>NC_049245.1:7812380-13712380 GCF_011100685.1 Canis lupus familiaris | reverse complement strand
AACTACGACGTTTCAATGTTTCAGAAGTTTCCTTCTAATGGCTTTCTTTTTATTGTATGTTCCAGATGGCCAAAGGATCCTAGGATAGTAAATAGACAGGCCCATTTTAAATTTTGACTTAATTTGTTTAACACTTTTCTGGCATCACTTGTGCATGTTCCAGGGAAAGAAGTGTGGCCATTACATTATTCTAAAATAAATCCAGCTGTGTTTTACCCATATTATTATTCTAAATGTTGTGACATCTGGTTACACACAGATTGACAAAAAAAGTAGTTGGTGTATATATACACACATGTCCACCCAACACTCCTGGTAAGTAACCAAATCCATCCCCTCCCCCCGCCCCACCCCAGAAATTCAACAGCCTGGTGGTTAAAATGGAGGCTTTGAGACACAATGAAAGATTCTTGCCAACCATTCTGGTTCTTAGAATTCACCAGCTCACAGGGGAATTTTTAAAAAGAAAACCATAGCTGGGGGCATCACAATGCCAGATTTCAGGTTGTACTACAAAGCTGTGGTCATCAAGACAGTGTGGTACTGGCACAAAGACACATAGATCAATGGAACAGAATAGAGAACCCAGAAGTGGACCCTGAACTTTATGGTCAACTAATATTCGATAAAGGAGGAAAGACTATCCACTGGAAGAAAGACAGTCTCTTCAATAAATGGTGCTGGGAAAATTGGACATCCACATGCAGAAGAATGAAACTAGACCACTGTCTTTCACCATACACAAAGATAAACTCAAAATGGATGAAAGATCTAAGTGTGAGACAAGATTCCATCAAAATCCTAGAGGAGAACACAGGCAACACCCTTTTTTTGAACTTGGCCGCAGCAACTTCTTGCAAGATACATCCACGAAGGCAAAAGAAACAAAAGCAAAAATGAATTATTGGGACTTCATCAAGATAAGAAGCTTTTGCACAGCAAAGGATACAGTCAACAAAACTCAAAGACAACCTACAGAATGGGAGAAGATATTTGCAAATGACGTGTCAGATAAAGGGCTAGTTTCCAAGATCTATAAAGAACTTATTAAACTCAACACCAAAGAAACAAACAATCCAATCATGAAATGGGCAAAAGACATGAACAAAAATTTCACAGAGGAAGACAGACATGGCCAACATGCACTTGAGAAAATGCTCTGCATCACTTGCCATCAGGGAAATACAAATCCAAACCACAATGAGATACCACCTCACACCAGTGAGAATGGGGAAAATTAACAAGGCAGGAAACCACAAATGTTGGAGAGGATGCGGAGAAAAGGGAACCCTCTTGCACTGTTGGTGGGAATGTGAACTGGTGCAGCCACTCTGGAAAACTGTGTGGAGGTTCCTCAAAGAGTTAAAAATAGACCTGCCCTACGACCCAGCAATTGCACTGTTGGGGATTTACCCCAAAGATACAGATGCAGTGAAACGCCGGGACACCTGCACCCCGATGTTTCTAGCAGCAATGGCCACAATAGCCAAACTGTGGAAGGAGCCTCGGTGTCCATCGAAAGATGAGTGGATAAAGAATATGTGGTTTATGTATACAGTGGAATATTCCTCAGCCATTAGAAATGACAAATACCCACCATTTGCTTCAACGTGGATGGAACTGGAGGGTATTATTCTGAGTGAAGTAATTCAGTCGGAGAAGGACAAACATTATATGTTCTCATTCATGTGGGGAATATAAATAATAGTGAAAGGGAGTATAAGGGAAGGGAGAAGAAATGTGTGGGAAATATCAGAAAGGGAGACATAAAAAAAAAAAGGGAGACAGAACGTAAAGACTGCTAACTCTGGGAAACGAACTAGGGGTGGTAGAAGGGGAGGAGGGCGGGGGGTGGGAGTGATTGGGTGATGGGCACTGGGGGTTATTCTGTATGTTGGTAAATTGAACACCAATAAAAAAAATGAAATATAAAAAAAAAAGAAGATTTGGTTTATGTATACAATGGAATATTACTCAGCCATTAGAAATGACAAATACCCACCATTTGCTTCGATGTGGATGGAACTGGAAGGTATTATGCTGAGTGAAGGAAGTCAATTGGAGAAGGACAAACATTATATGTTCTCATTTATTTGGGGAATATAAATAATAGTGAAAGGGAATAGAAGGGAAGGGAGAAGAAATGGGTAGGAAATATCAGAAAGGGAGACAGAACATAAAGACTCCTAAATCTGGGAAACGAACTAGGGGTGGTGGAAGGGGAAGAGGGCGGGGGGTGGGGGTTGAATGGGTGACAGGCACTGAGGGGGGGCACTTGACGGGATGAGCACTGGGTGTTATTCTGTATGTTGGCAAATTGAACACCAATAAAAAATAAATTTATTATTAAAAAAAAAAAAGAATTCACCGACTCAGATGCACTCATTTCACTTTTCCATTTCCAGCTCTCTTCTTGTATCTGCTTTTCAAACACCAGCATAGTTGGTGAAACTACCTAATTATTAAAGAGCTCTTCCCACCCTACACATTTAAATTTCACAATGCAAGCGAGAGAGAGATAAATCACCAGTCTTCTTCAAACCCCGCTGCCCTTCTTTCTACTGCAAATGTAGGGATTGCTCAGATAACCTGTTTACAATAGCCCTAAACTGTACAACACAGTGATGCCCTCCAAGAGGGCCTCATGGCTGAAGACACTGTTTGTCAGAAGTCAAGCAGTGAATTTCAAATCAGCAATCTGGAAAGCAGAGCACATATGAATACCCATAACTTAATCCTTAAAGGCTAAGTTGGCTTATTTAGAAAAGCCCTGAATAACCAAGCCCACTGCTCCTGCAGACGAGGAAGGTTACATCTTGGTTCTCCTTAAAGATTCAAGATGATGGGCTGAGACCTGATCCTACAAGAAGTGTCGTTTTAAAAAAGTGTTTCATCTCCAAACTCAGCCTTCAAATTCTAGGTCTGATGTCCCCTTTTTTCTGAAGACTTTCTCATCCTACCCTCTGCAGACATGGTTAATTATTTCCTTTTATGTTATCCCCATGAACCTTGTATATAATTCTACTGCAGCATTAATTGTATGGTATTGTCATTTTTATTGATTTTTTTTCCTTTGAGACAGAGAGAGCATGTGCATGCAAGGAGGGGGTGAGCACAGAGCCCATCACAGGGCTTGATCCCACAACGACAAGGTCATGACCTGAACCAAAACCAAGAGTCAGAAACTCAACCAACTGAGCCACCCAAGCATCCTTGGTATTAATTTTTTTTTTAAATTACACATCTATCTCTTCTACTAACTTCTGATCTCTTCAAGGACAAAGATGGTGCCACCCTACCCAAAGAACTTAGTATCATGCCTGTTCTGGGATAGAAAATTGTGGACTTTCAAGGAACGTACATCACCTAGTGTTAATAGATTATTTTTTTCCTTCTGCAACAGTGAAAATGAAGAAATCAGTATTTGCAACCTCTTCTGAGAGTTTAGAATCAAGAAAAAGTGGACAAAATTAATCAATGGCCAATTCTATGGAATGAGGTATTACTTTTCCTGTTGCTTCTTATGTTAGCCTGACCTCACCATCCACTCATCTCATTTTTAGCTATAGTTAAAGGAGCAGGTTCCTATCCCTATGAGTACCATAAGTCCCCACCCTTCAGTGGCCACAGCTCATTAGACTAGCCTGGCCATTTAACCAACAAGATGGGGAAAACTGGATTATATGACAAAGGATTTTGAATGATGAAACCTAGAAGGCAAAAACCTCTTGGTAATAATCACTGTATCTAAGGTCTTGCAGACACAGGATGAAACAGGCATATACTATTTTACAAAAACATAAAATGAAGAAAGATTATGCTTAGAAGCAAAATAATGAAACAGACACACAAAGAGAAGAAGAAAAGCATTTATTTCATGAGTTTCCAGAGAGATGGACAGATAAATAGAGAAATACATATAAAGAGAATGAATGTCTATGGATTCATTTTTCTCAAATCTTGTCCCATGGGAAGTCTGCTATTCTCTTGATTTTGAATTCCATTCCCCACCCCTTTCCATATATTCAATATTCATTTTAGTTAACCTGTGTGGGTTTTAGTTTCTCATACATAATGAGCGATCCTGCAAGACAATTCGATCTTGACCTGATATATCCATTAGTGGTATGTACCCATTAACTGAGGCTTCTTTCATTATTTTCAAAGAAGCAAAAAATTTTTCACAGGGCTCACCCATGAACACAACCTTAACAACTATTTTTTTTTAATTTTTATTTATTTATGATAGTCACACAGATAGAGAGAGAGAGAGGCAGAGACACAGGCAGAGGGAGAAGCAGGCTCCATGCACCAGGAGCCCGACATGGGATTCGATCCCAGGTCTCCAGGATCGCGCCCTGGGCCAAAGGCAGGCGCCAAACCGCTGCGCCACCCAGGGATCTCACCTTAACAACTAAATATCAATTTATTTTGCATCCGACTCTTTGTAATATAAAGGTCACAGATTTTTTTTTTTAAAGATTTTATTTATTTATTCATGATAGTCACACACACACACACACACAGAGAGGCAGAGACACAGGCAGAGGGAGAAGCAGGCTCCATGCACCGGGAGCCCGACGTGGGATTCGATCCCGGGTCTCCAGGATCGTGCCCCGGGCCAAAGGCAGGCACCAAACCGCTGCGCCACCCAGGGATCCCCACAGATTTTTTTTAATCAAACAAATTTGGGTTCTAATCCCAGAAATGCTCATCTAATAACTCAATTAATGTAAAGAAGTGATGTCACCTTATTCTCCTTTGTAAAAAAAATGTTTACTTCTATAGAAACTTTCAAACATATCCCAAAGTCAGGAGAACAATATAATTAAAACATAGGTATATATGTCACCTGGCTCCAATAATTATCAATGTAATCTCAATCTAATCATGAGGAAACATCAGGCAAGCCTAAATTGAAAAACATTCTACCAAATAACTCGTCAGTACTCTTCACAAGTGTCAAGGGCATGAGAGACAGGACAGACTGAGAGACTGCTACAGATTCAAGGAGACTAAGGAGACAGGACAATTAAATGCCCTGGGGGACTCGGGGTTAAACCTGCAGTAGAAAAAGAACTTGAGTTGGAAGAAGGTGGGACGAGAAATTAGGTCAGTTACTAGTGATCTATCAGTATTAATGTCCAGGTATGATCATGGTGCCATGGTTATATAAGATGTAAATATGAGGGGAAGCAAGGGGATATGCAGTCAGGCCCCCTGTGCTGAAAATAGCCCAACTTTTCTATTAATCTAAAACTGTTCCTAATAAAGCTTTAAAAAATAACATTTATCACATCCCCCCATTCTAATTTCTTCTATTCCTCGCCCAACTCACCCTCACCTTTTCCTACTTTTTTTTTTTCCTGCTGGAATATTTTAAAGCAAATCCAAACAGGATATAATTTTACCAGTCAGTCCCTGACTGATAAGAACTCTGTTTTATGACATAATTGCAGTAACATTACCACACCTCACAAAATCAGTAACAATTCCTTAATGCAGAATCAGTCTCTGATCTATTTTACTGAATGTCTCAAAATGCTATTTATGGGAGGTTTTGGGGGGGTTCAATCGAGTCCCAGGCAAGATCCTGATACTGGATTTGCTTGGTATGTCTCTCTAGTCTCTTCTCATCTGAGACCGTTCTTGCCCCTCTTTCTTTTTGTATGCCATTTATTTTTTAAGAAACTAGGTCATTTTTCTTGTAGAATTTCCCCCTTTTTGCTTTGGATGATTTTAAGCTGGTGATTCAGTTTCTTATTATTATAAAATGAGGACAATAACATTCACTCAGAGGGGTTCTGTAAGGCTTGAATGAAAAAAATATCTGAAAAAAGCCCAGAACAGAGGAAATGTTTGTCCCCATCCCCTATTCACCACTTCCTCCTCCAATCCTTTCAGAAGGTTTATAATTTATTGGGTTTCAAATGGTCCCCATTTATTTAACATTAAGTCTTTTAGACTCACTCTCAGCACTCACGCGGGCTAACAGATTAGTTTTAACAAATGCTACATAATAAAGACCTGACCTAGGAAAAAGATAAGAAAATTCTATCCTACCTCTAAAAGTGACCAGGTGATCACTACTCAAAATGTGGACTACCACCACCAGCAGCAGCACATCTTCTGGGAGCTTGGTAGAAATGCAGAATCTCAGGCTCCACCTGGACCAGCTGAATCAGAATCTACATTTTAACAAAACCTCCAGGGTATTTTGTGTACACACTATAGACAGAGAGCACCAGTATTCAGAGGACTAAAATGTAGTTCTTGGTGCAGAAATTAGGGATTTCTTTTTTTTACCCTGAGTCTAGAAAGTTCTAGACTCCCCTCTAACCATGGAGGTCTTGTCTCCCTTCCCTCAATTCCTGTCTTTCTTTAAATCTTTAACTTTTAACAGATAACTGGGAAGCTAGAAGACTTCTATGGGCAGAGGTCGGCAGAAGATGAGTCCTTTCCTTTCTTTCTCCAGGTACTCTTTGAAAGTATCGAGAGAGGGATGGGTTTTTTTAGGGATTGCAGGCAGCACTTAGATAAAAGAGCTGTGAATTAATATATTCCTCAGCTTTTCAAAAATCCTTGAAACTAGCTGTTATTTTGCCCTTGAGTGTTGCTCACTTCAGAGCTTCCAATCCCAAGGACTGTTAAGATAGAGATGTCCTTGCTTTGGTTTGAAGAAATGCCTCCAACTTGGTCATGTCAGGTGACCTTGGAGGGTTTTCAAGGAGGATGAACCATCCTAACCCCACTATGACTGTTCCTAGTGAAGGAGTGGAATATTTCAACTCTACGTGAGCTTGTCAGTCTGCATACTCTCTGATCTTAGAGAAATTGGGTTTTGTTTTAACATGGAGTCATATCAAGTATATATGTGGAATTTTAATCTTACCTAAGACTTCAGAGGAGAACTGATATCTGCTCCGACAGCCAGACCAAATTCATGGCCCTAGGTATTATAGTTTTTATTAAAATCATGTTTTTAATTAAATAAGTAGTATATGAATTCATCTGGAATATTTTAAAATAATTCCCAGATATATATCTCTTCACCCATGATTGAGTATGAATCTCTCACACACCAGGATTTTTTAAACATACTCAAAATAATAGTTTCTTATCAGAAAGACTTCACAATAGTCCTTAATATCATCTTAAAACCGTTTACGTTCAAATTCCCCAGGATTCTCGATGTTTGTTGTTTGTTTGTTTTTTATAGTTAGTTCATGAATCAAGATGCCGCCAAGGTCCCATTTGGAAAATATGCTCCTTAAGTCCCTCTCTGTAATCATCTCCTACCTGTGGTGGTGGTGGTGGTGTTGGTGGTGGTGATGGTTTAATGTCATTTATTTGTTGAAGAAGCAGGGCCTTTTGCCCTGTCAGATTTCTCCAATCCGGGATAAGGCTGATGATTTCTTTATGATATCTTATAATGTAGTTCTCTCCCTTTCTCTGTATTTCTTGTAAGTGGCTAGTTAGATATTATGTGAATTTAGGTCAGTAACAGGCGATGCAAAATTATAGTACTCAGGGGCTGCCTTGACAGGGTGTGAGGAAGTGAGCATGGCTTTGAAGCTCAGCAGAACCAGCCTTCCTCAGTCTGTGACCTTGAGCTTGTCACTTGAAGCCTGTCATGCCATGACTTCTAATAGTACACTCTTATTTCTCAGAGTGAAAAATGAGTATGCAAGGGGTTACCATGAAGATTAGATATTGCAAAGCACTGACCGGCATACAGCTGATGCCATTTTTTATTTCTCCTTTCTTGTCTGAGCCTCACACTTCTCAACAGTCAACTGAGATGATTGGACTGTGTATGACTTAAGTTTCCTCCCTGGCTATAAAATTCCATGACCTCTGTTACATTTAAGTATCAGAGATTGGGCCAGTTCAATTGGCATGAAACAGAATCCACTGTTTATTTATGCTGTCTCTCTGATATAAACTGCTTAAACATTAATTTTTTATCATTTTTCCCTCAATAAATATTCATTTGTCACTGACTATGTCCAGAGACACTCCCCTTGGGAATAGGAAGATAATCAAGACATAGTTCTTCCGCATAGGCAGCTCACGATCTGGGAGCTGAGTAGAGGCTAAACAAACAAGGTGACAAAGTTATGCTAGAAGTCTAAGGGAGGTGTTTCCTCTAGAAGGGCAACAAGGATGGCATCAACATTCAGCTTGTGTTTCAGGAAACTTCCATCTCAGGGGGTGAGTTTAGGCTGGTCTAACTGCTTTCCTTGTGACCTAGGACAAGCTGGCTATGGTTCAGTGAGGAAAACTCAACAGAGAGAAGGGATTGAGAACTAAAGACGATGTGTTTGTGGGGATGCCGGAGTCCTGTCATCTCCAGCTGGGGGACAAGAATGCTGCCTCGAAAGGCAAGATCTGGAGGAGACACTACTGAAACAGCTGAAAAGGAACATTTGGCATTGGAAGCAACAAACACACCTTGGGGAGTGAACCAAAGAGAAAACCCAGTGAATAAAATGTAAAAGAAAAGAAGAAATCTGCTTCTAAAAGTTAAAATCCAAAAGAGGAAAGAATGTTTTGTTTTTACGCAATCAGCATTTTCTAAGCAGCATGGAGATAACAAAGTCAATATAAACAAGTTCAGTTACATCAAGGAATATCTGACCTTGACAGGCAGTTTCCTCCTTCAAGTTCCTACTCTCAATTTTGTTTGTAGATTATTGTTTCTCACACATTGTATGGTAGGCACATACATTCTTACACCTACACACATAAGGTTTACACATATTCCCTCATACACAGATATAGTAAGGCTACTTAATATTTTATTACATATTATAATACCAGTAATGATATATATAGTAAGCACACTAGAGCCATATGTCCATGATATATAAATATTATGTAATATTTATTATGAAGAAGACTAGGGCCCTAAGATTTTTTTTAATTCTTAAATATTTCCTAGAGTTCTTTAATCCTCTCAAGCACAACATTCACAAACTATTAGAGATGACTGGAGACACACACAAGTGCTCAAAGGCATCATAATGGAATTCTATCTCTGACTTGCCCTGAATCAGAAAAGAAAAATCAGAATATACAAATGCAATCAAATAACAGGACAATCATCTTAGTGACAAATGGTAGTCCTCAAAATAGCTGCCTGCCATTCTTCCACATGAGCAACACCAAAGAACCCAGCTGAAAATATTTCATGTACTAATTAGAAGTATGAGCAGTGTCCAAATATTAGGAAAGCTTTTAAGAAAAAGAGAGAAAGAAAATTGCTCATTTCCAAGGCAATTCCAACACTTCAATACATTTTTTAGTCATTTAAGGAGATACAATTGGAGTTGAGATTATTTTATCAGAACAACAGTAAGTTTAACCAAGGCCTCTCTGTGACAACCATCTAGGGTAAGAAGAAACTGTCTTTGAGACTGTCGTTGAGAAATACATCCTCTCCCTTCAACCAGTGGTTGGTGCCTAAGTAGCTGAAACAGAAACTAAATTGCTCACATTGTGGCATGTCCAGAAAATGATTGGAAATCATTACTATAACCCTCATCAACATGAAATGAGAACTTTAGTGGACAGTCAAAAAAAGAGACTGGAATTTGAAGTAATTTAAGCATGCATTGAAATATTTGGCAGCTCTCTTAAGGGACATACTCCTGCCTACATCTCTTGTATTAGAGGTCAAAAAACAATTCATGAAAAAAGCAAGTCAATATTTTCAATTTTGCAGGCCATATGGTCTCAGCTGGTTATAACTATTCAAGTTGGCTGCTATACCATGAAAGTAGTCATAGAAAATATATAAATAAATGAGCTTCAGTGTGTTCTAATAAAACTTTATTTAGAAAGCAGAAATTGGCTGGATTTGGCCCACAGGTGGATTCCTGTATAATTTCCTCTATTTTCCTGCCTAATTGAAACAAAATTTCTTTACTATGTATGCCCCCCCACACACACACACACATACACAAGACAAGCAAAACTCAGCAACATAAATTTAGATGATTTGGAATAAGCAGGTAATTTATTAATTACTTTTATATTATTTTATTTGGGGGAATGATAGAAATATAATTTCAAGCAGCCACATTTATGAGATTTACACATATGTTGACATTGGAAGTGAATATAATGTCCATTATTCTTGATGTATTTTAGCAAAGAGCACTTCTACTCAACATTTGCCTTCTGTTCTCAACTTTGGGTTTATAGCACCAAATAGATTTTCTTCTGAGTTAATGGAATCAATGTCTGTAGTTTCATTGTGTGCATTTCATAGAATCAGTACATGAGATGAGTTTTTCTTGGATGTTTGATTCTGAAATAGTAGCCATCTGCCTGATGGATTTGGTCCCAATATCAGACTGATAAAATTTAAGGATGTGGATTTCTGACTTTACCTTCCAGTGTGATTGTGAGTAAATCTCACAAGGAGTCGAACCACTATTATGCACACTAATAATACACTAATAATGTAATAATGTAGGATGTAATGTAAAAGGAGCTGCCTTAACTGCATTTCATTCTTGTTTTAAAGGCCCAATGAAGGAGGATCTGGTTTTAAGTTGATCAAGGAAGATCTATACATGCTGGGACTAAGTGGTATTTGGTGTAGAACAGTGGTTCTCAACCAGGGACGATTCTGTCCTCTGTAGACATTTGATCACATCTGCCAGAAATCATCTAGAGACATTTTTGGTGTCACAGTTGAGGTGCTACTGGCATCTAGTGGGTAGAGGCTGGGGATGCTGCCATATACCCTACAAAGAATTATATGGCCACCAATGTCAATGTGAGAAGGTTGAGAAGACCTATTTAGAGCCACTTTTAGACTTTGGTCAACATGGGCCTTCAACATGGGCCTCTCTCCAGGTCCCCCGCTTCAGTGGATCTGTTCTAGTCTTCTTCTAGTTGTTCTGTTCCCCACAAAGCAAGAAGCCTAGGCCTAGAGCACAGGACCACCAGAGTCCATAACTCCTCTTTCAGACCACATCCTGTGTTCCCAGGTGCCCAGAACTAGATACACAGGGCCAGTGTGGGCCTCTCGCTGCCTCTCTACAGAAGACTTCTCTGGTAGTGCATTTACCCCTAGGCCCGACAAGGTGCATGCCAGTTGAGGCAGATACGCATGCACACAAAGCTCCTCCCAGTGGTGAGAAGAGTTTTGGGTCAGGGGATAAGGTCAAACTCCATTTGTTATCTTGGCCTAACCATGCAATGATTCAAAGTAGATCTGATCAATTTAATCCATGGTGGGCCTATAACACAACCTCATATCAGCACAAGCTTTGGGGGTCCAAGTGTCCAAGTGCTTCCATGACATGTATGTATATGTGTGTATTTGGTGGGCAAGGATGGGATTAGCAGGGCATGCCAGTGCAAATATTATCTCAAGCCCAGCTGGACCAATAGCAACTCACTGGGCAATACTCTGAGCATGATGGAAATCTCTCGCTAGACAAAGACCACAGGGGATTTTCAAAGCATCCTGGACCCAATTGATCTGAGACAGTTCTAGGGATCCTGGAAGCAGTCTAAATTCCAGGACAAGTGGAATATTACTCAGCTATTAGAAATGACAAATACCCACCATTTGCTTCAACGTGGATGGAACTGGAGGGTATTATGCTGAGTGAAGTAAGTCAGTCGGAGAAGGACAAACATTATATGTTCTCATTCATTTGGGGAATATAAATAATAGTGAAAGGGAATATAAGGGAAGGGAGAAGAAATGTGTGGGAAATATCAGAAAGGGAGACAGAACGTAAAGACTGCTAACTCTGGGAAACGAACTAGGGGTGGTAGAAGGGGAGGAGGGCGGGGGGTGGGAGTGAATGGGTGACGGGCACTGGGGGTTATTCTGTATGTTGGTAAATTGAACACCAATAAAAAATAAATTAAAAAAAATAAATTCCAGGACAAAGATTTGTAGAAAGGAATTTGAAGACCTAGAGTCAATAGGCTACAGGCCCAATTCCCCAAGCCAGTGTTCTGTTTTGGCCCTAGTCTGCAAACCACTGAAAGTCAACATTCTTTATCTTTGTGATGGATGGGCAGTGGACCACTGTTTATTACTCACTAGTTGACATTCAAGCATGTACTCACCAGTTATGAATGGGCTACCCTATAGGCATGTTTTGCTGAAAGCAAGAGAAAAATGTTCTAAAAACATGACTTGCAGTGGATTCTTGTCAGTGGAATCTTATTTAGGTGCAATCTGGGATATTAATACTTCAAGTAAGTTACTGATTTAATGTCTTCAAAATGATCCTCTGGGCTAATTTATCCAGTCTAGATGTTCATATCATATAGTATTTGTTTAAAGCTTGACACAACAGGTTTGCATTAAGGATACTCAAAAAATACATTTGTATATCTCTCTACTGAACCCACCTACAAGATATTTCTTTGTCTTAAAGAAAAGGTGTTAAATACACACAAACACAATACACATAGATAAGTGCCCTCTATCCTGAGATTTTCTGCATCATCTTAAAGTAACACTTTCAAACTGAAAATGTCTTTGAGATCACTCTGGACAACCTTGTAAACTAGAAAGTATTATCAGAATGTTCTTTTTGGTCATTCTAAAATCAACTCTGAGATTGATAGGAAATTCATTCTGTATGGAAAACATCATCTTCTATCTGTTCAGCTCAAATGAATTTCGAAAACACAATTTGAATTACGTTTTTCCCCAGACTGTGATTCTGTGTGATCCTACATGATGCCACCGATGGCCTATAGAACAATATTGTTAGCACACCTGAAATGCATTAACACCATCTGGTTGGGATGCTCTGACCCAGGAGAGTCTTGAGAAAGCATCCCAATTATTCAAAGGGTTTGTTAAAAGACAGATTGTAAGCCCCACCCTCGGATACTTTTATTCCTTACATTTGGGATGAGGCTGGAGAATTTGCATTCTATTAAATTTCTAGATGATGCTGGATCTGCTGGTCTGGGACCAACCTTTGTGAAATAATGTTTTGTCTTTTAGCAGGGGTCAGCAACTGTTTTCCATAATGGGCCAGAAAATAAATATTTCAGGCTTTGCAGGCCATGTGGTCTCTGTCACCACTATTCAACTCTGCCATCCCCTGTATCCTGAAAGCAGCCACAGACAATATGTAAATAAATGGGTAAAGCTATATTCCAATAAGCCTTTACTTAAAAAAAAAAAAGAAAGAAAGAAAAGAAAGGAGAAAGAAAGAGAAGATAGGGTAGGTTCTAACAAGTGAACTGTTGTTGGCCAATCCCTGGACTAGGAGAAATGTGCTTCAGGTGAGATCTTTAATCACATTCTCCATTATCATTTGATATTGGCTTATAGCCACAATAGTCTCCATGCAACACTCAGCTGGCCCATGTCTTTCATCAGTGTGTGTGTGTGTATGTGTGTATACATGAACATGGTCAGCATAGTATCACATAGCAGGTATGGAAGAGAAGAGGTTAGTGGGGAAAAAAAGAAAGGAAATCATCAAGAAAGAAAGCATTTTAAATAAGTAAAGTGAGTCCCCAACAAAAAGATTTGGAAAACCGAATCCTCCATCTCTTTTCCTGGCTCTTAATTCACCAATCACTCACCCTCTCTAGGAGAGCAGTTTTGAGGGTTTGTTGCATGAATACCTTCATAAGCTTCAGTTCTCAGACCTCATGGAAAAAGCTCATTCTAAGTATGCTGCTGATGTAACAGGAAGAAAGTTGCTCCAAAAATATGAACATTTAATGGGAAATAAAGGGAGGCTGTGGAATTTCTGTTATTGATGTTGTGTCTGTAATATATCTGAAACCCTTCAGTGTTTCTGAGTTTCATTTCCCAATTTTAGTTCCTCCCTTTTTTAATCCCTTCATTTGAACAGACAAATCAAAAATATTTTATAGATGACTTGTATTTTAGTTCACTCAGAGGTGCTAAATCTACTGGATAGAAGTCACATCTTAGTTTCTATAATACCATTACAATTGTAAAGAGAAGGGCAAGAATGAGATAACTAAATGAATTATTCATTTAAGTGACCACAGTCACTTACTTGAGTTCACTGTCTCCACATGCAAGTGGTACATTAAAAAATGTTAAATTATTGGGAATAGTTTCACTATTTTCCATTTAAATCAAGAATAAAAAAATATCTATGCTTTCCCTCCTAATGGACAGCCAACTTCATTCAAAAGAAGAAAGGAAAGGGTAAAAAATATTAATATGAACACCTCAAGCTAAATACAACTTGGTAATTTCCTTTTTATGACAACACCCCATGTTAAATTACACATTCTAAAAACATATGTTATACAGCATCTTCCTATGGCTTCAATCCAGAATGAATAATAATGCTCCTGGAGAAGTGGCTGTGAATAACAGTTTCCTTCCCTCCTTTGATCTGGAATACTGTGCAAATTATTATTTCTAATTCTCTAGGTCTGCCAGACACTTTGATAATTCAATTGCTGACTTTAGTGCCAGCAACTGAAACAAATTCTGAGGCACTCAACGAAGAGCTTTCAGTCATCAACATAGTTTTAAGACAAAGCAGAAATATCCTGAAATTCTACATAATTATAATGCAATTACTATAATGTAACTAAGAAAGTAGAGTGGGCTGAGGGTCAGGTAGAAACAGTTAAAATGTGCAAACATCATCTGTGTCTGAAAAATTCCTTTCTAATCACATTACTTAAACAAAACACAGAACAAATAAGGAAATTTCACACTTGAAGGCTAATAGAATAAATATAACTTACCTGTTCCCCTCCACTGCAACCATCCCTGCTTCCCGGTCCATTAACCTGTAGGGGTCCAGAGATTAAGCACCACAGACAGTTCTTTGTCTTCCTTATCCATTTTGGTTTCATGTTTGTCCTTCATTTTGTTCTGAAAATCAGAACCCTTAAGGGGGAAATCCTTCTGTAGATTGTTCCTCAATGGCATTGCAACGATGGAGCTTTGGCTCAACTGGAACATACTCAATGGTAAAGCTCAGGGAGCTGGGCTGCTATATATAAACGTAGCTTACCTACTGTGTTTTGGATATGGGAACTTTTTTTAATAATTAATATCCTTTGTCTTCATCATAACTAGGATTTTAGTTCTAAAGGGAAATCATATAAAAAGTAGGTTACCATATATCATAGTTCGTGCGAACTGTATAGAATCACCAATCTTCTTCTCTAAGTATGCAAGCAAATAGTCTTTGATTTTAGCATCCAAAAAAAACATTTTCTTGATACAATTTTAATTTTATATATTACCTTATGATTTATTTCCAGATGTATGGCTTCTTAGGATAAGTTATTGAGATAATTTATCTGCCAAATGTGTTAAAATCCGTATGGTCTGTGTTTCACGATAGACCATTGATTCCTAACCACACCTCTGTGGCATCACAGGATTGACCTCAATTATGTCAGAGAGTGTCTCAAAGCCCTAAGTTCATTATTTTCTCCTAATTGAACTATATATATACCCATATAGTACAGAGTACTTTGAAGCAAAAGGATGAAGGAGTTTTGTAAAATTCAAGCCACAAACTGACTTAATCTAATCACTGTTGTGTCTACAGATTTAAAGTATACCCATTCTGAGATCAGCTATTTTAAAAGCTATTTATTTATGTCAGAAGATTACATGAAAAGTGGCCTGTACTCTTCAAAAATACCAATGTCATGAGAGACCAAAAAAAAAAAAAAAGGTTGATGATTCTTTTCCAGATTAAAGTAGACTAAAAAGATATAAAAATTAAATTAAATGCCTGATCTCATAATAGATTCTGGATGGGGAGAAATATTGCTGTTAAAGACAATAAGGCACTCAGCAAAATTTGAATATGTGTTCTATATTGGATAACAACATTATGTCAATGTTCAATTTCCTGATTTTTTATCCCTGTACTGTGGTTATGTAAGATAATACATACATCTGCACAGATATGTGTAGAGATATTTAGGAATAGAGGTGATGTCAGCATCTTACCCTCAAACTGTTCATCAAATATATATATGTCTGTGTATGTGTAGTCATATATCCATTCAGACATAGATGCAGAAAGAGTAGGGAGACAGAGAAACAGAGATACAGAATGAGAGATAGAGTCAGTAAAGGGAAGCAAATGTGGCAAAATGTTAATTAGTGAGCTTAAATAGTACAAGTCCATTGTACTACTCTTTGAATACTTGAATTTTTCAAAATAAAAAGTTTCTTAAACATAAGCACAATTGACAATTGATTTTGACACTAGAGAAATGTTGCTAAGCTATTTTCACATATCTCTGGGCTGAATTTAAACTATTCTTCCTTTCACCATGATTATAATAAATGTCCTGCATTTTTCCAGAGGATGAGCTAAGCTCAAAAGAAACAGCCAGCCATGCAAAATCAGGACCCATGTCTTGGCATTATGCACAGAAACACAGACTGATGCTGTAACTTCCACCTGGAAAATGCTCAATGATTGTTCTGGCCATGGATGGTTTTTGTGAACGTCGTTGAGGACATGGAAGATTTTTGTAATCACTGTGGCTGATTCCCCAATTGCAAACAGAAAATTACATAAGCATGTGTTCAATATGGAGAACTTTGCCTTCTTTCTACATCCACTACCAGATTGTGGGCAAGCAGAAGATGGTCTTTAGGGAATATTAGCAGCCCAGGATAAACGACCCAAAGACACTGTCACTGGGAGTTTCCCAAAGAAACAGCCAAATTCCCTACCAGCTGCACCTCCCTGTAGGTTGAGTGATACCATCTTGCTGAAAGGCTGAGCAGTTTTCTGAAGCTTCAGACAAGCAGTTTTCTGAGGCTTCAGACAAGGCTCCAAAGCAGAAAGCTAGACACAACTGTGTCCCCAGTGCAATGATGTTAGCAAGGTGACTGAGCTCACAGGAAACTACCCACAATACCTGCAGCTGGAATCAGAGTTGAAACAAGAGACTGTGCTGTGGGAAACCAAAACGTCCTCTATAAGTCACTTTTAGGAGATTTCTGCCAACACTTCACTTCCCCCCACTCCCTCTCACTTCTCATTTGCCTCTCCCCAGAGGAGGAATATTGACTAACCCTTTTGGGCATGTATTGATCTTTATTGGGTCCATTTCACTGTGTCCCAAAACATCATCTGTATTTTCTCTCTTTAACTAATCTAGTTAAACTCAACTATGACTGGTCCTCCTGTCTGTCTTTTCACTCCTCAGCTTAGTCTTAACTGCCACTATGCTTTCTGTCTGTGTGGCAGGAATATCACACAGAATCTAAGGACAATCCCATACTCTCTTTCCATCCTGGCATCTTGTCCTGCACCTGGTAAGGTTAACCAGGTAGATCTGAATTCAGGTGAAGAGGTCTTTAACTTAGCGGGAGGGAGCAGAATCCCAGAGCTTTGGTTTTAATGAACAAAGCAGGATTGAGAGATCACCAGAATAAAACCTACAAAAACAGCACATGCTTACATTAATATATATGAAATAGGAAATAAATTTGTTTATTATTATTTTTTAAAAATCCAAAGGGATACTGAAATAATGATAAAGGAATAGGAGACTCAATGTTTATCAGGCAGATTTGAAAAATAATCTGAAATCTAATGAATAGATGAAACAGCAGATTGGACACAGCTGAAGAGTCAGATCTGAAGAAATTATATAAAATACAACTCACAGAGGAAAAGATGCAAATTATAAAAGAGAGCCTAAGGGATGTGGATGATAGAGTGGGAAGTTCCAGTACACATATACTCAGTTTCAGGAGAAAACCAAATGATGGAGAGACACAATATGTGAGAGATAATGACTATAATTTTCCAAAATTAATCAAATTTTATGAAATTCAATAAATTCCTAGCACCTAGACATGTTTTAGTAAATACAGAAGAAAATATCTTAAAAGCAGCCAGAAAGGAAAAGTACATTACCTACAAAGGAATAAAATTTAAAGAGCCAATTTCTTCTAAAAAACAATGGAGCAGAGAAAAAAATGTATCCCTTCAAAGTGAAAAGATATATCTTGATAAGCCCTGAGTAATAATATGGAATTTGTTGAATCACTATACTATAAACCTGAAATTAATATAACACTGTATGCTAACTATATTGGATTTTTTTATGTGAGAAAATATTGGTCAGCCTAGAATTCTATACTCAATTAAAAAATCTTTCAAGAATGAGGGAGAAATATAGAGACTTTAAAGACAAAGAGAAACTGGGCAATGAGCTATCAACTCACATCTGTTTGAATGAATAAAATCAACAACTTAAGAAACAACAGGTTTTGGCAAGGATGTGGAGAAAAGGGCACTCTCCAGCACTGTTGGCAGAAAAACAAACTGGTGAAGCCACTTTGGAAAACAGTATGATTTCCTCAAAAAGTTAAAAATAGAACTACTTTACGACCTGGCAATTGCACTCCTAGGTACTTACCCAAAGAATACAAAAGTACTAATTCAAGGGGATACATGCACTCCAATATTTATAGCAGCGTTATCTACAATAGCCAGATTACAGAAACAACCCAAGTGTTCATCAACTGATGAAGGGATAAAGAGATGTGATATATATAAAATCTTGCCTTTTGCAACAACATGGATGGAGCTAGAGAGTATTATGCTGAGTGAAAAAGGTCAGAGAAGACAAATGCCATATGATTTCACTCACATGGGGGATTTAAGAAAGAAGCAAATGAGCAAAGGGGAAAAAAGAGAGATAAAAACAAACAAAAAAAACAGACTCTTGACTATAGAGAACAAACTGATGGTTACCAGAAGAGAAGTGAGTGAGGAGGATGGGTGAAATAGATTGGGGGGATGAAGGAGGACACTTGTGATGAGCACTGGATATTGTATAGAAGTACTGACTTTTTATTGTATACCTGAAACTAATATTACACTGTATATTAACTGCACTGGAATTTAAATGAAAGCTTAAAAAAAGAGAAACGAGGAAGGCTTAAACTGGGTTGGTATTAGTTTTGATATTACACTTTACACATATTTATTATACACTCTCATGTCATATTTCTAGAGACAGAGACAGACACAAAAGTGAAGGAGGCTACTCACAATGATTTCTTTCTAAAGAACTTCTAAAGAATGGAAGCACAGGATTTGCTTTAGGAAGAAAGCAAATTATTCTAGAAAGGTAGATCTGAGATGCAAGAAGGGATTGTGGGCAAGGAAAATGGATAAAATATGCAAAAGGCCAGACAAATCTTCAAAGTATAAACAAAAAAATACAAAATTCAAGATAGACCCAGAATCCTGGATATTACATATAATTTGGGTAGGTCATTAGATTTAAAGTATCTTAAAATGATTGTGTTGTTCAGGAGGCAGGTAAATATATTGATATTAATTTTAGACTATTATGAGGTTAAATATTGATATTAAATTTTACAAAGTATTTTCTTTTCTTTTTTCTTTAAAGATATATTTATTTTAGAGAGAGAGAGAAATCCTGGGGCAAAGGGAGAGAGAGAGAGAGTTCCAAGCAGACTCCATGGTAAGCACAGAGCCCAAAGCAGGGTTCAGTCCCTGAGATCACAACCTGAACCGAAACCAAGAGTTAGAAACCCAATCAACTGAATCATCCAGCACCCCCACCCCAGGGTATTTTCTACAAGAAAAGAATATTCATTATTTTTAAGTAGAGAGAAAAAGGTAGAATTTGGTGAAAATCAATTCAAAAAATAAGAAAGGAGAACAGAAAGTTACACTTTTAAAAATAGGTCAAATAGAGCAAAATGAAATGGAATAAATGAGTTCAAATACATCAGGAATGACAGTAAAAGTAATGAGCTAACTCTGCAAGTAATAAACAAATATTATCAAACTACACACATTTTAAAATATTACTAAATTTTTAAATTAAATATTCCAGTTAGTCACATCTGACTTTGCTTGGGACAAAGAGAAGAAATGTGGAATTTAAAATCCTGAAAAGAAAGGTGTGGTAAAGCCAGAGCCTGCAAAGTATTATCTAATAAGACATTGGCTAAATTTTGACTTAGCCCACTTGAAACAATGTTGTCAACCTCAGTATTTTGTTCTGTTCATTGTGGCTTCTGTGAAATTCAAATATTCAAATAGCTCCAAGTTAACTTGAGATAAACATGTTAGTGTGTGGCTCATATTTGTTTATTTATTCATCCACAGTTTGTTTATTTATTCCCCCTACAAATGGCCATTCAACACAAAACCAGTGTGCATAGTCAATGATGTCAATATTATTAATTATTTGGCTTAATTTCTGTGTTATTTATACATGTTATTGGACTGACATATTTTTTAAGTTTTATTTATTTATTTGAAAGAGAGAGAGTGTGTGTGCAGGGGCAAGAGGCAGCGGGAGTAAGAGAACCTCAAGTGAACTACTCTCTGAAAGCAGAGCCCAACTCCAGGCTCCATCCCACAACCTTGAGATCATGACCTGGCTGAAATCAAAGTCAGATGTTTAACTGACTTAGCCACTCAGGCACTCCTAGACTGACATATTTTAAGGAGAAAAAACACCTTTGGGTTTTTGGTAGTGGCAGCCCTGGGGTTTAGATACCACAGTAAGGAGTAAACATTTTAATTCCCCCTCATCCTTCCACTGCCCTCGTTACCACCTCTGCACCTAAACACATATCCTTATGCATATGTGAACCAATGTGACCATGAAAACCATTTAAATTCTGTCTGGATTGAAACTTTGTAACTAAAAATATGCAAACACTTGAGAGTCTTACAGAGAGGAATTGTACAGGGAGATGGTATGCAAGGTTGAATGGTAATAGGGGATGTGCCACAGAGAGAAACATTAAATCAGGCTAAACCTGGCCTTGCTGAGGGCTGCTGGGCGCAAGAACTTGATCTTTCATTCTGTTGCTCTAACCTTAAATACTTGAAGATAAGCTGATGTTTTGTCCCAGCTGATGTTACTACACCTGGTAAGCTATCTCCAGAGCAAACAGGTGGAGTGACCAAAGGGGAAATGCAAGAAGATATCAGAATGCCCAATAGAAAAACAAAGGTAAACTGCTGACTGTGGTGGAACCCTCCTTAACGGGAATCAGAGTGGCAGCTGATGATATTTGGATTTGAGAATTTGGGAATTTCAGAAATCTACATCTTCCATTACAAGTTCATCAGGGATTTCTCCTGTCTTGTGTCACCATCTTCCATGGGATTGTGTAATATTCACCTTTAAAGAAATATTTCATCTTCTAACTAAACTTACTGGTAGCTGTCAATAAACCACACTACCATTCCACTGTAACATCAGCAAGGCTGACTGAGAGAAGTTTCCTTAACTGAGGAACAGTCTGAGACAGTAGCCTACACTAGGCAGGTCATGAATATAGAAAAAGGCAGGGGGGGCTAGATTTAGTGGTGATGTAAATAGGAAAGTAGGAGTCTCTCTGTACTTCATGTCATCATCGATAAAATACAAACAATAACTTCTCTTAGACCAAAAATATTAATTCAATATAAAGCATGGTGACCAGTGAGAATTCACTGTTTCCTCTGATAATAATTGCTGTTGTTACGAGTGTGCTGTTGAACTTGGTGCTTCTTGGGCATTCCTGTATGCACATGGAGGGAGAGAGCTAAATGATAAAACTAAAAAAAACCATATGGTTTGAGGACCAAATATATCTGCTATAGGGCCATAATTTCAGCAGAGAAGGAATTTAGGGGGTGCCTGAGTGGCTCAGTTGGTTAAGTGGCTACCTTTGGCTCAGGTTGTGATCTCAGGCCCCTGGGATTGAGTCCCTCATCGGGCTCCCTGCTCAGTGGGAATCTGCTTCTCCCTCTTCCTCTGCCTCTTCCCCCAGATCATGCTCAAGTTCTCTCTCTCTCATTACCTCTCTCTCTCAAATTAATAAATAATTTTTAATAAGAAGAAAAAGACTTTAGGAAAAAGGATGTCCTTACTGATCACAGAGAGAAAGGAACACAGGAGATTGAGGGGTACATGGGAAAAGTAGGAGCTCCAAGGAATGGAAATTTTAAAATTATTAAGAGATCAGTGGAAGATGAGTGGCCCAGGCTGAGCACGGGTTAGACTGGGTAAAAGTTAAGGCGCTAAGCTCTGGCAAAGCTGGTAATGTCACTATGAGCAGAAAAATAGTATCAAGCAATGGCTTCTATGCTGTATAAAACCATCCTTCTCTTTGGAGATTCCCACGGAGAGTGGGCTGTGTGTCTAACAAACTGTTGAATTCATGTTACCTAGAATTAGATGGGAATATATAGATGGAGTGTGTTTTTTTATAAATAGATATGTGATTATAAATAGATATGTGATTACATTAAAGAATAGAAAATAATTTTCTGGGCAGTGCCGATAAGAACCTCTTCATTCTCTATTCCATTATCAGGATAAACCAGAGTGTTCAGTTCCTTATGATCAAGGCATGAGCTGCAAATAACTTGCACTTAAAAAACATTTGCTCTTATCTAGGAAAGAGCAAGTAATTTTTTTTTCTATTATCACTCCTTCCCCGTTGGTAGAGGGTTAGGTTCATACACTTCAAGGGATTCATCGGAAATCTTTTGTGAGTTCTGACTGATGATTGTTAGCTGGATGAATGAGTTCACTGTAAAGTCTCAGACTTTTATTGTTGAGTACTAAAGATTTCAGGCTTCTTTGCTGCTGCCCTTCCAAATCCTCATCTTTTTTTTTTCTTCTTTTTTTTTTTTTTTTTTTGATCATTTAAGAGAAAGTTGGGAAGGAAGGGTAGAGAGCTGGATTTTTAGCCAAGTGAATGTCCCGTGGAGGCACTTTAAGTCTCTCAGACAATTGGAAAAGTCTCCCAGCCCATCAGACCCTGTGGTAGTGATTACATACTCTGTGGCTGTATCTAAATGCTTAGAACAAAAGACTTTAAACTTATTGCAAAGTCACTTCTGCTCACAGTGATAACCACAGCCATCCACTGGGCAATGAGACCGAGGTGATCATACACGATATCTAATGGAGGCCGGGTCAAAACGAGTGCTTCCTGAAATATCATCTCTGATCAACAGCAGCAGCATCACCAGGGAACTTCTCAGAAATCCATGTTCCTGGGCCCCACAGCAGGCCTATTCATTCAGAATCTCTTGGGAGGGGTTCAGAGATTTGTGTTCAATAAGCCCTGCAGGTGATTCTGAAGCACACTAACTTTTGAGAGACTCCAATCTACAAAGAGCAATCCATTTTAACTGTTTTAGCTGAATTGGCCTGCCAAGTTAGCTGGATAAAAATAGGGTTTCCATATCAAAAAGTCCTGAATTATTGAAAAGTTTACCAACTGCAAAAGAAGTTTTCAGGGAACCTAATTCTTTTCTGTAAACTCACATCCCAGAGTTGGAGACAGAACCCTAGACCATTGGCAAAAAATAAAAACTAAAAATAAACACTGAGGCCAAGTCCCACTCCCAGAAATTCTGATGTAATTGGCTTGGCATACTGCCTAGGCATCAGCCATTATCCCCAATTGATTTGAAGGCACAACTGTAGTGGGCTAATTGCCAAAAATGGCCCCTCCTAGTAGCTATGCCCTTATGCAACATCTTTGTCATTCCTCCCATTAAGAGGATTTTGTCTCTCCAGGCTTTTAAATATGACCTTGGGACAAGTAGCAAACATGACATGAACAGAGACTTGGAAGGTGCTCATGCATTAATGTCTATTCATTTGTTGTGTTTGGAGCCTAAGGTACCATGTAAATCAACTTAGAGGATGAGAGGCCATAGAGACAAAGGCCCCAGTTTACCTAGCTGTAACAACCAAGATCAGCAAAAATATAGCCAGTCCCAACCCACTTGTTGACCATAAAACACAAGCAAGCCCAACCAAGATAAGCCACACCTGAACTAAGAACTGACCTGCCATACATTGAGCTGAATAAGTAGTGGTTGTCTTAAGCCACTAAGTTTTAGGGAAGTTTGTTAAGCCATCACAGGCAGGTAGAAGATAATGCTTACAGTCACTGAAATAGTGACTGAAAGGAGGAGCATCAAGCAGGAGAGATCATTCCAGACACCCCTAGCTTTAGGGTTGCTTGGTTCAGCTCACCAGGATGCTTTTAGCTTCCTCCTTCTCTCTTTTCAAGCAAGAATGCCCAGTTCCCAGTATCTTCCATGAGCTTCTTGATTCACTCAGCTACCATTGAAGGGAGAAGGAGAACTGGACCATGAAAGCATACAGAGTTTGGAGAATTTCAAAGAAGATGTAGCACAGATTTGAGTCCAAAACATGTTTTCAACAGACAACATTGAATATTTATTAAGCATCTGAGACACAGCTTGGTTTCCATATCATACCCAGCACAAATTAAGGAAAGTTTATGAGATTTGTATATTAAATCATCACAAAAAATTTTTCAGTATATGTAAGAAGGTAAATTTCTTTTTTAAAAAGGGAGGCCAGGGATCCCTGGGTGGCGCAGCGGTTTGGCGCCTGCCTTTGGCCCAGGGCGCGATCCTGGAGACCTAGGATCAAATCCCACGTCGGGCTCTCGGTGCATGGAGCCTGCTTCTCTCTCTGCCTGTGTCTCTGCCTCTCTCTCTCTCCCTCTGTTACTATCATAAATAAATAAAAAAAAAATTAAAAAAAAATAAAAAAAAAAATAAAAAGGGAGGCCAGAAGTGTTCTGTAGTTTTTAGGGCATAGATCCTCTACCTATTTGGTTTATTCCTGGGTATCTTATGCTTTTGGGTGCAATTGTAAATGGGATTGACTCCTTAATTTCTCTTTCTTCAGTCTCATTGTTAGTGTATAGAAATGCCACTGATTTCTGGGCATTGATTTTGTATCCTGCCACACTGCTGAATTGCTGTATGAGTTCTAGTAATCTTGGGGTGGAGTATTTTGGGTTTTCTATGTGCAGTATCATGTCATCTGCAAAAAGGGAGAGTTTGACTTCTTCTTTGCCAATTTGAATGCCTTTTATTTCTTTTTGTTGCCTGATTGCTGAGGCTAGGACTTCTAGTACTATGTTGAATAGCCATGGTGACAGTGGACATACCTGTCCTGTTCCTGATCTTAGGGGAAAGGCTCCCAGTGTTTCCCCATTGAGAATGATATTTGCTGTGGGCTTTTCTTAGATGGCTTTTAAGATGCTGAGGAATGTCCTTCTATCCCAACACTCTGAAGAGTTTTGATCAGGAATGGATGCTGTATTTTGTCAAATGCTTTCTCTGCATCTATTGAGAGGATCATATGGTTCTTTTTTTTTTCTCTTGCTGATATGATCAATCACATTGATTGCTTTACGAGTGTTGAACCAGCCTTGCATTCCATGCTCATGAGTTGGAAGAATTAATATTGTGAAAATGTCAATGTTACCCAGAGCAATTTACACATTTAATACAATCCCTATCAAAATACCATGGACTTTCTTCTGAGAGTTGGAACAAATCATCCTAAGATTTGTGTGGAATCAGAAAAGACCCCAAATAGCCAGGGGAATTTTAAAAAAGAAAATCAGAACCAGGGGCATCACAATGCCAGATTTCAGGCTGTACTACAAAGCTGTGCTCATCAAGACAGTGTGGTACTGGCACAAAAACAGACACATAGATCAATGGAACAGAATAGAGAATCCAGAAATGGACCCTCAACTTTATGGTCAACTAATATTCGGCAAAGCAGGAAAGACTATCCACTGGAAAAAAGACAGTCTCTTCAATAAATGGTGCTGGGAAAATTGGACAACCACATGCAGAAGAATGAAACTAGACCACTCTCTTTCACCATACACAAAGATAAACTCAAAATGGATGGAAGATCTAAATGTGAGACAAGATTCCATCAAAATCCTAGAGGAGAACACAGGCAACACCCTTTTTGAACTTGGCCACAGCAACGTCTTGCAGGATACATCCATGAAGGCAAGAGAAACAAAAGCAAAAATGAATTATTGGGACTTCATCAAGATAAGAAGCTTCTGCACAGCAAAAGAAACAGTCAACAAAACTAAAAGACAACCTACAGAATGGAAGAAGGTATTTGCAAACGACCTATCAGATAAAGAGCTAGTATCCAAGATCTATAAAGAACTTACTAAACTCAACAGCAAAGAAACAAACAATCCAATCATGAAATGGACAAAAGACATGAACAGAAATTTCACAGAGGGAGACATAGACATGGCCAACAAGCACATGAGAAAATGCTCCACATCACTGGCCATCAGGGAAATACAAATCAAAACCACAATGAGATACCACCTCACACCGTGAGAATGGGGGAAATTAACAAGACAGGAAACAACAAATGTCGGAGAGGATGTGGAGAAAGGGGAACCCTCTTGCACTGTTGGTGGGAATGTGAACTGGTGCAGCCACTCTGGAAAACTGTGTGGAGGTTCCTCAAAGAGTTAAAAATAGATCTGCCCTACGACCCAGCAATTGCACTGCTGGGGATTTACCCCAAAGATACAGATGCAGTGAAACACCAGGACACCTGCACCCCGATGTTTATAGCAGCAGTGTCCACAATAACCAAACTGTGGAAGGATCTCGGTGTCCATCAAAGGATGAATGGATAAAGAAGATGTAGTCTATGTATACAATGGAATATTCCTCAGCCATTAGAAATGACAAATACCCACTATTTGCTTCAACGTGGATGGAACTGGAGGGTATTATGCTGAGTGAAGTAAGTCAATCAGAGAAGGATAAACATTATATGTTCTCATTCATTTGGGGAGTATAAAAATTAGTGAAAGGGAATAAAGGGAATTGAGAGAAAATGAGTGAAAATATCAGTGAGGGTGGCAAAGCATGAGAGACACCTAACTCTGGAAAATGAACAAGGGGTAGTGGAAGGGGAAGTGGGCAGGGTGTTGGGGTGACTGGGTGATGGGCTCTGAGAGGGGCACTTGACGGGATGAGCACTGGGTGTTATGCTATATGTTGGCAAATTGAACTCCAATAAAAAAAATTTTTTAATAAAAATAAAATGGGAGGCCAGGGACTCCTGGGTGGCTCAGGCATGATCCTGGGGTCCTAGGATGGAGTCCCACATCGGGTTCCTTGCAGGGAGCCTACTTCTCCCTCTGCCTGTGTCTCTGCCTGTCTCTCTCTCTGCCTCTCATGAATAAATAAAAATCTTAAAATAATAAATAAATAAATAAATAAATAAATAAATAAATAAATAAATAAATACAGTAGGAAATAAATAATGATTGAACACAATCCCTGTCTATAATATATTATGGTGCTAATACCCCTCTGTCACTTGTCATAAAATTAAGCAAGATTATTTTATCAGAGTGGGGTGGGGAGTGGACAGGAAAGGATAGGTTTGCTTTGACCCATATCTCATCCTTAGTTATCTTTCTATATTTATTTAGCTTTACTCCCCTCTGCACTTTTAACTTTATTGTCTTGTTGCTGTTGTTTCTAATTGTTGCTTTGGTCCCCTTAGCCCTTTACCTAACATCTTTTTATTTTCAGGTTTTATTTTGGATTTTATTAATCCAAAAGCTCAATCTAGACTATGTTAGGGGTCTATTTTCTATTTATATCCTTCCTGTATTGACCTTCATCATAATGCTTTTCACTTACACCTAAGTGACTCTACAATATTAGCAGCTTCAAAGCCAGAGTATGTCTAATCCACTGTTGCACATTGAATTTTAGGAAAGCATCTGGCTGCAAGAACAACACTTGACTAGCAGAGCCTTCATAAATAAAGGTTTGTTCCCTCTCTCCTCAGAATAAGAAGGAATCTAGAGGAAGGCATGTAGTGGCTTCGATTCATTGATATTATTCAATTGTCAATAGGAATTCTGGCTCTTTCTCTTCCTGCCTTAACATGCTTGGCTCATGTTTAATTTCATTTCACTCTTATTATTTTTTTTTTTTTGGGTGCAAGACGGATGCTGTGCTTCCAGATATCATGTCTACAATTAAGTCAGGAAAAGGAAAAAAAGAAATACTAGCCAAGTTTATACTTTTTTCCTGTGAAAGCAAGTTTTTACAGAGTTTACATAGCAAAAGTCTATTAGGGTCTCATAATTTAGAGTTGTGAGTTACAGACATCCCTTGCTGCCAGAGCGGAGGGCAGCAGAGTGCTTATTATGTGTGCTGCATGCATATTTGTTGGATGCATTACACGTAAAAAAGGATAATACTGAACTTCCCCTTTAAACATCCTTGATTCTCACATTATGAACAGTATAGTTATTTAAAAGATTGTCACATCTGACTCATTTGTGGCAATCCTAATAAAGTCCATGAATTCATGAGTTTAACTTTTTATGGGACATGGCGTCAACCATGTAAGAGGTATAAATTATGGAATCCAGCCATTCTATGGTCTAATTAAAGGGCTAAATATAAAACTTGGAACTGAGAATGTTATCTCAACTTTAGGAGAGCTTCTTCTAAGGAAAATTCATGTGGGGATTTAAGGAAGCTAATGTTTAGCCCCCACCTTTGTATCTGCCCAAGTTAGGAGCCAACTGATAGTTGAAGGCATCAGTCAGAGATCAAAATCTAACTTTATGATTGAAAAAATACTACGTGGAGAAAGGGCCTTCTATCTGCTGTCTAGCATGGCTTCTTTGACTGAAACTTACATATGAATTACAGATACTTGCCGAAGCACCAGCCTCCCCCATGGAAGCAAGCTCCTAAAAAACTTACATTATGAAAGAGATGAGAATGAATGCTCTCTGCTGGTAGGACGTGAGCCTTGGAGTTGAGTCTTCGCTCCTCCTCAGAGAGGAAATTGGTAAGAAGGTGGAGAGAGGCCAGAGTGTTATTCTAGTAGAAATCCTCACCTCCCCAGTAGACCACAGCATGAAAGTGCTCTCTTACCCCCTTTTCTAGGTACACAAATCAGTTGGTTTCTCTAACATCTGCTGCTAAATTAGCCAGGCATAAGGGACTTGTACCTTAGGGGACTCCATGGTAACAAGGCTAGAGACCTCCATGGCAGATGGAATGTATTTATCCAGAGAGAGTGTTTGCTAGTGGCACTTTACAAAAAATAAATAACTGATGATGCTGGTGATGATGGAAATATTAGTAATGATTCCAGCCTGGAAGTTATTCCGGAAAGGAGGGGAGATGGATTTTATTTTGAATGAAAATGGAAAATAGAAGCCAGAACTGTTAAAGGATATAAATTAAGAGAAAACTAAACAACATGAGGGGATACAATGAAAAAATTATTGACCATGACGATGTGGTATTGACCTCTGCTTACAGCAGTGTTTCTCAACTTTTTAAAAATCATTGCTTCTCTTAAGGAGACCTTTTAGACTTTTAAAAAAACTATTAATCTCACCTCCCATCCCCCAATAAAATTCTAATAAAACAAATATACTATGTATGTGTTTATGTATTACAGCTTTCTGGAGGACAACAAGTCCTTGTAACATCTAAGATTTTTTTCACCACCCACCCCAAGAAGCAATTTCCTTCCTATGGTAGCAATACCAACCAAAATGAGAATTCATGGCTTATGGTAGTAACACATATTCCACTCTATGTTCTCGTCCCATTCCTTCAGAACTTTTACATTCCTTGAAATACATGGAATGTATTTTCTTCCAGGCAGAAATCAAGAGTTGTTTTAGTGAAATTACCAGATATTTTTAAAAATAATCCACTGCCATCTATCAATATATCAGTAGCCAGATAGGTTTTGTGTCTCATGATAGTCTGCCAACTGACTGGCATTGCTCTAGCAACAACATTTCTCATATTTTCACTTTATGCAGAATCTTCAGTCAGCCAAGCAGTCCTGAAACTTAAAAAAAGAAAGAGAAGTTTAGAGTTTTTGTTTGCAAGCCAAATTCCAAATTCACCATCGTCTGAAACCAACTGTGCAGTTGGTAGAAATGGTGGTGGTTTTGCTATGTCGAATCTGTATTCCTGGGATCCCTGGGTGGCTCAGCGGTTGAGGGCCTGTCTTCTGCCCAGGGCATGATCCTGGGTCCAGGGATCGAGTCCCACATCGGGCTCCTGCATGGAACCTGTTTCTCCCTCTACCTATGTCTCTGCCTCTTTCTCTGTGTCTCTCATGAATAAATAAAATCTTTTTAAAAACCTGTATTATTAGCTCCTGAAATAAGGCATTATATCGGTTAGTTACTAATGCATAACAATCTACCTCAAAATTCAGTATCATTTTTAAAATTTATTTATTTATTTATTTATTTACTTATTTATTTTAGAGAGAGAGAGAGCATGAGCAGAAGGGGCAGAGGAAGAGAGAATCTGAAGCAGACTCACTGCTGAGCATGGAACCCAATGTGGGCCTCAATCTCATGACCCTGAGATCAGATATGAGCCAAAACCGAGAGCTGATCGCTCAACTGACTGCACCACCCAGGCACCCCAAATTTCGTATCTTAAGGTAATAAATACTTATTATTTATTATGTCTTCAGGTCATCTGGGTGTACTTGTAGCCTTGGCTGGGCTCACTTATGCTTCTATAGACAACTGTAAATCAAGGAGACAGTTGTGTTGATCTTAGCTGGGTTATGTCACAAATTTGGGAGCTATGTGGCTGCAGGCTGGTCTAGGATGGCCCCAGCAGATAAAAGGGGACTAGCTTCCATATGACTGCTCTTCTAGTAAGCTGGCCTGGGTTTATTTACATACTAGTGTTGGAGGTCCATGAGAGACAGTACACTACAATAAGTAAACTGAGTAGCTCTTATGATCATAAAATAAATTAGCAAAGAGTAAATTAGAAGTAAATAAAACAAATGAAGCAGCAATAAGTCCTGTGAGTATTGATTTCTCTATGAAAAAGAGAAACAGAGTGGCATAGTACATAGGGCATTATATTAAGTGTCTGAAACTGGATTTCTCATTATAACTTTTATAGGATGTAACTTTAGAAAAATAACTCATACTCTCTCAGTCTCAGTTTCTCCATCTGTAAAGTAGAAATAATATTTTTCTTTCCATTTCCTAAGCCTGTGATGAGCAAATGAGCTGATTTTAAACTATGAAGCTTTATAAAGATATGACATATTGTCCCTTCCTCCTATATATGTGGTACCCAAACTCCTTTTTCTAATTGTTATAAATGAATAAGCAGGAATTTTCTGTTAGCTGAACAAAGGATTGGAGAAATCCTTTCCTGCTCTGCAGGAAGGATGAAGATACCTAGCTTTAACTTTTGGTTTTGTCAATAAAAAGTCAAGTGACCTTGGGAAACCTATACGAATTTGGGAAAGCCATGTGCACTCTAGCCCTTATATTTTTCCAAAACAAAATCACTGAGCTAGTTTTGAATTCCTAGGATATCCTCTATCACTTAGACTCTAAATAAACTGGCCTTTTATTATGACAAGTTAAAAATCTGTTATTTATGTCGGTAAAGTTAAAAGAGGATTATAAGTAACAAGTTATAACTAACCCAGCCATTCTGGTGGATTAAGGGAATAAAAGGAATTGTCCTAGTTGGGAATGAGCCTTTGGAGAGAGAGGCAGGAGGGGTGGGTAAAGGAAGGAAACAGCCTTGGGAAGGACCGTAAGGCAAGGGAACAAGGATGACGAGAAATAAACATAGGATCAGCAGCATTATCCACAGGTACTAAATTGAAGTGTGCCAGCGGGCACCCAGCATGGTTTTGGGAAACCAGCACTGTGCTTAACTTTTTTCTTTTTAATGGAATGCCTTTAGTTGGGACAAACATTCTCCACCTGGCCACAGGACCTAACTCCTGCACAAATCACACCTTCATGTTACCCATTTGGCTCCTTTTAGGAATCTGAGTTTGCAATCCACTGCGCCCCCTCCCCACCAACCCCAGACAGCTCAGGCTATAGACTCCCAGCAGTCTTAGTCATATACCAGATGAGCAAGTTACTTAACTTCCCTCTGTTTATATTGCCACTGAATTATAAGCAATAACATCTAACTTTGGAGGGTGGGTGTTGTAAGAATGAATGGGGTTAGTGGGTCAGAAGTGCCTAGAGAAGTGTCTGCCTCGTAGAAGGTATGATCAATCTTGGTTCTGCTTCTGCTTTTCTTCGTGTTTCCGCACTCTTCTCTCCTGCCTCTGCCTCAAGGGGCAGCTCCTCGCCCTTAGAAAGGATGTTGCTTTCTCCAGGATTGGTATTAGCATCTGCCTTTACCCCCACCTGCTGCAGAGTTCACTTCAAGGTCCACACGGTAGTGACAAGCAGAAAAAGAGGGACTCTCTTTTCTGGAAGTAGGCTTCTAGAATCATTTCATATTCAGGAACAAAAGTGCCTTTATAAAAGCAGTATTCTGGTTACCAAGATGTAGAGAACAAAAAGTGATTTGAAAAACATCTCTCGGGATCCCTGGGTGGCGCAGCGGTTTAGCGCCTGCCTTTGGCCCAGGGCGCGATCCTGGAGACCCAGGATCAAATCCCACGTCGGGCTCCCGGTGCATGGAGCCTGCTTCTCCCTCTGCCTGTGTCTCTGCCTCTCTCTCTCTCTGTGACTATCATAAATAAATAAAAATTAAAAAAAAAATGAAAAACATCTCTCCTTAAGGAGATAAAAATGTCCAGCTGCTGCACTCATGTACCCACAATATCGAGGAAAATTATTTTAATTACTTTGGTCTTTCTTCTTCCAGCTGAAATTGCTTGATACAGGCAATACTGATATATAAATGCAAAAGCACCTAGGGTTTTTGTTTTTAAGTGGTGATTTTCTTAAATAATCCTGCAGGCAATGCTGGTTGAATTGTTTCTTTTATTTCTTGATGGTGCTGCTCTTTATGTAAAGTTAATGGTGTGAAGTGCATTAAGGCATTACAATTTGGATTTCTTTTAACAGTTTCCAAAACAAGATTGCTGTAACCATTAATGAGACTCCTTTTAACTTTTTTGTTTAGCAGTTTATCTATCGTTTCTACGAGGGACTCTTCTGGGTAACTGATTAGGTGATTCTCATTCCACTTTATGGCTGTGAAATTTATGCTTGTTCATACCACTTGGAAACCATTTTTGTCTCTGTCATTTCCCCCTTATCATTTAAGATGTGTGCATGTGCTCTTCTTAAAGAGGAAAATTAAAGTTGGTTCACCATGTGAGATGCTGAGGTGTCCTCCCAACACACCCAAGTGGCCTTGGAAGAACAAAGCCGACACGAACACTCTAGGAGCTAGCGCCTTGCTGACCTGGTTTGCAGTCCAGCGTGAAGCTCGGCATCAAAGTATTAAGAAAGTGAAACACGGTCCTCCTGCACACCAGGCCCCGATGTTCCTCACTGAGCGTGAACCGTGCTCCCAGCAAATAAACAGGACAGAGGCAAGGCCACCTGGCACCCACAGCAAACAATGAACCATGGCCCCCTCCTGACTACCAATGATACATCCAGCCCTGCTTTAACCTTCCCATCTCCTGGAGGAAAACTATTCGGATACCCCAGCTTGGATGACAACCACTCAGAACTGGCTGTTTCCTTATACTGGCTTTAGGACCATCCAGTGTAAACCCAAATCCTATAAGAAGCCTCTTCCACAAGGGCACCTGTGTGACTCAGTGGTTGAGCATCTGCCTTTGGCTCAGGTCATGATCCTGGGGTCCTGGGATGGAGTCTTGCATCAGGCTCCCCAAAGGGAGCCTGCTTCTCCTTCTGCCTATCTCTCTGCCTCTCTGTGTGTCTCATGAATAAATAAATAAAATATTTTTTAGGGATCCCTGGGTGGCGCAGCGGTTTGGCGCCTGCCTTTGGCCCAGGGCGCGATCCTGGATATCCGGGATCGAATCCCATGTCGGGCTCCCAGTGCATGGAGCCTGCTTCTCCCTCTGCCTGTGTCTATGCCTCTCTCTCTCTCTCTCACTGTGTGCCTATCATAAATAAATAAAAGTTTAAAAAAAAAAAAAGAGTTAAAAAAAATAAAATAAAATAAAATAAAATATTTTTTAAAAAGAAGCCCCTTCCACTGCCTCTTACTAGAGGTCCCACAGTCTCTCAGGGTGTGTTCTCCTTGGTGGCAGCCAGCTAAATAAATCTCCCTTTATTGGGCTCTAGGTATGTTCCAGAGGGCCTTTGGTCAGTGAGCTTTAACAGTGGGTTCTTGATAATTCTTGCCTCAGGAATTTTCTTTCTTAAAGAAATCAGCTCATTTCTATGAGCATGGAGATCCTTCCTTTCCAAATGCCCCCTAACTTAATGTCTTTTAGGCCATTGTCTCCTGACCTTCTCACTTGCTCCTCACCTCCTTCTCTGACTCCTTCTGTGTTCCTTTTCCTAAATCTTCCCGTTACAGGTATCAACCTAGAATGACACTCATTTCTCTTTCCCAAGTCACCGTTTCTTCCATAAAATGAATATACACGAATACACACATTATCGTAGAAATTGCTAGTTTCCTGCCAGTACTCTCTCTTCCACAAAAATTTGTTAAAGTTTTTTGATATTAAAATTTTTAGGTATATACCTTTGGGCGACCTGATGGGGTGGAGGCCAGTGGCATGGGCAGTGAAGGATTCACCCAAGGCAGAACAAAGGAGAAGTCTTCAAATATACTGCAAGAGAGCAACAGGTGGGACAGCAGAGTAGACAGCGTTGGCCAGGAGGCAGTGGTGAGGGGCTGGAGTTAAGGGGGAAGGTGAAGAGGTATGGGGATGTATAGAACCTTCTTTTTTTGATACCTGTGTCCAGGTGTAAGTACCCATTGGTCAGCTGGGGCTTGTGGATATTTTGAGGTATGTTGCCTTATAAGCCTGTTTGCATTCAGCCCAGTGGTCACTGTGGACCCTTCTACCTCACTGAGGTCTCCATTGCTCAAGCGTGTTGCCTAAAAGCAACCTTTAAAGGTACTAAAAAATAGGAATTAGTACAATAACCCCTAGGTACCTATCACAGAGGTTTAACAATTATCAATTCATGACAGATCTGGTTTCACCCCTCGTCCCAACCACATTCTCTTATGTTGAAGCCAAGCTCAGAAAGACCATCTATTATGTCATTTTAGTCATTAATACAACCTTGTATCTTTCTAAAAGATGAGGAATTTGGTCTAATATGTCACATTTTAAAAGTAATCATAGTTTATATCTTCTAATACTCTATGTTTGACTTTCCCTCAGTGCTTCCTAACCCTGTTTAAATCAAGATCTAGGCAAAGGTTATGCATTGTATTTGGTTGACATCATCTGCTCCTTGACCTTTTTTAAACCTTGCAAAGTTTTAATTGAATCAACCAGCTCTTCTGTCCTGTCTGGTTTCCCCTCGTCTTGATTTTGATGATCAATATCAACTAGGTATTGTTAAACCTGCTCCTCTCTTACCTGTGCTTCTTACGAATTGGTAGTTAGATCTAAAGTCTAAATAAAAATAAGTTTGAGTTTTTTAAAAGAGAACTTCGCAGGGAGGATGCATACTTCAAACAGTAAACACACAATACATTGCTGTTCTTTATGATGTTATGAAGTCTTGATGATCATTGCCTAGATCAGTATGTCTATAATTTTTAGGGATTACAAAATGGCAGTATTCTGATTCTATTATTTCTTCTTTATTTGTTAGCTAGACTATGTTAGTAAGAATACATCTAAAATGAGAAACTTCCTACCGTGCCTGTCCCTGGGTGATTTAGTCGGTTAAGTGTCTGCCTTTGGCTCAGGTCATGATCTCAGGGTCCTGGGATAAGCCCCATGATGAGCTCCCAGCTCAGCAGAGAATCTGTTTCTCCCTCTGCCCCTCCCTCCCCACCTCTGCCATGGTTCATGCTCTCTTTCTTGCTCCCTATCTCAAATCAGTAAATTAATTAAATAATAAATAAAAGCTAAAAATAAATACAAATAAAAAGATTCCTTTAATCAACTGTTTACTGACCCTGAAATAGAGTTCATATAACTTGTTTTCAAAATAATTTGTTCCATAGCATACTCCAAAGGTGACTAAAGAGGTGGTTTTGATTCTATTGCTATTTGATTTTAGGGTTTGAGCTAATTGACATGTTTTGATCCATTATCACATGTTCTGACATGTTTTGATCCACTAACGTTATTAGTGGTCTGAATTTCCCATTTTTGGTCAGTGACTCTTGAGTTTGACATGCACTTCATAGTGCTGATAGTTTCCTTGTTCCAGGCACATGGAGGACATTTCCTGCCCTTGACCCAGAACCAGCTTTTCCTGCTCCCTTAAATGCAAAGGCAGTTAGAGATAAGACTCTGAGGGCTTATGTTACTGAGTTTGTCACCATACTCAGACCTTTTCAGGGGAGAGATCTAGAAAACATTTGTGTACATGTGTGAGTCATCTATTTTTTTTAAAGAAACTATGTCATAAATTCATACTGAAACATCAAATTCAGGACTATAGATTTTTTGACCTTATGGATTTTCATATTCTTCTGCTCTTTCATTCTAACTAAAAATGCTGATTCTCAATGATATTCAACAAAATTATCCATTACTTTCTTTCACTGTCCACAAATAGACTTGGAATGACAACATCCACACCACCAGCAATATATGATTATTGAGAATAATATTTTATTATAGTTTTGTTTTTATGCATAGGGTATGGCTCACCAGGAAAATACTATCAAATTTACATGTTTTAAAGTCGCTCCAAATGAGGTGGTATGTGCATTTATAACCAGATTTATTTGTTTCATTTTGCTTTTGGTTTTTAAAGTTTTAATTTTCTTTCATAATTACATAAAATATATACAAGATTCCAAATGAGATACAATATATGCAGAAAAATCAACTTCTACCATTGTCCACCCTGTTCCTTTTTCTATATAAGACACAAGTTTTTAAGCTGTAAAGCTCATCCTCCAGTTTCTTTCATAAAAGCAAATGTTTATGTGTATTTATATGCTTTCTCCTTCTTACATAAACAGTAGCATACTCTTCCCTACTGTGCTTTTTTTCCACTCATCCCAGAGATTCTTCCATAAGAGTTCATAGAGCCAGTCTTCATTGCTTCCTATGGCTGTGCAGAATTCCTATAGAAGTACATGTTCCCTACTGATGGACATGAGTTGTCCTCAATCTTGCTTTTACAGAGCATGCTACACCACCCAGAAGAAAGGCTAGCCTTCCATGGAGATGATTATTGACACAGACTCAATCTTATCAATGGGCTGTAAGTGCATGTGGCATATTCAACCTTGGGTTGTAGATTTAAGGGGATGGATGCACTCCTTTGTCCTCCTGCTTCCCTTTCTGCTGGCAGGATGGAGGCATGGCAGTGAGTCTAGACAGAGAAGAACAACAAAAGAAAGGATACTGGGTTCCTCACACCATGGAGCATCATACATGGAAAACAGCCTCCACATCCAGTTCAGATTTTTAACCTGAGAAAAAAATTAGCGAGTATCTTCTTGAAGCCAGTGCTGATTTTTAGTCTCAATCACACGTAGCTAAAGCCATGTTCTAACTAATGCCTTTAACTTACAGGGATGTTGTAAGTACCAACTAAAATGACACTGGTAAAAGAAATAAAAGGCATTCAAATTGACAAAGAAGTCAAACTCTCCCTCTTTGCAGATGACATGATACTGTACCTAGAAAATCCAAAAGACTCCACCCCAAGATTGCTAGAACTCATACAGCAATTCAGCAGTGTGGCAGGATACAAAATCAATGCCCAGAAATCAGTGGCATTTCTATACACTAAGACTGAAGAAAGATAAATTAAGGAGTTAATCCCATTTACAATTGCACCCAAAAGCATAAGATACCTAGGAATAAACCTAACCAAAGAGGTAAAGGATCTATGCCCTAAAAACTACAGAACACTTCTGAAAGAAATTGAGGAAGACACAAAGAGATCGAAAAATATTTCATGCTCATGGATTGGAAGAATTAACGTTGTAAAAATGTCAGTGCTACCCAGAGCAATTTACACATTTAATGCAATCCCTATCAAAATACTATGGATTTTCTTCAGAGAGTTGGAACAAATCATCCTAAGATTTGTGTGGAATCAGAAAAGACCCCGAATAGCCAGGGGAATATTAAAAAAGAAAACCAGAGCCGGGGGCATCACAATGCCAGATTTCAGGTTATACTACAAAGCTGTGCTCATCAAGACAGTGTGGTACTGACACAAAAACAGACACATAGATCAATGGAACAGAATAGAGAATCCAGAAATGGCCCCTCAACTCTGTGGTCAACAAAGCAGGAAAGAATATCCCTTGGAAAAAGGACAGTCTCTTCAATAAATGGTGCTGGAAAAATTGGACATCCACATGCAGAAGAATGAAACTAGACCACTCTCTTGCACCATACACAAAGATAAACTCAAAATGGATGAAAGATCTAAATGTGGGGCAAGAATCCATCAAAATCCTAGAGGAGAAGACAGACAACACCCTTTTTTAACTTGGCCACAGCAACATCTTGCAAGATACATCTAGGAAGGCAAAGGAAACAAAAGCAAAAATGAATTATTGGGACTTAAGATAAAAAGCTTCTGCACAGCAAAAGAAACAATCAAAAAAACTAAAAGACAACCTACAGAATGGAAGAAGGTATTTGCAAACGACCTATCAGATAAAGAGCTAGTATCCAAGATCTATAAAGAACTTATTAAACTCAACAGCAAAGAAACAAACAATCCAATCATGAAATGGGCAAAAGATATGAATAGAAATTTCACAGAGGAAGACATAGACATGGCCAACAAGCACACCAGAAAATGCTCTGCAGCACTTGCCATCAGGGAAATACAAATCAAAACCACAATGAGACACCACCTCACACCAGTGAGAATGGGGAAAATTAACAAGACAGGAAACCACAAATGTTGGAGAGGATGTGGAGAAAGGGGAACCCTCTTGCACTGTTGGTGGGAATGTGAACTGGTGCAACCACTCTGGAAAACTGTGTGGAGGTTCCTCAAAGAGTTAAAAATAGACCTGCCCTACGACCCAGCAATTGCACTGTTGGGGATTTACCCCAAAGATACAGATGCAGTGAAACGTGGGACACCTGCACCCCGATGTTTCTAGCAGCGATGTCCACAATAGCCAAACTGTGGAAGGAGCCTCGGTGTCCATCGAAGGATGAAGGGATAAAGAAGATGTGGTCTATGTATACAATGGAATATTCCTCAGCCATTAGAAACGACAAATACCCACCATTTGCTTCAACATGGAAGGAACTGGAGGGTATTATGCTGAGTGAAGCAAGTCAGTCGGAGAAGGACAAACATTATATGGTCTCATTCATTTGGGGAATATAAAAGTAGTGAAAGGGAATAAAGGGTAAAGGAGAGAAAATGAGTGGGAAATATCAGAGAGGGTGACAGAACATGAGAGACACCTAACTCTGGGGAATGAACAAGGGGTGGTAGAAAGGGAGGTGGGTGGGGGGAGGGGTGACTGGGTGATGGGCACTGAGGGGGGCACTTGATGGGATTAGCACTGGGAGATATGCTATATGTTCACAAATTGAACTCCAATAAAAAATAAATTAAAAAAAGAAAACACAGAGAGGCAAATTGAACAAGACTCAACTCTAGGAAACAAACTGAGGGTTGCTGGAGGGAGATGGGTTGGGGGATGTGGTAACTGAGTAATGGGCATTAAGAAGGGCACTTGAAGTAATGAGCAATGGGTGTTATATGCAACTGATAAATCTACTTCTAAAACTAGTAATACACTATATGTTAATTGAATTGAAATAGTTTAAAAAAAAACAAAAATAAAATAAAATAAAATGACACATGCAGCATGCCTAGGAAGTGAAGGATGGGTCCTTAGGCCACCTCATCTAATTCAATGGTCTTCTCTCCTACTCATCAGCTGATAATTCCTAAATCTCAGTCATCAATCTAAACCTTGCAGATCTGTATATCCAATTCCTTGGTAATACCTCTACCTCAGACACAAAGTATCCACAACTGAAGCTCTCTCCCCTCTTCCTCCTTGATTTGTATCTATGGGTAACCATTCCACATACTCAGTCCAAGACAGTAACCTCAAGCCACTCTAGGTCTTTATCTCTTTCACCTCCTACACCCAATTCGTTTCCCAGTCTTATTTTTCTCCTTCCTCAAAGACTCGTACAACCATCCTCTCCTCTACTCCACTAAAGCTTTCTCTTTTTTTATTCATTGCTCTAGTACAGCCCTGTGGCATTCCCGTCATTGACTCTTGCAATGGACACCATGTAGTTTCCTTGCTTTCAGCCTCAACCTTTGTCATGGTAACCTGCTTCTTGTCATTGTCAACATGAGTGTTTTTCAACTAGATTGGGAGAGATTTGAGTCCAGTAACATGGTTTCCTTCTCTATATACGTAGTACTTGGCAGAGTCATGGGCACACAGTCATTACTCACTAATATGAACCCAGAATACTTGCATCCAGTCTGCAAGTTTTATGTGTATTAACTTAATTCACCTTCACTATACCCAGTGAGGTAAGTACCATTATTATCCTCATTTTACAGAGGAGAAAACAGAGACGTACACTGGTTATTTCATTATGAAATTTATCCACCAGGGGGGGTGGAAATCAAGAATGAAACCTAGGTATTTGTTGAAAAATGGAAAAAAATTTTGGATGAAAGGATGAATATATCAATGAAGAGAGATTATTCTCCATTATATGAATACCTATCAAGCCTCTTCTTCTGGGCTGATTTGCAAAATCCACTCTTCCATAATGCCAGAGAGGTATCTGAAAAAACCCGTCGGACCCCAAAATAGGTCCTTTATCTTCTCACTAGGGCTCAAATTTTCACCATCAGAAATTGCTCTATCTTGAAGCTTTGTTCTCTTATGTCACGAAGGCACTCTGGAAAAGAAACACCTTTAATTACTCATTGCCATTTGTCCTTTAGTGTGGATGAGTGAAGGCTGTTTTAGGAAGGGTTAGGGGAGGAAGGACGCTGGGGGTGGTGCTCTTCCGAGGTGAGTGGAAAAAAAGAAAGACATTAGAATATAATGACCAGCAACAGTAGATGCTAACTTCCCCTATGTCTGGATTCTTTATGAGTTTTTATTGCTTAGTGTTTATTGGCTTTTATGTTTGTTTTGATTTCTTTTTAATAAAAAGGCTTGGATTGCCAGTACTGAAAATGAAAGGTGATAGCATGGAAATCTACTGTGTCCATAAACTTGTGAGGGATGGAGGAAATCTCCCAATGCCAGAATTTATGAGACTAGACAAGGCCTGGCTACCCACCAGGAACTTTTCATCCTCCTGCCTGGATGATAAATTACACCATCATTTTCAGGGACCATTTGCTATAGAAAAGCAAATTAACCCTGTAATTTTTAAATTATACCTCTGAGGTTTCATGAAGACACATCCAATCTGGTTATGTTTTGGTCCCGAGGCCTTAGCTTCCTGAGTCTTCTCTGATTGTACTAACTCAAGTTGTTATTTGATTCTGAAGGAAGTTCCATTATTTTTATGGGCTTGAAGCCTTGAAAGCTAGGAATTATGAATGTCTTAACTACCTCTTGATTTTTTTCAAAACTTTGTGTGCTACCTGTCAACATTGCATTCCCTTAAATTGAAGTGATCCTAAAACTTGCATGCATTTGAAGGGTTTGGGATATTTCATTTTATTGTCTAAGTTGTATTCATCCCATGTGGAAGAGAAACTACAGCTTCTTCTATGATTCTTCTATGCTGTTGAGAATGTAGTATTTGAATCAATACCGTACGGTTTTTTAATTAATGTTTCTTTTCAGCTTTATTAAGGTGTAACTGACATGTAAAACTAAGATATTTAAAGTGTACATCATGGTGATTTGATATGAATTATGAAAGGACTCCCCCCACCTAGATAATTAACACATCCTTCACTTCACAGATTTACCTCTGGGATGGCTAGGGAGGAAGAACATTAAGTGCTGCTCTCTTAGCAAACGTCAATTATACAATATAGTGCTATCAGTGGTGGTTACCATGTTCTACATTAGAGCCTCAGACCTTATTCATCTTATAAGTCAAAGTTAGTGCCCTTTTACCAACCTCTTTCCCTATTTCTTCCCACCCCCCAGCCCCTGGTAACCACTTCTCCACTCTCCGTTTCTATGACTTTGACTCCCCCTACCCCAGATTCCACATATAAATGTTGCCATTCAGTATTTGTCATTCTCTGTCTGGCTTATTTCACTTAGCATAATGTCCCCAAGTTTCCATCATATTGTCACAAATGGCAGAATTTCCCTCTTCCCATGATTAATATTCCACTGTTTATGTATACCACATTTTCCTTATCGGTTCATCCACTGATGGACACTTAGGTTGTTTTCCTGTCCTGGCTGTTGTGAATAATGCAGCAGGGAACATGGGAATGCAGATATCTCTTCAGTGGCCTGTTTTCATTCCCTTTGGAGGTGTACCTGGAAAAGGACCTGCTGGGTCATGTAATAGTTCTATTTTTAATTTTTTTTTATTTTGTGAGGAAACTCCATATGAATTAATTTTTTTTAAATACGAAAATGCTAAAATATTCCTGACTCCTCAGCTTCACTAAGTGTTCTTTTCATGTAGTTAGATAGAGGAAAACAAATCTTTTCTCTGTGGGTCTTTTTCTTCTTTCCTGAGTCATCCACTTACTCATGTGCCATCCCTTCATTCAAGTATGTCCCAGATTCTGTACCAGGGGATACAGGTAAATTGTGGACAAGAGAGACCCTATCGAACCTCATGCTTGGGTAGGTTTTGCATAAAGGGCAGGCAGTGGCAGTATAAGTGTCTGAGAGGAAGTACAGCATGCTCTGGGGAAGGCAGTGGCAGCTTGAATCCAACCAAGTTCAGTGGGTGCCTTCCATGGGTTCTCTCTCTCCTCTTCCCCTTCTCTTCTCTTCTCTTCTCTTCTCTTCTCTTCTCTTCTCTTCTCTTCTCTTCTCTTCTCTTCTCTTCTCTTCTCTTCCATCTCTCTCTTGTCTGTTTTGTGCCCTTCTCTTCCCCACCCTAAAAGTGTGTCAGCATCACTTTACCTTTGACCAGATATGCTTCTTCAAATGTGGCCACCCATTGCTCCATATAGATATTCTCCTAGCTTGGCAACCCTAGTAGAAAGAAAACATCTTTTCCTCTATGTATGTGTGAGTTCCAGAAAGCTTTCTAATGGACCCTTCTTAAATCTGATGTCAATTTCTTGGACCTATCACTATTACCAGTGCAATGGACACTGTTTGTGGCCACCCTGAGCTGTATTATTTTCCATGTGAGGGTGGGTGGCAATTACTGAGAACTACCTGGAATAGGGAATATCCATCACAAAGTTCACCGTAGCCCTTACTCGCTTCTGAGTACTTATCACCACTTATAAAAAACCTTGCTATGTCTTGGTTATCTGTTAAATGCCAATTCCTCTAGACACTAATATCCATGAGAGTAGGACTGTGAAAAATATTCTGATACTGATACATGCACCCAGAAACTTATATCCTTATTCTGCTTGGATCTTATATGTATATCCTTATATTCCTAGTGCCTGGCATATAGTAGGTATTTAATATATATTTGCTGAATGAATGAATAATCAATACTATTGATTTACTCTATTACTCTGGAATGGTCCTGTTTTTATCCCTAAATTTTCTGTTTTAATTCTCCTGGAAACTTCATATCTTTTTTGGACTAGAGTGCTAGGAGTACAGTGGATAAGAGAAAAGGCTGTGGCTTAAGGCAGATGTGAGTTTGAATCCGAGTTCCATCACTTCCTAGCTGAGTGTCTGACACCTCCACTGTACTAGGAAGATAATGTCTACTTTGCATTGATAACTTGATATTTAAATAAAGGAACTATGCAAAGTGTTTATGACTGGGCCTGTCATGTCATGACACGTTTTAAAACATGTCTGCAAGTCTTTTCGCTCTTCCTGTCATGGGATGGAGACTAGTTTTCCTCCCCTGGAGATGGGCTAGATTTTGTGACTCGCTTCTAATGAATAGAATGTGGCAGAAGTGACCCTGCATGAATTTCAAGGCTCTCTTGGGTCACAGGTCTTTGGGGCCCTGAACCACATCTAAGAAGTCTGGCTGCCTCAAGCTGTCATGTTGGAGACACCACACCAAGATAAAGAGGCAAGAGCTCTACCTATACCAGCCCACAGCTATTTGTATCCTTCTATCTAGCCCAGACACCAGGCACCTGAGCTCAGAATTTTTTGGAAGAACTCCAGACATGGTGTCAGCCTGATTGTCCAGCCACCATCTGACTGCCACTACATGAGCAGCTCCCATCAAGAACCACCCTGCTGATCGGATGCTTGGGTGGCTCAGTGGTTTAGCGTCTGCCTTCCACCCAGAGTGTGATCCTGGGATGGAGTCCTGTGTCGGGCTCCCTGCTTGGAGCTGTTTCTCCCTCTGCCTGTGTCTCTGCCTATCTCTCTGTGTGTCTCTCATGAATAAATAAATAAAATCTTAAAAAAAAGAAAAAGAAAAAGAAAGAAAGAAACAGAAAGAAACAAAGAAAGAAACAAAGAAACAAAGAAAGAAACAAAGAAACAAAGAAAGAAAGAGAAAGAAAGAAAGAAAGAAAGAAAGAAAGAAAGAAAGAAAGAACCAACCACCCGGCTAAGCCCAGTCAAACCCCAGAACCAGGAGAGATCATGATTTAAAAAAAGATCATGATTTAAAAAAGAGACGCCTGCGTGGCTCAGCAGTTAAGCGCTTGCCTTTAGCTCAGGGCATGATCCTGCAGTCCCAGAATCGCGTCTGCATCAGGCTCCCTGCATGGAGCCTGCTTCTCCCTCTGCCTGTGTCTCTGCCTCTCTGCCTCTCTGTCTCTCTGTGTCTTTTGTGAATAAATAAATAAAATCTTAAAAAAAAAAATAGAGAGCAGTTTATAGGTCATCAGACTAGTGACTGACACAGTAGGTGGTCAGTAAATGGCAATTTTAAAGCATAAATCTTAAACCACGATCTCAGAACATAACAGAAATTATCTATAAAACAAATGAGGTAGAAGATATTAGAATTAGCTGTTGGGAGCAAACTGCAATTGTTGTAAACAAACTTGACTTGACTTAATACTATGCATATTTAATTTAAAGTAATAGCTGTGAGACATGTAGCCCAGAGGTTAGTGCTGTAGCTTTTTTTTTTTTTTTGAGATAGACCAACCACTTGGTTTCCAAACTACTATGTTATTTTGTAAGTGCAAGACCTTAGACAAGCTGCTTGTCCTCTGTAGTACTCAATTTTCTCATAAAACAGGAATTCTGAAAGTACTTTTGTAATAAGCATAAAATTGGAGGGATCCCTGGGTGGCGCAGCGGTTTGGCGCCTGCCTTTGGCCCAGGGCGCGATCCTGGAGACCCGGGATCGAATCCCACGTCAGGCTCCCGGTGCATGGAGCCTGCTTCTCCCTCTGCCTATGTCTCTGCCTCTCTCTCTCTCTGTGTGTGTGACTATCATAAATAAATGAAAAAAAAAATTTTTTAAAAATTGGAAAATTCACATAGATGCAGCCCACTGCTTGAGAAATGGTGCCTGATAAATGTTAGCTATTATTATCCTGGGACTCCACAACCAAGCAAATGAAAGCTACTGGACTTCTGAACCATGAGACACGTACGGGAAGAAGGGATTAATGTAAATCAGAGAGCCTCACGTGGAGACCACAGTCCACAAATAAAATGTGTCCTTGATAAAATGGCCTGCAGATGCCTAAGTTATCTGAAGGTCACAATTAACATCCTATAGGATGTTTTCATTATGCTTTTTGTTAGATAATATTGTTGTTGCCCAAGCTGGCACTCTCATTGTATCCCATTCTTCTGGCAGCAGCTCTTCTTCCTGCATTCATAAGGTCTTCGAGAATTCCATTAAAATGTTCATTTTCCTGGCACAAAATGTATGCCCACAGCACATTAATTTTTAGAATTCTGCCCTGTAAGAATCGATTACAAAGCCTTCTCGACTCAAGTGATGCTTAAGATTCTAAGTGGTCTTCTGTTGTGTCTTGCCCAGAAACTTTGGGTAAGGTTATAGCTTCGTATCTCCAAGCAGAATCCATTTTCAAGTGGTTTTTCTCAATTTTCAAGGCTTGCTTCTTATTTTTCTTTTTTGGCTAAAGTTTTGTTCCACTTGTACAGACCAAAATAATACCACTATTGAAAATGGACAAAGTAGAAGAACAAAGGGAGTTACTTAACAAAGGAAAGCCCCAGGAACTCCCCTCCCCTTCCCATCTCTGCCTCTAGTTCTTTCTGTGAGTTTGAAAAAATAACCCTCTGTCCCTGTTTTGCCTGCCTTTGTTTTCTTAGTGTATCAAATGGGAACAATGGCGAATCTACAGCGAGTAGATTAATGTCACTACCCTGGGATGAAAGCTTTAGGAAGGTAGGTGTTTTTGTAATCAATTCATGGGCAATCTACCTGTCAAGTTCCTCAAGGAAGGAACTACATTTCATCTATGACTGGATATAGAAGAGAGGTTATTTTCTATCCTCCTATATTAGGAGACAGTTTTTTAGACGTTTGTCAATGGGCAACACATAAAGGTGAATAAATTTTGAAAGCAAAGCTACAGAGGTCTCTAAGTTTTTAAGGATAGGAATGCATAGGGAAATTTTGAAGATGGACAGTTTGGCTGTATGAAACATCTCCAATCTCCTTGTTTGAATATCAAGCCAAAAAGAGTACAGGGAAAATGTCTTACACACAGACAACATGCATTAAGTAGAATTCACCTGTGTGCAAAACCCTCTCTTTATACTTTGTCCAGCATAATAATAATAGACCAGATTCTTACAATACTGGACTCAAACAAGATACTTTTTCATTTGAGGATATTACACAAAGAATGTCCTCTTTCTTCAGAACCCACAGTGCTCTGGCTCAAGAGAATGACAGTGGATCCTGTGTCAAGTTTGAATCTCAAATTGTGTCAAAGCCTAAGATTCTTTTCAGTATAAAGGGGATTCTTAGGGAGGGCTGAGATTTTATGGTTGCAGGAAATTAAGGGAAACATGCCTTTGGTATATAGGAACTATAAAATGATCATAAATTTGATGTCAGAGTCTATATTTTTATGTTGCAACTGATACAGAATAAAATTAATAAAGAACATTAATGTCTCTACTTAGACAACCAGTTTCTCCAAATCTATGCAATTGCCTTTTTAGTTACTAAGTTGTTTAACAAATAATAGTAATAATAAATATAACAGCATGCACTTATGCAGTGCTTACTATGCTCTAGGAACTGTTTTAATTCCTGCACACATATGAATTGATTAACTTTTTTTTTAAGATTTTATTTATTTATTCATGAGAGAGACACAAAGAGCAGCAGAGACACAAGCAGAGGAAGAAGCAGGCTCCTCGCAAGGACCCCATGCCGGACCCCATGCCGGACCCCATGCAGGACCAATCCCTGGACCAGGAACACGCCCCGAGCCAAAGGCAGACGCCCAACCGCTGAGCCACTCAGGCATCCGCAATTGATTAACTTCTCAAAACAATCTTCCATCCATGAGATAATGAGACATGAAGTGTTTACGTAATTTTTTCAAGGTCGCACAGAACTGTGATTTGAACCCCAGCATCCTGGTTCCAGAGTATTTCTTTTAACCACTATAGATATATTGACAGGTTTAATTGTAAATTTGTGAAACAGATTAGTCAAATATTATGAATTGCTACATTTAGTAGATTATTCAGCAGACGTTTTTTTGGATGCCTGCACATAATGACCATAGTATAAAATGTCCAAATGAAACCTCCTAATAAGATAAGAATTCACTCATGTGATAATTAAATCAAACAACTGTGCTGAGCCTTGAAGATGCCATAGCAAACATGACTTCCTTGCAACTCTTAAAGGACCTCAGTCTTCCAGGGAAGATGGATGGATAAACTAAAGATTAAAATAGAGTTTTAAGTGCCAAGGGGGGATATCATAGGAGTACAAAGGAGAGGCTCTTGATTCAGACTCTTTGGTAGAAGGAAATTCAGGGAGGACTTCTTGGAAGAGGTGACCTTCAGTAAGAGATCCTGGAAAGATAAGACTTGCACTGGTGGAAGAGAAGCTGAGGGGTGGCAAGTATTGGAGAAATAAAAAAGTCTTGATAAGGAAAGTAGCACATGAATCAGGCACTTCTCTTCATATATATTTAAAAAACAAGTTAAAATTTTTTGAACATATGTGTGCCCATCATTTTAAATTGGATTTAGTAAAGTTAACAACTATTACCTTCTCATTTTAGAGAGATGTAGAAATAGTAAAGATTACAAAATAGCGATGAATTTTTTCCTACCTATTTTTATTTTAAAATTTTCTTAAGTAGGCTCCAAGTCCAGGACCCTGAGTTTAAGACTTGAGGTGAGATCGAGAGCTGGCTGCTCAACTAACTGAGCCACCCAGGTTCTCCTTCCCTATTTTTAGACTATAACCCTTTAAGATGTGAAATACTTGTATGTGTATATGTCCACAAGTGAATTATTCCAGAGCCATGGGAATTTTTAAAAATATTATATTTATTTATTCATTAGAGACACCCAGAGAGAGGCAGAGACACAGGTAGAAGGAGAAGCACAGTCCCTGTAAGAAGCCTGATGAGGGACTCGATCCTGGATCCTGGGATCACGCCTTGAGCCGAAGGCAGACACTCAACCGCTGAGCCATCCAGGTGCCCCTGGATCCATGGGAATTTTAATGTCATTTCAAACCATGCTAACCTGTGAAGCCAAAACCCAGTTTATATGCATATGTATATGTATTTGTGTGTGTGAGTGTATGTGTGTATTAAAGGTATTCTTCCCTAATATATATATGTATCTTCTCCAAGATGTAATATATATATTTATATATAATATAACATACATATATAAAAGGTATTTCTTCCCCAGCATAACTCATACACATATTCTTTTTTACATTATGAAAGGAACATCCATCATGTCTCTATGCAACCTTGTTTAAAGACACAATTTTGCTTATCATTGAACAGCTATACACCAACACTGAACAAAAAATGCCAGTAATGTATTTGTTATCTGTTTCAGTTATACAAGTAGACATTCTATTTTGTGATAAACAAAAGACCATATTGATAGGAAAAACTGCAGAGAGCATTTTGTAAATTTTTAAAGAATGCTTTTAGAAGTTTTAGCAGAGGCCATCAAATATAGCCTGCATCTTCTTTTTTTATTGCAAAAAGACCAGTACCAGCAAGAACTAAAAACACATTTGAGACCCTGCTGGTCCTCAGAGGTGGATTCTTTGTATTAGGTCAGTGGTGCCAAGTCACTAACCAGAAACTCCAAGAGCTGTATTTCATAGGTGCCGAAGTACAGGTTCTCTCACCCATGGCAGGGCAGGTGTTCATTTAACCTGACAGCAGTCTACCTCAAATTAACATGACTCTGAAAATAATGTGATTCCTTTTGACGCTGGCATTTAACTTCCTGAAGCCACTAAGATGTCATCTGGGGTTTTTTACTGCTTGATAATTTAAACCTAAAGCACCAAATATATAATGTTCACAGAATTATACATTTTAATGTGGTTCTCAGAAGGACATTTGGACACCTTGTTTGGACATTTGGACATCTGCTTTCTACTTGGCAGGGCAATATGGTATAAATTTTGTGGCAGTCTCCAGAATTCATTTTAAAAAAATGCAAAAAATTTAAGAAAGTGAAAGGAAATAGTGACCAGTAGCCAGAGAGTGTTCTCCATAGCCTAAATACTACTGTGGTTGGTGTGAATATGAAAATTGTGATTTTGTTTTAGTATTTATTAGTCTGAATAACAAAATTGTGACCAAAAACACAGAGTTGTGAAGAGAAAGTAGGAAACCAAATTTTATGTTGTGGAAATATTGTTAGAATGACAGGGAAGATTTTTTTGAGGAGAGATACAGTTATGTTTATGTAACACTGAAAGGTAGTCTGAAATGTTAACATGGTTGTTTTCATTTTCTGCCAAGATTCCTGTCTCAAAATAAAGTTCCAGGTACACCACAACTGGTCAGACCAGATCCTGTTACAGCAAAACTCTGTGTCTATGACTTTAGGGTTATCCACAGGGCATTATTCACCATTTAACTGAATATAATAATGCCTCTTTGAATCCACATCTTTGGATAAATTAAATCTTTAGATACTGAAACCTTCCCTACAACTACAAAACTTTTTTTTTTCTTTTTTCACCGTTTACTCTACAACCTAAAAAATTAGTGGCTCCAAATTACTTAAAAGTAAAATAAAAGCCTAACTTCTTTATATAGCCTGTAATGATCCCCTCGTTGCCTTTCTAGAATCTTCTCTATCATCCTCATCCATACAATTATTTCTTGACTGTGTATCTTTACTTATCCTGGCCCCTCTTACTAAAATTTGCCCCTCTTCATGCCTTTAAGCAAGCTTCTTGGATCCTAAGACATCTCTCTGTCTGTTCAGTCCTATGTTTGTTTCTTTACTTTCTCCTGTCCTTTCCCGTGTCATCAGTTTTGCTCTTTGCTTCCTCCAGAAGAGTGGAAGCCAAGTTAGAACTTGCTTCAGAATCACCTGGAGGGCCTGTTGAACTACAGATGGCTGGACATCCCAAGAATTTCTAATCTAGTAGGTAAGGGCTAGACAGGAGCTTTGCATTTCTAGCAGGTCCGCAAAGCATGTTGGTCCCAGAATCAGACTTTGAGAATTCAGGAAACTCCAGGAAACCACTTCCCCCTTGAAATGGCTCTTTCGAATTTCCAGAAGACTTTAGAACTTAATAATCTTATTAGAGCACACAGCTCATAAGAAGTGTCCACTAAAAGAGGGTCTGAGGAGATTTTCTAAAGAGAAGTGAATTTTGGTTTATGAATTTTGTGATGATCATTTTGGTTTTTCAGAGATCATTTTATACCTTGGGTTCTAGGCTCTGTTCTGGGCAGTTCAGGTTAGATAATAAACGACCTCTAGATACATGAGCTTGTATTCCACCTTGAGATATAGTGTTTATGGACTGACAGCTTCCAATTTCTGCAGTTTTCTACCATGCAACACTTATCAACAGAACATCTTTGAGCAAATGTTCTCAAACTCTCAGCAGTTGCTTCCTCAAGAGAAAGCTTGGCAGAATGTGGTCATTCTATGGGGGTTTCCTTTCCAGTTACCTTTCTGTAGTCCTCTCATATCTCCAAGTCTGTGCTCTCCTAGGAAATCAAAGAGGCCTTCAGTCTTATCAGATAACAAGCATCTCATTTTCTTGGCATCACCCCAAGAACATGCAAATGCCAGACCACTAGACTTTCATAAATGAAAGATTCCAAACCCCAGAAAATCTTTTCCACAGCTGAAAGAAGAAAAAAAAGGAGAAAGAAAGAAACTTTTTCGATTATGTTTTTTTAGCCCAAGTACCTATGCATTTTGAAGTTGATTGCATTTACTTTTGATATCACATATTTCTGGTCTTGAGCAAACTTTTGTAGAAAAAAAGGCCAATTTACTTTGAAATGTCCTAACAATAGGCCATGTTTGTCCTCAGGATATACACATTTTGAAATTCTCTTTTTGTGTTTAAAATTGTGTAATGGTTTCTAGTCTTGAAATATAAGTACCTTGGGGAACAAACACAATTCACCACCTTAAAATTACATTTAAAAAAATAAAGCAAAACTTTATTAGCAAGGAGTGAAACATTGTCTAGACAACTTCCTTTAGGCAGAATAAACAGTGGCCAGCCACAGATGGATTCTTTGCCCTTTGGGAAATGGCAGTCATAGACAGCTGAGGGGTCTGGGAGGAGGGAAGGTGATGGGGGAGAAGCTCCACATCTTGACACAGCAGTAGAGCAAGATCCAGATCACCAGGTTTCTTTAGGTCCCATAAGAACCTTCTGGTCTAATGACAGACTCTTATATCTGTGGAGCTGGAAGGTTCAAAGAGCACTTTCATTCCTCATTCCAGATTTGGACTCAACAGATGCCAGTGGAACTTCTGATCTGTGATCCAACCTGCCTCATCCACAGTCCTGCTCAGCTCAGTGAACAGCCACCCCATTAGTCCAGCTGCATAAGCCAAAGTAATTTCAGTCATCTTTGCTTCATCTTTCTTTTTATAGCCCATGGCCAATCAATTAGCTAATGCTGTTGGCATTAACTCTAAAATCAAAATTTGATCACTCATACCACCTGCTACTGTGTTCTAAGTCACCACCACCTCTTGCCTGGATCTTTGGAATATCTCTCTCTATGTGGCCCTTCTACACCTTTCCTTGGCCTATAGCACTCTTGACAGGACAGCTAGAGTGATCCTTTGGTAACATAAATCAGATCATGTCACAGTTCTCTACTCAAAAACCTCCAGCAATTCCCATCAGTCTTTAAAAAATTTACCAGGTTTTACAGGGACCACCTCCTGCCCCCCCCCCCCCCACTTCTGATAGGCCACGTTACTCTTTCAACCTCCTGACTTATCTTTCCACCTGTTCCTCCTACAACAAAGCCACACTGGCTTCTAGCAATTTCTGGAGTATTCCAGGCCTGATCTCATCTTAGAACCTTTGCCTAGAGTGAGCTGGCCCACATAGCTACATAGCTAGTCCTTACTTAAATGTCACCTTCTTATTGCTGGATCTCCCTATTTAAATAACAACTCCCCTGCTACAGCCCACACGCTCCTTATCCTCCTCCTGATTTATTTTCTCCCTTAAGTCTTACCAACAACCAACATACTAAAAATTATACTCATATCTTTATTGTGTATTTTCCCCAGTAGAATGTAAACACCAGGAGAACAGTGATTCATGTCTGTTGGGTTCACGTGTTGACAACCACACCACACATGATGCCTGGCCCATTTTTGGCCCAATAAATATTTAAAAGAATCCTTGTCACCTGCCAAACACTCAGCCAGTCACTGTGCTGGGCCCCAAGAATTGATAAATCATCAAGGCAGACATGGCCCCTGCTTTTACAGGGTTTATAATTTAGAGTTGAACTGTCTAACCTAATAGTCACTAGTCACCTATGGCTATTTAAATCAGTTAAAATTAGTTAAAATTAGCTAAAATTGAAGATTAAGCCTTTTAGTCTCATGAGCCATCCTTCAAGGACTCAAAAGTCCCATGTGGTTTCCATGTTTGGACAAATCAAAAGGAGAGCATTTCAACGATCATAGAAATCTATATTGGATAGTACTGATAGAGATTTTCGTCTTGGTAAGTAATCTAGTGTTCATCTACTCCAATTCCCTCAGTTATAAGTGAGAAAACCAAGGTTCCAGGAAATAGGGACTTGACCAAGACCACACAGCTCATTTATAAGAATCCAGTACTAAACCCTTTCCTCAGACCAATGTGCAGATTAAACATGCAACCAACACTCCATCCTTCTCTTTACAAATCAAAATATGAAACAAAACAAAAATGCCTTCTTTTTGCCTTATGACATGATTATATTCAATTATAAAGACAGAGAGAAAGGATTATTTAATCTCCTTTGCTGTTGTCTGAATCCTTTTCCTATTTGGGAGGTATGTCCTCCTGTACGAGGCTTAGTGAAACCTAGAACATTTTAGAGGCTGGAAAAAAATCCAGATGAATTTTTCCCCCTTTATCTGGTGTTTGGGTGGTAGATTTGCAAGCAGGTTTGGTTATTCAGATGCTCCTATCCAGGACTTTTCAGGAGGAGGAGCTACAGAAAAAAAAAAAAAAAAAACATTGCTGCTTTCATTCCCTCTTGCAACTACGATATGGTGCAACAGTCCTCAACTTGGACTCACCTTGTTTCCTGTCCATTTTTGAATCCCATTTATTTATCCTTCCTCCCATTTATGTGCAATACCTAATATTCCTGATTTGGGGAATTCAAATCATGCAGAGTTCATTTCTGTCGCTTGTAGCTAAAAACTCTGACTAATAAAATCCACCCTTCACATTAAAATCTATTTGGTTTTAAAGGAATGTTTCCTGTATTTCTGTTTACACTGAACCTTGAACATCAGGCCATCCCCTGGCTTACATGGGAGCCATACCTCACAGCCAAACAATAGTAGTAGGTAAGAGATTGCTCAGACCCTCCAGCTTTCTCATCCCCAGAGGAATTAGCTAATTCAATATTCTGTGTTTTCAATAATGAAAAGAGCAAAATATAACTATTTCCAGATTCCTGGGTCCCTCTAGCTTTGGAAAGCCCTCCAGGGAAACACTTGGAAAGCTGAGGCTTGAAGTACTCTGTTGCTTCAGAAGTTCTGATGATAAATACCTTGTAATTTGTGTAAAGTTAACCATCAGTGACTGCCAGTCCTTATCCACTCAGGGAATTTGTCTGAAGGGAACATGATAGGAACAATGTTGAGCTGTTCAAGAACTTTCTAAGTTTGACTATCTGGAGTGAAATTATCCATAAGGATTCAGGACATAAAATAGTCTTCTGTGTGAATTTACCATATCTAATTTCCATTCCTCAAATGATTGGGCATTTAATTTTTTTTCTAAAACAAGTCTGTATCAACCACGTTGACCTAATTGATATTTATAACCATCTTACCCAATGACTGCTAAATACACATTCTTCTCAAGTACAAGCAGTAGATTCATCAAGACAGGCCAAATGCTGGGGCATGAAAAGAACACTTTAAATTTCAAGAGCTTGAAATCCTACAGAATATGTTCTCTGGCCATGATGGAATTAGATAAGTAACTTAAGATATCAGAAAAACTTCAGATATTTGGAAATTAAATAACACACTTATAAATAGTCCATAGGTCAAAGGAGAATCACAGAACATCTCAAATTGAATGATAAAAGTGAAATCTAAAGGAATTCAAGTGGAAGAATCTTTTAATATCAGACTTGAATATAAAAACAATAATTAAAACCTAACAAAAGTTTGTATAGCACTTTACAGTTTACACATATTCTGACATTTCATCTGAGCAACCACTGTAGAGAAGATGTTAACATACACGGACAGGACATTAAACATCTCCATGCTTTAAGGAGTCATAAAGAAGCCTGTCAGTCTGCTGATTGAATTATGGATCTGGGTCCCCACCCTGACTTCCAGCTAAGCCCCATGGTCTTCTCCCAAACGCCCTCCTCCACTGTCTCTGCATCTGAGCCTGTTCTGTTGCTTCCCTTGCAACACATAATAACGCTCAAAAACACTTGTACATAGACTCATGTCTACCCATTTGTTGGACAGTTTAAATCAAAGTTAGCTGTGACTTACCTTCTACTCCTCAGTAAATGGGCCAGCCCACAACATAGTCTTCCATAGTGACTTCCATGTTGGACAGACCAGATGTAGAGGGTTTCCATCATCACAGGAGGCTCTACTAGATAGTGCTGATATTTTATCTTCTTGATAGATAATTCAGTTCCAGCCCAGTGCTTTTCCATGACAGAAGTATCTTGCTATTTGAACATATCTGGTACTGAAAAATTTTAATTCCACTTAAAATAGTGCCCAAAGGAAGTACTGAAGAAAGGTTTTAATATTGAAATAAGTCAGGAGTCTCTAGAGAGGAGAAGCTGCTCTGAGACCACCATGGCTTAACTCCAGCCCATCCTTTAAGTCACACCACAGTGAGGTCTCTAAAGCTCCAATCCGATTGTTTGCTTAATACTCACTTTAAAATCTTTCGGATACCCACCCCTCACACTGCTTTTTGAGATAAGGTCCAGATCCTTGCCAAGGTTTACAAGATCTGGCCTCTGTTTGTCTTCCTGACCCCATTTCCTGTGACCCCCCCAGCCCCTTCACTCTGTATGTAGTCTGGTTAAATCAGGAGGCACTTGCACTTCCATGTACAAAACATCCTCTTGGAAGCCTGAGTGCCTTTGCACATCCTACTCACCCTGTCCACTTTCTTCCCCTGCTTACCTGCCCACTTTACCAGAGTAGCTCTTTCAGGTCTTAGCTTGGGATTGTCTGTGTTATGCACCCCACTACATAATGTGCTTTTCACTCACTTCCTATTGGCATCACACCACATTACCATCATCTATATAGTAATATGTGTATCACCTTATGAACTCCTTTAAAGTGGTCTGATAAACCACTGCTCACCTTTATGATCCCATCATATCTGTCATGACATGTCAACAGATAATTGTTGAATGAATAAATTATTGAATGGTATCAGCATTACATATGATAGGAAACATAAAGCGAGATCAATACAAAGCAATATATAAATTCTGAGCTAGGTGAAGTTAGCTTCCAACATGTGTTCTATGAGAAGTATATACAGTAGGCAAAAAATAACAACAACTACAAAAAGTATTTGCAGCTATAATAAAGTTAAGCATTTTGAGATTGGGAGATTAGTTTAGATTATCCACAGAAGCCATGCAGACAATCACAAGTATTGTTATAAGAGGGAGGCAGAGAGGGATTAACCTCACACAGAGGAGAGAGCAGGGTGAAGACAGAGCAGAGTGATTTGAAGATGCTGGCCTTGAAACCTGGAGTGATGGGGCCATGAAGCAAAGAGCAGCCACCAGAAGGTTGAAGATACAAGGAACAGATTCTCTTCTAGAGCCTCCAGAGGGAGCACAGCCCTGCCAACATACTGATTTTGGACCAATGATACTGACTAAAGCCAGAGGAAATGAATATAAGGCAATTTTAAAAAATGAAAAATAAGAGGTCTTTGTTTTTGCAGTTGTTAGGGAAGGATTCAGGCAAGAGGTAGAATTTGAACTTGACCTTGAGGTAATTGGTAGATTTTGTTAGTTTGCTTGTTGAATGGGCATTCCAAGGCAGGGGTGGATTGCTTTTACATTAGCAAAAGTTTAAAATTCTGAAGGAGAATAATAAGGGCATAAATCACAACCATCCTAGTTGCTATAACAAACAAACCCTACTTTTCAGTGGCTTAACACTGTAAAAATTTATTTCTCTTTCATAAAACCCAAAGTCCGTGATCAGCAGGTGGTAAGTGCTTCATGCAGTGAGTCATAGGCTCATACTGATGGAGGCGCTGCCATTTTCAGTAGAGACTGTGAGGGGTGCCCAGCATATTAATTTCCACGTAGTATACACACAAAAAAGCATGAAGAATCTTACATGGGAAATCTTTATGTTCCAAGCCTGAAAATTTCCATGAACATTCTATTGTCTATTGTAATAGACAGAATGTTTGTATCGCCCTAAATTCATATGTTGAAACCTAACCTCCTGGATGTCTGGGTGGCTCAGTGGTTGAGCATCTGCCTTCGGCTCAGGTCGTGATCCCCAGGGTCCTAGGATCAAGTCCCACATCAGGCTGTGCACAGGGAGCCTCCTTCTCCCCATGCATGTATCTCCCTTTCTCTGTGTCTCTCATGAATAAATAAATAAATCTTTTTTAAAAAAGACACCTAACCCCCCACTGGATGGTATTTGGAGGTGGGGTCTTTGGGAGATATTTGGGCCATGAGGGTAAAGAGTGGGTAAATCCCACTCTCATGAGTGGGATTAGTGCCTTTATAAGAAGAGGCCAGAGAGCTAGCTCGCTCTCCTTCTGCCATATGAGGACTTGAGAGAAGTCAGCAGTCTATAACCTGGAAGAGGGTTTCCACCAGAATCCAATCATGCTGACACCCTGATCTCAGACTTGCAACCTCCAGAATGATTAGAAATAAATGTCTGCTGTTTATAAGCTACAGTCTATAGCACTTTGTTACAGCAGTGCAAATGAAGACAATTACATTCCAGTCCTATGGCCACACTTTACTTCAAAGGAGCCTGGGAAATGCAGGCCATCCATGAGTCCTGAAAAAAAGAGGAAATGGATTGGTGAACTCACAGTTCATTCTTTTTAGTGCTCAAATATTACCTATTTTTTTTTTCCCCACACAAGAACATATCCCTTCTCCAAGTGAGACAATTCAAAGCTCCACCCATTTCCTATACCTAGCCCAATTTGAGGATCACAGGAAATGGTAGAGACAACCACATTCAGATTTGGCTCCTGAAAGCCCGGTGACCTATTATCTGAAAAGACAAATTATCTGCAAACTCCCATAACACACACTACACAATGATCCAGCAGAGACCAAATAAACCTTCTGTTCCTAGAAGGTAATGATGAGAGAGACACACATAAGAATTTTGAGATCCTGCTAAGCAGACACTGTGGACTCCCTTCTCCCACAAGTACTCTAAGACAGGGGGGAGTATCTTGATACATTCTGATTCTCCTGTCTGGGAGCAACTCCCTTGTCCTTGCTTCCAAGACCCATGATCTGCACTCAAGGTGTCTCTGTCTTGTCCAGAAGCCTCCATGGCCATATCTAGGGTGCATAGCAAGTATACTTTTGCTGGATATACACAATCTTCATAGCCAGATTCTAGCTGGTATAACGTTCAGCTCTCTGAAGGTTGTATCGTTTTATTTCATTTTTCCCAGCACATATTTACTAAGCTTATACTCTGTGTGAGGCTCTATGATGCAGTGAGAACTTGGGTACTATGGTTTAAAGACACAGGCCAAAAAGGTCCCTGTTTTCATGTATTCTAAAATCTAATGAAGGAGACAGACTGAAGATTATTTTAAAGTTCAAATAAGTCTAACTTTTTCAGTCCTGGCTCACAGTTTCTTTGGCATTGCATGGCTTAAAAAATTTAGTACACTCACGTCATTACATAGTTCTGATCCTAAACATAGATCTCAAATCTGGTTTTTGTTAGGTTATGCCCTAGCCCCCACATAATTCTCGGAAGCTAATGGCAACCACTTTGAGGACATGTGAAGCAATGGGCTCAGATAGGAGGAAGGTAAAGTCACATATGTCCTACTTGACTCTGGCTGAATTGCTTTGTTCAATCATGAAGTCCTCCTGGAACTTTCTCAAAGTCTTTTAAGTTCCATCCATTACTATTTGAGGGTTCAACCCTGTAACAGAGATTCTTTTGAATTCTTTTGATATTTTCTTTGAAGCCAGCCATTTCTTGCCTAAGTCTATAGTGATCTTCTAATATCTAGCAAAAATCCATCTGCAGTTGCTAACGCACAAACATGACAACTCTTCCATTCACTTTCTGTAGGGCAGTAATTCTCAGAATTTGGCTCTTTATGGTACTCTGTGTTAGTTATAGCAAGAAACACTGCATGTTGTTACATATAACCCCCAAATTGCAGTGTCTTAACACAAACAAATTGATTTCTTGCTCAAGCAAGAGCCGGAGCGAATGTTTCTGGAGAGTAGGCAGCCTTCCAAACAATCATTGAGGGATCTAGACTTCTTCTGTCTTGGGCCTTCATCATCCTCTTGGTCTCAGAGTCTGCAGCTTGGTCTCCTCCACTTGGTTAGCATATAGGAAAAGAGAGGGTGTGTGAATGACTGGGCATGAGGTGTTCATAGGCAAAACCTAAAGTGACACCCATCACCTCCTCCCAGATTCCATTATTCAGAGCACAGACATATGGCCACATCACCTGCATAGGAGGCTGGGAAAGGAAACTTGGCTATGTGTCAGGATGTAAATGAGAAAGATATTTGTCAATCCATAGTAGTCTGTGCCACATACCCCACTCACAGTGATTGGTCCAAGTGGTGGACAAGTGACCTGAGGCAGCCAATCAGAGTTCTTCCCTAGGATTTAGATATACTAAAATAGAGTGTAGGAAGTCTCCTTTAAATTCTAAGGTCATCAGCTAGGGTAAGCCTAGAGTTGTCTATCCAACACTAATCCCTTCCACCCCATCCACAGACTAAGGAAAGGATCCTAATGCACAGAGAAAATCTGTGTCAAAGTACTGAGTTTGTTTGGAGTCCTCCATCAGTCACCTTACAGGTTAGCTCCAAATCCATCCTTTCTAGGAGCATCTGGGTGGCTCAGTGGTTGAGCATCTGCCCTTGGCTCAGGTTGTGATCCCGAGATCCTGGGAATCAAGTTCCACATCAGGCTTCCCATGGGGAGCCTTCTTCCTCCTCTGCCTATGTCTCTGCCTCTCTCTCTCTGTAGTCTCATGAATAAATAAATCAATATATTTTTTTAATTCATCCTTTCTAAAAACTGGAGCCAACAAGGTGTCTCTTCTCTCAAGCAAGTTTGAATTGAGTCTTGATATATACAGCCTTGGTGAAATGCTTGACTGCTCTCCTGATGTAGCTTATCATCAAGTCCTAGAAATTCATCTGTAATATCCCTACTAGTATGAAAAAGAAGAGAAAAGGCAGCTTTAAGTTCAGTTTGAAGCAAGTAAGTCTTTTTCACTCTTTTTTTTGTGTGTATAGCTTTAAAATACATGCATTTGTTGTATAGATAAATAAAAACAGGAAATGTAAACACAAGGAGCTCATTAAAAAAAATAGCCAATATGCCACTAAATATCATCAAAATTCTTCCTTTATTAATGATTTTTGCCCTCCATCCAAATGCCCAAATGATGCAAATGCCATTCACGGTTCACGGATGAACACTTGCCCTTGGCCTGTAGGAGCCACTTTACCTGGAATAGCCTGGGAAGCTGTGCCTTTGCTGGAGGGAACCCCCAATCAGTCCCTAAGAAAATGGTATTGAAGTCCAGACCTCATGTTTTGTTTTGTTTTTTTAAGAGAGAGCATGCATCTGTGGGGGGCAAGGGAAGGGTAGATACTCAGCATAGAGCCTGAGGTGGGGACTCGATCTCATGACCCTGAGATCATGACCTGAGCCAAAATCAAGAGTCAGATGCTTAATCCACTGAGCCACTCAGGCATCCCAGACCCCATGCTTTAAGGGAGAACACCTCTGTGGTGGCAGTCATGCCCCAGAGTTCCCCATAAGATCAGGCTGAGTCTAGACTTTTGGTAACCCTAATCCTATCTGGCTCCTTTCCTGGTGCTACCCTGAAGGTTATCCTGAGGTGCTATCCTGAGAACATTTCAGACTCTGTGTCAAGAGAATCTGAGATGAGGCATCATCTAAGATGAGGCCCCTTCATATTTCATGTCTACCTCTTCCTTTTTATTTCAATTGAAACTGCCTCCATCCTACCTCTCAAGATGTACAAAACAAGTCTTTCATGGACAGAGAAGACTTTTACTATATAGAAAGATGGGACACAAGTCTTCTCTTGTGTTAAGCAAGTGGCAGAAACATGGTGGCAATAGGTGTCTTTGCTGGTGTACTCACTAGATGAACAGATTGTACTCAGGTCCTGATCAGGGTTAGGTTCTTTTTTTTAAGATTTTATTTATTTATTCATGATAGACATAGAGAGAGATGCAGAGACACAGGTAGAGGGAGAAGCAGGCTTCATGCCGGGAGCCCGACACGGGACTCAATCCCGGGACTCCAGGATCGTGCCCTGGGCTAAAGGCAGGTGCTAAACTGCTGAGCCACCCAGGGATCCCTAGGTTAGGTTCTAAATAAAAGCAACATAGTCTCAAGGCTAGTGAGGCCAGCTGGGGACAGCAGGTATGGGCATAGCTCCTGCCTTATTCCCCCATGGGTTTTCAGGGGATGGTATAAAGTAAGAGACAGCTATCCATGAGAGGATGTCATCTGAGGTAAGGACTCATAAAAGGAAGAATATGTCATTAGAGTATATAACTGTTACTTGTGTCTGGGCTTCCCCATGCCCCATCAACCAGGGACAAGAGGCCTCTGGAAATTCTCCCCCAAATTCCCAGGACTAACAAATCAGGGCACTGCTATTTGGAGACATAGGCTAGGCAATTTGGTATCACTTTTTGAGACATTATCTTGACCTGGAGGTCTAATATCTTCTTATAATTATGCCTTTGATTTCAAAATATTTTGTTACGTTATTTTATGCACCTTTAAGGGGGAAAACGCTGATAGGGAATCTTTAACATGTCTTTGGTTATTAGTTGAATTCTGACTTCAGAGATAATAAAATTTAAAAAGATATATATCCTACAACTGACATAAAGCATCAATGTCTAGACTGGTTTAGAGCTCTAACTTTGGGAAAAATGATTGGTGGAAGGAGTGACATCAGCAACGTGGAAGAATAAGACATTCTGCGTTTGTGTCCCAACCCCAACAACAAAGATTTGGCATCCATCCACGGACAACAGTGCCTTCATGGGTTCATGGGAGACATGGGCTCCAGCACAATATGCCAATATGGGGAGGAGTCTCACCCACCTGTGCATCGGGTCATAGCCATAGATATGTTGCTCTCAGCTGTGGACTCTGCAGTGACCTATGAACAAGCTTCAGCCCCTCTTGGCCATGGTACAGGAGTTCCTGAAGAGTATCAACCCAGAAAATCACCCACAGATGAGAGAGTCTCTGTGGAAATCCAGGTTTCCACTGGAGAAGTTCTAGCATGCTGTTGGAGAAAAAAAAAATATATATATATATATAGGATTGGATCCATGGGAAAGGGTAAGAAGAATAATTTGCCTTCACCAGCATCAGCCCTCCCAGGTAGCATGGCTCAGGGTCAAGAGAGAGCCTCTCAGCCTGTGATTTTCCCCTGGGGAAGGGAGACAGTGAGAGAATATGAGTGAGTGCTCAGCTTCCCCAGTTATGCAGGATGCTGCCAAAGAGGCCCATTTATATGTCACCCCATAGGGAGTACTGAATCATGATTGGGGGCAGGGAGTGGCTGGAAGAGCAGCAGATAAGACTCTCAGAGGGTATTAAAGGGACACAAATTCTACTAACTGCATCATGGACTCCATCAAGAAGCCCACCTATGAGCTGCTGGAAGCACTTCACCCTCAGGACCCCTCAACTGCCCCATGGCCCCAGGACTCCATCTACCTCACTCATACTACTCTCTTTGATCACCTCTCTGGGCTCACTCCCAATATCAGCAGTGAGAGACCTTTGGCAGATAGCTAGTGAGCATGTGCAGAAAACCAGCCCAAATCTATAGGAAATGGGGAGATGTTGATGAAAGGATACAGACTTGGGGTTATAAGATGAAAAGATCTTGGTTTTAATGTGCAGCATGATGACTATGGTTAAAATACTATATTATATACTTGAAAATTGCTAAGAGAGTAGATGTTATTCTTGCCAGAGGAAAAAATAGTAATTACGTGAAACAATGGAAATGTTAACTAACCCCATTGTGGTAATCATTTCACAATATGTAAATGTACCAAATCATCATGTTGTACACCTCAAATTTATACAATGTTATATGTCAATTTTATCTAGATAAAGCTGGAAGTTTTTTTTAAATAGAAACCATTTAATAGAAACCAGCCAAAAAAAAAGGAACTCTGGCTTTGAAAGCTAATTTTCTAAAAAGATTTTATTTATTTATTCATAAGAGACAGAGAGACAGAGAGAGAAAGAGAGAGAGAGAGAGAGAGAGGCAGAGACACAGGCAGAGGGAGAAGCAGGTTCCATGCAGGGAGCCTGATGTGGGACTTGATCTCAGGACTCCAGAATCACGCCCTTGGGCCGAAGGCAGGTGCTGAACCACTGAGCCACTCAGGGATCCCTGAAAGCTAATTTTGATGCAGGGTTAAAATTTGGCTCTGCTGTTTGTTAGTTGAATGATTTTGGAGAATTTACTCTAGCTTTCAGAATGAAATGTAAAATTTGAGGCTAATAACAGCTTATAAATCACAGTCATGGAGAGTATGTGTTGAGTTGATTTAAGCAATCTGCCACATAGTAAGAGATGGTGACAGACATTTTGAGTGCCTACCCAACAGCCTTGCTTCCCTTTCTCCCTCATTAACCAGAATTCCAATTTTTTTGCCTACTTCAGAGGGCCACATCTATTACAGAACTTGATTCTCCTAAGTCTAAGGGGTGGTGAATCATAATTTGCCTAAGTTAATTTGATTCATTTCCTTTTTGTCAAGTGATTGATTTAGGCATAGATATATGATAAAATTCTGGCTAACACGATATGAAGGGAAGGGTTTTGTAGGGACTTTAACCATGGGATACATGAGAGGGAGGTTTTAGAAGTTGTCATTTGCATGTGAAGCCTGGGATTGCTGTAGACATGTTGGTAACAATTGGTGAGCAATATCCACGTGCTACGAATAATAGGACAGAGTCTCCTACCTCTGGACTTTTTGCCCAGTAATTGATGGCATCACTGAAATGAATTCATTTTAATTTTCTACTATTTGTAGTTGAAAAGTTTCAAAATTGATGTCATGCCTAATAATTATGAACTCATCTTTATTTTTGTCTCTGTTGTTACTAGTTGATTTAATCTCTGTGTCCCTAAGGTTCCTCATCTATCAAGTAAAGGATAAAAAGACATTTACTTTTGAGATTTGTCAGTAGGATGATGAGATAATGCATAAGAGTGCTTGGTCCATTGGCTAGCCCAAAGAAAGCATTCAACCAAAGATTTATACCTCTCTTCTTCTTTGTCCTTCTCCTTGCCTTCCTTTAAGCATTTTTTGTTGTTGTTATTACTATCTAGGCCAGTTTTATAGATTGTATTGTTTTTCCACAATTCTATCTTTGCTCTGTGGTCATGCCTTGGTTCACTATGGGGAGGGAATACTACTCTATACCTTACTGACTTTGAGCTTCACCATACTTTGGCCAATGGAATATGAGAAGATATAATCTATACCAAGTCTGTTCAAAGGTTTTGAATATGCTACTCTTGTTTGGCTCACTTTCTTGTCCTCCTGTAATTTGTCATGAGAACAATATCCCCTGAGTCCTCTCCATTCCTTCAGTCTGGGTTCTAGAACAATCTGATATGTGGAGCAGATCTAAACCCATTCTACAGTCTGAAGCTGTTCCAGCAGGCTCCAGGAGAGACATCTGACTGAAAAATGTGTATTCCTCTAAGTCCCTGAGATTTGAAGACTGTTTATTATGGCAGCATTATTGCATAAAAAAACTAATATAATTAAAAACAAAACAAAACAAAACAAATAAAACCTCAGAGTCTTCCCCAACTTTGTTTCTTCATCCAGAAAGACCCATGGCATCTGGCATAGGCCCTGAACCAGTGGAAGATGCTGATTGGACCAGTGGATTTGGGATACTGCAGCTGATTTTCTTCTAAGTAGTGAAAGGCCCAAGCTGCTAGACAGACCTCTTCTTCACATCTTTTCATTGCCAGGCATGATAAAGGTTCTTCATACAGCAAGTTTGTTCAGGATGTCCAATAATGGTAATTAAGACAAAGTAGGCTAAGTTTGACTTGGGAGGAGGAAAATGTTTTGGACACTACCAGAAGCATCTCTTCATTATTCTGTGTGCTACAGAAATTACTCCAACGGAAGGTGTCTGAGAAGCTGGAAGGAGTGCCACATGTGGAGCAGAGAGCAAAGTCAGTTAGTGAGGAACAGGAATGGGAGACTGGAACAAGAAGAAGCAAAAGTGCAGAGCTCAGGAAGCTCAGTTTCCAGAACCATACACCAGGAAAAAATCCAGAGTTGGGAAGCACGTGGAGGTCAGACTTGGAGAATGGATGAGCCTGGAGTATGTGGCAAAGGAAACAAGAAAGTATCAGGCCAAAGCCATGGTCTACTTGTTCTCAAATACTTTGGGCTGAAGACTATCTGTTTTTGAATTAACACTGGAGCCATGAAATTGGGAGGATGTATCATTAAGTTCCCAGGTACTACCAGGACAATGGTGACTCCTGACTCTGGTTTCCTGGCTGGTACCCCCATATTTCTAGCATGTGACTTCAGAATTTTTCACCTCGGTCCTCTGAAACATTGAACCTGTCTTAAACCCCAAAGCTTCAGGGGCAACCCCAATGTTGCCTGTTGCCAGATCCCTTCTCATCTTCCAAGAGTTCCATTGGTGTTGTCTTGCTGGGCCTCTGTTACACCAATCCTTGGAAGAACCAGACCACTGACTTCCACCTGCCAATGAACCTTCCCATCCCATCCTCCCAGTTTACCCTGCCTTACCCAGAAACATCCCTGGGTTGTGCCTCAGCCCCTGGCTGCTCCTCACAGACCTTGCTGTGCTCCACTCTTTAGGATATCACACATGTAGGTGCAAGAAATGCCTACAGCCTCCTTGAATGACCTTCTGTACTTCACTTTCTGATCCCTGAAATTATATTTTTATAGATGTGGTCCTCTAGTTCACATTAAAATATAAATTCCCCATGGGAGAGACCCTATTAAGTCTTGCAGGGAATTGCTAATTTACATCTTAATTGTGAATGAGGTTATTGGATTTTCCCCCCCTTAAAGCAATCTTTGACAGGGGTTGGTAAAAGGTAGAAGCAGCATGATCGCCCGATGGAAAAGTAATAGGGTCTGAAAGATGGCTATGGATACAGGGAAAGGACACAAGGAGGGGGAAATTTTGTTTCACAGTTTTGTCCAGAGTATTTAGTGTGAATAATGATTCCAGGTATTTCTTTTAACCTTGGTGGGTTTTTTTGTTTGTTTGTTTGTTTTGCTTTGCTGTTTGAGATTTAACTCTTACTGAGTTCTTTCTGCAATGGAGTGATATAGAATATTTGTAAAGCAAAAGAATTCATAGTAAACGTGGATGCATCTTTATGTTGAAAACCAGTCAGCATGTGAAGGACACTGAGCACACAAGATGATGGATATAATGAATCATAAAACTGGCTATTGTGTCCACTGTAACTATCACAACTCAAGAGAGTGGGTTTCTCTAGGAAGTTTGCTTGAGAGTATAGTGAGTGTCTTATTTGGTCATTTCATTTTAGGGGCTGGTCCTAAGTGCGCATTTCCAGAATTCAGTTGTTTTTTTAAATTTTATTTATTTATTCATGAGAGACACAGAGAGAGAGAGAGAGAGGCAGAGACACAGGCAGAGGGAGAAGCAGGCTGCACGCAGGAAGCCTGACATGGGACTTGATCCTGGATCTCCAGGATCACGCCCTGGGCTGAAGGCGGTGCTAAACCGCTGAGCCACCGGGGCTGCCCCAGAAATTCAATTTTGCTGGTTCATGAAATAGATCAGGCTCAAAGGACTGAATCATAGGTCTCAAACTCACAAGAGTCTGATGAAAGGCAGACCTTTCTAATGTGCATAATATTTTATGCACTGTCAGCACACCTGCTTCCTAGAATCAGAATCATTGGGAAGTCAAATCAGTAGGACGATGATAGCCTGGCGGAAATGAGTGGTGAAGAAAGGCTTATCGTCACAGCTGTGACTGAGTTCTCTCATAGGTGCCGAGAACCATACTGAGTACTTTATTTTTAATTTAATTCTCAAATCAATCCACAAACAAGGTGCTAATTATACCCTTGTAATAGACGAGTAAGTTATCAAGAATTGAAGTGTTTCTTCAGGTCAAGTGTACTAGAAAGATCCCGAGCCGAATTCAAACTCAGGTAAGTAAGTCTTTAAAAAACCAAACCACTTAAGGGTCCCAAGCCAGTGTCTCTGGTCTCTAGTATGGAAGACCTGGAGGTGAATCTAGACATGTGAGGATGCAAGACATGAGTGGACAAAGGGAAGAGAAGACAGACCAAGCACATGTCCAGGAGGAGTAGACCAAATGCTTTAAGTGTGGATCTCAAGGCTTGGTTGACTGCATAAAATTGATAGGTTAAGAAATGCTCTTGATCTGCATTGATATAAAAAGAACCAAATTTCATTTACTTACACATCTACGTGTGTTGTGTTCTGCTTGTGATCAGAAAATTATTTGGGTGAATAGGAAAAATAAATAATAAAAATAATAATGATATTAACAAAAGAAAAAGAAACAAAGGCTCTTGTAACACCCATGCCCTAATCTACTTCACATACCTAAAACAAACAAGAAAGAGAAGTCAATTTTCACTTTCTCTAGAAATGAATTTCTACTCTCAAACTTTTAATGTTGAGATTTTTGTTATTTTTATTTTTTGAGAATTTTAAAGTAAACTTCGTAAAATGTATTAAAAACTATAAAAACTATAAAAATATGATTTTAATCTAACAGATCCATGAGAGAAGTGAAATGGAATAATCAAGAATTGAATTATCATGGTATTCTTTTATGTCTAAGAGTATTTTTGATTGGGGGGGATACTTCACATACACACACACACACACACACACACACACAAACCGCCAGTATGGCATGTGTTGATCACATGGAAGAAGGCATCCAAATATAGTCCACACCAAATATCCTTATTATTGAAAAATCTTTCCCATTCTATTCTATTCCCTGAGAAGACATGAAAATTCTATATTAATTGAGGAACTTAATTCATAGAATCATGCAAGCAGAGCAATATGTCCATTAAGAAGTGAGATATTTTAAGCCAAGTTAATTCTGACTAATTCATCAATAACTTCTTCAAGAATTGACTGAAAAATGAAAAATCAAGAGGTGACTGTGTCTAATACAACTTAAGACAAATGAGGAAATTCAAGTGAGAAGCAATGAAAGTTTTATAATGACATTTATGTCTTCGTGGTTGTAATGTGATCATTCTTCTGCTCTAACTGAACTTATAATTTTTTCCTAACTAAATTTTAGGAATAATTTTTAGAAGTCAAAGCATATCATCAAAATACAGATGCCTAAAAATGTGCACAAGTGCATATGTTTTATCTACATTAGAAGCATTCTTGTCATTTACTACTATATTCTCTTGTTTCAGTATTTTCAATGAGTTTTTAGGGGATCCCTGGGTGGCTTGGCGGTTTGGCGCCTGCCTTCAGCCTGGGGCATAATCCTGGGGTCCCGGGATCAAGTCCCACATCAGGCTCCCTGCATGGAGCCTGCTTCTCCCTCTGTGTTTCTACCTCTCTCTCTCTCTCTCTCTGTCTCTCATGAACAAATAAATAAAAAATTCAAAAATTTTTCAATGAGCTTCTATAGTTTAAATACAGAAAGGCTCTTGAATAATGGTGTCTAAAACAACCTACTGAGATAACAAAATGTTTATATCCACACAATGTTCTGTATAGTAGCTACCATCAACATACAGCTGCTGAAAGTTTGAAATGTAGCTAGTGCAACTAAGGAATTAATTTTAGATTGCATTTGTTTTTAATAAACGATCTAAATAGTTATATGTGGCTAGTGCTACTGTCTGAGACAGTATAGCTTTAGAACACTGAAATGTGCCTGCTTAAGAAAAGCAAATGGATAAAGTTGTTGTTGTTGTTTTTAAATCTTTGTCTTACAACATTCATGAATCTTAGGCATTATTGTTCCTGTTCTTCAGGTGAGAAACCGGTGTTCAGAGACTGTTTTGCCCAAGGTTTTACAGCTGGGATGTGAATTCAAGGTCAGAAACTTCAAAAGTCTAGCTTTTTCAAAGAATCCATGCTGTTCTAATTGCATGAAACCATGTTTCTATGGTTGGATGTTTATATTGATCACAGTTTTTTTTTAATTTTTCAGAAATCATTATTCATTGAAATGAGTATTTTAGTATATAAGTCATTGTTTTCAGAACTAGTGATATATTTTGAAGTGGCCACTATTGGTGAACTTACTGTGACAGAGTGCATAAGTATTGCAAATTATTGTCAGGAATATGTATACTCCCCCAGCCAGGTTAGAGTGTTTCATCTGCATTCAGTATGCTCATTTGAATTGTTTTGGGGGGCCAGAGGAGAGCAACAGAACAAGTGGTAAGGGTGAGAAGGGGCAGAGGGAGAGGGAGAGAGAGAATCCCAAGCAGGCTCCACACCCAGCACAGAACTTGACCTGGGGCTCAGTTCCACGACCCCAAGATCATGACCTGAACCGAAATCAAGAGTTGGGCACTTAGTTGAATGAGCCACCCAGGCATCCCTCAGTATGGTTATTTGAAAATATCTTCACTGATTCAATGATTGAAAGGTACTATCTTGTTTTAAATGTTTACATACATAATTATAAGATTGTATTTATTTGAGAGAGAGAGAGAACATGACCAGGGGAAGGGGTAGAGGGAGAAGCAGAAGCAGACTCCCCAATGAGCAGGGAGCCTGATGTGGGGCTGTACCTCAGGAACTTTGGATCATGACCTGAGCAGATGCTTAACCAACTAAGCCACCAGGCACCACAATTTTTATATTTAGTAACCACAAGTGAAGCTGAACATTTTCCCCTTACTTATGTCTTCTGTATATTGTCTGTCCCTGTCCTTTTTTTTTTTAACCATAACATTTGCTTTTTATGTGGCCTTCTCGGTTGTACATCTTTCAAGGCTACGAACAGCTGAAAAAGCATATTCAGGAGAAGCTATCCTTTTAGAGAGGCTTTTTTCTCTTTTGAATTCAGAGGCACACTTTTAAAAAGTGGACTGCTTTGGATACTTGCATGGGAAATTGCCCAAATCTTTAGGGACTGACCCTGTTTTCCTGGTCCTGGGTTTCTAAGTACCAGGAGGTTCTTAAGAAATTTATGGGCACACAAAAATGAAAACTAAAACTAATAATAATTAATTAATGAGCAGTGATCAGTGATTGCATTACATAGATGAATTATCCTAGTATATTTCAATGTTTATTTAGATCCTTAAACTTTTAGCAGATTAACCAGGGACCAGAGTTACTGGGATGCCTGGCTCAGTGGTTGAGCATCTGCCTTTGGCTCAGGTCGTGAGTCCAGGGTCCTGGGATTGAGTTCCACATTGGGCTCCCTCCAGGGAGCCTGCTTCTGTCTCTGCCTATGTCTCTGCCTCTCTCTGTGTGTCTCTCATGACTAAACTTTTGTTGTGCCCTCTAAGAGTCTCAGAGGATGGAGTATGCTGAAGATTGCCCTATTTTCTTTTTTTAAAAGATTTTATTTATTTGACAAGACAAAGTGTGAGCACAAGCAGGGAGGAACAGCAGAGGGAGAGAGAGAAGCAGGCTCCCCAGTGAGCAGAGAGCCCAATGTGGGTCTTGATCCCAGGACCCTGGGATCATGACCTGCCCCAAGGCAGATGCTCAACCAACTGAGCCATCCAGGTGCCCCAAGATTGCCCCATTTTCTTATCACTGTACTACACTACAGTCCTTTCCTACCTGGCTCCCTTCCCATGCACATTAGGTTCTTGTCACAGATATCTATCTCCACATGAGAAGCAGGAAATAACGCTTAATATCCATTCAGTCTCCCAAACTCCAGAGCTATATCTCAAGTTCTCCCCCAAACTTCCTCTAGTTAAGTGGGGCTTCCCACTGGGGCTATAGGATTTATAGCCCAGTCACCCAACTAGATGACCAATGAGATGCCAGACCTCCCTTCTAATGGTCAAACCCAAATTTTCCTAATAGTTTTTTCAGAGCATCTTCTTTCCCTCGTTTTGATATGGGACAAGATCCCATCTTCATTCTCTCATGGCAGAAAAGGAAAAGCCCCAGTTCTCCTTACTCATTCAGCAACTGAAGGTGCCAACAATTTTTTTTTCTCCCCAACATATGTGGCAAAGTAAAATGGACATAAACAGTCAATAAAACATATTACAGTCCGGTATGTGCCATATGGTATCATTCCTTTACAGCACTACCACTAAAACATTAAAGAGGAAGATATGCCTCAGAGGGAGAAAGAGATCATGAGAACTAGAAGTAGTCCAAAAGGCTCCTGAGTTAGCATTCACTGATTTTTTATGGATGCCAGGAACAATGCTAATAAGCCCTTATAATTGTTAATTTTATGTGTTAACTTGACTAGGCCGTGGAACACCCAGACATTTGGCCAAACATTATTCTGGATGTTCCTGTGAGAGTGTCTCTGGATAAGATTAACCTTTGAGTGGTTAATATAGACTGAATAGAGCAGATTGCCCTGCTTAAAATGGGAGGGACTCATCCAGTCACTTGAAGACCTGAATGGAACAAAAAGGCTGTGTAAGTAGGAGCTCCCACTGCCTGATCCCTTGAGCTGAGTGTTCTCTGGCCTTCAAGCTCAAACTGAAACATCAGCTTGGGTCTCAAGCCTGCCTGCTGGCTTTCAGACTGTCACTCATCCTGTCAGTTCTCCTGGTTCTCAGACCTTGTGAATCAGACTATAGCACACATTGGGTCTCCAGCTTGCTGACTGCAGATCATGGGACTTCTCAGTCTCTATAGTCATGTAAGTCAATTTCTTATGACAAATCTCTTTACATATCTATATCTATCTCCCTCTCCGTGTGTATATCTTCTGTTTTTCTGGATAACCCTAAAACAGCATTTTATCTCGGGTAAACCTCAAACCAATCTGATGAGTAAGGTGATTTCATCCTCCCCCTTCTACATTCTACAGATGAGTGAACTGTGATTCAGATCACCCAGCTGGAAAGAGATACAGGTGAGCTTGACTCTAGCACCATACAGCCAGCAGCGTCTGGTTGTATGAAAAAAAAGAGGGGATCTCTGGGTGGCTCAGTGGTTTAGCACCTGCCTTTGGCCCGGGGCGCAATCCTGGAGTCCCGGGATCGAGTCCCACCTTGGACTCCTGGCATGGAAACTGCTTCTCCCTCTGCCTGTGTCTCTGCCTCTCTCTCTCTCTCTGTGTCTCTATGTCTATCATAAATAAATAAATAAAATCTTTTTTAAAAAAGAGAGAGACTGAGAAAAATGTGAAAGGGCAGTTGGGAGGGGAAAGGGCATTTATTTGAGGGACCCTCAGCAGAATGGGGTGGGAGTAAACTCTGTGAGTTTAGGATTCCTGAAGATTGTCCTGCCTGAGATTAGGGAGGTGTCCAAGGAAGAAATTTGTGTAAATGGAAAAAAAAAAAAAGACACTGTGGTCTTATGCCGGGGATTACAAATAATAATAATAAATCAAGCAATATTATATGTAGATAAAGTTTCCCTTGAGGATAAAGTCTTGTTGAGGCATGCTCTGCACTGCCTCCATAGAGCTCAGCATCAGTCTGAGCATAATAAAGAACCAATATATTTCCTGATACCAACAAAACTATGGAGAGTACATCTGAAATTAGTATAACACCATTATGTTCCCTATACTGGAATTAAAATTTAGAATACAATAAAATTAACAAAAATAATGCTTTATAAATGTAATTCATGTATGTATTTTTTTTTAATGACTGGAAGATGATACACCAAAGTGTGCATTTATTCATGTCAAAAATATTTATTAAGCTAATAAATATTTATTGAGTCTTGCTCTGGTGCTCAGGGAGACAAATCCCCTGTCTTCATGGACTTTACATTAAATTAAGGAAGTGAGGCAATATGTAAAGTAGTAGTACTAGTAGTGGTAGTAGTAGTAGTAGTACCAGTAGCAGCAGCAGTCATCAACATAATGATATAACAAGACTATGAACAAAATATAAGGCAGGGTAAGAGCACAAATGGTGTCAGAGAAGGAATAGTGGTTATTTCAAGACGGCAGGATTACAGATGATTTGTGGTGTTTTTCTTTGTATTTTTCTCCATTTTCCATATTATTTACAGTAATCATGCATTCCTCTTGTAATTAGGAAAAAATAAAAATGATTTGGAGCAGTGTTCTATTAAAAAAAAGTTATAGAGAAACTGGAATGAGAGAAGCTACCTTGACGATCGTTAACTAAATTCACCAAAAGGGCATCTGGAAAACTCCATTGCTCTAGTGGGTCCCTTGTCTGTACCTACTTGAATCTACTTACCTCATTTCTGCTTCTATTTATTCTTATTTTTCTAAATGTAGCCCAAAGGCTGAATCAATTCAGACTTAATGTTCATAATCAGTGGGGTCTGGCTCACTGAGAAAGTGTTGTTGTGCCCTCATGGAAATGACACTAATGTAGGCAAAAGAAAAATGCGCTCAAAGCTGTTCAGGCCATTAAACAGAGGAGACTAGAGTCACTACTTCCTTAAAAAAAAACAAAAAACAAAAACCCCTGAGTGTAGTATTGAAAATAGTGAGGAGCAATGGGAAATTAGATGTTATCTATCCCACATATCACCCCCAAACTTCTAGATCTGCATTCTGGGAGCAAGAAGAACACTTTTAGAAAGCAGCACAGAAGCTACTGATAATTCAAATAGAATCCAAGCAAAACTAAGAACCTTTTCCACGTGCTATAAGCCATTTCAAAGAAATGATTTGCTTTGGGATTTTCAGTAATCTATATGGTGATTCTCAGAACTATTCTTCATTCTCTTTTTTAGAATAATAAATGTATTTATTTAGATAACATGTCAGGTAGTTAATCCAAGTTGTAATCAGTAGTTTGCCTCTTGAAATATATTTTACAGCTAGATACTAGATGTTTTCATTTGCACAATTTCTGACTGTCACTTGTGTTAAGATTTTTGTTCAGTCTCTGTACCAAAAGTTTCCCATATGTTTCATCTTATTTCTGATGATAAATTCAGATGTCAAAATACAAGTTTAGAAATGCCTCTTTTCATCATCATACATATTTGAAGCATTTCCTTATTTTCCTTATTTATTCTCAAAGTTTATTTATCATTTTCTTTTTTACATCTATGTGCCTTTCTATCCACTTAATGGCATATTTTAATTTATATTTCATGCTTATATTTAAACTATATATACTATTTTCTACTTAACCTTAATTTTACATTTACATTTGACCTCATACTATTTACTATGTTGGTAACTGAGTCATCTAGGAAATGCTTTATTAGGCTTTTCAAACAATATGTTTTAAATCATATACTTTATTTCTCCTAAAAACAAAATTAATCAAGATATCTATTTGTTTATATGAATCACAATGTACTTTTCAACCTCATGCAGAAAAGCACAAGATTTTCACTTATCTCACAGACAGGCCAGGTGCTTGAACACTGTGAAAATTTAAAGCCTGTGAATGTCAAATAGAACCTATTACAGTATAGAATTAAATTTGCATAAGAACAGGTAACTGAGTTTTTCCATCACTCCCTTTCTCCCTCTATGGTAAACAGAATGATGCCCTCTCCCCAAAAGATGCCCCTGTTTTAATCTTCAGAGCCTCTGAATATTTTCTTTACATGGCAAAAGGGACTTTGCAGATGTGATTAAATTAAGGATTTTGAGATACAGGAGAATATTCCAGATCACCTACATTATTCTAGATTATGTAATGTGGGCCCAATGTAATCACAAATTTCCTTAAAAGTGAAAAAGGGAGAAAGGAAAGGAAGTCATAGTGATGCCCTGTATAAAGTGCTTGACCCTTTGGTGAGCTTTGAGGATAGAGGAAAGAGGCCATGAGCCCAGGAAGGTGAGCTCCTTCTGGGACCTCAAATAGCCAAGTTGGATCTCCCCCAGATTCCCTGGAGGCTAATACAGCTCTCCTAGTACCTGGATTTTAACCCATTTCAGACTTCTAACCTACAGAACTCTGAGATAATGAATGTATGTTGTTTTAAACCACTACATTTATAAGATGTAACAACAGCAATAGGAAACTAATATACCTTCTTCTCTTCTTTTTGTTTTAGCAAGTATTTATTAAGAACATAACATAATAGACTCTAGAAATTAAGAGAAAAAATGAGTTATAAGATTGGAAGTGTTACCTGGGGTGGATTGTGGAATTCCTCGGTTCTTGTTTTCTGGAAGGAAAGAATTCAATGGAGAGACCCAATAGAGAGTTAAAGTAGCAAAGGTTTTTCCTTTAGCAAAAAGCCTCAGTACACTCAAAAGACAGGGGAGCAGGCTCACCCCCACAATTGGTGGCAGCAGAAGTATCTCATTGTGTCCTTTTATGAGGGTTTACTTGGTCTTCTTCCCACCCTTGGATCCCTTGGTTTTCTCCCCACTAACTGTTTTTTTTTTTTAAGATTTTATTTATTTATTTATGAGGAACACACAGAGAGAAGAGAGAGGCGAGACACAGGCAGAGGGAGAAGCAGGCTCCTTGTGGGGAGCCCAATGCGGGACTTGATCCCAGGGTCCTGGGATCATGGCCTGAACTGAAGGCAGACGCTCAACCACCAAGCCACCCAGGCTGCTGGATCCTCCCCTCCAACCTTTTTGTACAAGTTTGTGTTAGTCATCTTCCACTAGTGCCTAAGGGCAAACCAATGTGGAGGGACCCAAACCTCAATGCAAATGGTATTGTAAAGACATTATAATAAACAAATGGTATTATAAAGATACTATAATAAGCAATGGCATTATAAAAATACTATAATAACCTCAGGGTTATTAGCAGATGCAGTCTTTCTTAAGTGCGCATGCTCTAAAGTAGGAGCTATCCTCGGAGCCCGTATCTTCAGCTCATCAGTTTGGGCTAAACTGCAAATGGGATTGGTCTAAGGGAGAGGGACCCATCTCTGGTTGGATACTGGGTGGTCCCTGAAAATTTTCTATCTGTCATCCTCTTTCCTCCATCTCCTGCTCAGGTCTATCTGACTGCCTTACTCAACAGATGTAATGGTGTGTTCTTTCCCATTTTAAAATGTCCTGGCAAAGAAAATGCTATGTCCTCTTCCTGTTGCAAATCTCCCCAAAACAAGAAAAATAAACATGACTCCATAACCCTTAATAAATATGTAACTAAGGGCTGCCACATCCAATGCAGATCAAATAGGGATACAGGAAATGTTAAGAAGACTCCCCCTACCCCGAAGTAGATCTAAGATAGGCAGTAGAGGACAGCTCCCCAGAGCAGATGGCCCATATGAGAGGGTATTTTTTTTAAGATTTTATTTATTTATTCATAGAGATGCAGAGACAGAGAGAGAGAGAGAGAGAGAGAGAGAGAGAGGCAGAGACACAGGCAGAGGGAGAAGCAGGCTCCATGCAGAGAGCCCGACGTGGGACTCGATCCAGGGTCTCCAGATCATGCCCTGGGCTGCAGGCGGCGCTAAACTGCTACGCCACTGGGGCTGCCCGAGAGGATATTTTTTAAAATTGAGATATAATTTTTGTTTTGAAAACGGAGAAGGAGGATTATCAGCAGGTGGTGAGAGCTTCCCTGGGCCACGTTTGTTACCAGAGAGCTGGGGTTGATGAAGATTCACACACATACATACATTTGTAGGAAGCAGGAGAGAGAGGAAGAGAGACTCTGCCTTGGAGAGTAGTCCTGGAGCTGCCTTTTTTGTGGGCTTGAAAGGGGAAAATGTAAACCTATTCCAGTGAATCCATTTACTTGTAAGACTAAGACTGAATCAAATGCCAATTGAACCCTGAAAATGTAGGAATAATATAAGCAACATTCAGGAAAGGAAGGAGAGAATGTGGAAAGGGGTATAGTTATCCAGATAAACTTTACTGCCAGATGTCAAAGATACTATCAGACACCAAATAAAGCAAGCGTTAGAAGTGAAGATATATTTGAAGCTATAAACATAAACACTAACAAAATAATGTAAACAACTAAAATTTTGGATAGCAAAGAGGAGGAAGAGGAGTGGGAAGGAAGTGGAAACTTATTACTTTCATTTTTGCTCATAGCAAGGAGTAGTAATCAATCCTATAGGTACCATAAATTTTGGCACATCCATACAATGAAATGATATGAGGCTTTTACAAAGTTTAAGGCTGCTTTACATGTGTAGATATTACTTCTAATAGAGTAGATTAAGTTTGAAAAGCAGATTAGTGTATGAGAAATGGAAAGAACATGTGTTGTAAATTGGTATGGTTAAGACTCACAGGCAGAGTAAATAAGGCACTGGAATAGAATGAGCTCTTCTCTGTACTTGAATTTGGGGTGGGAGGCAGTCCTTACTTTTCACTGCATATCCTTTTCATGGCTTTTGAATTTTGAATCTTGTGTATGTGCCACATATTTTAAAATATATATGGTTATTTCTTTTTTTTTATTTTTAATTTTTATTTATTTATGATAGTCACACACACAGAGAGAGAGAGAGGCAGAGACACAGGCAGAGGGAGAAGCAGGCTCCATGCACCAGGAGCCCGACGTGGGATTCGATCCCGGGTCTCCAGGATTGCGCCCTGGGCCAAAGGCAGGCGCCAAACCACTGCGCCACCCAGGGATCCCTATATGGTTATTTCTTTGGCAAGAAAAAAAATGAGTTGGAATCCTGATTTTGCCCTTCAGAGTTTGACACTTCTTACAGGAGAAACAGACAAAGGGAGAACTCTAAAACAACGAGGCAAGTGCTATAACATAGAAATGTACAAGGTGCTTTGGGGAAACGTAAAAGGGTTAATTTCTCTGGAGGGTTTAGTCTTTAGTCCTGGGTCTAGAATGGAAAGAGGAATGATTTAAGAGAGATTCTTTTTTTTTTCAGTTTTTAAAATTTATTTATTCACGAGAGACACAGAGAGAGAGAGGCAGAGACGCAGGCAGAGAGAGAAGTAGGCTCCATGCAGGGAACCCGATGTGGGACTCGATCCCAGGTCTCCAAGATCACGCCCTGGGCTGAAGGCAGGGGCTCAACCGCTGAGCCACCCAGGCATTCCAATTTAAGATATATATATATATTTAAGATTTTATTTATTTATTCATGAGAAAAAGAGAGAGAGAGAGAGACAGAGAGAGAGAGACAGAGAGAGAGAGAGAGACAGAGAGAGAGAGAGAGAGGCAGAGACACAGGCAGAGGGAGAAGCAGGCTCCATGCAGGGAGCCCAACGTGGGACTCGATCTGGGTCTCCAGGACCACACCCTGGGCTAAAGGCCGCGCTAAACCGCTGAGCCACCGGGGCTGCCCTTAAGAGATATTTTTCAAACGGATTCAATCAATAGTACTGCTGCAGGTGTCATGTGAGGCTTCGAAAGAAGTCAAAAATGACTCGCTGGCTTTGGTTTCAGTCACTCACTGGATTGCAGGGCCATTCATTTTTAGTCCTAAAAAAAAAAAATATTTGTTATCACCTCATTGTGTTCCAAGCACCAGGTTGAGCCCTGGGGATTAGAAGTTAAATTAGAAATGTTCCCTGCCCTTAAGAACTCCAAGTTGGATAATGCAGGATGGTGGATGTCAACGACGTCCTCAATTATTCACCTCAATGATTCACCTTGACCCTTTGCCACACCTTTCCACCACACGTGGGTCACTTTGCCCTGTCCCCAGACACTGGACCCAACCCAGTGACTTGCTCGGGGCACCTGAGATGTTAGCAGATAAGACATGAGCGGCAGTGAAATAAGCCTGTGCATTGGCATCTGCTCTGATACTCTTGTCATCACCATGAAGCTGGGAAGGAATAAAGCCCTACGTGAACCAGCCATGATGGACACACTCATTTCTGGTTGCATAGACACTATTTTGAAATAGGATTGGGGCAGAAGGAAGCACAAATATCACACAAATCTTTTGTTGTTGATTATTTGTCTGCAAATCGGCTTTTTTGGGCAGGATACTATATATGTAAGGGGTGTCTGGCTGCTGCATATACAACCTCTAGGGTCTGGTTTATACCATGACCTTCCGCAAATTAGGAACATGTGTATCCCTTCTCTGAGGGTAGATACAGCTCAGTTCCAGGGAGAAGGCTTGAAAAAGGATGTACCTCAGCCTCATACTTGCTCTACTGCCGCTGTGTCCTTGCGCAGTGTACAACCAGCCCTACCACGAGGGGTAGCCCTGCCTAAATCTTAGGTAGTACTTTCATTAGTATCAGAAGCTCATGTGAGTGCCAGAAACTCAGTCTTCTCATTAATTCAGTGTTTGTGCATTTGTCAGCTCCTTTTACAAAGTTTAGAAAGGGAAACTTCTTTGAGGAAACATTTATAAAATACAAGGAGAAAAAAAACATTTTGCCAAGAGGTAAATTCTAGGCTTTACAGATTTCTGTCAATATTCAATTAAACTTGTCTTTGTTCTCTGACTGGATTTTGTTGAACTGATGTGCCTACAAGTTCTGAAATGGAAGTTGGGGTTGGAGCATGCCACCAGCTGGGTATTCAACCTGAGCAAGCCACACAGCCTCTCTGAGACTTAAAATATTCATCAGTTAGTTGAAGTGATTGGATCACATGATCCTCTAAGTCGCTTCTAGGTGGAAATGGTAAAAATCCATTAATGTCACCTTAACCAGCATGAATCACAATGGCAAAAATGACTGAAAAAAAAAAAGTCTAAGGAATTCATTTTTTGTTCATGTAGATGAAAATTTGGGGCTTCCTGAGACAGGAACAGAAATATAACTAAACTGTACTTTTGTTGTGATTCCAACCACACGGAGTCAGTGAAGGAAAGAAAAGAACATTGAGTCTTGCTGAATGTGCAATTGATATTTATATTATAAATTAGTGTATTTTCCTAATCTTATTGCACCATAACAGAGATGGTAGGAACAAATCATTGTATTTACAAAACTGATCTGTTCACATTTAAAGAGTGGAGAGAAATATAAAACCATGCAATTAGGCCAGCAGTTTAACAGCCTCATTAAGTAGTGTGTATATTTTCCATATGCTCTCATTTCATTTTATGTAATCTTGCCATAAACATCAGGTAAGTAGGAACAGTGTTCTCATTTGTAAATCATTTCCTGTAGGTTAAATGCTGACATCCATGTTTGAGGCTTTCTAATTTACATTTAGCAGCACGTATTCATCACTTCAAGGAAGTGATTACAAATGTTTTGGCATCAGAAAAAAATAATTTACCATTTGAATTATTTGGGAAAAAATCCTCCTTTTATAATCCAGTAATATCACATAATTTTACTGTGCTTTTTGCATAAAACACTTAGGAGTTTACCATGACAAAGAATCACCTTTATTTTCACAGAATAATCCATTAACACAAGTATTGAGTACTTAATACACTCTATTGTAATAGTAATAGGGAATAAGAAGAAGTAGGATGGGAATATAGGACCAATTTTCAAAGACCCTGGAGTGCAATTTTAAAACCCACAAAAATTTCCCGTCACAATAGATAAGATGCATACATTCTGGTATATTCATACAATGATATAATTTAGAGCAATAAAAAAGTATAAACACTAGTTACCAGCTGCAAACATGGATCAATCACAAACACATAATAATGAAGGCAAGTAACCAGACCCAAAAGGTACATTCTACCTGTTTCCATTTATATGAAGCTCAAAAACAGGGAAAACAATTCTATGGTGTTAGAATAGTGATTACTTGTGTGTGTGTATGATACTGCCTAGGAAGGAACATGAGCGAATTTTTGGAATGTTGAAAATATCCTGATCCGGGTGGTGGTCACGTAGTAGTTTTCTAGAAGTGAAAAGTCCTTCAGCTCCCACTGAGGATTTTCATGCTTTATTGCATATATGTTACACCTTCATAATAACAATCATCATCGTCGTCACCATCACACAGCACTTTGAACTTCTGCAGTGTAGTCATATTCTAAGCCTGGCTCACACTTAGAAAATTCCATTCTTAAACTAAATTGTTTGGAATGGAGTTAAACTCTCCTCTTTTGTTTTGGCTTTTCTTTCTATTCTCTCTTTAGAATACAATCAAAGGCTGATTTAACAAAAAATTCAGTGGGATTTGTGTTTGTTTGTTTGTTTGTTTGGCAACAGCCATTATATTCTACATAAGCCCCATCCTTGGGTGATTGTCTTCATTTTCATTCTTTTTGGTTCTCAGTGCCTCAGATTGTTTTTTCCTTCAGCACACAGTGGAATGAGACACAGGTTAGGGAGGAGATGCCCTTGGGCCAAGAGAGCCCATGTCAGGCTGGTCCGTGTGCTGCCCACTTTTCAAAGCTATATGTCCCTCATTAAGGCAACCTGGACAAATGGGCCAGTGGTGATCTTTTCATTTACAAAGTACAGCATGTAAAAAGCTAGGTGGAAGCAGTGATTAATGTATCACTTTAAATCAGGACAAGAGATGCACTGCCCTTTCTCTAAAAAGAATACAATGTGATCTTTTGCAAACACAGTTGGGCCTATTAACCTGAAGGTTCTGATTATCTCCTGTCCTCCTTTCCTATAAAGCTACAATAACAAATAAGACTTTATAAAAATGTAAGGGCCTGGATGCACTGACAGTTTGCTTTGGCCTTTCTTCTGGTGAATGTTAACATAACAAGATGTTGCCCTGGAACTGATAAGCAGAACAAGCCGTTGACTACACAGAGGAGTTCTATAACTTACATTATAGAGAAAGCCCCTATAATTAGGCCTAGGTATCCTCCTCATGGCAAAATTCACTCTACCTTACCCATCTCCTTCCCTATCAATCTTTTAACCTGCCTCAGATGGGCTATTTTCTCCAGTGGGTGCTAGAAGGCTGAGGGGCTTAACTTTCTTATCAGTGGCCCACATAGTAGGATGCTTGCCTGGCATGCGAGCCCCAGCAGTAAGATGCACTGGGGTAGGCCACCATGGAGAGTATTATGGGCTTGGAATAAAAGGAGCAGTGCTGGGAGGGTGGGGATCCAGAAGGCCCCTCCAAGGGCCTCACTTATGTCTGTCACGGCAGAGAACAGGCAATGGGACACCTGCCACAGGGTCACTGGTGTTTTTGACAGAAAAGTAGCCACAATGAACTGAGAGAGGATCAAATGGCCATAAGTCAACAGTAGATAGGTTCATTGATTTCCTTCTTCCTCCTTCCAACTCAACATGCAGGACCACATAGACTTTGAAAAGCAGGTGGCATAAAAGTGTTTAAGGACCAGATCCTGTATCACCACCTTCTATTTCAAGGCACAACGGATCCAGCTACAGCCTGCAATGGGACAGAGAGAAGACTGGATTTAAACTGAGCCTAAAGTTGAATATTTAACATAGTCTGGGTTTTAATGCTGAAGATGATAAACTCTGCCCAAGCAGAACTGCTGCGGTGTCCTTTTACTGGGCTCACTTTTTGAACTCTTGCCTCTTCAGCCAATCTCAATGTGAGCTCTCGAAACCACTGATAAGATCATGTTCTGATTCTGCTTGACATCTTCCAATGGGTTCGTCTCACACTTGGACTGAAGCCCAAAGTCCTTTCTGTGGCCTTACATGGCCTGGCCCCCTGCTGCTTCTGTGACCCCAATTCCATTCATTCTATGCCTTGCCCTGTCAGTCTGGCCTCCTTTCTGTTTCTTGAATGTGGCAATCACATTCTCATCTCAGGGCTTTTGCTGTTCCCTCTGCTGAAAACACTCTTCCCTAGATATTCACACCTCTCTCTTCATTTAGGTCTCCACTCAATGCCACATCCTCAGGGAGACTGTCTCTGACCCCTATCTAAATTGGCAGCCCCTCCTATCTGCCTCATGAAGCTTTTGCTTTTCCTTTCCATCCTGGCTCTCAACACTACTTGATGTTATATCTTTTTAATATAATATGCTTTTTATTGTTTATCCCCTCTGATAGTATTTAGGCTTCATAGGGGAAATGATTTTGCCTCTTCTGTTGTCCTTGGTATCCTGGGCAAAGCATAGTGCCTGACACATATGAAAAGTGCCTCAGAAATAGAGGCACCTGGGTGGCCCAGTCGGCTAAGCATCTGACTCCTGATTTTGGCTCATGTCATGATCTCACAGTTGTGAAATGGAGCCCTGTGTGGGGCTCCTCACTCTCCGGGTATCTGCTTGAGATTCTCTCTCCCTCCGCCCCTCCCCACTGCATGTGCTCTGTTGGTCTCTCTAAAAATAAATACATAAATGTTTCAAAAAAAGTCTTGGGCAGCCCAGGTGGCTCAGTGGTTTAGCGCTGCCTTCAGCCCAGGATGTGATCCTGGAGACCCGGGATCGAGTCCCACGTCAGGCTCCCTGCATGGAGCCTGCTTCTCCCTCTGCCTGTCTCTCATGAATAAATAAATACAATCTTAAAAAAAAAAGAGCCTCAGAAATGTTTGTCAGGTGAATGACTATCTAAGATGGCATTAAAGGGAGGGAAAAGGAACTTTTACAGAATTGAGTCGAACTTAGTACTTTGAAAAAATTTTGAACATTTAATATTTATACCCCACTGAGCTAAGATTCCTTAATAAACTCACTATCAGATTGACAGCCTAACAATAAATGTTGCTACGGTTTGGTTTACCAACATGCAAAGGTAAAGATGGGCTTAATCTATAAAACTTTGAGCAAATTCTAGTGCAAAAGGGCTAGTTTTATGGAAGTTGGTATATGTGGTAGATTGGAAAAACAAACTCTATTTTGCATCCCCTTCCATAAGAAAGTGAAGTTTGTTATTTTTTTCCATGCTTTACACCCAGACATGGCTATGCAGCTTTCTTTGGTCAATCTGACATCAGCAAAAGGAAATGCTCTTGTAAATTGGGGCTTGCCCTCCCTTGCTGCTGAAAACCAGAAGCTCACCATATGAAGATGCCATACAGAAAGACAATCCTTTCATCCCAGCCATCCGATGAGGCTCCAAGCTTTACACCTCTGCAACAGCATAAGTGAACCCAGTGGAAAGCAGCAGAACTGCTCTGTTGATTCCAGCCCAAACAGCTGACTCACAGAATTGTGAGCTAATAAACGGTTGTTTTAAGCTACTACAGCTACTACATTTTGGTGTGACTTTATACAGAGGAGGCTGATACAGTATGTTTAGGTGTACATATACTAAATCAAATTCCACTATGGAAATGGTCAAGACACACAGATGACAGCTACTAGCCCATCTGTCTATGGGTGATACGTGGGGAATATAGGAACATAAACACAGGATGTTCTGGAGTACTGGGTTTGAAACTAGCTAGCTACACTACTTATTGGTTGTGTGACCTGTGGCAAATTGCTTTGCCTTACCGAACCTTAGTTTACATAAATAAAAATAGAGAGCTGGCCTAAAATACTGCCCTAACCTTTTTCTACTCAGCCTGCTCTGAAAACTAGCAACACCAGGATGACCTGGGAGCTAGTCAGAAAGGCACAGTCTCAAGGTCCCCCCCCCCCCCCCAGGACTGCTGAATCAAAATCCCTTCTTTAAAAAGATCTCCTGAGACTTGTGTACACGTTGCAGTTTCAGAGCTGCTGGAGTACCCTGGCATTACTCAACATGACCAACATCTTCAGGACCCCTCAACAGTGAAGAGCCACCCAGCTTTTCCCTGGATCTTGCCTTCCTTTCCAATGTGGCTGGGAAACTTGGTTTAGGCTATTTTTCTTGGCTTCCACACAGGCAGACAGGCTCAGCTAACTTAGGAGCTTGTTTAAGGAAGGGCTCAGCTAAAATTGCAGCTTAGCAATTCAGCTGGGGAGTGTTGTCAGTGGGCGCTAGGCCCCCTCCCACTTAACCGCGCCCAGCTGGGAAACTTTGGATCACGCCCCCCACCCCCTTTTAGCCCAGCCTGGAAAAGGCCAGGACGTGCCAGAGGCACGGGACTTTGGCATCCAGGACTGCTTCTGCCCATCAAGGGCCCGGACATCCCCCGGTCCGTCCTTTCCCCACACTGAACGCGCGGCCAGGCTCCCCGTCTCCTCCTGGCCGGCCGGACCGGCTTAGGCGGCTGAGCATGCCCAGTTTAGCTGCGAGCGTGGCCCCGGTCCCCAACGCGCAGGTGCCACGTCTCCGGGTTTTGGTGGCCGCCGGCCGGGAGGAGGAGGCGGAGTGGCCTGCGGGAGGAGGGAGCCCTCCCGGGAGTTCTGGAGCCGCGCGTCGAGGGTCCACACAAAGAGTGATGCCGGAGTCTCGGCGCCCCTAGCATCGCAGTGCGAGGGGACCGGGGTCGCGGGGGGCCGCTGTCGGGCAGGGGCCAGCGGGGCCGGCTGGAGCCGCGTTGCAGGGACCAAAGCCGGGGGGGGGGGGGGGGGTGCGTCTCTGAGGTTGCACTTGGGGGAGGACTTTTTGGAACCACTTAATCTCTCGGTGGCTCAGTTTAAGCCTCGAGAAAAAAAAAAAGAAAAAGATGATAGTAGTACTTGCTTTGGAAGATTGTTTTAAGGATCACACGAATAAAAAGCGTTGAGAATAGTGCCCGAAGCCCTGTAGGCGCTTTCTGTGTTTATAAAACAAAATGTAGTCCAATAAACCTCCCCCACCCCCGCCCGCCGCCTTGGGGTCGCGGGTCTCGCCAGTCCCGAGCCCCTCGCTCTCCCCCCACCTCTCCCGCGCCGGGGCCCACGGCGGGCGGCCCGTCTCCCGGCGGACGAGGTGCCACTCCCCCTGCCCCGGGGTCGGCGCCCCGCGCAGCCCCGCGCCGCCCTGCGCGCACCCGGACCCCGGACCCCGGACCCCGGGCACGTGCCGCGGCGCCAGGGCTTCGGCGGGCGGCCGGGGGGACCCCCGAGGAGCGCGCGGCCAGGCGGCTCCCCGGACGCCCCACCCCACCCCACCCCACCCCCCGCCTCCCCGCGCCGCCCGCGCCCCCGGGCCCCCCGCGCCCGCCCCCGCCCCCGCCGCGAGGTGCGCCCCGGCCCGCCCGCGCCCCCTCCCCGCCCGCGGCAGCCGGGCGGCCGGCCCTGCCCCTGCCCACCCCCAGCCCAGCCCGGGCGCGCCGCACTGGGCATGCTCCGTAGCCCGGGCAGGTTGGGGCTGCGAGGCGACAGCTCGGGCTCCGGAGCCGGGAGGCGAGCGCGGAGGGAGACTCGGGCTGGGGCGGAGGGAGCGGCCGGCCGCGGAGGGGCCGCGGGACCCGGGGCCGGGCACACGCCGAGCCCCGCGGGCGGCCGGGCGGGCGGGCGGGTTCGGCGAGCAGCGCCCGCGGAGACCCCCCCGCCCTCGGCCGAGGTGAGGCTCCGCGCGGGGAGGCGGGCGGCGGGCGGCGGGCGGGCGGCGGGGGCCGGCGGGAGGGCGGGACCGGACGCGCGGCGAGGGGGCTCGGCGGCCGGCTCGGGGTGGGGGCGCGGGGGCGGGCGCGGGCGCGGGGGCGGGGGCGGGCGCGCGGGAGCAGTAAGTGAGCCGCACCGCCAACAAGCTCTCGCTCACACACGCGCGCACACACGCGCGCGCACACACTGGGGCTCCAGGCGGCGGCGGCGTCCGCGGCCGCATCCCCGGCAGCAGCGCCCGGCAAAGTGACAGGTAGGAGAAGGCATTCCGGGTCCCGCCCGAGGATGCTCCGGCCCGGCCCGGCCCGGCCCTGCCCTGCCCGGCCCGGCCCGGCCCGCGGGGTTCGTTTGCTCCCGGCGGGTGCGTCCCGGACGCGCGCGCACCCGGATGCCTGCCGGGGAGCGGTGCAGGTGCGGGGCGGAGGCGGGGGTCCCCGCGCCGCCCCTGCCCTGGGATCGTCGCCGCCGGGTTTCCTCAGACTCTGGCCAGACGTTCCCTGCTTCTGGCTAGAAATAGCTCGGCTCGACGTGTACAGGATTATTTTGCTTGGAAATAGTTGGCGCCGTGCAGAGCGTGTAAATGTGTGTGCATGTGGATCTCTTACCTCTTCTGGGGAGGTAATAGAAATGATTGACCATTTCCACCGAAAACAACACTGACAGGCCAGCACTCGATGGGGGCAGTGTTCGGGCCTCCTAAAAGCATATAAACGATGGAGATTAAAGGTCGTCTTGTTTTCAGAATTTTAAAGTTGCCTTTTCCTTAACTAATTAGACCCTGTTTATATAGTACAGTACTTCTGACTGTAGATTTTGTAGGCAGTGCTGTACAGAAGTATGGAAATCATGGAAGTCACCAATCTGCAGTTGTTTCTAAGTGCCCCTTTATCTAGAATCCTAAAACTCTCATAAACTAGCACTTTTCTAGAGAAAATACAAATGCCCATTATATTTTCAAACTTACGCGTGCATTTGAGACATAACCACCTACTCTTTTTTAACTCTTGTGAGTCTATTGTGTATAAACCCAGGTGTTTAAAATTTAATTTCGGTCACACCATTAATGTAAGGTCACTTTTTTTTTTTTTTAAGCCGTAAATGTGACACAGGGTGAATTATAAATTAACTTACGAGCGTGTGAGGATAGCTGTTTGATAATTCTGTTAGGTTAGCAAAAAATGTCATTCAAACATAGGCAGCTCAATAATATATAAAGTTGAATTGAGTTTCCTCTTTAAAGGAAAATCAGAGTCACAAAGTAAACATGACCAGGAAAAGCAACTGGTGACTTCACCTGGGCCATCTATGAGGAGGGTAAGAAAGTGTCTAAGGAACTGTGTCCTCAGGAAAAACTGTGTGTGTTTGTGTGTGTGTGAAATTTTTTCTCCTGTTAGTTTTTTTCAGGACTCTTGGTTTCAAAAATATGTGGTTGAACTGAGAACCTGATGTGTACTCTTCAGACTTCAGTGCCCTAAGTAATAGAGCAGAAGCGCAGAAATCAAGCTGGGTAGGGGTGTGTAGTTTAATCTGCCATTATCTGTGTTATGTAATCTAGAATGCTGTTTTTCATAGGACAGTCTTGCATAGTTCTCCGCTGGTGTTTTAGTATATTATTGTCATTGTCCTTTTGAACTGTAGAAGTTTAATAAATGATTGCCATCTTGGGAGAACACCTGTTTTCATAGAAATTCACTTCATAAGTGGAAGAGCATTTTTTTTATTGGCATTTTTATTCCATGAGACTTTTGCTGCCAGAGCCGGTAACCCTTTGCATGTGACATATTAATAGCATAGTTAAAGGTACCCTCTAGTAGGATACCAATTACACATCCCTCCAAATGTTATTACCCAACCATCTGAATTTCGTTTTGATTTAGCGTTGATGATATCACCACCCAGATTTGAATTAATGGCTGTTGAAATGCTATTCTACAAGTAACTGTCAAAACAGAATTTCTAAGACTCCATTTGATCACTGGATACACATTTCTATCTGTCGGAATAGTGCTACCTTTATTTTACAAATGCACACCCACACAGAAGAGCTTTGTTCTCAAATACTGTCTTCTGAGTTTTATATTTGTGCGCCTGAAAATGTGAATGATATTAAACTACTTCTGTGCTCCAGAATCTTGAGGGTAGTGTATTTTTGTCTATGAGGTAGCGAACTATGGAAGTTTAAAAAGTGGTAAGGATTACCAAAAAGCTTTTGCAGAAATGGACTTTAAAAATCTCTATCACTTTGAGCGATTTCATCTCCAGCAGAGACCTAGCAAGTGCCTTTCGCCCTATTTTATCTTTCCCAAGAATATAGCCAACTGTCTTTGCCCTAATGTACACTGATTTTTGACATCAGTTTATTAAGAATTGATATGTGTTTGCCTAGCAATCCCTAACCACCCTGGAAGTTAAAATTGAGGTAAAATGTTTATTAAGAATTGATATGTGTTTGCCTAGCAATCCCTAACCCACCCTGGAAGTTAAAATTGAGGTAAAATTGACTTTCAGTGCTGCTGTGTTATTCTCCTTGAACCGATCAAATTGGCATGGTAATTTGCGAACGGATGTGCTAGAAGTGAGGCCAGCTTCTGGATTTTCTGTTGCATTCCCATCCTCAAAATTTCAGATGTAGCCAGCACTCTCAAATATCACAATTAACAAGTAACTTTTGTGGATTATCTTTAAAAATATGCTGTTAATTAGCTGCTGAGTTTATTGATTTTTAAAATTTTAAAAACTTACATTGAGAAAAATCTTACCTCTTTGTGTCACAGCACTTATATAGTCATAGGAAAGAAAGATGATGTATTTATCCTATTCTCCACAAATGCCCTAGTGAACTCCAGTATTTTCGGGGAAGTAAAAATATTCTTTGAAATTTAAATTTACATAGCAGATTGTGGCTAGATTATCATCATTTGTAAAGACCACTTGTAAGGATGAAACAGCGTGTTTATTAGCACTCATGACCCAGGTTTTTATTAAACTGGCTATCACAGTAAGTCTTGTAAAACCAAGAACTTCTGCGTTTTTATATGCAGAATGAGGTCAAGGACTAATGGAAACGCTTAATGATCACGCTTGGTATTTCATGTCCAGACTGAAGTTTCTAAAATAGGTGCTTTTCACCTCGTAATGTGAACTTGTAGGCCATATAAATGTCTGCCAAAAAGATTCATCCACCTATCGAGAAATAGATACAGCTTTTCATTGCTTATGGTGGGCAGCAGCGACTTCCTGTAGTTTTGTTGGTGGTGTTCAGATGTTCACTGTGTTTTCAAGGACACTGCTTAGTTCTCAGTACTGTCTATTCTGTATTTTTCGACTCCCCTGCAATCGTCAGGAAATCTAATAACCTTCGTAGGTCTTTCCTCCATTCCTTAGTATTTGTTTTTCTGTGTTATAGCTTCTCTTTTGATAAAGCCTTCCCCCTTAAAGTAGAAATACTTCTTCAAGGTGTAGTATTGTTTATCTCGTTATACCTTAATATGACATGAAGGTCTAGCACATTCAGAGGCTGTGATTCTTTACCTAACCAAATATAAAAATGGGTGGTTTCCTTCACCCCAGTGGAAATATAGTTGAGTGATAATGCATCACTGAGTAGATGAGTGAGAAGTCTCTATTGCCCTCATCAGAATTCAGCCTGCTTAAAAAAAAAAAAAAAATCACCTCTAGTCACTTTTATCCTCAAGGCCAATTTCTCTCAATTGCAGCAACTTTGCAAATCCCACTTTGTAAAAGTTTGGCTGGAAGCTCATGCCTTTGGGTGCTTTTCATATGCTTAAGGTGTAACCCAAGTTCATAGACGAGGTTAAGGCACTAAAGCCCTACCTTCCAGATCTCTGCTGGAAGATCCAACTGTGCAAGAGGATGAATGGTCAGCAGTTTCTGTTTTTCTCTGCATGAACTCCATCTACTTTTTCTTTCCTTTGAGGAATCAAAATAGTTGAAAGGGACAGAAATCAGAAGAAAGTTCTTCTCCAAACCCCTCCCTAGCCTACTACCTATAAAACCTTCCTTGAGAAGGTCACATACAACTTGACTGCTATCCTCTTGACTGGGAGTCTCCTTCATAGCTCTTCTCCTGTGATCCTTTGGCTTGCCAAGGGTTGGGAAATTCTACCCGTAGCTACCATGCTACCCTGAGGCCAGGCAAGTCATTGCTTTAAGATACATTGCCCTTAAGGCATTCTTTTCCTCCGGAGCAGTTAAAGGGTGTTTTTGGCTCCCAGACAGGACTGAAGTAGCTGTTTTTTTAGACCAAAAGGAAGAAAGTAACTTGAAGTCATTAATTATAAGCAACTCATCCAGAGAGCAGAGACTACGGACTGTTAGATTTATACTTGACATCTCATGCTGTCCTCCAGGCCAAGAGTTCTTCATCTCAGGTCCACCCTGTAATGGTCTGAGGATGGAATTTGGTGGGTCCATGAATATAGCAGGCAAATGAATCATGTCTTTATTTGCATTTACTTCCAAATGACAATTAAGCTAAGTATTGTCACTCTGGATCTTAGCATTTAATGGGTTGAAAAAGAAGCACGTGCATTATTAGGGTGTGCCCAGTTCTTTAAAAAAATATTTTGATAAATATATTACAATATAATTGGTTTCGTTTGCACTTAATTTTATGCATTTAAAAAGATTATGCTCATAAGGGTCTATATGATTCACCAGACTTGGCATGGGTGAGGTCTTGACCCACTGAAGGTAAAGAACAGCTGCTCTAGAAACACTTGTCTTAGAGGCAGCTAGGGGCTAAGTGGGGGGTGGCACTGTGGGTTTGCTTTCGGCCATATAAAGTTGCTAAGACCCTCAGGTGGTGGAGTCAGGCAGACCTGAGTTCAAATCTCAATTATGTCACATATTAACTGTATGATCCTGCGTATCTACTCATTTGCCATCTGTAAAACAAGGAGAATAACTCCATAGAGCAAGAGTGCACAGCACTGTACTGTGCCGGATGCTGGATATTGTGTTACTGTTGCTGTTGATACAACTGCTATTGGTCCTTCTCCTAATAGTGCTAGTATTATTGCTCACCCTCTCCTTCTCTGTAGAGGCAGATGCCATTGACTTACCCCCATAGGCTGAATCAGTTCCTGTAAAATTTGTAACAAGGGGTGCCTGGGTGGCCCAGTCAGTTAAATATCTGCCTTTGGCTCAGGTCATGATCTCAGAGTCCTGAGATCAAGCCCCACACCAGGCTCCCTGCTCAGCAGGGACTCTGCCTCTCCCTGTTCCTCACCCCCTCACCCCCCGCCCACAGCTCATGTGTACAATGTCTCCCTCTCTCTGAAATAAAATCTTAAAAAAACACCCCAGAATTTATAACAAGGAATATTTGCTCTGCCCTCCTGCAAGTATAGAAAGTTCTGGTCACCTTTTTGTGCTGCTGTGAAGGTCCAGATCTTCCTCTGGACTTGCCTAACCCTGTGACTGCATTTGGACAGGAGGACCTAACATTAACTCAGCCTTATCTGCCTCCGATTCTGTGACTGCGGGGCTGCAGACTCAGTGAGCCAGATGCTTTCCCCAGGGCATCTGTGTCTCCCGCCAAGCTTTTAAAAAAGACCACAGTAAGCCATTTAGGCCTGGAAGGAGAGAGGCATCCACTAGAATCATTTGGAGATCTCTGATGTTTAGGAGGCTTGGTGGCTCCTGTTTTCCCATGGGGGCTTCAGTGGCTGCACTTCACATAGTAATAGCAATAGCAGTAACAGAACAACAGACATTTGTCAAGCAATGGAAGTGTGCCATGTCATTGAATCCTTTCTCTGGTGGTTACTAATAAATAGTCTATTTTACATTTGGGGAAACTGGGGCTTAGAAAGGTGAAGTTAAATTTAGAGGAGGGATGCAAACCCAGGTAGATGGACGCCAGAATGCTAACTTCTAACCACTACTCTGTGTCACCTGCCAGTGAGGTACATACTCCTGAAAGATTTGTCGCAATAAGTTTCGTGACCGTTATTTTAAGTGACTGGGCTGACTAGAACAGAGAAGGTTCTGGCAATCCTGCTGTGAAAGTGTAATTGAAATAGGAAGTTGAGCATCAAGCCACGTGTCCTCATCTAATCTTACATGCTTTTGTCTCCGCAGGTGCATGGGCCACAAATCAGAAAGGGAGATTACTAAATGCTACTCTGGGGTAGCCTAAAAAGGAATTTTAGTGTTCTGCAGGGCCAGCTTTTACCTGGTGAAGTGCCTCATGGTTTCCCTCAGGGTGTGGCACATTTTGACTTTTCTGAGTGCCAGGTAAGCAAAGTGCGCTGCCCAGGTGTTAGATCTTTGGAAGTTTGGGGGTTGGGGGCGTGGTTATAGGGACCCATCATTTCTGCCAGGCAGGCATCGGGCACAGAGTCGCCAGTGCATCTACCATTTTAAGAGAAGCATAAAAATCCAGATTTATTTTTTATTTTATTTTATTTTTTAAAGGTTTCATTTTTTTTATTAGAGTGAAAGAGACAGAGCACGAGTTGGGGGGGTGGGGTAGAGGGAGATGGAGAAGCAGTCTCTCCACTGAGCAAGGAAGCCTGATACGGGGCTTGATCCCAGGATCTGAGATCATGACTTGAGCCGAAGGCAGAGGCCGAACCGACTGAGTCACCCAGGGGCCCCTTGAGATTTATTTTTAAGTGTGAGACCTCACTTGAAAATGCTTTAGAAATAAATTAAAATTAAAACAAACACGTCAGCCTACAGGGTGGCCAAACAAAACCTGTGGAATGAATTCAGCCCATCAGCTCCCATTTTGAGCCTTTTGTCAATTGTGCTCGGAAACACTGTGTACTAGAAATTGTGTACTAGACGTGTACTAGAAATTGCCAGAACTGTAGTTTCATCTTGATGTAAGCATGGCATCTTTTTTGTTCAGGCATTTTTTTTTCCCGTTTAATTTCTTACAAAGGCTGCTGTGGTCATTTATTTCCAGTGGACACAGATTTGAGATTCTGAATTTCTGCCTGTTTTTCTTCTGGCTCGTTTTTCTAAGATGTTAGCAAACATACAAAGTTGAGGGGGCAATATGTTTTCTCTCGTATTTCATGGTGCTCTTTTAAGTAAGAACATCTCAGTATGGAGAAATGGATGACTTTGTGGGGACATGCGGGTTCTTTTGTGTATATTACTGTCTTGGACTCTAACCAGTCCCAAAATATTCTCCCTGCTATTTGGTAGTTGCCATATTTATCCTGTACATGCAGAATGTAGATCTGTTTCTGTAGGTTAGTGTTTCAAGGTGCAATCTACTTAACAGCCCTCATTTTCCTTTTGGTTCTTAAATGAGTGATCACAAGCAATCAAATGAGACTGAAGTCCCTTCGAGGTGGGTTTCTCTCATATCTGCTAATGCACTGTCATTGGACAAATCACCAAACCGCCTCTAGAATTTATTTATTTATTTGTTTGTTTGTTTGTTTATTTTTCTTTTTTTTTTTTTAAAGATTTTGTTTACTTATTTGAGAGAGAATGAGCGAGAGAGAACATGAGCAGGGGCGAGGGGCAGATGGAGAAGACTCCCCACTGAGCGTGGGACCCCAAGAATTCGGGGCTCCATTCCTGGACCCTGGGAACATGACCTGTGCCGATGGCAGATGCTTAACTGACTGAACCACCCAGGCACCCTCCCCTCTGGAATTTCTGTTAATTTTTTGTTTTCATTTGCTTTTAAAATGATGTATGTGATACATGAATATGTTCCAATCCAAATGATAATGCAGAAATACAGAAACAAAATGTAAAATACTCTTACCCACCTGTGCCCATCCCCAAATATCACAATTGGAAATAGCTTAGAGTGCCTCTCTCCCATTTTTGTGCATTTATATGTGTAATTACATATACATGTCTTTTTCTTACTATATAAACAATATTTATTTTGCATACATTTTTCTGTGATTTGCTTTTGTTTACTTAAGGTATGTCTTTGAGCTGTTTCTATGTCCAGTGTGCTGGTAATCTATTTCTTTTAACATTATAGAAACTTTGGTCCTATGAGTACTGTATTTTATTTAACCATTCACCTGTTTTCACGGTTACACAATGAAGGATTTGAGATCTTTTTACATAGGTCTTTGTATACATGTGGGAGATTGTCTTGTAGCTAAATTCCTAGAAATAGAAATAATTGGTCAAAAGGGTATGCACATTTTCCATTTTGAGAGAGCACTGCCAAATTGACTTTAAGAAAGGCCTCCAAGGAATTTCTATCTCGTGGAACCTTAAATTATGAACATATTCTATAATTGAAGCATGCCCCACATTGTTACACTGTTTCATTAATTCAGTTGGATTTCAGTTATATACAGTGCACCAGGAAATGATTGAGAAATAGTCTATGTCCTTAAATTTCTTGAAGATACAATACTTCATCAAAAGGAATTTCTCAATTAAGAGATGAGTTTAAAAACTCTTTAGTAAAAAGATACCTTGCAGACTCAGAATGGAAAATCTGTATTCTGATCAGTTTGGATAGCTCTGGAATTTTAGATTTCTCACAGCAGGAACATGTCATAAACACCCTTGAATGTATGGTCAAAGAAGTGAGGGACTGCACAGCTAACTGAGGTTGATTTTGACCTGGGAAAATCAAGTTAATTTCATTGCTAAAAATTCTGTCCAGGTGTACTTATAGCTGTCAATTTTTAAGTACTTACTTAAGAATCTCATTTACTTTCTACTTAGAGAATTATAAGGTTCATAGATAATGTTATTTTGTTTAGTTTATTATTTATTAGATACCAGAAGGTAATTTTCATAATATTTATAAATAATATATAGACAGAGGGCTATATACATTAGAAATTCCTCTTTATTTTCATTTTGAGAGATACTGGGAAAAATACAGAAATCTAGGTCACCAATTCTTAACTTTTTCCAGAAGTCACAACCTAAGTAAATGTAGTTGTTACCTATAATATGAAGTGAATTGTTAATACTTTTAGAATTTTGTGCCATCCCTTGAAAGATTGGGGATCACCTTAAAGTATCACTGTATCAGGTTTAATAATCTTGATGTGGGTAAAGGGCAGGCAAATGTTTCTGTTTTCAAAGATGAATCTGGTTCTTTCATGTTTCTCCAGATACCCAGTTTTAAGAAGAATTCTGGTTAGGTTTGGCAGTGACATTCAGATTCTGATTGTATGCCTTCTGCATGTTTATTTTTACAGCATGCTGAATTGTAGAAATATGGTAGGATTCAGTTATATTTCTTTGGCATCAAAACCTTGCTATTCAAGAAAGTGTGTACTAGGTTTTTGCTTGTGGAAATGTTACAACGATTTACAGTTTACAGACAATTTCCTTTGATAGTGTCTGCAAGAGCCACAGCAGAGGGCCTCACCCTTTAACCCCACGTCATTCAGGGCCTGCCAAGCAACAGATGGCGTGTGTAAACTGAGTCCTCTAAGGAAGGTTTAATAAAGGGACCCTTTGGAAGGTTTGGGCAGGTGTAGGTAACACAACCAGGTCGGTGCTGCAAGACCTAGCAGTAATAAGGAGCTGTTCTTGCTCTGAGTGGAGGAGCAGGAAGGGCTGCTGGCCAGAGCTGTGTCCTTTTGTAAGGGAGGCACAGTCCATCTGTAATGTGCCTGCAGGAAGACAGTAGGGGAATAAATGTGCTTCCCTCACTCTTCCCTTGCCTCCCAAACTTCTGGCCAGTGTCTTCCATTAGCTGAATCCAGACAGAATCCAAAGGGCATAGGAGGGGATGGGAGGCTGGAGAGGTTGGCAGATGGGTCTGGGGAGGCAAATGGCAGACTCTACCCACCTGCCATCCAGAGAGGTGTCAGAGGTCAAGCCAGGGTGGAAAGTCTGGTTTGGGGGGACAAAGAAGAGAAAACAGTTACAGTAATTAAATTTACGTTGAAGGCGGGAATGTTCTACAATACCACATGGCTGGTATCAGTAAGATTTGTGGGCTTTAGGGAAACTTATTTTTTTAATTGTTGGTTCATTTTGTGTTTCTTGGGATATACATAGAACAGGAAACTTGATGTGTTTATCTGAAGATTTAAGAGTATAAGCTCTAGACAGCTGAGACAGAGGGATTCATAAAGTCTGTCAATATGGAGCTGGATATCTAAGATACAATTCCTTTGCTTTTAATATTTTATGAAAATATTTTATTTAAAATGTCAGGTACCCAAGGGAAGAGACTAGGAGGAAATTAAGGTGATTAGCAGTGATTTTCCTTCAAAGGAGTCAATTTTACGGAATCATTAGCATTCCTGAATGGAAATGAACAAGCTTTATTTTCCCATTTGTTCAACATGGCAGTAAGACTCTGAGATTTTGGGCTCGTTTATTTTCTCATTTTTGTGGCCCTGTTGTTTGAAAAGATGAAAAGACTGCTCTGTTCGGCTTGTGTATTTGTTCTGAATGAACAAGCAGTGAAACTTGATTAGAATCATAAAATCATACTGCTGAAAGGAATATCAGTGTTCATTTCTTCTTACCTCTAAATATTACAGTGTAAGAAACTAAGATATTAGTGATTGCTGCTGCACAAATTCCTTGAGTTGGTGAATCTGGGGAAGTTGCATCGCTTTGTCCACTGGAAGGAATTGCACTAAACTAGTTCATTTTTGCTGTTACCTTACAGGCTCCTGATGTCCCTGTTTGCAAGGGCCTGCTTGTCCATCCTATAGGATTTTCGTATATTAGAGGCAGAGCTTCCTAAACATCTGGTCCACCACCCAGCCCATAAAGTGGTATTCTCTGGGGGTCTCTACTTTGCCCTTGACTCATCTCACTCTGTTTGCTTTCTGTACAAGATAACTCATCCACTTCTATCATATTTACAACCTATTTCCTGATAACTCCAATATCCCTGACCTCTTGTCTGAGATCCACTTATATCCTGTTGTCTGCTGGATAGCCTACGGTTCAAGTCCTGTGGATTCTTTCAAATCTATGTATCCAAATGAGAAGACCTCAGCTTTACTCCAAATCAGTGCCCCACCCTGGGTTCTAAATCTTCATTAAACACAACACTGATCTGTTTAGCCCAGGAATGTCTTGCATTTCTGTCTGTTCCTCTCTATTCCTCTCTATTCCTGTAGCCACTGCCTAAGATTTGTTCTCAATACTCTGGGCCTTGATTGTTCCTGTGATGTTTCAGTCAACTTCCCTGTTCTCTCATACATCCCTCATTCACGTGTTCTACTGGCTATTCATTTTTTTTTTTTTTTTTTCCTTACTGGCTATTCAATGAGTATCAGGTACTCTTTTTTTTTTTTTTTTTTTTTTTTTTTTCAGGTACTCTTAACAGCGAGTGAGTTGCAGCTCTTGCCCTCAGTGGTTTACAGTTTACTGGAAGAGATAGATAAATGGCTACTTTATCTTTTTAAATATTCTATTTATTTGAGAGAGAGCGAGAGTGAAAGAGATCACAGAGGGAAGAGGGAGAAGTGGACTCACCACTGAGCAGGGACCCCAATGTGGGGCTTGATCTCAGGACCCTGAGATGATGACCTTGAGCCCAAGGTAGAGGCTTAAGTGACTGAGTCACCCAGGTGCCCCTACACAGCTACTCTATAAATTAACTTCTTAGGGCACCTGGTGATTCTTGGTTTCAGCTCTGGTCATGATCTTAGGGTCATGGGCTTGAGCTTCAAATTTGGCTCAGTGCTCGAGTCTGCTTGTGATTCTCTCTCCCTCTGCCCCTCCCCCTGTTAGCCCCCACACTTTCTTTATCTAAATAAATAAAATCTTTAAAAAAATTTACGTTCTGCCGCTTTATTCCATTCTCCTTACTCAGCTAAAGTAATTTGCACAAAATAGATCTTTTTATAGTGTTACCTCTAAAATGCTTCAACAGCTCCCTATTGCTTTCAGGACTTAATTCTGTTTCCTTAATTTGCCAGATACAAGCCATTCCATGGCCGGACCTCAACAGTGAAGTTTTAATGCTTTTATTTACGTCACCTATTCTAAGCTATATTAAAGTTCCAAGAACATAAGGTCCGTGGCTACTGTGCCTTTGCTGACTTTGCACCCAACCTCCTCCTGCAACTGGCTGAATCCTGCAGGCCTTGACATATCTCCCACAGCTGTCATCTTCCCTGCAAAACCTGCGTAGGTTTCAGCCCCAGGTTGGATGCTCCACGTAGGTCCTCCTGTTGCATGGTTTGCAAATTTGAGCCACAGCAGGACTTCCTTAGGGAAGGGAAGACTCTGATGCACATGAGAAGACTAAATCAATGTCTCTTAAATGATTGAACAACTAAATGCCATGATCGCAGAGTCTGCAGATTGGGCAAATTAGGGAAGCAATCTGATGACTAAGCAGAAGAAGTGCCATGTTAAATAAATTGAAACCATCTGCAGACTTACTATGGAGGGAAAAAGTATTCCGTGATTATTTACTCTGGCCTCTGAGAAGTAGCGCAGTGATCAATTTGGAAAGATGATCAGTAATTTGAAAACTCTGTGTTCATTAATTCTGTTAACAGAAGTTCTGATACTAATTAATAGTATACCAGAAGCAAAGGAGACATTTCCCTGAAGGTGGTTTATCATTTATTCCTGCTTTCCTGCTGGGCACGCTCTCACATTGTTTTTTTTTTACGAGTTAGATTTTAATCAAGTTATGCTTATTTTTCTTACAGTGTGTTAGATCTCCGAATCAGAGCAGCTTTTTCGTTTCTTTTTTTCTTTTTGTTTCAAACTTGGCTTGAAATTCACAGGAAAAAAGCATTTATTTAATCAGATTGTTTTTATTAAGTGGGACTCTTGGTAATCTAAAATGCTTTGTATTTATTTTTTTGTAGCATTTTACTTTCAGAATGGCTTGTGAATATATCTCTGTGCGAGAGAGAGGGAGAGAGAGAGGAGAGCTATTAATTAATTGAAGGAAAATATTCTGCTGAATATTGTTTTTAAGAGAGCATCTTTTGGAGTTCCCAAGTCAGGAGGGAGCATTTTATTCATGATGTTGGTTTGAATCACATGAAAATAGCGGCTCTGATGGTCTTAACCATGCTACCCTCCCCACTAAGCTTGGGGTGTCAGTTGTGTCTTCTTTATAATTGGCATCTTTTTGATTTAGCAAATTTCCTTTAGCTTTGTGTTGAAAAAGTGCTGGCTAAGTGTGCTAATTATTAGATATATCCTCGTTCAAATTTGAATGGGGACAGTGTTTAGAAGGATTGCTATATAGTTATTGCAGCTGCCGAGAGGAGATTTCATAATAGCACTTTGCAAATACAGAGAGGGAATATTCCCTTTTATTTAGCCTTTTTGGACCTGTGGGGCCCTCTGAAAACCTTAAGGCTGGCCTCATTCTGTCTATTTTTTATTCCCTTTGAAAGAATTTCAAAGTAACTAGTTAAAAGTTGCTCTCCCATCTGCCATAAGTAACATACAGAGATTTCTTGGTAGCTACTGGAGGGAAAGGAGGAAATTTGAAAGCACATATGATCTGGGTATTAATACCACTCCTGAAAATGACTGAGCTTGAAGCAAGCTCTCCTGTACCCTTCTGTCACATGGTCATTTTCATTTTCTCACCTTGAACCGATAGATGTGACGGGCCACTGGGATTTGCATTAAGATTGATAACCGGGAAGAATCCACTCCTCAATTAAGAGCAACAAATGCCGCTTAAAAACCTTCTGCAAAGGTTGCACTTTTTACCGAGCCTGGTTCTCTCTTGGCTTTGTTGGAGAGGTCGAAGGCATACACTACCTGAAAGGTATACCTCACTGCTCAATAGGGACTGTGATTTCAAGAAAAATTCCTGGAAGCGGCCATTTGATTGCAGGAGGGCTATGATGCAAGGAACAGAGTGCTAGTGAATCAGTGCTTCCTACCCTCACGTAAGGTGCACAACCGTCAGAAAGTAGCACGCCCCCTCCCCTGCCCCTTCCACACACACACGGACTGTAAGGTCTCAGGCCCTGCCATGGACCAGGATAGGTCAGAAGGCACCGTGTAAAGAAATGGAATCAGTTCTTTGATAGTTTTGACTCATTACAGGGTGGCTTTGTGATACTCAGAATATTGTGATATCCCAGGACACTTAAGACCAGGCCGCAAATCCAACGTCCTTTAGGCTTAGACAGTGTGCCTGGGCCTACAAATGTATGCAACCCTATTTAATTCTCTCAGTGATTCTGCAGGTTAGGTGTAATTACCACCTTTGAGAACTGAGTGATTAAAGTATTTACTCAAGGTCATGTGGTTGATCAGTGGTACAGACAGGCTTCCAACTAAAGGCGACCTGCATCCGTACGGCTACATCTCTGGTCAGCAAGCTGTGTTCTCCTCCCCTCCTGTCTGATGGAACTGATTCTGGTTCAGGGTAGCCATGGGTCCATTTAAACATACTCCCCTCTTTGGCTTCCTCTGCAGCCAGAACTGCTTACCCAGTTCTGGCCAACAGGGTATGGGCATACACCTTTGGATAGGCTTTTCCTTCCTGATTTCTTCCTTTCCTTCCTGGAATCTGGACGTGATGCTTAGACTTGCAGATGCCATCTTGTGGTTGTGGCAGTGAGAGCACACACCAAGGGTGGCAGAACGGGGAGTAGAAGGCACCTAGTTTCTTGATGACTTATTTGAATGGCTTTACCAGTCCTAATCAACTTACCTATGAGTTTCTTGTTAACTGAGAAGAATATGGATTAAATCGCTTTGATGGGTGTTATAGACTGAATTGTGTCCCTCCAGAATTCATATATTAAAGCCCTAACACCCACTTACATCACGTGACTATATTTGGAGATAAGGCCTTTAAAGAGAGAAGTTTAAAATGAGGCTATTCGGTTGGCACTTAGTCCAGTCTGACCAGGGTCCATATAGGAAGGAGGCTATCAGGATGTAAGAGAGAAACCAGGGATGTGTGTGTACAGAAGAAAGGCCATGTGAGGACACAATGAGAGGTGGATATTTTCATGCCAAGGAGACTTTACAGAAAACAGCCCCATCAGCACCTTGATCTTGACTCTTAGCCTCCAGAACTAGGAGAAAAAACATCTGTTTAAACCACCCTGCCTGGGTATTTTGTATGGCAACCCTAGCCAACTAGTATGGTGGGGTTTCTTTTACGTGCAGCTGAAAGCAGTCCGAGTGACCAAGGAACCAAAACAAATATGAGTTTAACAAAATAAGTTTAATGATTGATTAGTTCTACTGTTTCCCTTTTTTATGAATGCTGTCCCTATAGCACTTTGTGACACTATGCTTTGTTACTTGAACTTCCACTGTCCTGTCCCCCCCCCATAGATGCTCATGTATGCATACACACACATGTGCACAAGCGTGCATACATACATACGCACACATGCATACGGGCGCACACACCCTGAGCTCTCTTAGGCGAGATTGCCAATTTCGGTTTCCTCCTTCATAGCACAATATTTGCACTTTATAGTTGTTTGTAGAATAAATTATAGAAAAGAAAGTATGGCTTGCCCTTGAACAAGAAGGGGGCGGTTGGAAGTACCAACTGCCTGAGCAGTGGAGAATTTGCATATAATTTTGGCTTCTGGGAACCTTTACTAATAGCCTATTTTGTTGACCAGGAGCCTTACTGATAACACTGATAGTTGATTGACATATTTTGTATATGAATTATATACTGTATGCTTACAATAAAGAAAGCTAGAGAAAAGAACATGTTATTAAGGAAATCATAAGTAAGAGAAAATACATTTATAGTCCTATATCATATCTATTGAAAAAAATCCACGGATCAGTGGACCTGCGCAGTTCAAACCTCTGTTGTTCAAGGGTCAACTGTACTTGGAAATATTTAGGAAAACAGAATGGTTAGATTAGAATGATGACTCAAAAAATGTGTGCTCTTTTATCATTGCAAAATAATAATTTTGGTATTTGAACGTGTATTTCCTAATTTCACAGGGTGATTTTGTATCAGGTTGGTTTAGTTTACGGGGGCTTTGTTATCCTTGGACTTTCACGTCTACTTGTTCATAAGCAGGGATTTAGATAAACCATATATTGCCTCTAGTCTGTTCCTTTTCTTTTCTTTTCTTTCCTTTTCTTTTCTTTTCTTTCTTTTCTTTTCTTTTCTTTTCTTTTCTTTTCTTTTCTTTTCTTTTCTTTTTTCTTTTCTTTTAAGATTTATTTATTCATTCAGAGAGAGCAAGAGAAAGGCAGAGACGCAGGCAGAGGGAGAAGCAGGTTCCGTGCAGGAAGCCAGACGTGGGACTCGATCCCGGGTCTCCAGGATCACACCCTGGGCTGCAGGCAGTGCTAAACCGCTGCACCACCAGGGCTACCCTGTTCCTCTCTTTTCTGTATGGGTTTAATATTCTTCTTTAAGGAGTCTTAGAGTTGAAACATTTCATGTTAAATGAGCTTAAATCATTTCCCATAATTAGGAACTTGAATCACTGCCTAATTTACAATTTGATAAGTACTGTGTACTTACTGAATTCACTGCTATCAATCTAAGTCCTGGGGTAAGTTTTTTTAAACAAAATAAAAATGGTCCTTTGGTCCTTCTTTCTTTGATTTTAGCTTCTAACTGACCTTTTAAGCAGTCAAGGAAATATTTTGATTTCTTTTTAGGTAGTTGTTGCTTTCCTTTTCTAATATTCTTTTGTGTGAAGAATAAATTATGTGGACTTTGATGAAGTGCAATAAAATGTTTTGCTTGATTTGGTGCTTTTTAGACAGTATAGTGCTGTTTTCTTAGTTAAGTCACACAGAAATTTGACAGCTGAGATATGATGTGTTTTCTTTAGAATATTCTACTTAGAAGCTGATATAGATACAATTGAATAGGGTCAACGTAATAACATGTCTTGACTCCTTTTGGTACGTGCATGAAACTTCAGTGACTACACGAACTCATCTGAATGTATTGGAATAAATGAATTTTGAGTCCTTTGGCTCTTTCAAGCAATCATAACTCATTTGCAATTTTAAATTATATTTGTGCAGTAGCTAACACATAGTAGGCTCTTAAATATGTTCTAAAATGAATTTGTAAGATGGAGACACTGACCATATGCTGTTATAATACTTCTCTTCCTTATTTCATGGTTTTGTGTGTCCTATTTTGGATTTGTATGCACTCTGCTGTTTCTAAAATTGGTAGCTAAGCAATGCATTTTTTAACATTAATTATCAAGTTTTGTCTTACTCTTAAATTTCTTGTGGTTATATGAGGCAGCACAGTGAGCATCTATCTACCTTGCAGACACTTTTCTGGGTTGAAAATACATTGACCTTGACTATAACCTTGACATTTTGGAACATTGACTAGACTCTGAAAACATAAAACCCAGTGTGGTCGTAAATACCTGTTCCTATAATGTCCTCAGTTACACAATAGAAAGAATCCAAAAAAATTGTCAGGGTACTTGAGCATTTTATATAGGAATTGGCTTGTACAGCACAGACTTACCCACAAGAAAGAGTTTATTTTCTGAAGAATCCTTCACCAAGCTGAAGGTTGAGGTTATGATCTTGGGGCTGTGATTCTTTGGTTATTATAATCATAACATCTAGAGGAATGTCTCTTTATTCCTTTTTATTTTTTTAAAGATTTTATTTATTTATTCATGAGAGACACAGAAAGAGAGAGAGAGAGAGGCAGAGACACAGGCAGAGGGAGAAGCAGGCTCCATGCAGGGAGCCTGATGTAGGACTCGATCCTGGGCCTCCAGGATCAGGCCCTGGGCTGAAGGCAGCGCTAAACCACTGAGCTATCCCGGGCTGCCTGTCTCTTCCTATGAACAAAATGATATGTTTTAAACTTTTTTTCGGAGGAATGTTACAAAATGTGTCTGTTGGATGACTCATTTTATAGTATAAGAGGTGACTTGAATTAAATTATCATTGAAATTTTTACCCTGTCTGCTTTACTCACTTAGACCATATGACTTTTTTTTTTTTTAGACCATATGACTTTATGAAGAGTCAGGCAAAGCCAACATGAAAGAAGAAAAAGTGATTATCTGAAATTCATTGTATTTTTGTTTATTTCTTAAAGAAATAATTTATTCATGAGAAACACAGAGAGAGGCAGAGACATAGGCAGAGGGAGAGTCAGGCTCTCTGGGGAGAGACCCCTGTAGGACTTAATCCTGGGACTCGATCCTGGGACTCTAGGATCACACCCCGAGCTGAAGGCACTCAACTGCTGAGCCACCCAAGTGTCCCTGAAATTCAATTTATCTAGATTGAAAAGGATATATTTTACAACTGAGTATTCCACCTAGAAATTACCTTTCCAAAGTTATTCTCTACAAAGTGTAATATTAAATAAATGTGTTCAGGGCTACAGTACTAGCAAGTTGCAGTGCTTGAGTCTGGAGCCAAACCCTGATCATGATCCAGCTTCCTTTCCCATTCCATGTAGTGCACTTTCCAGGACTGTCTTTGTGTAGCCACTGAGTTGATGGTTTCATCCAAGTAGGCTGGTTGTTTTCATGTTGAAGGAGCTCAGATTAGAGGTACTGGTTATAGGAAGAAGGCTCAGAAAAGGGAATTGGGAAAAGGGGCTTGTGGCTGGCCATTCTCCTAGCTGACTTGGTGTCCTTGAGCAAGTCACCTGTCTCACTTAACTTATCTCATAGGACTTAACACTTATAGAACTTTCACATTTACTGTTAATCATTGGGAAGTGTCTTTGTCTCTAGTGAGACCTCTTGTGTTAAAGTCTGTTTGTCTTAATATAGCCAGTTCAGCTGTCATTTGCTTACTGTTTGAATGCATGGTGTAACTTTTTCCTTTCTCCTGACTTATTTGTGTGTTTCTATTTAAAGTGTTTCTCTTTGTTGGGCAAATCTAGTTGATTCTTACTTTATTATCATTATCATTGTTTTTATCTATTCTGACAGTCTGCCATTTGATTGGAGTGTTTAGTCCATTACATTAGAAGAAGCTGTTGATATGTTTATATTTAGGAGATAAAGTTTGAAGAGGTGTATTACATTTGCATTTTGATTTTTTGTATCTTCTCAATTTTCTAATTTAAGTTTATGAAAAAAAATCTTGTACAGGTTGGATACTTATTAGCGTAACTGGTTTGTTGAGTGGGTCACACTTAGACACAAACAGAAAGTAGTTTTATTCTTTTCCCACCTTGATGTTGGATGATAGTTTTGGCAGCTTCCATAGTTGTTGAGTCATTGTAAAGTATCAGAACAATCTCATTTTTGAATGTTAGAAAAATGTGTTATAATATGAATCAAAACTTCCATTTTCCCATCCAGTGCATAGCTTTTCCCCTTTTCCATCCTCAGATGTGACTGGTTACTTAGTGATCATCAGTGAGGAAGAAAAGGTCATTTCTGGTTTAATTCTCCTCTTGCTCTTCCTCCTACCCAGGGTCTCAGGCTCCTCCAGAGTTGTCAGGGGGCAGAAGGGGTGTTAAGACTGTTAGAGGTGCCTGGTTGGCTCAGTTGGTTAAGTGTCACGCTCTTTTTTAAAAAAGATTTTATTTATTTATTTGAGAGAGAGAGAGAGAGAGAGATTGAGAGCACAAGCAGGGGGAGTGGATAAAGGAGAAGCAGGCTTCCTGTTGAGCAGGCAGCTCGATACAGGGCTCAATCCCAGGACCCTGGGATCATGATCTGCTCCAAAGGCAGATGCTTAACCAACTGAGCCACCCAGATGCCCTAAATGTCTGATTCTTGATTTCAGCTCAGGTCATGATCTCAGGGTCTTGAGACTGGCCTCAGCATTGAGCTCCTTTTTATGCAGGGAGTTTGCTTGAGATTCTCTCTCTCCCTGTACCCCTACCCCCCACTCGTTCTTTCTCTTTCTCTAAAAATAAATAAATCTTAAAAAAAAAAGACTGTTAGCTGGTGCCATTTGTTTTCATGGCCAGCTCATCCTCAAACACATCCTGATGGTTTTTTTCTTTGTTTGTTTTGGAGACCCCATGCAGGTTCATTGGCACCATGCCATTACTGGACGTGGGAAGTGCAACTCCTGGGTAATCACTTATGATCTTGGGCTCCTGTCTTCCCGTGGTTTACCACTGGAGCATCCCTGAGCCCTTGTCCAGGAAGCCTACTTGGGTGGAGATCTTTTAGGATCACTCAAACCTCACTACCCTCTGATTTCCATTTGGCGTACAGGAAAACTCACATCTTGGCGCCATCAAACCCTGAAGTATAGCCCATTTTCTCTTTTACTGAGACTCTGTTGCCTTGCTTTGCTATTGAAGGCAGCATCAGCCAAGCTCTTTGCTCTAACCTCACACATGCCCCACAGAACAGGCTGCAAGTTTCTGCCCAGAGGAAGCATCCAGCCAGGGGGTAGGATATCAGCCTCCCTGCCTTCAGGTAGCCACAGTGTGGAGGGGTTGTTGTAGGCAGTCGGTGTGAACTGAGCGAGAGGGAAGGAAAGGGAATCACCCTTTATTCCTGAGAATTCCCTCTGAAGAAGTGTCTTCTACAGGTTCCTCTCATGTATAGACTCCTGGAGTTGACCTCACTGGTTCAGCCATGCGTTAGCACGTTGTCCTGTGGTCATGTGGAGGGAACTCATCACCTACTGTCTTTAGCGATGAGACCCTAGCTAAAATTTGAAACACTAAGAGACTTCCTCTTATACTTCTGTTTAAAAGAATTTAGAAATTATTGGCTCTGTAGCAAAATGCACAGATAAGTGTTATACTTTCAGCTACATTTATAACTTGTGAACTACCGCACTTTATAATCTTCTCCCTTCAATGTAATGAGAAATACTTAGTGTAAAATAAATGCGTAATATATTTACTCACGATGATTATAGGATATTGGTCTTTGGGAAAAGTAAGGATGACCAATATGGTAAGAGGAATGAGGTTTCTAATCTGTAACACTCTGCTAATTTGGTTAAACAATTGGTCACATAAGTGGAAAAAATATAATTTGAAACTAATGTTACCTTTTAGTTTTGGTGATGGCTTCCTTTGCTGCCCAAAACTTTTTATTTTGGTGGAGTCCCAACAATTTACTTTTATTCTCCTGGCCTGAGGGGACATAGCCATAAACATATTGCTAAGGGTGCTATTTAACAGATTACTGCCTACATTTGCTTTCAGGAGTTTTATGGTTTCAGGTCTCATATTTAAGTGTGTTAATCCATTTTGGGTTTATTTCTGTATATGATATCAGAAAGTAGTAGTAGTCTGATTTCATTCTTTTGCATGTAGCTCTCCAGTTTTCCCAACACCATTTATTGAAAGGACTATCTTTCCCCTATTCTGTATTTTTGCTTCCTTTGTCATAGATTAATTAACCATATACATGTAAGTTTATTTCTGGGCTTTCTGTTTTTTTTTTTTTTTTCTCCCATTGATCAATGTATCTGTTTTTGTGCCAGTACCATACTGTTTTGATTACTAAGGCTTTGTAGTATATTATGAAATCTGGGATTGTGATAGCTCCAGCTTTGTTCTTTCTGAAGATTGCTTTGGCTGTTTGAGGTCTTTTGTGATTCCATACAAATTTTAGGATTATTTTTTCTAGTTCTGTGAAAAATGCTATTGGTATTTTGATGGTGGTTACCTTGAATCTGTAGATTGCTTTGGGTAGTATAGATATTTTAGTGATATTAATTCTTGCAGTCTATGAGCATGGTATACTTTTCCATTTGTGTCATCTTTAATTTCTTTCATTAATGTCTCATAATGAGTTAGGTTGGCCAAGGCAGATGAAACCTGAAACTAAGTTGACAGGTACCTCTGATGGAAATCTCTAAACAGTTTAGATCATATATATATATTTATACATTTTATATATAATATGTATGTATTATGCATGTATATACATAATGCATATGTAAATCTGTATGTATAGGTAAATATGTTTATTTAACGTATATGTACACACATAAATACATGTATTTATGGTCCTGATATAGCTGTCAGAGAGAACAATTGCATATGATGAAGCTACCCCAAATATATTTTAGTAGTTGGTAAAGAGTGAATAGCATAAAGGAGAAGGGTTTGGAACAAGAAACAGGTAATTTTCCTAATTTTTGGAGAAGATACAGATGAATGTAAAATGTATATATCAGTTAATTGACTAGCTTGTCTTAAAGTAGAAAATAGTCTTAAGACATTTAATATGCTCTGTACTAGATCCTATAGGTGATGATATGATAAATAGTCATCTTAAAGCTATGGATTTAATTTTGACTGGAATTAATTACCAGTATATTTTTAAAATATATTGACATCTCTAATTTATTACACAATAGTGGCTTATCTGAATAAAAAGGTCTAAAAAGGTGGTGTCTAATGCTTAAAAAAATAACCTTGGAACTTATAAAAAGTAATACATGATCATGCTAAAAATAGTGGAAAATAACTGAAAAGTACAAAGAAAGCAGCAAAATGCTCTTAATCTCATCACGAATAGATAACCATTATAGGCCAGAATGAGAAACACCAGATTGCTTTTTGTTTATTGATACTTTTTTTTCCCACAAGTTATAAAGAAATCGGTCCTTTCATGGTAGAACTTCTTTTTTTTTTTTTTTTTTTTTTTTTTTTGTTTTTTTTTTTTTGGTAGAACTTCTTTTGATCTATATTTAATCAGTTCACATACTTTTCTGTTAAAGACTAATAAGAATTCCCTTTCATGGCGAGACTTTATATGTGGGAAGCTATACCAAGACTATGTCCAATATAATCAGACATCTGCTAAATATACTTTCAAACTTTATTTGTAGAGTAGATTTTGATGTAATTTTCTGAGCCTTAGTCAATTGTTAAAAATTACTTTAAGATACAGAAAAAGAAATAAGGAGGGATGCTTGGGTGGTGCAGTGGTTGAGCATCCGCCTTTGGCTCAGGGTGTGATCCTGGATTCTTGGGATGGAGTCCCGCATTAGAGCCTGTTTCTCCCTCTGCCTATGTCTCTGCCTCTCTCTCTGTGTCTCTCATGAATAAATAAATAAAATATTAAAAAAAAAATAAGGAAAGTGAGCTGGTGCACAAGAAAAGAGGTATTTTAACACTTACGCCTGTGTTTAGTTCTAGCATTGGAACTGCTTATGGCAGTTAATCTAAGGGGGACCTCAATATTTCATTTGGTAAATGGGGCAGTGTCTGTCTGATTGTGGGGTCAGATGCAAGGGGGAATCTAAATACTTTTGGCCAATTTTGGTGGGGGGGGGGTAGTATACATTAAGCAAGATAAGCATTCATAAAGGAGTCCTAATTTGATAGAAGGCTTGGAGTTTTAAGCCAGATATTTAAAAGAAGTTACGCACAGAGTTCTACTTTAATTATTACAGGACACTGACTTTGTAAAGTACTTCATTATCCTGTTTCTTTCATTACAAAGCTTGTCTTTAAAATCATTAGCCTTTGATGAAGAGTGAATGCTTTAAAAAATAACTTTATAGAAGAAAAACAATGAGTGCTATGGGGTTATTTGAGAATGCTGTATTTTTCTGTATCAGGAGAAAGAATTGAAAGGGGACAGCTTAAAAAAAAAGGCTATTTTATCTTCTTAAAGAGAATTTAACTGTTATTTGGTAGAAGATTCAGCATGCTTATACTAAATCATGATTTTTCCCCCAAAGATCTGTATATCCAAAAAAATTAAAATATAGATAACTAATCTATAGTTATGAAAAGAGGGAGGAGAAAATGGAAAGCTGGTTTAACACATAATAACACATTATGTGTTAAATAACACATAATGTAATAATAACACACATAATAACTGTTCAATTCAAGTTTTCTTAAAAAATGGATATTAGCTAGCTGTCCTGAGAGAAATCATGGCTTGCCAAATACTCCGTATTGTTTAAAAATCACTGGAAATGTTAAGCTGAAATGGCAGAACAGAGAAGCTCATATTTAGGCTAATACATTGTGGTTCACTTTTCCATCTGTGCATGTACATCATAGACTGCACATATTGTGTAAAAGTAATTGCCAAATGTTTCGGGGGTGGTGAGTATTTCTTCTCCATCAGAATTTATGAAGTTGTTAAATTGGAGTCATAACAGTTTATTTCATTAAGATGTTTACTGGATAAATATTTTCACTAAATTTCATCAACTTCAAGGAGAAATTATTTATTCAATGAAAAGTGTTAGGAATCTACCACAAAATGCACCCATTTTTAAAAAAATTCTTTCTGCAGTAGATTTTTTTCCCCTTTAGGCTCAAGCAGGTCTATTATTTTAACTGCTTCAGTAGATCTGATATGGTGTATGCATAGAAACGGTAGGTTTTATTTTGTAAGCCCATTGGCCAGTCTCTAAGGTCTTGGGGCTAGATGATCTGTAAACGTGGCATAGGAAGTATAGTGCATATGTATGCCCTCTGTGGGTAGGGATGGGGAGCTATTGATTTTTGAGAGAAACTGAAGTCCTAAGACTCATGGGTTTACTTGCATCATTTCTAGGTTAAGTATATAATGGCTTGCTTTTTTTTTTTTTAATTTATGATAGTCACAGAGAGAGAGAGAGAGAGAGAGAGAGAGGCAGAGACATAGGCAGAGGGAGAAGCAGGCTCCATGCACCGGGAGCCTGACCTGGGACTCGATCCCGGGTCTCCAGGATCGCGCCCTGGGCCAAAGGCAGGCGCTAAACCGCTGCGCCACCCAGGGATCCCCTAATGGCTTGCTTTTAATATGCTGTAGGTATGTGGACATTATGTTATTCCTTGCAGCTATGAGATGAGGTAGAGAAGGTCACTGTCTGTGTCATGCCAGACCATGTCTGATTTCTGAAATGGACAAGATGTAACTGTGCTTTAGGTTACAGTGAACTCTCACCCTGCATATGCTTTTGAGGCCATAAACTGAAGGTTCTTGTGACTGTTAGCTTGGCTAATATGTATAGCTGATAAACAATATTTTGGTAAAGACCAAAATGATGAAGCAGCATGGTATAGCAGAAAAGTGACAGCTGACCTTTTTGGGTTTGAATAGCAAGTCTGCCTCTTACCAGATACATGACCTTAGGTGAGCTCCTTAGCTCCCTCTGAATTCTTCCCCAACTAAAAGGAAAGTAACTCACTGGGAGGGGCCGGGGGGGATGTCTGTGTGAAGATTATGAAATACTGCATGCAAAGTGCCTAACACATCACTGGGCTTATAATAAGTGCTTCTTAAATGTTGACATTTGACAGTTTTTCTAGAAATTTGACACTTCTCTAGACATTTGACAATTTCTCAAGACATTTGACAATTAAATACATTATGTTGGGTCAGCTGAACAGTTTATATAACTAATTATATTTGTAGAAATGATACAGATTTTTAAAATGAGGATGGTGTACTTTTCATAAACTCTTTTGGAAAATTGATCTATATGTTGTTTTTGCTCATTCATTCTTTTGGCATTTGCCAGTTCTTGTTACATGCCAGCTTTCCTCAGCTCTAGGAATTTATGAGTTTTTTTTTTAAGATTTTATTTATTTATTCATGAGAGAGGCAGAGACAAAGGCAGAGGGAGAAACAGGCTTCTCATGGGGAGCCTGATGTGGGACTCCATCCTAGGACCCCGGTATTGCTCCCTGAGCTGAAGGCAGACACTCAACCACTGAGCCACCCAGCTGCCCAAAATTCATGTTTTATCAAGAGAAATAAATATATGAGAGGAATGACTAGAATTTTAAGTTCCACAAAAGGTACATTGCTAAGGCCCTGTGGAAGCACAGAGTAGGAGCATCTGGTCCAGAACACAGGATAGCCCTTGAGCCCTCCTGTTCTTGTTTTCTTTTCTTCCTTTCTTTTCTTTTTTTTTTTTTTTTTTTTTGGCAGGGGGAAGGGGGGGATGTTTCATTTCTGACATTGAATTTAGCCATACCTCTAAATATTTCCTTTTCTTTGTTGAGACATACAGATTTTGAAGTGAGTCATAAGGTAGAAGATTTTCCATTTCTTGATCACTGGAACAGATTGCTCTCTTTTTTGGCATCATTTTCTTTTGCATCCCTAACAGGAGAGTGTGGTCGTCCATAGGAGAGCACCATGTGGCTTGATAGAATGACAGGGCCTTTGCTGATGGCTTTCCTCATGACTGCTCACCCTCAAGCTTGTTGGCCTTTTAGTGGGAGGCATGCTCTTGGTGAGTGGAAACTGTTGATAAGTCAGTGATAGTTATGTGACTGTGTCATTGGATGGTGGAGCATACCTCAGTGGAAATAGGAGCAGCATGAAGAACACAGCCCGGGGTGTGCAGGTAAATCAGATCTGGCGTTAGAATATTTTTGGCTGTGAATTATAGAAAACAGCAATTTGAACTAGCAGAGGTTTGTCACTCCTAACATGAAATGCAAGTTTAGGAACCCAAGTAACTTGGGGGTGGTGGTGGTGGTATGTGTAGCATCTCAGCAGTGCCACTGGAGAACCAGGTTCTTAATGTTTTTCTTTCCACTCTTTTTGTCTGCCTTTTGTTCTTGCAGTTCTGGCTCTACACCCCCCAGTAGCTATTCCCAGGAAAGAGGAAACAGAATGTGTTCATGAAGTGAGAACAGACTTTCTCAGAGCCCTTTCTCTTGCATCTCATCAGTCAGAGCTGTGTCACATGGCTAATCCCTAGCTGCAAGGGAGTTTTGCGTGGCATATTGCCCACCTACAAGGAAATCAGGCTTATGTGTGTTGGTTAGACAAACAGGCATGACTGCTGTATCTGAGGATTTTATTTTTGTGATTTCTAACAACCTTAGGTTCAGATTTCATGATTTGGTGAGCATCACTTGCCACCTCATTAATGCATTTATTTGACAAATATTTATTAAATGCATAATTAAATGCCATTCCCAATTTAATAAAATATGAAAAATACCTGAGTATGGATGTAAGCTGATGGAAGGTTCTCTTAGCTCATGCAGTAAACCACTGGGGCTGTGATTTTCAAATTGAAAACAACTGAATTTTGTTTCGCTGACCTCCATCAAGCAGCTCGTTCATAATTATTACCCACATGCTCCCTGCTCTAACCCTTGATCCTTTTGCCGATAAATCTGGAAGCCGGCCTCACAAGGCCGAGTTGCTCTGGTTTTCCCATAAGCTTTTATGTGCTTGTCCATTAAGTCAGATAAATTTCCTTTTCAGAATTTGGCATTCTTTATTGGAAAGGAAACAGATTGTTTTAGGCCAGGAAAACTTGAAAAAGAAAATAGAAAAACCATCAGCTACTTGTTAAAAAAAAAAAGATCAAATCTCATGGTAGGATTTGGTATTGGTCTTGTGGTGTTCTCTTCAGAGGGAACCAAGGCTTGTTCTTGTCCTGTTTATCTGTGAAGAAGGCTTGGCAAAGTTTAACACATGTTCTTTCCCTAAACTGTGACATAAATCTCACTATTTAATTTATGTCCAGTGTCAAGATTTCCAATTGTGGTGTCTGGTAGGGGTCAGTAAGTCAAATTCTGAGGCTGCGAGGATGATCTTACTTGGTATGTGACTTTCTCTGCTTATTGCGAAAGCTGGGCATTAGCCTCCTGTGACCCCTACCCATTTCTTTCAAATTCTAGCTAAATTAGTGGTATAATCTTGAGAGTGCCTATCTTTTGGCTATTCCCCAGTGACAGATACTCTGCTACATAACTGGGTTGCAGATTTGGTAATCTATATCTGTGATCCCAAATTTTCACCAGTAAAGTCTCTCTCTCTTTTAAAGATTTATTTATTTATTTATTTATTTATTTATTTATTTATTTATTTATTTATTTATTTATTTATGAGAGAGTGCAGCAGGGAGGAGCAGAGGGAGAGAGAGAGAAACTCTACAGGACTCTGCGTTGAGCACCTGCTGCGGGGTTTGATCTTATGACCCCAAGACCACAATCTGAGTCAAAACCAAGAGTCGGATGCTTAACTGACTGAGCCATCCTGGTGCTCCCCCCCTTTTTAAAAATGATTTCCTCTTGGATCTCTTATTTATGAAGATTTTAGTTCATGGAATAGATCACATTGATACTAATTATAGGTCATCCATTTCCCTGCTTTTAGTAATCAAGGGCATATTTAGTGACCAACAATTTCTGACACTCAGGGGAAAAGCAGTGTTTCTGTATTTTTACCACTTAATTTAAAGCAGGCATACTTGGAATAGTAAAAATATAAGTAGGTAAATACATACTCATTATTCTTTTTAAAAAGATTTTATTTATTTATTTATTTATTTATTCATTCATTCATTCATTCATTCATGAGAGACACAGAGAGAGAGGCAGAGACATAGGCAGAGGGAGAAGCCGGCTCCTCATAGGGAGCCTGATGTGGGACTCGAACCCAGGACCCCAAGATTGTGCCCTGAGCTGAAGGCAGATGTTCAACTGCTGAGCCACCCAAGTGCCCCCCTACTTGTTATTTGGTGTCTGAAATGCTGAAAGAGAGCTTTAAGGCCATTTTTACTTCATTTGTAAAACCATAACTGTAGGCTGTTCCTTTTTTCTAGTGTGATATTTAATTATTATTATTATTTTTTGCTTATTTCCCTAGTTATTTCCCATTTTGGTTGAAACGTATTTGGAAAACAGGAAGGTTGTGCTATTTATGATCTGTACATTTCGCTCTCCATTGTATTTTCACACACAACTTTCATTGGGTGACCATCTTTTTAACTTTTTGTCATGGGAAGTTTTAAATATGATCTAAAAGTAAAGCAGATACTGTAGTGAGCTTTCATGCATCCTTCATTAAACTACAACAAACTTACTGACACTTGTTTCATCTGTTACCTCTCCTCGTCCACAACCCTGACTAGATTATTAGAAGGCAACTCCTAGACATCGTCTTATTCCTGGCTAGTCCGTTTTAAACTGAAGATCTGTGAGGAGCCATGTACCAGTTGTTACTGGGCCATAGATTATGATTTGGCTCAGCGTGTGCATGTTGAACCCTGTTTCTGAATCAGCCATCAGTTTATCTTGGCTTTTTTTCATTGTTGTTGTGATTTCAGAAAACATAATGGGCGGCTGTTACCCTAACTGTACTGTATTGGCAGTGAGAGAGCCAAAGTGATGTGGCTCTAGTGTAAAGAGAAGCAGGAGAGACAAGGCCCCAGATGCTGGCTGACTTTAGGGAGTCCATGTAGGGAATTGGTGTTGCTTTGAGGCTAAGTGCAACCAAGACGGTTGTACTCAGGAAGGCAATATGCAGGTATGGCTGTGGTGGTAGGATTCACATGCCTTTCAGTAAGATGCTGGGAGAATTTCTTTAAGTTTATTTTAAAATTAAAGAGAGTTTTTATTGTCTGAAAAGAAGGTAGCTAGTGTAGCGAGCACAAGTTAATCTAGGGAATCCCCATCTGATTGTGTGTGTGTGTGTGTGTGTGAAAGAGATTCCATTTACTCTGGAGTGTGGTCTCCATGAATTAATGCATTGGCAGTCAGTTCAAATTCTTGGTGCTCTCTTGGGTTAGGAAATGTGATTGTTTTTCAATCCACACATCATTATCCCCGCTGGAAGTTAAATTACTTTATATGCAGAATCTAACAATTCAGGGTCAGAGTCACAATTATATTCTTGTGGACACTATTCTGTTGGCTGTTTTAATTAGATTTGGTAGAAACTGTTTATAGGAGTGGATGTTTAACTTATATTAAACTATAAACCATTTACTTCCTTATTCATGCTTGAGTATATAAATTTAAAATATTAGGATAATTTAATATATGACAAGTAATTTTGTCACATTTAGTAATTATTAGGGTCTAGCAAGTTTCTGTGTCAATTATTTATTGAAAACAAAAATGTAAAATAAAATCAGAGAAATATTATTTTGATTTATTTTCCTTTATACATTTTTCTTGGTCCAAAAGTCTTAGCCAAGAAAAATTGAGCTCATAAATATGGCTAATTAGCTAGGACAATAAAAAATATACAACAGAAGTTAACAGCTGCTTATAGTTCTGTTACCTTCTGGTACCTACACAAGCTGTTACAACTTCTTCACCTCATTCCCGCCCCCTGCCCCCAGAAAAATGGAAACAGGAGTGAAATTTTATTTCTTTACTTCATGGAATGAAAGTATTGAGTGTATACAATTGGGATGGATGGAAGTAAATGCTTCAATTCTAATTCTGAGAAATTCCTATTTATTTTTATCTGTTTCCATTTGATTTTGTTCATTTGCTCCTTAGAATTCAAATTTTTAGAATAAAAATCTTAAAAATATTTCATCGAGACAGAAATTAAGAAATATTTTAAGTCTAACTTCGGACATTTCCATATGTTTAATATAAGTGAAGCCATCACATGAGGAAATAAGAGTGCGATGGTCTTTAAAGCTCACCTTCGCTAAAAAAACAAACAAAAAAACTCACCTTTGCTACTTTCTGTTATTAGCAGATAGCTTTTCTTCTTTTCCACTGCCACAGGAAAAGATGGTTACTCTACAGTATGAAATTCTGAAATGTGATCTCTCTTAAAAAGTTAGGCATATATGCTTTTTAGAATTACTTTGTGACATTTAAAAAAAATTATCTTGAGTAAATTACAACCCGAGACTACTGAATCAAAAAGCAATTTTTATGCTGCTAATGCATGCTATTGTGCATTGAATTAAAACCTCAGATTCAGCTTTTTAAATTCGATATTGAATTTCCCAGTCTTTTTAAAGCATGACTATTTTGAGCAAATTGTTGATGTCTATAGCAGTCAATGCATGTGAAGTGTAATAAGTGAATGTCTCTCATTTAAAAAAAATTGAAGTAGATTAGTTTCAGCCTATCTTAGTATATGTGCTGCCGAAGCAAGCACAATTTCAGCCTATCTTGATGTAATATATTCCTCTTTTTTTTTTTTTTTCCCCCCCAGAGGGTGACTTTGTTCTAGGAAGCCCAAGGAGCTTGGAAGTATAAAATGGTCTATGGCTCAAGTTGTCACGTTTTTTTCTATGACCTTTCTTTTTTGGAGCATGGACTGTGGTTTGCACGATATTTTGTTAGACCTTGCTCTTCTTTGAAGCTCTAATGATAATTGGGCTTAACTGCAGAATAAATAATTTACATTATGCATCTTCATACTTTGCAGCTCTATCAAAGTTGCTGGCCTTCTTAGTTGATGGAGCTTCCTGTAGAGTCTCTAAGAAGTTTCTTGATTTTGTGGACTAAGCTCTGAGCCTAGCAGTTGCATTTGTTTTCATTAATACCTTTTACTCTGTAACGTGGGCCGGCCTCTGCCGCCCCTCCTGCTCTAAGAGCTGCTCTTGAGGACTTTGATTCTCAGGAGAGCAGTGCGTCCCAAGAGGTCCTTGCATACATGAGTGTTATGGTAGGGTCCAATGGGGCTGTCACCCCAAACCACAGGATCTCCTCAGAGATTTTGGGATGTTTCAGGGTTGCAGAGGTCAAACCTGACATTATCCTTCTACTGTCCTTTCTGTTCCCTCTCAAATTTTAAGATTTTAGCTCTTCAGTCATTTCTGGGCAGAGAGGTTATGGTGTAGTAACATTCTTCCCCATTTCATAATCAAGGTTTGTAATGTTGGTGGAGTCTTTCTTCATTCTTCCATCTGCTTCACAAAAGGACTTTCTACCTCCAGCTTAAAAGGAACTTGTCCAGAACATGGCCAGCTCCAGCCTGGGAACCGCTCAGTAAATGCTTGCTATAGTTTTTTTTTCTCACATTATTTCTTCAGATTTTGGCTTCCAGGTTGACACAGAGAACAGGGAATGAACATACTTTTTGACAAAATAATGATAGGAATATAGCTGATGAACATCATATACCTGTTGGGTTGTAACAATACACTTGTAGGAAATCCAGATTGTTAGACCTTGATCTTCTTTGAAGCTGACATGATAATTGGGCTTAACTTCAGCATAAATAATCTATGTTATACATCTGTTATCAGATATACACTGAAAAAATTTGACATGTTGAGATGGCTGGCTGGCTCAGTGGTTGAGCATCTGCCTTCAGCTCAGGGTGTGATTCCAGGGTCCTGGGATAGAGTCCTACATCAGGCTCCCCATGGGGACCCTGCTTCTCCCTCTGCCTATGTCTCTGCCTCTTTCTCTCTATCATGAATAAATAAATAAAATCTTTAAAAGTATTGACTTGCAAACATTAGGAAAGTTGCTTTTTCTCTTTTCTCCTGTACCAATCCAAAGCCCCTCACCTCATGTAAACAAATATCCTCATTTGTGCAGCATAACATCACGGATCTGCTGGCCACTTAGGATGCATCTTTAGAAGAGGGCTGCTAACCAATGAGAGTCATGGAACCCAGGAAACTGTGGGGTATTGTAAGACGTCCTAAAATCCATCATAATATCAAGGATTGCTCACATATTTTAAAAAAATACTATCTCCACTATTTATGTATATTTGACAACTCTATCTGTGTAACTGCTACTGTTATGAGGAAATATGCATGAATATAAAGTGTTACTAAAGAGGAGCTATTTACTCTATTGGATTTTCTTAATAGGAGTTAAAGCATCACTACTATAAATGGTTAATGAATTGTTTTGACATTAAAAATGGGTCAACCAGAGTTAGGAGTCTTTCATGTTCTGTCTCCCTTTCCTAACTCTGGGAAACGAACTAGGGGAGGTGGGTGGGGGGTGGGGGTGACTGGATGACGGGCACTGAGGTGGGCACTTGATGGGATGAGCACTGGGTGTTATTCTATATGTTGGCAAATTGAACACCAATAAAAATAAATTTATAAAAAAAATGGGTCACCATAATCAGAGACATTGAGAGCTGTTATTCTAGAACATAGTGAAAGTATGTATCTATATAACATTAGGATTGAGCCCATGATCTAACTACAACAGAGCCAGAATGTTCTTCAATAGTATGGGAAAGAAATACCCTTTTTTTTTTTGATACAAGATCAGGTTACTTGGGGCCATGGATTGATTGGATACCACCAGAAAGGCTGGTCTTGCACTGTCCAGTATGAGAGTCAGAAGCTACGTGTGGCTATTCAAAGCTAAATTTTAATTAAGAAAATTAAAATTGAGTTCATCATTAACAATAGCTACAGTTCAGGTGCTTAATGGCCACATGTGGCAAGATCTATATCCTGAACAGCACATAAAACATTTCCACCATCACAGAAAGTTTTATAGGGAGTGCTGGGGATGATTGTCTATATTTTTAGTATTATGCCCCTGAGGTCCTGGCATCGTATGGAGAAGGCAAAGCCTGGTTTGCCTCATGGAATCATGAGGGACACTATGAACATGAATTCCCTAGAGCATGAGTGGAAAAGAAAATTGTTTTCCCCAGAATCTTCCAATTCTCTCTTTCAAGACAGGCCCTGTCCTGTGACAAGTGGCAGGGGTCTACGTGCATTTGATTTATTAACATTTTATTGTATTTATGGTAGGCCTTTGTCACCATTTGGGCTGCCTACCATCTAAATCCTTTTCCTGAATTTTGGGGGAATCTATCACTGTATGAAGCTGGGTAGATGAGAGTACCCTGTTCCTCTTAATTTTCCAAATGGAAACACTCACATTTGTGTTTTTCTGACATCTGCCAGCTAGAAGGATCACAGGACTTAAGGTCTGGCAAATGTGGCACTGTGCCTTTGGAGTGATAACTCAAAGGTCATTAGAATTTTGCCCATCACTAGTGCAGGCAGCAGCATTGGGGGCTGTGGATACAGCCAGATGTAGTGACCAAGACCTGTGGCTTTGGTGGTAGGTGTAACAATGTCGGCCCTGGTGAACAAAAGAGAAATACTAAGGAAAACTGTTTTCCTGCATATGTAAGTAGCTGAGAGTAGCTTCACTTCTTCCAACTGACATCCTCCTCTACATGAAATCATAATAACAGGATAACAAAAGCACATCAAAAGAAGCAGAAATCAGTGATTCCTAAAATTAGCTATAACACAAGTAAGATACTCTGATATTCTTTTATGGAAAGAAATATTTTCATTGTTTGTAAATTAAAGAATACATATATAAGAATTATGGACACCCTACTTTGGATCAGTAATGGGATAACTCATTTTTATATTTTTTTGGTAGAGATTGGTGTTTATAATTCTGTTTCTTACACTGAGAATCTAATTAAAATTGTTGCCTGTAAACAATGACATCATTTTTGATTCTTGCCAGCTAGTTTGGCCTGTTTTATTTGTTTTCCAGAATCAGTAGACTGTGGCACATTGTTGTATGTTGTGTTTGAGCATATAATCTGTTCTTCCTGTGTGCTGCTTCCCCACTTTGATGCACACAGTAGTTCTGTGACCACCTGTGTCATCATGTGTGTCAGATATGGGGCCAGGCTTCTAAGCCCCATGATCTGCCTTCCTTCTTCCTCTGCTTGGATCTAGATGACCATGAACCATAGTGGATGGTGGGAAGACAGGATTGAAGAAACCAGGTCTACATTGTTGCATGGAGGAAGGCTCTTTCCCAGCCGGGAGCACCCACATATTCTTGAATAGAAAATCTTTTTTTTAAGTTTTTACTTATTTAAATGAACTCTGTATCCAATGTAGGGCTCGAACTCACTACCCTGAGATCAAGAGTTGCATGCTCTTCCAGCTGAGCCAACCAGATGCCCCTTGAATAGAACATCTTTGATGGCAGTATTTGCAGTCTTTCTCAGTAATAACTCTGCAATAGAAGAGGGAGCATAAATTGCGTGAACATGAGAGAGGTGAGAGTGAGAAAGAGAAAATTAAACTTCTATTGTGCTGAGCCTTTATGTATTTTTGGATCTATTTGTTATGAAAGCTGGCATTACTCTTGTATACCCTTATTCAGCACATAAATCTCATCATTTCTTCTTAGCAGTTATTAACTGACATTCTGTTTCTAGTTGCCCTTAATCTGGAACCTGCCTCTCCACAGTTGGCATGGGTTATATACATAGCCACAGTGAGGCCGTGGAAAAAGCTAGGGCATGTATTTGCCTACATTGCCTCATATTGCCTACCAATAGACCTCAGACTTAGAGGAGAGCTTGATGTCTCATTGGAGAAACAGTTGGCCAGTTTTGTAAAATGTAGATTCAGCATCATGAGTGACTTCTTAGCCATGGAGATTGTGGCACCTGAGTATTCAACTTCAGTGACTAAGTTCGGTTCATAAATGTGTAGAAAATCTTTGATAGTCTTATTAGAAAGAATTTGCCAGGCTTACAGGGAAATTATTTTAGATTCAAATAGCAGAAGAAAGCATATGATGCTCATTAAAAAGTCTCAAATGTGGTGGTTCAAGAGAGTCTCCATTTTGTGTTAGGCATAATGTGTGAGTGATTGGCTGTCAGAGATGAAGTATTAGGAGCTTAATGTTTCTGTTGTAGTTTACTGTGTATTAGCTAATAACATTTTCCTCTTCTAAAATGTGGAAATAGCAACTGTGCACTGGTGAGGTTATTAATAGAGGTTTTATGCATGCTAATATATTTGAAATGTTTTGAGTCCTTGGGGGAAAAGTGCTTAATAAACACAAATAACCACTTATGTTAACAGTTCATTTTTGTTGACTTAGTACATGGCCATTTTTTCTCTTAATAATGTTAGAGCATCTTAGAGGCGGTATGTTGCAACTTGAACAAAATAGAAGACATTTTTTGTCTCCACACTGTAACCTGTGACAGATCATTTAATCTCTCCTGCTATATTCCTTACTGTTTAAAGGCACTGTTCAACAGGATTATTATGAGTAAAGTACAAAGTTTGCACAGAAGAGCCATGTGACTGTCATTTCTACCTAAATTACAAAGATGATAATATTTAAGTCTAAGACTGTTCTTGTAGGAACCCCACAAACTCATCCCTACTGCTACCACTCTTCTTCACATGTGCTTCCCCATGGTACTTTTTAAAAATATATTTTATTTATTTCTTCATGAGAGACACACAGAGAGAGGCAGAGTAGAGTCATAGGCTGAGGGAGATGCAGGCTATCGTGGGAAGCTTGATGTGAAACTCGATCCCAGGAACCCAGATCATGACCTGAGCCTTACTTAGGCAGACACTCAACTACTGAGCCACCCAGGTGTTCCCCCACACTGTACTTTTTAACACCTCAGTGTGCATACTTTGTGCCATAGTATGCAGTGTATCTCGAACTTCTTGGTCTTAAACCCCTTTATACTCGTAAAAATTGAGTCTTAAATGGCTTTACTTATGTGGCTTATCTCATAAATATTTGCCATATAAAAGAGGACAATAAGGACACTTAAAAATATTTATGTATTAATTCATTTGAAGTAAGTAATAAACCCATCATATATCAACATAAATACTGTTTTAAAATGAAAAATTACCATTTTTTCTAAAACAAAATAAATTTGCAAGGAAGATCAGCACTGTTTGGTATTTTGGCAGATATCTAATTTCTGGCTTCATAGAAGATATCTGGATTCGCTCATTTGCTTCTGTAGTCAGTCCAGTGAGATTTCAAACATGATGAAGCCTCTATAAATCTCCAACTTGTGAGAGAATGAGAGTGAAAAAAGGCAAATCAGGTCTTTTTTTTTTTTTTTGTTAAAGGTTTTATTTATTTGACAGAATGCACAGGCAGGGGGAACGGCAGGCAGAGGGAGATGGGAAAGCAGGCTCTCCCTTGAGCAGGAAGCCCAATGTAGGGCCTGATTTCAGGACCCCAAGATCATGACCTGAGCTGAAGGCAGACTGAGCCACCTAGGCACCTGAGGCAAATCAGGTCTTACTATCATTATGAAAATAGTTTTGATCTCCTGGTCCCTCTGAAATGCCGTTAGGCACCATACTTTGAGAACTTCTGTTGTATACTAATGCCCTAAAGTCTATCTTTAACGTATCTCCTTTTGTCACATGTACTACTTTGTACCAGAAACCTCCCCATCCAGTGAGTTGTGGTTGTAGTAAGAAAGCAAAGCTGAGAAAAAAAAATGTGTAACTATTATTAAGAATATTCTCTTTTGGGGATCCCTGGGTGGCGCAGTGGTTTGGCGCCTGCCTTTGGCCCAGGGCGCGATCCTGGAGACCCGGGATCGAATCCCACGTCAGGTTCCCGGTGCATGGAGTCTGCTTCTCCCTCTGCCTATGTTTCTGCCTCTCTCTCTCTCTCTCTCTGTGTGTGTGACTATCATAAATAAAAAAAAGAAAAAAAAAGAATATTCTCTTTTGGTTTTATATACAGAAGCTGTATCACCTAATGACCCAAATGGAAGCATTTGAAATATCAATACATGTCTCTACTTATCTTTATCCCACGTTCCTATTTGTTGGTAATTTAGGATTAGGAGAGGTGTCCCTAAGTGTTGGTAATCTAGGATTTTGATCTTTACATTTAAGATGAGATGGTGGACAATTCTCAGATGTTAGTGAATATATTTGTCAGACACAATGACTTCTGTATAAGACATCAGTGACCTGTAACAAGAAGTGTTTACTTATTGCGGTAACTTATCATTTATATTATGTTGTTTATTACAGTAAGTGTTTTTTACCTGTGTGCCTGTAGGTTGGCTGGAATTTGAATGGCCTAGGCTAGGCTCCACTAGGCTTGGCTCCAAGTTGGGTTCAGGGTTGCTCCTGAGTCTCTCTCCTGAGACTTGCACAGGCCATCTTCTGTTATGGCAGAAGTATGAAGACCAATTAGAAACTTGCTGTGTCTCTAAAAGTCTGTACTTGAAGTTGACCCATGATCACTTCAAGCTCGCATGCTACTGATAAAGCAAACTGCATGGCCAAGCTTAATATCAGCGTGGCAGGAAAGTATACTCTTTCACTGGAGAGTATACTTGGGAGGTGAGTAGTGGCAGGTAATAGCTAACTGTTAGCTTTAACATGTTCTAGTTCACCACAATATGCAATTCTAGAATATTAGTAAATAATACTTTCAACCAGACTAATTCTTTTTTTTTAAGATTTTATTTATTTATTTGAGAAAGACTGAGAGCCAGAGAAAGAGCACAAGTGGACAAAGGGAGGGGCAAAGGGAGAAGCAGACTCCCCACTGAGCAGGGAGCCCAATGCGAGGCTCGATCCCAGGACCCCAGGATCATGACCCAAGCCAAAGGCAGATACATAGCCGACTGAGCCACCCAGACACCCCTACCTGTCTAATTCTTAATTCTTGACTAACTCGGGGGCTAAATTTTAATTTTAGGCTACCATCTCCCCATTGATTGTATCTTCAAAAGGAGCACTGGCATCCTGTGCTTACCCCTTTCTCATGGTCACTTTTCCAGTTGTTATTCATGCTATTGATCTGAACTATTGTGAGAGCCTCTAAATTGGTCTCTGTCCTAGTTACTGTTGCTGTGCAACAAACCACCCAAAACTAAGTCCTTAAAACAACAGCAACATTGAATATGCTGTTAGGACAGTGTTCCACAGAGAGGGCTTGGCTGTGCTCCTGGTGGCATCTGCTTGGGTATTTTACTGGGTGCTGGAGGATCTACTTCTGTAATGATTCACTCAGATGCCTGGCAAGTGGAGCTAGCTGTCTGTCAACTGGGAACTAAGGACCAGGAACCTCAGATTGTCCCCATGTGGACTTGCCATGGACTATTTGGGCTTCCTTAGAGCATGGTGGCTAAGTTGCAAGTGTGACTGTCCCAAGAGATATGATGTGAAAGAGGTCATTTTCTTTTTTTTTTAAAGATTTTATTTAAGTTCCAGTTAGTTAACATACAGTGCAATATTAATTTCAGTTGTACCATATAATGATTCAGGACTTCCATACATGACCAGTACACTCCTGACAAGTGCCCACCTTAAACCCCATCACCTATTTCTCCCATCCCGTCACCCACCTCCCCTCTGGTCACCATCAGTTTGTTCTCTATAGTTAAGAATTGACTTCTTAGTTTGCCTCTTCCTCTCTTTTTTTCCTCCCTCCCTTTTGCTTATTTGTTTTGTTTCTTAAATTCCACATATAAGTGAAATCATATGGGATTTGTCTTTCTCTGACTGACTTATTTCACTTGGTGTAGTATACTCTAGCTCCATCTGTGTCACTATAAATGGCAAGAATTCATTCTTTTTATGGCTAAGTAATATTCCATTGTGGGTATGTACCACATCTTCTTTATCCCTTCATCGGGTGATGGACATCTGGGCTGTTTCCATAATTGGGCTGTTGTAGATAATGCTGCTATAAACATTATGTATGTATCCTTTGGAATAAGTATTTTTGTAACCTTTTGGTAAATATCTAGTGGTGTAATTGCTGGGTGGTAGGGTAGTTCTTTTTGTAACTTCTTGAGGAACCTCCATGCTGTTTTCCAGAGTGGCTGCACCAGTTTCCATTCCCACCAATAGTACATGAGGGTTCCCCAGAAAGGTATCAGGTTCTTAAGGTTTGGGCCTGAGAACTGGCCCAGGGTAACTTCTGCTGGATTCTAACCATCAAGCAGTTACAAAGTTCACATTCAAGGGGAGGGGATATAACCCCACCTCTCAACCAGAGGCATGTCATAGAATTTTGGGCCACTGTTTTAAAACCACCATAGTCTCTCTGCATCAGTTCTTCTCACCCCAAAATTGCCCCATGTTTGCATTCTGCCTCCAAATTTATCTTCCTACAGCATAGCTCCATTCATGCCATAGCTCACCATCATCTACCAAATAAGTAAATTCATCTTGCATTCAGAATGATCCATTTATCACCCTTTAGCACTCCCTGTGCTCCAGCCAAACTTTGGACTTTTTCTCCTTTTGCCTTTGATCATATTTTTTTTCCCTTTCTAGAAGATCATCCCTCTGATCTTTTCACATCCTGACATTTAGTGCTTAGAATAAATGCTACCTTCTCACAAAGATTTCTTTGAGCTCTCCATTATTCTATAGTATATCCTTATGTATTCTCATGTATTCTCGTGTATTCTCCCACTGTGCCCTTTTGGATTCCCCTCAGTTGCTATCTTATACAAGGATATTTGCCTGTATATGTGTTTTATATACTCTAGTAGGTTTTATGTTCCTCAGAGGAGCTTAATATTTTTATGTAATATTAATCTTCAGTTGTACCAGCGTTTTGAGATATATGTAATAGTGCTTGCTTTTTCTTTCTTTTTTTTTTTTTTAAGCACGAACAGAGAATATGAATGGAATTACAGAGTATGCTTAACTCATATGAAAATCTATTGGAAGCACTATGATTGTTGATTAAGGTTGCTGGTTGGCTACAAAATAAGTAAAAATAGATTGATGACTTAATTATAACATGACTGTTAGCAAGTATTATTGAAAAAAAGATTTCACTTATAATTACAATGTCACTGTATGGAGATAGGGAGCAACTTATCTAGACATCTGAGGTACTGTTGTGCCCAAGATTGCAAATCCGAGAAACCACCAAGGAGCGGACACAGATGCAAACACACGAGGGTTTATTTACAAGCTCGAGCTTGGGTCCAAGTATACCCGACACAGCGGAGCAGGGACTTGGACCCTGAGGCTAAGAGGTTTAGCAGCTTTATAGGGGCCAGTGGCCAATGGGATTGTAACATACACAGAAAGGTGCACAGTCATGTCGGCCCACACGCAGGTGGCCAATTGAATAACATTTTACCCTAAAGTATCCATTTGAACTGGCCTATTACTTTGTTTTTATTTTTATTTTTATTTTTATTTTTATTTTTATTTTTTTTTTAATTTTTATTTATTTATGATAGTTACAGAGAGAAAGAGAGGCAGAGACACAGGCAGAGGGAGAAGCAGGCTCCATGCACCAGGAGCCTGATGTGGGATTCGATCCTGGGTCTCCAGGATCGCGCCCTGGGCCAAAGGCAGGCGCCAAACCGCTGCGCCACTCAGGGATCCCTGGCCTATTACTTTGGTCAGAATTGGCTCGCAGTTTTGGCGGGCACAAGGCGGGGTTACATTGTTAAGAGCCGATTTCCGGTAAGGGTGTGCCCAGTGGCTTGACTAGGGTGGGGCAGCGCCTTCAGCAATAAGCAGGTCATGTGGGGGTGATACAGGAGGTGGCGGGTGCAGCACAAAATGGAGTTAGTCCTGCTCTGCTTGTCCAGGGGTAGGGGATTTTTGTTAAATTTCCTGGGTCCCACAGTACTAAGAAGAATTGTAGGACATAAAACGAATTTCAAATAAATGGAGAGGGATAGTTTGTTCTTGGAAAGTAAGACTCAGTACAGTAATATAAAATTATAGGTTTTTGCTCAACTAAAGCACAAATTTGATACAATCCCTATCAAAACTGGGGAACCCCAAAATGATTCTGAATTTACATGGAAGAATGAACCTATAAAACCATCCCAGAATTATAAGAAATATTTATCAAAGGACCTTTGCCACCTCAAATACTAAAGAATAATGTAAGTTCATGATGGTTGAATAGAGGTAGAGGTATTGGTACAAGAATATATTGATGAATAAAATATAGAGTCTGTAGTAGTATATATAGGATGAGATAGAGTTGGCATTTCAGATTGGAAGGAAAAAGATAAATTATTCAGTAAAATAATTTACTACCTAGTCATCTGGAAAAATGAAGCGGAATCCCTACCAGACAACTCATGCAAAAATAATTCTAGAGGATAAAACTTATAAATGTAACAAGGTAAGCTATAAATGTATGTGCATAACATATGAGTCAATGTTTTTACAATCTTGTGGTGGGAAGGACATATTTAAGTAGAAAACACAAAGGAAAGGTTCAAAAGAAGAAATTAACTACATTTTAAATCTTTGTTATTTTAGTATAGGGGAAAACCATCTGAACTTGTTTGAAAGATTGAAACTTGTTTGCATGATATAGGATCAACAAAGAGCTGATGTCCCTAATGTACAAAGTGCTTTACAATAAGCTCTCACAGTTTCATCAATAAGATGGGTATCTTAATAGAATTGTAAGGGGAAAATATAAACAGGTAATTCATAAAATAATGAGTACAGGGCCAGCAAACACCATAAAGTACAAATTAAGTCAATAGTGGTAGATCTCTGTAACTGAAATGATAAAAATAAAAACATGAGAGACACACAGAGAGAGGCAGAGACATAGGCAGAGGGAGAAGCAGTCTCCTCGCAGAGAACCTGATGTGGAACTTGATCCCAGGACCCTGGGATCTCTCCCTGAGCCGAAGGCAGACGCTCAACCACTGAGCCACCCAGGTGTCCTGATAAAAACAAAATAAAATATGTCTACAGTTGGGGATGGTGTGGGGAAGCAAGTACTACGATGCAATTTTTCACAAACTGAGGTGAAGGACCATATTCCACAGTCTGATTTTGGGTGATGATACACTTGTAAAATAACAGTAAAAATAAATAGCCAGAAAAAGACAATGAAAAATATATAAAGTAAAATCTCAAATATATTTCTATGTATTTCTATCAAACGTTCATCAGATATGAAATTATTCTGTCAAATTGCAGTGAAAGTTTTTTTTTTTTTTTTAAGATTTTATTTATTTATGAGAGACACAGAGATCGAGGCACAGACACAGGCAGAGGGAGAAAGAAGAAGGCTCTCTGTGGCAAGCTCAATGCGGGACTGGATCCCAGACCTTGGGATCACAACCTGAGCCAAAGACAGATGCTCAACCACTGAGCCACCCAGGTGCCCCTCTGTGAAAGTTTCTAAATGTTCACTCTCAGCTTCTGAACGTATCTTGTTGTGGGTCAGTTATGAACCATTTGTGGTCTGGCACCATTTTGTGGACCACGCTTTGAGAAGTGCTACTTTCATGTACTAATGGGAGTATATTTTAGGTCAAAATTTCTGAAGGAATGATTGGCATTATGTATAAGATTTTAATCAGGCAAACTCCTCTATTTCTTGGAATTTATTGTAAGGCTATGATTAGAAAAATTGTGTAAGATTATTCTATCCCTTTCTGTTATACAGAAAAAGATGGAATCCAAATATTCTTCACTACAGTAATGGTTAACTAGTTATGGTACAGACTGTGGAATACTCTATTGTCATTATAAATAAGTAGGCAAATGTTATATATTAAAATTTTTTACTGTAGAAAATTCAAATGAATGAATATATATATTCATATATAAAGACTAATATAATGAATCCCCATATAACCATCACCTGACTTCAACTATTACCCACTCATGGGCAAATTTGCCCCTAGCCCTTCATATTAGATGTGTATTTATTTATGTGGAAAGATTATCATGACCTTTTGTTAATAAAAAAGACTAGGGCATAGAGGAACATTTTTTCATCCATTTAAAAATTTACTGATTACATTCCTACCTAAGGAATGGCACTATTCTAGGAGCTGAGGCTTCACAAGTGGATAAAAAAAGTTAGAAACTCAGCTGGATGCTTACATTCCCATAGGGAAGACACAAAAATAAGCTATCAAAATAATAGTATATTGATACCGATCCCTATTACAGAGAAAGATCAAGCAGTGAAGGGGAATAAGGGAGCATTGGGGGTGCTGTAGTTTTTGGAAGGATGGGCAGAGAATGCCTCCCTGAGAAGGTGGTCTTTCAGTCAAGACTCTAAGTTGCTGAGATGGAAACATGCAGCTGTCTTTGGGGAGACCTCCAGGCTGTTGAGGGTGGGTGGCAGATGCAAGCACTCTAACACAGAAGTGAGCCTCCTGTGTGTGAGGAAGAGCAAGGAGGCCCCTGTGGCTGGATTGAGCTGGAGTATGGGGACACCAGGGAAGAAGTGGTAGGGGAGACTGTGAAGGGTTTTTGGGCCCCTGTGAAGACTTTGGTTCCTACTCTGAGTGAAATGGGGAGCCTCTGGGGTGATTTGAACCTAGGAGTGATATGATGATGCTTATACTTTCAAACACTTACTTTGGCTGCTGAATCGAGAATAGACTGTAAGGGGGCTAGTCCAGAAGGAGAAAATCAGATGGCAGGTTATCATGACAGCCAGGGAGGACATGGATAATACTAATTTGGATAAAGGTGAGAAGGGTAGAAGTGGTTTAAAGGGAGAGTCAGTAGAAGCTGCTCAGGGATTCCATGTAGGGTATGAGAAGTGGGGAGGTGGTAAGGGCGAATCTAAGGTTTGGGGCCTGGGCACCTGGAAGGGAAGATTTGCTGTTTACTAGAAGGGGGAAGACTAACTATATCACCAGAGGTTGGTTGGTTTGGGATGTGTTAAATTTGAGACTCCCATTAGACATCCAAGTGAAGGTCAGTCCTGTGGATGGTTGGATACAAGGGTCTGGAATTTAGGGAGAAGTCTGGGCTGGAGCTGTCTAAATATGGGAGGTATGAGTCTGGGTGAGGTCACCAAAGACATGAATGCATGTGGAAAGCTAAGAGATCTGAGGACTGAGCCCAAGGCCACTCACCCTTAAGGGCAGGGAGATGAGAAAGGATCAATATTAGCAATCGGGGAGAGACTCATGAAGTAGGAGAAAAACCAAGGGCATGAGGGTATCTTGGAAGCCAACCAACAAGTGTTGCAAGGCAAGAGAAGTAATCAAAGGGCTGCCAAGGAAGAGGCTGAAGTTTGACCAGAGAGCTCAGATGAAAGTCTGACCACTGGGATATGCCAGCTTGGATTCCTTACTGGCATGTGAATTGTGAAGCATGGAGATGATGAGGATGAAGATACTAATTATTGTCATTTTAAGAATTCAGGAGGAAAAAAAAAAAAAAGAATTCAGGAGGAACAGTGTCTTCTTATTTCTTTGTTAAGAATGTCAAATATATACCCTGCCATTAAAATTGAATATAGCAGCCAAAAAGGAAGGGAAGAAAAAGAAACTAAAATTACTGAAAGACAGTTTTTCCATGTCCTGTCAGAGAGTGTAAATTAATTATAAAGCTGGTTGATGCAGATGCAGCTGGCCAAAAACTTGGATTATACTTTAGCAGAAAATATTCACGTTACAGGGGAACATCCAGGGAAAGGCCCAGTGAAAAAGTGAAGTGAATTTAAAGAGAGGGAGAGAAGGAGAGAGAGAGAGAGAGAGAGAGAGGGAAAGAAGGAGATAGAGGGAGAAGAGAAGGAGAGAGAGAAAAGGAAAAACGTGGAAAACCCAGAAGAATCACTGATGCTTGAAGAAGATAAAGTTTAATGAGTCTCTAGGAATAAAATATGAGAAACGTGGTATCTGCTTTGAACAAAAGCTTTAGCCTGAATAGACTTGAACATGTATACATTCTTCAGAGCTGAATAGTTTTCCTAACACTTAACACAGTATATATACTGTGAGCCCCTTCAAGACAGAGGAGTGAATTCGTGTCTTTGAGGCTGTAATACAGTAAATGTCCGTGAGATGCCTCTGAAAGAGTCATAGCAGTTGTGCCAGAGTTTATACTCTAGGCATTGATTTGATTAAAAGCTATCACATTTTTGGTGACCTTTTTTAGAAAATGTTGATACAAGTGTTAAAACTTTATGATTTTTACTAGTTTACCTATTTAGAAAGGAAAATCTCACCATTTCACATGCAGGGAGTTCAGGTGAAGTCTGAATGCAGAAGTTTGGGAAATAAAATGATTTTTTTTTTTGGTAGTGAGCTAAAATGATTGCTGCTTGAATAAACATTTTGAACACATTCCCCCCCCCTCCCGAACACACAATACACATATTCTACCGCTTATCAAATTACGAAAGCTAAGTTCAGATAAAATAACAGGAGGTTTTTTTCCTGGCATCAGCCAAGAGTTATTTGGAAAACAGGCAGAACCAGTTAAAGTGTAAGCCTAATACAGCAAAGGGAAAGATTTGTGTGCCAGGCACAGATGGAGTAAGTTCATTCTCATATAAATATTATCTCTGTGTTCTTGCCAGAGCTGAAATGTGGTCATTGTCTTAATTAACTCAGGGAAGTTTCAGTTATGGCTTTTCAACCTTTGTCTACTGGAGGCTGTCATCTGGCTTTGTGTCACTCTAACTAGCAGTGACCTTCATGGGCTACTTATCCAAATTAGGTCACAGTGATGGGTGTGGAGGGGCAGATTCACCTCTTTCTTCCAGTTTTTATGTTCTGGGCATCCATTATTCAAGTTCATGGACAAGTTTCAACAGAGAAACTTAGCAGTTTTTCTATTATTAATAAATGGATATCTTACTCAACAGAACTCAACTCTTTTTTCAGTGCATTAATTTGTGGAATATTCTGAAACCCAGCACGGAAAATGAAAGCATTGTCAAGGATAACATACAGTCTCTCAATTATTTGGTTTGGAGTTGTATTTTTTTAAAATTTGCAATAAAAATTACATTGAAAAGAGGGACAACATACCTTTCACCACAAAGAACATTTATACTGATGAGCATTTATTTCAGCAAAACTTGGATCTTTGAAACATGGGATTTAAACCTTCATCCATACAGGCATTGGTCTCGGACACATAGAAATAGCTCTCAAGCTATGATTTCTCTTCTATTTACACTCTCGTTTGTGGGGGAAAATAAAGACACTGAACAGTATTTAGATTATCTCTGCACATTTAAAATTTCTCACAAAGTCTGCAAGTAATGGTTGGCATCTCAGAGTATAAACAGGAAATTAGAGAGGCAGAAAGGTTTCTCTTCATCTTTTGCCAGGGCTGGACTCCTTGTTTCATTTATATTCGTAGGACACCCGGAATCTGAGAATGGTATTTAAGCTGACCACATTTCTTTTATAGCTGGTCTACACGTGGCAATCCAGAGATTGCCAGACCTTTCTAGTCTTCTCCAAGTTGTATTGACATTTGAAATACCAAATGCACTTTTCATCAATGAATAGTTTAAAATAAAGTTGAAAAGTGTGGCACTTTTGTCATCCTAAAACTACATTTTTCCCCAAATGATGAAAGTAATATGTGTGTGTTAGTGAAAATTTGGAAAATTATTATAACCCGAAATCCTACAAACCACAGATTCCCCACTACTGGTATTCACCTGTATGCCTTATGTTACTGGTTTAATACACTGTTTCCAAGGTGGAGCTGGTAAGAATGTTGAGGGGTATTCTGGGGGGGGGGGAGGCTTTGGCTTTCTGTGGTCACATATGTTTGGTAAATGCCAGGTTGAGTAATGTTAGACTCAGCTTTGTCACAGATGCCCTCTTCAGGGCTGGACCTTCTCAGGACTCCCTGCCACCTACGAGGGATGTCTGCTCTAACTCTGAAAGCACTGGAGGACGCAGACCTGCTTTGGCAGCGCACCTGCTAATGCTGCCCAGGCGTGTCCTACAGACAGCAATGCAGATCGCATTTTGTTCTTAGATTTGTAAAATCAAATTCTCATGCTTTTGCGACCCACTTTTTCCACTTAACATATTATGAACGTTGTGCACTTATAAAGATATATTTATAAAAATCTCGTTCCCTTTTTTTTATTTTTCAAAATGGTCCATTTATAAAAGTTCTGTGTATTAAGCTGGGGCCTGACCCAGGTGACAGATGATTTCAGCCCTTTGCGATCATCTTGAACAATGCTGAGGTATGAAATGTTTACATTCATTTTGTTTCTGCCTTTTACCCACCTGTTCCAATAGACCTTTAATTTTGGACAACTGCTGTTGAAGCTTGTGGATTCACATTCGCCAAAGTCACTGCTGTTGGCTTTTAAAGGCCTGACAAAAATAGGCTGCTTCTAATGCAAATGGCTAATTTTCTCCTGTTGGTGGGCAATTCATTTAGGAATAGAGTGTTTTATTTATTGTATCGTAAAAATAGCCTCTTCCAGAAGAATAGACTGCTCCAAGGAACTCCCACATATTGAATTTTTTTTTCTATACAGCAATGATGACGTTGATCTAGAATATTTTTTGCCTTCCCAGAATATTTTTCCACTATGAAGTAGAAATGTGCATTTAGTGTTTCTTAAAACCTGTGAGTGGGAAATATTACTGGCATCCTTCCTTCATGGTTGATTATCTAAAATATTTTTCTACAATGAAAGGCTGACATATTTGCCTAGAATTTAGATCAAACTAAAAACAGTTCTTCATTGTGAGTGTTCCTTTCACCTTTTTATTTCCTTTATCACAAAATATATTCTTGAATCTGAGCATTTAGTCATCAGTTTTTATGACCTTTTTTTTTTATCATCTACTTGGAAATTTAAGAATCTAAGGAGAAACATTTATCTTTCAAAATGTGTTTATCTTATGAACAAGGGTTTAGTTAAGTTTTGGAGACCTGTTGAAATAGATGCCTTACTCTTTATTGGTTGCCTCAGTCTGATTGATGACCATCATTTTGTTTGGCATGGACAGTGTACCTTTTAACTGTTTTAAACTACGTTGTAAAGCCCTTCCTTTTATAAACAGCATATCTGGGCCAGGCCTGGAACACATTCATGGACTGTTCCCCTATGCAATTCCTGGACAAGTGGATTGCTTTGAAAGACCAAAGCTGAAAAGCATTAGGTGTCCTTTTGGAATGGGGACTCCTTATAGAGAGTATGCAAATTTCCTCAAGGAAAACTGAATTTGCATGCAAAAACTCTTGCTATAATTATAACAATCTCCTCCTCCTCCTCCTTCTTCTCTCTCTCTCTCTCTTTCTCTAAATTCAGCTTCTTAAGGCACTAAGTATAAGGTTTTCCCCTTGCCACCAAGACAAGCCTCACCGAGGGAATTGACTGCTGAAAACCCTCCTGCCAGTTCCCTCAAGCAGCTAACGTGAGACATTGTAAGGTTTGGGATGCAGCGATGTCAGGGGCAGGCAGTGCTGGTCCTGTGTGCCTTGAACATCATTCATGTGAGTGTCAAGGTGCTATCCAACAGCTTACACTTAGAAGAAAAATTAATGGGCTCATCGAAGTGGAAAAAAGTTTGATCAAGTCGTCTTTTTTCTGAGGGCCGTGCTCCCATAGTTTAAATTGTAATAAAAATTAAAATGCCTGAAATGTTTCAGAGTTGCAGTCCTCTGCTGCTTTAGCTCATGGGCACCTCCCAAAATGTTTCCTCAGATAACAACACAAAACACTGGCAGCCCCCCAAGAGAACATTCTTTGAGGACCTATGGCGACTGGGAAAGGAAACTTTGCCTTTGCCTTTGCCTTCTGGTTGTACAGGCAGGATGTCCTCTCCATTCTGAGGTTGCTTTCTCCCCTCCTTGCAAAGTGTATATACTTTTATTTTTTTCTAGATGTGTGATAGGTGGAACATTGAAACAAACAGCTTTATCTTGGTCAGGAAATAAAGGGAACAGTTATATTGGGGGAAGATCACATATTACTAGAGACACTTTACTTTTGTGGATTATTTCCTAATAACAGAATTGTTAAAATACTGAATTTTGTTTTCTAATAAGTTGCTAAACTGCTAAATAATCTAATACACCAAGTTGCTAAAATAATTCCAACCATAATTAAACTTCCATTTGCTTCTGAACATTTGATTCAATGCCCCGGGGTCATTACCCGAATGGTAGTAATGTGTCAATCTAGTTGTTGTGTGTCCCTGTTAATAAAATGGCAAACAAATTGAGTTAGGTGTATATACCCAGCAGCATCATGTGGCATGCAGCAGGGTAGAAGGGCAGGACCTGAATTCAGCTCACAATGTGATTTCTGCTGAAGATGCGTTGTCTGATCTGGAGGGACACACTCCGGTTGGAGGTGCACATTTCTAGCAAGATAATTCAGGCTTGACACAGGACCATGCTGGAAAAGGTGTTTGGATGGATATCACAGAGAATACACAGCACAGAATAAGGACACAGGGCTGAACTTTGAGCTAGGCAGTGGCTGCTTTGAGTAGCATTTGAAGAAGAATGTGAAAGAAGCAGCCCAGGAGAGGGTTAGAGGTGAGGATGAGTACAGAGCATGTCAGGAGGGGAATGATAACTCGCCACACTAAGAGTTAAGTGCTAACTCTGAAAATTGAGGCTTGTTCCCAGATCACAGCCCTCCCCCTTCTCCTCTTCAGCAAGGAAATGAGTGATGAGACTCTTTGGAGATTGGTTAGGGGAGGAAGGATATCAAGTTCTGTTTGTGCATCACGGAGGGGAGTGGCATAGAGCAGTGGCTGGTAAGAATTTCACTGTCCTGGGTGGCGAAGGCCTCGTGGGGGGCAGGATCTTTGCCTTAGGTCACCAGGAACCCTCCCAGATTGTTTTAACAGCCTGTTCCCCAGTTAAAGGCAGCCACTGGAACGGTTGTGTGGCACCCGGGGAGAATTAACATAGCTTCTAAGAAGCCTGGTGATGACATTTCTTCCTGTCCCAGCCCCAGCACACTGCTTGCTGTAAAAGGACACTCTTCCTTCTGATGGCCTTGACCACTGTCACGGTTAAGGGCCTGCATATGAGTTCTGTTGCCCGGAGAAGGGGAGCTGTGACACCAGCCTGTGGCTGTGGCTGATCAGCATGAATCCACCCCATGACCGAACTTCACACAGTAACTGGCCAGACTGTCCCTCCCTTACTCATGTGTCTCTGAGGCATTTGTTCTGCAAGTAGTATCTGCTGTGGACCTGTTTTGCTTGACCAAAGGTGAAGGGCTTTTTCTATTTTTCTCTTCTGGTTACTTCCTTGTTTTGAATAGGGAACCTTATTCCAAGGGTTAGTTCCTATTCAAGAAAATGAATCTACAGACCATTTGAGAATTTCCATAAATTTCATTTTATCCATTTTTAAGTCCTCAACAATTTGAGAGCACAGTGGTGTTGTTGGTTCTCAAATAAACTGAAGTGAAATATGAAGTTTTATTTTTTATTGAGGTAAATATTTCCAGGTATAGTGCGTATACAACTCTCCTCAAATTCTGTCTTATTTAATAATAATAATGCCTTCACACTATAGTGCTTTATGAATAAGAGAAGACTTTCAGTTTCTTATAGTATAATTAAAATGTAAATTTGGTATAATTCATGAATTTATTCAGTTATTCGATTTATTGACAGGCTAGTTTCTCTTAATCCTAGTGAATACTTGCAGGTAACATGGTGCTGTTCAGCACTCATAAAAGTCTATCCTAAATTACACATTGTAAGTATAATGGTGGCCTGCAACTTCAGTCTTTTCCTGATTTGTAGTATGCTTTCTTTACTAAATATTAAATACCACTTTTCTTTTTATTTTATTTATTTATTTATTTTATTTATTTATTTATTTATTTATTTATTTATTTATTTATGAGAGACACACAGAGAGAGGCAAAGACATAGGCAGAGGGAGAAGCAGGCTCCATGCAGGAAGCCCGATAATGGGACTTGATCCTGGGACTCCGGGATCATGCCCTGAGCCGAAGGCAGATGCTCAACCACTGAGCCACCCAGGTGTCCCTAAATACCACTTTTAAAGTAATGTAACAGAAGGTTGGAAAATAGTAAGCACTCCCATTTTAGGGCATTTTCAGTGCCCTGTTTGGAGCACATACATGCATGGTTAAAAATGAGAATATATAATTTTGTATCATTCCTCACTTATAAAATTAGCATTTATGATGTTGTGCTCCACTTGTGTGTGTGTTTATGTATGGCTTCAAGACTTTTATTAAAAATAATTAAAGGAGTGCCTAGGTGGCTCAGTGGTTGAGGGTCTGCCTTAGGATCAGGTCGTGATCCTGGGATCGAGTCCCACATCAGGCTGCCCAAAGGAAACCTGCTTCTCCCTCTGCCTGTGTCTCTGCCGCTCTCTGTGTGTCTCTCATGAATAAATAAAATCTTAAAAAAAAAAGAATTAAAAATTCTGAGTATATTAATACCCTATTCCCCTCACTACGCGGTTTCTCTCACTCCCAAGAAGTAGCTCCTCCCCTTGGGGTGCTATTTTTCTTTTCCCTTTTTTTTTTTTTAATATTTATTTATTTATTTTTCATGATAGTCACAGAGAGAGAGAGAGAGGCAGAGACACAGGCAGAGGGAGAAGCAGGCTCCATGCACCGGGAGCCCGATGTGGGATTCGATCCCGGGTCTCCAGGATCACGCCCTGGGCCAAGGGCAGGCGCCAAACCGCTGCGCCACCCAGGGATCCCGCTATTTTTCTTTTCCATTCATATTTTATACTCTTGCTTCACGTATGTGTCCTTTATAGATGTGTGTATATATGTACATGTGTATATACACATTCACCCACATGTATACATAGTTACACAAATATTTATGTATACATATATGCATACATTTGTATATGTTTACATTCACAAGTGCACACAGGCATAGGTGCCCACATATAAAATACATGCATAGTGTGTGTGTTTGTGTGTGTGTGTGTATATATATATATATATATAATTATAGTCCTTATAGATGTGTGTTTGCATACATGCACCCACATAGTGTTGTCCATTCTAAAACTCTAGATGGCTGGATCCATTTTAGCTGCCCGCTATTACTACACTAGTTTTGTTTCATCTATTCTTTTTTTTTTTTTTTAAGATTTTATTTATTTATTTATGAGAGACAGAGAGAAAGAGAGAGACAGAGGCAGAGACATAGGAGAAGCAGGCTCTATGCAGGGAGCCCAATGCGGGACTCAATCCCAGGACTCTGGGATCACTACCTGAGCCACCCAGGCGTCCCTGTTTCATCTATCTTTATGTCAGTCCCACATTTCTAGATGGCAGCAGGCAGGGTGCTCAGAACACAGAACATACCGGGTGTTTGCTATAAGGCGCTAAGAATCTCACTTGTGTCCCCCTGGTCTTAGCCCTGGCTATGGCTTCATAGTAACTTTTGGTATTTGATAGGTCAAGATCTTAGCTATTCTTGGTCCCTGTACTTAAGATATGAGTTTAAAGAAACTGCTTGACAAGTTCCATGAGAAATCCCAAAGGAATTTTGACTTGAATTACATGGAGTTTATATAGTCAGTGGACCTAACCTTTCCACCAGGACTTCTGTGCTCTGGCCCCTATCTGCCACCGTTCCCACTGTGTCCTGGACACACTGGCCTTCTTGCTGTTGTACAAACTTGCATACCTCATTTCACCTTGGGGCCTTTGCACTTGCAGGTCCCCCAGCCCACAACACTGTCCAAACCTTTGTATGCCTACCTCTTCTTATCATTCATGTTTCCTGCTCAGATGTCATCTCCCCAGAGAAGACTTCCAAGTCCACCCTACCTAAAATATCCCATTTTGGTCACTCTTGTCTTCTTACCCCATCTTATTTTCTTCATACAACATTCAGTGTCTAAGATTACATAATATTCCTTACTACTTATTCCTTTGTTTACCATGGGCTTCTTCTCCTAAAATGTCAGGTCCTTGAAAACAAGGCTTCATCTCAAGTCTTGGTTATCATTATATACTAAATTTTCTAGTAGCCTATTAAAAAAGCAACATGGGAAAGGTCAAATTAATATAACTAAGGCTTTTTAGCCCAATATGTCTAAAATAGTATTATTTACACATGTAATCAACATAAAAATTATGGAGATATTTTTGGTTTTGATTTTGTTTTGTTTTCAGATTACGCCTTGAAAATTTGGTGTGTGGGCACCTGGGTGGCTCAGTGGTTGAGCATCTGCCTTTGGCTCAGGTCGTGGTCCCAGGGTCCCGGGATCGAGTCCCACATCGGGCTCCCTGCAGGAGCCTGTTTCTCTCTCTGCCTTTGTCTCTGCCTCTCTCTATCTCTGTCTCTCATGAATAAATAAATAAACTTAAAAAAAAATTTGGTGTGTAAGTGACACATAGGCCCAAGTCAGTTCGGAATAGCCACATTTCAGGTGCTCACTCACATGTGGCTGCTCACTACCATGTGGGGTAGTGTAGGGCTGGAGAAATGCCTGAGAAGAAGAAATCAGGAAATATTTGCTGAATGGATGAACAAGTGAATGAATGAATGAATGAATGAATGAATTTAACTTTCATGTGTCTAGGCTATGAAAGGCAGAGTCCATTGAAGAGTGAAATCAAGCTCCCATAAAAGGTGATGTATTGTTAGAGAAAAGCACGCAGGTGGCACTGATCCTTTCTCAGAATGCTATTGTGGTATCCGAGTGGTTTCAGTTAAGAGTCCCCTTTCTCAAAGTCGTCGTGTGCGAAGCATCCCTACTGGGCACTGACAACATGAGAAAAATACGATAAAGTCCTCACAATGTCTGATATCTGGTGAATTGATAAGAACTTGCTGCCTCACTGTGCTGTAGGCTGTGTTACTGAAACAGCTTTGTGCAGTGTGGATCACATTTCCCGAGTCTGTTATTAATATTTAAAAACTTAGACTACTAGTTGCAGATGCAATTGCCAACCATCCAGTCACTTTTTTTTTTTTTTTTTTTTTTTTTTTTCATCCAGTCACTTTTGATCGAACACATTTTATGGGTACTTAGCATTATGTGAAGGTGCTAAGGGGAGTAGATAGTTGCCCCAGCACTGGTTTTAATATGTATTCCCACAGATTAGATTCTTAACTCCCAGAACTATACTTTACGCATGATTCTTCAGTATTTCATCTATATTTGAGGTGCTTTGAGATTCTAAATGTATATCCGATATGGTCTTTCCTCCTTTTTCAACTTATAATTGGCAAGTTCCCATAGGAAAAAATCATTATTGGTGCTATAAAAGCACTTCTTATCTGTCACATTTGGGAAATGAAAGTTTTGTAAAGGTCAAAAGAAAGTGTGCCCCCAATTATGATGATGACTTGTACATCACAAATAGTTTAATAGCCTGGAACCTATCTTGGTCTCCCTTACAGAGTAAAAAGAGAAAAGGGGGGAAAACACCCACAAAACCCTTGTCACTCAGTAGCTATTTTACCAGTTAGATATAAGAAGGATGAAAAGGAGCCTATTTAAATGCTTTTATCAACATTTATTCATATATATTCTCTGTGATTTGGAACTATTTAAATTATGTAAGCCCACAAGTTTATTAGTTCACCTTTATTAATTTGTCAAGGTTAATGTCTGCATAATGAGTTGAAGATAATTAAAGATTCGTTGGCATCCATCTGCTACTAGTATTTACTCAGTGCAGTACGTTTTATAGCTTATCTTGTAGTGTTTCCTGAGGAGATTTCTTTGCCACCGAACCAGTTTTTTAAAACACAAACCACGCTGCTGCCTTAGGCAATGTAAGAATTCTTTTTCTTAATCTTTCAGCACATGACAGCCTATTAGGGAGATCAGATGATGCACCTCTAAGAAGCCCTGGGTGTGTTTGCAGATACTGTAGGGAGTACAGTGATGCCAGCCAGTCAGACACATGACCTGGCAGCTCCCCTTTCCCTCAGCAGCCTGTCCTGGAAGGCTTCTGCCGTGGAAGGCCTTCTGTGGCTGGTGTCTGTGTTGGTGGTTCTGTCCCAGCAGCAGAGCCGTGGGTGCTGCCCAAGGAAGGGTGCCCCCGCTGGCCCCCCCCTTCTGGGAAGGCTGATGTGTATCCTAGAAGCCAGGAAGCTGACTGAGTGCTGTGCTTTCCAGAGGGCCTACTGTGTGCAGCCAGTCACCTTGGAGTTTAAAAAAAGGGACGGTTTAGGGGGGATTCAAGGCCTTCTGTGCATATCTTATTCACTGTTCATTTCATCTGAACTGCCTTGACATGTTCCTTTTCTAAACCTCTCTCCCACCCAGAATCCTGTGCCATCTCTTTTTCTTGCCCTCCTCATAGCCAGTAAACCATCAGTTGCTCTCCATTCCAATCCTGAAATCTCTCTTATGTCCATCCTCTTGGTTCCATTTTCAGGGTCAATATTACTGTTACTCCTTTCTTGCAGAGTTTCATTTGCCTCCTGACTGGTTTCCTGCATCCTCCTGCCCCCTCCCCCCACTGGGTACCAGGCTCACCTGTGCTCACCTGGCGTCTCTGGGCGCCAGTCGGGTCTCCTAGCCCTCTGTTGCTATCTCTCCTGATTTCTCATTGCTTGGTGAATAAAATCAAACTTCCTTAACTGAGTAGTCAGGCTCCTGTGTGCTATGCTGCCTCTACCTCCCTCATCACCTTTGCTGCCTTCCTCAAATGCTGCAGCCCCTAAGAAAACCAGGTGCCTTGTTACTGTGTGCTTCCCCTCACACCTCTGCCCCCCACCTGAGCAGTGCGGGGCCTCACCTGTATGAACCCATCACGCTTCAGCTCCAGCGCTGCTTCCCTGGAGCCTGGTTCACAACCAGCCCTGGCCTGCCCTCACCCCACGGCCTTGCCTGTCTTGATGGTCTTCTGGCTCTTTTTTTTTTTTTTTTTTTTTTTAAGATTTTATTTATTCATGGGAGAGAGAGAGAGAGAGAGGGCAGAGAGAGAAGCAGGCTCCATGCAGGGAGCCCGACATGGGACTCTATCCCAGGTCCCCAGGATCACATCCCGGGCTGAAGGTGGTGCTAAACTACTGAGCCACCTGGGCTGCCCAGTCTTCTGGCTTTAAGGCTGCTCTGCAAGTCCTCAGGCTTTTCCCTTTGTGGTCATTCATCCACCCATCATTGGAGACCCTGCCAGTTGATTCTAGAAGGCAGAATGGCACCATCCTGCTTTTGTATCCCCCACAGTTCCAGGGAGCCCTTGAGCACTTGCCCTTCTCTTGACAAGTGGACAGATGCTTCTTTAACTTCCACAGTCCTTGGTGTTGGCACATTTCCAGGTCCCTATTTTTTCCCTTTCTTTCTTTAACTGCCCTTTGCTGTTTTTGCCCTTTAACTCCCCGCTCAGTAACCACCACTCACAATGATCAGACTGTTCTTTCCGGACTCCTGGCTTCTCCGCAGGGCTCTGGGCTCCTCTTCTGTGTGGCTCCACCTGCTCTCTGTTTTTTGCCCTAGTTTCTCATCACTTCCATGAAGGCTTTCTCTGAGCTGCTGGTTCTCTTCCCCTTTAGCTTTATTTTTTTTTCCCTAAGATTTTACTTATTTATTCATGAGAGACAAAGAGAGAGAGAGGCAGAGACACAGGCAGAGGGAGAAGCAGGCTCCCTGCGAGGAGCCCCATGCGGGACTCAATCCCGAACCCTGGGATCAGGCCCTGAGCTGAAGGCAGATGCTCAACTGCTGAGCCACCTAGGTGCCCCTCTTTCTTTTAGCTTTAAACAGTGTTGGTCAGGAAGCTAGTCCCCAGGGCCCGGGCCAGCTTATGTCTGGCCTCAATGTGGGAACTGGCCTGTTTGTAATTTCTTAAGACAAGCAGGTCATTTATTGAACACCTATTGTAAAGCTTGCTGCTAGAATATTCTGAAATTCTTTAGGGAGAGTTGTTTGCTTTTCCTATGAAAGGCAAAGATTGGTCTTCAGTGGATACAGTACTTTAATGCAGTTTTGAATAAAATGTGCCCAACACAGGTAGCCATGATAAATATGGGTGAGGGATATTAGTCTTAAAAAAGCCATGCTTATGATTATGGTATTGCTCTTTTTTCCAGTTATGTGTATTAAATTGACCACTTTTAAGGTTTATTTCTGACACTGGGTTTGTTACATCTAAAACATGAAAATAATAGAAAATATCGTAGTTTTAATTGTTACCTTGTTTTTTTTTTCCTCGGGAGTTTGCATAGAATTGTTATTTGTTACACATTTCTCTTGGCATGTGTTTGCACTTAAAGATAAAATTAATCATGGAGTACATTTTAATTTCTCCAATTGTGGGGAGACTCACTGGTTTAATCATTAGTGGTAATTTTTGATGTATATGTATGCCAACAAGAATAAAGACAAAGGAACAATATTTTTATTAAAATGTTTCTCATTGTAAAAATGGTGCTTTTTATAGATAACCTGGAATATCCAAAAAAGCATAAAATTGAAAATCCCTTTGTTCCACCACCTATGCACACACAGTAAAGTCACTATAAGGTTATCTCCATCACATAGATTGTATTTTTTATAAGATTAGCATTATATTGGCATATAATTCCTTTTTTTTTTTAATTTTTTAAAGGTATTTATTTATTTATTTATTTATTTATGATAGTCACAGAGAGAGAGAGAGGCAGAGACACAGGCAGAGGGAGAAGCAGGCTCCATGCACCGGGAGCCTGATGTGGGATTCGATCCCGGGTCTCCAGGATCGCGCCCTGGGCCAAAGGCAGGCGCCAAACCGCTGCGCCATCCAGGGATCCCTGGCATATAATTCCTATCCTGCTTTTTATCTCTTAACATTGTATTGTGACGATTTCCTACATAATTCTGTTTTAGACATGGCTTTTAATAGTTGCATACTTTTAAATGGTGAAGAACTATAACATTTCAGGAATGTCCCATTACTGGCTATTTAGGTATTTTCACTCTGTTGCTTTACAATCATATCTGCCTTTCTTCAAGATTTGGATACTTAGAAATTGTTGCATTGCAGTGCATTTCATACAGTGCATTTAAAGAAAACATAAAATTAATTAGGTGTGTACTCTTCTTGATTTAAATATGCAGTATTTCAGACATTAGAAATAGGAAGATTAATTTTGAGTAATGTTATATCATCGAGGCATTTACAATCAAGTGCATTTAAAGGAAGCCCCAGTTTTGCTTGCCTTAATGTTGGCCCAAGTTTGGAGACTAAAGCATTTACAGACCATTAGCTATGATACTTCACTCCTGAGACCACTTGTCGTAATGAGCTGTCAATTATTGTGCATCTAAGTGTAGTTAAAGGGGCTATTGGGCTTACAATTTAAAAGCCAACATTTATAAATGTGCAGGAATTGAATTATAAATGTGGTGGTTCATCGAGCCTATACTGCATCATGCCCCTGTCTGGATGCACTGTCTGGTCTCTGGAAGATTTTAGTGTCCACTTAAAAATAAGAAACAGTAAAAATGTGCACTTGAGCATATGGTTTTGCAATTTTTATGTTCCTTACAGTATATTTGGGGAAAAATGCTTTTTTTTCAACCAAGAGTTATGACGAGTATTTCTTTATTAAGCATGGAATGAATTAATTTCAACCAGTACATTGGAGTGAGAAGGGTGGAAATTGGAGATAGTGAAATGTACATTGTCTTTATAGGTGACTCAGGGAAGCTACAATCTCTTAATGTATATTCTGCATTACTTGTTTATCAGTAGTTTCTGAATAATACTTGGCTTTTCAAAGTCTGTGTGCTTTTAAAATACTTCACTATGGCTTTTTTTTTTGGCTTTTCTTTTTATTAATACAACATAACTGGGTAACATTTTACATTTTTTCATGGTTAAAGATGCACTTTGCTTTGAATGCACCAATTCTAAATGATCATGCTGTTAAATTCTTGGAAATCTAATTTTTTTTGACATATCAACTATTTAATTTTGTCTTGTTCTGAAAGGTCAATATTTGGTATGTGAAAAGTTCTTGAATTTTATTTCTTTTTTACATTGTTTTTAACACAAAAGGAGTACCTGCTTGCAGCAGTAAAATTACATGAGTGAGTAAAAAGTAAACATTTTATTTAATTTCATCCTAGAAGTAACATTGTTAGCAATTTGATAAGTACTCTTCCAGATGTTTCATCCTAGCTTGTATGAAAATAGATGTGTAAGTCGGTAGGTAGGTAGATGATAATGCAGAGATGATATATAGGTTTTCCTATGTGGATTATCACATTTCTTTTCAAACAGGATACAGGAAGCAGTATAACTCAGAAATCTAAAAATCTATGTTATATGTTGCTATCATGTAAACTATAGCAGGAGTTGGCAGCCATTTCTAGAAATGGGCCAGAAAGTATTTTTGACCTGTCGACTTAATCCTTTCTATTGCCACCCTTCAGTATTGTAGCACCAAACACAGCCATAGCAGCCATAGACAGTGCCTTAATGAATGGACGTGGCTGTATTCCAAGAAAACTGTGTTCATGAACACCAAGATTTGAATTCATATAATTATCTTGTATTATGAAATAATATTCTTCTTTTGATTATTTCCAACCCTATAAATATGTAAAAACCAATCTTAGGTCAGGGCACTGTAAAAATGGATGGCAGGCTGGATTTGGTCCATGGGCTAGTTTGTCAACCTCTTAGGTATAGCTTGCCAACCTCTTGTCTAGAGTGAAAAAAAATTACAAAAATAAATTATACTTTTTTTCAGTGTTAAGCATCACAGGGTGATGAATTAAGGCAAAGAAACAAAACATTTTTCAGAATAGTTGTTTGATATGTTACCATATGAAAAGGGATATTCAGGAAGTAAGCAAAGGTTAAGAGGAAAAAAGGCTGAGAGTGAGCTTGTGGGGATCTCAGGTACCTAAGGACCAAAGGGGATTTTGAGGTCTTGACCAGTTCATAAACTCCCTTAACACTTCCCTAGGGAGAAGGATTCCTGAGCCTGTTTTAGAAGCACAACATTAATGTCACATTCTGCTTCACATGGAGGCCTATTTTGCATGGATCATCCTTTTCTATGAATTGTTTTACAGTGCCAGCTGACAAGTATCATTTTTATAATTGAACAATTTTTTATATACACTGAATTGGATTTTTAAAAGTTTATTAAGTACGAAGTTTTATATTACTTAATAAGATTATAAAATAGAAACATTGAAGATTGCCTAGGAAATCTGTTCATTAGATTAAAAAAATTTTTAAATGATTTTATTTATTCATGAGAGACACAGAGAGAGAGAGAGAGAGAGAGAGAGAGAGAGAGAGGCAAAGACATAGGCAGAGGGAGATACAGGCTCCATGTAGGGGGCCCAATGTGGAATTCCATCCCAGGACCCTGGGATCACGCCCTGATCTGAAGGCAGACGCTCAAGCACTGAGCCACCCAGGTGCCCCTGTTCATTACATTTTAAACCTCCCTGAATAGGCACTTTATAATGTTAAGGCTGGCCTGTTTAACTTATTTAAAGGGATACTGTCTGAATGCTTCTAATGCTCTTGATTTTATTCATTTGCCAGGTATGTCTCTTGATGGCAATTCTCCTTTCAGACCAGTGAGAACACTGTGATCCAGTTTTGCTGCCTTCTGGAGCAATGTCTAGTTTTACTATAATAAAAATAAAACAATAGGACACCTATTGTGATACCTATGAAATTTTCATTTTTCACCACATTTGCAAAACTAACATATAATTTCTAGAACTAAGCAACTAATTATTTACTAAATAAGAACACTTTATTAAGGATTATTGTATCTGGCAATATACACAGCACGTGACTTAAGGAAAGTGTGTATGGTAAGAAACAAGAATGGATTCATGGTGTTGATTTTTTTTAAACCACTTGTCCCATATTTCATTTGTTCACTTGAAGTGGAGAGTTATTGTGTTTCTTTCTTATTTTTTTTTCCATTGTATAACTTGGCAGTTTGGGGGAATAAAGGATATTCTTCTTAGGTAACCAAATATAAGTGTGAAAATACACACATATACACACATATGCACATTCAGGCTCATATGCATATGAGAAAAGGGGTTATATCTTTTTTTTTTTTAGAAGAAGTTCATGGTATAAAATGTAGAAACAAGGATTAACATAGAGAATAAAATAAAAGCGTGTGTATTTTCACCACCTAGCCATAACACTTAATAATTTTGGGAATGTCTTAAATTTGTTTGTGTCTGTATATATGCCTGAGCTCATATGCTTATATTCGATCCTTTGTTTATTTCTCAATTCATGTTTGTTGCTTGTCTACTACTTGCCAGGTACCCTGTGAGGCATTGGGGGCTCAGAAGTGAACAGAACATTCCCCTTTTGCCTGAAGTTTTCTTTTAGTTGGGGAAGATGGGAGCCAATAGGTCACTGTAGCCCTGAAGGTGGTGAGCGCTGTCAAGAAAATTTGTAACAAGGGGACGAAGGTCTGGGGTATGCATGTGTCTGATCATTAAATGTACTTCTTAAAAAGTACATTCTGAATGGCACACTCTGCTTGTGTATGAGTGAAAGGTTTAACTAGTCCCATATCATAAACTAAGTTTCTTCTTTAAAAACATTGCTATTATAAGCAAGGCTTTGCAGAATATTTATTCACTGAAGATAAGCATTTTTGCTCATCTTAGGATAATTTTATAGAAGTAGAATTACTGGAGTGAAGAATAATCATGTGTCAAGGCTTTTGATATGTGCCTTTAAGATTTAAAATGTTCTGTGGCTTATTCACAGCTCAGTTTTCTATTCCCCATACCCCTCCCCTCCATATTTCCAAAGTTTCAAGTCTAAGCAAAAGTAGAGAGTTTTCCCCGAATTTAAAGAACTCTACTGTGATAGTCTATTACTTGAGTGGTGACTTTTATTTTTTGTTTCTGAAATCAGATTCTTTTTGTGAGTGAGAGGGCTAATGCACTTATAATTGCATCATTGCACAAGCTAACAAAGTCCTATTTGTTGCTTACAAAGAAGAAAAAAAAAAGACATTAAGCACAACAAACCAGCAGCCTTGAAAATGCAAGAGGGTCAGTGCAAGTTTCAACATGTCGTTTCATTTACTTTTTTTCAGGTCTGAAAAAAAGTCTAAGAATATTGAACTGTGTTACAAAAGAAGCATTCAGTCTTGGGAAAAAAGCCATCTTATTCTTTTCAGCTTGCCTTATGATAAATTTTTCTATTTGGGGAAAATAAAATAGAATTTATTAATTTGGATGAAAAATTTCTAATTTACTGTCACCTTCCATGGGTTTTCTTTCAGGTGACATTCTATGTTATACTAATGCTAGCAATGTTGGCCCACATTTACTTAACATCAGCTCTGTGCCAGATCCTGGATTACCTCATTTGAAAGCTAGACAGGGAGGTTGTTTTCTGCAAGAGAAGGTGGAAATTTTAACACGGGGGCACTAGAGGTTTAGCAGCTCTGGTGCTTTTCAGAAATCAAAGGTAGAAGTGGAAGGTCTGTGTTAGAGCAGTGCTTCTTAAACTTTGCAGCACACCCAAGTTGCCTGCATTTCACCCCAAATGTGAAAATACAGATTCTGATTTAGCAGGTTTGGGGTAAGGCCCGAGACTACGTGTCTGACAAGCTCCCAGGAAATGTGGGTGCTGCTGGGCCATTGACCTTGAGTAGTAAGGTGTTCAGAGACATTGGCACAGAGTCTGTTGTTTACCAGTGGGGAGAGTGGGATCAAGAGTCAGCAGCCCAGCATTGCCAGCCACATGAGCCCACTGGCAGCTGAGGTTGGGAGCTGTCTGATTTCCAGATCTGTCCTTTCTCCATGCTGCGCATCCTGAGAGAGACATCCCTGTGATCAGATTATAGATGACTTAGATTTTCTTCTTGTTACCTATCTGCTACGTTTTTAACTGTGATCATATATAGTCAGAAAAAAGCGAATACATTTATTTTTTATCTAGGATAGTCCCCCGCCCCAAATCCCTATTGATGATTGTCTTTGAGTATTTTTTGCTTTATTAGATCCCTATGACAGTGGGTGGGTTTGAATACCTATCTTTGAGGTAGGTTTTTGAGTAGTTATTAGAATAAATATACTGTAGGGGCTCTACCCATATCACCTTGGGCACTTACCTTTTGAAAAAAATGTAAAATACACATAAGATGAAATTTACCATTTAACCATTTTAAATGTGTAGTTCAGGGACATTCGGTATATTCACATGTCGTGTAACCATCTCCACCATTCATTTCTAGAACTTTTTTTTTAAGGTTTATTTATTTATTGAGGAAGGAGGGGCAGAGGGAGAGGGAGAGAGATAATCCCAAGCAGACTCCCTGACAAGCAAGGAGCCTGACTCAGCTCCATCTTTGGACCCTGTGATCATGACCTGAGCCAAAATCAAGAGTCACTCCCCTCACTAAGTCACCAAGGCGCCCCTCATTTCCAGAATTTTTATGTTTGCAAAACTGAAACTCTGTATCCATTAAACAATTACTTTCTATTCCTGCCTCTTCCCTGCCTCCTGGCAACCACCATTCTGTTTTCTGTCTCTATGAAGTTGATAACTCTAGGTTCCTTATGTAGGTGGAATCATATAGTAGTTGTCCTTTTTTGGCTGGCTTATTTCACTTCACTTAATGAAGCTCAAGGTTCATCACACTGTAGTCTGTCAGAATTTCCTTTCTTTTTAAGGCTACATAATATTCCAGTATGCGTGTATACCACATTTGGCTTCTCCATTCATCCATCGATGGGCATGTGTGTTGAGAAGGAGTCCATGTTCAAGTACCCCAGTTCCCTTGCTCTTGAACGAGACAACTGGAGAATGTATCTCCACCTTCTCCTAAAGTTCCCCAGTGGGGTTAGACCCCAGTCATCCACGGTGATAATTTGGCTTGATAGCACACCCTGCACTGGCTTTCCTGTCTCATTTCTCCACTCTTCTACTATCTTCCTGTGATCACCTCCCAAAATAATCTCCTTATTCTCAAATCTTTGACTTAGAGTATGCCTCAGAAAGAACCCAAACTAAACAGTGTTGAAAAGGCACCCTGTGGTGACCTCTTTATATCTAGGAATATTCTCTAGGTTGAGAGCTACACAGATTTGGATATTTGAGGTAGATTCTTTTTTTTTTTTTCTTCTTTTAGATTTTTTATTTATTCATACATGAGAGAGAGAGAGAGAGAGAGAGAGAGAGGCAGAGACAAAAGCAGAGGGAGAAGCAGGCTCCCTGCAGGGAGTCCGATGTGGGACTCGATCCCGGGACTCCAAGATCACGCCCTGGGCCGAAGGTAGGCGCGAAACCCCTGAGCCACCCAGGGATGCCCTTGAGGTAGATTCTTAGTTATGTACAGTTGCCTTTTCACCTCTTCCAGCTGGATTTTCCAGAAGAAAATCAAATCTGTTCACATCAGCATTTGAACCTTGCTTTTGTAACATCTTAAACAGGAAATATATTTTCAAAGCTCCCTTTTTGCCCCTTGACTATCTTAACAACATTGTCCCCTGATGTAATTACCGTACATGGAGCTAGATTCCAAAGAAAGAAGAAAAACAGTTCAAGCAAGTAGATTTCTTGTTGGTTAAGATAGTCCTTTTCTATATATAGATGCTTGTTTCTTTTGCTACCATGTTTAGCCTCTGGGACTCTTCTTAGTTGTATCTAGTTTGTTATTTTTGGCTCATTTTGACATTCTCTGTGTATTGTATTTTTAATATAAAATTATGTATTTAGTAACAAGTTTGAAAAACATATTAAAATTCTTTTACCAGAAATTGCTACTTAGGGACACCTGGGTGGCTCAGCGGTTGAATGTCTTCCTTTGACTCAGGGCATGATCCCAGGATCCGGGATTGAGTCCTGCATTGGGCTCCCTGCGAGGAACCTGCTTCTCCCTCTGCCTATGTCTCTGCCTCTCTCTGTGTGTGTCTGACTCTCAGGAATAAATAAGTAAATCTTAAAAAAAAAGAAATTGCTGGCTCAAAATGAAAATGCAGCCAGTTATCTAAGTCAGAGCTCTGCTTCAGTGTCTTTGGGGAGTCTGACTCCTTGCGAGGTGTGGACTTTCACTAATATTTGGGATCTGTTAATGTACCTCGTTAGAGCCTTCACGGACCAACCCTACTTAAGGCAGCTACTGTAAAACCACAGAGAGTAAGTGCTGGACTAGCAATGATAAGGGGAAAATATGTACATTTCTGAAGATTGCAGCTAACCAGCACCACCTTCAACCGACAATAAATCTTTAGCCATCTGTGTGACAACCCAGTAGATTGGTAGGAAGAAGATGCATGTATACTTCAGAATGTCCACTTCCATCTTCCTATTTCAGTTTCAAAGATAAATTACTCTAATTGATGTGTCATCTAGCCAGTTTACAGCAAATAAATAACTTTCAAAGTAAAAAGCAGTTTCAGCTGCAGAAAATAGACCATAATGTCACTGTCTTAACAGTGGTTGAAAGAGTATCTCAGCAGATGTTTTCTGTGTTTGAATTGTTTTCCCATGAAACCATGAAAGATATTTGCACGTGATAGTTTAGTTCCCTAGGTCAGGAGCAAATTTAGCTGGTCTCAAGTCAGAAATCTTTGTTGACATTGCACAATGGCCACTATCTGGAAAGAAATCATCTGTTTCCTAGTAGGATCAATTGTAGTTATGATCAGGTCAGCAAGAAATTAACATAAAACCAAGCAAAGCAAACTTAGTCATTTCTCTGTCTGAACACAGAGCATCATATTCACTATGCCTGTTGAAATACAGGAGGGCTAATTTAGACAGAAAAATAAAATCCTCTCTTCTTTGTGAAAGGAATCTCTGAGGGTTCCTGGGAAGGAAACTCACCCTTTCTCAGCCTCTTGCCTTTCCTTCAGCTGTGGGCCTTCTGGCCAGCATGCAGCATCATGTGGGATTATATATTAAATTCAGGATACTCAAGGGTGGTAATAGTGGTACATCTTGATATTTTTTTTTTGGCTCAAGGAGCAATCGGTGACATTATTTACTGTGAGCCAGATCTGTTTTGTGCTGGAGATACCGAAAGTGATCAGTTCTTTCTACTTACCTGTTAATCTTTCTATTCATCTATTGACCAGTCACTTGATTTATAAACCATTCAACTCACAATTTTTATGTGAGTATGAAACTTTTCCCCTCCTCCCTCCCCTTCTGTCCTGTCTCATGCTAAACAAAAATCCAAACTAAACTAAGAGGCAGCATCCTGGAAGTCGAGCTCTGATTCTAATCTTGGGTCCTCTGTAGTAAGATATTGCCTAATCTCGGTGACCTATAACTTCCTTACCTAGTGAATGAAGGAATTAGATTGGCTCTTCATGGTGCAGTCAGTGGTTAAAGGCATATATTAAGTCTCTGGATCAGGGTGCCTCCATTTAGATTCCTGATATATTCCTTCCTGTCCGTGTGACCTTAGGCAATTTACTTAATCTCACTATGCTTCAGTTTCCTCATCTGGGAAATTAGGATTGTAATTGTACCTACTGTCTGGAAGATCAAATGAGACAATATATATAAATTGCCTAGAACAGTGTGAGGTGGATATTAAATGCTCAATAACTGTTAACTTTGTTATCACTGTTATTATCTATTTTTTTTTTGCATATAATAGATGCTCGGCCAGTTACTATCCCTGCCCATCTTCACAAAACTCACAGTCCAGTACTGAGACAAGTCTGATTACCCGACAAAGATAGAGGAAGAAGATGACATGTCACTGAGTATCAAAGGACAAGAGGGCTTTGCCAGGGAGAACAGGCAGGAGGGCCATTATAAGTAGAGGAAACTGTGTGAGGACGCTGGAAAGAGCTCTGCATGTTTGGTGTACGGCAGTTAATTTGTTGTGGCTGGTGCACAGGATGCTTGTGGGGTGATGGGGTGACAGAGAGAAATGTAATCCTGTTCCTTTGTTCTTTGCCAGCCAGCTAAATGACACACAGTCCCACCAGAGACACTGGCTCCCAACCACATGATTCTGCTTCAAGTGGGGTGAGGCAACAGTGATTACCCAGGAGATGGGATCTGAATCTTGGATTGGCCAGGGAGGACTGTTGGGTGCATTGTAAAATCCTCACTATTCCCGCTAAGAGTACATGCTTCTGCCTTCATACTGGTACACAATCTTAGGGCTGACTTATCCACTGGCCAAGCTTTAGGGACTAAGGTGCCCCAGTTTTTATACTTAGATGAATAGCTAAGCAGCTCAGCACAGCTCCTAGAGCACCATCCATGTTGGGTATTGTGAGGCTTCAGGCTTGGGTTTGCTTCTAACCAGTAATAGGACCATCAAAGGCTACTTTCCTTTTCTAGTTCATGTTTCTTTATCTGTGGGATAAGAGAAGTGCTTCAGAGTACTTATGGACCTTTTTGGCAGTCTGGTGAAGACTCTATGGACCCCTTCTCTAAATAATTTTTTAAATGTGTAAAATAAAATACACATAACTGCAAAGGAAACCATTATATTGAAATACAAATATAAAAATAGTAAATGTGTGGCATAATGATATGTACATCTTACTAACATTAGGTAATGTAACTATGATGATTTCTAATTATTGGTGAGTACAAATGACATTTTGCAATATCTTCAATAATTCTAATATGATAAAGTATCTGGAATTTCCATCAAAACCAAGTCACAGGTGCAATCAGTACTATTGTGGTTTGTGATTTATATTTTTAACTAGAGGAAATACCATACTTCAGGGGAGGGCTTAGTAAAAATAACGATGTACTTGTTTTTCCCATCTCAGTTTATGAAATATCGGGTTATATCTGTGAACTTTTGTGGTCATGGAACTCAGTTTTGTAGCCCTTAGACTAGGTGACTTGTAGATGGTTCCTTTGCTGTTTTATATTTAGCAAATTAGGTAACAGTCCTCATAAAACTAAAAGATTTCCAAATAAATGAAAAAATTTGAAAATCCTCATATAGTTGGTGAAGCTCATGTCACTGGTTATGAGAAAAACGAAGGTGCTCGAGGGTGTTTATTGATGTCTGGTTCACGGGTACTAGTGCCCTGTTTTCAATGCCCTCAATAACAACAAACTAAAGAGGTGTAAGTTATATACAGTTGATCTCATTGTTCCCAGTAGTTATGTACTATTAAGTCTTGATGAACACTGAATTAGTGAATACTGAGTCATTGCTCCTAGTAGACATAACAGGGATGGATTCCTGTGAACCTCTGGTCACAACAGCTTCATCAACCCATCAATATATAACCTTGTTTCATGTGTGTTTCTGTTTTTTTTTTTTAAACAGCTTATTTAATATGTATTGGTGATTCATTCCCGTTGAACTCATGGCCAGCAGCACTATGACTCATGCCTGAATGATGCTTAGCTAACACATGTATTTTCTCTGCAAGGCACATCACAGCCTTGCACTTAGGAATAATAGACTTCACTAGACTAGCACTTCGTCACTAAGGTGGGGGACCCTAATTTTAAACAGTGAAATAACCAACAAAAATCACAAAATTGTGATAAAACGTGGAACTAAACTAAATAGATTTTGAAAAGGATACTTGTTTACAGTGTGAGAGCTGAAACCAGAAGGCAGAGCAGAACTTTGTGTGACAGCAGCAGGATCCTGTGCATCAGTAGTTCAAATTTTTAGCCTCTCTGTGTGCATGTCCAGTAAAGGCCACCAAAGTACTATATGTATTGATTTAGCAATTACAGATAAATTTTGATGAGTTGGTGAATTTGCAAATATTGAGGACTGACTGTATATGCCTGTATTTCTCTCTGGACCTGAGGTCTAGTTGTGACCCTGCCATTCTTTCTGTCTGGCCTTGGTTGGGTTATTTCATTGTTCTAGGTCTCTATTTTCTTGTTCATAGAACAAGGATATTGAGATAGATGAGTAGCAGTGGATTTTTTTTTTAAATAGCAGAAGTGACTTTTATACATGTGAAAGCTCAAGGTATAAAGCAGTAGTCAGCTCCTCGCTTATTTTCTGCCCTCCCTCTGTTTACCAAGAACCTGTGGAAAACCATTGATCTAGTTTCCAAGGCCATTTTCCCAGTAGGTTATGTTTTATTCATTTGACAAATATATATTGAGCCAAGTGGAATGCTAGATACTGTTTTTGTACCCGATTCACCAGAAATATTGATTAGAACTATTTGAAAATGGCCTACAAGTACTTTTTTTATTTGTAATTTTTATTAAACAGATTTTCTGCTAGTTCCACATCTTCTGAAATTTCTCTTAAGAATGAGTGGTGCAAATTAGGTTTTAAAACTCATTGTTGTTTCCTATGTGTCAGATTCATTTAGGAGCAAACCCAGGCTTAGATCACCCTGGTCTGGGCATCCTTCATTTATGATATTGGAACCAGGAAGGACCTCCTCATTGGTCATGTCTGAAGGTACCCACCCATAAGATATACCCATTCAGATGGATACTCAATATTTCCCCAGGCATGCCTGCTACTCTGAGGGTTGTGTCTATTTCTCTGCTATAGGGTTATCATAATGGAGATGACTTTTCCTGCTAGAGAATACATTTTCATAATCCATGTGTAAAATAATAAAATAATACATAGTATGCATTAAAACATAACTTTGAAGTGAACTTCTACTAATTAAACTAAAGCAAATTATTATTTTACATATGAGAACTGGTGTGTGATTCTTCTTAGTCTTCAATGCATGAAAACTTTGAAGCATAATTTGATAGGATTGTACTTAGCTCTTCAAAGGAGGTACATTCACTGGACAAGATTGGAAAGAAGGGAATCTAGAGTAGATTTGGATGAGTTTGTCTTAATTTGGTGAATGTCTTTTCATCATGAAATCTTCATCTTCAAATGTATCTAGACAATAGTGAGGGAATTAGGGAATCTTTCATCATTGATATTTCTGTCCTGTAGGGAAAAATAGGATTTTTTTTTTCTGTAATGCATTTTCCATTAGGAAATATGAGATTGATTATTTCTATTTGTGTACTAAGAGCTGGCCTAAGGCATGAAAGTGTGTGGTAGCTTTAGTTGTAAGTTGGTATGGGTTGTTTCATATCTGTAATTCCTGGGTTTTAATCTGTTGATGTTTAGTTCAAAAGGTATGTGTTAAAGGACATGGTTTACAAGGAAACCCTGTTCCAACTATGATAGACTATTACCTTGGTGGCCCCAGTGAACTCTGCCTCCTAACACTTATGCCTTTGTCTAGACTCTAGATTTGGCTGCAATTATTGACTCCAGACTGGGCCATAATGTGCTTTGGTCAATGGGGTATTAGCAAGCATGTTGCAAAGCAGAGGCTTTGAGGTATATGAGGGCTTGTCCTCTGGGAATGCTACTAGGGAACCAGCCTTGGTTCTTTATAAAAGCTTAGACTATACTGTTAAATGATCAGCCGTGTGGAGAAAGACCCAAAGGATGAGAAGCCATCTTGGATGTTCTAGCCTGGTCGAGCTCCCAGCTGAATGTAGCCTGTTGAGTGACCTTAGCTACACATGTGGAATAGAACTGCCCAGCTGAGCCCAGCCAACCCAGTGAATTTTGAGAAATAATCCACGATTGTTCTTTTTTGTCATCAAGTTTTATAGTGGTTAGTTACACAGCAGTAAATAATTGAAACCATGCTTTACTTTAAAAGGTCTATGCAAGGGATGCCTGGGTGGCTCAGTGGTTGAACATCTGCCTTTGGCTCAGGGCATGGTCCTGGGGTCCTGAGATTGAGTCCTGCATCAGGTTCCTCGCAGGGAGTCTGCTTCTCCCTCTGCCTTTGTCTCTGCCTCTCTTTGTGTCTCTCATGAATGGATAAATAAAATCTTTATTTTAAAAAAAAAAAGATCTATGCAAAAGGGAATGTTCTGCAAAGATACCCTTGTGCATGTTTGGGTTCATGGAAAACTGCATTTTATAATACCGTAATAATTGAAAGCACAATGAGCAAGGATGGGAGAGAGATTGTGTGTATGCACATTGTGGGATCATTGCTTCCGCCTTTGCAACTGAGTGTCATGCATATGGTCTTTTATTTTCACAGAGGAATACCTAAGGAAAGTATCTGGAAAAGTAATTGCTCTTTTATTTGTTCAGATTGTAGAAGATACTGCAAAATAGAAATAGAAGAGCAGTTAACCAGAATCCCACCACCTAGAGGCCAACTTTGGGAAGTTTTAATTTTTTAAATTAATTTATTATTTGTTTTATTTTTTTTAAGATTGTATTTATTTCTTCATGAGAGACACAGAGAGAGGCAGAGACATAGACATAGAGAGAAGCAGGCTCCCTGTGGGGAGCCCGATGTGGGATTCAATCCCAGGACCCTGAGGTCACAACCTGAACCAAAGGCAGATGCTCAACCACTGAGCCACCCAGGCACCCTGGGAAACTATTATGTTGTAAAGATAGTGTAATAAAAAACTTCACCTGATTCTTCTTTGAAAGCCTAGTGTATAAATTAGTAAACTAGAGCTAATTGTTGAATGTAGACTCCCTGATACCCTTGTGAAAGTGGTAGGAGGCATGCACACAGATATGCAGATTCTTGTCCTGGGTTGATGGTCTGTGATGCCTCAACACTCCGCTGCACACCCCACACCGCTATCAGATTCTGACTTTGTCTGCTCAACAGGTCTAGACTGCCTCCAGGACAGTGGTTCCAAGAGGGGTGACTTTTCTCCCAAGAACATCTGACAATGTCTGGAGACCTTAGTGCCTGTATTAGGGGGGTGAGGTGCTGGTGTTGTTTAGGGAATTGAAACCAAGGATGCTGCCAAACATCCCACAATGCACAGATGGCCTCCCCCAAATCAGGAATTATCCAGTGCAGAATGTCAGTAAGCTCCACTGTTGAGAAACCTGGCTCTGGGGTAAGGCCCAAACTCCTAGCTGTTCTGCCCTTTCTGACCTCACATTTCTGACCTCAGACCTCATACCTAGCATGTGTTTACCATATGCAGACAGCTTCCCGTTATTGTACTGTCTCATCTTTGTGGCTCTTTGCTTATGCATAATTTCCGTGGCCTGGAAAAACCTTTGCTTATGCAAAATTTCCATAGCCTGGAAAACCCGTTCCCCAGAGGTAATTATTCTCTGTGTATTTTATCACTGTGCCTATACCTACTTACACTTTCCTAATTACACTGAATGGCAGTTACTTCTGATCTGTTTTCCCTACAAGCTGTGAGCTTGGGGTGAGCTTAGGATAAGCCACCTGGCTAGTAAATATTTGAGTAAATGAATGAATGGTTGAATAAGACCAGCAGAAAAGGAGGCTGAAACTGCCTGCTTTGATAGCATTGCTTGGCCTACCCTCATTGAGTTTTCTTTGCGAGTGGGTGATTCTTAACTGCAAAGAAAGGCACCGTGAACAACATTTCTCCCTACCACACACAATTGTAATGTCACTGCACTTCCTGGTGTTCTTTGTTTCTTAAGCCCTATACCTGGCATCAGTGTCCAGTCCGTGGTAGGCTTGAAGGGATAGAGAGGCAGCCTCAGGCGGCAGTTGAGGCGTGGGGGTGGGGGTGGAGGTGGAATGAAGCTTTGTGTGCTAGGGGGGCTTATCTGTAAGGACTAGGTCAGGGAGGGTTTTGAGAATCTAAGCACTAGTTCAGGACACTCACTACCTTTGGCCTCAAGTTACATTAACATTAATTTAGCATAATGTAGGCCACTTGATCTCGAAGTGTTGTACATATCAATGTCACCTGGGCAGCTTCAAAAATACTCTTGTTGGTTGTCTGGCCCCTGATAATGTCGATATAACTAGCCTTGGGTATGTTGTGGGCTTCAGTATTTAAAAATTTCCCAGATAATTGTTATGCACCCAACTTTTAGAACAACCAATGAAGACAGTTGGGTCCATTATAGCTATTCATGCTAACCTTTCCAAAGTCATCAAATATTTTCCGTCTTGGCAATTTAATATTTCCTAACAATTTTGTCATTTAAGTGGAAATAACAAATTTGTATTTATAACTGTTGAAATTTATAACTGCTATAAGATAATTTAATAACTAACTTTTTAATTAGTTATTACATTGTATAGCCTCGTTTTCTTCTTTCTTCCTCCGTCTTGACCTTGAAACTCAGATGAAATATCATAGAGAAGCAGCTGACCATTCTTCATGCTAGAGGAAATTGGAAGGAAACCATTTTTTTTGATAGTTTGCCCACAAAGATACAAAATTAGAACTTTACTCTTGGCTCCTGTCCTGCTTCTCCTGTTTCCAATATGTATACACTTTGAATTCTTTGTGCCTAAGAGAAAAAGTAGCAAGAGCCTGTATAGTCTCAGATATTCCTTCTAAGGGGCTCATGGTTACTTTCAAATTTTTTCATTTTATTACAGATGTAATAGTATATTTGCTATGATATGCTAACAACTATTCCAATTTGTTATGAATATGCTAGTCAAGAAAGAGAAGTAAAAAAGCTTTTGAATACCTTTTTACCATGTTCCCCTTCCATGTCCACTGCTCTCTCCCTTTCCTTCCACAAGCTTTTTGTTTGCTTGTCATACGTTTCCAAATAGTTCTGAGACGTGGTCTTGGTCACCTGTCAGAGTGGTCTTCACTCATGGCTGGTGGTTGGAATGATTTTTGCCATTACTTTAAATATGAGGGCTAGGAACATGGACCTTATTCATTCCATGGCAGTACATGTCCAGGACTGAATTGTGGGTTTTTTGTTTTTCTTTTTTAAGAACCCATTTATGGAAGTTCAGGATCCAGTGGCTTCTGCCACTGTGAATAGGTCAGCTCTGCTCTAGGAGGGCCATGCTGGGCAGAGGCAGTAGCTCTCGAGAGAGGGGCTTATAGTTACTTGGAGCTGCAGAATTTTAGGTCACTATATTCTGTTTCATTTCAAGAGAGAAGGTGCAGGTAGGAAGAGATTGTCAAGATGATATAGATAATACAACCCTCCCATTCCTCTTCTTCTGTTTAATAAAACTGAAGTTCACCGCCATTCTTTAATTTTATCAGTTGATTATTGTGTATGGAATGCCCTAGACTCAGCGCTCTCGGCAATGCTGCTGGGTGTGGGGGGGGATGAGGAAGTTAAATCATTTGCCCAAGGAGACCAATGAAGTCATAGCAGAAGTAGGTCTACGAAGCTAGTCTCTATTTTCTGAGGTATTACTTAGTTTTTTTTTTTTTAAGATTTTATTTTTTATTCATGAGACACACACACACACACACACACACACACACACACAGAGGCAAAAGGAAAAGCAGGGTCCATGCAGGGAGCCCGACATGGGACTCGATCCCGGGACTCCAGGATCACACCCTGAGCTGAAGGCAGGCACTTAACCGCTGAACCGCCTTAAATTAAGGCGTCCCGACTTAATTTAACTTTTAAAAAGATTTTTATTTCTTTGAGAGAGAGAGAATGGAGAAAGAGAGCTCAAGGGGAGGGTGCAGGGCAAAGGCAGAGGGAGAGGCAGATTCACCGCAGTGCAGAGAGCCCTACTTGGGGCTCAATCCCAGGGTTCCGGGGTCATGACCTGAGCTGAAAGCAGATGCTTAACTGACTGAGCCACCCAGGTGCCCCTGAGGTATTAATTTATAAGAAATTTCCAGTCTTGGTGTTTTTATAAGTATATCCTGCAGTGGATTAAGGGAGCTCTCAAGAGATGTTTATACACGACTTGGAAGTTTTGAAATAATTGATGATACATGTATGCTATCAGATCAAGGAAATTTGGTTAAAATAATATCTAATAGCTATTTGGTTGATAGGTTAAATTCTTAATTTCTGAAAATTATTTTCTTTATGATGATGCAAAAGTACTTTTGGCTTTTTGTGAATTCCCTAAGTGTAAGAAAATACTCCAAAGAAGGGAATTTTGTGTCTGTTCAAGGACTGGGCCTCATGATTTATATCCCTTTCTTTGCTAAAAATCTTTAGCAAACTTGAGAGTTGGGCAAGAAACTAGAGGTCTTTATCTGAGTTCCTTTGACAGATGAGGAGATGGAGACCTGGGGAGGTCGTTATTTCTGAGCTTCCCAGAACAAGGTCAAAGCCAAGTTGGAGCCTTAGAAGTCACACTTTTTTACTTTAAGTTCAATAGACTTTTTACTCTGGTGCAGAGGAAAAGCAGGCAGGGATTGTATCACACACACAGACACATGCACGTGACTTGTACATGTTCTTCATGATGGGTCCATTGTCAGATGTATGGGTTATTACTCACACGTGGTCTGAGGTTGGAGCTGGCCTGAGACAAGGGCTGGAGTGCAAGTAGCTAACTCTGGAAGTTGCCCCTGGAAGTGCCTGTGAGGGGAGTGGGGCACTGAGATAAGGAAGGAAATGCAGCCCATGTTGACTGTGCTGACAGGCTGATTCCACCGAGGGCAACTGAGGCTCCTGTCCACTGGGGTGCTGTCTTCTGGAGACTGTAGAATGTGCTTCACAGTAGTCTGCTGGAGGGGTGAGGAGCTGCTCTGCTTATTTCCTGACTCTTTGGTCATGGTTAGAGGATTTTTCCTGGAGGTCTTTCTCCTAGGCACTTCCTGCAGCAAGGCCTCTTGGGTGTGGTTGGGGATGGAGAGCTGAGAAAATGTGGAGAGGTGACTCCTGCATGCTCAGAATGACATGAAAATGGATGCACGTGGAATGTTCCTGCACACCATGTGATTCCATCAGCTACCACGTCTTGGCTCACTCTTCTTTCTCTCTGGACTAATAATGCCATGGTTCAGGAAGGAGGGGGCTGAGAATTAAGTACCCAGATGATTCTGTGGGTGTGGGCTCTCCCCTGTTTGCTGCCTCCAGATCCACTCTGCAGCCTGCCCTTGTCCCACCTGGAAGGGGTGTCGCATGTTGCCTTGGGGGATGGGCTTCCCTGCCCTCTGGCTTCCAGCCCTATTCACGGGACAGGGAACTGGGGGGAGGAGGAACCTGAGGTCAGTCTGCTTCCTCCTCTGGGTCTTCTCTTGCCACTCAGCAGATGATTGATCCCCTCCAGGGAGGCACAGTAAGTCAGGCAGCCCTCTCTTAGAGCTACTGTACTTTTTCTGGGTCCCTGTAGCTTTGTCCTTGTGCCCCTTCAGGCCTTGGGCACTTCATATTCCCTGGTTGTCTTCCCTAAACCCTGCTGTGGCTGGTAAATAATCCCTTATTACACACCATCACTTGTCTTCTGTGAGTATTCCATCTGTTCCTCGCTAGGACCCTGACTGAGACACCATCTTTGAAGACTTTGCTCTCTAGACAGAATTGGGTAAGATGAAACAGCTAGAGACGTTATGAAGATATAAGATAATGAAGTGTAAATTGTACTTGAGCCCTAAGGACACTCAGCATGTAGGATACATTAACAAAAGAAGGGGTACTTATTAGAGAAGACACTTTTGGAGGGGTGCCTTAGGTTGTAATTAATCATCTTTATTTTTTTGGTCTACTCTATGGGTAGCTCTGTTTGAGGAGTGAATTGAAACTTAGAAGCTCTACCGTATTATGAGCATGTATGCAGTTAATTGTAATGTGTTTGACTCTATAAGATGGAGTAAGATGTAATTCAAAGAAACAGAAGAGTGAAATGGATCTGTCCATCTGGAAATTTCAGAGATTTTTCTCTGTATTCTAATTTTAGATAAGTACATCTTTTCCTCTTAATTCCTTGTATTTCTCATCTCTCTAATGGGTTATAATCCATTTTTTTTTGAGAGTTTGAAAAAAAAAGCTGGTGTGAAAGGCATTTCAGGCTGTTTAGAATAAGGCACTCTAGTGACAGAAGGCACTCACTCTGTACATATTTACAGAGAGCCTCTCGTGATTCAGGCACTTTGCTAAGCACCATAGAGTTAATAATGAATAGTATTTCATCACTGCTTTCAAGGAAACCACAATGTAGTTGGGAAAATAGAAGTTCAAACAAATAATTACGATAAATATTTTAAATATTACAGGCATATACAGAGTATCACGTGAATCTAAATGAGGGTGTAGTTAAGTTGATTGAGGAAAAGCAGAGAGGTTGGTGTGTGTCAGATAATGCTTCATAGAGCAAGTGACATTGAGCTGGGTCTTGAAGGATGATAGTGAGCTTACCAGGGGGAGAAGAGGGAGAAGAGGAGGAATAGCATGAAAGGAGGTGTGGAATTTCCTGGTGGGTTGGACAGTCAGTGAGGCATATGATTATTTGGTCAAATGCTGGTGGCCTTTGGAGAAGTGCCTGGACTTGAGGCCAAGGGATAGAGTAGTCATCTAATCCTTAAAACTCATCATAGCATATACACTCTAAAAATATTAAGGATGAAGACAGAACAAAATGAGGATAATATCTTTAAGAATCTAGGGGCACCGGGGTAACTCAGTGGTTGAGCGTCTGCCTTTGGCTCAGGTCGTGATCCCAGAATTCTGGGATCAAGTCCTGCCTGCATCAGGCTCCTAGAGGGAGCCTGCCTCACCGCCTGTCTATGTCTCTGCCTCTCTCTGTGTGTTTCTCATGAATAAATAAATACAATCTTAAAAAAAAAAATCTTGCAAGACTTCAAGGAGCACATGTTCTAAACTCTGAGCATTATGTGTTTTTAATTCATGAATATCTCAAAATAGGGAGACAGACCCATTGGTATCTTCTATTAATCTGTGCCTTTTCTCAGATTTGAGTGTACTTACACCAAGTGTATCACTGTGAAATTACCTTGCATTGCTTTAGAGTAACTTAAATTATGGAAATATGGGATCCCTGGGTGGCGCAGCGGTTTGGCGCCTGCCTTTGGCCCAGGGCGCGATCCTGGAGACCCAGGATCGAATCCCACATCGGGCTCTCGGTGCATGGAGCCTGCTTCTCCCTCTGCCTGTGTCTCTGCCTCTCTCTCTCTCTCTGTGTGTGACTATCATAAATAAATAAAAATTAAAAAAAAAAAATTATGGAAATATGATGGGTTACTTGGAAATAAGAAGGATTGCCTTTTCAGTTACTAATGATTATATTAGCACCTGTATTCCACAATCACCTGTTCAATAGAATGTATCTGATACCTTGGCCGTAAGAGATTGCTTGAACTTTATTTCTTCCAATTATTCTAGTCTCTAAAGTTTTAGGGGTCAGTAATTTGATACCCCAAGGCAGGTAATTGGTAAAGATTTACCAGCACTACACAGTGCATTTCTGAGTGCCATTTACTAAGTTGGAAGCTGATAAACAAGAATTCCTTTACAGAGGCATGAGCAGAATGGGGACTAAAACACATGGACATTATAGTGCAAACCTTTGTGGACAGAAAGCCTTTAAGCTGGTCGTGTTAAAGGTAATTTTATTGTCAATAAACTGAGGTTTGTGAATTACAGAGTGAGGAACAAAGTCCTCCACTCAGGAGGGAAGGCCCAGAATTGAGCTTGAACTCCCTGTCACACAGCGCTGCATCTCTGCTTTTCGATGTGTATCTGCTTTATTCTTTCCTAATCCTATTTGCTCTCTTCCTCAATTTCTGTTTCAGTTATCTCTTGCTTTGTAACAGCTACCCTCAAACTTCCTGGCTTCAAACACCAACCACCACTTGGTATCCCTCAGACGCCAGGGCTGGGTGGGCTCTCCTGAGCAGTTCTTCCTCTGAGCGTGGCATGGTGGTTGGCTGGGGTTGCAGTTATTGGGGGCTCGTATGTGAACTAGAACACTCAAGGTGACTCTCTCACAGGGTAGGTAGTGGGTGTTGGCTCTAAGGAGGGAGTTCAGCCAACATGCCAACTGGAGCACCTTAGTTCTCTTCCTGTAGCCCCTGCTTTCCGGCTTGGGCTTCTTGCAGCAGGGGGACTGGCTTTCAAGAGGGAGCATGACAAATGTGCAAAAGTGGAAGTTGTCAGTGCCCTTCAAGCCAGGCCTCAAAAATCCCCAACGACTGTTCCCGTAGCATTCTGTTGGTCCTAACAGTCACAGGGCCAGCTTCCCTGAGAGGGCAATAGACTTGACCTGTAAATAGGAAGGGTGATAATTTACACATACAAAGATTTTTTTTCACATGGCCAACATGACCAACATGACCAACATGACCAACATGTCCTTCAGCCCTCACTGTACATGGAAACTTCTAGTTCTGTGTTCATCACCAATCGGCTGTGGCATTGTCTGTGTCTTCAGAGCTCCCAAGTTCAAAGGTTCCAAAGTTCAGATGCTCCCAAGAAACACATATATTGGTTGCTAGTGGTCCAGTCACCTGCGATTGAGAGGGCCAAGCCGTAGCCTAGTAGGTAGGGATTGTCTTAGAGGGACCGGGGTGGGATCAGTTTTCACAAAGGAACTGTGGTCAGAGTAGGCAGTGGCAGATGAGTAGAGAACATCTAGACACTGAGGGTTTGAAGGAGCTCTCAGGGTCTGCCCATTTCTCTGAGGCTAGAGATGTCTTTCTATGTTCCACAAAGCTCTGCGTAACCTACCTTCTGCCTTCCAACTTTTTTTTTTCAATTTTTATTTATTTATTTATGATAGTCACACAGAGAGAGAAAGAGAGGCAGAGACATAGGCAGAGGGAGAAGCAGGCTCCATGCACCGGGAGCCTGACGTGGGATTCGATCCCGGGTCTCCAGGATCGCACCCTGGGCCAAAGGCAGGAGCTAAACCGCTGCGCCACCCAGGGATCCCCTGCCTTCCAACTTCTTGAGCCATTCTCTCCGTGCTTTGACTTTTTGTTTTTGTGGTTTTTTTTTTTTTTTTAAGTTACTCCAGGCACCGCTCTCTCTCTTGCCCCCATGTCCTTTCATGTTTCTATAACAAGAAGTCTCTCTTCTCTCCTCCCATCTGTCATTTAGCTTTTAGCTTACTCTTCCAATCTCAGTTCAAGTATCACTTCCTCAGGGGAGCATGGAACCCTTTTGATTAAATCTCATTGCCTGTTCCATCTCTGTTTCCTTCCTTGCACTAAGCATAGTTTGTGATTTTATGCCTGTGTGGCTACTTGATCACCATCTGCCTCCCATGGTAGACTACAGAAGGCAAAGAAATGTGTCTGTCTTCCTCAGGGTGGCAGTGGCTGTGCATGGCTCATGTTAGGTCTTGGCAAATACTTGTTGGCATGAATTAAAATGGGACCTGGTAGGCACCTGGGTGGCTTAGTAGTTGAGTGTCTGCCTTTGGCTCAGGTCATGATCCTGGAGTCCTGGGATCGAGTCTTGCATCAGGCTTCCCCCAGGAAGCCTGCTTCTCCCTCTGCCTCTCTCATGAATAAATAAATAAAATTTTAAAGAAAAATAGGAGCTGGTGACCTTGAAGAAGTAAAGATTGAAGGGAGAGAAGCTTTCTCTTGGTGAGAGAAGTTGAGAGTAGCCTGTTCTGGGGACTGTAAGGATGACCCCCTGTAGTGGCAATTTATAAGTCAGTGAAGTCCTATCCTTAACAGATTGGTAGAGGCTACGTGGTTGTGTCCTGAGATTTAGCAGGAATTCGTGCCCAGATATAGACCCTAAATTCCAGATTAAATGCCACCTTCATTCACTTTTTGATTCTACCATCATGTGGCCCTAGTTCTATACCCAGTGATCTCAGTGATGGCCATACTTTGTGACTAGGACCAGAACTGCTCATTCCATTCTTGTTTACTCTCCTGTGAAGCCAGGAACTTGTTTGATTATAAGTCAAAGATTGGTTAGATTATAGCTTGGGATATGATGTGCCTATGAGCATAATCTCCATGAGATAACCCCAGCCATAACTTCCTGTCCGTTCTTCTGTGGCACCACTACCTAAGAAAAAGTTAGATCAAAATGGCAGAGAGAAACAGAGAGAGTAAGAAATAACAGATGCTTTTTTCCCAAGATTCTGTATCCTTGGAATTCTAGGCATTTTCAATTCCTTATCTTCAGAGATTGAGATAAGGGGAATATTGTCTCAGTTAATTTATTTCACTGAAATAATTTAATTCAGCAAATATGTATCGAACACTATATATGTATATCCATGGAGGTGTAAAAACAAGTACAGCATGGTGTATGACCTTGAAGTTTACCTCTACCAAGGAGATAGGGCATGTATCTAAGACATGAGGTCCTAACAAAAGAGCTGTAATAGGACCTGGATTGGGGCTGGAGTAGTTAGGAGCGTTTTTATAAAAAGAGAGGCCAGAATTTGAACTAGTCTTCATGAACGAGAAGATTTAAGAAAGATGGCACAGAAAAGAGGGAAAGCTGGGGAAGTCCCCACATGTAAAATTTAAAGTGAGAGAATGAGAAAGAATGCCCTTTCAGGGGCACCTGGGTGGCTCAGTCAGTTAAGCGTCTTTCTTCGGCTTAGGTCATTATCCCGGGGTCCTGGGATTGAGCCCTGCATTTGCAGGGAACCTGCTTCTCCCTCTCCCTCTCTCACTCCCTGGCGCTCCTCCGGCTTTTGTGTTCTCTCTCTCTCTCTGTCTAATAAATAAATAAAATCTTAAAAAAAAAAAAACAAACGCTTTCATATTCTCCGGCTTTTGTGTTCTCTCTCTCTGTGTCTAATAAATAAATAAAATCTTAAAAAAAAACAAACAAACGCTTTCATATTCTAGAGGTAGTGGATGCCTGCAGGATAGGGCTAGAGGTCAGAGAAGGGAGGGCCATGGAGAGATCCATCATCATTGGGAGAGACCCTTGGAGGTAGGGGAAGTCCCATCCTAAAACCCGTAGCTGCAGAGTATTATTTTGATGACAGTTGGCTGGGTGGTTTGGGCGAGGGAGAAGTTGGAGCCAGCAAGACTGTCTGGGATATTGTAGGGGTCAGCAGCAGAAAGGTGGCAGTGAGAACTGAGAGGGAGGGAGGGAGGTACAGAGAATAGGGTCAGAGGAAGCAGAGGTAGAGTTTCCAATCTGGACTCAGAGTGAGGAAGACACCAATGGAAGAAACAAAGGGACGCTGGCCCTGCGTGAATGGAAGACTAGTTTCAGGATCATCAATCCCGAGGCTGGGACTAGATGGTCATGCTTAGGCTGAGTGGACCGGAGAAGTGAAGTGTCTTAGAAGCAGTGGCAGGTAACTGTGGGTCCACTGAAAGCTAAAGGCTGGAGATGTAAATTCACACATCATCAGAACCTGTTGGATTAAATAAACACAGTGAACACAAATGTGGAGTTTGGGCATTTTAATTCAGAAAATAAAAGCCCTTTACATTCAAATACTGAAACCCAGTTCACCTGTAAATTCTGTTCGGGATTCAAAGACCTATCTGAAATTTAATCCGTTTGTGTTACCTTCATCACTACTGCTGCTGCAGTCACTGTCCTGCTTCACCTGGACTGTGCCGTAGACGTTGGGCTGCTCTCCTTGCTTCTGTCCCTGCCCACCTATAGTCTGTTCTCAAGACAGCAGCCCAGATGAGCCTCTTTTTATTTCCTTTTTAAAATAATTCTTTATTAATTTTTGAGAGAAAGAGAAAGAGTGAGCAAGCAAGTGGAGGGGGAGGGGTAGGGGGAGAGGGAGAGAGAGAGAATCTTTAAGCAGACTCTGCTAAACACAGAGCCCGACACAAGGCTCAGTCCCACAACCCTGAGATCATGACCTGAGCCTTAACCAAGAGTCAGATGATTAACCTTCTGAGCCCCCCAGGTGCCCCAGGTGATCCCCTTAATTGAAGTCAGGTCATGTTCTGCCTCTAGCCACCAGTGGCTCCCTGTCTCTTTAGAAGCATAGGCTGCAGCCCTTAGCAGGACCTTCAAGGGCTCGCATGATCCCTTCCTTTTTATCTCTGACGTCATGTTACTATGCTCCCTTGTTCACTCCATGCTGGTCACCCTCACCAGCTGCTTCGCACATGTGCTAGACACACCATCCCAGGGCTTTTGTCTGTCCTCCTTTGACCTGGAAAGCTGTTCTTCTCAGTTTCCATGGGACTTATTCTCTTATCTTCTTCAAATCTTTGCCATCTGGGGCCTTCCTTTACCCTCCTGTTTAATGTCACCACCTCCTGTGAATTACGTCCTCTTTCCTCTGGGGCCTTCCATATCTCCTGATGTCCAGACTGTATACTTTTTTGGGGTCTACCCCTCCAGAATGAAAGTTGCATGAGAGTAGGGATTTCTGTCCCATAACCCTTTACCATGGCATTCTCAGTACCTGTAACAGTGCCACGTACTCAGTAATCATTTGTTAAGCGAGTAAAAAATTCTGGTAGCAGGTTCTATTTTTTTTTTAAAGATTTTATTTATTCATGAGAGACACAGAGAGAGGCAGACACATAGGCGGAGGGAAAAGCAGGCTCCCTGCAGTGAGCCTGATACAGGACTCGATCCCAGGACCTCAGGATCATGACCTGAGCCAAAGGCAGACGCTCAACCACTGAGCCACCCAGGCGTCCCAGCAGTTTCTGTTTTTGAATAGAATTGTGTCTTTCTTGAGACCAGTTGTCAAGAATTTTCATCTTTATATCCAGGGATGGATATAAAGCAGACGCTCAACCACTGAGCCACCCAGGCATCCCAGCAGTTTCTGTTTTTGAATAGAATTGTGTCTTTCTTGAGACCAGTTGTCAAGAATTTTCATCTTTATATACAGGGATGGTCAACTGACGCTCAGTAAATGCTGGAAAAGTGCATACAACCTGAGATATGAAATCGTAACATTTTACATGGTCTTGCTCCAGAAATCTCCCCTGCTAGATGGAACATCCCCCCCTGTGAAGGGGGGAGGGGCGTAGAAGAACAGTTTTGCTTCACTTAGCTGAGCTTCCACTCTGGGCTTTAGAATTCACATAGCAGTTTGGCATTTCTTTCATTATTACTACAATTATTAATTGGATGCTATTTAAAAATTTGGCCCTTAAACTCTCTGCTGATGTTTTAGGAGATTATGCTATACAGGGTGCAGAAATTGCTGGGGCTGATCGTATTCATGGCCAATTAAGGAACAGCACTGGCAAGCAACACAGGGTGGATTCAGTTGTGTCTTCTGGGAGTCCTGGTGGTGATGGTTCGTGGTTTCTGGGAAGCAGCTGCCTGGGCTGCCTTCTGCGAGAGGGATCTTGATTTGGTTACCTGGTGGGCATTTGTTGTTAAAAAAAAAAAAGAAGAAGAAGAAGAAGGGGATCCCTGGGTGGCTCAGCAGTTTAGCGCCTGCCTTTGGCACAGGGCGTGATCCTGGAGTCCCAGGATCAAGTCTCATGTCAGGCTCCCTGCATGGAGCCTGCTTCTCCCTCTGCCTGTGTCTCTGCCCCTCTCTCTCTGTCTCTCATGAATAAATATATAAAAAAAGAAGAAGAAGAAGAAACAGCCTTCCGTGAGTTAATTTAGGGGGGTTAAAGAGAGAGAAGGAAGAACAAAGTAAAGAAATTACTCCTTATATGGGAGCATGTATTTGAAAAGTCCCTCTGAAGTTCACTTTTTGTTTTATTTGGTATCACTTTCATCTCTTACCAGGGGATGCGGATGTCTTTTAAAAGAATGCATACAGGAAAACAGGCTGTAGGAAGCAGAAATGAAATCTTGGAAGTTTAACAAAATGCCAAAGGACAAATCTGCCCCCCAGAAGCTGGGCTGTTACCACATCTTTAAGGTTAAGATTTGCGAGAACCAACTGTGGTGTTTCTTTCTTTTTCTTTTTTTAAAGATTTTATTTATCTGTTCATGAGAGATATGGAGAGAGAGGCAGAGACATAGACAGAGGGAGAAGCTGGCTCCTCACAGGGAGCCCGATGCATGACTTGATCCCAGGACCCCAGGATCATGACCTGAGCCAAAGGCAGATGCTCAACCACTGAGCCATTCAGGCTGCCCAACTATGGTGTTTGTTTTGCCACTCTTGATACTGTGTATGACCAACTAAATGACCATGTTCTTATTTACACTTAAGGGAGTTCAGACAGTAGGGAAATAGAGCACAAAGGAAATTGAAAAACATGAGCAGAAGATTATGGCTTTGCTTAAATTTAGGGTTAAAGCAATCCATGGAAAATTGTTTTGGATTTTTCTAGCTTGTGACAATACTGTACATCCCTTGTTTTCAAATACAGTATCTATAAGGAGTCAAAAGAAAGTTCAAATAAAATGAAAGCCCAGAGGACACACACAGCCAGAAGTTCATCCATGTGACATTCCCTGAGACTATAACATGGTGTCAATTGGCAGAAATCGGTGGCACAGCTATTTGCCAAGCTTTGCCTGAAAGTGCCAGAGGTATAGGGGGTATTTGGTCTGGAGTCAAAAGCCAGGTGAGAAGAAACATCAGAGACAAGGCTTTTTTATTTTTTATTTTTTTGGTTTCAAAGTGTCTTATCTGTGTTTGCACCCATTTCTGTCCCCATTAAAGAGGACACCTCATGGACTAACTAGGATCATGAACTTGATGTTCAAGGTGAAAGTGAGTGAGAAAAATTTGAGGGGTGAGTTTTATGATGGGAAGCAGGAAATCTGACCCCATGGAACTCTAAAGAAGCTCTCCTACATCTTTGCTACATTGTAAAGGTCACATTCATCATATAGCACAACTCTTGGAGTGAATCCTTCATGTTCAGTAAGAGAAATAAACTGTTTATCTTCAAAAAAATCAAAGTTGTGTCTTCAGATTTTCTCTGATTAGGAAGAAAGGCACTACTGTACCCTACTTTTTTTTCTGTTTATCTTTTATATTTTTGACAGTTGCCTTCACTTCCAAAAATGTGGATCTACATTGATTCTGAATTCATAATTATCAGTCTTATCCAGCTAATAATGGTGATCAAAGTTCTTTTTATCTTTTTTCCTCAGCTGTAGCCTAGTGTTTGTAATGATCTTTCCTTGATGTCAGGCAGAGGAGAGGATGGGAGATTATACAGCAAAAATCAGTCTTTTGTATTCAGTGGCCCATCCTACTTGTTGATTTCTTCACACGTGAGCCCATCCGATATTCGGTGATCATCTATGAACCAGGCTTTGTTTTGGGCTCTGGATCTAAGGTGGAATAATCTAGGATCTTTCTCATGAAGGAATATAGACCAAGTGATAGGCATTTATATAAAATCAGGTAAATTCTACTGTGGGATGGTCTTACAATCTCTTCTTGGGGGTTTCGAGGAAAGCTCCCAGGAAGAAGTATTGTCTCCATGGGTGCAGGAAGGATAAATTGAAGTTAGCTGGATGAACTCTGTATTTGGGCTTGGGTGTGGTGAAGGGGTAATGAGGAGTTTCCAGCAGAAGAAACTCCATGTTCTAGAGGTCACATTTTTATGTGAGAGTTGTGTTTCTGAAGTGTTTGATATTCAGAACTTCCATAATTCAAGAATAATCCTGACAAAAGATGGTGGGTATTTCCATTCATCAGCTAATGTGGCGCCACCCTGTGGCCACTCCGTAAACAGTTTAGCCTTTCCTAGGTCCAGACAGCTTCCAAGGGACAACTCTCCAAGAATGGAGAGTTTTGCATGGATTTAACATTGATTCAAACTAATGTGAGACCATATTATTGCTGTTGTATTATTTTGAAGCTGCATACTTCAAGTTCACATTAAATGGCACCAAACTCTGGAAACTTTCAGAGCTCTAGCTCATGGCCCGTGTGATGGAATTGAAAGTAGTTCATGGATACTATGTATACCCAAGAGTGTAGGGGTAAGAAAGGAAGGAGATGGAGGGGAGGAAGGGTAGAAGAAGAGGGAATCACGGCCCTGATTATCACAGGCCTGTGAACTATGATAGGAAGGTGGCAATGGGGAGCCTCTGAAGAATGTTCAATGGCAAGTCAGCCTTAAGCTCTTATTACGGTTTTAATCATGGGAAAGTTGATATTAAACTAAGGCTGTCTGTGGGTTTCAGATATTTTTGGAACATTCTTCTTCATTTCTCATTGGACTTTAGATATAAACAATAAAAGCTTTCATGATTTTAATAAAAGATTTCATGAATAAAACCTAATTACCTTTAGGTTTTTGTCTTGTTGATTTTGTTTATTTTGGAAATGTTCTTTAACTGGCTTGGAAGAGACGATAAAAATACATGGCCTAAAGAGCAAGAAGGTGGGATAGGAGCTCAACACAGGTGTGGGATCTAAGACTGGAGGATAATTTTTTTTAGCGCATCATAGTTGGCGGTCTATAGTAAAATACATTGGGGGAAACATGAATTAGACAAAGTTATATACGTTTATTAACTGTGAGATGTCTTAGGACCTTAAAAACATTAATGTGTGTTGTGAACCTCTAATATAAAGTTAAGGTATGCAGTGTACCCCACACTTGTTTTACCACTAAGAACCTTTGTTCTAGAAATAGTCGTTATAGTCTGGCTGATACTCCAAGGAATGTGCATCACTCCTCTACTGCCACAATAAAGTTGTGTAACAAGGAACTACAAAATATAAAACCTCAGTGGAACACAGTAAAAACAGACTTAGCTTACAGGCTGGGGGCTCACCTGTTGTGGTCAGCTATGGGTTGGGCAGATAGTCCTTTTGATTTTAGTTGGGGTTGCTCCCATGTCTGGGGCTCAGGGCTGTCAGCTGATCTAAGGATGGCTTTAGGGAGACTGGGGTGACTCATCACTGCTACCGCTGTCTCTCATCCTCAACCATACTAGACCTAGCATGTTCTCCTGGCTGTGACAAAGGAGCAAGAATGAGAACAAGCCCAATAATGCGTGCACTTTTCAGGCAGTTGCTTGTATGATGTTTGTTAATATCTTGTTGACCCAAAAAAAGTCACACGACTGGTCCCAGAGTGAGAAGGCACTCAAAGCGTAAATGGTAGAAGGCATAGATGCAGGAGGGAGAATAATTGGACTCTTTTTGCAATCAGACTACCTGAGAACCCAGCTTGAGAATTGCTGGGTGAGATCACAGTCAACAGAGAGCAAGGAATGAGGTCAGATTCTTTTCTCTATGCCATGGCCACAGATTGTACTTTTTAATTTTGATAAGGAATCTCACCAGCAGATGTCCATGCCATGTCAAGTGACAAAGAGTTCATTTGGTTCTGCACAGGACTTTTATTATCTTTCTGTGGAGTCGTTTCAGAGCTGCAAGGATTGTGGACATTAGCTAGTTCTGGTAGCGTCATGTTGGCAACGAGGAGACAGAGGCCCAGAGAGGTTTGTTGACCAGTGAGTACACACAGCTTCCTAGAGCAAAACCAAGTCTCAAACCTAAATCTTCTGTCAAGCTGTTTGGGTTTTAATTACCTCAAAGTAGCTTTGTTTGGGTGAGGTGGTGAGGCAGAATGGGATTGGGTGGGACTGAAATTTATTCATAACCTTTATATATGAATAAATCACATTCCTTCTGAAGGGACTAGAATATAAATAACTTTGAAAATAGATGTTAGAGGTCTTTGGAAGGTCAAAGTGAACAAACAATGGTTGCTGAATATTGTATTGTCACTGGGGACCTTTTTTTTTTTTTGGAGGAAAAGTTTGAAGTGGGAAGGGGCCCTTGATTGAATAAATCATTTCACTAATCAGATTGTTTTCCCATCTGTGAACATTAGACAAGGAAGGCAAAATATGGAATGCTTCATAAATTTGCACGGGGGCCATGCCAATTGTTGTGGTGTCACACCAATGTTAGTATCTGCTGCTGAAGATTCTTGGTAGTATGTTTTCATCTTCAGAATTTTTTCTCTCCTCTACCCCTCTTCCCTTCCCCTGAGAATTTCTGTTGCATCAGAGGAGTCAGCAGAGGACTTTTGAGAAGAGAGAAAAGAATTTGTGTTCTAGCTCCTACTTTGTCAAACAGTAGATAAAATCGTGAAGGCGTATCTAGCCTTGCAGAATAGGAGCTACATTAACACCTAATTTAGCTCACAGTGGTGGGTAACAATTTGTTCTACATAAGTAAAATCTTGATTGTGAAATTCTATCCATTTAAATGCTGTCCAGTAAATTTGCTATTTTTATGATGGAAATACTTTCAGAATATTACATATATTTCCCTGGTTTACTAAACAGAGTCATCAAAATGTCTCCGCCTCATTCTTTCAGGCCACAGTGATTGAACTGTGCAGTAATAAAGTGACATGGCTTGTAAAGGGCCACACAGGCAGGTCATTATTGTTATCGTTTGCTTGGGGGCTGCTGAGGGTGCAGGACAATGTGCCTTTAAACTAGGTTTTGACAGATCGACCTTAATTCTTGCATTTTATTTTCAGAGTGTTTCTCTCTGCTCCTTGTTGCCAGTTGATCAGCTGTATCTCCGGGCTGCCTAAATGCAGACTTGCTTTTAGATGCACTCCTGGACCATCTCTGGTTCTGCTCCATGTTCGAGGGAACTACATAGTTCCCCGGGCTTCCTGGCTGTCTGGTGACCAAAGGGAGGTCCCTGTTTCTCTCTGTGTTTCTTCGGTAACTCCAGAAACAGCTGTGTCTCCTTCATAGCTTCTGCCTCCACCTGCCCCCACCTGAACAGCCTGGGCAGCTGTTCTAATCTTACCAGTTGGCCCAAATCTCTGGGCTCTAAAAACCCTGCTTCCTTCCACATCCTTCTGACCTACACAAGCTAGCAGTTCAGTTGCTGCTCCCTGGCTCCTCCATGGACCCTCTGTGCCCCCTCTGTGGCCCCTTAGCCATTCTGTCATTCTGTAACCAGTCCTTGGTTTCTGTTTCCTGGTTGTCTTTCCTAAGTTTATTAAAGTTGCCTTCTCCCGCAACTCTCTCTCATCCTAATTTGCTTCTTGCAGTCTACTGTGAGGACAGCAGCCAACCTGAGTAGCTTATTTTATGGGACATGAAAGTGCAAACTCGAATGAGCCATAGAGCAGAGTGATTTAGAACCTAGGCTCTGGCATCAGAATGACTGGGTTCCAATCCCAGCCTTTGCGATCACTGGCTGTGTGACTGTGGGCAAGCCTCTCAACTCTCTGAGACTCACTGTTTTCATCTGAATCAAAGTAATTACAGGCCCCATGCCTTCTCTTAAGATCAACACCTAAGAAGGGGAAAGGGAGGATTGGGCAGGGGGCAGTTGAGCTGCAAGGCCGTCTTAACAGAAGCCTTAGTCAAACCCCGAGGGAGCTTTAAAGCTGGTTGGGCCTTTATGCACTGATGTCAGCCACTGAAGGCAGCTGCAGGGTGGGAGCTTGATCTTAGGTGGAAAAACTTTCTTCAGCTGAGGGCAGTTACCTGCATTCTGCCTGCAGGATTGGCAGCAGCATTGAACTCAGTTGTTTCGTCCTAAATTGGGGTCTCATTACCACAGTGTCTGTGGTTCTTCTGGTGTATAAATGTGAAAGACAGTTACTCCATGAAAAGTGGGTTGCTGGGCAGCCTGGGTGGCTCAGCCGTTTAGCGCCGCCTTCAGCCCAGGGTGTGATCCTGGAGACCCGGGATCAAGTCCCACATCGGGCTCCCTGCATGGAGCCTGCTTCTCCCTCTGCCTGTGTCTCTGCCTCTCTCTCTGTGTCTCTTATGAATAAATAAATAAATAAAATCTTAAAAAAAAAGAAGTGGGTTGCTGGGTGTCCAGTACCTGGGAGATTGCTCAATGCTCAATATTTATTTATCATTATTAATAGGTTAAATATAGCCAGTAAATGGACTGTTGTCTAGTTTAGCTATTCGTGTTTTTTTTTTTTAAGATTTTATTTATTCATTCATGAGAGGCACAGAGAAAGAGAAAGGCAGAGACACAGGCAGAGACAGACAGGCTCCATGCTGGGAGCCCGACTTGGGACTTGATCCCGGGTCTCCAGGATCACACCCTGGGCGGAAGGTGGCACTAAACCGCTGAGCCACCAGGCTGCCCAGTTTTTTGTTTTTTTTTTTTTTTAAGATTTTAAAAATTTGAGACTGTGCAAGAGCACAAGCAGGGGGGAAGAGCAGAGGGAGAGGGAGAAGCAGACTCTCTGCTGAGCACAGAGCTTGATACTCTGCTTGATGCTGGGCTCCATCCCTGATCCCCAGGATCATGGCCTGAGCCCAAGGCAGATGCTTAACCAACTGAGCCATCCAGGCACCCTTAGCTCTTCAGGGTTTGAACTGACTTCCTTGCTGTGACTCTGTCCTAGGAGGTCCAGGAAGCGCTATGTAAACGGTCTGTGGGTAAACCGTGTTCTGTGGCTTCTCCACGTACACTGTTACCACAGGTATACTTTTACAGTAATGTTGATATAGTATCTTTAAATACTAAATCTAAATGGCTATAAATACTATATCTAAATGGCTCCCCTAGGTCCTTATATCTTTATTCCTTAAGCTATTCAAGGCATTTAAAACCAAATACGATGAAAGAAGACAGCCCCAATTTTTGGAACACTCATTATGTAGCCACTGTGCTAAGCATATCTTAACAGTTCCCTGGGCAACTCTCAAGAGTGCTCAGATTCCTGCAGAGGACCTGAGCTCAGCGAGGTTCAGACGGCTGCCCTAGGTCACCCAGTCAGGAAGCGGCAGCTAAGAATCCCCCCTTGGGGCTGCAGCCCCAGACTCATGCGAACCTACGCTTTTAACTAAACATTGCGATGATTTAAGCAGCAGTAGGGGAAACCTTCCCCTCTGAAAATAACTCTAGCAAAGTGTAGGTGTTGTTTTGGTAGAAACATTTCAGCTGCTGCCATAAAAATCTTCTCCCAAATGGCTTTGTGAGAGCAAAGCTGTGCAGCCTCTGCTTGTGTTTATGATGTGAGCCTTATGGCTCAGCCACAACACAAATGATTTGTTTTCCTGGCCTTGTTGGCGAAGTGATTTAATTTCTGGATTTCCCTGAGGAATAAGCCTAAACAAATAAATTTCTTTATAATTGGCTGTTTAAAGAGAGGCCACAAGGAAGAGTCAAGATGGGAAGTCAGGTACGTTTTCATTCGCTAAGTGGTGTGGTAAGGGAGGTGCACGTGCAAGGATGGAATTCATCCGGCAGTTTCCGCTTCCTAATATTTGGCTTTCTGCTCTTTATTGAGAAATGGTTAGTGTAATCCACTAAAGCCCCACAAGGAAAGTGGGCTTTTAGGTAAGTGGGTGTTCATCATTGTTGGGGAATAGTGAATTACGTCACGATATTTTTATATCTAAATTAAAGCAGTGCCTCCTTTTCTTTTTAAAAGATAATTTTTCAAAACAGAGTAAGTAGTACTGAGAAGTCTGGGAAGCTGTAAGGTCAGGGATTCCTAAAAATGTGTTCCAAGGAGCCCCATTTGTTTGATGTATCAGTTAGGATTAGTTTTGACTATTTATAACAGGAAAATTTAAAACAGCAATGACTTAAGATGGAACATTCATGGCAGAGAAATTCATTTAGGCCCTCCATGGTTTCCTGCTGTGATCGGGAGCCCAGATTCCTATCTTTCTGTCCCACAGTCCTAGTCCTGTGGCTTCCCTTTTCAAGGTCACTCAGGGCCAGTTTAGTTTGGGTTCTCATGTCTGCAGCCCACATGTGCAGCAAAAAGGAATTAGTGAGAAGAAAGGAGCCTTCTCAGTTGAGAGGTGACCCCCTCCATTTCTGCAGCCTTCCTCGAAGTTCAAATGGCACTTGCGTTTGTGCTTTATTGGCCTGCACTTGGTCACATAGTCGCACCTAGCTGCAAGAGAGCCTGAACATGTAATCTTCAGTTGAGCACACTTGAGTCTGTCTTACTAATGGAACAGAGGATGGATAATGACTAATCATCAGGAGTTTTACCACATTCGGGATGGTAACACTACTGCCCTGGCCACGACTTTGGACATGTTAGAATTAAGCATGCACAGGTGAATTTCATTGGTGTGTTATCCTAATAATCTGCAGAGTCTTCAGTGAGCTGATGTTCATCAGAATAGAGAGTTCCTGAATGTGCTTCACTCTGGTCCCCCTTACTAGAGGAAAAATGTTCAGATAAGCATGCTAACTCCATGTCATTCAAATATCGATCAACTACCATGTGCCATGTCCTGTGTGAGATCTTAGCAGGATGTAGGAGCTAGAGCAACATTTACCACATTTATTTGAGCACCCAGACTTTTGTGTAGGTGGGCTCTGTGACATCACTTGCTGTTCTTTGGAACAGTAGTATACTCCCATTTGCTGTGTGCTCTGTAGCTAGACTGTCCGGGAGTATAAAATGTGACATAAATGTAGTCTAATGGACCATGACTCAGTCATGCCCACTTGCTCTTCCTCATTTTCGTCAAGACTAGTAAAAACAATATGGATAAGAAAAAAGTCACAAGTAAGGAGAGAGTGGTTTGAGACAGCCCATAGCAAACTTATTAATAAATGGTGACTGTTTATTGGTCAATTCCCCTTATCTTAGTCTGTAAAAGGGTTCTATTCATGAGTTCAGTGGAATGTCAGGATATATTATCAACACTTTAAAAAATTATGATACTTGTTAGGAAGACCTTTCTGTATTTGTTTTCAGTGCCCCTTCAGCCACCTACCCACAGGTACTTTTGTTTTTAATCTACAGTTTGTTTTAGGTAGTGCAAGGAGAAGATCTGATGCTATATCTTGGCTGATAAAGCTCTGAAATATTGCACTTGTTATGGCCCTCTGAAATGCACAATCTTCTCATCCTAAACTGGGCATATGATATGGGCGTATACCCATATCAGGGCATTCAGGAAGTCATGTAAAGATCACATATGACCATGACTCCTATACCTAACATTGACATGCTAGTAACCATATATTGGGTACAGTTTTCTTTCTTTCTTTTTTTAAAGATTTTATTTATTCATGAGAGACACAGAGAGGCAGAGACATAGGCAGAGGGAGAAGCAAACTCCCTGTGGGAAGCCCAATGCGAGCTTTGATCCAAGGACTCCGGGATCACGACCTGAGCAAAAGGCAGACACTCAACCCCTGAGCCACCCAGGTGCCCCAATGTTGGGTACAGTTTTCAACAAACCTGTGAGGTAGAGTGCTCTCATCCCATTCGTAGGTGGTGTACCTAAGGCACAAAAGGGTTAAGTAACACGCCAGAGTCTCACAGACCTGAGATTTGTCCCCAGTGTCCCTGGCCGCATGGTCCTGTCTCAAAGTCAGGCTAAAGAACTTCCTCGGAAGTGTGAGTACCTAGTCATTTAAAAAAATGAAAGAAGTAAAGGTCTAATTTTGACAGAATTGAGAGAGATGGGAACAATGACTGAGATTTTAAAAATTAGCTTTGGACTCCGTACAGAGCCGGCCCTGGAAATTTACATAGCTATTTCTTGCAGGTACATTTGACATTCAGAAGCAATCAGATTGTATTATCTGTTCTTGGAGGGATTACTGGTCTCTGTGCATCGTGAAGGTTACATTTGCAATCATCATTAATTTCATTGTTCACCATTTTCCTCCACATTAGATACAGGGTTGTCTCTTCTTCTTTTCTAGTTGGGTTCTAGCAGAGATGATAATTTGTGGGATTCGATGGGACAATTAAAGTTTATTGTTCAGGAAGCCCTATTAGACACAGAGAGTGAATTCGCCTTTAGGAGCTTGGCTGAACCATGTGGATCACTAATCCAGGATCACCGAGCAGTATTCTCTTCTCTTCTTCACTTCAATCCAAAGGGCACATTAGGAACATCTGGGTGGCTCACTGGTTGAGCATCTGCCTTTGGCTCAGGTCGTGATCCCAGGGCGCTGGGATTGGGTTCTCCCTCTGCCTATGTCTCTGCCTCTCTCTGTGTGTCTCTCATGAATAAATAAATAAAATCTTTAAAAAAAAAAAAAGCCCATTGTACTGGAGTGGGGCAAAGAACGTATATGACATTGATACAGAGTGATCCCCCCTGTACATTCTATGATTCACTCAAGGTGGTCCCACTAAACTAGATGAACAAAAGGGTAGGATCCCCCTGGACCCAAGTAGAGAGAAAATCATAAGAAGGGAAAGAGAAATAAGTGATGCCTGCTTGCTTTTTTGTCTTTATCTATTTGGGCTATAACAAAACAGCACAGACTTATGGGTTATAAGCCATAAGCGTGCGTTAGAAACAGCAAACGTTTACTTCTTACAGTTCTGGAGGTTGGAAGCCTGCATGGTGGAGTGAGGGCCCTCTTCTGGATCTCAGACATCTGCTTATGCCCTCCCAGGATTGAAGGGGCTAGAGAGCTCTCTGGAGCCTCTTTGATAAGAACACTAATTGCATCCATGGGGGCTCTGGCCTCATGACCTAAGCACTTGCTGAAGTCCCCACCTCCTAATCTCATCATCTTTGGGGGTTAGGATTTTATGAGTATTGAGGGGGTACAAACATTCAGACCATAGCAACATTCAAGCAGATTGTTAAAATCCATTGCATGTAAGGTGGCCACAATTTAAACAAAAAGTCATTTACTAGAGCAGTATCAAGAAAACAGCAATTTTTGAGATGCTACATGAATCTGGCAGAGTGTTAAAATGTTGAAGGAACTACATGCCTGGTTGTGTAAATACATTTTAGTTGGTGTCATATGGATAAGGAATGGTAGCCTCATTTTAAACTCTTAGTAATTAAAATACTGGGATTTTTTTTTTTTTAAGTAGAGAGGAAATTATAATAGAATTCAAGGTAGTGCACTTGATTTTCTGCCTTCCAGAGGATCACATGGGTTTAAAACACTCTTCAGGGGCAGCCCAGGTGGCTCAGCGGTTTAGTGCCACCTTCGGCCTGGGGCGTGATCCCAGAGACCCGGGATCGAGTCCCACGTCGGGCTCCCTGCATGGAGCCTGCTTCTCTCTCCGCCTGTGCATCGGGCTCCCTGCATGGAGCCTGCTTCTCTCTCCGCCTGTGTCTCTGCTTCTCTGTTTCTCTCTCTGTGTGCCTCTCATGAATAAATAAATAAAATATTAAAAAAATTATTTATTCATAAAGACAGAGAGAGAGAGGCAGAGACACAGGCGGAGAGAGAAGCAGGCTCCATGCAGGGAGCCCGACGTGGGACTCGATCCTGGGTCTCCAGGATCACACCCCAGGCTGAAGGCGGTGCTAAACCACTGAGCCACCAGGGCTGCCCAATAAATAAAATCTTAAAAAACAAAAACAAAACAAAACAAAACAAAAAAACAACAAAAAACACTTCAGTTGGCTGTGTTCTTAATTGAAATAAAACAAAACAGAAGAGGCTTTTCTCCCCCCCTATACAGGAGACCATGAAGAAGTCTCTTTGTAATTCACAGACCAGAGGATCAAGTTTGAATATATCACTACTTACTTAGATATATTTATAAAATATTGTAATAGCTAATTTATACGGAATTCTTACTTTATGCTAGGTAACAATTTAGTGCTTTACCAGTAATAACCCCTTTATCCTCATGATAACCCTCAGAAGTAGCTACTATTATTACCTCTCTTTTACAAATGAGGAAACCAAGGCACAGAGATCTTAAGTAACTCGCCTAAAGTCACACAGCAAAATTAGTTGTGAAGCTTCTATTCAAACTCAGACCATCTTGCAGATCCCTGGGTGGCTCAGCGGTTTGGCGCCTGCCTTTGGTCCAGGGCACAATCCTGGAGTCCCGGGATCGAGTCCCACGTCAGGCTCCCTGCATGGAGCCTGCTTCTCCCTCTGCCTGTGTCTCTGCCTCTCTCTCTCTCTCTCTCTCTATGTCTATCATGAATAAATAAATAAAACCTTAAAAAAAAAAAAAACTCAGACCATTTTAATCTATACTCTGCAGTGTTTCCCACAGATCAGTCATTCATGTCTTGTGCCATGATTGTATTCCACCTCTATTATTGCATAATTTTCACTTTTTTTGGCCACAGATAAGTATATTTAAAAAGAAAACAGTAGATTACTACCTTAAATGGAAAACTATGATGTGCCACGAATAGTAGAAGTATCCAATAAAAGTTAAAAAATGAAAACCAAATAGTGTCGTTCAATCCTGAGTACATGCCAATGCCTGCCAAAACCCCTGAGTCAGAGGCCTGCCTGGCTTTATTCAGAGATAGAGAGAGAGAGAGAGAGAGAGAGAGAGATCAGATGGATGGGGGGCTAGAGCTCACTTCATTGAGAAAGAGAGAAAGAAAGGAAGGGATAGGTATCTACCTTTCCTGCTGGGAGGTTCTGTGTCATTCCAGGCTCAATCTGCATATCCCCTAAAATTATCTTGCAGTTTGCCATTGGCAGCAGCTCCTATACTCTGGAACACTTAGCTAAAAGATGAAGATGTTGGGGTGCCTGGCTGGCTCAGTCAGTACAGCATGTGACTCTTGATCTTAGGGTCCTGAATTCAAGCCCCACATTGGACATAAAGCTGAGTTTAAAAAGTTAAAACATGAAGATGTACCATCTTCAGAATTAACTTGGGGAATGTGAAGCAGAGGAATGTTGAAGTGAATTCAGGCTGTATTAGTTCAGCTAATCCAAGTAAAGCTATTGTCTGGATTATTAACCCTGAAGTATTCATCTGGCTCCTAGAAGGTGTTTCATGAAGATTGCTTTGTAGAAAGGCCAATGGATACTTTTTACCTAAGTTGTTATCTGTAGTAGAAGGTGTAGTTACCCCTGGATTTTAAACCAGGCTACTTAGAAAATGGCCCTAAATTGAGCCTTGCTTCATCCTTGACATACCTGTTGGCTCGAAATATCAGAGAGCTTTGGGCCTCTTTCATTTTTAAAAAAATATTTTATTTATTTATTCATGAGAATAAGCGAGACATAGAGAGGCAGAAACATAGGCAGAGGGAGAAGCAGGCTCCCTGTAAGTAGCCTGATGCGGGAATCGATCCCAGAACCCCAGGATCATGACCTGAACCAAAGGTAGATGCTGAAACACTGAGCCACCCAGGTACCCCTGGGCCTCTTTCAAATATCTGTTGGAAGATCTTTGGGAATAATGCTCCCTTGTCTGTTACCAAGAAGACGGTCCCTTTGTACATGTACTCTCCATGATTATCACAGGATTATTATATTTGATGGTGGTTAGAAAAGTAAAAGCTATCTTTTCATCTCCCAGTTTAACATAAATGAGGAGGCTTAGTGTGTTTTCATATAATGAAGAGGGAGCTTCCTTTTGTTCACAGGCCTCTGTAAAAGCAATTCATAGACACGATTAGATTCATCAATGTGAACAATAAATTAATCTGCATCTGAAGTTTTTGCTGATGATCTGATCACATAATTTCCATATATTTTGATTACATTTTTCTGATGCTCTTTACATTACATGAATTCTTAATCAAGATGATTCTATTAGCATGCCTCTTCTGTATACCATGAGCCTTGTAATGGATAGAGCTCAGCTTGACAAAAGTGTTAACAGACTTGAAGATGGGGAAAAATTGATTTCCTCTTGCCCAGCACCCCTGTTTTCTATTTTATCTTATTTTTATTTTTTAAAAGATTTTGTTTTATTTATTTGATAGGTAAGTGGGGGAGTAGTGAGGGAGAGAATCTCAAGCAGATTCCAAGCTGAGGCACGGACCCTGATGTGGGGCTCAGTTTCATGACCCTGAGACCATGACCTGAGCCAAAACCAAGAGTTGGACATTTAACAGACTGAGCCACCCAGGCACTCCCTATTTTAAAATATTATAAATATTAAGTATTATAGCCACAAATAGGCATCAAGATACTAAACATGGCTTATGTGGCTGGTGAAATGTTTGTGTTTGGTGTGCCAGTGAATTTTGGAAAGCTTCTGATAGATTTTAGCCTCTTTAGGTGCTCATGGTCAGAGAGAAGAGGTGAGCGGATTGTGGGAACATCTTTTCACAGTAACATTGCTGTGGGATTTGTGTCTCCAAAGTGCCACCACTCCATTCCAGCCAAGACCATGTGGTGGGCAGGATTGGCCACTGTTTAGTAGTCTAGTAGAGACCGCTTTTATTTGTAGATTTCTTCTGGTGGTGCCCTGATGCATTTCATTAATAGATTTTGACCAGAGCTGATCTCTAACAGTTTTGCTGAGGTTTATTTAGATGCAGACTGTAGTTGTCCTACTCTGCCCTGGGTTCTGGAAGTGTGGCCTTGTTTTAGGAATAAGATTAGTGAAGGTCAGGATAGTTAAATCTTCAAGGGCCTGGGTCATGTCTCTTACACATCGGTATATACTTGGCATGGGACATAGCAGGAGGCACATGTCAGGCACTCAGTAAATGTGACGAATCAGTGAGTGAAACTGGGAACTGATGGTTTTGGCATCATATCATTTTTACTTGGTGACAGGAAACCACAGCAAAACCACAGGGGGGAGGGTGTGAGTTGTGTGTGTGTGTGTGTATGTGTGTGTTTCATAGCTTAAGAAGAAGAATCAATTTCTGGTTTTGGAACTAAAAGAGAATACAGAGAGTTACCTTGAAGTGAGTGGCTGGTTTCCACAATAAGTTTCCCTGATTGAAAAAGATAGTTATAGGGACAGAGAAAAAGATGGCCAGGACTTCTCTTTTGTGCCTGTGCAAGAGAAAAGAGCCTGTGAGGATTTAGAATAGAGAGAAGCCATGTGGAAAACAGACAGGTTTCTTCCAGACTAGGTCTTGAGGATTAGTAGAACATACTAGGAAATAAGGTTCTTTCTCTTGGGAAATTATAATGCTGGCAGCTTGAAATAGCATGAAAAAGACTTTTAGTAGTGGCAGGTCTTCAGATAGTTTTCTAGAGGGGGAAAAGGCCCAAGTTGAGTGAAAGAAAGGAAGCCAGAGTTATATTAGCAAGTAATTAAAAGTGCTTTTGGAAGCAGAAAGGCAGTTGACATATTCTTAGCAACTACTATATGTCAGGCCATGGGATATACTTAAATAGTAATTATTTTTGAGACAACTGTTAATTTGAGAGGTCTTATATTTTATAGATACTATTATCCCCATTTTACAGATAAGGAAATTGAAGTTTATAAGGAGTTCTGTAATTAACCCAAAGCCATGTTAACAGCTAGTATGTGCAGTGCATCTAGAACTTGGACCCAGGCCTGGTTCAAAAACCCGTGTTCTTCCCCCGGGTTAAGCATCCCTTGCCTTTCTTATAATTGTATTCTATATTTAGCAATTATCCTGAGTGGTTCATAGCTTTTCCCATTTTTAAAAAGTTCTATTTTTGCAGGGAAGGTGATATTGGATTATGGAATCAGTGTTTTGCATTTTAGCCAGCTATGCCTGGGTATGTGTGTTTGTGTAAAGTAGGTAAGTGGTGGTTGGGAATATTCAGGTGGTTCAAATCCTAAATACTCAAAGTGTGGTCCTTGGACCAGCGCCATCGGATCACCTGGGAGCTGGCTAGAACTATAGAGTCTCAGGCCCCGCGGTAAACCTTCTGAATCACAGTCTGCATTTTTAAGAGAATCCCAGGGTGCTTTGTGTGCCTGTGAAAGTTTGAGAAGTTCTGGTCTAAACCATTGTATATTTGAGGCAGCTGAGAGGTTGGCATACTGTGCAAAAGCAGTAATACTAGATAGTGACAGTGATGAGTTATTATCCCAATGTAGTTAGTGCTTCCTATGTATGTACCAGATGATCTGCTACGTGTTTAATGTAGATTTTCTCATTTTAAAATTGCCAGTGATCTTGTGAGGTGGGTATTTTTTTTTTCCTATTTTAGAGATGGGGAAAGTAGAGTTATAGGGAGGCTAAGTAATGTGTCCAAAATCAAAGAGCTCTGATGCCAACCCAGGTGTATCCAGTTCTAGCCTGATACTCTTACCTACCATTTCATGCTATCCAGCTTACCTTAAAGTCCAGGAGCTGTTTAGTTACCAACATCAGGTCCATGATGGTAGAGAGGTCTGGTTCACAAGTTATAGTCCGTGAAATTAATTGTTTTTTATTGGCTCTAAATAGACAAAAATTAAGTTCTCTTTCTTGAATAATATCTGGCAGTGCTTTTTTTTTTTTTTTCTTGGAGTAGGATAAGATATATAGACAAATGAACTTAAGAAGTGTTTTTGTTTGTGGAATGTCCTAACTTTAAACATAACTATTCTACTTCTTACCAGTAATATTCAGTAATACTGATAATCTTGATAGAGTACATTTATAGTGATACAATGAAAGCTGTTGAATGAAGAATTAGAGGAATAGGGTGAGTATATAAGTTCATATGACAGTTTATTTTCTCAAAGAGTATTTTACTTTTGTCTCTCTCTCTTTTTTTTTTTTGTTTGTTTGTTTCATGATTCACTAGGCTGTTGATCTAGCCAGACTAAATGGGCAGTGTTTGTTAGAATGTCCTTACCCTGCTTTAAAATAATCAGGTTTGCTAATTTGTCCTTTGTTCCCTGGAACAAGGAGTTGACTTTACCTTGAGTATACTGAGGTATTGGCTTTAAATTCAATCTTTAGCAAGGCCAAAAGAATCAAGGGCACTATGAAAAAGCTTAGTCCTTTTAATCAAGACTTTTGGGGAAAAGAAGTAAAAAGCATGATTTTTGTGTGTTTTTGGGATTTGAGGGAGAGGAAGGAGAAAGGAAAGAGGCAGATCCGCCAGAACCTGAAAGTTTTCTTGTTTATCACGTCTTAGAAAATGAATATGCTGATACTTCCTTAAATTCCTTGGTACTAAGAGTCAAAAAAAAAAATAGCCTTCATGTACAGCTTAGAGCTACTACGGGGAAAGATGCTGTATAAGTATACTAAAGGGAATTGGAAAGGAAAGGATGCCATTTACTCTGGAAGCACAGCCTTTATTCATGTTCACTGGTTTTATAGTATTATAGCAACACCGTTCTGTCTTGTTTAGGCAGCTTATCTGGCCATGTCAAACAGGTAAAGCTGTCTTTATCAACTAATTAAGAAGAGCCCGAATAGAAACCTTGTCTTGTTCTAATTAATACAGTTCTTCCTTTATATACAGTTCTTAAAAAAAAAAAAAAAAAAGAGCTGTTTCTTAAATTGGCAGGCCTTTCTCCTAGTGTGCTGGTCAACACTTAACCCCTGGCTCTGAGGAGGGGAAGGGGGAGAAGATTTAGTTTGTGCTGTTTGGGGACTGGGCCTCCTGGGGTGGGGGCTGAGGGGAGGGAGGTGCCTATACCAGATGGGACCTGGGAAGAGAGACCCATGGTTGTGTCCTGCTGGCAGTGCATCCTGGCTCAGCACACCACTGATTTTTAGCATCAAGGAATTAGAAAGGGAAGAGGTACTTGGTGGGAGGCAGCCAGAGGCAGAAAAACTGAAGAGGAGAGAAAGTAATTAGAAACTTGGAGCATGTTGGGAGGCAGGGGTTTCTGTTAAAGGAAGTGGAGTGAAAGTTTCCATTCTCTTTAACTGGAACTGTGGGGATGAAACCCTGTACGGAAAAGTAGGGGGAAAATCTTTGCTGAAAGTAGGAAGGGGCTAGCCCCCAAATGTTAAGGTTTGGAAGCAAGTCTGCAAATTTGGTGATGGTTGGAGCAAATCCAACGGTGTTTACTGTTATCTCCAAGCATCGCTCGCCTAGAGCCCCAGCTGGCAGAGGCTCTGTGAAGCCAGGCAGAGGAACAAGAGGTTGAAGGTGGGTCACCCCAGACAGTCTTTGACTTTGAGATTTGTGTCTTGGGCTAAGCAGTTTCCTCTGTCTTTTATTTTGTTTTGGGGTTCTTTTTCTTTCTATAATGTAAGTGTATAGCATTGTGTCTTTTCCTTTTTTGTGTAATTATTATAGTTTAGAATAATAACAAAGTCCTATGCTCATTGACTTACTACCCTTACACAGTACCTGTTGACTCCTAAGTATGAACATTTAAGGAAGCAGTCCTACTTGTTCTCCTCTTTTCATCCAATATCTTAATGATATTATTTGCTATTTTTATATTAAGAATTATGATTTTCTTTTTATATAGTTACTCTACCTTATATGGATTTATTTTCAGCTTTATTGAGATCTACGGGACACATAAGTTTAAAGTGTACACACCTATATTCAAAGTGTACACCATTTTCCCCCTCTTGTATGTTTTTGTTACTACGCTGGTCAGTTGAACATAAAAGGGGAATATGGAGAGGTTAAAGGTGTTGGAAGTTATTGAAATTAGGCTATAGCGATCCTCCTATACATTTCATATATCTATCCACAGTTTTTTATGGCTATATTTATTTAGTAGGGCTGTATTTATTTTCCATTTTATTGAGTCATAATTGACGTATACCATTGTGTAAGTTTAAGGTCCCTATGATGATCTAGATAAGTATTGCGCAATGACTACCATAATAATGGCCGTTAACACCTTCATCACCTCTCATAGTTACTATTTGTGTGTGTGTGTGTGTGTGTGTGTGTGTGTTGTTTGGTGAGAAGATTTATAACCTTTTCATTACATTCTGTAAACCTAATTGTTTGGCTTCGTTTCATATTTAAACTGCTGCAAAAAAACAGCAAAAGAAAATATCAAACTAGGAAGCTTAACAAAATGAAATAATAGAGTTCAGATCACCTGGTTGTTAGAAGCCATAATTTAGATGGGATAAACTCACTCATTAGAAGGAAACTGTATTTTGAATATGAGTCATCTAAAAGTGATCACAGGCAAATATACAGTAAAACTCAGCAGTTGTAATTAATATAAAAGGTAGAGGGAGTTTTTACTTTTAATTTTATGCTTTCTGTGGGCTGAACTTTTTTTTTTTTTTTAAAGATTTTATTTATTCATGAGAGAGACACAGTGAGAGAGAGAGAGAGAGAGAGAGAGAGGCAGAGACACAGGCAGAGGGAGAAGCAGGCTCCATGCAGGGAGCCTGATGCGGGACTCAACCCCGGGTCTCTAGGATCCTGCCCTGGGCCGAAGGCAGGCACTAAACCGCTGAGCCACCCAGGGATCCCCATGGTCTGAACTTTTAAAATCTGTGTTACTTTCATAATTGTTAGGACATTTCAGCCTATATCCATTTATTATAATGAGACAGTTGGGTGTTCTTCATGGTAAACGGTGTTTACTGTTATCTCCCTGTTTTTTGCTACAGTAAATAGTGGCTGAAAGAACATCTTGAGATAACATAATTGCATGATCTATGTTTGCATTTGCCCAGAGCTTTGGAGTTCATATGTTGGTATTGCATTTGGGTGGTGTTTTTAATGGTTACTCCTGGCTTTGTGTCAGGGTTTTGGGAGGGTGCTCTCTGTAAGCTATATTCACACAGACTCTGAGGTCTGACATTGAACTTTTGAGGGCAGGCAGGTAACTACAGTGCACCTGCATGCTTACTATCATGACTACAAGGTACAAAGCAAAATGTCCGGCCTCTTGAGGATAGACATAATTCTCTGCCTCCTTTTTCCTTCATAATTCAAAGAATATAGATATCTCTTAAATACACGGATAGTGTGCTTCCATTCCACATACTTTCATTTAGAAAGCAGGCTTAGCCTTACCATTACCACTGAATAATCTATAAATGGATCCCATTGTAATTTCAGAGCTATAGTTCAAGTTAAGCTAGATGGGAAGCCTAATAATTGAGTGACTTTTCTAAGTGCTTTGGAAACTAATCATAATGTCAGGTTTGTTGCTTAAAGCTTGGCAAGTGGAATCTAGTTATTAGCATTTCCCAAATTTGTCTCATGAGATACAGTTCTCTCTGAATGGCTCTCAAAGGATTTCATGATTAAATAAGTTTGGGAAACAATGCACAAAATTATAATAGATTGAATATGAACATAATAAAACCTCAGAAAAATACTGCAGTGTAAGGATTCTGGTGACGTTTATGTAGGTTGACCATCCTGAAACTTAACCCTGGAGCCTTGTTTTGTGAAACATCTTAGTTCTCTGGCACATTTTGGCAAAAGCTGTTTTTTTTTATAATTTTTTTTTTTTTTTACTGCCACTCATGGATGGGTAAATCACATATGTGTAAGTATGTGTTAGTGTCTTAATTTGATGTAGAGTTAAAATCCTCTTGATCTATTTAGAGAACAAAAGTCTATTTCACTATCTGTGCAAGGGAGATAATCCCCGGATCTAACTTTAAATATTTTTATTTATATCACCATTACTGGTAACTTGAAAGTTTAAAAAGTTTAAAAAGTTTTATTTCCTTTCTTGAACCCTGAAGGGATTATAAAGGAGGTAAATAGGCAAAAGTGGTAGCCAGAAGGGGAAGTGGAAACAAAGATTCTCAGCAGCACAGAAGTTATTACATTTCCTAAATTGTGGACATTCTGTTTGGCTTTCCTTTACGTGTATATCTTGAATTTTTTGTGGCCTTTGTTTTAAGGAAGAGCTCAGGTGTAGGTTTCATTTTTTTTTTTTAATTTTTATTTATTTATGATAGTCACAGAGAGAGAGAGAGAGAGAGGCAGAGACACAGGCAGAGGGAGAAGCAGGTTCCATGCACCGGGAGCCTGACGTGGGATTCGATCCCGGGTCTCCAGGATCCGCCCTGGGCCAAAGGCAGGCGCTAAACCACTGCGCCACCCAGGGATCCCCAGGTGTAGGTTTCAAATTTTATTCTTCCTGTTGATAAACCCCAACCTCTGATCCAGTGATACTTGTGTGCAGGACCTCTTACTCATTTCTGGGCAGTTACTCGGCAAGACGCCTATAAAAAGCATTTGCTTGTATTTATTGTTCTGCTTAGAATGGTGAAAAGAGTCTCTGTCGGCTGCTCTGTCTGGATATTTTGTTGTGGCTGTGGGCACTGTTGGCCCAACCTCTCCTTTTGTGGCCAAGGGGTGGGGCTCTGCCTAAAGGACCAGTCTTGTTACATTTGCTGGCTGCGTGAGCTTGCTCATCCCATCTCTTGCCCCCTCCTCCCCTTCTGAAAGAGTGAGTTTATCCAAGAACTGTGGGTGCCCCTGCAGTTCTGAGCCTGCATCAGGGCATGGTCTCAAGAGTCTATTTCTGACGGGGTGAGGTTTAAATCCTACTCACTCCTTTTCAGGTAAGAGAACATACTTTCAACTTTATGAGTGGCAGTTAAGATTTACGAAGGGGATTAGTTTTGGTAAGTTTGGTTTTTTGTTTTATAGCTTGGAGGAGGGCTGTCACAGTTTTACTTGTGTGCTTCCTGGAGGGGTAGTGGTAGAAAAGAAAATACTTCTGCTTTAAGTTTCTTTGACCACTCAAATTTTTTTATGAAGGTTGTTTGATTTATCCATTATTGATTTTTTAAAAAAGATTTTCTAATAAGGGAGAAACTCAAGACAAAATTAAGGCAGAGTAAATTAGACACTGTTTTGTGGTGATTCTGGCATTAGATACAGATTTAATGTCTTTTAAAATGTCCCTAAACCTCACTATAACTCAAATAGATTTTTCAGTAAGGCATTTATCACATGATTTTATTGGCTGGTAGGATTTGTGTGTGTGTGGCACTTAGCATTTTGCAAATTTGTTTTTAAAATGACATATGTGGAGGTAGGGGGCATATGAGAAATCTGTGCTGTTTATCCAATTTTGTTATGAACTTAAAAATAAGGTCTAGCAAAAAATGTAAGAAGTCTCTTAAATATTTTTTGTGAATACCTCAATATGATGCAATACACACAGTGTTAAACATTTTTTCCCACACGCATAAATTGTTACAAAATCCATTCATTTTCATTTTTTGTAATTAGCAATAAAATTATAGGACCTCTTTCAATATGATGTTTTGATTGCCACTTTTTTTGGTTCAACTGTATTAAGATAGGCAAAGTGATTATTTTTAAAAGTCTTTTCCTAAAAGTGCATGAAAATCTACTTTTACTTATGGAATTGTACTTACTCATGGTCTTAGAAAGTTAATGAGACAGTATATAAAATTATTTCCTGAAATAATGAATGGAAATTAATAATTTAGGTTTTGGTTTGTGCGTTTGGTGGTGGTCTTTTTAAAAACTGAATGCATGTATTCATAGACAAATGATGCTAGAATATGAAACTTGTAGTTAACACACACCAAAAAAACTGGCTTCAGATAGCTTTAGAAGAATATTTCATGTTTGTGTACTCTGTTTTGTCAGGAATTTTAGTATCTTTAAAGACCTGTCATTATGAATAAAGGTAAAACTTTTAGTTTTGTCTGAACTGTGACTAGCCACAGATACTTGAGCATGAAAGTCTGTGTTATGATGCTAGAAGTAAACAAAAAAATCATTAAAATAAACAGTTTAGACAGATGTATACATGAATAAATTGTGACATTCTGTGACTATTTTTAAGGGGATTGAACTCTTACAGCTCACGGTTGAAACAAGACAGTGGCGGAGAACTCTTTCGTTAGTTACCTGTTGGAGAAAATATTTTATATGCTTTTTGTATTAAGCAGCGATTACATGCAAAGTGATCCACTCACCAAAGTTACACAGAATATTTCTAGACCTGCTGAAGAAGATGAAACTTTCCCACATGTTCAAAACCAGCTCAACCGTGTTTTATTTTGATTGACTTTGGGGGGGCTTCAGGCTTGGGAGCAGTTCTCCTGAATAGGTGGAAGGTAGGCTTAAGTGGTACAAGGAGGTAGCAGTTGTTGGGGGGAAAGGTGTTTACGGGAGACAGGTGTCCAGGGCTTACTATTGCTCACCTGTTTGTCTGCAACTTTCCTCTCTCTGTCTAAAGTTAAAACTGCTTTTGAGAAGAGTTAAGTTATTGAGGCTTGGTCTGCAGATTGTAAAATCACTCTCTGCTTCTCATACTTGGATGTGAATATGAATTATGATTGAGTTAAACAGTAAATTATTCTAATGCAGCAGGGGTGGGATGAGGCCTGAGCTTCTGCATTTCTAATGAGCCCCCAGGGGCTGCTGGTACTAGTTCAGGGACCACACTTTGTCCAGTGAGGAGCTACACGGTATCAAATACTGGCTCAGGTAGATTTTTTTTTTTTTAACTTAATGGACATTGTCTAGTCATACCAAGCAATCAGTTTGCAAAGCAAATAACAATGTGATTGAGGTGGATTGACTATTTGTAGACATTGGCCCCTTCACAGATGATGTAACTGATGATGTGGGACCTGCTGTTTTCTCTGGAAGGAATGTGTGACATTGACATTGTAACCTCTGACGAGCTGCCATAGCCCTTTTCTCCTGAGACTCCCTGTCTCGGGCAGCCCTGCCACTTGCCTCTCCAGTGCAAATCTCCTTCTGCTTTGCCACTGCCACCAAGGCCTCATCTGTTCCTTTGTCAGCTGTCACTTCCCACCTGTCCGGAGTCTTTTATTGCGTTGGGTTGGACTGGTGTTTGCACCACAGTCTTCTGACAGCATCTCCTGCCCTACTTTGGCTCACTGATTTTATTTTTTTAATTATTTTTAAAAATTTTTAACTAATCCCGATGCCTAATGGGGTGCGAACTCACAATCTGGGATCAAGACTTGCACATTCCACCGACTGAGAGACCCAGGTGCCGTGTGTGTGTGTGTGTGTGTGTGTGTGTGTGTTGAAAAACACCTTCCATATCTCAGCTTGTTAGATTTGTGCTTTGAAGTTTCAACTTAAATATTCTTCCTGTGTCCTAGATACCTTGTAAACTCTTGAAGAAAGTGGGCAGTGGGGGTGGTAGTGTGCTACTTTGTATTCTTCAGTGATTCCTTTCCATTATATTTTCTTCAGTGTTCTTAACGGAAATCTCAATGGTAATTTGGGTTTTACAATGTACAGCTATATTCACCACCTAGATTCCACCCTTAATACTTTAGATCCTCACATTTCCATCCACCTTTCTCTTTCCTATCTTATTTTTGATGCATTTAGAAATAAACCAAAAGCATAAGTTTGCATATTTACACAGGCTTGTTTTAACTAGAGTTCAGTATTTTTTTAATATAAAATTTATATAATGAGCCATACACATACTTAGTTATATGTAAGTTGAGCTTTGGCAAATGGATAGCCCTGTGTAAATCAGTCCCTGGCAAGATATAGAACATTCCTGTCATCTGAGAAGGTTTCCTCATGGCCTCTTCTTAGCTTTTATGTGCTTTTGTGGATCTTCCCCTTCAAAAGAACTCCTTGATCACAAATGAGTGATTTCTGATCCGTTTGTTTTATCAGATTAACTGGATCAATTTTATTCATACAAGATATTCTCCATACTCTGAAGTACACAGATTGTACAACATTTTTTTCTTTTTTTTCAAGATTTTATTTATTCATGAGAGACACAGAGAGAGGCAGAGACACAGAGGCAGAGACACAGGCAGAGGGAGAAGCAGGCTCCCTGTGGGGAGCACAATGCAGGACTCTGGGGTCATGACCTGAGCTGAAGGCAGATGCTCAATCACTGAGCCATCCAGGCATCCCTGTACAACACTTTCTAACAAGCTAACATCTAATTTGTTTATGGTGTTCTTAGTTCTGACAAAAATTAAACTTTTAACAGTAACTCAGAATATCTGCCTTTTGGCACGGGTTGCTTGCCAATGACTTGGTTGATTCTTCTAACATTTTACAAGATGATGGGTGAGATCATATACTTTGAGACGTGGAGATCTGGAGATAACCATATTCTAAGAGGTTCTTTAGGCCAACACACGTCATTTCTGTGGCCAGCTATTTACTGTGAAGATCTTACTTGAGAATATATACCAGGCGAAATTATGAGGTGAATATACATTGATTCACACTTTAAAAAAAATCTAGATGTGTTTTTATTTTAAATTTGAATATAGCTGACACAATAGTATGTTAGTTTCAAGTTTACAACATAATGATTCAACTTCTGTGTACATTATGCTGTGCTCACCACAAGTGTAGTCACCATCTGTCACCATACAGAGCTATTACAGTGTCACTGACTATATTCCCTATGCTCTACCTTTCATCCCCATGACTTATTCATTCCATAACTGGAAGCTTGTATCTGGAACAGAAAGCTTTGTTCCCAGGGTCATCTTAATTCATGACATTCCACTTTGGTGTGCAATAGTTTGTGTCCGTTTTACCCTCAATACTTCACTAAGGATGGGACTGATTTAGATCCACCTTGAGGTGGATACACAGAACTGTGTAAACCTCCACTCTCCAGACAGCAATTTGCTCAAAATGCAGGTTCTCGGAATGACCTGTAACTAGAAAGCAAACAATGCCCCACAATGTCTTTGGTCACAAAGAAGCAGTGTTTTAATATCTGGCAGGAAAGTAGCCTAGCCGAAAGGATATGGCCAAATGAGTGAGTTCATAAAGTTGTTCAGGGGCTTTAAAGTACTCAAATTGAGTTCTTTCAGAGTGCCTTAAAACCCCCACTTCTTATTTTTTTCCTTCATGTTAGTCATTTTAATACACTTGAACATGTAATTCATGTTCTGAAAGTCCATGTAGGTCCTTCAACTGTTACTTACATTTAGGCATATCTTGCTTTTTCAGTGAATACTGAGCTATAAGCAGTGGGTTGATTCAGCTACTTTTAGCAATAAATACCCAGAGTATAACTCAGAGTTATAGGGCAGCCCCGGTGGCTTAGCAGTTTGATGCCGCCTTCAGCCCAGAGCCTGATCCTAGAGACCTGGGATCGAGTCCCTCGTCGGGCTCCCTGCATGGAGCCTGCTTCTCCCTCTGCCTGTGTCTCTGCCTCTCTCTCTCTCTCTGCCTCTCATGATTAAATGAAAAACAAACAAACAACTTAGAGTTATAGATATTATGTGGTAAGCGCCCAGAAGCTTTTTTTTTTTTTTTTTTTTTACAGTCTTGACCCAGAATACTTGGTAGAAATTTATATTGATTTTTAAAGGTACATCATTTAATAGGAAGTTTGTTTTCTTGCTTAGAAAGGAATGTAAGAAAATACCCCAGTAGTTTTTAAAAGCACAGTATATGACCCTTAGAACCAAACTGAACAAATACTCAACAGTTATCTATTTAAAAATATAAACCAGAGACTGACTAGTCAACTACCTATAGGCCAGGAGAAACCATCTCTACATGCATATTTACTATATTTTCCAAGCCACTTAGTTTATTGTTGCTTCTCAGATGAAAGGAGTAATTTTTGCAAACACTTGAAGTCAGTTCTGATAAAATAACTCAGAACCATGTTTTAAGAAAAATAAGTTCAGGTTATAAATCAGAGCAGCTTTCTACTGGGTTACAAGAGTTTGAGACTTCTACTTTGGTATTTTATGATATAATTGGAGGCACCAGAGACTTGCGTGCTTGTGTATGTATGTGCATATCCTCTGCATTTATTTGTACAAACGTGTAACAAAGTAGAGAATTATGGGATGGAGATGGTGGGGGAAATTTCTGCTTCTAATAATAACAAGCTCCCATGAAATAGAAATATGAGTTATCTTTTCTCCAATCCTGCAGAGCTCTTACATTTATTATATGTTTATCTTATAACAGAAGGCTACCATGGGTGCAGATTTTTATTATATTTTCAGCTTCAATGAAAAATGTAAGATTCTAGGTTGAGAGAAGTCACCAAACCCATTTATGTGGAGTGGGATATCTTAACCCTTTTTATACATGCATCTTACCTCTTCTCTGACAGTTCAGAATGAAGCTTTTCTCACTCCCTTCAAATGTCTGCCTGTCCCTCCCTTTCTTGAGTACCTCTTGTATGGGCTTACAGACCTATTGGCATCATTCTTCAGGGCACTATTAATTACTCTCTGTTAGCCTTGTCTTCCCAGTGACATTATATATTGCTCTGTACAAAAGCCCTCCTTTACATTTCTTTTACACTTTTTACCTTTTTTGTTTAGTGTTTTGGAAAGCTTCGCTCAAATACTTTTGGCTGATTGTCTGAATATTAAGAGGCCACTTGTCTCTTTGAATGTGATTAGCTCCATTCCCCTCCCCCCCTTCTACCAAAGTAGAATTAACAGAAAGATTACTATGAGGCAAAATCATTTGGCATTTTGTTTCTTTTTATCTTCGTTTTTAGGTTATTACCATGTAGCTGGCCATAGTTCAGTAATAGTCTAAACATTGCTCCCTTTAATAACTCCTTTCATCTGCGAAGACCAAGTTGTTTCTCTAAAGTAATTTTATTTTCCAGAATGACTCCATAGAGCAGATAGGCCCCACTGATTATCTAGAATGTAAGAAGAAGCTAACACTCTGAATTTCAGCTTCTGAATGACTTGTGAGCAGAGAATGGACCACACTTTTGCGTTGTGGATTCTGGTCAGAAACAGAGGGATTCTGGGGTGCCCGGGTGGTTACCTCAGTTGGTTAAGTGTCTGACTTTTGATTTTAGCTCCCATCATGACCTCCGGGTCCTGAGACTGAGCCCCGCATTGGGCTGCTGAAGAGTTCTCTCCCTGTTTCTACCTCTCCCCTCCAACTCATGGGTGAACACTCTCTAGAGGGGTTCTTTTAATAGCTGAATTCTGCTTGGGCAGGCTTTGATATGGTCAGGGTCTAGAATGTAGCTCTGAGCCAGAAAACATGGTCACTTGGTTTATCCATGTTTTGTGTAGCTATGTTGCATGATTGGATATATCCCATACCCCCCCTGCCCCCCCAAAAAAAGACCATGTCAAGGTCATACTTTGCCCCACACTGTGTTACTAGTTGCTAACTGTATGCCAACAGATTTTCCATGGGTCCTAACAAATTGGGGAACCTGGCAAAACTGGGACTTGTGTTCTCTGTTAGAGGAGGCATGTTCTCTCTAGTTCAACTCTGCCTCCTCCAGATTTTTGTATTAGTTTCTTTTTGCTGCTGTAACAAATTGGGATGGATTAGTGGCTTAAAACAACACAAATTTCTGGGGAATCGGAAGTCTAAAATAGGTCTGCGGGGCTGTGTTGTTTCTCAAGACTCTCGGAGAGGACCTGTTCATTACCTATGACCTAGTCAAGCTTCTGGAGGCTGCTCACAGTCTGTAGCTCATGACTGTGTCACTCTAACCTATGCTTGTATTGTCCGGTCTCTTTCTTTGATTCTACTGCTTACTTCACCATTTATAAGAACCCTCTTTGCGAGGCGCCTGGGTGGCTCAGTTGGTTAAACATCTGTCTGCCTTTGGCTCAGGTCATGATCCTGGGATTGAGCCCTACCTCAGGCTCCCTGCTCAGCAGGGAGTCTGATTCTCCCTCTGCCCCTTTCCTCAGTAATGCTCTCTTTTGCTCTCAAATAAATGAATAAAATCTTAAAAAAACAAAAAACAAAAAACGAAAAAACTCTTTGTGATGACGTTGAACCCTTGCATCTCAAGATCCATAACTTAAACCTGTTTCTAAAGTCTTTGTTGCCAGTAAGTAACATACTCACAGCCTCCAGGAACTAGGATGTGGGCATCTTTATGGAGGCATGATTTGGCCTATCACACCCCAGGCTCCCCTACCTTCCCCAGGAACACAGCCGAACCCCTTCAGGCTGTTGCTTCTGAAGTGTTGGACAACTACAATTGATTTCCATTAACTTGGAGTTGGATATTTATCCAACAAATAAGATGAAAATATCTTCAAAATTGATCCTTTCCCCCTCTGTTCACGAATCACTGTTACTGGTTTATCTTCTGTATACTTCTCTTTATATTTTCTAAATGTTCAGTGATTTTGAGATAGCCCTTCCTTCTCTCTCAGCTTGACTTTTCTTCTGTTTTTATTTTTCCTGATATTATATTTTAGGTGCTTTTGACACCGTGGTTTTCTTTTCATCTGAAGAGTACACTTCCCACTCATGAAGGCATTTCTCCCCTCCCTGGTCCCTTGACTATTAATCTCTCGAACTCTAGTTTTTTTTTTTTCCCCCAGAATTTCTGGTTCTGTTGTGATTTGTGTTTTTACTTGTGCCGCCACCTTTTCATGTAGTTTCTTTTCACCCTCTTGCCCCTCCCTCACAATTCCTGTATCTTTGTCTTTTTCATATGACAATAGAAAATGATGTACATTTGGAACTTCCAACACTGCCATTTATCAGCAGAACCTAGTATAATATCCGCTTTTACTGATAAGAGAGTGGCAAAATTAATGTTACAAACAAGCTGCTTAGTAACCTAAGAATTGATGAAAAACTCATCCATATACAAAGGTATCTGAAGCAGGAACAATTTGTCCCATCTTCTCCAAGAATTGTGAAATTTTTCCTTTTTTGACCTTTCTTACTGTTGTTAAGGCTGATAGTACAGCTACAGAAATCAGTTAATCAGACCTCTCTTAACTCATTGGTAAGGGGATTAAAGAATTTTTTAAAAAATTTTTATTTATTTATGATAGTCACAGAGAGAGAGAGAGAGGCAGAGACACAGGCAGAGGGAGAAGCAGGCTCCATGCATCGGGAGCCTGATGTGGGATTCGATCCTGGGTCTCCAGGATCGCGCGCTGGGCCAAAGGCAGGCGCCAAACCGCTGCGCCACCCAGGGATCCCGGGATTAATGAATTTTAACACTGGTCCAAAAGACTGGAACACATGGCAGTGGTTTTCAAAGTGTGCTTCCCAGGCCAGCAGCATTAGAATCATCTAGGAACTTGATAGAAATGTAAATCCCCAGAGTCCACTCCAGACCTACTGGATCAGAAGCTCCTTGGGGTGGGGCCCAGAAGTCTGTGTTCTAACAAGCTCTCCAGGAGATTCTGATACAGGGATCCCTGGGTGGCACAGCGGTTTGGCGCCTGCCTTTGGCCCAGGGCGCGATCCTGGAGACCCGGGATCGAATCCCACATCGGGCTCCCGGTGCATGGAGCCTGCTTCTCCCTCTGCCTCTGTCTCTGCCTCTCTCTCTCTTTCTCTCTCTCTCTCTGTATGACTATCATAAATAAATAAAAAATTAAAAAACGATTCTGATACAAAAATCAAGTTGAAGATCCCTTGGTATATTGTATTGTCAGCCCAGGGAGTGGGGGAGAAGGATGACTCCCTCTCCTTTATAGATCATTTTACACATTCACTCCTCCCAGTTTCCAGGGCTATCACTTCCAATAAACTATGTTCACTGAGAATATTTACAATTCTGGTATGCCATCCAAAGTCCCTTTGTTTCACCTTGGAAATAGTAATCTGTGGATTGGTATCTGGAAGAAATAGTTCTTATTGGAGAGTCTATCCACAGGGCTTAAAGCTTAGGTTGTACCAATATAAGCAGAGATCTCATTTTTGGAATCCACCAATTAACTCTTTTCAGATAGGCTCACTTCCCATCTTTCAAAGTATGGCAGTTTCCATAAAGGTTGATGTTTTAAGTCCCTGAAACCTTTAAAATGAATCACCAAGTTACTCCATGTGAAAGAAAAAAATTCTCTCTATCTGCCCCTACAAAGTCATTCGAAGTAAATTTTATGTCTACCGTGTAAGCCTGTGTCCATGGCAGGTCAGGCCATCCATAAAACTTGTCTCCAAATTTGGTGAAAAATCTGCAGGGCCACTTAATTTTACTGAACTATAATTAATTAATTAATTAATTTAAAAGATTTTATTCATTCATGAGAGAGAGAGAGAGACAAGCAGAAACACAGGCAGAGGGAGAAGCAGGCTCCATGCAGGGAGTCTGACATGGGACTCGATCCCGGGTCCCCAGGATCATGCCCTGGGCTGAAGGCGGCGCTAAACCTCTGAGCCACCTGGGCTGTCCATGAACTATAATTTACATACAATAACATGCATCTGTTATTAGTGTCTACTGTGTGTCTCAATGAATCTTGACCAATGTGTGTACCAGTCTAGCCATTACCACAGTCATTATATAGAACCTTCTGTCACCCCAAAACACTTGTTTGGGTCCTTTTACAATCCATGCCTCTCACCTTCGTGCCTCCAGGAAACCACTGGCTTGCTTTCTGTCACTATGGATTTTTTTTTTTCTTTTTCTAGCATTTCTTACAAAAGGAATCCTGTTCTTTTCATCTAGTTTTTTTTTTTTTTCATGACATTTCTGGGATTCTGACACGTTATATGTACAAGTAGTTCTTTTTAAATTGCTGGATGTTAACAGTGTGGATGAATCCTAGTTTATTAATCTGTTGAAGGAGATACATATTTTTCCAGTTGCAGCGTGTCAAAGGTGCTGTGAACGTTCATGACAGGTCTTTGTGTGGACATATTCTTCTTTTGGGTGAATGTCTAAGGATGGAATGGCCAGGTCCTGTGCAGGTTCAGCTGCATGAGAAACTGGCTTCCCAAGTGGTTGAGCTATTTTGTATGCCCACCTGCAATATCTGAGTGTTCCCCTGAGGCCACTTTTACATGCTGGATGTCAGACAAATAGGAATTTAATTTTGTGTTGCTGCCTAATGTGTAAATTATATTTATTGTACACACATGTGTATAAGTGTGCATATATGTGCATCTAGAAATATGGATATGTTTCATATGAACACCAGCTAGTATTTTATATAGCATATAAAATTCTAACCCATGAGCATGTATACACAAACCTTAAGCTACATATAAGTGATTGATTTCTGTTTTTCCTCAATATTTATTTACTTCTGTCATTTGTTGGTTATTACTATTGACTGTTAAGTGGCAAGCTTTAGAAAAATAATAGCAACTCTAACACAAGAAAATGATCATTTTTTACCTCTGACTTGTGAAAAGGTAACTGTCACGGGAGTTTGGTGTTAGCTTACTTTGGGATAGCTGAGACCTCCAGTACTGCATGATGCAGGGTTCAAGGACCTACAAAATAAACAGTGGGCAAGAAAGTGCAGATGAAGGAAACTGAGGAAGAACGATCCTACAAAGAATAGGAAGAATGGACTGGCAGCGAGAAAAGAGATTTTCAAGGAGCAGTGGTCAGGACCTGGGATCAAAATAGAATGGAACCAGTGGATGCAGCCACAATGGAGACAGGGAAACCAGCTTTACACACTTGTCATCATGGCACTGAGCAGAAGTGAATAATATCCAATAGAAGTAAAAGCAGCATGCTTTAAGGGAGGAGAGTGACTCATTCTGTGGCTGACATGGGGAGGGGGAAATTGAGGAAAGCTTCAGGAATAGCAGTTAGGGGTGGAACAGAACAGTAGAGTAATGAAAAGAATTCCATCTGTATATATGAAATGCTGGAATTGTTGAATAGTGTTTAGAGAGTGGGAATAAAACTGATGGTGATTGGTTTGTACACACTTTTATCCTAAACATATGATGACTGGTTAAGCTATTGCTGCTGTTAATTTATGTCACACAGTGAGTGGAGTCCCTGGGACTGGCCTGAGCCAGGGGCAAGGTGCTGGGATATATTTCAGTGAGTCATCTCTTGTGACTTAAATAGCAGCAGGCTAGAGGTCAAAGTGTAGTGATGGGAGGAAGTCTTTTTGACACATGTTCCTCTTGAAAGCAAACTTAGAACCAGCATACATAATTGAGTTTCTCAAGCAGGTGTAGAAGGATAAGGGTGATGGGACATGAGCCTGCATCCAGTTATGAAAGTTGCTGTGTTCTATGCAGAGACATTATGATCTTTCCTATAGGTCAGCCATTTTCCAAATGACTTTAGGTGTACCTTTGGCCATAGATGAAGATACTCTAATGGGATACATTCAAGGCCTTAGAGACTTTTAAGGGAATAGCTGTCCAGATTTTTAGCTGTATATGTCCTCTTTCCTAAAATTGATCTGCCAGAGAATGCATTTGCTTTCTTTTCTCCCTTTTTACTGAAGGACAGCATTCCTCTCATCTTCCCAGAATTTCAATATTGTACATTGTCCTATCGTACATTGTCCTGGAATGTGAAACATCCCAAGTGCTAAACCTGAGGACACTTCTTTTTTAAAAAAGATTTTATTTATTTATTCATGAGAGACAGAGAGGCGGAGACATAGGCAGAGAGAGACGCAGGCTCCCTGCTGGAAGCCTGATGTGAGACTACATCCCAGGACTCCAGGATCACGACCTGAACCAAAGGCAGGTGCTCAATCCCTGAGCAATCCAGGTGCCCTGAGGACACTTTTCTTATGACAGAGTCAGAGACCTATTTGGATCATCAGATGATGGGTAATTAAAAATAAGTTTGATAATAGATCATGGTCTTTGGCTTGAAGCTCCAAAGGAGTTTAGAGATTTAAGTGCTATTAAACTCTTACACTCCTCTATTTGGGCTAAAAGGATTTATCAGCATTTTTGTATAGAAATATGAAAAGTTGGAATAAAACCGATGCTAAACTTTAGTTATCTTAGCATTAAGGAATACTCATGAATGTGTGGGTTTATTTTTTAAAGCTCTATGCGTCATATCAGATTCATTTCAAATAAAGTTTACTCTTAATATTTTGGCCAATTATTAAATATGATACTTATGTGGACTTTTTTTTTCAGTTGTTTACTAGTAAATGTATAACTCAGAAGAAATTATCTCATCCTTAGGGGCTAAATTCAAAGTAAACTAAAAGTTCTAAATGATATGCCTATTTTTGGTGTAAGGTTGTATGATACTTACTCAATAAAACAGGTGGAATCATAAAGATCTACTCATTGGGATAAAACTCGCAGGGGTAGTAAAATGGAAATGTGAAAAGGGAATGATAAAACATGAATGTTAAAGAAGTTATTTTTAAATAGGAAATCGTAAGTATCCATTCACATTGGGTTTAGATTCTTATGGGTTTAAGTGATATAACAACCATTTTACTTAAAACGTCAACATTGACAGCATGCCTGAAATTTAACCATTAGCAACTCTTTTGAATGTATGATGAAAAAAATAAGATATTAACTTAAAATTGACTTTTGGGTACACAGTTCTTTCTAGATTGTTCTAAAAGGATAGAAGTAATGGACATCATGGGAACAGTTTGAATAGGGGAATACTTGACAAGATTGATAGCTTTGAAGAGGAGGTGTTTTGCTTCCAAGTGAAGATGGGGAGGGTGCAGTGCAAATGTTGGAAGTAATGAGAGACTAGGAGTGAGTAAAACAATGAATAGAATTTCGCAGTCACTTTAGTGAGTGATGCACCATTAGGATGTTTTAACAGCAAGTAAGAGAAAACTCCAGTTTGGCTTAAATATCAAAATAATTATGTCCCCCAACAAGAAATCTGAAGGTAGAGTGACTCCTCTGTAGATTAACTCAGTGACTTAAGGTCTGTGTGTTATGCTCGTGTCAAATGGCAAAGTGTTCATGGGTTACTGTGACTCTATTAGACCAGTCGAGACTTATCCCCTGGACCTGGGGCTGGAGCATCTTGACTGAAGCACATGGCCTTTGAAGGACAGTATAAATAAGACTGGAAAAAATGAGGCTGGTCTCAAAAAAAGGAAAAGAAGTAAAGAATTCAGTGAGCCCTCAGTCTTGGGCACAGCAGAGTATAGAGAACAGGCACCAGTACATGACACAGTTAGGATTTGGAGTAGATGGGAGTTAGCCACTAACTGGATGTGGAGTATAAATAGGTGGGATTAACCTAGGCATGTCTCCCCAGTTTCTGACCTGGTCACCAGATGCATTGTGAGGCCATTTAACGATGTGAGAGTCAGAAGGGCAGGCAGATGTGGGAGGTAGAATAATGCCTCCCCACCAAGATGTCTAAGTCTTAATTTCTAGAATTTGTAAATTTTGCTTTATAGGAAAAAGGACGTTGCTGATATGGTGAAGGTTAAGGGCCTTGAGATGGCTAGATTAGCCTGGATAATCCAGGTGAGCACAATCTAATTATCAGTCCTTAAAAGTGGAGAACCTTAACTGTCTTCAGAACTAGAGAGAACACAAGTTGAGAGTAAGTGAACTGGAACATTAGAAGACCTGGCAGGAGAAATCCAAAGTATGAGAGGAACTTGGGAATTAACATTGCAGGCTTCAAAGATGTAGGAAGGGAGCCAGGAGCCAAGGAATGTGCCTGATCTCTAGGAGCTGGGTATAGCAAGGAAACAGATTTTCCCCCTGGGCTCTGCAGAAAGGACAACAGCCCTGTGGGCACCTGGATTTTAGCTCCATGAGACCCATATGATTCTTCTGACCTATGGAACTTTAAGATAATGAATTTGTGTTTTAAGCCTCTAGGATTGTGGGTTTTATTATGGGAGCAATAGAAAATGAATACAGCTGGTTTGCCCAGGTTTTTCACTGAGGAATGCATATTTCTTCATGAGCTGTTGATTTAGATGTGCCAGAAGTTAGCAGTCTAGGGTTGTGGACATTCTAGCATTTTTGAGTACTTTAGCAAGTGAGAGAACATAGTTATGAAAGAGCACTTTATTTGAAGCTTACTTATCTTCAGTTTTCTATACTTCATTGTCCCCTTCCTCAAAATTAGGGTTCGGAATAGATGACCTCAGGCACCCTGCAGCTTGAAAATTCTGAAGGTATTTGCCTTAGATAAAACAGAACACATCACTACCCAGTACACTTCTCTCTGGTTAGGATGAGGAAAATAGGGAGCAGCACATGCAAGAATTATCGGTGAACAAAGGAACCTAGCATTCGCTACAAAATGTGAGCATAGGCTTCCAGGGCCTTGTTTAGAAATGCAGTATTGCTAAATGTTAGACATCATTCAACATGTACCCTAGAATATTTATGCTGAAATCACTCATTTAGCATCAAGGTAAGTGAAACGGAAGTTTCTGAACAGAGGCATGTGCTGTCCTAAGTAGTTTGGGGGCCAGATAGCCACCATCATAAAAATATCTGTGTTCTGGCATCACTATGGATTATTACATAATGTAATCTGGGGCGGTTGAAAGCATTCCTTTCATGAGCACTGGTGCTCCTTGCTCAGAGATTTTTAATCTCAGGAGGAGAATCTGCTGCTTGATGGAGAACTGTTGCATTATAAAGCTGGTGCTACTGTCTGGAATCTGCTGGTGGGGCTGTTTGTTAGGTATAGAATAGGATTGTATAGGAGAGCAGTAGGGAAGAATGCACGCCAAAGTCAGCCTTTGAGGGCCACCTTTTGCAATATCCCAGTTTATCATGAGACTGCCCCAACCAAAAATCCCCTTCAGAGGGAGGAAAAGTATAATTCCTAATATAACTGCTGTCCTGAACACAGAGATGGGCTCTCTTGCTATCCTGAGGGGTAGACTACAGTTACTTGTGTCGTGTGAGCTATACTTTAGTGTTGTCAGCTCCCCTGGCTAAAGATCACATTCACACCTATCCTCACCCATTCAAGGACTCTCAAATGTACTTTCTCCAGGAAAAAGACCATAGATTTCTTAACCTTTATCTCATTGACAGGGAATTAGAAATATGATTCCATCTGGATCAACTTTTGCCCTTATACCCTAGAAAACTTTAACAATTATTTAAGAAATTGAGCAGTAATTGAACAAATGCCCTTGAACTTGTTGTCTAGACCTGAGCTTGCCAGACTGTGGTGAGACTGGAAATGGTTAAGTCCACTGTTAATGAGCCCTGTAAGCTGCAGGGCCCAGATGTGGTGCCTGATTGTGTTGTTGGGAAGAGTCCTTTGGAAATTATGACCAAAAAGTGACCAAACTTTGAATAGCTGATCAAAAAAGAGTCCTTTGGAAATTATGACCAAAAAGTGACCAAACTTTGAATAGCTGATCAAAAATGTAGCCACGGGAGAATGATCCACTTAATGTCTGCAAACAGACTGCCAGTGTCATGGGACATCTGTCCTAGGGGACTCGGGGATGAACATTGTTCTTGCTGTATCGATCACCATTCAAGGTGTATCTCAGAATAAGTCTCCATAACCTACAACAATCACAAGTGTTTCCTTGGAGACTATTTAGTATTGTATTTTTTCTGTGCACTTTCTGGGTCTCTGTTTTAGCCCTTTCTGGCTGTTCTAACAAGATATTGGAGCCTGGGTGGCTTGAACAACACACATTTATAACTCACAGTTCTGGAGATAGGGGAGTCCAAGACTAAGGTGGGGCAGATTCAGTGTCTACTGATGCACCTCCTCCTGGTTTGCAGGGGGACATCTTTCCATGTCTTCATATGGCCTTTCCTTGGTGTGTGTGTGTGTGTGTGTGTGTGTAGAGGAACAAATCTTGGGTCTCCTCTTCTTCACGAGGTCATGAATCCCATTGAGAGGCCCTGTTCTCGTGACCTAATCTAACTCTGATTGTATCTCAAGAGGCCCACCTCCAGATACCATCACTTTGGGGGTTAGGACTTCAGTATATAAATTTTAGGGAACATAGATATTCAGTTCATAAGAGTCTCACTAGGACAAGAAAATGAAACTGTTCTATAGAGCTTTCTTTAGTATAACACTAATACAGTATCCCAAAAAAGATACACCCATTCCTTGGAGTTGTTTTTGGTTTTGTTTCTATAAGAAGGAGATGAGTATCCAATAATAGTGGGACTTGGGAATTACTTTCAGGTCTTGGGCTCACACCCTGAAGTGATTTTGAGAAGAAGGGCAGAATAAGTAACTGATTTTAAGAACAGCCATGAAGAAGGTGTGGGGAGGGAGGCAGGAGGGAGGGTGTCTGTTTTGTTCTTTTTCCGGAGCATCTCCTAGCCCTGCCCAGGGTAAATGTTTAATAAGTACATTTTGTGTAAACCAATTGATCACTAGTTGTAATAGTTTACAGCAACAACTAACTTGTTGAAGAGGTATTTCTCGAGACTAAATGCCATTCAGCTTTGGGCACCATGCTTGGTGCAAGTAATAGGTTAAAGGTTCTTTCTCATCCTTGTGATAGCAATCACTTGGGACTCCTTGAATTGGCTGGGCTGGAAACTATATAAGGCCAGCAGAAGTACTTGAGGGAGGCTTGTTTTTCCTTTATTGTCCAAAAGTGAAAGCTGGTGGGAATTTACCCAGTCATCCATGAGTCTAACCCCAGATTGTGCCTCTGCACCCCGTGGGTTATTACAGAAGATGTGATAGTGGTATTTGTTGAGTATATACTTGGACAGTTTACTGGCTTGACTAATAACCAGTGACAGGAGCTTCTGGCAGAGGTTCAGATTGAGACAATGGAGCTAACCTGTACTAGCCCGAAATGAGCCTGGAATGGAGGGGCTCCTGGACTTGGGATTTTCAGTTTTCAAAGCAGGACCAGTTAGTTGGTCACCTAGAGCTGAAACCCCTGTCCCTCTGCTGATAGGCCATAAGGTGCTTGACCTGTACAGCTCTTCTGGCTCAACTATCTCACCTCAGTCTGGTCTGTATTCTGAGGCATTTTGCGGGGAACAGTTTGGGGGCCCCTGTGAAGGGAAATTAAAATACAACTCGGAGTTACATTTAATTGCTCACTTCAAATTGTATTTATAGGGAAGAATATGCTTACTGGGACTGGATGCTTTCGCTCAGTTGGGACTTGAAAACCCAATACCTCTTTCTTTGTGTGTGTGTGTGTGGGGGGGGGGGCGGTCGCAGGGAGTCAGAGTGCTCTGCCTCATAGCAAGACCAGGAAAAATCTGTGTGTGTCAGTTAAACCACGGTGAGAATAAGGTTCAAACCCCCTCTTGCCCCTGAAGGATATTCCCCAAACACAAGTGGTCTCTAGTTCCAGTCCAGGTGCCTCTTACAGCCCAGTGAGCTGGAGGCTCACCCACCCCATGAAAATATGCTGTTGTTTGTGCCCTGAGAAGCCCCTGAGTATAACAAGGTGACCACGCATTGGCTCACTGAGGCCATTTCTGATGATGCAGGGACAGGAAGAATTTTCCTTGTCTTTTTTCTCCTTCAGTTAGTGCTGTGGTGGGGGTAGGGGAGTAAAATAATGAAGGGACGAGTGGGGGTCCTCCAGAATAAGATAGGGGAGACATCTCTGAAACAAGGTAAAGCGGGTCACAGGAGCTGTGATACTCCAGAGGAAGTAGAAACTTTTTCCTGTGACCACAGGTAAGGGATAAGAAAGAGCTGCAGGATTTTTCAAGTTGAGTTTTAGAGCAGCATCAAAAGGGACCATCGAACATAACATCGAGAAAGTTATTTAGATAAGAATTTGGGTCTAATCTAAATGATCATTATTTTTAAGTTTTTCTTGTTTATAATTGCAATTAGAGAGTGATGAATACTGTTTGAAGGGTTTCTTACGGCTTTTCAAAATATCATATGCAGATGTTTAAAGTTGAATGCAAATCAGATTAGGGAAAATGGAATCTCACTTTCTTGTTCATGGGTGCTTTTGAGAAATATCTTAATTTTGGACATTCTGAAACAGCACTCGTGAGTGGTAGGCTGAGCCACATAAAATTGATGTTTTTGTTGGTCAAACTGATTGAATAGTAGTGATTTCATATGGTTCATCTTAATATATTTATACCCTTGGTCTTTTATCTAGATACAAGTAGTTTAATCTATAAAGCTATTACTCTGTAGTGGATGTATTAATAGACTGAAGAATCCACTTCAACAAGAACTGCCTTCCCTGCCCTGTCATTTTTGCAAATTCAGATTTTCTTTTCCTGGGTTTCCTTTAAAGAGGCAAAATTAATTTCAAAACTCTAAAGCATCTGGAACATACTAGGAGATGAGAACTTTCAGAGAAGGGATGAATTGATGGTAGAAGGCATCCTATTCCATGCAAAGATGCTTAAACTTCTGGTACCTACTGCAGTGATTTTGGAGGGTAATCCTTGCTCAGAAGATCACACTGATATTATGGCAATGGAAAAAAAAAAAAAAGAAGGAAAAGTAATCAGCACCCTTTGTCTTATTGACTTTATTTCTGTTCAGTTTTTCCTATTTGAGTACATTGCCTTATTTAGCTCAGAATGAGCTCAAGGTGTTTTGTTTTGGTGTTTTTTGTTTTCCTGTGAAATGTTTTCTTCATCTTAGCACTTCGGTTGAAGTTCCAGGTGAAATACTCTGGTGTGGTGGATACCATGTCCTGATGTCCTTGAATGGGCTGTCTTTGGGAAGCCATTTGTAGTTTTAGTTCTAAAAATAATTCCGATCAATAACATTGCAAGGACCATGGGTTTTATGTTGTCTTAAAATTTAAGTCGGCATCAAAAGAAAGCATTTGAGGGTCATAATTCAGTATCCTGTTGATTTAAAAAAAACAAAAACAAAAACAAACCTTGACTCTTTTTTTTATATTATGAAACATTTTTATGCAACTAAAAGTTGACTTTCAAGGAAATGAAACTTTGCTGCTCTGGAATGAATTTTGTGCTGTACGGTACTTTTATGAATTGTTACATATATATGACACATACCTGTATGTGCCTGTGTTTGTTAGCAGAACCAGTACCTTGGCACTTGACGCATGTTAATTTATGTAATGCTTACTCACTATAGACCACTGCGGTTTTTCTGTTGGAACAGAACCAGGCATAGGTGAAATTTAGGGACTGTAAACTTGCTTTGACTATACACTTCCTGCACTGGAATGTTCTCTTAAATAAATAGCAGGTGGTACATTGCAAGCTAGTGTTTGAGAATCTTTTCTAGAGCTCTTTAGGGGTGTTATGCTGAAATTTAACAAGGGCGTGTTGCAGAGGTTTGTTCCTAGAATCAGCCTGGACTTCTTCCTCTCCCTCATCTGCCCATGGTCTGTTGGTAAATCTCTGCTCTACCTTCAGAATGGACCCGCCTTCCTACCACTTCCACTGCTGCCCCCCTGGTGTAGGTCTTGCTCTTCCTCACCTAGCCTACTGGCCTCCTGCACCCCCACTCCTGTCAGTCTGTTCTCCTCTCAGCAGCCAGGGTCCGACCCCTCTCTCGCTTTCTCCAGTGGGTCAAGTTGGGATCCTCCCAAGCCCATGTGACCTGACCTCTTTGTTACCTCCATCACCCCCTCCCTAGCTCCCTCAGCTCGGCCACGCTGGCATCGGGGCTGTTCATTGAACATGCAGGCCTATGGTCCTCTGAGAAGGATTTTTGCCTAGACTGCTTCCTCTGTCACAAATGCACCCTTCTTCCCCCCTCATTTCCGGGCTGGTGCCTTCACCTCCAAGCCCAAGTACCTTATATTAACCCCCATTCTGTGTCTACCTTTTTCCTTCTTCCATGGCACTTAACATTAACATTTTTCACTTCTATACCTTAGCAATGTATTGGTTTTATGTGTTTACGTTCCCTCCCTTTCTCTAGAATGTGTGTCACCCTGAGGGCAGGCTTTGTTGTTTACTGAGGTAGCCCAAGCACCTTCAAGGTGCCTGACTCTAAGCAGAGGCTCAGCAAATGTCTGTTAAATAAATGAAGGCTGGCAAAGGGTGATGGGTGGGACCTTACCACCCCTTGACTACAAGTACTTCTTTTTAAAAATCAGCTTTCACGAGTCTTCTAGCCAATTCCTATTTTTTTTTTTTTTTGGGTGGCTTTAGACTTCCTATTTTACATATCCACTAGTGAGATGAGTCAAAAGAAAGTTTTTTTTTTTTTTTTAATGTATTTGTTCTAACCCATTCTAGATGATTCTGTCAATGAGAGATTAGCCTCTGCCAACACAATCTAGGAACTTCCAGATGGGTCCTCTGAGGTTTCAGAGGATTGGAGTGAGGCCCTTTTCGGGAAGGGGCCATTCTAACATCTGTGGAAAATAATCCCGTACCTTTGATTCTACTTCTCTGAAACTACCTGATAAACCGAATGGAAATGTTGGGCATTGTAATGTTATAAAATGGCTTGAATAGTCCTGAGGTCATGGTGGCACTTAACTCCCTTTCTTGCCTTCCTGTCTATGTGTGTGCCTTCTGGGTGTGGGAAAGCACAGGCGGACTCGCAGCTGCTTCTCCCCTCCTTCCCATGGGACAGTCTGGTCCCTCTCTGCATCCACCAGCTCTCTTCCCTCTGCCAGGTTCCTTCTCCATCTAGCTGGGAATATTTAGTTAACTTATGCTTTCCTTCCCAGCCTGCTTATCTAGATCCATTCCTTTCCTTCCAGCCGTGCTGCCTTCCAGGAAGGTACAGGGAAACCCAGGAAAGGAACCGAGCCCAGCTGCCTCTGACCTTGGTGTTTAGCCATCTGCCTGTCCTTTCCAAGCCAACAGGAGCCAGTTGCCCTCTGTGCACTGGCCTCAGTGATCTTTGCTTGCTTCCTGCCACATCCTTACAGGTGGCCTGTGTTCCATCCAAATGGGAAGAGTCCCCACTTCCAAAACACAGGCCTGGCCTCCCCCTGCTCACTCCCCAGGAAACACCAGGGCCACCACCCCGTCCATACCCTCCTCGTTCCCATCATCTGTGGAAGACTGCAGTTACATTTTCTGTGTTTCTCTTGTAACACTGAAACTCATGAGCCTACTGTGGGTGGTGGTGTGCTTCAGGTCAGCCATACAACCATCTTCACCTTCATGCCTACTGTAGCACTCTGAAGGCAAGAACTCTGTGTGCTTTATAATTCCTGGGCCCCTGAGTAATGCCTTGCTATGTATGGTATTTCATAGAATCATGGAATGTTGCTGATTGGAGGTATTTTGGGCATAAAAACATTGGTTGGTCTAGGATTTCTAGAACTGTCCTGATTTAGAATTTTTCTATCCCTTTACCTTTGAGGAGTATAGTTACAATTTTTCCAACAACACACACTGATACTTAGTTTGGAAGACTATAGTTGCCATAGACATCAACTAATTTAATCCTTTATATCTATGAATTGTAACTGAAGGAAGTTTCAAGGGTGGGTGGTCTAGGCTCCCTTTATTACCCTCCACTCATCTGTCATGATAGCATGAGGGGTTCTGTTTGGGAATTATTCTCAGAACTCTGTTTTGATGAAAAACAGGTTCTGAATACAGCCTTCAGTAATAAGATAAAATACATACTTTTCTCCACCCAGTCAGAAAGCTTTTTCCCAGGTGCAGTGAAGTACCCCCAAAAGGTAATAGCCATACATTTATTCATTCATTTTTTAAAAATTTTTTATTGGAGTTCAATTTGCCAACATTTAGCATAACACCCAGTGTTCATCCCACCAAGTGCCCCCCTCAGTGCCCATCACCCAGTCACCCCAACCCCCCGCCCACCTCCCTTTCCACTACCCCTTGTTCGTTTCCCAGAGTTAGGGGTCTCTCATGTTTTGTCATCCTCACTGATATTTTCACTCATTTCCTCTCCTTTTCCCTTTATTCCCTTTCACTGATTTTTATATTCCCCAAATGAATGAGACTATATAATGTTTGTCCTTTTCCGATTGACTTATTTCACTCAGCATAATACCCTCCAGTTCCATCCACGTTGAAGCAAATGGTGGGTATTTGTCGTTTCTAATGGCTGAATAATATTCCATTGTATGCATAGACCACATCTTCTTTACCCATTCATCTTTTGATGGACACCGTCACTCATTCATTTTAGCAAATATTTACTGAGTCCTTGCTATGTGCCGAGTATGTAATATGGATAAATCCGTCAAGAGTTCCCACCTTATGAAGCTTGCATTCCAGGAGGTAAAAGAAGCCAAAGTATGATGACAGGTGTGCTGGGTGGTATGTGCTCTGGAGAAAAGGGGGAGGATAGTAGTGCTGAGCAGGAGTGAGAGGAGCTGCAACTTAAACCAAGATGATTGGTGGAGGCCTGAAGGCAGGAAAATAATGAGCCCTGAGGATATCTATAGGAAGAACATTCTAGGCAGTGTGTGGGAGTAGCTTATCCTGTGCAGGAGCAGCAAGGATCCTGCTCTGCAGCAGGGAGCATGGGGGAAGAGGACTAGATGTATTGGTGGAGGTAGAGGGAGTTCAGACCACTTCCATCCCTTAAGCATTTCTCTGCTTAGCACTGCTGACATTGCAGGCTGAATAATTCTTCACTGTGGGGGCTGTCTTGTGCCTTGTAGGCTGTTTAACAGCATCCCTGGACTCTACCTACTAGATGCCAGTAGCATCCCCTGCCCTCCAAGGGTGACAACTAAAAATGTCCCCGGACATTGCCAGATGTCCTCTAAGGTGCAAAGTCACACCCGAGCTGAGAACCAATGCTTTAGACCAAAGTAAGGACACTGTTCCTTGGCATGGATCTTTGTTTTAACAAGACTTCTCTGGTTGCCATGTTGAGAATAAATTGAATTAGGGACACAGGAAAGAGAAGGAAGCCCAGGAGGGAATTGGCAAAAGCTCAGGAGGGATGTGCATGCACCTGGAACCAAGACTGCGGTGGGCCGGGGTTGGTGAGAAGTGATCAGATTTGGGATGTTTGTAATGAAGAGCTTCCTGGGTTTGTGACAGACTGGATATCAAGTGTCAAAGCAAAGTCAAAATAACCTATAAGGACAAGGGCCTGAGCACAGCTTGCAGGTGAGACAATGGTTTCTGGGGGACATCTAGAGTTTGGCTTGAACATATGGCATTTTGAGAACGTTGATCGTCCTCTGATTTCTCCCTCACAATACTCCTGGGAGGTGAGTACTCTCTCATTTTACAAGGACACTGAAGCGTATGAAGGTTAGTTGACTGTACAAAGTCACACAATCTCTGCAGAACAAGAACAAAATTTTAATCCTGGAAGGTCTGTCTGCTGATCTCTAGCTCCTCGATACACTTTAAAGTACTTTTGTATGGTTCCAGAAATCCCCAACATGAAACTATATAGCATTGTATGCCCTGCAGAAGTTAATTCAGCAATTTTTCATGAAGTGAAGTTCTGCTAAATGCTAACATTTCAAATGGAGATGGTCATTTCTTTTGCATTTGGTACAGGACAAAAAACAAACTTTAGAAACGATTGTGTATATAGTAAAGCCACCTGCCATATCAGGAAATATGGTTTGTGGTTGATTGGGTCTGAGTAACCATTTTGTCAAATCTATCCTGTTGAACCCTACCAGTTGCCTGGCTCATCAAGGGTTCTGTGGTCAGTTGTGTTTGGAAGCATGTGCTCGGTCCTCTCGGGGATCTACAGTGCATATTAGTAGACTGCTTCTCTTCCTCTCCTAAAAGATATTAAGCCTCTCATAGGCATGGGTGCTGTTATACCATTTTCCCATCTTGGATATATTTCTATAGATCTGCCCTAGTCACAGATGTGTCCTGGTATTACTTTGATCTGCACATTCTCTCCAATATATGTGTCCCTAAAGTCTAGGTATGATATTAGCAGGCTCTTTGTACCCCTTTCGTTTTTCTAGCAGACCCTTCTGACCTTTTTCGCTATGTACCCATCAGACCCTGAGTGATGACTCTGAATGGATTTTCTCGAACTAGATCCTGAGATCTTTTGCATCCTCTGTTCTTTAAAAGCAGGTTTTCTTTTTCTTGTGTTATATAATTTGTGTATTTAAACTGTGGGACTCAAACAAACAAACAAGCAAAAAGCATGGGACTCAACAGGGTTGTTGCAGCCCAGGAGTTGTCAGTAGTTTGAACTGTGGAGCAGGCACTGAGCAGCTGTGCGCCATGATGGATTCCTTGGGCGTTTGGGAAGTCAAAGGTGATGTGAACTACCCACAGGCCTCTCTGCTGTTACAAGTCATGTAGTCTTGCTGTAGCTGAACCTGAAACAAACCACTGCTGTTTCTCCTTTCTGTGAGAATCATCAATGCCAAGGGAGAAGGCTTAGGAGGTCTCTGAGAGTTTATCCTTGATGAGTCCTTGCCAGGACCAGCTTCATGGGTGTATGACCTGTGGCCTTGCACAGAGCCCAGACTCAGAAGGGCTCTGTGTTTAGTTTAATGCTGTGTTGTCGCTGTCTTGAAATTCTTCATAACAAAGGGCCCCATGTTTTCCTTTGGCAGTGGATCCTGCAAATTATGTAGCTGGTCCTGGTCCCAAGAGCTGGCCCCTGTCCTTGACGTCCTAGCTTCCAGGGAAAGGCCACAAAGTTGTAAGGATTTTGCATCTGGAGGGCATTCAAGAACAACCTATAATGCTAATCTTGTGCTTCTTTACATGCTACAGTTTAGGGTTTGAGAGTTGGAGTATCCTTTGACTTTAGGCATTTAGAAATGTGTGTTACATATTTCTAGATGGTGGGCCCTTTCAGTAGAGGAATGGCTATCATACTTAGTACTGAGTTGTTCAAAAGGAAGCTATGTGGGATCTAGGTCCTTCTCAGAGTCTGTGTTCTACCTGAAACAAAGGGTAATCACCCATTTGTAAAATAAGCTTGGGACACAGGATGTTTCTTGATCAGCAGCATTACCAAAGTGAAGATTAACTATGGCAGTTTATTCATTCAACAAATATTTATTAAGCAGCTACTGTGTGCTGGATACTATGTTAGGAGGAGGGGATGGTTAAAAGCTTGAATTTGAGTTCCCTCAAAGCTGATCCTATGCAAAAGATTTGAGTGCAAGTGATTTATTGGGGGAAGTGATCCCTTGAAATACTGGCAAGAGGGTAAGGAAGTGAGACAAAGAAATGAAGGAATCCAGTAAACGGTAGATTGCCTCTGTGGGCAGCCAGCTTGCAATCCTACAGGAAACCACTGGAAGAGTGTAGAACAGACCTTGGGATCATCCCATAGAAGGACTTGGAGGTTGGTTATTTACCCACTAAGCACCACTTGTCTTTGGCCGAGGGCCACCCCTTGGGCATTTTTGGCCTGTCCCTCTGTGCAGGGATGAACATAGCTCTTGGCCAAAGAAAGGTTGTTTTGTTGGTTTGTTTTTCCCAAAGAAAGGTTTTAGGAAAAGAGTCCCAAGCACTTGGAGGAAGAGGCTGTGGGTGAGCATAAGGTGGTTGGGTGCTGGGGGTGAGAGGATGAAGCATATCAGAGGTGAGGCTGCCATTTTGGATAGGTTTATAGAGGGAGGCCTTCCTGACATTGGAGCAGAGACTTGAATGAAGTTTGAGAAACGTGTGGATATCCCAGGCAGAGGGAGCAGTCGGTGGGAGGACTCCACACAACAGCACATGAGGGAGTATGAGGAAGAGCATGGAGGCTATTTTGGATGGGGTGAGATAATCAAAGGGGAGTAGGGTGAGAGGTGAGATAAATAGGGTCCCCAGGGACCAGGGTAGGGACTTTAGGTTGTATTCAGAGTATCAGGAATCTCTTGGAGAATTCTGAGCAGAGGAATGATGTGATCAGATTTAAATCTTGAAAAGGATAGTCCTTTCTGGGTAGAGAACAGACTGGGCAGGGAGTAGAGAGAAGCAGGGAGATGCTGCTGCTTGATTGGAATTCAGAGTTCAAGGGTCTAGAGTTTTTTGAAAGGACAATCTGACTGTGCTCTATTAGGATGATGGTGTACTCACCCAGCCCAAGCACCTGTATCCAGATGTGCTACCATGTTCCTGCTTTAGGCATGGCTCTTGATTTTTGTTGGCTCTTAGGGGCCCTGCCTCTCAGCCCCTTTCATGATCATGGGTCCCCTTCTCCTTTCTCAGGGCTACCTAGCTTTCATTTCTTCCCATCACCCCAGTCAGCTGTTCCCTTTCCAGCACCTCTGCTCTTTACTGCTTCCCTGACACCCACTTATACCCTTGCTGTGATCCGGCACATGGTTACTGCAGGATTTGAAGATTTCACTGGAACATTTATGTGTGAGCTGCTTTTCTCACTTTCATCTTTCAGTGCATTGCAGCCAAGATTTTGAGATTTTTGTTTGTAGCAAAAGGATTTACACAACCGAATTCCTCATCCTCTTCTCACAGAAGGTCAGTTCCATTGGCTCTCTGTATCACAGACTATGGAGGCTGTGAATTACTAGCATCTGACTTAGGAGCAGCATCAGACAAAGGCACTGCCATGGTTTTCCTTGCTCTGCCAGCTTTGCCTTCTCTTGAGCACTTGGGCTGGAAAGGATGCAGGGCAGTGCTCCTGCTTAGGCTACAAGGGAGCCAATGGGGCCATGGTAGAGTGGAATTGTACAAGATGCCTCCAGGGGAAGGCCTAGGATGTTCCATAAACAGAGTGGTCATGCCAGGCCCTGGGATTCCACAAGTGTGGGCCTTGCCTTTGTGGAGTTCACACTCTGGACACCCTTCTTGCTGAGGCTCACTGAGACAGCTTGGTAGACCCCATGGATGCATCATTCTGTTTCTTCTCCCCGTGGAGAGAGAGAGGAGCCAGTTGATCTGCTCATAGCAGCCATAACATGAGGCACTTTCCACTCTTTATCCAGTGTGATAAAATGGCAGCTGCCAGAAATGAGGCTTTCAACTGGAAACTTAGAGACAAAAGAGCATAGAATCAGAATATATTTGGGATTTTTGGCTTTGTGCAGTTTTGTGTGCTTTTTCTTTTTTTTTGAAACAAAAAGGAATCAGGAATGTCTTTTTCTCTTTTCAAGAATGAGAGGCATCCATCAAGAAAAATAGAATTCTAGGATCATAAAGAATACCTAATAGACAAAAGATGAAAATACATTGTGATCTTTGGGAGTTTGGTTTTCTGAAAACTTTGTTGCTTTGAGATACTATTTGGTCATTTGATTGCTGGGGTTCTTGACAATTTCTTCTTAAAATACTATGGCATTTTTTCATCCATATCCTAGGATTTTTCATTCATAGACCTTTAATCAGAATATTAAAATTTTCAAAAACAAAATTAGATTTTCCCCTAAAGTATGGGAAAGTGTCCTTAAATAGGAATTACTTTTTTAAAAATGGAAGCTTTATATTACTCTTCTTAGTATGATCATTGTTAACTTGGTATGTCTTTGTGTTTTTAAACAGATAAGTGAAAAATATAACTGCCACAACTGTAGGATTGTCAAATAAAATGTAAATTTTCACATTAGAAAAAAATGATTCTTATTTGTTGGAAAAGCATGAAGAGCATTGCTCATGATGAAATTTATGATAAAATGGCTCCAAAATTAGTCTGATACTGTACAGGTATTATTATTAAAATAAGTTTTATAAATATACCTGTACTACAAAACCACTAAAGGATGACCTCAGGAAGGTTTCAGTATATTTTTCTATAAAACATAGTTTCATATAGCTTAATATCCACATATTTTCTCATTTCTTTCCATACAAATTGATAGTTATTTAATAAAACTGTATCTCTCATAAGTCCTCCTAATAGAATTTGCAGTGTTCATAAATGGAAAATGCATAGGGCTAGTTAATTATGAGACCATGTTTGTTTGTTTTGCAGTTATTTCATGCATTGCTCTAAAGTTCATTTGCAAAAATCTTTTAGTTCTTAGTGTCTCTCTGTGCATACAGGGTCACAGAGTATAAACTTGAACTTCAATAAATGAAGAGATGGCAAGATTCTAGGACCACATGAAGAAAGTTGGTTTTTCTGTAGGAACTCTCTTAATATTCAGTCCAATGCTAGGTTAGAAAAACAGATGAAAAACATGGGGCACCTGGGTGGCTCAGTTGGTTAAGCGTCTGCCTTCAGCTCAGGACATGATCCCAGCGTCCTGGGATTGAGTCCCACATCTGGCTCCCCACTCTGCGGGGAGTCTGCTAATCCTTCTCCCTCTGCCCTTCCTCCTCCTCATACTCTCTCTTTCATTCTCAAATAAATAAGTCTTTTTTAAAAAATAAAAATAAATAAAAACCCAACAATTGCTAGCATAATAGGAATGAAATGAACAATTGCAGTTTGTATCAGCTATTTATAAAATCATTAAGTCAGATTCTTTTCAGCTGTGTCTTGGGCCGTGCTTCTCATACTTTAATGTGGATACAAGTCACCTGGCACAGTGAAAGTGCGGCTTTTGCATTCCTAACAAGCTTCCAGATGGTGCTGATGCTGCTGGTCCAGGAGCATCCTTAGAGGAACGGAGTCTTAAATACTTTGCTTTGGGACCCATCTTGCTTGACTGTGGGGCGAGGCTATTCCTGGGGGACAGACTGACTGCTTTGGAAAAAAGACTTTAGAGGTAAGAGGTAAGTCAGCCTGAAAGTTTTTCTGATGCTGAAAATCTTTTTCATACAAATGTGACTGTGGAGCACCTGTCTTCTCAGGAGCAGGTGAAATGGATAGATGTGGTAAAGGGGGAAGTCCTTGAATTTTTTTTTTTTTTTAAGTCTGGTTGGAGAACATCTAAACTGCTGCTTCTCTGCCCAGACCTACAGTTATCCAGGGGAACGTTCCTCAAGTAATTGATTTACATTCAGAGTAGAGGGCACCTATTGCTTATGAACTCAAATGGAAGCTCCTGGGCCTTGCTCAGGGACGCAAAAACAGAGATTACACTTTTGAGCAGTATGGGGCCTTTGATTTTAAGGAATGGACCGGTGGAGATTACAGAAGAATTTCTGGTAATAATTACAAAGGCAGCGCTCTCTTCTCCTTAGCAACCATCCAAGCAAAGGGAGCAGAAGCTTGGAATAGCAGCAGTCCCTACAGAGAAATGTATGTGCAGACAGAGTCCAAAGCAATTGAAGTAAGTTTGCACTAATGACTTTGGGGACTAGAGTGCCCTGAGAATGGAAGTAGAGGGCCTTATTATCAGGGGTGACCTCAGATTTGCAATTAAAATGACTGTCGGGCATATAAATGGACACCTGGGTGGGAGGATTGTGTAGTGTAGGTGGTACTCAGTGAATTTCTTTATCTTGGACTCTGGATGGAGAAAAGTTTTTCCTCTGCTTCCTGCGAGCTCAGTAATGACAGATGGTTCTTATTTTCTTGCTGGTTTCTGTTCCCAGAGGAAGATAGTAGGAATGGTGTTCAGAATTCAAGCCTATGCAAAGATGCTTGCATTGGGATGGGCAATTTAGGAATACAAGGACATTGGCTGTGATTATTAAATCAAAGCAAAGAAGGGCTGTAGAAGGTTACGGACTTGAGGACTAGACAGTTCTGGTCCTGTGACTTTGAGCAGATTGTTATCCTTCTATTATTGGTTTACTGTAATGAAGGCAATAATGCCTCTCCCTACAGTGGGTTGGAGACAATGTTCACAAAGTGTCTAGGAGAATACTTGGTATATAACTTTTCAGTAGGTGGAAGAGTTATCTTAGAAAGGATTCCTGAAAAAGAAAAGAGAAGAAAAGATTCCTGAGCTATAGTTCATGATTCCATTTCAAGATGAGAGCTGGAGTTCTGAATTGAATGCAAATTTAAATTTCATCAGTTGAGTATAGGAATAAAAATAAAAGGTCGTAGAGAATACACAATGTCAAGAAAGCAAGATGCTTGGCATAGGAGAACAACCAGTAAACTAATATCTTTCCCAAATATGACAGATTAATTTTTGAGCCCTTTGCACATTGTAGTTATGAGTGAAATGCCTGGGTCTATAATGATCAGAGGAGAGTTAAATTCTGAGAATGTACAGAATTCCTAGGTGCTTCTGGGCCAGCGACTATGTGAGCCTCCCCAGTTGTTTCACTTCCGATCACTTTGTAATAGAGAGATTGTGATTGCCACTCAGATCCCACTTACTATCTAGTAATCTATTCCAGATTTTCTCTAGGACCTGCTCTGACATTTGTGCTAATATGGGAGCCATTCACTTCACTGTGTGTGGCTTTGAGCACTCAATACATGGCCAGTTCAAACTGAGGTGTGCTTGCAAGTGTAAAATACGTGTTGGATTTCAAAGATTTAGTATAAAAATGTATATTAATAATTGTACATGGAACACTTGTTAAAATGATATTTTGGGGTACATTGGCATAAAATATTAAAGTTTCATCTGTTTTTTCTTTTTAACTAGAAAATTTAAAATTACACATGGCTTGCATTTTTTAAGATTTGAGTAGAGGGATAGAGAAAGAGTGCAGTGCGCATGCTTGCATGTGTGTGTGCCTTCACGCACAAGGTGGAGGGAGGGGTGGGAGGCAGGTAGGGGCAGAGGGAGAGGGAGAAGCAATCTCTCCAGTGAGCAGGAAGCCTGATGTGAGGCTCAATTCAGGACCCCAGGATCATGACCTGAGCAGAGGGAGACCACCTAACCAACTGAGCTATCCAAGCGCCTCTCAAATTTTATTCCTATTGGGCATTGCTGGTCTAGACTGCACTGAGAGACCCATACAGGAATTAACTGGAGAGGTTTAAATCCTCAAACTCCCCAGTCTCAAAACAGGAGCAAAACAAAACTTTGTTTTCCAGTCAGGAGCTTCCTGATTGGAGTTATGTTGTCCTTTCTCAGCAAAAGGAACACTCTTTGCAAATTAATCGTATTTTTATGGCAAACACATTAAGTCTTCCCATATACAGTCTCAGCGTTTACATCATTTACATTCAGATTTTTCTTAACACTGTTCTAAGTCAGCATTTGATAACTATTATCTAAGAGCCAGTGTTTTATTGAAAGGTGTTTGTTTCTGAAACACACAGAAAGGAATTGGGTTAGAGAATATTGAAACAAAAGAAAAGTTACATGGTGCACGTTTGCTCAACATTGATCTTACTGTAAAAATAGAAAAAAGAAGGTAGTTTTGTATCAGTTAAGTGTTATCACAATTGTCAGTTGTCTTTCTTCATGGAATACAGGGAATCAGCAAAGTAAAATTATTCTTTCTGGTGCTAAGTTGTCAGGGAGTTCTTGAAAGCGACCTGCAATCCTATTTCTGCAGCATAACGAAGTGAGAGGAGAGGGGGCAAGATGATTTAGCCAGCGGCTTCAGTCTCCTGACTAATGGCTCATAAGATGCAGATAAATGTAGGGCTTTGTGCTATTAAATAGAGTTATGGTTCTCAACTTGAAATGAATACTGTGATATGGCTTGAATAGTCATATTAATGGAATATTTTTGGTCAGTCATTTGTCCTTCGATTATCTCAGCTCTGGAGATGGGAATGATGAACATTGTACTCTCATCATGGACAGTAGAAGGGATGGCATGTCGATAAATTGGGATTGAAGAATGGCTTGTGAATGCTTTCCCAGCATTTCCCTGTGTTCCTGAGTTTTGATTTAATATGCCATATCTTTTTCTTGAAGGCCATCTATGGAAACAGTAGAGGGATGTTTTCAGCCTCATTCAACCTTTGGCAAATACTTAGAGTTGACAGGGATATCTTGTGGCTGGTAATTTCATGGGAGAGCTTTTATTTGTATTTATTTATTTATTTATTTATTTATTTATTTATTTATTTATTTATTTATTTATTTATTTGATTTTATTTATTTATTCATGACAGAGAGAGAGACACACACAGAGACAGAGACACAGGCAGAGGCAGAGGCAGAGGGAGAAGCAGGCTCCATGCAGGGAGCCTGATGTGGGACTCCGTCCTGGGTCTCCAGGATCACGCCCTGGGCTGAAGGTGGCACTAAACCGCTGAGCCACCTGGGCTGCCCCCATGGGAGACCTTTTAGTATTTCAAAGGTGCTTAGGCATTGTTGGGCTCTGCTGTTTGGGGCATGGGTGGCAAGAACATGTATTACTGGTGGAACTCTACTCATAAGTGGCCCTAAATATTTTTTCCTTTAAAAAATATTAAAAAAATATTTAAATCTCAGTTACTTTACAGTGTAACATGAGTTTCAGGTGTGTATAGTTTAGTGATTCAAGCGTCACTAAATGTTGAGTACTTTCTTAGGAAATTCCAAAGTAATTTTTCTTTTTTTTTTTTTTTTTTCCCTTTTAATGCTGTAGGTTTCTGGATTATAACACTAAGTCACCTTGACAAATGGCCAGAATCTTAACTAGGGAAGTGCATTGGGCCTGTAGTGGGAAAGGATTGTAAAATGGAGGGGTTTACTTTCCTACTCTGCTCAAGTGTATTAGTCACATCCTAAGGCTTTTCCAGGGTAACGGTGGTGGAAAGTTTCATTCAGTAAGAATTTATTAAACACTGTAAGGTATGGAAACACTGTATAAGGTAAAGAGACTAACCCTAAAGGTCAGTATGATGAGTACTTGGCTCCACATTAGCTTTTTCAATGTCCCCTATCTCTGGTGGAGTCCTGAGGACCATGTTAGTATAAAGCTGACTGCTTCTCACTCTTGGATCTCAAGTGGTGGGGACAGTGAAGTCTAAGGGAAGGTTGTCCAGTGTCATTTACAATTTCAGCCCCTCTCCTTCTTCAAAACCACCCTGAATTTCTTTAAAATCATTACTCTCAGTCTTGAAGCATTAGGATATCTTAATCTTTTTGAGATTTTTATTTTAGATAGTGTGTGAAGAGAGGAGGGGTGGGAAAGAAGGGTATGGGGCAAAGAGAGAGGGGAAGCGGAAAAGGAAGAGAATCTTCAGTCCAACTCCTCACTGAGTGTGGGTGGGCCTAGAGTTGGGGTTGATCTCAGGACCCTAATATCATGACCTAAGCAGAAACCAACTGAGCCCCACATATGTAGTTTTATTTTATTTATTTTTTATTTATTTTTTATTTTTTCACATATGTAGTTTTAATCTTAACAGTATCCTTCACTTTCTGGGAGAAATGGAAAAAAATATTGTATTCTAAACTCCAGGTCGAAAAAATAAACTCCAGGTCATCCAGATTTCTATTAATTTAGTTAATTGATAGAGTATATGAAACTTCTGGAATTATAATTTACTATTTTGAATTTTATCTCTTCCTGCATGGTGGTTCTCACGCTCCACTGCATTAATCTTCATCTATTTACATTTCAGTCATCTTGTTTATCTGTTGTTAATCTACTTATCTGCATAATTCCTGCCAAACTCAGCTACAATAGCTGATATGGAATATATTACACAAGCATCACTGAGGGCTGAAGAGAAAGAATGGTATTCTGATTTTGAGCTTTATTTGGAATTCTCAATGACTCCCCTGCAGTGGCTGATGGCAGCAAGTGTTCCAAAAGTTAGCTGTTGGAAATGACAGTCTTTTTTATCTTCACTCTTGGTTCTCAAAAATCCAATGCCAGCTAGTCAGTACAGTTTGTTTCTTAAGGATCCTTGTTGAAATGAAACCATTCATTGTTTTTCAGACTAAATGATTTTGTTTAACATTTTTTATAGGTTTATTCATTTTGGGAAAGACAGAGCACACGCAAGCCAGGGGGAGGGGCAAAGGAAGAGGGAGAAAATCCTCTGGCTGACTCTCTGCTGTGCAGGGAACCCACTGCAAGGCTTCATCCCAGGACCCTGAGATCATGACCTGAGCTGAAATCAAGAGCTTAATGCTCAACTGACTGAGCCACCCAGGTGCCTCTTGTTGAACTTTTTGAGGTTAATTTTCAACTTCCAATTTACACTCCATGTGCAACCCATCAGCCAACCCTGTGACCTCTACATTCAAAATATGTATCGAGGGCAGCCCAGGTGGCTCAGTGGTTTAGAGCGGCCTTCAGCCCAGGGCATGATCCTGGAGACTGGGGATCAAGTCCCAGGTCGGGCTCCTTGCATGGAGCCTGCTTCTCCCTCCGCCTGTGTCTCTGCCTCTCTCTTTCTCTGTGTCTCTCACGAATAAATAAGTAAAATCTTAAAAAACAACAACAAAATATGTATCAAATTGACCACTTTTCCCAGTGTCAGCTGTCACCATTGTTGACCAAGTCAGTGTCATCACTCCTCTCAGCTCTGGTAGCATCCTGTTAATTAGCTTCTCTGCTTCACCCTTGGCCTCCTACACAGTCCTCTAAATAGCAAAGCATGCATCCTTGAAAATGTAGTTCGAAATACATAACTCTGATACTTAAAACACTCTAGTTGCTTTCCATTTAACTGAGAATCAGATTCTGTCAATGTCTTTGCATGATCTGGCTGCCTTTTTCAGATTTCATTTCCTTCTAGTGTCCTCTTGTTCACTCTGCTATGCTCTAGCTGCATAGATCACCTCAACCTTGTAAAACACTCCATTTAGGGCTCTTGCACCTCTATCTCTTCCTACTGGAATCCTCTTCTTCCAGGTCTTCACAAGGCTTACTCTGTCATTTCTCTCAGGTCTTTGCTTATGTGCTGCGTCATTAAAGAGTCCCTCCTGAGGTCCGTATCTAAAATAGAACCTGCCACCTGACCCCTTGCTAGGGATGCAATAAATAGTTGCTGAGTGGATGAAGCAACTATTTTTCATAGAAGACATTTAATTTCCTGTTCCATCTATGGGAATAGATAGGGAATGCATAATATGATCTTTAACAGAAGATGACACATAAATATTACAATAAAGTGGTAAAAATAAGGCATGGTAAAAATTGTAAACCATATATTTCATTAAAGTACAAACAGTAATTGGACAAAGACTCACAATTTTGAAAAATAGTGATCTTCCTTGGAACAACTAACATTTGTAATCAGATCTTTAATTTATGCAAATGTGTCATGTCATTGGTATAGTTTTGAGTATCTTGTTTCTAAAATATTTATTCCTTTTGTGATCAAATTTAAATTATCAATGTGCTTGATAAGACTACCCTTTATAATGTACCGGTTTGTGTATGGTATGTATATATAATTATATATAACACATGTTTAATTGTCAATAATTCATGAATTTTTGCACTAATGAAAGTTATGGATTAGGGAGTTATTTCCTATTGTTAATTGTCAGTCTTAATTTTTCCTTAAATTTTTACTTTTTTTAAAAAAGATTTTATTTACTTATTCATGAGAGACACTGAAAGAGAAAGAGAGGCAGAGACATAGGTGGAGGGAGAAGCAGGCTCCATGCAGGGAGCCCAATGTGGGACTTGATCCTCGGACCCAGGATCACGCCCTGGGCTGAAGGCATGCTCCAAGCCACTGAGCCACCCAGACATACCACATTTTTACTTCTTTTTTTTTTTTTAATTTTTATTTATTTATGATAGTCACACACAGAAAGAGAGAGAGAGGCAGAGACACAGGCAGAGAGAGAAGCAGGCTCCATGCACTGGGAGCCCGACATGGGATTCGATCCCGGGTCTCCAGGATCGCGCCCTGGGCCAAAGGCAGGCGCCAAACCGCTGCGCCACCCAGGGATCCCTCAAATTTTTTACTTCTTAAAGTAATCTCTATAACCCGATGTGGGACTCAAACTCACAACCCCAAGATAAAAAATTGCATGCTCTACCAACTGAGCCAGCCGTGCACCCTGGGAATCTGTCATTACTGACGTATCATTTGTAGGTAGTAGGGACGTATATGCAAGCTTGCAGAAAGAAGATTTCTTCTATAAAGAGAAAGTCATCTTCATGTTATAACTCTGTGAATTCACTTAATTGTTCGGGATTGTTGCTTTATATCCAAAAGGAATGTAATAATACATTACTGACTTAAAGGTAAGAAATATATGGTACTCTTTACTCTTACTTGGTACTCTTTACTCTTACTTAAAGGTAGAAATATATGGTACTGTGAAATCTGATAGATCTTAAAGAGTCACAATTAAAAAAAGAAATCACAAGATATCACTATATCCCTCTTAGAATGGCTGAGAAAAAAATCATAGTAAAAAATGGATAGTACCAAGTGGGTGAGAAAGAGCACCTGAGATTCACATGCATTCAGTGCTTGTGGCAATGCACAATCATTCAGCCAGCATTTTGGGGAGAAAAATTGGCAGTTTCTTATTCTGTTAAACATATACTTAAATATGACCCAGCAATTCCATTCCTGGCTAGATATTTACCCAAGTGAGATGAAAACTTTGTTCACACCAGAATCTGTACACTAATGTTTACAGTAGCTTTATTTATAATTGTCAGGAACTAGAAACAGTATAAATGTCCTTCAGCTGGAATGAAAGAACAGGCTGGTACATCCATGCAATGAAATATGACTCAGCAGTTGAACAAACCATTGATGAAAACATCAATATTGATGATCATAAAATGTGTTTGCTAATTAGGTGAAAGAGTCAGACTCAAGAGGCTACAGGATGTATGATTCCATACACTAAGGGTGACATTATAAGAACAGAAGACAGACCAGTGATTTGGGAGGGATTAAGAGGAGGGGCTGACTAAAAGTGGGCAGCAGGAGAGAGTTTTGGTGGGGGTTGGGGGGATGTAGGGGTAATGGAATGGTTTTATGTCTTGATTGTAGGGCGGTTACATGACTATATGCATTTGTCAAAACTCAGAACTATATACCACAATGAATTTTAATGTAATTTTTATTGTGGTATAATTGATATACAACATTAATTTCAGGTATATAACATAACTGATACTTGCATATATTGCAAAATCATCACCCTATGTTACATATGTTTTTTTCTTGTGATGAGAATTTAAGATTTACTCTCTTAGCAACTTTCAAATATGCAATACAGTATTAACTGTTGTCTCCATGCTGTACATTGTATTCCTTTGGCTTATTTATTTTATAATTGGATTTTATACCTTTTAACTCTCTATTATCATTTCATGCATCCTTTTACCCCTACCTCTGGCAACCACCCATCTGTATCCAGAACTTACTGTGTTTTTTTCTTTTAATTTTTAGATTCTACATATAAGTAAAATCATATGGTATTTGTCTGTCTTTGACTTATTGCATGTAGCATAATGCCTTCAAGATTCATCCATGTTGTTGCAAATCGCAAGATTTCATTATTTTTTATGGCTGAATATTCTATTTTATATACAAACCACATTTTCTTTATCCAGTTATCCCTCGGGGACACTTAGTTGTTTCTATAGCTTGGCTATTATAAATAATGCTGCCATGAGCACGGGAGTGCATATATCTTTTTGAGTTAGTGTTTCTATTTTCTTCAGATAAATACCCAGCAGTGGAATTGCTGGATCATATGGTAGTTATATTTTTAATATTTTGAGAAGCCTCCATACTGCATCCCATAGTGGCTGTGCTAATTTACATTCCCACCAACAGACAACATTGTCTTAGAATTAGCAGGGTGTTAGCTGTGGGCCTTTATTATGTTGAGGCATATTTCCTCTATACTTACTTTGTTGAGTTTTTTAAAATCCTAAATGGAAGTTGTATTTTGTCAAATGCTTTTTCTGTATCTATTGAGATGATCATATCTTTATCCTTCATTCTGTTAATGTGGTATATCACATTGATTGAATTGTGGATGCTGAACCATCCTTGCACACTTAGAATAAATCCTACTTGATCATGGTGTATGATCTTTTTAATTTATTTGTGAACTCAGTTTGCTAATAATTTGTTGAGTTTGTATCTATGTTGCTTGGATATTGGACTGTCACTTTCCTTTTTAATGCTGTCTTTCTGTGGTAGTGCTAGGTTAATAAAAAGAGTTTGGAAGTGTTCCTTCCTCTTTTATTTTTTTGGAAGACTTTGGAAAGAATTGGTATTCTTTGAATTTAGGTAGATTGACCAGTGAAGCTGTCTAGTCCCAGATGTGTGTTTGTAGGGAGTTTTAAAAAATTATTAACTCAATTTCCTTAGTAGTTAATTGGTCTGTTCAGATCTTCTCTTTCATCCTGATTCAGTCTTGAATGCTTGTATGCTTTTAGGAACATACCCATTTCTTCCGTGTTGTCTAGTTTGTTGGCATATAATTGTTTGTGGTAGTCTTTTACGATCCTCTGTATTTCTGTGGTATTAGTTGTGTTGTCTCTACTTTTGTTTCTGATTTTACTTACTTGAGCACTCTATTTTTTTTCTTGGAGGGTCCAGCTAAAGGTTGATCAATTTTGTTTATCTTTTCAAAGAACCAGCTCTTGGTTTTGTCAATCTTTTCTATTGTATTTTCAGTCCCTGTTTCATTTATTTCTGTGTTGATTTTTTTCAATTTCCTTCTAATTTTAAGTTTTCTTATTTTTCGATTTCCTTCATGTATATAGTTAGGCTGTTTGAGACTTTTCATGCTTAGTGAGGAGGGCATAATTATTGCTGTGAACTTTCCTCTTAGCACTGCTTTTGCTGTATCCCATAAACTTTGATATGTTGTACTTCTGTTTTTTTGTTTTGTTTTTGTCTCACAGTACTTTTTGGTTTCACTTTCCAGTGGTTGTTCAGTGGCATGTTGTTTTAGTCTCCACATATTTGTGAGTTTTTGTTTCCTTGTATACCATTGTGATGAGAAAAGATGCTTAATGTGATTTCAGTCTACTTAAATTTCTCATTACCTGTCTTGTAGTACAAATGATCCAGCCTGGAGAAGATTGTTCCATGTGTACTTGAGAAAAATATGTATTCTATTGCTTTGGGATGGAATATCCTGTATATATCTGTTAAGGCTATCTGGTCTGACAGGTCATTTAAAGCTGATGTTTCCTTATTGACTTTTCTGTTTGGATTATTTGTCCATTGACCTGAGTGGGGTGTTAATGTCTCCTACTGTTATTTTATTGCTATATTTTTCTTCCTTTATGTCTGTTAAGATTTGCTTTATATATTTAGAGCTTCTGTGTTGAGTACATAAATATTTATAAATGTTATATCCTCTTGTTGGATTGACCCCTTTGTCATTATATAATGCCCTTCTTTTTCTCTTATTACGGTGTTTGTTTTAAAATCTGTTTTGTCTGGTAATAAATATGGTTACCTCAACTTTCTTTTGGTTTCCATTTTTATTGGAATAACCTTCATTTTTGTTCTGTGTGTGTCCCTATATCTAAAGTGAGTCTCTTGTAGGCAGCATATATGTGGGTTTTTTATCCATTCAGTCACTTTGTCTTTTGATTGGAGAATTTAGTCCATTAACATTTAAGGTAATTATTGATAGGTGTGTACCTACCGCAGTTCTGTTAATTGTTTTCTGGCTGTTTTGTAATTAGTTTCTCTGTTCCATTTGTGGTCTTGTGTGCTCTTCCTTCATGGTTTGATGACTATTTTAGTGGTGTGCATAGATTCTTTTCTCTTTTTGCATGTGTCTGTATCTACTATAGGTTTTGTTTTGGTTACCTTGAGGCTTATATGTTACAACTTATATTTAGAAATTCTTTTTAAGTCAATAACATACTCTAAAACTCTCCATTTTTACTCTCCTCTGGTCATGTTTGTTTTTGATATCACATTTTATATTTTTTATCTTGTGTATCCCTCCGCTCAGTATCATAGTTATAATTATTTTTACTACTTTTATCTTTTAACCTTCATCCTACCTTTATAAGTGTTTATTTTCTTTTAGCACTTGGAATACATTATGCCACTCTCTTCTCTCTTGCAGCATTTCTACTGAAAAATTTGCTGATGAACTTATGGGGTTTCCCTTGTACATAACATGTGGTTTTCCTCCTGCTGCTTGTAAGATTGTCTCTTTGACTTTAACGTTTTCATTATAGTATGTCTTGGTGTTGGTCTCTTTGGCTTTATCATTTTTTGTGTTTGTGGGCTTTCTAGATCTGGATATCTGTTCTCTTACCAAAGTTGGGAAGTTTTTAGTCATTATTTCTTCAGATAGGCTTCCTGCTCCTTTCTTTCTCTCTCCTCTTTCTGAGACCCCTTTGATGTGAATGTTGGGCCATTTGATGTTGTCCTCTAAATTCCTTAAACTATAAGACAGGTTGCTTTTTTTTTTTTCCTGTTCTCATTGGGTAAATTACTCTGCCCTGTTTTACTGATCCTTTCTTCTGCCTTATCTGATATGCTATTGAACTCCTCTAGTGTATTTTTTTGGTTTAGTTAAGGTATTCTTCAGTTCTATGGCTTGTGTTTAGAACCTTCTCATATTTTCTGTCTCTTTGTTATGTTATTGGTGTGTTCATCTCTCTTTTTTTCTACAGGTTGGTGAGCATCTTTATTCTTTATTAGGTAAATTACTTATCCATTTCATTAAGAAGGTTTTTTTTCCTGAGGTTTTGTGTTCATTTTATTTGGAGCATAGTCCCCTGCTTCCTCATTTTGCTTGACTCTCTGTATTAGTTTCTATATGGTAAATGATACAGTCACTTCTCCCAATCTTGAAGGGTTGGCCTTGTGTCACATATGAAACTTACTGTTCAACCTCACTTTAGTTCTTGGTTGTCTCTCAAATTTTTGTGATTGTCCAAGGAACCTATTTTATTTTTAAGAGCTCTCAGTAGTTGAGCGTGTCCCAAAGTTAGTCACTGTCCCAAAGGAGAGAAGGTCAGTCAGCACCTGAAGCCAGACCCTTAGGCCACAGCTATTAAAGAATGCAAATACATACAGTCCTGTGTGGCTGTCAGTATAAGTCCTACGGTCCCCAAGCAGGCAATTTGAAGGTGTATCCTGGGCACCCAGGTGTACCCAGTTGCAAAAATCAGGGCTCCAGGTGCAGATATACACTCCTTTCTGTGAGATACTAGGAAGCTGTAGTGAGGTGGAGGAAGAGAATAAATATCACATCCCCTAGCCTGTGTTACCTGAGAGCAGCTCTGTAGCCTTGAGATGAATGCCAAACCTGAATCCTGCCTCCAAGGCTGGAGTGCCAAGACTAGCGAGTAGGCCTCTTTCATAGTAAGGCAGGAGATGTTGCATTCTGTTTTCTCTGTGGTGCCCTGTGGGTGGTGGCCTGCCAAGAATGGTCTCTTATTGTTATAGTCCTGTGGGACCTAGGAATGTAAGCGCCTCTAGCTCCAGAGCTAGGTGACCAAGGGCTATCCCCTGGCAAGCAGCTGTAAAAACCAGGGCACCAGCTATAAAAATTGGGGTAACATGTATAATGTATAACAGCTCCTTTACTAGAAACACTCATGCTCTGGACAATGGTGGAGGGAGAGTGCACAGATAGTGCCTGCTTTCCCAAACCTCAGGGAATATTTCAGTCAGCCCTTAGACTCATGTTTAATTAGAAGCTCATCTGTCTGGCCAAAGCCATGATGGTAAACTAATAGTCCTCCTTCACAGAAGCACTGAGCTCCTGGATCTCTTGTCCCTTGCTGTGCCCTGCATGTGGTAGCTGTTGAAGGACTCATTCTTTCTTAGGTTTAGCCCTATGGGACCCGGGATTATAAGCCTGCTGGTCACCGGAGCTCGGTAATACAGAGGTGGTCCCTGGTAGCGGCTGCTAAAATCAAGGTGCCAGACAAGGATATAAGCTCCTTTCTCGAAGATACCAGCAAATTGGAGCAAGGTAGAGAAAGCCTACAGAGATGGCATCTATCAGCCTGTGTTCCTGGGAGCTCTTCTGTAAGCTCCTAGAAGTGCACGAAACCAGAAGCCTGACCCTCAAGCCAGAGCTCCAGGATAAGAAAGTAGGCCCCTTTCCCAGAAGGCTGGGCTATGTTTCAGTCCACTGTCTGCGCAGTGCCCTAGGGGCTATATTCTGCCTGAAACTGTTTTTCTGATTGTTATATTCCCATGGGACCCATAATGTAAGCCCCTCCCCCCCCCCCCCCCCGGCCTCCAGAGCCAGGCAATCAAGGGGTGTCCCCTGGGCAGCAGTTGCAAAAACCAGGCCACCAGACATAAAAACCGGGGCACCAGACATGTGTAGAAGCTCCCCTCTCGGTGCTCCTGGCACTCTGGTGTGCAGGAGCGGGAGAGCGGGAAGATGACACTCTAGGGCTGATGTGAGGCGAAGGCTGATTGCAAAAAGATGACACCTGACAATAAGATGGAAAAAGAATAAAAAAAGAAAAAAAAGAAAAAAGGACAAAGGATAATTCCCCCTGCCAATCCCTTCCCTATAGAGGGACACCTTGCAAATGGTACTTATCTGCTAGAGTGTAAATATGACACCTGCTGGAAAGGAGACAAAACCAAACATGATGGTGCCTGTTGGCTTTAGCATGCAGATGGAAAGTAGAAAGATGGCAGCCATCAACCTTTGACTTTGGAAAGTATTTCAGCAGGCCCCTACCCCTCAGACCAATGCTTTAAACTTAGGAAATGAATCTCTTTCACATGAAGTCGGGGCAATTTTCCATGGGCTGCTTCTGTGCTGGGTTCTGGTGGGTGAATAGGGAGTCTGCCCATAGGCCCTTTAAGAGTGATCTTTGGTTCACCATTCTCTTGGGGTTCCTGTGAGCATGAGCCCTATTCTTTTTTTTTTTAATTTTTTAAAAAATTTATTTATTTATGATAGTCACAGAGAGAGAGAGAGAGAGAGAGAGAGAGAGAGGCAGAGACACAGGCAGAGGGAGAAGCAGGCTCCATGCACTGGGAGCCCGATGTGGGATTCGATCCTGGGTCTCCAGGATCGCACCCTGGGCCAAAGGCAGGCACTAAACCGCTGCACCACCCAGGGATCCCCATGAGCCCTATTCTTGAAGCCAGATGTTTTGGGGGCTCGTTTCTCAGGTGCTGGTCTTCAGTGTTGGCTTGCTCAGTGTAGGGGTATGAACCCCGTGCTCCTCAGGCAGAAGAAGGTTTTGAGTTGTATCCTGACTGTACTGCCACCAGGGGGGTGGGATATATAGTGGAGGAGTGTGTCAACCTGTTCTACCCACTTCAGCATGGTTTTCCTCTCATTTGCCCCATGGGAAGGGGTCACTCTACAAGTTTTTAGGGTTTTTTCATGAGGAAATTGTTCTGTTTATAAATTTAGTTTGTCTGTGAGAGGAAGTAAATTCACGATCTTTCTATATCAACATCTAGAACTGGAGCTGGGAATTTTTTTTTTCATTATTAAAATCAGTTATGTCTCTGAACCTGGGCGTTGGTCATGCCTGAACATCTTAGGTGGGTGACACATCTAAGTCTTAGTTTCTCATTTCATTTTACTTCAGTTGCTGTGGTTTTCCAGAGAGACCCTGTTCTGCTTCAGGTTGTATTTGTAGGATGATGGACTTTGACTCTGATGTCAGAGTAGCAATTGCAGAAAATGTCCCCATATCCTCTTAGAAGATGTTTAATATCCTCAGAGGGACCCTCCTAGCACAGTAGTGATGATACTGGTAAAATCTGGGATCTTGTCCCACATATTAGCATTGTAGATAAATTGTCTCCTTTAGTTTCTTCATAAAATCAGAGTGAGGTGATCAGGAAACAAAATTAGAGCAGGCTGTTGTCCATACAGATTACTCCCAAGTGGTACATTTGGAGTCCTTCTATTCAATATGGTACCCATCTGATATAGGCAGCTGTGTTCTGGGTTTTGAAGAGTTTGCAGAGTTTAGCCATATCAATAAAAACCAAGTTATCGCTGCATCGCTATATACTGGCACCAGTGGGCCAGCTCACAATGTGATTTCTCCTGGAACAGATGGGTGATCAGTTGTCTGTGGCCAAAAACTATCTGACAAAAATAAATACCATCCTCAAAGTTCTATAATTCCTAACAAGAGCACTTCAGGCATAGACTGCTTCTTCTAAGCTATACCATACTCTTTTTTTCTATTCTCACTTGCTGCCTGAAAGATACATTGTATGTTTGTGAAGAACGTGAATATATAAAAATTCTTGAAGTCTTGATGCTCTGGCAAAACCAGCCCAGTTTCCATTTTTTAGATTATCTTGGGGCTTGTTCCTTAAGTGTACCTGTTCCTGTACAGCAGTCGCAGGAGTGCTATAAACCTCGCTTGATTATGAAACTAGCTTCCTATCAACAGATTAGAAGTGAATCACAGTAGACTAAAATGACATTTTTCTCCTTGGCATTACTCTAGAGCAACAGTTCTTGAGTTTCTGATGTTACTATACTTGGTTTACTTTGCACAGATCATTTTCTCTTGATGGATAGTTCTTTGAGTATAGATACGAGTGGGAAAGGACAGTAATTGAACACCCATTTGGGATTGCAGGAATGTGGTAGGCACTTTTTGGGTATTATTCCATTTAACTTCACAACAGTGACTGAGGCAGATAATTTTGCTGCTTGACAAACCAGGAAAGTAGGTCCAAGAGAGGTTAATTGTCTTGTATTCTCAAAGATCGGTCTCTCTCATTCCATAACCTGCTCTCTTTATACTCACAAAGGCTCCATTTGGGAATAGTGATTTCTTATTGCTTTCCCACTTTCAATGGTGGATGGAGATGGCACTGGTCTTTTGAGATTGAGCCCTGAGCTTTTTGTCAGACCTGGTCTGAGAACCAGGTCTGCTCATTGTTTTACTTTTCAGAGTCCCAAGAGACTTGGCCTAGTTTTATGTATTTTTTCAAAGCTGCCGTTACACATGGTTTCTTTCTCCTCCATGACTACCTGGGGAGGAAGATGGCGGCTCACAGTTCCATGGCTCTGAAGAACAAACTCACAAGACCTTCTCATTTTAATGATTCTAATCACCAAGGAAAAGTAGGAAAGCAGAGCGAACAGAAAAAAATCACAAAGTTTCAAAAAAATAGTTCACAGTCTTAATTCTTGAGGGGTGCCTGGCAGGGGCTCAGTTCGGTGAAGCGTCTGACTCTTGATCTTGGCTCCGGTCTTGATCTCAGAGTTGTGTACCATAGCTCTTGAAACTCCTCTTAGGAATTATTTTGCAGAAGCTGCTAAATGTCTCTTTTATAGGGTTTTTTATTTTTGTTGTGGAACTGTGGTCCAAAACAAATTCAGGTTGATACCATTGATGAAAATTTCTCTCCTAGTCAGGTCATATTTTTCAGTGATTGTTCAAGCTCTAAGGTTTCATGATGAACCTGTTCTTTAAGAGACATCCAAAAAGCAAAGATATTTCATGTGAGAATGTGCCACTTGACAGAACTGGGAAATGGATATTAGGCTTAGTTTAAGGTATTTTTGGCTCTCCAGTACTGGGGCTCACGCCCACGTGTGGCCATCAAACACTTGAAATGCGGCTAGTTTGAATTGAAGTGTGCTGTTCCAGGTAAACTATGCACTGGCATTCAAAGAGTTTAGAACTAAAAAAAAAATCTCCATTTTTATATCGATTAAGTGTAAATCAATTATGTGAGAAAGTTCTGCAATATAGAGTAAAGTGTATTATTAAAACTCACTGTTTTAACTTTTAATTTTCAGCTTATTGTTGATTCATATGCAGTTGTAAAATATAATTCAGAGAGATCATCTGGACTCTTTTTTAAAATTAATTAATTAATTAATTAATTAATTTATTTATTTATGATAGTCACGGAGAGAGAGAGAGAGAGGCAGAGACACAGGCAGAGGGAGAAGCAGGCTCCATGCACGGGGAGCCTGATGTGGGATTCGATCCCAGGTCTCCAGGATCACGCCCTGGGCCAAAGGCAGGCGCCAAACCGCTGCGCCACCCAGGGATCCCTCATCTGGACTCTTTAGCCAGTTTTCCTCACTGGTACCATCTTCTAAAACTATAGTATAATATCCCAACTATGAAATTGACATTGATAGAATCCACTGACCTTATTCATATTTTATCAGCTTTCTGCATGTGCGTGTGGATGTGTGTGTGTAATTCCGTGCAGGTTAATCACCAGTATAGATAAATATGACCACTACCACAGTCAAAATATAGAATTCCATCACAAGGATTTTCTGTGCTAAGCTTTCACAGTTATAGCCGCTTCCTTCCTTTCTCCTCCCCCCCCTCCTAATTCCTGGGAATCACTAATCTGTTCTCCGTCTGTATACTTTTGTCATTTTACAAATACTGTTAATGAGAGTCTCCTATAGCATGTAACCTTTTGAAGTTAGCTTTTTTCACTAAGCAAAATTCTCTTGAGATCCATTCAAGTTGTTATCAGTTCTTTACTTTTACTGCAGAGTAGTGGTCTTTGATGATGATGATAATTCTTCTTCAAGTCTTTTGATTCTTCTTTTTTAAAATATTTAATTTATTTATTTGAGAGCAAGAGAGCGAGAGAGAGAGCATGAGCTGGCAGGAGGGGCAGAGGTAGAAGGCAAGGGAGAAGCAGATTTCCTGATGAGCAGGGAGCCCTATACAGGACTAAATCCAAGGACCCTCTGGGATCATGATCTGAGCCACCCAGGTACCCTGTTTCTTACTTTTTAAACATCGCTACTAGAAAGTTCAAAATTACATGTGTAACTCACTTTTATGGCTTTTGTTGTATTTCTGTTGGAGAGCAGTGGTATAAATTCATGTTTGTCGGAAGCCATCGGAAAGCACATTTCTGTTGCATGTTCTTTGAGTTTCAGGCATTCCTCTGTCAAATGGTATATTTTGTTCTGCTCACTCTAAATCAGCTTATTTGGAAACGAACAACGGAACAGTGCCTTTTAAAATTATTTCAGTAGAGTAAAATCCTCTTAAGGTCTCTCACGTTCCCCTCCTCCCACTTTTTTTTTCCTTGGTCAGTTTTTCAGTAAGTAAGCCCTTTGTACTTCTTTCTATAAAAGAGACTTTTCATAAGGGTAGGCAGCAAGGAGGGGTGTCTTGCAATTTCTGCCAACACTATTCAGTATATTGGTTTGCAACTAATTAAATGGCTCATATTTATCTGATATTTTTCCCCTAGAGAGATTCAGAAACATTTTTTTTTTCCAACTTAAGCTTCAAAAAGAAATCAGCTCAGTTAGCTTGTAATGGAGGGAAGAAGCAGGACACAGGGGCACTTCAGAGCCGATTAGAACTGAGGTGACGGATAATACCATTTTCAGTTAAATTGCCTGGGGAAATTAGGTAGGCAGAGAATAATTACCTGGCTTGGCATATATCCAAGTTTCTGAAACTGAGACCCTGCCTGAATGTTCTGTGGCTCACTGAAGACCACAGGTAGCCCAAAACATATAAGGGTTATATCCCATCATGAACATATTTAAGTACCCTGGCTGTTGTGGTGTGTGGCAATTTTAAGGCAAGTTAGGTAGCATGAGAAATTCGAACAAATAAAACCATGTATAGACCAAGATCTGCAACAAACAACATCGCAAAGCATCATATTTAAGGGAGGCTTCTCTAACAAAATTTGTGTTGATATATAATATAAAAAATGCACATCTAATAATATTAAATATATTACAAGTACAGAGAACATGTGAGACATTTTTAAGGATACAAAATATATAATTAAATTTGTATTTCTGTAACTTCTGCTCCGTGACTACTACCAGGACACCGGAGCTGAGCTGGAAATCATAGGAGAACCACAGAGTGGACTGAGTGAAGTATATAGTTCTAGTCTCTTGCTCCTCGCACAGAGGGCCCTCTTATGGTAACAGCCCTTGGTCATGCTTGCAAGGTTCAGGAAAGAATTTGGAATAAATGCCAACTGACTTGTGGGTCCATCCAACCTATTTGTGGATAGGAATCTTGAATGGAAACATATCTTTGGGGCACCTGGGTGGCTCAGTGGTTGAGTGTCTGCCTTTAGCATAGGTCGTGATCCTGAGGTCATGGGATTGAGTCCCGCATTGGGTTCCCTACAGGGAGCCTGCTTCTCCCTCAGCCTATGTCTCTGCCTCTCTCTCTGTGTACCTCATCAATCAATAAATAAAATATTTTTTAAAAAAGGAACATACCTTTAATGCAAAAATCAAGATGGAACATTGTGTCCCTCACCCCAGCTCCACCTCCAGGTGACCTATTACTACAACTGCTAAGCATTTTTTTTTTTTTTTTAAGGGGATCGATCTGTGCTGCTGGTGGCTGGATGGAAGTTGATGGAAAAAGTATGAGATTGTTTACCTATAGATCTTTTCCTTTCTCATGACCTAGAGGAAAGCTCACTTTCTTCTCAACAAACAGAAAGAGAGCCAGTAGATTTTCTTCTTTGCTTATGGTGTTAGCTTTTGCTTTGTTCTGTCTTTTCTAACCTCTGAATTTCAGAATGCAGAGTAGTGGAAAACGGTGGATTTGGAAGGAGTAAAGAAGGATTATATTTTTTCCTTTCTCCTCACCCTCTCTCCCTTTCAAATAAAGATCTAGGCAGTAGCAGAATGAGTTATTTTATAGCTTTCCTTGTAGAAGGCTGCTACTGGTATATAGGGTGTCTTTATGCAAATGATAGAGATGCACCCCTTGGTGGGGTGGTGGTGCCCAGTTGTCCCTTGGCCACGGCCGTGAGCCTGATCTGAGTGCAGTGCATGTGTACTTAGCCACCACCTCTGCTGCATAGTAGGTGCAGAAAGTGCCCCTGTCTCACAACACTGGAAGCACTGATGTGTCAAAGGCAGATGCAGCTCTTAAAAGTAATGGTGCTCGAGCTAGATCATCAGGGTTTGAAGCCCTGCTCACTTACCACATGCCTCTAAATAAGGGATGTAAGCACCCTGTGCCTTGGTGTCCTCTTCAGTAAAAAGTTTCTACCTATAGAGTTTGGTGAGATTTAATGAGTTGATACACACAAAACACTGAGTAATACCTGGACATAGTAATTTCTCATTAATTGGTAATACTATCATCTGTTCTTAATCTGCCAGTGTTCTCTAACCTAATGTTTTCAAAGGGAGATTTCTTAGTTTCTTCTGTAAAAATAAAACTAATATGTGTTGTGCTTGTAAATATATTAAGCATGCTTTTAATTATCCTTTTCCTTTAGCGAGGTTTTGTATATGTTGCCTCTGTGAAACTAACAAGTAATCAAGTCTGTTGAGTGAAAAAGCAGTTAAATTTGTTGACATCATGTAGAAAACATAACCTAATTTAATTTAAAAAATTTCAGTCCATGGCATTATTTTGGACACTTATCTTTAAAAACTTTTTTTTTTTTTTGGGTCCTTCTAGGTACTAAGTATGTGCTTGTTTTTCAGCTTCATTTTTTTCCTCCTCCTCTTCCTAGAATGTCAATATTCTAGATACTTAATTTCATAATGGTTCAGTTTAAGTGAATGGGGAGAAACTTCTGTAGATTTGGAATTTGGTGAGTTCATACATTCTTGGGGTTAGATAGTGGAATTCTAAGAACCTTAACTACTTTGGCAATGAATGTAAGAGTCATTAAATATACACTCTGGTTTTAACTTTCATATATTCTCTGCTGGACAGTTAGCTTCTTTTGTGACATGACCTCAGCTCCCAGCTTGCGAAGAAAACCACATGTGGAGACAAATGCATGCTCTCAATTACTAGATGTAGGAAGCAGAATTCTAACATGGCCCCACTGCACCAAACTACTGGTGTGTGTACCCTGTCTAATCCCCAGGGCTGAAACCATGTCACTTCTCTGGTTAGGTTATGTTGCATCACACAGTTGGCTTTAAGAATGAGAGCTTAACCTTGGTGGACCTGCCCTAATCAGCTAAGCCTCTATAAAGGACTGAAGCAAGATTCAAAGAGAGAAGGATTCCAAATGAGGGAGATTCTCCATCTCTGGCTTTGAAGATGGTGGGGGCCAGGTTGCAAGGAGTGGAGGTGGCATCTAGGACCTGACAGTATACCCCAGCTGATAGCCAGTAAGGAAGCAAATCCACAATGCTATGACTACAAGAAAATAAAATTGACTAGCAACCTGACTGAGTTTGGAAGCCAGTTATTCCTCAGCCTCCAGAAAGAAAGCCTTGAAGGCACCTTGAGTTTAGCCTTGTGAGACTCTGAACAGAGAACCCAGCAACTGTGCCAGATTTTTGGCCCCCAGTACTAAGAGCTAATAAATATGTGTTGTTCGAAGCCATGGAGTTTGTGGCAGTTTGTTCTGCAGTCCTAGAAAACTGGTATACAGGGGCAACCAGGCAAAAGAATGTAGGTGGGTAATTGCAAACCATTATCATTATTTAGGGAAAAAAATCCAAAAATAACTCATAATGTCCTATAAAGAGTCCCCAGTTATAATTTTAAGGCTGATGAGCCACAGTAAATGACAGGAGCTGTTAACTTTTCTGGGCAGAGTTTAGAGTGGTTTCTCAAAGTGGGAGTTGTAGACTCACCGAGGGGCAAACAAATGGTTAAGTTGCTCCCTTGTAGGACATTTGTTGCGTGATGCTAAAGGAAGAATATGCAGAACAGGGAGGTGGAATCCCCTTCCTTCCAAGCTTATACATGTTGCTGAGTAGGCCTTTAATTTAGGGCTCACGAACTCAGCAGGAGAACATAGGTGAGGGAGTTGTCTGGGTGGAAGAGTTGGGTGGTGGTGGGGGGCCGTGGGGAACGGGAACCCAGGCCTTCTCTGAAGGTACAGTTGCCTCTCAGCTGCAGCTGGCTTACCCACAGCACCCTGAGTCTGTGATGCTGTATCTTCCAGATTTCCAAGAGAAGCTGGGGCTCCAGAGATTTATATGAAATCACCCATTTTTAAATGTTGGCAACCAGCTAAAACCTCACAGGTTCCCAAGGTGATCATTTAAACATGTATGTAGACAGATCAGGCCCATGGCAGCCTTCCCAGTACAGCCTAGAAGAGTGAGTTTATTTTGGGGAGACAGAGAACTAGAGAGTGTGAGCTCAGTAAGGACCTGGAGTTTTGTTTTTGTTCACTGTCCTGTCCTCAGAGCCAGGAGCAGGGTTTGGGACACAGTGGGTGCTCAATAAATGTTTATTGGGTGACTCTGAAGAGACAAACCTAATCCATATATGCAAAAAAATATCAAATGTGATTGCATTGGCGATACATGTTTCTAAAATCCAGTTACTTTTAGTGTTGTGACATGGTACCCCTGGGGGCTAACGCAGTGTCTTTTTGGCCTGCCCATTTACCTTTCTTAACCTACAGTTGCATTCAAGGACTATTTGGGAAGTCGTTAACTATGAAAGAAGACAAAGCCAGTATTGGGCCCTTCTCTCTGGCTGGCACTAGGTACTTAGTGTGTGTTTCATCTCCTTTCATCCTGACCCAGACTTCCTAGGTGCGTCCTCACACGACCTGCATTTTACAGAGGAGGAGATGGTTTCTGAGAGATGAGGTCAGTGCTTAAGACCATACAGCTGGTAAAGGTTGCCCACAGCTTTTTCTGATGGTCAGGCCTTTGCCCTTCTACTTGCTTGCTGCTCTAAGTGTGTTCGGGAATCATGAGCATCAGCTGAGAGCTTGTTAGAGTTGTAGAATCTCTGGTCCCACCTCAGACCTATCCCAAACAGAATCTGCATTTCATGCACATACCATGCACATACCTTGGTGATTTGTATAGATATTAAAGTTTGAGAAATATTGCCCTACCCAACAGGGTTCTATACTTGGGTTGTTCATGAGTCACTTTTATGGGTTTGGCCAAAACTTTGACCTGAACTTGTTACTCATCCTTTCCATTTAAATATATTTGCTCATAAAGAAAATGTAACTGGTAAAAAACCAAACAAAACAGCAACTGTGTGGCCAAATGATAACATAACGGTGGTAAATAGCTATGAAACTATATTTATAGTGATATACTTCAATAGAAAAATGACACACTTTTCCATAAAGAGAAGACAAGTGCTAATAAACATGCACCGTATCTTATCTCCCCATGTACCATTGTAAGTTATCAGTATTTTACATGTAAGCTGCAATGGCAGTGTGTTCCATGTTGGGATACGATACTGTGGCAGATTGTAAAAATGGCCACAAAGTCTTCCCCTCCCTGTACCCATGCCCTTGTAGAGTGCTAGGGTGCCCTGTCCCACCAAAAGGTGATGTTATTTTCTACATCTTTTAAATGTGAGCTTGACTACGTGACTAGCTTTGCCCAAAGCTAAATTAGCACATCAGACACTGCAGAGGCTTGAAAAGTGCTTGTATGTTAGGTCCTGATCTCTTGCCATTCTTGCAAGCTTGAGATCACTCTGTGAACCACAATAGTTATTGATTTAAGCAACGAAGGTTTCAGATGGTTTGTTATGCTGCACAAACTCACATGACTCTTCTCAAACATTGCTTACAAAACAATCATTTTCATGTTCAATAGCAGATCAGAGTGAAAAGATGCTGTGTTGATTCAGTCTTACTCGGTCATTCTTCATTTGAAAACAAAAATCTCAATATTGAATATCTTCAGGAGAGTATTAAATGCCAGTCCTTTTGTGTTCAGTACATAGATGTGCGAAAACTGGTCTGGCAATGTCACCTCGAAGTTTTCTAAATTTCTTCCTCCTCTACTGAGAACTAGAAACTTCAGCCTTGGCGACAGCTCCCCCGTTGCTTTGAAATAAAACCATATCGTCAACACTGTGGCATCTGTCCTTACTGGTGGTTTGTGGGAAGATGTTGGTCCTTTGTTATGGTTTAGAAGCAGTCCCATGCATGTGCTCCTCTTTAGTGAGGGTAGAAATGATTGTGTGTATTTCCCATCACAAGGAATCCTGTGGAGAATTACGACAGCTAATCTTCTGGAAGTGGAAATATTCACCACTTACTGGGTTTCTTTGAAGAGTGTGAATAAGTGCTTTGTCATTTTTGAAAGAAGCTTACTAATATTCACGGGCAGATGCACTGAGAGGCAGCCTTTTAATAAACCACTTTAATGAAATACAATTTATGTCCCATAAAGTTCACCCACATAAAATGTGTAATTCAGTATTTTGGTATATTCAGAGTTGTGCAACCATTGCCGTGGTTTAATCTTAGAACACTTCGATCGCTTGCACCCACGAGCAGTCCTTCCCTGTCTTCAATGCCCCTCCAGGCCTACACACCTGCTAATCTGCTCTCTATCTCTGTGGATTTGCCTAGAATAGGACATTTCATATAGATAGAATCCTAGAACATGTGGTCTTTGTGACTGACTTATTTCATTCAGTATGATGCTTTCTAAAGTGATATCCATGATATCAGACATCTTCACATTGCTTTCTTTTGTTGTTGAGTAAAATGCCCTTGTATTCCACCGATATTTTGTGTATCCATCCATCACTTGATGGACATTAGGATTATTCCTACTTTTTGGCTGTTATAAATAATGCTGCTATGAAAAAGCGCATGTAATTTTTTTATATGGACATATGCTTTTATTACTCTTGGGTGCATGCCTAGGAGTGGAGTTAGTGAGCCATATGGTAATTTTATGTTTAACCATTTGAGGAACTGCTAGACTGCTTTCAAAAGTGGCTGCACCACTTTATTCCCACAAGCAATGTATGAGCATTCTGATTTCTCTGAATTCTCACCAATGCTTGTTATAATCTGTCTTCTGATTATAATTATTCTAGTGGGTGTGAAGTAATATAGTGATTTTAGCTTGCATTTCTCTGGTGATTGAGCATCTCTTCCTGTATTTGTGTATCTTTTTTTGAGAAATATTTATTTAGATCACTTACCCACTTTTAAACTGAGTTGTCTTTTTGTAATGTAATGGTTCTTAACATACTCTGGATACAAGTCCCTTATTAGATAAATGATTTGCAAAAAATCTTTTCGTGTAAGTTGTCCTTTCTCTTTTTTTACTGTGACCTTTGAAGCACAAAGACTTTTTATTTGATGAAGTCAAATAATTTATTTCATTGTTTGTGCTTTTGGTGCCATATCTATGAAACCATTGCCTAACCATCACAAAGATTTACTCTTATATTTACTCCTAAGAGTTTTATAGTTTTAGTTCTTATATTTACATGTGACCCATTTTGAGCTAATATTTGTGTATGGTGTGAGGTAGGAGCCTACCTTCATTCCTTTGCATGTGGATATCCAGTCGTCCCAGCACATTTGCTGAGTAGATTCTTTCCACATTGAATAGTTTTGGCACCCTTGTTGAATGAAAACCAGCTTTTATTAGCACCAATAGGATTCTAGGATTTGAGGATTTTGTCTGTTTATTAGGTTTCTTCTATGTTATAGAAAAAGATTCCACTTTTGAAAGACCAAAACTTATACAAAGACATATAAACACAGACATCCGGAGACTTATACACACTCACTTGCACACACAGTCTTTCCTTTACCAAGGACCCATATATATACTTTAACATCTGCAGTAATATTATTAGGATGAACAAGGCAGTAAGTTGATGCCTTAATTCATATGACTGCAACACCAAGTCAGTTATAGTAGTTCATCTGCCATATTGCCATATGCCAATAGCTAAACAGTTTATGACAAACTGTTTATACCATTTTACTTCTTTGTAGTTAAGTATGTCATCATCGGCTTTCTCAAATGTAGCAGTATCCTAGCCATGCACAGAATTAGAAAGGTTTATGGAATGATGGATTAGTTTTATGCTGGGTAGTGACCAGAGAATTAGAGAAGGCAAAGGAAAACATTTCTAGTCTTCAAGTCTTTTGTTATAGGGTGGCAAGTGGTTTCTCAGGATGAGGAACATTAAACAGTAGAGTTATTAGTCAAAAAGTCAAAAAGAACTCAGCTTGTTTGATACTCCCAGGAGGCATAGTTATGTAGTTCAATTTCCCAGCTATAGATGGGAAACCTAATTATTTACCTGTTCAAGATTTACTGAGCACACTAGATACTAGACACTGTGCTAGGCACTGGGGCAATCCATGATGGTTTTCAATACTTTCTTACAATAGTTCATTACAAATATAAATGTAATATGAAAATAGGGTAAGTGCTGTGGAGGAATCAGTACCATGGATGCTAAACATGGGTCAAGGTACCTGGGGTAAATGCCAGCTCTGTGTGATTTCTGAAGAGTCACTTCTCAGTTTTCTGTAAAATGGGAATAATCACAGTATATACATTTTAGAGTTTTTATGTGGATTAAATATGATAATACAATCCATGCTTGGAGCCTTGGTCATAGTAAATATTCACTAAATCAGTAAGTATGTGCACATGATACTGGATATTCTCTAATTCTGTATATTTAAATGGAATGTTTCTTTCTACAGAGAGGGATGAATTGGGTTCTTTTTCAGTTTCAATTATAAAAATAATAGACTTCATGGTAAAAAATTATATAATGGTGAAATATTAGATTAAAATTCAAAGGTCTGGGGCACCTGGATGGCTCAGTTGGTTAAGTATCTGCCTTTGGCTCGTGGTCCTGAGATTAAACCCCACGGTTGTGCTCCCCTCTCAGTGGAGCACTCAGGGGAGCACTACTTCTCCCTCTCCCTTTCCCTCTGCCCCTCCCCCTGCTTGTGCTCTCTGTCTTTTGCTCACTCCTTGTCTCAAATAAATAAACAAAATCTTTTTTTTTTTTTTAATTTTTATTTATTTATGATAGTCACACAGAGAGAGAGAGAGAGAGAGAGAGGCAGAGACAGAGGCAGAGGGAGAAGCAGGCTCCATGCACCGGGAGCCCGACGTGGGATTCGATCCCGGGTCTCCAGGATCGCGCCCTGGGCCAAAGGCAGGCGCCAAACCGCTGCGCCACCCAGGGTTCCCAAATAAACAAAATCTTAAAAAATAAAATGCAAAGGTCCTTTTCTTTTTTTTTTTTTGTCTTTTTAAAGATTTTATTTGAGAGAGAGTGGACAGGTGTGCAAGGGTAGGGGAGAGAGGAGGAGCAGAGGGGGAGAGAGAGAAGGACAGGCAGACTTTTCATTGAGAATAGCTGATATGGGGGCTCAGAGGACCCTGAGATCCTGACCTGAGCTGGAACCAAGAGTCTGAGGCTTAGCCAACTGAGCCACCCAGATGCCTCCTTTCTTTCTTTTTCACTTCTCCTCAGTACCAACTCTCCAGAGGCAGCCACACTTGTTTGTTATACCTCCAGGTATATTCTCTGCGTCTAACAATGTTTATACATAGACTAGTGAGGTTTATTTTAACACAGTGGGGTCATAGTACACTTATTACTCTACTAGAGTTTTTAAAAATTAATACTATGACCTGATTTTTTTTCTACATCTGTCCATATACATCCAAGTTCATTTGCTTCTTTTAATGGCATAGTTTTGCACTGTGGATGTACCATCCTACCTCAGAACCTACTGTAGAAATCTCTATACATCATTGATGATGTTCACAGTATCCCAGTTTAAATTGTACAGACCTCATTTTCCTGTGTCTCAACTGCCAAATTTTCTGCCTCTATTCTTCTCAAATGCAGATGGACTTCCTCTTAACTTTTGTGTTCTCCTGATACCACCTGGAACTCCCTCCCCCCACCCCCATTCCCTGCCAACCCCATCTTGGAAAGATCTCAAAATTTAAATTTCCACCAAACCAGAAATCCAATGTCAAATCCTGAATCTACATAAATAACTTATTAAGTAACAAAGACAAAAAACATGCAATAAAACATGCATTTTTTTGGTGGATAGATGGAAATCCATTGTAAATCTTTAGTGTTCAGCACTGCTCTTCGTTGAACAGATTTTTTTCTTAGAATTACAGTGCATCTAAGGACATTTTACTGTCTGTCAGAAACAGATCATTATATTCTAAAAGGTCTTAGATGGCTCTGTTCAATTGCTCCTTAATTATCTTGATAGTAGATCAGCAGCTTAGTAAAAAGGGTGTATAAGCCCTGTAGGCTGGCATAGCAGTGATCTTTCTGATTTGATGACTTTGTGCCTTTGTTCATTTGGAAACTAGTGTTACTAAAATATTAATGCGCCTTTCTGATGTGTTTTTTCTTAAATGTTATGTATTCTTATTTTGATGTGCAAAAAAGCTGTTTTTGTTTTTTTTTTTTTTACATGAGAGTCATAAAGGTCTTTCACATTGATTTTTCTCTGGCCTGTGTCTGCTTGCTTCACAGGACGGTGCTGTGATTTTAACTAAGTGGACATCACTCGCAGTCCATCCAGAGCTACCTGGTGAGTATTCTGCACACTGTGGTAGAGTTTCTAATTGTGGGGTTCTGGAACTTTCCATGTGTAAATTGAATCCTCCTTGATTTCTACTGATGTCCTATTTGAGGTGCCTCTCAAAACGGATTCATAGATACTTTCCTTCATGCAGTGGAGTGTTAATCCTCTGGTATTTTCCAGGTTCTAGTTCATTCATTCCACTTTACCCTTTACTAGATTTTCTACTTGCTGTCTGGTAGGATTGCCTCCATTTAGTGAGCAAAGCAGATAGTGTTTACGTTTTCTGCAGTTCTTTCTGAGGAGTAATGTATGACTTGTGTTCAGTCTTAGATAAGTATTGTTTAAGAAGATTCCCATAGGTGTGGGGAAAAAAAATCACAACTGTGTTCATTGTCAGCTAGAACCCACTGTCCATTTTGTGGGAAACTACCTGTAGAGATGACAGAAATAAATTCTCCCAGTGCCTTTTAGAGTTCCATTTTACAAATTTTCAAAGATATTCTGAAACGGGAGCCAGACATATCTTTATATGGCCAATTCTTTATTTATAAACTATAACTTGCCAATACTTTATTCTAGAGCCAGGATCATGGTGACTATGACAGAGTGTTCTCTTCTGACCTCTCAATCAAATTCCTATTTTCTGATTGCCATTATAAGGGAAACACTTGGACTATGTATTATTTCTTCAACAGATGAGGAGTCACTTTATAGTTATAAAAAAGATAACCAACTTTACTATTTATCCTGATAGGTGAACTCCAGGCTCTAGGCATTTAAAATCAATGTTATTTTTTCCCATCATGTTGCAAGTCCTGTTATATACCGTGTTAGCTTCTAATGGAGTCTGTGGCTGATTTTCTTCTAGCCTTTCTGTGTGGGGAGAGAAGAATCACACTTCTCTAAGTGATCAGTATTTCATGGTGACACAAGAATATCAGGAAAGTAGATTTATTATTGAATGTCCCTACCTATTTTTAGTCAAGGGCACTGTATTTTACTGCTTCCCACGGGTGACTCATAAACCATGTTTTAGCAGGCAAACCAGTGCTGGGGTAGGGGGTGGCAAAATAATTCTCCAGGGACTTTAAATCAGTGTAGACATGACATCTGCTTTTTAGCCTTTATTACATTTTTCTGGACTGCTCACTGTCTCTGCATAATAGTTGTTATTCTTAAAAATAATTTTCATCAGCTTATTATACGTGAAGAATTATGTGCTTAGTGAAAATAAACACTTGATTCAAAAGTTTAAAAAAACAGCTTAGAAGTTGTTTGTTAAATATTTTAAGTTCCAAGAAGAAGTTTCTATGAAGTGGTATAAATGCCATGTACTTGGTTTTATAAAAGCTTTGAATGGACTCTGGTTCTAAGACCGCTAATGTGGTCTGTGGGCTCTTTTTCCATTTCCACCTCACATAGGATCTGATTGAATCAGGGCCCCACATGTCACCAGGTTTTGATCATCCCTACCTCAGTCTTACCCTCCTCCCAAAGAGAGAATTTCTTCTCTTATTTCCCTTCATCCTCTATTAAAAAATAGTTGAGCTCTTGCAACATTCAGTTGTTGGGAATCTTGTACTCTGAGGCTTTTTGTTTTGGGGTTTTTTTTACATTGAATTGAAATCTTAGTCTTGTATAATGTCTTCCCATGTTTAAAATTGGAAACCTCTAACCCTGGGAGCTGGCATTCTTCTGGTTTTGTCTTGAACACCTGCTTTATTTCTCCATGATTCCCATCATGAGTATCTTTGACTGCGCATGGGTTCTAAATGTTGTCGGCCTGTTGCATGCACAGTAGGCATTCAGGATATGTTTTAATGCCTGTAATGGCACAAGGTGTATATATTCTTGCTTGCTTATGTCGCATTCAACTTGGCTTTTTATAAGTGTTAGGCATAAACTCCTAAAATAGAAAATATTTATATAGAGACCAAATGACTATTTTGGGATTAATTATCCTTGCCATTATATTTCTAGCTTCAGGATAACTCTTGATAAAGAGGAATTTATGTCTGGTCAAACCAAAGGTGGTCTTCAAGTTTCATGGACAGAAAGAAAACAACCTTTTGATATCTTCTCTCCTCCAGTATTGCAGTTTGGAAGATTTACCTAATTTGGGGCTGCTTGCTTTCTGAATGATTTTTAATCATTTTTATTAAATATTGATTATATACAGAATTTACAACACCAGATATGAAGCTCACTAACTTTAATGTTGACTTCTCTTTCTTTTTACCTCTACTTTGGAGACGTACATGCTCTTCTAACTTCTCTCACACCTAGAGCTGTAGGTATAGATATATAGTGACAGCCATATATATATATATGTGTGTGTGTGTGTGTGTGTATACATATATATGCATATACATATCTATGTGCATATAGATATATGCTGATGCTGGCCATATATATATTGGCCAGCGTTAGCATCTTTTTTTAGACCAAAGACTTGCATTCTAGCATTGCTACAGTCCTCTTTAGGAGCAAAGATGATTCTTACTAAATTGTGGGTAGTGTAGTTATTTTCAACCCTTAAGTATTATACATAGAAGCTCTTATTCCTGGTACAACAAAAATCTGTTTTCATGTTTTCTTAGAGCCCATTCATGCATGACAAGAGTCTTGAGCTGAGCTCCCCAGAAGCAAACTTGAGATGAGGGATTTTTGCACAAGTGTCTTACTAAGGCAGTGCTCCCGGGAGAAACAAGGAGAGGGAAGAACCAAGGAGGGGGATAACTCGAGCAAAGTCCTTTCCTCAGCCCTGATCTTGGAGGAGTGCTCTGGAGCATAATTGCCCCTGAGAACCTCTTCCTTCTGCCCCAGCCCAAGGAGCTTGGGCTTGCTATCCCAGCATCAACCATTGGCTGTGAACATGGGAGCTTTTTGGTTCTTTGCATCTTTGGGCAAAGCAGCTTCAGTAGTTAAGGGGTGTTCCTCTGAAGAAATTTGCAAGTGCCATCACTTAGAAGCAAAGCACATGTAAGCTGAACGATGGGCGCACAAGACAGTGAAAAGGGACCCAGTGGTATCTAGACAGGACAGTGGATTATCTGCTCTACCTAGCAGCATGCCACATCATTCTCTCACTCCCAAAGACTTGTTTTTCATCTCTTAGGCTTTCAACCATTTCCTGGGACAAGTCTTCTGCACTTTCAAAAGCACTTTATTTTATTTTTTTAAGATTACTTATTTATTAATTTGAGAGAAAGAGCACAAGCAGTGGGGAGGAACAGAGGGGGAGGGAGAAGCAGACTCCTTGCTGAGCAGGGAGTCCGATGCAGGGCTTGATCCCAGGATCTTGGGATCATGACCTGAGCTGATGGCAAACACTTAACTGACTGAGCCACCCAGGCACCCTCAGAAGCACTTTAAATGCACTGTCTTCTATAGAGAAGGTAATAATCTGCTGTTTCCAATATCTAAGTCCTAAAGAGAATACAGTATGGAGAGATACATAGGTAATTTTCAGTGAGTAAAATTTCTATGTATATTAAAGTTAAATAAAATCTGAAATCTCAAAGCTTCCTTAGATGAATGTCATCTTGAATAAATATTTTAGTGCCCTGAAAAAGGAGGCAAGGATATTGTATGATTTGACAATTACTCTTGGTAGTAGTATTTCCAAGCATACATACTAATTCTGTTATTTTTCATTCTTTTAACCATCTGTTTTAATTGTATTACCTAATATTTCACCTATGCCTTTAAGAGTATTTTTTTGTCACAAACTTTTTAGGCAAGTATAGATGGTGTTTCCTTGGGTGCCTTCAATTTAGTAGAGCACAGAAGTGCGATCCAATTGAAATATCATGTGAGCAGCATATATAATTCCAATTTTTCTTGTAGCCTCATTAAAAAAGTAAAAAGGAATTGGTTGTTATAGCAGCCTGAGGCGGAGGCTGGGAAGTCCAAGATTATAGTTGAAATTAATTTTAATAATCTATTTAGCCTAGGACATCCTAATTATTATTTTAACATTTAATTAATATAAACATTATTAATGAGATTTTACATTTCTTTCATCTGGTATATGTTTTATACTTAAATCTCAGTTCAGACCAGCCATATTTCAAGTCCTCAAAAGCCACATTTGGCTAGTGGTGCTGTGCAACTTCAGAAAGTTATAGAAAAACTCTGGTAAGAGGCCTACTTCTTTTGAAATAAGACTTTGTTACCAAGCTGGGAGATTCAGGAATGCTGACTCTGTTTGTTAAAAATATGAGGCGACATAGTTTTCCAAGGAAAGTGAGCTGATCTGTTTTTGATGATCCAGGGATTAACCTAATGCTCTGTAGTCACAGATTGATTAAAATGATTGGGTTGGGGGCGCCTAGGTGGCTCAGTCAGTTAAGTTGTACAGCTCTTGATTTTGGTTCAAGTTATGAGATTGCACCCCACATTGGGCTCTGTGCTGGGCATGGAGCCTGCTTAAGATTCTCTTGCTCTCCCTCTGCCCTTCCTCCATGCTCTTGAGAGCACACACATTCTCTCTCTCAAAATAAATAAAATGATTGAGTTTGGCAGCTAAGATGTCACTGATAACTTTTAAGAGTGCAGAATCCTAGGGTGACTTTTTGGAGGAAAGTGGATCATGAATGAAGAGTAATATATAGGAAGATTTAGAAGAGGAAACGAAAGGCTTTTTAGGTAATGGAAAAGTGTGTATATGTATATAGTATGTGTGTTAGGGAGAAGGTTCTAGAAAACTTCGGGTACATGCATATAAACTGAAGAGGCTGGAGTACTAAATACACAATAAGAAAGGCAGGTAGTGGCTATATTGATACCAGGTTCAAAAACTTGGATTTTCCAAGTGAATTAAGGTTTCCTCATGATTCAGTTTGTATTCTGGGTTTCTATTTTAGTTACTGATCATTGTGAAAGAAATCACTTCAGAATGCCATGGCTTGAAACAACAGTGGTCACCTTTTTACCTCACTTTTTTTTTTTTTTAAGATTTTATTTATTCATGAGAGACAGAGAGAGAGGTAGAGGCATAGGAGAAGCAAGCTCCTCGCAGGGAGCCTGATGTGGAACTCAATCCCAGGACCCCAAGATCACGCCCTGGGCTGAAGGCAGATGTTCAACCACTGAGCCACCCAGGCGTTCCTCACCTCTCACTTCTTCTGTGGGTCAGGAGTTTTGGTAGGGCTCCATTGGGCGCTTCTGGCTTGGGGTCACTCTAGTGGTTACATTCTAATGGCCTTTGAATCAGAAAGAACAAGAGGCTGGAGTAGCTCATGGTTGACTTGCCCCTCTTTCAAAATAGACTCAGGATTTCTCCAGATGGTATTTCTTCCTAGGCAACCATGGGCCTCCTCACAGCACGGTGGCTTCAGGGCAGCTGGACTGCTTACATGGGCTCTGGTTGATAATCCAGCTGACAAAGTGGAAGCAGCATTATTTTATGACTTGACCATAGAAGTCATGTTGCATCATTTCCATCAAATTATTTGGTTATAGGTGAATTGTAAACCTGCCCAGTTTTTTCTTTTAAGATTTTATTTATTTGAGGGAGAGCACCAGTGAGGTGTGGAGGGTTGGTGGGGGGAGAGGGAGAAGCAGACTCCCTGCTAAGGAGGGAGCCTGACTCAGGGCTTGATCCCAGGACCCTGGTATCATGACCTGAACTGCAGACAGACATTTAACTGACTGAGCCACCCGGGTGCCCCTAAACCTTTCCAATTTTAAAGGGGAAGAGACTTCAAAGCCCACCTCTCTGTGGAAGGACTGTTAGAATCACATTGTGTGAAGAGAATGTTGGAAATAACTTTTGCCCCAGGGACTCTCTCCTGTGTCACTGCTGTACCTACCTTGGTCCCTGTGGATGCTCTGGGAACGCTCTAACATGAACAGACCATTCATTCCTGGGCACATTTCTGCACAGTGGCTCTCTCACCTTCCCTTACCTAGTCAGCTGCACTGGGCTGCCTTAAGAGAAATCTAAAGTCTACTGCGTGGGCAGTGAGTGGCCAGCCCTGGTCTTTCATTTTCATTATCTTCACTTAGTCTTGACTGTTAGAGTTCATTCCAAGTGGTGGGCATACCCCAGCCTCAAATGTTTTTCTCTCTTTTCTGATTTATGGGAGAATTGCAAGATGAAAGAGAAGAGCAAAAACATAGGAAAGGAAGAATTATCTAATCCTTTCCTCTTCTTACCAAAAGGGCACACCCTTACCACCCATGGATGTCCTCCCCAGAAGAGAGAATTCTCTACCTTGGCCAACAACAGGATTTTTCTCACCATCTTTCCATTTCTGGGATGGCTGTCTGTTGCTTATTTCTTGGTCTCTGTGGCCAACAGGGGCTGCTTTTCACAAGAGGGTTAGAAAGAGGGAAGATATGTGTGGGACCAACACCATCACTTTGGTAAGATAACTTACTTAACAGTTGCTGAGGTCAGCACTCTGTACTTCGTGGTTCTTCCTGGGTTTCACAGGAAGATCTCTGTCCCTTGCCAGAATCTCAAATTTATCTCAGTGTGGAACTTTAAATTGGGTGCATAATGGACTTTGACTTCCTTTTCCTCCTTCCTCTTGTGAAGTCACAGCCTTCAACTAGAAAAGATTAAAATGCCAGCAGTGTAATGGTTTAGGGATGAAGTGTAATGAATTCTGTGACTTAACTTTTAAAAGAGGAGTGGATGGATGGATAGATGGATGGATGGACAGATGGATGGATAAAAGCCAGCTGTTCAAAAAAGCTAGGTGGTAGAAATATAGTTGTTGACTGTAAAAAAAAAAAAAAAAAAAAGAAAAAGAAAATTAAACCATAACAGAACCAACAAAAACCCCAAGAAGAAGAAACTTATAGCTTTTTAAATTTTTAAAATGTTAGAGTCAACTATACTTTAATAAAAAACAGAGAAGCAAAGTATTAACCATAAAATTGTAGTGGGATACACTTGAAAGAAAAAAAAAGTCTGTTTTATGCTCTAGTAGGTGCTTAAGGCTTGTCCTGTTTTTCACCTCCCCCCCCCCCCCCAAAAAAAAAGTTTCAGTGCAAGGTTCTAAAAGTTTATGGTGTTAGCGAAGTTGTTTCTTCCGGCTTGTTTTCCAAAAGATTGGAAGAAACTACTAGAAAATGCCTAAGAGTCCTGTATAGAAAATTTTAATGATTGTCCTTATATTTCTCGGTTTCTTTGGGCTTTTCACACGTAGCTTGTGTGAATGGTGCTACTGAAGTCATTATGATAATAAATTTGCTTCTGTGTGTCATTTCCCCAGGGCCCATGTGTGGTGGAGACACTGAGAACTCCCCCCTCAGTGTTGCAGACACCCATTTTGAGTTGGGCATCTAGGGTGTTTTCCAGGCCTGAAATATGGACACCCCCCCACTGCTGAATGGAAATAGTTGCTTTGTTCTGTTTCTGGAAAAGGGAGGAAAAATAAATTCTAGCTCTCTGGTCTTTGTAATTTTTTGTGATATAACCGCACCATGGCAAAAGCCCAGTGGAAATGGTTACGTTTGGAAAGTCCTTACCTGCTTTTCTGAAATAAAAGAGGAGCAGGCATCTTGTCTGTGCTCAGGTGGGAAAGGGCAACCTACTGAAGCCTGAGGGCTAAACTAACCACCGCCCCACCCCCCCCCCCCCCCCCACCAGGAGAGGAACCAGCCTGTGACCTTGGGCCATAACCTCCTCACAGATCAGATGCTTCGTTTCTTGCCGTATTTTGTGGCCCTTGGTGGGGAATCGGTGTCACAAAAGCAGGAGGAGAACAGTTTGAAGAGGACTCAGTGGCTTTGTTGGTGAGAAACGCTGACAGGATCTCCTGACCCTTCCTGTTTTACCAGAGGATGTGTGGTTTCACAGTGAGCGTTCAGGTAGCCCAGAGAAGGCCATACTCAGAAAAAAATAAGCAGCAAGAAGCTCATGTGACAGTCATGGTTGTTTTTGGCTTTTGTTTGTTTGTTTTTTGTTTTTATTCCTTGAATAATTAAATTTGGGTAGGTGCAGTACAGTTTCTCATTGGACATATGTCAGAGAGTCTCTGTGGAATTCATAGGAAAATAGAAGTCAAACCCATACCCCTAAGCAATGATCAGTTTACTTTAAAACCAGATGATGCTCCTGGTGACTTTCCTAATTTCTCACCTGGCTGGATGCCTTACAGTGTGGGAGTAAGAATGGGAGCTCTGAAGCCTGAAGTCTTGTTTTCCCATCTGGAGAATGCAGGAGATGTTCCTATAAGCTGCTGCTGAGAAGGCGATGGTGCATATATGGGACTTCTTATTATACTCAGTGTTTTCCTTCACGTTTTCCTTTCCCATGGATGTTGCTGAGGCTCCAAACTAATTGCTAGTTTAACTGGCTGGCTTCTTTCTACCCTTCTGCAGCCCTGTGCTCTTTCGTCCATAAAAAAAGTAAAGAAATAAGCAGTCTGTAAAAGACCAGCCTTGAGGAGCTGCAGGTACCATGTTGTCCTCTCTTCTGCTTCCTAGGGGTGCTCTGCCCTCTGGGGCTCTGTAAAGTAATGTTCCTGTGGATTCCAGACTGTGTACAGATGCTGCTCTTCAGTTAGGAAGACCATGTCTAGATTGACTATTTTCTTTTCATGTTTTACAGTATTTCTACTTCTTCAAGTATCCACTGTTAGAGTAGTTGCAGGCATACAAGATAGTGATTCATCAATTCTCTACATCACTCAGTGCTCCTCACAATAAGTGTCCTCTTAATCCCTGTCAATTATTTCTTCCATCTCCCTACCCATCCCCTCTGGTATCCATCAGTTTGTTCCCTACAGTTAAGTGTCTGTTTTTTTGGTTTGTCTCTCTTTTCCCCCCTTTGTTCGTTTGTTTTTTGTTTCTTAAATTCCATGTGGGTGAAATCAAATGGCATTCCTGATGGTCTGTTGGCCATGATGTGGGAGTTTATTTCTTTGAATCTCCATTCTATTCTGTTGTTCTATATGCCTGTCCTTATGCCAGTGCCACCTTGTTTGGATTTCTGTATCTTTGTAGTACGTTTGGAATTCACAAAATAGGAGTCTTTCAACCTTGTTTTTTGTTCGCCAGTATTGTTTTGTCTATTTGGGGCTCCTCCTCTTTTATTATTGTTTCATCCTGCAGTGATTCTTGAATTGGAATATTGTACCTCCGGACAAAGCAGTGACCCAGTGAATAGTCATGTAGTTGCATGGGGGTTTATTACAGAAGTGGTATATAATCCATAAGGGTTTCCTGGCTTACAGTCACTCCCTAATGACAAGAACTGCATTGGTGGTATTCAGAGCAAACCCAGTACACAGGCTGTTGGGTTAAAGCTGCTCTTTAGAATTCCAAGTTAGCCTTTAGGGAAAAAAAGAAAATGTACAATCTCCTATTTGCTGTGATAACTAGAGATTGTTTTCTGGTTTGTGCATATGTTTAATTGTATTCGTCATGATCTTTAATTATGTAAACAAATAAAAAACCTCGCCTATAGAGGGAAGCTCTGACACAGGCATCACAATCAGGAAGAAGTTAGAAGGTGGAAAGACAGCTTGGGGATCGGTTGCTGGGATAATTCACATTTGTTTCTAGCATGTTTGACCTCTGGTCCATTCCTTTGAGAATATATGGGATTTTCCTTTTGGAAATAACTCTTTATCTGTGAATCCTCAGCCACTGCTTTTTAAGCATTTCCAGATGGCCCTTAAAGTCCTCATCTAATAGAAGCTGAGAGATTGCTCCTGGAGGGCGGGGAAAGCTGCTTTAACCCCTAGACACTTCACAATGGGAAGGTAAGAGATACAGGCATGTGTTTTTCTGCTTGCCCCTCATTAGAGTAAGAGTTAGTAGCAGCTACATGTGTGCTTATGTGTATACATGTATATGTATTAATGAACTGTGATTTAGAGCACTGAGTGAAAAACCCAAGTTAACTATGCAGGAACAAGTATTAGACAAATGAGACAAGACAGCAAGACATGGATTTCAGGTGAAGGATGCAGGGCCTACCATGAGAGTGTAGGAGATAACTTCCTTTTCCCAAAAAGTGAGCTTATTTTTTGTACTTTATTTGGTAGCTTTAATATACATTAAAAATCTTTTTTTTTTTTTTTTTAAACAACAAATACGGATTCTTTGTATTTAAAACTGTTTTTGAAGCTTAGGAAAGGAATTATCAGAGTAATTATAAGGGGGAAAAACTGGAAAACTTCATATTTTCCTCCTTGCAAGCAGTATATTAGTTGTCTAGCATGGCTATAGCAAAATGTCACCAACTCGGTGGCTTAAATAACAGAAATTTATTTTCTTACAGTTCTGGAGGCTAGAAAGTGTCATCAGATGTGGTTTCTCATGCGGCCTTTTGTCTTTGGCTTGCAGTTGGCCACTGTCTTGCTATCTCTTCACATAGACTTTTCTCTGTGCATGCACAGCCCTGATCTCTGTGTGTCTAAATTTCCTCTTCTTTATAAGGGCACCAGCCAGATTGGATTAGTGCTTACCCTAATGACCTCATTCTAATTTAATCACCTCTTTAAAGGCCTTGTCTCCAAATCCAATCATATTCTTAAGTAACTGGGAGTTAAAGCTTCAACATAAGAATTTTGAGGAGACACAGTTCAGCCCATGACAACTAGCATAGGTGTGTAGAGGAAGGCATAGATATTAAGTAAGACATTAGAACCAGGAAAGTAGATAAAAGGTCAAGGCCACGAGGAACAGAAAAAGTTGTGGGAGGGGAATCTATGCATTGTTAATGGGAAAGAAGCTATCTCCCTAGTGATCAGTGTGTCACTTAGCTTATGCTGTATTACGTCCCCTGCCCCCAAATGTAATGGCTTAAACCTGTGGCCATTTATTTAGCTCACAATTCCATGGGTTGGCAATGTGGACTGGCCTTGGCTGGAAAGTTCTACTGATCTTTGTTGGGCTCACTTAAGTATCTGTGACGAGCTGCTCAGTATATTGAGGACTGGCTGGTCTAGGATGGTCCTAGCCAATTGCTTATTTCTCCTCTTGTCTCTTGCCTTCTAAGCAGGCTGGCATGGGCTTGTCACCTGGTACGAGAGAGCAAGGGGGAGAGAGTGAGTGTGTGCAAAAGCACACCCATCATTTCTGCCACATTGTGTTCACCAAGGCAAGTCACAGGCCAGCCCAGATTCAAGAGGAGGGAAAGTGTAGACCCTTTCAGGTGAATGGCATTGAGACAGGATTATCTGTCTCTAAAAGTTGTGTGGTCCATTTTATTTTATATTCATAATCGACTTGGCATATGCTCATGAATTAGAAAATAAGAATCTGGAAAGGAGTTGCAGGTGCATTTATTTATGAGTGAGTGGTGGTTCTTTATTCCCAAATTGGGGCGAATAATTTAATCAGAACATTTATGTCAGCCATGGGTATCTGTCATTCCTGCATGGCCTGGTCTAGACAAATCACTGAGACAGATTCTAGTTGGAAGAATGCTGAAGGAGAGCTCAGTTTTCTTCCCTTATGGTACTTAGAATACTAAATACTCTGGAAATAAAATAGTCTAGTGGAAACCTTCAGCTCTTATAGAGATCGGCCCCATGAAGCTGTAGCAGGAGAAACAGGATCCCTGAGGTCTTCTATAGGGAGGATTGAGCAGATTCTATTCTGACATCTTATATGGGAGAATATGCTTCATAGAAACCCTCTTAGAATAGAGTTACCTCCTTCTCACCAGATCTACTAGTCATACCACATGGGGGTCCATTAAGGGACTCTTTCCTTTAATTAGTTTAGTATCTCCTATTTAAAACAAAACAACTCTATGTACAGCAGTAGCTTCTTAACCTCCTGTGGGATGACTTCAGTACACTGAATTTCCATAGAGATTAAGAAAAACATGGGAGCATCTTTTGGGGCAGAGAAAGGAAATTGGTATGTAGAGTGAAAATTCCAATATTAAAGTTATATATCTGGAAAGCAAAAGTAAACCTATATTTAGTGAATTTCCATAGAATTATTTGGCAGATTCCTTGAAAGTTATACATACACTTAGAGTGTGACTTTAGCAATTTCACTCCTAAGTTTTCTTCCTGAGAGAATGAAAACTTACGTCCTTAGAAAGACTGGTAAATGAATGTTCATAGCAGCTTTAGTCATAATGGCAAGGATTGGGAATAACCAAATATCCACCAACAGGTGATGGATAAACAAATTGACATGTGCCTGCAATGGAAAACTGCTTAGCAATGAAAAGGAACAAATTATTGGTACAAACAACAACTGAGATGAACCTCAAAAACACTCTGTTGAGTGAAAGTAAATGATACATAAAAAGGGTACATGCAGTGTTATTTATAGGATGTTCTAGAACAAGAAAATCTAATCTGTAATGACAGAATGCAGATCGGCGTTTGCTTGTGGCTGGTGTGTGTCTAGGGTAGAGTGTGGGGATGGGGTGGGGTTAGCAGGGGGGGTCCAAAGGAACTTATGAATTGATGGAAAAGCTTCCAGTATCTTGTTTGTGGTACTAGTTACAAGGGTTCATTTTATTTTGTATAACATATACCTTAATAAATTTAGCTCTTTTGGACAAATTGCTCATAAAATATATTTATCAGGGCAATGTAAGAGTTTTAGGATCATCAAGAGGGGACATAGATTTGGAAAGATTAAAGGTGTCTAAACACTTTCTAGAAGCTACAATTAGATGAAGTTTGTTTGTCACACATATCTGTCTCTAAATTGTCCATTGTTGGAAACAGTGGGCAAGAACAAGCAAGTAAATGTTTAGAATCTCATCATATTGTCATATTGTTGACCTGGCTCAAGTGACTAAGCCAACATCTTTTTCATTAAAATCAAGTTTGGAAAATTCTTTAACTGGAATTGGGGACACGTCACTTACATAGTGGAAGTATGGGAGTGACAGCTGGGTAAAGTTAACAGATCATTTTCAATTTTTGATGTGGTGCAAAGGAGAGTAAAGATCAAGTTAACGGTTCATAGATAATGCATTCACATCAATCAAATCCTATTCTTTGAAAACCAGAGTATTTTAAAAATGGGTAAGTGTTCCACATGTAGTACACAAGTTCTGGAGGAAGTAAATAAGAACAGGACAAAAACAGTCCCTTAAAATTATTTGGAAGTGTCCAATCTAGTCATGCAGAACCTGTTTTGGTCTGTTTGCTCTCTGATTGTTTAAAAGATAAAACTGTGAGAAAAATGTTTGTCATATGTTTATTTAGATTCAATACTTGGATGTAACTTAGAGCAACTTGTTTTCTTTTAGCATCAAAGGGTTTATTAATTCGCAGATGTCATTCATGCCCCAGAGTGCTAGAGACAGTGATTTATGTTGTCAAACGCTGGTGATGCTAAAATGAAAACAGATTTTGTTTTGCTTCTTAGCCAAATTACAGTCTGCTTGGAGTGACTAAAATGTATCTCATTTTAGTTTTGTTTGGGTAATTTAGAAATGAGTTTCAGATTTCATCTTTTTAATGTTTTACTATTAAAGGATAATGATGCTGACTCAGAAAAACTTTATAGTTCCTTCTTCATTAGTGTTTTCCAAATGGTCATTTATTATTATTATATTTTTTGTATTTTGTGTCTGACTTATTCATTCAGCAAATATTTATCTGGTGCCTGCAGTGTACCATCACTAAGCACTTGGAAGAGAGCAGTGAGACTTGTCCCCCCCCCCCCCAATCTTATAGAGGGTGGTTTTCTAGGAGAGGGAAGTAGATAATAAGGAGGTAAACAAATAGAAGGACAAGACAATTTCATATAGTGATAAGCATTAAGAAAATAAAATGAGATCAGTTGACAGAGGCTGATTAGGGTGGGGTAGATGATTCAGTTGGATTTATAGATGAGGAATCATTTGGGTGTATGATAGGAAATTTACTGATACAGAAAAGACCAGAGGAAAAAAAATATAGATTTTATTTTGAAAAATCAAGTGTTCTAAAAAAAAAAAAAAAAGAAAAAGAAAAATCAAGTGTTCTACTTTAGACTTTAAGATGCTTAGTATTTGAGTGGGAATGTCAAGCCATTCGATATAGGAGTCTGGACCAGTTGAATATATGAGAGCTGGAGATGGAAAGGTGAGCAATGGTATTTAGAGCATTGGACCATATGAGATATAACCTAGGAAGAGAGCATATAGAGAGAAGAGCCCTGGGTCACCAACATGTGTGAAGGTTAATAAACAGAGCAAAAGAGGTCATTATTGAGAACAAGTGGCTGGTGAGAGCAAGAATAACTAGGAGAGTATGGAATTGCTGTCACCAGGAGAAGAGAACATTTTTAATGGTGTCAAAGCTGTTGAGATGGTTGATGGGAAAAGAAAGATGACTATTGAATTTCACAATGGAGAGGTCACTGAGGATGTTGACAGGAGGGGAGAATTCTCTTTGGAGAAGTCTGTTTATGTTGGCACACTTAGGTCGGGTTTGGGTCAGTGTTACTGAGAAGGGGCACAGGAAAGGGAGACTGGAGGTTTTGAAGAGAGCATATTTTAAAAGAATATAAGAGTAAACATACTAAAGAAGGGACTATTAGTTAGTCTTGGAGTGTTCATTTGAGAGTCACAGGCTTCAGTTTAAAGTGAAGATTGGTCAGTTGGGCTGTGGATTTTTTTCTCCAGCTTAGTTTAGCTATATGACCACAGTTGCTTAGTAGACAGAGAATTAGCTGTTGCCACATTGGGGAATTGGCCAAGGGAAGTATGAAGGAGGGAGAGGCTGGAGGTGGGGGAAGAGGGAGAATGGCTGTAAAGCATGATGGTCAGTGCGTTTGGGGTGGTAATGAGGGCAGAGAGGTCTGATGACTGTGATGGGTAGTAAAAGAGTGATACAGTATATGAGTCACGGGTCTCAGTGAGATTGGGCATTGTTGGACTTGGGAGTTATAATGGTAGAGAAGATAACCAGTGATTGGGCAGGGAAGGGATGCTGGCATGAGGTTTTTAAAGGCATAATTTCAGGGTCAAGCAAATGCCCCATGAGCATGCATGACTGAAGTTGTTGGGTGGATGAAGATATCACTGGCGGTGAGCAAATCAGGCATCTTTACTTCTGTTAGGCCAGAAGTGTTAAAATGTATTGTGATTCCAATTTTGTAGAAAAAAATATAATAGATCTAAGACCTTCTTGGCTGAAAATGATATAAATGTACTCTATTTATATAGACCAGACTTCTCCGTTTGGTGGAAAACATGACTTCTGACAGGCAACAAACTAGACATATTATAGCCTCAGGCATCCAGAAGGATGAACCTCTTTTCCTATCCTGTTTTCAAAATCCCTACGAAGATGATAAATGGACTAACCCTGATCCCGAGGCTTTTGCAGAACCAGCCGTCCACGGCTGGCCAAATTCCCAGCTGTAGAGGTGGGTTGTTGGGCAGATAATCCCGTAAATGCCTCCTACAAACACCAGTTGTTTTACATCATTCAGTGGGTAAGAAAGGCTCGGGCTAGACACACTTCATGGACACACTTATTGAAGAAGGAATATAATTTGGGCTCCACAGTCACTGTTTTTGACATCTTTCAGGGGTAGTCTGGATCATGTTATTAATTTACCTTTCCGGTTTAGTTCAGCAGGAAACGTAGCAGGCTCTGATTGCCTTTATCTATTCCAGGCCAGATCTATCCATTGCCTAGATGTCTTGCTTTGTCTGTTCCTTTTTTAGTTATAAAATCTCTTTATTGAAGTGTAACTAACATGCAAGTAGAAAACTGCACAAATCTAAGTGTACAACTCATTAGATTTTTTTTAAGGATTATTTGTTTTAGAGAGAGAGAAAGCAAGCAGGAACAGGAGGACAGAGGGAGAGGGAGAATCTCGAGCAGACTGCACTGACTGTGGAGCTCGATTGGATCTCATGACCCCAAGATCAGGACCCAAGCTGACACCAAGAGGGGAACACTTAACCAACTGTGCCACCCAGGTGCCCCAACCCATTGGATTTGAATGAAGTGAATGCACCCAGGTAACCTGATAACAGAAGTAAGATATTCCACTATTCCAGGAGCTCCCCTTCATCACCTCTTCCAGTCATTGTCCCTTCTCTAAGAGTAACAGCTTTCCTGACTTCTTATATGGCAGATTAATTTTGTCTCTTGATATCTTAATGTTTGCACAGGAGAACCTGGTTATCTGAGCAGGTGCTGTAGATAAAACTAAGAATATTTAAATGACCTTCCTTCCAAGGCCTAAAATTCTTGCTGCTCCTCCCTTCCTCTTTCCACAGCAAGAAAAGAATAACCTTCCAGCATAAAGACATTACCCTCAAAGTCTTTTGGTAATTATATAATGATATAAATTGATAGGACACAGGGTTCCTTTTGTAGTATCCAGGCATTTTCCTTTTGGTTTTGCTTTTTGTTTATCTTTTTTTCAAATATGAACCCCAGGAACATTTTTTACAAGACTCCTACAGGGAACAACCTATTTAGACCAAGGCTAATTGGACAAGGCAGTGTTTAATCTTTCATTTTGTGTGTCCGTAATGGAGACAGCTCTTCTGATAAGGCTAGCAGATGCGGACTTAAGTGCTCTTCTGTTCTTCTGCAACAGAGCAGGGCTGAGAGATGGCAGGCGCCAAGACAGGGCTTTCCTGGACTCATTTGGAATTGATGGGAGAGGCACTTAGTCCAGACAAGCAGGAGTGTTCTCCAGGAGTTTCTATGGAAACCAGCAAGTCTGATGAGATCAACTACTGAATGCACTTTCCTCCAAAGGTGGCTTAGGTGATAAGACTTTGGATAAAACTTGGCCCGGAAGAAACAAGAAGTTCTTTCATGAGAGAGGACAACTGAAATACTTTTATTTACCCACCAGTGTACAGATTGCTCTTGTTATATATTACCCCACATATGCCATCGTGATGCCTATGTGATAGTTTTGCTTCTAGTTACTTCCCTAAATAATCCCTTGCTGATATTATTACTGTGTCACAAATATACAGATTGTGGAATGGGGTAACTCTCTCCCAGGTCTTGAGAGAACGGATGAAAAAAGACAAAATAAGAACTTTTAAACACAGTCTTTTCTCTACTATATGCTTTATTTTTTCTCACTTTTCTTCACTGTGTTTTATTTATCGGAGTTTAGTTTATGTACTGGGAGATGTATGTCTTAGTTCATGACTTTATATGTGTATATTACTGCTTCACAGATCAAGATATGTGTGTATATTTGAGTGACCCGTGTGCGCACGCACACACACACACACACACAGTCTCTCTCTCTCTCTATCTCTCTCTCTCTCTCTCTCTCTCTCTCTCTCTTCATAGCCTTTATTACCTCTATGTGTTTGGGGGTCATTTTCTCGGATTTCTAACCTGGGTCACCAGGTGCAGCTGCTGATGTTGTGCAGTAAACAATCTACAAAACCGTTTGAGGTGGCCTAATTTCTAAGATGTACTTAGTGGATTTTCACTGAATTTAACAGAGTTCATTTAACCAGAGCAGATTTACACACCCATCTTGCAAATTTGGGGTTAATAAGGATTTATTTAGATCAGCTGCTTTTGCTAGCCATGTATTTATTTCCTTATCAAGTGCTTTCTGAGCCCTTATGGGCTACAAAGCAGTCTGCCAGATTTTATCTATAAACAAACATAAGTCAGACAGAATATGCCTTCCTACAGCTTCTTGACTACAATAGAAGTTAAGCAATGCAAATAAGCAATAGCAAATCAGGATAGGACATTCTAAACTATATAAAGAAGGTCATGCCAAGCCCACCAGACATCAGTTTGTTCTGGACTTTTGAAGATCGAAGCGTTTGAGCAGAGGCGGGTAACAGAGGCAGGAAAGGACAATTAGGATATAGGATGAAGAAGGTAGTTCTTGTGGCTCCAGCATATGATAAACAAAGGGAAGTAACAGGAGAAAAGGAAGGTGAAGAGTGTCTGATTACAATAAGAAGGAACTTGAATATTGTGCTAAGGAGTTTGGATTTTTTCCTGGAGAAATATGTCAGTCGTGGTATTGTTAAAGAGGCCAGGGGCATCATGCTGAATCTGGGGCCTCCATCATGCTGAATACTGGGGTATGGGCCTCAGAATCTTTGGGATAAGCCTCAACACTCTGGGTTTTTCCATAAGCCTTCCAGGTGTTCCTTATGCACACTCAGGTTTGAGAAGCACCACATTACACCACCGCTCCTGAGATCACAAACCCATGTTGCCAAAGTGTGCTCAACAAAAGAGGAATTCTGAGTGGTGTTAATAATTGTTTTGTGCAGAGGTGACATGCTGAATTAAACAAACTTAGATGCTTTTCTTTACCACGGTATTCCCAGAACCCACCGTATTCTAATGTAAATTGTGACTCTCCCAAAGGGAGTTATGGTATATTGTGTTTTGCAAATTGTTTTTCCGTGGGATCCTTTTCTTCTCTTAGCATTTTTCATAAGAACAAATAGAGGCATTAGTATTGCTCCCTGCACTCTTAGGGACACACTACAGTGTGCAGTGATGAGACAAAGTTTATCAGGAAAGCAATGGAACAGCCTAAAGGGAGCAAAACTGTGAATAATCATGTAGAAGTCCATTGTGGGTTCAGACATTTGGATTGGTTGAGGGTCTGGAAGCAGGGTCTGGGGGTTTGGGAATAAGGAAATGATGATCTTGCCCTGCCATGTGGAGGCTCCTGGAGTGGTCCAGGTGGCAGCTGCATTGGAATCCATGGTGCTGAGGGGTTAGGCAGGGTGGGGTGAGGTCAGGATATTGCAGGATGGACTAAGAGTCTGTGGATACAGCATCAACGTATATTATTTTTATATTCAACTTGAAGGTGTTTTGCTGTCACTTCACCACAAGCAAAACCCCTCATGGCCCACAAAGGTGGTTTCTGAAAATCAATGTAGTTCTGTCTTGACAGCCCAAGGAATTGCCTGGTTGATGAATACAGAGTGCTGTGCAGGCGCTGTGGAGGAGGAGATGGTCTGGACACCCCAGGAGGTCGTCCTTATGTTAGGCATAGTTATCCTTCAGCCCAGAGCAGGAGAGCACTGGGAAGCAGCCCAGCCTTTCATTTCCAAATCGGATCTTACCCCCGAGGCCCTTTCTATTATGACGCCGTCTCCAGGCAACACCACATTATTGGCGTCTGCTGCCCCAACTGATTATGATACCATAATACCTGTCTCTGTGATTTTCCAGGGCATAAAAGGAAAATGCAACTGTCAGCAGTTCCTTGCAACTGGGGCTCTTAGAGAACTTTTCCTTGCTATAACCATGTTGCTCAAACAAAGGTCATTTTTGAGGGACTTTCTGACTTATCTCAAAAATGCCCTCCTTGTGCGTCTGAATTCACAACTGGGTCATATGTGTTGAATAATTCAGTAGGGAGAGTGTAACATTTAAATTTCATTTTGCATAAGAGTAATATATCCATATGTAAAAAAAAAAAAAAACAACATAGCAAAAAAGACAAAATGGATCACTTCCTACACCACAACCCTCCAGTGCTTTGCAAGCAATCACTGTAACCATCTCTAGATTTAAATCTTATGTTGGTTATAGCTATAACCTGAAATATACCTCATCCTTCAGCATTTAGTCCATTTTGAACATTAGCTGTTGATTTAATAAATAAGGATTTAGGGATCCCTGGGTGGCTCAGCGGTTTAGTGCCTGCCTTCAGCACACACTGTGATCCTGGAGTCCCAGGATTGAGTCCCACATCAGGCTCCCTTCATGGAGCCTGCTTCTCCCTTTGCTTCTCTCTTTCTCCCTCCCTCTCTCCCTCCCTCCCTCTGTCTCTCATGAATAAATAAATAAAATCATAAAAAAATAAGGATTTAACTCCTATAAATGACCACTTTGATTCTTTTCTTTCTTCCTTTTTGAGAATTACATGGCTGTATACCCTCCTTCTGTTAGTGGCCTGTGTTAGTTTATTTAGCATTCTTGAACCTCTGTTTCTGTTTCCTCCAACATTTGAAAGTCTCTTGACTTGCCCACCACATAGGGTAGTGGTGTTTGATCCACTGTCCTTTCCTGGAACGTTCTGTGGTTTCGATTTGTCTGAATAGTCCTCCTGCTTTTCAAATATCAGAGCATTTCCTTTGTTCTTTTTTCACACCTTAGATCATGATCTATATGTCATTCTCATGTCATTATATATTCATTACAAACTTGATTTTAATGGAGGCATGGTACGGAGTGTTAAGTATGTCTCCTCATTTCCTTAACCATGTTGTTTCCCTCTGTTCACCTTCTGCCAGTTTTGTCTTCCTTTCTCTCTGTAATACCAGTTTGTTGTAAATGACTTTGTACCCTCAGCCTTTAGCATTTGTCTTTTAGGCAACCATGTTTAAGTCTTTTGTGCTACAACTAAGCTCAATTCTTGCTCTTGGCCTCTGCTCTAGCCAACCCCAAGCCATGCCTATTGAGATCCCCACCTGCCATATTCTAGGCTACAACTTTGCCTACTCTGATCTCAGCACAATTTTGCCTCCTTTTTTGTCTCTGTCTTCTAATTCTGTTTACTCTGGACTCTCTCCTCTTTGGCTATCAGTCAGTCATCTTTATTCCTTTGCTTTCACTGCGGGGGCGGGTGGTAACTCGGGAGAATCTCTGGGGGAGAGAGAGAGGGAAGGAGGGGAGATAAGCACATGAGTTCAGTCCAACAATCATAGCCATTTGCATTATACTTCTGTTGTCTGCTCTGGTGGCCTGTGGCCTGAAGCAAAACTTTGTTGCCCTGTTCCCCAGGGTAGCAAAAAATTGAATTATTTGAGTTGCAGAAATCTTATTTGAATCTTAGCCCATTGAATCAGTTACATTCCTTCCTCCATATGCTTGTTTTTCTTAAGATTATACTATGAAAGATAGTATTAGTGGAAGAAATATTTAGGTATTAGTTTTCTTTGAAATAAGGGTAAAATAGTAAGTAAGTGAAAAAGAGGAAAAATTTCTGGTGGAATTAGTTTTATTGTTTGACTACAAAAGAACTACTCACTTGAATGGGGAAGGCTTTTCTGATTTCTTTGATATGAGTAACAAATTTATGAGTGGGATAAATACTGTTCCCTCTACCCTCCTTCCCCTTTTCTCTTGCCCATTTGTACATCTTCTTTGTATTTCTTGGTTTGGAGAAGCAGGGGTTGGTGAATAAGCCTATCACTTATTCTCTTATTTCTTTGATGGTAAAACACTGACAGCATGCAAGAGCGTACACATGCACACATATCCTCAAAACTCCATAAGAGAAACCAGTAAGCCAAAAGCAGAATGGGAAACAAAGTTGGTCAAGCATAAAAGAAATGGAAATAAGAGAACTGTAATTAGTATTGACCAGCCCTAATTAGGATTGTCCAGTTCAGGATAGTTGTGTGGTGAATCAGCAGATACATTCAAGGACTATATGCCCAGGGTACCAATGGAAATGAAAGGCATTAAGCTTAGGGCATAACCTAAAGAGACCAAAATGAGGATAGCTCCTTCCCTAGAGAGCAAGTCTTAGTAGGAGCCAGGCAGGGAAGAATCTTGAGAATCAGATCTGAGGTGAAGCATGACCAGATTATCAGACTATTTACCAATTACCTCTGGCCACAATAATGCTGCATAATCATCACCCTAAAACCTTGGTTTATAACAATAACAAATTTACTAACTTGTTATTAATAACAATAAATTATTTTTGGTCACAAATTTATGGGCCAGCTGGGCATTTTAGCTAGTTTGGCCTCAGCTCATTTGGGCTTTCTTTTGTATTTGTGATCAGCTAATGGGTCAGTTCTGGGCTGGCGAATCTTCTATGACTTCAGTTGGGACGCCTTCACTTTGTTCAGTATAGTCTCTCATGCTCGGTCTGGTTAGCCTGGCTTTCTTCATTGTGGCTGAGCCAGGTTGAGGGGAAGGAGCAGAAGCATGCACGGCCCCTTGAAGGGCTAGACTCAGAATTGGTATGTGTCATTCCTGGTTCATTCTGTTGGCCAAAACAAATCCCAAGTCAGATTTCAGAGACTTCGGAGCTACAGGAAAATGGAAAAGGATACAGACTGTTAATTTCAGGCATCAAAGCAATCTGCCTCAAGCTCTTGGACCAAATATTGGGCCTGGGGGACCAGACAGTTACTTGGTCAGGTTCCTAGGTCTGGGAGATTCACCAGGGCTCATAGGTTGGAGAAAGGTCAGAGAATAAAACAAATAGTCACTATGAAGAGATCTGCTTTTAAGGAGGGGAATTAGGATAGAGCCCTCTCCAGGCTCCTCGTTGGGGGCTCGGGACAGGTTCTCGTAGGGGCAGATGAAAACAAAGGGATAGCTCCCTGTGTTCCTTCACAAGCTTGCCTCGGGACAATAAATCATTTGAGCCTTAAAGAGGTTCTTTCCATCTCGGGGAATCTAATCCAAAGTGAGTAGTGGCTGGGTTTTCTTCAGTCAGGCATTTTCTGGCTTCCTAGAAACGTTGAGGCAGAGGACTTGAATGCTCACAGTGCAGAGATGAGACTCACATGTTCTCTCGGCTTGTGTAGTTTAGCCAGAGCTATTGTAGACTTGAGGGGGTGCTCCTTCCCCATATTTTAGGGAATTAAGAGTACTGTTTCTCCAAGTGTGGTCCTTAGACTAGCAGCATCCGGTGTTTTACCTGTCATCTATTTTCTCTGGCAGCCCTTAAAAAGAAGCCTAGAAAAAATGTAGGAGGTTCAAAGAAGAACAGTCAAGATAATTAGGATAGAAATTTTAGAAAGAAAGGTGAAAGAAAAGGTCTCAGTGAACCCAGAGAGCAGGACACTGGTGGGATTATGAATTAGGAGGATTTTATTTAAAGGGAATGCTGCTGAGTTGTTCTTTATGGATGCTCAAAGTAACCCAGAAGAAATTTCTAGGAAGAGGCAAGACATCTTGTCAATGAATGACTTCATTTGGGGTTCTTGAGTGATTTTGTGATTCTTGGTGGTAGTCAAATGCATTTGGAAATTTCATGCAATTGTAGTACAGCCTTTTCTCCGGCCTGTGTTTGTGAAGGAGAGGTTTAGAGAAGCATTTGCCAACAGGGAACTGGAGCAGATTACTTCTCCACGTCCTTTGTGACTTCTCTTAAGATTATTTGAATTTGCAATTTTGCATCCTTTAAAAAAATTGTAGTGTTTTCACTGTTTTGGTTTTTAAAACTCTTAGAATTTATCTGGAAGTTTGTTTTTTTCAGAACATGGACGTGAAGGAAAGGTAGTAAGACAGCTGTTAAGAGGATGCTTTAGAACTGGATTGTGTGGGTTCCAATCCCAGCTCTGCCACTTCTCAGCTATGTGAATTTATGGTAGTTACTTAATACCTCAGCTTTCTCATCTGTAAAATGGGAACTGTTAGTTAATGTCTCGTGGGTTGTTGTGAAGCTTAGTTGAGCTTGTTTATGTAAAACGTAAGAGCTGTGTGTGGAACATAGTGAGCCCTCATTAAATGTTACTTTACATTATTAAGGACTTGAATGTCCCTATGCTGGATATTGAGAGGTTATTTTAACCAAATGCTGGCATTGAAGGGTCAATTCATTGTTGTAAGAAAGGCATTTCCCTTGTGAGCAGTGATGTTTTTCCCCTCTCTGTGACCACAAATATTGAAATGTCGGCTTCAAATCTCAGGGATAGTGTTCCGCAACAGTGCTGCATGTAAGTCCTGAATCATTTCTCCTCCTTTCCCACATCTTTCAGAAACTCCTCAAGAGAGTTAGGTTTCATTTCCCATTACAAATTGAATTCAATTAAAAAGCTGTAAAAGAATGCCATATAATGTCACAGAGAACATAATGACATTTCCAAAATATTTTTGAGAAACTTGAACTCTAAATCAGTTCAGTTCTGCTAGTGAGGACGAAGATTTAGTCATGGAAAAATTTTAATCTGACGACTAGTTTTTATCAGAATTATGGATCCAATTCAGATTAGTTATGTTTGGCAACTTAATTTTGAATATGAAAAGCAGCTGATTTTCCTTTTTAAAAAAAATATTTGGGGGAGAGAGAGAACACACACAAGCAGGGTAAGGGGCAGAGAGAGAGGGAGAAGGAGAAGCAGACTCCCCACTGAGCAGGGAGCCTGATGTGGGGCTGGATCCCAGGGCCCTGGGATCATGACCTGAACCCAAGGCAGACACTTAACCGACTGAGCCACCCAGGTGCCCTAAAAAGCAGCTGATTTTCTTTCTGAACTCCTAAAGAGAAAAAAAAATTTGTAATAATGGCCACATACCTGATGTGATTTAAATCTATACGTGACCGAATCCTCTCATGGCCTTGTTAGAAAAATGGTTTTGTCAGTCTGTTTAGGACTTAACTGTATTTAGTCAGTCAGTAAAAGGAGTGTTTAGGTATACTCCCATGTTGTTATTTTGTTGAAAAATTTAAACTTGTTCTTTAACTGAAGTTCCCTTTTGAATTTACCAGATAACATATAGTTTTCCAGGACTCAAATTCTGATAGTATGTGGTGGTGGACATTTTTTTTTTTCAATAAAGAAAATATATTACGGTGTCCATGTCAGTAGATTAAAACATTAAGCATGTATTATTCCTGAGTCGTGGTGCACCAGGCAGCTCTGACTAAGTGGATGTGGTTTGATTGATCTCCGCTGGGCTTGCTCATGTGTCTGCATCGGCTGCTTTGTTTGTTATCGGGTAGCTGTCTGGTCAGGGATGGCCTGCCTCAGACCTCTGGGAGTTTGCCAGCTGTAGGCTGAGGATGTACTGGCTAGGCCACATGCTTTTCATCATCTAGGTCTGTTCACATGGTGAGGCAAGTTTTTTGCATACTAATACATAATGCAAATTAAGTCTAGCTAAACATTTCCTTGTTATTGGCAGAGAGACTGGAAGTGGTAAGGTATCTTGAAATCTAGGTTAGGAATTGGCACAAGATCATTTCTGCTGTGTTCTATTGGCCAGAGCAAGTCCTGAGGTCATTTCAGATTTAGGGATGAAGCAACTGACTCCACCTCTTGATGGGAAGAGCCACTGAATCACATGACAAAGAGCCTTGTGTTTAGACAAAAAATGACCCTAGAAGTCTATGTTAGATCCCCGAAACCTGTGAATGTTACCATATGTAGCAAAATGCAAAATGTATGATTAAATTAAAGGTTTTATGAGGAAGTGTTTATCCTGGATTTTTTATCAAGGTGGGCTCTGAATCTTTCTTTATAAGAGAAAGGCAGAGTTTGCAAGTGACAACCCCTCCACTCCCCCGCCAAGAGGAGGTGATATAAAGGCAGGGGAAGAGATTGGGCTGATAGGGCCTCAAGCCAACCAATGCCTCAACCAACAGAAGGGGGAATTGACAAGAAATGGAATCATCCCTAGCTCTGTAGGAGATGTGGCCTGGCCAACGCCTTGATTTCAGACTTCTGACCTCCAGCACTGTGAGAGAATAAATTTCTGTTGTTTTAAGTTACTCAGTTTTATTAATTTGTCATGGCACACACAGAAAACAACACAGGTGTGGCTATAGGGAGGTAGAAAGAATCAAAGACATTACTGCAATAATTCACATATGCTCATAATTTTATATGGTACATTTTCACTTAACGTGACAAAACATTTTCCCATGTTACAGAGCTGTTGAAAACAATATTTTAAATAATTGCATGGTCCAACATGCATTTATGTATGCATAATACAATATATATGTAATTGCATGATAATATATAATGTATATTAAATTAGTCTGGCTACTTATTATTATAGTCCTCTCCTTGATAATCTCAATCTTCCTCCAGCCCACTGTACAGACTGCTGTACCAGATTAGTTTTCTAAAGAAAACATCTCCATTCGAGTCACCTCTGGCTAAACACACTCAGTGATGTTCAATTGCAAATGTTCTTCAATCCAACACTTGATACTCTTGTAGAAAAGTTATCTATGTACAGTTGTCTGTGTCATTTCTTTCTGTGAGGCTTTGGTCTCCTTGAGAATGTGTTTACTTTTCCTTTCTTTGTATCTCCCACGTGACCTGCCATGGGATTTCGAAGATATTTAGCATCTGCTGTATGAGTGAATACATAGGAAAATACATAAAAAGGAAAATACTTCTAATTGCCTTGTCTTTTCGTATAGGATCCCATTCAATTTGCCTAAATTTGAAATTGAGCAAATTGATTGGTTGTTCTAGCTCAGGCAAGTCTTAGTATTTTTTGCGTCATTAGCCCATTTGGCATTTGGGAAACCTGTGGATTCTTTGCAGATTAATGCTTATTATTAATGCATAATGTAACGTAGGATTGCCAAAACAAAATCAGCTCTGTTGCACTACAGCTGTGAATTGTGATATTGTAATAATAGGTATTCATCTTTAATGCGTAAAATAATATTTCATAGTAGGCCTATTAGCTATTATAATTTCAAGGTAGTGATGACAGTACGCAGGATTTCAAGGTACTTAAACAACCATAAAATGATATTCAAATATCTCTGGCTCTACTGATGACAGAATGACAAAGCCCGCGAACACTATTGCGGTTTGTTACCTATGTCCATAACTGAAGAAAACTCTAGATTTTAATGAGAAACCAGTGTAAATAAAGATGAAACTTTGTCCTATCTTGGTTTGTGGAAACCACCCCAGCCCCTTGAATTCTCTAGGCCCCAAGACAGGGGCCTGGAAAGCTTGTTTTAGAAAAAGCTCTAAAACTAGTGTCTATGTAGTTTAATTGTCATGGCTAAATGTTTTGAAGTACTTTGTGGGGTTATAGGTCAGCAAGAAACTTCAGAACATTTGCATGCATAACAGAGTGCCCAAGATTTTGTAGGTATTGTGTAGAACCTTTTTGAATAATAACGCAGATGGAAAATAACTCTTGCATATCCCCTCCCACAGGGTGGGAACTTTTAAGAGGCCTTTAAAACAGCTATAATTTGTGGCCCATATCCCCACTTGAACACATTTCTGTTTTTAATTCTCCTGGGTAGTTATTTGGTAGAATTGAGTTGTTTAGTTGAATATCTCCCTAGTGGTTACTGGATCAACCAGTTGGTTGCATATACTGTGTTCTAAGAATAAGTACCTTTGATAATTACTTGGGAAGCTTGTTTTTCTACTTCCCAAGGGGCTTAGGGTAACTCCTCATCTGAAACAAACTGCAGAATAGAGTGATTATGGTAGAGCACATTCTGAGCCTCCTTGAAGTTGCTAGGGAGGTGGATGCTCCAGGCCCGAGGTGATGGCATTTCCCCTACCAAACATCGTACTGTGGTCCGAGTTCTTTGAGCTTATGTAAACTGAGGAGCATGTTGTTAGTGCAGCTTCCATTCCCTTCCAAGAGAAGTTATATACAAACATTTTTTATTCATTCCTTAAAAGAAGCCCATTTAAAAAAATCATAATACATAATACATTTTGTGTCATTGTGCAAGACACTGGTTTACAGCACCGTGGTATTTGTCTATGGGTCAGGCTGGATCCGTGCAGGAGTTCTTTTAACACTGAAAACTGCAGTGCTGTGGATGATGTCTCTAATTGGATCAGTCACCTGTTAGCTGTATTAATTATGAATGTAAGATGAAAGATGAATGCCTAATTATATATCTCTATATCTTTATCCATTACTGTGTCTGTATGTAGTATATATGCACACACACACATACACAATATTTGTTACATATAGTTACATATGCAAAACTTCTGTATGCAGGTGTATATACACAACACATACACAATGACTGGAATTCACATAGCATGGTGTTTATCTGAATACTGGCAATTCTTTACGTGATTGATATTTACATTTTTCTGTCTTTCAAGCCATCTAAATCTTCTGTACTTTGAGGCTAATACCAAATTTGGTTGAGACTAACACCAAATTTGGAAATCTTTTAATACACCACCTTAACTTAAATAGTTTGTTGGTATGGGTGGAATAAAGAGATAGTTTCTAAGATTTGGCATAAATGCAGTAATCACTTGAAGTTCTCAGAGCAGTATTTAGTTCTTTGTTAATTTTGGCATCTCTTGTATATATCACTAGAGTGTAAGAGAGGCTGCCTTTTATGTGAGATTTAGTAAAAATGACATAAAGAGTTTGTGTTATTTTTGTTTTTTGTCTTGGATGAAAAAATTAAATCTGATCTAGTGAATCCTTCACACATTAAAACTATATATTTATTTTAAATTTGAGTATCACAGCTATGTCTTCAAATTTCTTAAGGCCCTGGGGCACCTGGGTGGCTCAGTTGGTTAAGCACCCGACTCTTGGTTTCAGCTCAGGTCATGATCTCAGGGTCCTGGGATCGAGCCCCCAAGCCCCATTTTGGGCTCTGCACTCAGCAGGGATTTGGCTTGAGGATTCTCTCTCTCTCCCTCTGCCCCTTCCCATGCTTACATTTTCTCTGTCTCTGTCTCTCTCTCTCTCCCTCAAATCAGTCTTCTTAAAAAAATTCCTTAAGGCCCAACTTAAGGCTGCTTCCTTCATAACTATCCCCTATGTTTCGCATTGCAGCTATAGAAAATCACAACAAAGTCAGTGGCTTAGAACAACACTCATTTAATACAGGTCTGGAGGTCAGAAACATGAAATGGGTTTCACTGGGCTAACATCAGGTGTTGACAGGGCTGCATTCCTATCTGAAGGCTGTAGGGGATGATCTGCTTTGTTGTTGCCTTTTTCAGTTTCTAAAGGTTAATGTTGACTTGTGGACCCTTCCATCTCTAAAACTATCAGTGGCCTGTGAAGTCTTTCTTGCAATGTCATCTCCTGCTTCTTATCCTCTGCCACTTTCTTCCCCCTTGAAAGACCTTTGTGATGACATTGGGTCTCCCTGGAGGATCCAGGATAATCTTTGTTTTAAGGTCAGCAGATCAGCAATCTTCCTGCCATCTGCAAACTTAATTCACCTTTGCCATGTAGCACAAAGTAGTCACAAGTCTGGGCCCTAGGCAAGGCATCTTCAGAGGGCTGCTCTAATGCCTAGTGTGTTCCCTAAACCAGAAATGATTTCTGTGCTTTACATAAGGTTTTAGTGATCAGTCTTTCAACGTGCTGTTGTTCACATACATCCTTTATTTATTTATATGTGTGTGTATTATATTATATATGTATTATGTTTATAGTATGTATATTATATGTATATTACATATATGTATTGTATATAATATATGTTTTTTAAGCTATGGACAGGATATGGCCATGTCTTACTTATGCTCTCTATGGTATATAGAGACACTAAAAGAACCAGGTGAATATATTTAGAAAAAATGAGTGATTCCATACAAAGTTTATTCAAAGACATGTTAGGAGGGAGGAAGGTCCACTAAAGAAATATAGAAAATGGAAATAGGCAAATGTGGAAAGATAATCATCAGTATTACCCCCAGGAGAACAGTTTCATGTGGGCCATTCTAAGCAAATAATGTCACTGGTGAAAGCCTATTATCCACTTAATAGAATTACTATAATCTTTCTCACCATATATTAATATTTTGGCATTAAAAAAATCCTTCAGTGTCTTGGCCTTTTCAACATGGGTCAGTTCTTTGAAGCTTTCTGAACTCTGGGTGCCCTACCCTCTCATATCTGAATCTGCAAACTCTGGCAAATAATGGTCACACTGGGGGATGGACACCCTGTGGAGAGACCAGCTGAGTAGCTCACCCACACTTGCTAAGTGGTACCCACAAGCTGTCTGTCCCTCAAACTCAGAGCTTTTTAACTTTAAAGCATTTCTAAATACATACAGTTTTTCTATAAGTATACTTAAAAGCAGAGGGAAGTGAATGATTTCCCTAAGAGGATCAGAAAGCCAAGAGTTTCTCCCAGGTGTTATCTTTAGACTGCGTGTGAGTTATTCTCCATGATGTATTTGTGTAGCTCTAAATATATATTGAAAAAAATTTAACTCTGTTCCAAATACAAGAAGTGTCATTTTGAGAAGTGTGAGCACATACTATCTTTACCATAGTTTGGTGATGTGGGCAGGTGTTATTTTCTTCTCTCTTATGGGTGAAGAATTCAGCTCACAGAGTGTAAGTGACTTGTCCATCACACGGTATGTGATGTGTGCAACACAGTGAGTAATTTGAATCTAGATTACTTCAGTCCAAGCTCCATGGTTCTTAAACATTTTAGTACTATGCAAACATTTTATTGGCCTTGATGTTTTCTACTAATTCATGATCTAAATAACACAACATTTCACAAAATGTGTTCCATGCTACATTAATCCAGTGATATTGCTTGTGAAAAGGATTTTGTAATCAAGTCTGTAATTCACAGTACTTTAAAAATTAAAACATGTACTAGATTAGTAGTGACCATACAAAATCGAGTAGTAGAGAAATGTTTTGACTTTTTACTCTAGCCTTTCCAATTTTTTTTTTTTTTTTTTGACAAAGACCACAGAACCATTGCCTTCTGCCCTGCATCCCATAATAGCTACTTTTCTTTTGGAAAGGGACAGATTCCTAGGTCCTGGGTTCCCAGTTGGTCAATCATGATTATGCTACCAGTCACAGTGTGCAAATGGAGGAGCTAATGGGCAAAGATTGGCTTTGCCTTCTGTGTCCACTAGGAATATTTTCAGCAGTTAGTACTAAAGAACCTAAGTGATTTTGGTTGGAACCCTTGTGAATCAAAGTATAGAGCTTATATCACCTACATAGATAGCACTTGGGAGCTAGTTAGTACTTCAGAATTTCCAGCCCCACCCTAGATTTGCTGAAAGGGAATCTGCATTGTAACAGGATCCGTAGGTAATTTATATGCATAACAACATTTAAGAAGCATTGATTCGAATCATTAGGTAAAAAATGTCCTAATAAGAGATTCAGAGGTAGAGCATCCTATTTTGATTGGAACTGTGCTGGGCATCCAGAACTTGGGGTCTTGTTTCCTCCTGGTGGCAAAATGGCTGCCAAAGCTCCATGTGTTCTGTCTTCTTCTAACTGTAATTAAATACAGCTGGAAGGAGTGGGTGCAAAGGGCTTTTTTCTTTTGTCGTTTTCTCTTTTTATTAAGGGAGACTTCCCTTTAGTTCTCATCAGCTTAGTGTGGGTCACATAGACCAATTAAGGAGTTAGATCACCCATTAGACCAATACTATGTAATAAGAAAGCCTCAATTGCTTTTAGTCTTAACAAGTACCATCTAAAAGAAATATGCTAGCCTCATATACAATTTAGAATTTTATTAAAAAAAATTTCTGGGGTGCCTGGGTGGCTCAGTGGTTGAGTGTCTGCCTTTGGCTCAGGTCATGATCCCAGGATCCTGGGATTGAGTCCCACATCAGGCTCCCACAGGAGGCTACTTCTCCCTCTGCCTATGTCTCTACTTCTCTGTCTGTGTCTCTCATGAGCAAATAAATAAAATCTTAAAAAAAAAAAAAAAAACTAAAATTTTCTGGTAGCCATATTTTAAAAAAGAAACAACAGCCAAAGTTAATTTGAATAGCATATTTTATATGACACAATCCATCTAGACCATTATCGTATTCACATGTAACCAAATACAAAAATTGCCAATAAGATATTTTATATTCTTGGTTTCATACTAAGTCTTTGAAATGAAGTCATTATGCTTATACCACATTTCAACGTGGATGCTAAATGTTTATCAGAAATACTTGGTCTGTATTTGGATCTCACAAAAGTCACAATTAAAAAAGTATTAACATGCCCAAATTGCTTCATCTATCATTATTTTCCAATAATCAGGCTTCAGATTCACCAGTCTGAATTTCAAGTGCTCAGCAGCCACATGTAGCCAGTTGCTGTCACAGTAGACAGTGTAGGACTAGACACCCTCACTACTCAGAGTATGGTCCAAGGACTAGCAATAACAATATAATCTGAGAACAACTGAATTTGGGGTCTCACCCTAGGTCTAGTCAATAAATAGCTATATTTTTATTTAATGTGCATAAAGTTTGAACTACATTAGTCTAGGATGTTCCTAACTTGGGCTATGATTTAGAATGAGTGTGGAGACTTAAGAAAATATTGATGCTTACACCCAACCCCAGAACCTTGGAATCAGACTCTCTGGTGGGGTCCAGGCATCAGTATTCTTTATTCTGCTACACTCACATAGGTTACACTTTCTTAGACTCCTTTCTCTGTTCAATCACTGACTCTTTTCCTCTGTTTCACTGTCAACCTTTTCACCATTGATTATCTCCTTTGTTCTTTTGGGTAGGACTTAGGGTTCTTGCTCCATGCTAATCATACTCAGAGCCAATCTAGAAGGCCATCAATGCCTGCCATTTTGATCTACCTCCTCATCCCTGCTCTAGTTCCAGTGAAAATGCATCTCACTTCTTTGTTGTCTTGTTATTCATTAGCTCCGCATCCATGCTTCATAGACAATGGCCTTTCTTTAGTTCTTACACTTCCCCAATGGCATGCCCAGAATTAATTGCCTTCAGGTGTTCATAATTCTGCCCTTGTTTTGCATATTATGTTTTACCTCGTCTCTGAAATGGAGCTCAGATAAGGCGGGCAATGAAGTCTGCTCATTTAAAGCAGCTCTAAGTCTATAAGCTCAAACTGAATGTGAGTTGTATGATCATATTTGAGTGCTTTGTAAGCTGCTCATGTGCAATCCTCTGGGTTCCTGGAGATTGAATGTGCATATACTATAGAACACATGCCTCTGCTATATATTCACATGCCTCTGTTACAAAGTTTCTCTTCTGAGGAGGGGACTTTAGCAGGACACATTTGGGAAAAAATAAGTGCTCCTTTACTAGGAATCTTCACCTGAGAGGTTCTCACCAATGCCAACAGAGCCAAATGAAAACAGAAGTTTTGAATTGCCCAGCTGTGAAAGATGCTCCCTTGGACTCTAGAACAAGCGTACTGACCTAAACAGCCTTTGGAAACATAACCTGCTCCTTGGTAGAGCAGTTTCTGTGCAGGATACAGTTCTGTGATGAGTAACTGTTGTCAAATCTAATAAAAAGACTTCTCTGAAACTTTGGCTGTGTGACCTTTAGGCTGTGTATAGGCTGTGTAATAAACAAAAAACAACTACATATTTTATTAAAAGAGAACTAGATTTTAGGTGAAGCCTGTCAGTTTCTGGAAATCATTAAATATGAATGTTTTTAGTCTAAGTTATATAAACAAGTATGTGAAGACTGAGCATTTAGAAAAATACAGGAGCCCCCCCCCCCAAAAAAAAATACAGGAGCCAACAAAATCATCTTTTCATGTTACTTCTAAAACTTAAATCATTATCTTAACTGTGTAGATTCTATGATAAAAAATGTTTCAGGTTAGAAAAATCTTATTTTTGACATTTAAAGTTGTAATATGCAGGGGATAAGGCACCTGGCTGGCATGGTTGATAGAACATGTGATTCTTGATATCAGGGTTGTAAGTTCAGGCCCCACATTGGGTGTAGAGATTACTTAAAATAAAATCTTTAAAAAAATTGTAACATAGGATTAAAAATGTCTCATTTTAAATTCTATCACATTCACATAAATATTCTCAAATACTCTGTTTCCATAAAATGAATATGGTAGTCCCCTTAAAATTTTTAGATATTTGTTAGAGGTGATCCAATAACTATTCAGTGAAGCTCCCTGAAAAATACGGTTTACATGACTCAAATTATGTGTAGAATAGAAGAATGTTAAAAGTATAATGTCAACTTCCTAGAATTTAGGATTAAGAAATAGGAGGAACTACATGACACTATGGAGAGCCAGAAAAAATTTGACTCTTCCATAATCAAACACATTGAGTAAGAGGGGAAAGGCTAATAATTAAAGACACGTTATATCTAATAAAATACGTTATATCTAATAAAATTTTCACTTAAAATCTAATTCTCTTCGTATTTATGCCTGCATATATAATGAAGTAGACCTCATTTATGCAGCAGTATACCTAACAGATGCATATGTTGTGCCTTGCCGTGTTCATAGTGTTGTCACAAATAATTTCATCATCCTCTGTGCCCGAGACAGAGTTGGTAATATTTTGGTCCCATTTGATAGATTTGAAAACAGAGACTCAGAGAAGAGCAACACATACCCCAAGTCCCCGGAATGTAGGATTAGAAATCATTCTTCTTACTCATCAGCTGGTATTTTCTTCACTGCAATATGCCGTTTCTTTATTTCTTACAGCCCTCAGGCACCATTCTGGGATTTTAGTGAGTTGGAACCACCCCCACATGGGTTAGACCAGCCTAGTGAACTGCTTCTCTTTTCTCTGGACTATAGAAACTTGGTTCCTTTTTCTATAATTCTAAAAATATTATAGCTTTGAAAACTTAGTTTTTCTATAAATTTGGCAGAAACTTCCTGGCACAATTATGCCTGAACCAATAGAAGGATATATGTAATCTTTATTTATTCCACTTAGAGTGAATAGCCATAGCTTTCACAGCATAAACATGGCTGTATTTGGAATCAGCAAACTTCTATTTTACTGGACCATACTGTCTTTGTGGCAACTACTCAACTCCACCATTGTAGCTTGCAGAAAAGCAGTTAGAGCCAATATGTGATTGAAGGAATCACTGTCTTCCAATAAAACTTTATTTATAGACATAGGTAGCAGGCAGTCTTGGCCCTCTGGCCGTAATTTGACAACTAACCGTTGGACTAAATGCGTAGATCTGTTGGGGCTAATGCATCATGTATAATGTATGCACCATGTTACCTTTCTGAAATTGAAGCCTGTCAGACCTCAAGCAGGTAAGGAATCAATGGGCTTGTATCTAAAAGTTTGAGGAAATTTTATAGAGGAGAAAGTCCTCTCCATTTTAGTCAAGCATTAAAACCTTGTATACAGATGATTGGAGATTTAAAATTCAGATACTGCCAATGTATTTGTCAGGAATGAGTTCTATACTTCAGAAAGTATTCAAACACATATGCTCATGTTTTTCCCCACATAACAAGCTCAGAGATGGTAGTTCAGGGCTGGTTCAGAAGCTAAGTCATTCCTCAGGGATCTCTGACCAGATTCTTTCTCCACCATCCTTAGTTGAAAAGTTTGCTTCCTAAAGCTCATTACCTCATGGTTACAAGATATATGCTGTGCCTCCAGGTGTCACATGCATACTCCCAGCAGAAAGCAAAAGAAACTTACCAGCTGCAAATCTCAACATACCTTTCACTGGATTAAACAGGGTCACAAGGCTACCACTCATTTTAAGGAAGCCTCAGGAAGCAGGTATTTTTAATTGGGTCATTTTCAGCACCCACTGAAGTCAGGAGAAAGGATGTGGGGGGGGGAGGTCAAGTTGGACCATCTGCTGAGGCATCTGGTCTTGTTCTGTGGCTGTTACATTTCATTACAGATATTTAACATTGTATAGTTTTCTCCCAAGGGCAGCATCTCTTTTTAAGTATCTCCAGTGTAAGCAGTATTTTCCATCTGAGTTGGAAAATTAAATCTCATTATTCACATTCTTATGTAAATGTTATGTAACGTACATATGCAATCACTTCAGAAATATATTCTACTGATTTTAGCTTTGGAGGACTTTGTTCAGATACGACCCTTGGTGAGTGGGTTAGCAAGGTTGAGGAAAGAGTGAAGGTGGAATCAGTGGAAGGCACCCTGCACATTCAGCTTTATAAGCAAGTCTGTTCTGAACAGGGAAATGCACATCATAACAAGGCTTCTTGGAAAGGCGCTGGTGAGTTCAGAGTAACCTGAAGAGAGAACAGTTACCTAGGAATTTTCTTAAGAGATAACTCTGATACAAGTTTGAGAGAAAAGCAATTAAATAAGCTCCCAGAGACCATTTTAATTTTTCCTTGTGTACCTTGGGATTCTTGTCTTCCCCTCTGAAGTGGTATTTATTCTGTTCCCTGTTGGGCATAGACTACCGTAATACAAAAAGGTAGAGGTACCTACAGAATTTTAAATGTCTTTTTGCTTTAGTGGAACATCCTAAAATGGTATACATGGGAATAGTAGGAAATGAATAGATTATTGATTTTTTTTTTTTAGACTTTAAGTGAAATTACTTTTTTCTTCAATTAAGTTCTGTGATACTGAATTAATTCTAGGATCTATTTCAATGTATCCATTATGGATATGGTATAATCATGAGCCTTTATCTGTCAGATAAAGCGTAACCCCAAAATAATGAGCATTAGACCTTCACCTGCCATAATTTAAAAAACTATATTGAGAAACCCAGTTTTTAATCCAAATGGTTCTTGGTTCTTGGAGGTGCCCGGATAAGAGGATCACCAAAAACTCTTTCATGAGTGACCAGAAATGGAATGGTCTGCATTTTGGTGACATTGTAATAGTTGTGGGGAAAAAGTTGGGAAGCAGAAGAGGAAAGAGAGCAGGAGAGAAATAGAGGAACCCTAATGTCCCATTTTATAGGGAGGGGGAGATAAGACCACTTCATTTGGTGAATTAAGAAAGAAAGGTTTAAAATGATTTAAGAATAAATGATCAGTTTTCCAATTCCAGCTATAATGGAGTAACAGAGGCTAGTTTCCTCCCTAAACAAAGAGAAAACCAGATAGAAGGGAGGGGGGCGGGGAGGAGTTTAAATACAAGAGTCTAAAGGCTATTTGAGAAATGAAATATTGAAACAACAGTAGCAGTGATGGAGTGAAGGAAAAAAGAGAGGGAAAGGGGCATACTGTGGGGTCAAATGATGATTTTTAAGTTGACAAAGAAATAGGGGTCTGAGCGTATTATCTAAATGTGTACTCTCCAGTCCAGTAGCTACTGGCCATGTAGGGTTATTGAGCCACTGGCTTGTGCAAATTGAGATGTACTGTAAGTGTAAATATATATGCATCAGATTCTAAACACTTAATAAAAAGGAATGTAAAATACCTCTACAATTTTTGTAATAGTTATATGTTGAACTGATAATTTGAGATGTATTTGGTGAAATATATATTGCTAAAATTAATTTTAGCATTAGTTTTTAATATTTTTTTTAAGTAGGCTCCATGCCCAGCATGAGCTTGAATTCAGGACTCTGAGATTGAATTGCATTCTCTACCATCTAAGCCAGGTGCCCCTAATTTTACCATTTTTTAAATCTTTACTGTGATTATTAGGACACTTTAAATTACATATGTGGCTCACACCATACTTCTGTTGAACAGCCCCTGCTTTGGAGATAGGGAGGTACACTAGAGAAATTGAAATCAGAACTGATACATCACGGCAATGGCCTGAGTGCAATGGGAAGGGGAAGGCTTTTGTTTTATACTTGTAGGTATCTTAGAAAATTGTTTTTACTAAATATTGAGCACTTTCAAAAGGATATTTGTAAAGCATGTGAAAGTGTGAGGAACAAGATAGCACTCTTAATCACCACCAGCTTAAGGAAAAAGCAATTCCCCATTGACTTTGAAGGCACTCTTCCCTCCCACTCCAGGGTGTTGTTTTAGTTTTTATTTTTCTTACTTCATAATATTAAAAATAATCACAATCACTTTTTTTTAAAGATTTTATTTATTTATTCATAGAGACAGAGAGAGAGAGAGGCAGGGACACAGGCAGAGGGAGAAGCAGGCTCCATGCAGAGAGCCCGACGTGGGACACGATCCAGGGTCTCCAGGATCACGCCCTGGGCTGCAGGCGGCGGTAAACCGCTGCACCACTGGGGCTGCCCTCACAATCACTTTTAAAGAAAGTTTTTAAGTGGAGGGTATCTTCTATAGTTTTTGTTTGTGTAATCTGGCAATATTAAATTTTAAAATGTGTCTGCCATTGGATTTAGTGGTTCCCTTTATGAAATGTGCTCTGTGTATTCTTAAAAACATACACTGCAAAGAACTATCTAAAGCTGATGTTAGGTTATGGAAAGCATATATTTTTGTATATCTATTTTATAATTATGCATGTGCATATACATGTACTGCCAAGCATATATACATGATGTTTGCATGTATGCACATGAACAGGTGCATATACAATTACTGGTCACATTCCTTATCTCAGAAGTCTGGCTGGCAGACAAAAGGAGGGGATTTCATATGATGGGCTTATAAATTTTCAGAGAAAGATGATTGTAGAATGATATTATTTCCTTAGCTTTGAACATTTTCTGTATTTTCCAAAACAAGATATTAAAGAAGTAAAATCATAATTTAAGTATATTCTAACTTTCTTAAAGCAAAGCACATTGCCTTGGCAGGTAGAAAACACTATGTTTAGAAATTTTTTTAGAAAGGAGGGTCACTTACACAAGAAAGTGTTAAAGCCATTGTTTTTCTTCTCTCTCATTCCAAATATATTAGTCTAGGAGGCAACCATTAACTACTTTCAAACCCACCCTCACTTTGATTCCTTTCCTCATGTCTTCAGGCTTAGGCAAGACCTTCTGCCAATGCTCGTTTGTTCATTTACAATACATAATTAAAGAAGCATCTGAGCAAATCGCATTAATGTAATGAGCTATATTTTCAGTAGGATAGTCAAAACAAAGGAGATACATGGATCATTTTAATTTGCTGACAGTAGGGCAGCCCAGGTGGATCAGCAGTTTAGTGCTGCCTTCAGCCCAGGGCCTGATCCTGGAGACCTGGGATCAAGTCCCACATCAGGCTCCCTGCATATGGTCCTCTTCTCCCTTTGCCTGTGTCTCTGCCCCTCTCTCCCTGTGTGTCTCTCATGAATAAATAAATTAAATCTTAAAAAAAAATTTAAAAAAATTGCTGACTGTAGACCATAGATATGTAGGTAATGTTTACTTTTACTCTAGTTATAGATGTCACATGCATGGAAAAGATTTCCTTAAAATTCATAAAATTACAAAGAAAAAATGAAGTAGTTACTGTGAGCCTAACATCTGACATAAGCAATAATGTTTTGTTGTATTTATTCCTAGTATTTCCAGACATACATATTCATAAATGATATTTTAAAACTTTAATATGTGCTGTTTTTTGCTGAAGGATATTATGTCAGGAGTGCTTCTCCATGGCATTGAATATTCTTCATAAGCATAGTTTTAGTGACTTTGAAATAGATCCTTTTCGAGAAATCAATTAAAATATTCTAAGAGTCGGGATGAACATATTTATTCCTTTACTTGAGTCTGGGTGTGTAATTGATAGCATAAGTAGAAGGATGATGAAATGTTTACCTTCTCATAATCAATAATGATTTTCTAAGCTATTAATTGTAGGTAAATGGAAGTCTTCCCTGTAGATGTGGAAGACATGTCCAAGGACACATACTTTAATGGAAACCTTAAAGGACACATCCTTTAATGGTTATGTATTTCTGTACCCACCAGTAGTTGAAAAAGCAGAGACTTCATTAATGCAGTCTGGCATGGAGCTATAACCTTGGATCTTAGGACAAAAATGAATCTAGATTCTGTTCTTGCTTCAAGGAAGCAAAGGTTGTTAAGTTCATCTTTGCCGGGTTGTTTACCTAATGACTCATCTAGGTGAATTCTACCTCTGCCAAGTCTAATATACGTCATGATAGATGGGATGTGGTTGTGGTTATAGAAACAGTGAGGGAGGGTATAAAATAATGTCTTCTGAGATCACATGGATGAATAGAGTAGCCAGGGGATGGGGGAAGGAACGGTCTTTATAGTACAGGGATCCAGGAGCTGGTGTCATCGGAGGAGAACCACTAAATTATTTTTAAAGTGGAAGATCAGAGACATTTGCAAGGATTATAATAAGAGTGTGGTAAGACCAGATGGGAGGCTCAAATAGGTAGTGAGGTTAGTGGGAGAGTAGAGAGCTCGTGATGCCTTCCTTGAGCTAGCCACTTGTCTCCCATAGGGGGGGATAGGAGTCTCATGCATAAGGAGGAGTGATGGAAGACTAGGCAGGGTTTCTTTTCACTTGGTACATAAGCATAACAAGAGGGAAGGAGATAGGGAAGAAGGAAGTATATTGAAATGAACATAATCTTAATTATTTTAAGGCTTTGAAGAGTTGACACTGCCTGATATTCCATGAGGAAATGAAGGCTCCTTTTAAATGACTTGAAGAAGGTCACAGATCGTTCACAGGAAGCTGCCAGCCACTGTTGGATATGGACCTTTTGAAGATATTTCTTCTAGAAATTCAGGGTCCAGGATGAGGATGGAGAGAGATCCCTGTGTGTGATGCAGCAGCCATAATGTATCCTGTTGTGGGTTGGCACCCAGGGGTGACAGGAGGGAGGATGAAAAGGAAAGAAAAGGCAATAAAGATGCTAAAATCATTGCCAAAAGTATCACTGAACTTACTTTTAATTAGATAGTCCTTATCTTGAGGTTAATAAATGTCACTTATATATATATTAAATCACTATATAACTCGTCTTATGTCCAGCTCTGCAAGTCTTTACATTCTTTAGAAGGACATCTTTTTATAAAGCTTGAGCTCTTTGTGAGCTAAACCAACAACTTTTGGTTATAGAGAGATTACTGGGTTATTGGTTTGGAACACAGATAGCTCAAGAAATTCACTGGGTAGAACACCTTGGCAGCAATACAGAGACCACACCTTTCGTATTTCAGACTTTGAAATCTAGGAAGATGAGGCACTCTACTTTGCAAAACTTCTGTCTTCCTGTAGTTTCTGTTATTTACCCCTTAAAGAGCCCTGAGAACTAATATGGTCCCTATAACCTGCCATTACTATTAAACCAATCTGCTCATTTGTGGGGGAGCATTTGCTGTTCAGTGGCTTGACCAGAAAGTCCATATAAATTCTTATAAAAATTCTTACTTTGTAACTGTCAGAAGTGATGGAAATGAGAAGAATTTCTAATTCTCTGGACAACCAGAAGGCATGAGGACAGTGAGACCCTTCTGACATGAATTCAGACCTCTCATCAGTTCACATTTTGTTGGAATAGAAATGTGTTGACTGAATCAGATCAGAATTGCTAGAGCCAAGTGCTCTAATACCTTCGGTATTCCAGGTGACCATGGTTCTATATTCGTTAAAACAAGGTATCATTTTGTCTAGACACTTAACTTCTTTTCTGTCTTCTTTTTTTTTGTAATTTTTTTATTGGAGTTCGATTTAACAACATAATATAACACCCAGTGCTCATCCCATCAAGTACCCCCCTCAGTGCCTGTCACCCAGTCACCCCATTCCTCCGCTCACCTCCTCTTTTCTTTGGATAGAAATACCGAAGTATTTGGAATTTTTCAAGTACTGTGCCCCATACTCGGCTGCACACTGGAATCACTGGGGACATCTGACCACTGCTGAGGCATGAGCCCCAGCTCCAGAGAGTCCATTGCAATTGTTTGCTTGCAGCCCATGCATGGGGAATTTTAAGCCTCTCTTCTCCCTATACATTTTAATGTATAACCAAGGTTGAGAACTGTCATCTTATTAGCCTGTTTCTCAAACAGTCCCATAAGGTGGGTATTTGTAAGTTTGCTTGGCAAAATGCAGATTCTGGCCCACTAGCCAGGAGAATCAAATTCAGTAGTTACAGGACAACCGAAAAAATCCAAATCTGTAAGCTGGCTCAAGCCTCATTGTAATTCCAATAGAGGATGCTCTTCGGCCACACTCAGAATCACTTTCTAGGGATATTTCTAAAAAGGAAATGATTAGTAGGACTAAAATGTGTGTTGATTGGTAACTCATCAGGAATCCATAAGTGATTCAAGCATATTTGAAAAAGATGAAGAAACACTGATGTGGTGTCGGAGCAAGAGTCCTGGAGTAGCAATAAAAGAATGGAGTTCTGGTCCTCACTGTGCTTCTTTAACCAGCTCGGCTATCCCAGGTAAGATACTCCATCTCTCTGGTAAGGCAGGCACTTTGACTTTCAAATGAGGACTTTGGGAAATAACCTCAGGTCTTCTGAAGCCCCAATACTTGATGATTCTCTGATGCTACAGATTTTCCGCTGGCCTCATTAGTACAGAAGTTTCCATCAGGATTATAGATAGATGCTGACAGTGAGTCAGCCTGCCTGGTTCCTGGGCCAGCAGCATGTCCATTACAGGCCACTTGAGTTGCCGACTCCAAGCCCTTCCCCACACATATGGAAGCTGAGGGAATGGGGCCACTGTCCTAAAAATACTACTTGGAAAAAAAGTGGAAAAGTATTCTTTCTACTTACAGTGAAGGGAAATTGCCCCTATGAGCATGAACTTCTTTGTTTAAAATATTTTATTTATTTATTTGAAAGAGAGAGAATAAGCACAGGGGAGGGCAGAGGGAGAGGGAGAAGCAGGCTCCCCACTGACCGGGGAGCCAATGTGGGTCTCCATGCCAGGACCCTGAGATCATGACCTAAGCTGAAGGCAGATGCTTAACAGACTGAGCCACCCAGGCACCCTTGAGTTTTTAACACTGTTTAAAAATAAGAAATATTACATATGTTGGCAAGCTGATTCAAACTGAAGGAGAATCTGCAAAATATACTGAAATATAGAGCCTTGCTATCAAAATAGGGTCTCCTGACCATCAATATCATATCACCTGAGAATTTATGGGATTTGCAGAATTTAGATCCCACTTTCATACTAGATCAGAATCTGTAATTTTAAAAAACTTATTTAAAATTTTTTTGCATAAGATCTTCTGGTAATTTATTTGCAGGTTTAAAATCTGAGCAGCATTGCTCTGGATAAAGATGTTAAGACCATAATTTCAGCTTTCCCTTACCTTCATTATATTAATTAGATACCTTTCAATAATCTTTTCCACCCACACATCTGTAGTAAAATCCAAAAAAAAAAAAATCTAAGTGCTCTTTCTTCAATTTAATAGTTGGTAGCTATTGTTGTCATTGTATTTTACATGTTTGAGGCTTTTCAGCCTTTCTTTCCATTCTTCCTTGAAGAAAGTTACACTTTTACTTTTTTTCTTCGTTTTTTTCCCCCACTTTTGAAACTACCATCTCAGTCTGAATTCCTAGACTACTTGAAAATAATTTCTTAACTAGTTTTTTTCTGCTCTCTGGACTAATTCTTTCATATAGGTGGAAAAAAAAATAGATGGATGGGTGTAGAGTATTCCTGGATTGTTTTGGTTTTTTGTTTTGATTCATTGCTATGTCTGTATGTCTGTATCCGTCTCAATAAAAGGATAAATTAGAAGATTAGCATTGCTGAATTTCCTTTTATTTTTATTTTTATTTTTTTAAATATACTAAAGAATTATATCATATGTGGCTTGTACTCTTTCTATATTTTTTTAATTTATTTTTTATTGGTGTTCAATTTACCAACATGCAGAATAACCCCCAGTGCCCATCACCCATTCACTCCCACCCCCCGCCCTCCTCCCCTTCTACCACCCCTAGTTCGTTTCCCAGAGTTAGCAGTCTTTACGTTCTGTCTCCCTTTCTGATATTTCCCACACATTTCTTCTCCCTTCCCTTATATTCCCTTTCACTATTATTTATATTCCCCAAATGAATGAGAACATATAATGTTTGTCCTTCTCCAAATGACTTACTTCACTCAGCATAATACCCTCCAGTTCCATCCACGTTGAAGCAAATGGTGGGTATTTGTCATTTCTAATAGCTGAGTAATATTCCATTGTATACATAAACCACATCTTCTTTATCCATTCATCTTTCGATGGACACCGAGGCTCCTTCCACAGTTTGGCTATTGTGGACATTGCTGCTAGAAACATCGGGGTGCAGGTGTCCCGGCGTTTCATTGCATCTGTATCTTTGGGGTAGATCCCCAACAGTGCAATTGCTGGGTCGTAGGGCAGATCTATTTTTAACTCTTTGAGGAACCTCCACACAGTTTTCCAGAGTGGCTGCACCAGTTCACATTCCCACCAACAGTGTATGAGGGTTCCCTTTTCTCCGCATCCTCTCCAACATTTGTGGTTTTCTGCCTTGTTAACTTTCCCCATTCTCACTGGTGTGAGGTGGTATCTCATTGTGGTTTTGATTTGTATTTCCCTGATGGCAAGTGATGCAGAGCATTTTCTCATATGCATGTTGGCCATGTCTATGTCTTCTTCTGTGAGATTTCTCTTCATGTCTTTTGCCCATTTCATGATTGGATTCTTTGTTTCTTTGCTGTTGAGTTTAATAAGTTCTTTATATATCTTGGATACTAGCCCTTTATCTGATACGTCATTTGCAAATATCTTCTCCCATTCTGTAGGTTGTCTTTTAGTTTTGTTGACTGTATCCTTTGCTGTGCAAAAGCTTCTTATCTTGATGAAGTCCCAATAGTTCATTTTTGCTTTTGCTTCTTTTGCCTTCGTGGATGTATCTTGCAAGAAGTTACTGTGGCCAAGTTCAAAAAGGGTGTTGCCTGTGTTCTTCTCTAGGATTTTGATGGAATCTTGTCTCACATTTACATCTTTCATCCATTTTGAGTTTATCTTTGTGTATGGTGAAGGAGAGTGGTCTAGTTTCATTCTTCTGCATGTGGGTGTCCAATTTTCCCAGCACCATTTATTGAAGAGACTGTCTTTCTTCCAGTGGATAGTCTTTCCTCCTTTATCGAATATTAGTTGACCATAAAGTTCAGGGTCCACTTCTGGGTTCTCTATTCTGTTCCATTGATTTTTTTTTTTTTTTATTTATTTATGATAGTCACAGAGAGAGAGAGAGAGAGAGGCAGAGACACAGGCAGAGGGAGAAGCAGGCTCCATGCACCGGGAGCCCGACGTGGGATTCGATCCCGGGTCTCCAGGATCGCACCCTGGGCCAAAGGCAGGCGCCAAACCGCTGCGCCACTCAGGGATCCCTGTTCCATTGATCTATGTGTCTGTTTTTGTGCCAGTACCACACTGTCTTGATGACCACAGCTTTGTAGTACAACTTGAAATCTGGCATTGTGATGCCCCCAGATATGGTTTTCTTTTTTAAAATTCCCCTGGCTATTTGGGATCTTTTCTGATTCCACACAAATCTTAAAATAATTTGTTCTAACTCTCTGAAGAAAGTCCATGGTATTTTGATAGGGATTGCATTAAACGTGTATATTGCCCTGGGTAACATTGACATTTTCACAATATTAATTCTGCCAATCCATGAGCATGGAATATTGTTCGATCTCTTTGTGTCTTCCTCAATTTCTTTCAGAAGTGTTCTATAGTTTTTAGGGTATAGATCCTTTACATCTTTGGTTAGGTTTATTCCTAGGTATCTTACACTTTTGGGTGCAATTGTAAATGGGATTGACTCCTTAATTTCTCTTTCTTCAGTCTCATTGTTAGTGTATAGAAATGCCACTGATTTCTGGGCATTGATTTTGTATCCTGCCACGCTGCCAAATTGCTGTATGAGTTCTAGCAATCTTGGGGTGGAGGCTTTTGGGTTTCTATGTAGAGTATCATGTCATCAGCGAAGAGGGAGAGTTTGACTTCTTTGCCAATTTGAATGCCTTTAATGTCTTTTTGTTGTCTGATTGCTGAGGCTAGGACTTCCAGTACTATGTTGAATAGCAGTGGTGAGAGTGGACATCCCTGTCTTGTTCCTGATCTTAGGGGAAAGGCTCCCAGTGCTTCCCCATTGAGAATGATATTTGCTGTGGGCTTTTCTTAGATGGCTTTTAAGATGTTGAGGAATGTTCCCTCTATTCCTACACTCTGAAGAGTTTTGATCAGAAATAGATGCTGTATTTTGTCAAATGCTTTCTCTGCATCTAATGAGAGGATCATATGTTTCTTGGTTTTTCTCTTGCTGATATGTTGAATCACATTGATTGTTTTACGGGTGTTGAACCAGCCTTGTGTCCCAGGGATAAATCCTACTTGGTCATGGTGAATAATTTTCTTAATGTGCTGCTGGATCCTATTGGCCAGTATCTTGTTGAGAATTTTTGCATCCATGTTCATCAGGGATATTGGTCTGTAATTCTCTTTTTGGTGGGGTCTTTGTCTGGTTTTGGAATTAAGGTGATGCTGGCCTCATAGAACGAATTTGGAAGTACTCCATCTCTTTCTATCTTTCCAAACAGCTTTAGGAGAATAGGTATGATTTCTTCTTTAAACGTTTGATAGAATTCCCCTGGGAAGCCATCGGGCCCTGGACTCTTGTGTCTTGGGAGGTTTTTGATGACTGCTTCAATTTCCTCCCTGGTTATTGGCCTGTTCAGGTTTTCTATTTCTTCCTGTTCCAGTTTTGGTAGTTTGTGGCTTTCCAGGAATGTGTCCATTTCTTCTAGATTGCCTAATTTATTGGCGTATAGCTGTTCATAATATGCTTTTAAAATCGTTTGTATTTCCTTGGTGTTGGTAGTGATCTCTCCTTTCTCATTCATGATTTTATTAATTTGAGTCTTCTCTCTCTTCTTTTTAATAAGGCTGGCTAATGGTTTGTCTATCTTATTAATTCTTTCAAAGGACCAACTCCTGGTTCTGTTGATCTGTTCCACAGTTCTTCTGGTCTCGATTTCGTTGAGTTCTGCTCGAATCTTTATTAACTCTCTTCTTCTCCTGGGTGTAGGATCTATTTGCTGTTTTTTCTCTAGCTCCTTTATGTGTAAGGTCAGCTTTTGTATTTGAGTTCTTTCCAGTTTTTGAATAGATGCTTGTATTGTGATGTATTTCCCCCTCAGGACTGCTTTTGCTGCATCCCAAAGATTTTGAATGGCTGTATCTTCATTCTCATTAGTTTCCATGAATCTTTTTAATTCTTCCTTAATTTCCTGGTTGACCCTTTCATCTTTTAGCAGGATGGTCCTTAACCTCCAATGTGTTTGAGGTCCTTCCAAACTTCTTGTTGTGATTTAGTTCTAATTTCAAGGCATTATGGTCTGAGAATATGCAGGGGACGATCCCAATCTTTTGGTATCGGTTCAGACCCAATTTGTGACCCAGTATGTGGTCTATTCTGGAGAAAGTTCCATGTGCACTTGAGAAGAATGTGTATTCAGATGAGTTTGGATGTAAAGTTCTGTAGATATCTGTGAAATCCATCTGGTCCAGTGTATCATTTAAAGCTCTTGTTTCTTTGGAGATGTTGTGCTTAGAAGGCCTATTGAGGGTAGAAAGAGCTAGATTGAAGTCACCAAGTATAAGTGTATTATTATCTAAGTATTTCTTCAGTTTGGTTAATAATTGATTGATATATTTGGCAGCTCCCACATTCGGGGCATATATATTGAGGATTGTTAAGTCCTCTTGTTGGATAGATCCTTTAAGTATGAGATAGTGTCCCTCTTCATCTCTCACTACAGTCTTCGGGGTAAATTTTAGTTTATCTGATATAAGGATGGCTACCCCTGCTTTCTTTTGAGGACCATTCGAATGGTAAATGGTTCTCCAACCTTTTATTTTCAGGCTGTAGGTGTCCTTCTGTCTAAAATGAGTCTCTTGTAGACAGCAAATAGATGGGTCCTGCTTTTTTATCCAGTCTGAAACCCTGCGCCTTTTGATGGGGTCATTAAGCCCGTTCACATTCAGAGTTACTATTGAGAGATATGAGTTTAGTGTCACCATGATATCTATTCAGTCCTTGTTTTTGTGGACTGTTCCACTGAACTTCTTCTTAAAGGGGAATTTTAAGAGTCCCCCTTAAAATTTCTTGCAGAGCTGGTTTGGAGGTCACATATTCTTTCAGTTGCTGCCTGTCTTGGAAGCTCTTTATCTCTCCTTCCATTTTGAATGAGAGCCTTGCTGGATAAAGTATTCTTGGTTGCATGTTCTTCTCATTTAGGACCCTGGATATATCCTGCCAGCCCTTTCTGGCCTGCCAGGTCTCTGTGGAGAGGTCTGCTGTTACCCTAATACTCCTCCCCATAAAAGTCAGGGATTTCTTGTCTCTTGCTGCTTTAAGGACCTTCTCTTTATCTTTGGAATTTGCAAGCTTCACTATTAAATGTCGAGGTGTTGAACGGTTTTTATTGATTTTAGGGGGGGATCTCTCTATTTCCTGGATCTGAATGCCTGTTTCCCTTCCCAGATTAGGAAAGTTTTCAGCTAGAATTTGTTCAAATACATATTCTGGCCCTCTGGCCCTTTTGGCGCCCTTGGGAACACCAATTAAACGTAGGTTTTTCTTCCTCAGGCTGTCGTTTATTTCCCTTAATCTATCTTCATGGTCTTTTAATTGTTTGTCTCTTTTTTCCTCAGTTTCCCTCTTTGCCATCAACTTGTCTTCTATGTCACTCACTCGTTCTTCCACCTCGTTAACCCTCGTCGTTAGGACTTCTAGTTTGGGTTGCATCTCATTCAATTGATTTTTAATTTCTGCCTGATTAGCTCTAAATTCTGCAGTCATGAAGTCTCTTGAGTCCTTTATGCTTTTTTCTAGAGCCACCAGTAGCTGTATAATAGTGCTTCTGAATTGGCTTTCTGACATTGAATTGTAATCCATATTTTGTAACTCTGTGGGAGAGAGGACTGTTTCTGATTCTTTCTTTTGAGGTGAGGCTTTCCTTCTAGTCATTTTGCTCAGTGCAGAGTGGCCAAAAGCGAGTTGTATTGGGAAAAGGAGAAAAAGAGAGGAGAGAAAGAAGGAAAGAAAAGAGAAAGAGAAAAAAGGAAAAAGGAAGCAAAAAAAAAAAAAAAAAGAAGAAGAAGAAAAAGAGAAAGAAAAAGAAAGAAAGGAAAAAAAAGGGTGGGGGATGGAAACAAATCAAAAAGCAAAGCAAACCGAAACAAAACAAAACAACAACAAGAACAACAACAACAAAAACAAACAAAAAAGAACCACGGGGGAGTATCTTCTGATTCTGTGTACTTTAAGTCCCTTGACTTCCCCTGGACCTTGTCCGTCTAGCTGGTCTTCTGGGGGAGGGGCCTGTTGTGCTGGTTTTCAGGTGTTAGCACTTGGGGGAGCTGCTGTGCCCCTGCCTGGTGCAGGGCTCAGTGGGGGTTGTTTACCCCGTGAGGCCGCGGGAGGAACAGCCCCAGTGGCGGGGCAGCTCTGGAAACCTGGATTCAGCCCCGCAGGAACTCCGTCTGCAGGGCCTGGAGGCTCCGGGCGGGGCCGCTGACCTGCTCAGCTGGGGCAGGAGCGTCCTCGCTGTCCTGGGCCCTCCCGGCCTCTGCCTGTCCCGGGGGGAGGCCGGATCCTGGGCTGTGTCCCGGCGCCCTGTGCTCCGGAGCCTGCGCTGTTGGATTCGCGCTCCCGGGCCGCGCAGCCCCCTCCGCGGAGCCGCCCCCGAGCCCCCCCGAGCTGCTCCGGGTCCCGCGTGCGCGCTGCAGCCCTTAGGGAGCTCGGCGCACTCTCCCGGGGCGCAGGTGCCTGTTAGTGTCCCCGGGAGCCCGAGGGCATCCCCGCCCTCCTGGGTCCTGCTCCACCTCCCTGGAGCCCCTTTCCGCCCGGGAAGGTCGGTGCAGCTCCTGCTCCTCCGGGACGGGGCTCTCCTGTCCTGGGGACACTCGCCCCGGCCTCAGCCTGGCTCCTCGCGGGGCCCCTCCCCCTTGGAGGCCTTTTGTTTCTTTAATTCTTTTTCCCCGTCTTCCTACCTTGATAGAAGCGCGAACTCTTCTCCCTGTAGCATTCCAGCTGTTCTCTCTTTAATTCTCAGGCCGAATTCGTAGATTTTCAGGAAAATTTGAAGGTTTTCTAGGTAATTTGGTGGGGACAGGTGATTTGGGGACCCTACTCTTCCACCATCTTGCCCCTCCCCCCTGAATTTCCTTTTAAAAGGAAAAATTCATTAAAGAATCCATTCATTCCAGCAGTTTAACTTTCTACACTAACAATAGAGAAGAATCAGCCGTGGGTAGTGGCCTCCTTAGGGTAAGCATGAGCAGTTCAGGAATATCAGGATTGGAACAAGGCAAATTTAGCATGAAATAGACGGAGAGGGAACACAGCCAACTGTGTGCATATTCATATGTAGCAACTTAGAAAAATAATCTTTTTTTAATTATCTTATCCATTAGGTGCTCTGGTCATAGTTCCTAGGTTCCCAAAACCTATTTTCAGCCTTCTTTAAAAAAATGTGAGTTCTGAAAAAATTTTACTGGCTCCAAAACATTAAATGAAAATGAGAACATTAAAATGACAAACTGTTTCATTAACTATCTCCCAAATAAAGTAGTTCATGAACTCTTTAATCAACTATGACATTGTATCAACTGTATCTTAGATCATCCTCATGTACTGTATATAAACTACACTTGCTATGGGTGCCTGTTTAGTATGTTTGATATGATTTGCGAGAGTGCCTTTGGGGGAAGAAAAAACATTCCTAGAGCTATAAAGATCTTAAAAACCTGGTCTTCCATGTTAATTATTTCCTTTTTCCCTTTTCTGTGATTAGTCCATATCTACTTTTTCTATTTAGAGGAAGAAATTGCTCAAGTTTTTCTTTTATTTTTTTAAAACAAGAGTGCCACAGGAGGACAATTTTTCATCAATTTTTGAGGTATTACTTCTCTCTATAAAAGAGGTTCTTGAGATTTTGAGGAATTACAACTCATTGATCATCCCATGAAAGCCAAAGAACCTCTGTTCCGGACGCATGAAAATATGAAAAGATACACATTTTAGGCTGAAGGTTAATGTTTCAGTAAGGGGTCTTTTGATAACAAAAATAAACCAACAAAATAAATTAGTATGTTGACTTTAGGAATGTTAAGAAAAAGGGTATAACTTTTTGGTTCACCTAGCTTGAAAAGGCTCCAGGGTCTCTCTTGGCATGATTGTACGTGGTTTCTGTCTCTCTGACATGCCTTCTGCTCTGTTTGGATGCTTCTCTGGCTTCACATGTCTATCATTGATAGCTCTGGACTGATGCCCTATACCATCGAACCTCGCATAAGACAGACTCACTTTCCAGGTATTTCAAATAAAGTCTCAGAATTGAGCTTGTTAATTCTGGCTGTTCAGATCCAAGTATTCCATCCCTAGTCAGGAGAGTCATATCCCTGGTCACAGGCTTTCCTCCTGGAGCCCTTATTACTGGAACCTCAGGAATTGAGAATAAGAGAGGGAGGATTTCAAGAACATCAGGCACTCATATCAATAAAAAGGGGGAAGATGTGAAGGGGCAAAGAACCACAATCCAATGCCCATGAGGAACCCCTCCTCTAGGAAAGCATCTAATTGCTCAAGCCAAACTTCTCTTACTCCTACAAAGCCCAAAATACATATCTTAATTCATTCCTTTAATAAAAATGTACTGTGCACCCCCTGCACAAGGCATTTTCAACCATCCATCCATGACTCTTATCCTCACTGATGCATTTCTCTTTTGAACGTTGTCACATACCTTGTCTGTCCAAAGTGCTGTGCTTGTTTTAGCATTTGAGCAAGGTAGGTGGGCATATTGAATTTGCTCAGAGATTGTCCCTAGAGTGTAACAGTGCAGGTAGCTCTGTCCCTAGACATCTAAAAATGAGGCTTCTTCCTAATGCTTTAGGCTATGTTTGCCAAGTCTCATGGGGAGTTTTTCTTTAAACAAGTCTATAGCACTTGAGGCTTAACTAATGTGTTTAGTTGTTAATAGAGAAGGAGAGATGCATTTAAACCCCTCAAGTAATGAACAACAGAAAAGCCATGAAGAACAGGCTAACAGTTGATCAGTAGATGAAACGTTTATGTTCTGGCTTCATTCATCAGTAATGGTAGTGACCTGGGCTTTAACCTGTCATAACTAGGGATGGAAAGGCTTGGAACTGGACAAAATACCTGGATCTGACCAACCAGAATTAACAGACTCAATTTGAGACTTGAAGATATCTGGAAAATAGTCTTTTTCTGCTAGGTTACTGTGGGTTAACAGTCTGGAGCTGTTGCCAATAAAAGATAATTTGTTAAACTAACATGTCATCATTCCAACATAGGAAGGACTGAGTAGTACTGAAAAAATCTAGAAGACACAAAGTAGCTGCACTTCGGCCACATATTGCTGAATTTAAATGGGATTTTTCTGGAACTTCCATAGTAATCCTATCTTTAAGGATCATGCCATGGGGTCATTTTTTAAAGATTGATTTATTTATTCATGAGAGACACACGGAGAGGCAGAGACATAGGCAGAGGGAGAAGCAGGCCCCCCTCAGGGAGCTGGATGTGGGACTCGATTCCAGATCCTGGAATCATGCCCTGAGCCAAAGGCAGATGCCCAGCCACTGAGCCACCCAGGTGTCCAAACATGGGGCCATTTTATAAATAAACCAAATTTATATCAACAGAGATCATGGCAGGGAAAAAAAAAACACTTTAGGTGTTTCAAGCAGAAAAGGATTTAGTGCAGGGGATTAGGTACTTACAGAATGGCTTTGAATAGCTAGAGACTGAGGAATGGCGTGGCCATCCCTGGACTGTTGAGTACAAGGGCATGCCACCATTGCCATTGCTGCCGTAACTCAAAGACCTCTTTTAAACTTTGCTTACCAGGAGCATCAGTGGCAGGAAGATGGTCACTGATCACTTCTTCATATCTGAAGATGGTCACTTCAGATATTTAAGTGCTTCTAACTGGTTCCAAATCTTATTAGAACCCAGCTGCAAAAAGTCTTGGACATTTAGCATTGAGCTGGCTTCCCCAAGTAAGGAAGGGGTAGAATGGGAGCATATAGAGACCATCCCCAGTCTACACTGAAGTTTTAAGAAATGATTCTCCTTCTTCCTCAAAAAATTAAAAATAGGCCTACCATATGTTTCCACAATCCTCCTTTTGGGTATAAATCCAAAGGACATGAAGTCAGTATCTCCATTATCTGCACTCCTATGTTTATTGCAGTCTTATTCATAAAGGCCAAGATGTGGGAATGTCAACGCATGAGTGAATAAAGAAGACATGGTGTACGTATGTGTATGTATTTGTGTACACACATGCATACACACAAAATATTATTCACCCTTAAACAATAAGGAAATCCTGCCATTTGTGACAACATGGAAATATATATTACATAACCTCACTTATATGTAGAATCCAAAAAAGCCAAACTCCTAGAAACAAGGAGTAGAATGGTGGTTGCCAGGGGCTAGGGAAAATGGAGAGATGTTGGTCAAAGGAGTACAAAATTTCTGTTACGTAGGGTGAATAAATTTTGGAGATTTAATGTACTGCATGGCAAATACCGTTAATAACATTACTATATACTTAAAAGTTGCTGAGAGTAGATCCTAAATGTTCTCACTACACACAAGAAATGTTAACTATGTAAGGTGATAGATGATATTAATTAGCTTGCTTGTGGTAATCATTTCACAGTATATGCCTATAATCAAACATCATGTTGTATACCTTAAATTTATACAATTGTTATTGTTAATTAAACCCAGTAAAGGTGGGGGAAGAAGTAGGTTCTCCTGGGATTTTATTAATGAAGTCCTTTTTTGTTCAAGAGAAACCCACCTCTCTACTAAGTTTAAAATTGTGTTAAGATTAAGCTCATTAAAAAGTGTATTTTCTTCTTAAAAACTTATGTTTAAATTTACAGAAAATTTATGTTTTTTCTATAAGTCCTATGAGTTTTGACAAATGTATGGAGTCCTTAATCACTGACTTAATTAGGGTATACAATAGTTCTGACACTCTAGAAAACTCTGCTGCCTGTTGGTAGTCAAGTCCTTTCTACACCCTGAACCCCTGTCAACCACTGATCTCTTCTCCATACTTAATAGGTTTCCTTTTCTAGAGTGACCTAGAGTAAAATCATACAACGTGTATTGAATCTGCCATACACACAATACATGTGAGTTTCATCTATCTTATAGCTTGTATATCTATACCTTTCTTTTAATTGCTGAGTAGTATTCCATTGTATATACATGTTGTTCATGACTTTTGATAGTATCACATATTTCCCTTTATTCAAAATCTCTGTATTTTTAAAAATAGCATGGATATTATGAATCTCACTTTGTCTCTTACTCATAATAAAGAAAGGAAGAAGGCAAATGTCTTCCCTTTCCTGGGTGACCTCAAACTAAGTGTTCTTTATTGACAATCAGGTTATAGTCTAATTATGATTCCTGAATAGGAGCAGGATTGTTAGACAAATCGCAAGAAATGGAACTTTTTCTATTCTTTCCATTCTAACATTTAGACTGAGTACCTACAATGTAGCAAGTGCCTATTCATAGCACCTCAATGAGTTTCCCAAAAGATGAAATACTTTTTAAGTGAATTATCTCTTGATTGGTGCCAGATTAGAACGGAAAGGCCAGCAGGGCCACCTAAATTTCCATCATAAAAAAGGGGAAACATTTTTGGCTCTGTTCAAGAAAGCCTTTCCTCTAGAAAGATTTCAGCATGTTTTGATGATTCATTGTAGAAATCAGTTTATCATTTACAGTAGGAGAAAGCACTGCCAGCCAACATCTTAGAAAAAGAGAAAAGGTTGCATCATCCAGTATAAGGTTCCCAATGGACTTAGTGAGCAGAATGCAATTAACAAGCTTTGGATTCTTAGTTTTAGAACTTATCCTCCATCTCCTTTCTTGAAGGGTTCTGTGATCATTCCTTATGTCAAATCTCTTTGTCGTCTATTTTATATCTTATTTGAACCCTGAAAGCATTATACTTTCTTAGGCTCAGCTGAGCATTCAGGGGTGAAGAAACCAAGAAGTGTGCTTATATTTACTATACCCCAGACATCCTGTACATTCTAGTCACCGTCTCATAACCTTACCAGGGAGATTACTACCTACTATCAACATTTAATAGGTAAAAAAAAGCTGAGGTTGAAAGAAGTTAGGTACTTAACCCAAAATTCATGTAGCTCATCAAGAATTTGAACCCAGGGCTGCCTGGTAACAAGGTCCATGCTTTTCACCACTGAGTTTTGGCTTTTCTTTGCATATAAGCCTGATGTCATTTAGAAGACATTAACTTTGTCAGCACTATTTTGTATACATATAAGTATATACCTGCTTATCCAGATAACTTCCACAAATCATTTCTGAACAGTGTGAGGTATGAGTAAATAATACATCGGCATAAAATGTTTGTGGACCAGTGAGATGGCTGATTAGAAACACTGAGGTTCTTCCAAGAACGATTACCCAAATACAAACATAGAACAGTTCTTTACAGAACCTGTGCCTGAAGTCGGAAGATGCATTTAATGTCCAGACTTTGTGGATCAGTTGAGGCTTTTAGAGTGTGTGCTTATTAGATTTGAGGGGGACATGTTTTGACCTCCTGCTGTATAAAAATCTTAACAGAACTTTGCTGCAATGAGGTTCTGCTATATCCTTTGAAAATAATTTGATGAAACTAAGAGCAGGGCCTTATACCTTAAGCTTTATAGGTGCTTTAGTACATTAAAAAAAAAATGTCTCTGCTAACGATGATGTTGATTGACAAACAGAAATCCAAGATGGAGCATTACTGATGCCTTATTCACTGTTCCAATTATTACAATAAAGTGCTTTATAAAGTGCTAAGTCACCAACCTAGGCTATCAGGCCCCCTCCTCCGACCCCATATTAATTATTATCCTGGACAACATTGTTTCTGGACTTTCTCAGTACATTTCATTGTGACAAGTTGTATATTTGCTAGGTGGTTCTTTGCAAAGCAAATAAACTATAGGATCTTTGCTCTGAAGGCTATTAATAAAACTGTTTTTGGGTGTTCTGGTCCCAAGGGTGAGTAGCTGTGATATATTTTATGGTGAGCATACCCTTAAAATCAAAAGATGGTCTTGGTTGATATTAGGCAAGGTCAACTTGTTCTTTGTTCTAATGAAAAGGTAGGTCATCAAGTTTATTCACCAGCAGCAATGGACTTGTGAGCTTCTGGTTACAAGAATTATTTTTCTCTTTTCATTTTGCTTCTTTTGGTACCTAGTACAGTGTCTGATACACAGCAGATAGTTTTTTTTTTCCCCCAAAGATTTATTTATTTATCTGAGAGAGAGCGTGAGTGTGTGTGGAGCACAAATGCGGGTAGGGGCAAGGGGCAGAATCTTCAGGCAGACTGCTGAGCATAGAGCCTAGCTCGATCTCACAATCCTGAGACCATAACCTGAGCCTAAACCAAGAGTCAGATGCTTAACCGTTGAGCCACCCAGGGTGCCCCAACAGCAAATATTTCTAGTTTTTTTGTGGAAAAGATTTTAAAGTTGTGTTGGAGGAAATTTATGCATATAACTCAGGAGAGTCTTAAAACTCTTCTAGAAGATGTAAATCTTTGGTTTGAATCCTTAGTTAGAAAATATTTACTAAAGAATAATGTATTAAGTGTTGGACATGGGTCAAGTATGATGGAGGAGGGATAATAATAGATCTAGTTTTGCAAAACATATAATCAACAGTGAAGGACCTGTAGAAGGAACACAGAATGGTTCTACTACCACTTTTATGATTACTTCTTCCTAACATTTGTTGAGCAATAATTAGATGTCAGACCCTCTTCTAAGCCATTTCTATATGATCTCATTTAATCTTAAAATGGCACTACTGAAGTAAGCACCGTGACTGTCTCCATTTTACAAATGAGGAAACTAAGGCACAGAGAGATTAAGTAACCTCCTGAAAATCACGCAACTATAAAAGGTGTAGCTGGGATTTGAATCCATGGGATTTAATCCAGGCAGTCTGATTCCAGCACCCATAGTTGTAGTACTGAAGTATACTGGTAGGGTGAGAGAAACAGGAGGGAGACCTCCAATGGGGGTTAAAGAAGGCTTGCCAGAGTCAATGGTATCTGTGTGCAGTCTTGGATGATGGGTAGAGTTAGCCAAGTGAAGGAGGAGGTGGAGGCTGTAGGAGTATTCTGTTTGGATGGTACACCATATACAGCATTGATCATCGTAGCTGGGGAATGTGTGTGAGTTTGGGGTGGATGATACAGGTATGACGTGTGAGCCAGATTATGTAAGTCTTTGTTAAACCATGTTATTAAATGAATTTTCATTTCATAGATGGTAGAGAGCCATTTAAGGGTTTTAATCAGGCGACATGATAAAAGTTGCATTTTTAGCATAGTTAGGCTTCTGTGCAGAGAATGGTGGAAAGGGCAAGTCAGAAGACGGTGTATAGAGAAAAACTAGGAGACTTTGCTACAGCTCAGAAAAGGGAGTGATGGAGACTCAGCCTGGGGCATAAAAAGGGGGCCAGCTCCAGGGAGGTCCGAGGGGTAGAATTGGTGGGAGAGACTTCATAATTGATGGAGTGGACAACCGAGAAGAGTGAGAGGACACAGTTGCATTTATAGTATTTTTTAAAGCTTAAAAGTGTGAATTTCACAGTTTCTGCTCAAGCCAGCAGCATTTGATTGTTCTCACTGCTTCATTTTTCTATAGAAAGAGAAAGGCAAGTTCAGTGTCAGAGGAATGATGTGCATAGTTCTCTGTGCACTGCTGGCCCGTTTGGCTTTCCTTTACAATGCCGTAGGTCCTTGAGTTCATATTACTCGTGGCACATTCTTTCAGTAAACTTTGTATGCATGCAGTCTCTAAGGAATGGCAGTGCTGATTCCTCTAATTTGCCATCAGAAAGAGAATGAAATGCACCGGCAAGGTGAAAGGGATTCTGTGAATCTTCTCCAGCATCATGGATGCTACACTCCTTAAGTGTAAAGACTGAACTTGTTTTTTACCTCCAAATAATCAGATTTGGATTTTATTCTATTTTTATGCACGTAAACATGTTTGAAATTGTGTGCTTATATGAACCTTGATGTGTTTATTTGGGAACAACAAACTTCTTTCCAGCAACCTTGGGCAATGCATTTTTATAGTGGAGAATTCTGTCCTTAAACATCCCATAACATTCAAGAAACACAGCATTTGTCCTATGAAAGCCATGCCTTGTGCTTTTGCTCCACGCTTTGTTTCTGGAATACTCAGACAATAGAATCTAATCCTTTTGAGGGCTTCTCTCCTGGCTGATAGGTTTTATCTGTTTCTCCAGTATGAAAATAATTGTGTCACATAAATGTCCTTCATTAACTGTCTTGCTCTTTCTGTACAATCTGGTTTGCAAATGGTAAATTCCCTACCTGTGTAAAGTTTTAAAACTCTGTGCTAATTACCTGTTTCTATTCCTCCTTCCCCATTTTAGCTTTGTCATATTTGTTCATCCATGTGTGAGAAAGATAGAACCATGCTCACTGTGCTTAAATTTTTTTCTAGTTTGGAACTCTTTGAATGTAATGCTCTTTTAGAATTGTACCATACTGGGTAATACTGATGTCAACCACATGGACAATGATTTATGATATTCCTTATGATACAGCATTACCTGGGCAGGGGGCAGGAAGGAAGCAGGTGGTATATTATAAAACGGGACCCTATTCATATGAGAATAAAATAAAGCAGAAAAAATAGAAGAACAAAAGAAAGATTGCTGTTTATGGAGTGCTTACTTGGTCCAAGTAAAGTGCTCATGGTTTTCCGTACATTATCTTATGTGATCTTCCCAAGAGGTTAGCAATGATAAGCTTGTTTCTTCCAGAGTTGAAAGTAAGGTTGGAAAATTTATCTAACCGCCTTTGTCCAATGCTGTTACAAGGAAAGGATAGAAATGATTTTGGACCTGATGTTTCCATCTCAAAGTTTATGCTTTTAACCAATACACTGTAATTTAGGAGACACTTGGGACTAGCAGAGGGGAGGGCACAATAGGGGAGGCGGGGGAGAGGAAGAAGGGAAGGAAGAAGAAGGGGAAGATACTGCATAGGTTGGCTAGATGCTTTTAATAAAGAGAGCCACGAATATGTAATGGCTCATGTGCAGTACATGTGCTGTTTTGCTCATCTAGCAGAACGAAGCAGGTGAAGCAGTTGGCGGGGCTGCTGTGTGTTTCTAGTTATTCAGGGATGGAAGCTGATGAGAGCTCTGACATCTTTAATATCTAGCTTCCAAGTTCCCCCAGGGGATACTGTCCACTTAGAAGAGGCAAATTGCAGAGAAGAATGAATGTGTGTGGGAGGATTTTATGAGCATGCCTAGGTGTGATACCCATCGCTGCCACTCTCATTCCACAGACCAGGGCTATCTACACAGCCCTAGCTTACTGCAAGGGAGGCAGGTAAATGTAGTTGTGTATGGCCCCCAAAAGAGGAGGAATACATGGATTTTGCTGATCTTTCAGCAGTAGGTCCCAAGTCCCTATTAGAATCACACCTCTATATACGTATTTGTATCTTTCATTCTCTATGTTGTGTGAGGGAAGGATCATTTGTCTCATTTTACAAAACAAAGAATTGAGATTGAGGTTGTTGCCCAAGGTCATGTGGCTATCAATTGGTAGAGCCCAAACTCCAGCATGGCTCGGTTTCAATTCTGGGCCTCATTCTTTCTTCCCATCTTACTACACACATTATTCCTGCCACTAGCTCACTGGCCACAGTTGAAGTCCTCTGATAAGGAGCAATCCAAGAAAATAAGATCCCCATCCCAATTCTGTGCTACTCAATATATGAACCCGTAGCATGGAAATCACAAGGTGACTTGACTTGTTAGAAATGTGCACCTTAGTCCTTACCCCAGACCTGCTGAGTAGGACCACTCATTTTAACAGGCTCATGATCAGGATGGAGGGTAAAGCCTGAGAAGCCATGGACCCAGCTTCTATAATCCAACTTCTCAACTGGATCCCATCATGTGACTGTCCTCTTTCTTCCACACATGGGAAGGGATAGATCACTCTGTTAGTCACGGGATGTAACCAGTTGAGTAAAGCTTCAGCCTTTATGCGGCGTAAACATGTTTAACCTAGAAAGGACTACTTAGCAACATAATATTGAATGACCGCTCAGCCCAGTTTTTGAAAAGCGTGAGCTGTTTCCATAGATAAGCCAGACAGGCCTGAACAAAACAGAAGAAAAGAGAACTTCGCTGTTCTGGTTGGTGAACAACAATTTGATTTTTCTAAAAAGAGCCACTTACTTTCTTTTCCTGAGCTATACAAGAGTACTGAGTTCTGGGTCTCAACCCCAGCAGTTTCCCTGCTGTGGTTTATAGTTAGGGCAAAAACAGATGAAAGACGGACACTATGAAACCATCTGCCCTCTGATTCCAAATTTCCCACAGTGGTCCAATTACTAGGGTATCAATGGTTAACTTTGCACTGTAGTTACAAAAAGGGCCACTGCTGGTTAGATTGTTAATAGTTGATGAGGGTCAGGGGAGGCCCTTTGCTGGGGTGAGTGAGACCAGTTCTCTAAACGGTCTTAGGATACTTATTTTCTTTAGGACACCATTCACTGCAGAGGGGGAAGGAAGGAAGGAAGGTAGGGAAATGGTCCCTGTCAAGGGCCCCATATGCTATGTGGACAGCCTGCCTGTGTAGAAGGCGCACAGGCCAGGCACCACTGTTTTGAAACAATAAAATAAAACTATTTTCCGAGAGTTCTTTTCTGTTCATGATTTTCCTCTGTGTATGTGATTTTTTTTCCCTTAAAATAAACAAATCAGGAACAGTACCACTGTTCTAGCATAGACCCGCATGATTGCCTTAGAAGGTAACTTTATGCTATTTTTATTCAATTAAATCTCACAAGACACTCGGAGCAAATGTTTCCATCTTGTTTTCTTGGTGATCTGGACACTGAGAACAGAAAAACTTGCTTAAGGTCAGGGCAAGCAGAATTCCAGCTGGAGGCAATCTCCTGGTTACAACCATACTTCTCAACTCAGGGTAGGTAGGAGGGGTGGCTTGTGAACCCTAAGAGTCATACTTGTCAGTGCTGTTCTCCTGTCTACTTAGAATTCTGTGAGTCAAGGAAGGTGTTTGCCATTCCTAGGCCAGTGTATTTTATTGCAGTCAAATTGAAAATCAGTTGGTATTGATATTCCATTGGCAAGATTTCCAGGCAGGGTTTGATTTATGAGAACTGAATCGTACATGAGGGTGTACATTGCTTACACAGGACACCCAGAAACTGAGTTATTCAAAGTTTGCAAGTACTTTTACTTGAGATAAGCACAGTAACTATATTTATAAAGTTCCAAAATGGCATGCTAGGAAATGTTTGAGCAAAGGTGTTTGCTTACTAATTCATCCATGGTTATTCGAACAGGCTTTCCCATAACATTTATGACTCCCTTTAATGGCATGCTGTGCTTGTTATTGGGCACTATCCTCAGTTCTCTGCATGCACTTACCTATATCATAACAGGAACTTAACAGGTAGATACTGATGCCTGCATCATGCAGCTTGAGGAGATACATAGGCTCTCCCAGCTAGCAGAGAGGAGGAGGGGGGTTCCATTATCATCTAATGTGATCATTGCAATGGGTTTTCTTTCCTTTTTTTTTTTTTAAAGATTTTATTTATTTATTCATGAGACACACACACACACACACACACACACACACACACACAGAGAGACAGAGACACAGGCAGAGGGAGAAGCAGGCTCCATGCAGGGAGCCTGACATGGAACTCGATCCTGGGTCTCCACGGTCATGCCCCAGGCTGAAGGTGCTTAACCGCTGAGCCACCTGGGCTGCCCTGCTATGGGTTTTTTTATTGACAACTGACATGCAAAATGAACCTCATCCATATGTGCATGACTGTAGTCTCAGGCAAGGACTGTTCATTCGCTCATTCATTCCTTTTCATTTGTTTAACAAGCACATATTAAGAACTTACCGTGTTCCAGGAGAACACAAAGAAAGATTCATAGGCCCTGCCCTATGGAGTTCTCCATCTAGTTAAAAGTTTTATTGTAATGTCTTTCTTGGTGGTTGCATGTTAACACAGATGAGTTGCATGCTGGGCAGCTTCAGGTAGGCAAGATGGTGGATAACTTTTTTTTTCTTTTCTTTTTTTTTTATTTATTTATTTATGATAGTCACAGAGAGAGAGAGGCAGAGACACAGGCAGAGGGAGAAGCAGGCTCCAAGCACTGGGAGCCCGATGTGGGATTCGATCCTGGGTCTCCAGGATCGCGCCCTGGGCCAAAGGCAGGCGCTAAACCGCTGCGCCACCCAGGGATCCCAGATGGTGGATAACTTTATGGAACTGTGGGCACCAAAATTTGGGTTTGGCATCTGGCAAGACAGTGGGAAAATCTATCTCTAAGGACAGATTATAAAATAAAACCTAAAACTAAATACTTTGCTTACTAATTTATTCTTTTTCCTCTTTGTTTCCTCTTTATTCCTTTATCTGTAAATATTGAGTGGTTCTACATGTGAGACGTTGTATGGGGTATACAAAGATGAATTTCTTTCCCTGTGTGTCTTAACATTTCTTCAGGCTTAGATATGAGGTTGAAATGATTCTAGTGCTAGATGGAGAGGTTCATTGCCTGAGAGGATTGCATATAAAGGGCTGTGGGTTGAAGGGAAGAGAGAATGTGAGAGCATCTGGAGGAGGAAATGACATTTGAGCCAGACTTCGATAGATAGGATTGTAAGATGGAGAGATAGATGGACATGGCTTCACTTGAGACAGAATAATGGGAAGACAGTACAGAGAGGAGTGACTAGCAAGCAATTAAGCTAAAGTGGAGATAGGAAAGCTACGTCAGAGATCTCAGTAGGTGTCTTACTTGGCAGCTTCCAAGAGCTCATCATCAGGTTAAAAATCTCCTAGGGAGGTTGAAGTATTTTTTAAAAGTGCAGGTTAGATGTGATCATTAAAAAATTTAATATATAAGGGACTCCTGGGTGGTTCAGTGGTTGAGTGTCTGCCTTTGGCTCAGGTCATGATCCTGGGGTCCTGGGATCCCACATTGGGCTCCCTCAGGGAGCCTGCTTCTCCTTCTGCCTATGTCTCTGTATCTCTGGTGAATAAGCAAATAAAACTTAAAAAAAATTAATATATAAAATTATAAGAAGAAAAAACTTGGCAAGAAACCTTCACCGAACTGAAATCAACTAACACTCGAGTATTTTTTTTAAGTTTTTTGCATTTCGCTTGTATGCATCTTTTTGAATAGTTGAAATCATGTATTACATTCTACTGTTTTGTTTAAAATGCCAGCATTTACCCATGTTATTAAAAGCTCTTTGAAACTGTAACCTCTTATGGCCTTGTATGGTTCCGTTGTGTGGCTTTGTCATAGTTGACTTTACCTCACCCTATTGTTGGAGATTTAGGGTGTTCCATGTTTTCCACTACAAATAGACTGGCTGTTGGCTAGCTGGCCCCTTTTGTATTTTGCAGATGGCAAAGCCAAGATACTTATAATAGGCTGAGATGGCAACTGACTTGTTTGGTTGCTAGGAGCCAGAAGGAACCAAGAAACTCACAGACACAAAAATCAGCCCTCTGACTAGAAGAGGGGACTGTGGAGTTTCTGAGGATAAAGATTAATTAACCATTAGGGCATTTACCCTGAAAGGTTTGGTCTGAGTGGGCCCCCAAGAAGGAGAATCAATGACTTTCAGGCCCAGGGCCATTTGGTTACTCCCATTTCCCAGGGGAAATTGGACCAAAACATTGGCTCTATACATTGGATTCCCAGGTTGGGACAAGGAGACAGGAAGACCTGTCAAAAGGCGTGTATGTTCTGCTCCCTTCTTTGACCTGAAAGATGGAATACACTGGTGTGATGTGGAGGGCAAGGAGAGAGGTGAGATGCTGCCCTAATTTCAGTAGATTTCTCATCCCGTTAGTTGGGGTCAAGAAGCAGAAAAGCATTCTCCTCAGGAATCAAAAGGAGAAGAAAACTCATGCATACTTTGTTTGGATTTTTAATGTTACCAAATATCCGTGTTTTTGACTTGTTAGTTGTATACTACGAGTCTGGCCTGCTCTTCATTGGCTCTTCTTAGCTTTGGCCCCAACTTCCCTCATGAAAGTTCACTCTAAGAGAAAATCATTGAACTGGTGGGAGACATAAGTCCTCATGGAGCATGCTTCAGAGCATGCTCTGAAGCATCTGAGCAGATGGGGGTATATCAGAAATGTGGTTCTATAGGCTGGATATATGTTCATATTAACAGGGCCTGAAGCCCTGCTCGTGTTACGGTTTGGCAAAGGGAGGAGACAGGAAGGAGACTGTTAGCTTAAGGCAAAGAAACATCTGTTCCATGAGATCCCCCCCCCCAAAAAAAGAAAGAAAAACAAAAGGTATACCACATTTTACATAATAGATACGCTTTGAAGGTTTCTTTGGAATTTCCCATCTTAAATCATGCTTCACTTTTTTAGAAACTTCACTTTTTTAAAGAACCATTCTATTAATTTTTTGAGAGAAGAGAGAATTCTCCACTCTGAGATAAGGCAGTCTTCATTCAGACATTGGCTTCATCATAGGACAGCTCTGTGACTTTGAGCAAATGACTTAATTGCCCCAGACCTTAGTTTTCGTATTCATAAAGCAGACACAATAGTAGCACCTATCCCACAGAGTATTGATATGGATGAGAAGTGAGAAGATTTTAGAACACGGCAGGAAATGAAATGTGACTGTTAATAATCTGTGGATTATTCAAGTGATATTCTGCATGTAAAAGAAAAAATTTGAAACAGTATTTTTCTGGCTATGAGTCAGGTCTGTAGGCTAGGCACATTAGGACAGCGAAAACAATTCATGGTATATTAGGTTGGAATGATAGAATGAAAACACACTCCAGCCTGGGAGAGTCAAAGTAAGGCAACTGAAGCATGAAGCTAAGTAGATCTCTAAACTGAACTCTAAAATGTTTTGCTTTTATGTTTACCACAAAATATCTTATTACCTAAGTTCACTCAAAAAGTGTAGGTTCTTATACTTAAAATGATAATCTCTGTGTAGTTGGAAATGTGGGGCTGATTTTGTAAAATTAAATTGACAATGAGTTAAATTTAGGGTCCCCAAGAAAACTTTTGTCATTAGATGGCTAATACTCCTTATTTAGCTTAATTGGAAATAAAAGTATTGAAGCATTAAACACTCAAATTTCAGTAAATATTATATAACTACTTGAGTTATCTGGGTGCCAGTTTACAAATATCAGCCATTTGAGATAAATACAAGTAAAATATACAGCTAAATATCGTCAATGGCTATTATACAGTCCCTGCTATAAAATACACCCAGATGCCCTGACTTGGAGCCTTCATGATTATTATTTATCACATAATTTTTGCCTTATTTATTCCTGTGAATAGAATGGGAGCCATAAATCAGAATAACTGGGGAGAACGCAAGGCCTGACATCAAAGGGGATGTGGAGTAAGGTGTAGACTCACACTTTGTTATCACATTGCATAACAGAGTCCTTTCTTTGCTCATTCTACTCTCCCTCCTCCTCTAAGAGTCTCTAATTGCCTAATAAAATACCAGTCACTGCTAGGTACGGAGTTTGGAGAAGCAGGTGGCAGAGATTCGAAGATAAGATAAAAACCTCTCTGTCAAGTTGTCCACAGTCAAGTGGACAGATTTGTGCTCCTAATAATTACTGTCTTCCAGCAAAGTGATATTGTAGTTTTAAGTCCTTGCTTTAAATAGTTGTAGGTAGCTGACTTGGGTTTTATTATTCTCCCATACTCACACCTGGGATTGTTTTTGCTAGTTTCTGTTTGCTCTCTTTTTTTCTGAATTCTCTTAATTCTTCCCTAGATCTTCTTAATCCTTTTTAATAGCAGTGTTTACATAACATAACCAGAATGTGCACTTAGCACAAGAGCCATATAGAGAACTCTCAACCCACTCATCCTTGTTTGGCAGGTGTAGCAGTTAGCATTTGCCATGTAACAAACCACTTCAGAACTTTGTGGATTTACAGAACAGTTGTGTGAGTTTTCACAATTCTGTATATTCCTTTGGGGATTTTACAAGTCTGGACTGGCTCAGCTGGGACTAGATGATCTAGGATGGCCTTGATCTTGTGTTTAGGGTCTCAGCCAGGATAACTGGTTTGATGGAGACTTCTCTCCATGTGGCCTCTCCTCTTCCAGCAGGCTTTCTCAGTCTTTTAACATGGTAGTCTCAGAGTTCCAAAGAGAAACAAGAAAGAAAGCCCCAATTTACAAGTGCTGTACATGGTTTTCCATGTGTCTTATATGTGACAAAGCCAAGTCACAGGCCAAACCCAGATCCAAGATCCATGTAGAAAAATCATCTCCACCTCCTGATGGGAGAAACTACAGGGTCACATTGCCAAGGGGCATGATATAGGGAGGGGAAGACATCATTGACCAGTTTTTGCAAATAGTCTGTGGTTCCTGGAGAAGGAGTAGCATATGTTTTAGCCCCAAGAGGTCACACCTCATCTTTGGTCAGAGGCCATTGGCTGGAAATAGTCATGTGGCCCCATACTGGGGATGAAAAGTAAAACCTTTTGTGCAATTAGGTGTTACATTGTCTCAAATGAGAGTTAAACCTTACTTTATTTACTCAATAAAAATCCATTCAAGCCTTTGAGAGTCCTCATAATCACGTACACCAAGAATTTCCATCTTTAGGCTTTCAGGGATTGGAGGTCTTCTAATGATAGGGATTTGAGGGAAGGCAGAAGGTTGTATGAAGTGGTTTTTCTTTTTAGAAGCAAAATGATGGGTAGAGGTCATCTTTCCTGTCTCTAGATTCCTGTAAAATATTTTGCTGCTTCTGTGGAATTATCTACCTACCTCTTTCAGCTGGATTGGGTTTCTAAGTGTGGGGCCTATGCCTTACCTACTATTAAATTCTAGATTGTGTCTAGTCAATCAGGGGCACAGTAAAATAACTAACAGATATTCCCTTGGGGAAGAGGCAGAAGGATATATTTAACCCCAGTGCACTTGTTTATTCCTTTTGTGTTGTAATTGTTAATTTCCCATTTAATTGTTTACTCTCTTAGAGTCTCCAACATAGAGTCACCAACATATCAGACCAGCCTGTGTATGGATCCCTCTGTTAATTTCATTACAGAAAAGTCAGAAGAGGGAGGCATTTATTCATTGTACACAAGTACATATTGAACACCAGCTTTGTGTCACACGTATTTTATATGACATAAATACAGCAGAGAAGATATGTAAAGTTTCTCCTTGCTGGAGGGGTATGGAAAGCAAAATATATAAAATAATAGATATCAGATGTTGATGTATCTTATGTAGAAAAATAGAACAGGCAAAGGGAGAGCTCCAGGTGGTGGGAGAGGTGATAATGCTGTTTGATAAATGAGTGGCCAGGAGGGGTCTCTCAAGTATGGTGACATGTGGGCAGTGATCTGCATGTAGAGAGCCATGCAGATACTCATGCAGGGAAGAGCTCTATATGCAAAGGATAGAGAGCCAAAGGCTTTCAGAATTATATGGGGTTGGGGAGAGGTATGGGAGAGAGGGACAATGTACATCTCTATCCTATGACCTTTTTTCTCCCTTTCCTCCAACATTAAACAGATTTTTTTTTACCTTGATCCCTATGTGAAAAATCTACTTTCAAGGTTGACTCTGTGATAGCAAACCATCAGTATCTATGAAAATGTATATAATGATATTTGGACATGTGTGAAAATACTTCCTTCTACCAGAAATAAATAGATCAGGGACAAATAGAGTATATCTTTTGGGATAAATTATAGTCAATTAGTCAATTTATGAGGTAAAATCCTGTTAGCAATGAGTCCAAAATTTATGTATTACCTTTATTATAATTTAGATTCTCAAAAAGGTGGGTTTTTTTGACCAAGTCTAAATACTCTACTTACGTAATTTTAGTAAAACCCAACTTAACTGTAGGTTATAGATAAAAATAAGCAATTATTTAACTTAAAACAGCCTTTTGTCATATGGCTGCACATGGGACAATGCAGAAGAGTGAGCCTTGACTTTCTGTGTGGTAAAAGCAATCAGCATGAAGATATTGTATTTTTCACAAACTCATTTTCTATTTAAAAAAAAACATGAAGCACAAAGAGTTACTGTATAAATGTGGGAGGAATATTTTAAAATTTGTTAGAAAAGTAACAATGAATGTAAACAATATAGAAATTTTAGAGTTTTTAAAAATATAATCAATTCCTAATGGCATTTTTTTAACCAAGCTAAACAAACCTTATTATGAACACATTCATTTCTTTCCAGGGTAATTTGGTTATAGTTGAGTTATTGGTTTCATGTGACTAATTTGACTATTTTCAAAGAAAAAACTGAATAATCATTTTTACTTGCAATGGCCCTTAGTATGTAAAGCCTGATCCTCATCCCCTTTATATAACATAGTTCTCCTAGTCCTAGAATTCAAAAAAAATCTAGGGGTTGGCAGAGGCTAGAATGCTCTGCAGCTGCTAATAGGATCAATGTCTATTAAGAAATAGTTCCTTAAATAATGTATAGAAAGCTGCACTATTCCAAGAGCCTTCTACATATGTCATCTCTTCTCCCATGGGAAACTCCTTCAGAATGAAATCCTAGGCATTTCCATCTTCAAACAAGGAAACTCTTTAAAGAGCGATTTGTGGGATTCTCCTCTGGTTTCATGGTAATTGCTTGAATCAGGTCTTAAAATTAGTCCTTTACACTCTGAATGCACTCTAGTCCACTAGACTGAGCCCATGTGTCTCACGATTGTCAGCTGTCCTGTGTAGGTATATATATGGATGTCTATTTAAAAGTAGGCTGGGGGCATCTGGGGGGTGTCTCGGTGGTTGAGTGTCTGCCTTTGGCTCAGGTTATGATCTTGGGGTACTGGGATCAAGCCCTGCATCGGGCTCCCCACAGGGAGCCTGCTTCTCCCTCTCCCTCTGCCTATGTCTCTGCCTTTCTGTGTCTCTCATGAATAAATAAATACAATTTTAAATAATCTAAAAAAATAGGCTGGAGTTTAGGGCTCCCCCACCCCTATTTACTATGCACTTCTTGGATGCAGATGCCTTCAGATGAATTTAATAATCAAGAAGGCTGAAAATATAACTAACCTATAAAACTGTTGGGTGTATATCTCCCTCACATTTTTAAAAGATTTTGCAGAGGTGAGTCCTTATTTAGTGTATTGGGAGGCTGTTACAGTTATGACAGACAAGACTAAAGGTAGCGTTTAGGGAAGATTCTTTGGCTTCTGATTTTGCATCCTTAGCATCCATTTCTGCAGGCTTAAAGCCTTTGTGTTCATTGCCTAAGAGTGGTTGAGAACCAACATTTCATTATTTTGACCAAGATAGGAAATGCCAGTTCTACAGCCAATCACTTGAACTTTGGAATATGATATACTACTTTGCAGAGAGCTGGAGAGGAGGATACCTTGAAGTACTACATCTACTTTAAAACACAGACACAAATGCAGTGGGAGCAAGTCTTTAAGGCCAGGCCAAAGAGGTCATCCTGAGTCATGACTTTACAAAGAGAGGATTCGAATCAACTGTTAAAATCTTCAGGAATAGCAGAAGGGAGGACCTGAGGTCTACTGAGAAGGTATCTTCGTGAGCCATCAGCATCTGTGTATAGACTCTCCATCCCTAGGATGTATATGGTCATGTAACCAGGAATGCTTCTGCGACGTCTTCCTGGTCACAGAGATATGGGCCAAGTGATGCCTTCAGTCTTTTGCCTATGAGTCAAAGAATGACTCCTATTTAGGGGGTAACTGGTGACATTGGGTACTCTGTGAATTCCAGGTAGTGCTTTTCACTCACCAGGGAGCATCATCATTTTCCAACATGTTTGTTATCAATGAAGATTTTATTTCCAAAAAACCCTGACAGTAATTTCACACACTGCCAAAGACCAAGCTTCCGCTGTCTGATTATGTCAGATCAACCTTATGCCTTACCCTGAAATGTAGGAGCCAGAGAACTTACGATAGCAGATTCACCTGACTCAGGTATAGACACAGCAGACTTTTCACTGTTTAATCATCATGTGCTCATAGATGAAAAGATTAGGAGACAGAAGGGGGTTGTGAAGATAACTCAAGTTATCGTTGGCACTTGAATTAGAATTTGTCTTAAAAATATCAGCTTACTTCAATAAATACTACGCAGACCTTAACTGTGTTGGTAGCTGATTCCTTTGTGAAATGACAGTGCCAATGCACAGCTTTTGATAAGCTGCTTCACAGTTTGAGAATATATTTAGTCTTTAGGAGCTAATATGTAACGATGCTATTTTCTTGATTTTATTTTTATGAACCACAGTTTTATATCGCACTGTTTATCTGATTTGAAATGGTTGTAATATTTGGAGAACGTTAATATTGAGCCATGCCAAAATCCTAATAAACTTAGTTTTGGACTAATATTGCAGGCTCATGTGGGATTTTTGTATGCTAAAATAGTTTTTAATATTACAGAAATGCAATAGCGACCTTTCCATAAAACCTTAATAAAATTACTTTGTGACATAAACTGCAGCAGAGACGAGTACTTTCTGGAATGAGAGTATGCACGACTTATCTGCATTTCATGGTTTATCTTATATCTCATTTCTTCCGATCCCTTGTGTTTTTCTTTCCCTTAAGCCAAACAGTAATTTGAATAATTTAAACTAGAGAACAGACACAGAATTTTCGAAGAGCTGTTTTCCCTCTGCACCAGTGTCATTTAACTGCCACTGACGTGCCAGTTGTCTTGATAATTCTCATAGTCTCTATGCTGTTCTAAAGAAGTTAACAGGATAGAAAATACCATATGTTTCAGGTATTTAACATTGAAAATACGGTTTGAGGGTGGCACGTAGCAGCTGCTTGGCAGCAAAGCAGTATACAATGGCTTATGACAAGTGTTGAGTAAGAATACCATATCCAGTTTATAAAATTAAAGTGATGGATGTTTGGCAAACAAACTGCAACTTCCCAAAATTTACATGTTGGCTGGTATCCTGAAGTTGACATTCTTTGTTTCCCAGAGACTGGCATACAAATGACCAAAAGTGACCAAAATCTGAAACCCATAACTTTGAATTTTTTCTGTTTTGTTCTGGCTTAGGGTGGAAAAAAATCTTAATAAATGTAGTCAGCATGAATCATTGTTTTCTAAACTGCTTTCTGTGGTCTTTTTGATGGCTTGACTCTCGCAAGACTCTTTCAAGTTCACAAATCAAAGACAATATGATGACTGTTTAAGGAGTAGAAAGTTGTGCTTTTTATTAGTTGCAAGACTATTTGCAAATACAGTACAAACCTGGACAAATGTTTCCCAAACAGTGAATCATTCTGCATCTGTTTATTTTATTTTATTTTATTTTATTTTATTTTATTTTATTTTATTTTATTTTATTTTATTTTTATTTTTATTTTTTTGAGATTCTTTTTAAGGACTTTATTCATGTATTCATGAGAGACATAAGACAGAGCGGCAGAGACACAAGCAGAGGGAGAAGCAGGCTCCATGCAGGGAGCCCGATGTGGGACACGATTCTGGAACTCCAGGATTATGCCCTGGCCAAAGGGGAGGCGCTCAACCACCGAGCTACCCAGGCGTCCCTGCATCTGTTTATTACTTGAAATTTTTTATAAGATTTTTTAAAGCAAACTCTATACCTAACCTGGGGCTTGAACTGACAACCCTGAGATCAAGAGTCACATGCTCCACTGACTGAGCCAGCCAGGTGCCCTGAATTTTAATTAATATTCCTGCACAGGATAAACATCAAAAAAGTTTTTCACTGCATTCTTGCAGTTGAGAGAATGTTTAGACTACTTTGGGTCAGAGGGATCTGGAAAGAGGCTGATAAGATCTAGAGATGGATGAACCCTCCTCTATTTTCTGAAAAGTCATTAGAGGGCCATTTATTCCCATCTCAGCCAATATGACAATCCTTTTATAACTTCGGAGAACAGAGGAACATCTCTGTCCTTCAGTGATGAGAAGCAACTACTGAAATCGAAAAATTCACAATTTTCATTTTTAAATAATTTTCCTGTTGTTGATTTGAAGTCTACATTCTGAAGATCACTAATCTTTGGTATGCAGTTTTTTCTCTGAATGAACACAAAATGTCTATATTATTCCCTCTTCTGTATGAGTGAGTTTCAATATGTGAAACTGTCAGAATGGGGATGGCATGGGTATTGGACCAGTAGCTCAAGGGTATTGTTCTTTCCCAGCTCCACCAGGAGGGCTGTGGGGACTCCAACCAGTTCACCAGTTCTTGCCTTCTCTTCCCACTCAGTTATAAGAAGAGGTCAGATCAACTCTGAAATCCCCAGAAACTTCTTTAGTTAATTGTTGCTTAAATGGTGTGACTTCTGTCATCAGCTGTCTGTTTTGTTGATATGCTTCTTAAGATTGTGGCACAGAGTTTACAAAATACTGTAAAGCGATGTGGGATCTTAGAGAGTTTGCTGAGATAGTTCCATTCCTTCATCAATCTCTTGTCTTCCCCAAGACCGCAGTTGGGTATAAACAAGAACCTCTTTACCATTAGTTCATTCCATTACCATAGTTCATGAAAGTTCAGATGGTTTTCATATAAAAAAGCCAGTTTTTATTTTAATTCCAGTTCTTTAATATACAGTGTTATGTTTCAGATGTACAAAGTAGTGATTCAGCAATTCCCTATATCACTTGGTGCTCATCACGATGAGTACCCTCCTTGATCCCCATCACCTGTTTCCCCCATACTCCCATGCACCTCCCCTCTGGTCACCATCAATTTGTTCTCTATAGTTAAGAGTCTGTTTCTTGGTTTGTCTCTCTCCATTTTTCCACTTTTGCTCATCTGTTTTGTTTCTTAAGTTCCACAGATGAGTGAAATCATGTATTTGTCCTTTTCTGACTGACTTATTTTGCTTAGCATTATACTCTGTAGCTCCACCTATGTCATTGCAAAAGGCAAGATTTCATTCTTTCTTGTGGCTGAGTAATGTTCCATTGTATATCTATACCACATCGTCTTTATCCACTCATCAATGGATAGACTCAAGCTGCTTCCCTATTGTAAAAAATGCTTTTGTAAACATAGGGGTACATATATCCTTTTGAATTAGTGTTTTTGTATTCTTTGCATAAATACCCAGTAGTGCAATTACTGGATTGTAAGGTAGTACTGTTTTTAACTGTTTTCCACAGGGGCTGCACCAGTTTCCATTCTTAACAACTGTGCATGAGGGTTCCTTTTTCTCCTCAGCCTCACCAATACCTGTTGTTTCTTAAACCAATTTTAAAAAACTTAGTTCTGTATTTATTTTTATTTTTTCTAAATCTCCATGAAGATTTTTGTGTTGATTACTTTTACATGCATCTTGATAGTTGACCGATTCTTCCAAGCAATCACTTAATAGCAGTGAGCTCAGTTGGAACATACATGTACATCTGCAGTGCTGGGAGCATGGGTAGAGATGTCTTAGGAGGCAGTTGAACATGAGTGGAATTCTGGAGAGGAGACATGAATGGTGATACCATAGGATCGCCATAGGAGGGAGAATGGAAGCAAACAAAGATGGAGGACAAAAAGAAGGAATAGGTCCATGTGAGAAAAGGGTCAGCTGGGTATAGGGTGAAAGTAGGAGTTAAATTCTGGAGAAGTTCAGAAACAAACATCAGGAGCAAGATAAGGATATTGAATTTAAAGACTTAAGGGCCTAGCTTCTCAAAAAGTCATTTTGAACAGAATATTTAAGGTCCATCGAAAGATAAATGGATAAAGATGTGGTTTATGTATACAATGGAATATTCCTCAGCCATTAGAAATGACAAATACCCACCATTTGCTTCAACGTGGATGGAACTGGAGGGTATTATGCTGAGTGAAATAAGTCAATCGGAGAAGGACAAACATTATATGGTCTCATTCATTTGGGGAATATAAATAATAGTGAAAGGGAATAGAAGGGAAGGGAGAAGAAATGGGTAGGAAATATAAGAAAGGGAGACAGAACATGAAGACTCCTAATTCTGGGAAACGAACTAGGGGTGGTGGAAGGGGAGGAGGGCGGGGGGTGGGGGTGAATGGGTGACAGGCACTGAGGGGGGCACTTGACGGGATGAGCACTGGGTGTTATTCTGTATGTTGGCAAATTGAACACCAATAAAAAATAAATTTATTATTAAAAAAAGAATATTTGAGATAGATTCCATATTTTAAAATATTTATAGTGAATTGATAGGAAATGGTGATAAGGAGTACAGCTTATTTTTATGATTTTATTTTTTGTAAGATTTTATTTATTCATGAGAGACACACAGAGAGAGAGAGAGAGAGAAAGAAAGAGAGAGGCAGAGACATAGGCAGAGGGAGAAGCAGGCTCCCTGTGGGGAGCCTGATGTGAGACTCAATCCTGGGATCATGCTCAGAGCCAAAGGCAGAGGCTCAACCACTGAGCCACCTAGGCGTCCCTGATTTAAAGAAAATTGGCCATGGGAGCATGTGACTTAGATGGCCAAAATATGCCTTAATGATAAGCTTTCCTGTTTTTAAAACTTCAGTAGATGTTTTGTCCACAAAATCTGATTTAACTCATTCATGTGATGGCCATAATTGAATCCTATTTCCTTTTCTGTTTTACCTCAAGGGTTGGTTTCAGTTAGAGCAGAGGAAAAATAGAAATCTGTATCATGCCTTGTGCTTTCATCAGAATTAAATATAAGAAGCCACATTAATTTTGTTAAAATGTCCATCACACGTATTTCAAAATAACATTGTAGGCCAATGAACGCCATGGGCTAAGTGGTTAGATCCTGAAGTTTTGATAAAACTGAGTTTTCTCTATCACACTTACAAGACTCTAAAAACAGAGCTAAGAATTAGAGTGACCCTTGTAGAGTGAAAATTATGAAAGCATTTAAAAACAAATTAAAGGAACTTGAAATTAGTTTTCTTTTGAATACTATAAAATACCTCCTGATTTGGAAGTTGGGGTAAGCAGGATCTCTGTTGGGTGAGTTAGCAGTGAGAAATTGGATATGGAGAGTAATTCAGGCATTTCCTAAGAAGGCAGTCCTTATTTGTGGTTGAACTACTTTTTATTAAAACAGCTTGAATACAATCCTAAGAAAAAACAGATTTCTCTCATTTTCATTGGAGGCCCTATTTTTGTACTGTTTCACTGAGTTTTTAACAAGATTTATTTATTTATTTATGAGAGACACACAGAGAGAGGCAGAGACACAGGCAGAGGTAGAAGCAGGCTTCCTCCAGGGAGCCTCATGCAAGACTCAGTCCCAGGACCCCAGGATCATGACCTGAGCCAAAGGCAGATGCTCAACCACTGAGCCACCGAAGCATCCCTGTTTTACTGAATTTAAAGAACTTTCATCATAAGGACGGAGGTCAGACAGAGTTTAAAATCAAAAGACTTAAGTGCTAGTTCTTACCATAATTTGAGGGAGTCTAAACTTTCTGAGCCTGCTTTCCACATTTTGCAATTGAGTTATGATTTTCTACTTAAAGAGAGTTTGTGAAAATACTTGGTAAAATGTAACTATCACATAGATGTCAGGTGCCCTTACTGTGAGAGCCATGTGCTCTGTGGCATTAGCTCCTGGCACCTGTGTTCAGAGCTGAGTGGTTAACAGGAGCCATGTTCATTCCTCATCCCTTCTGGAAGTCTCCTTCTCTCTCTTAATGAGAATGTCATTTTCCTAGTTCCCTGGGTCAGGCCATTGACTTCTTCCTGGTGTCTTTAAAACTTGCCTGCAATCTTGTAGCATTTTAAAATATGCTGGGTCAAACTTTACCCCTCAAGATACAAAATAATTGATTGCAGACACAAGGACCCAGGCAATTTTCAGCAATTTTTCTTGTTAGTACTGACACCGGCCTGGGGATCCAAGGGTTTGTCTAACAAAGGGGCCGGGAATTTCATTCAAGAAGCTCTGTTTTTGCTCTTTTTCCCAGCCTGTTGATATGGCTTGAATTAGAAATTGGAGACATTTGCTAAAATAAAATACGACATGAACCCTTGGGAATTGTTTCACATCCGACTTCTCTGACCTCTGATATCCATCCTTCCCAATGCCTCCGGGCTGTGTGAGAGTGAGGGATGTTTTTCAGTTTCTATATAAGCCATGGAAGCAAACACATTTTTTAAATAATCCAGTAAAAGCACACATCATATGAAAGGAACAATTATTTGAAGGCTTTTGACCTTACCAGAATTGGGCAAGCATTTGTTGAAAGTCTGCTTTGCTACTGAAGAGCTGTTGTAGAAATGTCACCGTGTCATTACCTTGTCAGCTGCTCTTCAATACACAATAGGAACCCATTGTTTTTAATCTTCCTTGGAGCCATCTGAATGTGGCTTTAATTTTAAGAAATAAAATATATTTCAGGAAGGGCATATAGGGTTTTTAAATAACATCTACATTTATTTGAAGCCCAAATAATGTTTAATCAAACCAACTAGAGCTAGAAGGGATCAGAAAAATGACTATTTTGGCCTCTGATTTTTACAGACTAGGAAACTAAGGCTCCTAGAGCTTAAGGGTCTTTCTCAAGGACACCACAGCTAGTTGGGACAGAGCTGGGATTGGAATCCAGGTCATCTATCTCCTATTGGACTCCCCCTTCCATTCCAGCAGACTGTACAGATCCTATTAGTTTAATATTCATTGTGGAAACAATGCAATATATAATTAAAGTCAGACCAATTCTTTTTTTTTTTTTTTTAGGATGTGGCCAAATTACTTAACCATAAAACTTGGATCATTATAATTCACTTTTCTAATGTCCATTGTAAGATCTCTTTCAAAGAGTATGAACATCGGTGCTGGTATTTCTTAGGCAAATGACAGTGAAACATGAAATGTTCAGTTGCCTGCCGGTCTATCAGACAAAGCCAAAGACAGTGTATGTTCTAGTATGTACATCTAGTTTTTTTGTTTTTTTAGTTTGTTTTTTTTTTAGTAATCTCTACACTCATTGTAGGGCTCAAACTCACAACCCTGAGATCAAGAATGGCATGCTCTACTGACTGAGCCAGCCAGGCACCCCATAGTGTATACACCTAGTTTTTATGTATCCTCACTGACATAAGCCAATGCCCAGTAAATTCTCTGCCTTGTTGGAGGTAATGGTTAATTATAATGCAACATCTTGAAAAAATAAACAAAAAACCCCTGAAAAGATAACATTTCTTTCACAAATGAAATGAGGTTAAATATTTTGCTGCTTATCCCTTTCAGAGAAATGGTATAAAAGTTGCAAAAAAAACAAGGAAGAAAGGTTTGTGGATTTTTTTAAAGCATTTGCACAAATGGAAAAAAATATCAACCTTGTAAAACCTTAAATTCCAAGTCACTTTTTCCTCGCTATCTCGACAATTTCAATCTCTATCTTTAGTTTAGACATTTCAAGAATGGAGATGGAACAATTTTGAACATGTAAGGAGATCGTTAAATTTATGTGAGATTTGAGTTTATTTAGACTGCATCTCTTTTGTCAGGTTGTGTGGTACCACTGTGTGTATAAACATATTAAAAGTGTTAAATGTGGATACCTTTTAGCTCAAAACCTAAGGAAAAATATTTTCTCCTTTTATGGTCTGGACTCAGTTCCAATATGCGGTCTTATACTTTATCCTCTTCTTATGATTCCTGTGTAATAATAGCAAAGACCTATTTATAAATTTGCTTGGAGAACACTTAAATATCAGGAATCTTGATTAAATTTAAGAGTCGTTGTCTCTGTGTGTTTATTTTAATAAGAAAATCGTTTTTAAAATAAAGGATTTCTCAAGCCCTTGAATTTGTGCCTGCTCCTAGTCCAAAGCAGTTACCCTGTTTTTGTGAAGTCCTTTCTTGCAGTCATCAGACTTATCCCATACATATGCCTGAGGCAACATTCAGTTAGATTATTCAAGCAAAGATAAAATAAAAATTTTTCCTTTGAAATATTCAGATAATTAAGGCAAAATCAAGCATCTGAAGATCACTTTCTCTCTTGACATGTGTGATTCATATTGGTGATGCTTTGCCTGATAATTGTGGTAGAGCCAGTCCCAGGGAAAATGAAGGACAAAGTATGGAGGGCTGGGCAACTTAGGAGCTTTCCAGTAGGTCTGCTCTAAAGAGGCAGTCCCTATGGAAAAGAAAACCACACACTCCATGAGGACATGCCTAGGGTATGTTCCCACCTTTGAGGACCCACGTGCCAATCTGAGTCATCCTCAAGGGGATTCCATAGTCAGAAGTCTGAGCTTAAGGGCTGGACCCAGCATGATGGGGATTGGGATGTACAGTTAGCCAAGAAGTGATTCATAGGACAAACCTACTACAGAACCAGATGAGGAGTGGAGACTCATTCTATAGGCTGAGTTCCAGCCAGGCACCAAGGAGTGCAGGGACCAGGAAGGCAGCAGGGTGTGAGTTGGGGAACAGGAACCTGGGAACAGCATTTAAGGATCTTTAAGGAAAGGGCAAGTGCACACAGAAATGGTACTGATGTGCATTTGGGTGACAAGAGAAGAGTTCATTGTCCTTGGCTATTTTTTGGCTTGGTTGGAAGCTCCTCCAAAGAGCATTCATTCATTCTTCCTATATTTACTGAGTGCCCACTATAGATGGTCCCCAACTTAGGATTTTTCTACTTTACAGTGGTATCAAAGTGATATGCATTTAGTAGAAACTGTACTACAAATTTTGAATTTTGCTCTTTTCCTGGGCTAGTGCTATGCAAATAATGCTTTTTTGTTCTGCTGGGTAGTGGCATGAGCCACAGCTCCCAGGCAACCATGCAATCATGGGGTAAACAACCAATACACTCAGAACCATTCTGTCCCATACAAATGTTCTATTTTTCACTTTTAATACAGTGCTCAATAAATCACATGAGATATTCAACACTTTGTTCTCAAATAGGCTTTATGTTAGATGGTTTTGCCTGACTGTAGGGTAATATTAAGTGTTCTGGGCATGTTTAAGGTAGGCTGGACTAAGCTGTGATGTTCAGTAGATTGAGTATATTAAATGCATTTTCCACTTATGATATTTTCAACTTAGGGTGGGTTTATAAGTCAAAGGAGATCTGTAATGGCCAACAAAACTAGCCTTCCCAGAGTTCCTCCTATAGAGGAGATACAGATAAACAGCAATGCTTACAACCTAGCAGGGTGAGCTCTACAAAGGTCTGAAGTACAGAGTGTTAAAGTGAAGATACAGGAGTGGTATCTAAAGTTTCTCTTGCTGATACCTAGAGGATAAGCAGAACTAACCAAGTTTAAAAGGAATGGATAAGGAAGAGAAGAATGCAAAATGCTCCGTGTATTTGGGACGGTAAGTCAAATCGAATAAATCCAGAGAGGAATGCAAATGGCAAAGTAATATTTTTTGAGCATCTTTTGAGATGCTGCTGCTTTTCACTGCCATTTAGGGCATGTTTCTTCTAGAACCTTCATGTTTTAATGTGATCTTTCTCCTCAGCAGTTTTGTTTAATGGCAGCTTCTTAAAGATTGAGTTTGCTGGGTGAATCTTTATTTCCTCAATTTGTTTCTGAGTTCTTAGGAGAAATATTAACATTCATAGTTATCAGGGACCATAAAAGTCTGGGCCGGAAGTAGGAAGTGCTAAAAGTTACTTGGTAAGTGACTGCATTGTCTACATTGTAGATTAAATAGCTAGTATGTTGGGTTTTTGGTTCTGTCACCCTTTGTTTGCTTTCTTCAAGTCACATGTCACCCTTCACTGGTTTCTTCAGCCTTAACCCTTAAGGATAAAGCTTGAAAGAACTGGTTGAGGAAATCATCCATTTGCTTGGGGCCACCTTGGTATCTACTCTTGATCATGGTAGGGAGTAAGTATCAGGACACAGAATTTCCATATCCTTGATTTTCCATAGCCTTCCTGAAACAAGTGCACATTCTAGACAAATGGACTGTCTTTATTTCACACCTGAGCTTTAGTCCCAAGTGCCTAGCAGATCCCCGTAAGCTAGTCCAGGCCATAGATGAAGATCAAAAGATCCTTTTCCTTCCTTTTTTTTTAAAAAAAAATTCTTTTACCTTTTTCTTTTGAGGAAGACTTGATCCAAAGCTATTATTCTCAAACTTTACCTGACATCAGAATCACCCAGCCTGCTGGACACACCATGGAGTTATGGGTCTCACCCCAGTTGCTGATTCAGAGGTCTGGCTGTGGAGCCTGAATTGTTGCATTCGTGATAAATTCCCAGATGATGTTTACTGTTTTACTGTCTAGGTACCACACTTTGAGAACCACTGATCTAAGGCAAGCCCACGCAACCTAAGCCTTTTCTTGTCTTTCCCCTGTGCTCCTGCCTTGAGTCCCCAAACGACTTGAGTCTCCCCACATTGGTTATCCAGATATTATCAACAGTAGCTCAAAGAATGTTCTAGTTAAGAAGAAACTAAGATTGAGAAAGAGGTCAGTCCAAGACCCCATACACATAGTCCTCATGCTGGAACCCTTGGGCTCTCCAAGGACAAAGCTAAAGGCTGCAATCTTTGCATAATCAGAAACACCCTGAAACAAGATCCAAGAGAGACCATGAATTATATAATTTATGTTTGAGCTCCATCTTTATGTACTTAATGTACTTATTCTGTCATGTTGCCATTTTGTTTTCTATTCCTCAGACCTTATCAGAGCTCTTATTGTGGGAATGAGAAGGGCTGAACTCTCTCCAAACATTTTTGTGTGTGGCTAATAACTTGCTACTAAGGGAAAAGTTGTTTCTGTGCTGTAAAACTATACATACCACCATATATTCTGGCCTTGAAAATAGTGATGGTTCTTCCACTTACGAGAGAGGGAGAGGAAAAAAAAAAAAAAAAGCCCAGTCCTTCTTTACAAGTATTTCAGGTTTGCCTGTTTGTTTTCTCAGGACTGTTAGAATTTTCAAGGCAGATGAGATTAAATCTATTTATCTTACATACTCAGTAGTAATAAAACAACTTTTGCTGTTTGCTGTAACCCCTTAGTAAAAATAGGTACTCTATTTCAGAGATACAGAAGAAGTAAAATGCTTTTACTTTGCAGAATTTTTATAATATGAAAAAAGTCCTGCTAAAATAGATTTGTTGTTACATGAAATTAATTTACATGTCCCCTTTTCCAGGTTTCTACCACACACTATGTATTTTCACATTCTAAAAGTCAATTTATCTTACATCCTACTGAACAAAAAATTGTTTTTAGAAGTCATGTCTGTAACCCACGACTATAAAATCATTAATATGCAAATTATATCTTTGGTTTCTGAAAGATCAAAGTACTGGTAACCCAGGGATTCACACCAAACATTTAGGACTAGGACACCTCAGAGGACATTGTAAGTAGATAGGCCCCCACTTCTCTCAGCTTCTTCCACCAGTATTGCTCCCTAAAGCTGGGTGTCTGCTGGAGTTCTTCAGTGGAAATTAACTCTGGGAAGAGGTGAGTAGCAAGACATCATCAAGTCAGAGACCCCCAGTCATAGACAAATACCTTTTCTTCTGATTTTTTAAAAAGACGTTATATATTTGAGACAGAGCATGAGCATGAGCAAAGGATGGAGGGAGAGGGAGAAGCAGACTCCCCACTGAGCAGGGAGCCCAATGAAGGACTCCGATCCCAGGACCCCAGGATCATGACCTGAGGCAAAACCAGGAGTCAGAAGCTTAACCAACTGAGCCACCCAGGCATCAGATAGACAACGACTTTTAATACAGCTTCAGCACTCACTGGATTTAAGAGGCTCTTGGGAAGCTGGCACATGAATTCAGATGCCCTTTCCAAGACACTTATTATATGCAAAAAAACCAATATCCAAAGAATCTTTTGAAACATCCAGTTCTTTTCTTGGAAAACTATATTCTTCATCATATTCTGATTTCTTTGCAAATTGGTCATTACATACTGTATTATATGTCAGTAATTATTCATTATATTCAAATTAAGCTGGTCCTAAATATCTCTGATAATCAAGCATCTTCTGGATGTTTTGTATATATATATTTAGCTTATATACACATTTTTTAATAAGAAAAAGATTAGCAAAACATAAACCAAAATGCAAGTAGTAGCTATACCTCAGTGATAGAATTTGAGGTGATATTTTAATACTTTCTGTGTGTTTTAAAATACTTATAGTGACTGTAATTTATATATTCAGGAATATATATTTTTATCATGTAAATCAATTTTTAAATAATGTCCACATTTTCCACCAGAACTCCTGGCAAGAGTAGAGGAGGAAGAAACTAATAAAACTAAAATGTTCTCCTTTTCAAGATTTAAAATCTTGACTGTACATGAGGAGACTTCACCCACGAGGATTATATAGCATGATAATGTCTTTGTCCACAGATTTTGTATGCCTTTACGTAGGAAAAATCTTACTGGTAGAATTACTAGATCAGAGTATGGATGTTTCAAGGCTATAGAAATGGGTTAAAAATTTCTTTTTTTGCCAAATTGTATAAGAATGCCCTAACCCCCAAGTATTGAACAGCATTGCCTATTATCATTTACATTATCCTGCACCCTTTATGTGCTTTTGGAAAAGCTACTTAATGGCTTGATGAAAGAGGAGGTATTTTTAGTAAATGGGGAAAACTGTCATTAATGATGCAATATATCAGTGTCAAATTAGAGTCTCCATTGAAGAGAAGCCATTTATTCAAAAGCTCTGGGTGATCCAATATAGCTGTCCATCTGTTTTTAGAAATATAAAGGTATCTTATTTAAAGGCTGTGAAGAGCAAGATGTTGAAATGTGCTTGATAATCAACTAATTCACATTAAGTCAGTGGAAATTTTATTCCAACCCTCTGTGTTCTTCTGGAAAACAACCTTAGTTGTTCTCATCATGGAGTCACTTAAGGTCATGGGTTATTTGGTTTAATGGGATTTGTATGGTTGGATAGGGAAGGGATTATTTTTTTCTGGAACATTTTTTGTTAGGTTGAAGATAAAAGTTACACTAAAAAATTCATATGTGAGCCGTGGTGCATTTTTGTTTGCTTGAGAGCTATATGTTACCATGTAGAAGCAAGCGATTTTTCACATGGATTTATTTGTTCACAAATAGAAACAAAAAATGGCTACTGTCTTGGTTGGTTTGGGGGAAGCTACAAGGTATACTTAAAGTTTGTATTTATTGTGGAGGTGCAAAATTATTAAAAGACAGTTGGATCCTGGGAAAGATATATTGTAGAAATCTTTGTTTCCTCAGACTGCTACAAAAAATTGCTATAAACTTGTGGCTGAAAACAACAGAGCTTTATTCTCTCACAGTTCTAGAGGCCAGCAGTTTGAAATGAAGGTGTTTGTGGGGCCACTTCCCTCCAGGCAAGAGGGGAGAGTCCATCCCTTGACTCTTTCAACTCCTTGAGGCTGCCAGCACTTCTTGGCTTGTGGTGGCTTCTCTCCAGTCCCTGCCTCTGTAGTCCCATTGCTTCATCTTCTGTGTCCAATCCCCCTCTGCCTCCTTTTTATGAGGACACTTAGGATGATGGCATTGAGGCCCCATTTGGATAATCCAAGATAATCTCCCCATCTTGAGATCTTTACCTTAATCACATCTGTAAAGTTTTTTTTGCCATGTAAGGTAACACTCAGATTTTAGAGATTAGGATGTGGGTATCATTGCCGGGGGGTGGGGGGGCACTATTCAGCCTACCGTACCCAGGACCTTAAATATACCTGATTTCTCCCTGTTCATTCTCTACCAGAACACAAGGCATGTGTCCAGAAACAAAAATTTCTTTACCAAAGTTTTGACTAAACTGGGGAGGTCGTGGGGGAATGGGCAGAGTTGATTCCATTATTGATCCAGCGTGTCTAAGATAGGTAGGCTTGTAAGTTCTTTTTTTTTTTTTGGCTTGTAAGTTCTTGAAGACTAAGTCTTCTGTAAGTCTTGAAGACTGTAGGTAGGTCCAGCCAGAGAGACAAGAAAGCAGATTTAAAGATGCAGGGTGGATAGGGCAACAAATAAAGAACTGTTCTTCCTCAGTTCTCCTCACCTGAATGGATGAATGGATAGAAGACTGTCTTCATGCGTAATGTGCGTGTCTTACCTTGAGCATCTGAGATTTGGTCTCCAATAGTCTGTCTGAGGTCCCAGGTTGACCTTGTACTGACACTTTCAGTTTCTCACCGTTGTCTTTAGAAGGCACTTTTTGCCACTTGCCATGAAGTAAGGCATTCTAGGACTCCCCTCCTTTCCTTATCCCCTCCCTGCCAAGCTCCCCAGTGGGGAGGTTTTCCTCTGCAGCCAGTGCAATAGCTAATCCATTCCAGTTGCATAAGAATTGAGAAACAAGGAGACTATTTAAAAGCCCACTGGCCTCCTTCCAGTAGCTGCTCACTCCTGTGTTTACTCTGGGAAAAGGTGCCCAGTTACAGGTCCATTCTTTGTGTAAATTCTCCTTCACTTCCTGTGTCCCTCAAGGAGAAGGAGGACCTTTCCTCTGGGCTCTGTAGGGAGAGGCTGGGGGTGGTGGGGAATGGTGGGTGCTAGGGAGGTGGAAGAAGCAATTGAACCCTGAGGTGTCTTGCGGAAGTGAGTGAGGCCTTAGTAGGTAAGTCAGAGAATTTGAGAAGAGGAGGCTTTGGCATGGTACAGAGAAAGCGTTTTCATTTCATTTCATTTCTTTTCTTTCTTTCTTTTTTAATCAGTTAGCTGCTATGTGGAGCTTTGAGATAATTGCAAAAAGGACATAGTCATAGAGTGGACACTACCCACCTCTTGCCTTTTAAAATAAGTAACTGTCCCTTTAACTTTCTTTGGAATCCGTTGAACTGCGACGTGTTCCCATTTTAAAATCAATTTGTTCCCATTTTAAAATCAATTACCTAGATCAAACTGCTGTGAAGGCTGGGCCAGCATTTCTGAGTGTAGGTCATAGTTGTACCTTCTACATAAAGTAAGCCAGCCGCTGCTCCTGATACAAGGCCCTGGACAGTATTTCAGAGGGAGTGCAAAGAACTGGCCCACATGCCAGTTTAAAGGTTTGGGAGATTCAGGGTACACCAGGGTCATTTTGTGAAAATGTCTCCTACCTTGTTTGGAACCCTGGAGCTCTAAAAAGTAAGCTGTACTAACTCCACTGCAAGTCTCTTCAGAGGTCAGAAGTAAGTACCCTCTTCCCATTAACCCCCCCAACAAAGTCCTTCCCATAAGGAAGGTACGAATGAAATTCGTACCCGATTTAGTGAAATCTAAGAGACATCATGTACTGAGGACTATGTTGTGTGTCCTTTGCTGAAAAGATCCTGGAAGAACCAGTTAAACCAATGAAAGATGATGCAGGTTGAGAGAAGCTTTCATTTCCAATATGAGCATTTCATATCAGAAGCCTGTCGTCACTATTTTCTTTAAAATAAAAACAAAGGGAGATGTTAAAAGGGATGGTTGGCAGGAGTGAAAAGATCACAGAACACAAAGTTCTACAAAGGAGAGATGTATGGCCCACTGATTTCTGAAGTCTGGTCAACCAGGGAGGCCACTGTGTGGTTCTGTCATCTGTCTTCAGTGTTGTCACTTAGCTCCCTGTAGCTGGTTATTCTCATTACAGATCACGAAATAACACATCCGTGACAGCCTGAGGGGGTCTGCAACTCTATTTTGCTCGGCAGATCTGTTTTGTGACATAGATAGCATGAATGCACATCCTGCTATCAGAAGCTTGCTTCTAAGCCACCTTAGGTGAGGGGGCTGTGTGTATTTGTCTGTCCAATACAGAGAAAAAGACCTGGAAAGACACAGAGAAAGACAAACTGATAAGAACAGAGAGAAGGAAGAAGGAAGACCCAATTACAGTCCCTACTGGGGATACAGACACATGGACTGGGAAGAAGCACCTCTCCCTTCTCTCACTGTCTGCCACCTGGCTCATCTTGGCTCTCCATGGGAAGGCGTGGTGCTGATTCATGGAGGGTTGCTTCCTACCTCAGTTGGGCTGGTTGGAAGGCCCTTTGTGCCGCTTTCCCAGCTTTTAGCCTGATCAATGGAGTAGTTCCTCCTTCAAACAGCAGTGGTGGCCGTTGTGAGGAAGCTACCTTGAAACATGACTTAATGCATTCTGCTTTAAGTCATTTGGGACTAAAAAAGAATGCATCTGCCTATCTGTAGAATTTCAGCATTTTTTTTTCCTTTTTGAAATTTACATTCTTTTCTATTTACAGCATGTTAAGTGCAAGAATATAGAAACATGCATTATAGAGATAACACTAAAGATACCTTGACTTTTAGCTCCAATCTTTATTTCCTCCCCAGAAGTAGATAAGGGTCATAAGTTTCCAATTTTTTTTGAGTGACAGCATAAGCACATGAGCTAGGGGAAGGGCAGAGGAAGAGAGAGAACCCCAAGCAGGCTTCATGCTCAGCAGCAAGGGGCATGACATGGGGATTGATCTCACGACCCTGAGATCATGACCTGAGCCAAGATCAGGAGTTGGACGCTTAACCAACCTGGCCACCCAGGTGCCCCATACATTTCCAGATGTTTTAATAATTTATTTATATACACATAAATGTACTTAGAGAAGTATATAGATTTGTCTTAGGTGTGTATTTACGTAGGTGGTGTTATACCGTTCTTATTCTGTAGCTGTGTATTAGGTAAATGCTATCACACTGTTCATATTTCATACCATTGTGTTTTCCTATTTTTATTTAAAGGTATATGTTAGAGACCTTTCATATTCAGGTTGACTTCATTTTGTAAAGTATGCCAGGATATGCATGTGCTAGACTTTTCTCCTTAATCTCTTTAGGTAGTGAATCACACTGATCTGCTTTCAGTGATGAAACATCCCGAATTCTTCTTTTAGCCACTTTCTAGGATGGATTTGTTCATATTCTAGCTAGAATTTTTTCTCTGTGAGAATTGAACTCTAGGTTTGGGTGGTGTTTTGTTAACCTACCTTATAGTGTCCTTGTCAGGACCCAATCATGAGACTTGTGAAATGAGTCAGGTAGTAACTTACTTCTTTCCTATGTCCTGGGAAAAATGTTAGGTATGTAGGATTTGCCTTTCATTTGAACATGTAGTAGAACTCACGCATAAACTTATCTGGGTCTAATCTTTTATTGTTTTTACAGTTTCTTCCAAGGTCACTTACCAGTTTAAGTATTTTCCTTTTTTGAATCAAATTTATTTTAACTTTGAAAAACCCATCCACTTCATTTAGGTGTTCAGATATTTTGGTTAAAGTTACACATAGTATTCAGTCACATGTTTTTCTTCTTTTGTAATTACATTCCCTTGTCATCATGTACATTGTGAGTTTATACTCCCTCATCCTTTTCCTTCCCCATCCTTCGGTCTCCCCAGTACTTGCCAAATGTTTATCTCATATGTGAATATTCAGAAAGCAATTAACTTTTACTAATCATTTTTAAGACAATTTTTGCTGTATATTACATATTTATTGTATAATGCGCCTACCTTTCATTTCTGAGAAGTTTATAATTTTTTAAAAACATTTTTAATTTTTTAAAATTTATTTATGATAGTCAAAGAGAGAGAGAGAGGCAGAGACACAAGCAGGGAGAAGCAGGCTCCATGCACCAGGAGCCCGATGTGGGATTCGATCCCAGGTCTCCAGGATTGCGCCCTGGGCCAAAGGCAGGCGCCAAACCGCTGCGCCACCCAGGGATCCCAGAAGTTTATAATTTTTGCTTTGACTATTCTGCTTTACTGCATAACAATTTAGAAGTCTATGTATGTTCATGTTTAATTTGTATGTGTATAGATTTAATGCACTCTTTCAGGGATGCCTGGGTGGCTCAGTGGTTGAGCATCTGCCTTTGGCTCAGGGCATGATCCTGGGTTCCTGAGATCAAGTCCCACATTGGGCTTCCCTGCATGGGGCCTGCTTCTCCCTCTTCCTCTGCCTATGTCTCTGCCTTTCTTTCTTTGTGTCTCTCATGAATGAATAAATAAAATATTTTTAAAAAATTAGAAAAAAGGGGGCACCTGGGTGGCTCAGCGGTTGAGCATCTGCCTTTGGCCCAGAACGTGATCCTGGAGTCCCGGGATCAAGTCCCACGTCTGGCTCCCTGCATGGAGCCTGCTTCTCCCTCTGCCTATGTCTCTGCCTCTCTGTGTGTGTCTCTCACGAATAAATAAATAAAATCTAAAAAAAAAAAAAAAATGCACTGTCTCAATTTGTAAGTTGGCCTAGTTGTGGCCAATGAGCATGACCACCCTAATTTCTGCCTTTTGAAAAAATGCTAAGGTTTCCTCTATGGCCCAATTATGATTAGATTCTGAGATTGTTATATGTGTGTGGAGTAGCTGGAGTACAAAGAGGGGATGAAGAACACATATAATAATAGATAGCTATATATTATTATCTATTATATTCAGGACTCATACATATGTTGTATCTGTATATATATGTAAAGAGAGAGGGAGGGGCATGTCTGAATTCAGTAACATACTTGAATTGAGTCATTTAAATAGTTTTGATTAAACTAGTAAGTGTAATATTCAAATCCTCAATATTCTTACATTGTGGTCTAATTCCATTAATTTCTGAGAATCATTCATTGTCTCCTAATGTACTTGTGACTTTGCCAAATTTCTTTCTATTTTACCAGTTTTTTCAGTATATGTCCTGACGCTACGTACTCACATGCTTTAATGTTAATGACTGTTAAATCATTGTGATCATCGCTTTTCCTAATATGATTTATCACTGTCTCTTGCTGTTTTCTCTGAATCTGTTTTGGCTGATATGTTACTGTGGACACCTACTTTCTTTCCTTCCTAGCATGTGGCTGTTAGATCATTTTTTCATCCCTTCATTTTCAAACTTCCTGTATTATTTTTATTTTATAAATATTTCTGGCAAACAACCATAATGTCACCTAATGTCAAAACCTCTTTGTTTTTATAAGTGAATTTAACCAAGTCATATGTATTATAGCTAGAGATACGTTGTCATTTTATCTTGTGTTTTGTGTTTATAGTGTGTTCGTTTCCCCTTCCTTCCCTACATCTGTTTTCTTTTTAAAGGAGACTCATGTTTCTTTGTTCTCTTTTCCCTTCTAATAATATGCAAGTTTTACTTTCCATTTTTAATTACCTATAGGAAAATCCTAAATGTGTATTTTTCTGCTAATATCTAGAGTCTTAAATACTGATATTCTGTTCCCAAAATGTTTTATCTCCCTTTGGTCCATACTTCCCCCCACCCTACCCCCACCCCTGACCGCTTCAGTTGCTACAACCTCTGTAGTGATATAATCAGGAATTTGGGAGCAAGATTATTATAGTTTATCCTTTTTTTTGCATAATAAGTAAACTTTCCCTTTTTTTCTTCTCTCATTGTCTCCACATTACTTCCCATATCCTTTCTCTACATTTATTTTTTTTTTGACAGATCATATAATACCTTAACTCTTTCAGAGTAGGTCATTAAATCTTTCTGCTATCTTGCAAGTCCATTTTCTCCTAAAAATTAAGCTGATTTGATTGGACACAATTTCAAGTCCCATACTTTTGTCCCTCATACCTTTGAGGTTGCCATATTACAGACAGTTGCCTGATTTCTGTGTGCTTGTCACTCGCCTCTGAATTGTCTTCTTTCTGTGTATCTCTGAGGAATTTTATAACTTCTCTTCATAGCTGTTGTTTTCAGTGTCCCCCAAAGGTATGTTTAGGTATTTGTCTATCCCCTCGCCTTTATACTGCTTTCATCAATGGACTTTTTTTTTCTTTAAGATTTTATTTATTTATTCATGAGAGACACAGAGAGAGGCAGAGACACAGGCAGATGGAGGCTCTCTGTGGGGAGCCTGATTTGGGATGGGATCCCAGGATCCCGGGATCACACCCTGAGCTGAAGGCAGACTGAGCCACCCAGGTGCCCCACATCAATGGACTTTTTTCAACTGAGGACTCAGATATTCACACTGAAGACTCCTAACTCTGGGAAACGAACAAGGGGTAGTGGGGGGGATGGGGTGACTGGGTGATGGGCACTGAGGGGGGCACTTGATGGAATGAGCACTGGGTGTTATACTATATGTTGGCAAATCGAACTCCAATAAAAATATACATCAAAAAAGACTCATCTGAATATGCAAATATTCACAGTTCAGAAGTGTTCTTTCACGTTGCTTTGATTAGTCCCTCCATTGGCTCTGCTCTCTCCTTTTAATAGAAGAAGCTGTTCTTTTGGGTGGTGGTTGAACCTCCAGCTTTCATTTTCCAACTCTCTAAATTTTCCCATTGTGCTTCCATTTTGTGTTGCCTTCTGGGAGAATCTCTGGGCTCAGCATTTCATCTTAATTCTCTTTATAATTCAGCTTACCTGTTAAGAGTTTGATTTCAACAATCTTTTTTAAATTTCTAGACTAATTATGTTGTTAGAACTGAATGTACTTTTTCCTCCTGCAATTATCTGCTGTACTTAAGCCAAAGCCAAGTTCTGTCTGTCCTGTTAACTCTATTTTCTAGGGTGTCAGTTCTACTTACTGCGTTTGGTGTCCATCTTCCATGTTCTTGACATTGCTTAAATATTTAGTGATTCTTGGTCAGATGCTGCGCTTTTCATTTAAGATGTCCTGCTTGCAACTTACTACAGGTACATCATGGTGTGTAATGCTAAGAAGTGTGGGTAGGAGTGCCCACTTCTTCCTAAGTGCAAACAGTCACCCTGAAGAATGCCTGGGCTCTCTTTCAGTGTCACACATGCTGCCCATATTAGAAAGCAGACATTCTTTACTTCCCCAAGTGGCTCAGGTGAGGAAGGGGTGAGAGGGCTATTGAAAGAACCAAGAGCAATAGAAAATTTCAGCTTCTCCTACTTGATTCTGCAACCCCTCATCCAATGGGCTCCTCTGTTCATGCGTCTACCTTCAGGCTCATAGTGTAGGCTTGCAGAACTACCCACCCTTTGCAGAGGCCTCTCCTATAAATAGGGTCAGGTTTGTGGTTTCTTTCTCTAATGCCATCAGATTAAAATATGTATCTTATTATTTTGTATGATTTGAAGAGGGAGGGGAATTTTTCCAAATGATTACCTCGGGTTGATCGCCTCCTTGTAGATATTATAGTTGGCCCTTGAACAATGCGGGAGTTAGGGGTTCCAGCTTTCTACGTGGTCAGAAATTCACACACAACTTTCTACTCTGCCAAAACTTAACTATTAATAGCCTACTTTTGACCAGAAACCTTATCAATAACATAAACAGTTAACACATATTTTGTATATGTAGTATATATTGTATTCCGGCAATAAAGTAAGCCAGATAAAAGAAAATCCTAAGAAAGATAAAATATTTTTAAGTACTGTCTGTATTTATTTTAAAAAAAATCCAAAAATAAATAAATAAATAAATTAATAAATAAATAAATAATAAAAAAAAATCCTCGTATAAATGGACCCATACAGTTGAAGCCTGTGTTACTCAAGGGCCAATGGTATTTCCCCAGGTTCAGAGACTAGGAGGGAATTTGGAATCAGATGAAGGAAAGAGGAAGAAAGAGACAATTTATGGACTTATTCTATGCATATGAAGAAGAGCTTTTGCAAACACATAAATATAAAATGATTAACCTTTGAGCTTTGCTTGTTTTAAAGTTTTGTACACTAATAACATATTCTTTTTCATTTTAGGTCTTGCATATAATAATGGCCAAACCTTATGAATTTAATTGGCAGAAGGAAGTTCCTTCCTTTTTGCAAGAAGGAGCCATTTTTGACAGATATGAAGAGGTAAAGAAGTATTATTAATTTTTTCTCTCAAAACATTCTTATAATTATTTCATTTTAATTACAATATTGAGTAAATACTCTTTGACATAAGTAAGAACATCTTTGAGATTAATAAGTTGGAATAGTTGGAAAGAGGCAAGCTATGAGATAAAATAAAAATGATAATGATACTGTAATTTATTGAGCACTTACCATGTGCCAGATATAATCATGATAATGATGCTATAATTATTGAGTGCTCACTGTATGCCAGACAATCTTCTAAGCACTTGTGTGCATTATTTGTTTAATTCTTCACAACAACCTTATAAGGTCATTGCTATTATTACCCTGGTTTTACAGATGGGTTTCATGTAGTAACAGTTTTTGCCTAATGAAGTGCTTTTGGCAGGCTTTCTACATAAAACTTTGTATTTGTTATAAATGGAATAGTGATTGGACTTTGCGCTAGTCACTTGCTTTGCTTGTTCCATTTGCACAGAACAGTTGGATCAAAGTTTTGGATGCTCCTGTTTCAATCACTTATTGTTTGTGCCCTTGCAAGGTGGCCGTGGCTCCAGACTTTATATAGAAGCAGAGGCTTGGGGCCACCAATCTGTTCAGACAGTTTGGGTTGATGCTTGAAGCCTCATCAGCATTGTAAATGCATTGCTTTTCTTAGGTTGTACTTGAAGTTGAGGTGAATTGGGGAAGAGAGAGTGGGGAGACTGTTGCCTGTGAGACAAAGGGAAACCTAAAACTTGTTAAGATTTCATCTAAAATTGGAATTGGTTTCCCTTAAAGTCGCTGGAATGTATGTGGTGGCTGACTGTGGTGACCCACTCAGAGGTTCAGATTGTCAGGCCTTTTCATGAGGTCTCTGGTCTCTGGGCTGACGTGACTCTGTACTTGTAGACTTGGTTTTTCCAAAATGTGTATCCTAATACCCTCTAGATTTATACTGCGTAGTTGCTTTGTAAGTAAACAAAATTGAGAAAGGAAAAGGATGGGCCTCAGTGTGGTCACTATTCTTGTATTGAATTAAAATATTGAAGTAACAGCTATTTATAGGACAAACCTGACTCCTTCTTGGAAGGAACAGCTAACCCTGTTCTGCTATGAGAAGACATAGAAAATATTCCGCTCCTGGAGGCGACCACTATTAATTCTTTGGCAATTTTCTCATACTCTTTTTCTGTTTGTTCTTTTTTTTTTCTCTCATCTAGAGCTGTGACTGTAATCTTTTGAAAATAAAAATCAGAACTTTTTTTTTTTTTCTCTATTTCAAATGCTTCCATGACTCCCTATTGTGGGATAAAGTGAAATACAAGGTCTTCCTTAATCTGGCTCCTACCTCACTCCGCAGACTCTCTTCCCACCAGTTTCCTACACATAGTCTCTACTTTAGCCATAAAAATCCCCTGGTAATTCCCTCAAGGTACTATTCTGTTACATGGTTTATGCATGCTGCTCTCTTTTCCTAAAATGCACTTGTTCCTCCAAGTTTGACCGTGAACTCCTACTCATCTTTCAAAATCCAGATGGGAAGTCACCTCTTTGATATCATCCTTGACCCATTCAATAAGAATTGATAACTGCTTTGTGCCACCACTAACCTATCCTTGTACATAGTACATTGCATTCACATTTTATTTACTATTTTTATGTCTCCTACTGTATTTTGAGTTTCTTGAGGGAAAATACCATATTTTACTTACCTTTCTCTCTCTGGAGACCAGCAGGATGCCTGCAACTGCCAGACTTACTGTGGATGTGGCATTACAGAGGATTTTAGCTACAATTGTTTCCAACTTGGTCTGGTTTTATTGTTTGTTCCTTCTCTCAGCAAGTGAAAGGATGAGAGTACTTGATAATCTTTGAGATCTGTATGGGGATCTGAACCTCAACAGGTTTAAAATATCAGGGTAAATCGTGTTACAGTTTTTATTTTTTGGATAAAAAATGACCAATATCAACAGTTTGATAGAGTTTAGGCTTAATACAAAGTATAAGTTATTGAAATTGACAACTTTTATCCACTTTACCCAGAGTGGCAAAGAAGGACAAGGACTGGCTTTTCTAGAAGCACTTATAAGTATTTCTCCCAGGTAAGCCATATCCAGGTTAGATACTAGAGTCACCAAGATAATGACCTTTGCCCTTGATTATGAGCTAGTGGGGCATCACTCCCTGCATCTGCTAGAGTGCCCTCAATTGGCAGTTTCTTCAGTCAGCATCCCAAGCACTGGAAATCTATAGGATTATGTAAAAATATGGCATGGCTTCTAATAATTCAGAGAAGGTCATTTTGAAGAGATTAAATATAATCACTGGCTGAGTATCTTGACTGTTGTCCTATAAGAAGAAACACATTAGAGGAGAAAAGTACTATTTTTATGCTTTATCAAGTGACATGTGATTTGATAAACTAGAGGTTATTATTTTTATTTCTCAGGATGATTTTCTTTAACTGTTAATCATCACAACTCACTCATATGTAGAAAACACTGATTTACGTGGGCTTCTAAAGGCAATTGCTTTTTCACCCAGGTTCCTCTGCAAATGAGGTAATAGTCAAAATCTTGAACAAATATTAAATGTAACCCAGCTTGGCTTTCAGCTTTTTTTTTTTTTTTTTTTTTTTTTTTTTGGCTTTCAGCTTTAAGTGATATCTTATCAGGATTTTCAGCAAAACAAGTTTTCACTTCATGAAATCGATGCCTCTCTTCATCACAATGTCTCAAACAAGAAAGTCACAGTGTTAGAAATTGGACTGTAACTACTTTTAATTACCTTTCCCCAATCATGTACATTCAGTTCTTTGGAGCCACGGCTACTGAAATATTGAGGGCAACAGAATGCAAGCAGAAAAGGGTTGTTTCTACTGTCTGTGTGAACAGCTGTGGGAAATGAGTTGATAGCAAGTGAGAGGAACACAACCGGAACATCCCAAAAGCACTATATAGCAAAGGGACCATTTATGAAGTGGCATAAATGCCTTCAGCACCATATGACAACTACCATTATCATGAGGGCCTGAGAGATCACCCAAATATTAAATTATGTTCCACCTACATGTCTAAAGAAGGCAGGGGCGGGGAAGGGTGTCAAGCTGAGAGTGAGCAGGTACTAGGTCAGAAAAAAAGAAGTGTTTGCTAGTCACTATTTTAAAAGTATATGCTATTTTTGCCAAGAAATGGCAAGAAATAAGTGCAACTACTTTTAAGCACTATTTTATTATTTCTGTATTTCTTTTGAGGTAGGCCAAATTTTTAGAGACTGTGTAACATAGCAGCCTGCATTGTAGTCCGTGATGCTCTCCCCATGCCACTGTGTAAGTCTGCTGCTTTTTATCTAACTCGACTTACAAGTTCTTGAAATGCAAAATGTATTTTGTTTCCTAAGGGATGCTTGTTACTTGCTCAGCCTCTAAAGCAGAGATTTTTCTCTTGCAGAGGCAAGAAATAGCAGTACTTTTTAAACACACGCAACCCAAATGTCTCCAGCTCAAAGAATCTCCTGGCTTTCTTTTGATTACTTATTAAAAGGCTGAAGGCCTTATCCCCTGGTGATGCCAGGCCCACCCCAGTCTTTCCTAGAATTCCTACCTGCTGACACTTTGTTGCTGATGGTTCATATCCTCAGTGTCTTCATACCTCTCTATTCCCAGGACTGTTCCCTGCTCTGGTTTGTTTTGCTTTCTGAATCTTTTGTATATATCATCAAATCCCAAGAACAAGAATATTGTACAAAATAGACTTCCACATAAGATTTGGTGGTAGCAAACGGGGGTTAAAGCACACAACTGGACTCACTTCAAGGTTAAAGTTCAGAGATTGGGACGCCTGGGTGGCTCAGTGGTTGAGCGTATGTCTTTGGCTCAGGTTGTGATCCTGGTGCCCTGGGATCGAGTCCCACATCAGGCTCCCCAAAGGGAGCCTGATTCTCTTTCTGCCTATGTTTCTACCTTTCTCTCTGTGTCTCTCATGAATAAATAAATAAATCTTTAAAAAAAAATGTCAGAGATTGTACCGAACAAATATTCTTAGCCAGCCTGGCCAGGGAGTGTCTCTCACTGTCTTCTCCTTTTGCCCCTCTCCTCCACTAGGAGGCATGTTCTAGTTTCTCTTCCTTACTTTTTAAAATCTCCTCAGAGTCCTTTTCCAAATCACCCATTTCCTCTTTTCCACATGCCTTTTCTCCAAATTAAAAAAAAAAAAAAAAAAAAAGCTTTCAATTTTTTTTCTCTCAAGCCAAACAAGCAAACAAAATTTTAGTCCCTTCTCATCCTGAGCAGTTTGGAAGTGAGAGTTTGAAGTAAAAAGGGAGCCAAACTCTCCTGAGACCTTTACTTTTGCATAACCTTGCATAATCCTTCTAGATTGGTGGTCACCAGGGGAGCAGTTGCATGATGAAGATGGTCAGTCCTCATGTCTCTCATTATCACATGTGGCTGTCCAGCACTTGAAATGTGCCTGATGGGATGGAGGGAATTGGGTTTTTGTTTTTGTTTTTAAGATTTTATTTACTTATTCATGAGAGAGGCAGAGACATAGGCAGAGGGAGAAGCAGGCTCCCTGTGGGGAGTTGATGTGGGACTTGACTCCGGGATCGTGACCTGAGCCGCAGGCAGACACTCAACCACTGAGTCACCCAGTCACCCTTGGGAACAGGGTTTTTAATTTTAATTAATTTTAATGTAAGCTGGCCTAGCTACACATGACCAGTACCTATCTTATTGGGCTGCACAGTTCTAGACAACAAGCTCAAACCACAACCAGATGTTAAAATGCCATCTTCCTCTCTCAACACAAGAGAAGGAGTTCTTCATTCACGTGGTTGGAATCTCCGGTTCACTTCAGCCATTTCTTCTTGATTGCAGCCAGAGCAGAGATTTAAGTGTTTTAGAGATGACTCACATCAGGCCTCCATCCTTCCCACATCCCAGATCCCCAGGTAGAGGCCACCCCTTTTTCTCACCCATGGGATTTGATTGTAGCTGAGACCAGCTGCTAGGGTAGAGTCCCCTTTTCTTGCAAAACCTTGGTCTTTTATACTAGCCCCTTCCACCCTCTGCCTCCCTACCCTCTCTCCCAACACACACTTCTGTGGAATTGGTTGGTGCTTCCAGCTGCTGCCAGGACAAGGGAAACAGTCATTGCAGTTACCAGACGCTGTGGATATCAAAGAGCACGATCAGTACTAACCTAAAGTAGGGCCTAGTGGGACTAGCTAACATTGGCCTCTTTCCAGGGCAGCTCAGAAATCAAATGGAGGGCCGTGCAGTGAAGCTCCAAAAGGCCCAGACAGCCTACACACCCCAGGCTGTTCATCAGGGAAGTGAAGAATTTTCTAAATATAATTTTCAAAAAAAAAAAAAAAAAAACCCTAAAAACACAACCCTCATAGAAAGTATTTTGGCTTCAAGATTTATTTAACCCCTCAGTGAGGACACAGGCAGGGTGGTAAAGCTGCTTCCAAGAGCATTGGAGAAAGAGAGTGATTCAGTGGACCCTTGAACAACACAGAGTTTGGGGCCCTGACCTCAGCACAGTAAACAATCCACATATCACTTTTGGCTCCCCCCAAAACTTAACCACTAATGGCCCCTGGTTGATCAGAAACCTTATTACAAAAACAGTTGATTAACCTGTATTTGGTGTGCTATATGTATCATCTACTGTATTCTTATGATCAAGGGAGCTATAGGAAAGAAAGTATTATTAGGAAAAATCCTAAGGAAGATACATTTACAGTACTGTACTGAGCTTATAAAAAAAAAAAAAAAAAAAGAAAGAAAGAAAGAAATCCACATATAAATGGACCCATGCTGTTCAAGGGTCAACTATGTATAGTCAGGTTGGGGGAAAGCTGGCACAAGTTTTGTCAATTAGATACAAAATGGGTTACTGTCCAGTAAGACAATAAAACAGTAACTCCTATGGTTGTCTTTTCTACCAGACACAAATCACATGCATCTCTGTGGAACACAAAATAGTTGGAACTTATCTAGCTAACTGCAAAGAATCTGGGCCCTAAAAGATTGCAACTAGTAGGTTGAACAAAAGTACATTCTTCTGATGAAATAAATACCCCTTGTTTGGCCTTTTAGACAGTGCTCCCTTAGTGTCAAGAATATATATGCCCATTTTTTATATTCTTCTCAAGTTTTGGATCATTTAAACTGCATTGTACCTACAGAGTTAGGACATTAGTCTCAAAGAGTAGAAGTAGAATTTTGCAGACTACTTGTATTTGCAGTGAAGGATGCTTACAGAGTCATCATGATGGTAATAATAATCATAATATTTATTAGTCTTTCAACTTTTCTTTTTGTTTTAAAGATTTATTTATTTGAAAAAGACCATGCATGAAAGAGAGCAAGCACAAATGGTGGGGGTAGAGGGAAGCAGCAGCGGGGGAGGGAGACACAGACTATCCACTGAGCTGGGGAGCCTGACTCAGGGCTCAATCCTAGGACCCTGGGATCATGACCTGAGCCAAAGGCAGACACTTAACCAACTGAGCCACTCAGGTGCCCCTAGTCTTTCAATTTTTCTAAAAGGTAGAGCATTTAATGATTAGTGACAAAACCAAATAAAAAATTAATTTTACTCATGCGTAGGTGGAGTACAAGGAGGTGTTGCAAAGTAGAAATGGTTGGGGAACTGGAGGAAGGACCAGAAAGTTAACATTCTCAGTGGCAAGTATTGCTGGTTGGTTGATGGTACATGGACCACCTATTATTTAAAGCCTAAAATTGCCAATCACAAATCCAAAAATAATACAATTTCAAATTTAGAGCTGGAGGAGTGGAAAAAATACAGGGAAATGAGTCAACAGAGCGTAATTTCTGAATTTTTATCCTAAGGAACCTATTACTTCATGTGTCTCGTAGCTGTTAGTTCAGGAATTGCTTGCCCTGTCACAAATTTCACTTTCTTCAAACTCCCATTCCCACTAGAATTGGATGTTTAAAGCAAAACCAAAAATGTGTTGATATCACTTCCTTATCCAACAAATTAAGTCCAGACATCTCATTTCAAAACTCAGTATGTGGCCTGGATGCTCTGCCACCCTCACTGCTCTGCTTTCCCCAAAGTCAAGTTGTAATGAGGAAGGTGGTGGGTCATGTTCCTTGTGGTGTGAGAAGGTTGAAAGGGGTGTCAGATATGAGTGGCAGGCCTGGGATGCCTCGGAGAGAAGGCCCCCTTTGGGCTGAGTCTTGATGGAAGGGCCAACCAGCTGATCAAAGCACAGCTGGTATGAGGAGTGAGCCCACAGCTGGAGCAAGTCACGAGTGTGGAACAGGGGAGAGTGACTTATCCAGCTGGGGCAGAGGGAAGGGTGGTAGAGGGTAAGAGCTGAAGCTACAGATGGGCAATGTCCACACTATAAATGGCTTTCCTTTCCAGCCCAAGGTGTTGGCACCAGATCCTAGAAGTCATCAGAGATTTTGATGGGCTTTTCAGCAGGAAAAGTAGGGTCTGAAGGATAACTAGAAAGTGGATATGGCTGGGTTAGTTGTGTAGTCTGGGAGGGTAGAGGTGGGATTGAAGGACCCAATGGACATTCAGACACTAGGGACATAAGGGGAGAAGCTGGGCATGGGAATGAATTAGAGGATTTTCTGACCCAGTAGGTGTAGAAGGTGAAAGAATGAGGAATGTAAAGTGAGGTTGGGAGTTCTGGCACGGATGCTGGGGTGAGCTCTGATGGAGGTAGAGAGAGCACCAGAGGACTACATTTATGGATGCACTAAGGTTGTTCCTCTTCCTGAAATGAACAGCATTTGTCATCCTATCTCTGTAGTACCTAAGAAACATTTTGCTTATAATAGAAATCGCCTAAGTTTTAGTTAAAAATAAGCTGAGCAGAAAGGGAATTGAAAAACAGGACTATCCAAGAGGATGAATAAATGGATGCACAATCAAGTAGGAGAATAAGTGGTGTAGAGCCAGAACAAGGAGCTTGGATTTCTTTCTGGTTGTTATGGGAAGCCATTTCAGCAGAGACTGACATGTTCTGAGTTACATTGTAGAGACAGCTACTTTGGTGATTCTGTAGAAGATGGTTTAGGGGGGCAGAGAAAGGCAAAGTGCAGGTACAAGATATGAGAGCATGGTTGGAGAACACCAGGAATTTAATTTAAGGAAGGTGAGCTGGAGTCTTACTCCTTCCTCTTACTGACTATATTTCTCTAGGCAATTCTTACCGTCTCTGTGCTACAGTAGAGATGTTAAGGTGGGTCTGTCTAAAATGATTTTGCAGTTCTGTATCTATCTGCCTGCCTTCAGGTGCCCTTCTTGTCCTCACAGCCATGTGACTTCCTCTTCACAGGATAAGAAAGTTGAGGACAGGTACCTGGGCACTTAATCAGTTGGCCTGAACACAGAAACAACTCAAAGCTGCATGACCTAACATCAGCCAGGTTTTTGCAGAAAACACCCAGGCGTGTTCCTTCCTCTAGATCAGATTTAATTTTTTTTTTCTAAATTCATGTATTCTTTTTAAGTTGGCTCTATGCCCAACTGGGGCTTGAACTCCTGACCCTGAGATCAAGAGTCACATGTTCTACTGATGGACCCATCCAGATGCCCCAAGACCAGATTTTAAAACAACATTTCTAATAATATTACTGTGCTTTCAAATTCCCAAAGCTTAGAGCTTGTTGCCATCCAGCCTGAAGCATGAGAAGCCTGTGTGGTTTGAATAAATCTAGAAAGTAAGTGGGAGTGAAGGCAGAAGACTCTGGTTTGAGCCTTAACCCAGATATTTGCAAGTTACAACCTTGAGCAAGTCCTTTCCCAAAGCTTAGAGCTTGTTGCCATCCAGCCTGAAGCATGAGGAGCCTGTGTGGTTTGAAAAAATCTAGAAAGTAAGTGGGAGTGAAGGCAGAAGACTCTGGTTTGAGCCTTAACCCAGATATTTGCAAGTTACAACCTTGAGCAAGTCCTTTCACCTTTCACTGTGGATGTGTCTTCAGAGCAAAGGCCCTACCATGGTTGAAACCGTGTCTGTTTTGTTGTGTCCCAGTGTTCATCCAGAGTAAAATGTTCAGCCAATAACTCAAGAGATACCAATGCAAACTCTTGACATAAATACTCAGACTTCTAATGTTCCTGCCAGTAAATGGCATAAGCCTGTCCCCCCTTTCATTTTCTACCTTAATGAAGGGTGAGGGCTTGATTAACAGAAGTCTGGGATAATCCCAGGTTTTCATTGCATAGATCCTGATGCATATCTGCTCCTTTCCCTGTGGGTAAGTTTAAAAGAGCAACTTTAGAATCACAGATTGTACTGACCCACCCTCTGTCACTCTCTGCCTGAGTGTACGAGCTGCCCTTGAAAAAGAAGAATGTGCCTTGATTAGAGCAATGAAAACATGTATATGAAATGAGATGTTTTCCAGAGTGCTAAGTATAGATCTATCCAAGGATTTGGAGATGAAGAAGTCTGGAAGTAATGGAACTATAAAAGATAGCTGCCCCAAGGAGGAATAACCAGAGGTTGGGCTTGATTGACCAGCATGTAAAGTTACAGGATGGCAAGGAGAGCAAGAGTGAGCCTGATTTGAAGTCCTGTTAGGAGATAGGACATAAAACCTGGAAGGAGCAATGAGGCCTGAAAGGGAAGAAAGGCATGAGTTAGGAATGTGAAAAGACAGAGGTTTAAAAGGATCAGGTTTGGGTCAATAATTTTATCAAGTTTTGTTGTGTAACATACCACACTAAAGCTTAGTGGCATAGCAGAGGAATGCTTTTCTCTGCTCTCTTAGGTTCAGTGACTCAGGCTTGCAAAAATAAGCTAACAGAAGCGAAATAAACAGGAGAAAAGGCATACAAGTTTTATTGATATTAATATTTTTATGGGCACAGGAGCTTCACAGGAAGGCGAAAACCCAAAGAAATGGGTAGACTCAGAAGCTTATATACCATTTTAACAAAATATGATAAATTGTAGAGAAATGACAAAAGGAAAAGGGGATTTGGGCTTCTAGGGGCAGTAAATTGTGGGAAGGTAGATATATATGATGGGGAAACTAATGAACTGATAGAGGTTATCTTAGTAAGGTTTGTTTGTGCAGACTCATCTTGGTGCCAGCTTTCTATCTTCATGCCCATAAAATTCTCTGGAGAGGGGATTTATGGTCACCCTCATTTCTCAAAAGTTTCTACTGTTAATCAGACAAGGGAAGCTTCGAGGAGGCCTCTTTCTGCATCTGTTGATTCTCAGTTATTTTCAATTCACCATGATCCATATGCCCAAGTGGCATATTTGGGAGATGTATTCCAATCCCAAATAGTTAAAGATAGCAATGGATATTTATTTAGTCCATGGATCTGTGGGTCAGCCATCAGGTGGGGCTCAGCAGGGCTGACTGGGGGCTGGCTGATATCAGGTGGCCTTAGCAAGACCTTCTCTCTGGTCCACCTGCTCTGTCATCCTTCTGTCAGCACGCGAGGCTTGTTGTCTCTTGGGCTCAGCCGTATTTCTGCTGCATTCTCTAGGCCTAAAGCAAGTCACAAGACCGGCCCATACACTCCACCTCTTGATGGGAGAAGCTGTAAGTCATGCTGCAAGGGGTGTGGATGCACGGAGGTGTGAAGGATTGGGCCGTCTTTGCAGTCAACCAGTTTTCTTAGGTACTCTTTATGTACTCTTTATCATCCCATGGTTAAAGGCTTAGAGCAGCAGTCAACATGCTTTTTCTGTAAAGGACTAGATACTTTATCAGGTTTTACAAGCCACATGGTCTCTGTTACAAATACTCAACTTTGTGGCACAAAAGCAGTCACAGAACATCGATAAAACATAATTGAATTAATGGGCTATGTTCCAATAAAATTTTATTTTTGAAAATGGGCACACTGGATTTGACCCACAGGCTCTAGTTTGCAGATACCTTACTCAGAAGACAAATAATGTTGAACAGAAATAAATAACATGGGGGCACCTGGGTGGCTCAGTGGTTGAGCCTCTGCCTTAGGCTCAGGTCGTGGTCCTGGGATCCTGGGATCGAGTCCCAAATCAGGCTCCCTGCGAGGAGCCTGTTTCTCTCTCTGCCTGTGTCTCTGCCTCTCTCTGTGTCTCTCATGAATAAATAAATAAAATCTTAAAAAAAAAAAAAAAAAAAAAGAAATAACATGTGAGTTTGGGTGGTAATGATGCATTCAGCTTTAAGCAGTTACTTTTAGCTCATCATTTTTGCCCTTAACAAATGTATTATTTTATTTTCAGGTTAGTCGTTCTCCACTTCTTTTCCTTTTACCTCTAAAATTGTATCAGCTTTGCTGTGCCACTGAGCACTTTGATCTTTCTTCCCTATAAGATGTTCCAGTTTTGTTTTGTTTTTTTTTTTGTTTGTTTGTTTTTTTTGTTTTTTTTTTTTTTTTGTTTTTTTTTTTTTGTTTTTTTGCTTATTACTCTTTTCATTTTTATGCTTTTCCCTGTCTGGGAAGTTTCTTTGGGTTTGCTTTTCTTTGTTTCTTCACAAAGATAGAAGATAACTCTATTCCCTGGAGGAACAGAAGCATCTCACCCATGAAATAGCGTCTGAGTCAGTCTCATGGAAGACCCTATGACTTGAGATTCATGCTATTCACAGGTGCCAGAAGGATGGCTTATTCTCAGAAGACGTGTGAAATGCATCCACTAGGAAACTAGACTAGGAAATCTCAGGTAGTGTAGATTTACAAGGAGCATGTGGAATCAGAAGGAAACAATATATAAAAAAAGTATATAAATAATGAGCCAATAAAATTAAAATATAGGGGCTGAGAAGCTGCTTAGGTGCTAGTTCTTTGTTGATTCTATTCAACCTGAAGTGTAAATAGGAAAATGCTCAATATTTGCTTCTTCAAGCCATGTCTGTGACTGCCGGTGAGCAGGTGCACAGTGGCCAGGGCATCCTTTTCATGAGGATGAATGCGTACAGCCTTGTGGATCTCCAGGCTGATGGTGAAGAGACCTGAAGGGCATCCGGGCTGTATTTCCTTTGGAGTATTCTCTTTTGGCTTGCTCTCTGTTGATGCTATGGTCTAGCCATTGAATTAATAGAGTTCGTTCAAGGGTGAACAAATGAACAGTCAAGTGAAGTATACAGCATATGTTAAAGTGAATCATTTTAAAGTCCTTTCTTGGGTAATACAACTATGTTTCTTTAAACTCCACTTCATGTGAATGAATGCCCCGTTCCTAAATATTATGAGGAAATGTTTTCACTGTTTACTGATTTTGGTAATTTTTAGGGAGCGTGCATTTTAGGTCTTACACTAGAAATGTGTGCCAGGGCCAAGATGAGCCTTTACTAGGTGCTCTACAAATACTGTTACTGTGTAAATGCTGAACAAACATTGTTTCATTGAAACCTCAGAAGAGGCCCGTTGTTAGGTGGGTCTCTAGCCTCCTTCTACAGATTGCAGAACCAAGGCCAATGATGGGTAAACATGTCACCCAAGGCAATACAGCTGCTCACAACTGAGAGGAAAGATTCCATATGCTAGCCTGCCCCGGTTCTCAAAGTGTGGTCCTTGGCCAGGAGCACCAGCAGCATCTGGAGCACTTGTTAGAAATGCAGATTCTCAGGCCCCACCCCAGACCTACCAAATCAGAAACTCTGAGGGTGAGGTTCCAGCAGTCCCTGTTTTAAGAGTTCTCCAAGGTGGTTCTGACTATGCAGCTCAAGTTTGAGAACCACGAGGCATAGAGCAAGTCAGGGAGTTTGGGATTTCCTAAGAGGAAAAAAAATTAAATGCATTCAAAGTTCTTTACAGCTGATCTCCCTCAACCAAGCAATGCAGATAAAGAGGGGGAACTGTTCAATAAAAGAAACTTTTCTTTTTTCCAGAGGAGTTGAATATTTTAGATGTGATTTCACTGTTCAGTGTGCTGAGCACTTGACATCAGTCATCTCTTTAAACCCTCAGATGGTGGTAAGGATTAAATGAGATTATTTTCCACGTTATAGAGGAAAGAGAAGCCTGAATCAATTAACGAATTGCCTACTATTCAACATGTAGTGACCAATGGAGCCTGTCTCCAGAACTGACGTATTGATAAAGAGAACACACATGAATCACAGCTACCTGTCTTATGACTTGGGACCTTGAAGTGGCTGCCATTTGCAAATGATGTGATTCAAAATATGGCGTCTTGATATGTTGAATATTTTAAGGCGGAGGAGTTTGAAATTCATTTGGAATCATTCCTTTTCTTCCTCCCACTCCCAAAGCAGGTCATAAAAAACCCACCTGTGAGAGGATGCCTCTCTATACCTGGAGAAAGAAGCATCCTTATCTCCAACAGAATAGGTACTCTGAGAAGAATCTGAACAAATAGGACTTCCTGAGAACCCCCAGTGTAGTATATTTAACCTTATAGCCCTTGATCTATCATATTTCTAAATGACTGTAGAAATATTTCTACATGACTGTTCATCAAACCTAACACAAAAATACTTAGGTTTAACTGCTTTTTTTCTAGTCTTCATTTTCTTATGTTGACTCCCATGTCACATGTTAAAAAACAAAATTCATCCAAGTAAATGTAAAGATTGAATTGGCTTTATTAAACAGTTCATGAATTGGGTAGCATCCCATCTGTCCATCCAGAAAATATAAGAGCTCTGTTGAGCTGCAGGTAGGGATAGGTTTTTGAAGGCAGAGAGGGAATGGAAAAGGAATTATTAGCAAAGAATGCATTGTTTCAGGCAAAGTTGCCTTCCTAAGGGGAACAGAGGGGATCTCTCAGTGGAGTAATTCCTAATGCACACCAGGAAACTAGGTTGGCTGTTTACAGGTCACATTACTTGTGAGGTTGAAACTGCAGTTTAGGTATTAAGTCTTGGTTTGCTTACATGGGACCTTAACATAAGTGACTTCATTTGGGGCCTGTGGTTCTTTTTATTATACATATAACATATATTTAATAAATTTGTATGCTTTTCTTTTGCTGATCTTTCTCAGTTTAATTTTCAGACCCAGCCAGGGACCCTAAGAGGATTAAGGAAAACTTTTTTTAAAAAGATTTTATTTATTTACGAGAGAGAGAGAGAGAGAGAGAGAGAGAGAGAGAACATGCGCACACGTGCGTGGGGGGGGAGGGGCAGAGGGAGAAGCAGACTCCCCACTGAGCAGGCAGCCAGACCTAGGCTCCATCCCATCCTGACCAGAGCCAAAGACAGACACTTAACTGACTGAGCACCAAAACATTTTTTTTTCTCCTACACAGTTTTTTGAAGATCGGTATATTTAAATATATACACACAGTTAGCAATGGGAGCTACTTAACTTTTTTAGTAACCTATTTGCTTTATCTATTTCAGACCATAATAATTATATTACTATATCCAGGAGTTCTTAATTTGATTCTTTTAAGGAAATGAGAATAGAATTTATTTTTCATATATTTGCCCCTCACAGCAAATAAATGCCCCTCAGAATGCTAATACCTGTATCTTACAATCAATGAAGATCAGCCTTTAAGGATAGAAAAGTATTAACCAGTTATTTTTTTAGTCACTAATTTTTGAAGGGGAAAAAAGCTAGGTAAAATGTATTACATGGAAGGAAAGAACATAATATTTTCTTTCAATCAATGAAAATAGACGTAAAATATCCTCAGCAGGGAAGCCTGTCTTATGATACTTCATATTGATAGACTAATAAGCATATGTTTTTAAACTACTCACTTTCAAAAGCCATAAATAGTAAGCAATTGCTGTGAAACGGTACCTTGTCAAAAGCATGTAACGTAGTGTATTGGCTGAACTAATATGGCTTCCCAGGCTTTGAGGCCAACATGCTCTTTCTACTAAGAAGCTACTCTGAGGACAGTCTCACTGGCACCTCTCGTGCTCTTCTGCTATGGATTCTCTTCTCCCAGGTACCTAAAAGGGCAGGTAATCCTTCTAACTGGTGAAATGCAAAAAAGAGCCTAGTTTTTGGATACTCCCCAAAATCAAAGTTGCCAGGATATTATTTACAGATAAAGAAAGATTTTGTACTAAGTGGTATTTAGGGTAAAAATCTTTGCCAGAGAGCTCTTTCTTGAGGTGTTTGAAAAACACATAGTTAAGGGCGTGGGTTTGGCGTTAAACAGAAATGCCTTTAACTTTGGCTTTGCAACTCAATAAATGGGACTGTAAGCCAGTCTTAACCCCACTGAGCACTGAATCATAGTTTCCTTGTCTGAAAGATAGGGATGATAGTACCTATTTCACAGAGCCATTATGAGAAATAATTAAGATGGATATTTTTAGAGTGTAAGTTAAAGTATACCTCTATTCTAGTTTAAACCTTCAGGACTTTCTATCTCATTTCAAATAATTTCCAAACTCCTTCCTATGGCCTACAAGCCCCCTACGTGACCCTTCACTCTAGTGTCCCATTGATATTCCCTGAAAATACCTGGCACATTTAAACCTCAGAGCCTTTGCACTTGCAGTTCCCTCTCTGGACTACTCTTCCTCCTATTTCATCAGCAACCCCCCCTCCAGCATACACATATTACCCTTACTGTTTTAGATATTTTTACCTTCACATTTATCAATTCCTGATATATTGTTTTTTGTTCACTGTCAAAATTCCCCCTAGAATATAAGCTGTGAGAGCAGATCCTTTGTTTTTATTTATTGCTATATCTCCAGCCGGGAAATCATTTATCACCCAACAGATACTAATAAGCACGTACCGTAATCCAGTGATTGATTTCTTAGTGACATATCTAAGACTCAGATTTTTTTGTTATTTAAATGGTTCCTAATTTTTTTTGAAGATTTTATTTATTTGAGAGAGAGAAAGAGAGAGAGTGAGAGACAGCAGGAGCAGGGGAGAGAGGGAGAAGCAGACTTTCCACTGAGCATGGAGTCCGATGTGGGGCTCCATCCCTGGACCTTGGGATAATGACCTGAGCCGAAGGTAAATGCTTAACTAACTGAGGCACCTAGGTGCCCTTAAATGGTTCCTAATTTTTAAAGAATTTTAAGGGTACCAAGGAACTGCCACTGGAGGTCCTTTTGCAGGGGGATCTGGAAAGGTTAGCAAGAGATCCCATCTGGGGCAGCCATGGAGGTTTGCCACTTACATCTCCTTCCAGTGGACCCTGCCACGAGCCCTGTGGTCAGAAGATGGCCTCCAGCTGCCATGGCTTTAGCACCCTTATGGCGTTAATGCTAGAGTTTTCAGCCAGTGGCAGAGATTCTAGAGCTGGCCCTTGTCTGCCCCAGATGAAGCTGGTGGGCACTCCTTGCCCCGGGAGTCCCATCCACCTGGTAGAGAACCTTCCTCTTGCCTCTCCTCTCTGGGATCTTAGTCCTGCTTCATGGTTTGAGGTCTCTCCCTGCCTGCTCCTGCATCCTCTCCCCTTCCCCTGATGCAGCAGCGCCACTTCGGTGGAGAACAATCACGCTCTAAGCCTTCAGACCTGCCATCTTCTATAGCTCTGCACTCAATGCAGAATTCACGAGGTGACAGCAGTGGCCCTTGTGTGCATGTTCCTGTAATTTCTGCACATCTTTTGGACAATAAAAAGTGATAGAGCCAGGATTGGCCCTAAGGGACGATATCTTTGAGGCCCAAAAATAAGCTATTTCAGAAGACAGAAGTGGAAGGGAGTGACCTAGCGTGCAGCTAGGGTAAAGATAGGCATTTTAAAAAGCTGAATTATTTAAGTAGGAAATGCGTACATTTGGAGGGCAGTGTCTTGGAAGTCATTTGAGATTTCCTTTTAATGACTCTGTTCAATGTGGACTGTCATCTCCAGATAGCAGTAGCTTAAAACACTTTTCCTTGACCTGCTTCTTCATGATATTTCTTTCTCTTTCTTTTCTTCTCTCTCTCTCTCTCTTTTTTTTTTTTTTTTTTGAGAGATCAAGTGAGCAGTGCGTAGGGGGAGCGCCAGAGGGAGAGAGAAAGAGAGAAAATCTCATGCAGGCTCCATGCTCAGCAAGGCTCTATCCCATGACCCTGAGATCATTACCTGAGCTGAAACCAAGAGTCAGACACTTAACCAACTGAGGCACCCAGGCACCCCCTGTGTCACTATATTTCTAATCATTTGCTCAGTGCAGTTTATTATTCTGGAACAAATTGTGATTTAATTAGAAGTGCTTTACTGAAAGGGATTTTCCAGCTTGTGGTCATGCTTCAACCCCATCTGCAAAGCATATCTCCAGTTGTCCTTAGAATTATGGGGGGTGGAGTGGGTATTAAAGAAAAAGTCATTCCGGGCTCTTGTTGAAGAATGATAGGGCAGACTGTGATCAAGAGACCACTACAATGGGGGGTATACACTATTTGGGGAGAGGTTGGGCTCACTTCTGAATACAAAGAGGAAAGGGGGATTTATAGCCAAAGAGCAGGTGAGGGTCACCTGGAGATGGTGGAGGTTGAGGCAACCGATCAGATATAAAGGTGCTCGGATATTGAGGGAGATTCTGGCTAAACCAGTTTAGCAGGATTCCTGTTAAAATCGAGCAATGCAAAGATAGACCTGGAAATCCAGACGTCAAGGTCTAGTTGGGAAGAAGATTCAGAAGAGCCTGACTAAAGTTTGCTCTAGGGAGAGAATCTTGGGGGTGTGGGGGGAGAAGAAAGAGGATGGGAACATTTTTTATTTTAATATTTGTTATAAATATTTTTTATAAAGAGTTATTTCCCTCCCTGGCTCTTGAGTAAGTTGGTCTTCTTTAATTTCTCCTTTTTTTAGTTGCTAGTTCAGACTCCCAAGTTGCTAAGTTTGGAGGAACATGACAGTTTTCTTGTCCAGGGAAGTTACTTTCAGGGACCACCCACTCCTCCTAAAAGCATGTTTTGTTGACTGTTCTTCTCTCTGCAAGCTGAGAAGTAGTTGCCGAATATCCTGGGAATAATTGCTTCAGGTGTTCCATGGCAATAATCAGGAAGCCTGTCTGTGTCCTGCCCCAACACAAGAGCTCTCTCAGAGCCTGAGCATTCAGATTTGGCCTCAGAATACCCACATCAGGGCGCCTGAGTAGTTCAATTGGTTAAGCATCTGCCTTCAGCTCGGGTCATGATCTCAGGGTCCTGGGATCAAGCCCCTCGTTGGGCTCCCTGCTCATCAAGGAGTCTGCTTCTCCCTCTCCCTCTCGCCTTCTCCCTGCTCAAGCTCTCTCTCTTAAATAAACAAATTTTTAAAAATCTCAAGAAAAAAAAAGAATACCCACATCAGAGATGCTTCAGGGAGGGAAAAGGACAGAGGCAAAGAATCTGACATCTCAAACTGACAGACCTTAAAAATTTAGTCCCAGAGACTTAATGGAAGTTACAGGGAGTATGGGAGTTCCTAACCACTCATGGTCATACTTTAAGCAGTCAGAAACAGAGCTGGACTCCCGTAGGTGGCTCATCCATGCACATGCTCCTTCCACCTCCCAAATTCAAACCCTACTCGAGCTGACCACAAATTCTTATTAATAATAAATATCATTAGGCTAAAGTTCAGGGTTTTTAAAAAATAATATAACATGAAAAATCAGGGAAGATGTTAAGATGTTGTACTCCCCCCCCCCCCCCCCGCCCCCGCCCTTGCTGCTTGTCAGTATCCTTCATCGATCCTTCCAAGCCAGGTCACTTGGAAAGTTAATGATAATCTTTATTTATGAAATGAGTAGATTAAAACTTTCTACTTGATAAGTATAAGGTTCACTGTATCCCTATTGCCGAAATGAGCAAATTATGTGCTCACAATTGGTTTGGGAGGAGGAGAAATTTTCATTTGTTTCTATGGCATTTAGAAGCCAAGATAGACAGCAGGTCTCTAGCACGTTGTGAAGTTTGCCAAATGATTCCCTGGATCGCCCTCTCACCATCTGAGAATGTGATATGCCCTGTCAGGGAGGTGCAGGGCGGGGGCTCCCAAGCCTGGCATTATCTTCTCATGCCACTCATGGCCCTCCAAGAGGGTGGAAGCTAACCCTGTGTTCTGAGGGCTGAGCCTCTGTGCCTGATTTATACTGAGGTGGGCTTGGGCAGAGAACAAACACAACCTGAGCTCCTTGTGCAAAAAACAAAATTTCACTGAGTCTAGTACAATGGTAATTTACAAACTCTGGATTTCCTCCTTGCTGAGACTCCCAGATGTGCATTTTGGGAACTTAGCACACAGGGGTACTGTTGCTTATTTTAAGGATCCACCTAACAGAAATGCTCTTCCTGTCACACTGTGGATGTAGCTCTGCTGCTTATCATCTGTGTCCTTTTAGGCAACCTGCTAACCTCAGTTTGGATCAGTTTACTCATCCATAGAGTAGGGATGGTGTACTAACCTCCTTTGTTCTTGGATGATTAGTCATAGTCAAAACTGGCAGCATTAGTAATAATTACTATTATTGGGTTACTAACAATCAGTAATAATTTACTGGGTTCAGATTATGCATCAAGTACTCAATGCCCAGAGGTAACCCATGAGATAGAGCAATTATTTTTGGTTGTTATTTCTGTTTTTGGAGATGAAGAAGTAGAGTTCAAATAAGTTTGTAAGTGTCCAGCCACAGTTGGATCTGTTCCATCTGACTCGAAAACCAATGTAAAATGCCCAGTAGTTTCTGGTGTTCCTGGACTGGTTTTTCTGCTTATTTACACATGTTTCTTCTGCATTGCAAAGTAAGCTATAATGTAGAAATAGGTACCACAAGATAAAATGAATGGAACAGGGATTTAGGCTGGTGTGAGGGGGAAAAAATTAGCAGGCAGCCACTCTTTGGGGAGCAAAAATGTTCCATGAAGTTGAAATAAGTGAGCTGCAGAGCTGCTGCTTGTGATCCTGGTGGCCAATGCAATGCAGGAAGGACAGTCATAGGGATCACCATGTCTACTAGATTGCAAGGAAAGCAAAAAATTGGGAAAACCCTTTTTACTTGGTTTTAGAAACCTAGAACACACTCTGACATGATGTGAAGCAATGGAAAACCTCCCTTTGTGACAACCTGGTAATAAATATAGTCTGTGCAGCTGGGGGGAGTCACAGGGAGGCCTCAAGAAATGAGGTAAGGGGCATCTGGGTGGCACAGCAGTTGAGCATCTGCCTTTGGCTCAGATGGTGATCCCAAGGTCCTGGGATCAAGTCCTGCATCAGGCTCACTGCAAGGAGCCTGCTTCTCCCTCTGCCTGTATCTCTGCCTGTCTCTGTGTGTCTCTCATGAATAAATAAATAAAATCTTTAAAAAAAATAAATGTGGTAATTAAACCTAAGAAGCCTCCTGTGCCCTTCTAACCCTAGCAATGGTTACTGGTATACAGTGTCCAGGAGAACAGTGGAGCCTCCAGGTGAGACTGGTGAGCAGTTGCCTGGGCCCATCCCCAACAATATGACTCTCACTGACTGATCTCGAAGCAGATGACTTAAGTGTGTGATTTGGTGGAGCCAACAATCCCACTCTGCCCTGCCAGCTATACCATACTGGGCAAGATGCTTCATTTCTGTGTTTTGATGGTCTCTCTATAAAACAGGAATAAGAATAGTACCTCCCTTGTAGGGATGTTGGGAGGTAAGTTGATGTGTACAAAGTGCACGGAGCATTGCTGGGTGCTCAGTAAGCGCTGTGCATCTCTGTTAGTCACAGCTGCCACAGTGGCACAGAAGCAGGGCTTTGGGTATTAGGTGCCACTGACACTTTTTGGGATACTAAACTGCGTATCCCTCTTGATTTCTGGCTGAACATTAGATAGAGGAGCAAAGGTCTCTAAATTTATTAAATTATTTAAATTTAATAAATTTAAATTTTTATTTAATTTATTATTAAATTATTTATTTTTATTTTTATTAAATTTAAACAACCCAGTAGGGGTTTCCATCCAAAGAATCAAAGGTCACAGAAAGGAACACAAAAGCTGCGAGTGTTCTTATGTTATCTGACAGATCTCTTCACAAGGTAATAGCATATAACAGGGGTCCTTGATGGGGCAGCCATGACCAATGTCCTCCTGCTCCTCTTTCCTGTTTAGAATGTGAACTCAGAAGCCCAGAGCCCATCATCTCATGGGGTCCATAGATTAGAAGGAAGATTAACAAATGGAACAAACTTTCTGGATCCTTCCAAGGGGAAACTAGACCCATGAGAATAAAAACAACTTAAGGACCCATCTGCTACAGCAGTCTATAAGTCATTTGGATGACAAAATGTCATCACCAAGGGCTTTTGTTCTAACTTGAAAAAGTTAAAAAAAAAAAAAAAAAAAAAAAAAAAAAAAAAAGTTCTGAGAGAGGAAGTGTTTATGCAGAATCAGAAAGGATCTGCTACTGCTGGCTACAAAGTTTAGTCAATTCCTCTGGAATAAAGAGCTGAAATAAATAGGCCAAGTGGCATCACTTAGACTCTGAGATTCCAGGATCTGATAGAAAGCAGGAGCTCTTGGTTAACTATCCCAGACTCCACCTGTGTCCCCAGCCAAAGGCCACTCCCAAGCTCATCTGTTCTTGTTGGTAGTGGTTTATAACTTTATCGATATTTGATAAGATTCCCTAGTGGCCTTTCCCTAACTCATATGTCACTTGTCTCTCTCCAGCCTTAATGAAGTCATTTTTCTTCCCATGAGTTCTTTTTTTTAAAAGATTTTATTTATTAGAGAGAAAAAGCATGAGTGGGAAAAGGGGCAGAGGCAGAGGGAGAAGCAGACTCCCCACTGAGCAGGGAGCCCTACACGGGACTCCATCCCAGGACCCTGAGATCATGACCTGAGCCGAAGGCAGACGCCCCTTTCCCTTTGGTTCTTAACAAACCAAATAACAAGGACAGTGGGCACCATGTTTCCCCACAGGTGGAGCCTACAAAAGCAGTGTTCATTTACTGATCATTTAGAAATCCTTTGGTGTTAGCCAGACGGGGACCGTTTTGGTCAGTGTTGACAAAGTTGAATAGGCACAGGCTTTGGAATCCAAGAAACCAGCTTGCATCCCAGGTCTGTGACTTATCAACTGTGATTTTAAAGAATTTATGCTTCTCTGAAAAATATTCCCCTTATCTCTATAACCGCACTGCCCAATATGGTAACCATTAACCACCTGTGGCTATTTATTTTTTTATAAGAGACTTTAAAAAAAATTATTTATTCTTGAGAGACACAGAAAGACAGAGGGAGAAGCAGACTCCATGCAGGGAGCCCGATGTGGGACTCGATCCCAGGACTCCGAGATCACACTCTGAGCCAAAGGCAGGTGCTCAATCGCTGAGCCACCCAGGTGTCCCGCACCTGTGGCTTTTTAAATGAAAATGAATTAAAATGAAAAACTCACCTTTGTTGCACTAGCTACATTTCAAGTGTTTCATGGCTGCCATGTTGGGCTGTGCCCATCTGGCACATTTGCATCATTATAGCAAATCTATTGGGCAATGTTGGTCTAGTCTAAAACTTTGCAGAGTTGGCAGATATTTTAAATGAGATCATATTTGTGAAATGTCTCACTACATAGCCCCAAATTAAATAGTACACTGTTTTCTAATAGCTACTATAATTTATTCAGCACTTGCCTTGTCCCAGGCACATAGGCTTTCTCAATTTTGAGAGCCCTGTGAGGTTGGTGTCCATGTTCTCAGTTTCTAGGTGGGAAAAGTGAAGCTTGGTGAGGTCAGACAGCACCCCCACGATTCTTCAGCAGATGCCTGGCAGGGAGGCTGGCATTGGAGCCGCAGCACCTCTTATGAGGATCTGCTGTCTCAGAAGACAGAGGACACCCAATGGAATGTGAATGGCCCTGCCCATTTCACTCCTCTGTGTCTCCCAATCTATCTATCCAGTCACAAGCATAGAAGACCCCCTGAACAGCTAATGTTTAAATAAAGTGGAGTTAACGCACCGATTAGCCAATCTAAAAATCCCTATCTCTAGCTTGTGGTAAGGACTTGACCATTCCCTGTTTGATGGTACAGACCCCACAGTAGAAAGATGTAGCATTTCATGTGGGTAATGATGGTGGGCAAGAGGGCAGAAGAGCAAAGGTGAGAAAGAACACAAGTAAAATAAACTCAACCACCTGTTATGTAGAAACCCCACCCAAATACCTGCCTCCCTTCAGAGTACTCAGCCTGCCCAGATCTCTGCCATTCCTTTTAAGAAAAAAAGGACTTAAATTTTGTTTAACCAAAAGACTTTTAAATTTGAAACAAAGGAAAACTATTTTAATCTATGTCACAGTTTTAAAGGTTTTATTTATTTCAAAGTGTGTGTGTGTGTGTGTGTGTGTGTACAAGCGGGCAGAGGGTCAGAGGGAGAGGGAGAGAAGCAGACTTCCTGCTGATCAGGGAGCCTGACACAAGGCTCAATCCCAGGACCCTGAGATCATGACCTGAGCCGAATGTAAATGCTTAACCAGCTGAGCCACCCAGGCGCCCCTAATCTATGTCATCTTGAAAGTGACTTGACTCTGAAAGATAGGTCATAATATGGAATCATGTTGAAGTGGCATGCGTTAAGTGGGGAAAAGAAGCTAAAAATAATGTTGAGACACACAGCTTTTAAATAGACTCTATCCTTGATGGAATGAGGGAAGTGCCTCGGGAAGCGCATCATGGCACAAGCCTCTCACAGCAAGAATCACTGAGGCAGAGAGTTTCTAGCTATAGTGATTTCACCAAAAGTGATCCTTCTTGCCTCTCAAACAACATGCCCCGCCTTGGTCCCCAGCTTGTCCATAGTATCACAAAAGGCGTTGCTGTGTCCTTCATCCTGTCTCTCCCAGTGGCCTGAGGAGAGAGTGAGCACCTTAGGCTGGCAGAGTCCACCAGTCCTTGAGCTCAAAGTGTGACTGTGGTGAATTTTAACAGTCTTCTGAGAACCGAAATTCTGAGCTCCCTGGAGGAAGTTCTGCTATGGTTCGTTTCCTTACTAGAGAATCCTATTACCATTTGTTAGCTGCAAAACCAGTGGATATGCAAAGGAAAGAGAAGCCAGCTTCCTCTGATGATCTCCCCTGCCATGCCCCACCCAGTCTGGAGGGAAGTTTTCCTGATGGGGACTGAGGATATTACTGCCTCAGCCAGGTCATGGGCTGCCACCCAGGTGGTGGTCAGTAGGTATCCATCTGAAATTTAACACTGCCGGTAGGAAAAAAAGAGATGTGTGCATTACTCACCCTGAGGGCTGGGTCCTTCTGTGTGTTCTCGGGAGTGGAGAGAAACCTAAATAGATAGTGTTTCCTTTCCTTTCAGCTAATTGCCACACACTCCTCAGATTTGATCTCTGTAGTTTGAATATGTTTAGTCCAAGAATCTTGTGGTCAGAATGGACAATGTTATTGTGGGCTTTGTTGGGAACCTCATCTTTAGCATTTGGCCAGGGCTTCTTGGAGCTCCCACAGAGAATTTCTCTTTGGCTACTGCCTTTCCTAACAACCAATGTGTTTTTATCTGTGAACTCTATGGGTTTCTGGTCAATGATATTTTTTTTCCCTTTTTGCTTTTCTTGCTAGTGAGCCCAGAGCCAAATTGGTATCCTATTTTAACTGTTTAGGATCTTATGACATGCCTTTCTGGAGCTCTCCTTTATTTTGAGCTTATTTTACTTTTCTATCTTATTTTTTTCCCCTTGCCCACACTTATCCTGTTTTGAAAATGATTTCTTTGAGGGACACTCAAACAGCACTCCTGGTCCAGTGGGAATTCCCAGGGTGTGCCTCAAAGCCACACCCAAACTTTGAGATGAGCTTGTCTGAATTTAAAACAGCCCCTCTGCCAGGCAGACAATGTGGACTGGATTCAATGCAGTGTCCTTGTATTTGTACCTCTGTTCATGGCAGCCTTCCAAGGACTGACCCTGATGGGTTCCAGGCTTGCTACAAACAACCCCCTCAACTTGAATAATTTCTTGTTTATCTGTTTTATAGATTGGCCTGCTGAAAAATACTTTATTTGAAACAGGATATCACATGTTCATTTATTTTTTTAGTGCGTGAATTTAGTTTTGGGGTGCCTTTGATGTGCTAGGCACTTGGAATGCAGATGTGAACCAGAACATCTCAAGTGCTCTGCCCTCGTGGAGGTTATACTTTGGTGTGAAAGCCATACAATAAATCAATACACAAAGAAATAAAAATAATTGGAGATCGCAATTGGTGCAAGCAAAGAAATAAGGTACTGTAATAGAGAATAAAATGTGAGAGACCTTTTAAAAAATATAGAGAAAGCCCCCTCTGAAGACACATCATTAAGGTGAGGCCTGCAGGATACAGAGGAGCCAATTATGCTAAGGGCAGTAGGAAGGGATTTCTGGGCAGGAGAGGCTGCAGGTACAAAGGCCTGGGAGGAACTTGAGGAGTTCAAGGAGAAGAATTTCCACGGCTATAATGAAGAAAAAGGAAAGCAGTGGAAAGTGGCAACATATACAGTCTGAAGAACCCAGCTTGTCTAGGGCCTTTGGTAAGGAGTAGGATTTTATCCTGAATAATGCAGGAATCCATTGAATAGTTTTAATGAACTGATGAAACGTTCAAAGAGTTAATCTGGCTGCTGTGAGAAGAAAGAATTGAAGTGGGAAGATCAGTCCTTGGACATAATGATGATGGTTTGGACCAAAATGGTGGTAAGATGGAGTAAAATGGATATATATGAGTATGAAGGAGATTCATTTAATGGAAGTGAGAGGAGAAAGTCAAGGATGACTTAGTTTTCAATAAATTGGTAGGTACTGGGAACATTTATTGAACTTAAGGTCTCATGCTGGAAAGGCTTGGAGAGAGGGTAAGGAATAAAGCATTCAGTTGTAGGCATTTTAATTTGGAGACATCTGAGTGGAGATGTCAAGTAAAGTTCCGAACTCAGAGAGATCTAGGGCTACTCTTGTAAATTTGGGAGTTACCAAGAAATAGATGGTATTGAAATCAGGGGGGGTTAATGGAAATCTGGGAACATATTGGCAATGAGAATTCTCAGAACCAAGTCCTGGAAACCATATAGAAGTTGAGGATAGAAGAAAAAGAGACTAAAGAACGTAAAGACTGCTAACTCTGGGAAACGAACTAGGGGTGGTAGAAGGGGAGGAGGGCGGGGGGTGGGAGTGAATGGGTGACGGGCACTGGGTGTTATTCTGTATGTTAGTAAATTGAACACCAATAATAAAAAAAAATTAAAAAAAAAAAGAGACTAAAGAAATGATATGCAACCAAAGATTGGAGAGTCTTCCAAGGAGGGACTGGTCTGATGCTCAGAGATCAAATCAGATGGGAAAAAGAATGTGTGTGCTACATTTGGCACCATGAAAGCCATGGTAAACCTGGCTGAAAAAGTAACAGAGGGTGACAGGAAAAGACGGCAGATGGAATTGGTCAAAGATAGTATGGAAGAGAGATAGTAGAGAGGCAGTGAATATGGACAAACTTTTCAAGATATGCTCTAAAGGGAATCAGAAACATAAGGTAGTAAGTGACAGGCAGTGGGAACAACTAGAATGTGTGTCCTACTAGGAATGATCTAGTAGAGAAAAGAAAAGTTGATGTGTGTTGGGTGTTGATAAATGAAAGACTGCAGTCCTTGTGTGAGTGAAAGAGGATTGCATCTGGAGCAGAAATGGTGGAGGGGGGATTGACCCCTATTGGGAGAAAGAATGTTTCATTGAGAGGGAAGAGAGAGAGAGATTCTTATTTTATGGATTTTTTTTTTTACCCAGTGAAGACAGTAATTGTACCCAAGGAGTTTGAGAAGCCACGAAATAGTCCTTTTGTAGAGTGGGGAACCTCTTTAAGAAATAATTTTAAGTTTGGAAGTCATTGTTGACTATTCATGTGAAGTTTGTGATCTTGAATATCAGCTAAAGCCTGAGAATCCAGTTCTGTGATTTTCTTAATCAAATTCGGCAATAAAATATGGATAAGATGGACTTGGTTCTGTGACTAAGAAAACAGAAATGAAACATGGGGATTGAAGGTGTCTGTGAGGGAGTGATTGTAATATTGGGTCATGGAAATTAGCTAGACAACAGTGGAAGGAAAAGGAGGAAGAAGTCTGGTGGATAGTGAATGATCAGCAAGGTTGACAATTAGGAAGTTGTAAAGAAGTCAAATGGATGTAGGAGAATAGATACTGTAGAGGTAGGGACTAGAGGGATCAAGTGACATGGTCCAAGATTGGGACATTAGAAATTGAAATACCAAGGTGGTGGTGATAAGCTCCAGGGGTACTTCATAACTGACAAAGAAAGAGAGAAAAAAAAAATCATTACAGTTAAGGAGGCCAAGGAACTGAAAGTTCCACCTCAAAATAAGTTGTAAAACCATTCTTATTTATCATGTATATTTCATGGATCATTTCAAATCATTATTTGGAAAAGGGTAGGGTACACATAAATAAATAACGATGGTAGTTGATTCATTGTGGGTCTACTCTCTAAATGCCATTTTAGGGCAGACTTCTGAATGTTGTGCACAAGAAATCTGTACTAATGTTAAGAGACTGCTTGGGAAGTAGTCTAAAATGTGTTAATTCTCATATTTTAATTAGTGATTCTTGTTTCTCAATCAGTAATGATACAAGACTCCCTACAGCCTTTTGGTCAAGTTTAATACGTTTTGCATGGCATATAACAGCCTTCTGATCTGGCCCTATTTATGTGTCCAGTCTCATCTGCTGCTACTCCCTTGAGATGTTCTAACCACACCATCTCCTCAGAAGTTCCCAGTGTCTGGTTAAGCCTACAAGCAGCAAATGCTGTTCCCTCTGCTCAGCATGCTGCTTCACCTGGATAACTCCTACCCATTCTCTGAGACCCATTTAGAGTGTAAGCTCTTCCCTGGGTGAAGACTTTTCAAAAAAGTTGAACCATCCAAAAGTGCCATCTTTGTGGGTCGAATATTGGTGATGTCATGTTGTTAGTAATTTGCTACCGCAAATGTAAATTTGAACCATACATTACTGATAGTAGCTACCACTTGCTGAATTATAACTGTGTGCCAAGTACTTTACACTTATCAACTCACTTAATTTCTATGAGCCTGAAAGATATGTTTAATACTTTTATTTAGGGATCCCTGGGTGGCGCAGCGGTTTGGCGCCTGCCTTTGGCCCAGGGCGCGATCCTGGAGACCCAGGATCGAATCCCACGTCAGGCTCCCTGCATGGAGCCTGCTTCTCCCTCTGCCTATGTCTCTGCCTCTCTCTCTCTGTGATGACTATCATAAATAAATAAAATTAAAAAAAATACTTTTATTTATTAGATAAGGATTCTGAGGCTTAGAAAGGGGCCTTTGAAGAGATGATAAAAAATAAATAGTGGAACTGGGTCTTGATTCCAAAGACAAAGATCATACCATGTTCCCATTCTTTGTATTTTTCATTGCTATGTCTGCAGTGCTTAGCATGTGCCTGATATGGAGTTGAAATGTGAAAGAATGAAAGAATGATATTCTTCACCTGTCAGGAGACTACCCAGACAAATTTGAAGGCTAGCTTTGTTCAAGGACCCTAGATTCTGACACTTTATGGTGGCCCAGTATCTTGACATTGGCTTTACCTTAATAAATGTTTCTGTTTCCCTGAAATTTAGAAAGATATGTTTTGATGGGTGAAACTAAGAGTCTGAATGACCCTTAAAGTCTTAATCCTATAATTACTCTTTATTTGTTGTAAGTCACTACCCTGATACACATGTGGCAGACAAGTTCCCTTTTGTTGGCACTATAATTATCTAGGAGGACTAACTACTTCTTTACATTATGAAAAAGACATGGGGATTTATTGACACATGGGTACCAAGTCTTGGTACAAAGCAGTCCAGAGGGCAGAGGGTATCTGGGTTCATTTCCTAAATACCCTTTTTCTTTCATTGATGCAGAATTTTCCTGGTGCTCATAGTCACAATGGTGCTTTCTTGCTAAAGACCGGGAATCCTTTGGCAAGTACAGCATAGCTGCCCTGAGCCCCTGTGGGGGCTAACATTCCTTCTCTTTTTTTTTTTTAAGATTTTATTCATTTATTCATGAGAGACACACAGAGAGAGAGGCAGAGACACAGGCAGAGGGAGAAGCAGGCTCCACGCAGGGAGCCCAATGTGGGACTCGATCCTGGGACTCCGGGATCACATCCTGGGTCAAAGGCAGACGCTCAACTGCTGAGCCACCCAGGCATCCCCCAACATCCTTATTTATTCAAATTTTGATTCTGTAAGTTTCAACAGAATTTCTCGTGTCAAAGTGTACAGCAGTGGTTCTCAAACTTTAGTGTGCATTAGAATCACCTAGATGGGTTGTTGGAATGCATATTTCTGGGCCCTACTTCTGGAGACTCTAATTTGGTCCATCTGGGCAGGAGCACTGGACTCTGCAGTTCAGTCAAGTTCCCATATGATACCGGTGCTGCTGGTCCAAGGACTACACTTTGCATAGCTCAAAATCCTGCTCAAGTCCTGGTTTATAGGACACCAAATGAGATTGGATGTAAAAACAAAAATCTTAGAAGTTTTCTGAGTAAACATCTGAATGATAAGTGAGACAAAAAAAAAAATCAGTGACTTAAAAAAATTATCTCCTGATATTTTGCATTATATTAAATACAGATAACAGTTGCTCTTTTGTGGAGGAAGACCAGTTGGCTGGAATCTAGAAGTCTCTCTCTCTCTCCCGGAGCTCTTCTTCCAAGGCCTTAGAGAAACTTTCTTCTCAATGACCTACAAGGCATCAGTGTGTTTTATATTTAAAGCTACTCTAGAGGCAGATGCTGCATAAAGTTGATCAGTCTTTCAATACAAAACTGAATGCAAAGAGTTTTCAAGATGAAAATATTCTGTAATATAATAGGAAATGTGGTCATTAGATTTAGGATGCAAAAGGATGATTTCTCATTTTCCCTCTTTTACAGGCTAAAAGATATTTGCATTTTTATTAGATTCAAAATGGGGTGAGTCATTCAGATCAACACATTTCTTTTTAACAGGAATCCTTTGTGTTTGAACCCAACTGCCTCTTCAAAGTGGATGAATTTGGCTTCTTTCTGACCTGGAGGAGTGAAGGCAAGGTATAGTACAGGAACCGTGAATTGTTCTTTCCTGCTCTTTGATTTAAACCATTTTATTTCTCAACAAGTAGACAGAAGGCCTCTTGAGGGCATGAACTCTACACTTGCTTATTTATTCAAGGTTTTAAAAATGTGCTTCCATGTGGCAGGCATTGGGGGGATATGGTAGTGATCAAGTACAGTATTCTAGACCTCATAGATTCAGTCTAGGAGAAGAAGCAGGCATCAAAAAATAAATAAATAAAAGGTACAAGTCATTGAGTGTTGTTAAGAGAAGGTTAGGTTGTTACAAGAGTTTAAAACAGGCAGATCTGATTTAATCTTGAGAATCAGGAAGGTTTCCTAGAAGAAGAGATTTTCAAGCTGAGTTTCAGAGGTGCATTAAGAGCATGTTCATCTTGTTACACCCCAGGACTTTACTCAATACATAGCACAGTGCACACATTAAATGGATCTTTGAACTGAATTTTAAAAAGTAGAATTGGAATTCTATAAAAGCATTGTACCCATTTAATATTGCATGTACACACATATATTTAATGAGATACATACACTAATAACAATATTATATGCATAAAGGTAACAGCACTTTATAAACATAAGTAATTATTCAGACTTGCATCCATATATACGAGTATATTTGAAATGGAATGTGTGGGGTCTTGACTATTTCTGATCATTGGGTATTGCAATGACTGCCCTTTGTTTTTCACTCCTTCTCTCCCTTACTGTCATTGGCATTGCCTTCATCATCACATACCTCATCTGTGCCATAGGTCTGGCAGGATTTCAGCTCACTGCTGTATTACATTCTCTCTTTTCAGGAAGGACAAGTGCTAGAATGCTCCCTCATCAACAGTATTCGATTGGGAGCCACCCCAAAGGTACCTGTGATTGATGTTTGCTTTTCTTCTAAACACAGATTTACTTAGGTTGGAAAAGGTTTCTGGAATGCAATGTAACCTTTTTTACTGCCCCAAACTCATCAGCTGGAATGAAGAACAATTTAGAAATCTTTTCATCTATATCCATTGGATGGTTTGGATTGCATTATGTTTAGTTACATTAGAAACGCTATTCCCCTTTCAAAGAGAAGATGCTTGCATGATACTTCCATCATAGAAACAGTTTCCTTAACTCAGAAATTAATTCATCAAGGCCCCCCTCCCTCTGCTGCCATTTTTTAAAACAAACAATGAGTCACTTCTGGTCTGTGGTTAATGTGGAAATTTAAACGACATGGCTAGCTCCATATTTATGCACCTGTGCACGCAGACGTGGGCTCACCTTGGAGGCTCAGTCTGCCTCTGAGAGAAAAGATGACAGAGCATGTAAATCCATCTTCTTCACAGTGATTGATTTGTTTGAATAAGAAGCTGTTTACATAGTGATGTGAGGAATTTAAAAGCTGGCCTTTTTCTAGAATATTAAAGCATCGTATTTATTCCCATTTTCATAATAGCTCTGCAGGTTTTTAGATGTCAAAAACAAAATTATGTGAATCATTTTGTTTGTCTTTTTCAAAAGCTGTCCTCTTTTACGTTAGCTAAAATTCCTGTGTAACTATGTTGGCATTTCCTCTTGAGTTCTTTTGGAGGACAAAGATGCTATTTTATTTGATAATTATGGTAAACATACACTCTCTTCGTTCCAAATGAAGATGTCATGGCTTCTAGAGATGAACATACTCTTTGTGTCCAGGTTACTTGAAAGCCTTAATCTTATTTTTTTGATAGCCCTTGGTGGCTGGCTGTGGCAGTGTCTATGTTTATTTGCATGAGATGCTAGTGACTGTCCTCTGCTGACAGCTGCCTTGGATCTTTGGGGCCTAGGCAGGACCCAGTCAGAGCCTTTTCATTCCATTAGCATCTTCCAGGTCCTCCAATAATTACAACAAAGCACCTGAAGAAAGACCCTCACACCTAGTTTTCTGAATCAATAATATTATAATACTTTTCTTACTACATGAGTTCGTAGTATGTAGCATTACAAGTTTTACCTCTACAAGTTTTAGAATAATGCTAGATATCAGGGCATTTTTAGATCAGAAAGAAAACATTTGTCCTTCTGTGTATTTTTACATCAATTGAGCATGTTTCCTCCATGCTCTGTGATCTAACAATTTTTTTTTCCTATTTGTGTACTTCTATACAGGATCCCAAAATCTTGGCCGCTCTTGAGGCTGTTGGAAAGTCAGAGAATGATCTGGAAGGGCGGATAGTTTGTGTCTGCAGTGGCACAGATCTGGTGAACATCAGTTTCACATACATGGTGGCTGAGAATCCAGAAGTAACTAAGGTAGCCTCGGTGAAAAGAACCTCCCTTCCTTACCCCCCATGTGTATATATGTGGTGTGCATAGTATTTTATGTATTATTTTCATATATATATTAAAGCTGTATAGTAATAATTTTAACTTAAAAATATATTTCCATTGTCTAGCTGAAATGTTGTAGAAAATTCAGCAAGCACAAAACTCTTTTAGTGCATCACTTAAGTAAACCAAAAGTCCAGGTACTTCTGTCAATAAGTTGTAGGAGAAACTAGCCCAGCACCTGATATACTAGAATGTACATAGTAATCACCTTGGATTTTGTTAAAATGTGCATTCTGTTTCAGTAGGTCTGAGATGAGGACAAAATTCTCCCTCACAGGTTCCTAGCTGATGCCCATGCTGCTGTTCTGAGAACCACGGTTTGAATAGCAAAGGGCTAGATCAGCACTGTCCAGTAGAAATATAAATCAAGCCACAGATATCATTGAAATTTTTCTAGCAGGCACATTTAAAGAGTAAGAGGAACAGGTGAAATTAATTTTGATAAAATAGTTTATTCACAGTATACCCCTAATACTGTCATTTTTACTTATAGTAATTATAAAATTTTTAATGACATGTTTTACATCCTTTTTATAGTAAGCCTTCAAAATCTCATGTGGGTTTTTAATTCAGCCAAGCTGTATCTGAAGAGCTCAATAGCTACATATGGCTAATGGCTACCATATTAGACAGTGCAAGTCTAGATGATAAAGCTATCCAAGCTCCACCCCCGCTCCAGCCCTAGAAGTTATTAAAGAATGGGGGCATGATCCATCTTTTAATACCATATCCAGTATACCATTGCCCTGGCTAATGAGTTTCAAAGTGATTTTGGCCAAAGTAGAAAGCCTCAAAAATAAATCACTTTTCTGCAAGTTCTAAGTATCCTTCTATAATAGATGTGAGGAGGGCTTAGCCTTGATTCTCCTGTTGCAGAGACATGGGTTTGAGGGGGGTAGGAAGGCATTTTATTTTCCCATTTTAATCCTAACAGAAGAAACTCAGTGTAGGGTTGAATGAGAAAACCATTGTTGCAGATATCGGGTTTTACAGCTAGACTGAGAACATACAGATAAGATCATCTGACAAATCCAAGCATAGAAGACTTAAACCTGGCCCACAGCTAACTGGTGGCAGAAATGAGTTCTGTAGACTCTTGAGACCCTGTAGGCTCTTTACCACCACTCACAAAGTATGGTCCGCATTCCAGCAACACAGCCTCACCTAGGAGCTCCTTATACTTTAGAGTATCAGGTCCACACAGACCTATAGATCCACAATCTTCGTTCTTTTAACCAGACCCTTCCCACCCCCTGCCATAGATGGCTCAGATGTGCGTGAAGTCCGAGATGCTCCCATACTTAGGATTTAGAGCCAGGAATGGATGTTCCACATCACAGGAGAGCCTACATTTCTGTCTTGTGGTGGTTTTGCTGGTTTTGTGCTGTTATTACAAGTTATCTTGCTTTGGGAGAACAGAAATTGCAAAGCCTTCAAGTTCTTTTATGATTTTGCTTAGATCAACACCAGTTTGAATGGTTTCTTAAGAGAACCCTTCTGATCTAAATGTGTATTGTTCCTGTTTTCTGTAGTCACGCCTGCATATTTGCCACAGAGGTCGTTTTTAGTCGCTGTTTGCCATAGCAACATTCAATCCCAGAAGTCCATGCTGACCACTCATAAAAAGATTTGTTAATCAGATACAGATCTTGGGCTGCCCAAAATTTTGCAAAAAGACAGTTTTGCAGACCTGTGTTTTCTGGCTTTTGTCAGCTTGTCATATTGCAGACGGTATGACTTGATGTAGGCTTGGGCTTTGGGACCAGGTTGCCAAGGCTCAAATCCTTGCTGTTCGCTAGCAGCTGTATGGCATAGACACACGGCTTACTCCTCTGTGCCTCATTTTCTTTTATCTGTAAAATGGGAGTAATACCAAAGTATCTGCTTTTAGGATTGTCATGAGGATTGCATGAGTTAGTACATGGAAAGTGCTTAGTACAGAAGGCTTTTTAGTGAGTGTTAGCTCTGATGATCACAGAGCCACAGAATGTTAGAACAGGAAATGGAGTTTAGGAAGCACTTCCTACCACATCAGATGAGTAGGCAGAGGCCAAAGAGTTAAAAGAACTTACGACTACAAATCAGGCTGGGCCAGAGTCTGGCCTGACATTCAGGCTTCGTGGCATTCCATGTGATACTACTGCCACCCCACCTATGCCCTGAGCAAGTACAGTCCTAGGAAGATGGCTCAAATCAATAAATCCCATGTTTTGGCTTTCCCTGGTTTGATTGCTATCATAGTCCATTTCATTTATTTCCTTGAGAGAGAGAGCGTACAAGCAGGATGAGGGGCAGAGGAAGAGGAAGAGAGAGAATCTTGGGCAGACTTCATGCCCAGTGCACAGCCTGATGTGAGTCCCGATCCCAGGACTCTGGGATCATGACCTGAGCAGAAATCTGGAGTTGGGCACTCCATTTGGTTAACTGAGCCATGCACATGCTCTGGTTCATATAATTTTTAAATTACAATGAACATAAACAGGTTTGGAAATAAACAAGTAACTCATAGTAATCATGCAAAGTGAGAACAAAGGGTCCAACATATTGGATGTTAGCTTAGTAACTGTGAGAGTTTAGCATTCCCTGGTCAGGGGTTTTTGCTTGTTTTGTGAACATCTGACAGGTACTAGTCTGACCAGGGAGAGATAAATCGAGAGAGTTTCTTTTAAAAAAAATATTTATTAATTCATGAGAGATACAGAGAGAAAGAGAGAGAGAGAGACAGAGGGAGAAGCAGGCTCCATCCCGGGAGCCTGACATGGGACTCGATCCGGGTCTCCAGGATCAGGCCCTGGGCTGAAGGCGGCGCTAAACCACTGAGCCATCCAGGCTGCCTGAGAGAGTTTCTAGTATAGAACTTGTTTAGGAGTATTTATCCTCTGAGATTCTTGAGTCTGTTTTTAATTTCTCGACTCTTACAACACTTAGGACCTGACCATTCTGAAAAACAAACAACCAAACAAAAACTACTTTACCAAACTTTTCATCCAGGCTAATGGGCCAACTTTCAGCTTTATATACTCTCCATAGAGAATCAGCTTTCACAGGGAGGAGGAACCTTTCCTGACTTTGAGCCAAAGCCATTTTACTTTGTTCTTCCTTTTTCCCCATGGGATTCTCTGTTATTTTTTCTCTTTATTTCAAGTGGATATTTTAAGTTTGCATAGTATCTGAGTTTCTCAGAGTTGAGGTTTCAAATAAATAGAAAATATTTTCCAGCACATGTGACTGCAAAAATATGATTGTGCTTTTCTTCAATAAAAGAGGACACCGGTATAGAAAACATCTTGTAGCTCGGCTTGTATTTCCTTCAGCTGCCTTCTCTGCTTAAAGAGGCAAGAACTTGCCTTGCGCTGTACCTCATTGGAAGATCTGAGCTCAGGGCAGCCCAGGTGGCTCAGTGGTTTAGCGCAGCCTTCAGCCTAGGGCGTGATCCTGGAGACCTGGGATCAAGTCCCACGTCGGGCTCCCTGCATGGAGCCTGCTTCTCCCTCTGCCTGTGTCTCTGCCTCTCTTGCTCTCACTCTGTGTCTCTCGTGAATAAATAAAATCTTAAAAAAAAGGAAGATTTGTACTCAGTTCTACATCCATTCTGCCCTACAAAATAAATGCCGAATGGTATCGTCAACTTACATCCAAATCTAGACCTTTCAGCCTTCACCCACTGTCCTCACAAGCTGCTGAGACCACAGACGCCTTCCTTGCTTCCCACATCTGCCTATTACAAACACCCTTGTCCCAAGGATCTAGCTGCTTCTCACCACCGCCATCACTACAGTGTGCCCCAGGCCATCTCCCCTCACTGGGTTCTCTGCCTTGGCCCTGCCCCTTTGAGTCTTTTCTCAAAATAGCAGCTGGAGGGATGCTTTGAAAATGTGATTCAGATCACAACACTCCAAGACTTACAAGGCCCTGTAAGAAGCCACCCGCACTACTTTTTCCTTTCTGTCCTTCTCTTCCTCTCTCGTCTTTTGTATTTCCCTCCAGCTCCAGGGACTTTGCATTTGCTGTTCCTTTTGCCTGAACACACTCTTCCCCCAGTTACATGCACTGCTTTCTCACTCACATTTCTTATGTCTCTACTGGAATATGGCCTCAGCTCCCCATCTTGCCACTCCATGGGTCTCCCTCACTCCTTACCCTGCTGTACTGTCTTCATAGCATTGATCACTATATACCATTTATTCATTATTCTCTTCCTCTGCTGACTAGGGCAATGTCCTGTTCACTGCTATATCCCCAATATCTAGGAATGTCAGTGCCCAACATTTAGTAGGTGCTCAATAAATTCCCACTTTACTGAGGTCTTTATATTGACAGAATCAATGAATTCTAACCTGTGTGATAAATGTGTATAATTCTGATTGCTAAACACCTCCAGTTTTGTACCGCCAGTTTGGTTGTAAGAGAAGTTAGGAAAGACAAGAAGCCTGAGAAAATTTGATGACAAGAAGCCTGAGAAAATGGGATGCATTTATACTTAAAAGGTCTGGGATTCCACAGTGTTATTTTTAGAGTCCCTTTGCAGGATATACATGGGGACTGTCACTGAGAATCCACAACAGACTGGAGGTTTTAACCTGGTGTCTTCCTTTTTCCAATTTAGATCATTATTTAATGTTTGCCTTAATCCCTCCTGTCCTTCAGTTAGAAAATTTAGCTTTTTTCCTTTCTTTAAAAAAAAAAAACCCTCTGTTAAAAGGAATGGCTAGCAAACTGTTGGCCACTTCTTCCTCTAATATATGTGCCTTTGGGTAACAGGTGAATCAGATAGGTCGCTTAAAATGCCTGTGAATAAAAGCAGTCGCAAGAAAATGGTATTGTCCAGTTTTTTTCTGAGCTGTAATAAAGCGTTTTTTTTTTTTTCCTGGATCATCCTCATCTCTTTGCAAATAACACAGAACATTATAACTGTGTTCCTTAGTTAGAAAAGCAACTCGGTTTCTCTTCTGTATTTTTTCTCTCTCGGAATGCAACCAGCTTGGAAGGAATTTGTCTCTGGCTTGTTGAAGGGAGTTCAGATGTCTTTCATTAAGTTACAGCTGGCACTGCACAGCAAACTGAAATCACAGAGTCACTGTACATAAGATGGAAATGCAGCCCTCATTTAAAATCCCCAAAAATAAGTGTGTTATTTTATACTAAGTTGAATTTTCCTTTGATTACAAAAATAAGCTGTTTTTATGAGGTTCAAAATGCAAAGATTTGGACTGAATTTAGACAATTTCCAGACTGCTCATTATGCTTCATGCAGGTTGTAAATATTTGGCAAACTCTATAAATTATGCTTTGTAACCAAGTCCTCAAATAAGCCCATGAATAAGTACCATAGAAATTAAACTATAAAAATGTTATGTGTTCTTTTTTGTATACAAAAAAGATAAAGTCAGGTAGTTTATTACAGATAATAAAATCTTATTTTAGTAGACTGGATTGAATGACAAAACCACTTTGCTGAACTTGAATTATGTTAAGTGGAAGGGCTAACTACAAACTTCCGTGGGAAAAGCCCTGTAGAACCTCCCTCCTCTCACCTAGCTTTTCTCCTCCCAAACACAGAGCTTCTCAGAGGGATTAGACCACTGGCCTTACCTGGGAGCCTCTAAAAAATGCAATTTCCCCCAACCCAAGAAATCTGAAATTCTGGGGCCAAGCCCAGGAATCTATTTTAAACTAAGTTCCCAGGTGATTTTTTTTAAGACTTTATTTATTTATTCATGAGAAACACAGAGAGAGAGGCAGAGGGAGAAGCAGACTCCCTGTGGGAAGCCCTTTGCGGGTCTCAGTCCTGGGACCCCAGGATCATGACCTGAGCCAAAAGCAGATTCTCAACCAGTGAGCCACCCAGGTGCCCCTGCCAGGTGATTCTGATGCAGGATGAAGTTTGGGTCCTGTTGCTTAGTGTACAAATGGACTTAGTTGAAAATTCACAATGACTGTGAACTTAAATTTTTATCAAATTGATTGACTACAGCAAACAGGTTAATCTGTAGACCTATGGATTATACTAGCCTAGCCATTGATTTAGTATTCACAAGTAAGAACACAGAAAGCACCATTAAAATGAATTAGCACCTGTGACCCTAGCAATAGCCTTGTTTCAGAGCACTCCCTGTTAAAATGCTGTTTCTTTGAACATGGAGTTTTAATTGTATTATATATGCCCGTGGTTGTCAAAGTGTAATCTCCAGACTAGCAGCTCAAGCAGTACCTGGGAACTGAATTAGTGATGCAGATTCTCAGGCCCTGCCCCAGCCCTACTGAATCAAGTAACCTCGTGCTTTCATGAGCCCTCTGGTGCTTCTGATGCACACACAAGTGTGAGAAGCACTGCCCTGTGGAGAAGCTCAATGAGGAGTGTTTATATCCCGCTTCTCTTGAAGAACTTACACCAGCTCCCTGGTCTGCTGCCCAGGCTCACCTGAGCCAATGCCTACTGGATGCTAAAGTGGTAACTTATAAGTCTCAGCTTCCTATCATCCAAGCCCTGATTTACTGATTGATTAAAGTTTTTTACCCCATCACCTCCATGTTTTTTGAGGCTCATGAATATGTGAAGTGAAGCAGTGAGGGCCAGTTTAGGAACTTTTTTTCAGGACAGAGCTGTGAGCGATGAATCAGCAAATGAGTGGGTGTGTGTTGTAAGCTTTAAGTGCCTCATCCCATCTAGGTGTTTTCTTCTTGCACATGAAGATAATGTGGTTCGTTTGTCTTATTGCTGAAAATATCATTCTCTCTCTGCCTTTGGAAGGAGGGCTGCGTTCATTTGGCTTATCTGTGGAGTGGATGACACTTGTCTCCTTGGGCCTCCCATGACCCCCTTCTATCTCTCTTGTTCCCTCGGTTCTCATTCTACTTTTAAAGACCATCTGTTCCAGAACTCAGTACTTCAGTATCTCATCCATGGTGGCACTTTGTCATCCCTGAACTTAGTTATTTATCTACATGCGACCAAGTTCCTTTAGACCACAGGTTGCAAATTCTGCCTACAGAAGCCAGGAAGATGATGTGAATAATGAAGGAGGTCCAGGTGAGGACAAATAAGGGAAGGTATAGACAGTAACAAGTTGGAGGGTAAATATACCCTCCGGGGGTGGAGGGCAGCATCTACCTATTTCCAGACAATTTTCCAACTATGTAAGAATATGGCTCTTAAGGTTGCTAGATGGTTGAAGATGGTAGTTTTTTTTCCATAAGATTCTAGACATCTGGATTTTTTTTTTACATGAAATCTCCTGATGTTAAAATGTTGACAAACATATTCATTTTTTTAAACACCATGTGTACCAGTGACAGACCTGTCTGTCGCTCATTGAGAACCTTAGCTCTAGACCTCAGCCAGCATACAATATGAATATACTTACACTAAGATGAATGCTAATATTTACCTAATGTGTTCACTTCATTGACATTATAAATGAAGATGCCCGTCTTTTTTTTCCCCCTTTTTACCTTCTTCTATCCAGCTACTCATCCAAGAATTACTTTTTGATGAATTCTCAGGTTGGATAAATCATTTTTACTACATAGGCTTTTTTGTTCTCATTTATAAAAGTAGGGAGTTTTGCCAAGTGACTTTGAGGTTATTTTCTCCTTTAAGAGCTTAGAAATCTGTTTCAAGAAAAAGTATACTAGATGCCAAGGAGGATACAGATTAGTTGCTTTGGAGGACACTTGTATTTATGTAGAAGTCCCTAGCCTAATCTGGGCCATATTACCATCTCCAAAGCCAGTCCGCAAACTGCTAAGATAGGAGGTTCTGTGGTTGGGGAGCAGGGGAGGGGGGGTGGGAGAGTAAGTATTTCCATAAAAGAGGCAGGACTTTGCTCCCAGCAGAGGGAGGGCCTGCTGGTCCTGTTACAGTGATATCTACAGTGTAGATATGCAGTCCACCAGAAGACAGAAGGCTGTGCACATGGGGGTTAGCACATGAGAAGATTCAAAGCAGAAATTATTGCCCCTGCAATGGCAGATCCAGTGTGGAGACTGGAGTGGACACTTCTGATTGGGAAATTGGAAAATCAGGCTAAACATATGCCCTACTGGGAGTGCCAAGCAAGATACTTGACGTAGAGTCCATCCTGAAGATTCTAGGGAGGTAACAGAAGGTCATGCCTTGTGTTGTAGGAGGGATGCAACACAGTCTTTATATTCTAAGATCAACACATGGTAATAACATGTGGCTGAGAGCATCGCTCCTCAAAGTCTTGTCTGGATCAGCAGTAGCAGCATCACCTGGGAACTTGTGAGAACAGAATCTCAGGCCCTGCCCCAGACCTGATGAATCAGAATCTACATTTGAACAAGGTCTGGTAGGTACTTTGCACATTACAGTTTGAGAAGTACTGAGATATAATTCAAGAAAATCAGTTGTTTTGGGTGGTAACCAGTGACATGTGGAGGAAAGACCTGAGAAACCTCTGAATATGGAATCAAGAGGGTTTGTTTCTGGGTGAGGTTAGAGAAGCTAAGGTTAAGACTAGATTTTAAGTCTGATTAACTGCCAGTGTGATGATATGGTTATCAGAAAGTGAGGGCCTGGTTACTTTGGGACAGAGTGGGGAAGTGACCGTGAATTTGTTTAAAATATGTTCTCTAAGAGTGTATATGCCATGGGACTGGCTGTGGATCCTGCAATTCAAAGGAGCTCACTCAGTAGTTAAGAGCTCTTGGGACTTGTCTGTGGACCAGCCCTGGCCTGGATGTCCCTGTGTCTGCATCTTTAGCCTCTTGGCATTCTAAAAACATCTCTCTTTGGGGTGCAAGGTGACTCAGTTGGTTAAGTCCCCAACTCTTTCTTGGTTTGGGCTTAGCTTATGATCCCATAGGTAGTGGGACTAAGCCCTGTGTAGGGCCCCCTGATCAGCAGGGGGTCTGCTTCCTCCCCCCCCGCCCCCGCCGCTTTCTGCCTCTGCCCCACTCCTGCTCACACATGTATGTGCTCGCGCTCTCTCAAATTTTAAGAAAAATTAAAAATAAATAAAAACACCTATATATTTTCTTCTGAAATCCTCTAATTATTAGTCAAGGGTGGATTTTTACCGTCATTTCTCACAGCATCAAACTTACTTAAAAGTAAACCTCCTTGTCAAAGTCTATGTTCAGGAACTGGGAGTCGGAGCTAACATAGGTTTTATTGTCCTTTTAGGGAGTCTTCTCATCTGAATCAGTGAGGTTTCCTTGGAGTTGTGGGAGGAGCAAAGTGGGGAAGAAGCTTTGAGCTATAGCTTAGAGCCCTCCTCTGCAGCAACACTGAGCACACTGGCAGTCATTATACACATTTGCATGGACTATGCGTTTTTATACAGTTCACTGGTGTTTCCTGAACACAGGAGGAGGATTGCTCATGGTAAAACAAGTACTTCTACTACATTCTAGTACAAAGTGCAGAAGAGTAAAAAGAAAAGAAAATAACCCTTCTCCAAAGAGTGTATTACCCCATCTTCCATGTCTTTTTTTTTTTTTTTTTTTTTTTTTTCCTAATCTGAAGTGAAATTCACATAGTGTAAAATGAACCACTTTAAAGTGACTGGACAATTTAGTAGAGCACAGTGTTAACAACCTCCTCTGTCTAGTTCTAGAATGTATCATCCTTCCCACAAAGGAAACCCCGTTCCCCACTCCCTACAGCCACCCCAGCGTGTCTTTTTAATTCACACAATTACTTTTATACATAGTTGGGCTCATACTGTTTATAGAGTTTAATGTACTGTATTTTATCATATAAAATTTTTATCATGTACATTTTCTTGGTCTTTAAGATGGTAAACCTCTATGATCTCTGAGGTGGATTTTCTTGGTGTTACCAGTATTTCCTTAGAAACCTTCCAACCCCCTGGGTGCCTCTCTGCAGAATGCAGGGACTTTGTGAGGGACAGGTTTTCATTGCAGGGGCCTCTCAAGCTCTCACTGTTGTGTTTCATCAGCTTGACAGGTTTCCTAAGAAGAGCCTCTATGCTCTAGGCCTAGCCCAGAGCAGCTCATTTTGCCCTAATTGTGAGTGTTATCAAATGACTCCACCAAGGGAATGCAAAATGAGTTACTCTAATTGCTCCAGAAGCATAATATGAAGTTTGGATTTCACCCTTTGGCCCCTGGGAGAGAAAACTGTCACTAGCTTTAAATTGCTTCTCTACTTACCACATAGCTCCAGTTTTCACTGCTGGTAGAAGTTGCCATTGTGAACATAGTATATGTGTAAAACAAGCCTATACGTGTTTGTATGTTTTCTGATCTTGAAAGAATAAGATGCATGAGGAGATGGGTAGGAACTTCACCTCACATATGAGACCTTGCCACCTCTGAGCACTATGATCTGGAGCAAGTTTAATGATCACAGTTGGGGGCTTGCAAAGTGCAGCCAGGAGCCCAAACCCAGCCATCATCAACCTGAGCTGGTATGGCCAATGAGCTAAGAACTGCTTTTACCTTTTTAAAGAGTTGTTAACAAAACATAAAAACCATATGACACAGCATCATATGTGGCCTTCTTAAAGCCTAAAATACTTATTTTCTGGCCCTTTATAGAAATGTTGGCTGATGATCCCCGATAATTAATAATAAGAGCAGTACCAGTGGAAGTTTTTAGTTTATACTGAATACAGGATAATGTTCAAAATGCTTGACATATATGATCTGATTTAATTCTAAGAACAATCGTCCGGGATGGGCATAGTTATTATCATTTTACAGGGGAAGAAATAGTTCCAGAGAGGTTGAGTAACTTGCCCAATGTCACACAGCCAGTAAGCGGCAGCGCTGGTATCTTGAACCCAGGCATTGAATTCATTTTACATCCAACCAACGACTTCCCCCTGAACATTGTAAGATTTTACTGTACTTTTGAGGTTAAAGTTAATGTCCTTATCTGTGGGAGCTGAAATCATATAGTAGCACTTCCCAAATTGGTGGTCTGCAAAATACATTAGTCACAAGAGCCTATATTTAAAGGAGGGTGTCTGGTCAACAAAGCATGAGAAAGCCTTGTTAGGTTTCTTTACTGTAGCATTCCATGAAGCACTATTATTCTGGTATGAATCTCCACCCAGGTGGCAAGGGAAGAGTGGTATTCAGCTATTTTCCAAACCTTTTTTTTCTTTTAATGTCCTTATTTTTGCCTATTGAAGTTACAGAAATGAAACTCTTCCAGAACTACTGCTTTGCATAAAAAAGTCAACAAACAATGTCATAGAGGCATTCTTGGCCCAACATTTTCCAGAAATATGAAAGCAGCATAATCTAGACATTCGTTGGTTCATCCTTACATACATATTCTTTTATTCCTTTTTCTTGCTGCCATATTTCCCAACCCCCCCCCCCCGACCCACCCCCATCACCACCTTTCTTGTCACCTGGGACGGTTAGGAAACTCTTCCATAAAGGATAGAAAGGCAATGAAACTGAAACACACTGATTTAGGTATTTTTAGTATCCTTTATTGAAAGTCCTATTTAGTTTATGGGAGTACCTCTAGATTTGAGGTGATGAGCGCTACAGGCTGATAACTCTAGGCCAGAGTGCCAGAGGCTCCTTGATTGATTATATTTATCACAGGGCCTCTGCATGGTAAGATAGTATTCATTTTGGCAGGGCTTAATTTGCCAGTGTCATTAGCTGGCACATGTCAGGAGGAATGTGATGTTAGGGATTATAAGTACAGGCATCCACCAGAGAAACAACTTCATGAATACCTTTTAATGCACCAACTGTTGATACTTCTCTTACCACCAGGATTTTGCAGATTTGACAGTTGAGCCCCAAAATGCACTTTGACAAAGCTGGCTTCTGACTGGCATAGAACAGAATGCTCTTGGTTTTCTTAAAATCTTAAAATTCTTCAGTTATTTTAGACTTCTCCATGCGGTTCCCAAAAAATGTCACATAAAATAAAGCAAATATCTCATTTTGGTTTTGAATGAGTTCTGCAGTTTGTAGGAACAGAGCTGCTCTGTTAACCTGGGTCAGGAAAGAACATCGTGTTAATCATTCAAAGTCTGTAAGCACAAGTGAACATAAGGCATTAATGTATTCTGAATGTATAGATGTACTTCATTTTCTTCTTCATGTCTCTTCAGCTGGATCTGCAAAATAAACTGACAAGAGACCAATTTACAGAGAAAAGGCATGCAAATTTATTAATTTTTAATTTTATGTACATGGAGCCTCACAGCGGGAAGTAAATACTCCAAGGATCAGGGCTATTTGGGAGTTTGTATATCCTCTTATTAAGGGAAAGAAAGGAAGCAAAAGACCACTTCTAGGATAGCAAATGATTTTTAGGAGCGTTAAATGGGTCCTTAGGAGAATAGATCGACATGAGAATTTTGTGACAATTTCTGTGTGTGGAGCCAACTTTTCGTCTTCCAGAAGGGAAATTTAGAGCTGCTCCTGAGTAGGGATTCATGACAGTGGGGTTCTTTTAGGTAGGCCCTGCTTTTTTTAGTAAGCTAAGGGATTTCAGGAATTCAGATTCCTTCGGCTCAAAATAATTTTTATACTAGAGTGTCATATTTGGGGGGTGGTGTATCTTGATTCCCTTCAACAGTCTATTTATTGGAGTAGATATCTGGCATAGGATGTGCTTACTTGAGACAAGGTGCTATGGATGCAATAGGACATTTTATAGGGTATTGATAAAAGCAGTCTTAGGTAATTCAAAAGTTGTCTCTTGGAGTGATAATGAACAGAAACCCGTTTGGTAGGGGAATTTGACACTTGGGCTTCTGAATGATGACCCAGAACAGCACAGTGTTCTCTCATTTCTTATGACTATTTAGAGGTTCTTTTTGACCTAACTACCTACCGTTGTCAAGATAACCAGCCAGGCTGACAGGTTGTTTTGACTGTCTATAAGTGACTAAACTAATCTTGACTAGGAAAGCAAAAATATTATACAGGCCCAGCCAGATTTATCTTTCACACACAGCCACACATACTCATCTATGACCCCTTATTTCCTGCCCAGATACTCACTCCCAATGCTCTGAAGGTGATTTAAGAACCAGATGGAACTTAATACATTCCTCCTTTTACCTTGATCAGCTTTTCCCAAAGGCAGAGAACAGCAAATGAAAAAATTCTATTTTTCTGGAAGACACTCATTACCATCTCAGGAAAAAAAAAAAGGGCCCTGGTTGCTCCTCCTTTTCTCTTCTCTCCTCTCTAGGTTCTTGGAGATTTGAAAATTTTATCAGAATTCTTATTGACTTCCCAAAGGCTTTTGTGATTAGTCTTTTGAGTTGTTCACTCTACTGACCTTGGATTTCTTTCTGCAAAATCCCCATGATTGGGCCCCAGTTTTAGTAGTTCACTATTGGTCATCATGGGCTCCCTAATTTCCCCTTTCATTCTGGGTTTATCAACTGGATTGTATCTGGGATTGCAAGTGGAATTCCTTTATTGTACATGAGACTCTTCAGCCTCTATCTTGCACTCTTCCTCTCTCTAGGTAACAATTGTGGTGGCTTTCAGGTTTCTCTGCCTGGTTTGTTCTTGCCTTCAATGCTGTCATTGTCTGCCTGTTTGCCTTCTGTCCCAGGCCAGGAGGGAGTTTCCAGCATTGTCATGGATATATCCTTGTGACTGATGCTCTTCGACCTCCATTTCTCTCCCCTTAGGAGATCACCCGGAGTTGTTGATATAAAAGGGAAAATTGTTTTATTTTTTTCTTCTTAACATGATGTAGAAGTTGGTCTGTGATAAACAAACATTGGTAGATCTGCTCCCATTTAATTTTAGAGAGGATTCAGCATCCTAGATGAGCGCATTTGAAGGGTACAAATGTGAATTTTTGTTTTGTTTATGTCAAGTCCTGCCTAAATCATTAGCCTCTCTGCTCTCCTGTTTCTGCCCTTGGGGTTTGGTAATCCCTGGGTCAGTCCCTGGGCCAGGCCCTACCTTAGCCCTGGGACAAAAGCTACTGGGAACAAGACTTTAGGAACACAGACACTTGGCCTGTAGTTAGTCCTGATGCTTTGTTGACTGCAGCTCTGGTGCTCATGCCTGATCCCTGGACCAGTGGTGGCATGAGTACCCTAGTTCTGAGAAACAGGCCCCCATCTGATTTCTGCACCAGTTATCTAATTAAGTGTTCTTCCTAAAGCCCAGGCTTCCAGGCCCGGCCTGTCCAGATTCTGTGCTTGCACCTCTCTTGCAATCCAGGGGAGCTGTTATTTCTAACTGGCTCCTGCAGGGCCATCTCCTGCTGCCTACTAAGATCCTGGAACATTACCAGCAACTGAATTTGCTGTGTCTGTGGAAATCCTTTTAGCCAGCCTCCTTCTGGCTGCTGCTCTGCTTTTGTCATGCCTGTAACTTTCTTTACGATACTTCAGCACACACAGGGATGTGTATGTGAATTTAATCCAAAACAGGGGAATGAAGATTTAAAATTCGATGTGTCTCCATTGGCAGTACTCACCCAAAGGATGCTTAGTTAGCATTTGAAAACTTTGAATCAAAAGCTCATAGGCCATTCATTATATATAAATTGTACCTCAATTAAATTGTTTAAAAACAAAACCAGACAAGCCTATCCTCCTGAGGCCACCTCCACATGCTCTTCAATTATCTTTATCCATGATGAGTACCAGATGCTCTGATACTAGCATAATGTAATTGTTGCATTAGAATCATCTAGAGGGCCTGTTAAAATGCAGATTTCTGGGCCCCATCCCCAAGAGTGGCTGAATCTGTAGATTATAAGTGGGGCCTGAGAGTTGGCATTTCGAATAAACTCCTTTAGGATGCTTGTGCTGCTGATCGGGGCACCACTTGAGAAAAGCTGGCATAAAGGAGAGTAGAGCTGCTTTTTCATTGGTGGAACTTCTTAATGGTATACCAGGTATGTGATTTTTCCAGAAATAATGTACAAACACTGCCACTCTTGTGTGAACAGAGCACAGAAGTCAAGCTAGCCCACATGGCATCTCTTGGAAGATGGTAAGAAATGCAGACTCCTTAGCACAGACACTAGACTCATTGAATCTAAACCTGTACTTTAACAAAATTCCCAAGTGACACAATACATGTTAAAGTTTGAAAAACACTGGCCTAAACCAAATGTAGCACACATCGTCTGGTTCAGTGGCTCTAAGCTGTAGATTCACATTTGAATTATCGACAGTGTCTGAAAGATAGATTGAGGGTCCAACTATGCTCAGATTGTGAATGAGAATCTCCAGGAGAGGCATCCAAGCTTCTGAAATGTCTTATAAACTTCCCTGGAGCGGGGAGTTCCAGGGTACAACAAGCTCTGGGAACTATTAATCTGACCCCTAAGTAATATCCACATAGTATTCTGATAATAGTTTACCAGCTGGAAATGTCTTTCACTTGGTCTGTCTTCGAAGTTAAGTACTGACGATTTAATGGCAGCTAATATCTTATCCTAACAACTGAAATCATTTGATTCACCTTATATGTATAGACCCTTATATGTATAGACTCTCTTATGTGTAAGAGAAAACACATAGGGTTCTACCTGCATTGCCTCTACAGTCTCATAAGCCTCTCTGAAGCTCAAATGCCTTCCTGAAAACCAAGTGTCTAGTTTAATATAAAGATATAGTTACTCCATTCTGATTATTCATCTGGAGATTTGTGAAATGTTGCAATTTTACATTCTAAGCACCTTGCAGTCTTGTCTTACTGCAGCATTAAATCCTGTGGAAATCTTGAAAAGCTTCAGAGTTTCCCTCTAGTGCATGGTTTTATGGGAGGAAAAATGAATTTCTCTCTACCCTTCTGGGTTCTTGGCTGAGACACCCACCTCTAATAAGAGAGAGATTAACGGGAGAAAAATCTATTTACGTGTATACAGGAGCCCCACAAGACAGGAAAGGCTCTCTGGCAATCAGGTAATTAGGTGTACATGCCATCCTGACCTAAGGAGAAGAGGGTAAGGATCTGGGGCTAAAGGCAAGGAAGACAATTTGCAGGAAGATGGGAAGGACAAATGTTTGGAAACAAATGATGTCTTGCCCCATGGAGAAGACTGTCTTGTTTTAAAGAGAAAGAAAAATAGTTATCTTTGGTAATAGCTCTCTTCCTGGTACAGGCCTCTATCTAAATTCTTTTAGGCAGTTAAGAGAGAGGTAAAAAGCTCTTCTTGAGTTTATTAGGCCTTGAATGTATTCAGTTTAAAATAATCCACATGCCAAAGAGGCACACTCTGGGGTGGCCTGCCCTGAACCCCATCAATGAAAATGAGTCTTATACCAGAATTCACAGTACAAAGGAAATCTGTATTTCAGATTGCATAAATTCCTGCTTTATGTTGTTTAAGCAAATGACAACCAGTTAACTGTTAGAGCAATGAGCCACATTGAGAATTGCCAACTGAGATAGGCCTTGACTTTTTCTTAACTTGAACCAAACACCAAACCTCTGCATGGATCAGGGTTTATGTAACAGGTAACGAGAAGGTCCCATATTTTAAACATCTTAGATGGCGCCATCCACTGATTATTTTCACAGCACAGACATAGGGAAGGTGAAAGTCAATCTCTGTAGCATCATGCCTCCTCTTGTTTCCACACGCAAGCAGTTTTTTTTTTTTTGTGTATATATATATATATATATATATATATATATATGTTTTTTATTTATTCATGAGAGACACAGAGAGAGAGAGAGACAGAGACACAGGCAGAGGGAGAAGCAGGCTCCATGCAGGGAGCCCGATGTGGGACTTGATCCCAGGTCTCCAGGATCACGCCCTGGGCTGAAGGCGGCGCTAAACCGCTGAGCCACCCAGGCTTCCCCTGTATATTTTTTTTTATTGGAGTTCGATTTGCCAACATATAGTATATTATAACACCCAGTGCTCATCCTGTCAAGTTCCCTCACCCAGTCACCCCCCACCCCCCGCCCACCTCCCCTTCCACTACCCCTTGTTCCTTTCCCAGAGTTCCCTCATGTTCTGTCACCCTCTCTGATATTTCCCACTCATTTTCTCTCCTTTCCCCTTTAATCCCTTTCACTATTTTTTATATTCCCCATGTGAGTGAAACCATATAATGTTTGTCCCTCTCCGATTGACTTACTTCACTCAGTATAATACCCTCCAGTTCCATCCACATCGAAGGAAATGCTGGGTATTCGTCGTTTCTGATGGCTGAGTAATATTCCATTGTATGCATAGACCACATCTTCTTTATCAATTCATCTTTCGATGGACACTGAGGCTCCTTCCACAGTTTGGCTATTGTGGACCTTGATGCTATAAACATTGGGGTGCAGGTGTCCTGCCGTTTCACTGCATCTGTATCTTTGGGGCAAATCCCCAGCAGTACAATTGCTGGATTGTAAGGTTTAACTCTTTGAGGAACCTCCACACAGTTTTCCAGAGTGGATGCACCAGTTCACATTCCCTCCAACAGTGCAAGAGGGTTCCCCTTTCTCCACATCCTCTCCAACATTTGTTGTTTCCTGTCTTGTTAATTTTCCCCATTCTCACTGGTGTGAGGTGGTATCTCACTGTGGTTTTGATTTGTATTTCCCTGATGGCAAGTGATGGGGGGAGCATTTTCTCATGTGCTTGTTGGCCATGTGTATGTCTTCTTTGGTGAAATTTCTGTTCATGTCTTTTGCCCATTTCATAATAGGATTGTTTCTTCGGTGTGGAATTTAATAAGTTCTTTATAGATTTTGGATACTAGGCCTTTATCTGATATGTCATTTGCAAACATCTTCTCCCATTTTGTAGGTTGTCTTTTAGTTTTGTTGACTGTTTCTTTTGCTGTGCAGAAGCTTTTTATCCTGATTAAGTCCCAATAGTTCATTTTTGCTTTTGTTTCCCTTGCTTCCATAGATGTATCTTGCAAGAAGTTGCTGTGGCCAAGTTTAAAAAGGGTGTTGCCTGTGCACTTCTCTAGGATTTTGATGGAATCTTGTCTCACATTTAGATCTTTCATCAATTTTGAGTTAATCTTTGTGTATGGTGTAAGAGAATGGTCTAGTTTCATTCTTCAGCAAAATTGGCTGTCCAATTTTACCAACACCATTTATTGAAGAGACTGTCCTTTTTCCAGTAAATAGTCTTTTCTGGACTTTGTCAAATATTAGTTGACCATAGAATTGAGGGTCCATTTCTGGGTTCTCTATTCTGTTCCATTGATCTATGTGTCTGTTTTTGTGCTAGTACCACACTGTCTTGATGATCACAGCTTTGTTAGTACTACTTGAAATCTGGCATTGTGATGCCCCTGGCTCTGGTTTTCTCTTTTGGCTATTCAGGGTCTTTTTTGATTCCACACAAATCTTATTTGTTTCAACTCTCTGAAGAAAGTCCATGGTATTTTGATAGGAATTGCATTGAATGTGTAAATTGCTCTGGGTAGCATAAAAATTTTCACAATATTAATTCTTCTGATACCTGAGCATGGAATATTTTTCCTTCTCTTTGTGTCTTCCTCAATTTCTTTCAGAAGTGTTCTGTAGTTTATAGGGTATAGATCCTTTACCTCTTTGGTTAGGTTTATTCCTAGGTATCTTAAGCTTTTGGGTGCAACTGTAAATGGGATTGATTCCTTAATTTATCTTTCTTCAGTTTCATTGTTAGTGTATAGAAATGCCACTGATTTCTGGGCATTGATTTTGTATCCTGCCACATTGCTGAATTGCTGTATGAGTTCTAGCAATCTTGGGGCAGAGTATTTTGGGTTCCTTATAGACAGTATCATGTCATCTGTGAAGAGGGAGAGTTTGATTTCTTCTTTGCCAATTTGTATGCCTTTTATTTATTTCTGTTGCCTGATTACTGAGGCTAGGACTTCTAGTAATATGTTGAATAGCAGTAGTGAGAGTGGTGAGAGTGTCATGTTCCTGATCTTAGGGGAAAGGCTCCCAGTGTTTTCCCCATTGAGAATGATATTTGCTGTGGGCTTTGCATAGATGGCTTTTAAGATGCTGAGGAATGGGGCAGCCCAGGTGGCTCAGCGGTTCAGCACTGCCTTCAACCCAGGGTGTGGTCCTGTAGACCTGGGATCGAGTATCCCATCGGGCTCCCTGCATGGAGCCTGCTTCTGCCTCTCTCTCTCTTTCTGTGTCTCTCATGAATTAAAAAAAAAAAAAATGCTGAGGAATGTTCCCTCTATCCCTGCACTCTGAAGAGTTTGATCCAGGAATGGATGCTGTATTTTGTCAAATGCTTTCTCTGCATTTATTGAGAGGATCATATGGTTCTTGTTTTTTCTCTTGTTGATATGATCTGTCACGTTGATTGTTTTACGAGTGTTGGATCAGCCTTGCATCCTCGGGATAAATCCTACTTGGTCATGGTGAATAATCTTTTAATGTACTGTTGGATCCTATTGGCTAGTATCTTGTTGAGAATTTTCACATCTGTGTTCATCAGGGATATTGGTCTATAATTCTCCTTTTTGGTGGGGTCTTTGGTTTTGGAATCAAGGTGATGCTGGCCTCATAGAACGAGTTTGGAAGTATTCTGTCTCTTTCTATCTTTCCAAACAGCTTTAGTAGAATAGGTATTGTTTCTTCTTTAAACATTTGATAGAATTCCCCTGGGAAGCCATCTGGCCCTGGACTTTTGTGTCTTGGGAGGTTTTTGATGACTGCTTCAGTTTCCCCCCTGGTTATCGGCCTGTTCAGGTTTTATATTTCTTCCTGTTCCAGTTTTGGTAGGTTGTGGTTTTCCAGAAATGTGTCCATTTCTTCTAGATTGCCTATTTATTGGCTCATAATATGTTTTTAAAAAAGTTTGTATTCCTTTAGTATTGGTTGTGATCTCTCCTTTTTTCATTTGTGATTTTATTAATTTGAGTCTTCTTTGTTTTTAATAAGGCTGGCTAATGGCTTATGTATTTTATTAATTCTTTCAAAGAACCAACTCCTGGTTTTGTTGATCTCTTCTATAGTTCTGGTCTCTATTTCATTGAGTTCTGCTCGAATCTTTATTAACTCTCTTCTTCTGCTTAGTGTAGGTTTTATGCTGTTCATTCTCCAGTTCCTTTAGGTATGAGGTTAGCTTGTGTATTTGAGATTTTTCCAATTTTTTGAGGGATACTTGTATTGAGATGTATTTCCCTCTCAGGACTGCTTTTACTGTATCCCATAGATATTGAACAGCTAGCTCTATCTTCATTTTCTTTAGTTTCCATGAATCTTTTTAATTCTTCTCTAATTTCCTGGTTGACCCATTCATCTTTTAGCAGGATGGTCTTTAACCTCCACGTGTTTGAGTTTCTTCCAAATTTCTTCTTGTGATTGAGTTCTAGTGTCAAAGCATTATGGTCTGAAAATATGCAGGGGACAATCCTAATCTTTCAGTATTGGTTGAGAGATTTGTGACTCAGTATGTGGTCTATTCTAGAGAAAGTTCCATGTGTGTTTGAGAAGAATGTATATTCAGTTGCATTTGGATGCAAAGTTCTGTATAGATCTATGAAATCCATTTGGTCCAGTGTATAATTTAAAGCTCTTGTTTCGGGGATCCCTGGGTGGCGCAGCAGTTTAGCGTCTGCCTTTGGCCCAGGGCGTGATCCTGGAGACCTGGGATCGAATCCCGCATCAGGCTCCCGGTGCATGGAGCCTGCTTCTCCCTCTGCCTGTGTCTCTGCCTCTCTCTCTCTCTCTCTGTGACTATCATAAATTAAAAAAAACAAAAACAAAAACAAAAAAACTTGTTTCTTTGGTGATGTTGTGCTTAGAAGATCTGTCAGGGGACACCTGGGTGGCTCAGTTGTTAACCATCTGCCTTTGGCTCAGGGTGTGATCCTGGAGTCCCGGGATCAAGTGCCACATCAGGCCCCCTGCATGGAGCCTGCTTCTCCCTCTGCCTATGTCTCTGCCTCTCTCTCGCTCTGTGTCTCATGAATAAATAAATAAAATCTTAAAAAAAAAATAACTGTCATTTGCAGAAAGTGCCATGTTGAAGTCTCCTAAAGTTAGTGTATTATTATGGTTAAGTATGTCTTTGGTTATTGATTGATTAATATACTTGTCAGCTCCCACATTAGGGGCATTCATGATTGTTAGATCTTCTTGTTGGATAGACACTTTAAGTGTTATATAGTGTCCCTATTCATCTCTTACTACAGTCTTTGGGATAAATTCTAATTTACCTGATATGAGGATGGCTACTCTAGCTTTCTTTTGAGAATTATTTGAATGGTAAATTGTTCTCCAACCTTTCATTTTCAGGCTGTAGGTGTCCTTAGGTCTAAAATGAGTCTCTTGTAGACAGCAAATAGATGGGTCTTGTTTTTTTATCCAGTCTGAAACCCTGCGTCTTTGATGGGATCATTTAGCCCATTCATGTTCAGAGTTACTATTGAAAGATACGAATGTATTGTCATCATAATAACTATTCAGTCTCTATTTTTGTGGATTATTTCTTTGGGCTTCCTCTTTCTTTTACGGAGTCCCCCTTAATATTTCTTGCAGAGCTGATTTGGTGGTCACATATTCTTTCAGTTTCTGCCTATCTTGGAAGCTCTTTATCTCTCCTTCTATTCTGAATGAGAGCCTTGCTGGATAAAGTATTCTTAGCTGCATGTTCTTCTCATTTAGGATCCTGAATATATCCTGCCAGCCCTTTCTGGCCTGCCAGGTCTCTGTGGAGAGGTCTGCCCTTACCCTAATACTCCTCCCCATAAAAGTCAGGGATCTCTTGTCTCTTGCTGCTTTAAGGATTTTCTCTTTGTCTTTGGAATTTGCAAATTTCACTATTAAATGTGGAGGTGTTGAATGGTTTTTATTGATTTGGGTGGGACCTCTCTGTCTCCTGGATCTGAATGCCTGTTTCCCTCCCCAAATTAGGGAAGTTCTCAGCTATGATTTGTTCAAATATGCTTTCTGGCCCTCTGCTCCTCTCGGCATTCTCTGGAACCCCAATTAAACATAGATTTTTCCTTCTGAGACTATCATTTATTTCCCTTAACTTTTCCTCATGGTCTTTTAATTGTTTTTCTCTTTCTTCCTCATCTTCCTTTCTTGCCATCAACTTGTCTTCTATTCACTCACTCTTTCTTCTACCTCATTAACCCTCATTGTTATGACTTCCCATTTGGATTGCATCTCATTTAATTGATTTTTAATTTTGACCTAATCTAAATTCTGCAGTCATGAAGTCTCTTGATTCCTTTATGCTTTTTTTCCAGAGCCACCCTTAGCTTTATAATTGTGCTTCTGAATTGGCTTTCTGACATTGAATTGTAATCCAAATTCTGTAACTCTGTGGTTGAGAGTACTGTTTCTCATTCTTTTGTGGTGAGTTCTTCTTTCTAGTCATTTTGCTCAGTACAGAGTAGCTGTGTGAGCGGGCTGAGTCAAGAATAAGCTTCTTGTTAGAAGCAAAAACCCTTCTCTCTATAGCGTTCCAGTTGTTCTCTCTTTAAATCTCAGGTCGAATTTGTAGGTTTTCAGGATGGTTTGAAAGTTATTCAGGTAAGTTGGTGGGACCCGGTGAGTTGAGGACCCCCACTCCTCCACCATCTTGCCCCACCCCCATGCAAGCACTTGAATCAAAGTGTGTAGGTTACAATTTCCCTTCTAGTGAATGCAGATTTGTTCAGCCCACGTAGGAAGGTATCTGACAAAAACAAAGTAAATCAGGAATGGAGAGCTCTTCCCAAGATCCTTTCTAGAAGACCAGATATCCCAGCCCAGGACCCTGTAGGAAACCATCGGCTCCCATAGAAAACCAAAGATTTCCCGGAGAAATCTCTGCTCCCAGAGATCTAGGAAACTAGATCTCTCTAGGAGGGCAACGGAAGTAAATATCCAGGTGGGGAAGGACCCCTCTTCTAGACCTGTGCTTCTCAAACTGAAATGTGCCTATGAGTCACCCCAGGATCTTATTAAATGAAAATTCTGATCCAGCGGGTCTGGGTGAGATGAGACCTGAGATTCTACGGTTCTAACCAGCCATCTGGACATGTTGATGCTCTTGTTCTAGGAGCTAAACTTTTTACTGAGTGGCATGGGTTCAGAACAGTGCTTTTATATGTGAATTTGCAAAAGAACTATTTGGAAAGCTCACCGACACACAGGTTTCTCTTCCCCAGCCCTAGAGACAGATTTAGTAGATAGGGCCTCATGATTTGCCTTTTAACAATCCCCAGGTGATGCTGCTAGTCCCTGGACTACACTCTGCTTAAGAAGTCTGTAGTTAACTTAGAGCAGACTTCATTTTTGTTTTTTTTAAAGATTTTATTTATTTATTCATGAGAAGACAGAGAGGCAGAGACATAGGCAGAGGGAGAAGCAGGTTCCCTATAGGGAGCCTGATGTGGGACTTGATCCCAGGATCCCAGGATCATGACCTGAGCCAAAGGCAGATGCTCAACTGCTGAGCCACCCAGGTGTCCCAGAACAGACTTAGTTAAGAGGACTCCACCACTTCTGCCAGTATCCTCCTTGAGAACAAAACATCACACACCAGAAGATGAAGGAGGATGACACTGAGTCTTCCCTTTGGAGAAAAAAGTATGTAGCATACTTAGAGAGTATCGCAGGGCCTGTGTTATTTTTTGCTTTGACAGCATGCTGTTTTGAGTAAAGATTGAAAAGGATGCTTCTGGAACAAAATCTAGAGATAAGATTGAGTTTAAAGAACAAGTCTACCTGAGGTGGTGCTGACTGGCAAGCAGTGGGACTAGTTATTTTAGGATGACAAAGTTATGTCTGTGTAAAAAAAAGCTAAAAACTCAAATATCAAAATGTCAGTGGCTAGCTCTTCATGTCAGTAATGGGATTTGGGGGGGGGGGATGTTTACTTCTTTTTGTATACTTTTTTGCCTTACATTTTCTGCAAAGGACATTCAAAATACTGCTTTCACAGCCTTAAAAAAAAAAAAAAAAAAAAAACCCTCCCAGATGTTTTTAAAGGGATAAAGAGATGTATACGCCCTGTGCAAATACACTTTTGTTTGTTTGTTTAGTTTTGTTATGTCTGTGCCGCCTGTGCTGCCTTTTTCATTGGGAAAGGGATTGTTTTGTACATGATGGTCCCAGTGTCCCAGGGACAGAGGAGACAGGTAAAGGGTGAGGCCAAGCCATTTGCCTGGAAAATGGCAATGACGCCTGCCTGCGTGGTGAGAACAAGGAGTCCCAGAGGAGAGGTTGTAAGTCACTAGGGGGAAATTAGAGGCAGTTTCTCCTCCTCCTTCCTTTTTCCCTAAACCATCCAGCTTAGCCACAGAGTCCCTGAAAGGACCTTTCTCACCCTTCTCCTTGGAAGGTCTGACATAAGCTTTAAAGTAGAATTGGAAAAGATTAGAAAATGAAGAGAAGAAGCTACTGGGGAAGTGTAGAAACTGCTGATTTAGACGTCTGAATCGAACTGATCCTTTGGGCTGGTTTCCCTACATCCAGGCTGCTTGAGCCCACTCAGGACGACTGGACCAGAGTGAGGCACTCGGTGTAATCGGAATCCTATCATGAACATGTCACCACTGAGCCAATGAGTATACTCTAGAACGATCCTTCTAGAAACATGCAGCCCTGCGCTTGAAGACATACCTTTTGGGGCATTATGTAGACTGTTAACATATGTGCTTATTTTCAGCAATTCAAGAAATATATCTAAGTCAGTGTTTTTTACTGTTTGTTTTGTTTTGTTTGCTTCTCTTAATCTGGAAACATTCAATGAAGTTCATATGCATCTATTCACCCCAGTACAACTTTTCAGCTAAACTCTAAGGCTCTACTGACACCTGCTGGCATTTCATCTACTTTGTTAGAAACAACAAAACAAAATGCTTAACATATTTCCTAGAGTCTCTGGGTGTTAATATGCTAGGTATCCATTACCTGGAAGAGAGTAGAAAGCCCTGTGGGGCTTTTCCATGTCATGGAGGGAGATGTGTGAACAAGCCCAAAGGAAGGGAAACATCAGGGTTCTTCCTGCCTCTCAGCCATGTGCCAGCTGCTCTGTGATCTTGGGCAAGGTCCCTGACCCTCACTTTCATCATCACAAAGAGAAAAAGCAACAACCTCCTCGTCCTGGTGCCCTTTGGGGCCTGTGATGATTCCAATGGCATTTCCTACTAAGTAAAGCATGAGTTCTGTCACTGGAGTGGTGACCTCAGAGGTCACTCCTGGAGACCTTTCTGTCACAATAAACAGGATTCTTCACCAGCATTGTATTTCAAAAGACAGATGAGTTGTTTAAACCTCCTCAAAGCCTGGTATCTCTGTAATTTATTTTTAGAAACAACTAAATCAGAGTGCTCAGAAAAAGCCAGTGAACAGTCTCAGAAATTGCCCAGTTTCTTTGCCCTAGGAAACCATGGACTCTGTTTCGTGTTTTGGAACACGTAACAAGCCTTCAGGTTGAGAAAATGCTGTCCAGTGAATGCCAGCCTAATTATTTATGTTTTTCTGTCTCCTCTTGGGAAACTCTGTGTGAGCCTGTGGTTTGTTAGGCCAACAACAGGATATCTGATGGTCCCCACAGGGAATTACAGTCCCATATTTAGCCTGACAGAGGAAGTGAAGGCTGATGATGAAAATAATAAAGCGTGTCTTTAATGCTACTATTGCCTTTATTCCTCCTCCCTCTGAATCCTGGTGTCACCATCAGGAGGCTTTCCATGCTATTTATGGTCCTCAGCAAATGGCCTTTTCTAGTTGCGGTAGGAAATTTACCTCTTCTGGCTCTTAAGTCCTCCTTCAGAAAACTGTTAGGTATGACCAGAGCATAAAGAGGAAAGCCAAAACTCTCTATTAGACTCACATCCATTAAGATGACTCTTTCCAAAACGAAAGCAAAACAGAAGAGAACAAGTATCGACAAGGACATGGAGACATTGGAGCCTATGTGCACTGTTGGTGGGAATGTAAAATGACACAGCTACCATGGGAAACAAAATGGTGGGTCCTCAAAAAATTAAAAATAGAATTACCATATAATCCAGTAATTTTATCTCGGGGTATATACCCCAAAGAATTGAAGGCAGCAACTTGAAGAGATACTCGTACACTCAAATTCATAGAAGCATCAATCACAATAACCACCAATAATCATATAGCAAACCAGGTGGCCATCAACAGATGAATGAGTAAGCCAAATGTGGTCATAGGAATATTATTCAACTTTTAAAAAGAAGGAAATTCTGACACATGCTGTGACCTGGCTGAGACTTGAGGACATTATGCCATGTGAAATAAGCCAGTCAAATTTGTCAAAGGGCAAATACTGTGCATGATTCTATTTTTATGAAGAACCTAGAATAGGCAGATTCATAGAGATGGAAGTAGAATGGTGGTTGCTAGAATGCGGGGGCGGGGGGGATGTTGTGTAATGGGGACAGTTTCAGTTTTGCAAGAAGAAAAGAATTCTGGAGAAGGGTGCTGGTGAAGGTTGTACAATAACGTGAATATCACTTAATGTCACTGAACTGTTGACTTCAAAATGGTTCAGATGATAAATGTAATGTTATTTGCATTTTATCACCATAAGTTAAAACCACAAACACTCTACAGAACTCCATCTTTACCTCTCGCCATTGCAGTGACTCAATCACTAGACCGTGTTAAACCTGGTGATACTGTGCAGCGCTGTCTGATAGAACCTGTACTGATGGAGTTGTTCTGTATTTGCTCTGTCCAGTGTGGTAGACACTAGCCCCATGCTGGCTTTCGGGTGCTTGAAATATGATTAGTGAAATGGAGGCACTGAATTTTACTTTTGTTCAGTTTACATTTCAATAGCCACATGTGGCTAGTGGCTACCGTACTGGGCAATGCAGATAAAATATACATATGTTCTATGATCTATCCCCAAATATTTTCCCTTCCTCAGCATAGATTTACAGCAGGCAGACTATAAACCAAAGAAGGTAAGGTTCTGGGTTTTGTGGAGGCCCCTGCTCTGTTTTAATCCCCCAGTATCAATTTGCTACAAAGCCTGTTGCCAAGAGTATGATTCTTTATTTAAGCAACTTGGTATGGCATTCGTTGGCATCAGTTATTGGACTCAAGGGCAGAGTTGGCCTTTATTCACAGGCCACCCTTTGCTAGTAGAATGTCCTTACGAGACCCAAATTCTTTTACTGCCATGTACAGTCTTCCTTCACTTTTCCTTGTAAATCCGTGGAGTGCTGGTATGAACTAAAGCTGAGGTCCAAGTCCTTATACAGAAATTATGTAAGCCCTCGCTGTTTGCTCTGGATACCCTGGCAATCAGTGCATGCTTTTTTCTAGGGCTCTGCTGGAAATCCCAGACAGGTGAGATACATAACAAATTCTTAGGCTGAACTAGAATCACACAATAAAATTGATGAACCCCGAATGCATTCATCCTCTAAAATGGGAATAGCTAAGTATGTCATCACATTTTGGATAATGTTGCTTAGAAATAATGAAGATGGCCAGTGGTTGGAAAAGGATTTCTATTTAAACAGGCTGCAAATAGAAGGTTTAACAAGTCAGTCAGTGGGGCAGCATTCCGTTGTGACAGCCCAGTACTTAATGATGCTCTAGATGTTACATTTATCTTCATGGAAAGAATGAAAGCTGTTTATTAAAGAAGAAACATGGTGTGCAAAATGAAGATCACTCTATGACAGGGAGGAGATAAAAGAAGAGTTTACATTATTCTTAGAATGGACACAGGCTATCTAATGAAAACCACCATTTTTAGCATCCATGGTTTTGCTCATCAGGAATGTCTTTTCTTTCTCTTTCAGCAATGGGTAGAAGGATTGAGATCAATCATACATAACTTCAGAGCCAACAATGTTAGTCCAATGACCTGCCTCAAGAAACAGTGAGTTTTATTTACATCACTCTTTGTCTTTGGCTGTTAAAAAGTGAAAGGTCAGATTTAGGAGATGAAGGCTTAAAACACACACACACACACACACACACACACACACACACACACACACAAATATATGGCCAGGCACCACATTCCGTGCCTTCCCCTCCATGCTCCTGACCCTGGAGAGGAAGTTCCCCATACACACCTGTACCCTTCATGCCACTTGGCAGGGCATGTCTGAAAACCCATAGCCAATGAATGCCATAGCCCAAAACTGGTATGAAAGGAATGGTTGGTGGTGGATGCTATAACCTCAGTATCCTCTGGATTGTAGGCCCCAGGCTGAGTGCTGATAGAGTTCTCCATGCCTAGGGCCATAGTTGGGTACTGCTGTTATAGCTGGAGCCTCTGTTGTGTGAAACTGAGAATTGAGGAGTGTGGCCAAGAGAAGCTCTTACAAGAGCACCCATTTCTAGGGTCGAGAAGGAGCACTGGCCCCAGGGACTGTTTAGCACCCAGTTAGGAATCCAAGTGTATTGGCCTTACTCCAGCTCACAGGATCCAAAATCCAGAGGGATATTACAGGAGTAGATTTTTAACCCTTCCCAAGTTATCCCATCAGGGTGACATGAAGTTTACTCAAGGAGAAATCCCAGCCTGTTTAAAAGGCAGCAATCAGTGGAGGAATGGAGCTGCTTGCCATCACAGGGTCATTGGCAGGTGGTTGTAGGTGCAGAAGGGAGCAATGCTGAAAAATTACAGGAATAAACCTGCCCTCGCAACCAGGCCCAGCACCAAGGCTGTGATTGCTTGGACTGTCAGGCAGTAGAAGGAAGGTCAGCCCTTGGGGTACTTTCACCCTTACTGTTGGTCCCTTTGGCAGGTGCTTTAAGAGCTCTTGACTATAATCCCAGCTTGGCCACCTACTTAGTGGTTGGGTGACGCTTGGCAAGTTCTTAGCCTTGTATGTTACTGTTCTTATCTGTGAATGGAGAAGGTGACCATAACTCATTTCACAAGATTACTGCACAGATATTATGAGGTCCTGGAGAACACCCAGCCCAGTGCCTGGCTCCTAGTCCCCTTTCATTCAATATTAGTGATGTTGATCATTATGCCATCCCTCCAATTTCCATTCCATCATCTTAGTAGAGGATAGCTACTCTTGTAAATACCTGTTTGTTGTGCAGCTGCTTCTCCTTTTCCTCTGCAGTTGCTCTGTCATGTTTTCTTAAAAATAAAGGGCAACAATGGATATTTGACATTACATTTTGAGCATTCATAGAATCCCAGAGGATCTGAGACTTTGAGAATGCCCACTTATACCTGAGGGACCCCAATATCCATATTGGACACCAGATCTTAACTGTCCCATTGATGTCCTGCTGAGATCCCCGTATAGAGCTGGTATTCACCCATCCACCAGCTGCCATGAGGTTTAGTTCATCAAGAGGTCACACCTGCCCACTTCTGCAGAGAATTACCCCCTGCTGCAGGGGAGTCTCTGTGCCTAGGAGACTATGCTCCTTCCTCTTCCTGGTGAGAAGCCCTGGGCTCATAATGGGCTGGAACAGGATACAAAAAGCCAGGCTCCATGCCACCCAGTCTGGTGCACATCGCACTCCAGAGCTCCCCCTGGCGTCGGGCTAAAGCACCAGCAGAAACCACAACTTTGTGTGACTTCTCTCTGTGCTTTCTGCTTCCTTCACTCCTGTTGTCTTTGAAAATATCCCTTCCAAAGGAGTCACTTGTGCTTCTAGGAAATTGCCATAAGGCAGAAACTTTACCAAATTGTCACATTCTTCTTGTTCTTAGAATATTATTGGCTGGAAACAATTAGAATGTGAGTTTGGCTAAGAACAGCCCTAGTCCCAAAGTACAAATAAATATTCTGGGTCCCTGTGTGTCTGGAAAGCCTGCGGAAAGTAACGAGTTGCTTATCATCAGTTTCAATGAACTTCTCTTACTCTTGGAAATTAAGGAAGGTGGTCATTCGATCTCTGCTTTGCTGCAGTGGGAACAGGGATGGGAGTCCCCGTGGGTCCTCAGGACAAGACTGGCTGGTGTCACCATGCAGTTGCATTTCTTACCACCTCAGTAAATATTATTAAAGAGCAATAATCAAAGATGAGACCAGTCACCAAAGAAGTACCTGCAATTTGTTTTGCCTAGTGTAAGCACCCAATCTTCTAATTCATCTAGGTTGCTAGGACAAATAGGGTAGAACTCTCAGTTAAATTTAAATTTCAGATAAGTAATAGTTTTTTCGTGTAAGCATATCCTGTGCAGCATTTGGAACATACTTGTAAAAAAAAAAAAACGGTATTTTTCAGTTAAATTCAAATTTAACCGAGAGTTGTATTTGTATTTGCTAAATCTGACAACCATAAATTCATCTCACATTCTATGATTGCCTCTGTTTTCAGAATAAATGTTCTTTGTTTGAATGAACTTTCTTTTAATGTTCTTAACTGGATTGAAGTGTTCCTCCTAAGAAACATTAAAACAGTATTGTTACTATTGTTTTCCAGCTGGATGAAATTGGCATTTATGACCAACACAAATGGTAAAATTCCAGTCAGGAGGTAAGTCGATCAGTTCTGCCTGTATTCCATACCCTGAATCGACTCTTGTGATACCAAAGAAAGAGCCCTTTACAAGTACTTGTTAATTGCTTTCACTAAAGATATTTCTGGAAGCTTAGTTTAAATCACTCTATCAAATGCCGTGTTCAGTTTGTAAAAAAAAATCCCTTGTGGATGTAAAGTTGCATTTTTACTCAGAATTGGTAGCATTAGCTCTGCCTTGATGAAGAACATCTAGAAATGCAGCAATATTCTTTTAATCTTCAAATAAGTGGGTTTTTAGGATTTTGATGTATTTCATCTAGTTGCCATGAGCAAAAATTAGCTAAAATTAAAGAAGTTTGTATTGTGCACCTGTAGTAGGAGTGTATAGACTGTGTCTTTGGAAGTGTGGTACCTAGTCTAGAGGTGCTCATTCTGGGCCTTGCTGTTCCCTGGTGGGCAGGGCAGGTGAATTCCTTTGGCTTCTTGGCACTTCATCTCTAGGTGTACTGTCCATGGCACCATACACTCTTCTGAGCTGTCACTTTTTCCCCTTGCTCTGCCCAAGGTAACGGTGACAATGAAAAAAAAGAAAAGGCAATAAACTTGAATGGAATCAAGAATGAAGAAAACAAGGGTACCTGGGTAGCTCAGTCAGTTAAGCGTCTGACTCTTGATTTCTGCTCAGGTCTTGATCTCAGAGAGATCAAGCCCTGCATGGGGCTCTATGCTGAACATGGATCCTGCTTAAAATTCTCTCTCTCTCTCCCTCTGCCCCCACCCCTTCCCCTGTTCATGCACATTATTTTAGAGATAAAATAAATAAATCTTTAAAAAAAATAAAGGAATGAAGAAAACATGAACCGGATTTGTCTTCTACGTGTCTTTTTTTAATTCTATTTGTTTTATTTGTTTTTTTAAGATTTTATTTATTTATTCATGATAGACATAGAGAGAGTGAGAGAGAGAGGCAGAGACACAGGCAGAGGGAGAAGCAGGCTCCATGCTGGGAGCCCGACGTGGGACTTGATCCCGGGACTCCAGGATCGCGCCCTGGGCCAAAGGCAGGCGCTAAACCGCTAAGCCACCCAGGGATCCCCAGTTCTGTTTGTTTTAGAGCACAGTTGAGCAGAGGGAGAGAGGATCATGAAGCAGACTCCCCACTGAGCAGGGAGGCTACTCAGAGCTCGATCCCAGGACGCTGAGATCATGACCTGAGCCAAAATCAAGAGTCAGGCACTTAACCAACTGAACTACCCAGGCACCCTTCCAACATGCCTTCTTTAATACTAAGCTGATATGTTTCACCCTCTGAGGATTCCCCATGCTTCCCTCTTTTCTGCTTCTCTATTCCATTTCTGGTGTTAGGATTTGCTAGTGGTCTGTGGGGACATCTTGAGATGGTAGTAATAGGAATTCTTTACCAAACTCTTCAGTATCTTTTTGGCTGGTGTTTGTGTAAGCACTTCATGGAAATTCCATAAGCTGGTGTGGGTCTCAGAGGGTCAGCTGTCCACATGAAACCAGGAGTGTGTTTGGATTCATGAGCCTAAGCCCACAGTCTGACTTAATCATGGGTTTCCTGGATCCCAACCCAGTCTTCTAGAATTCTCCAGACTTTGATTCCTGTTGACTTCTATCTGCATACCACTTTAGTGAAGAAGCCAACTGCAAACAAAATCCAGAGCTACTGAGTAGAATCTTGTCTTAGAACTGTTTATCTTAAAAAAAAAAAAAAAAGAAAAGAAAAGAAAAGAAAAGAAAAGAAAAGAAAAGAAAAGAAAAGAAAAAAGAACTGTTTATCTTCCAGAGATGGGGCAAACAGGTCACCAACTGATAGCATTTGAGCAAATGCATTTGAGCAGTGGCATGCTGATCACATTGAACCATTTCTGACTTTTCTACACCTTCCTTTCTGCCAAGTCACTTTATTCTGCCTTGAAACTTCATTCTGTGTCCCTAGGAGATTATCTTTTTTTAAAAATTTTTATTTATTTATTATAGTCACAGAGAGAGAGAGAGAGAGAGAGAGAGGCAGAGACATAGGCAGAGGGAGAAGCAGGCTCCATGCACTGGGAGCCCGACGTGGGATTCAATCCCGGGTCTCCAGGATCGCGCCCTGGGCCAAAGGCAGGCGCTAAACCGCTGCGCCACCCAGGGATCCCCCTAGGAAATTATCTTCATACTCTCTCAAAATTATTCTTTTCACATTTAATAGAATTGTCCTAGGAGCACCTGGGTGGTTCAGTCAGTTAAGCATCTGCCTTCAGCACAGGTCATGATCCCAGGGTCTTGGGATTGAGCCCCACCTTAGGCTCCCTGCTCAGTGGGGAGCCTGCTTCTCCCGTTCCCCTGGCCTTTCTCCCTGCTTGTGCTCTCTTGCTCTCAAATACATAAAATCTTTTTTTTTTTTTTTTTAGATTTTATTTATTAATGAAAGACAGGGAGAGGGAGAGAATGAATGAGAGGCAGAGACGCAGGCAGAGGGAGGAAGCAGGCTCCATGCAGGGAGCCCGACGTGGGACTTGTTCCTGGGTCTCCAGGATCAGGGCCTGGGCTGAAGGTGGCACTAAACCACTGAGCCACCCGGGCTGCCCAAATACATAAAATCTTTAACAGAAGTGTCCTAGAAGTCATCATTTTTCTTAATTTCATGCTCTGTAATAATCCATATGACAGGGACGCCTGGGTGGCTCAGCGGTTGAGCATCTGCCTTCAGCTCAGGTTGTGATCCTGGAGTCCCAGGATCAAGTCCCACATTGGGCTCCCTGCATGGAGCCTGCTTCTCCCTCTGCCTGTGTCTCTGCCTCTGTGTCTCTGCCTCTGTGTGTGTGTGTGTGTTTGTGTGTGTGTGTCTCATGAATAAATAAAATATTTTAAAAAAGCATAATCCATATGACAGAATTAAATATCAATGAGAAAATTGAAAGCATACAAATCATAAAGAAGAAGACCATGGGCCGTATTTTTGCTTAACTTTTTATTGAGGGCTTACCAAGTTATAGACCTCATGCATTTGTTGTGGTCTTTATAGATCTGCATGTAGGATTCTCCTTTTTATTAGCTTTCTAGCAAATCAACATTCTGTCTGCTTTAGAAAAAAAAAAAAAGGTAGAGCTTTTTAAAAAAACAAAAGCCAAAAACACCTTGTTAAAACCCTTGACTGATAATTGTTATCCAGTATGCAAAGATACTTTACAGTGATCCTTATTTTTTTGCAAATCCTTTGTTCTATTGAGCAATGGCAGGACAACTATTTTAATATATCCTAGCATCCTACAGCTACTACCCAACATATAGTATATTTTTCTTTAAAATCTATATTGAAGTAATAAGTCCAAACTTAACACAGCAGTGTGGAGAATAGAAATTTATATTGGATCTGTTTTTACATACCTTACTGTCCTTTTTCTTCCAAGATAAGGTTCAGGCAATAGACAAAGTAAAAACACATAGATCGCAATCAAAGCAAAGCACGTCTAACTGGCAATTTTGGTTTCATTTATATGTATTCTAATCAAGCCATTGTTAGACAAGCTTAGAAGTCTTTTATGGTTTCAAAGATCCTTATCGGTATGTTCACATACAAAATTATTACCATCCTTTTGTCATTTTCTTTAGTTCTCCTTGACATAAACTCTTTGGTGCCTGCCAGTATTAACAGGTGTTTGACACAAGACATCTGTGATTCGGGGGCAGTTTGTTCAGAGTTGATGGAGAATTGATACCAAGCCAGAGGAAAGCGGATGAATCTCCTGGTAGATGAGCTTGCCAAGAGCTAGGTGGAAATTGTTCTGAATGTTTTAATGGATATTAAGAGTAAACACTTTTAAAATGTCATTTCATCACTATCATTCTGGAGTTCTTAAAATGGAAACTATTAGTATTGTGCACATACTGTTTAAAGGGATCTGGCTTCATAGTCATTACATAGCTTGGGAATGGCCCCTGCTCTTGAGTATTAGCTGAAATTTAATATCCAGGAAGTTTCAGGGATGATTAATGAAGAAAGTCTTAGTCTTTACCTCCCTTTTTCCTTTCTATGTATATAGTCTTATGCAGACTCCCTTTCTCTCAAACTTCCAAACTTGCACTCCGTTTATTTTCCCACCCAGACCAAAGTTTGAAAGTCACTCTTTCCTTTGCCATTTCCTCCCTTGTAACCTGGAGTTGAAACCAGTGGCTAGAGAGCTGAGATATGGTAGCCAGACAATAATAGCAGGCTCTGGTTGGGAGTAGTCTTAAAGGAGGCCATTGTATTAAAGAAGGCTGAGAGCTTCAGGTATGGGCATGGCAGCCCAGCTCCTATGTAATCCATCTACGTCCCAAAAGCTTGGTTTGTCTACAGAGGGGATAGGACTCTCCTGAGGCATCACTGCCTGATTCCTCCCTGAGTGATTCAGAAGTTGGTGTTAAAACCACCGAATGGATCATAGGCCTATTGAGGGAAAGAAAGAATGAGACCTACTTGGTGTCTAGCATCATTGCTCTCTTAGTTACCTATAAAGTCTATAGGAACATAGAATTGAACCAGGACTCCAGAAGGATTGGGCTTCACTCAAGGGTATTTGCTTTCATAGCATTTCTTTAGGGGAAGGTGGTTTATTTTGATCCAACAAAAACTCATTGAGTTCTACCCTATACCCTGCTGGCATGGGGCTGTATATAGAGAGTTGAATAAATCACTGTCCTTTATAAGTAGTCTCCCATGATATGCCTATGAAGGTGTCTAAAGTCTCCCCAGGCTTTGATAAATGTGTTTCTCTCAGGACCCTGTTAAAGGGCATTCTTCTGGGCCTCTAACTGGAAACTCCCAAGAATTCCCCTTTGCCTCACAACCCCCCTAAGGGAATCCATTTTAAGGCCCAAGCTGTCTGATAGCTGTCTGGAGCAAAGGCAATAAAGGCACTTTGTTAGATAAACCAGGGCAATGGCCTTACTCTTACTCAACTTCCTTTCTCCTATTTTCCATCCTGGGCTTGGTCTCCTTGAGAATGAGGTGGGCAAACCTGCAGTGACATTGCCCAACCCAAGCCCCCTCAGGAAGGAGGGGCCAGAGAACAAACCCCTCTGGCCATAATGCCACCTCTTGCCTCTGTTTTTTGCACAATCATGTTGTTGGGCTCTGACTCTGCCTTCACTGATATATTCCTACGGGGATTTTCCTCTCTCCTGGGAATGGACACCCTATTTTTTCTTTCTCTCTCAATCTCTTTATTTGCTCTCCCCACCCCATGCAAGCAAATGCTTGCATCTCCTCCTCCTACTCCCTGTTTCTTTCTTGGCACTTCAGCAAGCTCTTAGCCAAAAACTTCTATTCCTATACACTCTTCCCTTCCTCCCTTCCCTCCTCTCCCTCTACCCCACACCCTGCTACTGTTTCAGAAGGGCTCAGGCCCTGTACCTGCTACATTCATGACCACATCGATCAGTTTTCATCTCATTTCTCATGCGTCTCCAAACCTAACCAAAGCTCAGGTTTGCCGAGATACCCCTGAGATTGCTAGGCAAGCAGTTTCCTTCTGCCAGGCATCCCAAATGTGGGGATGCTGGCACCTGTAGCTCTCACATTAACACATAATTTAAAAAAAAAAAAAAGAGAGAGAGAACACTGAATAGCTACTTTCCCCTGTTTTATAAAGGTCAGATAAATTGCTTCTCAAACCAATTTAGTGTATACAAATTCTGTGAACTCTAGGGAAGTGGGAAAATGTGAACATAACACCCTCAACACTGGAAACTGGTTTACTTAATGTCAAACACATATGTGCAACCACGTCCATAGATTTGTTCAAGGGAATCTTTGGGCCTCCGTAGAATTGAATGCCACTGTGTAAAGTGCCCTTAAAAATGTACTTCTCAAGAGTATTCTTGGACCAAGTATAAAACCATAAAGCTTTGAATGAACACATAACAATTCCTTGACTTAAAGTTCGTTCTTCCCAATCTATTTGGGGAAGTTATACTCTGCAGTTGTAGAGGTGCTTTCTCCCACTCATCAAGAATAATTGGCTCTCCGTGCTTACAGTTGGAGCTGGCCTCCACTTAACATGAATAACGAGCGCATGACAGGGTTGCGTGTTGGGAGGTGCTGTTACAAAGCCCATTGTGCTCATGGAGAAGGCCACGCTTCCCACATGAAACAGCTCTATCCTCAGGTCGAGGCTGGACTTTTGAAATTAGAGTTTCAGTTATTACAGTGATAGATTACCTGGGCTTCCAGCCACAGAATGAATGAAGGTTCCTTTGGTTGGCTAAAGCACAGCTCAGGACCAACATGAATCTAGGACACCAGCTCCTCTCAATAGGTCATTCTGGGTGTCACCAGTGTATTTGTCATAAGCAGGAAATATGCTTATTAAGGTAGTACTCATTTTAGCAGCCTTGATGCACACCATACAAGATAAAGGGAACACCATTATTCAGAAATGCCATGTGTCAGGGTAGTACCAAGATTCTATTGAAACATTGAGCAAATGTTCCCCTAGCTCCCCTTCCCACCTCATCTACCCCTTTCTTCATCAACTCCCTAATCTTTGTTGTAGCTGGCATTTCAGAGTAGCTCGAGGGTGCTTAGTTAGCTCAAGAAAAATTTAAGGGCACCTGGGTGGCTCAGTTGGTTAAGCGTCTTACTTTGGCTCAGGTCATGATCTCAGGGTCCTGAGATTGAGCCCCATGTAGAGCTCCCCTCAGCAAGGAGTCTGCTTCTCCCTCTCCCTCTAAGCACCCCCATTCATGCTCCTCTCTATTTATCTCTCAAATAAATAAATAAAATCTTTTTAAAATTTTAAAAAATATGTCTGATGTTGGATGTCAGCTGTAGTAAGTATGAAAACAAGCTATAAAGAGCCATTTTAGGCAGAGGCTGAACTCTGAGGAAACTTTTTTTTCCCCCAAGCCTAGATAGTGTCAACATGAGGTTTTATTCTAGACCTGTCCCATCTGCCATGTTCCTTTTTCCAGAGAAAGTTATTTGGTAGGATCAAAGTGTATCATTGTTTTTGTCCAGCAGGATCTCCAGGGCTTCTTGTGTCCACCCAGGGGGACAGTCATCTGAGAATCAAGTTGCCTCTCGAGTATAACCAGAGGAATATTGCAGGAGCTAGTTAGGGAAATAAAAAAATACCTAGAAATGAAAACTAAATTCTACTTCCTTTCCCTTTCTCTCCCTGCCATCCTACCATCTGAGTATTACTTGGAGTTTTGCCTCAGAGAAAACAGAATCAACAATAACTTGGCTTTTTGTTTGTTTGTTTGTTTTCTTTTCTGCCCTAGTATTACTAGAACGTTTGCGTCGGGGAAAACAGAAAAAGTGATCTTTCAAGCACTCAAGGAGTTAGGTCTTCCCAGTGGAAAGGTATCTATTCATTTAATCATGTGTTTCTAAATGACTTTGTCTATTTATGTTCTCATACGTAATAAGCCAGATTTTTTATTCTAAACTGCTGTCATTTTGATTCAAAACTGGATTCAATCTCATAAAGTACAGATAACTTTCCCTTCTTCTTCTCCTGCCTGCCTGTCTTTTATTTTCTGAGCATTTTAAACTAAATGTTCTTAAATTCAAATAATGTACTTCACAATGTTTTTATCAACTTTATTAGGGAAAGGAAATGATAGCCAGTTTGCTCTTTTACACAGCTTGTGGAAGGTTTATTTTATCTTATTTTTTGAGAGAGAGAGAGAGAGAGAGAACGTGGGGGAGCGGGGGTGGCGTGCAGAGGGAGAGAGAATCTCAAGCAGGCTCCATGCCCAGCACAGAGCCAGATGCTGGGCTCGATCTCATGACTCTAAAATCATGATCTGAACCAAAGTCATGAGTCAGATGCCCAGCTGGCTGAATGCCCAGGTGCCCCCAGAAAGCTTATTTTAGAGAAGCCCATCCACCTTGCCTTGACCAAACACAGTGTGAGCCTGAATAATTAGCTAATAAATCCTGTTCTTCAAGATGGCTGTGAGATATTTTATAAAGCACCCCTCCCTACACAAACCATTTGTGTACCTGGCCCTTTGGACCTAGGATAATTGAAATTAACTTATTGACTACAAAAAATATTTAGGCCTGTTACTACTTTAACAAATCCAATTTGAAATACAAACTAAAGTGTGAAAAGTAAAATTGTATGTGGTCATCCTGAGCCCCTTCATGTGATCTTGTGAAAATTCACAAGATGAGCCTAAGTAAACACTAGGTTTGATTTATTCAGCATCCTTTAGGCAGGCACTTGCTTTTCTCCCTCAAGGAGAGAAAGAGGAAATGTTTCTTTATATTTATTTTACGGGGTGTTTCCCAGAGCAAACCCAGCTGTAGTCAGTGTTTGAACACACAAGTCCTGGCTGCATGGTAACCAGAAACACCCATTTACACGTGCCGTGTGCTGGCGGGATGGCCTGGCTACAGCTGGAATTGGCCTTCTGGCTTCTATCAGTAAGAATCTGAAATGGGGGCCCTGGGATCACCGGTAGTCATTGCTTTGCTTCATGATCCTGTCGATTCTTTCCCTCCAAGGAGAAAAATGTTGCATGTGTTATGACACTCTTTGCTCTTTACAGAATGATGAAATTGAGCCTGCAGCATTTACTTATGAGAAGTTCTATGAACTGACACAAAAGATTTGTCCTCGGACAGATATAGAGGATCTTTTTAAAAAAATGTAAGTTCTACTTAAAAGAAAATGTCATATTGTTGTCATTTTAGATTTTTAAAACATTTTTGTCATAATGTTTTAATATAGTAGGTTGAGAGTCTCTAGGATTATGTAGCTAGGGTTACATTTTCACCCCTTAGTTTATCACTGTAAAAGTTCACTCGGAGATTTCGAGAAACTTTTACAAAAATTAATGGCAGCACCTGGAACAATTTTTTCCCCCTTGCATTGGCTTTACTAACTACCTATAATTTTAACCTGCTCCTTTAGGTATTAACCCATTATGTGAACTAACTAGATTCAATTTGGAATGTTATTATGTTGTTGAAAAGTTCATTCATCCCAGTTATTTCAAATGGATGACTTACATGTTGTATTTAAAATAATGGCTTTTCATAATACTAGAGAACTGCAGACATGTTCTGTGAGCTAGCGGGAGTGTTTTCTTTCTCTTGTTGTTGGGTTGTTTTTTGTTTTTGTTTTTGTTTTTGTTTTTCGTACAGTCTCTGGCCATTTTAAGAATGCACCACTACTTCAGGGTTAGAAGATAAGTTTAGCATTATCATCAACAAATGTCAACATGTAAATCGTACCTACTGTAGCATCATATACAAAAACTTACTTTTTCTAATAAATTTCTTTTCAGCAATGGAGACAAAACTGATTATTTAACGGTAGACCAATTAGTGAGCTTTCTAAATGAAGTAAGCTTTTTCATACATTAACTCCATAAAGTCTGTGTGCAGTGGCTTGCCTCTTCCAGTGTTCCCCATTGCATGCCCGCATCATATGCCCTACTTGCTTTGCTTCTGACCTGCTGATCTTTCCATATGGCTTTCTTTACCAGGTGCAAAAATCAGCTGCTGCTCCTGTGTGTTCATGCACTTCCTACACATTGGCTTTGCACACTGCTTTTTTTTTGTTGGTTTTCTTGCTGTGATGTATAGCTCTGGTTCTATGTGTGCGTGTGAATTTTATAATATATCCATTTAATTAAATGTGTCTATGTTTTTGCAAGATGATATTTAAGGTAATTTTTTTTCTCTCCTATTGATTTCATTAAACAGAGAATGGATTGAAATTACCATACTATAGTTGGATTCTCCATTGCTAACTTTTTCTCATACTTTTGCATGGACTGGGAAACTTTATTTTTTGTCTTTTAATGGATTGCATGTAAGAACAATGTGTAGGTTCCAAGAGAATATTTTGACATCAAGCACAACAGAGGAGTTCCTGGGTGAAAATACAGTACATATTAGGCCAATTAGATTGAAGGATAAATTTTTACATTTTATTTTTATAACACGCTTAGGGCTCATTTTAGAATATGATCCACTAAACAACCAAAACTGGTTGACAACATTTGCTTACACAGAAGAGAAAAATATTTTCGAACACATAAAGTTTGCAACTTTTGTTACAACTAAAATTTACTTTTTTCTCTTTACACACACAAAAGAATGTTCTGTTCAGTGAAACCCATTGAAGCTCTTGCTAATCCAAAATGGGAGATTTACTTTTTTTCTAACACATTAGTGGAATTGACAATGTATTTTTGTTTCAAAACAATTTTTAATATAATTTAACTGTTATACCATACCAAGAGAAAACATTTGAAGAGAGTATTATCCTACACATGAGGCATTGACCCAAAAAACAGGCAACAGGGAGATATGATTTGCCAGTTTGTAGGAACATATCACATCTTTGCCAAAGCCCTTACAAAGCTATAATAATGAGAGCCTAAAAGCCCTTATGCAGGGAAGACTAGCGACTCCATTTATCAGCACAGATGCCTTCACTTTTAATAAACTTTTCAGTACAATACAGTATTTATTTTACTTGAAAACATTTCAAGTTTTCCACCCCACTAGTTTTTGGTCATGCGAATACTATGTTTATAATCTTTACCCAGATATTATCCACATTCCAGTGGCACCATTACTCAGAAGTTAAGTTGCCTTACTTTGTTTCCTTGACTCCTTCCTACTCTTCTTCTTTATTTTTAAGATTTATTGTTTTATTTTCTTCAGCTTCTTCATGCATTTGGGGTCACTGATTATCTTAAATTTTGGTGCGATGGGCAGGAAAATCTGCTTTTTACTAAAGAGGGAAGACCCTTGGGAGGCACAGAGAAAAATCTACATTGTTAGTTTGCTACTTCCTAAAAACAAGGTCTCTTGCACACTCTGAGATGAAGCTGGCACCCAAGCATCTATTAAGCATGACAAAGCTCTTACTATATATGTCACCGTGAAATAAAGAAATAATTCTGAAGTCTTGAGGCTAGATCTGGTGTTCATGGGCTCTTATCCCGTGCCTTTCCTCTTATGGGTTGTTTTTGTAAACCTACCCAATTATCACTTATAATTTTTATAAGTCTACGACATAACATTTAATTTTTAAAAGATACAATCACCCATACTCTGGCTCTGCCATCCAAATTATTTCTTCAAATATTTATTATTTGATAGCTTTTATACATCATTATCACAATCGCCAGTAGCACTCATTTGCTTTTATATTTTCTGCTTGGCTTCTCATTCATGGTAAAGAAGCATCTTTACTTCCGGGGTGGGACAGATGGAATCAGTGTGATTCTTGATTTCTTTAGATCATAGAGACTGCAAGATGGTCCAGGAAAGTGTACAGCCTTTACTTTTCATCAACTTGCCTGAATCTCTCCCTTTTCTGTCATAGCAAACTGAATTGGAAAGACTAGATAGAAATCTGAGTGCATCCTTGAAGAAGTTTGTCAAACTTAGAAAACATTCTTCCAGCTCCTGTACTCTCTCTTTTAAGTCCTACAGTGGCTCTTCTCCTTCTCCAAAAGCAGAAGACGCTTTAGGCATAGCACCTTTGAAGCCCATAATGAAAGGAGACAGCGTTCACTTGAGAAGGAAGCTGGCATTGCAATGTAAAGGTGTATGGCTCCAAAAGCTTAGATCTAAACATTTGCAAAATGCCTTAGCTACATAATGTCAGCAACCTAGAGTTCAACATTGTGTTAGAAGCCTAGATTATGCAATAAGGCAGGAAAAGTAAATGAGTCTCGTGAATACGAAGGGACAAGGTCCTACTCATCGATCATTTGCAGATGATGATTAAATACTCTAACTCTCAAAAACTATTGACTGAAGAACTCTTTGAATGAAAGTTAAGCAAAGTAACCAGAAAAATAATTGAAGCAAAAATCAATAGACACATGTACACAAACATTAACAAGTTAGAATAAATAATAGGGGGAAAAAAGTCATGCTGCCTCCTACCACTTCCCAGCTTGGAAATCTTTTTGCTCTTTAGGTTAAATTTTATGTTCAGTATACTTATGTCTATCTTCAGGAAGCTGGAATGAGAGGAGAGACTACTGGCCATTTACTATCTTGGTCACCATGTAGAGATTTGTACCACCTCCTTCCTATCCATGTCATCAACACTTACTAGCTTTTCACTAGTAGCTTTAGACCTGCTGCTCATCTGCTTCTCAGTATCTCTTTATTCATTGCTCCCCAAAGTGTGACCATGGACCAGCAGCATCAGCATTCTGTGGGAACTTGTTAGAAATGTAGAATCTTGGGTCTCACTCTAGACCTACTGACTGGGAATCTATCTACATTTAATGACATCTCCAGGTGACTGAGCTGCGCATTAAAGTTTGCGAAACACTGTCCTACTGGATTACCTGCATTTCTCCTTGGAATACTTAGTGTGGATGGGAAGAATGTGACAGCATCATATACCTTCTGTTATTCTCCATAATGGATTTACTCATGGAAATCCACCACTTGGATCTAAAATTTTGCCACAGCTATGCCTTTTTGTCTCATCAGTGGACCAAGCGAAACTTGTCTTCTTCCTATTTTAAGAAAATAGTAAACCAGAGTCTGGGAAGCTAGTAGAAGCACTCACTGTGAGCTGCCATGTGGTTAGATAATTGCCTTCAACTCAGTTCTTTGTCTGTGGTGGGGCTACTTAATGTCCCTGGGCCTCAGTTAATTTCTTTCCCCGTTTCCATGGAGAAGCTAAATTGATTTCAGTTTTAGCTTCATTCTCTCACAATGATAACTGAGGGGGAGGGCCCACAGAATTGGGAAATGCATGGAGGGCTGGAGAGATAGATCAAGGGGAGAAAAAGAGGAGAAAGGTCTTAGAATAATCCAGAATTTGCTTTATTTTCTTGTGGCTAGTGATCTCTCCCCACCTCACACACATTATATGATCACATTAGGGTTAGACCTATTTATTTATTTATTTATTTTATTTTGCAGGTGAATATAGGAAAGGGCCTATCTTTTTCCATTTATAATATCTTTATTTTTTAATACATAGACATAGAAAGAGAAGGAGGTATTTAGTCTTACAGGTAAGCCTACTCTTACAAATTATTCCTTTATCTTCTTTATATTTCTTCTGAATATTTTTTGCCAACATATCTCCCATTCTTAGGGTTAAAGTCAGTTGATGCCTCTTCTCAATAAGAGTAAGGACATAATAATGGAATAATGGCCATTGTCTCTTCATTCATGTGGGTACAGTTCTTTGACCTATTTTCAGAAGCTGTTTAGATCTCACTTGACAAAGCTCTGGACATCCAGCGGGGAATGTCGTAGGTACATTGCTTTCCCCACTGAAAACCAGTGATCCCTCAGAGTTATGAGACATTTGCCCCACTGTGCTTACATCCATGTGGGACCCTTCTGCAATCTTATTACTCTGAGGTCACCTGGAAGCTATCCTTTTTCTCTTGTTTTTTTTTTTTCATGTAAAAATTATAGTTTTGTGACTCTGATGCAAATCTTCTTATCTGCTTCCTTACTTTTGGATTATCCAGATTGTACTGTGCTTCCTTTTTGAAACATGAAAATTTTAGTGAAGCAAAGGTTATGCTAATCTGGTGGAGTGATGCAAAGACAAATGCAGTTTCATACTGTCTCCTTTTAGTGCTTATTTGCTGCAAATGTACAATTAGGAGATTATGATACATCCATTTTAGGACTTGTTTTCCTGGCTTTTGCTTCTGATAGGCAGGATGTTCTAGTGAATATCATGCCCTGAGACTAAACATTAATGGACTTTAACTAGGACATCTCAAACATTTAGCATTCTGTCCTTGCAGGACTTAGGTTTTGGGGTTTGGTTGGTTGTTGTTTTGTTTTTGTTTTTGTTCTTTTACTGATTTGCAACGTGCATACTTTTACATGTTAGAGCAGTGTTTCTTAAACTTGAACACATCAGAATCACCTGGAAAGCTTGCTTAAACACAGATTCATGGGTTCCACCCCAGAGAATCAGATCTGGTAGGTCTTTAGTGGGGCCTGAGAATCTGCATTTTAATGCCCAGGTGCGGGAGATGCCACTGCTGCCATCAACAGATTACATTATAAGTCACATTGGGCTCACATGCATATATATATATATGCATATAAAGAGCACATCAGAGCATCTAGCTTCCCCCTCCTTTACCTGATTTAATCTCTTCTTCCCTCTGCAGCTTAATCTCTTCTTTCTCTCACTTTTTAAATTCATATGGATTTTCCCCATCATCTCCATGGGTCCTAGATTCTTACCAGCAAGTATATCTTTAAATCAAAAAGGCCTACTTTTAATAAGGAAGGAAAATACAGTGGCCAACCGTGAACATAACTGCAATGGGGTCTAAAGAGGACCTTTTCCTACTATATCCATCTTCTTCCGTGATAGTATTTTACAGAGATGGTTGAAGAAATGTGCCTAGAAAGAGTTTTTTGTTTGTTTGTTAATTTGTTTGTTTCTTTGGAATGATGCATTCTTACCAGAGGGGTGGTGCTTGTCGTCCCCTTGAATAGTGGGCTCTAGAGTTGCATGATGCCCATCCATTTCATAAACAACATTGTAGCATGCCTTCACGTGCCTGGCATTCCATGGTCCACCTCACGGTTTCTCTCTGCATAACTCCACGAGTTTTGTTTTTTTATGGTTTCAAGGCCTGTTGTTAATATGTGCTCTAGCACATGCATGGACGTGAGCTGTTGTGAGCTGTAATTTCTTAGATTACAACAGAAGCATGCTTCATTGGGATAAACTGACAAAAAGATAACAATTCCTTATGAGTTAACACTCTTACATGGGTGAAGAGGTGGGCGGACCTGCATAGGCTAGGCTAGGCCACAAGTGCTTGAGGAAATTACATCGTGCGTGTTGCATTGGCCAAAGGCATTCATTCTGTGCTACCCACTTTTCAGACTCTCATTTTAAAACAAATGGGGAAGGGAAATCCATATGAACCTTTAACAACTGTTTCTTAAACACTTCTCAGTACTCTTTTTCAACGTCTGTGCATATATTTGGGTAAAGAATTGTTGCCAAGGTTCTACCTGTTGACCAGGTTTTGCTCACACCTTCTTATCTGCCATTATTTCCATAGAAGTTATAGATTTGATGAATGACCAGGGTCCAATTCACGGTGAACATTAAGGAAGTTTCATGGACCACTGCCTCCAGATACAGACACACACACACACACACACACACACACACACACACACACAAGATTGTAGCTGAGTTAGTAAATTGGATTTTTTTTTCACCACTGCTGTGAAGTTTGGATGGCAGAACTGCAGAAATAGCATTGCTCCTGGTCCCTCTCATGGTACCATGAGCATCCAGGTGCTGATTTGAAAAGAATGGCATCACCAGCTTCCTAAGTGCCTTATTCATGGACTCCTCCTCCCCAGAGGAGCAAACCAAGGAAATTTACTTTTTCATAGTGAAAAAGACTTTCTGCACTACTGATAAGTACAGATTTTCATATTGTCGATAATTTTTACATATCCTTGTGCTGATTGTCATCATCATTATTACAATTGGTGTGATTTGATAAATATTTACTCAAGAAAATGAAGCCTGCAGACTCCCTAAGAAATCTTTCTATGTAAAAATCTATGTAAAAAATATATATAATACAAATGAAAAGATGTTTGCCTGTTTTAACCTTAGGGATTTTTTTGTTTTTGTTACTATTGTTTTTCTTTTTTGGCACTTCAGTTAGTATATTAACTATTTGAGTTATTTGGGGTTTTTTTTTTTTTTTTTTTTTTTTTTTTTGGTTTTTGCTTTTGTTTTTCTTTTTTTTTTCCTCTGCCAAAGATTTTTTACCTCACTTTTTATAGATTTTTATGCCAAACCTCTCACCTATGGTATGGGAACTAGAAGACAGCACAATTGACATGCACACCATTTTATGTATCCTTTAGCTTTTGGAGGGGAAAAAAAAGTATATTCTGTATTCTCTCTCCAGTTCAGTGAGGGAAACCGACAAAGCACTCCCAAAGATGGACTCTTTTGAAGTATATTTTAGGGAGAAAGAGAGTAGGACAGTGAAATCCTATCTTTGTAACTATAAATGTGATCCTTTAAATATACTTTATTTTAGAAATTATGTACTTTAGTGATATATAATACCCCAAGGGTGAGAAATGTCAACCTAAATGGGGTTATTTTCTCATCATAGCATCAGCGAGACCCTCGACTGAATGAAATTTTATTCCCATTTTATGATGCAAAAAGGGCAATGCAGATCATCGAGATGTATGAGCCTGATGAAGATTTGAAGAAAAAAGGTAATAAAATTGAAAAAAAGATAATTTTCTTTATTAATGAAAAAGCAAAGACTATATGCAACTTTCTTTGAACGTTCTTGGATTTTTAGTTAAAGGCATCTTTAAATGCTTTGGAGTTCCCTAGAGCCAGGGAGTTTTAATGGACTGCTTTTTTTGTTTTGTTTTGTTTTTCCTGTTCTAAGCTAGTATAAATTTTACCTTACATCAGAATTTGCCGATGTTGCCTGAGGTAGAATGTTAAATTTCCTGTATTATTAAACACATTATAATGATATTTTCCCCATTGTACTCTTATATTCAACCTTTACTATTGCATGATGCTCAGACTGCAAAAATGCCCAGTCTGTTTGCAATCTTCGAAGGAATTTCACGTCTTAGAAAAGTTTGTGCCTTCTTTTTCTCCCCTTTGTTTTGCCAAGCAAATTTTAATACATGACCTGATGAGCCTTCCCATCATTGGACTTCTGTTATGGAATACAAATGCAACTGATAGGAAATTAAATATGAATCAATATAGCGAGTTATTGGGGCTTCTGAACATCTGCCTCTTTCAGTGATATATTGGAAACAGTGTGCTGTCCATTCCAATATTTGACAATGGAAAGGCATGGAGAGGAAATTTAAGGTCAGTCTCAAAGCAGTGGGAGGCACCTGCAAAGGTTGGGACAGGTGATGATGCTATAATTGGACAGGAAGTCCTGGGAAGAGATACCTGAGCTGCAGCCTCACCCTTGTGTCCCACTAAAGAGTTGAAGGGAGGTTCAGGTTTGGGTTCTGTCTCTTCCATGTGCCCATGGGTATCATGGCCTCTGGTTTCTGAGTTCTTTCTTTGTATCTCATTGAATGTGGCTGAGAGGTTTATATAATCTATGGACCCACATAAAACCTGTGTCTACATGTACTGGCCTGCCACACCACATGACCCATCCCTGATATTTTTCCAGGTCACAAAGATGTTCAGTTACACTTCCTGCTAAGGCCCCAACCACCTACTTTCAGCAAGATTGCTTCCTTATTTATCTCTCTACAAATATTCTGAGTATTGTTATTTATTCTACATTGCATGGGATTAAAGTGAACAGAGGAGTGGCTTGATAGGTAATATAGCACTTTGCAGTATTTGATTTGATTCTTGTTGCCATCCTGTCACTGTATGACCTTGGGCAAGGGACTATATTCCTGGGCCTCCGTTTCCTTGCTTGTAACACAGCAGAGTTCGTACAGTCTTTCAACTAGTATTTCATTTCGCTCCCCTGCGTTCATTTTATTAAGTTTATAGAGAGCTGACAGGTGCCAAACACTGTGCCCAGTGCTGGAGATTCAAAAGTAAGTAAGACAGTTGTGATCTGTTGAGGGACAATGCTCAGCAGTCCATTGGCAGTATGATAAATGTTATGACAGAGGTGTGTCTTTCATTATTTCTAAAGTCCTTTCAGGTCCTAAATTCTATAAAATTACCTTGACACATCTAAAAATCAGCTTCACCATTTCACAAATGACACAAATTTCAAAATCTGCCATTATCAAGTGGGGTGAGAATGTGGTGCAAAAGGCATTCCTATAAATTTCCGGGGTGGAGCTTAAATCGGTACAACCAACCATCTTGATGAATATTTTGGCAATAATTGGAAAAGTGGAAAATATGCCTCTCCTGCAGCCCAGCCTTTTCACCTCCAGGTATGTACCCCAGAGAATCTCCTGTATTGTTCCCAGCTCTGGATGTCAGAGGAAGTGCACTCACCCAGGCCAGTGGCTTTAAATTTCTTCTACACACATGACTTTCAAATTCTCCACTCCTAACCTCTAACTTCAGCTACAGACCTGCAGTAGAACTCTCCATTTTAATACTGAATGGGCATTTCAAGTGTGTATGTTCAGCATATTTTGATAATCCCTGACCCAGACCTGTGCCCTTCTCAGCGAGGAAAATGGTACCATTATTCATCCAGATTTTCTTTCTTTCTTTATTTTTTTTTCTTAAGATTTTATTTATTTATTCATGAGAGACACAGAGAGAGAGGCAGAGACACAGGCAGAAGGAGAAGCAGGCTTCTCACAGGGAGCCTGATGAAGGACTCCCCTGGATTGGGACCACGCCCTGAGCTGAAGGCAGATGCTCAACTGCTGAGCCACCCACACTTCCCTATTCACCCAGATTTTCAAGCCAAAATTCTTGGAATCTTCCTTGGCTTGCTTCCATTCTTTCACATCATTTCTGATGCATCAGCAAAACCAACCAGATCTGTTCTCAGAATGAGTCCTGAATAAATCACTTTTCACCCTCTTTACCTTCATCAGACTATCCAAGCCTACCTACATCATGTCTTCCTGGACAATGCCAATGACTTCTAACTAGTCTCCTTCTTTCTACTCAGTGCCTTACAGTTTATGCTCCATATAGCAGCCAGACTAAACCTTTAAAAACTAATTTTAATCATGTTATTACACCCTTGAGAACCTTCCAAAGGCTTCCCTACATACAGTACTTAGCAAAGACTTAAGTTCAACTGGTAGAGCTTTTGGCTTCCTCTCCAGCCTCATTTCTAGCTACTTCTCCCCTTGGTCACACACTCCTGCGTCAAGGACTTTGCATTTGCTGATCCATCTATCTGGGATGACCTTCCCCAGATGTGCATATGGCACTCTCCCTACTCATGAATGTGACCACCTGAGAAGGGCTTTTGCTGGCCATGTATCTAACACAGCATCCTGGTCATTCTTTATCACCTTCATTCCCTGCTTTCTATTTCCTTCTAGCACTTTCATGATGTTACATTACACTTTTATTTATTTGCTAATTTATTTACTCTCTTTTCCATAATATGTTTCGTGAAGGAAGGGCTTATCTGTTTCTTCCATCACGTCATCTGTCTCAGTGCCTTAAAAAGTATTTGCTTTTAGCATGGATGTGTGTGCCCTAGGAGATAGGTGCACAGATTTTTATTGTAGTATGTTTAATTATAATTAGAAATTACCTAAATACACATCAACAGAATAATGAACAATAAATTGGTGTATTTATAGATGGACCCACTCTACATTCTGCAGTACTACTTACTACCACTATATGTTCTACTATATTCAGGGAAAAATAAATGAACAAGAGCTATTTATATTAACTGAATAAGTTCTAAGGAAATGTAAAAATAGCAAGTTGTGTATGCAAATAGTGGTATATCTTTTATAAAAGCTTTTAAATATTCATATTTACCTATTGTTTGGATAAGGACATGTGTAGTAGAGTTACAAAGCCATTTCGAGAATGTTAAATACAAAAAGTTAGGAAGTGGACGTCTACAAGGAAGTAGAAAGAGGGACTGCAAGAGAATGGAGGGTGGGAACACAGGGTGCTGCAAAGACATCTGTAGTTATGTATTCCTCTAAAAAATGTAAAGCAAATAAGGTAAAATGTTACAAAGCTGTGGTTTAGGTCCTGAGTTATTTATTATGCTATCATCTGTACTTTTTTTAATAAGTTTTAAATCAGTTCATAACTTGCAAATGCTTAAATAAAAACAGAAACCTTAGGTGGTCAATGGTTGACAGGGTAGGAGATGTAGAAATAATTGATCACTTCCCCTGAGAAGACCACAAGGGACCTGCCCTACTAGAAAGGGCTCTTGGGGCCATATTTCAATGACTACTGAATATTCTTCTCACAGTCCCATATCCTGTTCCATAGATAAAATAGGAGAAATGAATTGTTTAAACCCAGCATGGCTGCTAACTCCTTCTCCATTCCAGTGAGAACAATAGCACCCTACAGTTGTGTTTTCCTCTTGAGCCCAACACGGGGCTCAAACTCATGACACAGAGATCAAGACCTGACCTGAGATCAAGAGTTGGATGCTTAACCAACTGAGCCACCCAGACTCCCCTGTTTTCCACTTTTTAAAGAGCCCCTCTCATATAATATTCTTCTTTATCATTCAGGGCAGTCCTGGAAAGCAAGTGTGGCCAGTATTTCTCCCCATTTGAGAGAAGAGAAGGTTGAGACCCCAGAACATAAGGAGTGAGTGGTAGAAGCAGAACCGACAAATGTTCCCTTGACCCCTGGTCACCACAGCTCCTGGAACTGTGCTTCTGAGCTTAGGGAATCATGGGCTTCAGCCATCCTACTTAAGAAAGCAGAGCACCACCTGTCTTGTGGAATGCATTAGGTTACTTAGAACGTGCAGCTCTGTTGTTTTGTTCAAGTTCTGAAGGATGATGGTCTTTGGGGAAGAGACTGAGAAGTAGTCTTTACTTTGATGAAGCTGCCTCAACTTCCATGAAGAAAATGTGAGTTGTGTATTTCCAGAGCCACATGTCTACTAACTGCTCTTTTTCCCCCTAGGCCTCATATCAAGTGATGGGTTTTGCAGATATCTGATGTCAGATGAAAATGCCCCAGTCTTCCTGGATCGTTTAGAACTTTACCAAGAAATGGACCACCCTCTGGCCCACTACTTCATCAGTTCTTCACATAACACCTATCTCACTGGCCGACAGTTTGGTGGGAAATCTTCAGTAGAAATGTACAGACAGGTTCTCCTGGCTGGTTGCAGGTCAGAGACTCAGGACAGCTTTTTTTTATTTTCTTTTTAAAAATTTTTGTATATGATGCCCTTCAATTTAATTGGCTTTTCTCTAAAAGAAACAGGAAGTAGTATTCAGAATGAAAAGGCCATTTTTCTTCTTTAATTGATTATACTGGTCATGTAACCTTTGAGAAAGAACAGAAGATCTCTGCCCCAGAAAGTTCTAGAATCCTCCTAAGGACCAAAAAACATTTTTTACTATACATTTTTAGATATCCCCCCCTCTAAATTACAAAAAAAAAAAAAATGTTTTTAAGAAGTTATGCTAAGTCTCTTAGTGATCTGAAGCATTGGCAAATGTGGCTCTACTTAATGTTAAAAGTTCTAAAATGTCATTCTCTGAGAATAAAGATTATTGAAAATGGTTTTCTTATGAAAAATAAGAAATGTAGCTACATGATATTTTTTCTTGGTTGTCAATAACCAGTACCTTATTTTTTAATAACTATTTTTTGTGTATGGAGAGACTCTAAAGAAATGACATCACTACTTCTGTCTCTGAATACTTGACACAATGAGAACATTTTCTTTTATGGTCGAAGAAACATCATTTCACCTAACAAAGTTTTATCTATCTATCTATCTATCTATCTATCTATCTATTCACCTAACAAAATTTTAAAACTTATTCTTTAACATCATCAAACCCAACCCATATTCAGATGTTACCAGTTGCCCCCAGATTTCCTTCATTGTAGCTTTGTCATGACTGGAATTTCATTCAGAACCTCACTGGTTGTTATATCTCTTAAGTCTGTCTTTATCTCTGACAGTCCCTTTTTGATGACATCAACATGGTAAAGAATATAATATGATTTTAACTTGCATACTCCATGAAATAATCATGTTATTTAATCCATGTTCTGTTTCTGTAAAAAAAAAAAAAAAACAACTTATTTTGGTATCTCTTCTTTTAATTTGCACATACACTATTTTATTGTAAGGGTTCAATATTGCAATTTCACTGTGTGCCTAGATGTGTTGAACTTGACTGTTGGGACGGAAAAGGTGAAGACCAAGAACCAATAATAACTCATGGAAAAGCTATGTGTACAGATATCCTTTTTAAGGTAAGTTCAAAATAGCCATAGTCTTTTTCTGAACTATTGTAGAGATAGATGAAGTGGAGAAAACAAATTATTCATTTTCTGAAAGTCAAGAAACATGTTTTTTCCACTTAATAGCACCATCTTTTTTTAACTCTGCTGCTTTCAAATGGTGACAGTGCTATATAATGAGGTTTCTCTGCCAGACTCCCCCTGACTCTTAAGACTGTTTAGAAACAATCTTTTGTTTTCATGCTCAATTTACACTATTTCTGAAGGACTTCAAATTGGCATAAAAAGATAAATAGAATACAGAAAATAAAATAGATTATTAATAGCACCTGTAAGAGTAAGAAGCTAAGTTTAGTGAGGTTAGAGTTTATGAATGCTCTATAAGAAGTCCTATAAACTGTCAAGCCAAGCCATAAATGGGCTCCAAACTTTCTAGAATTCAGCACAAGGAGGGAGGAAACATGATGATTCACAAGATTTATAAAATAGAAATAGGGCCTTTGGTCCAAAGAAGCATAGTTATTTCCAGTCCTGGTGCTAGAGAGAAGACTTTTCCCCAAGGATCCTCAAAGAGAGGCATCTACAGTTTTATAAACAGGCATTTCAAGTAATGGCCTTTTGGTGATCTCTATGTAGTTTGGAGATTGGTTTCTTACAAGGCTCCTCACTATGCTCCAATGATATCCTGCCAAAAGACAAGTCAAAAAATGAAATTCTGTGGTTGGACAATATTCAGATACATCTGTCTCTGTCAGTTTGGTGTAATTTAGAATAGTTATTGCAACACCTAAAGCAATTGTTCTGCCTACATGTGGAAAATCACCAGAGGTATTTGTTAAAACAGATGCCTAGGCCCTATACCCATAACACTCCATGCATACCATTTCTCTTAGCCAGATGTTAGTGAATTTTGAGTAGCAATGAATTCAAGATTATGTTCCCTGAGAAAGAATTGCACTCCCTGAGCAGTATCAAGAGTATTAAAGTGGGAAGCCATGAGTTTGCACAGCCAACCAAACTGACAGGAAAGGTTGATGTCCTCTTTAGAGAATTAAGGAGACTAATAAGGAAGTTTACCTGAAAAGAAGGCCAAGTCCTCTCAGCCTGGAGGTGAGCAAAGGAGAACCCATGAAGAGAGCAAAAATTTCTCTCCAGGAGTATTTCTTGGTCAGCTCAAGTGGACAGTCAAGGTCTCAGGCATTTTCACCTGGGAAGAAACTTTAAGCAAGAATAATTAAAGGACCACCTTAGCCATGAAAGTGCTCACTAAAATACTCTAGGATTATCTAACCCAAGGCATAATTGTTTCAAATGGACTTCCCTAGATGACTATTGTAAAATGTTTTTCCATTTAATTGAATGGTGGCATTTTCCCTGTGGCTAACTATAAGCCAGTAAGAATTTGGGGATTTTTACCAAATATGCTCCAGTTTTAGAAACATTGGTTTGAAATCATGCTTTCTAAAGCGAAGCAGAGAGCAAGGCCAGCTGTCTGAGGGAAGGACATTCTCAGCTCATTCAAAGGTTGTTTCAAATGGCCGAGCTTTTGGTTCAGAGAGGGACATCCAGAACACCTCCTGTTTGACCTCACATGTTGCTTGATCAAGGAGAAACCCCTCTCTGGTCACCTCCCATCCTCAAGATTCATCAGGCTAATAAGAGACAATTAATTCAGTTTCATCAAATTAATGAAAATAGCCAAAACTTCACCTGCTCTTGAGCAAGAAAGATGAGCTTTGAACCTGTCTTACCAAGTAATGGAGCAAGGAGCCAGCATGCCATTAAGATGAATTTCTTGTCAGTTAATAGCACCATAATTTTGGAGAAGTCCGAGATAGCTTTGAAAAAAAATTGTCATCAACCATTAACTGCACTTGAGTCCAGCCACAAGGGGGACTCCACCTGTAAAGGTATCAAGGTGAATGGCTTCTCCAAGTCTTAATTGCCAGAATTGACTTTCTGAAATTAATAGTCTTGGAATGGCTTCAGGTGCCTTAATTTGTTTTTTTTTTTCTCTTTTCTCTCATTAACACTTTTTATCTTTAAAGGATGTTATTCAAGCCATCAAGGAAACTGCATTTGTCACATCCGAATATCCTGTAATTCTCTCCTTTGAAAATCACTGCAGGTATAATGATGTGTTCTAACTCTAAGTAGCTACTGTTCATTCCCCACTGCTGCTGTACATCTTTTTAAATAGCTGAATAGTTTTGGGAAATGGCAAGGACACTTGGTCTTACACAAAAAAGAAAGGGGAAAAAAATCCCAAACCACTACCCCCTCTAACCTCCAAAAAAAAAAAAAAAAAAAAAAAAAAAGGAAAAAAAAGTCCTCTTTATATGTATTAGAGATGCTTCCTCTAAACAAAAGGTGAGGGATCAAGATACCTTGCTTGAAGTTCCACTGAGTTGGAAGATATGGCAGTAGATTTGAAATCAGACTTGATGAGTTGAGAGCCATTTTTTTTTTGAGAGCCATTTTTATTCTGTTTACTTAATTTGGGGGGCAAAATATACTTTTTACCATACCAGTTAAAGTCTGTGGTATGTAACAGCATCTCGCTTAGCATCCAGGGGACAAGTGTAGATTTTACAGAGTGGGAGTTTTTAATCACCTAGGAATGGATGTTTCTTCTTCTTGGACAGTTAATGGATGTTTGAATTTACAAATGCCAGTTCTCTCTCTCTCTCTCCAGCAAATATCAACAGTACAAGATGTCCAAATATTGTGAAGATCTATTTGGGGATCTCCTGTTGAAACAAGCACTTGAATCACATCCAGTATGTATTTTTAGCAAACCATATTTCTAACCTGAATGGATTTGTTTTGAAATTCATTTCTAAAGGGTCAAGTAGTGCTAGAGGACTAAAGATCTTCATATTTATTTAAATTCATTGGTATGGAAAGCTTTTGTGCTTCAGACAGATGTGTAGAGAAAGACATAAAATAAACATCTGGTTCAGTTTAATTTGGAAGGTCTTGAGGTCTTTATGATTTTTGAGATCTCTGTCCTAAAATTTTATAAAATGCCCACTGGCCAAGAGTCTATATTCAGCAGTTGTTCTCAACTTGGTTGCATGATAGTATCATCTAGCATCTTTAAAAAACCTTTGCCAGGGCCCCACTTAGAGATTGAGTTAATTGTTCTGGGTAAGGCCTGAGTGTGGTGTTTTTTTAAAAAGCCCTCCAGGTGAATTAAATGTGCACATAGGGTTAGCACCCATAGGATCCCATTGCTGTGAGAAGTCCTCTAAATTGAAGTCACAAGAGTCTCGAGTTCAAGCTCCGAAGTCCCAACAAAACAAATATTTGGTGGGGAGTGGCGCCTGGGTGGCTCAGTGGGTTGAGTAGACACTGATTCTTGGTTTTGGCTCAGGTTGTGATCTTGGGGTTGTGAGACTGAAGACCCTATCAAGCTCTGTGCTCAGTGCAGAGTTGGCTTGGGATTCTTTCCCCCTCCTTATCCCTTCCCCTCTGCACCGCCCTGTGCTTGTGCACGCACCCACTCACTCTTTCTAAAAGAAATAAATAAAATCTTTAAAAATACTCAAAAAATGTTATACATACATTTTTTTGCACTTCATTTTTACACCTGTTAATTGCTTCATAAAGCAAAGAACTTCTAACCTGTGGCCCATAGATAGGCTTTGTGAGGTCTGTGACCTCATTCTCATTGCGTACAATTTTTTTTTGGCATATAATTATTCCAGAGAGTTCATCACGTTTTTGCAAGGATCCATAACCTCCAAGCTGTAAAGATCCACCATCACAAGATGATATGAGTAGTAAGAGAGCTCATGGGATTAAGTATAAAGTACTCTGTGGTAGTAAAAACAAAAACAAACAAACAAAACTGGGGGAAAAATTAGGACACGAGGATATTTGCATCCTTTGCACCCACCCTCTGTCTTTAGCCTGCGGAGGCCATGCCACACACTCCCTGCCCCTGTCTGCGCAGCACTCCCTGTTCTCCCTGCACCCTGGCCTGACATTCTGCTGCTGGCACTTGCAGCTTTCCCTGTGAGGGGAGGTGCTCTGGTCACTGGAGCCTGCTCTGCCCATATGTGAAAGACAGGCCAGAAGTGCCAGAGAACTGACACCCCTCCCTGCTGGCTCCCTCACTCCTCAGGAGGCCCAGCGCCAACACACATGTCCTGCCCAGCCAGCCAGGCTCCCCAGCAGGACCACAGGCCGGCCCCCTGGGTGATAACTTGCCTGATAACACCCCCTTGGGGTTGGCTGCTTGCCTTCTTTTTCTCACTTTCCCACCCCCGATGGACATTTCTGACGCTGCTGCCCAAATAAACCCTGGGTATATTCACATCCTTGTCTCAGACACTGATTCTGAGGGAATCCAAACTAAGAAATGGGGCCCTGGTTTTGTCTTTTTGTTTTTAGTTGTGTTTAAAATTTTATTTATTTATTTATGAGAGACACAGAGAGGTAGAGACACAGGCAGAGGGAGAAGCAGACTCCTTGCAGGGAGGCTGATGCGGATCTAGATCCCAGGACCTTGGGATCACAACCTGAGCCAAAGGCAGATAGATGCTCAACCACTGAGCCACCCAGGTGCCTGGCCCTGGTTTTTGTTTGTTTGTTTGTTTTTAATTTTATTTTTGTTTTACCTAGGCCCTCTGTTTACTTTTCTGATTGGGTTGAGGTGCTTGTGCTTGCTTCTGTGGAAAGATGGCTGTATTCTTTATAGAGTGATACACACATACATGAAAAGTGTTGTGGGGGGTGTAAGTAGATCCACGTGGCAGTAAGACCTCCCTGAAGTGCAAAGCTTTCAGTTTTAAGGGGGGGGGGCAGTTGGGGAGACACAGAACACAAAGGTAAAACCATCGCTTCAAAACAAGATGGCTTGTGACCTATTGAAAACTTACTAGAAATATCCAGATTCAAGAGAGATCACTGGGGAATGGAGCAGTTACAGAAAGCTTCAGAAGGAAGCAGAATTTTGGCAAAGAGCTTTGTTTGAGGCAACACAGACCTAGGAATGCATGGTGCCTTCCATGTAGTAAGTGGTATAAAGTTTACTTTTGAAAAAGTGAATGGGGCGCATGGAAGAAATGGATGAGTGGAAGGGTGGGTAGGTGTGTACTTGAAGGCGTGGGGAATGGGGAATGGGTGACCAGATACAGCACAGTTGTATGGGTCGGAGGTGATAGAAGAAAGGACGCGCTGCCTTTGCATACATAAATCCAAGCAAACAAAACCACAGTAGGGGTCAGGTTTCAGTAATTGACCACTCACCTTCTTGATTCTCTTACTGAAACTACAAAACCATAATCCCAAGCGTGGGGGTTATATCAGCCTGCTGAGCAAACAGGCTTCCTAATACAGCCCGACGCATGGGAGGATCAGAGGAGCACTGGACTCCTGCCTGGGAAAGCAGTTCTGACCCCAGCTATCGCGATGATCTCTTGTACTTTACCTGATACATAAGCAGAGCAAGACCTGAAGTTGAGCAGGAGCCCCTTCCCCCAGCAGCAGCACCCCACATCAGACCCGGCTCCCGCTGGGGAAAGTGGAGTGCCTCTGCTTGTCCCTGGGAGACTGTGGGTGTCAAGTTTACAGTCTAAGGTGAAGTTGCATGGAGTAGGCTGGTTGGGGTCAGGGAATGACAACATAAAACTGCGGACTACCACCTAGTGGATACTGGGCTGTATAACAGGCCTCCTTGCTCACCCTGGGCGGGGAATGAAACTGGACAAGCACATCATTAATTCAGCCTTTTCTGTTTATCTCTAGCTTGAACCAGGCAGGCCCTTACCATCCCCCAATGACCTCAAAAGAAAAATACTCATCAAAAATAAACGGCTGAAACCTGAGGTTGAAAAAAGTAAGTCAAAGACACACACCAGTGATGAAGCATACACTCATTGTGTGTGTGGACAATTCAGCAGTCTAGAGTGAAATCTATTTTAAAACCACTGATTTGGGAGACAAAGGGAACATAGAAGTATTGTGTATACTTTTCAGAGCTAAGGGGCCACATTGACATTTAAGTGTAGGTTCCTGCATTGGGAAAGCATATTCATATATTCATAAGGAGCAGGATTTGGAATGATCCCAAGGCAAAATGAGAAATTTTGAAGAAAGTGGAAGAGGAATTTTAGAATTTATCAAGATAGAAGGAACTAGCGTCTTATCATTTGTTATGCTCTAAAGTCCTCTTAATGGCTTTCCCTTTGCAGTTTGCCTCTGTGAGATATACATAACTAGGGGTCCTGGGTGAATATGTGAATATGTCTATGTGTGGAAAGAGAGAAATGATTTTATATAGCTATCTTCCCTATATTCTCCTTGGAGATGGTCTTTGAAAATATTTTCTTTCAGCCAGTCTCTTAATTCAGTGAATTGGTAGCATTAAATATTGGTATGATTGCATTGTGTTTTTACAAAACCTAGGTATTCTAGATTTTAAATTATAGAAATTATCATTCATTACAAAAACAATAATACCATGGTAGGATGAAAACAAAGAAAAATAAAAGAAAATAATGAAACAGCACTGAATTATATATTTTACACATGTACTATAGATACATGTTTAAACATAACACATTTAAAAAAATAAACATAACACATTTTTATAAAACTGGGGTCGTGTTAAATACACTGATTTTTTATTATCTTTAATTCAACCAATGGAGTGTATTTACACTCCTACTAAAGTTACTACATACTAACTTTACTGATAATGTACGAAACACTATGCAGAATTTATGTGAGATATGCTACCGTTTAACCAGTCCCAAATTGATGGGTTTTCATTTCTGTAAAAACAACAATAAACATGTGTCATTGTTCATTTTGTACATTTGCACAGCTTCTCCTAGGGTCAGTTGGTGCAATTGGAGTAGGTTGGCCAAAGCACATGCACAGTTTATATTGTGATACATCTTGTTATACTGTCTTTCAGAAAAATCATACCAATTTACACTCTCACCAAAACGTATGAGAATGCTAGTTATATTCTTACTGCTGGCTCTTGGCCATCTTGTATGAATGTGTGCCTGACTGGTGGAAGGAAAATGAGACTTTAGTTTTTTTGATATTTATGTTTTTGGTAACTAGTTTCTTTATGTATCATTATTTATAATGTGCTTCTATATGTTTTCCCATTTTCAAAATTATTTCATCTGTCTTGCTGACTTACAAGAACTTTTTATACAGGAGGATAATAGTCTCAAGTCTATAAGTTGCAGATATTTTTCCTGAAGTTTTGTCACATCTCCTGTGTGCATGTCCCTTTAATGTCATTTTAACATCATTCTCCAAACCATGGGCCTTTGTCACCAAGCCTTAGATTCTCCTCAGTAACTGAGCCTTCATCTCAGGCTTAGGACCAGAACTTTTGAGCGTTTTACCCGTGCTCTCCCGTAGTTCTTCATCAAGTGTAGACAGTGTGGTGGTTGCGCATCGTGTAAGAAGTCTGGCCAGCAGGTCCAGGTGAGACAGTAGCTGGGTGAGGAATGTAGCCAGTAGGAACCTAGGCGATACATTCCCTTCTCAGTGGTGATCTGAGGACTCAGGCTTTGCAGGTGATCTAGCATCTGTCACCATCTCCTTCCTGTTTTTTTTTTTTTAATTTTTTTTATTGGAGTTCAATTTGCCAACATCTAGCATAACACCCAGTGCTCATCCTGCCAAGTGCCCCCCTCAGTGCCCATCACCCAGTCACCCCAACCCCCTGCCCACCCCCCCTTCTACCACCCCTTGTTCATTTCCCAGAGTTAAGTGTCTCTCATGTTTTGTCACCCTCACTGATATTTCCTGTTTGTTTTGAATAACAGAACAGCTCGAGGCTTTGAAAAGCATGATGGAAGCTGGAGAATCTGCTGCCCCAGTTAGCATCCTAGAGGATGATAATGAAGAGGAAATAGAAAGTGGTGAGTTGGTTTCCTTTTAATTTACATGTCACAAAAAATACTTTAAAAAAAAAAGTTTATTTAAGTACTCTTTATACCCAACATGGGGCTTGAATTCATGAGCCCGAGATCAAGAGTCACATGCTCTTCCAACTGAACCAGCCAGGCACCCCACAAAAATACTTTCTAAAATAAGAAAAACATGAATTTATCTTCATGGATCCTTTTATACAATGTGATGGTTTAATTCTTAATAGTCAAGTGTGTATTCATGCACCAGACTTTAATCTTTTGGTATTTTTTGGTATTTTTTCAAATGTTCCTTCCAGTTTACCTGGGCACTAGATTTTTGTGGCTTAGTCATCTCCCTTCCTGTTGTGCATTCAGCTGCTCAGCAAAAATTCAGAGCCAGAGAATCCTTGCTATAAAAGGCAAGGGATTGGAATAAAAATAGCATTTTGCAATCTTTTCCTATAAACAGAAACATAAACTTCGATGTTTTAATTATAATAGTAGTAAGGCAAGTTACAAGGAAAGTAACTTGAGTAGGGACCCAGTATTAAATTTTCAAATTCTTTCAAATAACCAGCTCACCAGAATTACCAATATAAGTAGATAATTTTAGAAAAGGCAGCCTTGCTTTTAATATTTGAGTATTTACTACTAGCTTCTATTTTATTTGAGCCATATAGCCACAGCTATATGTTTGGTTTTAAATGAGTCATTTTAAAGGTTTGCAGTGTTTTTAGAAAATTATTTTTCCATTATGTGGTATGAAAATTGATTAGCACAATGACTTGGCCTTACATTGTGTGCCTATTGGTTGGACAGTGCCTTGGATTTATGTAGTGGTTTGGGGCCAAATAATTTTGAAATACTTACAGAAACACTCTTGGCTTATTATATGAACATCTGAAATAGATGAGTAGATTTTAGGAAAGATTGATACTATAAGTGAAAACCTGAAAGCTGTGAGAATTAACTAAGCTCAATAATAAGGATGGCTTAATAAAGATATCTTACTATGGAACAGACTTCACAGTGATGGTGTGTGTTGCATGTCCAAACCAGGGGTTGAACTCTACTCCCAGGAAAACAGACATAATGATGTATTTTCATATGTCATATATGGCAGTGAGTGTCTAGGAGGGCAAAGATATCTGGAATTATTTAATTGATGACTATTAAAATTATCTATTGCTGTGTAACAAACACCCCCCAAGTCTAAAGACTTAAAATAGCACTTTATTACTTTCTCTCATAGTTCTGGGGGGCATCTGTGCTCATGCTAGTGCTTCTCCCTTAAGTTTCTTAGGCATTTGTAGACAGATGACATCTGGAGCTAGAGTCATCCGAAGGTTCGGTTGGGCTGGTTGTCCAAGATGGCCCACTCCTGTCGCTGGCAGTTGTTTTGGGGAACTCAAGCAAGGTCTGAAGACCAGAGCACCCCATGTGTCCTTTCCATGTGGTTTGGGCTTCATAGCATGGTGGCCAAGTTTCTAGATGGAGCACCCTGAGAGCCAGTGTTCCAAGAGTCAAAAAGTGGAAGCTGCTAAACTATTTGAAAACTATGCCCAGAACTGGCCTATTATCATTGCATGTATATTTTGTTCATCAAAGCAAAATTAAGGCCCGCCCAGTTTCGAGGGGGTGGTTGAGTGGCAAGATCACATTCTAGAATGGATATTCTTGCAACTGTCTTTGGAAAATGCTATCAACCCTGATGCCTATTACATTTAGTTAATATTTTTTTGCAAATAATAAACCTAAACATGATTTAAGAGTAAAATATTGAGGGGACACCTGGGTGACTCAGCGGTTTGGCGTCTGCCTTTGGCCCAGGGCGTGATCCTAGAGTCCCGGGATCGAGTCCCACATCGGTCTCCCTGCATGGAGCCTGCTTCTCCCCCTGCCTGCGTCTCTGTCCTGTCTCTGTCTCTGTCTCTATCTCTCTCTCTCTCTCTCTCTCTGTGTCTCTCATGAATAAATAAAATCTTTAAAAAAAGAAGTAAAATATTGAAAGGAATGTTATTTGAAAAGGTCAAGAAAATAGTTCTAAAAATTTGAAAAGATGAATGTTATGTAAAATCAGTTCCTTAACTCCAGTTATGTTTTATAGATGGTAGTCAAGAACCTTTAAGACATTACTAGATCCTACAATCCAGTAAAACAAACTGAAGAATAATGGAATAAATTAACAAGGAAAATAACAATAATATGAATGTCAACCACCGTTGTTGTACCAGCTGTGAATGTAGCAGTTTACGTCACTGCCTTATATAATCTTTATTCTACCCAATGAAATAGGTATCATTACATGCAGTCTTCGGAAAAGGAAGCTGAAGCTTAGGGAGGTAATGCAGTCACATGACCCTACAGCTAGTGAGCAGTGGTACTAAGATTCAATCCCAGAATTGCCTGACTTCAGGTTCAAGACCTTTTGTACCTTACAATCCTGCCCTTCTAATATACAGGAATATGAAGAGAACACTAATATGCAAAATTGTTTAAAAAAATTTTTAGAGGAAAAAATATGACTGATGGAGGTCAAAGTGTGAAATTTCCTGAACACACAGTAATGAAAAATGAGGGTCAGTGTGATTCCATTTATCATTCCTTCAGGGTACTTTCCCACCTTTTATGTTCAGTATTCCTACAAAATATTTGGCTTTGGTGGCCCCCATGTTATTCAGTGTGAACAGAAATAATCATGTGGGATAGCATACATGTAGAAAATTAGCTGCGAGAGCAAAATCATCCACTTGAATTTCTTTTTAAGGGTATACAGGTTTATGCTACACCAGTTATACATGATGCTTAGGTTCCCTCAGTGATGCCTGGCTTAATTCTGATCAACTCAACCAGTTGGCTGTAATTACCCTGGTGTCACAGTATGATCCTATGTACATGAATGGCTAGAGTCTCTAATTTAAATACTCCAACACAGCAGGCAAGAGGAAACCAAGCATAGCTCAAAAGGGTAGCCCTGCCTGGAGGCTGTAGGAAATAGCAAAGGCCCTTAGTCAATGAAAGTGTGTGCCCATTCATTAGGCAGGATTTCTATTCAGAAGGACACATGGCTTCCAGGACTGTGTGACAAACATAGGGAATGCCAAAACTGTATGTGGTTGTGGTTATGTCTGTGCATCCTTGCACAATCAAGAGATGGTAACATTCATTCATACAACTCTTTTTCTTTTTAAAATTTATTATTTCAAGAGAGGGGGCAGGGAGGGAAGAGCAGAGGGAGAGGGACAAGCAGACTTCTGGCTGAGTGTGAAGCCCAATGTGGGGCTTGATCTTAGGACTCCAAGATCATGACCTGAGCCTAAACAAAGAGTCAGATGCTTAACAGACTGAGCCACCCAGGTGCCTCTTTTCATACTTTTTAAAGTATCAAGTCTTTATGATTTGTTTGGGACACATTCCTTGACTTCAAGTAGTTTATACCTGGCTGGCCAGGTTAGACTAAGAGATATATGAAATGGAAATCTGATAGTAATAGTAGGAAGTTTCAAAATCTTGTTTATACACTGTGGGTCATAGAAATCCAGTAGTCATGGAATCTTGGTGTCATGCTAAGAATCTAGAGAAATCTAGGTCCATACTTACTCTGTGACCTCAGATTTGTAAATCATATCTCTGAATCTGTCTCCTTATCTCTAGATTTTTTAAAAGACCTATTCCAGCTCCATAAATCTTTTTTGTTTCCTGCCAAAGGCCTATATGACCTGCTCTTTTCTCTTTGTAATCCTCTGCCTCCACTCATCCACTCATCAGAATACCAGTTCCAAAACGGGAGGGTGTCTTTCGGTCTTGCCTCACTTTTTTCCACATCTGGAATAACACTTTGCAAAAAAGCAATCCCTTAAGAAATTCCAAATCTAAGATACCATCAGTTGAAAGACTAAGAAAGAAAGATGCTGCTTCCTATTCGCTGTAAAATACCATTGATTGAAAAACGTGTTACAATACCAGAAATATTAATATGTGAAAAAAAATGCATCTGAGAACTGATGAAATAGTTTTTCATTGATTCTTGTTCTTGAGTTCTTTGCACATTTTAAACAAGCTTAAAAAAAAAAAAATCTCCAGGGACGCCTAGGTGGTTCAGTGGTTGAGTGTCTGCCTTTGGCTCAGGACATGATCCCAGGTTCCTGGGATCGAGTCCTACCTCAGGCTCCCCGAGAGGAACCTGCTTCTCCTTTTGCCTATGTCTCGGCCTCTCTGTGTGTGTCTCTCATGAATAAATAAAATCTTTAAAAAAAAAAACTCTCCAATTCTTATGGGTCTGCTTCCTACTCTTGGGAGTCTATACTCAGAAATTATTTCACTTTTTTTCCAGGAGGAGTCCCTCATGCTCTGTGTGGTTACAGTGCTGGCCTTGTCCTGAGGCCTGTGGGTTTCTCCTAATGCTGGAAAGCTTGGGGGGAAAATCCCTAACCTGGGAGCTTTTTCAGAATGGGGATCATGGGAATCTAGATCTCACACCAGCATGTGGTTCATTTTTCTGTGGATGATTCTTTTTCCACTGACAGCCTTGGGAGGACAGAGTTCTTGTCACTTTCTGGACTGGTGGACTGAGTGCTTCTCTGCCTCATTTCTCAGCTCAGGCCATGCTCCTGGGGCATCAGCTTTATTTAGCACCCACTTCCAGCCTCCCAGTTAGCATAAGCCCAAGGAATGATTCTAGTCTGTTAAACCTAAGCCAGCTTTGACAGGAGGTTTACAGGTGTAGTACAGTCCTTCCAAGTTCTTTCTCTTTTATGTCACAACACACCCAGCTGCAAGTCACTATATCCATAATATTCAAATAAACAGTCTGTTTTTAGAAATTATCAAGTGTATTTTCCTTTTCTTATATCTTCCTTGGTTTTCCCTAAGTCCCAGGGAAGATCAGAACACACTTTGTAAGTCATAGATATTCCTGAGTGCTTGAGACTTTAATTTTTACAGTTAGTGTAATGGGATGGAAATAATCATTCACTTAGAAAAATGCAGTAAGCATCACGCATGCCCATGGCAAATATCATGCTGGACGCGAGAGAAATAACAGCTAATGAGATGTGCTCCTTGGCCTTGAATAGGTAAGAGTTTAGTGAAAGTTTTATTTGAATAAATTTGCATATTCAAATGTTCCCACTTTTCATTTAGCTTCTTTGGAAGAATTTACACTCCACCCAAGGTTATGAAGAAGATCTGACTGACTGGCAGTAATTTAGCTTCATGGGTTTTCCTTTTGTCTTTCACACAGCTGACCAAGAGGAGGAAGCTCACCCTGAATACAAATTTGGAAATGAACTTTCTGCTGATGACTTGGGTCACAAGGAGGCTGTTGCAAATAGTGTCAAGAAGGTCAGAGGCTTGGTGCCCCTCTTTTTCATGACTGTCAAGAAGAGGTAGCAGCTATTAGTTGTGAAATTTTTAAAATGTGACATCCACAAGAAAATAAAGTAGCCTATAATTGCCCTTCTACATTGGGTAACCAGGATCAATATCTTAATGCAAGATATGTACGATATTGTTAGGACATTGAGTTGCTCATTAGCCATGCCCAGTGTTGACCACCACCTATTTAGTATCCTTTAAGTAATATCATTTATTGCATTATTATTGATGAACAGGGAGACAACAACAACAGCCTGGTGACAAAGGTTAACATGTTGAAGTCATTAGCAAAATGGCCTACCTGAGCATCCCAAGCAAGCCCCTCATTAGAAAACCAGTCCTACAAGTTAGATATCTTCTCCCCCTCCTAATGTAGAATAAACATGAAAGTATTTCCATCCATCTGACTATTCATCCATGAAAAATAATTGTTATATACCTGCTGGGTGCTAGGCATAGTCTAGGCCATAACAATCCAGAAAGGTCAAAACACGATTGGTTTCAGCTCTCATAGAGCTTATAGTCTGATGGGAGTTTATTTTTTTAATAATAAATTTATTTTTTTATTGGTGTTCAATTTGCCAACATACAGAATAACACCCAGTGCTCAATCCGTCAAGTGCTTCCCTCAGTGCCCGTCACCCATTCACCCCCACCCCCCGCCCTCCTCCCCTTCCACCACCCCTAGTTCGTTTCCCAGAGTTAGGAGTCTTCATGTTCTGTCTCCCTTTCTGATATTTCCTACCCATTTCTTCTCCCTTCCCTTCTATTCCCTTTCACTATTATTTATATTCCCCAAATGAGTGAGAACATATAATGTTTGTTTGCCAACATAGTATGTAACACCTAGTGCTCATCACATTACGTGCCTTCCTTACTGCCCATTACCCAGTTACCCAACCCCTCCACCTACCTCCCCTTCTGCACCCATTTGTTTCCCAGAATTAGGAGTCTCTCATGGTTTGTCTTCCTCTCTAATTTTTCCCTATTCAGTTTCCCCTCCTTTCCTTATGGTTCCTTTCACTACTGAAAAGAGAAGTTTCAACGGTGTGGTGGATGCCACTGAAGCAGATGTGAATAAGTAGAGACTATACTTTTTGAGAAGTTTTGCTGTAAAGGGAAGTGAGGTACAGGCTGGTGGCTAACAGCAACCTGAGGAGTCAAGGGAGTGTTATTTGCAGAACGAATGAATCTGGAGTATGTTTGCAAACTCTTGGAAATGGTGCCATAGAAAGGGAGAGATTAGTCTTGCAAGAGAGAGAAGGAATATAACTAACTGCCTTTGAGTTCCCTGAGAAGGTGAGGGTATATGGTATCATGATGATGTGAGGGTGTGGTCTTTGATGGGAGCAGGGTTATTTAATCATTGAAGACGGTGGGTGAAAATGCAGGTAGGTGCTTATTTGGTAGTAGGGAAATGGGAAAGTGTTTAAAAAGCAAAAAGCCAAAGGAACATTTTGATTACACCCTCCCTCTTCTGATAGGGAGTATTGCCACTACTTTGAGATTCTTAGATGCCTACTAAGACTCAGTGCCTACCTTGATGCTACTTTAACCACATAGAGCCTTTAGCAGTACCCACACAAGTGTTGAATTAGCCATTCGTACTTGCCGCCCTTTACATATCAGGAGAGATTGCCACATCAAGTTATTTCCTAAACTCCATCACTAAATAATTTAGCTAATATAAGGAAACCTCTAAGTAGACAAATATTACGAACAAAGGAGGGAAATACTATTAAGGTTTGTTTTTCTAGTATGTAAAACAGGCTGTTGTATCTTTCCAGTACTTATTTTGCCGATGGCTTTATGTCATCAATAGTTTTCCAGCTTCACAAATAAATAGAATAATAAGCTTACATATGTTTATTTAAATATTTACATATGTATGACTAGTAAATTTGGAATTTTGCCCTTTAGAGAAGTAAACAAATAATTATCTTTCTCTAATGTAGGCGTCGGATGACCTTGAACATGAAATCAACAAAAAGGTAAGAAAATAATTTCCTTGTGCAATTTTTTTATTATAAAATACTGTATGTGGCCCTCTAATATTGAACAGTTTGTACTAAATATGGTCAACTCTATCTCCCACTCCCTGCCTCATGCCATGGAATGTCAGGCTTACTGTTTATAATATTTAGATGCTTAATGCATCTAATTATGACAGTCTTCAAAAGAAAGAATTATTCACAGTGATGAAATGATTAATTCCTGATAAAAATCACAAAACTAGGGCAGGTGAATAGGATGATTTTCCTCAAAACAAGTGTTTAGTGCAGTCAGGCACTTAGTTGGCATTAGAGATTTCATTCCTATAGGAGCACATAATCATCAACACATTGAATTTGAAATTAAAAGTGACCTACTAGGTCATCAGATGTTCTAGCATACTAGAAAGATGATCTTGTTTCTGACTACACTGGCATTTTATTTTATTTTATTTTTTTAAAGATTTTATTTATTTATTAGAGACACACAGAGAGACAGACAGACGGACAGACAGGCAGAGGGAGAAGCAGGCTCCATGCAGGGAGCCCGACGTGGGACTCAATCCCGGGTCTCCAGGATCATGCCCTGGGCCGAAGGCGGCGCTAAACCGCTAAGCCACGGGGACTGCCCTACACTGGCATTTTATAGGATCATTGGTTAATTTCGCACTGCATACATTCTAGGACTTTTATTTGATGTTAGTAGATATCGACTTTATTATAAGTAAAGTTACATTTTTAGTTTCTTTTGTCCTCTTGGACATTCTTCATGATACCACAGTGGTTTGTTTTATTGAGTAAATGTGAACAGTTTATTACAATAGCAAGACTGGTGGCAATCACAGAAATTTGCCTTATAATTTGATTCCCATACTTCAGAGCTTCAGAACATTATGTCTGGCTGTCTGTGGGGCCCTATCTTATTTGGAGGGAGACCCTATATTCTTACTGTCTAAATAGTAAGTTTGGAATAGTAATGGTAAGTCTGATCTCAATCCCTCCCATCATGTTCATGAACTTCTCTTCTAGAATTTCATAAAGTATTGAGGTCAACAAAGCAGAGGTTGATGTTTAGTCCCTGCTATGTATTAATTAAGTAACTGTGACCACATTGTTTTAATCCTCAAGGCCCCAGTCAGTGAGTGGAGCTCTAATCCTTACTCCACCTGGTTACTGGCAGTAATGAAGTGGTGCATCCCGGAATTCAGCATGTAGTGCCCAATATGTGGTCCTGGTGTTACTAACACCCGAGAAAGGACTCAGACATGGCCTCTGCCCTTATTTGGGTGGATGGGACATATAAAGGAATGATTAAAAATAAAAATAAATTATATTATCTGATTGTTTATCTCAGGTTTTTTTTTTTTATTGGTGGAGTCAGCTTGATGATTTAGAATGCCCAGATTGTCAAGTCATCAGATAAGACAGTCTGACCATTTTTTTAACTAACGAATTGATTCATATGGACTAAGCAGTTCATCCGCCTATATCAGTCTATGCAGGAAGTCATGCCATAAAATGGAAAAACAACTTCCATGTGAATCAGAATCCCCTGGAAGGCTTGTTAAAGCATAAATTCCTGGACCTCATCCTCAGAGTTTTCCGATGAAGTAAGTCTTCATCGGGTTTTCAAAGTTCTCAGCAAAATGTTGATTGTTTTTGAAAGTATTATTTTTGTTGTTTATTTTGTTCTGATTTACCAAGAAATAAACCGAAATAATTTGTTTTCTATTTTCCTTTTTGTAAAATAATGCAATTTTGACATATCCTATGTAGGGGGTTAGCAGATTAGTTTCAGAATAAGCTTTTTAAAAATGTACCATAAACTACTTACATATGTGGCTAAAATTCTAGACCGGTATTAAGCAAAGTGTGGTCCCCAGACCAGCCACATCATTAGCACTTAGGAGCTAATGGAAATGGAAATACTTGGGCCTCACCTCAGACTCACTTCATCGGAAATGCTGATGATGAAGTCCAGGAATTTATGTTTGACCAAGCCCTCCAGGGGATTCTGATACACATGGAAGCTGTTTTTCCACCTTATGCCACAATTTGTGAAATTATAAATGATAATACCTGCTATATATATTTCATAGATTGCTGCGAACTTCCATTTACTTTTTTGACTGTTTTAAAGTCCTCTGGAAATCTTTTAAAAAAATGTAAGACTAGCCTCATATTTTATTATTATCTCCTTTTCTATTATTAGGGGCTATGATAGACATGAACTTCTTTTTTCCTTTATGTAGACTCCATGCCTGATGTGGGGCTCAAATAATGACCCTCTGAGATCAAGAGTCGCATGCTCTACTGACTGAGCTAGGCACACACCCCAGACATGAACTTCTAAAATTATCTTGTAGCACAATTGAGAAAGAAAAGGTCTTTATCTTTCTATTTGTATGCAAAGATCATCTTTAGTGAGGATGTCTGTAGCATGTATTTATCTGTCCCACCGAGGTCCTCAACGTGCGTATTCCTTTCATTGTGTTTGTAGGGCCTGGTTACTGTAGAAGATGAGCAGGCATGGATGGCATCATATAAGTATGTAGGTGCTACCACTAATATCCATCCATATTTGTCTACAATGATCAACTATGCACAGCCTGTAAAGTTTCAAGGTTTCCATGTGGCTGAAGGTAACACCAAAGGTTAAATTCTATTGCCTTTTTAGTCTGCTTTTATTATGCTGATGAGCTGTAATCTGACTTCTCACCATTTTTCTTGGCATCAGGGCAGCTCTCCCTCACCCTGTTTTAGTGTCACAGACCATGTGTGTAGTCTCGTGTCCTTGGCATGCAGTGACATTCCCTTGTCATTCCCTTCATCGTCCACAAGGTGGCTCTGAGATACTGTGGATTTCGTAGCACTAGGAGAGCTTGGTATTGCTTCTTGCATTCGGTGTATTTTCATAAGACATCTTTTCATCAAAAACAGCCCTCCAAAACTGTACTGCAGTATTTTTAAACTTTCATAATCATTTTTGGGCTGGAGAAGCCATCATCGTCATCAAGTGTACATATTTCAGGGGTGGCTGTGTGGGAACATTACACATAATTTGTTTAATGACTCCAAATTTAATCCATCACTATTTAAGTCAGCTGTCCTATCCACAAGATGTTAATGAAAGTAGGAGATACTGATAAGATAATGAAACATCTGCCTCCAAAGCCTCGTGATTCAGGATGTGATTATGTTTATTACTTGTCTTTCCTCGAGGTTGGATGGGAGCATTTCTGAGTGCATCTTTATTTTTCTTTACAGAGCGCAATATTCATTATAACATGTCTTCTTTTAACGAGTCCGTTGGTCTAGGCTACTTGAAGACACATGCAATTGAATTTGTGAAGTATCCTTATGTAGTAAATGGAATGAATGGCAGGTTCACTTTGGGGTTGGCAGAAGTCTCTAAAACAGATAAATGGCTGATAGATCATTGTGGTTGTAGTGCTAATAAAATAGTATGTGTGAAAGACCACAGCAACTGAAAATCTGCACAAATGTGAATTGTTTTTATAGTCTACACAGTGAACTGTGGTTTTTCTTCCAAGCATCACTTAAAAATGTGAAATTTATCTCTGTTATCTGTGTGTCATTATTGGTCTAGACTTTATGTTTATTTATTGCTTCTGGAATACTCTTTTTTTTCTGTTCTCCTTAATAAGTTACACAGTTATAACAAACGGCAAATGAGTCGCATTTACCCCAAGGGAGGCCGGGTTGATTCCAGTAATTACATGCCTCAAATTTTCTGGAATGCTGGCTGCCAGATGGTTTCGCTGAACTATCAAACCCCAGGTACGAACTGATGTCCAGTGACCTCAAATTCCAGGAGAACACTTTGACAGGATGGTGCCAAACAGTTGCCATCAGTTGGCTGTGGGCATTTTTTAAAGGAAGCAGACATATGGCAAAACAATGTGATGTTGGATTTATGTAATGGTGAGATATGAAAAACTAAAAATAGAGCCATAAAAAGGGTAGAAGACAAAATATTTTGATTTAAATTTAATTTCCTTTCATAAATACCACAGCTAATCTGCCAAACATTGTCCCCTTTTCCACAATATTTCTAATTTTTCTTCTTTTTTGGATCATACTTATCTTCATTTCCAGAGACCAAATTAAATGAGAAAAATTTGAGTATCTCTGTACAGTAACTATGACTCATTTCTCCTTTAGAAAGTACCCTTCCCACTGTTAACATTCAGCAGATATCAATAATGCAGTGGCATGTCACCATAAAGGTACAGAATATGCTCGAGTAGACTCCACTAAGTGTGTAAGGATTTATATATTCGTAGAGGCACTAATCTGTAACTTTGTCCTCCAAAGTGTATTCAAAGGCAAGTTTCCAATATATTATATTTTTCCCTTCCCTGGAAGGAGAGAAGTAAATTTTTTAAATGCATAAACAATTTTTTAAGCTTTTAAAGCCTGTTAAGAGTTTAGGATTACAACTTTAAGATTAGAGATTTAAAACTAGGTTTCTAGTTGTTTTCCTAAAAGAGGTAAGAAGTATTCATGTGCTGTGGTTAATTCCATAGCCTGGTCCTTAAAAATGGTAAAACAAAGCAAAACAAAAACCTTTTATTGTTCAGTCCTTTGCTATATGAGGGCATACCTCCTATCTTTCCTGATTTGGGAACGTTTTTCTTCTCTAGTCCATCCACCCTACTTTGAGAGTTTCTCTCCACCTTGTTCCCTATTATTTGGACTGATTAACAGGTCTCTTGACTTCCATCCCTTTGCCATGAATGTGGTCTTGACTGTGCTTCCCTCCCCTTGGTGGCACCTTCTCAGGGACCAGAAGCTGGAGTCAATTGTCTACACAGCATCTCCATTAGTCCTTGCTATGCTAAACTATGACCAGGTACCAGCACAATCCCATAGTGTTTCTATCAGAGACCAAATACAAGAGTATCGCTAATTTTACTTAAAAAAAAGAGAGAAAGAGAGAGGGTTCAACTTGTATTGTATTTCCAGTTGTCAGTGAGTCCATTATATGGATTAAATGATTCTAAACCAGTTCATTCACTAGGTCAGCTTATGTTTTTTCTGTAACGTTAGGATCAGTCACAACATGTTGAAGAAGGAAAAAAATCCATCAGCTTATTCTTTTTTTTTTTTTTTTGCAAATGAGAAAAGAGAAGATTGTGTCCCATTGCTAGAGAAAAATCATAAGCATGCCCTGCCAGTGTAGTCCCCACTAGAAGAATTCTCCCTAAGTCTAAAAGTAGGAGCAAGCTACTAATTTTATTTTATTTAGTGTTTTTAATCAAGTTTGTACTCCTATGACCCTACTGGATATCCCTAGCCACCCCTTAATCTGTGATCATAAGGTGTATTCTTCCCAGTTGAACATCTATACTCAACACTAATTGAACGATCATTTGACTCATATATTGAATCCAATTTTTAAAGCAATTCTAAGCATCTCTATGAAAATATATTTTATGTTTAACTTAAACACAACATGATTTCAGCAGGGAAGAAAGTTGTGTGCTCTCAACAGACCCAGAAGTACCTTGTAATGTTAAAAAGGACCTTTTGGCCTCGGATCAGTATCTGATTTCCATTGTTTAAAATCACCCATCATGGTTTTCTTTGTCCAGGAAGATGAGATGCTAAATTATTTTTGTCTCTTGACAGATTTAGCGATGCAATTGAATCAGGGAAAATTTGAGTATAATGGATCATGTGGGTGAGTAATGTGATTTAAACTGTTGTCATCTTGTTCCTGAACTCCATACTACAGCTATATTGAAACTGTGTCATTTTTAATTAGGGGCTGCCCAATTTAAGCTGAGTTTGAGGGATGGGATAGAAACAATTGAAATCCCTAGATAGATTATATTTGCAAGTATACATTCTTCATCTGCCCAGTTTACTAAGCGGGTTTTAAAAAAAAATCAGCCACAAGTTAAGCAGTTTATAATACACACTCTAGAGTTTAATTCTCTGGCTTTAAATTTAAGAGTGGAAGTTTGTATAGGTATGATAGATAATGATTCCTGCTCATTTGGACATTAACTGGAAACATAGATATTAAATATATGTTATTTTGCCTAAGAAATAGAGGAATTCCTTCTATGTTGATTTAACATATAATGAAGTTGTGGGTGTCGATTTGAATTTAATACACCTAGGAAGAAAACTTTGTCCTGTCTTGATTCTTTTGCATGTCTTGTAAATAGCAGTTATCAAGAAATAATGCTCTGAATATTGTTCTAGTTTACTTAACTGGCATTCTTTAAAATCTGTGAACCAAGGAGTGAAATAGGAAATGTTAATTCCCTAATTTCATAGTGTAGAACACTGAAAGGTTAAATGAAACTGTGAAGTTAAATTCTATAGAGGAAAAAACTGTGTAGCCATGTTTTTCATCCCTGCATCTGTCCCCATGCCCCTAAATTAATCCAATGGAGAGCCATCCCATCCATAATACTACTGTCGGGAAATTCTTGGCCTCTCTAGTTGAATACCTCATTTTTATCACTAAAACCAGCCAATCAAGATAACATTTTTCAGCAGCCGTGGGTTCAGAGTGCATACCCACACCTCTTCCTGCCTGCCAGATGGTTCTCTGCCAGTTCGTCTACACCCATGAGTAACCCACCACATGCATAGCTGGCACGTACATGATATTTTCCTCTCCTGTGTGCTTTGAAAGAAATTAAAATCATATACCTTAAACCAATACGTTAAATGTCAGTTACAGAAAGAAATAAAAATGATGCAATTCAGAAGGAAACCACAATATACACATTGTAGAATTTTTTTAAAGCTCTGTTGTTGTTTAATGCATGACGTTCCTAACCAGGAGATTGATGGATGGACCCCCAGGGGCAAGCTGAGGCTGCAGGGGGTGGTGGTTGTGTGGGGCTAAAAGCTCCAGGCTAAAGCCCAGCTTTGAGCCCTAGCTCCTCCACCCTAGCTCTAGTTGCCTGGCATCTGTGGTAGATTCTGGGCCACCATCTTGTGCTCCATGAAATGAAGACCACAAAATTCATCACATTGGGTTTGTGGCGGCAGCCCAGGAAGGACAAAAAGGAGTGTATCTGAAGGTACTTCATAAACTGCAAATTTCTGTGCACAGGGAGGTTTAAGAAAAGCTTAGGACCTCATGGTGGATCACACACACAAGCCAGGCAAGAATCATTAAGTGCTTTGTCCAAATTGGGCCTTTACAGAGTTCAGGGAGGCAGCTAGGGCCCTCATGGTTCATACCAGACACATCAGCCTTGGCGGGGCTCCCTCCTAGGAACCTTCCTTGTGGCCCCATGACACTAAAGTTTTCCCTTTTTTGCCTCAGCTGTCCGATGGACCATACTTTCACAGGGAGAGGAACAGTCTCCAGATAGAGAGGTCCTAACAGGAGTTGTACCTGTATGCTCCATTTCTTTGCAGGATTTTCTGTTTCACCCTGGTTCACATGATCAGTGTCTCTCTTTTTTTTTTAGATTTTATTTATTCATGATGGATACAGAGAGAGAGGCAGAGACATAGGCAGAGGGAGAAGCAGGCTCCTCCTGGAGATCCTGATGCGTGACTCGATCCCAGGAAGGATTCCTTGGGATCATGCCCTGAGCCAAAGGCAGATGCTCAACCACTGGGCTACCCAGTCACACCTCAGTGTCTCCTTTTATGCACCACTGTTTATTTTCAGAATGCATTCACAGACCAGGGCAGTGCTCCTCTAGCCTGAACTCTGTGCTGAAGTGTTTGAGTGATGTGACCAAAAACCTAAGTCCTGTAAGAGGGGCTAGAAAAATAGGATTGTTGAGTTCGGCAGCCCAACTTGGAGATGCATTGACCGTAGCATTCAGTCATGTGTCATCATTCCCTCAGGCTTCCCTTTTGCCCAACCGGAGGCAAAGGTCATCACTGACAGGAAAGAGGGAAGAAATCTTCTCAGTTGTCTGTTTCTCGGCTCTTCTGTGATGGAGTGGTCATAGCTGGTAGTCACAGGGCTGGCTCACCGGATGCATTCCCGGGAAGTGAGGGCATCCATGAAGCTCTGGCTTTCACTACCTTGCCCTTGTGGTTCTCCTACTCACCTACAGGGACTTGTTAAAAACTCCTTGATGGTGTGTCTGTAGACTGGGCTTCCGTAAAGAGGCATTCTGTACCTTTTAGGCTTAGGGTGACAAGCAGTAGCTGCTTTATGGAGAACACCAGTGTGCAAAGCGCATGGACACCCTCTGAATCCATCAACACTAATGAAACATTGGGAACCTTTCTGGAATTTCCTGTCTGCTCTCTGGGCTGATCTCTTGGGAGGCTGTGCCATTGGGCTCAGTAAGTGTGTTTTTTAGTAGGAAAGTGAGCAGTAGTTTATGATAGACTCATTTTAAAAATGAGCAAAAGTGTACAAATGTGGCATTTCTACAATTTCTAATGAAACAAAATAGAGCAAGTTCATTTTTCAAGTCTGCCGGCTTTCAGAGGAAATTGAGATTGGTCGATACCAAACTAGTAGGATTCAAGGATGCACACTTTTTGTAGAACTTTCTCAGATTAGGGATGCCTGGGTGGCTCAGTCGTTGAGCATCTGCCTTCAGCTCACAGCATGATCCCAGGATCCCGGATTAAGTTCCGCATCGGGCTCCCTGTGAGGAGCCTGCTTCTCCCTCGGCCTGTGTCTCTGCCTCTCTCTCTCTCTCTCTTTCTCTTTCTCTCTCTGTCTCTGTCTGTCTCTCATGAATAAATAAATCGTAAAAAAATAAATAAAAGATTAAAAAAAAAACTTTCTCAGATTGGAACATGTCTTGAATTCCATGACATCTTATAGTCAGCCATTTTGCTTTCTTGCTGGTAAAGAAGATAATGGATTATTGAACAATTGATGCCACGTTGGGTGTGATGAAATAGGTTGTCCTTCCTTATGACCCCACCCTCTGATTCTTATGGCTCCTGTCCACCCATCTAGCTGAAGACCCTTCTCTTCCTCCCTTGCTTTCCAAGGCCACAGAAAATCCTTAGGTCCCTTCACTTGTCATTGGCTTTGGCTTATACCCATGCCCACCACACAGACTTGGATTCTTGGAATGAATTTATTTTCTGTGCCAAAAAACACCTGGCTACATAGTTTGTGGGGCCCAATGCAAAATGAAAATGAAGTCCTCCTTGTTCACAGATTAAGAATTTCAAGATGGTGGCTGCAAGAGCATTAAACCAAGCAGAGAGCCCTATGGGACACAGGTCCCATTGGTGCCTGGGGATCCCTGGACCTACACAGCCACTAGTGAGTGACAGCCTCTGCTGCATTGCAGGCCACCACAGGCCAGAACAGACACACCTTGAAGACAAGCTAGCTAGGGTCAGCCCCAGGCCAGGGCTTACCTCGTGGCCCTGTCAAACTTCTACATGCTCTCTTTTATTTTTTAAGTACATAAAATGAATACATTACACCAAAGGTTGCCTGCTTTGGAAAATTAGACTCCATTTTCTTACCCTTTCCTCCTGGCATTTCTTATTTTGGATCAGTTTACTCTCTCAGAGATTAGTTTTCTTCTAAGCAGATATGGAAGCAGGCAACATGGAAGAATGTTTTTGGCACTAGGAAATCATCAGTATCACAATTTTGTATTTTTGTTGAGAAAGGTGCCTTCAGAAATGGCTCTGGGGAATGGAGAGTACTGAGTCTCCAGGAAACTACTGCCCCTGTTGTTCTCAGGATGCAGAATCCCTCATTCCAAATGTTCCCTGTCCTGTGATAGCCAGAACCATCACCTGTTATCTCCCCTCTGAGCTAATGTCTGATGCTGGTAGGCTCCCCTGGAAGTAGTATGCGTAATATTGTAGTTTCTCATCTCCTTACCATCCTAAGGCTTCAACTTTTGCTCTATCATCATGTTTTCCAGTGGCTAACACTAGCCACAAAAAAAGGCCTAAATCAAAAACTCTGTAAACACAGGAAACCATCTCTTTTGTGCAGTTAGACATCTTTTAAACTAACATTTAGGGTTGCATTCTCTTGGAGACAGGGGAAAGTTCAAAATCACCTTTAATATTTGAGCAATTCTGAAAACTCTCTATATCCTTGATTTAAAAATCATTGTTGTCCCTTGGAGGTTCTTCATTGATGATTACATCTCTAAGTCGAAGGTGGCGTTATTTTCTTTAACACTTTTTTGTTGGAACGTAGAAGATAGCAACAAATGACAACTTTGTGAAAACCACAAAAATGTGACTTGGAATCTTTCCTTAAGGAGAAATATCACACCTCAGAATCCTTTTAGGTTGGATTTTAAAAGATAATAAATTTGATATCATCTAGAGTTAAACTCAGTAAAAGTTATGCTTTTAAAGAATAGGAAAGATTTGATCCCTCTAATTTTGATTCTTTTACACTTAAAAGTAAACCTATAGTTTTGGGGAAAGTACTTTTATCATCCCTTACCTGCTGCTCATATTAGTATGGAATTTCTCTTTGGTTATAGTTCTTTGTAACAAAAATAATTTTTCTTGGAGAGATCAAATTGATACAAGTTCAAACTGGGGGGTTATGGAATCTGGGTGAGGTGTAATTATGTGACTATAACAAAAGGGCATAAGGGGCAGACATTTGTGTAGTTAGGTCAATTTCAAAACATTTTCCTTACCTCAAAAAGAAAACTCCTACCCTTGTGCTCTTACCTCCCAGGATCCCCTGATCCCTATTCCCAGATGTAAGCAACTGCCATTTACTCTCTCTCTTTATATTTGTCTATACTGCACATTTTATATAAATGTATTCATGTGGTACGTCTTTTGGGACTGCCTTCTTTCACTTAGCATTATGTTTTCAAGGTTTATGTTGTAGCAGATACCAGTACTTCATTTTCTTCTATTGTTGAGTAAGTTCCCATTGTATAGATATGCTACATACTATATATATCCATTCATCTATCAATAGGCATTTGGATTGTTTCTGTCTTTTGGTTATAAATAATGCTGTTATAATATTCACATACAAGTTTTTGTGTAGATATGTTTTCATTTTTCTTGGGTATATACTAAGAGTGGAATTACTGGGTCATTTGGCAACTCTGTTTAGCTGTTTGAGGAACTTCCAGACTATCTTATAATGTGCTGTGTCATTTTACACTCCCACTGACAATGTATGAGGGTTCCAATTTTTCTATGTCCTTGTCGACACTTAACTATTTGACTTTTTTACTATAGCCATCCTAATGTGTGTGTAACATCTCTTGTGATTTTGATTTGCTTATCAAATAAAAATTAGTTATCAGTTATCCCTGGTAACTAATGATTCTAAGTAAGCATCTTTTCGTGCCCCTATCAGCCATTTGTTTCTCTTTTTTGGAGAAATGTGTATTCAGATCACCTGCCCATTTTTTAACTGGGTTATTTGTTTTTGACATATTGTAGACACAAACCTCTTATCAGATAGTTATGATTTGCAAATACTTTCTCCCAATTCTGTGGCTTGTATATTCACTGTCTTGATATAGTGACTTTTGAAGTGCAAAAGTTTTATGATAAGGCCAAGTTTATCTTTTTTCTCTTGTTGCTTGTGCTTTTGATGCTATGTCTAAGACCCATTGCCAAGTCGTGAAGATTTATCCTTACTTTTTCTTCTAAGAATTTTACCATTTTGGTTCTTATATTTAAGTCTTTGATTCATCTGGAGTTAATTTTTGTATATGGCGTGAGAGAAGGGGCTAATTTTATTCTTTTGCATGTGGCCATTACAGTTGTCCTAGCAACATTTGTTTAAAAGAATATTCTTTCTCCCATTGAAAAATCTTGGCATCCTTGTCAAAAACCAACTGATCAAAGATAAATGAATTTATTTATAGACTCCCATTTCTATCTCATTGATTTATATGTGCATCCTTACACCAATCAAGTGTACTGCCTTGATTACTGTTGCTTTGTAGAAAGTTTTGAAATTGAGAATTACGAAACTTTCAACTTTTGTTTTTCTTGCTTAAGGGTGGTTGGGCTATTCTTGGTCCTTGAGTTTTAGGATCAGCATGTCAATTTCTAAAGAAGCCAGTTGGGATTTGGATAGGGATTGAATCAGTATATCAATTTGGTGAATTGGTGCCACCTTAACCATATTGTCTTCTGATCCATGAACACAAGATGTCTTTCCATTTACTTAGATCTTCTTCAATATCTTTAAACAGTGTTTTGTAGTTTTCAAAGTATATGCACTTACTTTGTTATATTTATTCCTAAGTATTTTATTCTTTTTTATGCTATCATAAATGGAATCTTCTTAATTTCACTTTTGGATTTTTCATTGCTGGTATATAAAAATAAAATTGATTTTTGTATATTGGTTTTGTGTCCTGCAGCCTTGCTGAATTCATTTACTAGTTCTGCTCATTTTTTTTAAAGATTTCTCCATTTATTTTAGAAAGAAAGTGTATGAGGGGCTGAGGGGCAGAGGGAAAGAATATTCAAGCGACTCCTCACTGAGCATGGAGCCCAGTGCAGGTTCAGTCTTATGACCCATGAGATCATGACCTGAGCAAAACCAAGAGTTGGACTTTCAACTGACAACCACCCAGGCGCCCCCTGATCATTTTTTTAGTAGATTCCCTAGGGTAGATTCCTTAAATAGATTCTATATACAAGATCATGTCCTCTGTGACAAGAAGTTTTACTTATTTCTTTCCATAGATACCTTTTATTTCATTTTCTTGCCTAATTACACTGGCCAGAAATAGGGAAATAATTACATCTTTATGTTTACCTGCCTCTAACTAAAATTTCATGGTTCTTTTGACTGTGAACATAGAAAACAATCTACATTAATATTAACAGTGTTACTGTTATAGATCTCACAACATATTTTTATGCATATCAGTACTTTGAAGTTACAGTTATCAACCTGTCATCTTATCTCATAATTCAATGCAGTAATTAAAACACAAAGTAGAATATCATGTACTCTCCATATTTTAATAACTATAGCTCATATAAATGGTTTTTCATTGGTTTTTTTTGTATTTTATTTTGTACATATAAGAGTAATTATCTAAAGAGATCCATAGCATAAAAAACTTCAAGAGAATATAATAGTATTAGGAAACTCTAGATGTCACTGAGCCTGAAATCTAAAAACATCCTTCTTTTCTGTCTTCTCTTCCAATTAGGAAAGGAAAAGTTTCTTCAACCCTTAGAATTCCCTGCCTAAAAGCCTAGCTCCTAAATTAGAGATGGTGGGGGAGGGAGTACTTCATGTCCTGAAGCATGAGGGTTTTAGTCATTGTAAATGCAACTAATAAACTCTTTCTATGCTTTTGTCCTACCAGGTACCTCCTCAAACCAGATTTCATGAGACGGCCCGATCGAACCTTTGATCCATTCTCTGAAACGCCTGTCGATGGGGTTATTGCAGCCACTTGCTCAGTGCAGGTAGGGCCCCTGCTTGTCACAGAATTGTAAAAATGTGTGTGCAGATGGGGTCCTGGAAAAGCCTTAAGGAATCACATTGAAATATTTAATGTCACTCTATACAATCCATGTGTTGCTCTCAACTTTGGGATTCTCCTTTTTTTCCCTAAGAGATACATTTTGTTCACTAGTAAAACCATTAGCTACTTTCAACAGAAGACACCAGATCAAAAAAAGTGCCTAGTAGAGGATGTGGAGCAAGAGGATTCATTGCTGGAGGAAATGCAAAATGGTGCAACCACTTTGGAAGCATTCTCTTATCCTATAATCCAGCAATCGTGCTCCTGGGTATTTACCCAAATGAATTGAAAACTTACATCCATACAAAAACCTACACAGAAATGTTTATAGCAGCTTTATTTGTAATTGCCAAAAATTACGCCAAAAAGGACAACCAAGATATCCTTCCATAGGTGATTGGATACACATAAACTATGGTACATCCAGACAATGGGGTATTATTCAGTACTGAGAAGAAATAAGCTATCAAGTCATGAAAACACATAGAGGAAACTTGCATGCATATTACTAAGTGAAAGAAGCAAATAAAAATACTACACACTGGGGCACCTGGGTGGCTCAGTGGCTGAGCCTCTGCCTTCGGCTCAGGTTGTGATCCCAGGGTCCTGGGATCAAGTTCTGCATCGGTCTCCCCACAGGGAGCCTCCTTCTCCCTCTGCCTATCTCTCTGCCTCTCTTTCTCTGTGTCTCTCATGAATAAAGAAATAAAATCTTAAAAAAATACTATATACTGTATGGTTCTAATTACACGACATTCTGAAAAAGTGAAAACTGTAACAGTTCCACAGATGTGCACATAGGTCAAAACTGACCTTATTGTATACTTTAAAATATACAGTTTATTGTTTGTCAAATTTTACATTGAAAAACTTTCAAAATTGTGATCTATTCAATATATGGAAAAATCCCTGCTAAATGTCTATAGTCCTTTGGAAAGTAAATGAAAAATAGTCTGTCCATGGCTTTATAATAGGTGGAATTTAATGCTGGTCTTTACAAATACATAGCACTGACCAATGTCAATATTGGTAAGGGATAACAGCCAATAGACAAATAGTAGCATTGCTTTTTTCTTCAGTGCATCTCTTTCCAAGACTTAAAAAAGAATTAAGAACTTCAGAGCTGTAATGGGACATATTCCATTCCATATTCCAACCCATCACTTTGTTTCATAGATGTGGGCATTTCAGTGGAATTAAGCTGCTGTGGAAGTTATTTCTTTGTATTACAGGATTCATCATTTTTTTCTTCTTTTTATAGACAGTTGTCAAAGGCAGAACCTCTGTCTTGAGCAGTTTTTTTTTTTTTGGCATAGAGTAGTTGCTCACTAATTTTTCAATTGAGTAAGGAATGAATACATTATTTCCACTGATAATTAAAATTTCTGAAGATAAACCAAAGATTTCTTACTTCCAGATTATTCATTGCTCTTGACCATTACACAGACTTGACTTCTCTCTCACTATATTTCTGTGTTGCTGCAGGTCATATCAGGTCAGTTTTTATCAGATAAGAAGATTGGTACGTACGTAGAAGTGGATATGTATGGGTTGCCCACCGACACTATCCGTAAGGAATTCCGAACTCGCATGGTGATGAACAATGGACTCAATCCAGTTTACAATGAAGAATCATTTGTGTTTCGGAAGGTAGGGCATTTTCAAAGTGTCAGACTTGCTCAGCTAACCTACGGGCCACATGTTAATACAAAGACGACATAGACACTACATGATATAGGGGCAATTATATAACTCAAAATTTCTTCTTTTTCTCTTCTTCCAATGGATAAGTACTTTAGATGTCTTACGATTGTTACTCCGTTTATCTCCTTGTCCATTTGGTTCTCCTTTCCTCCCGCAAGGAGCCCACCTTCTGTGTGGCAATGCTTACATTCCAGGTGTGCAATCTCCTTAGACTATGTCCTCACTGGTAGACATCATCATACACTGGAGAGTTCTTTTCTGCCCTGGCAGCAGCTGGTAACTTACAGTGCTCCTTTAGGCAAGAGGACAGGTAGGATGGTGCACCCAAAACTAAGGCCAATAAATGTCCTTAAATAGATTAGTTGGTATTGTCCTGTGCCTCTAGAACATCTGGTACGTGTTGCCATCCCTCCAGTCTGTGCTTCTTGTGCTATTTTGGGTTGGTGAGGGGAGGGAGCAGCGGAGGGGATCTTTCCTAATACTGTATCTTGATCTCAAGACCAATCACAATCATACTCTGTAATGATTCGGTTTTAAATCTTGTAATCATTTTTCCCTTTGTTTCTCTTTTGTCAGCATAAGATGTATTAAAAAAAAAAAAATCCATGCATTGGTAGTGCTGTCTCCAGATACAGCTATTTTTCTCTCTCACTTGCTCTGTTAGCCTAACCAAAATAGTTTCTTGCTGCTGCATTAGCCACAGGTTTCCTGGTGTTTCTGCTCCATTTGTATGTCCTACAACACAGATAATTGGCTTCTTATCTTAACAAAAATGAGGATTAACAGTTTCAGAATAGACTAACTGGTTTACAGAAACCAGATTACAGAAGATCAGTAATTCAATGAAATAAGCCAATGTGAGATTAAGGCTCTCCCTGTAATGTGAGCACCGTTATCCATGCAACCCACACTGCAACCTTCTCTCCTACAGTCAGGGTAGGATGAAAATTGCATACATAGCTGTCATGGGCCTTCCCCCTCCTAGGTTTTTTTTTTTTTTAATATATATATATATGACCAGTGTTCTTTGGCAGAATGAATAATCCCTAGACACATTTCTAGAAATTCAGCAAGTTGACTTCAGACATTCTTTGTTTTCATTGAATAAGGAGACATCAAAATTGGTTTTACGTGTAGTATTACTAGCCCCAGAAACAAGATGCTAGTTCTGTATCCTTTACTGTTGTTCAGAAGTTAAATTGCTTTTCATTGGTACCAAGTGCTTTCACTTTTATTCTCTCTTGTTTTTAATATTTTTGTTCTTTGCACTAGTCTCACAAGGCAAACTCCCTTATACCAAATGAGAAACAATAGAGTAAATATAAAGTTGAATGAATTTTAGCTTGATTTCTCCTCTTCGTCTTCACAAAATTGGATTAAATTATAACCTCTAGGCATAAATAGGCAACTGATCCATTGTCTAGTTTTAGATATAGTACTCAGATTAGCCAAGATGTCTTGGTTATTCTTAGCCAATGAGTAGTCCTTCTTGATTTAAAACATTGGATTTTTTTTTTGTCATGTTGCTATTTGATATCTGAATCAGAATTCTGCTTTCTGAGCTCAGATTTTATGTCTGCTTACTCATTTTGAAGATGGCAAGAGTAGATGTCTTGAGTATATATTAACATTTCTAAGTGCCCCATCTCATTCTATCTAATATCCCAAAATATTAAAAACTGAGGAGTGCAAGAAAAAGGAAGAATCCAAATTTCTACATACATTGTCCTTTATACACAAAGCATTTCTTCAAGATACTTTCCATATTCTTAAAGACAGACAGAGCTAGATGTCAGAAGCAGCCCAAGTAGGAGGCAGACCACAGGATTCAAAGGCAAGAGCCCCAATTCCAGGCCCAGCTGTCTCGATCTAAGACATTAAGGGAAGTCACTTGATCTCTCGGTGTCTCCTTTTGCTTGTCCATTCTATGCATGGGGGTGTGGAAAGATCACAAGGGTTGGACCAGTAATCTTTCACATATGTTTCATCTAAAAGTTTTGATGAGATGATTTCCAGGAAGCCTGTTCAATTGCTTTCTCAATGGCTTGGACACTACAGCTTGCACAGTATCCTTTAGGAATGCAAACTTATCATGGGCTTCTTTTTACCATCAAGGCATATTTAAGAACAGTGTGGATATGGTTCAGATTCCTAGAGTTGGGCCTCTTGGAAGCTGCTTTCCACAATACCCATGAGAGCTACCATTCTTTGCAGGTAATCCTCCCTGACCTGGCAGTCTTGAGAATAGCAGTGTATGACGACAACAATAGGCTGATAGGCCAGAGGATTCTTCCACTGGATGGCCTCCAAGCAGGCTATCGACACATTTCCCTTCGAAACGAGGGAAATAAACCATTATCACTGCCAACAATTTTCTGCAATATTGTTCTTAAAACATATGTGCCTGATGGATTTGGAGGTAAGTTAAACATGTGAGTACAGAAGTCCTAAATTATAGGATTATAAAATATTTTACCAATGGTTAAAAAAAAAGTCTGTTCCTATCCATGCTGCCAATCCTTGTAGCCTTGAAGAAATCAAGGATAGAGAGCAACTTCAGGTTTTCTAGGAAGAAAGGAAAGGGCAAGGTTGGATTATCTGTAAGGTTCTTTCTTATTTTAAAATATTGTAATTTTATATCATTTATCAATTTTTACAAATATGTTTGTGAAGGATTTACTTACACCATCATCCAAAGGGAGAGAAAGACATAAGTAATATGGAACCATATTTATTTTATTTAAATTGAACTAAAATTTTTAGTTTAAATTGAACTCAAATATCAACATGCCTGGATTTTCTTCCAAATCCTCTAAAGAGTTCGTTTTCACACACACACACACACACACACACACACACACACCCCACACATCCCAGTCCTCCATCCACAGAAGACTACCTTTGGTTTTACTAAGGTAATCAATGGGAGAAATCAAAACCTGGACCAAATCATAGGATTTTGCTTACATCCAAATATATTTACTTTTTATAACCCTTAATTAAGCCAAAAACATTTAAAGGAAGACAGAGATCCTCCGTATTCTCCTAAGGAAACAGAATGATTGTGTCAAATTAACGAAGGGTGGAAATTCTAATTCTCCTTCCTGGCTGGATGACCTTGGGACAGTGACAACCTCTCAAATTCTCATTCCCTGTCCTGTAAAGTAAAGATACTCCTACTCCCTCCCTCATAGCATTCTTGTGAAGTGCTCATCATTATAGTACATGACATAGCAAGGCTCAAAAATGTGTGCACAGATGTATATGTGCTATCAATACAGATAAAATTTCTGTAGTATGCTGGAACACATCACAGTTTTGTTTGGGGAATGTGGGGTTATTTCATGGGGATTTTTGAAATAATGCTTGTATCTCTGGAGGGCAGATTTTCTCTAACCCTCACCTTTAACAACCAGATTACAGATTCAAGAAGAGTGTGAACCATGAGGATTTTTGCAGTTACCAAATTCAGAGTAAAGACACTCCTCCTCCTCCGCCTCTGCCTTTCATTTAAAAAGAAAGCCTATATTTGAAGCCAGAACATACTGTAGCTGATAGAAGAGCACATAAAAGAGTCTGGGTGGGGTGCTGTAGGGCTGGTTAAGTGGATAATAAAGAGACAGGAGACCTGTATTATGTCTTTCCAAGCATCAGCAGCTGCTTGGAATGAATTACACCATGTTCCACATACTTGAGCTTAGAAAGTAGGCAGTGCATAATACCTAATGCATTTTAGAAATGGCTGTAGAAACAAATATTGTGGAAGATATACAGGTTTTCTCTCTGCATGGGTTACTTTTCAAATGGAATACTCTAATTTAGTCCAGGGAAATGGGCAGTTGGAATAGAAAAGGGAAAGAACTAATTTGTTGAGTTCCTTCTTCATGCCAAGCACTCTCCATAGAGCCTGGAAGTTGTAGAGAAGGAAAGTGGGTGCATGTAGGTCTGTGCTGAAAAAATGTCTGTATTTATAGGGCAGCTCATTCCTAATGTTGTTATTTGTGTATGTATTGATTCCGCTTAATCTCTTTAAAATAGTCTCATATATTTTTACATAAAGAGATTAATCTCTTTAAAAATAGTCTTATGTATTTCTTTCCTAATGTATCACTGTAATGACTTTTTATCAGAAGCCTTTGAAATTTCTGTACTGTGTTATCATGGATGGGATTCCGCAGTTGATGTCTTAACCGAAATTTGATTTTCAAAGACTGTTTATTCAAAATTTTCAGTCATTTCTTTTGAATGTAAAGAAACCGAGGATTTACATAAGGGACTTCCCTTAGGAGAACAATATAAGAATATGAGAACCGTCTTTTTCTAACTTTCTGATTTTCTTTATGGCCTCTTGACTTACACAGTGTGCTGTCCTTGTTCCACCTGCATAACTAATCTCCCACATTCAGATCTGAACAATTATATGCTGAGCCAGCAGAGTAGGAAATCTATAGAGCCCTTGCTCCCTAGAACATTGAGAGACTATGTTGATTCTATAGGAAGAAGTTCAAAATGAAACTCTGCAGTCTTGCATGCCAGCATTTTCTAGGGAAGAAAAAGTAAATTGTTGATACATAGCTCAGATTTTTATATGGCTGAAGAAAGATAATATGGATTTATTCATTCCACAAATATGTTTAGTAGGTTTTATTCTATAAAAGGTAAAATAGGGGCACCTGACCAGCTCATCAGTTAAGCAACCAACTCTTGGTTTAGGCTCAAGTCATGATTTCAGGGCTGTGAGACTGAGCCCCAGCTTGGGCTCCTCACTCAGCCTAGAGTCTGCTTGAGATTCTTTCTCCCCTGTCTTCCTCCCCTTCTCCTCCTTCACTCCTCCCCCTGCTCACATGTGCACATGCTTGCTCACATGCACCCTTTCTCAAATTAAAACAATCTTTAATTTTAAAAAGGGCACAATAGAGAATATATGTATCAGAAAGAGATTCTCCCAACAGAAAGAATAAAAGGGTCATCCTTAAATTCACCACCCAGAGAGAGCTCTGTTGCCATATTGGTCCCTTTACTTCCAACTTCATTTCTATTTTAATTAAATGGATCTTATAGTACATAGTCTTTTGGACTCATTACTTCTGAGAGTTTATTTCCTCTTGACAGAGAATATTTTTATTATCTGCATGGGATTCCATTTTATGTATTATCCACAGTTTCGTTATTGATAAACATTGAAATCATTTCCACTTTTTTCTTATAAAAAGTATTGTGCCTGGGAACCCTAAATGTAGAGCTGTGGAAATACACATGATCATTTCCTGAAAATGAAATCTTTAAAGTGGAAGGAGTTGTATGTATATTTAAAGCTTTAGATACAGATTGCCAAATAACCTATCAGCAGTGTATGAGATATAACTTTTGTTAACATACACTAGTTCAATCAGTAAAAACAATTTCTTAGTATATTGATTTAAAATGTTTTTCTCAAAGGAAAAGATGTAGCCAATTCTTATTTAGTACCTACTCTATGGGTAAGAGTTACAAAGTTGAAAAAGTCATCTACGCTTATCCTCAAGAGTTTTCCAACCCTGTACACATGTACATATGTGCATTTACATAAATAAGTGTAATTTATTTTATAAGTGCCCATAGGGTAGTACCCCAGAGGGTGTTTAGAGCATTTAACAAAGAAGTGCTTAATCAGAATGGGATTGAGGAGGGCGTGGCTCTTTGAACCTTGAAAGATGACGCACAGCAGAGAAGTAAACTAGTATTCTCTCTAGACAGGGAAGCAGCCAGCCAAGGCCTTGATAAGAAAAGTGCTGAACTTATATACTTATTCTGAGAAAGCTGGAACATAGAGTATATGATGCTAAAGCTGAAAAGTTCTGGTCCATGTTTGAGGATGCATCCTGAAAAGCTAGTGTTACTTAGCAAGAGAGGTATGCTCTTCTTGTTGAAGTTTTGGCACCTTAAAATACTCACATTTTCAGGACACTAAGTAATTTGGTAAATTATATTTTCTTAGCTTTCAGGTGGGTCAGTTTGTCTAAAATCACTTCACAAGTTTAGATTAATTACAGAAGTAAGATCTCTTATGCCTGATTAAGCTAATGAAATCTCAACTTTTAAAATTGGTTAAATATGGAAGGCCATTCTGTGGAAGACCATGCATCTATTAAAAATAATGACTTGGATCTCAGTGTTCATAATAGAAAGATGACAGTGATTTATTATGAAGAGAAAAAGTAAATTGCAAAGATCCCATTATTACTCATGAAGACCCTTAGTTATCTGTTTATACATACACATAAAGTAGACAAAAAATTCTAGTAGGATATAAACCCACCTTTAGGAGTAGTTATCTCTTTGAATGGGGGGAGGGGGAGGATTTAGAGGAGCTGACCCACTGCACTGGACAACTTCCAGGAATATCACAGGGAACACACTATCCCATATGGCAGGACTCTACTTATTACTTCTGGATCATTTAGGTAAGCATATGTAACCTCTGGCAATTTTTAAAAATTGTATTTGCCCTATTTTTCTATAATAACTGTGTAATATGAATATAGCAAAAAGGAGAGTTTATATATATATGTTTTATTTTGGATTTAGAAAAAAATAAAATAAAAAAAAATAAAAAAAAAAGAAAAAAATAAAATAAAATTATCCTGCTACCTAGATAGTTCTTTGATAACATTTTAAATAAAAGAAAGACATGAGTGTCTTAAAATAGCATAAGATTATAAAACATAAAGCATATCTGTATATGTGTAATAAATATGTATATCCACAAATGTACAGGGTATATGTATATGTGTATGTATCACATATATATTTCCTTTTTAATTTAACTCCAAAAGATAATATAATACACCCTGTTCTATGCTTTGCTTTATTTACAACTATATCTTGGAGAACATTCCTGCCAATGCATATAAGGCTTTTAAATTATTTTTAAAGGTTGTATGCTATTCCAGTATGTGTATATACCACTTTCTCTTTATCCAGCCCTTTGGGTTGGATCAGTACGTACTCCCACCCATTATCTGTGAGACTGCCTACTCTGATTCACCATGGCCAATTCTGGATTCTAAAAAGTTCTCCCTTTTTTTTTTTTTCAATAATGGCAGTAAAAGTGGTATCTCATTGTTTTAATTTGTATATTTACAATTATGAGTCAGCTCAAGCCCATTTCATGTGTTTCTTGGTCACTTACATTCCTTTTCCTGAAGAATACTCTCTAGTACCCTTTGTGGGTTTTTTTTTTTAATTTTTTGTTTTTTTTTAATTGAGCTATTTCTTTTTTTAAGTAATTGTTTAATTCAAATCTTAATTTACTCCAAAGTCCTCTCCCTTTCTCTCTCTCTCTCATAATTTCCAAAGTAGTCTCAAATATATCGCAATGTCTAGATAAACTTCTATGAAGGTAATGATTGAGGATTCAAACACTGTCTATTTTTCTTGGCCTGACAGAATGCTGTTTCATTGAGGCCACTTAGCAGATATATGAGGACACTGGTTGAGCCCCACAGCTTAGGAGCAGTGTCTGACCACAGCAATCCTTCCATTAACTTTTTTTCATTTGTATTTATTTGTAGCAAACTCAAGAAAAATCCATTGTTTCTATATTCTTCTTTCCAACTTTGCCCTTTACTTTGCCAAAGTAAACTGTTTTGTCATAAGCAATTCATCATCATAAGAAAAATCTTTTAATTCTGTGCCTACTAGAAAGTTTCAGAGTTCTAATGCATTAGTAATTTTACCATGATTTTCTTTAAGCATCAGCAACTCAATGTTCTGTATGATTTTTAAATGTATCTTAAATCTCAGTCACATCAGGTGGGTGGCATCATTTTATAGAAACAAGAAAAATGTTCCAAAAAGGCTTTTCCAAGTTAAGACAATTCCTTAGGAAGGGCTTGGGCATTGGCAGGAGCTTTGGGTCTCTTATTTATTGGGGTTCTGTGCTGTGAGGTCACCAGAGGATGAGAAAGCCCTCCTGATGGAGAACGTTTGGTAGTTTTACAATTGCCATAACTATTTTTACCATCTTGCATATGGTGATCTTTAGAAGCTTTGAACTCTGGGCTGCCCAGTTCCCTCCCAACATGATTTGGGTTAGATCCAGTATTTTCTACCCTGACCCAGCTTGTCTCCTGTCAGTTCCCCATTTTCTTTCCTTGCCATGTCAGGAGGCAGGGGATTTTAGTGCAACTGCTTCTCCTCCACATTGCTGTAGAATAAAAGCTCCCAACATACAAGAAAACAGAGCAAAGAAGGCTGGTGGCACTTCTGAGCACTCTCCACAAATGGTTCTGTTCCTAAGCCCAGTAGTTGTAAAACATTTCTGGGCTGAAGGAGAGAGATGATGTTTCAACTATCAGAAACCAAACTTCCACATTAAAAAAAAAAAAAAAGTGACATTGGAAACAGATGACTAGGAATGGATAAAAAGGACTTTCATTTCTTCAGTATCATTTTTCTACTGAACATGGCATAAAACAGCTCTCTTGTTTACCCCCACACTCCTACATGAAAGAGAAGCGCTAGGTTGGGTGCTAAGATGACATTTCCTTTGTCAAATCCTGTGAGCCCCAGAATCCTGGGGTTGTCTTTGCTCCCTTATCTGTAGGCGCAAATGCTGAGGACATCAGCACTTACCCGTTGCAGGGGCTTTATCACTGCGAGCTGCTGCTGCTGGTGATGGGAAGCAGTTCCAAAGCAGATGGCAATTAAATGAGTGTTAGAATTTCTTTTGGCCCACCCACTGTTGCTTTTGATGGGTTTGATCATTTATATATCTTTTATTATCACCGAGTGGTAAGGAGAACAAATAGCATGATGCCATGCTTCCAGAATACCTAGCCCATCGGCATTAAATTTAAATGTCGCTCCAAGATGGGTTGCGTGAGCTGCTAAGCATCGGTTCCTTGAGCTGTGCTCTTCACTGCTTCTGTAGCTGGAGGTTTTGTTTCCTGTTGTGCACCTAGGCTATTTAATTCAGGCAAAGATGAAGTGGCCCTTTGTTTATTTGCCAGTTCCCCTTTCCGCCTGCCTTGTAATTAAAGATACATCATGGGGGCTGGAGGTGGGTGTTTCTCGTTCTCCCTGCCCAACATCTTCGCAGGGTTGTTTTCCAAACCTTCTGGAAAGAGAGTAGGCTGATCCTTGCATCATGTAATCCTCCAGGAGGAGCATCATTAATTAAGATGCCATTCCTGGGCTGTGATCTCAGGATGTCCTGCCACGTTTTTAAGTCGGTCCATTTTGTCCTCTCCTTTGTGGATGCTAAGACTCTTTATTCTATCAAATATTTGTTGAAAAGTTGATTTGCATTTGCAGTGGTATCTATTTTGATGGCTTCCTTTGAACTACAGAAAATGCTGGTAAGAACACCAAGGAGAAAAGCTCCAGAGAAGGGGGGCAGGATGGGTTATAGTGAAATAGCTTCAGGAGTTGCCTGGCTTGGAGAATTGAAACAGGCTCCTGATTGCATTCCCTGGGATGTACTGCAGATCCAGAGATGAGGGGAACACATAAGCATTTCCCAGTTTTACCACAGGATCTTTACCCCACCACACCTAGTGTATCTTTTCACATTCTAGAAAAGCAGTTTGGGAAATGCTTAATCATTTGGTGGAAGCCAAAAGACCTCATCTAAAATCATAATTAGGGGATTTGTTGATCTTTATTAGCATCACTTTGTAGCCATTAGGGGAACATATATTTTTCTGCTGGCTTTACCTCTTGATAAAATAGAAAGGTTGGAGTGGAGAACAGGAGAGAACCAGAGCCAAGAGTGAGCACACGGATCCAAGCCATCTAGGTGCCACGGTTGGTGCTCACTACCAAGGCACCCAAATGAAATGTCTTGAAAAGCAACAGTTAAAGAAGCAAACAAAAGACAGAGATCCCTGAAAAGCCAGCAAGTATCTGGAAGTCTGTACTGAGGAATTGCTATGATCTTTTCAGTTTTGGGGGATTCTTAAAGTGATGCTTTCAACTCTGTATGAAAACGGGGAAGGAAGGAATGGTAGGAGCGAAGGAGGAGAAAAAAACGAATATACATGGAAAGTGTTCACCAGGAGCGTCCAAACTTTTGGAAATGGTGCTAAACCTAGAAATAGATTTTTTTTTAAGTACAAATAAGTAAAACTTCTGTTAAGTCCAGAAGAAAGAAGAAAATGGGAAAAGGCAGATTGGTTCCTTTTTTAAAAAGAAAGTTTCCAGAGTCTGTGCCATGGCCTCCAGGCATCCAAGAAGTTTCAGCTCATCCTGGGGGTTCTGTAGAATCAGAGGCTTGTGTGCACAGGTCACTACCCTGTTAGGAGGTCAGTGTGGTCTGTTCTAGACACGCCTAGCACATGAGTCAATATTGATCAGCATATAAACTTTATTCCCCACAGGGGGTTGTCCTGTGGAATACAGAACTACATGGACTATAACTAGCCAGAGCATTCCTCCAATACACAGGAGGATCCCCCTGAAAGGTCATAGTGAGCACCTATATTCTCGGTCAGAATTGTGCAGAATCAACCCTCAAGGGTGGAACCAAGATATTGCTACAAGAAATAGGAAGAATACTCTGAGATTCAGTGTATTCTTTGATCAAACCATGATGGGTCCTTGAGAGGTCTCCAGGGGCTGATGGATGCTTCTTGTTAACAATGAGAAAGCCTACTTTATTTGAAAGATATGCCCAAGAAAAGATTCCTTCGCTGCCGTAATTTCAAGCAGACAGATGATCCTTTCTATTCAGGGAAATTTGTATATATGATCTACCTTGGATTTGGCTGCCTCTGCCTTTTGCAATTCCTACATGTAAATTCCCAACTGACCACCAATGTTGATCCATGGGTAGGGACATCTCTCTGCCCCTCAGACAGTAGGAAGAAGCTACTAAAGAGGAGAACTCCACCCAAATACCAAAGATTTGTCACTGTCAATCTGTCAGGAATAATGTAGAGGCCACTTTTAGGTAACATACTTGAGCAGTGGAGCCTTGAGCAAGGCAAAAAGGGCCCACACCTGATACAAACAGGCTCATTATTAAGTAACCTACCTCAAAATAGCTATTGGCCCTAACTAACCAATGGGCTACTCACAACCAGGGACAGTTACCAAAAAAGGGGGGATATTCCATACATTCCCATACCTCCTCACTCTGCCCTATAACTGTGGCCCCTCACTACCACCTCATGGCACAGTCTCTCCTTTGCTGTTTTGCCTGCTACTCCCTTGCAGTGTATTCAATAAACTTCTGTCTCCTTAAAGAAACAAACAAACAAAAAACAAATTTTTTTCTCATTTACCATTGGTAATCAAATTTACCACAAACTGGAAAAAAAAAATTACCGCAAACTGGAAGACTTAAAACAACAGAAAATTATTTTCTGACAGTTCTGGAGACTAGAAGCTTAAAATCATAGATTTGGCAGCTCTTGGAGAAATCCTTCTTTGCCTTTTCTAGCTCCTGGTGGCTCCTGGCAGTCCTTAGCATTACTTGACTTGTAGCTGCATTATTCCATTCTCTGTCTTTGTCATCCCCTAGCCTTTTTCCTCTTAGTCTCTGGGTGTCCTCTCCTCATCTTACAAGGGCACCAATCATTGGATTTAGAGCCTACCCAACCAAGTCCAGTGCGATCTCAATCCTTAACTAATTGAATACGCAAAGACCCTACTCATAAATCAGGTCATGTTCTGAGGTCCTGGGTGGTCATGAATTTTGAAAGGCATTACTCAACTTAGTCTACTGTCATAATTCTGCTATATTTTCTTAATACTCATCCCTTCCATTAATTATTCTTAGATAACTATTTTAAAGCTTATCAAGAACAAATTTTGTTAGTAATGCTCAAGTATATAAGTTGCTATCTTACGTATCTGAACCACAAATTTTCTGATAAAGGAAATGATATATCTTTTTTTGCATTAATATATTTCTTGCAAAGTCATCTTTTATAAAAAAAAATTGAAAGTTCATTTAAATATCTAGCAGTAGAGAATAGTTTGTTACATGAACTCAATGGAATGTTATCATTCAATAAAAGTAGATTTTAAAACTATATGGGGATAACCAAATGAAAATGAAAAAAAAGACTATAATTTTAAGTAAACCATATAAAATATGTATTTGGGTGGAAAAAATGACACAAGAGTATACAGAAATGAAAGTAGCTTTGTTAGTTTAGAAGGATTAACAGATTAGGAATGAAAAATACCCACCATTTGCTTCGATGTGGATGGAACTGGAGGGTATTATGCTGAGTGAAGTAAGTCAGTCGGAGAAGGACAAATATTATATGGTCTCATTCATTTGGGGAATATAAATAATAGTGAAAGGGAATAGAGGGGAAGGGAGAAGAGATGGGTAGGAAATATCAGAAAGGGAGACAGAACATGGAAGACTCCTAACTCTGGGAAACGAACTAGGGGTGGTGGAAGAGGAGGAGGGCGGGAGGTGGGGGTGACTGTGTGGCGGGCACTGAGGGGGGCACTTGACGGGATGAGCACTGGATGTTATTCTGTATGTTAGCAAATTGAACACCAATAAAAAATAAATTTATTATTAAAAAAATAGAAGGATTAACAGGTAATTTCACACTTTAAGATCTTGCTTAATTGGTTTTATAATCGGCTGGAAGTGATTAAAGTGTTCTGTTATTCCTACTAAAAGGACTACCAGTAACCACCCAAAAATGCCATACATTCCAGACCCTCAAACTGATTATATATCATTAAAGATAAGCAAGTACTTGTTACCTAACAAGCCAGCACTGTGGCTCATCGACTGAGCTATGCAGTGGGAAGCCAAGGCAAAGCATATCCAACATGGGAGAGTGCAGGGAAGCTTACACCAGGTAGGTCTTCTCCAGAGAAGGGCAAGGGGTTCAGTGGGCACAGTGTGTACAGGTGTAAGGAGGAGGCCTCTAGGAGTCAGACACAGATTGAGTGAAAGTTCTGAGCCAACACAGTGAGTTTAGCACCAGGACAAGTGGGGCAACCAGGCTTTTTCTGCTTCCACGTGACCCACATGACACGGAGATCCGTGTCACAGGATCTCCCCTGGAGTATTCTTACAAAAAGAGAAAATTCAAGCCTAAATGACACAACAAGGAAGCATTGATATTCAGGATTGGGACATTTTATAGGATACCTGATCTGTCTTCTCCACAAATCTATGCATTATGAAAAATAAATAGTAGCAGAGACTACTCTAGATTAAAGTGAATTTAGGAGACATCATTATCAGAGACCCAAGTATGGGCTTTATATCTTGATTCAAACAAATTAATTGTAAATAGGGGAAATACTAATATTAAGATGGGCCATTCATTATATTCATACTAAGGAATTACTGCCAACTCTATTGGATACGATGCTGGTATGGTTGGTTATGAAAGAAAATGTCCTTCTTTAGAGATGCATAGAGAAGTAACTAGGAATGAAATGTTATAATGTCTGGAATTTGCCTCAAAATGTGTCAGCAGAGAGAAGAAAGAAAGGAAAAAGGGGAGGATGGCAGATAAAGGAAATGTAGCAGACTATTAATAACTGTTAGGGCTTCATCTGTATATGGAGGGTTATTTTACTTTTCTCTCTACTTTTGCATATGCCTGAAAATGTTCATAATTTAGACTTAAAGTAGGTAAATATATTCTTAGAATTTGACTTCCAAAAAATGATTATCTGTCATTTTTCCTAAGCAAGATTTAAGAGCTAATTTGGTCACATTCCCCATTAGGAGACAAGGAGTTCTTAGGGACATAAGTAATAACTAGGTCCAGACCTTCTCATAACACCCCTGGAGGAGAAAATAAATTGATGAAACTTCTTTGGAGGGCAACTTGGCAATACTACTACTGATAGGACAAATACCCTTACACACCATTCTAACCTCTAGGCATCAAGCTATGGACACTGAAGATGCCTGCTCTGAGATTTAAACATTCCAGGATCTTCACTACAGTACTCTTTATAATAACAAAGTACTAGAAGTAATCTAACAGTCTCTAATAGGGAAGACTGTTAAAGAAATTATAACCATTCTGAAAATGGAATATTTAAGCAGCCCTTAAAAGTAATGTAGTAGATCTACATTACTGATAAAGAAGTGTCTCCAAGATATGTAAAGTGTAAAATAAAAAATAGATGCAGAAAACTGTGAACCCATTTGGAATTATTGTTTTGTTTTATTTTTAAATAAGGCTACAAGAAATGGATAACAGTATATACTACGTATAGGATTGTCAGGAGAGGAGATTTTTACATTTTATATGTTTGAATGTGTATTATATGCTTGTATTATTTTCTATTATAAAAGGAAAAACCATCAACTGAGAAAATCATCTTAAGACTGTAATTAGGATGGTGATTTTACTGGAGGAAATTAATATACATAGTTTTTTTAAAAGATTTATTTATTTATTTATGATAGACATAGAGAGAGAGAGGCAGAGACACAGGAGGAGGGAGAAGCAGGCTCCATGCCGGGAGCCCGACGCGGGACTCGATCCCGGGACTCCAGGATCACACCCTGGGCCAAAGGCAGGCGCCAAACCGCTGAGCCACCCAGGGATCCCCAATATACATAGAGTTTTTGAAAATTGTAAATTAACTACTGTTTTAAGGTGATGAGAATAAATATTACTTCTATAGTATTGGTAAATAATGCAAAATTATGAGAGATTCTGCTGGAAAGTACCCATTGGGCTCTTCAAATGACATTATATAAACATGAACTCTTACCTTTTTAACTACAAGGGGTAGCTGAGAGTATGTTGGAGAAATATTACATTTCTACTATCATGGAACCAAAATTGGCTTTAAATATGTATTAGCCTTCTTAGCTAAAACTAAGACTTAGATACCAGCTGTGTCTACTGTTACAAGTACTGTTTACATTTATCATCTCATTGAGTACTCATCGCACCCCTTCAGAGTGGGTAGTACCCTAACTTTCAGATGAAGAAACTCAACTGGGAACATGAATCAGCCTGCTCAAAGTCACACAAGTAAATAGTCAAGAACCCAAGACAATTCACTTGCCTTATTCTGCTACCTTGTCATCTTTATTTGGGCAAAAACCAAAGAGAAAATAGAAAGTCATCTGGCCTTTGATCCTTGCCCTACTTATTTTTTGTTTTCTGTAAAAGGCTGTGCTTTCCTAACTTTGTCATATGTCCTAGGAGCAAGTACTTAACAGAAGACATAACGGGGATCCAGGATTATGAATTGTTTATTAGCTGAATTTTCTTGGCTGTTAACGGTAAAACAGAGAATCAAAGCCACCTGACTTTTTTTTTTTTTCCCAGATATTGTGGATGCTTTATCAGATCCAAAGAAATTTCTTTCCATTACAGAAAAGAGAGCAGACCAAATGAGAGCTATGGGCATTGAAACTGTAAGTAGCAATGGTTTACTAAAGAGAGCCACGTGGGGAAGCTCAGTGGTCAGTGATTACAAGAGCAAGACAAAGTAACAATGGATATAGCAAACTTGAAGAGTTTTTTGAAATTGAATTTATCAATTTAACAAAATAGTTTCAAGTGTCTTAAAAGTATAGCATGTTTAATAAATGAAATGGAAATCATAGTGCTTTTAGGAATGTTTAAGATACAAGATGCTTTTGTGATACACTAAAATACTAGCTAACCCAATTCAGTGAATTAGTGAAATTGAGATTTATGTTTCTTTGTTGTTTACCAATCTTGCATCCAGCCTTCTCCCATTTTCGTGCATACTTGTTTGTTCTTTGTTTTTAAAGCTCCCTGTACCATATCCTTCATGTAAAAGAGTTGCATCTTTTTTCCTTGGCTTCATCTTTTGCCTCAGCCTGAGAAAACCATGTAATCTTTTCTCCTGCCAGGCAATGATCCATTAAGAGACTTGTAGGGGAGATAATGAGTGGTTCAAACTGGATTCAGTAAAATAGAGAAAGTGCAAGACAGTTGAATGTGAGGTGGCTTTCATTTAGGTTAATATAAACATTTCTGCTCCAGAGTGACATAGCAGATGTGCCCAGCGATACTTCTAAGAATGACAAGAAAGGAAAAGCCAACACTGCCAAAGCAAATGTGACCCCACAGAGCAGCTCCGAGCTCAGACCAACCACCACAGCAGCCATGGGGTCTGGTGTGGAAGCCAAGAAAGGTAAAGGGGAGCTGATTGGGCTCCTTATCTGTTCTGCAATTTTAGACTGTTTTTGAAGAGTCTTTTATAAAGTTATTTAAAATTGCTAATTCAGTCAATTTTCACTGCCCTGCAAGACTCAATAACAACATGTTTTCTTATAGATTGGACAAATTGCTGAATTTCTCTGAGTGTTTAACAGGGAGTCAACATTTTTGTCATCTGCTAGATCCCCTGCTAGGTTCCCTTGGGGCACTGGGTACAATATCCATGGTTTTAGAAAATGTTTAAATTCAGTCTCCTTAATGAAAAGAACTTCCACACAGTAACTTCTGCCAAGTCTTCTGGATACCATCCAGTCTTCTGGATATCCCCACAGTCTTCTGGATACCACTATACACACTAATCTGGACAGGTAGTGGGCTCATGAACCAACAGTATCATCATTGTTCATATATTTCTAGATTCCCTTCTTGACAAATTGTCTGCATGAGCAGACATTTAGCATCCATGATTCTTTGTAAATTTATCAGATGGATATTTGAAGGCCAATTCTTTATGGTTACCTAAGGATGAAACAAGGTATCCTATGAGGTGTCACCACGAAGAATTATGTGTTCCATGCTAATATTCAGCTGGTGTACAGGGGCAGAACTATATTGCTTATTTAAAGTTGACTTCCATGCTTACTGGCCAGGCATTCATCCTGATTGAATGGTGCCCATCCCACACGGGCAATTAAACATTTTGAATATCCTCCTCGATTATGAATCATTTACCAAATTCACTCTTCTTACTTTGATAAGAATTTCTCTTTTTTTCTAATGGTTTTCTACTCAGTATGTATATTTCCCATTTATATGTGAATTCAGTGCCCTTGATGTTAGTGAATCAAGTTGTTTGTACACTTAAGTACATACACACAGTGCTACAGTTTAAGGTAAGAAATGACAGGCTTTTCTAAACCAAGGCAGCATAGTAATTTAGTAGGATACTAAGTGTGCATGCAGCTTTGTGAAACAAATTAGAAAATGAGACTGCACAGAAGTAGCCCAAATTGTACTTTGCCTGCAGCTGTTTGTCTCTTCCTCCCTGGAGACATGAGCAAGCTCATGATACAAGGCTTTGGGTATTCCATTCCAGCACTGGTCATTAGTCACATTAGCCATTCAAACAAAGATAGACAGTAGAAAATGGGAGAGTTTTTGTGTAAAGTTCTTGTTTTGTTTAAACCATCATGCCCGCTAGTACATAAAGACATTAGTAATTACCATGAGTTAAGTGGCCTGAAAAACTTCAGTGTGACCAGCTTACAGAAGACAAAAGTTATCCTAGTTCTAGAAAGGAACATGTTTGGATTGAGAAAGGCTTCACCTTTGGTTCCAAATATTGCATTGGAGGAAGCCAAGTCCAGTATCAAGAGACACCCTGAGAAAGAGAGTCTACATGCTATTTCCTTTGGCCTTTTATTTAGGAAAATTGGAAGCCTACTCTAAGTGACAGTACCAGGTTCTATGAGAACTGCCTTCACCCCTTCAAGGATCTCATGTGGCTAGAAGGATAATGTAGGACAGGCTTTGCACAATAGCCAGGCCAGGCAGTGGTCAATGAGAGCTGACCCTAAGAACAGGAAGGGGGAGGGCATGCCTTCCAGCAAGTGTCCCACAGAAGCCTTATAGATGAGATCCCTATTGAGCTGAGCCTTGAAACATAGGTCTGACTTGAATAGGAAGTAATAAAATGGATTCTTCCCATGGATATTGAATCACCCTGTTGGATGCTTGGGAATGCCTACATGGGAAAACCATGACCGGATGCCGTCGTCCATGAGAAGATGAATGTACAATTTAGAGGGACACATGTGGAGGTAATCAGGCTCAAGAGAACCTGGTCTAAGTGAGGGGCCTGTTCTTTTGCATCATAGCTTTAAGGAGCATGGCAGGGAAGTGCAAGAGGGAAGTTTGTAGGTGTTCTTCCCACTCCTATCTATGAACTGGGGAGTCGGAGGTCAAGGGAGTCAGAAAATAAACTACTCCGGTGGCCTTTGTGGGAAGACGTGTCATTTGAGAAGGCAAGCTTCCTTCTAGAGAACTGTCTTAATTTGGGTCATCCCAAAGCCGACCCTGAGACAAGGTTTCAAATAAAAGTAGTTTATTTGGGGAGTACAATGGATACAGGTAAGGGCTTGGGGAAGGAGCACAAGGAAGAGAAGGTGGCCAGTGATCAGAGTGTTTCCAAGTTCCATCCAGGCACCTGGAGCTCAGTGCTCCTGGGAACATCCTGAGGGCTGGTGTTGGACACACAACTCAGAGGCAGGAGAACATCTACTTCAACTAAGCCTTTTGGAGAGCTCCTGTAGGAGGGATAAATTCCCCTGTGATTCTAGATTGACAGAAGGGTGGTAAAGCATGTTTTAGAGGGAAAGGCCTTAGGTAATTTCCTCAGGGAAGGAAATGCAGGTGCTGGCAGGTGGAGGTCAGAGTGGGCTGATGTAGAGAAAGCTAGGTGAATGGGTATAGCAAATGCTGCCCATATCCGTGGAGGTAAGAAAGTTCTAAATGGTTTCTCTTAGACATGCAGCCCAACAGCAATAACTGCACCAATGCTGCTTGATTATCTTTTTAAACTGAGGAATAAGGAATTAAGAAAACTAAACTTGGGGTACCTGAGTGGCTGTTGGTTACACGTCTGCCTTCAGCTGAGGTCATGATCCTGGAGTCCTGGTATCAAGCCCTGCATCAGGCTCCCAGCTCAGCGATGAGTTTGCTTCTCCCTCTGCCCCTCACCCCACTCGTGCTCGCTCTTACTCTCTTCCTCTCTTTCTCTCAGATCTTTAGTTTTCTTTACTTTTTTTCAATCTCCAACTTAGTCTCCAAATTATGACTTCAGAGAAAACAAGTTATTTTTGAGCTCTTGTTGATAAGAACAGAAACTTTACATAGTGAAACCTCATTTAGCCAAAGTCTTTGGAGCCCAATATGCAGTACTTAATTAAGCCTATTTCCACATGTGGCTTTGTAAATTTCAACTTTAAAATGAGCACTTGAACTCTGCAGGTGCACTGGCTACCTTTCAGGTGCCAAGAGCCACACATAGCTAGTAACTATCCATTGGACCCCTCCCATTATAGACCGTTGCCACTGTTGCTGAAAGTTCTATCAGACACACTTCTGTAGGCTCAACAGAGGGAACTGAGCATGTACCAATTCCTCTTCTGCAGAGTGTGGGTGTTTCCTAGTTAAATCATTTCTAAGAACTAAATTTTTTTTTACAAATTATTCTATCTTTCTCAAAAAATACAAAACAAAAGTTGATGTTTTCGTGGGTTCTTGTTGGTCAAGATGTACTTTAACCAAGACCAAAAAAGAAGTCTTCTGGGACTGGGTTAACTCTTAACATTTGCTAGCTCTCTGGAGGACCTTGCATGCATACCAGTTCTCTGTTCATTTTACAGACAAGGATTCATATCTCTACCCTACAGTGCCTCTCACTGGCTACAGTGAAGCAGGGAGTTGGCTTGTGACATCAGACTTGAGAGATCAAGCCTATGTTCCCTGGGCGCCCTATCATGAATGTTATAGATCACATAGTGTTTATGTTTTCTCTTAGTCACGACTCCTTTTCCCACCTTCCCACCCTCACACTGGCTGTGCATCTCTTCTTAAAATGAACAAAACTGAAAAACAAAAGCCTGGGACTCAATGGCTATCTTTCTTGACTATCTCATACCTAGCTTTGAGGATTCTAATGGAAATCTATTATAGTACAGACCACGCCTTCATTTCTTTTTAATTCTTTTTATTTATTTATTTATTTTTTTGTCTAAGATGAAAATCTGTAGTCAAACAGAAAGTGTTTGGGGATTCTTCTACAACTCTGGTTGCCATGACGACACCTGGCCTAGCATCAGTCCAGTAGCAGGATAATTTAGTATGTTACTCTGGGTCCCCATGACAGTATCCTGTTATACAGTGGTTTGATTTCAGGATTTCCTGTATGTTGAAGGCTGTGCCCAATAGCATATTGCTTAAAAATTAAATTTGGTAAAGGAAACTGAGGGAAGATAATGTGGGTTGTTTTCTTTGTTTTTGGTTCCTTGATGACGATGAGGAGGGAGGTAGTTGACTGATATGATATACCCTGAAACACAAAGATGAAAGTACTGTTAATAGATGCTGTGGTGCCTGGTCAGATCTCCTTTTTGGGTTGACACCTCCTGCCCCAGCTGCTGTGTGTATTTGGCTGATTGCAAACAATAGCTGGAACTTTCTCGGAGGATTGTCCTCAGACTGTGGACAGTTCCATTGCCCTGGAAATGCCTAGAAGGTTTTGTACAACCTATGAAGCCCTTGGGTGACTGGTATGAGGTTACAAAAGCCCAGTCTCCTTACCTCAAGGTAGAGCAACTTTGGATGGCCATTTATGCTAAAGAGCTCCTGCAGGATCAGGCTCAGGTTGGATTTCAGCTAGAAATGCACCCTGCCTTCTTCCTCTGCTCTGTTCTGCCTCTCTCACTCCCTTGGGGGTTTCTCCTGAGAGCCTTCCCTCAGTGAGTGTTGTGCACACAGAACCCCACCTCAGGCTCTGCTCATAAGGAACCGAAGACAATAAGCACACCAATTAAGTGTCTGGTTAATTGCTTTGTAGTAAGAAATTAGGATGCTTATATCCATAGCATTACATATAAAGTGCTTCAAAGTCTTTAGATGAGATTTCAAAATGGTGAATTTTGTATTATCAGTTATTCTCTCTAATTTTTAATACACACAGTGATTTAATTTTTTTTAAGGTATCGAACTTATCCCTCAAGTGAGGATAGAAGATTTAAAGCAGATGAAGGTAAAATTGCTCAATCATTTTGCAAGCACTCTTGTATTACACATATTGGTGAAACTACCATATTTTTGTTTCTCACCAGATGTATTCATTGTGGCTACAAAAAATTGATTTGGGACCCTCTTTGTTTCTTACACAGGCTTACCTGAAGCACTTAAAGAAGCAACAGAAGGAGCTAAATTCTTTAAAGAAGAAACATGCGAAGGTACAGTTGATTGAATGTGTGTACATATGTGTGTGTGTCATTTTTTTTTTGCTTATTTGTTTTCTACTTTTAGCTCTCTGATGAAAACCTCAAGCTATTATTCTGTATAACGGACCAGTGTATTCTTCATAGGCAAAAACATGGCTTAGAAACTGACAGCGGGGGATCCCTGGGTGGTGCAGCGGTTTAGCGCCTGCCTTTGGCCCAGGGCGCGATCCTGGAGACCTGGGATCGAATCCCACGTCGGGCTTCCGGTGCATGGAGCCTGCTTCTCCCTCTGCCTATGTCTCTGCCTCTCTCTCTCTCTCTGTGTGACTATCATAAATAAATAAATTTTAAAAAAAATTAAAAAAAAAGAAACTGACAGCGGCCAACTGGACAATAGTACCTTCATTTTAACTGATTGGAAATGAAATTTAAAACCAGAATCCATTTGGGATGGGCTGTCACTGATTTATAATCTGCATTTCCAACAGTTATTCCAAAAGCTTCAAATGGGTAAAAAGCTTCATCTATTTAAAATTACTTAATAATTGGACTTTATCTAAAATAGTGGGCCATAGCCAGACTCCTTAAGACCAACTCATAGCCTCAGTTAGCCTAGAGACATCTAGATCCCCTGGGATCCTGTGCATGGAGGGAGGTACTAGCCAGCTCTGAACTTCTCACCCACAGCTCCTGGAGAGAGTGCTCTTCTCACTTTCCTCGTTATGTAAACTTTGCTCAGTGGCCTACTTCTGAAATAGAGTTGTTTTTCCCTATCGCCCATAAGAAGAGGGTTTTTTTTGACAATGATTGTGAGAAATTCTAAGAGCTGGTTGTGAATTCAAGAGAACAGCAGCAGCTGGCCTTGGGAGTTCTCATGTGGGTTGAAGACTTCACCACACTCAGACATCATCCTGTTACCCATCACTCCCCATGGAGAAAGGAGAAGAACATAATACCTCTTTCCTTCCCAAGATGGATCACAACAACCACTGGGGCCGGAAGGGTAATGGGTGTGTTCATCCGTTAAGGGCAATGGAAAGCAAGAGAAACTTAATTTCTCAAAGGACTTCTGAGTTCCTTTAAATTAGTCTTGCATTCCACGTCTTTGTACTCTGACTCAGACCTCAATCTAAGACATGTCCTGCAGAGCCAGAGTTGAGTGATGTATCTCTGAGTCACTCCAGATATTCACATGCAGAGCTCATGGCCTCGATTTAACAGTTTGTGCTCCTTTGAGAAATTCGGCCTCATCTTAGCCTAGTAATATTCCCTGTATTATTGAACTGTTAGCTTAGTGGACTTGCTGATCCTAGAGGTCACTCCATAGACTATTTGCTCCTAAATTTCATGAATAAGTCCATTTGATGGAATTCTTTTTCGTTGCCCTTAGGGGACACTTGACACAGATTTTTAGAAGTGTGACACTGTTGGGAGACAGAGCTGCTTAAAGTAGTGCTTTCAATTGTGTTGGTCATTGGTAGCAGCCTAGAATATCGAAAGACACTAACTTACTTGACTTTGGTTATCAGGGATGGACTTGGTCCCCCATGGCAAGACATCATCCCCAGATCTTCCTTCCATCTAACTTGGATCTCTGTTACTGAGGCAGGCATTTCTGTGGCCTGTGGGCTCCTTGGAAACTTCCAGCTTTTGACCCCACCCTCTATAAATGCTTCCTTCAGGCACAAAGAGGGAGCATATATTCTGACCAACTATGAAAATAACAATATCAGCAGCTAGAATGTTTGCATGCTCAGTATTTTCCAGATGCTATGCTCAGCACTCTACATTTCTTGTCTCATTTACTACTCCACCCGAGAAGGCAAGTTCTATTTAAGTCTCCATTTTGCATGTGAAATTAAGAAATTAAAAATTAGGGAGGTTAAGCAGTTGAACTACTGTCTCTACCTTGGAAAGCAACCATGCCAGAATTTGAACCCAAACCCATCTGTGTCTAGCACCCATACTGTTACTGCATTATTCTGTGAAGGATGTCAGATGCTTTGGTAAGTAAACAAGTTCCCCCCATTGCATCAAATGCAGTGTTAGCACATGGGATGTTCATAACATCCTCTAGTTGGGATGATGTCAGTACACTGGTTACCTGCACAGCTACTCAAGAAAGGTGCCCCTCAATTCTTTCGAACTTGACCTACATACATACTACAGAGCAGAGTCGCAGAGTCATCTATTGTCTTCCTTGTCTGAACCTTTGAGTCCAAGCTGAGTCAGGTTGGCAAACAGACCCAGCTGCCTGATCAGAAAAGTGATAAAGGCAGTGTAGACATCCACTTGGGCCTCTGTAGCAAACTGGCATAGCCCAGGTGGCTTAAACAACAAACACTTATTTCTCAGAGTCAGGAGGCTGTATGTCCCAAAGTCAAAGTGCAGCAGATTCAGTGCATGGTGACAGCCCCTTACTGGATTTCAAAGGACCTCCTTGCTATGTCCTCACGTGGTGGAGAGAGCTATCATTTCTCTCATGTCTCTTCTAATAAGGGCACTAATCCCATCTGTGAGGGCTCTACCCTCATGACCTACTCCCCTCACAGAGGCCCCACCTCCAAATTCCATTACAGGGGGAATGAGGGCTTCCACATACAAATTTGGAGAAGGGACAGAAACAGACCATTAATAGGTGGAAAATTATTTTTCTGTGACACAGTTTAGAGCTGACCTTGGTAGATCTTCCCCTCTGCCTCAGACATCACTGCACTTCATTCAGTCACTCTCATTTCATCATGCTTGTTGGCAGGGACACCTTCATGTTGTTTAATAACCAGTAAACCCCAGATGGCTGAGAGAACCTATGTTGCATTCATTTGTAAAACACAAGCGAGTTTCTTGGAGCCCCATGTTATGGGAGCACCAGTACCTACAAGGAGATTTTAAATCTCCCTAAATCCAACTATCTGAATTTGTGTGGGCTTTCATAACAGCTTTAGGGTGTGTTTTTTGGAGGAAGTGTTCAAAATTCCTTAGGTCAAGCAGCAGAGAAAATTGCCACAGTAAAATGTGCCATGCTTGCCTGTTACTTTTCAGAAGTATTTCTGAGCAGGGCAATGCATTTCACTGCTTGTTTTTCATACCTTCATGCACTGCAGAAGTTCACGTTACCAGCGTGTGATTATGAGCTTACGAATGAATCACTTATCCCACATTAAATACACAGGGGACCCACTTTATTCAGATTACTTTGACAGTATAATTTATGAATTCTGAATTCTATAGTGTTTTTTTTCCTGTTTCTCTTTTTTCTAAATTCAGTTAATTAGTATATAGTGTACTATTAGTTTCAGAAGTAGAGTTCAGTGATTCCATCAGTTGCATACAACATCCAGTGCTCATTACTTGAAGTGCCCTCCTTAATGCCCATCACCCAGTTACCTCATCCCCCCACCTATCTCCCCTCCAGTATCCCTCAGTTTGTTTCCTAGAATTAAGAATCTCTTAGATTCGTCTCCCTCTGTTTTTGTCTTATTTTTCCCTCCCTTCCCCTATGATCCCTTGTTTTGTTTAGTAAATTCCACATATGAGTGAAATAATATGATAATTATCTTTCTCTGATTGACTTATCTCACTTAGCATAATACCCTCTAGTTCCATCCACATCATTGCACATGTAAGGTTTCATTTTTGATGTCTGATTAATACTCCATTGTATATATATACCACGTCTTCTTTATCCATTCATCTCTCAATGAACATCTGGACTCTTTCCATAGTTTGGCTATTGTGGGCATTGCTGCTATAGACATTGGGGTGCAGGTGCCCCCTGGGATCGCTATGTTTGTATCCTTTGGGTAAATACCTAGTAGTGCAATTACTGGGTCATAGGGTAGCTCTGTAGTGGTTTTATGTAAATCTACCAATAAGGCTAATATTTATTGAGTGACGGTTTTGTGTTGCACATTTTGGGGGAAAGAGTGACAGAGGGAGAGAGAATCTTGAGCAGGCTCCAAGCCCAGAGCAGAGCCTGATTTGGGCTTGATTCCACAACCCTGAGCTCATGACCTGAGCTGAAATCAAGAGCTGGATGCTTAACCGACTGAGCCACCCAGGTGCCCTTGTGTTACACATTTTATGTACATTCTCAACTCTTCACAATATCCCTGAAGCTTAAGTAACACTGTCCACATTCTAGAAATGTATGAAATGAAATTCAGAGAGATGAGTCCCTATACTAGAGTGATAGAACTAGTTAATGCTGGTAACGAGCCTCATTTGCTTAGGTCTAACACACCTTTTACAATTCACCACATTATCACCATGTATTAAAAATGCATTTCATCTGTTTTAATTGTTCAAGGTTTCACAAATAATTTCCAATAATTAGAGCTTCCTATCTATAAACTTTCTGTAACTTTTCAGTCTATAATATCTCCCTAATATTTTCCATGGTCTCATCTGACCTACCTCCTAAGATGAAGGATTTAGATGAATGTTTACTTGCCTAATATATACTGAGGCCTACTCTGCACACACACTTATCTTTAAAACTTTTGAAAAAGGAAAAACCATTGAAGGAGCGGGGAGGGATGTGTATTTCTTAACATTGGACACACTTCCTGCCTCATGTCCATTTGAATTTGTTTATCCTAACATTGATTTTTCTGTCAATACTTGTAAAATGGTAAAACTAGCTAATATATATTTAAGTTTATTTAAGTGCTTAGGTATTCTTGTAACAATTATGTAAAAGAGCACTATAATTATATTGTGTCAGGAGTTCTGGATAGCCCTACTTTTCTGAATAACAAACTACCCTCAAATGTAGTGACTTAAAATAGCAGCCATTTATTAGCTCATGATTTTGTGGGTTGGCAGTTTGGGCCAAGTTAGTTAGGCTCAGTGGTTCAGCTGGGCTCCTGCTTTCGTGGCCAGGTTGAGGCCTGGTGGCACTGGCTCACTTAGAAAGAGCTCTGCTGAGCCATTTCTCACTGCTCTATGTGGCCTCTTATCTACAAACAGGCTAGTTATTCACTTGGTAGGGGTTTCAAGAGGCCAAGCAGAAGCATACAAAGTTTGTTGAGGTCTTAGCTCAGAATGGCACATAATCACTTCCGCCTCATTTTCCTGGTAAAGCAACTCATAAGGATGATCCAGATTTAAGGGCTGAGGACTCTACTTCCTGACAAGAGGAGCCACAAAGTCACATTACGAAGTAGGGGGATAGAGAGAGTGGATGCAGAGAAAGAATTGTGGCCATTTTTGCAAACCATTGACCATTTGTCAGATGAGATAATTTATACTTTAAAAGAATACAGCTTGACTAAATCACCTAGGTTTTAAACGGTGGAGTCAGGATGTGAATCAAAATTCTAACTCCAGAACTCAAGCATTTTTTTTTAGTATATTTGATACACAATGTTAAATTTTAACATAGTTTAACCAATGTTAAATTGGTTCCAGATGTGCAACATAGGGATTTGACAAGTTTACACACTGGGCTGTGCTCACAAGTATAGCTGCATCTGTCACCATGTGATGCTGTTAAAATACCATTGACTATATTCCTTATGCTACGCTTTTTATTCCTGTGACATTTTCATTCCATAACTGGAAGCCTATATCTCCCACTCCCCTTCACCCATTTTGCCCAACTCCTGTCCCCTCTGACAGCCGTCAGTCTATATTTATAGCTCTGATTCTGCTTTTTGTTTATTCATTTGTTTTGGGTTTTTTAGGTCCTGCATATGAGTGAAATCATATGGTATTTGTCTTATTTCACTTAGCATAATATTCTCCAGGTCTATCCATGTTGTTGCAAATGGCATGATCTCATCCTTTTTTATGGCTGCATAACATCCCATTTTATGTAAGTGTGTGTGTGTGTGTGTATGTGTCCTTGTCTATATCCATTTACCTATCAATGGACACTTACGTTGCTTCCACATCTTGGCTATTGTAACTACAGAGGACCATATATCTTTTAGAATTAGTGTTTTCTTTGGGTAAATACCCAGTAGTGAAATTCACATTCTTAACACTCTACTGTGTTACCTCTGAGTTTTCCCACATCAGTGTTTCTTTCTCATATTTTCTTGGTGGTCTTAGTAAAAGGTTTTTAAAAGAAATCATGATTCCATCAGGGCACAAATATTTTGGCTTCCTTTGGGACTGTTTTTTTCAAAATATGACCCTTGGACCAGGAGTTGGAGGCTTGGCAAAAAATGCATATTCTTACATCTGTGACTTAGTTATAATCTCAAAGAAGAGGTCTGGGAAATAAATTTAAGTGAACTCCTTTCCTGCATACATTTCAAGAATTGTTGCTTTAGGAATATTATTTGGTATTCTCTAATGTCTCTTGCCTTAGTGCAAGCCCCTCTAATTGCCTGCAAGCTATATAGATCTTTAAAAAACAGATTTTGACCTGTTGTCACGCGATAATGAGAATAAATTACCCCCAGCCTTTTTGTGAAACAACACCTACAACAGCTTTTTAACAATTTTGAAGCCACCTAAGATAGGGCTAAGATTTGCCACCCTAAAGCCTTGGGTTATAAAGTAACCTACTGAGGAGGGAACATGGCCCAGGCTGTACCCACCCAACAACAGCATCCATGGCATCAACCTTGGCAGTTGGCAACCAAGAGCAGAGAGTCATATTTAGTCCATATTAAGACTACAGGGCACTCCCAACTCTCACATATCAGGTAAATAGTGCCACTTCTGAGACCTATAGGGAAGCAAAGAATCCAAGAGCTAAATCCCAGTGGCTTAAGACACAAACGTGTTGTGCAAAAGAAATCTTATTTTCAAACTTGAAGGTTAGCTATAGTATGGAGGAGAAGTTGTGGTGTATGAGGATCTGCCATCTGCAAGAGAGACATAGAAATAGGTGTGTGAGCTACTTTTAGGATACTAAGCAGAAAAGTCAGGAGTAATGACCATTTGAGCCCAAAATGAGATTAGGATACTAGTTAACATGCCTAGGTTTTGGCTTTTGGCAATGGTCAATGGCTGTTGCTTTTGACCCTGTGAGTACAGCTGGCAATTAGACTTCTATGCATCTCTCCTTTTCTAGAACCACTTCTTCAATTTGAATGGAAACTAGGGGAATAGTTTTCAAGTGTCCATTAGATGAGACATAGCAAAAGCAGAACTAAGCAAGAGTAATTTTCCCTAATGCATGACTCACCAAGACCAGACTAGGATTCTTTATTCTTTCAGTAAGAAATGGGCATACTTTTAGGTTGTCTTATGTGGTCAAATCCTTAGAGCAAATAAAACCCAAAGTTAAGTAAGTATCCCCAATAAAATATTAGAAGAATAATTACAACTTAAATGTCTATAGGGGACCAAACAAGAAGTAAATGATGGAAGTTGGACGGATACAGAAAACAGAAGGGCATTCATTCCCATTCAAAAGGCAAATCAGACTTAGTTCCCCACCATTGGTGCCTTGAGAGTCCATGGGCCAGCTTCATTCTCAAAAGAGGACTCATAAAATCTTACATGAACTTCCAGATCTTTAAATATTAGTCCCTAATTCAGTCTTCTTTCAAAACACCATGTAGAGGGGGGAGAAATCTTAAATTCATAGGCTAGATGCATCCCTGGGGCAACCGGTTTGCAGCATCACCATCAGATGAGTCAAATTCAATGCCTGAGAAACTGACTAACATTTGGCATTTCAGTAAAGCTACTAATGGAAAATTTGTTCTTTGCTATATAAGCAATTTAGCTGATAACATCAAGGCTGCTGTTAAACTCATCAAGACCTCAATGCCAGACCCACAACTCTGTTAGGAAGAAACACAGCAACCACCCACAGAGGCAGCTTACTGGTGACCTCAGAGTTACATGCTGAGCAAACATGACTTGCTCCAATTATTCAGCCATATCTGTGGTACAGTCATTCACGCCCACTGTCCCATCAGTCACAAGAATGAATTGCAGCAGCAATTTCTCCAAAAGAAGCTTAATTTACTCTTACCTCCAATAAGAGACCTATAAATTCTGCTAAAAGCTGTACATGTATTTTCCCCAAAAATATCCCAACTAAGATTGACTTTTCAGTCCACACATCCAATTTGGGTACTCTTGACCTTAATGAATTTAAAAAAACAAAAATTTGTGCCTCTTCCATAATGTCTCCCGGTTGAATTAAGGGCCGAAGAATAAAACCAATGATAATCTTTTTCTGAGTTAAAATGGACTGAAAGATCATTTTCTGGCTCCTCTGTTTTACACTTCAGGAAGCTGAGGCTTCACCACCATCAAATAAGTAGGAGCCCATGCCTTTGTGAAGGGAAAAGTGAGTCTGGAAACCAGATTTTCCCAAAATACTTCAGTGACCACTTCTTACCACACAGGAATAGTTTTAAGCACGTAGAGAAACAGAGAATTTTTTTTTAAGACCAGCTTTCTTATTATTTGTATTAACAGTAATCATTTTGATTCAATGTGCTTCTAATTTCCCATATGATTCCTGCATATACTAGGTAACTTTACAGCTCATAACCAACCCATGAGGGCAGCCTGGGTGGCTCAGCAGTTTAGCGCCGCCTTCAGCCCATGGTGTAATCCTGGAGACCCAGGATCCAGTCCCACGTCGGGCTCCCTGCATGGAGCCTGCTTCTCCTTCTGCCTGTGTCTCTGCCTCTCTCTCTCTGTCTCTCATGAATAAATAAATAAAATCTTTAAAAAAAATGGATCTTGTTCAGTTTTCTAAGAAAGAAAGTGAGGGCTGGAAAGATTTATATAAGCTTCACAAGGCCATTTGGCTAATTATTGACTGAGCTCAGACCAGAATCCAAATCCTCCTGCTATTCCCTTGATGTTTTTTCATGTGTATAACAAATATTTATCGAGTGCAAGTTTTATGCCATGTAGTGGTGAATACACTTGCCCTGCCTTTGTAGAGCATGTCTTACCTACTGGAATCCATCATGAATGCCTTTCTGGCAAAAACAGCTTCATTCCTCATTTCTAATCGGGTTAATAAGATTCACCACAATATTTCTATAAGAAATAGTCTGTCAACGTACTTCCGAGTCTCAAAGCCTCACCTTTTCTTGTGCTGCACTAGGATATTTAAAGAACAATCTTCTCCACCCTTCCTTAAAAACTAGAGAGAAACAGGAAAGTAGAGAGATTACACAGGAAAGATTCTAATATGTTTGAATCTGCACTTGCATAGAGCCCCTTATTTATTTGCCCAGGAAAATTAACACATGTGCTGGGTAAGCACGATGTCTTTAAATCTTAAAAGGAAGACTATTAGTAAAGCATTTTAGTAGGCTTGTTTATGTCCACAACATACAAGAGTGATTAAATCCATTCAAATAAGGATACATTAACATGTTGACTCCTGAGGCATTGATTCAGTGTAGAGCAAAGGTTTATTAATTTAATCATTCTACTTGCTCTCCCTTATTCCAAGTCACTTTCTGTATTATCCTGGATATTGAATAATATGAACATGTTACTGTATTTTGAATAAGGTGTAGCAGGCATTTGAAATATGATTAATATCATGTTAACTTTTAGTCCTAACAACCTGGTGAACTAGGTGTCACTATCCCAGTTAAAAAGATGAACAGATTGGGAGGCTAGGTGAGTTGCCCCAGAATTTGAGACTGAAGAGCCCATGTCCTTAACCCAATACCACATTGCAAAAGCTCTGGCTGAAATGTGTTTATAATACAAAGTGCATGTATATTGGGAATGTGGCTAGATTAATGAGGTGTTCCTGCCACAAATTAAATAAGATACTGTTACATATGACTCCCTGACCCCCAAGTCCACAGCAAGGTAGCATCACCTTTGACCACCCTCTTGTCCCCATTGTCAGTTCCTGTTCTGAGAATCTCCCCACCAGCACCATCCTTCTCCACGATGTCTCCCAAAGGCATTTATCCAACTGAACAAGAATCTATACATGTGCACCAACATTTTTCTGAAAAATACATATATAAACAAATTATATAGATCAAGCCCTATGTTAATCAACTAACAGCCCTGGGACATTAAGGAAATCTTGGTAAAATTAAATATACCTTCCTCATTTATATTTTAGGAAATCTTTTAAATATGTTCCTAAACTGGGTTTCCTTAAAAAAAATGTTTTCCTAAGGTAGGCTAGACTTTAAGTTACTCACTTTAAAAAATAAGGAAAAGGAAATACAGTCTGAAAAACATCCATCCCTTCCCATCTTCAACACCATCTCATTCCTCTAGTTTCTCAAGACTAAGACTAGGATATAGCAGCAAGTGTATTCCTGATTGTATGGATTTGCCCTGGCAATTCCCACATTGGCCAGGTAAGAAGCTAAAGAAATCTGACTTCAGAGAAGTTACTGGCTGTGATCAAATTATCAGAAGGAAAGAATGTTTATAGAAAAATACTTATTTTCAAAGTGTTGCAGCCCCAATTTCCTAATTATTTGAAGCAGAAGGGGAAATATTTTAAACATCTGTAAAGCTGAAGGCCACAGCTCCTGGATACTGTGTCATCCTCATGAATGCACCTAGATGAGGAGGCCAGTGAAAATACCACGTGATGTGGATTTGAAGTCAGCTGACAGCGACAACCCCACTGGTAATTCTCACTGTTTAATGGTGGTATTTAACACCTTCCAAAAATGCCCTGTGTGTTTAGAAGCAATGTCACATGTAAATAGTTACACTTAGCAGGTGGAAGAGAGAAAATACATATTGAGTATTTGAGAACCAATGTGTGGAAGAGGCTGTGGACTAATTATGTGTCTCAAACAGAACAAAGATGGTTGGGTAAAAGTTCTGTGGAAAACATGTATGTATAGAAGAGAGGACTTTGGGATGATTGGTGTTGCCCAGTAGTGGGCAGAGATGCCTTTTGGGTGGGTGTGTTCTTTAGGCTGAGGCTAGACACTCCATTTTTAGGGTGTCCCTCATACAAGAAACTCCTGTGTTGGGTGGGAGATTGGAAATACTTCCACTTCTCAGTAGCAGTTACTCCTAGATTTCTAAATCCAAGATTCTGGGAAAGCTGGTGAAAACCATTCCAGCCCAACACAGGTTAAGTTTATTAGCCACACTGGAAGAACTCAACATGTAACTGCAGATTCTTCTTATTCAGGAACACAGCACCATGCAGAAGTTGCACTGCACACAAGTTGACAAAATTGTGGCACAGTATGACAAAGAGAAGTCGACACATGAGAAAATCCTAGAGAAGGCGATGAAGAAGAAGGGGTAATGGCTCTTTATTTCCTTCTGGAAGCTGTCTGCCTTTTTATATTTTGTCTTTCCCCACAGTTCAGTTGACTGCTTAGGCCAAGGAAGAACTTAGTCTTGACTGTGTTTTCATCATTAAAAAGTTTTCTTGGAAATAAGCAACTCATTCAACTGAAGGCAGGGAATGAAATGGAAAAGAGATTTATTCCAGTTCGACAGCCATTGGTTGGTGACACCATAACTATGTCTCACATGTGTTTTTCATTCAGGTATCTTTAAGGTGAATGAGGAGAAAAGGAAGGACAAGCTAAAGTTGGGAAATTTTTTTTTTTTAAAGTTGGGAAATTTTGAAATTACATAAATCCTTTTGCATAGCCAGAAAATAAATAATATCTTGATTTTTAATATTACAGAGATTCTTAATATTGCAAGAATCTTTAGCTTATGCCAACAGATAAGACTTAAATAAAACTTATCATTGCATTTACCAGAAAATATTTTGTCTAGCATTAAGCCAGGGGGATGTTTTTGTGATGCCACAAGCTCACCAAATAACAGACTAAAGGGAGCGCATACTTGGTGCCAGCCCTTGAGAAGTAATAGATCTGATGAGGGTCCTAGCATTTTTAGAATACTGCTTCTTTCAGAGACATTCTCAAAAATATAATGAAGCATTCTAAGTTAGGCCATAATACATCAGAGGATATATGCTGAAGACAGAAGCTCAGGACCTGTTCTGGTTTCAGCAATGCTACAGATAATCCAAAAGGGAAAAATAATCACAGAAATAAGCAGTAATGGTTGCTGGGAAATTGCCTTGTATGTATTTCCTACTCACAATAGAATAAGAAGCAAAAATTGCCCTATGATGCCAAGAAATGCTATTTTCTGCCTTGCTGGCATGTGTAAAAGACAAAAATCTGGCTTTATAACCAGAAAGAATTTAAAAATTTGCTTCAAGGCTGAGGACCTCTTTTCTAGTTATTATCACCAATTTATTTTATTGAATAAATGAAAAATTACCCTAAAGAAAAGCAGGAACCAAAATGGAAACTCTGACAACAGACCCTTAACAATGAAATCATTATTTGATCTACAGTGTCTCTTTGTATAGTGGTTGAATTGAGTAATCATGATGTGGATGTTTTCTAAGGTGTACATCTATTACTAGAAATACTGATGTTGCCCAATGAGCCATGGCAACCCATGTTTGATGAACAAATTGTCTTCATTAGAAAGCTTTGGAGCAAGGGCCCATGGGAATGGGAAGATATCTAACATCTGGTACACACTGATGATTTTCCATTTTCAGGGGAAGTAATTGTCTCGAAATGAAAAAAGAAACAGAAATTAAAATTCAGACACTGACATCAGATCACAAATCTAAGGTAAGAAGATGCCTATTTTTACAGCAGGAACTTGCAAAAGATACTTTCTAATTTTTTAGAAGCCCTACCTGATGTAAATCAGAAATAATAATAACTTGGGTCTAGTCTGGGAAGTCAAGGGATCTCGGCATTCACATTTGTTCGAGACTCACTGGCTTTGAGAAGAGGCATTTCCTGGAGCATCTCTTCCTTCATCTGAAGAAATATGCATACAGTCTGTCCATGTTGTCTGCCTTAGGGGTATGAAGTGAAACAGCACATTGTCTAAGAGGAAATACTATTTAAAATACAAAACGTGGACAGCCCAGGTGGCTCAGCAGTTTAGTGCTGCCTTCAGCCCGGGCCTGATCCTGGAGACCCGGGATAGAGTCTAATGTCAGGCTCCCTGCATGGAGCCTGCTTCTCCCTTTGCCTGTCTCTCTCTCTCTCTCTCTCTCTCTCTCTCTCTCTCTCTCTCTCTCGAATAAATAGATAAAGTCTTAAATAAATAAATAAATAAATAAACAAACAAATAATACAGAGTATGCTTCTCTAGAGAGGTAACATGAAACGTGACAAAAAACCACCCAACTTGTGGACTGAGTAAATCTTTGATACTTCTTCCATTCTAACTTTGTGTTGGAAGTTTAGAATTGGAAAAAAAATCAAGAGATGACATTCTAGGGAGATGAGCCCAATTACTCCTATTTCCCCAAAAACACAAGAAAATTGGAACTTGGGATACTTACTAGTTTTTGGACATTTGGAGAACTGAGCACTAAGTTCCAGTGAAGAACACAAATAACTCTTCAAGCAGTAATAGTTATAAAAAGAGGGGGAATACTCTTAAAATTCCCAACCCTAGCTTTTCGTCAAACCAGCCAGCCTCCATATGTCTACATGCAACTCTGTCATCTAGCCCGGTGGCCCTGCTGCCTGCATGGGCCAGCCAAGCTATTCAAACTAAGGTTCTCCTCAGTGTTCTGTATTTTGTGTCCATTCTAGAATTAATGTCTATGAACATGCCATGATTTTCTAGAAGCTTTGCACAAATAGGAAAGTAGAAACCTTGGCAATGATACCAGTTAGCTTTAACTGCAGAGTAAGCCATGTTAAAATTTAGTGACTCAAGACACCTACCAATTATTAACTTAAAATTCAGGGGGTCAGAATTTGGGCTATACTCACTTGGGTAGCTCTACTGATTCTGAATAGGCTCACTCATGCGTCTGCATTCAGCTGGGATAGATGGTTATAACTCATATCTAGTCATCAGCTGGCTGTGCTTGCTTTTTTCTACATGACTTCTCATCCTCCAACAGGCTAGCATAGGCTCTGTCACAAGGTAGCAATGGGGCTCCAGAGAGTGAAAGAGGGAGATTCTTCTTGCACCACATTTGCTATTGTCTCAGGGCTAACGCAAGTCACAAGATAAGCCAGATTCAAGGAGGTGGGGAAATGGACTTCTAGCTCTTGATGAGGGAAGGTACAAAACCACACTGCAAAGAGCAATGGATATGGGGATGGGAAGACTTTCTACCCCCACATCCATTAGGGTTGACACATTGAGTCACAATCCAGAGATAAGAGAACCTAGAGCTCTCCTCAGACCTGTGGGCTTGTGGATATGAAGCTGGAAAAGCATGAGGAGATGAGGAAAATCTGTTAGAATCAGAAAAGGAGTCCAGGGCCTGGGCAGAAGGTAACACAAACAAGTTAGGCAGTGAAGTCACAGGTGACAGCTGAGTATTTAGAGCCAAAGCAATTAATTATTTTAATAACTTATGACTTCCTGATTCCCATGGATTAATACATATTTTTTGCAGGTTGTAGTATCTGTTGATTCACCAACTAAATTGGTGGGTGGAATTTGAAATGCATGACTGATACTGTGTTTTCACTTCATACCTGATCTCTGAGAGTTCTGAGTGCCACTGTCCCTTTTCCCACACAGGTCAAAGAGATAGTGGCCCAGCACACAAAGGAGTGGTCAGAAATGATCAACACCCACAGTGCTGAGGAGCAAGAAATCCGGGACCTGCACCTTAGCCAGCAGTGTGAGCTCCTGAGAAAGCTACTGATCAGTGCCCATGAGCAGCAGACCCAGCAGCTGAAACTGTCCCATGACAGGTAGGCAATGTGCCTTCTCCAGAGGGAACTCCTAATTTTGTATTAAAACTGAGCTGTTACACATATCATGTCATATAGCTGAGACGAGCAACATGAACCATAAGCAGTGGCCTCAAAGTGCCTACAAGTATTGGCAAGGTATTAACACTCACATGAAAAACTAAGTTGAATTACACATAGTATATGATGCATCCTAAAAAGCAGTGCAGCCCAAAAGAGCTTGCTGCCTCCAGAGTGGTCAGAGGCTTCACAGCAGTAGGGCCAACTCTGGGCTTTGGAAAATGTTCTGGAGCCTTTTAGGAAGAGAAGACACAGAGGAGACAAAGACTAGCCAGTTAAGCTCTTAGATCAGATTGGATCTGATCACTCAATGGCCAAACATGGTGAGACCCTTCTTCACATTATTAGGACTTCTAGGAATTTTAGGAGGTAGGCTTAATCAAGAAACAGCAATAAAGTATCAGTTTATGTGGGTTTCCTCCAGCGTCTGCAAAATGAATATTACATTTAGAATACTGCAAATGATGAGCTGCACCCCACCCTGACCCTGCCTCCATCAGAAGAGAGTTGATGAATGTCAGTTACCTCCTTTTATCACAGCTTTGTTACAGCCCCCAGCTTCTCCCTTCATGCCTACTCTATGCCACTGTTAGGGTCTATTGATACATACAAAAGAGTAGAAAATAGAAGCATTATATAAACAAAGCAAACAAAAAAGTTTTCTTTTTTTTTTTTAAAGATTTTATTTATTTATTCATGAGAGACACAGAGAAAGGCAGAGACACAGGCAGAGGGAGAAGCAGGCTTCACGCAGGAAGCCTGACATGGGACTCGATCCCAAGTCTCCAGGATCACCACCTGGACTGAACGTGGCGCTAAACCGGTGAGCCACCTGGGCTGCCCACAAAAAAGTTTTCAAGTGTTAACTGCATAAATTATCTGGGTGTGTTCCATGAATTCCCAACCTTGTTTTGAAGTGATAGATCCGGCAGTAAGAACGAGAACTGCTTTGCCATCATTGCTGATTCTCATTCAAGGCAACGGAATGAATTTTCTGTGCTTAGGTTTGCTGAAGGATTGTGGTCTATACCCTTTCCATTTTAAAGCATTCTGTCAAGTTGTATAAGATTAGGAGTTGTCTTTTCTTTTTTTCCCTGCGAGATGCTCTTGATTCAGTACACAGAATGGTACTGCAGCAGTAGTCAAAGAGTGGTAAGCAGACCTGATTGTAGGCATGTAGCCTTACTTAGAGAAATTTCATAGGATAAGACACTCCTCTCTTATCTTTCTTGTCATTGAATAAAGAAAAAAGATAGCCCTCAACGGTAGGCATTGTTCAAAAGGGAAAAAGGTAAACTAATTCTTGCATGGCTTAGGAAGTTACTTGAAGAGAGCATAACCTAATTACTAATTTACCTTAAAAAATGAATGTTCTGCAGGGGCATTTTTCCAAGTAACAGCAGCATTTAGGCTTTTTCTCAAGCACCCTGTGGTTGTATCTTCCTCATCATCATGGGTGTTGCTCTTTGTTAAAAAGAAATCTTGCCCTTGGGGCACCTAGGTGGCTCTGTGGTTGGATGTTATGATCCTTCAGCTCAGGTCATGATCCCCGGGTCCTGAGATTGAGTCCCGCATTGGGCTCTCTGTGGGGAGTCTGCTTCTCCCCCTGCCTGTGTCTCTGCCTCTCTGTCTCTCATGAATAAATGAATAAAATCTTTTTAAAAAAATCTTACCCCCTAAGACTAGTCAGCCACATTTGGTCACTGAGAAGCGCTTATTGAATGAATGGATACAGAAATGGTCAGTTTACTGACATGAACTTAACAATTTGAGAGCCATTTTCTTCGGCTAGGAGTTTCTATGCATATTCCTGCCTCTGTAGGCTTGGTGTTGTCCATCACTTTTGATAGAATGCAGACAGTACTTAGAACACCTGACTCCTTGGTCACTCATTTCCAGGAATGATTTCAAGGAAACCCTATAGGTTCCAGAAAAAGTTCTTTGTTAATAACATTCATTTCAGTGTTCTAAAATGTATACTTTTGGGATGCCTGCGTGGCTCAGTGGTTTAGCGTCTGCCTTTGGCCTAGGGTGTGATCCTGAAGTCCTGGGATCGGGTCCTACATCGGGCTCCTTGCATGGAGCCTGCTCCTCCCTCTGCCTATGTCTCTGCCTCTCTCTCTCTCTGTCTCTCATGAATAAATAAATAAAATCTTTAAAAAATAAATAAAATAAAATGTATCCCTTTAATATACACATAAATGATCTATGACTCTTTCTCATGTGCACAGACATTCTAGCACATGCGGGGATCGGGAGCCTTATGTAAACATCCTTTTTCCCTCCTTCCCATGCTTATCTGAAACTACCCTGTCCCCTTCATTCCCATGAGGTGTCAGAGAACATGAAGATCACTTGTGAGGGTAAGGATATACTCTGTCTCTCTTCCAGGCCATCTGATTCCAAGAAATGTAGGGCAAAGCTGGAAGATCTTTATATTTTTATGGACAAACATAATGTCTCTTCATCCCAGTTCATCATTATTACTTCCCCAGTAGGTGACCCACTTCCACTTATCATGGATTGGGGCTCTTTCTCGCCTTTTCACAGTATACAGATTAACTCGATGAGCTCAAAAATGAAAAACAAAAAAGTCAACCTAGTCTTGTTGTTACACGTAGAATTTATTTACTTTTTTTATTATGCGTATTTAACTATAACATAAAATTTGCCATTTTTACTGTGTTTAAAAGTATGTGGCAGTCAGCACATTCATACTGTTGTGCAGCCATCAGCACCATCCATCTCCAGGACTTTCTCATCTCCCCCTACATTGAAATTCTGTCCCCAGTAAACACTAACTCCCCATTTACCCCCGCTCCCGTTTGTTTCCTTTTAATATTTAGGGAAAGCAAGGAAATGCGAGCACACCAGGCTAAGATTTCTATGGAAAACAGCAAAGCCATCAGCCAAGATAAATCTATCAAGAACAAAGCAGAACGGGAAAGGTAAGCCTGAGAATACTCGCTCTGGGGAGGTAGCACTGGTGGGGAAGCATAAACCAACAGCATTTATGTGTGTATACATATGTGTACTCAAAATCCTTGTGAGTATTGGCTAAGAATTCTGCTATTATAACTGCTATGGAGCTTTATTGTTGTTGCTATAGAACACTTGTCTTCTGATTGTTTACTACCACAAGGCAGATAAATGTACATTCAATATATGTGTGCTCACCTCCAAACAAAATTGTATAAAATATGGCAAAATATCCTTCCCACATTCCATTGGGTCCTCCCACAAGCATCTCACTGGTTCTGCCCCAGTGAGGATCTATACTGGATATTCTGGATGGGATGGTTCTAAATAGTAGCCTGTAGATGGTCAGTCTTCTGCCTTTGATCTGCCTTGTGCTGTCCTTGACGCCAGGGGTCATCTCAAAAGCCCCCACTCAGTTTTGCTTGTTTGACCTTTTCTTAGGTTGGGGTATTTATTTATTTATTTATTTTAGAAACAGACTAAAACAGGAATTTGGTTGTGTGTGATTTACTGAGGAAGGGATCTTCAGAGAAGAGGAGTAGGGAAAGCAGGAAGGGTCCCAAGCAGTGGCGGAGTAAGGGTATGTTGGTCTCAGCTACAGTGAGTCCTTCAGCCTGATCCCAAGCTCTACAGGGTAAGCTGCACCACTGATTTCTTTGAACCAACGGTATCTCGCTTTTGTATTTCCGTGTTAGTCACATCCTGGGACTGGGGAAAAGTTTGACCTCCAGAGAAGGTTCTAGGTGCAAACCCTTTAGGCAAAGACAGTAAAGTAGATTTGAGAGGACATCAGGAGTCATGTTACCCAAGAGACGGAGTTAAGAGCACTTGATTCCCAGTGAGCCAAGTGAAGATTAGTCTTAGGACTGAGACCTGAGCACGTTTAGGGCTTCAAGGCATTCCACTCTCCCTTAGCTGTAGGCTGAGCTGCTGCAGAACTTTGTAGCTGCAAAGGAAAGTACCTGTGCTTCATGGTCTCCTTGTCTACATGGTCTTTTATGGGTGGATGCTCATCGGATACCTGATGTGTTCTCTTTATTTTGAACATGGCAAGAATTGCTGTCCAACTACCTCAATTTCATTGACTTTTTATTTTTTTTCATTGACTTTTTAAAGCACATCTCAATTACTATTGGAAATGGAAATGAATTGACTCTTTAAAATGTTGCTTGAAAAATTTCCCAATCAATGTGGAGCATCTAGGGAAATTATTACTCCATTTAATCTTTGCACCATCCTGTTGTTCTTATTTATTTATTCTCAAACAAGGAACTTTGTTTTAAGGGCCTTTTATATGTGGAATTGACATTATCTGGTTTAGCTCAAAAACGTAAAATATTCCAGCCATGATAAAACCTCCATTTGAACTATTTTAGACTGCCTAAACTATAATATAGAATTCAGTAGGATAAATGTGCTCATCGTTAAACAGCTCTTTATCATTTCTTTCAAGTATGTTACAAAGTGAACTTCAGCCCAGTCGAGATTGTATTATCTTAAACTCTGAGTTACTGATATTGACCAAGTTTTTAATTTTTTTATTTGACTTTGTTTCCAGTGGTAGGTGGTTCTAAAACATCTACAAATGGCTGGTTTTTAAAATAATTTCTCTGTGCAGAATGGTTACCTTCTACACACGCACATTATGTGTCCACTTTAACGAAGTACTGAGAATTAAAATTAAAACTTTATAATCAGATAGCTTAGAAAGACACATAGAGGGATCCCTGGGTGGCGCAGCGGTTTAGCGCCTGCCTTTGGCCCAGGGCACGATCCTGGAGACCCAGAATCGAGTCCCACGTTGGGCTCCTGGTGCATGGAGCCTGCTTCTCCCTCTGCGTATGTCTCTGCCTCTCTCTCTCTCTGTGTGTGACTATCATAAATAAATAAAAATTTAAAAAAAGAAAGACATATAGAAGCCGACAATTCTATTCCCGAGTCAAAGAAGACATTTCAACAGAAATTATGCAATATTTAAAACTGACCAACAATGCAAGTACTATCTATCAATGTGTAGAAGGTAGCTAAAGCACACAGCAAAAGAATCAACAAAATGAAGAGGCAACCTATGGAATGGGAAAAAATACTTGTAAACCATGTATCAGGGATTAATATTCAAAAATGTTTAAGGACTCACACAACTCAATAACAACAAAAGAATCTGAATTTAAAGTGGGCAGAGGACCTGAGTAGACATTTTTCCAAAGAAAACATACAAATGCCCAAGAGGCACATGAAAAAGGTTCAATATCACTAATCATCGGGAGATGCAGATCAAAACCACAATAAAATAAAACCTCATACCTGTTAGCAGGGCTATTTTCCAAAAAGATAAGAAAGAACAAATGCTGGTAGGATGTGGAGAAAAGAGGATCTTTCTGCTCTGTTGGAGCCATGTAAATTGGTACAGCCACTATAAAAAACAATCTGGAAGTTCCTTTAAAAATTAACAACAGAGGGCAGCCCAAGTGTCTCAGCGGTTTAGCGCCGCCTTCAGCCCAGGGCGTGATCCAGGAGTCCCAGGATCAAGTCCCACATCAGTCTCCTGCATGGAGCCTGTTTCTCCCTCTGCCTGTGTCTCTGCCTTTCTCTCTCTGTGTGTGTCTCATGAATAAATAAATAAAATCTTAAAAAAAAAAAATTGACACAGAAATACCATACAATCTTACAACTCCACTTCTGGGTATGTATCTGAAGGAAATGAAATTACTATACCAAAGCAATATCTGTACCCCCTTGTTCATTGCAGCATTACTCAAATAGCCAAGACATGGAAATAACTTCAGTGCCCATCAATGGATGAATGGATAAAGAAAATGTGATTTTTATATCCGCATGTGCCTACACACACAGAACAATTTTATCTTGCCATTAAAAAAGAAGGAAATCTTGGCATTTGTGGCAACATGGCTGGACCTTGAGGGCATAATGCTAAGTGCAGTAAACCAGAGAAAGACAAATACTTCATGATGTCACTTATATGTAGAATCTAAAAAAAGAGCCAAGCTCATAGTAACAGAGTAAAATGATGTTTCCAGGAGTTAAGAAGGTGGAGAAATGGGAAAATGTTAGTTAAAGGGGACAAACTTCCAGTTACAAAAGGAGTAAGTTCCAGAGATCTAATATTGACTATAGTTAACAGTACTGTATTATATACTTGAAAGATACTAAAGAGAGTGGCTCTTAAATGTTTTCACCTTAAAAAAAGAAGGTAGCTAAAGTGATATTTAGAGTGAGCATTACAGCCTAGGTGTATATAACCTTTCTTTTTTTTTTTTTTTTTTTTTTTAGAGAGAGAGAGAGTGAGTACAAATGGGGTGGGGAGAAGAGGCAGAGGGAGAGAGAGAATCTAAAGCAGGCTCCATGCCCAATGTGGAGCTCTATGTGAGGCTCAATCTCACAACTCTGAGATCTTGACCTTAGCTGAAATCAAGAGTCAGACGTTTAACTGACTGAACCACCCAGGTGCCCCTAGCTGTATATACATTATAAAATTAATGCAAACTCATTAATTAAACACTCAAGAGAGTATAAAATTAGAAATACAGAGTGAACCCAAAGATCTCAGATAAGGAGAAATATAAAAGCAAAAAGTATTGAAGTAGAAAAGAATATTAGCAAAAAGAAGCTTATTATTTGAAAAAAATAAAATCAGCGAACCTCCAGCAAGACTGAGCCAGAAGCAGAAGAACACAAGTTAGTAATGTTAGGTATAAAAATGAGAAATTACTGCAGATATAATCAACATTTTTGAAAGTAAAGATAATACGACCAGTGAGTTTGGACACTTATGTGGAATGGACAATTGCCTAGAAAACTATCAGTGTCCAAAACAGACTGAAAGGAAGGAGAAAACCTGAACAGACTTATAGCTATTAGAGAAATTCAATCAGTTATAGGTCTATTCAGTCATGGAAAGCACTCCGGCCTCACTGGTAATGATGCCATTTCAAAAAACTAATTGACAAAAAAAAAGTAAGTGTCTGACGGTATCAATTGAGGACAAAGACATGAAGAAAAGGTAGCATTCGGACATTGGTTGTGAGTGCAAATTAGGTCCAGTGCTTTGGGGTAAAGATGAAACTATTCATTTCCCTACCAACCTGCAAATCTAGGTGTATACCTTAGAGAAATCTTTGGGCTCATGTGTACAGGAAGATATGCCCCACATTTATTTAGTCAACAGATAGAGTGTCAAGCATTGCAGAGCCCTATGCACCAGGTCATTGAGCTTTGTTTGGAAAGAACCTATTTGTCATTAATGGCAAACTGGGAATATATTCTCTTCAAAAATGGAAAAATCCATACAGCAGATGAAAGTAATGGAAGAGTTTGAAACATAGCTATATCTCTAAAACTTGGGCTAAATAATAAATTAGAGGAAAAAGCCCAGAATAGGTTACCATTTAGGTAAATTTAGAAAACACAAAGAACAATATAGACCAGTAGCATCTGGGTGCTTGTTAGAAATGCAGAGTCTCAGGCCCCACTCCAGACCCATGAATCAGACCCTCTATGTGTGGGTCCAGCAATCTGTGTTTTAACAGTATATCCATTTGATTTGTAAGCAACAGAAAGTGTGAGAAGCACTTGTATGTATTGCAAACAGATACATCCATATGGAATAAAAATATTAAAACATGGATGGGAAGTTCCACACCAAATTCAAAATAGTGGTTATGTCTGGAAAGAAAAGAAAAGAGAAGAGGAGAGGAGAAAAGGAGGGAAATGAAATCAGGAAAAATACAAAAGGGGCTTTGTTTCCTTTAAAAATATGAGACAAGCAGGACACCTAGGTGGCTCAGTCGGTTAAGCATCTGCCTTAGGCTCAGGTCCTGGGCTGGAGCCCCATGTTGGCTCCCTGTTCAGTGGGAAGTCTGCTTCTCTCCCTCTGCTGCTCCGCCTGCTTGTGCTCACATTCTCTCTCTCTCTCTCCCTTTAAAAATTATTTATTTATTTGACAAAAATATGAGTCAAGCATGGCAAAACATCAGTATTGACTAATCTGAGTTTTGGTTACAAAGATGTTTGTATTTTTCTCTGTACATTATGTGTTTTAAAATTCTGCAAAAATTTGGATAAAGTGATGATCCCATCCAGAGAATTAAATGGAATATAGCACTTTCTCATTTAATATTATGTTGATTCTATTGAATGTCATGCCAACTATTATTTGTACCTGTTATTTTAGGCGAGTCAGGGAGTTAAATAGCAGCAACACCAAAAAGTTTCTGGAAGAAAGAAAGAGAGTAAGTATTTTATAATTTCCTTGGCAGTGTAAACAATAACTCATGCTTAGATATCAGACCTCTTCTGGCTAATTTGCCTAATTTGATTTTTCTGTACATTAAACTTTCTAGCTTCTCTTGCTTGCTCCCAGAGAGCTAAATAATCTAACACTAAAATCTTTAAGATATTAATCTGGCACCATTTTATATGGAAAAGGAAGCCAAGCTTTAATTGTGCATAAATAATCTATTATATTCTGAGAAGATTTAACAGGGAGCATCTTCCCAGTACTAATTATGGGTATAAACTCTTCTAGTTTTCAGATTATTTTTCATGATTCTGTAATAAATATCTCCCTTGGTTAAATTGTTGACTTAACAATCATACCCCATCCATAAATTTTCAGATTACAACCCAAAGTTTATCAGAATTTTTCTGTTTTACAGCTTGCAATGAAACAGTCCAAAGAAATGGATCAGTTGAAAAAAGTCCAGCTTGAACACCTAGAGTTCCTAGAGAAACAGAATGAGCAGGTATCTTATCTAAAAGGCCTAAAAAGACACAGCCACCTCACTTTGGGAGGCAGATGCCAAGCCAGCAGGGACCCTTCTCCTAAAGCTGGTAGCCTGAGTAGTGGTGTGGAAAGGTGGCTAGAAAAAAAATGTGTGCCTTTTACTCTATTTTCCCCCATTTCATCAAACAAGACAAAGAATTCTTTTTGGAAGTGGAAAAGGAATGTAACCATGGCAGGGCGGGGCGGGAAGCGAGGGAGGTAACCCTCAAAGTCATCATTTGAATAGATTGTGCTGACTCTAAGAATGATGTCCCTGAGAGGAGAAAACAAAGGTTACAAATTATTTCTCCATTTTCAGTTACAGCTTTAGAATATGCAGCCTAGAGGCAAGCAAGTTTAAACATTTGCTATGTTCAAAAGCAAATGTGAGAAACCACCTCTTTTCCACTTCAATCTAAAAGTGAAAGTATAAAACTGTCTCAGAGCCTTCAAGTGGGACCCCCCAGAAAGGAGCTGCCCAAACTCTACAAACCACTGAACACCAGTGGATACCATAATTTTGTTTTCTTCCCCAGCAAGGCAAAACACTAAGAAGGCAACACAGATAGCTTGTCCAAAATCCAGCTCTTTAGTTAGCTGTCGGCTTTTAGATAGCAACACCAAGAGCTATAGTACAGGTGGGCTCCTTCCCAAATGGGCTGTACAGGCCATTGGCCATCCAAGTATTTCAATTTGATGGCCATACCTCTAGCTTATAAGGCAAAATGACCCTGCAGAGCAGTTTAGATTTCAGTCTGCCTCAGTTCAAATTTCAGTTTTTAGATATAGCTGATTTAGAAGTTTTTATATCTAGATAACCTACTTCCATCTAGAAACTGTGAAGTGGGTTTGATGAGGTACATACTACATTGGTTTTTCCTATCTCCTCCATCTATAAACCAATCCTCTTTAAGGTATATTTCTCAGAGTAAATGGCTCCTGTTGAAAACTACTTCAGTTGGAATTACACTAAAATGTATCTTCAAGAAAGCAAAACCAAACCATAAAATCTTTTTTGTATTGTGCTTGGGTAACAAATTCAACTTCCAGTTTCAAATTTGTTACTTTTTGGGAGACAGAAGATTTTATTCATCAGCATACTTCTGAGTTATGTTTCACATTTCCTTCTCAGCTAAATGCTTCTATTCATGAACAGTCCACAGATCCTCAAGGAGGACAATAAATGTTTATTGTCCTATGGGTCCAGTTCATTTGACCATCTCATAGATACATCATGTTCTGGTACAAGTTACCTAGCTTATGTTTTTGCTCATAAAGCACTTCTCAGAAGTGTTTCCATGGGCCAAATGGGAGTATGAATAAAGGTAAAACCACCATCTCCAGGGCCAAATGGGAGTATGAATAAAGGTAAAACCATCATCTCCAAAGCATTAGGATCCACTTCAGTGATTCAGGGCTGGGTGGGGTAAGGATGCCTCTCAGAAGAAGGCACAGTGAAGGTAAGGTACCGTTATGTTTCAGTTAACTAAATTAAGAAACTACTTAGAAATTACTGTGTTGCTTAGCAACAAGTTTGAATAAAGAATGTAAATGTGCTAAAAATTACTCATTACTACAATAATGAATATCAGAGCTAGAGAATACACTTACCTACTTTTTTTTTTTAAATTTCAGAGCCAAACTACATAAAAAAATCACTTTGAGCTTTTATCCTAAATACATGGAGAATTCAAACCACATCAGAGTTCTTGCATTAAAATATATTGCATAAGTGATCACTGGACTGATTGGGTATATTGGGAGGATAGTAGCTTTTTGTTCCAGAAATTCACGTAATGCCTATCAATATGTCATAAGCAACATCTACCACCCACAACTGATACTTCAAGTCACAGAAGCTTAGGAAAGCACAGATCATGAGAATACTTGAGATTTGATGCAGATTTAATGAGAGTCCATGAAAAGAAATACACAATATCCTATTGATGCTTCTAGCAGAGGTAGAATTTGGACTTGAATTTTCATGTTAAGCCTTGCTTTACAAAAACATGGGCTGTTCAATAACAAATTCAGTCCCAGATCTGTCTAGAATGGTTTTGTCTTGTTTGGAATTTAAAGGTCAGAGAGCTCTTAGTTACTCAGTGTGTTACAACCCTGTAGCAGGCATAGATGCAAAAGACACAGTGACTGCCTTTCTTCCCTCACAATGGGCAAGATCTGGAATCAGGTAGGAAAGCTCCCTTGATAACCAATTAAACATTTCATTGGCAGAAAAGTTTCCTATTTCCAGACAATCCTAAATTTTTATAAGTCTCCCAAACCCTTATTAAACCCAAAGACTATTTTCTGTTGCTAAGCCAGAGATAAATTAATTTTAACATTCATCCATAATATCTCTTTAAGGCTTTTTACTGCATCCTTGTGACCCTACTCCCAGGAGCTCACCTCATCTCCCCAAGGATCTACTTAATTAGCTAGACCAGCGTTGAGGGAACTAGCAGAAACAACTCAAGTTTTAATAGAATTTGTCCCCGATTCTGAATCCTAACCTCATGTGCTCTTTATAAGCCACCTAATGGCCTTGCTTACTTGGTCATCTGATTCTTCATTTAAAACTCCAAAGGTTGGGGGTTTGTTTTCTACTAAATTTTCCCAGAGACCTCGTAGCCACCAATATGTCATCCATCCTGACATGTATCATTTCAGACATTAACAACTCCATTACCATCACACCCAAGCTTTAAAAGTTGATTTTTATCATCAGTCCTACATTTAATAAAGAGAAGTGAGTGTTCTTGCTGAAGGGAGGGTTCCCCACTCACTCCTGCAGGAGAAAAAGCACAGGCTGGGCTCCTAGGCATTGGTTGTTTGTTTTGTTCTTTTTTTTTTTTTTTCTTTTTTTTGAGATCAATCTTGGGGGGAGTTCGTCACTGATGGGTGTATACATGTTTTATTATTAGCTTTTTGCTTTTCTGTATATGGTTTTGCATTCATTTTTCAAATTCACTTCAGTATTCATTTATTTTCTTTGTTTTATATGTATGACTCAATTTTGACATTACTATTTTTGTACAAACAGCTATTGAAATCCTGCCATGCAGTGTCCCAAACACAAGGTAGGACCAAAACTCTGATAAGCAAGACATTGCTTTCCTTCTCAGCTCTGTTAGTATGCTTGGCGCACTCTCCATTTATGATTCACATCTGGTCATAACTAATTAGTATCTCAAGGGTTTGGATTTAAAAGCTTGATAATTTCATGCCTGGATTTCTGATGTAATATTCAAACTGAAATGCCCAAAATCTTTAGAGAATTTTTTCTGAGGGCGTCTTAGCCAGCCTTTCCTACTGCAGACCTAGGAAACTCAAGTCATGCTAATGAAGATATCCCCAGGCATCAAGAACAGTGATACATGACTGTCATTTGGACCCACCACAGCTAAGACTGGGTCACAAAGTCAGACCTTTCACAAGCATTAATATGACTGCAATTAATTTGTAAAGCACCCTACTCAAAGTTCATTGGTGCTTTTTAATGAGAGTTATGGTCTGCATACAGAAACATTATACAGTGTCACTGTACAGTGACTCTTGCCATGCTTTCTGCTAGATCTGGTCTGTCAAGGACCCTAATCACCTCTCATTAGTAAGGTGACCATATAAATTATTATCTGAATTTGAGAGTGAAAGTACGTGATGTTCATAATTGCCAGGACTACAGGCATAAACTGGAACTGTACCCAGCAAATGGGAATGAATGGTCACCCTGGTCATCTGAGAACCTGGCTCTAAGAATAGTCCTGTAATAGCATATGATTCTTCCTTTTTAACTGCGTTCAGTATTGTATTTAAATGCTAAGTAGGGACAAGTATAGGGAATCTTATTACTGTTTATTGAACATAAAAGTATTTACTTTGCAGTGCGGATACTGTTTCACTGTCATCTCTTATGAATACCGTTTGTGTCATAGTTTCATGTTTGTATATTTTTCTCCATTTCTCATTTCTCTCAGAGTATTAGGAAACTTCAGGCATAGAAAAATATCTAGGTAGAGGGAACCATCCATCTCATATTTGAGCAGAAAAATAGAATTCTTTTGTTTGACTATATTCATCTTTGCCAAAGGGAAATTCAAAGCCATAATATGAAAATAATAAGGGAATTACTATATGTCCACGGTGAAACTAGTTTTGTAACAGGGCCTCTAGAAGCTCATAGGATGATCTTCAGATTTGAGTCAGCCCCCCTACTGATCTTCCATTTGGTTGGAATACCAGGCAGACATGAGCAGTAACATCAGTACTTCAGAATCCTCCTCTAAGTTATATCTTTATATATCATGTTTCCATTCTTAAATGTCTTTATTTAACAGTGGTATGTCACAAAAAGAGGAAAAGGATGCTTTATTTTTCCTTCAAAAGATACATCCATTGGATTGGGCTCAAGCATCCAAACTCTAGTTGGAAAGTAAATGTTGAAAGAAGCCAATTGATTTGTCACCAGTCTTCCCCACCCTCCTCACCTCCTCACCCTCTGATTCCTTTCTACCTCCCAAACCACCTGGTTTTCTCAGTGACAGTCTTGAGCCATGGTGAACTCAATCTTATGAATTACTTCCTGGGGAAACCCATAAAAAATTACCCCAAGAAGTGACAGCTCGTAAGGATAAAGTTGGGGCAGCAGGATTCTAAGAACTGTACATATTCCTGTAATGTTCTACTTGCAAGCTACCCCAGCCAAACCAATGTGATATGCTCCCACCTAAACTTCTCCATCAGTTAGATTCTTAGGGAATTAATTAAATTTCAGGCTCTTTGGGGGAAATATTGTCCATAGGCAACACTTGATCTAAAAGTTCAAATTACAAAAAATAAAAAAATAAAAAATAAATAAAAGTTCAAATTACATACAGTCAAGGCAACATGTCCACCTGTAGAAACTAAACCAAATGGTTTGACGTGACATAGTCTAAACACTGAGTGACTGGTTTAGCCTCTTTTCAAATGGTTTTCCTGGCACTATGTAAAACTAGTCCTTCACAAACTTTAATGGGCATAAAAGTGTCTTTGGGATCTTGTTAAAATGCACATTCTGATGCAGTAGGTCTGGGGTGGAGTCCAGGATTGTGCATTTCTCCCAAGATCCCAGGCAGTGCTGATGACGCTCATGGTCCATGGCCCTCACTTTGAGTAGGAGGGATGTAGTGATAGCATCAGATTAAAGGGAGAAGAGAGTGTGGGGTGGCTGCATGCCTTCAGGAGAGGATTTCAACATGTAAGGCCACATTTCTGATGTTACAGGCGAAGGAGATGCAGCAGATGGTGAAATTGGAAGCCGAGATGGACCGCAGACCAGCAACAGTAGTGTGAAACTCCAAAATGCAAACTGAAGCAGCAAAACCACACAGCATCATAAGATCACCCCCAACCATCCCAACACAGATTTCATGCAAGACAGCTGTTGTCTTTTGGGTTTCCTTTATATATAGACAAGATGTTACCCAAAACCACAGAGATTTACATACTTTTATTTAACATTTTGAGTATTGAATTTCTTTGGCCAACCAAAAGTAGCTTTAACTCCACCAAAATTACTATCCCAGTAAGGCAGAGTTTAACCATTGAATATTACAACTTAAACATGTTTTGCTAAAAAATACCATCACAAGTGAATGAGCTTGGTGTAAACAACTCTGCTCTGTGATGCATTAGGACATGTTTGAGCTGCAGCAAAAATAGTGCATTAGTGATTTAATAGCAAGTGCATGCACTAGAAAAAAAACTCTGTCTACAAATTCATCAGCAGAAGTGGCAGTCTGCTAGCCAAATAATTTTGCAGAATTTTTCTACACATCTAAATTACCTCATCAGTAAGTGCCATGTCTCTGCCATGCCATAAGAAGCTAATTCCCTGTAAAAGTTGTGGAAATTATTAGAATAAAAAAATAGAACTTGTATCTGTGCCAAAACTCATCAGTGCTCAAGGGAGAACTCTGTTAGGCACACGTAAGACAGTTTACATCTGATACTGCTTTATAGGAATTGCTTCTGCCGATTCCAGACATTATAATACACTATTACACCATAAAGATTGTGAAGTGGTTATTGGCAAACGTTTGTAAATGTGACCGTGTATAAAGTATTTATACTCCTAATTCACACTGTTATAGAGCAAAATCATCTAAGTATTGCCACATGACAAGATTAGTAAACAGGAATACTAGAACTGTGTTTGCATGATACACAAGCACCAATTAAGACTAATCCGTACAGATACAGTTAACATAATGCCAAATAAATACTGGCTAAATAAATGTATGGCACAGAGTATAATTTGACTATCAAGACTTTTAGCATAATGAAAAAGTCTATATATATGTGTATATGAATTATGTGGGCATTCTTGATACTTCGAGTTCTAGTTTCAAAAAAATACATAACTAATTTAATTTTACACAAAAATATTTATGCAGATTTTCAGAATTTCATATCAGGAAATAACCTTTTTACGTCTGTTAAATATCAAAACAATTTGCTACAGTGTTAATCTGCATGGTCTTTAAGCCTGCTGTAGTTGTGTTGCAGACAGTGCATGAAAAAGTATTCCGCGGGGAATTGAGCCATGCGGCCAAAGCCAGGAGGAGCGCATGGAAATTTGGTAGTCTAGAACTAATCAGATTACTGATTTTAGGACACAAAACACCAACTGAATTGTATATGCTTGTACAAATTGATTCTGTGTGTTCCTCTGAACAAAGCAGAGAAAATTATGTTACCATCAATATTGAAATTAAACTTCCAACTTCTCTAATAAAAAATTAAAACACATTTCACAACTGTCAGAGTATATGCTTTCCAGCAAACTTTTTGCCTATTTCATGAATGATCTCTTTATTATTTCCCAAGGAGGCTTATTCATGCCCCAATGCACTTTTTCCCCCCAAGTGACACAAAACAGGCTGATTCTAGCTGACTCCCAAATGTAATATATTTGGGGTTTTTTTTTCTCATTTATCATTTGGACTGGTTTCTGTGAAAGGTCCCTGGTTTCATATTTGCTTATCTGTAGGACCATGGGGTTAAACTACATTATCTTTCAGCACTAACATCCCATGGAAAACTATAGCTATTAAAATAGCACCACATTGGGGTTCCTGGGTGGCTCAGTCCATTTAGCGTCTGACTCTTGGGTTTTGGTTTAGGTCATGATCTCAGGATCAGGAGATCAAGCTTCATACTCAGTGCTTGAGATTCTCTCTCTCTCTCTGCCCCTTCCCCCTACTCTCGCTCACTCGCTCTCTAAATATAAAAGAATCTTAAAAAATGTAAATAGCACATTGGGATGGCCTATTCTCAAGAATTCTGAATGACTCCTCATCAAATCAAAGGTCTTCTAACAAGAGCTCAGCTCACCATCCTGTGACCTTCACTGAATTCAGCAATTGCCTCCTCTTTCCTTTGCTTCTGAGAAGTGCTCCCACTTTTCCCATTTCTCTGCTCTTCTCTACCTTTTCATCCTTTTACACCATGATAAATATTTCTGTTTTCCAGTGTTAAACCCAGAACCAGTTTTTTCTTTATCCCAGACTACTTTTGGTATGTGAGATAGCTTACCCCCATCCCAAAAGATCCCAACATAGTGAGATTAAAATGTACACACAGCTCAGCTGTTCAACAAAATGATACTTTACCTTAAATTGCAAATTCGCATTTCACTCAAATTCTGCATTCTTGCTTCTGAAGGAAACAAAATCTTGCCAATTAAAGTAATTCAGTCTTTTCCAGTTTAAAAAACATCTAAGTATTGCCACAGAGGCATTTTCAGAGGCATTTTCAATTACTTCAAAGTCAAGTCCTTTATGAGCATCCCAGCTCCAGGTCTCCCTACTTCTTTGCCCAGGTGGCAGTGGGGAGGAGCATCTGGTGACAGTCCTAACTACCCTGTGTTGCAGCCTTGCAAAATGGGTCCTTCCCAGTGGCTCAAGATCTCTGCTCAGTCAAGTGTGTACCCTGGACCCAGTTTATTTTGGCATTCTTCTAGGATATGCAGAAACGTCTTGATCTTCGTGGGCTGTGGGGAACTAGAAGTGCTAACTCCAGTCCATTCCTTTAAGTCCTTAAGTCCTTTGCCTATTTGTCAGCTACTTGCACCATGTTCCAATGTCAGGAGGTTTCTCCAGGAGGCTTGCAGTTAGATCAGTGCCGCCAAGAAGCAAAAAGCAAGCCTGCTTTATATCGGGCCCCAAGCCTACATCTTTCTTCTCCCACCTAGCAGGACTTTCTGCTCAACCTGGGGGATCAGGATGCTCGAGTCTCAATTCCTTGTCTTTCTCCTCAACCCAGAAAGGTTATGGAAATGCCTATTCCTGACTGACTGGAGTGCCCAAAGACTGTACTCCTCCTTCCTAAGCAGATTATTTTTCCCCTTTTGAAAAGATAAAAGACTTCATTGGGGGGGGGTGCCAAAATAGGGAAACCCTCGTCCCCTGGATACAACTAGATAATACCTACATGAATGTAAATAACCCAGAAAATGACCCAAAGATTAGCAGAAGAGATTATTCACAGCAAAATGTAGAGAAGGTAGGAAGAGCAGAGGTGTGATCTGGAGCTAAATAGACCCACGGGACAGTCTGTGGGAGGGAGGAACAGCACAGGTGTAGAGAGGCAGACCCTATTATCAAGCACTTCAGGTATGCAGATCTCTCACAGAGAAGACAAATCCCCATAACATTTAACTTTTAAAACCGGGGGGCCTGATGTCGGGAGTTCTTATAATTAGTGGGGCTTAGCACTGGGAATAAAAAAAAAAAAAAATCAGAGGGTTCTGCTCTGGAAGACCTGGGAGGGTGAGAGGAAGCAGAACTCCCACCATTAAAGAGACAGCAGCCTGGCTGAGACCCAGAATAGAAGCAGCAATTTGGAAAACACTTTGTTTATTTGCTCATAAGCTTATAAATTTGCTTATTAATCTCAGAGCATGTGCTGAAGGAGCAGGGGTCTACAGGAGACTTAACTAGGATAAAAGGAGCTGGCAGTGCCTCCCTGGGTGGCTCAGCAGTTTAGCACCGCCTTCGGCCCAGGGCATGATCCTGGAGACCCAGGATCGAGTCCCACGTCGGACTTCTCCATGGAGCCTGCTTCTCCCTCTGCCTGTGTCTCTGCCCCTCTCATTCTCTCTCATTCTCTCTCTCTCTCTCTCGAATAAATAAATAAATAAATAAATAAAATCTTAAAAAAAAAAAAAGGAGCTGGCAGGCACCCTATCCCTCCCTCATCCCCCAGCATAAACACAAAGCCACCTACAAGCATCAGCACAGTGCCAACACCCAACCTAGCTTGCTAACAGTGAGATTCACCGCTGTGTTCTGTTACAGACATGTCTCCTCCAGCCAGGCATTGATCCCAGATCTCTGCCCACAGAAGACCCCCCACAAAACGTGCACCCATGCACCCCACCCCACATTCTCTTGCAGACCCACTCCCTCCCAGACACCTGTGGCCAGAGCCCATCCAAAGTGGTGCGACAAGCACACCTGACAGGGCAAGCTCCACTTGAAGTGACTCCTGCATTAGGGAGAGGGGAATACAACCACACATACCAGTCTGACTGCAGCCGCAGCAATGGACAGGGCCTAGGCATCTGGTTTGACTGGAGGCCCTGCCCACAAACAAAAGCCTCTCAGGGGACAACAAAAGGAAAGTGCCCAGCAGTTCAGATCTACCACAGCTTTGGCAAATGCCTGGTCTAACTAAATTCAAGTCCAAGTCAGCACCAGACTGCCCCACTAACAACACAGGGAATAAACCCTGCCCAAAACAGGCAATGAGAACCGCTGTAGATGACCAGACTGAAGGCAAAGGTGGCTCAGCCACAATAGTAATGCACACACAATACATGGAGGGACACACCTGAAGTGCTGGGTTCTGATAAATGAGACATTGCACTACTAGAGGCACTATGGGACCGCTTCTTCATAAGGCCAATACTTTCAGGAGCAAGAGACTTTCCTAACACATAGAAACAAACAGCTAGACAAATTGAGGACATAGAGGAATATGTCCCAAATGAAAGAACAGGACAGGGCATCCCGGGTGGCTCGGTAGTTTAGCGCTGCTTTCAGGCCAGGGCCTGATCCTGGACACCCAGGATCGAGTCCCACGTCAGGCTCCCTGCCTGGAGCCTGCTTCTCCCTCTGCCTGTGTCTTTGTCTCTGTCTCTCTCTGTCTCTCTCTGTCTCTCTCTGTGTGTGTGTGTGTGTGTGTGTGTGTGTCTCATGAATAAATAAAATATTAAAAAAAAAGAACAGGACAAAGTCATACCAAAAGAGCTAAACAAAACAGATAAGTAAAAGATTGGTAGATAATGTAAAGTAGTGAACATAAAGATACTAGATTGAAAAAATCAGTGAGGACTCAGACCCCCAAAGAGAAAGAAAACTTAAAAAAAAGAATCAGAGGTGAAGAAATAATAACTGAAATTAAAAATACACTAGAGGAAATGAATACTAGATTAGAGGACAAAAAAGAACAGATTAGTGACTTGGAGGACAGAGTAATAGAATGCAATCAAGTTGTACAGGAGAAAGAGAAAAAATAATAGTAAATGAAAATAGATTAAGAGAACTCATTGAGGGGACACTTGGGTGGATCAGTGGTTGAGTGTCTGCCTTTGGCTCAGGTCATGATCCCCAGGGTCCTGGGATCAAGTGCCGCATCAGGCTCCCTGCAGAGAGCCTGCTTCTCCATCTGCCTCTGCCTCTGTGTGTCTCTTATGAAAAAATAAAAAAATCTTTTTTAAAAAAGCGAGAACCCATTGACAACTTCAAGTGTAATGACATTCATATTATAAGAATCCCACATGAAGAGAGAGAAAAGGGGGCAGAAAACTTATTTGAAGAAATAACAGCTGAAAACTTCCCTAATCTAGGAAAGGAAACAGAAATCCAGATCCCAGAGGCACAGAAAGCCCTTAGTAAAATCAACCCAAGCAGGTCCACACCAAGACACAGAGTAACTAAAATGGCCAAAAGTAGGGATAAAGAGAGAATGTTAAAGGTACTGAGAGAAAAGAAAACACTACATACAAGATAAACACCATACATTTATCAACTGACTTTTCAGGAGAAAGTTTGCAGGCCAGAAGGGAGTAGCATGATATGTTCAAAGTGCAGAAAGAAAAAAAACCTACAAGCAAGAATATCAGAGCCAGCAACGTTACCACTCAGAATGGAAGAAGAAATAAAGAGTTTCCCAGACAGGGGCACCTGGGTGACTCAGTCAGTTAGGTGTCCAACTCTTAATTTCAGCTCAGGTCATGATCTTAGGGTCAAGAAATTTAACCCCTCATCAGGCTCCATGCTGGGAGTGGAGCCTGCCTAAGATTCTCTCTCTCCCTCTGCCCTACCCCTTTGCTTGAGTGCTCTCACTCTCTCTCCAAAAGAGGAGGGAAAAGTTTCCAGACAAACAAAACTTAAAGAATTCATTCACCACCTAGTTAAAGGGGACTCTTTGAGTGAAAAGGAAAGACCATAAGCAGGAGTAAGAAACGAAGGAAGCACAAGAGCACCAAAATTAAGTAAGTATATCTATAAAAATCAGTCAAGGGCTTCACAAAATAATAGGATATAAAGCATAACACCATGTATCTAAAATTTAGGGAGGAGATAGAGGAATAAAAATTTAATGTTTACAGAATGGGTTCAAATTGAAGCAACCATCAAATTAATATAGACTGCTATATATAGAATATGCTATATATAAACCTAATGGTAACCACAAATCAAAAAACAAGTAGTAGATATACCAAAAATAAGGAGAAAGGAGTCCAAGTATATCAATAAAGAAAGCCAGCAAACCATGAGAAAAGAAAAAAAGAAACAGAGAAGAACTACAAAAATCACCATAAAAGAAGTAACAAAATTGCAATAAGTACATACCTATCAATAATTACCTTGAAAGAAAGTGGACTAAACACTGTAATCAAGATACATAGGGTAATGGAATGGATAAAAAAAAAAAAGACCCACCTATATGCTGCCCACAAGAGATTCAGTTCAGATCTAAAAATACACAAAGATTGAAAATGAGATAAAAAAGCACTTATCATGCAAATGGAAGTAAAAAGAAAGTAGAGATGAAAAAATATATCATACAAAATAGACTTTAAAACGAAGATTATAACAAGAGACATAAAAGGATACTATAATCCAATAAGAAGATACAACAATTGTAAATATTTATGTACTCAGCATTATGCTCCCAGTCTTGGGAGCACCCAAATATAAAGCAGCTAATAATAAACATAAAGGAAGTAATAGATAGTAATATAATAATAGTAGGGAATTTTAACCACCACTTACAACAATGGATAGGAAATCCAAATAGAAAATCAGTAAAGAAACAGTGGAATAATGTCTTTGAATGACACATAGGACCAGATGAATCTAACATATATTCAGATCATCCCATCCTAAAACAATGGAATACACATTCTTTTCAAGTGTACATGGAATGTTCTCCAGGATTGATTGCACATTAGGCCACAAAAACAAGTCTGAACAAATTGAAAAAGACTGAAGTCACACCATGCATCTTTCTGACCACAACACTATGAAACTAGAAATCAACCACAAGAAAATCTGGAAAGAACACAAATACATGAAGATTAAATAACCTGTTACCAAACAATGAATGGTCAACCAAGAAATCAAAGGGTAAAGCAAAAAATACATGGAGACAAATGAAAATGAAAACACAACAGTGCAAAAGTCTTTGGGATACAGCAAAAGTTGTTCTAAGTGGCAAGTTTAGGGACGCTTGGGTGGCTCAGCGGTTGAACATCTGCCTTCAGCTCAGGACGTGATCCTGGAGTTCCAGGATCAAGTACCCACATTGGGTTCCAAGCATGGAACCTGCTTCTCCGCTCTCTGTCTATGCCTCTGCCTCTCTGTGTGTCTCTCATGAATAAATAAAATTATAAAAATAACATTAAAAAGTGGCAAGTTTATAGCAATACAGGTCTACCTCAAGACACAAGAAAAGCCTCAAACAACCTACCCTCGCATCTGAAGGAGTAAGAAAAAGGACAAATAAAATCCAAACCCAAAAGAAGGAAGGAAATAAAGATTAAAGCAGAAATGAAGGAAACAGAAACAAACAAAACAAAACAAAAACACACAATAGAGCAGATCAATAAAACCAGGAGCTGGTTCTTTGAAAATATCAAAACTGATAAACCTTTAGCCAGACTCACACACACACACAAAAGACAACTCAAATTCAAAAATGAAATAAGAGGGCAGCTGGGGTGGCTCAGTGGCTTAGCGCCACCTTCAGTCCTGGGTGTGGTCCTGGAGATCAGGGATCGAGTCCCACCTCAGGCTCCCTGCATGGAATGGAGCCTGCTTCTCCCTCTGCCTGTGTCTGTGCCTCTGTGTGTGTGTGTGTGTCTCTCATGAATAAATAAATAAATAAATAAAATTTTAAAAATGAAATAAGAGAAATAATAATACACATCACAAAAATACAAAGAACTATAAGGGAATATTGTGCAAATTATATGTCCAAAACCTTCTGGACAACCTAGAAGAAATTGATAAATTCCTATACCAATAATGTCCCAAAACTGAATCAGGAAGAAATAGAAAATTTGAACAGATCTATTAGAAGCAATGAAATGAATCAGTAGTCAAAGACACTCCCAACATGGGGCACCTGGGTGGCTTATTGGTTAAGTGTCTGCCTTTGGCTTAGGTGGTACTGGGATCAACCCCTGCATTGGGCTCCCTGCTCAGTGAGGAGTCTGTTTCTTCCACTCACTCTCTCTCTGTGCTTGGTCTCTCCCTCTCTCTCTCAGTTAAATAAATAAATAAATGAATAAACAAACAAACAAACTTCTTTAAAAGAATAAACAACAACAAAAAAACTCCCAACAAACAAAAACCCAGTACCAAACAGCTTCATGAATTTTACGGAACATTTAGAGAAGAGTTAATATCTATTTTTCTGAAACTATTCAAAGAAGAGGAGGAAGAGGAGGAGGGAAGGAAAGGGGAAGGGAGGGATAGGGGGAAAGGAAGCTTCTTAATTCATTCTATGGGGCCAGCATTACCCTGATACCAATACCAGATAAAGATACCGAAGAAGAAAGAAGAAAGAAAGAAGAAAGAAGAAGAAGAAGAAGAAAAGAAGAAGAAAAGACAATCCCCGACGAAGAAGAAAAGAGAGTCAAGAAGAAGAAGAAGCGAACCGCCTAATCAACTAATACTAGCCTCCTCACCTCCTAGAGAAGAGAAAGAAAGAAAGAAGAGAAAAAAGGGAGAAATACAGGCCAACATCTCTGAACATACATACAAAAATCCTCAAAAAATATTAGTAAACCAATCCAACAATATGTTTAAAAAAAGTATCACCATCAGGTGAAATTCATTCCTGAGATGCAAGGGCTATTCAATATTCACAAATCAATCAACATGATACATCACAGCAATAAGAGAAAGGGTAAAAAAAAAGCATATAATCATTTCAATAAATGCAAGAAAAGCACTTGACAAAGTACATCAACCATTCATGATAAAAACCCTCAACAAAGTAGGTTTTGAGGAAACATATCTCAACCTAGTAAAAGTCATATATTTAAACACACATACATACACACAAACACACACACACAACTAACATAATACTCAATGGTGAGAACCTGGGAGCTTTCCCACTAAGATCAGGAATAAGACAAGGATGTCCATTCTCACCATTTTTATTCGACATGGTACTGGAAGTCCTAGCCACAGAAGTCAGACAAGAAAGAAAAATGAAAAGCATCCAAATTGGTAAGAAAGAAGTAAAACTGTCACTATTTGCAGATGACATGATACCATATACAGAAAACCCCACACTCCACCAAAAAACTACTAGAACTGATAAGTGAGTTTAGTAAGATTGCAGAATACAAAAATCAATGTGCAGAAATCTATTGCCTTTCTATACACCAATAATGAAGCAGCAGAAAGAGAAATTAAGAAAACAATCCCATTTAAAATTGCATCAAAAATAATAGAATACCTAGGAATAAACTCAACAAAGGAGATGAAAAATATGTACTCTGAAAACCATAAAACACTGATGAAAACTATAAAACACTGTGTTGCACACAACACAAATGGGAGGATATTCCATGCTCATGGACTAGAAGAATAAATATTGTTAAAGTGTCCATACTAACCAAAGCAATCTACAGATTTAATGCAATCCCTATCAAAATAGTAATAGCATCCTGCACAGAACTACAACAAATCCTAACATTTGTATGGAATCACAAAAGACCCTCAATAGCTAAAACAATCTGGGAAAAGAAAAAAACTGAAGGTATCACAATTCCAGATTTCAAGTTACACTACAATGTTGTAGTAATCAAAACAGTATGGTATTGGCATAAAAAGAGGCACATAGACCAACAGAACAGAACAGAGAGCCCGGAAATAAACCCATGATTATATGGTCAATTAATCTTTGACAAAGGAGGCAAGAATATACAATGGGAAAAGGTCTCTTCAACAAATTATGTTGAGAAAACTGAACAGCTGCATGGAAAAGAATGAAACCAGACCACTTTCTGACACCATACACAAAAATGAACTCAAAATGGATTGAAGACCTAAATGTGAGAACTGAAACCATAAAAATCCTGTAAGAGAGCACTGGCAGTAATTTCCCTGCCATTGGCCAGAGCAACATTTTTCTAGATATGTCTCCTGAGACAAGGGAAATAAACCAAAAATAAGCTATTGAGACTACATCAAAATAAAAAGCTTCTGTACAGCGAAAGAAACAATCAACAAAACTCAAGTGGGAGAAGATATTTGCGAATGGCATATCCAATAAAGGGCTAGTATCCAAAATATTAAATAATTTCTACAACTCACACAAAACACCCCCACAAATAATACAATTAATAAGTGGGCAGAAGATATAAACAGATATTTCTCCAAAGATTTATAGATGGCCAACAGACATGAAAAGATGCTCAACAGCCCTCATCAACAGGGAAATACAAATCAAAACCACAATGAGATAGCACCTCACAACTATCAGAATGGCTAAAACCAAAAACACAAGAAACAACAAACATTGGCAAAGGGTAGAGAAGAAGAAATCCTTGTGTACTATTGGTAGGAAAGCAAACTGGTGCAGCCACTGTGGAAAACAATATGGAGGATCCTCAAAAGTTAAAAATAGAATTACCATATGATCCAGTAATTCCTCTCCTGGATATTACCCAAAGAATATGAGAACATGAATTCAAAAAGATATATACACCCCTATGTTTATTGCAACATTATTTACAATAGCCAGATTATGGAAGCAGCCCCAGTGTCCTCAATAGATGAATGGATAAAAGAGATGGATGTGGGATATATGTGTGTGTGTGTATCATATAGAGACATATATATATGATGGAACATTATTCTAAGATTAAGAATAACAGCTATAAAAAGGAATGAAATCTTGCCATTTGCAAAACATAGATGGATCTAGAGGGTAGAATGCTAAGTGAAATAAGTCATTCAGAGAAAGATGAATACCATATGAGTTCACTCATATGTGGAATTTAAGAAACAAATGAACAAAGAAAAAAAGAGACAAACCAAAAAAAAAAGATTCGTTATTGTAAAGAACAAACTGATGGTTACCAGAGGGGAGGTGGGTGGAATGATGGGTGAAATAGGTGAAGGGGATTAAGAGTACACTTATTGTGATGAACACTGAGTAACGTATAGAATTTGTGATTCACTATATTGTACACCTTAAGCTAATGTAACAACAGAACACTGTATGTTAACTGCTGGAATTAAACAGAGCATATATACGATGTATATACGATGTATATATGTGTGTGTGTGTGTGTGTGTACTGTATAATATATATGTACTGTATGATATATGCATATACTGTATATGTATGGTATATATGTAGTATATCTATTACTATTGTATAGTATTAATACATAGATGTAATTAATGCTTTATGAAACAAAATAACTAAATTTAAAGAGGCAAAATTCTATAGCCAAGTTATTTCTATTGGATTAGATCTAACACTGAGAAAATGTCTCCATTTAATTTTGTCAGCCTAAAACTAGAACTAAGAAAATATTGGCCCAATAAGAATTCTCTGACATAGAAATGGTTAAGGCTTCCTGAATTACTCTATACGTGAAGTGAAATATATTTGTTTTTGATCACACAAATGAAAATTATATACACAAATATGGAGTATTGTTTCATGTTTTTTTTGAGATGAGATGTTTATATAAATGGTTCATACTGTAGATACTGTTTTGAAATTTATTTTTGGAATTTACCTGTATTTTGGAAATATTTCGATGTAAATAGACAGAAATATATTCCCATTCTCTTTTCCTAATTATAAAGTTCTGAATGTAAAATTTAATAATCTTAAAATACAGTGCAGTTTCAGAAATGAAAATGCATGTGAAACCAACCCATCATTGCTTCAATCTTAAAATATTACCAGCACCACCTCCAACATAAGGGAAACAAAATCTTTCACTATCTTATTCAGAGGATCCTTTCTATATGTATTTTCCCTTAGTTGTCTAATGGGATCATATGCCTTCAATTTCTACTTCTCTGCATATAATCTCAAGTCCATAACTTCAGCCTTGACCTTTCTTCTACTAAGCACTGGTTCTTCCTTTCAGATTTTCAGAACTTAAAAAAAAAAGGCTCACATATACATTGTGTGTAATTAAAAAAAGAAAAAAATAAGTGACCCTTCCTCTACCTGTCCTCCTTATTTTACAAACACATGGTACTAATCCATGGATCCATCATGTTCTGCTCCATTTCATTTGTTCTCACATTCAATCTGTTGATAAAACCTTTTAATTTTACCATCTTGGAAGCTTCCCTTGCCCCCCTTAAGATTTCTTTTATTCCTTAATTTTAGTAACTTCTATTGAATTTCTGTGGCCTTCAGATCCCTCTATACAAAGACTAATCTCCCCAAATGACAGCTCTCTGCTCATAAATGTTGAATTCCTACCCACTACCTAAAGAATAATGTTGAAATTACTGATGTCAGCAGTTTCTGGCCCCAGCCTATCTAACCACCTAGTCAATTTGCATTTATCACTGTTCTCTGTTCACATATACAGAGCACACATCTCTTCTAACTACATCACATAATGATGTTTTATCAATCCTTAATAATCCACATCCAAAAAAAAATGCTACTTCCAAAAGCTCTTTCATTCCCCCAAGAAAGAAATAACTTTCTGGATTTATCCATTGATACTTTAAAAATTATTTAAATATATAGCATTTCCATTAGCCCAGACTAATTTCTTTTTGGGTTTTGTTTATTTGCTTTGCGTAAACTAGAACTATAAAAGGACTATTTAAATTATGTTCTTTGAGACAGAATAAAAGATCTGTAACTATCTCTGTGTGGCCTCTTAGATGGGCAGTGTCTTTGAAAACCAGAATGAAGGACTGAAACAAGCTTTCTTGTGAGTTGTCTTCTCAATTTCAAGAAAATAATTTTCCTCAAGTCTCACTGTTAGCATCCTTTCCAAACAATATGACTATCACAATGGCCAACAGGCACTCCCCTGACACATCAACAATAAGTGTGATCATGGAGAGTGAAGAGGGAACATCTCATGTTAGCCTCTTCTTCACCATCACTTCTGTATATCTGAGAGAAGACCACACTTTTCTACAGCTTGTTCTTGATGCTTGGCATTTAACAGAATCCCAAACACAAACCTTAATAATGACATCTTTAATGTCATAATGAATTCTAGGTAGTGCCTCTGGGATGAATTTTTATGAGCCATTTCTTTAATAGTATTTCATGAAAAGCGTTCTGCTCCATAGGTTAGAATAATGAAAAAGTATTAGGGGAGGGAACAGGGAGATGGTTAAAAATAGCATCATTTTTTTTTCACATCAAAAGAAAAATAATAGGTGGCTGTGCTTATCTCCATAAGTGGTATATTTCCTCTTCTCCTCTCCTTGAGTTACTTTCTTAGAAATACAGGGTGAGGAACAGTCCCAAAGCTATTCCATCCTGAAAATTTTTGAGATCCTTTCAAGTCTCCACCAAGAGAAAATTTAGAAAATTTTTCCTAAGGAAGCTAATTTAATATTGTATACCTAATTACACAAAACAGAAGTTAAAAGATCCTTGGTTGTTTTGAATATTGATATCACAAAATTTGAATGAGGAAATGTTATACTGGTCCATCAAAATAATTATTTATTCCTTTCAAGCAACGTATATATTTAATTTTCTCAAAATTCACATACAACTTTTTATACTTTATTTTTTACTTTTCCTTAGAAAAAATGGATATATGTGTTTGGTGTTGTGTCTATAATACAGCATATTAAAACACTACAGGCTGTGACACTATATTATAAATTCATCTACAGACTTTGACTACCACATGACTAGTTATTTTGATCACAACTTTGGCATTGAACTAACTTTATTCATTGATCAAATATTCACTAGATGTGTAAGAAGGGGAAGACATGTAGGAGGATCCTAGGCTCACTTCATCCCACAGATACAACTAGAAAACACCCATATCAGTACAAGTAGCCCAGAAAATGACCCAAAGACTGGGAGAACAGACTCTCCACAGGTAATTGTAAAGAAGAGGCCAAGTTAAAAAATAGGAAGGGCAGAGACACAGTGGGTAGCTAACTGGACCCACAGGACTGTCTGCAATAGGGGAAGACACTGCAGACACAAAAAGGAAAAAGGAGCAAACTCTTATGCCAAGCACCTCAGACACAGGAGACCCACTCTGGGAAGACAAATCCGCATAGCATTTGGCTTTGAAAACAAGAGGGAACTTCAAAAGTTCTTAAAATCTGTGGGGCTTAACACCAGAAACTTTAAGAATCAGTGGGCTCAGGTGTCGGAGAGCCAGAGGAAGAGAGAAAACAGATTCCCTGCCCTTAAAGAGAGCACAACAAACAGCCCCTACTGAGACACAGCATAGAAATGGCAGTTTGAAAAGTGTCTAGAGTGTATGGGAAGAAGATTAATTTACTAATCTCAGAGCATGTGCTAGAGGGGCAGGGATCTTTGAACGACTTCTCTAAGATGACTGAGGATGACAGCAGCAGAAACACTCACCTAACTTGTTAACAACTTCCCTGCACTCTTTTGGGGATCCACTCCTTCTATCTTGGCCTCAGCAATTTTCCCAGGGCTGTGGGTCCCTTCTGAAGCCAAATCATATGGACCTTGCTAGCATTGCACACCCTTCCCCTTCCACAACACCTGTGACAGATGTCCCACCAAAGTGTGCCACAAGCATGGCAATGTGCAAGCAGCACCAACAGGGGCAAGCATCACCACAAAGTGACTCCTGTCCCAGGGAGAGAATAAGCCAAAACACCAATTTGACTACAGCCCCAGCAGTGGGCTGGGGGCAGACATATGGTCTGCCTTCAGGTCCCACTCACCAACAAAAGCTTCTCAGAGAACACAAGGAAAGTGCCCTGCAATTTGGTTCTTCCTCAGCTCTGGGAAATGTCTGATTTGACTCAAGACCAAAATGGTCCCAGACTAGCTAGACAATTAAAGGAACAAACTCTATCTGCAACAGTCAAAGAGAGCCGTTGGAAATGACGGGACTGAAGGCAAATCCAGCTCAGCCACAATAGTAAGGTGCATGCAACACACATAGGAGAACCAAGTTCTGATGAACAGGTCTTTTCTTCATAGGACTGCTATTTTCAAGAGCAAGAACAAAGCATAAAAATAGAAACAGAGAAATTGACATTAGATAAAATGCAGAGACACAGGAATATGTCCAAAATGAAAGAACAGGAGAAAATCACACCAAGAGAGGTAAACACAACAGAGATAAGTAATATGCTTGGTAGAGAATGTAAAGTAATGGTCATAAAGATACTTACTGGACTTCAAAAAATAGTGGAGGACTTCAGTGAGACTCCCAACAAAGACAAAGAAAACATAAAAAAAGAATAGAAATGAAGAACTCAATAACTGAAAAGAAAATATACTTAAGAGAATAAACAGTAGACTAGATAAAGCAGAAGAATGAATCAGCGACCTGAACAACAGAGTAATGGAATACATCAAGCTGAATAAGAGAAAGATAAACAAATAATAAAATATGAAAATAAATTTAGAGAATTCAGTGACAGCATCAAATGTAGAAGGTTTGCAATATAGGAGTCCCAGAAAGGGATGAGAGCCTTGGGGGCAGAACATTTATTTGAAGAAATAATAGCTGAAAAACTCCTTAATCTGGGGAAGGAAACAGAATTCCTGATCCAGGAGGCACAGAAAGCCCACAACAAAATCAACCCAAGTAGGTCCACACCAAGACACAGAGTAATTAAAATGGCCAAAAGTGGGAATAAAGAGAGAATTTTGAAAGCAACAAGAGAAAATAAAACATTACATAAAAGAGAAACTCCGTTGGTTATCAGCTTTCTTTCTTGATATACTAAGAATATGCTAGTATTATCATTCATAATAGAAGGAGAAATAAAGAGTTTCCCAGACAAACAAAACTTAAAGAATTTATCACTACCTGGTTAAAGGGGACTCTTTGAATGAAAAGGAAAGACCATAAGCAGGAGTAAGAAAAGAAGAAAGCACAAGAGCACCAAAATTAAGTATATCTATAAAAATCATCAAGGGCTTCACAAAATAATAGGATATAAAGTATGACACCATGTATCTAAAATTTAGGGAGGAGATAGAGGAATAAAAATTTAGTGCTTTCAGAATGGGTTCAAATTGAAGCAATCATCAAATTAGTATAGACTGCTATATGCAGAAGATGCTATATATAAACCTAATGGTAACCACAAATCAAAAAACCAGTAGTAGATATACAAAAAAATAAGGAGAAAGGAGTCCAAGTATATCAATAAAGAAAGCCAGCAAACCATTAGAAAAGAAAAAAAGAAAGAAAGAACAAATGAATGAATGATTGAACTACCCAAACCACCATAAAACAAGAAAATGCCAATAGGTACATAGCTATCGATAATTACCTTGAAAGTAAATGGACTAAACATTGTAATCAAGAGACATAGGGTGATGGAATGAATTAAAAAAAAAATATGACCCACCTATATGCTGCCCACAAGAGACTTGGTTCAGACCTAAAGATACATGAAAATGGAAAATGAAGGGATGGAAAAGCATTTATCATGCAAATGGAAGTGAAAAGAAAGCAGGGGTAAAAAACATATATCAGACAAAATAAACTTTAACAGAAAGACTGTAGGGATGTCTGGGTGGCTCAGCGGTTAAGCGTCTGCCTTTCGCTCAGGGAGTGATCCGGAGTTGAGGGATCGAGTCCCATATCAGACTCCCTGCATGGAGCCTGCTTCTCCCTCTGCTGTGTCTCTGCCTCTCTCTCTCTCTCTCTCTCTCTCGAATAAATAAATAAAATCTTTTTAAAAATAAAATTAAAAAATAAAATAAAGACTGTAACAAGACAAAGGACTCTACATAATCATAAAGGAATCATAAACATTCCAACAAGAAGATATAAGAATTGTAAATATTTATCCAGCATGGGAGCACACAATTACAGAAAACAACTAATAACAAACATAAAGGAAGTAATCAATATTAATACACTAATAGTAGGAAATTTTAACACCCCACTTACATCAGTGAATAGGTAATCCAAGCAGAAAATCAATGAGAAAACAGTGGCTGTGAATAACACATAGGACCAGATGAATCTAACAGATATATTCAGGTCATCCCATCCTAAAACAGTGGAATACACATTCTTTTCAAGTGCACCTGGAACATCTTCCAAATTAGATCACATATTAAGCCACAAAACACATCTCCACAAATTCAAAACATTGAAGTCATACCATCCATCTTTCTGACCACAACACTATGAAACTAGAAATCAACCACACACACACACACACACACACACACACACACAATCTGGAAAGAACACAAATACATGAAGATAAAATAACCTTCTACCAAACAAAGAATGGGTCAACCAAGAAATCAAAGGAGAAAGCAAAAAATACATGGAGACAAATGAAAATGAAAACACAACAGTTCAAATTCTCTGGGGTATGGCAAAAGTTGTCCTAAGTGGCAAGTTTATAGCAATACAGGCTTACCTCAAGACACAAGAAGAACATTAAATAAACAACCTACCCTCACATCTGAAGGACTAAGAAAAAGGACAAATAAAACTCAAACCCAATAGAAGGAAAGAAATAAAGTTCAAGCAGAAATGAAGAAAACAGAAACAAACAAATAAAAAAAGAAACATACACACACACAAAAAAAACCCACAATAGAGCAGATCAATAAAACCAGGAGCTGGTTCTTTGAAAAGATCAATAAGATTGATAAACCTTTAGCCAAACTTATAAAAGACAACTGAAATTCAGAAATGAAAGAAGAGAAATAATAACCTACATCACATAAATACAAAGGGTTATAAGAGAATATTATGAAAAATTATTTGGAAAAAAACTGGACAACCTAGAAGAAATTGATAAATTCCTATACCTATAACATCCCAAAACTGAATCAGGAAGAAATAGAAAATTTGAACAGACTTCTTATCAGCAATGAAATTGAATCAGTAATCAAAAACACTCCCAACAAACAAAAGTCCAAGACCAGACAGATTCACACATGAATTCTACCAAACATTTAAAGTACAGTTAATAATTATTCTTCTCAAAATATTCCAAAAATAGAAGAGAAAAGAAAGCTTCCAAATTTACTCTGTAAAGAGGAGTATCACCTTGACACCAAAACCAGATAAGGACACCACAAAAAAAATGTTCCCCTTTTATCAGAGATACAGGCCACTATCTCTGATGAACACAGATGCAAAAATCCTCAACAAAATAGTAGCAAATGATATCCAGCAACACATTAAGAAAATCATTCACACAATCAAGTGGGTTTTATTCCCAGGATGCAAGGGTGATCCAATATTCAGAAGTCAATCAACATGATTCATCACAGCAATACGAGAAAGAATAAAAAGCAGATTATCATTTCAATAGATGCAGAGAAAGCACTTGACAACCTTCAACATCTAGTCATTATAAAAGCTTTCAACAAAATAAATTTAGAGGGAACATATCTCAATGTAATAAAGGTCATCTATGAAAAACCCACAGTGAATATTATACTCATATGGGAAAAATTGAGAGCTTTTCCACTAAGGCCAGGAACAAGACAAGGATGTCTATTCTTACCATTTTTATTCAACATAGTACTGGAAGTTCTAGCCATAGCAATTAGACAAGAAAAAGAAATAAAAGTCATCCAAATTGGTAAAGAAGTAAAACTTTCGCTACTTACAGATGACATGACACTGCATATAGAGAGCCCTAAAGACTCCATCCAAAAACTTGTAGAACTGGTAAATGAATTCAGTAAAGTTACAGGATATAAAATCAATGTGCAGAAATCTGTTACATTTCTATACACTAATAATGAAAGGGCAGAAAGAGAAATTAAGAAAACAATCCCATTTGTGATTGCACCAAAAATCACAAATTACCTAGGAATAAACTTAGCCAAGAAGTTGAAATATCCATACCCTGAAACTGATGAAAGCACTGATGAAAGAAATTGAAGATGACACAAAGAAATGGAATGACATTCAATGCTTATGGATTTATGGATTGGAAGAAAAAATATTGTTAAAATGTCCTTACTACCCAAGCAGCCCCAATAGCTCAGCAGTTTAGCCCCACCTGCAGCCCCGGGCGTGATCCTGGAGACCCAGGATTGAGTCCCACGTCAGGCTCCCTACATGGAGCCTGCTTCTCCCTCTGCCTGTGCCTCTGCCTGTCTCTCTCTCTCTCTCTCTCTCTCTCTCTCGCTGTGTCTCTCATGAATAAATAAATAAAATCTTAAAAAAAAATGTCCTTACTACCCAAAGCAATTTAAAGATTAAATGCAATCCCTATCAAAATATCAATGCATTTTTCATAGACCTAAAACAAAAAAGTACTAAAATTTATTTGGAACTACAAAAGACCCTGAACTGCCAAAGCAATTTTGTAAAAGAAAAGCAAATATGGAGGTATCACAATTACAGACTTCAAGTTATATTACAAAGCTATAGTAACCAAAACAATATGTACTGGCACAAAAATAGACACATAAGGAGATCCCTGAGTGGTGCAGCGGTTTAGCGCCTGCCTTTGGCCCAGGGCTCGATCCTGGAGACCCGGGATCGAATCCCACATCGGGCTCCTGGTGCATGGAGCCTGCTTCTCCCTCTGCCCATGTCTCTGCCTCTGTGTGTGTGTGTGACTATAATAAATAAATAAATAAAAATTTTTAAAAAATAGACACATAGGTCAATGGAACCGAGTAAAAAACTCAGAAATAAACCCACAATTAAATGGTCAATTAACCTTTGACAAAGCAGGGAAGACTATCCACTGGGAAAAAGACAGTCTCTTTAGCAAATGGTGTTGGGAAAACTGGACAGATACATGCAAAAGAATTAAACTGGACCATTTTCTTTTATCATACACAAAAATAAATTCAAAATAGGGGCACCTGGGTGGCTTAGTGGTTGAGCATCTACCTTTGGCTCAGGTCATGATCCCCAGGTCCTGGGATCAAGTCTCACATAAGGCTCCCTGCAGGGAGCCCGCTTCTCCTTCTGCCTATGTCTCTGCCTCTCTCCTTGTGTCCCTCGTGAATAAAGTCTTTTATTTTTTTTTTGAATAAAGTCTTTTAAAAAATAAATTCAATATAGATTAAAGATCTAAATATGAGACCTGAAGTCATAAAAATCCTAGAAGATAACACAAGCAGTAATTTTTCTGACATTGGCCATAGCAACATTTTTCTAGATAGGTCTCCTGAGGCAAGGGAAACAAAATCAACAATAACTTGTTGGGTCTATATCTGAATGAAAAGATTCTGCACAGCGAAGGAAACAAAAGGCAACCACTAAGTGGGAGAAGATATTTGCAAATGACATATCTAATAAAGGTAATATATAAAGAATTTATACAACTCCATACCCAGAAAACAAATGAACCAATTTAAAAATGGGCAGAAGACAGGAGCAGACATTTCTCTAAAGATGACATCCAGATGGCCAACAGACAGACACATGAGAAGATGCTCAACATGGGCAGCCCGGGTGGCTCAGTGGTTTAGTGCCACCTTCAGCCCAGGGCGTGATCCTGGAGACCCGGGATCGAGTCCCACATCGAGCTCCCTGCATGGAGCCTGCTTCTCCCTCTGCCTGTGTCTCTGCCTCTCTCTCTCTCTCTCTCTCTCTCTCTCTCTGTGGTGTGTGTGTGTGTGTGTGTGACGAATAAATAAATAAAATCTTAAAAAAAAAGAGATGCTCAACATCACTCATCATCAGGGAAATGCAAACCTACAATGAGATATCACTTCACACCTGTCAGAATGGCTAAAATAAAAAGCATAAGAAACAAATGTTGGCAAAGATGTGGAGAAAAAGGAACCCTATACACAGTTGGGAATGCATACTGGTGCAGCCACTGTGAAAAATAGTATGCAGTCTCCTCAAAATGCTGAAAAGAGAACTACTCTATGATCCAGTAATCACACTTTCGGATATTTACCCCCAAAAATACAAAAACACTAATTTAAAGGGATATACACACCTCTCTCTTTATAGCAGCATTATTTACAATAGCCAAGATATGGAAGCCATAAAAAATGAAATCTTGCCATGTGCAACACCATGGGTAGAGATAGAGAGTAGAATGCTAAGCAAAATAAGTCAAAGACAAATGACTTTACTCATGTGTGGTATTTAAGAAACAAACAAAATAACCAAAGAGAAAAAGAGAGACAAAGCAAGTAACAGACACTTAACTATAGGGAAGGAGTATGAGGGGATGGGTGTGATCGGTGATGGGGATTAAGGATGCACTTGTGATGAGCACGGCTGTCATGTGGAAGTGTTGAATCACTATATTATATTGTTCATCTGAAAATAATATAACACTCTATGTTAACTATATTGGAAAGTAAAAGAAAAGAAAAAGAGAAATGACTTAAAATGATAGTTGATTTTGTCTGTCTCAAAGTTTTCATGGATAACTATTAAGAACAAGTAGGTCAAAATAAAAAAGTTTACAGACAAACTTTTGAATAGCTTCCAAAATCTTTAGTGACTCCAAACCTTGATGTTTTGCTATGTTAAATGATAAATTCGGTTGAATTCATCAGATATCTAACTCTTTTCCACATAAGATAAAGTACTGAAACATTAATTACTAAATATATGTTTATCTTCTGGTGACTTATTACAAAGAAGCTAAAGATACCTGGGTCTGTTAGTAAATATGTTTTATGCTTTATTGGAAATTATACTATGAAAAAAAGACATTTCTAGAAATTATGAAATATATTCATAGATTTGCCCTTCAAAAAAACTCTTTGGTAGTAGATCAGAATTAGTTACTACTTAGTTTGCACTGAAGACCGAAATCTCTAGGAGTTAAAATTCTGCCAAATATAATCAAGACTGCTGGAAAATGATAAAGAAAGCAAATCTGTATTTATCAGGTCTTTAATTACTTAAAAAAACTAAATCTTCTCAATATGAAAGGAGCTAAGTTTTGCTAGCAACTATACAACCTTCTATAGAATCTCTTCTAGCCACCTTGGTTAAACAGATAATTAAGTTGTGAGTTTGTAATGATCTCTAATCCTGTTTAGGAAAGTGCTTTAGAATCTTCTGATATTTTTTAAAAATATTCTCCAAAATTCAAATTCTAAGTAAGTCTTTTTTGACTAATTGGGCTTGTTTATTTGATTTGTTAAGTTATAAGAGAAGTACTGTCAAACAAATGTCTTCATAAACCTTTTTGGGTCCTATTATGTGGGCAAATGCTAATAGTGTTCCAGAAGTTATATAAAATTCCTAAAATTTTAATATATTCCGGTATAATCTTATCACTTAAAATTCTAACTATTAAAATGTTGTGTGTGATAGAAACAACCGAATTTCCTTGTCAACTGCATTATAATGAATTCTCATTAGGTATTTAACCATGGCCATATTTTGAGTGTTTTGCCATTTACAGTTATTGTTCTGATCCTCTTGCAAAATCTGTTTCAGCTTCAAGAAGATTCATAAAAGGGACTTTTGACAAACACAGGTTTCTGATACCATTAAGATTCTAAAACTAAGAATTTCCAGAACTAGTAGGAAAACTGTATTCAAACAGAGTAAGAATAACATGGAACTAAATAAATTAAGGAAGATGATTATGGTTTTCTTCACTCTTGTTTGAAATATGGTTGGTTCTCTAATGTTTGCCCCTCCAGACTTTCGGAGACTTTTTTTCCTAAGACATCTATGACTTACAGAAGTATGATAAAACACTCTTTTGTGAACAAATTGGAACATGAATCTTTCTCCTTATCTGAACTTTCCAGGATTCAGAAACTCTCAATGAGTACTCTTCCTCTCCATAGGCTCAGTGAGAATCTCTTCTCTTTGTAATGGGACACTACTGGAAACATTGGTTATGTTATCAAGGCTCTGACTAAAATATCATGTCTGAATTATACACACATGGACTCAGAGAGAACCAGACAGCTTTATGGAACTAAGATGGACTTTATAGAGCCAATAGAGACTCTTGGAAATGTTGGCCTGATACTTTGCAGTTTACCAGGTAAATAAGGAATGTTACTTCCTAGAAGGTATAGGAACCTCAAGATATTTTGGAGAACTTGCGAAGAGAGGAATTCACCCAAATCTAATGGTATCACAGGCAAGTCTGATGGCAAATATTTGGATTGGCTCTGGCTTTAAAGAGCTGTTAAAGTCTCAATCTGACATTTCTTTAAAAAGTTCCAACAAAGCAGATTTAAAAGAACCTATATGGTCAATCACTATTCTTGCTATGCTTATATAAATGAGTAGGCCGAAATCATAAAACTAGACTTATTTTACAAACAAATTAGTCTTAACTCTTTGACAGGAAATGGGGGTGGTTTTAGAGAGGAATTAAGTATCAATAACACACGTGTGTGGATGTTAGATTCTAGTTCTGGTTGTCTTTGAGTGTTTGTTGTTTGCCTATAAAACTTTATCTACATGGCTCAGTCAGTCAAACATCTGCCTTTGGTTCAGGTCATGATCCCAGGGTCTGGGACTGAGCCTCAAATCTGGCACCCTGCTCAGCAAGGAGACTGTTTCTCCCTCTCCTCCCCATTCATGCTGTCTCTCACTACCTCTGTCACTATTTTTTTTTAAGATTTTATTTTTTTATTCATGAGAGACACAGAGAGAGAGAGAGAGGCAGAGACATAGGCAGAGGGAGAAGCAGGCTCCATGCAGGGAGCTTGATGTGGGACTCGATCCCGGGACTCCAGGACCACGCCCTGGGCCAAAGGCAGTTTTAACTGCTGATCCACCCAGGGATCCCCTCTGTCACTATTTTTGTCTCTCTCTCTCTGTCTGACTCAGATAAATGAATAAAACCTTAAAAAAAAAAAAAAAAAAAAAAAAAAAAAAACTTGGCTGGATCCTGAATTCTTCTGGTTTCTTTGAATATCTGGCTGTAAGTCTCCAAACTAAAGTTTCCAATCTTCTCCCATTGTCTTAAAGTCATTAAGAACTAAAATTTCAGGCAGCCCAGGTGGCTCAGCGGTTTAGCGTCGCCTGCAGCCGGGGGGTGTGATCCTGGAGACCCAGAATCGAGTCCCACGTCGGGCTCCCTGCATGGAGCCTGCTTCTCCCTCTGCCTGTGTCTCTGCCTCTCTCTGTCTCTCTCTCTGTCTCTCATGAATAAATAAATAAATAATCTTTCTCTGTCTCTCATGAATAAATAAATAAATAATCTTTTTAAAAAATAACTAAAATTGCCCTTTATCCAGAAGCCTTGCAAACTGAAACTGGACAACTTGAGATAAACTTCTGAGAAATTGCCACAATAGCAGACAATCTTAGTGCCTGTTGCCCTGTGAGCCACTCGAAAGATCACCAGAGACATCTGAACTACAAACCAGAAAAATACATCAGGTTGACATTGCCTGTTCCCATTCCATCTGAGGATGCTTCCAGCCTGACATGCAAAAATTTTCTCACTGGCAGCTCTTGAGACTCACTGGGTTTATAATCTACTCCAAATATTAACCTGTGTTTTTCTTTTGTTTCCATAGAAATGCCTCTTATTATTACCTAATTACCTCCTGAACAAGGCAGAGTCTATATGATGACTGACACTACCTGCTGCACCTGTACTAACTCCTTCTGGGAATAAGAATCCATGTAGATAAAAGTCGGGCAGCAAGCCACTGGCTACAAGAAGCCCTTGACCACCATACCTTCCCTTTCCAAGGTGGGTGGGACTGGTTTACTGATCTATTGTCCTGGAAACCCATGGATATCAGATTAATTTGAGAAGAAATGAGAGAATTGAGTGTGATTATACTGTTACTATTCCTTAGAATACACTGGGGATAAAATTCATGATGTTGTATACTACTAAACTATATAGGAAAATATCCAAGTTCTCAGATATGGAACTATCTTGGATACTCCTTCCATTAGAAAAAGAGACCAAAAGTTGCATCCTGCACCATGTCAAATCAACTCCAAGCAGTTACAGAAGACAGATCTCTGCCCATGTTCCAGAGAAATGGGATAAAGGATTGATAATGGGAAATTCTACCAGAAAATATCTCAGCATGTCTGACTCCATGTTGCTTCTATTTCCCTTGCTGCTGTGACCACAGGTTAAGAACTTCTGCCTAGCCTTGCATACAGGAATGCTATAATTAAGATTTACAAAAGCTGCTCTTTACCCAAAGCCTACCTCACTCAAGGAAATAAGGAAGTAGCCAGAGTGGCCATCATCCCTATTCTTTGAGATTGAGGGATGATCATAACTCGGAGGGGGATTAAAACCGTGCCCCATAAGGTTAATGACATTGAAACTAGCAAAAAAGGGCACCCGCAGTGGCTCAGCGGTTTAACGCTGCCGTTAGCCCAGGGTGTGATCCTGGAGACTCGAGGTCAACTGATATGGCTCTAGCCTATGAATAAGCAAGGCCCTGCATTCCTTACTGAGACAACAAGCCTAAGACACTATCCAGGTTATACCAGCTCTTAAAGCATGCCCATAGTCCCTCCTTCTTGTCCTAAGATAACCTTCTGATGTCAAGGACTGAATTTAGCATTGTTCCAATATTAAGTCTCCATCGCAAAATGAATATGTGATATATAGTGCATCTATGCTTGTTTAATGCACATGCTTCATCTTTCCTCATAAATAATCATAAATTTCCCTACCCCTTTATCAAGATGTATGTAAAGGATTCTTTGGATTTTTTTCTCCCAAGTCTATTCCAACATCACATTGGTTCCTCCAAAATGGACTTACTGGAATTATTTTACGGGACATGTATCTTTGTTATAAAAGCTTTACCAAATGCAAAACCAGACAACCTAAGCCAAGCACACAAACTTACTTGCTCAGCAGTTGGATTGATTGATTGATTGATTTTTATTTATTTTTCTGCCAGAAATCATTTCTTTTTATTGGAGTTCAATTTGCCAACATATAGCATAACACCCAGTGCTCATCCCATCAAGTGCCCCCCTCAGTGCCCGTCACCCAGTCACCCCAACCCCCCGCCTACCAGTTGGATTTAATAGAGAACATATATCACTTTTAAGCTTCCCATCACTTATGTTACAATAAGTTTCCCCCCCAGTGAGGAACCCTAGAATGGTATAAATATTCATAGCTAACAACAAGGGACTTGATGGACCCAAGGCAGACAAACCACTTACCTTGGCACCGAGGAACATAAAAACAAAACATTGATCATCACTGCTCTCTGAAGAAAGTTTATCTATCTATCTATCTATCTATCTATCTATCTATCATCTATCTATCTATCATCTATCTATCTATCTATTATCTATTTATTTTAGAGAAAGAGGGAGTACAAGCAGGGGGAGAAAGACAGAAAGCAGACTCTGTGCTGTCAACCCAGATGCAGGACTTGATCCCACATGACCGGAGTCAAAACCAAGAGTTGGAGGCTCAACTGACTGAGCCACCAAGGCACCCCTGTGGAAAGATTATTAATCAAAAGGGAGAAATGATAAAGGAAGTTTTCAACTTTTAATATTTGTGGGCCCTTCTCCTATGGCTCCCAGGGAAGCCATACTTTAACTTTTACCACGGTAAGAATGACTTAGCCAAACTTCAAAGCATGGGCTCAATTTTTGTCCCCTAGTACATATTGTCCATCTGGTTCATTAGCAAATAACCTAAAAGCAACATTTCAAACTAAAAATGAGAGTAAAAAACTAAGTTCCCATACCTCTGAAGCCTGCAACCTTACACATACTAGAAGCAGAAGATAAAGTTTGTAATTTTCTGGAATGTCTTATGTCATGATGATTTGTAATTTTCTGGAATGTCTTATGTCATGATGATTTGTAACTCTTTATGTAAAAACATATATAATAACCCTGTACCAAATGTTCCTTACCCCAGAGCACTCGTGTGTGTGTGTGTGTGTGTGTGTGTGTGTGTGTGAGAGAGAGAGAGAGAGAGAGAGAGAGAGAGAGACTGAAAACTGTATTCAGGCAGCTGTCCTAACTTGGGTTCAAATAAAACTCTTTTCCTTTCTTTTTAAAATTAAAAAAGAGTTTGTTCATTTTGGATTGACAATTTATAAATGACATATCTGATAAGGGTTAGTATCTAAAATATATAAAGAAGCTATATAACTCAACACCCAAAAACCAAATAATCCATTTTTAAAATGGGCAGAAGACATGAAAAAACATTTTCCAAAGACCTACAGATGGCCACCAGACACATGAAAAGATGCTCAACTACTCATAATTAGGGAAATGCAAATCAAAATCAAATGAGGTATCACCTCATGCTAAAATCACCTCAGAATAGCTAAAATCAAAACCAGAAAAAAATCAAGTGTTGGTGAGGATATGGGAAAAAAGAAACCCTAATACATTGTTGGTAGGAATGCAAACTGTGAAAAACAAGTCACTGTGAAAAACAGTATGGAGGTTCCTCAAAAAATTAAAAACGTAATTACCATATGATCCAGTAATTCCTCTCCTGGTATTTACCCATAGAACATGAAAACATGAATTTAAAAAGATATATGCTCCCCTATGTTTATAGCAGCATTATTTACAATAGCCAAATTATGGAAGCAGCCCCAGTGTCCATATTTAAATGAATGGATTAAGAAGATGTGGCATATATACACAATGGAATAAACTCAGCCATAAAAAGAATGAAATCTTGCTATTTCCAAAACGTGGATGGATCTAAGGGCAGAATGCTAAGTGAAGTAAGCCAGAGAAAGACAATACTACATGATTTCACTCGTATGTGGAATTTAAGAAACAAAACAAATGAACAAAGAAAAAAGAAACAAACCAAAAAACAGACTCTTACCTATAGAGAACAAACTGATGGTTCCTGGGGTGGGAGATTAAGAATACACATTTTGTGATGAGCACTGAGTAAAGTAAAATTGGCAAACAATGATATTGCACACCTGAAACTAACATAACACTGTATGTTAATTATACTGGAATTTAAATTTAAAAAATAAAAAGCAGAATTGGTACATACATCCTAAAAGGGAAAAGAATACATATATTTATTATAAGACTATTGTTGTGCCCTCTACTTTCAACTTGTGTTTTACTAGTGTTAAACTAATGTTTAACACTTTAAAAATATTATCTATAATTATACTTTCAGGCCATGCCAGTATGGTAGATGAATTGCATTAATGGCCCCCAATTTTTCATGATTTTCTGTGTGCAAGTCCTTTGGTAACGGCCTCCTGCACCTACCCTGGGCTTTGCAATGTCATTTGCTTTGGGCAGTGGAACAGCAGCAAACTTGACACAAGCAGAGGCACATTTTTTTTTCTTCTCTCTGATCTCTGCCACTGCCATGAGAAAAAGTGCAGGGTGGCCCGGATAGGCAGGGAAAACTCTGGAATGTTATCTCCTCCATGCCACCAGCTGACAGCTGATGCATGAGCATGCATCTAAGACCAAACAAGCCTTTCTCAGACTGGTGGACCCACCCAGCCAACCCATAAACTCATGAAAAATGGCAAATAAATGTTATTTTGAGTCACTGAGTTATAAGATGGTCTGTTATAGAGCGATAGCTAGCTGATCCAGCCAAGCCTTGGGAACATGAAGATTAAGAAAAGGTGATGCTAATCTTGAAGAAGGAGGATCAGAATAGTGGTCTCCTCACTGGGAAGGGGAATGGTCTATAGAGCTAGTTCTCTAACCATACACCATAGACCCCTTTGTGCACCAACATGTCTCCAAGTGCCTTTCAGGGGGACTCTGAGGTCTTCTGGTCTCAAGTCCATCTCTATGGGCATATTTTCTTCATATACTTCAATGAAAATGACATATCACAACAGACTGAAGAAAAAGACTTCTATGAAGCCAGAATTAAAGAGATTTGCAACAATGCCAGTCTTCTCACCAGTTTTTAGAAAATATACACATTTTTCATAAAAATACGCTATTTAATAATATGCTAGTTCTATGCTAATGTGATGGGTTTATCATTGTTATTTTTATTGAATTGCTCGACATTTAGAAATTTGTTTCAGTTTCTAACATAGCAATACAGACAAAAAAAGAATTCACAGAAGCAAAACTCTGGGTTTCTTAACAGTTTAAGGGAGTGAAAGGGTCCTGAGACCAAAGATTTTGAGAACTTCTAGTTTTAGCTATGAGTTAGGTGGGGGTTACATTGGTGTTGAAATATGTAAACACTTATCAGGCTGTATGGTTAAAATCTGTGTACTTTGCTGCATATATGTATATCAATTAAAACCATGTTTTAAAAAATATATAGGAAAGTAGATGTATGCTCACAGTATAAAGCAAATTGGGAAAATATTAAAATGTAAAGAAGTATGAAAAAACCCACATACGTACATTCAGAAGATCGGAAGGCATTATGCCAAAATAGCAAAACTTATCTCTGAAGCCTGTTGCACAAGTGGAAACCAGCTAAGTGGCATCATTGTTAAAAAGAGTTTTCAGTGTAAAATTAAGTCAACAGGCCTTTCTCCACACCTCTCATACAAGAAAGAACAGGAAAGTTTGTGCTGAGTGAGGAGAGGCAAAGAGAAGAATTCTTTGATGAAGAGTATACCCTCTTCTTCCTCCCTTCTGGCTTTTTCCAGGCCAACTCTCCAAGTTAGCAACAAAAAAATGATATGAACAAATAAAGAGTCATTAAGAGAAAAACTGGCAAGGGACAGGGAAGGATAAACATAGGGAGAGGAGTAAAAAGATCTACCTATGGGCAGCTGTCAGACTGAAAAGAAAACTGCAAGATAAATAAATTGGACATAAAAAGTTCCGAAGGATTTTCCAGTAAACTTCAATAATAGTGTTGAGCCAAGTGGAAATGGGTAAACCTGCACTCAGCTAAGATAGGCATAACCTTCTGCTTGTAGAGATCACTGTGGCCAAGGACAGTCTGCTGTGGGATCACACTGACTAGGGGTTAAATCCTAACTCCAATATTCACCCGCTGTAGACTTTGAGCACACTACTTAATTAACCTCACTGAATTTGAACCTCCATATGTAGAAAGGGCATAACACCACCTACCTCAGAGGGCTGCTGTCAGAATTAAATGAGATTTTAAATGCAAACAGCATACAGTTCTGGGCATATCATAAGTGCTCAATGAGTGATATTTTTAAAGTGTTTATTGCCTTTCTGACTGAACATTTTACTTCTCAGTAATACAGAATGTCTATAAATCCTTTTAGGAATGTTTAAACCCTGTCACGTCCTTATTTTTGCATGGTGTATGAAGACATAATTTTAAATTATTGAAAAAATGTACTAGGTTGATATACTGCTAATGATCTATTAACAAAGTTTACTTCAGTGAGATTTTTAATAATATTCATGAGATGCCTTCAGAGAGGTAAATTGCAATTTTTTTCAATTTACCAAACGTCAAAGGAAGATACTGTATTTTATTTATCAGTTTAGCAGGTGACAGACATTTGTGTTGTTTCCAATTTGGGGCCATTATGAATGATGCTCCTATGGACATTCAGGTACACTTTTTGTGTGGACAGATGTTTTCATTTCTCCTGGGTGCATACACAGCAGTGGAATCACTAAGTGATATGGTAACTCTGTGTTTAACCTTTGAGGAACTGCCAGATTGCTTCCCAAAGTGGCTGTATTATTTTACATTCCAACCAGTAATGCACAAGGGCCCTGGTCTCTCCACATCTGTGTCCATACTTGGTATTATCTCTTTCTGATTCTAGCCATCCTAGCATGTGTGTGGTGTTAACTCATTGTGATTTTGATTTGCATTTCCCTGATGTTTAATATAAAGTATCTTTTCATGTGCTTATTTGCCATTTGTTTACCTTCTTTGAAGAAATATCTACTCAGAACTTTTGCCCATTTTTTAATTGTGTTATTTGCCTTTTAATTATTGAATTAGTGGAATTTTATACATCTGAAATATAAATCCCTTATCAGATATATATGATTTGTAAAACTACCTTCCCATTCTGAGTTGTCTTTTTACATATTTGATGATGTCTTTGACGTGCCAAAGGATATAATTTTGATGAAATCTAATTTACCTATTTATTTTCTTCTGGTATCGTACCAGAAGAAACCATTGCTTACCTCAAGGTCATTAAGATTTATGCCTCTTGGGATGCCTGATGGTTCTGTGGTTGAGCTTCTGCCTTAGGTTCAAGGCATGATCCTGGAATTCTGGGATCGAATTCCGCATCAGGCTCCCTGTGGGGAGCCTGCTTTTCCCTCTGCCTATGTCTCTGCCTCTCTGTGTCTCTCATGAATAAATTAATAAAGTTTTTTAAAAAAGATTTATGCCTCTTTTCTTTTAGGAGTTGTATAGTTTCAGCCCTTACATTTAGGTTCTTGATCCATTTTTAATTCATTTTTGTATGTGATGTGAAATGTGGGTCTAACTCTATTCTTTTCTATATAGATATTCAGTTATCCCAGCACCATTTGTGGAAAAGACTATTCTTTCTAAGTTCAATTGTCTTGGCACTCTTGTTGAATATCAGTTCATCCTTAGTGTGAAGGTAAACTCACTTTTGAAACTCCCGTTGTGCCCAATGACATTGCTCAAAATATGAATGACCTCCACCTAGCCAAATGGTCTCATTTACATGCTCATCAAAAGTTTTCAACAGTGCTTGACATAGTGAATATAACCTGGTTCTTAAAACTCTCTCCTTTGTCTTTATGGCCTCATACTATATGGAGGTAAAAAAAAATTCCCGTGTTCTATCCCACATTCTCCAAGGAAACCCCACCTCCTCTTCCTTTCATGCAGGGAAGGCAGACCTCAAGAATCTTCCCTCCATGAAGATCCCATCTCACCGCACCCTCCCTCATTCTGACCTTCTCAGAGTAGAATACATAACCTATAACCCAGACCACAGCAGTTAGACTTTTATCTTTTACATGCTTTTCTCTCATCATCCCATTTAGAGGGTAAGTTCACATTGTATTAGTCTATATTTCTGCATAACAAATTGGCACAAATTTATTGTAAACCCACTTATTATTTCACAGTTTTATAGATCAGAAATCTGGGCAGAATGGCTGGGTCCTCTGCTCAGAGTCTAACCTGGCTGAAATCAAGGGTCAACCAAGTTATGTTCTTATCTGAAGCTCAGGACCCTTTTCCAAATTGAGGGAGTTGTTTGTAGAATACAGTTCCTTGCAGTTATAGGGCTGAGATCCCCATTCCTGGCTGGCTGTTCTCAGCTCCTAGAAGCTACCCACAGTTCCTTGCTACATAGCCCTATCTGTAGGTCCTCTTTTAAACATGGCAGCTTACTTTTACAAGGCCAGCAGCAGAATATCTCTTGTATCCCTCTTCTTCCAGGAAGGGCAGTCCCTCTTAGGGACTCATCTGATTAGCTCAGGTAGTCTGGAATCATCTCAATTTTGATAAACTCAAAGTCAACTGGTTTGGTACCTTAATTTTATTTGCAAACTTCTTTCAACTTTCTAACATAATATAACCTAATCAAGGAAGTTAAATTCATCATATGCAGCCCTGCCCACACTCAGGAAGAAGGGATTATACAAAGTACGTATACAAGGGGTAGGAATATTGATTGCCATCTCAGATTACTGCGTAACTACATGTCAATATACACACCCTCTTAGCACAGACCCCAAATGTCAAAGTTAAATCTTACATGGTTATAGCATTTGGCAATCTCTTGCATTTAACTCCCACGTTACAGGCAAGTCGAAAACATTATCACCATTGTACAGACGGAGTAATTATTGAATCCAAGGTCACAAAACTCTACAGTAGGAGATCAAAGACTAGAATCCATCTATCCCTCAGTCTCTAAATTTCTGTTCCCTACAGAACCACCACCCTGTGAGAGATCATATACCTATGAACCAGGATCACAACACCACCTGACATTTTACAATAACAATTGACAAAGCATCACCACAGACATAATGTCGTTTAATTGTTATGGCAACCCAATAGTGTGGGTTTTATCGTTTCTTCTTCAAATGAGGAAACAATTGAGTCCCAAAGCAGAGTAAAGAACAAATAATAAGCTCCCTGCTTTTGGTGCTATTATAAATCAGTTTATGTTGACATCACACAAGGTACTATAGGGAAAATGCATAGGGATATTATCCTTGCCCTAGAAGGATTTATTTGTTGGTAATATGTTCAGAGTTGATAGATTGAATGCATCCCTGACACTAGATTTGATTTAAATAATACCAATCAAAAAGAAGTTCAGCAGCATAATAGAATCTAAATAGGACTTTGCTTTTGAAAGTCTAGCCTATGGATCAGCATCTATGCCCCACTGGCCAAATTCTGTCTACTGCCTGCTTTTGCATGGCCCAAGAGCTAAAAATAGTTTTTACGTTTCTAAAGAGATAAAAAATTAAATACAACCATTTTTGACTCATAAAAAATATATAAAATTTGAATTTCAGTGTCCATAACTAAAGTTACATTGAAACACAGGTACACTCATCCATCTCTTTATGACCTATGTTTGCTGTCATGTTACAATTGGAAGGTTAAATAGTTGTGACAGAGACTGAATGACCCACAAAGTCTAAAATATTTACTATCTTGTCCTTTACAGAGAATGTTTGCCAGGCCCTTGATTGAGCCCACTTAAGCTGGGAGGGAAGGGGATGGAAGTGCTCTCAGAGTTGAGTAGAGTGGTAAGAATCTACCTTTCCACCTATTGGATAGAGGAAGCCATAAAGGGCTTTTGGAGTCCTCAAACACACTGCTTTCTGAAACCCAGCACCTGGGCAGCCGTAGAACCTCAGACAGAAAGGCTACTCAACCGCTTCACAAGCCTCTACAGAAGGAAGGAGGCTGCCAAGAGTTAAGGCTGCCTTAGACGCAGAGCACAGTCCATGTGGCTGGGATGAGGAAGAGTGGTAGCAGTGGCCTCTGGACCTGAGAAGTGGGCCCCTCCTCTACCCCCCAGGGCCTCACAGTGTCTTTGCATTGTTCTAAAGAGGGGGAAGAAGACAATCAAGTGACACCGGATGTCTAAGTGTGTGTTCTGCAAAAAGCAAACCCTCAGACAAGAATTCAGATACAAGCATTTTTGGGGAGGTGACACCAGAAAACATAATGACGCTTTGGGGTAGGAATATAGAACAATAAGGTATAATTCTGGGGGTGGGTGGTTACTGCTATTGGCAACTGGGACTCAATCCCATGGGGTACTTTGTAAAGGAAATGCAGAACTCACCTCAGAATTGTCCCATCGAAAATGAACAAAGAGTAGGGGAAAGGGAAGTAGGCGGGGGGCATGGGGTGACTGGGTGACGGGCACTGAGGGGGGCACTTGACAGGATGAGCACTGGGTGTTATACTATATGTTGGCAAATTGAGCTCCAATAAAAAATATACAAAAGAAAAGAGAAAAAAAAGAATTGTCCCACTGAGGCGAAGACAACGGGTATGTTTCCTCCAATTTTCACCTCTCACTAAATGAGAGTTCTTCTTAGGATTAATAACCTCAGAGCACTTCTACCTGCCCCTAGGCTGAGCAAGCCCCTACAGCTGGAGAAAGCCCATGGGAAGGAGCTACAGGTGCTTGAGGGAGCTTGAGGCGTGAAGCATTAACAAGCTTCCCCATGCTGCAGGGAAACCACACATGTAGGAGAAGAGCGCCAAGAGTGTCTGCTACACGGGCCTTGTCCTCAGGCTTGGAGAGTTAATGGGATTGGGAAAGGAGATTCAAGTTAGATTTATTTCAATTTCATGCTCGCTTCAGCAGCACATATACTACGATTTATTTCAATTTAAAAAAAATAAAGAAAAGGTACTTCAGTGGCCAGAGTGTGCTGAATGCCTTGTGTATGAGTCTTAACTTCCCTATTAGTTATCAAACTCTTTGATGTCATGCAAAAAGATGAGTCTTGACTTCTGCTTATTGGATTAGTCAATCAGGAGAAGTATTAAGAAGGTTGCTCCCTCTTTCCTCATTTACTGCCTACTGGTGAGACATGTAACCAACAAAACCATGAATATTCCACAGTAAGTTATTCTTGAATGATCAGAGTTGAACGCCAAAACCAATGAGAGCTAATCTTTTTTATTTATCTTTTTTCCCATCACGAATATTTTAATAAACAGGTACACAGGTGCTATAATAGGCACTATATTTTAATAACAAAATATCTAGAAATATGAATAGGTCATAGGGCTTAGGGGAGGGGTTGTTTGGTCTTATTTTATGATTTAAAAAAAGACAAAGAATGGTACTATTTCCAACTGAAATGAAATCCAGCCAGACTTCCATATTTCAAAGAGTTTATAATGGAAGAAACAGACCGTAAGTGGGTCATGAACAATCTTGTCCATTAATCATCCCAGGCCCACTATATGTACATTTCAGGTGCCAAGAAAGTCATGAGACTCTATGTCAAGGACAAGGTGCTTTTTAAAATTTACTTCCCAATGTGAAAGTCTAATATTTGGGTTCACTAAATTTTGCACATATATGAGAAAGTGAACCCGGAACTAAGGGACAGGTCAAAGTAATACAGCTCTACCCATCCTCAGGTTAAAAAATTCTAAAAATAATCTTTCTCTCTTTCTCTAGTCCCTTGGTCTAATCAATGAATAAGTATTATTGGCTCTTCCTCTAAAATATTTCTATAATGGAACCACTTCTCAAGCCTACTGGGTTAATTGTCCTGGTCATAGCCACCTTCACCGGCCATCTCTCACTTTGACAATTGAAGCAGCTGCCTGGTTTCATTTTCATCCATCTTGAGCCCCTACAACCCTTTCTCCAAACAGTAGCAGAGTAACCTTCTTGTAATAGAAATCAGATCATGTAATTGATCTATTTAAAATCCTCTAACGCATGGGCACCTGGGTGGCTCAGTTGGTTAAACCTCTGCCTTTCGTTAAGATAATAGTCACAGGGTCCTCAAATTGAGCCCCATGTTGGGCTCTCTGCTCAGGGAGAGTCTGCTTCTCCTTCTTCCTCTGCGTCTCCACCCTCCCCCACTCCACTCTAATGAATAAAATATTTAAATAAAATTAAGTCCTCTAATGCTTACCTCTGCACTAAATATAAAAACCAAACACTTTTCTTGAGCCTATAAACCTTTATACGATCTGGCTTCTGCTATTTGAGTTACCTACTGTTGCATAACAAATCTTTTTGAAACTTAGTGCTTGAAGCAACAATTTATTACATTTCATGATGTTCAGCAAAAGAACAGCTGGTCAGTTCTCTGCTCCATTTGGTATAGGCTGGGATCACTTGTATGGATGCGTTTGACTGGGAACCCATCTGGGGCTGAAATATCCAATGTGGCTTTACTCACATACCCGGTGTCTCAGCCAAGATGGCAGTCTCCCTCTCTACATGGTCCCTCAGCAGCATTAGTGGGCAAGTTCAAGTGTCTTTTCCTGGAAGTTGAATCTCAAAAGGATGAAAAGGAAGCTACCAGTATTCTTAAAATCTAAGCCAAAATACATAACATCACTTCCACCACATTCTATTGATCAAAGCAAGTCACAAGGGCAGCCCAGACTCAAGGGAAGGACCTGCCTTTTGATTAGAGTGACATAAATGTTCAAGAATGGGAGGAACTTTTGGCAAACACCTTTAGAAATAATCTTCCACACCTACTTACCTCTCCAATCTATTTCATACCACTCTTCCCAAGCCACACAGGGCATCTTTTTGTCTTTTTTGTTTTGTGTTGTTTTTGAGGGAAAGAGAGAAAGTGAGTACAATGGGAGAAGGGGTAGGGGAAATATAATCTTAAGCTGGCTTCACACCTAGCATGGAACTAGATGTGAGGCTCGATCTCAGGACCCAGAGATTATGACCTGAGCTGAAATCAAGAGTCAGACACTTACCTGACTGAGCCACTGGGCACCTCATCTTTGTCTTCTTAATAGATTCTGAGATAGGGACTGCAGACATTCGTCTCAATATATTCTGTTCATCTTCCTCTGAATCTCCAATAGGTTCATGGCTCCTCGGAATAAATACACTTCCCAGGCTCCTTTGAAGTCAGGTATGAGCATGTGATTATATTCTGGGCAATGGAATGTCAGAGGAAGTGTACAGAGGAAGTTTTAGCAAACCTTCCTTAAAAGATACCAGTTGTCTCTCTTTTGACCCATTTCTTCCCGTACCTTTTGCTCCTTCTCCTGGTGGGACCATGAGGGGGTCTAAGAATGAAATCCTTTCCAGGTCAGAGAAACCTAAGGCTCTGAGACCATAGAATAGCCTACCAGCCCTGGACCATGACCCCCAGACTTTTCTTTGATAAAAATATGCTACTATCATGTCTAAGCCACAGTTATTTTGGGTTTTCCATTTTTTACAGGAAAACTTCATCCTTACTGATGAACATTTCCAGCAGAGGGATCAGTAAGGCAAAGGCCCTGAGGCGGGAGAATGTCCAGAATGTAGCCAGAGTGAGAAGATCGAGGGATTGCAGAAGAGACAATAAGGCCCATGTCATATAGAGCCTTATAGGCTTTGCTTTTTCATCCAAGTGAAACAGAAAAACTGCAGAGTTTTGAGAAGGGAGTGACATGGTTTTATTTACACTCTAAGTAAAAGCTATGGAAGGGGCAAGATAGAAACAGGGACCTAAGTAAGAAGTTTTTATCTAGATAAGAGGTAATGGTGGAAGAGACCAGGGAGATAGCAATGAAAATGGTGAGAAGTGATCAGATCATAAGTCTAGTTTGAAGGGAGAGATGGCAGGATTTGCTGATGAATTGGATATGGTGTCTGAGAAACTGGGTTTGCTGCCAACTGTAGTGGGGAAGGTTGAGAGGAAACAGAGACTTAGGGGTGGGGGATGAAGGAAATTAGGAGTTTGGTTTTGCACCCCATAATAGTTCAGGTTCTCCAAAGAAACAGAACAAGTAGAGTGTGTGTGTATATATAAAGAGATTTATTTTAAAGAATTGGCTTGGGCAACCATGGATGCTGGCAAAACTGAAATTTGCAGGGCAGGTAGGCAGGCTGGAGATCCAAGGAGAGTTGATTTTGCAGCTCAAGTCTGAAGGTAGTCTGGAGGCAGGACCCCTTCTTCCTCAGGGGACCTCAGTCATTTCTCTTATGGCTTTCAAGAGATTGAATAAAGCTCTGCCACATTATGAGAATAATCTGCTTTATTCAAAATATAGTGATACAAATGTTAATCACATCTTAAAAACATACCTTTACCACAACACTCAATCTGGTGTTTGATCAAACATCTGGGCAGCATAGCCTAGCCAAGTTGATACATAAAATTAACTATCGTGGACATGTTAGATTGGATATGCTTCCTCATGTTAGGTGGAGATGTTGAATAGGCATTTGACATACTTGAGCTGAACATCTGGGTTCATCAACATACATATTCCATTTAAAGAAACAAAATGGAATGATGTAAGTGTAGGGAGAGAAGAGAAGAAGTTTGAGGCATTCCAACCTTAAAAGTCAAAACAGATGAGTAGTAACCACCAGAGGAAACTGTGAAGAAGCCATAAAACTACAAGATTCACCAAAATAGGTCAGTGCTCTGGAAGCCAATGCTTCCAGGAGGAGGAAGTGATCCGTGTCTCATTTTGCTGATAGGTCAGGTAAGACCTGAAAATTTTTACCATTGGATTTGGCGGCTTGGGAACCATGAATGACCTCATATATCAGGATTCAATCAGATGCAAAAGTAGTAGAAGATACACATTAAGAGACTTGTTAGAAGGAATTGATTTGTGCAATTGTGAGGGCTGGCTAGGCAGGTCTGAATTCCACAGGGCAAGGTCATCAGGAGAGATAGGCTCTAACTCTCAGGCATGAGCTAAAGCTTGTGTCCACAGGCAGATTTAGTCTCTTCAGGGAAGCCTTATGTTCTTCAACTGTCTAGATGAGGCCCACTGATAATCTAAAATATCTCCCTTACTTAACATCAACTGATTATGAACTTTAATCACACCTACAAAATATTTCACAGCAACACCTAGACTGCTGTTTGATTGAATAACCTAACCTAGTTGACAAATCGAAAGACCATTACCCCTCAACAAGACCAGCCTCAGTGGACTGTGGAAATAAGAATCCAATTGAAGTGGGTTCAAGAGAATAAGAAGAGAGAATGTGGAGAAAGTTAGTGTAGACAATTATTATTATTATTTCAAAGAGCTGTGCTATGACACGAAGCAGAGAAATGGAGCAATGACTAGAAGGAAATTAGAATGTGGGTTAAGTGGATAGGATATAAGGTAAGACTATTGGTGGAGAGGAGATTGAGGAACTAGAGGCTTGGGGTGCTTGGGTGGCTCAGTCAGTTAAGTGTCTGCCTTAGGCTCAGGTCATGACCCTGGAGTCCCAGGACTGAGCCCGTGTCAGGCTTCCTGCTAAGTGAGGAGTCTGCTTCTCTCCCTGCTCATGTTCTTTCTCTTGCTCACTCACTCTCTGTTAAAAAAAAAAAAGGAACTAGTGGCTTTGGTGTTAGAACATCATCTTGATGGTCACTGAAGCCACCAAAAAGAAGAAGGGATGACTGAGAGTGCCAGTGAGTCAGTAGCTAACACATTCAGAGAATGAGACATGCCCCAGGTTTGGGGGCGGGGGTGGGGTACCAGTGCATGGTGGTATAAGAAAGCATAGTTGGAGTTACAGTCTGATGGCATCAAATTCAAAGCTGAGGGAGTTGGGGGTTAGAGAAGAAGAAGTGAATTGTCTGGGAAAACAACGAGCAGCAAAGAGGACTCACACCCACCTTACTACCTAATGTGGGGAGTTTGGGAGGTGACAACTCTCTTGTGAGGGATGCACAGAGAGCAGTGTCCTCATATGAGATCCAGATCTAAGTTAGAGCAAGCAAGTGAGGGGAATTTTCAGAGAACTTGAGGATTTAGGGGAAATGCTGATAACTGATAATGAGTTTGAGAAGATGGGGTGAAGGCAGGAGATGACGTCAGTAGGAGAATTTCAGAGCCATATTAGCAGCGGCTTGGGGGCTAGCATCCTCGGGTGTCTGATGTTGATAGAGATAAAGATCACATGAGAATAGTCTTGGTGGCTTCCAGGCATATGGTGATTATGAGGCGGTGAGTGTGGAGGAGGAGGTAAGGATGAGGAGTCTTGCCAAGCGCACAAGTTCTGGGGCCCTATTTTCACTCTTACTCCTGGGGATATCAACACTGGGAGCAGGGGAGCTGTGCCGGGCACTAGCTTTCCTGGGCTTAGCTTTCCTCACTGGAACAATAATTTGGCTGCAGACATTCTCTGCAGCAACTTCCAGCTATGCCAGCCTGTGATTCTTTAAAATAGTTTCATTACTAGGGGAACCTGGGTGGCTCAGTGGTTGAGCATCTGCCTTTGTCTCAGGGCATGGTCCCAGGAACCTGGGATCAAGTTCCATAGCGAGCTCCCCTTGAAGAATGAATGAATGAATGAATGAATGATTTTGACAAGGGCCAAGAAGTTGCGAAAGTGAACGTTCCAGGAATCAAACATTTATGCCAAAGACAAGTCATAAATTTTTTTAAAGATTTTATTTATTTATTCATGAGAGACTCATAGAGAGAGGCAGAGACACACGGGCAGAGGGAGAAGCAGGCTCCATGCAGGGAGCTCGATGCGGGACTTGATCCTGGAACCCCGGGATCATGCCCTGAGCCAAAGGCAGATGCTCAACCACAGAGCCACTCGGGTGTCCCTCAGAATCACTTTTAATGCCTTCCTGGCCCATTCCATGACAAGATTGAAAGAGAACAGATACACTATATGTCATTGGCACCAGGCTCCTCTCTAGATTTCAAACATTTAATACGAAAATACAAAGTACATTTACATTTAATGCAAAATATAAAGTAACTCATCAGAATTTGTTACTGGTTCAATGTTGAAATATTGATAATTCTGGATATATCCTGTTAAATAAAATATACTCTTAAAATTAATTCTATCCTTTTACTTTTTACCTTTTATTTTATTTTTTAAGATTTTATTTATTAGGGATCCCTGGGTGGCGCAGTGGTTTGGCGCCTGCCTTTGGCCCAGGGCGCGATCCTGGTAGACCCGGGATCGAATCCCACATCAGGCTCCCGGTGCAGGGAGCCTGCTTCTCCCTCTGCCTGCGTCTCTGCGCCTCTCTCTCTCTCTCTGTGACTATCATAAATAAATAAAAATTAAAAAAAAAAAAAGATTTTATTTATTAGAGAGAACACGCATGAGTGAGGGGAGGGTAAAAGGGAGAGGGAGAAGCAGACTCCTCACTGAGCAGGGAGCCCGATGAGGGGCTCGATTCCAGGGCACCAAGATCATGACCTGAGCTGAAGGAAGACACTTGACTGACTGAGCCACCCGGGTGCCCCCTTTGTTACTTTTTAAAATGTGGGGGTGCCTTGGTGGCACAGTCAAGCATCCAACTCTTGGGGTCCATTCAGGTCGTGATCTCAGGGTCATGGAATCAGGCCCCAAGTCAGGTTCTGTGTCCACTGTGGAGTTTGCTTGAGATTCTCTCTTTAAAATAAATATAAAAATCTTTAAAAAATAAAATAAAATAAAATAAAATAAAATAAAATGTGGCTACTAGACTCAAAAACATAGTAAAATGGTAATTACCATTTACTGGTAGAGATATTGTTTGGGGGTACAAACTTTCAGCTAGCCAATAAATAAGTCCTCGAGATCCAGTGTACAATATATAGACAACAATACTGTATCATGATCATTAAACTTGCTATGGACTAGATCTTAACCATTCACACCACAAAAAAACACAAAAAACGAAATGATAATTATATGAGGTGACGGAAGTGCTAACTATTGCTACAATTGCAGTCTATTTAAATGTATCAGACTAACATACTGTACCCCCTAAATTTACACAAGGTTATATGCCAAATATATTTCAAGAGAAAATAATAAATAACAATTTAAAAATAAAATGTGCCTACCAGAATATTTAAAATTGCAATTATAGTTTGCAGTATATTTCTATGGCCAACGCTGCAGCTGAGATTCCTACCATGCTCAGGGCAGACCATTCATCTGCACTGTGCTTCACAGAATGTGGTCCTCTCTCACCAGAAGCATCAGCACTACTTGGGGGCTTGTTAGATATACAATTGTTCAGCCCCTTCCCAGACCTACAGAATCAGAATCTCTGGGTGGAGCCCTGCCATCTGTGTCCTAACAAGCCCTCCAGGTATTTTTATTCAGTTGCTGCCATGGTGAGCCACCGAGCTAGAAGCACACTTTGCCAGTGCAAAGAGGATCAGGTTTACTAAATTGCTAGGCCATTTGAAATAATTGTTTTCACATTTAAAATGTTTGTTTTTTTTTAAGATTCACATTTAAAATTTTAAAAAAGATCTTATTTATCTATTCATGAAAGACACAGAGAAAGAGAGAAGCAGAGACACAGGCAGAGGGAGGCTCCATGCAAGGAACCCCATGTGAGACTCGATCCCAGGAATCTGGGATCAGGCTCTGAGCCAAAGGCAGATGCTCAACCGCTGAGCCACCCCTCACTTTTAAAATATTGATTTCAGGCAGCCCGGGTGGCTCAGTGGTTTAGCTCCTGCTTCTCCCTCTGCCTGTGTCTCTGCCTCTCTCTGTGTCTCACGAATAAATAAAGAAAATCTTAAAAAAATAATAATAATAAAATGTTGATTTCACTCATGGGGAATATAAAAAATAGTGAAAGTGATTAAAGGAGAAAGGAGAGAAAGTGAGTGGGAAAAATTAGAAGGGGTGACAAAACATGAGACTCCTAACTCTGGGAAATGAACAAGGGGTAGCAGAAGGGGCGGTGGGCAGGGGGATGGGGTGACTGGGTGACAGGCACTGAGGGGGGCACTTGACAGGATGAGCACTGGGTGTTATACTATTTGTTGGCAAATTGAACTCCAATAAATAAAATGTTGAAAAATAGACATGAATATTGAAGCAAAACCAAGTCACTGTACCCTGGAAGAGGACTGCTTGAGGCAGAGGTAAATAAGTAGACTGTCAGTTAGCTTAAAATGAGAGATTGACAAATGTGGCATTGTAAACTAGGATTTACTGAATTTGATTCTACATTTTTGGTTCTAAATCTGAACCATACCTTTTGTGGTGGGGCATTATTATCAACTCCATTTAACAGATAAGGAAACTGAGGCACAGCAAGATTAATTAGCTGTCTCGAGGCCCCGTCTGCTGGGGCCTGGGTGAATCTGGCTATAGAGCCCCGAGTGTTAACCACTGTACTCACAGTGTTGTACAGGGCCCAGGCCTATCTCAACTCATCTGCAAAGGGGGTTATTTCTACACTTGTTCTTTTGGGCTATTAGAATCATCTGGAGACACTTAGAGCTGCATTCCTGCCAGGCTCCACCAACTAGAGATTTTAATGTCAGGGGTGCTGAAGAATTCCTTGGGAACCTCAGAAACATGTCCCATTTGACAGACGATGAAGATGAAGCTGGGACACACAAGGTGGGATGCGTTAGCAGTAGCTCAGCCTCTATCAGTGAGGCCAGGGCTTCTCCAGCCAACTGCAGGGTACCCAAGTCCCCTAGGTGACCTTTTTAAATGCAGGTTCTAATGCAGGGGATGGGTGGGGCCTGGGCTTCTGCAGTATCCAGGTGAAGGTGACGCTACTGGCCCACAGACCACACTTTAGCGTTTGGACAGTGCACTACCTGGGTCCCCTGACCCCCGCGGCCCCTTCCTGGCGGTAGGGGTGCGCACTTTCTTAGCAGGTGGGGAGTGGGCCAGGATACTTAGCCCAAATACACTCCCAGAATGGGGATTCCTTGAGATGGCAGGCCTGATGCCCTGAGCGCCAAACAAGCCCCAGCCAGCGGGAGGAACACCTGGAGCACAGTCTGGGTTCCGAAATTCTGGGAAGCTGAAAGGAAAACAAAAACAAAAACCAACCCAGGCTTATGGCCCAGAAGCCGGGAGCCCAGCGATCCCTGGGCAGCGATCAACCGTCCTCCTCTCCCCGAAGCCTGGCTTCCCGAGCTTCTGGCCCCCTCCCACGCCTGCCTGAACTGTGGACGAGGTGAGGGGACAGGGTGGACAGACTGGTGCCCCCCAAGGCGCGATGCAAGCGTCTCAGGGCGCAGTTTCCTTGGCACAGCGGCCCTCCGGAGTTCCCAGGCCGAGGCGAGGAGCGGCCTTCGGGTGGACCCGGGTGGGGCTGTCGGTCCCTCGAAGGGTCCTTGGGAGCGCGGTCCCCGCGGCCTCCGGCGGGAGAGGGCGGCGACAGCGCGGTGCGGGCGGTGCCGGGAGCCGAGCCCCGGCCCTCCAGACCCGGACGCGGCGCGGGCGCGGGCACAGAGAGCGGAGGAAGGGGTACCCGGGGGGGCGCAGCGCGGGGGGGAGGGCGCGGCAGGGCGGGATCCGCCCGGGGCACCCTCGCTCCGCAACCAGGGTGCAGCGGCCAGAGCGCCCCCGCCAGCCCGGGTTCCGGCCCATCAAGTCGGGAAATGAGACGATCCATCAGCAGGCCGGGAGCGCGGCCCCGGGCGTCCCCCATCTGTGCGCTCCACAGTCACCCGGGAGTAACCGCGGCGGCCCCCGAGGCTCCCGACCTCCGGGGACAGAGGCGGCGAACGTGGAGGGGCGGCTCTGGGGCTCCGGGCTCCGGGCTCCGGGCTCCCGGCTCAAGGCCCATGTGCTTGGCGGGGGATCCCCGAGGCTGTGAGCGAGGCGGGGACACAGCCCCCATAGACCGACTCAGTTCTCCACTGAAAGAAAAAAATAAAACAGCGCGGGGAGAATTAGAAACACAAAGAACGTCCCGGGGAGGACACCGATTTGGGCGGAGGGACTGGCACCCGAGGGTGCCGCCTGGGCAGCTGGGCCGGGGAAGCCTCTGACAGCCCGATCTGGGGCGGCGGGCGCAAGGCCGGGGCACCCCCACATTGGCTTTTGAGTCAAAAAATGACCATGGAGTTGTATGTGAAGGCTGATGTTAACATTTCTAGTGTCACTGCCCAGGATTTAATGCTATTCTTATTTTGAGGGGACTATCAGAAAGGGCTGGAGTCGGGCCTCCCAGAGTTCTTGGCCGGCCCTGGGCACGGAAGGGGAGAGAGACCGGGACCGGCCGCCCCCGGAGCCGCGCAGGAGCGGGTCCCGCGTCCCGCGTCCCGCAGGTGGCCTGGACCTGCAGCCCCGGCGGGCTCCGCGGCAGGGGCAACCCAGGGTGGGGAGCGCCCTCTGCTCCCACCTGCTTTCCCAAGTTGATTGATTGATCGACTTTTTTTCTTTTTCTTTTTTTTTTTTTAAGCGGCCCAGTACCCTCAGCTCACAACCCTGGGCCCTGTGAGTCCGTTCACCGTCTCACCTTCGCCTTCCCAGTCCGGACCTGCCTGCTCCAGGCCGCTTCCTCCAAGGGCCCGCGCCCCTCCGCCGCCTGCCCACCCTTCCAGGCCTTTCCGCGGTCTCGGCCTCGGTCGCCCCCCAGAAGACTGTGCCCTCGGTCCGGGAAGCCTGCCGCGGGGCCCGGGGCTGTCCGAAGCCCGAGCTGCGCGTGGTTCCCCGAGCGCCAGGGCCCTGGAGCGTGCATCCTCCCAGCTCCGGCTCCGGGAGCCGGGCCGCTGCGGCACCTCGCGGGCCTTTCCCTGCGGCGCGGGGAGGCCGAAAGGGAGAGAAGCGTTGCCTCGGGGACCCGGTCTCCTCCCCGCCCCCTCAGGCCCAGCCCGCTTCTCCGCCCGCCTGCCCCGCCCCAGCCGAGTCTCTCTCACCCCCGCCGGCCTCCCCCCAGCTCTGGGACTGCCGAGACCTCAGCGGCAGGGGAGCCCCGAAGAAGGCCGGGAGGGAGCCAGGGACTCGCTCTCTGCTAGGGACTTCCTCGTTTTTCTCGTCCTGACTACCCTCGACGCCCAAACACAAAAGACCCCACGGGTCCCGTCGCCCTGGCCGAACCTGCTCAACCGCAGCGCCCTTGTGAGAGATCCCCCTTCCCTCGCTGTGGAGCCGGCGTGCATCTCACCTGTACAACTGGGCAGGGGGTTTCTGTCCCCTGTCTACACCTGCAGCAGCTGCGCCAACGCCAACGTGCCAGGAGTCCAACCCAAGGGCCAGGCGCCAACGTCTTTCTCAGGTCGAGGTCGTTGCCAGCTCTGGCTGCAGGCGGCTGGGCGCTCGGCGTCTCCTTTCGTTCGGGCAGAAGCTTCCAGGCCTGGAATCTGCAGCCTGCGCGCCCTGCGAAACTCCAAGCCCTGTGCAACCTGCCCACCTACGTCGGTGCCACCCAAAGGTAACAGCACAGGTCACAGTCCATGAGTCCTGAGCAGCGCACACTTATTTCGCGTGGAGACGGGATGTTTTAATAATGAATTGCCAGCATGTTTTCCCCTAAAGGACTCGCGCAGATCACCTCCCAACTAAGGTCACTCATAGAAACATTGTATTTAGACCTGGAGGGATCCTTTAGGAAAGACATTTTGATGACGAGAGCCGTGAAGCTACTCACCAAAGTTGTCGTCAGTAAAAACTAACATATCGCTTCCTGGACTGCCATTCCCAGCTCCTTTGCAATACACTGAAGACTCCTTCCTCTTTCCCTTTATTGGTTCCCAGAGCATCTGTACAGTGTTTTCACAAAAACAGTCACAGACACATCCCAACCTTACAACAGCAGAACACCGGAGGGCATTCCAGAACTCCAAGCTTCCCTCAAAGCACAGCAGACTGGCCACCCCACTCTCGCTGTCCCCTCCCAAAGGCAATTAATATAAATTATGCTCAGTCCCATCACATCTTCAAGTGAATATGCAGACAAGGTCAAATAGGCAATTAAAAGAGTAGTTAACTGGGGACCAGGAACTCCTGTAACACATCATAAAGGAGATGTTAAGGAATCACATTATCACAGAATTCAGGTAGCAAACTATTTTAAATGAGCCACAGTTCACCTAACCTTAGGCCTAATGAGGTAGTTGTTATTTCTTGGAGAGAAAAACTTCTTAAAAGAATTTTTTTTAAAATTCTCAGTTGATTCTCGTCCTTTGCAGAAAAGTTCACTGCCTCCAAGTTAAGATTTTCCTCACTAGGAAAGCAGAGAGGACTGTACTCCAAGGCCTAACAGCTGGAGCTTAGTGGCAACTAACTTAAAAGAAGTTTAAAAATAGTTAACTAATTACTGCCTCATTTGTGACTGAACTTTTTCTGGAATGACTACCAGGCCTTACCATCTGCTTATTGGAGGTTTGTTTTATGGACTTTGTCCCTCTTGTTCTCTCCTACGTGAAGGCATTTATTCTAAATGAAACCATAAAAGGATATTTCCTAAGTACTTAGCATAAACATCCTTGGCCGATGAAAGGGCCATTATTCTGGCGCCTTGCCTCTTCCACTAGTTACCCTCATTGCAGAAACAGCTCTTGCTTCATTAAAGTAGGTGCATTTGAGACCAAGGAAATGAAAGGATGAAGAAAATTTTATGAAGGTCCTGCAAGTTGAGTGCATCAGACCTCAAACTGAATTTTCTGATTCTTTCCAACTATTCTAGGATTTGGAAACTTATGCAAATATTCTCGTGTACACTTATTTTTCAGTTCCTATCCCCAAAGGGTTTCTATCCTAGGAAGGGTTTCAAAGGTATTCAAAGGCGGTAAGTAAATTAAATGAAGTAAGTGTTCAGTGATAAGCTGAACACAAGAAATGGTTTGGGTAAGTAGTAGTTTTGGGCTTAACCTCTATGTAGAGGTGTACTGTTTAGTTAAATTATCCCTTCTTTTAGTTAAATTATCCCATCCACGTGTGCTTTCTCTCTCTCTCTGTGTGTGTGTGTGTGTGTGTGTGTGTGTGTGTGTGTGTGTGTGTTTTGGAAGGGTTGGGGACAACATAGCCAGAGTACATTTTTACATTTCACTGTAAGGTGGAATGAAATATCAACAAGCCAAATTTCAACTACAACAAGCCTAGCTTTCCTCTTTTGAAGCTAATAAATATGGTTTCTATCCATTTTTCCTGATTTTTGTAATTTTGTTGTTTGATCTACAGATACAAGTCAGTTGTTTGTGTGACCAAATATAAAGAGTTATACCTAACAATTTGAATACTTAATTTTATTTAGGGTAAGGTTTGCATATGCCATTTTTTCCATATATCATATGTAGAGCATATTATCAGATAAAGAAGGTAAGTAGTGCTATGTAGTCTATAAACTGCATAGCCTAATGGACCTAATTTCTTCTTTATCACAGATTGATAAACATGGACGGATGAAGAGATACATCTTTGTACTGGCTTTCCTATTTAATATAAATTTCTTCTGTTGGCATTGCCCTTTCTTGTCTATCTCCCCCAGGTCAGTATGTCCATGTTTTTTAACACCCACCTTCTCCAAGAGGCCTCCTTTGGTCAGTTGCAATGGCTGTCTTAATCTTTCCCTAAACATCTATGCCCACCTTATGCCAGGCAACCCTACATCTTCATGTATCTTCCTATTTTCTCTCACTCAAACTGAAAGGTCTATACACACTGGGCCCTTTGCTTCCACTTCTATGAAATAGTAACCACTCAATAGCATGAAGTTCATTAAGGCTAATTCAATAAGGAAATACATGAATTGAAAAGAATCCTTTGAAGGGACATAAAAAAAAATCTAGAGAAAGTTCCAAAGGCAACATACTTAGATCATGTTTTCTCCTGACATTTTGTTTTGACCTCCAGCAGCAATGATGGAAATGACACCACCATTATCCACATGAGTGTCCCTGTTTATGTCAGTTTCTCCTACCTTCTCTCCCATTCAATAAATGAAGAATGGAGCAAATTTTGAAAAATGTTGTTACTATCTTAAGATATTATCTAATAATATAAGGAGTAAATTTTACTCCTTTATCAGCTCTTTGCTGATTTCAAAAGGATATTTCCTAAGCACTTAGCATAAACAGGATGGTTTTTAAAGGATGGTTAGAGGGGCACCTGGGTGGTACAGTTGGCTTAGCATCTGACTCTTGGTTTTGGCTCAGGTCCTGATCTCAAAGGCCTGGGATCAAGCCCTGTGTTGGGCTCTGTGTGGAGTCTGCTTGAGATTCTTTCTCTCTCTCCCTCTGCCCCTCCTTCTCATGCTCCCCGCCCCCACCTCTGAAATAAATAAATAAATCTTTAAAAAATAAAGGATTACTAGAAGTTTATTTAATTAATGTAGATAAAAGCTGTAGGGAAAATGATCCAATGCTTATTCCAACATAAGAATCACTGAGGATAGCTTAATAAGTTCAGGGGTCTTTGTAAGCTATCTTTAAAATTAAACACCTACAAGGAAATTTAATTCTGTTTTGAGGATAATCCTCCTAGGAAGAAAGAGTTAAAACTGCTTCCTTTTTTCTTTGAATTCATTCTAGTACTCTGTGGTGTCAACAAAGAGATCATGTATGTCAGGTGTGAAAAGAAAGCATTTCAAAGGAACCACCATTTGATTTATAATGAAATCAATAATCAACTATAACAACTTAAGATTAATGATCCATGTTATTTCTCATCTATATTTTCTTATTAAAGTAGATATTCATCAATTAATTCAGTTGATCTTTTAATAACCTATAAATGAGAACATCTGCAACAATGTATCACAAGAGAAATTGTCATAATCTTTTACAGACAATCTCTTCTATTTGTATAATGGTATTTGTTTATCTTTGGATTCCCAGAGCACCAAGCATATTGCAAATAGTTGGTATTCAGTTAATGTTTACGAATAAATTAATCTTTTGTTTTGAATGATGTTACACTTACTGTCTCACTTGGCCTAACCGGCCATCCCCTGAGGTATTATTCCAGTTTTTTAGTTGAGGAAAAGGATAAATCTGCACAAGGGCATAAAAGCAATAAATAGTGAATCCTAGGCTAAAATCTATCCATTTCTTTCCTCATTAAAGTACTGAAGGAAAAGATGGAGGGACAGAGAATATAAATGCTTCATTACATATGAATCATTGTTTTTAAATTTTTTACAGTACTGCAGGAAAATGTGTTACAGCAATTGTTAACATGACAAACTGTAAGCCATATAAATTTTGCAAATTCCAATCATAACCAATAATAATTGACTTTAGCAATCACAATTTGGCGTCAGTTCTTCTGTTTATAAACATTTATGTAAAGTCCTTGAGAAATGCTTGAATGAAATATAAAATAACAGATAAAAATAAAGATATAAAATATGCTATCAATTTAAATATTACTTCATAGCTTGAATTGCTATTGATCTAATTAGAGATTTGGGATTTCAGCTTGTTATTTGGTCAGTGAATAAAGATTTTATGCAAATGAAAATATGGTATATTTTGGAGTCAAAGTATTATATAAGGAAAAATGAAGATGATCCCTATGAAGTTAAAGCATGTGATTTTTCTATTTTAATTCTAACTGACCATGTGACATTTGGGAAGGTCATTTAATTTTTTTGAGCCTCAGTTTTGGGAATGTACAACCACAATAAGGCATATCTTCCCATGTCTACCTTCTAACATGGTAAGGAGGCTCAAATGTGGCAACGCATGTGAACATATTTTGCAATTTCTCCCTTAAGGTGACATTGTTTATTTTGTGACATTATATTACTGATTATCCACATAATCCAACAAACAGCCTGTAAGACAGGAAATATTTGGACATCAATACGATTGATGAGGACAGCATGCTTACTGCTGAAAAGGCTGCATTCTGACGTACAAAGCAAAAAAAAATTTTTTTAAAGCAAGCTACCATTTTATGTAAATATTGGAATTAGCCCAGTAGTATTTATTTTTTCGTCCCACTAGAGGCTGTAGAGTAATATCTGTGTGTGTGCATGTTTACATAACTATGTAACATTGCTGTCCTAAGAGACCCTAGATAACCCTCCAAACTTCAGGTTCACTTACATGCCTCTTGGCATAAAAGTCACAGTATAATGAGGGTAGGTGACCCCAGAGTTTAGAGCCCTCATGCAATCAGAGAGCAGTACTAACAGAAAATAAGCCTGAATTACTGCACTGACTGACGGCCCCATTTAGGGAGGCGTCAATTTAACTTTAAACCCATTAGCTCATTGAGAGCAGGGGAGAGAAGGGGATGTCTCCAAATGCAGGAAACTGTTGCCATAGCATTTTCCTTCTCTATTTCTGCCTACTCCTCCTCCCTCAAAGCAGCAACAATTTGTGCTCTCCCGTTTTCTTTCAGCAACCAGATGCATTTTCAGAAGCCAGGACTCTAGGGATGTGATATCTACACCACCTAATAACTGTACCTGGCAGGGATATTGAATAAGTCTGAGAGTGCTGTTAAGTTTTTCCGGACAGAGTCATCTTTGCAGATGCAACTGCAGAACAGGAAACAGACTCGGGGAAAATTTTAGCCCCCCAACATCCCATTGGCTGTCTGCACCAGCCGAGCCACAACAAGCTCTCCTCCACCACCACCACCACCACCACCACCACCACCACCACCACCACCACCACCACCACCACCACCGATCCCTTTCAGCACTCGCAGCCGCGGACAGCTCCCTCACCTCGCGGTCGGCTCCTCCGCAGTGAGCCGCCTCGCGTTCGGGCGGCCCGGGTCGGTGCGGCTCCCCGCCACCAGGTCTCCGCCCGCGCGCAGGGAACTCGCGCTCCCCCGCCCCCGCCCCCCGCACGGCGCCCCCGCCCCTCGCTCACCCCGGCTCACTCCAGCGGCGACTTTGAGGGATTCCCTCTCGGGCGGCCTCTGCAGCAGCACATCTGGCCTCCTTCGCTGCACGGCGAGCATGGATCTCCGAGGAAGAGCCTTTCCCAGCGTCTACAGACTAAGAGTTCTCCTGATGCTGTTCTGTGAGTAGCGTCTGGGCGGCCGCGAGGGCAGAGTGCACTGTTTGCTGAGAACAGAACCGGCAGAGTAAAACCAGTAGCTTAGGTCAAAATGTGGCCCTTACGTTTTGCTATTTTCTTTCTTCTTAGGGGGCGGGGTGGAGGGCCTTCCCGCTGGTGGCAGGGAATTCCCCAGAGGGCCACACACCTGTGCGGCACATCCCAGACACAAGGCTCCGCGAGCCTGCTTCGTGGGGGTCAGAGCACTGGCAAGAAAGGTTGGGTTTAAGAGCCCAAGGTGAAGAAAAAGGCCAGCCGGCTTACAAAATAGTAACGATTCAAATTTAAACATTTTTATTTTTATTATAAAAATTAATTCATCGCAGTGGAGTTGAAATTGTCGGCGCTAGGTTAGAGAAACGGCTCGCAGAGCGCACAGCCGCCGGCCAGGAACTTTATCAGCCCAAAGCCCGCAGACCACGGTCTCTCCACCCTTGCGCCCACGACGCGTGGGCTCACTGAGGCCGGAAACCATAGGATTTTTTTTTTTTTTTTTTGGTTTGTCTTTCCGCAGATACAATGGCTCGAATTACGGCAGAACAAGAAGTGGAAAATCTCTCAGGCCTTTCCACTAACCCTGAAAAAGATATATTTGTGGTGCGGGAAAATGGGACGACGTGTCTCATGGCCGAGTTCGCAGCCAAATTTATTGTCCCTTATGATGTGTGGGCCAGCAATTATGTCGATGTAAGGAACCTTTTCCCTCCCGGCTTGCTCCTAGGGCTCCAGGGGCGAAGGGCACCCTCCCGGCAAGGCCCCGTGAAGACCTGGGTCGCCTGCCTTCCCCTCTGCGCCCCTGCAGGCTGCTCCCGAATGCTGCATGGGGGTGTCAGCTTGTAACGCCTTCTGCTCGCCCTGCCTGCTTTGAAAGTAACCCCCCTTTCTCTGCTTCCCTAACGGCCGGCCGGGTCTGCACGTAGAGCATCTAACCGCATGTTCCCGGACCTGGGAGCGCGCGCGCAAAGGAGCGCCCAGGCGTGCAGCCCAGAGTTTGGACGCGCCGCCCTTCCCAGCCCCCGCGGAGGCCGGGCTCGCTGAGGGGGTGCGGGGCGTCTGTGTTCCCAGCTGATCACGGAACAGGCCGACATCTCACTGACCCGGGGAGCTGAGGTGAAGGGCCACTGTGGCCACAACGAGTCGGAGCTGCAGGTGTTCTGGGTGGATCGCGCGTATGCGCTCAAAATGCTGTTCGTAAAGGTAACCCCGAGCGGGCGGGCGCGCAGGGGCGGCGCGGCCTCGGGGTGGGTGTGGGCGGGGGCCGCCCCCCGGTCTCCTCACCCAGAAGCCGTGGGGGCGAGTGACGCGCGCCTCCCCCGCTCGGCAGGAAAGTCGCAACGCGTCCAAGGGACCGGAGGCGACGTGGAGGTTGAGCAAAGTCCAGTTCGTCTACGACTCCTCGGAGAAGACCCATTTTAAAGACGCAGTCAGTGGTGAGTAGAGGCCTCGGGGCTGGGGAGGGAGCCTGCGGCACCGCGGGCGCTGCAGAGAGCGCGGGCGTGGAGACCCAATTCCTCAGGAAATCCGGACGTTTGACGGAAACCGGATCCTGGCTCTGCGCTCCGGGCCGGGTCCGCCGAGGGCTTTCTCGCCGGGTAGAGGAAGCGGGAGCCGCGGTGCGTCCGCGGGACCTTGGGCCTTGTCGCTGCGCCAGCAACGCGGGGCCTTGAGGACCGGCCACCACCCGAGCCTGATTCTGGATGCGACCTCTCTTGGGCCTGTCACCCCCTGGCTGCTTCACGACCGTCTCTTATGATTTGTCCTTTAAAGAAGCACGGAGAAAGGCAAAGCGGTGTTTTCCCCCTGCACCCCGGGTTTTCATCTCAGGAGCAGAAGCGTGAAAGGGTCAGCCGACTCCCCTTCGCCCAGGATTTGCTGGCCTTCGCTATCTTTCTGCTCCAGGCCCTAAGGCTCGCACTCAATCTTCAGTCATCGACTGCAGCCACCCCAGAGCGGATTCTGATTCTGAACCCTGTCCTAATTTATTTATCTTTCCCTGCCCATCACTCCAACGACTCACCCAGATCCTCCAGAAATATCGTGGCAAGAACAACAGCCATTCCCCAAATAAGAGTGTTCACATGTGCAGACACCACGAAAGACCACACTTAAATTAATTACCTAACTTATTTATTTAGTAAACCGTCTAATCTCCTGATGAAGCTCTCCATCACCTTAGTACCTGTGTTAGGAAGAGATTTTTATTGAGCACATGAAAGAACGTTCATGTCAGTTCGCCCTTTCTACCTCTTTTTATCATTGCAGTAAGAAGAGCATTTTTTTCTCTTCATCAAAATCCATATTCAAGTACTACTTCCAGTTAAATTAGATGCCTCCCCCCCCCCCAAAAAAAAGAAAAGAAGAAAAACCCATGCAAACATATGCCAGAAAAGGAGAAAAAAGGGGGAAACCTCCAAAAAAACCTCTCTCTATTAGGGCATCTGGCCAGGGCACCAGCAATCAGCCCTGCTTTGTTGAGGAAGAAATTTTATTCCGTGTAGTCTGGTGTGAGATGTGGAAGATCAAGTCACTGTTTCTTTGGAATCTTCATTGTCAGGTTTTATATAGTAAAAAAAAAAAAAAAAAAAAAAAAAAAAAAATTAGATTTTTAGGTATCATTCTCCTTTTCCAGACATGAAATTTCAGATCAATGTTTAAGGAGCCCCTGCTTACAAAAGAGTGGGTGTACTTGTCCTTTGTCACCACTTGATGCCATTAGCAGAGCCCCAGCAACACAGAGGATCAAAAAGGCGTCTGGAGTTGAGAGGCAGGAGCCAGCTCTCTGGCACAGAAGATTAGGAGATTAGGATTCTTCCAAAAAGAGGGTCCTAACAGTTGCTTTGGGCCTTCCTTGCAGCTGGGAAGCACACGGCCAACTCACATCACCTCTCTGCCTTGGTCACCCCAGCTGGGAAGTCCTATGAGTGTCAAGCTCAGCAGTCCATTTCACTAGCCTCCAGCGATCCACAGAAGACAGTCACCATGATTCTATCCGCAGTCCACATCCAGCCTTTTGACATCATCTCTGATTTTGTCTTCAGTGAAGGTAGGTTGCGGTGAGAGGAAGGGTTCTGAGCGAAGGCTGACTTCAGGGTGGATGGAGAGGGGCACCTGCCAGGGTCCCAGGCTGTTACCACTTGTATTTTCTTTAGGCTGACAGGATACTTCTTCTCACTGTAGCATTTTAGGAACAGTATCAACTTTTCCCAGTGGTTCCTTCTTCTCCCTTCCTCCTTTGCTCCATTCTTTCCTCTCCTGTTTCCTTTCCTTGCTGCCACTCTCCCCTCATTTTTTCATCTTTTCTTTCCTCTCCTTGCCAAAGAGGTAACAAAATTCATTTGGAAAACCTGTATGTAATTTTGATGCCAATTTCCCAATGAAAAGGCAGCTAAAAATCTCAAGTACTTACCTACAGAGCCGTGGATTGCAGGAGGGCCTCTGCTTCTATGGGCCTCAGTTCCTCTGTTCAGCACTTGCAGCTATAGGTTCTAGCCCTGTGAGTCTAAGTTTTAGTGTGGCTAGAATGTGTGTGTGTGTGTGTGTGTGTGTGTGTATGCGCGTGCGCGGGCATGCGGGCATGCATACATGTGCAGGTCACAGAGAGACTCATGAAGACCTGCCTCCCTCCAGCACTCACCTTTGTGGGGAGAAACACCGTTGAAACTCTGGGGAAGCAAGGGTCCCCTAATCTTTTCCCTCTGTGGTGTTGAGAAAGGCTCTTCCCCGTCTGTGCTGGTCTCTGAAAGGGGGTCAGGCAGGATATAGCTGGGCAGATTCAGGAGGTCCACATTCTCTTGGTTCTCTGCAGCCCAGCACAGGTTGGGTGTAAGGGCAGTCCATATTTCTGCAATTTTTTTGAGTCTAGCACCCATTTACACTGGGCACGTGGAGGGTAAGTAAATTTTTCAATGCACTTGTCCTTTCTGGTCTGGAGAAGGTTGTTAAGAAATGAGATTCTGGTTGCTTTCTAGATGTCTTGCTTTGGGCTGGGGATCCCCAGGTGAAGACAACTACTGGAATGAACAATCAGGGAATCGCCATCTGTGTTATACACAAATCATTTCCCAGGGAATCCAGGTTTCATAAAATTCATCTTTCAACTCAAACTATAGTGAATAGCATCTACCCCACCCCCACTAGGATTATTTAAAGACCATTTGAGCATTCTTAAGTTAAAAGGTCTTTGACAGAAGAGCCTACTTCTTTTTTCATCTTTGCATTTCTAGCACCTAATACAATGCTTGGCACACTGTAGATGCCCAGTGAACTTTGGCCGAGTTGATATTCAAAAGTTGTGGACACAATTAACAGAGGCTCCGAAATGCTTGAATGCCAGATGAATCAGAATTTAATATATTTACTAAGTCAATACAACACTTACTTCTACAAACTTAGGGAAGAATAGGCTATTCCATTTGAATAGATCTTCCAGAATATTGAAACTAAACTCTAGGTATCAAGAACTTAGCATTTTTTGAAAATGTTTGAATATAAAAAGTATTTGTAAAATGTAACAGTGTCTTTCTTAAACGGAAACTATTAACTATAATTAAACGCAATTGAGCTATGATTACTGATGACTGGGAATTCACGAGAAACACATTGGACTGTGTAGAATCAGTCCCCAGGGCCCCTACCATAGATGCTTTTGAGTTTATAAGGGGACTTTTCATTGTCTCTAATTACTCTTTGTTTTTTACTAGTCAGCTGTTCTTAGGCACTTCCTTACTTATTGGTGCTACCAGGCTATAAATGGCTGCTTTTACTAGGTCCTAGCACAACCTCACCTTAATTCATTCTGGGTTATGTCTACATTATTGCTTATATTCATTTACAAACTGAGAAACCAAATCTCAATGTTTAGGATCCTATACAAAGTGAGAATAAAAGAGTCCTGAGTAAGGGCCAGAACTATTTTCCTGAAAATCAGTGAAGTTCATGGCATGGACTTAATGGGCATCTTTTGTTTGAAAAACAGTTTTTATCCACTTTCAGATCCTAGATGGATGGGCATGGTTGCTGGGTAGACTTAGAGAGTTTGTAAGCATGTAGAACTTTCTAAATGCAGATATATTAAGCAAGAGCAAATTGTACTTGTCTCACCCAGGCTTTTCTGGGTAATAATTAGGATGTTCCCTCCTGTATGGTGCCCTGGGGCTCAAAGCTCCTACTCCTGGGAGGAGGCAAGCCTCATTCAGAATCACTCACTGGATCTATTTGCCTTTGTGTAGCAGGGGCTCTTTTGTTCCTGGCTCCTCCTTTCTATGCCTCTCAGCACCTGACCCCCACTGTGTTTTGTAAGAGATCATTGTATTTGATTTGATGGAATCCAAAAGATTCCTTTTGGGGTGCTTTTTTGGGATTTGGCTCTTGCCCCCCCCTTCACCCCCAAAATAGAACTTCAGGAAGCTCTGATGCATTGCCTCTATCTGCGTGGGGGAAGCAGCAGTATCTGGTCATATATATGCATGCCCACTGCAGGGGTATGTACGTGTGGTTGGCTCACGTGTGCAGGGTTTACAGCAAAAGGGGTTCCAATGAAGGACCAGTAAGGGGGCCACACTGGCAGTCTGAATTTTCACACCTGCCTGCTTAATAGATTCTGAGAAAAGCAAGGAAGGGTCAGTGAAATGGATTACTGGATACTCATGGGACTGAAAGCAGCTCAAATGGGGGTTGACGTCTTTATCACATAAATCCCTTTAGTGCATTGAGCTCAGCAACTACACTGATCCTCAACAGAAGTCTCTTAGCCCAGCATGTCTCCAACTGCAGAATGCACAGGAATCTTCAGCTGCATTGTGCACAGCTCTGGTGATCTTGTTAACATGCAGACTCTGGTTCAGTAGGTCTGGGGGTGGAGCCCAAGATGTTCCATTTCTAGCAAGCTCCCTGGTGATGCTGTGGAACACTGTAGGGGGTTTGAGGGATCTTGAGCTGATCAAGAAAAAGATATGACCTTGAGAGGCAATAACACACAAGCTTAATTTGGTGGTACTCGGACAGGGTTATGTGAGAGGGGAAGTTGCCTGGAGCATGAGACTGTCCAGAGAGAGGCTTATGGGGACCACCATCCAGAAGAGGAGGAGGGCAGAGGACCTCCTGATGAAGAGAGGAGTATGGAGGAGGGAGCTTACGTGTCTAGGTGATATGGCTCAGCAGCAGGATAAGAAGTCTCTGGGTCAGAAAGCTCTGAGGGGCAGCAGAAGCTGAGGCCTTATACCTATAAGGCTCTATCTTATCAATGGGTAACAGCTGTTGGGTGAGGTTTGGTATGCAAAGCAGGCAGGCTCTAAATAGCTAAAGATGTACTTGTTTGGGCTGGTTTTTAAATAACTAGATGCGTAAAAATTTGAGTTTGGCATGGCAGGCTTTCGAGCTAATGGTCTCAGCCTGCAGTGAAGAAATAAACCACCTAGGGCCAATACACAGAGGCTACTTTGGCTCATTTCTGTAACCAAATACACTTTCATGGCAACTACCACCCTGTAGTTCAAGGCACCTCCTCTTTTCCCAGTTGGGGTTGAGTAACGTGTCCTTCCACAGTTAAATCCGTGTAGTGTATCCCTTTGAGCACCCCAAGAGTTTTCTGGCTGTGATGGGATGAGGATTACATCATTGATAGGCAAAAAATCAGCCTGAGAATTTTAATGGCTTGAATGAAAGGTAACTTTTATGTATGGGTAATTATGTAAGAAACAACAGAACACAAAGGGTGTTTCTGTTCCCCTTTATTAAAGATTCAGGTTTAACAGGCGTTTAAAAGTTACCACATATAGGCTGGTCCCTTTTCAGTTCTCAAGAGAGAATAATAAGTAAGCAAACAAACAAGCTTGTAGAGAAGGTACTGAGATCCCAGGTTACTGTGGAGAAACTGAGGCTCAGAGAAGCCAAGTTATTCGTGAAGTCCCCCCTCCTGGTGGCTGCAAGGGCTGAAGCAGGAGCCTGTCTTTGGGTACCAGATCTATGCTCTTAGCTTCTCAGAGCCTCAGCTGCTCCTACCAAGCAACTCTAATAAACATGTGAATGCAGGAGGCGTCTTTACAAAGATTGTCAGGTCCTCTGAATTCATGGGCCTTTTATTGGTGTTCCTAACAGCATAACTGGGAGATGCAACATGATCAGTGTTTTACCCGGATCTGTGTTTTAGTGGAAGTGAACATGCCTTACCTTGCTCTGTACACCAGCCCCCAGTAGAGCATTCTGTGGCTAGCTGCCATGCCTCAAGTACAGGAAGGCTTACCTGATGCTGATCCAGAGCATTGTGCAGATCTGTGCTTTACTTAGCACCTACCAGCCAAGAAACCTGTCACCCTGGATAGTTGCTCCTCAGGATCTCCTTGGTAAGCATCTGGGAGGGGGGGGGAGCGGATAATCCTCTTAATGAGCCCTGCTAAGAACTGTGTTGAGGGCTGGAAAGTGGAGCCCTAGTGTAGGGTCAGGTAGCTAGCCATTTGTAGAATTCAGTGTTCTAGGTACTGTCCTGGAACATAGTGTTTCAGGCTGGGTTCCCCCAGGAGCAGATCCTATGCAACCATGTAAGTGCAAGCAGTTTATTTAGGAGGTGATTCTAGAATGCACTGGTAGGGGGTTGGGGAGGTGAGATAGGAAGGCAAGGCAACCAGTTAAGGAGCATTAGTGAGCAGGTTCACATTGTGGGCACTTGGGGCTCATACTAGGAGTATAGAAGCACCTTGGAGTATCTGGCCTGAGAGGTGGGAAAATGGCATTTACCCACCAATTCCCATCCACCATTGATGGCTGCTGGGTAAAGGAGAGGCGTTGACTCTTTAAGACTTGCCTTGTACGCAAAACCCGCTGGAAAATGTGGGAATGGTGAATGCCAAGGTATAAGACACTGTCTGGGTCTGCTGCACCTAGGTACTGGGATACATGAACCTTCCCTGCCATGGGAGAGATTACAGAGCAGTGAAAAAGAGTTTATACAACTCTTCCTTGTGCTTGCCATGTGCCTGACACACAGTGGCGTCTATCAGTAATTGCTTTTATTATGTTATTTATTTATTTTTCTTTTTTCCCCCAAAGATTTTATTATTGATTCATGAGAGACACATAGAGAGAGACAGAGACATAGGCAGAGAGAGAAGCAGGCACCTCGCAGGGAGCCCAATGCGGGACTTGATCCCGGGACTCCGGGATCACGCCCTGAGCGGAAGGCAGAGCTCAACTGCTGAGCCACCCAGGCGTCCCTATTTATTTATTTATTATTGCTAGTGCTTACATCTTTGTGAGAGTATCTGCTTGTCTCCAGCCAAAGGTCTCCAAAGCCCACTCATGCTAACAGTTTCTCTGTATACAAAATACATTTTGCTGAGGTTACAGGAGTTTAGAGCCAGTCCAGAGAAAATGGGAAGAGGAGTAAGCTCCTCCCACCAGCTGCCCTCTCAGAATGGAAGAAGCCCAGCCAGCAAAAGACTTGCCCTCTCCTCAAACAGGAACAGTCTGTGCTGCTAAGAGAGCTTGAGAAAGCAGGCAGCTTGCCTTTTTGCCCACTGCTTATCTCAGTGCTGTTCCTTGGGGTACAATGAACAGCTCTTGTAGTTGGTCAGCTTCTGGGAGTAAATACAACATTGAGATGGTCTTTAAACTATCACACACACACAAAAATGATGGTCATCAAACAAATGAACAAGAAAATAAAGCATCAACTGAAAAACAGAACCTAAGATGAATCAGGATTTTGGTGGGGGCATTGGATTTATGGTTGAGGGAACCTTGTTTGGCCATGGTAGCTGGCAACAGATTACCCCTCTGTTGTCTGATCTGTCTTCATCTGATTCTTTCCAATGACTATACTAGACTGGTTGTTGTCTTTTCCAGCCATAGGACATCCTCCCTAGGCTTCTGTTTTGTGCACTTAGAACCCTGAGCCCAGCCAGGGTGGAGGCATGAGGGACCCCAAGCCTTGTGGAGGTAAACAGGGAGTTAGGGGTCTCTGAGCATCCAAAGCCAGCTTAAGCGTGGGCTAAGCCAAATGAGGTTCTTTTCCCAGGCAGAAATCTAGGGCCTTCCTTGTTTTAGACTCTGTGGGTTGTATAATCATTGTATAGGATCTTAACCCTAGGGTCCAAATGGGTTGTGGATAGGATTCTGGGATTGTGTGAATTTTAATGGGAAAAATTTGCATCTTTATTTTCAACAATTTCTAACTTTTAACATTCCCTTCAATTATAAATGAAAAGAACAACTCACAGTGTAATTGGTAATAATTAATAATTAGCGGTGACTTTATCACCAACAGAAATAATAGGTATTTTTATCCGACATTCGTTTGCACAGATCTTGCAAAGTGACAGTGGTACTTCTTATTACTTTGCAATCTCAGCCAGTATATGTACTAATAAAGGAGTACATGTATTACTTTCTCCCAACTTATTTAAAAATATTTTAGTAGCTGAATTTCAGCGTAATCTGTTTCCTTTGTAGTTCTATCTACATGCTTTATTTTTCTGCATTTGTAACCATGATAATTAGAAAGAATGATGGTTTCATCATTATTGGTATAAAAAAGATGGCACCTTCTGCCCTAGTGGGTCATGGTGAGCACTTTTTAAGTGAAAGAGAATAGACTGGTGTGGAGGAACTGTTAGATGCACAAGGTCAGGATAGGTCTTATCTTGTGAGACTTTGGTTTTAATTATGTGTGTAAATATATGTTCTGAGTTATAATGTAAAACATTTTTTCCCCTTTGGATCAGAGGCAGAGTTTGAAAACACTAGCTTGAGCCTGAAAGTGGAGTGTGTGAACTTCTATGGGCTCATAAAAACCCTTGGGGACAGATGGGTGTCAGACTTCAGGATATTTTAGACTTTAGGAAGACAATACAGTGCATAGTCCATATATTATGGAAAACCCCAGAAGAGTCAGGGCAGCCCCTGTCATCAAATAAATTAATATATCTGTTCCCTGCAGTGAAATATGTGAATCTTCATGCTAAGTAGGATGAATGAGACTCATGAGCATCCTGATATTAGTTCAAGTCAAATTTTGCTGCCAAATGAGTAATACAGAGTACTTTGGATTTCCAGAGCTCTGTGGATTTTGGAATGGTGGGTAAGGGATGGTAGACTCACTAATTACTTATTTGACCACTTAGTGGATGTGGGTGGATGAAGATGGGGATTCATTATTTCTCATATTTTTATATCCCCTTATTTTCCCCATGACTATTATTTTTGACATGTTAATAGTTTAATATACCCCCTTCTGTGGTGTGATTAGTTCAGGTCTTGTCTTAAGGCAACAAAAAAATATTCTTAAGAAGTAAACCACAATTATAATGCTAAGTGAAATAAATCAGTCAGAGAAAGACATATACCATATGATGTCACTCATATGTGGAATTTAAGAGATAAAACAAATGAACAATAACCAAAAAAAAAAAAAGACAAACCAAAAAAACATTATCTTAGCTATAGAGAAAAAACCAATGGTGACCAGAGGAGGTAGGTGGGAGAATGGGGGAAATAGGGGATAGGGATTTAAGGATGCATTCGTAGTGATGAACACTTAGTAATGTATAGAATTGTTGAGTCACTCTATTGTACACTGAAACTAACATAAGACTGTATGCTAACTATACTAGAATTAAAAATAAAACAAAAAGAAATAAACCACAATGGTATTCTAGTTATTAAAATTAAAATATTATAGTTATAACTATACCAAATTTATTATCCATTTAAATATAGTACTTAGGACAGTATGATTCTGACACCAATTCTGATGTGTGGGTGTTTTTCCCAAACACTAAGCTATTCTCTGACAGCAGCTGGGTATTCTTTGGTTCACCTTACTGCTGACACTGCTGAGATACCATCAAATCCCAAAGGTTAAGGGCGTCTTCCTATAGGACTACCCCCTCATCTCTACTTCAGAGACCAAATGCAAGTCCAGGTTGTACCTGGGCTTCTGATCAACTTGCTATTGGAGATTTCCATGACCTTTTCCTGAGTTTTAGGCTCAGAGAACTCAGAGAAGCATTTTATTCAAGATATAACTCAGGAACAGCTAATTGTAAGAGATGTAGGGTATAGGACAAGAGGGTGGAACTTTCATGCTCTCTCTACATCCACCACTCTGCCCAAGTCTCCATGTGTTCACCAACCAGAAGCTCTCCGAATCCCATCCTTTTCAGTTTTTACTGAGGTTTCATTTCATAGGCACAATTGATTATGTCATTGGTCATTGGTAATTGAACTGAATCTCCAGCCACTTTCCACTCCCTGGAAATCAAGGGGGTAGGGCTGAAAGTTCCAACCCTCTGATCACAAGATTGCTTCTCCTGGCAACCAACCCCCAATCTTAAGGTAGCCTATGGACTTTCCAAATTGATCTCATTAGCACAAACTCAGGTGTGCTTGATAGGGGTGTGTTATGAATAGCGGGGTGTAAGTTTGTAGCTAGGACATGACAAATGAGCAAAGCCCACAATCTACATTAACATTACATGGGCAACTGCATGTTGTGAGGAAAACAAATAGCCTTTGTTGTTAAGAAAATCCCTACACCAGGAAACCCCATTTGCACTAGTTTTTCTCTTTAAAGAGGCAATGTGGTATCATGAGGGGGAAACCAACCTGGGTATGGAGTTCTGGGACCATAGCTGGCTCTGGCGCATCTTGTAACAACAGCAAGTTTTCCTCGGGGAAATCGGTTGGTATACTGGGCTGCAGGCTGATGCTCAAAGTGTGGGACTCATTATAATTGAATCAAATAGTGAAAAAGAAAAGTCCTCTACTAATTCTTTTTAGCCCTCTGGTTGTAATAAGGAGAAAGCAAAGTTTAGTGCTAATAATAGATCCTTAACATTTCCCTAAATTTGCCAAAATATCTTTTTAAAAATCTTCTTTGTAAAAAAAAAATATCTTCTCAGCTAGGGAATATATGTATGTGTATGTTTACTTATTTATTTTAAATGGTTTTATTCAGGTTATAATTGAAATACAAAAAACTGCACATATTTAAGTGTATAATGATAAATATTGACTTAGGAATACATCTATGAAGCCATTAGTACAATCCAGAAAAGTTAACATATCCATCCCCTCTGAAAGTACCTTCCTACTTCTTAGTAATAAACATGTACCTCGTTGAATTTTCATGAGCAGTACACAGAGCCACAGAGCCCAGAAGCCCTCCTTCCTGCCCGCCTTGTGATTCTGTAGCCTTTAAATGTCAGTTGCTCTGGTCTGCTACTGACATGACCCTAACTAGCTCTACCCCTAGCCCATGTCTGTTAAGTGCCACCCTGACGGTACTGTTAAGTTAGGCTGTTGGAATTTAGGTTGGGGCTTCATTTCCTCTGGGCAAATTACTTAGCTTCACTCTACCATATGAGTAAAATGGGTATAATATCAGTATTTATCTAATAAGATTGTCATGGGGATTAAATGAGACAACCTGTGATTACAGCTGAAAGTTAATTTAGAAATCAGGCGTGTTAAGTATACCGCTTTTAAAAAGCTGTATGTTTGCCTGCAATCTTCCAGGTTCTACTTTAGAAAAGACTTAGGGCTCTGACCTTATCCTCCTTTCTGCTGGTCTGAGGAGAGATGGAAGGAAGGACTATGCCAACATGGATTCTGGAGGAGGCTGGCACACACCTAGTGCTCAATAAATGTTTACTGGGCCACTCCAACTTAGAAACTTAGTCTTTATGAAGAGCTATCTAAGCCTGTTTTCTCTAGTTATTGCTCATAAGTTCAGTGAAAAGGCCACTAGTTACCCACAAGGGGCAAAGGAACCTGAGCAAATACCTGGTTTTAAAGAATGCAGTTTTTAAAAGATTTGTTTATTTATTTTAGAGGTGGAGGGTGGGGGGCAGAGGCAAAAGGAGAGAGAGAATCTTCAAGCAGACCCCCTACTGAGCATGGAGTCTAATGTGGGGCTTGATCCCAGGACCCTGAAACCATGAGCTGAAATCAAGAATCAGCTGCTTAACCAACTGGGCCACCCAGGCACCCCTTTAGGAATGCAGTTCTGCTCCGGTCTACAAACTGTGTGACCACCAGGTTTCCCCAAAATTGTTTATCTGGTTGTAGGTGAAAATAGAGGTGTGTAGGGCTATTAAACTGTCTTGAGGGTAAGAATGCAAAATGGAATCAGCACCAATGTTCTGGTGACATTTTCTTTCTTGATCGAGGTGCTGGTTGTGTGGGATGTTCATTTATGAAAATTCATCAAGTTCTGTACTTTTTTTTTAATTGTAGTATAATTTACAAATCTTAAAACACACAAACCTAAAATATTTAGTTTGAAAAAAAATATTTAGCTTGATACATTTTTACCCCTACTTGCAACCATGTAACCCTTACCTAGATCAAAATATAGGATATTTCCATCACACGCAAGTTCCGTTTCCTGTTCCCTGTATGTAAACACTTTTTAAATTTCAATTGTCATAGACTTACCTGTTTTTGAACATCATATAAATGGAATCATGTGATATGTACACTTAGAATATGGGTCTTAGAGTTTTCACTCAACAGAATGTTTTTGAGATTCATCCATTTTGTTACATGTAGCCATAGTTCATTCCTTTTTATTATTGATTAATATTCCATTGTATGAACGGACTGGTTTGTTTTTCCATTCCACTTTGATGGGCATTTGGGTTGTTTCCAGTTTGAGGCTATTGTGGATAATGTTTCCATGAACATTTATGCCGAGTCTTTGTGTATCCACATGTTTTCATTATTCTTAAGTAAATACCTAGGATTGGAATGCTGGGTTACAAGGTAAGTGTACATTTCCTTTTGTTAGAAGCTATTGTTAAGTTCTATATAGTGGTTGTACCATCTTCCACCGACTATGTGTAAGAGTTCTGATGGCTCCATGTCGTTACCAACACTTGATCTTCTCAGTCTTTTTGAAAACTGTAGATTGTGTGTGTAGTTCTCTATGTGTACATACTTCAATAGAAAGTTAAAAAATTAAACCAGCAATAAAAATGATGATGGTTGTGTTTAATGCTGAAATTCTGAGAATTAAAATCAAGCACCTGGTCATTTTGTTGGCACCTGCCAGGAATCCAATGATTGAATGTTGCCTTGTTGAATGGATGCATTTTAATTTTAATTTTAATTTTACCTTGTGCAGAGGTATTAAGTGATGCATTCTCATGGTTGATTGGGGAAACCTCATTTCTTAAAAAAAAGAGTCTCCTCAAATGTTGGTTGAGAAATCTTCTCACTTCCAATTCCCTTTTAGTTTTGATAGGAGGACTTAGGATTAAAAATATTGGACAGGAGCTGATTTCTTTCTTTTTTCCCATTTCAGAGCATAAGTGTCCAGTGGATGAGCGGGAGCAGTTGGAGGAAACCTTGCCCCTGATTTTGGGGCTCATCTTAGGCCTTGTCATTGTGGTGACACTGGCGATTTACCACATCCACCACAAAATGACTGCCAACCAGGTTCAGATCCCTAGGGATCGATCCCAGTATAAGCACATGGGCTAGGGGCCAATTAGGCAGCCAGCCCCCAAGACCCCCTCCCCAGCTGGATCAGGTAGAGAAACAAAAGCACTTTTCCACCTTGTACATGGGATATACCAACATAGCTACAATGCAACAGGCCTGGGTGTCCAAGGCTTGCTTGGCCTACGTCCATGCTTAAACCTAGGGAAGGGGGGGATTCTTTTGGATTCATGGGGTGAATGGCAGATGTTCTCTCCATGCTGGGGAATGAGGAGGGAGGAGTCAGCCAGCTTTCATGCTCATGGTGGCCTGGCTTTGACTCTCCAAGGAGCAACACATACAACTCAGAGGAGTATCTGGCTCCAAAGTTTAGGGATGGAAAGACACTTCTTTTGGAAAGACACCCCTTTAGGTTCAGAGAAATAGGGGGTGCTTTGCTCCCTTGGCCTACCTTATACAGTTGTCAATGCACACAAAATACAGCCTCATGCTCCCTAAGGCAAGACCCCTGAAAGTGATCCATGCTTTTGGCTGGCATTCTGCATGTCTAGTGATTGTCTTGGGAATGTTTCACTGCTACCTGCACCCAGTGACTTTGCAGCACAGAACCCGTTTAATGTAACTATGCAGAGCTGTTTGGACTTCATAGTATGTTGGGTCCAAGTGAGGGGACCTGAAGAATCAATCATGTGAGTTTGTTTTTCAAAATGAATTAAAACACACTACTGTCTAACATTTGGCTGCTTTCTTGAAACAAGAAGACAAAACTAAAATAGTTTCTTTGGCATCCAGAGAAGAGAGGGGAATGGTGAAGATGGATTTTCATTTTCTGTAAGAGGAAAGCAAAGAAAAGGCAGGGAAGCCATAAGAGGCAGGTTGGTTTTTCCAGGTGAAAAAAACATGGATTTATTTTGGCAAATAATAGTTTTAGTCATGGCATCCCTTGAACATCTGGTCTAATATTGCTTCTGATGCTTCCTGGTCTTGAGTTTGTTATTTCACTACAGATTAAAAAGCTTGTCTGGACATAGTAGCCTAGGTTGAGTTGTATTTGAAGTAAAATATAATTTGCTGAAACTTCTGGAGAAATGTACATAGTTTGAATTTCACTCACTTTCTAAGTAGTAGTTCTGAAAAATCTAAGTAGGAGTAGGGGAAATCCTTCTGTCCCCACCCTCCATATGAGCTCCATCATATGAGGGGCAACTCCTGAGTTCATCTCCCCAAGTATTCAACTGCTGAAAGTAGTGCATTCTGAGAAGTTCATCATCCCAGCAAATCATCCCAGCAAATCTTGATGGGTATGGACCAATTGCTGTTCTATCACCTGTTTGTTTGTTGCCCTGTCAGTCTTTCCTGCATGATCTCTCCTCAGTGTCTGCCTGGTACCAGGAAGGAAGACAGTTGCACATTGCACAAGGAAAAGGAGATACCTCATATCAGCCGCCATTTGTCCCCCCGCCCATGCCTCAAACTTGACAAACTCCTTTTGTAGCATCTCATATATTTTTTTTTTAAAAAACTTCATATGTATTTGGAACCACCCAAGAATTTGGGAAGAAATGGACACTTGGGTGTATCAATAAGTTACCCTTGCTCTCTGTAACCGCTTCAGAGAACATTTTTAGACCTGACTTGTATTTCTGAATACTTAATTCCTTAGTTTACTTTTATAAAAGTAAATTTGTGTCTTTTAAACACTACCCTTCATAAAACAGAGGACTCTTGATTAATTTGGGAATTGTCATTCACTCATTTATTCAACAAATAGGTCTTAAACACTTTCTGAGTGTAGTCTCTGTGCTGAGTATACAGTAGTAAACTGACAACTTAGAATCTATGGGGTAGGACTGATGATACACTTAGACACAGGTGGTTTTAAAAAGAACAAGTGTCCTGGCTCCTTTTACAGTGTTGTCACATGGCCACATCCCTGTGTTTAAGCTGCTCAGTGAAATCTTTCTAGAATCCAGCTTTCTTAATTCTCAAATCTCAGTGGCTTTTCCACCTGCAGTATGTATAAAGCTCCATTATCATGACAATTATTGCTATTAATCACAGGATCTTTATCTAGTTGTCCTAAAATTAGGTCTCTAGCTCAGCCTAATTTCTTTGAACTTCACCTTATTTCTCTGAGTCCTGCCTTTATCTTGTCAACTAAGCAGAATAGAGGAGAGCCTTGCAGGTGCAGTGATCTCTGGGTGGAGAACACAAGGTGGCCAGAGGGATGGACTCAGCCCTGTATTTCAGCCTGGGCTCCTTTCATGGCCATTCCTGTTGTGCATTTCATGGCTGCCCCTGTACCTGGAGCAAGCTGAGATGGTGGCTCATGTATCCACATTGCTTCTCAAGCTCAGAGAAGAGAGAGAAAACAGAGAAACCCCAGATGCTCAATTACCCCCTTAACTGTCATCTTCTTTTTTACTGCAGTTTTAAACACAAATGCCTTCAGGCAGAAAAGGATGCTGTGTCTGGTTGCTGGTCTGCTTGCCTGGAAAAGCCAGGCCAGATGAACCATATGCAGATTTCTTTGAGGAGGAGGGGGAGTTTGATTTAAATTCTGAGTGTCTTTCTTTGCAAGACTCCCCCATTCTCAGGAAGTAGCTCCCCCGTGAAGCTGCCTCAGGGGGTAGGGGAGACTCTTCAGCCTGAGAAAACCCTCTAAACTATAATCACTCTCTTCTCACTAATTGTCCAATCTTTCTGTTAACAAAGACTTGGCAAAGCCTGGTAGGGGTGGGAGACACAAGAATGGGGAAATGGGTTGGGGGGAGGTGGTAGGAGAGACCAACAGTGTCTGCTGGAGGTAGCATGCTGTGTGCTCATGAGGGGGTGTTTCACCGGGGAGGTGGTCCAAGCTGGCACTGGGCACAAAACACTTCCCTAGAATAAACACCTGAGTGACTAGAACCAGGCAGATGTAGCTTTAAATCATCAGCGTGTCTCTAAGTGCAGTTTGCAAGCAGTGTACATCAGAGGCATCCCAGGGGGGCATTGGAAAAACGTCAGTTCTAGTGATACCTGGGTGGCTCAGTCAGTTAAGCATCTGACTTCAGCTCAGGTCATGATTTCAGGGTCCTGGGATGGAGCCCTGATCAGGGTCTCTGCTCAGCGGGGTGTCTGCTTCCCTCTCTGCCTCTGCCCCTCCCTCAGCTTGTGCTTTGCTTCTCTCTCAAATAAATATATAAAATCTTAAAAAAAAAAAAAAAAGAAAAACATCAATCTTAAAAAAAAAAAAAAGAAAAGCATCATCCCAGATCAATAGGGGATCTCTGGTGAGACCTAGAATCTCTAGTTTTACTATGCTTCCAAGTTAATTTTGATGCAGCAGTATGAGAACTGCTGAAAAAGCCTTTGCTTTCAGCCTACCTGCAACATTAGCCACATTATAGGGCTTCTCTGGCTCTCTCATCTGAAAATGCAGTTTACGCCTCTATCCTTGCAAAGTTATTTGAAGATTCATGACAGTACATTTAAGTCCCTAGCACAATACCTGGCACACTGGAAATGCTCCATAAAAGCTAGTATTAATGACATGTTTTCCAGCCCAATTCTTAGCGTGCGCATTCAAAGTTCACCTACCATCCGAGTTCAGAAAAGAGCCAAAGGTACTGATGCAGGGATTTTTAACCTGGCATCCACAGTTTTCCACACCAGTTTATTATGAATTCAAAGTATGTTTCTATGCAGGGACTCCCCTCCCCCTACCCTGTCCAGTAAACCACTGCTGGGTGGGGGGGAGGTGTTAATTTATAGGGGTGGGGGAGATATCAGAGTCCATGGACTGGGATGGGAAAAAATTACACCTTTAGTTTTTACCAACCTCAAAGGAAAGGTAGCATTTCCTTCAATTATGAACATAGGCACCAAACTACTATAGTATAAGCAAGAACTGTGTCATCAGTAGAAATCACCACATTACACCTGTTGGAGATACCTCAAAAAATCACATATACTCATTACTTTGAAATTATAATAGTTATTAGACCCATCACAGGATTTTTTATTTAATACATTATAACTACAAAATTAAAATATTTTGATAACTATACTTCAGTTGGTTCCCTCTGTATCTTACTTTATGCGTTTAATGACAGTTTCCTGAAGAGTCCACAGCCAAGAGGGTCCAGGGTACAAAATTAGACTAAAAACTCCGGGCTAATGGCTATTTCAGTTGTCAGGTAAAGTGACATTTATATCACCTCACCCGTTAGAATGGCTATTACCAAAAGATAAGAAATAAAAAGTGTTGGCAAAGATGTGAAGGAAACTCTTGTGCACTGTTGGTGGGAATGTAAATTGGTGTAACCACTATGTAAAAGACTATAGACATTCCTCAAAAAATTAAAATTGAAATACCATATGATCCAGAAATCCTACTTGTCTGTCCCAAGGAAATAAAAACAATAACTTGAAAAGATGCCTGCACAGCCATGTTCATTGCAGCATTATTTACAATAGTCAACGTCCAGAAATTACCCAAGTGTCCAACAATAGGTGAATGGATAAAGGAAATGTAATGTGTCACACACACACACACACACACACACACACACACACACACCATTCTCAGCCATAAAAAGGGAGGAAATCCTGCCTTTTGAGACAACATGGATGGAGGCATTATGCTTAGTGAAATACATCAGACTGAGAAAGACAAAAACTCATCTGTGGAGTTAAAAAAAAAATCCCAAGATGATAGACATAGAGAACAGATTGGTGGTTGCCAGAGGTAGGGGATACGGGGTGTGTGAAATGGATGAAGGAGTTAAAAGGTACAGACTTTATTTTTATAAAATAAATAAGTCCTGTAAGATAATGTGCAGCATGGTAATTATAATTAATAATACTGTATTACATATTTGAATGTTGCCACGCATAAGTCTTCAAAGTTTTCATAAGGAAAAAATTGTAAGTATGTGTGTTGATAGATGTTAACTAGACTTATCATTTCACAACATACACGTATAGCAAATCATGTTGTACACCTGAAACTTAATATGTCAATTATCTCAAAAAATAAAAAATAAAGTGACGGAGCTTGTCAGGTTGCCTGCTGGGGAAGGATTCACAAAGACTCCTACAACCAATGACATAACAAGTATTTGTTAGCACTGACTGGCCATGGGTTTTCTGGACCCTGGTCTGGGTGATAAGGACACACCAGTGAATAAAATAGGTAAAAATCTCTGCCCTAAGAGCTGAAGTCTCTCTCTCTCTCTCTCTCTCTCTCTCTCTCTCTCTCTGTGTGTGTGTGTGTGTGTGTGTGGTCTAGCAGGTAGTATGATTAATGTACAGACATTGCCTAACTTGGGGAGACTTGTTAGTTCAGTTAAGATGGATCATATAAGATCTTGTAGTCTTTTTAGCTTTAAATTTTTTCAATGACAATGATGAGACACACTTACCAAAGCATTTGCTAAGTGGGCAAACCTTTCAAGATAAGGAGTCCCTTTGCTTTTAAAACAGTGTATTTTGATCCAGAAATTGGCAACCCAATGCTTCTCATTTTGTCCTCCATCAGATCTATTTATGTAGGAGATATTGTCAGGGTCTCGCCCAAATTCCCTCAGCCCTTCTTGGAGGCCATTTGCTGACAGTTTCTATATAGGCTTCCCATCCTCACCCTCTCTTTGCCAAAGGGAACAAACTTTGTCCGTATACAAGGCAAGATAGACATTTAAGAGCTGATGTCCTTGGAGCAACTCTGAACCAATGAGGCGTAGGAGATGGTGGATAAATAACCAAGTATCTTCACCCCTAAGAGGACAATCCTACAGTGTTTTTCCCAGAAAGTCTTCAGTGGGGCCAAGCCCCAGTTACCAGCCCCCACCCCCCTTCATAAGCCATTCATTAAAAAGGACTTTTGAAAATTTTTTTTCTCCCTTCTTCATTCTCACTTCTCCCTTGGCCATGTGGAGTGAGCTTTCTGGGATCACCTCCCAAACAAAATACTTGTATCTAAGTCTCTTAGTTTCTCCTTTTGACAGAATCCACACTAAGGTAATATATTTATTTGACCTGGAAATACAACTGAAAATGCACACATGTGAAGGCTCAAGTTGGCCGACTTTCATGAACAATTTGGATTTGTACTACATCGTGTCACTTACACAGAACTGCTCCTGCTTGTACATTTTGTACCTGCTTCAGACTGCATTGATTTTTTCTCTGCCTGGAATCTCATTACCGTTTCTTTGATGACACAGTGCTATTCATTTGACTGGTTTGACCAAAGAATCTGAATTCATTGAGTTGTTAACTTCGTGGAATGATTTTATTTTTTCAGTAATTGCTACTGAGTGGGTTCTTCCCAGTGGGTAATGGGGATAAAACCATAACTCAGTCTGATTCCATCTGTCTAATCCATTAAAAAAAATCAATCTCATTCTAATTCAAAATTACTCCCTTCTCTTTTGCTTGGGCTAAGCTTATATTAGTAAAAGAGACAGCAGTAGATAGGTAGTGGCAGGAGATATGGTATGCATTCTTATCCTTTTTTTTCTTCTAGATCCTTCCCCCAAACCATGGGGGTCTCACACTAACATATGGCCCAAATATATGGGGAGCAACCTGGAAGGGAGGGTCCAGGAAAAAGCTGGCTGCAGTCCGCTGCCTTAAAGATGCTGTGGGAAGAAGGGGAGATGCCTGAATGTCATTTGTGTCAGTCTTAAGGCTACAACCTCTGCTACAGAGAGTGGTCTTAGTTATAGATGGTACATGTAGATTTTAGAGTAAGGTTCAGCTCCACCCTGACCCTTTCCCCCAGCAGAAAATTTGCCTTATCTCCCTTTAGTTCCCCTGTGGTGCATGCCTCCAATGTGCTTTCATAGTTAGGCATCTCATTACTTGGTTAAGTGGTTTGACCTGTTCCCTTTTCCCTCTCCATGGCCCATCACAGACAAAGGGACCTGGTACCTTCTTCCATTTCCTGCAGTGACTTCCTGCCTGGGGTGGGGGTGGGGGGATGCTTGCATCTTTCTCTTCCCTGGCACATGGCCCATCCTTTCTTGGCCTGCTTTCTCAGGCTAGTTCCTGAGGGTTTCCACCCTCTGAAATTTCCAGGTTAAGAAACGAACTCTTAAAAAAAAAAAAGATTTTATTCATCTATCTGAGAGAGAGAGAGAGAGCAGGGGAAGGAAGGGGAACATGTCAAGCAGACTCTGAGTTGAGCACGGAGCCCAACATGGGGCTTGATCCCATGACCCTGAGATCATGACCTAAGCTGAAATCAAGAATCAGATGCTTAACTTACTGAGCCACCTACACACCCCAAGAAATGAACTCTTGATATACAAGCATCACTCTCAACATCATGAGATAAATGTTAATGACTCCCTGGTCCCCCAAAAAGAGGAGACACCCAATACTGTCTTCCAGTCTTACCAGAGAGCCTTCACTACACCTGCTCTAATCCAGAATAATCTCCTTTTAATGTCTTTTGTCGGCAAAAGTCTTCCGACCAGTTCAGCATCTTTGAAACAGGGAAGTGAAGTGAGAGTCTTCAGTTATCAATCTGGCTTTCCTTGCATGTGGCTTTCCAGAATTTAGTAATTTTAAAAAATCAGTTGTGGTATCTTTGCCACAGTCTTGCACTGTTTGTGACCTCTGGGGATGGGAATATTTATCTTTAGTTCATGTCATTATGATGTTACATCTAACTTTATTCTAACTCATTTGCATTCCCCAAAGTCATAAGGAAACCATTCTTGGTTACTCAAGAAAATAAATTCAGGAAATCACTGGATTTTCTAATAACACGATGGGAAAAAGGCAAACATTTATTTTTATTTGCAAGTGCAGTTTCTGCCAATAGTTAGTGCTCACAAAACCTTTTAAGCTACAGTAACTTTTGGTAAACTCAATGAATATTTATAAAATACCCAGTGATAAGAAAATTACAGAAAAATTTCCATTACACTGTTGAAAATGTTTGGAATCCAAAATCCACAATTTTCTGCAATGGTTTTTAATATTTGTTCTCATTAAAAAAAGATTTTCTTTTGCTTTCTACTTCTACATAGTCCTGGTTAAATTAATACAATCTGTACCATGAACTTTTAGGACGGTCATTTTCTGCATTTAAATTTTTATTCATACATATTTATATTAATATTTTAATACTTTACATAAAACATTGATTTGTTGTGTTTTATGAAACAAAATTATAGATCCCATTCATGGTGAGACATTTCCAGTTTGGGGGAGAAACTGAAAATCTAATCTGTAGAAGGTCATTTTATGCCTTTTTTCCCCTTTTTAGCTATAATAAATAATTAGCAACCTATTAATTACAAAAATTCTTAATTATGCTTAGAGCAACCAGAGAGCATTTTCACAGATTTAAATTCCTATTTGTTACAGTATGTAACATCATTAAGAAAAGCCTCCGGTTTTCCAGTTTGGTAACAAATGGCTTTTTTTCTGATGCATAATTAATTGAAACTAATGATGACTATGTAGCTCTTCCAGAGTTTTTAAAGGCAAATCTATATTGGCCTACAGTTAACATGCAAATTCATCCAACAAGCAACACAAAATGTATTGTAGTAGTCATTCATTTTTATCAACATTCAAGAAGACCTAGTCAGCAGCACAACTCCCCTATGTCGGAAACACATTATAACATGGTCACAACTGAAGTCAGAGCACACCTGGTAAAACACCCCTTCCTAATTCATCCTCTAGAGTCAGTCCTGACTTCCAGCACAATACATGAACAATAGCAATTAATACTGTGGTACGAAGGTAAATACAGACAAGAGTTTGGTGTGCTAGCAAACAGTTTTAAAAACAATGACAAACAAAACCAAACATCTTGCCCTGTTCTCTCTCCTTTCCCTTGGTGAGACTGGAATTCTCACAGTCTTACTTACACATTCAATTTGGGGAACTGAGTCCAATGATCCTAGTGCTGAAACTGTTCCCTTGATGGGAAATTTGGCCACACGGAGACGTCATACCCATTTGAGAAAGGGCACTGTGGGGAACACCTCACTGTGCAAACCTCACTGGCCTGTGATGAATAGCCTTGAAGGAAAATTTGATTTTTCTGAATATTTAGCTTTATCCCAAGGAGTAGTTTGGTGGCCTCCTGTGGCTCAAATTTTATTATTTTTGGTTGGATAAATGAAATCTGCACCTCTATCACCATCACTCTTAATTCTTCCTCCATCACATAAGACACTTGTTAAGATAAGAAAGATATTCTACTAAAGCTGACGGTGATTGAGAGTCATTCAGTATTCAAAGTTCCTAAAGAATCGTTGGTTCTCTGAAAGGGATAAAAAAGTAGGAAAGGCTTTGTTCAAACTCTTGCTAGTAAACAAGTATTACTTCAACTGATACTATGGCTACGTGACATCAAAGTACTATAAATTATCAAAACTATAGTACAGAAAAATTACAAATTCATTGCAAAATACATTACACTGCTACCATTAAGAAAAAAGTGCTTTTTGTTTTCCTTTCTTTTTTTTTTTTTTTTTTTGCCAGAAAAGTATTCTTTCAATATAGAAAATCCTATGCGTTACCCTGCATGTGGCTAGGATATGTCATAACGGAGTTTGTACTGAGTCCTTCTCTGATTTGCTGGACAAAGGGCTGAAAAATATAATAATGACTTATTAAAGCCATGTTCCAAATGACCACGCCAGCTGTCAGTGGAGAGATGCCTGTTTAAGACACAAGAAGATGCCCTGGTATGTTGAACCCTGCCTGTCATCACATTGTCCCACCGACCAGCTGGTTAGAGTACACAGGCCTTTTTTCATGTTCTTCATATTCTCCTGAATTATTCTCATGTCCTCATCTAGCTCTTCCACCTATTTGAATCCTCTGCTCAGTGGTGTCTGTATTGTCTCATGAGGGGAACGATGCAAGATGGTGGACCTGCCAGTTTCAAGAATGGATGTCCAAGGAGTTCCTGGGCTGTGGCTCTTTGTGAGGGTTCCCTCACCAGCATCAGGTCTAGGAATCCCCGGAGCACTGAAGAAACCTGTGAGAACACAAGATCCCAGCCTGAGGACTAACACAGAAACCCAACCCAGTTTCCCTAAAGTGGTTTTCTGGCCACTTCTCAGTTAAGTTATTCTATCAAACAACATAAAACTCTGGAAAGTCAGCTTGAGAAGAAAGAAGTTATGGATGCAAAAGCAGGTGCTGACTTTATTAACATATGCTGTTTTCTTTACCTTCTTCAGTGTACGTGCTATTGAAGCGAGCACTTTTTTACCTTCTTCAGGTTTGAAATAATAGGAGCTAATGATAGGGCAATGAAGAATGACAATTGGTTTGCTAAATTAAATAATGGGAAGAATGCATTATGAAGTGCTTACTATTTATAGGCACCAGTCACACACGTCTGATGAAGTATGGTACAAACATGGAATATTTTTATTTTTATAACAATAGCAACCATCTAGGCTTTGTGGACTCCCCCTTCTTGAAAACAAACAAAGTTCTATAAGGATATCTGACACAGATACCATGTTTTCCTGTAATTTCTTGTAATTTACTTTTTGAAGTATATCTTACATACATTCAAATTCATGAATATTAAGTGTATGTCTTACATAGTATACATATTTACACCTATTTACTCTCTAGACCCATCAGAATACAGAACATTTCTGCCATTGCAGGGGGTTACCTCGGGCCCCCTTCCTGTTAATACACATCTCCCTGCAAAGGGTCACCACTCACCTCACTTCTAGTAGCATAAATGAATTTTGTATCTTTTGTCTTTTACATAAATGGACTCATATACTGTCAATTCTTCTCTGTCTGGCTTCTTTCACTCAACATCATGTCTGTGGGCTTCATCTCTGATATGTGTAGTAAAAGCTTTAATCTTTTCATTGCTGTGTGCCCTCACTGTTAAATTGTACCACATATAATTTATCTATTTGGAAAACAACCTTGGTGTCTAGTTTCTGACCATTAGGATTAAGGCTGCTCTTGTATGTGACTTGGAAGAGCAACACACCATCTCTATTGGGTGTGAGACTATTTTGATACCATGCTTTTTTACTCACTTTTAATTATCTAAACTTAGTCCAGTGATATTAAAGTTTTAATCTGTTCAGTTCAAGCAGTCCCTGTCTTCTTGCAAGGTCACACAACTATAGGAGTGATTCTACTGGGGTTCTTCTCTAAGATTTAGGGGTGAGGGGAGAGGGTAATTCTCCCCTAAAAGGCAGCCTCACTTCCTCTCAATGCTATAACGCAGAGAGGAGGGGAGGTGTGTGTGGTGTCAGTGTTTATATGATCCTGTGGAAATGGCTACTCCCTCCCAGTAAGCCCTCTCCCTTCACTCCCATCAGCAGTTCCCAGGGTGGTGGTTCTTCGACTCAGCACCATTATTTCCTGAGCTTGACTCTACATGGCAATCCTCAGAAAACAGGAAAGATCTTACTTGGTCCCTTAATCATGCCCTTCATTGCCCTGTACAATCTAGCCCCTGCCTACCCTCTGACATGTCTTGCCTTTTCCCCTGGCTCACTTTGCTAGCCACAGAAGCTTTTCATCTTGGCAGAAGGCCTTTGCATCTATTGTTTCCTCTGCCTCAGACATTTGTCTCCCAGATCTTTGCATACCTTACTCCTTCCTTGTATTCCTATTCCAGTTCAGATACTCTGTCCCCAGAAGGGCTTCTTTCACCCTTCAACCTAAACAAACTTCCAATCCACTCTCTTGCATACTCCATTGCATTACAATGTGTGATTTACTTCATAGCATATTCCACTCTCTGAAATGATTTTGTTTATCCATTTGTTTGTAGTTTACCATCTGCCTCCCCAACCCAACTAGAACACAAGCTCTATGAGAGTCAGGAAATCTGATGTCTTATGCTGCAATATCCCCAGTAATTAGAATAGTCCCCAGTATGTCATAGGTGCTCGTCGAGGTAATTCTCTTGGAGTAAGGTAAATCTTGTCTGATTGACTCTTCTAGCCAACCCTTCAACAGAGGACCCAGTTGCATCCCATTTTACAGACAAACTTCAGAGATGGAGAGGCTGAGTCCTTTGCCCATTGAGTGAATAGGAAGAGCAGAGATTTGAATCCAAGTGATTCTAATTCCAAAGTCCATGCCCATAAACCAGGATCTACTCCTGGATATACCATTCTTTGAAGCTACAGAGAGATTGAAAAAAATCTAAGAATGATTTTGAACTTCAGCAATAGATACTGCTTCTCACCTTGTGTAGGTCCTTCACTCTTGGAGGTAAACTGTCCCGAATCCTCCGCATTGCCTGGAGGGGAGGCTCATTGAAGTAGGGGGGTTCGCCATCGATCATTTCTATCACCATGATCCCAAGGGACCAGATGTCCACCTGTCAGGCACAATCCAGTGGTTATCTCAGGCAAGGAGAACATTCTGAAATGTGTGTCCAGGGGACCCAACAGATTCACACCCACTTATAAATTAATATGATATTTGTAAACTTTGAAGGTTTATAATGCCAATAATGCCAATAGATTTATTTATTTATTTATTCATTTATTTATTTATTTATTTTTAGATTTTATTTATTTATTATAGACATAGAGAGAGAGGCAGAGACACAGGCAGAGGGAGAAGCAGGCTCCATGCAGGGAGCCCGATGTGGGACTCGATCCCAGGACTCCAGGATCACGCCCTGGGCCAAAGGCAGGCACTAAACCGCTGAGCCACCCAGGAATCCCCTGCCAATAGATTTAGAGTGAACTGCCGAGTTACCAAGTTTTTGCTAATGCTCTTCATTTGCTTTTTAAAAAATTGTTTTTTTTATGTTTTATTTTATTTAAATTCAATTTAATTAATATACAGCATATTCATTTGCCTTTTAAAGACAACTTCAGTGAGATTTCTGCCATTTAGGTACACAGGACAATCTTAGCATTCTGGAGTTTAGAACTTCTTCTTCTTCTTTTTTTTTTTTTTTTTAATTGCCAAATTTGGTGGTTACCTACCTAAGGGCAGATGAGAAAAACACCCACAGTTTTATGTTTTGAACATAGAGAAGACAGTTGTATTTAAACCATGAAAAAGGCATTTGACATACTCATAACACACTGCAAAAAGCTACATTGCATAACACCATATATGCTGATCCCTTTATTTATAATTTTATTTTTTTAGAGATTTTCCTTTATTTATTTGAGGTAGAGAGAAAGAGTGAGATAGCATGAGCAAGGGGCAGAGGGAGAGGGAGAAGCAGGCTCCCCACTAAGCAGCAAGCCCCATAAAGGGCTCTGCCCCACAACCCAAGACCTGGGATCTGGACCTGAGCCAAGGCAGGCGCTTAACTGACTGAGCCACCCAGGGGTCCCCAATTTGATTTTTAAAAACAGTTCTTCCTTCCCTATGCTGCGCTGTAGCTCTTTCCTTTGCATTTTATCATTTTGGAGCAGCATGTGTGAAACCCTGCTTTATAGAACCATTTACAAGGAACAGAGAAAAGAAAAGGAGGAGACAACAAGAAATTCTTTTTGAGTAAAGAACAGGCAGTCAGGACAATGAGAAGGCAGAGCTGGTCTGTAAACTCCCCGCAGGGCGCTTCCCCTTCACAGCCTCCTCACCCCTCTTACCAGCTGCATGCCTGCTCTAACCCTTGCTGTGATCTTCACAGAGAATTTATGCTCTTGGGACCACTGGGAGAAAACCAAGTCGAGTACTTCTTCAAGGGCAAGTAAACAAGGGAAAGAGCAGAGTCTGCCTTCACTTATGCCAATACCCTTAGTCCACTGGCCCATGCCACTTCTCCACGCTTCTCCTCCCTTAGAATCACCTTCTGCACCATAATGTGTGGAAACGCTGTGTGCCCGGCCGGAACGAGCTCCTTGCGGTCGGGTCGTGCGTGTGGACTTGCCTGCTGCCGCAGCGCTCGCTCACACCACACACTCCCTCTCTAGAAGGCCTTTCTTCCACTCCTTCCGGCCTCTCATTTTCACATACCCAAAGCTTATCTCTTAATAGATTATGAACAATTGGTTCTTTTCCAAATGAAACAGAAATTGGGCCTTATTTTAAAATACAATATTTTCCATGGGAAAACCCATTCCCATGGGTTTCCATGGGAAAACATTACTACTCAGCCAAATACTACCTCTATTTTGCAGAGCTTTCTCTGACCCTCTATCCTTTGAATCATGATACCCGCTCATCTGTGCATCTCTAGCCACTTTTCAAGTTGCATTGCCTTGCTTTGAGTATGCTGCCATCGAGGGTGGTGGAATCAGAGTTTGCCTGATTCCCTCCCACCCCCAAGGTATATTTAGGGCCTCAGTAAATGCCTCTGGATCAATATTGTGGCAGTCCCCTGCCACAACCTACTCTGTGACAAGTCTAGAAATGGGAGTCAAATATGGAGTCAAAGTCATCATCTTGATCTGTGGTCATTAACTTTCTCAGAACCAATGCACCCTTAAGCCTGTCCAGCCACTCCCAAACAATGACTGTCACCCCCTTACCTCTGTCCCATAAGGTAGCCTCGAAATCACCTCGGGCGCCATCCAGTAGGGAGTGCCAACCAGTGATTTCCTTTTTGGCACCTCTTTAGAAACTTGAGCACAGAAACCAAAGTCAGATAACTTTATCTGAAAAGGAAAGAAATACATCAAAGTTAACAATCTAAATATATCAGCTTCCAGATGGAGGAATAGACTTTCAAATTCAAAACAAAACAGTCTCATGGACGGGCCTTGGAAATATTGGTGGTTGTCAGACCTTTTTTATTGGAAAGTCATGATCCATTTTAATGAAGAAACCTCCCATAGCTCCACCAGGGTTCACTTGCAAATGTGAAACCAAAAAAAGTTACAAATTACACTCCAAACAACAAATTTGTTAAAATTCAAACCCACAACTTTAATTGAATATACAGATGATGGTTTGGTGTAAACAAATTGCTGTTTTTTTAAAGTAGGCTCCATGCTCAGTTTGGAGCCCAGCACAGGGCTTGAACTCATGACCCTGAGAACAAGAACTGAACTGTGATTAAGAATCAGATGTTTAAAAAAACAAAAAAAAAAAAAAAAAAAAGAAAAAGAAAAGAAAAAAAAGAGAAAAAAGAATCAAATGCTAAAAAAAAAAAAAAAAAAAGAATCGGATGCTTAACCGACTGAGCCACCCAGGTACCCCAGTAAATTGCTATCCTTAATGAGAGTTTTATATATACTGTTGCTGTTTAGGTTGTTTTGCATTGAACACATTTGGATTTCTAAGTACCATGAGATGATTAAAATGATCTGCCCCATCTCTGTATTTGAATTAATGCAAGACCCCATTATATAGAATGCTGAGATATCACTTTTAAGTTTGGGCTCTTCTTTTTGTTTTCCTCCTTTGCTCATGACAAACTGAATTTGCTAATGTGAACATCAGTGTAGGTAAAAATATGAGTGTAGAAACTTGGTATTAGCACTTGGTTACTAGGGGTTTAAGGTGGCCATCCTACTGACCCAGTGTATATATATGTTATTTATCTTGGATGTCATCAAAAAGGAAAAAAAAAAAACCTGAAAACTCTTGCACAGAGCTTTTAAGATTACTATTAAGAACCTACTGCACCATTAGGTTTACTGTGGGCTTATTTACCCCAGATGACCAGGATTCAGTTTATTTCTGGGGGCCATGATTCTGGTTCATGACAACTTTGTCTGAACTTCAGATGGCCTCACTGAAGAGGACTGCCACTTGGGGTTGCTGGTGATGAAACAATACAATCAAAGAAAATAATGGTTCAGAATGGGCATTTAAAAATAAAAATTTCCATAGATTAAAGATATAGTCTCTACAGCACAAATTCTCCCTTAATTCTCTTCAGAACTCCCTGAACGTTTTCAGTCTTTTTCTCTGGCTCTTTCTCTGCTGCCTGCACCTTAAATACTGGGCTTCTCAGGGTTTGGGGTCTTTACCCTCACCTCTTTATATGTTCTTGCTGGGGTACTCTGGGTACTCCACATGGAGTTGATTTTTATGAAAGGCGTAAAGTCTGTTTCTAGATGAATTTTTTGCAGATGTATATCCAGTTGTTCCAGCACCATTTGTTAAAAAGACTATCTTAGATCCATTGTATTGCCTTTGCTCCCTTGCCAAAGATCAGTTGACTCAATTTATGTGGGTCTATTTCTGGGCTACTTGGTGCCACTGGCCCATTTGTCTTTTCTTTTGCCAATACCACATTGTTTCAATGACTATAGCTTTCCCATAAGTCCTAAAGTCAAGCAGTGGTAGTCTTGCATGACTTTGCTCTTCTTTAATATGTGTTGGTCTTTTGCCTCTCCCTATATACTTTCTAATCAGTTTGTCCACAAAATAATTTGCTTGGATTTTGACTGGGATTGTACTGAATCTATAGATTGAGTTGGGAAGAAATTACATTTTGGCAATATTGAGTCTTCCTATCCACAAACATTGAGTATCTCTTCATTTAGTCCTTTGATTTTAGCCATCACTATTTCGTAGTTTCCCTCGTATAAATCCAGTATGTTTTGTTAGACTTATACCTAAATATTTTAAGGTATTAGTGTAAGTGGCAGTGTGTTTTTAATTTCAAATTCCATTCATTCGCCGCTACGATACAGCAAAATGATGGACTTCTGTCTAAAACCATATATCCTTTAACCTTCTTATATTTGTAAGTTGTTTTAGTTTTTCTTGTTAATTCTTGAGTTTTCTACATTGATGATCATGTCATCTGTGAAGAGAGACAGTTGTATTTCTTCCTTCCCAATATGTATAACTTTTATTGTTCCTTTCCTTGAATTACTGCATATGTGAGTACTTCTAGTAATATATTGAAAAGGAGAGGTGAAGGGGAACATTTTTGTCTAGTTCCTAGTGTTAGTGGGAAAGTATATTCAATTCTTAATTCAAGAATATGAAATTCATACTTCAAGGCCCTGGTTACTTCTCACTTCTTCCAGAATTTTTCTCAGGAGCCCATATTGATCTCTCCCCTCCCCAAATGTGAGAGAATTTAGCACTCATTCAATCTTGAACTATTTTCAGATGCTGATTTTGTTCCTTCAGCTAGAAATGACAGTCCTCATTGTGAAGCCTCATTGTATTACTTAAGAGCTGGGAAAACAGTAGATACCCAAAAAACACATGTTGCTAGATGTATTTTATTTTATAATGACACATACATATATCATAGTGGATCATGTGGTAGAGGATATATTAGTACTCTTTCTGAAACCATTATTAACTTAACTGAGGATAGCTGCTTTAAATTCAAAGTTGGAAGACAGATGAAATGGGGTAATGTATTGGAAATTATTTGTGTCTTTTTCTATTTCCTTGTTCATGATCTCCTCTCTAATCAGGCCAAGGTTAGTGGTGGTGTGGCTTGGGGTGGGAAGAAATTAGATTGCTCCAGATGGAATGCTAGAGAAAGCTGGTTTAATGGAGAGATGATTTTCTCAACTGCTTTGGCATGTCAAGAATCAAACCCAGATATGTAAGATCATAGATTTCTCATGTGGTATAAAGAAGAGAGACTTGGGGCCTTAGTAGCTGGTCCATAATCCTTGTTGTCCTATTGTAAAAGGAGTCTACAATTCAGGGAAGCGAAAATCCTATAGTCCATTCCTTTTAGCTTGAAATTATTTTCAGGAGAAGACAAAGAGCAGCCATTTGGTTATGGCAGGTCCCAACCCTATTATACATCACTTCCGCCACTCCAAGCAGATGGTGGTGGCCTTCAGAAATACCAAAGTAGTAAATATCCCCAAACAAGGGAGATGAACAGTCACATGCATCTGTGTTCAGAGGTAATATTCAAAGTATTTAATAACCAGAATCATCTAGACCAATTGGAGTCTAGACACGAAGTTGAGCTGTGTACTGGAGTGATCCCCGGGGGCTTTACCATCTTTAATGAGGCAAGGGCATCCCAGTAAAGAGCTGTTATAATGGGGGATACTCCAATGACTTGAAACAGTGGCTATTAACCAACAAGAATGAAAAGATAGTAATATTTCAATAATGGGTATGGATATACTACTGAATGCTGGCTGAATATGAGCCTTGGTTATACCAAATGTGGCCTCCTGAAGAGATGGCACAACAGGGTGGGTGGGGGGAAACTTGAGGCAATGTTATTGGCTTCCATGGTCTTTGTTGTGCAGGGGTCCAGAAACTCCTCCAGATCTCAATGAAGGAATGGAAAAGTGCCTGGCACAAGCCTATGGTTGGCATGAGGAGTCTCAGGATGGCTTTCAAGACTTGAAACAGGAGGCTGAAGTTGTGAAATGCTGCAGAGGCACTTTCCCAAAAAGCCCAGCAGCTGTGGGACCTGTTAATCATCAGTGGTCACCAGTCCTTGTAGCAGAAGAGGCCAGTTATGCCAAGGCAGGGAGCAGAGAGAAACAAGAAGATGGGTCTTATATCCTTCACCTTGAGTTCCCAGAAGTCATATTTGTCCCTTATTCTAGACTCCTTGAGAAAGAGAGGGGTGGGAAATGAGAAGAGGGAGTGGATGGGAGCCAAATCTGAAAGATTGAGGTTCTAAAGGTATCAGTTAAAGCTTACATTAATGTGGTTGTGGGGCTCCTGGGTCGCTCAGGAGTTGAGCGTCTATCTTTGGCTCAGGTCATGATCCTGGGGTCCTGGGATCAAGTTCCACACCAGGTTCCTCACAGGGAGCCTGCTTCTCCCTCTACCTATGTCTCTGCCTCTCTCTGTGTCTCTCCTGAATAAATAAATAAAATTTAAAAAAATAATGTGGTTGAACTTTAATAGACAATGTTTATTTAAGTAGACTAAATTTAATAGATTGAATTAAGAGCTGCTTTTTGTTTTGTTTTGTTTTTTTAGTCAGGTGAACTTTGTGAAGAAGTCTAGATCAGTTTTTAAAAATGGGAAAACTATAATTGTGTGTCTATATGTTAGTGGTTATCTCCAGAGCTCTAGTGTGAGTAAATTTGTAACCCTACTACGCAGTGAAGGAGGAACAATTTTGCCAAAACATTTTTTTTTTGCCTGTAAATTTTGAAAACCTAAATTAAGCAGGTGAATGTATCAGCATTTTGGCATTGGCAGTTTTTAATTTCAACACTTCTAGTGTGGCTTTCTTTTTCCAGACATAAAAAAAGACCCCAAACCTGCCTAATAATTATTTCCTGACAATATGTAAAATAAGAAACTGAAACTCAACACGGGAAGCTACGTCTGTTCTTCTTTTGTAGACGTGGAAGTGGTTTTACATGAATTTTTTACTCATTCAAGGACATAAAAGACAATTCTCTAAAAGAACATAATTGCACACAACACTCGTCCAAACAAGTCTGCAAGTAGATAATGAGAACTCAAGTACTGAGTATAATAAAGCACTATAGGCAGATCTTCAAATCACACAGACTCTAAGCTGAGCCTTATTTCAGATAGAACTGTACAACATGGTGGATTAGGAAATACTTTGTCTCACTAATGCAGTTAGGTTAAGAGAACTGCAACCAACACACTGCCTGCCAATCTCTTAACAGCAAGCAATGCAGCTTGTTCCCCAGGGGCCAGAAATTAGAGCTTAGAGCTCAAAGCAGCTCTTTAAAGCTGTGATCCTATTCATCACAGTGGATCCTGGCTAGGAATCAGGGGCCGCACAAAAACGTGGGTGGTGGAGGAGAGGCGGGGGTGGGGGGGGTGTATTCACAAGATAGCTACAGGTTTAAGAGAGAAGGTAAAACCCTCATTTTGTAAATCGCATACGCTCTAAAGAATTCATGCATCTGCTTCAGGTTTTTGCCAAGGCAAAAAGATGGCTGTTTTTGTGCCTGGCTCCCAGGTAATGAGGTAATGATATTCAAAGTGTGTAGCATCGGCATCCCCTGGGAATCTGGGAGAGATGCAGGCTTTGGGGTATTACCCAGTCTGGTTGGAATCAGAATCTCTGGGGAGTGACCCTGGAATTTGTTTTTTTGGCTAAGGTCTCCTTTGGTTTCCAGGTTCACTCCAGTTTGAGAACTTCTGTTTTGAGAAGAGCAATGACCCAGGAATGGAAAGAGGTAAGAGAAGGGGCCAGACTGATAAAGATGTCTCCAGTGTAAAGCCCCACTTCTTCAGCTGCTAAACTGAAGAGAGGAGGGAGGACGTCAGAGTTGTGAAGCTGGACTGGTATGGAGGCCCCAGCCAGCTCCTCTGCTACTTGACAGAGTGGGACAGGGTGGGAACTTGCCTAAGACTGTACAACAGTAGGAGGACAGTAGAGAGGAGGACTCAGACCTGGTCTCCTGACTTGTAGGCTGTACTGCCTGCAGAGGAAAAGCCACCTGTGTGGAGTAGCAGGGAAAGGAAAAGGCATAGAGTCTGGGGTCATCTCAAGATTTCGTGGGAAAGGAATGAATTTAAGCAAGCTATATAACATACTCATGTCTCTCTTCATTTACGAAGAGCTTCTGGAGGTAATTGTCAGGTCTTCCTCTAATTGGAAAATTCTAGTTATTTGAGAGACAAAAACATTCAAATGCCTAAGAGTGCCAAAAAAATTATCAACGAATTTAACAGACCATGTGGAGACAATGGAAAACTAGAGGTACATGTCCTTGGTAAAGAGACACTGACCTCTAGCTGTCAGGGTCCAGTAAAGGGGAGTGTGGAATAGTCACGAGGCCCTGGTCACCATCTATGGCCCCATATCTATCCTTTACCCTCATTTGCAATCCTGTGAAAGAGAGGGCACAAACACATTACACTGTGCCTGGCCCCTCTCCCTCGGAGGACATGGCAAGACAAAGACTCAGTGCAAATCTTTTATTGAGGAGATAAAGGCAACTGGTAGTGAAATGAGAATATAGAGTAGTGCAGGGAAGGCAGCTAGTCAAGGATTAGTCAGCAATGTAGGAACCAGAGCTTACTTCTGATGAGGACGTCTGGGATATTGGGTAGAACATGTGCCTCAGAGCTAGTCTACCCAGGGGCAAGAAAGCTGGGGTACTTATACAGCAACTCCCCTCACTTGATCCTGGGCTGCCCCTAGGGAGCATGAATGTTAATTCCCTGGAATTTCTAGCCTGCTCTGTTCTGGAAGAACGGAATGCATGGCTGGACAAGGTCCCCAGGAAAAGAGATGCCAGTGGCAGCACTGGGAGGTGGAGCTATGAGCACCAAAGGAGGAAGTCCGGTGAAGGTATGGGTGTGGCCTCAACAGCATCCTCCCCACACTACCTCCATTACCAGCATATGTGAATTCAGGCACAGTGTTGTCAGGTACATTGATTTCTTTTAAAGATTTTATTCATTTATTGAGAGAGAGAGCTTGCAAGAGAGAACACGAGTAGGGGGAGGGTCAGAGGGGCAAGCAGACTCCACACTGAGTGGGGAGCCTGATGTGGGGCCCTATCCCAAGACCCTGGGATCATGACCTGAGCTGAAGGCAGACACTCAACTGACTGAGCCACCCAAGCACCCCAGATACTTTGATTTTTTTATTTTTTTATTTTATTTTTTTTTTAAATTTTTTTTTTTATTTATTCATGATAGGCACACAGTGAGAGAGAGAGGCAGAGACACAGGTAGAGGGAGAAGCAGGCTCCATGCACCGGGAGCCCGACGTGGGATTCGATCCCGGATCTCCAGGATCGCGCCCTGGGCCAAAGGCAGGCGCCAAACCGCTGTGCCACCCAGGGATCCCTACTTTGATTTTTTTAAAGGAAGATAGGAATCTGATATTTTATGTGACATTTCCTGATTCTTAAATTATGGCAATTTTTAGTTAAAAAAAAATGACCACAACAATCACTGTGTATTTCCCTTTTCAATACAGGCACTGGGCTTAATAGATCAGGGTTTTGATTTCCATTCTAGCCAATGAATCTGATAAAAGTTAAGTCACTCACTGTCTAGTGGCTCCTAAGTATCATCTCTCAAATGCAAACCTCAGGCCGAGGAAAGATCATAGATGAATTTATGCAACCCTTAATTGCAAGGGTCGGGGATCACCTTCTCTGAGCATCTAATTTATACCTGGGTTACTTCTCCTGGTTTCACATAAGAATGACTTTATGTAATTCTTGCAACCACTCTATGACATGCTATTTACTTTTCCCTTTCAAACTCAAAATACCACATCCCCCCTCTGCTTAACATGGATTAGTGACTCATTAGAGATTATTTCTGCTATAGACAAACAATGAACAATTTACTCTGAAAGCAAACAATCTCCCTTCTAGTCTTTGAAGTGGCCACAAAGGATTTATTCCCACCCTCCCTACTTTTTAAAGTAGGTTCCATGCTGGGGCTTGAACTCACAACCCTGAGATTGAGACCTGAGTCGAGATCAAGAGTCAGATGCTTAACAGACTGAGCTACCCAGGCACCACAAGGATTTATCTTTTCTTTTAAGTGTTTTATTTATTTATTTGATAGTGAGAGTGAGAGAGCAAGAGCAGAGGTGTGGGGCAGGGGAGAGACTCCCCACTGAGCAGGGAGCCCAATGTGGGGCTCAATCCTAGGACTCCGGGATCATGACCTGAACTGGAAGGCAGATGCTTACCAGACTGAGCCACGCAGCTGCCTCAGGATTTATTCTTTTAAGAAACCCTGAGCAATTCACTGTCTCTTTTAGTTTTTTTTTTATTTTGAAATAATTATAGATTCATAGGAAGTTGCAAAGAAATGTGCATTCAGTCTTTCCTAATGGATCTTATACAACTAGAGTGTATCTTATATCAACACCAAGAAACTAATGTTGGTATAGTCCATAGATCTTGTTCAGATTTAATCATTTCTACATGAACCCATTTATGTGTGTTGTGTGTAAGTGTGTGTATACACTTTGCAATTGTATCACACTGTAGCCTTGAGTAACCACCACCACAATCAAGGTAGCCAACTGTTCCTTGGGGCACCTGCGTGGCTCTGTTGGTTAAGCGTTCAACTCTTGATTTCAGCTCAGGTCATGATCTCAGGGTTGTGAGATCAAGCCTTGTGTCAGCTTCAAGTTCAGTGGAGAGTCTGCTTGAAATTCTTTCTCTTCCTCTGCCCCTCCCCTGCTCATGTGCACACATTCTCTCTCTAAAATAAATAAATAGATGTCTTTTAAAAAAGGTTCCCAACTGTCCCACCACCATAAGACTCCTCGTGCTACCCTTTTACATTCACCCTGCATTCCCTCATTGAATTGTGTGGCATGTATCTTTTCAAGATTGACTCTTTTCCACTGTACACAATTTTTTTTCTGAGTGGTATTGCATGGTACAAACCTCCCACTTGTTTAACCACTCACCTTTTGAAGGACACTCAGGTAGTTTCTAGTTCTGGGCTATTATAAATGAAATGGCTACAAATGTATGTGTGCAAATAAGTTTCCATTTTTCTGGAATATATGCCTAAGAATGAAATTGTTGACCAACAACATGCAATTTTTAGTTTTGAAAGGAACTCTTCTTCAGAGTGGCTGCACTATTTCACATTCCCACAAGCAGTGTATGAGTAAGTGGTGTTATTGCTACTTTTCATTTTGGCCATGCTGACAGATGTGAAGTGATATCTCCTAGTTTCAATTTGTATTTCTCTAAGGGTTAATGATGCTGCACATCTCCCAACAAGAAGAAAAATCAGTACAGCTTGTGTAACAAACAATATTTTTCCAGAAAAAGCCAAGAAAATATTCCTCAGCTAATGAGCTCCTCTGATCATGAGTCAATCTTCCTCTCCCACTGAAGGTTTTACATTCTCTCCTCCTGAATTGGAAGGGCTATACGTACAGTGGAACTGGCATCATGAGACTTTGAGGTTAGATCATAAAAATGCCATGTGCTTCTACCTTGGGATATTTGCTCTTGGAATCCAGCCTCCATTCTGAGAGGAAGGCCACATGGAGAGGTCACATCATAGGTGTTCTGGTTGACCTCTCAGCTGAATGCCCAGCCACTAGCCAGCATTCACTCCTCCAGTATGTAAGTGAGGAAGACTTCTAGATGCATCATCTAGCCTATAAGTCAGAGCAGCCCTGGCTAGGTGAGCCCAGCCAACCTTCAGAGCCATGAAGAACCCTACAGTGACTTTTGACTTAGACCCTAAGTGTGGGAGTGATTTGTTACAATGACAACAAATAAATGAGGAGGTCTACTCCACTATAAAACTTCATGCTCTACTAGATTAGTACAAAATAGATTAGTACAAAATTTTTTTGAAGTAGCCACACCATGTCTCTGCTCTCATTCTTAAAAAAAAAAAAAAAAAAAAAAAAAAAAGTTTCCTTTCTCTATAGAAATTGAAGAAGCCCACTGTGCTGTTCTGAAATGTGAATAAGCCTACTCTGGGCAACATGGCCAAGAGCCACATGATCTTGGTGCTGCCTACAACACTGAGTGTTCTTGTCTGGAACACTCTGATCCCTGACAGCCATAGGACTCACTCCCTCAGTCTCTGCTGTCACATCATCACCTCTAAGGGGCCTTCTCTGATCTCACCGTCCATCACTTTCCACCTGCTTATCTTTACTCTGCTTAAATCTATTATAGAAAACTTATCACAGCCTGTCTGGAGCTGATTTTATTCATGTATTTATCCCACCTCCATGCCCCAAATAAGCTTAATGAAAGCAGGGGTGTTGCCGTGTTCATCCTCAGGACCTAGAACTGTTCCTGGCATAACAGTAGACATTTAGTGAATATTTATGGAAGGAAGAGCCCCTGTGAACTCTTTGTCAAGTATATGGAAATTCAGGAAATGTTTGAAGCATAGGTTCTGCCCTTGAGAATGACACTGAATGATTAAATAACTTTTTGTACATTGTGGGGAGGGGAGGCCTTTAAGCTGATTAAACAATGAGTTATCTTAATCTTGGGCCTGATTTTGACATCTGACATGTACTTGCAGCAAGGAAGCCTTTCTCATCAATCTCCAGAAACAAGGGAGAAAAATCTGCCTTGAAACTGCCCTGCTTTATTTTCTTTTTTCTGCAAGCACCAGTCCTCAGAGCCAATTTGTGGACCAGTTCAGTGCTTTGCAAATTATGTTCTGAAGTCACGGAATCTTGTCTAAGTATTCTCTTGAGTCAGGTCAGTGGATGATCCCAATCCTTTTCCCATAGCTCCCCTACTTTCTGGAAGAATGTGCAACATGGCCACATATTCTTCCACTCCCCGCACCCATAGCCCTTTGCAGTGTGACTCTGCATCTTCTCTCATCAAGAGGTAGAATCTATTTCCCCATCCCTTGCATCTAGGCTTGACTGTGTGACTTACTTTGGCCAAAGGGATATTAAAAAACAAGGTATCAGGAAGGTTAAAAACTGGGCAGTGGAGTTTGCCTCACTTGCTGCTCTGGGGAACCTTGCCACAGGCACCATAGGAACAGGCCTGGGATAGTCTGCTAGGAGATGTGGGGCACATGGCAAAGCACCAGGCAAAAGAGTGAGGCCATAAACGGTTGACCACAAATGCAAGAGTGAGCTCAGCTGATGCCACATCGAGCAGAGACAAGCTGTTCCAGCAGAGGTCAGCCCAAACGCTCACTCACAACACTGTGAGCTAGTACATGGTTGTTATTTTAAGCCAGTATAGAGTGGTTTGTTATGTAGCAAAAGCTGACTGATGCATCCTCCCATACTCTCTTAAAAAAAAAAAGAAAGAAAGAAATTCAGCTAGAGTAATGCAAAAAGCAGGACTTAAAAATACCCATTAAAAATAATTCCAAGTTTGCAAGTGTGTATATAGGGAAATATGGAGAGAATGGGAGACACATGAGGGGTGATCTTTATTTTATCCTTTATACTTTTCTGATTTTTCCACAATAGAATTGACAATCTCTTTAAAACAAAAGAAGAAAGGCCAAAGTGCTTGGGCAGTTTATTTTAGCTGTCTTCTGATTGTTCCTAGGCAATTCTGCTGTAACATGAATATTTTCCACATGGCTGAGGTTGCTGGGTTGTAAAAGACAGGTTATCAATGGGACAGCTGGCTTCCTGCATGCAAGCGCCATTACCTCTGGTAGGAGTTTCAGGGAGATTAAAGGGCCTAGATGGTAAAAATCTTCAAAACTCTTCCATCTAACTAAGACTGCCTTGAAATGTCAACTTGTTATTTCCTTGGCTATCGTATTCCATATTCTTTTGTAACCTGGTGTGGTTGATGAGTTTCAGCAGAATCACTTGAGCAGGCTGCAGTGATGGGAAATGCAGTGATGGGCCTGGGGATGAGCTAGTGTGATAAATATCTTTTGTTTGCCTTTCCAGATCTATTCTCCTCCCTTCTCTGAGCCCTGGGATGCCAACCCGTTTTGACTGCACTGATGGCTTCTTATTGGGCTCAGCCAATGGGGAGCACCAAAGGGAGACTGGAAGGAAGGGATGGAGTAAGGCTTAGGTATTTATCCTTCCAGGTCCCATACTGCAGCTTCACTGTGGTCTGTCTTCCACTGAAGATCAGAGCTCCTGACAGGCATCCCTCTTTAGACAATAATCTCTATTTTCAGATTCCAGTAGCCAGTTTCCTGCCTTACCTTCTCAGGCATGGGGTAGTAAGAGTTGCACTCCATTCTAGAGTGCCACACTAATCCTCAGGTACTCTTCCTTATGACATGTCTACATCTGCCCACACCTTTATTAAACTCTCCTTGAGTGGTCCACTGGAGTTTGTTTTCTCTTTCCTGCAGAAACGCTGAGAAATATTGCAGACATGCACAACTCCATGGACAGTGTGGACAAAGCCCTGGAAAACTCATCTCTTCTCCAACAAAAATGAGAACATGGAAGTTTCTATTACTTCTTACACTCTTTGTTAAAGTGGAAAGTCATTCATCAAATTCAGATCACAGATAATCATAACAGGATGACACAGAGGATGGTAATTTCCTTCTTGGTAAGCCTTCTGGGAAGGGTAGTGGGTGACTTGTGACCAAGGAAACTTACAATTATGAGAAAGTGTTCTTAGGAGGACAATGCCCATGACAGACAAAGTGACAAGGGAAGCCATGAAGAAGTCAAACATGGAATCTTACCCGGCCATCACTTGTCAGGAGGATGGAGTCACTCTTTATGTCCCTGTGAATCACTCCTTGATTGTGAAGGTAGGAGAGAGCTCTCAGAACTGACAGACAGACGGTAGCTATCTGTTCTTCATTCATTCTAGAAAGGAAATAACACGTCAGGAGCAAAGACAGGTTTAAGGATATCTTTGAAATGATCAAGAGAGGTAAGGTTGCTCCCTTGGGTTCCAGTGAACAGGTCCATGTTCTTCAGCCCATGTCTGAAAAATCTACAGGCAAGGTCAAAGAAGTCTTAGGATCTGACTCCTAGAACTTAAGGGTTGGCACTGAGGATGACAGGGGCCAAACACAAGCCAAAGGAAAGAGACCCCTATTTGCTAGCTTTTGGGTCATTAATGCAAATGCACTTCCTTAGACTCTCATGGGTAATTCCTTAGGTATTGATAAACTTCCAGGGTCCTAGAGAGAGTGCACTGAATAGAGCCAAGGCTCCAAGGATGCCTGATAGGTGACCTTGAGCAAACCCTTTTAACTTCCTCATCCTCATCTTGGAAATGGGAACATCCTCTTTAAGGTTGGATTTGGACAACTTGGTCTTTAGATCTTTAAGATCCCCTAGGATTAGCCCTGTCTCTAGGACTGGAGATTCCTGTTGGCCTACATCCTTCCATCAAGAGGGAAACTGGACTTAGTTAGTTACTAATAACTAAGTGTGAATGAATGATTCTTGAACAAATGGACCATGGGAATGAGAAAGGCAAGCACAGCAGTGGATATGTGCTCCCTCATTTCATGGCTGTACCCTTCGGAAGAAGGGATCTGGCTTCAGAGGAGACTGAGGTCACATGGCCTGCCCATGGCTACACAGCTAAGAAAGTGATCAGACCATGATTCCAACTCTACCTCTTTTTGAATTCAGACTCCTGCTGTCTCCCTGTATCACATCACCAGTACAGTGTGTCATATGAATGGCTTTTAAGCCATTGAAGAACCTAGGTGGGAAGAATTATTTGGACATCAGTACCCTCAAAAGAACCCACAGAAGCCTAACTCATCTGGGTATAAAAAATTCCTCCCTCTCACAGAGACAATGAGAGCGGTCCAAGCTGGCTAGCAAATGTGAAAGAGCTCCTAAAACAAACTGTTATGCAAACAGAGGAGACTGTTGGGAGAGACAGAGTGTGTAACTGACCACAGCCCAAATTCCAAGGACTGTGTTGGAAAATAATCCCGGGGAACTCCAAGCTCAGCTGGACAAGGAAATGGGCAGCCCTGAATTTGTATCAGTCTTGTTGATTCCAGCAAACTGTGACTGAGTAAAATTAGGATTCAAAGTAGCATCCAAGGAGGTGGCCAATTAGGAGAATGTTGAAATTATAAGTTGGATGGGTATTCCTTCTCTTCAAAGAAGCTTCTTCTAGCAATGCATCGATCTCCTACTGAGTCAGGCAAGAAGAAATGTTCTTATCTGAGAGTGGAAACCTACAACTTCTGTGTTCTCAGTTTTGTGTGGGTGGGCTGGTCATTGTGCTGGATTGTGAAAACAATAGATGACAACTCTCACATCTGCCCACAGCAGAGCCCTCAGAGGTTTAGAGCATTGTCAGCAGGGATAAGCTCAAATATACCTTAAAAAATAATTCAGGAGCAAGAATCATCTTTTTTTTTTTAATAATTTTTTTTTCTTGGATTCTACAAGATTCAAGTTCTTTGAGGCAGACATAAAGATTATTTACAGGTCAATATCAACAAATGTTAATGGAATCTGAGCCCCCATCATTGACTGAAAAATCACCTTTAACTGTCATATGGGACAAATACTGCTTATTCTGAATTCAATGGCTTTTAAACATACGGGAACCACTATAGAAAGACTGCCCTTTCCTACTTCTGCAGAAAGGAAGCCTGAATTGGGATAAAGATTCCTCAGTTCTGGAGTCAACTCCAAATTCAAGTCCTGGCTCTGTTATGTAGAGGTGTGTAAAGGTTACATGAGTTAATGTTTGAAGTGCTTAGCCCTTTCTTTTGCCTTCTGGAACTCTCTGCTCCCTGGAAATCAGTAGGGTAAATTAAACAAGATGCTAGGTTGGGGTCAAACTTTTGGTATGCATAGGAAATGTCTGAGCACCTGGCTACCTTGTGTGTGGTTGGTCTGGGTAGAGCCTAATTCTGTGTTTTTAACAAGCTTCTAGATGATGTTGATTCTACTATTCTCCAGACCACACTTGGAGTAGCAAGAGGTTGTTTTATTAATCAATCAAAGTATTCCAAGTCCTAAATATTGTGTTCCTTGGCATACAATTTCTTTCTTTAAAAAAAAAAAACGATTTTATTTATTTATTCATGAGAGACACACAGAGAGAGGCAGAGAGACACAGGCAGAGGGAGAAGCCAGCTCCATGCAGGAAGCCCAACATGGGACTCAATTCAGAGTGTCCAGGATCATGACCTGGACTGAAGGTGGCGCTAAACTGCTGAGCCACCTGGGCTGCCCTTTGGCATACAATTTCTCCCCATTCTCTGGAGCTCTCTGCCTTCCATAGGAAATTATTGACAAAACTGGATGAAGAGATTTAGAGAACACAATGGATCCCAGAGAGGCTAGCTCTTAAGTGGATCTACTGACACACAATAAAAACTGAAAACAACCTTGACAAGGAAAGAGCTCTAGAGAGACACGTGTAGCTATCTGAAGCTCCCTGGGATAGGAAAAAGAATCCTCTCCCTTGGATATATTTGTAATAATTATTTTAGATGTAAGTCACATTTGTCTTATGCTTAGGTTTCTTCTGTAGATTTGTTTCTATAAGTTAAGATGATCTTATGTATTTAAGGGGGGGTGTCCTATGGCTATACCAACAGGGATCTGCCATCTGAAATGTTGGTGATAAACATACAGTGTCTTCCCTCGTGTTCTTTTGTTTTTAGATAGTTTATTATAGACTGAGAGGTATAGGGGGTCATGATCGAAACATCACCTGATTTCAGTGGAGAAACAGCAGCATACTCTATCCCTCAGTGCTTCCCCAGGCCTTCTTGCTATCTTGCTTTCCCCTTATTGTTCACCTGAATATACTTGTGATTTAGGTGCCATTTCAGTGATATCAGCTAACATCCAGCGCTTCTACTTCTTGACAATCATCTCCCAATCCTTTGGAAATGTATTTACTACCAAGAGCAAATTTAAAGTTTTCAAAATGTAACATTTTAAAAATATGTCTGTTCTTAGAAACTTGCTTCTCCACGGTGGACCATGAACCAGGAGCACTGGTGTCATCTGGGAGAGCATCATACTCTTTCCTGTTGAATCAGGATATGCATTTTACTAAGATCCACAGGTAATCTGTATGCGTATTAAAATGTAAAGAACACTGTCTTAGCACACAGTTTGCCTGCCTTCAATGTTCTTTCCTCCTACTTGCCTTCTTAGTAAACTCCTATGCATCTCTCAAAATTCATTTTGGTTATCACCTTTTATTGGAAATCTTTCTTTACTTTCCCTGTTAGAGATATTCAGGTACTCCTCTCTGCTACTTATATACCTCTTTCTAATTCTGCACAGGCATTATAATGTATGTATTTCTAATTGTGACATCCTTGAGGGAATATATTTGAGACTTTAATCGTTTTTGTGTCTTTATCTTATGTGTCCCCAGCACTCAGGAAAGAGCCTGGTACATAAAAGGTCATCAATAAACACTTAAGGAGGGACACCTGGGTGGCTCAGTGGTTGAGCATCTGCCTTCAGCTCAGGGCGTGATCAAGTTCCGCATCAGGTTCCCTGCGAGGAGCCTGCTTCTCCCTCTGTCTGTCTCTGCCTCTCTCTGTGTGTCTTCATGAATAAATAAATATTTTAAAAAATTAAAAAAAAACACACTTAAGCAAATGACCACAGCTGACACATCAGGGAAGCAAGTAACAAAAGTAATAATGATAATTAACTATTGTTACTTGTAAGACTATTTAAAAACTGAATTAAGGAATTTCAATTATGTAGGTTTCTTATTATGACATAAAACTTTGACTTATCTTCCATTAGCCTCTTCCTTATCCAGGTACCCTTGGTGGTATCACCATAGAGCAATAGCAAGGCAATTCAGAATATAATTCACTTTTAGGAAAATGTGTAGGAATGGGAAATTTTACTATTTGGCACCAAAAATCCATTTGTCATCAGCTGGCTGACTTAAAATCATTAAGTATTAATGCATTTCTGGAGGGCAAGGAGAATGTTAATTAAATGAACGACCTATATATACATGATATTACAATAGGCACTTAGGGAATATAAAGAAAAAGGGTCCTGATATCCCCTGACTTCAAAAGGCTTACAATTTATAAAGAGTTCATAGATATAGTCATTGAGGCTTTACCCTGGAGAAGAATAATAAGCACTGGAATTATTTGTCTGGATAATGAAGAGACATACCTGGTATGAGTGACAATGTCTGTCAAGGCACCGCCTTCTAGAAATTCCATGACCACCCAGAGCTCATCGCCGACAAGGTAGCTGTTGTACATGTCAACCACATTGTCATGGTGGTAATCTCGCATTATAACAACCTGGGCAAATGGAAAGATGCTTTTTCACCTGTGATGTGAAATTTGGCTTCCTGTCCTTTTGTGGCCACATCTGTGCTATCAGTACAATTGATTAAGAAATATTGACTTGGGAGGGACTTATTCAGGAGTCTACTACAGATAGAAAGACAGTATTGAGGGTAGCTAGCAGCAATAAAAGGAATCGAGTTAGTCAATTCAGAGAAAATGGCAGAGCAACCAGGCACTGGGTTTGGGGATAATGAGAGTGGAAATAGGCAAAACCCTGGCAAGGTTTGTACTCACAAGAGGGAGTTTTGTTGACTGTTCTGGGGTGGGGGGATATGATCAGATATTCTTAAGGGTCTCCTTTAGAATGCACGATCCATACTCTACCATTGTATAACCTGGCAAAAGATCACCAACCCTAAGTGGTAAATGATGAGTAGGTCTCACAAGTAAATGAAGTAAACAGTAGGAATAGGGTCACATCAGGGTAACTTAACATCTTGGGAGAAGGTCTGGGTTGAGTGTGAGAGAGGTTTGGGCTGAATACAAAGGATAGGTCTTGAAGGTAAAAGCAAATATGATTCAGGCTAACTTGAACTTAATTACCAGAGACAGCTTCCAAGAATTGCTGCCCTGCGGCTGCTTCTGGTAACATTTTCAGACTTAGTGTTAATTAATAAATCACTAAGTAATCTACATTATATTGTGTTTTGGTCTTGTGATTTGGAATTAAGTTCCAGAAGTCAGTATCATGGAAGTGACAAGCTGAAGCCCACTCACCTGGTGAGTGGGCTCTCTACAAGATGTGGAACATAGGGAAAAAATGAACTCCCCTGAGGGCTGGAGATGTATGTGGCTTCATATGAGCCTCCATTGAAGAAGGATCCAAAGTCACACCTGATTGCATTTTTATAATGTCTGTCAGGAGATGTGAGTGGTACATCCTTTGCTAGAGACTGACATATTATCTAACATTGGAATCCTGATTTGCTATCTTTAAGACCTAAACTTTCCATCTGCAAAAATCCATCTCTCTTCCCTAAACTCTCATAAAATCAATAGATTAATATTACTCCAAAATGTTTTATGTTCCTAGACATAGGTGCTCATGTTTTCCCCCTTATGTGCATTTTAGAGGTCTCAAGTAATAAGTGTAAAAGGCAAATAAGGAAGTAGAAAAACATTGCAACAAACACATAGAAAAAGGTTAATTCCTTAACATATCAAGAGCTCTCATTTATCAATAAGACAAATGCTACCGTCCTAATTGGAAACTGTGCAAAGGACATATGGTTTAATGAAGAAGTAAAAATGGCCTATAAACATGAAAGTAAGTTTACCCTCACTGGTAATAATAGTGTTAATTAAAGCAGGAAGATTTGTTCATGTCTATCAGATTAACAGAGATAACATGACAGTATCCAGTGCTAGTGAGGATGATACAGGTCTATCAGTGAGGGTCTTTACTGTTACAAACTTTCTGGAAGCCAGTATTACATATTACTTTTTCTAAAGAGAAAAAAATATAGAAGGAAACTCCTGAAATATTAATGTAGGCTATTTTTCGGTTGTGAGATTTTGGGATATTTTCTCTATCTTCCATATTTTCCACAGGAAGAATTCATTATTCCTATAGTTAGAAAATGTATCTTAAAGTTCCTAAAGAGTGATAATCCATTGGTAAACCAACTTCTGTTTATTGAGATTAAAAATAATGGCTACAGAGGGTATACATGGTATCACAACCATGTAACAAAATGTATATATACCCATGTAGATAGTGTAGCATAAGGCTCTGGAATCTGCTAGAATTCAAATCCCAGCTCTGCCATCAACCTGGTGTATGACCCTGGGCTTGATAATGTCTGTCTCACAGGTTTGTTGTGTGAATCAAGCCAGATCAGAGCTTAGCACAGTGGTTGATTTGTATGAAGTACTTTATAAAAGTAGCAGCTGTACACATACAGACCAAGTCCAGAAGGAAGGATTATGGGAACATTATTTTTGTATTTCTATTGTCAGTGCTTTCTGATGTTCTGAGCTGTACATGTAATATTTTTGAAATAGGGAAATACATGTTACTTGGGAGAGAAAGAGTGATCCGAACACACCATCTACCTCATTAAAAAGCAGTTCTCGTCTCTGTTGCTTTCGGAGGTCCATCTTCTTCACTGCGACTTGTTTCCCTGTGTGTTTCTCAGTTGCAATGCATACAATGCCGGTTGACCCTTCTCCGATTTTGATAAAGTTGTCCAAGTATTCCCTGGGGTCTCCTGGGCTGACCACCAACTGCAAAGCAGCCCGAAACTGTTCATGGGACACCCTGGAGGGCTGCTGGTCTGAAGAGGATCCCCAGCTGGGTGGGGGGTAGGTGCTGGATGAGATACTCAGAGAGCTCAGGTAAGAAGCTGTAGAGATGTACTGTGAACTGGTCTGCAGGGAGGGGTGGTGGTACAGGGTGGCTTTGTGGTACCCAGATGGGTACTGGTGGCTGCTTGAGGAATAGCCCGCTTTGCTTTGACTTTGAGGTAGTTTGGCGGGGCCCCTGGGGTAGGTGTCAGACCCTGACAGCGGAGGGCTGAGGACCATCTGTGCTCGATCATAATCCACCTGGGAAGACAGACACAGATGGAGAAATATCACATGCTAGATCTGAATGCTGCAGTCAGCGAGCCAATTGAATCAACCTATAGCTGGCCTGAATGAAGAGGACCATACACAACATAGTTGTGGGTGATGCTTACCTTGTGAGGTCCCAGATGGCTCCTGCTTCCATCCTTTACCTACCCTACAACCTCCCTATTTAGTCTATTTCTTCCCTTTTCTTTACTCAAATCCCCAGAAGCAGACGATGAGACCTGAATTTAAATGCAACTGGTGGGAGGTGATCCCAGGAGTTATGAGGTGAGACAAGGAAGGGGAACATCAATAAAGGGCAAGTCATAGAGTATGATGGTTAATTTTATGTGTTAACTTGGCTAGGCTATGGTATCTGGTTGTTTGGTCAACAATATTCTGGGAAGGTATTTTTTAAAGATGTGCTTAACATTTAAATCAGTAGATTTTGAGCAAAGCAGATTGCTCTCCATGAAGTGGGTGGGCTGCATCTAATCAGATGAAGGCTTTACATGAAAAGACTGATGTCATCCATAGAGAGACTCTCTCTGTGTACACAAACACACCCCCTACTGGTCATCTTTTTGGTAAGCCCCAATATGCCACAGCAAGTTACCAATGAAGCAATTGTAATCTAATCCCACCAGCTAACTCTGTACCCTGGGAGACTATATTAAGCATATACCTTGAAGTTGTCCCATCTGAGGGGCCAAAAGATGGAGTATTTATGCACCAGATCCCTTCAAAACACTGTTTAACATCTGCTTCCATGAATATTAATTTCCTGGCACTCCTGATTTGCCTTATCCTGGGCTGACTAGCCTCCAGCAGATAGAGAAACCTTTTAGACCAGAATTTCTCAGCATTGGCACCACTGATTTTGGGGGCTAGATAATTCTCTGATGTGGCCAACTGTCCTGTGTGTTGCAGGATGTTTAGCAGCATCACTAGATTCTACCTACTAGATGCCAGTAGCAGCCACTTTGCCAGTTATGACCAAAAATGTTTCTTGAGATGTTGCTAAATATTCCCAGAATATGGGCAAAATTGCTCTTGGCTGAAAACTACTGCTTTAGACAAAGGAAAGCAGTGATGGCAGACAGAAACAATACGTGATGAAGGGATATGGTTGGGGCACCAATTATACCCACTGCTCCTAGGAAAGGGCCTTCTCCTACTCATGTGAAACACAGGGAGAGTTTTAATTAAAAAGTGCCTTATGCCAAAAAAAAAAAAATCTGCCTTATCCAAGGTGTACTTGGTGTATAGGCTCTGTTTTCCTTTGCAGGAATAAAAGATCCCATTTGTCATTAAAGGATGTTAGTCTTCAGTGAGAAATTTCAGGGGCAGAATGCCTTTCCCCATGCTTGTGAATTCATATACTAGAAGGGGGATATGTATTATCCACACGCATAACCTAGCAGATACATGTAAAAGGGAAAATACGGCTCTGCTAAGCAGCTTTTCAGTATGGACCATAAGGTAAACACATGCAATGTTCTCACCAAATAAGCAGAAATATAATTGAGAGTTGTCAAATTTTGCAGGAGTGTGTGTGTGAAAGGGAATTTGATCATCCCTCAAAAGGATTCCAGCAAAGAACATTCTACTTTAGTTTTGAAGACTAGATTCAGGGAACTCAGTGGAGAATAGGGACAGCAGAAAGAGCAGGGATGGGGGAAGTCAGCGGGAGTTTTGTACAACACTAGGTGTACATTCCAGCAATCACTCCCTGGGAGGAATCAGGGAGGACCTCTGACTAGCTCTGGAACAACTGAGGTCAGGTATGGTAAATATACCACATCATAACGTCTTCACCTCCTTGCCCAGGACAGAATACATTAATCAATCACTGCACCCTTGTGTGATATCCTGATGATGACACAGTGCTGGGTACACCGAAAGTGCTCAAAAAAGATTTTTTATTGGACTTTAGGCTCCTTCTTAACACAGCACCCTGGGAAGTCTCTACACTCTACTGGGATGTACATGAAATGACATGTACATGCCCCCATACCCCATCTAAGGATCTAGATCTACTCTAGTATGGTGGGTACTGACCACATGTAGCTACTTAATTGAAATCAATAAAAAATTAAATTAACTCAATTCCTTTGTCATAGAAGTCCCATTTTAAGTATCCAATAGCCATCACATTGGACAGCATAGATATACAACATCTCCATCATTGCAGAAAGTTCTGTTGGGTGAAGGAAATCCATTGCTCCCATGTAGTATACTCATGAATTTGTTTTGTCCACAAGTTAATTTTTGAGCCACTATTATGTGATAGGCACCTTTTCAGGTGCCATGGGAAGGTCCAGCAATAATATAAATGGACGGTATTTCTGCCCTTCTGGGGTTTACATTCTAGAGAGGGAGACACACAATAAACAAGAAAACCAATAAATGTACAGTATGCAGTCCAGTAGTAACAGAGATATGAAGGAAAATAGAGCAAAGGGTTTAAGATTAATGAGATGCCATCTTGGATGTGGTCGTCAAGGAAGTTCTCTTTTTTTAAAAAAGATTTTTATGTATTTATTCATAGAGACACACATAGAGAGGCAGACACACAGGCAGAGGGAGGAACAGTCTCCTCACAGGGAGCCCAATGCGGGACTCCATCCTCGGACCCCAGGATCACTTCTTGAGCCAAAGGCAGACGCTCAACCACTGAGCCACCCAAGCGTCCCAAGGAAGGTCTCTCTATGGGGGTGCCATTTGAGCAGAAATCTGGCTGACATGAGGGAAGAGGCCTAACATCTATGCGGGGAGGGGTAGTCTGGGCAGAGGGCACAGCACACATAGGATTCTAGGCAAATAGAGGCTTTAAGAATAGAAGAGAGGCTCCTCTGGCATGGAGGGGTGTTGGTTTGGAAAGATGGTCAGAAAAGTAGTCAGAGGGATGATCATGTAGGTCATGGCAAGGACACTGGCAGTCACTCTGAGTGAAATGGGAACCCCTGGAGTTTGCTGAGGAGAGAAGAGAGATATGAGCTTGATGTTGATCTCTGGGAGCTAGAGAAGAGACCTTTGTGGCACAGGTGGAAACAGGGATGCCAGTTAGCTTATTGTGGTCAATGTAAGTTGAGATTAGAATGGGTGCTATAGTTGGGATGACAAATGCTGGGATCCAGGGTAGCTTCTGAAGATAGAGCTAACATGATTTGCTGATGGACTGGATTAAAATGTGAAAGAAAAGAGCCAAAGATTCTGACTTGAGCAACAAGCCATTTAATGATATAAGGAGCAGAGGGGCAGGGGTAGGCTTGTGAAGTGTGGTAATCAGCCTCTATCCAAGATGCCTGAGGATCCTTGTATAGTCCCCTCTTACACTGTGCCAGGCTCATCTGTGTGATGGAAAGAATACAAGAGAAGTGAAAGCAAGTGCCTTCTGAGACTAAAAAAGATATTGTGGCTCCACTGTCTTTTCTTCTGGATCACTTGCTCTGGCCTTCTCCTGCTGTCATGTCATGAGGACGCTCAAGAATTCTATAGAGAAATTCAAGTGCAAAACCTCCTGCCAAGAGTCAGAAACTGAGGCCTTCCATCAACAGCTATGTGAACCATCCTAGAAATAATCATCTGGCCCCAGTCAAGCCTTCAGATGACTAGCCCTGGCTGACATCTTGACTGCAACCTCACGAGAGTCTCAAGGCCAGAATCATCCAGCTAATTTAGTCACAGAAAATTGAGCCACAGAAATTATGTGAGATAATAAATGTTTATCATTGTATTAAGTTGTTAAGTTTTGTGATAGTTTGTTACACAGAATAGGTAACTATCATGTGAAGGAAACCAAGAATTCTGGCATGGCCATGTTAAGTTTGGGAGAACTATTAGGCATCCAAGCAGAAACATTGCTGAGGTGACTTAGATATGTTTTGAGTACAGGGAAGAGCTGAAGCTCATGACATGCACCTGAGAGCCATTGGTGAGAGTAATTTCATTCGTTGGTATTAAAAGCCATGATGTTGCATGTGTAAGAGAATGTCCAAGGACCCTAACATTCAGAGACCAGAAATAGCAGAAGGATGTTGCATAAAGGAGCAGAGAAGTGACCAGGGATGTTGGAAAGAAAGTAAGGGACTAGAGGTTCCTGAAGCCAAGGGAGAAAAGCATTTCAAGAAGGAAGGAGTAATAGCTCATATCAGATGCCATAGAGAAGTGAAGTAGGATGGGGCATATTGCTCATTGAACATGGCAACATGGTGACCATCTAGAAGGCGGCAGGTGTTCCAAGCTCCTGCCCTATCACACAGCATGAACAAATGTCTATTCCACAAGTCTGGCAGCAAGAGCTGCCACAGAGTGGCACTGCTAGCATGGCACCATTCTCACTTCTTCTGCACTGTTCATTGGCTCCCAGATGACAGTTTTGGCCTGTGCACATCCAGAAGGGTAGCCCTTCCTAGTCTTGAGAACACCATCATCTACTCAGGTGAGTCCACCATTCAGACAGCCCTGCGCCAACCAGCAGGAACCAGGTACTGTGAAGCCAGGGCTCTGTCCTGGTTGTACAGTAAGAGAACATATGCTTCTAAGGGACATACTTAGGGTTCAATTCAGATTCTGATGGCTTTGTCAAATCACAAAGCCTCTCTGAGCCTCAGTTTCCTTGTCTGTAAAATGGTAATCATAAATACCTTTCTTGCAGGGCTTTTATGAGGCTAAACGGTGGCAACTTAGAGCAACCTAGTGTCTAAGAAAATAAGCTCTTGGTTCAAAGACCTTATCTGCCATTTATCAGTTGTGTGACATTGGGCAAGTTATTTAAACACCTATGCTTTGGTTTTTCTCTCCTGTAAAATGAGGGCTCTAACAATAATAACTACTTTTTTTAGGTCACTATGAGCTCTAAAGGACTGAATACACATCAAAAGATTGCATAGTGACTGACCAATACATTCTAGATGCTGGTATCATTATAGAAAGTCCTTAGCAGAGTGAGAATGCAATAGAAAATAAATAGTAAAATATTAAGAAAAAAAAAGCCCAACCAGCTAGCATTTGTTGAAGATCATGTACTGGCAGCATATGTATTCCTAAACACTAACCTTTTAAACAATCAGAAAAGATGCTTTTAATTATAATATATCAAGCACTGCATTATATTTGAAATGCTGTATTGAAGTCACTGATTTTTTTGCTAAGCCCCTAGATTTTTGCTACACACAGGGAACACTGGTGTGTTTATGTGATGTGGGGAGAGGGGATGAAATGTCAGTGTAAATTAAACAACTGGGTTCTTCCCTTAAATTAAGTTTGAGATTAGCCAGGTCCAGGCTAATTACAAGGCTGGAATGTGAAGGAAGTGGGGTCTATGCCTTTTATTTTTCAAAGTATGTCCTGGGAACTATCACATGGCATCATCCCCCGGTGTCTTCTGTGGAGGATTTGTTCCTATACTTTAAGCAAAATTGAATTCCTTCCCCACAAGCTTGTATAACTGATCTCTGAAGATATATTAAAAATAAAAAAGCTGTATCCAGTAGGAATCACAAACTCTGCTTCACGCTGCATCAGGCCACTTTTCTTCTTTATCGACTGTCAGCAGCATTATCAGAGTCTCCTCTCCACAGCTAACGGGTGGCATAAAGAAAGGGAGGCTTGCCTGCACGAATGGGACCATTTCCAGTCAGAGAGGGGAGGCTGAGTTGTTCACAGGGAGCCAAACGTCTTTGAAATCGGGTCTTCGAGACAAAATCATGCTATTGTTTTTCGTGGCCGCCAGTAAGAGGCACAGACTCAAAAAACGTGATGGATGAGGAGCAGCTACTCTCACAAGAGACAATTTTGGGACCATACTTGAGGTGCACTCTTGGAAGGGGAACTGACTGCCCCCAGTGAGAGAACACATGGTCCGCCCTCTGGGCTTCCGTCCGCTCAAGGAGATGGCGGCAGACAGACAAATAGCAGACTTTGGGAAGGAGAAGTGCATGAGTGACCCTGTTCAGGGGCACTATGTTACTGACCTACAGCCCTCAGTTGGGTCTTAACAACCCAACTGTGGGTTCCATTATGGCACTGCTAGCCTACATATTTGTGGCAGCCTCCTTCTTTTTCTGAGAGTCAAGAAGGGGGCAATTTATTGTTGATAAAATGGAGTTTCAGGGAGGTGGAACTGCCCCCTACCAGCAATCCAAGGCAAATGGCCACGTACCCCCAAGTGAACTGTACAACCTTGTTCTTCTGTTCAGGTCAGTCATTCATTCTCAGGAGGGTGTCTAGATGTCCCAGGTCCAAGGCACACTGGCACCACAGGCCCGCTTTCTTACCTGCCTTGGCATTTCTACCATCAGTTGTCACCTCCCCAGTCTGTATAATCAAGGCTAGGGCACTCACTCCTCAAGAAAATGCAGGAGTATGTCAGTGGGAGCCAATGTAGGGCCCTGACATTAACCAACTACTCTGTTAGGAGTCTATCTTTGTAGGAATAATATATACGAATGTTAATGATATTTGACATTTGATGAGTTCTTTCCATTTGCTAGGGACTGTTCTAAGCACTTTATATTTGTGAATGCATTTGAATCTCAAGTTCCATGAGACAGGGCTCATGACTATTCCATTTTACAGATAAGGAGACGGAGGCACAGAGAGTTAAAATAGCTCATGCAGAGCTCCCAGAGCTATCAAGAAGCAGAGTTGGGATTAAATCCAGATAATGTCACTTTAGAACTTGGCCCTTTGATATGTCTTAGAGTATACTTCAATGATAAGAAGGTAGACATGGTCAGGAAAGAGGTGGGCACAGTAAGGAAAGACAACTACAGAGCAAAAGCCTGGTTAGGGTGTTTCTCTGGGGGCTCAGATGTCAATGTCTGGGCAACTGGAAGCAGGATACAAGAAATGCAAGAAATGCTAGAAAGTGATGAATAATAATGCCTGGCTGGAGAGGGGGGAGGTGAAGGAAAATTAAGTCGTTTTGTTTGAACAGTTTTGTTTGAATTGCTTTAGAGAAATCAGCTCAAAATACACAACAAAGAAAAAACCATCATGGCAAAATGAGCTGATCATCTATGTAAAGAATTCATCGCTTTCATTTTTGCATTGGCCAGACCAGAACTTTGTGTTCAGATACAATAATGTCCTTTCTTCCACAGAGAAGAAAGCAAGCCCAAGCTTTCTTCTCTAACAAGGCCTCCTGGCCCCTAAACTGTTATAATTATTTCACTGTTCTACTCTAAGTCATCTTTCCAATATCCTATATTTGGAAGTGGGTGAAAAAATCTGATGAATTTGTTCATGTATATTGTTTTGCACAGACACACACGTTCGCTCATTAAGCAAGACTTTCAAAGGAGTAAAGCTTGACCTGTGTGATCTTTTTTACAACCTGACTTACAAACTATTCTAGAAAAAAAAAAAAAAAAGGATTACCTTCAGAGTATAGCATCTTGAGAGAGGTGTAGGGGTTAATCATTTAGCGAAACCACAAAGCAGTGGAATTGGGCCAGTAAGAGGTACAAGTATTTAATGAGCACATCCAATGTCCCTCTCACCACACAAAAGATCTATGAATGTAGTTTACCTTTGAAGACCTTATTGCAAGGGCATGACACAGGACAGGACCGGGAGGGAGCAAGGGTAGGAAAGCCACTGTGCAAGAAGGAAAATGATGAAACATCATTTCTGGTGAAAACCTTTTGGCTTTCTTCCCGCCCCTCCCAAGAGAATGGTCCTGGGATTTTGTGAAAGAGTTAACTTCACAGAAATGAGATCATAAACTACATATTTTTAAGGGGATTTCCATATGGCAAAATGTGAAAAGAGAAGACTAGACCATTTTTGCAAATTATCACTCAGCCTGCATAGTGGCAGTTCTACGAGCCCACTAATTGTCATTGAAAAATCAAATACATTCTGAAAAAGAAGTCTCTCTACAGGAGTATTTAAAAATACTGAAAGAACATCTAAAGCAGTCTTGGTTTCCTCCTCCTTTGAAATGGTTGATAACATACATTCATAGGAGGGTTTCCATTTTAGTTGCCCTTTAATATACCATACAAATGAATTCTTAAAGGAATGTGCTTTTCAGGTCTCAATTCAAACCAAAAAATCAGTGCACAAAACAAACAAAAGACTATATTATATGGGAAAAAAATAATCCCGGGCTAACAACTCAGCTGGACTACCCTTCCACAATGGGTACAATGTCTCCAAGGATGGGGTCAGACACAGGCCTGCGATGTATCAAAATTATAAATAATTATAGCAATGAATTCATTTAATCAATCAATTTCACCAGTGGTACGCTGGGGTGCACAGGCATAAAACTGCACACAGCTATCAATTGCTCCGATTACAGCTGGCTGCCAGCCAGAATTCCCCTGATCCATGTTCGTTAAATGCACATTAATCTGAATTTGGCAGTGTAATCAAGGACCTAACTGAACTGTGAAATTGAATTCTGCAGTAGAACATCATTTGACCATTTTATGCCAAGGCTGGAAAAAAAAAAAAGGTTTGGTGGGGGGAGGGTGGGAGAAAGGGGAGGAAAAAAAAAACCCTGCCGCAGCATCTATTTGTCACCGTGGTCCTCTGTACTGGTGACAGGGAGGCTGCGGCTAGACCGTGGTGGACTAGGTGTGCGTGTGTGCGTGTGCGCGCCCAAAGAACGGGGACCACAGAACGCTCTGTGAAAGATGGAGAGTCTCCCCTTTACTTCCCACAGAGCTACAAGGGATGGGGGGCGGCTGGTTGCAGTGAGCCAGCGTGATGCTCCAATATACCTTTTCGGAGTACAATAAAGCAGAGACTGCTCATCTGGAAAAAAAAAAAAAAAAGGCCAGATTGGGTGTTGTTCGTTGTACATAAATCAAATGTGGGATAAAAGTGAATCACAGGCCTCTATTATCTGAGCATGGAAAGGACATCTTAAATTGTCCTTACTTGACTCAAAGGGAAATGTAAGAGGACCAGCCTCGGCTTTGGGGAAGGAAAATGAGCACCTATGAGAATTCCAGAGAGAATAACTCACTTTCTCTGCAGGGACATTGCAATTAGGAGAAAGGGTTTCATTAAATCCCGTGACTTGAACATGTATTTACTCTCCTGTGTCCCTCTGGCTGGGTTTTGCCATGGCAATTCTCCCTGCCACGGGCAGGGGCAGGAATGCCACCGATGGGGGCTGTTCCCCACCTCCCCTCAGGTGGGGATAGGTTACTGCATCCTAATAAAATCGTAGCCGCTGCTCCTGCTTGAGGCAAGGCTTCCACAAATGCCCAGTCACGGTCAGTTTCCTCCAAATTACTTATTTTCATTTACAAAATGGAGTGGCCCTATTTCGCAGATGACACAGGGACACAGCGCACAACATGAGCTGCTGTTCAATTTTGGTAAGAGAGGCAGCAAGCACACGCTCTCACTGCCAAGGAACAGGGGTCATGAGCAGGCCCTCCTGGGACCTAAAGAATCAAGGTGTCTGCGTAAGGTTCTAATGCAGGGGACTTAGGAGGTAGGTTAAGTTCTGGATATTCAGACACTCGCTGGATTTGTAAACTGTATGTAGCAGAGAGCCATTCACCTTCTTTAGTGTTTTGCAAGGAAATCTCCCAAACCGTGACACTGGATTCCTAGTTAGGCACGTAGGAACTTATACCTTATGCGGTGAAATTGGATGAGTTGTGTGTTTGTTTGCCTTATAAAATATACAGCAAACGGACACAGAGAGTTTGGACAAGAGGCTTATCACCCGTACAAGTAGGCAAAGCCAGGTTAAAGAAATGAATAAGTCTGCGCTCAATCAGCAGGCTCAAGCATACAGGTACTTTATAGGCTCTCCTTCCCCCTCTGGAATTGTTGCTCCAAACTCAAAGAACACATCTTCTGTTCAAGAGCAGATCACTCTGACCTGAGATCTGCCACCACCTGCATCTGCAGGGGTGGGGAGGAGAGGGGTGTCTGTACCTCTGGGGATTGGATCCCTGCTGCAGAATATAGTTCAGGTATGTCAGAGCCTCCAAGACAGTGGGGACAGATATTGCCAGGTCAGACTAATTTCATTTTAATTTGGTAATGGAAAACTCACTCATAATGACTAAAACACAGTTTACTTTGAACCACAGGAATATTCATGGGAAGATTTATCCATTCATATGCAAAGGACACGTGAAGTCTCCATCTGAAGGATGGACATTGGAGATGTTCTGAATCACCTCTTTGGATGTTTCATGAACCTTAATGAACATCCTATAATCCTATAAGAGTCTATATGAAAAAAAAAATCAAAATAATATCTACCATTATATTACATGATTAGCACCTCTTCCCCTCTCCCTCCCGCAGACCTATGATTTTTGTTGCAGCTTGTAAGATTTCACAAGCATTGTCATTTTGTTACCCATCAGGGCTTGGGGATCTCTGAAAGTGTTCAGCTGGGATTCTCAGTAGATAAGGAGCTGCAGTTTTGCTCCTGGACCTTGGCTGAATCTAGGTGGGCAAGTGCCATAAAGAACAGTGAGTCATTCAGATATTGGTGCAGGAAGACTGAGCACACTGTCTCGATTGCTTTTTCCTTCTAGGGAAAGCAAGTGACGGCTAAGCAATGAAAAACCATTGCACTGAAAATCCCAGGCAAAAGATCTGGGGAATCATGCCAGTTTCTCTTACACCCTCTCTCTTCACTCAGAACCCTTTAATATGTCATCTGTTTGGGCTACACACCGGTCACTTTGCTGCCTGGTGCAGAGGAGATGGTGAAGGTAATGTGGAGGGGTTGGTTGGCAAGAACCATCATAACTACAGATGCAGAGTCATGGACGATGCTTTTTGCTTGAATACTGTTACTTCACATCTGGCCTCTACGGGAAGTCTGAGACTTTCATGTCCATTCTAGAGGGTAGAGCAAGCAGTAGCATGGCAGGACTGGGGTCCTCAGGTTAGCTCAGTCACTCAGGCGTTGCCGGGCCTTGAGGATGTCCCACGGATAATCTAGCCTTCTGTGACCTGCATCTCTGAGGTGAGGACAGCCGTACATTAGGCTGCACAGAATGGCCATGAGGGCAAAGTCACATGGAGCTTGTCCCCATATTTTGAATTTATGTAAAAGATTATCCAGAGAAGATGTTTCTATGGCTGGCGTTAGCAGATATGGTGACATGGTCTCCAACCAGAAATATTCCAGGCAACAGGGGCTAATATTGAGTGCCTGCCCTGTGAGAACTCCTTTGTTTACTCATCTTTTTTAATCCATAGAATACGGTCAAAGTAGGTTATGGAAACATTCTACTTTATAAAGGAAGGAACTGGGATCCCTGGGTGGCGTAGCGGTTTGGCGCCTGCCTTTGGCCCAGGGCGCGATCCTGGAGACCCGGGATCGAATCCCACATCGGGCTCCCGGTGCATGGAGCCTGCTTCTCCCTCTGCCTGTGTCTCTGCCTCTCTCTCTCTCTCTGTGACTATCATAAATTAAAAAAAAAAAGGAAGGAACTGAGGCACAGATAAGATCATATAGCCAGTGAGGGCACAAATCTAGGTAGCTGGAGTCTAGGGAGCTGGAGTCTAGAACTTGTGCTCTTAAATGTCTCTGTCATGGGTAAGAAGATCTGGATGGTCACTCGTAAAACAGAATATGATGATCATTCAAAGCAGAGTGAGGGTGTATGAGAGTCTCAGGGATCTTTAGTCTTTAATGCCTCCCTTTGGACTGTGATCCCCGCTTTTTATCCACAAATCATAGTCTGTTGAGGTTAAGGAGCTTCTCAGAGGATTCAACCCTACTGAGAACAAAGAGAATAAACTACATTCCCTGTGTAACCCAAAACCCTCTGTGACTAATCACCTATTTCTCACCAGAAAGTTAGGGCTGCCTGCAGTGTGCATATCTGGGCCCCAAGGCCTCACATCCATCTTTCTGTTCTGTGGCTTTCTTCTGTGAAAAATAGGAATGATCCGGAATATATAGATTTTGGAGTAAGATGGACCTAATTTTGGATCCTGACTCAACTGTTTGCTTCATATCCTTGGGATGTCTGTAAGGAGTTAGCCTCTGAATCTTGGCTTTCTCACTGTAAAAGGGAGATGATCTTGAAGTCTTCCAGAATTCCCATGAGGGCTAAATCGGGTAATGCTTGCACACTGCCTGCAACATAGCAACCCTTTGATTCACATCACAGCTGTCTCCTGTCCACATGCTACACATACAGATTAATGTGTAGACTATGTGTATTCATAATTAGGCTCCTGTTAATTACTAACTTATTTAACCCTCACACAACATGATTATCCCTATTTTATATATAGAGAAGCAGAGTCAAGCAATTGACTCACCCAGTTATAAGTGGTAATGTCAGGACTCAAACCCAGGCAGTTTACCTCTAGGTCCTACACCATTGAATGCCCAAAACTATTGACAAATAGTTAGCTATGGAACAGTGGTTCTCAACTGGAGCTGATTTTGCTCCCTGCTGCCCCATAGGTCATTTGATGGTATCTGGAAATATCTTGGATGTTACAGTAAGGGATGCTATTGGCACTTAGTGGTAGAAGCCAGGGATGCAGCTAACCATCCTCAGTGCACAGGACGTCCCCCCCGTGATAGAGTACTATCAGGCCCAGAATGTCCACAGCATCAAGGCTAAAAACCCTGCTATTGAGTGTGACAGGAACCATGCTACCCATGGGAACTTCATGGCTCTATGTAGTTAAAGGAGCTTGTAAGAAGGCAAGTTGAAGGCTTGGTGCCTGCAGAAGCTATTCCTGGGCCACTGGGGCTGTCTCCAACGTCTGGCAAAGGGGTTGAGCCCAGAGAGCTGGACCCCAGCCCGGCTATGAGCTCAGCTGACTCACCTGGTTATTACTGAGCCCTTCAGAGCCCCAGGTTCCTCATATGTACAAAACAGGCAAGAATTCCTTCCTTACAGGACTGTGATGCTCAAAGAGGCAACCCATGAGTCTGGCACACAGCGAGTGCTTAGTGAACTGTGTGATGACACAGGAAGCCAGAGCAAGGGATGGATTGCTGGGTCAGCACCCACATACACAAGCTGGCAGCTGCTTGTTCCCTGGAGAGCACAGGAAGGTGCAAAACTAGGTGCATGGTGACACTATTTCTAGGCAGTTTCCCTCCTTGTAAAGCAGACCTGTCTGCAGGGGAGGGTGGAAAGCATTCTCTCCACATCAGGCTGTTTTTATAGTTGTGTGTTGTGAATGGATTTTGTTTGGCTTTATTTTTCCCTCAAGGTTTTATCTGCCCAGCCCCAGCCGAAAACATTTAAAAGTAGGGAGACAGACTCCATACCTATAGATTTATAACATCCCTGATTCCTGTCATGCCAACATGAAAATTAGGTAAGTAGATAACACTGGAGGAGTTTTTTCTGTGGACTAACAGTATTTTTTCTCCTTCAAGCCAAAATATAAACCCGGTGTCTGTCTCCTTGTATCTCTCACATACATACATCTCTCCTTCTCATTTTTGTTCTGCCTGGAGACACACACAAATTTCATGCTTTTCTCTTATTATTGAGATGTGAACATTACCCACCAGCCTCTAGGACTTTCCATGAGGCAAAGACAAATTATCTGAGTCATGATCTTTATTTCTTCCCTTGGCAGGAAATCCAAATGTGATTGGAGGATATTTTAGAGTACAGTTCTTTTATTATTATTATTATATTATTATTATTATTATCATATTTTTTTATTTTTAAGATTTTATTTATTTATTCATGAGACACACACAGAGAGAGAGAGAGAGAGAGAGAGAGAGAGAGGGGCAGAGACACAGGCAGAGGGAGAAGCAGGCTCCATGCAGGGAGCCTGACATGGGACTCGATCCCAGGTCTCCAGGATCATGCCCTGGGCTGAAGGCGGCGCTATACTATGAGCTATCGGGGCTGCCCTAGAATACAGTTCTAAAGGCACAGGCACCTAAATCTTTTTAGAGAGATGTTATATTTTTAATCAAGTAAACGTTTTAATTACTAACATGCCTCCCACCTCCTACTCTCCTAGAAAACCTGCTTGTGAACTTCTCACGGGTCTCCTATGAAATGGAATAGCAGCTTGCTCCTCTGGAGGCCTTTATTTTAAGGGCTGAAAAACTTCCTGGTACAAGTTCCCAAGGGCAGGAGTGCCTGGGTGGCTCAGCTAGTTAAGTGTCTGCCTTTGGCTTAGGTTGTGTTCTCAGGGTCCGGGGATGGAGCCCCATATGACAGGGAGTCTGCTTCTCTCTCTCCTTCTGCCTCCCATTCCCACCATCCTGCTCATGCTCTCTCTCTTTCTGTTTCAAATAAATAATAAAATCTTAAAAAAAAAATTCCCAAGGGCAAATATGTTGTTATATTTTTTTTGAGCCACAATAGATTTCTGCATTGTTTCTGGGCTTAACAAAACCAGATTTCAGAGCAGGTCCGCTTTGCCTTATATTTGGAAGTCTGTAGGAAGAGGGATTTAGGGAGGAATGAAGCTAGAATGAATGGAATGAATTATCCCCTCTCTCCATCCTCTTCCTAGTCCTCTCTTTAGCCTAGAGTAGCCTCTCATGGGTTTTACTGGCAAATACAGTTGAACTCCATAAGTAACATATGCCCACATAAAGGGAAAAATATGGGACTAGGAGAAATATCAGACTGGATTTTATCCTTGTTTTACAACCAACAAACTATGAAACCTTAAGTGCGCCATGTGACTTTCTGGACCTTAGTTTCTCCTTCCATGAAATGAGTGGGCAGGGGTTCCTGGGGAGTTATATTAAATCCTCAAATGCCTCTAGGGATTAGGCTAATGGGCAGAATGAATGAAGTGGCCTGGGCAGGGCCTATCCCCTCTAATGGGGCAGCCTTTGTCTCCAGCCAATTCCATTTCCAATGCTGTGTGAAAATGTGGGCCTAGGGTTATCAGATCATCCCTTTTTTTTAAGATTTTATTTTTATTTATTCATGACAGACAGACAGAGAGGCAGAGACACAGGTAGGGAGAAGGCTTCATGCAGGGATCCTGACGTGGGACTCGATCCCGGGTCTCCAGGATCACACCCTGGCTGAAGGCAGCGCCAAACTGCTGGGCCACCAGGGCTGCCCAGATCATCCCATTTTTTTAAAGAGAATCCTAAAACCCAGAAGTTGAAGATTTTAAGTGAAATATTTTGATTTTTCAGAAGTTGAAAATGACTACTTGGTGGACTCAACGGGTCGAGAAGCCAAGTATGGCTCCAGGGCTGCAACATTATTGCCTCTGGACGGAACTTTGTGATCTTGACCTAAAGAGCTTCTGACCATAAGTGTTCAAATATATCACATATAAAATATCATATATGACCCTAAATAGCCAAAGCAATCCTGATAAAGAAGAACAAAGATTCCTAATTTCAAACTATATTACAAAGCTATAGTGGTCAACATATAGTATGGTACTGGAAAAAAAGCAGGTTCACAGATCAATAGAACAGATCACAGACCAGAAATATATATATATAGATTCAGTTAATTTTTTACAAAACAGCCAAGAATATACAAATGAGGAAAGGACAGTCTTCAATATATGGTGCTGTGAAAATTGGACAGGCAGGTGTAAAAGAATGAAACCGAACCCTTGTCTTATACCATACACAAAAATTAATTCAAAATGCATTAAAGATTTGAATGTAAGACTTGAAGCCATAAAATTCCTAGAAGAAAAATATTGGTAAGTTCCTTGGCATTGGTCTTGGCAGTGACTTTTTTGTATTTGACACTGAAAGGCAATAATAACAAAAATAAAGTGGGACTACATCAAAATAAAAAGCTTCTGCACAATGAAGGAAAACATTAGCAAAATGAAAAGACACTGATGGGATGGGAGAGAACATCTGCAAACCACATATCTGATAAGGGGTTAAAAATATATATAAGGAACTCATACAACTCAATAGCAAAAAAAAAAAAAAATCCCAAATAACCCAATCAAAATTTGGACAAAGAACCTGAATATACATTTTTCTAAAGATGATATACAAATGGTCAACAGGTACATGGAAAGGTTCTAGACATGACTCAACATCAGGGAAAATCAAAACCACAATGAGATACAACCCCATACCTGTTAGAATGGTTATTAAATTAAAATTTATTAAAAATTATAAAATTAAAAAAATTAATAATTAGAAAATTATTAAATTTTTAAAAATGAACTTTATTAAAAACTTACCATGATAATCCTGACTTTATTTTTTCCTTTTCAACAGATCCTTATAAACTTTGCCAGAAAGTGGGAACTACAATATTAGCCATCTAATGGTTTATAATCGTATGCTCCTTAAAAGAGGACTTAGTCTAATAGGAGCACACAATATTTATTAGTAGTATATCAGGATATCTTTCAAATAAACTTTTTTTTTTTTTTTTGCCTTTTAATCAGAAACCCTCGAGGAGATCTCCAAAGACTTTGATTTTAATGAATATATGTTCCTTGCTCTATATCCTCTGCCCTTGGGGCTTGTGCGTGGAAATCAGGTAGCGTTTCAATATGGATTCTCACTTAAAAGGCAAACCTTCACCTTAGAATCTGACTCTGTGAGAAGGTCATGCTAGCACCACCTTTGTGAGGTGCCTGCCCATGGGAGGGAAGGAGGCAGTGAACATTACCTTTGGAATGCACATTGTGGGCTCGGACAAGCGAGGGTAGGTGTAGGAGTTGTATGAGTGTCCTTGGGGGTGGGTTTTAAATGCACTTGCTCCGAAGGGCATCATGGGTTCCTGGAGCCCCGAGCCTGATCTGGACCTCTGCCGCATGGTAGGCTGAGGGCTGGTCTGATTCAGGTAGGACGACTTTGGCCTCCTATCATAGTCATCCAGGCTGGGTCCCCACTCACTTTCGCTGAACACCAGACTCTCCTTGGAGCACCCACTGGTCCCCGCAGTTCTAGAAGGCGTGAATTGGAACGGATAATCTAGAGGGGAGCTGCTTGAGGCTCTCTGGTACTCCCACTTGAGGTCGCTGTATTCACTTGGTTTGCTCAGGGAGTCCAAGTGGGTGTGATAATCAAGGGGAAATCTGGCAAGATCAGATTTCCAAGGCTTCATCTCAGGATAGTGGGCCTCCCCATGTTTTGTCTTCATGACATGCCCATTTTGCTTGGCCACATGGCTGCCCTTATAAAATGGATCCAGATCATCACCATAGAGACTCTTTTCTCGATACTTCTCAGTTGTGTAGTCAGCAGTGGTATCGGATTCGCTGGAATACTGTGAGAAGGTGATAAAGCCATTTTCTTCACGATGGCCTTGACCGTGGCTGGAGGCCCCCTGGTCTGGGGTGGGCGGACTTTCCTTCCGTAGGGAGTTGGAGCGAGTCACGGAGATGTTGTCAAAGTCCTCCAGCAGGCCGTTGATGGAGGTTTCCTTGCACGGTTTATTTCCTCTAACGATTGTCTGGGAATAGTAAAAGGAATGCCATTTAAAGAAAACATTTCATGCTCTCAAGTTGATGTTGGAATCCCACCCCAACTCCATCTAATTTCAACCACAAGGAGAAAAGACCCTAGGAACATACTCTAAAAAGTAATGATTAAAAAAAACAAAAACAAAAACAAAAACAAAAAACCTGTTGACTGATTTCAGTGGTGAAATGAGCTAAATATTACATAATTGAAAATTGCAAAATTTCTTTTACCTATCTCAACAGAGAGATCAATTAAACATCAAAAGCCATTTAGAAGACTATACAAGCAATCACTGTCTTATTTACCAGGTAAGTGAAACCTCCGCCTCACTCCTTCCCCTCCTTAAATAATAAACCCTAACCATCTAACAATAAGCTGATTATAATTTTAAGTCTACAACTGGTTAGAAAAAGCATATTTATTACTTTTATATTCCTTATCCAGATTATTTGCAAAGCCAGTAAACACGGTAACTTGAATATTAACATTCCCAGAAATGGGCACACACTTTTTTTTTTACCCTTTTATGAAATACTTATGAAAACTGAAGTTATCAGATTTTCTGGAAGAGGCACTTTCTGAACTGTAAGTAAGGAACAGCATGAAGATTACTTGTGAGATTTTATTCGTGATCACATATGATATTCTCATTAAGCGTCTAACTATAATGCTTGCTAGAGCCACACTTTCGTATCATCATCGCTGACGTTTGGATGGCTTAGTAATTGATGTGGTTATACTTGAATCTTAGTGACACAAGCTGCCAAGCCCAAATGTTCCCTTTAACGAACCTAATAACACTGGAATACTAGGAACGGAAAGAAATCACAAACCACTTACAAAGCCAGTCAGCTGTGCCTTGACAATGACAAGGTTTGCAGCAAAATATGATGGGGGTGGATAAAAGAACAAAGAACAAAGTGTTGTGACTTCATACTTCCAGGATTTTAAGAGAAAAATACATTTGAGCAAGTAGCAAAGGAGTTCAAAACCATCTCAGTATAATAGAGGATTTCAAACTAGAGGAACAAGTCAAAATTGTCCTAGAGCATATGCTTTATACATCAGTAGTTCCCGAAGTATCTATGATGAAAGACAAGGTTTTGTTTTTTTCCATCCAATCAGTCCTGGACTTAGACTTTTGGCCTATAACCCTTTCTTTTAAATAAACTTTTAATTTTGGAATGGTTTTAGATTAATGGATTGCAAGGAGAATATATAGAGCTCTGATCTATCCCTTACTGTCTTGTCAATATCTTGCGCTGCTATTAACTAAACTTCACAGTTTATGTTAATTTCATTGTCCCCCCCCCCCCAGTGTTCCTGGGTTCCATCCAGGATACCTCATACTTATTTTTCATGTCTCCTTAATCTCCTCTGGTCTGTGATAATTTCTCAGACTTTCCTTGTTTTGGATGACATTAATAGTTTTAAGGAGCAGAATGTCCCTCAACTGGGAATGTCTGATGTTTTTCTCATGGTTAAACTGAGGTTATTGGTTTGGGGGCAGGGGCAGATCACAGATTAAGGTACCAATTTTATCCCATCATATCCAGCATGCCTATCATCATCAGTGGCTTATTACTGATGATGCTGACTTTGGTCACCTGACCCAGGTTGTGCTTACCAGGTTTCCGCACTACAAAGTTACACTCCCCTTCCTTTGTTGCTTTCCAAACTGTATCCTTAGAAGACCATTCTACTTCCATGAGAGGGGGCACCTACATAGAGTATACAGAATTCTTCTGCACAGGAGACTTGCATATTCTATTTACTTCTTCAGTCATTTAGTTGTGTCAGTATGGGTAGAATCATGGGTGTTTATTTCATACTTTGGATTATAATCCCAAACTATGTTTTTGTTTTGTTTCTCTGTTTGTTCTAGCTTTAGTTACTGAGAGTCCTTTCATACTGGCTGCTCTGTCCCTTTCATAAGCCTCCATCCTCTTATTTTTTAAGCCCGTCCTTACTTTTTAACACTACAAGAGACTCCAGGTTCATCTTGTAAATTCCCTGCCCTTGCCCTAAAATCAACCATGTCTCCAAGGGGCCTGGTTCCTTTAACTGGCTAATGATATTAGAAGCTAAAATTAGAAACTAATATCTGGATGCCGGGTATGCTCACTGTTACTGGGGTGTCACTGCTTCCAGTGAATAGAGCCCCTCAGCGAACAGAGCCAGGCAATACATGTACATACACTTCCCTTAGTATGCACACACATCTGTAAATATATCTATCCATCTGTTCCTATATGAAGCTAAACACGAATTTGTACTATTGTCTCTGAATCTAATCCAGTCTCACATGGTTCATTCTAGCTTTCCCTGTATTTGTTGGTGAAAAAAATGGTGAAAAACCTGGATCCCTCCATCTGCCCTTATTTTGGTTATTCAATCTGAGGTTACAAATATAGCAGTTTTAGAATTATTACCCCACATCACCATGGCAAACCACATTGCCAGCTAGAGTACAGTGTTTAGTATGGTGTTTTGGACTTAGGGCTTACAGTTTCCATTCAAAGAAAGCCCTGTTTTAAAAAGTTACTTAGGTTAGTGTCCACTCCCCACCCCCACCCCCTTCTATGAGATTATCTCACACATGTGTAATAGTTAAATTCTTCTGTCACAGTTTGTATTCCATCCTGGGATCCTCTGATTTGGTTGGCTTAAAAAATTACTCTTTGTGCTGGAAAATTCTATGGGTATTGACAAATACAAAGCATCATATATTCACCATTACAGGGCCATACAGATTAGGTCTATACTTGCCCTCTCCTGGGCTTTCCCTGGTCGGATACTGCCTCTTCTCCAAACCTCTGATATACTGCTGATCTGTTTTCTATCCGTATAGTTCTGCCTTTTCCAAATAACCTAGGAATGGAATCAAACAGTCCAGAGCCTTTTGGTCTGGCTTCTTTCATTTAGATAATGCATTTGAGCTTAATCTAGGTTGTTCTGTGAATTAATAGCCTATTTGCCGCCATTCTTCTTTAAAAATCACTGAATAGTATTCCAGTATATGGAGTGTGATGATTATGTGTGTGGGAGGGGTATAAATGGATTGATTGTCCAGATAGGTGATGTTCTGTGTGAGCATCCTCTCGAGAGAAAAAGAATCACCTATCATATATACCTCAGGACCTCTTCTCAGGGCAACAATATCCATGCCCATCCCAACAGATGAACTTGGGAGAAACAATACCTTGGACAGGGACAAGTAAGAACTGGGGAGAGGAAAGGAAGGAATGGACATCTTTTGATTCACTAAGTATGAGTGCTAGTAACTCATCCTCAAGTCTGTCTGAGAAGCTTCCTACTGCATTTCAGTTGCCTCTTACCTACTTACCATTTCCCTATTTGCTCAGGTACTCTTCAAGCTCTTAGACATAGGTACTGTTACTTTCTGTGTATTTAGCAGCTGGCCTCCTCTCTTCAATAATGCTTTGTACAGGGGATCCCTGGGTGGCGCAGCGGTTTGGCGCCTGCCTTTGGCCCAGGGCGCGATCCTGGAGACCCGGGATCGAATCCCACGTCAGGCTCCCGGTGCATGGAGCCTGCTTCTCCCTCTGCCTGTGTCTCTGCCTCTCTCTCTCTCTCTGTGACTATCCTAAATAAATAAATAAAATATTTAAAAAAAAATAATGCTTTGTACAAATTTTTTAAAAAGACTTATTTGAGAAAGAACAAGAAAAAAGAGAGAAAGAGAAGGGCAGAGAGAGAGAGAGAGAGAGAGAGAGAGAGAGAAAGCATGAGAGGGGGTGAGGGGAAAAGGGAAAAAGAGAGAGAGAATCCTAAGCAGACTTCCTGATGAGTGGGAAGTCCAACATGGGCTTGATCCCATGACATGACATCATGACCTGAGCCGAAATCAAGAGTCGGATGCTCACCTGAGACACCCAGGCACCCCATGTTTTGTACAGATTTTTAAGAAAATAGTATTAAGTGGTGCTAATAGTTCTGGTCTTAATTTTAGCCACATTTGCTATGTGATTTAGTTTCATCCTTTTTTTCCATTACCTAGTCTCCAATTTATAAAAAAGATACTATCGTTTGATATCTAGTGATACCCCTCCAGTCGCCTCCAGGAATTGTAGAGGCTGACGGAGGGAGGGATTATGTAGCAGTTTTGAAACATACCAATGTAGGCACTCCATTCCAGTGGACACACATTTGTAAATCTGAAATGCTTGAAGAGCACTAAATACAACTCGTTGATAAAGGCAAGTTAAAACGTGAAGTTTATAAAGAAAAGATGAGAGAAGAACAGACTAAAAATCCTGATAAGTTTTCAGTAAGAGGAGAATCATGAGCTAAGTCCAGGAGGAAATAATAGACGGACTCAGATGGCCAAAAAAAGAGGTGTTACCAGCTCATCACTTACTCAATTGATGGAGGCACAGATGATCGGAGTATGTTAAGGTTCCACCATCTTTGGGGCTATGTGGATAACTGTGATAACAGAAGAAAGAGTCCTCAGCTCATATTAAACTGGCATTTCGATCACTTGTCCTGTGGCATTTTTATTCAGAAAATTAAAATCATCTTCAGAATATTGTACCATCTTCAGAAAATTATATCATCTTCAGAAAATTAATAAATAGCTTTGATTGGGCTGGACTATTAGTCTTAGAAATTCATTACCAGGACACGGATATTTAGAAGGAAAAAATTCCTTTCCTGTGTGATTCTTTTGTGATCAGAGCATTATTGAATACTTCCTTTGAAACTGCTGAATCCTTTAAATCTTCCTGTTTTCTCACTAAAACTCTTCCCATTTCATTAATGAGCTGAAATGTGCAGACTTGAGACTCAGTCACTTTGTTTCTGGGGAATACTGAGAGAAAGGAATTTAGATGTGTATCACCTATCAATGTGTCCATCCAACCATCCATCCACTCACCCACCTACCTATCCATACAATAACAGTTAAAGCTGTAACCGAGATCTATAATATGTCTATATCCATAGTATCAGCAAGCATTTTTTTAAATGACTAATAACATAATGAAGTTCTGTTTGAGAGAGCGCTTTTTTCTCTCATTATGCTATAAATATCTTACATTTGGAAAATGAAAAAACAAACAATCATAAACAACTATTTCACAATTTTGTCCCCAATAAGTTCATTTAGATTTTTCTGGGAGATTAGGGGGTCAGTGTTCCAATACATGAATTAATCTGTGACTTCAGAGTTGGGGGGTCTGCTGTTTCCATGCACTTATTATTGGATACCCAGAGACGTATGTTCAGTTTACCTTTAAAATTATAGCAGTTAACTCAGTAAACAGAATTCTATATATTTGTTAATATAAAAGAAGAAATATTCTATTACTATGTGCTGAGCTAAATGCTAATTAAAAGAAAAATGAAGATTTTTATTGAATAAGAAACACTTTTAAAAAACAAACTATTATTTTTTAATCCTTGTTTTCAATCAGGCTCAAAGCACTTACCAGCTGTGTGATAGTGGTTAAGTTACCTAACCTTTTAAAGCCATGGTTTCTTAACCCATAAAATGGCAAGAATAAATCTTTGCCTCATTGGATTAATGTGATTGAATAATATGTGTAAATCAGTTGGCATAATTTCTGGAATACAGTAAGTACTAACAAATGGTAGATATTTAACTATTTTATAAGTTAAAATGTACTTTTAAGTTAGGTTGATAATTTAGGGGAAAAAACTTGCAAATAACAGGATAAATCTCAACTTTATACAATGGAATAATTGATGTTTATACTTTTATTTTTTAAAAAGATTTTATTTACTTATTCATGAGACACACACACACACACACACACAGAGTGAGAGTGAGAGTGAGAGTGAGAGAGAGGCAGAGACACAGGCAGAAGGAGAAAGAGGCTCTATGCAGGGAGCCCTACATGGAACTCAATCCCAGGTCTCCAGGATCACACCCTGGGCCGAAGGCAGTGCTAAACCGCTGAACCACCCAGGCTGCCCTGTTCTATACTTCTAAAAATTATTAGTAGTAACTTTAGATACAAAACACAAATTTTTTTTGAGTTTAAAGATGTATCTTCAATTAACTACAACTGTTATATATGTCAAATAAATATTCCTAATAGATGTAAAAAAATGGAATACTTTCAAGTCATGATCAGCATTCGACTGGTATCTTTCTTAAAAATGTAATGTCTGAATAATAAAAATTAGCAAAATTAGACTTCAATTATTTAAACATATTTAAAGATATGTACAGAAGAGTAAGGTTAATAGAAATACAGTAAAGTGGTGACACTGGCCATCAATAGATGGGAAGATTAAGAATACTATATATTTTAGACCCGTACTTCTCAGATCTTTTTTTTTTTTCTTCTCAGATCTTAATGTGCATATAATCACCTGCAGATCCTGTTAAAGAGAAATTCGCATTGGAAAGATCTGAGGAAAGGGCTGAGACTCTACATCTTGAATGAACTCCCAGGCAATGATAATGCTGCTGCTCTGTTCACACTGTGTACTCACTGGGGTTAGTGTATTTTCCAGATTTTCCACAAGTAGGGTACTTTTATAATAAAAAACATTTGACTGGCATATACTTTTCAGTTTAATAGGATTTAGGATTACATATGTGTGTGTATGCATATATATGTATATACACACATATATGTGTATATATATGTATACACACATATATGTATATACATATGTATGTATATATGTATTTATATACATACACACATATATATTTTATTAAATATATAGTATAGTCTTAAATATATTTTACATCTAGATAATATTATATATGTAAGTACACATATCTAGCATTACACATATATATTGTGTTAAAATTATTTGATGTTATAGTTGGCTACTAGGAGCTACACTGTTCAACATTTTCCCATTCCCTGTAAAGGTGAAGTATTTCTAATGTTTAACCAAAATGAATAATAGATTTCACTATTTTGGTACACCAGTTTCTATAGCATCATGATCTTAGTATTAGGGTATACTGATGAATAAAACTTAAGTACATAGAAGTGAAGGTGCGGTGTGGATATTTGAAAAGAAGAAAATTTTATCCATAGCAAAACCAAAAATCCTAAATAAATAAATAAGCAAGCAAGCAAAGAAAAACCCAAAGATACTCAGCAGGCTATATAGTACATGGTCTTTCTTTCCCTGAATCTCCTTTTTAACATTTGGAGATGTTTACAGATGGTATAAATGTATCACACTTAAAGGAAGCACATGCTTTTCTCCCTGTCAATGAAAACTATTAAATCGCTGTTAACAAGCAGGAGCTTACAAAATATAAATATCTATTTAAAAGAAATTGTTGACCTCCCTAAAAAGAATAGAAAAAAAGAAGGGTTTAATAACCTCATTTAATCAGAAAGACCAGTCCAACTAGAACTGAGGTAATATTTGTTTCCCTGACACAGGGTTCACTTTAAGGAATCATACCAGCAAAACAACAATAATGAGATTCAAACATGCAGAGTTTTACAACACGGTTTAACCAGGCTTCAAAATGTAAGAACCACTATTTATGGCTGTCAGTGTCTGATGTTTAAGAAAGCAAGATTGTGCAGCTTTAGAGATCAATAATATAATAACTGCAAGAGTATCGGCAAATTTCATGCTTCGAAACAGCCAGGCATTAAAAATCAATGCAACCCAATCTATTTGAGTTTGACACCCTGGTTCTCATTGTTTTCCCATCGTGCCTGGCCCAGCTCGGTGTCTGCCTTCTTGGTGACAGCGGCCATATTTCATGGTGCTCCTTCCCCAGGCTGCCGGCCAGTGATAAGCTATAATGGATCTGTCCCTGAGAACAGCTGTCTCCCCTTGTTCCGAGGAAGAGATGAAAAAGGGCCTCTGCTCTCACAGACTGTATTAACCTTGACAATAATGAAGTGTGTAATTAACAGCTTTGCCCTAATGAGACCTTGCATTTCTTTTTAAAAAACATTGTCTTCTATCCTCTTCAAGAATGTGTTCCATTTCGTCGTTCTGGGCAAACATTTCTCCGGAGGTCAATAAGCTAAATATTCCCATGACTCAAGAACAAACCAGGAGTCTCTCAGAAAGCACCTACTTTTATTAAGTACCTACTTTTATTGTACTATTTATTTATTTTTTTATTGTACTATTTATTTACTATTTATTTTAGTAGGTACTAAAAGTACCTACTTTTATTGTACTATTTTTTAAGTACAATTTATCCGAATTCCCACCCTGTTTGCAGAGAACGAGTTCCTTTGTTTTTATTATGGAATGTGGCTGAAAACAGCTGTGTACATAACAACAGCAGACAGATCTGACATACTTGAATCCTTATGGCAAGAAATGCTCATTCTCAGCTGGATTTCCTCACATCAGAAGACCCGGGATCTTCTATTTTCTTTCAGCTTTCTACATACATCTTTTTTTTGGTACCCATGGGGGGCGGGGCTAATTGGGTGAATAGTTACAATCTCATATTCCTTTTAAAATATGAGAATCAGGACAGGACAATTCAAAGTGGCAGCAGTGGTGAGGATTTCTAGTCATTAAGATCTCAGTAAATATGTAATGATCATATAGAATCCAAATAAGCCGATTCCTTTACCAACTAAAACTGTCATGTTCTGCACCAATTATAATAAAGTACAATGTATCTAAGAAGGATTTTTTGAATTTAGTAAAAAGCAAGATTCCTCATTAACTGCCTCTTTAAACACAAGGAATCCAACACATGTAGCGACCAGTTCCACACAAGGATAATCCCTCAGGGTGACTTTCTAGTTATTGTTAATCTGGCAAAGCAAATGCAATTAGTTTATAGCCCTGGTTCTTGCTGCTTAGAATGTGAGGCAGTTGGGCTGAAGTCAATGGAAGTCAGTTTACCCAGAGGTAATAGAAATGGCTCATGGATGTGTTTCAAGTTGGTTTGAGTCTGAGTATTCTAGCTGGGACCTTAACTATTACTCATTTGGTGTTTTCTGATTCATGGTCTAGGTAGCAATGAGGTCTAAGGAAGTATCTCTGTTCATTAATTTATTGATTTACTGAATCAAAAAATCATTCTTAAGGACAGGGAGTACTTGGAGATGAGACAGCAGTCCACCTTCTATTTCTTAACTTGGGTAGTACATATAAGAATTTAGTATTACTCTTTAAATTTTTCATGTGGTACATTCATGGGTTCCTCAAAAGCAGAGTCGAGGCAGAGGCTCACACATGAGTACTCTATTTTGCAAAATGAGGTTAGGAATAGTAAGGGGGTGAAACAGAGGAAAGGAAGTGAAGTCAAGGGTGTGTTATCAAGCTGGCTATCTGTAGACAACTGGGGCTCGCTTCTCCTGAGGAGCTCTGAAGCCTCAGAACTGACCTCTCAAAGGAATGAAGATGGATGGACTAATCGACTTGCTCCCATCTTCTGTGTGAGAATGGCTAAGAGGACTCCCGTGTGCGTCCCCACAAGGTGGTGGTGAAGACACCACCACATCCACTAACAAAGGTTAAGTGGTGCCAACTGAGGAGAGCTTTAGCATTGCTTGGGCAATGGCTAGAGGACATAAGGCTGCCTAAGATATGTGAGATGGAACACAAGAGGCATCCAGTGCACCTTTTTAGACATAATTTCACAATAAGAAATTAAAAATGAAGACAGACAGGGTCCCCTTCTCGCAAACCAATGGGCATGGATATCAGTATGCTTGACTGATGTAGCACATATGCTAAATGGCCACCAAAGATATGTACTCCCCTTCCATGTGTAAAGGTATTACTGCAAAGCTGTTCCCAGCCAGGACCATGTCTCTCAGCACCCTTTGCCTCTAGACAGACCATGGGACCAGTTCTCACCCACAGAATGTGAGCAGGATGTGATCGGCATCCCTTCTGGGCCAAAGCTACAAAGGAATGCCTTTTCTTCTCTTTATTCTGTCTGCCTGCTGAGTGGAGAAGACCTGGAGGGCTCTTCTTAGTTGCCAAAGGAGGCCAGAGCTACATGGAAGAATGTGCATTGCTGAATGACCACACGGGCTACCATGCTCTGGTTAGGAAAAGCCACATTGGATAGTAAGTGTGAAATAAACCTCTATTTTGTTGCGCTTATTTACTAAGATGTAAGGGTTATTAATAAGTTACAGAAGCTGGAATTACCTTAACTAATATAATGATTATAGTGAGTCCAGAATTAGAAAGCAGACTGGGAATTAAAGCAGACTGGGAAAGCAGAGTAAGTAGGGACAGATTTGATCTTAGTGTTCCTATTATGTGTGCCTATGCAGACTCTGGAACTGGCATTGGGCATGGGACAACATGTATTGTATGTATGGACACGCATACCAGCTCTAGGGTTTCCAAGGGAAGCAATGGGAATTATGAAACTTGACCTCATTTTCCAAGATAAATTTACATACAAGCCTGTCTCACCTCTACTTTTGAGGAACCCAGTCTAAGATGTGACTATAGCACATGGAAAGTTTAAGGACAAGTATAAGAACTTAATATAGAAGAGATGGACATTAAGGAGGGCACGTGATGTGATGATATACCAGGTATATAAAGATGCACCGGTATACGCAACTTATAAATTACTGACCCACTACATCTGAAACTGATGATGTACTATATGTTGGCTAATAGAATTTAAGTTAAAAAAAAAAGAAAAGATTTTCTTTTCAGTGTTTCCACCCTTGACTCTGAGATGGCCATGTGGCTGGCTTGGACAAAAGAGCATGGACAGAAGCAACAGTATACTTAGTCTGGGCTGTAAGAAGCCTGTCAGCTGCTTGCCCTCTCTGCTCCCTGCCTCTCCTATATGAACAAGCTTGGACTGGCCTGCTCGAAGATCTGAGATGAGCCATCCTACATCAGCTAGCCCTGATTCATCCATATGCCCCTTTCCTCCATGCTGCCCAGAGCAGGGAGATGCAGAAGAGGAGTCAATACAGCTAGGAGCCATTTATACCAGGGCAGGTGAACCAGACTGCCAGGGGAGGAAAGGCTTGTGAGCATATGGCTAGGGATGGTAATCTTACTGTGGCCAGAGAACAAGGCATTTGTATGAGTAGAAATTGATTAGACATGACTCCTGGGGTAGCAGGCTTCTCTTAGGTGGTGCTAATAATTGAGCCACTCTACTTTTGACCATAAAGGATGAATCAACATGAAGTACCAACAGGGGCATGGCCAAAACTTATCTCTGAGTTTCTTTTAGTTTTTTTATGGCTAAAATTATTTGAAATTGGCATCGCTTCATGGTTAGAATTTTGGTCTTATTTAAATAGACTATAAAAAAATCAGTCAAAAATGGGCATTTTGGCAACTCTGCAGTTTTCCATCACCCTTCAAAAAAATCTTAAGCTATTACATACCAGGTTGCTTTAGCAAATTTAAGTTATTTGTAAGATATCTGTCCCTTACTAGTCTAAGATTTGTTTCTTTTAAAAATCCTTAAAAATTCGTGTTTTAATATATGACTTTAATATATAAATATTGGTTTGCATTATATTTCTATTGGACAGCATTGCTCTAAAAGTGGGAGATGATGGAGCATCTGGTGGCTTAGAGGTTGAGCATCTGCCTTTGGCTCAGATGGTGATTCTGGGGTCCTGGGATTGAGTCCTGCATCAGGCTCCCCACAAGGAGCCTGCTTTTCCCTCTGCCTATGTTTCTTCTTGTCTCTCTCATGAATAAATAAATGAATAAAGTCTTAAAAAATCAAGTGGAAGATGCCAGGCTACATTCTGTGGGCCAAATCAAGTCTGTTTTTGTAAATAAGTTTTATTGGAACACAGCCACAGGCATTTATGTATGGTATATGGCTGCTTTTGGACCACAATAGACAGAGAAACCACATGGTCCATGGCCCTTCACAGAAAAAGTCTGCTGACTCTTGAACTAGACTGTCACCAGTTGTCCTGGTCTCATTTTGGGGGAGAACTGTTCTAGTATTTGATTTATGGGCTGCATCAAAAAGCAAAAACAAAACAAAACCTCCTGGTGAGCTGATAATGCTGTGCGTCAGTGGGATAGGGTCACTTGGGACCAAAAAAAAAAAAGACTTAGCTCATTTATAATCTGTGATTCTATGGCAGAAGAGGACATGAAACACAGGTTGTCCACTCCTGAAGCTATTTTGTTTGTGGGCCAAGTTAATCAACTAAAATAAGAGATCATATCCTGTTCTCAAAGGAATTCTCAAGCAACAGCAATCTGGGATGCAAGTTGCTTGGGTTCTTGTTCAATGTTAAGTATCACAGGTCTGATGCCATAGACAAGAGCTGAGCACCCTCCATACAGGATCTAAGCTTTAAATAATTTGTGAGATCAATGAAATGACTGCCAATATTCCATGAATCAGCTTCAAAGAGCTTCTAGTCATTAACATTTATCTAAACACAGTGTGCCCAAGACCATTAGAAGTGTTATCCCCATATTTAACCTTTACAAGACCCTGAGATAGATGGCATTATTACCCCTATACAAAGAAGGGAAATGAGGCTCAGAGAGGCCAAGAAATTTGCCCAGTGTCACTCAGCTGGTAGAGTACTGCCTCTCGATATGTATGAAACTCACAGCAGAGCCCATCAGCCTCTTCAATTTAACCTCTGAGGGTGTGGGAAAGGAAGCAAAGCATGCAGGAACAAGCCCCACCCCCTCTGTGATACAAAGAAAGGAGCATAAACACCAAGGCATGGTAATATAAAATATTTCCAGAGACAAGCCTTCTGGGGGACCTGAGGGGCTCAGTCGGTTAAGTGTCCAACTCTTGATTTCGGCTCAGGTCATGATCAGGGTTGTGAGATTGAGCCCCGCGTTGGGCTCTGTGCTGGGCATGGAGCCTGCTTAGGATGCTCTCTCTCCCTCCTCCTCTGCCTCCCCCAATAAAATTTTTAAAAATTATTAAAAATAAAAGAAACAAACTTTCTTAGGGAAAGATGTTTAAAACTCAGAATTATGGGAACTGGGGGAAAAACAAGTTGATTGCTCTTTGGGATAATTAGCCTTTGTAACAACTTCAAAATTCTGTCACCATAACAAAGGAGACATCTTGTTACATTGCATTTGCTAAAGATTCTGACATTTAAAAATTTAATAGCTAACAAAATGTGTGGTCTACACATCAGTTGCTACCCTCCCCCTGTAAAAACAAACCAACTAATTACACAATTCTTGAAATACTGCTACTATGCAATGCTAAATGTCAAATTTTTTTGCTTTCTTATAGACTATATAAAGATGCACAGGGCATATTTATTTTAAATTTGGTCAAAAAATTTACCTTTGAGTGTCTGAAGCTTAATTTTTTTTTCCACCTGACTTTTTTTTTTTTAATTTTTATTTACTTATGATAGTCACAGAGAGAGAGAGAGAGGCGCAGAGACACAGGCAGAGGGAGAAGCAGGCTCCATGCACCAGGAGCCCGATGTGGGATTCGATCCCGGGTCTCCAGGATCGTGCCCTGGGCCAAAGGCAGGCGCCAAACCGCTGCGCCACCCAGGGATCCCTCCACCTGACATTTTAAGCAATTTTAACAAACATGAAAAAAATCTCTTCAAGGCATAATAAATGTTAAGAAACTTACTAATCTGGAAATAAAATGGCTAGGCACTTAAATAACATTTTAGAGTATAAAGTTGATATTGTAATTATGTACTTAATATTTCAGAGATGGACTGACTGGTCTTAGATGGCAAGAAAAAATTATGCCTGCCATGGAAAAAAAAAGTAGAGAAAAGCTGGGCTCTAAATATTCCAAAAGTTTCAGGAACATTGAACTTCAAAGTCCATTAAATATTAAGGTCAGCTTTACTGAACATTCCTAGCTATTAGTCACTTATTTCCCTTTAGTGATTGAAGTCAGAGTGATGATGGTTACCTCCAGGGGAAGGATGTTCACTGGGAAGAGAGGCCCAAGTGAATTTTCTGGGTGATGAAAATTTCTGTATCTCCATCCAGGTTGCGGTCCCATGAGTGTGTGCATATGTAAAAATCTAGAAAGCTGGACATTTATGTCTTTTATGTAAATTATTCTTTTGTTAAAATATACTGGGGAGGCACCAAACCAAGCAGTTGCTGTTTTTTTTTTTTCCAGCAAACTATGTAGCACTTTGAGGGCAGCTTCTGCAAAAGTGGGACACTAGATATATCCCAGAATCAGTGTTTGCCAGGTGTTGGCAGGTAGGGGTCAGTAAGTGCTACCATGTGGATGAATTAGGGAGTTTAAGATGGAGAGCAATTAATCAAGGAGGGGGCTGACAGGTAAGCATAATGCAGCAGCACTGGAAGACTGGAGGTCTGTGGCAAGGAGAAGAACAAGTTGTGGGCATAGATTTGAGAGAGTGACTGAGTCAGCAAGGAAGCAAATCTAATCAAGGATATGAGACTGCACACGGAATATTTTAGGAACTTAGCAAATGTGAAAGAAATAATGCTATTACAAGATGGGAGGCCGCTTTCATTCCTTAATTTCTTCACCTTTCCCATTAGTGGAGCCTAGTGCCTCTCTCCCTGCTAACTCGGCTCAGAGCAGAAAGTCTGTGAGGCTTTCCTTCTGCACAGCAGAGGTGCTAACGCCTCACATCTTTGATTTATGCGAGCTATGGACAGGACAGAATTATGTAGTTCCTCTTGTCTGTTGCAAAATGAGATCCCCTTTCCCCCAAAGATATCTGTCTCTCCATCTGACTATCTTTCAATCTATTCAGGATATAAGACTGTTCACATTTAAAAGCTTTTCTCTCTTTGCAACTCCACAAAAGGTTTGAGTGCACTGTGAGGTTTTCGAACAGCTGAGGCAGTGAGAGGCTCTGCTTTACCTGGCAGCTTCACAGGCAGTGGCTCTGAGCCATAGTCGCCCACCAGAGTCACCTGCGGGAGTTTCTGCACACCTATAAGGCCAAGGTCTCTCCCTACACCAATTATATCTTTGGTGGTGGCTCCAGGTGTCAGTAATTTCTAAGGCTTCCCAGGTGAGTCCGACATGCAGCCAAGTTTGGGAACGTTCTCCCCCTGCTTCTCAAAGTGTGGTTGTAGACTGACAGCCTGGGACTAACCTGCATGCCTGTTTGGGCTGCAGATCCTCAGCCCCTTCATCCAGAACTACTGAGTCAGAATTTCCATTTTGACAAAATGTCCAGGGAATTCATACATACATTAAAGTCTGAGCAGCACTGGTTTCACTTGCCTCAAGTCCCGTTTTCACAACTGAAATGATTTCAGTTCAATAGAGAGTTTGAACATCAGTCAATTCTTTATGAGGAATACACACTTAATGCACACAGACACATAAATTTATCATGCACATGTTTCGGTGTGTGTGTGTGTATATATATATATATATATATAATCAAAGACAAAATATTTCTTAATCCTTGAACTCCAGATTAATAGGGTCATTTCTTTGTTCTATGTTTAAAAAGAAAGGGGAAGACACACTCTCAAACAGAAAGGGGAAGACAACTGGGGCATAACTCAAAGGCGAGCTCTGAGGTATCACATCCTTAGAACCTGTTCTAGAACTCTGATGTGAGAGCCTATTTATCTCATTATGACTGTGTTCCAACAATCCCCAAGGGCACACTTAAGGCTAGAATGCAGATGTGTGAAGAGTTTACTGGATAATCTTGTCCCCTCACTCAAGGATATTAACAGACCAGCAAGAGCCCTTGCACCAGCACAGAGAGATAATAATCCACTTCTCTCTTCTAAGTGGGATGCCAGCTCCCTGGACAAATGTAAAGGGGTTTTACAACTCCCATTCTCTGATTTACAGCTTAGATAAAGCTGGACACACACACACATCAGAAGAGACCCAAACATTTTTCCTTTTTCTATCCATTGTGTTTCACATTATGAACAGATTTACAACAAAATGTTGTAAGATGCATGAAATCCAGCCCTGCTTTTTCCCTAGGAACCTTCTTGAAGACACAGTTCACTAATGTCATTCCGTTTCCCCACAGAAAGACCTCATGGAACTTTTATTTACAAATTAGAGTTAGAAAGTTTTGCTTTCTTGCAGGAAAGACTTTTTCCCACTCCCCTTTCCTGTAGATAAAAACTTTGTAGCTACTGGGTTCCTAGGAAGCTGGGAAAAAATCAAATTCCTAGCTTAACTATTATGTTCAGGTGTGAAGTTAGCACATTTGTCTTTTTTATTGTCTTTTCTCTCTTCCATGAGGTATATTTTTCTGGGACCTTCATCATTTATTGTATTTATAATTTGCCGAATTGTTATCATCTGGGATTTTCTCTGTATATTAGTGTCAATCCTTTTTCTGGGAACAAAGTAGTTTTTTTTTTTTTTTAACTCCTCTCAATTACCAGTTCCCCTGTTTGACCTTCCTTTCTTATAAAAACACATTTAAATAATTGTCAGCGATTTATAAGTCCCTGAATCCTATCCAGAACAAGGTCATCAGTGAGGGTCTTCTGGAAGTTTTTTCCACTCATTCAGAAAATACTGGTCCATTGCACAGAAGGAAAATACAATAAAAAGCTGCCAGCATATTAGAGGTGGGTTATGGAGAAATAGTGGCTTAAGGATTTGTCAAAAAACCTTATGCTCAGACTGTACAAATAAATAAGAATTTCTGAGGTGGAGCCCAGGCATGAATGGTTTTAAACCTCTCCCAGGTGATTTCAATGAATAGTCAATGTTGAAAACCAGTGTCCTGGGGAAATGCATCATTGGCACTACCATTCATGCAAATATCCAGATATCTTATTAATTTGCAGACTCTTATTCAGCAGGTCTGGTGTGGGGCACAAGATTCTAAATTTCTAACCAGCTCTCAGGTGAGGCTGATGGGGCTGGTCTGCAGGGCACACTGTCAGCTGCAAGGTCCCAAAGAAGGGAATCAAGTTCCTCGGGTGGCTGAGCTGGAATTTGCATACTGCAAGGAAAAGATCACCACCGTGTCATAGAGAGAACACTGGATTGTGAGCTCTAGTCCAAGTTTTGTTGTTGGCAGCTCTGAAGCCTTCATTAAGTGCCTGTTTACCTTGCTGGGTCTCTGGATCCCACCTCTGCTGAGTTGATCTACGTGGCTCCCTTCAGGCTCCAAACTTCTACTGTCTTGAAGACCCTCTCCATGTCTCCGCTTCTCCAAAAAGTTACAGCTCCTACAAAGCACCAACTCAGGGCACCTGGGTGGCTCAGTGGTTGAGCGTCTGCCTTTGGCTCAGGTCGTGATCCCAGAGTCCTGGGATCAAGTCCCACGTCAGGCTCCCTAAAGGGAGCCTGCTTCTCCCCCTGGCTATGTCTCTGCCTCTCTCTATGTGTCTCTCATGAATAAATAAATAAAATCTTTAAAAAAAGTACTAACTCTGCAAAGTAGCTGGTTTGATTGAAAAAACAATCTGAGAGGTACTTAATGTCTGGGAGAGAATATGATGGGCACTAGGTGGAGTCTGTGTATACTTTCCTACACTTTCAAATTCCTAGAACAAGTACTGCCCCTCTGCTGCTAACAACTCTTAGATTAGATACAGGAGCCCATCCAGTCACAAACCATTTGGTGTCCTGACACCATTCTCTATTAACAAGGTCAAAGTATGGTACATGGATGCAAAAATGTTGCCAATTCTCCCCTCCTGTCTGTATCCAGGTCCTTTGCAATGAGACCCTGCAGCTCCTCCCATCCCCTGGCTCTGAGGCTGGCCCTGACCCCATGACTTGCTCTGGCCAATAGAATGCAGCCAAAGTGATGCCCTGTCTATTCGAGTCTGCATTTCTAGAGACTGCCCAGTTGTGGCACTGCCCAGTTGCCTGAGTTAGCTTGGGAAATGGTGAGAGACTCGAGGAGCTCTGAGAGGGGATCCCAGCTGAGGCCATCATATGCCAGTCAGTCCCCAGCCCCCTCAGCAGCTGACTATAGACCCATGAGTGAGTCCAGATGAGAATAGAAGAACTGCCAGTTGAGCGCAGCCAAAGTGCTAACTTGCAGAATTGTGAGGAGCAAATGCAAGCTCTTTAAAAAAGTACTGTGATAAAACAGGATATAAATTTACCTTTTAAACTCTGTTCAAATGGGCATAATTCAGTGGCATTATGTACACACTATTGTTCAACCATCACCATTTCCAGAACTTTTTTCATCATCCTAAACAGAAATGGTACCTGTTAAAAAAATAACTCCCCCTCCCTCCACCTGGATCCTGGTAACCTCTAACCTATTTCCTGTCTCTATGAAACTGCCTATTCTGGGTCCCCCATATAAGTAGAATCATATAATATGTGGCCTTTTGTGTCTGGCTTATTTCACTTAGCATGGTTTCAAGGCTCATCCATGTTGTACCATGTGTCAAAACTTCCTTCTTTTTTAAGGCTGAATAATATTCTTTTATATGTAAAGACCACATTTTGTTTACCCATTCATCTGTTGATGGATCATTTTTTGGCTATTGTGAATAATGCTGTGAACATTTTGGTGTACAAGTATCTATTTGAGTCCCTGCTTTCAATTCTTCTGGGTATATAGTGATAAGTAGCACTGTTGGAGCATATAAGTCTCATTTTTAACTTCTGAGAAACAAATTGTTCTTTACAGCAGCTGTACCATTTTACATTCTCACCAGCCATCCATGAAGGTTCCAATTTCTCTATATCCTCAAAACCACTATTTTCCATTAAAAATATTTATCTAGCTATCTATATCTCTACATATTTAATAGCCATCCTAATGGATATGAAGCAGTATCTCATTATGATTTTGATTTGTATTTCCCCAGTGACTGGTGATGTGGAGCATCTTTTGCAAGTGCTTATTGGGTTTTTACACATCTTCTTTGGAGATGTCCACTTAAGTCCTTTGCTTACTATTCAACTGAGTTGTCTGCTGTTGAGCTGTGGAAGTTCTTTATATATTCTGGATGCTAATGCCTTATCCGATACTTGATTCGCAAATATTTTCTCCCATTCTGTGGTTTGTATTTTCACTTTCTTCTTTTTTTTAAATTTTTTATTGGTGTTCAATTTGCCAACATACAGAATAACACCCAGTGCTCATCCCGTCAAGTGCCCCCCTCAGTGCCCGTCACCCATTCACCCCCACCCAGCGCCCTCCTCCCCTTCCACCACCCCTAGTTCGTTTCCCAGAGTTAGGAGTCTTTATGTTGTGTTTTCACTTTCTTGATAATGTCTTTTGATGTACAAAGTTTTAAATTATGACAAAATCCAATTCATTTAGTTTTTTTATGCCTATACTTTTGGCATCCTGTCCAAGAAATCATTATTAAATCCATGTCATGAAGCTTTTCTCCTATGTTTTCTTCTGAGAGTTTTATAGTTGTTTGCTCTTACGTTTAGGTCTTTGATTCATTTTGAGTTAATATCCATATGTAGTAAAAGGTAAGGATCCAAATTCATTCTTTTGTATGTGTACATCCAATTTTCTCAACACCATTTGTTGAAAATATTGTCCTTTCCCTATGTATAGTCTTGGCACCCTGTAAAACATCATTTGACCATAATATATATAAGGGTATGTTTCTGGACTCCATATTCGGTTCCATTGATCTAGATGTTTACAATAACGCCAGCAGCACACTACTTTGGTTTTATTGTTGTTTAAGTTTTGAGATCAGAACATGTGAATCCTCCAACTTTGTTCTTTTTGAAGAATGTTTTGGCTATTCAGGGTCCTTGAGATTCCATATGAATATTAGGATGCATTTATTTTGTTTTGTTCTTGTTTTTGAGAGAGAGTGAGCTTGTGCATGATGGGGGAGGGGCAGAGGGAGGAAAGAGAATCTTTTTTAAAAAAATATTTTATTTATTGATTCATGAGAGACACAGAGACATAGGCAGAGGGAGAAGCAGACTCCCCACAGGGAGCCGGATGTGGGACTCGATCCCAGACCTGGGATCACTCCCTGAGTTGAAGGCAGATGCTCAACTGCTGGGTCACCCAGGTGTCCCAGGAGAGAGAATCTTAAGCAGACTCCACACCCATTGCAGAGCCCCATACGGGGCTCCATCTCACAACCCTGAGATCATGCCCTGAGCTGAAATCAGGAGTTGGATGCTTATGAGACTGAGCCTCCCAGGCGCCCCTAGTATATGTCTTTTTTCTGCTTCTACAAAAAAAGGGCTGTTGAGATTTTGATGGGGAGTGCACTGGATCTGTAGATTGCTTTGAGAAGTACTGCCATCTTAACAGACTTCCAATCCACCCTATAGGATGTCTTTCCATTTATTTATGTCTTTAATTTCTTTCAGCAATTTTTTTTTGTAATTTTGAGTGTTTTAAGCTTTTTTGCTTCAGAGTGCTTCCTGTATAACCTTATTTGTGACAATAGCTGGCTGATCCTTTATTTACATTAAGCCATGCCAGGGACTTTAACCCTATAGATTCCTCCGCCAGCTAGAAAGCTCCTACCAAGGGGGTAACCTTCCTCATTTGCAAAACAGGTTGTAAGGGGGCTCCCAGGTAGCTCAGTCGGTTGGGTGTCTGACTCCTGATTTTGGCTCAGGTCCTGATCTCGGCTTGAGTTCTGATCTCAGGGTCATGAGATTGAGTCCTATGTGGGGCTCCATGGTAGGTGTGGAGCCTGCTTGAAGTTTTCTCTCTTCCTCTTAGTCTGCTTGCACTCTCTCTCATACACACTTGGCCTCTCTCATCTGTGCTCTCTTTCAAAACTAACAAACAGGGCAACAGTTTCTTCCTTGTCTTCATGTTTTGTATTTCCATGGAGGGTCTTCCACTGGGGTGATGCTTTTGTTCTATCTTGCCTCTATCAAGTCCACTCACTTGTCTGGATGTGACTTATCTGATGAGGGAGAATGGAGAAGGGTTAGGGCACATGCATGGCTCCAGGGCCTTTCTCCTCCTTTTTCTGGACAGTCTTCCTGTCTGCATGGCTTCCACAGGGCTTCCACAGTCAGCAGTTTCACTGACCCAATGCTGGCTGATGAGTATGTGCAAGTAATTCTCCTTGGAGCAGGCAGGGTCAATAGTAGCTCTGCAGAGCTCTCTCTCATATTTAAGCTGGGGGATGAGGCAGAGGTGTGTACTGTCAGAGGCTTCATTAGTAAAGGGGGCTTCATTCATAATCACAAAGCTAGTATCTGCATTGCAATCTACCTTTCCTGCAGGCTACATACAAGGGAGAGTCTGCAGAGACAGCATACTATCCTAACCTCATGCATGAGTATAATAATTTGAATCAGTCCTGGAAGTGAGAGAAGACCAAGTATTTAGGAATTGGGGGAGGTAGGTGCTATTGGTGGGATGGCTTAGAACAACAAATATGATGTCCTCATTAGGAGAAAAAGAGTCCAAATTAGAAAGTGTGGATTCATTACATAAGGCACCTTTTATGAATCACTCACTATGTGCTACCCTCTGTCTCTTCCTTTTACACTTTCTAACAGCTCTAGGAGGTAAGTATTATTAAGCTTCAGTTATGAATGAGAAAAGAAAAGTTATAAGATTATTCAAGGTTCTATAGCTTGTTAACGGTTGTAGTAGACTGAAATGCTGCTGCAATTCTTCACCCCTCCCTGTAATGATTAGATATCCCACTCTTTGCCCGTGACATTTTAGTTCCTCCCAGTTGGCGTTGAGCTGGGCCACTTATCTTGCTTTGGCCACTGGAATGTTGGTGAATGGACACAAGTAGAGGCTTTTATGTGCTTGCCTGGTTTGGCTTGGCTCTTTGTGTTCTTGCCATCTTTGCTCAGAAGAACATGATCTGGGTAGTTGCTTATCCAAAAGTCATTCCAAGAGGCATCCAGAGCAAACTTAAACCCAACCTAAACCCAGTAGCCAGTTTCAGCGGCCCTGAAGCTTGAAGTAGAATGGCCCTATCAACCTGCAGACCCATGAGAAAGAAAAATATTTGTTGTTCTAAGCCATTACCTGTTGAGGTAATAGGTTTGTTATACAGCATTTTTACAACCAGATTTATCTAGTAAAGTAGTGAAGTCAGGATGAAAATCCAAGAATGTATGGTGTAAGGGAATGGTCTAGTTTCATTCTTCTGCACGTGGCTGTCTGAATTCATAGCACTTGCTTATAACTTCCCTAATACACGATGTAGGTAATAACAATGCACATGAATAGCCCACTTGTACTGAGGGGAGCAGAGCCTTCTCGTGTCTGGGATGTGTCTAGTACAGATGCTCACCTGCCATATATTAGTCATATTTATGGACAGAGCTTCAGGCTGATTTGGCACTCAGGTCCTAAGAATCTAAATGTTCCTTTTGTGATTCATTCTATTCTTTCTGTTTTGCATTGCAGGACTTTGCATGCTAGAATGGTAGCTAGTAAAAAGCTTGGTTTACGTGCGACATTTGACAGAGCTGCTCTAAATCAGCCAAACGTGACAACAGCATCTGAGCAAAATGCAGAAAGGACCCTCCATAAAGTGAAGTTGGGTTTTCTCTTAGGGAATAATTTGAACTTAATCCAAGATTCCAATTCTTCATCTTGCCTGAATTTATGTCATAGAGTGTTTGCAGACAAAAATATGCATTTGCTTACTCTAGTCTCTAACTGAAAAACAACACAAAACAAACAAACAATAAACACAAAGCAGGCAACAAACAAAACAAAAATAAAATGCATCATCAGTCATGCATTTTGGTTCCTATTCCTCCGAGTCACAGATGGTTGAGACAGAGGTGGCTTTGATGGGAAAGCCAAGTTGATTTATTTTGCCTCATTTTGCCTTGGCACAAAACCCAGGAAGCTGGGTGGGACCACTTTCGACACAGAAGTATCAGAGAGCATAGCAAGCTGGTAGGTACGGGGGCCTGGAGAGGAAAGATCATAGATGCCTCTAGACAGAAAAGCAGCCAAATCACCTACAAGCTACCTGTCCTGTGACACAATGGCTTTCTGGGTTAATGGAGCTCTCAGGGAACAGTCCAACCTTTGGTCTCTTCTGGGAAGTGCCTTGTGGTGGTGAGGAAGGACATGGAAGCACCAGGCAGCATTACGTGGTGGGGAGGAGGAGGCGGTGATCCATTTTCTTAATCTCTGCCAACTCCACCTCATCTATCTTCTTCTTCTACTTCTGAGAATCCCTTCTACTTATGCCATCTTGTTTCCCAAAGGGTTCAAGCTCTGCCCTACTTTCATCAGAGAATCAGCAAATCCTGGCACATAAGGGTTTGAGCCTCTCCCCAGCTGGTGTCCAATTCACTCAGGGCTTCTGCCCCAGGGGAAAATTCAGGACTGTCTTTTCTCACATTGTTCTTCTTGACCAGCTAATGTGTCTCCTGTAGATTAGTCAGGCCAAACCATCTGGAATCCATCTTCCTGTTTCCAAACAGCTTTTGGATTCAAGTTGTTTTTCTAGATCTATGGATAACATTACAGTGTTTTTGATGTGCTATGCATTGTTGAAGTTTTCTCTGTTTTTCTGTCTGCATTTAATTTTCAAAACAACTCAATGAGGTCTGTCCTAGCATTAATTGCCATTTTATAGATGTGGAAACTGAGGCCTGAGCCAGTGAATACAAAAGCTGGGGAGCTGAACCCAGGCATCTGGCTACAGATTCCACACCTTAGCCAACACAGTCCCATTGCTAACGTTAGAAAAGCAAAGTACTTTATCTCCTAAGAGCTGTGTTTTACATATACTGTCAAATCTAATCCATCCATAACTCTGTAAGATTGGCATAATTATTGTTCACATTAGGGCATAAGGAAATAGAGGTTTGGAGAAGGTTAAGTATGAGTCTCTACTCAGTCAAACCCACATGGCCAGTTTAAGTGGAGGAATCAAGGAGTAAAGCTCGGAGGACAGCCAAGCAGTCCAAGAACACGAAGTGGAAGGGTTCCTTCCTGGGATGGATCGCCTTAAGGTTTTCTACGTGGGACAAGGTGCTTAGATACCCCTGGATCCCATGAATGTCTTTCTGTTTGATTTTCAATATCATTCTCAAAATCAGGAGAAAAGTATTTTAAATATCAAATATCGGGATCCCTGGGTAGCACAGCGGTTCGGCGCCTGCCTTTGGCCCAGGGCACGATCCTGGAGACCCGGGATCGAATCCCACATCGGGCTCCCGGTGCATGGAGCCTGCTTCTCCCTCTGCCTGTGTCTCTGCCTCTCTCTCTCTCTCTCTCTCTGTGACTATCATAAATAAATAAAAATTAAAAAAAATAAATATCAAATATCTTCTCTGCAAAACCAGACAGGGTATTTTTAAAAGAGAAATATGTATGTAATGTGTACATATTCTCAAATTAAAACAAGATGAATAGGGGAAAGTCTAAAATGAATTAATTTATAGGAAGCTGTTGAAACACTATTTGAATCATTTAGATTAAATCTGCTTTGCTGGACAAGTCCACTTCTACTGTGTTCTATTATTGGTGGTAGATTGCTCCTGACAACTCTAATAAATTAAACTGTCCAGCTGCTGCTCCTTCATCTGGTAACAGACACAAGAATGAAAGAGGAGAAAAGGAAGACTCTAGTAATGGAGGATATTCAGTGGGATGGAGGATAAGCAAAACACCTGCAAATTTAGCAAATTAATGATACCTTTTTACCAACTTATGCCCCTTATCTGAAAGTATGAACTCAATCCCCTCCCCAGGATGGGAGAAAGGGTTCTCTTTGCAGCTAGACACAAGGCTTTGTGTGACAGGGTACTGGCAATGTCATGATAATGGGATGAAAGGTGAGGAGCAGGGTGGAGAGTGCTGCAGGGGAGGCAGTCGATTGCACTCTGTAGTCTCCCTAGGAATGACAAGATACCTGACAGACCAATGACTCTCATTTGTCAGCTGACTCACTGGCCTTCAGGCTGAGCCATGAGAATGAGTCAAATGAAGAGGTTACCTATAATTGGAGTCCATTTATGCCACCCTAAGCAACTGACCTAGGACATCACCTTCCAGACTGACAAGAATCAGAGACACCACAGTTTAATCCTGCACAGGTGCCACATGTCCAAGCCGTGAGCAAAGCATAAGCATGAAAACAATGATATTTTCTGGGCAAAGACAGCAACTGGAACTCAGCAGGCAAACCACTCCTTTTCCCTTATGGTGAGGGAGTACAAGGATGAACGCATCATCCTTGAGCTCTGAGACCAACCCTCAGCCACCAGCACTCAAAACCTTTAGAGGGAAGGGCACCAGGGCTTTTCACCACAGGACATTTGGCCACTGTGCATGCTTTACTGAAAGATTTTATACTAGCAAAATAAGAACACATTAAAAATGACACATTTTCTATTCTAGGAGTTCGGAAACTGTGGCCCAAATATTAACTGGTTAGTCTTTAACACAGATAGGAATAGCTTTGTGTTTGAAATTCAAGTCAATCCTCAAAAACTATCCCTAACGAAGTAAAAAAGAAACACAGATAGGGCAGATGGACATTAACCCTTTGAAAGCCAGCCCAGAAAAGGTTTGCAATCAGCAACTGACAGTGGAAGAAGTGAAATGCAGACTGCTAATTTTCTCTTGAGGTAGATAAGTGTAGTAGGTTTTTTGGTTTGGTTTGGTTTTGATTTTTAAATTAAACCCAAGTATTGTTTTCTAAGAACCACATCGAGCAGAGTTCAAAAAGACTCAACTCTGCCCCCTGGTGTTGAAAATAGATAAAAGCAACTGGAAGTATTTAAGATGCTTTTTAAAAGGTGTATTATTAAAGTATCTTGGTGATAAAGCTAAAATTCCTGTACCAAAACTCATTGTGTTTAACTGGCTAACACAGCCCACCACTGTTTTTGCATTGAACGTATTCAGAACCAGATTAGCCGCTATGGAGATTCCTAGAGGAATGGAAGAATCAGCCTGCACCTTACGGATAATCAAACTCTTATTAAAGACTTCCCTTAGGGGATCTCTGGGTGGCTCAGCAGTTTGGCATCTGCCTTTGGCCCACGACGTGATGCTGGAGTCCCGGGATCGAGTCCCACGTCTGGCTCCCGGCGTGGGGCCTGCTTCTCCCTCCTCTGCCTCTATCATGAATAAATAAATAAATCTTTAAAACATAAAAAAATAAAGGGCTCCCTTAGAGGCTCCCCGAGGTAGACACGGGCAGCACACAGGGGCTGCACTACCAGCTGTCTCCACTGTATTTTCTGGCTTTCTCCAACAAAATTGCTGGGCATGGGGTGGAGCTGGTGCTGTGGTGCTATTCCCTGACCAGAGAGCCAGCTCCACAGTGCAGTGGGTTTGTCACACGTGGAAGCCTATGTTTCCTATCTTTAACTGAATATAATACAGGAGATGTGCCTGATATTTGAATTTCAAAGAGGTAAATACAAGGTGCTGGCATATTTACAGGACCCCAAGGTATTCCTCTTTCTTTCTGTAAATTCCCCTTTGGTCTTTGTAGCAAATGCTGTAGATAATCTGCTTGGATCGATGTGGGTCTCTTTTACCATTCCCATGGGTCCCCTCCCTGGCTCCTGTGTGCTTTGCTTGCTGCTAACACTCTGTTCCTATAAGTGATCTTGGAGGGCCTACCCTGGGGCTGTTGGGGCCGCTCTGTCTGCATCAGCAGTGGTGCGTGGGAGTTCATGCTCCATCCCATTCGTTCCCGGGCTGTCTTCAGCCGATCTGCTCCAACAGCTCTGCTCATGGTGGGAGTGTGAAGCCCCGTGCCTTGCCTTGCCTTGTCTCAAGTGGGAATAAACTCTAAGGAGTGATCTATGCTCCAGAACTCCCCATGGGATTGGGCTGAGGCTGGAAATTTTTCAGAAGCTGCCCGTTTCTTAGCTCCTTTCTGCCTTCTCTCCCTGCCTGTTTCTTTCACCTTCTTACCAGTTTTCCAGAGAGCATGTCTTTGGAAAATGCTTTGCACAAGCAATTTGTACCGTAAGGTCCCCTTCCAGGCAACCCTGTCTCAACCCATCTGAGACAGCCCTGTTCTTTTAAAATTCTTTAAACAAGTATGAACAATGTCAATCTGCCACCATGACCCTCCAACCAACCCCTCAGGCAAAAGCTGTCTGGTCCATTATGGAAAATGCCTCATTGGTATGAGTTAATTAAACTCTGAAGCACAATGGACAGCAAACATCCAGATCCAAACTTTTCACTGAGGACTGACCTCTGCTCTGGCGGTCCCCTGCTACATGTGCTCCTGGCTCTCATTGGGCTGCAGGCCAGCTGCTTCTCTGAGCACACACCACTGAACAACACCTGTCATCCCTGTCTGGAAAGCACATTTCCCAGCTACCCCCAGACTTGCACCCTTGTTCCATTCCCATCTCTGCAGAAATGTCCCCTTATCTTCCCATAGTATTCTGCCTATTACTTTCCCTGTCACTTTCCCATTCTTCATTTTTCCTCCCTCATTAAGATATAAACCATTTCTCCCTCACTAAGATATAAACTCCACAAAATCAGGAACTTCATTTTACACACCATTAGATCCCTATCACTTAGGATAGGAGTCAGCAAAATTTTTCTGTAAATATCCACATGGTAAGTATTTTTGGTGTTGTGAGCCACACAGTCTTTGTGACAGCTCCTCAGCTCTGCCATGGTAGCACTAAAGCAGCCATAGAGAATATGGCCATGAACAAGTGTGGCCACGATCCAATAAAACTTTGTTCACAAAAATCAGACTTCCAGTTTCTGGTCCAGCATGTAAGAAGCTTGGAAGTTGCCACTCTGTCTCAAGAACAAGTGAAAAAGCTGAACAAACTGAAAAATCAACAAGTCTCCTTAACTCTCCCAGAGGCATGAGGTCTCTAAGTTGGAAAGACAGGCAGATACGGAGAATCACAACTGACCATAACAGAAACCCCTTCTGGAACAAGAACAGGGTGGGAAAGCCTCATCTGTCATTGACAAATTCCTGGAGACTCCGTCTGGATAAGTCTGAGAGTTAAAAATTTCATAAGGACCCAGTAATGGGTGGGGGCTCCACACTTTGTGAGTTTTACCACCAGGAGCTCAACCTAGTTCTCACAGTGAATATGAAAAAAATATACCCTTGTGCTTCCAGCAGTAGCAGGAGGAAAATGAACCATTTTGAAATATACCAGAGCACTCTTCTTAACAAGGCTTGCCCTCAAGACAGATGATTTTAGCAGAGCCCAAATTATTGTTTTTTTTTTTCCCCTCCCAGAGCCTAACACTTAAGGAAGGAATTATACCAATTTTTTACAACATTTTCTAGATGATAGAAGCAAAGGGAATACTTCCTCATCCATTCTACAAGGCTGGCATTGCTCTAATACCCCAAACCAGACAATGATACCATGGGAAAAGAAAACCATAGACCAATATGTCCCATGAACACAGATGCAAAAGTCCTTAAGAAAATATTAGCAAACTGAATCCAACAATGTATAAAGGGAACTAAACAACATGATCACAGGTTTATCCCAGGTATGTAAGGCTGGTTCAACATTCAAAAATCAATTACTGTAATCCTCACATCAACAGATATAGAAAAAGCATTTGGTAAGATCAAACCCCCATTCGTAATCAAAACTCAGCAAACTAAGAATAGGAGGAACTTCCTCAACTTAGTAAAGAATGTCTAAAGAAAATCTGAAGCTAACTTCTTACTTAACGGTGAGAAAATAAAAGCTTGCCTCCTGGTATCAGAAATAAGGCAAGGATGTCCCCTCTTACCACTCTGTTAGGTATCTTACTGGAAGTTCCAGTTAATGCAATAGGCTAAGAAAAAGAAATAAAAGGCAAACTGTTTGAGAAGGAAGAAATAAAACTGTCTTTTTCACAGATGACATGATTGTGCAGAAAATCCAAAAGAATCAACAACAATAAAAAAAAAACCTCTGGAATAAGTGATTACAGTAAGGTTGCAGGATGCAAGGTTAATAAACAAAAGTTGAATGGAATTTAAGATTAAAAATACAATACCATTTATACTACCATCCCCTAACGTGAAATGCCTAGGTATAAATCTAACAAAATATATACTAAACCTATATAAGGAAAACTCTGGTGGAAAAAAGAAGAATAAATGGAGAAATATTCCATGTTCATGGATGGGAAAACTCAATTTTGCCAAGATGTCTATTCTTCCCAACTTGATCTATATAGATTCAGTGTCATCCCAATCAAAATTATCCCAACAAGCTGTTTTGTGGGTATTGGCAAACTGCTTCAGTTTTGAGTTTACATGGAGAGGCAAAAAATACTGAACAGTCAACACAACTTGCAGGAGGACAAAGCCAGGGGACTGGCACTGTCTGACTTCAAGACTAAACATAAAACTATCTTAAGGAAGACAGTGTGGTATTGGCAGAATGGTTGATACACCAATGGAACAGGAAGTCTAGAAATAGACCCCCCACAAAAATAGTCAACTGATCTTTGACAAAAGAGAATACAAGGAAGCAAAGACAGTCACTTCAACAAATGGTGCTGAGACAAGTGGACATCCATAGGAAAAAAAAATCTAGACAAAGACTTATACTCTTCAAAAAATTAACTCATGAGGTATCATAGATCTAAACATAAAATGCAAAACCATGAAATTCCTAGAAGATAACATAAGTGAAACCCTAGATGACCTTACATGTGATGATGACTTTTTAGACATAATACCAAAGGCACTATTTTATGAAAGAGATAATCGATAAGCTGGACTTCATTACAATTAAAAACTTCTGCTTTGTGAAAGTCACTCTCAAGAGAATAAGACAAGCCACAGATTGGGAGAAAATATTTGCAAAATATACATCTGATATAGAACTGTTAGCCAAAACATACAAAACATTTTAAAACTCAACAAGAAAACAACTCAATTAAAAAAATGGGTCACATATCCTTATTAAAGATTTTACTTATTTATTTATTCATGAAAGACACAAGGACACAGGTAGAAGGAAAAGTAGGCTCCCTGCAGGGAGCCCAATATGGGACTGGATCCCAGGACCCTGGGATCATGCACTGAGCCACTCAGGTGCCCCGCAATAGAGTATTCTTTAGCACTAAAAGGAAGTGAGCTATCAAACCATGAGAAAACATGGAGGAATCTTAAATGAACATTATTAATGAAGGAGGGCAGCCTGAAAAGGCTACATACGATTTCAGTTACATGACATTCTGAGAAAGGTCAAACTATGGAGACAGTAAAAGGATCCGTTGTTGCCAGAGGTTCAGGAAGAAGAGAGAATGAATAGATGGAATGAAGAGAATTTTAGGGCAGTGGAATTATTCTACAGGGTACAATAATGATGGAAATATATCACTGTACATTTGTCAAAATCCACAGAATCTACAACACTAAGTGTGAACCCTAATGTAAACTATGGATTTGGGGTGGCAACAGCATGTCAGTGCAGGTTCATGGACTGAACAAAGGAAGCACTCTGGTGGGAGATGCTGATAGCTGGGGAGGCTGATTCTATGTGAGGGGAATGGGATGTATGAGAAATCTCTATTCCTTCAGCTCAGTTTTGCTATGAACCTAAAAATGCAAAAAATAAAAAATAAAGGTCCATTAAACAATGACAACAATAACCCCCCAACTCCCCACACAGATGGCAGGCTAGATTTGGCCAGTAAGTCATAGCTTGTTGACTCCTAGTGTGGGTCCTTCGTTAAAGGAATGAAAAAAAAAATATCAAAGTGTGTTACAATTACTGTTGCTGCATAAAAACAACTGTTTTACTAATTGTTGGGTTGGGAGTTTGGGAAGGTTATGGGCTGGGCAGTTGTCTGTAACTGCAGTCAGAGGTTGCAAGGTGGGCGGAGACATACAAGATGCTCACCCACATGGCTGGCTCATGCAAAGCAATGCTGACACTATCCTCAACTATACTTTCAACTGAAGCAGGGGTGGGTAGGTATAGAAGGAAGAGAATATTTATCAGGGATGGCTTTGAGGCAAGCATGATGCCAGCACTTTACACAGGTCAGCCCTTCACATTTCTTGAAGTATGTACCAGAGCTCCCACCTTACAGTGGGGAACTAGAAGCAAAGAGAGAGAGAGATAAAGGGGCTAGCCCAAATCATATGGGCGGTAAGTGGCCAATCCTGATGCCAAAGCCAGATCTACCAGATGCTCATCCTTCCAGGCCTGTTTATATTCTTGGGGACACAGCAAAGGAAGCAGCATGTTGGGAAGGGAAACTGAGTTCTCTTGGTTAAAGCCTTTGTGTCCTCCATGATGGGACTTTAATGTGCACCTGCATCGCCTAAACATCTTGTTCAGATGCAGATTCTGAACCAGCAAGTCTGGGGTTGGACCTGAGAATCTGCGCCTAACAAGTTTCCAGGACTGGGGAGGCTCCTGGCCTGTGTGGGAAGCATGGCTCTGGGGTGATGGGGGTAGTGGTGCAGGTGAGCATATGTCTCCCTCTCGAGGAACCTGATGATGTTAGCTTTCTGTGGGCAGTCAGAACCTGAGGACAGAAATCCAGGGTGGGCGGTGGGTGGAGGTCAAGTACTGTTGAATTCCTCAGCCATCTGTTGCTCATTGCCACTAAGAATGGAGAGTAAGGAATCATCCTTCTCCTCTGCCAAAGCCCTGTCTTCTCAGTCTTTCACTTCGGTCTTCCCAGAGTTGTGTGAAACTATAGGTAACAGCAAAAAGCTGGACTGAGGTTGGATTGTTGTGTAGGATTCCAGGCACAACAAAGCTGAGAGGCATAACTGAGTTCAAAAAAAGGCCAGTTCATAAATCAAAAGAGAGATCAACATCAATTATACTCCAAGTGAGTTGATGGGATAACATTTGCTTATCTCATGCCTGCATTGGCTTCCCTAATTAAATGCAAATTCGATTGCCTTTATAAAGAAATCACTGACAAGTTAAAGTTTCAATATGTCCATATCTGATGTTGCAACATAAAACACACAGGGTGCCAGCCACTGCTGTATCCAGTTAATTCTGAGTGTGCCGCTGTACAAACTCTTCAGGGACACTAGGTGGCATCTTTGCATTTTTTTCTTTCTTGACCAAGCCAGAATTTAAAGCTGGAATCCAGGGAAAGAAACCCGTTAGTTTAGAGGTTCTTTGAGAACTCCAGGGATTAGACCCTGGGAAGTTGTATAAGTAATTCTTCCCAATGATTTTTCTTTTTTTTTTTTCCACTTCAATTTTTTATTTTTATTTTTTTACATATTTTTTTTAATTGGAGTTCAATTTGCCAACATATAGCATAACACCCCATGCTCATCCCATCAAGTGCCCCCAATGATTTTTCTATACGGTTGGCTGAGGGGCTGCCATGAGCTGCCTTTAGAAATGGCAGACACCATTAAACCCTTAATTGAAAAGTGAAGAAACAGAGCCTGAGATTTACTCATTTTGCTAGGAGGAGATAAGGACTCAAGAATCCTGACTCTTGTTTCAATGGCTTTTCTACCAAATCAGGGAAAACAAAAAGTAAAAAACTTAAATGAGTTTTACTGTTGAGCATCTGAAATCATTAAACCCTAAATTGTATCCTGAAATCAAAGACACGTCATAGAATAAAGAGTTATAGCTATCAAAAGAAATCACGTAACTGTTTCAACCTGCAATTAGGCTAATATTAATGTAACAACAACAACAACAACAACAACAAACCCTTTTAGGGGCACCTGGGTGGCTCAGTGGTAGAGTGTATCTTTGGCTCAGGTCGTGATCCCGGGGTCCTGCGATCGAGTCCTACATTGGGCTCCTGCCTGATTCTCCCTCTGCCTGTGTCTCTGCCTCTCTCTGTGCCTCTCATGAATAAATAAATAAAATCTTAAAAACAAAAACCAAAAAAACTTTTTATAAGTACATGAAAGATGGATAGGCTTGTAAAGTGGCCCTGACTCCAGTAGATGGCAGCATGCTTTAAGGAAATAACAGTGCTAGTTGACCCCCATTGGGAGCAAAGCTGTAGGTAAAAGAGTAAATATAGCTTTAACAGAGGAGGTAAATGCCTAATGTATAAAGTTTAGCATTGCTTTATGTACATAAACATAAAAAAAATCAAGTACCTCCCAAATTTTCTCAGCCTACTGCATTATAATCAGATTGAAGGAACACGGTTCCATTCCATGTGACTGTAGAGTTTGCTTTGTTGAGATCTCCTGCCCAGTGTTACTGCTGAGGCATATGTTAATACATATGACAAACTATTATGGGCTGGAACGTACCAATTCAATCATCAAATATTTATTGAGCACCTGCTTGGTGACAGGCACGTTTCTAAAAGTAGAATGTACAAGCAAATTAAACAAAGCTCAGATAAATGAATATATTTATAACATGGCATATGGTTTACGACTGAAGGTTTTGAGCAGAGATAAGGCTCTTCTCTTTATTGTTGCTTTACTGTTGGCAGACCAGAGAGGAAAACAGAAGAAAGAGAAGTCTGGAAGAAAAAAAATATCATGGCTGTATTCAATCTTAGGAACCACAGATGTCACCTAGGACTTGACAAGAGAGAAGTGAACAATGAACTCCATTCTTGGCTGACTTCTCCTTGAAGGAGACACAGCTGCCAAACCACAGCCTCATTTCTCACATCTCCGACTCCCTTCTCCCTCCTCTCAATATTCTTCCCTCTCAGATACTAAATTGCCAGGCGCAATTCTCCACTCCAGTCTCTAGTTTTACTCCTACTCCACTGCTGTGTCCAGGTGCCTCTTATGTGTACAGTTGGAACCTTTCGAATGATGAGGATCTCACTACATTCCCAGATGGTCCTTTCCATTGCTAGAGAATGCACACTGCGTCCCAGTCCTGCTCAACTGAGAGAGCATGCATACTGATGCCTCTCTGTGCTTTCTTCACTTAGCTCTTTTGGTTCTCCTCCCTAGGGATTCCTAGAGGATCCTGAATTCCACTCCCATAGGGCAGCCTCTCAGTGATGGAAGAAAGCCATTGTGTACCTCCCTCCCTGGAGTCTTTGACAGACTTTGGAGTCTTTTTGTCTTTGGAGTCAGTGTTCTCAACCAGTTGTCAAATTGCCTCCACTCTGGAATCCCCATCATCTTGGCCACCTTTCTTCAGGTACACTTCTTATGTAATGTGCAGGGATGAAATAGAAGGAAACTGACATCTTTACAGTACAGCTAACATGGCAGGAGATTTTGTTGTGACAACTATGTGGGTACTGAAAGCGGAAATGTAAGCTAGGACTCACCACCATTCCACCATATCCTTTATATGCCCCTTCACAACACTCGACAATTATGTCTCTGGGTCACATCTATAATTATTTCCCCTCGGGAGTAAATGTTCCTGGAAGGAAGGACTTATGCCTGAGTTATTCACTGCTGTGACCCCAGCACATAGCAGTGAGCCTGGCCTCTGGCAGTATTTGTTGAAAAAACAAGTGACTTGAAATAGAAGAATGTTATTTTGAATACAGGTCTCTTCAGATGGATCATAGAAGGTACAAGGAGTATTCTGGAACCATGATAATCCAAAACATCACTTCTTTCCTCTCCATTTTCTTTCTTTTTTTTTAAGATTTTATTTATTTATGCATGAGAATACACAGAGAGGAGAGAGAGAGAGAGAGAGAGACAAGGAGAGGCAGAGACACAGGCAGAGGGAGAAGCAGGCTCCATGCAGGGAGCCTGACGTGTGACTTGATCCCGGGTCTCCAGGATCACGCCCTGGGCTGTAGGCAGTGCTAAACCGCTGAGCCACCCAGGCTGCCCATTCTTCTCCATTTTCAATTCCAGTGTGTCTCTCCACCAAAAGACTTGTGGGACTATGGGCAAATGGACATTAGACAGCCTTGGGTGAGGAGGACATCCAAACAGAGGAAGCTAGTGGACTTAGTTCCTTTGGGCTGGGAGAGAGCCTGAGGCCTGGCTGTGTATGAGTAGAAAGCAGGAGCAGATCTCAGAAAGAACACGGCCTACAGCCACATGTGGACCCAGACAAAGGTGGGCTTTGTCAGGATGGTTTTCCTGATGGGCAGCCTGGTGGCTCAGCAGTTTAGCGCCGTCTTTAGCCCAGGTGATCTTGGAGACCTGGGATCGAGTTCCACGTCAGGCTCCCTGCATGGAGCCTGCTTCTCCCTCTGCCTGTGTCTCTGCCTCTGTGTGTGTGTGTGTGTGTGTGTGTGTGTGTGTGTGTGTGTCTCATGAATAAATAAAATCTTAAAAAAAAAAAAAAAGGATGGTCTTCCTGGCCTTCAAGAGCTGACACAAAATCGAAATATGCAATATTTGCCCTTGAGGCTGGGGGACACAAAAAAACTGTGGAAGTAGCTTTCTCCAGGTGTCTCAGTGGGGATCTGTCCGCACACCTGCATCTGACCATTAGTCCCAAGGAAGAGTCCACTTTGCTTGCCTCTAATGGTGGGACTACTGCCATTTGAAAAGAAAATAGTCAGACCTGGGTATCACTGAACTGGTATATGAATGTGTGTGTGTGTGTGTGTGTGTGTGTGTGTGTGTGTGTAAAATATATATATTCCCAACAGCCAGAGAGAGAAGATGTTCACTCACAGCAAATTAAACTCACACCCAGCAAAACAGAGTGACTGTGAGAGATGACAACTTCCATGTGATGAGCAGAGCATCTCTGATGACTCAAGCATGGCACCAAGAGTACATCTGGAAGGAGATAATTCAACATGCAGACTGAAAGAGAGGATGGTCAGCTGCTGTCACATAAAACAGAGCTTGACAAGTGAAAGAAACTTGTGCAAAAACACGAAGAGATGAAAATCACGATGAGAAAAAAGCGACTTAATGTGCAAAATAATAGCAGTGAGAAATGAATAAAATGGAACTGACAGAGGACATAGTTTGACAAATCATAGGCAGCCATTTCCCTAAGCTAAAGAAAGACCTGAGTATGCAGGTTAAAAAGGTTCCCTGAGTTCAAGGCAGAACTGATTAAAAAACAAAAAGACACACCTCAGCAAACCTTGAAATTCCTTAACTCTAAGAATAACATATACTTCTAGGAAGAGAAAAATAATGAGAATGTCAATGGGCTTATCTGCTAAAGTTTAAAGAACATGGTGCCTGACCATGTCCGCTTTACCAGAGGCCGAGTGCTGGTGGTGAACAGTTCCCCTCTTCTGAGAACAGCTTTCAGTGTTCTGGAAAGGGGCTCACACCCTCACCCAGCATGGCCTAGGAAATTATGCCCTTCTTTGGGGTGATTTGCAACCAACAACTGGTAAGTGAGAGTAAAGGTCAGAGTCCTTACCCCAACATGAGATAATCCCCTGTGGAAGCTGTTGACACTCCAGAGCTCTCATGGGTCTGGGCTGCAGCTGGACCTCATGATGTCATGTCTTTGCCCAGCTCTTCCTACTGTACTGTCTGGCTTCTCGCATTGCCACGGTTTTCTCCTGAGAGCTTCCCTTCGATTAATTCCTTGCACAAGAATCCCATCTCAGGTTCTAGGAAGCCCAAGCTGACAGAAAGGGCCTGAGAAGCCCGTACTTCAGCAAAACCGAAATCAAACATATACATGATCATATGTTAGGATTAAGAAAGAGAAACAAGGGCATCTGGCTGGCTCAGTCAGAAGAGCATGTGATTCTTAATCATGGGGTTGTGAGTTCAAGCCTTATGATGGGCATAGAGAGGACTTAAATAAATGAATAATTTTTTTTAAAGAGAAAGAAAGCCAAACATTCATATACTCATCTTAGAGATAATACTAAAGTCAGGATTCTATCCAAACAAATTATCTATATTTGTCTTATTCAATTGGGCAGCCACTAGCCATATATGGCTATTTTAATTGTAAATTTAAATTAAATAAACTTGAGTTATACTCGCCACATTTCCAGAGCTCCAGGTAGCTAGTGGCTACTGTCCTGGCAAGTACATAAACAAGACATCTCCATCATCATAGAAGGTTCTATTGGATAACAATAACACAGAACACTGACCTCAAGATGAGATAAACATGAGAAGCACAGGAGAACTTGAGCAATGCACCCAGCATGCAGTCTGTCTGTCTCTCTGTGTCTATGTATTAATTCTGACAGATAAAGACAACTCTCTAGGCATGGTGTATAGCAAAATGGCTAAATAAGGAATCTTGAAATAATGTGAGTGAAATCCCAATTACAGTTTTGTGCTAGAAATGTCAAATAATTCCATCAAAATTTAAGAGTTTGGGAGGCAGTAGGAAAATAAAGGTATCCATAAGAAGTGGAAAAAGAAATGGAAATTTCTATTAGAGTGGGAGATAGGGAGGAAACACGGCATCTTTTGGGAGGGATCCAGTGCATCTCACTGGGGGGAATTAGTCAGGATTTTGCTTAGAAAATATAATAGTAAGAAAGGAAGGAAGGAGGTATGTGATTCCAAGAGCATAGAAAAGGGGGAGAATCCATTAATGAAACTGAAAAATGGGGAAGGGCACCTGAAATCAACCAACTCTTGATTTCAGCTCAGGTCATGATCTCAGGGTCTTGGGATCAAGCTCCAGGGAGTCTGGTTGGGATTCTCTCCGTCTCCCTATGCCCTCTCCCCACCCTCTTTCTCAAATAAATAATTTTTTTTAAAAAAGACTGTAGGGAGATGTGTACTCCTGTGCTTTACTGGTGGGATATACTGGTATCCTCATTCTGGAGCACCATGAGGCAGTACTCACTCAACCTAAGGGTATCCAGCAGTTCTACTCTAGGGTGATAATATGCCCTACAGACCAGGAAATTATCTATCTATCTATCTATCTATCTATCTATCTATCTATCTATCGTAGTTTCAAGTTTTTCTTTAAATTCCAGTTAGTTAACATACAGGGTAATATTAGTTTCACGAGTAGACTTTAGTGATTCATCACTCATGTGTAACATCCAGTGCTCATCACAAGTTGCCCTCTTTACTGCTCATCAGCCATTTAACCTATCCCCCCCACCTTCCCTCTAAGTCAAGGAAATTTTTAATTCAAAGCTGCATCTAAGGCCCAACTTTAGAGAATGAAAGACAGGGGGACACATTAAAAATCACAATCCTAGACAGAGACTTACATCTCTCTCATAATTTGGCATAGATAGAGAATTTTTGCTATAAAAATAAATAAGGCATAGGAGGATTGTATCAGGAAATTCAAATTTGGTCCACTCCTATAAAAATTTTAACCTCTCTTGGTTATCAATATCTCAGTCACGGACATACACATTTCACATCTCCGCAAGTGCCAGCACAGAGCCTAGCTTGCAGAACAAATAAATGCTGAATGCCTGACAAAGGTATTGCTGCGGTGAATAAATTAGAAAACAATGGAATTTGAACACTTGGAAGGTGTTTACAGGGAGGTTTTTCCTGCAATGCTTAAGATAGGGTGGATATATTACAGAGATAAACAGTTTCTTCCAAGTTATCTATTTCCTTGAAATTAAGGTTGGTTTTCTCCTCACATCCCTGTCTTGTAATATGCTATTAAAGCTGATATACCCTCAGCAACTACTATCCATCTTAAACACAGCTTTGCTGCCTGGAAAGGCCCTGGCATCTCATGCGCTGGGTTCCGGGAGTATATTCCAGCTCTACCATTTGATAGCTGTGTCACGTTTGGCAAGTCTCTTGCATTCTCTGAGCCCCAGATAACTGGTCTGTAATACAAGGATAACAATACCTACCCTTGCAGAGGAAGGCCCAGCTTAGGTCATGTCTATTCAAATGAATGAGTACTATTAGCCCCAGCCCTGCACCCCAGAGTTCGTATCCTACAGAGAAAACTGACCTGTGAACCTGTTACCTGCAAATTTGGGAGGAGCAAGCATACTCCATTGGCACACTGGTTTATGGACAATGGAATTTTCTAAGTGGGCATAAGACAAGTGTAGGCCTTTTCCATCTACAGGTAGCCTTTCTTGAAGGTTAAAAAAAAGATTATTTCTACTGTACCCCCTCCCTACTATGACTAATCACCTCTATTATCACCTCCACCACCACCTTAGTTTACAGAGAGCTCTCTCTTTTTTTAAGATTTTTTTATTCATGAAAGATACAAAGAGAGAGAGGCAGGGACATAGGCAGAGGGAGAAGCAGGCTTCCTGTGGGGAGCTCAACATGGGACTCCATCCATGGACTCTGGGATCACGCCCTGAGCTGAAGGCAGATACTCAACCACTGAGCCACCCAGGCAGCATCCCTTGAACTTCTTTCTTATTTGATTTAATCCACATGACAATCCTATAAGGCAGGAAGATGTAGTTTAGAGCTGAGAGAACGTTAACCCAGCACAGGGAAAGGATGTCTTCTTAAGAGCTAATTCCAAACCTAAATCTTTGTCTAAAACACTGCTCCGTGGGGCGAAGCAACATGCTGAGTAGCACGCTGATATCTTTCCTTGATGAGCTAAACTCACCAATGAGTGAAACCCTCCTAGGTTTTCAGTGTAAAGTTATCAAAAGTCAGAGTTTGGGGGCATCCGGGTGGCTCAGTTAAGTGGTTACCTTCAGCTCGGGTCATGATCTCAGGGTCCTAGGATTGATCCCCAAGTCGGGCTCCCTGCTCAATGGGGTGTCCGCTTCTCCCGTTCCATCTGCCTCCTCCTCCCCCCAGCTCATGCTCTGTCTCCCTAATAAATAAACAAAATTAGAAAAAAAATCAGGGTTTGAGGCATTTTACAATTATTTTTATTTGTCTGCATTTTTTCCCCCTGGGTTCCAGGATGAGTTCTCTCTGGCTGTTGCTAATTTACAAAGTCCTGTCAATTCCTTGTCTTTATTTTTATTCATTAATTTGAAAATTGGAAGCATTGCTGATGGGTTAAAAAATGTTTCCTGTTATAAGCTCATTGTTCCTAAAGCTAAATCACTGACAAAGCCAAGAAGATATAGGATGTGAAAGGTGGAAAATCAAAGTGTTCAAGGCTGCAGGTGTGGCTGGCTAATTGGGTTAATTGGGTTCTGATTCTGCAAGGTGAGAGTATAGCAGAATGGCTATGGGTAGTAACTGTGTTCAGAAAGTCTACTTTTACATAAAAGAATGGAACTTCTTACCCTTTTGAGGGCAATGAATTTATCAGTAGCAAATGAACTAGGAATCAACATAAATTTCCAACAACAGAAAGGTGTTTAAATCATGGTATGTCCATCCTAATGTGGCCATTAAAAATAATGTTGCAGAGAATATAACAATATATTTCATGGTTCCCAAACTGTATGCCAAGATACCCCAGAAGATTGCCATGAACTCACAAGGTGTGACAGGATATTTTAAACTTTTGAAGGAAATAGCAAGATCTAGCCTGTCCGAAGCCTTGCAAATCACTAGCTCCAGGTAATTCATTTCTACATTTGATTCCTCTCTATGCCTTTTGATGACAGCATTGAATGCCAGATGACTGTGTATCTGACAGTTGTCATGACAAAAAAAGTAGGTTCTGTGTGAAAATCAATGTGGAACAGGAAATGAGGGTGCAGTATCCAACCTGGTTCCATGGTTGAAGAAGTCATGTGTGCCCAACAGATTTGCACATTTCATGAGTGTTTTAAGAATTACATCAATTTACTTTTATTTTTAGAAGTTTTTGTTTGAGATAGAGAAAGAGAGAAGAGTGAGCAGGATGGGGGGCACAGAGGAAGAGAGGACTCCCTGCTGAGCAGGGAGCACCACGGTGAGACTTGATCCCAGGACTCTGAGATCATGATCTGAGCCAAAGGCAGACACTTAACGAACTGAGCCACCCAGGTGCCCCAAGAGTTACATGAATTTTTAAAAATCTCAATTTAAATGTGCTATTTTTACTTTTTTACTTAATAAGTTGTTTGGATTGAACTGTGGGACCCAAGGAATTTAACAAAAATCCCCTACCCCTGGACAACTCCATTTTGTGCTACACCCGCCATCTCATGTATAACCCCCACATGACCTGCTTATTGCTTAAGGCGCTCCCCCACTCTAGTCAAACCGCTGAGCACACCCTTACTGGAAACCGGCTCATATAGGAATGTGGAACCCCTAACCGCCAAAGAATGTAAACCCCGCCTTTTGCCCACCAAACTTGTGTGCCAATTCTGACCAGAGTGATAGGCTAGTTCAAACGGTCACTATAGGGTAAATTGTAATTCAATTGGCCACCTGTGTGCGGACCCACATGACTATGCAACTTCCTGTGTGTGTTACAATCTCATTGGCAACTGGCCCCTATAAAACTTCTAGGCCTCTTAACCTCGGGGTCCAAGTCCCTGCTCCGCTGTGTGGAGTACACTTGGACCCAAGCTCGAGCTTGTAAATAAACCCTCGTGTGTTTGCATCAGTGTCACCTCCTCAGTGGTTTCTCGGATTCGCAATCTTGGGCACAACACTACTTAATAAATGGAATGGGTATTTCTTTTTACTAGGGGATGCTGTGACAAAACTGATAACCCCTGAGGGGGTGCCATCAATGAAGAAAGTTCGGGAACTGCTGCAGTCGGTGAAAAAGTGAAATAAAAACTGCAAAAGCATTGTAATCAGTCTTGCTCTTTGGAGAATGTGTGTGTTTAAATGGAAAAATACATCAAAATTATGGGCAGCCTGGGTGGCTCTGCAGTTTAGTGCTGCCTTCAGTCCAGGGCGTGATCCTGGAGACCCAGGATTGGGTCCCATGTTGGGCTCCCTGCATGGAGCCTGCTTCTCCCTCTGCCTGTGTCTCTGCCTCTCTCTCCTCTTTGTGTATTCTCATGAATAAATAAATAGGAGTGAATGGGTGACGGGCACTGGGGGTTATTCTGTATGTTAGTAAATTGAACACCAATAAAAAATAAATTAAAAAAAATACTTAAAAATAAAATAAATCTTAAAAAAAAATAAAAATATATCAAAATTAAACAGTGGGCTGTGGAAATTATACTGGGTCTTCCTTCTCCATAGTTTTCTATATTTACTAATGTAAACAGCTATTACTCTCATATGCTGGAAAAAATTAAAGGTTATTAAAAATGACTCCCTAAAGGAGCACATTTGCTTCTAGGAATAAAAATATCTGTTAAACATAACAGAGAATTTCATTTTGGGAGAAGTTTTCACTGCACTCTGCTAAACTTCTGCTTCCTGCTCCACACATTTGGGATCTGGCTTTAGGGCACTGAGAGTTTGAAGAAACCTGTTTCTGCCTACATCTCTACCCAGAGCTGTTAGAAAATGCGCATTTCCTACCCCTGCAGCCTTCAAGAAGTGAATGTAGCTTGGGGTTTTCAGTTTCTGGGGCTTCCCAGCCTGAGGGCCAGCAGGTCTGACAAAGATGCTGTTCCTGATTGGCTGGGGAAGTGGGGCTGCCCGATGTCCAGATGCTGCTGCTGGGTCCTGTACTTCTCTGGTTCTTGCTTCATGGGAAAAGAATGGCTGGCAGCACTGGAAACATGCCTTGAGGAAACTCATACTTGAAAGCACCAATGAGTGAGAGAGAAATGTATGGGGTGTTTTGCTGTTAAAACTGACCAATCCTTGTTTCAGCTCGGGTCATGATCTCTCCTGGGTCAATGGGATAGATCCCCACATTGGCTCTGTGCTCAATGGGGAGTCTGCTTGAGTTTTCTCTTTCTTCCTCTGCCCCTTCCCCCTCAAATAAATAAATATATCTTGAAAAAAAAACCTGACCAACACCTGAGAATTCACCTTTTCAATACCCTAGAGAGTTACCTATAACATTGAGACTTTATGAACTTTATGAACTGTGACGGAAAACAGACATTGCTGTCCTCGAAAAAAAAGGGGGGGGCAATTTTCATTATACTCTGTACTTGTGATAATTGAGTTTGTTTCACTTTATTGTCTGCTAATATTTTAAATCTATTAGACTGCTGAATCCTCACACTAGACCTATGAGGGAGAGCTATTATATCCACTTGTAACAGATGAGGAAACCAACTCAGAGAGTTGGGGAATTTGTACAAGGTCAAATATGTGGAATTGGTAGAACCAAGATTTTGGAATGATTTTGGATAGTCTGGCCCCCAGAGGGCTCTTAAGCAAGGCACTGTCACTTCTTCTTTGTAAATTTCCTTAATTAGGGGTGTCCTTCCACTAGGCATGAATATATGACTGTTTGTTTTCAAAATCCAAGATTAAACTTGGGATTTAAGTTGGTGGAGAGTTGCCTTAGCTTCCTTGATGGGGCAGCTCTGAGGTGTGTTCTACAGAGACTCTCAGGCCATCCCCAGAGCCCAGGTGCCCACAGCAGTTACCTGTTCCTTAACACCCTTTCCTGACTTTTCTTCTTTAGTGGTCTGGGTACTCCATTCCCATCAGAGCCACAAGGAAATGAATTCTGCCAACAGCCTACATGGGCTTTAAAGCAGACACTTCCCTAGTTGGGCCCTCAGATGAGACAGCAGCACAGCTGACACCTTGATCTCCATCTTAGGAGACCCTGAGCAGAGGATCCAGCTAAGCTGTGCCCAGCTCCTGACCTATGAAAACTGGGAGGATATTAATAAATATGTGTTATTTTAAGCTGTTGAGTTCATGGTAATTTATTACACAGCAATACAAAACTAATGCAGACTTTGATACCTGGAATTAGGGTGCTGCTGTAACAAATACTTAAAAATATGTGTATCAGTTTACTTGGGCTGCCATGACAAGCACCACAGATGAAGTGGCTTAAACAACAGAAATTTATTTCTCACAGTTCTGGAGGCTAGAAATCAGAGCTCAAGGTGTCGGCATGGTTCTTTCTTCTGAAGCCTCTGTCTTCAGCTTGCAGATGACCTCCTTCTGTGCCCTCACCTGGTCCTTCCCTCTGTGCCTGCATGCCCCTGGAGTCTCTTCCTCTCCTTACATGGATACTAGTTCTATTAGATCAGGGCCCACCCTTAAGACCTCATTTATCCTTAATGACATCCTTAAAGGCCCCATCTCCATATGCACTCACAGTGGCAGGGCTTCAAAGTAAGGATTTTGGTAGGACACAGTTCAGTCCATAATAACACATTGGGTTTGTAACCAGAAAATGAGGGGAGGTTGGGGGAACTTTGAGGAATGTGGTAGGTAAAGTCTGAACTGCCACGAACGGACTCTTAGTAGGAATCTGGGCTTTGGGGATGCTGACTATGAGGGCTCAGGGGCAAGTGAAAAATGTTACTGGAAACTGAAGAAACTGGAAACTTGTTATGCAGTGGCAGAAAGTTTGATAAAATCGTCTTCTGGAGTTATGTGGAAAGCAGAAGCTGTAGGTGATAAACTTGGTGACAGATTAAAGGAGATTTCCAAGGAAAGTGAGAAAGGTGCTGCCTGAAGTCTTTCCACTTACAGTAAAATGCAAGAGAAAAGAACTTAAAAAAAAAAAAAAGGAACCAGAATCCCGGGTCTTAAAAAGTTCTAAGCCTCTCTAGATGGCAAAGAGAAAAAGTGCAGAGCTGGACTCCTGGAAAAGCATGCTCCAGAGAAAAGGCTGAAATATATCTATAGAACTCTGTTAAAAACAGAGAAAACTCAAAGGTCAGAATATGCAATCACACAAAGAGCCTTGTAGAGAAATTAAAGGTATGGCCCACAGATCTTCTCAATCAAACCAGAGAACCTCTAGGGAGCTTAAAGGCACTGTCCCTCAGCTATCTTAGCAGGAGGCCAAAGTATAGGAGGGCTTATCTTAAAAATATCTGTGGATAGAGTTTTTGTTGAATGGAACGAACCACAGTGAAATCCATACAAAGTCTACAAAGTTCTTGAGAAACTATTTCTATAGAAATACTGCTAGCTTGGACCAAGGGTCAAATAAATAACAGAAAAGGGGATTTTCAGACTCCCTAAATTCTACTGGCAGGAGAAGGCAGGCTTGATAAAATGTTTCTGTTAAAACACAGGCTTTCATGGGTGGAGTTGAGCCACAGAGGATTATCTCAAAGCCTTAAAACCTAATCGAAGAACTCCCAACATTTGCTAGGCTGGATTTCAGAACAGCTTTGGGCCAGTGATTCCTTCTAACTTTCATTTCCCCTGTTTGAACTGGGATGTCTATAGCTATTATCCTTTGCCACCATCATAAGTTGGGAGGAAGAGGGCGGGTGGTGAGGAGAGCGGAATGTGCATAGATGTCTTTTAGTTTCAGAAGTCCACACCTGGAGAAAAATTCAGCCCCAGTAGCTGTACTTAATAGATTGCACCCAAGTGCTTTATCCATACCCTATCCCATGCTAACTTTAGATGACACTATAATGGGAAAAGACTTTGAGAACCAGGGCTAGGGTGAATGCACTCTACATGTGGGAGGGATATTGGGGACAAAAGTGGATGAATCCCAGGGTGACCCCCCCACAACCAATGATTCCAACCTCTTGGTGCTCATACCTTTGTCTGATTCCTTCTCTGTGAGTGCAGACAGGACCTGTGGCTTGCTTATAACCAACAGAACATGGCAATGGGAATCAGATGTCACTTCCACAGCTGTGCTATATTATATGGCAAAGATGATGGAATGTCACTCCCATGGTGATGTTACATGATATGGCAACAGGGAGGGATACAGCCTCATGATTATTTTATGATATATACATAAGATTGAAAGCAGAGTAGCTCTGCTCTCCTGTTGTCTTTGAAGAAACACGCTGCCACGAGTTCTATAAATACAAAGAGATGATTTTTGCCAACAGCCTCAATGAGCTCGCAAGTAGATTCTTGCCTCCAGATGGCAGTGAAGCCCTGCTGACCTCTTGACAGCAGCCTTGTAAAAGCTTGAGCAGAGAGCCCAGTTCAGTCATGTCCTGGACTCCAGACACAAAAACAGAGAGAATAAATGTCTGTTCTTTTAAGTGATTATGTTTGTGGTAATTTGTTATGCAGCAAGAGAAAACTAATACAAAGATGTTCCACAGGTGATAGATTGTGTCATGACAAAAAACACTTAGACTAGTACCAACTTGGGCAAAGCTTTCGTATTGAAATCTTAACCTTATAGCTAACAGTAGTAGATCCAATAAGTTGGATAGTGGTGTGCTGCTTAGAAATGATCCAAGCATTGATAAACTGTTTTATCACTGGTTCAAATAGAGTCAGCGATATAATTGTTCCATTTAAAATGACTTAACAGAATGAGAAAAACTGTAGGATTTGACATGTCCCCAAAGAAGCCTGCAGCTGCCATTTCAGTGCCCCAATTTCTAGAAGATGTTAAATGAGAGATAAAATTAAATCTTTCAAGTTCCAAGCATGTGTGGGAGTTACAGAGAGCCACATGCTTTTTTCTTTTGATTTAGAAGGATTATTTTCAGTTAGGTCACCTCTGCCAGGCGAGAAGAGCTGGGGCAAATAAGGCATTCCTGAGAATATCATCTTCCTTTATATAGAATTTTTCAGTTATCAAAGCACAACCACCCTCATTTGTTGAGTTCAGCCGTCAGGAGTGGAGAGTAGGTCACTCAGTGGGAAACCAACACAAGTCTGGAGAGAGAGGCTTGTGATTGGAGGGTTCCATGGTTTGACCTCGACATGATCAGCTCACAGAGTAGCAAGGCTCTCTTGGAGAGAGTGAGAGGCACACATCTGGATGTGTACTCATTTGGTTCTTGGTGCACACTCGCACTGACATTTCCTGTTTAAGTATTCTGCCTAAATCACCTGATAAACCTTGTGAATTAAAGACCCTGCAAAGGGCACTGAGCACTCTGCAACTAGAAAGTAGAGTCATATGGCAGTAATGAGAAATCACAAGGAGGCAGGCACTTAAATGATAGCCTTTCAGATTCTCAAGGCAGTGCTAGTTTGTGGGCTGTATCTAGGCTCTCTAAATGCTTGAATCATAAGCATCACTTCTACTCAAAAACAATATCTGTCATCTAGAATTAACCTGTTCTGTGACCTTGGAAAAATCACTTTACCTACCTGGGTCTCAGAGGCATCATCTGTTAGGTGAAATGGCAAGGACTAAATAAGAAGGAAGTAATTTTTTGACTTAGCATCATTTATGCCTGCAACACCTGTTCATGCCTAAACACACCCTTATCATCAGGAGGCAGGGTTGTATTGTGGTTACAGCATGGGTTTTGGGTCTGACAGGTTTGGGGTTTGAATCTGGGCTAGCTGTGGGACCTTTAGCAAGTTCTTTAGCCTTGATGAGTCTTGCTTTCCTCACCTAAATGAGTAAAAACCACTCATTTGAAAAGCTGGTATGAAGGCTAAGTGAGACAGTATTATCAGTTGTCCAATAATGCTGTGTGACAAACCACTCCACACTTGGTGTCATACAGTGTGTCTGGGGCTGGAGTAACCCCTTCAAGCTGTAGAGATTAAGGGTGATTCTGCTCCATGTGCTGTTACCTCTTCTGCCTTCCCCCAGCTACCCAAGGCATGTCTTCTTACGGTGATAGCAAAAGCACAAAGGCAATGCTAAGTTGTACCTTTCAAGCCTTTGTTCACATTCCCTGATTGGCCAAAGCAAGTCACATGGGCAAATCCAAAATCAAGGCATGTGGGAGTACCTAGTCCTCCATGAGGCTGTGGCAAGAGGAATGAAGAACTGAATTTAATAATTCAGTTCACCACAGATGTTCTATGTGAAGCACCTATGCAACATGTGCCGTGCTTGATCAGAGCTATGATCAATCACTGACATCTCTGATTATGGTTTGTTTTGTTATGTTTTGTTTTTTGTTTGTTTTTTGTGGTTGTTGGTTTTTTTTTTTTTTTTTTTCCAACCTCCTCTAGGCCAATCAATGTTTCCTGTGCTACTTGAAACAAACTAGAAAATTTCTCTGGCTCACTACTCTACTCACCTGATACTGCATGATAAGGTTCTCTCCTTGGAATTATTGTCTTTTGTTATGGTCCTCTAATCAAAAGCAAATACCTTGGAGGTGAGGGGTATGCAAAGTAATCATTAACCCATTTGGAAATAAGAGTAGAGGAGGAAGAGAAGAAGGGTATGGAACAGTCAAATGCAGCTGAGTCTCTGATATTAGCATCATGTTTGACTTAGAAATTGGGTGGATTTTACAAATTGATCAATCACGGTCCTCTCCAAGAAAGAGGTAATTCTCTCTGACCTCTCAGGAAGTCCAAAACTTTGGCCTAAATTCTGGAGCACTGGTTTGAGGAATGAACTCAGCATCTCTAAATTAACGAACCCCCTCTGATTCCCAATGCAGGAGAAGGAAATGTTACCTCTCATGCTGCCTGTGGGCGGGATTCTCTAACACTTTAGAGGTTGGACTGAAGGATTTGTAGTCCCCCATCCCTCAGGTCTCCTTGATGCCTCCCCCAGGGCTTCTCATCTCCCCATGATCTCTAGCCCTGTCAAATTTGACCCTGAATCCAGACTCTCCTTTTATCCAGGCCAGGTAACGCACCAGCCACCCCGGCCTACAGTCTTGGCCCTGTCTCTTTCTCCTTAAACTGTCTTCAACCCAGACTCCCAAACTGAGAGGCTTCACCCACCAACCACCCACAAATCTACCTGGAAACAAGGATGGGGCTCAGCACCCACTTGGAGTAGAACATGAGTTTCTTTATCTATACAACTGGCTCCATCATCTACACAACTGAATTCAAACTATTCAATGGTTATTATGAGATCATCACAAAATAATATTAAAGATTTTGTACTCTGTACAAACATCTCCAGTGTTTGGTAAAGGTCCAGCCTGTTTCTTAGGATATTTCTGCAAAATCCACAGATTACCATAAGTTTGATGCCTGCTTTGCCTCACACCAGCATCTGCTATAGCACTAGCCCTGGGATCAAATAATCACAACGAGGTGGACACAGAACCCCTGCCTGTATCCTGTCACTATGTGGGAGCTGCTCTACCTCCCCTCCAGACTTAGAGGAGACCAGTCACTGCAGGGACGCTGGCAAACATGCAGGAGCCATTCAGGAATAGACCTAACCATCCATTAGTTATAGATTACTTTCCAATACAACCCACTATTGACAATTATTTAATACATGGTACATTCTATTTATGTCTACCTTGGTCTTGAGGGTGACTGCAGATACTAAACTCTTGAGAGGGAGTGACTGTGACCATTCTTTCATGAGGTCTCAGTGGTCCAATCTTAACTGGAAGCCTAGAATCCATCTCCCAAGTTCCAGGATCATAGAATAGGGAAGTCCAGTCATTTTGTGCTTTGTTTCAGTGATTTGCAGGTGTGGGATCCTCTTGATTGTGGTTACAGAATTGCCTGGGTATGAGAAGAACAACCCAGAGGCCTGGAAGAGGAGCGAGGCTAATTTCCTCCTTTAGGAAAGAAGGGGTGAGTACCTGTGGTGATCACTTTCCTTCAAGGGATCCCTCTCCTTGGAAAACATCAGGCTTTGCTGTTTCTAGAGTAACAACTAGGCCATCTGAGTTTATGGCTGCTCCACCTTGTAAAGGTAATGTAAAGGTAGCTTCAGTAAAACACTGCAGTAAAAGAAGAAATAGGTACTAGTACTTATAAGTGGTTAATGATGGGTTTTACTTTTTTGACAGGGGTAGGCATGGGATTCATCAAGTACTAACCTCATTGATACAAGGGAAAACTGCTTTTAAAAGCTTTCAGAAATGACTGGATCATAGAAATGAAGGCATACAATACATTTGGTTTTGGTCTTGGCTTTGTCTACTCCTTTGGAACAAAGGGTATATCGTGCCCAAATCCCCTGACTTTAGGCAAGCCAGTGTGATGTTTTTTTCCACAGTCTCTGTGGCTGTAGGAAGGCTGAGTAAGCATACTGAAAATGGAAGGAGGAATTCTAGAATGCAAAAGGAACCAGAAGAATTGTTGTCCTCACTGTTTTTGCAAGTGTGGAGAAACTAGTGATAACTTCAGCAAAGGATTAATAACCCATTCTCCTAGTAAATGCCTTGGTTTCAGTCAACAGACACTGCTGTAGGTCTTTGCAGGTGGTGATTTTGATGAGAAGCTTTAAAATACAGGTAATCTGCCCAAAAGATTTCATTTTCTTTTTTAATTTTTTTTTAAGATTTTATTTATTTATTCATGAGAGACACAGAGAGAGAGAGAGAGGCAGAGAGAAACAAGCAGGCTCCCTCCAGGGAGCCTGACGTGGGACTCAATCCCGGGATTTCAGGATCATGCCCTGGGCTGAAGGCAGATGCTCAACCGCTGAGCCAGCCAGGCATCCCCAGATTTCATGTTCTGATAACATTTCCCTTTTCAAAAAAAAAAAAATCTTTAGAACACACAATTTCTTCTCTAGGAAGGTTTGTCACAATCATATGGTCAGAAGGACTCTCTGAATCTCAACTCTTCATAGTCATTTAATTAATAATGTCCCTAAAACCTGCCGGATGGCCTATCAAATCAGTAGAGTTGGCACACTTTAAATTGGATCTGACTTTTAAACAAATCAATTCATCTCATAATAGAACAATTCCTTATCTGAGACTGGAGGCCTTCATGCATGGTGGTTTAACCAATGGCAAACTCCTGACTGTGGCTTTCAAAAGCCCTAACACCATCCAGACTCTGTTACCCATCTGACCACAACTCCCATTCTTCTCCTTGAATCACTGTGCTCCAGTCCCATGGGAATCTGTTTGCCCTTTAAAATCTCTATGCTTGTTCCCAGGGCCTTTGCACTGGTTTTTCCTTCCATCTGTGAATTTCTATCCTTCTGGGCTTCTCCTGGTTCACTTGATACCTTCCCAAAAGGACTCTACTCAAAGACTCCAAATAGCTTCCCCAAATCCTCAGTTCCTTTATATTATTATGTTTGATATTCATCACATTTACTGCTACTGAGACTGTGTTGCTTACTTATTTAAATGATCATTATCTGCTTCCCATGAAAATTCAAGCTCCCCAGACTAGGCACCTGGTGCTTCTTATTCACATAGGCAACTCCTCACCCAGAATAATGCCTGGCACAGAGTGAGCATTCAATAAATGAATGAATGAGTGAATTAATGTAAAATTTTCTGCATCCTGTGGGTTTTAAAGATACAGATCTCAGAACTGGCTTTGAGTTAATAAACAAAGGTTGACAATACTGGGTATATTCTTAATAATGGCACTATCAATATTTTTTATAGGAAGCTCAAGTATTGGTGTTAACAATACATTTCATGATCTTGTGATATTTTATGTCTTTTTTTCCTCTTTTGAGATTCTATTTAAATTCAGGTTAGCTAACATATGGTGTAGTATTAGTATTAGGAGTAAAATTTAGTAATTCATCCCTTGCATATAATACTCAGTTGTCAACACAACCAGTGTCTTCCTTAATGCCCATCACCCACTTACCCATCGTCCCGCCCCCCACCTCCCCTCCAGCAACCCTTGGTTTATTCCCTATAGTTAAGAGTTTCTTATGGTTTGCTTCCCTGTTTTTATCTTATGTTATTTACTGTTTCGTTTATGTGCATTTACTCTTTTTTAAAAAAGTGTTTATGGTTGAAGCAACCAAGAAAACTTGATTTTCTTGAAATGCTTGGGAGATTTGATGAATATCTAAATATATAATTTGACTGGCAGAATTAATTTAATAGTAAGGGATATTTTTCTAAAAAACCTGCTTAACAGATCTGTAATTTTATGACATTATTAATCTAATGTACAAACAACAGAATGTATTCTTCTCCACCCACCAAAGTTCCTAGACAATTAAGATCTGGCCATATAAGCTTGAAAGAGAAATGTTAGCACCCTCATTTTACAGATAAAGAGACTTCTTTTCAAAGAGGTCTATAAGCCACTTATCTAAAGCCACACAGTTTGTGAATTGGCAGATCCTGGACCTCTATTCCAGTGTGCTGACTCCCTGGGCTCTCCTGTTTTCCATTTCTAAGTGTCCAGCTGGGTGAACACCAGGGCATTGAATTTCATGTTGTAAGAAAGGTGCTTCTATGTTCAATAAAATATTTTATTAGAATCAGATCTAAAAGGAAGAAAATGTACAGTCACAGGGACTTAAGAAGAAAATTATGGGGAATCTATGAGCTTTAAGAGGGCATCCAGTGGAAAATATTGGGATGAAAATAAAAGGGCCAGAGCCACTCAGTACAGCTGATGGCGTATGAGGCTTTCATGTTAGAAGACATGAAACAGGCATGAGGGCCAAAGAAGTCATGATGGGGCAGCCTTCAGCTCTCAGAATTGCTGCAGGTATCATCCAGGTAAGAGCACAACCATCTGATGTCCAGTATGAACCCCTTTGTTACAACTCTCAGAAGGTGGAGGCAGCACTAAAAGAAATTATCCCTCCAAATTTAATTCTGACCAGTGAGAAAGAGCCCATCAGTGATGTGGAAATGAGAAGGATCCTTGGGAGACACTATTCCCTTGTGTCAAAAGGAAATAAATGCCAGAAAATGTCAGAGAGTTGCCTTGTATTTCAAGAAAGTTGATCACAAAACTCTTCAAGGAAATGGTGAATCCCATGGAAACAGAACTAAACTAAGGATGACATGGCTCTAAAGGCATAAATCCTGAATGTGAAATTGTGAATCATGAAAAGAGAGTGGAGAATTACAGAGTAATCATGTTGGAAGCATTCTTTGATGAGCTTTCTACACAAGCTCTACTAGGGGAGAATACAAAACAGTGGCACAAGTCCTCAAGAACAGGGTGTCCAGACCTGAGCATTTACCATTCTTGATTTTCCCTGTTTCTGAGAGTAAGGTGGTTTTTGATGTGATGGCCAAGGGTAGGGGGTAAATGAGGAAGAAGAACCTCACTTCAGAAGACTATAAAACACCAAAGATGACAAAGACAAAGCAAACCCAGGCATAGCAATTTTGCTTTGGGATTTTCTGTGCATCTTCAAACTTGAAAAGATAAAAAGGAGACTGTCAGAAAGGATTTGATGAAAGATAAATTAGAGAAGGGGATGGTGAGCAAGGATGTAGGGATTTTCATTGATGTTGAAATTCCTGGTTTAGACAAATTATATTCTGTGACACTAAACTGGAGGGAGCATTACATTGAATAATCTGAGATGGATAGAGAGACAAGAAGAGTATCAGCCAGCTAGAGAAGACAAAAATCTCTATTTTAAAAAAACCCCACCCCCAAACCATCAGTAGAGTGTGAGGAGCAAATTGTAGGGACACATATAATAAAATTTGATGTCAGTCCAAACACAGTGGTTCTCAACTCTTTGATCTCAAGAATCTCTTATAATTATTGAGGACAGACTCCAAAATACTTTGGTTTATGTTTTATATATCAACGTTTACTGTATTTGACATTAAAATTGAGAAACATTTTAAACATAAGAATATAAAGCACATAGTTTTTGGACCAATGATGTCAAGACACATCATGTAGCTTCTAGGAAACTCCATTGTATACTTAGGAGAGAGTGAGAGCAGAAAATGCAAATGACCCCTTCGTAGTATGAAAATAGGTTTGATTTTGCAGATTCCCTTCAAGAGAGGAATTTAGACCACACTTTGAGAACTGCTACAAGAAAACTTCTCATCATGTACCCAAGGAGACATGAACATGGATGTTTATGACAATATTATTTATAAATAGCAAGCATTTGCCAGTATCCCTTAGTAGAGAAATGGATAAACACACACACACACACACACACACACACACACACAAAAGAAAAAAACCCCAACAAACTCAAATCATATTGATATGTAGAAAATGAGTTTATTTAGAAATTAATCTCAAAACAATGATAGGCAAAAAGTTGAAGAAAATTATATGACATAATTTAATAAAATTTCAATATGCCAAATACTATTATTTCTATACCTCTACCTGAAACTGAAAAAACCCATGAAGCAAATATTAAAATATGCTCTGTTTACTTTAGGTAGAAGTTATAAAGACTTTTTAATATTGTGCCCCTCCCTCCTACTCAGGAGCATCAGCTTCATCTGAAGGCTTGTTAAACACAAAAACCACTAGGCCCACCCCAGAACCTACTGAATCTGAATCTCTAGGTTGGGGCTGAGGAGTCTGGGTTGTAACAAACTCCTCAAAAGATTCTGATGAAAGCCCGAGTCTGAGAAGCAAGGGCCAATAACAATGTGACCCTTCGACCTGCCATTTTATAAATGCATCTAATTTGGAAGTACTTTTGGTAATATTGCTTATGATGTTTTGTGGACAGAATGATGTTAGATGGGAAAAGGAGTTTCTTGAAGATACTTGCCAAGTGTTTTAAAGGATCTTCCTGCACTCTCCACCTCTGAGTGTTAAGTTTTATCAGTTTGCCTACATGCCTTTGGCTTAAGTACATGAACTTTAACTTTTGACACAAGTCTGAACTAACCTGTGGTTTCTGGTTACATTTCTGAGTGTTTGGAAATCCTGGCCAGCATCAACCTGTATTGATTATAGTGTACGTGGATACAGTCCTTTATAATTGCCTAAATCAAAGTTCTCAAAGTGTGGTTTCCAGACCAGCAGCATCAGCATCACCTGGTAACTTATTAGAAATGCAAATTTCTGACCCCATCCCAGTCCTGCTGAATCATAAACTCTGGGGATGGGCCCAGAAATCTTGCCCTCCAGATCGAGCCCTCCAGGTGACTTTTATGGACTATATTGTTTGAGAAACACTGACCTCAATAAATTACATAGAACGAGGGTGTCCTGGTAAGAGTGACATGCAATTTAAAGAAAATTCTGAATAGGAACAGTTGAAATTCTAATCAGAGAAGAGTTCATTACAATGGTGAATTTCCATTCAGAACCAGCCCGCCTGAAGCTTACTAACAGATGCCTGAGAAACGGCACTTTGCCATAACACAAGGCACTTAGAGGCTTCTCCCATTTACTGATTTCATGTCATGATCTCTTATTTTTCTTTGTCCCCTTTAAAGGGCAACCTGAAGAAATTAAAATTGTTGATTCTACTTTAAATAATTTTGTCAAAATGGTTTTAAGTCTGCACAACTCCTTTCACTCCTTTGCCAATTCCTTCAGAGCTTATTTCAAGGATTGTTCTGACTTGTGAAATATATTCTGCATGATTTATAATATGTTAAAAATAGGGAAGACTTCTCCAGAGAAGGCATTTCCAAAATGTGGGATCATCCAAACCACATGGCATACTTTGACCTCTTGAGCCTTTTATTTTCCTTATTCTAGAGAGGCTGGTGGAGTCAGCAGGATTCTCTTGGACCACTGATATGGTCCAACAGTGCTAATTTCACTCATAGGATCTGGAGGAGAGGATCAATCCAAATGAGTTGGTGAGAGTATCAAGTATGGATTTATTGGGTATCCTTCAGTTAAAAAGCGTTTGATTAACTCTACTCTTTCTGGGAAAAATTCAACCTCACTGGCTATCGTTTTATCACTCCTCACCTGTATTTATTTTCTTTCTCACAGGCAAAATTCAGGCGTAGGTCTATACTGGAGATGTATTTTCTAGTTATCTTGTGGTTTGTATTCAAGTGTCTACAACACATATTTTCATTTCCTACAGGCTGGAGGTTCACTTTTGGGGCATCAGGGCTAGAAAGCCCATACAGTGACTATGAGAATCCTGGGGCTCAGGAGCTCAGCAGTTAGGAAACCTTGCTCTGACTCATGATGGGGCTGACAAATTCTGTCAGGGAGGATAATGAGCCAGCCCTTCTGACAAATGGAAGAAGTAAATTAGAAGTCCTGTTAAGTCCTACATCCACCAAGCGTGGTGGATTATCACTGAGATAGGAGCTTCCTCCTTCAGTGCCAGCCAGGACCTGCTAGATGAGTGAAGAACCACCTAGATGAGTGCATAAACGATCTCTGTCCTTATCCAATAATAAACACACTCTCTAATGAGACAGCACATGTCCTGGGCCTTCAGCTAGGATGCTACACTAAGACTCTGCCTCCTTCTAGAATGTTCCTCATCAAATGATAACCACACTCATTAATTGTGCTTTACTTGGGCATTTTTCCTTCACCATGGGGATCAATGGCAGAGAATTTTTCTGGGCACAATACACATTCCATTGTCTGAGTTTTATAAAAACTTGGGATAGGAGAAAAATAAACATAAATAAAAAGCAAATTCTTTCTAATCTCAACTTCTTATTAGATATTGCCCACCATATTATTTACTCATTAGTGAAGAATTAGCCTTCTCTTAGGAGAAAACCCTATTCAATAATAGGATATTGCCTAATGTCAAGCAGAATCGGTTAATTGGTCAGTTTCTAATAAATATCAATCAATACCTGCTTTAAATCGGGGGTTCCTTTTTGTCCTAAGGATATATCTTCTCAAATATCCATCTTTTGAGTATTCTACATTTTAGCTGGCCTGAAAAGCTTCAGAATCTTATCAGAAAATCAAATTCACAAAATACAGAGAAGAATTTGTAATTATCTTTGGGTTGAACACACCTACCTGTTCAATACCAGAATAGAAAACAAAACAGGACAAAACCAGAATAGATTGACCAAGACTATGCATGAATGATGGAATCACAATTCTAAGTTCACATGATATTTTTTATAAGACTTTCCTGTAACTTATCAGCTAGGCATCTTTCTTTGCATTCTCTAAAAATGCAACCACTTTTGTTTTGCCTAAACACTTAAATACAATGTAGTCAATATTCATGTTTACACAGAAAAAGGTATTCATAGCTCAGATGTCTGCTAATGTAATGAGCTAATGTAATGAGCATCTGAGGGCAAATGCAAAACATGTAAAGGTTGCCTATTTAATCAGAGATTATCGCCAACACTTACCAGAGGGGGTAAATAATATTCTTCAGTATGAAGACTAGCAAACACCATTTTAAAGTAGAAATGAGACTTTTCTACTTTGTGATTGCATTTTATGTGTTTGATTTTTTAAAAAAAATCTCACACTTGAAAGCTGAGGTTCCTTTTCATGTGCTGCAATTTACAATAAGTGGTGAACATTATAATCATTGAAGAAGAAGTGCAGATCATCACTGGATATTTAAAAACAAGTGCATGATTTAGGCATTTTTCTAGCTTGCCTGTAAAGATGGTGCACTGCATCAAAGGAGAGAACATGCTTCTTGAGCCAACTTAAGACAGAATCCTCGCCATACCTTCATAGGCGCCAGCTGGATGGGTGTGATGCAGGAGGGGTCTACCATGGGCTTCGGCCTGTTGGCCGTGTCTGCTAACAGGCTGTGCCACTGCTGGGGGAGGCCCGTAAACTTCTGTTCTTGTGGATCAAAGCCAGTATGAACCCTGTGTTCAAAGTTAGAGGGACCAGATATTTCAATCTTTTTCTTTTTCTTTCCAAACATGATGCAAACCTGGGAAATGCAAACAGAAAAGAGATTGCTGTTTAGATCTTGATGACAGAAGACTATAGGAAAATTATTCATTTGTACTTCTATCTTTTCAATTATTCCTCTATGTATCAGCTGCAAAAGATGAAAGTTGGATTTTCAGGATATGTAAATTAGATATTTCATTCCTAATTTTTCTCCTTGAACTTACCATGCGGAATATAGTTCCCTGCCCCACTGATTTTGGATTTGGCTATGTGACCTGCTTCAGTATGGACTGTACAGTCCAGGGTGGAGGGTCTGGAAGATACTGTGTGTTTCCACTTTCCTCCTTGTGTTTCTGCCACTTGGCAAGAAGATCTGTTTTGTGGATGATACTCCCTCAGCCTGGATCCTGAAAGGAGAGATGCATGAAGCAGACCCAAATCCAACCTCTAGTCTGGAGCCATGCCCAGCTGAGCCACAGGTGATTCTAAGAAAACAATGTTTATAATTAAGCCACTAAGATTCCTGACTTGTTATGTGGTATTAGCAAAGCAAAAACTGACTAATGCACAGGGAGAAGCACATCAAAGTTTGGTGTGCACTTAAAATCTAAAAACCTTTGGACAAATATATATATGAAAAGTGGGGTTAATAATCATATTCACCACATACAATTATTATTAGTATTAAATAAGTAAACATTTGTAAAACACTCTGAAAAGCACCTGGCACAAAGTAAGCACTGCAAATATTAAATAGATCTGTGAACAAATACACAGGAAACTTGACTGGCATTGCCTGCAGAGGAAGAGAAGGGAGCTGGCAGGGGGACAAAGCCACTTTTATATTTAGGATTTTGTACAATGTATTTTGCCTGTTTGAAACAATGTAGTTTACCTAATTAAAACATGTCTGTGACCAGGATACCTCTAGAAAATAAGTAAAATAGTCACCGTGTTGCTTCATGGTATTGAAAATAGTAAGACCACCTGGATTTGAATCCCAGGCTGATTCACCTACTCACTATAATCTTGGGTGTGACTGCTTTTCCCTCTCTCAATTTATTGTGAGTAGGACAATCATGATCATTAGGGGAATCCTGACAACACTGCTGCAGGCACTATACATGATAATGGTTTGGCTTTGATGTTGCTTTGGTGGAGAAGCCTCATCTCAGCCCTTAGGCTTGAAGGGGTGGGTGATATACTTGTACAGCTCTATATACATAGTTTTCTCAGCACATATCCACTTGCTGTCAGTTAATTAGGTGTAACGGCATGCTTGGTGTCTGTGTCGCCTACTAGAATGGAAGATCCACCAGAGAAGGGATACTGTTGGCTTGTTCACTACTGTGGGCCAGTGCCTGGGATAGTAGGGCTCAAGAAATATTTGCTGATGGACTAAAATCACAAGCACAATACATTTATTCAGTGACCAGTACCTGGGGTAGGAGCTCCATAGATAACATCTTCCCTTGCCCTCTCCCTTTTAACTGTTTCATCTTTTAACCAGTTATCACTGCTTGGCAAAGAGAGTCTTCCTGCTGCCTTCAAGTTTTCTCAAGTTGCTATTCCATCCTCTGCTGAGGTCTACTAGTTTATGGGGCTGTCATAACAAAATACCCAGGACTGGGTGGTTTATAAACAACAGTTCTTTTTTATAGTTCTGGATTCTGGAAATTCCAAGATCAAGGCTCTGGCAGGTTTGGTGTCTAGTGAGTACCTAGACAGTGCTGGATGGTGCTGGTTCCAGCTTTTTGCTGGAACTTCCCATGTTTGACGGGAAAAGGGAGCTCTCGCTGGCCTCTTCTAATAATGACACTCATTCCATTCATGAGATTCTACTTTCATGACCTGGTCATCTCCCAAAGGCCCCACTTCCTAATGCTATCCCCTTGAGGGTTAGGAGCTCAACATACGGGCTTTGGAGGGACACATATAGACCATATCACTGGATGGATATGTATTCTCTTGACAGTGATCAGATTCTTCACACCTTTAACTCCCCAGACACTATCAAAACCCATTTTCCCATCCATCCTGCTTGTTACTTCAGACTAATTTGGAAAACTAATATAAGGTGATAAACAAAAATCAATAAAAGATAACAGGGGGCTCAAAACACCTTGATGTGTTCTCTTCTTCAGAGAGCATAACACAATTAAAAAAAAATCTTCAAGTACCTTACTATAACATGGTTAATAAATATAAGTCAGCTGATTTTAAACATTTGAGAACACCCAAGTAAAATGTAAATAAGTAAAGGAGTCCAGCTGTGGTAGAGGATCACAGCAATGGCCCCCAGATGTTTTATGCCACCCAGCATCCATGCCCCTGAGTGGGTCTCTCTCAAATGACTCTGGGCCCGAATATGTAATTTACTGTCACCAATGGGTCAAAAGAAACCATGACACAAGCATGAAATGATCTGGTATGTTGGCCTTGCTCTCTTGCTGCACTTGGAACCAGCAGTCAGCTTGAGAAAAAGGCCAGGCCATCCTGCTGGAGGATGACACACCATGTGGTCCAGCCGCCCATCAGCCCAACCAACTATCAACCCTGGTAGCAGGGCCATGTAGCTGACCAGTGGCTATTTACCAGATGAGCCAGTCAAAACCAGCAGAAGAACCATGCGGCTAAGCTAGACCCAAAGTTCTCATCTTCAGAATCAGAATACAATAAATAGCTGTCACTCTAAGTCATTACATAGTGGAGTAAATTTTGGCACCGAAAATGCTAATAGCAAAGACCTGTTTATCATCCTATACCTTTTATCTTCAGATGCCCATCATTTTTCTCTTTCTACTTTAGCTGCTTCAAAGTCTTAAGTAATAATGTCCAATCTCTGTAACTACATTAGCTGTTATACAATTGCATTAATTCAGAGGAATCTTGATTTTGATGCCACTCTCTGGCTGGATGAAGGCCTGGAAGGTTTTAGTGGCCAAGAAATTATGCCAAATAAGTAAGTGTGTGTGTGTGTGTGTGTGTGTGTGTATATATATATATATATATATATATATACATACACATACATACATACATATACACACACACACACACATATACTATCTCTTGGTGTTATTTAGCAAAAACAAAAATAATTTGAAAATATAATTTGGTCATGTGTTGGCTGAGTCCCCTTGATGTTTTAATAAACTTTATGACCATTTTTAAAAGTCAAGGTAGCAATTTTATTAGAAAAATCACATGAGAATAATTCTTTTGCATGGATTCATACATGAACAAGCACTGAAAATGCTAGGTCAAATATTTTTAGCACCAGAATAGAAATGTTTTACTATTCCCTTCCTGACTGTGCATGTCTCAGTGGTTGCCATGCCATTCAAATGAAAATGTAAAAAAGAAAATATCAATGAATGAATATTGTTCTTGTTCTAAAATAAGGCAGTTGTGGAGAGGAAACCTGTGGCTGAATTTATCGACACTGAATCCTGTGATACTATACAACTGTAATTTAAATGCTTATATATACAGTGTTACACATCTAGTAAGTCTGAGTTAATGAGTTATAAAGGAAGGAACCAGAAAGGAAAATTAAAAAGTCCTATATTTTCAAGCAACGTTTCTGTGAAGGTCACATTTGACTAAATGTAGAGAGAGAACCTCCATGGTGTATGGTGATAATTCATTAGAGATGGCCATTTTCTCTGACAGCAGTGAGGAATCTCACACTCAGGTGAAAGAGTCCTGATGCTTTTTACACCATAAAGCAGAGACATATTTGGTAGGGGACTCTTGTAAAAATCCAAGATCTGGTTTCTTCTCTCTGATGTGTCCAGGCTTAGTCTATAGCTGGCATAGTGTTCAAGGTCCATTGTGTCTACTCACACTTAAAACTCACAATAACCCTATGTTGGCAGTGGGGGCAGAAGGTGGATGTTTCAAGACCACTATGAAGTTTCATTTGCTAGAAGAACTCACTGAAGCTTAGCATACAGTTGCACTCCATCTGTGATTTATTATAGTGAATGTATGCATAATCAGCAAAGGAAAAAGGCACTTGGGCAAGTCTGGAGGAAACAAGGCATAAGCTTTCAGGGGTCCTCTCCCTGTGGACTCACACAGGATGTGATTAATTCGTCTAGCAGTGAATTGTGACAATACATGAAAAATGCTGTCTATCAGGTAAGCTTGTTATAGACTCAATGTCTGAGGATTTTATTCAGTGTTAGTCACATAGGTACTCTTTGCCTGGCCCATGCCAAAATTTCTGACTCCAGATGAAAAGTAGGGGTTCAGCATAAACAATATTGTTTGCATAAACAGTTTAGTCACATAACCATTCTTATCAGGGAGAGGTGGGAATCCTCCTGAAATCCAAGCTCCCAGATGCCACCCAAGGGCCAACCTTGTAAATTGGTTTTTCTAAGATATGCTCAGGCCTGCTATGTTAACTCTGCTCTGTGCAGAAGGTGTTATTATCACATCTCCATGGAGAGACAGAAGCTAAGAAGTTAGAAAATGGCAAAGCTGGAGATTCAGAACCTTAAAACACCTGCTTTTTAATCACTAGACAATGCAACGTTGCCCTGTGTGTTACCAGACATCCCCACCCTTGTCCTTCTTAGGAAGCTTGTTCCCCTAGAGATATGCATGGGGGATGGTGAGCTCTAATAAGGTAACTATGAGATTCTGGAAAGTTGGAGGTCCTATCATGTCTCTCCAAGAAAGACCCTTTCTCTGACTGAGCAGAACTCTGCCATTGAGCAAGGGCCAAAGGGCTGCTGGGACCTAGGACAAGACCTCACATAGAAAGAAAAAAAAAAAAAAGACCTCATGTAGAAAACAAGACAACTGCTGCTTCACGTTCATGGCAAGTAAGGGCACAGAATACCTCATTCTTCTCTACAGTTCCAGCAGACCAACTTCCAAAATGTTTTGGTAGATATTATTCAGCATAGAAAATTTTGCTACATGTTTTTTTTTTAATTTTTAAAAAAGATCCATTTATTTTAGGGAGGGGCAAAAGGAGACAGCAAGAGAGAATCTCATGCAGAATCCCCACTGAGTATGGACCTGATGTGGGGGCTCAGTCTCATGACCCTGAGATCATGACGTGAACTGAAACCAAAAGCCAGACACTTAACTGACTGAGCCACCCAGGCACCCCTGCTACAGGTTATTAGACATTTCAAGACTTAATAACTACTATTTCCTATTCACTTTTTCACTATTAAACACACATGTGAGTGCTCACCTGCTAGGTTAAGTACACATTAACCAAAGTGTGTTCCTGAGGACACCAGCTCTCTGAAAGGTGAAAAATTTGCAGGATGAAGGATGGTTCCTGAGTCAAGTAAATTTGGGAAACAATAGGTTATATACATTTCCTTTGTGGGACTACTTCTATGCTACTGTGTAGTTAAACTCCTAGAGGAAGAGAGTAAACAGACTCCAGAATTCCTGTTTCTGAAAGTTTCTTGCAAAATTCAGAGCAAACAACACTGCTTTGACGGATGGTTTTGGTCACCACATGTTCTCATATGGAAGCTGTGTTACAGAAGAAGCAGAAGGAAATCCAAATTCTCAGACTCCAAAGCAACACTCTGACAGCTTCACAGTCATCTCAGCCCTCGAGCTGCTTTTAGCAACACCACAGTTCTCTGCCCCACCTTAGTGCTGCTTTAATAAGCACATGCCTAGCCTAAAAGCTCTTGTATGTGGCATCTCCATTTTGGGGTTTATTAGCTGGGATAATTAGAAGAGATTCAAAGGACTGGCAAACAAGTGAAGGGCACCTGGGATCATTGGTGTCAGGCTGGTGTGGTGGCATAGCACCTCACTAGGGACCAAAAAATGCTGCTTCAAGTATACTTATCTAGGATTAACTGTGTCAGACACTGTTCTGTCTGTAAAAACTCATGTATTCTCTTCACAGTAATTTATGTTGTAAGGACTATTATTATTCCCACCATACAGATAAGGAAACAGTCTCAGTGAGGTTAAGGAGTTCCCAAGTTCACCCAGGTAAGAAGCAGCTGAAATGGGATGCAAGCCTAAGCCGTCCACATCCTGAGAACAAACAGGCTTGTATACTCTGCTTTATACTTTCTGCCTTGAATTCCAGACCTGTCCCCATTTCTACTATGTGGCATGCCCTATGGCCCTGGTAGCCAGAAATAGAGTCCTCCTTGCTAAATGAAGATGACTCCAGATTTGCCTTGCTTCTGGAGTAATTAGAATTACTAAATGAGAAGGCACTGGAAGAAGTCCTTTAAAAACATCAGCACAAGCAATAGTAGGTAATGTGAAATGAGTATTTCCTGGAATCAGACATTGTCTAGGCTAAGCGGAATAGTCATTCTCTTATATTCCAACAACTCTGTGAGGTATTACATTATTTTACAAGTGCAGGTATTAAAACTTTGAGAGTTAAACCATGTGTACCACAGTTAGGAAGTGGCAGAAATGGAGAGAAATCTAAATCTATCCTAATTTCAGATTTGGCTTGTATGGGCCATGTTTGATTGCAAAGTCCTACTCCATTATCAGTATGTGATTACTGTCATTTAAGGTGAATTTTAGGCAAAACCAGTAACTGTGTATCTGGTAAAGCCTGGGGTACATATACAGGCTGAGGGACTCTCCCAAACCCTGCGTGACATCAAAAAGTAGCAGGGAATGTGGAGATAAACAAAAATACATGTCACCTTGCAAGATAATAAGCTCTTCACAAAATAAATTATTTATAAAGAAGCCATTAAAAAAGAAGAGAAAGACAACAAGAAACTTTGGGAAAACCAAAAACTGGAATGGAAAGAAAAGATAATCTTAATGTAAGTCTTGGCTTACCAATAAGCAATGATGAAAATCACAAAATGTAAGGACCATTTGCATATATAACCAAAAATAGCCAGAAAAATCATATTGGGAAAATAAGGGAGGTGGGCAGATTATGTAATAGAGCTAAATTCTATCTACAGAGCAGAAAATACAAGGATGGAGATGCCTAAAATTGCTATAGCTGCATACATATATTTTTGGCTATATATAAAAAAACTGAGGGGTGTCTGGCTGGTTCAGTCAGTAGAGCATGCAACTGGATCTCAGGGCTGTTAAGTTCAAACCCCACATTGGGTGTATACATTATTTAAAAATAAAATCTTAAAAAAACCCTAAAACTAAAACAAAACAAACGACTAAAATGGAAGGAATGTCATGATGGCCTCTGGTAAGCAGAACTTGGGGTTATCACGGAGGTTGGGTCAGGCAATCACTAGATTTCTTATACTTTTTTTCTAAACCATATGTGGTATATTTCTTTCCCAAAATATTTTTAAACTAACAGAAGACACACTTGTTAAATTAACATGTAACCAAACATATCCAAATAAAATGTTAAAAATCCATCCTTTGGGTTCATGTTCAGAAAAAGAGACTTACAGGGGTAACAGTAAAACGGGGGCTTCCAAACCAGCATTTTGAAATATGGAGAGGAGCCACCCATGAATGACTGAAGAAGCTGCTAGCTCTTGAGAAATACACAAATGACAGCTTGAGTTTACAAATGGTACCAGTGTACTCAAATTCTCATTTTGCCTGAGAAGTGGCAGTTCATACATAAGAAGTATTCATTAGGGTGTTTGAATCCAGAGCCCTTTTACTCTTGTTTCCACTGTTCTACATTACTTGCTAAGGTTTTTGAGTACTGGAAAAGCCTGCTTAATTTTGTGGTGGCTACATTCACCAAAAGTGCCCTGAAGCATGGAAAAGAAACATCTCCTCTGATTGTTGAACTGCACACTTACAAGTGGATGAGCAGATGGAAACATGTAAAGAAACCACATCTGACATAAACTGGAATCCCCCATTTCTTGCTTCTCTAGGAGATCTCTTAGCACGTATTGCCTACAGCTTATAGTATAAGCATTGTATTGATCAGGGTTCTTCTGAGAAACAGAGCCAATAGGATTTATATAGATGTATATAAGACGAGATTCATATTTTAAGATTTTATTTATTTATTCATGAGAGACACACAGAGAGAGGCAGAGACATAGGCAGAGGGAGAAGCAGGCTTCCTGTAGGGAGCCTGATGTGGAACTAGATCCCAGGACCCCGAGATCACAACCTGAGCCAAAGGCAGACACTCAACCACTGAGCCACTCAGGTGCCCTTATAAGAGGGGATTTATTATAAGAATTGGCTAATCTGGTTATGTCAGCCAAAATGTTTCATGGTTTGCTGTCTATAAGTTGGGGGAAAGCTAGTGGTATAATTCAGTCTGAGTCCATGGGTCTCAGAACCAGGGGCTCATATGATGTAAGTCCTAGTCTGAATTTGAAAACATAAGACCAGCAGCACCAATGTCCAAGGGATGTCTCAGCTCAAGCAGGGAGGGAGTGAATTCCCTCTTCCTTTTTTTCTTTTCTTTTTTTTTTTTTCCTGTTTGGGTCCTCAAGGAATTGGATGGTGCCCACCAACCTTGGAGAGTGGTCATCTGCTATATTCAGTTTGATTATTCAAATGCTAATTTCTTCCAGAAACAGCCTCACAGATACACCCACAAACACTTCACCAGCTATCTGAGCATCCCTTCCTCCAGTCAAGTTGTCACATAATACTAAATATCACAGGCATGTAGGGAAGAATTTCTAAGAACATTCCTGTTTAGGTAGGAAATGAAGTGACCTTGTAGGTAGGTTTTAAACCTCTACCTGATTCAAGCATGCTTACTGGCCCAGAAAATTGCCTCTAACATTTGATTCTTTTCAATATTTTTGGAGCAAAATGTCAGTTTCAGGACCATGAATCCTATTTTCAACTTTCTTGCTCAAAGTTTAATATACATAACATTTAAGCGTGTGTATGTATATATAACATATATACATATATATGAACATATATGTAATATATAAGTAATATATGTAATATATAAGTATTTGTATATATATGTCTGGTAGGTGTATATTATATGTGTGTCTGGTATATATATATATACACACAACACATACATACATATACATATATATATACACACACACACACACACACATACACACACATATATGCCTGGTAATGTTAATTTTTTGTACCACTTCTGCCATTCTTTATTAATTTGTAGAGTTTGAAGAGTCAGTAAGAATAGTAGTATACTTACGGGGAGCATCTGCAGTTTCCAAAATGTTGGCATGCTCATAAGAGGTTTTTTTTAATTTTCCTTTTTTAGTTTTTATTTATTTATTCATGAGGGACAGAGAGAGAGGCAGAGGCACAGGCAGAGAGAGAAGCAGGCTCCATGCAGGGAGCCCAATGCGGGACTCAATCCCAGGTCTCCAGGATCAGGCCCTGGGCTGAAGGCAGTGCTAAACCGCCGAGCCACCCAGGCTGCCCTCATAAGAGGTTCTGAATGGACTTTAGGCCACAGGGTACAAGTTCACAAGCTATTGCTTTTTTCATGTATTCAAATTATTAAAAAGATACTTCAGATACATGATATACTGTGGATGAAACTTGAAGACATTACGCTAAATGAAATAAGCCAGACATAAAAGACAAATATTGTAGGATTCCACTTACATAAGGTACCCTAAAGTAGTTAAATTCATAGGGACAAAAAGTAGAATGGTGGCTGCCAGAGGCTGGGAGGGAAGAGGAATGGGGACTTATTATTTAATGGTATCCAGTTTCAGCATGGGAAGATGAAAAGGTCCTGAAGATGGATGGAGGTGATGGTTGCATAAGAATGTGCATGTACTTAAGGTCACTGAACTCTCTATACTTAAAAATGACTACAATGGTGAATTTTAAGTTATATATAGAACGAAACCCAAAAAGTACAAAAAAAAAAAAAGCAGATAATAGTATAAATATGTTTCAGGAGCTTTGACCTGTATAGGGGAAATAGCAGAGAAGGACAGTGGTGAAGAGGGGATGAGATAGGGACAAGATGAGCAGAGTATGAGCCAATCTACTAGATAATCTTTTGTTCTTATCTCTCCTTACCATCAAAATGGTATTGGTCTAATCTCTAGCATTGACAACTACTTGGAGGTATGCTTGCAAGTCCTACAGCTGACGTGAGGAGTCAATGTAATTACTGGACTATTAAGGTTTTGAGCTAGACAGACAGCTGGATACTTAAATACCAAGAATTAAATATGGTACCTTTAATGTACATCTCAAAAATGATCTTTCCTCATCGGCTCTCTCATGAAAAGATTTTTCTTTTCTTAGCCTCAGTGCTATTTTGAAGAACTTGGTAAATATAATAATGGATACTTAAGGACTTCAGAAATACCTTGCCATGTTCTGATAATTTAGGTTTAATGACTGGCTGGTCATTGGTAGAAGAAGGATGGTTGTTTGAGAAATTGTACTGCAGAGGGGATGGCATCCAACCCTATCATCCCCATGTTGAGAGGCCAACGATCAGACACACATTTGTCATAGTTTCAGGATTGGGCTTTTAGTTATGTTGCTTTTAGGTAAAATATAACACGGATCATATATTTGTGATTCAGGGGAAAATATATATAAAATAAACTTGGGATGGTTCAATCTAAAAATAAAGTTATTTTCTCAGACAAATTATTATTGCATCTGAAAAGACATAAATGTCATGTTTTTCCTTCCTCAGATTCTTTTATTGCTGTGTCTCCTGGACATCACCCATGAGATAGTCACTGTGTTCCCGTAGGTGCTTCCCCTTCCAGAAAAACTTCAGAGCATGTTGGGTCAGTAAAAAAATTATTCTTGTATCTGGTCCTCATTTCTATTGCACATACAGTTGTGATCCAGCGGCTCCATGCCTCATGCCTGATTTTCTCACCTGAGCCCTAACCCAAATGCATCTGCCTTTTCAATGGTTAGGGCCCGTTTCCTCTCTTGTGGAGTTCAAAGTGAGGCTTTGACTCACAACCCTGAAATCAAGACCTAGGCTGACATCAACAGTCAGACGCTTAACTGACTGAGCCACACAGGTGCCCCTTGCATCATATTTCTATTGAACAGAGCTGTGACAGAGTAACTTTGAGGAAAGTAATTGTGTGGCTCTTGTGATATGGATATTGATGAAGAATGCTTAGGTAAGATAAGAATATGGATGGATAAAAAGGTGTAGGTCTTGCAAAGTTGAAACATGACAAAAGAAAGACCTTTGGGGGCCTTACTGGCAAAAGGAAGACCAAGGATAATGGCCCCAAAAGAGAAAAGGACTTGCCTTGCCTTTTCAAGAAACAGAAGCAGCCCATTTGGGCTAAGCAGTACTGATGAAGGTGGCTCACCTTCTTGAAACAGCCATTGCCTAGGTAGCGCCAGATTCTCTAGTTTCCCTTTTTATTCTACCTCAATGATACCAATGCCCAAATATCCTCACCAACTTTCTGAGAGTAACAGGTAGAAAACTGAGTTTAACAGGTAGAAAGTATTTCCAAAGTGATTCTAAGTGGAACAGTTTTTCCCAACTAGACATTGGCTCATATATTAATCCTAGCAATAACACTGATGACTGTTTGCTTAAAACTCTCTGGAAATTTTCAGATTAGTTTACCAGTTAGCTTTTGCTATAATAACAAACCATTCAATGGTTAGTGACTTAACCATTTATTTAGGTCACAATACAGGGCTGGCAATGTGTGCTGAGCTCAGGCAGGTGGTTCCTCTGGTCTCGCTTGTGCTCACTCAGGTGTTCTGTAGTCAGCTGTGAGTTGGCTGAAGAGCTACTGGCCTATGATGGCCACATGGACTCTAGTCTTTCAGCAGGATAGCATAGGCATATTATAGTGGTGTCAGAGTTACAAGAGAAAGAAATGAAGCCTTTTGAGACCTAGGCAAGAAATAGGCACATGGTTTGTTCCACTATATTCTATAACCAATCCAAGTCCTAAGTCCATCCCAGATTCAGAGTATGGGGAAAAGAGTCTATCTACCTTTTTAAGAATGGAATCGCAAAGTTGTATTACAAAGGGTGTGGTCACAGGGAGAGGCAGTGAATTAGGACCAGGTCTATAATCTACCACAATTAGTAAGAGTGTATGCTGGCAAATGTTTAACAGTTGGCTTTGGGAAGGGGGTAACCAAGCCCTGATTGCAGTGTTTATCAATTTCTGTGGTGCAAATATTCCCAACCATGGTTGATTTCAAGCTACCAATGCAACATTGCTGAATAAGGGATTTTTAAAAGATGTGCACAATTGGCATCTCTTATGAAAATAAGCTCGTGTAAGCGAGCTCCGGCATAAATCTGAGAGCTGGCAGCGGAATGCTCTAATTTCTAGCACTCACCTATTCAGAATAGCACACTAAGATCCCAACCCTCTCTTACAAAGGCTACTGCATCGATGCACATGCCTTGGAAACAGGTACAAAGGCCTCTAAAGTCCCAGAGGGGTATAAAGATTTTAGAAGACTTTGCAACAAAAATGATGAGATACACAGTAGCTGGTCTTACCATGTAATTCTCAAACTTCCCAGGTGATTGAAAATAGGATTATATTTGCACATATACAGGAGCTGGCAATCAAAATCAGATCTTTCATAAATCATAATTGGAAACACTGTCAAATTTAACAACATTAAAGACTGCTTTCTTTCCTTCAGTCTCTAAGATACAAAATTTGATGCATTGGAATTTCACACTGAGCAAAATAACCTTAATAACCTTAAGTAACCTGAATTATGCTTTATTTAGATTGGTCATATGGGTCACATCCACACTTCCCTAATTTTGCTTTTTCTCATCTGAGGGTCATATGCTGACACCATCTCCTGGTGAGAATATGGGTTCACTTGGGCAAAGCAATGGGCCCAGTCTTATTTCCAAAAGTTTGTTATTGTTATTCTACCAATTATTTGAAAACCTCACAGAGCACCCACTCTGAGATCTGAAGCACATAAAATTATTGGATATTGCTCTGTCTTCAAACAATCCAACATTCTGAACAAGAACTGTACTCCTGATGGTGTGTCAGCTTTACACTCAAGTTTCCATGCATAGAAACCCCTGCTTTAAGGTGTAATCTGTAGCTTCTGGCTCTCCTCATCACATTTGCTTCTCCATGAGAGCAAACATGCCAAGGGGAAGGGCTGGAATGGGCTTGGTGCATGCAGCCCAAGCCAGACCACCTGAGATGTCCAATAATAGCAGCAAAAACAATAATTAGCCTGTGAGATCATAACTCCCTTCCAAACCTGAAGACACTCCTACTACAAGACCATTCCAGAGTATCTCATGTAATGTCTGTCTCCTATGGCTTTAAAACCCCCAAAGTGCCTGAGGACAATACTGGTTACAGGGGAATAAAGGTAACCGGTATGCTAAAGACTTTCAGAATTACACAATAAGGCAGAGATGCTGTAAACTGTACAGCAAGCTGGCTTTGTGTGAGTGAGATGTGATTTGCATTCCATGCTAAATTGGTTGCAGAGCAAGATTATCTCATCTTTCCATTTTTTCTTTCCTTGGTGTTCACTCTGTCTTTCGACAAATATTTTACTGAGCACCTACTAAAGGTGAGGCACTGTTCTAGGTGCTGAAGACTCAATGCGGAGATGAAGATCCCTGTCACCCTAAGGGGTTCATCTCTCTCCCAACAGGAGAGAAAAACAACAAATAAATAGGTAAACTACATCATGTATTAGAAGGTGATAAGACCAGGGGAAATGAAAGAAGGGCAGGGAAGGGCAGATAGTGAGTGGTGGAGCAAGGGAGTAGAAATTTTCAACTGTGTGGTCAGAGAAGAGAAGGGGTCCCTAAGAAGGTGCTATTTGGGAAAGTATCTGAAGGCATTAAAGGATATAAACCATAGGAATATCTGGGCAAAGAGCTCTAGACTGAAGCAACACCAAATGCACAGGCCTGGGTATATGGCTGTGCCTTCCTGAAATAGCAAGGTGGCTGGTGAGATAGAGAATGGTGAGCAAGGGGACAGAGACACATGAGGAAAGAGATGAAGAAGAAGTCAGCATAGGGCAGTGTTCTTTAGGTACAGTCCCCAGACCTGCAGCATCAGCATCGATGGGTAGTTTGTCAAAAATGCAAATTTTGGCACCCCATGCCAGGCCTACTGAGCCAGCAAACTTTGAAGGGATAAGATCCATATGTCCGTATTTTATCAAGCTCTCCAAATGATTTCTGAGGCACACTCAAGATTGAGTATGCAGTGACTTATGGTATCAGCCACCACTGCAGAACTTTGGTTTGTGGCTGTGTATGTTTTTTTCCCTCTGAGTGGAATGGGAGGTGATCTGAATATTTGGTGACTTGATTTGAAGCAGTATTTGATTTGGGTTAGGATATGATTATCTGATTGTAAGTTTTACAGGTATAATCATTTTCCTAGACTTCAAATGACAGTGTGGTGAGGAGATGGTCATGAAGGACCTGCCTCCATAGCATGGCCTCTGTGGACCTCTTTTTTGCCTCTGTGGACAGTGGCTGGTCCTGGAAAAGAGGATGTCCCTCTGATATCAATACACTGCAATGAAAGGCTGGGTTTATTTTCAGGTTTCCTTCACTGTAACACTGGAATCACTGTAGCAGAGAAACTTTTCTATACATGGTAATCTAAGATTTAGTATAGTTTGGTTTCTACCCAATAGGGAACCATTTGTTGACTCATAGCAAAATATTGGCAGTGGAGTGTACCATGCACTGGATATTAACAGCAACCATATTTCCTGCCATGATCACTCCTTGGTCATTCTTTTGTAAGATGACATGGTGATATTCAATGTGACTATGGGATGCTGGTATGAAATTACAGTACTATAGAGAACAGTACTTAAAATGTTAATGGCAACATCAACCAAATGTTTCGTAATGCATAAAGATTTCATATGGTGGCCCTTCAGTTTCATGGAGTTCACCCTAGAAAGTGTGTGCCCAGACTGGGACTACAGGCCCAACTCCTTTTTCAGTCAGGTATTGTCATGTGATTTGGCCTGGCCAATGGAACGTGTGCAGAAGTCAAGTCAAACAGTTCTAACACAGGGCTTTCATGTTGGCTGGATGTAGGCAAAGATGAAGTGCAAGGAGGTGGTAAAATTTCAAGGTAGAAGAGACTTGGGTCCCTGGACTGTTGCATGGGAGAGATCCTCCTGTTGACCAGGAGTACCTGCACTGGACTTCAAGCAAGAGAGAAATAAAATTCTCAACTGAACTAATAAAACTCTAGGGCTTAGCCATTCTAACAGCGAGCATTACCCTAACATCTATGTCATTTTTTTTTTCTTATATCAACACTATACTGTCAGCAAATAGCATTAGCCTCCTATCAAACAGGAGAGAGCAGAGAATTAGAACGAATTCATTGTCTCAGGTCACTGAGCACATATCGGGCCCATATTTAACTCTCCTGGCTTTTAATGTATGGTTTTAACATTATATTTAGTGAGTCAAAGAGGGACACACAAATATGAAGTAATGGCAATAGTGATCACAGCCACTATGCCAAGTTTCAGTAGAAGAAGATGACCTAAAGAAGATGACCAATGCAGTTGCTAATAAAATTATTGCCTGTTGTAGGAGATGGACTCTTCTCTGATATATGACAGTGGATGGAAATTTTGCTCTTTTACACGTATAAATTGATAAAGGCAAAACCACTGCAATGGTAAAATCTGTGGTGGTCTGGAGTAATGTTTTGTTTTCACCAAACCCTGATTTTAATCTAGACGTTTTGTGTTCCTATGAAGTAATCCTACCAGGCAGTGGCTGGTGGGCCCTGTAAAATAACCTGGAGGAAGAAAGTATTGCCAGAATAGGAACTCCTAATTTCTGCATCTTGAAACTGTGTCTAAAATGTACTTAATGTGAAGTTTCTAGAGGGTTATTTAAATAGTATTGTCATTTCCCTGTCTCTGTTATGCATAATAATAACCTTTTGAAATTCAAATCTTTGAAAAAATGCCAAAATGCATTTTCCTCTCAAACTGAATGCTACTGTTTAATTTGGGGAGGTTTGTTGCAGAGAATGGTGGGATTTCTGGCTCTTTTCAAATGGAAACAGGGTTTATTGTTCCCACTTTCTATAATGTCAGAATCATAAAATATGTAAACTCAGCAAAGATTGCCCTTTCCTTTGAAAAGATAAGGCAAAATAGGTGAAGGGGATTAAGAGGCATAAACATCCAGTTATAAAACAAATAAGTCATGGGGATAAAAAGTATAGCAAAGAAAACAGAGTAATATTGTAATAACGTCATATGGTGACAGATGGTGACAACACTTACCATGGTGAGCACTGAGTAAAGTACAGACTTGTCAAATCACTATGTTGTACACTTGGAACTAACAGAACACTGTATGTCAACTATACTTTGATGATAATTTTTTTTAAAGATGCTATATAAACCCAAGTTCAACAGCAACAACAAAATAAAAGAAAGAAACAAAGAAAAGAAAATGTAAGGCAGGGCTGCACTGTGGAACCCATGTCTAGGCTTTCTATGAACTCTGGAGTAGAGATAGGGAACTCAGAATACCACTTAGAGGGGCAGATGTTTTTTTGTTTTTCAAAGATTATTTATTTATTTATTTATTTATTTATTTATTTATTTATTTATTTATTTATTTATTTATTTGAAAGAGTGCATGTGCACATAGGAGTGCACACAAGCAAAGGGGAGAGGCAAGGAAGCAGGAAAGGCAGACTCCTTGCTGAGCAGGGAGTCCCAAGGACACAGGGCTCCATCCCAGGATCCCAAGATCATGACCTGAGCTGCAGGCAGATGGTTAACCGACTGGGCCACCCAGGCGCCCTGACGGGGTCAATTTTAAAGTAAGTTTCCTCAGTATTTAGGAGGGGAGCTCTTTGAATGAAAAGAGCATGTGACGTTACTACTTTACACTTCTACTTTTCTACAGGCAGCTGGCTTTCATGGCCTACTTGCTCACGAGCCCCAACCTGGAAAGTATCCATATAAGCCATCAGTGTAGAATGCATACATTGTGCTGAGTTCTTATAGTGGAATGCTATAGAGCAAAAGAAGGAACTATAGAGAAATACTCAGTTGAATTTCACAAACATAATGCTGACTGAGGAAAGCCAGATATAAATGAATGCATTCTTTATCCTATAATAGGAGGCTTTGCAAATAACAGGTCAGACACAGGCAGGTAAGTCCCTGCCATCAAGTTTACACTGTATGATGGGAAAGAGTTCCAGAAAACATGTGAGAACTCTGAGACTCAGTGATCTCACATGAGCAAGGCTTGAAAGAGAGAACCTGTAGATCCTAACCAAGGTACAAAGCCTCAATCCAAATGTAAAGCTCAGCATTTCCCCTTATCTTTCCAAAGGGTTCAGTGCATGGACACCCTCTTTTCCATGTGAACAAAGTGATCACAAGAAGTTCTTCAACCTCTAATGGTTTCCTACTGTAAATCAGGCCTCCAATGATCTCAACTAGCTTTAAAATTTTATGATCCCTTGATGCTTTGGGAATTGGGACTTTGAAAATTAATAAGATGTATGTAAAAAATGGTTAGAAAATGGCAATATTATGGTATAATGTCTATCCAGAAACCACCACTTTGGCCAGACCATGGAAATTTGACAGATAACCTTTAAATATTATGGCAAATCATTTCATTTTTTCAAAAGAACCAAAGGAGTATTTGTTGTGACTATTGTTTTTAATTATTTCTCCCACACTCTTACTTACCCATCCTGTATCCTTGGCTGTATGAAAGACAATAATCATGCATGGATGATAGTTTGTTGTTTTTAGAAAATGGTTCATGGCCTCCAGCTTCATGTTATGTATCAGAGCATCATAAATACAAGGCTAAAGGGTATTTAAAAATCCGAAAAATATTCACTGACACAAAGCCCTAACCCATAAATGTCAAATTATTTTACTAAAAAAACAGTCTCCAAAATATGGGCACACAGAGGCATACATAACTTGGCAGTATAACTTGTGGAACAACTGGGTAGTCATCATGGAGTATCTGCTATTCAAAAGTCAAGTTATTTTATAGGACAAAAATATGGCCCACAATTAACTGCAGGCACGACCACCTCCCCCAAGTAACCTCAATTCCTGGCTGAATGTAAATCTTCCATGGCTGGAATAATAATATAATGTTGCATTTACATATGTGCCTTCAGCAAGATGGCATATCATGGGGGCTGAGCCATTCACTCTTTCTCTCCCCTGCCCTTGCTTATGACCAGGAAAAATGGTCAGGATAAGGGGAGTTAATGGATAGATCAGTAAAAAGGTAATTGGCCACTTGCAAAGTGAACCCATGAACTTTACTAGAGCTTAACACTGAGAGTGAGAACACATTTTGTACATTTTCATTAGTGTCTTGCTCCAACCAATAACCAAAAGCACCTTTTAGAAGCTGCATTAGCTGTTTCTGGACATGAGAGCACCATTTACTTGACAATGTAATGATCTCCATCCTATTGGGAAAATTTATTAAGGTACTTTCAATTTTGTTAATTCTGTTTGAGGTTGCTGCATCTAAGACACAAAATGCAGAATGCAGAAATGAAAAAGAAGGTCTGTTTACATAATGGACACTCTACTGGAGTAGGCCCCCAGCCGGGGCCTCCTGCAGACCAGCACAGACTCCTCCAGCAGCCTGTCTGAGCCCAACAGCCACAGGATACTCAAGAGAGGTCCCTTCCTTGGATTGCAGCATAAGAGACAATTTTTAGGATTTTATTTATTTATTTTTAATGTAATCTCCACACACAGCATGGAGCTGAAACTCACTTCCCCAAGATCAAGAGTTTCACATTGCTCCAACTGAGCCAGCCAGGCGCCCAAGAGACATTTTTGACATATCATGGAATACAAAATTCAACCTGGTGCTAATTGTGGAAGTCAGTGGAAATTTCTATAACAAAAGGCATTTGGTGTAAGTATGGTTACAATTGTAATATACATGTTGTAATACATGTATGACACACCTTTTAAGAGATAAAAAGGATATATCGACTAGAAGGCCTTATCCATGTTTTAGTGGTAAAAAAGTGATTTGGTTATTATTTTATATTTATTTAAGTATATTTAGGATAGGTTCTTCTGAACTCAGATTTCTATTTATATCCTATTTTTAATTTTTACATATTTATCCATACACATGGCATTTTAAAATATATAACTAGTATCCTTTTAAAAATATCTCAGAGAAACTAAATTTTCTTTCTTCCATTTTTAGGTGGTTGTCTTATTTTTAAGTGGTTCACATATGCCTATTCTTCTATATTTAGGTGCAATCATATTAAATGTCTTCCTTCCTCTTGTCTCTTCTTGGTTATAACCTGAATAAATCCCGTCTTGTGCGTTTATAAGAAGGTATGTCAAAGAAGGGATTTCATTATTCCCAAGGAAAGGAAGAACTTTATGTGTCATCCAAGCAACATTCAACTTGGGGCATCTTTACTGTGGTTTGAAAGGAGAATCAGTCATTTTGGTTTGGTGCCAGAATTGGAGAAGTAGCTATTTTCAATTTTTGAAAATTTACCCTAAGAGGAAAAAAAACACATACAAGTGTAAGTTCTTGTAAAAGTAGCTCTGAGTTTAAAATGTACCCTGCTCCTGTCATCGAACTCCTGATTCTTCCAAGAAAATCAACTATACACTGCAGAAATCGAGATTAGCAAGAACTCTGTTCTTATTCTTTGAATGTAGAATTTGTTGAAGGAAGGAAAAACAAACAAAAGAAGAAAGGAAAAGAATCAGAGTGAAGAAGAAAGAACCATATGTTCTTATAGAAGTAATGGTAGAAATGGTCATACATTATGGGTTAATTCAGCTTTTGAAGGCAGCCTTAAAACTAATATATCAATTTTCAAAATGTGGACATGACATTTTTTACTCCAAATTATGTTTACCCAATGTCACTGGAAATGCCACCCATTTATACACTTAACATTTATTGTATACCTGATATAGGTCAGTACTTCTGGTTATTTTATCTAATATATCGAAAATACTGGCACATAACAGACAGTACATTCTAAAAAGCAAAAGTTGAAAATTTATCCATCCCAAAATTATAGTAGTGAGTTTTCTTTTTTCCTTTCCGTTCCTTTTCCTTTTCTCTGTTTTCTTTTCTTTCTTAACTCTGTCCACATAAATAAATTGAGTATAAATACAAACCGATGGTTCTTGAATCATGGTCTACCTTTGGTAACTCTTGAGCAGAAATAGCTCACTCTATAAAGGATGCAGGAACGTAGCTGCTGTATTAGATAGGGATAGTTATAAAAACACCCATGAGGTCCTTTTGCTAAGTTATAGACTCAAAGAACAATTTCCACCTCTTCTTCTATCTATTCATTTCTGTGCAAAAACTATTCTCCACACGAAAGGAAGATTTACATGGGCAGGAAAAAAATCTTAACATGGAGGGACAGACATAGAATGTTTTTTAGTGTGTTTGACATCCTATTATATTTAAAATAATTATAAAACGCCAGTTGTCCTTCCTATTATAACAGATGGAAAGAAACTGACACCTTATCTTTAATGTGTTTCCACAAAAGGGGTTCAAAATGTGTTTGTTATCATATTTATTGGAAAAGAGAAAAAGAACTCAAAAAGAAATGAACCTCTCAAATCTCTTCCCTTAAATAAAGGAAATAACTTGTTTTAAAAGGGCTGTTCAAAACCTTCTATAATGATATATATGCCACCTCAGCTTTTGAGCATTGGAAATATGCTTGTGCAAACGAGGAAATGAGCTTTTTATTTAATTTTTTAAAAAGATTTATTTATTTGAGAGAGAGAGGAAGAGAGAACACCTGTGTATGGGGAAAGGGCAGAGGACCAGGGGTGGGGTGAGGAGAGAGAGAATTCTCAAGCTGACTCTCTGCTGAGCACAGAGCCCAAAGTGAGACTTGAACCCAGGACCCTGAGATCATTGACTGAGTTGAAACCAAGAGTCAGATGCTTAACCGAGTGAACCACCCAAGCGTCCCCTAATTATATTTAATTCCATCAAGTTTCAAAAGCTACATGTTGCTGGTAATTACTACACTGGACAGTACATCTCTAAAGACAAGGACTTTATAGGGTATTTTAGGGGAAGTTAATAATACGAATAATTCCCTTACAATTTACCATCTGACTTTAAGTTGATCTGCCTCCTAACTTCTCCAAGTATCTGTTGTTACAATCATCAAGTTGAAAATTCCTTTCTAACTTCTACTTGTCAATCGGTGTACTGTATTACTAATTTTATGGGACACTAATGCCCGCAGACCCCCTCTGGGCAATTTGTCTCCATTCACATCCTACCAAATAGGAACCTAATTGTGGTCTACTATAGGACTTCCCCCAGGGATCCCTGGGTGGCACAGCGGTTTGGCGCCTGCCTTTGGCCCAGGGCGCGATCCTCGAGACCTGGGATCGAATCCCACATCGGGCTCCCGGTGCATGGAGCCTGCTTCCCCCTCTGCCTATGTCTCTGCCTCTCTCTCTCTGTATGACTATCATAAGTAAATAAAATTTAAAAAAAAATAAAAAAAGGACTTCCCCCAGCACTCCCGGGAAGGCTACTGACCCCAGTTCCATTCATTCATAAGCTGGCTAATTAGTAACTTAAAATTGGTGAGAAAAGTTAAACTGGTCTCATCAGAGACATGGATTCACAATCAGAACTCTGGAAAATTCTGCTAGTTAACATGCAAATGAGGTGAAAGCATTGCAATATGATTTGTTGTACTATAGAAGGATCTGTGCAGCCTCATGGCACCATGTAAACTGGAATTATGAGTGAAGAAAAGCTACAAGGAAGAAGAAATAGAATGAGAATGGCAGTCTCGCTAAAGGAAGGACAGAGCTGCCTCAGCTCCTGACAGGGAGGACTAGTTCCAAAAATCTGTTTTTACTGGGATCACTGTTTAACATATTCCTGAGATACACAATTCTAAGAAGAACTAATCACCTTTTTCCCTGAGCTAAGCTGAATCTTAGAAAGTCTCCATTTACTAAGATACATAGATGTGACACACTTACATGGATTGAATCCATCACTAAAACAATAAGACTTGGGACTCCATGGTCCTATAGTTGATGAACCTGGATCAATCCTAGAGGAAGACATGTGCTTCATAGAGAGGGCTGTTTTTTCTTATAGGTCTCTCTTTGAGGGTCTTGCCTCACTAGGTGTTGCTGCTGAGTAATGTCTGCTATCAGAATCTTATTTCGTATTAATGTTGGAGAGACTCTTTTTAGTTTTGTTAGTGCTTTCACTTCTTTAGCTTTTCATAGGACTTAATTCTTATAAAGTACTTCATAGACTATACCACCTGCAGGCAGATACTCCCTTCATTTTAAGAGATGCAAAACAATTAGAGCCAGTGTAAGAGCTAGTGACTAGAAACAATATTAAATACACAGACTAGGAAAATCACAGAAGATCTCCATTTTTAAAAAACCTATTTGCCACTGGAATCTTAATTGAATCTGTTATTTGAATACTCTCTTCATAGAGAGTCATGTGGAAGAGACTAGGACACCCCCTGGACTGGCAAAACCTGGCATGATTCTTCTCCTCTTAAGTTGGCTTCTTAAAAGCAGAGCCTGAAGCAGGGATTTGGTGGATGCTTATGATTTAGTTACTGAACATCTGATCTCAGGGAAGCAAGGTAGGCAAGCTGAGCAAGAATGTGTCTCAGTTGGGAGTCTGGTCTCAGCCTAATCCCAGTGGGGAGCTCTGGAGCACTAGCTTCCTCACAGGCAAGGGGATCAACATTTTGTACTGTTGTGTCTGTCATTGCTTATGAGTATAGCTTCCTGGGTGGAGAAGTTCCCATTGGCTGAAAACATTTCTGCATCCAGGGGGCCAGCTGTGAGCTATGGCAGCCAGCACTCACCACAGCTCAGGGATGGTACACAGGCTCAGTAAGAGGACATGGAGACCCACATAGGGCACTTGCCACATCCACCACACACTTCTTAAAAAGGAACTCCAGTTCCTGGAGAAAATGGTACATCTAAAATTTTAAGTACCGAACCAAGCAAAGGAATTTCCTCAGATTGAGAATGATTAAGGATATGGAGATCCTGGGAGATTCTTAAGTAGGCAGAACTGAATACAAGTAATAAAAAATAAAATACAGAGAGGACAAAGTTCATACCAGTCCAGTAGAATGGAGCTGGAGAGTATTATGCTAAGCAAAATCAGTCAGAGAAAGACAAATACTATAGGATTTCACTCATATGTGGAATTTAAGAAACAAAACAAATGAACATAGAGGTGCTAAAAAGAGTAGCAAACCAAGAAACAGACTCTTAATGATAGAGAACTGATGGTGACTGGAGGGGAGGTTGGAGGGGGGGATGGGTTAAACAGGTGATGGGTATTAAGGAGAGCACTTGTAATGAGCACCAGGTGTTATATGGAAGTGATGAATCACTAAATTCTACTCTTGAAATTAGTATTGTACATTGTATGTTAAATGGAATTTAAATAAAAACTTGGAAAAACAAAACAACAACAAAAACAGTCCAGTGGAACACCCACAGAAGCAGAGAGACACCTTTCTCTAATGCAAGAAAAAGAAAATGAGAGGTTATCACATTTGGCAGTGACAAGATTCAATGTGGAATTGCAAGAGCAAATAGGACCAATGGCACTTAGGACAAAGCATGACATGGTGGGTATACTTTTAAAGATTTGCTCAACATTTGGTCATAATAGTGAATGAATGAGTGAATAAAACTCTAAATAGGTTAATAATAATCATTACCAATATTCATTTCTTTCTCATTCAGTTCATATTTTTTAAATTAAAATGTACCAGAGAAAGGAATGTTTTTAAAGAAGGGAGGTACACAGCCATCCAAAATGTTTATGGCTAATAAATCAGTCAACTAATACCATGTGTCTCGCTGCTTATTTTGTAAGTCACAAGGCTATTTGGTGACAACTTGTTATGAGCAATGTTTATTTTCCAATTCTATAACACTTGTTTGCAGCATAGCTATAATTGTAAATCAGGAAAGCAGGACAATGAAACAATGGCTTTAGGCAATATATGAATTACTCAAAAGATCAATACACATCGTTTTTTTGTGAATATATACAATATCACAACACAATAATTTTTAAATTTTATAACTTATTTTTGAAAGGCCTAATAAACTATGATTACTGTCCACCTCCCCCAAATAAGGGGGATCCCTATTCCAAGAATGGTGTTTACATTACTGATGTCATTTTTTAACAAACAAGAAAGAAAAGCAGGTGGTTTCCATTTTAGCTTTGCTGGAAAACATGGTTAGGAAAGAGACATAGAGGGAGAAAAAAAACTGTTATGAATTCTTACATTTATTTTCAGTATGAAAATTCTTTCAAAAGCAACAAATAAAAGACTTAAGAGAATATGGAAAGGGCAGGTCGGTATATGTATAGACATATAAATATGTACATATATATGAAATACAGTCTTTTATTTGATATAAAATCACTCTGATTGGTAATGAATTGTTCCCCAGAGGGCAAAAGAAATTGTGTCAATCAACTCTCATAATTTGGTTCACAGTTTTCCACATTGGATGATATTCAAAATGCCTATATGTTTTTATATTTTATATGCTGCATACATATTTACTTTCAGGTGGTGAATTTTTGGTATGAAATATATAACTGGTATTCTAACAATAAAATGAGAGAAGAGTGTGTCCAAATGGCTGTTGGCTGGTGGTTCAGGGGCTCTAATATTTTACCACTGAAGAATACCTAAAGTCAGAGGAAAACAAATATATCTTCCTAAAACCATGAAGCCACATCCTTAGGGGCACACCAGATGGGTAATTTTTTCTGCACAAGGGGAAGAGGGGCACCTTCTCTTTCATTTTACAAAGTAAGAATATTGCCTTTCACTTGATACTATATTCTGCATTAATACAAAGCTCAGTTTTTCCTTCACACTTGAACTCTCTCCTCTGACAAATCTGACTTTGGCATTCTAATGAGATGCATCATATTCATACCCTGGTTTCTGCACTCCCCCCCCCCCCCCCAGCTCAGCACTCTGCACCTGCTAGAAGGAACAGAAGAGTGCTAAGGTGACCCTTGGTAGCATTGCCTCTTCTTTCCAGTTACAGTTTGAATGATTGGGAGCTTGGGCCTGCACCCCTGCCACAGAGGGCAACCCTACACAGGAATGCATTAAGAGGCCTGTATGACCATGCTTGTTTCTAAAACAATGTTGATCACCACAATCCCACCCTTGTAAACACTCACTGGCTCTCATGTGCTTGTAGATTAAAGTCTGAACTCTTTTGAACACCAGCCAATTTCTCACCCATGGGTTCTTAACCTAATCCTGAAGGGCTGGATGGGAAAAGTTGGATGGGAAGAGTCATAATTTTATTACTATTAACCATTAATAGAAACTGATTATTCCCTTAAATTATGGATGTAGCAACATACCATAGTAGTGGTAATAGTGCCACTAAGAGTGATGCTTTCAATCATGAGAATCACAGTTATATGAAGGTTTTTTCAATGTTTTGATGAGTATAAGCTCAATATAATTGAAATTGCTCTGAGAAGGGCCCACGGACCTCACCAGATTGCCACCTGTAGTATAAACAAAAGGTAAAAATCTCATTCCAGTCCAGTTGGTATGGATTCTCTCTACCTACACTTCATGCTTCTGCTATAACAAGATGCTTATTCTTCCCAAAACATCCTCTGGTCTTTTCACGACCTCATGTTTTGATGTCATAGCTCCTTGCTTGAGATCTTCAACCCTGTTGGAAAATGTGCCCCTGAAAAGTGGTTTGGGAAGAATAAGTGTGATGAAGCCTTAAGTTACCAAGCATAGTTTGAATCTCTCTCCTTTGGGCTTTCCTTATCTTCAGCCTTCAGCATTTTCTGAGTCTGTATGTCTGTCTCTACCATTTACGCCTGTTCTCTAGATGATAAGTACCATTTTTTTAACCTCCCAACTACTGGCATAGCAATTGTCACATTGCCAACCTCCAAAGATGCTAAAGGAATAAAGGAAGAGCTACTTTCCCAGGGATGCCAGATTAAGAAAGCATTCCAAATAGGGCACAACAGCAGAGTAACACACTGGCTCTCAGTGACAATTTCTGAGTATAGGGCAGTGCTTTCATTTCCCAACATCACTGTTTCTTTTATTTATTTATTATTTTTTGGTCACGGTTTCCTTTAAAATCAAATTACTGATTGATTGCAAATAAAATCCCAATGTAACAAAGCACCTTTTCATGTTATAAGCAAGGCTGGCTCCAGGCAAAAGTGTGATAGAAAAAAGCCCATCTCCAAAACCTTGACATCCCTGTCATCAGCCTTGCCCTTCTTCCATGAAGGTTCCATGTGCACCTCCTAAGCCCCCCCATTACACAGATGGAGGATATTCCCTGCAGCATGTAATCCAGGCCTGTCCTTCTAGGAGTTCAGAAGTCTTTCTATTCTCTTTTTAAAACCCAGTCTGTGTGGTCTGTTCTGGCAGCCCTGCCTTGAGAGCATGGAGGATGGGCTTGTAATCAAGCTTCACTCATCAACATGACAACTGCTACTGAGCACTGTTGAACACTTCGTCTGTAGCATGTGCCATGCCATGGCCTAGGATACAGAGGCAAAGGCAGAGTCCCTGCAGTTAAAGAGTTCCCAGAGGAAATGGGCAATTGTAATTAAGTTGGTTACTACTATATTAGGAAGCACAGATGGGTGCTGTCTTAGTTTGGGTTCTCAAAGCAGGCCCCCTTAGACAAGAGTTTGAGTCCAAATCTTTTATTTGGGAGGTATCCTCAGGAGGCATGAAGAGCGTGTGTGAGGGAATGGATGGAAAGAAAAAAGCAGCCAGCAGAGGGTGTTTTCAAGTAAATTATTATGCCAGGAGCCACTGGGGTTCCATCCTGATGAGGATCCTTGGAGGTGTGGAGAATGCACCCCAGAGTTGTGCTACCTGAGGGGTAAAATTATATATTTACTTATTTTTAATTTATTATTTTTTTTAGAAAGAGAGAGACCATGCACACATGTATGAGTAGGGAGCTTCTCAGGACAGAGGGAGAGAGAGAAACTCAAGCAAGCTCCACTCCACCCATAGTGTGGAACCTAACACAGGGCTCAATCTCATGACTCTGAGATCATAACCTGAGTTAAAATCAAGAGCCAGATGCATAATCAGCTGAGCCACCCATGGAAAGTCATACATTTGTGCAGCAATCCCCACTGTTTTATTGGTTGGGAACTATAGCTGGCATATTAACTTCTTGTAATTTCCAGCCTGGAATTCATGTTCTTTTCTATAGGTGTCAACCATTTTCATTTCTGTGGTTTAGTGTAGGGATTTTCTATTGACCTATGCTCTAGTTCATTAGTTATGCCTTCTATTTCATCTGTTAAATTAAATGTAAACCCTTTTATCGAGTTGTTAATTTTAGTCATTCTTTTAGTCAATTACATAATCTCTGAGTCTTCCATCAGATTTCAGTTTTCAAAAGATGTTCTCCACTGGAATATCTCTGTTCTTGAGCATATTGATCACCACTGTGTTAAAGTCCATATAAAACAGCACCAATAACTGGGGGCTGTTTCTACTACCTGTTTTGTTTCTTGTATTTTTTAATCATTTAATCCTATTCTTAGCATTTCTGGTAAAATTTTATTAAATGCTTAACAATGGATAAGAAAATGGTAATAATTTGAAACTCCGGCTGACATTTTCTTTTTACACTGAAGTATTACTTTCTTATGGCAGGTAGTTAAAATAGGCAAGAAAAAGTGAATTATGTCTGACACCAAGCTTGTTCTATGCTGCTTTTAGAGTGTATGCTTAAATGGGTAGTCTGTAACTAGTGTGCCTCATTTCCACAATCCTGGGCTGGAGTCCTCTTGTTTATTGAGCCCCTTTTTCTTGCTGTACCTAGAACCCTTATTTTATCAGTCAGGCCCCAAGAAACTGAGACTGCCAAAAGCTCCTAGTTTTGTAAGCTCCTAGATATACTTTCTGCTGGATTTCAGTTTCTCAGCCCTGAGCCACCTATTTTAAATGCTCTGAGAAATATGGGGAGGAGAAACCCAAGCACATTTTATAATTGTATTATTTGAGCCTCATTCATATCCTATGATAGCACAGCATTATCCCTATGTTCCAGATGAAAAGGTTGAATGAAACACAGAGAAATAGGACACAGTCACACAGCTGGTAAGTTAGCAGAGTGTAGATTCCACCCTACTCTTTGTTACCAAAGCCTTATGCACAGAAATGTTGAACGGAAAAATTAACAAAATTTCCAGGATCAAAGAAAGCGGATGGTGTCAACTTTATTATTATTTTTAAAGATTTTATTTATTTATTCATGACAGACACACACAGAGAGAGGCAGCACAGGCAGAGGGAGAAGCAGGTTCCATACAGGGAGCCTGACATGGGACTCGATCCTGGGACTCTAGGATCATGCCCCAGGCTGAAGGCAGACGCTAAACCGTGAGCCACCCAGGCATCCCTGGTGTCAATTTTAATAACCAATATGCATATGGTCTTTTGCCTGGCATACTAACGGCACTTAGTAAATGATATAAAATAAGTCATAGAGCATATGACTATTTCGTGGCTTTTTGTTTGTTTATAGAGTTTTATTTCATGCATTTCTTTTCGAGGTGCATAAGCAAATTGGAGCCATGAATGCTAGGCAGGTAAGTAGAATTCTTGGTCAGTGACAGGTTGTGATTGGAAAATCTCAAGCAAGTTTCCCTTATCATAAGCATTTTTACCTTTCCCTGTGGCTAGAATTCCACTATTAAAATATACCCTCAAAAACATGTTTTTCATCTTTGAAAAGGGTAGAGTACAAACTCTTCCACCTAAAATAACTAACAAAGCTTGACAATTTTTGAAATTATATTCATAGGCACCAGAAAGCTACTCAGGCAGCCAGAACTTGAGAGACCAGGCTGCTGGAGAGAAGGGAGGTATAGGAGGTGACATTCTGAGTTTCATTTCCCCTCAAGGCATTTACTGATGCAGAAAAATGACAGAACGGAAACCTCCAAAGCCATGCACAAAGCAGTTGCCAAAAGGCTGAGATGCCAAACCGAGGGTACAGTCATCTTATTAGTCTGGGGAATTAAAACTTCAATAACAGGGCTACGAAGACTTGAGGACTCAAGGTCCTGAATAAATCGGAACCACTGAGGTAAGCCCCCCAGTCTGTGCCACCTGTGTTTTTGAGGTTCTTACACAGATTTAAGAAGGGAAGTCTATCACTACATATTGCCTTAGCAGGAGGCAAAGAGGTGGCTACCATCTTGAGAACAGCTTTTCACCCACTGGAATGATAACATTCTATACACGGAAGGATCCATGGATCAAAAATCCTAATTGCGTTCAAGCTCTAGAAGGGAGCTTTATGGATTCTGTGAAAGCTGCTGCAGGGTTAGCATTTTCTCTAATCCTTCCAGACATTAAGGTACCAGGCTTTAAAACTTCACACTTAAGTAAACTGCAATCTCAGAACACTCGAGTACTAAGAGGCTGGCTGATACTCTTGAGAGAGTGTTGCGATCCTACACTGTTCATTAGAAACCTCCAGAGGAGATTTCACAAACCTACAGAGGAATTCTGTTCAAACAGTCACATATTCATATTCGCTCTCTGTCTCAAACTTCTATTTAACCAAAAATACCTCATGTTGCAATTTAGGCTCCTGCCTCTGGTTCTGTTCTCAGAAGGAATGGAAAAATACGTGTCTCACACGTTGAATAACTGTATTTTTTACATAGGGTGAGACCTCAATCAGCCATTCTCTTGGGAATGAAGTTCCTATAAACTAGATCATCCATGTTGAAGGTAATTTCTATTTTTCAGAAATCTTGGAAAGCAAAGCTGCCTGTGCTTGCTGTTGCAATGCAGTTTCTATTAACGCAGGACCGATGAAGCTAAGATTTCTACTGTTGTGAAACTTGGCAGGGAGAGGTCCCATCTTCTACCTCCTTCCCTTTTTTATTGTACAGATGCCTTGGTCCGAGATAGGCAGTTGTGGTGGAAACTGCTTCCGTTTTCTTCTCCTGGGCACACCATTAAATTATACTTCCCAGCCACCCTTGCAGTTAGGTGTGGTCATGTGATTAAGTTCAGATCAATGAAATCTGGTGATTTATCCCACCTCCACGCATGACTCATAAAATTCCCTTGAGGGATTCTCAGTTCTTTTTCCTCATTCACTAGTTGAGTAGAAGTGGAACCATAAGACAGAAATAGTGCAAGTCCCTGATGGAGCATGAGGAAGGCTGCCAAGCAGGACTTCACAGTCCAATATAAAGCAAATGGGAAATACATTTTATTGTGCTAAGCCATTGGGAATTAAGACTTTTTGTTACAGAAGTTATCTAGTTATCACTCTAGAGAAAGCAGAATCAGGATCTGGAGCTTGTTAAGAGCATAGGTACTCTCTGGAAACAGCCCATGTTCAGATCCTGGGGTTTGCCACTTGCAGGGGTAATGTGACTCTGGGAAATTCCCTGAGGATTCTGGTTCCTGAATGAGTACGTGGAAGGTTTCTGGGCCAGAACTTCTGTATGTTAACCTGGGAAATGAAGAATGAACACCTCTTGCATTAAACCACTGAGTTTTGAACCTGTTTATTACAGTGATTTACCTAAAATCAGACTATCTCAGAAAGCACTGAAGACATGAAAGTCAGAAAGGTATGGAAGTCTGCAAGAATGGGCAGTGTTGAAGGTTTGAAAATGTGCAGAAAGGAAGCTATTGATAATGTTCCGGTTTTCTTTTTCATGAAAAATTTGGGCATATTGGTTTGTTATGGTGACATGCTGACCCTCTTTTCCCTGCCTTTTTCCTCCTCCCAGGATGTTCTTACCACATCCTCAATGGCCTCTCTTGCCTTTAAATAAATCTCTGTACTCTACCTCCATCAAAAACAAATGACCAAACTAATTAAACCCATTCATGCAAAGTGTTTCTTCAATCATGCATTTGCTTTCTTAAGCCTCTTAGCTTGAAGTATAGCTGTTCCCCTGTTCCAGTAAATAGGTGCAAGATTTTCTTAAGACTAGTAGCTGGCTCAAAGGCAGATCTAATGGCAATGTGGGGCCTTTGGGATGGGGATGGAGCACGGTCACCATGGCAGATGCCCCTCCCTCTTGGAAGAGCTACTGTACAGAAGTTCTACCCTGACTCTCTTCCTTCTTTTAGGAGTCCCTGCCAGCCCCAACCTCCCAGGATCTGCAGACACATGCTCTCCTCCCAGCCCAACATTTAATCTCTTTCCTTCTTGAGCACGGCTTGGTCCTAATACCTCTAATCTCAGTCCAACTTTGTCCTTGCCTTTACAGAATACTGGTTCTGTTTTACTGACTTTTTTTTTTTTTTTTCAAGCACACTGGATACCCTTAAGGGATTTTCTAGTTGGGATAAATTTTATGTTGCTTAAATTCTCACAGACTCATCTGACAATGATTATGGGCTCAACTGTGACCTCCCTCAATTCTTATATTTAAGTCCTAACCTCCCATGCTTCAGAGCATGACCTTCTTTGAATAAGGTTGTTTCAGATAAACTTAAATGGGGTCACACTGGCATTGGCCAAATCCAATATGACTGGTATCTTTCCAGAAAGGGGACAAACACACACAGAAAACACCAGTGAAATGAAGGAAGAGACCCACAAGCCGAGGAATGCCAAAGATTGTTAGCAAACTACTAGAAGCTAGAGGGAAAGGCATGGGACAGCTTTTTCCCTTAAAGCTCTCAGAAGAGAGCCAACCCTACCCACACCTTCATCTTGGACACTTGTAGCTTCCAGAACTAAGAGTCAATAAACTTCTGTTTAAGCCAGCTAATCTGTGATACTTGTTTATAGCAGCCCCATCAAACTCATTCAAAGGAAATGGCTTTGTAATTGGGTAGTTTTCAAGAGGCAGATTTCAAGAGGTAACAGGGTGCTCACAGCATAGTGTCTAGCCCATAGCAAGCACTCAATAAATGTCAGCTGTTGATGCTACTTCTGCTACTACTTATTCTCTGATCCTTTCATCTGTCAATTGCATCATCTATGTTCTGAAGTGAGGCCCCATTCTGCCTGTATTATTTCCATCCCTGCCCTCGAAGTTTCTGATTAAAAAGTCTACTATGTTGGAACCCATCTTCTTGATTTAGCAAAGCATTGCTACATGCAATGAACAATATTAATTGATCCTTCAGACTTCTTTTCTTTGAGCTAAATGAGCCTTGATTTTTTTCTTAATAGGTCTTAATGCTTTAACTTTTTAATCGCCTCTATAGTGGCTAAGACAGGCTCTCCAAGTTCTTTAGTAAAAGAATCTATAATCTGATGTGGTACCAGCAGGAGCCAAAACTCTAATGTGATAGGGGGAGTACCATATGGGCTCTTTATTCTTTGTGTGCTCTGCCAAATCCAATATTTGCCCCTCTCTGTGGCCTCACAGGCTGACCCATGTGGACTATGTGGCTCAGAGTTCCCTGGTGACTGATGTCCAGATGGGTTTGGCCACTGGGGCAGCACTGGCAGATGACACAAGGGCAGGAAGCAATGCAGGTTGGGGTATATCTTCCCTTGTCCCTTCTTCCTTTGGCACCTTGTCTTTGGAAGCAGCTGCATCTTTCCATAATGGCAATGCCTGAAAAAACCCTTAAGCTCCTTATTTCATTAGGCCTGGGGACAGAAAAGGCTTCCTGCTGTTCTTGGTCCCAAGGGGCCCTACTGTATTTTGTTTGCTTCCTTGAACCTGCCACAGCTCTGCAGGCATCTCTGGCATTGAAGTCTCTTCATTTGAACCACGTGGGGTGGGTTCTTTCTTACCTACACCCTGATACATTTGTGAAGTTAGATCCTGAGGCAGATGCTGAGGCCAGGATTGAATGCAAGTTAATTTGGAAACTACAGGTATCAGTTTTAGGGAATTTATATGGGAAAAGAAAGATGGTTAATTAAGGCTAAGTGAATGAATTAGCCAGTGACAACAGTGTGTGATGGAGGCTCCTTCCTGCCCGGGAACTCTGAGAAAGGGTAGAAAACAGGTCTCAGTATTATCTTGCCTAGGTCAACGGGAGGGGAGCTACTCCTGGGAGTGTTAATTCACTGGAACAGCCAGCCTATCTTGGCCTTAGGCTGTACAGCTTCACTCAGGATGGAAAAGGACCTTCAGCACTAGAGCTGCACAAATTGGTAGCTGGGAGCCAACGGGAGGGCTCAGGGTATGCGGGTGGTACTCAGAGACCAGCTACTGCATACATCAAGGCTACATACTGTCAAGATTCTCCTTTTAGGGAAGCTTCGATCCATCACCTCTCTTGGATATTATCAAATGACACTTGATAATTTTCTATCTCACTTGTAAACTACTCCCCAACCATGATTCCTTGTGCTTTTCCATATGGGTTTCATTCTGACACTGCCCATTTTACTATATCATTTTGAGTTCTGATTTCCTCCAGTGCATACTAAAAATACTACTTTTCATGATTCTCACCATCTAAGGGCTACTCTGGATATTGATTGAGGGAGGGTTTCCCCAGGTTTTGTGTTTTTCCACAGTATGGGGCTAGACATATAAATATATATATGTGATTAATTTCAAATGCTGTAGACTCTGGCTCCGGATATGGCCATGTGCATTTCTGGGTTACTAAGGCATATTTATTTATCCATTTATCACTTATGTTGTGTCTACTATGCTCCCAGCACTGAGAATATATCGAAGTACCTTATAGGGTCTTTGTCTTCACAAGTAGACAAACAAGATAATTGTAGTGGAATGTGACAAGTGCTTGCATGAAAAGAAGACTGGAGTGTGTGTGTGTGTGTGTGTGTGAGAGAGAGAGAGAGAGAGAGAGAGAGAGGAGGGGGAGTGAGAGGGGGAGATGATGTTCTGGAATTGAGGGATTGTTCAAAGAAGTCTGTGAGCTGAGATGGGGGATAAGCAGACTGAGAGGATGCTGGGGGGTGCCAGGGCGGGACAGAAACTGGAATAAGGATGCCCCGAACATTGAAATAGACACCAAGGTGAGAGAGAGGCTGGTACCTTTGAGGCAGGTGGTGGAAGTAGTCTAAAACTGGCTGGAGCACAGCCGTGGTGGAAACCAAGGGTAAGGGATGGGTGAAAATACAGAGTTAGCAGATGGCAGACTCTCTTGCTTTTCTATTTCCAAATTGGATTTCTTCTGTGAGCAAGTGAGAGATCTTGTTGAGATTCTTTTCTTCTTCTGTGTACACGTGTGTCATTTAGGAGATGAAGAGAGTTCTCTATGAACTTCAGCAACTTCTTAAAAGTAAAGTTGAGACTACTCAAGGGCAGTCTGCTTGGGGTTTCTTCCCAGGTGCTGATGGCCCTTTCCTCTTAGTCTCCCAGCAAAGTCAGGTGCGGCAGAGTCTGGGAAACATTGGTAGTTCCTTCCAACACACGGGGGGGGGGGGGGGGCTGGGGGGGTGTAGAAGCACACAGAGTTTACACACAGATAGGAATGAGGAGTGAGTTAGGGGCCCTGAAACACTTCAACCTTAGATCTTCTTGCCTCCTTGCAAAAAACCACCCAGCTTTGGTGTTAAATGTGTTATCATACAAAGACAATTTTGCCTATCAAAAATGAGTGCTACCTGAATTTTAACTCATCCTCTTTTTGGGTCAGTCCTACAAAAGTGATGATGGCCAACTGATGAGAGTCTTCCATGTGTAAAGTCCAGCAGTGTCGGTGAAGACACAGCCCCAGCACTGGAGGCGCAGTGGCAATGAGGATTCAATCCCATTATTGCAGATGTGCATTCTGAATCATTAGAAAACAATCCTCTCACCCTAACAATTACATTTACATCAAAGTGATATTTCAAACTGTTCCCAAAGAACCATGGGCCTTTATTGCCTTTGTTTCTTATAATTAAGGTCTATAGTTGAATATTTCTCTTCTCAGGTACTGCTTCATTTGTCTCCTGAGTCAGGAGGTGTCACTGCTCTGTAAACACCCTCCCCTCTGCAGAAGATGTGGGAGGTTGTCTGCCACATTGTGCTCCTCAAACCCTGCTGCAGAAAGAGGAGGAAATCGGGATGCAGGATGAATTCAGCAGTGGGTTGCTTCCTTTCATTTCTGCGGCCAGCCTAATTATCTACTCAGCCAAATACCAATTACCTGTAATCAGTGTTACAGTGAAGTTCAATGGCAGATGGGCACTCAATTGATTTCACACAGACTCTTAATTGTTTCTCCTTCTATACCCCTCTTCTTCCTTTGTGTCTATATCTGGCAGTCGAACTCTCTTGGGTTCCCTAATCTCCCTTGCAACTTCACCAAACCAACAATTAGTCCTTTCCCCAGCTTTCATGCTTCAAGCGTTTAATGACTTGGAACCTAGCAATGAAACTTCCAATAAGCAAGAGGCATCTTGCAAACCGGCTTGGAGAAAGCTATCACTGGTTAACTCAAACAAGATAGATGGATTATTGAGATTCTAAGTCTTTATCCAAGACCTTATTCTAAGTCTTTATCCATAATTGTTACTGTGGGGTTTGAAGTACACTAGAATTTAGGGTGAGGATAGTTTAAGAGCCAAATCCCTCTTAGGTAATCTGTGAATTCATGGGTAGACACATATGTGTATTTATAGTCCTGTGTAATGACAACTAGAACACATCTGAGCTTCTCAGCCATTTCTACATGATTGCTAAACTGACCTGTGCACTGTAAGAGCTTTTAGGAACCCTCACATACAGATGCCTACAGGTAATATTCTTCTTTGAGAACAAGATGCTCTATTCTAGAGCTTTGAAAAAGCACACCTGACACCACCCTCATAAAACTGCCCAGCTTTGTCCAGTAAATCAGCTAAATATCATATAAATAAGAGGCTATTTACAAATAACTCACTTAATTCAGTTGAAACACTGTCAATAGTCTGCCACTGGTCAGAAAGACAAAGGAAAGCTGTGGTCATGGCAGGAGGAATCACAGGAGCAGCCAGAGACCCGTGGAGGGCAGGCTAACTAACAATGGCAAATCTGATCGCTCTCTTCACCCTAACACTGGGGATTTGTGGTCGCTGCTCAATACTGTGGACCACTAATTCCCAAAGAGAATTACCTTCTGACCACAACATTGGTATGGCATTTTTGAAAGGAAAAATATATTGCCCTTGGTTGGATTCCCCCAGTAGGCAGAGCCTATAGCAGAGCTTTGAGTGCAAGTAGTTGAGCTGTGAGGTGGTCCCAAGAAACAATGGCCGGGAAGTAGGGAAATGTTTCAGGGAAAGGAAGGCACCGACACAAGCTAAGTTAATGAACAAGTTACTGCTGTGGGCAGCTAAGTCTCAATCCTGCTGGACACCCCTGAAGACCGTATAAAGAGCTTCAGAGTTCTCTACCACCCCTGTTCCCTACATCCCAGCCAGAAGCTAGGAAGCTGCAAATTTTATACATTGGCTCTTGTCTACCACTGGCTGGGGCAAGATGGCTGAGAGACACCCCTGGGGGAATTAGTGCTTCCCCACTTCTGTCTGCAGACACATACAGGTTGGGCAGCCAGAGAAAGCCAAAGGGATACAGTCAGGGTGACAACACATCTGTGTGTCTTAGAGCTGCATCACAGAAACATAGGCTCAGGCATGCCTAAGAAGAGATGTACTCATAGAGGTTTCAAATACATGGGGCCTGTGCGAATCACCAAGAGAAAACCCACTGAGTTACATAAACCTGGTAACATTTGTACGAACGAATAGCTGCGCTTGGTTACTGAGAATACCCAGTTGGGGTGGGAAAGGGTGAGGAAAGGAAAAGGGTAGAGTACAGAAGAAATGCTGTTTGGGGGAGTGAAAAGTCATCCCCAAAACAACTCTGGCACCCAAATCATAGCCTGTCTGGAAAGAAAAGGACCTATGGTTGCATTCTCAACCTCCCATCCAATCAGTAATACGGTGACCAAATGGCCTGAATTGGTAGAGTATAAATGGGAAAAAAGCACTATTTTTCTACGACCACTCTAAGTAGGTTCTTTTGCATGGTCCTTGTCCTTTCTGTCCTAGCTCTGGACAAAAAAAAATCTGAGAAAACAGGGTGCCTTGGTGGCTCAATTGGTTAAGTGTCCGACTCTCGATTTGGGCTCAGGTCATATCAAGTCAGTGAGATCAATCCCCATATCAGGTTGCCTGCTGAGGGTGGAGCCTGCTTGAGATTCTCTTTCTTCCCCTGCCCCTCCCCCACTGCTTGCACCTGTGCATGCTCATGTGCTCACACTTACTCCCTCCCTCCAAAAAAAATGTCTAAGACGACAACATAGATGTCTAGTCACTCTCAGATATAAGGGCCATCTAATTTTAATAATTAAGATTCACACAAATTAAGTCACAAATCTTATTCTATATCTTATAAGGAAAAGAAAAATGAAACCACAAGTACCTGATCCTCTAATATTCTTTATATTCAAAGAATATCATCCATTATTTCATTATGGAACAATACTTATTTCCTCTCAAAAGCATCGCATATTCAGTCTGCAGTTTAAGATATTTTATTTTTTGTAAACACTTATTTGGGGTTAGTCATTTTGACCTTTAATTTTTTTTAAAGATTTTATTTCATTATTCATGAGAGACACACAGAAAGAGGCAGAGACATAGGCAGAGAGAGAAGCAGGCTCCCCACAGGGAGCCTGATATGGGACTTGATCCCAAGACACCAGATCATGACTTGAGTCCAAGGCAGACGCTCAACCACTGAGCCACCCAGGTGCCCTGACCTTTGATTTAAAAGCAACAATTTGTTTCCATAAGATCTGACAGGTGGTCACAAGTCTTAATTGTATCTTACCTCAAAATAAATTGCTAGTCCCTTTTCTATCATCTCCTAAACTGGCTAAGCCTACTTTACTATCAGGAACAAATTTAAATCCTTATGAACAGAGATCACTGTACCAGCTCAGGTAGAGACATCACTCACTGTTCAAACTCTGATTATATACATCCTCTCTTTCAGAGAATTAACATTTAGTAATTGCTCATTCTAATATAATTCTTGGGCATATCTTAAAAATTTCATATAAATTGCACTCGTATGTGGAATTTAAGCAAATGATCATAGAGGAAAAAAAGAGGCAAATCAAGAAACAGACTCCTAACTATAGAGAAGAAATTGATGGTCACCAGAGGGGAGATGGGGGGTGGATATTAAACAGATGATGGGGATTAAGGAATGAATGTGTTGTGATGAGCACCAGGTATTGTATATAAGTTGTTGAATCGCTAAATTATATACATGAAACTAATATTACACTGTATGTTAACCAGAATTTAAATAGAAACTTTACAAAAATAAAAAAGTAAATAAACATTTCATGTGGAATAAAAAAATCACAACAGGACCTGCTGGTCCAGTATTGCTTCTAATTTGACATTAATGACAAGAAATACCAAAGCCACATTCATTGTATGAAAGCAACAAGGAAGTTAAAGATCATTGTTGCATTCATATTAAGTTGCTTATTTGTATTACATCTTCTATATTAAAATGCACATACACTCCTAGAACAGGATCTAAGTGTTAAGTATCCATCCATCTTTGTTATTGTATGTATAGGAATTTATCTAAGGGTTAATCATGATTTTATTTATTGGGAGTTAGGCTATGTTTTATTCCATGGATAAACTTCCATATGATTTAAATTAAGTTATCTGATGCTAAGAACTCCAACTCAGCGATTTTTTGAAGTAGCTGATTCAGCTTCATTCAATTAGCTATTTTAGAAAGGAGAAGCACACTGGAAATTCATTATTACTCACTTTCACACAAACATGATTCCTTTTTTATGTAGTTATAAAATATATACTTAACAAAAAATATATATACTTAACAAACTTTGGAAATACACAATTAATGGCATTTTAAAAGATTTAGGAGTGGTAATGACAAAACTGTATACCTGGAGGGCTGGATGTTATCCTGGAAAGAGTGCAAGTTTTATGTGGATTAATACCAGCTTGCTAGCCATATAAACCTCACAGGCAAGTCTTGGAATAGTTTTTCATCCCAACAAAACAAAACAAGGAAATGCCTCCTTCTTCTCCCCACTAACACCCCCCCCCCCCACACACACACAAAAGTCTATCCCTTGGATTTTCTAACAGAACTTAATAAAATCAAGTATATAAAGTAGCAATGCTAGTTCCTCCCAACTAGCATATCATAGATCAATATTATATTTTATTTTATTCTATGTACCATCCAATTTGAGTAAATTAACATCTGGTCCCATGAATGATAAATAAGCCATTTATGATGAGAGAATGTAATTGACCATTTGTGAAGGTAATTGGTATTCCCTTTTCAGACAGGGGATAAAAGCCTCATTTTTTATAAATCTGACATTATTCTTGATAACCCAAAAGCGAGATAAGACCTTCATTTAGAGTGATGCTCTGAAACACAGTATGCCAAGGAGAAATTGATTTGACTTTTTAATTCCACCAAATGAGGAAGTCAATGCAGAAATAAGTTCGATTAATTATAGTAAGTTTCTCTCCCTCCATTCTTTCCCTCCACTTGTCTTCTCTGTTTCCATCTTTCCCTCCCTGTGTCTCTACCTTTCTCACCCACACAAGCCCCAATGTGCAACCTTAATAAAGCCAAAGGACAGTAATAACGTCATTTCTAACTCAGAAGCATATAAACACATTTAATTAGTGGAAATTTATCAGTAATGTAGCATTTCAAAATAGTCATGCATAGATACTATGTTATTGTGTTGCAATCATAAACTCATATACTAAAACTAAAAATGCATTTGATAAATGAGTTTGAGCCATATCATTTTAGTTCATTAGTACTTTATAAAAATGTGCATTAAAACCAGCATTCTTTTGGTGAAGAATACATTTGTACACTTATGAAGGTGCTATTGAACAAATTATATTTTCTAAATTAATGCCTCTATATAATTTATTATTTTAATCTGATGCAAATAACTGGATGACAGCTGTGTAAATGTGCGATTGTCATAAATCTTTGGAATTATACAGGACTTTTCAAATCCTATAATCTATAGAATATGCTTGCTATCAAGGTTCTGTATTTTTTTTTTTAGGACATGTTGAATCATGTAAAATCTCTATCAGCTACATGATATCAAATTGAATATAGAATGCACTTCTTAAACTTTCAACTTCTATACTTCATTGGTTATTATATTTCTGATTTCCAGTGATCTGTTTAATGAGGAATTTAGGATAAATAAAATGGGTCAATAATTCCAAAATTCTTCTTGAACAATTTCAGTAACTCAATTACAACTTAGAGTTTTAAGATGTCCGATACAAACTATAACTGTATTTTAAAGAGGTAAGTTACCTTCGGAGGGCAGCTGTGGATTTTGACTTCTCTGTTAAAGCATTTTATTTATTTATTTTTTAAAGATTTTATTTATTTATTCATGACACACACACACACACACACACACAGGCAGAGACATAGGCAGAGGGAGAAGCAGGCTCCATGCAGGAAGCCCGATGCTGGACTCAATCCCAGGACTCCGGGATCAGGCCCTGAGCCAAACACAGATGCTCAACCGCTGAGGACCCAGGCATCCTACCAAAGAAAGACCATTATCCTGACTACTCCAAACAGAAACTGGTTCTGCTTGATTTTGAACTTTATATACATAGAATCACACAGCATGTATTCTTTTAGGTCAAATGTTTTTGATTCAACAGTTTGTCCATGTGATTAATTCATGATGCTGTATTCTTTCTCATTGCTGTGTAGTATTTCACTGCATGACTATACCATAATTTATAAGTTCTCTCTCATGTTGATGGACATTTGGGTGGTTTCCAGTTTGGAACTATCAGAAATAATGCTGCTATGAATGTTCCAGTCTTTGTCTTTTGGTGAACACACATACAATGCTACTATTGGGTATATAAGTACATGGGAGAACTGCTGGGTCAAGATTATATGTCTATTTGGCTCTGGTAGATAGTCCCCATCAGCTTCCCCAAGTGGTTCCACAATTCATACTCCTATCAGCAGCTTATCAATTGCTCATATCCTCAATCCACTTGTTGTTGTCCATTTTTTTCATTATAGCTATCCGTTTTTCATTTTACTGTATAATGGCATCTCACTGTGGTTTAATTTTGCATTACCATAATGATTAATGAGTCTGAGCATCCTTCATATACACTGGTCATTTGGAGTTTCTCTTTAATGAAATATCTGGTCAAGTCCCTTGCTCATTTTCCTATTGGATTCTATCCCTTTTTCTTACTGCTTTGATGGAATTCTTCATGAATTCTGGATAAAAATCTTTTCTTGTATATATATGTTGAAATATTTCTTCACACTATGACACTATGTTTTCACTCTCTTTTTAAAAGATTTTATTTATTTATTCATGAGATACACAGAGAGAGGCAGAGACATAGGCAGAGGGAGAAGCAGGCTCTCTGTGGGGGAGCCTGATGCAGGACTCAATCCCAGGACCCTGAGATCATGACCCTAGTCAAAAGCAGACGCTCAACCACTGAGCCACCCAGACATCCCTGTGTTTTTCATTCTCTTAGTAATTCTTTTGAAAAACATGTACTTAATTTTAATTAGTCCAATTTGGACATCTTTTCATTGCAGTTATTACTCTCTGTGCCCTGTTTTAATAGTCTTTGCTTCCACCAAAGTGGTGAGTATATTCTCCTAAGCTTAGATTTACAATTCATCTGTAACTGATTTATGTGTATTACAAAGGGGGTCCAAATGGATTCAAAGAAGAGTTCAGTCACCTCTTAGCCTTTGCTTCCGAAGGACCACAGTTCTTAGCAACTCCAAGGATCTAAAGAAAACTCAGGAGAAACTGATCCAACAGCTACATTAAGGTAAAGAGATGGCCAAGTATCTCTTGAAGGAGTCTTCTACTGAATATTATCTTATTAATTGTTATTCAAAGAAAGTCAAATAAAAAGGGTATTTTGTATTACAACATTAAATATACTGTCTTATCCGAAGCAGAAGTGTTTCTAGGGGCTGTATAACCTCTTAGGCTATCATCTCGCATATTCCAAATGAGACCTCTCATTGCATGACATATGGTCTACTAGTCTCCATGGCAGATATACGGGAGAAAATTTTTTGTTTGCTGATGATTGCCAATTGCCAGAGGCATCTATTAAATTTGCAGAAGACTTGGGCCTACATAGTAATAACCAGAGCAAGAATATTGTATCATAGAGAAAATCAAATAACTACTTTCCCCCTTATTAGCTCTGTATGAATAAAGTGAATATGTAAAGAGATGCTTGAAGAACCTTTATAATTTTTTAATATTCACTCCTCTGGCTTGGGATAGATGATCTTGGAAGACCCAACTTTATTAGATTGATGTTTCCTTAAAGGCAGGGAGCTTTGCCCAGGTTTCTGACTGTGGTAACCCCAGCTCATAGAACAGTGCCAGGCACCCAGTAGGTTCTCAAATAATTGTTTGTTAAATGAATGGATGGATGCTTCATAAACCCCTCTCCATGTCTCAGATTCTGGTTTAGGAAGACCAGTTAGCTCAGTTAGTGGGATTCCCTCATAATTTTAACACAAAATGAGCTGAATCATTCTTCTTTAATCTTTTTTTAAAAAAAGATTTATTTATTCATGAGACACAGAGAGAGAGAGAGAGAGAGAGAGAGAGAGAGGCAGAGACATAGGCAGAGGGAGAAGCATGCTTCCCGCAAGGAGCCTGATGCAGGACTTGATCCTGGATCCTGTGATCAAGGACTTGAGTCAAAGGCAGATGCTCAAATGGCTAAGCCATCTAGGCATTCCTGCTTTAATCTTTTCAATCTGCATTCCCCTTCTTTCCAAAAGACTTCCTCCTATCTAAAAGTTCATATAGGATTATGAGAAGTCCTCATAAAGAGAATTTTAAGGGCAGTTCTTAAAATATTTTAGACTGTAAACTCCCTAAGGGTAAGGATTTTATGTGGTTTACTACTGAATCCCTAACATTGAGGTCACTGCTCATAATACAGATGCTCAATAAATATTTGTCAAAAAAAAATAAATTTTATCCTTTTACTATTTCTTTATAACCGCTTTCTCTCTGCCTTCTGCACACAGCCAGGAAACCAATCCATTTTGGTGTTTGGCAGGCTGTTCTCACCTGCAATGCCACCCACTCTGCTTTCTCCACATCTACTGAGATCCCACCAGTCCCCTCAATGCTGTTAAAGTCTTCCCTTCCCAGACAGGCTCCCCAGAACCTCAAGGTTGTCTAAGCCTCCACACTCCTGTCTAAGCTTCAAACTTCTACTGTATTCTATCCAACACTTGCTAACATGATGTCTTTCATTCATTCCTTCTGCATCATTGCATTCTATAAGCTTTCTCATATAGACTCTGGCTTCTGGAAAGCTAGAATCATGCTGTACACTTAGTTGGGACTGTTGTGGTGGTGGTTTTTTAAATCTTCCCTACAGCTAGCTGAATACTTAGAACATATCAGGCATAATTATGATTTAACTTAAAGGGGAACCTTTCCAATAATTTTGAGAGGGATACCAGAACAGTCCCCTATTTCACTACTGTTATCCTGGTGTAACTATGAAACTGCTCTCCTTTTTTTCTCTCAAGCCAGTCCTGGTTTGGACAAAAATAATCTGTTTTTTTTTTCAAGTTATAGCCAACATTGATACAATAAAACATTGGCCATAAAGTGTCTTTGACTTCTAGATAACAGGCCATGATTTTAGAACTGTTGGACCATTGTAATGAATTTGACCCATGCAATGTCTTTGCTAGTTACTGTATTTATTTGGATTTATAAGAGAGGAAAAAAATTCAAATAGTACAGCAGGTGGGATGGCTGGCTTGATCAATCTTCTCTGATCCCTCAACATATTGCTTAGAAACCTTCCTGAGAAAAATAGGAAAAAGTGGTGGAAACCCTCATCAACATGCTTTCCTACTTTGTAATTTTAAAGCCTTTGCACACGTGTGATTTCCTTCGATATTTACAACACTCCTCTTAAGTAGATCAAGGTGGTAGATACTGGTTTTCCTGTTTTAGAAATAAAACAACTTCATGGAGTTAATACCATTTGGCCAGCCAGCAAAAGACAGAAATTAGAATACAGTCAGGATTTTATATTAAAACTTGACAGTTTCTTTCCCTCCATTAAAATACATGTTTTTTAGTTATCCTTCCACACCTTAAGACATTCACATCCTTTTCCAATAAAAATGAAAATATTAGTTGCAAGAATCAAAGAGAACTTCATCTACAGAATGTTTGCAGACATGTCATTTGGAATGCTTTCTAAGTCTTATGGTTAAAAAGGATCACACCTTCCATTTGCCTCTTTACACTTTCTAGGGTGCCTTTTATTTTCTTTCATACCAAACTCAAAGAATAGGGACTAGGTGTTTTGACTTCGCTTCACTCAGCACTCAAGAAAGGTGAAAAAGTGAGCTTGAGACTGTGTTGTGGCCTGTAAGGGGTGCAGCTAAAAATGACTCAGGTTACCTGACTCCCAAGTCCAGGTACCTTTTGCTTTGCCAAACAAAAATGTCATGGAATAAAATGCCAAATTTCCCAGGAAGCTTCCTGTAATGAAATTTAATTTGTCTTTAAAATTAAAAAAAAAAAAAGGAAATAGACACAAAGATAATTTTTATTTTATTTTTTTACAAAGATAATTTTTAAATTTTCCCTGTCTTTATGTTACAGATAAGCAAGTGAAGTGCTTTAGAGAGATTCTGAGTCAATTTATGTTTTGAGCATCACATGCTGATATAACTGGAACTTTCCATTAGGAACAACACCTTTAGGAACAGCAGCAGGAGCATCAACCTCTAGCTCTGGTTGCACAGCACCCTTCTCTCCATGCCCTGGACTCCAAACAACTTTCAGGCTCTCACACTTCATGCCATACAAGCAATAAACTACAACAAACAACTTGGAATACAGTCTTGCCTGTACCACCAGAGCCCTCTCCTGGCTTAAGGGCTCAGCATGTGGTTGCACTTTTTCAGTTATTTCTTGGGTTTCTACAGACTCTCTCCTTGGCCCACTGTCCAATCAAAAGTGAAAATGCTGGGTAAAATAGACTGGGAGCTCTTTTAGGCCATTCCCATTGCTTCCTTCCAGAGTTGCATTTATCAGTCCCTTCCAGGAGCATTAGAAACAATCTGTGTGGTAATGAATTTCTAGTAGTAGAGAAAGACTGAGGTGTATATTTTGCCCCCTAAGTCTATGTCTCAGGGAATTTTAAGGAAACATTAAGCTTGTGAGTGAAGGGAGCAGGGTTATTCTGCTATGTTTTTTTTTTTTTTTTAAGTGTGCAGACACTAGGTTGCTGCAGGTGACAATATACAAGTAATGCCCCTAAAGATACTACTCTTGCCAGTTTACCAAGTTTTATAGAAAACTCTGAATTTCTATTATGACTAAAGGAACTCACACTTCACAGATGGGGAACCTGGAAAAACTACCACACCACATGGGGAAGCAGACAGCCTTCACCTCTGTATATGTGTATTTGCCATGGAGACATCTCGGGTTGGAAGGCAACAGAGAGAATTAATCTGAAAGCACCCAGTCCTCAAACATCTAGGCAGATGGAGATACCTGAAAACCTATTTCACGTAACTCAGTGGTCATCCCTGACCTGCCAAGACTAGAAAGTGAACTCAATGAATCAACCACTGCTGCCCATTTTAGTCACTTACTTTTATTGCATATAGAAAACAGACATTTCAATCGTTTGTGGCCACAAAACCACTCCCTGGATGGGATAGACATCACAAGCACCCTACAAGGCTCCTGTGTGTCCCCATGAAGTAGTTTTTTGAGTTCTATCACCACAGATTTGTTTCATCTGTTCTTGAACTCTATTTAAATGGAATCACACATACATCCTTTTTGTGTATCTGGCTTCTTTTGCTCAATATAGTACCAGTAAGATTCATCATGTTGCTGTGTCTATCAATTGTGTGTTCTTTTTATTGTTGTATGCTCTTCCACTGAATGATTAAATCAAGATTTATTTATCATTCTTCTATTGTTAAACATTTGGCTTAGTTCCAGTTCTTGACTATTATGATACACTAATTTTCCTTGGATATAAATCTAGGGGGCTATTGCTGAGTCATAGTGTGGCTTTATCAAGATTCTAAGTGTTTCCATGTTACACACACGCAGAATTTTTGCCATGTGTGTAATGCATGTGCAACTTTAATTGATATATAATCCATTGGGCTTTTAAGTTTTGTCAAAGAGGGGAAAATCCCAAGCAAAATAACAAGCAAGCAAAAACAAAAATAAATAAGAAGGAAGACTTATTTTCTTTGACACAAAATAATCAAATTGCCATGCAGATAGGATTTACTTTATGAAACTGGTCAATCTTGAGCTACATGTTGTTTATTTGAACTTGTCTGCAGGCTAGATTGCATTTGTAGGTTGCCTACAAATGTGTTTTTCGTCCTACATAATCAGATTCTTTGTTGTTAGCATATTTTTGTTTTTTATAAACCAGTGGTCAAAAATTGGGCGATTTCATATCAGAAAACTTCAGCTTTCAAGCTTCTCCTAAAAAAATGGAATATAGTAGACCTGAGGCCTCACTGCCATAGAGAAATAACAGAGTAAAGTAGGTTCCATTGTATTTAGATAGGCACACATGCCCCTGTTTGCACAGTGCCTACCACCACCTATTGTTTCTTACACTGCCTGGTCTCTGTAGGCATGAGAACCTCTACCCTATATCCTGAAAGTCAAGTTCATCCACATTTGTCTCATTTAAAGTACAGAGATTCGGCAATTCCAAAGATGAGAGTGATCTAGAGAGTTAAAATTTTGCCTTTGTACATGTTCAACTTAAAATTTGTGGAAATCTTTCTAAAAAGTACTGTTATACTAACCTGCTTCCAAGAAATGGCTGAAATCAGAGGGACAGCTCAGAATACATTGAATCTGTGTGCTAAATGCATCAGAGGGAATATGGAGAGCAGAGCCAGCTGAGCTTGCTTCTTCTGATGGGAGAAACCTCACTCAGGATATACACCCACAAGCCTAGGCTTCTGATCAACATCTGTTAACCATGTGAGCAGGATATTTGACAACAGATGAGAAAAACATCCCCTCTGATCCATTCAGCTAAATACTTCCTGGACCAAACTCAATCCATTATGATGAGTGCACTGGGCAGTAGCTAACTGCATTCATATATTCTCATGGTGCCAAAGACAATTTTATTTTGTCAGTATGCATTCCGGATAATCTGAAGATTCCTTATGCTAAACTACAAATATATCCTGGTTACATTTTTTTAAATGGTAAGTTTTGCTAGGCTCACCAGACACTAAAAGAAATATCTGACCACTCCCTGCCCTGCCAAAACGAAGGACAGAGAAAAGCACCACAAGAATCTACAGAAAGAGTAATGAAAAAGGCAGGATAGTCCTAAGGGAACATGGCAATAACACCACCAATCTGGAGGCCAACTCTCATCCCTTTGAAAGCAAGGCAGGGCAGTCAAACCTGATAGACAGAACCCAGAATGGAACTTTGGAAAAAGAACAAAGTTGTCTGACTCTTAAAGGAAGCAAAACAATATTCTCCAGAGAAAAACATCCCCATTCAGGCCCTGTGGATTCCCATATATTAATATCAATAATCAAACATTCCCTATCCCAAGAAGAAAAACACCACCAAGGATAACAGCTGACAAAAGAACTGTTTTTCTGCATCCTTTGCACTTCATGTATAGAATGAGCAGCTAAATACAAAATAACTATATCTAAAATGTAAAAAAAAAAAAAGAAAAATGGAAGAGGAGCACATGAGCTAACGTAATCCCTTTGCCATCTATGAACTTAGATGTGGAAAATTGGTAAAGGACCATGGTATTCCATGATTTATAAGCTCTTGACTTTTTTCTGATTATCCAAATTACACAACATCCCTATCAGCTGTCCAATTATTTTATCCCCAAGACTTCCATGATCTTATGGTCACTGTTAGATTCCTATGGTTCAAGGTACTTGAATAGGCATTTTAATTGTGCTGCCCTATGGCAGTTAAGTCCACTCACCTCTAACAGTAAGTGCAGCTACTCAACTGTGCTGTTCTGGGTCCCATTCTCTCAGTAATATTAGGAAACTCAACTCCTAGACAGCATCTTTGAACATAGACTCAGGCCACCGATGGCAGCTTTCAAAGAGATTCTCAAAGATGCCAGACCTCTTCTCCAGGGAATATCTTATTGCCTTTGTGAAGGGAGTACCCTCCGGGCCCTCCTGGTCAGTTAAACACATAGTCAAGTGATAGGTTCTCAGATTATACCTAAAACCAGCTTGACATTCATCTTCCCTGAGCCATCTGACACTTTAACAAATCAAAGATACTATGCAATTTCCTCCTCACTTTCTACAAGCTATCATAGCATAAAGGCTTCAAAGATCCATCCTAAGAAAACTGCCAGGGCCAACTTCAAGTGTCTTTTACAAAAGATTAAATCTTGAGGTGCCAGGGTGGCTCAGTCAGTTAAGCATCTGCCTGTGGCTCAGGTCATGATATCAGGGTCCTAGGATTGAGCCCAAGCCTGGCTCCCTGTTCAGTGGGGTATCTACTACTCCCTCTCCCTCTCCCTCTGTCCCTCCTCCAGCTCATGTTTGTGCTCACTCTCAAATAAATAAAATCTTTTTCAAAAAAGATTAAATCTTGAGTTATGTGTGAGTGCTCTCATACCAATAAATCCTTGCTGTCCCAGCTTCCATGTGGGTTTCACCCTCCCTTCCCCCATACACTCAAGGTTGGCTCCCACGCAGGTTTCCTTGGTTCTAACAGCACCTGTTAGCCAGGTACTTCAATTTTTCAGTGGGTGGGCTCTTTCTTCCTGAAGAAGGGCTGATACTCCTTCTGCTGAGACTATACTCATTAGCAGCTTGAAGCAATGAGAAGTGGCTGAGAAAAATTTTAATGAGAATGAGAATGGTCTTATGAGGCACCTCCTTCAGATAAAATTCTGGCACAGCCATCAGGTTAGTGTGGCTGTTCTTTGTCAAGGGAGGAGGGATTGTTCCTGTCTTCCAAGACAGTTTAGGGGCATTTAGGAGTTCAAGGTTGTCAAGGTCATTGACCTCAATGAACTCGTTCCATCTTAGCATCCTTTTTGGGGCCCTGAGTTTGAAACAGGAGATCCTACAAAGCTATGTAGTCTCCTCTGAAGCTCTGCCAAACTTCATCAGAGTCTGCCCTGCAACGGCCAGAGAGAAGTCTCCTGTAAAGCTGCCAGAGATGCCCTCTGGCTTCCAGAGCTTGCATTAAGTTGGCAATTAACCGCCCTCAGCCTAACATTCAAAAGTAGTCACCCTGCTGGACAATCCATATACCCATCACTGATCTACTAGTTACTGTATGCTGCAGTTGCTAAATCTCCCAACACTTGACCCTCCATGTAAGTCTTATTTCAATTTACTACATGTGAAAGCTTCAATAATTGTAATGCTGCTACATGCCAGGGTTTATTTTCATACCAATTTGCCACAACAAATATGGTCGCTATTGCTTGTAATCCAATTCCAAAATCTATCCACAGGGCATCCCTTTCTACAGCCTCGTATTTTAGCTTAGTTTCCCTAAGAAACTAACCTGAGACAAGCACTAAGTGCGAATGCTTTAATTGGAACATGCAATCCCAAGGTAGGAGAAAGAAGAGAAAGAAAATGGGGCAGGGAAGGATAGGAAGAAGACAATGTTACTGCTCTGACCACTACATTACCATGAACTATGAAGAAACACACCCAGTAGCCCAGCAAAGGCAACTGTGAAGTGACATAGAACACCTTTAAACATGCTGTGCAGGGACATATGCCCTGGAAGAGGGCATCAGAGAAATGGAGAGGGAATTTATCTGCCTTGCTTCCTCTTCCGTCTCATAGGAGCAAGCTGCTAAAATCTAGGTCAGTGGTTGTCTGCGAGGTATAATTCTGTCCCCCAGGATGACATCTCACTAGATATTTGTGTGTGTGTGTGTGTGTGTATAGAGATTTTCATTACTGTCACAGCCAGAAGGAGTTATTGGCATCTAGTGGGTAGAGGCCAAGTATAATACTAACATACTACAATGCACAGGGAGTTCCCTACAACAATAATCATTCAGTCCAAATGTCATTACTGCTTCTATTGATAAACCTTATTCTAGGTGATGGTAAAGCTAAGAGAATCCAAAGAAGTGCATAAGATGTATTTGACAAGACTACCTAGCAGAAAAAGACAAAAGATATGGAATATATTTCACAGAAGAGAAAACACAAATGGAGAACAAAACATGAAAAAATAATGAACTCCATTGTAATGAGAGAACTCAAATCATGGTAAGATACCATTTCACACTCAACTGACCAACAAAAATTAAGACATCAAGAACACCATGCATAGAGAGAATGAGTTTCAGGGTAATTTTCATTTATTGCAAGTTGGGAGTATAACTTGCTACCAACTCTTTAGGAAAGAGTTAGTATTATGTTGTAAAGTTGAACATGTGTATCTTTAAGGCAACCTCTCATGCCAATTTGCATGACATCATTCCTGGTTTTAGCCCTGAAAATACTCCATCTTGAGAAACCATGCAGTTCCAGGCAACCTAGGATGGGTGGTTTCCTGTACACTGTATATTCTAGCATTTTGCTTCTATGTGGATAGCCCTGAAAAACATACACATATGCTAGGAGACATATAAAAATGATTGTAGTATTACTGCTTACAGTAGAAAATGCAGAAAATGGAAATAGAAACATTGATCTACAGAAGAATTGTGATATGTTCGCATGACGCAATATTACTTAGATGTGAAACTAAACTGTAGTTACATGTAACAACATGGATGAATCTTAGAAACATAAATGTTCTGGGAAATGAGCAAATCTTTAGACTACAAAATATTATAAAGTTCAAAAGGAAGCAAAAATTAATAGCATATTACATAGGAATATATTCACATTTGGGCCTTTTTTTTTTTTAACCAAAATAACAGTAAATGGTAGATGCAAATTTAGGATAGTGGTAAACTCTGGAGGGTAGGTGAGGAGATGGAATGGGGAGACACTGATCCCCAAAGAAAAATTAGTAATAATTAGGTCCCCAGAGAGTGTCCATTGGATTTTGTATCTTTGATGTCAGCTTTAACTATGTTATTTATTTTCCTTTGGCTATGTTATTTTATTTTACCCTTTTTATTTAAAAAAAGATAATCTTTATCTCACTTTTTAGAAATAGTAGCAAATAATTACCAACATATGTGCAAGACAAGAGTGAATACAATACATTCCCAAAGCCGACCGGGGTGGGTATTTTGGCCCCATGGGTTCTGGCCAGCATTTATTTCCATAGTCTAGTTCCCATTCTGCCTCCAAAGAGCTGGTGATGCTATCTGATATCAGCCTGTGAAGACTCATACTAAAATTTGCTGCACATGGTGGCTTAGAAGAGCACCACACTAAAACACAGACCCAGGAGAACTATTAAAGTCACTTAGGAAAACTAGAATAAGGCTTCTATTTAATTCACACAATTCAGTCTCAAAGTGAAAAACCCATGAACTGAAAATTACCATTTCACACATACATCCCAGTGGAAACATGCATGGACACAGCTCTTTCTAAATACATCCCTGATGTCAGCTGCCTCAGAGACCTACTCAAGAAACTTGTCCTTGTGAGAATCTGGAGCTTTAGTATTTCACTCTGGGACCATAATCCAAAAATCCTTTATTTTGGGGATCTTTTATTTTGCGGGTTTCAGCAAAAACCCACTCAGTACACTTATGGAAGGTGCATCACAGAAAACGTTTCTATCCCATAATCTACATCATCGCCCTTCCTCTCTGAAGCCATAAGGTGCATATGTGGAGTCATATCCGCAGCTGTCCTTGCATCCAGGTCTTCTCTCAACCTCACCTCTTTCCCTATCAAGGTATTTCCTTCCTCCCTTCCTCCCTCCCCCTCTCTCTCCCTCCTTTTCTGAAATAAATATCAATCATACAAATCACTTCCTAAGAGGAAATCTTATGATTTCATTAGCTCTAATGCTACAGCAACCTGGACAACCACCCATCCCTCCGCTCATTAACCTGACTTTGTTCATCTTCCCATTTGCCTAACATTTTTTCTTAAACATTATTCTTCCAAAAAAAAAAAAAAACATTATTCTTCCTGCAAATTAACTTTTATTTTCCTGAATTCTGGTACATCTACATACCTCTATTCCTTAATACTGCTCTGTCTCCTGGTGCTTGTCCCTTTCCCTTAACACTATCCATATGCCTTCATTATGGGGCTACAAACACATACTCCTTGCCTCAAATCTACTTCCTACTTTATTTGTCTGGGGAATACCTACTCACCCTGTAAGCTTTAATACAGATATTTCTCTTCTTGGTAGATCTCCCCTTCCTGTGTCAATGCCCTTTTGCCATGTGACCTCAAAGTCCTCCCACCAAGAGAGGGAGTCTATTTCTACATCTGGGCTGGTCTTTTGATTCGCTCTGGGCTATATAATGCAGCAGAAGTGACTGTTCTGAGCCTCAGCCTCAGGAAGCCTTGCACACTATCATTCACTCTCAAACCTTCTGGAGCCACCATGGGAATAAGTCCAGGCTAGCCACTGGAGAAATGATCCAGCTACATTCAATTACCAGGTGTGTGAGGGACAGCATCTTAGACTAGCCAGTCCCCAGTCAATGGTAGCTGATTGCAGATAAATGACTGAACTACCTAAGACCAGCTAAACCTGGCCCACATCAGCAGAACTCTTCAACTCACCCACAGACTAGCAGTAATAATACTTATTTTGTTCAGCCACTAAGTCGTAGGATTGTTATGCAGCAACAAGCGATACCTTTTCTTGATCCTACTTAATAGCAATAACACACTTCCATATGGTTCTTATTACACTACATGTTTTCTTGTCTTTCTCTTCCTGCTCTCCTTAAGAACATGGGAAATCTTTTTGTATCCCTAAATCTAAATGGCTCCTGCCAACTTTCAAATAAATGGGTATCAGAAAAATAATTAATTAACTAATTAAGGATTACAGTGATGCCCAAGGGATGGTTTTGGAGGAAGACCAGAATCTGAATCCTACCTCTATACCCTATATGGGTTACTCCAGAAATTTGGTTAACCTTGCTCAACTTTATCTGTTCATCTATACATGGAAGACTAGGATATATATATATATGACATATATATATATATATATGCCACAGAATTGTGGTGATAAACTACATATTTCCTCTTCCCCGCACCTGGTACTGAGTGACTTTTCGACAAATAAGAATTAAATGGTAAAATGGGGATCCCTGGGTGGCGCAGTGGTTTAGCGCCTGCCTTTGGCCCAGGGCGCGATCCTGGAGACCCGGGATCGAATCCCACGTCAGGCTCCCGGTGCATGGAGCCTGCTTCTCCCTCTGCCTGTGTCTCTGCCTCTCTCTCTCTCTCTCTGTGACTATCATAAATAAATAAAAATTAAAAAAAATTAAAAAAAAAAAAAAAAGAATTAAATGGTAAAATGTATGTAATGCATTTATTATGGTACACAGCTTCATACTCGATAAATGATAGCTCTACTAATATGATCATGAGCATCATTGTTGTTGTCACTTCTTATAGCAGAAACTATCAATGCTCCATTCATATCCTCTTGGTGTTTATCATTTCTCTGGATGCTGATCTGATGGTGGCTTCCAATGGCAAACACCTGGGGTTCTTTGCCTGAGGCTTCCTCTGCCTGCTGGAGTCCCCCTGGCCCACATCTATGGCAAGCCACAGATGCCAGGGAGTTAATACCCTCCACTTCCATCCAGGGGAACAGTCTTCCATCAAGACAAATGGGAAAAGGTAGCTGATCCCCTTTTGCTTGGTTAGAATAAATCCAAGGCATGTTCTATACTTTATCCCAGAATTGCCCAATGGGATCATGCTCCTCTTGATCATAGTAATGATAAGGTACTTTTTCTGTTTTCCTTCTCTTCCTCACCCCACATCCCCATTTCCCTATAAAGGTATACTGGCATCACCTTCCAAATAAATCCCACTATCCAGAATTTTTTGTCTCCCTATTTGATTCCAGGGAAATCAACCTAAATCAACTACTAATCTTTCTGTTTTATTTTACCCTTATTACCTCAAAATACAATTACTTTTTCAGGAACCTCGACTCCATTTGAAAGCATAACCTTGTAAAGATCTCTCCAGGTAATCAAAGAGTTGTATCAAGCCCAGTGGATGATGAGACCAAACACAGAATGTTTTATACCACCTTAAGGTTTTCCTGGGTATTTCATCAGGGTTCAATTCTCTAAGTACATCAGGATAGGGTTAACTTGCAATTGATCTTGGGTAGTTCTGTGCTTATGCAAAGGGTACCTGGAACCATGGTATTGATTCTTGGCCAAGACTGAAGTGAAATATAATAACCAGTTATTTATAATGTGATGTTGGAAGTCCAAAACTCCCCCCAAAGGTATACTGTGCCAGCCTGTCTATGCTGTTTATTGAAACTGAATGGATTGATGGTTTACACCTGTTTACCTGTTCACAAAGCCTGCTTTTAGCTACCTGAGCTGTAGGGTATAAAATTCTCCTCAGTAAGCTTGATTCTTGGCTCCCCTCAAAGTGTCACACATGTATCTTGGTGGTTCATGATCTAAAGACTAAAGGCATCATGTGTAGTGGAGAAAGGACCCTGAGAGTTGCACCTAGAAGTTTTGGTCCCCACCAATACTTGCTGGGCTTTCTTCCTTCTGCTGTACCCCTCCTTTTGTTTTACTACAGCTTCTATGCCTTGTGGAGTCTCAACAATCTTTTCCATTACCTGACACTGTATAATTGCTGCACTGGGCCTGTTTTCTGATGATCAAGGATTTCTGAGAAGGGTTTAGGGTGGAGAAAGGAAGGGTTTTCACGACCCCAATTTTAAAACCGTTTCAGAAAGTTGTAAGTACCGGAAGGCAGGGCTCTGTACTTTGCTGAAGCTCTCAAAATACTGTTTGCCTGAATTATTACAAAAATTTTTCTGAAGATAGGCTTTGAGGTTAGTCCATGCTCCAAAAGTGGTTGTTGGCTTCTTGGACCTACCTGCCAAGGTCATTGCACAATTCTTCATCCTCTCTTCCCTTCCTGTGGCTTTGCACATGCTCACTCACCACAAGACATGAAGCCCTCACCTCCAGAGAGCATTAGATTCTCTGGCAAACATTGCTTAAAGCCACATATTCTTATCTTCGTGTAACATCAGCTTTACGCTGTATTTTAGTTTCTGCTTCAATGTTCCATCTAGGAGCAATCCAGTAAAGTTCTAGTCTTGAAGTCATGCATGAGTGACTTAAACCACTAGTCCTTAAAAAATGCATTGGTTTCTTTTTTTTTTTTAATTATTTTTTATTGGTGTTCAATTTACTAACATACAGAATAATCCCCAGTGCCCGTCACCCATTCACTCCCACCCCCCGCCCTCCTCCCCTTCTACCACCCCTAGTTCGTTTCCCAGAGTTAGCAGTCTTTACGTTCTGTCTCCCTTTCTGATATTTCCCACACATTTCTTCTCCCTTCCCTTATATTCCCTTTCACTATTATTTATATTCCCCAAATGAATGAGAACATATGTTTGTCCTTCTCCGACTGGCTTACTTCACTCAGCATAATACCCTCCAGTTCCATCTTGAAGGGCACCCGTCACACAGGCAGCCTCTCCTTGATGGGAGTAACAACATTTTCAGAATTCAGGAACCCTGCTAGGAACCAGAGAGAATTTGCACAAGCATTTGGAAGGCTCATGTCTCCAAGTGTTATGAGATAACCTGTCTAGAGAACCTGAGCTTTCAGGGTGTAATTTTTTTTTCACAACTTGACATCAGCCTCCTCTGAGTTTCAGAACCAGGCCACAAACAAACACATCATAAACTCCTCTTTGAAACTGAAAAAAAAAAAAAAAGTACCACTTGACAACTATATGTTTAAATACAAATGAGCATACCCTTCATATGGAACTTAGAATTATGTCTGGGGATTCATAAACAATATTGGTGGTCATCTAGTTTAATATAGCTGAAGCAGACCCCAAATATATTTTAAATCTATTTATCCCCAATGCCATGTCCCTAAGCCAATTCATCATCTCTTGCTTAGGTGATGGCACTCTGTTTTCCACTATTACTGAGCCCTTAGCTAAACATAACAGCAAGGCTTTTTAAAACTGTAATATAAACTCACTCCTCTGCTAATAACTCACCAATAACTTCTATCTTCATAGGAGTACAATCCAGACACTTTTCTGCAAAGTCTCTTCAACTTTGTCTATCTCATGCTTCTCCAAATCTAAGCAATGCATACCTGCTTTCTGAGCCTTGAGCATATCTGTCTAGATCCTGGTTCATGGCACATGCAAGGTTTTATCTCAACTGACTCTCTTCCATCATTCAACTCTCAAGCCAAGATTCTCTGAGCAGTCTGCTCTGACACCTCAAATAAAGTAGCCCCTCACTTTGTTACGCTGTTCACTGTGTTTGCCAATGCTATGAACAGCTGTTAATTTCCTAGCTAAGCATTACTTACTGATTTCCTCCAACCAGAATGTCAGTTCCCTCAAGGCCATACCCTTTTCCTTTTCTGTAACTACCACATCCCTAGCATCTAGAACAGTTCACAGACATGTAGAAGCCACTCAGTGAATATATGTTGGATAAATGTACTCTTCTTTTTTACTATGACGTATTTTTGTTTTTTTTTAATTTTTATTTATTTATGATAGTCACACACACACACACACACACACACACACACACACACAGAGAGAGAGAGAGAGAGAGAGAGAGAGAGAGAGAGGCAGAGACATAGGCAGAGGGAGAAGCAGGCTCCATGCACCGGGAGCCCGACGTGGGATTCGACCCTGGGTCTCCAGGATCGCGCCCTGGGCCAAAGACAGGCACCAAACCGCTGCGCCACCCAGGGATCCCTAGTTTTTTGTTTTTTTGTTTTTTTTTTTAAGATTACTTATTTGAAAGTGCACAAGAGTGAGTGAACACAAGCATGAGCAGAGGGGGGATAGGGGCAGAAGCAGAGGGAGAAGTAGACTCCCCACTGAGCAGGGAGCCCAATGTGGGGCTCAATCCTAAGACCCCAGGATCATGACTGAGCCAAAGGCAGGTGCTTAACCAACTGAGCCACCCAGGCACTCCTACATATTTTTTATTGAGATACACTTGATATGTATCATTAGTCTCTGGTATACAACAGGATCTGGTATTTGTATCTATTGCAAAATGACCACCACAAGGAGTCTACTTAATATCCATCACCTCACATAGTTATAAATGTTTTTCTTGTGATGAGAACTTTTAAGATCTACTCTCTTCGCAACTTTCCAGTACACAATACAGTATTGTTAACTATGGTCACCTTGCCACACAGTACATCCCCATGACTTATTTTATAACTGGAAGTTTGTATCTTTTGACTACCATCATTCCATTGATTCCCCATCCTCTCTCCACCTCTAGCAACCAGCAATGTGTTCTATGTAACTTTTAGCTCAGATTTAAACAAAATCTGTAACTGATTCCACATGTAAATCAGATCATACCATATTGGTCTTTCTCCATGTGACTTATTTTACTTAGCACAATGCTCTCAAGGTCTATCTATGTTGTCTCGAATGACAAGACTTCCCTTTTTGTGGCTGAATAGCATTCCACTGTGCATATGTGTGTACATGACTTAAAACAAAATTTAAAAGAGCAAAACTGTAACATAATTCATTCTCTTACCTTTTTTTGATGGCTATGGATGAATCAGACTCCAGAGGAGTTTGGCTATTTCTGTTCTGCAACTTTATGTTGGAGTTCTTCAGTGTTCATTTTTCTTCAGTGTTCATTTTGGCAAGAGGTGGAAGCATTTTTGCCACAGTATATTTCTGTAACAACATGGTATCAACATGCGTCAGAAACCCACCAACATTATGCTCCATTTAAAAATAAACCTCATTTATTTCACATTTCTGTACATGCCGCACATCCTTTCTCTACTGTTTCATTTTCTCAGGCATTCAGCTACTGACCTGTGATTCCCTGGGCTCCCCTCCCCCACCCAATCAGTGTTAGGCTTCCCTTAGCACCTTGCCTGCATCTGTCATAGCAATTTCTCACACTGGTCCACTGTGAGTCCAGCTCTTCAACAAGTAGTGAGCTCTATGGAAGCAGGAACTGTACCCTTGGTCTCTGACTCTCTGGGGCTGAGGCCACTCTCTAGCAATTGCATGTTTCATAGAGCTGATTCTCATTATTTGCAGTAGTCATGTTATATAAAGTAGCCGCAAACACCAAATTAGCGAATGCTGAACCCATTGCTCCTACAAGAAATCTAGAATTCTGCAAGTCTCTGACCTCAAAACATGCTCATCAATCAACACAGAAGATTGTTTTATAGTTTTATGACACATTTAATGTATATAGTTGATTCATTAACATTCAAGTTAGCCAACAGCACCAGAACTTACACCTGAATGAAAATTGCCAGAGACCATGTATTTTTTCCATGAGGCACATCATACCGAGGAATACTAGACAGCACTTCAGTACTCCGCTGGGAGGTCATTTCAAACAGCGGAACCACAAGCAAGGGCATAGAAATAGAAAAATACACGAGATGGTAGATTTGCAAATATAAAACCCATGAATAATAAAGATTGGCTATATATACACTGGCTGATTCAAAGTTATATACGGATCTGTAAGTTTCTAGCCTTGCTTATGGTCCAGCGCAGCACTGTCATTTAAATGAGTAAATAATAGATACTACTGATAGGGTACAAAGAGACTAAACATAGATTTCATATGCTTCATAAAAGATCCAAAAATTGAAAGCAGTTATTCTCTTCCAGCCTATTAAAAGGACAAATCCCAGGTCCTAGTTCTTTTCTTCTTCCTGATATTAATCACCACTCATCCAATTTTCAGACAAGTCCAAAGAAAACGTCCCTGAAAATAATTATAGGTTGACAGTCTACTTTATCCATTATGGGACAACCCAAACTGTTTCCAGAAGACGGCTCCATTTTTCTCCTTGAATAATAAGAAATACCTGCTTTTATTTCATTATATGCATCAGTTAACTGTAGGTACACAATGTACATACTCAGTATACTTGTATTTTCTGTAAAAATGCCAGTATTCTGTGACATAAAAAATGGAGGTATCACACTTTAAGTTTCGACCTTCCTGTGCATTCAAAAAATGCTTAAGACTTCCTTAGGAACAGGGATTTATGTTCAAAAGCTGTTGCAAGGATTTTTCCCATTAAGTTTACTTCTTAATATTAAAAACTGATTAAATTTAAACTTGATTTATTTGTAGTTCATGGAAAGTAATTTGCTTGTAAAATCATCTTCTTAAAAGCTTGCCCTATGTTTTAAACTACCATTGCTAAGATCAGAACTTGCTAAAAATAAATGTCTTGCATAGATAAAGGGAAATCCTAGATGATTCTCAAAGCTCAGTTGTTGAATGCTTCTCTTGTTTTAACAGGCTTTTAATTTAGTCTAAAATCAACTAAAACATAAGTAGACAAAACTTCCTTTTACAGTCTTGTGATAGTCTCTTCATATATTTCAGAGTAACAGAAGATAAGCCACCTTGTCAGCAAATGCAATTTCAAGACTGACATAGCCATATGGGTCTCTTACATAACAATAATTCAATATATTTTACAACAAAAAGACCCTGATCCAGAAAAGTAAAACAAAATAAATGCATCTTATTTTTATACTTATTAGTACCATTACATTATGTGTTCTCTATACTTAACCAGTATTTAAGTTTATTTTGTAATTAGTATTATTTTTATTTTTCTATTTATATAACAAATAACCAAATTAATAAAAAAAACATAAGATGCCAGAAATTTTTTTTAAAGATTTTATTTATTTATTTGACAAAGAGAATGAGACCGACTACAAGCAGGAGGAGTGGCAAGCAGACAGAGGACGAAGCAGGCTCCCCAGAGCAGGGAGCCCAACTTGGGCTCAATCCCAGGACCCTGATATCATGACCTGAGCCGAAGGCAGACTCTTAGCCAGCTGAGCCACCCAGGTGCCCAGATGCCATAAATTTAATATATGCCCTGATCATCACTAAAATTCTCCTCTCAAATTTCTTTTTCTTTACACATGCTACTAAGAAATCTTTATCTATTTATCTCTATACAGCCATAATTGCCACTATTGACCTAGAAAAAGCAATCTGCTCAGTAGACTATGTTAAGATAACAGCGACAATACTCTGAACCTGCTGATAATTTACATCCTAACATGAGGTACTGATGCCAATTAAATTTAATATTTCCGAACTTCAAGAAGAAGGGGGTTGACCTTGGAACCAACAGAGTTGGCTTCAGCTTGTACTAGCTGCACAGTTTGGGCCAATTCATCATTCCTCAGGTTTATTTATGCATCTGAAAAAATGGAGATGGATGCAGTTTTCTGTAACACAAAGGGATCCTCAAGATAAAGTGAAAATGTCCTATGTAAAGTACCTGGCCAATAGTGAATAGTAAATAATGCTAATTCTGGTTTTTGTTAAGTACAAAACCAACCCAAGCAGCATTTCAGTCAACAGAATTTAGCTGTTAAAACCAAATATCAGTGACCTGCCACCAGTTTTGTAAAAAACAAAACAAAACAAAAAAACAAGTTATAGTTTACCCACACTTTTTCTTATCAGCAAAATAAGCATCTCTAAATGTGTGTCTGTTATAAAAATAGAGATGGACCCAAAGAAGCATAACCAAGTTTTTCACCCATAATTCTATGCCATTTTGTATATTTCATTTTCATAGATTCATAGATTTAATATGGCCCCTTCATATTGGGCTTCTTGACCATGAGATCAAACAAAAAAAACTTCATTCAAATGGCACCTGACTCAGAGAACGGGTATACTTTTGGCTTACCTGCCAATTACTAAAAAACAAACAAACAAACAAACAAACAAAAAAAACCTCTAAAATTCTATTTTATATAAAACAGAAGATTTGCCATCAACTATATTAGTACAAATACTTCTTGTACCTTGTTTTCTCCTCTCATTCAAGAATAAGAGCACTTATGCAGATCATTTCAGGTAGTTTAGATCCAGGATGAAATGAACCCCATCAGCACTTATGCAGATGCAGATCATTTCAGGTAGTTTAGATCCAGTATGAAATGAACCCCATCAGCACTTATGCAGATGCAGATCATTTCAGGTAATTTAGATCCAGGATGAAATGAACCCCATAGAATGTTTGTTCCATTATTCATTCTTTTATCTACTTCTCCTTGTACCCAGAAATTTGAACATGTGAGTGGCAGGTTTCATATGTGGTCTGTGCTATTATGTTAAAAAAAAAAAAAAGAAGACCTTTTTTTCTCTAAGAGAATTTCTCATTAATAGTGAGTTCTGAGCAAATGAAGTCCAATGGATTATGAAATCATGAAAGATGCTAAATAGCATCAGGTCAAAGTCTTCCAACAACTCTGAGGCATTTGGGTAAGAGAAAATAAGACTGTATGGAGAAAACTGTATGTAAGACTGTAATAAGACTGTATGGAGAAAACCCATAATTTATTTCTTAACCTATTTTTTTTAACTAGGATAGAATCTTTCTAAAATCAAATTAATATGGACTATCCTTGAAAATATATCTTCATCACTGTGCCATTTTAAAATAGCTTTTTCCTTGTGTATACTTTATAATGTGGATAATTCTATACTTTCAACTAGATGTAGCACTCCTCATCTAATAGGAAAACCCTAGATACACAAAATGGTTTCATTACCAGGTTTGACAGTGTAAAAGCCAAGCAGAAAACAAGCTGGCAGAGACAGTTTAATATAAACCTCCTCTGAGGACTTGCAAACAACATCACATTTGTTTTCTGCTACTCATCTGCCCCTCTGTGATCTCTGTGTCTCTATATAATAAAATATTTATAGCCAGAGCTCAGCATCCCTTCCTCTTTCTTCACTGTTGGAATAAGGGGTGTTCTGCTCCTTGGGAGCGAACAAATAGCAACCCAATAAATTTGAATACATAACTTTGGGGGGAGAAGAAAGCCTCATCCACTGAAAAACAGATTTTCTTTCATTCAAGGCAAGGTAACTGTGACATATGGGACTGCATTTTTTTTTCAGTAATTATTTATGCATTTGACAAGTGCATGGAATCCCCTCTAGGGAAACTTCTAGGGAGCCTACAGAACTATTTGCTCTCTTTGGATTTCCTCTAATATGGATTGAGCACTATTTTGTTTTTCTTTTCAGGGAATAATGAAGCCTAATTTTCTAAAACTAATCTCATCCTTTCCTACAGGAAAGTATCTTGATTGAATGTCTGGCCTGTATCTGTAAAACACTTCCCCTGAGACAATGGAAGGACTGAGCTGTTCAGGACTGAACTGTAGTAGTATTCTCATGTTAATGTTTCTCTCATCTGCAAGAGCAGTTTCTATGTTGGCTTTTATTTGAGGCGTAACTATTTATTTATGCTAACAACCAAGTAAACAATTAGGTTTGGATATATTGGTTTTCTAGTTGAATAGAAAAGGCACTTTGAATTTTTATTTGCAAGATGCCCCAAGTTCTAGCTCCAATGGTGACCACTTGCTTTTCAAACTTGATTGACTAAATCATCTGATATCTGGGATTCCTCATCTCACACTCCTGGTAATGACACACACAATTACACAGCTTTCAGAGGGTTAAATGAGAAGATACACGTGTAAGACCTTTAGATACTCAGAAGTGTTATACAACATTAGAAGAGTTATTTTAATTCCTAGGTGTCTGAGTTATATAAACATTAATCTGATACAGAAAACAGGATAACAGCTCAAAACTTGATGATAACGGAATTATGAGGATTCTCTAGCTTCCACTTCAATGGATCCAAACTGTCCAAGATGATCCTGCTGAGCTAAGATTTCCTAAGCAAGATGATGACATGGGGAAAGAGTGGGAAGAGAGAGATACAGAAAGAAGGGGCCACCAAGGAACCCCAGTCTATAACCACCTCCCTGTCTAAAGCTGGGGTTCTTAACTGGGGGGTCTTCACTTCAAGTCCCTGGGATCACTTAGATAGGTTTTAAAGGTTCCATGAATTTGGATGAGAAAGAAATTACCTATTTTCATTAGCCTTTAACAGGCAACAAAACTCAGGAATATCCTAAGGAGCTGTGATTGAAACACATAAGCCTTTCGTATCACGTAATTGCTGCAAACACCTTGAAACATCACTTGCACTCATCACTACCACAAATATACGGTAGTTATTAGGTCTGCCATTAGACATTATATTTCTAAATCAAGTAACACAGATCACCGTAACACATTTATTTGATGTTCTGGTAACTTTATGTCAACATAATTAGCTTCCTTTATGACCCTAGGTATTTTACTTTATGCATTTTATTTTTTTTTAATTTTATTTATTTATTTATGATAGTCACACAGTGAGAGAGAGAGAGGCAGAGACATAGGCAGAGGGAGAAGCAGGCTCCATGCACTGGGAGCCCGATGTGGGATTCGATCCCGGGTCTCCAGGATCACGCCCTGGGCCAAAGGCAGGCGCCAAACCGCTGCGCCACCCAGGGATCCCTACTTTATGCATTTTAAAACAGTATATTGTCATCGTGGTCACCTTGTGATTCCACTCCTAGGTATCTACCTATCTACCCAAAAGAAGTGAAAACCAACACTCAAATATTCTGGTACAGGGATGTTTATAGCAACATTATTTACAAGGGCTGAAAGGTAGAAACAATACAAATATCCATCAACAAATGAATGGATAAATAGAATATGGCATTTTTATACAACAGAGTATAATTCAGGCATAAAAAAGAATGAAGTATGCTCCATGCTATAGTGTGGATGAACCTCAAACACACGCAAGTGAAAGAAGCCAGACACAGTCACATGTGGTATGACTCTACACATATGAAATATCCAAAATAGGTAAATCCACATAAAGAGAAAGCAGATGGATGCTAACTAGGGACTTGGGGGTCACGGTTATGAAGAGAACAGAGTACAGGGTTTTATTTTCAAATGGTGGAATATTTTGGAGCTAGATGGATGTGGCAGTTGTATAACTTTACATATATTAAATGCCAGTAACTTGTCTACTTTAAAATGGTTAACTTTATGTCATGTGAATTTCATTTTGACAAGTAAAATCAAACACGATGTTAAAAACTGGCTTCCAGTCTTCCTGAGACAGCCAAAGAAGTCAACTTTCAACTATAGTTGATAATTTTGTATCACTGGTTAATTTTTAGATTGGGAAAACTTAACATTATACATCTATTGAACTGTGCATAATTGTCCCATTTTTTGTTACCTGTATGACTTTATACAGGGTTGGCATAAATTATTGCACATTGTTCAAAAGGGAACTAGCAGATCACATCAGCATTGTTGCCAATTCCTTGAAAGTGGTAACTGTAGATGGATAACTTTTGCCATAAAACTAAATGCCTTCTTAAATCAGACCTTTTGGTCAAGGACTTTGACTCTGGAATATAGGTAGGGAGATATTAAATGTAAAATACAGCAACATAAATCTGAATATTCAGAGTCTTTGTCTAGATTCTGAAATTATCTAATGATAATCTGCAAGTAATGAAACATTGCTCATAATAGGTCTCTGCCATTTATTTCATTTGTATATTTTCCATATTGAAAACATTTCCAAATATTTTATTTTAATTTGTTGTAGAACTCGAACCTACAAAGCTATGTATATTGCCACTGTTTAAATTCCTGTGATTCAGAACTCTTAAATTTTTTTTTATGTTTTATAAAATCAAGCTTTAAATGATGACAAAATAAAGTTAAATATGTATGTTTAGAAAAAAAAAAAGCCTCCTCTTCCTTTGGCCCTGCTGAAGATACTGACCTTATTCCACAGTTACGCAAATTTTCCTAGCATACCAGAGCACCCCAAGGTCTGAAGTTAAAACTAGCAGGAAGTAAGGATACAGCCAATGAACATTAAGCTTGCTATTAAACAATTCATATTTACCTCTACATTTTTTAAAAGATTGTATTGATTTATTTGAGAGAGAATGAGAGAGAACATAAGTGGTGTGGGAGGAGCAGAGGGAGAGGGAGAAGCAGACTCCCTGCTGAGTACGGAGCCCCATACAGGGCTTGATACCAGGACCCTGGGATCATGACCTGAGCCAAGGGCAGACACTTAACTGACTGAGACACCCTGGTGCCCCTATATTTTTCATATACTCTTACAGATATATTCCAGAAAAGAGAGAATGTGATCAAAAACTTTCCAGGTAAAGGTGGCTATTAGCTATTATAACAAACTACACATTTTAAATGGCCAGAAGTAGCAGACATTGCTTTGTTAACAGTAAAGTTTCCCCATGCTATCTATCAGTTCTCCCACGTACTATTTTAGGAATATCTTCATGTTAGGTGTAACGCTCCTAGAGCTTTATTCCACATCCTTTGTTATTTTTTTTTCATTCAACAAATACACATTATAATATCCACTAGTAACACGTTATGGAGAAAGAAAAAAAGTTGAGCAGGAATGAGAATGACAGAAAGTTACTAGAAAAGGAGATCAAGAAAGAACTCCCAAGAGGTGACATTGGAACAGAAACTTGAATAAGGTGAGTTTGATACTCATCAATATTCCTTTGAGTAATAGACAGTGAGATCAATAGTATTCCATGCTAGGGAGATAGCATATGCAAATGTCCTGAGGTCATGAATGTTCATGGAACAACACTGAAGGTCCATGTGGCTACAGTGGAGCCAGTGAGGAAAGAATGGTATAAAAATAAGGCAAGAGCAAGTAGCCATTAACCAGACTGTGGATGCCTAATAGGCCATAGTTAAGATTTTGCATTTTATTGTAAATCTGATGGATAAACCATTGAAGAGCTTTGAGCAGAAGATGGCATGATCTAATTTACATTCTAAAACTATTCATAGATGTAGTGGAAACACAACACAAGGGCAAAGTTGAAATATTAATTAAGGGGCTATTTAGGTAGTACAGGCAAAAAATGATAGGAGAGACATGGAAAAGTAATCTGATTTTAGATACATTTTGAAACTACAGATGACCCATTGATGAGCTGGCTATAGTGCCAGAAAAGGTACTTCAGCCTGAGCCAGGTGGACAGGAGTGCCACTTACTAAGCTGGGAGGCATTTGGAGAGGAGATTTAAATGGTGCTGTTGTTCATTTGAATTATTATGACAAAATATCACAGCCTGGATGGCTTATATACAACAGAAATTTATTTCTCACAGTTATACAAGCTAGAAGTCTGAGATCAGGATGGCAGCATGGCTGGGTGATGATGCTTTTCTGGGTTGCATTTTCACATGGTAGAAGGGGCGAGGAGCTCTGTAAAATCTCTTGTATCTAACTAATCCCATTCATGAGGGCTTTACCCTCACAACCTAATGGCCTCCCCAAAGCCCTACACATTTCAACACATGCTTTGTGTAGAGGACATCAACATTCAGACTACAGCCATGTGTTGGTCAAGAAAATCAAGGGTTTAGTTTGACAGATAAAAGATTTCATTGCAAAAGATGGCCCAAATTCTTTGTCATTCACTGTATCCATGCTTTTCACCAAGTAACATTTTAGGTCCCTCCCTCTCTCACTGGTTTGGCTATGTGACTTGATTTGGCCAATGGGATATTAGCAGCCTTCTTGTATTTTCAATGACTTGTGCATTCTGACTTTTCTTGCGTGTCTTCCATTACCATGCAAACATGTCCAGGATAGCTAGATGCAGAAAGGAGACATAAGGAGAGAAACAGCATGGCCTTGATCACCCCAGCCAAAGCCATCCTAGATGAGTTAACAGATACCTGACAAACATATCCAAGTCCAGCTGACTACTAATAGAGCCATGGTCAACCTATAGTTGACCCAAGATGTATAAGCAACCAAGCTCAGATCAACTGAACCTTGCAGAGTTGTGAACCTAATGGACATGTAAATAACTGTGGCTGGTTGTCATACAGCATTTTCATGACAATATATGGATGACACAGGATGTTCCTCCTTTACCCAAATATGAGAAATACACTTCATCCCAGCCCATCCAAAGAGCCTGTGGGTGTTAGATCCTGTTCTTATATTCTAAACTGCTTGTGTGTTACAAATAGAATGCGGTAGGAAATTAGTAACAAAAACTGAATCATAAATAATGAACAAACCATAAAATCCAGACTCCCTCACTTGTACAGGCCCATCCCAAGAAAGGCCCAGCCTGAGTGACTGAAATTAGGTTTTTAAAAATTTATTGGTTAGGAAAGTTTATTAAGTTTTTAAATATGGAGTATATTTTAAGGATTATTGTTAAATTCAAGATATTTCTCTCAAGTGTAAGATTTTAGTGCACTTTAGGATTTCTCTGGATAGCCAACATTCAACTACTAATTTGTCATCAATACCCTTGTTGACTTGGCTTTTAGTAACTTTCCTGCACAATAAGGAACAGAGACAAATGTATCATGAAACTAAAGGCTCAAGGCCATTCACTTGTTTATGGACATCAAGACCCTGAAACGGACTTTAGCAATATGTTCACATGGTCGTATTTTCACAAAACATACAAAAGTAATATATTTTAACAGTAGCTAGTTAAGACAGCTGTCTCTTTACATTTCAACTTCCTACATCACACTTTTCTATGTGTTGCGGTGGTGATGGTTATTTTGGGGTTCTAGCTAAGGGGGATCTTAAGCTGAGGATGCATTTGGTTTGTAATTAGTGGGCTATATTCATGAGTTTTGCAGTAAATTTCCATTAAAGTTCAGTTTTTGTTGGCCATCTCAATGCACCAATGGCTTTCAGGAATTCTGCAACACGTCCATGTACCACCTGACCCAGCATCACATCACAGAGACGCAGGACTTGAAAGCACATTGTAGCGTAAGTGTGCTGTACAGTTCTGGATGTGCATGGAGGAAACTTGCCTTTTAGAAAGCTTTTTAAGCTCTGCAACATGGGTACAACACTTCATACACTAAAATGTATGTACACTTTCAAAGATTCACCAAATTTTTGTTTAGAAAGTTGATAAGGTTTGAACATACCATCTAACTGCAATCTGGTACGTTGCTTTCAAGGTATCATTAAAACAAGTGGAATGTTAACACTCCCTGCTTCAGTTGTATAAGAAAGGTAGCTTTTTATGTCATCTTTATATTTATTAAAGAATGGAGGAAAACTAAGGAAAAAATTAAAAGAATATGAGACAAACAATTGAACTAAGTCAACAAAAATCATTCTGACATTGAAGAAGCCTCTGGTACTAAAAAATTTTCAGACTTTGGTTCTTGTTTGATAATTCAATAAAGAAGGATCAATCATGTGAATACTGGAAAAACACTGAAATTCTTCCTGATTTTACACAAATGAAGATTATAAAGAGAAGATAAAACCTATCACAGTCATAACAAGGAAGACATAGTTGAGTAAGTGGCGATGCAGTTCATCAAAGGGTATTTAAGATTAGTATTGCACAAGCAAACTTCAAAGACATTGGAATCTTAGGCCTTCTGTATTAAAAAATGTGATAAATATTTTCCAAAGTTTGATAATTTCAAATAAAGTTTCCATGTTATTACTGAGAAGCCATATGCTAGAATACACTTTTCTAAAGTGTATTTATGTAAAATAAATCTCAGATATCTTAACAGAAGGGCTGCATTATGTTTCTATTTGTACTACAAAAAGATATTTCAAAAATTTTTATATGTATTTATTTTTTGAAGAATTTATCTATTTATTTGAGAGAAAGAAAGCACAAGGTGGGGGGTGGGACAGAGGAAGAGGACAAGCAGATTCCCCTCTGAGCAGGAAGCCCAACATGAGGCTCCATCTCAGGACCCTGGGATCATGATCTGAGCTAAAGGCAGACAGTTAACCAACTGAGCTACCCAGGCACCCCTCAAAATATTTTTTATATTTAAAGGTAAAGAGATAAAGCATTTCAGCCAAAATGTACATGGCTCATGGTATTACAGAGGTGGAATAAGCAGTCTACTAAAAAAATATATATTGTGTGATGTTTCCATTGTTAGCTTTTTAGCTTTGCAATTTGTTGTGGATTATTTCCACTTAATTTTGTATCCACTGGCACTCCTTCTAAAACTCATGGATCTTTAGATTTACAGGTCTTGTATGCTGGGCCATTGGCTACTTTTCCTTAATATGATTGCTCGAAGCTTAAATTTAAAAAGTTAACTAAAATGTATACAAAGCAGGATTATCAGTTCAATCAAATTATAAATGTCACAGTTAAAAAGCAGTAACCTTGGTGACCTTGTCTGTGTTTGTAATGGCTATACACAGCAATTTCACTTCTGGAATTCATCTTCAGCTGAGTAGTGTGTGTCAATATTGAAATCCTGATAAAGGTAACTGATTCTAAGTGAAATTGAAATTAATCAAATGCATGACAAAGTGGAATACAGAAATTTTTTTAAGCAAAGAAAAATATGAATAGAACTTTGATTATTCGACTGAAAGAAAAAAACGCATAAGGATTTTTGATCATTTGGTTAAGGTGGTATCTGCCATGTAGTAAAAGGTTACTATTTCTCCCCCTCTATAACCAGTAAATACCTTGGGCAGATAGATACTTTGTGACTGGGCTCCAGTTTGAGAAGGGTCCCCGCCTGGCCCTACTCCCAAAGTGCAATATGGCACCCAGTCTTTCCAGCCTGCCACCACCCCACCCCTGCTGCGCTGTGACCTGCGTGTTTGTGCAGATGTGTCTCATCTTGGCCTGCTCCAGTCCTGACACCCTCCCCACACAGGCCCCCTGGGGACAGGGAGCTCAGAGCAATGACCATACCCCCAGGCCCTGCCCAGGAGGGGCCCCTCCCCACCAGCTCTCCACAATCCCCACTAGCCACCTCCAGAGAGTTAACTACAAAAATAAAAGAACGGAAAGGAGTGTGGGGGGAAAAAAAAAAAAAAAAAGACACACACACACAAAAAAACCCTGTTCTCCACAAACTTCAGCCCGTTAACTTTAGCATCTGTCAGTGGATTGTATCTGCCACAATGATTACTGGGGTATTTGCCTAATGGTAATGTTCTTTCTTCTCTTACATTGGAATTTATTTAATTCCATTTATTTAATTGGAATTCTTCCCTAAAGGAGAACTGACCCTTCATTCTATTCAATTATTTATTTATATCCGCACGTCCTTGGGGATTTTTTTCTCTATGGGTTATAATTCAAAACTCTCATTATATATTTGGATGCTCAAATTATCCCAGTTTTGTCCATTTTGAACGCTATCAGGTTGGTTCATGTGGCCTGTGGACATGCTCTTGTTCTTTTGAGAGTGTTACTTTTTAACAACACAAATATTTTGGACAGTACTCCTATTTTCCCTGCCCCAGGCATGGGATCAATTACTTTTGCAAAGAGCCCTGGTTTCTTTTATTGTTAAACCGTGTTAAGAAATCAAGATCTGAATGCTAGGTATGCTTTTTTTTGCTAAGAGGTCATTGACTTTAGGCTCTCTCTGTGGACAGAGCTAGGAAATGCATGTATGCATACTAACCCATGCATATACACACACTTGCATTCATGCATATCTAATTATAAGAAACCATCAGAAAAATCAAAATTGAGAGATATTCTACAAAATAATAGACTATTAGACTTCAAGTGTCAAGTTCATGAAAGGAAGTAGTGAACAACTGTCTTCCCTTGGAGGAGACAAAGACATGACAACTAACTGTAATTTGGGATCTTAAACAGAAAAAGGATATCAATGGGAAAACTGATGAAATCAAATAACGTTTGTAAGTTTACTTTATAGTAGTTGACAAATGACAAATTACAGGCCGTGAGCCAGATCTGGTCTGCTACCTATTTTTATAAATAAAGTTTTATTGGAACACAGATACTCTCATATGTTCACATACTGTCTGTTTTGGTTTTGTACAATGGCAGTTAAGCAGTAGTGGCAGATACCTAAAATGTGGCAAATATTATCTGGCCTTTTACAGAAAAAGCTTGCTAACTTCTGGCTTATAGTTTTACATCATTTTTAAATTCCTATTTTTGGTAATTGTACTATAGTTACAAAAAATGTTAGCATTAGGGATGAAAGGTAGACAGAAACTCTTTGTATTATCTTTGCAACCTCTCTCTACATCTACAATTTCAAAACAATAATTCAAAAATATTTGAATTAAATGCTAACATATAAAATTCAGAAAATTTCACATAAAATCTCTATGTAAGGTTTGTTTTGTTTTGTTTTTTGTTTTAAGCCAGGACATTTCATAAAGTCCAACAATCAAAGTAAAATGAAAGTTGGGACCTGTGGTTAATGTGTCAGATACTGCTGGTTATGGACTCACTATTGGCTTCCATGACACTGGAACTCTAATTTTGTATGGTACAAGGTGTCAGTTAAAGACCATCTTTCCTAATCTCCATGATAGCCAAGGCTGGTCAATAATAATAAGCATAAGTATTTCAGTGAGACTTTAAGGAACCCTCATTAGAATACTGTTTTGCACTCCCCTCTTTTTACTGCCTCTTGCCTGGAAAATCAAGTTTCAGTAACTGTTTTTGACCATGAGGTAAAAAAAAGAGTTATGGATCCATCGCTACTTCAAGTAGAGCTCAAAAACAGAAGCTTATGGTAGATTTATTGTGACCAAATTTTTCATACATCTTGGTATTCATGCCCTGTGCAACAACATCTCCTATCAAGAAGTGGAAACTGTCTCCCAACCTGTTTAACCTGGGTTGGCCTTATTACCTGATATGGTCAAGAGAATGTGGCAGAAGTACCAGAGAATCGGTTCTGAACCTAGATCTCAAACAGGCCCTGAGTGGCCCTACTGTCTCTTGAAAACCTTCCACTGAAATATGAAATATCCCGTGCTAGAGAATGGTGAGAGGTCATGTAAGGTGGGACCCATTTGTCGTAGCTGAGGACATTCCAGAGGTAGGCCCCCTAACATAAAAGAGAACCAAATCAAGATGAACAGAGCTACTTACTGAACCCAATGTTGACTGCAGATGCAGGTGAAACCAAGACCAGAATTTCTTCCAGTTGATCTATACAGTGAGTTTGATAGTCTGCTATGTGGTGTTAGTGGCCTCATATAAAACTTACATCTCTGATAACCATGAAGTTACCACTGTGGCCTGAAAGGCTTCTAGCCTGAGGTCATTTTTTTAAAGTAAACTCTATCCCCAATGTGGGGCTTGAACTCATGACCCCAAGATCAAGTGCTGCATGTTCTACTGACTGAAGCAGCCAGGTGACCCAGCACTTTTATAAGAGAAAAAAGCCATCTTGACTAAACTACTTTTATTTTCAATCTGTCTTTCTTGCCACCAAATAGAATTCCTAATTGATACATAAGGGGCATGAGCTGTCTACTTTTCTACAATTCCCATGCATCATTCATCATCCATTTATGTTACCTTCCTTGTCCCTATGGCACTTGAATGTGTGACTTCTATTTTACAGCCACATTTTTTAAAAAGAGGAAGAAAGAGGATCTTTTGGTCTCTCTTTATATTTGAGGCTCACTTAATTTAGTGGATTTTTTGAAGGGAGCATATTTGAGGATAATTATATATTTTGCTTTATAAAACTCATACCATACCCCAAACCACCTGAGCTGGTAGCCTGTGGCTCAGGACAACTGCAAAAACAGTCATGGGAAACAAAAGAAATAACTGAAATGATGTTGTTTTTTTAGAGCATTTGAAACTTACTAAAATTCATGTCAGCCTCCCTATGTTGTCAAGTGCTACTGGAAGTTCAATGAAATCCCTTTAGAGAGAAAACATTTCTCCTGGTAAAGAGCAGTACCAATCTGCCTTCAAATATTCTTATTAAAAAAAAAAAAAAAAAGAAAGAAAGAAAGAAAAAAATAAAAAAGAAAATCCAGGCTACAATTTCTTTTAACATATGTACATAGGACTATCTATCAAAAGAATTCCAAATTTCAAATAAACACTAAGCACATTGCCCTAATTGTTGTAAAAATGTACATGTAAATTAATTAGCTATGTGTAAATTATAATAGACTTAAAGTAATTATTAACATAGTGATTATTTAAAATATACAAGTGAGGCACCTGGGTGCCTCAGTCAGTTAAGCATCAACTCAATTTTGGCTCAGGTCATGATCTCAGGGTCCTGGGATCCAGCCCTATGTCAGGATCTACTCTCAGTTCAGAGTCCACTAAAGATTCTCTCCCTCACCCTCTACCTGTCCCCCTGTTCATGTTCCCTCTCTCTCTTTCTAGAATAAATAAATATGGGTGCCTGGGGGGGTTCAGCTGGTTTAGCATCTGCCTCCAGCTCAAGTCATGATTCCAGAGTCCTGGGATTGAGCTCTGCATCAGGCTCCCTGCACAGGAGGGGAGTCTGCTTCTCCTCCCTACTTGTGCTCACGCTCTCTCTCTCTCTTAAATAAACAAGCAAACAAACAATTTTTTAAAAGATAAGTAAGGGCACCTTGTTGGCTCATTTAGTTAAGCATCTGCCTTTGGATCAGGTCATGATCCCAGGGTCCTGGGACTGAGTTCCACATGGGGTTCCCTGCTCTTCGGAGCCTGCTTCTCTCTCTCTCTCTGCCTCGGCCTGTCTCTCATGAATAAATAAAATCTTAAAAAAAAAAAAAGAAATCTTTATACAAAAAGTGACAACCTATCAATTAAAATAACAGGAGCAATTAATTATATTACTAATGAAAAGTAGAGGTTTATCCTTTTATATTTACTATTTTATTTTATTTTTTTAAAGATTTTATTTATTTATTCATTCATAGAGATACACAGAGAGAGTAGAAGAGACACAGGCAGAGGGAGAAGCAAGCTCCATGCAGAGAGCCCGACGCGGGACTCGATCCAGGGTCTCCAGGATCACGCCCTGGGCTGCAGGCGGCGCTAAACCGCTGAGCCACCGGGACTGCCCTGTATTTACTATTTTAAACCCAATAGCTGTTTCTAGCTAAAATTACCACCAAAAAGATGCTTCAGTTTGTAACTGGTATTCTACTGCTATGTTTTCAGAAAAAAATAGACACATTCTCTTATGCAGACCTTTACTCTTTCATATTATCTCAGGTACATGAGAAACACAATAATATCAAGCCCATGTTTTAAACTTAGGCATTTATCATTTCTTTCTGCATGACAAAAAAAGTAAACAAAAAAAATATAAGCATGCTCAGGAGTGTCTTAGGTTCTAAGTGTTTTATGTTCCTTTGCAAAACAGAAAATCTCTTAAAATCTGAAAAAAAAAAATACTGTGGATGTGATCTGACATGGTATGCTGACTCCATTGGAACGAATATACATGGACTTCAGCTCTAAACTACAGGTACCAACAACCACTATTAGCCCAAGCAAGTGACCATCTATTTCATCTTGATTGCTGGGTTCGTATTCTTGTCACCTAGTTTTCTGTGCCAACCCTTTATCTAGTGTACAGGTACTCAGCCTTATCCAGTGTAAATCAGATTCATGTATGTCAATGACTGATAGGAAAAGTCTCTTGAAAAAAATACCTCAAAGTCAGAACAAGGAGGATTCCTGTGCTGCAACATATAGCAAGATGCAATTCAAAGAGTTCCCCGTGGATACTAACATGCTGGCAGAGAACTTGGACACCATTTTGCCAGGTCCTATGGCATTCATTTCACCAACATATTTTGGTAGAACCTGTCTTCTTGGTGAATAAGTAGGCTCTAAAATAGCACTGCCCAATAGAAACATAATGTGACCTACAAACATGTGTCACAAATGTAACTTTAAATTTCCTAATAGTTGCATTAAAAAGGTAAAAAGAAACAGGTGAAATTAATTTTTACAATGCATTTTATTTAAATATAGCTAAAATATAATTTCAGCATTAATAAATATTTTCACCCTTTTTTTTTTTCAAATCAGTCTTTGAAATCCAGTGTGTATTTTGGGATAGTCTCCCAATTTTGTAGTTATAGTATCTCTCAATTTGTAGTAGCCACATTTAAAACTCTCAGTAGTCACTGTGATTTACTGTGATCATTAAAAAATCTAAAGAATGACAGTAACTAGAGAAGAATATTTCAAATACAATGGGTAAATGAATTTTCCAAGAAAAAATTGATAGAAATTATATTAGCAATTCAAAAGTTAACACCAACTAGCTGGGTTTTTATTTTAGTTTTTAAATACATTCATTTCAAAGCAGATTCTTTGCAGGTAGATAAATTATTGGGACATTAAAGTATGCCAAAATAAAACCCATTCAACTTTAGTGAAACATCCCAAGCAAATAATGAAACACATTTATTTATATACTGCAACATGGATAATAAAATACAGGAAGCCTGAAGTTAATATAAAACATCAAAACTAATAGCACAATATTATAATCATAGCCTCCAATCCAATTATTAGTCTTTAGATCAGATTTATCTACACTAAAAACAGACATGGGAATATTTTTTTCAGAGTCAAATTAGTTCATTAAAATGATATATATATATCCAGTAGATCAAATATAAGGCATAGAGGTCTGGTTGCATGTCAAAAAGCCATAATGCCTCCAAGTAAAAATAAGTCCTGTACAGAAAATGAAAAATCTTTCTAAAATTTTTTTAAGTAAAGGCATTTGTTTTTTTTTTTAATTTATTTTTTATTGGTGTTCAATTTACTAACATACAGAATAACACCCAGTGCCCGTCACCCATTCACTCCCACCCCCCGCCCTTCTCCCCTTCTACCACCCCTAGTTCGTTTCCCAGAGTTAGCAGTCTTTACGTTCTGTCTCCCTTTCTGATATTTCCCACACATTTCTTCTCCCTTCCCTTATATTCCCTTTCACTATTATTTATATTCCCCAAATGAATGAGAACATATAATGTTTGTCCTTCACCGACTGACTTACTTCACTCAGCATAATACCCTCCAGTTCCAACCACGTTGAAGCAAATGGTGGGTATTTGTCATTTCTAATAGCTGAGTAATATTCCATTGTATACATAAACCACATCTTCTTTATCCATTCATCTTTCGTTGGACACCGAGGCTCCTTCCACAGTTTGGCTATCGTGGACATTGCTGCTAGAAACATCGGGGTGCAGGTGTCCCGGCGTTTCATTGCATTTGTATCTTTGGGGTAAATCCCCAGCAGTGCAATTGCTGGGTCGTAGGGCAGGTATATTTTTAACTGTTTGAGGAACCTCCACACAGTTTTCCAGAGTGGCTGCACCAGTTCACATTCCCACCAACAGTGTAAGAGGGTTCCCTTTTCTCCGCATCCTCTCCAACATTTGTGGTTTCCTGCCTGGTTAATTTTCCCCATTCTCACTGGTGTGAGGTGGTATCTCATTGTGGTTTGGATTTGTATTTCCCTGATGGCCAGTGATGCAGAGCATTTTCTCATGTGCATGTTGGCCATGTCTATGTCTTCCTCTGTGAGATTTCTGTTCATGTCTTTTGCCCATTTCATGATTGGATTGTTTGTTTCTTTGCTGTTGAGTTTAATAAGTTCTTTATAGATCTTGGAAACTAGCCCTTTATCTGATATGTCATTTGCAAATATCTTCTCCCATTCTGTAGGTTGTCTTTGAGTTTTGTTGACTGTATCCTTTGCTGTGCAAAAGCTTCTTATCTTGATGAAGTCCCAATAGTTCATTTTTGCTTTTGTTTCTTTTGCCTTCGTGGATGTATCTTGCAAGAAGTTACTATGGCCGAGTTCAAAAAGGGTGTTGCCTGTGTTCTTCTCTAGGATTTTGATGGAATCTTGTCTCACATTTAGATCTTTCATCCATTTTGAGTTTATCTTTGTGTATGGTGCAAGAGAGTGGTCTAGTTTCATTCTTCTGCATGTGGATGTCCAATTTTCCCAGCACCATTTATTGAAGAGACTGTCTTTCTTCCAATGGATAGTCTTTCCTCCTTTATCGAATATTAGTTGACATTAAAGTTCAGGGTCCACTTCTGGATTCTCTATTCTGTTCCACTGATCTATGCGTCTGTTTTTGTGCCAGTACCACACTGTCTTGATGACCACAGCTTTGTAGTACAACCTGAAATCTGGCATTGTGATGCCCCCAGCTATGGTTTTCTTTTTTAAAATTCCCCTGGCTATTCGGGGTCTTTTCTGATTCCACACCAATCTTAAAATAATTTGTTCTAACTCTCTGAAGAAAGTCCATGGTATTTTGATAGGGATTGCATTAAACGTGTATATTGCCCTGGGTAACATTGACATTTTCACAATATTAAGGCATTTGTTTTTAAACAGCTTAAGTACTCTAACATCAATGAAACATTGCAAGCATCAAGACTGTCAAATTACCTGGTAACTTAGTAACACTGTGTGCTTCTCAGAGTAGATTTTATTTCATGTTTTATTTTTTATTATTTAAAGATTTTATTTACTTATTCATGAGACAGAGAGAGAGAGAGAGAGGCAGAGACATAGGCAGAGGAAGAAGCAGGCTCCATGCAGGAAACCCAATGTGGGACTCGACCCTGGGACTCCAGGATCACTCCCTGAGCCAAAGGCAGATGCTCAACCTCTGAGTCACCCAGGTGTCCCTCAGAGTAGATTTTAATTTGCATTCCAGATATTGTGAAACAAATAATTGGCACCAAATATAAATGGCAAATTTAGACATTTAAAAAATTTATCTACTATTTATGTGTTCATTGTAGAAAAATTGGAAAAACATATAAAAGCACAAAATAGTAAAAAAAAAAAAATCACTCAGAATCCCAGCACCTAAGTCACTACTGACATTTTAGTCTATATTCTTCCATGCTTATGCTAGTATAATCATTACTGACAAGTCTTAGTGTTATAATAAGCTCATGTGGGCTCTCTCGTAGATCTGACTCTATTAACAGAGCTAATAATTCCACTTGGCACATATATACCCACACCATTCCCTTCTCCTCCACAGCTGTCTACTCAAAGGTTGTACGGAATTCAGGGGCACTGATCTGAGGTTGATCTTTCAATGGTCTTCTGTCCATTTTCTCTCACTCCATCCCCCTCAACCATATCCTTAACACCCATACAGTAAGATCTCAGTCTATACAGACTTTTTTCTAGTTAGCTCAAAGCTCTGTACTGCTCTCTTAAGAAAAGATGGGGATTCATAGAAACATACACTACCAGTCTACTTATTTATAACCCTAACACAGAATTATTAGGAAGAGATACCATCTTCTCTCTTTGCTCTCACTAATAGCATTGCTACTGGCTGATAAACATAACCTTTTGGTCATATTTTAGAGGGCTTTACTTTGTGCCTGAAAGAATCTACTTTCTCAGATGAATCTCTAGATTCAACAATAAACGTTTGTCAAGTACTTAAAAGGGCAAACATTGGGTTTAGGACCAGACAGTGAATTGTGGATGAAGCAGACATGATCTTCTGGCCTCTTAGAAGTAATATTTTAGTAGAGAAGATAGTTTACAATCAAGTCAACAGATAAATTCATAATTACATACTGGGATCAATGCTACAAAGGCAATGAATATGGATGTTGAGACAGAGAATACAACATTGCCTATCTTAGTTTCTGACACAATGATCTATTTGAAAGACTGGCAAGAACTCAAGAAGTTCCCCACCCACTTCATCAACACTGACCTTCTGCTCAGCAGCAAACCACTGTGCTAAAAAGACCAACAGAACTATCTGCTTTGAGAGACAACAAACTAGTTGCAACAATTTTTGAATCAGTGACCAAAAGTAATCCCTAAAGTAATTTAGGAAGTTTCTATTAGACTCCTACTATAATAGAGGAATGTCTACCTTTAACATAATTGTGGGCACTCTGCCTAGGAAGCTGATCTCAATTATGCTTAAAAAAAGCTATAACTGCAAAGTTTAGGACACATTTTTGTATTAGAGAGGATGGAAACCTGAAGAAATTTTTGGATCTTTGTTGAGCAAGAGCACTATCCTAAATGTGCATATACACAAAGAAGGCCTACAGTGTTGATGGGATAAGGCGGAGAGCTAGTTTGGCCCCCATGGAAGAGTAAAAGGAATTTCGAAGAAGTGAGTAGGCAACTGGATAAATTAGAGAGAATAGGGGAGAAGTAGGGAGACAAACAGAGACATAAAGTCTAATAGAGAATGAAGGTGGGAGACAGGAAGGACAATAAGACAGAAAGAGAGAGATATAAGGAGAAAGAAAAGGGAGAAAGACATAAAATAGGCATCCACACATGCACATGCATTCACACACAGAGAAACACACAGAGAGCAGGGGATAGAAGTGGGAGAAGAAACTCCAAGACAAAAGATAACAAAGTTGAGACCAATACTGTAAGCACACAGCCACTGAGAATTCCCCCATGGCTAAGAACATTTGACGTGTCTAAAATATTAATAACTAACATTAAATTTAAAGTTCTCTCTCATTGTCTGCTATAATTTCTTTCTGTGAATCTTTAGTAAAGTCTGCTAGGAATTTTTTTTTAGGGTTAGAAGTGTTTTGACAAATGAAGATAGAATAGAGATAACCACAGTGGGGCAAACAAGCTTATGAGAAAAGATGTTATCAGATCCAAGGGCCATGGAAGAATGAATAGGAGAAACAGGCTTCCCCATGGGCTGCCCTGGGAGTGGTGAGTGAACTGCCATTCCTCAAAATTATTCTTGAGAAAAATTTATGAGATATATAATACTATATAAAAGAAAAAGAATTCATATTTATTGAGTACCTGTTACCTCTGTGCTTTATAGATACAATCTCATTCTTCAAAATGACCCTACCAATTGGTTCTACATATTTTGATTTTTTTCACATCAGAAAACCAAGAGTAAGTTTCCGGGCTGTGGTACAGGGAGGGGGAAGCCAAGAGAGGACCAGCACACTCCCTAAGCTGTAGGACCAAAGAGAGCAAAGCAGCTGGCGTTTTCAACAGGAAATACCAGAAATGAGAGACAGCAAGGGAAGAAGAAGGGAGGGATAGTGAAAAACTATACATCAACAGATTTAAAAACCTCAATAAAACGCAAACATACACACACAAAGTAAACACACACACACACACACACACACACACACACACACACACAAAGTATGCAGGCACTCTACTTGTGTATTTAACTATACCTGAAATCTACTGACCCTCCAAACCAGCTACACTAAAAGGCAACTGTAGGGGCATCTAGATGAAGTCTCAATTCTGATGGCAATATTTGATTGATCTAGAGTCTAAACAGGATATTTGGGCTATACCTTTGGCCAGAAAAGTGGCACTTATATTGCTCAAACACAGTGATACAGAGAAAATCTTAGCAGAAGCCAGTGGAAAAAAAGATACTTATGTACAGAAAAACTAGGATAAGGATGACATATATCTCATTAGGAAGTATATAAACAAGATCATAGTGGAATACAATCCTTAAAGTACTGAAAGAAAAACTGTCAATCTAGAATTTTCTATCTAAAAAAGTTTACACCATTAAAAATGAAATAAAAATATTCTGAGAACCCATCTCCCCCAAATCCCTGGGACAAATAGAAAAGAAATAGCAGGAGGCATCAGACTTAACCATATCAATAACCACATTAAATGTAAATAGTCTAAATACTCTATTAAAAGGCAGAGACATCAGACTGGATAAAAAAAGATCCAACTATATGCTGCCTACAAGGAACACATTTTACAGATAAATAGACAAATGTAAAGACTAGAAATAGATATGCTAAAACTAATCAAAAGAAAGCTAAAGTGCTATATTAATACCACAGAAAGTAGACTTCAGAGCAAAGAATATTACCAAGATTAAAAATGGTCATATTGTAATAAAAGGGAAAATTCATCAAGACCTGACAATATTGAATATTATACATCTAAACACAGTTTCAAAATATATGAAGCAAAAGCTGATAAAGCTGTAAGGAGAAATACACAAATCTATAATTATTGTTAGAGACTCAATGCTATCTTCATAAAGGTAACTTAGTAAGTCTACAGAAGCCTTGAACAACACTAACAACCAATTTGACCTAATTAACATTTATAGAATACTCAACCTTGTTGGTTGAAGCAGAATAAACATTCCTGACAAAAACACATGGAATGCTTATCAAAACGGACTATGTTCTGGGCCATAAAATTAGTTTCAATTAGTTTAAAAGGATTCAGTACAAAGCATGACTCATAAAAAAAAAAAAAAAAAGATTCATACCAAGTACACTGACTATAATGGAATTAGAAGCAGTAACAGAAAAATCTTCGGAAAATTCCAAGTATTTGGAGACTAAATAATGCAATTCTAAATAAACCATGGGTCAAAGAAGAGATCAAAAGAGAAATGAGAAAGTATTTAGAAGTAAATAAAATTATATATACATGTGATTTTATAGGTACACATATAAAATTGTGGGATATAATATAAACACTAGTGGGATATCACAATAATAGTACCTAAGGGAAAGTATATAGCACTAAATTATAAGAGAACTTAAGAAAGATCAAATTGATAACCTCAGCTTCCACCTTAAAGTAGGTAAAGAATAACAAACTCAAAGTAGAAGAAAGTAAATAATAAAAAAAAAAATCACTGTAAAAGTCAATACATAAACAGCAAAAAACAATGGAAAAAATCAATGAAATATAAACCTGGTTCTTAAGAAGATTAATAAAATTGATAGGAATACTGAGCAGGAAAAAGAGAGGGGACATGATTTATCAATTGTGACTTTTTATTTACCAATATCAAAAATGATAGGGCATCACTACAGATTTTACAAACATTGAAAGGATACAAAATGTTCTGAACCTTATGACAATGAATTTGTGAACTTGGACAAAAGAACAAATTCCATGAAAGACACAAACTACCAAAGTTCACTCAATAACCATACCATAGCTATTAGGGAAATTGACTTTGTTAATTTAAAACCCTCCAACAAAGAAAACTCTGAGCCTAGATAACTTCACTGGTGAACTTTTTCAATCACTTAAAGAAATAATACCAATTCTACACAAACTTATCCACAAAATTGAAATGAATGAATCCTCTCCAACTCATTATATTAAGTAAACATCACTCTGTTTCCAAAACAAAAAAGATACTTTATAATAAAAGACAACTACATACCAAAATCATCATGAACACAGATGTGCAAATTCTAATAAAAATTTCAGATGAATCTAACAGTGTATAAAATAGATAATACATTGTGAACAAATAGGATTTAATTCAGAAGAGCAAAGTTGGTTTACATTTGAAAAACTAATATAATTCACATATTTTTTTCAAAAATTTTTAGAGAGAGAGAGAGCGAGCATGCATGTGAGAGTGCAAGAGCAGGGAGAGGAGCAGAGGGAGAGAATCTTTCAAGCAGACACCTCACTGAGTGAGGAGCCAATGGGGGGGGAGGAGAGGGAAAGGAGAGGGGGGTAAGAGGCTCAATCCGACAACCCATGAGATCATGATCTGAGCTAAAACCAAGAGTCCAATACTCAACCGACTAAGCTACCCAGGCACCTCTGTAATTCATACATTAACAAGCCAAAAGATTCTATTCTCAATAGATGTAGAAAAAGCATTAACAAAAATTCTACATTCATTACTGATGAAAAATCTTAGCAAACTTGAAATACAAGGGAATTACCTATCTTGATAAAGGGCATTTGTAAAAAACAAAGCTAATATTATATATAATAGTAAGAAGACTTCTTTTCCCCTAAGATGAAGAACAAGACGAGAACATCTACTCGTACCACATTTAATCAACATCATCTGGAGAATCTAGTTAGGGTAATAAGACAAGAAAACAAAACAAAAGGCATCCATATTGAGAAATAAGAAGTAAAACCATCTTTATTCATAAAAATGGTCTATTGGAATCTACATAATATACATTAATTTATCAAAATTGAATATATTAAGATATATTGTATTTCTATATACTAGCAACAAATAGTGGAAATGAAATTTTTATTCATTTATTTTTTAAGATTTTATTTATTTATTAGAGACACAGAGAGAGAGAGAGAGAAAGAGAGAGAGAGAGAGAGAGAGAGAGACAGGCAGAGGTTAGAGCAGGCTCCATGTAGGGAGCCTGACATGGGACTCGATCCCAGGTCTCCAGGATCACGTCCTGGGCAGCACTAAACTGCTAAGCCACCGGGGCTGGGCAGGAAACAAAAATTTTAAATGTCATTTAAGATAGCATTAAAAACTATGAAATACTTAAGAATAAATGTGACAAAACTAAACTGTAAGCTTAGAAGATTACCAAGAAAAATTAAAGACCTAAGTAAGTGGAGAAATATATCTTGCTCCTAAGTCTCAAGTCCTATTGTTACAAGATCAGTTCTCCCCAATTTGAACTATAGATGAAATGCAATGACAATCAGAATCCCAGGTGGCTTCTTTTTTTAATAGAAAATGGACAAATTGGGGATCCCTGGTGGCTCAGTGGTTTAACACCTGCCTTTGACCCAGGGTGTGATCCTGGAGTACTGGGATTGAGTCCCACATCAGGCTCCCTGCATGGGGCCTGCTTCTCCCTCTGCCTGTGTCTCTGCCTGCCTCTCTCTCTCTCTCTGTCTCTCATGAATAAAATAAATAAAATCTTAAAAAGAAAATGACAAATTGATTCTAAAAATACTGAAATTCAAACAACTTAGAATAGCTGAAATAAGGCTGAAAAACAACAGTTAGAGGAATAAGTAATCAAGGTAGTGTAGTGTTGAAGTTAAGACAAACAGATCAACAGACAGAATAGAGTCCAGAAGTAGAACCACAGATATATGGACTACTGATTTTCAACAAAGATGGGGAGGCAATGCAGTAGAGAAAGTATTTTCAACAACTGTGATTGCAACAATTACATACCCATTTGCAAAAACATGAACTTCAGTCATACTTATTACCACATAAAAAGATAACTCAGAATGGATCAAAGACCTAAATAAAACCTAAAACTAGAAAACTTCTAGGAGAAAACACAAGATAATCTTAGTAGTCATAGATAAGCAGAGATTTCTTAGATACAACATTAAAAAGAATTTTGAAAAATTAAGCTTCAAAGTTAAGTACTTTTATTCTTCAAAGGACACTGTTAAGAGAATGAAAAGGCAAAAGCCAAAGACTGAGAAACTTATTTTAAAACTGTAAATCTGATAAAAAGCTTGTATTGAGAATATCCAAAGAATATTCAAATACAATAATAATCTTGAAAAACCAATGAATCCAATCAAAAAATGGGCAAAAGACTTGAACAGATTTTAGGAATATACTACATACTGATAAGCATTCATATAAAATATGTTCAATAGCACTAGTCATTAGGAAAACATAAAACACCATGTGGTATCACTACATTCCCCCTAGAATTGCTATAATTAAAAGATTAACCATACCAAGTGTTGGTAAGGATGTGGAAAAACAGAGTCTTACACATTCTTCAGTGAATGTAATATGTTGTAAGCACTTTGGAAAACATTTTTGGCAGTTTCTTAAAATGTTAAACATATGTCTACTATTATGTTCTAGCCATTTCATGCTTAGGTATTTACTCAAGAGAAATCAAAGCATAAGTCCACATAAAGGCTTGTGCATTTATGTTCATAGGAGCTTTATTGGTAACAGACAAAAACAAAACAAAATAACAAATAACCCCTTCCCCAACAACCACCACCTAGAAACAACCCAAATGTCCATCAATAGGTGAATGTATGAACCACCTGTGGTATATATATACTATATACACTGCTGTCTAACAATAAAATGGAATAGACTCTTGATACATGCTACAACATGGATGAATCTCAGAATAATGATGAAAGAAGCCAGATCAAAAAAGTATACATACATACAACATGATTACATTTACATAAAACTCTAGGAAATGTAATTTAATATATGGTGACACAATAAAATTTATGGTTGCCTAGGGACAGAGGTTGGATAGGGTGGGCAATGAGAGACTGAGAAAGGCCACAAGAAAATTTTGGGGATGATGGAAATGTTCACTGCCTTGATTAATGTTGATGGTTTCATGGTTGCGTTCATATGTCAACATGTACCAAATTGCATGCTTTAAGTAAGGGCATTTATTTGCATGTCAATTACACTCAATAAAGCTGTTTTTTTCTTTTAAGATTTTATTCTATTATTTGAGAGAAGAGAGAACAAGAGCAGAGTGGGGAGGGGGTGGGCAAATGGAGGGGGAGAAGCTGACTTGCTGAGCAGTGAGCCTGACATGGCGCTTGATCCCACGACTCTGAGATCATGACCTGACCTGAAGGCAGATGCTTAACTGAGCCACCCAGGCACCCCAAAGCTGTTTTTTTAAAGGAGTATTTAGCTCCTCAGTTGTACTAGCCACATACATAAGCTTGATAACCTTATAAGGTTAATGGCTACTGTATTGTCAGTGTAGATATAAAAGATTCCAATCAGTCAGAAACCCAACAATAATAGACTGTCTTGTAAGTGATTTTAAATGTTGCTATATTTTGTGCCAGAGATGAGTTAGAAGATCATGTGGAATTACTCAAAATTCAAAATGTGGCATGATTCCCAATTTAGTCCAATTAACATGTTACATTAATGTCCATATAGTAAATGATGAAGATAAAGATAAAAAATAATCTCTTCCTGGGCACCTGGATGGCTCTGTCAGTTAAACATTGGTCTCTTGACTTCAGGTCAGGTCTTGACCCCGGGGTCATGAGTTCAAGCACCACATTGGGCTCTGTGCTGGGCATGGAGCCTCCTCTATAAAAAAAACAAAAACAAAAAGTAATCTCTTTCTATGTATTTGATATAATCCAAAAGAAATCTATAATGCTACTAAGAAATCTGGTTAAATCTGAAATACATTTAAGAATATAAAAAGCAAGTACATTTCCTTGCCTTTGGATTGTACCAGGAGCTGGTGCATCATGAACAAATACTGAAATGATGTACTATGTTTATATTAAGGAGGAGGAAAGATTTATTGTGTTTAAATGAAAAAAGAACAGATATGATGTATCTTACATAATTACAACTGACCCCTGAACAGCTCATGTTGACTGCTAACAGTCAAATAACAACACATCTTGTATGTTATATGTAATATATACTATATTCTTAAAAGTAAGCTACAGAAAAGAGAAAGAAAATAATAAAAAATTCATTTACTGTACTGCATCAAATTTATCAAAAAATCTGCATATATAGGGCACCTAGGTGGCTCAGGCAGTTGGGCTCTTGAATTAGTCTCAGGTCATGATCTCAGGGTCTTGGGGTTGAGCCCTGCATCTGGCTCCACACTCTGCAGGGAGTCTGATTGGGAATAAAATGGAATAGACCTCTCTCCCTTCCTCTGCTTCCCCATTTGGGCACACTGCCTCACTAAAATGAGTGAATAAATCTTTTTTGAAAATCTACATATAAAAAGGCCTACACAATTAGAATTTTCATTGTTTAAGGGTCAACTGCATTAGTAAGTTTGAAAAGGATAGTGTTTACATGGTCAGATACAGTACAGGAGCAGCCATGCAGGAGTATAAAAAGGAGAAGCCATTATTCCTCCACTGTATGTGTCATAACACCAAATTTGTACCTTGTTCAGCTCATAATCTTAAAGGAAAAAATTCTGCTTCTCTGAACTAAAATATGATAACCTTACATACATTATACAATGGATACATGTTTTGGAGGAAAAATTTTAAGTGAAACATCTCTATCAAAGCAAAAAATTCTATTAGACACACTTTTCTCAGTCCTGTATCTTAATTAAGGAGTGATAAACTTTCAAAAGCATATGGGAATTGCTCTCCCCCTCAAAAATGCTTCAGGTACTTTACCCACTATTTGCAATATTCCATAATATGTGCAAAGTTCTTCAAATATCATGATGCCACACCACACTGAAAAATTCGTATTCCCCCAGTTGGATCGACACGAGGTTTTTTTTCTTTTTTTACATCACAGCTTGCAACCATTTTCGAAATGCTCATTGACTTCTCTACTTGGCTACAGTCATACAAAGAATCAAATATTCCAGCTGTGTAAAATGATCTCCATATTTGACCTTTCCCATGATAGAGAGATAAAAGGCAGCTTGCATGCATTTGGAACACAATTCATGCATGTGAAGTTCAGCAGTAAATTGCAATTGCTGAAACTTCTAAAAACCACTCAGCATATTTTATGCAAGTTGAATTTTAAATCGCCAGAAATTCAGAAACACATGAACTAAATTACCTGCCCAAAAGAGTGCTCTTTTTAATTTATCCTACTCTTTCCCTTGATTCTTTTAAAGTCTTTTCCCAGAACTAAATGACATCAGTTTTTCATATGAAACTGTACCTCTGCCTTGACTTGTTAGAAGGCAGACTAATGACCTTTGTGACTGAGACTGAATAATTGTTATCTTTTGAGTAATCAAGGTTCCATGCCTCATTTGAGAAAACCCTAGACTGAGAGGCTGACAGAAGGGAAGGGTCTTCTGTCTTCAGAGAGGTCCAGTTATGAGAAAATGCTCAAGATAGAAGCGTACCTCGCCACTATGACTCTCAATCTGAAACCAGTGAAGACAGAAATGAAAACCAAGAGGCCTGACCACACTTGGGCATTTAGCCATGAACTACAGGTCCAAGCTGGCTGAATCAGTGACAGTCTTTATTTTTGTCTAGCTTTGGCTCAGTTCAGTAGCTCATGCCAACCAGTTTGTATATGCTCCATATTTTTAAAGGGAAAAATAATTGTTAAGAACTCTGCTACAGAGTAATTTCCAAACATGGAGACTACAGGAAAAAGAAATCATAAATGTTCTTTGGTGGTAAAAATGTTGGAGCCACCACTGGACTTTATCAGTGAACACCTTAATTAAGAGTGTTCTCTACTGTGGCAGGGATTAGGGAAGTGTTGGCAGAAAACAAAGCCACAGCACAAACTGGGGAATTAGAAGGAAGCCTGGTAGCAAACCCAAGGCTCTAAATGCCTGGTGCTTCTTTGGGGTGAGGGGCATGTCTAAGACAAATTGAGATTCTCTGGAAACAAGGTGAAAGGTATTAGTGCAGGGGGTAGGGTAACGGCCTGGCTCTATCCTATTTCTATTCCTAAACTGTTATGTAACTGGGATTGAAAGATGTAGTAACACCTCCATTATATAGTAATTACCCTTCTTGGACCCATACCTTTTGCCATTTGACTTTGGAGTTGCTCCCAGAACAGTAAGGTGTATTTCTCTACCCAGGTGACCTGTTTTGTCCAACAGAGCAACAGCTGACTACTCCAAGGTTAGGTCCTGAGAGACCTTGTCAGCTCCCTCTAGTGTTCTGGCAACACGACTGCCCCACCTTGAGAATGTGCCTGGGTGAGCCTGCTGAAAGATGAAAGACAGATGTAGCAGGGCTGAGTGGCCCTGCTCTTCCCAGCTGAGGCTCGCCCAGATCAACCAACAGCCAGCTGAGATCATTAAAGCTGCATAGTTGACCCCTGGCTCATCCAAGCCCCGTGAGCAATAATCATTTATTGCACTATGCCACTGAGGATTTGTGTTTGTTATGAGGCATTACTGTGATAGTAGAAAACCACTCTAAGACCCACACATTTTGAAATGCTTGAAATGAGAGTTTAACTAGATGGCCTTTCAGATACTATAGAGCTCAGATTTCTGTATTTGAACCAACAGAAGGTCTTGGGCTCACCTGTCAAAACTTTTTCCTTGTCACTTTAGATCTACCTATCACAGACTATACTGACAAACACTACTGGCAATCAGCCTCTAGTCAACCTTATTTACACAAGGTCCCCTCCCGGGTAACCATCACTTACATTCACACTGCCTGCAAAGTTGAAAGACAGGAGTGACAAATGTCTGGCTGCATGAGACCCAGGAAGCCTCCAATATTGCTGATGGTGAATAGAGGAAGAAAGAAGGAAAGAAGATTGACAGTACCATACCCTATAAAATTATTCACACTCCTTTAAATCACCTGTGAGCATACCATTTTTCCCCCACCCAATGTCACTCAATTGTTATCCACAAGGCCCCTGAAGGAATGTGAGTATATCTATCATGGTTAACAGTAAGACTTTTGAATTAAGTTCCTGCAGGAATAAGCTCCAGCCTCCATTCTGTTGATTAAGAATGACATGACTTCGGGCAATTTGCTTGACCTCTCTTAGCTTCCATTTTCTCATCTATAAATTGAAGATTAGTACCTGCCCAGATTACTTCAGAGGGTTATTCCAGGAGAAAATGTGCTAACATTTATAAAAATGCTTTTAAAACCCTAAGGTGCTCTACAAAATGTCAGGCTCTATCATGAGCACAGTTGCTAAGGGCAAAGGTCTCTGTTAGGGGAATGATAAGGCAACTAGTTAAAACCTGGGAGTCTCTTGAGGTGTTGCACACAATCTCTGAGACCCATTTTTTCAAGCAACACTAAGTAGGATTCCAGTGATCCAGCAGAGAAAAAACATCCTCCCTCTTTCTTCTCCTGAGAGTGATACTTTGAAAAACATCAAGTCAAATACTAAAAGTTGCTACTCAGAGATCTTGCCCTTTTGTCCTTCCTTTAAACCCTACCTTAACAAGATATAAAGAGAAGTTGGAGACCAACCATCCATGGTCTTATGATGAGCAGGTCATCCTAAGGCAGAGAGCAAGGAAAGCTGAATAGAGCAATGTGGTCTTCAACCCTCATCGCCCAAGGGCATTCAGATACCACACAGAGTTGACCTTCTTAGAAAAGATTCTGATAATGATTTCCTCCCCACACATTACTGTGAATCTGTTCTCAGCAAGAAAACCAACAGACAGATGGCAGTGTAAATATCAGGTGCCAAGTATGCACTGTTTCTTCAATGCAAAAGCCAAAATCAAAGTGAAAGAGAATCATCCTACTCTTATTATTGTCTCCATAACAAAGGTTAACTGAAATTAAAGTAGATCTGCCCATAAATAAAAATAGGAGCTCCATTATTTTATCCAAGTCATTCTCTCATTCATCAGATGCAAGTAGATTTTTAATTGTTTTTAATCTCACACAATAAAGGCATCTAAATATCCCATAAATAAATTACACACACTGATGATCATTTTCTTAAAGTCTCTGAGGTAACCTGAGTATAAGCAAATATACTAAATTTTGTTCAGACATAATGTCTACAACCCTTGTTTTTAAATAGTTCCCATTCACTATACTCTTGTAGAAAATACACCAGCGAAGTCATTTCAGGATGGACCTAAGAAAATAATTTTCTGGATTTATTTTCATACTTGGTCTCCAAACAGTAAGGTTTCAAAAGTGAATATTCTGTACATCTAAAGCATAATTTATGTATGGGAGAAAAAAATTAACTGCGGATATATCACTCCTTCCTCTTTCCCTCCCTCCCTAGGATGTTCCTCCCACCGCTTGCCCTAGGAAGTGCTGATCTTAACAAAACCAGAACTTCTTGTAAATACTGTGCTGGGATTTACTAGCAGGAAGATAACCCAGAGTTTCTTATCTAAGTTTTTAGCTCATTCCTGGTCTACCTAAATTGCTTCAAAAAATTAACCCAGAATTTTTGGATTTATGGGGTACAGCCTTTCATGGAATGCACATTAGTCATATAGACTCTCTACCTATGTAACTAATCAAGTATGAGAAAATGAGAAGCCCTAAATCTAAATGGCTTTGTCTGAACTAAGTTGTATCACACTTTCAGGCCATATTACCAGTTACTCCTAAACCAAAACGCATCCTAGTACATAAAAATAGAAGCTGTATCAGAGGTTCCAGACCCCTTCAAAGACAGACGATGGAATGCTGAGATTGTGCTTATGCTTTCTTTGCTCATATACTTCATTAATTATTAGTAACACCTGATGTTCGGTAAGACCCATGCTCCTTTGTGGAACATGCTAGACAGTGTCTGCTCTTTAATAAACATTTTAAAGGGGAAGCTCCTAAGTCCCTGAAGTCTGAAGAAGGCTGAGAAATGATCAGATGTGACTAAATTCAGGGTTTTAAGATGGGGAGATAATCCTGAATTAGCCATCACATTAGGGGGTGGGGGTGGGCAGAGGGAGAGAAAGACACAGAGGAGAGGACAATGTGGAGAGAGAGATTTGAAGACTGGAGTGATGTGGGCACAAGTCAAAAAGTACTGGCAGTCACCAGAAGCTGGAAGAGGCAAGGGACAAGTCCTCAGGAGAGAGTGTGTCCCTAGTGATACTTCTATTTCAAACCATTGATAGTGATTTCAGATGTCTGGCCTTCTAAACTGTGAGAGAACAGATTTCTGCTGTTTTCAGCCAACAAGTTTGTGGTAATTCGTTAGAGCAATCATAAGAAACTAATGATACATATCCTAAAAATGCCCTAAAGTGGTTCATTAAATAAAAAAAAACCTGAGAAAACAATATGGGTTCTTCTGGGACAAATGACTTTTGTTATTAGCTCACTTAACTGGCAACACTGGCCTGTGCTCTAAAGTCTGTGGTCTATAAGAGCTAGGCTATGTAGGAGCTAGACCATGTAAGCTCATTACAAGCAGGGGCTTTTCTGATTACACTGGCATCCTCTCTGTACATGCCCCCTTCATGGGCATTCAAAATATGTACAATGATTGGGTTAAAGAAATATGAACAAATTAAGAGTTTGGCGGAAAAAAAAATCAAGTTCATGCTGGTTGACCAGATGGATACACAGAGGTGGATTATGGATTGTACAGAAGACTGGCAGACCATTTTGGCTATCTCCCTGATGACAAGCGATATTCTGGCAGCACTCGTTCCCCCTTATGAGGGCCATGTGGTAGGATGACAGTCCTGAATGATGTTTCATACAAGTTCAAAGTTATCTCTGTTGTGACTGAGGCCTCTGCTGATCCTGCGTTTAGGTTCAGCAGTTGGTACACCCACAGCACTCAACATTGGTTCTTATTTTGTTTCCATGTCATGCTCAATATCAACTTTTACTGTCCATGTTTGTGATTTAAGCAAAATAAGTTCATTCTGACTAAGATGTGAAGCCTCTTGGGGGATGCACAGTTTATTTGCCTATGATGGGAATTACTAAAGAAGTTCCAACAGCAGGTGAATGGGGGTAGAGAGGAAACTTCCCAACCGAGGAAGCTTTGTTCCTGTCAAGTCAGGTTTTCTGATACATCCTGAGTACTTGATTTGAAATGAAGTCATCCCTAGTCAAAAGTAAGCAGAACATACATTACATAAAGCTAACTATAAGTAAAATTAATTATCTGACACTTGGGGTTATTCATTCTTTTTCTTCTTTCAATTTCAGAGATTAATAGAAAGCTGTCAGTATAGTTATTTCTTATTAAATTGCCATCTTAGTAAATTGCCATTGCCTTAGTTAAAGGCTTAAAATGGTGCACTTATCTTTTTATATGTCATTTTTCACTGTGAGTGACACTACATAAAAAAGCACTTTTCACTTTTATTATATAAAATACATATGACATCTCACATGCCTATTAGAAGATGGACTACAACATAGGGTACTCAGTTCCTCTGTAAGATGAAAAATCCCACAAGAAGGAAAGAACCTTTTACAGCTGTTAAATTTAACTGACATTAGATGGTCAATTTAATAGCTATAACTCATCTTGGCTAATGGACTACAAAACAATCAACCTAATATAGTAGTGTAGTTAATGCAATATTCTGGGTGCCTCTGATTATTTTCACCCATTAATTTTAGACTCTTACACAGTGCTTTTTCTGAATGACAAGGTACACAGGAATCTCCTTTTGAGATATTGGCTCTGGCTTTTAGGTCTGGGAGAGGGCCCAACAATCTGCATTTTACCAAACTCCAGGTGATATCAATGCTGCTGCTTACCAGAATACATCTTGAGTAATAGGGTTTTAAATGAATAGAAAACCAGAAAAGTAAAAAAAAAGAAAGAAAGAAAGAAAACCAGAAAACTGATCTAACCCTGCTGACATCCTCAAAATATGAAAAGAAAAAATAAAAGGAGGAAGTGTTCATATAAAAACTACAAGAAAAAAAAGACCATTAGTCTAATTTATATACTATTTTCTCATTAATTGTTGCCCCAGCACCACCCACCCGCCATAGACATGAGTGATGAGAAGAATGTCTCCATCATAAAAGCAAGGTTTTAAAATGACTAACAGCAAACCCAACATTAATAAAAAGTGTTTCAACAACTTTTCCATCTCCCATGTAGAGAATAAGATCTCCTCTGGTAATGATATTCCAAAGACTGTTATTATTCTTAAGGTGTGCCAGGATCCCCCTTTTAGGCTGGTAGATCTGAGGCAGCCTTTGCCCTGCCCCATACACCTTTGACACATGCTTCACAGAGGGTCACCTAGCTCCACGGAGGGTACCTAGTGGTATAGGTCTTGGAAGTACATCTTATCTATTTCAACTAAGTCCCTGCCCAGACTTCTCAGTATTTGGAAATGGCACAGACATCTCTTGAGCTGAACTGAAAAAGCCAATAGAGCCAAATGTCTAATTTTTTCTTTATATACTTCTCACATTGATGTATAACTTACTACAGTAAGTCTTAAGTATAAGACTTGACGAATATTGACACTCAATATTTGTACACTCAAGCAACAACCAGACCCACACTGAACACAGCACTGTCCAATAGGAATTTCTACAATGATAGAAAGGTTCTGTAAAGAAATATAATTCTGTACTGCCCCATTCATTAGCTATTGTCCACCATGTCACTGAGCACATCAAATGTGGCCAGTACTGCTGAGGAATTTAACTTGTAACTTTATTTAAATTACATTTAAATAGCCACAGTGGCTACTGGCTGCCATATTGCATAGCACAGACCTAGAACATTTTCAGCAGCTCAAAGTTTCTTGTTCCTTCTTCCTGACAGGATTCTCCAAACACAACCCCTCTTTAATAAAAATTGAATTATGGTTAATTTCAGATGTACATAACCATTCTTCTAACCTCCAATATAATACCACAGGTGAATTTTGGCTATCTCTAAGTTTAATAATGATAAAAAATATTTTTAATTTTTAGATCCGGTGCTTTATTTGAAAGAATGATGGGTAAATATTAGAAAATAACTCTTTATTAACAAAAAAGCCAATGTCTTACTTTACTATTATCATTATTTTTATCTATAAATACTCTTCCAGGGGCAAAAGTTTTGGTTTTTGTTTTAGTTTTTTGAGAGAGAGAGGAGGCATGCAAGCAGGGCCGGGAGGGGGAAGCAGAGGGGGAGAAAATCTTAAACAGGCTCCATGCTCAGCATGGAACCAGACATAGGGCATAATCTCATGACCCTGAGATCAAGACCTGAGCCGAAATCAAGAGTCAGACATTTAACCCACTGAGCCATCAGGTGCCCTGGGGCAAATGTTTTTTTTTTTTTTAATCTCTTAAGAGCTACCAATTCATACATACACACACGCACACATATTTGAGGTAAAAATGTTATCAACTTATCCAATATTTAAGATACTATATAGACAGACCTTTCTAATGGGCTATAATTCTTATTAAAAACAGCCTTGAGCATTCACCATATCTGGTATTTGAAACACATACAACCGTTTTTCTCTTTTCTTGCTTATAAGGTTGGAAAAATCCTGATGATCATGATTATCTCAGATGTTTCTGTAAACTCAACAAAATCCAGAGTACTGTTTTGCATTTAGCACTTGTCCAAAGTTCGTTATAAAAAGAGGATAATAGGGTCTTAAAATAAGTACTTGAGGGCAGCCTGGATGGCTCAGTGGTTTAGCACTGCCTTGGGCCCAGGGCGTGATCCTGGAAACCCGGGATAGAGTCCCACGTCAGGCTCCCTGCATGGAGCCTGCTTCTCCCTCTGCCTGTGTCTCTGTCTCTCTCTCTGTCTCTCTCTCTCTCTCACTCTCATGGATAAATAAAAAGTCTTAAAAAAAATAAGTACTTGATTTAAATATTTGTTTTGAAATGAACATTAATGTAAAATCGTATTTTGCTGTTCCACAGGTTGATGTAATCACTAGTTACTCTTGTTTTTTGTCATATTTATTATCACTCAATTACTGCTGCTACTCAAAGTAGCCAATATACAAACTTTTCGTTATGATCAATGACAAGATAAGGAACTTGCACAAGGATACAAATCAAATCACTGTTTCCTTCAAGAAGTTCTTTTTTTTTTTTTAATTTTTTTAAATTTATTTATGATAGTCACAGAGAGAGAGAGAGGGAGAAGCAGGCTCCATGCACTGGGAGCCCGACGTGGGATTCGATCCCGGGTCTCCAGATTCACGCCCTGGGCCAAAGGCAGGCGCCAAACCGCTGCGCCACCCAGGGATCCCTACTTCAAGAAGTTCTTATGCAGAACATCAGCTGGACTGAACAGTGTACTGAATGATGTTCTGGCAGAAATTTCACATTTCACTGTTCAGCCAGTCATAGTATGCAGACAGCACAGGTCTGTGGACCAGACTTTGAGTACCAGTGCCTTAGACTATAAATTCTTTTTTTTCATTTTTAAGAAAGATTTTATTTATTTATTCATGAGAGGCACAGAGAGAGAGGCAGAGACATAGGCAGAGGGAGAAGCAGGCTCCCTGCAGGGAGCCTGATGCAGGACTCCATCCCAAGACCCCAGGATCATGACCCAAGCCAAAGACAGATGCTCAGCTACTGAGCCACCCAGGTGTCCCCCTGGACTATAAATTCTTAAGAGCTGTTTTGCAAAGAGGAATTACACAAACATTATTCAGTTCTTACTCTCTAGTGCTTCATAATTCTTGGTTTTAGCAAGTTTCCAATAAAATATTTTAAATAGTTATCGAGCCACATAGATCTTCAAGTATTAAATATATATTAATCTTTATAAGCTTCTGCTCAAACTTTTTACCAAAGGTAATTACTCTCTTTGTGGCAGCAGCAAACGTTTGCCTCCCTGATATCTCCTAAAACATAAAATGAGAATGATCAGACTCCACAGAAAATTGTTAAATAGATTAATTCTATTTAATGAAACTATTTTCAGAAGAAAGTGACATCTTTTTCAAGAGTGAAGCATAACATTGACTTAAAGTGTCCTAATTTTAAAATTATGGTTATGATTTAATTAATAAAGAACCTAGAAACCAATGAAACAGAACTTTTAAATCTTCCCAAATAAAATTCTCAATATTTGGGTGGCACTGGGCCACACTATCATATAATTGTGTTTACCATATAAGGGGCAATATATTTAATGAAATATAACTAATTACTGCCTTGTAAGCATTATTAATTAGAGGGAGCTGGTCATGGCTCTTATGTATAAGCAACAAAAAGTGACCCTGTTTTACTAAAGAGTAAAAGAATTTATCAAAAGGATAGTAATAGGAAACATGTAACATTGCTGTAAAGCCTGAGGAAAGAACCAAGGAGAGGCAAAGGAGCCTAACATGGACCATGGCTTGAATTCCAGTCTGCCCAGTGAGGGCATGTATGTGTTGTCTCATAATTTGTAATGCCACCAGCATCTGCACTAGTCATTGTTCCTCCCGGCCCTATGACCCCAACTGCCACCACTTCCACCAAGAAAATGAATTCTTTCCTGCTCTGCTTTCCTCATAGTCTAGGCCATGTTTATCTGATCACCTAAACCCAAACCTAAGCCACATGCAGATGCCCTCGCTGCAAAGGAGGCTGGGAAACTAAGTGTCTGGCTTCTCTGGTATCAACAGACTCCAAAAGGAAGGAATTCTCCCAGCTAGAAAAGGGATTGTGGATATTTGGCAGCCATCCTGAATTACAAATGTACACTGCAATGTGTTTCCAAACTATTCATGCTAAGAGAGGAAATGACTAATTACCAAGATATAGATGTGAATCATTACTAACATATAGAGGACCTATAAAAAGGTCCTCTGGCATCTTCAAAATGCCAGGTGTGTCTCATTCAAAATGTAGTTTCTGTGACTCAAAGCATTTTAGCATAAACACTTCAAGACGGGATGACCTAGGGAGAGACTGTGTAATATACCACTTCCTCCTCCATCTCTCCCTCTCACAGTGGATTTCCCAAGGCCATCATCTAATTAACAACCATAAACCCTCCTGCAACACAACTGCCTATCAAATGTCTGGCTTCTTCATTAACTTGCATCTCTTTCTTCATCTCTTCTGATTAGCAGCTGATCAAAGCAAATCAAAAGCACCTGATACTCATTTTTTCATGATGGAGAGAGTTCATTTCTCTCTGAAGCACGAATAAAATTCAATTTCAGAGAGCTCTCTTCTCCTTTTGGAAAACCAGGCTCTGACTACTGAGGCCTTTATCTGACAAAGACTCCTCTCTGAAAATGTTTACTTGTGTTGTATTAAGCAAGGTACTAATATGTTTCTTCTGTAAATGTCATCACTATATATGCAGCATCAGATGCATCCACTTGTAATTCTTTGGACCATCCCAATTCTATTTCCAAAATAAAAGATCATTTGTCATGATCAATCTTTATGATGTGTCACTGGGTATGTTGCCATAAAAATCTGGAAAATAAAACACATTTTAAAAGGAAGGTTACAAGTATTCCTTAATTTTATTATTTAGTAAAACTTTCATGTAAGGTTTGCTCTGTAGGAAATCGATGAACATTTAATAAGTGACTACTATATACAGTGATGTGTAAAATCAGATACTGTCTTTGACTTTACGAAGCACACATTTTGGTGGAAGAGATAAGCAATAAACATGTAAATTAACAAATCAAACAGGATTATCAAAGTACACAAAGTACACAAAGCAATATGATGGAAAGTAATCAGAAGAATCCTATTTGACCCAGGTGGCTGAGGATGTGGTTGCAAGAAGAAAGAAGTCCTATGAAAAGCTGGAAAAGAATACAGCAGGGGGAAGGTCCAGTGATTACAAAGTCCCTGAGACAGAATGGGTATGACATGCTCCAGGACTTCATAGGAGGCAAAGAAGGTTGCAGCTGGATCGAAGCCAGGTCACTATGGGGTATTTTGGGCCAAGGAAAAGAGTACAGATTGTTCTATGGGTGACAAGAGGCAAGAATTGATTTATATTTTTAAAAGGTCACCATGCTTGATGTGTGGAAAACAGATTAGAGATAGCCCAAAGTGGAGGTAGGGAGGTAGGTCAGGGAGTTATTGTGGTCAGACAGATGAGATGGTGGCTTGGATCAGTTGCGGTGAGAGATGAAATTTTTTTTTTTGAGAGATGAATTTTTAAAGTATTTTAGTGAGGGGTGCCTGGGTGGCTCACTCGGTTAAGCATTCAACTCTTGATTTTGGTTCAAGTCATGATCTCAGTGTCATGGGATCAAGCCCCATCCCACTTAAGATTCTCTCTTTCCCTCTGCCCCTCCCCCATGCTCACACATGCTCTCTGTAAAAAATATTTTAGTGTCGAACAAATAATGATTACTGACTGTTAAATCAGGGAATCAGCATGCAGCAGACTGCAAAAATAACCACCAATTAATTCATCCTGTTGTCACAGGACCTTGCACCTCCTCCTGCCAGGAGATGGAATCTATTTCATCACCCTATGAATCAGGGCTTGGACATGTAACTTGCTTCTGCCAATTGAATGAGGCAGAAGCAACACCCTAGCCAATTCTAAGGCAAGGTTTCAAAAAGTTTTGTAGCTTCTACTCTTTTCTAGAACCTTGTTGCTACTATGAAAACATGCTAAGACTAAAGACTAGCCTTCTGGAATAGGAAATATTGCACAGAAAAAGGCCCTTGGGGGGCACCTGGGTGGCTCAGTGGTTGAGCATCTGCCTTTGGCTCAGGACATGATCCCGGGTCCTGGGATCAAGTCCCTCATTGGGCTCTGCCGCAGGGAGCCTGCTCCTCCCTCTGCCTCTGTCTCTGCCTCTTTCTCTCTGTCTTTCATGAATAATCCAAAAAAGGGAAAAAGGCCCTTGGCATCCCGAAATCCCAAACCATGGATCAGCTAAACCCAAGCTGATCTCCACCTGACCCCCCCACACTGAAGCCAACCAGCAGAACACAACCAAATCCAGCCTAGAACTGCATAACTACCCAGAACACCCACAGACCAATGAGCTAAATAAAAGCTCATTATTTCAAATCAGTAAGTTTTGAGGTATAGTGTATTACCCAGCAAAAAATGTACTGTTACAATGGAAAAGCCAAGAATCGGGTATAATGTTGACACTACGTAATTTATGTAAGTACAGCAACTGACTCAAGAAAGTTTGGTGACATTTTTTCATTCTTTGGGCAGCCCTAAGGTAATATTTACTATAATCAGAGAAAGGTTACTCAAGCATATATATCTTTGGAGGGTGGTTTTATATTAAGATATATGACCAATTGGGAAAGTGATGAGAAATTCCTATTCTTTAAATTTCACATTAACTAATAATGCCAAGTAATAATGCAGGAGTTTACTTATCACATTTCACAGAATATTTTTTAATTCTAGGTGTCAACATAGTTATCTACCTCTTATTTTACTAAGGACATTTTACATACTCACTTAACTGCTTCTCCTAACCCTTTTATGAAAGGTGATACTCCACAAAGAGAAATTCCAATGAAACTATTTTATGACAAGCATTCCACATTTTTTTGTAGTTTTCTAAGACCTTTAAAAACATCATCCCAAACAGGTACTCACCTACAGACTATTGTAGAAGAGGGATCATGACAGGACAACAGAGGTGAGCACTCAGACCATAATTTGCCCTTGTGTTCAAGGTTACTTAAACTTCTGCTCCACAATTTACTTATCTACAAATACAGAATATGATTGATGGCCACCCCAACTCTGACACTATATAACCAAAAGAGAACAACTCCATTTATTAGGTTCTTTTGGCATGGTCTACCCAGCATAATGTCTAGAAAATAGATATGCTTGGTCTTTGATCTTTTCTATCAATATTCATGTGGGACCCAACATAGTCACCAAAGAAAATTGCCAGTTATGTCATGAAGTCTTAGAATGTTGTCTCAGTTTAATCCCACCATCGATTCAAGTAAAATGAACAAAAGGGATTAAGGAAAAGTTAGATTTTCATTAACTTTCACAACTTAAGGGTATGTGGGGTGTGAGGGAGCACAGAACCATCTGCTGGTGAGGGAATGAGCACATAAAAACAATGACATCCTTTGGATACCCTCTCAGCATGACTCAAGTTCTAGCCAAAGAAGTTTTGATAACATGCTTGACAATGCTTTCATGTCGTTTCATTTTTCTATTAACAACTGTCCTATCACCAATATATTATCTAAAAGGTTTATTTTATATTTAAACACATTTTAGTATGTGTTTAGAGGGAGTAACTAAATCATCAGGACTACCATAAAAAGGGAAAATCTTAAGTCTGTAATGAAGACATAATCAAGAGCAAAACTCAAAGAAGGAGCAATAGCAGTTATGATATTAGTATCCAGGTACAGGAAATTTTGAGAATGCTGGCATCACTGAGTATGAGTAGTTTGACATTCTGGAGTATTGAGTTTTCTCTAAGTGAGAGCTTTACCATCATGTACCAGTACTTCTCTCATGTTAACCATGAATTCTGAGAAGCACTGTGCAGTGAAGGCCTCCTTATACTACAACTGGGAGCTCTCATGAAGTAGACCTTTCCCATGTAGATCACAGTTGACCTAGGCCTCGGTTGGAAATGGTTGTTCACACTCTCGTTTGGAGCTATTCTAATGGAATTTGATATTCATGGGTTGTTTCCCTATTGTCATAGATGGTTTTCTTCCTATAGAGATGTGATCCTCACCTTCAGCCTGATAGCTCTACAGGACTGATTTTTGGATAACTCAGGTTTCAATGTATAACCAGCAGGGATGCCATAAGGACAAAGCAGAAAAAAAAGAAGAAACAGAGGTCTGTACTATACTGAACATGTCAGTGGGAAGTGTTGTTAATATTTAAGAAAGTAGTCTGGTACAGAGGAAGGAAGACCTGCAGACCCTGCAGTCAGACAGAAAAGTCTGAACTTTTGTCATGCCTCAGATCAAGTTATTTAACAATTTTTGCCTCAGTTTCCCTCTATGTGAAATCAGAGTAAGAATATATGCCTTACAGGGTAGCCTGGTTGGCTCTGTCAGTTGAACTTCATATTCTTGGCTTAGGTTCAGGTCATGATCTCATGGGTCATGTGATAGAGCTACATATTAGGCTCTGTGCTCATCAGGGAGTGGCTAGAAGATTCACTCCTTCTGCCCCTCCCCCACTCACACACATGCTATCCCTCTCTCAAATAAATCTTTAAAAATAATATATCCTTCATAAGATACTGCGAAATAACATATTATAAATGAACCCCCAAATAAAAGAATAATAGGAATGTATAAGGTCTGTGTAATAACAAAAATGAGTGGTTTCAGATTCATCTAACAGTATCACATCATGGTTACCAGTCAGCTTTTCTGTGCTTTTCTTGCCTTTCCACTCATTACATGATGCTACCACAGCTCCAAGCACCAGGTTCTTATATGACTTCATTCAAAGCAGGAAGAAAAGGTATTGGGAGTTTCCCTTTACCCACCTATTTTATAAGGGACAAATCTTTCCCAGAAAGTTCACCTCCCTAAAGACCTCCAATCAGGGCCACTACATGGCATTTTTTAGGTTCTTAAAGTTAGGATGATGATAGTAGGATACTGCCTGATCATCAAAGAAGAAGTTTAGGACAAAGGCTTAGTAGAGAAGCAGGCAACCAACAATTTCTATCACCCTAAATGGAACAGCTAAAAACCGTTGCCAGCAAATAAGTATGGGCATTAAGTAAAAAATGATAAACGTTAGTTCCTTTTGTTATAATTATGCCAACTTCCCCTCCACCTGTAGTAAACCTTGCCATTGATGCTAAGCAGCCTCCATTTCCCACTGGTAAGAGTTCCCCAGCCTCCTCTCTGGGAACCACCACTCCCCCCAGTCATGGTCTCTTGGTGAAAGTGAATGCTTCCCTCTGCTACTGAAAGTCAGTAGGCTACATCTTTCCTCATACTTTCTGGGTGGAACCACAGGGGGGCACATGCCTTAAGCAGGACCATTTTATACCTCCTTTGAAGACTTTGCATTTTCAGTTTGTGACACAATGGCAGTGAGTGGATTGCTAAGGAAGCAGTGAAAGCAGCAGCAAGAGGGGCAGGCCTGCTGGCCTTCCTATTCCTGCGGTGTCAGGCTTTCCATGTTCCCTATGTTGCATCAGCCTCTAGATGTTTCTCAGACCTTTTGTGGACCAGTGCACCTATCGCCAACTGCTATCAGCTTACAACTGCCTCTTTCTCCAAAGAACTGCCCTTGACACACAACTAGCGCCTCTCCAGGAGATACCTGGGAACAGTAATTTGCTGGATCCAGCTCATACTGGCTCATAAGAGCTTGTCGTGCACGCTTTGGCTCACCTTTCTCCCCAGCTTGACATCCAGTATCATCACCCTGGTAGCCTGAAAGTAGTGATGATAAGAGTATGGATATCATGGAAACTGGCCAATTCTCTAAATCTATTTCTCCCCTCCTCCAGAGAACTACTTCACCAGGACATGGCTGCCAGGGAGGCTATGCTCCTTCTAGAAGCAATCCATAGCCAATGACAGAGGAGCACAAGACGCTGGCACTATACCGGGATGTGGAACTATTTATTCTCTGATGAAAAGCTCCAGAGCTCCCTGTGGAAGCCAGCTCAAGCTAGACTTCACCTGAACCCTCATTTTTTGCTTCCCTTCCTCAGGGAAACTTCTGTTTTCCTCACTCCCTTACAATTTTCTCCATAAAGCATTCCCTCTAAAAGTCATGTGTACAAAAATCTCCATCTCAGGTTCTAGAAACCCCAACCTAAGTTATCCTTGTTGTACCCTTTGGCTCCTGACTGTCTGCAAAGCCTGAGGCTCAGGCCTTCTATCAATTCTCTTAATCCCTCTCTTTCTAGGAAGTCTTCTTTTGCTTAAGGTAGCCAGCAACCTTTTCTATTTTGCTCACAACCATTGAAAAATTTAGCAGATATATAGAAAGGAACCCAACCTGCTACCTTTGTCTATTGGGAAATGACTTTTAAAGAAGCTTCAGAAAGTGATACATCCTGGAAAATGAGATCTATGAAAACAAAACAGATGATCTCCAATACTGAATCCACTGACCCAGTCTGATGTGTTAAAGATATTTAAAAGTAAATGCAATCTTTTCGATTAGAGTTACATTAGCTAGATTGCAGTAGCCAAATGAAATGCCCATGCCCATTAAAGACAATTATTATGTAATAAAACATTCTATTATGCTCAGCCTGTTAAATCCTACTGAAGGAATCTTCCTAGCATAACTCCAGAAATACCCTGCATATGTAATCAGCTGCAGTAAAACCTTTCCAAGTGCCAATGCTTTAGTTATCATTTTTTCTTTAGCATCTGAAACCTTAAAAGTCGATTATGCTTGAAAACATCTTTAAATTATTAAAAGCTTTCACATTTCACCCAACGAATAAAATGACCTTAATTAATAGAGAAACCATAGCCTTGTTCACATTAGCAACTCAAATACCTCTTAGGGCTCAACTGGAAATATGGAAATACAAAGTCTTTGACCTGCCCTGCTGGCAGCTACTTTTCAAAGTCCTCTAAGGTTTAGGTCAGAAAGATGGCACAAAAGTGACTCAGCCATGCATCTGACAGCCCAGGGAAAGCAAGATACTTGAATCCCCATAGACTAGGCACTAACGGATGCAAAATATGGCAGTGTAAATGTCCTCCTAAACAGACTTACTGAAACTCATTTTACTGTATAGGTGAGTCCCTAAAAGTTCCCTGTAAATTAGTTCAAAGAATCTAAACCAGGGCTTTAAGTAAAAGGAACTGCAAGGTGACAAGTTCTGAAAATACTCTTTTAAGAGGATTTTAAATAACCACTATCCAACTTATTATTACATATGATACTTGAGTTTTACACGTGGCATTTGATTAAAATAAGATAAAGCTTAGTAACACCCTGTAAAAACCATTTGCTAAGACCTGTTCCTTTTAACAAAGTATGGACTTTGGGTGATTATGGATGTGTCACTGTAGGTTCGCTAACTGTAACAAACGTACACTCTAGTGAGGGAGGTTGATGGTGGGGAGACTACGCATATGAGGGGGGTAGAAGGTTCATACACATCTCTGCACCATCCTCTTAATTTTGCTGTGAACCAGGGGTGCCTTGGTGACTCAGTCAGTTAAGCATCTGCCTTCAGCTGGGTCATGATCCAGGGTCCTGAATTCCTTTCCCCTCACCATTGGAACTCCCTGCTAAGCAGGGAGTCTGCTTCTCCTTCTGCCCCTCCCCCCTGCTTATGCTCTTTCCCTCTCTCTTTTTAGCTCTCGCTCTCTCAAATAAAATCTTAAAAAAAAAATTTGCTGTGAACCTAAAACTACTCTAAAATACTAATGACTTAAAAAAAAAAAACACCCAAAAAACAAAACAAGGACTCCATTCTTCATGGAACTTATTTATATAGTATTCTGTTTACTATGCCTTCCTCACCAAACGGTAAGCCCCGTGAAGGCAGGCCTTTTATCTCTTCACTGAAAGGCCACATGGCCTAACTTATGCATGGCCCAAAGAAGGTGTTCCACAAATATTTGGCTGGTAGAGGGAGAAAGCAAAAGGTAAATGAGCACCAATTTTTACTAGTAAAATTCTACACTTATATATTAACGAAAATAGTAGCATTAAAAATGTTAATTTTCAAAGACATTAAAAATGCTAAAGTTTTCAAAATGTTGATAAATCAAAATACTTCTGTAAAATAAACACAAGACTGCATTTCCTAGGGTTTGTATCTTGAGAAATCAGAGGGATATAATCCAGTTGAGAAAGTAAATCATTAATTAGTTGGGCCAAAAAACTCAATTTAAGTATTTGGTTCCCGGGTGTACTGAGTAGAATTAATTTTGGGGGTTGCTTAGAGAATAATTGACACATTCCCCCCAAATGCAGTAAAAAGTGAGTCAAGCACCAATCCATTCCCCTAGAAATGCACTATTCAACACAGTAGCCACTAGCCCCATGTGAGCACTAGAAAAGTAATTAGTGTGAACTGAGATGTAAGCTATGCTGTCAAGGTAAAATGCATGCCAAATTTCAAAGATTTGGGGCAAAAAAAATAACATATCTCAATAATCTTTATATTGTCTACAGGTTGAAATAAGGTTTTGGATGTACAAGCCTAAAATCTATATTAAAATAATTTCACCAGGGTCTACTTACCTGGCTCTTAGAAAATTCAAAATTACGTAGGTAACTCACATTAATGGCTCCATTCAACTTTTTTGGACATTGCTGCACTAAGGAATGTCCTGCCTCTGTGTAGTGACAACTCCTTACTACAAATCCATGGAACTTTCTGTCTAGAGAGCTTCTATCAGGCTGAAGCAAGATGGGAATTTCAAATAAAGACTTGGGAAGCCACCTTCAACCAGTGGCAGAAAGTGAGCTGAATAAATATACCAGTTTTCTTGCTTTTTCATTTGGGACAATTCAGAGGCATGTTCTACCTGTTTCATTGAAACCTCCAGCAGGACTGAGTACCAGTTGCTCATAGGGGCAACTCATTTGATAACATATCTTCATTGAATTATTTCCCTTTCCTAACTTCTACTCATCCAGATATTTCCTGGGATTCTTTCCCAAGAAATTATACTTATGTTAAAATCTGTATCCGGATGAACACAAACCTCAGCAATACAGAAGACACAACAAACCTTGTAGACACATTCCCATACCTTTTAATCTGCCCCAGGAGTTCCAAATTCAACCCTTCATAAGCCTAACTCATTTTACGTGCAAGTGTAGTAATAATCTTCTCTTACAACACTTATTGTCCTGTTTTATCCAAGACAAGATTTAAAAAATACGAATATGAAACCAAAATATAAACAGTAAATTTCAACAAATCTAATATGGAATTGTTTTTATCCTAGATATTTTATTGATTTCCACTCAACTCACTCATTAAGATTTTTATAGCTCTGTTCTCTTTGATTCTGTTTGGAAAGTTCTGACTTCTGGGAGATACAAAGTTCAGAAATGCTGAGATTCAACAAAGAGTTTTGTCATACTTCAACATAGATCTGTAGGTCAGGTACCCCATCATTTCCTCCCCCCCTCATAGAATGGCCTTATTTCAAGAATTGTGTAAGTGAACAATACACCTCTAAAACAAACCTTCCACATTCTAGGTCTTCCAAGAGCATTCTTACCACCCAGTTCTACTGATTTCCTTTACGCTGGTCTGTTGTTAAACATTTATTTGAAGTCCTTTCCTCTTCTCTCTAAATACCTTGGTTACTCAGGTACTAACAAAAGTAAATATGTACATTTGCTGCTCTTGGTATATAAACAAGATTCTTTGAGGAGGAGGAGTTTGCTTCATAAATTATGCTGCCCTGGAAGCTACTTCCTGGTCTTAATTTGGACTGCAGACCCTCTTATTCGTTCCTACAAGAGCAAATATACACATGCAATAGCCTTCTAGAACAATGAAGAACTGTTCACGCACATGCCTTTTTTTCTTGGGGCAGCCTTAGCTGGGAATAAGGGTCGTTGCTAGTCATTTATCTGAAAATCTGAGGTGTCATTTATCTGAAAATCTGAGGAAGAACTAGGAAGTTCTTCCTAGCCTTATACTTTATGTTGGAACTCACTACATTAATAGAAACACAGAATCTTTTTGGGGTTTTCTGCAGCAGCCACCCTAGAATCCAACATTTTAAAGCTCCCCTAACATAGGGGCTAACATATTAGCATGGAAAGGAGTTGGCTTAAACACACAAATATATTTTCTCATCTACTGAGAACCAGTAGATCTGTCTCTCTCCCCACAGGCCAAGCCTGTGAACCAAAAGTGATTCCTCCTCTCCTACCCACATCCACCAAGGGCTAACTCAATTCTCACCTCCTTCAATCTCAGAGTGCTGGGAAGCATGTACTTTAGGCAGTAGTATGCTCAGGCCAGCTGGCACAGGACAGTGACAGCCGGCTGTCCCAGCTCCATTCCAGTGACATCATTGTTGGTTAGCCTGAAATTGGCCACAGTGGGAGTATTACTATCACCAAAATTAGCCAATGGTACAATTCAGGACTACCTCCCCAACCCCTGCACAGCAGTTAGCTAACATTTACCAGCACACTACTAAATTTGGGGAATTAAAAACACCAGAGCAGTTTCTCCTGCCCACTCAGGAGAAACCCCCTCCACAATAAGGACAAGAAATGCCTCAGTCCAGTCAACAGGCTCCCTTATCCACAAATTGTCTTTGACATTTGCTCAGGGGACATGTCTAAGGAAAAGAAAGGCGGCAAAGCTTTTATCAACATAGAAACAGGTTCTAGGACTGAGTTTAGTTCAACATTGCTTTCCAAAACGGTTTGAACCCTTTGTGATTCTAGACACAACAGAGTCCCTTGAGGAGTTATATACTAATGTAATCTTTGTTCAGCTCCTTAAGAACTCTTAATGAGAAAGAAGGAGCCATTATATGAAGAAACTCAAATGAGGAAGATCTCACTTACCATGTCCCACAATGTAACAAGAAAATTTTTTTTTAATCCTAAGTATATAGTAGTTATGCTAGATGCTGCAAAAATTTAGCTTTGCCTCTTTATATTACTCTTTTCAATAATGCCATGTTTTAAGGAAATTACTTTGTAGCACATTTCCATTTGTAAGAACCTGTTTCTTATCACATCTTATAGATAAGTGTTTATTCACTGGAGTTTCTCACAACAACTCTTGTTTGCAGGGTAAATAAACATGATTTTCATGACTTTCTTCAGAGAAGTGTAAAGTCATATGTCTGTTGTCTCACACCTATTGGAAATCTAAGGTTCTTAGACTTCACAGAATTACCCAGAGAGAGCTTGTTAAAACACACCTTTCTGAGCCCCACTCCCAGGGATTCTGAGTCAGTAGGTGGGGCCCAGAGCTAGCATCTCTAACAAGCCCCCAGGTGATGCTGCTGCTGCTGCTGGCTTATGGACCTCAATCTGAGTAACTGCTCTCCACAATGCTGCACCTGGAGTGCAGATGATGCCCACTGAACAACATCCAGAAAGGAGGTGCTTCCAGTACCATGCATATGACTTCCATGAACCCCATAATTAGTGCTGTCATAATATTTACTCAGACACAGCTGGGAATGATACCCTGCAGGCAGAAGTACAATGTTGCCGGGTGACAGAATGCTATTGGGTCCTGGAGAAGAGGATCTTATAAAACACCAAGAGACTACTTTAAGCTCCACATCTAAGGTTACATGCAGGTCATAATATACACCAACCATGTTATTCTCTATTCAACATCTATCTATGAGCCATTTCATCAAATAAAAACTTTTAGGAAAGTGCACAACTCCATATTGTGTCCCTCTGCCTTCATTTTATCCAGGGCTTGTGCTGAAAGGTATTTAAAATATTTGTAATTAAATCTAACAGTGTGGATGCCTTTCCCACGTGGTTTTAGGAGAAGCTGTGGCAGCCAGAGTGTTCCAGCCCTATGAGACATATTTACCGCAAATAATGCTTTGTTCTCAATGTGTTTCAAAAAGTAGAACCAAACCAAACAAAAACAAAAACTAAATTAAAAAAGGGAAGATCAAAAAGCTCATTTCAGACTTTTAAGGCAATGACAAAATAATGAAAACATCTTAAAACATCATCATTTGTTTCTCCATGCTATTCACAAGAAGGTCCAGGATTGAGGCTTTAACGATTACCTTGAACAACCGAAAAAAATGACTCTTGTTTTCAGTTCTGAGCAAAACTATCCCACACAAATCTGCTGTTCTCCCATTTGGATTTGGACTCATAAGGCATGGTATCAATATTGCTTCTACAAATCCATCAACCTTTCTCACAGAATGCTCCCAGAAGTTCCCAGCACAGAATTTCAAGTTGTTTTTTATTTTAGAGAAAATACATATTTATCTGAATTCTGCTTCTTTTTGAAGTTCATCATCTGTATCGGTTCAACTGACATTGATACTCTTCTCACAAAATTACAGGGCCTGTTGTAATAAGACAGTTTATTCATTTAGCACCAGATTATGCTAACTCATTTTCCTCACAACGTAAGCATATCAAGTATCACCAGTGTTATTCAAGAATTAAACGCCCCCCACACCCGCCAATTATGGGTAATACCACAATTTAAACTGACAAAAGTGATAAAGGGGAAATTATCTCTAGTTTTACTCTTCCTGATGTCATTGTTTCTTATAGAAAACTAATCCTCATTTCCAGTCATGATGCCATATTAATCCGAACACATGACATTTTCTCTGGGTTGGCTCTTAAACTTGTTCCACAGATATTCAGGGTAAGGTGTTGATTGCTAAGAATCCTTCCTCTTAAAGCCCAATTCTTACCAGATAAGTATAGGTTAAACATAGTGGAGTTGATCCCATTAAGATTTGGCCCAAATATTAGAGAATGGATTGAGTTGTGAAACTTCAGAATAAATGGGAGCAACAGTATTTTCTTAATTCTTTTTATTTTGAAAAATTTCATAACCATAGAAAAGTTGCAAGAGTAGAAGATCCAGGCTTATATAATCTTCACCTACGTGAGCCAAAAGTTAAAAAGTTGCCATATTTGCCTTTTCTTCCTATTTGTCTCCCTATCCCTACTTTTGTGTGTGCTGTTACACAATTACACATACTTGTGTATATAAATATATGCATATCCTTTTAGGGGAATCATTTGAAAGCTATTTGTATATATGACACTTCACTCATGAATATTCAGCACATTTCTCCTAAGACCAAAGTCATTCTCCCATGTAACCACAATATACTGATCAAATTTGGAAATTTAACATTGATACATTATCTATTATTTAGTCTGTAATCTAAATCTCCACATTGTCCCAATAACGTCCTTTATAGCTTCACTTTTTCAGAATCCAATCCAAAACCACACACTGCATATGATCACAATGATTCTTGAGATGCCTTTAATCTATATCAATATGTTGGCTTTGTGGCACTGACTTTTATACATATATATATTTTTTTAATTAAGTAGGCTCCACACCCAGCATGGAGCCCAACATAGGGCTTGAACTTACAACCCTGAGATTGAGACCTGAGCCAAGACAGAGTCAGACGCTTAACAGACTGAGCCACCTGGGTGTCCCTCTGACATGGACATTCATTGTAACTGAATTTTTTCAAGGATGGTCCTCAACTTAATTCACCCAATTTTTCCCTCATGATTACCTTAAATTTTGGCATGAATTCTGCATAAATGACGTTACATCCTTTCTCAATGCATCTTATGGGGCACATAGTTTCACTGTGACACATTACTGACAATATTAAATTTGATCACTTGGAAAAGGCAATATCTTACTCAGTCTCTCCATTTTAATTGTACTTTTCCCCATTGTAAGTAATAAATAATCTGTGGATGACACTTTTAAGACTATATGAATATTTCTCTTGCCAAACAACCTTTAAACCCAGTGGTTTTAATAACCGCTGATGACTTGCCTAGATGACTATGGTATTTACAAAATAAGTATTATGCCTCAAGCATTCTATACACTGGAGAGAGAGTCCAACACAAATGCCTGTTACTTGTATATAGAAAATATTCCGGGGCAGCCTGGGTGGCTCAACAGTTTAGTGCCTGCCTTCAGACCAGGGCATGATCCCAGAGACCCAGGATCGAGTCCCACATCAGGCTCCCTGCATGGAGCCTGCTACTCCCTCTGCCTGTGTCTCTGCCCCCGCCCCCTCTCTTTCTCTCATTCTCTCTCTCTCTCTCTCTCTCTGGCTCTCATGAATAAATAAATAAGTAATCTAAAAAAAAGAAAATGTTCCTTACAATTGATCCTACTATTGTTTAATAGTTTCTTCTCTCTTCTATTTTCTGAGAAAATGCATTACTAGTGGATAATTCTGTGAGTTCAGCTTCAGTTATTTTCTTAAATAACTCAGACAAATTAAAGAATGGAAATAAACATAAAGGTTTTAAAATAAGCCTTAACAAGCAAAACCAAAACAAATGGCCCTATGTAGACATTCTCTGTGGCAGACAGAATTTACAGTGCATCAAATATCCCATATGTCCTCCCAAAGGGACCAGATAACCAGTTCTAGCCAATGACCTCTGAGTGGAAGTAATAAGTCACATCTGAACAGAAGCTCTTCCTACAAATCCATGCATAGCCATTGCCTCTCTCCCTTCTCAGCAATGACCTTGGAGCCTGAGTGTTGAAATGAGGAGTCCTACCCCAGGAGTCATCCAGGCCACTGAATCATGGCATTGAGAACAGCAGCCCTGGAGGGTTGCTTAACTACAGAGGATGGGGCATGAGTAAGAAACAACCTATGTGTTGAGCTGCTGTATTTTGGGTTATAACCACAGCATAAGTCTAGTCTATCCTAATATCTTTAAAAGCCAGTTTTCACCAACAGTCAGAATTTTACAAGAACAATCTCTGGAAGAGAATGGTGTTTTATTAATTTATCCATGATAATAACTCAATCATTAATGCGAACACACTAGTTACCTACAGAAGAAACTTCTCCACTCTTCCCCCGTCCTCTTTTTTTCTGGCAGAGCCAAACTTTAATGAACAAAAATGAGACCTAGTGGTATTAGAAGCTGGCCTGTATTAGTTTAGGAGAGCTGCTTTGTAAGCTGGTTGATGTAACATTGGTCCCTTGATATTGGCCACGGTGGAAGCATTTACATCAAAGCAACTGGCAAATGCTACAAATCAGCCCCACTTCCCAAATCTTCATACAGAGAGGGCTGGTTGTTGAAGATTTAATGGCACATGACTGGCTACTTTCTTTCTCTGGTTCTGCCGCAAATAGGAGATGGACATATGACTCAATATTTACCAATAAAGCTTAAAAGGAAATAGAATACAGAACATCAAGAAAGACTTGTCTCCCTACTAATAATGAAACAGTTGGTGCACCTGGGTGGTTTAATCGGTTAAGTGTCTGCCTTTGGCTCAGGTCATGATCCCAGGGTCCTAGGATCAAGTCCCACATTGGGCTCCCTGCTCAACAGAGAGCCTGCTTCTTTCTCTCCCTCTGCTGCTCCCTTGCTTGTGCTGTCAAATAAATAATTAAAATATTTAAAGATAAATAAATAATAAATAAAAATGAAATAGTCTATACAGTATATCCAAAAGAAACACAGGCGTACAACCAAGAAATATGTACTAGAATGTTCATTGCAGCACTACTCACAACAAAATTGGTTACTATTCAAATACTCATCAACAGAATAGACAATAGAGCACTATAAAGCAATGAAAGCAATTTACAACTGTACACAAAAAAAAATTCCTGTGAATCTCACAAACACAATGAGTGAAAAAGGCAACACAAGACAGTACAGTACATAGTATGTGGTTCTATTTAAAGTTCAAAACAGGCAAATTTATCTGTACTGTTAGGAATTTAATATTATACAACCAGTTACAATTGGAGAAGGTAGAAATGGAAAAAGGGCTTATGAGAGACTTCTTGGGTGCTAATTATCATCTGTTTCTTGATCTGAGTGTTGTATATCAGATGTGTTTAGTTTGTGAAAAGATAACAAGCTGTATATTTAGGATACACACACTTTTCTGTATGAATAATATACTTCAATAAAATAATTGTTTTAAGAGAGAAAGAGAAGTGACAAGAGAGAAAAAAGAGACGGGACAGACTTTATTTCTCCTTCCTACATTAAGACATGGCTATGTGAGACCTGGATGTCCAGAACTATAGCTGCCATCTTCACATCCTGTGGGTAGCAAAGCTGGATCACTAATGACAAGGTTGAATCACTGCACCAATCTTAGAAGTTCCTCTGGATCTCTTGTTTTGGAAATAATATCATTGTTTTTTAGCCTAGGATAAGTATGTTACCAAAATTATTGATTCTGATTTTAAATGAAGGCAGCCTTTGGTATTCGATAAGGAATGTTTGTTGTCATGATTGCAAAGCAGAATGATTAACCTATATAAGTTAATCATTTTCAACACTCTATCAAACAATCAAATGGGCTGTCTTAGCCCATGATGGCTGCTGTAATAAAATATCACAGACTGGGTGGGATACAAACAACAGATTTATTACTCATAGTTCTGATGCCTAGGAAGCCCAAGATCAAGTCACCAGCATGGTCATGTTTTGGAGAGGGCCCTCTTCCTGGTTCATAAACTGGCATCTTCTCACTGTATCCTCACATGGTGGAAAGCACTGGAGATCTCTCCGGAGCCTCTTTTATAAAGGCACGAATCCCATTTATGAGGGCTTCACCCTCATGATTTAGCACCTTGCAAAGGCCCCACCTCCTAATACTACCACTTTTGGGGGTCATGTTGTCAACATATGACTTCTGGGGACACATTCAGACCATAGCAAAGGTTTTCCTGATAATTCTGGGGTTTTTTAAATTGGGTTCCCTAAGTTACATTCACTCACCTGTCAACTCCAATGTTGGAATGGAATTCATTTAAAAATATTTATTCTGTAATATCAGAATTTCCTCGCCTCTGTCACCTATTTCCTTCCCATTGCCCTTTTATTTTCTTCAGCATATCTTTGTCTCCAAAATCATATTTGTCTGTAGCTTTCTCTTCTGGAACATAAGCTCTATATAAGAATAAACAGGAATAGAGAGCAATTTTCCATTTGGTTTGACCTGACCTCTCTGATGTCTGAAACTGTGCCTGGCACAGTATGGACAATCAGTAAGTGCTTTTTAAAAAAAAAAAAATGAATGGAGAAGGAACCCACATTTCCAGGCAATATTCAAGCTTTCCACTGGATACCTCCTGTCTAATTCTGGATTTCCCTCTTCTGCAACCCCTTCAGTCCCCCAGCTGCTTCACCTTACTTCTTCCTGCCACACACAGTTACCAGGCAGGTCTTGTGGCACTGGGGTCTGTCTGTCCTACCTGTTCCTGGGATTCAAGGGGACATCTTGTCACCTGGCTTTGTTCTAACCATTGTCTGTGGGTTTCCAGCTTTGCTATCTAATTGCCCCGTGTTTGTAAGAGGATTGTAAAAGATAATAAACTATGCCTTCCAGACTGCTGACACTTACCCAGAATTCCCTCTATCTGCAATTTTTAAACATTTTCAAAATAATCCAGTGACAAGCATGCCTTTTAACAAATCAAGAAAAGAGAGCTATACCTTATTAGGCCTGAGCCTCTGACTAACCAGAAGCACAGCATAACAAATGTAGCACAATTACCATTTGTTAGATGAGTGAAAATACAGGCAGACAGGGCATGACTTGAACCACGGCATGAATACACTAACACTGAAGCAGGACATATCTCCAAGTGTGTGAATATGAAGCTTACCTTTCTCATCAACAGTATGGCAAATCTTGCCTGCGAAGTCTGCCCATGGAATAAAACATTCCATCAAAATACAAGGCAGAGATTCTAGTAATTGGTCTGTATCCCTGCCAGTCTGCATCAATACACAGGTATCCCAGTGACACGCTCTGCCTCTCAGCTATCAGTGCTAAAAATACTTCTTTGCTACAACTGCTATAGGGTGAAGACTTTGACTTTGACATAATCTATCAGATTGGGCTATAGCTCTTCCCCTTTTCCTAACTTTCAATGACGTTCTGGACTCTTCCCCTCAAAATTGAATCTGACAGTTGCAAACCAAAGAGATTGAAGAGAACAAATGGTCTCCAAGCTTTCCTTCAAGCCCAGTTACACAAACTTAATGTGCCTTCAGCTCAGCTGCAGGCTAGAGAGAGCACATCCAAGGTACAGAGTAAATTGAAATGCTTCAACAAAGGTGATGGAATGGAATGGTTTCACTTTTCTCTAAAATATTTAGCTGCTTTTTCTCTGTTTTAAACTACCAACCAGCCATTCCCCCATGTGATGTAGTCTCTGGAATGGAGATGAAATATTTCTAAAGAGATAAGCTCTTTAAAAACTAAAAATGGTACGAAGAAATCAGTAGTAGCTGATGGAAGAATACAGAATGGGGAGACCGTGGAATGATGTTATTATAGAAATGTGTGAATGATTCTACTGAGGAATTTGGTCTTAAATAGGATCACAAAATGGGCTGATAGCTGGAAATTCCAGAAATTTTTTTTAAAAGGGAAAAGTATACATATATGTGGGTGATACAGAAAGGTAAACCCAATGATCCGGGAGAGAGGGAAGAGTTGTGAGAACAAGCAAGAAAGCATGGCACTCCGCTTCCTAAGTGGAGGGTTTGACCCTAAGACCCTGGCAGGAGCACTCAGTTCATTCAGAGAAAAGGGAACAAAGGCAGAGACCATGGGTGCAGAGGGAAGGTCTGTAGTGTGATGGTGGGGGTGAGGGGACATTCTATTCTGATGGCTGCTGTTTCCTTCATGAAACAAGAAAAGTATCAGTGGAAATGAGACAGAAGAGAAGTGCAAATGAGACAGAAGAGAAGATATGGAACAATTACCTAAGCCAACAAGAGACTAAATGGATGTGGGAAATATGATCAGACTACCCAGCCACTCAAAGGGCTCCGGAGTGGTTTGTAGCCATGAATAGAAAGGGAAACCAGCCAACACAGTTAGATTTTTCTCCAGCTGTGTTTAGATGGGCAAGTATAGGCAACAAGTCAAGAGTTAAAAGGAATCAAGGCTAGACTTTGGCCAGGTGAAAAGGAGAAAGGGGCAATATGTGCCACACATAGGCAAGGGAGTAGTTATTATGTCGGGGACTAGAATCTGAGCTGGAACATGGCAGAGATAAATGGGATGAGGGGGATGAGGAATGGTGTAAAGGTGGTAGCATCAGTGGATTCCAGGTCACAGAGGGACTGAAGAATTATTGGAATGGAGCCACTACAGGGAACAAGGTCTCTCAAGAGAGTATCCTCACTGCCACACAGGACTTCCATATTAGCATAAATGGAGAAGCAAGGGGTCAAGGATAAACAGTGGAGATAGTCCCCTATTGCTTGAGTCTGCTGTGGGAACATAAAGCTCAGACTAGAGCAGTGAGGGAAAGGTAAAACTGTCCCGTAAGAAGACATGAGAAAAGGACAGGGGAGAACTCCTAGGCATAAACATATACCTGAAAAAAACATGTTTCTCTCTAAGACTGTAGATATAAAAAATATAACAAGAAATAAAAACATCCTTGAAGCAGGATTTCCATGTGGTAGTCATGGTAGTGACCCTTTTCCTGGAGCCTTGCCATCTCCCCAGGATTCACAAAACTAGAGACTGCTGCTGTTGGAAAGCTCCTTAGAATTTTTCTAACCAAACCCATTTTACAGATGGGTAAATAAGACCCAAATAGATGGGGGGCACATAAAACCACATAGATATAACACAGACATCTTGACTCAGTTTTTAAAAGGAAGCGTCTATCAACTGGCCCATATGAAACTGATATCTTATAAGTCAAAAGTGGCTAAATATTGCCACTTCCACATTGTTCAACCTAATGACCTACAGAGTTCTTTCCACTCTAGCAGTGTCAAGAATGAACAGGTATCAATGATTTAGAAAAAACTATTGCTTCTAACTAACTCTCTAAATTTTGTCAAGAAAATATTTGCAGGAAACTAGCTGAACAGCAAAGAATCCAAAACTGACGTTAATCTTAGTAAGGAGATGACAAAGAAGCCAAAAGTCACAGAGAAGAGCAGCCATCTGGGGCTGTGACTATGAGATTACTGGTGACTCTAAGAATGAAATTAAGGTGAGCTTGGGGAAGTATACATGGATTATGATTATAAATCTAATACTTATGGCTGAGGAACTGCACAGTTAGGAAGAAATGTGTGAGAAATATCAGAAAGGGAGACAGAACGTAAAGACTGCTAACTCTGGGAAACGAACTAGGGGTGTTGGAAGGGGAGGAGGGCGGGGGGTGGGAGTGATTGTGTGACGGGCACTGGGGGTTATTCTGTATGTTAGTAAATTGAACACCAATATAAATAAATAAATAAATAAATAAATAAAAATAAAAAAAAAATAAAATGTTTGGAAAAGAATGCTCAAACTATTAAGCCATATGGTCCCCAGATTCAGACCAACCAAAAAATATATATATATAAATTTCTTTCAAAAATTTCTTTCAGCACATTTTTATCAATTTTGTTAAGCCAAATAAAAATCTCCAAGTGAAAAAAAAAAAAAAAAAAAAAGGAAGAGGAGAGTGGTCAGCAAAGTGTATTCTATAGTAAAAGTAGAAAAACAGAATCAGATCCAAGAAAGAGGGTTTTGCAGGAGTCTCCAAGGCTGTTCCTCCCTGGGAGGGACTTGGAGATGGACACCATTGCTCTACAGAGCTCAATGATACCAGCCAAGAAGCTCATGTTATCAACTCTGACATCCACAATCTGTTTGTGAAGACAACCTGGCTTCTCACCAGGATATGACCACTAAAAGAGGCTGTCATTGTCAGATGACACCTTTCAAATTCCTGGTGGTTATGTTTCTCATTGAATATTAATAAAAAAAGCACTATTACTTTTCATACATTAGTCTCTGTACTTGATAAACATGGCTAATGTGCTTGGTGTTTGAGAAAAAAGCTCAGTGCCCATGTACAGCCCCTGGGTACACACTGGAGGCATCAAGCAGAGAATTTCCTCACATGCCAAGGCATTCCTGCGTCTCTTGGCTGGAGGGTTGACATGGTGCTCAGCCTGTGTGCAAGGCCAGGGAATTAACACCCCAACAGCAACCCTCAAGCCAAGAAGGTGTTGATAAATATCTCAACTTCCACACCCTTTGGTGAGAAAACTCAGGTACACCTGACAATGTTTCCTCAATGGTCTTCAGGAAAAACTCAAGCTAAGAGAAGTCAGCATGCTGAGAAAACCGATTCCTCACCCTTGAAAATTAAATAAGGGCAAAGGTGAATTCAACAAGATATGGAAGGCCGCCCATGAGGATCTGTCTGGAAGATGAGCTGGCTTTGCCCAAAGAACTACAGCATGCAACAATAGAAAGAGACGTGGCTTGTCCTTGTATTTTTTCCTCTTTCAATTCTTCATAAGCATTAGACAGTGTGCGTTATTCTGGTAAATTATGTTACTACTTTCTCCCATTTGGCCAGAGGTCACACTTCTCAAAATTGGTCTTATGAGTGAAAAAGATTACACATTGAGTTAATGTGGCTAGGGAGTAGGCGGAAAAGAAGAGAGAAAGAAAAGAAAGAAAATAAAAGCATGTGGGAAACAATGGCAGAAGGTGGGAAGGAGCCAAGTTAGTGGACACCAGAAGAGACAATAGAGACGTTAACATTCTAACAGCCACTATGGCAATAACAGACAGACAGCAGAGCTGGAGGCCCAAGGTATCTTTGGTTAATTGCTTCGAATACTTGATTCTCACAATACTTTTTTATTATTTTATTCTCCCATTGCCACAACTAGGTAGTGTCCGACCAGAAGACCTTGGGGAACAAAGCAGACAAAGACAGCCCAACATCTCTTTTGTGATGAAAAAGCAAAAGCCGTGATGCATGTAACCTAAGCAGAAGAGATTGTGCATACCACCTCACACCTACCAGAATGCCTCAAAGTGAAATGACAGTCAACGTCAAATGTTAGGAAGATGTAAAGCAAATGGACAGCTCTGACCCAGCTGGGAGTATAAATGGCAGAACCACTTCTAATAGCTCGGTTGTTCCTTACCAATTTAAACACCAACCTTATTACCCACCAATTACATTCCTCAGTATTTACCCCAAAGAAAAGATATGCAAAATAGTTCGTGGAGCCTTTATTCATAACAGCAAAAAATCAGAAACAACCCAACTGTTCAACAGATGAATGGATCAACAAACTGTGGGATACTTTTTTCAAAAAGAAAAGGAACTACTGATAATATGCAACAATGGACCTCAAAGCATTATAATAGAGGTGTGGCAGTGCACACTTTCTAGAACAGGCTAAATTAAGTGATGATAGAAATCAGACCAGGAGTTACCTTGGGAGTTATAGTGCGTGACTAGAAAGGGGAATAAAAATATTTTAGGGTATAGAATGTCCTATCTTAATTGGGGTATGGGTTGTACATATCTATACAAAACTCAGAACCATAAAATTTATATCTCTGCCTTTCATTAATGTAAATTACAAACAAGATTTCTTTTGATTAAAAAAAAAAAAGAACAGCATCAGTAGACTCACTCATATGTTGTCAAGTTTCAGGACAGCTTGGGTGAAAGTCTGTTGCAGTTTGGGATTCCATCAAAGTTGTTGAACAGTACCCTCCCATGCACATGCACAGAGTATCATGACCTCATTTCCCCTCCACTAAATAATTTCCCAAATTCACCCTGCTGTCATTTCACACAGGAATAAATGGTGTAACTACAGATGAATCCTTTGATTTTCCTTCAGGTACAAGTATTATCACATCTGCTTCTTTCAGACAGAATATCAAGTCTAATTATAGCTGTGTTCCCTATACTAAAAAACTGTCCATCTGACACATTTGTTCATTGTTCTCCCTTGTACAGATTAGAATTCTCGTGGGGGCACCTAATAGAGAGGTAGAGATTGTGCATTCACGCTGAAGTTCCTCCAATGTAACGTAAATTGATTTTTCTTCCAAAACTGAACATAAGCCATTCATCATGAGAAGAGTTACATTTAAAATTCTGACTTTACATAGTAAAGAAATGGTTATTGCTAAAACTGGGAAAAATGGAAAGATGGGGGGAAATCAGGTAAACTAACATTTGAATGCTTACTTTGTACTGAACACTTAAGGTGGTGCTTTGCATATGCAATCTCATTTCATCCTCATAGTATCACTGTGAAATAGGTATTAATAGAACGTAGGTGACATGACAAAACTGAGGCTCATAGAAATTAATATGCTCAAAGTTCAGAGCCAATAAAAGGTGGAAGCAGAATTTCATCCCTCGTCTACACAACTCCACAGCCTACATTTTTTCTGCCTAGGATGACATCCATCCATTTACTCATTCGACAGATGTTTACCTCCGTGTATTCTTGGTTTGCTCTGGGAGAAAGCAGCTATATGTGATGAGAACACTTGAGTAGCCCTATAGAGAGGCCCATGTGGTGAGTAATGGGGACCTCCTGACGATAGCCATGGTAGTGAGCTTGAAAGCAGGCCCCTAAACCCCAGTCAACATCTTCAGAAGAGACTGTAGCCCTAGTTAAGAATACTCTGACTTTAATCTCAAGAGGAGCCAGAACCAGAGATATCCAGTTAAGTTCCTCCTGAATTCGTGACCCACAGAAACCATGAGATGAGAAATATTTGTCGATTTAAAGCAATAAGTTTATATTTATATTCCCCAAATGAATGAGAACATATAATGTTTGTCCTTCTCTGATTGACTCATTTCACTCAGCAATTATGCTGTATTAACCCTTCAGTTCCATCCACGTTGAAGCAAATGGTGGGTAATAGTGAAAAGGAATAGAAGGGAAGGGAGAAGAAATGGGTAGGAAATATCAGAAAGGGAGACAGAACATAAAGACTCCTAACTCTGGGAAAAGAACTAGGGGTGGTGGAAGGGGAGGAGGGTGGGGGGTGGGGGTGAATGGGTGACGGGCACTGAGGGGGGCACTTGACAGGATGAACACTGGGTGCTATTCTGCATGTTGGCAAATTGAACACCAATAAAAAATAAATTTATTATAAAAAAATAAAATAAATAAAGCAATAAGTTTGGGGGTAATTTGTCATAGAGTAATTAAATAGACAAAGATCCATTCATTATAAGCCCATAGTATAAGATGTGCCAGGAAGTAAAAAACAAAGGTGCTAGTGCTATTTTAGGTATGGTGGACACAGGAGGCATCTTCTGTGGGTTTCATATTTCACTTGAAACACAAAGGATGAGAAAAGAGAATTATTCTCTGGATTTGGCAGCATGAAGGTAGCTGGTTCCCTTGACAAGATTGGTTACAGTTATTGTAAACCAAGGCCCAATTAGAGTAAAATAAAGAGTAAATGAATAGAAAAAAGCAAAATAACTGTACGCATGGATATTCCTAAATCTCAAGGAGGAATGACAACAGAAATAGCAGGAAGCTAAGCTGGAAGAGGAGGACCATTGTTGGCAGTGTTGTCTCACTGTTGCTCCTTTGAGATGAGCGGTATCAGCACATACATACAGTGTATGAGGAGAAAAACCAGTGTAAAAGGAGGAAATGACCAAGCTGAGGATGTGCAATCTGGAGCACAAACTGTGGGATCGAGAAAGAAGAACATTTCCTGCATCGTAACAAGGGCTGAGAAGGCTGAGCCCTGGGGTAAGGTTTCTGTGAAGCTCTGTGAGTATGAAGATGAAAGAATTTCTGGCTAGTGTTATTATTAGTACGGTAAAACTCCTTTAACAATGTCTATTCATTTATAAGTCTAAAACTTTTAACTACAACATTAACCATAAGAACTGTAAATGGGTTAATTTTTAATTTACTGATTTGGGGTTTTGTGTCTTTCTTAACATCTCCTATGCCTCAGGAGTGTAACTTACCATGATTCTGAACAGGTTCTCCAGTGTTATTTTTTTCTTAAGGAATCTCTATACCCAACATGGGGCTCAAATTCACAATCCAGAGATCAAGTGTCACCTGCTCTGCCAACTGAGCCAGCCAGGCACTCCTCCAATGTTATTTTTTAATACTTTTATCTTTTTTCTAAACCTAGTTCTTTGACTTTTATTCTAGTATACACAATAAAACATAGATCATCTTTATACATGGTCCGATTTAATTGTTTACCTTCTCTAAATGGAAATGCTACCTACACTAAATTCTCATATAAATATGAGTCTGTTTCTAAACTATCAATGCTTCCCACTGATATATTTGTCTAGGCCATATTCTTTTTCTATTGTGAAATACAAAATAACACAGAAAAGGGCAATCCATACATAGGTACAGTTTAATGAATAGTATAAAGTGAACTTTCAGGTAACCATTCACACACATACATATTTATGCCATATATAAGTATATATATATACACACACACACACACACACACATATACATATATATAGATATACACATTTTATATAATACACATATCCCTAAACAATAAAGTTTATTTATACTTCCCCTTTAAAACTATTATAGCAAATTTTGGTATCTGGCTGGGTAAACCTTCAGTATTCATTTTTTCCTTTGCTTTGTTTTGGGAGCATTTTCTTTTCCAGCTACATCCTGGAACTAGATTTTATAGTTCACAAAATACATTAGCATCTTGATTAGTATTGCATTCAATTAATAGATTATAATTCTTCCTGTCAGTTCTAAAAACTTGATATTAGTGGTGGAAAGGATGGAAAGTCCCTCCCTTGTATATTTTCCCACCTTTTATATTTAAACACATATACACCCACCTTTTAATTATAGCCTCTGAAAGCCATTCCACTATTATAACTAAAAATATTTAAATAGCATTGTTAGTAGATCATTTATTGAAGACCTTGGGTTTTCAATTAGTAGCAAAGGGGAAATGTAACAATGCACCTTAACTAAAAATATGCTCTTTATTAATAGTTCAAAGAAAAAAAGCGTAAGTTCTGAATTAAAATAACATATATAAGAATTTATACTGGATATCCATTTCTAACATATATATTCTATCATAGATTCATGTTTTATCATATGAAACTAAACTTCCAACTCTCAAGAGCAACATTTCTAAGAGAATCTCTCGTGGAGCTACTGAGATCACCAGGCATGTTTTCTGCAAGGTCTGGAGTCCAGGCCAAAAATGAATTCTCTAGGCTCATGGGGAAGAGGCAGCGCCTAGTGAGTTGCTATTAGTATGGGACAAAATCAGTGAAAAATACACATTAAATAACCTTTTTCAGAACTCTCTTCACCTCTGGTTCATTTTCCTCAAACACTGAATCATATCAGGAAAGTCATAGATAGAACAGAAAGAAGTAGGATATAACAGGGTGCAATTTAGAAAGTTAGGTTAATATTTGCCAAAACAAGAAAAAAAAGTCACTTCATGCTTCTTCAGCTTTGATATTCAAAGCAACATTTACTTATTCTGCTACTAACTCTATTTCCAGTTTGAATATAAAATATTCTCTCAGTCAAAAGCAAATGTTATCTAGGTCCTAGAGGATGCTGAGACATTTATGCCATATACATCATCAGTCAAATACAATTGGGCATATCCATCAATATAATCTACATTTATTTAGACCATATTTGTCTTAGTGCTAATCTATACTTTAAATTTTAGAAAAATTTCTGTATTTTTGTTAAAATCTGTATCTATAACTACACATCTTATTTTCTTTCCACACCCCTTATATCATCTAGTTCACACATAACCCCTTGGAGACTGCTCATCTAAACTGTACAAATATTGAACAGTAGCTTCCTCTGAATAAGCTTTTTTATATGCTATAACCATTTGAATGTTAAGCATATAGAGATTTAACTTCCTATAAGTGTGTTCTATCCATATATCATGTGCTTTAAAGGTTGTAGTCATGGAGTAAGTTATGACTTAATCTTCTCATTGATCACCATAAGCCTAATGTGCTTGTTCCTTTACTTATCTACTATCATGATGAGGGTTATATTTCCTTTATTGACAGAGGTCTCAGACTTTGTCTCTTTTTTTTTCATGAAATGGACAGTGCCAAAAAAAAAAGAAATGGACAGTGCCTATTATAGCATCCTCTGCAATAAAGAAAAACTTTATATTGTCCATTTAATTTTTAAGCTGGCAGCTATCACTGATACAAATATCGCCATATAGTAGTGTGGGGTAAAAGACCTCTTTTTTGGTGTATTAAATCTTAATTGGCTACATTTCGAAATAGATCCCATCACTGCCTCAATTATGAATGTGAGGAACAGAAGTGGGCAGGCCTGAGAGAAAGGTACATGTGATCCCTCGTGAATTATCATTGATAGGAAAGGACAGTCTAAAACAAGGTGTAAATAAATGGAAGGAGACATTTTAGAAAAGCTTTTGTGGGACAGGTCTAATTGTGACAGCTCCCCCAGAGAAGACTATCTGATCAAGAGAGTATACAGTTGAGAGGATGCTGTCTTTTGCCTACTCTGGAGCCTCAAGAAGCAAATAAATTATAGCAGATACCACACATTATATTTGCTTACATCAGTATGCACTAAGTTAACAGTTACCAAGATCAGACCTCTTTCCCAGCATGGAAATATCTTACTATCAAACAGTCTCATCATCTGGATCACTTGCCATCAGGTGTCTGAGGCACAACTCGAATCCAACGTGTCCAAATCTGGGCTCTTGATCTTTTCTCCCAAACTCATTTTATCCACAGCCATCCTTACTGAGGTTTCTTGTGCCAAGAATCTTGGCATTATCCTTGATGCTGTCTTCTCACATCAGCATATAATCCCTTGGGGGAGAGAGGGTCTCCTGTCTTCATCTTCGTAAAATAGCCAGATTCCAACTACTACTTCTTGCATCCTCCATGGTCACTACCTGTCCTGAGCCACCATCCTCTCTCCCCCAGATCAGTGTCAAAGTCTTAGGACAGATCTCTTAATCTCTTCCCTGTCCCTATATACTCTGCTCTCAGCCAACAGGCACAATAAGCTTTAAGAAATAAACGTAATTCAAATCATGTCAAGCTTCTGCTCAGAACACTGCATGGGCCCTATATGTCACCAGAGCAAAAGTTAATGACTTTAGAACCATACAAAACCTACTTTCCACTCCCACCCCATCTCTGACATCATCCCCTACACTAATTTCCCTTTTGCTGTGGCCACAGTTGCTTCCTGATCAATTCCTTGGGTGTCAGGATATCAGGTGCACTTGTGCCTTTGTACCACCTATCCCTTTTTCCCAGAACATTCTTCCTACAGATACCCACATGTTCCTTTTCTTACCTCTTTGTAGTCTTTCTTAAATTTCTTCTTCTCAATGATGCCCACCCTGACCATCCTATTTAATACTGCAACCTCCCTTCCCCCCACCACTCCAATCCAGCCCACCCAAGGCCTCTTACCTTATTCTCATTTTATAGCCCTGACCACCTTGCAACATAATGTACTTCACTGAATCTCAGATAACATCAGTTGTGAATCATAGCATTATCCTGCTATTATACACAAAACTATGACATGCCATTGACTGTACGATATATCTTGATTTTAGGGATGCTAAAATGTAAAAGTGCAAGTACTTTAAAGTCAATGATGTATGGGTGGCAGGCAATTCTTTGAGAGCATCCTCCCTTACCTCTTACGTAAAACATATAGCAGCATGACAGGAGGAGAGACACTGGAGGCTCCAACTTCTGACTCATTCTCATTCATTCATTCATTAAACAAGTCTTTCCTGGGAACTCATTTTGCACTGGGCATCATAGATACAGAAATGAAGGCACAATACTTGCTCCAAGAGGAATTTGAGTCCAGCAGAAAGCTTGACTATAAATCAGAGAATGAATTACACTGTGCTAACTGCTATGATGACTATACTGTCCCAGAAGAGATCCCCAACCATTGTCAAATACATACATATTTCCAAAATTAGAGAATATGCATAGTTGTCTTTTTTCCTTTTTCCAGACTGCAAAATGGAACAAATTATAGTACTGACATAACATCAATTAATATACCAACTAAAGTATCATTAGACATATGTATACATATTTATAGTTATTCCAAGTCCATAATATTTGCTTGTTCCCACCCCACTCTCACGTATGAATTCAGGCACTCTGTCCTTCCATTTCTGAGTCTACACATTGTGTGATACTCTGAATTTCTGATTCATCCATTTTAAGCAAGGTGCTAGAAATGCTGAGAACCGCTCCATCTCAACATCTTGGATTCTATTATTAACTCTCAAGAAGGTTATCTTTGCCTGCAGGAAAGGAGTCTATTTTTTTTTTCTTGTCCTACCAAGATATGTCATAGAACATTGTGTTAAAATGGAGACTAATGATATTTATTTTATAGGTTAAAAAAATCACATATGAATCTCTAAACTAAAACTCAAGTCTAAGTTTATTAACTCTAGGACTTAATTTTTAATTCGCAATACAATGTGAACTTTAAAGTCAGAAAGAAGAGTTAGAAATATTCTTTTGGTTGGGTCTCATTTAACATGATGCTCTTGAAGATTCTGAAGGCCAAAAGAACTTTCATCTCCTTAATAGATTTAATCATGCTAAGAATCTTCCATCTGTAAAATTCTTCTATCCCAATTGCCCATCAATGCATGAATCAAATTTTTCATAATGTAAAACTTTGGCAAGCTATGGGGTATATCAATCAACTACAATTCTACAGTGAAATCATAATTTAAATCACATGAAAAGATAAAAAACAAATTAAACAGCAGGTGCTAGTATCCTCTCAATAATCTATAAAGACATGACCAACGACATGAATCTTAGATAACAAAGAATATAGATAATAAAGTTTTTTTTACTGGCTTAAACTTTTATTAAAAGGACTATTCCTGATCTTATATTTCTAGAGTATTATACAGAAACTTGTTTAATTTCTGGCTTTGGGCCTGTTACTGTCTATCTTACAGGATAAAGAATGGGAGAGTGGCTTCAAAGGTGATGGGAGCTATAAATAGTTTGGGGTATATTTTTAAGATAATAACCCAGATAATCTAGCACAAGACAGAAATGCAGCTTTGCTGCTCAGGGAAGAGGATGGAGTTGGAGAGACAGACTGAATGACAAGTGTTGTGATGATGGAGAACCCCAAGGCTGGACATGATTATAGAGGGAGAGACAGCCCATGGAGAAAGGCAGACAAAAATCTCAAAGAGTGAAGAAAATCACAAGGGAATGGTAAGGGGGAGAGTCGAGAGAGAGAGAGTGATGAAGAGTCTTCAGAAGTCTGATGGACAGAGGCTTAAAATATTTTGTTGGGTTTGGGGCTATTTTTTCACTTTCAGGAAGAACTTGGCTGCTGATGGAGACCTAGGAGAAGAGCAGGTGAGAAAAAGTTTTGCCTGAAGCCAAATGGGAGAATGCACAGACATTTCAAGATGTTTGGAAGAAAACTTCTCAAGAGGCCAGTTGCCTGAGGGGAAAGGCAATTTGTGGGAAGATCTAATGGTATATATATGGGTTGAGGATGAGAAGAAAAGACATACTCTGAATATACCAGTAAAATGTAGGGCCCATCTGGAGATGCAAATTTCTAGATCAGGTAGGAATAGGTGAGGTCAGAGCTCTGGTTTTGCAGTAAGTTTGGTGTTAATACAAGATGTCAGGGTGAGTAGATTGGAGGGACACAGAGCCATGAGCCACAGAGGGACTACATCTGATGCCAAGTAGAAGGCAGGACCACCAGCAAAAAAGCAAGGAGGCAACTATAAGACTCGTAGCCAACCATTGCATGGAATCTGATAATCCACCTAACCTAAACTCACTCTTTACAAACGAAGAAAGGGAAGAGATTGGTCAAATTCATGTTAAATAGAATTAAATGAAAAAAAAATAAATAGAATTAAATGTGGTTTAGTTTCAAGTGAAAAACATTCTCCTTATTTTAATACAATACTCCCTTTCCAATGACTGCAATACCTCTTCATATTGTAGTAGATTCTCCTATACTTACATTGTACCTTCTGGCTTTCAAAACACCTCTATCAACTTATATGTAGCTTTAGTAAATATCATAATCCCTAAATATTTTTCCAGTCTGTATCCTATGATTATGAGAAGTTATGACCTTAACAGTATCCTAGGAAAGGATGTAAAAAATTCATCCATAATTATTAAACAGATTGAATCCATTTTTCTACTTAAAGTTGACAGGTTATCATATAACTACATTTACATTATTTAAATTATTACCATGCCTTTGTATGGTCACATGACTTGCATGATTAGAATAAACTGCAAACAAAAAGTTTAGTGATGAATGACAGCAAGCAAAGAATTTTAATGCTCAGCTTCAAAATGGCTGTGATAAAATGTGCTAGCTCAACTGAAAAAAAAAATCACAGCATCTGTTCTGTCAACTTTCCAAGTTTATCAAATTCTTTTCCAGTCTTTCCATTTCCCTCTGAGTATATCTCCTTGGAAAATTATCAAGTCTCCAAGTAAAGATAAAATATCCTCTCCAGTTATGGAAATGTTGCAAATGTTTCATTATACAGAATTGCTCCACGACTAAGAGGACATAAGATTACCATGTTGGAAGAAGGAAGGGGAAATCCAAGGAGTAGGAGAAAAAAGGGTTTGAATCAGTAAAAACCTTCTACCAGAGCCTTCAAAAAGTTGGAGATCAACAAAACTTGGGTTAACTTGATCACGTTTTCTTGCTTGTAAGCCTATGTCCAGTAATGTCAAAACAAACACCTAGATGATTGTTAGAAAAAGTAACATGTCTGTGTACTAAGGTGTCAATTTCCAAAGGGCAACTTTTGGGGCAGCCTCAAGGTCATAAAGACAGTGTCCTAAAATAGACTGACCCACACATCCCTGACCCATGGGGTCTGGCAGTCAGACTGGCCAATCCATGAGAAGCACTGGTCCAGAGGACTTCACTCCTCCTATTTGTGTACCCTCCCTTCTCAGTACATAGGCCTCTTTCCTGAAGCTTGTCATGTCACAGGTGAAAACAGCTGACACTACTGCCTATTTCAGCAGGATGAAGAAAAAGCAAAAGACAGAGGGATTAGAAGGTATGTGCAGTGAGTCTCTCCATTTTTAAAAGGCTGATACCTGTTCAACAACTTCAGATTGCTGAGCCTAGCTGGAAAGGTTAAGAAATGGAGTATTTGAGCTTTCTAACTTTGATAAAGAAGGATAGGCAAAGGAGATGTGGGTTGTAAATTATTTTAGGATACCCATCCCACATGGTCTTCCAGCTGGGACATAATAAGTGCCCAATGAACATTTACATACTGTGCAATGATCCATCCCCTTGCTGTGACACATGAATGTCATGTCCATTCTAACCCTAGCCTCATTTCATTTTGTGTCTTGCTTTTGTGGTCCAGTAGAGCAAATATGTTCCTCTCTGTTGAAACCCTACTCATTCTTTTAAGAAATTTTTTTTAAATTACAGTATAACAGGGGCACCCAAGTGGCTCAGTTGGTTAAGCGCTAGACTCTTGGTTTAGGCTCAGGTCATGATCTCAGGGTTGTGAGATGGACCACCTGTTGGGCTCTGTGCTCAGTGGGAAGTCTACTTGAAAATTCTCTTCCTTTCCCCCTATCTTCCCCCCTTCACACACTCGCTCACTCTAAAATAAATATTTTTGAAAACTGCAGTATAACACACACATATAGGAAAGTGCACAAAACATACAGCCTGCTCAGTTTTGATAAAATGAACATATTCATGTAAGAAGAAACAGAACATTGCCAAAGCCACAGAAGCCTATTATGTTTATGTTGTACCTTTATTAACTTATTAACTATAAGATATACCTACATATCAGTATGTGGATAAGAGAAATTGGTAAACTATTTTATGGATAATGAATGACTGGCAAAAAGTCAGAAGACCTAGATTTTCAAAATACAGGATCTTTTTTTTTTTTTTTTTTTTTTTTTTTTAGTATTATATGATCCATGTGACTGGCCATTTGAAAAGTGTCACAGAGCATCTTGTTGTGATTCTATCATGGCTAAAGACAGGCCCTAGTAGGGCACCAGGGTGGCTCAGTTGATTATGCATCTGCCTTTGACTCAGGTCATGATCCTGAGGTCCTGGGATTGAGCCTCATATTGGGCTCCCTGCTTAACAGGGAGTCTGCTTCTCCCTCTCCCTCCGCCTGCCACTGCACCTACTTGTGCACATGCTTTCTGTCAAATAAATAAATAAAATATTTTTTAAAAAGGCCCTAGTAATCCAAGATGGGTTTAAGCTACATTGCCCTGTGGATTTTACACAGGTTTAACTAGTCTAAGAGGTACTAGTTTTAAGGGGTATATCTAAGTATTTCCAAACCATTCATTATATAGCTGCCAAAGATAGCAAGAAAAATAGGATCTTAAGGAATAATAACTTTAAGTCAAAAGAAAAAAAGCACTGATAGAAGCACAGTGGTGACTTAGCTTTCTTAACAGTAAACTACCTAAAAACCCACTGAATTCACAGATTTTACCCTCAGTTTATTCTTACTGTAAGTATGAAGAGATCCATACTACAGATCAGAAAACTAAAGCATAAAGAGGTAAGTTATTTGGTTTCATAAAGTTGGTTAGTGATCTAATCTACTTCTCTCACCTCTTCAAATTCTCCCCCTCCCTCTCCCTGCTCCAGCCCTCAAGAGCACCCTGGTTGCACTTAAAAACAGCAAGTACAGTCCCACTTCTTGACCTTTGCATTGGCTGTACCTCACTCTTTCCATGCCTCCCTCTTTTCTCCCCTCCCCCATCTCTACCTCCTGTATTTCCTTCAGATCTCTGCTCTTTACTTTTGTTTCAGCACAGCTGCAAGTCTTCCCTCACCATTCCCTGTGCTTGCTTACTTTACATTTGTGAGTTAGGAGAGTTGTAGCATGGGAGTAGTTCCCTTGGGCAAGTTTCTTAGACTCTTGAGTCTCCATTTCCTCATGTACAAAACAAACTGACACCTACTCTGCATGGTTATGGAAAGGATTTGTGTGACATTATAACAGTGTAAGAGTGTAAATTTCCAGTGCCATGCCAGTGAATGTTTTATAACTTGTTCTCAAAAAAAAAAAAAAATCCTGATGCTAAGCACAACTGTGCAGTAACACACCATTATGTACATAAGCTTTTCCCTATACATGCAACAGACTTAAAAACTGCAAGAACATAAATAGTGGAACATAGTAAAATAATAAGGAAGTGGTGAGGTTTTAAGTGTTTATTACTTTTTAAATAAAATGTAATTGTATGTTTGATTCATTTATAATAATGGCTGAAAATGAGTTGGCTCTGGTGTATCGCTGTGTGTGGGTACAAACACCACTGGAAAAACCAAAGCCAAGGCTATTTACGAAAATGAAAAACTACAGTATTTTCTTTGTTTTCTCTAAACAGACATAAATTAAAGGAAGCATTGATTTCATTGAATGTGATCTTGTACCAGTGATGTAATAACAGGTTTAATCATCGGGGTACAGCAACAAATCCGATGCTAATAAGCAGAAACTCTGGAATACATTATACTGAGAATTACAAAGGAATCTCAATGAAGGAACTTCAGAAGATATGCCTCCAATAAAAAGACAGGGCTCTATCACAGCTTAGCCTTCTGTCATAGTAGATACCTGGTCTCTTCACTGAAACCTCACCCGGACAGATTTCCAAAAAGCTTGTCAAGACACATTACAGACCCAGACAAGCTTTATTTTAAAAAATGTTTTATTTAAGTTCAATTTAGTGAACAGTGTATTATTAGTTTCAGAGATTGAACTGATTCATCAGTTGCATACAACACCCAGTGCTCATTCCATTCAGTACCCTCCTTAATGCCCATCACCCAGTTACCCCACCTCCCCAACCCACTCCCCTCCCACAACCCTCAGTTTATTTTCTATAGTTAAGAGTCTCTCACAGTTTGCCTCCCTCTCTGTTTTCATCTTATTTTTCCTTCCCTTCCCCTATGTTCATTTGTCTCCTTTCTTAAATTCCTTATAGGAGTGAAACAGGCAAGCTTTAAATCAAGGTCAGAGTGCAATCTTTCCGCACCACCACCCAAATCCTAAAGCACCAACCTGTTTCAGCTGTGTTAAAATCCCAGTGGGAGAAATGTGATCACAACAGGGGAGAGAAGCATTATGTGCTGGCCACCAAATGAGAACCAAGAGAAGGCTAACGTTCTTCTACTCAAAGGCAGGCTTGGCAGATGCAGCACACACATAAACATGGTAATTACCTTGCAAAAAAGCCAAAGCATCATACAAAGTGTCTTGCCTTCATAATCTCTGCTCATATCTAAGCCACTAAGCCATGCTTTTATCTCTGTGGAAATTAGATATTTAGACCAATTTATGCATGACTCCATCCATCACCTGAAGTCCTCCATCATATTCTTCATGTGATAAAAATCAAAGAGGTTCCAAGATTCGGCTTAATCCTAGAGTTGTCTCACCACCACAAAGCAAACAGAAGTGCAGTTAAACCTGAGGTATAGCAAGGGAACACAGCCATGCAGGTGAATTTCAGGTGTTAGAGCTTCCAATAGGCATCAAACACAAGCTTGGGATATATGAGGATATACAAGTGAATAAAGACCTGGACCCTGTCCTCAGAGATCTCTCCATCTATTCACTTAGGTGCAACTATCAGAGCATGGCCTCCAAAGGGTGATGCACCTGTCAGAATAAGGCCATGAGAAAGCCTTAAGAGCATTTGCAGCTGAGCTATATTAGAACTCATCAGTATAAAACTTGGGCTGAATTAATTATTTATAGAAGTATGTGTGCAGTGCCACCAAGTCAGGCCCTTGGTTATTCAAACACATCTGAACATTCAAGTTCATTCAAGTACTCTGAAAATTTCTGTAAGATCTCTACTGGGTGTGCTGTCTTCTCTCTTTACAGAGCTCTCTATGTGACGGAAGCTACACCTAATTCATGACTCTCAATCCAGGCAGGTGTCATTTTTGCTTCATCTCGCTGCCAAGGCTGCACTTCCTGAGGACAGATGGCTATCAAACTGCTCTTCCCTTCAGAATACACACCAGATGCCCTCCCAATTCCAGTGAAATATTAGGCATTAAAGGTGTGAGCACTTACCCTCTAAAGTTTAAGAACTTACTTAGCTTTCAATTCTTCCAATAGGAAGAAGAAAGTTTCCTTTAAGATTTTCTTTTCTGTTTTTCATTAAACATCACTTAAATGAAGTTTTAACTGTTTCACCATCTGGAGTTAACACTCAAGGTGACTTCAATAACAACACAAGCTTGACCTCTCCAGGCCAAGAAGGGTTCACCCCATTTAGTGGATGTTGCTAACACCACCCTGAATTCCTGGTACCATGTATGGTGGTCCGGAAAAGATTGAGAAGACAGGATTTCTAGGGGAAAGCCAAAGGAAGTGTCTCCTGAATTTCTTGCGGAGGCTCCGGGAAAGGCTGAAATAAAGCATCTCCTTTCCCTGAACCTCCAGAGACTTTTAACCTCCTCCTCCTCCTGAGGACCATATAGGCTATCATGAATCAAAAACTTCCCCAGGAATGATATCAACAAGACTAAATGGCTCATTTCCCCATAATCTTAACCGCATGAGTTTACAAAAAGATGCTATGCAAATCAGGGAAGGAGGGGGGTACCTCCATACCCAACATGCAAGCAAATGAGTAAGCATCAGCCTTAAGAAGTTGCAAGAGCTGTCAGAGAATTCAACTTAAGGAACCTTCTTCCCCAGCATAGCTCTCTATCCCAATTGCCAGATAGCAATCCATGATAGCCAAAAAGCCTGCCTCATGCTGAGGCAAAGCAAACTGCACCCCCAAAAGTTCCTATATGGGCCCTGCTATTGTGTTTGAAATTCCTGCAACCAACTGCTTTGGTTCAAGTTTTTGGGATCCAAGGTTAAGGCATGAGCCATGCCACACCATTATTAAGCCACAGCACCTTGCACAAAACAATTTATCAGACTGGTTTGCTGTCACAGAGCAAATGGCAAGAGAAGTTCTTATTTTGAGGTGAAGTGTGGGAAGAGGAAGAAAGGGGAGCAAGAAGCATATTCCAGGACATGAGTGAGAGGGAGGAATTCCAGGACATGAGTGAGAGGGAGGACAGAAGGCTTGAGGTGGGAACATTACCCACAGGGAGAATGGCTGCTAAAATAAGCCACCTGTGAAGAGTTCTATTTTATAGTCTGATCTTGGATCAAAGATGAAGAAAGGGGAGAGACTAGTTCTGAAAATAACCTTCCACTACTTCACAGTTGGTCTCCGATCCAATCAGGCTAAGAGAAAAAAAGAAAAACTTAAGGTGTCTAAACATGTAATGGGAAATAATGCCACCCTCCAGGGCCTCAGGGCAGCTTCTAATCAGATATGCAGAGCCACCCAGGTAAAGGGATAGGCCATTGGCACTATCCCGCTCAACTCCTTTTTATGTTATAAATGGCATTTACGATTTTCTCCAAATCCCTATCCTGTCATTGCTCCCTCTGGTCATTATTTCGCTTTTCCTCCCCTTTATCATCAAGCTCCATAAAAGTGCAGCATTCTCTGGAGACATCTCATTCTGTATCACCCCGTGCCACTGCCCCCTTGATACTTCTCTTACAACAAAGGTTGATTGTGATTCTCTATTTACCAAAAGGGTGGGATCTGGTCCTCCTCTTTCCTTGCCTCTCTGCATTACCTGTCTTCCCTGACCTTCCCTCTCCTGTTTTTGCACCTCCTTCATGAGATCACCTTTCCAGGCCTCTTTTGCCTTCCCTTTACACAGGAATAGCATCCAATATTTGGCATCTTTTTCTCCTTGCTCTATTGTATATGTTTGCTGCCATTAGTCACAACTCCCTTATAGATCTTAAAAACCCTAATTTTTAATCCATACGTCACCTCTAAGCCCTAGATATATACTCTAAATTCCCTGCTTCCTGGACAGGTCCATCAGCAAGCCTTTAGGCACCTCAAATCCACACATCTGTCTACAACTGAACTCTTGCTATGTCTTCACAAAGATGCTCCATCTTCTCATTCATGAGTAGTTTAGTGAGTGATCCACCACTTAATCACTCAGAGAAAAACCTCCAATCATTTTGGAGTCAGTGTCTTTCTGGTGCATGCCAACAAAGGCAGGGGTGTGCCCCATTCACACCCTCTTGTCCTCACCACTTCACACACATGGGACTTTCAAATAACCAGCCCCACTTCTCTCTGGCCATCAAGTCTCTTTGCCCACCTGTAAAACAGACTGGCAAAGCATCACAACATTCAGGGGATGGTATAAACAGGTAAAAACAACCCATTAATCCTTTTTTTAAAAGGGAGCATGGAGCCCAACAAGGGCTGAACTCACAACCTGAGATCAACCTGAGTGGAGATCAATAGTCAGACAGACGCTAACCAACTGAGTCACCCAGATGCCCCAAATCATCAATCCTTTAAAAAATTATAGCTTCAAACAAGACATTGGTGCTTAGACCAAACCACTCTTACAATTACTTTGCTTAAATCTGCTTTATATAATACAAACACTATCTATGAGCTGGAGATGAAGCAAAGAAAGAGTCCCTTTAAAAAGGCATTTTGTGGATGAGCCACAGGCCTCATAAAAGCAACTTTTCCAGGGACCCTACTCTACCAACTGCGTCACACTTCCGTGGTTTTGCTCAAGCTGCTGGTTCTACTGGTATTGTTTGGTGAAAGTTTATCTTCAAGGACTTGATCCAAGTGATACATTTATAAAGCTGCTTCTGCCTGCAAACCCTTCAAGGGTCAGGGGTATTTGGCAGGGACAAGTATACTCTAGCTCAGAATCTCTATCATGTTATTGTTCTTTATCTGCCTAGCTCCCTTGTCAGACCACAAGCAGCTTGAGGGGCAGGACTGAGTTTGATGACTATTCTGAATCCTCCCACTGCATGCAATACATGTTGTACTTATTAGAAGGACAGGTTTAAAAATGAGTGAATGATTTATGAAAAGAAGACAACATTTCTGACAGCTTTTTGCTGGCAGGAAAATACATGAGGAGGTGTTGAGCATTTAAAGGATCCATTTTAAGTAATGACAAAGTCACAGAATACCAAATACCATATCTACAGAGGAAACACAGCTTGGTAATCAGAGAGAATAAGATCTCTGGTCCTGGACCCTGAACTGAGATGACATCTTTTGTTACCAAGTCACAATAGGTCTACAACAGAGCTGAGTCAAGTGCCTTTCAGAAGTGCTGCTTGCAGTTATTATATTCCTCAGCCTATGAATGGTACCAGGGGTTATTTTCCCATGAAAATGTATCCAAGAATTGCCAGGAACTTCTTAAGTGGTATGGTAATTTCTGGCAGACACATATCTGAACACATCTCCAATTTAATTTTCAAGAAACGTAAACAGAGACAATCTTTTTTAGAAATACCTAATAACAGACCCCCAATAAACAAGCACAGATAAACATGTTTGAATAGAAAGCTAGAGAAGATATTACCATTTCAGGGATGACTGACAACCCATTTATATTTTACTACATATTATAGTAGTAATCCCAGCAATGCAGTATTTTCAGAATGTGAGACTATGTGAGAGATTCGTCAGTTACAGGAGATATACTTAACCTCAGATCAAGTCAAAGTTGGAATCAAGCAGGGTATGACTCAATCAATCAAACATGCTGGCAGAGAATTAGCAGACAGGTAATCAGATTGCTAGATTAGAGAATAGGACTAAATCAAGCTCACTCTGTTGCATCAGGAGTACCTTGGAAACTTAGGGGGAAGGTTTCTTAAATATTTGTACCAGTGCCTCATCAATTTCTGAGTACCATGAGGATGCCATTTTGTCCCTTTGGCAGAAGAGTTTATGAATCCTATCCAATCGGTGGCTGCTCTCTCGGCTTTTCAGTACTTTGATTAAGGCTAACTTCAATCATTTATTCAGCAAATATTTGAGTACTTATTCTACAGTTTATAACGGGCTAACTTCCTGGGGATATGAACTATAATCTTAACCTTGTGATTATCAATCTTTGGTAGCAAAAACATGAAACAAATGAGTAAACAAGTGTTTGAAAAATATTTTTTGTATATTTTTATTGGTGTTTGATTTGCCAACATATAGCATAACACGCAGTGCTCATCCCATCAAGTGCCCCCCTCAGTGCCCATCACCCAGTCAACCCATCCTCCCGCTGACCTCCCCTTCCCTTGTTCATTTCCAGAGTTAGGAGTCTCTCATGTTCTGTCACCCTCACTGATATTTCCCACTCATTTTTTCTCCTTTCCCCTATAATCCCTTTCACTATTTTTTATATTCCCTGTATGAGAGAAACCATAAAATGACTGTCCTTCTCCAACTGACTTACTACACTCAGCATAATACCCTCCAGTTCCACCCACGTCAAAGCAAATGGTGGGTATTCATCGTTTCTAATGGCTGAGTAATATTCCATTAGATATATATACCAAGATAAAAATGATTTTTTATAAAGTATATTAGTCTGTGCTGGTACCAAATAACCTGTGAGTACCTATTGGTACCTACACTAATAGGTTACCTAGAAGTACCTATGTACTGACCTGTGTCAGTTTAAGCTGGCAAGAAAGCAGACTCAGAATTCTAGAATTACGAGAAGTTGCAGAAGGAGAAAAAGGCACAAAAGTTGAGGGAGATGCAAAGATGTGGATGTAAATCATTGAATCTCTCTGTATATGTAATAAAGACAAACAGGACAGGACTGCAGAATAGAAAGAAAAATAGATTAGCAGACCAGAGGTCTTGATGAAGCAGAAATGTCTCTTATGGGAATATATAGCAGGTAACCAGGATACGAGGCACAGAGCAGGACACATGCAACCATGATGCTAAAGGTAGTGGGGTTTCCAGTTATGGCAGGATCCCAGTGTGACCTTGGGAGAGTGTGGTTAAAGTAAAATGCACAAAAAGGTCATTGTAAATGAGAAGATGGAGGAACTAGAAATGTGGACACGTTGTGCTTGCCTGTTTTTAAGAAGTTGGTCACAATGACACTTGCAGAAAGAGAATATTTCATCTTCCATTAAGGCAAGAGTCCCCAAATCTGATACTTGTCTCTTTTTTTACCACCAAGTTACACATTTCAATAAAAGAAGAACCACAACTTTAGTCTATGAGGAGGCTCCCTGGTTGGCTTTCCCTCTGGCTCCCATTCCACAGGCTTTCCCTTTCCTACTGCACATTTTTATCTTTTTCCCCCCATTTACATTCCCTTCATCCCCAGGCCCCCACTGCATCCATTCTATATATAACTCAGCTTCCACCACCCAGAGAGCTTTGCCCTTCTGGATTCAAGATGTGGCTTCCATAAATACCCTCAGGTGTGTGTTACAAATATTAGCAATTAACAGAAGATCCTGGCTCTCCCTTGGGTACTCATTTTCCAAGATGAACGTGTCACCAGGCCTGTTAAATCAGTCTCTAGGCAAAAAAAAAAAAAAAAAAAAAGCAAGATTGAGTTTCATGTTTCCTACTGGGAACCACTGCATATTTATAAACTTTCTAAGCTGTAAGTACTACACATATTTTATAACCGTATCTACACCAAAGATATTTATACAATCTATGATTTTTTCCATCAAAAAGGATGCACCTGGCCAAGTAAATGGTTCTAAAATGATTAATGAATATTTTCCCTCACAAGTATTTAAATGCCTCTAAAAATAACTGGATTACAACCTTGATGGTGTTTACCATCAAAAATTTGAAGAAGGCACAATGAAATCCAAACACAATTCCACCACCCTCAGAGATAAACACTCAAAATATTTACCTTATTTTTCAGATACCCAATTATGGGGGGGAAATGGATTTCTACTGTATGGAAGTGCCTGGAACATAGATGGTGAATAAGTATTTGCAGACTGAATGAATATAGTATCTGTACAGTTCTGTAATCCATTTAAAAATCTCTGTTCTAAAACTAGGATATTATAAAAGGACCATTTGTAAATTATAAAAATTTAAATATCTAATAGTCCAAAAAAGAGATGAAATAAGAAATCCTTTTCACTCCATATTGCCATTCCCTGGAAGAAATCCCAGTAGAAATCCTGGAAACTCACACAGAAAGAGATAGAGAAATACACATGCAGATATCAATATGGAGCTACATTTAACAACAAATGGTATATATGCTATAGGATGTTTAACAGTGTACCTGTTCCACTTCACATTGCTTAAATAGGTCTTCCATATCCACATGCAAATTTTTTTTTTTTTTTTTTTTTTTTTTTTTACACAAAGGCTTCATATGAATTGTCCTATAACTTCACTATTAAATTGATGGACTTTCTTGTGGTGACCAGATTTTTTGCTGTTAAAAACAAGACTGGAATAAACATTATCCGGGCTTGCAACAAAGACTTATTGAGCACTCACATGCCATGCCATGAACCCAACTCTGGAGACTGAGATGTTCACAGAACACCTTGGATCTCTAACTTTACAGAGTTAACAAGAGGAGAGTGACAACAAGAAAACAAAAACGAACCTATCCTTCCCAACCTTAACTGGTACCATGAGGGAGGAGGAGAGAGAAAAAAAAAAAATCAAAAGAAAGTGATGTGATAACAGACAGGCAGGAAGGTCTCTCTGAGGATGTAACCAGTAAGATGAAAATGAAGTCCACTGCAAAGGTATGAGGGGCACCTAAGCACAGACAACAGCTAATGCAAAGAGCCCAGTGAGAGATCTTGTTTCCAGGAAAGACAGTGAACATGGCTACAGTATAGAGAATATAGACCAAGGCTGAGCTGGAGAGGGGAGAAAATGGGTAGATCTTACAGGATGCTAAAAAAGTCTTAATTCCTTTCCAAATGTTACAGAAAACTACCTAGGAGCAATTAGTGAGGGAGTGACAGATTTTGAGTTGCATTTTTAGAAGATCCCTCTAACTGCTGTGGGAAAGTGTGCACAGGGAATTGTTACAGGTTATTACAGGGAGCAAACAGATAGTGGTGGGGTTTGGTCCACAGTAGGGGCAATGGATGGGGAAAGGCATGGAAGATCATCTTTGAAGTCACAGTTTGGGATATGGATTAGAGCAGAGGAGATGCGGAATTCTCAAAGGACAGTGGCTGGGCAGTGAGCAACAGGAAGATACCTTTTTCTGAAACAGAAGAAAAAGGGAAATAGGGTTGGGGGAAAATGTAGAGTTCTACTTCGGATATATCAGTTTTGTTTCTTTATTAGACAACCAACTTACATGTGCATGAGAGTCTGGATTTCAGCACACAGGTCTATGCTACACAGAAATGATTCCTCAACTTATGAATGTTTGGTTGTCATCCACAGAGAAACAAACTGGACTGTGTAGGATAAGTGGGTTGACAGCAGTAACACAACCGGTATAGACCGTTTGGAGAAGGTTGCTCTGGTGAAGACAGCAGGTTAACTCAAATGCTACACAAAAGAGAACTAGAAGTCAGTGAGAGGGAGACCGCAGGAAAATCTGGTTCAGTGGCACTTTGGGGGCAAAACTAGATTGAATGAGTTTCCTAGTTATTGGAAGGTAGGAGGATGTATATGAAGACAATTCTTAGAAGTTTCACGTTAAAATCTGCTTAACAATAGAGTAACAGTAGGAGTTATAAGGTCAAAAATGTTGTTGCTGTGTGTATAACTGTAACATGAAGAGTCACTGGGCGTGAATGGGAGTAATCCAATATGGCAAGAGGAGAGCAACCAAGCAAACAATGAAATCTGGAAAAAGTTAGAAAGGATAGGATTCAAGGTACAGGGCTTATCTTTGACTTCCTTCAGTGAAGAGGATGGATGGAGAAAATGGGATTCAGACACCAGCTGGTGTGTGGATTTGTGATAAGATGCCAAGAATCTTCTTTCGGATGGTCTCTATTTTCTCGAGAAAACATGAGGTGAGTCAGCCTCAAGTGCATGTACTTAGGTGCCTATAAGAAGAGGCAAGTCTGTAGGGGGAGAACAAGATGCTGAATTCTTTGTAGGCACTGGAAAAGGAAGCTTGGTAGATTCTCCAGCTAGTGCTTTGCTTCCATTTTAGTTGGGGCTTATTAATTTGTAGTGACAGTTATCTTCCAGCCATGATTCTGTCAAGTTAACATTTATACAGGGTTCACCTAGGGCAGTGTTTCTCAAAATGTGCCACCCAGACAAGCACCACTAGCCTCACCTGATAAGTTATGAAATGCAAATACCCAGCCCCACCCCAGACCTACTTGCATCAGAATGCCTGGGGGTGGAGCCCAGCCATCTGTTACTATGCCTTCCAGGTAATTCTGATGCCCTGGAGAATTTGGGAACCACTAATCTAGGAAAAGCTCTTTTTTCCTTTCTTTTCTCTCTCTCTCTCTCTCTTTTTTTTTTTTTTTTTTTTTGCCATGTGAATGCAAAGGAAGAGAGCCCAAAATAATTAAAATGCATCTGCAAGAGTAATTATACTGATGATCCACAGAATAAAAAGTAGATAAGCCGTGAAGGCATCCTTTATAAATACTTGGGCCCTTTTTAGATAGATACTTAAAACATATCATTCTTATTTTAAATTTTAAATTGTGATACATATTAGACAATGGCCCTCCAAAAACTCTATATACCTGTCCACAGAGAAAAAAAAATGCCCCTTGCGCTGTATGCCAACCCAACAATTTTTTTTATTGAAGTATAATTAACAATGTTATATTAGTTTCAGGTGAAAATTTATTTTTTAATTCATATCCATTTAAATAGTGAAGGAGTTATCTCTTGGTTATTTCTGTGTTGCTGTTGCTTTTTATTGCACTTATGTCCCCAAAATGAAATGTACAAGAACAGTATGGGGAGGTACCTCACAGAAATATAGAAGAAAAGAACCAAAGGAGAGTGAGGTGGAACAGGCCATAAGTCCAGAGTATGGTATGGCTCCATTAATAGGAATGTGTTTCCTGTTCAATTCCAGCAATATTCCCATTCAGTTCTGTCCCAGGAAAATTCCTAGGGGTCTTCCTATTCAGTTCTGGGTATCACACTTTGGAAGAGATTTATAATCTAAAACTCTACCATAATGACAAAGTTCCTTCCCAAGACCACCGAACATAAGGTATAGTTGAATGTTTGGGGAATATTTGGCCTAAAATATAGATTTCTGTGGAGAGAATGTAGAAAAAGAGACCAGCATGGCACCCATAAAGAAATACGTGAATAATTTACAAATGGAAGACAGCATAGACTTCATCATAATAAATCTTTTTAAAAGATTCAAAGGTAAAATTTATAAGGACACAACTTCTATTATGGCCTATAAAAATACTACCTAATAAAACAGAACCATCTTTCGTGATCCTTTAGGTTTTAAGCTCAGGTTGAATGGTATTAGTAAAGATCTAGACCAAGATTCTCTACCTTCTTCTCAAACTTTGGAGCCCTCAAAGCACCATAAATCTCAAACTGCACTTTTGTAGTCATAAATTCACTTTATCTGTTATTTAAATTTCAAACAGCACCTGTTCCCCAGCCAAACAATCTGAGTTTCTCATTTAGCTGTAAGCAAGGAGATAAAGGTCACTTTCATTTTGTAAACATTATTATCCAACGACTATCAAAAAAGCTTATTTAGGGTGCCTGAGTGGCTCAGTCAGTTAAATGTCTCTTGATTGTGGCTCAGGTCATGATCTCAGGGTTGTGAGCTTAAGCCCCGAGTCAGGCTTCTTGCTGGGTGTGGAGCCTGCTTAAGATTCTCTCTCTCCCTTCTCCCTTTGCCTTTCTCTCTCTCTCTCCCTCTAATTAAAAAAAAAAAAAAAAAAAAAAAAAAAGTTTATATTTAAATTAGTAACTGTTTATTGTGAATCTTAACATCTATTTGAACTTTGTGCCTATGAGATAGTATGAAAAATACACTCAGAGACTTTCTACTTCTAGTACTCTTGCCGTAGGACTAGTTTTGACAGAATGATAAATATGACCAGCTAGTAAGAAGCAAATGTGTAATACCAGACTCAGAATCTGAATTTATCATGATGCAGTTCACAGTGGTTCTTCTAGTAGATTTACTTCCAACATCTCCAAGGCTGGCAAAATGACTGATTATGGCCTAAAAACCTCTGCTATCTCTACTTCCACCTTCTAAGAAGTGAATCTAAGTCACACGTGTCAACCTACTATGAACCTGTTTTCCTAAAGACACAAAATCAACATCACAGACATAACTGGCCTCTCTCATCTACACAACTCCCTCCATTAAGGAGTTTGATTCTTTTTTTTTTTTTTTAAGGAGTTTGATTCTAGATCATACTTCCAGCTCCAGAAAGGACAGAGACCAGTAGGAGTGGCAAAATTCATTGCAGAAACCGAACAGCACATGAAAATAAAGATACATTCTAAAAATTCAAAGACTGTAGGAGAATTTGAGAAGTGTTCTTACAATAGTATAGTTACATAACCACTTAGCACATAAACTTTTATCTTTACAGTAAGATACAGAATCAGCAAAGAAGGAAAACATGAATAGAGAATTCCTACTTCAATATTACTATAGTCCCAATGGGAAAACAAATCATGAAAACCTTATATATAACCCCTATCAAGAAGATTTTCAGGTCATGGCTGAGAATAATTTAGTGGGTCACTCCTCCCTTCACTGCAACCTGCAAGTAGAAAAGGGACGCTAGCTAGACACATTTATTTGCCACGGGGGAAAATATTAGGCATAGCATGCAACTAATTCCTCCTTGTCTTCTTGTCCATAAAAAGTCTCAAATTTTCAAACTCTGCTAGTGTCATTATTAAAATTTTTGATTTGCTGAAGACAATAATTAGCACACCCCATGTATCTCACAATATCTTGGTATGTTCTGAATGAAGATTTTCTTCTGTACTTAAAGAGGTAGCAAATTTTTGGACAAAGCTTCTTAAAGAGTTTATCACTTGAAAATATCTCTGAAACTCAGCTCCCTGAGAACACAAGGTAGATTTTAAGTATGTACTTGTGTATGTATAACACATAAGCAGGTAAACCACTTCTGCTGGCTAGAAAAAATAAAATTTTCTTCCACTCTCCATCCCCATTATAATTTCAAATTCTATTTTAATTAAATGTGATAATGGCAAGAATTATAATTTAACATTTAAGTATAAATAAACTCTTATTAACTCAGACTAGTTGTAGGAAAGGCCAGTGTAAACTATAGTATCTCAATTCTAAATAGCTTGTGATAAATTAAGGTTAATTCCATGTATCAAAGTAACTCAAACTGAAGGCCACCAAAATACCACAGAGGAGGAAGGCCTCAGGCAAAGGTTTGTGCATTGCTACTTTATCAGGGAGTGCCATCTCAGGAAGGGAGAGTGAGCGATGCAGAAACTAAAACAGGAAAGTAAAGAGTCAATACAAAAATGCTTTACAATGCTAGTCACCACTAATGGGGACTAATTTCACTTGATCTTGTAGAGCCATCCTCTGAGAAGCCATAAAAAAAAATTCTGCTCAGGACAGTCATTCTGATGGTAGAATATTTTTTCAACTGGCTTTTGTTCCCCACCTAGCAAAGATTAGCACAATGGGGCATTCATTGCCCATATTTCTGGGGTGTGTGTTTGTGTGCAATAAATGTAATCTCACGGAGTCTCATGCTTTGGGTATCAACAAGGAAGGCAAAAGGCATGTGGCTCATGCACAACATGAGGTGGGGCCAGGCTGGATGCAAGGGACAACAGCTGAAGACCACAATGAGTGGCCATAGCAGTGACTGGAAGGAGAGACAAGTGAGCCCAAGAGGACCTAAAGTAGCATATGAAAAACACTTCATGTGGACAGCACTGTAAATATGGTGGAAGAGTTAGGATATACCCATATCTTTCATGTGCATTGAAAGCATCTAGAAGGGTAGCCCAGAAATTGTTAACGTCACTTACCTACTGGGGGAAGTAACTCTGAAAATGGGGTGGGCTGGGGGAGGGGGAGGAAGGAACCTGGATTGTGTAAATTTTTATGTTTTGATTTTGAATCATATGAATGTATTTCCTATTCAAAAATATTTTTTTTTAAACTTAGAGCCTTGAAAAAGGCATAGGACTTAAGCATATATTTTAAGGTCATGAAGGAGAAACATATAACCCTGGGAAGTGGTGGAGAGCCTGAGAATTGGTGACGAGTGGGAAGAGAGGCGTTAGAGATGAAATAATTGCTCCAAATTCTCCATCCTCCTCCCCACCCCCGCCCCACCCTAGTAAGGGTTGAAGAGATTCTGTATCAGTCAAGAAAGAATGGAGTCAGAACAGTGTTTAAAACAAAGCAGAAACCAAAAAGAGGGATGGGCTCAGAAGGGGAACAGTTAATTGTCATTTTATTCACTTCTGAGCTATTTGATATTTTAAACATGTGCATACATTACGTATATTAAAAACAGTTTAGTAAGAATTAAGGAAGAAAAATATACATTCTAATCCATTCCTCCTCAAGACAGAGCCACTAAAGGTAGGTCCACCAAGACAACTTCAAATCAGAAGATCACCACTAATCCTAAAGACACTTATTTGAAGAGTACCAAAGCTTCCTGAAGCATTTAGAAAACAACGAAGGACGAAACAATAAACAACAACAACAAAACCAGTGCTTATAACTCGGAACACTGCCACTGTTATGAACACTAACACCACACAAAAAGAGCTCATTTTTTAAATGTGAGTTTATTAGAAATTGACATCCAGAATAAACAGCTGCAGTTGCCTGAAATGACAAAGCCCCTTTACCAGGAAATCAATGACCACTTACTGCACTGAGCCCAGATTAGCATGAAATGATATGCAAGGGCACATCCCAGCACACATTTGAGGACTGTAAAGTGCCAGCCTCACCAAAGTACTTGAGAAACAGCAGTTTCTCAGAGAGGAAAGGGATAAATTTTCCTTACATGAATATGGAGATATTCAACATCCCAACAATTAGGATGACTCACTAAAGGCAAAGAGTTAGAAAAGAAAAAATTGGGAAAATTCTAATAATACATTAGCCTTCAAAACATATCTCTGAAATAAGGGCAGATTAAGAGGATGTTGGAAAAGCTGATGTAACCCAGCACCGGTGGCTTATCTAAACCAATATATTAGACAAACAGGCTGCAATATTTTATCTGCATTCAAGTATCAACTGTAAGAGAAAAATAACCTGCCAATAGATATCTTCTGGGAAAAGGTAAAATTAAAATAAATGGGAACATTATGGTCAGAATGTTGTTCAGAAACTAATAAATCCCTTTAGCAATTAGGCATTCCTGGCTCCACAGGTCTTCTATATGCCAAGATATGAAGTCCTAAAGCCTTTTCAAAAACCATCCTCCAAATCTGACATGGAAGGCATCATATACCAACTAGAGAAGTTCATCACATTATCAGTATTAAAATAAAGGCAAAGACTAATTCAGGAGAAATTTCAAATATCTGATGAAGCCTAATATCTTAGAAGCCCACCTGAAAGGCCTGGGTCATGGCTATTGCAGGAGACCTCCTAGCCCAGCAGCAACATCCACACCTGGGAACTTGTTAGAAATGCAGAATCTCAGACCCCAACCCAGATTCGCTGCATCACAATCTCCATTTAACAAAAGCCCTAGTGAGTCATATGTTCATTGAGTTTTGAGAAGCACTATAATGTTTCTCAATCTTGACTCCATAGTCATCTGGTGGTACTTATATAAAATATAGATTTCCAAGCACCTTCTCATACTTATTCAATTTTCAGGCACCAGCCACAAAGATATATTAAGTAAGCACTTTAGGTAATCTTTTAAACCAGGCAAAGGATGGATATATATGTCAATGAAACAGAAATGAAAGTCCATAAAAACCAAAAACATGTATCTATGGTCAATTCCTTGTTTTGTTTTGTTTTTTTTCTTAAAAATCATATCTTGGCAGGTCAGAGGGTTTTTTTTTATTGAGTCATTATTGACATATTGAAAGACTGTACATACTTATATATATATATCTTGATTATTCTGAGGTATATACTCTTGATACCACCACCATATACAATGTCATACCTCAATCATCACCTCTAGAAGTTTCCTCTCTTTTTTTTTTTTTTAACATTTAGTACAACATCTACCCTTTCAAATTCTTAAGTATGCAGTACAACACTATCAATTAAACTCTACCATACAGCAGATCCTTAGGACTTGCTAGTCTTGCACAGGTAAAACTATATCCTACCACCAATACCTCAAGTCTTCCTCCCCCTGGTCTCCTGTAACCCCATCCTACTCTGCTTCTAAGAGTCTGACTTTTGTGGGGGCATCTGGATAGCTCAGTTGGTTAAGCCTCTGACTCTTGATTTTAGCTCAGGTTGTCATTCCAAGGTTGTGAGATCAAGCCCCATGTCTGGCTCCCCACTCAGTGGGGAGTCTGTTTCTTTCCCTCTGCCCCTCCCCCAGCTTGCCTGTGTACCTGAGCATGCTGTGTCTAGCTTTCGAAAATAAATAAGTCTTAAAAAAATAACAGTCTGACTACTGTAGATTTCTGATATAACTGGTATAATATAGTATTTGTTTTCCTGTGTCTAGCTTACTTCACTTAGCATAATGTTTTCTAAGTTCATCCATGTTGTAGTAAATGGCATAATTCTTTCTTTTTGAGGTGGAATAATATTCCATTGTGTATATATACATTTTCTTAATCCACTCATCTGTTGATGGATACGTAGGTTGTTGTTTCCATGTCTTTGCTATTGTAAATAATGCTACAATGAACACAGGAGTGTAGGTGTCTTCTCAAGATCCTGATTTCAATTCTTTTGAGTATACCCAGGAGGTTGCTATGACAGTTCAATGAAGGAAAGAATGGTATTTTCAACAAATGACGCTGAAACAACTACATTCAAAAGAATGAATTTGACCATACTACCTCAACACCACATGCAAAATTTAACCAAACATGGATCAAGACCTAAATACAAGGTCTTTAGTTTTAGTTTGCTAAAACTACAAAACTCATAGAAGAAAACATACAGGGTAATCTGCATTATCTCAGATTATTTGGCAATAGTATCATAGATGGGAAACAAGCAACCAAAGAATAAAGTTGACTCCACCAAAATTAAAAACTTTTGTGCAAAGGACACTATTAAGAGGGTGAAAAGACAATGCATAGGAAAAATATCTACAAATCATATATCTGATAATGGTGTAGTATCCAGAACATAAGAACTCTTTTCAATAATTTTTATTTTTATTATTGGGTTATAAGAGTTCCCAAGTAGTTCAATTTAAAAATACATTTTTTCAAAGAAGACATACAAATGGCCAATAAGCACATGAAAAAAAATGTTCCACATCATTACTCACCAGGGAAATGAAAATCACAAAATGAGATACCACTTCACACCACCTAGGATGGCTTGAATCAAACAGATCATAGCAAGTGACAAAGACATGAAAAAAAATGTTCCACATCATTACTCACCAGGGAAATGAAAATCACAAAATGAGATACCACTTCACACCACCTAGGATGGCTTGAATCAAACAGATCATAGCAAGTGACAAAGACATGCAGAAACTGCATCTCTTATGGTAATGTAAAATGGTACAGGACTTTGGAAAACCGGCAATTTTTCAAAACACACAGTGACCAAACAACCTAACAATTCCATTTTAGGTATATACATAAGAGAATGGAAAGCACGTTTGCATAAAAATTGTGCTCAAGTATTGACAGAGGCTTCGTTATTTACAATAGCCAAAAAGTGAAAACAACTCAAATGTCCATCAACTGATGAATGAGTAAGCAAAATGTGGTGTAGCCACACAACAATCTTTTAGTCACAAAAAGAAACAGAATACTGATAGATGGTATAAACACGGATGAACCTTAAAAACATGAAAAACATTATGCTAAGTGGAAAAAAAAGGCTAATCACTAAAGTACCACAACTAGATGATCCTATTTATATAAAACGTCCAAAATAGGTAAATCCATATAGACAGACAGGAGATTGGTGATAGCCTAGGGCTTAGAGTTTGGTGAAATGCAGGAAAGAAGGGAATGGACTGTTAATGATTACTAGGTTTCTTGAAGGGGGATGAGAATGGTCTAAAGCTGATTATGGGAATGCTAACACAAATCTGAGTATCACTGAATTGTATACTTCAATTGTACTGAATATTAATTATATCTCAATAAACCTGCTAATTAAAAAGAAACCAGAAGTGATTATTTCTAGGGGAGAGAAGGCAATATAATTGGGGACTAGTACACAGCAGGATTTCAATTATATTAGTTATATTTTATTTTTAATGCTGCTAGTGGGTATACGGGGCACATTGTATTATCCCCATTATATTAGATATCAATATCAGTTGTGATAATTTTATTTAAAAGATGCTCCCTGAATGGAGATATGCACGTTGACCAGTTTGGGAAACCTCATCACCATCACTTCCAAGCTTTCAACCAACACTGTAAACCTTTGGTATGCACCAGATACACCTATAATATTTTCATAAAAGTGCAGATAGCAAGGCCTCACACCAGATCAATCAACTCAGAGATTCTGGAAAGGTAAACAGACCATGAAAAATGGCCAGGTCATTTTGCTGAACAATTCAGTTAGAGTAAAAACTCTTACTACTTATCTGTTGAGGCCATCCAAAAATGTCATATGTTTTTGGCATCCTCATAAGGATGATGACTCAGATTCTGGGTTTAGGGGACAACCCTATGTTTAAAATAATAGAAAAGAGGTGTTAATTTTAGCCATTCTGATCAGCATGAGAGTATCTCATTGTGATTTTGATTTCTATTTTCCTGATGCCACAGGATGTTGAGTAGTTTTTCATGTATCTGTTGGTCATATTATGTCTTTGGAGAAATGTATGTTCATGCCTGGGCAAGAATGCAGAGAAAGGGGAACCCTCTTACACTGCTGGCGGGAATGCAAACTAGTGGAACCACTCTGGAAAACAGTATGGAGGTTCCTCAAAAGTTAAAAATAGAACTATGCTATGGCCCAGAAATTGTACTACTAGGTATTTATCAAAAAAATACAAACATAGTGATTACAAGGGTCACTTGCACTCCAATGTTTATAGCAGCAACGTCCACAATAGCCAAGCTATGGGAAGAGCCCAGATGTCCATTAACAGATGAAAGGATAAAGAAGATGTGTTGTGTGTGTTCCACACACAATGGAATATTACTCAGCCAACAAAAAGAATGAAATCTTACTTGCAATGACATGGATGGAACTAGAGGGTATTATGCTAAGTGAAATAAGTCAGTCAGATAAAGACATACCATATGATTTTACTCATATGTGGAATTTAAGAAACAAAACAGATGAACACAGGGAAGGGGAAGGAAAAATAAGCAAAAACAGAGAGGTAGGTAAACTCTAAGAGACTCTTAACTATAGGAAACAGAGTTGCTGGAGGGAAGAGGGGGCAGGGGAATGGGGTAACTGGATGATAGGCCTTAAGGAGGGCATGTGATGGAATGAACATTGGGTGTTAAAGGGGACTGATGAATCACTATATTCTACCCCCTGAAACTACTAATATGGTATATGTTAAATAAATTGAATTTAAATAAATAAAAAAAAATAGGAGAGGGAAAATAGGAACAAGAAACCACAAATATCTGATTTTAGACAGGAAAGTAACAGGTGAGACAACTGAATGGTCATGCAGGTAAAAACTTGCTTTCTCCTACCATGAGGGATTTAGTTGAGTATGTGACTGGATCCTCTTTGTCTAATCTATGTTGTGCTTAAGTTTGGTTCTAGTTCATTTTACTTGATACGAAAATCAGACTTGAATAGTTTTGACTTGAATATAGTCTTGATTTCACCTGTCATCTCTACCTTCTACCATCTGCCTCTTCAGAAGTAGGCCTATGCCTTCCTGGTGTTTCTTTTCACACATCATTTCTTCAAGCTTTTAAATTATTGGCTTTGCATTTTTGAAACCCACACTGTGCCATCTATAGACCACATGAAAAATGTTCTTGAAGGTTCATGGCGTGATGTTGTCATTGTTTTTTGGTCCCTTCACATTTGTAAGCACTGTTCCTTCAAAACTCTGAGCTCAGGATGCCATTTTTTTTTAAAGTTGCATTGTCTTTGCTGACTTAATATTTCTCAAATGTTTTTAAATTTATTCACATCCCACATTCCTTATTTATAACATCTATGAAATTATAATTTTGTTTAAATCCATTTTAAATTAAATCACTTAAAAAAGTAATCCTAACCTACTGCAAATAAATTCACAAGTTTAATGTGCCTCTTTTGTTTAGTTATGTATTATATAAATACATAAATAACAATTTTTAAGTTTGTGAACTACATGACATCATAATGTTATGTTACAAGAACTATCTTTTACAGAACATTGCTTGAAAGGCTGCAAGGTCAGAATTTTATTCTGAGGAAGCCTCTTCATCCTCTTGAATTACCTAAGTTTGTAAACCCTCTGGCCACCAGATCCTATTTATCTTTACTCAGACTTTCTGTTCTGTAAGCATTTTCCTAACACTGAAGCTCTACCTGCCAACACTAAAATGACTTCCTCCCAAGACTCACTAGCTTCATTTCACCATCTTACCTTTGTTAGTCAGAGTTAAGTCCATGGTCACAGATGCCCCTCATTGCTTCCTCTATCTTTTGGTCAATAGTTCTATATCTCCTCTGCACCTGGAGGGCTTTCAAAAATCCTGATGTCCTACAAGGATGTCCACATTCACAACTATGAATAAAAGTTGATGTGATGTCCACATTCACAACTATGAATAAAAGGAAGTCATAGCTAGTCATAGCAATCAGACAAGAAAAAAATATTAAAGGCATCCATCCAAGTTGTAAGAAAGAAGTAAACTTTCACTATTTGTAGACGACATGATACTAAATAGAGAAAACCCAAAAGACTCCAAAAAAGTTTCTAGACTTGATAATTCAATAAGATTGTAGGATACAAGAACAATATGTAGAAATCTGTTGCATTTCTATACACTAATTATGAAATAACAGAAAGAGAAAATAATCTCATTTAGAATTGCACCAAAAATAATACCTAGGAATACATTTAACCATGGATATAAAAGATCTGTACTCTGAAAACTATAAAATATTGATGAGAGAAATTAAAGATGACACAAATGGAAAGATGTTTCATGCTCATAGATTTACAGAATATTGTTAAAATGTCCAAACAACCCAGAGCAATCTACAGATTTAATGCAATCCCTATCAAAATACCAACACCATTTTTCACAGAACTAGAATAAATGATCCTGAAATTTGTATGGAACCACAGAAGACCGTGAATGGCCAAAGTAATTTTGAAAAAGAACAAAACTGGAGGTATCACAATCCCAAGTATCAAGATATACTACAAAGCTGTGGTAATCCAAACAATATGGTACCAGCACAAAAACAAACACACCAATACAACAGCCTAAAGAGCACAGAAATAAGCCTTTGAATATACGGTCAATTAATCTACAACAAAGGAGACAAGAATATGCAAAAGAAAAAAAGTCTCTTCAACAAATGGCATTAGGAAAACTGGACAGCTGCATTGCAAAACAATGGAACTGGACCACTTTCTGACACCATACACAAAAACAAACTCAAGATGGATTAAAGACCTAAATGTGAGATCTGAAACCATAAAAATCCTGTAGGAGAGCACTGGCAGTTACTTCTCTGACATCAGCCATAGCAACATTTTTCTACATATGTCTCCTGAAGCAAGGAAAACAAAAGCAAAAATAAACTATTGGGACTAGATCAAAATAAAAGCTTCTGCACTGCAAAGGAAACAATCAACAAAACTAAAAAGCAACTGAACAGGAGAAGATACTTGCATGTGACATATCTGATAAAGAGTTACTATCTGGGGTGCCTGGGTGGTTCAATAGGTTAAGTGTCTGCCTTTAGCTCAGGTCATGATCTTGGGGTTCTGGAATTGAGCCCCGTGTCAGGATCCCTGCTTAGCAGGGAGTCTGCTTCTCCCTCTCTCTCTGCTCATGTTCTCTCCCTCTTTCTCTCTCTCTCTCAAATAAAATAATAAAATCTTTTTTAAAAAGTTACTATCCAAAATATATAAAAGATTTCTACAACTCAACATGGAAAAATAACCCAATTAAAAAATGGACAGAAGACATGAACAGACATTTCTCCAAAGAAGACATACAGATGGCCATCAGGTACATGAAAAGATGTCTAACATCACTCATCATCAGGGAAACGCAAATCAAAACCACAATGAGATATCACCTCATACCTGCCAGAATGGCTAAAACTAAAAACACAAAAAACAACAAATGTTGGTAAGGATGTGTAGAAAAAGGAACTCTTGTGCACTGTTGGTAGGAATACAAACTGGTACACCTATTGTGCAAAACAATATGGAGGTTTCTCAAAAAATTAATAATAGAATTGCCATATAATCCAGTAATTCCACTGCTGGGTATTTACTCAAAGAATACAAAAACGCGAATTTGAAAAGATATATGCACTCCTATGTTTATTGAAATATTATTTACAATAGACAAATTATGGAAGCAGCCCAGTGTCCATCGATGAATGGATAAAGAAGATGTGGTATAGACATACAGTGGAATATTACTCAGCCATAAAACAGAATGAAATCTTGCCATTTCCAACAGCATGAATGAATCTGGGATAGAGTGTTAAGTGAAATAAATCAGAGAAAGACAAATACCATATGATTTCACTCATATGTGGAATTTAAGAAACAAAACAAAGAAAACCTGGAAAGAGACAAATCAAAAAACAGACTCTTAACTACAGAGATGGTTACCAAAGATATGGAGGTAGATGAGGGATGGGTGAAATAGGTGATGGGGTACTCATGATGAACACTGAGTAATGTACAGAATTGTTGAATCACTATATTATTGCACACCTGAAACTAATATAACACTGTACGTTAACTACATTGGAATTAAGATTTTTTTAAGTAAAAAAAGACTTTACAAAATCCTAATGTCCTAGCCATTCCACAGATCAATTAAACCAAAATCACTTGGCATGGGGCCCAGATGTCAGCGATGTTAAATTCCCCAGGTGACTTTAGCATGTAGCCCAAATTGACAGCTATTTCTCTAGAAAGACACAAATATCAGCAACACAAACCATGAACATATTAAAGGTAGTATTCAACTAAACTTAATTTGGCAGACATTTGCTTTTCTGACATCTCTAGACACTACAATTTATAATTCCAACTCTGTGATACCAAACTTGAAATAATACTTTGACATTAGCTGTTAAGACTAGGGTGGCTCAATGTTTCAGCATTTGCCTTCAGCTCAGGGCGTGATCCCAGGTTTCCCGGGTTAAGTCCCACATATGGCTCACTGCAGGGAGTCTGCTTCTCCCTCTCCCTAGGTTTCTGCCTTCTCTCTGGGTCTCTCATGAATAAATAAATAGAATCTTCAAAAAAAACCCCTATTTTTGCAAAATGTACTCTACTTGCTATTACTCAAATGAAGAATAAGTTTCTTAATATAGACCAATAAAAACTGGCAAGGTCAGGTTTCACCATTTCTTGAGACACACAAATGAAAACTTTGCAAAGTTTCACTATATACACTGCACGTACACAGTCAGAGACTTTCAGGAAATGTCTTCAAATAACTCTAGTGATAAGGAAAACCCTATTCAAGTCAGTTCACAAAAGACATCTGGTAACCACATCAGCAATGGAAGAAGTATAACAGTTTATATAGATAGCATGATTTGCTGCACATTTTCATACATTCTGTGCTGCCTAAGCACTACTTGAATATTTTTAATGACTGGAATATTTAAATTAAGTAAAATGAACACCAGACTGTTTACAAAGTACTGGCCAATGATCTCCTCCTCACAAATTAATCTCCCTCCAAATCTGATCAAATGTGATTTCTTGAAACATACTAATCCTACCCAGTTTTCCTTTTGATGAGACTTACCAAAGACCACCCAGCAACTCCTAAATGCTACTGAAACACATACCCTCTTTCTCCCTGTCCCCAACAAATGTATTCTGATAACTTAGGGTAAAAGGAGAGAGAAAAGGCTTTTTATTTTACTAATAAAGAACAATCTAGTACATTAAATCTAAACCTAAAACATTAAAAAGCAGGCCAATCATCCAATGCTGGCACAGTGAAAACCTCCTGTAATCTGCAGTATCAGGTCTAACAACACAGACTGTAAGAGAACGCAGTGGTGCCCCTAAGACCAGGGGCTGATGGGTAATGTCATAGCAGCCACAGTCATCCTAACTGGTCTCCACAAGAAGTTTAGACCATCTTGTACCTACATGTCTATGTCTTGAAATTAAGTAGTCCAATTCCTGAGTGCATGTAACCGTTTTACAATATTACCTTTAAGTACCCTTCAAAAAATAAAAGTATGTGCTCACACAGCCAGTAAAACAATGCCAAGTGGTATCACAGAAAAGTCATGATGTTCCCTCTAATTACCTTTATGCCTTCCACACATCTGCCCTCTGTGAACTAAGGAGCCAGAATAGCTTGCTCCAATGCTATCTTCACCAGCTTCCCTCTTCATGACTTTGGACAAGAGGTCTTCATCTCCATCAACCTTAGATTCCTTCTTTTCATAATAGGGGCTATAATTTATCTCTCTTACTTCTTTTTTTTAATGAATAACAGTGCTTAGACCAGGGCTTAGCACAGAGTCCGAAGAACCATGTTAGCTATTATTATTATTATTATGTCAAAAATTCCTTCAAGTAAATATATTACATTATATAGTACACATGTCTATATGTGTAATCTATAGGATTCAGATCAGGAGCCCTCGCTTGGTGAAACCTGATCTGGAATCTGAGATGCTTGCAAGGGGACCACCTTTCACTAAGTCTGCTTTCCAAGGAACAACTTTGGAGCACCAACATGTGCCAACCACTGTTCTAGTTTCCCATAACAGTAGAAAACAAAAGACACTGTTATAAGAATGAAATGGCAAGCCACAGTCTGGGACAAAATATTTGTAAAATATCTATCTAGCCAAAGCCTTTTATGTCAAGTATATTTTTAAAAGCTTCATAATCTCTTTAACAAGAAAGATTTTAAAAAGGAACAAGAAATTTTAACAGATACTTCACTAAATAAGACAAATGGCAAGTAATACATAAATGGATGCTCATCATCAGTTATTAAGGAAATGTGAATTAAACTACAAGATCCTGCCACTCCCACTAGATTAGCTAAAATGAAAAAAAAAAAACAGATCAAAGTGCTGGAAAGGATAGAAAGCAACTAGAACTCTTACACAGAGAATAGACTGACAGTTTCTTATAGAATTAAGCAGACACCCACTGTATGATTCAGCCATTTCACTCCTAGCTACGTACCCAAGGGAAGTGAAAGCACATGCATGAAAGCTTATGTACATCAATGTTCCTAGCAGCATTATTTAAGCGACAGAAAGTGGAATCAACTCAAGTGCCCATCAACAGATGAATGAACTGTAGTAAACCCATACAATAAAATAGTACTCATGAATAAAAATCTACTGATACATGCAAGATGAATCTCAAAATAACTATGCTGCAAGAAACAAAGATTTATGGTCCAATTTCTAGAAATTCTAAAAAATGCAAACATATAGTGATATCAAGTCAGTGGTTGTCTGGGACAGGAGATAAGAGAGAAGAGATTGTAAGGAACAAACAAACTTTTGGGGTGACAAATTTGTTCATTATCTTGACTGTGGCAATGGTTTCATAGGTATACACGTAGATCAAAACCCAAATCGTAAAATTTAAATACACAGATTATCATATGACAATTATCTCTCAATAAAGCTCAGAAATAACCACAAACAAGACAAACTCTAAGCAAGTTCTTTACTTTCCTAAGATTACTTTTTAATAGAGGTAGAGCTAGACAGAAAAGTTTAAATAAGTACATACCACATATTTCTAATAGAATTAAGACCAATTCCCATGAATATATATATATTCAGGAATGTCACAGCAGCACTCTTTGTAATACTCCCAAACTGAAAACCAGCTAAATGCCCATAGACAGTAAACTAAACAGATTGTGGTATAGCCATACAATGAAATACTACATAACAATGAGAATGAGTGAACTACTCACAGATGAAAATATTGACGGCACTTGGGTGGCTCAGTCTGTTAAGCATCTGCCTTCGGCTCAGGTCATGATCCCAGGATCCTGGGACCAAGTCTCACATCAGTGTCCCTGCTCCACAGGGAGTCTGCTTCTCCTGCTGCCCCTCACCCCACTTGTTCTCTCTCTCCTATCTCTCTCAAATAAATAAAATATTTTTAAAAATATATTGGGGCACCTGGGTGGCTTAGTAGTTGAGCATCTGCCTTAGGCTCAGGTCATGATCCTGAGGTCTTGGGATCGAGTCCCACATCAGGCTCTATGTAAGGAGCCTGCTTCTCCCTCTGCCTATATCTCTGCCCCTCTCTCTCTCTCTCTCTCTCTCTCTCTCTGTCTCATAAATAAATAAAATCATTTAAAAAACTAAAATATATATTAAACAAAGGAATCCAGGCAAAAGCAAGGACTTCTGATCCCAGTTTTACTCAGTGCTGATAGAAGTCAGGGTGTTACACACAACTGGTAAATTATTGAACACTACGTCTGAAACTATGTACTATATGTTGGCTAATTGAATTTAAATTTCTTTAAAAAGCCAGGGTGGCAGTTACCCTTACAGTATAGCAACTAGAAGGGAAAACATGGAGGGGCTTCTGGATGCTGGTGATATTCTGTCTTGAGCTGGGTGCTGGTAGGCAGGTAAGTACACTTTGCAAAAGCTCAAGTTATATTCTTAAGATGCGTGTACTTTTTGTATATAGGTTAAGCTTTAATAAAAATATTTTAAATAAAATTAAAATGAAGCCACTTGATATGATAGGGATTGATTGCCTATTTTAGGCTGAATGTTCTTGGGCAAGCCCATTCAAAGCACAGAGAATGGCAAGTGAATGTGAACAGTGGAGCCAGGCAGAGGAAGATAGATAAGATGGGAGAAGTGGATAGGGATCATATCATAAAAGGGCACCAGAGCCTGTGAGGAGTTTAGATTCTACTCAGATCCAATGTAAAACCACTGAAGAGTTCTACACGGGAAAGGTGATGAAATTATTTGTATTTTTGTGAATTGTCTTGCCTTTTCAAACCATAGGTTCATCATCGGTGAAATGGGATTAAGAAAATAAACCATATAATGCATACAAAGGGCTTAGCCCAATGCTTAGCTTTCAAAAATTGCTAATGGTTAATATTAACATATTTCATTGAATTTAAGATAGCAGGAATTACAAGATGCACTCTTGTTTTAGAAAGCGTTATAGAAAAGTTGCCAGTAAAATATCACACTGTTACTTTATCAGTTAGGATTTTTAGTTTACCTTGCAAAAGCTTGTGATTCTGTCACTGTTTAGGTATACAAAGTAAAAATGTAAGTTCCTACTAAAACATCTTCCATTCAAAATCTCACTGCTCTGAATCCCTTTTGGACTCAGAATCCCTCCAACTCCATGTTTTGAGCACCTGTGCAAGGCGATAGTAATGGCACGAGGGTGGCCACCTGGAAGTCGTGCAGTACTTTTGCTATCCATACTGTTAGCCATATAAATCTGATTTAACATCTGCACTGAAAACAGAAATATGATTACCTGTCACCATTTCTTGGGAATTCATGGAGTGAAAAACTGAAATCCATTTGCAGAGTGCTTAAAGGTTCTTGGGAAGAAAGGCACTATGAGGGTCCAGGTGATGCTACTGGGCCATCCCCTCTCACCTGGAGCCACTCTCCAAAATCACACACTCAGCTTGAGCACATACTCATTGCTCCATCCCCAAAAGCAGAACATCCCCAAGTCCTACACAGAACAATAATTACTTCCATATGCCAAATCACTGTTCAGGTATAATGTTATCATGGTCCTATTCTGATTCTTTGTGCTCTGGATAATCTGTTCTTACTATGGCCTCTAGTGATTCACATGAAGTCCTTATTATGATTAAAGGTCTACTGTAGCAATTCTTTTTTTTTTCTACTATGTGGAAATTTTTCCTTTCTTCTGCCTACTAAAATGGTAACTAAATTTAATCCCACCAACCTACTCTGGGGAAAATACAATCCAATACACTTCTATTTCACATGCCTGATGACAGCTACTGCCTGACTCTCAAACAACTCAAACCAGAGTTATTCTCTGGTTTTCCCTTCCTTCAGGCCAAATCCCCAGCTTCTCACAGCACAATGTGAAGACTGCTCTTGTAAAGCAGAAAATACATGCACCATTTGGGGGAACTCAAAAGTCACACTATAGTGGAACTGCAGGTATGGAGTAATTGAAGAGCGAAGGTCATTCTGCTTTAATAAAAGTTCTCAATTATGGGAACTGGCACTCTGGGGTCAGTATGGCTTTGTGGTTATGAAGGCGGGCTCTGCAGGAATATGGATTCAGAAGTGGCAGCGTAACCTTGGGTAAGTAAATAAAGCCTCAGTTCGCCATCTGAAATATGGGGATTACTACAGTATTAACCTCTGGGGGTTACTGTGAGCATCACATCGGCCACAGTGAAGAGCGAAATAAAGGTTGACTGCCATTCCCATTATTATTGCTGGTTTTATTATTCAATTAGAACTAGTACTATACAGACATGAAGTAAAGGGACAATACAAGGAGACAGGATATCTGAACACTCATCTCGTACCTGCTACTAACCACATGTAACTGAACCAATTCTCTTAACTTCTCTGGTATTTCTTTTATTGAAGCAAAATCATGGTTTAATATGAATTTAAGAATATACACATAAGGGCATTCAACATAATAACAGTTTGTGGCAGAAGTGGGATCTCAAAATCACTAAAGCTTCAAGCTCTTGGTATAGTTTTAAATCTGTACACTCAAAAAAAACATATCCAAATGAAAGACTTTCAAGACTACACACAGAAGAGCCTCAGGTATCAGCAAATGACAATGTACATTTATTGAGTGCCTGTGCAGTGCCAAGCATGTTTTTTTTTCCATTCAGTCAACACATATTTACTGGTCCTCAAATATGTTCCAGGCCCTGGTGATAAAGGGCTAAACACAGTAGACAGAGTCCTTGATCTTGTGAGGAAGAGATTTTAATGATGGAGGAACGTCATAATAAAATAAAATAAAGTAAAAAAATAACAGTAATAAATGATAAACAGATCACTGAAAGAGATAATTTCATATGGTGGGGAAGAAATGTGTAAAAGGAGGTCAGGGATGCTGCTAACCCACAGCAACCCTAATGAGTTACCTAATAGTCACTTTTTTTTTTTTTTGATGCTTAGGAAATCAATGCTCAGAGTAACTAATAAATTGGGTCAATTTCCATAGTCTGCAATTGTCCCAACAGGTCCTGGAACCCACATGTGCCAAACTCAGGATCCAATGTCTTCCCCTATTCAAAATGCCTTTGTAATAGTGAGGTTTTGCTTAGTTAACTGTCATGGCAGGTACAGAGATACACAGCACATTAGCCCCTACGATTTATATCAGATTCCCCAACTGTCAATTCTGAATTAATAAAGTTGAACCAGGTGAATGCCAGACACAACCAGACCCCAGGAGCAGAACCTTCCTCCCCACAGGGTCACAGAGCAGCTAAGGTCATCAGCTTACCTTTGTCTCATAAAAATTCAGCTGCTATTTCCAACACAAATATTCAATTGCTTCTGTTGTGAAAATTAAAGGCTGCAGAATCTTTTGAAAAGAAAAACAAAATGAAGAAATGAAAAATGAAGAAATGAAAATTCAGAATGAATAATCCCATCAAACACTTTTCTATTCAATGTTCTTTCTGTTCTTTGGTCTGGAGGAAAATTGTCCCATAGGAAGAATGTTTTTTTCCTGGGAAGAGGACCTCATATTCTCTTTTCTGAAGGAGAAAATAGACATACAGATTTTCCAAGAAGGCAACTCAAAAGAAGGGAAAGGGAAAGGAAAGAGAGGGACCTGGAACTGCCAATCCATCAACCTGGGAACAGCAGCTAACAGCAGTTTTATAGAAAGCTATCTGCAAGAACCAACAACACAAACCACATCAAGGAAAGCGAATATACCTAAAGATTTGCACAGACCTGATATTCTGAAGACCACTGATGTTTAATCTCTGAATAAGAGATGAATTTAACATAAAGTACATATATCTGATAACGCTCCATGGAAAAAACTGAAAACATTATGGGTTCAGTGGGGCTGAATGCAGTCACTACATGGGATTCTAAGTTTGCCATTTTCTCAAAAATGCACAGACATCCAAAACCAACATAATGGTAGGTGTACACTGTTAAAATATAACATAGGCTGGCAAGAGGACAGTAGAAATAATACAAACAATGGTACTGGACATCATTTCAACTAAATAATAACAGAATAATTACCAAAGGTGCTTTCCAATTTGTCCCGTCCAAGAGTAGAACAGATCTAACAAAACACGAAGCTACATAGGGCATTGCGATAGCAAATCACTTAAATCATGGAGATAAAATATACAGACCAGGATAAAACCAAAGACAAGATATCAGGAGAGGTTGAGGACTTGGGTGCCTACATGGCATCATAGTTTGGTAGGATGTTACTTCCCCACTAACCCACATATGTTCATTTCCCTGAGAAACAGGTTGCAATTATCACTGATTTTATTCCCATTAAGTTAGGTTCTGAATATGCAAATGAATTTTCATTTTAATTTCATACTAAATCAGTATATGTACACAAATCTATTTCTTACCAAGGTTCCAAAATAGAAGCAGCAGTACAATGGCAAAATTAGGACACAAAGATAAAAAGCGAAGATCACAAGAGGATGAGGAAAAAGAATCTATGTATAGTGTCTTTGGAAGCTGTTAATTCATTTCCAGGAAAAATAGACATTTTCAAATACAATCAGTCCAACAAATTAGAGCTGCCAAAATCATGTGACCAGAGAAATTTCACTGGGCCAGAAAACTTTGTAGGGAATAGAATTACAATGGTCAATTTTACTTTTATCCATTCTAAGGAAATTTTTTTTCATGACTACATCCATTGCTCCCTGCTTCTGATAACAACATATTGATATTCCTTATGAATCCTCTCTACCCGCCAATCCATGGTCCAGGTAATTCAGGAGGAAATAACTCCACTCTGACTTCTGACTCTGGGGACAGGTTTGGGCTCAAGTGGGGTCAAAAGGCAATACATCCCCCAAGTAATGAGACTAGGAAGAGGCACTTTCATGTGACCAACAAAAGTAACACAGAAATCCAATCCCAAGATTTTGTTGGAATTCTTAGGCTGGCAAGCATTTTCTGGATTTTAACATTTGTGGGATCTAAACCTAGAGTTGTAGGGGCCCATCTTGCCAGAAAAAAAGTGGGAGAACCTATTTGAGGATGAATCCCATCCAAAAACACACACAGCTGGGAAATGGCAAGAAATGGCACCATGATCATACCTTTGAGCTCCTGATCCAGATGTATCCCTGGACATTTCAGGTTGGTGGAATCCTACTTTGCTTGGTACACTTTGAGCTCAATCTCTTTGAGTTGAGTCTTTTTCAAGAAAAGAATCTGGTTGAAGACACTCAGTCTGTGCTTCCCATAGCATCAGGCTGCAAAATACAACTTCAGCCTATAGGGAGTCCATTCAGTATTTCCCCCTCATTATACCACCTTTCATGAAAATGAATCAACAGAAGTGGAAATAATACTTATTTTCTTTAAATGCATTTGACAAAATTCAAATTTCCCCTCGGTACACAAAGCACCTGTGATTTCTTTTAGATTCTAATTAAGTGGGCCAATCTCATTTTTTTGGTAGATACAAAGAATATGTATAATTGGGGTTTTCACTTACAGCCATGGTTTCATTAATAAAAATTGGTGGAAATACACAGAAATGCCAGGGCCTCTGAGCATCTAAGTCTCTCCAAACTTCTGCAAAGACCAGTACATACCTTCTCCACTTTCCTTAAAGCTGCCATTGCCACTACCAAGACCACCACACCCTTCCTCCTCAAAATGAGCAGGTAACTTTGCCTCCATCTTCAAAGATAAAAAGAGAAGGCTCCAAACAGGAACTTTCAGCTTCCTACCCCCAAGCTGCCCTGAAACTATCCTATCCTGTCCTTTACTCCTCTTCTAGAACAGTCATCCTGGCTACTCCTTCAGGAGCCCTCTGAATTCACCTCTCCACAATATCAATGACCAGTTCTTGAAAACACCCAACACAGATGCTGTTTGGATTAAGGAACGTCAACTTGCAAAATACTTCGCATGGAGCCCAACACCTCATCAAGGTGCACAAGTCATGGCATTATCCTCATTCATGTATTTTATAAAGATGTATTGAGCAACTCAACACAGAGGATGCCATGTGAGAGGCTTTATTATAAATAATTAAGATCTACCTTCTTCTCTCAAGCCCCGTTATAGTCCACAGGGAGGGAGAAGGAAGGGGAATAGAAAACACAGGATTACAAGGCATGGTGATCCACTCCACAAAGTTTCAATCCAACTAATGACACTCTAAGTGTTGTCACTGCAGGTGGCCCCTCAGGCTGTGGACTACACCACCAGGAAGCACCATTCATACAGACCAGATGTGAATGGTATCCCTGAAGTTTTTTACAACACAGATGTCCTGAATATAAAGGAACTGAATGGTAAACCCTAAAGTTCTGAATAGGGAAGGGCGAAACTATAATCCTCAGGGGTTTAACAGTTAGAGCAACCAAAGACCATAAAGAAGGGCTCAATGTTGATGGTCCAAAGCCACTGAGGACCTCTCTTCCTCTGGCCCTGATAGTGCTCTTCAGATTTCTCCTCCTTATCCCTTTAGGTACACCAGAAATTACAAAAGGACTCTACATGTTTCTGCCATTCCTGGTGGGAACTTCCAGCTGCCAAGGTGCTGTCCGATGGTGGGGGTGGGGAGAAAAAAGCAAACCTAGAGGGCTCCTTGCTATACTGATGATGATGAGTTTTTAAAACAATACTTCAAAAATCCAAGGCTTAACAGATATTATTTTAAAAGCACAATGATCTGGGACCTGCTAAGCCTGATATGACCACATCAACTTTGGATCCCCCTTCTTATACCACACCATTTGAGGCAGATGGTCAATCTTAAAACACTTTCCCTACAATCCCAAACCACTTCAACTGATAATTCTCATCAAGGGAACCATCTGGGTTATTTTTCTGAAACTACACTGTAGGCTCTAACTGCCTGCCCAATACCCATTCCTCATTTCTTGCTGAATAAGTACATTTCAATCCCCAGTTAAAATGCACCAATGTCTACTGTATATCCATATATAAATATGACTAAGCCTTGTCTCTCTGCCCTCAGCATATGTGTTTCGCCCCCTTCTTGCTCTATGCAAAATTATTTTTGGTTTGGAGTTCTTAGCCAGGCCCAGACTCAAGACCATTTTTATTATTCATGCCAATAGACACAACTTTTATTATATTTTCTCTAAATTTTCTCTGCTTTCCTGTTACCTGTCACTAAAAAATGACCATGGCATGAAATACATTATTTGGGACACAGAGTTCCATTAATGCCTTGGAGGAGATGGCTGACCAACTGGTCTACCAGTGCCTGACAAGAATGCAATTGCATTACATGGGTAAATGATTTATTCCTGGGGAATATTTTATACTGTTTTGTCACAAGGTCAATTGTAGCCTTACTTCTGTCCCATTTTTCAATATCAGATACATTTAACAACTGCATGCTTAATTATCTAAGACCCCAAGTCAACACCAATAGTTATATTACTGCATTCATTTGGAATGACCATGAGTGTAACTCACCTCTGGTTCAATGTCCTTTTACCTATTATACATGTAGTGTCCTTGTCTATGTTAATAGAGAGCGCAATCAATACACTCAGTTTTGTTTTTTTTTTAATAAAAAAAAATGACCTCTGAAGTTCTGTAGGCATACACTAAGGAAGAAACAGGTATGGATATGTCAACCCCTGTTAATGCCACCCATATGTCTGACTTGCAACTACCTGTACTGTGTTCCTAGGAGCTTTTCCAAACCACAGAAGGTTGGAAATACAGATGAACTAACATCCCCTGGGTACGGTCTTCAACCAGTTACAGATGGGATTTGGTGTATAGGTATCTCAGCTCTTCCTTTTTGGATAGAATAATTCTGAAGCATGAGTTATACACCATTTCCTGTTCCACCAGTAGTAAATTCCAATTTTGGTAGTTTTTTCCTTCCTTATGTTACTTCCCCTTCTCTCCTAATGGTGTTCCTGTAACTTTCCAAATAAACTACTTGCTCCTGAATCCTTGGTGGCTCAAGGTTGGCTTTTTTGGGGCGCGTGGAGAATCCCAACCTAAAACAGAGGTCAGAGGAATTAGGTTTTAGAACTTGAGAAAATACTTTTTGCCTTAATCTTTTTGCTTGCGGGAGAAAATCTGCTACTGGATGGGGACTCTGCCAGTTACTAGTCATAAAATGAGAATAATGACAGCACCTAATTTATAACCCAATTGGAAAGTTTTAATAAGATAGTGCACATAATGCATATAATAATATCTGGCAAATAAGTGCTTAAATAATCTGTTATGATAAATATCATTGTTCTAACTCTGAAGTATAGCTTTTCTTTTTATAATGAAATAAATAGCTTCTTGAGCACCTACTATGTGCCATAATTTCATCCTGGGAATTATTAAAACCCCAGGAGACAGAACACTAGTTCAAATTTTGTCAACATGTAATTGTGTGAAAAGCTATTTTCACTAAGAAAAATCTAAAGAATTAGCAGGACTGCAGTAATAGTATCCTCAGTAGCTCAAGAACAACGTTGAGTTTTGACCCAAAACTAAAATTCTATTTCCAAATGAAAAATTTTGAGAGTTTTTCCAAGAGGTCAAGAGGTCAATCTTATGCAAACTGGAATACACTGCAAAATGGCCCTAACCTCCACCTCTGTGTCCACAATCTTTGCAATGTAATTGTGCAGTAACTTTCTTTAAGTAGAGTCTTCTTCTCTACCCCTTAAACCTGGGCTGGCCTTGACACCTGATTTGACCAAGAGAATGTGACTACAGTGTACCTTCTCCCGGTCTGGGCCTTAAAATGCCTGTGTGCTTCCCTTTTCCCTTGGATCTCTGCTCAGGTGCCCTGTGAACAGGCTGAAGGTAGCCTGCTGAGGATCAGGGTCATGTAACCCAGTCAGTCCCATCACCCCAAAGTGTACCCAGTCAACCACCACATATGTGATGGGGTAGATCCTAGAGTAGCTGGCTCTGCTGGATCCACCTCTTGTATCCAAACTCTTCATTGGGAACTTCCCAAGATTCAGCCTTTGGATTCCTTCAATATCTAAACTCACTTGCTTTGGTGAGGTCTTCATCTCTACCTCCAGCCCAGACTTTTCTCCTTAATTCCAGACTCACAAACTACTCAACATTTCCAGCAGAAGTAGATACCCACTGTTTAAACTAAACTCCTAATTTACCTCCAGAAACTCTTCTCCCACAGTCCTCTCTTTCTTAGGTGAAGACAATCTCATTCTCCTAGTTGCTGAGGTCAAAAACTCTGGAGTCATTCCTCCTTTTGTCTCATAATCCATACTTAATCCTGAGGAAACACTACCTTCAAAATACTTAAAAATTGGGTCACAACTCACCACTTTTATGGTCTGGTCACAGCACCATCTCTCTCATCTGAATTATCACAATGTTCCCCTGATCAGTGTCCCCACTTTCATACTTTCCCCTTCTCAAGGGGAAAGCCGAAGAGATTCCTGTTGACCAGATCCTATCCTCTCCCCAAATCTCTCCACTGGCTCCCCATCTTGCTCAAAGAAAAGGCTAAGGTTTAGTTAACTTTTGCCTGTCAGGCCCTGCTGGCTCTGATCCCCCCTTCACTTTGTTCCAGCCACACTGGCTTCTCTGCACTTCCCCACACAAGCCAGGCATTGCACCTTGGAGCCTGTGCACTGGGTTCTCTCCATTGGGATGTTTTCCCATATACATTACAAGATAGATCTACATGGGTAGATCTTCCCTTCTTCAATGTCACCTTCTCAACAAGGTATATTCTGACCCCTCTATTTTTTTTTAAGATTTTATCTATTTGAGAGAGAGAGAGCGTGCAAGCATGAGAGCACAAAAGAGAGCATGAGCAGAGGGGAAAGGGAGAAGCAGACTCCCCGCTGAACAGAGAGCCTAACACAGAGATCAATCCCAGGACCCTGGTATCATGACCTGAGTAGAAGGCAGACGCTTAACTGATTGAGCCACACACGTGCCCCTTGACCCCCTATTTAAACTGCACCCTTTCCTGTCACCATCTCACCCACTTCCTAACCCCTTGATCCCACTCTTTTTTCAAAGCTCTGATCACTTTCCAACATTCCATTTCTTAGATTTATTGTTTACTACCTCTCCCTGCAGAGGAGGGATTTTTATCTTATGTTCCTTCAAGTGCCTCCCTAGTAAACGCAGCAGTACTCTATGCATGTCTGTTGAATAAATGAAGGACTAGTTACGAATGGTCACTATATTATCTATTTTATTCCTATTTTTAAATTTTTATCCTTTAATCCTATTTTTTTTATCTAACCTGTCCAAAAGCAAAAACAAAGCAGAAGCAAGCAGGCACAACCCTGAAAGATCCAGTTATTTTTATTTTAATCCTACCAGTTAAGTAATTAACTTAGAACCAAAGGTTTTTGTTTTATAGTGACATCGACAGTCCTTGTGCACCCAGGTTTACCTAGGAAAGAAAACCCCCTTCAACAGGCAGGCTGTGCTCTGTGTTTAAAATCAAGTTGAGGTCTAAAAAGAACTGGGAAACCGCTTTTTTTTTTTAAATTGTATTTATTTATTTATTTATTCATGAGAGATAGAGACAGAGAGAGAGAGGCAGAGACACAGGCAGAGGGAGAAGCAGGCTCCATGCAGGGAGCCCGACGTGGGACTCAATCCGGGTCTCCAGGATCAGGCCCTGGGGTGAAGGCTGCACTAAACCACAGAGCCACCCAGGCTGCCTGGGAAGCTTTCTAAAGTCTTCGCTCTCTCTCCTATCTCGAACAAATAGTAACTCTAGGGACAACTCTGGAATTTTCTATCTCATTTGTTTTTCATTACTTTTTTTAGTAAGGTACAGTGATATCATTATTCTCAGTCGCCCTGGGTGATTCCAATATTGATTTTGAGATTCTTCCAGCTATTCTATAGAGTGCACATCATTTATAAGGTTCTACTTCACTTCTGTGGGCATATTTGCATTCTGAATGTTTTATATTTTCCAGATGATAGTATCATATGAAATATGATAGCATTCTTCTGAGTTTTGATAATCCCTACCTCCAGGAAGCTCGAGACCATATGATTTCCTTTTCTATTTTGGTTTAATTCAAATGGAACACATGAGGAAGTTTTTAATAATTATCCAGTATTGCAAAAATATTGAAGAATTTGAGGTGCTGAAGCCTAACTATGCAAATATTCCCACCAAATATGTAAGAAGGCTTAACTCAATATTTTTCCCCTAGGATAGCATTCTAAAAAAATGTATCTTTCTGAAATCTTATTTGCCTGATATTTAAATTATTGAATAAATCGGCTTATATTTTCAGGAAATGAGATTAAGAAGGAACATTGTATAATAATGGTTCAAAACCATAAAGCAATCCTCTCCTATAATCCAAAGATGACAAATTCAAAGGCTTCAAGGGACAAGAGGGCAACATAAACAATTAAAATGGCCTGATGGGATCCTACAGGGAGTAATGGAAATTGTGACAAAGTGAAGCCTCCATTACCTGTTGATGATGGAGACAGCTGTTACTCAGCACAATGGATGGATGCCATAAGGGAACACAATACTGGCAAATTTTGTATTTGTGTATATATCATTTTTATAAGAGAAAAAAACCCTGAATTTTTAGGGGAAATTTCACACTATGTATGCCAAACAGAACACATCTAGGCCACAAGACTCTGCTCTAAAACGGCAGTCAAATGTTAGTACCTAATTCACAGTGTTCTCCTACACTTTCCAGCTTTAAAATGACACCTCAACTATATTTCACAGATAGTAAAATTGTTCTGATTCCTTATTAGTGGACTCTGAGTGTTGAGTGTTTCTTTCAACCAGTGTAGACTGCTAATATGGCAATCCAGGTACCTTCCACGGGAATCCAAGCTGAAGTCAACATTGTAACTGCCATTGCAGGGTATCTACATACACTGCCTTTAAAATCCTTTCCAGTTATTACCCTTGAATCTTCTCTTTCTGGGCATCCTGCCACAAGTATCTGAGACCAGAAGCCTGATGAGACCCCAGCCCCACACTGGGGGACCCCTTACTCAAACCACTTATTTTGATTCATTTCCTTCCCAAGTCTTCCAGGTTTTTCTCATTTTATAGTGCATCTGTTACTATGGAAACACGTGGTACCAAACAACAGAGCAGAAGTGAATAAAACCCCAGCTTTCCATATAAAAACCAACTAATATTTAAGCATCATCGACCATGCATATTCATACCAGGTTTGAGACATCAGAGAAGTGTAAGTTGCATCTAGAAATCAAATAATTATTCTTACTATTTTTTAAGAAGCACAGTTTATTTATTCTATTCCTGGCTCTTAGTATTTATAAGGTCTACTTTATACCCATATCCAATTTGAGAATTTGTCTCTAACCAGAAACAGAGTATTAATCTTTCCTTCCACATGTTTTTCATTTATAGAAAGTAGTGAGGGGGAATTTCTATGCTAATATTAGTGAAGGAAATGGATTAGACCATTGCTAGGTCCCAATCTAGAATTTTAAACCATGACATTACCTTTTTTGCATCTAGACTCATTTTTTAGCCTAAGTAACAGGCATTTACCCACAAACATTTTTTCCTCCTACAAACATTTATTAAAGACCTGACATACATACGCATAAAGCTCGGTGCTGGTGATACAAACACTAAGAGACAAGTTACTTGCTTTAGAAGAGTTCTCAGTCTAGTACAAGAAGGGAACCAAGTAAGAAAACATCTATACAACAGTGTGATGATTGCTTTAAGAAGGGCAACTGAAAATCAGGTGAAAGATTTGGGGGTAGGAGGTAGGGTCAGGGAACAGAAGCTGGGCAGTAAGTTTTCAATGAGATGGTGATAATCAGATGCTCCTTTTGAGGTGGGAGTGAAGACAGAACAGGTAAGAGGCTGATACAAGGTCTAATTGAGAGATGCTATGGCAGTGGGGATAGGGAGGGGGAAATGCAAGAAGGCTGATTAAATTTAGGTACTCTTTGGATATGAAGGGGTAAAACAAACTACTATTTAACTCAAGTCATGAATGGCTGTTACTCAAATATTATTGGAAATTTCCTTTTATTATTTGTTTCCATGTCTCTGAAACCTAGACAAGAAAACTCTACATTTAAGAGTTTTTTCCCTTTAACCACCATCCCCTCCCATCAGTGTTTATATTTTTAGAAATTAAATCATACCCACGTAGCAACTGTCTCTACTTTGGGGGAAGAATTTTTTAAACAAATGAAGTCTTCTACTCTTCCCTTCTTGAAAGTTCTTTTCCTGGGTCAGGCAGTGCAACTAAATTAGGCAGGTGGGCAACCCAGCTAATGACTGAGAACAACTTAGTTTGAAAAATCAGTGTACTCTACAAATATCTATTTGCATGACTCAAATGACCACCCTTCAAAGCAAAGGGATCAAGTTCTTTCCAGAAAACAGCTAAAAAAGAGTTTCTTAAATAGGATGTCAACCTTGAATTTGAAAAGTGATTGTGTTGACTCTATCATAGAGTTTATATTTGGGACTGAAGGTGTGAGCGAGCTCATGCCCATTCTTTCCCTCCTATAACTTGTTTTTAAAAGAGTGATGGAACTTGGATAGAGTCCTCTTGATTCAGCTGGACAGCGGGGAAAACGGAGGCTTGGGGTTACGAACCAGTGCTTTATATGAAAAACAAAGGTATTCTTCATTGCTAATTTACCTTCATCACTAATGATGTAATTGGCAATTCCTTTGAAAACTGGCAAAAGGAATCCCCTAACTGACATCTGTTTTAAGATGTAAATTAAATGTGTTTCTTACACAGCAACCAGATATTGATTTTTGCTTTTGATCATTTGGTTAATCATAATACTGAACACAGGGAGGCCATCAAAGCATTTACTTTTCCCTTTTCATGGGGAAATTTGCATGAACAGAAATGCTGAATCAGAGGACTGGAGAGTCAGAGTGGGTTGATTAATCCAGTGATTTGTAAATTATTGAAGGTTCAAGGACTCCAAAAAAAACTTTTCTTATCTACTGACATCAGATTTCAAAGAGCCAGAGTTTGACTCCTCTTCATTACCCTACCTAACTGCATGATATTTTGCCTTGAATGACCTATTTTATGGAGCTATTATGAAGATTAATTAAGATACACAGGTGAAATACTGGGGTGAGGATTGAATGCATCTTGTTCAATATGTTAGCTATAATCACAGGAGTGCAATCCACTTTTCTTATGATCTATATTATTGCACAAGTAGCTAATTGTGTGTGTGTGTGTGTGTGTGTGTGAACAACTGAGTACCACCTTTCTAAAAGACTTAACTGAGCATGCCCAATCCTAACATTTGAGGGAGTAGGAGCACAAATGGAGCCTTAATTATTATACATTTAAATATGATAAATCAAGATAAAAATTGTTAGATATGTTCTACCTGCCTAGCTTGACAAATATGCCTTCAAAACAACGTAGAAGCCAGGTTTAAATTCAGATCTCTTGGGGCCCCCTGAGTGGCTGATTTGGTTAAGTGTCTGCCTTTGGCTCAGGTCATGATCTCAAGATCCTGGGATCCAGCCCCATGTCAGGCTCCCTTTGCCCCTACCTCCTTGTGTTTTCTCTCCCTCTCTCAAATGAATTAAAGCTTTTTTAAAAACTCAGATCTTTTGAATTCCAGAACCCAGCAAAGTAAGGAGAATCAGCCTCCTACCTGGCCCTCTTGGCTCTTTCTACCTAACCTCTAGCACCAACACTATCGACCTGTCCAAGCTCCATCCACACTCCCCATGAACAGTCTTTCCTCAGCCACCCTTGGGCCCAGGAGCCTTTTGAGCAGGAAAGTCCAGGAAGTCTGTGACTGGAACAGAGGGGTGTGGCTGTAAAGTTGCACAGAGGCTGGGGGGATAGAGTAGCTGAGCTCTTTGTAGGGTAGTGCCCAGAGTGGGGGCCCCGCCTGGTAATTTAAGATTTCCTAGATCCTGTTTTTTAGAACTAAAGAACAATGTCCTTCTTTTCCCTTCCATTTCCAAGTCTTTCCTCAGGGAAGAGTTTATAATTATAAAAGCAACATGAAACTGAGCATTAGATTACCCAGCTCACCACAGACATTTCCTATTTATGACAAGAACCATGGAAATAATACCAACTTATCTATGGAGGTTTGGTATTATGTACCAAGCTATTGGAACCGAGACCACAGTTTTCATGGTGGACCAAACTCACACATCACTACAAGACTCGCTAAATGTAAGGGAAGTTAGAATAAAAACAGGCTTAGACTTGAGCCGGTGTCCCATCCATTTCCAAACTATAGTTCTTGCTTCTGCTAAACTGTTTTTGGATAACCCCTTCGCTGCTTCTTACCTTACCTGAGAACGGGACCTCCCCTCAAAATCCTGCCAGTACACAAAGATCAAGTCTGAAAGCCTGCTCTTCCAGACATGTCACTGCGGACTATAGGAGAAAACAGCATCCCCTGGGTAAAGACCACCACGCACACTGTACCATGAACCTTGTGGTAACTATGATTCTGCATCTCAGATGCTCCCTGAGGAGGAGGAGAGCTGGCTGCTATTCAACCCGCTGGCCTACAAGTCCTCGGGTAATGGGCATTTTAGTTCTGTCTTTTTGTTTTGGTGGGTTGTCACCCATCTTTCTTGTTTCTTTGTTCAGAAAAGGGGCAGCGGACCTGCTAATCTAGGTGCCTGATGCCCAGGAGGCTGGGAGGGGAGGAGAAGGCGATCCCAGGTATAAACTACTGGCAGACCATGGCCTAGCAACAAGCAGCCTGCTCTTGGCTGGACCCTGTTTCTCTAAGCACCTGATATTTAGAGCCTGGAGCTGGCTAGGTTCTGGTTTGCTTCCAAGCCTGTTTTTTTTGGTGGTTGTTTTTTGTCAGCACCCCCATTCTTGGCAATTCTCTTAGCTATCTGATAACCTTCTAGTAAATTCTTTTTTGCTCAAGTTAGTTTCATTTGCATGCAAACTAAGAGTCATTGCTGATACACTTGGCAGAGCTCCTGACACAGAGATAATCAATGAATGTGTGTTACATAAATGAATAATTATAACCTGAATGCATATCACTACCATATTTGTAAAAGAATGGTTTTTTCTGATTCATGAGACAATGCTATTGACAAAAAATTTTTTTTAATTCAGAAAGGTTTAAAAAAGAGAAATCACAAAAAGAGAAAAGCAAAGCCATATTTCTACTATCCAGACATGGCCTAACTTTGTTTTTGTTCCTGTTTTTATGTACCTATAGGATACTTCCATTTCACAAAACATGTACTATTGTGCACTTGCTTATTTCCACTTAACACTCAAGTTGTTCCACATCATTACATGATCTTTGAAATGATCACTTTTAATATCTCCATAATTGTTTTGGGGACCTTAAAACACCTTTAACCATGGGCAGCTGGGGTGGCTCAGTGGTTTAAGCACCTGCCTTCATCCCAGGGCACAATCTTGGAATCCTGGGATCGAGTCCCATGTTGGGCTCCCTACATGGGGCCTGCTTCTCCCTCTGCCTGTGTCTCTGCCTCTCTCTGTGTATATCATGAATGAATGAATGAATGAATGAATGAATGAATGAATAAATAACTTTAAAAAAAATACCTTTAACCAGCTCCCAACTTTCAGTTCTAAAGGGTATTTTGTTGTTTTTGCCTGCACTAATTCCTCAGCAAAAACTAAAATTAACATCCAGAGAAATGACTGTGCCAAATAATTTGAACTTTGAAAATAATTGTCGAAAGCTTTTAAAACTGTCCTCCAGGAAGGTTGTACCATGTTATTCTCCCACTGACAGTAATGAAAATGTCCTTCTCATTGCATCCCTGCTGGTACTGAGTATTTGTATTGATACATATATACTATGTATATAACTTACATATACACACACAGACATATATGTTGTTTAATACATGAGACATGGCATCTCATTTTTGTTTTAATTTGCATTTCTGTGGTTAATAGTAAGAGTACTAAATATGTGTATTAGCCTTTTTATTTCATCCTTTCAAATCATTTATTCAGATAATTGGACAATTCTATTAGGTGTTATTTTCTATTTACTGATATGCAAGAATTCTTCAGTGCAATTATTCTATTAACTGTTCTGTCATGCTTGCTGTCAGTATTTTTCTCCATGATTATTTTCTGCCTTAAACTGTATATTTTTGCATACGAAGTCTAAAATATATCCAAGGCTATCTTTTGCTCTGATTCTTTGCATTAATTGTCAAAGATTTTCTTCTAGCTTTGTGTCTCACCTGGCAGATAAACTTCCCAATGTATTTGGAATTCAGTCTGGTGACTAGTGTAAACAGAGGTTCCTAGTTGCAGGTTTTCTACATACTCGGTGTAGTGCCTTGGTTTTGTCTAATACTTCTGTATCAAAATGCTTTATCCATCACACTTCTGTTTCCCCAAACTACCTGAGCCTGTCTCCAGGCTACTCCATTCCAGTGAGCTATCTATTGATTCTTACACCAGTACTACATTGCTATAATATAGTTCGATGACCAGATTTTTATTTCTGTGAGGGCAACCTGCCGCCACCACATATATATTCTTTAGCACAATCTTCTTGACCATAGTCCTATACTTCTTGTGGGTTGATGTTAGAATCATTTTGTCAAGTTTTCCCAACTCCCAAAGCAATAAAACTGTATGATTGATTGTGGAAAAATAACTATTTCATAATATTTTTCTACCCCAAGAATAGTATGTTTTCATTTGTTCATTTCTTATTTTATGTGTTTGAGTAAAATTTTACAGCTTTCTAAACAAGTCTTTAGATGTTTCTTATTATTCCCAAGTATTTTACATACACTTCCTATTTTTCTTGAATTTATATTTTTGTGGGATTTATGAGCAAAATCACTTCCTATTGTATTTTGTAGTTGGTGAAAACAGGCATTTTGGGGGGTAGCCATTGATGTTTCAAAATGTAGTTTATACCCAACCATCTTACTGAAATAGCTCCTAGTTCCTTCAGGTTTTAGTTGACTTGGTTGTGTATCACTTTTAAACAAAATCAAGACACATTTTTTGTTACTTAGGTGAAAAGTTAAACATACTCATTAAATGTTGTTATTTACTTTAAAAAAGCACTTTTCATGAAATAAAATTACATGAAATTGAGGCCATCCCAGAAATTCAAAATGTAACCCTGCATTCCTGCGCTGAGCCACATTCTTTTCTCCAGAGTACTCAGTCTTGTTTTCAAAACTACCCAAAAATGCTCTGAAAGAGACATTCAGTCACTTCTCACTTGGATTAAACAGGTCAAAAACAATTCAGCTGCTGATTAGGAATTGTGACAACTATGGAAGACAAAGAAACACACCAGGAACTTGCTCTTGTGTAAAGAGCAATTTGTCTCTTATTGTAACCCCAGAGACAATAGGCAGGATGATTTTAAAAGTAGAACAGAGCCCACCTGGATATATTAAAAAAAAAAAAAAAAAAAGCTGCATGCTCTTCTGTATATGAGCAGATTCCTTTCTTCCACAGATAAGCTTAAGTCTCCTATTTTAAAAGATCAGGATAATAGTATCTACTAATTATTAATTCATGAAATATTTATTGTGCATCTGATTTGGGTTCTGTGTTACTGGGAGAGATTGGAGGACTATCTAGTAATGAATGAGTAGGGATAGGTAGGGACTGAGGAGAAGCTGGAATGTAACAACAGCTCAATAAATAATGTTATTATTACACATTATTATTTATGATTAATCTCTGGAAGGCTAAAAGTCTAGCTCTCCATTGTCCCCCTAAGGCCTAGCATGCAAGTATAAAAGTCCAATATACATGTGTGAAATGTTTGTTGACTGACTGATGGGTTTTTACAAAAACCTCAGTTGCCAGAAAATATTTTGACTCAATTCTTAACTGCTTGCTTAAAACCAATTCTTAGAAGATGCATTTGTTAAAGCCAAGAATACTCCTTTTTTGAAGTCAGAATGAGTTGCTCTTTTTATACTAGTAAAAAAAAAAAAAAAAAAAAAAAGTTTCTAAAAAATCAGATCTTTAAAAGTTGGCACAGAAAAATGCTGTAAGAGTATTCATTCCTTCACTCATTTGCCATTATTGAGCATCTTCTACATGCAAGACACAAAAAAAATGGCCATCAGTTTACAGACATTTAACAAACAGCCAAACAAATAAATAGGAAATTGCAAATTAAGGTGAGTGCTATAGAAGCAAATTAGAAAGGCGGTAAGGAGAATGGGGCTGCTGGGAAAAGGAGAGCAAGGGTGCCCAGAGGATGAGTATAGTTTGTACTGAAAAAGTATAAGGGAAGTGCTTGTGATACTCAACAGACAGGAGACCATGTTAACAGCAGCAAGAGGGTGTGACCAACATAAGTCTGGCCAAATACCCAAGGCTCAGTCTCTGGAACCTATCCCAGGTATGTGAATGTATTTTATGCAAGGAATTGACATGATCCTATCTGCTCTAGAAGAATGATTGGAGGTGCCAAGCAAGGAGCTCCGGATCTTGCTGGAAAGTTACACTAGTGATCCAGGAGAGATGACGACCTGAGGTTTGATCGTGTGGTGGTAGGGATGGAAAGAAGAATCTATCAAGATATATACATGTAGAAGACAAAGTTTATGTAACTTTGTGATGATTTGGGATATAGAGGGCACAGGAAATGAAGGTGTCAAAGACGATTCTCGAGTCTCTGGTAAAAGCAATTCCATGTACAGTGGTGCCATTTACCAAGATTAGAAAGATCAGAAAGGTGTTCAGATTGGGATGTTCTTGTTTCTCCTGTCATTTTTCTTGTTCAATTCGATCTTCTGTTATTTGTTTGCATTGTGTTGGTGGCGTAGCAAAAAGGGAGGAGGCAACATTAATGAACACATTTGGGACAGGGTGTGTCAGGTTAGGTAGCCTATAGGAGACTGAGATCCTGGGTCATCTGGGGGTGTCCACATAAGTGACATTTGTCTGGTACCTTCGAATGCTGCTCTTCCCTACCAGGTTGGGAAACCTCATACATGTTAGCTGGATTCAATAACCTTTAAAGTCTTTCCACAACCCGTAATACTCCATCTTGACCTTCTATTCATATGCTGAAATAATCATGTCATGAAATACAGATCACAGAGATGTTGATGCGCTGGACTAAATAGTGTCCTCCAAAAATTCATGCCTAACCAGAACCTATAAATGTGACCTTATTTGGAAATAGGATTTTTGCAGATATAATCAAGTTGAGGTCATACTAGATTACAATGCACCCTAAATTCATAGGAATGGGGTCCTTTTAAGAAGGGAACTTTGCCATGTGAAGATGGAGGCAGAAACTGGAGAGAAGTTATCACAAACCAAGGAACACCTGGGGCCACCACAGGCTGAAAATGGCAAAAAAGGATCCTCCCCTAGAGGCCTCAGGGGGAGCACAGCCTTGTCTACACCTTGATAAAGGAGTTCAAGCCTCCAGAACCGGGAGAGAACAAATTTTGTTTTTAGCCACCTGGTTTTTGGCAATTTCTTACAGCAGCCCTAGGAAACTAATTGGGCTTAGAGAGTTAGATTACTTGTTTGGGCGTAACTAACAGAACACAGGGCACACAGTATAGGTTCAATAAATATCCATTTCCCTTCCTCTTCTAACGGCCACCACCATTTTCCTGGTGGTTTCTATTACAAATAATCCACACACCAAGCCATTTAGGTAAGTCTCTCTATTCCCGGGGTTGTTTTACATGGGAGAAACGGAGGCTCTATAGAGTTAAATAGCTTGCCCAAGAACACAAAGCTAGGAACGGAGGAGTCAGAGCCCAAACTCAGCTGTCTCATCACCAAGAGGATACCACGTCCCAGAACACCTGCCTCTTACACCTGCAGCATTGAAGCAAACTGACAGAGGAGCTGCCAAACTCTTTTCAATGCCTGCAATTAAAATTCACATTTATTAACAAAATACCAAGTTGCAGGCACCTAGTATAATCGATCTTTACCCATTCCCAGAGGAACACAAAAATCTTATTCTAAGATCAATGCTATCAATAAACTTGCCATCAACTCTATTGCTTCCATTAGCAGTGCTTCTGCTTTGCACATATGCATTCCAAGTCAAGGTATTACCATCAGATTAGACATTTATGGCTTTCATTTACTAAAATTCATTTTCCTCAAGCACTCCCCATTTCATTTTGATGATACTGACTCCTTCTTGCCACCTTAGGAGGCCATATGAATAAATACTCTAAGTATGGAGGAAAGTGTCTCAAACCTTTCCATCCTTTAAATTGATGTCCATCCTTTAAATTATGAAGTAAAAAATAAAAGCATATTCTAAATTTACCTTCCCTCCCTAACTCAGTGAGTTGTGCTGCTGAATATAACAGATATAGAAATATAAGGTGGCAGAGTTGTTATTCTGGGGTGTCAAGTTTCATAAAATTCTAGTGTAGGAGGGGCTTTTCAAGACTATCTTGTCCATCTGGACTCAGGTGAGATAGACTGTGTGTACATACCGTCAAACCCCAGAAGAAAAATGGGATGTGCTGGGGTATTTTGAGTTACCTCTGAGCCAATGGCTATTTCTCGGTCGAACCTTGTGCAATGCCAGGTTTCTCAATTTCCCCAAAAGTGTATTTAGCCTTCCAACCTGTCACCAGCTATTAAGGATGGCACTTTCCTCTGGCTTACTGCCAACTTCTCTATTTATTAATTTGACCCAAAAACAAACAACAACGACAACAACCCACCACAGACAGCCCCAATGCTTCAAATTCCCTTAACCGACATCTAATGTTGAATTAACTCGCGTCCCATGGTTCAAGCTCCAGCTACACACACATGGGTTCCGGGAGGGCAAACACGCTTCTCCTCCAAACGGGGCACAGAGGATTTCTGGACTTTTCAAGTTTACCCTCCGGGAGGCCAACATCACACGCGATTTTGACAAGAGTTTGGAACCAAGATCCTCTTCCACGCTCTGCCCACCCCCGTGCCCAGGAGCCGAAGTTCCCTCTCCATCACAACCCTCCACGCGCGCACACACACGCGCACACACACACATACGTATACACACGCACCGAGGCAAGTAACAAAGGAAAACACAGCCCCATAAAGGCTCCGCTAGCACATCTTCCCGTCCACACCTGCCAAGAGACAAACAGCATACGGAAACCCTGCCCTGGCAATATGTGCCACAGTCGTGGGGCGAAGCAGGCACCCTGGCACCCCCGGGCGTGCGCGGCTGTACACACAAAGAACCGGCGCCGCGCTCGCTAGCGGTCCAGGGGACCAGACACTCCCGGAGCTGGCAGCCAGGGGTGCCCCCCACGCCCTCTCCCCCCGGATAAAGGAACTATCCTTTATGCGACCCGCGGAGGGCCCCGGCTGGAGAGCAGCGGGCGGGGGCGGGGGCGGGGGCGGTCCCCGGATCCCCGCCCTGCAGCCGGCCGGTCCCCAGCCTCCGGCATCTCCAGGCGATGCACACCCCGCGCTGTCAGACGCCCGCCTCGCATCCTCGGCGGGGGAAGCCGGACGCCGGGTCCCGGCCGCGCGCATCCCCGCCAGCGCCCCTCCCCGCGCCGCGTCCCACCCGAGCCGCGCAGCCGGGCGCGCCTGCCTACCTGGCGGCTGGCTGGCGGCGCCTTCTCCGCTCCCGCCGCCGCCGCTACATCGCCCGGAGCGCCACGTTCCGGGTCTCCGCGGGCGCACGCCGGCAACTACTACGGGCTGGGTAGGGGCGAGGAGGCGCGGGCCGGAGGGAGGCGGGAGAGGCAGAGCCGCGGCTCCCTACTCCCCACCCAAGCCTCGCCGGCTACTGAGCATGCCCAGCTGCCCGGCTTCGCCCCTAGGAGGACTTTCCACGAGCGCACGCAGCTGCTCCGGGTTTTCGCGGCAGCCGGCGGGAGGCAGGCAGCAGCAGCTGCGGGGGGCTGGGGGAGGGGAGGCGGGGAGGGTCGGGGAGGGTCTCCACGCTGCGGAGCCCCGAGCCGAGCCGGAGAACGCAGCCGCTTGCCGCTGCCCGCGCCAGCGCAGCCCCTGCACGCCCCCCTCCACGCGCGCTCCGGCTTCGCAGGAATCCTGTGCAGGACCAATGCGGGGCTGGGCTTTGCCCGGGAGGAGAGCCGAGGGGGAGGAGGCGGGGCCGAGAGGCAGATCCTTCCGCTAAGCGCCTCGCTACCACCTGGACCTGGGCTTCCCAAACTTCAACGTGCCGTAGCATTAAAAGGCGTATTCATAGTCACTGGGTCTGTCCAGGTGCCTCAGATTCTGCAAGCTAAATAAGCCTCCAGGTGATGTTGTTGCCACTGGTCCCCTGTGCGGGCTAAGTAACAAGATCTAGAGAACACCCCCCTATGACCTCTGTGTGGCCATCCTTCAATAAGCCAGCCCAGAAATGGTCTGTGGCATCCACAGAGGCCCCTCCTGCCTACAGATGGTGTGGTGGCTAGTGAGGGAAGGTTCCTACTCTACACACACATACACACACGTACACACACACAACTGGGTTGCTGTGCCGCCCTGGAAGAAATCACACTAGGGCTAGGCTCTGAGCATCCAGCACAAACTGGCTACTTTCTGACTTAGAATTTGACAGGGGAATACGAGTTCCTGGACCGCTCCATGCTCATTTTGCTGGTTGGCTAGCAAACTAGCTGCTACATGAGCTGCTCTGCTCAAGTCCAAACCAGCCTCCCTTGGCTGTCCCCTGCCTTTCCTGACCTGGGACAGAAAGTCAGACTGGGCATCCAAGTGATGAATTTATGACACGTGCCATGGTAAGGTTGGGCTAGCCCAGTTAAGAAGACTGGCAGATTGTGACAAGACGAGGACGTTTGTATACTGAGAGATGACAAGGCTTTCTGATGAATGAGTAATGTTTGGGCTGAAGCTTGCAATGATACCTTGTGGTTTATATTAAATCCTCTAGTTGTCCACTCTCTTCCCAGCCTCTGAAGGCTCCAGGCATTGTCAAGAATATTCACTGTCCATGCCATAGTGAGAAAGACGTTCACAAAATCAGTCATGAGTTTCCAACCTTGGAAATGAAGTTCTACCCTTGTCTGTCCTTAGCTAACCCAACAATATTTTCGTGAGCTAATGATATGGTATCTGATTCCATAACTGCATAGCAGATTAAAAAGAAGGGTTTGTATCCATCAATACCCTATTATACTCAATAACTCTAAACAGTTTTAGAGTTAATGGTATAATATTTATCATTTCTCTCTTGCTTGTTTTCCATTCATTCAGGACCTTCCATGTAGTAGCTGTGGTATCAAAACAGAAGCCATAGGATAAATGGATAATTACTTTTCTCCCTCAATACTCCTGTGTATAAAAGTAAAATATGTCCTGGTAAATCATGCCTTGTTTTTCTGTTTAAAGGAATATAGGAGTCTCTAAGTCTACCTCTTTATTCTCTAAGCCACACACATAGCCCTAACTCTACCCCCACCACCACCACCCCCTCTCCCATCATTATTTGCATAAATATTTTCTATTTTTTGTGACCTTCTTGTATGTGTGCTTGCACAGATGCAAGAGCTAGAAAATATCTTTATAGAGGTTTGTTCATTTGTGATTGGTATTCAATTAGAATTTTGCTTTGAAATACTGAACTTTAATCACAGGGAAGAAGCCTTACTTGTTAAACATAAAGTTTGCATTTGTGTGGCTGTTTCAACCAGTTTAATACTATGATTATTGTTATTTGCCTCAAATTCATTTAGGAGTTAGGCAAGATAAACTTTATAAATGAATAATAATGCTATTTCTGCACACACTGCATTGCATTAAGTCCTAGGAGGGTTCTTTTCATATAATATCATGTCTTAAGAGTTTAGCAGGCAGGGTGTTGATTAAGAACTAACATGTGTGGGCCAATGGCAGTCTTGGCCAGCCCTCCAGGGAGCTCTGGAGCAAGGATCATCCTTTAGTTGTCTCGAGTTGATTCGAGTTGTCTAGTCCTTTATACACTAACATTAATCATTTGGCTGTATTGGAATAGGCATGAACTTGAAATGAGGCAGCTCTCTTAAGCTAAGGCAGTCCCTGAAGAAAAGAACATCTGAAAGCCATCTGCCAGCAGTTGTCCCTGCAGCTAGAGTAACAGGTCCTTCACTTAAGGGAGATCTGGGTAGAACGTCACTTTGTCCACCACACTAATGTATTCATCAAATATGGCACTTTTGAATACACAAAGTAGAACTGCACCAATTTGTCAGAGGGATTAAAAAACTTTACTCAGAGATTTAAAATTTGGAAAATAACCTATGATCAGCAATTGTGAGTTGTTGGAGTTGGTCATTGAGAGGATGTAACTTTTGGTTGACCCATAATCTGGACCTGGGCAATCAGGTCTCACCTCTCCTCACAATCTCCCCTGTCCTGGCAATGTACATTTGGCCCACCATTCCCACCGTAGGAGCCAGTTTCAAGGACACAACCTTAGAGGGTAATGTATTCTCAGGTCCACCTGCTGAATATGTGACTTAACCCAGTTAAGGCCTCTGTAAACTTCTAAGATTCTGTTGAGTAGGTGTGAAGAGCCGCTCATGTTGCACCACCTAAGACAAACCTCACATATAGATTCCCTTGATTATTAAAATCGTCACCTACTAATCTGGAGTGGCCTGTTTCTTCATTCTCCCCTTGCCCTCTGTGCCTGGGGACCAGTTTCAGATTTCACTCAGGAAGCTCCAACAAGAGTACATTTTCTTTCTTTCTCTCTCTTTTTTAAGATGTATTTATTTGAGAGAGACAGAGAGAGAGAAAGTGTGATTGCCAGCAGGAGAAGCAGAGGGAGAGAGAATATCAAGCAGACTCCACACTGAACACAGATCCAGATTCTGAGCTCAGTCCTTTGACTCGTGAGATCATTACATGAGCCAAAATCAAGAATCAGACACTTAACTGACTGAGCCACCCAGGCACCCCAGGAGTACATTTTTCTATTTAGTTATCTGGCTCCATATATTTTTTTGTATGTGAAATGATTAATTATGATCTCTTAAGCTAACATTTAAGACATGATTTTATCCACTGCCAAATTCTGTATTTGTGCTTTTTAATTTGGGAGGGGGAGACAGCAGTTAAATAGTACTAGAAGTATGTATTTTCTAACATAATAAAGCTACATAGTAGTGAATATTTCATGAGAAAATAATCTCAACCAACCTTATTAATACACACACACACACACACACACACACACACAAAGCAGTGAAAAGAGGTACATGAGGGATAAAGAATTTGGTAGATTGTTTGAGAGGGCCATTTAAGACCACACCCTAGAGTCAAGGTTCGGACTACTCCAGCTTACTTCCCCCCTCATCCGTACTATTCATTAGCAAATAGCTAGAATCCCTCAAAGATTAATCACAATTATGAAGGAACCAGCATGGACTCCAGAAAGAAACAGGTCACTTGCTCAGAAAACAAGAAAAGTGCAGAACCCAGAGCAGAAACAGAATGTTTCAAGGAAAATAAAAAGTATAAGAGAAAAATTCACCTGAAGGATAATTACCCCCAGGAAACAGAACAAAAGATCAGGTGAAAATTTCTCCAAAGTTCTAAAAAGTTAAAGATTATATGATCTGACCCCCCCAAAATTTTTTTATTTTTTATTTTTTTTTTATTTTTTTATTTTTTCCAAAAAAATTTTTTAAAGAAATATAAGGACTTAAAGAAGAAACAATGTGACCAGAAATGAAAGAGACTCTGGTAGAGTTTTAGAGCAGGAGTGGGGAGAGAAGTCATTAAATAGCTCTAAAGGTAAAAGCATAGGAAATAAGACTAAACACAACTGAAACCCAATGATGAAACTTAGCTTCCAAAAAAAAAAAAAAAAAAAAAGGTATAAAACCAATTGTAGGAAAATCATATGGAAGTCAAACAAAGGAGATCCAACACATGTACATATAAGGGCTTGCACCAGTTTGCAAGAGCTCCTAATTCCATTTTTGGTATCAACATTGGTAGCTTGAAATCAACCATTGTGGGAATTTTTACAGCACATAAACTGACAAACAGTACATATCAGAGGTTTTTGTTTGTTTTCATTTATCAGCATACCAACCACTGTGCTGTGCTGTAAAAACCCAGGAAAAGAAAAGGAGAATAAAATGGAACTGAAAAATTAATCAAAGATATGATAGAAGCTAATTTCTTGAAATAGAGTCTTAAATCTTCTGAACAAAAGGACACAGTTGAAATATATTCTACTGAAGGTATACAATTTCAAAGACAAATAATCTTTGGTGCATCCAGGCAGAAAAGGCAATTTACATACAAGAAAAGAAAATCAGGCTGCATTTAGATTGCCTCATGGCATCATACAATGCCTAGGGGAATGTTCTGAGAGAAAGAAACAGTGACCCAAGGATGTCTGTTTTGCCGAGCCAGGCTGTTCTTCAGCTTTTCAAGACAGCAATTAACTGTTCTCACACAAAGAACAAATCAGGGTATATAGCACACTTAAACCTTTAAAAACAAATTCTGTTTGACCATGGCATTCACCCAACCAAGAGATAAATTTAAAAAACAAATATTAAGAATGGTGAAGCCATGGTCAAATGTGATAATGATGATTATATCTATTTTTAAATAAAATTGAGACTAAAATCTATGTGTTTGGGAGTTTTAAAACAAAACAAATTTTATAAACCTTGACAATATAAATGTTTTTGTGTAATGTACTAAATTCTGCAGATAAAAAGAGGGGAATTATGAGAAGGTTTACGTACAATGGTTTCCTCATTTTCCTCAGCAAGAGGTCAATGAATATTATTAATATTGAAGCACATAGTTTACATGTTGCATATACACCTGACATATATATATATATATATGTAAGATATACATATCTTTCTTACAAAATCCCACCTCTGATCTCATTGTGTTTTTTCACAGTCTTTTTCCCTTATCTTTAAAGAAAGAGTTTAGAAACTCATTTCTCTTATGAAAACAACTTTTTATTTCTGTGAAATTAACATTTTTTTCTGAAGTTTAGAAAACATTGCAGGAACATTTTCATTTCTTTTCCTTTTATTTTTAAATTTAATTTTAGTAAAATTAAATATAATTCAGTTTTAAAATAACATGAGTGGTACAACCCATATATCAAAAAGTATACCTTTCAGTTTATTTTCATTATAAACTTATACTTTTATTTTTCTCTTTAGAGGAAGATTTTTAGAATATTATAAACCAAGGGATACTTCTGATGGAAAGATTTTGGTTGATTATTTACTCTCTTCTTTACATTTTTCAGAATGACTTGAAATTTTTAATGACTGTATATATATTTAAAATAAATCATTATTTTCAAAATTTCAAAAAATAATGCCTTTCTATGACATACTAAAACATTACAAAATATACAAATTGAATGAAAATAGATCATTAAAATCAGCTTGGATTAAAATGATTCATTTAGACAAAAAACAAAGGGAAAACACAAATCACCAGTATTGGGAATAAAATAGGGAATATGACTGTGGTGTCCTAAATGGGGTGTGTCTCCCCATGGGATGCGGGACTCACATGTAGGGCAAAGATCCTGTGGAGGCTGGTGATGTGGTCAGTGAAAGGATTACCTGAGGCAGAACAAAGGAGATAGAAGTTTGTTACATACACCACAAGAGAACAGTGGGCAGGGCCAAAGGGGAGAGGCTGTCTGCTCTCTCAGGGAGAGCCTGAAGCAGTGGGTGGGGCTTTTTTCAAAGGGGAAAATGAAGAGGTATGGCAACATATGGAACTTTCCCTTTTAGGTAACTGTGCCTAGTTGTTGGTTAGTTAGTAGCCCATTGGCTAGTTAGGATCTATGGATAGTTTCAGGTGGGTTGCCTGATGAGCCTGTCTGTATTCAGCCAGGTGGTCACAGTGAGCCTTTCTATAGTCTATCACTCAAGCCTGTTTGCCTAATGTGGCCTCTACAATAACTATAGATTTTATAGCCATTAAAAGGATAACAAATACTTCGAACATCTTTATTACTCATATATTCAACAACTTAAAAGAAATGGACAATGTCTCAATACCACACACTAACAAAAACTCAACTGCGATGAAATACATAATCAGAATAGTCCTAAAAAATTAATATTTTATTAATGTAATCATTAATAAAAATTGAATTCATAATTAAAAACTTCTGAAAGAAATCTCCAGACCCAGATGTTTCATTGGAGAAACTTACCAAACATAGGAAAATGAATTAATACCTCTTTCACACAATCTCCTTTAGAAAATGGAAGAGGAGAAAATAATCCCTAACTTATTTTACAAGGCCACTATTCCCCTGAGACAAAAACTAAAATTTATCCTTAATTTCATATGGAATCTCATGGAGGACCCAAACGACCAAAACAATCTTATAAAAGAAGAACAAAGCTAGAGGACTCACACTTCCTGATTTCAAAACTTACTACAAAGCTGCAGTAATCGAAACAGTATGGTACTCCCATAAAGACAGATACAAAGTCCAATGGAATAGAATAGAGAGCCCAGAAATAAACCCTCACATATAAGGTCAAATGATTTTTGGCATGGTTGCCAATACCATTTAATGAAGTAAGAACAATCTTTTCAAATGGTATTAGGGAGACTGGATGGATATCCATCCACTCACAAAAGAATGAAGTTGGACACTTACCTTATACCATATACAGAAATTAATCTTAAAATGGGTCAAAAATCTATATAAGAGCTAAAAACTATAAAACTTTTACAGGAAAACATGGGGAAAAATTATCATGAGGTTCAATATGGCACTGATTTCTTACATATGACACCAAAAACACAGATAACAAAAGAAAAGTCAGTGAGACTCCATCAAAGTTAAAATCATCTATGCAAGGGACATGATCAACAGAGTAAAAGGTAACCCATGGAACAGGAGAAAATATTTGCATATACATATGTTAAAGATTACTATGCAGAATATATAAGAACCCCTAAAACTCAACAACAAAAACCAAACAACCCAACTTAAAAATGAAGGACTTGAATAGATTTGTCCAAAGAAGATATACAGATGGCCGACAAATACATGAAAAGACGCTCAATATCACGGTCCAAACCAGAGTGAAATGCTACCTCACACCCATTAGGATAGCAATAAATAAATAAATAAGTGTGTAAAAAAATACAGAAACATGTGTTGGCAAGGACATGGAGAAATTGGAACCTTTGTGAACTAATGATATGAATGTAAAATGGTATAACCACTGTGGAAATCAGTATGGCAGTTCTTCAGAAAATTAAACATCAAATTACTATAGGACTTGGCAATTCCACTTCTGGGTATATGCCCAAAGAATTGAAAACAGGGACTTAATCAGATATGTTTATACCAATAATCCCAACAGCATTGTTTACAATAATCAAGAGATGGAAAATAAACATCCATTGACAGATGAATGAGAAAACAGAATATGATATATACTCACAATAGAATACTATTCCTTAAAAAGAATGAAATATGGGTATGTGCTACAATACAGGTGAACTTTGAAGACACTGCAAGTAAACCGAACACAAAAGCACAAAAAGTATGTGCTTCCACTTATATGAGGAAAATAAATTCATAGAAACAGAAAATAGAACAGTGTTCACTAGGGCTGAGAGAAGGAACAGGCAGCAGTGGGAAGGAGGGGTGTAGCTATTATTTAGTGAATACAGAGTTCCAGTTTGAGATAAGAAAAAATTTCCAGATGTGGAGAGTGGTTATGGTTGCAAAAGAAGATAAATGTACTTAATGCCACTGAACTGCAACACTTAAAAATGAATAAAATGGTAAATTTTATGTTGCGTATCTTTTACCACAATAAAAACAAAATAAAACAAAACAGGTGACCTAATTATGTTGGCATCTTTAAAATACCATTCTCACAGCAATGCCTTGGAACAGAGCAAGACTCTGTAGGGAGTCATTGGTATAGCTTCTGAGAGGAATAATCAAAGGCTCAAATATGGCCCTGTGGAAGTAAGAGTGGGAACAAGGAAAGAGACCCAATAAACACTAAAAAAGTAGAAGCAGAAGGATGTTGTATCCAAATGGATGTAGGTGATAAGGGCTAACAAGTAATTGAGATGGTTTCCAGGCAATTGACTGGGATAACTTCCTGGATGGTGGTACTCTTGGCTGAGATAGTTAATGAAACACAAAGAATGGGTTTGGAGCAGAAGATATGTGGCTTAACTTTTTAGATGTGTTGAGACTGAAGAGACTAAGAACCCCCCAGGACTTGGCAAAGTCAAGTAGTCTGTAAGAAGAATAAATCTGAGGCTCCAAGAGGAAGGGCAGATGACACACTGGTTTGGGTATCAGCTCAAAAGAGAGACACAGCTGAGAAAACTATATTGAGTGAGAATGGTCAAAGAATTGATCTCAGGCAAACACCAGTGTGGGAGCAGTAGATGGACAAAGTGGCTACAAAATAAAAGCAGTGGCTGGAGAGATGTGTGAAGAAAAGCAGGAATAGAGCGAGAGAAAACACACGGAGCATGATTCTACAAGAGAAGTCTGCATTGACAAATACTCAGAGACCTTTTTTCTTTTTTTCTGGCCTGAAGGAAACACAAATGAAAACATTTTGGGATAAGCACATGAAATAGACATCAACAGAAGAGTTCAGAAATAAACCCAAATCTATATGGGAATTTCATTTATAATAATGATGGGATTGTACATCAGTGGAGAAAAAATGGATTTTTATTGGTGAAAACGTACAGCTGAAGTTCTGTGGGATTGAGCTGTAGGTGCCAGTGGCCTTAAGCAACAGTAAATTACTTTATTCAATTTAGTGAGCGCTATCCTCTTTCTGAAAGGGAAACCCGTGTACCGTTTAAGGTCATGGGTTTCAGTGAAATTTGTATGAAATCCCTTTGAATGATTTAGGTCGAACTTCACTTCAGAACAAGTTTACAAATTCTGAATGAGATGCCAGATTTTGGAAAATTAAAATATTCACTGCTTATATATTATATATACTCAGAAAGTACAAAGCCTGACAGCCAAGTAATTAAGGCCTTTGCTCGTGTAAATTGCTCATACACAAGTGTGCATAATTGCTTCCATCTTGCTAAAATCCTAGCATGCCAATGAATATCAATGCCTGGGTTTTGTTTGTTTGTTTGTTTTCTGTAAGAGAAACATTGTCATCAACAGCACGATATAAAGGCTATCCCTTAATGCCTTTATAAACCATTGTTTAGTACTGAGGTTGAAGAGTGCAAGGGTTGAAAATAAAGTACAATCTCATCTACCAGAAGCATATCTACAGCAATCTACAGGAACTTAGTCATGGTCCCTGGGCCATTCTAGGTGATAAAAGATTATAAACTCGCTTGCCATTTAGCAAAGTTGTCAGTGTAAAGAGCAGCATAGGTTCTTTTGGAGGGATTATTGACCACCTTTCTTTGTGTTGCACAGACCTAGTGGTTTAGACAGGAGCAGAGAGTTGATCAGAGATTTGAAGGAGGCACCACGTGCTTGCGTCAAAATAAACAAACAAACAAACAAATAAATAAACAAAAACACAAAAATCCACCAAAAACAAAACCAGGTTCTTTGCCCACTAAACCCACCCCATCTTCATTTTAACTTGCTTTTTTATTTAGGACACATCCTTGCTGATGCCACCTAAAGCCTATGTTGCCTGTTGGAGGAGAATTTAATAGGCTCTCCTTTTTCTGGAAAACCCGATTCTGTCTTGTAAAGATCTAGGAGGGATTTATTCAGAGCAAACAGATGAGAGAGCGTTGCAGTTTCTTTTCAGTATCTGGTTTTGTGAGTTAAAGGAAAAGCTATTGCCAAGATCAAAGTCGGCACCATGTGACCATCTATGCTGAATAAACTGTAGGGGGAAATCTATTATTGCCATGACAGGGACATGCTTTCATTTTTATAAGAAGGGCCACTAATATAACATTAGAAAAGTTTCTAAGGATAATGAGGGCATTCATTTCATTTTAAGAAAAATAAGTTATACACAAGTGAAGTTTAAATGTATGAGAGAGAAGGAGATCAAGTAAAGATAAAAAGAGAGAAGGAGAGAGATGGGATGGGGAAGCTTGGAGAATGGATGAATTTGAGCCTCGGTGATATTTAGCAGCTAGTTGACCTTGAGCATGTCACTTAAACTTTCTAAACGAGTTTCCTTTCCTGAAAAATAAAGACTTCAGCTCTGCTTTTTTCATAGTGTTGTCATGAGGAAGATACTTTGAGGCAGGAGAGACGCCCTACAAGCAAAGGACATGGTAGGCCTGGCCCAGAGTCTTTACTCGAGGGTTTTGAATGACTTTCTAAAAGAATAATGACAAACTTCCATGCATCAAATCACCTGAGAAGCTTATTTAAAATAAGTGTCTGGTTTTATTTCATGTCTACCAATTCAGAGTGAAGGCTAAGTCTCTGAAGGCCCTGAGTGATTCCAAAGCACAAATTTGATGAGGTGGATGTGTGATGTGTCAGCTACCTCCCCATTCAAGGAAGAACTTGTTGCCCAGCCCCCAGAAGTATAGTAGAAGTATAGTGCTTAATACTAAGCACTGCAGGGATGATTTAGGGTTTGCTCCATAGTTAGTCATTTGACAGGGATATGACCAACTCTATTTAAGAACTTTGGACCCTAACCTGCAAGCCATCTTTCCCGGACATGAGAGTCTCATAAATGTCCTTGTACTTCACAACTGGAGAAGGAGATGCACTCATGCATTCCCTACAGAGGACATTCAAGAAAGTCCATTTGACCTCTCTAGCCTTTGTCTATATGTATTTTTTTCTCCAGTCTTTGCCAATATGTATTTTGCCTATATGTACTGTAGCCTTTGCTGGAATAAATCTTAAACCATGACTATAACTTTATGTTGAGTCATACAGTCCTTCCAGTAAATTTCCAAACTAGTGGATGATCGTAGGACAACTGAGACAGCTAGCACCTCTGAAGAAGTCCCCCTCCTGCCCCCTTAAAATTAGTATGTCCCCCAAGAATAACTACCATCCTGGCTTCTAGCAGCATAAAGTAATTGTGCCTGTTTCTGAACTATACATATTTGGAATCATACAGTCTGCATTCTTTTATATTGAGATTTTTTCATTTTTTCATTCAAATATTATATTTGTGAGTCATGCATGTAGTATATGCAATTATAATTCACTCATTTTTATTGCCGCAGAATAATCCATTGACTGTACCCCAATTTATGTTTTCAAGCCTCTGTGGATAGGCATCTGGGTTGTTCCAAGTTTGGGCTTATTATCAGCATTGTTGCTATGTATATTTTGACTCCTGTCCTTGGATGAGCATGTGTATGCACTTCAGTCAGTTATATACTCAAGAGTGGAGCTGTTGAGTCACAGGGAATATGTATGTTGAGCTTTGGTAGATATTGCCAGAGAGTTTTTCCAAACCAGCTGTACCAGTTTATCCTTCTGGCAGGAGTATATTAGAATTCCAACTGCTTCACATCTTCCTCAATACTTGGCATTGTGTTTCTCTTTTCATTTTAAACCAATCTAGTTAGAAGACATGGCATTGCATAATGCTTTTAATTTACATTATTCTGACAACTAATGAAGCTGAGCACATTGTCACATGTTTATTAGCCAATGAGATATAACGTATGAAGAAAATTTTCACCATTTTTTCTGTGGGGTTGTGCTTTTATATTTGATTTTGTTTTTTTGCATACTCTGAATTGAAGTCCTTTATGGGCTATGTATTGCTAATATGTACTTCTCCAACTCAATGGTTTGCCTTTCTATCCCTAATGGTATGTTTGACCAACAGATCTGCTAAATTTACTCCAATTCCCCCCTACCATATTTTTACTCAACAAATATTTACAATGTACTTGGACACTTTGTAGATATTGGAGGGAAATAATAGGCACAATGATTCCTGTTTATACTCTTCTTAAAGAAATTAATGTAGCTTGCTTTCACCCTGAGCTAATTCAACTGAATTATTTAAAGGATGTGGGAATATACTCTTCCCAGTGTTTTAGGATTATATTTTCCAAGCACATTTTTTACTAACCAGTTTTTATAGGGGTGTATTAAAGCCTTGCTCTGTTCTACTACTGAGGACTGGAAAGTAAGGAAGGGGAAAGATACTCTAGGCCTACTTTGCAATTATGTCATGTCCGTGTTTATATTGTGTTTTTACTGCCACTCACACCATATGCAAATATTATTTCTTGGTTCCAATGCCCTAAAAGCAGTCCCTGAAATAAGGATGTGTGCGTATATCATGTATTTAGGATGTGAACACAGAAAACACTGGTAGAAGAATAGAGAAGTGAGGCAGAAACAACAACAACAAGCAGCCAATAAAGGATATGCTATCAAGCTGGTTACCACTCTAGATAACTGGATCTCAATCCTGGTGGGAAACTCTAGAAACCAGCGTAGAACAAATGCCTTTAAGTTAATCCACATGGTAGGGCAAAGCAGCTGCAGTATTTATAAATGGTCTCCTTTCAGTCATTGGCTCAGGGCTGCTGCTGAGTTGGGGGTACGCGTGTTACTTCTCCCAACTCATCCAGCCTGTCCATCCTCAGGAAGAACAAGTTCTGTTGCCAGATCAAGCACTCAGCAAAAATCACAGGGTGCTGGGAGTTGGAAGTCAGATTTTTTTGGTACTGAGTTATGTAAGTTTGATTTCACTAGGTAGAAATATTAAAGGGGAACTTGAAAAAGAAAATAAATCATAAAGGATAAAATATGCACAAAAGTTCATTGTCTTTTGGTCTTCACGTAAAAAGATCTTGACTACATAATGCTTTTTCTTAAAAATTTCTATTGCAATTATACATATCAGTACTTGGATCTTAACTGGAAATGACATCTGCTAGAATCTTTCCTTAGTAGGACACTATCCAATTTTTAAAACATATAATAGGCTATGAATAAGAGCCCAAAATAATAAGGATATAAAAATAGCAATTTATTTTGCCCTCACATTCAAGATGTCTGATTCAAGAAGTCTGTCAACCCAGGGTTAAAGTGAGAGATTCGAGCGATTGCTATCTTGCTGCTCTGTTAGGCATGGCTTCTATTCCCAAAGTTATCTGTCTTCCATGGCAGTTGGCACTTTAGCCACTCCAGTCTCTCACTGCTGCCTAAAGAAAGGAGGAAGGTTTATAAAAGAGATGCAGTGCACTTCCTAGAAGTTGCACATCCTACATCTGCTTATGTCCCATTGCCAAGAACTCGACCATATGACCAGAGCTAGTTGCAAGGGAGGCTGGGAAAAGGACCTTTATTCCAAGTGGCCACATGCCCAACTGAAATGGAAGCTTTACTACTGAAGAAGTGGGGAAAGAGATATTCAGGACAACTCTCACTCTCCCCCTCACAAATTCAAAAATAGGAAGTGTGGATTCTTAAAAATTTAAAGCATAAATAACTTCTAGCAGAAAGTTGCAGCTTAAACCAGTGATTATTTAGACTTAAGAGAAAACCAGTTTTCCTTAGACGACTCCTGAATTCATACTTAGGTCAAAAACTTATTAACTTAAAAATGTATACGTTCAATCAAAATATAGTCTGCAAACAGCATGGACCTATTCCAAGGAGCGCGCATGCTTGTGTGTGTGTGTGTGTGTGTGTGTGTGTGTGTGTTAGTATCTTACAGAGAATCCTTTTTTGATACCAGCAACACGTTATAGCGATGGTCATACCACTTAATCTGTGTGAAAAGGAGATGACATAAGTACAATGAGTATATGAGGGAAAATTCTCAAACATAAATCTGCTTCAGTAGGTCTCATTTCTCATTAGAATGATATTTCAGTTCAAGCTATTTATTTGACTCCTGAATCTGAAGTACTTTTTAAACCATAGTAATATAAACCTTTTAATGCCCCATACTTCCTGAAAGCATAAATAGTCCCTCAGAAAACTGAGTGAAAGATATTGACAAGAAAGAGACATTTTCAAGCCAGACTTCCTGGTCACCATAAGAAAGAAACGCCAGGAAAAACAGAAGGTTGGGATTGCTATTGTTCATAAATTCAGAAGCGTATTTCATGGGTAAAAATAAAACCGTGAGCCTATTGACAAGAATGATGGGTAAAAACCAAAAAATTGTGATTCTCCTTGGGTAATTTGTGATGGATAATCAAAGGCAGCTTTTTTATATTGATTGGCCTCGCCTTTCCAGAGACCAGAAATGGAATCCATCTGGACGTTCGCTAAAGGACAGCAGATGGAGTTATGTACCACATGACAACGAGCTGTTCTCTCTCTTGTAACCCATCACTAGTGTTCTTTGTAAGAATAACAGTACTGGAGACGTGGAAGATCATTTTTTTCTTATGGTTTAGCTTAGGATCTGTTATGGTTGTGCATTCTCCATTCCAGGAGAGAACATTTCTTAAATATTCTCAGTTCTTTCCTTTTTTAAATTTGGAAAATAAGGAGAGACCAGCCAGCATGACTTTGGTGTCTGAAAAGGTTCTGAAGCAATTCATTAAAGGCTCATTTGTAGGCACCTTGAAAATAAATGTATGTTCATGAGAGGCAATAATTATTTGCTTAAGTGAATTATGCCAAATAAAGCAAATGAACTTTCTCATTTGTACATTAGTTCTCATATACTAATATGTGTTAGTAACATATAACGTGTTATTAAATCATATGTTAAATTAAATTGGCCTCATCTATTTGTGATTATCTCCCTTCCCAAATCTTCATCAGCATTAACATCTGCTTTTACCTTCATCATCTTTAATATTAGTCACTTTGTTCCTGTTTCCTTGACTTCTGTCTTCACCTTACATTCTAGACTTACCAAACAGGTTTCAGCCTACTGCAGTTTTCCTGAGGTCTCCAAATTAGTTCTCTCCAAGTCGTACAGAAAGAACCTCTTTATCTACTGTAAGTCCCCTTCTCCCAAGAAGCTTATGTCCATATTAGATCCCCATTCATTTCATCAAGGCCCTTAATCTTTCATTTGAAGCTGCCTTCCCAGGCTGTACAAGGGCCACATTTGATTTTGTTTACATATTTGACAAAATTGTAAAGATTCATGTAGCCCCCTGGTTTTGTCCCTAAATTTCAAGTACAGAGAGGCATGGGATAATGGCGTTTAAAAAAAAAAGGCATTATTAGGTGTTCACAAACAAAACAAAACAAAACACCACAGAGGCTGAAGCTCGGTAAAAAACTGAATTTTTCTCATCAAGTCACTCACTAATCAGCTCCAGGATCCATCTGAGGTGGACATTAGGTTGTATATTTTGTTCATACTTTTTTGCTGGTCCCCTCCACATTTCACCCCTCTGGACCATCCACTGCCAGGGTCTCTCTTCTCCACAATAGTTTCTCCCTGGTCTTCCATCCACTCTATAGAAATGAAGAGTTTTTATTAGGTCATTCAATTTTGTGAAGCCTCTGGAGATGGTTTCATTATCTCCAGGTCTTCCCAGAAAAATGCTTCCATGTTCAACAAAACGTTCTCCTGTTAATATAGAGCAATTCTGAAAACATACATTGAGGACAATTTTATGCCAAGGAGAGATCTCTTCTCTGGAAGGGGGAAAGAGAAAATAAGACACCTTGAGGATGCCTTAATGACCCATACAAGAATGATCATCTCTCAACATCCTATACACCCTCAGGCTTCTAATTTGCTACTTGCACCATCCTTAGTAGTAAATAATCTGCTTTATTTTTATCTTATTATCATTTTGCTGGAGAAAGTCAGAGGCGTAAGCAGACTTGATTTACTACATGTTTCTGCTAATTTTTCTGCTATTAGGGCAAAAAGGCAACTCTTTCTTAGATGAAGGCTAAACTCAAGATTCCTTCTTATGTGTCCTTTTCTGTTCCTTCAAAAGCTATGCTCCTTATTCCCACAAAAACACATCTACTTCTACAGTGATATATGCAAAGTCATCACACATATATCCTTGACTCATCTCTTCTTTCATTTATTCTGCAAAATGAGCAGTTTTACTAGGAACTAGAAATAGAAAATTGATCCAAAAAAGACCCAATTGTTGGCATTGTAGAGGATAGAGCATAAGCAAGACCAACTTTCATCAAACAACCAGTGTTATAAATATAAAAACTAAAATAGGGAAAAGTGAATTACATAGTTCTAGAACAGTCTATAATAGAGAGATTGAATCTAATAAGGCATGTTTGGGAAAATTTTAGAGAAAATGACTTTGGATCTGAAATCTGAAGAAGGATAGGCATTAACTAGGCAAGAGGTTAGGTGAGGAGAAGATTGCAGAGGATTTTTCTAGGAAGACAAAACTGTAATTAAAAACATCCCATGGCGCAAGGGAGAAAGACATTTGGAGGATTGAATGTAAGGCTGGATGGTGGGATGGGTGAAATAGATGATGAGGATTAAGGATGCAACTGTCATCATGAGCACCAGGTAATGTACTGCTGGACATTATAATGAACTGCTGGATCACTATATTGTACACCTGAAACTAATATAACACTGTATGTTGACTAGCTGGAATTAAAATAAAAACTTCTGAAAAAGAGAGGAAGTTTGAGTGGCTGGAAAATTGAAAACAAGAGGAGTATGCTTTAAGGTGAGACCAGAGATGTGGGAGATGGGGGAGATGGGGGAGATGGGGGAGAGTTCAGATCATGTAAAATCTTGCAGGAGTGCTAACTGTAATGCAAGAGAGATGAAAATCCATTGCCTTAGTCAGCTCAGGCTGCTGTAATCAAATACCATAAACTAAGAGGCTTAAAAACAACAGAAATTTATTTCTCATAGTTCTGGAACATAGGAAGTCCAAGATCAAGGGACTGGCAAGTTTGGTATCTAGTGAGATGCACTTACTAGTAAAAATAGACAGCTGTCTTCTCACTGTGTCCAACATGGTAGAAGAGATGAAGGAGCTCTCTGGGGTCTCTTTTATAAGGGCACTAATTCCATTCATGAGGACTCCATCTTCATAACCTAATCACCTCCCAAAGACCCTACTTCCAAATATTAGCACATTGGGCATTAAGATTTCACATATGAACACAGGGATTATAAACAGTCTTTAGTAGCCATTGAGGAGTTATAAGCAGTGTGTGGGATGTGAAAAATCAGATTTATCTTTGAGAAGTTCACCTAGGGATGTAAGTGGAGAATGGACTGGAGGAGGACCACAGATTGGAGGACACAGACCAGTTAGGAAGCTGGTACAAAAGTCTAAGTGGGAAATGAGGTAGCTGGGCCTCAGGCTGTGAGAACTAAGATGGAGACAAGTGAATTTGAAAGAGATTTATGATATAACCCTACAGAATTTGATGATTTGAATAGAAGTTATGAGGAGGAGGAATTTTCAAAGATACTTTTTAGGTTCCTATTTTGGGGAATTGGGTAGATAGATGGTGATTTTAGTGGATGTGGACTAGATTTAACAGGGAAGGTAGAGGCTATGTTGAGGTATTCTATTTTTTTCCTCTTCTGCAGAGGAATTTGGTTGCACTCTCTGTGTTAGGCTCAATTCTACCAGAAGCAAGGATTTGAATGCAAGTTATTGTGTTGGGAAAGCAAATGTGGAAAATGAGTAAGGAAGAAGAAAATAAGAAAGGTGAGGAAAGAAATACATTACTGAGGAACAGGTTAGCACTATGGGCATCTGAGGCTCCTCCTGCGGGGATCCATGCCTCTGATTTGTCCTATCTGGAGGATGAGGAATCTGGAATTTACGTGTCAAGCTCTATCCATTATTGGTTGAAGGACAGTCCTACAGCATTAATTCATGGCACTTATGGCCTGTCCTGTGCTTTAGTCAATAATGCTCTGGAATCCAGAGGAAACCTCAGGCTTTCTCAATAAGACATCAGCTTGTGTTGGCATAAGAAAGGTTGAATGGAAACCAGAGGAACATGGACAGTGTCTGCTGCCCTTGAATTCCCTCCTTTAAGATGTCAAAATGCATTTCTCTGTGCATTTTCTCCATCCTGATGCTTTTGTTCTTTTCAATTACTGGCCCATTTCTCAGTCTTCTTTCATTGCCATGTTTTGAGTTTATAATTATTCAAACTTCAAGGTAAAATGGTAGTTTCTGTAACCCTCCACACCCATAACTTTATCTTTTTTATGAGACAGTAATTTATTAAGTGTAAAGCCACACATGATTCTTAGAAAGTTGTGATGAAAAGCTAAGATGGATTCAGAGCCAAACATATGAAATATAGGTTACAGTGAAAGAGTGCTATAAATAATGTTGACTTAAAAAATGCTCAAATGGAGCTGTCAGTGCTTTGGTCTTAAACTGGAAAGAGAAAGCAAATGGAGTGCCTTAAAGACCTAAATCCAAATTACTCCTTATTTTTATTAGTCACTTCTATTATGGAATAGAGAACACATTTTATAACTTTTGCTGACATTGCCAAGTTAGTAGTAACCACCAGCACTTTGGAAAGTGAAAATATAATATCTAAGGTACCATTGGGCATAGACTAGATGCTCTATAAGCACTTTTTACTTGATGGATTAAAATCTAGCACAATCTTTATAGACATTCCTCATAGATCCTATGCCAAACTTTCCACTCTCTTGGGCCTCCATCCTCACCCTCTCTTCTTTGAAGATAACCTGATGTCCAACTTTATTAAGTTCAAAATCACGGATTTTGGCTTCCCTCATTTTCATGCTCCACCAAAGGAATTTCTAGAATAATGCACCATTCTCTCCTCCTACCATTCCCCCTTCTCCCTCCATCAATTGTGTTTTCCTAGTGTCCTTCTGCATGTTAAGCTTACTCTCATCATTCCCGCATTCTCTGGATTAAAAACCTGCTCAAATGTCCCCTAGATTCAAAATTTATCTTCTCTCTCTCTCTCTATCTTTCTCATGTTACTCCTCGGAGCATCTAAGTGCTTCTCTGGAGAATTATAACCTCCATCCACACCTCCACGTCCTCCTCCTCATTTATTTTTTAATCCCTCTTGCCTTAGAAGAAGTTGTATATAAGAAGTGTGGCTTATAATCTTCTATACCCAGCTCATGGGCAGCTCCAGTGCCCTGATAGGTGGTGACTGATGGCTTTGTGAGGGAGTGCCAGTCAGCACTTGGCAATTCCTCTTCTTCCCACCCCACCGCTTGTTGAAAATCTCCTTTGCTGTTTTCGTTCTGCTGCTTCAGAGCCTTTCATCTCTAGGTCCTTTTACTGATACACTTCTTCCAAAGCTTTCTTCTGTCCGTGGTCTTTTTCCTACTTTCTCTAAATCCTCTCAGGTGGGAATTCTGCTTGAATAGGTTCCACTATCACTCCAGATCTCCTAGGTCTATGATTGTGGGCACCTGTGAACTCTTCCTCCGTGTGGCTTATCTCTCACCTTTGTCTCTTGGTGCTACCTACCCCTGTGCAACTTACACTGTCTTGAAAATTTAACAGCTTGCTGTTTCTCCAGCACATCTTGAGCTTTGTTACCTCCATGCACTTGCTTATGCAGGTTCCACTGCCTATATGGTGCTTCCTTTGCCCTTTCTCCACTATCCACATTCCCAATCCTGTACATTCAGGAAAGCCTAACTAACATCATAATGACCTCCTTAACACAATCTTTCCAGGTGTCCTTCAGGCAGAGACATTTATCCCTCAGACTACATTATCTGAACCCCTACATTTTTTATTACTTTTCCTATGCATAAGTATGATAATTATGTGACATCTTTTCATACTTCAGCCTGTTCTATCTCCTGGAAATGATCCCAGATCCATCAGATAGGAGATGGTAAAAATGCACAGTATGTTTAGGGATTCATTTCTGCAATTATGCCAGACCCACCTATTTCTGCTCCCATATTCCTGTTCTCCCACCTCCTGCTTTCTAATTCTCATATACTTCATCATATATGCTCCTGACACTCTGTTCACCACTGACCCTCCACCTCTGCAGTCCTGCAGACACATGTCTCTACTTTTGGATATGATTTATACTACATTTCAGTGTAATGGGTCAAAGATACTCCAAACCTTACCCTGGGACTTTCTAACATTCTGGATTCCAGTTCAGGGTAGGGTGGCCCGCTGATGAAGAAACTGAAATCCTTTGGACATCAAGTGCCAAGTCTTGTACATTTTCTTGTGCCCATTACAGTTAATACTGATCCTTCAACATAGAGAGTCCTTAATAATAAAATTTTAATCAATATATTACTTTCCTGACATATTAGATGTCCAAAGAGACAGAATTTAGAATAAGGTGCTTTGAAGGGCATAAAAAGGAGAAAATGCGTTTGATAAGTCATCTGGGAAAATTTTTGTAGAGGGTTATGTGCAACTGAGGAAACAGGACAGCTAGAATGTATTTGGAAGTTGTTCAGTTTAGCGATTAGGTGTGAGTTAAATCTTGATTCCATTGTCTCCTAGGGAGCTGTAGCTTCACCTCTCTGTGCTTCATTTCCTCAACTGTGAAGTGAGATTAATAATAGATTATACTGCATAGGGTTGATAGGGAGATTAAATGAGACAGTACCTATAATTAGTATGGAAATTAGTATAATGTCTGATATATGTTGAACACTCAATCAATATTAATTATTATCATCAAAGGGAGGAGGGTATTGAAAGAGGAATAGAGAATCAGAGGAAAAAATTGCCTTCATAATTTTATCTAGCAGTGGACTTGTGTAGGATCTCCTTTATAGCCACAGTATGGCCATGGCATTATTTAAAATAGATTAGACATCTAATTAGTCACTGAAGGGATCTAAGCTCTTTCCATGTGTATCTTCCATCAGCGTCCTGGAAGTCAGTTCTCGTTCAGTCAGTAGATGGGAAAAATAAGATGAGTATTAGGAGTCCCAGTTACCTTATGGATGAGAACTAGATATGGCACTCCTGCCCTCTACTCACATGCCATTGGTCAGAACTCATCACATGACTGCTGCTAGTCCAAAGAGAGACAGGGAGATGTAACACCAAAGGAAAGAACAGTAACTTTGGTGAGCACTTGTGATTTTGGCTATCACAGCATTTTATAGGCACAGTCCTCAGGAACTAGGGACCATTTCCAGAGCATCAAAATCACAGGAAGTAAAAAGTTCAAGTTCATGCTCAGGACTGTCCCCACTTCCTCCGTCATGGCCCCTCCTCTCCCACCTGCTCCCTCACAGCCACATTGGGCTCAAGGATACTGGGAATCAAGGAGCATAGAAGCATGGTAGGGGAAGTATTTTTCTACTTCAGTTAACAGATGATTACAGAATGCCCTTTATGTGTATGCACTGGGATAAGAAATACAAAGGAAAAATAGAACCACCTGAAACAAAAGCTTCTGACACAAAGCTGAGTTTACTTGAGTAACAAGTGTTCTGAAGAATGAGGTGAAACAATGAATTTATGTTTTTCTCACTCAAAAGTCTTGGACAGAGCTTCCCTTAAATAGTCTTGAGCTATTTTCAACCTTTGCTGCCTGGTTTTAGAGCTATTATTTTGGCTAAAGTGCTTTAAAAAAGGGAGGGTGTGTGCCTAGGTAGCTCAGCTGGTTAAGCATCTGACTCTGGATTTCTGCTCAGGTCATGATCTCAGGTTTGTGGGACTGAACCCTGCTTAGGGCTCTGTGCTCAGTGGAGAGTCTGCTTGAAATTCTCTCCTTCTCCCTCTGCATCCTCCCCTGCTCTCTCTCTCTCTCAAATAAATAAATCTTAAAAATGAAATGATAAAAAATATTCAAGGATAGTGTAAAATATAAAATCATATTTGAATGTTCATATTTTCTTTTTTTAATATTTTATTTATTCATTCATGAGAGACAGAGAGAGAGAGAGAGAGAGAGAGAGAGAGAGGCAGAGACACAGGCAGAGGGAGAAGCAGGTTCCATGCCGGGAGCCCGATGTGGGACTCGATCCCGGGATTCCAGGATCACGCCCTAGGTCAAAGGCAGGCACTAAACCACTGAGCTACCCAGGGATCCCTGAATGTTCATATTTTCAAGGCCAAATTTCAAATTCAAATATATGACCATGGCTTGCTTTATGAATCATGATATCAAGGAAACATTCATTTCAAGTAGTATTTTCATTAGAGTATTCATAAACAGCACTTACTATTGTCCAAATACTGTTATAAGCATTATAGATAAATTGCCTCACTTAATTTTCACTATTACCCTGTGTGTAGATATTATTATATCCATTTCAAAGATGAAATCATTCTGGGGTATTGGGTGGCTCAGTCAGTTAACCTTGTGATTCTTGGTTTCAGCTCAGGTCATGATCTCAGGGTCATGGTACTGAGCTCTGTGTGGGGCTCCATGCTGAGCAGTGAGTCTGCTTGAGATTCTCTCCCTCTGCCCTTCCTCTCTCTGTCTCTCTCTCAAAATAAATTTTAAAAATAAAATAAATAAAATAAAATAAAATAAAATAAAAAGATGAAGTCATCCCTAAGAGATGTTAAGTACCCAAGTGCCCAAAATCACACAGCTAATAAGCACAGTAGTCACTCAATCCCCGACAGTGTCATTCCAAATCTGTGCTCTTAATAAATTCAAATATTAATTTCCTCCTCCACTTCCACCAAGATTTGAAATTAGCTAAACACAATAGAGAAGTTTTGATTCAATGGAGATATTGTATACATTTCCCTTTGCATTTAAAAAATATCTGGGGGGGGGCGGGGGAATCCCTGGGTGGCGCAGCGGTTTAGCGCCTGCCTTTGGCCCAGGGCGGGATCCTGGAGACCCGGGATCGAATCGCACGTCGGGCTCCCGGTGCATGGAGCCTGCTTCTCCCTCTGCCTATGTCTCTGCCTCTCTCTCTCTCTCTCTCTCTCTGTGTGTGACTATCATAAATAAATAAAAATTAAAAAAAATATCTGGGAACCCCGGGTGGCTCAGCGTTTAGCACCGCCTTCTGCCCAGGGTGTGATCCTGGGGACCTGGGATCAAGTCCCACTTTGGGCTCCGTGTGTGGAGCCTGTTTCTCCTTCTGCCTGCGTCTCTGCCTCTCTCTCTCTGTGTCTCTCATGAATGAATAAATAAAATCTTAAAAAAATATATCCTATGACATAATATTTGAGCATATCTAAAATGTATTAGGTAAAATAGTCAGATAAAAATAAAACATGGACTCTATTTGGACTAATTAAATGTGTCATCTGAATGGGCTATTCTATGAAAAATATACTTAGATTTCTACATTAGTCTTGATAAACAAATTAACATCTGTTATCCCAACTAGGCAAGTTTAGCCAGGCACAATGCTTCTGGGAAATACGTTCTGGAAGATTTTTAAAAATATATTAATTTTGGAGTCTTCAGAGAAGTAGAGTGAGCAACTGACAGTACCTAGCAAGGTTCCTCTTTTCCCCTTTTCATTCCCATCAAAAAATTCTCTTTCAAAGAATCATGCAGATGAATATGAAAAGAAATGTTGAAATATGGAAAAGTCAAAAGAGACGAAGAGTTGCAGCTCAACAAGTAGTAAGATCACATGCATGAGATTTGGTTTTCCTAGGATTAATTTGAACAATTCCATTATTTGTTTTAACCAGCACTACACAAGGTCATTGGAAGATACATCCCATATCCTTTACAAAAGTCATTGGACTAAGAGGATAAAGCAGTTATAGCATGAGACACTGAAGGAGCCTGTCTCTGTCTCTGATGAAGTTTTCCTTCAATTGGATTCGATATATGCAGTATCGTGGTCAAAAAGCACTAGACACCAAGCTGCATGAAGACAGAGGGTATGCTTTGTTTGGGGAAGGAACACAAGGAATCATAAGGGGCACCCGGAAATCTTCGGGGATGATGGAGAGGATATCTTTGAAGGAGGACTTCAACCACTTCCATTTTGACCTTGGGCTGTACTTTCTAACTGATTAAGTTCTTTTTTCCAGCTTATCTCTTAACTCAGGCAAAAAAAAAAAAAAAAAAAAAAAGACAGTAGGCAAAGAATCACATAATGGCAACCCCCTGAAGCAGTAAGAATTGTCCTGATGTTAGCAAGATTGACCCCAAGACAATGATCAACCTAATCTTTCTGCCCACCTGCATGGGCCCACCAACATTTATTCTACATTTTCCTCATATGAACTTAGAAATATTTTCAGCACTTTGGAGACAGTCTTTGAGACATTGGTCTACTGTCTTCCTGGTGTTGGTCTCATCAAAATAGATATTTCTCGTTTCACCTCCATTCATCTCTCTGTCTTTAGATTTTGTCAGTGGCAAATGGATGAACCTGGTCTGTGTGGAACCCCCGCAGCCCCTGTGAAATTGGGCTTTGTGCCCTGGTTACACTTTGACTATAGAGACTGTTTCCTGGTATCTACATACCAGGATACTTTCATGTTATGCCCTTTAGATATGGGCCATTTGTGGTATGTCATTTATACCATCAATAAAGATGGTATTTTTTAATGAAATTGATGATTTCTAAGCAGCTTCTGGCAGGAATGATACAGGATTCTGGCAAATCCTGGAGCTTTTCCCAGGAGTCCTGGGAGGACTCTCACCATGTATACCTCAGGAGAAAAACAATCTTCCTTCCACAGATATGTAATGAGCACTAGGTATGGTGCTAGGCTTAGAAAATAAAAAAGAAATTTTAAAAATAAAAGATCATATATTAGGATCAAGAAACAAAATTCAACAATCTGCATAATATACAAGACAGATCTAAAACAGAATAACAAAGAAATTGGGCAAAAGAGGGAGAAAGTTAATATGAAATGAAGTTGGGAAACAAATCACAGTCTTGATATCAGACAAAGTTGAATTTAGAAAGTATTAGATTAAAAGGCATTAATTTTTCATCATGACAGCTGAGAGTTGAGAAACTCAGTGGATCTGCTCTGAGCAGTGGGGTGGAGGGGTGGAATAATAATAAATGAATAAATATTTTGGGCAGCCCGGGTGGCTCAGCGGTTTAGTGCCGCCTTCAGCCCAGGGCGTGATCCTGGAGACCTGGGATCGAGTCCCATGTCAGGCTCCCTGCATGGAGTCTGCCTCTCTCTCTCTCTCTCTGTCTCTCATGAATAAATAAATAAAAATCTTTATTAAAAAAATATATAAATAAATATTTTTAATTAAAAAAATAGATGGACATTTTAAGTCTCTAGAAATGATAAGGTCATATAACAAATGAAGAAATAACTGTTTAAAAATATCTACCAAGTTTAGTTAAGAACAGTGAGAGTCTGTGGTATTTGGACCAAGACTTTTCCCTCTTTGTCTTCCAGTTCAGTGGGACAAAGCTTCACTCCAGACTAGTGCAGCCAAAACACAGGGTCCCCTTGTTCCTACTCCAGGCCTATCTTACTAGGAGGGATAGGACTTTGGTGTTCCTCACCCTACCCTCAGCTACTTGTTGCTAAGACTAAATTCTAGGAGAGTTTACCCAAGAGGTGGGGGTCCCTCATCCGCCAGCCCGCAGTGATGGGAGGGAGGTCCCAGGCTCTACTGGGCACAGCACCTCTGAGAATGCTGAGGTCCCCTGCCTCAGCTTGCAGGGCCATGGTTCCATGCCAGGAGAGTCAAGCTGAGATGGCCTGAAACATCTGCCTCTTCCTCTTACCTAGGGTTCGGTTCCTAAAGCAGAGGTATGAGTCCCCACCCCCAGTTCCATAGTCCCAGTTGTTGCTTGGGGAACAAAACAGGCCTTAAAATAGATAGCTCCTTGTCTCTTCACAAAAGAACGGACTTCATTTGCAGTAGAGTGCAGAGACAGTTCAAACCTTAGGGTGCTCTCAAAAACAGAAGTTGTGCTGAAAGGTAATCAGAAGGAGATGGTAGATTCATTGGAAATACAGATTCAACTGTATTGAAGTAGTTTGCCAGAGAGAACTAGAATCCCTCCTGGGGTTAGAACAAATCTAAAACACTGACTTTAGAAACTGTCTTTTCAAAGGAGCCTAAATTTGATGGTATTTATTTGTAGAGTTTAGGACATGTTGTAAACAATGGAGCAATTGGCCTCCAAATCAGTGGCTCTTAACTGCTGGGTGTTGTCAGGGAAATACACAGCCAAAGAGAATATCTCTATGTTCTTGGGTGACTCCGGTGACTACTGGCTTAACTAAGCACCCCCTGCCCCACCAACAGGAGCATCATCAGAGGCTTCACACTGTTTGGGAGAAATACACTCCACGAAAATACCCCATCCAGTTACTAAACAAATAAACAAGCAAATAATAATAACAAGCCCTGGAATATGTGGGAGTGGGGGTAGAGGTGGGGAGAAGTACCCAGAGTGACTACAATATACTGTCGAAAGCATCCATTTTCCAGCAAAATGTCACAAGACATGCAAAGAAACAGGAGTGTATGACCCATGCCCTGGAAAAAGAACAAGCAACTGAAAATACTTTAGGGAGCAACCAGATATTGAATTTAACAAAAACTTCAAAATAGCCATTATAAAGATGTTCAAAGAACGGATGGAAATCATGATTAAGCAGGAAAAAAGGTATAATGACAATGCTGCCTCAAATAGAAAATATCAATTAAGAGACAGAAATTATAAAAAAAGAACCTAACAGAAATTCTGGTTGAAAGGTACAATAACTAGAAATTCGGGGAGTAGATGATGTGTCATTCCTGTCTTTGGTAATTGTAAGAAGGACCTTTCCAGCATTTCCCTGTCCTCCTCTTAAACAAGCTGCTTCAATAATTTTTTAGTTACTAGTTCTACTATGTGTTCTCCTATATAAACAATCATTTTTTAAAATTTAAGGTAGTGTATTACATTGATTTAACAGGGAAAAAAACATTTTCTTTAATAGCAGTGGGCTTCATGAATCTATTAGAACAACGCTGGTGAAAAATGTTCTTAAACATAACAATAACAAAGGAAAAGAACTAATATTTGGTGAATATCTCCATCATCTCAGGTACTTCCTCTGTGCTTTCTCATTTAATTCTCATTGAATAAAGAATCCCTCCAGAAATCACCAACTTAGACGTCAGGAAACTGAAATTTAAAATCAATGAGCAAGTAGTGAGTGAATGGTCACACGTATATGACTCAAAAGTTTATTTCTTCTAAAGTATGTCCTTAAACTCATGAATATTTACATTGCTTCTTATATATCTGGAAAAAATTTAATTCCAGTTATATTACTTTCAGATGCACAATATAGTGATTCAGTAAATCTATACATTACTCAGTGCTCAACATGATAAGTGATGATTAGCTACATTACTTACATTAGTAAATGATTAGCTACACTCCTCCTTCTAGACCCTATGGAAAGGTTAGCTTTCCTGGTACATTCTGAATTCTCTGAGGGTAGCACCATCTTGGCATCTGGAGAAGGTCTTACCATTACCTGGTCGTATCTAAGCTTCTAGTGGATGTTCTGAGCTCCTGAAAAGAAGGGATGATATCTTATTTGTCTTTTTTTATTCATAGGACCTAAGCAACTTAATCCATAGTAAGAATTCAATAAATGTTTGTTGAATGAACAATTCCTTTGAGTTATGTAAAGCTTAAAAATAAAATTTATTTTTACCAGCCCAAAATGGGTTTACTTGGAATAGTAGAGAATTGCAATTCAGGACATACAACCGATGGCAAAACCTCAGGCAAGTCCAAAAAGCAAAGGAGAGAAATGTTATTTTATGGAGAAGAAGGAAATTGAGAAGGTTATTTTGAACAAAAGTCCATCGGAAAAAAGGAAGAGTTCAGGGTAATGATGGTTTCTTAGTGGCTAAGTTGCTGAAGTAGTTGGTTTCTTGTAGGAGATGCAATGTACATTTTGCCCTATTGGGGCCTGTCATGGGTGATTCTTTCCTGTTGAGGATTCTTCTGTTTGGGGTCTGTAATTAACAATTTTTCCTGTGATTGATCTCAAATGGTACGGCATGAGAGCTCCCCCTTCTGGCCTCCAGACACCATGAGGTTCCCCTTCATTTTCACAATTAGTAAGCTCTGATTTGAAAATGAAAATTGACTAAGGTAAATATGTAAATGGACATTTCATTAATTATATCATGATGATGCTTCTTGCCTAGTGGACATCAGCTGCTCTGGAGAAATAGCTGTTTTACCCAAGAGCTTGCATTTGCAATACTGACAGTTTGACAGAGGGCAGGATAGTGTGGGCTGCCTTATTAGTATGGCCGACCACAGATCGTGGTGGAAACCAACAACAACTTTGACTACCTTAAGTTTAATAAAGAAATGTTTGGAAATATATTTGTTAGCTTTTGTAATCAACAAAAGTTCTGGAGAGCCAATTTTGGAAAATGAACAGTAATCAAAGGGAGCTAGGTGGTTGGGGATGCAACTAAGGCTGCATCATGTGGCTCTTTTTCAGGCACCATTGTTGAGCACCAGATACCTCTCATTGAACTTCCAGCTCTCAGTCCCACAGCTGCCATGGCAAATGGTCTGGATTTTTTCAAAATCCTGGATGGAAACATTCCATTGGCCCAAATCAGGTAGCATGATCCTGTCCTAGGCGCCAGAGAGTGAAGAAGGAGAATGCTTACCTCTTTATCTTCCATGGTGGGAATTAAGATCTATATTACACTTATTTGGAGATATTCACTAAGTTGGAAGGATATTTGGTTGCTAATAAACACAAAAAGTAATAGTCGTAATGGTAAATTGATGGCATGGATGGCTTCAGGCCCTTAATTCTGATACTGAATTCTGGAGAGAATATTTCTGTACTGTGTGTTAAACCTTCTTTCTATTCCCATGGTGTTATTTGTCCCTTCATTATTTCTCTTTTAGGAAGTGAGAATGATCTACTATTGTTTACCTGCCCTCTGCTCCCCCAAGTCATGATGCTGTGCCTCCGATTTATACTCTTATAACTTCCAGAGTAAACTTCTTGAAATGTAAGCAATAACGATGTAATTTCTTCCTCCAAAAACCACTTCAACATTACCCTATGCTATGGAATAAAGTAAAAGCTTTTCAGGGTGGAATTGGAATATCTCTTTCCTGATGCCAATGAATCTTGCCAGTGTTTCACATAGATACCTCAGATGCTGGTTATAAAGGACACTCAAGATTACTGAAGCACACTCTTAGCTACAGGCATTCCTTCTAAACATTTACTGTGTGTCTAGGTACTAGAAAGGTAGCCATGAATAAAGACTGATTTTCAGGGATACTACTTGAGCTATTTAAACCTGAAGTGGACATCAACTAAATATAACAGCCAAGGAATTAAATCTGAATTTGTTGCAAACAAGCTTACCAGTTTGTACCAAATATCAGCCTTATTCTAATTGTTTCTTAAATACCTGGCCTGGGCAATCTCCATCAATTTTTCAAGGCCCAAACCCAACACAATGCGATCTATAAAAGAATTTATGATCATCTTCTTTTGGAATAAGTCTACATCCATTCTGTGCTCCTAGAGCTTCTGTCAACACACAGCTCTTCTACATCATGTCTGTATTTTATCATACAAGCCTAGCCCTTTTCTCTCACTAGATTTTAAACTTCTTGAGAATAGGGACACCCCCTAACCCCCATTTTGTTCATGATTGTGTTCGTCAAAATATGTAGTCTGAGACTTTTCATATGGTAAGTAGTCAACAGATGCCTGTGTGATTGAAAGCCATTGGTTTTACATAGAAGACAGAGAATTGAAATGTTTTAGCACAATACAGTTACTAGTACTTGAGAATATGTCATATTGACAATATGTTATTATTTTGGCCTATGTTACAGGGTTACTGCAGGGTGTCATAAATTGTGGAAAGCCACACTTTGCTAAAACTTGCTTTAGCTTTGCTTAAATATAGGGTACTTTACAAGACCTTTAAAAATTCAATGGAAATGTCAACATACATAGACTGAGGCCCACTCTGGTAAAAGATCACTTTTCCTTTGCCTGGTTAAAAAAAAAAAAAAACAGAATTAAAAAATTAAGTTTACTAAAAAGTAATAATGGCCAATAATAGCAATCTATTATGCATATAATATGTACCATTTCCTCTTCTAAGTCCTTTATCTGTGTAAGCTCATTGATTCTCATGACATCATCACTACAAGATTGAAGGTATTATTATAATATTTTTACAGATGAGAAAATAAAAACCCAGAGTTAAGTGATTTGCCTAAGGCAAGCTTAGCTAGTAATTGACTGAGTTAGGATTAGGTGCCAGAACTATCCAGTTCTATCTTACATACCACACTTCCTCCCAGCATGTTAGTAGGGGGAAAACTCAAACTCAATTTAATTGAAAGATAACAAATTTAATACTGACTTAGATGGGATTTTTTTCTTTCTTCTTCTTCCTTTTTTTACATTAGGGCAAGCCTTGGCAAAATCCTAATACTTTTGGGTGGTGCTCGTGGTTGTCCCAATTTGAACAGGGCAGGGTTTGATATTGATATAAATTAAGCAGTAACAAGTTCAAAGGGAAGCAAATTTTAGGCATCTTTGAGAGAAGAGTTGATGGTGGACTATTGCTCATACAATTAGTTGTCATCATGCTATCCTTCAAAGAGTCAATGTGGCCCATGGCTAGAAAGTAAACTTTGGAGTTGGAGTTAAATTTGAAGTCAAATTTAACTCTACTACTTACTGCATGGATGCCCTTGGGAAGTTTTCTTAGCTTTTAATAAATTTTTATTTTTATTTATATAAAAGAAATAATATAGTCCATATGCTTTGGTATGATTTGAGGATTATAAATGGCAAATACAAAGAGCTCAGCACACAACCAATACATGGTAATAATCATGATTCACAGGATGTACTTTTCGTGGAGAACATATTTAAAGCAATTGGCTTTTTACCAGAGGCATAATGTGTTATCACTTTCCTTGATTATATTGATTTTTTTCACCTCTGTAATATAAATTCACAAGCCAGCCTTGCTGCTCTGGAGTAACTGTGATGTAATGGAGAGAGGAACTTAATTGTGCCCTGCCCCCTCCCCCCACTTCCCTCCATCCCCAGGTCCCAAAGTCTCCTTTTGGTATAGTATATGATACTCTTGATTGAGCCTGTGGTGGGCTCTGTGCTTATGCCTCACCCTTTCTACAGTGTATGATGTCTAAATGGCCATCATGCTGAGGCACCTGGGTGGCTCAGTCAGTTAAGTGTCCAACTCTTGATTTCAGCTCAAGTCATGATCTCAGTGTTGTGAGATCAAGCCCCTGCATCCACACTGAGCATGGAGCCTGCTTAAGATTCTCTCTCCACCTCTCCCTCTGCCCCTCTTCTACTACCATTCAGGCTCTCTCTCTCAAAAAAAAAAAAAAAAAAAAAAAGAAAGAAAAAAAGAGAAGAAAATGTCCATCATGCCACATGCTTTACATTAGGTTCACTCCTGACTCATTTTCATAACATGAAAACAATATAAATATTTAAAAGTCCACTAATTTACTGAAATAAAATTTCCTCAGTGAAATTTTATCTGGGGACAACTTGGACAAGTAGCCAATTTAAACTATCAAGTGTGGAATGTGAGTAGTTAAAATGTCAGACATGGCAGAGGTGTCAGCTAGAAAGCTGTGGAAAATATTATGATGTTTTGGAGGGACTAAACGTTAGCTTTTTGGAAGCTAGAAGTTTGAGTTTCTAGAAACTCATTTCTGATTTTACATCACAAGGTAATTAGTCTCTGACTCAAGCCCAACAATCATTTGAAAGTGTCAGATGATTTAGATTGGCTGGCAATACAATGATAGGAATAAGCTACAGCTTTAGCCATGTGGTTAGAGTTGTATTTTCCTTAACATCAAGCAGGGCTGATCTCTCTGCATGTTTCAAAGCTCCTCATATTTTGAGAACTAGTTTCTAGCACCCCATCTACTCAATTAAAAAACTCTTATCTTTGGACCCTCAGAACTGGAATCATTGATGTCTTGTACCTGAAAGAAAGATTCAGAAAGGAAACTTAAAGTATGCCATACTTCTCCTCTTGGTGGAAGTGAGAAAACTGATATATCTGGTAAGAGAACTCTGGGGAGAGGTTGGAATTGAGGAAGTATACTGGAGGAAGAGAACCACTCCAATGCCCCCACTCCAATTCGGCCAGCACTCATTCTATGGTGGCCCAGCCCACAGCACTAGGTTCTTCTAGCCACTTTCTCCAAACCTTAGTCTGCTATTTATGCCTTGCACCTCCCTCTTTTGGTCCCCAACTGAAGGGCTTGGCAGTGACCTGCTCTTGGATCGGGATCTGGTGATGAGGAGCCCGATCCCTAGAACCAAAGGGATTTTCCTTGCTAGCCTATGGACTATGGATAATGCCTCTTTGCTGAATATCTCACAATGCAATGTCCCACCTGTCTGCATGAAGTCCTCTGGATGGAAATGGTAGCTCAAAACACCCTTGAACTTCATGATGCCTGAAATTTGGAATCCCTCTTCTCCTATCTCTCTTTTGCACCTATGTTGCCAAAATGCTAGGATTCCTTTATATCTGTCAAAACTATGGCTTTTAATTTCATAATAAAAATTATATAAATACATACAAACAGATTTAAAATATAAGTCTGACTTGTAATATACAGAGGTAGACAATTACATCTTAAGTGGGATTTTATTAGCCCAAGGCTGAGAGCAGTCACCCTCTTCTTGTCCCTCCTTGGGACAATGAGGCTCATTTGTTTTGATGTCTTCTCTACATTTGCTTCTTTAAATGTTAAAGTCCAGAACTTTTGATTTCATCATGACCATATGCATTTCTTTCCTCTACTTCCTGAAACTTCATAAGATAAAATACAGGTATATTTTTTTAAACCAAAACCCATAAGAAGAGAGACCAGGAGAAGAGATATTCCCAGGTGAGTAATGTCCCCTGCTATTTAGTGAAGGGAAGGTCCGTGAAGGACAGCTGACTCAGCTGGGGAGGAAAGCAGAGCAGCAACAAGAAAGCTGATCCACTCTGTGGAACACTGAAGATTCCGGGTTTGGAGGCACCAGTACAGTATATCAGAAGGAATGGTGACCAATTAAAAATAAATAAATAAATAAATAAATAAATAAATAAATAAATAAATAAGAAAGAGGTGAAAGGCTGGGGTTGAGAAACAGAGGGCCATATTTCAAGACCTGTATATGGTGCAAAATCCCCACCCCCACATTCCTTCTTAATGCCTCTCTTAAATAAAAAATAAAGGATATTTGAAGAAACACTTTTAGATGAAAGGGAAAAGGCAGGAGGAAGAGTTGAACAGATATATAGAAAAAAGGAGCCAAGGAGTAGAGAAAAACAGTGAGGGAAAGAGAAAAAAGCAAAGCAAACAAAAAATCCTTAAAATGAAAGCTATCATCCCTCAGATGAAGAAGAAAATGTACACTTGTAGTAAAGGAAAGAAATACTATGAAAAAGAAAAAAGAAGGGCAAAAAAGGAGATTTTGTGATTTTTAAAAAACTATGAATGCCAAAATATAAAAACATACTGGAAGGTTAGAAAATCAGAAAGGTAACCAAAAATAAAAATAAAAATAGAAATATAGGAAAATTAGCTAATGCTAAGTTGTTTTACTTGGGGTTTTTTGTTTGTTTGGATTTTTTATAGAGGGGGGAGGGGCAGAGGGAAAAGGATAGAATCTTAAGCAGGCTCCACCCCCAGCATACAGCCCAACACAGGGCTCTATCTTGCTACCCTGAGATCATGACCTAAGCTGAAATCAAAAGTTAGAAACTTAACTGAATCACCCACACCTATTTTACTTGGTTTTTGGAAAAAACACATTTCAAATTAATATACTTGTATGGATGATATTCAGAAAATCATTCACTTGTATGGATGATATTCAGATATTCAGAAAAGCAAAACAAAACCTTGATTCTCAAGTATGGTCAGGGCTCTAAGTTACTAACCTGAGAACTCACCTGTGACATTCACTTTGGCCGAGCTCTGCAAAAGCCTGAAGACTTTCGTAATCATGGGCTTTACCATTCACACTTGGGCCTCATTTAGACCATACCCAGGCCACTCTCCATCAGAGGCAGCTGTGGCTGAGATAGAAAACAATTTCCAGTGCTATTCTTGAAATTCTTAACAAAGGCTGCTGGTGAAGGATGGGAGCATCCATACCATTCACCATGTGATTGCTATGAATGTGAAGACAGATGCACATGTTATCTCAGCATTCCAGGTGAAAATGTAGACTGGTAATTCCACCAAGCTTCACATTCCTATTGTTCTCGGCTCAGATGAAAGCCTTTCCTGCCATGTCATACTCTCATTTCAGTGCTGGCCATGAAGTGTTCCTCCGACTCATCCTATCTCAGCCCTGCCCTATCTTGCAAATGACACCACCACCCATCAAGTCACCCAAACCATAGCCCTGAGAGTCATCCAAGTACTGTGCTTCTCTAACCTTAATATTATCAAAATGCAGCTTCTGATTCAGGAGGTCTGGGCTGGGCCCAAGAGTCTATAGCTCTACCAAGCTACAAGGTGAGATTTGAGTGCTGATCCAGGGGCCACAGTTTGAGTATCAGGGCCTAGGTATCTGCATTCCCTCATCCCCTCCAGCGATGAGGTATTAAGTTCTATAGTTCCCATCTATACTACTGATGAGGGCCAAGCTGGAATCTCTTCTTGCATGGATTAAAACTGTATCTACCAAACCAATCTTCCTGCCTCTAGTCTAGTGTCTCCAAGGGCCACATTTTTGCCAGAGAGATTAATTCTTTCTTCCCTCTTCCTTCCTTACCCTTCCTCCCTTCTCCTCCCTCTTTCGTCTTTTTACTTTACTCTGGGTTTCAGGAAGCACAGGAATTAGGGCCATAAAATTGGTTTTGACTGAAAAGGAAGAAGCCAGAGGGGAGAAGCTGAGTTAAGTGCATACAGGATGGTGATGAGAGTTGAGAAACTACATTGCAAAATCAAATGGGGCTCAAACATAACAGAGGGCATGCAGTAATGAAAGGATCTCAATGTCATTGAGACATTCCTTTTTTTTTTTCTTTGAGACATTCCTAAAGAAGAGTGGAAGATAAAGGTAATTGTTAGAATAAAGGGGAAAAAAGCCTTTCAAGCCAAGCAGAATAAAATCTATCTATCAGCAGTAGTAATTTAGAAGGCCATGATAATATCATCTATAAGCTAAAAAAAATTAAAAACCCAAATATACTAAGTTTCAGAATCACTCTATTACCTTATTCAGTGCTTAGGGCTAGTCTGTCAGGAATAAAGATCTTTATTATATCTTTAAATAAAGATTGAAGAAAGAGGTATTGGCTGATGACTTCCAGTACATGTATGTAGTGGGTGTTACTAATGATAAACATGAGAATATTTTCCCACTCATTAGCTATTTTCCACTCATTAGCTTTTTATTTTAATTTGACCTCAGGTACTCAGTATGGGATTTAGCATAATCATAATTCTTTTTTTAAAAGGATTTAATTATTTTAGAGAGAGAGAGAGAGCATATGAGTACATGGGGGTGAGGCAGAGAGAGAGGGAAAGAAAGTTTCAGGCAGATTCTCTGCTAAGTGGGGAGTGCAAAAGGGAGCTTGATCTCACGACCCTGAGATCACAACCCAGGCCGAAATCAAGAGTCAGACATCCAACCACCTGCACCGTGTAGCCGCCCCAATCATAATTCTTGATATGCTATCACCAATCCATACACAGTCCTCTTTTATTTACTTATCATCTATCTATTATTCACTTACTTTCAGATTGACGTAATGAACAATCTTGGCTCCTTCACTCAATTCAATAACTAGAAATTAACAAACATTTGCATCTACGCATGTGCTTCTTCCCTCTCCTATCCTCCTCCTCCCCAAAAGGAACCCCAATTCTAAATTCTGCATTGATAACTTACATAAATTTTAAACATTTATATGGATTTATAAAAAATGTATATGTTTAAGCAACATATTGATTAGTTTAATTGTTCTTAGACTTTTACAGAAGATTATTGTGTTCTATATGGTCTTCAGAGACTTACTTTTTTCACTCATTAGTAGGTCCCTAAGATTCATCCATGGGATTGTTGCATAATATTTTGGGGGATTGATTTATCTCAATTTATGCCTTCTTTCTCTTTGGGCATTCAGAGTATTCCCCCCCGCCCCACGTTTTTGTATTACTAAACAATGTTTCTGTAAATCTTTGTGTATAAGATGTGTCTATTCAAATTGTTCTCTACATGCAGTTCCTATTTTCTCCTCTTTAATGACTGTCTTGCAGGAGATATTTTGAGACTATGTAAAAATCCTGTTTCTCCTCAAAAATTCACCCATTAATGTTAGCATCCATTGGTGGGTTATGCCTCCAGCAATTATTACTATGGTTTTGCCTAATGATAAGTTTGTATTTCCCTCATTCCTTTTACATGTATTAATTATAATATTAAGTTATGTTAATATATCTTATCTTTCATATATATTAAATAATACTGATTTATAATATATTAATATTTTAATAATATCATAGTATTAATTATAATTATATTATAAGGAAAAGCTATCTGTGTTCCCCCATTTAGTTATATATTTAGCATGGACTCATGGGTATTTATTTTATGAGTTATCATGAAATATTACCATATCAGTTTATGCTTTGGCCATTAGTTTCTCATCCAGGTGGCTTCTGTACCCTTTTAAGATGACTCATCTTTTTTCAAGCACTTTCTTACTTTTATACACTATAAGATATTCTGAGGACTTGGGCTTGCAGCCCAGGAATCTTATATTTTCCCTGCTTCGGCCCTGGAATCAACCACTTTTATAAGGATCCCTGGTTCCTTTTATTGAAGAACGGTATTTAGAAACCAATATATGGGCACTGGGTGTGCTCATTGCTACTTGGTTGTCATTGCTTTTAGCTCCTTTCAGTGGACATATCTACATATATATTCCCTCAGCTTTGAATGAAGTGTTTGTTTCATGTCCATATCTAACCCATTCTTTAAGTCTCAATGTAATTTTCCTTCAGCCCATGAAATCAACCTTTAGACGAATGCTAGAAATATTTTGTTTTTCTGAAATTGCATAGATCTTAATCTGTATCACATGTTACTTTCCCTATAGATTGTGTTAATTCCTATATCCACATTATAGTTGATGTTAGACCATAAGGGCAAAGAAGGATCTAATTTTGTATAGGACATTTTACAGGTTTTGTTTGTTTTTTGGGTTTTTTTTTTTTTTTTTTTGGTATATAGAATAAACAACAGAGCCACCTTTTCTGGGGAGCTACACATTTTGAAACAGGTAATTATTTTATTTGTAAAAGTGAATTTAAAAAGGCACTTCAGATTTTCTCAATAAAATAATGTTATTTAAGAGGCGCCTGGGTGGCTCAATTGGTTAAGTGTCTGCCTTCAACTCAGGTCATGATCCCTGTTCAGTGGGGAGTTTGCTTCTCTCTCTCCACCCTGCTCCTGCTCTCTCTCGCTATCTCTGTCTCTGTCTCTATCTGTCTCTCAAATAAATAAATAAGTAAAATCTTAAAAAAAAATAAGGCAGCTTACAAGGAAACAAAATTAGTGAAGCATGTAGACCAATGTTTACAACACTGTGGTCATAAAATACATGTGAATTACTTCTCTTGTCCCTTATAAAAACTACTTTCTCACAAGGAAGATATAATAATCTTCTAATAATCTAAATATATTAATTTATTCTAAGAAAGCAGCTAGCTTCCGATCCCTTATTATGCCTAAAAAAGTAAGAATGCCACTAGAAGAGCATTAAAAAATAGGACAGAACTGGTTAAATATTGTAACAGATATATTTTATAAATAAGACTGTAATGTTTGTCTTGTTAATTATGAGAAATGACCAACATTGGCAGTTTGCTTATATTGAGGCTTATTCTCCTCCATTTTTATAATTTTAAGATACTGATTAAGTTGGACTCTTTAAATGATGTTTGATAAGCCCTTTTATTTCTTTTCTGCTTTTGCACATACTATTTAGGCCTAACTGGTCATATTACCATATGCTATCTTATCAAAATTCTTTTGAGGAGTATTTGGGGGGTGGTATGTGTGTGCAGAAAAACTCTTTTATTGTAAGTTCTATTTTTCCTTTTCTATATCACCTAATTGGCACACTATGTCATGTAGATCATATTTCACCCCTAGGCCAACAAGACATTCATTCAGCATCCAGTCAAACATCTTTATTACTTTGTGATTCTGATTTTATTTCCTGGCACTAGACCATATGTTATTGTGGATGACAAGGTTAATAAATATCACGGCTCTAAGAATTGCCAGAAAATGATCAGTTTGTCTTCCCCACTTGCTTTTTCTTCTCAGAAATAGGGTCATTTGACCCACTGTCAGTCCTTTAGAACCAATTTTGACCTCAGAAAGAAATATTTAAAGTGTTCACAACTCTCTGGCACTTAGAATCAAATCCTTCCTGCTCTAACTCTGAATGATGCTGGGCCTCTGCAACATTTTCTTGAGGCTAGATTTCCAATTTCCATCCCAGTTGCCTACTATTGAATCTCATGTTGTTCCTTATTATTGCAAACTGTCTGATTTTCACGTTTCTCTGAGAATCTGCCTTCCTCTTATAAGTCAACCTCCCAGAGTCTGGGGTTTGCTCCTCAGGAATCTTATCAGGAACTCAGGCACCTGGCTGAATTTTTCAGAACTACTAGAAATATTGTGTAAAAGATGAACTGTGTTCAGACTCTAGGTGATGTGCTTTCACTTCTACTGAATTCAACTCAACGAAGATTTGTTAAGCAACTTAAAAGCCCAGGCCCATACTAGAGTCCAGGGACTCAGCTAGCCTAGAGAAGCCTAGTCAAGCTAGCCTAGAGAAGCACCTTCGACTGACACACAAATATGTGAGAAAGCCCAGCTGAGATCAGCTTATTGTTGACCTCATGATACATAAAAACAAATTATTGTGGTCAGCTGTTGAATTGAAGCTGTTGAATAGTTTACCAGATGTATATTTTAGAAGGATCACTTGGAAAACCATTTTGACAGTAAATTTGAAGAGGATGAGACTAGACATAGACAGACAAGCCAAGAAATCACAATAATTAGCCAAAAAAATCATCAGGGTTTAAACTACAGTGACAGTGAAAAAAAAGAAATGGATTCAAGAGTGATACCGGATATAGGTCATAGTTATTTGTTGGATGTGGATGAAGGAGGAGATAGAGCTGAGGATAGCTTGCTGATTTCTAGCTTAGATTACTGACAAATCTGGCTATGATAAATGGAATATACAGGAGTTCAAGCAGCTTTGTTAATGGACAGGAAAGAACAGCAGGCCAGTAACCGATTCCCTTCTTAGCAGAGATATCCAGAAATAATGAATTCAGTCAAATCTCCATTAAACATGGTAAGAACTCGAAGACAAGACCTCCCCGTAAAGATACTAATGTTGTTGATTGGCGGAACAGTACCAGGAAGCCCTTACCTATGATTTTTTTCCCATGAGATATACATGGTCTCTCTTGTTCACAAAACTGGCAAAACTACTAAACTAAAATGGGCTTTTTGAAGATGGAACTGAGTCTCTTTGTGTGAGTAGTATCTCCATATATATTGCTCAGTATCTCCATATACATTGCTCAGAAGAGTCTTCTCAATTAAATATGAAACCAAAATTCAGTGAAATGAGAGACAAAAGTGATCTTTTGGGGATCTGCATCTCAGTGATTCAGATTCCTCCAAGAAATGAATGTTTCACCAGTGACTGGTGACTTCCTGCTTCCTTTGACTTAGTAAGCTTGGCTATTGGGTAAGATCTATGACTGTGAGTCTCCTTTGATAACTCAACACTTTTTCTCAAATTCTGGGGCAAGGACAGGGTGTGGTAATTCTGATTGAGGACAATGCTAATAAAAGAAGCAGGAGCCACCAACAGGAACCTGGTACTTCTGTTGATAATCAATGATTGTTTTCCAAAAGACCTGCTTCTCCCAGAATGTAATGAACAGGGCTAGGGGCTGACTTATATAAGATAAAAAGATTTTCTTTGATTACAACATGAGAACAATGTGGATGGAATAAGTGCCAGAAGTTGCCAGAAGGAGATGGTGAACCTCTTACAAAATTTGGGGATATTAGGCAAACAAACAATGGCTGTCTTCATGAAATTCTCTCAGAGTTGGCACAGTTTTAATGTCTGGATAGGTTTGATGTAAAAATCTTTGTTATTCTGGAATCACTTGAAATGTGTGTCTTCATTGTTTTGCTCATTTTAATGGGTTTATGCTTTATTTCTCTCCAAATATAAACTTCATGAGAGCAGGAGTATGTTGTACAATAGTAATTCTCAAATTACTAGAGCATACAAATCACCAAGGGATCCTGATAAAATGCAAAATCTGACTCAGCAATTCTGGGGTGGAGCCTGAGAATCTGCACTTCTAACAGCCTATCTGGTATTACTGATTCTGCTGCTCCGTGGACCACATGAGTAACCCCAGTCTAGCTTTAGATAGATCATCTGTAAGAGTAAGGGTATCTCACAGCTGTTCATTATGGTTCTTAATTATAGAATTATTCCAATGACTACTTTCCATAAAGAAATTCTCCATTTGGGTGAATTTCTACAAAGTGGTTGCTAGCTGCTTTGAAATGAAAATATGACTCCTACCAATGGCAACATGTTAGTGAATTGTTCTCAGCAAACTAAGTTACAAGCATAAAAAGGTTTTTGTAAAAAAGTACTTTGGAAGAAATTTTAGGGCACCTAATTTCTCTTTCTTTTATACCTCACTAACTTCACAGTGCATAGCTAAAATCCCCCCACAACTCCAAGGTCCCTACTTGCACCTATTATATTCATCAGCCCTACTGATTTAGAGATATTATACTCTACTGGATTTCACCATCATTTGTGCATTTCCCATGCTTGACTTATCTCCCCTAGAAAATATTATACTCTTGGAGGTCAAAAACAGTAACAAGAACAACTGCAGCAGTTAACAATGAAATATTTACTAAGTATCAGACATTTTCTATTTTCTTCCTACCCTCTGTGCTGAACTGCATGATATGTACTTTATATGATCTGCTTAGTTTGGTTACAAGAGTGAACATCTAAAGAAAAAAACCTGTGTGTTTTCTGTACTAAAATAACCCTTCCCTGGAGTTCCTTGAAGATCTGGCAGATGGAAAGCATCACCTAAACAATTAGAAAATGCCATAAGTTATTTCTTAAATATTGGAACTTGTCAAGATCCTTTTTTTATTTATTAGTATTTTTGTACTCCACACTTTTCCCATTTGCAATTCATTCATCTAAAGTTGCAATTATCCTGTGAATATTCACTTGGCAAATATTTATTAAGCATCTATAATATGCCAGGGATCAGTTAGTTGCTGGGCACAGAAGGGTGAACAAAATAGACAATAGTCCTGAAATTATGGTGTTTGTAATCTTATGGGATGGAGGAGGATATGGAGAGAGGGCAAACAATAAACAAGCCAATGGTAAGTTGGGTAGTTAAAGGGGATAGTGTTGTGAGGACTGGGGTAGTTACCTGAAATGGATAAAAGAGCAAATCAATGAACATTTGTTTTTCATATATGGCTGTCCACATACGTTTTTAGTTTGAGAATGAACATATATCCTGGTGACAGAGTAGTGATACATTTCTGAAAATGATCTACATTATTCTTTACAACTCGAAAAACTTTCCGTGGACTTGCGTAAGCATTTGTTTCTTTGTTCTCATCCACTGAATAAATAAGAATCCAGATGATCTGTAGGTCAAGCATTTTCTAGAGATAAGAAATTAACAGTCCTAGGCTTTGTTCTAGCAGGGAAATCCATCTGCCTAGCACAAACCAGCAGAAAACAACCTTCCTGTCATCATTTACAGGAAGTCCCTCAAAAGCCTGTGGTGACTGGCAATGTTTATCATTTGAATTAAAGTTAATAACATCTCATCTCCAGTGTGGAAATGTGCATATTTCTAGGATCGTATACCATTGCCTCTAAAGAGAACTACAAATTGAATTCTGAGCTGGAGTGTTAATATACAAATCATGAAGGGCCATTTCTATATCATTGTACCCTGATCTAATTTTGCAAAATCTGATGGTACCCTACCAGGCTGATATTTTGCTATTCTCTGTTGAGGAGACAAATTAGCAATAAATGTTTTGTCAGTCTTTGTGTTTTATGTTGGTCAGAATTCCCTGGAACTCTGAGCCTGAGGGAATAGATTCAGGAGTAGGTGATTGTAGAAGAGTTCTCAGGAAAAAAAGGATTAGAATGAGGGGTGGGATTGTGGAAATAAGCAAAGACATGGTCTTAGCTGGAATCAGGTCTCAGTCTGATACCATAGGGAGTTCAGGAGCGTGAGTTGTATCTCTGCTACTTAGTCTTTTGAACTCCTGTGCCTATCAATTGTTAGCTGTAGGAAGTCCCTTTTCTCCCAGGAAAAAGGTTTATAACCTACCATAGAGAGCACCTCATTTACTAAGGGCATTTCTATGTAGCTGTGAGCCATAAGCAACCAATAGTTAGGGAAGCTGGGATACCAGAGTGCTGGCCCATGAGTACACCAGACTGGCAGTGGTGATCTAAAAGCATCCACATTCCCCTTTCTTTTTCTTTTCTTTTTTTTTTTTCATCCAGGAAATCTCCCTGCTTGCCTTGTGTTGTAGTATTCTCTCACAATCCCCTTTTCATTTTCCTTTAGTGCTCAAGCTTTCCTGTTCCACTCCTGAGAGACAAGAATGATTATATTATTCCTTGAATAATTGACCCAACTCATGAGTGAATAATGGCATATCAGGAGAGGATAGACCTCTGAATTTCGTGATCAAAGCACAATAGCGCCTTGAGACCCTTTTGGTGTTGTACGCCTGACAACCAGGATTTTCATATATACATATGCTAGTCTAGATGTTTTGACTTTTTTCAAGAAAATCTAAAAATTTCTTTATTTTTTTCAAAGATTTTATTTATTCATGAGAGACACAGAGAGGCAGAGACACAGGCAGAGGGACTCAATCCCAGGGACCCCAGGATCATGACCTGAGCCAAAGGCAGATGCTCAACCACTGAGCCACCCAGGCACCTTGAAATTTCTTTATTTTTAAATGTTGAGGACTAACTGAAAGAAAGCCAAACAATTAACACTGTCAGAGCCATGCACTACATTTATTAGCTGAATTTCATGTAGGAGCCTTTGATTTGTATCTTCTGCTGTGAAGTATTTCCTGATTGATGATTAACACTTTTTCTTGTTTGAGTGAACAACAACAATAGGAAGAACTAGAGGGTGATACTCTCTGTCATCTACTGCTGGTCAAAAGTAGCTTGACCAAGAGCATCTTTTGTTTTTTCCCTATACATCTCTGCTTTGAGTTATTTCCCAAACCAGTGACAACTTCTTATTCTACGTTCTTTATTCCTGTCTATATTTAATGTTATTGTTCTCAAGGCCTCAATTCCTTAACCCTTTTGTCTTCTCACTCAATATCTTTCACCACTCTTCTGAAAACCTTGAGGAAGTCCATGGCTATGCTTCAAAGGGGGTCTGTGAACTTAACAAAAGTTGATGTGCATGTTGATGTGCATTTGGATGTGGAGGACTTTCTAATTTTTATCAACTTCTGTTTTTAAAAAGATTTTTAATTTATTTACTCATAAGAGACAAAAAGAGAGAGAGAGAGAGAGAGAGGCAGAGACACAGGCAGAGGGGGAAGCAGGCTCCATGCAGGGAGCCTGATGTGGGACTTGATCCCTTGTCTCCAGGATCACACCCTGGCTGAAGGCGGTGCTAAACGGCTGAGCCACCCAGGCTGCCCTAATTTTTATCAACTTTTAAAAGTGGTACCCCCGTGTCCTGGCTTATTCCATTCACTCCTGAAGCGTCATTCATGCTTGCAGATACCCTGGTATCTCCCAGCTAGGCCATAACATGTTCCCATCCCCTCCTTTTGAAAATATTTTAGTGGATCCCCACTGCCTTCCAAGTAAAATGCAGATATTTAAAATTAGCACACAGGATCCACTCTCATAATTTCTAGGCCTTGCACCCTATGTTCCATCCATTGTAACTCCTCAGTGTCAGATTTCCTCATGCTTCCATGTTTATTCACATGTCACCAACACTTCTCCCCACCTGTCACTCATCTGCGTCTGGACAGCTCATATTTATCCTTGAATTGAGTTCTCGCAGAAGCAGACCCTAAGATAAGGACTTGAGTGTGTTTTATTTGGGAGTTGATGCCAGGAATAAGCTATAGGGGAAAGAAAAGTGAGACAGAGAATGGGAAGAATCCAGTAAAAGGTATGTTATCAAGACAGCTACTGCTGTGGGCAATTAGAAAGACTCCAGCACACTGAGGAACTCTGACAGTGTAGAAAATCTTCATGGGATGCCTGGGTGGCTCAGTGAGGTGAGCGTTTTATTCTTGATTTCAGATCATGTCATGATCTCAGGGTCATGATATCAAACGTTGTGTCTCCACACTCAGAGGGGAGTCTGCTTAAGATTCTCTTTCTCTCCCTCTGCATGCCCCCATGTATGCATGTGCCCTCTGTCTCTCTGAAATAAATCTTTTTAAAAAATAAAACTTCAGTTATCTCATCTATAAAGCCAGGAAGCGGGGGTGTTTATCCACCAATTCCTGGAAATCACTTGTTGAAGGCTGCTTTGAGGGGTGACTTTTGGCAGCAATTGGATATACTTCAAGGGAAAAGCCCTCGAGTGGTAAGTCTTAGGTGTTCCAGGAAAATTGCCTGTGGCATAGAACTGAGTGCTGAGGGAAAGTGAGCAAAGTAATGCCAGATGTACACTATAAAACTATAAAACCCCAAATGTACAGATTCCTGGTAAGCATACCCAAAAAAGGAAATAACCCAAAGGAAGTTCTCCAAAGATTTTCCTCCCCCATTGACTTAAGTAACTGTCCATCAGGCTCTCTTAGTAGCTGTGGTAACTTCAATCAACATATTAGCTTTAATTTGAGAAAATATTAAGTAGGTGCCATGGTCCGGTCATTGTTCTGGGCAACAAGGGTGTAGCATTGAAAACAGCAGGCACTCAAGCATCAGTTGCAGGTGTATGAGCATCACACAACTATAGAAAGTTAACCACGTGTCTGGCTCCAAGTCTGAACAGTATCTTTAATGTTTTAATTCTCAGATCTTACTCATTATCCAGCACAGAGCAGCATTTGATGAATGTTTACCAATGATTAGTGAAAAAAATGAAGTATATTCCTTGGGCTTATTTGGAACCTGTTATTTGAAAATTGTGAGCACAAGGAACAATTAGAAGTTGAGTTGGGCATTTAAACTCTACCAATAAGCACAGATCTGGGAAATCACTGCCTGCTTTGGAATGTGTCACCTTGACTGTGAACATTTAAGTGAAGTAGTAATCCCTGACTAGCTGTCACCCAGAAAGAACACTCTGTACAATTCCACCCAGCATGGTTTTTTCCTCCCAGTAAAGTCAAAGCAAGCCAGCTTTGCAGCCAGAATCACAGCAATTGATCAGCAGTAATTAAAACTAGGCCTAAGAGGCAGACTTTTTATCTTTGAAGTAATTCCCAACCTGAACCTTTAAAGATATCTGCCCTAGTAAGAAACCAGAGCAGAATGAATCGCCTCCTGACCTTTTGATGAAGTCAAGTGCAGTATAATGGGTGGAGCTTTTTCTTGATCATTTTATCATTTTATCTTGCTGAATCTTGCTTGAGCAGAAATGCAGCTTAACATGAAGTCTAAATATTTTCAGATGCAAGAATGGAAGTTCCTATAAATTTGTCTAGAAGCCTCACACCTTAAAAGACATTAAAGAAGAAGGGCATTTGAATTATTCTAGAGATATAACTGTAGTATTTATTTCCACGTACTACTGATTTCTCTGGAAATGCCTTGCAAATGAACTTGGTTTCCTAACCAGTGTTGTGATCCAGTGAGCCACCTTTTGGTCGCTGCTGACAACTACACCAAAATTAAGTCCTATTTTTTTCTTTCAATGTGGCCTGCCTTGTGCTAGAAAGTGCTGTAAAGCCATTGTTCTTAAACTTTGGTGGGTCTCAGAATCACCTGAAGAACCAAGTTTCCTGAAGAGGACAGGGGGCCTGGGGCTTTGTATTTTTACCAAGCTTTCGTACCCATTGAATTTGAGAATCACTGCTGTAGATTATACATACAAGTTTTTCTTTTTTTTTCTTTTTTTATACAAGTTTTTCTCAAATATTTTTAGCAATTATTTTTTTCAAAACACCTATGAAAAAAGTCTTTAAATTTACATCACTCCAAAAAACTTAATAAAAAAGTACAATAATAAAAGAAAATCAAAAAAGTATATTGCAAAATCAAATGGAAGCAATTTAAGTATTAGTCTACTTAAGAATATTTCATTTTGTTTTGATGCAGAAGAACCTATACTTGAATTGTGTGCTAAATGCTCATGGAAAACCTGCAAGTTATTTTCAGAATAGTGGTTTATTAAACACTGATCTAGAATATCATAACCGTCTCTTATTTAGTTTTTCTTCTGTTTGCTACTTAAGTTCTAACCTTAAAACAAGGCCACCCACACTCCATATTCCAAATTTCTCTTCCAGCCCATATTTACTTTTCAGATGATTTCAAAACTTTTATTTCAAATGTATTTATTTCCATAACATTGTAACTTATTTAAAATTATATGATCTAAATAATTAAAAATAAACTAGTCCAATCAGATTTATAGGAGACTGAAATTCAAAAGATGATTTCCACCCATAGTAAACTTTAAAAGCATTACAAACCTCAGAATTAAATAACTTGGCTCAAAAATGGACAATTTCAAGTCAGTATATATTGGAAAAAAAATCTGCAAAAATAGCCCCCTAGTATGGTTAAAAATAGCCCACTAGTATGCTAATGAGGATACAGAGCTACTAGAATGCTCATACATCACTGTTCAGAGAGTAAAATGCTATAATTATTCTCAAAAAAAGGTATTTTATAAAGCTAAGCACTTACAGGGCATCTAAGTGGCTCAATCAGTTAAATGTCTGACTTTTGATTTCAGCTCATGTAGTGGTTTTAGGTTCCTGGGATGGAGCACTGTGTCAGTCTCTACGCTCAGCTTGGAGTCTGAGGATTTCTCTCCCTCTCCTTCTGCCCCTCCCTCTGTTCACACAAGTCTTAGGTGTTCCAGGAAAATGGAACACACACACACACACACTCTCTCTTTCTTTCTGTCTCTCTCATAAATAAATAAATAAATAAATAAATAAATAAATACATACATACATACTTTTTTTTGAAAAGTTAGACACTTATGGTTATGATACAGTAATTGCCCTTCTGGGAGAAAATGCACCCAAGAGAAATAAAAACATATAGCCACAAAAATATTTGCGCAAGAATCTTCATAGAGCTTTATTGAAAATAGCCAAAATCTGAAAATAGCTCAAATGTCTATCAACATGGAAATGGATAAAATAATTATGTTATTTTCAAATAATGAAATATTACTCAGCAACACAAAAGAATAAACTTGTGAAACACAACAGTGTGGATGAATCTCACAGTCATTACACTGAGCAAAACAAAGATAGACACAAACAAAGACCTACTATGGGCTTTTATTTCTACGAAGTTCAAGAATGGGCATAATACTCAGGACAGAGGTTGTTTATGGGACTGACTGAAAGGAGACATAAAGGAGCTTTCTAAGGTGATGCAAATATTCTATTTGTGTGATGTTACATTTGTCAAAACTTGTTGAAATTTACACTGAAGAAACTGTGCATTTCTTTATCCATAAATTTTATCTCAATAAAAATAAAAAAATAGGATTTTGAATCAAGTGAAATGTTTAAATTGTCCATTCATTTTCCTACACAAAAGCCTAAGAGAAGTCTAAGAATTGTCCTCTGCACTGTGTGTATGTGTGTGTGTGTACATGCACATCTTTTTTTTTTTTTTATTAATGATAGTCACAGAGAGAGAGAGAGGCAGAGACACAGGCAGAGGGAGAAGCAGGCTCCATGCACCGGGAGCCCGATGTGGGATTCGATCCCGGGTCTCCAGGATCATGCCCTGGGCCAAAGGCAGGCGCCAAACCGCTGCGCCCCCCAGGGATCCCTGTACATGCACATCTTAGAGGCACTAATACACTTGAAGCTGACAAAGATCTTGCAAAGGCTAGAGATAGAGAGCTGCTTGGATTTGGTTCAGGGATAAAGTAAGAGGTATTGATCTGGGACTAGATAAGATGTTCTTTCATGAACCAGGAGAGTCTGAACATTTTTAAACTTGAATGCCCAATCCTATCCTCACGGAGTCAGAAGGTAAGTTTCTTATTCTGGGTAAAAGCCAAGTAATTTACTGAGGTCTGGAAAAGCTAGAGGTGGAAGGAAGAATGAGAGTAGCTGAAGTCTCCAGGCTTCAGGCAGAGGTCTGAATAGACCAAAGAGTGGTGAGCATTCTCCTGTTTGGAAGTGATGAGGGCAGAAGGCCACATGGCAGCCTCTGGCACCAGAATAATACTCACAAACTATCATCAGAGTGGCTCCTTGGGTTTCTCAATGAAGCTTTATCAGAAAATAAACAGAGGTAGTTACTATTCCACTGATAAACCAGATTACTCCCTAAGACTTGTTAGAGGCCCCTGCATTGGATTTGTTGATTTCTGAACAAACCTCTTCTGTTAAGAGAAAAGAAAGACAGCAAAGGTGAAAACACTCTCACTAGGGATGAGAGGTGATATCCTGCAAGTTTCCATGAACTGGTCAAAAAGAACCACCTTGAGTAACTGCAGTAGTTCTCAAACTTGATTGTGTTAGAATCATCTGAAATGCTTCAAAAAATAACAATTCCTGAGCGCCTCCCTTCCCACAGAGATTCTGATTGAATAGGTCTATGAGGAGCCAAGGTAATTCTAATATGCAACCAGAATTTGCGGAGGGCAGTGGTTCTCAAATCATAGTCCTCAGACCAATGGCATCACCATAACCAGAGGACTTGCTTGAGCAAATTTTCAGGCCTCCCCTTAGATCTACTGAATCAGAAACTCAGGGATGGGATCTAGCCATCTTTGTTTCAATAAACCATCCAGATGCACAATATAGTTTGCCCACTAATTTAGTTCTTTTGGGCTGTTTCAAGTCCAAGTATTCCTAGATTTGGTTTTAAAGTCTCTGGTTTTTGGAACATTCTTCTTTTTATATACTGGTATTAATTTAGGGTTTTTTTTTTTTTTTGAAGAAGGCTCCATACCCAATGTAGGTCTTGAACCCGCAACCCTGAGATAAAGAGTTACACACTGTACCAACTGAGGCAGCCAGGTGCCCCCTACTTTTGATCTTAAGCAGTGATGGCTTTCTTATTGTGAGTTACATACGTCTGTTTCTGTTTTCTGTAATTCCTCCTCCATTTCTTGAATTCTCTGCCTGTACGTTTTCATCTCCTCTGCAGTTGATAGCTTTTGCTCTTTCTTTTCCCATTTTCCTCTTTGTAAATCAGCTTATTTTACAGAGCCATCTCTTTTTGTGTCTTCAGGATTCTTACACTGTGCTGCAAGGTTTTGCATTCATTTTCTAGTAGAACTTTCCTCAACTCAGTGAACAAATCTCATGTTCTTTATTTGTTCTTCCAGCCCATGCCCGGTTGACACCTCATCACTCAGTTTGGATAGGAAATGGCCTCAATCTTTTCCAGCCATTGTTAACAAAGATTATATCCAGGAGATATATATCATCTGTCATCTCTGATTTATTTTATCTTCTCACTCTGGTGATTTACCCATTATTTCAGCTGCCCAGTGCAATTATTCAAAACCTCAAATTCGTTTTTTTGTAAACAAGAGTTTTCTCGAGGTCTTTCTGAATTTTGTAGCAAACTAATTTGATTGGTTCTCTCAGCGAAGTTTCATTCGGATTTTCTGCTTTCTGGCATAACTGTGCTCTCCTTAGGTCTTGATTTTTTTCTTTCTCTTGAACCTGCCAGAAGACAGACTTCCTCTTCTCTTTGCTGAATTTTGCTCCATTAAGGTTTTTTTCCCTTTGAAATTTTTATTAGATCCCTTGAAAGTATTTGTTGGATATTTCCAGTGCCTTGTTCTGTTTACTTTTGTTTCCTTCATGAGTTTGCTTTTATGTTTTATATTTACTAAGTTTCCCAAAACAAGGACACTTTCTAGTGTTCAGTCAGAAAATGTGCTCTCTTCCTCAGGGAAACCTTTATTTCATATCCTGATTTTTAACTACCTCCCCCCAAAAAAGTATTTGCTACTTTAATTTTCTATTCATATTTAACAATTTTTATTTATCTTAAGGTATTTTTAAAGTCCTATACATCAATTGTGCTATATTTGTTATCCTCATCTCTTCATGGAAAGGAATACTCTCCTGAAGAAAATGGACAATGAATGATTTCTCATAAGTACTATTAATTATTGACTCATGTGGCCCTTCATGAAAATCAGACCTGGCTGGTGGTCTCCGAGGAATGTAGCTTGCATTATCTTAGATCTATTGTTTCAGGCCAACCTTGGCTGAAATCACTCTCCACACCTGACACATGCCATAGCTATTCTGGATTTGCTTCTATATTATTTGTCTCTTAGTTCACATAGATTCAAATAATCTCTTTCAATAGGTCTAAATCACCTTTCAAGTACTTCTTAGTTCAATTTCCACATTTTCAGGAGGCCTCTTGTTTTCCTCTGCTGGATAACTTACCTAATTGTTTTTTGCCCCCAAGTTTTTACTTAAATTCCAGTTAACATACAGTATTACATTAGTTTCAGATGTGTAATTTAGTGATTCAGCACTTACGTACAATACCTGGTGCTCATCACAAGTACCCTCCTTAATTAATCCCCATCATCTATTTAACCCATCCCTCCACCCACCTCTCCTCAGGTGGACATCAGTTTGTTCTCTTGTTAATAATCTGTTTCTTGGTCCCCCCCCCACACACACACTCATTTTTGTTTGTTTTGTTCTTTAAATTCCACATGAGTGAAGTCATACAGTATTTATGTCTCTGACTGACTCATTTAGCTTAGCATAATACTCTAGCTACATCCAATGCATTGCAAACAGCAAGATTTCATTCTTTTGATGGCTGAGTAATATTCCATTATATATATATATACCACATCTTCTTTATCCATTCATGGACATCTGGGCTCTTTCCATAGTTTGGCTATTATAGATAATGCTGCTATTAACATCAGGGTGCATATATCCTTTCGAATCAGTATTTTTGTATCTTTTGGGTAATTACTTAGTAGCGCAATTGCTGGGTAATAAGATAGTTCTATTTTTAGTTTTTGAGGGACCTTCATAATGTTTTCCAGAGTGGCTGCCTCAGTGTGCATTCCTGCCAGCAGTGCAAGAGGGTTATCCTTTCTCCACATTCTCTACACCTGTTGTTTCCTGTGTTGTTAATTTTAGCCATTCTGAAAGGTGTGAGGTAATATCTCATTGTAGTTTTGATTTGCATTTTCCTGATAATGAGTGATGCTGAGCATCTTTTCATGTGTTTGTTGGCCAGCTGGATGTCTTCTTCACATTGTACTTTATTCACTTGAGACTTAAATTCTAGGAGACTCATGAGCTCTGTTTATTATTTTTCAATGACTATAAAATAATTTTCTTTTTTTTAAAAGAAAATGTGGTCTATATATACAATGGAATATTACTCAGCCACCAGAAAGGATGCATACCCACCATTTGCTTCGACATGGATAGAACTGGAGGGTATTATGCTGAGTGAAGTAAGTCAATCGGAGAAGGACAATCATTATATGGTTTCACTCATACAGGGAATATAAAAAATAGTGAAAGGGATTATAGGGGAAAGGAGAGAAAATGAGTGGGAAAAATTAGAGAGAGTGACAAAACATGAGAGACTCCTAACTATGGGAAACAAAGAAAGGGTAGTGGAAGGGGAGGTGGGTGGGAGGATAGGGTGACTGGGTCACAGGCACTAAGGAGGGCACTTGATGGGATGAGCACTGGGTGTTATACTATATGTTGGCAAATCGAACTTCAATTTTTTAAAAAAATTATTTAAAGAATTTTCTTCTAAAGCAGGAGTGGGCAAACTACGGTCCATGGGTCAAATCTGGTCCACCACTCATTTTTATAAATAAAGTTATCCTAGGATGCAGTTATGCACACTTGTTTATGTATTATCTATGACTGCTTTCATGCTGCAAGGAAAGAGTGAGTAGTTGTAACAGAGACCATGTGGCCTGCAAAGCCAAAAATATTTACAACCTGGCTCTGTACAGGGACATTTTGCAGACTCCTGCTCTACAGCTTTATCAACAGCAAGTGCAAATCTTTGCTCCAGTGAAGAGGATTAGTGCCAGGACATCCTAGGTCACCCTCTGATTTCCTGTATGGCTCCTTGGGCTTGGTCTCATGGACCTCATCTTAAGTTTTTAACAAGTTCGTTTATTTCCTTCCTAGTTTCAACTCTGGGCTTTTTCAATAGGGTATCCATTGAGAAATGTTCAATTCTGTCCTCATTCTTACCTAAATCCTATTTTTCTTCCCCTAAAGTATCAACTTTCATTTCCTCTATGAGAACGATCTTTACCTATTAATAACATTGGCATGTAGTCTCATAATTCCTCTTCCTCTCTCTCCCCCTCTCCTTCTTTCTCTTGTATTGCATCTTTAGTTGGATTAAATCATTTAGAAATTACCTACCATCAAAACTCTCCTAGCTTGAAACACACATGCAATTTCCTGTTTTTAAATTTTTAAACTATAATCAGAGTGGGTGAAATCCTGTAGGACTTTATCCTCACATGTTACATGCTGAATTTCTCAGTGGAACATTGTTTCAGCCCAGAAATGCCTGATTCCATTCTAACTTAGTAACTACCCTGGCAATTAGAACTGCAACACAGGAGCAACTAATTTGGAGGGCCTGGAATCAAGGCTGGGAGGAAGGTTGGAGATGGGGAAGACTTGGGGAGAGGTTGGGAGACCTAGGCAAAGATAGTGAGGTAGGGATCCAGGGGCAGAAGTGAGTCCTCTCTGGCCTTAGCAAAAGAATTTTTACAAGTCTTCAGACCTGACTAGCCTGTCCTGTCTCTTTGCATGAGAGTGGAAGCCACCTGGGTTTCACCAAGAAGCTTCCTAATTGAAAGGATAATGAGATGAATCCAAAGGGATTCCAGCCAGTGACATCATGCTTTGAGCTCCTTTTGGGATGCAATCCCGCCCTCCCTTTAGGACTACAATCAGGGTGCCACTCCTCTATCATAAGTTGTGAGATAACTGGAAAGCTCGATAAAACTTTATAAAACTATAGGTTTACAAATGTAAGACTGTAAGAATTTATTCTACTGAGTACATTTTAAAGCTAGCATGTAATGATTATTACGTATTTCTGGAAGCACCTTTTATCAAGTTAGAACAGATTCCACTACTTCTGTTGGCTAATAGTTGTGTAGGTGTGTGTGAGAGAGAGAGATAGAGAGAGAAGAGGGAGACAAAGAGACATGGGTGGAGGGAATGGGTACTATATTTTATCAAAATGTAATTATCTATTGAGGAGGTGATTTTTCCCCTTTAATCCAGAATTAAGGTATTTACTAAGGATAGCAGTGTTGTATCCTTGTGTTAGTGAATGCAAATAGGTGGATAAATATATATTGACAAAAGCTAACAATGCAATTTTAATATCTGGAAAGTAGAATTAACAGTAAAAATTATAGAATGAAACAATGTTGTTTTATACTGAAATCATAATAGTCATGAATATGTGTATGTGAACCATCAATCCTAAGATCATATTAGAAATATTGACAAGACCTCACGTATATGTAACAGGACGCTAACTAAATTTTCATAGTCTGGGATGCATTAAGAGGCCAAAATTAAATAATGAATATAACCATTGACTACAAAATAGTATTGAATACATTGATAAATAATTGTTTCTAATGTCTATGAAAATTTGATGGAGAGGAGTGTCCAACCAGAAGTGGAATGAATATACACACACCACATACATTTTGTATATGTTTATCATGTATCTATCCATTTTACTGAGCTTTCTGAATAAGGCTGTTAGTGTTTTTGGCTGAGTTTCTTATTTGTTGTAGGCATAAAGTTATATCACTTGAAAACAGTGGTATGAATTTTGAATATTTTTGATTTTGAAAATGTGTACCTTTTATTCTATAATTGCTGATCACCTCATATAACACTTTGATCATTGTTAAGTAACAGAAGGTGCAAAGTCTCAGACAAGACGTGAGTGCTGTTCAAAGGGAACACTTAGTGTCCTGGAAAAAGGAGGCCACCTCTGAGGGAAGAGGAAGGAGGGACAGTGATGGGAGACAGTGCACTGCGCAGCATGTAGGAGGGAGCCATGCGCAAATAGATTCCCTGGAGGCACAGTACATTTGGATATCTGAATGGTCCATTTATTAATATCATAGGAGCCCTGAGAGCAGAAACTGCCTCTTGTGATTATTTTCTACTTAAAATAACTATTTGTGTTAGGTGAACACCAAAAAGAATGAGAATTCAACCCATGTAATTGTTAATTTTCCACATTCTGCATCTTTTGATGCACATTTTGCTCTGACGATATATAAAGATATCCTGAGAAGGCACTGATGCAAAAGGTTAAGTGCAAAAGTTCCAGAAACATCAAGATAGAATATATACTGGGCTTACAGTTTAGCATATTATAGAGAGATACATTCTAAGACCCCTGGTGGATGCCTGAAACCATGGATAGTACTGAACCCTATGCAGGCTGTTTCTTCCTATACATATATACCTATGATATAGTTTAATTTATAAATTTGAGACAGTAAGAGATTAACAGCAAAACTAATAAAATAGAACAATCATAACAATATACTATAATAAACGTTATGTGAATGTGGCTCTCTTTCAAAATATCTTATTATACTGTACTCACCCTCTTTTTGTGATATTTGACAATAAAATGCCTATGTGATGAATTGAAATAAGGCAAATGATGCTGACATTGTGAAAGCATTATACCATTGACAAGAGGATCGTCTGCTTCTGGCTCATGGTTGACCATGGGTGACTGAAACTGAAAAACAAAACAAAACTGTGTGTATAAAAGGGACTACTGTATAGAAATGGTTCAAATTCTCTGTCCCTTCCTAAATCCACTTCCTTTCTAAGGCAACTTTGCCATTCCTCCTACCAAGAGATTTCTCCACCTAATGACTCTGGGCTGGCCCTGGGGTTGACTTTGACCAATACAATGAGGCAAAAATAATATTGTACCAGTTCTGAGCATGGGCCTCAAGAGGCTTTGCTTTTATTCCATTTACTCTTAGATCCTGGCTACCACCAGGAGAGCAAGCCTGAGCTAACTTGCCAAAAGATGAGAGACCATAAGAAAGAGAGTTGAATTTTCTAGGTCAAAGCCATTCTAGATCAGTTGGCCTCACACTAATCAAACAGTAGATCAGGTTGTCATGAAGAACCTAACCCAGATTATCAGAACCAACTAGCTAATCTGTGGACGCAGTAGAAATAATAAAGAGCTATTGTTTTAAGCTACCAAATTTTGGAGAGTTGTACTTAGCCATAGTTAACTCATGTAATAGTTTCCTATAAAAATCCATCAGTTGAGTTGATATGCTGGGCCAGCCCATATTTATTACAAATGTATATACTTGGTGTTCACATCCCTTCTCCCTCTCTTTGACTCTTCCCCTAATCAAATGGTAGTTCCTCATTAACTCTTTAGATATCAAAGTCCCCGGTTTTGTGTCCCCAATTTCTCACCCCAACGTTTGGCTTTAATTCATGCTAAAGTGTTTATCATGTTTATCATGTATCATGTATCTAAAGATTAAAGTAATTTTCTTCTTTTTTTTTTAAAAGATTTTATTTATTTATTCATGAGAGACACACACACACACAGAGAGAGAGAGAGAGAGAGAGAGGCAGAGACACAGGCAGAAGGAGAAGCAGGCTCCACACAGGGAGCCTGATGTGGGACTCAATCCAGGGATTCCGGGATCATGCCCTGGGCTGAAGGCAACTACTAAACTGCCGAGCCACCCAGGGATCCCAAGTAATTTTCTTCTTATGGGGCTTCTGTACTTTAATTGAGATAATAGATGTTTAATTTTTAAATGGTTGTATTTGTTTGCTAGGGCAGCTGTACTAAATTATCACAGACTGGGTGGCTTAAGTAACAGAAATTTACCTTCTCATAGTTCTGAAAGCTGGAAGTCCAAGATCAAGGTGTCAATAGGACTGGTTTCTTCTGAGGCCTTTCCTTGGCTTGTAGATGACTGTCTTCTCTCTAGGTCTTCCTGTGGTCTTCCCTCTCTGTACATATCTATGCACTAATCTCTTCTTATAAGACCACTCATGTTGAATTAGGGCCCACCCTCATGGCCTCATTTTAACTTAATTACCTTTTTAAAGACCCTGTCTCCCAATACAGTCACATTTGGAAGTATGGGGGTAGGGGGTATGACTTTAACATAAGAATTTGGTAGGGATAGGGGACAAAACTAAACCCACAACAATGACTTCAGTGAATGTCAGACAGCAAAAATCTCCAGAGTGCAGGATCTTGCAGGGGTAAATGCCAACAAATACAGAAAAAGTAGGACTAGACACCAAACCAAGTGAAGCTATTAGTTTTAATTGAACCCTGACTATTGCTCAGCACTATACTGAGCTTATTACTATGATGGCTCATTTGTTTCTCACAGCAACCTTATTAGGTAATTCTTATTATTTTTATCATAATAGTTTTGTCTAGCTTATGTAGTGATACAAGTAGCAGAGCTGGGATCTTATGCCAGTCTGTCTGACATTCATATTCTTTCCTCTAACAAATACAAATAAGAATTGGGTTTGGAGACAGAGCTAACTAATTGGTGGGTACTTCTGGATCAAATCCAGGAACAAAATCTAAGGATAGATGAACTCAAATAGTAAATGAAGTCAGATGGGAAGCAACATAAGAATATAATTTTCAAGAACTTCAAAAGCACTACATTCTCACAAATATACATAGGGAATATATGTCAATTAATAGCAGAAACTCATTAATGGCAGTACTAACAGGATGGTAAAGCTGGTTCAAAGGAGAGTTCAAAATGCTGAAGCACGTACTGTCAGTAAGAGAAAAAAGTGTTGAAATGAGATTGTTAATTAAATACAAAACTGGTTAATGTGCTACAGGGCAATAAAGCTGTTTTATGGGACAGGAAAGAAATCACTTACCACTTATCAGTCTTTTAGAAGTTAACATTTAACTTTGGAGAGTCTCGGCCCTAATCATTGGTAAATAGTAAATCAAACAAAGGTACGTTATGCCAAAGTTGCTATGTCCAAGATGGTGGCCAAGTCACATGTGGCTCTTTAATTTGAAATGAATTATTTAAACTTACACAAAGTTAAAAATTAGGTTCCTTTTTTTAAAAAGAAAGATTTTTTTATTTATTCATGAGAGACAGAGAGAGAGGCAGAGACATGAGCAGAGAGAGAAGCAGGCTTCCTGTGGGGAAGGATCCCAGGATCCCGGGATCACGATCTGAACCCAAGGCAAGACGCTCAACCACTGAGCCACCCAGGCATCCCAAAAATTAGGTTCCTTAGTTGCATATATTTCAAATATACAATAGACACATGGGGCTACTGGCTACGTATTAAACAACTCAGATATAGAACACTTCCTTCATCACAGAATGTTCAATTGGATGCACTTCCCTAGAACATCGGGTGAACTTCAAGCAGGCTTGTTAAAGAATAAATACCAGGATACCAAAAAGGCAAAGTTTTGCATAATTTTCTTTGATAGCAGAAGGCATGAATTTCAGGAACTTGGAGTTTCATTAGAAGAACGTTGAAAATTGAGATGAGAGTTTAGGTGTGCTGGCAGCTACTATGACAAATGTTTATTCTGAGATGTTTCCTTGGACTTTTACCATGGCCCAGTTTCAAAACATCTCTACTCTATTGTGACTGAGATGCCATATGACCTGGTGCTGCCAACACATGAGACTGTTTCTCTATAAGTGACATCCCAGCACAATGGTCTTGAAGTGTTTTGTTGCCATATTCCAAAGCTAATTGTGAAAAATAAAAGATCCCCTCTCAAACTTTAAGTCCAATGAGATAATAATACTATTACTTCATATTTTAAACTATTGAAAGGAATCTAAATACAAATGGCAATTTAAAATTTAGCATCATCCATTAAAAAGAAGAAATTCTCCAGTGATAGAAAATTTACATTATTTCTTTTATTACTTGAAATCAAATTTTTATTATGGTCTGCCTGCATGATTTTATCCAAAGGTAATTTGTTTATATTTGAAAATTTTTATTTATCTTTCTATATTTTTCTAAGCACTAAAAATATGTATAATAAGTTGAAATTCTTTTCTATTCCCAATGACCATAAAGGTTAATATGTTTTAAAATGTGTCAAATAACATTGCAATTATTGGTTATTGATAAAAGCATCACCTATAATAAATTTTAGTAAGTAAGCATTAAACATAAAAACAAAGTTTTTCTAAGTGCATCTCTTTAATGAGATGAAAGTGACTTTTTCTCAATTTATATATTTGTGGTTATTTATGAAGAAAACAAATATTTTTTCATTGCTCAAAGGACATGTATCTAATCATGGTTTCTCTTTCTATTCTTTTTTTATAAATATGAACACTGTGAAAGCTTGTTCTCATAGATAAGTACACAGGATTGAAAGGAATTTTGTTATGGCAATTGTGTTCAGTTATTTGAACTTTCCAAATACATGACAAGGTCACATTATGATCTATCATAAAAAATCTTTTAATTATCAGCTATTAGCCATGAACCAGACAAACCCCTCATTTAATTTTGCTGAAAGTCCATGACTGAAATCCCCTTGCAAAAGGATTTCTATCCCAATCACTAGCATTGTTTAGTATCTCAATTTTTGGGAGGAATAGCAAAAAGGCTTTACCAAGAATAATCAAATCCTTTTGCCTTCGTGGATGTATCTTGCAAGAAGTTACTGTGGCCAAGTTCAAAAAGGGTGTTGCCTGTGTTCTCATCTAGGATTTTGATGGAATCTTGTCTCACATTTAGATCTTTCATCCATTTTGAGTTTATCTTTGTGTATGGTGCAAGAGAGTGGTCTAGTTTCATTCTTCTGCATGTGGATGTCCAATTTTCCCAGCACCATTTATTGAAGAGACTGTCTTTCTTCCAATGCATAGTCTTTCCTCCTTTATCGAATATTAGTTGACCATAAAGTTCAGGGTCCACTTTTGGGTTCTCTATTCTGTTCCATTGATCTATGTGTCTGTTTTTGTGCCAGTACCACACTGTCTTGATCCTATTAACTAAGCTTATTACTCTTTCAACTAGAGATATATTTTTAAAAGTTTTGGGAAATCAAAATATTGCTAATTTCTATATATATTTTTGAATGAAATATTTTATAAAATGTCTTAATGTATTATATGCCTTACATACATTTTTCCTTTTTATCAAAATCTCAGAGTTACAGATCAAATCATGAAAAAGTTCCCTGTGTAACCTCATTGACAAAGCCAAGCTTCATTTTTAAATTCATCAGCCAAACCCATCTTATATGTAAGAATAAAAAGTATGACATTATTTTTCCATACAAATAGATATGTTATGATGCATTTCAAAATAACCATCTTACACAATGCATCAGGTAAGGCGTATTACTGAAACCATGATACAAAATGTATTAATTTTGTGGTAAATTATAAAAACAAGATAAGTCTATAGCCTGCTTCTCATTTCTTAATTTGTAATTATTTAACATTAGCTAAACTATAAATTATTTGTGAAGCAAGGAGTATGATAGCATATATTTCTTTGAAATTCATGTTTATGTGTATGGGTGCATGTGTGTGTGTTATATCCTGGTGGTCTGTTTTTGAGAATAATGAAATAAGACTCAGGTATTACAAATTAGAAAGAATTTCTTAAATTTCATTAGATATCATGATCAAACTATCTCTATGTATTAAATTTAAAAGAATAGCTAAACTGCTGAAAACAAATTGATCTGACAACCAGCACATAATTTAATTTTTTTAATTGCAAGGAAAACAATGTGACATTTATAAGATGAAACTAGATAAGGTTACTGTAATCAAGATAAATAGATAATGATATCATTTGATAAAATAGGTTTTAATTCTCTTATTTAACTACAACAAATGTAAAAGAAGTCTCACAAAATTTTGCCTCTGATTTGTACCCAGAACAAGATGATATTCCCAGAAAACAGTCTAGTTCATGTTTAAATGAATTAGAATCACTGAAATGTCGTCCTTCATTCAAAGGTTCTTTTCTTCTCTTGTCTAGGGATGAGGATTGAGAGTAGGCATGATTTACATTTAAACACATGAAAGAAGTTGGTATTTTGGATTTTCTTATTTCTTATGATCTTTTTGCTTTGTTCTCATGGAATTTGCCTCAAGAGGAATTCCTTCTTTGACATTATTCAGGGATTTAAGAGGTCAGGTCATAAACTCCCACCTCCCTACTCTGTAATACAATTGAATTAAAAAGCATTTATAAACAGATGGAAATGAAACACCTGTGACATAATAAGAACTATATATTTGGCCTCTGACTCTGTTTCCTTAAAACACTTGGAATCTCCAGAGTCACAAGCATCTAATGAGGTTACTAGTGACTGGGGGCTCCAGGATAACCTCAGGATGGGGGCCAGTTGCCAAGGGAACTGGCCACATGATTAGAGGATTGGAACTTTCAGCCCTACTTGGGACTGGAGGTGACCTAATCGCCAAAGACCAGTGATCTAATCAATCATGGCTATGTAACGAAGCCTCTACAAAAATCCCAAAGAAGGAATTTAGAGACATTCCAGGTTGATAAACATGTGGAAGTGCTGGGAGTGGAGCCCTGAGGAAGGGTATGGAAGTTCTACAGCTCTTTCTCCATGCCTTCCCCCATGTATCACTTCCATTTGGCTCTTCCTGAGATGTATGCTTTTATAACAAATGGTTAATAGCAAGTAAAGTTTTGAGTTATGTAAGCTCTTCAAGCGAAAAATCAAACACGAGAGGGGTGTTATAGGAAAGCTGAATTTATAGCCAGTCAGTCAGAAGCACGGGAGATCTAGACCTGTGACTGGCATCCAACGTAGCAGGGAGAGGGTAGGACACTCTTGGTGCATCCAATGCTGTCTCCAAGTAGTGTCAGAATTGAATTAAATCATAGAATACTCAGGTAGTCTTGGAGAATTGATTGGTATGCGGGAAAAAAAGCCACACATTTGGTGTCAGAAAGTGTGTGTGGTAAAGAGAGAAATAGAGTTTTCTCTTTTATACCACACATCAATTCTAAGGGATATAAAAGCAGTACCTGGAAGAAAATGTATGGCTTTAATATATACATCAAGAAACAAAAAGGGTAAAAAAAAAATTAGCTAAGCATGTAAATAAAGAATATTTAAAAAAAAGGAGAGCAAATCTAATAAAACAAAGATAAAGGAAATATTAAAATAATGGCAGAAACCTATGAAATTGTGAACATAGAGATAATAGCAAATGGCAATAATTAAGTGAAACCAAAATCTAGCTCTTTGAAAAGCTTCATAAGAAAGATAGATTCCAGTACACCTGGGTGGCTCAGAGGTTGAGTGTCTGCCTGGCTCAGGGAGTGATCCTGGGTCTGAGGATTGAGTACCACATCCGGCTCCCTGCAGAGAGCCTGCTTCTCCGTCTGCCTGTGTCTCTACCTGTCTCTCCTTGTCTCTCATGAATAAATAAAATCTTAAAAAAAAAAAAAAAAGATAGATTCCTGGCAAGACGGACTGAAGGGGGAGAATTTGCAAAAAACAAATCCATACCATAAAGGAGAAAGACCAAAAATGCAAAATAAATTTAAAATAAAAAAGAATATTATGAACTACTCTATGTCTATTAATTTGAATACTAGGTGGAATAAACAAATTTTTAGAAGAGCAACTGCAAATATAATCAATGTAGACAGAAACTAAATGAACCAATACGGTTTAAAGAAATTGAATTGATTGTCAAAGATTTCAAAAACAATCCATGTCTAAATGTCTAACCAATTTTATAAGTATTTTCTCCCAAACATTTAAAAGATGATTAATTCCTATTATTTACCACTTTCTTCAGAAACTACCAAAAATGAAAAGTCTGCCTCCCTATAACTGACAAAATACAACAGAGTTTTAAAATGACTGCAACAATCAAATATCATTAAAAGAATGTAGAGGGGAATACGGTGACCAGATGCACAATAGAAGATCACTTTCTCTGCTGAGTAGGGCATGGACTGGATGAAGTTTAAGTTGAGGGAGAGGGAGGTCGTGTTAGGAGGATATTGCAGTAGTCAAGGTGAGAGATAAGAACCAGAACGAAGACAGTAACAGTGGTGGTGGAAGAGCTCTATTAAAGAGCTTTTCAAGGATTAAAACGGACAGCTCTTAATAACTGATTAGCTTTGAGAAGAGATGGTGACGGAAGGCTCTAAAATGACTGACAGATTTCTGGCCTAGGAGACAAAGAGAGTCACTCACAGTTCCACTAACCAAACTGGGGGGTGGAAGTGGTAAGCAGAGGGAGTCATACATAATTAGCCACAGTTAGGACTAGAGGAGCAGGAAGACATCTGATGATTTTTTAGATGCCAGAAGCTCCCCCAGAAGCAGTAAGCAGGTAAACTAAAGGATCCAGATTGCAGAAGGAAAATCTGGACCAAAGTGGAAAAGGATTAAACAAAGAGAGAATAGCATGAACAAAAAGCCTCTGAGGGGAGAGAGAGTGACAAGATATGAGCCTAAAAGAAGGCTCCAAGGACTAGAACAAAATGAGCCCAGTTCAAGATCTACAAACTAGGGATCCTTGGGTGGCTCAGCGGTTTAGTGCATGCCTTCGGCCCAGGGCGTGATCCTGGAGTCCCCAGATCGAGTCCCACATCAGGCTCCCTGCATGAAGCCTGCTTCTCCCTCTGCCTGTGTCCCTGCTTCTCTGTGTGTGTGTGTGTGTGTGTGTGTGTGTGTGTGTGTGTCTCATGAATAAATAAATAAAATCTTAAAAAAAAAAAAGATCTACAAACTAGCTAGGTGGCAGTCAAGAGATGCAGGCTTTGCTGGCCATCTTAGAGCTGACTTTATCCTAAGAGCAAGAGGAAGTATAAGAAATCTAAAGAAATATAAGTGGGGTGGGGTTGAGCGGGAGTCAGGGTAGCAGTTAGGAGTGTGTGATCAGTCTGGCTCCAAAGTAGTGAGTGGATGGAAGGGATCGGTAGTGTATGAGGTGAGATCAGTGGCAGGGGGAGGGGTGGTGATGGTGGTGGCAGGGGAGTTTGAAAGGATGAAAGAATTCAAGATGTATTTAGGAGATTGTTAGGTCTTGAGTCTCCTATAGAAATGTGAACTTAAATAGTCCCCAGAGGATGAGAGTAAATGATAAGGAATCCGAAGTTACCTAGGCTATAGGGCAGAGCGAGCAGAACATACATCATCATATATTATGGCATTAGAGGGGGCAGGAGGGTAGTTGCAGGTAGTTAAGTGAATACAACTTATATTACCCAGATATTTAAGGCCAAGTTCTGGGGAAAATGAGGTTATAATTACAGACATGGAAGGCTGCACTGGGGCAAATTGAACCCCACTTTAGTGTCAGGTAGGTGGAGATTTTCAGTGTTGCAGGATTATCAGAGCCCTCTGAAGATGAAGAATCTGAAAGCTTGTGATCTAGATCCATTTTCTGCCATTTGGCTATGTGGCATTCATTCCTTTATTCACTTACTTGTCTATTAATAGTCAATTCATTCTCTTGTTTAACAAATATTTATTAAGTGCTAATATGGAAAGGTTATACGTTATATGCTGAAGAAATGAGGAAAGAGACAGACAAGCTACTGCTTTCATGGGAAGCATGACCAGTGCTTATGCTCCTCTCCCCACAACAAAGATCTGTTTTGTGGGCTATGCCAATTTCTATGGAGTAAATATTACTGCTATGGTTGATTTCAAGTGACCAACATGATGTCAACTGGTTCACAGAATTCCTGGGAATGTAACAGTTGGTTCTTATGAGCTGGTAAAGCCAGCCCAGCCTCACTGGAATTGAAATTGTAGTGAGGGAGACAGAAGTCAGTGGTAGGATATAAAGTGGAAAAGTAAATATTATTATTATTATTATTATTATTATTATTATTTAATTACTGGTAGCTAGTGATAAGTGTGAAGGGATGCTGTGACAGAAAACTATAAGGTAGGAAGAATGTCTAGTTACATATAACGATGAGTCAAGATGTTTTCAAGAAAGGACATTTAAATTGAGACTGAATGAATGAGAGAAACCAAACAGGAGCCTTCTGGCCTAAGGGAATAACTAAGCAAAACTCCTTGTTTGGGGGTATTTGTTTGTCTATCTTGCTCTCTATAGGAATTCTTTCAGGCTGAGTTTCTCCACTGAGGTTCACAGATAATTTTCTTACTCTCTCCTCTACCCACCACTTTGGTAATGTCTTTACACACTGACCTTAGGCTTGGTGATGTGACTTGCTTTTGGACATTAGCAAGCATACGGCAAGAAAAGGCTTAAAAAAGCTTTGCACATTTCTACTCTCACTCATGGTTCCCTGCCTTCCCTGTGAGCACATGCCTGTGGCAGCAAGCTAGAGGATGAGAAACATGTGGAACAAAGCTGAGTTGTCTCAGTATGGCCAAGGTCCAGACATGTGAGAAATTCCAGCTAAGATCACCAAACCACCTAGATGACTCACACCAGATCACACACTCATGAGTGAGCACTGCTGAGCCTAGGTCTTAATCCTCAAAACCGTCCAGGCCACTCCTGACAAATAATAAATGATTGCTATCAAGCCACTAGATTCTGTAATGGCTTGGTAATTAATTAATACAAATGGCTTATCTTATCTGCCTATCTATCATATATCCACCTAGGTAGACAGATAAACAATATAGAGATTAAGAATTTGGGAAAAGAAAAAAAAAAGAATTTGGGAAAAGGACAGTATTTTTTGCTAAGATGACAATTACACAGAAACCCTCAAATGTTTAGATCTGTAGAGAAATAGTACCTTTTAATTTATAATTAAGAATTCAATGAATTAAACATATGTTCTCAGGGTAAAACAAAAATGGGAATCAGACTATGCAGAGATTTGTCTTTCAGCTCCAGTTAACTTTAGACAATGTACCTGATGGTTTCATTTTCTGATTATTAAAATTAGACATATGTGCCTTTATTGGTTTCTCCAACTCTCCAGATGAAGAGAAATCTTAGTTTGTAAGAGTGAGAGAAAGCTTTAGAAATAACTTACTCTGATTTCCCCCAACTTGCAAAACCTGTGCTTCTCTACCAACATTTGATTTTCCTAACTACATCTCCAGGAATCTTTCTTTATGCTGTTATTCAGAGAAAAGCAATGTGCTTCTTTTATATACACTCCCATACATTGTGTTAGCACAGAGTCCTTGGAAAACCAAGCAAGCAGAAATTATAAAAGAGAGGGAGCATATGCTAAATTTCTCTTGGACCTCTGCTTTTTATTTAGTTTAATTATTCCAAGGTCTCAGTAGTTGGGCAGAAGAAAAATAAATTTAAAAGTGTAATAAATTTACAGATATATATCACTAACCATGACTCATTGACCTTTATTGACTTGTAGTGGGCTTTGGGCCAGGAATGTAGCAGGTCACCAAGAAATTTTTGTGGAGCAACTGACTTGAACATTCCTAGAGACCTATTTAAACAGGTGGGCATTGCCAAGATTAATGTTTGTATTAAGTACTTATCCCCAGAATAATATTCAGTTCCTATAAACTGATGTGGTTTTATCACTAAAAAATTTATAGCAGTCCCAAGTGATGTATCAAAATAATTTTTGTCTCCAAATTCAAGGAGGTAGAATTTTTCTCATTAGGCACATCACATTAAGCCCACATCATTTGTGTCATGCAAAAGTGACATGCTTTTGAAGACCAACTGCTGTGAATTTAGCTCTTTTCTTTTATGTTGATTATTTTTACACAGCCTAATTGCCTTAAAAGCTGATGATCATGCTAGCAGGACAGTGGTAAATTGCTAGAATGTTTACCACTGAGCCACAAGCACAGGTTTTCTGTCTGTATTTTTTTTTAATCATGATTTTGAAATGCTTTTAGAAAAACAAAAGCAAATTAGAAAGCAAAGGCCCATTCTCCATGCTAGATTAATTTCAAATGGGTGTTTGTCATATGAAGACTATATCTGAATGAAAATTGCTCAAAAAATCCACTTTGGTGAGATTTTCCACATTTGGTGCTCAAAATGTATCTTGTGAACACACAAAGAAAAAGAGAAATTTCTGGGGGTGATGACAATATCCTATATCTAGTTTTGGGTGGTGATTACACAGCCCTATGCAATTGTCAGAACTCATTGAATTGAACACTTAAGAACTGTGTTTCATCTTATGTAAATTATACCTCAATAACAATGACAACAATCAGGTACTCAGAAATAATTTTAGTTTTGCTACTCTGATTATAAAGAACAAAGGTTGATTTTATAATCAGAAATAATATTCCCAACTAGGGATCAGTTATTATCCAAATACACACAGCACTAAATAAATGGTGGTCGACTAATTATATGTACTTTCCTGGGAATATCGCTCAGTATTGCAATAGGAAAATTCACAAAAAAGTCGTTGTGAACCTTGGTAGAAAGTTAAGTATACATGTAGAGATTATGGGTGTGCAACTGTGACAGAATAGACTGGCCCATTCCATATGTATGCCTTGTAATGACTGTAGCTATCATATAGGTGCATAAATGTTCATACAGACCATTCATGTCTGTATTTCTGTGAGAACTTAATCTTCCAAGATTGTTCTCAGGTTAAGTTCCTGGCTGAGCTTCTGGAACTATGATTTTCAGCTTTACTTTGTAAACTTTTCTTTCATTTATTTATATTTAAATTCAATTTGTCAACATACAGTATAACACCCAGTGCTCATCACATCATGTGCCCTCCTTAATGTCGATCACCCAATTACCTCATCCCCCACATCTAATTTTTCCCTACTCAGTTCTTCCCCTTCCCTTTTGGTCCCTTTCACTATTTCTAATTAGAAGTATTATGCTTAGTGAAATAAAACTTCTCTTTTATCTGTTTTATATATTAAGATTTCGTATAAAATTTCATTTGGAAAAGAGGTTTTGTGGCTAAAATAAGACTGAATTTCATTGTAAAACTAGTATTTTAATTCTTCTAAATCATACAAGAGAGCACGTTTGAGGTTTTTTTTACCAGTAATACACAGTAGGTAGCAGTTGTGGGTTCTTCACATCCTCCATCCTCTCTTGATTAGCCAATTTTGTGAACAGTGACATTCCTTTTCAGAATGGGAATCACGACTCAAAATCTTAAGGGATTGCTATATGTCTCCCTGGAGATGCTGACTACAGATAATGTTGTTGCCATAAACTTGGGTTATGAGTGTAGAGGCCCCAAATTTTCTCATAAGGTGCATAACCAGCACTGTAGAATATAATGGACTTTGCATGCTTTTCAAATACTCGTTTTATAAAGGTGATTTTTAGTAGCTAATACCTGAATCTTTATACTAATACTATTCTATATTTATAGGTATTTAAAAATTTTTTTGAGTTAGCATCAATTTATTTTCAGACAAATTGTACAATAAAACCTGACTTACTAAACAAAACCAGAGCTTCTCTGGTTGAAGTAGGATTGAGGAACCTGGAGTCTCTCTCACTTGGTTCTCTCATTGCTTTCTAAAGTAGCCCCAAAGAACCATAAATAACTCTAGAGACCACAAAAAGATATTGATTTGGAGCAGTGATTCTGAACTAGAGGCGCTTTGTGTCCTAGGGGATATCTGACAACGTGTCAGACATTCCTGGTTGTCACCCTGTACGGTGAGTCACACTGTGTTACACTGGCATCCAGCAGGTAGAGGTCAGGGATGCTGCTGAACATCCAACGATGCATAGGATAGGCCCTATAGCACAGAACTGCTTGGCTCCAAACATTAATAGATCGAGAGACCTGGAATTGGAATAAGATTTAAAGAGATGTAAACACTTAGATGTAATTTGTTCCCATTTTTGAGGCTGAATTAAAAAAATCCATTTAAATGTTTTGTTTTATTATGAGGTGAAAACACAGAACTTCTCTCTGATAGTGACATTTCTGAGTAGCTGCTTATAGCATTTCTTTTCTGCCTTTAACTGCTTACCTAGAGCTAATTAGAAAGAACATTTTAGTTGTCTCATTTGTGTCCTCCATTGGGTCTTGACACACTTAGTCTTCATTTCCTCTAGCCAGGGGTCAAAAGCACTGACTTTATCACATAGTTCTAAGGCGAAAGGAAAACTTTTGACCATTTTCTGAAAATACTGAATCAATTATGATCCAAATTCCTAGTTATGCTACCATTAGAACTATGTTAGAGCTAATAAAAGCAATCATAATTATTTATATAAGAGTGTTATTCCTGGAGATGGGGATAATACCTCTCTGCCCATAAAACAAGTAACATATGTCCATTGTTTTTGATGACAGATCTAAGCAAACATTTCCAGCAGGTTTTATTGTTATTAAAAACAATCCACCCCAATGCACAGGAAATTAAGTAATAATTAATGAAAAACAAGGGAACATTTTATTAACACTTTTTCAGTACAGAAAAACAAGGGAACATTTTATTAACACATTTTCAGTACAAAAAGCAATCAAGGCCGCTTGCCAGTATCATATATTACTTCTAAAAGAAAGAAGTTTTTTAAAACTCCTTATGTTGGAACTTGACTAATTAGAAAACTGATTTGTAACAACACCTTTCAGTCCAAGATACAATGTCATAAGCAAGTTCCAGTCTTAGAGTCTGAAAATATGAACCTTTTCGAGTTTTGATTCCATAAGTATGATCTACTCACTCAGTTAATGAGCTCACTCTATCAGTTATTGCTGCATAAAGTAGATATTTATTGCTGCATAAAAGCCATCCCAGAGCTTAGTAGCCTAAAACAACTGTTATATATTTAGCTCTTAATTCAGTGGGTCAGCAATTTAGGCTAGTTGAATGGTTATTCATATCTTGGCCAGGCATCCATCCATATGCACATGCAGCCAGCAGTAGATCAACTAGGTGGCTTAACTTCTTGTATTTGGCCAGCTGTTGGCTGGCACAAAATGGGGATGGTTGGGTCATCAGCCACCAGGCTAGTCTTGGTTTGTTTATATCGAGAGACAAGGGTCTAAAGAGAGAGAGAGCAGAAGAAAGCAAGTCTTCTCACAGTCTAAGCTCAGAAGTGGCACATTCTGTAGGCTAAAGCAAGTTAAAAAGGCAAGCCCAGATACAAAGCATGTTGAAATAAGTTCTACCACTTAATGAGAAGAATTGCAAAGTGTATGGGTATAAGACCAAGTAGAGTATTAAGGCCATCTTTGCAGTCTGGCCACACCCAGCGTGCTGCTCTCATCTTTATTTTCATGAGCTTCAGCTTCCCTGGGGTGCCTGCCAGGAGGACAGTGCAACACAATCCAGAAATGCATGGGTATTTATGCCCAATGGAGCACCCTTGGACCAATAAAAGAGAGGAGATGAAAGTGGCTGGCAGATTAAATTATCTTCCCTTCCTTCTTTTTGACAGCCTGTTCCCAAAAAGCTGGATATAGATTAGAAAGTTGACACTACAGCCATTGATTTGAAAATCATACCACCTCCACCACAAATCACATTTGCAAAATAAGTGTCCTGGGCCCTGCTTCTTCCCTCTTTTGTGAACAAATTACTCTGTAAGTACATCTGACTTGTGGCTCCTAACTTATGTTCAGTAATCAAGTTTAAGGAAAAGCTGGGATAGCTGTTTTGACTTTTCTATTTTTGCATGCCAGAAGTAGGTTGGAATGAAAGTTAAGTGAGTCAACTCAGAGTGTCTACCACAATCTCTAATATGCAAAGAGTTCCTATGAATCAATAAGAAAAGGATGATGAACTGATTACTAAAAGTAATTCACAGAAAAAGAAATAAAAACAACTTCTACACTATAAAAGAATGTTTCTTTTCACTAGCAATTAGGGGAGAACTTTACATAGTTTAAAAAAATCAGATTGACTGAAATAAAAAGTAGTATTTAATATGGACAGGAAGGAACTCTCATTAACCTATGGAACTCTGATGAGAGTAAGTTTGTATACATTTTTTTCCTTTCCTTTTATAGAGGTCAATTTGTTATTATCAATCAATATTTAAAATCTTTTGACCCAACAGTTCTTCATCCAGTAATCTGTCCTTTAGAAATACCTGAATTTGCACAAAGAGGTATATATAAAAAGTTTATTGTATCATGATTTGACATCAAGTAACTAAAAAATAATCTATATGTTCATCAGAAGGGAAATACTTATATTGTACAATCAGGTTATAGAATCTTATACAGATTTTTTGAGAACTATATTTACAAGGACTATCATGGGAAAGTCCCACAAAAATTAGTAACTATAAAAGCAAGCTGAATAGCCAGAAAGAGACTGTATTTAAAAAAAATAAAATGTATGTAATCTATTCATCCCTATTTCTCTACAAAAATATCTCAGTAGTATTTACATTGCTGATATGGTGTGTGTGGCGCTGTGTGTATGTATGTGTGTGTGTGAAAGAGGAAAGATTCTGGAAGAATATACACTACATAGTTGATGAGTACTTCAAGATAAGGAGACAGGGGAGAGGGAGACTTGGTTTTTACCCTGCATATTTTTACATTGTTTACATTGAATATTTTACAAGTTACAACAATGCTCTTGTAACTTAAAAAGTGCATGATGCACCAAGGAAAACGCTGTCAACATTTACTCTAATTGTTATACTATTTCTTAAAATCCTCATTCCAAAATGCTGTCAACAATAATTTCCAATATTATCATCATAGAATATCCTAGAGGCCTAAAAACTTGACTATGAAATCTTCTGAGTTTTGCCTGCTTGATAATCATCAAAACTTTCAACTTAAATTAATTAACCTTGATACCCTTCCAAGGGCCTGCCCACATGGCACACTTTGCCCATTTTAGTGCTCTGTTTCCAATTGGCAATAGCAGTAAATGCTGCTGCTAAATTCTGATCTGATAATACATGGTCAGAACTTTACCAAAAAGGGCTAACATACAAATCCCCCAGTGAAATGTGCAATTATTTTGGCTACTCCTTGACCTAAAAAAAGTAAACATGGCCTGAAGCTGTTCTAGACATTTAAAATTAATAATAAAAAGGGCTAATAAATCTGCACTTATTTTTGCTCTAAGTAAGTTGCCTGATTTCCTCACAGCTCCCTGTGTTTTATTTTTGGCCCTGAGTATTTAATGAGAATGAAAATCATATAATGCAACTTTGGGGTGGGGTGCATTTGGCCCCTTAAGTCACCAATACTAGACATCACTGTTGAAATGACATTGGCCATTATCATTATAGGCACATGTCCCACTCTCATCAAAGCCCAGGAGGCCAAACCCAAACTGAGACTATATTTTCAAGGAGTTATATCAACTTCTGTTTTGTACAAATCTTTACTCTGAAGCTGATTAGAAGAGCTGTCCAAACCATTTGAAGTCTAAGATTCACTGGATTATTCCAAGCTCATATGTATAAGCCTTGGGTAGGAACCATCTTAATAAATTAATCTCTGAACTAGGAGGAAATACAATTTGTCTATTGAAGACAGATCATTATCATAACAAATGGAGAGTTTAAAACAAAAACAACATATTATTCCCAAATAGAATTTCATTTAGTCCCCTGGAATTCTTCATATAAATAAACACATTCTCTAGAAATTATTGTTAACTAAAATACATATTTTTCCTCTTTTGCAACTGATAGTCATCTTAGGCAAACAAAACTTGATCCATCTTGATTTGATGATTATGAATCCATTTCTTAATCTCCCCTTTTATCCTTTTATTATTTTGAGGGAAATCTCAAGGTAAAAGCAAGTCTTAATTCCCAAAGTCTCAAGTTATGTCACTTTGAACCTGATTTTGAACATTTCCCACATGATCTTTGCAAATGGATGCCTTTAAATGAAGTTAGTCTTGAATCACATAGATGTGGAAAGAATCAGTGAGCTTGGGGTCCTCTATATTGTGGAGACCATTCTGGAGGATTGTTTTAGGCAAAGGAGGTTGGGCAAGGGAGGATGTCACACTGCCTGTGGCATTAGTTTTTATTAACAGTAATAACTACCACAGTCACAAGAATAAAATTGAATTTTACTCACTTTCCTCCTTTTTTCCATTTACCTAATTTTCCCACTCTTCATTTAGAGCCAGCTTAGATCCAACTAATACTTTTAAGATTCCTTAAGCATTTGTGGTTTGGAAATCCTTTCCTGCTTTATCAGTTCATATCTGTAGCCTTCAAGGAGATTTTAGCTCAGTTAAACTTCTATCAGTAATAATTTTATAATAATAATAGTACCTACTGTCAAAAGTAGATTAAAAACCCTTTTAGGCTAACATCCCAATTCTGGAACACTTTTTCCATTTTTAAAACTAAGATCTAAATCTCCCTTTGTTGTATAAATTCTACAAGTTTTGATAAATGTATGCAGTCATGTAACCACCATCATGATCAAGATGTAGGACACTTCCTTCCCTCAAAAAATTCCTCTACGCCCCTTTGTAGTCAACCTATACATACATACATATATCCCTAGCTCCTGGCAACCACAAATCTATTTTCTGTCCCATAGTTTGTTTTTGCAAAAGTGTCATATAAATGGAATCATACAGTGGCTTTCTGAATCTGGCTTCTTCCACGTAATATAATGCATTTAAGATTTATCTCTGTTATTGCATATTTCAGCAATTCGTTTTTTATTGCTGACTGGTATTCCATTTTATTTTTATTTGTTTACTTTTTAAAGGAAGAGAGCACAAATTGGGGCAAAGGTGTCAGATGGAGAGAGAGAGAGAATCTTAAGCAGGCTCCATTCTCAGCACAGAGCCCCAGGCAGAGCTTGATCTCATGACCCTGAGATCATGACCTCAGCTGAAATCAAGAGTCAGACACTTAACCAACTGAGCCACCCAGGTGCCCTAGTATTCCATTTTATAGATATAGCACCATTTGTTTGCCAACTCTAGTTGAAGGACATTTGAGTTGTTTTCCAGTTTGAGGTGACTATAAACATGATAACTTATAAACATGCAAGTATAGGTTTTTGTGTGAGTACAGGTTTTCATTGCATTTAAGTAAATACTTGGGAGTCACATTATTGGGTCCTATAATATAGGTATGCTTAACTTCTACTGTATTTTCTAATGTACCCCACAACTTTGTATGCTGTCTTATGCAATTGAGACATTAGTTGGGCTCCCTTCCCTTAACAGTCTGGGTAAAATTGGTTCAGACCACTACAAAATATAAGTCTATAAATTCTCTCTTTTTTTTTTGAGAAATAGGATAGGAAGAGCACTTGTCCATTGGAGGATGGGGAGTGGCAGAGGGAGAGGGAGAAAGAAAATCTTAAGCAGGCCCCACACTCACTGCAGAGCCTGATGTGGGATCAATCTCACAACCCTGAGATCATGACCTGAGCTGAAATCAAGAGTCAGATGCTTAACTGACTGAGCAAACCAGGCACCCCAAGTTCTCCCCTAATATAGCCTTATTTGGGGGGAATTTCAATTTGAAGGATATCACTGAATCTGATTTCTGGGTCCTTTCAAAATGCCCTCCCCCACCATCCCACCAACCCATTGCTAATAATCTGGATTCAAAATTTGCAACACCTTCCAATTGTTTATATAGTGCCCAGTCACAAAAAAACATGAGCAAGCATTATAGATTTTGCTAAAAGTTCATAGGAACCATAAATTGGATGGGTTAAAGTGTGACATTTTACATCCCATATAAAACAAATAAAAATTGAATCTTAATCCCTGCTCTTTCATGGACTTCCCAACTTGGACACTCACCATTCAGGTTTATTTCTACTCTTGCCCTTTAAGGAGCTAGTCTTATTAACCTCTCTCCAACACTAAAGCAATTATCCTTTCTCTATATGCAGGGCAACTGCATTAGACAAGAGTAGAATCATACACTGGCTGCTCTCTCTGGCTGCTATTCCTGATGGTGCCTCTATACTCAGGAAAGCAGAACAAATGTTTTCCTGTTAAGATTACTTTCCCTGCTTAGAGAATGTATGACATTTTCTTCATAAGGATACTATATAAAAAAAACAAACCCTTAAATCCCAATTCTTTGAAAGTTGAATATTCATTTATGGTACAAGTTGACAACTGATAGTGTGTACTAGTTAGCTAGTACTGTGTAACAAGCCTATCCCAGATTTAGTGGCTAAACAAACTTTTTTGTTGTTGTTGTTCATCAGGTCTCAGGTGAACAGGGCAGTTTTGATCTCAGCTGGTTTCACTCTTGTCTCTACAGTTAACTGTTGGTTGGTTGACATCTATGCTGACCTAAAGCCAGGCTCCCTCACATAGCTTGGATGTAGGCCCTTTTAACATGGCCTTGGCTAAGACAACAGAGTTCTCATCTATGTTACATTTTCAACCAAATAGTCTGGTCTTTCATGGCAGTTTTCTTGAAAGTGGTAGGAGTCTAAGAGAAAGTGTGTACATACACAAAGCTCCTTACAAGCTAGCAGACCATCACTTCCACAACATTCATTGACCAAGCAAATCACAAGACTAGCCTGAATTCCAAGACAGAGAAGGACTGCACTCGTCAATTGAAATTGCTACAAAGTCACATTATATAGAGAATACATATAGGAAAGGTGAAGAATCAGTGCATTTTCAAAATCAGTCTACTACACTTATAAAATCTGAATGCTCAATTAATGAAAAGATCAAATTTTCCTATAATTCTAAATAAATAAAATTTTCACTTTATTCAGCTCATGAACACAAAGCTATTTAAACTTCACACTTCATTTAAAAATGTTGTACTTTCTCTAATGAAAAACTTAAACAACTACATTGGATTCCTTTCAATTTAATAAACTACATATAACCTAAAGCTAAAACAGTACCACTGTGGTCATCTGTCAGTTATTTTGGTCAATACCATTGAATTCATTTTTTTAAAAGTTTTATTTATTTACTTTTAGAGAGAGAGAAAGAAAGCATGCACTCATGGGGGCAGGGGCAGAGAGAGAGAGAGAGAATCTTAAGCAGACTCCAGGCTGAGCATAAAGGCCAATATGGGGCTTGATTTCAGGACCCCAAGATCATGACTTGAGCCAAAACTGAGAGTTGGATGCTTAACCTACTACACCACCTAGGTACCCCTACCATTGAATCCATTTAAACAAAAAATATTTAAATGGTTGTATAAAAAAAGTTAATAGAAAAAAAAAATAAAGAAGAAGCTAGTTTATTTTGTTAGGATTTTATTTATGTATTCATGAGAGACACACACAGAGAGGCAGAAGGAGAAACAGGCTCCCTGAGGGGAGCTTGATGCAGGACCCCATCCCAGGACTCAGAGATCATGACCTGAGCCAAAGGCAGATGCTCAACCACTGAGCCACCCAGGTGCACCAAAGAAGCTAATTTATAACTTAGAATTCTTTAATGTGTCTTTTCTTTTAAGGGGGTGATTGCATGAAGTTATACATGTACATGGTTGAAAGAGTATTTTTCCAATGTTTATCATCAAAAACACCAGTCCCCTATATCCTTGCAGGCACTGTGCCCATGCAACACATAAGTATTTCAAAACTTTTCTATTTTTTTGGTTTAGGCATCCATATTACTTAAAATTGCATGCTTATGTTTATTGTTCCCTCTTAATTTTCACTCTTGGGCATTATCTATTTTCTCTCTATTATGGAAAAGATAACGTTGCATGACCTCTCCTGCATCTTCCCACTCACTTATCCCCCACCAAATGCACTTTTTCCCTTTCCCCATCCTCTTAGGATAGTTATATCCCAATTTGGGCTAGAGCAATATGTATTTGTTGTGCATGTGCTATTGACAGCTGATCCATGTAATATAATTACTTTTCATTTCTTGCAACCTTTGTTTTTTTATAATTAATAATCGTGTTCTGTTTGTTTCCCTAATTCTCCGTGTAATATTTTTTTTAGTAAACCAACCCGAATACTCTGCTAATTACTTATATCTCCTCTTTAGATGTTCAGCTATACTGAGGCACATGGCCAGCTCAAACAGTAGAGCATGCAACTCTTGATCTTCAGGTCATCTGTTCAAACTCCACATTGGGTGTTGAGCTTACTTTAAAAATGAAATAAATAAAAAAATTCAGATATGTCATTATCCAATAATTTCATTATCTCAAATAAATTTCTCCCAAAACCTTCTGACATCCTTTCAATGGGACAGTTGTCCTGTGCTGGTCAATCAACAATCTTCTGGTGATTCTTGTGATCTCTTCCCTATATTTTGTTCTCTGTTTCTTAAATCCTGTATCTTTTTTTTTCTTAGCTTATTTATTAGCCTTGATGGTACACAGCCTCCAATAGTTGCTTGAAGAAAAATTTCGGAGATCACATGTGTCTGAAAATATTCTGTCCTCACATTGAATGACATGTTGCCAAGGTACATAATTCTAGCTTGAAAATAAATTTCTTTTCGAATTTTGAAGGCATGTTTCTGTTGTCTGTAGCTTTAAGTGTTATCTATAGCTTCTAGCATTCATCATGAGAAGTTCAAGACCCTTCTCAACTTTTAGTCTTTAATTGCGACTTCTTTTCTCATGTAGTGCCTTCTTTTTGTCCCATGCCTGTGACGTATCTCCTGTATCTTGGCATAGGAATATTTTCATCCATTATACTTGGCACTTGCTGAGTTTATTTAACTTAGAAATTTGTGTCCCTTCATTCTGGGGAATTTGTTGAATTATGTTTTCATACTCTCTGCTTCTCTGATATCTCTGTCTGAAATTCCTACTTCTTTTTAATTTTTAGAGCTGGATCGGTACTCTAGCTTTCTCTTTCTTCTTTTTTTTTTTTTAAAGATTTTATTTATTTATTCATGAGAGACACACAGAGAGAGGCAGAGACACAGGCAGAGAGAGAAGCAGGCTCCAAGCAGGGAGCCTGCCGTGGGACTCGATCCTGGGTCTCCAGGATCACACCTTGGGCTGCATGCGGCACTAAACCACTGTGCCACCAGGGCTGCCCTCTCTTTATTTTTCTCTCTTACTTTACATCTCTGTCTTGTTATTCTTCCTTTTGTGAATATATGCTCAACTTTATTTTCCAATACTTAAATGGAGTTCTTATATATGTTCTCACATTTCAATTTCTAAGAGGTCTTTTTATTATCTGAGCTTTCTTGTTATAATACCCTGTTCTTTTGCCCGTGAATACAATATCTGCTTCTGGGATTCTGAATATATTAATGTATATGCTTTAAAATTTCTCCTTTTGGCATATCTTTCCTTCTAAGTAGTTGTTTTCCCTGTTTGGTCTTAATCTCTCATGCCAAGGATTTCCTGAATGTCTGGTGATCCTTGGCTGTCTGCTTATATCTAAGCATAGGCCGCTGAAAAGTTGATGGGATGCTCTGAACTAGTGGATGGGCTTTGTCAACTCTGGACTTTACTGTAGAAGCATCTAAGGGAGTTCCCAAGGAGAATCATTAATGTCAGAGTCTTTAGCTTTTACTTCTTGGATGGATAAGATTCCCCAGAAGAAGATTTCTAATTTCCTGCCTGGAAAACATGGGCTTTGCTGCCAGCACTCTGAAAACCAAATGGGAAAAGAGGGCTAGGGGGTCTCAGAGTTATGTATGCAAATACAGTACTACTCTTGAGCCCGGTAGGGTGACAGCCATCATGGTTTTCCTAGGACTAAGGAGTTTCCCAAGATACAAGGCTTTCAGTGCTAAAATCAGTATGAGACAGTTGATCACTTTATATATTTTTTAAAGGACTCTGCTCTGGCCCTTCTCTGGAATGCCCTTCCCTGGAATGCCCTTCTCCAAGGTTAGGGGATTCTCCCCTATTTCTAGACCATGCTTCAGTATTTCTGCCCAAATGACCTCCAGCTTGCCGCAGGGACTATATAGGCCTCTTGTCTCAATCTATCCTCCTTATGGTGAATAATTCTACCCACCAGTGTATATTCTCCTGAAACCAAGGCATGGACAAGGAGTGAGAGTTTGTGGGGATTTGGTAGAGCTTGAACAGGAGGGCTGGGTCTCCAAAGGTGCTCATTTGAAGCCTTGACAGTGAGGCAAGGGACCAAGATGGGAAGAGAAGGGAGAGTACACAAGGAGCCATGGTTCCCATGGGTTCTGCAAATGCCAGGCAAAGACCTGAACCTTGCTGCTTTCACTGTGATATTTACCCCATTCCCAACTGTGCCTAGAGCCCTCCAATCCAGAGACCTCTCAATTGCACACTCCTATGACTCACCTTGTATGTTACCAGGTTGCAAAGGGGCAACTGCTCAGCTACACGGAGTAGACAATAGGATCTTAGATCAAATCTCATTAAGAGATCTTCAACCAATCACCTATCCTGGCCCTATCCTTATTCCTATTTCCAGAAGTCACAACACTGATCGTTAATTGGATTGCTTCTCACCTGTCTCAACTAGAGATTTATAATGTAGCTTTCTTTAGTTTGCTAAATCAGGTTCTTCTCATTCATCCATTTCCCAGCTTCCAACATCCAAGTAGTTGCTTTTCCTGTCCTTTGTGGGTCTTATTCTTTTTTTAAAAAAAATTGCTTTACTTTCATATGAATAAAGCTTTGGAGAAAAGGAAAGCAAATGTGTATACTCAATCACCCATTTTTGCTAGGAAGTTGAAATGTCAAAACATTTCCAGCAAAGCAGTAAACAGGAAGAAAAAAAATAAACTTGGGGTAAGAGTGTGTGTGAGATATCGAGGAAGAAACAGTCAATTTCCATTGCTCCACTAATGAAGCAATATCCTGAAATTACATGAGATAACATCTACCAGTTTGTTTGCCACTAAATGTTTGATATCAGGCAAACATGCAGCTGTGCTGGAATGGGCTGAGAAAGCAAAGGGAATTGGATTTCCTTCCAAGACATTATTTCCAACCTCTGCTGGGGATAAGCTACAGTGATTGTGCTGCTTTATATATAGATGAAAGATAAAGGCAACTACAAGCTCTCAAATGGTGTAACACATATGTTTAAAAAAAAAAAAACTTTAGGAGATGAAATGTTTTGGGATGGCACCAAAAAACCTGACCGTAGCTTCACTTCAGCCTCTGTTCCTAGTCATATTACATTTCAAGATAGTGAAGGATTTTGGCAACATGTACAAATATAGAACCCTCATGGGTGTAGAAGGATAGGACACTCTGCTGAGAACCCATGCCTTGTCTACAGACCATTTGGGGAGGCAATTAGGTAGGCCCTGGCCAGAAAAGCAACAGGTGTTGTCATCAAGGCCAAGCCACGCCCATGTAAGCTCAGGGAAAAGACACTAACCTTGACTTTGTGCTTAATATGGACTCTTGTAATGCATTATTTCATTGAAAACTTATAGTAATCCCATTCTACATACAAAGAAATGGAAGGCCAGAGAAGTAAAGTAATTTACTCATGGCCCCATTGGCTGACCAACGGGGAAACTGGGAATCCCATCCAATTTTGTCTAGTTCTTTAAACCATATAAAAATAACCACAAATCTGGGCCGTGGTAAGGACTTCTTGCTACTATGGTTTCCTAGGAAGCAAGATGAGGAACCTTTGGACATAGCTTTTGTCTACTTGGATACAAGTGTGCTGGGCCTGCCCTTGGCATCATGATCTAGGCAGCAGCGTGTGTCTCTGGCAGGTGCAGCCTTCTCTGCTGTGTGGTACACTCAGTTTCCCTCATATGCAGGACCCAGCTCCTTTTTAGATTTCAGATCTTCTGTCCATGGATAATCAGGAAATCCCTGTCCAATTTTAGGAATAAATTCACACCATTGAGTGTGCTGACATCTCTTGGTTCTTGGCAGTCTGTACTTTTATTGTTCTAAGTGTGGAATGGTGAGTTTGTTTCATATTAAGGAGCTCAGCCAATTGAGATCAGATGGTGACATATGATAAGATGAGGGATATAAGAATACCTTCTTGGGTTTAGGATTTATTTTGAATCATTCTGAACCACTTTTAGTCCAATTCTGTACATACACACACCCTAAACTCACTGGGTTAGGTTTTTTTCTTTTTCATGAAAGGTGCATAGATATTATCTTAACTACTGGAAGACAGTAAAATATTTGAGATAAAAATACCAGGAACGTACCAACTGTCATACCAATAGCCATTCACATAGGCCTTGAGAAGAGTGGAACCACCGAGTAAACCTGGACCTCAGGTGTCCTGCAGCATAGCTCAGGGACTGCAGCATGACGCATTTGTCGAGAAGAGAGGACAACCATGAGCTGTTTGCAGCCAACTCCTGCAGCAGAGGGTGATGGGTGCACTGGTGCAGAAAGTGAAAGGGATCAGATCCTACTAGCATCCCCTTTCTGCGCACCTTCAGTGCCCAGTCAGCAGTCTGACTCAACTCTTGCACTTTTCTTTTTTTTTTTCATTTTTCTTATTTTTTAAATCTGCTTCCATTACCAAATAGTTGACTTCAGTTTCGTTACCTGTTATTCTTTTAATTTTACAAATTAAAAGTTACTGAATATGATTTTTAAAATAGGACAAAACACTCATATGGTCATCATTCAGAGTTAGCAATTGTTAATATTTGGTTATGTTTATTCTGGGAAACAAATAAAACATTACACGTTCCCTTTTCATCAGAGATACCCTAGTCCCATTCCCTAACCCCCTCCCCAAAGCCAACAATAGTCACTGGTGGGCTTCTTTCCACTCCATGAACAAAAGGTAGAATAGAATATATGTGTGTTTTATCTACGTAAATGATGTCAAAGTGCATGTTTCCTCTTTTTACTTTAAACTATGTTTTGGAGATACCACCTGAATTTTATATATTTATACATCTACACACATACACATAACAGGCACTCCTTTTAGCTGCTATGTAGTAAATGTGTCACATTTTATTTATTCCTCCATTTAAAGGGGCTTAATTTTTCTGTGAACATGAAAATATAAAGACATTCTCATAACATCTGCTTGTACAAATATGCAAGGTAATGTGGCTTCTTATAAGTGGAATTCCTGAGTCAAATGAGTCAAATGTTAACCACATTTTCAATTTTATGCTGCAAAATTGCTATCTAAAATGGGTGTACCATTTGACATCCTCAGAGCAATGCTTGAAAGTTTCACTTTTTTCAACATTTTGCCAAGCTTGGTTTTAGCAATTTTTCCCCACCAAATAAATGAAAATGGTATCTCTTTGCTTTTTTTTCCCTTTTCTCCACCTAACTTGTAGACTGTTTGGCTCATTCCCTCATTCCACTAATATTGATAGGTCATTTATTATGGTTGGGTCCTCTTCTAGGTCCTATTAATACAATGGTGAATTAGACAAAACCCTCAGCTCCCTTGGAGGTTTTATTGCAGGAGAACTGAAGGAGGCTGGAAATAAACTAATGAAAGAACAAAGAAATTTCAGAAAGCATCCATGAGATTCAAGACAATAAAGAAAATAAATACATAATGTGATAGTAACAGTGAAGGAGGGGTAATTTATAGTGTGTGATCAGGAGAGACTCCCTTAGGAGGTGGCATTTAAATGGAGATTTGAATGACAGGAAGGAACCAACCATGCATAAACTGTAAGTGATGATTTTGGAGGAAAAAGCTGCAAGTGCAAATGTCCTGAAAACACAAAAATGGAATGTTCTAAGGAAGGACTGAACCCCTGAATGGTTGCATCCCAGTAATAAAAAGGCAAGGAGGTTATTTTTGTAGGTTTTTTCCTGTTGCCTATCTTCTTCTCCAACCAAATCCATTTTCTTCCTTCTCCATTCTTGCTATGTGCCCTAGGGGAAGGGGTTATGATTCCTATGGACTTCATAGCCCAGACTCCATTATTTTCTGGCTTTTGGTTAGATTTTGGAGACAGCAGTAGACACATGATGGTAGAAGAAAAAGAAAAGTCAGAGTAGCCATCCTGACCAAGGAGAGAAGAGATGTCACAGGAACATGCTAAGGCTTTGACATTAATCTAAGAGCAATATGAGGCTTTGGTGGTTACAAGGGAGTAATATAGTATGATTTACTTGTTAAATATGTCACTCTGACTGCGAGGTGAAAAATGACTTGGAAGGAAGAAGTAGGGAGAACCATGAAGAGGCCATTGAAACCATCCAGGTTAGAGATGATGGGGGCTCAGGCTAAATTGTTAGCTGTGGAGGTGAGGAGAAATGGGCAGATGCAGACATACTTTGGAGACATAAGTGACAGGATCAGCGATAGGCTGGACAGGCGGTGGGAGTTGGGAGAAATAGAATAATCAAAAATTATTTCTTCAGCTTTGAACAACTGAGTGAATGGTGGAACCATTGACTAAACCAGCCAAGACCAGAGGAAGTGAGAATGAGTAGGAATAATTGGTGCTAAATGCGAAATCTCTTAGATAGCTGAATGTCCTGGCACTAATGCCAGTGGGAGGATACAGAAGGCCCTGAAGGCTTTCTCAAATCTTGTTAATCTGGGTGGTGTTTCAGGGGAAATTGCAGATCAGGGATTAGCAACTGTATCAGCCAAGATCCTGCTGGGAAACAGAACCCAATGGCAATTGTTCAAGAGATTTTATTCTATTTTTTAAAAAAGATTTTACTTACTTATTTACAAGAGAGGGAGAGAGATCACAAGTAGGGAGTTAACAGGCAGAGGGAGAGGGAGAAGCAGATTTCCTCTTGAGCAGAGACCCTGATACAGGATCCCAGGACCCTGAGATCATGACCTGAGCTGAAGGCAGATGCTCAACTGACTGAGCCACCAGGTACCCCTGTTCAAGCTATCTTAATAAACAGACTGCTTACAGGGGTGTAGGTGGGGCTAAGGGAACCTACAGGGAGGTTACAGTGTCCAGGGGGCTAGTAATTGTAGGGAGTTGTTGTCACCTTGGATCTAGGCCTAAAGGGTCAAAGGGAGGAGCCTAATGAGTGCAGAGGCCAATTGGCAACCATTGCCAGAAATGAAGCAAAATTAGGGAGAGAGCCAGAAGAATGGCTACTCTGACTTTTCTTTTTCTTCTACCATCATGTGTCTACTACTGTCTCCAAAATCTAACCAAAAGCCAGAAAATAATGGAGTCTGGGCTATGAAGTCCATAGGAATCATAACCCTTCCCCTAGAGCACATAGCAAGAATGGAGAAGGAAGAAAATGGATTTGGTTGGAGAAGAAGAAGATAGGCAACAGGAAAATAACCTAAAAAGCAACCTATAGAATGTTTTCTGTGACATATTGGTAAGTCACTCCAATGTCCCTTTCCATGCTGCTTTGAGGATACAATAGTTGGCAAAATAATCTTTCCTCTACCCCCACCCACCCCACCCATCCTATTTGTGTTTATGAGACTCAGAGACATGCCATCGGAATTATTACCCCTTCCTCCATTTCAATAAATGAGCTGAGTGATTTCATTCAAAATGTCAAGTCCATATGATCCTTTTTCACATCTGACTTCCTGTCTAGATCTAACATAGCCATACCTTTGAACTTCTTAAGAGCTTTCCATAGTCCTTTCTTTAATGAAGAAAATCCTATATTTGCCTTATATTCAAATTCACCACTCACAGTTTGGCTTTATCCATCATCCCCAGATATCTCTGTTAGTATTTCTCAAAAAGAACCCTAGGTTGTAGTCAGTTTGAAATATGTTCTCCATCTTTCTACCTACACTTTTACCCATGTCCACTTGTAAGACTTTTTTACTTTTTAAGGGCCAAATGAAATGTCACTTAGTCTGGTGAGCTTACTGTACTCAATTTCATTAGGCAAGAGGCTCCCCTCCCACTGCTGTCTTCTCTATGGCCTGTCCCCTGTCATTCTTGACCACAGTCAAGTGTTGGTGGAACAGTTAAGATGAATGTACATTGAAAGTGCCTGGAAACTCACATATATTATCCCATTTACTCCTAGTCAACAATCCAAAGGAATCAGAATTATCCTGATGAGGTAAGGGAGGCTCAGAAGGGCTCAGTGTTTATTACATGTGAATTATATATCTTCTCACACTGGAGTGTAATCTTGCATTTTTCTGATGATGAACTGAAACTCTGAGAAGTTAATTTGCTCAAGAACTCATAGCAAGTAAGGCAGAGGCTAAATTCAACCTCAGCTCTGTGTCCTCAGGCTGTCCACCACAGCCCTTCACAACAGATAAAATAAAATTACTGGTTGTCCTCTCTGAACCAAGAAGTGTTGGGGCTTTCCTGTAACATCAGGGAATGAAAGAATATTAATGAGGAGGGAAAGCAGACCACAGAGAAAAAATCTGAACTCTGTCAAAGAGTTGCTGGTGGTTTTAGGTTAAGACCCTTTTCTGTAGCCCTAAGTTAACTTGATCTGTTGATTAAATCACTCTATGAAGATTAAGTTGCAGAGTTACAAGGAAAAATCTGTCTGCTTTATAGTTCTTCTAAGTGTTGGTCTGGATAGGCTTGGTAGTGGCAGGTCCGGGGAGAGACGAAAAGGTAGGTACATTCTGGCTGCTGAAAAAAACAAGCTTCTTCCTTGTGGCCACCATCTTGCCAGTTAATTCTCCCTGAATCTTTATCATTTAATCTCTTACCACAAATTATGAAATTTAAAAAGTGCTTAATATGATTTCTTATCATGATTTCTACATTAAAATTCAGTGTTTTCTCACATATTCTATGGGAAAACAAATATCCAGATTTTCCAGCCCCTTCACCTAATCTGATTCACACACATACACAGACACCCAGATACCCAGACACCCACCCACCCACACACACACACACACACACACACACACACACAGGCTCACACCCATGTTGGGGCTGACTTGCATCTTTATTTTCACTAATTTTTTCATTGCAATACCTCAGTCTTGCCTTCCACTCACATCTTACCTCTATGGTGGTCAAGCAAATATTCTGAGATCTACCCTCAGTATATATATAGACAACAAGATTACATAATCTTAATATCTAACTTCATTGCCACTTTCCTTTACTTAAAATAATCTATTGCAAACTCCTATTTGATTACAGTATAATACCTCCTACTATAGTATAATACCTCCTACTATTTTAATCAGTATTCTACAAGGACACAGCACTTTTTTCCAAATGATTCAACAAAAAGATTATTTACAGAGGTATGGGCAGCATTAAAAGAACCAACAAGGAAGGATGAAGCATACAGAAACTGGTAACAATGAGAAGCTGCCATCATCCATAGGTTTGAAAGGATGTGGGGCATTGATGATGTTATGATGGAGTCATGGAAGATGAGTAGTCCCTGTAATTATTGTTGGACTCAGCCATTTCCAGAAATGAAAAACTAAGGACAACAGAGAGTAGGGAAAAAAAAACATTCTCAGCTCTTTTCTTCCCATGATCTCTGGCAGAGCTTCCCATTGGTCAAATTCAGGGAAGGACCAACTGACAAGAGAAACAGCTAATGTAATCCAGAATGATCAGCCTCTTGAGACACAGAGCAGAGGGGAGAAAGCTGAGAATGGATGGGGAATAAAAAAATAGCCAACACATTTATCTTCCTAGTTCCATAGATCTCTACCATCAACAATAGCCCCATTTTGGCAAAATCCTACCTCCTGATGCCTTCATTCCTGCTTTCAACATGGATTCATTGATTACATTATTAAATTATGGAAAATATAGATGAATTTAATATATGGAATAAACATTTATCTTAATGAATATGTGAGTTAGACATGAGAGAAGATATACTTGGTTAGATATACTTTGGAAACATTTTCTTGACTCTCTTGTATTCTATGGTGAGCCTCATCATGAAATTTGTTTTCATAAAAATATATCAAGATTATCTCCTGGCAATCTGTATCTAAACTTTATTGCAGATCACATTTTAATTAGTGTTCAAAACCTATATTTCTGGCATGTTTTAGGGAGTCCAGTGTCAAGTATGTTGATCTTAGAAACCTTCCAATACCAAGCAACATAACAGAAACTTGAGGGCAAATTTTTCAAGAACTTGAAATTCCTTCTTAGCTTATATTCTTAAAACCCTATCATTATGTTGAGTTGGTATACCCCAGAAACACACCCTCCTAAACTGGCCTAGCTCTCCACAGAAAAGCTGTCATTAAGCTATGGTTTAATACTTTAGGTTTAATTGAAGGTCAGTATGAGAAATAGTCATGTGAAACACATTTCTGCCTATGCTACAAAACCACATTTATACATGACATCTATTATATTCTGTGATATTCCTCATGTAAGAAGCCATATAAACTCCTCCTAAAAGTTTCTCTGAAAATGAGGTTTCTAGTTTTGCTTTTATTTGAAATAATTGCTAAAGCAACTAAAATATGTCAGGTTTCTGAAATGTTCCTACCCTAAAATGGTTCCTCCATTCTTTTCAATATTTACTCATAATGACCTATTTTGTATCTTTGAAAAACATGTCATCTCAAATTATTTTTAGAAAAAATTGAATATAAATGAAGAATTAGAGTTAGTTATAGTATAAATAAATCACAGAGACATAAAGTACAGCATAGGGAATATAGTCAATAATACTGGGATTTTTTCTTATAGTTCCATTGAGATATAATTGACATAATCATTGTATAAGTTTACAGTGTAGTAACTTGTCATCCATATATTGCAAAATGATTACCACAAGTTTAGTAACATCCATCACCTCATATAGTTACAAATCTTTTTCTTGTGATAACAACTTTTAGGGTTTAATCTCTAAAACATTTTTCAAATGTACCATACAGCAATGTTAACTATAGTCATCATGTTGTACATTACACTTCCAAAATGTATTTATCTTATAACCGCAAATCAAGAGGTACAAACTTCTAGTTGTAAGGCAAATACTTTGAAGAGTTTTAATGAAAATATATAATAGCTTCACATTCAACAGACCTAGAATTGAAATCTAGTTCCACCACTACCTAGCAGTGAAGTTTGAGCAAGTGTCTTAAGCTCTCTGATCCACAATTTACTTATCTTGCAAGGGCTTATGTATCCTTACTGATTGGTAGGCAGTAACATTAGAGAATACAGTCAATAATATTGTAATAACTGTATGGTGATGGATGGCAACTAGACAACATTTTATAATGTATGTGAATGTTGAATCATTATATTGTACACCTAAGACTAATAAGATATTGCATGTCAACTATACTTTAATAGGGGAGCCCCGGTGGCTCAGCAGTTTAGTGCCACCTTCGGCCTAGGGTGTGATCCTGGAGACCCGGGATTGAGTCCCATGCGGGCTCCCTGCATGGAGCCTGCTTCTCCCTCTGCCTGTGTCTCTGCCTCTCTCTCTCTGTCTCATGAATAAATAAATAAAATTTTTTTAAAAACTATACTTTAATAAAAAAGTATTATTTATGATGGGGCACCTGGGTTGCTCATTCAGTTAAGCATCTGCCTTCATATCAGGTCATGGTCTCGTGGGATGGAGCCCCACATGGAGCCTCGCATCAGGCTCCCTGTTCAGCGGGCAGTCTGCTCCTCCTTCTCCCTCTGCTGCTCCCCCCTACTTGTGATTTCCTTCTCTCTAACTCTCTCTCTCTTTCAAATAAATAAATAAAATCTTTTTTTTAAAGTATTATTTATGATGAGGTGGTTAATTAGGCTAAACAGCAATAGAATAACCACATAAGACATAAAAATATGTGTGTATGCATATGTATTCATATGTGTATATATACATAAAGATATATGTGTGTTTGTGTATGTATATATATGTATGTATACATATGCATATATAGAATATATCACAAAGGGAAAAGTATGCAGTGAATGATAAAGACAATTCATCATCCATAGGTTTGAAAGGTTTCTCATAGGAGAAAATCACAATGTGCTGAAGGGGGTGCATTAGTTTATAAATTCCACAAACATTTGTTACACTGCTTCTATGTGCTAGGCACTGAGCTAGATGATTCAAAGTTGCATTAGGCAAAACCTCTGTTCTCAAGGAGTTTTCAGTCCAGTGGGACAGGATATGGTGGGCAGACAAGTAAATTTATTATATGAATGTGTTATGAGAGGAATGCTCTGGATGCTAATGAGAGTCTGAAGCCAGACTCGAAGCATGGGAAAAATTTGGAAAGGCAAAAAGGCCATGCCGTAGATCAGTCACCACCAAAACAGGGGTATAGGTCAGAAGACTGAGGGAGTAGATTTGAAGACAGCAGGCATACTGGTTCGTCTAGAAGAGAAGGTTTGTAGAAAGCCCTGAATAGGTATTTTACTCCAGTAAGAAGTTTATACCCAGTGTTAATTTTGTATTTCTCTGAACTATTTTCTGTTACTTCCTTGTCAACTTTTATATAAGCATTAAAAGGTAATTCTTAGTACAAGGTTGCGGTAGAGTGATTGCAAAATGGCCCCGATTCCCCACCCCCTAACCCCCGCTGCCCTCCACCCCCCAAATCCACATCCCTCGCAGTGTGAGCTTACAGCTCTTCCCAGGGTGAGGTGGAAGCTATTACTTTCACCTTTGAATCTGGATCTGACCTTCTGACTTCGTTGGGCCAGGAGAATTATAGTATGCAGGGTCTGAGCCTCAAGAAAACTTGTGTGTTTTTTTCTCTCTTATGGAACCCTGAGTTTCCCATGAGACCAAGTCTAGGCTAGTGCACTGGAGGATGAGAGGCCATGAGGAACAGTGATAAATTATCCCAGCCAAGATCCCCAATGTGTCAAAGAATATAGCAACGATCAATAAACCACCTCGCAAACCAGCAGCTGACTAAGATGAATGAGGGAGCCCCACCACGTCCAGCTCAAATCAGCAAAACCACTCAGTTGACCTGAAGGCTCACGAGACTTGATAAATGGCTGATGTTTTATATCAATATCATTGAGGCATTTTATTATGCAGCAATAGCTAACCAAAGAATTTCAGGGAAAAAAGGAATCAAGGTATTATGGAAACATAAGGGGAAATGGGAATAAAGCACCCTGAAAAAGTCAAGAAAACCTCTATTCTGGGCTCTGTTGTTAACAGTCTGGTGCTGCTGAGCAATTTATGTAAGATTTTGGACCTTAGTTTTCATAACTGTAGTTTAGATGAGTATTTCTAATTAAGATTGGAAGAGTAAAAGCATTTTAATTTCACTTCTCTCTTGAAACACACCAGAAAAAGACTAACAGAGAGGGAAAGTTTCCATCCGTAAAAAGAAAAGAGTACACTGCAAAATTAAAAACATATCTATACAAAAGTTTGCTAAGTTCATAGCATCGTTATTCATAACAGCCAAAAAGTGGAAACAATCCAGATGTCCATCAGAAAATGAGTGAAGTAATAACATGTGGTATATCCAAACAATGAAGTATTATTTGGCAATAAAGATAAAGTACCGATTCATGTTGCAGCATGAATAATCCATGAAAACATGTGAAGTGAAAGAAGCCATAGAAAATCACATACTGTAATATTCCACTTCTGTGAAATGTCCAGAATAAGCAAATCCATATAGACAGTCGAGTAGTGGTTTACAGGGACTTGGGGGAGGAAATCTAATTGGGAGTGACTGCTAACAGGTATAAAGTTTCTTTGAGTGGGGGAATAATATACTCTGGAATTAGATAGTGGTGTTGACTATACAATATCATGAATATACAAAAAAATAATAACCCAACCACAGTGGATTTTATACTTTAAAAGGATGAATTTTATGATATGTGAATTATATACCTATTTTTTTAAATGTTAAAAGAAAGGAGGGGGGGAGGGTGCTTGACTGGCTCAGTCAGAAGAGCATGCAACTCTTGATCTCAGGTTCATGAATTCAAGCCTGATATTGGGTGTAGAGATTACTTTCTTTTTTCTTTTTTTTTTTTTAAAGATTTTATTTATTTATTCATGAGAGAGAGAGAGAGAGAGACAGAGAATAGGCAGAGGGAGAAGCAGACTCCCTGTGGGGAGCCTGATGCAGGTCCTTGATTCTAGGACCCTGGGAACACAACCTGAACCAAAGGCAGATGCTCAACCACTGAGTGACCCAGGTACCCCAGAGATTATTTTAAATAAACAAACTTTTAAAAATGCATTTTAAAAAAAGGAGCTACAACCTCAAATCAGACTAAGAAATATAATACCCCAAACTATCAAATCTGCACTAAAATGGCAATACATTACCACAGTGGTGATACCATATGCAAGACTTCTCCTTGCAATGCTAAAGGAAGAGAGAGAGTGTGGATTTCTAATGAGAAATTGGATTTCAGGTATTTAGTTGTGGGATATACTTGTAAGGCCCAAGGACAAACATATTTTTTGAGAGGATGCTGAAAATAACAGATCTTGGTAGAACCACAGATTGTCCCAGAGCATTTATTTCTTCCTCACAACCCCCTCCCCCCCCCGCCCCGCCATAGTATTATCCATCAGATAGCTGTCTCTATTCAAAATGAGAGTTAGGGACCAGCTTGAGATCTGTTCACAGAGTTTAGCTAGGTTACTCCAGGGCATTGCTACCTCAGCATCTATTTTGTTTGGTCAGGTGGCCTGCAGCGACCTTAAACGGATACTAGCCCCTCATGCAAGTACATGCTAGATAGTAACCTTCAGAGTTATTACAAGCAAATGTAAGTTCATGATGTAATTTTCCCATAATCCTTGTGATCAACAGTTGGCCTTGCCTCCCAGTACCAGTATGCTTTCTGTGCCCCTTAGATAAAACCCTGCTGTTTGGGTTTGAATTAACCAATCCAGCCTTAGCCTGGAAAACCTAAATCACCCCACCTATGGAACCTTATAAAGGTGTGTGCCCCATATTTTGCCTCACTTTTGCACCCTACCTTGATCTCACCACGTGAGACTCCTAGAAGCATGCTTTGCTCTTTCTCCAGGGCCTATGAGTAACAAACTTCTCTATTTCTATTTCTCTTGTGGCCTGTTGAGCAGCTTGCCACTGGCACCCTGTGCTCCACTTAACAAATGTTATTTTAACAAAGTGTGACACCTCTTGGCAGATATTACCAAATAAAAACGAGGGTAGGAAAGAACAAAGTAAAAAAGTAGATGAAGAAAAATATCCCACAAAGGGAATCCCAGGGATACATATAGTTCTCCATATTTTAAAAGAAGTGACATGCACCATGATGACTCAAAAAAGAAAGAAAGGACAAAGAAAAAGAAAACACAGCCTGGAATCAAAATGTGCACAAGTTCAGGGATGTTGCAAGACAACAGAAGGAAATGAAAAATTAGTTGGTCAAGTCAAAGGAAAAAATGGAATAGAAATATGAAAGCATTATTGAAACAAAGGGCATATTAGTAGTAACAAACATTGAAACATCCCTACTAAAAATGTGATTGGGATTGCAATGGTCAGGTTTGAGAATATCATACAAAACAAAATGAAAAAGAACAAAGAAAATGATTGTTGTGGGGACATGTGGGTGGCCCAGTGGGTGCCTGATTCTATTCAGGGCATGATCCTGGGGTCCTGAGACCAAGTCCCACATCAGGTTCCTGGCCGGGAGCCTGCTTCTCCCTCTGCCTCTCTCTGTGTCTTTCATGAATAAATAGATAAAATCTTAAAAAAAAAAAAAAAGGAAATAAAAGGAATGTAGGAAGAGGTGATAGATATGGAAGACATACAAAGGAGATGAAGTAATGGTTGACACTGTATTAGTTTCCTATGGGTGCTGTAACAAATTATCCCAAACTTAGCAGCTTAAAACAACACAAACTTATTATCTTAGAGTTTTGGAAGTCAGATGTCCAAAATGGGCTTCACTGATCTAAATTAAGGTGTCTACAGGCCTGCATTCCTTCTGAACACTGTAAGGAAAAATCATTTCCTTGCCTTTTCCAGCTTAGAAGATGCCTGAATTACTTGATGCATAGCCGCTTCTTCCATTTTCTTTTTTTTAATTTTTTTATGATAGTCACACACACACACACACACACACACACACACAGAGAGAGAGAGAGAGGCAGAGACATAGGCAGAGGGAGAAGCAGGCTCCATGCATGCGGAGTCCGACTTGGGATTCGATCCCGGGACTCCAGGATCGCGCCCTGGGCCAAAGGCAGGTGCTAAACCGCTGAGCCACCCAGGGATCCCTCCTTCTTTCATTTTCAAAGCCAGCAGTGCAGTGATTTCACATTTCTGACTCAGTTTCCATCCTCACACATTCTCTCTGATGTTTTAAAGGACTCTTGTGATTAAATCGGACTCGCTTGGATAATCTAGGATAATCTCATTATCTCAAAATCCTTAACTGCATTTACTTAGGTCCTTTTCCATGTAATATAACAAGTTTCAGGAACTAGGATGTGGGCATCTTCTGGGGTGGGAGTGGGGAGCACCACTCTGTCTACCATAGACGCCAACATATATCCTGGTGAAATTTCAGAAGTTTAAGGATTAAAAAAATCACATGGGAATCACAGGCAGGAAAGGTAAGTGACATACAAAAGAAAAGTTAGTTTACCTCATATTTTTCTTTGGAAATAATAACGGAAGGCTAAAGTAGTATTAATGAAAAGCTGAGAAGAAAAAAGTGAGACTCAAGAATTTCATACCCCCTAAATTATCCTTCAAGTGTAAAGACAAAACATTCCAAATATACAAGCCATCATGCCCATAAATCCTGTTTGGGAAAAGGAAATTCTTGAAGATGAAGTCCAATCAATTCAGAGTTGAATAGAAATAAAGGACCTAGCTTGCAACAGGAAAGTTAAAATGACTGATGGTGTACTTGAATGCATTTGAACATAAAACTAAAACCAAAAGGGTGCAGTGTGGAAGTACACTTTTAGAGTCCCACCCAGAAGGCCTTTACCTGGATGCCCCAGAGGAAACAGAGTGCCCATTTCTTAGGTGCTATGAATATTAGATACTAATGTACTAAAGGTGACCAGCTGCTCCCTCTCCAGAGAAGTGCCCTCAACTCTTAGAAGAGATTTATTGCCAGGGAGTTATAGTCTACCCCTAAGCAACCAGGGACAAACATACAGCGAATGACTGACCAATACGAGGATACACATTTGTGATGTGGCTTATACTCCAGAGTTCAGCCATAGGATGGAGGTGAGACTAGACCTTAAGTAAGGTCACATCCTTGCTATCTTACTTCATCCCCTTCATTACGGGTTTTACCTAAGGGGTCTCCCTCAGGACAACATACACACATGGATACCCTTCTCAGGCTCCACTTTGGGCTTGACGTTCATGCACTATGGTCTGATAGTCCTTGTACTTATCCCTTCTTCTCTTCCCTTGTTGTTCAAATATTTATCAGTTCCTTCTTATGTGCAAGACATTTGTTTATATGTAGCCAAACATCAGGAAGCTGTGGTGAGACTGTAAGAACTCACTTTAATTATTTCTTTAGAAGTCAATCTTGGTCAGGAGATCTTTACATCCAACTTTAAAACAATCTTGACTTATTTTTAGTCTGGTCAATCGATTTCACAATTCAGCAAAGATAGGAATAAAAGAGAATTTCCATGCCCTCTGCAAGCAGGATCTTTACCCTCATGAGTAATATATTTATAAGGCTCTTCCAAGATTCTCTTCCAAGATTACACACACACACACACACACACACACACACACACACCTAGGACACTCTCTAGATCCATTTACACAGGAAGTTAAAAGGAACCCATAACTTGAAGTCTATTATGTCTGTTCTTACAAGCCGAAATAATACTTGAGGTTAAAGACGTAAAGCTGAATTGGGTTAATTAGCCAGCGTTATTAAGCAGTTAACTTTATATGCCTCCTGGGATGGCTCATTTATTCACACTATACTGACTGTAAGAGAAAGACGGAAGAATCTGTTACTTATCGTACTTATACAATTTAAAATTTTGAAAAAGTCTAGGAGCTAAGAAATGGCATATCTTAAAATTTCTTTTTAATAGCCATGAGCTATTGAACTAACCGTAAAGCTGCTGTAGAACAAAGCTGCTTAGTAGAAAACAAGAGTCGAGTCGGATGGTAACAGTGACACCATAAGCTGAATTCTTCATACCTGTCAGGGGAGCAGTTAGCAAAATCTTCAGGACAGCAAGTGAGCAGATGGAATAGGTCAATAGGTGGTGCTATTGCTATGTGGAATGCCCCAAAAAAGACAAAAGGAAGAATATGCTCTGGGAAAAATACCAGAAAGAACACAGGAAAAGAACATACCCCCAGTTTCTGAATTTTTCAAGAGGTGGCATTATCATTTCCTCATACTTCCTGTTTGAGCTTGAACCATCACTTTGTCATTAACTCATTGAGTTGAAGTATTCAATTTTTGTGTCCCAAGCCAATGCCATGTCCATTTCATACATTTGTCATAAGGAAGGATATCTATTTCAATAGACCTCTGACATTTCTCACCTAGCTTGAAAAGACATCTTAACCCACATGCAGAAGTAAATACACACTGTGACAGAGGTCTTTAAAAATAGAGGAAGTAAAATAAATAAATAAAAATAGAGGAAAGTGGAAAGCTCCAGGGTGGAGGCATCTGATTTCGACAACTTTTGGTAAAATGATTCCACAGTAATTGGGGTGGGGGTGGGGGGGGCGAGGGGGTGGTTTAGAATGAAATAATTCCTTAACTTCCCAAAATAAAATGACAGAAAAGTTTCAGTAAAGTCTTGTAAAATTTGGAATAGTTCTCAAAAGGAGCAGTAGCCATGGGGAGAGAAAGAGGGCAATGTAGGTAGTTAATAAATTGCAAAGAATCTTTCCAGCATTGAATTATGCACAGCGAATGGATTTTTTTTCTTTCTTCCTTTGTGATAGGATTCATCATCTTAACGTTAGTTTTCTGAAATCAGTCTTCATGGTTTGAATAGAGGCCCAGGTTCAGAAAGGAAGTCACCTTGGGATAAATATTTGACACAAATAATCAACCAAATTGTGGAAATTCTACCACATTTGGCATGCATTTTAAGACTGATTTGTGGATACAAATTGTTTTTTTTTATTTTTTTTTTATTTTTATTTATTTATGATAGAGAGAGAGAGAGAGAGAGGCAGAGACACAGGCAGAGGGAGAAGCAGGCTCCATGCACCGGGAGCCCGACGTGGGATTCGATCCCGGGTCTCCAGGATCGCGCCCTGGGCCAAAGGCAGGCGCCAAACCGCTGCACCACCCAGGGATCCCCTACAAATTGTTTTTTACCCCAGTGGTCTCACAAGAAAATACTGGCCTCATGAATGAATCTAGTTAGCATCCTAAATTATCGCTATCCCTCAAAGAATCACAATCAACAAAAAAATAGTCATGTTGTACAGCAAGGTGAAATAAGAAACAACAAAAATAATGCTTTATAAATTTCATAAAGTTCTTTTTAGGCAACTCATAGTCTTATAGCCTTTAGAGATAGGCAAGGTAGCTAATGAAGTTAGCTTAAATAATTGAATACTTATAGAACGATTTCAGCATTTTGCATCTATTAACACGTATAATCCTTGCAATGACCATATGAGATAGGTCATATTATTGTCCTCCTTTCCTGACAGAACCCATTTAAGCACAGAAAAGTTTAAGTAGCTTCCCAAGCATTTACAACTAGTAATTGGCATTGCTGGAATTAAAACCCAGTCAAGCTGACTTGTGCAATCATTCAATCATTATTTTTAGGGATAAAAAAGGCATTGAAGTTTATAAGTTATTAAAGATGGTACCGAATTTAGAACTAAGGTCTTCATGATTTGTGGCCTTCCCCAAATTACATTCCATTTTGATTTGGACAACCCTAGACTTGCCAAAAATTACATCTTCCCTAGTCTGTACCAGTCTAGCTGGTCTACCACAGATACTTCTCTGCACTTGATCAGTAATTTGAGTTATCCTGTTCTCCCAGGAATTTTTCCAGACATCAGCTTTCACTTGAGAAGTTTACTGTGACTGGCATACTGCTGCCATCAGGGGATAAATGGTAAGAGAGAGAGATATCTCTGGACTTTAAGAGTCCAGACCTACCTCCATTCTGTCAAGAAAAAGGGAAAGTGAGAGATCCCTTTGGGTGCAGGCATCTAGCATTCCTGAAAGCAACAAGCCCAATCTCCAATATTTTTCAAAGGACAAATAAAAAGGATAGACTGGGAGTACAGAAATCCAAATCACAAGAAATAAGACAACACTCTTATTGGCCAAAAGTTTGCTGAGCTTTTTTGGTTTATTCATGTTTGGTAGGTTATTATAGTTTCTATAAAGAATACTGATTTTATCACTCAGCTTAGACTGAGTTATGCTACAGTAACAAAAGGCACCTACTACCATCAAATCTCAGTATCTTAAAACAGAATTTTCTTCTTGCTCATTTTATATGTCAATCATAGGTTGGCTTGGGCTCTTTCATCTGGAGCCCACTCAGGTTGAATGAGCAGCCTCCATCTGGGACCTGCCTCTGGGAAAAGAATGATGGTGAAATACCACAACAGCTCATAGAGCTTTTGCTCACAGTGCTCATCTAGCATTTCTGACTACATTTCATTAGCCAAACCAAGTCACATAGTCAAGCCTGCGGTCCATGGGCCTGGAAGGTTTAATCCCCTTATAGGGAGTAAGAGTTACCTTATACTGGGAACAATAATACAATCCGCGGGCTTGCTGAATTATATTGTATAGGTTTAGGGAGGCACCAATCTGAATAAATTAACAGGGTTAAAATGCAAGCCATGCTCCAGCAGCTTCAACTTAATGTCATGAAAGAAATATCAAAGAAGCCCCAGCATTGAAGTTTCTCCTAACCTTTCCCGGCAGTAGTCATTTCAAGCTGTGGCAGCTGACTGGAGAGGGCAAGCAGCAGAGCTCAGGGGGCTTCTGAGCCCAAAGTGCAATCATTTCTCCGGCACCAGCTTCACAGCATGGGCCAGGTCACACAGCTTCTTATCTTGTCACATTGGCAAAAATCCAGGCCTCGCTTTTAACTCACTGCATTGCAATTCTTTTCAAGTATATTGCCAGGACTTTATAAAGATTGATAGAGTGCTGGGAAGCCATTGGGTTGAAAGTCCAGATGTACATAAATCACGTCACAGCATCGTTTAATTCAGAATGTTTCTGCCCAAGTCATTACGGGATGGAAGCCGAGAGATTTATAGCGAGTCTTCTGGGATTTGCTGATCTGAAAGGCAAGAGATATTAAATGTATAATTTTGCTTCAGGAGTCACGGCAGTAGTTTTAAATCGACTGAAACCTTGATTGCTGCTGAATTAAAATGTATTTTAAATTATTGGAAATATATTTGGGGGGCACTTTAAGATGAAGAGTTGAGTGTGATGTTTGGCAGTCCAAACGAAGATCTCATTTGCACAAAGAAAGAAACCTATCCATCGATAAAAATGTATGTCAGCAAACCTTTTTATGTATTAAAGCAGTGTTATCCACCATAACTTTTGTTCTAGGTCTACTGATTTTTACATAAATCTACTTTAGGACACGAACCCAAGATCCTAGTGTTGGATGAGTGAATTTCCCATATTCGTATAGTCTTGAGCCTGAGATCAGTTTACATTTAAAATCATCCCAGGTTTCACACCAAGGGTCATGAAAGGCTACAATCCCAATTTATGACCTCAGGGTCTCGCACTAGCAGGCCCCTTGAATTTTAAGCCTGCAAAGTAGATGAGGTTTGCTATAATTTTCTCAAAACCCAACCATTTCTGGATTGCTTCCTTTGTTAAAATCTCTCTCATTAAATCTCTAATACCTCATTTTCCCTTTTCCTATCAAAACCTATTCTTTAGAATGAATTATTTTTATTACAATTTTTTCAGCAGATCTTAATACCTCACTGACAGGAAATTATATGTTAGCATAGGCCACTGCATCAACTATCAATGAAAAACCCAATATTTTAGCCAAAGGAATGATGTTCTAATGGGAAATTAAAGACAATTAAAAGTGAAAGTAGGATATATTTCTCTTTTGTAAAATCATACAGTGGAGAAAATTTAAAAGCAATGATTCAAAAGGATAATTGGTTTGTACTGATGTTATGTTTCTGCCACCTCTGAAAAATTTACAGGAATTTTTGATAGAACAAATTTTTAAGGGAAACAGAGAAACTCCCTCCCTAGTGTGTCCTCTGAAAACATACTCTCTATCAGGAAGGAAAGTCTAAACTTGTGTTTTTTTCTAATAATTCTAAAATTAATTTAACTTTATATAAATAATGTGTCTGAGAAAATTTGAATGTACACATTCATTAAATGGTATATGTAAATTCAGTTTTATTAAATGTTCCTTTAAAAATAACAGTCCTTTAATTGTAATTACAATAGAAAATTTGAATTTTCCCCCTGACCTACTTCTCTAGAAGCTTTGTAAAGTCAGGAGGTTGAATTTATGGAATAATATTTAAAGGTGTTTGATTTTGAATTTCTTTGTTGGTTCTTTTAGTTGAGGACAAGCTTTTTCAGTAAAATGAAAAAGCACAACCAGGTCTCTCTCTCTCTGTTAAATTAGAGCATGTGTGTATTATTTAAGCTACACATACCTGTATTAAACGTCAAAATGCCATTATCAACATTATTTTATGTTTATTGTTTAATCTTATCTGCAGAAACCACCCTGAGATCATGACTTGAGCCAAGGTCAAGAGTTGGATGCTCAACCAAATGAGCCACCTGGGTGCCTCATGAGATTGATTGAGCCCCACATCAGGCTCCACACTCAGCAGGGAGTGCACTTGAGATTCCCTCTCCCTCTGCTTCTCCCCACTCTTGCACAAGTGTGCATTCTCTCTCTCTTCCTCTCTCTCTCTCTCAACCCCTCTGTCTAAATTAAATAAATACAATCTTTTAAAAAGCACATTTTGGGGCACCTGGTGTCTTAGTTGGTTAAGCATCTGCCTTCTGTTCAGGTCATGATCTCAGGGTCCTGAGATCAATCCTGCATCAGTTCTCTGCTCAGTGGGGAATCTGCTTTACCCTCTCCCTCTGCACCTACCCCTACTCATGCTCTTCCTCTCAAATCAATAAATAAAAGCATTTCTTTTCTTTAAAAAAAAAGCACATTTCAGCTTAGTTAGCTTCATTTGAAGATACAGTATCATCATCATTCAACTTTATATATTTTCTTGGATTCTCTTATTATCTTTCATTTACCTTGTTAACTAAGAAATATCCTGGTTATTTTGTTTTTAGAACATCACAGTTTTTAATCATGCCATTTAATACAAGAAGGTGACTGTCTTCTTAAAAACTATCTCTAATAGCCTACTAACTTCCCTTTCTAATTTGAATTTATTACCTTGTATGTCTGCTACTGAGGTATGATTCTGGGATTTAATTCCATTGTTTTGTTGGTTAAATTCCCAGTTTTTTAATATGCCACAAATTCCCTTTTTAAAAAGGAAATATTTTATTGGACTATACCCTCTAATGAATTTTTTTTCAAACACATGCAGGAGAGGTAAACTGAATCTTTGCATGTTTGAAAATGGCTTTATTCTCCTTTCATACTTTATTGGCATATTTTAATTTCCCAAATGACATCAAATTTCTACTGTAGCCTTACAAGTTATAAATGCACATTAGTGTGTTCCTATTCCTTGGAAATGACAATCCAAGTGACTCAGTTACACAGTTAAGGGAATAAAATAAATCCCTGGACTTCTCTCCACTAGAGTATTCATGGTGAAGCAATAGCCCACACTTTACCTTTAGTCACTGTTTCATACCAGTTGGGAAATCAAAGTTTCACTATACGGCCCTCCTGGTAGACGCTTGGAGGAATTACAACACACTCTAGCATGTTTAGAAATGTCCTTTTCCCTGCCCACAGCTTACAAAGACACAATTGCATAGTGGGAGCCTTTGGGAAGTTTTAAATATCTTCTGTGAAGGAGGAGAAATGTGGACATGTTGGCCAAGCTGGTCATTTTCATGGCGGATCTTACACTTACTTTGGCCATTTTTGGTATCCTCTATGCTCTTTCCCTAATAGCAACCACAGGTATATTCATCTCTGTCCTCTTCTATATTTTCAAAGGGATGGATAAAAACTGTGACTTCAGCAAGGGAAGAATCCAGGTGCCAGATTCCAGCAGTGCTCCTGGGAAGGCATTTGCAGGCAACATGGAGAGTCAGGTCTGGAATGCTCCCCACCTATTTTCTGGCTGCAAGAGAAGAGGCCCAAGGAGTGTGTTTTTGTCTGCTAGAGAGCGAGGAGCCCTCTATGGTGGAGGAGGTGTGCAACCGGACCTACCAGAACACCGCACCCACCCAACTGAGAGGTATTTTTCTAAAGACATCTTGTCCTCCAAGTTAGATAAACTTCTGGTCCCATTAATTCTGGATTTACCATCACTGAGTGATACCTCTTTTTAAATAAAAGAAACTTGTATCAATATTACACCTTATTCCTTAGTGAATTTGGATCAAGCAGCATCTTTTCTTCTTTATGAGGTTATTTTTTTTGTATGAGGTTATTTTTTTTAAAGATTTTATTTATTCATGAGAGACACAGATAGAGAGAGAGAGAGAGAGGCAGAGACACAGGCAGAGGGAGAGGCAGGCTCCATGTAGGACTCCCGGGTCTCCAGGATCACACCCCAGGCCGAAGGTGGCACTAAACCGCTGAGCCACCGGGGCTGCCCTGTATGAGGTTATTTTTAAGGTGAGCGTGTGTCACGTCCATTTTAATTATCCTATTTGTGAATGAGGTCATACAAGTAACATGGATGTTTGAGGGGAGAGGAGGAAAACCAGTGCTTCTTATCACTGCCCTCCATTTTTCAAAAATGGAGTCAGCAGCCTCTATAAGGACTACAAACAATTTTTGTTTTCAGCTGAGAGTCTCACCCAGCAAATCAGGGATCTCTACCTGTGTTATTTTCTTTCCCAAGAATTGGTTAGCCAAAGGTCAAAAGTACTTGAAACTTTCATTTAAGTCTTCTCTAACAGTTTAGTTAAAAAGCTTGGTAGAAAAGGAAGTTTGGGGAAAAGGCTGTTCTTTCTATTTATGTGTTCTTTCCTTGACTCCAGGTGGCTGTCCTCAAGTGGACAGTGTATTTTCAAAATGGTCCTTGGGGGGAAAAGCAGTACTTGAAATATGTGAGATGGCAGAAAGGAGACTTACTCCTTTCTTTGTTTGGTGCCCTGGAGCACTAGAGATTTTAAGGGGAAAAAAGTCATGGCAGTGTAATGATAATGCTCCAAACTCTGAAACTAGGCTCATTTGGAATTCTGGGTTGCTTTTTCCATTTTACTGCTTTGGTCCAGTAAATGGATCAATTTTGTCCTAGTTTTTGTCAGATAAACGGTCACCATAGGTGGTCCATGTTTGGGTGTTTATGGTATAAATCCATATAGTGTACGGCATGTAGACTTATTTTCTCAGGAAAAATATCTGGCTACTTTGCAGAAGACTGTAGTAAATTGATTCAATTTTAGCCATCATGATTGCAGCTTCTTAAAACCAAGCCCTGTCTTCATAATTCATCTCCATTGACTTGTGGACTTTTGACGTCTAAACTTTTTAAAGTATTTCCTCTCAACAAACTAAAAAATCATTTTAGTCTATAAGTAAGATGACTTAAATGAACTCCTTAGTCCCATGAACAAAAAATACTTAAACTTTTAGTTGATCTTAAGCATGCTTGCCACATATACACACACTCATAAAACAGAAGGAAAATAATTACATGAGGTGATGTGTTAACAAGTTTGATTGTGGTGATTACTCCACATGTGTATATCAAAACATCAGGTTATACACCTTAAGTATATACTAAATATGTAATTATATTATTATTACATTATTATAAATATATGCTACACATAAAACATCAAGTTGTGCCATTAAATAGATAAAATTCCTAATTGATAAAGGGAAAAGAAAAGGAATGGGAACAAAATCAAAAATAAATGCACAAAGAAAGAAAAAAATACTAAAACTTTTAGAAAACAATGAATTGACTTTAGTTTAATAAAGTTACCCGTATTTCAGTCATGGTATTTGTTCAAAAGTACAATAACTAATCCACTTAAGAAATTGATACATTTTGTTGAAGGAGTACAGACTGTAACAAGGGATTTTAAAATAATTCTCCAGTACATAGTTTCCAATTTTATATACAGATGTAGCTTTGGTAACCTATCTGGTGGGATGTGGTGTACCTCCAGACCACGCTTTGAACCTTTGCCTCTAACTGTTGCCCACCTGCATTCAATTTACAACCACAGAGGCATTATTTTGTTTAATGTTTTTTCAATTCTAAGAAAATTCAACTATTGTGAAATATCATGAAAAATATATGCAGAGTGTGTATATATTTGTCTTTAAGTATTAATTCACTTCCTTATCTGGAAGACATAGAAGGATGAGACCACAGCTTAGGTCAATTTTGATTCAAAGGAGGCAGAAGAACTGGTCCTGAGTATGAGACATTGCCTGAAGTCAGGGATCATAGGGAAGAACTAAGGAGCAGGAATGAGGAAGGAGAGCACGGGGAAGAAGAGAAAGGCCATGATGACATGTGAGCCTTGAATGTGATTAAACCAAAGGGCACCAAGTTGAACATACAATTTTTCCTCATAGAGCTTTTGGATAGCTAAGAAACTTCTACACTCTACTGTGCTAGCATTCAGGGGTAATGAGCCACAGTTTGTACCCCAACAAAGATTTCTTGCATGGTCTCTGCCATTTGTCCCAGAGTTTTCTTATCTTCTATGTGTTCTTAACATAAAGGATTAGGTCAATGGAAATGATTTGATAAGAAAAGAAACCAAAAGTGCCTTACATTTTGAATATCTTGAGGCTTGCCCTCTGTCTCCACTGCACAACTGCCTTACAGGTGTCTTCAGATACCTATTGACCCTGTAGGGTGTTGGGTGTGCATGTCTTGCCAGGCTGAAGCAGCTCCCTTGAGGTCTTTTTTGCATCCAATGCCATAACTATCCATTAGCGACTATGTGGATTCCAGAAACTTAGCTTTAGTTGAGGTAAATTCTAAATGCTGTTAAGTGAGACTTCATTTCTAAGTCATATTATTTACCAGTGATTCAGCAAGGGCTCCTTTTACCTTTATTTTATAGAATGTAGCAGCGCAGTCTTAAAATTCATAAGGACCTTGAAAGTCTTTGAATACACTTCTCATCCAATTAAGAAATATATTCTGAAATATCCCTGAAATATGGCTGTTTAACTTCTGCTTAAACATTTTTATGAAATGCACAAGACAGCCCATTGTTAAGTTCTTTCTAACATCCAGTAGAATTCTGAGCCCCTACAGCTTTCATCTCTGTGTCCTATTTTTACTGTATTAATAGTCTAGAAAATAGTTGATTAAGTACAATACCTTCACTGGAACAACAAATCCTAAGAGGAAAAAGGAGCTTCCCTCCTGATTTTCTATTGCTACTCATACCATTGAACAACATTGCCCTTTGCAATGCAAATAGGCCCCATTTACAATCATAACTTGTAAAATAAATCCAGGGTTTATTATGTACTTTAATAGAAGATTCTTAATTTGTCTTTTTCTGACTTCTTGTACATATTTGTTAATCAAGAATTTTGAACTTCATTTCTTCGAAGCTTCCTGAAGTCTGGGAGAGTTGCCAATTTGCACCAAAGAGCAGCATTTTATTAGTGCACCCATAACTATTAAAATGTAATTCTAATGCGCTGACCCAATTTCACAGCACATCAAAAATGTAATTCAACCCCAGATGACTCTCCAGATGTCCAATAATTTTCCAGTGGATGTTGTTATTTAGAAGGTCAGATGAATTTGAACGTTTTGGAAAATTGGCAAACTTGTCAATACAATTTTTGAGTGTGTGAGTTCAGAAACAGCAACACTTCAGGCAGACTAATTTTTTTTTTAAGATTTTATTTATTTACTTATTCATGAGAGAGAGAGAGAGAGAGAGGAGAGGCAGAGACACAGGCAGAGGGCAAAGCAAGCTTCATGCAGAGAGCCTGACGTGGGACTCGATCCCGGGACTCTAGGATCATGCCCTGGGCTGAAGACAGCACTAAACCGCTGAGCCACCTGGGCTGCCCCAAGCAGACTAATCTTTGGAGAAGGAAGCCCCTTTATCACAGATAGCTAAAAGTGGAGGAAGTTGGGACAAGGTCCAGCCATTCGGTTTCTGATGACACAGAGACCAGCTAGAGCCTATGTAAGGCTGGTGAGGGGGAGTCCTCGTGGCCAGGATCCCTGTGGCTTTATTAGGCTGGGGCAGTTAGAAGGTTAGAAGTCAAAGATATTCTGGCTTTGTGGATGGCTGAGGGAGAGCAAGCTTTCAGAAGCTGCAAGACAAGGAGGGACTTTAGGTTTTGGAATGCTTACCTGGAATGCATTATCTCTTTTTTGTTTCTGCTCTTGGTGACATTTCTAATGATACTAAGTTTTTGAATCTGGGAGCCCAATTGGGATCTTGACCACTCTCCTTATTGGTAGTTTGTGTCCAGTCACTGCCTCCTTAGGCCTCTGTATCCCAATCTGAGGAGAATGTGAACCCCATGACTTGGAAGGCTTCTTCAGGGCTATAATACTGTAAACTTTATATAATAGCATGAGTTAGAAATATGAAATGTGGTCAACCAAGATGGCAACTTGCACAGAGTATCTCTTAGCATCTCAAAATGTCTTGCCAATCCCCAGGGGATGCGTGAGATATGAGAACCACCAAGGGACATGGTGACAGTTTTTTGGAGCATTTACGGAACTGAGGAAAAAAAACTCCTGAAATAAGTTTTCTTACGGACCCAAAATTTATCCTGATGTTCCTATTGCACCAGCTGCTCATAATTAAAGGGTGACATCACACGCACACCTGCATCCTACAGGCATCAATTATCCCATTAATTCAGACAGGCTGCCCAAACTTCTAAACCTGTGCATTCTTGTCATATCCGCAAGCAAGGCATCTTTTTTGTATCCAATACTGATCACATACGTTACTTTTCCTTCAGGATCTCAAATAATTCATCCACAAAATACATACTTGTATAAATAATATTAATTGCCACTCCTGAGCTATATTTTATTATTGTAAGAGTTTATTGAGTAGATGCTTATTGCTACTCACTGTAATAGACAATTTGAAAAAACAAAGATGTAATATGTAAACTTTGATGTATGGGGTCCTATTATGTTCCACTTTAAAAGAATCTATAAACTTGACATGAATTAGAAAACTCATGCAAAGTAATCAATTACTTAAATAAGATTTAATGCATTTTCAAAAGTTAAAGTTTCAGTAAAAGCACAAAGTTCCCAAATTTTAATTTATTCATTTTTAAAAGCCTGTGTTTTGAATGAGCAAATTAATCCAGGTTATCCAATTGATTTGCATTGTAAATCATCTCTGTGCCTTAGAAGACAGACGTTGCTAAAAGTAAATGGATTGTTTAGCAACGATTTCTTGAATATGGTGCCAAAAGCAAAGACAAAAGAGTAAAAATAGATAAACTGGACTGCATCAAAATTTAAAAACTTCTGTGCATCAAAGAATACAAACAACAGATTGAAAAAGCAACCCATGAGATGGGAGAAGATATTTGCAAATTATGTATCTGATAAAATGTTAATATCCAAAATACATAAAGAACATTTACAACTCACCACCACCACCAACAACAAAACAACCTATTTATAAAGTAACAAAGGACTTGCATAGACATTTCTCCAAAGAAGAGATATGTAGTCAACAAGCACATGAAACGATGCCCAATCTCACTAATTATTAGGGAAATGCAAATCAAAACTGCACGCTCACTAGAATGGCTACTACTGAAAACCAGAAAGAAACAAAGTGTTAGGGCAGCCCCGGTGGCGTAGCGGTTTAGCGCCGCCTGCAGCCCAGGGCGTGATCCTGGAGACCAAGGATGAGTCCCACTTGGGCTCCCTGCATGGAGCCTGCTTCTCCCTCTGCCTGTGTCTCTGCCTCTCTCTCTCGCTCTCTCATGAATAAATACAAATAAAATCTTTAAAAAATAAAAAAAAAGAAACCAAGTGTTAGTAGAGATGTGGAGAAATTGGACCCCTTGGGCACCATTGAAAGCAACATGGTAGTTCCCCAAAGAAGTAAAAAAAATTTACCATATGATCCAACAATTCAACTTCTGGGTATTACATCCTGCAAAATTGAAAGCAGGATCTTGGAAAGATATTTAGACATCCATGGTCATAGCAGCATTACTCACAAGGCTGAAGGGTAGAATTGTCCATTGACAGATGAATAGATAAACAAAACGTAGTGTGTATATACAGTGGAATATTATTCAGCCTTATAAAAAAAGGAAATTCTCACAAGTGCTGCGACATGGATGGACCTTGAGGATGTTATGTGAAATAAACCTGTTAACAAAAGAACAAATATGGTAATATTCCACTTACATAAGGTATCTAGAATTGTCAAACTTAAAGGGACAGAAAGTGGAATAGTGGTTGCCAGGGACTGGAGGGAGGGGAAAAATGAAGAGCATGGAGTTCTAGTTTCACAATCTTAAAAGAGTTCTGGAAATGGATGGTGGTTATGATTGCAAAACAATGTGAATGTCCTTAATGATACTGAACTGCACACTTAAAAATGGTTAGAATGGTAAATTTTATGTTATGTGTATTTTACCACAATTGAAAACAATAATAAAAAAGTAAATGAATTGTGGGGCACCTGGGTGGCTCAGCGGTTGAGCGTTTGCCTTTGGCTTAGGGCGAGATCCCTCATCAGGCTCCCCACAGGGAGCCTGCTTCTTCCTCTGCCTGTGTCTCTGCCTCTCTCTGGGTGTCTCTCATGAATAAATAAATGAAATCTAAAAAATAAATAAAAATTTAAAAAAGAAGTAAATGACTGTAATATTGGCAAAATTATATTTAGTTTCTGAATCAATATATATAATGGTGTACAAACTAAACTGGGGTTTTTGGTTTGGGCTTCTTTTTTTTCTTTTTTTTTTAAAGCCTGGCTGTAAAAACTAGGCTATAGGAGATGATGTTCTTCATGGGGCATTTTGTATAGGTAAACTTTCCAGACTATTTGGCTTTTTAAAAATTGCATAAAACATACATGCCTTGTCTCAACTCTGGCTGCACAGTAAAATCACCCAGAGAGCTTTTAAAAAATAATCATTCTTTGGTCTGAGTAAAGCTCCAATATGGGTAGATTTGCTTGGTTTTGTTTTTTAAATATCCCCAAGTGGTTGTGATGTATGGCCAGAATTGACTGGGCCAGAAAAAAAATAATCTAAGCTCTCCACCACTCAATTATCTTTATTAACCAGTGATCATTGGTTTGTTCTTGGCACTAATAAACATGGGGTCTCCCCCATTGATTAACTAGCTCCTCATGATGAAGAGTCTAATACTGGTAGGCCCCACCATGGAAGTTCTACGAATAAGTACTGTAGGTTCTTAGGCAAATTGAAAACAATTCATAACAGGTTTCAACAGCATTTATTACATTTGCTTTCAGTCTTGAACAAGATAAGTCAATAATTCACTCGATGCTCAGATGTAGTTAATTCTTAGAAAGGCCATTCAAATACTTTTGAGAAAGTACAACAATTAACTAATTAACAACAATTAATGAAGGCCTCATTTGAAGGCTCTTATCAATACAGATCAAGTGGGAACAACAGAAAATAAACAATTACAGAATATTTACTATGTAATTGTTCTTATTCAAGACACTCACACTAGGTGACAACTATATTCTCAGAGGTTCTGGGTTCATTATTTCCTTTGGATATAAAGCCATCATGCTGCAAATGTCCAACCCTAAGTTCTTCACATAGCTGTAGCATTCCTCACATTGCTAATGCAGCTAAAAGTCTTGGGATTAGAGGATCCTGGGTGGCCCCATCAGTTAAGCGAACAAATCTTAATTTTGGCTAAGGTTATGATCTCAGGTTTAGGGGATTGAGCCCCACATCAGGCTTTGTGCTGAGCATGGAGTCTGCTTAGGATTCTCTCTCTCCCTCTCCCTTTGCCAACCCCTCCTCTCTAAAAAATTAAAAATTAAATAAAAAATAAAGATCTTGGCATCAAATTGAAATCATGGTTTTTTTCCCTGCCTCTTCTGGGGGAGGAACTATAGGAATAAACTCCATTTGAAGTCTTTGTCCACACATTGCTGCCAGAGCAATCTTGATAAAACCTAATGTGGGTACTTGAAGACTTTCTGTAGCTCCTACTCCCCTGAAGGAGAGTATGTGAATATCGTAATCTGGTAGTCTTAGCCTCCTAACCACTTATCACCAATTATTCCACCGAAGGTTGGCTGAGATTCAGCTGGTATACATGTATATACCAGCTGGTTATACATGGTAGGCTGGGCTGCAGGCTGCAGCTTGGGTCCATGTCTGGCCCACATGTCTCTCATCCTCCTTGGACTGGCAGCTACTTGAATCATGATCTTCTTAAGAAGGACAGAGGGACACTTGGGGACACTAAGGTATAGATGGGAGTTGGCACACTGTCATGTTGACTCATATTTCTATGGCCTAAGAAAGTCACATGATATCAGTGGGACAAAGAAGTATACTCCTTTTTCCATGGAGGTCATGAGAGGGATGAGTATTTGCTGAATAATAATTGAAGATGCCCGTAAGATATAAAATAGAATAAAATTTTTATAATCAATAGCATTATCAATATTATTCATTGGTCCTTCTTTGCTGTGAAATAAAATGCAGAATTAACATTGCCAGAGTGAAGTTAAATACAGGAGTTGAAATCCACATGCTTTACTTTCTGAGATTTTCCATGATTCCAGTTAAAAAGAAATTGGGGCTATTTGCTGGAAAAAAGTGTGTAGAAGCTGTATCTGCCCTTTTTGTGGTAGTTTCTCAAGGCTGGAAAGTATTCCCTCTTGTGTCCTCTGAACTCCTTCCTCAGCCTCCATCATCACTGCTGGTGGCTCAGCTCCCTGACAAGTGTACACAGATAAGGCCAAATATCAGTTCTGTCTTTGGAGAACAGGAGCTTTGGGCCAGGCAACATCCTGGTCTATCTACCATAGACTGGCTCTGAACTTGCGCAAGTCATGTAAACTCACAAGTCCATGGTTTACTTAGTAAAATTGCCCAAACTGACAAATAGTTTACTATGTTGATTAAATGAGATAAAATATGAAACTATAGTACAAAACATTAACCATAAAATACATATCCTTGTTTATAGTTTGTCTAGACTACAATCTCTTTGGGCTTTAATTCTCTTCCACTGTGTTGATTTACTCAATTTGAATTTACTTATAGTAAGGTGTCATTAAGAGCAGAGCAAAAAAATAGCTAAATAGCATCTTGTATTGATTAATTGTTCTCCGAGACCACCACAGAAATAGATTATAATAAAAATGACCAATTGCAAATTATTTAACTTTGGTTTTAATAATATGGGATACTATACTGGTTTCAAAATTTCTACTTCAGAATATCACCTAACAAGTATTGACCACAAAAGAGATAACATTGAAGCAAGTGATTTTTCTGTTTTTTATTAAAAATGATAATTATTCCAGAGCACCTAGGTGGCTCAGTTGGCTGAGCATCTGACTTTGATGCAGTAATGATTTCTGGGTCTTGGGATCAAGCCCTGCTCCAGGTTCCCTGCTCAGTGGGAGCCTACTTCTCTCTTTGCCCCTCCCCCTGTTCATGCTCTCTCCTCTCTCAAATAAATCTTTCTTAAAAATGATAACTATTCCAATATATAACTCAAGCCTTACTAAAACCTAATCAAGCACTTTCTTATTTAAGTATTTAAGAATTGTCAGAATTCCCCATTTCACTTTACATGTGAATGGTTTTGTTTTTGTCTTTTTTAGTGTGAATGGTTTATTGAACAAGAAAATGTGTGACTGATGCATACATTCTGGATATTTTCTTTTCATCTCCAGTTTCAATCTCTAGCAGTTTTACCAAATAACATCTCTATGAAATACTATGATTTCAAGTCATTGTTGGTTCTTGACAAGTTCAAAAGGGGCAAATCACAGATTTCTTTTAGAACAAGATTCATGTATCTGAAACAGGTCTGCAGAATTTAGACAAATATCTTTGGAAAGGCTCTTTATTCCTAAGGGTTATGCTCTTCACAGCCAGGTTTATTTAACTGGAGACTGCTTACAGTATAAGAAAAATAATATAAACATAACTTTCATGGAATCAGGGAATCATTTATATGCTTACAAATCTCAGATATGTAAATTAATCATTCAGGGGAAAAAAACACAACTCCTGAAAATGGACATGATTATAATAAAACCCATCAGCTGCATAAAATCCATCTTACTTAAACTAGTGTTTTATACACACCAATATATGAATAAATATTAATTTTCTTCTATTCCTTTAGTAAGAAAAGCACAGACGCTTGCAAAGTTTGTAAGTTGCCATGTAAACATTTTTGCTACTCTCAGAATTAAGAAAATCTCAAAACTTCAAAGTAGAAATGCTGATATCAGGACATAAGATAATACATTTTAAGAGCTTCCAAACAAATTGCTGCACCATAGGCTTCTTTCCATTTTTAAAACATGATGAAATAGTCTTCCTTTTATTTATTTTATTAAATTTGTTATTATTATTTTTTTAGTCTTCCTTTTCATGAAGAATGCTCAAGCTCCTAAGAAAGCCTGAGGTGCATGAAGTAGAGGAGATGAATGCAAAAGGATTTTAATTCCCAGGAGTAACATCTCACTGGCTACTGTGTTTCAATTCTTCAAGCCTTCATGCTCTTTGCCCTGCGACTTTACACCCACCATCAGAAGGTGGCTAGGTCTGTTTTCCCACTTCTTGAATAGGGGCTGGCCTCTGGACTTGGTTAGGCTAATAGAAGGCGTCAGAAGTGAGAGGGAGCCAGTTCCTAGTCTGGTTGTCAAGGGACCTCCCACTCCACACTCTGTCGGGAGTACTGCCAGCACCTTGTGAAAAAGCCCCTGCCAGGCTGCCAGAGGAAGAGCCCATCTGTCCTAGCTGAAGCCATACTAGTCCAGCCTATAGCCGGCACCCCCCAAACATGTGAGAGAGCCGATCTATCTCATCCACACATGACCACAGATGTGTAAAGGAGTCCGATGAGACCAGAAGACCTGCCCCACTTGCTCCTAAACCTTTGAGCAGTAAATAATTACTATTCTTTAGGAACTAGTTTTGGGCTGCTCTAACTCATGTGGAGAATGCGGTTTCTTAGAAGATCTAAATGTTTTATGATTTTGTTTTTATTTTTGTTTATTTTTGGTGGTGTTTTTTCCGCAGAAACTATTTTCTTGCTAGATTTGCTCAAATGCACATTGATTTTGTAGTTTTGAAGAGAATTCCTTGGTTTAATCCTACTTTCACAGAAACTCCTGTGTGATTCGTTTTGTCCTATAACCGAGGCTACAAGAAACCTGATGATGCTACTGGGAAAGAAGTAGCTAAGTAATTTCAAAAAGTGAAGAGTCTGGATCCCCCCTCCAAAAAAAAGAAAGGAAAAGTTTAGTAAAATGAATATCAGTTTGCAGATTTAAAGGCTGGCTCAGTTGATCTCATAGTAATGAAAGCAGAAAAGATGTCAAGGAGACAGAATTAAGTCTGAATATAACTTTTCTCTCAAAATGTCAACATATACATTAAAATGAATAAAAAATTATGACAGGTCAGGCAACAGATACATGTTGTACAATATGCAGATAATAGAAGGGATGAACAAATCCAGACCAACAAAACATTAAAAAAAAATTGAGGGTGTGATAGTAATATTAAAGAAATTCAAATTTAAGGAAGAGAAGCTTGAAAGAGACAAAACACAGATATCTGAATGAGATCTGTTTAACATAATTGATAGTTAATATGATTTGATTTGGTGCTCCTGTTTTGGGACACGCATATTATACCAGTAGGATAGTCTCTGATGCAAAACCTCTTTGATACCTCCAGGACAATGAGAAAATAGTAAGAGTAGGTTCCTCACTTATAAAAAAAAAAAGCAAGCAGTTGAAATACAATATTTTGTTTCTTCCATTTGGAAGTACATTTTAAACAAGCGAAATAGATACCATATGGCCTGTCAGTCACTTGACACTGAAGAACAATATAGGATTTGTATCTTAGTTCCCATTTCCCACAATGAGTGTTAATTCTTCCCTGCCTTTGCTCTTGCTATTTTTCATGAGCAGAACATTTACTTGTTCATTTCCTCTCTTCTTTAGTTGGTAAACTCCAAACCAGGTTCAAACTTAGAAAAAAAAAAGCTTTAAGTTTAAACTAAGAGACCGCCATTATTAGTGAAGGTTTTCCTAGTAACTCCAGGCAAAATAAACCACCATTGCCAAGAGTTCCTATTATTTCCTCACATCTGTAAGCATAGCACTAATTTTATATTATGACTATTTGTAGTCCTGTCTCCTCCTATTAAATCACAAGCTCTTCAAAGGTCCAGGGCAGGAATCTGCAGTCTCTGAAATATTAGAGACTTTTTTTTTAATGTTAAGATAAATGCTTACAAATTAAGTACTTAAATATTTTTAGAACAAACTGAAATGTATTCACACATTAAATTTTGATCCACATGCTCAATTTTGCACTGCAGTAATGGTAATGGTACTTGGCTCTCCTAGGTCTACTCCAAATTTTAGTCAATTAAAATAGTTTTAATACATCAAGGTGATTATCTTTCCAGAGGCAATAATTGTTCTCTATTATGATTATTAGTTAGATTTTCCAATTAGGTTTGATTGAAGAGAGCCATGGTTTTAAATATGCCAGTTCACTCCTTGTTTTATCTAGCACATGAATACGTATGACTATATTTGGATTCCTAATACGTAATGAAAGAGCAGCTTTCGGTGTTTGAAAAGAATGAATCCTACTACCCCAAGGTGATCTGTTTGTCTGCCATGATAACTAATAAAGCTTTCCTTGATACCCAAGAAGAATAAGAAATACCTTACAAGGGGCACCTGGGTGGCTCAATTAGTTAAACGTCTGCCTTCGCTCAGGTCATGATCCCAGGATCCTGAGATGGAGCACCATGTCAGGCTCCCAGCAGGGAGCTTGCTTCTCCCTCTCCTTCTGGCTGCTGCTTTCCCCTGCTTGTTCGCACTCTCTGTCTGTCAAATAAATAAATCAGGAAGGAAGGAAGGAAGGAAGGAAGGAAGGAAGGAAGGAAGGAAGGAAGGAAGGAAGGAAGGAAGGAAGGAAGGAAGGAAGGAAGGAAGGAAGGAAGGAAAGAAGGAAGGAAGGAAGGAAGGAAGGAAGGAAGGAAGGAAGGAAGGGAGAGAAAGAATGATCATAACCTCAACCGAAGGCAGGAGCTTAACCCACTGAAGCACCCAGGCACCCCTATTAGATGCTTTAAAGGGTAAAAATGTCATGAGGATAAAAATGCACAGGGAATACAGTCAGTGGTGCTGTAATAGGATAAAGTAGCTACAGGGGGTAGCTACTTGTGGTGAACATAATATAGATTTGTTGAATCACTATGTTGTACACCTGATACTAATGTAACATTGTGTGTCAACTACAATGAAAAAAAAAGTTTTCATCAAAAAGAAAAAAAAAAAGGTGAAACTGTCCTAGAATTATTTCAATCTTAAGAGACTCTACTTTTCAATAAAAATTACTAGAATCATGATACTGGCTCAGTGTTCTCATTGCCTCTTTTCCCTTCTTAAAATCAGAGCTCTTAGAAAAACAAGCCAATACATAGAACCCTCAAAAAAGCACCACAGAACACTTTAAGATAGTATTTTTTTTTTTTACTTAAAATTTATGCCCTTTGTGTCATGGAAAACGCGCTATCATATCCCTTCTTTCAATGTTTTTTCCCTTCAAAATACCATTAGGATGAAATGAACTGAGAATATGGGATAAAATTCCCTGCACTTCTTTGTCCCCAGTTTGGAAGGCACCTTATATAAACACCCCCTTCCACTTCACCCCTTAGGTCTTTCCCAAGCCTCATTATAAGGAGAAAACTTTTTTGTGTTATTCTTAAATGGAGATTGAAACTCTGGAAGAGTTATAACTACAAAGATGTAGACGAAGTAAATCAATTTCATTAGTTCTCTTTACATTTTTTTAAATTTGAAAATATTTGTGGGAGCCTGAGTGGCTCAGTTGGTTAAGCATCTGACTTCAGTAAGGTTATGATCTCAGGGTCCTGGGATCCACCCCTGAGTCAGGATCCCCACTCAGTGAGGACTCTATTTGTCCCTCTGCCCTTCCCCCACTCACTCACACTTTCTCTCTCTCTTAAATAAATAAAATAAAATCTTTAAAATTTGAAAATATTTGGGAGGAAAAAGGCCTACCATATTCTCACATTAAAAACAAAGTTTTATGAAAGGAAAAAGTCAAAAGGCTCTTCAAATCAAAGGCTTCCCTTGAGATAGCCATTGTCAAGAGCTTAATATTTGCTCTTCCCAACTTTCTCTTATGCTTATTCTGAAATACGTTATGTACTTACAAAATGGCATTAGGCTACATATATCAAATTAAACTTGGTTGTTCTACTTAAAAATGTGTTTCTTCCCAAGTCATTATGTGTATACCTACTTATGATTGCTGAACATTAGCAATCTTTTTAATATTGGCAAATGTTTTGCCAACTTGGTAAGTGGAGAATGATGTCATTTTACTTCACATTTTGAAAAGTCAACATCACTCATCATCAGAGAGATACAAATCAAAACCACAGTGAGATATCTCCTCGCATCTATCTGAATGGCTGAAATTAACAACACAAGAAACAACAGGTGTTGGAGAGGATGTGGAAAAAGGGGAACCCTCTTGCACTGTTGGTGGCAATGCAAACTGGGGCAGCCACTCTGGAAAACAATGTGGAGTTTCCTCAAAAAGCTAAAAATAGAATTACCCCACAACCCAGCAATTGTACTACTACTACCCAAAGGATTAGAAAAAAATACAGATTAGAAAGAATACATGCACCTCAATGTTTATAGCAGCATTATCAACAATAGCCAAACTATGGAAAGAGCCCAGATGTCCATGAATGGTTAAGAAGATGTGGTACATATACATACAATGGAATATTACTCAGCCATCAAAAAGAATGAAATCTTGCTGTCTGCAACAACATGGATAGAGCTAGAGTGTATTATGCTAAGCAAAATTAGTCAGTCAGAGAAAGACAAATACCATATCATTTTACTCATATTTGGAAATTAAGAAACAAAACAGATGAGCATAGGGGAAGGGAAATAAAAATTAAAAAGAGAGAGAGAGAAAGAGATAAGCCATAAGAGACTCTTAATTATAGAGAACAAACTGAGGGTTGATAGAGGGAGGTGGGAGGGGGATGGGCTAGATGGGTGATGGCCATTAAGGAAGGCACTTGTGATGAGCGGTGGGTGTTGTATGAAAGTGATGAAACACTGAATTCTACTCCTGAAACCAGTATTGCACAGTATTTTAACGAGAATTTAAATACAAATGTGAGGAAACAAAGTAAAATAAAATAATAGAAAATGAATATCAGAAAAAAAGAAAAGTTACTTGTGAGTTTAATGTTGCTTATATTCCAAAATACCTTAATCTAGTAATGGAAAACATATTAACACAGAATTCAGATATTTCTCAGAAACTCTACAGCTGAGAATTGCTGAGAAGTCTTTCTTGAGCAACTCTTGAATTTTTTTCTATTTTTAATTTCTTTGGATTGCATACAGATTCTGAAATTTATAAGTCTATCTTCATCTAGCTGTGCATAATTTTCTTCTTTTGGCTAAGAGGAAGACATTCAAAAGAAACACCATAATTATTTTTAAGTTATACATTTATTTTGATTTTAAAAAATCAAACAGTAGATAAACTGCAAAATAAAAAGTCCTCCATCCTCCTGCATACCACTTCCCAGAGGCAGCCGCTGTGAACAGCTTGGTGTTTATTCTTATGAGCATTTTATATTCAAAGACCTATATCTATAGCTCGTCTAATCTGTGTCTGTAATCTCCATATGTATCTGAATATAATTATATGTATCTTAGACTCCAGCTTATCTCTTCCTCTTTAATAGCTACATAATATTTCACTATGAACATGTTGCAATTTATTAAATTATTTCTTAGTGATGATAGACATTTAGGTAACTCCAGCTTTCATGTTTATATAAATGGTTCATTGCACATTCTTGTATGTATTTCTTTGCAAACATATGAGAATATATCTATAGAGCAAATCTGTAAAGTGTAACTTTTTGGTTAGAATGTGTGCCCCCTGAAAAGTTAGTAGATATGTCCTCCAAAATGTTCATGTCGATTCATATCCTTACCAGTTGTACATCAGGCTGGCTTCCCTTCCCAAGTCCTGGAGCAATGATGCCATTCATTATTCAATCTGACGGGTAGGAAAAAAGTCTATCTTTGAGAAAACAGTTTAGGGACGCCTGGGGGGCTCAGCGGTTGAGTGTCTGCCTTTGGCTCAAGCCGTGATCCCGGGGTCCTGGGATACAGTCCCGCATTGGGCTCCCTGTGAGGAGCCTGCTTCTCCCTCTGCCTATGTCTCTGCCTCTCTCTCTGAGTCTCTCATGAATAAATTTTTTTAAATCTTAAAAAATAAATAAATAAAAATAAATTTAAAAAAGTTTGAAACATTCTATATATGGTTGAGCATCATTGAATATTGGACATCTATCATTTGAAAAATGTTTTTACTCTCCAAGAGATATACCAAATATGTGACCATTATAGTGGTTCTAAGTTTCTAAAATCTAAAACTCTTCCCTATCAGTACACAAATGATTAGAGGAATAGAAAATGGACCGTAGTAATGAAAGATCCCGTAAGTCTATAAGCTGGTTTGTTTTAGAAGGAGCAAAAATAGGGATGCCTGGATGGCTCATTCGGTTAAGCATCTGACTTGGTTTCAGCTCAGGTTGTGATTTCAGAGTGGTGGGATCGAGCCTCACATAAGGCTCCATGATTAATTAGCAGGGAGTCTGTTTCTTTCTCTCTCTTTCTCTCTCTCTTCCTCCCGCTCACACTCTTTTTCTCTAAAATAAATAAATCTTTTTTTAAACAGGAGCAAAAATATTTTTATTAGAAATTAATATTTCAAAATATGTTGATATATTCTAAAACCCAAGTACCATGGTCATCAGGTGTCTTGAGAGTGTCCCATGTGTCAGATATAGTTGCAATTAAGGCCAAATTTAGCTCTTAAAACATGCAGAATTATAGCTCTAAAAAACAGATCAGGCATTTTCAAATTTTAAAATGCTCATGAATCACTGGACATCTTGCTCAAATGCAGATTTCGGATCAGTAGTTGTGGGGTGGGGCCCAGGACCCTGCATTTCTAAAAGCTGGGAGGTGATATTGCTGCTACTGGCCTCTGAAGACCACACTCTGAGTCAGGAAGGCTTCAGATTTTAACCAGTTTAGTTCCTCATTTTATAGACACACACAAAAAAATATTAATATACCTTGATATCCACTTTTTTAATGTAAAGAAATACACAGAATTTGCTTGTTTTAAGCTAACGAACATCCTATTTGTGTGACATAAATAATATGGGAACAGACTTATGAATAATACAGCAACTGTAGCTCTTAGAAAATAAAACATAATTAGGGATCGCATGAATTATGTAATCATTATTTTTAATGTTTTGTTCTTTCTAGGTCATTCAAACTGCCATCTACACGTGAATAACAAGGAAATTCTCATAAACAAGCAAACATACCCAAGAGGCATGAAGAGTTCTAATACTTCAAAAATGCGGAAGGGTCTTACGACAGTACAGATGCAGAAAAGATGGATTTGAGAGCAGTAAAAACTCAACCTTGGAGAGGATTAACATGCTATTCAACAATAGGGTACTGAAACTTGTCAAAATGCCTTTGGAGCTTGAAATACCTAGAGCTGCCAAAATATTCAAGAATGAAATTGAAAAACGTTTCTTCAAAATGCCTTAGCCAACCAAACATGAACATATTTGCTATCATGGCAAAACTGACCATTGCTTTTGCTGGTCTCAGCCTGGGCCAAGTTGGGCATCCTTCACTGCCCCACTGGAGACCAGTGTCAAGTCCATGCTTCCTTACACTTTGCCCATCACGCCCTGTCAATATTGTACTTGTCACAGATCACATTCTCTGTTTTATATGCTTTGGTTATTTGCTGTTTTTCCTACTTCATCCTTAGATTATCCATAAGCTTTAGCAACTGCATCTCAGCTGCTCCGTGTTGTCAACAGTGCCAATTCAAGTGCTGTGATTCTTAATAACCACGTGTCTGAATCAATAAATACCAATGAAATCTACAGCTACAGGGAGAAATGCCCTATATTCCACAGAAAGGCGAAAATTAATGATGGAGGACCACCAGCTGAGGAATGAACTTATCAGAGTTCTCAAAAATTCAGTAGGAAGGAGCAGAAGTTAGAGTCTTAAAGATTTGTTCATGTCTTACTGATGGTTAACTCCCCAAGAGTAGTTAATCAGAAGCAGAATTCTAGTTCCCACTGTTGTTAATGGGAAGTGAAGAGGAGACTCTGACAGCGTCAGAAGAGCAGCTGGGTTGGGAAAGTGTCAGAGGAGCCATTGGGAGAGGAGAAACAAGGGAAGCTTGGCATCCTGGAATGTGGACCTAACCGGCACCGGATTCTCCAGGAAGCTGAGCTAGATACAAGAGTGTGTATCCAAGAAGTTTACTTTGGGAAGTTCCATCCCAGGGAACTGGATTGGGAGACTTCAAAGAGTACCACAAGGCAAACATGTCTTCAGGCTAAACATTACCCAGGACAACTAGGGCTCCATCCTCCAGGCGGCGCTCTGAGAAAATGTGGAGAATACACCTCAGAGTTGTCCACCAGAAGGACAAGGAGAAACTATCCATCAGCTGTCTTTTCCCATTGGTCAAGAGTTATGGGGACAGGAGTGTAAGGGAGTAGTGTTCATGACCTTCAACTTCCAGGATTTACCTGCTTCAGAATAGCTGAATGGTTTCCAGAAGGTATCTTAAGACATGGCAAAAAAGAAGCTCCAGAGCAGAAAGCAAGAGATAGGTGCTGCCACTGATATAGGGTGCTAGCAGGTGACCCCTTCACCAAGCTGGTTGCTGTAAAAAGGAGGGTAAAGAGGATGTGATCTAGGGCACAAGAGGTGGCCAACACTAGCTCATAGAAGCACATGAGTCTAATGCAAATCCGTGTGGCCTGGCAATAATGAGCACAGAATCATACCAATCCCTTCTGAACAAAAGTCAGAGAAAAGGGCATGAAGACCAAGGAGTAGCCAGAGAGAGAAACTACTTGGGGAGTGGAAGAAGCCAGGCAAAGCATCACGGACACTGCGAATGAAACTCCACCTTTTCTATGCTTCAGACACAGACTGACACCTAGGTGGTATTTTTTTTCCTATTTAGGTTTTTGATATTTAGTTGCTACTTATTTCAACTTGCCAGCTCTGATAGAGCAATGCCATCTACCAGCCATTTTTAATGTGCTCATTAATTAAATTACGTTATTGCTTTATTTTTTTTTTTTTTTTTTTTTAATTTTTATTTATTCATGATAGTCACACAGAGAGAAAGAGAGAGAGGCAGAGACACAGGCAGAGGGAGAAGCAGGCTCCATGCACCGGGAGCCCGATATGGGATTCGATCCCGGGTCTCCAGGATCGCGCCCTGGGCCAAAGGCAGGCGCCAAACCGCTGCGCCACCCAGGGATCCCACGTTATTGCTTTAGGTGCTCTGAGTTTTAGGGAAAGCTCTCAGCTTTTTCTGCTCATAACCTTAGTTGGGATTGCTCCAAAAAGCTGACCCTGAGGAAAGGATATGGGCAAGCAGTCCATTCTTGGGATACAAGACCCCAGGAATTTCTGTGAGTGGGGAGGGAGGGAAAGAAAGGAGGCCAATGAGGATGTGTACATGAGCACATTTTTGACATCCAGTTTTTCTGGGAGTTTGCTGCACCGAGTGACAGGGAAGCTGGGGTGTCTAAGCACTGGCTCCAATTCCTCATGAGCCCACTGTAGTTCCAAGCTGCCCTGTACAAAGGCAGAGCAAGCTCCCCTAGTACTAAGAAGCCCTTCAGGCAGAGAAAGCAAGCAGGAAATTGTGGGTGGTTGAGGTGGAGGGGGTGGGCATATACCACGCTCTCTGAGATGATGTTGCAAAGGGCAAAATATCCAAACAAGGAGAAAAATAACAGCAACAACCTCCTGGTGGCATCATCGAGATGGAAAGAACAGTTCATTAGTACAGGGTCAGAAGGAATTAAAATTAGCTTTGACACTGAGATTATTAAATTTTGCAGAAAAAACTTCAAAACGGCATTGAATCTCCTTAAGAAAAATCCCCTTTGCTATTACTGAAACCAGTAATTGGGAAAGAAACCAACATGTTTATTGCTCTGGCCATGAAACCAAGGACCTCACCAACCCCTGTTAAATACCAACCACTGGGCTCTGTTCCTATGTGAACATGTGGAAACCTGATGGTGGTGATGGGGGTCGGGGGTGTTCCTCTTGTACTAATCACTGCTCTGGACCACACCAACGTGGAGTCACTCAAAAATCAGAAGGGGCTTAACCTTTCTTTTCTCCACCGAATGCTTTGTTGGAAAAGCTCAATGACAATGTATACAGCTTGCTGTGGATTTGCTGGATTTCACCGTGGGTGGAAGACTGCAGAGCACAAGAGAGAGGCTACAAAGGAAATGTTTTCAGTGGCTTCATAGATTAAAAGTCCCCCAGATTCTTCATTTTCTTTACCCACCTCTGTCATAGCCTTAGAGTGAATGAAGAGAGTCCCTCCTTCTGATCTGCGCTTGGCCACATAGCTTACTTTAAATGATGTCAACAGCCATGACATAAACCTGAATGTTGGGCTTGTCTTCTTGACAGTTGTGATCCTCCATAAGAACATGCCTCCGTAACTGCCACTCCTCCTTCTCCTTCCACCTGGGAGCTGACTGGACCCCAATCCCAGCTGGGAGCTTCCATCACGAACACCTGGAGTAAAGCTGCCTAGCCAAGCTTATTGTAGATGAGACAAGAGCAGTCTGAGAACTCAAGCATGCGGACGGATGCTTACAGTTGTAAACTGCTGAATTTTGGGGTGAACTTATTATGCAGCATTATTATGGCATTATAAAAGTTCTCAATAAATACCAAAGTATTCATTATATTACTTCCATTTGTTTTTATTTATGTATATGAAGTGTTTATTATACCAAAGCATTTATTATCCACAGAGGAGAGAGACTGAGGGGAGAAGAGTAGAGAACGAAGATGACTTTTTACTTTTATTCCATCTATTTCTATAAATAGTCCATTTTTTTATAACTACGCATTACAATAGTATGATTTGTGAAAGGAAATCTGACAAAAACTGTTTCCACAAATGGAAAAGAAACAAAAATATTATATTAATATATCATATTTGGTCAACATTCAACTACCGAATTATCATTTATGTAATGAATTAAAATCTTGCTACTCAAAGTGAGATCCTTGGACCAGCGGCAATGACATTACCTGGGAGCTAGGTAGAAATCCAGAATCTTAGGGCACCTGGGTGGCTCAGTTGGTTGAGTGTCTGCCTTCAGGACAGGGCCTAATCCAAGGGTCCAGGGATCATGCCCCCACTGAGCAGGGAGCCTGCTTCTCCCTCTCCTTCTGCTGCTCCCCCTGCTTGTGCTCTGTCAAATAACTAAAATCTTTTTTTAAAAATTCCAGAATCTCAGGCTTCACATAGACCAGCAAAATCTGTTACAAGATCCCCAGATCCTTGTGTACAGGCAAATTTGAGAACCAGTGTTGTAAAAAGTTAAGCATGTTCATTTTTGCTTTAATCACTGAAAAAGAAATGGTTTAAAAAGTAAAATGTTTTATTTAAATTTCTTTCCTAATATGTGAAAAGTATTTGGAAGTATTTTCAAATAGAAAAGATAATTTGTGAAAATTATCCTTTCACAACAGTAAAAAAAAAGGGGGGGGTGAAATGTTAAACACAAAACTTGAATTTTTCAGTAACATAATGAAAGCAAAAAAAGTGAGTGTTTACATATTTTAAGAAATGAAGGGTGAATTTTGTGAATTGTGCTTTTTCTTCTCACATCAAAAATCAATGTTTCCCCTTTCTGAGTGGAGAGCCAGCCAAACCCAAGCTGTCTGGATTCTACATTCCCAGGTGAACTTGCACAGTGTAGCGCAGAGACAATATGAGGTAGCCACCTAGCTAATTCCCCATCACCAGACACTGGAGCAGCCTCAACTTCCTGCTTTCACATGGAAGTCAAATCCATCTCTTTCACAGCCTGTCACATCAATCCCAATTTTTGTCTTTTCCAAAGGTAGTTCCCTGGACCTAGTGTGACTCCACCTCTAATTATTCATTATTTGCATGAGGGTTTCCTCATCAGATATCATTAGAAGGAGGAAAGGGCTCCTGTTGCATGGGCAACCAGAAGCAGCACATCCATTGTGTCTATTGACTGGACCCTACTTCTAGTTTTTCTGTTACGCTCTTACTTTTTTTTAAAGATTTATTTATTTTAGAGGAGTGCACATGCATGAGCAGCAGGAGGGGGAGGAGGTGGACGAGAGAGACAGAATTCTAAGCAGAGTCTCTGCTGAGCCCCTTGTGGTGGGGCTCTATGTCATGCGCCAGCCCCCACCTGGATCATGGCCTAGTGGAAATTGAGATTTGGTTGCCTAACTGACCAAATCACCCCCATTATGCTTATTTTTAAGGTCAAAAAAATATAATCTTATCCTCAGTCCTGCCTCTTGTGGTGCTATCTTCAGCGTCCAATTTCTCTTGGATTTATTACCTTAACTCCTTCCATTTCCACTAGATATTGCTGCTGAACTTTTTTTCATGGGCTTCTTGGCCATTTGTAGATCTCCTTTGGAGAAGAAAATTCAAATCCTTTGGCCATTTTTAAATTGGCTCACTTGTCTTTTATTGTTGAATTGTAGGAGTTCTTTATATATTGTGGGTTCTATAATATTATCCGACATATTATTTGCAAATATTTTCTCCCATTGTATGGGCTGCCTTTTCACTTTCTCAATAGTGTCCTTTGATGAACAAATTTTTATTTTATTAAAACATTTATTTTTTCTTTGAGTGCTTGTACTTTAGGTGTACTTAGATGTTACATGTAAGGAACCATTGTCTAATCCAAGGTCATGGAGATTCATTCCTATATTTTTGCTAAAAGTTTTATAGTTTGACTTCTGGCCACCCATATAAACTAATATGTCCACCCAGCACTCTATGTAACCTCTACCACAGTTTACTTCTCTTCATAGCACCTATCATTTCCTGACATATGTGTTTTTTTGCATGTTTATGAACTCTGTGAGAATAGAGAAGGCATTTCTTTTGTTCACTGCTGTATCCTTAGTGTCGAAAACAGTGCCTGACACATGATAGGTACTTAATAATGATTTGTAAAATGAGTGAGTCAATGAATAAATATCCTTGTGCACAGAACTTCATGTCTAAAATTTTCAATTATTAAAAAATAAAATAAAATTTTCAATTATTCAAGATTCCCTAGAAAAAATGAATGATGAGTGAATTGCTGTGATGCCAATGAAAGTTAAATGATAATGCAATGAAGACCAAAATCTTGATTTTATTGTTGGCCATCACCCTTAACCACTGTAATGGCTTTGTGTCATGGCTGGATCTCTTTTAGATATGAATAAGGATGCAGCTGATAGGAACTGGGACACAAATTTATATTGCTCTGTTATGTTACTCTCTTGGATTCTTCTTTCTGTATCACCAGATGCGTAAAGATAATTTCAAAGGAATTGAAGAGAAAAAAAATGTTAACAGTTAAACATAATAGGAGTTTAATATTTATATTTTTTTCCTAAATGGTCTTCCTAAAATGTCTGAAAGACACTTTAAATCATTAATATACTGAGAATAGCAACCTCCAATACTTTCCAAAGTATTTTATAAAGACTTCCTTCACTGTTTTGAACATGAGTTATTTTAAACTTCTAAGAACTTAGCACAGAAAAACAAACAAAATTCTCAATGCAACCATCATTTCACTGCTTGGTCATATGACATGAAAATGTCATGGGTCTTACAGGCAAAGCTGGACAAGGGAGTGGGCAATATGAGAATATGCAAAACGCATCAGACTATCTCTAGAATATTTCTGATCTCAAGTGCAGTTAACAAATTCTCAGTCCACAGTTACACCTAAATGACCCTTGTACTCACATATATCTGAGTTTATGAATAGCATGAAAGGAATTTAAAATAAAATCTTATAAGACATGGCAATCATTAAATTAAGATGAAGCAAGTGTTATGAAGTATGAAAACATGGGACTTGAATTCTATTTATTCAAAGGTCTTCACTGAGTTGAGCATGTTCTTTTAACAAATTCAATTACTGATTTGAATATGTATTATATTTTAATTATTGCAGCCATGTAAAGAAGCTCTGGTTAAGGAGGAATTTAATAAAAATATCTAATCAGCTTGAGTTAGTCAATCATTTAAGTTTTTTTCACAAAGATCTAATTTCTAGAACAGTTGTGCCTATATTTTTTGTAGGTACATCCCTATAGTCTGGTGTATCCTGTACACAAATTATTTTAGAATTATACTAGCTTATCTTAACTGCTTTTCTAGAGATATTTATTTATTTATTTATTTATTTATTTATTTATTTATTTATTTATTTTTTAAAGATCCCATTCATTTATTCATGACAGACACAGAGAGAAGCAGAGACACAGGCAGAGAGAGAAGCAGGCTCCTCACCAGCAGTCTGATGTGGGACTCGATCCCAGGTTCACCACCTGAGCCAAAGGCAGATGCTCAACTGCTGAGCCACCCAGTAGCCCCACTGAGAAGTTTTATTTTTATTTTTATTTTTATTTTTTTTGAGAAGTTTTAAATAAGAGAGAAAGGTTTTGGCTTTTTCCATTACTGATATATATGTACAATGAAGAGTAACTTCCTGATTTGACTGCTATGTTTTGTTTAATTGACATAACAATGCAGATTTACTCTGCCATATGGAATAGTAAAGGAAGGTTGAAAAGGAATAACCATCAATTAATATAGGGCCTATAGTAATTCTATATTTCAAACCAGCCAAAACTTCTAGATAGATATTCAGATCATATGTATTATCATATATATGGAAAAGATAGACATCAAAAGATTTATTTAATAAATGCATCATCGATGAGCGTTTTATTCAGTACCAAAAGGATGCTGTGTCATGAGGTTTTTGTCTATAAGAAGATGCTCACCTCAAGATAGCTTAAAAATATAGGCAATTTTTATCTCACTTAGTATGAAGTCAGAGAGAGCTGGTCCAAGTTAATTCAAGTTAAGTAAAGCCTCCAAGTTCTTGGAATTTGCTCTGCTAGCCTTAACCGGTTGGCCATTATCGCGAGGCTCATCCCTTCCTGGTCTTTTTTTTTTTTTTTTAATAATAAATTTATTTTTTATTGGTGTTCAGTTTGCCAACATACAGAATAACAGCCAATGCTCATCCCATCAAGTGCCCCCCTCAGAGCCTGCCACCCAGTCCCTTCATGGTCTAATGGTTGCAGTACCTCCTAACAATGAAACCTGAATACAAGGTGTAAACTAGCTTGTCCCAGTCAAACCATTTACACATGATCACCCTGTCTTTAATCAATCATATCCTTCTTTGTAAATAAAGTCCTCATTTTCACTTAGTGATGGGGAAATTAAATGTTTTCCTATTCAACAATCTAATCTAATCTAGGTTTTTCTGTCTAATCCTGTTATAGCAGTCACAAGCAACTAGTGAATGAAATCCAAGTATTATCAGAATTAGCACATTGTCCATCCCTGATATATGCTGGTTGGAGAGAGAGGGGAGGAAAGGGAAAAAAGAGAATCTGTTTGAATGAGTGATGATGACCTTTGTGGACACAGCTGGACTATGCTATCTTCTACTGCTGGAGTCATCAGCTGGTCCTGCCCAGGTGCTGGGCAGATAGAGAAGTCTGATTTCTTTTTTCTTAAAGTAGGCTTCACACCCAGAATGGAGCCCAACATGGGGCTTGAATTCAGAACTCTGAGATCAAAATGGGAGCACTTAACTGATATCAAGAATCAGGCACTTAACTGATAAGCCACCCTGGAGCCCCAGGGGTGTCTGATTTTTAAATTATTACTGACATGCTGGTTTCAACATAACTGGTGGACATGATTCTCTAGACCTCCGTTTAGCCTTATTTTGGCTGCATTTTCCTTTGGAACTCATAAATCTCTCACACTCCCTCTGAGGGTCTTTCCCATTGTTCCATTGCACCACTATCGAAGTAGCCCACAACTCCTGCTCCTCAGCTCAGAAATCTCTCATTTGGAAAGGCAGAAACTTGTGAGGTCAAATTTTCTGCCCTCCAAGAGCTTAGGAGAGTGAAAAGGGGATGAGTGACTGCTTACTTTGAGATCCCAGCCTATCCTGTTGGCTCAGATCCTTCCTGAAGACCCTTGCCTTCCGTCATCTCCAGATGAGGAGGAGGTACCATTTACATGATCTGGCATACACGAACACTTCAAAAGTTTTACGTTCAGGCCTCTGTCTACTCCGACTGATCCATTTGGATTTAGGATGTGTTCAGGCACCAAACTAACTTCCCTAAACTCTGCCTCCCCCAGAATATTTCTCTCTCCCTTATTTCCTGTTGATACCTCCTGTGTCGTAGGTGGGAATGGGATAGAAACAAGTCAATCGTTTTGTGGCAGTCCCTGCTTATCCTAGCCATGAGTCATCTGGGTCGTGGGATGGTCTTGAAAGAGAAAAAAGCCCCATGTCTCCAGTGCATATCATAAGTAACTTTATGCACGTATTGTTTTAGTACTGACTTATCTCTTGCCACAGAGTGCCTGACTCCCTTAGCTAACAAGTACTTGCCTTTCACATACTGTAAATCAGAATCTGCATCTTAACAAGATCCTTGGATAACTCTTATGCATTTTAAAATTTTAGAAGCACTGCCTAACCAGTTCTAGGCTTTTCTGGGTTCAGAGAAACTAAAGGCAATAATTAAACAATCAGTAAAATAACACTTAATCTGGGCTGAACACCCAAGTTCGCATATTAAAAGAGGTTCCTGACTTTTTTTTTTTTTTAAGATTTTATTTATTTATTCATGAGAGACACACAGATAGAGAGGCAGAGACACAGAGAGGAGAAGCAGGCTCCATGCAGGAAGCCTGATGTGGGACTTGATCCTGGAACTCCAGGGTCATGCCCTGGGCCAAAGGCAGATGCCAAACCACTGAGCCACACCCAGGGATCCCCAAGGTTCCTGACTTCTTTGCAGAATTGGTAAGAAAAGATACCAACCTAAACACACCCTGGTTATATTCCAAAATTTAAATAACAAAGGGAAATATTCAAAACTTGGAGGAAAGAAATAACAACTGATTTGCAAAGCAAAAAGGAAAAACAATTGATAGACATCATCCGCTAGACAGGAGTAGAATAATTATTCACTAGAGGGAAATGGAGCAGCAGCTAGAAGGTAGGGTATAACATTACAGAGTGCTGTCAGAAAAAGGCCTACCCCAGAAATTCAATACACAACTAAGGTACATTAAAATATCTGTCAGGGCACACTAAAAATATTTGCAAAGATATGCAAAGATTCAGAAAAATCTAGCATTTATGTACCCAGCTGTGGAAAATTCTGGAGACACAACTCTAACTAAAAACAAAAGACTCAGACAGAAATGTCAAGAGAGGGAGATGAAGAGGAGTAAGTGATTAGGAAAGAATCTTTCAACACAACTTGCTGGGTCAGATAATAAGAATAATAGTGAAGTTCTTTACATGCTCTGTCTTACTCATTCCTCATCTCAATTCTGGGAACTGGATGCATTAGTTATCTTTTGCTATATAACAAAGTACCCCTAAATTTAGCACCTTAACACAACAGTCATGATTTCACACTTTCCATGGGTCACAAATCTGGGAATAGTGTGCTGGCTCAAGGGTTTTCTTGAGGATGGAGTCAGAATGTCAGCCACAGCTGTCGGCATCTGAAGGTTTGACTTTAGCAGAAGGGTCTACTTCCTAGATGACTTTACTCACATGACTGTTGGCTGGAGGCTTCAACTCCTCATCACATGGGTCTCTCCATTGGGCTACCTGAGTGTCCTTCTGACATGGCAGCTGGCTTCCCCCTGAGAAGTCAGCAAACATTGTGAGAGACAGAGAGATTCAGAGGCCACAATGTCTTTTATGATCTCATCTCAGATGTCACATAATGTCACTACCACTTTATTCTAGTCACTAGAAGCAAGAGACAAAACCCAACATGTATGCAGGTGGGGGGGGGGGGGTAGAATTAAACTCTTTATTTAAGGGGAGGATCAAAGAATGTGTGGACATTTTAACTCACCACAATGGTATTATTTCTACACTGAGGCACAAAAAAGTTATTTAACTTCCCCAAGTTTATGTAGTTAGTAGGCAGAGGTACTGAGACACAAGCCCAGGAGTCTGACTCGCATGCCCAAGTTCATACTACAATGTGAAACTGCCTTTCAATGAAAAAAGTTAGATTGCCTAGAAAAGTGTCATACACATTGACATGAAGATGCATACTGCCAGTGATAACATAATAAATACCTGGAATTAGAAGTTCTAAGTTATTTTGGCCAAACTCAACAGTTGGTGCCAACTCATTAGAGAGATGTGGAGAAATGTGACATCCCCAAGATCTAGGAGTAGAAGAGTATTTAGGGAAGCATAGAAGAGTATTTCAGGAAAGGAGAATGGGAAAAGCATTGAGTGAACAGAGCATCCGGAAATAAGTGGGGAAGAGTTATCTTATTTTTATAAAAAAATGAAAAAAATAGAATATTAGCACCTGAAAATGCAAGATGATTATTAATGGGATGGAAAAGTTCATCAGATTTCCAAAGTTAATAAGGAGGAATTTGAGCCAACCAGAAAAATAAGGAAAAAATGGTTATAACAGAGAAAATGATATAATAAACAATAGGATTAAGAGACTAAAATGAAGTATATCCCTTGTTACATTAAATGTCAATATATTCCATTCTTTCATCAAAAGACAGAGATAGATTAGATATAATAATAGAAAAAGCTAGCTATATAGCATTTACAGAAACATATCTGTAAATTGATAATGAGAGTTTAAAAATAAAACATTGGACAGATGGCAAACAAAAAGATTATTAGACAAGGAGGAATGAAAGGTTATGGACACCCCCTAAGAAAAGGAGACACATTGCATGATACTAAAAAGCAAAACTAGGAAGAGATATGTCATAAATCTATATGCTCACACAGTATGGCAGTGAAAATTACTAGAAATAGAAGAACTTGATAAAAATATACTAACTGTGAGAGATTTAATATAATCTAAGAATTAGATTTATACAAAATTTAAAAATAAACAAGTACTTAAGAAATCTGAATAATATAGCAGTAGCCTACAAGTATGAAAAATGCTCAGGGACAAGAGAAGTTTTGAGGTGTTTATTTCAGGTTCACAAACATTTTTCTCTATGATCTTAGAAAGCCTTGCCCTAGGCCAGAGAAAAGTAAAGATCCTGATATGAATACATTTATCCACAGACTTTTCTATTCCTGCTTGACATTCATTCCTTCAAGAGGTGTTTCATAATTGTTATGATATAAAAGAAGCTATGCAAATCCTTAATGAATGTAGAAAGCAGTGCTCTATGTTGTCAAAAAATTTATTTTCCATTTCAAAGCTTTTTGACATGTTTTTATTTCTCTTTTGGAAAGAAACAACTAAATATGTTAGCAATCCATCATTTACTTGTACAGTACACAAAGCTTTAAGTCAACGTGCAGTACAAATAGTAAACAGTCTCCCCCATAATTTGAAGGCACCCTGAAAGATTTATTTTTAGAAGGAGAAAACACTAACACATGGGCAATATAAAAAGATGCATTTTGTAAGTATATTTGAAAAGGTAACAACAATAAGCTCCATGAACTTTGCCTCAATTTTATGAAAAGATCCATAACAATTTAACAGATTTTATCTCCGGTTAAATATACCATCATCCACTGGTATGCCACACCAGTTACTAACTCATATTTCAATTATTTCCACATTTAAATTAATTAATATAGTATTGTTATGGAACAACTACTCTGTGGCTGGCCTTTCAGGCAAGTAAATAAGAATTCAAGGGCTCTGGTAATTGATGCAATTTATTAGTGGATTTTAAGGACGCTTTTTAAAAGATGTGGGAAGTAATTCAATAGAATCACTTTATTTACCATTTTACGGAATGTCTGGGACTACATAAGAAGTACTAAGTGTGCAATCACTTTGCAGAGTGGTAACTTAAAGATAAAACTTAATTGAATCCCAGATAAAGATCACTGGCAGAGAATTTAGCCCACGTATTAGTCTGTCTCATAGTCGGTTAGCTTTATTTCAAGCAGTAGGACTATTATCTCCCTTTACTCTCATTCTTCCTGTTACTCAAGTTTGGATGACTCCACTGCCAAATGGCTGAAAGCAAAAATATAAACAAAGTTCAAGTTAAGAATTTCAGTGGTTTGAAGACTTCTGGTGAAAGAGGGGAAAGTTTGTGTCTATTTACCAATCTGCAGGACCTCTAACATTTCACCCATGCTATGCCTGTCCCCTCATTAACAGGAAGCAGCTCTGTTTACCTAGCCTCCTTAGACTGCAAAAAGTCTGAAATCAAATAGGATTATCATTGAGAAGCTACTTTTCAGTTACTTGCTCATAAAAACAAAAGGCATTTTTGTGAAACTCAGAGCATATCCCTTCAGGGGGAAAATATGTCCCCAAACCAAGTGAGGACAGTGAGTCAGGCTAGTTATCTCCCAGATTTCATTCAACTAACAAATGTCTACCCTACAGTTACTCAATATTTGCACCAGAGTTCTGATAAATTCAAGTGCAGTTTACACCTATCCTGCTAAAATACCCAAGAGAGTTATGTGATAAATAGGTAAGGGTGAATAGTGTCACTTGCTAGTAAAATTAAAGTCAAATATTTCCAAAAAATCAAGCTCTCAGACTAACAGTTATTAATCAGATCATGCAAAATAAAATCATGAAATACCAATTTACACTCACTAGATTGGCAGAAAGTTTAGGATGATGAAACTAAGTTTTGGCCTAGACACACTGCTGATGGAGAGTCTGAATTTATATATATATATATATATATATATATATATATATATATATATACACATACACACACACTTTGAAAACAAGTCAACATTATCTTGATGTTATAAATAACCTATGACCCAGAAACTTCACTTCTAGGCATATACCCTAGAAAAACTCTTGAATTCATGCATCTGTAGACACGTACAAAAGATGATCATGGCAGCATTCCTTATAATACCAATTATCGGATAAATCTCAAATGTTCATCAATATAGAGTTGATTCAAAAGAGATATGGAATGGCAATACAATAGGATAGTATACAGCTATTAAGCTAAAAGAGCTATGGGGATCCCTGGGTGGCTCAGCGGTTTAGCGCCTGCCTTTGGCCGGGACGTGGTCCTGGAGTCCCGGAATCGAGTCCCACGTTGGGCTCCCTGCATGGAGCCTGCTTCTCCCTCTGCCTGTGTCTCTGCCTCTCTCTCTGTGTGTGTGTGACTATCATAAAAAAAAAAAAAGTATATTTCAAAAATAAGATGTTGAAAAAAAAATAAGATGTTGGAACAAGAAAAGTCAAAACGATACATACCTTTCTACTCCACTTTTATAAATTCTCAAAATATGCAATACTAAATACACATTTTTAAGAGAAGCATTCATATGAAGCAACATATTTTTTAAAGGGCAAGGAGATGTTAAATCCCAATTTCAAAATAGTGGTTACCTATGGGGACAGGAGTGGGAGGTCACGATATGGAGAAGAAATGTACAGGGAATCCAGCAGTAGAAGCAAACTTCTTTAGCCATGGTTTGTTTTGTTTCTTCATACTTTCCACATGTTATATAGTATATTCCTTTGTGTTCATGAAATAGTTTTAAATTATATTTTCAAACACAATCTCTGGATAGAAAATAGAATAGATTGGAATGAGAGAACTATTGTGTCTAATCAGAAGCTATTGCACGTTACTTTTAAAAGCATACAGGCTTTGCACTCTCGTAAACAAAAGCTTTCAGAATTGGTCTGCAGGGATCCCTGGGTGCGCAGCGGTTTGGCGCCTGCCTTTGGCCCAGGGCGCGGTCCTGGAGACCCGGGATCGAGTCCCACGTCGGGCTCCCGGTGCATGGAGCCTGCTTCTCCCTCTGCCTATGTCTCTGCCTCTCTCTCTCTCTCTCTCTCTCTCTCTCACTGTGTGTCTATAATAAAAAAAAAAAAAAAAAAAAAAAAAACAGAATTGGCCTGCAAAAAAAGTGTGTGTTGGGGGTTGGGATGTTAGCTCACACTTGCAGGCCCTGAAATAAAGTGGTCTCCTTGATAGGTTTGCTCCCATTTGCTACATCGATTTGCATACACTTATACCATTGCATAAATATGTTTAAGCCTACATTAATTTTAGAGTATGCAAAGAAAAATTCTGGGAAGATTGACAAGAACCTACAGCAGTTGTCTCCGACAAGTAGATTTTTTTCATTTTATGGTACAATGTATTGTATTTTTCATTTAACTTTACTTTTAAAATGATTGTATTCTATATTGTAATCAATTGGTTGGTTGGTTTCACTACAGGAGGCCTACGTTTCGGATTAAATGCTTTTTAGAAGGAGGGCAGGGGGTGGGAGAAGAGGCTGCGGACGGGAGGACCGAGGAGCAGGGGCGAGGGCAACCGCCCGGCCCGCGGCGTGGGGAGCGCAGGGCCTCCCGCGGGCGCCCCCTGGCGGGCACCCCCCGGCGGCGCCACCCCCGCCGCGCCGCGCCGCGCCCCCGAGCGGTTGCCCTGGCAGCGGGGCGGGCGTGGCCGCAGCTCACAATCGCCCAGTCCCCGCGGCTCCCACGCCGCCCCCTGCGCTCCCCTGGCGGCGAGCTGGCCACGGCGGACCGGGGCCCATGGACACGCACACCCGCTCCCTGCTGCCCCGCGCGCGCTCGCCTGCTCTGCCCGCGGAGACACCACTCGCGCCTGGGCGCCCAGGCCGGGCTCCGGGAGCCCGAGGTCGCGGCGGGGGCCCGCGCCCGGTGGCAGGGCCCTAGGGCTGGGGCTGCCCGGCGCCCCCGCAGGCCTTCCGCCGCTCTAGGAGGTGAGCCTGGCATCTTGCTGCCTGCACACCTGGCCTTTCCCTTGAAATTAGTTCTTAACCTCCCTCCCCTGCGGGTTTTTCTGAGACGTAACACTGAAAGGGACAGGGGCGCCTGGTGGCCCAGTTGCTGAAGTGTCTGCATTAGGCTCAGGTCATGATCTCAGGGTCCTGGGATAGAGCCCATCTGAAGCTCTGCTCAGTGGGGGAGTCTGTTGTCCCTCTCCCTCTGCCCCTCACCCCTGCTCCTGCTCTCTCTCCCTCCCTCTTGCTCGCTCTGCTCTCTCTCAAATATAGTCATTAAAATAAATAAAACTGAAATAGACACTGTGGCCGTGGCAGAGTTGAAACCCACAGAAATTTGATTTATTCATAACCAGCCTGTGTTAAGGGACTTTGCTAAATATTTTACTAAGATTGTCTCATTTCCTCTTTTTTACAAGCCCCATGGAGTGGGTACTGTCATTTCCATTTCACAGATAAAGAGACTGAGGCACAAACCATGTAGATAATGTGTCCAGATTTATGCAACCAGTTTGTATAAATGACACAGAGAAGGAAGGAATCACCAACAACCAGATCTCCTTGCCTGCAGTCCCACACTCACCACTGTTCCAAGCGTGGTTCCCTTCATTCCTCTTTCTAGCAAACCACCCTTGTATAACAGATTCCTTGGAGAAGTTGATAAGTTCTGTGGATCCCCCACAGGGGGAAAATGGACCTGGACACACACACACACTGCAGATTGTCGAATAATTTCAGAGGTCTCAGGCCCAAACATTGACCTTGGGTCAAGAAATCCTGTTCGATTCCACAGTCTTTTGAGACTGTCTATACAGATGATCTGGCGGGGGTATGCCAAGGTGGCTCCAGGGCCAAACAAAGGTAAAGTATACATAGTGGAGCATGTGTATATATGATGAACCCCCCCAAACCCTGAAAATCAGAGATGTTACACAATTTTTCGAGGAAGCCAGAACTAGAGTGTATTATGCTAAGTAAAATAAGTCAGTCTGAGAAAGACAAACACCATATGATTTCACTCATATGCGGAATGTAAGAAACAAAACAGATGAACATAGAGGAAGGGAAAGAAAAATAAAGATAAAAACCGAGGGGGGGGCGAACCATAAGAGACTCTTTCACTATAGGGAACAAACAGAGTTGCTGGAGAGGAGAAGGTGGAGGGATGGGGTAACTGGGTGTTGGGCATTAGGAGGGCAATTGTTTTATGCAAGTGTTATATACAAGTGATGAATCACTAAATTCTACCTCTAAAACTAATAAATAAACGAACTGAAGAGGCCAGAACTGGAGGGCAGGACTTTTGTTATTTCCTCCAGTGGGGCGAGGCTCTTGGTCAGTCTTGGCAGCAGGTTGTGAAGATCAGCACAGGGCACCACTCGCTCCCCAGCCCTTCAGGGCTTTAGCTGGAAGAGTGCACACTGTAGAACTGGCCCGTGGACTATGGAATTCATCATTATAGTTTGCCTGGACGATGCCGCACGCTGCTAATTCTTTGTTGGGGTCAAGTCCCTGATTAGGACGTCTCTATTCACACAAGTGAGGTGACATAGATTCAGGAGAGTCAATGAGCTATTTGGAAGCACGATATCCTGTTGCGTATATTGTGCCTATGTATGCAGTATGACACGGCACCTACCTAGAATATGGCTGGTAATAACAGAACAAACCATACACAGCTGCTAAAGTAAATATCACCCAGACGTGCAGCGGAGGCCAAGTGACGTGGGGCAGCTCAGGACTCAGTGGGAGCCTATTTACACACATAGTTCTAACCAGCTGTGTTATCTGGTTTCCTAGTCCATCACATGTTATAAACAGATTAGAAGGGAAGAGAGGGGCTACAGCAAACAGGACATTGAAGCCACAGGCCATGTGATGACTGATGTCCCAGGGGCAAAGGAGGAAACACAAAGAAAAGCCAGCAGGCAGACAAGTGGAGAGAAAAGGACGAGGCAGCAATGTGCATTTGACAGTGGTAGTCACTCTTCTCGCTTACCGTGCTCTCCTCCTTGACTTCTCAGGCCCTTCTCAGGCTTCTCTGCAGCCACCAAAACCTCCAGTGCCCCCATAGGCCAGGCTCAGATCTCTCTCTCTCTTGAATTTTGTACCCTACTGCCTTGTGGATTCTGACTCAGCATGTCCCACGCATAACCGTCTACACTCTCTGACCAATCTGGACTGCATCTTGAGCTCCCCATCTCAGACACAGGTAGCCAGTTGCTCAAGCCAGAAACCTTGTCCTTTTCTGGGCATTTTCTTTGGTTCCTTCTGCTCCTCAATCTTCTACTTTTCAGTCATCATTTATTGAGCAACCATTACTTGAATACCTTGCATGAGCCAGGTTCTGGGTGATGGAGAAATAATTTGGTCATTATAATAAAAAAAAAACTTCTGCTCTATGAAGGCTCTGTACTTGTGGGCAAGTCACACAATACATAAATTGAATATATCAGTATCTAGAGATCTATAGAAATGTAACATACAGTAATGTTTCACTTCATTATGAAGGAAAAAAAGGGATGAAGTGACATGGTGGCTGCAGTTTGAATGGTAAGAACTGTCAACCTGTTGGTTTCAGGGCAAAGAACACTCCAGGCAGAGGGAACAAGAAGGTGCAGAGGCAGGAATGTACTTCTGCTCCATAAACAGAAATACGGCCAGTGTGGCTGGAAATCACCTTATCAAGGGAGTTTGGAGTAAAGATCAAGGGCAGAGAAAATGTTCTTACAAGATCATCATGAGGTGTTTGGATTTATTCTGATTACAACGAAAAGCTATTGAACTGCTTTTTTTCTTTAAGATTTTATTTATTTATTCATGAGAAACACACAGAGAGAGGCAGAGGCATAGGCAAAGGGAGAAGCAGGCTCCCTGTGGGGATCCTGATGTGGGACTTGATCCCAGGAACCCGGGATCACAACCTGAGCCAAAGGCAGATGTTCAACCATTGAGGCCAGCCAGGTGCCCCCTGAACTACTTTTAAAAGTTTGGGGAGAAGTTTCTGGCATGAAAGTAGTATTCTATATCCTGATAGGAGTTTGGATTACATAGATATATGCATTTGTCAAAACTCATGGAATGGTACACTTAATTCTTGTAATTTCATTATATATTCAAAAGACAAAGGGAAAAAAAGAACTGTAAGCAAATATCGAACCCCAGCTAAGGATATTGTATGCTGGAATAGGCCTGCAATTTACTTTGAAATGGATCAAAAAATAAGATGGATGAGTGTGGATAGACAGATGGGTAGAGGTGTGATAAAGCAAGTAAAGCATTAACAACAGGATCTCAGTGGTAGATAAATGGATATTCAACTTTTCTTTACATTCAAAAATAGTTATACTAAAATGTTGGAGGTGGAGTTGTCTGATCTACATTTTAAAAAGATTTCTCTGGGGACTGAATAAAGAAGGGGCTCTGGGGGATTGCTAAAGAAGCAGTGAGACAACCTAGAGCCTGTGGCAAGGATTTGGCCTAGGACAGCACCACTGGCAGCTGGTGTCAGGCTATATTCTGAAGGTAGAGTTACAGGATTTGCTGATGGATTTAAAGAGTATGGGGATCTCTGGGGAAAGAAAGGATGAAGAATAACTTCTAGTATTTTCATCTGAGTAGACTCATGGATGGTGATGCCAATATCAAAAGTGGGGAGAACTGGAGAAAGTCAGGGTGCTATCAGCTGTCCTGCTCCGGACATGTTACGTTTTGAATGGCTATTAGAGGTCCATGTGAAAATGAAGTGTCAACAGGTAGAGACATCACTGTGAAGCTCTGCGGAGAGTCGGAGATGTCTGTGAATCTGAGATCAAGCAACCAGACGCCTCACATTGGGATGAAGGTCATGAGACAAGATGAGACCATTGGGGCGGTGTGTGAGAATAGAGAAGAGTCCTGAGGGCTGAGCCCTGAGCACCCCAACAGTTAGGCTTCTGACAGAAGAGGGGAGCCAGAAAAGGAGAATGAAGAGTGGGTGGTGAGGGAGGAGGGGACTAGGCAACGGAGATGTCGTGGTTGCCTAGAGAGACACAGTTCAGAGGAGCAGGCGGTCCCCAGTGCAGCTCACTGCCACAGGGGTGTAGGTGAGGGAGCATGTTTGTGGGAGAAAACGTGATGTAGTTTGAGATTTTGTAGTAAGATGGAACCTTTTCAATTGCAAACAACAGAAACTCAGCTGACTAGCTTATACTAAATTAAGAGGGGTGGGGAGGGCATGTCCTGAGGGCAACCTCTGCCCTCGGTCTCTGGCTCTGTAATAGGCACTCTCCCTGACAGCCAGCACGGCAGCTCATGTAGCCGCGGCCCTCATCCTGCTGCTTAACTGCCTCAGCACACAGCAGTCTTCCATAAAGTTCTAGCAGAAGCATCTCATAGAATGCTGACTGGCTCATGTCTTTCCTGAGCACATGCTTGAGAAATTCACTGCACCTTGGGGAGAGAAGTCACTCACACTGGTGAAGCCTCAGTCTCAGACCCATTCCTATCACAGGGGATAGAAGAGGCAGCCCTATCCAAAATTTTGGGGCGGAAGCTTGCTTGACTTTATCTGATCTACATTTTAAAAATATTCTTCTGAGGACTGAGCAGAGAATAGACCTTAGGGGCCAGTTGCGGAAGCAGTGAGACAAATTAGAAGTCTGTGGCAATGATTTGGCCTAGGATAGCATGACTGCAGGATCTGGAATGGATTCCCAATATGTTAATGGGGTACCTTTCCCAGAAAAAGTGAGGGAAAAAAAAAAAGCAAGCTGGGCATACCTAGTATTACTTACTACTCAATTCAAAAGATTGTTTTTCCATTGGCAGAAGGACATAAAATTACATATTAGAATGTTGATCACAATTTAACAGTGGGGTTATCTAGGAGAATTACAGTTGTCTCTCGATCATTTACCTAACCTCATTCGTGTGCTAGATGACACAGTAATCATCCATCACATTTGGTGTCTCACCAAGCCCAGTAGATTCTTACTTATAATGAGCACCTCAAAATTCCACATGCTCTTTATAACATTTGTTAACTACTAAAGCCTTATGGTCTCTATGTTGGGAGGACATGCTGGTACAGAGCCATAGAGTGGGGAGCTCAAATTCTTACCTTGGCACTTTTGTTAGCCTTACCTTCATGGCTAAAATAGGCTGTGTCAAGGAAGGAGGATTAAATGAAACAAGAAATTAACAAGAAAGCTGCATTGCCAAGGCTAATATTAATTATGATGAAAGATTTATTTTGAAATATTTAACTTTATGCTAGCTGAATAATTCTCTGTATTTATGTGTAATTTATCCTTTTCATAAAATCGGTTGCAATAACTTGCAGTAATAACATAAGAAACAGCGTCTCAGGGAAGACTTAAGATATTATTTAACCCCCCAAAAAGATGACAGAATTAACTTGGAGTTGTATGTTTCTGTTTTTTGTTTTTGCTGCTATAGTTTTAGTTTTGGTCTAGAAAAGCATTTTCAAGAAGGGGTCGAGTATGGCTTTAGCAGACAAGAGACTCGAGAACTTGCAAATCTACAAAGTCCTTCAGTGTGTTCGGAACAAAGACACGAAGCAGATAGAAAAGCTGATCAGGCTTGGATACCCTGAACTAATCAATTTCACAGACCCCATCAATGGACACAGTGCTCTGCACCTGGCCTCTGTTTCCAATGACATCGATATGGTCAGCTTTCTTCTTAGCCTTGGTGCTCACCCTGATGTGCAAGACAAGATGGGCTGTACTCCGACAATGAGGGCTGCAGAACTAGGTCATGAGTTGTCCCTGGAAATATTAGCCAAGGCAAAGGCTGACATGACTAAAGTTGATAATGAAGGAAAAGGTAAGAAAACCCAAGATTCCACCTGGCAGGCGCAATCCACTTTGTAGCCAGAAATCAATAAAGTGGACTTTTTTGCTTTCCAACTTTAGAAGTGAATTACTCATGAGTTTAAGTGAAAAGCCAGGTTCTCACTGCTATACCTAAGGACCCCATCTCCTTATAATTTGAAAATGGTCTTAGGTGCTGAGAGTTTACTCACTTAAAAAGAAAATTAGAGTTAGATTAATCTGTGTTTGGTGGTTTTTCAAAACGTGGAGAATTTTTAGCATGATAAATTTGGTATTACCAAATTCATGATTCATGATCACCGATTATAAAATATAAAATTTCTTGTTTAGAACAAAAGATGAGGGAGAGTATTTCTTATTCCTTTTTATACTTTAGAACTTCAAATAGTACTAGATCTGGACTCCAAAAGGATTTTTGTCCCCTTTCAATAGCAGTCTGATGTAGAAAGGGGTTGTAGTTGGGAACTGGAAGGGCTAAGGTGAATTCTGGCATAAAATCCAATTTTTTTAGGGTCAGTTGAAATGTATTTGGAAATAGCACTTGAAACTGGAGACACGGCATTTCCATGCTCTTTCAGGTGAAACTGCCCCACTTCACTCTATTCTCCATAATCTCATCTTAACACCATGTTTGGGAGTTTCTTGCCCAAATAACTCAAGGTTCCAGAAGGACTTGACACAGCCTCATGAAAATTACCACCAGGCTTAATATAAATTGGTAAATTTAATCAGTTGTTCCAAGGAGTTGCTTCAAATACAAAGCCACTAACATCAGTCCTGTGCTGGAGAAATAAATTCAATTTTTTAGTGTTAATGTTTTCTGAGAGGAACAAAATCTGCTTTTGTAACTCTCTTCAGACTTGGTATTTGATAAGTGACTTTCTTAAAACAATAGAACCTGAGGACAAGAAAAGGAACATTCATTTAATTACTTAATAGTGTTGCATAATGAAATGAATGTCAGATGTATTCAGGGGTCAAATGTGTTTTAAAATGTTAAATTCTGAAAAAGAAAAAAAAGAAGCCTCTCAAAACTATAGCATATCATTTCCCAAAGCGTGTTCCATGGGCCACTGAATCACTGGGATGTTGATAAGCATTACATGCAAAATTGGTTCTACTGTCAAACTTGTTAGAGAAACATTAAATAAAACAGAGACAGGTTGATTTCACATTTGTCAGACAGACTAAAGACAGTGACATTATCCATTCGTCTACGACACTTGAAATAGTTTTTCCTTATGGAATATTACATACCTGGAATTTTGTAAAAAAAAAAAATACTTTGGAGAAACTGTAGTGGTGAATGGTTTGCCTTCTGGAATTTGAATCAAATATAATCTAAAAAAAAGTTGAGAAATATTATATCATAAAATTCTAAAATTGTAAAATTAAAACTAAGCAAGTAAAATTAGAAACAAGATCAAGTGAATTCTTGTAGCAAATGCAACAGCCATATGGTTAATTTCTAAGCTCATTCAAATTAATATTAAACCTATCAAGGTCCTGGGAGATGAATGTATGAGAAAACAATCTGATAAATCACATAGGAAGAATTAAAAATATAAAACTTGGAACAAATATAAATCTTGATACATGCATAACCACCTTGTTAGTACTGCCCCATAGAGACTTGATTCTATATAACCCATGGTAATGCTTATTGCACCGAGAGCCCTGACTTCCCCACATCAACAAATCTAGCTCGCCTTGCACAGCTCTCAGTTTTGGCTGCCACTAGCCCCATTGCTTTGCTTATTCCACAGTCCTTTCTGCCATTATCATCCTATTTTCCAGGGATTGATATATGACTCACTGCACATTGTTCCTAAAGGATAAGCCAAAAAGAAAAAAAGGATAAGCCAAGATTTAAATGGTTAAAATACTTACTGGATCTTTAGAAGGATGTGGGACATACTCTAGGCTAAACTGTGCTTTTGAACAATTTTGCAGAACATGGAAAAGATAAATCTCTAAACCAAGAAGCTCTTTCCTGTATGTTGTCCTGGGGGATTAATTCGTGTCTGTCTATTCTGGAGAACAGAAGAGTGTTGTCTGTTCTCTTTAAGGGGTGAGCTAGACTAGCTGCTAACAGCACCCATTCCATTGGTTCTCCCATTTATAGGAATACATACCCAGTCCTCAATGCCGTATGCAAATTCTACGATCTACCATCTTTGCCCTCTTTTTTGCTTCAGTTTTAGAATGTTAATTAATGTTCTTGTGGCCTAAAGAGTCAGTCCAGATAGACTTCAACTGTGAGTTGCACATGCCTCATTATAAATATCCATTTCCCAAGTACTTTAGGGTCTTTTCTAATGAATTCAGCCTCAACTGGTATTCTCCAGGTGACATTGTTGTTGGTTGTTGTTTTGGTCCACTGTTGCCTACTGTGACTTGTTTGGGTCTTTGAATTTCTATTTTCAACCATGTCCTTGACCATATTTCCGTTTTTAACTGTTCTGAGTAACCCTATTTTAGATATATCAGTTTATATGAAATATAGATTTTGCTTTTATATAAATTGTGGCTTTTAATGATAGAATTACTAACAATTTATATTTAATTAGATGGCCCAAAGGTTTGGCTACAGAATGGTCATTTATTTTTATATAATGAAGGTAAAATATATTTAACATATATAAATATATAAACAAATACATATGAAAATATTTTCCTATATGGTCCATATGCTCTTTATTTTGTTGTGTGTATGTGTCATGTTTTCTAAGGTTAATGGTCTGCTTTTAGTTCTTTTATTTTTTGGTTGTTGGAATGGTAGTATTATTTATTTTTATTATTTACTGATTAATTTTTAAAAATTGAGGTATAATCAGTTTCAGGTGTGCACATAATTTGATATTTGTATGGATTGCAAAATGATCACCACAATAAGTCTAGTTAACACCTGTCACCATATATAGTTACAGATTTTTTTCTTGGGGAGAGAACTCTTTTTGGTTATTTTAATGGCAAGTTTGATAGCTTTTCATATCCATATACATAAACCTTTGTTTATTGAATTAGCACTTTACATGGTATTCTTAACATTTTGTGATGAAAGAAGAGATTAGTACAATAACCTTTTGCATCCTTAAACTTACATGTCTGCTGCTTTTATATATGAAAAATCAGCTTGATAGATACAAAAAACTCCCTGTTTTCTTAAGAAATACTGTAGAGATCCTTTATTTATTTTCTAGCATTGAATGTTGCCATGGCAAAATCTGGAGGCTGGCTTGACTTTTTCTCCTTAGATGACTTGAATGGTTACCCAGACTTTCGCGGGACAAGTCCTCTACCTTGCTTTACCATGCCTTGATGACTGTTCTTAACCCATGTATTTTTTTTTTGAGACCCCAGTATGCTTTTTCAATGTTCAAATTCAAGTTTTTGCTTCAAGAAAGTTTTCTTCTATTATATCTCTACATTTTTCCTGTTCTACATGGTTCTACATGAATGTCAATTATACATACATGTTAACTTTTTTTTGCCTCTCTAGACCATTTCAGCTCTTCCACCATTTTCCTTAGTTTTTAGAGTTTTTCCTCCATGCCTGAGACCATGGTTTTGCTCTCCTTTCTCCAGCTTGACTTTCCTTTCTTCGGTGGTTTTATTTTTTCCTCTACCATTTCTTTCCTAAATTCAGCTGGCTTAATTTCATCTTTTTCTTCTATTTATCTTCTATTGTCCTAATAGCCCTGCTTTTACTCCTGGTCTATCTTTGCATTTTTGTTTTAGAAAAAAGTTATATTTAACTTCTTTGCTCTAATAGAAATAGGTCAGTCAATAATTTTCATGCATATAGTTGTTTCTTGCATTTATTTGTTCTAATATGTACTTTTTGCCTAGCATTTATTATCAGGTTTCTTTCTTATAGTATCTGTGTTTTTCATTGGCCATATGCTGGTTTTCTTGGTGATTACTATTCCTCTTTGAATGAAGCCTCTATTTAGAGTGAGGTCATTACAAAGTCAGTTTGAGGTTTGACTGTTGTTTGCTCAGATTACATAATACCCCTGATTTGTAGTACATTTTTTACATGGATTATGTGGAGGGCCTGTATGTCAGAGTTCCTAGGTGGGGAGATTTGGCATTTTCCTCTCTTCATTGGAACAAAACGAGTTGCCAAAATGGCAGAGCCCTTTGTCATCTACTTTTTCTTCTTAATGCTGCTATACTGACAGCCTCTTTTTAAAATTTTTTTTATTTAAATTCAGTTTGCCAGTGCTCATCCCATCAAATGCCCTCCTTAGTGCCCATTACGCAGTTACCCATCCCCCACCTTCCTCCCCTTCCACAACCCTTTGTTTCCCAGAGTTAGGAATCTCTCGTAGTTTGTCTTCCTCTCTAATTTTCCCTGCTCAGTTTCCCTCCTTTCCCTTACAGTCCCTTTCACTATTTCTTATATCCCGCATATGAGTGAAACCATATGATGATTGTCCTTCTCTGACGGACTTATTTCACTCAGCATAGTACCCTCCAGTTCCATCTAAGTTGAAGCAAATGGTAAGTATTTGCCCTTTCTGATGGCTGAGTAATATTCTATTGTATATATAGACCACATCTTCTTAATCCATTCATCTTTCAATGGATACCGAGGCTCCTTCCACAGTCTGGCTATTGTGGACATTGCTGCTATAAACATTGGGGCGCAGGTGTCCCATGGTTTCACTACATCAGTATCTTTGGGGTAAATACCCAGTACAATTGCTGGATCATAGGATAGCTCTATTTTTAACTCCTTGAGGAACCTCCACACTGTTTTCCAGAGTGGCTGCACCAGTTTGCATTCCTACCAACAATGCAGAAGGGTTCCCCTTTCTCCACATCCTCTCTAACATTTGTTGTTCCCTGTCTTAATTTTTGCCATTCTAACTGGTGTGAGGTGGTATCTCATTGTGGTTTTGATTTGTATTTCCCTGATGGCAAATGATGTGGAGCATTTTTTCATGTGCTTGTTGGCCATGTGTAGGTCTTCTTCAGGGTTTTCTTCTGTTCATGTCTTCTGCCCATTTCATGACTGGATTGTTTGTTTCTTGGGTGTTGAGTTTGAGAAGTTCTTTATAGATCTTGGATACAGCCCTTTATCTGATATGTCAATTGCAACCCACTCTGTAGGTTGTCTCTTAGTTTTGTTAACTGTTTCTTTTGCTGTGCAGAATCTTTATCTTGATGAAGTCCTAATAGTTCATTTATCTTGATGAAGTTCCTAATAGTTCATTTTTGCCTTTGTTTCCCTTGCCTTCATAGATGTGTCTTACAGGAAGTTGCTGTGGCCCAGTTCAAAAAGGTTGCTTCCTGTGTCCTCCTCTAGTATTTTGATGGATTCTTGTCTCATATTTAGATCTTTCAATCATTTTGAGTTTATCTTTGTGTATGGTGTAAGAACGGTCCAGTTTCATTCTTCTGCATGTGGCTGACAGGCTGCTTCTTATAAACATAGCTGGTCTGCACATTTAATCATTCAGTACCATCTCTTTTGTCACTCTGCAGTTTTAGAGGGCACAAAGCAACCCACCAATAGCCCTCTGGCACACACAGTCCTATATGTGGGATACAGACTGCAAGATGCCAAATACCCGGTTGACAGGGGCTCACATCAACACTCACATTCTTCCCTGAATCAGGTCCTATCACATGTGATTGTGACTGTTTTCTATCAGAGGTTGACTATTTTTCCCTCTGTCTCAGTGTTTCAGTTGGTTTCAGAAGAAAAAGCAAGGCAGCTACACCTCTGCTTGGCCACCTTCAATTAGGCAATTATGAATTTCAAAATTATTTGTTTTTCTTTGCTATCTGGTTCAAATATATAGACGCTATTAATTAAGCTCTCTTTGGGAATTCTATTTTTCTACAGGCATTTTGTTTTACTGCATTTTACCTACTAAGCGGCATTATCGCTGTGCATTGATTGCCCTGGAACATGGTGCAGATGTCAACAACTCTACCTATGAAGGAAAACCAATATTTCTTAGAGCTTGTGAAGAAGCACATGATGTTAAAGAGACATGTCTGACATTTTTGGAAAAAGGAGCCAATCCAAATGCTATAAACTCAGTATGACTATTCCTGTGATTATAATATTCCTTTCTTTTTCAGTTATAGTGTTTTAGTAGTGTAATTTTAGCATTTAAATATGGTAAAATTATCCTGTTAACTTATAGCCTGTTCATTTCTATTCAAAATGTTTTTAAGATGATATACTCCCATTATCTTTCTATTGCCATGATTCTACAGTCTATTTCCTAATTACATTTGGAAAATTGGTGTTTATTATGCATAATGGTAAAAGATCATTAAAGAAAATAGAAAAGCTATCACTGATACCTAATAAAAATGTATCTTTTTCAAGGAAAATATGTAGTTCTGCTATTTCCTTTATCCATTTTTCTACCTCTCCTCATTTGGCCCATTTTATTGAGTTTTCTAATTATTTAATAGGCATTTCCAGACAATAGAAATCCATTTTTTTTCTCATTAGAAAACACCTATAACCTAATTTTAACATATATTTTACCCTTTTTTCTCCCTTTTGTTCTACTTTCTTTGAAAAAAAAAAGCACTTTTTAGCCTGATCTTTTTCACGGGGACATCTGGTATACCCTTGACTCTGATATTGGAACTCTCTATATTGACCTCTATGCCGATTTCATTTTTCCTATTTGCTATGTAAAATAAAGATGTAGAGAATTAAACATGCTAGTATGAATCTGAGGCCAAATGGATTTAGGTCATATTTATACCAAACTATTGTTTAAGATGACAGGTTTCACCAGCGTTTGATCTGTTTCCCATCCAGTCCACAGGTCGAACAGCTTTAATGGAAGCATCAAGAGAAGGAGTGATAGAACTAGTTAGAGGGATATTGGAAAGAGGAGGTGAAGTGAATGCCTTTGACAATGACAGACAACATGCTGCACATTTTGCTGCCAAAGGAGGCTTTTTTGATGTAATAATCTGCTCTTTATTTTTTTTTTTGCTCTTTACTTTAAAATTCGTTGCTCACCCCATTTCTTCCCTTTCTTCAAAATTTTTAAATACATAGATTACACTAAGAATTTTTCCAAGTTACCATTTTGATTTCCCTGAATAATTCTAAAATTATATTTTAAACCAAATATTATTTTTAAAAAACATTTTCTAGCTCTTTATTCAGTTTTATCTGCTTGCCAAGTTTATTCATTTAATATTACTAATAATGTTTTTCTGCATTCTTAACTATAGCAATTTAAAAATTTTGCCAAGGAAGACTACTTTATTTTATGCCTCCATTACTTATTAGAATCTTCAAAATATGGCAAAATTGAATTGTGAGAACAATTCCAACATACTCTTATCTCCCTGATTTTTTGCGTGCATCTAATGACTCATCTCAATTTTAAACTCTCAAGTATTCCAGTTACCTGATTATACCAGCAAAGAGATATCTCATAGATGTAGTGATGTTGCAGAAATGAGATAGGAATCAATGCTATCTGATTTTTTTAAATTCTGATTTACATCTAAAATTTATTGACTCAATTTTCTAAGTTTTAACAATTATCTTTGTTTTTGTCATTGAGTCTCTTCCCTGTAATAAAAATACACATATAATAGAAGTCACATTTGGTAAAGAATTTGCTTCCCTGTTGATGTTTCCTGTAGGCCGATACTTTCTAGAATTGTTAGAATTCACCAAGATGCGTGCCCCAGCTGAGTATAGAATTTTCTAAATTTGATCAACAGTATTTGATAAAACTTTTGGCAATGGTGGAAAAGTTGTATATCTGTGCTGTATAAAACAGTAGCCACATGTGGATTTTCAGTATTTTAAATATAGCTAGTGAAACTAAGGAATTGGATTTTTAAAAATTGTTTTCTATTTAATTCAATTTAATTTTAAATAGCCACATGTAGCCTAAGCAACTATTGGAAAACAGGTTTAGATGCCAGTCTTCGTTCAATAAATGTACCTTGCTATTCCTCTACAATATCTACTGTTTATTTTGCAGATATTGAAGCTTCTTTTTGCTTACAACGGAGACATGGGGCTGATTGCAATGAATGGGAACACACCACTTCATTATGCTGCCATGGGTGGTTTTGCAGATTGCTGTAAATACATAGCTCAGCGAGGTAAAATTGTCTAGCAATTTTATACCTAATATGCTTAAATTCTGTGTTCATCTACAACATGAGTTACCCATGAATCAAGGCCTATCACTTGTCAGTTGCTTATCTTTTTCAATAGACTAATCTCAGTTATATATGTAGAAAGAAAATTGAAAACTTTTTCTTACTCTACCTTCTATCAAATCATGAATCTGATCTTAAAGTGATGAAAACTTGTTTTCTCAAATATTTTTAGGTCATTGTTAAAAATCTAAACAGGAGTATTCATGGGTCAACTAATTAAAATGCTTATAGTTATTAAAAGCCTTTTAAAAATGTCAACTTCAATCTGAAGGACAGACACTAAAAACCATGTCTTTTCTTTTTAAAACCATGCCTTTTAGTCTGAATCCCTAGTTATTTTATTTTTAAAATGTTTAATTGTGTCAAGTGCAAAGGATAACTTTTCTAATAACTTTGAAATTGGGAGAAAATACTTTAGGGAGAAATATGAAATAAAATAAAAATTTTCATGGAATATTTGAAATGTAAGTAATAGTTTAGATTTCCCTGTAGTTTCTAGGTATTAATTTCAGCATATAAAGTATGTACGTATAGCTTAATGTATTCCTTAAAATGGTAATATTAGCTAATGAAGTTTATGGATCAATTTGGTGTTAATTACATGCTTACTGGCTGTATATTAAAAGCTTTTAGTGCTTTGTTAGAAGTGGAACTGCATTCTGCTGAACTTTATGATAGTGTCTTTTTCTTTTTTCCAGTTTGAAAAATAGGCCAAAACTTAGAGTCTGTCCTATGACTCTAGAATAGAGCAAAGTGTTTTGTTTCTCAGTCCTCTACGCAGGCAGAGAATTTTAGAAGTCCCTGGGACCTAAAGATCCTATACTGTACCCACTAATATAAATAGGACTAATGTGCCTGCATAACTAATAGTGTAATAATTGATTTTATGAACTCATAAAAGCTCATATTCTCCCTCCATCCCCCCCAATAATAAACACTTTTAATAAAAGAAAATATATCAAATCATGCTTTTGCCCCAATAAGTTGTCTCATCAATCTTGTTTTCAAATCTGTCACTATCAGCAATTTATTCTGACATTTCATTTTTAACATTCCATATTTCTAAAAAGTAAAGATCTACCCAGATTAAGACAAGTTTCTTCAACTTTAACATGTTGACTGCTTTAATGTTGGGACAAACATCTCCAGAAACATACTCTATTATTTATGTAATCCTGGGAAATAGTCACAGAAAGCAAACTGGGAAGCACATTTGGCCAGAGCTTGGACCACAACAAAGGCCTTGCCCAATCGTGCAAAAAAGTATCATCTTCCTGGCAGTCATAAGACTGGATCATGTTTCTAAAAGAAGTGTCCAAAAGCATTCTAAGTTCTGTAGCATGTTTGGAAGTATGACCACTCCATTAGATCTTATGTGGGTGACCCAGTGCCATAGCAGAAGTGTTAACCAGTTATATGTCCACCTTTTGAATCTTAGATCTAAGGCAATCAGAACAGCAACAAACAATGCATTAGCAATGAAATCCTCATTTCTGAGTAAACTCCCTGGGTTTAGTGTCTTCTATACTTAAATGTGAAGGCTGGATTCTGTTCCTACATTAAACTATCTTCTTCAGTATTTTCCTCTTTTACCCCTGGTCCTGTTGCTGGTGCAATTTACAGTGCAAGTGCCATGTCCAAGGGCATAAACAGAGTTTGGAGCAATTCTAGGGAAGCCCCCCTGTGAAACTTCTCTTTCTCAAGGGCCTTTGGCTACTGGTGTTCTGCAGCAGCACACCAGCTGTAAGGGGAGTACCTTTGACCACAAAAGATCCTAAATCACAAAGGGAATGAATGGATCTTAATTTTTACTAATTATAAAGAAGACAAAAAGTCCCAAGGCAAAATGCCTTTAGATCTTTAAGCTGGGATGTTGCACTCTTCTATCCACATAAAGGTTTTATTTTTTTTTAAGATTGTATTTATTTATTCATGAAAGACAGAGAGAGAGAGACAGAGACACAGGCAGTGGGCGAAGCAGGCTCCCCCCAGGGAGCCTAATGTGGGACTCCATCCCAGGATCCCAGGATCATGATCTGAGCCAAAGGCACACGCTCAACCAATGAGCCACTCAGGTGCCCCCATATAAAGATTTCTAACTCAAAGAAAAGTGGGAGCAGGAGGAGGCAAGATAAAATAGCTTTAAAATCCTTTGATCCTTAGAGATGAATATAGAAGGAGTAGCTTAGGAACACCTAGACACCTTGAATAAGCAAAAATGCTAAGTAAAAGTAGCATTCTCGAGATCGCTATGGAATTATACTATCGAGACCAGTCTCGGGTCCCCTTTTCAATAAGTCTCTTTTATTAAAACTGTTCAATATGGGCATTTTTGAATCCTTATTGTCCTAATACTCTTTTTGAAGTCTTCTACCACTAGTAAAATTATCAGTCTTTAATACAGATTTTAAATTTTGACAATGCCAAAAGAAGTAATAATCTTGAAAAAGCACTGGTGTGACTCATTTTCTTTTTGACAAGGAATAAAACTATAAAGTATTGGAGGGGCATGTTTTATTTTTGCATGCAGATGCCTATAGATTTTGGTTGCTAGATATACTGATTGAGTAGCAATCTTTTTTGATTATATGATGTTGGCAGAGCAACAGAAAAGCCTTCTTTTGGATTCAAAATGCTAGAAAGAGTTTCTTCATAGTCTGACTTGCTTATCTACATAATGGATTTTTAATGTCTCAAGACACTTCCAGACAGCACGACTACCTAGTGGCACTAAGTAGACTCCCAAATGCACTCAGAGAAGCTTATTTATTTGGGGAAAACTTACATAACTGTTGGTGTCGTCATTTTAAGGAAGGGACCAAGAAGGAAAATGAATTTTAGTGCCTAATTTACACAAACATCATACTGGAATCCATTCAGATTTGATGAACAAATTACTTTTTCCTCTGTCAGGTTGTTCACATGACCTATCACAAAAACAGCAGATCAATATAAATTACACTGATTGCATGGAGAATACAGATAAATAGAGTTTGAGATTGTACACAGATTTATAGTCATAATCATTCAAAAAGAAGCAGGTATTCAGCATTCTGAGTTCCTAAGGGCCTAATAAACTGTCTGAACTCAGCTTCTTTACAAATTCAAATACCACCCTTATTCTTTTTCTGTTCGGCATGAAGTCTCCTTAGCCAGTACCCCAATATGAAATTTATTTCAAGTATCTATGGCGATTAATGTCCTAATCCTTTAGGGACAGAGAATATACATTGGAAACATATTTCCCTCAGAATTCACCAAAGTAAAGCTTTCAGAAAAAAAAAATCACAGTTTAATTTTGTAATTATAATAGCTAAATGTGCTCATCTCTATATACAAATAATTTAGGGATAAACTTTTGACCAGTAGTTCAAAATTAGGAACATGGTTTCATGAGTGTCATTTGTAGAGCCCTGCAGATGCCTAAGCACTGATGCTTCATGTTTTAGGATGTGACCTGAAATGGAAAAACTTAGACCACAAAACACCCAGGACTGTGGCCAGGGAAGGTGGCTTCAAAGCAGCAAGCAAAGAAATCTGGCGGGCAGAGCGAACTGCTGCTAAGCTGGCATGGCCAGGAGCCAAAAATCCAAATCCACTCTGGGCCCTTAGACTTCATGACTGGTCGCTAGAACATGAGACTTTCCTTCGGGAAGCCTTTTCGTTTGTGGACAGAGGCGATGGGACAGTCAGCAAGGAGGATTTCGTGTTGACACTAGAGGAGAGGCAAGAATTTGTGACCTCCGAACAGCTGGCTACAATAGCTCAATTTCATGAAAAAGTGCGGGGAGGTGGGGTCAACATTAATGATTTCTTTAAAGGAACCAGGTACTTAAGTAAGTCTTATGTCTTGGGATCCTATGGGCCTAAGAAGAAAAAAAAAGGAATGTCTAAAAAGGTAAGAAAAGGCAAGTTTGTTTTACCCCTCCCCATCTGCATCATCCCCGACCACGTATTTCCCCACCGGAGTGACGGCGGGCCGCCCTATTACATGATTGAAACCTACAAGAATGTAACGGATTGCAATCGGTTTAACCGAGACCGGCCACCAGAACATCCCATTCAGGATGACTCCGCTTGGTACATTGATGACCCAGGGAAAGTATTTTCAAATATTAATTTCATCACCAAGGCGGGAGATCTGGCTTCTCTGAAAAAGGCGTTTGAATCAGGAATACCTGTGGATATGAAGGATAATTATTACAAAACACCACTGATGACTGCATGTGCTAGTGGAAACATAGACACGGTCAAGTTTCTTCTTGAAAAAGGGTATGTTTTCTTGGCTGAGTTCACATCCAACTCCAGAATTCTAGGACAAAGTGTTTCATTCCTGACATCTAGATTACGGAGAGATCTTGTATGGGAAGGTGGGGTAATGGAAACCTGGGAATGGGTGTACACATAGTTTGTCAATAACAACTATGCATGAAGTTGCTTTACCTAGAGATTTACCTATATGGTGTGGGGTTGCTTTTTATTTTAAATTACCAAAAGATTTTTTTTATGTGATAGTAACAGATAACATGATCTACCCTCTTAACAGATTATAAGTGTACAGTATTAATTATAGTCACAATATTGTATAGTAGATCTCTAGAACTTATTCATTTTATGTGTTGCTTTTTAATCTGTCTCCTGTGTTGTGGGGGGGAGGGATCCTAACAAATTCAAACAAGAGGTGTAGTGGCCACGATGACTAAGGACAGGTCTCATTCCCTCCTCCAAAAGGAGCAGTCTTTTCCTTCAAAATATCAAAGCATGACATTTTTATTTAACTTTATAATCTAAAGTAAATACTCAGGTTTAATTCTTCTACCATAACTGAATAACCTGGGATAAGTTTCTTTTTTGTGTCTCACCTTTCTCATTTTTATAGTGGGGGCTCTAATAGGATTCAGCTTGCAGATTTTTTTAAGATTAAATGAGCAATTGCATATTTGATAAAAGATATTATTGTTATTACTATATTGGTCAGGGTCAAAGAAACATTCAGATTTGTATATTATCAAGAGGGAGTATAAAGCAATTAATGAGACTTTTGGATGGTGAATTTTTAAAAAGGACTAATATTTACTCAGAGCTTCCCTGTTTAAAGTTGAACAACTAATATGAAATTTTTCTTTGCATTTTCAGCCTCTGGTGCTTAGAATAACCCCTATTTTTAGCTTGTGCATCTATTTTGTTTTATAGGGCTAATGTTAATGCAACAGATAATTTCCTGTGGACTCCACTTCATTTTGCATGCCATGCAGGCCAACAAGACATCGTTGAGCTTCTTGTTAAATCCGGAGCGGTGATAGATGCTCTCTCAATCAACAATTCCACTCCTTTAACTAGAGCCATCGAGAGCTGTAGACTGGATACTGTAAAATACCTCCTTGATATTGGGGCTAACTTCCAGCTGGAAAATAGAAAGGGTGAGTGTTTGCATTATCAATGGCTAGAGTCAGAAGGGGATAATTTATGTTAGATTCCAAAACTCTTCTGATTCTATTCTTGTAAGGCTGCATTTCCCCCACAAGTCACTACTGCAAATACAAGCCTAAGTTGATGGTTGTAAAAGTTGGTTTTATACACAGAGCCTCACAAATCACTGGTGTGAAAGCACCAGTCCTTTATGTTTGCAATCTGTCATGGATGGAGACTTTTGTAAAGCTCAATAAAAAGTGATTTACTAGAAAATACGGGGGGAGGGGGGGGGGAAGAAATACAAGGTTTTTTTTTAAACCACTAGATTAAAGTGACAGAAGATTCTTCTATCAAATCCATCTAAAAATTTCTAAATGCCCAGTCTTAATTTCTGTAGTTATTTCACTGTGGCTCAGGAAGCATTAGTTTGTGAGCTTGCACCAGTTTCCAGACTATAGCTTGAGTTATCACTGTCATAACTGGAAGTTTGAAGGAGGTAGCAGAGTTTAAAGGCTGTAGAATTTGGATTTTCTCTAAAGCTAAACAAAGTAATTCCTAGGAGTTTGAGGCTCTCTCTAGGAAGTAGATGGGAAGCCTTTCTTAAGTCATATTTATCACGAACTGAAAAATAAATAACATTTGAATAAATATTTGACCTCATTTCTTGGAGGTATCATTTTCTTATAGTGGAAGCCATTGCTTCCTTTTGATGAGAAGAGAGCATTAATATTTCTGGCTGCTTCAGGATTCCCCTGAGTCACTGGTAGTATTGTTTCAGGCCTGCCTGAGGATATTACAGGTGTCATAATACCTAGCCATCTGCTTCCCCAGGCTTTTTTGGATATACCTCCTCATATCAGGGAAAGGGGAGGATAATTGTCACACAAAAGGAAATGTGTGCAAGACGGGAAGAGAACCATCAGTCAAATATTCAAATGTAAAGATTCTACCAATATTTCCTACCCACTTTTCAAGAAACATGCTCAAAAAATTAACAAGAAAAAGTTGTATTGCCAGTAAATGGTACTTTAAATTATGAGATTTCAGAGCTCGGTCCACCTTAGAGGGTATCTGAACATAACTATTGGCTGTAGTAATCACCCTTGCTACCTCATGCTGAGGGCTGATATGCTGAGGTTTTTCTGCATTCTTTATTATCAGTCTGTGTATTGCAACTCTGAACTTATGTCTTCAACAGGACATACCGCCATGGATATTGCAAAGGCGTACGCTGACTATAGAATAATTAGTTTGATTCAAGAAAAGTTGGATAACTTGCCAAAACCAGCAGAAAATCAAAAACTGAAAGGCAAGCCACCTCCTAAAGTGAAGAGCGAAGGCCTTGAAATTAAGAAAGAAGAGGTAAGAAAAGTGATCAACTACCCATTAGTAACTGGAACTCCTTAAAAACTTGTTGGGAGTAGTGCAGCATCACTATGCTACACAACATGGGCAAAATAATATGCAATCCATATATTCAGCACTATTATGTAGTACTTTGAAAAAAAAGTTCTGCAAAGAAATTCCTGCTACTGAAAAGTCTAAAAAATGCTCATTGCAAATAGAATCCATATAAAAGCCAATTTAGTTCAGCTGAATACAATTAGAACATTGAAAAAGGAATTGGTATTGGATATGTATATATTTGATTCTGAGTCATACAGATTTTGTGAGGTGGCCCAGACAGGGAAGGAGGGTAAGAGGAATGAAGCAAAGCACCATTTTCCTTAATTTTGGTCTCAATATTTCATGACCCACCTTAACCCCCTTCTAAGGAATTTTAATAACTACCACTGAACCCTGGGGATATCGGGCCAGTTATGACTTAGATATCCTGCAGAATGACTCTAGGAAGTTTTAAAGGTGCCAAAGTGACTGTTCCTGGTAATCTGGAGTGATGTGGTACTTCTAAACTACCAGCAGAAGGTTGAGGTTTTTCCCAGGGAATTTACTGAGAGACCAAGACATTGTCATTAGCAAGGACACCTGAGTGCATTTTTAGGCTAGAAGCTTCTTTTAGGGAAACAGAGGATCCCTGGAGATTCTTGGCAGAGAGAGGACAGGTATGAAATTCAAAAAGGAAAAGCCCTAACGTTATCAAGTTGGAAAGGGTTGGAGAAATGTAGGTGGTAGGAAGTGGAGAGGGTGAAGGGATTGTAACAAACATAGAGGACAAAAAACAGTAGAGAGTAATAAACATGGAAGACAGGAATAAGGATGGCCAGAGGTAAAGGAAGATCAGTTGGCTAAGCTTCTACTACATATGTCATTATCTTTTTAGTAGAATAATTTAATTCTTCTAATTAGTCAAATGGCCATACGTCAAGGATGGACATCTTGAAGACTTACATGATCTGTCACTGATACTACTAATTACATAAGAGTTAAACAAAGCAAACTAGTTATCTTTCCCTGTCCAAAGTTAAAATAATATTCTATTTCATTTCAAATGTTAATTTATATGGTAACATTTTTAAAAGAGATTTTATTTATTTATTTGAGAGTGTGAGCAAGAGAGAGAGAGCATAGGCAGGGGGAGGAGCAGAGGGAGAAGCAGACTCTCCCTGCATAGGGAGCCCCATGTGGGGCTCAGTCCTGAGACTCTGGGAACATGAATTGAGCCAAAGGCAGACGCTTAGGCAACTGAGCCACCCAGGTGTCCCTGTTTGGTAACATTTTTATTCTTATCTTTATAGAACAAAAAATAATATTAGAAAGTATATATAGGTTTTTACAATTGATAGAGTTGTTTTTTTCTTTTGTCTCACTTCCAGGAACCACTTGTATCAGTTTATTCTGTGCCAACTGTATCAGAAGAAAAGAAAAAACGTAAAGACAATGTGGTTTATCTCAATTCATTGATTACCAGTGGTCATACCAAGAAAGTGGATATCACATTTATTCCACGGAGGGTAAGTACTTTGGAAAGATCTTTATAACATGGTATAAACTCATATCATTTTCCAAATACTCTTATGCAGAGCACCCAAACAAATGTCCAAAGATAATTTAAAGGTATCCTTTTGCCAGCTCCTGCTACCTTGACTCAAGTAATCCAACTTGTTTAGCTTCTAATATCTACTTTCCTTGTCACCATTTCTATAGTGACATTTTAATTGTCCTTGAAAAACTAAATTATTTTTTGATCAATGCCATTCCCTATAGCCATTTGGTCACCGAGGTCTATAGATATATTTTCTTGGTACTTCTCAGACCTTAACCTTCCTCTTTGTACCCTTATTGCCATCTCACTTGGAAGTTTCATACTAAGCAACACTGGATTAATTCAGTAGCTTCCTAAAATATCCACAATTAAGGAGTTGGAGACATCTTTGGAGAACAAGTGTGGCCTTACCAATGCCCATCAAACCATGCTGAATAAGAGACCACCAGTCCCCTCTACCTTCTACTATGAGAATAATTTTCTTAGGACTTCCCCATAAGACATAAAGGTGGCACACCTAAATGATCTTCTAACTCCATTGCTTCCTTGTTTTGACATTCTAAAAATGAATAGCAGAGGATCATCAGAGGTAATTGAAAAGCATTTTAGTCATCCAACTAGTCACCATCAGAAATAGTGATGCCCATATAACCACTTGATGTCACATAAGAGGAAAACATAAGTTATATTGTTTTAGAAGTAAATTTGACAGTTTTAAATTAACCATACTGGACATTGTCTGGATACTGGCATGTTTGCTGGCTCTCCTACTCACGTCTGCTCTGAATATGGTGGTTTATTTAAGACCTGGAGTCCTGAAGCCACAACAGCAGAGCTGATCAGGAAAAGGGAGTTGCGGCGAGAGAGGTTCAGTTATGAGGTGGACTTTGAAGACTTCATGATGCCCTTTCAGAAGAACATCACAGAAAAAGCTAAAGCCTTAGAAGCCACCTTCAAGACCTAAATCACAGCAGTTGCTTCTTGGGATCAACATTTCGAGGCCCGGGGACCAGACTTGAGAGAAAGTCAGTATTTCCATCAAAGCCAAAGCAATCGGCAAATTAAGAATTTGTAACCAAATTTTTGTTTTTGCTCTAACAACTATAAATATTCTGAGCTGTCTAGAGAATGTGTATTCTATTTTGCAATGAATTACATATAATTCTGGACAAACCCACTCATCTTCTTTAAGGATGTCATGGAATAAATGGCATTTTGTTCATAAACATAGCATTATTGTCAAAAAATTTACAGGATGTACATCATTATGTTTGATAAAGATATAATTCTAGTGGAAATTGATGAAAAAAATTTAATAGTAGAGAAGAGAAGTAGTTGTAATACATTAGGGAAGGAGTTTGTTTTTTACACAACAACACATGTACTAGATACTGGGATGTACTAGACACCTGGAGTCAAAGAAACTTTAGCACCTCTGGTAGATGCTGTCAGCATTCTCCCCCTTTCTCCTCAGCTTTGGGTTTGAAGCAGGCCTGACTTCCAAATGCTGGAAGGCTGCCTCTGACACTTAAACTTTGTACAGTAGGACCCAACTTCCTGAGAATAGGAGCCTCCTGGAGGAAGCAGCTCTCAACCAGTGAGTGAACAGATGCTGTGTATTAACTCCCCAGCAACCTACTGCTCTGGTTGGATTGTTTGGAAGTGCTTGTTCCTAGAGGTTCCCCTGAGAGGTTAAGATCACATTGTCCACAGTGGTAGTTTGATAATATTCCCTTCCCATCGGCTGCCTTCCCTCCCCCATCCTCCTACATTTCTCATACCTTCGGGTCTTTATCTGAAGATCACCTCTGAAATACATATACCTAAACCCTTGTATCAAGGTTCCTTCTGGAAGGACCCAAACTAAGATAACAGCTACAGTACTAGTTATAATTCTGAGTCCCCCTAGCAAATATTGCAAAAGTGCATCCCTTATCTTCTGTTTACTATAAAATAAGCATTTCCCCAGAAAGAAGGGATGTGCCCCTAGGGTCTCGTGCAATTGAGAAACAGTTTTAAATGGTATTCATACACTAGCTGAAACTTCGAGCAAAATCTCCAGATGCCAAAGAATGTATATATGATAAAGAATGACCAGACACCATATGTGGCTTTTTCTCAAGGCAAGGGCCTGGGGTGGGGGGAGGGGCAGGATTTAAAAGACTCACCATGAAACTTTACAGTTATCCATTGGGACCTGGACCAGGGGCCTTATACCTGGAAAAGAGATATGTCAGGATTCTACAAGAGAAATAGAACCAGTAGTGTAGATAGATAGGTAATAGATGATAGATAGATAGATAGATAGATAGATAGATAGATAGATAGATGATAGATAGGATTTATTGCAAGGAGCTGACTTACATGATTGTGGGGACTAGTAGAGCAGGCCATCAGGAAGTCCAGGCTGGAAACTCTTAGTTGAAAGCTGTCCCTGCAGTTCATAAGTGAAATCTCTTCTTCTTCAGGGAAACCTCAGTTGGGCTCTTAAAGCCTTTCAACTGAGAGGATCAGTCTCACCCAGATTATGGAGGATAATATCCTTTAGTTAAGTCCACTAATTGTAGATGTTAATTGCATCTGCACAGCTCCTTCATAGCAATACCTACAATTAGTGTTTGGCTAAGTAACTGAGAACTATAATGTAGCCAAATTGAGACATAAAACTAACCATCCCTGGAGGTGGACTACTGAGTAAAAAGCTAGGTGAGGCATAACCCACGGTAGGAAATGCAGTAAGTGCTGGGCAAGAGCTTCAAAAATACCCGCAAAAGCCCCATTGACAGCAATAGTTCACTTTAGTACATTGCCTTCCCAGAGAGCATCAACTCTAGGTTACAACCCTGTCAGCCATATATGACAAAAGCCCTTTACTTTATCCCCTCCGTCACTTTCCACCTGTGGAAGAACCTTTAACGGAGCTAGTGAGTAGGGGGTGGGGTGGGAGGCTGGATGAGTGAGAGAGAAGCTAACCAGGTCACTTTCCCTTGAGGCAGGCTGAAGTTGGAGTTCCTTACAAGTTTTGTAGTATGGAGCCTGGAGGTTCGCTATTAAACAGAACTAAACTTTGTTTGTTTTATGAGTTTTGTATGTAGATGCTTATTCTTAATCATCTTAAAGTTTTGAGTTAACATCAAATGTACAGAAAAGATGCAAGAATTTTACAAAGAATTCCTCTATATTCTTCGCCCAGATTACCTACATGTTAATCTCATGGCTTACCTCTTTGTTTCTCTCCATATATGTGTGTGTGTGATTTTTTTCTGAACTACTTGAGTGTCAGTTAAAGATAAGTTGTCCCTTACCTTAAAGACATCAGTACATATCTCCAAAAAACAAAGATTCTTTTACAAAGCCATATTATACCTGTCAAAATTAGGAAATTAATATTTGAATTAACTAGTATACAGACCTTGTTCATATTTTGCTATTTGTCCCAAAAATATCCTTTATAGCAAAAGAAAATCCCAGATTGTGGGCTACATTTAGTTGTCCCATCTATCTTTTTAACTTGAAACAGTTCCTCAATCTTTTTTTTTTTTTTATGACATTGATACATTAGAAGAATATATGTCAGTTATTTTGTAAAATGTCCTTCAATTTTGATGTCTTATATTTCCTCAAGATAGTTTCAAGTGATACATTTTAGGCAGGAATACCACAGATGTGAGATTATGCCCTTCTCAGTACATTGTATCAGGAGGCATGCGATGTTGATATCTGATGTGAAGTTTGTGAACTTTAATCTCTTGGTCAAAGTGGTATCCATCTGGTAAAGTGGTATTTCTTTATTGTAAAGTTATTTTTTCCTTTGCACTTAGTATCTTATGAATAGAACCTATAAAACTATACAGATATTCTGTTACCCCCATAATTTTCACCTAGTTTTAACATTCATGATTTTTGCCTAAAATAGTTATTATGGTGATAGCTGTCATGATTTTCTAATTTCATCATTCGTTCTACATTTCTTAGTTGGCTCTCTACTTTGGGACAGAGCTATTTCTTCTTCCCCATTAACTCATATATTTAAAACAGTATGGACCCATGTATTCCTTTTTTTAGAATAAATGAGTTATCAGCCTTTATTAACATTATTTTGATGCTCAAATTTTCCCTGATTTGGCTAGTGGAAGCCCCTTCAAGGCGGCTCCTGAGAACAACACATATTGTTTCCACAAATAATTAGGGGACATTTTATTTCTTAAATATGGTGAGAAATGCCTTACCCATGGTTTTATTCAGGAACAAGTTGGTATTGCAAACTTTCAAAGGGTCTAACTTTCTGCTGTAACTCTAGTGAATACAACACTTCCTCAGTGCTAGTTGCATATAGTGGTCTTCTGTGATCACCTTCAGCCCTTTACAAATGTACACCGAGAGGAAGTATTAATGTCAAGTTCTTTAATTCTCTTTCCCAAATATGTTTATATTCATTTAAATGGCTCAACAACATGTCTGAATGGAAATTGTTTGAGAGAACATTCAAGTGCCCCAGTTTATTTCACGTTTAACACTAAACCCAAACAGATCAAAGCCAGAGTTCTTTGATGGCCCTATAAGGCCATCAGTACTAATCAAAGAGTGGTCCATGGACCAGCAACATCACCTGAGGGCTTGGTCCCACCCCCAAAAATTATAGTACAGAACACTATATAAGCTTAAAAAATATTTTGTAAAGGAAATTTTATTGGCATAAAAACAGCATGTCAAAGAAATTTTAAAAAACAGTATAGGGACACTGGGGGTGGCTCAGTCAGTTAGGCATCTGGGTTCGGTTCAGGTCGTGATCCCAGGGTCCTGGCATTGAGCCCCAAGTCAGGCTCTGTGCTCAGTGGGAAGTCTGCTTCTCTCTCTCTTTCCCCCTTAACCCCTCTCCCCATTTGTGCACTCACATGCTCCAATAAATAAAATCTTTTAAAAAACAGTATAAATGGTATGTATAGTAATCTCAGATGTGTAAATATGCAACACTCAAATAGTAGTTTTTCTGGGCTTTAGAATTCTGAATGGACTTTTACTGTCTTAATTTATATTTTTATCCTTTTTAACAATGAGTATGTATTACTTTTCAATTAACAACAAAATTATTTCTTGGGAAAACAAAACAAGTTCCTCCAGAAGTCCAGAATGCCAAGGTAATTTTATTAGTATTTGCCCGTTTTATTCCTTTATGTATATTGACTTAGTTATGATTCACTCAGAAGGAGACACTGAGCCAGGAATTCGGGAGCAGGTGATTTGTTGAGAAAATGCAACTGAGGAAACCAGTTGGGGTGCAAGGGTAAGCAAAACAGAGAAGTTAAAGAAGCCAGATAAGGATGAGTTTACTGGTGAAGCCCCCGCTTCATTTTAACCCATGGGGAACTATAGAGAACAGGCAAAAAGGATTGAGCTTTTAGATTCCTACATCTGTTAATAACTAGCCTTGGGGGTACTGATAAGGCTATTCCAGTGCTCAACAGCAATTCAATGAGTTGAATTGTGGGTCCTGTGGGAACTGCTGGTTAGGAAGCATGCAGAAGCTGAGGGTGGGTGCAGTATGGGAAAAGAGACACCAACAGTGATGCAGAAATGTAGATGTAGATGCTTAAGTTTAGAAGGAAATACTCTCTTCTATGCTTGTTCTTATCTTTAAATTGACACTGTGTAAATTGGTTAGGAATGTGGCTTTTGTAGTCAGCAGACTTGGATTTGAATCCTCACTCTACCATTTACTAGCTGCATATACATGGATCAAGTTACAAATGGTCTTTGAATCCCAAGGTCATCCTCTATGAAGTAGGGATAATAATCTGCCCCTCAACAAACCGCCATGAGACTCAAATGAAGTTACACGTGTAAGGTTTCTACTTTTGTGTCTACACAGTCAGTGCTCAATAAATGTCTTGTTTTTTACCTTCTTCCAGTCCCTAGGGGCAAGGTAAACCAAAAGAAGTCACAGGGATGAAGATCCAGACCTAGACAATCAGAAGAGTAAAGGTTTGTTGAAGCAGAATAAACTTCAGACTGTCAGTTGAAATGATTTAAACACATAGACATTTTCTTCATCTAGTTTCTAATAGAGAAAGATGAACATTGTCCATTTGCTATGAAAATAGTTACTAATTCCAGCCATACTAATTCTAGTGGCCCAAACATTGACTTTTTTTTGTTTCTAGAGCCAAACCAACTTCTTCTAGAATCAAAATAGTTAGGTTATTAAAATGGAGTTTTAGTTTGAGCTCCGTAGAAATAGAGCTTGAGATAGAAACTCTTGTGTAAATGCTTTATTGCAGGAGTGCTCCTAGCGGGGACTGGGCCTGAGAGATGCCAGGATAAAGAGGGAGAGGACATAAGGAAAAGAAAGTCAGAGTCTGTCTGACTCCACAGGGAGCCATGGAGGATGAATTGTACCACGGGGGTTGCCCTGCCCAAGGGAAGGAGGCTGGCTGTTGTGTCTACCCTGCATCAGTCATTGGCCGGCCTCCTGGAGGGCAGAAACCTCACAGAGACAAGCTGGCTCCAGTCAGCCAAAGGCAGTCCTTTAGAGGAGGTAGCTCTGAGCTGCCAGCCACAGCCATAGAGCAATGGGTGTGCCAGCTGATAAGGGCAATCTGGTAGCATCTGTTACAAGGGACACATTTATGGGTGCAAAGTTGGGGTGTAAAGTTTTCGATGGTGACTTCTTGGGGTTCATTTTGTATGACAAGCTCTTTTTTTTTTTAAAGTAACTTTTACAAACTTTCCAACTTGTTGAAATCATTCCATAGGATAAAAAATGAGTAAGTACAGCAACGAGAACCAGTTCAGCGGCTATGTAAAAGGAGAAAATAATTTGTTTCTTCAAGCTTGAGTTGAGCATTATCAATCATTGAAAATTATAACCATAAGAGACAGAGGAATTCAAACCCCATGCTCAGAATAAGGTCATGTCTAATTGGTACAAGTGAATCACTCCTAGTGCAGTTAATTTAGCAATTTTTATTGAATTCACAGTTTAGCATATTCCTTATGTAGCCATGAAAGTGCCCAAGAGAACCACTCAGGCTGTAGTTTGTTTTTGAGGAAGGTGGTATAACAAGAAAGAAAGTGAAGAATTTAGATGCTTTCTACATGCAGTTATAAGTTTGAAGTAAATAGTCATCTGAACTGTGTTATTATTTTCCAAATATTTGGATCCTGGGGGGAATTTATAAATGAAGGCAGATGAGGCATCTGTGCACATCAGATAAGCTCATGCTAACATTCTTAGATCTTTAGGTAATTGTTACTACATCATGAATTTTATCTGGGCAAAGAAGAACTGAATATTCTGTTAATGTTCTGGAACTCACTGGAGAATTTTTTTATACCGGATAAATAGTTGAGTATTATGTGATGCATATGTGTGTGTATGTATTCAGGATTAATAATGATGGCCTTTCCCTTTTATCTTCAATAATAAGACTTTGAAGAACTAATACATAAAAGATTATTTGATTTCCATAGGTTTAGTGACTTTTTTATAAGATGATTTGACATATCCATGTATGTCTTTAAACCTGGGAGATTATTATGTTCTTTGTTGTTGAGGCATGGAAGCTCCAACATGATGCTCCTCTCTTAAGGAAGTTGGAAATAAGAAAAATAAGAATTCCCTCACAAAAATTAAATAATGAAATTAAGACAGAAAGAATGTAATGAGCAATAGAAAAAGTATTCCTGACAAGTTTAAATGGATCCCAAGCTAAAGCAACATATTGCACAACTAAAGAAAGAAGAGTGTCAGCCAGAAGGAGGATTGGTCAGAATAGAATTATCATGACATGACCACAGCCAGGCAGACTATGTGTCTCCAGATTCTGCCCTCCATGGGATAGCTCTGTTCTCTGTAAAATGTGCATTTTTGTTGTAGATCTCGACTTTTCAAGACTGCACCACTAGAATTTTGAATCAACCAGCAACACTTTCTCTGCACACAATTTGGTCATATTCATTCAGCATATATTTATTGAGCACTGATATTGACAATCCTGGAGCTGTTCTTGCTTTCCCCACGTGGTCTATCAGGGAGAGATACCCAGGTTTCTGCATCACCTGGCTTCCAGCTGGATTTTGGCAAAGGCAGACACTCATAAAAGATTGGAAAAGAAAGGAATAAGAGAAATTTCTCTGTTTGCCTTGGGCAGCTCCCATGCAATAGATGTATCTGTCTCCCTGTGGCACTAGCTCCCCCCGGACCACCCCACCATGGTTCCAGGTCCCACCAGGTGAAACTGGTTCCTGGGTTCTGGTGGTATCACCACCTCCTCCTGTCCCTCCAGCTTGGGGATGCCAGCTTGTTAATATCTGGACTGCCTTCTTGTGCCCTAGTAGCTACCCAACTTCTATCAACTGCACCACCAAATCCTTACATTAACTTCCCCTCCGATAGTACTCAAAGTGGTTTTCTGTTTCCCTGGTTGAATCCTGACTCGCCACGTATCAAGCATGTGAGGAGAAAATAAAATGCAAAATCAGGCATAGCTCCTGCCTTGTAGAGCTTACAGTTTGGTAGCAGAGACATGTTTTAATAGAATAACCACAAAATACATATTTGATAATCACACAAGTTTGGATAATTATCATAAGACAAGATTCCACAGCATATACTCATGTAAGGTTTTCTTTTTTCATTTAAATTCCAGTTAGTTAACATACAGTGTAATATTAGTTTCGGGTATACAATATAGTGATTCAACAATTCTCTACATTACTCAGTGTTCATCACTATAAGTGTACTCTTAATGCCAGTCACCTATTTCACCCATCCACCCATCCCTCTCCTTTGATAACCATCAGTTTGTTCTCTATAATTGAGTCTGTTTCTTGGTTTGATTTTCTTTTTTCCCCCCTTTGCTCATTTGTTTTGTTTCTTAAATTCCACATGAGTGAAATCATATGGTATTTGTCATTCTCTGGCTATCTTATTTTGCTTAGCATAATACTCTCTAGATCTACCCATGTCATTGCAAGTGGCAAGATTTCATTTTTTAATGGCTAATATCCCATTGTTGATATACATCACAACTTTTTCTATTCATTAATCTATGGATACTTGGGCTATTTCCATATTTGGCTATTGTAGATAATGCTGCTATAAACTTTGAGATACAGGTATCCCTTTGAATTAGTATTTTTTTATTCTTTTTTTTTTGTATTTTTTTATTCTTTGAGGGAATATCTGGTAGTGTGACAGCTGGATCATAGGGTAGTTCTGTTTTTAACTTTTTGAGGATCTTCCATATAGTTTCCCAGAGTGGCTGCACCAGTTTGCATTCCCATCAACAGTTCAAGAGGGTTCCCCTTTCTCTACATCCTCACCAATGCTGATGATAGGTTTTAATACAGGTAAAGGGTATGATAATAGCAAGACAGAGCATAGGCAATAATATATGGCTTTAAGATTCCAGGCATACCACCCCTCCACCCCCAGGGCCTTTCTTAGTTACTTAGGATAGGATACACTTCATCTTCAGATTATATACTATCAATATAACTGGGCCCAGGGGCACCTGGGAGGCTCAATCGGTTAAAGCATCTGTCTTCAGCTCAGGTTATGATCTTGGGATCCTGCATTGGGATCCCTGCTCAACAGGAAGTCTGCTCCCTCTGCTTCTGCCCCTCACTCCCACTTGTACTCTTTCTCTCTCTCTCTCAAATACATAAAATCTTAAAAAAAAAAAAAAAAAGAACCATGGGCCCAGATACATGTTTGTTGAAGGGTCTTTTGTATCACTAGCCATATTAAAAATCAGGAAGACTGTATGACCTGTTAAAACAGATGCAAACTATCAATCTATACATCCTAGAAAGTCTAGTTAAGTTAATACAGGTTGCTTCCAGAGGAATTTTGAATTTTAAACCACACATTATAAAGTCCTAGATGCCATGTTTTCTCATTATCCGGAGGCATCCCAGGAGATCAGCATAGTGCTAGCCTTGTATAGCTGCAAGGTACCCTATCCTGAGACAATGTAGAAATTCACAGAGTCACTACAACATCAGATGACTTCACACCAATGAAATGGCATTTTAGCTGAGATCTGAAGGATGGGGAATTAAGTTGACCCTGATGGAAGAGAAGAGTCTGATGGAACGAATAGCATTTTGCAGGGCAGACTTGTTCCAAGAGATGAAAGGAAGGCAGTCTAATGAGAACAGAAAGAGAAACTGGGTGGAGAAAGAGGCCCAAACTAGATCCATCGAAAACCCAGCCAGGGTTTTTACTGACCTGATTGGGAAAGACTACCTCTTCACTTGAGATTCTGACAGGTTGTGAGCCTAGAGCCGTGGGTGGACCTCTGTGCCGTGGTACAGGCACATTCTGTCTGAGATTGGAGCTCATGTAAATTTAAGTAGAGCTGAAGGAGCAGGGGAACTGGAGAATGATTGCCCCCAAGCCCAGGAAGGAGACACACTTCAAGTGTTATGTGCAGTCTCTCTGGGTCTACCCCTGGAGGTCCTAAGCTTCATGGGCCATCACGTTCTCTTTTGATTAAGTTGGTTTGTGTTATGGGCCCTAGTACAAAAGGGCTGCCCTTCAAGCATTTTGAAAAGTGCCAGCGACTGTGGTGTTACTAAAATCAAGGAAATTCCTAGGGTAAGGGGAGAATCAGCAGAATTAAATAGGAATCAAATACTTACCCAAATCCATATGGTTACTTTATAAATCCCTGAAGGGATTTTCCTGCCACATCAAAGATGTAAGGTAATATACACTTAAATTATTTTAAAATTAGTCTTGGTAAGCAACTGAAAATCATGCATGTACTACTTCCTTAGTGCCTGGTCCCCTGTAGAGAGGTTTATTCTTATGCTAATCCATCCCTGTTACACTCCTGAGTTCCTGCATCTGTTTCTTGGTGTTTCCCTGTTTCTTTCTACTGGACTATATTAACCCTCCCCTCTGCCACTCCTAACACAGCTATGTATGTGTCTGAAACAAGTCTTCTAAATCAGTGCCCTCTGGTCAAGGGCTCCCCTTACTCCACCATGCTTCTATTTGAGTCTCAACTCTACCCCAGGCTCCAATATGCATAGAAATTGTCAATCATTCTGAAAAATGAAGGAATTGCACATTAGCAGTGAGCAAAGGGTTTCAAAACCCCTTTACAAATGACTTTGCAAGAGTGTTTCCTTTTTGGGAATGCCTAGGTGGCTCAGTGGTTGAGAGGTTGCCATTTGCCCAGGGTGTAACCCCGGGGTCCTGGAATCAAATCCCACAATGAACTCCCTGCATGGAGCCTGCTTCTCCCTCCGCCTATGTCTCTGCCTCTCTCTGTGTGTCTCTTATGAATAAATAAATAAAATCTTTATATATTAAAAAAAGAGTGTTTCTTTTTTGGAGGGTAGGGTGGGAGGCAGAACTGGTAGGATAAAAACACTTCCTAGACCACACATCAGCAGATAAATGTGTTCTGCAGCATGAAAGCTACTCTTATAGTGCCAATTTCTAAATGTGCCACGTGTTTTATGATGCAAATGTGAGCACCTCGCCTTGGGCTTTTCCTCATTTGATATGTGTGAGTAGGAATGCACAAAAAAACAAGAACAGATGATATTCTCTAAGCCATTTGGTGAGAAGTGTCTGACAAAAAAAAATATAAAATGTACTTATCGATTCAAATGCGGTAATTGGTTTGGGGCTTTTCTAGATCACCTTTTCTACTTATAGAAATCATTTTGAATAGAGCAGAATGTTCTTAAATCTTTTCTGCACCATTTTTAAAAAATCAATAGTCCAAAAAGCTTAATCCTTTTCAGGTTTTAGAGGAAAATGTATTACCGGAATAAAGAGAGAATAGTTTTCATTTTTATCTAAACTTCTCTGTTTGTGTCTGGTTTTCCCAGCTCTATTTTCTCACCTCTAGCATTGAAATTGATGGCAAAGCTTAAGAGAAACACAAATTGAAACTGGGGGAGTTCAAGTGGAATCCTCACTTGAAGACTATAAGTCATTCGTTCATTCGTTGCTTGCAGTAAATATTAAGGATCTCCTAGTTACCTGTCAGCATTCTAGGCACCTGGTGTAGAATCTGAACAAAGCTCACTCACTGCTTCCTTGGCACCTGCTGCCATGATGGGTAAAGACAGTAAGTAAACACAAAGTATCATTATGAATTGTGATGAATGTAACTGGGTGAAGTTTTAGATTGGGAGGCAGGGAGGTCTTCTCTGAGAAAGTATCTAAGACCTAAAGAATGAGCGGCAGCTGCCAGATTGAGAGGAGAGCGAGGGAGGCAGTCTGTACACAAGAAATCACCTCAAAGTCTCTGAAGTGAAAGAGAGCCTGGCTTGGTAAGGAGTATGCACCAAGGAAGACCAGAATGGCCTTGAACAAAGACAGTGGTGGAGGGGAGAGAGTGGAGGATGAGGTTGAAAGAGAAGCTAGAATCAGATGTTGAGGACTTGCAGAGAAGAGTAAGGAGTGTGACTTTCTAAGTTCAATATAATGGCATTTAAAGGGTGCAAGCAGACAGATGACATGATCCAATTCTCTCTATTAAAAGGTCATTGTGGGGGAAAAAACATCATTATGGCTGCTTTATAGAAAACGCTGAAATGACAAAGTTAGAAGTGATCAGTCAGGGTATTTTAATATTATTAAAATATGTGGTTCCTTATGATTGTAGCACAGCTTAGAGTATTGGCAGTTGTGTTAGCCAGTCTCCAAATCAGTCCCCACGATCCACTTCCTCCCAGTTTTCACATGCTGGTGTGGTTCCTTAGAACATTAAACAGAGTTAATCTGGGTAACCAATAAGATCATACAAAAATGATGGTGTGTGACTACTAAAAATCAGCCAAAAGAAACACTGCAGGCTCCTGTTTGCTCTCTTATGGATTACTCACTTTGGAGGTATCTAACCTCTATGTCCTGAGAACACTCAAGCAGCCCTGTGGAGAGTTCCATGTGGGAAGGAACTGAAGCTTCCCACCACCTGCTAGCACAAACCCTCCAGCCATGTGAATGTGCCACATTGGAAGCCAATCTTCCAGTGCTAGTCAAGCTTTCAGAAGACTGCCGCCCTGGCCAATATCTCATGTTGGTCTCATGAGAGACCCCTAGCCAGAATCATCCAGGTAAGCCATTCCTTTATTCTTGACCAATAGAAGCTGGATGCAATATAAAACATTCATGGTTTTAAGGCACTAGGTTTTAGGGCAACAAGATGCGACAAGAAATGCCTAAAGCAGTTATGGAGGCATAGAGAAGAGGGTGGCTTTGAAGTGTGTTTGGAGGTAGACAAGATGGGATATGACTAAGGCCTGGATTTGTGGGTGAGGTCTGAGGAGTGACAGCACTGAAATCACCTCCCAGATTTCTGGCTTATACAACTGGAGATATTGCATTGCATAGGAGAGCAAAGAAGGCATCAAAAAGCACATATCTGAGATCAAGGGTCCTGTTTGGGAGGTGTTATGTTTAGTGACATCGTAAAATAGAGAAATTGGAAGAAAAGAAGAACACAGGAGAGTGTGGAGTCATGGAAGCCAAGGTAACTGGTTCCCATGAAGAAGGAAGAGCCAATTTTAAAAAGTTGCTATGAAGTTTAATACAATATTGACTAAAAGTAACTAGTAGTTCCTGACTTTGGCTGCATTTTGGAATCAGCGAGAGAACATTTAAAGACAAAACAAAAAACAAAACGAAACAAAACATACCTGTCCTCTACCCAGAAAGCCTCTGCTTTAATTGGGCTTGGGTAGGGACAGGGTGTCTGAATTTTAAAAGCTTTTCAGACCTGGAAGTGACATTTGCACATCAAGAGCAGGTTCAAGAAAAATAAATAAATAAATAAATAAATAAATAAATAAATAAATAAAAGCTTTCCACAACCACCATTAACTACAAAGTTGAGAACCAGTGATCTGGGGATCCCTGGGTGGCTCAGCAGTTTAGTGCCTGCCTTTGGCCCAGGGCGTGGTCCTGGAGTCCCGGGATTGGGTCCCACGTCGGGCTTCCTGTATGGAGCCTTCTTCTCCCTCTGCCTATGTCTCTGTCTCTGTCTCTGTCTCTCTCTCTCTCTATCACGAATAAATAAATAAAATCTTAAAAAAAAAAAAAAAGAGAGAACCAGTGATCTAACAGATTTGGCAATATGGCTGTACGAATGAGCTTCGACAAAATTGTGGGCCAGACACCAAATTGGTAGGTGCAGTAATCAAATCTATTACAGTTCATCTTTCTTCGTTGTTTTCACAGAGCACTGTTATAGTTCTCCAATGTACAGTCGTCTAGGAAGTTGAACTTCCTAGTAGTAACCCTGTCTCAGAATACTTTTTAACTATTTCTTAAGTCAGTGATTCTCAACAGAGGCTACTATTAAAGCCACCTGAGAAGCTTTGTAAACTATCCATGGCCCTATCCCAGGCCAATCAAATCAGATCCCAAGGGTGGGGAAAAGGGCAAGGGGATTTTCTGAAAACACCCGGGGTATTCTTGCGCAGCCTAGGTGGAGATCACTTCCTGGAGATTATGTAGAAGCAATGTGAATGTGTTGTTTGCTTGGTGCTGCACCATCTACAGCAGGTGCTTAAAGTCACAAGTTGTCAAATGCCAAAAGGGAAATGACAGAAAGAACTTTCATTGGCTAAGCCCTCCCTCAACAGGAAGGCAAAATTTGTATAGACTTCTCAATGCTTTACTGATAATTTCCTCCCTTCTAACACCTACTTATAAGAGGTGAAATGCCATGGAGGAGAGGGGCTGAAATCGGAGGGAAAGTAGGACATGTGCCCTGGAGGAGGACAGATGTTTTTTGAACAATTGCATTGCACAATCCTATGCCAGGACCACAGGGTACTATATGAACCGTGCTCCTGGAGTTACGGCAAGCAACAGCCCTGTCTGTAAGTCATCTTAATGAAAAACACACATCACAGAAGCAAATTGGATGGATAGTATTGACTCTTCTGAGGGTTATTTGGCTTTATCTTGCTAACAACATCTTCCAAGTCATTGCAAGTCACATTGCTCCTGATAGTCAATAAATTACCCAAGAACTCCATGGGCCAGTACATTAGCATAAGGAATTCAGCTCTGGTTTTAAAAAAAAAAAGTCACGGGGATCCCTGGATAGCTCAGCCGTTTAGTGCCTGCCTTCGGCCCAGGGTGTGGTCCTGAAGTCCCGGGATCGAGTCCCACATCAGGCTCCCTGCGTGGAACCTGCTTCTCTCTGCCTGTGTCTCTGCCCCTCTCTTTCTGTGTCTCTCATGAATAAATAAAATCTTAAAAAAAAAAAAGGCACTATTTTTAGTCTCCAGCTTTTGAGGCAGGCAGCCGGAAGTATAGCTAAGGGATTTCAGAGTTCACAAAAGTGAGACCAGTGAGATACCTGCTAATCTCTGTTCAATTTCTAATATATCTATGTCTTTCTAGATGTCATAGAATTGGTAGGCTTGGAATTCACACTTAATTCCTTAATAGCATCTCAGCCCCTTCACTTACTAGCCATATGACTTGGCAAACTGACCTCTCGCAGATTGTTTCCTCGTGTGTAAACTAGTGACATTCACTCACTGTAGTAGTGGCTAGTACTATTCACCAATATTTCCTGACTGTCCCCACACACTGTAGGACTGTACTTCCTGTCCTGCCCTCTTATGGTTGGGTGGTTCCGGGCAACTAGTGGTGAACAAATGAGTTGTGAGCATAAGTGATGTTTGTCATTGCCAGGCTGCAATTTGAGTCGGAGGCTTGAGAGTCTTTAAGCTCCACTTCCCTTTGCTGCTGGCTCTTCTGTCAGCCCAGGACACACAGAGCAAGGTCCAGAACTGCCTGTCAATGGACATGACAGAAAGGTTCTGTCATGGTAGGTTATAAGCAGCTAAGATTACAAGGTGTTGACTACTCTAATAGACTTTCTTCATAGAATTGTGTTGAGGACACAGTGGGACAATAAATATTATCCAGCCCACTATGAAGTACTAAGTACATCCATGTTTCCATTGTTCAATCATTGCTGGCCTTCCGTGTCTTAAGTATTAGCATTTGTGTAGCTCTAAGGATAGCATTCTCAGGCCTCGGATTAGAGGACACTTTAGAAGTGTCTACTCTGACATTTAATCATTCATGAAAATTATTGATGAGTTTGTAAATCATATTTTCAATTCAATATTATCAATAATTAATAATATAGTTGATTGATAATTGATAATATTCAAGAACTTGACAACTTCAAGAACTAAGACAACTCATAATGGCTAAAAACTAATATCTAATCTCCTTTTCAATAAATAACCATAATCAACTGATTTTTACTCCACTCTCACCAAATGCAATTGAGAGAAGTCTTGTTTGATAAATAGTGAAGGAGTGTTTAGTTTTAACTCATAATAAATGCAAAGAATATGGATTTAAAGAAGAAAATAAAAAGAAATTCTAAAATAATGTTGATTTCTACCTTTCTCTTTGCTTTTTTCTCAAATATTTATGCTCTACTTATAAATATGCACCTGTATAAATTATGACTAAAGCTATTTTTACTGCTTCACAGTAAAGTTTTACTAAATTTTTACTAATTTTACTAATTTTTTACTAATATTTTACTAAATATATGGAACTTTAATCTCTGGTGTATCATGTGCCAAAGGATAATAGATTTGGCAACAGAAATAGTTACATTCCATTAAAAACCAACTCTATAATTCACAACTGGACTTAGGTTCTCTTCCCAGTCCAATGATACGCTTAACTTCCAAAAAGTCTAAGACAAATTTTTTAGTTTTATAATTTGTAGAGTTATATTTTTCCATTTTAAATGATAGATTCTTGTATGTATGTTGTTTTCCATGGGATCTCAGAATAACTAAGTGGCTTGACAATAAATATGATTTGAGTAAGTTCAGTAATCTCTTGATAGGAGGTGGTTTGATTATTTGACTATTCCAATTATTAAATCATGTTCTTTAATTTTTGAAAACTTAAATATAACTTTTTTATTGTAAAAGGAATACATACTCATACAGGAAAAATGCAAATTAGAAGGAAAAAGAAAAAAGTCACCTCTTATCCAACTCTAGAGAAAACCACTGACCACCCCTTAAGGACTTTATTCCAGTCTTTTTGCTCTGCACACATTTGCCATAAGGGTAAATGCAAATGCAAAATAACATACAATGTTTCTTAACCTTTGTTTCTAGTTATAAATGTAATCCAATGGGCTCCTTACACAGAATTTGGGGAATATAAAAATTAAGACAAAGACATCATCCAGGGGAAAACTACCAGAGATCACTACTATTAATATTTTAGTGCTTCCAATAAAAGCAATCATTACCTAGCTACTTCAGAGTTCAATCAAAAGGTATATTCCATAGAACCGTCTTCAGCAGCATGATTAGATTTTCCAGTGTGCTGAATATTTATTCACTTCTGAGTTGGAGCACCTGCATTCATCATGAATTCACAATATGAGGCAACTACACTATGTTACATCCTGATGTTACAAGATAAATCCAACTCCAGGTTTGGGGAAGATGTAGTGTAGGAAATTATTTCAATACAGAGTGATTAGTGCTAGCATTTGAGATAAGCTCAAGATGCAGTGGAGCATAAACCTATCCTGCTGGGGAAGGAAATGTGAGGGAAAACCAGCTTCCTGGAAGCTATGCAGTAGGGATTTGCTCTGAGGGATGGGTGTAGCCAAAGACTGGGAGGAAGAGAACCAGCAGGGAGCATATTCTACCCAAGAACAAAGTTAACCCCACAAGGTTGGAAGATAGATCAAGAAGGGAGAAGTTAGCATCAACTTTGTATTTTCATAGTAAGGAGTCTGAATTTTATGCAGATGGCAAGGAGGCAAACAATTAAGATGGCATGATCAGGTGTGCATGTAAGAGAGTGCATTCTAGTAGGAAGGGATGAGAGACCTGGCAAAGGGGGGTGGTGAGGGGGCACAATAAACTATGATACTGTTCAGACTAGAAATGGAGAGGCCTGTGTGAAGGCAGCTGTGACAGTGACTACTGGGGTTGTCAAAGAAGCTTAGTGTATCCCATACCCCTTCATGTGCCCCTTGGGGATCAACCTTAGATGTTGACTATAATTGAAGTCAGAACACAAGGAACCTGTGCTAGGTCACATATGGAGAACAAATGGCTTGGGTTGGTTACCTCAAAGACCCTTCTAGAGCAATGTGACCACTGCAGAACTAGAAAGATACTCCTTTATGTCAAGATGATTTTATTGGAGCTTCCGGTTGAAAGGAGAGTAAAGCTATTCAATACAGTTACTGAATCATAGTCATTCATAGTACACTAATGAGATGGTGACCCAAATGGGTACACATTTGGTGGATAAACAAATACGTTGGTTAGGGGATGAGGATTTCACAGATGTCAGGAGACATTGAGGTTCAATATAAATTGTTTTCTTTTCCCATGTGGGTTGGTAATGTGGTTTATTTTGCAGAGTTCCCTTAATTAAGATGACCAACACAGAAAGCTATCCAAATATTTTAGCACAGCACTTACAACTGTCTGTAATTTGGCCCCCGAATACTTTTCTTTAAACTGAAAGTTGTTTGAATTGCCTTGAGGAGGATAATGAGCTTGCCATCACTGGAAGTATTTTTTTAAGAGGGCTGAAAAACCACAGGAAGAGAGGTTTTAGGTGGATTAAAATACTGGTTTGCAGCTTTGAGGTGAGGATTTTTTTTTCCTGTTGTAGTTATGTAAAGATATGCTTATGTATTACTTTTTTTCTTTCCTGTTCTCCAGTACCACATAAACAAAGTCAATGAAGTTGGTATGAGATTTCAGATATAAGGTCAGAAACCCAGATACCTAGAATTCCTTAAACACATAATTTGAAGTCTGCATACAGCTTGACTAGGTTGGATCTTCTTATAAAGAAGAAAATGTTTTATTCATTCAACCTTAATTGAGAGCTAACTCTATGTCTAGATACGGAAAAAATAGGTCACAGTAAAGGGCTATTGAAAATTGAATCAAATTACAGAGTACAGGTGTCTATTCTCATTGTAAAGCCTTTTTAATGAAAGAAAAGTTGATGGAAATAATCTATAATAGTATGTAAAAACAGTTTTCCATCAAAGGAAATTCATCACAGTGTGATAAAGTAGAAAACCATCATGTGCAGAGAGGGTGACAAGTCCAAATACACATTATGTGTATTGGAGATTATGATTTTTTCAAAAGTCAGAATCATCAGAGAAAGCCCAAGGAAGGGCAATGCCATCAATGGTGGAATATGATGGAAGGGGACACTCCATTGTCTGATGACAAGTAATGCTGTCTCTACCTGGAAGAATTCAGGAAATCTTTTAGGAACTGAGGTCTGAGCTGGCTTTGTAATTCTTTAAAGTTCTTAGTATTCCCTCTAACACTGCTGACTGAATTTGCTCAGGATGAAGCCACAAGTCCCTTGGGAGTGTGTTACACTGGAAAGAAAAGATGTGTGACTCAGGCAATTTGACAGTGACTCCCACTGCAAGAAAAAAATCTGTGGCACAAGGTCTTTGGGGAAGACTTTCTTTCTCATTTAAGTCCTTTTCAATGCCCTGCAATTACTCACAGAGTGTCAAGAACCTAAGACAAACTTCAAGATTAGTATCTGAGACATATGGAATTACCTTTGGGCTGAGGGGCAAGACAAAGTGGGAAAGTTTATAACCAGACAAATTGGGGCAAGTCCAGTCCCAGGTATCTGAATTATCATTCCCACCATGTTTTAGAGTAGATTGAGAATTTCTGTGTCTCCAATGAGATTTTTTTTCTAAGAAACTAGATTAGAGGGCGGCCCGGGTAGGTCAGCGGTTTAGCGTTGCCTTCAGCTCAGGGCCTGATCCTGGGGACCCAGGATCGAGTCCCACGTTGGGCTCCCTGCATGGAGCCTGCTTCTCCCTCTGCCTGTGTCTCTGCCTCTCCCTCGCTCTCTGTCTCTCATGAATAAATAAATAAAACCTTTAAAAAAATAAAAAAAAAATAAATCTCCATGTTCTACACTCAAAAACTGAATGGACAAACTAATGCCCAAGATTTTAGGACCATGCTCCCTTCTTCATATGTCTAGCTTCTTCCCATCCTCCAAGTTCAACATTAAAATTATATCCTTACATAAAGTTCTCTATGACTACTAAGCAATGTGGGCTTACATAGTTCTTTGGAATGCAAAGCACAGGTGTTTCAAAGTGAAATGATTAGAAAACTATCCGCCCCAAATTCTGTTCATTGAAATATGCATTCATTCATAGCACACCTGTGCCCTGCCCAGCTTCTGCTGGCCCTCTCTTCTGATTGTTATTTTCATGGAACAGTCTCTAATAAACGATCTGCAACTCTCCCTAAGGGCTTTCTCTGGCTGCAGGAGGACGATCCAGTGTGCAAGGAAGGCTGGAAGTATCTGTGAGTTGATGCCTCCAGAAGTAGCTCTTAAGACCTGGCCAGTGGGAAGTGTTGGGTAAATATCCCAATCCTCACCTCTCTGGTAGAGCAACTTTGAGGCATGTCATGCAAAATCTCTCCAAAGTCCCCAAAGGCCCGAGCTCCTGCTGCCTACCATGGTTAATTCTGCTCATTAACACACTTTTGATGGCTTTTCCTCCTTTCCTTGTCTTACCTCCTCACTCACCTTCACCTCCGAGTGGTTCCTAGGACCACTCTCCATATAAACTACTTGCACTTATAAACTTATCTCACACTCTACTTCTGGAGAGAACAACATGAGAAAATGAGCCAAATGCTAAAGAAAGTAGATTAAGAGGAGTTTGAGCCAACAACAGCTAATGATTAAGAAGCAAGCATTGCTCCAAGTAAGAGCTATAAATGATCCCACTGGGGAGGACTTCTCAGGGTTTCCCCAAGCCTTGTGGGAATTCCTTCTATCCACCTGTGTGCAGCTGTGAAATACTTAGTGGAAGCTGACTTTCACTGGAATCCTGAATTACTGTTCTCAGTAAACTTCAATAGTGTACTACCTAAAATATACGAATTTCAAAGTTCAGTAATAGTGAATTCTTCATATAGTAGTTTAATAGTATATAGCACTTGCTTATATATAAAAAAAATAAAGTGACATATGGTGTATCATTTGCTCATAATAAAGAAAAAGCTCTCAACATTTCATCAGTTTGAGCCTTTAAGACTCCTGAAAGCCTCGTAAATTCTGGTCCATACTTCGACAATTCTCACCCTACATAGAGGTCACGTTGGGTAAAAACCCCACTACTGCAAGCAAATGCCCACTGCTTTCTTGGCAGCCTGACCCTGTTTATTTTTTTAAAACAGTATGTTCCTAGTCTTTGAAAGAGCTAACATGCCTTTAGGGAAAAGAGGAAATGAAAAGCACACAGCAGTCTTATTGATGTTGGGTTTAATATTTACTTTTCTCTCTCCTTGGGTCAAGGCTGTGAGTGTACACTGGGCTCTGGCTGATCCTTATCACATTCCTTCAACAGTCATCCTTCAGGAAATCCTGCTTTCTAGAGGGAAAACCTGAAAGTACCCAGGAGGAATTAGCCACGCTTATGCCGTTCTTTGGTTCTCTATTTGGGGTGGGTGAAGGTGGGGCACACAGATGTTAAAGCATTCACTGTTTGCAGAGAACTTCCTTTGGGTCTAGATTTCCTCTACCACCTGGAAGCCATTTTTCTAGTTGCCTATGTGTTTTGCAAGTTCATCTCCAGCTACTAGGCTACAGAGAAGTTGAGGGCAAGGGTCTTGCCTAAATGCATCCTTGGGACAGGGCAGAGTGAAAACACCACCCTTGCCTGGGGTTAAGGATGAAAGCAAACCTGAGACCTGACTTCCACTGCAGCACCTCCTGCAGGCTCCACCAACTTAGTCTGAATCCACGCCCTGCTTGACTTCTTTCCCTCCCCTCTTGCTTCCTCTATTTCTTTATGGTCTCCCTGGAGCTCTCCTTTAAGAAACCATTTGCACATGATTCTCATCTCAAGGTTTTCTTCTGTGGATCACCAGCTTGGAGCACTGGCAATATGCAAATTAATGGCTACCATTTTGTCTTAGTCAAGGGTCCTTGATTTCCATGGAGGAGAAACCCACTCTAATCAGTTTGAATGGGAAGTTTACAGAAATATACCATGCCTTGGGGTTTGGGGATTAGAAAGTTATCTGTAAATTTGGGGGGCCACATGGTCTCCTCCCTTCTCTGATTCTCTCAATGCATAAACTCATTTTGCTGCAATTCAGTATTTCCTGTGAAGCTTTAATGTAATTGTTTGCACATGGCTGTGGCTTACTAAGGAAACAAAACACTTGCCCTCATTCTACAGAAAACCAGCTTATTCGAACTCTTACTGCCTTAGGTCCAAATGTCAAATACCAGGGGAAAAAAAAAAACCCAAAACAAAACCCCAAAACCCAAACACCAGAATCTAATTAGCCCACCTGAGGTCAGATGTCTTCCCCATCTCAATCAGATGCAACTGTGGAAGCAGGGTCCTCTTCTGAGACACAGCCACTTCTTCAGCAGTACTGTGGCATGGGTGGACTTTTTCACATGGGATTATAGGCTTAAGGCAATGACAGACATCTCTAGGAGAATAGTAAGCCAAGACTTTTTTTGTTCTGCCTTCAAACCTCTCAGGATGGCCTTGTCCTACAGCAAGAAGATTCTCACTCTTGAACAGGTCTCATCTACTCCAATCACATGGGCTTGTTCACTGTCTATCAACACGCTAGGCTAACTTTGTCTCCATGCTGAATTTTTTTTTTTTTTTTTTTTTTGCAGTTCCTCCAGCTATACGGGCTTTGTCTCTGTTTCTGCAAACACTTTCCTTCCTTTATTTCTTGCTTTTTCCATGAAGTTTTTCCCATCCTACCCTAACACCTATAGCAGCATTATATTTTGCTCATTTGCCCAGATTACATAATGAAGTCAGGGTTATCTTCGCTATTTGATAAGCACCTCAGAATCAGGGAGAGACCATGCCTCCTACTTTTGCTGCTTCCTCTACAGCACCTTGCATCATTCTGAGCACACAGCAAAACATAGCTGCTCCTGCTTAACATGCCAGTTGGAGTAGATTAGCCTTTTCTCCAACACTTATTTCAATGCCTTACTCAGGCTGAAACACAAAGTTGTTTGTCTTATTGTCTCAAACTTTACCACTACAATGTGAGTTTGCTCTACTTCCAACTGCCAGTATCTGCATCTCTTTGCCAGAGGGCTTTCTTCCAAACAGCAGAAAGCCACTCTGGCCTCGGCACATTTGACTGACAGTCTGGGAAATTAATTACTGGTAGGCCTCCACGAACAATCCTTAGGGACTGGTGGATATACAGCCCAGCTCCCCTGTCCTAGACAGATCAACTCTGGGTCTTCTACATGGCTCCCAGAGTTCCCCAGTGGGCTTGGGCTCCAGTTGCCCACAGTGGTAACTTAACTTGGTAATGCAGTCTTTTTTTTATATAAAGATTTTATTTATTCATAAGAGACAGAGAGAGAAAGAGATGTAGGCAGAGAAAGAAGCAGGCTCCATGCTGGGAGCCCGATGTGGGACTCAATCCCGGGACTCCAGGATCACGCCCTGGGCCCAAGGCGGACAGCCACTCAGGCGTCCCGGTAATGCAGTCTTTATCATTGCCTTCCCTTCCTATTTCATTCCCCACTTACCTACTAAGTGTTTCCTGTGATCACCTCCCAAAAAAACTGCTTACTTTATCTTCTTTCTGGGTCTACTTTTGAGTGAACCTAATCTAAGATGAAATTGAATAAATATTTATGGAATGAATGAAAAGGCGATTTTCACCTTCTCCCTTACAGAGAAGCCAGGCCAGGGACGGGGTTGAATTTCTCAAGACTGGGAGAATAGAAGACTCAACTCTGTATACCTCAAAAGTGGAAGCATCCATAAAAGGGAGGCTGCATGAGAATGAATTTAAAACCAAGAACGCCGGTGGTCGGCTCCATAGCTCAGGGGTTAGAGCACTGGTCTTGTAAAACCAAGAACGCTGCATCATGGGGGCAGTTGTGAAGTTCACAGCCTACAGCTGGGCCTAGAGAAAGCAGGTGCCGATAATATAGCTGCCCACAACTTCCCAGCTCAATTTGGGATGGGTAATAGGTCTTTGCAGCCCACTAGCAATACCCCTACTTGTCTTGGTTTCCACTAGTCCAAGAAAAAGAAAAATCAGCCAGGAAAAAAAATAACTATGATTAGATGTTTTGCTAAATTCATGAACAATGTTTGACTTGAGCTATGAAGTCACAGAAATGTCCCCTTTCTTATATCTTAAGTTTTGAAACAATTTCTAGCTCCTGAAATCACTTTTCAGAAACAAAGCATACAAAAGCCCTACAAAAGGATGACAGGAAAAAAAGCAGTTAACCTCTGATAAACTGGAAGAGCAGCTTGAATATTTCTAATGGTTAATTGCACAATTCAACTTCTTGAACATTTAATGTGTTATTCCTTTGTTTGCTGGAGGAATGCAATTGCTCAGTGAAATGTGGAAAGACTTGACAAGGACTATTTTCATGATTATCTACCAACTTCTTGCTTTATCTTGTTTGCTTAATCAAATGTCTACTTGTGATCTCTTTGCAAAGTTCTGAAATTCATTACCTCTCTCCTTAAAGAGAAGCTAATCTGCTTGGGAAGGAAGACTTGCTCCTCATGGGTCAATGAACATGAGCATTTTCTAATAATTAGTTCCAAGCCCCAGTTTCTAGACAACTAACCAGTTCAGCAAAATTTTACTTCATAAGAAACTGACCTATTTTCAGCAGAATCTCTGCAACTAGTACAAAGTGTAATATCTCATAGAACTGTGTTAGTTTGTCATTATCGCAAAATGATTTTGCGATAGCAAAGCAACAATTAGAGCAAGTGATGCTTGTCTCTTCATTGGGAGAAATATCTGCAAGGCAGCTCTGTCATAACTTTAATTTGAGACCTGCCTGGCTGTCCTGATGAGAACCATCTTAGCGAACTGGTAAAATTTTCATTACATTCTATTGTAAAAATGTATAGCAAGTTTCCTGCTCAGCTATGCATAATCAGATGAGGAACACCCTCACTGCAATAGACCTGAACATGCATAAAAATGTTGCCTTCTCAGAAAAATAGCATGCTAAATGAAGGGGTTTACATCCGTGCTAGATAGATGGAGAGAGCCATTGGTTTAACAGATGGAGTGTATCTTCTATTATAAATTATCATGGTAGCCAGAATAATGGACCTTTCTCTCAAAATGTCCACATCCTAATCCCTAGGACCTGTGGATATGTTACCCTGCATAGCAAAAAGGGGATTTGCAGGTGTGATTAAATTAAGGTTCTTGAGATGTGGCATTATCCTGATTATCTGGGTAGGTCCAACCTAATTACATGGATCCTTAAAATCATACAAACTTTCCCTGCTGCAGTCAGAGGGAAATATGACTACAGAAGAATGGTCAAAGATGTGTAATCTTGCTGGCTTTGAAGATGGATAAAGGGGCCAAAAGGAATGTGGCTGGCTTCTAGAAGCTGGTAGAGACAGAAGAAAACAGATTCTCTTCTAGAACCTCCAGAAAGGATGGCTACACTGCTGACATCTTAATTTTAGCTCCATAAGACCTGGGTCAGACTTCTGACCTCCAGAACTGTAAGATAATAAGTTGGTATTGTTTTAAGCCACCAAATCCAGTGATTTGTTGCAGTAGCAACAGAAAACTAATGATATTTATACAATTCCTGAAAAAAACCTTAAGAAAAAATATATTATGCTAAAGCTCATTTCTTCTCCCCCAAAATGTCAAGAAGTGTGGTTTTTCTTTTCTCCTTCATGTTATGGCCTCTCTTCTTTTTGTAAAAGAATAAAATATTCATTACAGTTGTACATCAGGTCCCCTTTAATCTGAACCCCCAGTGGCCTTCTCTGATCCAGTCCATCAACCATAATCATAATTCAACATGTATACATATCCATTTTAAAATATTAACTGTAAGTCCATAATCAATTTACAGCATTATTTTAGGTGCCTTTTTAAAATTTTTACATATAAGGTCATAGAATAAAGGGTTGTTTGACAAGAGCTGGAAAACTAAAGACACAAAAGCCACTACCAAAGATGACACATCTTCAGAAAGAAAGAGGGGGGAAGATAAGCTTCTTGTCTTCTCCCTGTCTTCAGTGTACTGTCCCCTCCTATCTCCTACCCATACCTTCGATGGGTTGAACTGACCCAGAAGCCAGTTGGCTGGAAAGTCTGAGAAATGTAGCTTGCAGGAGGAGCCTTCTGCAATGCAGAGGAGAGCATAAGTGTGGAGAATGGATCAGGCAAATGGCTGGCACATGGTTTGAGGGGTATATTCTGGATTTACAATGAAGTCCTTTAAAAAACAAACAATCTTTTGCTTTTCAGCTTTCCAGGGTGAAGAGCATATGTTTGTTTTATTGTTTGTGCCAAGGGATCTTTGAATGCTTAAAAGGAAAATCTGAAGGGAGTCTCTACCATGCAGGAGGGGACCTACTGGGCCAGGAGCCTCCCAGTTGGCAGGTCCCTTGCAGCTTGAGCCCATATTCACCATTTTGCTGCAATTGTATCTTCCAGCTTGAGTGGAAAGAAGCACTCTAGAGTGATGATGTCTGGAAAGTGGAAAAAATGAAACAAAGCAGAGTTTTCCCAGGGTTGCCAGTTGATTTCATTAAAATATCGGACCTGTATAATATTAAAATTAAAATTAAAAATTAACATTAAAAATAATCTAAAAAATTAACAAAACAGCAACCAAAGAAATATAATAAGGGAAGATTTCTGGATATAATCTAGAACATCTAATATTTTGCATTAAATATTACCCCATTTTTTATTTTTTAGGAACTTATGTTTTATACCCTTAACTATAAGAGTATCAAATAAAGAACAAGCAGAAGGTTTGTTCATTGATCAAATAATGACATGAAAAATAAAAACTACTTAGATGGTTCTAGACTTTTATAAGAAGACTAACATAAGAGGGGTTGCTGACACATTTCTTTAATGCTTTTTCCAGAGTACAGGTGCAAATCCTGAACACTGTCAGAACAAAACACCATGACTATAGGTTTGGTGAACTCTGCCTTACATAGGGTCTTCAAGTAGGGTCTTCAAATCACTGATTTGGTTACACAGAAACTGTAAACCAGCACTGTCCAAAGAAATATAATGTGAGCCATGTTTGAGAAAGTAAAAGGAAACATGTAAATTTTTAAAATACTTTTAGTGGGGCCTGGGTAGCTCAATTAATTGAGCCTCCAACTCTTGGTTTTGGCTCAGGTCATGATCTCAGGGTCATGAGATTGAGCCCTGCATCTGGCTGCGCGCTCAGTGTGGAGTGGACTTAAGATGGTCTGCTTCTCCCTGTGCCCCTCCCTTGACTCCCCACTCGCTCTCCCTCTTCCTGTGCCCCTCCCCTCCACTCTCTCAAATCTTTAAAACACTTTTAACTCACTATATCAAAAATATTTCAACATGTGGTCAATATAAAAATTAAACATTTTTGCTTCTTTTCAAATCTAATCTTTGAAATCTTATGTGTATTTTATGCTTATACCATATGTCAATTCAGATACTACATTTTTATCAGAAATACTGGATCAGTATTTAGATTTACAAAGTACAGTAGGTAAGAAAAATTCATATACTCGAGTTGTTCCAAGCATGCATAAAAATATTTTCCAATAACTAAATCAGATATGCACTTTAATTTTTTACTGAAATTAAATAAATAAATAATTCAGCTTCAAACTCACAATGGCTACATTTGCTGTGCTCAGTAGACAGCGATGGTTCACGGCTACCACACTGAACAGCAAAACACTGCCACAGCTGTTGGAACATGTGAGATTTTTCCACTTTCAAACTTTTGTATGCTGATTTTCTATGTGACCTGTTTTCTCTTTAAAATGATGAGCCTACAGCCTTTAAATGAAAAGGAACTGTTCTTGGTATTGGTGTCAATAAGGAATTGAAGGTTCAAGGAACAAAGCTCCATGTAAGAATAGGTGGATGTTGGTGGAAGCTTCAGAGAAAGGAAATCAGCCTAACTTTCCAAGATCTGTTGCAGAAAGGACGGAGGCTCCCAGGGCAGCAGAATGGTCCAGAAAAGTGATCTGTACACTTTTAGACAGGGCGGTTTGCTATAAATGACAGAAATTTGATTCAAACTGGCTTTGACAGTGAACGTTCTTTATTGGCTCAAGTAACTAAGAAGTCTGCAGGCTCTGTAATGAGAAGCTCAAGTATGGCTAAATCCAGGGCCTCAGGAGGTGCTTGGGTGGCTCAGTCAGTTAAGGGTCTTCCTTTGGATCAGGTCATGATCCCAGCGATCTGAAGCTGAGCCCCAGGCACCCTGCTCAGCAGGGAGTGTGCTTCTCCCTCTCCCTCTGAGGTTCCCTCTGCTTGTGCTCTCTGGCCATGTGCTGTCAAATAAATAAACATTTAAAAACAACACAACAACAACAACAAAAATCCAGGCACTCAAATAACATCATTAGGAATTTATTTCTTTCAGTCCCCCAGCATCAGTGCCCCCTGGGTTACTTTAAATCTCAGAGTTTCTCCAACCATGGCAAGATGGCCACCAGCTATCCCAGCTTTAACATCCCTACCAGAAAGAGCAGGCCTAAAAGCCTGAACAAAAGTCTGGATGGTGGATGCTGATTTCTCACCTAGTCCCCAGGCCTGATTGATTGTCCAGCCTTGGAGATAAAGGGTCAGACCCGCTTTTCAAATCACATTTAGATGAGGGACAGTGATTCTCCCAAGGGAAAAATCCAGTTGCTGTAGCTAGGGAAGAGAAGGGCCGTCAGGCAGGAAAAAATCCCTTTTATGTCAAATCAAAAATCTTAGCAATGAGGCTCTTTGCTTCTCCAAAATGGATTACGGTTAGAATTCATGTGGCTTCATGAAGAAGATGGCATCATCTGCCAAGTGCCTCTTCTCCTTTTGCCATTAGTCATGTGGAAATCTGTACCTTTTCCAAGCTACTCAACCTTGAAGAAGTTGTTTCAACTCACTCTGCTTTCGGGTTTCCCTCTGTGAAAGAGGATCAAGAATAGGACTTACCGGGGAGGAGGGGCAAGATGGCAGAAGAGTAGGGTCCCCAAGTCACCTGTCCCCACCAAATTACCTAGAAAACCTTCAAATCATCCTGAAAAATCTACGAATTCGGCCTGAGATTTAAAGAGACACCAGCTGGAATGCTACAGTGAGAAGAGTTCGCGCTTCTATCATGGTAGAAAGACGGGGAAAAAGAAATAAAGAAACAAAAGGCCTCCAAGGGGGAGGGGCCCCGCGAGGAGCCGGGCTGAGGCCGGGGCAGGTACCCCCAGGACAGGAGAGCCCCGACCCGGAGGAGCAGGAGCTGCACCGACCTTCCCGGGCGGAAAGGGGCTCCAGGGAGGTGGAGCAGGACCCAGGGGGGCGGGGATGCCCTCGGGCTCCGGGGACGCTAACAGACACCTGCGCCCCGGGAGAGTGCGCCGAGCTCCCTAAGGGCTGCAGCGCACACGGGGGGACCCGGAGCAGCTCGGGGGGCTCGGGGGCGGCTCCGCGGAGGGGGCTGTGGGGGGGAGCAGCTCGGGGGGGCTCGGGGGCGGCTCCGCGGAGGGGGTTGCGGGGCGGGAGCAGCTCGGGGGGCTCGGGCGGCGGCTCCGCGGAGGGGGTTGCGCGGCCCGGGGGCGCGAATCCAACAGCGCAGGCCCCGGAGCACAGGGCGCCGGGACACAGCCCAGGATCCGGCCTCCCCCGGGACAGGCAGAGGCCGGAGGGCCCAGGACAGCGAGGACGCTCCTGCCCCAGCTGAGCAGATCAGCGGCCCCGCCCTGGAGCATCCAGGCCCTGCAGACGGAGAGCTCTGGAGTTACTGCGGGGGCTGACTCCAGGGCTCCAGGGTTGGCCCCGCCACTGGGGCTGTTCCTCCTGGGGCCTCACGGGGTAAACAACCCCCACTGAGCCCTGCACCAGGCAGGGGCACAGCAGCTCCCCCAAGTGCTAACACCTGAGAATCAGCACAACAGGCCCCTCCCCCAGAAGACCAGCGAGACGGACAAGTTCCAGGGGAAGTCAAGGGACTTAAAAGTACACAGAATCAGAAGATACTCCCCCGTGTGTGTGTTTTTTGTTTTTGCTTTTTGATTTCTGTTTGCTTCCCCTCCCACCCTTTTTTTCCCCTTTCTTTCTTTTTCTTTCTCTTTCTCTTTTTTTCTTCCTTTTTTCTTTTTCTCTTTTCTTTCCTTCTTTCTCTCCTCTCTTCTTCTCCTTTTCCCCAATACAACTTGTTTTTGGCCACTCTGCACTGAGCAAAATGACTAGAAGGAAAACCTCACCTCAAAGGAAAGAATCAGAAACAGTCGTCTCTCCCACAGAGTTACAAAATCTGGATTACAATTCAATGTCAGAAAGCCAATTCAGAAGCACTATTATAAAGCTACATGTGGCTCTAGAAAAAAGCATAAAGGACTCAAGAGACTTCATGACTGCAGAATTTAGATCTAATCAGGCAGAAATTAAAAATCAACTGAATGAGATGCAATCCAAACTAGAAGTCCTAACGACGAGGGTTAACGAGGTGGAAGAACGAGTGAGTGACATAGAAGACAAGTTGATGGCAAAGAGGGAAACTGAGGAAAAAAGAGACAAACAATTAAAAGACCATGAGGATAGATTAAGGGAAATAAACGACAGCCTGAGGAAGAAAATCCTACGTTTAATTGGGGTTCCCGAGGGCGCCGAAAGGGACAGAGGTCCAGAATATGTATTTGAACAAATCATAGCTGAAAACTTTCCTAATCTGGGAAGGGAAACAGGCATCCAGATCCAGGAAATAGAGAGATTCCCCCCCCTTAAATCAATAAAAACCGTTCAACACCTCGACATTTAATAGTGAAGCTTGCAAATTCCAAAGATAAAGAGAAGATCCTTAAAGCAGCAAGAGACAAGAAATCCCTGACTTTTATGGGGAGGAGTATTAGGGTAACAGCAGACCTCTCCACAGAGACCTGGCAGGCCAGAAAGGGCTGGCAGGATATATTCAGGTTCCTAAATGAGAAAAACGTGCAACCAAGAATACTTTATCCAGCAAGGCTCTCATTCAGAATGGAAGGAGAGATAAAGAGCTTCCAGACAGGCAGGAACTGAAAGAATATGTGACCTCCAAACCAGCTCTGCAAGAAATTTTAAGGGGGACTCTTAAAATTCCCCTTTAAGAAGAAGTTCAGTGGAACAATCCGCAAAAACAAGGACCGAATAGATATCATGATGACACTAAACTCATATCTCTCAATAGTAACTCTGAACGTGAACGGGCTTAATGACCCCATCAAAAGGCGCAGGGTTTCAGACTGGATAAAAAAGCAGGACCCATCTATTTGCTGTCTACAAGAGACTCATTTTAGACAGAAGGACACCTACAGCCTGAAAATAAAAGGTTGGAGAACCATTTACCATTCGAATGGTCCTCAAAAGAAAGCAGGGGTAGCCATCCTTGTATCAGATAAACTAAAATTTACCCCGAAGACTGTAGTGAGAGATGAAGAGGGACACTATCTCATACTTAAAGGATCTATCCAACAAGAGGACTTAACAATCCTCAATATATATGCCCCAAATGTGGGAGCTTCCAAATATATCAATCAATTAATAACCAAAGTTAAGATATACTTAGATAATAATACACTTATACTTGGTGACTTCAATCTAGCACTTTCTACACTCAATCGTACACTCGATAGGTATTCTCAACATCTCCAAAGGAACGAGAGCTTTAAATGATACACTGGACCAGATGGATTTCATAGATATCTACAGAACTTTACATCCAAACTCAACTGAATACACATTCTTCTCAAGTGCACATGGAACTTTCTCCAGACCACATACTGGGTCACAAATCGGGTCTGAACCGATACCAAAAGATTGGGATCGTCCCCTGCATATTCTCAGACCATAACGCCTTGAAATTAGAACTAAATCACAACAAGAAGTTTGGAAGGACCTCAAACACATGGAGGTTAAGGACCATCCTGCTAAAAGATGAAAGGGTCAACCAGGAAATTAAGGAAGAATTAAAAAGATTCATGGAAACTAATGAGAATGAAGATACAACCGTTCAAAATCTTTGGGATGCAGCAAAAGCAGTCCTGAGGGCGAAATACATTGCAATACAAGCATCCATTCAAAAACTGGAAAGAACTCGAATACAAAAGCTAACCTTACACCAAAAGGAGCTAGAGAAAAAACAGCAAATAGATCCTACACCCAGCAGAAGAAGAGAGTTAATAAAGATTCAAGCAGAACTCAACGAAATCGAGACCAGAAGAACTGTGGAACAGATCAACAAAACCAGGAGTTGATTCTTTGAAAGAATTAATAATATAGATAAACCATTAGCCAGCCTTATTAAAAAGAAGAGAGAGAAGACTCAAATTAATAAAATCATGAATGAGAAAGGAGAGATCACTACCAACACCAAGGAAATACAAACGATTTTAAAAACATATTATGAACAGCTATACGCCAATAAATTTGGCAATCTAGAAGAAATGGACGCATTCCTGGAAAGCCACAACTACCAAAACTGGAACAGGAAGAAATAGAAAACCTGAACAGGCCAATAACAAGGGAGGAAATTGAAGCAGTCATCAAAAACCTCCCAAGACACAAAAGTCCAGGGCCAGATGGCTTCCCAGGGGAATTCTATCAAACATTTAAAGAAGAAACCATACCTATTCTACTAAAGCTGTTTGGAAAGATAGAAAGAGATGGAGTACTTCCAAATTCGTTTTATGAGGCCAGCATCATCTTAATTCCAAAACCAGACAAAGACCCCACCAAAAAGGGGATATCAGACCAATATCCCTGAGGAACATGGATGCAAAAATTCTCAACAAGATACTAGCCAATAGGATCCAACAATACATTAAGAAAATTATTCACCATGACCAAGTAGGATTTATTCCCAGGACACAAGGCTGGTTCAACACTTGTAAAACAATCAATGTGATTGATCATATCAGCAAGAGAAAAAACAAGAACCATATGATCCTCTCAATAGATGCAGAGAAAGCATTTGACAAAATACAGCATCCATTCCTGATCAAGACTCTTCGGAGTGTTGGGATAGAGGAATATTCCTCAATATCTTAAAAGCCATCTACGAAAAGCTCACAGCAAATATCATTCTCAATGGGGAAGCACTGGGAGCCTTTCCCCTAAGATCAGGAACAAGATAGGGATGTCCACTCTCACCACTGCTATTCAACATAGTACTGGAAGTCCTAGCCTCAGCAACAAAAAGACATTAAAGGCATTCAAATTGGCAAAGAAGAAGTCAAACTCTCCCTCTTCGTCGATGACATGATAATCTACATAGAAAACCCAAAAGTCTCCACCCCAAGATTGCTAGAACTCATACAGCAATTCGGTAGCGTGGCAGGATACAAAATCAATGCCCAGAAGTCAGTGGCATTTCTATACACTAACAATGAGACTGAAGAAAGAGAAATTAAGGAGTCAATCCCATTTACAATTGCACCCAAAAGCATAAGATACCTAGGAATAAACCTAACCAAAGAGGTAAAGGATCTATACCCTAAAAACTACAGAACACTTCTGAAAGAAATTGAGGAAGACACAAAGAGATGGAAAAATATTCCATGCTCATGGATTGGCAGAATTAATATTGTGAAAATGTCAATGTTACCCAGGGCAATATACACGTTTAATGCAATCCCTATCAAAATACCATGGACTTTCTTCAGAGAGTTAGAACAAATTATTTTAAGATTTGTGTGGAATCAGAAAAGACCCCGAATAGCCAGGGGAATTTTAAAAAAGAAAACCATATCTGGGGGCATCACAATGCCAGATTTCAGGTTGTACTACAAAGCTGTGGTCATCAAGACAGTGTGGTACTGGCACAAAAACAAGGACACATAGATCAATGGAACAGAATAGAGAACCCAGAAGTGGACCCTGAACTTTACGGTCAACTAATATTCGATAAAAGAGGAAAGACTATGCATTGGAAGAAAGACAGTCTCTTCAATAAATGGTGCTGGGAAAATTGGACATCCACATGCAGAAGAATGAAACTAGACCACTCTCTTGCACCATACACAAAGATAAACTCAAAATGGATGAAAGATCTAAATGTGAGACAAGATTCCATCAAAATCCTAGAGGAGAACACAGGCAACACCCTTTTTGAACTCAGCCACAGTAACTTCATGCAAGATACATCCACGAAGGCAAAAGAAACAAAAGCAAAAATGAACTAGTGGGACTTCATCCAGATAAGAAGCTTTTTCACAGCAAAGGATACAATCAACAAAACTGAAAGACAACCTACAGAATGGGAGAAGATATTTGCAAATGACATATCAGATAAAGGGCTAGTTTCCAAGATCTATAAAGAACTTATTAAACTCAACACCAAAGAAACAAACAATCCAATCATGAAATGGGCAAATGACATGAACAGAAATCTCACAGAGGAAGACATAGACATGGCCAACATGCATATGAGAAAATGCTCCGCATCACTGGCCATCAGGGAAATACGAATCAAAACCTCAGTGAGATACCACCTCACACCAGTGAGAATGGGGAAAATTAACAAGGCAGGAAACCACAAATGTTGGAGAGGATGTGGAGAAGGGGGAACCCTCTTGCAGTGTTGGTGGGAATGTGAACTGGTGCAGCCATTCTGGAAAACTGTGTGGAGGTTCCTCAAAGAGTTAAAAATAGACCTGCCCTACGACCCAGCAATTGCACTGTTGGGGATTTACCCCAAAGATACAGATGCAGTGAAACGTGGGACACCTGCACCCCGATGTTTCTAGCAGCGATGTCCACAATAGCCAAACTGTGGAAGGAGCCTCGGTGTCCATCGAAAGATGAATGGAAAAAGATGTGGTCTATGTATACAATGGAATATTCCTCAGCCATTAGAAACGACAAATACCCACCATTTGCTTCGACGTGGATGGAACTGGAGGGTATTATGCTGAGTGAAGTAAGTCAGTCGGAGAAGGACAAACATTATATGGTCTCATTCATTTGGGGAATATAAATAATAGTGAAAGGGAATAGAAGGGAAGGGAGAAGAAATGGGTAGGAAATATCAGAAAGGGAGACAGAACATGAAGACTCCTAACTCTGGGAAACGAACTAGGGGTGGTGGAAAGGGAGGAGGGCGGGGGGTAGGGTGAATGGGTGACGGGCACTGAGGGGGGCACTTGATGGGATGAGCACTGGGTGTTATTCTGTATGTTGGCAAATTGAACACCAATAAAAAATAAATTTATTATAAAAAATAAAAAAAAGAATAGGACTTACCTCATACATTTATAATAAAGATTAAAGAAGTTAATGTAAGCGAAGTGCTACCAATAGAGTCTCACAGATGACAAGTGCTGGATCATTCTTCCTCACTCCTGATCTAAATTTACACACCTAGGGTCACTTTACCAATTGGATTTACCTTCAGTAGGTCCTTGCCCATCACAGGCACATTTGCTACCAGCAAGGACACACATTCACACCCTAACTCCACCACCACTTGCCACACACAAAAAACAGTTTACCCAGAGGGGGTACGGGAACCGTCCCCATCCTTATCCCTACCCACCCCCATGTCCTTGCCCAAGTACTCTACAGTTCCTTCACAAAAAGTCTTGCTTTAGCCCCATGAGGCTTCTTTGGCCAGTGGAATACAGACAAAGTGGTAGTGTGCCAGAGTTGCAAGCCTGCACCTGATGCGGCAGCACATCTTTATTACCAACCTTGCATTCCTTGGCCAAACAACAATAAAAATGAGGCTGGACCCAAAAACCAAAAGCAGGGCAGCCCCGGTGGCTCAGTGCCGCCTTCAGCCCAGGGCGTGATCCTGGAGACCCGGGATCGAGTCCAGTCCCTGCATGGAGCCTGCTTCTTCTCCCTCTGCCTGTGTCTCTGCCTCTCTTTGTCTCTCATGAATAAATAAATAAAACCTTTAAAAAAAAAAATAAACCCCTGTGAGATGACATGCTCATATTTCAAATGAAATGCATTCCTAATGGAAATGCCTATGACTACATGACAGTTTGACTAGGCTCTGGCTCAGTCTTTATATCAGAAAGGTGCTTAGGTTCCTCAGCCTGTACTGGAGGAACTGAGATAGAAGAAAACAAGGTGGGGAGGTGGAGGGAAGCAGTTATTTTACCTTGGATCAGTTCTATCTCTGTCTTGATCTATTTGGCTTAATAAAATCCAACCCACCCACCATTCTTAGCCTGATCCAAGCAGCTTTCTCAAAATCCAGCCAGAATAAAGCACTACTTTCTCTGAATCCCTAGAGTTGTTTTGGTCTATGTGTTGCCCCTCAATTGACACATCACACTCAGCCCTGCAGGAGTCCAGTGTTTATGTCTTATCTTTACAAGGATAGTGTCTTAATGGTCCCTCCAGAATCTCTTACAGAACCTAGTAGAGTTTCTCAGAACATATTAGACCTTTAGTAACTAGTAGTAACCATGAATTAAGTAAAATAAATATAAACTTTGCTGTATAGCATACCTAGAGCATCACATCCAGGTTTATGGCTGCATCTGGAAACCTAATTAGGGATTGGCAGCAAAAATAGTTCATCTTAGGATGACTTCTACTGCAGAGGAAGCAGATGTAGAGAGAAATGAGAAAGAAAGAACAATCCAAAGTCACCTCCAAAGAGACCAGAGCCTCTGTATAATTTATTCCCTCTTGGGAGCTTTCCTATCAGACGTTCTGATGATAAAGAGTCAGCCATCTGGCATGGTTTTGCATTTTTACCCTGTTCCTTAAAATATGTGTTAGATCATTTAGACTTTTAGCTTCCACTTTAGTTGAAAAGAAGAGGCACTCTCTAAGCTGGAAAGTGCTAGAACTCATTATTAAGAAGTGGGGTGTCTTAAACTGGGTCCCCCAGAAGTGGACCTTGAAACAAAGATTTGAATCCAAATGGTTTGTGAGGTGATTCTAGGAAACACAGTAGGAGAATATGGAAATGAGGCAATGAAGGAAAAGAAGCTAATACAGGTGTGTTGATGAATGAATTATGCCCATGGGCCACTGTAACTCAGCCCTGGTGGGGAGGTCTGTGTAGAACACACCTCCAACTTGTTCCTCACGGGTAAGGAGGAGCTGGGATATTACCCACTAATTCCCATTTATTATTGGTTAAGGGCTATTTGGGGGCATTAGTACTTTGGCACTCCCAGCCTGCCTCACTCATGACTGAGCATGCTCCTGTAGCCAAGAAAATCCTTAAGCAGAGAATCTGGGGTGCTTGCAGTAAGAAGCCATTGTCATGTACAGAAATCTTGACAGTATATGGGCAGGGCACCAATAGTGTCTGCTACAAAGAAAGAAGTAGAAGATGGAGGAATAGGGACTGGGGATGAAGACCCCAGGAATGAGGAGCACTCACTTGGGGCCGAGATCTGGATAGCCAAGGTGATATGCCAGTAATAAAGGTAGGTATTGCATTGAAATACCTGGGGAAGTCTGCCACACATCTCCCATTTATCTTTAGAATGTATTAAAAATCATAAGGGTCAAAACTCACATTTATTAACCCTCATGTCCTATATTGGGGAATGACAGAGTACATTCATACAGTAGAATATTCTGGAGCTATTTAAAATTGAAACTCTATGACCTATTAAAATCCAACCCAAAGAGCTTTCAATAACAAAGAAAAAACACTTATCATTTAATGTTAAGTAATTAAAAGAAAGCAAGATCCAACATTGTATATTCAGTAGGGTTTCCAGTGTGTATAAAAAAAAAGTGCTTATTCAGTGTTGGAAGAAAATATTATTTTTTAAAAGTCTTTGAGGAGTAGATTTACAGTTATTTTCCTCTGCTTCCTTATAATTTTTTAAACTTTACATATTTTCCACAATAAACATGTATTACTTTTATAACTTGATCATAGAATTCTTGAGAAAATATTATGTTAGTCATTTCCAATAATGAAAATGATTTTGCTGATTTGGTCCATCTGAGCCTCTGCTGTTAGATTCTTTTTAGGACTGTGCTCAAGGATACCAGCTCATGGGAGAGTAATATATTTAACTCTGTTCTCCTCGTTCCCCAAGAAGTCCGCGTCATATTCCAGTTCAGCCATCCAACCAACATTTATTAATTCATTTAGATAAATATTTACAGGGTACTCACTCTGTACCAGATAAAGCCTTCATGGAGGGAACAGAGTAATGAAATAAAGCAAATAAATAAAAATTCCTATCTTTGAAGAACGCTATGCAGAAGAGATACATGGTTCCCTGGGGAGCTATAGTAGGAGATGTGGATCTATTGGGAGAAGCTGCCTTTAGCAAGTGAACTTCAACCTAGGATCCAAGGATGTATAGGAGTTAACCAGGCAAATGCTAATTGTGTTTCTCATGTGTGCATGGGGTCACTATTCTGGGGTCTTGAGATGCTACATTCAAACCTCTGCCCTCAAAAACCTAGCCATCTAATTGTCAAATCACAATCAAGTTTCCTAAAATAAGATAACAAAGAGGAAAAGAAACTCAAAAGTGAGTTCAAAGTCAATAAGATTAAGTAGTCAAGAAAGACTCTGAAGAAAATGTAGCTTGGGTTCAGTTTCTATGCCAGAAAGAAGAAAGGGTATCCAAACAAGGGGAATAGCATGGGTAAACACTCAGAGGGGTCAATGTCAAGGATTCTTTATTGGACAGTGCGATGACCAGTAGGATGAGAGTAAAGGATGGGTATAATGTGAAAAGGATGGCCTGTCCTTGGTAGCCACGTAAGGATGCGTAACTTAATGTGGTGGGAACTAAGGAGCTAAGAACAATGAGATCGAGGCAGGATCTACAGGACTGATGTAGCCGACTATGTCATCTGGAGAGAATAGCAACAGGGGCTGGACATAGGGATCCAGACAGCAGTAGAGAGTCTCACAGGGAAAACGTCCTTCCTTTCATCCATGGGAAACTGGCATACAAGAGGTTCATTGGGTTTTTAGCCTCTGAAAAGGAAATTTCTATTAAAAGGGAAACATAATTATATTGCTTAATATAATCTGATTCATCTCATCTGTTTTATCCATCTGTCTCCTATAACCAAGGAAATATACTGAAACCAAACCACTTTCTTTCATTTTCCAGAAGTGCTCTGCACAGAGGAGACCATATTTGCAAGTCATCTAGGACTCAGCTCTCCCAGAGCAAACCCATGGACTGGGAGACCCAACCCTTCTCCAACTTTCAGGAACCTTCTTTCCTACTCAATAAATTTGCTGCCGCTGTGGTGGAGTGGGAGTGAGGGTGGCAGGTTTAGGTCATGTTGGTAAAAGGCTTCCTTAGCCAAAATGCCCTCTGGGAGGGCTGTAGAGCCAGCCATGAGGCTAAGGGAGAGGAATCTCTTCCCCCAGCAGACTCTGCCCTATGCTCTGTCCTCCTGGCTCCCAGGACCAGCAGTTCTCTGGTTGGAACACACATTGGTAGGTCATCTTCTAGCATGTCCCCCTACTTAGATAGCTGTCTTATTTTCTAGATCTCTTCAGGAAAAATGAGTTTCTAAATGAGTTTCTTTGGTGTCCTTTCTGTACACTTTAAGGGTGTTTGAGCAGTAATAGAGAAGACAGCTTCATCTCTGCTTCAACGTACATTGCAAAGTGCCAATGAGGACGGTGCTAGAATTTCTATATAGGAGGGGCCAATGTATGGCCCAATGGGACTTCACCTGAGGCTATATTTGCATAGCAAAATGCTGTTTTGATTTTAATCTTATTTATTGGGGCAGCACATGAAAGTAATGGGATACTAAATCCATACCTTCCAATCCTGTCCTTGATACCAGTACTAAAACTAGGTTTCTTTTGAGCTAGCGGCTCACTTATAAAAGTCCTGTACTTTCATCTTTATTTTCACTCCAAGGACAGAACAGGGTCTTGCATGCAGACATCTTTTATCAGTGGATAAATTGATCAATTAATTACCTAACTTAACTAACAGGTTGGCTACTTCTTTCTCATGGGAACATGAGCATCTGCTGAGAAGGTTCTCAGAAATCACCCCTAGTGTTCCACCCTCCCGCACCCCACCCAAACCAGACCTACCAGCTCCCTCTCAGGGCCTCAGGGCCTCTCCTTGGAAACTGGAAAAGTTTTCCTGGGTCTCTGAGGCCCTCTAGTGGTCATTTTAGGATGAAATCCTGTCTAGCAGCTGCCCTTCCCACCTAAAAACTCCCCCCCCACCCTGAGAAAGAAAAAGAAAGAAAATCCTTTTCTTCTAGAAGACTTCTCCTAAAAAGAAAATTTGGGGATGTCTAGTTTCTGACACCATCTTGATGGTGAGAGGTCAGAAACGTTCTGACCTCTTAATGTTGCCCCGGTTGGTTTGTTATTGATGAGCTTTCAAAGTATCTCACTGTCTGCTCTGTACCCAGAATGGCTCTCCCCTCATCCATCTCCCCAAGTTTGGACTTTAATTTGGTCTTTAGGTTTGTGTCAGAGCATTCCTGACTGTCTTTTTCTCCTAAAAATACAGGAAGGGTCTAGCTGTGGCCCTTATATGGAAGAGGGCCGATTTCCCTGCCTGGTTATCCAAAGTGCCCTCACAAAGCCTCTGCGTGAGTCCAGGGGCACCGCAGGGAGCCTTGGCAGACCCAGGGACTGCTTACTGTCTTTTGTGACTTTGGTAGGTGAACCTGGGGTGTGGTTTGAAATTGACCACGTTGGTCATTTTTATGAATCGATTTGTGCAAACAAACCCATGGGAAGTGTTCCTAATATAAACAGCCTGAGTTATTGCCATCTCACCTTCATCTGACCCCCGGGAGCTCTAAAGAAAAGCCCATCATACTCACCTGGCCTTCAGCCCGAACCAGGCAATTAGGCCGCTAGCCAGGATGAGACTGAAAGAGAAGGAGCCTCCAAGTCTGATGACACCCGCTGTTCCCTTGGCTTGTGCTATGCACTGACCATCGTATCTCTTGTATAAGTGAGGCAAGTATGATCATCTCCATTTTATAAGACAGGAAATTGAAACTTGGAGTTCAATGTATTTCCCACGATCACACAACTATGTAAGCTGCAGTGTTAGGATTCAAACCCAGCTCTCTCTCCAAAACCTACTCGTTAGCCAGCCCCTGCCTCTTCTTGTACTTAGCTTTGGGTTTCAGGTTCTTGACTCATAGTCTGTGTGAACTCCCACCTTCTAGACTTGGGCAGTGCACAGCCTGCACATCTGTAGAGTGGCTCAAACCAAGTTTAATTGGCTTGAAACCATCCCAAGGCCAAGATTCTAAACCTGGCCTAAAATCTAGAGTTTTGCTGCTCCAAATATAATCCCTGCCCTGAAGGGTCAGCAGTGTAACCTTTTTAGGAATGTAAACTTGGGGGGCCCACTCCAGATCTAATGAATCACAATCTTCAAACCTGGAGACCAGGAATCTATACCCAGGGCTTCTCCACTTTGATGTGCACTGAAATCACCTAGGGATCTTATTAAATGCAGATTCTGATTCAGGAGGGCTAAGGAGATCATGTTGAGCTTCTGCTTCTTTAGCCAGCTCTGGGATGATGTGAATGCCCCGAGCCACATTCGGAATAACATGGCTCTACATTAGCTGTTCTCAAACTTAAGCCTGCATTCAAATCACTTGGAGGGCTTCTTAATACACAGATTTCTGGGCCACATCCCAAGAGAATCTGATTCAGAGGGTCTGGGATGAGGCCCAAGACTTTACACTTCTAACAAGTCTCCAGGTGATGCACAGGGACCCCAGTTTGAGAACCACTGTTCTAGCCTACCAGAACTTTCTTAAATTAGACAATTAACCTCATTGCTTGGTATCTCCGTGAGCTCTACTCCATCCCCTAATCCTGTCATTTTAGAGCTGAAAGAGACTTCAGATACCAGAGGCAAAGCCAGGATTAAGCATCCTGTCTCTATTCAGCATTGTTTACTCTCCTGCTGGCTCTGAAGGCTCCATAAATTCTCCAGCATCCAGCAACTGCAGTATTTTGGGGGAGCTCTCCATCTTGAGCCAGCTTTGCAGGCGCTTGAATCCCAATCCGACACATATGTCATAGGCACAATCCGTGAAAACACAGGGTCCTCCTACTTCACAGTTCTGTGAAGATAGAGCTTTGGAAAAAACCAGCAGCCAGGCTGGCAGCCGTGGTGGAGAGAAAATGCAGCAGCTTGTAGGCAAACCCAGACAGACAAGGTGATTCAGCACGGAAGCCCTGGAGCAACATAATGGACCAGGATACCCACAGCAACTGCCAGCCACGTTGTGCTAGGCAATTCTGAGAAGGTCATTTAACTTCTCTGTGCCTGAGAAATCTCCCTACCCACCCCTCTTTTTTGGAAAACAATACTGTCATTCAAGTAAATACACATAAAAGAGGGCTTCATATGTAGACTTGGGTTGGGGGTTGGAACATTTGGTTTCTGTTCTGCGAAAAATCATTCAATGCTCAGTGGCTTAAAAAAAAGCAACCATTTATTACTGCTTATGAGTTTTGGGGAAAAAGTAGATGTGTGCAAGGTTCCTGTTGTCACTCCTGCCTTGTTCTATTGGGGAAAAGCAAGACCCACGACCGGCCTACTGCTTGATGGGAGGGGCTGTAACATCACAGGCTAAAGAAATAGAAAGGGGGGAAGGTGGCCATTTTTGCAATGTGCCACAGAGATGTTTTGTTTGGTTAGGAGATCCTGAGACAAAGATATTAAAGCAAGTGGTATATTTGGTTACTTGGGAAGTAAAGGAAATACTGTCAGGGGAGTAGGGGATTGAGACACAGAGCAAAGCAGCCAGTAAAGGGTACCTAACTGGGCCAGCTAGCACTCTGGGCAGTTGGAGCTTAATGCCATTGGAAAACTCTGGAAATGTTGGACACAGAATTTTTGTTGTCCTACCTGAGAGGGAGCTGGAATATTTGTACTATACATCAATTCACATCCATCCTTTGTTGAGAGCTGCTCTCAGGGGACACTAATTCTCCATCATTTCAACTTTCCATGCTGAGCAGAGTGGCCCCAGAGGTATGTAGGTCCTGGCAGCTGGTGGCCTGGCCACTGTGCACTGAAGAAGTAAGGGCGGGAGATACAGGTAGGATACCTCCAGTATCTCCTGCAGTGCAGTGGTGATAAAACAGAAGAAAAAAAACTCAAGCTTCTGTTTTAAGCTAGTCAAAACCTCTTTCTTTCTTTTCTTTCTTTCTTTCTTCTTTCTTTCTTTCTTTCTTTCTTTCTTTCTTTCTTTCTTTCTTTCTTTCTTTCTTTCTTTCTTGTTTTTCTGTCTTTCTATCTTTCTTTGTCTTTCTTTCTTGTCTACTTGTTTTATTTTGGGTAATGCCTCATTTCTCTTGCTGGCAAAGGTCAGGACACTAGATGGCATCATATCAAGTTGCCCTACAACTCAGGAAACAGATGCCAGGCAGTGTTCCTAATTGTCCTTGGAATCGAACAATACCAGCCTGAGCTGAGAGCGAAGGATTGTGTCTGCAGCAGGGAGCAGTGGTGGCCATTTGGCCACGGCTCTGTCTGGGCTCACTGTCAGCAACTTCACAAACCACTGGGGGAGGATGGGGAGCAGACGGAGCATGGAGGGGCAGGCAGAGGTCTCTGGCACTTTCTAAGGAGTGGGATTCACAAAATCCCTGGAAGGAAGCAGTAAGGAGAATGACACTTTCCACCCCCAGAAAGATATCTGAAGTATATAGAAAAATGGGCTGGAAGCAAAAAACCTGAGACTAATGGTAAAGATTTATTCTTGGAGGGTGAGAGTGAAAAGAAGGTAGTAGGATGAGGTTGTAAGTAAGAGTCAAAGTGATTTAATATTTAAAATATTTGAAACAAGAAAAAAGGCCAGGAATGATCAGTTCTTCATAATGGATTTTAGGTGGTTATCATATTGTTATCTTTACTTTTTCTTAAATTAAAAAAAAAAATGTGTTGTGGAAAATGGATATGATGTCCTGTAATTAGCAAGGTCCAGTAGGGTTCAAGAAGGAACACTGATCTGTTTCTTGGGTAAACTTTGTCAAATACTTTCCCTTCTGAGCCTCTATTTCATTATTTATAAAATGAAGATACTAAGAGTAGCCATGTCACAGGATTGTGACAAGACTCAAATGATGTAATGTACCCGCAGTACGTAGTACAGTACCCCAAACAAGATGGTCCTTCCAAAAATGCTCTCTGCTCCCTTTGCCCCTCCCCCCAGACACTTAGCACCAAGGGTGCAAGGGTTAAGCTCCTCTATCACACTGAGTCAAACCAGATCATTAGCTAGTTGTCTAGATACAGCAAAACAGAAAAATCTTAACTAAGCCTATCCTGGCTCCTCTGAATCCAGAGACAGAGTTGGTCTTAAAAAAGAGGAGAAAATGTTTCTTGGAAATATAGCTAGAGGGACATCTTCCGTTGTGTAAAAAGGGATTCTGGAATTTATCAATTCTTGACTTTTCACCGGGCCTTAAGGTTTTCTACCTTGAAGGGGCACTAACCCTTTCCAGAACAGACCTAGGTGCTTTTGCATGGCTTGTGAAAGAGCTACTGTCTTTCTCTGAGTGTAAATGAGAACTCTTGACTCCTTATACAAATTAGAGAAGACCCATGGCTAGCCTTGACAACACACAATGTTGTGAGGATAAGAGAGGAATAATGGGCCTCTAAGAGTGGAAGGTATGGAATGAAATCTGTTGAATGGAGAAATTAGAACCTGACCTCCAGGAAAAAAGGGATCTCCGGTTTCTTTCCATCTCACCAGGGAAGCTGAGGGTAGTAGCCTCAGAAAGGAACAGAATATCCCTCAGGGTCTCATTTTATCTGAGATTCTCTGAATCAGGAAGAAATTGTCCCTAAACAAAGATAGAGAAGGCAGAGCCAAGAGCCACTGGGCTGGGCTTGCTCCATACAGGGATTACAAATAATCTCAGCCTTCTCCACGCTCCAGGGTCCACGGGAGCTGGTGTGTTTGTATGTCTTTGTACGGGACTTCCCAACCATTTTGTATCAGTTACCCATTACCATAACAATGCTGCATAATAAACCATCCCAAAATTTAGTGACTTGAAACAATAACCATTTAGTTCACATTTCTGAGGCTAGCAATTGGAACTGAATTGGAAAGTTGTGGGCTCAGTTGAGCTGTCATGTGAGTAGGGTCAGTGGCAGATGTGGCAGGCAGCTCTGTAATCTGAGATGGGCTTTCTCACATCTCAGGGACTGAAGTATCTATCTCTTCTTTCTGCGCATCTGTTCTACTTTGCTTTCTCTGCAGAATCTCTCCATTTACTTGCAAACTTCCTCATAGTCCTTACTGGCAGCCACACTCCTAAGGCTACAAGAATCTGTATCTCTGCCCTTCACTGCTAGGTGGCTGCAACAGTCCCTGTGCGCGCACGCACGTGTGTGTGTGTGTGTGTGTGTGTGTGTGTGGTTCAACTTCCCAAAGAAAGAAAATTTATTAGCTCAGCCAGATCTATACATGGCTACCCTTGAGCCACATGTCCACTCCTGGATTAACCAGTCATGCTGAGAGATGCTATGGAAGGAAAAGGGAAATCAGATTTCCCTCTGTAAAATGAAGGGTAGGGATTAAGAAAATCCACAATCCCTTTATCAGCTCTAACATTCTATGAAAATGGGAGAGATAGAGAATGAATTAAGAAAATTTAAAAGCGTTATGCGAGGTCCATCAAAGGGATAAGTTGAGCCGTTGCTTGCTTTATATTTGAATGCTGTGCATGGTTTTCATGATGGCAATAATAATTTATTGACAAAATGCTTTTATTGAATTGCCTTTACTGAAGAGGCCCTGCATGCTTTTTCACCAGCTTGTTACAATTAAAAGCAGCAGTAAACAGAGCCTTTCTATTTAGATTGAAAAGCAACAATTAGGCTTGCTCAGCTATAAATAGGAGGCAGCTTCACATCTATGGCCCCAACTGCACACATTAGAGACTCCAGCCCCAGATGCCCCCAATTTATTTCTGCAGGGCAAACCAATAAATTGTCAAACTCTGACCTTAAAGCTGACAATTTCTTAGAAAATGGAAGTAGGTAAATTATGTATAATTCTAGATAATTACTGGGATGTCCATGAGGCCAGGAAATGAGTACACATGCTGGAAATCTAAATTTACAAGCTTCTAGCTTTTTCATTTTACCGTTATCAAATCACATTTTGCCTGTCAGGGAAACTGTCAGACCTGGCTTTCCTTTGCCTGAGAGGCATGAAAGAAAAAAATAAATTTTAAAATGAAGGGAGGGGAAAATGGAAAATATAAAGTTCTTTCTCAAGATTCCCAGTGATTCAGTAAAGAGACCAGAACATGGACAGTCAGTGCTAAATATTTTTTAATTTAAAAAAAAAGTGCCATTCATCTCATTTATAAGCCACATATACTAAGTTTTCAGAGTCCTAAAGGCATTTATTTCAACCTTCTTATTTTCTGCAGGAGAAACCAGAGGCTCAGGAAGCCATAGGAACTGTCCAAGGTCATAGAACTTGACAATGGCAAGCTTTCCTGACTACCACTCCTGTGTTGATTGAATGGAAAAATTTGCCTTCTCCTTCTTTCCAGTACAAAAGACTAGATTACTGGGACCTACATAATAAAAAGTTCAAAGGATGCAATATTTCTTTGAGTGCAAGACAAGCTTTCAAAGGTGACAAGATTTTCCCACTTAGAGATATAAGGTCCACTCTGCCTCTGTATCCCCCATGTGAACCAAAAGTCACAGGTTTCCAAAATCCCCCAAAAGAGTGATTTTACAAAATATGTCTTGGGCAATCATATCCTTTGAGACTTGCAGGTCTTGGTTTTCTGTTTGAGCATGCCCTGTCTCCTAATGATTTTCCAACTGCCTCTGACTTTCCTTCGGTCATGTGCTGGGATATTCTGTTTTGACCTTTGCATCTTCTCTATCATCTCTGTGCCACAGGGGATGGATATTTATGGGTTCTTCAATGGTACCCGAGTCATTTGGCCACCATTGAGTTTGGCTAATGTGGGGTGGGTAACTAATAGGTGACTGGATAGCAAGCAATAAAAAAAAAAAATCCAGATTTTCTATTCTTTCATTTCCTGCAGAGTGAAGTAGAGTTGCCCAGCTGAGCTCATCCCAGATTATCCAAACTCAAGTCAAAATCCAGACACATGAGTGAGAATAAATAACCTGTAATACAGCCACATGCAGAAGAATGAAACTGGACCATTCTCTTACACCACACACAAAAATAAACTCAAAGTGGTAGAAAGATCTAAATGTGAGACAAGAATCCAACAAATACTAGAGGAAAATACAGGCAACAACCTTTTTGAACTTGGCCATGTCAACTTCTTGCAAGATACATCTATGAAGGCAAGGGAAACAAAGGCAAAAATGAACTATTAAGACTTCATCAAGATAAAAAGCTATTGCACAGCAAAAGAAACAGTCCACAAAACTAAAAGACAACCTACAGAATGGGAGAAGATATTTGCAATTGACATATCAGATAAAGGGCTAGTATCCAAGATCTATAAAGAATTTCTCAAACTCAACACCCAAGAAACAAACAATCCAGTCATGATATGGGCAGAAGACATGAACAGACGTTTCTCCAAAGAAGACCTACACATGGCCAACAAGCACATGAAAAAATGCTCCATATCACTTGTCCTCAGGGAAATACAAATCAAAACCGCAATGAAATACCACCTCACACCAGTGAGAATGGCGAAAATTAACAAGACAGGGAACAACAAATGTTGGAGAGGATGTGGAGAAAGGGAACCCTCCTGTGCTGTTGGTGGGAATGCAAACTGGTGCAGCCACTCTGGAAAATAGTATGGAGGTTCCTCAAGAAGTTAAAAATAGAGCTATCCTATGACCCAGCAATGGTACTACTGGGTATTTACCCCAAAGACACTGATGTAGTGAAACGCTGGAACACCTGCACCAATGTTCATAGCAGCAATGTCCACAATAGCCAAACTGTGGAAGGAGACATAATGTCTTCTGACAGATGAATGGATAAAGAAGATGTGGTCTATATTTACAATGGAATATTCCTCAGCCATCAGAAAAGACAAATACCCACCATTTGCTTTGACATGGATGAAACTGGAGGGTATTATGCTGAGTGAAATAAGTTAATCGGAGAAGGGCAATCATCATATGGTTTCACTCATATGTGGAATATAATAGTGAAAAGGATTATAAGGGAAAGGAGGGGAACTGAGTGGGAAAAATTAGAGAGGGAGACAAACCACGAGAGCCTCCTAACTCTGGGAAACAAACAAAGGGTTGCGGAAGGGGAGGTGGGTGGGGGGATGGGGTAACTGGGTGACAGGCACTAAGGAGAGCACTTGATGGGATGAGCACTGGGTGTTATACAATATGTTGGCAAATTGAATTTAAATTTTTAAAAAGAAAAATGACCTGCAGTAAGCCACTCAATTTTCAGTGGTAGTGTGTTGTGCAGGAATAGCTAATACAAAATATGACACACACACACACACACACACAAAATATGACACGGAGAAAGAAGAGTTTACACAATAACGCCTTCTAGAAACTGAGATAAACTACTCCAAAGACCAGAAATGGAAGTGAATGCAGAGGAGTAACTGGGATTAAGTTTTCAGACTCACTTAACTCCAGATCCAGAAGCAAATGGTCAATGGAGAAATCTGGATTGCTGTGTGGTAACAAGAGCAAAAGTGTCCCATGGGAAGGAAGAGACTCTTCAAACTCACTGAAGTCAGAAGCCAGGTTTGAGATTTTCTCACCCATTAAAGGACACTGAAATACACTCTTAAAACTATGTCTCAACTACCATTTTTGGAAAACTGTGTGACAGGGAAGCTTTAAGAAATAGTCTTTCATCCTCAGTTGCTGAGTATGTAATAACTCCAATATCAGTTAAGTTTGGGAGCTGTGAGCTACCAATGTAAGACCTACTTTTGACTAAATGTTCCTAGGAGGTGGTGGAAGAAGAAACCGAATGTAAATCTGCAAGACTATGAGACATGGGGGTTGAGGTGGGGGAATGGGGGAAAGAGAGAGGGAGGGAGAGAACCTCCATTCAATAATAGAATTCCAAAACACATGAGGAAATAACACTAAGAGCAAAAAAAAAAAAAAAAAAAAAGCAACAGGAAATTAATTTACTCAAGATGAAATGGAAATAATAAGAGATAATTTCCCACAGATCTTCACTGAAATAACTACTAAACTATGTATTTCAGACAAAAGAAGAAAACACCCTGAGAGAGATGAAATGGAGTACATAAACAATAGTACAGAATTTTATAAAATATGATCAATGTAGTTTGCTATTGACTCAAAAAGAGAAAGATATTTTTCATATAACTAGCTATAATTCAAATACTACCAAGGAAAATATGGATGGGGAAGGTGTTCGGTGAGTAACTCGAGCATATTAAGTTCCTGGGTTATTTAGGATGAGGGAGAGACACCGAATAACTTAAACTCTGTTAAGTTTTTTATGCTTTAAGCTTTAAGAACATGATTATCAGACCAGAATTTTAAAAATCCAGCTGTGTGTGATTTACAATAGAAACACCTAAAATATAATCATCCAGAAAAGTTGAAAATAAAGAAATGGAAAAAGAACAAAAAGGCAATTACTAACTAATAGAAAGCTATACAGCTATATTAATATCAGATTGAATTGAAATTGAATGCAGGCCAAAAAGCATAAAAGGAGACCTAATATCATAAAAGAAACAATTCTGTATTTGAATTGGCTTGAAATATATAGGAAATATATATGGCTTAAAATGGTTTGAAATATAAAGGAAAAATAATACACTAAGTTGCAAGACAAAATTAAAAAAAAAATCTACCATCCTATTCAAGGTCTTAAAACACATATATCAAAACCTCTGGATCTAGCAGAAAATAGCAATGTATATTTAAAAAGCTAAATAACAAAAATAAATAAATAAATAAATAAATAAATAAATAAATAAATAAATAAATAAATAAAAAGCTAAATAACCCATTTTAGGAGTACCTAGCTGGCTCAGTCAGTAGAGTATACAACTCTTGATCTCGGGGTTATGAGTTCAAGCCCCACTTTGAGTGGAGAGCCTACTAAAAAATAAAATAATAATCCATTTTGTAGCTCTAGAAACTGAGGCTCAGGGAAGTTGAGTGACTCCCTCAAGATCACAGTTTATACGAGTCAGAGCCAGAACTAAGACATCTTCTAATGCTAAATCCTATGCCTTACTTGTTTTATAACACTAAAGCGTATAGAATAAACTGCATATTTGCAGAACTGACTAGCCTTTTCCAGACCCTTAAAATAATTTTAAGTATGCATAAGTTAGCGTATCTGTTAGCACATCTTAAGTTAGCTATACGTTGGTGTTTTACTCACATGTCCTGGGGTTCCTTTGACCTTTTCAGTTTGCCTTCCTTTCCTTTCTATGTATTTTGCTTCTAATTGTTCAACTCTGATTCTCTTTAAAAAAACACCCTTGGCCACTGGGGTGGTCAGTGAGAGACAGAAGTTCCTGGGATTTTATGTCCTCAAGAATGGTCATTATCCAATAATGAACTAGGGTGGAAAAATGAAAGCCCAGCTCCCTTGCTTTGGGATTAGACCAAAATCTGAGGTGTAACTTACTCCTCTATCCTCCACTATAGGATCACGCCAAGGCTGGAACTCTACTTTGCTTCTTCCCTTTTCTGTCCTGCTTTCTGCACCCAGTTTTTCCCAAGAGAACCTCTTCAATAAACCAAATTGCACGTGAATTATCATCTCAAGATCTGCTTCTTTGAATCCTTTCCTAAAATAAGGATCACATAGGACACCTGGGTGGCTCAGTGGTTGATCATCTGCCTTCGGCTCAGGATGCAATCCCAGAGTCCTAGGACTGAGTTCCACGTCTGGCTCCCTGCAGGGAGCCAGCTTCTCCCTCTGCCTATGTCTCTGCCTCTCTCTCTGTGTCTGTCATGAATAAAATCTTAAAAAAAAAAAAAAAAAGGATCATACACTCTGTACTAGAAGTATAGAGGGAGTAGAGAATAGTCCTAGTGAAAGAAGGTTTGAGTGACTCAGGGTTCCTAATGTTTTTGTCGTTTGGAATTTCCAGTTTTATTTAGGCACTGGCAATCTGGCATTGTGAATGTAGTGTCTGCCAAAGTAGAAAAAACTCTTGCAATTTTAGACTTGGGGTCAATAACTATTGACTGTCCAACTTTCCCTAACAGACCCTCTTGGGTCCAATTCTGGATGAATGATGGTCACAGCTAGAGGATTCTTGGCTTATAATTTTCTCTCCCTCTCCCTCTCTTCTTTCCTCTTTTTTTCTAAGACTGGCTCTGAAGATGTAAAAATGGCAACTCAGAGCTCTGGGCTTTAAAATGCCAAATGATTGATCATCATACAAACATCATTATGACCTTGCAGGTTGATTTGGCCATTATGTCAGCCCCTACTTCGTATTGCATAGCTTTGCATTTCTTTACTTTACAAATTTGGATCTGCAAACTGGCCTTAGGTAGAAATCCAGGTAGAAATCCAGAAATCTACAAATGGGCCCTAGGTAGAAATCCAGGGACATCGGTAGAAATCCAGGGCCATTACATAGCAGACAAAAATTCCATTACCCACTGTGGCCTAGAATATTATTTATATAATAAAATAGTTTCTATTTCTTGAATGTATGCTATGTGCCATTTTACAAATGAAGGAATTGAGGTTTACAAAAGAAAATTAACTTGTCCAGATGCACATGGCTAATATATAGTTAGGTTTTGCCACCAACAGACCAAGGATTTGATGCGTCCCATAAGATCCCTGGACCTCCGTGTATACTATAAGTCAGAGCATACCTTGCCCCTGGTTTTGCTGACCTGGGCTCTAGCACCGGATTTCTCTCTGGTTTTCTTGCTAAGTATTCTACTTGTATTTTCCTGGTTAAGACCCTGACATCCGGGGATCCCTGGGTGGCTCAGCGGTTTAAAGCCTGACTTTGGCCCAGGATCCTGGAGTCCCGGGATCGAGTCCCACGTCAGGCTCCCTGCATGGGAGCCTGCTTCCCCCTCCTCCTGTGTCTCTGCCTCTCTCTCTCTCTCTCTCTCTCTCTCTGTCTATGATAAATAAATAAATAAATCTTAAAAAAAAAAAAAGACCCTGATATCCATTCTCAGCCCACTTGTTTCCTTTCCCTGGGAGCTGACACCTGCTCCTCAAAATATATCTTCTATCTCTACCTACCATCCTTTACATATACACATAGCTGGAGGATTTGCCTGAATACACATCTCTGGGTACTGCCTACTTCAAAACCCTGCTCACCTCCTACCAAAGTTGGCTGTGGCAATGACAGCCTAAAACCCTAAGCGCCATGTTAGGTCATCCCCATAAGTAGAGCTCAAGATGGGGGAAAATCAGGTGCCTATAGTGCATTGAGAAAGGACTTTTAGGAGAAGCATCTAAGGGAGAAAAGCAGACAAGATAGGGGAAGAAGCCAGTCAAAGACATGTGTTCAGGTAAAATCTAAACTTGGTCTGATCCATGAAAGACACTGGAGCACAAATCACAATGCTGACATGATCAGTCCCCTCATTAAGGCAAGGGAATTTTCCTTTTGTATCTTTGTATCAGTCAGTCATTTCTATAGGCTTCTCCTGGTGGAAGTGTAAAGATGTAAGCATGAGTTGAGGGCAATGCTTGGGGAAGGGAGCCTTTGTGAGCCCTTAGCAGCCAATACTCATAGCAGCCAGGGCCTGGGATCTCCTGCCCATCCAACAGCATGTACCACAAGTGCCTGAGCCATGGGCCCTGAACACAGGGACTTCAGCAATCAAATCCCTTTCTCTCTCATTCCCTATTCCTGGCCTCCTCCTGCTTCCCACCAGCCCAAGTGGCTGGGGTCCCCCATGCCAGCTGCTCATCCACAGCTTACTTGATTTTAGTATCTGCACAGAGTCAACTGAATTGGCGCCTGACACTTTATTAGTGTTCTAAATCTTTGTTTACAGTTACCAAGACTCCCCAGGTGGTAGCAAAAAAGTCAACAAGGAAATAAAACTCCACCAGCTGGTGTATTAGTTGCGGATAAAACCCCCACACAGGTAACAGCTGGGTATGCACCCACAAGCCCTTGGGCACCGCTGGCCCTGAAGGCTCATCTGGAGTTGCATGTTTTAATCCCCCTTTCCAAGCCAGCCTGTTTATTCTCCACATCTTCCAGTTCCTTTGCAACCTGTGAGCCTCAGGAAGTGAGGCAGTAATGAGCTTTGAAGCTGTTCCACTCCCTTTGACAGCCTACAACAGTCTTTTGATCCAATTGCTTACTGCTACCTCCAGCAATCTCTTGGCAAAATCTGTGCCATTACACCCCATTGTTTCTGTATCCTAAAACTCATGTCTTTTGATGCTAAATCCTATGTGCTTCCTAGTGTGTGAAATTAACACTTTAATGCAACCCTGAAAAAACTCTCCAGCCTGTTTTATCTGGGTCTAAAGAAATTAGGGTGGGGGCACCTGGGGGGCTCAGTTGGTTAAGTATCTGCCTTCCGCTCAGGATCTCGGGGTCCTGGGATCAAGCCCCACCTAGGGCTCTCTGCTCAGTGGGGAGTTTGTTTCTGCCCTCCCCACCCCCCACACTCATGCTCTCTCTCTCTCTCAAATAAATTAAATCTAAAAAACAAAAAAAAAAAAGAAAGAAAGAAAAGAAAAATAAAAAAAAAGAAATTAGGGTGAAAGAAAAAGAAAAAGAATGTCATGCAGAGGGGCCAAGAGAAATATGCTAACTGTTGCCACTGTTGCTGCTTCAGCTTCCCTGGACTACATGCAGGTAACCCATGGGCTAGAGACCCCATGCAGGCCTCAACAACCTTGGACTTGAGAGCCTTTGCTTGAATCCTGGTTCCAACAAGTCAGAGCTGGGTGATCTGGGACAAGTGACTTAAAGTCTTCATGCAGCGAATTTCTTCTGGTAATTTCTTCTAAAATAATAGAAACTATTACACAGTTGCTGTGAGGATGCCATTTGAAAACACATATTAAACATTCTGCTTCAAAGCTGTACCTAGATTTGGTGGGGCCTGAAGTTTATACAAATATACCCTCACACAAATTAAAATAAATGAAAACATTTACATTTGCAAATTTTATGAAAACATAACCATGTGAACATGCTAAGTCCCCTTTCAGAGCCTTAAGAAGGGTCCTGCATGTGAAGAGGTCCCAAATTTCAGCTTCATTGGCTTTACTGTAAATCTGCCTTTGCTTACCACAATGACTGGCATTTAGCCAGTGCTCACTAAAAGTTAACTATCATGGGGATCCCTGGGTGGCACAGCGGTTTAGCGCCTGCCTTTGGCCCAGGGCGCGATCCTGGAGACCCGGGATTGAATCCCACGTCGGGCTCCCGGTGCATGGAGCTTGCTTCTCCCTCTGCCTATGTCTCTGCCTCTCTCTCTCTCTCTCTGTGTGTGTGACTATCATAAAAATAAAAAATTTAAATAAAATAAAATAAAAAAATAAAAGTTAACTATCATGGATTTGGTTTGGGAAAGAAGGGCCTTTGTTTCTTATGCATGTGCTCCTTGTTAGACCCAGTGCCTCTTGGGAATGACCTGCAGACCTGTTCAGGTGGTCTGGGATCTAGGGGAAGTTTAGGAGAATGTATGTGTGTCTGTGTGGAGCAGTACCTTAGGAAAGAGATGGGACCAACTGTATTATTTAGGGTAAATAATGTTAGCCCTATACCAAACAAGCTCTACAATTTCAGCAATCCAGCAATTTAGAAATGTAGTTCTTATTCATATAAATTCCACCAGGTTCTCTTGGTTTGGTTAAGACCCAGACTCCTTCATCTCATGACTCCTCATCTTAGTTTGTTAGAATCTTCTCCATTCACCTGGTAAGTAGGAAAAACAGAAAATGGTAGAGAGCTCATGGAAAATTTTCATGGGCCATATTCTTCTGGATAGAACTCAGGTACATGTCTACAACTAACTGTAAAGGAGTCTAGGAAATGTAGTCTAGCTGAGTAGCCAGGAAGAAAGGGAAATGGAGTAGGCAAGCCAATTACACCTTTGCCAAGCTAACTTTCCTCTAAGCTTGACTAAGGACCACAAGGCAGGGGTGAAGTAGTTTTTTGGAGCCTGATAATGAGAGAGTACTGTCCATAGACTGAGTAGGTAAGAGTTATGGGAAACACAGAAGATAAAAAGAAATCATAAGAGGCAGGTCTATAGCTTCAAAGTTCAGTGAGGTCTTTTGTTGACCTTCTGCTGATCCTACTAAAGGACACAGTCTGGGGCAACTGGCTCATGCCAGTTGGAGGAATATATGACTCTTGATCTCACAGTCAGGAGTTCAAGCTCCATAGGGAATGTAGAGATTACTTAAATAAATAAACTTAAAAAAATAAGAGTCCATGGAAAGATCAAGGAAAAACCCCTCTACTAGTAGGTTGTCTAAGAAGAACAAGGGCCTACTGAAGTACTAGAAGAAGACCGTGGACCAGACCATGTAGACTAAGCTAGAGATAGGAACAAAGGGTGAAGAATGGTCCCCATCCCTGAAAGGTAGAAAGCAATTCATGCTCAAGGAAAAGTCCACAATTTTGGAGAATAGACCAAAGGAAGAGTAACCAAAGAGAAGTATCAGAAAGGACGCAAAAAATATCATAATCTTAGTAGGGAAGATGACAGAACCTACGATGGAAAGCAGAGAGTCAACTCTACCTTTTGGCCACAGCATCACAGCATCTTTTCCTTCCTAGAGAAGGAAATTTAGGCATTTCACATCCACAGAAAGCAGTAAGCAGGCCTTATTCTGGATTAATAGTCTCTATCATGTGAGGATGTACAGCAATTTCCTCCAACAGAATCACCAAACCCTATTGCAACCTCGAGAGCCAAAAGCAAGATCTTGGCCTCATGATGTAGTAGGGGTGGTGAATTAAGTGATTTAGGAATTTCTGTATATTATGGGGCCCCAAGAGACTTTGGATTATTCTCACCTGCCTAATGCAGAAGAGAAAATTTAGGATCCTTTATATATTTTTTTCTTTCTAAAGTTTAATTCCATTCAGACACACAGTAGTTAAAGTTTACACAAAGTCCAGTCTCAAGTACATTTTCAGGATGGCAGATTAAGCCAAGAAGGAAGCAACCACCGTCCACCTCCACCCCATAGAATGAGGTCCCCTGACCCTCAATTCTGAAAACCGATGGACTCCAAAGTTAAACTTGCTTCAAGGCCTCCACATCTCTTCTCAGCGGCAGCTGAACCTCACCAGCTCAGTTTTATCCAAATCTCAAAGGTCAATCTTTACCTGTAAAGGTAGAGTTTACCTCGCTTTCATGGTGTCAGCTTTTCCTCGATGCCCTAATTCTGAAGTGTCTATAATCCTGTTTAAATAGCTGGATCATTTCTTTCCAGATATAGCCCACTACCAGATGGCTCAGCACCAATGGGATATGTGCTACTGCAAGTTCTCCTGCTCTTTGCATCTCTCTGTTTGTCCTGTCCTACTGGATCACTTGCTTTGTCCCAGGCTACTATCTCTGCATGACTTACTCCTGCATACTCTTCAGATCTGGCTTGAATTTCAATTCCTTAGAGTATTGTGTTGTGATTAATCTATCTCAAACACCTACCTCTGTCATTCTCTTCCACATTACTCTGCATTATAGAATTTATTTGCATTAATCTCTTTCCTGTCTCCCTTACTAGAATACGACATACACAAGGGAGTCAGTTTGTCCTGTTTACCAAAACAACCCTAGAACGACCCTATAATTCCTAGGGAATTAATAAATATTTGTTGATTAAATAGACACTGTATCCTACCTGCCCCTCTATTTTTTTTCCAGCAACAGCATCTTGGTTCTTTCCCTTTCAGCTTAACCCCAAGTTAATGAGTCTAGTCCAGCTCTGTCCCAAGCTACAAAATTTCACATTGATAGAGAATGACAAGGATGCACTTTGAACAAGTATTTGTGATTTTGTATCTTGGGGAAATTTAACTAATAGACTCATATTCTGGAAAACATTTGCTATTGTATCAGCCACCTCTGGGGTTCTCTGCACTTTCTCTACAACGTATTACAGGATTGGAAGATAAGAAAGATCATCATTCAACTGTAAAGCTCAGAAAACTTCCTCTCGGTCTCCCTCTTGGCTTTAAAGTAGAAATGAATAATGTATAGAACTTCTCCCCACTGTTGCTTTTCCAGAAAGACATGGTGCTAAACTATAAGCTCCATACATCAAAACTGACTGCCTTGTTCATTTCTGTAAACCAAGTACCTAGAACAACTGCTGGCATATGGTGATGCTCAATAAATGCATGTTGAATGCCTGTGGAATGAACCCCAGGAGCCAGCATCATAAACATTTACCAATTAACTAGACAGAGTCCTAAGCCTTTGGAATAAAGATGTTGGTGATAGCATCCCCAAGTTAGTTCTGTCAGAGTCACTAGTGAGAGGATGGATTTCACTGACCCAAATGTTAGCACCCTAAGGAATAGAAAACTAAAGACCTTCTTTGCTGGTTTTATCATTTAACCTAGTACTCTTTACTCAGCAGAACTTAGCTCCTAATAATAAGTCAATTCTACAGCGGAGAATTTTATTCTTTCACTATCTTGAAGTCATGTAAGTTTCAAGAAAAGGAGTTAGACCTGGGCTAGGTGTCAGAAATTAAAACGAAGACCTAATTTGCATGTCTTTCACCTATGCAATCCTTTCTTAAACATACTTACAAATGAGGATTCCCTAAACCGCTGTTAAGTGGTTTCCTCTGAAGGGTTAGGTAGCTATATCCCTATCTTGCTTTCTCTCTGCCTTCTGATTTTACGTGCTGGGTAATCTAATCACCACAAGGATGGGCTGGTTGCAGAAAGCAGAGCATTGAGTCTTGGTACAGTCAGATGTGTGTGTATTTTCCCTTTTACTGTGAATATGAAGACATGCCAAAGTTTTCAATGAATAATAGAGCTCATCTTAAAGATAACATTGTTTTTTTCCTGAAAATGATCAAACTCCAGGTAATAACAGATTATATCACAGTACCTTCAGAGTGCCTCATTACTGCTTTTCCAGAATTTAGCTGTATTCTATAGGAAAAACCCAAACTACTGGGGTGAAGTATTACAATATTTTCACAAGTGTTGAAAGGATCCCAACTATCAAAAATATGTCAATGTGCCCAAATGGAGACCACTACGTTTGCATGCAATGTCTAAGCCGCTTTCCTGGCACATGGTTGTTTAAGAAACCACTTTTCTTGCTATGCCGTGATAATCTTGCCTCATTCCCACCAAAAGCAAGACAGAATCAGAATAAAATGACTGAGGATAATCCCTAAAATGTGACTTTAAAAGTGTGAAGTGGTTTCTCGGAGACCTGGAAAGCACACATTGTTTAGATTGACCCAAAGTCATCCCCCGGGGTAAGATGGTTTTAAGAGGGCTGTACATTCTTTGACACACCTCCCACTGAAAGATAGAAGATAGGTAGATGTTCCCATCCCTTGAAATTGGGTGGGCTTTGTCATTGCCTCAACTGAAAGAGTGCAACAGAAGTAACACTGTGTGACTTCCAAGACCGGGTATGAAAAGGGGCAAAGAGGTTCTTCCTTGTTCTCTTGGAATACTCACTCTTGGTGACTTCATCTGCCCTATAAGAAATCTGACAACCCGGAGGCTGTCCTGCTCAGGGTACCATGTGGTACCTTTGAGATGGGGAGAAAGAGAAAAAGAGAGAGATGAACAATGAGTCCCAAATATTCTAGCTTCTGCCATTTGATCTTCTCCGCCTAGGGAATGCAGTATGTATATGAATGAAGAAGCCTCAAGAGGACTCTAGCCCTAGCTGCTGTCTGTAACCAAAGCTGGAAGCCAGAAATGCCTAGATGAGCCTGACTCCAGAACCATATGAGATACTAATAAATTGTTGTTGTTCTAAGCTGCAATAAATAACTAGAACAGGAGGCATGTGGCACCTTGGGTGCTATAGAACTCAACCCAAATGATTCTCCTGCCTACTACTGTACACAAGTCTATGATAGACAGCACTGATGGGGAGCACACAGAGACAAGTCAAAGCCTTATGGGACATTGGAGCTGGTAGCTGTCAGCCTGCTACAATTTAGGAGACACTCAATGGAACTTCCCTCAGGGGACTGCTCAGGCCCTTGAATGCTCCCATGGTAATTGCTCCAATAGGATCTGCAAGCTGGAAAACTTGCAAAATATAGAGATCCCCACATCCAACGGGCTTCAAACTGGGAACACTTGGGATTTTGAGAATGGCCTGCAGGAAAGTAGGGTGCAAAGCAAGGCTGGTGGGTACAGTTTATTCCCATTGTCTGATCTCAGGGACAGGGTTCCTTTCTTCTTCCCAGTCTTGCTGGTAGAATATGTGACTCAAGTAGCCAACCAGTGTAATACATTCCTCTGGGCCTTATAAATGGTGTAGGATTGGACATGCAGTCCATGCCAGGCCAATCAAAATGAAAGTCAGAACATTCACAGGGAATACTAGAGAAGAGATGCTCTTTCTTTTTCAGTATATTAGATTTAGAAGGATATTCTTCTGGGAGCTTCTAGCAGCTGTCCTGTGATGAGGAGGGGCAGGTGATCCTGGGGATGGAGTAGAAAGAGGGAAAGCAGAGGGGATGAGGAGACAGATACAAACAAACAAAACTGATCTTGATAACTTTGTACCTGTGTATCCCAGCTATTCTTGAAGCTGGATCTTCCTGGGCTATTTTATGTGAACCCACGGATTTCTTTTCTTTCTCTTGTTGATTTAAGCAACTAGAATTAAAGAACATCAATGAATACATATATGCTAAGATCCTTTTGAATTTTATGTTTGAAAATTATGTCTGGTGCTAAAGATGTGTTTACAAACAGCTGATCTTAGTCCAGCTTATCTACTACTTGATGTTTTACAAAAGGAAAGGAGTAAAGTCAAATTAGTACCCTAGTCACCTGACACAGCTCCATGAAATGATGATAATGATGATGATGTTGATATTAACATTCACTGAGCCCTAATCCTGGGCAAGACAATGTTCCAAGTACTATAAATATATTAGCTCATTTAATCATCTCAATAATATTATAGAGTACTCTATTATTATCCCCATATACAAATGATGGAATTGAGGTACAAAAAGGATAAATAATATCTTGCAGATCACACAGCTAGTAAGTGGTGAAGTTCAGATTGAACCTAGCTTATTCTCCTAGCTCTACTCTATACCACTTCTTTAAAGGTTGAATACCTTCTGGTCAATCAAAAGTTCTGGGGCCTCATGTTACATGCCCCAAAGTACCTGCCTTATGTATGTCTACCTGGTTCTGACATCTTTACCAGAAGTAAGAAGATGCAGAGATCAAAGAGAAGAATTTTAACTTAGGTTGTCAACTTGCCTCTACTTCCAAAATTTCTCATGCTTAAAAATATGACACAGTGTTTTATTCTTCATTAGAAAAAAAATCAAATTGTAGCTGACTCCAAATCTTCATTTCACTTGGGTTAGGGAGGATCCAATCACAGTGAATACGTATGTTCTTCTCTCCCACTCCTCAGCTCACAGAAAGGTCCGGGAAGTTGTATGCAGAATACAATTTGGGGCGGGGAGGAAGGGGTTGGGATTCTCCCTGGTATTTGGTCACCCTGTATGCTTATTGTTCAGACTGGTGCAATCCCTGGAAGGAAGGTGGCTCTGACAGTTTTCTGTCATTCTTGGATACAGGATACTTTGCTGAGACTGCTTTCCCGGAGTGTGATGGCAAGCTTCCCTTTGTGGGCCTCACATCCATTTAATTCTAAGGAGATGCCAGCGTACAAAATTCAGAAGCCACTATCCCCTTCTTTGTCTCCATTAATTTCCACCTATCCCTTTCCGTTGATGAAGAACACAAATGTCCGTATTGCCCCCACTCTGTTCTTTGTAGCGCTTTTCTTTCTTTTTTTTTTTTTTTGTAGCGCTTTTCATAATGCATAGGTTTCAGCCTAAATTAAAGTGCGCCTTTAAAAGAATTGTGGGTCTCTTAACCATTCATGCATCATTTATTTTCATATCCCTTTAACCACCTTTTAAAAAATCTCTTAGAAGTCCAGTCGATTTAGGGGTTAGTTACTGTGTATTTTAATTGACCATTCAATTCAAATAAATGTGGAGGAAATTATAACCCTCTTCAACAGCTCAATGACAATTTAAGGAGAATGAGACCTTGATTGAAACCATTAGGAACTTAGGAACCAGACTCGGATGTGGTTGGATGTGGTCAAGGAAATAGCCCAGGAACTTTTAAATCCTGTCTTACTTTGCATTTACGAAAAACTTTAAAACGACAAAACTAGGAGAGATACTACCTCAAGTTTTGAAATCATTTAATAAACAGATTGAATGAAATTATTATAGTTGGCATTGAAAAATATTGATAACCAAAATTTTATCTTTTAAAAATAAAAATGATGGTTCTCACCTAGCCTATAGGCTTGAAGCAGGGAAAGAAAGCATTTCAATATCCCCTCATCTGTTACATATGTTGATCAACCCACATAACCAGACAAACTCCTGATCAGATGGGCCATCTGCAAACTCCTAAGAACACACTTTTCTATCAGCTGCATTTTATTTATTCCCTTTTTGGATCTGTGAACAGAGTAGGATGCTCTAAACATCTCCCAGGGTCTGTAAACAGGCTGAGGGTTAGAAGACCACCCTAGCAGGCAGTCAACTTAACTACAAATAAGAATGAAGAAACAAGGGGCACCTGGGTGGTTCAGTTGGTTGAGCATCTGACTCTTGATCTCAGCTCAGGTCTCAATGTCAGGGTTATAAGTTCAAGCCCCTCCATGATGGGCATGGAGCCTACTTAAAAAAAAAAAAAAGAATGAAGAAATAAGAAAGAAAGAACCTACTATGTGTCAGACAGTGTGCAGAAGCTTCTTCATAAGCCATCACATTTTTGTCTCCTAATCCTATGAAAGGAGGTGAGCATATTACAGATGAGAATCATCCTAAGGCTAAGTGATCTGGTAAAGATTACATATGAGTAGTACACTTAGGACTTATACATTTATTCATTGATCATCTACCAGTAGCCAGGCACCTGACTATATAAATGCTTCTCAAAATTTGGCACACATCAGAAACTCCTGGAAATTTTGTGAAACACTCCTGGGTCCCACCTCCCAGAAGTTCTGATTCAATAGGTCTGAAGTGAGCCCAAGAGTTTGCATTTCCAACATGCTTTCAGCTGCTGCTGCTGCTGCTGCTGGGTGAGAACACCATTTTGAGTGGTGAACAACACATACCACCTCTGCCTTCTCAGAGCCCACAGCCATCAATGGGCAATAATTTATACATGTGAGGGATAGATGGGGGAACAAGGTGCTATAGAAGCACATGGGAAGGGCCTCTACCTAAAAGTTTGGGGATCAGGTTTCCTGGGAGAAATTTCAGGCTAAGCTGACAACTTTAGATTGAGGAGGAATTCTTGCCATTGAAGGCAGCTGGGAGGTGAAGAGAAGAGGGAGGATTCTGAAAGGAGGGGACAGCATTGCAAAAACTCAGAGATGAAAAGGCATATTCAAAAAGGAAGAAGTCATTGAATATGACTGAGTGGCAAGAGGAGAGCAGAATATGCAAAAGATGTAAACTATTTTAAGGAATTTAGGGTTTATGCTGGTGATAAAGAAAAGCCTTGAAGGGCCTGAAGCAGAACAGTGTGAAAATCAGATCTTTGTTTTATAAGAACATTACAGGCAATGTTCAAAACTGCAGATAAAGAGGATGTGGAAATCCTTTCACCTTTAAATTCAGGTCTGGGGCAGCCCGGGTGGCTCAGCGGTTTAGCGCTGCCTTCAGCCCAGGGTGTGATCCTGGAGACCCAGGATCGAGTCCCACATTGGGCTCCCTGCATGGAGCCTGCTTCTCCCTCCACCTGTGTCTCTGGCTCTCTCTCTGTGTCTCTCATGAATAAATGAATATTTAAAAAATAAAATAAATTCAGGTCTGCCAGTCACTACATCTTAGAGGCCAGAGCTGAAGCCACAAGCACCCTCTGGCATTCCCCCAAAGAGAACCCTTTGTCTATAGAGAAGATGTGCCTCTGGTCTACAAGAGGAAGTCCCTATACCATTCCTGCCAGCCCCTCACTGCTCCCACTCTCATCTCTACAGGACTGTTTGACATTACCTTCGTGTTGGTGTACTTAGCTCTGTGTAAGGCAAACCCTCTTCCAGTCTGATCAGGTTTAGTACCAGCTCTGTCATGCTGAAATATCTCTCTGACCTTCTCCTGCCTTCAGCTCCCTCTCCTCCAGCTCTCTTCCTTCTCTGGCTCTAGATCGTGTTTCTTCCGTGAGCCCAGGGTGCTGATCCTGCATCACAAAGGGCTAGTAGTTAGCTAGCATGTGAGCATATTTCTGCCTTCTGTAATTAAAATGTTCAATGCTTTATGAGGTAACCAACCTTACAAATGACTTAGGCCAAAGTAAATCCACTGTCCCCCACAATTGTGCAGCAAATACTGATTGGATGGAAATAAAGTTTAATGAAAACAGGATATAACTCCATGAATAAGCACCAACTGGCTGCTAGAGAAATGGTCATAATATTTTATTAAACTAATTATCATAATAACTTCTATTTATTGAGTACTTACTATGAGCCAGATACTAGAATTTTCTAGATATCTCACTTAATCCTCACAACAACCCAAGGGAATAGAAGTATATTTTACTGTTCTCTCCATTTTACAGCTGAAGCAAAGATTGGGGCAATAACTTGTCCACAGTCATACAATTAGTATAGATGCCAAAGGCTAACTTTGTATTTTGCCAAGTCTTCTTCTGAGACTTAATTATATGTCAAAATGAAAATGCAACATGTTCCAGAAAACTGAATCAAACAATGTATAGAAAGGAATAGACACCATGACCTACTGGAATTTATCCCAGCCAGCAATGCAAAGATGGTTTGACACTCCAAAGTCAAATAATGTAATGACCCGTATTGATAGAACAAAGGCCACAAACCACAGGCTCGTCTCAATAAACATAGAATAAACATTTGACAAAATTCAACACCCTTTCATGATAAAAATATTCAGTAAACTAGTAAAGAAGGGAAATTCCTCAATCTGACAAGGCCATCTCTAAAAAGCCCACAGCTAACATCATATCAACATAAGATTGGAAAGTTTTCCTCCAAGATCAGGAACAAGATGGTTTGCTCTCACCACTTCTATTCAACATTTTACTGGAGATTCTAGCCAAAGCAATTAAGCATTAATTAATTAACTAACTAATTAATTAATTAAACAAATGGCATTCACACTGGAAAGAAAGAATTAAGACTATCTCTATTCACAGATGACAAGATCTTGCCTGTAGAAAACTCTAAATAATCTACCAAAAAGCTATTAGAACTAATAAAAAAATTCATGGGGTTGCAAAATAGATCAATACATGTAACTCAATTGTATTTCTATATACTAGCAATTAAAATCCAAAACTGAAATTAAGAATAATGTGCCATTTATAACATCAAAAATAATAAAATATGTAGGAAAATTTAAGCAAAAAAGTACAAGACTTGAATGCTGAAAATAATAAAATATTTCTAGAACAATTGAAAGGGTACCTAACTCAGTAGAAAGACATCTCATGTTTAGGGACTGGAGGGCTTAATAATGTTAAGGTAGCAATATCCAAATTGCTCTACAGACTAAAAACTAGTCCCATCAAAATTCCAACTGCATTTTTTTCAGAAATTGGCAGACTTATTTTAAAATTCACACAGAAAGGCAAGGAATTGACAATGACCAAAACAATTCTAAAAAAGGACTAAGGCTGTAGAACTTATACTTCTTCATTTTAAAATTTGCTACAAAGCTTCAGTAATTGTCTTAAATATGAGCATAAAGATAAAGATATAGATCAATAGAATCCAATTTAGAGTCCAGAAATAAATTCTTAGATTTATGGTCAATTCATTTTTGGCAGGAATGCCAACATAATTAAATGGGGGAAGAATAGTGTTTTCAATAAATGATGCTAGGACAACTGGATATCCACATACAAAAGAATAAAGTTGGATGTGTGCTTCATATCATATGCAAAAATCAGCTAAAAAAAGGCCCAAGAAAATAGAAATCAAAACCACAATGAGATACCACCTCACACCAGTCAGAATGGCTAAAATTAACAAGTCAGGAAACAACAACTGTTGGTGAGGTTGCAGAGAAAGGGGAACCCTCTTACACTGCTGGTGAAAATGTAAGCTGGTACAGCTACTCTGGAAAACAGTATGGAGGTTCCTCAAAAAATTGAAAATAGAGCTACCCTACAACCTAGAAATTATACTACTAGGTATATACTCCAAAGATACAAATGTAGTGATCCAAAAGGGAACCCACATCCCAATGTTTATAGCAGCAATGTCCACAATAGCCAAACTATGGGAAGAACCCAGATGTCCATCAACAGACAAATGGATAAAGACGTGATATATATATATATCACACACACACAATGGAATATTACTCAGCTATAAAAAATGAAATTTTGCCATTTGCAATGATGTGGATGAAACTAGAGGGTATTATGCCCAGCAAAATAAGTCAATCAGAGAAAGACAATTATCATATGATTTCACTCACATGTGAAATTTAGGAAACAAAACAGAGGAGCTTAAAGGAAGGGAGGGGAAAGTAAAATAAGACATAATCAGAGAGGGACACAAACCATAAGAGACTCTTAATCATAGGAAACAGAGGATTGCTGGAGGGGGGAGGGTGGTAGGATGGTGTAACAGAGTGATAGGCATTAGGAAGGCATGTGATGTAATGAGCACTGGATGTTATATACAACTGATGAATCATTGAACTCTACCTCCGAAAACAATAATACACTATATCTTAATTAATTGAATTTAAAAAATAGATCCAAGATCTAAATGTAAGAGCTAAAATTACAAAAATCTTGGCAGAGAACCTAACCATAAATATTTGTAATACTGCATTAGGCAATGACTTATTGGATATGACACAAAAGCACAAGTGACAGAAGAAAAAATTAATAAATTGAACCTCATCAAAATAAAAAAAATTTGTGTTTCAAAGGAAACCACAAAGAAAGTCAGAAGACAACCCGTGGAAGGGAGGAAATATTTGCAAATCACATAACTGATAAGGGACTAGAATGTATAGAGAATACTTACAAGTCAACAGCAAAAAGTCAAAGAAAGATTAACTTAGAAATAGGCAAAGGATCTGAAAAGACATTGCTCCAAAGAAGATATGCAGAAGGCCAATAGCAGAAGAAAAGATACCTGACATCATTAGTCATTACCTAAATGCAAATCAAAACTACAATGAGATACCACTTCACACCCACGAAGATGACTAAAAGAAAAAAGACAAAGATAGACAATAAATGTTGGTGAGAATAGAGAGATTGGAACTCTTACACTTTGCTGATTGGGTTGTAAAGTAGCTCAGCCACTTCTGAAAAACAGCGGGCAGATCCTTATAAGTTAAACATAGAGTTAAATATGATTCAGCAATTCCATACCTAGGTATATACCTAAGAGAATTGAAAACATGTTCATATGAAAACTTATACATGAATGCTAATAGCCTCATTACTTATAACCACCAAAAAGTGGAAACCACCAAATGTCCATCAACTGACCAACAGATATCATGTATCCATACAATGGAATGTTACTTGACCATAAAAAGAACACACTGATATGTTCTAAAACATGGAGGAACCTTGGAAACATGATGCTAAGTGAAAGAAGTCCATTACAAAAGACTGCATATCGTGTGATTTCGTTTACATGGACCAACCAAAATAGACAACTCTATTGTCTAAGAAAGTACATTAGTTGTTGCCAGACACTGAGGGAAGGGAGGAATAGTGAGTGGTTGCTAGTGGGTATGGAGTTTCTTCTAGGGTGATGAAAACATTATGAAATTAGTGGTGATGGTTGCACAACTCTGGGACTATACTACAAACTACTGAAATGTATACTTTAAATTACTAAATGTTATGGTATGTGAATAATATCTTAGTAAAACTGTTCCAAAAACTATGTATGTTAAATATCACATATTATATAAGACAAGATCATCAATATAGTGTATATTATATATACATCTCACATATATTATGTATTGTTAATTATATAATATAATGATATTAATATAATTCTATATTAATATAATATTATATAAATGCATATGCAATTATAGTGTATAAAATAATAAGTAATTGGGCATGTTATAATTGTTAATGAGCCCTATACCTCTCCCAGTCTGCTTTTGAAGTTACCTAAGTTCTTTTGACCCCCACAAAACTTCCTACTTACATAAATATGCCACCCCAACTTCCTCCATAGGTAGTTTTTTATTTGTTGGTTTGGTACATCACGCGGTTAAGAGTTCTAAGATCAGCCTACTGGGCCTCTAATCCTTGGCTTCGCCAGTTTACTAGCTGTGGTTTAGGTTAAGTTAGCTGCCTCTCTTTGGCCCATCTGTCAAATGGGAGGAATAATTGAATTCATCCCACAAGGTCATTAGGAGGCCTCAGTGACTTCCTAAAAATTCAGGGTTCAGTCATAAAAAAGGGATTTATGATCAATACATGATAGTAGCAGTAGTGTTTTTATAGTTATCCTATTCTGCAGATTCTCAAAAATATCTTAAATTTTAAACTACTAGCCTTATAATTGGAGTAGACTCAGCTTTATTCCTAATTGGGGGAATACAAAGAATATGAAAGGCAAAAAAAAAAAAAAAAAAGAAAGAAAGAAAGAAAGAAAGAAAGAAAGAAAGAAAGAAAGAAAGACAAAAAGGAAAAAAGAAACCAACCAGAAAACCAAGAAACAACATGCAGGGCAAAGCCTCAATATACATAAGGCCTCAATATTCAGACTGTGCCTGAAAATCCAAATTTGGGGCATCCCTTTTTGCTGCTCTGCAAATGATCTTTATTTGCTTTGCCTATCTAGCCTCAAGATTAATTACTCAGTTTAGGGGGAGGACCTTGAAGTTTGCCCATAAATTTTCTGCCTCTAAAGAGAAGATTTTTATCACTGACTATTCTGCTGTGAGCATGAGTCTAGGAGAGTGACTCAGGCCATCTTCTTAGAATGGCGGGCCATAAATCAGCTTTTATAGAAAATTAATCTCCCTGGACTCATTTGGAAAGTTAGCAATTATTAGTAGCTAGTGTAAGAGAGAGTCTTCAAAAGAGGAATGGTAAGACAATGTCACCTTGAGTTTCTTCTAAATTGTTCCCTCAAGTAAGCTGTGGATGGGAGTAGTCCCCGAAGGCAGATGCCACCAAAGGAAGTTGTTGGTGCCTAAAACTCACTACATATGTGAACTGGATCCCAAGAAATATGCTGGTATGTTAAGGGCAAAGATAAGATTTCATAAGGCATTTGACTCAACCGCCAGATTGTTTTTAGCCACTGCTAAGTACCTAGGATGTCTTGAAAATATTTAGGCAGGGCAGTTCCCGGTGGTGCAGTGGTTTAGCGTCGCCTGCAGCCCAGGGTGTGATCTTGGAGACCCAGGATTGAGTCCCACGTCTGGCTCCCTGCATGGAGCCTGCTTCTCCTTCTGCCTGTGTCCCTGCCTCTCTCCCTCTCTGAATAAATAAATAAATCTTAAAATATATATATATTTAGGCAGCCATTTTGAGGGTTTGACTACTGGCACCCAACAGCTGAATATGGAGAATATCAGGTCTTTTGGCCAGTGTAAACAGAGTCACAGAATTAGAGGATTCAAGAAATGAACATTGAAGTGTCATTCACTTCAAGCTCTCACTTGAGGTAGGGTTACACTGAAACCATCACAGATAGGTTTGCCTCCTTTCTGTGCCTATCAGTGGGTTGTTAAAATTTTATTATCAGGCTAGCAACACAGGGATCACCTGGGAACTTTTTACAAATACATATTTTTAGGCCTCTCCCCAGATTTACTGAATCAGATGATCTGGGGCTGGAACTCAGATGTATTTCAACAAGCCCCCCAGCTGATTCTGATGCATGCTCCAGTCTGAGAATTGCTGCTCTACTATTGCCAGTAACAGAGCTACTTTAAAGAAGAGAGTGGATATACCAGTTGGGATTGTTTTGAGCTGCAAGACACAGAGTCGCCCATCATGGTCCCTCCAAATGAGGATTTCGTTTTTGTTACAGGAAGACTGGAAGTCAGCACCCCTGGTCTGATGCTGCAAATCCCACATTATCATCATCCCGGGCTTCTCCTACCTTCACATTCTGCCAGCTTTGGTAAGTGGCTTTTGTCCTCAGGTACAACACTTGAAGGCCACAGGATAGCCTCTCATCCATGTTGGGAAAGATGAGATGAGAAAGATGATGAAGAGAAAGAGGTAAAAGATACAAGCAAGCTAGGTCTCTCTCCACTTCTGAAAGGTTTTCTGGAAGCTTTAGCTAGTGACCTCTGCTCACATTTCGCTGGCCAGGACAGGTAGCTGCAAAGAAAGGAGGAGTGGTTTTTAGCTGGGTACTTTGCTGCTCTGAAAAAGAATCAGGGTTCAGTTAGTGAGGTACAAGTGAAGAGAGGACTTGGGTGGGCAGTTAGCAAAGCTGCTAAGTGGGGCTTGGTAAAGATGATTCAAGTCAATATAAATATTAATTGTAGACATTGAATAATCAGGCCTGAAAGAGACAATAAGAAAGCGCAAAAAGTTTAAAAAGGTGATTAAAAACTTTATGGAATAAGATCCAGTTCTGGCAAAACATCTATAAAATGCTTGATTTTTTTTTTCATTTTGGAAACTGTTCCTCTTATGATCAGAAAATGCAACATTTGCAATTGTAGTTGAGACTTCCTTTATTATTTCTTCATCCCTGGATGATTTTCATTCTTGGAGAAATTTCAGAAGTTGAATGGCTAGCATCAAATGCAAAATTTGCCTGTAATGCTGGGTCACTGTCCTTGAGCAAGATGGCTTATGTTGTTTGTCTTGACCGACTTCATTTCACTTATTTGTGGAATTTGTTTCATATCATAGTGTTATATCCTGATCACAAATTTTTACGTTGCCAAGAAGCCAAATAAAATATCTTTATCACAGAGAAATATTCTTAAATCCACTTACTCTGAAGTATACAACTTTCATGAGAGACTTTTTTTTCTCTGGCAGCAGAGGTTTAAATTTAATTGAGAAAATATTCCATGCATACTTACCATAGCATCCCTGCTTGCCAGCTCTTTTTCTAGTGCCAAATGAAGCCATTTAATACTCATCACTGCCTATCATGCATCCCAATGAATTTATACTCCTCTCTCCACCCATCCCCAACCCTTATGACCTAGCCAGGAGAAAGTTAAAACCCCCAATGATCATAGATGGGATGGGATGGGATGGGGGAGGTGCTAAATCTAAACGCCTAACTCTATCTAAATATATTTAAAGTATGGTGTTCCCACCACCAGCAGCAGCACCATCACCCGGAAGCTTGATAGAAATGCAGTCTCAGGTTCATCCCAGATCTGTTGAATCTAACATTCTAGGGGTAGAACCTAGTAACATGTGCTTTCACAGGCCCTCCAGATGATTCTGCTGTAAACTAAGGTCTGAAAATTGTTGTCCCTAGGCCAGTGGTCTTCAACCTTAATTACACAATGAAATTTAAAAATTTTATGTCTCCCACCCTCAAGAAATTCTGATTTTATTGGTCCAAGGAACAGCTGGACAGTAGGATTTTAAAAATATCCACAACTGGGTCTATTGTGCAGCCAGTCTAGAGGCATGAGAAAATTCTATCAAGCAGTATCTGAGGGTATATCTCCAATAAGACTCAGAGCCAGTACTGGACCATGGAACTTTGAGAGGGATATACCCAGTGACCTTTCCTCTTAGGTTCTTAGTCTTTCTTTCAGGACCCACCTTTCTCTTCTACTTTGTAGCTCATACTATATGTCTACCAGGGCTCACTCTAACTGCAAGAAGTTCCCACCAGTCCACTTCTCAGCTGGCATGTGGCCCACAGGGTTAATGAACAAGGGATTCACTCATAATAAACAGTCCTGTATTAACAGAAGTGTACTTGACCTGAACCAATATCTCCATTGTATACCTTCTTCTTAAATCTCTGATCAGAATGTCAAGAACCAGCATCTTTTTCTTTCTTTGAGGAACCTAATTGATGCCCTATACTACCTTCCTGCCAAACTCTGTGCAGTCTCTTTTTGGGAAACTCACTACTCTTGGGACAGGCCTTTCTGTGTTCATATGACTCTAATTGTTCAAAGTCCTCCCCTTGGGATGCCTGGGTGGCTCAGTGGTTGAGTGTCTGCCTTTGGCCCAGGACGTCATCCTAGAGTCCCAGATCGAGTCCCAAGTTGGGCTCCCTGCATGGAGCCTGCTTCTCCCTCTGCCTATATCTCTGACTCTCTCTCTCCTTGTCTCTCATGAATAAATAAATAAAATCTTAAAAACACACACACACACACAAAGTCCTCCCCTTATGTTAAGCACAAATCTGCTTTTACAGAGGGCCCAATTAGGGATCCTAGAGCTGCCTACAGAATGGGTTTCTCTACATGACATTACAACTCATCAAACATTTAGACAATTGTCAAGCCTTGTGATATTGTGATTTATAATAAGAAATATATACTTGGAAAAAAAAGGAAAAAAAAAAAGAAATATATACTTGGTCTTTGTCCCTGTTTCTGGCACAGAGCTCCTGAAACCCTTGGAATTTCCTAAGTGATAAGAGCAATAAAAGTGTCTTTATGTTAATAGATGACTTTTGGACTGCACCTAACGATGGGGGTTGCTTGCCAGGAGAACCAACAAGATTATTAGAGGGTTAGAACTTTCAGTCCCATCCACCAAACCTCTGGGGACTGGGATAGGAACTGGAGGTTGAATCAGTTGCTGATAGCCAATGATTTAATAATCATGCCTATGTAATGAAGCCTCCATAAAAACCCAAAAGGACAGTGTTGGGAGAGATTCTGGGTTGGTAATTATGTGCATATTTGGAGTAAAGTGGCATACTCAGATATGGAAACTCCTCAACCTTTCCACATGCCTTGCCCTATGCATGTCTTCCATCTAGCTGCTCTTGAGTTATATCCTTTTATAATAAACGCATAACCTGGTAAATAAAATGTTTCTCTAAATTTTGTGAACCATGATAGTAAATTACTCAAACACAAGGAGGGAGTCATTGGACCTGCAAAATATCCAGTTGTTCAGAAGTACAGGTAACAACCTCTACTTGCAATTGGCTGGCTTGTGAAGTAGAGGGCAATCTTGTAGGACTAAGCCCATAGCCTGTGGGATCTGATACTATCTCAAGTAGACAGTGTCAATTGAATGAATGTTAAACATCCAGCCGGTGCCTAAGAATTGCTTCATGGTATGGTAAGCATCCTCTATATTTTCTCTCTTTGAGTTCAAAATTCACTTTCTAGGGGCGCCTGGATGGCTCAGTTAGTTAAGCATCTGACTCTTGATTTCAGCTCAGATCATGATCTGAGTCATGAGATGGAGCCCCCTGCATCAGGTTCTATGCTCAGTGCAGAGTCTACTTGAGATTCTCTCTCTACCTCTGCCATGCTCACATGAACTCTAAATGAATAAATGAATGAATAAAATCTTTTTTAAAAATTCACTTTCTAAATAGTGCCTCTCTGTAGTAGATACTGTTGGAGTCTCCTCCAGACACCTTTTCCTGGGCTACATTCCCCTTCCCCACCTGCTCTGAGAGCTCATAGTTATATCCTCTAGAAAAATGCCTGAGGCTGATGGAAGCCACAGCAATGGAGAGGTGTGCCACCGCTCCTCACCCAGGGGCAGCCACAGCCAATGGCTGACAGATACCCAGCTTCCTTGTCTCAAGGTGGAACAATTCTAATCTCCAAGGGTAACCATGTTCATGCCTAGGCCCCTCCCCTTTTCCTGAGAATCTTCCCTCAACAAATCACTTCATAAGAATCCCCATTTCAGGCTTTTCTAAGGAACTTGACCTAAAACGGCTTTGCATGAGCAGAAACATTTAAGATTGTTCCTTTTATGTGATCACCCACATTGCAGCACATTTGTTTGACCAGTCAAGATTAAAACAGCCTGCTGAGCCCCAAAGGAATAATGCATAAAAGAGTGCTGGAAAATATATTTGACTGTTTTTGTGGGGTGAGGGGTCAAGAGTATCACCTGGGGAGCCTGGATAGCAGCTGTTACCCCACAGATCTTGGCAGAAGGGATAAGATTTGATTTTCAATACCATTGTCTTGATGCCCAAGCCACATGGAGCAGATTGATCACAAAAAAAAAAAAAAAAAAAAAAAAGAAGGCCCTCATTTTCTACCCCTTTCCATGTGCACATTCTTTGCAATGTGATTTTGCAGTTCCTCCAATTTAGAGGTAGAGTGTATTTCCCACTTCTTGAACCTAGCCTGGACTGGTTTTGACCAATAGAGTCAAGGAGAACAAACAGTTTGCCAGTTCCAAACCTGACCTCCAGTGCCCTTAAACACCTCTCCTCTCTCTTTTAGAACCCCCAGCTACCACCATGTGGCAATGAATACCCAGACTAGCCTGCTGGAGGATGGGAGACATGTGACCCAGTCATGCCATTTCCCCAGACACCAGCCAGCTGACCATCAGACATGTGGGCAAGGCCATCCACAAGCAGTTATCCTCCAACTGACCACCAACTCACAAGCAACCCCAGTTGAGATCAGCAGAGCCTGGCCCTGAGCAGGAAGACCACTCAGCTGACTCATAACCTTAAGACCTAATTATGGTTGTAGCTTGAAGACTCTGAGGTGGTTTGTTAGGCAGCACTGTGACAACAGTTAATAGATACCCTATAGCTTTCAGACCCCCTTGGAGAAACCTAAATATGGGACAGAAGCATTAAACAAACCATAAACTACAAAGAGTTCTGCATGCCTGATTCTGGTCTAGGGAGACGAGTTTGCAGCTGACAGCCATGAAGAGAGTAGGGGTTCTTGTGGCCAGAGGAGAGCACTGGAGGTAGAAGCAGGTGTTGAGCTCAGAGGGGAACCTGTGAACAGCAAACTCCACAGCCTGAGGCCTCCCGTGCAGTCACAAGGGAAGTGATGAGAAAGCACGTTCTATTTTTGTTCCAAGGTCTAGCAAAAGTACCTGGGAAGCCAGCAGGGAGTAAAGCAGAGAAGTTGACTGATATGGCCAACAGGGGCTTCCATTTTATGAAAAATGCGAGATGGAAGAAGAGAACAGAGCCCAGAAATGTGAAAATAGGGGTAAAATTAGAAACAGGCTTTCTCTTTTTGTAGCTTTTTAAAAAAAAAATTTATTTATTCATGAGAGACAGAGAGAGGCAGAGACAGAAGCAGGCTCCATGCAGGGAGCCTGATGCAGGACTCAATCCGGGGATCATGCCCTGGGCCGGAGGCAGGCACTAAACCACTGAGCCACCCAGGGACCCCCTCTTTTTGTAGCTTTGAAGTGTATTTATTGGATGTAACAAGCATACAGTAATTAGTGCAAATCTTAAAAGTTAATAGCAGTGAATTGGTGATATAAACACGCAGACTAGTAGGAAGGATCTTTCCAGCACCCAGAAGGCTCTCTTCTGTCCATTCTCAGTTAACACTGTCTCTTCATACAGAAGTAACCCTGTTACTTAGTTTTGCCTGGTTTTGAACTTCATTCAAATTGAATCATATGGCATAAGGTCTGGCTTTTTCTGTTCACCATTTCATTTGTAAGATCCATATATGAGGGTACATGATATAGTATTTTGGGGTTCTTTTAATCATTCTGTAGTATTCCACTGTATGAATAAACCATGATTTATTTATTCCAAAGCTATTAGACATTTGGGCTCTTTCCAGCTTTGTCTTTATGAATAGTGCTGCTATGAACAGTTTTGTACATGCCTTTTGGTGCACACACATTCTCTTTCTTTAGAGAACAATGGCTTTCAATCAACCTCTCTTTTGTCCACTATCTGGCCTAGGTAAAGACACAACACCCTTAGTTACCTGTTGACCACAGGCTTAGATAAGAAATCTGCATTCAAATCCAGATTCAATCTTCTTTGGGGAGGAAGGAAAGAGAAGTAAAAAGGAAAGGAAAGGAGGAGACAGCTCGAGTGACAACAGAAATGATAATCAGTCCCTCTTAACTTTACATTTTCTCTCTGGTAGCCATCTGAGATGCCTAAAATAATGACATTCATTTGAATTAAAAATGTGAAGTGTCCTTTTAAGATGCAAATGGGTTTTTTAGGGGGGCAAATACATAAAATAATTAAAATGTTACAGTTTCCTGGTTTTTTGTAATGTTTACATTGTCCTCTTCTTTGCTAGTCCCTCCTACTCAGAGTGATCCCCAGCCCAGCAGCATCCAGTAACCTTGGACTTTGTTAGATATGCAGACTCTCCCCACCCCCGACCTATAGAATCAGGATCTATATTTTAACAAGATCCCGGGGTAATTCCCATGTACATTAAAGTTTATGAAGCCTTCTAGTATCCCTCTTGATACTCACAAGACCCTATAATCAGAGAAGGAAGGGGTAATTGTTCTCATTTTACAGATGGGGAAATCAAGACACAGAAGGGTGAACTTGATGTACTAAGGGCACCCTGCTGGTTCCATGCCAGAGGAAGTTCTCTAAATGGAAACTGCTCATTTTCTATTATTTCACACTGATACCCACTGGCATGTCTAGCATGGCCTCAGGTCAACCAGCCTGTTTCTCCCTAGAAAGCACTGTCCCAATGGGAGGCACTATGGTCTGGGTCACTTTCTCTGGAGGTTGGCCTAAAAAGTCATCAGGACACAGATGTGGTGGAATGGGGAGTGGGGAGTGGAGGGAGTGAGAGGCAAGGATGGGAAGGGAAGGAGAGGGAATGAGGAAATGCATGAAACAGCAGAGAGACATGGAAAGCATTCAAAGCAGCACCAGATACACACTGCAAGTTCCTAGCGTTGTTATCTTACTCCTCCCTTGCCTGTAAGCAAGAAGTCTGTGCTTGTGACGCAGTCTGCAAGAGGCTGTTGGCAGGCAGCCCAGAGCTGGCCCGGGCCCTCACTGCAGTGCTCTCAGCTATGTAAGGAGACTGGAAGCTGCCCAGTACACCTTGCTGGGCCCTGCAGAGCATCAACACCACCTGCACCAGAGGGGACACGGCTCTGCAGTAAACAAACAAGCCAGACTGCAGAGCTGGCTGGAAAGCTGGGTGCAATAATCCGACACAGGTGCAGCTCAGGGCATGCCTGTATACACGCAGAATCTAAGGACCAGGGGGTTTCTTCTCATTCTGCCTCTCCAGGAAGCAGCTCCAGGCTGCAGACTTGCTCCTCCTGACCTGGAGACATCTGGATGTTCCCTCTTGACCCTAAGCCCTGTGACAATCCAACAGCCAGGATGGTTCTGGCTCAGGAAGGCTTACGGTTCAGATCAGTGAAACTTACCTAGACTCTGTGGCCTTCCCTCAAATCCAGCTGGAGCGGGTTGGGAAAAATACCCAGGGCTCTGTCTATCTGGGTACTGACATAGGAAGACTCCAAGAAAACCTACAGCCTCCCCTTCACCACCCCTATAGATGCCAGATGTCAAAGGTACAGTTAACAGTGGCCTTCCAAAGCCACTGTCTGATTTGTTTCCTAACCCAAGGATGGCTCTAATGGCAGAGGTTCCAGAACAGGCAAAGGGAAGGAATTACCATGAGGTGGAGAGAGCTACTTAGGGCAAATAAAGAAGCTTGTCAGGAGTTGGAGGGGGCCCCAAACATATCTCTAAATCTAAAAAGCAGGACTCCAGCTACTGCCTTGACCTTCAGCCTCCTGGGTTCTTCCCACTGCCAATTTCATAACTTTCACCCTACTGCCATCAGCGGCTTTCTTTCCCCTGTGCTGGGAGATGGCTGCCCCTCTCTATGAACAGCTGTGGACTGTTTATTCAGTCAGGGTCCAGTTGTGCAGCAAGGACACTGATCCAACCTCCTTGCAGATAAAGTTATGCAAGAATGAGGATCAGTTTCCAGGCCAAGGTCAAAAACTGGTTTCTGGGTTGTAAGTGTTGGTGGGTGGTCAGAGAAAAAGGAGATGGTGGTCACTGGAAAGAATCTGTCAGAGATCACTGATTGAGGATGAACTGTTTCTCAGGCTGCCTAGGCCTTCCTTCCCACTGAGCTCCACCATAGTAAATGCTCTTTCCCCCTCACTGCTGTAGACCGCTACACAGTTCCCAAAACAGAATAGATCAGAATATTCATTCAAATCTTCCCATGACAAGGCAGCCCTGGTGGTGCAGTGGTTTAATGATGCCTGCAGCCTCGGGTGTGATCCTGGAGACCTGGGATCGAGTCCCATGTCGGGCTCCCTGCATGGAGCCTGCTTCTCCCTCTGCCTGTGTCTCTGCCTCTCTCTGTCTCTCTGTGTCTCTCATGAATAAAGAAATAAAATCTTTAAAAACAAAAAAAACAAACCTCGTGACAGTGGAAATGATTTTTAAAATCTTCATGACAGAAATGGTCTGTCAGCGTATGTGTTAGATGTCACATGACCAGGGTGTAAATCAGTAATTCCAGATACTGTGTTTCCTAAATTTGCATCCATGTTTTTCCTACCTGTTCGATTCAAGCAGCCAGAGCTTAAAATCTAAGCCATAGCTTAGAGTTTGTCTTCTTGCTATTATTCTCTCACCAGCCTCTTAGATACTGGCAGTTCACTCATTCATTCAATTAGTAGTTATTGAGCACTTGTGAATGAGTCATTGTGCTAAAGAAGAGTAGATATAGTTACTACCACATAGGACTTTCTTTATCCTACACATATGTATTAGCACTGCCTCCTCATATAGCACTGTGCAAGGTACTCAAGAGGGTAAAAACAGAGTATAAGCTCTCACGATGATTCAGACACATCTGGAGAAATGTGCAAGACCACAAACAGCCCATTTCTATTGCTCAAGGAGTGGATCCCTCATACAGAAGTGTGGATTCACTGAAAACTTGTGTGAGATACAGAGTCTCAGCCCACCCACCACCCATGCCCCGCACCCCAGACCTGCTGAATAAAAATATGTATTTTAACTGAATTTTCAGGGGATTCCAAGCACAGTGAAATCTGAGACCAGTGATAAGGACAATGGAAGCTATATGAGTTTAGGGAAGAGAGATTATCACATACTTCAGTGGTCAAAAATATACTCCTGCATCAGTTTGGCCTTCAAGAATGACAAACTCAGGGCTCCTGGGTGGTTCGGTTGGCTAAGTATCTGCCTTCAGCTCAGGTCATGATATTGAGGTCCTATGATCTAGCCCCGCATTGGGCTCCCTGTTCAGCAGAGAGTATGCTTCTCTCTCTCCCTCTGCATGCTCTCTCTTTCTCACTCTCTCTCTCAAATGAATAAGTAAATAAATATTTTTTTAAAAAAAAGACTGATGACTTTGGCTGGGTACAGAGAGCTCAGAGAATAGTAATTTCCCACTTCCATTGAATTAAAAAATATATATGTCTGCAAACTGCAAAAGGCAGTAAAATTTTGCAGACACATTTTTCCACAATAGCAAAAGCTTTCAGTCAGTAGGATGAGTCGGCAAATTCTTGTGGCTGCCAGTGTCAGGATCCCCAAATGGCAACTTGCCTAGTTTGGATTGCTTCAAGGTCAGATGGCCTTGTGTCCTGGAATGGACCAGCCCACACAAGACTCCTGGCCTTGCTCAACCTGTCTGTTAGTCAAACAGATGACCAATGAGAAGCTGGTTCATTATTTTTCCAGCAGTTACTCAGCCAATTGGCAACTCTCAGCAAATTAGGTCCTGGAGCGGCGTCATATGAGCATCCGTGGGGTGGCTGCTTTATCAGGCCAGTCCAGGAGAACAGATAAATCACCGTGAAGTTGCCATTAGAGGCTGTCTGCACTGTGACTATGCTCCATGTCAGATCAGCTGAAGTGGGTTCCTCAATTTTCTTGTACTTGCCTTTCCTACATCCAATTTAAGAATTAAGATTTTTTTTTTGGTCTAAATATAAAAACTGAAACAAACAGATGAAAACATGACTGCGTTGGGATGCCAGGATGGCACATTTAAGTGTTGGACTCTTGATTTCTAGCTTAGGTCATGATCTCAGAGTCCTGAGAGCCCTACATCAGGCTCCATGCTCTCTGTCTCTCAGTCAATCTCACTCTCTCTCTCTCTCAAATAAATTAATTAATTGAAAAACAAATCAAAACATGACTGCCTTTAATGTTATCTCCTGTTTCTACCTACTGCCCAAACATCTGTTTGTTCATTAATTATATCAGAAAAAAATGATGTGGAACTTCACAATGCCATTAAATGTATTATTTGAAATTCAGGCCTACATTGCATAGTGGTAAAACTTGCCCATCTTTTGAGAAGTCGTGCCAAGGAGAATCTGCTCTAAAGCAGGTAAGTTCTAAAGATAAGGCAGCTGGACTCATCTACCAACAGGCAGATTCCTCCTTGAGATTCTTTTCTAGAAGCAGAGATGGGTTAGTGCTGAGTGCTGAGTCCTCCATACCCTCTAAGCTTTGCAGCCATGGCTTGTTTTATGAGGCACCTGGCAGGATAAGGAGCTGAACAGACGCTGGGTAACAGGACCCAGCTGTCTGGATCACAGGAAATGGAACCTAAGATCTTTGACTCATCAGCTCTATTCTACTCCCATTGATCTAACGCTTAATTAATAACATGGCAATAACGTATGTCCTGAACCTATCACCACTCACAGCCACCCTATTCTCTCTTCCCCACTCCAGTCGCCAGGATACAGGAAGCACTGATTGGTCAACTACTTCTCTTAACCATTACCATGGATGTGATTTCAAATTGGTGCAAGCTGGATTTATGCCTAAGCAAGATGGCAGGAAGGGCAGCCACACACCAAGAAAGGTAGACATACTCCTTTTTATCTAGGAACTGTGCTTTTAGGAAAGATCTTTTGAGTGGGGAAGTTTGAGCTTCAGACACTAATCTCATCATTTTGCCTCTGTCTTTCAGAGACTGAGCCTATTGTACTGTGTTTTTGAAATGATCAAATGAAAGTATGAAAAATCTGGAAGCCATATAGGTAACAAATGGCTGAAGGTACAGATGGAGCTCAGATGAAACCTCTTTTCGAACTCTGGAGATGTTGCCATGTGAAAGAAGTAGCAAAGACATTGTTGTGGTTCCCTGGATAGGGTGTAAATTCAGTAGAAGGAGGTATTTCCTCACAAAGAAAAGCCACCCAATGCTGGAGGCAAGACCCTGATTCTTAAGGTAGGAGTTCCTCATCATGACAGGTACTTAAGCTGAAGTTCCATGACTATTTTAGAAGACACTTGTATTATAAGGGAAAAGTTGGAATAGAACTTTATCACTCTTTCAACTCTGGTTCTAAGATGTATGCAGAACCAACTCTCACAGAGTAGTTTCTACGGTCTCATTTTATATGGACTATCCCATATAACTCCCACAGCACTTATAAGGTGAATACAGTGGTTATGTTTTGTTTTACATTACTGCTCCCTCTGCTTGGAATATGCTTGCCTAAGTTATTGTGTGGCTCCCTCCCTTCACAATATTCTGGTCTTCTCTGTGTTTTAGCTCTTCCAAGAACCTTTCTTCTCTGCTCTTTGTAATATTGCCATCCCTTCCCTCAACTCTCAATCCCTTTCTCTGCTTTATTTGACTCTATGCCACTTAACAGTATCTAAAATTATGTTACAAGTAGATCCATTTATCTTCTGTCTCCTCTATGAGAACAGAAGGACTTGGTTGCTTTTGTGTAGTGCTCCATCCCCAGCATTTGAAATCAAGGTTGTGGCACATAGCAGAGCGTATGTGTGGAATGAATACATGAATCTGTTTTACAGATGAAGAAACTGAGGCATTGAAGAGGTGAAGCAAAATCCCCAAGGTTACACAGTGAGTAAATATCCAGCGAGTGCTCAAGGATTTGAATAATATGGTTCCAGAGTCCACACATGTAACTCCTATACTCCATTTGATTGTTTGAAGAAATCCTTAAAAATTCAATGGCTGCCTCTGGTCCGTTACCTCTTGTTTTATTACTTCAGACGACTAGTGCCTGTAAGCCGATGGCCGCTCGTTCCCTCCAACATAGTGTCAAAAAGTCCAATGAAAGGGCAGAGAGCAAAAGTGAGATGGCACAAGGCCACTTTTACCTCACTGACCTTCTGCCTGTATAATGATTTGGTGAGCGGAGCAGGTGAGTCAGAGGGGGACAGTGAACAGCCTGGCAGTCACCTGGTCCTAATCTGTCCATGGGTGGATATATTGACTCTGACACTGGTCGCATACCTGGGGTCCTCAAAATGAAATTTGCAAACTCAGAGCAGATTCCTTGCCTCTCCATTTGATTTGAAGGGGCTGAATTTATTATGTTCCCTGTTTCCTCCCTCTGGGTAGGGCTTGGATTTTTCCATGACAAAAATCATATTGATTTGAATATTAACAGGTCATAAAAGAGAGTCAACATTAGCTTTCGTAGTTAATGAAAAAGAATACAGATCTGAAAATCAGACACACTTCAATTAAAATTCAAGTTAGTTACTCTCTGGGCACTTCAATTTTCTTACCTGAAAAATAGGAACTAAGCCTTCCCACATGGTCTTTGTAAGGATTAGCTGAGAAAACATAAAGGACGACATCTGGCATTGATTTTGTCTTTAAGTGTCAGACCATTGTTTCCCTGCTAGCTGCCTTCTACTCTTTCTGTGACTGGATACGGAAAAGAGCGTTATCAGAAGGAGATACTGGGGTTGAATCCAAAGTAGCAAAATCAAATTAGGAAAATCAAAAAAAGGACATTTCAGTTCACTGATGCCAGAAAAGTACTACATTTGTGTGTTGTCTGTCTGCACCCTAAGCTCTTTGGGTCAAGCTCTGAATCTTCCTGCTTGAGTCCTTGGCTATCTATACCCTAGCTCACAGGGAGGTAGCTCACTATGGCTTCAAAATGCAGAGCTAAGAGAGGGCTGGAGGAGGAACCTTCATAACCACAGCCTGCCTTGGCCATGCCTTCTCCTGGACCCTGCAGTGGGAAGTGAGAACATTTTTGCTAGGTTAGATATTTTCAAGGGCCCAACTGGGCCTGTGGATCTGCCAGAAAATTCCTTCTGTTTCAGGTGGATAAAAGCCTTGTGCCCAGCTGTTTTAAGCTCAACCTAATAAGTTCTCTCTTGGGGTGACCATTGTTTTTCAGCTTAAAAATCATCTTTATTCACACAGTAGTATCAGATTCCAATGGATGCCTCTTACTAACAAGGCACATGAAATATTTGCTTATAAAATATGATACATAAAATACACTGAGAAATATGTCTATGAAGTGAAGTGTGCATATATTGCTACCACTAAACTTTTACACCTACCTCTGACCATTACTGGGACCTACTGGAGTCTAATACAAAGTCCTATGCAGTTGTATTGGGTTGTTCCTATGGGAGGATAAGAAAATACATCTTATATATTTCTAGCAAGAAGTAGGCTCCACTTCTTTTTGAAGTTCATAATACAGGAAGAGGTGTTCAAAGGTGCAGGGTGAACAGAAAGATTATGTTCACTCTTGGAGTGCTTTAAAATAAATGTGAACTTCTACACACTCTTATACACTCAGTTCCAATCAAAACAAAACAAACAGAATTAAACCTGACATCTTGGAATGAGAAATTTTAAGATTGCCTGGCATGAGGTAGATGCTCCATAAATAATTTGAATGGATAAGAGACTAAATGAATAACTAAGTAATGAGGCCTCTAATGTTTGAATGATACAGAAATATCCTAAAATGCCAGTGAAAAAGGAAAGCCTTTTTTAATCCAATTAAAGAATTTTAAATCTCAAAAGGGGAGCAGATAATTACTTTTATTCTATGTTTTTCAATGAGTTAATAAACAATAAAAGAATTCTGGTCTTTTCTCAGGAGGCTATCTGGAATGATACCATAGACTTGGTCCATCTTTCCTATTTGTTCCTAATGAATGATATCAGTTTTAATGCTTTACTGCCCAAAGATAAATTTGATATTCCCCAAGAGAAAGAAATATATAGTTGGGCCAGGTTTTCTCAACCATGACCCTGTTGACATTTGGGCCTAGATAATTCTTTGTTTTGAGGAGCTGTGTCAGATGTTAAACAGCATCCCTGGCCTCTACTCATTAGATGCCAGTGACACTCCCATTCTGAGTCATGACAGTCAAAATGCATCCAGACATTGCCAAATATCCCTAAAAGGAAAAATTACCTTTGGTTGAGTTTAGACTTTAAAAATAGTCAACTGTTAGAGAGGTAAAATTGATTCCTGAGATTTAAAACCAATTTTTTTTTATAAACCAATTTTTTGCTAAGTACAGCTCTGTCTTGATTTCTGCTTTAACTCAATTAGGCCCTGAATAGAGTATTACAGAGAACAGAGATCTCACAGGGGGTTAAATCTACAAGAAAGGTTGTTATGCCAAATGATACTGTCTGAGTTAACTATTGACAACAATCATATTGCATTCCACACCAATGTGGAATTCAGAGATTTCAAACAGCAATCATTCATTCTTAGGCATTAGGGTCTACCAGTTGGCTGGGGCCACTCTGAGTCTATAGGTCCACTGGGGCAGTTTTCCTCCATGAGCCTCATTTTGGGATTCAAGCTGAAAAGGGAATAGCTACCAGGGAAAAGCCCTTCTTGCGATAGAATAATTTTCCAGAAGACTAGTAGAAACATGCATTATCTCCTTCAGGTAAGACACCATTTCAAAGAGGGAGAAGATGAAAGTGTCAGATCTCAGAAAGATATCAAGCTGCAGTAACACTGTCATTTCCACACATATTCCATTGGCCTAAACAAAGCACATGATCAAGGCCAGCATGAGTTGGACAGGAAGTACACACTTTACACTTCCCTTGGAGTTTAGGGGCCGGGGGAGGAAGGAATGGAGATAAACTAAATAATAATATACTATAGTTACACACATGAACTTGAAAGACTACATTTTCAATACCACCATGTTTCTTCATTTCTCTGGCTCTATTTTTTGAGAGACAAAGACAGGGAAGTACCATTGGCTTGGAGTCATGTTTGCAAAACATACTAAGATCTTGGTTGGGAGAGCACACAACATAAATATCAAAATTTTCTTAGCTATCTTTAAGAAATCTTACCACTAAATCAGTAGATGGGTGATTTTATTGTGTTTTGTTTGGCTAATATTGTCTTAATTTGGGTTAATTACTTTTTAGAGAAAATCTTAAGTATCAATGCAAATGGTTTAGCCCTGCTTCTTTGTAACCAGAATGCTAAATACATCACTAGCAGCTTGACAACAACCAGCAGCCTATGACAGAGGCATAGAGTCTATATTTTCTTCTACTTCTTATGTACTCTGCTGCATTAGTCATGACCATACTAGAGAGCTCTGTGTATTGTTTAGGCTTCTAAATTCTTTGAAAAATATATAGAGGAACCAGAATGGGTCCACAACAAAATTATTATTGGAATGAAATAGAAATTAGATACCTGATGAGATATTTAATAAATATCTATTCTGGATTTCATTATTTAATCCCTCAAATGCTCCTGGTACATCTTCCCAGAAACTTCATGGAGGCTAATTCCATAATTTTACAGATGAAGAAATGAATTGAAAGAAAAATCCATGTGTTGTTCAAGATCGCCCTTTAGTTGTAGCAGATATTAAGCTAGATCAGCCCAGGTTTTCTGGCTCCCAACCCCAGAACTATCTAGCACACCATTTTTTGTCAATAAAATAAAAGAATTGGGTTGCCTGGGTGATTCAGTTAGCTAAGCATCCAACTCTTGATTTCAGCTTAGGTCGTGATATCAGGTGTGTGAGATGGAGCCCTGTGCATTGGGCTTCATGCTCAACAGGAGTCTGCTTAAGATTTTCTCCATCTTTCTCTCTCTGCCCTTTTCCCCACTCTCTCTGTTTCTCTCTCTCTTTCTCTCTCACTCTCTCTCAAATAAATAAATCTTTTAAAAAATAATAAAAATAATAAAAGAATTGTGGATATTGAAGGAGGCTATAGTAGTCTTGATTTCAAGTACATGGAAGTCTTTTCCATCATCCATGGTGCAGAACTCTGGGATCTCAAATGGAATAGATGAAAAGCTAAAGTTTGAGAATAAAGGGGCCCTCCCTAGTAGTCTCATCTATGGAAAGTGGGGGATAAGAATATTTATCGCATATGATCATCCTGTTGATCCTCCCCTATCCTTACTCTACATATTGTCCCTGGAGTCTAGGATTATGGCTCTCAAATATTTTTCCTCAGCCTAAATGTGGTTTAGTTAGTTAAGCATCTGACTCTTGATTTCAGCTAAGGTTCTGATCTCAGGGTCATGAGATCAAGCCCCAGGTCTATTCCTGCCTCCCACTCCACATTCAGCTGGGAGTCTGCCTCAGATTCTCTCTCTCTCTCTCTCTCTCTCTGCTCCTCCCCTCCCCCACCCCCAGTCTAAAATAAATGAATACATCTTTTAAAAAAATAAAGCCTCCTTTGTAAAAATAAATAAATAAACCCAGAGCCTCTGGGTGAACATCTGTTGACCTATAGTTACTTAACAAATTCTCTCATCCTATTTGCCCTTCAGATAACATATCCTTCTTTAGTCTCCCCATCTCAGTGAGCATCATTTTTATCCACCCTGTTGTCCAATCCAGAAACTAGGAATTCAATTTAAATTTCACTTTTCCTCACCACACCTCACATCTAAGGAGCCAAGTCTTGCAATTCTATGTCATGAATATTTTCTAATTGACTCCTTGCCTTCACTCATTGATATTGTCTTGAGTTTAGTCTCTTTGTCATTTCTTGCCTGGATTATATACTGGTCTCTTAATTGTTCCTTTGGTGCAACTCTAGCCCTCTATGCAAGCCCTCTGTATAGAACACACATTCTTCAGTGAGTTTTCTCCAATAAAAAATAAATTTAAATTTTATATGGTAGCCTGGTTTATATCAGCACTTGTACTCTGAGCATGGGATATTTGTTTATTCATTCGACATTATTTATTAAGTGCCCACTATGGGCCAGACCCTGGAAAGCAAAAAAAACCAATAAAAATTAAAAAAATAAATCATCTCTCTCATGGAGCTTAAAACCTACCTAGGAGGGGGAGACACACAATACAAATTAAATAGATACTTATAATAAATAACATAAATCAATAAAATATCTATTAAGAAATGAAATTACTTGTTAGAAAAAAAAGAAGAGAGGAGGGCTAGTGGTGTTGAAAAAGTGGGGTTGAAATGTTACATAAGGTGATTATTAAAAGTCACACTAAGAAGATTACATTTATAAGACTGCTCGTAGTAGGCACTCAGAAAACTACTTTTTAAATGATGAAATATGTGGGTAAATGCTTAATTTCACGTGGCCCATGCAGCAAGTTTTGAATTAAGCAAAGAGTAAGTTCTTCCTCATTTTTACAAGTGAGGAAATGGGGTCTCGGCAAATGAAAGTGACTTGCCATCCAGGAGATGGTGGAGTCAAGGCTCAACCCAATTCTTCATTCTCTAATACAAATGAAAAAATTACCAACATTATCTCAAAATTCAGTTTACAACAACTTGAAGGCCTATACTTGATTCAGGTGCATTCCTGGGATGCATTCCACCGTACACAGTTTTGATCAATCTGTTATTCTGTGAAACACAGTGAGGTCCAAAGTAAGTCCGAGATGGGTTCTGGCTTCTTTTGGCTCCTGGCTGAGCCAAGCAGTCTGATTGCTCACTTACCCATTTGTTATTTGTTCAACTGGTGGGAACTGAATGTCTTTAATAAGCAGTGTTCTAAACCCTATGGGTTTTGCAGTCAACAAAACAGACATTTATGGAGCTCTTTAAAAGCAGACAATAATATGTAGTGGTGGGGGTAGCTTAGCGGTTTAGTGCCTGCCTTCAGCCCAGAGTGTGATCCTGGAGTCCCAATATCGAGTCCCACATCAGGGTCCCTGCATGGAGCCTGCTTCTCCTCTACCTATGTCTCTGCCTCTCTCTCTCTCTCTCTCTCTCTCTCTCTCTCTCAATCTGTGTGTGTGTCTCATGAATAAATAAATAAAATCTTTAAAAAAAAATAATATGTAGTGGTAGCTCTGAGAAAAAAAATGAAGCAGAGCTGGGGACAGAAGGTTAAGGGGTGGGCTGACCAAGGGGAAATGGAGGAAAGAAAGAAGAAAACGATGCTCCTCATGCAGAGAAGGGTTTGGTCAGTTCATAACATGAAGGGTAGATGCAAAACACCAGGAAAGGAATTGGTTAAGTAGACAACTCTTGTCCAGAGTTTGTAGCTCCCCCCGTAGGAATGATCCCAGGTCCCCCAACCCCCACTCTAGACAAAGGCAGCAAGGTCCTGCTTTAAACTGACTGTTGGGGATCCCTGGGTGGCGCAGCGGTTTGGCGCCTGCCTTTGGCCCAGGGCGCGATCCTGGGGACCCGGGATCGAATCCCACGTCGGGCTCCCGGTGCATGGAGCCTGCTTCTCCCTCGGCCTGTGTCTCTGCCTCTCTCTCTCTCTCTCTGTGACTATCATAAATAAATAAAAATTGAAAAAAAAAAATAAATAAACTGACTGTTGGTCTTTGTTTCACTCTCTGAAATTCCCTGGGTCACCTTTCCTGATGTTTTTCCTTCTCAGATTTGTAACTCCAGGTTGGATGAAAAAATTGTGAGATCTATCTTAGAACTTAAGACAGAGGAGGAGGTCAAAGCACCTTCAAACTGATTACAACATAGTAAAGCATTTCCCAGTGTCCATTGATGTACACTGCTGGTGGGACTGGTTCTCTATTCCTGTACCAGGAGAAAAAGAAAGCTTGACTATGAGTTGCATAAAAGTCTGCTTTAACTCAAACATCACCTGTCGTTTAATTGCAAGTATTCACTTTTGGCTCACACAAAGTGTATGGGGAGGGGGAGTAGCATGGGAGGGGATAGTGCAGTTTAGGGAGAGCCTGAGAAAAGAGCCCTTTATAATTTTCTCTCAGGGAGGAAAAATATGTTTGGTAAACGTAAGGCAAAAAACTTCCCTGCATTTGTTTTGACAAATACCTTCTGTTAATGGCAAATGATCCTGGACTTTTATTTACAGTATAAATATAAAGTCTTCTTTAAAAAACAACAACTTTAATTTGTAAAGTGAGTATAAGTGACATGTTCTTGATTTGTTCTCTCAACCTCTTCTTTTCTTTCCAAGTTTGGATGTCTTAAAATTACACTTTCCAGATGCCCTTGCTGTTACGGTTCTGGATATGAATTATATTGTGCCAGTTAGATGCAGTTGCCTGGGTTTTGTAAGACAGAAATAAAGTGGAGTCAGTCTTGCTACAGTAGAGGCAATTAAAGTAAGCTCTGAAAGATTTGAGTACATGCAGGAGTCAGACTCAGGGTTCTGCTTTCCAGTCAACAGCCTCATGGGAGTGACACTTAGGGAGGCAGCAAGGGTGAAAACTGTGATGACCACATTTTTTTGACTTTGACATTGAAACCAAGATCCCTCTGGTGTCTCTGACTTCCATTCTTCTCATCATTCTATAAGCGCTTATTTCCCTGTATTAAATCACCTTCTGCTTGAAATAACTAGAGTGGTTTCACTTTCCTTCACTGAACCCTGATGATATAGCACATATGATAAAAATTGTGACAGTGGTAAATACTGGTCTTATGGAGCCATAACAGAAACACACATTTTCAGAATTTACATACAAAGAAGAAACAAGTGGATTTCAGAAATGTTACAACTGATGAGGGAAAGTAAAGCTGCATATGCTGCAGTTAATACTCATTGGTAGATGCTCTGTGACCTCAAATAATCTATCCAATTTATCTTATGAAATGTATTTCCAATTAACCTAATTGCTTTAGAGTTCTGTAGGTGACTCACTTTTCAATGGGCTGGGAAATGTCCATTTGGGAGACATTTTTGTGGAATATAGGAAAATAGTTTGTTTCTTTGATTACCTTCATCATGGAACAAAACCTACACACCTCTGAAGTTGCCCCCCATTTGGCTTGCCATTCCATTTCATAGCATTTGAGCCCAGGAAAAGCAGACACTGGGCTCATGGTTTCTTTAATAAACATGGAGAACAACTTTAAAAAACTATGGATCAACTATGGACATTTGGGGCTTCATACCAATACCTGGAGAGTCTGTAAGGAGAACAGAACCATGGCAGTAACTGCTGATCCTGTGATTTTTTTTTTTTCCTGTGAGCTCTTATATATCCAAGAAGTCTGTTAAGTTTCTCAGGGGAACTTGGGAAAGTCTAGCTGCCTCAGGAAGCCTGAAAAGAGAATAAGTAGAGCTTTTAGAAACATCTACAAAAATCTGCACTGTCAATACTGCAAGCAGAGGAGTCTTTTGAATACTGACCCTGCAAATCTTGCTTTAGAGTTGAGATGCCATAGGTTTTAGGGAGATTTCATAAATAAAAGTTGCCTTTCTGTCTGCAAGGCTCCCCTTTTCTTTCACTTTGGTAGTAGATCTTTGTTGTTTCTCCTGCCACCATCTTCTCTACCAACTTTTGCTAATCATTTCTAACTCTTCCTTTGGGAATCATTCCCCTGCTACTCTTAGCTCATGTTCACATGGGCTGACTGGCCTGGCTCCTGAAGACTTTTGATAGAACCATTTGGGAAAAGGGAACTCTTTCTGTTGGTATTAATAAACAGGAAGATATAAGCTCATAATTGTAGGTGGATCTCCATGTAAAGAGACCCAGCCTAAGAATGAAGCCAACATGAAGGAAAAATGAACAAATAAATGGAAAGACAGGAACAAAGATAGTGAGAGTTCTTTAAATGCCATATGAGCCCTAAATGTGGCCATATCTGAACTCAGAACTACCCTTCTAGACTTAATTACATGGGCCAGTGAATGTTCTTTAATTCTTAAATCACTTTCAACTGGGTTTCTGCCACAATCCAGCATGCTGATTAATGTTTTAATTGTTCTTTCTCAATACTAGTACAGTGCTCAGTACAGAGATGTACTTTTTCTTTCGGCTTTTTTTCTATAATTTTTTAGAATTCTTCTGACTCTCAGTTTCATCATATAATCATTCAGCAAATATTTGTTATGCACCAACCATATGCCAAGCATTGTTCCCAACAGTTTTAGGAAAATTAATAAGGCTTGCACTTGCCATTAAAAAGTTCAGAGTCATCTCAAGATGATAAGCTGTCATTTCTGTTTCACCAAAAATTCAGTTCTCAAAAAGAGAGAGAGAGAGGTTTAGCAATCAATTGCAAATGTTTGTAACTCTTACCAATAATTTTACTTCATTGCACGTGAATGGTTTGACTTAGTGGCAGAAGTCGCCTTTCCCCAAATTCCTTCATATTTTCAATGTAGTTGTGTCATTTTTTCCTTAAGAAAATTACTTAAGGGATCCCTGGGTGGCGCAGCAGTTTGGCGCCTGCCTTTGGCCCAGGGCGCGATCCTGGAGACCGGGGATCGAGTCCCACATCGGGCTCCCGGTGCATGGAGCCTGCTTCTCCCTCTGCCTGTGTCTCTGCCTCTCTCTCTCTCTTTCTCTGTGACTATCATAAATAAATAAAAATAAAAAAAAATTACTTAGGCTTTCTGAGTCTCAGTTTTCTCATCTGTAAAATAAAGGGTGAAATGTAGTGGCTCATCTGATTTCTTTTCAAACTGAAATTTTGGCAATTAGCTAACTTATGTAAATCCCATTTTTTACCTCGGGGAGCAAGGTCCTGCTCTGCCCTGAAGCAGCCTTCACCACACAAATCTCTCCCACCCTTCAACCCAAGGGAATCAAATGAGTTTCTCAGAAAACTTCCATTCTTATTGCATTCTTAATACCTATAATCCATTCTCTATGCAGCAGCCAAATTGATCTTTTCTCAACCATAGGTCAAATCAAACCACGTACCTCACAATCCCCACTTAAGATCCAGTGGAATGCTATCGCCTTGGAATAAAATTTAAATTCCTTATGTGGCCTTTGTCTTTCTTTTCCTCTCTCATCTGACCTGTTTTTCCTGCCCATTGCCCACTATACTCCAGCCACACTGTCCTGTTTGTTCCCACTTGAATCTGCCAGTCTTGTTTCCCTCTCACAGCCTTTGGTCTTGCAAATCTCTCTTCCTGGAACACTTTCTCCCAGATCAAGGCAATGTTCCCTTACTTCACTTAGGTCTTTGCATGCGTCACTCGTTCAGTGATTTCCTGACTCCTCCTCCTACCATCCATCTAAAATAACATCCCACTCCATCTCTTCTATTGATTTATTTTCTCTCTAGCTCTTATCACTCCCTGGAATTATAGCAGATCATATTATGACTATACTATGTTATATAATTAACATTTAATTTAATATAATTTAATGTAAATTATATTAGCATAGAGAGGAGCAAATAGTAGAGGCTCATTTGGTGTTTGTGGAATGAATGAGTAATTCTACTCTAATTCTCAATTAGCCATCTGTTTAGCTTTGAGGCATATATGACAATAAGTTGAGTTGGTTACCATATCCTGTTTTAAGCATCTTTTGCTCTAATGTATGGACAGTTTTTCTATCCAATCAAATTTTCAGAAACTTGAAGGTCCCACAAGCAGATATTGTGAATTCTCACATTATGTCATTATCTAATAGAATTGTAATAATATTCTCATAACAGGCTGGATATTTTATTTTTAAATAACAGGTTTTTTCACATTGTTAAAAGATTCAATTAGGACATGGCAGGATTAACTTCTAAAACAATCTATAGGGATCCCTGGGTGGCGCAGTGGTTTGGCGCCTGCCTTTGGCCCAGGGCGCGATCCTGGAGACCCGGGATCGAATCCCACGTCAGGCTCCCGGTGCATGGAGCCTGCTTCTCCCTCTGCCTGTGTCTCTGCCTCTCTCTCTCTCTCTCTGTGACTATCATAAATAAATAAAAATTAAAAAAAAAAACAATCTATAATGGGTAGTAGATATAATTCAGTTCACCAGATGAAACTACAAAACAATGTTCAGAAATCGAGGTATAGACCTAGGGTTTAAGTCAAACTGAGGCACTCTACCAATGAGATTTTTCAACCATTTGATCATACCTATTCAATTAAACCATTAGAGCCTGGAGATGCAGCTCAGGCAAAAGACCACAGTCAGCTGGATAACGTGTACCTGGCTAATCTAGGAAGCAGTTCATGGACATCATCTGTCTTTATCTGTATTTGATCCAAATTAAAAGATCAGGGACAGAAACCTGGGTCATAGTCCTGGGGAACAGGATAAAATTTAGAAGATGAAAGGTCAAGAATCTTCCTGCTATCTATATTTACTAAAACGTAATAAGAATGCACAAAAATTTTTGTAACAGCACTGTTCCTAAAATGGTGAGACTCCCCATTGTTCATCAAAAGTAGAAATGATAAACAAATCATGTTATATTCATGCAGTGGATTACTATACAAAATGCAAAAATGAATTATTTATAACTACATGCTATAATATTAATATATCCTACAAGCATAATGTTGATAAGAAAAACCAATCACAAGTGTATATACTAAATGATTCTATATGTAAAGTTTAAAATTAAGCAGAATTAATCTACAGTGTGATCAGGATAGTGGCTGCCCTTGAAGGATTTAGTAACTAGAAGGTACATGAAAGAGGCATGCTGGTAATGATCTAGTTCTGTTTTTGGGTCCTGGTTGCATGAAAATGTTAACTTTACCAAAATACATTTAGCTGAGCATTTTCATGTGCATGTTCCTGTATTTATTCTATATTTCAATAAAAGTTCACTAAAAATTTTTCATGTTTTAAGGAATTTTAAGCCAAGAAAATTAAGAAAGGCTCTTTTGCAAGTACTCACAGATTGATATGCCAACTTTCAAACCCATCAGAAGCATGTGTTGAAAAGAAGTTGAATCTTTAGCTGTATTTCACAAAAAGAACACATATGAATCTGAAGATGTCACATATCCTGAGTTTTTCAAAAGAAAATGGCTTGGTTTTCAGAATCCCAAGTTATATATTTTCTAAAATTTCATATCTTCTCTCCTGACCATTCACCAAAACATATAAACAAACAAACAAATGTATATTTTTAGTATAAAATATATACATATAGTTAACTGAGAAGAGGAAGTGTGTTGGTGGATAAACATCTTTTTTTCTCTTCTAGCTCAGGTCATATAATGCGAAGAGTTTTGCATCATGAATATGGCTCCATAGCAGGTTAGGAAAAGGAGGTCAGCAAGTGGCTGTCAGAATGAAATGAGGTAATCACCAAAAAACAGATAATACGGTAGTATCTGAGAAAGGTGGCAGTTCAGATATTTTTCTCCTAGCCACTGTATAGCCACCCTCTAAAGTTTATACATAGGCAACTAGTCTATAAATTTTGCTAGTTTGAGACTTCCGCCTGTAGTAATGGAAGACAAGGTAATTTGAATTAACCTCATTACTGAGGACAACTAAAAGAAGCTGGGGAAATGTATTTTTAAAAATTGACAATAGGGGTGCCTGGATGGCTCAGTCAGTTAAACATCCGATTCTTGATTTTGGCTCAGGTCATGATCTCAGGACCATGAAATAGAGCCCTGTGACATCCAGCTCTGTTTTCAGTGGGGGGTCTACAAGGGATTCTCTCAGGCAAAAGACCTCTTTCTGCCCCTCCCCTGCAAATGGGTGTGCACGCACACTTGTATTCATGCTCTCTCTCTCAAATAAATAAATCTTTTTAAAAAATTAACAATAAATGTTAAGTTGAAAGCATAAAAGAGTTAAATAAGATAGCAGGGAATTACCACCCAATACCAGGAGGAGTTGCAAATCCAGAGAGGTGAACCATTATCAGGTGCCACTTTTTGCCCATATGGAAGATTCATCTGAGACCATGTAAAGGTTTTTTGTCAATCTCACTGTATCAGGAAGACAAAACTTGGAATCAAAGTTCCCAAGATCTCATACATAGTTTAGCTTTGAATTATCTGGGTTGCCCAAATAATCTAAATCCCTAAATTGGATTAAAGGTGCTCTGAAACTGCTAGTGTTCCAGGCACATGACAGAAAGAGATGAAATTCCTTTCCAGAGGAAGATAACTTTCACAATTTTTTTTCATATATAATGTCTTATATAAAATGAAATTAGGTAAAAATAGAAGACATTTTAAAAGAAGTATCAAAAACTTCAGACAACAGAAAGAAAACCATGGGGTCTCCGTTTTAAAGAATATAAGAAAAAAAAATAAGAAAAAAAATAAGAAAAAAAAAAAAGAATATAAGAAACAAACAGACTTTCAAATAACGTTTTGCTTTATTGAAACCGGTAAAGATTACTATTGAAAATTTTTACAAAGAATTGTATAAATTTTTTTAAAAGAACAAATGGAATTGTTAAAGTGAAAGTTATAATAGCCAAAGGAAAAACTGGAGGATGATTGTAACAGTAGAACTGACAGAGCTGAAGAAAGAATTTGTGAGCTGGAAAACGGCTTAGGGAAAAGATAACCCAAATGAAGTACAGGGAGAGTAAAGTGATAAACCACACCCATTCACCAAGACATAGGCTTCTTTGTAGCAAAATGCTCCACATTGCCCCATTCTATACCCCATGTCCTTCTCTAGCATCATCACCACCAGAACCCTGAACCAGTATGCTATTACTCTTTTTCCCTCACTGATGCTACACTGTGTGGCAATTTTAATTTGATTTGACTAGTGTGAAAGGATTCAAAGATGACAAACCTGGTAGTGGCTATAGGCTTCATTCACCTACAGGTCATTTATTTTGGAGGTATTTATAGGGCATTTTAAAAATATTTTATTCATTTATTTTATTTGAGAGAAAGTAAGTGGGAGTGGGCTGGGGAGGGGCAGAGGGAGAGGTAGAAGAAGATGGAGAGAGAGAATCTCAAGCAGCCTCCACACTGAGCTTGGAGCCTGACTCCGACTCCAGGCTTGATCTGAGGACCCTGAGGACCCTAAGACAAAACCAAGAGTCAGACAGACGTTCAACCAACTGACCCACCCTGAAGCTCACACAGGACATTTTTTAAATGCTTGAATGTAAATATCTTTAGACTGGTAAAGATGAAAAAAAAAAAAAAACACTACTTCCTTCTACTACTTACTTCTGATACGAAATGTGTAGTTTTGTTCCACACAAAGCAATTCTTCAGTTCTCTGCAGACATTGACTAAGTGTCCTAAAATTTAAATCAGTTATGACACTAACTACCCAGAGTTAGCACAGACCCCAGAGGTTAAGGGCTCAGTTCCAAGACTGCTCTCTATTTCAGATACCAGTCAAAAGTCTCAGGTTTTTACTGTACTTCTGACCACCAGCTATAAATTACAGGTTCCCACAGCCTCTCTTCAGGTTTGATAATTTGCTAGTATGGTTCACAGAATTCAGGAAAGTGCTTCATTTACTATCACCCATTTATTATACAGGATACAACAAAAGAACAACAAAAAGGAAGAGATGCATAGGGTATGCAATGAGGGAAGAGAGCATGGAGCTTCCATGCCCTCTCTGGGCATGCTATCCCTAGCCAGCACCTCCATGTACTCAGCAACCAGGAACCTCTCCAAACCCCTTCAGTTAGGATTTTTATGGCAATTTCATTTAATAGACATGATTGATTAAGTCATTTGCCATTAGTGATTAACCCAACCTCCAGCCTTTCTCCCCACCCCAGATTATGGAGGATGGGACTGCAAGTTCCTCTGGCAACCAGGACCCATCCTCCTGGAGTCACTTCATTAGCATAAACTCAAGTATGATTAAATGGGCTTATTGCGAATAACAAAAGATGCTCTTCTCATGTCTATCACTAAGAAATGCCAGGAATTTCAGGAGCTCTGTGCCAAGAACCTGTGACAAAGACCAAATATGCATTTCTTATATTACAGTATCACAAATGAGCAAATGATCTCTTGTTGATCATGATCCCCCACTACTCTTTGCACACTATATTCATATTTTCTACCTAAATAAAAGACAGTTGAATTTTCTACCTTCGAATTAACTCTTAGGAATCCAAAAATACTGTCCTTCCGCTCTCGCCTCTGAAGGGCCAAGAAAGTCTCTTTTGGGGAGCAAAAAGTTACATGGAGGAATATAGATGTTTGTATGACTGTTGTCCCCGTCTTTCGATGTTTCCAAGTTACCAGTGTTAATTGGCTTATTGATATATGTGTGTGTACCTGAGTGTGTGTTTATGTGTACATGAGACAAAGTAAGAAACAGAGAGACATAGAGAGAAAGAGAAATAATGCTAATGACAGAATTACCCAGCCCAGAGCTCAACCCTACTAGAGAAATGATCAAATATAGTCCCAACACCCTACCCTTCCAACTAAAGCTAGCTTTGGAATAAAAAGCCAATGAGGTAGAACTCCAAACCATGTATGACTCCAGTACTCACCAGAAATCTTATGATACTCAGAAAACGTCAACTCTAAACATGAGCCAAGTTGGTGATGGACAAGAAAAAGAAAGAACTCCATGCTAGAAATCCAACCACATGTGAAATTAGCAACTACATTGAGGGTAGATCATCAGTGCTTCCCTCATAGACAGCTTCTGGATAGAAAAACAACAGTTCCTTCCTAAGATATTTAGCTCTTAGCTCTCAACTCTGACTGAAAACGTTCATGTGGAAGCCCAGACAACCTGGTCTGAGAAACTGAACCCCTAATCTCTATGGGGTCTGCTGGTTTAGAGTTATGGTTCTCTTAGCTCCAACAGTACTGCAGTATGGCCCGTATAAAACCACTCACTAACTCTAAGCCTTAGACTTCCCATCTGTAAAAAGGGTGCAAACGGTAATTTCAGTTCTAAAGGTTGATTTCAGTTCTAAAACCCCACTTTCTAAAATGCAACATTCTATTTCTTAACCTAGGTAATGGTTACTCAAGTATATGCTTTTAATGATTCTTTAAGCTGAAGGTACATGTTTTATACACCTTCTAAACAAGTAATGTTTGAAAATGTGTTGAGAAGGAAAAAAATCCTATCAGAGGAAGCAAGTCTAGTACCATTCTCGAATTTATAAAAGTAGGTGTGAAAATTGAATGTCGGAGGCAAAAAGCCAAGAGCAGATTGAAGCTTGTAAAACTCCTGAGGCTTCAAACCATTTCAGTGATAAGATAGAATCGAAGAAAGTGGAATGAATGGGAATTTGCAGGGCATGTAGGACTGTTATGAGCTCATAAAAGTCCCCACAATGGTCCTTGAGGAAATTGAAATCCAAGGGTTGTTACTTAATAGCTACATTTCCTCTCAGCCAAACGTGACCATGGACATACATACATTGAATAGCCTAGGAAACAATTTTCTTCCACTTTACAACAAGGAACATCTTAACACTCTTGAAATGACTTGGTTATAAAACTTTTTTCTTTATAGCATTTATTTCTTTTGCCAAGTCCTATGCTAAGCAGATAGGTCTGCTCTCAAGGAGCTTGCAGACTCAGAAGCCTCTATGTCATTTAGAATAAATTTCAAACTTCTTACTCCTCCCTGACCTTGTCTAAGAATACCTCTCTCCTGTCCCCCATTGCACTTCTGTCTTTGCTTCAGTAAGCTCCCACCTCAGGGCCTTTGCACTTGCTATACCCTCTACCAGACATTCTCTTACCCTATTGCTACCTGGCTAGTTCCTTACCATTCAGGTTTCAATTCAAATATCAGATACTTTCCTTAACCTTCCAATTAAAAACATAATGAAAAAAGTCCTTTCTCTCCCTTTCTTCAGTCATTCTCCATTGCATTTCTCAAAGTAATGGTCTTCCAAATACTCAATATTTGTAAGTATCTAAGCTTTTAAAAATTTATTCCTATTCTTTCTTTTCCCAATACAAAGAAAGTTCCATGAGAACAAGGTGTCTATCTGCCTTGTCCACCCCTGTGCCCCAGTGGCTAGATCAGGGCCTGGTACATAAAAGTTATATATTAAGTATTTTTTAAATGTTATGATTATTTACAAATAAATTAATAATATGAGATTTAAAAAAAGAGCTTTACAAAATGATTTTTAAGGTTCTATTTATTCTAAGATTTATATGTTCCTAAATGCTATCAAAGAGATAAAAGCCTCAGGAAATTGTAATGTAAAGAAATGTGAGATGAATCTTGAGTACATTTATGTCACCTGCATTGATTAGGGTGATAGGGGGATTCACAGAAGGTGCCATTAGTGGGATAGGGAAAGTTGCACATAATTCTTCAAGGAAGAGAATGAAAAAGGTATTCCAGGTCAAGTGAACAGCTTGAGCAAAGGCATGAAGAAAGAAAAATACTCAAAATGTTGCTAGAGCAGAAGATAAATGGAAAGGAAAAGTACTTTGAGCAATAGTCATGGAGGGCTTTCAACTTTATTCTGTATTCTGGAGGTGACAGGGATTAGGAAAGTGAGATGACCTCACTCATCTTATAGAACTATTAGTCTGACAGCAGTATGATGAATGGGTTTCTGTACTGAGCATCAACGAACACTTTGAAGTTGTGGCCAAAATTCTGTGCATGTGTGTGTGTGTGAATGTGATATTTAGACATTTTATTGGGGAGAGAGAATTCATAGCTTTCATCAAGACTCAACATAAAAGAAATAAAAAATAAGGCAATAAAATATAAACACTGATGTAGAGGGAAAGTAAGAAGTACACATCTTGAATATAAAGGGATGATCCAGCAGAAGAAATAATTACTTTTTTAAAAAAGTTTATCTCAATGAGCAGTATGAGCCCCCTTTATTTGAGTCTTCATATTTTGGGATGCGCTCAATTATGCATATTATTCACATTCAGGAAGACTAAACATTTCTAGAAGACAAGAGAAATTAAATTTTTTATTGATAATATAGGAATAGATTACTTTATATAAGACAGTATTTGCTTAAAGATAGGAAAGAGAGGCAAATTCAGGTCTTAACAAGCTAATATAAAAGATAAAAATAGAAAAGTATGAATCATACTCAAGTATGTTCTATGTGATTCTTGCCTCTCCCCTAGTCATCCATTCTGTAGTGAGTATTCCCCAAGCTAAGCAGTTCCTTCCATACCCTCCCCTCACCCACTGATGAAGGGTCAATTCTTTGGTCATTCTCAAACCAGTTCTCTGGTGATATAATTGGCAAAACTGCTTAAAGTGTAAAAAATATCAGTTAATCCATCTATCCTAAATTGTCATAATACTAGTATAGTGGGGAAGAAACAGCCCCAAAGTAGAGAACAATGGTATATTAGTGGTGAAGATGAGAGAGAAGAATTCAAAAGAGAAGGTGACCAACAGGAAAACTTGATGCAAATCAAGCCAATGGTCATCTCTCCATGGAGACCAACTGGGGAAACACTGAGGTCAAATAAGGACACTGGCAAGAGAAGGCAACAGGCAGTGGCGTCAGATGGCCTCGTCCTTGTAAAAGCTATGCACATCCCTTTGAAGAGGAGGAAGTTGGATTACAGGAATTGGCTCCAATTCAGTAGGAAGAAGTTGTAGGAGCCAAGAGGCTGAAAGATGTCTGCCATCTGGAGAAACTGGAGGAAGGAGAATTGGAAGCCATGCAGATAAGGGATGGGGAAACAAGAAAGATAGGCTATTTGGCAAGGATACTTGGGCAGGGTCAGATGCCCCCACAGTGCTCTAATTCTGGGATGCAATTTGCACAGTTTTGACATCCAATAGAGTCAGCAGTAAGAGAAAATCCTTTCATTTCCAAATTCTGATAAATCTATATTTTGAACTGACATTTAGGAAAACTGTCTTTAAATATGTAAATGTAGTGTTTTACTGCTATCCTCCAAAAAAAAAAAAAAAAAAAGTACCAAACCTCAAAAGTCATTAATAGCAATTCTAAAAAGTACAGTAAATTTATATTTTTTAGAGATAAAGGAAAATATACCAGGTCTCTCCAGATACAGAATTTCATCTTGGAGAAGGAAAATCCAGTGCAAGTCATTGAAACTCCAGCAGGGCTGAGACGAAGTTAAGGTTAGGGATGGTTACGGGTACACGCTTGGCTCTTGAATGAGAACACATGAGAGTGGAACCCAACTCCACCATTTACAAATTTTGTGTTCTTAGACAAGTTCATAAACTCTGTAAACCTCTATTTCCTTCACCATACAATAGGAGTAGTACTCACATCAAAGAGTTATGATGAGGATTAAAATTCAAAATAATGCACATAAATTGTTTAGTACAGTGCCTGGTGTATTTTGAGAGATAAAAAATTATTCATCATCTCCATCATCACTATTATTAGTTAATTAGAGAGGGCTTCCAGAATTATTAATGGACAATGTCAATTGGTATTGGAGTCTTCTGTTTTCTACTGACTTTCTGTATGAATTCCACCAAATAATTCAGCTATAAGAGGGGAACAAGAGCTAGGTCCAGACTGAATCTCAAGAATTTAGATCATAGACATTGTTATTATTAACAGTGAATTGTCACATAGGGGTGTTTTGTTCCTTGTGTCATCTCTACAGTGAACTCACTGTGATGCTAAATGAGCCACACATCTATATAGGTTTCTGTTTTTTCATCAGTAAATCCAATCGAAATAGCCAATCGCCAAGGTTCATTTGAATTCTATCTTTGATTCTGCAACTACTATTTCAACTGTAGCACTTGTGAGCTAAAACCAGTGTAACTGCCTGTATAGGTCTATGCTCATGGGTACCGAAAGTGTAGTGTGTATGTGACCTTCCATGAGCAAGAGGTGGATTGCCCTGCTTGCTCGGAATGTGGAGGCCCAGAAAATTAAGGCCATTCCACTTTAAGTTCAGCATTATCACAAGTACAGCCATCCCAGGCCCCTGTGAGTAAGAGCTGAACTTTACCTTACTTCAGTTACAGGAAGAAAACAGCTTACAGCTTAACTGTCCTAGGAAGCCCCATATTAGAATGAGAACAGGGCTCAATGCCCTTGAAGGCCCCATATCAAAATGTAAACAGAACTTGAGGAATTGCTCCACCCCTTCTGGAGGTCCCCTAGACCAGCCCTTAAAACTAAGCTGAAACCCACCTCGGGGTCCAAGTCCCTGCTCCGCTGTGTCGGGTACACTTGGACCCAAGCTCGAGCTTGTAAATAAACCCTCGTGTGTTTGCATCAGTGTCGGCTCCTCGGTGGTTTCTCGGATTCGCGATCTTGGGCACAACAGGAATAGCCATTTTGTTCTGCCCTTGGCTACCTGCCTCTACAGTCATTTTCTGCAGCAAACTCCATCCTTATCCTAGTCGGTAAGAGAAAAATGAATTTGCTGGGCAGTCCCAGGCATCTCTTCAGATGCTGCAGGGAGAGAAGAGGCCAGGCATTTCACTGTTAATTATCAGCAGCCTGGCTGCTGTGGCCCCTTGCTGTGCCAATTTGAGAGATGAGACTCTTTACACTGCTTATTAGGCTCAGCTAAATAAATATTACCCGGCATTAGTGTTGTCAAAGATACAGTCTGAATTCAGCTCCCTGGAGTGGCTGTTGGTACCCAAGCTTTCACCATTACATTTTCTTCCTGGGTCTCCCTTACCACATCACTATTAAACTTTCTCTCTTCCCTGGACATTCAGCTGGATTCTGACATCAAGGAGTTGAAATATAATATCATTGATTTAGCTGCTTTTCTTAGGGTTATCAAACACCTATGCTATTAGACTTAAGGTCCCTAGTATTGATTGCCTCCTATTCCTGTCCCAACAGACTGAATTTCTCAGCCATGTGTTTTGAATTAGAGTCCCCTTTCCCCCGACCCTCCAGTAACTCAGAAGTGAGTCTGGACAGCCTAAAGCCCCCTGGCTGTAATGATTGGGATGGGAGACAGGACTTGACCCTAATCAGGACAATCATAGCCCAAAAGACTTAATTCCAGGACTTGTTTAAGCTATTTGAAAAACACACATTCTCTTCTTAGATGGAAGTTGAATTTAGAGAATAGAACCCTAAGGAGCTATGACCAGCTATTTTGTAATCATAAAGGTAGAAACTACCAAGAATGGAGCCAACACATAGTGAGTGGTGCAAAAAATAGAGAAAAGAAACTCGCCTGTCAAACCATTTAAAAGCCTGGATCAAGATTTACCTGAAGTCACTCCAATCTTTGGACATTCCAGTTTTGAATCATTATGCCTCCTTTATTATTTAAGTTTGAGAGGGGAATTCTAATACTTTCATTTACGTGTATCTATTTGTTATATGTGGTATCCTTCATGTGTCTATTTGTACCAAGTGCAGGTGGGGCCCTGACTGTATCCTTCCAGATCTTACCATTGTAATGCTCTTCTACCTAACTTCCTACTCTTGAGGGCTTACTGTAATGCTTCTGCCTTAGTAAACAAGACAGACCAAAAGTGCTGGGTAGTTAACACCCCTCTGAGGCAGCCATCACCCAATGACTGGGAGAGGTTGGTAGGGTAAATACCCCAGTTGCCTTGCTCCCTTGGGATAGGTAAGATACATGTTTCATATGGGCTTTCAGAATTCCCCAGCAGGGCTGAGCCTAATTTGTTTGCAAATGCACCCTGCATTGGCTGCCTTCCTTTCCCTGTCTCACTCCCTCACTTCACTATGGGCTTGTTGGCATCACCTTCCAACTAAATTACTTGCACTTGGGTCCTTGCAAGCCAAGGCACTGTTTAGCAGAGCAGCAAACTAAAGCTACAGTGGTCCACAGGAATTTATAAAAAGTAACATCTACTTATAACTTTAAAAATGCACCCCACAAGTTGTTTGGCTTACACAATTTTCATCTTTCCACCTCCAAGTAGACTGATGTATACACAGACCATTTTGACATAGACTCAGCCTAGAAAGAAACTATGAATTCAAAATCCCAGAAGCCTATGCATTTTTCCCATCAGTGCCAGACAAACAGAAGGTGATGTACTAGATGGAAGATTTCAGAGAGAAAAAGAAGTAAAAGCATGAACGGCCAAAGTACAGAGGATACTCATTAATCCTCAGGCCCTAGCAGGGGCCGTAAGCTATCTAGATTGGAAGAATTATGGTTACTGAAGTTATTGATTTAGTGGTCCTAAAAGATGAGCAACACAGACATGTTTAATCTCTGGATATACTCCTCTCCTCCTGCATAGTCTGTCTTCCAATTCCTAAACCTTCCATGCAAAGAAAAACATCATCAGGCATAGGCCTTTGCCAAAAACATGCATTTGCACTCCAAATGGTACCTGTCAGATGAAAAAAGCACTTTTAAATAGGGTACTTGCTGACTAGTCTCACTAATGGGATGTTGTCTATTATTTACATGAAAAGTGTTAAAATGCAGACTTCTTTGTTTTATTTTTATTTGGGGTATTTTAAACAAAACATTCACTTTAATGCCAATGGGAAAAGGTCCACTTCTCTTTTGTGTTCCTTTCCAGCTTCCAATACTAAATTTTTGCCAAAGAGCACATATGGCCAACTGGGCTCATACTGAGCCCAGTGTAATTCCATTTCACTCCTATTAGAAAGTACGATCATGGGATAAAGGAGTCAGCACCTTCCAGGTACCATAGTACAACCTCTTTATTTTACCAATAAGGATAGAGAAGGAATGAAATGACAAAACTGGACAGGGCTTTAGGGGCTAATTCACTCCTGTCACAAATGAGGAAACCGAGGCACAGATCAGTGAAATGATTCACTCAAGACTTCTTCATAGCTAGCTAGGGACAAAATTTGGGCTAGAATTAAGGAATCTTGATCCCATGCTTGCACTTCCCTCAGACCACTCTCATTAATTTTGGTTTAATGGGATTATTATTTAATCTGCATGTTTGTTTTATCTTAAGCTTATGTTTCTACCCTATAATCTACTCTGGATGTGGTGTGGGGTGTTTCTTCTTAGAGAATGTGAAATTACACCACTCCATTTAGTGGCCTTGCCTAAAGAGTCACAATGGGGAGGAATCTCCCACACAGTAAGTTTTGTCATGGGTTGTCACAAGAAAAAGTCACATGACCTGTCTTTTTCCCTTCAGAAACAGCATGAAAAGTCAGATTATACTGCAGATCCAACCTTAGCCCATTTGGTTTGATGCTTATCCCTAATCCCGAACCACTTCCTGGGCCTGAGCCCAGGTACTGGTGTGGCCAGGAAAATGCCAGAAGCCATATGGACTCCCCAGGCCACCTCCTGGATGAGGTTGGTGGCACACACCTAGGAACCAACTCATTCCGAGAGATAGAACAGATGGCATTCCAGAGATGAATATGTATAATTTAGACTGCTAAGGTTGTTAAATAAGTATGTGTTTTTAGGTGGATTCATGAAAATCAAGAATTTTTTTTTTTTGAAAATCAAGAATTTTATAGCTGAAATGAAAGCCAAGCAAAGGAAACCACAAGGCATTTTCCAAGGATATGCATTATTTCTTATTTGTTAGTATTGGTCTCCATAGCATGTTGCAATTTCCAGAGACCCCAGAAAGGCCAATGATGGCAGAACAAGAAGCAGGCTGAATTTCTCCTTGGCTTTACCATTTATTTCTATAGCCCGTGCCTGAGAAGTCAACCCTGACTAATCTGTCCCCCATCAAAGTACTTATGCTTCAATCTGGCTGTCCTAGGAACAAGGCCTGAGGAGCACAACAGTAATGCAAGTCAGTCTATCAATGGAACTGGATAAGAAGATGTACTTCTAGAAATCTCCAACACAGACAGTACCCAGCAATAATATGTCTTGTTTCTGCAATTACTTCCAGTTTATATAACAGTTTCATACTTATGATCTCCTATGACTGGATCTCTATAACAACCCCATGAGATAAATTGAGTATGAATTCTTACCCTCATTTTACAGATGAGGAAATAGAAGCTCAGAGAGGTTAGATGACCACTTGGGATGCACAGAGGGTAAGTGGTGCCACTGGGACTTGAACTCAAGACTTTTTGATTCTGCATCTAGTGATGCATCTGATTTGGCATTTGCCAATGAATCAACAGCCAAAAGAGCCTTCACTGGGGAAGAATTCCAACTGCTGCTAGAACAGCCTAATCCATGGATTAACTGCTTTAATGAGTTAGAACATCAGGGGGTGGAATAAAGTGATATTCCCATATTCTGGAAGCATTCCAAAGACAGAAACTAGATTCTTATTATGAATCTTGATACTAGTGCTTCACCTCTCCTTGTACCCTTGACCTTTTGCAATTCCTCCAACTAGGCGCAGAATACATTTCCCTATTTCACTCATGATGGATGTGGCCATGTGATTTGTTTTACCCAATGAAATGTTAGCAATCATGACGCAAGCAAAGACTCAAAATGAATTTGCTTAGTTGGTTTGCCCTCTTGTATTCCTATTACCTACCCAATGTAGTTCACTGAGCCAAGGAAAAAGACGTGTGTACAGACCTAGACCCTATCTGCAGCGTTAAGCTGAGCTCATCTGAAACTCAGCCTAGATCAACCAACCTCTATCCAACTAGTGACACATAAGCAAGAAAAAAAGATTGTTTGAAACTACTGGTTTTGGGGCTGATTTGTTATATATCAATAGCCAACCGATACTTTACCTTTCTTTCATCTTGCCAACTTCAAATCAATGCAGATAGGACCTTCCCTTTGTTATCTTCACTCTCTATTTTTTCCCAGGCAGTGAATCACCACCACTTCTTAAGTCTTAGATTAGCAAGAGTTTAAGTATCAGGATTGTTATCATCACAGAATTATGAAAAGCTAATATTAAGGACTCAAATGGTAGTAAAAACAAAGTAGGTAAAGTTATACTCATAAGAGAGAACACCATAGAAGCCAAGTAAATATTAAATGAATGATTGAAAACTTTGGGCATTTGAAGGCTATTTTATAATTAGCATGTTAGAGAAAATACAGTGCCGTTAGACAATATTTCTTATGTGTTTCTTTACAGAGTGACCTGGTCCTCGATGTGCTAGAAAGACAGACTGCCCATCTGCTTATTGACTAAAACAGACAACACAGGGACAGGTAACTAGTAGAAAACATAGTATAAGTAATGAATAAATAAATAAGTCAAGGACAAGTTTAGATATTTTGTTTGGCCTGGTTCTCCCATTTTAGCTTTGTTGGATGCATTCATAATCTCCAAAGTCCTAAAGCCCTAATTCTTCTGTCTCCTTAGAAACCTGCAGCAGGCTTCCATCTATAAAAAGTTAAACACTTTTCTAGGTGTTTAAGAAGTTCAAATCCCCTAGTCCTTTCATCAGCTGTTCCAAGCTGGGGTGGTTGGGGTGGGGGAGGGGGGGTATATCAATACCAGTTCACTGACAGAAGAAGGACTTGGCTATTCATCAGTTATCTGAGACAGTTTCCTGGAGCTGCTGGAAAAAATATGCCTCACACCTGGCCAGCACTCAACAATATTTGTCAAATGAAAGGAGGAAAGAAGATAGGAACTAGCCCCTGCCTTACCCAGCCTTCCATCCTTCCTCTCTGTTTCATCTCAGTTTGATCAAAAGTCATCCATTTGTCTGCTCCCTCTAACTCCCACTGGTTCCAGTCCTATGATTCAACCATCACAAATCTCCAAATTTGTTCACTGATCACATTTTCCCCTAGTCTCTGGCACAGTACTTTTTTCAGACTCGACTCTTGGTACTTGCAGATTTTCCATTTTAGCTCTCAACCCCATTTTTAATGTGCCCCAGTACACTGTATTTTGCACACAGCCTCCACCTTGGCTGTCACTCCAGAAGGATGAACCTTAATTCTCAGTTTCCTTTTTAATATTCTTTCTAATAGCAACATGCTGGGCACTGAAGTATCCAATGTTGTACTGTTTACAAAGCACTTTATTGCACGCTAACTCATCTGACCCTCACCCAGTGCTCTCAGGTAGACAGCACAACCCCACCTGTTCAAATGAGTACTTGGAATACAAAAAGGGTCACAGAAGTGGTATACAGAGCAACCAAGACGCAAACCCAGTTTTCCTGTCTCCAACTCTTTTTTTTTTTTTTAGTACTATAACTGCTGAAATTCTTGGGCATCTTTTATAATACTCAAACTTAGAAGAGAAAATAAATAATTGCTAAGAAAAAGGAACTAGTTGTAACGGCTCAAAAAAAAAAAATGGTCACAAGAAGACTGATCCACTTAGAATACCTATATTTGCCCAAATGACTGTCAGTGATATTCTAATATGTTGATACAGATCTAATGATTCCAGGTTGAGTTAGCAGGATTCACTCATCCAAAAGTAACTCCATCCTTACTGGGTAAGATGAGCCTCAGTACAAAAGCCCTGAACTCTATAAATCTCAACTTCCAGCCATGCCTTCAAAGGTAATTAAAGAAGAAACATCAGAAGAGACCAAAGGTTGGCATCATATATCATGAACCACTCAACATCTACTGGAACTTACTACCTTTATAAATATTTACATTATAGAGTAATGAAACATTTGGAAGACCCTAAAAACTGTATCTTGAGAAGGTATCCAGGTTGCCCAGTGACCATTGTCATTGTCCAATCTGATTCCACTTTGAGATCATTTCCAAATAATCAGCTTATGCATGAGATAGTAGAAAAGTTCTAGGTCCAGAGGAGGGGATAGAGGGTTTAGCTCCTGGCTGTTCCACTAATTATGTGAAGTTGAGCAAATTCCTTGGCCTATCCCAAACTCATTCTTTCTACAAATATTTATTGAACACTACAAAGGGCCAGGCACTGGGAATTAGAACAGGCCACAAGACAAAGTTCTTGCCCTCAGGGAACTCACATGCTAGGGGAGACACATGATAAACATATAAGGAGCACAAGAAAACAGTATAGAGATTTGCAGAGATAGAGAGCAGAGGTGCTGTGGATAGGATGCTATTTTGGATAAATGGTCTTTTGAGATAAATTCCCTAGGGGCAAAGAATTCTGAGTGAAGGCGACAGCATGTGGGAAGGCCCTGAAGTTAGGGGGAGCCTGGTGTGTTCAGAGAACAGAGAATAAGCCAGTGTGACTGGAGCAGACAGGAGAAGAGAAGAGAGTGGAAGGGGAGGAGGTGAGAGGTAACTGCCATCATGGAGGGTCTTTTAGGCTTGGCAATAACGTGGGATGGGAAGCTCCTGGTGCGATCTGTGACATGATCCAACTTAGTTTCCAGAGCATAATTTTGGCTGCTATATGAAGGCAGGCCACACTGAGGAGGGCACTTTATGGGATGAGCACTGGGTGTTACAGGATATGTTGGCAAATCGAACTTAAATAAAAACAAAAAACAAATGTAAAAAAAAAAAAAGGAAGGAAGGAAGGAAGGAAGGAAGGAAGGAAGGAAGGAAGGAAGGAAGGAAGGAAGGAAGGAAGGAAGAAAAAGTCAGGCCAGCCCTTTCCTCATCTGGAAGCATACTGGTAGGGACTAGAGCAACAAAGTGGGCTCCCCATTGCCCCCTGCTGAGATCCCCTCATACTCTTTGCTGAGCAGGTCACTGCCCCTCTTAGTGAGGCATTTCTAGATCTGTGATGGTTCTTTCATCCCAGAAGCCCAGAGGCGCACCATTCCCCTGCCATTAGCCTACTCGTGCCTAGGGAAGATTCCAGCCACAGATGCTGCAAAACCTGGTCACCCCACCTGCAGCCCCAGACATCAGGGTGGATTTTCAGAGATGGGCCCTTTAAGTGGTTTCAGACAGAAATGACCCTATTTGCTGCTTTTCACTTCCATCCCGCCACCAGCGTTTCTTCCCAAAAAAGTCACCTAGTAAAGTCAGTAGGGTTAAGGCACTTGGCCTTCGCCCAGCACAGTGATTATTCTGTGGATGCTCAAGACTTTCAGATCTTACTTCCTTTTCTGGGTCAACCTGCTTGATGTGAATTCATCCGAGTACATCAATTTGCTATTTTTAGAGTTCTACATTATAACCGTTTCTACTCTCCCGCAGCAATTGCAGCTAAGGGTTGGGACAGAGCCCACGAGTTTGAGACTCAGAGAGTGGCAAGGGCCGCCGCGTCCCGGTCGTCCTCCCAGAGCGCGCCCTGGGCACCGCCGAGCTCTGCTGCTCGAGAACCCCGAGTCCTTTCACCATTTCTGTTTCTCGCGTCTCCCGGGGCCACGTCCCCGATGCGGAGGAACACTGCAGCTCTGCGCGCGCCTCCCGCCCGGCCTCCCCGCAGCAGCCGCGCAACGCCGGGGAGCCAGCTCGCCCCGGGGAGCAGCGGGCGGGGGCGGGGCGGGGAGGGGAGGCGGGGCCCCTGCCGTCCGCCTGCGAGGCGAGGGGCGCGGGCGCCGCGTCCCCGGGGTCGCGGGTCTCCCGTGGGCTTTCCGAGCAGCCTGTGCTGGTTTCCGCGGGAGCCCTCGGGGCGCCGTATTGTCACCGAGCAGTCACTGTTTGTTTATTGCCACATCTGCCCCGGGGGACTCCGCGAGGCAGAGCTTTCTAATCCACCCCCGGATGATTCGGGGCCCTGGCGCTCGGCACGGTGCCTGGCACGTCATCACGACTTGGGGGATCAGTAAACAGCAGTGGAAGGAAGGGAGAAGGAGGGGGAGGAGGGAGACGGGGCGGGAGAGAAGGATAGAAACGGAAGCAAACTCGAGCCTCCATTTCTGCAAACGTGCAGAACAACTCCCTGTGTGACACTGGGGTTAAAGGCGTGGGTGTAAGTGCCCCTCACACACTGGGAGCGTCATCCCCACTGTTTTTGCTCCCAGAATATTAGTGATGGTGATCAGGAAGGGGGGGGGGGAAGGTTAAGGAGGAAAGGGGTTCTCTGCTCTTGAAAATGGCAAGGGTCAGAAACACTCCATGGGCCCCAAGCCAGCAGTGGCCCCCAAAAGCAAAGCAGGTTGGTGGCCCCTCCCTTCTTTAGCATCATAACCCCAAAATCTGCAGAGTCTGTAGGATTCTCGGGCAGCATCCCTTTTACAGGGAGGCTCTGTCGTGTGCCCAGGTAGAGGAAGAAGGGACAGGAATTGATGTGCTGGGGGTTTGGGATCTCCAGTCCACTGCTGCCCATTGCCCTCCCTGAGCATTTTCCCCTGGAGGCTACTCTAAAGTAAAAGTTCTGGGGGAAGCCCCACATGGTGATTTGTTCAGTGCCTGGGCCCCAGTAAAGGAAAATATGGAATTCTGGGTGCAGATACCCAGGCAGCCAGAAGCCTCTGAAACCCTACCCCCGCCCCCACCTGGGGCGGTGAGCAGCTGTCAGCCCCCGCCTGACAACAAGCTTTCTGGGGCAGCTCTGTGCACGGAGAGGAGTGTCTCTTGCAGCTCCAAAAACAGATTTTGCCATCTCATCCCCACATTTGCAGTCTCAAGTTGGCTTCTTGTGATTGGCCAGAACTTTTCCTCACTAGAAAGATGAGGAGAATCTGCCTCCTCCAACCAGCTGGGAGAAAACACTGTGTAAAAGCCAAGATGCAATGGCTGTCCCACCCCCCCTTAGATGGGGTACAGGGCAGTTGGGCAGGGACGCAACAGGTCCAATGATGCCAGGGACCCCCAAAGGTCTCTACACTTAACCCTGGGAGTGATGGCATCTGACAGAGCAGCTAACCTTGTACCTTTCATTCTGCAGTTGGGGGAGTCATAATGGGTTCTTTGGCTTTCTGGAGCAAAAGGTTTCTTAAATTTAATTTTAAAAGTTGTCATCAGGGCTGGCAGTTTGTGTACACAGCAGATGGTTGCTAATATGGTTCAAATTGGGGGCAATCGAAGCTTCCTGTCTGCCTATCCCAGTTCACTCCCACAGCTACTGTACCACACTGACTCCTAGGCTTCTCCAGCATAGATAATTCTACCTTAAGAGATGCAGTCCTTTAGAGTGACCAACAGCACTTTAAGGCATTCCCCAGGGTTCAGGCTTAATTAGCTGTTAATATCCGTAATGCAGCCATCCTTTGCCTTGGCTGTTCATTAGAATCACCTAGAGAGTTTAACAGTGATGCCCAGGCGACCCCTAAGACCGAGTAAATCACTATTTCTGGTAGTATTGTGGGAAAGTCCTCCCCCGCCCCCCCCATCCCCGGCCCCCGGGACTAACAGTGTGTTGTAAGGTTGAAAACCACTGTTATGATAGTAACTGCTGGTTTTGCCTGCCCACACTGTTCTCTAGTTCCTCTGGAAGGCCCATTCTCTCTTGATCCATGAGATTTAGTGATGCTAACTAACCTCACCATCACCTCCCATACCATGTTTTTCTGGGGGGTTGGGAGGGGTGGGTAACAGGTCATCAGTTTGACCAATTAGTAAGTTCCATTCCCCTGTAGAACATAAATGGTTCAGGCATGACATGTGACCCAAAGAGGTACAATGAGAATCAGCCTCAAGACTTTTGCTGAAACCAAAGGAAATGGTCTCTTTGTGGCTGCAATTATTTAGCAGAAAACAGAATGAGTCTTGGGCTCCCAGCAGCCATTTTTGTCACCACATGGAGAAAGCCTGCCTGTAAATTAAGGTAACATGGAGGAAAAGAGAGATTATTGATGGAGTGAAAGAGACTGAAACCTAATTAAAACCATGCCTGAAGCCAGATACCCTTCAGTAGCAGAAACAAATTCCTCTTTTCACTCAAACCAATTTGAGCTGAGTTTTTTATGATGTGCCACATCATAGCAGAATTAATCTGTTACATAACTAGGTGTTACCTTGAAATGCAGGGAACAGAGTTCTGATCTGAAGGGTCACAATTAAATGAGCGTAGATATTCATGGTGAATGATCCCAAACACCTAAAGACAGTAACAGGATGCTGTCCACCTTCAAAGTTGGTGGCTCTCAAAAGAGAGGGGTGCTGAAACTAAAGACAGACATGTTCTAGTTTTTTGTTTTTTTTTTCTTGAACAGCAGGAGTCATGAGTAACTCAGTCTTAACTAAATATGAAAATGTTTGAAGCAGAAGTAAATATGTCCAAGAGATAATGTGTAAACTAAAATTTAACCATGTCTGTTAGAGCTTTTTAAATAGCCAATATGATAATGATACAGGAAGTTATATGGCCGAACAAAAGCAGTCCATAAACTGTCAAGACAAGGCATTGGGTGCTTTCTTGGTCAGGGGCACTTTCCTGGAAAATGTGCCCTCTGTCTGAAGGTACAAGTGAGAGACAAGTAATTGACTCACTAGATTTTCAATTTGGAAGTTCTATCAGTTAGCAATTGCTATAGAACAAACTACCCCTAACCTTGGTGGCTTAAACAAATGATTTACCTGGCTCCTTATTCTGTAGGTCAGCATTTTGGGTTAGGGTTAGCTGGACTGTTCTGGACTCAGCTGGGCTCACTCTTGTATCTGCAGCCAGTTTCTGTTCAGCTAAGTGGCCCTGTTTCTGAAACTGGCTGACTGTTGGTTGGGGCCACAGAGGTGACCAGGCCTTGTGTCTCTCATCCTTCAACAGTCCAGCCTGGGCTTATTTACACAGTGGAGGCAGGGTTCCAAGAGTGAGAGGAAACTCACATGAGGAATCTTGAGATCTAGGCTCAGAATTTGCATATTGTCATTCTATCATATTCTATCTGTCAAAGCGAATCGCAACTCCCTTTTCTGATAGGAGGAGTTGCAAAGTCACATTGCAGTGAACCAATGAGAACTCAAGAGATGATTTGACCCAACCTTTCCCATTTCATGGGCAGTCAGTGGGCTTATTCAAGTCCCCCTCTGACTATAGAGGATTATTCTGGTCTCAACACTGATGCTGTGTCCACACTGATGCTTTGCTTAACTACACTTCTTTTTTAGTTATTTCCCATATGATGTAGGTTTGCTTGACTCCTGCCAAAAACACTGTGAAGTTACTAAAGCAGACATTGTCTAAATTTTCTGCTTTACAAATAAAGAAAATGGATACTCTTATTCTCAAGGTCACCCATCAAGTATATTGGAATTCTTTCTCTGGACCAGCTCCTGAGACACAAAAGAAAATAGGGCAGACATATCTATCTGCACAACATAAAGGTTACCGCTTAAATGACAAGTTAGATCATTCTGAACCAAGACCATTCTGTTCTTCTTCTGGACATCCCCAGTTGCTGTTATGGCTCTGCTAATGCTGGTCAGTATATCAAAGCCAACTATTTATATTTGTGATGGGAGCAATTTATATTAATTTACAGAGTTGTTAGCCTACCCTCATTCCCTTTCCTATCCCTGCTACAGAGAATTTTCTCTTTGACTACTGAGCTTTGTCACCTCTCCCCTGGGGAGTTCTGTCTTTGTTGGGTGGAGTCCCAGGCTTCTACTGACAGCTGAATCTGGATAATGGGTAAAGCAAGTTTGGAAGAAGCAGGAGGAAAACATAGAGAGAATGATGGCACAGGGGAGCCACATGTGGTGGGGCTTCAGGAAGATCAGAGGTAGGGAATAGAAAGCAAATTCTCTTCATATTAGAGAATAAGAAGATCCAGAAGAGCTTCAAGGTTATAGGAAAACTAGGGAGAATTTTTTTAAATGCCATGCTGAGTTATAAATTGGATCTCTTTTGTTTTGTTTTTCTTTCAGATATGCAAGTAAAGTTTGCTTTACCTTTTACTTTGATAACTTTTGACTACAAACTTTGTTGAGTTTTTTTAATGTAACATTTTGGCAAGCCTAGACCACATGAAAACTGGAAATTTAGCTGGGGCAAATTAAGACATAATGATTTAGAATCAATATGTCCCCTGGCAGGACAACCAAAGTTTGTAACTTCACTAGATACATGGTCTAGATCAAAAAATTAGTCATCCTTTTCTTAAGAACACAAAAACAAAGACAAGACAAAATCCCCCTAACTCCATTTTTTTCCCCAGATTTCATTGGGTTTTTTCCCTGATGATCTTTCTTCTGTTCCAAGATCCCAGTTAGGATGTCACATTCATTTAGCTCTGATGTCTTCTCTGGACAGTTGACACTTGTCAGACTGTCCTTTTTTTGGATAACCTTGACAGTTTTGAGGAGTCAAGTATTTTGTAGAATGTCTTTCGATTTGTTTGGAGGTTTTTTTCTTTTTCTTTTTTTTTTCATAGTTAGGCTTGGGTTATAGGTTTGTTGAGGATTACCACAGAGGCAAGGTGGAATTTTTTTAAAGATTCTATCTATTTATTCATGAGAGACAGACAGACAGGCAGAGACATAGGCAGAGGGAGAAGCAGGCTCCCCGCAGGAGGCCTGATGTGGGACTGGATCCTCCTCGGACTGGACCAGGGATCACGCCCTGAGCCAAAGGCAGACACCCAACCACTGAGCACCCCAGGCGTCCCACAAAGTGAGATTTTAAAAATGCATTATTATATCAAGGGCCCATGTGAATCAATGTGACTTATCACCTTAACCTCAATCACCTGGCTAAGGTAGTGTTTGCCATGGTTCCCCACTGTAAAGTTACTTCTTTCTTCCTTTCCATAGCTGTATTCTTTGGAAGCAAGTCACTCAATATAACCCATCCTTTAAAGGTAGAATGTTCTGCCTTTTACCATAGTAAAGAATTTTATTTACTGGAATCTCACTTCAAGTTAGGAATGGAAAAGGGGATAATTGTGCCAAGAACAATAGTGCTGTAAAGTGTAATGTGCTGGGAACTCCCATATCCAGCACAGTGGGCGGACATATCAGAGAGTCTGAAATGAAAAAATGGTAAGCCATGTGATGCTGAAAGGGATGTGTGGAAAGGAAGGGAGAAAGTTTAACAGTTGTTCTTCCTGGGAGACATTAGAGACGGGTACCTGGAAAGGACATTGCCAATGTTTTCTGGGCCACTCACTGTGAGAAGTCCCTGTACTGTATCTTTGAGGAAACTTATAGAGATTTACGTTTGCCTTCAAGGCATCAAAAGTGCTCTGCTATCTGTTCCAGGCCAAGAGTGGTCCACAGCAGAGTCCTATCACACTTGGATTGTTTCAGCAAATGATAAATCAGGCTAGGTCTGACTCTGGAGTGAGAAATGCATAATCCAAAGGTTAGATCAAGACTATTGTTTCATTTCTTGAACCTCATGGAAGCTTTTATTTTTTTTTTTTTTTATTTTTTTTTTTAAAGATTTTATTTATTTATTCATGATAGTCACAGAGAGAGAGAGAGAGAGGCAGAGACTCAGGCAGAGGGAGAAGCAGGCTCCATGCACCGGGAGCCCGACGTGGGATTCGATCCCGGGTCTCCAGGATCGCGCCCTGGGCCAAAGGCAGGCGCCAAACCGCTGCGCCACCCAGGGATCCCTCATGGAAGCTTTTAAATAGTTTCATGGACATACGTTTTTGCAATAGCATTCCTTCTATAGCTATTCCCAATTATTTATCTGAACATGCAAATGGTAGAGTGGCTGATGGTGACATCTCTGCATTGTCGGAAGATTAGACTCTCTTGTGAATCTTGCATTCCTGATTATTGCTTTTTACTTATATTGGACTCCATTGTGACCCTTGTATTCTTTGATCATTGCTGTTTACCAAACATTACACACACACACACACACACACACAGTTATGGGAGATATATCTACATTTCCCATAATTGTATTATTTATGTTACTATGACAGAGAGGAATATTGTTCCTTATTCAACAGCCTCTGAGTGGTTGCTTTGTGGTTGCTCTGTACATCACATACATCTGTGTTAAAAGATGAAGCTTCAGTAACTTCTACCCAGCAGTCCAGCATGTTGCAAGAAATGAAACATAGGATCCATGTGTTTCCATAAAGGATACACCAGCTTCCACTAGAAAGATTATTTCAGTGTTTAGGGAAGGAATCAACAACAGGTCTAACAAGAACCTTGCAGTCAGCAAAACAAGGTGTGTGGTAAATAGTCCTTTCTTGGGAATCAACAGAGCTGCAGGGTATGTGCTGCTGGTGCATCCAAGGAGACCAATTAAATTAATAGTCTGGTAAGTTATCCAGAGTTCCTTAGCTGAGGGGCTGAAGCAGGACCCTAAATAAATTTGTGTCCCTTTCTATTGTTCTGGGCGCAAAGTCTAATTTCCAGCCCAAGCTGTGGCAGTGGGAAGTGCAATAGTTGAACCAAGCTTTCTTTCATCTCAGAGTCCTCTGTGTACTAATACTGCAAGGAAATTTAATTCATGAAGAAAAGAATTCCCCATAGATTTTAAAGGACCAGTCCTAGTGATAAGCCTGAGACAAGCAAACATTCTCAGTGATTCAATTACTTTTCCAGTTTCCAAGTAACATTGTGGTGGCAAATGCAGCTTTTTTCTCTCTTTTTTTTTTTCCTGTGGGCTTATTAAAGTGAAGACATTTTAATGCTGTTTGTTATCTACTAATATCAGTAACGTTATCAGTGACAATGGGGCAAACCACTGAGTTGTCTGCCAGCTGTGTGCCAGAAGACAGGTGTCTGTTCTTCTTCCGCCTATGTTTTCACTGGGTTCTGAGGCCATCTTTGCTTTGAGAAGGAGCAAGGTGGCAGCCTGGATGCTCATTTGAGTTAGTGTCAGAAATTTGTTGGTCACCTAAGTCTATACCTCACAGAGGCCTCCAACTGGCTAATTCCTAGGCCTCCAGTGCTCCAGTTTAGCTTTTTAAGACAGCTTTTTTTTTTTTTTTTAAGACAGCTGAGAAGTGATCAAACTCAGCAAGCATTAAAAATAAAATAAATAGCACTCCACAGGAAAAAGTAAAATTCTTTGTTTCAATATCAAAATCTAGAATGGGATGGGATATAAATCAGACAAGGAGATCATCCTTGGAAAAACCTATTCTAAGGCTAGAGCAATCAGATTCTTAGCCAGGAGCAAGCACTGGTTGGGGCAAATGCTGTATTGCCCCAATGATCTAGATGTTAGTGCTCTGCAAGACTAGGATACCTCAGTTTTGGAAAGAAACTAAACCTCCGTCAGATAAAAATACCTATATGGGCACATACCCTTATTCTCCTGATAGTAAGACAGAGAGCAGTATGGCTGTGCTTGCCACATTTAGCTTCATCGACTATCCCAACCAGCCTGTTTATCTTTCTCCGTCCTGAATCCACAACCAGTGGGCCCTTAGGTGGGAAGGGAGAGGCAGAAAGGTAACTCAATAACACTATCATCTGAATCATTTCTAATGAGCTGGTGTATTAACACTTGTCACATAGTTTTTAAAAAAGAGATTTCTTATGGATCTGACTCTTATCCATTTACAATTGTAATGAAACTAGCCTTCTTAAATTAATTCTTTTATTTAAAAGTAATATATGTAATACATACTTATTGTGGAAAATATAGCTAATAATACCCATAATGCCAGCAGCCACAGAACAGTTCAATTTTATATGTTGATATATATATATATATATATATATATATATATATATACAGTTTTGTACCATACTTAATTAACAATTTATTGTGAATATTTTGCCGTGTCATGAAACCATTTTTAAGAGCATGAATTTAACAGCTGTTTAATACTACCCTGAAAGGTATGTGTCAATTTTATTATTTTGAGATATTTAGGGTTTTCACATTTTTTTTCAATAGCAAATCATGCTTAATATTTGCCTGTAGATCCCAAAGCACTGAGGTTTTCTTCTTTTTATGCTTATTTTTCTTTATTTATTAGATAGGATAGTAGATTCAGGGGAATCCCTGGGTGGCTCAGCAGTTTGGCACTTGCCTTTGGCCCAGGGCGTGATCTTGGAGTCCTGGGATCGAGTCCCACATCAGGCTTCCTGGATGGAGCCTGCTTCTCCTCTCTGTGTCTCTGCCTCTCCCTCTCTCTCTCTCTCTCTCTCTCTCTGTCTCTCATGAATAATAAAATCTTTTTTTTTAAAAAAAAAAAAGGATAGTAGATTCAGAATTTTAGCACTTTAACAAAGCCTTACATGAAATATCTCTCATTCTATTTTAAGGAACTGTACGCTGAGATGTTTTTTAAAGTACAGCAAGTCAGATGAAATGATGAAACAAACAGTAATTAATTATATCCCCTTCAGATTTTTAACTAAAGTAACTATAATATAAAGCTGAAGTCTTGTTTATTCTATTTATCTTGTATTTTCCCTTTACAAATTATCATAAATATGATGTATACGCACAGACCAGATTTTTATATTTTTACTGCATACATATGGGAAATATATAGAGTTGCTTTATGTTATCAGACTGAATGTAATATTTTTCTATTTCTTTTTCCATTCAATATTTTAAAAATCTGTCTACGTTGATTCATGTGATTCTAGTTCATTCATTGTAACTGCTCTCTGTATATCATTCTATCATATGAATATATAATCTATTTATACATTCCATTTTTCACAGCTCTTTAGGTTATTATTTCCATATTTTCTCTAATAAAACGTGTTGCAGTTTGTATGTGACTTTGTTGTGTCAAAGGCCTTCTCCATCCCTTTGTTTCCAACCTTTCTGAGTCTTATTACTTTATGTGCATTTCTGGAAAGTAGCAAATAAATGGATTTTTTTAAACCAATATGATTGTCTGTACCTTTTATATAATCTATTTGTGTTATTATAATTACTACTATATTTGAACTTCCCTCTGCCATCTTATTTTGTGCATTCCATTTCAGAGATTTTTCTTTGCTTCTTCTCCCTGTCCCTGAATTTTGTTGAATCTATTTCCTTCGGCTTCTTCTATAGGCTGAGATGTCATATTTTATTTCTACTATTTTAGTGGTTAACCTTAAAGGTTTAAGATGTATACTTAAGAAATCTCATGTTTGGCATGCCTGAGTGGCTCAGTCGATTAAGCATCCAAATTTTGATTTTTGGCTCAGGTCATGATCTCAGGATTGTGAGATCAAGACCCATGTGTAGCTCTGCACTGGGTGTGGACTCTGCTTGAGATTCTCCCTCTCCCTCTCCCTTTGCCCCTCTAGCACCCCTGCCCCACAGTGTGCACTCACTCTCTCTCTCTTAAAAAAAAATGGAAATCTCAAGTTAATCTGCACCTTTGTCCTTCTCCTAAACAGTACAAGTCTTAGTAATACACTAACTCTGACATTCTCGCACTCATGTTATTATTTTCTAGTACATTTGTTCTGGCATTTCTATGTGTTTAAGATGGAAGGAGTGGTTTCCTGGGTCAGGTCAGCCTTCCACTAGAAGTCACAGAATAGAATTTCCAAGTATTGAATATTTGAAAACTTCTGGATAGATATGCACCAAAATATTGATAGTAATCATCTCAAAAATGGTATGATTAAAAGTAACTTTAAATTCTTTTCTATGATTTTTTTCTACATGTCCTCTTTTTATCCCTAAGGAAAAAATAGAAAGAGAAAGAGGGAGAGAGAGAGAGAGAGAGAGAGAGAGAAGACAGAAAGAAAAGAATGAAAAGAAATTTTGTTTTGTTTTCATTTTGTATGGTGATTTGTCTTTTTTTTTTTAATGTTTTATTTTAAAGCAATATCTACAGCGAACGTGGGGCTCAGATTCACAACCCTGAGATCAAGAGTCGCATGCTCCACCAACTGAGCCAGCCAGGCACTCCTTTTCATGGTTTTCATTTTAACTAATGACAGGCTATAGTTTTAAACTTGCCAGTAAAGGACAGCTCAATTGCCACCATGTATCAGTTATCAATTGGCAGAACATTGCCACAAAACAAATGATCTCAAAACCCCAATAGCTCACAACAATGAGTATTTCTTTATTTCTCACACATCTGTATCTGCTGGTCTTGGTCTGGCTTGCCATATCACTAGCACGGTAGAATTATGGTATCCAAAGTTGTCCACGTCCTAATCCTCAGCACCTGTGAATATATTACCTTATATGGCAAGAGGAACTTTGCAGATATGATCAAATTAAGTATCTTGAGATGAAGAGATTATCTTTAATTATCTGAGTGGGCCTGATATAAACACAAGAGTCCTTACATTAGGTCAGTAGGTAGTCATACAGGAGAGAAGATGCATTGCTGCTAGCTTTGAAGATGGAGGAAGCATTCACAAGTCAAAAAAATATAGGCAGCTTCTAAAAGCTGGAAAAGGCAAGGAGATAGTTCTCCTCTATAGCCTCCACAAGCAATGCAACTCTGTGTGCTCATTTTAGGCTTCTGACTTACAGATCTATAAAAATAAATGTGTGCTGTTTTAAGCCACTAAAATTGTGGTAATTTGTTACAGTGGCAGTAGAAAGCTAATACATCTGTGGATGTCTAGCTGTCAGATGATCTAAGATGACTTCAGCTGAGATAACCAGGATGACTCAGCTCTCTTCCACATAACTCTTAAGCCTGGGCATGTTTTCATGATGGTGGCAGACACAAAAGTACAAGCAAATGGAAGCACAGTAGACCTTTTGAGACCTAAGCATAGAACTGGGACATATCCTTTCAGCTTCATTCTGTTAATTAAAGCAAGTCATGTGGCCAACTCCAGGTTCAGGAATGTGAAAATAGACTCTGCCTGGGACTTCACCTTGTTAGGAAGAGGAGTTATGAAGTCATATGGCAAAGGACATGGATACAGGATGAGCAAAGAATTAGGGCAAATGATGCAATCCACCATAATGAATTAAACAGTCTCATTTGGGTAAATGATTAAGTACTTCTAATTCCAGATGCTTTATTAAAATTGAATCTCTTTTTTCTCAGTTAATCTCATAATCTGATCTACCCTTCTAATATGAGGTTTGTTATAGGTAGATGTTGACATTCTTCCTTACATGTGGTTCTCTGCTGACTCTCATTGACTTCAAATGTGGATATACCTCTCCTTACCTGGCAAAACTCTGATTTTATTGCATCCAATGCTGGTGGATCTTGTGTAACTTGTGATGTGCCCTGGATGAATTGTTCTATTTTGGGGTCTTAGTGGCCTCCTCTGGGACATGGCAATGATTTCCATTCAACCTTTATCTTGAGTGGCCCACCCTGCTGCCTACTACTGCAAAATCACCACATCTTTTACTACAAGGATCCCTTTGAATCATGTCACAAGGCAGATACTTCAATTATCTTACATGCCCTTCTGTCTCACACTCCCTGGGGTACATAGGGAATTCTGAATGCCTTACAAAGCATTCTCAGGCTAAAGCAGGTGGTATAAGCTTGCTTGATGATTAACCACGTCATGCCATGTGTCCTTTTCTCTTCTGCTTCTACCTCTCCTTGTTGGCATAGGGCTCTTCTAATAATCTTGAATTTTTCCTATAATCTTTCATTAAAATTGAGAAATAATTTCTCCCACTCTGGCACTTCTCCGAAACAGTATGGTTATTTCTCCCATTTTATTATTTCATATGCCTTTAGCACTAAATAACAAAGCCTGACTCAAATTAGATGAAAGAAATAAACTTATTATATCACAAAAGAGGAAGTCTAGCATTAGGGTTGTTTGGTTCAAGACCTCAGAATATCACATTATCGACTGGGATATGGGTTCTTTCCATCTCTTTGCTCTGAGAGCCTTACTGTTGACCTCATTCTAAAACTGGTTTCCTGCCAGCTCAGAAATTGGCTATAAATCATACTGGGAGCCTGCTTCCTCCATCACCAATGGAAGAGAGAGGAGGAACACTTCTCTGTAATCTTGTATTAAAAAGTTTTTCCTTTTCATTGGACCAACTCAAAACAAGTAAGAGTGGACAGAGAAATGGCTTGTGTTGATTGGTGAAAGCCTCCATTTCTGAACCAATTGCCATGAAGGCAGTTGAAATTACTGTAATTTGGTTCAACTAAAGCTCCATCCCTGTAACTGAAGGTAAGTTCAGTTTCCCTAGTCCACAAAGACAGTGTGAAGTAAAGATGGACCTAACAAAGTCTTTATTCTACTAATAAGAAGACAAGCAATTGTGGATGTTTGTTCTCCAACAATAATGTCTCCTAAAAACATAATTTCAAAAGGTTTTTTTAAAAAATATTTTATTTATTTATTTGAGAGAGGAGCACAAGGAGGTGGGGAAGAGTGGCAGATGGAAAAGCAGATTCCTCACTGAACAGGGAGCCTGATCCTGCACCCTCCTTTCCACTCCATCCCAGGACCCCAAAATCATGACTTGAGCTGAAGGCAGATGCTTAACCGATTGAGCCACTCAGGCACCCCACAAAAAGTTTTTTTTTATATCTCCTAAAAGGAACCAGTACATTCATAATGACCACTTCTCCTTCGGTGTCTCTCCCTTCCTCTCTCTTTTAGTAGTGAGAAACTTCCTTCTCCTCTCTCATTGGAACTTTTCTTTAAATATACACTAAATTCTCTCTTCCTCTGGCTTATTGTGAAATCCTGTGTTTAGACTCCAATTGATCTTACCTTGTAAAGGAAAGGTTTGAAATTTTAAAATTCCTTTTCTCCTTTGTCAACAATTGCTAACTTTTTAAACTGTTGTTTACTAGACAAAGCCCCCTTTATGATGATGACACTCAACATTTTTCTAGGGAGCATCTGCCATCCTCACGAAGATATAAATGCCAGTAAGCCAATGAGTAGAGAGTACCAAGGCAGCAAGACAAACAGATTCAGAATGTATTATAGAAATATAGCAAAAAGAAAAAAAATCTGAAACCAAACAAACAAACAAAACATACAACGCACTGACTGCCTGATTTTTCCTTCAGGCAAAGAAGATTAGACCCTTCAAATTTCAGATGATGTCAACTCTGTCCATGTTGCTTAACATCCAGTCCAAATGACTTTCCCCAGTAATTCTCTAGCTTACCATTTATTAGCTTCCTTCCTGGAAATTATTATGATTTGTAATTCTACTTATTTGTAATTATGCCTATTTATTTCTTTGCTAGTTTATTTCCCATTTCCTGCACTAGAATGTAAGAACATGAGGGTAGAGAGTTCAGTTACATCATTTATATATTTCTTCATCTCCGACATCTACCAGAGAACCTGGCAGAAAACTAGACTTCCAACAATTATTAGTTAGATGAATGAATGAATGAATGAATGAATGAATTTTTTCTCTTACTAAATTGAACAACTCTCAATGGATCTTCAGATCCGTTATCTTAGTAGATTCTCAGAATAAAATTATTCTCTTCACCAGATAATAAGGATGACAGCAATATCTGAGAAAGGGATGTTAAGTGACCTGCTCAAAAAGACACAGTAAGTGTTAAATAAGAATCTTAAACTCAGTTCTTTTGTCTCAAATTCTGTGCTCTCTCCATTCTGATCCATGCTTTAAGGTTCTCAAAGCTTAAAAACCATTTCAACAGGTATACATGGTAGAAAGCCCTCTCTAGTCAAAGAGAACAGAATGAGCAGTGTTAGGGTGGTAGGAGGCAACAGGGTGCATTCTGGGAGCACCTTCCTATACCTAACCCCAGAAAATGCCTACAGAGATGCAAGACTTCCCACAGAAGAGGGGAGCTTTTTCTTTCCTGTGTTTGGCTGCAAACTACTACTACTGCCTCTAGCAATGCACGGAACCAAGTTCCCTGCATAATAAGAGTCTGAATGGAGGACACAGAATAAAGTAAGGGAGATCAAATTTAGCCTCGGTTTTCCTGGAATGTTCCCGGTGCTAGAGCTACTTAGGAACAAGGCCAGCAATCAGAGAGCAGGGCTTCTCCTTCAGCAAAGGGAAATATCTCCATGAAGGCATGCCTCATTCCATGCTTGAAGGACTGGCTAGGGCAGGTGTCTGTCAGGAGCTTGGGGAGCTGATCACAAACCAGGAGGGAAGCTGACAGGACAAGCAATGCTGGCCTTTTCCTCCCTTTGAAACCCCAAGGCCTCAACCCAGAGACCTGAGGCAGCTCTGATGCTGCAGGAGCTATATGACCTAACATATGCTTGAAGAGCTTCTTCCCAACGTAAAATAGGACAAACATTACCTCCAAATAACCATGAGAGTCCATCCTTCCGCAGCCACTGTTCTCACTGACCCTTGATGAAAAGCTTTGCCAGAAGACTTGGGCTCTGTATTATCTTCCCAAGGCTGCCATAACAAATCACTACAAACAGGTGGCTTAAAACAACAGAAATGTATTGCCTCACAGTTCTGGAAGTTAGAAGTCCAAAATCAAGGTGTTGGCAGGACCATGTTCCTTCTGAGTTTCTAGGTAGGATTTTTCCTCACCTCTTTCTAGCTCCCAGTAGTAGTTATTAGTCTGGCATTTGTGAGCTTACAGCTGTATCATGCCAATACCTACCTCCATCCTAACATGGCATTCTCTCCGTCTCCATCTTCGTATGGTGTTCTTCTCTTCTTATAAGAACAATGGTTATATTTGGATTAAGGCCCACCCTGATAACTTCATCCTAACTTGATTTCATCTGCAAAGATCCTATTTCCAAATAAGGTCCCAATCACAGGTACCAGGAGTTAGAACTTCTACATCTGTTGGTGGGACACAATTCAACTTCTAATAGGGTAATATTATTGTCTACTTTTTTTTGGAGGAGGAAACTGGGGCTTAGAAAAACCAATGGAATTGTGTGACGTCACTATGGTGAATCAGTTGCCTAGTGACCCTAATTTTTTCCATGCCTCTCTGTATCTACATATTTTGTTAGTGCCTTTCCACACCAACTCTGGGCTTGGCCATATGACTTGTTTTAGACAATGGGATAGAGCAAACATGATATAGGCAGAGGCTTGAATAGTGTTTTTACACTAGGACTGCCACTCTTGCATATACTTGGAGCTCGGTAGTCATTCTGTGAATAAGCTCAAGCTGGCCTGTTGGATAATGAGTGACCACAGAGAGACCACATGGAGAGACCCCAATCATCCCACTGTTACCATAATAAATCAGCCAGCACCAGCTAAACCTCCAGCTCACCACAGAATGCATAAGCATGCCACAAAGATCAAGTAAGTTCAACTCAAATCCCCAGAACCCATATCTGACCCATAGATTCATGAATAATCATGAATAAATGGTTATTGTTCTAAGCAAAACAAAAATTGGGGTGTGGTTTGTTATACTGAAAAAATTAACTGATATAGTCACATAGATGATAAATGGCAGAGCTGGTTGTGGTAAGGGGATGGGAGGGATCAGGTAAGGAAGGAAGTGTATTACTGAGTCAATTAGCTATTGATATGCAACAAGCCATCCCAAAACAGTGTCATAAAATAACCATTTGTTATCTCTCATCAGCCTCTGATTCTACTAAGAAGTTCTTAACCCTGGATCAGCCTTGACTGATTTTGACAAGGCTTGTTCAGACATCAACTATCTGCTGCCAGATTGGCTGCAGCTGGCTGGTCTAGGGTGGACTCAGGATGATTTGGTTCTGCTCCATATAACTCTCACATCCCTCCAGCATGCTAGCTCAGGCATGTTCCTCTTGGTGGTACAAGGGTCCAAGAAAGAAAACAAAGATTCACATGCACTTTTCGGTAAGATGGCTATTATCTCATCAATCAAACAAACACATCTCATAGCCATGCCCAGAATCAGTGTGGAAAGTCACTAACCAATGCCGTGGATAAAGAAAGGCATGGAAATCTGTGTCTATTAATGCAATCAATATTCAATAACAAGCTAATAATCACAAAGCTGGACAGAGAACTGGGTTCTTAGAAGGAAGGAAGAATAGCAAAATGCCTATCATAAGAGGAATTGAGATAGTTCAGAAAGCTCAGAAAACAATGTGATAACTAGATGAAAGTGAGTTATTCATAAGTATCTGGAATAAGTACTTGGGCAGAAATCTATGGAGATTCTGTCTACAGATGGCCCCAGCCTGGCCCAGAGTTCCTCCTACTGTTTACTCAGCAATACTTCCTTAGTATTGACTAAGAAGAGAAGAAAATTTCCTAGAAGGCACAAGGGCAGATCCAGTAAGAGCAAAGGTTTTCCAGAGTATGGTCTTGGGCCTTGAATGCCTTTGGACAGAGGTACAGCTGAACATTTCATGACTTCTCTGACCTTCTAATCACTACCACCACTTGACTGTGAACCTGTCATTATTTCCAGGTCTAAAATTATAGGGTAAGAAATGCTTATTCTAAGGAAAAAAATAGCAAATAATTCAAAAATACAGAAGAAAAATTATAGTGTGGCTTCTACCTCATTCCTCAGGGGTAACCATTGCTCTCAATGTGGATACTTCTTTCCAGTCTTTTTCCTATGTATTTACTTTTTGCATGGGACTTTCATGCATTATTGAGCAAGGCTGGGGTAATAAGGCCAACACCCAGGCATCACTCTTACAGTCCAGAAAGCCAGCCTTTTCATCCTCCTTGTCCAACCCTTATGCTGTCCTTCCCTAACCAGAAAAATAATCCCATATGTTTTTAAAGCATAACACTAGAAAGTCTAGTGTAGAAACATTGGAAGGGAAAAAGGAAATGAGAGAAACAAAGGGAAAAAAAAGTCAAGAAATATCAGTAGGAAAAAAATTATAAAATGAAAAAAATCTGGAAAAAGGTGTGGAGATCCTCTGGTCTAGTATTTAATCTAAGGACCTAATGGAAGTACATCACATCCTGAATAACTATGGGTGAGGAGGCTAGAAATTAGATACATCTTAATAATGAGCAGGCCAAGTGGAGCCTTACATCTCCCATTTAAGGCTTGGTCCATTTTTAGTCTTATTAACTGGGACATTTCAGTTACAAAAGTCCCACTTCCACTGATATCTTTTACTTGAAAAGTGTATATGTTTCAGCTAGCATTGGATTTGAGTGTAGATACATTTGACAGAACATGCAAATAAAAGGAAGATAAAAGTTCATATTCCCCTCACCTAAGAAGAATCTAGATTTAGAATTCAGGGCAAATTTGACACTCCCTGATACCAAAGACTTAACCTCCTTTATCCTGTTGCTCTATTATCCTTGTCATATGGCCTCCACCTCATGGTCCCACCTAGCTCCGAAAATTCTAGTCATCAACTCTGCGTTCTAGCCTGCACAGTGGAGGAAGGCTCACACAACACTTCCTCTTTAGTGCATGGGCCAAAATGTAGTGACCATGGCTAGCCATAAGGAATGCTAAGAAATATAGTCTTTGTTCTCCAGGGAGGGATATGTGTCCAGTTAAAAAATAAAGTGTTCTATCACTAGGCATGAAAAGCTAAGGGATACGGAGGGGGGCAACTAGTAATCTCAGACATATAAAGTCATCAAAAAGTTTCCCCACCCCCTGCCCGAACCCTTTTGAGAAACTGAAAACATAAACATAGATGATGTCTGGGCACCTCAAACTTGTTTTAAATATAGAGAGTAGAAGGAAAGTTGTCCAAGTTAAAGAATGCAGAAGATTTTAAATGTTTGTAGTCCACTTGGTCTCTCCTTCCCCAGAAGCCATCCCAACCCAGAGTCTTTTCCATGGAACAGTGGGCAATGATTTCAATTTCTGTCTAGAGAGTCTTTGACTTTGGGGTAGGCAATGCTCTCCTTATCTTCAAGGCAGAGTACTACCTTCAAGCACCCTTTCAGGAGGGAGGAGGGAAGTTGAGTTTATTCCTTGGGCATAGGCCCTCACCTGTGACCAGTCTTCCTCAGGCTCTACAATGAGTGGGAAAAAGAAAGTCTGCCTTGTGACAGTCTAGCCTATGAATAAATTCCAAAATATCAAATTCAAAAAAATAAAAAATAAAAATAAAATAAATAAATAAAATAAAATAAAATAAATAAAATAAAATAAAATAAAATAAAATAAAATAAGAAGGCTGGGCATGCTCTTGGATGTTTGGTGGAGTGCATGGAAAGACATAGGAAGAGGACAGAAAGCTGAGTGTGAGTACCCCTTTGCTTATTCCTCTCATTTGGAAACCCTGGAGAAAAAGGAGAATGCAGTGTGCTTGTAGCAAGTTCTCGCTCTCTGTCAGCTTTCATTTTCCGAATGTATTAAAACAGGGACAATGAAACCAGCCTCACAGGCTTATTATAATGGTTATTTGGAAAATCCTTGCTAAAGTTCCTGGCAAACGCCTCTACTTAATGTATTCAAGTTCCTTTCTCTTCTTCCTTTTGAAATCAGATAATCTGATTGTGAAGATACATTTCCACAAGACAACATGATGAGAAAAATTTGGCAAAGTGTCTAGAACTGTAATATGGTAGCCACTACCCATTTGTGGCTATTAAGCACTTGAAATGTGTCTGAACTGAATTTTTTATTTTATTTCATTTTAATTTATTTAAACTTACATTTAAAATCTGATACTTGATTCAAGTATTGGAAAATGTTTATGCATGTGTGGAGCAACTTGGGTGTGTGAATCTCCTTTTTCAACCACAAATTTTATAAAATTGAAATACAGATCAAGGATTTCCTATGAAAATTTAACACTTGAATAAGATGTGCTGTAAGTGTCAAATGCCAAATTTTAAAGACTTACCACCAAAAAAAGAGAATGTAAACTATTTCATTAATAATTTTACATTAATAATTTTTACATTGATTATATGTTTAAATAATATGTTGGGTAAACAGAATATACTATACAATTAATTTAATCTGTTTCTTTTTACTTCTTTAATGTGGTGACTAGAAAATTTAAAACTGCATGAATGACTTGCAGTATATTTCTATTGGATAGTGTTGGCAGAGGATAGCACATAATTGGATTGAGTTTTCTTACCAGATTTTTTTTTATTTTGGCCTTGGTCAGACATTTCATTAATTAAGTGAACACCTATTCTAAGCTAGGGATAAAGGAGCGATTGAATCATAAATAAGCATAAAAACCAACATTGTAAAATGAGACAATTACAAATAATTTTCAAGAGTACAAGGAAAAAATATATGCAGTAATGAATAAGGGAATAATTAGGCAAAGATGGGGGCTGTTTCCTTAAATGAGAGCAGGCAGAGAGACTCCACGAGAAAGGACATCTGAGTTAAGATTTACAGGGTAAAAATGAGCTAGAAGTGCAACAATTTAGATGAGAGGAACATTGTACAGGAATATTAAATGGTTGTGCTCAAGGTCAGACAGCTACTCAAGAGTGAGGCTAGGATTATATACTCAGATTGGTTAGTCCCCAGAGTCTGTGATCATAACCATTTGTGAAATGCTACTTTTCCTTCTGATAATAATATTGCCCTAGTCTTCTAAAGGAACAAAAATATCGCCACTGACTAACTGCCCTTTTCCTGCCCTTATTGTATAGAACCTATCTCATTAGGTTATGAATGTGGCATTCTTCAGTTAGATTCCTAAGGGCAGGAATCAATACACATATGCATGTGGTATATCTTGGAGCAAAGTATCCTTTTCTACTCTTTTTAGCATGTTGACTTTCTATGACAAGGATAAACTACAAAGATTGCAGAAATGGTGGAAATTATTTCTGAGGAAAGGAGTTAAACAGGTGTATCTTTCCAAAGCTATGACTTAATGGGGTCAGGCTAACAAGCTTGAGGGAATAGAAATGACCTAGTGGGAAAATAAGGATAATTCTGAGAGAGGGACACTGTGGATTTTGGAGCAGAGGCCCAACCAGCACTACAGTCCCATGGAGAGTTATTAGATCTGGAAAAGCAGCCATCCCGTGAGACTTCTGTAGACTGAAAAATTGATGTAATCTGCCACATTACGTTTCAGAATTTCATAGGCAAAACTCATGAGGACCACCACCTTTTTCTCAGATTTTGGGTCTCTGGTATTTCTCTTGAACTCCTAGGGACTGCTGTGAAATTACAAATGTATGGTGTGGAGCCATTTAAACTATGAGACTTTGCTTGATTTTTTTTTTTTTTTTAATGCTGTAACTAAAAACCTGAAATCTGGTTGGCCTTTGCCTTACTTCACAAAAGGAAATGATTAAAGAAAATCTTCATAAGTACAGAAACAAAGATGGAGGGAAATGACCCCAGTGTTGTATGAAAAAGCATGGAGGGGTATTGAGATTCACAGTTTTGGAGAAAGACCAATATAGCTATGTCAAAAGAATAGTTTAAGAAAGAACTCATTTTGTATAATAAGAGAAATTCTATATCTAGCTCTGATCTCTTCTGTGGCTCCAGGCTTATAGGTACAATTGCCCACTTGGCATACAACCACCAACAGAACAAAAAAATCTCATGGTCATCCCAAATTGAACATAGCTAAAATAAAACTTTTGGGTTCTATGCCTAGTTTTTTTCCCATCTAGGATATTGGCACTATTTAAATGCTCAAGCCATACCTTCTGGTATCAATTCTGTCATCAAGTACAGTTAATTCAACCTCCAAAATGTATTTTATTTTATTTTTTATTTTTAAAGATTTTTATTATTTATTCATGAGAGACACAGGGAGAGAGAGAGGTAGAGACACAGGCAGAGGGAGAAGCAAGCTCCACGTAGGGAGCCGGACATGGGACTTGATCCCTGCAGGATCACTCCCTGGGCCGAAGGTAGCGCTAAACTGCTGAGCTACCAGGATGCCCTCCAAAATGTATTTTAAAACTTCTTTACTTTTTTTCCATCTCCAGAATCATTACCCCCTAGCCCAAGATGCCATCATTCTGTATGGCAACAACTGCCTCTGAGCAGGTGTCTTGGCAATTCATTCCCAATTCATTCTTCAGGTGGCAGTCACAAGCCAACCCAGATCCAAGAGAAGTAACATTGACCCCCAAGCTCTCAGTAAAAGGAGTGTCAAAAAATTTGTGGTCATTTATTTTTAACTACCAGCCTCAATCTTACAGAAATTGGTACCCATTGTAAAGCACTTCCCTTAGTATTCCTACTGCTTCTGGTCATACACCCTGCCCAATATGAAAAAAGAAAAAAGTCTACACTAACTGCATCTTTCTACAAAGTCCATTTTTTGCATGGTTTACCTACAAGAACTCAGCAAGCCTGCCTGTTTAGACTTTGAGGTGACTGACTCAGAACAGGCCCTTACTTCTATATTGTTAGCTCTTCAGTTAGCCTTTGGCAAATTATTTAGTCTCTCTCGGGCTTGGTTTCCTCATGAATTAAGGATCCTTATATCTCATCATCTCTAAGTGCCTTGCAATTCAGCCAACAACAATGTGAGAACTCACAGACTATGGATATATAGCTAATAACAATTTTTTAGTTGCATTAGTTATGAGATCAGCTTCCATTTTATCTTTTCATAGAACACGATGCAAATCTTCTGAGGATTTGAGCTGTCTTGCCATCCCTCCTCCTCAGCATCCCCAAATCATTCCAACCAACTTTAGATGATATGGTAATTTCTATAGGTAATTTTCTAAAAGCTACTTTCTCTTTTTTGGCCCAGCCAATTTATCCCCATTCCAGTTTTCCAAGCAAGCCCCTATCTGATTTGGCCCTTATTTTTCCTGCAATGTCTTCTTTTCTTTCTGACTCTTCCAAATTTTTTCTTCAGTTGTCTTAGCATAAATTTATAACAAAAAGCAATTTCTCCTCTGTTTGAATTTCTTTTGCTCGTGTGTTAAAAGTGCAATGCATGTTGAAGTAGAGAACGAAGTTTCTTTTATATTTGGGTGTTCATTTAAGCTAAGGCAGAAGACAAAATGCATTTTTCAAAACTATTTAAATAAAAATTTTTAAAATCCATTTTCTTTGAATTGCTTATAAGGAGAAAAATTTATTTATTTTTTATCTTCAAGCCTCTTTTTCTAAATGTTGGCTCTGAGACCTACCTGAATATATCACATATATGTAAATAAACATAACAAAAGTAAGGTCTTATGAAAAGACATTTAGTATTTTTAATAAAAATAAACAACTATCAAGTATTAATAATCAAGAGGATTGAGGTAGCTTTTTAATTTTAATTTTTATTTTTTTTAAGATTTTATTTATTTATTCATGAGAGACACAGAGAGAGAGGCAGAGACACAGGCAGAGGGAGAAGCATGCTCCATGCAGGGAGCCTGATGTGGGACTCGATCCTGGGATTCCAGGATCATGCCCTGAGCCCAAGGCAGGTGCTGAACCACTGAGCCACCCAAGTGTCCCTGAGGTAGCTTTTTAAAAGAAACTTTTTTTTTTTTTTAATTTTTTTTTTTAATTTTTTATTTATTTATGATAGTCACAGAGAGAGAGGCGCAGAGACACAGGCAGAGGGAGAAGCAGGCTCCATGCACCGGGAGCCCCACGTGGGATTCGATCCCAGGTCTCCAGGATCGTGCCCTGGGCCAAAGGCAGGCGCCAAACCGCTGCGCCACCCAGGGATCCCTAAAAGAAACTTTTTATGGCAGTAAACATATGCATGAAAGATTGCACAAATAAGTATATGATTTGGGGAACTTTTCACAAACTGAAAACACCCATGTAACCAGCCAAAGGATTGACTTTTATCTTGCTAAAGGACTAATTCTCAGTGATGAGCTCTTGAGATACTCATGTATAGTTGTCCTACATTGTTATTAACTTTATGTAAGCATGAGGCTATTCCTGTCAACTAAATTATACATCCAATATGATTTCTACAATAGGACTATAGTCTACACCTCATTTTTTCTACCACAGAGCTAGCTAAATGGCCTGAACTGAGGACACCTTCAATAAATGAATATGAGCTATATTCAGACTCAGTTTATTAAACATTAATACATGCCAATTTTTTCTTTATATGCTTTATTTCTTAATTCACCTTCTACATCACTGACCTAAGTGTTTTAGCTGATCCCAACCTCACTGGTCAAATGGTATTTCTTTTTTTTTTTTTTTTTTAAGATTTTATTTATTTATTCATGAGAGACACAGAGAGAGAGAGAGAGAGAGAGAGAGAGAGACAGGCAGAGGGAGAAACAGGCTCCATGCAGGGAGCCCGACGAGGGACTCGATCCCGGGTCTCCAGAATCACGCCCTGGACTGAAGGCAGCCCTAAACTGCTGAGCCACCCGGGCTGCCCTCAAATGGTATTTCTTAAGACTCTTCTTTATCTACTCTTTCACTCTAACTGAGCTCCATTGTTCCCATGTTTTTTTTTTTTAAATATTTTATTTATTTATTCATGATAGTCACACACACAGAGAGAGAGAGTGAGAGAGAGAGAGAAAGAGGCAGAGACATAGGCAGAGGGAGAAGCAGGCTCCATGCAGGGAGCCCCACGTGGGATTCGATCCCGGGTCTCCAGGATCGCGCCCTGGGCCAAAGGCAGGTGCTAAACCACTGCGCCACCCAGGGATCCCCTGTTCCCATGTTTTTTAACTAATATCTATGTGCTGAAGACTCTCAAATTATAACCCATAATATCATCAATGAATGGCATTGGTGGCCCCAATTAATGGTCTCTTGCTAGCCATACCTTTGCAATGTGACCTTACAACTGCTCCCATCATGAGGCAGAGTCTATTTCTCCACCTGCTGAACTTGAGCTGGCTTTGTACCTTTTTTTGGTAAATAGAATACTAGGGAAGTGATGGTATACCAATTGGAAACTTAAGGCTGGTGTATCAATTGCAAACTTAAGGTTCTATTTACTCTTGGAACCCTTTTTCTAGCCCAAGGCACCCCACTAAAGACTAAAAAAACACAGAGATCATTACACCAACCGACAATCAGCCAAACCCCAGCAGCAAACCACCTAGCCAACACAGAGCCGACTACCTATACATTAGGGAACCCAGACAAAAGCAAATAAAACTCTCACCTTAACCCAAGGTAATTTGCCAACCTGAAGAAATGTAACATGACAAATAGTTATTGTTTAAGCCGCTGACTTTTGGAGTGGTTTGTTACACAGCAATACCTAGCTGATATACCAGTTTAGACTTATATATAGACATACATTCAACTACCAGACTGATGTTTCCATATAAATGGTCCATAGTCATCTTAAAAAACAAAACAAAACAAAACAAAAAACAAACAAAAACAAAACAAAACCAAAAACAAGTCTACACTAAACTGTTGATTTTCATCCCCAGTTATAAAACCTCCTCTTTTGAATCTTTTTCTCTTGGAAAGTAACTCTACTCTACAACCAGATCTTAAACACAAAATCTGGAAGATATCTTTAATTCCATCTCTTGCCTATAGAAGTAGCTTCCTATCTGATTTCCCCACTCTACCGCTAAACATCTCCAACCCCTTTTCACACAAAACCTAGTTTTGACTTTAAAAATCCTACAAGATCATGCCACTATTTAAAACTCTTCAAAGACTTCCCACCACAGTTAAAATCAAAACCAAATTTCTTATCACAGCCTAGGAAGTCTACATGACCAAGTCCTTGCCATTTTCCTGCCACTATGCCAGCCACATTTATCCCAGCCACAGTTGCCTTCTTGCTTCTAGAACAACCAAACTCCTCCCATCTCAAGACTTTCATTCTTTTTTTTGTTTTGTTTTTTGTTTTTTGTTTTTAAGATTTTCATTCTTGCTATTCTGTCTGTACAAACCACTTCTCTTACTCCTTGTTCTTTATCTGGTAGGCTCCAATACATTCTTCTTAGGCTAACTCTTACCACCTCTTAGAGGTCTTCCATGGACGCTTTCCATTTTTTTTTTAATTTTTATTTATTTATGATAGTCACAGAGAGAGAGAGAGAGAGGCAGAGACATAGGCAGAGGGAGAAGCAGGCTCCATGCACCAGGAGCCTGATGTGGGATTCGATCCCGGGTCTCCAGGATCGCGCCCTGGGCCAAAGGCAGGCGCCAAACCACTGCGCCACCCAGGGATCCCCATGGACGCTTTCAAGTGGTATTCCTGCTCCACTTGTTTTCTTCCACCAGCCCATCTAGTCCAGCTCATTGAAATTATTACAAATTCTTATTCATAGTATATTTTCTTTCTTAGTATATTTTCTTTTTCTTCCTCCTTTTCTTTTATTTTATTTCTTTCCTCCTTCCTTTCTCCCTTCCTTTCTCTCTTTGCCTGTCTTCTCTACCAGATTAGAACTCCATGAGAGCTGAATATTGCGTTTACTTTGTTCATTTAATATCATCAGTGCTTACCATAATTTCTGTCCCACAACAGGCATCCAGTAAATATTAGTTGAATAAATGAATTTAATACAATCCCTTCCATAACAATATCAGATAGATTTGTGTGCACTTGTCAGAAGGGAGTGTTGTAAAGGGATAGGGGGAAAAATGCCCCAATTCACAATTAGTTGTTTCCCACCCTTGGATTGTAGCTGCAGCTCCCAGAGTCATGTCCTCATGAAAACAAATCCAGATGTAAGAAAGAAAGGGCAGACAATAATGGCCTTTCCTCAGGACCTCTTTCTTTAAAAAAAAAAATTTTTTTTAAAGATTTTATTTATTTATCTATGAGAGACACAGAGAGAGAGAGGCTAAGACATAGCCAGAGGGAGAAGCAGGCTCCTCACAGGGAGCCCAATGTGGAACTCGATCCCTGGACAGGGATCACACCCTGAGCCAAAGGCAGACGCTCAACCGCTGAGACACCCAGGCATCCCAGGACCTCTTTCTTAGCAGCAGAAAGCAAAACATTTCCCAAAAGCCTCCAGCAGATTTTTAGTTATATTTCATTGGCCATAGTTTGGTTCTACTCCTACTTCTAGACGTCATTTGCTAAGGAGATCAAGACTGACACATCTGGTCTGCATCCATCACCATTCATCACCTGTGTGGCTTGGCTTGTTGCCACACAAATGCATCAAGATTTGGTATCTGTGATAGAAGGGGAGAATGGAAATTGATGATGCAAGCAACAGTATCTGTCACCGCCATTCAATTATCCTGTGGTTTTTTTTTTTGTTCCACTTTATCCTAGAAAGTATAGGTGTCATAGATTTAGTACATGGACTAGGAAACTCAGAGTTCAATTTCATGACATTGAAGGTCACAAGGTTACAAACTATATTTCTCAGAAATTGATGAACCCATGTTTTACTCAAAGAATTTCAACCTCTTACCTCCTGGCAATGGGTAAACTTAAATACCAGGCATAGTAAAGCAAAACAAAACAATATAATAAGGTACTGTTCTGATAATAAACCCAAAATTGTCCTTATAAATATATCCAGCCATGTTTTAAATTCAGTACTTGAAAAACAAATACGCTAATATCAAAATAAATCACTTTTGCTAAATCTCAATGTTCCTTTCTTGATAGAGACAACTTTTATTTTCCATAAAATTAAACCTGTGTGTTTCTGTTTCACTGGTAGTCATACAAGGGTGCTGAAAAGTGCGCATACACTAATGGAAGCAAGTTTGGCCTGGTGGAACAGCCTTTGCCTAAGAAGTGAAAGACTGGATTCTACTCTTGTTATATCCCCAAAATGGCTGTATACAGTTAGGCAAGTCACTTCATTTCTTCTTCTGGGAAATGAAGAGATTAAGTAGACTGAGAGCTAAGTTCCAAAATTTTGTGATTATATTTGATATCCTAATTGAAGCCAATATATTGGTAAGAATAATTGATGTTATAACAGTCCCCAAATTATAGTGGCTTAACACCATAAAAGCTTATTTCTCACATAATGGTCCAGTTGGATTCATGATGCTTTCCTGGTGTCTCCTCCATGCAATGTTTCAAGAGCCCAACTCCATTCACTTTATGGTGCTACCATCCTCTGTATTTGGCTTTCACAGTTTCTATAAGAGAATACAAAAAGAATTATACTGGGGGTATTATCGGAGACACGTCAATTTGGGCAGATGCATTGTCCAAATCTTGTCACGTGGCCTCAGACTAAATGTAAGTGGGGCTGGGTAATGTAGCCTATAAGACCAGAAAGAACTAACAGTATTAGAGAATACTGGGCCAGTCTCCGCCATAAACATTTTTGGAAATATTTCTTTATCTGAATTCCAAGTAACTAAGGGTAATATTAATCTCACTTTGAATATTCCAATGTGTCACTGCTTGCTCTGTATTCAACAAGCCCCTCATATTACTACTATGTTTTATCATGAATTAATGCTTTTTATGTCTGTGTCTCACTAGTTGCTGGCACTACCTGAAAGAGGGATCTTGTGTATTTCCTCTCTATACCCTCACGGCTAAGTGTAGTGGATGGTATCTATTAAGGATTGGAGATCCTGGGAAAATCAGAAAAAAGAAGATATCCCCAACTGCTTTGTCCGGATGCTGGTGGTCAGCACTCATTCCCAAATATCTATTTTGATGAGGGGTGATCTATAAGGTTTGATTTTTGTGTCTGTATGGGAAGGGCAGGTTGCTAGAATCCCAAGATGCCCATACCCCAGAATTAGATAACATCCCTGTGGAAGTCTCAGGTTTTCAGCATACAGGCCAGGGATGCACACATGAGCTTCTTTTATTTCAAGTTAAGAATGCATTTTAATGGGGATGTTTTTAATTGAACAATAATAAACATTTATCGAAAGCCCAACTTCTAGAAATATACTCTACAATACAGTAGTCACTGGCCACATGTAGCTATTAAGATTTAAATTTGAATTAATTAAACTTAAACAAAATTTAAAATGCAGTTGCTCAGTCACATTAAGCACATGTCAAGTGCTGAATAGGCACATGTGGCTAGTGGCTACTCCATTGGACGATGCAGCTATAGAATATTTTCTGGCATCACAGAAAGTTCTACTGGACAGAAATGCTCTAGAAAATCCTTCTATATAGTGTGTCCAGCCTTCTTCATCAAGTTATATCACCCCTATTTGTTAGAAAATATGAAAAACTCTTTTTAGGGTATCAAAAGAGGACATGCATTTTGCTAACATTTAGACATATACATGCAGCTTCTTAAAATAAATTTTACATATTTGAAGGGTCAGTCCACTTTGGAAAGCTAAATTTTGTATCTCTAATATGAATGGAGTTTTAACTGCCTGGAGCTCAGCCAGCATTATAGACTAAAGATTAAATAAAACCACAAATCTAATATCTCCTGACATCTTCCAGAGAGAAAGAACAAGCAATAGGAGACCCTTTTCAGATAACAATAGAAGTAAGTATGAACTAAAGAAGAACTTTGCCTATTTTTAAGAGTATGATCGCCAAGTACATATCAATTTAAAAATAAAATTCTATATTACAATATTCAAAGAACTGAAATACTTATACTCCTTGTATATGTTAACCTGTAAGCTGTATAATAAGATATGGCATCATTTTTATTTCCAAGAGAAGTTAGTCCACCCAAAAGGATAGTGAATTGGCCAGGAACCTATTCCATTATTGGTCCAAGAGAGACAAGAATCCTATCTGATCATCAGAGAGGCCATCTGGGCTAGTTATTAAGGCTGTTCATAAAAATTCTAGCTCTACTTCTCTAGGAATATGAGAGACTTCACTTCACCACCGTCTAAAATAAGACAAACCAGATGACTTGGTTTGCACAGTTAAATATGAGCAGGAATGATGTATGTCTCTTCCAGTGCTAGAATTTAAGTTCCTGTGCTTGGCTGATTCCTCCTTTCTCCCCATGTTGACACAGAAGCCCATACTGGAGTTTCTATCAGCAGAAATCCATTAGTGATTATGATGAAAAAAGGCCCTGTAATTTGTACTGGACAAGTAGCAAGTAAAAGAATAAACTATTACTATGTTAAGCCATTATAAACATGAGGATGTTTGTTACTGCAATATAATCTAGCCTATTGTGATCAGTACATCACCCAAATCCAGGCCATATGGCTCAAAATGGAAGTGATGAGTTCTGAGCCTTTTGTTTCTGTGAATAAAAATAGAAAAGCTATATGTGTGCAGGTCAAGAGTGAGAGGCAAGGGATCAAGTTTCATAAAGTCAATCCTAGCCCTGACTTCCTATAGACATTAAACATAGGAAGGAAAAACAACTTGTTTGTGTGAGTGTAAATGGTATATAGAGGCTTATTTAAGTTCTGCTGCGAGGTAGGGCCTCTTTTTCCATCTGGTTGAAGAAAAAAATGCTATATAGGCTGTGGATATCTAAGATACTCTTCCTACAAGAGGCTTAAAATTTTCATTCCCCTCTTTGTAGATATGCTAAGATCATTTTTTTTCTCCTTTAAGAAAAAATAAACCACTGAGATTAACATCCAGCTTGCTGAGTCACTTGTCTTCCACTTGAATTTTAACTACAGAGACCTGAAGGCAGCAAGGAGAGACACACAAAGACAGAGAGATTTAGGGAGAGGAGAAATATTGATTCTAGAGAGAAAGAAGAAAAACTATTAAGTCAAATGAGAAAAGCAAAAATAAGATTTGAAAGATTTGGCTATGACATCAGTTTTCTCATTCTGTAGTGGAAGTTCTTTATACAATATTTTCATAAAAACTCTAATTGATTAGGTTTTCACAGTAGAAAGAGCAAGGTCATTAGAATGGGAAAGACCTAAGGTTTACAGCCCAGCACCATCACTACCAGCCATCTGACTAACAAAAGTCAGCTCTTTTAAAATTAAATCTTTTACATCTGTAACCTGTAAAGTGTTCAAAAATGTTAAATAAAAATGTTAAAGTCAACACTTTTCGGAGTCATGATTTCCTCATCCATAAAAAAGGGAATAGGAGCACCTGATTGGCTCAGTGGTTGAGCATCTGTGTTCTGTTCAGGGTGTGATCCTGGGATCCTGGGATCGAGTCCCACATCAGGCTCCCCGCAGGGAGACTGCTTCTCCCTCTGCCTATGTCTCTGCAACTCTCTGTGTCTCTCATGAATAAATAAATACTTTTCTGAAAAAAGGGAATAATAAAACTTAGCACATAAGTTGGTAGGAAAAATACAATGCTATAAAATATATTAAAGGACACTGGAAAGTGCCTTGGTACCAAGCAGAGATCACTGTTTCTTTCTCTCTTCTGACTCACATTGTCTCTTCTTTATTCTACAAAGATATTTCTTTCTCCATAAGGTTTTCTGAGCCAGCAAACTGTAGTTCTAATTCTGCCACTTACTGGAATACTGTGTTAAGTTTTTCATATACTTTACTTAAGACTCATGTAATTCTATGTAAGTTTACCCTCATTTTACAAAGGAAGAGATTTGGAAAGAGTTAAAAATTTGCCCAAGTTCACATAGTCTTTTAGTAATCTAATGTCACAATGACGAGGTCTTGCAAACCTCAGTGGCCCATAAACTACCATTTGGTATATCTTGTCAACCTATGAGTCAACTAGGGAGTTCTGTTCATTTCCATTGGCCTCAGCAGGGCCCACTCATGCAATTGCAGTCATCTAGGCTTAGCAAATCTCTCTAGTCTATGGCCAAAGAACAGTAAGTGAGCAGCAGGAAATGGAGTAGTCTCTGGCTTCTTTATTGAATGAAATGCTGACCATAAGCCAGCAAATGAACCTTCCCTGAACCCTATGCCAGGGACCTTCTTTGATTCAATGCCTTAAATCTGTATAGGCCTGCAGTAGGGAAATGAGCAAGCCCATGATTCTGACAGAAAGACTGCCTCCATCTCCGTGTTATCCCTGAGAGAGATGACTAACAGCAGGAAGAAGCTTCCTAAGAAGCATCTAGTCCCTATCACTTCAAAGGAAGGGCACTCAAGCTTGGGAATACACCAAAGTTAGAGAAGATTGAAGTTGATACTTCAATACAGTGCCACACCAAAATTTAGTCCATGAACTAGATATGCTAACATTAACATCACTTGGGAGTTTGTTAGAAATGTGGATTCTTGGGCTCCACCCTAGACCTCCTGAATCAGATTCTAAAAAACACTTCTTTCTTTTTAGAGATTTTATTTATTTTATTTGAGGCAGGGTGGGGGGGATGTTGCACATGCACTGGGGGAAAGGGACAGAGAAGCAGAGGGAGATGGAGAGAATCTCAAGCAAACTCTGCACTAAGCATGGAGCCCTATGTGGGGCTCTCAATCTCACAATCCTGAGATCATGATCTGAGTGGAAACCAAGAGTCTCACACTTACTCAAGTGAACCACACAGACACCCTTAGGAAGCACTTCTTTAACAAGAATCAAAATAGAATCATGCCATTGAAATAGCATCCATAGGTGGATTCATGCTAGTAGGAGTTAACGCTTCAAGGCCCAGCACCTTGCTGAGTCTCTGACCTCCCAGCCAAGCTCTTAACACCTTCAGTTACTCAACTGGTCTTACTCTCTAGAATCAGCATCAATTATTTTTGCTTACTCCATGTGCATTTCCCTTCCTGTCGACCTCACTCTGAGACAACTCTCCTCCCCAATTCCCAGGCCATGTGTTTTGGATGGGATTTATCATGGTTCTGGGAATGGACATTTGATCCAGGTTACCCAGTTAGAGCACAATACCCTTTCAGCCACAGTGACTGGTTCTGGAAGAAGTATATAACCTGGAAATGGCCAATGAAAAGAATTGTCAGGGATATTTGTTGAAACTATTGGGAAAGTAGCGTGTTCTTTTCCACTGTTGACCACAGCTGGTGGAGTCTATCTGAGAACGAAGTCAGAGCATGGAAGATAGGAGATACATTTTTAATGACATTATTTGAGCACCTGAATCCAGCTTTGCTTGAAGCCCAGATCTAACCCTAGACTCTTTAATTATGTGTTAATATGTTCCCCTTTTTGCCTAAATTATTATAATTTGGATTTCTAGGGATGCCTAGGTGGTTCAACATGTGGTTCTGGAGTCCCAGGATCAAGTCCCACATCGGGCTCCCTGCATGGAGCCTGCTTCTTGCTCTGCCTGTGTCTCTGCTTTTCTCTTTCTCTGTGTCTCTCATGAATAAATAAATAAAATCTTTAAAATTTTTTTGGATTTCTATAGCTTGCAAGTGACATAATCCACATATACAAAGCTACCCTATTTTCCAATCTTGCTGATCCCAAACAAGTCCTCATCTCTCAGCTTCCACTCTCTCTTCTGTTCCTTATCACCTGTGACATGGTCATTTTCCAACTTCCAAATTACAAAATGTTTGTAATTGTACTTGTCACCATGATCACAAGCCTAATTATCATGAGATAATGCTGGTCATGTCTCTAGAGATTTGGGCAGACCTAATTCTTTCCAAGAGTAACATAGACCTGAAGTCTTAGGTTCTATCTAGAACTTCACTATTCAGGGTGTGGACCAGTGGCATCAGCATCACCTAAGATCTTGTTAGAAATGCAGAATTTCAGGCACCACCACAGGCCTGCCAAACATAATTTGCATCTTACAAATCTCTAGTAATTCATGTACATAAGTGGTAGAAGTAACTGCCTGGAAGTTAGAAGACTAGTCTTATAGTTCTTCCTCTGTCTCAGTTTTCTCACCTGTGAAATGAACAGACCAGACTATTTCAGAGATTTACTCCAGCCTGGACTTTCTAAGATACTCATGTTTTTCGTGTCCTTAGCTCAAACAGACTGGGACAGCCTAACATACAGATTAATAGGAAAAGCAAGGGGCAGAAAAATTAAAGAATGCCTCTATCAGTTAGAAAGCAATTGGTTGGACTCTGTGTGTAGAATGATATCCACTTCCAACTAGAAACTATTTTTATTTTATAATTGAGAAAACAAGCCCAGAGAGGTGAACAGGTTTTCAAAACACCACACAGTGCAGTTACAGCAGAACAGATGTGAGAAGATACAGTAGTGCTGAGAAGGTACAAAAGAACAGCAGGTAGTGTTTGGACACTGTTGCTCTGGAGCTGGGCTGCCTAGGCACTTATTAATGGGTGTCCTTGGGAAGATCCGTAACAGTTCTTTGTCTCAGTTTACTCATTTGTTCAGTGGACATTAAAATAGTACAAACTTCATGATGCTGTAGGAAAGTAAATCTGTAAAGTGTTTAAATTATACCAGCAACATATAACATTTTATATATGTCTGTTAAATAAATAAAAATAAATCCTGATCCCTGTCTAGAGTGATTTCCATGATACACTGCAGCTCTCTATACTGTCCGTTCTTTCCTCATGAGATTTCTTTAAACACCAGACAATGTGTCTGAAACCCTACCTTAGTTGTTTATTAAATTACTACGATCTTTTTAGCATGGTGAACATGAATTAATATGAATTTAATATGAATTAGCTACCTGACAATCCATTCTTAGTAGAAGCTACCATGGCAACAGATTAGCTCCACTACCATGTTGAAAGGAGAAAGAGATTTATTAAAGGATTGAGTGGATAAATGAACCAAAAAGAAATAAACAAGATAACTCCTATTCATCAGTTCATCTAAGTCTTACCCACAGTAATGGTTTGAAATGCTGGATATATTTGGGAAGTTTTGAAAACCTTATCAATATCCAGGGCTCACTTCAACCCAATGAAATCAGAATTTCTGGAAATGGTACCCAAGCATGAGTTTTTTAACAGCTTTGTCTAGTAAGCCAAATGATGTTTCCCAATGATATCAGGTTCTAATTTCTGGAAAATGTAAATATGATTTCATTTTTAGGAAGGGTCTTGCAGATGTGATTAATTAAATTGAAGATCTCGAGATGAGATTATCCTAGATTATCTAGGATGAGGCTTAAATGAAATCAGGCTTCATGTACCCTTACAAAAGAGAGGCAGAGAAAGATTTGGACATATATGCACAGAAAAGAAAGTGATGTACACTTAGGATGAATGTGTATTCTGCTATTGTTGGGTAGAATATCATATGGAAATCTGTTAGGTTTTAGTGTGTTTTAGTGTTGTTCAAGTCTTTGAAACTTAATCTTCTATTAAGGTCTTCCATCCTTATTGAAAGTGGGGTATTGAATTCTCCAACTAATATTGTTGAATTATTTATTTCTCCCTTCAATCTATTTGTGGTTCTTCTGTGATGTATTATTATGTCTTCTTGAACAATTGACATTTTAATTATTCTAAAATGTCCTTCCTTCTTTGTCTCTAGTAACAACAGTTGTCTGAAAATCTATTTTATCTGTTATTAGTATGGTCAGTCCAGTTCTCTTATGTTTGTTTGCATTGTTTATCTTTTTCTGTCTTTTTTATTTTCAACCTGTTTATATCTTTGGCTATAAAATAGGTCTCTTGTAGGCAGTTGGGGGTATTTGAACAATTTGACCAATCTCTACCTTTTGATTAGAGCATTTTATCCATTTACATTTAATACAACTGATAAGGTAGGATTTATGTCTGCCCTTTTGCTATTTGTCTTCGATATGTCTTATGTCTTTTTCCTCTACTCCTCCAACTGCCTTCTTTTCTGTTAGATATTTTTTAGTGTACCATTCTAATTTCATTGTCATTTTTTTCTTATACTGTATTTTTCTAGTTGTTTTCTTAGTGGTTACCCTATAGTTAAATATTTCATTTGAAGCAGTTCTGCTAGCAACAAATTTTCTCAGTTGTTGTTGTTATCTAGGAATGTCTTAATTTCTTTTTGAAAGATAGTTTTACTAATATAGAATTCTTGGTTGGCAGTCTTTTTCTTTCATCATTTTGAATATATCATATCATAGCCTCCATGGTTTGTGATGAAAAATCAGCTGTTAATCTTATTCAGGATCCCTTGTATGTGATGAATCACTTCTAGCTTACTATTTTCAAGATTTTTCTTTGTGCCTTTTGATAGTTTGATCACGATATATGCAAGTGGGACTCTCCTTGAGTTTTCCTACTGGGAGTTCATTAAGTTCCTTAAATATTTACATTAATGTAATTTCCCCAAATTTGGGAAGTTTTGACCATTATTCCTTCAAATATTTTTTCTATCCCTTTCTTTCCTCACTTTCTTGTATTCCCTTTAGGTATATTTGGTATGCTTCGTGGTGTCCCACTTGCCTTTGAGGTTCTGCTAATTTTTTTAAAGATAGTTTTTTAATTTATCCATTTGAGAGAGAGACCACGAGTGGGAGTGGGGGAGGGGCAGGGATAAACAGACTACCCACTTAACAGGAAGCCCAACATGGGGCTCCATCCCAGGACCCTGGGATCATGACCTGAGCTGAGGGCAGATGCTTAAATGACTGAGCCACCCAGGCACCCCTCTGTTAAATTATTTTTTCTTTCTATTTCTCAGACTGAATAATCTTAATTGACCTACCTTTAAATTTTCTAGTTCTTTCTTTAGCCAGCTTAAATCTACTCTTGCCCTTCTCTAGTGAATTTTTTATTTCAGTTATTATAATTTCAAGCTCTGGAATTTCTATTTAGTTCTTTCTAAAAATAATATCTATCTCTTTATTGATATTCAGTATTTGTTTGAGTCATTTTTCTAGTATTTTCTTTTAGTTCCTTAGACATAAGTTCTTTTAGTTCTTGATATAGTGATAATCACTAATTTAAATTTTTTGTCCGGTTGGTCCCATATCTAGGTGTCCTCATGGTAAGTTTCTCTTGATGGTTTTTCTTCTGCTTATGGGCCATATTTCTTTGCATATTTCAATATTTAGTTAAAAACTGTACATTTAAAGTAATATAATGTGGCTACTCTGGAAATCAGATTCTGCCACCACCACCCCCAGCATTTATTACAGCCACTGTTTGTTAGTTTGATGACTTTTCTAAACTACTTCTGTAAAGTGTGTATTCTTTGTTGTGTGTGGCCTGAAGTCTCTGCTCAGCTAACATAGTGATCAGCTAATGAGTGGAGAGATTTCCTTAAATGCCTGGAACCAAAAATCCTCACAATCTTTGCATAGAAGCTCTGTTGGTGTGCTAGGGTAGTGTTTCAACACTCTAGCAGGCAGTTTACAACATTGCCCTGGTCCTTACTTTCTGCTTTTGCAGAATCTCAAGGTCATGCAGAAAATAGTACCTTCTCTGATCTTTCCTGGGCATGTGCATCTGTATGAATTTCTAGATTCCCAGGAATGTATGGGAGTTTTTCAAAGCCCCTGTGCACATCTTATTTCTCAGGATTTCCTTTTAAGTATTTTTGTCAGCACGTGGTTTGCCCCAACTATTATCAATACTGCCTCAGGCGGCTGCTATGTTAAACATTTGCTGCTGATTGTTTTTGACAAATGCCCTGGAGAAAACACTGTTGGCCCTGAGTTCTGAGTCATATCAAAGAGAAGGGCTGCAAGTGGTAGCTTCCAGGGAACTTTCAAACAGGTAGAGACAATTCTCTTTGGATGGGGCTTCTGGAGACCTCCAAACCAATTAAACTCCCCTCCATTGTCTTCTAGGCTTCTAGGTTTTCAAGGCTACCACAGAAGTGAGGAAGGGGAGTAGATATAGAAAAAGTTAAATGGTATGAAATTTGCTGTTCTTACCTAGATCTAGCCATTTTTCTCAAATAAATGCTCTCAAATTGTTGCAAGCCTTTAGTTAATTTCCACAGTTCTAAAAAAAAAAAAAAAATTGGTTTTGACAATTTTTGCCAATGATTTCATTGCTTTTATGGAGGAACAAATTTTGGAAGTCCTTACCCCACCATCACAAAAGTGGCTCTGCCATAAACACAATTATATTATTGAAATGTTGACTCCAACAGGCCTCCTGCCCAGATGTTAGCTCTCACATCTCATTTTTCTTTTTTTTTTTACATCTCATTTTTCAATCTTAATCTAGACTCTCTCCAGCATTACCCAGAAAAGCAAAAGAGTTAAAAATACATTTCAGTATTCTTTTTTGCTCTTCACTACAAAAAGAAATACAATTTTAACAGACTGGGCAAGCAAGTTTTTATAATTGCCAAGACATTATAAGGTAGTCAATGTAGGTAGAACATTGAAGCCCACCCAAACCAAGTATGCCTTCTTAAAAGTGTTTTGAAATAATTTTATAATTTTGCTATCTCTATTTTTTAAAGAAGATTAATAAAGTCATATTTAAAAATTAAAAAATAAAAGCGTACATCTTAGTTTTTATTCTTCTCCAAAGTAACTATTTTCAGTTTTAAGTTCTTGGTGTTTATAACTTTAATTTTAATATACACTTCTATTTCTTTTTGATTTATGAACTTTGAATAAAATGTATTAACTCTCTTTTATTAAAGATTAGGACATGATCTAATTGGGTCTTTCTTATTCAAATACTCAAACCCTCTTTTTTTTTTTTTTTTTTACCAAATTTTGGTTTTCTGTCAATTAACTTTATAATTTTATATATAATCATATATGATTAAAATTTATTTCTTTCTTCTATCAACTTTATGCTAATTCTATTAAATCTTTACCATAGAAAATGAGTTAATTGGGGCTTGTATATTAAATGACACCTCTCTACCTTGTCCCTTCATCAGTTCCTCCTTTAACTACCACATTCTGACAGTTCTACCATCACTTTTATAGGTGAGAGCTCATAACATTCATATTCTGTTAGGAAAACATAGTGAAGTCTCTTGTGCTTGACCTACAGCTTGATTATAAACTTTAAAAATCAATAAATGGCATTTATAGCATCATGATTATATGAATACTATTTACTGTAGAACCAAGTAGTGAGTCTTTAAGTATTCCTATGACACCAAATCTTCACACAAAGAAAATAATTAAGCACAAGGGATAGATGGAAGCTCCTTCCTTAAGCTCCATCAAGAATCGCTCAAAATTGTGTCATATTGGGACCAAAAATGGGGATAGCTTGTTTTTCCTAGCATTTATAGGACATTTTAAAATTTTATTGCTGCTCAAAGAGATCAATCTTATCAGACGAATACACCTTTTAAATTACACTATTTGTTAATTGATCTAATTTTTACTGATTTATTTCTATACTTGCTTCCTAGCTTTGATCCTGGGAAAGAAATCCTATGTTATTTCTAACATTTATTATATCCCTAGGCTTCCTGGATTTTGTGGATTGTTGTTTTGCTGGCATATAATCCCCAGAAAATGTTTTTATTTGTAGACAGAGTGCATAGGAAGTAAACTTCCTGATTCTGTGTATGTCTGGAAATGTCTTTATTTTGCCTTTAATTCTTTATCAACATTGGGCTTAATACATATTTACAGATTGCAACTTATTTTTCTTCTAACACTTCAAAATTTATTCCATTGACCCCTACTGTCTATATTTGCTGATAAGAAGTTGAATGTTGATGTGATTTTTGTTTCTTTGTAAGCAACCATCTTTTTGTCCTCTATAGAAGTTCTTAAAATCTTCTCCAAGTAAAGTGGGAAATTATGCAAAAGAAGCAGCATACTCATTATGTGGGATTAATTTATCAGTGAACAATGCTAACCTATTCTTATTAATAACTGAGTAGTTATTTAATAAAAAGTCATTGAGATGATAGGGAGAAGGAAAGGGGCAATATAAGAGAACTTGATTATCATTGGTCATAACAATAAGTCAAATGATCGTCTATTTTATGAATCAAGAATTAACAATGTCTGCATACTATTTAGAAACAAAAAATACCCAAAGGAAAAGCTACTGTCATTGAAAATTGTTACCTATATATATGCTTATATATATCACATATATAAACAAATATATAATGTCGAAGGGAGAAAGTGTTATGAAGAAAAATAATTCAAGGTAAGGGAATAAAGAATGTTAGTGAATTGAAGGTTCACAAGGTTAGCTAGCTTGGATTCTCAGAGAAGACTCATTTGAAAAAGAAACATTTGAAGAAGTTAGATATGAGATGATCTGGGGGAGAGTGTTTCAGGTAAAGGTAATAGCAAATGCAAAGGTCCTGAGGTGGAACTGTATTTGACTGTACAATGAATAAGAAGGTTAGTATGATTGTAATGGTGTAAGTAGAGAGAGAGTGTGGGGAAATGAATTTGGAGAAGTGGCCAGAAGCCTGATCTTATAGGTTAGGACAAAGACTTCTTAATGTGATAGGAACCATTAAACATTTTTTTAAAAGATTTATTTTTTAGAAGTGCCATCATGGTAGCCATGTGAAGAAATCAGGACTAGAGAGCAAATCAGGAGGCTACTGTAATAGCCCAAGTGAAAGATGAAGGTGGCTTCAACTGTGGAAGTTAAGAAGTGGTTGGGTTTAGAAAATGTATTTAAAATAGAGCAATGTTTGCTCATAGGTGAGATGTACATGAAAGAGACCAGTGAAATAAGACAAGATTTTCATCGTGAGGAAATAGGTGAATGTAGTTGCCATTTATAAATATAGGAAAATGAGGAAGGGACCCATTTTGGAGTTAAAAACCACAAATTCCACTTGGTACATGCTAGGTTTTATATCCATATTTGCTTTATATTTATTTATTTTTTTAAAAGACTTTTTATTTATTCATTCATGATAGTCACAGAGAGAGGAGAGAGGCAGAAACACAGGCAGAGGGAGAAGCAGGCTCTATGCAGGGAGCCCGATGTGGGACTTGATCCCAGGTCTCCAGGATCATGCCCTGGGCTGAAGGCAGCACTAAACCGCTGAGCCACCCAGGCTGCCCTATTTGCTTTATATTTAAAGCAGGGATTGAGTTGGAAGTTGAATGGACCAACCAGAATTTAAGAGATAAATCAGGGCTGAATGTGTAAATATGAGAGCATTAATAGATAGATGCTATTTGAGATTCTAGAACTAGATAAAACACCAAGAAATGAGTGCATAGAGAGGAGAAAAGGTACATGACCCAGTCCAGAGGTGGGGAGATGAAGAAAAGCCAGAAAAGGAGAATTAAACAAAGATGTTTTTGAGTGCTAATTTAGCCAACAGGACACCTGCTGAGATTGTTAATTAAGAATGTAAGAGATGAAGAAGAGTGGAGGAAATCAACTGAGGCATATATGTGTTCGGTTTGAGGATGCCTTGATCCTGAAATCTGAGTATTCAGTAAGAGGCTAAGAATATGACTCTGAAGCTCATGAGAGAAGATGGGACTGGTAATACAAAATTAACAGTCATACATATACAGACAATGGTTAAACTCAAGGATTTGAGTCACATTCTTTTAATACAATATGTGGAGGAAGGAATAAGACATTGGGTTCTCTTTATGTACAATGGAGAGTACAGGAGTCTGGAAAAACCGGAATTCTCATGTATTATTTTAAAATTAAAATAATTATTTTACACATATCTCAGAGAATTGTGAGAATAAAATGAGACCATGTGTGTGATCATATTTTATCATTTGTACAAGGCTATACAAATACAAGCTGCTAAATTTTCTACTCTTTGGCTTAGAGTAGAGAAGTTTTCATGGTAGAGAGTCAGGACGCATTCCTGGACAAATGGAGCTTCCAGAGGGCTTGTGTGGGGCTCAGGGAAATGTACAGCTTCACCTGCTCTGCATCACAATTTGGTTGCTTCAACTCATCTGCTATGGAAAATGAGGACAAGGGAGAGAACCAGAGGTAAGGCCACTTCATACAGCACTTTCAGAAATGGAATGAGTCATAAAGAGTGTCAAGTGAAGCCAGAGGTTTAGAAACATGGGAAGTCCAGGGATGTTTGAGTGGCTCAGCAGTTGAGCGCCTGCCTTTGACTCAGGGTGTGATCCCAGGGTCTGGGATCGAGTCCTGCATTGGGCTCCCTCTGAGGAGCCTGCTTCTCCCTCTGCCTGTGTCTCTGCCTCTCTCTGTGTGTCTCTCATGAATGAATAAATAAAATCTTAAAAACATATATAGTGTCCTTAAACTTACAAAAAAAATAAACATGGGAAGTCCATTAGATATGACCAAGAGATCACTGATGCTACTCGCTGAGATAGTAGAGTGAAGAAAATGCTCTGGTGCCTGTTAGCTGGCAGAGTGGCATTGCCTTTCATGACCAAGGCTGACAGAATCATTCCAGATATCCTTTGTCTCTTCCCAGACATATCTGTTATTCACCTCAACCCATCTCAACCTGATTTTAATTGCCAGAGTTTGGCTCCTTGAGTAAGTTTCTATTTAAGGTCTCTTATCATTCCCTCAAAAACAGTGATCAACCTTGCTGTTCTGTTCTGACCTCCCTGGCTGACTCTTTCAAGCGTATTTTGAGTGCATCATCTTGACCCAATTCTGATTTATGCTACTTATGTGGTATTGATCTCTGAATTCCCTCCTTGGAATCCCCTCCGATCCCTCTGGAACCGTACTTGGCACTCTTTCCCTTTGACTATGTTGTTTCTGTTTATTCCAAGTAATCATCTTGCCAGCCTAGATCCCTTTTTTGGAATTCACCCCAACCAAGCCTTGTAGTCAGTGATCCCATCAGCAAATGGACCCTGAGGCTGCTAATGAAAAATGTCATACATAAGCCACAATATGTTGAGGCAGAGAGGTTAGCTGTCAAAGGAGGATGTGATAGTTGATTTTATGGGTCAATATGTCTGGGCCATGGGGTGCCCAGATATTTGGTCAAACATTATTCTGGGTATTTCTGTGAGAATGTCTTTGGATAAAATTAATATTTAAATCAGTAGACTGACTAAAGCAGATTACCCTTCCTAATGTGGTGGGCCACATCCAATCAGCTAAAGGCCTAAATAGAATAAAAAGTCTGAATCTCCCCTGAGTAACGGAGAGTGGAGAGTTCCTTCAGCCTGAACGCTTTAAACTAGGACACTGGCTTTTTCCCGCCTTCATTTTCAAACTGAAACAACTGCTTTTCCTGGGTCTCAAGCCTGCTGGCCTTTGGACTTACTACACTATTGGCTCTACTGGATCTCCAGCCTGTGACTCACCCTAAAGATGTTGAGGCTTATCAGCTTCCATAATCATGTGAGCATATAATAAGTCTTTTTGTACATATATATACTGAGAGAGTATATGTGTGTGTATGTATGTGCGTATATATTCTATTGGTTCTGTTTCCTTTTCTCTGGAGTACCCTGACTAATAGAGAGGGGATAAACTGATGGTGCTAGAAGAGTCTGTACTAAAGCATGACAATTATGAACTTGGGCCATGGGGTTCAAATACCAGCTGTACCATTTATTAGATGTTGAGTCAATGAATGAATGAATACAGATAAAGAAACCAAGGCCCAGAGGAATTAAATTATACATATCTAGTTAGAAGCTAATGAAAAAAAAAAAAAACGACTCTCCATATTAATGCAGCAGAGTTATGTGTCACTACTTAGAGAAAGTTAAAAGTCTCATCAAATTGATCGATTTGATTTATTTAACCAATGTTTCATGGTGTCAGACATGATGATTCTAAGTGCTTCACGATTTCCTTGTGAGTTGGTTATAGTTATTGTCCCCATTTTACCTATGAGATAACTGAGGTACAGACAGCTGACAGAACAAGAAGATTCTGAAAAGATTCACCAAAGGAATTCTGTGATCCCTCCCAAATAGCCTTTTTAAGGTTTCCTAATTTTGACTACCATGCTCTCCTTCTTTCTATCCCTGACTGACGACACGAGTTCTTCCTTCCTACTTGACCACAGCCATGTCTTGGCATTGGAGAGGGTTCTAGGATGCATCCATGTACAAAAGAGAGCCTATAATTTTGATGCATTAAGGAACAGGAGTGTGGAAGCACCTAGCCTCTGGCTAATGGGCACTCTCCTCCTTTCCTACAGTGCTTTTCTTAGTAAAAACCAAAGTGTGATTTAAAACTCTGGGTGTATAGTTTTATTTCTTCTCTCCATAGCAAGCCAGAAACAGAAACGGATATTCCTGGTTCTTTTTCTACCTCTCACAAGATACGTCCCTACCTTAGTGGCTTTAGGGAACAAGGAAAATTGGGGGAGTTTAGATGGGGGAGCATCTAAGCTTTCACTAGGTACTATTCATTCACTACCTGTAGATGGGGTGGGGGCTGGGTTAAGGGCTAGAAGAACATTTAAAGAAAAAGTGGTAAACAAGCCATGTGGAAAGAAAACCAAGGAATCAAAACAGTTGATTTGTCAAATTGCATATTCCTGTGCCCAAGCCTTGTGCCCTCATGGTGTTTTTGAAATATCGTTATAGGGTGTCATGCATATACCAAAGGTGGACCTTGGAGAGGGGGTTTCTGAGCTGAGTAAGTAGCTAAACTACTTGCAAAATGGACTTTGGAAAGAACATATGATAGAAAGTTTTGTGAAAACTTATTGGGGTGCCTGGGGGTGCAGTTGGTTAAGCCATCTGACTATTGGTTTTGGCTCAGGTCATGATCTCAGGGTCTTAGGATGGAATCCCTGTATTGAGCTTCTCACTGAGCATGGAGTCTGCTTGGGTTTCTCTTTTCCTCTTGCTCTGCCCCTCTCCACCCCAAATAAATGAAAATAAATTTTTAAAAATAAATTTTTGTTATTATACTTTTTGAAGTCATCATTTTTCAGTCAATCATGCATCTTGCACCTTACCTGGGAAATACAAGCTAAATACCTGGATCTGGAACTATTACAAACTAGAATACTTTGGGGCATGCACTAGTAAAAGTTTTCAGAGACTGAATTAGCATAGTGTAAATATCCATCCAGCAGAGCAGGTAATTTTCACATTACTCATCAAATGGGTTCCTAAGGATTAGTTACTCTACATGTTGGTTCTTTGTGGAAATAACTCATAGGCAGCTGAATCATTTCAAAGCAAATTTTCCATCATCTTCCTTCTTTGTGTGGTTTAGGTCTTTATAGAGCCTGAATAACTTGAATCTGCTGGTTTCCTACTGGCAAGGATGGCTATGGATTTTTTTTTTTTTAATGAAGCAATGAATAAACCCTAGGGGAAAAATCTCATTATCATATTTAAAATACATTTAGGGCTATCTGGTCATCCTTAGTAGACTTATATTTATCCAGTGTTCCGGTTTCTCAAATTAGACTCTGCTATCTTTCCCAGAGCAAGATGAAAAAACTCCTAAACAGTGTCATTTTCAGCATAAGCACAGGAAAGTGGAAAATGCTGCCACCACCACGAGATAATCCTTTGGGCCTGTGGTATTTTCTGTGAAGCTTTGAATCAGTCTGACTCTCTCCTCTTACGTGTAATATTTAAAGATGTCAGTGTGGGGCATCAGCAGTTGAAAATTCAGGATACCGAGCCAATCTTCCCCAGTGACTGCCACATAACTTTTGCCTGCAGGATGAACCACCTACATCAGTGATTAATTTTTATTTATTTATTTATTTATTTATTTATTTATTAATTATTTATTTATCTGGGAAATCCTCCACCTCCTTCATTCTTTCACAAAACTTTCTGCATGAATGACTTTAGTCTGAGGACCATACACATATTTTATTTCTCTCCACTGCAGGCTTTTCTCCAAGAAACTTCCACATGCTAAATAAGTGTCACATTTTGGAAAAAACAAAATTCTGACTATAAAGGATTTTGTAGTGACTCTGTATTTGCCACCACTTCTCTCAGCCCACCCCAGCTTGCTTTATAATGAAAGTGAGAACCATTGCCAGGAGTTTTATTGGCAATTAAGGATCTAAGGACCATGCAGATCTTTTTCTTCTTTATTGTATAAGAATCTTAAATGTTTAATAAGTATTTAAGTAAACAAATTTCAGCAACATTCCTTGTTTTAGGAATCCTGCTTTAATAAAAATCCAAACACTATTTGTTAATTATTATTAAAAATATCAATATTTCAAAATATCCTTGGGTCAGGGAATCCTCAACAAACATTGCCTTCTACTTATTTCAATTAAAAGCATCCTTTATTAAATTCTTAAAGCTCTGCTGGCTCTAAACGTCCCCTTTACAACTCTGCTTTCTTCTTTTCCTTTCCCGGGATTGTCTCCAATTTTAGCTTGCAGTTAAAAACTTGAGCCTGGCTCTCAGGCCAGAGCGCGGGTGTGCGTGTGTGCGCGCGTGTGTGCGCGCGTGTGTGTGTGCGTGTGTGTGTGTGTGTTGGCAGGGTTGGGGATTGTGCCTTGTTTTTCCGGACCCGAGACAAGGATTTTCCATCGCCTGAAAGAGGCCATCGAGTTTTAACATTGCGAGGCACGACTTCTAATCGCATCCTTCCCGGAAAAGTACAAACAGTTCCTCAGCCGAGGTCCCCCACCTCCCACGCGCTCTCCAGCTCGCCCTCCCCGCGGAGCCCCGCGACAGCCTCCCCAACACCTGTGAATCATCCGAGAGGCTGCCGCCGCGCAACCATTTGCATAGCCCACCACCCGCCCTCCCTCGGTGCCTAATGCACAACAAAGGAGGACAGTTAGGATTATTCCCTTATGGTTATTATTTTTAATCTCTCATATGACCAGCACAGGTAGCCTTTCTCGCCCACGCCGTTTTAAGCATCAGAGCACTCCCCCCCCCCACCCCGGCTAGCCTCGACTGGTACCCAGGTTTGCACATGGAATGAACCACCAAAATTCTGTAGCGTCCCAGAGATCCTGGAATCCTCAGCCTTCCCCACTCCCCTTGGAAGTCTGGATGGTTCCATAAGGTCTGTGCGCGCTTCCGTGAACTATTCCTAAGAAACCCAACATAAAACCCCAGGTTCTGGTTGCATATTTAACCGAAAACAGCGTCATCTAGTTTGCCCTCAGCAAATAACTCTCAACTCCAAGCCTTGAACTCCAGGAAACCCACGCTGGTTAGGTTAACTACCCCTCCCTCCCCCTCCGCCCAATTCATTCTGTATCTCTCAGAGATAATTGCTCTGACGTACTTTAAAATAACGTGTACGCGTCTGCCTCCCCAACTGACCACATTAATGCAAACTCTAAACGCTGGGTGCTGCTTTGATAAAATGAAGAAATCACTCATAAAAATAGCAGCCCACGTAGCCTGGCCATATATGGAGCTGGTGAGGGCTGACAGGGATGCCCCTTCGGAGCCGCTTCCTTAGAAAAAGCGAATTGCAGCTGAAATCCCCTCGACTACCTCCCCCACTTCTACTCTTCTGCCTTCCCCTCCCCTTCTATGACTCAACCAAAGACAACTCAGCAGGGGGAGGGGAAATTCTATATAATCGCATATATGTCGCAGATATGACACAATATAGGCACACACAGATAACATATATACATACACACACACAAAGAATATCAGAAAACTAGTCGCGAGATAAATGTATTTGCCCGACACCGGGTGTTAAGATGGAGTCATAAGAATCGCCTCATTCAGGTGTTTATAAAAGACTGAAATACAAAGGTTTGCAGGAAAGCGCACAGGGAGCTGAGTCAAGCGGTCCGCACAACTCGGCTCCGCCCCTCCCACCGCCCACCTCCCACCTCCATCCTCCCCCCGCGCTCCCCGCGGCACACTTCCTCCCCGCCCCTCCTGGAGAGGGCTATTAAAAGCTGCTGACGTCAAAAGGGACGGCCATCTTTGATGAGGGCAGAGCTCACGTTGCATTGAAGACGAAACCTCGGAGAGGTCAGGCGCTGTCTCTCCTTCCCTCCCGGCTTGGCGGCTCCTCCACACTTGCACCCTGCGAGGGGCCAGGCGAACACCACCCTCTGCAGAAGCCAAGGTAAGGAGCCTCCACCTCAGGTCGTGGTTCTGGTTTTGGATGGCTGCATACCCAGAGGGGACCACAGCCGAGGAGACCAAGTGAGCGTGGGCAAATACAAGTATTTGTGCACCTAGGGTGCGGTATGCCGTGTGTGCGCGTCGGGATAGCTCCGGTCTAGGGGCTTTATAAAGTATTTTCGAGGTGAGCCGCCTGGGGAAGGGAGGAATGGGGACACTGCAGATGGAGCGATGGGGAGGAAGCGCAAGGATACATGCCGAATAATAACTTACTCTTTCGAAACAGTAGTGGGACTCTCTTCCATTTTGCGATGCAGTTTTCAGAGATGTTTAGGCTGCTGGTTTTTTGATTTTTTTTTTCCCCCGGTAGACCAAAACAAACTCTGTCGTTCTGACCCTGTTATTTTGACTATTGTCGTTCAGGCGCTATTATCCAGCGAAGAATTAGGGAGAAGGCAGGTCGTGGGCGCTGGGGAGGCGAGAGAAGGGGGAGTTCCCGCCCCGGGCAAGCCGAGCTGCAGCAGCGGCAGCAGCCTCCATGCCCCGCGGACTTGATTTATGCCGCCTGCTCCCCGTCGACTGCAGGCTGGCGGGAGGCGGGCGGGTCATGCTGTGTGGGAGGGCTCTGCGGAGGGCTGGCGGGGGTGGGCTCGCCTCGGGGACTGCGGCGGCCCGCAGTCAGCACCCTGGACAGCGATGCCCAGGCCCCTCGCGGGCGCCCGCGACCTTTCAGCACCGCGGAGAGCGGCCCGGCAGCCTCGCCGCATCTACCTGCCGCAGAGCTGCCTGGCCAGAGCTGCCGGTCAGGGCTGGAGGCCAAATTGCCTCTCTGAGACCTCGGTCTCACAGAGAGACTCCCTGATAGAGAAGACGTAGTAGGTTAACAATTTTAAAAAAGAAAAAAATAAATCCTGCCGTAGGACTGCTTTGCAGGCAATTACCTGCTCCCATCCTCAGCTCCCGCATAGCTTAAAAAAGAAATAAGTCTACTTATAGACTTCTCATGTTGCCCTCGTCCCTTTTTCTTAAGTAGAAAGTAAACACATTTTTAAGAAAAATCTGCTTCATCCTCCAGTCAGATATCAAGGGTTTTGTTTGGTTTTGTTTTTAACACAGAGTATATTTGTCTGCAGACCTTGGGTGGGCATGAATGAGGTATATATGAAGATACCAAAATGATCTGTTTACAGGAGTAATATATTTCTGTATATATTTCTATTTGATATATATATATATATATATATATATATATATATATAGTTAAACTAAGCAGAATCAACTTTAAGAATGAAGCCCTCTTCTTCCTTCTCTCCCATCCTTGTAATTAGGCATGTACATAAGCACACACTCACAAAAATACATCTCAGAAATATTACAGGTCCTACAAGGTATAGATTTAATCTCTTTTGCCATGGTTTCAGAGGGAGTGGAAGTGTTTCCTATGAACATTGGTTATCTCAGGCCGATAGTTTCTGATCTGGACATTATTAAGACTGGTTTTCCTCAAAATCCAACTATGTCCTTCAGGGTCATGCAGGTGTTAGACTGAAACTGGACTCTGACCTAAAGATCTACTGCAATTTCTATTACGGCACTGCGGGATTTTGCTGAGACAGTGATAAGTACTTTAATCATTTTCTACTCTGAGCCTTGGGGCCTCTGAGTGAACAAAAATTACCAAGGAATATTTCCTGTTGTTTGATATAACTAAAATTGTCATAAAATACCAGGCGCAAAACTGTACTATTTGAATAGTTGTTAAATAAGAGTAACAGCGTCATATGTAGGAATCTATGCAACGCATTAAAAGAAACACTGTCATGATCTTTTGAAAAGCCTCACATTAAGATCTTGGATTGTTTTTGTTAGTCATAACTCCAATGATTTCTATACTAGAGCTGCTAAAATGGTCCTGTCCATATAGAGGAGGTACTTTCATTCCTAGCTATTTATTTCCTAATGTTTTTCAATTTTATGGATAACCTATGTGTTTCCATATAAGTACATATTTATCTGTTACTGTATATGGGTGTAAAATTAATATTCAGGGCTATGTAACTCCATGGAAGAATTTTATAACCTTGCAATCCGCAAACGAAATAAACAACTGTGTTTTAGTGATAGGAGGAGGGGAGAAAAGATGGGTAGGAGTCTTTAAAAATGCTTTGACTTCATGCTGCATGTCCAGACAGCTCTGCGTAGTTGCGTCAAAAAAAAAAAAAAAAATCCTAACGGTGCCAGAATTACGTGCTTGGACATTAGTAATTACTGCTGGGTTTGTTTGCTAGTGGAAGACTGGGGGAAATGGGGGTTAGGGGGGTGGAGGTAGAAGACTGCAGTGAAGCTGGCAAAGGGTAAAGATCTGGAAAGAAGTGGCAATGTGCACAATTACGGAGCTAATTCTAGAACAGCTTACTGAGAAATTAAAGAAAAACATAATTGAAGCATGAATTTAACATTCATGTTATTGAATGTTAAATTTTTCGGGAAAAAATGAAGAGATTTTCTATTTTAAATTTTAAACATCCAGGGCAATACGGCAAGAAGAGGCAGGAGCAGATGGACATAAGGATGTGCCAGGAAACATTCACGTAGATCCTCTGATGGTACCTGCTTGTTTGTGCATTGGCATTTTCTGCATTATCACTTCGGCATTCAGAATACGAAACAATTTATAATCTTAACCTCTCCATGGTAAAATCCCGCAGGAATTTACAATTTTATTCCTACTTTGTTAAACATGCACAACCACACATGTACAGACACAATAAACTGCTTCTTAATTAGCTTGTCTAAACACATTCCTAAATTCTAGGTGTTAACCCCAGAGTGATGGTTATCAGCCAAAAGACATATTTCTGCCAGTAGCACCTCTTCCCATAGCAGGCAGCCTTCAGCAGAACATGTAGGTTTTGATGATTAGTAGAATGAGAGATAACTTGAGAAAGAGGTTGAGAGAGGAGACATGAAGGATAAAAATAGATAAATCTGCTTTTTATATGATGTACTATGAATAAACTATTTTTCTCATATTATGCAAATGCTTTTCAATTCTATAAAGGTAAGAAAATTGGTGTTGTCAGCTTCAGCGTAGATACATTTCTGCAGTGTCATCCCTTGTCAGCAAGGACCAACCTGATAGGAAGATATTGACCAATCAGTGAGCACCAGATACATAAATGAACCCCATAGAGGATATAAAGTCTCATGCTTATATGGTCTTTGACCTCAGTAAGTTTAGCCGGTAGTAATCTTAGTAAAAACAATAAACAACAAAAATTAACAAATAATACCAGAATGAAATGCAATGAAACAGTGGAAGAAAAATCATTAAGGGAATACATGATAATTTGCCCAATGAATGTTACCAGAAATAAGGAGGGTAGATCCTAAGGAGGACAATATTGCATTGGACTAGAAAGATTTGAGCAGTGAGGCAGGACTTCAACTGGCTTTTGGAGGTTGAAGTGGGAGAGATCTGCTGAGTAGTTATAATATAGGCAGAATTACAAGTAAGGCAAGCCCAAGTTATGGACAGCAAATATCCATCCATTTGGGTAGTGGGAGCTTATGCTGAGGAATATGCTGGAACAGAGACCTGAAGCCTTCTATGAAAGGCCTTGAATACCAATTTGATGATTTAGTGCTTTATTTTCTAAAGTTGACTTCAGAGCAGAAGCTGATACAATAAAGTAACCGGGTCCTTTTTAACATCTGAGAACGAAAAAAAAAAAAAAAATCTGAGAACTGCTATTCTCAGATTGGATTATATTTGCCTTCTTCCAGAAATAAAGGGGAGTTAATTGGTATAAAGGATGATTAATTAGAAGAAAAAAAATTAATCCTCATTTAGGCATCTTTTAGAATCTCTTCTCAGGATACACATGGACTTATGAGTCCTACCAGGAAGTTAATTGTAAGTTTCAAATTTTTAGTATTGACTAGAACAAATTATTCAAGATGAGCACCTACCAGAAAGATTAAAAAGCAGGTCAAGAATCCAGAAATGAGAGGTACCCAGAAGGTACACTTGAATGATAAACATGTGGAACACTCTCTTGCCTCCGAGTATTCTGCATTGTCAAATACACTGGCTGGATGGATGAAAATAGATGCCAGTTTTTCTGTGCATGTTTCAGGCAGCATGACACATACAATCAACCCCAAGTAGCTAAAACTGAAAAAAAAAAAAAAAAAAAAAAAAATATATATATATATATATATATATATATATATATAGTAAAATTTGGGAAAACTGAGGTGAAGTGGATGGAATATCATATTTTTTTTCCTTCCATCCTAGCTGACTTTGCTGAGTACCCTCACTCCAGGGCTAGCTCGAGGTCTGAATTATACCTATTTCATTTTTAATCTTGTGGTTACTACTCTCACAGCAGAGCTTCAAAATTCCAAATGCTGTCAGCCCTGCTGAACTGAAATAGTCAGTGGCTTCATGTGGAGGAATAAATGGCAATTGCAGACATAGATCTTGTTGCTATTTCAGTTCTCACTAGGAAGTGTCAAGGGACTATCCTCATCTGTTCTTCACCAAAACACTGGCAGGTGAGACATCCTTAGGATAATATGTTGATTTCCAAGATGATTCCCTGGAGGAAATTTGGAAATAGTGACGTTTCAGAGTAGGTTATTAAACTGAATTCAGGGGGCCTTCCAAGTATCAAGAGGGAGAGAAGAGATAGATACCACATAGCATTGAGGAAGCAGGACATGGTAAGTGAAGGAAGAGTTTTAAAAAACAATTAGTTGTAAAAGAAGAAAGAGATTTCAGAGAAATTTCCAGAGAACACAAGCTGCAGTGTCAGAATTACTATCATTGCTATAACGATAATAGCTACTTATTTCTACATAATTTTCTTCACAAGGATTTCGAAGCACTTCACGCAAAAGTACAACCAGTTTCTGATTTCTAAATGGATGATGCAAACCATAGTGATAGGATGGGTTCACATATGATATTAGATAACATTTAGTAAGTCATAGATCTGATTTAGAAGAACAGAGTTATCTAAAGCAGAAATTAATCAGAATAGGCCTATGGGGGAGAAGAGTGAGCCACTAATTCTAAAAGTTTTTACCTGTACTAATTCACTGAATCTTCATAACATCCCTGTAATCAGGGTACTATTATTATTTCCATTCTAAAGATGAGTAAATTGAGGGAAAGAAAGACTAAGAAACTTGCCTAAGATCACAGAACAGAGCCAGGATTTAAATGCAAGTACTGAGTCCAGAGACTAAGCTATTAACTATTATGTGACCTCTTGCATCTTCTACATTTTTCATATTGGTTAATCAGGCACAGAGAATGTACATGGTTTCTTTTCCAATATGTTTTCTTCCTCAGTTGGGCTTCAGGGCATGATGGTAATCAGGAGCCAGGAGATCTGGTTCTAGCCCAAAAGAATCTACTTGTAATTTCTTGTTTGGGAATCATACTATCTTTAAACGAGTCACTCAACCACTGTTGAACTCAGTTTGTTCATCTGTAGAATGACAGAACTGGGCTAATATTTTCCAATATCTCTACCATTGAGAAGTTAATGAAATCAGTGCTGAAAACTCTGGATAATAGGTTTGGGTCCAGTGATCTGTTGATCTCAGGCTGAGAATTGCCTTAATACTGTTTCAGTACCTGATCTGACTCCCTCCCCCATTAAAAGATTAATTTATATTCACAGCCTCCCTCCTCCTCAATCTCTTTCTTCCTCTTCTCTTTTTCTTTCCTGCCTCCCAATAATTTCTTTGACATCATCTTTCTGAAGTCTTTACACTCAGACTTAAGAAATCCTGGGTTTTTCCTAAAAGTCCTGATCTGAGCCGTCAGTGATTTGGGTATCTTTGATCCTTCCCAATCAGATTTATTGCTGCCTGGCACAGACTATATCCTACAACCTGCCTAAACATTTTTATAAGTCTTTTTCCTCCTAATTAACTGGTTGTTGTTGTTGTTGTTGTTTTAAATCCTTTTCTAGACCCCTTTTCATGATCTCCCATGTTGGACTTAAAGAAATTTATTAGATACTATTTTTTTCATTTCTCTACTTTCTTCCTCTGCCACTTAGAAAAAGAAAACACTTTCATAGAGTCTGTGAGCTCTTAAGTACTTAAAACTCAACACTTCATATGACCTGAATCACATGGTATTTAGTAGCTAGCTCAGAAACTAATCAAGTTTGATGATGGGTTAGGTGCGGGGAGGTAAAATAACATTTCAAAAAAGCTTTAAGGTCAAGGGATGAGGAGAAGGGGAAGCCTTAAAGCTTATGAGATTTATAGTTCAGAGGCTAATAGCTGGCAGTACAATGTCTATTAATTAGACTCATAGTCACATGTGAATTAAAATCCCATGTTCCGGAAAAGCCATGTTCTCCTTGTTGCTACAGTCCTGTTCCTACTGCAGTATTTGGGCATCTTTTCAGCAGAGTAAAGCGTGGTATACTGCAAGAGGAGATCTTAACTGATTTTCTTACTGCTGACTCATAGAGGTTAGCCTCAGTAGTGATTAACTGATGATAAGAACAAATCTGTATCCCTTAAAAGAGAGGCGACAATCCTTTTTAAGGGTTTGTATTTCCTTTTAAATGCTTAACAATCATTCTAGAGAAATTCAAAGTGAATGACAATGTCAGCACCGGATTGATGCTGCATGACAGCTGCACTAGATTTAGGGATTGATTTCTGTGGTCGTGGAAAAATATACATGATCCTCTTAGCTAGTAAAGGAAGCCAAATTCTGTTTCATGTGAAGGGGGAACTAAAGCAACTCACTAATCTTTTCTTCTGCTTTTGGATTTTTGTTGTTGTTGTTGACCTGGATTTGGTTCCTATTCCCCAGAGATGGCTAATTCTTTCATATCTTAAATTGAGACTGCACTTTCTGCTGATTCACCTCACCCATCCTCTAAAATGGTTCATTGTATACTTGAAGAGCAAGGTTATATTCCTCACTAGAGTGGTCATCTAGTCTCATCACTTCCCCATCACTTCCTATATCCAAATACCACCACTCACAGATTTTGAATTTGGGAGATGACTTTTCATGCCCACAGGTTGAGTGAGTGGCTTCTATTCTTTGCTGACAACAGCACTTCAGAAAATGAAAGCCTTCAGAGATGTCCCCCTGAGCCCTGCACTCTGGCCTCACTCCTATTTCAGAGAAATATCTGGGTGTAGCTCTGAGAATTCTGCAAGTTAGACGGAATTCCTTTTTTATGGAGAATCTCAGACCATGCTGTGGATTTCCTTTCTTCATATTCATCTTTTGTACAGTTTCAAAAAATAATGACTGACAAATTGCAAAGCAGCATATTGAATTTCTCTGCAGTTAGTCCAAGATCGGTCTGACAGCTATAAGTAAGAATTTTGCAACTTCTCCATTGACAGAGAGTAGAGGGAAAGAGATGCCTGAGTCTACTAGGAAGACTATGCATAGTCCTGTCGAGTGGATTTTTTATTTTAGTGGAAAAGCCTATTGTAACTTCACTGTAATGCTAGAAATCAAGATAGCATTCCTGATTTAGGCCAGATAAATTGCTGAACATAACCACTTTTTTTTTTTTTTTTTTTCAAATTCCAAGATGACTGTCCCGTGTTCCTCAAACATAAATCAGCTGTCATTATGGCACTTTTCATTAATTAATTCAACAAATATTTATTGAGCATCTTTCATGTGACAGGAAAACACTGTACTGATTACTGAAGACAGAGCAGTAAATAAAGCATGCATGTTTCTGCCCTCAGTGCATTTTTCTGGGCGCCCTGTTTTGAGGTATTTTCATTTTAGAAGACATGTTTCACATAGAATCCCTTTTTGAATCTAATATATTAACCCAACTTAGAAAAGAACTTGGCTATCTATTCAAAATGTGCAATTGATTGAAGGTTTCTACTAAGTGGTCAGTATTCATAGCAAGATTGCTACATCATAAACAGAATATGTATTAAGAACCAGCCTACGTCGGGCTCCCTGCATGGACCCTGCTTTTGTCTCTGCCTCTCTCTCTGCCTTTGTCCCTGCCTCTCTCTCTCTGTGTCTCTCATGAATAAATAAATAAAATCTTTAAAAAAGAACTGTTTAAAAAAAAGGGACTCCTGGGTGGCTTAGTGGTTAAGCGTCTGCCTTCGGCTCAGAGGTGATCCTGGAGTTCCGGGATCAAGTCCCACCACCAGCTCTCTGCATGGAGCCTACTTCTCCCTGCCTATGTCTCTGCCTCTCTCTCTCTCTCTCTCTCTGTCTCTCATGAATAAATAAATAAAATCTAAAACAAAAAAACAAAAAACAAAAACAACTGTTTAAGAACCAGCCTTAGTCGTCAAGGAATTCAGTAAATATTTAAGATATGCCCTTATGTAAATTTGTCTCTATTAACATGGATATCACTAAAATTTCCTTTAAGTATCTGTCTGTATTCCTGTATCCCAGTCTATTGGGATCTCTCCCTATATATATTATTCCCACCACTCATGGAGAAAAGAGGTCAAGCTTTAAGGAATGTGGTACTTCCTAGGCCAGAAAACCTAGCCCCAACTATAAAGTTCATGCAAGAGTAGGGTGACTGAAAGAAAGAGCAGCATCTTTTTGATGACAGTACTCCCCAAATCAAGCTACTTCCCTCCTCTGAGAACTTCCTGTCATTAAAGGAGTTTCAAATATTTAGGATCAAGTAAAAATATGTGTTAGTTCCCCAGTTCTTGCTTTTAGAAATTTACCTCTTCATACCAATCTCCCTTGTATGATTTATCACATTGCTTTGTAATTACATATTTATGCATTTTTCTCAACAGACTATAAAAGTTTTTGAGAGAAAGGGCCATATGTTAACCATCTTTGAATCCTTGGTAACAGTGTCTGTCACACACCAGGTAGACAGAAAATGAATGAATGAATTGGAATACCAACTACCCCTTTGCGGAAAAAGGAATTCTACTGCTGTAAGTAATGCCTACTTTTATTGACCAAATGTTATAATCAGAACAATTCAGGAATGCAGATTCACCCTAAACATTGGAATGGAGTTTGTCCCAAGGAAGCACTTATGTTCACCCAACTAGTTGCCCAACTTTGGCAGATAATTTATTTTTCTCATCTGCTCTTTTATCACAAATGAATCAGGGGTTAAAAAGCTAAGGAAGACTCAGGTGATTCTCAAGAAAGTGTTGCCAAAAGCAGGTTTATATTCAGAGATGAAAAGCCGTTGCCTTTGAGTGATTTAAGTCAGTTTCACATACAGAGCCAGCTTTTTAACATATATAAAATACATGGTTAAAATTCTTTACTTTTCACTAAGATGAAAATGATATTTTTGATGCTCCTGTCTACACATATCGTAGTTAACAGGGATATAGATTGGTGGCTTCAGCTAACTCTCATTTTCAGTGTCACATATTTGCTGCTTCTCTGTTAGAATGGCAGCCTGGTGTACTTGATGTTGAGTTTGCTTCCCAGAGATTTTCCTCAAACATGTCAGCTTCTAACTTTTCCTTTCAAACATCCAGTGTTCTCTTGCCTAGGAAAGAAAAATAAACAAGGCATGATGTGGTAAATCAGTCCCACTTGTCTTTTTTTAAAAAGCTGTTACCAACTAAGCACTGAATTTTGCATTTCTCTTGACCTAGCCGTTGTCATGAAACAAGTCTAAAACCACTGTTCAGTTATCCTGCACCCTACTCTCTCCAGCTGAGAACAAAGATCCCACTGGATGACCATAAGAAAAAAGTAACTAACTTATTGAATGACTGTGGTATGGTGCACTAAATCCTTGACATACATTGACTCATTGAATCTCTATAACACCTTAAAAGAGTTTAAAATTCTTGTCTCTGACTGCAAGGTCTATGTGTTTCCCACCACTCTATGAGTTTTCCCATCAGTTACATACAATCCATTGAGATCTTCTAACAGAAAGTGTGCTCCTGACCTGTAGAACATGAGTCAGTAAAATCCAAAGAACTCAGTCCTCTGGACTGAGTCCTCTGGACTAAAAAGTCAGGTGAGATATCGTGGTATGAGGAACCAGGAGAAAGTCAGCATCTAGACAAGCTCATTGAGCACTGGATTGAGAGAAATGGCTGCATATGTAGCCCATTTCTGCCACTGCAATTATATGACCCTGACCAACTTACATAACCTGAACTGAGCCTCAGTTTTCATGTCTATAAAAAGCAAGCAATAGCTGCCTTGCATATGTCACGTGGTTATCATGAGACTTAAGGGAGCTAATGCTTGTGAAGTGCTATTCCCTTCACCACTCTGGGAACAAGAAAGAAACTGTTGTTATTATGTACTATTAGCCATCATTTGCAATGCCAGATTTCCAGTGTTCTTTATTGCAGGTTATGTTAAGGCCATATACTTCTTTTCCTCTTTATAATGTTGAATTTGCTTACAGAAATAGGTCTTGGTATCACAGTATTTTTTAGCTTGAGCAGCATGCATGATAAAATGGGAAAATGTGTCAACATTCTTTGGTTTTTCTATTTGGGGGAGGATTTTAAAAATGCCTTTGCATAGCATCTCTGCTTGCAGAATGGCCTTGTGAGTCTCAAGATAGCATTTGGAAACCCAAGAGGCTTAGTTATGGTTTAACTAAACACTGGTCCCCTCTTGCTTGGTGCCTGGGGACTTAAGGCCCTTAAGGAGTTAAAAAGAGATGGTATGCAAAATTTTCTGCTATTCTTTAGCTTAAGAAAAAGAAATTTGCTGTGAGCTACTTAGTGAATCCTTACTGAAGCTACATCTGTTGGCTTCATTATGTATTCAGCTTTGTGTTAGGTTTTTTGTCGGCAAGGGTTGGATTCCTTATTAAATATTGTGTGTGTGCATGTGTGTTTTGTATGTGCTCACAATATGAAGGCAGAGAGGTGCAAACAACAGATGTTTTCTTGCAGCCAGCCTTGGGTACAAGATTCCTGCATGTCTCACCTCATTGTCAAAACCTTTAGCTTTATTCATAAACCAATAAATATGAAACCTACATGGGTGAGTTACGTGAACTGCAAAATGTATGCTCCTAAGTCTCTCTCTTTTTTTTTTAAAGAAGTAGCCAACCCATTTTTTTTTTTTTTTTTTTTTTTTTTTTTTATGATAGTCACACAGAGAGAGAGAGAGAGAGGCAGAGACACAGGCAGAGGGAGAAGCAGGCCCCATGCACCGGGAGCCCGACGTGGGATTCGATCCCGGGTCTCCAGGATCGTGCCCTGGGCCAAAGGCAGGCACTAAACCACTGCACCACCCAGGGATCCCTGCTCCTAAGTCTCATTCACAGAATGACTTCTTTTCAAAGTCGGAACAGGATCTCAAAGCAACCCTGACCGTGGCGATAACCTCAGATTCTGCTTTTGTGAGAAATCTTGTGAATCTAAGGCTAGAGGATTAGAGAGCTCTTTGGGAAAAAATTTTGAAATCCACATTGTTTTTTGAGCATCTACTGTGTACTAGCTATTATATTATGATTTACTGTAGTTAGCAGTCTTTTTTTTTTTTTTTTAGATTTTATTTATTTATTTTAGAGAAAGAGAGCGTACAAGAGTTGGGGGGGTGGCAGGAGGGAGAGGGAGAGAGAGAAAATCTCAAACAGGCTCCTCACTGAGCACAGAGCCCAAGTGGGGCTCCCTCCTGGACCCTGAGAGCATGACCTGAGCTGAAATCAAGAGTCTGCTGGCTAACCAACTGAGCCGCCCAGGCACCCCCTACTGTAGCTAGTATTATACTTAATTTGTGCAGCAACCATGTGGTGGGTGTTATTTTCTACACTTAGAGATGTTACTGTCTGACCAAGGTCCTGTCAAGGTGCTAAGTGCTGCTCCTCCCTTCTCCATGAACCAGTGGATACATAAACAGGGATTAGTGATGAAAATATGAAGCTTTTTGCTTGAGCCTGGTCGAAAAAAAATGGACCAGCAGCCAGAATTAGACTAGTTCTGTTCCAAATCTACATATTGGGACCCACCAAAGAGAAAGGGCCGCAGAGATAAGTGTAATCAGACTGAATAGCTAGAAAACTAAGGTTCTATCTTTCTCTTCCACCCAAACCTCTCGAAGCACAGAATATTTCTCAGGAGGTTTGCAGCTTGGAGGAGCAGAAAATACAACCTTGCTGTAAGCAGGTAAATCTGAGAAAAAAAATCAAGTTGGAGGAGACGGGGTTGCATTTTCCTAAGCTGGGACAAATAAAGAAAGGATTGGAGAGGATGATAGAAGCTATCTTCGCAGTACTGGTCTTCCCAAAGAGTGGAGGTTCCCATTTTAAGGGACAAGGTAGGAATTGATGAGTCTTTGATCATCGGAAAATGGTTCTTCCTTCTTCCACATAGATAATAGAAGAGAAAACTTGAGTTTGACTTTAAGATCTTAAGTGCATTTCTACGGACCCTCCACAATCAGTGACCCATTACTTTAGGTCATTGATTCTTAGACTAGGGTCTTTGGACCAGCGGCCTCCACATCACCTGAGAGTTTGTTAGAAACGCAGTTCTCAGACCCCACCCCACACCTACAGAATCTGAAACTCCAGTGGAGTGGGGGGGGGGGGGACAGAGTCTGTGTTTTCATTACCTCCAAGTGCTTCTGAGGCATGCTCAAGTTTAAGAACCAATGTCCTAGAGATCTTAGTAACTCCTTTAAGTGTTCACGTTCATCCTAAAGTGGGTCTGATGAGGATGAGGTGTTTCTACTGTTCTCTGCCTCACAAAAGCTGTGACTAGGGACTCAGAAGAGGTGCTATTATTCATGAGAATGAATTCAAAGGATAAAGAAGGTGAGTATTCACAGCATGAGGACAGGTGTCTTGGGTGGGGGACAGAGGGCTCCTTTGTTATATTTTTCTTCCCCTGCAACAATGGCTCAATCTCTGGCTCCTAGAATCTTCCCCCCTAAATCTTACCAAAATATAAAATCTCACCAAATGACAGGACAGCCCCTTCCTTCTTTCTGCTATGCCAGCCTGCAGCCTCTGAAGGACATCAGAGAGGAAAATGTACCCACTGTGCAAAGGATAAAGCAGTTCCCATTGCTCCTCTTTGGGCCCTTCTATAAACTGTCATGGGTACAAGGAGGAGACCTGGCCCCTTTCCACACATCCCTGCAATTTCTGGTTTTCTGCTCTGGATCACAGCACCAATTGATTGCCCTTGGGGGAAAGAAAGGATACTGATGGCTCACATCACCCTTCTTTTCTGCCCCCCTCTCATGTAGAATCACACATTTGGGTTGCTGGGGCAGACCTTACAAATGACCTTTTTAAAAGATGTTAAATGACTAGGCCCAGCAACAAATTACTTACCAAAGTCACAGGGTGAACGTTGCAGCCAGGACTCTTAACTCACAGTTCACTGCTGCTTTTACTGCCCTGGACTGCCTTGCCCCTTCTGCCTCCACCTCTTTCACATTTTCTTTCCAGCACAGGTCCATACTTCAGTCTGGAAATCTCTCAGTCTGCTGTTACCCTCAGAGGTCTTTGGCCTCAGATGGTGACCGAGCATCTGTAAAAGCAAGGTTGAAACATTCCTATGATTCGGAGCTGCCAAGCAGAGCTTCTTGAAAAGGTTGGCTATGTTGCTTGTGTTTATTTGGTTTTGCACATGACAAAAATTCAAATATAAGTGGGTTAGGCGAAAATGGAGATTAATTGTCTTACTCAAAGACTGTGAGTAAATGTTGAACAGTCGAACCATGGGAAGAGCAGAGAGGTGTTCAAACACTAACAAGGCTCTCTCTTTGCCTCCTGTCCCTGCTTCTTTCTGTACATTAACTTCACTTTCTCTTGTGAAAAAGCCAGTTCCTCCTTCCACATACCCGAAACATGGGCACCCGATTTGTACTTTTTACACATCCACTATGGAAAAGGCACTGCCATTTGTTGTCTGTACCCCATGTTAAAAAAATCTCAGGGAGGGGCGTCTGGGTGGCTTAGTTGGTTAAGTGTCTGCCTTTGGCTTAGGTCATGATACTAGGGTCCTGAGATCGAGCCCCATAACAGGCTCCCTGCTCAGTGGGGAGCCTCTCTCTCTTTCTGTCTCTCATGAATAAAATAAATAACATCTTAAAAAAAATCTCAGGGAAAGCCTCTGATTGGTCCAGCTTGGGACCAACACCAATCAGTTATGAATGTGGAGTCTTAGGGAAGAGTATGACTTATGTGCTGGAACAACATGATATTCAACTGGGGGTGGAACCAGTTTCTTGGCAGACATAACAAGCCACAGTATGTGTCCTATATACACAGACATGATTATTATCAGGTCATTTACCAAATATTTATATTAATTCACCCTGTAAGTATTTAAAGACACTTGTTTCTTTTTTCCAAATTGTTTCCCCCACTATGTCCTAATTTTTAAATCTTTATGGCAGCTCTGGAAAGGAAGATGTAAAAGGGGGAAAAAAGTCATTTTTCAGAAATAAAAACTGGAACCTATGAATTCGCCCTAAAAAAGGCAGTCAAATTAGTCAAAGGCAGAGCCAGCTCAAGGATGAAGGTTGGCCAGATGTCCAGTTCTGCTCCTAATTAATGGATGGCAAACTAATGGCCCCTAGGCTTAATACCATTCACCAACTTACTTTATTTGGCCAATGCTGGATTTGCAGATATCTTAAATATGATCATCTTAAGGCAGGGTATGTCTCCTCCAATTCGCCATAGAGCCTAACACTACATGTCTTTATGTACCTGGTTCAATCCACACAGTTCTATTATCTTCCCAGCCCCTATAGACATTTGAGTTTGCTTCTGCTGCCTACCAAAGTTAACAGCATTCTTGGTGGTTCTATGATCTGCCAAAATCAAATACAAGTTTCTTGGGTTATTTTGCCACAATTTTTCCCTAGAGATGCCTTCATAAGTTATGTCAATATTTTGAGAGACAATATTGGGCAAATAAGTTTCACTAAATAGACCAAGCAATTTTTACTTTTTAAAAAATCTGAATAGAATTAGCTTTTTGTTTTTCCCGCTGACCCTGCTGGCAGTCTGGTGACACCTATGGATCCCTTTGCAAAGTGATACTTTTTTAATGTATAAAATTGAATACATAAGATTTCATAGGAAACAAATTATATTGAGATATGTTTTTTTTTAATTTTTTTAAAATTTTTATTTATTTATGATAGTCACACACACAGAGAGAGAGAGAGAGGCAGAGACATAGGCAGAGGGAGAAGCAGGCTCCATGCACCTGGGAGCCCGACGTGGGATTCGATCCCGGGTCTCCAGGATCGCGCCCTGGGCCAAAGGCAGGCGCCAAACCGCTGCACCACCCAGGGATCCTGAGATGTGTTTATCAAAGTATTTTTAAATTTGTGATGTAGTAATATATTATCTTTTAAAAAGTACAGCATTAAATAGCAGTATTTGGTGGAGAGTCTAATAATGACCACAATTTCAAGTAGTAATAAGAGTATACATTTTGAGATACCTGTAACAACTGTGAAGTGATATGGAAGTCATCTGCGATTTCTACTGGTGCTGCATCAGGGGTCGGGATCCCCTCCAGCACTACCAGTGTAGAGGTGGGAGTAAGCCAAAGGAGAGGAAGGAAAGGTAGATCTGCATGTCATGTGGGCATAAGCGATACTTGGGGTTCCCTGAAGCAGTTATTTTTTGTTGTGTAACAAATTACCCCAAAACTTAAAACAGCAATTTCTTATTTCTCATGGGCCTGTGGTTAACTGGATAGGATGGTTCTTCAGTCAGCTGGTAGATTGGCTGGGGTCTTGTTGGTCTGTAATGTCCTCACTTCCACAAGTGGTGGTTGTTAACTGGCTGTGGGCCAGGGTGACAAGTGACTAGACCAACTATCTCTCATTAACCAAAAACAGCAAGAAAGGATGAGCACCAGCATGGGAGCACTTTTAAAGTCTGTTTAGGCCCAAAATGCTATTGTCCCATTGGCCAAAGTAAGTCTCATGGCTAAGCACAGAGTCAGTATGGGAGGGGGCACCCAAAATTATGATACTGAGAGGAGAAGTATTACAACCATTTTTGCAAAACTATCTACTACAGCCCCCACCAAACATGGGAGCGTTAATCAGAGAAAGCCCTTCTATCTGCCACAGGCTGGGCACCAGGCCTCCATCCTGGGGCTATGGAGCTCCCACTAAATTTCACACACCAGGGAATTTAGGCATGGGTTATTATAATCTGCCAAATTTAGAGCCTCCGGGCTTAAGTTTTAGATATCCTTGGGTCAAGAAGGTGCCTGGAACATCTCTCTGCGTCTCTCCAAGTTAACATCCACAGACCCAGATGTCCAGTAAATTCAGGGGGTACACAAAAGGAAAATTTTCTCCTCTGAACATTAAGGCTGAGTAAGCCTTTCAGGATTCAAACTGGAAAAAAACAAAAACAAAAACAAAAACATCACCTTCTTATGGTTTTGTGAAGACGTTTCTTTATCTGAAATTTTGCCTGGGCTTGCCTTGGTGTGGGCAGTTGTATTTGAACTTTTTTTTTTCTTCCCCTGTTTAAGCAAACTCTTCTTTCTCCTCTAATTGCAAGAGCTCCCCATCATGGTAGAAACAATTCTCAGCCAGTCCTCTGCCCAATGAGCACTTTGGAAATGGGAACCCAAGGGAGGAGGCAGTGGAAAAAACCCTGAAGGCTTTTCAACTGTGCTGCTGCGTCATGGAAAACCAGCGACGCACCTGCGCTGGTGCCTCCCAGCAGGTCCCACGAGAGCCTTCGTCTTAGTTATTCCGTGGATGAGCAGGGGTTGTCTGACTCACCCAGCTGTCTAGTCCGGCACTTCAAAAAGCATTCTGAGTCCTGCTGTACATTTTCTCAGCTCACTTCAGATATCAGATGGCAGACTCCTGAGGATCAGACCTTGAGCAGAGAAACTGTTCACTCTTTCAGATCCTGTACCAGCTTCTTTACTGAGCTCGCCACTACCACCCCCCCAACACACACACATACAGACACACGCACAGACACACACACACACACGTGTGCACAAATTTAAATAAAGGCTTCTAAATTCTTTAGTCAGCATGCTCTCTTAGGCTGGGTCCTCCCACAGAAACAGACCCTGAGGACATGAGTACACATATTTTATTTGAGAGGTGACCCTAGGAAACACTAGTAGGTGAGCCAGGGAAGCATGAGAATGAGAAGGAAACCAGTGCAAGGGGATATTTGTGAGCAGGCTACCACCTGCTGGGGCTCAGTCCTGAATTGCTTCATTTAAAAGACAAGGAATCGGGGCACCTGGGGGTGGCTTAGCTGGTTGAGTGTTTGCCTTCAGCTCAGGTCATGATCCCAGGGTCCTGGGATCGAGCCCCACATCAGGGTCCCTGCTCAGTGGGAAGCCCGCTTCTTAAAAAAAAAAAAGAAAAAAAAAATAAATAAAAGACAAGGAATCTGAAGTATAGGCAAAGCAATTCCCATCCTTCAGAAGCTATAAACTTGCCTCCAGCCCTGTGGGAGGCCAAGCTACTCCGGAGACTGGAGAAATCCCAAAGGCGCTGAGTCATAGCTTGAGTAGCCCTCAGAATGCACAGGGAAGGTGGGTGCCAAGGAGATACAGGTGGAGCATTACGGATGGCTGCTACTCTTGTGCAAACTGTCATCTCCAAATACCCCAAGCACATACCCATCTCCAGCTTTGGTCCATTTGGTTTAGTCAACATGTTTATTCAACACATATTCATTAGGCCCCTACTGGGTACCATTTATTCAACACCCATGTTCTGAGTTTCTGCGTACATAATTGCATTTGCTTCCCGTGACAACCTGCAAGGAGGTATTATTAGTTTCATTTTACAGATGAGAAAAGTGAGGTGCAATGAGGTTAATAAATTACTGTAAGTCCCCCAACCTGAAAATGGCAGAGCTGAGATTCCTATCCAGGTCCACTTTTGAGTGTCAACTCCATCCATCCACTGTAACCACCACCCAGTTAGGTCAGGACACTATCCTGCTCCTTTGAGAAAAGGCTCACCCATGCCCAGCCCCTGTGCCACCATTTTCCAGAATCTTTCCCCTCTCCCTTCTTTTTCTGTCCTGTTCTTTTATCTCTTGTTTTCAAGCTGCCTCCAGGGAATTACCTCCTGACCCTTTGGTGTTCCAAACCCTCTCTCAGGGCAGTGGGCTGCCCCTCTCACCTTTCAGGCCCCCTGACCTTGGGCACTGTGACATCTCTCTCCAACCTCATTACATCTTGGACTTTCCAGGTCCTTAAATAGCCTCCAGCTCACACCCAACCATGATCTGTGCTCCTCCAGCCCACATCTGTCGGGCACTTTGGCAGGTCCTGCCGTTTCTGGTATCCTGCTGAAGGAGTCAGAGAACTGTCTCTTTGTGACATCTTGTGACTTTGGGACTGATTTCACCTGTGGGCCCCAAGCAAACGGGCACCAAATGTTTTGTTTTTGAGCATCAGACCAAAATGCAAGTCCCAATTTACTGTTGTTAATATTTTAAAAATAAAATGGCATGAGGTGAGGACCAGGAGAGGGAATAATTAATTCCAGCCTGCCAGCAGGAGAGTGGGAGGAAGGAGGCAGCTCTTGCAGTCTCAGGGAGGACACCCCGCAGTAAACACAGAGCTTCAGCTTCCAGGTGGTGAAGAAATATAAAGGGGGGGCAGGTGGGATGCAAAACAATTCTGCAAGGCACTATTTTAGAGATAATGTGTCTGACTTCATGAAACACATACTGTCATTTTGAAAAACAATATCATAGAGCATTAGTGCCAATACTACCTCTGGTGCTCTGGAGCCAGTACTGGTGAGCAGCCCATTTACTCCACCTCTCACAGAACAAAACCAGAAAAAAGTTGGAAATGCAAGAAGTATAAGAAGGGGGATGATATCTGTGATGGAAAATGGCTTCTTGTAGATCAGTGAGTGCAAATTTTATACCATGGATCCAAATAGACCATTTTTATTCTTTATTTTTTATTTTGAGAGAGAGAGAGAGGGAGAGCATGAGCAGGTGTGGGGCAGGCAAAGGGAGAGGGAGAGAGAATCTCAAGCAGGCTCCATGTTCAGCACACAGCCTAATCTGGGACTCGATCTCACAACCCTGAGATCATGACCTGAGTCGAAATCGAGAGTTGGACATTTAACTGACTGAGCCACCCACTTGCCCCTAAATAGACCATTTTTAAATGATCATTTTAAAATCCAAAGTGTTTTAGCAGAGAAGGAAGAGTAGGGGCCTTTGGCATTCATACCTAGTTTTGAACCCCATCTTGGATCCCAACTCTCCAGGCGCTTTGGAACCACACAGCATGCTGTGTCATCTCTGTGCCCACATGTGTGGGTTACATTGTAGAATCAGGGAAGGTTGAACTGGAAGAAATGTTGGGAAGCCTCCAACCCAAACTCCTCACTCCAGTAAAGATACGGTTTAGACTTTGTTAACAGTTGTTAACTAGAGCCCCCCCAGGCTACACCACAAAACCAACCAGCATTCCCTAAGTGGAGGATTGGAGGGAGATGAGAGGGGTTTGTAAAAGCCCTCTGATTTCAGGAGGCACCAGGAATGCACAGAGGCCTTTCTGGAGCTCAGATGCATTTCTTATTTATTGCTGTGTAACAACATTACAGCAAGCCCAGAGGCTTAAACCAGCACACATTTATTATCTCACAGCTCCATGGGTCTTGGGTGTGGGCACAGCATGGCGGCGGGCTCTCTGTTTAGGGTCTCACAACCTCCTGGAGCTGCATTCTCATCTGGAGCCTGAGGTCTACTTCCAAGCTCCTTCAGGTTGTTGGTGGAATTCAACTCCTTGCCTGATAGGACTGAGGGCTGGGTTTCCTGGCTGACTGTGAGGCGGGAGCCCTTCTCAGTTCCTCACTGCTTGGCCCCCTGTAGGCCCAATCACAAAGATTGCAGTTGAGCTCCTCAAGGCCAGCAGCAGGGTTTCCTCAGGAAGGTTCAGGTCCTTCTTGTAAGGGTTTTCACCTGGTCAGGCCAGGCCTAGGCCTGGATGATCTCCCTTTCGATGATCTCAAAGTCAGCTGATTGAGGGCTTTAATTACACATGCAGAATCCCTTTACCTTTTCCTTATGGCCTGACCTTATGGTGTGACATCTTGTCATATTCACAGAAGCCACCCACACTCCATGTGATAAGATTCCACACAGAGCCTGTGTGCCAGGAGTGGGAATTGTGACAGCCATTCTAGAATTGTGCCTCCCACACCAGGGAAAGCCCTGTTCTTCTCCCTTCAGCCAGCCGCATGCCCCTATTCTGAGAACACCTGGATGCACATCACAGTCAGGGGCCTCCCAGATGACCATTTCTCAGCAGCCAGGCTTCATTTTGAACTGGGTAATTTTGATGTTTGCAGACCTGCCTGCTGGCCTGAGTTGGGGCCTGCGTGCATTTTCCTGACCTTGATTGCCTCAATCCACAATCATCGTTCCAGAAGAGGCAAGGCTCACAGAGCCCTGGAAGAGCAGGCAGGGGGCTCTAGAGGGTTTGACTTTCAGTGTTTGCTGTCAGCATCCTGGAGAGTGATGCCAATGGCTCCAATGACTCTGTGGGGCCAGCAATCACTGCAGGCTTGCAGGGGGGTGGGGGGGTCGCTGGCATGAGATGAGCTATGGAACTCCTCTGGGAAGCAGCTGCTAGGGGTAATAGGAGCGTCTGCAGCCTTGCTGAGCTTTCACAGAGCCAAACAAGAGGTCTGGGGCTGCCCACCCCATGCATGGGAGGTCTGTGTGGCTGGGGGTATTCAGCATTCTGAACCCTGCCAAAGCTGGACCACTTTGAGCTGGAAAGAGCAGCAGAGGCCTTGGCCAGAACCACAGATTGGGACAGACCTCAAGGGGCAGGCTGGCAGAGAGCTACAATCAAGATAGGGGCAGCTTCTTTGTTCAGTGATCTACGGGCAGCCTGGCAATGCTTCCTGAGCCCCAGAGGGCATCCAGTGGGTTGAACCCTGTGGATCTTCATCACTCAGAGTAGGAGCACACAGCATCCATCAGTTCTCCTTTATTCTTCCTGTCATCCACCACATATTTACTGAGCATCTATATGCCGACTGCTCCTCTAGGCACTGGGAAAACAAGTGAACATCAGGCAAGATTTCCTCTCGTGGAAATAACACATTAGCAGGAGGAGATAAACTGAAAAACACAGAAACAGCAGTATCAGATGGGGCTGGAGGCTAAGCAAGAGGCTAAAATCGGGTGAGGGGGTAACAAGAGAGGCAGGGAAGGCCCCTCTGAAGAAATGGCAGTTAAGCTCCAGATGAGGAGGGACCCATCCCAATGGAGAGAGTATTTCAGAAGGTTGGTACAAATTCCTGAGGCAGGAGCAAGGCTGGTGTGTTTGCACATCCAGGGAACTGGTGCACCTGCCAGTTAGGAGTAATAAGGATCAGGGCAGGGCACCTCCAGCAGCCATTATAGTAGCCACGACTTTCCTGGTGGAGGAGAGGGGATGACCAGGCTATGAAGCACCCTGCTGCAAGAAAACATTAGACCCCAAATTTTCAAAATAAATTAAATGAGCTAACACGGGACCCCTGTTATAGGAGGAAGCTCTCATTGCCCACAGGTTCTCTTCAAAAAAATCTTTAAACAGTCAGCTCTCACTACGCACTTAAAATGGGAATTGATTTACTGGTGTTCCATTCACCTAGCTTCTTAGGAATAAATTCAGTGCATGTTGGAGAGTGTCAAAAACCAAAATGCATACTGAATAAAACAAAGCAGAGAGATGTATTGCAGGGGTTTTGACCTGCAAGCCAGGAAACCCAAGGCTATGGGAACAGTTGAGTTCCAAGTTCCCCACAGACTAAGGGATTTTTTATGGGATAAATACAGAACTTATTCAGCTTTTTCAGCTGATTGGTTGCCTAGTGGTTACTGCCACAGAAATTGAAATCCTTTTCTGAGAGTAGATGTGGCCTGTTCACCAGGAATACATTCACCAGGAAGAACCACTGCACTATGATCACAGAGATGGAGCCAGTAGCTCAGGAGAAGGACCGGACTTAACACAAGTGCCCCTTGTGACTTTACTTAAAAACTGGCTTTACCACTCAACTGTGTAGCTCTTAAGAATGTAGACTAGTGGGGTATCTAGGTGACTGTCAATTAAGTGTCTGCCTTTGGCTCAGATCGTGATCCCAGAGCCCTGGGATCAAGTCACATGGTGGGCTCTCTGCTCAGCGGGGAGTCAGCTTCTCCCTCTTTGCTCTCTCTCACATAAATGAATAAAATTTTAAAAAAGAAAAAGAATGTAGACCAGTGGTTTCCAAAACTTGTCTGCACATCAGGATTGCCTAGGATCTTATAAAAATGTCAAAGTCCAGGCCATATCCTAAGCCAATCAAATCACAATTTCTGGGGGCAGTTTTAAATAATGTTTTTATTTTGAAATAATTTTAGATTTGCATAAAAGTTGTGAAGATAGTATACCTCTCCCCTGAAGAATGTATACTCCTCTTCCAATTTCCCCCACTGTTATGCCTTATATTATCATGGTACATTTGTCACAACGAGGAAATTGACATTAGTCCATTACTATTAATCAAACTCAAGATTTTATGTGGATTCCACTAGCCTTTCTACAAATGTTCTCTTCCTATTCTGGGGCCCAATCCAGGTACCACACTGCATTTAATTGTGTCTCCCCTGTCTCCTTTCTGTGATAGTCTCTTCATCTTTCTTTGTTTTTTACAACCCTGGTAGTCTTGAGGAGCATTGGCCAGATACCCACAGAACATCACCCAATCTGGGTTTATCTGTTATTCTCATCATTAGACTGGGGTTCTAGGTTTTGGGAAAGAATATGGTAGAAGTGAAGTGTTCTACCCATCATCTCACACCAGGGCGTGTAGCAAATCCACATGACATCACTGGTGATGTTATATTTGCGTAGAGTAGCATTTGCCAGGTGACTCCACTATAAAGTTACTGTTTTTCCCTTCCCTTACTCTAATCTTTGGAAACCTGTCACTGAGTCTAGCCCAATATCAAGGTGTGTGTATGTGTGTGTGTGTGTGTGTGTGTGTGTGTGTGTGTGTAGGGAGGTGGTAATCAAGCCCTGCCTGCAAGCAAAAATCTGAAGGACACATTTTCATGGCTACCATAAAGTCCTGATCTCTTTGCCTTAGTTCCCAGTCACTACTGTGCAAACTTTCTCAAATGATCCAGGACTTGGTGTACTCCTCAGTCTCTTGGGAATAAACCAGCACTTCTGGCTGTGTTACCTTGAGCAGGTTATTAGGCCCTACTGAGCCTCAGTTTTCTCATCTGACAAACAGGTATCAACAGAGTATCTATTTCTAAGAGTTATTGCAGAGATGAATTAGATAATGCATATAGTTTTGACTGCAGTGCTGGACATAGAGCAAGCATTCCATGAATGTTAACTATCAACCATAGTAATGATATTAGTAATGCTTTCCCTACTCCAGCCTTGTGTATCAGATATCTAGTGCACCTCAGTGACATAAAACAGTAAGTTGGAACTTATGTTTGAGAGGGACATATTAAATACCTCATTCTAGAATGTTTACCTCTTTTTATTTTTTTAAAGATTTTATTTATTTATTCATGAGAGACAGAGAGAGAGGCAGAGACACAGGCAGAGGGAGAAGCAGGCTCCATGCAGGGAGCCCGACGTGGGACTTGATCCCAGGACTTCAGGATCGCACCCTGGGCCAAAGGCAGGTTCTAAACCGCTGAGCCACCCAGGGATTCCCTAGAATGTTTACCTCTTAAATGAACACTTATTTAGCACTTACTATATGCCAGGCACTGTTCTAATAATTTTCATAAATATTGCCTCATTTAGTCTTCATAAAAATCCTATGAGGTGACAAATATTATTATCCCCATTTTACTGATAAGGAAACTGAGGTACGGTAAGGTGAAGGGGTTTGGCTAAGGTACACAGCCAGTGAGTGGCAAAGCCAGGATTTGAACTGAGGCAATCTCACTCTCAAATCCATGTTGGTAACCACTACATTGCACCAGATGCTCCAGGTAAGTAGTGTGGAGTGTTGCCATACTATTTAAAAGGGAAGTTGGCCCAGTCACAGAAAATATCTGTGAAATCTTCAGTCAGGATATACCAGGCAAGTGTGGGGTGGGGAAAGGATGTGTTTGGAAAGTTTAAGGAATATTCTGGTTTCCCTCTCCCCAAAACCATCTGACATTACATATCCTTTTCCTGAGAAGTCTCCTCTCTTACCTCACTTGCTTTCTTATTTCTTTAATGTGCACTTGGGAAAATTCAGCATGTCTTTGATTTTAGGGAGATCAGAATGCAGAATGCAGCAGACACCTCTTTCAATAACTGGAACTGATAGTCAGCATAAAAGAATTTGGACCATCCAAACACATCCTTATGCTTTGTTTTCTACACTTAAGAAAACACTTCATTTTTATGTCAGGAGTTTGGTAGTGCAAAGGAAATTCCTGATTGTGAGAACTTCGATTAGCTATCAGAATATGTTTCGGGAAAATGAGTATTCATTTGAATCTGTGAGTCTAAAAAATACTGTTTCCCTGGATTTCAAAGTGTTGCATTTAGGTCCTCACCCTGGGTACATCCCCAGATCCATGTTCTTGCACTTGAACTCAACTACAAACTTGGTGACAGGAATGCTATCTTATCCATCTTTTACACATACATACACTAAAAAGTCCACACATTAATGTTTTGATCTTTTCTTTTCTTTTTTCTTTTTTTTTTTTCTTTTTTTTTTTTTTTGAGAGTGAAAGAGTGTCCACCTTTCACAGGGGTCGGGGAGCAGAGGGGCAGAGTGAGAGAGAGAGAGAGAGAATCTCAAGCAGACTCTCTGCTGAGCATGGAGCCCAATGAGGGGCTTGATCAAGATCATGACCCTGAGATCATGACCTGAGCCAAAGCATCAAGAGTCAGATGCTTAACCAAGTGAACCACCCTGTGCCCCCTCAATACATGTTTTTAAATGGATTTATAATTAAGTAGAGAAGTTGTTGTGACTTACTTATTTTTTCTGTTTTTGAAACTGTATATTTGAAACCTCAGGAGCACATGTAAATCACAAGCTATGTCCCATCTTGTCCCCATATAAAATCAACTTTCTGCTCCCAAAATTGTCAAGGAATAAAAGTATGTTCATTCACACCATGATTGAAATTTTAAATGTACCTCTACTGACATCTGAGACTTCAAAGTAGCATGTTCTTCATCCCAGGCAAACAGTGTTCTCAAGCATTGGTGTTATTTAGTAGAGCTCATTGGAATTCATTTTATGTTTGTTTATGTTGATTCCATTTCTGTCTGAAGCCTGCTGGGAAAACTCAGAATTCTGGTGGTTTTGCTGGGGACATATTGATTCTGAACTGATTCTGAGCCATTATATTTCAAAGATCAGTCTCATATTGAATTTTTCTGGTTTGGAGCAAAAGAAAGAATGGTGGGTGTGCATGTTCTGTGCACATCTGTATGGGTATGTGGGGTGGGAGTAGAAGATGGTAGGAAAGAGATAAAAGGGGCTGACCTATTTATTGAGAGGGAGAGCAAAATTGCACTTGCAAGATTCTTCTTATCAATAAAGACTGAAAGACTCTGAGCCCAGGAAATGTTGATGTTTGGCTAAAACATCTTAGAGAAGAAGGAATAGAGGTGAGCTACCTTGACAGTGATTGGTTTTTTTAGGGGGTACTCCTGTCATCATCCACACACAGACTCCAAGTGAAAACTTCTTGCTTGTGGGGATAAGTCACTTTCCAGACAAGTCTACTAAACTTCCTACCAAATTGCCACCTTTTACACTCTAAAGAATTTCGTGGTCCCTTTGAAATTCAGAAAGAATAGATGTGGTAAGAGTGGTCTTTTAAATGGAAAGATAGAGATACAAGAGAGAAATAAATCAATACTCATCACTAGTACTTATTCTCAAGAAGTGCTCACCAGTCCCCAAGGAGCAACATCCCTGTTAGGGCTTATATGATAAATCAGACACAGTATTTATCGAACATCTGCCGTGTCCCCACACTGTGCTGGCATCTGGTCATGATCTGGTTAATGGTGGACACTCTGGTCTCAGACAAAGGGGGAAGCTATTTAGCCTTTCCGTCCTGTTTCTTTATTTGCAAAATAGTGGTGATGATAATAGGGTTGTTGTAAGGATTAGCACTCACGAAGAGGTCAGACACTGCCTGGCACACAGTGAGTCAACTGTGTGTCAACTATGGTGCTTCTAGGTACTCCAGATGGATTAATTCATCTAATTAAAATCTGGTTGACCCCAAAGCTAGAAAAGAATAGGCAGTATTTCAACAGCTAAGGCAAAGAATTTCTACTCCTTAAAGCTACAGAGAACATCCTAATTCTGCCCAGATTACTGAACCTGATGACTCATTAATTGATGGCCATCAGCAGATCAGTAAATGTGTGCCACCAACAATCACTTGGGCAGATTGGTGGTGACATCTGGGTCCAGCCCTGCATTGATTTTTTTTTTTTTTTCGCCTCCTGCAATGAAATGGGATGACAACATTTTATTTTACCAACTGCATTCTTCCTGTCCTGGCCCACAACTTTTCAGACCAAGATAGACATTAACCTGAAAATAAATTTCAGCTTCAATAGAGAAAAAGGCTAAGAATAGAATTACCGGTTGTTCCTGATATGCCATATGAAAAATTTATATTAAGTCAGTCTTCTTTTTTTCCTCTTGGCCTATTTTCTTTTATTAAAGGATGTGAAGACAGTACCTTCCATTATTGTCGTGTCTTCCAAGCATGCTTTATTTCTGCTCTACTTACTGCCTGCTACTTACTCATACTGATAGTCCAACTATCTGTAAAACTCCTAACATAAAAAAAGTGAAAAGAAGTTTGACTACTGGGTATGGAAGGCAGAACAGGATGATGACACTATAGCAAACTGTTGAGGTATATCCAGCATATTGGTTAGCTTTCACTGGGTAACAAATAACCACAAAATGTAGTAGCTTCAAAAAGCATCATTTATTTAGCTCATGATTCTACCAAGTCAGCAAATTGGGCTGATTTCAGTTGTGCAGTTTTCTTAGTCTTGGTTGAGCTCATTCTGTGGTCAGTGAGTGGGTCTGCTGGGAACTGCTTGGTCTAGGGTAGCTTATCAGATGATGGTCTATCTCATAGGCTAGTCTGGTTTGTTCACCTAATGGTTACAAGGAGGGATGGGAGCACACCTCAGTCTAATCTATTTTGAGCCCATGCCTATGGTTAATAAGGCCTAAGAAGATGTTCCTCCTGATTGACTGCATAGGAATGATCAAACTCACACCTGTGTGTTCAGAAGCCAATAAAAGGTATGCTTGGCTATATGGATAATGGCATTGGTGTAGGGAAGACTCATGATAACCCATGGGATATTCCTTAGCCAAACCCATCACCTCATCTACTTCAGCTGTTAATATTTGCCCTCCTTCAACAGAAATCATTTTTATAGTGTTTCTCCTGGTTATGAATGCAATTTATGATAATTGTAGAAAAAGTGTGTAAAGAGAAGTATAAAAAAAGAAAAAAATGTTCAACCATGATCCCATGGTTCAGAGGCAACAGTTTTAAAGAGTTATTATATGCCCTATGTTTCCGGCTTTCTGCTATTTTACATGTATTAATTCATTTAATTTTTACAATAGCAATAATTTCTGTGATGAGGAAAATAAGGCTCAGAGAGATTAACATCTTGCCTGAGATCACACAGCAAGTAAGCATTTGAAGCACTGTAGCCTCACTCCTTAAGCCATCCTTCACCATTAGAATCTACTCTCAGTCATCATATTCACTGTTGCTCAAACTTCAGTGTGCATCAGAATCCCTTAGAGGGCTAGTTAAAACAGCTTGCTGACCCCCACCCCCAGATGTTATGACTCAGGTGGTTTGGAGTGGGGCCTGAGATTCTGCATTTCTAACAGACTCTCTGGTAATGCTGATGCTGCTGGTCTATGAGCCACACAGAGTAGTTCTGTTCACAGCAGCATTTAGGTATGTACTCTTAATTCTGCTTCACAGCTGGCAGGACAGAAGCTCAGAGAGGTTTAGTAAATAGCCTATGGACACACAGATGGTCAACTCTGTTATTTCCTCTGTCCGGTTTAATCTCATGGAAAACAATGAATGAGCAATTTTCACTTCATTTGATGGCCCATGCTTTTCTTCTGTTGAGGCCATAGCACTCAAGGAGATGATTCAGAACTTAGATGCAGACTCTGTGACAGCCAGACATTACTATGAGATGCAGACATTACAGTCATTTCTTCTTTACGCATTCATTTCTTTGGTGAGGAGCTCCAGCTGGGAAGCGCTGGAGTGGGTAATGCTATCAGCTCTGCCCCCAGCAGCCTTTACATACTGATATTTAACTGACTCTCCTGATCAAAAAAGATCTGAAAGGGAAAAAAAAATGCACAAGGTTGTTGCCTTGTGAAGCTATAGAAAGGAACCTGCCCCAAAGGCTTCTGTGCTATTTTTAAATAGCAAAGAACCCGGTAATATTTTTCTTACAAGGGGGAAAAAAACCCTCCTTGTGATCACCAAGCCTTCATGATGTTCCAGGTAGATAGAGTATAGCTTTTGTAGCCATGCAAGATGAGCTCATAGCTTTCTGGGTAGCCATCCTCACTACTCAAACTGTCATCCAAGGACCACCAGAATCACTATGTGACTTGATAATAATACAAAATCATAAGCCTCACTCCAAACCTACTGGATTAGAGAATCTCTGAGATTGGAGCTCAAGAATCTGTGTTTTAAGAAGCTCTCCTGGTGACTTTTATGCAGCTAAACTTTTACAAGCTCTGGTCTGTGGAAAACTCTGCAGAACTAATTATTTTGCTTCCTAAGGAAGCAAACCTTCTGGAAGTTTTGACAGCTGACCTTCTGGAAACTTAGTTCTGTACGTCACAAACTAGTGACCATCAGGATCACATGGAAAGATTGTTAAAACAAATTTTGGGGAAGTACCCTCAGACTCTAATTCAGCAGATCTAGAACGGGGTTCATGAATTTGTATTTCTAGCAAGTTCCCTGGGGACGCTGATGGATGCTGCTAGTCCTGGACCATATGCCAACTAGCACTCCTCAACCAACATTCTTCTTAAAGAAAAAAAAACAAAACCTGACTTTAACTTTCAAGACCTTTTTAAGATCTCTGATTCTATACTTATATTTAAAAATGCTATTTTCTCAATTAGGGAACTCATTTTTTTTTTTCAGAAAACTGTTTATTTCTAAAATTTATTTTTCAACCAAAGTCCACAAACTGTTTTGAAATAGTACTGGTTCTGATGTCCAGGCCATTTCTAAAGGACCTGGTCAAGTCTAAATAAGGGGAAGAGGGTAAGGTATATCTTCATGGCTTCATGTATGGGAAGCTTTAATAAACTTCCATCTGCTTAGACCCAGAGCCATTGATAAATATTGCATGAAGCTACATTTTCTGGGTGCATTAATCAGGCCCTACAAAAATAACATCCAAATGGCCAAGAGTGGTCTGTAAATTCTCTGGAAAAGAAACCTTAATGTGTTTCTCTAACACTTGGATGTCCTCTAAGCCCTCAGTACTTCACCACCCAAGATACTGAGGCCAGTGAATGAATGTGTGTGGGTGGGTGTGTATAATTTCTTAAGTTGCTTATTGGATGGACTCTCTCATAAATATTAGCATGTTCAAAATAGTTGACAACATATTGCCTTAAATGGTCAAAGAGAGACTGGTACCAGAAAGCTGCAAGAAATAATTAAGCAACAAAAATGTGAGTCCATACTCAAGCTTGAGACACAGCATTATGTGAAACAAACAAACAAAAAAAATGTTATAAAGAAGTGTGAGCTATGGTTTTTGTCCTCAAAAATACTTACTCAATGATTTCTGTGTGCTAGCCACTGGCACTAAAAGGATATCCTTTGAGAACCTGTCCTAGGGTAATGGGAGATGTGGATAACATGAAGAGACTACTGTAGCACAAGGTAAACAATACCAGGACAGGACACCTGACACACAGGAATCCAGAGGAACCTTGGCCCAGGCCACCAGCCTCCTCCGGGAGATGGCATTTGTGCTGAATTTTGAAAGCTGGAGGGAAGCTGACCAGTTAAAGAAGGCAGGGGAAGGTTGAGGGGTCATGTTATGGCAAACAAAATGACAGGGATTTAGAGGATTTCAGTCAAAGTTAAATAGTTAAGCATTTTCATCAGGTTTGCTCCTGAGGGACCAAATGATTAATAAGCATGAGATCTGATTCCTTAGAAAATGTGAACAAACCTGCTGCTACCTCCAAAAAGCAACACATAAATCTGTTTGAAGGGAGCCGTGTTTGCACTTGTGATTAAAGCAGAGTAACCTTTTCTGGTGGCTTTTGTCTTAATAACATTTTGTTATTCATGAAATCTTCTATTTTCTTCACATCCCCCTGAGAGTCTAGTTACATCAACTGCAGGGCCAGAAAAGCCTGTCTGTCTATGATACCTGCCTCCTAGAAAGCAAATTTATGGAAATTTTAGATATTTGTGTAGCTACAGAAAAAGAAGTCTCAAATCTGGTAGAATGGAAAGAACAGGAACTCAGAGAGATTCAAGGCATGAATTCTGTGTACACTGTATTTGCCAGGTCACTCCAACAGTATATACCAAATAAGAATCAGTGAGATCACAAACTTGCTTTTTAACATGGCAGCCATGATCTTCTAGAACGATCTGGAAGATCTAACTATCCATCTAACCATACCATCGTTAGATGGATAAGACAATGTGTACTCTGATTGCTGTCTGGAAGGGCCTGTGGACATAAGAATACATCAACTTGGGATCCCTGGGTGGCGCAGCGGTTTGGCGCCTGCCTTTGGCCCAGGGCGCGATCCTGGAGACCCAGGATCGAATCCCACGTCGGGCTCCCGGTGCATGGAGCTTGCTTCTCCCTCTGCCTGTGTGTCTGCCTCTCGATCTCTCTCTCTCTCTGATTATCATAAATAAAAAAAAATTTAAAAAAAAAGAATACATCAACTCATTTTGAGATGTACACATGCAAACTCAAAATACAATTGGCAAAATACAATTTCGAGTTAAAATATGACTCTCCTACCAACATACAGTGAATATAGATCAAAGGTTCATTCACATCATTAGTGCACCAAGAAGCTGTAAAGTTCACAGAGCATTTGAGAAACAAAGATTCATATAGACAGTCAGGAAGGGTGTGTTAAAATGAATTTCTCAGCTAAGTATGACACTGATTAATGTTCTATAGGGCAATACAACTGTAACACTTGGGATTATGTTTTCTCCCAAAGGGAAATCATTTGCATCTCTACTGGATAAAAGTCGTTTGCCCAGTCTTCTATAAGTAACATCTAACTTGGTTGTCTGGTCTCCAATTGAGAGTAAATAGTAAAAACTTTTGGAGTGATTTATTATCTTGATCATAGTGATGGTTTCATGATAATGTACATATAACAAAATGTATCATACTGCAGGCTTTCCATATGTGCCTTTATTGTGCATCAATTATATCCCAATAAAGCAGTTATTGAGAGAGAAGAAAAATAGTAAGCAAAACAAAGGCACATTCCCTTAGAAAATTAAGTGATCCTTGGGTGAGTCTATTAAACAGTGTTTCAATATGATATGAAAGGATGCTATTGTCCTTTTGCTTTATTTCCAAGTTTTGGATAATTTTTTCTTGACACTAATTAAAGCAATTGATTCTATAACAAAAGAAATTTAGGTTTTGTTACTTGCTAATTATATAACCTCAGGCAAAATATTTAAACCTGCATAAGGCTCTGATTTTTCCATCTGAAAAAATGGAGACAATAAAACATGCCTATGCATAGGCATATAACTTAGAATTAAACAAAGTGACACATGTGGAGTACTTAGCAAAGCACCTGGTATATATTATATTAAGGACTTAGTAAATGTTAACTATTCCTAGCTATTGTTTCCAAGGAAGAAAGTAACTGAATGGAGAGTCTGAATGAGACAATGTGGAGGATAGAATGACCATAGACCAAGAATGAGGCTCTACGGATACTAAGAACTGCATGACCTTGGCCAAGTCCCTTCCCTTTCCCTTATCTCTCATCTCTCACCAATTACACTGTAAGAAGAGTAAACGAGGGTCAAAGTGGGGTATAACTTTTGAAGTGGAATTCATTCACAGGCCTTGAACTGAATCCTGATGGAATTGTGGCGTTTTCACATCCAGAATCTAGTCATAAACACTTAGGGCTGTATGTTCACCATACTGTAACTCAGTGGTCGATGGCAAAACTCTGGATTCAGGCTCTCTGGCTTCAAATCCCAACTCTGCCATTCACTAGCTATGGTACTCTAGGCCTTAACCCCTCTGTGCTTTTATTTCCTATCTGTAAAGTAGAGACACTAAAGGCACCCATTTCGCAGAGTTGCTGGGACTTTTACACTGAGTTATCACATCCAAGGATCTAAACAGGGCTTGGCAGACACTAAGCACTCAGTGATCATTCCCTATTATTAGGGCCTTTGGATGAGTGGCTGAGTAGCCACGGGTCCTGGATAGTAAACAAGACTGAGGAGGGTTGTTGAACTTCTCAGAGTGGTAAGGATTAAAAATGTAATTTTTATATGCAGGGCAATTCTCTTTTGGGCTGTTATCAGTAACAACTCCATAGGTGTATACACAGTTTAATGACACAAAAACATTCTGTGATCTACATATCACCCACACCCTGGGAATGGAAAAAAGGTGTTGACACCCACAAAGGAGCTGGCCAGGCGGGTTTCAGGGTGACCTGGCCAGGCATTCCACCCTGCTGACTGGCAAGGTTCCCTAAGCAGGATATGCCCTCATGTTCCCACAGAGCCCACAGATGGCTTACCACCTGCTTTTGGCAAGATAGCTTCTCTCTAATTCTGGGGTACTGTTCAGCCTGGAGCTGTAAAATCTATCCCCAGAGGGTTCCTATAGTGGACACAGTAGCTCCCCATAAGACTCTCTTGGATCTTTCTTACCTCCTCACTGCATAGCTTCTGCAGGTTTTGCTGCTAAAGGCAACCTATGACTTTCCCCATGCAAAGAATTGTCTGTATATAACCCCATAAAGGATTGCCTCATCCTTAGAGTTCCAGAAATGTCTGGGAGTTTTTGTCTCCCTTGCCCCATTCAGTGATTTTCACCAATAACTGATTGGTGTAGGGCTCCAAGCACCCAGCACCTTGGCCTTGATGTGTGTTTTATACATCAGAGCTCCTCACAGAATGATCTCGTCTTGCTTGGCTTCTATCCCTTTCTCCATTTACTTCCTCCACTTCCTCCTCGGTCTCCCAGGGTAGCAGAGGGATGCTTCCCTAGGAAACTTCTTGGACACAGATTCTTGGCACACGGTTGGCTCCTGGAAGAAGCCAGCCCAGGACCATGTCTTCCCCTTACTCTCACTGCCAGTAGAGAAGTGTATTTGCAAGAACTTTCTTGGAAGTTTCTACCAAGCTAGGGCTTGCTTTGAGCAGTTGGCCCCATCCTTTGCTGCTTGCTCTGTAAGTACTTTGAGGGCAAAGGGGAAGCAGGACAGGAAGGCTTGGGGTTTGTAATGGTTGGAGAAAGCAGCCATTTGGAATCCTCCAAAGAAAAACTCATGTTCCCAAGGCAAGGTGTAGGCTAGTCAGGCCTGCCTTACTGGAACTTCTCCTGAAAAAGATGAGCCAGCACTGTGCCTCAGGAAAGTTCCCTCCGCTTCCTCCTTCAGCTCAGCTGCAACAGGGTGTCTGAGGCTTTTGTTTTTGTTTTGTTTCTTCATTTGAAGTAAAAAGGTTCCTGAGGCACACCAGAACCTTGCAGCACAGCCATCTGCTAGCCGAAGTTACTTGAAGTGACATCAAGGGATCTCTTCCCTAGAAGATATTACAACAGCCCATAGCCAGGCCTTCAGTAAGAGAAATACCTAAAGGTTTGCCTACTCGAGTTTGTCAGATTATGAAGCCCAAGTGGGCCCTTGTATGAGGGTAATGACCATAACCACCATCCTGCCAGATTTCTGAAAGCCAAGATGGTCTGACATGGACTCTGGGGCTGGAAAGCACTTCAAAGTTTGATCACTTATAGGGCCAGCAAGTGATGCCCACTTCCCTTGCCACAGGTGACACACTTAATTCTGATCCACCGGCTGGCAGTGTATCCTTCCAATGAGCAAACAACTTCTTGATCAAGACAGAGACTGGTGGGGGGTGGGGGGTGAGGGTGAATGGGTCAGTGTAAGTTCTTTCCAGGTTCTAGAACAACAGCATATACACCCTTTCCTTGGCCATCAGAGAGTTGTGAGTGGAAATTTACTGAAGTCAGCTTTTCCTCTTTGTGACATGCAATGACTAGTGGTCTGTATGATGCCTGGCAGTAGAAAAGGTACCATAAAGCTTTCTTGAAGATAACAAAGCTAAAAAAGTGCAATAGCTAATGAAGTACACTCATTAAAAAACTTAGTAAACAAGTTTACCTTTCCTATGGATCTAACAAAGGAATCTTGTGGGTGAGGGAGGAGATTTGTGTCCTAAATTCATTGAAAATGTTTCTGCTTTCTTGAGCATAATCCTGGCTTCCTTTTCCTTTGTGTAATCTGACTTTGAGGACTTTGGGCTTCATTTAATGATTTTCAATGGAGTTCCTAAGCATAGGACAATGAGACTATGGTGATTATAGAAATAATATTTAAAAATAAATAAATACAAATAAAAATGCCTAAAAATGGATCCCATTAAATTCAGAATTGGTAATACGTCAATCTGGAACATTACATAGAAAAACCTTTCTTCAGAGATAATGCAAAGGTATAACCAATATTACAGAGGGAGAATATTTAAAGTAGAACAGATGGATTTAGGCAGGTCTGTTATTGGCAAAGCGACAAGCTGCTTGCAGACAGATTAAAGCCATCTCAAAGAGGATGAGCTTTCAAGTTGTTTTTCAACACCTATGAGTTCTACAAGGGAGTAAGAGTTAAAACCACAACTAGATCATTCTAAGAAATAGTAATGGTTAAAACTGAGACAAGAATATACTCAAAATAGATTGTTACTAGTGTCAATCTTTTTCATGTGCATCTGTGAGTCTATCCACTATTGCAAAGTACAGTTAACTAATCTGCATATTTTTAAAATATTTTATTTATTTATTCATGAGAGAGGCAGAAACATAGGCAGAGGGAGACATCAGGCTCCAGGGAGCCTGATGCAGGACTTGATCCCAGGACCCTGGGATCACAACCTGAGCCAAAGGTAGACACTCAACCACTGAGTCACTCAGGTGCCCCCAATCTACATATTTTTTTAAATTTTAATTCCAGGGATCCCTGGGTGGCTCAGAGGTTTAGTGCCTGCCTTCAGCCCCAGGCATGATCCTAGAGTCCTGAGATGGAGTCCCGCATCAGGCTCCCTACATGGAGCCTGCTTCTCCCTCTGCTTGTGTCTCTGCCTCTCTCTCTCTCTCTCTCTCTCTCTCTCTGCGTCTCTCAAAAATAAATAAATAAAATCTTTTTAAAAAATAAATAAATTTAAACTCCAGTACAGTTAACATACAGTGTTAGTTTCAGGTGCACAATATAGTGATTCAACAATTCTGTATTACTCAGTGCTCATCAAGATAAGTGTACTCTTGATTTCCATCGCTTATTTCCCCCATCCCCCCCCCCCCTCACTTCCCCTTTGGCAGCCATCAGTTTGTTCTCTAGAGTTAAGAGAACTAGCCTTCATACTTTATGTTACATAAACTAATGGAGAAAGAATGAATTATTTCACAAATGACATTGAGAAAGGAACTATTCAGAGAAAATATCAAATTGGGACTTTAACTCTCTATATACACACTAAAATAAATTTTAGCTGGATTAAATTAAACTTAAATTTAAAATGTCCATTGAGAAATGCTTTAATTATTCTTGAAATATGCAAATATTTTCTAAATAATTGAGGACATTATCAGTTTTAAAGTATACATTAATAAGCCTTTGTAGAAATCATTTTGGTAATATGTCTCAGATGTCCTTAAGCATTTTTTTTTTGACCTGTAAATCCACTCCCAGCAGCCCATTGTAAGGAAATAATCCAAGATGTAGATAAAGTTTTTATATAAATAAGTTTGTGGCAATCTAATTTATAGCAAAAATAGAAAAGAGAGAGACAGAAAAGTATAAATAGCATTAAATGTCCAGGAATAAGAGATAGTCAAATAAATCGTAATACATTTATATGATGAAACACAATGCAGTCTTTTAAAATGGCAATTGAAAAAATAAATAATAATAATAAAATGGCATTTGAGCAATGTTTAATGATTAATGAAAATTTTAAAATAAATTTATATATACACATGCACACAGATACTGATTCTAAGTAGTACAGTGGTTCTCTGTCTTGGTGTATATTAGAATCACCTGAAGAGCTTTAAATATACTGCTGCCTATGACCCATTCTCAGAGATTGTTATTGAATTGGTCTGGGGTTTTGGCTGGGCATCTTGGGTTTTTTAAGTTCCTCAAGAGATTTTAATGTCCTCCACCCTCCCTTCCCCCCACACCAGATTTGAGAACCATCAGCATATGATGTTTAAGATTCTTCACTAAGTGCACTGGGAGAAATCATAAATAATCACTCAGCCTTTCAAAGCAGAAAGTTCATCTGGTGGCCGCTACCAGTATAATGGTATAACACCCAAGGAAAAACTCATACGTTTTTATTATTAAGAAAAATTATCCTAAACTAGAAAATACGGCAAAGGATGGATGCATGTCTAAGGGACACACTCACAGATTATGTAATTCTCTTCATTTAACTTACCATTAACTTTTGATCAGGCTCCATATTCTGTGAAGTTACATGTTCCTTAACTTGAAGATTTTTGTGTACTAAAAATTTAAATGATTCTGGCTAGTAAAAAAAAAAGTTAGTTTTATTGCCCTAGAAGATGTTAACTAGCTATATATGTAATTACAGCAATCTCATTCTAGCATTATTATATATCAATTATTCTTGAATCAAATTTATCATCATGCTAGTTCCCTCATTAATGAGTTAAGTAAGTCTTTGACACATATTCACTATATTTTTATGAGAATTATGTTTTTAACTTGTTGAAATTGTATCTTGAAACTAGCAATGATCAAACACACATTCAGTGATAGAAGTGAACATGGGACACTCACTGAGTAGAGATTTATCTAGCATGAAAATCTTTATCATTTGACCACAGAAAGATTCCTTCCCTCTGATAGTTTCAGTTCATGCAAAAAAAAAAAAAAAAAAAATTTCCTTAGGCCTTTTGCCCACAAGGTCTAGTCCATGGTGCTTCTTAAATCTACTCCATATTAATGATAGTGAGTGCCAAATAGAGTTAACTGAGGAAGCCAAATTTATATACTGGGGTAGTTAGAGTTGTATTAGCTACTTACCTTAAGCAACTGGAGATTTGGATGAATCTAACTTTATAAATCAGTCTTCTATTCCCATTGACTTATACAGTCACTTCAGAGACACTGTATCATCAATTGGATCTCTTCTGACATCAGCTGGGACTCCTGACACTTTGGTTGAACTTTTTTATTTTTTGGTTCCATTCTTTCTGTCAAGTACTTAACAGTCTGTAACATGCTAGAATGCAAGCCAGGAGCTTTGCTATTTTAAAGAAATCCTGCAGTGAATTCATTTTTAGAGCAAATATTTTACATGAGTCTCTTAGCTTAACCACTTGGTAGGTTGGTGCATGATGAATTTTTTTCAGAGTGGGATTGTGTTTGTAGGTCCTGGTTGCTTCAAGGAGAGACATAGCAGAACTATTATCTAAAGCAAAAAATAATAATTACATTATCTCCATTCAAGGCAAATGATAAAGTCTAGGGCAAATGTCTATATTCGTTGATATGATACTGTCAGATTAATTGTAAATAATCATTAGGTTGGCATTTTTTGATCCTCTCACCCCCATGAAGCCACTTTGCAAGTGAGTCAGCTCCTCCCTGGAACTTGTCCACCTAGGGAATGTCTTCCATGTTTACAACCACAGTGGATCCTTTAATCCCGAAAAGGGGATGTTGTTCCTTCCTTCATGGCAAACCTTTCCCAAAAGGGTCAAGAGGTTAGAATTAGGTCCATCTAAGTTCTGAGCTCCATGACTGCCTATGGAAGAAGTGGATACTGAGAGATGAGTTAAAAGATTTTGCTCTGGCTAATCAGCAAATCCCAATTTCCCTGGCTACAAAGAACCCACTCTTATGTGGGGAATCCATGCTTGTATCATCAATATCTTAACTATACCTTAACTAGAAGACACAATCCTAGTTGGACAACCTGTTCCACCAACACAATGCCCCAACTTTCTTTTGGGCACTCCAGTAAGAACCTTGTATAAAAGGCTTATCCAGGGAAGATGCAAAGATATTCTAGTAACAAAATTCAGGTGACCTTGTTGTCAGATCAGGTAAGAGCACTGGTTCTTAAAGTGTGTTCCCTGTACCATACACAGTGGTATCACCTGAGAATTTCTTAGAAGTACAAATTATCAGACATCAGCAGTCTCCGTTTTAACAAGCTCTCCAGATGAGAACCAGTAAGCAGAGTATTGCTTAATCATAACAAAATAAAGGACCAATTTTACACTTTAAGCAATAGCATCGATCCAGATCAAGTAGACACAGACACACACAGACACACACACGCACACACACACACACACCTTATTTATGTATTTATGTTATGGGGGATGTTAGTGTCTGTATGGTATTTCTAGCCAATTCGCATATTTTGAGAACTCATTTCACCAATGATAAGTCATTCCTAATGCCCATTTTGTTACTTACCAAACCTCCCAGTAGACCACAGTAAAAAGGATTGAAGCTCTTGTAGTAGCTGTCTTCAGGAATGTGGGTTTCTGATTAAGAATCTTTGAAATGCTCACTCCCCACCCAGAACTTATATTCCCAATTCTGGTGCATATAGTGTTTACCAACCACCTCTGGTGTAAAGTTTACAACCTGCACATATCCATGCCAAAGAATTTTAAGTTAATAACAAATAACTTAATGGCTTGTATAGAACAAGACCCTTCCTTGTGGTAACTGTTGAATCTTGAGTCATGCTCTGCCTTCTTTCTCCTACTAAATACCCTCATGCCTTCGTTCATCTTTAGTACGGTGTGATTTCCAAGATCTTTACCTCCCTGTTGTCCTCTTAGCTTCAAGTTTAACCACAAATTAAAGAGTATGGACATTTGATGGTAATCACTCATTTGTTCTGTGGGCTCCCAGATTCTAAGAAAAATAGTTGTGTGTCTATTTCAGTGTATATTAGGAAAACATAACTAACACAAAACTTCTGGTTGGATAGATGTTATTACTTAGAATGAGGTTAAGTTTGAAACATGAGTCCATTAAAACCAAATGTTAAAAGGATTAAGTTATGTTTTAATTGTGTGCATTTATGTTTAATTGTGAAGAAAACACAGGAAGTCTAGGGTTTTGGACAAATTATTCACATGGATAACAGGTCTAGGATGTGGAGGACTCTTCATCATGAATACCTTTCCTAGGAAAATAGATCATGATAATCAACATCATTCACCTTTATGTCTGCAGAAAGAAAATGCCAAAATCCAATTAGTTTAGCAACACAAATAATACTGTTTCTTTGATAAGCCCCATGTAGCTCATATGCCTCCTTTTAATTCAGGAGAGAAAACATTCTATACCAAAATCAGTACCTTCCAGAAGACATCTAAGCTAGAGGAAACTACAGTTTGGGTTTTGTTAGTAGAGAGATGCTATGATGGCAGATAAAAAGAGCAATTGCCTCAACTTAACAGTAGGAAAAGAGCACAGGCCACGTTGGCCTAAGTCATGGTATATTTAGACATTCTGAAAACCTTCAATAAGCCCAGACAAGATGAGTCCCTTCCTTCCAAGTTTTCTAATGTGTGTGATGTTGGTAGTACCTTAAGATGAACCCTAGATTGGGAGTTAAAGATTTGAGTTCCAGATGATGATGTGGCTGCCAACAAACTACTCCACCTCTCTGAGCTTTCCTTCCTCCCATGAGGATGATGCTCCAATAACCCTCAAATTCTAGCCACTCTATGATGATTTGGTTGTGGAGTCTTCAAACCCAAGTAACTTCAGCTGGGACTTAGCATATTCTTTGGCATGGCTAGGAATGCAAGCAGTTTCTGTTCTCCCCCTGCCCATGCCCCTTTCCAGATGCAGTGATTTATTCATTCTTTTCAGTCCCTCGTTTACAGTGCTCCATACTTCATATAATATAACTCCCAAGCCAATGGAAGTTGTTTCAGGCTGGGTTCCTCAGAAGCAGACTCTTAGACAAGGATGTGTATGCAATGATTTATTAAGGAAGTGCTGCCAGGAGAAACAAGAAAGGAGAGGAGGAAGCAGGACAGCTAGACAGAGAGGAAGCCAGGCAGTGGGGCAATTGCAAGAGAGGTCTTAGATGTGGCAGGACCCCCAGAGAACCTTTGGATGGTCCAATATACCTCATGATATGCCTTGCCTAAAGATAAAAACAGCTGGACTTCTGTTCTGCTGTGCCAGTGGGTTAACAGCTATGGGTCTGCCCTGGTGAGACCTGGGCACTTACAGCCTTCAATGGATCAGGTGAAGCAGCCTTATGGGGTCTTACAAAAATGGTTCCAGGGAAGTGTCAGGAGTGAAATATGACAAAACTAGGGGACACCTACATGGAACAAGTGAGAGAGATCCCAGGGGGCTGAAGAGAGCACCAATATCCATTACCGAAGGCAAGACTATCAGTGAACAGGAATATATAGCAGCTAACAACTGTTGATTTGGTCCTGTGGGCACAGAAATAGTTTGTTTTGATTAGAATGATGGTCTTTTTGCGTGGTCTTGGATTTTATCAGTTCATGTACTCCTGAGTGAAACCATTTTATTTAGGTTATAAAGAGACTTGTTTCTCATGTGCCCAAGTGTAGTCCTGCATAGATATCACTGTTTCCAGGAACCAGCCAGGTTCCTTAGAATACAAACATTTTCATCAGTTCCCTCCTAGACAAAATGAAAGAAGAGACCTGGAAGCAAAAGGTTTCTCCCTAGAGCTCCTAGAGCCAACCCAATAGAGGTGGCCGTTGCACTCCAGCTGCATGCTGAATGTGGCTGCACTAGCGTAGCACTCTGTAAACATTGGTTAAATGGCTGAACCAATTACTGTGGTTTGCTTTGACTAGGATCAGGGTAAATGAGATGAAGTCCCATTCTGCCCTTCCCTCTCTTCCCATCAGTGAGTCCTCTGTGCTTGGCTCCCAAGTAAACAATCAGGAACTGTGGCATAATACAAACCTCAGTGCTGAATACCCATTTGGCTGTATTTGCAAAACAAAGGAAACATTGGCACTTTTGAAAAAGAGAGATTTAGGCATAATCAGTGTTGGTTGTGGCTAGCAGCCTTGTTGCAATTAAGAGATGCCAAAGCTGGCTGCATGGGAGCTGGCTGCTTTAGGGTCCCAGACCAGGACCCTAAAAAACAAAAAGCCAAGCTGAAGCTGCCTATCAGCCACGGTGTCATGCCCAGAGTAGCCCAGGGAAGGGGCTCATCAGGGAAGTCAGACTTTTTTCAAAAGAAACCCGATCAGGACTGTATTTGTTTATATATCTAGATGTAGAGACACAGAATCCCATGTAGAAATTGGGTGGGACACAATGATTTGAAAAATAAGGAAGCCAAGCTTGAAAGGCATGGGGCTATAATGGTGGCCAGTGGCTTCCCTCAGAGATACTGGGGAAATGGTGACATATCTCTGAGCTGGTTGAAATATCTGTTCACTTGAGATGGTTCTTAAGGCAAATTTTCCTGTAAGGAATGCATTCATGGTGTTTAATCTAGCCCATTCTATGCCATCAGATATTGAGAAGAACATGGTGGGGAGAAAGGGAGGCTGCCTTTTTAAATATTTTTATATATATATTTTATAATATATTTTATATATTTTTTATATTTGCATTTCTAGATGGTTTTATCATCTAGATAAATTATTATCTAGAATTATCTAGGATTATCAGAGTTTCCCATTGGATACTTGCAAAGCCCTTCAGCACTACACAAAGCTATACATAAATGAATCCTCCCATTCTAGGGGCATAAGGAGGACCTATAGTTGTTGCAGGAAATGCAAATTCTAGCACCACCTTCATCCTTCCATAGGTGGTATGATTTATAGTCTGCATTTTTACAAGAAAATAAAAAAGTTTAGATGCAAGGAGACTTTAGACCATGCTATGAAGTGCTATCATGAGCACTGCAACTTATCAGTGAGCCAGATATTGGGCATAAAATGGAAGTAAGGCAGTAAATCTATTCATGAGCCACTGTTCTTCGTATTTGAAAGATAAATCTTTTTTAATTCAACTAAATAATTTGTTAATACCAGAAGTGCCTACTATGAAGAAAGAGGGAAGTTGAATTTCATGCTCAAAAATATCCAACATATAAGAACAAGGAACTAAGTCCAGTCCACACTTTAAAGAACTTATACAACCACAAACACAGCAGATTTAAGAACTGGCCATTTTTAACAATAGAAATATAAACAGAACCTTGCTACCTTGCTAAAAATTATTATTTGCTCTGATCCTTAGTTTGTCATTAAGACATGTAATTTAATTATTATCATTTTCAGAGGAAGAGTTTATCAGGACTATCCAGCTCTAATCATCTTAATCAAGTCTTAGCCTTCACAGACTCTGCTATTTGGAGAAGAAAAGTCTCTGTGTGCTTTTTCTGATAAACATCTTCCCCTTGTTCTCTGAATGAAAGACTATCTCATAGAAATTAGCCAGTGTGACCATCCTCCAAGTACAGGACACTGTTGTGAGACATTTGGAACCTCTGGCCCTGGAGCTTCCTGTCTGCTGAGAAGCAAATGCTGCTGGAAGTGTGCAAGTTGTGTAGAATGGGCAAAATGGAATAATGGCATGGGGTGCAGTGGTGGAAGTATAGGCCCAGAGTCTGGCTCCCCCACTTGGAACTCTCAGCCTCATCCACTGACCTTCTGATCTTGGCTGGTTATCAAGGCAACTAATATATCATTTTTTCTTGCTTACTATGGAGATAACATGTTTTGGGGAAGCACTTCTTAAACTCCTGATGCTTGAAGATCTTGTTCAGTAGATGATCTCACTCAGGAGGTCTGGGGTAGAGACTATAATTCTGCATTTCTAACAAGCTCCCAGGAGAGGCTGATGCTGCTGGTCTGGGAACTGCAGTTGGAGTAGCAAAGGTTTGGGGGTTCCTATATACCCCCCCAAGCTTTATATAAAGTTCCTAGCACATAGCAAGTTCTCAGTAAATGATTATTATTATGCATAATATTTAGACAGCAAGAGTTACAATGACATAGAATATTGGAATAAATGCAGCTGATTTTTCTTAATTGAGAAAGGCTGCTTCAAACCTGGGGCAAATTCTAATTATTCAGAGTAAATAATGCTCCTGATGCACTTGAGGAATCTTGAGGACTTGTCTCAGCAGCAGTAACTGCACTTCACTATTCCCTTAGAATGGGCACTTTGAGTCTTATGGTTGCATTTATTATCTTCAGGTAATAAATTTCATCCAGTAAAAATAATGGCAGTAAGTCCATCCTGATCACCTCTCATTATCATTGTAACTGGAGAAGAGATCCAAGCATTATAGTTGAGGAAAGAGATCTTGCCTCCAAACACATCCAAGTACCAGCTCCTTCTCAAGAGTAAGGGCGAAAACCCAAAGAAAACTGGTGACTGCCCCACCGTTTGATTCGGAGTCATGAGCCAAATGAGAGGTCCCACATCTTAGATGCATGATACTGGTTTGTTGTTGCTGTTATTTGGGTTTGTTTTAGAAGATGACAGGAATAGAGCCAAGACATATATTCCCAACCCTTAAGTTTGACCAAAGTTGTGTGGCATAAATACCATAGTGACTGGGAACAGGAGACATAGGCTTCCAGCTATGGAATGAGTAAGTCATGGGGATGAAAGGTACAGCATAGGAACTATATTCAATGATATTATAATAGTGTCAAGTGGTGTCAATTGGTATGAAACTAATGTAATATTATGTGTCACCTATAAATAAATAAATATAAATAAATAAAGTCTATGGGTACAGTTCTATTATTTAATATCAATAAAAGCTATAATTTACTATGAAAAAGTGATCATGGGACTACTTTGTGACAATGCAGCTGCAAAATATAAAAAGCAAGACATGGGCTGAAATTTAAGAAGAAATTGATAAAGCTACAGTACTGCCAGGGACTTGAATACATGGAAATCAATAGATCAACTGACTAAAGATTTCAGGGTGTTTGAATAACAGATCTTCCTTTTTAGCTTGATTTGGTATAGATAGGTAGCAAGAGAAAATCAACGATAGAATAGACTTTCTTTTTAAACACAAATCTACCTTTCCCAGAAATTGCCCAGGCACTGAGGTACAAAGGAAATCTTACCTAGTTTCAAAAACCAAATCACATGGGCCACCTTCACTGATCATGATGAAAATAAAATTAGCAATGACAATAAAAAAACTTCTATTATTTAAATTTTTTTCTATTATTTAAATTTTAAAATACTTTTAAATAACTCAAGAGTTACTTGAAATAAAAATTGAAACAGAAGAAATGAGAATAGAGGAAATTAAAACTGAAATTTAATACTATTTAGAAATAAATAACAAAAGGCTATAATGTATGCCCAAATTTTTAGGGTAGAGCCACAGTAACACATAGAAAATAATTTCTAGCAATAAGCATGCTGTACCAAAAACAAGAAAAATGTGAAATAAATGAATCTTTTGTCAATTCAAAAAGATATAAAGAGAACACAGTCATATCCCAGGAGGAAAAGAGAAATAAAATAAGCAAAAAAACGGGGGGGGGGAAGAAGAACTAGAGATTAAAAGCATAGGTAGAGATGATAGATGATATCAAAAGCTGGAGTATCCTGAGATATATCTGTCAAACCACTCTATGTTATTTTCTAATATATAAATGAAACTAAAAATAAAATAGTTTTCAGTTTTTGATTAAAAGACAAAAATAGCCATACAATGTGCTTGAGAAAAATATGCTTTCAAAAAAAAAAAAAGAAAGAAAATGTGCTTTAAAAAATGACATAGGTTCTTGATCTGAAATTTCTCTGTGGTTAATAGAGAGTTACCTCTAAACGTATTTTCTAATCTGCAAATTGAGGATGATAGTAGTATGCACACCATATGGCATTGAAGGTTCATGTAAGTTATTATATGAGAAGCACTTAAAACAGGGCCTAGCAAAGAGTAAGCCCTCGGTGAGTGTTCATGTGATTTTATTAATAATTAAGGAGAGTTGTCCACTCGGTTTATAAAGTGTCTTTGTTCTTCTTTGGGCTTGGTTGATTACAGTAAGTCTTTGATAAAATTTTGTTGAATTTTAAAGTGTATCCCCACCAGAAAGCAGGCAGTTTCTGCAGGAGAGAGAGATTATCTTGAAGAGGTTTCGTTCAAATGATGAGCAGTGTGAGAGGATACCAAGTTGTAGGTTTCAGCTCTGTGATAATTCAGCCGATAGATGTTGATATATGTGGGCTTGTTTATTTGTTTTATTAATTAAAAGGTAAAACCCAGACTCTACATCAAGAGAACAGTCTTAGCCTAATGCATGAAGATAAGTAAGCCCCTTAATAAGGAAGGGTTGTCTCTGTATTTCACTTGCCCCATGTCTAATATGAGACTCAAATAGACTTGCGTGCAGCATTAGAAAATGGAAAGCTTTGCGATTTATATTTGACATCAAGGAATAGCGGCAGCCTGCCAGCTTTGTACCACATACTGTGACAGCAACAGCTTCTCAGATGTTTTTGTCCCTAATGCAGTCCAGTGCTGCTGCTGGGGCTGGGAACATAGGCCTGCAGTTGGTCATGGAAATTAGGAATCTCTGAAGGCTGTGCAGGCATCCCAGGACCTTGTGATGAATTACATGGATTAAATCTGATTGTAGAGAAATTGCCAATCAAAAGGAAATATATATTATATGTTAAATTTAAAAATGGTCCAGAGGCTCCTGGGTGGTGGAGTTGGTTAAGCATCCAACTCTTGGTTTTGGCTCAGGTCGTGATCTTGGGCTCATGAGATCGAGCCCCAAGTTAGGCTCTGTCTGCACGTGGTGCAGACTGCTGATCACTCTCCCTGCCCCTCTCCCTCTACCCGTGGGTGAATGCTCTCTCCTTCTCTTTCTCTTTCAAATAAATAAATGAATCTTTAAAAAATAAAGAAATAAATAAAAAATGGTCCAGAAAACACAAACCACTTTGCAGGAAGGTCCATGAGAAGGAACTTCTTCAAATAAATATAGACAGAAGAGAACACCCCACTTTGTGTCTCTCTACGGGAAATGGATACAAAAGACCAATAAGGAATGCTTTAAGGGATCCCTGGGTGGCGCAGCGGTTTGGCGCCTGCCTTCAGCCCAGGGCACAATCCTGGAGACCCGGGATCAAATCCCATGTCGGGCTCCCTGCATGGAGCCTGCTTCTCCCTCTGCCTGTGTCTCTGCCTCTCTCTCTCTCTCTGTGTGACTATCATAAATAAATAAAAATTAAAAATAAAGGAATGCTTTAAGGATTTTTGTTCAAGTTGATTTAACCCAGGGATCAGCAAATGTTTTCTGTATAGGACCAGAAAGTAAATATTTTCAGTGCTGAGGGCCTCGTGGTCTCTTGAAACCACCCAACTCTGCCTTTGTAGCCTGAAAGAGCCATTGACAACAGGGAAGCAATGGGCATGGGTAAAGCTTTATTTATAGACCCTCAAACTTGAATTTCATACTTTTTGCATGTAAAAAGTATGCATCTTTGAGTCTTTTTAACCATTTAAAATATAAAATCATTCTTTGCATACAGCCAATATAAAAATAGGCTGTGAGCTGGATTTGGGCATAATGCCCTGAAGCCCCTGGCTGAGCCTATAGTTTCTACAGTCTGCTGAACCTTCCTGCTCCCCACCCACCTGGTGGCACTTACTAACACTCCAGGGGACAAGGTTCTATATATCAGAGCTACAAAGAAGTGCTGTTTGTGGGCAATAGCAGCAGCATGGCCTGGGGCTTATTGGAAATGCAGAATCTGGGACCCTATCTCAGAATCTCTGAGAGTGGGACCTAGTTATCCGTTTTAACCAGGTTTCCAGTAATTCTGATGCCTGTTGAAGTTTTAGAAGCACTGCCCTAGACAACACCTGGAAAACTGCTGACTTCGGAACATTAACTTGGGGGTGGGGGTAGGGGGCGAGTGTCAAAACAGTGCTTTCATTCACTCAACAAATCAGTTAACATGAATTGAACACCTACTGGGGGCCAGACCTTTTACTAAACACTGGTGATTTGAGACAATTACTAGGATACTGTTAGACCCTTAATAAAATGGGAGACTATCTTACAGCAGAGCCCTAGGGAATAGTTTTGAGTGGCTCTGCTCCTAGTTTCTTCACTTAACTGAACAGGTTTTGCTGGCTGGGACCACACTACTAGCTTGAGCAACACATGGGATAGAGGTTCAATTTGCTAATATGAGTGAATGTTCTATGCCACCTAGATAATAAATGCCGTTTCACTATTACTGTTCTTTCAGCTGATCAAATTGTTGTGCATCAACATCAGTATGCCTCTTCAGGTGCTATTCCTCAGAAGCCTAATATGCTTGGGTTTGAGGTTTGTGGGGAGAATTATCAAACACTAGCATCAAATATCCCAACAGAGAGGACGCCTGGGTGACTCAGGGTTGAGCGTCTGCCTTTGGCTCATGGCGTGATCCTGGATTCCCGGGATCAAATCCCACATTGGGCTCCCTGCATGGAGCCTGATTCTCCCTCTGCCTATGTATCTGCCTCTCTTTCTGTGTCTCTCATGAATAAATAAATAAAATGTAAAAAATAAATATCCGAACAGAGGATCTGGAGGTATGTTCCAGACCTACTCTCCCTGTATTCTCTTTAGGAGAGTGGGCATTGCTCTTTCAGCTAGGAAATGCCGTGCATTTGATATCTGTTACGGATGCATCAGCCCTTCTCCCCAGTCAGACATCCCCCACATCTGAGAGCAGGAATAAGGTGTGGGAGCTCCTGGGGAGACCATGGAAGTGATGAAAACAAAGATATCCACTACATGGCTTCTCTGCTCTCACACCAACTGCAGATCAGCCAGATCCTTGTAGACTGCTGTCAGCTTGAAGCCATGGGGGCTCAACAGCTGTTTTTCAGATGCTGAGAATAGCAACTTTGGGAGGAAATTGCCAAGGAAACCCATGAGCCCTGAGAGTGTGTGTGTGTGTGTGTGTGTGTGTGTGAGAGAGAGAGAGAGAGAGAGAAACAGAGACAGAGAGACAAAGAGAGGGTGAGAGAGAGCACTATCAGCAAATAAACCTGGAAGAGGGAACTAGCAATCATAATCCAGGTTGGAAAGTGCAGGATCTGCCTTCTAATAAACTAACCTGTTGGGAGGAAAGAAAGGTCAGTTGCTTGCTTAGAGTGAAGGCAGATGTTCCCCCAAGGAACTCAGCAGCAAAATACAAAGATAGAGAACAGGGTGAGAAGGTGCACTTATTTATCTCCACGTGGCAATCTTGCAAAAGGTGCTGCTTCAAGACTGCAGGCTCTGGCACTCTGCTGGTTTCCCTGGTTTCAGTCTTCTGCGGGTGCCCAGCACCACGGCAACGTGTCTCCTGCCCAGCTGTTAGTAAAGGAAAGCTAATTAACAAATACTGCATTTGTTCCACTCTTAGCAATGGGTACAGGCTTATCCTGAATGAGCAAAGCTTTCTGAATATGAAGCTCCCACATTCTTACAAACAAGGTTGGCAGAACTTTCTATAATATAATTACACCTTCAGAAGGCCTATGAGACTGGAATTATGTACCCTGTTGAAAAAAAACTGAGGCTCAGAGACAGTGATAAACTTGCCCAAAGTCATCCAGCAACTGAGTACCAATCGTCTGTGAAACCCTTGTTCACACCACAGCTGTGGCTCATAAACTACTCTACATTTCCATTGATACACCATTTTATTTTAGGGGGTAGATCCCAGTCATTCAGAAAAACACTGGAATTTTATTTCTGCTTATTTTAAGGTTCAGAAGTGGCTCAGTGTAAATTCCTTCCAGTTTCTGTTTGCTAGTTCCCTAATTTCCAAAGTGGAGATCTGTGTTTAAGTAAAACACAAAGCATTTAAAGCTGTATATCATATCATGAGTACATATTCTGGTGGCCAGAATTGGTGTTAAAAATTAGCAGGCTCAGGGCAACCTGGTTGGCGCAGTTGGTTAAGCATCTGACTCTTGATTTCTGCTCATACCATGATCTCAGGATTGTGGGATTGAGCCCTGTGCCAGGCTCCATGCTCAGTGGGTAATCTGCTTAAGATTCTCTCTCTCCCCTTCCCTCTCCCTTGATTCATGCTCTCTATCAAATAAAAAAGTCATTTAAAAAAAAATCAGGAGGCTTATGGTATGATGCTCTGTCGACATTTTAAATGGCTGCCCATAGAACTAACCTAACATAAGCTTACTACCTCTTTTTTTTTTTTTTTTTTTAATGCTGGTAAGTAGAATGTAGTCCTGAAGCTTTTTTCCTTCTTTTTTTTTTTTTTTTTACCATGATTCCACATTTGTCACTTTGTTGAAGAAACACTGGGTATAAAAGAACTGTGAAATCTATTATCTCCAAAGAAGATTCACTTTAGGACTCCTCCTATTGAGGAACACTGAATAGTCTGAGTTCTTTCACAAGAGTAATACATGTGGGAGAGTCTAATAATAGTTGCTAAATTAAAATCCCAGGAAGAGTTCAACCTTAGCTGTTGAGAAAACAGTATAGCAGTGGGCCTGGGAGATGAGGTCATTGAGGGCCTACCACTGCAAACCTGATTATTTTTGAAGAGTTTTCATTTCATTTTTGAAAAACAAAATGCTTCTAATACAAATTATAACAAAAATAATTTTTAGAATAATAATTAAACATGGTATTGCTCCAAGGCCCTACATCTAACTTCTTTTCCCATCTTCAATTTTCAATAGAAGACAAACACAGATGTGTTTTTTGGTTGGGAAATCATGCTCCTATGCAATATTTTTATCCCATTTTGAGTTTCTTCAGGCCTTCCTCTGTTAGTATAATACCCACTGCTATCACAAAACCAAATCCTCACAGTTTCAATAGTGTAGTATAGTTGAAGTGCACTGTCATTTCATATGAAGTTTTGGGTCTTTATGGTTCATTATCAACTTGCCTCTATGTAGGAATTCCAAGGGCCCAAGTTCTTGCTGTCTCATGGCCTCATCATCCACTAGGGTCCTGTTGTTTTTGGGAGAAAGGGAAAGAGAGGACATGGAAGGAATGCCTGCTTCTGAACTGCCTGAGCCTGGCAAGGATGCACATCATTCCCACTGCAATACATGAGCCATCTCTAGCCACATGCACCACCTCCTTGCAATGGGAACTAGAAATGTAATTCCCATCTGAGCAGCCATGTCCCCAAGACCATGCTCTACCATGGAAGAGGGAGGAAATATTCCAATGCACACTTGGCCATCTCAACCACAAAGCAAGAGCCCATGCCTTCTACAGTTGTGCTACTCGCAGAGAAGGTTTTATCATATCATATATTTATCATCTCAAACCCTTCCTCAGACTCTTATCCTATACCTCTGATGGCCTTTCCTGGGGACATGACTTCCTCAGGAAGGCCTGCTGTGACCCATGGGCAGCCATGGTATGTCCTCAAATATAATTAGTTTCACACTGAATAATTTAATTTCCTTATTTTACTCCCATCTTCCTAATTAGCTTGTTGCTCTATGACAGCAATGAATTTACCTGTCTCATTCATTACTATATCCTTAGTGCCTAACACTGTCCTGGCATGTTACAAATACTCAATAAATATTTGAGAAAGAAGGAACGACAGGAGAAAGAAAGAAAAGAAAAAGGAAGAGAGGGAGGGGGCTTATTGGCTCTGGAGGGAGCTCAGTCTGACTACCTATAATTTGTATCATTTGAGATTTCAAGAGAGTAACCAAGAAATGGGCTGGTCATATTTCACATACAAAGGATCCATCTCTTTTTAGAAAAATAGCTGTGCATATTCACGTAAACCTTCTTGGCAACCTCTGATAACAACTGAAGGAAACTAAAGATTTTCTGCCTTTAGCTCCTTGCTAGAGAGTAAAAATTTACCTCTATCCTTGAAGATTCTTTTAGGTGATCTAAAAATTGAACTGACATGAGACAGATTAACAGGAGAAAATCAAATTTAATTATACATGTCTGGGGAATCCACATAGATTTGGGTTCCAAAGATTGGCAAAATGAGGTATGTATGTCATCCAGAAATAAAGAGAAGGTAAGAGTCTGGAACTTCAAAGGAAAGGAAAAAAATTCACTGGAAGGTAAAAAAGAGTAAATGTTTACCAAACATTTGAGGGTTTGAGATGTTTGGTAAACATTTACTCCTTTGTATGGCTGGGCCATACAGAAACATGGGACATAGGGAGCAATTTTAATAATCAGACTTCGCTAAATCCTTCTCAGTCTACCACCCCTAATCCTCGTAGTTAGTTGTGGTGATTGCTCCTTTCCTGGAGGAAGTTAGGGGGAATTCTCGTAGGCAGTTAGGGGGAAGGTCAAATATTATTCCTGAGTCTTCTGAGCCTTGATTATTTTCAGCTCGAAATAATCTGCATGCCAAAGTGGCATATCTGGGGGTGGCCTGTCCTTTGCCCCTACATTCTAAATGCTTCTAAATGCAGTGGAATACTACTCAACATCAGAAAGGAACAAACTATTAACATATGCAACAACATAATAAATCTCAAAATAATTATGCTAAGTGAAAAAAATGAGACAAAAACAGTACATACTCTATCATCCATTTATATAAAATTCTGGGAAATGCAAACTAATATATAATATTATATATATTATAGAATTTATATATATAAATATATAATTTATATATATATAAACTAATATATATTATATATATATTATAGTAACAGAGAACAGATAAGCAGTTGTTTCATCACAGGGGCCAGGTGATATGGGATGAGTGGGTGTGTAGGATTACAAAGAGCATGAAAAGACTTTAGGGGATGTTGGATATGTTTTCCTAATTGTGGTCATGGTTTTCCTTGGTGTGTACAAATGTCAAAACTTTTCAAACTATGCATTTCAAATATATGGGATTTATTGTATGTCCATCATACCTCAATAAAGCTCTTAAGAATAAAATAAAAATAGAAAATAAATGTGAGGTTAAAAATATACTAACCCAGAACCATATCCCTCCATATCATCATTCCAAATTCTTGGATGGTTCGTGTCTTAAAAATGCTTCATAGCTGTACATTGTAAAGCTGGCAAGTATGCATTCATAATGCACCTTTGGGAGAAACAGCAAAATTCTATTGAACCCTGTCTGAATATGGCTTCCATCTTTCAGAAGATGACTGAGTCATGGAGACAGCGTGGGCTATTTAGATCTCCTGTTGCACATACGACATGTCCTTATATAAACTCTTACATGTTCAAATCTGCTTTTTCCAGGTTCTGTGTCCAAAGCCATCACTGATCCCCCAGCCCAAGCACCCAGCCACCCCCAACCACTACCATGGCCGAAGACGCAGACATGCGCAATGAGCTGGAGGAGATGCAGCGAAGGGCTGACCAACTGGCTGATGAGGTGAGGGATGGCACATAAAGAGCAAAAGATGGGGAGCTGAGTACTTGGTCTTATTCAGGTTCAGGCAGAAAAGGTTTTTTAACATCTCAATTTAAAAAACAGAGGAGTATGACTGATTTTCTATACACCTGACACCTCTACAGACAGGAATGGGTTGATAAACCTATATACAATTAATATCTTAGCCTAAACTCCCAATTTCTAAAAATCTAGAGAAGTCAAGACCCTCTAAAAAAAGCAATGGCTTTGGGTGTCTGGAGGTGGCCTAATTCTGAGAGCTGATTGTTATGTTTTCTAGAATTTTACAGGCTGGTATTAAAATTGAATTATATAAATTGACAAAAATAGATGATATTAATTAAAAATCAAAGGCAATAAATACTCAAAATTCATCACTTAATTATTTTCCTATATTTTACTACTACCTATGCTCTCAAAGTTCTTGGTTTTATAGCTATAATATAGGAATACCCTATAACAGTGTGTTGCTGTACACCTTCCCAAGTTCACCTTTAGTGACACCACACTGCTTAAAAATCAGACAGGTTAGGAGTATTTATATCACAGAAATCTGCAAACACTACAAATCAGGATTTGACTTACTGTTTTGTCGACTGTCTAGACTTAAGAAAGTGGAGAAAATATTAATAACAGAATAAACTTAAAAATGTGCATGTCTCTAGCCATTACTCTTTAATTAACACAAAAAATGGAGAAAATCTTCTAGTATTTGAAAATTTTTATTCTCTTCAGCAGTCACTTGCATCATTGACAAACTAGCAAAGGTCTAATGTATCTTCATTGTTGCACTGTCCTCTTACTTGTTAATGGAAAAATCAACCAACATCCATGTCAGAACTACACTTGTTCTTTGCATGCTTAGCAATGGACACAAGAGTTCAGTAAAACTTAACAAACCTTACTGTGAGAATCAATTAGCTACATGAAATATATAATAAAGGGCACTATATATTTTATTATTTGTAAATACTATGCTCTCCTTCCCCTATATCGGGAAAATAACCAATTTAAATACACATATACACATATTCATATCTTTTTACATATTAATATTCATATATTTTAGCATTTACCAGCATACCACTGCTTACAGCCATTCTATTTCAACAAGCAGCCTCCTGACAGCTCTTCCAGGAAAGTTCACGTTCTTCCCGTTCTTGCAGAATCTTGTCCAAAATAAGTTTGTCACTTAAAAGCAAAGCTTTGAGAAATCACAGTGGTTGCCGGAGTCTACTAGTTTCAAAGGAATTGAGAAAAAAGTGACAACGATGTGCCCGAGGGACCAGTGCTGACTTCAGACTTTCCATCTCACTTTGTCTTATCTAAGGATGGAGATAATTATTATAGCTGTCTCCTATAGGCTAGTTATTTCAAACATGCTTGATTTTTTTTTCACCCTAAGGCGACAGCTTAATTTGTATTGATAAGAACTTCCAATTGTGTTTCTAGGAGCTTTATAAGAAACTTGATGTTAGATTCATCTCAATTCATGAAAAATTATGTTTGTGTTTAAAACTCAATATTCCTGGTCCAAGGAGGCCAAATTAATCCTCTGAGTATTTGAGATAATTTTTCATGCATCCTGCACATGCAAAATTATCTTTTCCAGATTACTTTGTCTTTGATATCAAGATCAGCTTCATATGGTTTTGATTTTAGAAGATCAGCTTTAATGTAATTGCTTTAGGGAATCTTATTATGTAGAAAGACTGATAGGAAAGAGATTGAAAATGTGTTTCAGTCATAAACTTAAAAGAATATGTGATAGTAACCCTTTGTGAAAAAATAAAAAGGTAACCCTTTGTGTTTCTCAATTGAAGAGAGTAGTTCTGATTTCCAAAGACCTCTGGATCCTGCACTCATAACTTTTTTTTTTTTTTTTTAAATCTCAGTCACTGGAAAGCACCCGTCGTATGCTGCAACTGGTTGAAGAGGTAAGAAGTGGCCATATTTCAAGATAAACTAATCCCTTTTGTGGGCATATTCTTTCCCTAGACCCTACTGCCTTTTCCTAGGTCATGATCCCATTGATTACAGAATTAATGTCGCCTACCAGGAATCCACATTAATGAGGGAGATGTCACTTAGCCATCAAATGATCCCCTCTCCCTCCCAGTCCTGGCCACCTTTATAGATGAGGAAGTAGAGAAGGATGGTACTTCTAAGTAAATGCTCATAAGAAATTGCAGAAGATTGAATCACTTTAAGCAAATATAAAGGAATTATCTACATAAAAACTTCACTTGTAATGATTTTGATGCCTCTTAAGTCACATCTAATCTTGATACTCTGTTTTGACTCAGCCACATTTATGACTTTTAAAAATATGTATCCCAATAGATACAACATTTGCAGAAATTGTAATATTGAGAGTCAGGCACTAAAATTCACGAAGTAATAGGAAAATTCTTTGATAAAAGGAATTTCAAGTCCATAATGCAAATATAGAAGCTCTTTTAGATTCCCGACTCTGGATTAAACATCCATTTGTGAGGCATGGTTAATGAATCCCAAACTATTTTTAAATGGGTAAAATAGGGCAGATAGCAATAATGGAATCAAAAGGGCATTTACAATAAACCTTGCTCATTCCAATTTGGGAGAGCAGCAGTCAACCAAGAAGAATAAGTGGTTTAATTGAACTTGCCCATTGGGAGAGATGAAGTGGAAAAAGAATGGGATGGGCTATATTTATCTTAACTGAATAAAACAAGCCTAATGGTTTTTTATTCAGTGAAATGCTGTTTTAGCTATGCTTTGAAACTGCTTATCAATTCATGTGTGGTTATCATTTTTAGAGATCTTGCATGTTCTTGAGCAGAATGATTAAATGAGCCTACTTGCCTCGCACTACTGTAAATTGCTTATGCAATGACATGAAAGGAAAGAAAGATCAATGTTATAAGACTAAAATGAAGTTCAGCTGCCTTTCACACTACAGAAGCCAACATCTTCCTTTATTTCTGCAGCTTCAGCTTCTTACCCAGAAATGAAATATTGGCTAAATGTCAATTGTTGCGAATTGCCACAGAAGGAGTAGGGAGAAGGGGGCAGCATGAGCTCCCCAGGACACCAGGGAGCCTGGTGAAAAACGAGCATTTGAGCCTGCAGTGTAACACAAATTGGCCCCCACAGGAAGGCTCTCCAACAAAGGAGCCCTTGGAAGTACAGGGAGCAGCTTTCCCTCTCTAAATGAGGAGAAATTTTGTCCTTGCTCTATCCTGGGAATGCCACTTGTGCAGAAATACTTGAGGACCAAGAAGGAGGCAGGTATTCTAAATCTAAGAGTGCTGGCAAGGTTTTCAGAGTTGACTTGTCCCTTAACCCATCATGAGAACAAGCAAAAAGAGTAAATCTTCATAAATTCCCACATGAGATATCACATTGACCTGAAGGGAACCCACATGTCAGCTGACATAATTAGTTATGTTATACATCTTTATGATCTTCAACCATAGCCTCTGGACTCATTTTTCATTTTCATTTACATGTATGCCCACGTCAAGTAAATTTCTAAAATACCAGAACTATCACCAATTTGTCTACCTGTGCAGTGTTGAAACACTGGGAAGTGGTGGAGCAAATGCATCAAACACATCACTCTGAACTGGCCCCTCATCCATTGGAGTCTTTGAGCCAATGAATACTTTTTTTTTTTTTTTTGCCTCTTCTTAAATTGCAGGCAGTGTCAACCAGTCTTGAGTAAGGAGTGTCTGCTCTACTTATGGGGGGGGGGGGGGGGAGTTTCAAAAGCTCTATTGATTGAAGTAGGATACTTGAATCATACATTTTTGTTTCTCCTAAAGGATTTCTTGATCATGCATGAGGTTGCATCTTAGAACAAGGGGTGAAACAGATGGAAGCTAGTTCCTACCTCTAATAAATGAGAGAAGGCTATTAGACTTTCTATCCTTAGGAAATTATGAGCAAAGTATTATTGCAATAGATTGATTGCTCTTACTTCCTCCTGGGTTATTTTATATTGATGGTCAAATACCCCTTATGTCTAGAACATTGGCTATTCAAAGGATAGTCTGCTTTTCGATCGAAAAAGAAATTGTCTTTAAAGAGAATCAGCATTAAATATTCATCAAGGACAGAAATCATTTGGCAAATATGAGCACTGAAATAGTGGGATCCTGCCCATGATCCCAAAGTACATCAGTGCTATATAATTTGAATTGAGCTGAATTCTTATTGAAATTTAGTCTCAAAGACAGGAAAGGTTGCAAAACTTGTGCAGCCTCCCTACGGCAGACAACCCCACTTTCAGTTCAATAAGATTTTGTGCCATCCCTCACAGACTAGGGTGTAACAGAGTGGCAGGTATAGAAACTTGCTTTTTTAATAGAAGCCATTAATGGCATTTCAAGGACGATGTAAAGTGACACAGAAGTCAGTTGGGAAAATTCAGAAAAGTGGATACCCTACACAGGTAAAAAGATTAGAAATCATATAACATTTGGTTCCCAGAGTTGCAAACTTGCTCTTTTGATGACTACACTTGCACAAACATGTATGGAATACCTAACTTTGGGGGTGGGAGGTAAGATATAAATTGGTATCATGTAGGAAAGCAGGTATGAAAATGGTTCTCCAAACTCAAGACCTTCCCTGCCTCGGAACATATAATTAATTCTGGTAGTAGAATCACGAATACCTCTTTAAGAAAGTAATATTTGGTTCCAGGCAAAAAAAAGGTAACTCTGTTGACACTACCTGCCAGAAATGAAGTCTACACGTGAATGCCTTGGGGCTGTGAAAAGTAACCCAGGAAAGCCCCCAGCGCTTGAGGGCAGGCCAGTTCACAAGCACCACAGAGAGCTTTCATGGAATGGTAGTTACTGAGGCTCTTCAACATTGCATGGCTATTTTAAGCATCTTTTCTTCTCATCCCAATTTATCTTCCAAGTCACCTTGGTAATGAGAATAAGTGTTCTAAAGCCATGTCTTTATTATGCCAGACTTTCTACTAAAGCTAGAAAATTGAGGCAGGGCAGTTCTTTTCATATAGGTAGATGTGGAGGCTTTTGGAATTCTAGTGGTTAAGAAAGTGCCTGGAGAGTCCTTGTTTTAGCTCAGATGTGTTGGATTTTGGGGAAAGCATCTCAGAATGATCAAAGAAAGACTGAAAAATGTTCTAGAAATAGTCTTAGTTCATCTGCAAGAAAAGAAAAATAAAAATAGAGATATAAAAAGAAGAAAGAAAGAAATGAAAAAAAAAAGTCCTCATTATCTCCAACTCTTTAGTTTTTAGGTAGACAATTTTCCCAGCAATCTCAAACAGAAACCAAGAATCAAGCTAAGACAACAGTGGAACCACCTCCTCTCATTCCTAGCTATCAAAACATAATACTTGTTAAGAATAAGAGAAAGTAATATTCTGCTTTCCTCAAAATATTGTCCTCATCCCTGTCCTTCTCCTCCCTTGCATTTCTAGTTTCCCCAAAGAAAAATCCAGTTATTTTGATTTAAAAAACTATCAGCAAAACAGTGGGATCAAATGTAGGTTCTAATGTTTATTGAGAACCTACTATGTGCTGGGTACTATAACCAGAGCCATCATCATCAAAGGTCTATAATCTAACTTATATATAATCTAACTTAACCCTCGTAGGTACACACTTTCACTACTATTCTGATCGCCATCTTAGTGAGGAGGAACTTGAAGTACCCAGTGAATAAGTAACTTGCTTGAGTCACCTAGCTATAAATGGCAGAGACGAAATTAAAACCCAGCTCAAAAAAATTAATTAATTATTTTTTTAAAAACTGCTGGTTTTTTTTTAATCCCAGAGTGTGAATTCTTAGACACAGCAATTCCCTTCCATCAGCAACTCCTACCATATTTACTTTTTCCTTTGAGAATTTCATAAAAAGGGAAAGGATCTAAGAAAACAAACACAGCAGTCCAGTCTAAACTGTTTGAGATTCTATACAAATTAAATCCCTTATCTTAATTGCTTTTTGGAACCCATAGCCTCCCACAGAGTTGAATATTTAGAACCTTTACATTCTGTAGCTCATTTTATCCATATAAGTACCCTGGGAAGTGAGGGAGCTGTTTCTGTCCTTCTCTGACAGCTAGGAAAGCTGAGACACAGAACAAGTGACTCTAGGGCAAGAGAACTGCAAAGATAAGTCTAGAATTTGGAATTGCTGACTCCCAGACCCCAGCTCTGTCCACCTAACCTAAACTGTGTCTTACACTGTGAAGCAGTTGAGAAGCTGTACACGTATCTTGCACTTAACTTAGTGCCTGGAACAGAGTAGAGGCTCAATAAATATTCAGTCAATGAATGAATGAATGAACAAACAGCTGAGTGAATGAACCAACCCAGCAACCACCCAATCTTTGGGAATTCAATCTTGCTGGGAATTCAAATTAGTTAAGGAAAGATTTTCGTTTTATAGGGTGATTGTTAAGAAGTATAAAATGGCATTGCTAATGATCCCAGCAATGACGATTTTTAAGGTTGATGTCTCAACCTTAACCAAATATCTGTGTTCCTTTTCCCCTACCCACCAATTCCCACTCCCCTCCACCAAATAATTTAGGTGGCATTTAGTTTGTTTCAATCATCTGGAGTGAGATGAGGAGTGCCTTTTGCAGACTTCTACACAAAAGAACTGCAGTAAAACTTGTAGATGAATTATTTTCTCACACTATTATTGTGCAAATTTTCAATCTCAGAATATAGAGCCTTTATTTCTCATCTGTCCATCAGCTTTCTAAACTTCACAGAACTTTTCCCCATAGAGAGAAAGTAGAAGGTTAATTTCTGTTTGGGGCTGTATTTCTCAATCTTCGTGAAGTAATCCTCTCTTTTGATAAACCTAAAAATCTCACCCCCAAGGTTTCTTACTTTCCTGTGGGGCCTCTCCTTCCAATTCACTGAGGGAAACTTCCTGATGATTTAGTCTAGAAAATTTTGAAAGATTTGCTTTCTATGGTTGGTGTTAGAGAAACTATAAGGCATTTTTGTTTTGCAAAAAATAAAACCCCAGTATATTATTAAATTGTGTATTCCAATTCTGTGCCCTACCCCCATGGAGACTGAGCTACATCCCCCTTATCTACCCTAAGATTCACCGATAGAACAGGTCCACAGGTAACCTCTTCCTCTGAGCCCCTCCCCAGCCCTTAATACTCTTGCCCTATTTCCTCCCTCTTTCTCCTTTGGTCCTTCTTCATTTTCCATTTCTAGGGCTAATTGTCCCCTTACTGATTTCTCTTTCTCTCTTTTCTCTCTAACTCTTTTTCAACTTTGCTACCATTATTGGAATGTAGAGTAAAGATGCTGGTATCAGGACTTTGGTTATGTTGGATGAACAAGGAGGTAAGTTGAGATTTCTTCAGTAAGAACAATTTCTCATCTGAATAAAGTGCATTTAAAAAAATTATTTGTCCATACAAAGGTGATCCTTTCAACATATTTATGTATGTATATGAGTATGAGGATTCTAGAGTTTTCACCGTCTTGCTTTTTTCCCTTTCTCCATTGAAAAGATTGGTAAATGTATGGTAACGTTGAGGCCTTCATGACTGATTAAATGTCACTACTGTTCCTCTCATGTATATTGGAGTAACAGAATTTTGAAGGGAAAAGTCTTTTTTTTTTCTTTAATGGTAGTGTTTTGGACAATTTGAGAAATCTTTGATCCTTCTTATCCCCAATTTTTCCCGTAAACTTAGTTTTCTTGTAATAATCCCTAGATAGGATGATAGAATAGTATTATATCACATCCATTTCTTCTGACCATCCTAATTCAGGATCTGACAGTTTTGATTTCCAAGTCATCATGAAGATTCCTTAAGTAACTAGGTCCTGTTAGGTCTTTAAAAGGATATAAGCTGAGGGAGACCATTGGAAAATGAGAAACTGAACCACTTAAAATATTTAAATTATTTTTTAATTACTACGGAAATGCTAGAAGCAATGAAAATCAGAGAATCCATGAAAATCATCTCTGTACTCTAAAGTGGAATCTAGAAGAGTAATATTCTTTTTGTCTCAATACATCTAGTCATATGACGATGCTTATTTAATTCTAGCCACAAGTTAGCTACCTGATTCTATTCTGAATTCTTATAACAAGAAAATTGTTGAGAATTTTTTCTTTATATTCTTGAAAACATTAAAGAATTCTTAGGAATCATGATAATTTTTTTAATGTCAAAGATGAAAATGTAAGATTGTATTCACAACATGGGACAGCTCCAACTTCAAAAATAAATAAACCTCAGATGGGGGGGGCGGTGGGAATTGCCATACACATAACAGACATAAGGCATTTTCCTAATATAGAGAGAAACTTTGCATATGATCAAAGAAAAGAGCAACAACCTACAAGCAAATTGATGTAAGATATAAATCACCCGCTTATAAATAGACACAAAATCATGCTTCAACCAATAACGAGATGCCTCTCTTTAGCAGACTGGTACAAATTTTTTAAATTGATAATCACCAGTGCGTGAATATATTGGGAAAACAGTCATCTTCAATGTACAGATAGGCACTATAGACAGTTATAAATGTTTGAAGAGTAATTTGATAATATTTTCAAATTATGACGTACACCCATCTTTGACCAAGACATTCTGCTCCTAGAATTATATGCTGCAGATATGCATTGATGTAATATGTACATATATAGCTCTAGAATCAAAAAGAGAGAAATAACATGCTTACTTGAGTTGCAAATTTCATTGCACTTTGATGAAGAAAATCTGAAGATAAAATTTGCCAAAATCTCCACACAGAAATATATTATTCATAAGCACAAATGATTCCCAGCAACCTCTCCCATAGGTATAGCAACTTCCTTTCTGAGAAAGGAAGCAGAATAGCAGATTTCCCCCACAAGATAGCTCATGTTCTCAGCTAAAACATTTCATTTGTGGCCACGCCATAGAAAATGCTGAATTCCTCGGTTAAACATATTTCCTAGGATATCCTTGGTTTTACCAGATGGGTGGGGATCACAATGATACTGAGAAAAACACACAACTGGAAAACCCCCAAAAGTGAGTAGTTATTGCCTAGTCTTAAGGGGCACACGTTCCATTTATACTATAAGGTGATTAGGATCTTGTAAAATGATGAGCTTAAAGTCATTTAAGATAGTCATAAATGACTATCTTCATTGTCATGGTAAATGCATTTTCATTCTGCATATGCTGTGTTTAGTTGTTTAGATCAGTAACTGCTTTAAAATTTCTCTCCAGTTATGCTCTCCTAATTTTGTCTATGCTTCAACACCAAAAATGTTGATTGCTTCTATCCTGCAGCTGCACAGGAGTTTCAAGAAACAGACATCCTTCTAAAGAACTATTCCAGGTTGTCCAGCTAAATGGTTGCACTCGGAAATTCTTTATGGGATTCTTGTTTTATACCCAGGTATCAGGAGACACCGAGAAGCATTGAGCATGACAGATGGCCCTGGAAATATACTGAGTTGGGACTTTTATTCCTCTAAAAAACTTGTCTCGAAGTGAAATCCCCATGAAACCACCTTATCACAAATATGGGATGATATAAACTCTCACCTCCATATCTTTTGATCCTTTTGTTGGTCTTTGCTGAGTTATGTGTTTGTTTCAATGCTGAAGATGAAGCCCTTGGGAAAATCCCATGGGATCAACGCCAAACTAAACAGTGAAATCTTTGACCTCTGCCTGACAGAGTAAGGGCAGAGTAAGGCCTCTTCCAGAGTGCCAGCTGACTTTCTTAAAAGGTTCATGGCACTACAAAGTAGCATTTGAGAAAACATTTCTTTTGCTAACATTTACACACCAGTATCTGTTATGAATAACTAAAGCTGCACTGTCCAATACGGTAGCCACTAGCCACATATGGCTACTTAAATTTATTTAATGAATTTCCATTTGTTCATCAAGGATAATGAAAATCATATAGGCAGCATCTGGTAACTGAATATACTTATAAAGGCTTCCACACTGGGTCAATAGCATTGACATCTTGCTCTTCTTCTACTGTTTGTTTCTTTTTTAATCAGATTGAGTATTCTAAGGGCCTCATGTTGCCTTACTTTAGAAAGATTAGTAGAAAAGATGTCTAAACTTAGATCCCTGAGTATCCTGCCATTGGTGGAACTATCATAAATAACCAGTCATCCCAATATGGCAAAAGAAGGTACAATCTCTTGCCCAAACGTATAGTATAATCTACTGGAATACCTCTACTAACTCAAAATGCTATTGTTCTCCCAGTCTCCAAGAATAGACAGAAAACAGAAAACAAGCTTAGGGAGGTAAGAAGCAGTCAACTATGGACAGTACATTGGATCAGCCAGTAAGATGCTGCTGGCCACTCTAGGTTGGAATGAAGATATTGATTATTTTCAAGCATTCCTGAGAGATGTCATCACAGAAATCCATTGAAATGCCATGAAGTCTCAATATGCCTAACACAGTACACTCTAAAAATGAATAGTTAGAATTAACTATGACAAAATGGTCCCACAATATTTTCTAAATTAAGGGATTTGATTTATAATTGTGTAAAATGATAAATTCAACCAATATTAGTAGCTATAAAATCATTTTCTGAATCAACTTTTCTGAAAGAGCTTCAGCATCCCTCTCTTAACTATGGCCTTCGCCTAACAGTCTGGCAACCCATGATTGAACAGCTTGAAGAAATACCAATTGGGACGAGCACATTTGTTTTTATATTTTAATTTGAATTCTCTGGTTCAGAAATACAACTCTTGGGGACCAATTCATGTTTTTATTTTATTATATTTTATTTTTATTACCTCCTAATCCCTGGCCACAGTCAGTGGGGCTTCTGAAATGTTGTCAGAGAAACTCCTCAGGAAGGACAAATGCCTGACTGTGTATCCCCATGCCATAATCTGCGTGTATTCCAGCTATCATTAGTGGAGTATCTCATGTTTTCCCTGAGTCCAGATGCTCCTTCAATCCCATCTCAACCCAGCACTTCAGGAAGCTATTAGCAAGTATTCCTTTGGGATTTCTGTCTGTATTTAATATGGTTCTTCCCTTGACAATGTTGAGCTCCTCTCTCTCTACCAATCCCCCTATTCAATAGATAATTTTATCTATAGACTAATTTATTACAGTCTTAAAAGGGAACTAGAAAGAAGCCTTCGTAAAAGCACAGAATCTTCTAGAATGTAAAGACTTACTTTTTTTTTTTTTTAGTCCTTTTAAAGATTTTCTTAAAGACATTACTAGACCTATCCTTATGCAATAGAAGTTCACCAGCACAACACTGTTATTTTCTACAGCTATCCAATGCTGCAGAAACATTTAAATTTTGCCTTCATCCATCATTTGAAAAGCATGGCACAGGTAGCAGATTCCAAATAAGCTGGATTCTATTCTTTAGCCCCATTAATGAAAACACAATAGACTCTTGTTTTCTAGATAGACCGTTTCCCCAGTTTGGGTCAGTAAGGAACTTTTCTTCATTTTTTGGAATAATTTCCACTGGACAATTTAATGTGAAATTCTTTTTAAGCAATTATTTATGCCCTTAGACTCGAAATGTATTTATCAGTTTTATTCTAATCAAGCTTTTATTCCTAAAGGGAAGGGACAGGTGTGCATAGAAATGTAGATTAAAAGAGGGATGGAAGTATAATTAGGGTTTGTAACTAGACAGCCAAGACATTGCACTGCTGCTTTCCTTTAACGGTCTTAAAAACTGTTTTTAAAACCCCTTCACTGAACTTGTAATTTACTCAGTGTGGTGCCATAACTTTTGAAAAATTAATCAAGTTAGTGAATGTAACCCTGGCAACCTAGAAGCATGAGCTGGTTTTATGGCTATCGATCTATGTCTCAGATGCACTCAGGTCCGCTTTGCTGGCAGTAATGACTCCGTACTGTTCTATGTTCCAGCCCATCACCCCTCCTCCAGAGACCCATGTGTTTGTTTTCCCTGCTGTCTGCCTGAGTTAGGGATCTAACATGCCCCCCATTGTAGAGACTGGGAAATCAGGAGGCAGAGAAGTGAAATGCCTTCCAGAACTTTGATAGCAAGTAAGTCATAGGATGAAGAGAGGAATTTAAATGTCCCAGTGCTTGGAACATTACTCTGCTGATGTTGCTTCCTTTTTTAACAGTGTCTGTATGAATTAAGTATTCAAAACCAAGAACTGCCCCTGGGCTAGGGAGCAGCCCACTGCTAGGGAAAAAAAGATCTGGTACCCATTGCTAATTATCACTTTAATTGTTATTTTCCCCAAAGAAGATTGATTCTATTTGCTACCCTTACCTGGTCCAGGATGCTTACAGCCAAAAAATAGAGATATTTAAAGTTGAGACAGATACCTTTTCTAGTAGCACTAAATCTGAATTCCTAAAACATTAACACCCTGTTTTTCTTTCTCTCGGGTTTCATTGGTGCCTGAGTAAGTGACTATGCTGTGCTGTTTTCCTGGATCCTCAGAATCAAACAGGCCTACGTACCTCCATCCCATCATGTCCGAATTACAGACTCTTTTGAACATCTTTCTTGTTCATTTCCTTCCACCTGTGCTCGTGTAAGGTGGCAGCAGTCTACAGCAATGCATCCTCTGGGATCGTGCATTGTAATATCTTTCTCTTTCAAATTCCGTTCCACATAGTCATTTCTCATGTTCTGTTGGAAACCCAAAAAAAATTCATTCCACACTGTCATCCCTTTGTCCTAACCAGAACAACTCGATCGTGTCGAAGAAGGCATGAACCATATCAACCAAGACATGAAGGAGGCCGAGAAAAATTTAAAAGATTTAGGGAAATGCTGTGGCCTTTTCATATGTCCTTGTAACAAGTAGGTACTGGGTACCAGCTCTAATCTGTGGCGTCCAGTTTTCTTTTTTTTCTTCTTTCTTTTAATTTTTTTCTTTTTTAATGTCAAAGTGAATGTCTGAAGTTTTGTCTTTTTTTTCTTTGTCCTTTTCCATCTGCTTCATTCTGTGGGGATAAAATACTTGTGTTTAATCAGAACAACTGGAACGCATTGAGGAAGGGATGGACCAAATCAATAAGGACATGAAAGAAGCAGAAAAGAATTTGACGGACCTAGGAAAATTCTGCGGGCTTTGTGTGTGTCCCTGTAACAAGTAGGTGCTGCCTGCCTGCCTGAAGCTTTGGTTTCCCAAGGCCCATCTCCAAGCCTTGACAAGCTCATTCCTGCCAAGCACAAAGTCAGGATGAGCATGTGGCATGCAGAACAGATCAATACCGTCTCCAATGCATTCATCTCATAGCATAGATGATATTAGTGGGAGTTACTGTTGATGCATTAAAAATCAGGCATACTACAGTGAAAGCTTCACTGTCAGCAACTTTTATTGACAAACGTTTCAACATTTTCCAGAAAGTGTACCTTGAGACACAGACTAGCCTCAACAAAGAGGCATCCAGGGAATTTTATTTTTTCCCAATCCCAGAAGCCAAAACTGCAGAGCTAGAAAAGTTTGGGGGTAAGTTTGGAAGTCGAGAAACACATATGGCAAGGTTCGATTTTCTAGAAGCAAAAGAGACAGGTAATTTGGCCTAAGCAAGCATCTGTAAGACAGAGAGTATGACAGGGATTGCCCTGCCAGTTGCCAAATCTGCCCAGTGATTAGACTGTAGATGCCCCAGCTCTACCCACCACTGAGGCCATGAGCCCTTAAGCAAGAAATGCTCAAGCCTTACTCAAATTGGACCCATCCCTCTGACATTCTTCCTCTTGGAAGATCTACCCGTACACTGACCAAAATGTTGAAATGTGTAGATTTTGCATGCACGACATCACAAAACATTCAACTGTTCTCAAGGTTCTGCAACGCTTTTTTGGAATGTAGCAGAAATGTGACATGTGGTTATAAAGGTTTGCAACAGAAGGAACCTGAAAAGGAGGGTTCTGGAAGATAGTCTTATTTGACTAGCAGTGAAAAAAAAAAATGCATGAGGGGATTGTCCAACATGCATTTGGAAAATTAAACCCGTTACCCAATCTCCGTCACCCCTCCCACTTCCCTTTGAACAGAAGCCTTTTTCCTAAAAGCTCTCCTGATCCTAGCTTTTAGTACAGCAATTGATGTCATTTCTAGCTGATTATATGACCATTCACATCCTTTAAACTTTGAGGCTGATTTAAAATATCCCACTTCCTGTTTAGGAGGGGGAGGGGCTCAATTTACAAATAAATTTAAACTCGTTTTAAAAGAATGATCTACAGCAAAGCCTGATTAACTGGAATCTAGCTAACTGAAACTCTAAGGTATTTATACCTTTGCTTTCCTTCCACTAGTAAAAAGAGACCATTGAACAAAGGAGGGTGGGAAATCACATCAGGGACTTAAAATGGTTTTTCCTGAAGGGCAATCTAGGCAGTTTGTGTTCTGCCACTCAGTCGACATCCTGTGACTTCCACACCCAAGGGGACCAAAGAGTAAGAGTTGATCCTAGAGGAAAGGCTATCAGGTACATCAAGTAAAGCCATAACCAAGGAGAAATTCGGTCATGCTCACTACCCAAGACTCTAAGGCAAGAAAGTGTCTAGAAAATCTAACATATTCAACAATCATGCCTGAAACAAAATTTTCCTCCATGGCCCACTGTTAATTAAGAAAGTGGTGTGATTCACCAACATGACTCATTGCTACGCATTCCAGTTAGTCAGGACTTAGCTGTGTATTCTTTTCAGTGGCCACCTGCCCCCCAGGTGAGACTTCCACCTGTTTTATGATGAATTCCAACAGATGCAATTTCCCCATTCATCAACTGTGTGGAGAAAGCGTGGAGACAGGCCTTGCCCTGGGATGGATTCTAATGCTCAGATGAAATGATGGCCCCTACGAATTACACATAGCAGTTGGCACTAACTCCATATTGCACAAGAGACCCTAACTGAGCTTCAAAGCTTGACTGAAGTGTTCCCTATTGTGTGTAAATAATGCTTTAAAAACCATGTGTCACAACGCAGTGGCTGGTGGTGCCCTGGACTCTCTGAGGGCTTCGCCCTGTCTCGGCATGTTTCAAAGGACTATGGTAGATGTACGGCAGTTATGTGAGTCTATGTGCAGCATTGTGGGTGCAGTGATTCGCCTTCTTTCAGAAACGCAAACTTTCCCACCCCCTTGACTTTGCCAAAGATGGTATACCAGATATTTTACATAGCAGAAAACATCACAAAGTCCAAGTAACTTCTTTTAATGTGAGGAGGAAGGGAATGGGGAGTTGGAAAAAAAAACCCAGATTCTAAGCTCTGTTGAATTAGTTTTTGGATCCTGTCCCACTGAGTGGGCCCATGGCTCTTTAGTGCAATAAATTCTGACGGCTCTGAGGGCTGTGGCATTATACACTAGATTGTGGTAGTTGCTGAAATTCCATTGGTACAGTTTTCCAACTTATTCCAGGGTTGCTTAGTCCCTGGAGCCAGTTTTAATAGATGGCTGTGATTCTCCAGTGCAAGAAAAAAAGTGGGGGGAGGGGTTAAGTTCTGCTGTCATATAAGAGAAAATAAGAAAATGGGACCAAAGGAAGTTCTCTTGTTTCTGGACTAAGAAGTATGTGGTTTCTACTATGCAAAGAACCTAAAAACATCTTTGATTGCCTTAAATTTTACAACACACCCACCAAAATATGCTGCACATGTTTCTATTGGGCACAACAGGTATGCCTGGATTTTAAGTTTCTCTCCAAGGCAGCTCAGTGAATCATGGCCCATGGAGACCACACCAGTTCCAGACCACACTCCCCTGCCACATCCCAGGATAGCTTGAAGTAGGAGTTTGTAATCATTCCCACCCTGCCCCCCAGCCTGACAAAGAAGCTATTGAACCTGCGTTTCAAATCCTCATGAAGGCTATTACTGTCCTGCTAGTGCCTTTTCCGAGAATGGTCAACTTCTGGAATAGTTTGGCTTAAATGAGAATGCTTCACTTTCTACTCATGCCTGTAGCTGGTGCATGAAGAAGACGTAGAGGGATTTCCTTTTCTGGTGCTAGATGGCTTGTTCTCTCTTCTATTTTCCTGCATTCATTTCACTATGCCTCTTTTACTTTTTGTCTCTGTGGACAAAGGTTTGTACATCGACTAGATGTATGGTGACTGTTTGGAAGTACCGATATATTAGCTAATTCAAATCACTCTAGAGGCAACTTGAAGACCACCACCCTTGGCCAACCACCAATCCTTTATGTCCTTCATGCAGAGTTGGAATAGTTAGTTCCATACATGCATTGGGGGAAAAATTAAAACAGGGAATCTTTGCATGATGGTGTGTAAAAACTTGGTCGAGTATGTTTTTCTTGATGACAGTGTGTTGCTGTGGTGTGATGTACACACTCTACTTGGCAGTCTTGTTATGTGTCTGTCTGCCAGTATGTTTTTCTGTGTGTTTTGTGTCTCAAAATATAACCATGTCACCGAAATAGAACTGAATGTCCTCCAGCTACCTTAATTCTTGTCTTAAATCCAACTAAACTGCAAAAACAAACCAAAACAAGAACAACCTTTGGGCAAAAGTTGCAATCTAGACAATCGCAATTGGCTTGATTGGACGTGAAATGCTGAGTAGCTGAGGCATGGTGGTGGCCAACTGTTTGGGTCCAGTTATGATATATCGGTATTCCCTAAGCCTCGAATTAAAACCCATTTGCTTGGTTCGGTTCTTCGCTTAAAGAGGTGACCATTGTTGTGAGTTTGATGCTCCACCCCCTTGCCTTGTCACTCACCCTCTTTTTTGCATAGGCTTAAATCAAGTGATGCTTACAAAAAAGCCTGGGGCAATAATCAGGATGGAGTGGTGGCCAGCCAGCCTGCTCGTGTGGTGGACGAACGGGAGCAGATGGCCATCAGTGGTGGCTTCATTCGGAGGTGAGCTGCCCGCAGCCAGCCCTGTAGCAGTTCTCCATTGTTAAGTAACAAATCACCCCAAGCTGAGTGGTTCTTGAAGCAACAGCCATTTTACTGGTTACTTATGAATGTGTATGTTGGCTGTGCAGTTCTTCCAAGAGCCCCTCCTGGGCTCCCTCGTTCCATGAAGATGGGTGCAGGATGATCCAAGATGGTCTCACTTACTCGTCTGGTGGTTGGCTAGGGCAAGGCGCCTCCGCTTTTCTCCTGTGTTGTCCCTCCAGCAAAGAGGCCTGGTTTCTTACATGGTGGTGGCAGCATTCCCAGGAGGCAGGCTCCAACATGCAAACATTTATCAGACAAAGCAAGTCACATGACCACATCCAGCATCAATGCGGCAGTAAACAGGTGTTTCGTTCCATAAATTGAATTGAACAGAACTTATGAAAGAGATTGTTTACAGGGGTGTGGGCAGGGTTAATAACAAGCAATGATAAAGCATTTGTGGACTAGCAATAGCAGGAAGAGTCCTAAAGGGACAGGAGCTGTTATCAGAACCTGACAGTAGTTACCACTGTGGGTGAGGGGCTCTAGAGAAATGCAGCTATTGCAAACCAGCAAGAAATGAGAAAGGGAAATAAATGCCCACATTCCTCTTTCCTCTTGCCCTCCAATATCTTACTGGCCATCTGCCAAAGCCTATTGGAAGCTGGAGGGTAAGAGAATCTGGGTGATGCAGTTGTAGAGAGGTCAGCATCTCTGGGCAGAGAGCAAAACAGGTGAGAGAATGGATCTGAGGGTACAAATAGAATATAACAAACATACCTGACTTACTTCCTTTGAGACCTGGAAGGAAAAGCCAACTTAAAGACCTATATAAAAATCTCAGATTACACAAATCTGCCGATCCAGAACTCAACTCTCAGACCAGAAAACAGAATAAATAATGACAAATATTTTTGTTGTTAAAAATAAAAGAAATAAAACTCCTATCCCTTTTTAAGGCTATATTAGGGCTCAGCAGTGACCAGGGTACCTAGTGACTAGAGTAGTGTACAGATAGTTGTACACCTATCTATTCCCAGGTCATTGTAACTGATGTTACCAATCAATAATCCAGATTCAAATGACAGATCACTGTCACTGAAACATAAGGTTTAGATATCTACATAAAGCCTCACAGATGACAACTCTGTTCTTGTTTCTATCTGTTCCCGGGGCAACCAGACCAGGGGTTCTCCATACTGGCTGCACATTAGAATGACCTGAGGCTATTTTTTAAAAACATTAGTACCTGAGGGGCATCTGGGTGGTTCATTTGGTTAAGTAGGTTAAGCATATGCCTTCAGCTCAGGTCATGATCCCAGAGTCCTGGGACTGAACCTTGCATTGGTCTCCATGCTCAGTGGAAAGCCTGCTTCTCCCTCTGCCTCTGCTCCTCTCCACCACTTGTTTTCTCTCTCTCTATCTCTCTCTCTCTCTCTCTCTCTCTCTCCCTCTTTTAAATAAGTAAGTAAAGTCTTTTTTAAGAAAAAATCAGTACCTGAGCCTAATCTATACCAACAGATTCAAAATCTCTAGAAGTTAGACTCAGGCATCTCTGGTTTTTAAAGCTTCTCAAGTAATTCTAATATACTATCAGTATTGTGAATCATGGAGCCAGAAGTATGCCTTACCTGTTGATGATCATTTAAATAAGCTTCTTTTCTATGTAAGAAAAGTAGGAAGTTCCCCCTTTAATTTCCCCTGCCCTGGGCTGCCTTAAAAACCTTGGTGGGCCAGTCTATACTGGGAGTTACCATGGGGGATGAGTTTTAACCCCATCGGACATCTTTAGCATCACCATCTGCAGTGGGAAAATGTTAATTAGTCAGAACATTCTAGAATGAGTACTTACCATTTACAATAAAGAGTTACTACCTTCTTAACTCTTAAGCTATGAAAAAAATGACAAGGTGGTAAGGCACTTTGAGAGTCAACTCCTTCCTTCCCAAACTGAAACAATATTTTATCACAACTTTTTCCCCTGAAATCACCCATTCAGAATGCCACCAACCCCCCCTCCCCCTATTGCATTGAAATCTGAGCAAATAGAAATCTTGAATAAGTAGCTCCCTTTGGAGTTCTTGGGAGCAAGCAGGATTAAGGGCAGATTGTAATTATCATTACTCTTCCCATGTATTTGGGTCCCAAATGGGGAAGAAGATGAGCAGAGAAATTCTCTGACTTAACACAAAAGCCTTTCTTTCTCAATTTAACTTTTGGAGACTTTGGTTGACATTTCAGAAAGAAAAATATAATTTCTAACTAATTCCATCTTCGTTCTCTGACCGGCAATCCTCTCAACAAAAGGATTTTATTCTTTTTTTTTTTTTTTAAGATTGTATTTATTCATGAGAGACACAGAAAGAGAGAGACAGAGACACAAGCAGAGGGAGAAGCAGGCTCCTCACAGGGAGCCTGATGCGGAATTCAATCCTCGGACTGGGATCATGCCCTGAGCCAAAGGCAGATGCTCAACTGCTGAGCCACCCAGGCATCCCAAAAGGATTTTATTCTTAAAAATGAAAATTGGGATAAACATATGAAGGGAGGAAATGATGTGCTGGTGGAAATGAGATAAGTAGATAATCTAATATGCCTTCCTTAAAAATTGAAATTCAAGGGGTTCAAAAATGAAATTTAGAAAATATTTTTTAGGGGTGCCTGGGTGGCTCAGTTGGTTAGTTTGACTCTTCATCTCAGGTTAGGTCTTGATCTCAGGGTTGTGAGTTTAAGCCCGGTGTTGGGCTCCATGCTGGGTGTGGAGCCCAATCAATGAATCAATCAATCAAATTATTTTCTGTTGTATGAGAGCTAAAATGTTCTTATATTGAACAGAGATTAAAAGTAGATGGGATTGATACCTAAAGGTCTACAGATTTTCCCTGAGCTTTGGGTCCTTGGTATTTGAGTTTTTTTCTCAATTTCTATCTTATAAAAATTGCATTTTGACTCCCAGGGTAACAAATGATGCCCGAGAAAATGAAATGGATGAAAACCTGGAGCAGGTGAGCGGTATCATTGGAAACCTTCGTCACATGGCCCTGGATATGGGCAATGAGATTGATACACAGAACCGCCAGATCGACAGGATCATGGAGAAGGTGAGCTTGTGGCAGTCAGCGAGCTTCCATTGTTCATTACTTCTGAAATACCACTGAGGAAAGATGAAGGGCATAAGCCCCTCAAACTGTGTTTTGTATTCAGGCACACGGGATAGATGGAAATTTCCCTCTTCATTTCCCAAAAGTTCACCAACATAAGTAAATAAGAGGGTAGAATTTAATCTATCAGATATTCCTCAGAGGCACCTCTATTTCGGGTATTGTGCTAGGCACCAAAGGACATGAAGATGAGAAAGACATTATCCCCACTGCTAAGAAACTCACAGCCTATGGGGAGCAGTGAGCCTCCAGATGAATTTACTACCACACAAAATATAATTTGCTGAGAGTGCCACACATAAAATGCTAAGTAGGGTTAGATGAGGAAAGATCTAAGTGATAGGAAAGAGATAGAAAAAGATTTTCCTTAAGTGATAGGAAAATCTCCCAAAAAGTCAAATTGAGTCTCAAAGTTTGGTTAGGAGCTTGTCAAGAGATGATGTAGGAATAGAATCAGGAAATAGGGGAAAGAACACTTATTTTAGTTTAACCAGAAGATGAATATGAGCTTTGATTTATAAATGCCAAAGCTTTAATAATAGTTCAAAAAGGCCCAGATTCCATTTCCAGTTCAACAGTTCACATGTCCAGATCTCAAAATAGAAAGCATAATCTGATGAAGTTGAGTTCACACAAGGACACCAGATGTGGCTCTAAGACTGAACCCCCTGGTGTCAACAAGAAGCATAAAGAAAAATGAAGAGAATAGAATGGGAAGGGAATGGTTTTAGGGGCTTGAGATTGGAAGGAAACAGAAAGAAACACCAGATACCTTTTATAAGAAGATTTGGGGCACCAAAACCTGATATTCCACCCTACACAAACCTGAAATACTGTCTATGATCTTGTATTCTGCTCCCTTCCCAATCAGTAGAGTCCTGAATATTGCTTATAATCTCATAAGATGTCAAAATGCCAACAGGAAGAAATAGATACATTACAGGCTTAATGGTAATGGTGCATCTGTAACCAATGGTTACATTGGTTATTTACTGGGAAATGCTGAATTTTTCAAGCTGAAACCCTGAGTTTCTTTTGAACGATTCATTCCACTTTGGTGAGCAGAGAAGGATGCTTTGAAAATAAGGCTAAATACTGAGTTTCTTGGTACTCAGACATCCTCCGATGACTTGAAAAAGGAAGGAGTAGACATCAAGGGAACGCTTGGCCCTGTTGCGCTCTATGTGCTTCATATTAAAAATATCTCATCACGTAATATTTTCCCTGATCAATGTTGAGTTACACAGATGTCACTATTGGCTGGCAAAAAGCTTGTGCTTTGCTTACTTTTACAAGTCATGACACTCTTACCATTGTTAAGAGCCTTTGATATGCCAAGGCTTTTAAAGCTGCACAAATCAATAGATTTTAGAATAATATTGAGAGTTTCAAAAAGCGCTGGAGCTGACACAAACTGACCTAACCCGTTATGGCCCAGAAGAATGAACTAAAAAATAATTGCCGAACCACCTTCCATCAGGAAAATTATTTGAAAAAACAAGAAGTACTCATTTTCTGTCAATGGACCCAATTTACTCACAGATGTGGGGAGATAATGTATCTCTAACTCAATTAGAGTTCCAGAAGGAGTACCTTTACTAAGAGAAGGGTCAAATCTTTATTGATAGAGTTGGACTTCCAGCAAGAAAAAGAGTTCCTGGAAAGGCAAGTGGCATCTTAATTCTACCACTTTGCATTTCTAGTTCCCTTCTCTAGGGAAAACCTTTCATTTTGGGCCCAATTTACTACAAGGGCAAAGACATGCAGCTATGAATTATAATTGGAAGTCAGGCAAGTGGATGGGAAATAACCGTTATGGTTTGTATCATTCTCTAAGTGCTGGATTGTTTAAGAAGTGAGAGAGGGGTCTATTTGCCTTCGAATAACTAGCCTTTGTCTTACCCTCCAAATCACAATCTGAACATGACTCGATAGAGTCTATTTCAACCCAGTATCGCTGCAAATGATACATGTTATATAAACTACACATTTTTTAAATAGATTTCTACCCTCTCACGTAAGTTCTCACTTCTGCTAATAGGAAACAGAATACAAAGATCTCTTGCATATCTAAGAGTAAATTAAACTCACACTCTAAGAATAAGAATCTTGGGGCACCTGGATAGCTCAGTTGTTCGAAGTCTAACTCTTGGTTTTAGCTCAGGTCATGATCTCAGGGTCATGGGATGGAGCCCCCTCTCTGGCATATGAACAGAATGAACACAAAGGCATTCTCCAAATACCACAGAGACATCTAAAAGGAGATTACCTCAGGATTCTTCCTAAAAGATGCTATTTCTGTTATATAATAAAGATGTAGTACCTTTTGCATAAGGTATATAGGTTTGAATTTTGATACGCTTCAGAGAAAATTTAGGTGGAAATCACAGATCTTCAGTGAATGTAGGTCTGTTCTGGATCCTTTGACAATGTCCAAAGATTAACCTCTATTTCAAAATTTCTCCTTCTACAACCAGATGAAGGCTCACCAGTGCATTCTTAATGCAAGAGTTTCCAGAATGCTTGCCTCCAGAAATGCCATCCATTTTTAAATTAATGATTTTCCTCATTTGAGCTTTTCTTAGTATTTAGTCTGGAAAAATAGCATCATTTAATCTGCAGAAACATTTCACATTGGTCTGAGCTTATAATGCTCTTTGCACCAAAATGTCATTATTTCTAATAGGATTTGTAGCTAAAGGGGGAAGATTTAAGAGCCAAGTAAAATTGGAGAGAATACCTGTTTTCCAAATCAGGAACCTAAGGTCCAAAATATGAGTCTATAGATCAAAACAATCAAGGAAAATTAATGCCCTATGTTAACTTGTTTTCAAAGTCAACTTTTGATTATCCAAACAGATGGTAGGAAATCGTTGACAGATAATTCAGAATTTTGAATAATCTAGCAATATTTCTATTTTAACTTGGCAAATTTCTAGTTGAATATAAATAACTTTAAATATGCTTGGAATTCACAATTAAACTAAATAAAGAAGATCCAATTCTGTGGAGATTGGAAAGCACCAAGCACCATAGTAAATGCAAAATCAGTAATCACTGAACAAATACTGGTTGATAGAAAAGCAATTCAGTTTCCCTACACTGCCTCTCAGTTTTGTGTTCCACTTTCCAGGCTGGAGAGGGACAGACACCATTACCAATCGTGATAGGACAAAACAATAGCCTGAACAGTATCTTCATCTTTGCCTCTGCTTGCTCACTCATACCTTTTTCAGTGGTATTGGGAATAGATAGTTCATTTTCTGGGGTTTAAAAGTCTGTCCTGGTAGCAACTCTTGGTTTCATGCTGCATATATAGCAAAAGGTAACTGAAGCAGTGAGATCAGTCAAGGTACAGAATTATGGTAAAGTGCTCTTGTGCAAACAAGCCAATGATAAGGGGCACCTGGCTAGCTCAGTGAGTAGAGCACATGGCTGTTGATCTTGGGATCATGAGTTCAAGCCCCATATTGGGTGTGGAGCCTACTTAAAAAAAATACAAGCCAATTGTCAAACTCATAGGAGTGAGTCTTCAGAAATGGGGCTAAAAGTTACTAAACATCCTGAAAACAAGTCAAGTTTTCACCCAATAACAATAATTGCAAGATAGAATATATTGAGCACTTAATCTTTGCAAAAAATTATTCAAAGCACATTATATGTACAAACTCATTTCATTTTCACAGCAGACCTAAGTACTACAACAATGATTAACATAGTGATTACTAGTGTGGACTCTAGCTCCAGGCTGCCTGGTTTCCTCATTTGGAAAAAGGAATTAATAATAGTATATACTTCATAGTTATATCAATCTCGATGTCAAGGTTGAATGAACAGGATATAGACACTCATGCTTGTTAGCAGGATTCTTTTTTGCCCCAGCTTATAGACGAGAAAGCTGAGGCCCCAAGATTAAGTAAGTGGCCTGAAGTGACTCTGCTAATAAGTTAGCCATGATCTGAACCCAGCTGTTTAAGTGGTGCTAATTCAACTCAATCCTGCAGATGTGAATGCCATCCATAGACATCACTGGGTGCTATTCCAATAGAGAAAGATAAATGAGGTAACCCTGTCCTCAAAAGGGTGCTCTCCGGTAAGGTAAGACAGTCATGGGAACCAAGCTTCTATGATCATGTCCAAGTAGAGCCACAAGCAATTATTCTGGGATGACAAAAGAAGAAAGGGTCAATTCTGACAGGAGAAGTTTCAAGATGCCTTCCCTCAAGAAGGGGGCAATTGAAGAGACCCAGAAGAAAGAATGGAATGTCAAAAGGCAACCTAAATTCTGTTTTCTTTTTCCTTTTTTCTAGGCTGATTCCAACAAAACCAGAATTGATGAGGCCAACCAACGTGCAACAAAGATGCTGGGGAGTGGTTAAATGTGCCCACCTGTGTTCTCTTCCAAATGCTGTTGGGCAAGATAGCACCTTCATGCTTTTCTCATCGTATTACCTAGTAGGTCTGCACACATACACATATCAGTCCACCCCCATTGTGAATGTTGTCTTGTGTCGTTCATCAGCTTCCCCAAAATATTATGTGTCTTTTGTTCTTTCCGAGTCTCTTTCTTTCCAAAGGTTGTATATAGTAGTCATTTAGTGGCTCTGACTCCCTACATAAGATGTCTTGGATTTATTTTTCCTTTTCTCTCCTCAGTGGTGTTTGCTGAATGACAACAATTTAGGAATGCTCAATGTGCTGTTGATTCTTTCAATACACAGTATTGTTCTTGTAAAACTGTGACATTCCACAGAGCTACTGTCACTATACTTTCTTTGGGTGTCAGGCTCTGAAACTCTCAAAATTTGCTGTCCTTGGTTCCTCATGGCTGTCATCTGTCTTTATGATTTCATAATTAGACAATGTGGAATTACATTACAGGCATTGCACTAAAAGTGATGTGATTTATGCATTTATGCATGAGAACTAAATAGATTTTTAGATTCCTACGTAAACAAAATCTTTCCATGACAGTAGCATACTGATGAGAAAACACACACACACAACAGCAGAAACAACAAAACAACAACAAAGCATGCTCAGTATTGAGACACTGTCAAGATTAAGTTATACCAGCAAAACTGAAGTAGTTTCACTTTCTTTCTGTCAATATATAGACTTATTAATCATAATCATCCTTTTTTTAAAAAAATGAATTTTAAAAAAGATGGATTTGACACACTCACCATTTAATCATTTCCAGCAAAATATACGTTTGGCTGAACTATGTCAAATGAATGTAATATAGGATTTATTTGCTGCTTTTGAAGGCTATGTTTTGGAGAAAGCAATCTTGCTGTGAAACAGTGTGGAGATGTAAATTTTTATAAGGCTGACTCTTATTAATCACCATATCCCCCTGTGGTTTGTTATCAGTACAATTCTCTGTTGCTTAATCTAGAGCTATGCACACCAAATTGCTGAGATATTTAGTAGCTGATAAAGAAATCTTTAAAAAATAATATAAATGAATGAAATATAGATAAACTGTGAGATAAATATCATTACAGCATGTAATATTAAATTCCTCCTGTCTCCTCTGTCGGTTTGTGAAGTGATTGACATTTTGTAGCTAGTTTAAAAATTATTAAAAATTATAGATCCCAGATGTCTGCTTTAATTTCTTCATGGACTCCATCTGACTTTGCACTCACGTGAGAAGAGGAAGCCTGGCCACTCCATCCCATTGCTTCTCAGAAGCCAGTCTGTGTGCTGAGAACATTGTGTGGAAAAAACAAAGATATCCCTTTTAGACACGATTCCTCCAGCAGGTGACACTTCACTTGATTTTTATCATCTGTTTCAGAAATATTTGTGTGTGGATTCAGTGTTAGCTACGGGAGAAAATAGAGTTTCCAGAAGATGGAAAAACATCTATGGAAAAAAAAATCTTTGGTACTCAGACTTGATCCTACATAGATTTAGGTATATCAGGTATCAATCAACTCTTCCTTCCTCTCCCCAGTCCAATCCCACCACCAAAAGTGAACCCTCCACAACCATACCACTGCTACCTCCACTTTTTAAAAATTTTTTATTAGCTTTATTGATTTACTATACAATGCATCCATTTAAAGTATATAATTCAGTAGTTTTTAGTATATTCAGAGTTGTACAATCTAACTTTAGAATATGTCTATCACCCCAAAAAGAAACCCCATTCTATTAGCAGTCACTCCCATCCCACTTCCACCACTAATTTATGTCTGTCTCTATAGACTTGCCTATTTGTGCATTTCATAAAATGGAATTATACAAAATGTGGTGGCCTTTGTGTCTAGCTTCTTTTACATAAGCATAATGTTTTCAAAGTTGATCCATGTTGTAGCATGTAACAACTTCATTCCCTTTTGTGGCCAAATAACGCCCATTGTGTGGATACTACATTTTGTTTATCCATTCATCCATTGATGGACATTTGGATTGTTTCCAGTTTTTGGCTATTATGAGTTATGCTGCTATGAATATTCATGTACAAGTTTTTGTGCAGACATTTTTCAATTCTTTTGATATCACCATTTTTTACCATTATTGCCTCTGTCACTACTAAAGCCAACACTTCCACCACCATCATCTCCATCAACACCTGTATCAGCCCTACCTCCACCACTGCCACTACTGCCTTGATTACCACCACCTTCTCTCCACTTGCTCTGCAACCTCTCCTTTATCTTACCTAATACCTTCAGAGTCTCCATCTTTATCATTGCCATCTCCTCAGCCATGGTATCACCTGCCACCACCACCATCTTTACCAACATCACCATCACCTCCGTCACCTCCACCTCCTCCTCTGCCTCTCTCTTCTACCCCATAATAGTGATACAGATGAATTTGTCCTAGTTGCTTGACTGGCCACCAAATAATTTCACCCTTGAAAGTAGTTCTCAAGGTTTTCTAAGAGAAGTTAAGTAGTGGAAACAATGATGACAAACTCATCATTCTCAGTAAATGTTTGCAGTTATTCACCGTCTTCCCAAGCCTCAAAACAAGTTCTGGACATTCCCAGATGCTCAACAACTATACCACACATTTCTATTTGAAAGTTAAGGTAGTAGAGTGGTTGCTAGAAGAAGGAGAAAGTGGATAAATATTCTGCATATGCCAAAACTGCTAAGGGGTCAATACATGGGTCATATTAGAAAATTCTGTCCTAAATTCCATCTCCTCTCAGTCAGGTGTATTTCCACATTGTTTGAGTAATAAAACCCCATACTGGAATTTTGCTTTAAGGTTTATCATATGATTCATTCTGAAACATATTTCCTTGGATAATTGAGTTTCTCCAGCCTCAACTCTTATGCAGTCAGTTCCTTTTGGCTAAAGGACATATTCTCTAGAGATGAATCAGCTTTGGGTAGGAACCAACTCAGGAAATACATTAGAAATACAATGATTGGGGCAAGGCCATATCTTCTGCCTCCCTCATCCATGGTCTTTCTATAAACAACCAGGAGGTAAAAGGGGGCCCCGGATCCTAAGGGCCTGCCTGCATTTCTAGTTTCAGATTTCCTTCTTTGACATCCTCCCTCAGCATCTCCTTTGACCAACTTTCCCATTCTTTTTTTTTTTTTTTAAGATTTTATTTATTCATGAGAGACACACAGAGAGAGAGAAAGAGAGAGACAGAGATACAAGCAAAGGGAGAAGCAGGCTCCATGCAGGGAACCCAATGTGGGACTCGATGCCAGGTCCCCAGGATCAGGCCCTGGGCTGAAGGCAGCGCTAAACTGCTGAGCCACCCGGGCTGCGTTCGATCTTTGTGTCACTGATTGGCCAGCCAATTGATGACCACACTTGAAATTAGGAAAAAAGAAACAAGATTCATACTTGATGATCATCTGCATGCCAGGTACTGGGCTAAGTACCTTATTTATGTTGACTCAAATAAACCTCCTAAAAAATGCTTCAAAATGGGGATTATTAGCCCATTTTGTGGAAGAAGAAATTAAGAGTTTATTTGAACAAGACCTCTCAGCTACTAAGTGATATAGGTAGGATTCAAACCAGATGTGTACTTCCAAAGCTATAAGGAAGCCTGGAAGATAAATCCAGGATTGTACCTCTCTCAATTCAACTAGCCAGGAAACTCCATGAGATATTTTGCTTCACAAAAAACAGCAAAGACAAATGTACTGGATTTATTAGCCAAAAGTCTTGGTAAACACCTTTGATTCATTTGTTCATTCATTGATGAAATATTTATTGAGCTTCTATGCCAGGCCCTGTTCTGAGTACTGGGAGTACATGTGGCAAGGGGAGGGAAAGAGGCAGCAGAGGGAACAGGGAAAATGGTCAGTGTTCATTGAATTTGTATTCAAGCTGGGGATGATAGGTAATCTATCAACAAGTCAAATATGAAGTATATCAGATTCTACATGTCACACAGAAACGTAACCAGTGAAGGGGAAAAAGAGTTCAGAAGGTGGAGACGGTATTATTTTAAGACAGAATCATTGGAGGAAGACCTCACAGATAAATGAAGTTTAAGTAGAAAATTCTTCAAGATTTGGAGTAACCAAAATGATATGTCCAGGGTGAACTCATTTGAGAAGCAGTGGTTGGGAATGAAGAAACAAATGTACAAACTATATCTTTTCATTTAGTAATACTGGATTTCCTCCTCTGTAACTCAGTAAACACTGATTTTAACTATTTCCTACACTGTCCAGAAGAAACCTGAAAAACCCTTGGCTCAGAGAGGAAGGAGGCAAGTACAGAGGATGAAACAAACAGTGTACAAGGAATGAACATCAAGTCAAATTGTCTTAAGAGAGGAGAAAGTGTTGACTTCAAGCTCCAAGATTTAGGAATTCTCACTCTGAGTGTTCTTCATACAATCATTGACATACTAGTTTACCTTCAAGCAAGTTAGTCATGTATCTCAATTTCTCCATCTAGGATTTGGAAACCCAAATCTATCTCCTAGAATGCAGGACACTTTGGGAAACAAAGAAAAGTAAACCATTAACAAGTCAGTTAATGGGGCAGCCCTGGTGGCTTAGTGGTTTAGTGCTGCCTTTAGCCTGGGGTGTGATCCTGGGGACCTGGGATCGAGTCCCACGTTGGGCTCCCTGCATGGGGCCTGCTTCTCCCTCTGCCTGTGTCTCTGTATCTCTCATTAATAAATAAATAAAATCTTTAAAGAAAAAAAAAATCAGTTAACTCCAATGCCCACAGCTATTTCCAGGATGAGTTGCCAAAGCATCCAGGTATCTAACTATTCCAGAATCCCAATCCCAGATGGGGTACCACCAGCTGATGTCCCCCCCCTCCGCCATCATTTCACCATCCTTAGCTCCTCCAGCATCTTGCCATAACACAGCCTCAAGACTACTCTGTTCAGAGGACTTCCTGCCTTAAGCTCATGATCCTCTTTCCACAAGCAACTCAGAAAAATGTGGCCCATAATCCTTCTACTAAACACTGCTAATGCCCTGCTCATATCCTCTGAGCATTTATCCCTACTCAAAAAAGGCTGTTTGCAGTGAAGAACACTGAAATTCTCTACTTTGGGAGAAAGAACTCCAGAACTGCTCATGTTTTAATGCCCTGGGAAGCAGTCCTTAACCAAAGGTGGATGGGCATTGGTGAGTAGATGCCCAGTTTCCTTGGCCTCAGTTTGGGGTAGCCCCGAGCTATGTGTTCTACATTGTCTGTCAGAGTTCCCCTAACAGAATCAATCTCCAGTTTCTCACATACCTTGCCTGGTAATTATCACTATTTATTGGCTGTCTTTTCTTCTCTGTCTCTTTCCCACCTCACTATTTGTATTTCCTGGAATCTCTTCTCAAATAAACTACTTAACCTGAAATTCTTGTCTCAGGGTCTGCTTCTGGGGAAGCCCTGCCCCAGACAATACATTCTAATGAGATACATGCCAGCTTCTGAGCAACACCCGCCCCCGCCAAAAAAAAAAAAAAAAATGCTGTTGTAGAAAAATGTGCTCTAAAATTTTCACCATTGAAATTCAACTAGTCTTTCTGATTTCTATCCAAAGGTCATGAAAGTCAATAGCATTAATACTGCTTTTGTCATTGGTCATGTCCTAAATGAGGTGGACCCTCTACAGTCCTAATATTATATATTGTTTTCACTGCTGTCAATACTATTAGTGATAATCAGGCAAACTAGACAAAAGATCCAAACAGTATGGTGGAGGCTGTGAACCCTCTATAATAGTTTTCTTACTGCTTTGTAACCAACTGCCCCTAAAATATGGTGACTTAAAACAATAAATATTTATTTAGCTTGCAGTTCTGCAGTTTGGCATTTTGAGCCAGGTTTAGCTGAGAGTTCTTCTGGTCTTGGCTAGGTTCCTCACATGACTATAGTCAACTACAGGTCAGCTGGGCAGCTTAGCCTCTGAGAGTTGGCCAGCTATTATTCTCTATAGGGTATCGTCCAGGAGGTTGACCAGGACTTTTTCTCATGGCAAAGTCAGAAAGAGTGGAAGCATGCAAAGCCTCTCCTAGGCTCACTGCTTCTCCCTTAGTCTAAAGGCCAAAACAGGAGACAGGACCAGTTCAAATTCAAGACATAAGGAAATACACTCCACTTCTTATTGGGAAAAGTTTCAAAGTCATATTGTAAAGAGAAGGGTGAGTAATATGGCTATCTTTACTATCAATCTACCACAACCTCAAAGAGGCCTGTGCAGTTCTCCTTCTTTCCTCTGTGTCTTTAGAATCTCATGGAAATGGGGTGCCTGGGTGGTGCAGTCAGTTAAGCATCCGACTATTGGTTTCCTCTATAAAGTCATGCTCTCAGGTTTGTGAGATCAAGCCCCCACATCAGGCTCTGCTCTCTTTCTCTATCTAAAATAAATAAATCTTTAACAAAAAGAATCTCATGGAAATGAAAGGTTAGGGCAAACCCTCCATGTATCTTAGAGTAGATTCATGCTTAATACTCTCCCCTTTGGTAATATTTAAAAGAATAAGTGTAGGGCTCAATGGGCCAGCAGCCCAAGGGAGGATTTTGAAAACAGCAGAATGATTGTAGGACTGAGGATTGCTGACAGGATTGGCAGCCTGATAAGACTGACCTTAATCCTGAAATAGAAAAACTAATCCCTCCTATTCAAAGCAATAGGGTTTCAGCAGCATCATTAACCCCCAAACAACAGAACTTGAAAAAACAATTTCAAAATGTTCAAAATAGGACTGGATCCTCAACCAGCACTTCACATATACCCTCATTCTAGAAACTTCTGTGTTTTTTCCTTACCATCTTTTATTTGTTGCTATTCTGTGGGAATTTACACTGAAATTTCTTGGGGGAGAGGGCTTTCTTTTCTTTTTCTTTCCTCTCAATCTTTTCTGTTCAAAAATATACTGTTCTCTTTGCTAAGAGGATAAAAAAGACTGATTACTCAGGGATGAAAAAGAAATTATGTGTGTCAGAGACAGCTTAAGTATACACAAGATGTATCCTGGGTGTCTGGAGGAGTGGGGGTGTGGGAGGTGACTGCTGTCTTCCGAAGCACCGTCTTAATTCTTTAAAGGAACTGTGACAACCTCCAGTTTGGGAAAGATGAGGCAAGTGCTAATGGTGTGTGTTTTTAAACTTTCAGACGCTGTGTAGATAGAAAGCCCTAGAGACCTAAACCCATATTCTCATCTGTTATTAAAGGCAAAAATCCAAACTAGGCCAAGTAGATTCTCGAGGGGCTAGAGCTTCTATACCTCTCCACTAAAAATCCAGTGTTTTCCACACCAATTGATTTGACCATGACAATGGCCCATTTCAATTTCTGTCTGATGAACTTTCATGTATACACACGAAATGCAAATAACGTGTTAAGCTCTAAGAAAAATGGGCAGTTCTGTAGTCAAGATCTACCAACTATCTCAACATAACTTTATTTCAGAAGAATCATTTCAAACAAAGGGGAATCACTGAAGTGCTTTGCAAGTGCTTTCCCTACCCTTCAGGGGGCTAAATTATGGGGTGTTTACCAGCTGGTTCCTCAGAAAACAAAGCCTGAGACAGTGGCTGAAATCTAAGTAGTTAATCTGGGAGTGTGACTCCCAGGAGCAGGAGTGCTGGAGGAGGGAGAGCTAACGCAAGAATGCACAATAGAGTTAGTCAACCCTATAGACACTTGGGTGTTTAGTTCCCATGAGGCAGCTGAGAAATCTCATGAAATGCACATCAGGACCATCTTCCTGGGGCAAGAAAGCGAGATTTACCCAGCTGTTTCCATCTCCCTTTGGTCAAGTACAGTCACAGGACAGAGCCTTCACTCCCCTGTACTTCTGGGTTGTGCATGTGCCTGTCAAGGGGTTCTTCTCAAGGATGTCCTGCCCTAGAGGAGGAAGGAAGTTCTAGGGCAGAAGTGAGAGGTTTGGGCTGAGGTATGCACTGTCAGTTCATACTTGAATGAGACTGGTTGAAGTCTGCACAAAACTAATTGCCACTGCTGTGACTGGCATAAGAGACAGGTACAAGAGAATCTGAAGGTATGTTTAAGAAATGTCTGACATAAAAAAAAAAGAAAAAAGAAAAAAGAAAAAGAAATGTCTGACATGCACTGCATACAGTTGTGCAGGTTGCATACTGCTAAACCTTAGGGGGCGTCATTCACCTCATAACAACAGCTCCCCACTTCCCTGCTCCATATATAGGGTTTCAACTGAGATATTGTTTGAAAGAGCTTCCAGTGGAAAAAAAAAAATACAAAAACAAAACAAAAAAATAAATAAATAAAACCTTGAAAAGCCACTATTCCAAAATAATTTGGAGGACAAATGGAAAAGGCAAACTGTAGAATAGAATAAATGGCAAAAATAAAGTTCTAAATATTGGCCGTACAGCCAAGGCTTCAGATGAAAGCAGAAAAGTAATAAGGAATGCTTGTCTTTGTTTTCTGTTGAAGTTGTCATCTTGAATCCTGAAGACTCAGAGGCAGAGGGCCAGGAAGTTCAGCATGAGGAGGAAAAAAATGAAAAGAGACACCAAAGAAGATAACGTTGAACAATTCCTGGCACAGTGATAACAAGAAGATGGGGGCGGGAGTGACATAACCAGTTAAAAGGGAACAAGAAAGAAATATAAAAAGGAACTCTTAAATAGAAATAGTGGCTGAAAGACTGGAGGACATGGGGCCAGTCAAGGACTTAGTTCCCCGTTGCCACTTCCAGGCTATTTCTCTTTCATCTTCTTGAAATAACCCCGTTTGTGTTCCTGGGCCCTCCTCTCTACTCTCAGGGCCAGCGTCAAGGTGACCTTGATTATAAGTTTCTCCAGCTTGAAGCTGCTCTCGTTCAAGCTTCAGTCTCAACTCATCCAACATTTCTCTAAGCTCATTCTTTGACCAAAATATCTCACACCTCTCTTCTCTCATGTTCTTACATCTCTGCCTGTGTGCTTCAAACTCATCTAAACTTCTAGTTTCTTCTTCTAAGCTATCTATCAATAAGTCCAGCTTCCAATGTCAGCAAGAGCCCCAGGGCACAACTCCTTCCACTTTCATGTCAAATGAAATGAAAATGTTACAATTTTCTGCCCTTCAACCTTGGACTACAAGGTAGTCCAATGTAGGACCAATGTAGTCCTCTGCCTGATTACCTCCCATGCCTGGGTTTCTTGGGAACGTAGATTACTTGGATTGATGCCAATAAAAACGTGTGGTCCCGTTGAAATTCTCATGCCCAGCACGTGGCAGGTCAATTGGTACTACTTTGGAAAACCATTTGGCAGTATCCACAAAAGCTAAGTGTGTACATACACTACAATTTAGCAATGATAAATATCTAAATATAAATATAAATAAATACTCTAAGTATAAATAAATAAATAAATAAATAAATAAATAAATAAATAAATACTCTAAGTATCTACTTAACAGAAATGTGTACATTTGTTCATCAAAAGTCACATGCATACAGGAATGTTCCTAGTGGGAGTATTCATAGCCCAAAACTAGAATTTACCTCAATGCCCATTAACAATAGAATGGAGAAATCTCTTGTGGTTGTTTACTCATATAGTACATACAGCAATGAGAATGAGCAAACTACAACCACATGCTAAAGCAACATCCATAAGCCTTACCAATATAACATAGAATGAAAGAAACCAAATACGAGGAACATATTATTTGATTCTATGTATATAAAATTCAAGAACAGGATAAATTAATCCATAGTGTTCAAAGTCAGGATAGGGTTACCCTTGGCGTAAAGGGTTAGTAAGTTAACCAGGAAACAAGGGAAGTTTCTGGGGCATTAGTAATGTCCTGTTTCTTTGTATGGGTACTGATTACATGAGTGTGTTCAGTTTGCAAAAATCACTGAACTATGTAAAATGATATGTTAAATGATATGGTATAACTATGGGATATATGTTTTACCCCAACAAGAAGTTTTGGAAAGGTTGTAAAAACAACAAGATATAGTTCCTAACTTCATCCAGCTCTCCGTCCAGCTGCAGGTGTCTTTCAGATATAAAGGAACCCTCTTTGCCCCATCCTTTTACCTCCCTCTCTCTTAGCATGACTTCATTTGATATTTTTAAGGGAAAACTGCAGTTGTCAGCAGGAGCATAGTTTATACAATTCCATCCCAATGTGAAAAATGCTTCCTGGAGTAGTGCAGCTTGGCAATCTACAATTATCAGGCACAAATTACTTGAGTTTCCTGTCCCTCCAGTTTCAAGATTGTCCCTCTCCTCCTCTGTTGTACCGTCTTCCCATGTCAGTCAGGCTCCTAGAGGGACTATTAATAATCAGGACTATGTATGAAGGTGTGGGCAGCTTTAGGGAAACCAGGAGTGAGAGTGCCATCCCCTGGGACTAGCAACAGTGAGGGGCCCGTTTCATCCATAGTTCCAAAGACATGAGCCTGGAAAGGGTGGCTGGATAACAGAGAGGATGGCCTGGCTGAAGCTGTGGCCTTACCTGGAGAGATGGAGTTAATTTATGGCAACCTGGCAGAAGGAAGCTGGGGATACACACCACAGTTTCCTTCCCCTCCCACCTTCTAATCTCTGGCCTTTCTGAGGCTCCCCATGTGCTGAACCCCACCAGGAACCAGGGATAGAGAGGAGGTGAAGTTCACACAAGTTGGCCTGCAGGCAGCTCTTTCTGCCTGTGCACGGGTCCTTTCTGCCTGTTTGCTAGCTTGCTTTTTTTTTTTTTTTCTTTTAAAGATTTCATTCATTGAAGAAAAAAATTTCATTCATTGATTCATAAGAGACAGAAAGAGAGAGAGGCAGAGACACAGGCAGAGGGAGAAATAGGCTCCATGCAGGGAGCCCGACGTGGGCTTGATCCCGGACCCCAGGATAATGACCTGAGCCAAAGGCAGACACTCCACTGCTGAGCCACCCAGGTGCCCTGTCCCTGTGCTTTAATAAAACCATTTTTTGTACCAAAAAACCCCCACAAAACACAAGTTGGCCCACCAGATCCAGACAGGGTGGAGAAGGGAAGGGTATTGGTTTGGAGGGGTGAATGATGGCATCAGGCATCTCCTTCACACTTCCTCCCAGGAGTATGGAGGATGTTGTGGCTGCAGGGCACAGTCTCCTTCACAGTAGTGCAGACAAAAGGAGGGGAAAGGGGCTCATGTGATGAAGTACAGGACTGGAATTGGAATTAAAAAGTCAAGGAAAGGGACTCTCATGTGTGTCTCATGAATAAATAAATAAAATCTTTAAAAAAAAAAAACAACAAAGTCAAGGAGAGGGGTACCTGGGTAGTTCAGTCGGTTAAGCGCCTGCCTTCGGCTCAGGTCATGATCTCAGGGTCCTGGGATTGAGCCCCAAGTCTGTTTCTCCCTGCTCACACCCCTGTAGCGTGTGTGCTCTCTTTCTCTGTCTCAGGTAAAATAATCTTTAAAAAAAAAAAAAAAAGTCAAGGAGAATACAAGACTCCTCTCTTCCTTGTGTTTGTTTTTAAGATTTTATTTTTTCATGAGAGACACACAGAGAGAGGGGGCAGGGAGGCAGGCAGAGACAGAGGCAGAGGGAGAAGCAGGCTCCATGCAGGGAGCCAGATGTGGGACTCGATCCCAGGTCTCCAGGATCAAGCCCTGGGCCGAAGGCAGGCACTAAACCGCTGAGCCACCCAGGGATCCCCATTTCCTCATGTTTATGAGCCCCATGGTAACTCCACTTCTGTCGCTTTTTACCCTTTTGTTAGCTCACTGCTTTTTGAGATTTATTCATTTTAGAGAGAGGTGAGAGAGACGTGGGGGAGGGACAGAGAGAAAGAGAGAGACAAACAGACTCCCCAGAGTGGGACTCACTCTCACGACCTCACGATCATGACCTGAGCTGAAATAGAGAGTCAGACACTTAACCAACTGAGCCACCCAAGCACTCCCAGCTCACTGCTTTTGTGCTCTCGTAATGTTGATACCATGTTTTCTCCACCCCTCCATCCATCCCAGCCTTTCAGCTTCTGCTCTCATTGTTTACTTCTTCCCACTCCAGATGTTTTTTAGTCTAATTCCCAAAAAAGGAAATCCAATTAGCTCCTCCCCAAGGTTCACAACAGCAACATCTGCTGAGCACAGTGGGATTGAATCGGCTGAGCTCAGTCACCTGCTTGCCCTTGGTCCAATTAGCTATTGTTAGAGAGTAAGGTCATGTGATACAAAACATGGCCACCTAAGCAGAAGGAGGTTTGTGGAGGAGTACAGTGGGTGAGTGCCTGTTGATACCTACATATTTATCTCAAATCTTTACTGTAAAAACATTTTTAATTTAGATTCTCCCCAAACAGAACCTGAAACACAGACTTGGATTCAAGTAGTTTATTTGGGAGGTGATCCCAGGGAGCAGGAGGGAGGGGGTCTGAGAAAGAAAGGCCAACATGAGCATGTGTTGTCAATATCACCACTCTGGGTAATGGGGCTCAATTCCTTGTGACCTGTGAGAAGTTTACAGAATCACTCTCAGAATTGTGCACTCTAAAGAGGAGAGGCGGGCATTTCTGCACCACACCCCCCCCCCAGCTTTATTGATATAATTAACATAACATTGTGTTAATGTGTACAAGGGGATGATTTGCTATACATTTATATTGCAAAGTGATCACCACAATAAGGTTAGTTAACACATTGTGTGAGCGGGAATGTTACCAGAGAACACATTCCAAACTCAGATTCAGCTGCTCAGTGCTTAAAAATCAGTAGTCGCGAGACTAGCGAGGGTGGGAAAGGAGAGGTTGCTCTATTCAGGAAAGTGGCCACCTGGGAAGATGGTGGACTAATAACGTCCCAAAGATCCAGGGTTTTAGAAGCGGAAGCACAGGAAAAGGGAAGGGAGCTACGTGCAGGAAAAGCAGGTGCCCAGGTGCTTAGCCATATGTTGATGGGACCCTGAGACTTGCTGGCATCTGGGGCAACCGTGTTCGAATGTGGCCAGGTCTTATCTTCTGGGAAAGTTTGGTTCTTCACTCCTTGAGGCCAGTTTCCAGGAAAGAAGATCAGTTCTGCTATAGATCAAGGGATTTGGTCTTGATGCAGGGTGTCCATAGCTTAAAGGAAGTTAACCCTTAAGACCAGTCAGAATGCTGGTTCTTACTATAACATTTAAGATTTACTTTTTTAGCAACTTTCAAGTATAAAATACAGAATTGTTAATTATAATCACCATGCTGAATATGAGATCCCCAGAACTTACTCATTTTAAAACTGGAAATTTGTACCCTTGCCCAAATGACCCTTGACCCCCATCCCCTGGCAACCACCAGTAACATTCTCCCTGTTACTAAGAGTTTGGCTTTTTTCAGATTCCACATATAAATGAAATTATACAGTTTTTGTTTTCCTCTAATTTATTGCATTTAATGTAATGTTCTCAAGTTCCTTGCATGTTTTTTTTTTTGTTCCTTGCATGTTATCACAAATGACAGCATTTCCCTTTTTATGACCGAATAATACTTCGTTGCATATATACCCCATTTCCTTTATCCATTCATCTGTCAGACATTTAGGTTATTTCCATATCTTGACTGTTGTCGGTAAATGCAAGACAGAAGCATTTATTCACTAGCTTGCATCCCCATGGATGGATGACTATCAAATCTTCCAGACAGGTGTTAATTCCCCTAGACTTCCAAGCTTACATGTATGGGGCTGAGCAAGCTCTCACTAGTGACCATGGTATTGGAAAAGCCCTGGACAGAAAGGAAAATCCAAAGTACATACCAGAGGCAAGATGCTGTCTGCTTGAAGTGAGTTAAAGCCAGCACAGAACTCTCTCCCTATCCATGGCTGAAGTAAGAAAGAGCTGCAGCGAAGAGACCGTGGATGGTTCTTCTACAGAGCAGTAAATATCCATTGTTGTCTGCATGTCCTTGTCTAATCTTTGCAACAGATCCCTCTTCACCTTTGACTGGGTCCTTGCTCAGGTCACCATGAAACTCATCACAGTTTCTGGGTACAAAACAAAACATTTTTCAGTCCCCCATGCTTCTACCTCCCTGTGATGTGTGATACTATTAACATGCAACTTAAAAACCCTTTGTTTTCTGTGAACCCACTTTCCTCTGCCTTTCTTACTCTCTGGCTTCTCTTTCTCGGTCTCCTTTGGTTTCCCTCCCTCTGCTCATCATTTAGGTGTTGGTATTTCCCTAAAGTACTATAAATTTGGTTTGCTTCTCATTCTACATAAACCCAACCTTGTCTGTAATAGCTTCAGGTACTGCCTCCATGTGGATGATGTTCCAAAGTATATGCCTGCTGCAGGCTCCTCTTCTGAGGCCCAAAACTGCTTTTCCCCTGCCTACTAAACACCTCCTTTCAGCTCACCCACAGGCACTGCAAACTCATGACCTACATTGAAATGCTTACCACCGCCCCCTTCCAAACTTTTCTGCCTTGGAACTGAAGCCAAGTACCACCCCCTCATTATATCAGTTGCCAAGCCTTGTCTGAACCACCTCCTAATATTTCCCTCCTCCACCCCCTTCTTTCCCATGGCCATATCTGGAGGAACATAGATTCAAGACCAGACACCCCAATTCCTGCCTGGGTCCACACCACTCCCGGGGTGGGCTTCATAAACCATCAATCTGATTATGTTATGCCTCTGTAATCCTTCAATGGTTACCTTTAAGATAAGAAGCAAACTCTTTCACAGGACATACAAAGTGATTCGTGATCCAGTGACTGCCAACAATTAAGACCTATCCATTACAGCTGCTTTCTAGCTTCTTAAGACCTTGCAGTGATCTGAAAAGGTTGTGCTTCTCCCACCCCAGCTTCAGTCTTCCAACCCACTCTGGCAAACACCTGCTCATCCTTAGGCCTTCATTCAGGCATACCAGAAGTCTTCAGCTTCCCTGATCACCCAGAGGTAGATTTAAGGCCTCCCTTCTCATTCGTGTCAGAGTACCCTGTTCCATCTTCGAGTATGATATGTACTATATTGCACTGCAAAAGTCTGCCTTTCTGTTTGTCTTTTCTACTATAAACTTGTATCAATTACTATTGCTGTATAACAAACTATCACACAAGCTCAGAGGCTTACAATAATAAATATTAATGTCTCACATTTCCACAGGTTCAACATATCTGAGCTGGGTGGTTCTCCTGGTCTCTACTGGGCTCACTCATCTATGGTCAGGTGGGGTGACATGGTTTTGGCTTTTTCTAGGATAGCTCTCTTTCATCTATCTTTCAGTCTTGAAAGCAGAAAGTTTGTCTCGTTTATCATGGTTCCTGGTGTTGAATTGTTGAATCAAAGAGCACAATGAGATAGTTCATTAATATTGTATATATTAAATAGAAAGTATGAGGTCCAGGCCAATGGTATCCTCTACTCTTCCCAAATCCTCCCACTTATCCAGACCTAAGACAGTAGGGAAAACTCTCACCTATCATCATAAGTATTATTTTCCTCTATTATATACTATTATTTTTTCACTATTCTAATGATTATAATGTAAGAGGTCTATGTTTCTCGCAATATCAGCAAACATTCAAATACCAGATGCTAACAATGATTGGTCTGCATTCTCTGGAGCTATTCGAAGGAAAGGCACTCCGGTGGTTTAAATTATATCTGCAGATTCTTTGACATTTCCTCCTACAGGTGAAGCCTAATTCTCTTCATCTTAAGTGTGGGCATAGTGACTCACTTCTAAGGAATAGAATAAGGTAGAAATGACAGTGTGTAACTTCTGAGACTAGGTAATCAAAAGCCTTGGGACTTCTTCCTTTCTTTCTCCTGGATCACTTGCTCCAAGAGAGCCCAGCTACTGTCTCATAAAGGCACTCAAGGAATCCTGTAGAGAGGTCTATGTGATAAGGAACTGAGGCCTCCAGCCAACTGGCATATGAATAAGCCGCCCAGAAAGCAGCTACTCCAGGCCCTTCTGAGGACTGTGGTAGCCTCAACCAATGTTTTAATTGCAATTTCACAAGAGACCCTGAGCCAGAATACACTACTGCTTTATCCTAATTCTCAGAAACATTGTGAGTTAACAAATGCTTGTGTTAAGCCTCTAAGTTTTTGGGATAGTTTGTTATACAACAATAAATAACTAACTCAGCCACTTCATGAATAAATTGTTAAAACCTGCCCCAGAGCACAGGTTTCATAGTTACATTATAGTGGCTTGTAAACAGCATAGAGAGGATTAAATAAAACTACCCTCCCCACCTCGGTGTTCCCCTACCTAATGTTTAAAAGAAAGACAAAATAATTATCTACCTTCCTTGGAGGCTAATAGAAAAAAAAACTGCCAGGTTTTAGGAGAGACTGCTAAATTTGACTGTGTTGTCCAAGAAGTCTGAGTTAGAAAGCAAATTCATAGATGAAGAATTAAAAAGACTAATATCATCCCCTTGACTGAAGCACCATCTCCAATTTTCAAAATCCACATTTAGTTGCCACCTCCTCAGATCAACTAGATTACTAGAACACCAATGTGACCCCCCAGCTTATTGAACTTGTCCCTTGCTTTATATCCCCTGGCTTGGCCCTGAGAAATAAAACACTGCAGGCCAGATCCTGTTCTAGCCTGAAGGCAATAATGAGGGAAATCATGCGACTCCTCAAAATAATGACAAAAGGGAGCAGTGTTTGAGGTTGTGAGTCATGGCTGCTTGGGAGCCAGGAGAGTGAGAACAGAGTGAGAAGAACATAAGAAGAGCCAAGCAGAAAATAAACATGAGCTCTGCAGACACAAAGCCAAAGGGAGCACCCCATCCTGAAGCCTCAGAGAGCTTCACAGCAGGCTGGCCTGGAGGGCTGGAGTGGCAGGTTCACAGGGGAGAAGCCTGCATGTGGCATCTCAGCCGGGGTAGCGACCTACCCATGTCCAGCAAGTTTCGCCCAGTGATGTGAGACCTTGAGTCTCCCCATGTAGCCACTGAACAGCAGCATCTACTCCTTCTTCATGCCAAGAAACAAATAACCAAGAAGCCACTTTACACTCAGACTTACCAGGTCCAGGGAATATAAAAATGAATAAGACCCCAGGGATTTAGGTTTTCACAAGGAGATTGACCTAGGAAGGTCATATAAAAAATAAGGCAAAAGCAATGAGAGAGGATTGTTCAAGGAACTGTGGGAGACAGAGTAGGGGTATCTACTCAGACCAGAGCCTGGAGGTGACGAGGTGAAAGATCTAGGAGGCTGCCTGGAGAGCAGCATGTGAGTTGCGGGATTGTGAAATATGTGTTGTGGCGCCCAGGTAACCTCAGAAACAGTAATACCATAATTGTACTAGTTTCCTAGGGCCACTACCACAGATTACCACAACTGGGTGGCTTAAAACAACAGTTTTATTCTTAGTGTTCAGGAGGTTAGAAGTCTGACATCAAGGTGCTGACAGAGCCATTTTCCCTGTGGAGATCCTAGGGGAGAATCTCTTCTTTCCTCTTCCGGCTTCTGGGGGCTGCCAGCATGCTTTGGTGTGGGCCACATCACTCCAGTCTCTGCCTCTGCCTTCATATCACCTTCTCCTCGATCAAATCTTCCTCTGCCTTTGTCTTATAAAGACACTCGTGATTATATTTAAGGCCCATTTGGATAGTCTAGAGTAATCTCTCCTTCTCAAGATTCTTAACAATCATATCTGCAAAGACTCTTTCTCCATAAAAAGTAGGATTAATAGTTTCGAGGGATTAGGAGCTAATATTTTTGGGATCCCACTACTCAGTGTACTACAACAACCTAAGACCTGGACATGTGAAGATCCTGGTGGACAGATGTTTCAGCATCCCTCAGGTTTCATGGGAGATGGGAGATGAGGTAGGCAGATAGGAGAGCATGAAGGATCCCACAGACCAGAACAGGAAGTTGGACTTTACTCTGAGGGCAATAGGGCACCCACTGAAGATGTTATGTGAGAGGGTAGTAGACAGATTGACTTTACTGGAGGCTCCAGGGCAGCCATATGATGTAAGGTAGAGGAGGGCTAGACTGAAGGCAGGCCATTATATCGTATGCCAGTTGAGTTACACGTGTGCAGCCTGGAGAGAGAGCACCTGAGTTCTCTCGATAGCCACTAGGCTAGGTTTCAGTATCAAATGACATCACTGTGGGCTTTGAGACAGAGAAGTTCAGGCCCTGACAGTTAATGCCCTTTCCTTACAAGTCCTTAGTGCCTAGAGAATATGGGCAATACATGCTTGTAAATAAAATAAGAAAAATGAATTTTTACAAAGATTATGGGAATCAATGTGGAAATGGGGGAAAGGCAGTTCAGTGAGCCACAGTAGAAGGACCCCTTGGCCTGCAAGGGCCTTCTGAACACACCAGTGCTGATGGGAGGTGCCTCCTCTGGGAGATGATGCCAAAGCACCCCAGGGCAACCCACTGTCAATGACTAATATTGGGGTACAAAGGCCAGCCCCCTAAGCTGAGAAGTTCTTGGTGACTTGGAGTCAGGTGAGGCTTCACATGAGACCACATTCTTGTTCTACTGCCCTGCTTTACCCATAGAGTCTTCCCCAAAATTTTCCCTAAATATATCACTTGAATAAGAAGCCTCATCTTAGGCTCTACTCCAGGGAACCCAACCTAACCCAATCTCCCTTTCTGACACTGCAGCTCTTAGGTCCGTCTTAGCTAAGAGGGCAGCAAACAGAGATTCAAACCAGTTGCTGATGAGTCTTGGGAGGAAGCTAATTTGGCACCCAACTAAAATGAGGGAAGAAAGTTTATCAACAGAATTGATATTTCATAAGTACATGCCCAAAATCGAATGGTCTGCACTGAGTGTTTTTTATACCCAGAACTGGTTTCTTTTTTTTTTTTTTTTAAGTTTTTTTTTTATTTATTCATGAGAGACAGATAGAGAGGGAGAGGCAGAGACACAGGCAGAGGGAGAAGCAGGCTCCACACAGGGAGCCCAACGTGGGACTTGATCCCAGGTCCCCAGGATCACGCCCTGGGCTGAAGGCAGTGCTAAACCTCTAAGCCACCGGGGCTGCCCCAGAACTGGTTTCTAATTAAAGACTATTTCTTTCTCATTTATCTCACCCTTCACTGAAAATTTATGTTTTTGTGACACATATTTTGTTTTCACCAACTAATTTCTTAAATCTTCATGGATGAGACCTCACATATGGAGTTGTTTTTTGCCATAATGCCTGTCACCATAGCTGGCATTCAGTAGGGACTTAATACAAACTTAAAGTTCACATTCTCCTGAGTTTGCATGGGCTTTAATGCTTATGGAGAACTTTGCATAACCAAAGTGTGCTCCATCAACTGGTAGCATCAGCTTCATCTAAGAATTTATTAGAAATGTAGAATTTCAGCCACCAGCCCAGATCTGCTGAGTGAGAATCTCTAGGGTAGGGCCCAGAGATCTGTGTTTTAACAAGATCTCTGGGTAATTTTACAGGCATTAACATTTGAAGGCCACTAATGTATGTCATCTCATTAGACTTGTTGGAAGATGGATTCACTGGAGGGAGGATAGTTGACAGAAAGCCACAAAGAAGGGCAATATCAACAGGAACTGATAGAATATGTTCAAGTTTTATTTGATCTAATGCAGGATTCTAAAGAGTAAATTGCATATATGTAGGTGCCAGGTTAAAAATAAAGGACCCATTACATACATCATATGTACATTATGTACATATTATGTACATATTCATATGTACATGTATGTATTACATTACATACATGTACATATTCATATGTACATGTATGTATTGCATTACATACATGTACATATTCATATACAGTAGATTACAAATATGTTCCACCTATATATTACTGTGTCTGTGAACTTTTTAAAAAATATTTTATTTAAATTCAATTTTCCAACATATAGTATAACACCCAGTGCTCATCCCATCAAGTACTCTCCTTAGTGCCTATCACCCAGTTACCCCATCCTCCCACCCACCTCCCCTTCTGCAATCCTTTGTTTCCTAGAGTTAGGAGTCTCTCATGGTTTATCTTTCTCTCTAATTTTTCCCCACTTGGTTTCCCTCCTTTCCCTTATAATCCCTTTCACTATTTCTTATATTCCACATATGAGTGAAACCATATGATAATTATCTTTCTCCAATTGATTTCACTCAGCATAATACCTTCCAGTTCCAACCACATCAAAGCAAATAGTAGGTATTCGTCCTTTCTGATGGCTGAATAATATTCCATTGTGTGTGTGTGTGTGTGTGTGTGTGTGTGTATACACAGTCACCCAGGTTGCCCCATAGATGTGTCTTGTAAGAAGTTGTTGTGGCCAAGTTCAAGAAGGTTGTTGCCTGTATTCTCCTCCAGGATTTTTTTTTTCTCCTCCAGGATTTTTTTTTAATAAATTTATTTTTTATTGGTGTTCAATTTACCAACATACAGAATAACACCCAGTGCTCATCCCGTCAAGTGCCCCCCTCAGAGCCCGTCATCCATTCACCCCCAGCCCCGCCCTCCTCCCCTTCCACCACCCCTAGTTCGTTTCCCAGAGTTATCTTCTCCAGGATTTTGATGGATTCTTATCTCACATTTAAATCTTTCAACCAGGCAGCCCCGGTGGCTCAGTGGTTTAGTTCTGCCTTTAGCCCAGGGTGTGATCCTGAAGACCTGGGATCAAGTCCCACTTCGGGCTCCCTGCATGGAGCCTGCTTCTCCCTCTGCCTGTGTCTCTGCCTCTCTCTCTGTGTGTCTCTCATGAATAAATAAATAAAATCTTAAAAAAAAATAAATCTTTCAACCATTTTGAGTTTATCTCTGAGTATGGTGTAAGAAAACGGTCTAGTTTCATTCTTCTGCATGTGGCTGTCCAATTTTCCAAACACCATTTATTGAAAAGACTGTCTTTTTTCCAGTGGATATTCTTTCCTGCTTTGTTGAAGATGAGTTGACCATAAAGTTGAGGGTCCATTTCTGGGTTCTCTATTCTATTTATCTATGTGTCTGTTTTTCTACCAGTACCATACTGTCTTGATGATCACAGCTTTGTAATACAGCTTGAAGTCCATCATAGTGATGCCCCCCAGCTTTGGTTTTCTTTTTCAACATTCCTCTGGCTATTTGGGGTTATGTCTGTGAACTTAAAGGACTCACTAACATATACACAGAAATACTCATATATATATATATATATATATATATATATATATATATATATATATATATAAGTTTCCCATAGGAAACAAATATGTGTATATATATTTTATATATGTGTATACATATATATATGCAGGCCCAGATGTGTGTACAGGAAGGAGTCCTCCAATTTTAATCTCTCATACACATACACAGAGCACTGACTATAGGTGAGGTGCTGGAAATATCAATGAAAAATAAGAAAATAAGATCTTGTCTATGAGAAATTTATATTCTAACTAGTAAGGCAGCCAAAAAAAAGGCAAATAAATAAATAAGATAATTACAGATTGTGATTAAGGTTATAAAAGAAACTACCTAGATGCTCTCATTGCAAATTGGAAGAGGCCTATAAGCTAGAGGACAGAGAGGAGCTCCAGGAGGAGGTGAAATTGAAGCAGAAACTGACAGAGGACATAAAGCTGGTGATTAGCATTGCTAGGGATAGGGCATTCCAGACAGAGTGAACAACAGGGACAAAGGCTCTAAGGTGGGGAGTAGGTTTGGCTTATTTGAGGATGCAAAAGAGCAGACCAGAGGAATAGGAGAGTAGGAAGGGTTTTATAAGTTCCACTGAGGATGCCAAATATGCAAACCTTCAGAACTGTGTCCACATATTGGATTTTATCCTAAGAGCAAGGAGAACCCATCAAAAGGTTTATCTGGGAGACTAACACCATCTGATTTACGTTTTTTAAAAGATCCCTTGGCTGCTGAATGGGAATAGGCTTGCAGGGAAATGTAAGGGAAAGCAGGGGCTCCATCTAGTAGGACATTACAAAATCCAGGTGAAATATGGTATAGGTGTACACCAACTAGGGCAGCGACAGTGGAGGTGGAGAGAGATGAGCAGACTTGGAAGATTACACTGGAGGTAAAACCAGAATTCAACAGTGGATTGAAAGGTAGAGGATTATCACAGGAATTAGTTGGCTGTTGGTTGATCCAGACTGTCTTTACCTGCGACAAATGGAACAACTCAGCTTTCCTCCATATGTCTCTTATTTTCCAGTAGGATAGCCTGGGCATACACTGTTGGAAACAGCCGAGACACAAACTACAATGGACTTGAGTAAACTTTTTCTCAAGCTTCTGCTTGAGTCACATCTGCTAATATGCCACTGGCTAAAGCAAATCACATGGATGAAATCAGAATCAAAAGTCAGGGAAATAGGCTCAGCCTCTTAATGGGGGAAGCTATAAGGCCACGTGGCAAAGGGCATGGATACAGGAGAGGCTAAAGAATGGGAAGACCTGGCTTTTTAAAGGACTGGCAGCTCTCCATTGCCAGCCAAGGACAGGAGACAACAGAAGTTAACACAGTTGTGAAATGTTGGAAATAAGAAGTGCCTATCACTGCGTGTGAAATCAGTGAGTTTAGGAAGCTAAGAATTAACGTGATAAATAAATGCTAGGCTGCAAAATACCCTACGGCCTCCATGTACGCCAAACTGAGGGATTCTCTGCTCTCTGACCAGTTCTGTTTAATCAAAGCAAAGCAGACATTGTAGGACAGCATGAGATAGGCTGACAGACTATTTAATTCTCCCTTTAGTTGAATTGTAAATTCTTCTCAGGGATTAGTGACCCAGTACCTTCCCTAGGTGGGATTCTCCTGGACCCCCTGAGATGGTATGTTGCCAACCCCCCGCCCCCTCCCGGGAGACCATAGTAATTTCCCTAGAGAAAGCAGAATTTCTGCTACTGTCTCCAGGAAAACCATTTCAGCAGTCAGGTGAGGGTGATGATGAAAGTTGTGATGGTGGTGGTGATGGTGATGGTGTATTTTCCCTCTGTTTTTGTTTTTCTGTTGTTTCTTTTTCCTTTTTTTTTTTTTTTTTTTTTTTTTTTTACTCAGGATAAAAATTGTGGACCCTTGATGACATCAATTGTAATTTTTAACTGTATTGGGACAAGAAGGGATAAGCATCTCCCTAATTTCTAGAAACACAAACAGCAAGGAAACAGGATGTTTAAACAAATAAGAGCCTTTAACAGAAGGTCTGCAGATGTTGCCTGCTTCTCCTCATCACTGTATATCTACGGCCTGTCTCTGGGAAGGGGCAGGAAGCCTTAGGGCGCCTTACTCAAGAACAGTAGATAAAAGTCACGGTCTGGCAACCCCATCTGCTTTCTTGAAGAAGGAAATATTATAAAATAGTAATGTCAGGGCTCCAGGCAAGGCAGTTTCCCAAGGGTCTCTGAGTTAACTCAACCAACATGTCCTCTTACATGTAAACTTGGAATCATGATGGGGATGAGGCAGACAGCTGAGCACACAGACTATGTTGGCACGCCATGCAAATGAAAAGGTACCATCTGTGCTGCTGCTGAAAAATGATGAGGCATAGATGTGACTTTTTTAATGTTCCATCTGGGTATAATTGAATTGCCTCTTTAAAATAAAAAATATCCATATTTGATATACATCCTCTCTTGTAATGGTCTCCATCTATCTTTTGTTATTTCTGTAGGATTTATTTCATGAGAAGTATGACATGAAATACAAAAAGCGAAGAACAAAGGTCTTTGGGAGATGACGGTAGCATGTTTTATTTCTTTGGCTGACTTGTCCTTCATTTTCTTGTCATTTCAAAAACACTTTCCATATGCAAAATATCTTCTCACCCCCTGAAAAAAAAGAATGCCCTGACTAGATAACTGGATAGTTGAGCAGAAGGTGATTATCAGTCTATTATCTACACACAGAAGGAAAACAGGACATGAAGTTGCCGGAATACACAGTTGCCCACATTTCTAAAGCTGCAATTAATTTTCTTTCCCAAAAATCATGTCGGTTCTAAACATTCTGAGAATAATAAGGATAATTAGAAGCACAACTTGAATTCAGAGTGACTTGCTTCTGAAGCATTAACAGCATAAGAAGGAAACAAAAGTATTTGGAGGAAACTCTAACATGCCTCTCTCCAGGTACAATTATAGATTTGAAATTTGTTGTTACCTTTCCATGGCAACCTTCGTACTTAATTTCCCAAATGTTGAACTTTTGACATCCTGCTCCTTTGGGGGAACCCTTCAACTCCCGAATTCTTGTCGTGTTCTTGCTTTTAATACTTAACATTCCTCCAAGCACACGCTGTGAGCTCACTTCCCCAAACTGAGAACAATAAGACCAAGAAGAATTTGGTTATGCTCTCAGCAAAAGCACTTAAATGTGTTCTTTCTGTAAGATGGAAACCAACAACTGAACATAGCTTCAAAGGGTCCATGCCAACTTTGTTTGGCCTCTTGTTCTATTCAGTTCCATTCTAATAAATACTTGTTAAATATCTACTGTGTGCTAGGAGCATCAGGAAATACAAAGATTGGAATAAGCCACATCATCTGATCTCAAGAAGCTTACAATGTAGAGAAAGAATGAGATCCAAATAACTAGAAAGCGATTTTCAGTGTGTGATCCCCAGAGAAGCAGCATCAGCAGCACACAGGGCTTTCTTAGAAATGTAGATCTCAGACCCCTCCCCGGACTTTCTGAATCCAATCTCTTGGAGTCGGCAGTCTGTATTTTCACAGTTCTTCCAGATAATTAAGATGCTCCCTAAGATTTGAGCATTGCTGCTGTAAAGCAATTGAGCACACACACCATGGGAGAGATACAAAGTGCTTTGAGTAAAGGGAAGATCACATCTATTTTGGAAGGAGGACTTCTAGGACTGATAGTTTTGCCATGAAGCTTTGAAAGTTAGCTGAAATACTGAAATGTAGGCGGTAGAGTAATAAGTGGACACTCTGGATGAGTGAAATGTGAGCCAAGCAACAGAATTAAGAAAGCAGAAGGCAAATCAAAGAGTCTAGATTGATGGCCATGGAAGGACATGGAGATGAGGATCAGAAGTATATGTTGGGTCTCAAGCACCAAGCTGTAGAGCAGGTTGTCTGACTCCGTGGACAATGACAAGCCTAAAGTTTTTAATCAGAGGAATAATGAAATTAGAGCAGTGCTTTTGGAAGACTGGTCTCAGGGTTTCAATAGGATAACCTGAAGTAGGAAGATATACAGGAAGTGGAGAACCAACTGAGTTGACGACTGCAAATAGTTTGGGTAGGTAATAATGAAAGTTTCAACTAGGGAATTTACAGGGGAAATATGAGGGAATTAATGGGAGAAAATTTGAAGGACTAGATCAATAGCATTCTGCAATTGACTCAATATTTGGAGCAAGAAAATGGAATCAAAACCTTGATTAATAAAAGAATAGTCATGTCATAAACCAAAGAATAAGACAACCAGAGGAGGAGCTGGTTTTGGAAGGGATTTGTTTTGATCATAGGTGACATCCTGTGATATGATGCACCATGAAGGTAAAAATGTAAACACAGAGTTTATAATAATATCTATAATATTCGGCTACATAGGCTATGCCTGGGTAGGTACATGAGATAGGCACATGACTCATATCATTTAAAGCTTATACTAACTTTATGAGAAGGCATTTTTTTGTTGTTTTTAATTTATTTGACAAAGAGCAGAGGAAGAGGGAGAAGCAGGCTCCTCACTGAACAGGGAGCCTGATATGGGGCTTAATCCCAGGATCCAGAGATCATGACCTGAGCTGAAGGCAAGTGCTTAACCAGCTGAGCCACCCAGGAGCCCCAAGAAGGCATTGTTATATCCATGTTTATTATTTAACTTAGATTATGTTGCATATAATAGAGAATTCAAAATAGCAATGGCTTAAATACACAGGGTTTCTTCTAGCATATAGAAGAAATCAGGAGGTAGGCAGGGCAGGATAGCTATGCTGGTTTCAGCAGTCATCAGGGGGCCAAGCTCCTTCTAATGTCCTGTTTCAGCATCCTCCCCTGGGGAATTCCATCCTCCAGGTACTTCATCAGTCAAGATGGCTGCTGAAGTGCCAGCCATCAAGGTGGTGATGGCCAAAATTATAGGACTGGAGGCTTACTGAGAGAGTAAACATAAAGAATAGGAGACTGGAAGAACCTTGGAGAAAGACTACAAGGAAGGACTAGGAGGAGGCATAGGTAAGAGGGAAGAAGAAAAGGAAGGAAGGAAGGAAGGAAGGAAGGAAGGAAGGAAGGAAGGAAGGAAGGAAGGAAGGAAGGAAGGACAATGTCAAACAGAAGGCAAGGAACCCCAAGGCTAAGATTGGAAGGAGAGGTGGGTAGGTAGTGTCCGATGGTGCAAACCATGAGGACTGCATCATGCTCATTGGATGGGAGAAAATGAGGGTCCTGGGTGATCTTCAAAAGAATAGCATCATTCAAGAATTTATGGCAGCAGTTCTTAGAGTTAAGGAAATAATAAGTGGTGAAGTAGTGGAGCAGTAGTAACTTCTCTCCCATGAAGTTTGCTGATACATGGAGAGAAACAGTGGTAGTGACAGAAATCAAGCAGTGTTGAGGTCATGCTTCATAGATTAGAAGGCCTGAACACAATTTCCCTTTATGATGTCAGGTCTCCTAGAGACCAGATTTAAATCGTTTGAATGTGTGGGCAGAGACAACAAAGTGCTTCTGCCATGATCAGCAGCCCCAATCCAATTCCTCCCAGCAAAAACGAAGCAAGTGTTGGCGGATACTGTATCACAATAAAAGGCTGATGCTACATTTTCTAAAGGCCGTCTGATAAGCTTAATTAATTCATTTTTGTTTTTCCCTCCAAAGGTTGGATAGAAACTCCTCTAACTCTGGCTTGTGTTCTTAGAGAAAAATTAAATTGCAAAAGTGAGGACGTTTCATTAGGCTGTACTCCCTCAAGGTCAGCAAAAGCTCTCTGGGTGCTTTGCAAGGCTCCAGAATCTAGAATGACAGAGCTGCAGCTCCATTTCAGCAAAAATAAATATCAGATTACAACACATTGTTTTTGCAGCTGACTGAGGATTTGGTGTGGTGGCTATTTCCTTCTGCAATTGCAAATAAAGAGAGCACAGTGTTTGTATCCTTTCTTTACGAAGCCATTTTCTTCCCTAAAGAGGTGCATTCCCAGAGGATTCTTCCCCCCTCAACAAATGTCTGGTGCTTCTGCAGTGTTCATCCTGCATGACTTGCCTTGAAGACTGTTAAACATAAAGGCAGATACTTGGATCAGTTCTCTTGATACCTTTCACTCCTTTCTTCCTATCTTTCCACCCCACCCTCATCTCCCTCCCTGGAAAAACCCTCTTGCTGTAAAATAATGAAAGAATGGCAGAGATAAACCACAGCATGCCTTTGCAATTCTAATTTTCTAACCTGAAACTAGTGAGCCATAAAACTCTGGAAGCTAAAAGCTGCCTGAGGCAAATCCAAATCTGGCTTTAAAATAGCAACACATCTTTTACCATTTTAGCTATTTTGAGGTAGATTTTCATGCATGGGCATACTTGTTGAAATTAAATGTGTTTCATTTGTGTCTTTTTTTTTTTTCTTTTCCTTCTGGAGAGATAGCAGGCTTGAGAGGCACTTGCTTTCTGCATCTTAAATTGAAGACTAAATTTGAGTGCCCAGAGTAGGTATTAAATTACCTATCTGTGAGTTTTCTATCTAAATTGGGTAACCCTGGTACTACTTTGAAACTTGGGTGCATTTAGGAAATAGGAGTTGTCCTACTTGACCTTGCCTTTTAGTATTCCTGTGTTGTCACAGCTGCTGGTTTGGATCCCTCAGAAACCCTAACATGAAGTTTTGAGGGAAAGTAGTTCTTTTGGTAATTGATTACAGGAAACACTGGTATGTAACCAAACCAACATGAGTTTGCCCCTGGTGAGTCAAGGAAACTGTACCAGGTGAGTCGCACAAAGAAAACTTTATTTGCAGCAAATAAGGAGATAGGGAAAATGGCTTCCAACGCCATGACTCCCCAAGAGAGTAAATGGGTTCCTTTTGTTTAGGGGTAGATCAATGTTCAGATAGGGAAGTGTGAATGTACAGGTGCGCATAAGATAGAGCAAGCGCCTTAAGGAAATATCCTATAGTAAATTTATGTTACGTAAATGAGGCTGGGGTTCCTCTTTGGGTGGAGATTTTAGTATTACAATGAGATAAAGGCAACTACCATATTCCAGGGGAGTCACGCCAAGGTCCCTCTGTGGAGGTGTGAGTCATTCAATTCAAATGTGTCGGTGGGAGGTCTTGTTAGGGCTGTTGTCACACCTGAGGGGTAATTTCAGGCTTCATTCCTCTGAGTTAAAAGGTAAGTCAGAAAGAGGAGTCTACGGCCATACCACCCTGAACGCGCCCGATCTCGTCTGATCTCGGAAGCTAAGCAGGGTCGGGCCTGGTTAGTACTTGGATGGGAGAAAGAGGAGGTTAAGGAAAAATGTAAGGCAAAGATTAGTGAGTATAAGCAGGTGGGCAGTAAAGATCAGGTCTTAGGGTCTAGCTGGTGACAGTAAGAGGATGAGGAAGTGAGCAGAGGAGAGATAACAGTCCATAATAGGTGTTTTAATGAGAAGTTACAAAAGTGGGCAACTGATGCTTGATCCTGCTGAGGACTCTGGGAAAACCTGCAGAACATGCACAGTCATGTGTTACCTGAGGGCTGTGAAAGCTTGGGTATTTATCAACCAACTACCATCTGTCATTGCTTGACAATCCTGACGAGAGATGTCAGTTCTTTACAACTTACTCTATAGATTCAATGCAATTCCCAATAAAAATCCCAGCAATTATTTTGTTGATATCAACAAACCGATCCCTTTTTTTTTTTTAAGACTGTATTTATTTATTCATGAGAAACACAAACAGAGGCAGAGACACAGGGAGAAGCAGGCTCCATGCAGGGAGCTGGATGTGGGACCCTATCCGGGGACTCCAGGATCAGGCCCTGGACCAAAGGCTAAACTGCTGAGCACCCAGGGATCCCCAACAAACTGATTCTAATATGTATATCGAAAAGCAAAAGACCTAGGACAACTTACATAATACTAAAAAAGAACAGAGTTGAAGGATTTATACTACGCAATGTCAAGATTTATTATAAATCTGCAATAATCAAAACAGCATAGAATTGGTGGGGGGGAGAGCATGGAACAGAATAGAGAGCCTAGAAATAGACTCCCACAAATATAGTTTATTTATCTTTGACAAAGACTCAAAGGCAATTCAGTGGAGAAAAGACAGTTTTTTTTTTTTTTTTCAAAAAATGGTGCTGGATCCTGAATATATAGCTTATGCTTTTCACAAAAATTAACCTAAAATGAATCATAGACCTAAAGGTAAAGTGCAAAGCAATAAATGTTGTAAAAGAAACTATAGGAGAAAATCTATATAACCTTGGATTTAGAGATGAGTTTTTAGATGCAATACCAAAAGCACAGTCTATAAAATGAAAACTTGATATGTTGGATTTTATTAAAATTTCAAACTTCTCCCTTGAAAAAGACAATTAAAAAGATGAAAGACAGAATGGGAGGAACTAATTGCAAAACATGTATCTGATAAAGGACTTGTATGCAAAATAGACAAAGAATTCTTAAAATTCAGTAATAAGAAAATCGATCTAAAAACTATAAAGATTGTCAAATGAGATAAAAACAGCAGGTAGAATGTGATTTTTTGTAAATAATAACCACAGTAAATGAGTAAATAAATAATTTCTCCATAGTCAAATCTTTTATTCTCCTTTTTTTGAAAGGGAGTTGTTAACTATAAACATTTCCCTTCTCAGCTCTTAGTCTGTTTAACTGAACAAAAGGGATTATACTGTGGGAGAAAGAATTGCAGGAGAGCCTGACGAGCTTCATGGAAGCGGGGCACAGGAGATGGAGGCCGTGGGCCTGATGCCTCACAGTACCCTTAGACAGCAGTGAGGCCTGAGAGGGCACCTCAGACAGCTACTTAGCCTCCAAGTCAGGACAAGACTCAGTGCTCCTCTGGGATCTGAAGTAGTGGAGTCCCTTACCTCCTGAACTGCTGGACATTAGACCATGATAAAGGCATCACCCTATTTTGCTAGCAGTGCATAAGCCTCCCATTTCTCTTTTTGACCTCAAGAAAGATCAGAAGCCCCAGGACTTCTAAGGATCTTCTGACAACCTGGTAGAATGAAATTCAGAGACAGATTTAATTTGATATGAAGAAAATGTAGAAGTGTGACATTCCTTAAAAAACTGAGTTTCTGTGTAGGAAGTCATACACGTTTTTGATATGTATAAATGAAAAAAAAACTATAAGAGTAAAATGCCAAAATAATAATAGATGATAAATTCTGAGAAATGGGATTTTAAGTGATTCTTCTTTTCATTTACTTGTGCTCTTTCACTTCCATGCAATGAGAATGTATTACCTGTGGGAAAATTGAGAAGGAGAGGCTAGGTGGTCCAGTATATTGGACCTGGGTTTTAGACTCACATCAACCTGGATTTGAATTACTAGCACTTCTACTTATCTGCTGGGTGAATTTGAGAAAGTGATTTGCATCTTTAAGGCTGATGTTTTCTATAAATGCCAATGATGTCAACTTTGTAGAGTTATCATAGAAATTGTAATTAGTCTACATAAAGAGTGCAGAGTAGGGGTGCCTAAGTGGCTGAGTGGGATGGGCATCTGCTTTCAGCTCAGGTCATGATCCTGAGATCCTGGGATCAAGCCCTGCATCGAGCTCCCTGCTCACTCAGGAGCCCCTTCTCCCTCTCCCTCTCCCTCCTCTACTTGTGCTCCCTCTCTTGCTCACTCTGTCTCTCAAATAAATAAATAAAATATTTTTTAAAATGCAGAGTAGTTTGCCATGTAATTGCATACATATATACTTATGATAATTGTACACTTTATATTTATTTATTATAATCTTTTTGATGCAAAAAAGGTGCTTTTGTTGTTTTAAAAAGGTGGTTTTATTAAAGTACAAGACTAGGACGCATAGGCAGAAAGAATTGCTGATAACTGTACACTTTAGACTGGTGAACTTCACAGTATGTAAATATCAATAACATTGTGAAAAAACACAAAAAAAATACTTGTGATGCTTTTGTACGAATATTTAGATTAACTATGGAAATAGCTAACCTAGCTACCCTGATGAATATTTATAAAGTTAGCATATATCCATCATTTATATTTTTAAATTAAACACAAAAATGAAGCTTTGCTTTCTTCAGGTTTTCTAACAACTCTTTCTTCTAAGAATGACTTAAATCCATACTACATGCTATCAGTTACAAATGCTGGCTGCATTCCTTATGGATTATTCAGAGATCACTTAATCTCTGAACACCTGACAGTTTTCTGCTACTAAAATGAAAAGAATGGCCCTTGTTATAAGATAAATGATATCGGGGCAGCCAGGGTGGCTCAGCGGTTTAGCACTGCCTTCAGCCCAGGGCCTGATCCTGGGACCTGGGATCGAGTCCCACATTGGGCTCCCTGCATGGAGCCTGCTTCTCCCTCTGCCTGTGTGTCTCTGCCTCTGTCTCTGTATCTCACGAATAAATAAAAATAAAATCTTAAAAAAAAAAAAAAAAAGATAAATGATATCCCCCCCCCCTGAATTTATATGTTGAAAGCTTAACCCCCAGGACCTCAGAATGTCATTATATTTAGAGATAAGATCTTTAAAGAGATAAATAAGTTAAAATGAGGTCACTATCATGGGCCCTAATCCAATGTGACTAGTGTCCTTATTTAAAAAAAAAGAGAGAGAGAGTAGGATGTAAACATACACAAAGGGAAGACCATGTGAGACACAGGGAGAAGATGGCCATCTGCAAGTCAAAGAGAATCTTTAGAAGAAACCAACCCTGCTGACACTTTAATCTTGGACTTCCAGCCTCCAGAATTGTGAGAAAATAAATTACTATTGTTTAAGCCATCCAATTTAGAGTACTCTGTTATATGGGCCCTAGCAAACTAATATAGTCTTTTTGCCTGTCTGCATTTGGGGTGTCAGAAGGAAAGTGAATAACATTTAGGAAAAGCTTAGAAATCATTTTTTTCTACATAAATTTGATAAAATTATCGTTTATTGTGTACCTAAATTTAAAATAACAATGTGGCAGCTATTTATAATCTAAGATATATAGCAAAGATATTTTCCCTTTAAGTTTAAAATAAACTGTGGCATGGAGGAATATATCAAATTATGCTTTTGTGATGGCTCCCTCCACTCCCTTCAAAGGATAAAGGACATAGTATTTACTTGGGTTGTTTATCAGGACTTTGTGCTGAGAAGTGGAAGGAAAGAAGATCTGAAGAGTTGAGATGATAAAATTACTTTTCATAAAAACCAAAAATGAGAAGATAGGGAAGGTAGGGAGAGGAACTAGCACAACTGAAGATTCTGAGAGAGTGAGAAAGAGAGTCAGAAGCTTTGGGTGGGAGAAAGAGGTGTGTAAGAAGGGTTCTTAGGAAAGTAGGCTGTCCAGAATGCAGTACAGTGTCCCATTCTTCAAAGAACAATTGTCATAAGACTTTCATATTATTCTCCAGGGCTTTTGATTCAAGGCCTCAAAATTCATGGTGCTTTTCCTGACATGCCAAAATGTTGAAAAGATTATGAAAAGCAAACAGGGTAGCTTAAAAGATAGCTCATCCATTAAGTGTTTCTCTTAAAATTTTCCCCAATGTGAAATGCAAAGTAATGTGCTGGAAAGACAATGATTAAGCAAAGGGTATTTTAAAGTTTACTTTTCTTTCCATTTGATTTCTCCAGCTTTCAAGTATCTGCTACTCAGCCCATCTGTTGTCCTATTTTGATTGTTTTTGGCAAACAGATGCAGGAGGAGAACACTATTGCCTTTTCTGTTTTATATAACCCTAGAGATAAAAACATAATGTTAGTCAGGTTTTCTTTTGTAGGGAAAAATTGTGAAGTACTGAAATACATTTAAAAAAAAGTTACTGGATGTTTTCAAAGGAAAACTAGGCATTGTCTAACCTCCCCCTCCAGGTTATGTGGTTCTATGGTGTCTTTACAACTTTCATTATATTGGTGTTTTTCACAAATCTGTAAGTTGTAGATGACTGAAAGAGATACAAATGATTCTTGTCCAAAAATATGCAAATGAATTTGGAAAAGGTTTAATTAATTTTCCTCCTTCTCTGTGGAAGAAGCCATTATGGCACAAATTAAGCAAATTCAAATTCATTGCAACATTCCTAGTATACGTTTTCTGAGTTAAGTAAAAATATTTGACATGTGCCCATTTTATATATGTATGAGGGATGTGCTTATCTTTTCTAAAAAATTATCCTTTAATATTTTCATAAACTGTCTTTCAGCCTCTGAGAACTCAGCTAAATATTAGTCTTACCTGGGTTTCAACTGGACACAATATTGAATTATTCTTTTGGAGTGAGGAATAGCAGGGGATGGCCAGGGAACAGGGTAGCTGAACTGACCTCTCTTTGACCTCAGTCAAAAGTCTCAATTGCATATATCTCCAGTGAACCTAGGGGAACTGAGCCATGATCTGCATGACATTTTTATCTCTAACATTCAGTTTGACTTTCAAGTATCACAGAGTAGGAAAAAAAAAAAACATGAATCCAAAATGAAACAATATTTTTCAGATTGCCACTATACCATCAAGTCTAATGTGAAAGAAAATCCATTTCATTTTTGCCACTGCCTGCTGATTAGCATGAACTCAGCTGCCCTTCAAAGTTTCAGCCTCTTGAACGCAGGTTCAGTCATTGCTTTGAGCCAAAGGGAGAACAGGAGTTAAAATTCTCAGATTTCCCTGAGAGTTGTTTTTGAGTGAATGGGGGAGAATGTATTTGGTGAATGGTTTTAGCTTACATTGAAGTTACTTTAATTTTGTTTCATTTTTGTGTATGAAAGTAAAAGTAATATCAGAGAAGGGTACTGACAACTTCCACTGGGTAAAATACCTGCCATCTTGACAGAAGTTTTGCCATAAATAGAAATAGATACAAGAGGTCTACCCTGTACACATTATCCTATCAGAATTAGAATACATGCCACATTTTCATAAAGGAGGGGAAAAATAATTTCCTTCTACTATTCTAGGTTCTCCACTGGGGCCCCTGTAACAACAGAGAATAGCAAAAGAAACAGAAGTTTATTAACATGTGTATCTCCCACATACATAGGAGAAACTCAGGGATGAGTAACTCAAAGAGATGACTGGAACTTGAGCCTAACTTCTGTCTTCAGCTAAAACAGAGGAAGAAGGATGGGAAGGTGAACACAGAAAGTACAGTAAAGAAGGGTAAGGTTTGTTATACAGATTTTAGTCTGTGCCTTCTCTATTGATAAGAGACTCTTGGGATTTAGAGTCATACTTCTTTTCCTGGTAAAAGAAACAGACAATGAAGATTTTCTTTATAAAGGTAAATTTCTCTTACAAAAGAGTAGCTTCTACTCTGTTTTTAGAACTTCTTCTGAATCTTTTCTTTCTTAAAACAATCAGCTCTAAATATTAACAACAACAACCAGCTCTAAGTAGTACTTTTATCAAAGAGGCATTTTTTTGGGGTAACATATCCTGATCTCCTGCAGTCATATTTTGGGGTAGTACATTCTGGTCTCCTACACTTTCTATTGCCAAGCCTGAAGCCACATCCTGGCATTTAGGTTGAATGGTCTTTCTAAGGCAACCATGGCTTCTTAATCACATTCAGATAGTTTTTACTTGTCTTCAGCTCTTGTTTTGATTTTTTTGAATCTCAAGTTGGCTTTTGAAGTCAAAAGGAGCACTTTTCCTTTCCCTCCCTGTTTATAGAAGTAAAGGAAAAGAACATGGGGTCTAATTCAGGTAAATATCTTAACAGAATGACATGCAAAGTATAATTTTCAAAATGTTTAACATCATGCAATTCCCATATAAAATCATAATGAACAGAAACCAACCATGCCTTCTGATGATGTACATGTGATTGAAACCAAAGTCTTATTAAGCTTATCAATGAAGTTAGTTCAAGAAAGGATACATGTAACTGATGATTATTTTGTCAGTGAGAGAAAGGAAGAAAATAGCAGTAAGTCACAAGATTAGATGCAAAACTGGTTATTGTCCTTGTTCTATCAGTAATATGACCATAGTCTTTGGGGTTAACTTTTCTATACAAGAAAATCATTGTGTTACTATCAGACAAAAATAATTTTCATTGCTCCTGGACAAAAATTATTTGCATAATATTGGGCAAAGTAGTTTATACCTTATCAATTTACAATAAAGGAACATCCAGCTTTACAGAGTTGAAAATTGTCTGAGGCCTAATCAATAGTAATGGTAAATCAAACAAATTTTTTTTTAATATTTTATTTATTTATGAGAGACACAGAGAGAGAGAGAGAGAGGCAGAGAGAGAAGCAGATTCCATGCAGGGAGCCCGACGTGGGACTCGATCCTGGGTCTCCAGCATCACACCCTGGGCTGAATTTGGCACTAAACCGCTGAGCCACCAGGGCTGCCCCAAAGAAATTTTTATATCATGTGACTCTAGGTCAGGAGTCAACAAACTATAGCTCAACTCGACTTAGCCACCCGGTTTTTAATTAAAGTTTTATAGGGACACTGCCACAGGCATTTGCTTATGTATTATAAATGGTTTCTCTTGCTGCAGAGTTGAATAGTTGCAACAGAGATTAGGTGGTTGTATAATCTAAAATATTTACCATGGAGCCCTTTATAGAAAACAAAACAAAACAAACTTGCCAACCTTTGATCTAGGAACACTAGGAACAGGGCAGTGTCTAACAGCAAAAATGAGAGTGGCATAATGTTTTTTTCCTCTTTTAAGTTTTGGATATTTTTTCTTTGCAACAGTGTTAATAAGAAAGCATGAGAGTAAAATCAGAAAAACTTCAGGGAAAAGGCACATCAGAAGTATGTGCCTTCTGATGATGTACATGTGATTGAAAATTGCGTGCATTGTAGCCACACTACACAATGAATTCTGCTTGACTGGATTATAGATCCTCAGACATTCCTTCAGAATCAATTACACACATTGAAAGCAGAAGAATACCAAGTTCTTTATTTCTAGGAAGAAAGCTCATGACCCACTTAAGTCCTCAGCATTTTGAATTACTCATTTCTCTTTGATTAAAAACATCAACCCAGATTTTGATATTTAGCTCATCCATATCTTGGTTTTCCTTCAGAAATTTGCTATATGTGCCCCACATCCAGGAACTGCACTTTCAAAAAAAAAATAACTTCTGACTTTACCTTGGTAACTTTATTTATAAAAATAAATAAACTCACATAATTGTTTATTTTCTAGAAATGGTATTGGAGCAAGGATGCTAAGATATCTGTCTAGACTAATCCAGTTCATGTTGCCTCTGTAGAGGTCTTCCTATATCACTAGCCCACCACCAGTGTGTATTACAGATTTTTGGAAGATTTTATAGCGTCCCTGGTCCCCATCTGCAAAGCCAGTGAGGGAAAATGCCATCTTAAATCTAACTCAAAAAAAGTAAATATTGACAAAGTTTTACCTAGATTGCATTCAGGTCTGAGTTTCAGCCAGTACCTTAGATAATCCTCTGGTTATCTCAGTCATCCCAACCTCTCCCTCTTGAAGTCCTAGAATCAGCCAGTTACCAAAGTGTTGACTCTCTGGCATGGAGTAGAGAACCAACACTCAGTCAAGAGTTCAGGACTGGTGACTGGTGTCCTCACCATGTTGTATGCTAAACATTTTACGTTTCACACCCCCTTGTAATGTTTTCCATATTAACAAACTGTTTATTATCCCTTTCTAGTTGCTACCAGCACCCACCAGCCACCACAGAGAATCAATGCACACCTCTTTAAAAACAGCAGGGGCAAACTACAAGGCAAAACAGGAGGGACAAACCTAGAACGGGACATTAATGTTACCTGAATGAGAAAAAGTTGTGCAGATCATTCTAACAAAGGGCGCTAGACATAATCAAGACACGACTGAGTACAGAAGAACTGTACAGCCTAGCCTAATGAAAAGAACTGGGGCATTTATTCACCCATTGGCAAGGGGTTCTTGTAGGGAAAGAACAAAGAAAATAGAAAAACAACACCAGGGAGCTTTAGAAAAAACCTGATTTCATACTTCTGCTCAGTCCAACTTGTGTGCCCAGAAAAACTCATCCATTCTGGTTTTAGCTCTCTCCGATTATTAAAAGCTACGCTTGCACACTGAAGATCAGCTGCTGCTGGTGTCCCATCTGTACCCCTCCACTTCTCTTTATAATTCAGTGCACATTGACCCAACTTTCAGCAGCCAGCCTCTACGGTTTTTTTTCCCCTAAGGGCTTTACACCCTCTGCTAGTTGGTGTAAAATGTCCCATTTCCTTTGATCCTCACGTAGGATAATCCTGACATGTTCTACACTAGCTTTCAGAGTTTCCCAACAAAATTGGGCTCCAGTCATCTGTAACAGTAGCTGGCTCAATAAGGTACATGATTACTGGCTCCTTTCCCTTCCCCTGTCTCACTTACATAATACACCGTATGTTTCCTGCGCCTCCCAAATTACACTCAAATCATTGTTTCAGGATCTGTTTCCTAGGAGTGCGCCCCCCAAAACACAGTAGGTGTTCAAGAAACATTCAGTTGCTCACCCATGCCTTAAAGTATTTCTACTTTTTTAATTTATTGAGGTTTTCAGTGCCTTAATTTTTTTCAACATGGTCAATTTTCATGGGCAGTTGGAAAGAATGCATATACTCTATTTTCAGGGTGCAGTAGGATATACATTAGTCAGTTCTACTTTTAAATTATGTTATTTAGGCCTTTCATATGCTTTCTGACTTTTCATCTTCTCAATATTCTTAGACTAAAAGAGTTTTTTGAAGTCCTCTATTACCAGAGTGCTTCTGTCTTTTTATCTTTTGTAATTTTTGCTTTATGATCATTGTTGCTATGTAATTTGATAGATATTCAACTATTCAGTTTGATAGATAACTGATAGATTTTTGCATTCATTGTACACTTAAAAACCATAAAGTGCCCATTGCTCTTTGGGCTGAATCACAGCTTTTCTGATATTATGTTAATAGTTTCTGGTTGTTTAAAAATGTATCTTTTCTGAAGCACCTGACTGATTCAGTTGGTGGAACATCTGACTCTTGATCTTGGGGTGGGAAGTTTGAGCCTCATATTGCACATAGAGATTACTTTTTAAAAAATCTAAAAAAGAATTTTTTTCAAAATTTACTTTTTCCTAGTAGACTTTGCCCATCTTTCTATTTTTGCCTATCCTCAATCACTTTGGTGTGATCCTTAGATATGGCATAGTTGTTTTTTCTTTGTAATCCAATCTAATCTAAAATTCTTCTTTTAATATGTAGGTTAAAACCATTTATATTTACTAAGATAACATATATTTTTGTCTTAGTTCTGTCATATTGTTGCACATTTTCTGTCTATATATTTTAAGGCCTTTTTCAATGTGGTCTGTTTCCTTTGGTTTGCTTTATGTAGCTCTGAGTTTTAGGAAGCTTTGCAGTTCTGTCCTAGTGATTACCCTTATTAATGCATTTAGTCAGTGCATTATAGTCCTCCACTAAGAGAAATAATAAAAATAGTGTTCCTTCTTTCTTCCCCATTCCCTCTCTCTCCACCATCCAATTTAAATGACTAATATTCCCTTTCTTAATGTTATCTTTATATTATTAAGAATTATATACCTGTCTAGAACTTAATTAATCAGCTTTGAATGATGTCATTGAAATAAAAGTTATTATAGATGAGATAATCAGCATATTTGTTCCAAGTCTACCTACTTCATTCCAGTGTGTAAGTTGTGACATTTCTGTATTGTCCATGGTTGCTTCAGGGTTAGCCCATCACCTTCAGCAAGTGCACTTTTACAGTGCTTTCTGAGATCTGTTTTTCTCCTGGGTTCTTTCATGAATCTCTTGCTTTTTTCCTTCCCTTTCTTTTTTCAGCTGCTTCCCTGCTCCACTGCTTTATTTATTTTAGAGTTTATGGGTCATATTTGTCTCCTACTTTCACATAGATGGAATCTGTGGGTAGGTGCTTTTCATTCTCCTTGAAGATTTGGAATAGTTTTTCAGGAATTGAAGAAGAGAGGCTGATTAATACAGATTGGTTTATACTGGAGGTCCCTGGGTCTGGGTTTTGTTGTTGTTTTGTTTTCTGACGCTGTAATCCTTACCCATGCATATTTAGGATTAAGCTTCTCAAAAACACAAAAGGTTGGGGATCCCTGGGTGGCGCAGCGGTTTGGCGCCTGCCTTTGGCCCAGGGCGCGATCCTGGAGACCCGGGATTGAATCCCACATCGGGCTCCCGGTGCATGGAGCCTGCTTCTCCCTCTGCCTATGTCTCTGCCTCTCTCTCTCTCTCTCTCTCTCTCTCTGTGACTATCATAAAAAAAAAAAAAAAAAAAAACACACACACAAAAGAAGTGACACTAACCCTAGGGGTGGTAGGTGTTTTAACAAAAACAATGAAGGAATCACTGGCAGGGTAACCTTTTCGTCACCTCTCCAGATATAGAGGTAGATGCTTCTCCACTTTGGCTTAGGCAATTATCTGGGCCAACTTCTAACCATTCCTCATTTAGTAATAACCATTTTCATTCCAGCTCAGGTTTACAAATCTGATTTCACAGAATTATAGATCATTAGCAGTAAGAATGATGCTGAAGTTTATATACTCGAAATTTCAGCCATCAATATGATTTTTTGGGAAGAGAAATGTTTTGTGCTTATTCTTGATTAATCAAAAGATTTTAAAAATTTGGACATAGTCTTAACTCTCAAGGCAAAGATGACATTCGGTGAATATTTCCATTCAAAGTATCTTGGGGGGATCCCTGGGAGGCGCAGCGGTTTGGCGCCTGCCTTTGGCCCAGGGCGTGATCCTGGAGACCCGGGATCGAATCCCACGTCTGGCTCCCGGTGCATGGAGCCTGCTTCTCCCTCTGCCTGTGTCTCTGCCTCTCTCTCTCTCTCTGTGACTATCATAAATAAATAAAAATTAAAAAAAAAAAAGAATCAGAGGATATACTGTATGAAAAGTTATGTACCTTTAAACACAAGAGTGTTTAACCTAGTCAAACTTCAACTTAATTTTATAGAAACGCACACACAAACACAAGGCATTCCAGGACTTAGGAAGCTGAAGGAACAAAGATATAAAAGATTTTTTTCAATTGGTACTGCCATTCCACTAATTGAGGGTGGGCCTCATGGTCAGTCTGAGATGGGAATCTCTGTTCCCTCAGCTAGCTTCTTAGGTCCCTGAATGCCTTGTGTGTGTATGTCTGTGTGTGTGTCTGTATGTGTTGCCAAATTGAATTTGTGTAAGCTAAATACATTTATGTTCAACACTGACATGTTGAAATGTAAAGAAGTTTTCTGATTCATCTGTAAGCACCGAATTATTAGTTTTATAGGATTCAATTTCTCACCTTATGCTTTGTCCTTCCAGCATTTCAGAACTTTGCTCGTTCATTGATGCTAAACCAGCAGGACTCAGAATTGTTTTAATATTAGAGCACTTGGAAACCAAAGTACATTTTGATGAAGTCTTAGTATATTTTACTCCAATCATATAAATAATACCTGAGGACAAAATTCTATGTTGTTTATCTTTTTTTTTAAGATTTATTTATTTATTTATTCATGATAGACATAGAGAGAGAGAGAGAGAGAGGCAGAGACACAGGAAGAAGGAGAAGCAGGCTCCACGCCAGGAGCCGATGCCGGACTTGATCCTGGGACTCCAGGATTGTGCCCTGAGCCAAAGGCAGGTGCCAAACCGCTGAACCACCCAGGGATCCCTGTGTTGTTTATCTTAAATTTATATTGATTGAGATAATTAAATTAAATGTATACAATATAAAAGCCAACAGAGTATCATAATCACAAGATACTAATACAAACACAGACACACAGAGACAAATCTGTGAGCCAAACCTATTCTTTTTTTCTTTTTCTTTTTTTTAAGAAAGGCAGACTGCCACACGCATCACCTCATATAGGTGTGTCTGAAGTCTTGGAAGCTTGACTACCCTATATTCTCCTACAGATGGACTTTGATTGTTTGAGGTTCTTGGAGGGGAGCACAGCTACTCGTATACCCTTGACCAAAGAAAGGTCTATCTTCTCCTCTATCAGAGAAGGTCATCCTCTTCCACTGAGCTCATAGCTTTGGGAGAGATGCACATGGAGCAGTGAGGGAAGAGGACAGCCAGATCAGCCAAATCAACTCTGGCAATCAGTGGGGTGACAGATGTTGCAGCAAGATCACCCTCATACCTTCAAACGTATTCTTTAACATTGGTTTGCTAAATGAGCATTTGTTTAGTTGATGGCTAGTCCTCCCTGGAAAATAATCAATGGCACCTGTCAAAAGTTTAAGAAACATTATATTTTTAAACTATTGTAGGAAATCAAATTTGATAAAAATCTCCTTGATTTATTTTTTCTGAACTATAATACTGTTCCATTTTATTTATTTATTTATTTTAATTTTTAAACGTTTTATTTATTTATTCATGAGAGACACAGAGAAAGAGGCAGAGATATAGGCCAAGGGATAAGCAGGCTTCCTGTCCGGAGCCTGATGTGGGACTAGATCCCGGATCCCAGGATCATGCCCTGGGCCAAAGGCAGATGATCAACTGCTGAGCCACCCAGGCATCCAATACTGTTCCATTTAGCAGAACCCCCTGTGCTTGCTCACAAAAGGTCAGTGTTGGTTTGCTACTGAGTGGACAATCTCAATCCATCCTATTAGCTGAATAGAAATCTGAAGGTCATAAAAGTCTTGAATGTGTTCCTTCCATTATACTTGTAAAGAACTAATATTTCCTATCTGGAAATCTAGAGCTTGCATTCTCCAGGGGGTGTGAGTTCTTCCCACATTGTTATACAACCTTCATTCTCTGAGTGATGTCTTTACCACTAGCTGTGTTTAATAATCTGTTCTGAAACAGGCAAAGATACAAACACATCTTGGTTAAAGGTAAAAGAGTGTTAAATAAACTAGCTTCTCTAATCAGAATATTGCTAGAATATAAGCATGATAAGTGCAGGGGCCTCTGTTTTTTATTGATGTTTTGCTAGAGAAATGCCTTGCACATAGTAATGTTCAGTTTGTATTTGTTGAACAGTTTATGGTTGAAACCATTTTAGCTTTTGTCATGTTTTTCTTTTCTTTTTTTTTGTTTTTAAGATTTTATTTATCCACTCATGAGAGAGACACAGAAAGGCAGAGACAAAGATGGAGGAAGCAGGCTCCACAGAGGGAACCTGATGTGGGACTGGATCCCCGGACCGGGATCATACCCTGGGCCAAAGGCAGACGCTCAACCACTGAGCCACTCAGGCATCTCTGTCATATTTTATTTTAATGCCGCTGTATTTTAGGGTCCTAAGGCTGCCACAACAAATTGCTACAAACTGGGTGGCTTAAAATAGTAGAAATTTATTCTCTCAGAGTTCTAGAGGCCAGAAGTCTGAAATCAAGGTGTTGGCAGGGCTACAGTCATTCCAAAGTCTCTAGGAGAGAATCCCTCCTTGCCTCTTTCAGTCTCTGACAGCTCCAAGTCTTCCTTGGCTTGTGGCAGCAATTTCTGCATCCAGTTTCTGCCTCCATATTCACATGGCCTTCCCCCTGTATCTGTTTCTTCTCTTCCTCTAAGGACATTTATCACTGGACTTAGGGCCTACCCTGTCAATCCAGGATGAGCTCATCTCAAGATCTTTCACTTAATTACAGCCACAAAAACCCTTTTTCCAAGTAAGTTAATATTCATGGGTACTGGGGTTAGAATCAGGACATATGTTCTTAGTGGCCACAATTCAACCCACTGCAACCTCTGATTCTGTTTTCAGATTCTATTCATTCAGCACACATTTACTAAGTCTTTATTATGTGCCTGACACTAAACACTGAGGATGCAAACAGTATGCTATGACCACTGAGTTTCTGTAGCAGATAGTAATCTATCAAAGGTTTTTATTCTAAATCCTTCAGATCCAAAATAAAATTGAAATTTTATTTAAAATAGAATTAACTTTAAATTCATATAAGAGGAAATCTCTTCATGTTAATTTTCCCATAAATTCTAATGAACACACTTTATTGATGTTAATTTTTCATTTACCATACTATTCATCATTTTAGATGTTATTAGTTCAAAATCGTACCTTTTAAAAAATTTCATGATGTGGGGCAGCCCCCGTGGTGCAGCGGTTTAGCGGCGCCTGCAGCCCAGGGCGTGATCCTGGAGACCCGGGATAGAGTCCCACATTGGGCTCCCTGCATGGAGCCTGCTCCCTCTGCCTGTGTCTCTGCCTCTCTCTCTCTTGCTCTGTGTCTCTCATGAATAAATAAAATAAAAAATCTTTAAAAAAATTTCATGATGTGAAACACTTTTAATTAGTTTTAATATGTTTTGTTTCACCACAAATCAGAGTTGTGCAGGGGCATTAAATTCAGGGAGAGCCCATTTATCTGTGTCATTTTGTCATTAAGGTATCATCAACATACCTTTGGCTGAAGTTAACAGCATTTTGTCCACAGAAAGCAAGCCTGCAAAAATATAGGTAGTTTATTTAGGAAATAATGCCAGGGAGCAGAAGTGTAGGAGAGGAGGAAGGCGTGAGAGAGAGAGAGAGAGAGAGAGAGAGAGAGAGAGAGAGAGAGAGAGAGAAACAGTACAGGAATATGTTGCCAAATGAGCCTCCATTGTGTGGCAACTGATGTTTGAACCCAGAACACTTTTTGAAGAGTTTAATAATATATATCTCAGAGACAAAAGAGGGAAGTTTTTACGTACCCATTGGCTTCCATCCCCCATTGGTCAACAGTCCACACTGCCACTCATCTAGGTGCACATATGTAGAGGCTGAGCAAAACTAAAGCTGTTTGCACAAAAGGGACATGGTTAGTCTGAATGAGATGTATCCCCATAAAGCTGGTCAAGGCATGTCCTGAACCAGTCACCATGGTAAGTAGGTGCAGTAAAAGGAAATGCCAAAAGGATTTGTAGGTAAGCAAAAGAGGTGCCCAATATACTTTCTCTCCCCCACTGCCAAGTGTGTTATCTTTAGCTTATGAGACTTGGCAGACTTGGGGACAGTGTAACATAATGAGTCACATCATTGGATTTTGACACCAAAATACCAGGCTTCTGATCTTGGAGAAATCACTCTCTGTGTGTTTCAACCTTCTAATATGCATAAAAGATAATGATGGCCATTCTTCTCTCTAGGGTTTACTGTGAGAATGAGATGAGATAATATATAGAAAGTGCTTGGCCCAGTTGGTGTACATTCTGATACCAGCTTTCTGATAGCAGCTGGGTGTCCTTCAGTTCAACTCAATTCTGACACTAATTACTTGGAGTTAGAACAGATTGCATGGGTTAACTGCTTAGTCCCACAAGACTGCCCCTCACTTCAGATGCCAGTTATAAGTCCTGGGTGAACTCAAGACACCCACTTCTGTCTGGCAATCGACAAATTCAGGGGCTTCTCACACTCCTGCAAGTTTGAGAATTCACTAAAACAACTCACAGAACTCAGGGAAACACTACACATAAATTGCCATTTTATGGGAAAGGATACAAATGAACAGCCAGATGGAGAGACACATAGGATGTAAGGTGTGGAAGGGTTCTGAGCATAGGAGCTTCTGTTTCCATGGAATCAGGTTCCACCACCCTGCGGGTACATCATGTTCACTGACAGGAAGCTTCCTAAACCTAGTTCTTCAAAGTCTTTATTGAGGATTCATTTTATATGTACGGTTGATGAAATCAGTAGGCCACAGGATGAAACTCAATCTCCAGCCCCTCTCCTGGCTTCATTGGTTGGGGAGGTAGGGCTGAAAGTTTCAACCATCCTATCACATGGTTGGTTTTTCAAGCCACCAGCCCTCACCCTGAAGCTATAAAAAGGCCCTATCTTAATTCATTTCAATAGCATAAATACAGGTCTGGTAGAAAGAGGATCATATGAATAGTAAAAGATACTTCTATCACTGAGGAAATTCCAAGGATTTCTGAAGCTCTTTATCAGGAAATGGGAACAAAGACCAAATGTACTTTCAAAATTAGACTACAGCATGATCCGTAGGAAGCACTCACTGAACATTGACCATTATTGTTCCCAACTTCAAGAAGCTTTACCATGCACTAGTGTCATCACCACCCCGCCTCCATAAAACTCTGCTCTGTTTGTTTTCAAATAAAAAAGTAAATCTTAAGAAAAAAATTTTCAGGGTAAAAGAGTTAGAAAGAAATACCAGCTCAGTTTAATTTCCTTTGGCAAAATGTAGAAGAGTATGTTTAAAGCAACAAATACAACCAGTCATTCTTGGAAGGCCTCCTAAATGAAGACCTTGGGTAGAATAGGGTGGGATTACCTAGAAGTAACAGTGCTTGCTGTCAAGGAGTTAGAAATTCTAGGCAGGAAAAAGTGACATTTACATGAAAGTAAACTATTTGAAAGATTCATAGTAAAGAGCAAGCAAAGTAACACTGCAGAGCAATTCTTGAGCAAATAAGTGTATTTCACAATAAATGCCAGTGAATAATGACTTCAGTTTTAAGAGATTGAGGAAGTGTTTACAGGCAAGTTTCAATACCAGGGTTGGCAGAATTTAAACCTTTTGGGGGAAGAGAAGAGTGCATTGAAAGAGCACTACTTTTAGCAGTAGCAAAAGCCTAGAGACAAGAAAGATGAAATGTAGTCCTAGCTATTGTCTGGACAATTAGTATACCCTTGCTGATGTTTTAAGTTTGAAACAAGCAACACAGATCTAACAATAGCAATATCAGGCTTATAAAGGGTGTCATGTTTATTCATGAACTTTTCACTATGAGGAGCCTGTATAGATCTGTTGTTTATTTATCAAAGGAGGGAAAGATATTGAGGTCAGTTGTAGAAGTGGAATGTATGAAGTCTGTGAATTCAGGGGAGTGTATTCAGGTTACCAAGACTGTGAAGAAGTGAAAATGAGGAGAAAAGTGAATTACTTATATTCTTGAAATCAAGAAAGTGAATTGAGCCAATGGGAATGTAACCTAATGGGAAAGAGAATCCCATGGAGCCTGAACACACACCCACTTGGGGTTGCCTTGGTGAGGATCTGCCCTCCCCTATCGGCTAATGGTAAAAAAAAAACATAACCTAAATGAAGAAAATAGTAATTGTGTTGTCGAAAACCGACCACTATGCTCCAGAACTGAAATATGTGACTCAAAGACAGAGTTTGGGTATAAAGAAGGAAGACAGTTTATTACTTTTCCAGGCAAAGGAGGCTGTAGCAAGCTAATGTCTTCAAATCTGCAGACCCAGGGGGTACCTGGCAGGCTTAGCCAGTAAAATGTTTGACTCTTGATTTTAGGATCATGAGTTCAAGCCCAACACTGGGTGTGGAGCCTACTTAAAAACAAAACATGAAAAACAAACAAACAAAAAACAAACAAAACAAAAAAACCCCTGTAGACCCGCTCCAGGGTAAAAGGCTGGCTCTGAGCAGTTTTGATAGGAATCCAGTTGGTGTGGCCAGCAGCGTCAGTCATGTCAGGGTGGTCTCATGACCAGCACTGATGATGGCCATCTGAGCCTCCCTTACTAAGTATTGATATTGAGTTCCTGAAACAAAGAATTCTACAGAAAAACAAGTAAAGGGGAGGGAGAGGCTTCAAGAATGAGGAAGAGAAAAATGTGTTCAATTTAAAGTCAAGGCTTGCTGAAGCATTGCTGTGTCCAACTTAATTTCTTTCTTTTTTTTTTTTTTTTTAAAGATTTATTTATTTATTTAGAGGGAGAAAGAGAGGCAGAGACACAGGCAGAGGGAGAAGCAGGCTCCATGCAGGGAGCCCGACGTGGGACTCGATCCCAGGTCTCCAGGATCATGCCCTGAGCCAAAGGCAGCGCTGCACCACCAGGGCTGCCCCCAACTTAATTTCTATCCATCTTTACATTTCTGCAATGGTTTCAAATGGAGGTAGGTGGAGCTGGCCATAGCCTCTGGATGTCTTACCTTGGATTTTAGGTTACAAAGGATGAAGTAGTAGAGAAAAACACTTATTATTTATAAAGGGGCTAAATTGGGATCCCTGGGTGGCGCAGCGGTTTGGCGCCTGCCTTTGGCCCAGGGCGCGATCCTGGAGACCCGGGATCGAATCCCACGTCTGGCTCCCGGTGCGTGGAGCCTGCTTCTCCCTCTGCCTGTGTCTCTGGCTCTGTCTCTCCTTCTCTCTCTCAAGAATAAATAAATAAAATCTTTAAAAAAAAAAAAAAAAAAAAAAAAAAAAATAAAGGGGCTAAATTGAACCTATTTCTTTGAGAGCTTCTGGGTCCATATATTTTCCTCTTTTTTTTTTTTTTTTTTTTGATATTTTCCTTTTTGACCTTGGTTAATGTTGGTCTACCATAACTCGAATGATGTTACATCCACATTGTTTTCCTACCAGCATTGCTACATGCAAGGAGCCTCACGATGAGAAAGGACAAGCATATTCTTCCCTCCTGAAAAGCCTGGCTTAGGATCTATGATGTTGTGTGTATAATAAAAAATATTTATTGTTAGTCTTAGTCCTCTCCAGGCCCAGAGCTCCTAAAACTCTTGGAATTTCCTAAGAGTCTTTTGTTACATAAATGGATGGCCTTTTTTTTTTTTTTTTTTTTTGGATGGCTTTTTAAAAGCCCTGACATCACTAAGGCTGGGGGCTGGTGGCCAGGGAAACTCCCCATGTGATTAAGCGTGTGGGCACTGGGGATCCCTTGGTGGCTCAGCGGTTTGGCGCCTGCCTTCGGCCCAGGGCATGATTCTGGGGCCCCGGGATTGAGTCCCATGTCAGACTCCCTGCATGGAGCTTGCTTCTCCCTCTGCCTGTGTCCCTGCCTCTCTCTCTCTGTCTCTGTCTCTCTCTGTGTGTGTGTCTCGCATGAATAAATGAAAAAAATCTCTAAAAAAAAAAAGAGTGTGGGCACTTTCAGTCCTATGCCTTCAGTCCCCCACAGACCTGGGAGGAGGGATGCTAGAGATTGAGTTCAGTCATCAAGGGCCCATGATTTAATCAACCATAGTGGTATAATAAAGCCTCCATAGAAACCAAAAGAATGGGGTTCAGAGAACTGAACTCATGGATGGTGAACTCATGGAGATTTGGGAAGAGTGGCATGCTGGAAGGGTAAGAAAGCTCATGTCCCCCTTCCCCTCACATACCTTGCCCTGTGTATTTCATCTGGCTTCCATCCATATGCTTGCATATAATTTGTAATAAACCAGTAATCTATTGAGTAAACTGCTTTCTTGAATTCTATAAGCTGCTTTAGCAAATTAATCAAACCTAAGGAGGGGATAGTGGGAAGCTCTGATATACAGCCAGTTTGGTCAAAAACACAGGTGACAAGCTGATTTGGTAATTGGCATCTGAAGTGATGGGACTAAGCCTTGAACCTGTGTGATCTGATGCTACCTTCAAATGGTCAGAATTGACTTGACTTATAGGACACTGAAGTTGGTGGGGGGTGGGGAGAAACCCACACATTGGATCTGCATGCAGAATTGTAGGATCACAGCAACTTCATTAGCCTGCACCCCTTACTCTAACTCAAGAAGATTAAGCCTGCTCAGAGAGGAAACTGAGGATAGCACAAAAGTCAGTATGCATAGCAATCATTTCATCTGACTTTTGCAGCCCCAAGAGAAAAGGAACAGGTTCTGTTGTTCCTGTTTGACAGATGAGAAAACTGAACTCCAGAAAGATTAAGCAGTTTTAGTGATATCTCTTCTAAAGGCTCAAGTACTTAGGTGCTCTGACCACAGAAGGAATGGTGTGAGCTTTTTATGAGTTTTTTTTAATCCAGTTTGTGAACAGTTTCCATGACACACTTGCAGAGTCTATTTTCTGTATTTAGTATGTTTAGTATTTAATATGTTTAGGTCCAGGTTATCTCAGGAAGCCCAGTATACTTTTCATTCCCTCAAGCAAAGTTTCACTTTGCTTTGTTCGATCAGTAGTTCATTTCTCATTTTTAATTTAGTAAAACATAACTCTTCTTCCCAGACAATGAAAAGCCTGAATTAGCAATAACAGATTTCTTTTACGGGCAGAGATTCTATAAAGGGATGCTGAGCATGAAATTTCTGTGAAGAACTGAATTTTATAACATTCTGGGAATTTATAAACAAACAAACAAAGCCAGTACAAGGTGTATTGCCCTAAATCATATGGTCTTCTGTAGTTGACTGCCTTCTATTGGAGGCAGCTCTGGCATTTAAAAAAAAAAAAAAAAGTGTCACTATCGACTTAAATGGGAGGTTTATATTTGAGTCTTGCCTTTACTGCTTCTAACCTTATGTGACAATAGATGGGAAACTGGACCTTAGTTTCAACTTTCATAAAGTGAGGATAATAATACCTATCTCCTTGAGATAAGGCTAAAATTATATTGAATATGACACCAGCAACATCTCATAATAAGCAGCAGGAGTAATTATTAGAGAGGGAAAAAACTCCTATATTTTAAAGATATTTATTTATTTATTTATTTATTTATTTATTTATTTATTGCACATGCATGACCCCGGGATGGAAGGGTGGGGTAAGGGAGAGGGAGAGGGAGAATTTCTCTCTGGAATGAGCAGAGAGCCTGTCACAGAGCTCAATCCCATGACCCTAAGATACCTGAGATGAAATCAAGAGTCAGATGCTAAACCAACTGAGCCATCCAGGTACCCCAGAACTTCTCTATTTTAATAATAATAATGTAGTCATCCTGAATATTTGATCCTCTTATTATTTTTGGATTCAGTTAAACTTATTTCACATTACTAGAAATGAACTATTTAGTTTGTTGGAAAGGGCTTTGCTTTTGGAATCCAAGTTAGTAAAATTTATTTTATTGTAAAGCACAGCATAAAGATATATATAAACTATATGTCTCTTATGTAGTCTTTTATGCTTCTACTTTAAAAGAAGTAAATTCCTGTGGTCAACATGAAATGGAACCAGAGAACTTTACTTAAAAACTTGGAAAACCAACAGGCTTGAAGAAATTAGCTATGGTGAAGAATTATTATTCTTATTATTAATTCTGAAGAATTATTACTCTGATAATCCTAATCACAAAGTATACATCGTCCATATAGGGCTAGTTATACAACCATCCTGGACATTTCATTTAGTGTAATATAAATGCCTAAAAAGCTCCAGGAACTTAGAATCAAATCATTCATTATTTGCTGTCATTTAGATGATGTGTGTGAGTTCCAAAGAGTTAAAAAGAAAAGTAAGAAACCTTAGCCAATAAGTCTAGAGTGAAGGATAAAGTATTTGACTCAACTTCATTATAGAAATTCTTTTCTTGAAGTGAAATGTAAAGACGAATGGAGGTACTCATTGAATGAAGATATTTATTTATGTATATGGCTCCAATCATCTATTTTGATCCAGTGTTTTTGGTCAAGAAAATTAATTTTTAGTTGAAAATAGTAAAATAGCATTTATATAGCCCAACAGGAGTGACAATTTTGTAAAGAAGGATATACCTCAATGGTTTTCAAATTCTTCAAATGGCAAATCTGAAAATCATGATGCCTTTTGTGAAATACTATGAAATACTAATATATTGAGTTCTATCATATGTGGTAAATACTGGCTAGATGCTTATCAATATATTTTATTTCATGGCACATGGAACAACTACATTTTCCTATCTCCCTTGACTTTGCCTGGCATCTGATCAATAGAATATGAATGGACAGTGGATTATTAGATTTATTAGCCACAAACCAGCAGCACATACCTCTATGTTCTTTTTCACCTTCTATGGTGACCATGAAGGCCACGTGTTGAAGAACGCAATATGAAAGAAGCATGAATACCCAAGTCACTGCTTGAAGGAGAACTTCCCAAGAGGCCAAATAATCAATCAGAAAATTCTACATTGAATTTTGCATGGGTGAAAAATAAATCTATCATGTGATGTCACTGAGATTTGCAAGTAATTTATTATAATAGCTGGCATTACTTACTCTGACTCAAGAGTTAATAAACTGTGGTTTGAATGTTAAAACAACTTTGGAAAACAATTAGGCAATAAAGACAAGAGTATCAAAGCAAACCACTATGGAAAACGATCAGTTCCTAAGGAAGATAGCAAGTGAGGAAGAAAGAAACAAGGAAACTATAAAACAGGAAGAAGCTAATAAGATGGCATGATAAATCCTTACCTGTCAATAATTACTTTAAAATAAATGGGTTAAATTCTTTTTTTTTAAAGACTTATTTATTTATTTATTCATGATAGACAGAGAGAGAGAGAGAGGCAGAGACACAGGAGGAGGGAGAAGCAGGCTCCATGCCAGGAGCCCGACGCCGGACTCGATACTGGGACCCCAGGATCACGCCCTGGGCCAAAGGCAGGCGCTAAACTGCTGAGCCACCCAGGGATCCCGGGTTAAATTCTTTTAATCAAAAGGCATAAAGTGGCAGAATATCTTAAAAAAACAACAACAACTATATGCTGCCTACAAGACATTGACTTCATCTTTAAGGACAACATAGGCTCAAAGTAAAGGGATATAAAAAGATATTCCATGCAAATAGAAACAAAAAAAAGAACATAAGTAACTTACATAATACAAAATAGACTTTAGGTCAAAAACTGTAGCAAGAGACAAAAGTCATTATATAATGATAGAGTCAATCCATCAAGAAGATATAACAGTTGTAAACATATAAGCTCCCAACATTGGAGCATCTAAATATATTAAGTAAATATTAACAAATATGAAGGGAGAAATAAATAATACAATAGTAGTAGGGGTCTTCAACACCCCACTTTAAACAGTGGAGAAATCATCTAGGCAAAATCAGTAAGTAAACATTTATTTGAACTATACTTTAGGCCAGATGTACCTAACAGATATATACAGAATTTTCCATTCATAAAGAGCAGAATACACATTCTTCTCAAGAACACATAAAACATTCTCCAGGATAGAGCATCTGTTAGGTCACAAAAAATGTTTTAGTAAATTTAAGAAAAATGAAATCATACCAAGCATCTTTTCCAACCACAATGGTATGAAACTAGAAACCATTAATATGAGAAGCACAGAAAATTCATAAATATGTGGAAATTAAAGAATACACTTATTTTTTTAAGATTTTATTTATTTATTTATTAGAGAGAAAGCACAGCAGGGGGAGTGGCAGAGGGAGAGGAAGAACAGGCTCCCTGCTGAGCAGGGAACCCAATGCAAGGCTCAGTCCCAGGACCCTGGGATCATCACCTGAGCTGAAGGCAGGCAATTAACTGACTGAGCCACCCAGGTGCCCCAGAAGCTTCATTTTCTAATATCATCAGGTGCCCCTAAACAGCACACTCCTAAACAACCAATGGGTCAAAAAGAAATCAAGAGAAATGCTAAAAAATATCTTGAAACAAATGAAAATGGCAATATGACATACCAAAGTTTATGGTTGCAGTTTATAGTGATGAATGTCTGTATTTTTTTAAAGATTTATTTATTTATTTTAGAGAAAAAGAGAGTACATGTGCACATGGAGGGGTAGGAGAGGGAGAAGAGAAGAAGCAGACTCCCCACTGAACATGGAGACTGATGTGGGGCTCATTCTCACAACCCATGAGATCATGACCTGAGCTAAAATTAAGAGTCGTATGCTTAACTGACTGAGCCACCCAGATGCCCCAGTGGTGATAAATGCATATATTAAGACAAATAAACAACATAATTTTACACCTCAAGGAACTAAAGAAAGAAGAATAAACTAAGTCCAAAGCTAACAGAAAGAAGGAAATAAGAAAGATCAGAGCAGAATGGAATGAAATAGAGACCAGGAAAAGAATGGCAAAGATCAATGAAATGAAGAGTTTGTTTTTAAAGAGACAAACAAAATTGATAAATCTTTAGCTAAACTAAAAATAAAAGAGAGAAGTCTCAAAAATTCAGAAATGAGACATTGCAACTGATAACATAGAAATACAAAAGATTATAAGACTACTATAAACTATTGCAATTCACAAGTTTAATAATCTAGAAAAAAAACGATTAAATTATTAGGAACATACAAGCTACTAAGATTGGACCATGAAGAAAAGAAAATCTGAAATGACCAATAATGAGTAAGGAGATTCGGTTGGTAATCAAAAGCCCCAACAAAAAAAAGCCCAGGATCAGTTGAAGAATTCTACCAAACACTTAAAGTTAATAGCAGTCCTCAAACTTCCAATAATTTCAGAGGAGAGAACACACTCAAACTTATTTTACAAGCCCAGCATTACTCTGATACCAAAGTCGGATAAGGACACTACAAGGAAAAAAGCCTACTGGCCAATATTCCTGATGGATATAGATGCAAAATTCTCATCAAAATGCTGGAAACTGAACTCAATAGTAAGTTAAAAGGACCATACACCTTTCAATCAAGTGAGATTTATCTCTGGGAATGAAAGATGGAATCACCAATTGCAAATTAATAAATGTAATTCACCATATTAATAGAATGAAAGATAAAAATCATATAATCATTTCAGTAGATACAACAGCATTTGACAAAATTCTACATCATTTTATCAAAGATATAAAAAATGGGTATAGAAGGAACATAACATAATAAAGGCCATTATGGGACATCTGGGTGGCTCAGTGGTTGAGCTTCTGCCTTTAGCTCAGATTGTGATCCCCGGGTCCCAGGATCGAGTCCTGCATCAGGCTCCTTGAGGGGAGCCTGCTTCTCCCTCCGCCTATGTCTTTGCCTCTCATGAATAAATAAATAAAATCTTTTAAAAATAAATAAATAAAGGCCATGTATGACAAACCCATGGCTAATATGCTCAATGGTGAAAGATTGAAAAATTTCCTCTAAGATCTGGAATAAGACAAGGGTGCCAACTAGCACCACCTCTATTTAATAGTACTAGAAGACAAAGCCAGAGCAATTGGATAAGAAAAAGAAAGAAAGTCATCCAAATGACTTTCCTTTCCAAATGAAAGGAAGAAGGAAGATTGTCTTTCTGCAGATATTATGACTTTATATAGAGAAATCCTAAAGACTCCACCAAAAAACTACTAGAACTAATAAATCAAATCAGCAAGCTTGTGGAAATCAACTGCATTTTTATGCATTAATAAAAAATGGTGTTAGGAAAACTGGATAATCACACACAAAAGAATAAAATTGGACCCCTATCTTCTGCCACTCAAAAAAAATGAACTCAAAGTGAATTATAGTTAAATATAAGATCTGAAACTGTAAAACTCCTAGGAGAAAACATGGGGGAAAAGATCCTTGACATGGTCCTTTGTAATAATTTTTTGGATATGACACCAAAACCACAAGCAGCAAAAGCAAAATTAAACAAGTGGGGCTACATCAAACTAAAAGCTTTTACACAGCAGGAAAAAAATAAATAAATAAATAAACAGGGGCTCCTGGCTGACTCAGTCAGTGGACCATGCGACTCAATCTCAGGGTCGTGAGTTCAAGCCCCACTTTGGGCCTAGAGCTTACTTTGAAACAACAACAACAAAAAGCTAAAAAACAATCAAAATAAAAAGACACCTATGGAATGGGAGAAAATGTTTTGCAAACTTTTTGATAAAGAGTTAATATTCAAACTACATAAGGAATTTACACAATTCAACTTTTTATTTGAAAAAAAAAATCAAATAACCCAGTTTAAAAATGGGGAGAGGAAAAAAGACATCCTGGGCTGGGAGACACATGAAAAGATATTCAACATCACTCACCACAGGGAAATATAAATCTAAACCACAATGAGATACCATCTAACACCTGTCAGGATTGCTAAAATTAACAACACAAGAAACAACAGGTGTTGGCAAGGATGTGGAGAAAGGGGAATGCTCTTGCACTGTTGGTGGGAATACAAACTGGTGCAGCCACTCTGGAGAACAGAATGAAGGTTCCTCAAAATGTTAAAACTAGAACTACTCTATGACCCAGCAACTGAACTACTAGGTATTTACAAAATACAGATTTAGAGGGATACATGCACTCTGATGTCTACAGTAGCATTACCAACCACAGCCAAACTATGGAGAGAGCCCAAACGTCCATGGACTGATTAATGGATAAAGAAGTTATGTGTGAAAAAAATTAATAAAAATAAAAAAATAAAAAAAGAAGTTATGTGTGTGTGTGTGTGTGGTGGAAAATTACTCAGCCATCAAAAAGAATGGAATATTGCCATTTGCAATGACATGGATGGAGCTAGAGTATATTATGTTAAATGAAATAAGTCATGAAAGACAAATACCATATGATCTCACTCATATGTGGAATTTAAGAAAGAAAACAGATGAACATATGGAAAGTGGGAAAAGAAAAAAAATGAGAGAAGAAAACAAGTCATAAGAGACTCTTAATGACAGAGAATAAACTGAGGGTTGATAGAAGAAGGTGGTTGGGATATGGGCTAGATGAGTGATGGGTATTAAGGATTGTTATGATGAGCAGTGGGTGTTGTATGTAAGTGATGAAATACTAAATTCTACTCCAGAAACCAGTATTGCACTGTGTGTTAACTACCTAAAACCTAAATAAGATAAGATAAGATAAGATAAGATAAGATAAGATAAGATAAGATAGGATAGAAATAAAAACGGGCAGGCAGATCCTGTCTGGGTATGAGCAATGGTGCCCTTCATGATGAAGACCCTGCACATATCGCGCAGCCCAGGAGCCAGCAAGAAGTGTTCTCATTCCAGGAATTGGTTCCTTATGCACACTTAACGGTACTGGTATAAGTTTAAACACTTTTTGAAGCCATCTATGCTTCACGTGGAAGCTTGTCTGCTGGAAAAGATTTTTGGTTCAAGCAGAGCCCTCCTCCCAGGATTGGAATGAGAGTTCAAAGTCCTCCCCCAGATGAGAGAGCCCAACTCTGAGGGCAAGGTTGAAATCTTCATCATGGGGAGATGCCAATACCTTTAGCATGGCGAAAGGCTGATTCGCATTTTGGCCAGGAAGCCCGGAGGGAAACAGAGAAACAGTGTGGAGACACAATGATGCTCAGCCTGGAAATCAGGAGTCTTTCCAAAGAGAGAATGTTCATTCTGCTGCTTTCCTCTCCACTGCAGTGATGAGCAGCCTGGATGAAGCCATATAGTCACTGGAAATAGGTCAAGAGACTGTCCGGGAACCTGTTACCAAAACAGTGTAATTTTTGTGATTAGGACCTCAGTGGAAGGGGGTCGGTCTGGGTCAGGAGCCTTACCTCAGAGGCCCAGTCTGAACTCTGCCTTTGTTCCAGTGGCTACAGAGAAACCAGTATTGTCAGTGGTCTATTCACCTTTCTCCTGCATAGATAGTTGTTTAAAGAACAAATGTGAGTTACAACAAAAATAAAATTTAAAATCATAGATATAGATTAATATTGTCAAGAAAGACAATCTTACTTTTGCATGCTCCAAGATGGGAAAAAGCTAAGAACAAATGGTTGGTTCTGCTTTTTCGTAGTGTTTTGTATTAGGTGGCTGTGGCTAAGATCTTTAATGTTCCAGGGAGCTTTTGTAGATAAGGAAGAACTTTACTACTCTTTATTCTTTCATTAATACAAGTTTTGAAAAAAAAAAAAGTTTCATTGATATTAAACAAGCTTTATAAACCACCCAAAAATAATTTAAAAGAATAAAAAAATTAAAATGGGTGGAAGAACGGAATAGTCATTTTTCCAAAGAAGACATACAAATGGCCAACAGGTATATGAAAAGATGTTCAACATCACTAATGATCAGGAAAATGCAAATCAAAACTGTATTGATATTCACACTTGGTAGAATGGCTATTATCAAAAAGACAAGAGTAACAAATGATGGCAAGAATGTACAAAAAAGAGAACCGTTGTGCACTGTTGATGAGAATGTTAATTGGTATAGCCACTATGGAAAACAGTATGGAGGTTCCTCAAAAAGTTAAAAATTAAACTACCATATGATCCAGCATCCCACTTCTGGATATATAGCTGAACAAATTGAAATAATTCAGAGATATATGCACCCCTATGTTCCAGCAGCATTATTCACAATAACTAAGACATGGAAACAACCTAAGTGCCTGTTGACAGATGAATGGATAAAGAAAATATGATGGTGTGCTTGGTGGTTCAGTCACGGGGGTCTGCCTTTGGCTCTGGTCATGATCCCAGGGGCCAGGGATCGAGCCCTGCATCGGGCACCCTGCTCAGTGGGGAGTCTGCTTCTCTCTCTTTCTGGCCCTCCTCCCTGCTCATGCTCTAATTTTCTCTGTCCCTCTCAAGTGAATAAAAAATATTTTTAAGGGGATCCCTGGGTGGCTCAGCGGTTTAGCGCCTGCCTTTGGCCCAGGGCACGATCCTGGAGTCCCGGGATCGAGTCCCACGTCGGGTTCCCAGCATGGAGCCTGCTTCTCCCTCCTCCTGTGTCTCTGCCTCTCTCTCTCTCTCTCTGTCTATCATAAATAATAAATAAATAAATCTTTAAAAATATTTTTAAAAATATGATATGTATTATTATATCATAATAATTATAATATACATCTTATATGTTATAGACCTATCTATATAAATAAAATGGAATGCTATTCAGACAAAAAAGATGGAAATCCTGCCATTTGTAACAATGTGGGTGAACCTTGAAGACATTATGCTAAGTGAAATAAGAGGAAGACAAACACTGTATGATCTCACTTATATGTGGAATCTAAGAAAGCTGAACTCATAGACACAGAGTAGAATGGTGGTTGCCAGCACTTAGAAGTTGGAGGGAAATGGGAAGATGTTGGTCAAAGTGGGCAAACTTCCAGTGATAAGATGAAACATTCTAGGTATCTAATGTGTAACATGGTGACTATAGTTAACACTGCTGTATTTTATACTTGAAAATTTCTATGAAAGTAGCTCTTAAATATTCTTACCATTACACACACGTGCACACACATACACACAAATAAGTATGTGAAATTATATGTGTTAACTAACCTTATTGTGGTAATTAGACACAAGGTATATGTGTATCACATTATCAGGTTGTACATCTTAAACTCATGCATGTTATATGTTAATTATACCACAATAAGGCTGGAAAAAAATAAGGGTGCCTGGGTGGCTCAGTTGGTTTAAGCGGGTTAAGCACCTGCCTTCAGCTCAGGTCATGGTCTCAGGGTCCTGGAATGGAGCCCCACATCGGGTTCCCTGCTCAACAGGGAAGCTTCTTCTCCCTCTCCCATTACCCCTACTCTTGTTCATGCTCTGTCTCTGTCTCTCAAATGAATAAATAAAATCTTTAAAAAAAATTTTAAGCTGGGAAAAAAATAGAATGTGCTGCTATTTTGACCTTAGATTAACTCAGTTTATAATTAATTTAGAAAAAATAATGGACAATGCTTTTGAGATGCTATGCATTGATTCAGAGTAAAGAAATTATTTTGTGAAAACACTAAGGTAACTTCAACCTAGCTGTACATTTATACTACAAAAATAATTCTGTTGACTTGGGCTCGAAATCCAGCCTTTGTTGCTATAGTGCATAGAGGGTTACACTTTTTTTTTTTCATGTTGTTTCTTGCTACCTCTGAAATCTATTCCAACTTTTTAATTACCTTCAGTGGTGTTGGTTCTTCCTAATTATTCTCTAGAGACAAACCAGAGAATATTGATATGAAAGTAAATCTTGATATTTCAATGAAAACAACTTGCTGGTGGGCAGTGAAAGTGCTTCAGAAGTTAGCAGGTGATCTTTCTGCATAGTCTGTATGCAGAATAAAAATTTCTATAACCACAAACATTAATATATGGACCCTTCTGGTTATAAAAATTCTAATAATGGGGTGCCTGGCTGGCTCAGTTGGAAGAGCATGTGACTCTTGATTTCAGAGTTGTGAGTTCGAGCCCTGTGTTGGATGTAGAGATTACTTAAGTAAATAAAACTTAAAGAAAAAAAGAATTCTAGTAATAGTGTGGCATAATTTTGAAGATACAGTAATTAATACATTTTTGTATGTCCATTTCTGCTGATGCTTTAAATCTTGATTTTAAAAGAACCTGAAACTAATTTGTGTTAATTACATATACTTTACACATTCTATGAAAAGACCACCAAATAGCATTTAGTTGTCAGGATTTAAAAATCCAAACCAGGGATCCCTGGGTGGCTCAGCAGTTGACCATCTGCCTTTAGCTCCGGGCGTGATCCTGGAGTCCCAGAATCGAGTCCCACGTCAGACTCCCTGCATGGAGCCTGCTTCTCCCTCTGCCTATGTCTCTGCCTCTGTCTCTCTCTGTGACATGAATAAATAAATAAAATATTTTTAAAAAATAAAATTAAATAAAAAAACTAAAAATACAAACCAAAAACTATTTTGTTAATCAGTACTTCTTTATTTATCTCTAGTCCATAATCATTTAACATTGAACCCAAAACACAGATGCATTGTAAAGGATGCTCAGGTGGGGTTTATTAATCTCAAGATTGTATTGATAATACAATATAATACAAAAAAATGGAAGAGTAAATGGAAACTTTGTTCTGTTCTATAATTTTATAGAAAGCATGCCTTTTAGCAAAGTACAGGAAAATGGTTGCTTTTTCTTCTTTGTGACAAATGAAACTGAATAAATACATATCTCTTCCATAACACCTTTTGTATTCAGAGGTTAAACAGGCTTCTAAAGGAGCAAAATGGCATTAAATGAAATGCAAATGTTGAAAGAATATCTACATTATATATCTTTTCTCAAAGCCTTCCAGTGCTCATCAGATGAATTCTGCAATCCCATATACAGTTAGTTATCTAGAGGATTTCTACTTTAAGTATTCCCACACTTTTCAAACATTTTCAGCACCTTAACAGGAAGCTCAGAGGCTGCTGAGCCTGCTAAGGATAGACTTAATATAGGCTGATGCTGGAGTGATGTCCTGAGCCCCAGAGAGCCTTTGGGAAGATGGTTGCTTATTATAGTTACCAAACCTAGGGCAAGATGACAGTAAATTGAGGAGAAGATATTCCTTCAGGCTTCAAAAGAACAGTCATTTCTTTCTCTTGATATTACAAAGCCCAGAAGTATAAGGCAAGGTTTATCTTTGCCAAATGACCACCAACCCTTAGTCATAAAGATATGAAACCATGAACTCTGGCCAGGATAAAAACCAAACAACTAAAAAGATAGATTTTATTTAGGCGATAAAATAGGGAGAATACTATACAATATCTACTAATTTGCCTTACCCTTTTATAGGGAGGAGTAAATAATTATAGGCAGAATGATTTATAGTTGGAATACTTTGCAATCAGATGATGTCTTAGCTGAACAGAAAATGTTTATTTCTGTGTCTAGGTAGATTCAGAAAGGGACAAATAGTTCTAATCTCAGCTAACCATTCATAAGACAAAGAACAGAAAGTGGAAGATCTGCATATGGCCTTTCAGCAAGTTCAAGCAAAAGGAGAAAAAAGTCTATGGCCTGTCACAAGAGGGTCATCTACAAATCTGATGAGAGTCCTAACAAAGAATGGACAGCCAGATCTAAGTTATTTTGGGAAGGGGAGTGGTTCTTTGCAATAAGGCATTTCCTGGAACACAAAAAGGTGGTGGGATTTCAGAAAACAAAAAGTTGGGAGTCTGTTCTCTGGAAGCATAAGCCTGAAATAAAGTTAAACTTTTCAGCTCATTTATTCATCTGCTTACCCACCCACCTTTCCTGAGGACAAAACCAATTCTCCGTTGTCACGTTCTTCCTTGTTTAATCATTTCCCAGCAAAATATCCAAAGGTCAATACTTTAAAGACCAGATGCCAAATTTATTATTAAACTTATTTACTTGGTGGGCTCTCTATCATTTATTTATGCCAAGGTAAGGTCATAAAAATGTACACATAAATTAAAGTCTTATTAAATAGGTTGGAGGTCACACAGCATAGTGATTTTTTTTAAAGATTTTATTTATTTATTCATGAGAGACACAGACACACACACACACACACACACACGCAGAGACACAGGCAGAGGGAGAAGCAGGCTCCATGCAGGGAACCCGATGTGGGACTTGATCCCAGGACTCCAGGATTACGCCTTGGGCCGAAGGCAGGCACCAAACCGCTGAGTCACCCAGGGATCCCCAGCATAACGATTTTAAAGGTGTGCTCTACTGTCAGTCTTTCTTTCTTTATTTTATTTTATTTATTTATTTTGTCAGTCTTTCTTTAAATTTGCATTTTCAAGGACTGTTTATGCCTCTGGTTCCTCATCTCTAAAATGGGGCTATTTCTGCAAATGTAAATTGGTGTAGCCACAATGGAAAACAATAGCTGGTTCCTAAAAAAATTAAAAATAAAACTATCAAATGATCTAGCAATCCTACTTCTGGATATATACCCAAAGGAAATGAAAACATAATCTCAAAAAGATATCTGCCCTCAGATGTTAATTATAGTATTGTTCACAATAGCCAAAATCTGGAAACAACTTAGGAACCATAAGAAGGGCCTCGTAGTGCTAGTCATGTTGTATTTCTTAGCAGGACACAGACTACAAAGTGGTAGTAGTGATAAGTTCACTTATCTATCTATTCACTTATGATATGTGCACTTTCTATAGGTACATTATGCATTGACAAAATTTACATTACAAAAAACCCTGAGATTATCTTAAAAGTGACTTTATACTTCTGAAGTGCTTGGTTATTATATTCAGTGAAGTGTTTGAGAGGAAAAAATGATTTGCTTCTGAATTTTTAACCTGTCTTTGATCTGACACTTCTCAGCTTAGATCCATTCTTTAAAAGATGATGCCAGAAAGAAATTTTCAGGAATATGCTGAGAAAGAAAAGCAGCATATGGTTTCTGAAAGGAGGGCTACAGCCTCCTACTTTCCATCTTCTTTGCACTAACCTGTGATGCTCCTTGAGCAAAAGCCAAGTCAATAATCAAAGGGTACCCTAGGGATGCCTTTCTTGTCCCTGCCAAGAGAAAACATTCAAGGAGCAGAGAAGACCTGAGCATTTTGGATACAAAATCAGAAGATCTGAAAAGAAGCCATTAGATTTCTAAAAAGCTACAAGAACAATGGGTCTGTCTGAGGGTGGGCCAAGACATCCTGAACCACCCACCACTAACTACATTGATGTAGATGAATTTTAAAATGGAGAACTAAAAGGGAGCCAGCTGTGAACTGCTTGGGGGATGAATCATCATTGAAAATAATTAGCCCACATACAAGATGCCATTTCTGGGCACTCTGGAGGCTTGTTATTATTTCTCTTGTTCTATCTTTCCCTAAAACCCATCGCCCAATTCACATCAGTACCTTTTTATTGCAATGTCTCCTGGTTGGGACTCTGAACCTGGCCACAGACAATTTTCAATTCCAAATTTGGGTTGTTTGTGGGAAGAAATCTGTTAAACAAGCTTTTCAAGTGGACATCACTGCTGTTTTTCATATTTTTCCGCTTCAGCATTTCCCAATTGAAGTTCACTCTTTTTTATTTATTTATTTTTTTGCAGCAACTTGCATTCTGCAATCTCTTACCCATAATGCCCAAATCGAAAAAGCTCTGAAAACTAAAATTTCTCTTAAATTACTCACATGAGACTGTTTATAATGTCTATTCATTTCGCTTGCTGTGAATTTTTGTGTTTCATTTGCAGGGATTTAAATGTGTTTGTTACAGGATGCTGCTTTAGAACTCCTTGGAGATGTGATATGATTTGCCACATATGCACTGCATTACCTTTCTACACTCCACGAATTTCAGATTCCAAAGCACATCTGGGATTGTGGAGCTGTAATCAAGAATTCCTCTTCAAAAGTAGAGATGAACCGTTCAGCTGCTAAAGGGATTTAGATTAAATTTAAACAACAGGCTTATGACCAGAAGAGTTGTTAAAAATGGATATTTTCTCCCAAAAGACCATGTTAGGTGGAGAGAACCAATATTTAACCTGGAGTTCCAACTTAAAAGTCAATCCCAAACTGCCTATAGGACTCACACTCTCACATATCATGTCTTTTTCCTACTGGTAAAATAAGGGGGTAGATGGGGAATGTATCTCACCACATTTAAGAGGAGTCATCAGATTAGGAAGAAGAGAAAATGAAACATGAGTATTTTTTTTTTATTTTTATTTATTTATGATAGTCACACAGAGAGAGAGAGAGAGAGGCAGAACACAGGCAGAGGGAGAAGCAGGCTCCATGCACCGAGAGCCCGATGTGGGATTCGATCCCGGGTCTCCAGGATCGCGCCCTGGGCCAAAGGCAGGCGCTAACCCGCTGCACCACCCAGGGATCCCGAAACATGAGTAGTAGGGCAAACTTTCGATATGCCAACTTTGATGTGTCTGAAGCCTGTGATAAAGAACTCAATTCCTAAAGTGCATTTAGTATAGAGTTCACAATTGATAGAGTTTTTAGAGTGATGGTTTTGGTAGAGTCCATTTGCCTCTTGCTTAGAAGACTCTACAATGTGACATAGATTATGAGACTTCCCAAACTAAGAAGCCTTCTGTGTTTCATTTGCTTAAACTTCCAAGACCATGAGCGTCAAGTATGGCTACATAGGCTGAGTTGTATAGAGGAGGTGTGATAATTAAGCCAGACTTTAGATCATTGGTTCTCCCATTAGATCTTGGCTGCATATTGGAATCATCCTCTGGACAGCTCTTAAAAAATATTAATGCCTGGATCCCAGCCCCAAAGATTCAAATTGTCTGGAGGGACACTTGGTTATCAGAATTAAAAAAAATTTTTTTAAATATTTTATTTATTTATTCATGAGAGACAGAGAGAGAGAGAGGCACAGACACAGGCAAAGGGAGAAGCAGGGTCCATTCCATGCAGCGAGCCTGACATGGGACTCAATCCCATGTCTCCAGAACCACACCCTGGGCTGAAGGCAGTGCTAAACCACTGAGCCACCCAGGCTGCCCGATTATCAGAATCTTTAAAGCTACCAGGTGATTTGAATATACAGCCAGGGCTGAGAATCAGTCTTTAGAAGAAACCTCTAAACAAATTGGAAGACATTATATCAGTTAGCTATTGTCATGTAACAAAACCAGGGGTAAAGGCTAGGAGAGGTTTGGGGGAATAGTTATGCTAATTAAAGATTGAAAAGGAATATTGTGGATGAAATGGAATGAGATTGATCTCTGCTCACCACTGGCTGAAATAATCAACATATTATACTGATGAAAGAAGTCCTGAATCATGTCTAGTTGTCATTCTGAGGCACAGGGACCACTCTGAGTCCTTGGTTCTTCATCAGTATCAGCTGATTAGACAGTGATGATGAAATGCAGCATTCAGTTTTGGTAACTTCTAGGACACAAATCACTAAGGCATCTTGTTAAGATGCATATTCAGAGGTGCCTGGGTGGCTCAGTTGGTTAAGTGTTTGTCTTCGGCTCAGGTCACGATTTCAGGGTTGTGGGGGCCAGCCCTACCTTGAGCCCTGCATGGAGGCCTGCTCCCAATGAGCCTCACACTGTGTGGAGCTGAGTCCCACCCCACACTGAGCCCCCTGCTCAGTGGGGAATCTGCTTCTCTCCCTCCCTCTGTTCTTCCCCCTTGCTGTGTTCTCTCTCTCTCAAATAAATAAATAATCTTAGTTTTTTAAAAAGATACATATTCAAATTCCCTAGGTCTGTAATGAACCCAAGAGCTTGCATTTCCAGCCAATGGCCAGAAGACTCTTTTCAAGGCCAGTTTTTCAAACTTCAGTGTATATTCAAATTATCTGGAGGGCTTGTTAATTCTGACTCTGAAATTCTGATTCCTTAGGTCTAGGGCGGGCCTGAAATCTTGTGTATTCCTCCCAGGTGATCCTGCTGGTCTAGGATCACACTCAGTTTAAAAAACAGTTAAATAAAACAGATATATCTATTTTTTAAAATTAATTGTTAACATCTGAATATTCATTTTCAAATAAGAGGTATGCATCTAGATATAATGTGAAATGAAAATCTATTTGTGAGCTTTACATGTTAAAATTTTATCAGCTGAAGCATAAATATGTATTTATTACTATAAAAATAATATGGTGGGGTAAGTGGGTAGTTCAGTTGGTTAAAGCATCTAACTCTTGGTTTTGGCTCAGGTCATGACCTCAGGGTTGTGGTACTGAGCCCACATTGGGCTCCATGTTCAGCATGGAGTCTGCTTGTCCCTCTCCCTCTACTCCTCTCCTCATTCTCTCTCTCTCTCTCTCTCTCTCTTAAATAAATAAATAAATACAATCTTCTTTTTAAAAAAGGGTAAAATACTACTATAATTAATAATTGTGAACGCTATCAATTTTCTGTATAAAGATCATTGATTAAAAACTTTCATATAATTTAATCAATAAGGAAATAGATCAGCAATACAAATATTAAGCAAGAATACTTCTGCAGATAACTTTAGGAAAACCATACATCCTTAAGTGGCAGACACTTAACCAACTGAGCCACCTAGGTGCCCCAACACACTATTCTTTTTAAGCCATCAAGTGTTTGTACAGTTTTAAATAAGAATGGAAGGCAGGGGGCAGCCCCGGTGGCACAGCGGTTTAGCGCCGCCTGCAGCCCGGGGTGTGATCCTAGAGACCTTGGATTGAGTCCCACGTCAGGCTCTCTGTATGATGCCTGCTTCTCCCTCTGCCTGTGTCTCTGCCTCTCCCGCACTCTCTCTAAATAAATAAATCTTTAAAAAAAAAAAAAAAGAATGGAAGGCAGGATATTAGAGATTGCATACAAATCATATTTATAGTTTTTGCAGTACTATTAGGTCATTATCATTTGTGACTCTAAAGAAAATAACATTTAAAAATCATATTTATTTTTATTTTGCTATTTAATTCCATTTAGCCTGAAAGTTTTTAAAGGAAACAGTTTGCCCTAGAAGTTCATTATAAGGTGGTGACATTTGGCTTCAGCCCAATATTTATTTTAACACTAGGTCATTTGGCATTGAGCCAAGAAGAGTATTTGCTACACTTCTCACATGAATCTTAAGAGCTAAATCAAGGGAACTCCTATGATTCTGGGTCAGATATTGTACAGAGGGCTTCTATTCTTGGTTAACTAGAATATCTCACACCTCCCTGCCCAGCCCTCTCACTGAGAATCTTGCAAAAAGTCAAAACCAACCCATCGATAGCCCTTCTTCCAAGTATTAGGGGAGGTTAGGATTGACAGATTAAATATAGGATCCCCGGTCAAATTTGAGTTTAAGATAAACAATAAGTTACTCTGTAGTATAAGGGTATCCCATGCAATATATGAGACATTCCTATATTGCGATCTGCTATATCTGGCAACATGAGGTGAGGTCCTAGCTGCAAGAAACTTGTCATAAGGCAGTGTCTCTAAAATTCATAATGCCTTGCCTTTTAACAGGCATCTACAGGTAAATGAGAGTTCCCTTAAAGTCATAAGGTATGGCATAAAAACAATTTGGGAAGGGCTCCTTTTTTTTTTTAAGTGGAAATGTTTCCTAGCCATTAAAAGATTACTTTAAAACTCAGGAAACCTTAGTGCCAGTCCCAGCTCTGTCATGGTCATGGACTGGGTGTGAGATTTTGAGTTAATCATTTATCTTATTTCATAGCTCAAAGGCACCAATGCTCATAAATTTGCCAATAAAAAGTGCCACTAGGAACGATGCCTGGGTGACTCAGTCAGTTGAGCATCTAATTCTTGATCTCAGCTCAGGTCTTGATCGCAAAGTCATGACTTCAAGCCCTGCATTGGGCTACACATTGGGTAAAGAGCCTACTTTAAAAAAAAAAAGCCACCAGGAATAAAGAAATACTGCGAATTAAACTGACAATGCAAAAATACTATTGATTATCAGACATATTTATTTCAGAGATATTAAAAGGAGGGGGTTAGAAATGAGTGACTTAGAACTAAAATATATTTTTGACTTGCCTCATTTATATAATAATAATTATCTTTTTTCTCTACTGAATACATGTAAAGATCAAACCAAGAAATTAATCATCAGCTTTTATTTCTCAATCTCGTTTTGAATTGCACAACAGGGAACTCTAGCTTCCAAGGTAGTATGTTTTCCAGTGACTACTGTCAAAGTAGCATAAAGGGAAGTTAAAATTTCTTATAATTTCTTTTTAGGACAAATATTTCACTCATACAAACTATATAAAATAGTCAAAATCATAGAAACAGAAAGCACAAAGGGGGTTACCAGGATTGAGGGGAGGGAGATGGGTAATCAGTATTAAATGGGTATAGCATTTCAGTATTGCAAGATGAAAAAGTTCCAGATTGCACAGCAATGTGAAAATCTTTAACTCTATTAAACCACACACTTAAAAATGGTTAAGATGGTGGGGTGCCTCTGTGGCACAGTCAGTTAAGATCATGAAGGCTTGGACAGCTCTTCTTTCTGACAAGTCAGAATGTTCTGCAATTCTGTGACACCAACTGGATGTGCTGACTTTTGGTTTTGGCTCAAGTTATGATCTCATGACCCTGAGATCAGGCTCTGTGCTTAGTGCCCCCATCAGGCTCTGCACTTAGTGCCGAGTCTGCATGAGATCCTCTCTTCCTCTCCTTCAGCCCCTCCCACTCATGCTTACTCTCTCAAATAAATAAATAAATCTTTAAAAAAATGATTAAGATGGTAAATTTAACATAATGTGTGTTTTACAATAATAAGTCTTTTGAAAAAGATTCTTTCATATGTAGGTCAAAACTAACAAAGTCTTTTGATCCACTGGGTGAGGAATTATCTTTATGATTATAATGCATCAGAATCCAATGTAGTTTAAACAGAAAGTAGCTGGGTTTGTGAGTTTGTTTGTTTGTTTTTTTTTTAATTTTTATTTATTTATGATAGTCACACAGAGAGAGAGAGAGAGAGAGAGAGAGAGAGGGAGGCAGAGGGAGAAGCAGGCTCCATGCACCGGGAGCCCGATGTGGGGTTCGATCCCGGGTCTCCAGGATCGCGCCCTGGGCCAAAGGCAGGCGCTAAACCGCTGCGCCACCCAGGGATCCCGGGTTTGTGAGTTTGTATCATTGACTTTCTCATCTATCTTTTGATTCACCCATTCATACATTTATTCATCCTATAATCCACCCAATATTTGCTGAATTTCTATTCTATGCCAGGTACTGGGATAAATTTTGAGAAAACAGAGATGAAAAAGTATTTGTGTTCAAGGAGACACCCAAAAAAGTACTACAATGCCCTACTTACTTAAGAGATCAGACTTTTGCAACTCAAATCTCTGAAAAATAGCTCGTCCTTTTTTTTTCCTCACATAGAATGCTCTCCTTTCTCCTCACTAACTACTCAAATTCTATCTGCTTTTTCAAAAGTGAGTTCAAATCATCCTGTGCTATGAAGTTTTTCCTGGATATTATGAATATTCCCCTTTCCCAAACTCTTAAATTGCTTTTAAGGTATTTAATTTGGTTCCTGGTTGGGTCTTGAATAAGTAAAATACACAGTACAGTTATATGGTTATACAAGCTAAGAAGAAAAATCAAGCAGCAAGAATATGAATATCTGGAGATGAGGAGGGTTGAAATTTTAAATAAGGTTGCCAGTGAAAGTCTAACTCAAAGCAGAATTTTTTTTTTAAAAATTTATTTATTTATCCATGAGAGACACAGAGAGAGAGGCAGAGACATAGGTAGAGGGAGAAACAGGCTTCTTGAGGGGAGCCCAGTGTGGGACTCGATCCTAGTACTCTGGGACCACACCCTGAGCTGAAGGCAGACGCTCAACTGCTGAAGCACCCAAGTGCTACTCAAAGCAGAATTTTGAGAAGTGACTTGAATTAAGTGAGAAATGAGCCATAGATTGTGGGATGTGGCATTCCCAGCAAAGACAATAGTTAGTAAATAGCCCTGAGGTGGGAGTGTGCCTAGTATGTGAGAGGAATAGAAAGGAGAGACCATCTTGATTGTAAAAGAGTGAATAAGAGGTGAAGTTGGGAAATGAAGTCAGAAAGGAAGTCAAACCAGGTCATGTAGGACCTTTAAGTTTTACTAATAAGAATTATGGCTTTTATTCTGAATGGCTTGGCAAGAATGCCATTGGACAATTCACGCTGAGAAGTGACATGATCTAAGTTATTTTTTCTTAACTTATTTTTAATATAATCTCTTTGCCCTCTGTGTTGAGAATACACTATGTGGGGGCATGGGGCATTTGGGCAAGGAGACCAATTAGGAGGCTAGTGTAATAATTTAATCAAGAAATAATGATGAGTAGAACCTACTGGTGGCAGTGAGGGTAGAGGAAATTAGTGAATTTGGAATAACTCTATTAATAGAACCATTAGAATTTGTTGATGTATTAGACATGGAGTATGAAAGAGAGTCAAGAATCACACCCAGGCAACTAGAAGGTTGGTGTAGGCTTTGGGGAAAACATTGAATTTACTTTTGTATGTGTTAAGTTTGAGAGGAATATTAGATGTGTAAGTGGAAATGTTGACTATGCAATTGAATGGAGAATCTGGAGTTCAGAGGAGATGTCAGGTTTGGAATATATAGATGGTATTTAAAGCCATCATACTGGATGAAATAAACTAAAGACAGAAAACCTGGTAGAAAACTAGGTAAAAAAGAAAAAAGATCCAAGGGCTGAGGTTGTTAGAGATGGTGCTATAATTATCTCCATCAGAGCAGAACACTCTGACCTGTCAGAAAAAAGTGCTGTCCAAGCCTTCATGATCTTTAAAACTTAAGACATAATAGGAAATCCTCTAGAGTGGAAATTGCAAGTGCTCACTGGGTGTTTTGGCATTAAGGAGCAAATAGAAAGGAGAGAGCTCTGGAGATCAAAATAGAGAGCTCTGTGAGCATTTTGTGATACCCATAAGCTTCCACAGCATGCAGAGTGGGCACCATATATGCAAAATTCTCCTGTAAAACAAATGAGAATAATGTGAATATAAACAATTTGGGGGGCACCGGGTGGCTCAGTGGTTGAGCATCTGCCTTTGGCTCAGATCGTGATCCCAGGGTCTTGGGATCAAGTCCCGTATCAGGCTCCCTGTGGGGAGCCTGCTTCTCCCTGTGCTTCTGCCTCTGTGTGTGTGTCTCTCATGAATGAATAAATAAAACATTTCTTAAAAAAACAAACACAAAATAATTTAGTAACTGAAAAAAAAAAAAAAAAAAACAATGTCACAAGGTGTGACTGACACCAATTCTGTGACACCAACTAGGTGTCCTGAAATTCCATTCTGATATAACTACCCAGAATTAATGCAGACCCTACAGGTTGCCCCCACTTCAGATGCTAACCACAAATAGGGTCCCCAGGATATCTGCCCTTCTAAAGAGCTGGTTCCAAATTCAGGGGTCCCATGACCCCATCAGGTTTCATGATTTGCTAGAGTTATCACAACTCAGGAAAGTTTTATACTTACAATCATAGTTTTATTATAAAGAATATGGGTCTGACCAATAAAAAGGCATACAGCAAAGTTAGGAGATAAGGCAGAGCCTCAATGCTCTTTCCTCATGGAATCTAGGCATGTTAACCCCCCCACACACACGTCACGTGTTCATCAAACAGGAACCCCCACTGGGCTCTGTGCAGTAGTTTTATGTGTCAATTTGTTTGAGGCATGAGGTAGCAAGATACTTGGGAGAAATATATATATAATTTGACCCCTAAACAACTTATTACACAAAAATCAATTCCAAATGGATTGTAGATCTTATTATAAAAGGTAAAATCATTAAGCTTAGAAAAACATTAAAGGGTAATAAATGAATAATAAAAAAAACATTAAATGGATGCCTGGGTGGCTCAGTGGTTGAGCATCTGCCTTCAGCTCAGGGCATGATCCCAGGGTCACAGGATTGAGTTCTGCATCGGTCTCCCTGCAGGGAGCCTGCTTCTCCCTCTGCCTGTGTCTCTGCCCCCCTCTCTCTCAGTGTCTTGTGAATAACTAAATCTTTAAAAAAAATTAACCAACTTAATAACTCTGGTAGGCAAAGATTTCTTTTAAAACAGTACAAGACACTCATGATGAGGGGATCCCTGGGTGGCGCAGCGGTTTGGCGCCTGCCTTTGGCCCAGGGCGCGATCCTGGAGACCTGGGATCGAATCCCACGTCGGGCTCCCGGAGCATGGAGCCTGCTTCTCCATCTGCCTGTGTCTCTGCCTCTCTCTCTCTCTCTCTGTGTGTGACTATCATAAATAAATAAAAATTAAAAAAAAAAAGACACTCATGATGGAAACAATTTTAATTAGGCTATGTAAAAATTACAAACTTCTGTTCATCATAAAGCACCATTAAGGGAGTTAAAACACAACTCATAGAATATTTATAATATATATATCCTACAGAAAGACTTTTATCTAGAATATATAAAGAACTCCTACAAATCAATAAGAAAAAAGATGGCAATCTGATAGAAATTAGGCAACAGGTCTGAACAGTCACCTTACAAAAGACAACACTTAAATGGCCAATAAACATTTCACTCATTAGCCATGAGTGATATGCAAATTAAAACTACAGACAAATCAAAATACGGCAGGAAGGCTAAAATTAAAAAGACAGAAAATACTAAATGTTGGGTAGGATGTGGAACAACTAGAACTCTCACACTGATCGTCGTGAGCCACTCTGGTTTTATCTGCTAATGCTGACTATAAGCACACATGCTCCATTAGTTCCATTCCAAGTTATATTCCCAACAAAAATATGTATATATGTTCACCAAATGACACGTACAAGAGTGTTCTCAGTTGCACTATTCATAATAGCCAAATACTGGAAATAACTCAAATACCCCTCAACAGAAGAATGAATATATAAGTCGTAGTTTACTTAGACAATACAATACAAAAATAGCAGGGGCGCCTGGGTGGGTGACTCAGTTGTTTAAGCATCTACTTTCAGCTCAGGTCATGATCCCAGGGTCCTGGGATGGAGCCCCATGTCTGGCTGCCTGCTCAGTGGGGAACCTGCTTCTCCCCCTGCTTGTTTCTCTCCCACACACACACTCTCCCCCTGCCATCAAATAAATAAATAAAATATTAAAAAAAATAGCAATGGGAATGAAATACTTACTACAACTTCACAAAACGTGGATGAATCTCCCAAACATAATGAGAAGTGAAAGAAGCTAGATAGAGTCCTCACTGACCGTATGATTCCATTTATATAAAGCACACACACACACACACACACACACAAACAAGCAAAATGAATTGATTTGTTAGCAATCAGAAGAGTGGGTTCTCTTGGGAGTAGGTAATGATTGGATTGGGGACACAAAGAAAAATGTCCTGATTTTTGATCGGGGTGGTAGTTGCAAGTGTATGCGCAACTTGTGAGAATTCACTAATTGTATATCTATGTGCACTTTCCACAGTGTATGTTATAGTTCAATAAAGTGTACAACAAAACAAAAATACTATCCAAACTTTTAGAAGATTGTGGCTCAGAATGTAGTCACAGTTATTCTATCTAATGGGTATGTTCTTAAAACTGATAGAATTAATCAAATTTGAGTTATTTATTTTACATGCTCAAGTGGAAGCAACTCTCTAAAGTAAGGCTGAGGCCAATTCTTTAGTAAAATGAATAATGATTCTTTTTTTAATGAATAATGATTCTTGATGACATTTCAGAGTGCAAATGTTCTCAGACTGAGCCTTTTCTAAAATTGCTTTTCACATTTTGATTCTCTAATCAATAGGTGCAAAATCAAGTTAAATTCTGTTCACATCAGAGCCTAATCATTTCAAGACCTTTTCAAGATTTCCCCATCATAACTCCACTTTTCAATATTATTTCTAGTGGTCCAAGGTGACCAGAAATGTTATTTTGAACTTCATACATTATAAGAGCAGTTAGAGGCAGAAATTTAAATGTAGGCTGCATAAATATTTTCATGTCAAGATATTGCCAGAAATGTGAAAGAATTAACATGACATTCAATAATTTAAGAGAAATAAAAGCATTTCTAATATGGAATTGTTAGGACTTATATAAATTGTTACTGCTCTATTGTGATAGCAAAGTATTTTATTTTTTAAACATATACAGAGAATTATAGTATAATGAGCCTTCATGTACTCATCACACATTTTCAACATTTACCAGTGTAAGATTTGTATTGTTTCATTTACACTCCACCTAATGCCTCTTTCCCCTCACTAGATAATTTTAAAACAAATCCCAGACATCATATTACATCTGTAAAGGCTTCAGTAGAGACATGCACACACATCTTTTCAAGACTTAGAAATATATCAAAAATAAATTGACAAAAATTCTTTAGTATCAAATAGCACTATAATTTTTCTTATTGTTTGTAATTTTTTTCTGGCTAGTTTTTTGATTCAGGATCTAGTCAGGGCCCATAATGTATCTCTTAAGCGTCTTTTAATCAGTAGGCTCCTCACCCCCTCTATGTTCTTTCTCTGCCATTATTTGTTGAAGAAACAGACTGTGACACTACAGTTTAACAAGTTGACTTTGGCGTTATAATTCTATTCGGATTTACAGTTACTATTATTCAGATGTAGTTTCTTCATAGAGGTGAGATACCAATATTTCTATTAAATTCTATATCCTACCAGAAGACCACTATGAAATGGGATTTTATGCTGTCCCATTAGTAAGTGGCTCTGTCAGCAAATATTTACTATCTGGTCGACATTGCACTAAGTACATTACAAACATTATTTCACTGAATCCTCACAGCCCTTCATAAAGCAGCTATGATTATTTCCATTTTATAGGCAAGGAGACTGAGGCACAGAGAGTTAAGTAATTTGTCCAGTGTCTCTAACTATTAGAACTGGGAAAACTGGGACTGCAATTTGTTTAGCATCAGATCCATGCTCTTAACAACAGCACTGTTCTATGAGCTTAGGCTTTGAGAAAACATCCCCCATACTAGGAGGTGTTCCTATCTAGACCCGACTTCCATATTTTAGCAGATATTTCTTTGTACCCTTATTCCTCAAAGTGTAACTTATGGGCCAGCAGGAGAAATGCAGAACCTTATGTCCCACCTCAGACTTTCTGTATCAGAATCTTTGGAGGTTGGGCCCAGAGAACCTGTACCAAGTTCTCCTGGCGATTCTTAGGCCAAAGCTTGAGAGCCACCACTTTATAGTGTGCCAGGCTAGTGGTCAGGATGCCTACCTAAGGGGTGCCTCGGTGGTTCAATTGGTTAAGTCGCTGCCTTTGGCTCAGGTCATGATCCTGGGGTCCTGGGATTGAGCCTCAAGTAGGGCTTCCTACTCAGTGGGGAGCCTCCTTCTCCCTCTCCCGCTGCCACTCCCCCTGCTTGTGCTCTCTTGCTCTCTCTCTCACTCAAATAAATAAAATCTTTTAAAAAGTGGGATGGCTATTTAATTCTTCTACTCACTACTTTGGGGCAATCTAGAAAGATATAAAAAGATTCACAACCCTGAATTATGTCTTTGGATTTTATGACCAGGGAAGGTAATAAAAAAATGTTTCTTTCTCTTCTTGGGGCTTTTCCCTATTTATCTTATCTTTGTTTCCTCTACCATTTTTTTCATGTATTTTTCCATTTTCTTCCTTTTCCTACTTCCCTACCCTGCCCTACCTTGCCCTTGAAATCTATGTAGCTATTGTGTTAGAACTCCTGGGTTCTTAGAAATACACACACCCAGTGTGACGGATGTACCATGAGAAGCCATTTCCACTACATGCTTTGTCTGAAGTTGGCACCGCAATTGTCTGTTCGCCTCCGAGGCTCAGCCCGAATGGCATTCTCTGCATTGACTGCCTCCTTTTCTCAGACAGAATACAGTCTCATTTCCTTTCTCCTCGAAGCTGGTACACACACGTACACCACACCTTCACCTGACTAGTGCCATTTGAGGGCTGTCACTGTCTTTGTACCTTTCTCACCTGTACCTTGTTCAACTGTCTAGCATGCAGTAGGTATAATGATTTCTGAATGAAAGAAATGAATGCAGTGAGTCTGGGCCGCAGCATTCATGTAATGGGCTTACTCTCCATGATCTAGGAAGAGGAGTGTATGTGGGTGTGTGCAGAGGCACAGAGTAGTACAGAGAAGGAAATAAGCCCAGGGAGGCAGCATGGTTTGATCATTGCTGCAGCCAACCAGTCCAAATGCAGGTAAAGAGGTGGCAGACCAGAGTAGGCACTTCCTGCTGGTCAGGGCATTGTTAACTTTCAAAATAAAACTACTAGTTCTTTTACCAGCAAAAGATGGATTTATTAGGGAGTAACAGAGAATTGCAATCCAGACAAGCAAGCTTCAACAAAACCATAGGCAAGTCCAGCAAATAAAACAGGGGACCATTATTTTATGAAGAGGAAGGAGGAAGTTGGGAGAGGTGGTTTTGAATAAAAGTCCATTGGAGAGAAGCAGGAGGAGTTCAGGGTGATGATAGTTTGTCATGGGCTGAGTTCTAGGGGTGGTCTATTTCTTGTAGGAGATATAGGGTGTATCTTTCCCTGTTGGAACCTATAAATGGCAATTCTTTTCTGTTTAGATTCTTCTGTCATGGGTCTATAATTGACTAATCTTCCTGTAATTGTCATTGAGCAGTAAGGCCCCCCCCACACTAGCCTCTTATTCTATCACCCTGAGTCCACTTTAGTTAAGTTTCCTTTTATTACTTTTTGCAGCATAAAGACTGACAACTGCTTTGGAAACACTTGATAAAAATTCTATAAGAAGTGGGGCACCTGGGGATCCCTGGGTGGCGCAGTGGTTTAGCGCCTGCCTTTGGCCCAGGGCGTGATCCTGGAGACCCGGGATCGAATCCCACGTCGGGCTCCCTGCATGAGGCCTGCCTCTCCCTCTGCCTGTGTCTCTGCCTCTCTCTTTCTCTCTGTGTGACTATCATGAATAAATAAATAAAATCTTAAAAAAAAAAAAAAAAAAAAGAAGTGGGGCACCTGGGTGGCTTAATCAGTTAAGTGTCTTCCTTCAGCTCACATTATGATATCAGGGTCCTGGGATCCAGCCCTGTGCGGGGCCATGGGATTCCTGCTCAGTGGGGAGTCTGCTTCTCCCTCTGCTCCCTCCTCCACCACCCAGCTGCTCATGTGCATACTCTCTCTCTCTCTCAAACAATCAAATAAATAAATAAATAAATAAATAAATAAATAAATAAATAAATAAATAAAATCTTAAAAAAAAATTCTAATAGCAGAGTTATTTTACTGTTCCCTCCTATCTCCTATTTCTGAGTGGTCAAGTTTTGTCCTATGGGGATTGGGAGCAGGCAGCGCCAGAGAGACCTCGGGAGTTCAAGATTTGAGCACAAGATTTTTTTTTTTAAATTTATGTTTATTCAACACAGGACGTTTTGGGGGTTTTTTGCTTTTGTTTCTTTTTGAGGGTGGGGGTCAGTGGGAGAGAGAATCCCAAGCAGGCTCCACTCCCAGTATGGAGCTTAATGTGGGGCTCAATTCCATGACCCTGAAATCATGACCTGGAACCCAAATTAAGAATCAGCAGCTTAATGGACTGAGCTGTCCAGGTGCGCTGAGTGCAAGATTGTTTCTAATTTAGCAACATATACAAAATTTCTAGCCTTGGGAAGCTTTACTCTAGAAAACATATTCCCTATTGCCTTGATTCAACTTCTAAAAAATACTAGTTCATTATTATTATTAAGAAAGTAAAAAAAAAAAAAAAAAAAAAAGAAAGTAATATACACTCACCATAAATGATTTAAAAAAAAAAACAGAAAAGTTGATAGGCCATCCTTAATTCTATTACCCAGAGAAAATCATAATTGAGATTTCTTACATAATTTTTTCCTTTGCAATTAGGAATAAAACTCTACAGAATGATTTAATTGAAGTATCATCTAAAATTTTCAATCCTTCATACATGTTTAAAATGTTTGAAGTGACATGGGGGTGTTAGGACTTCTAAAATTCTTGGTAACAGGAGAGTATTATAATTCAGCAAAACAAAGGCTACTTTCTCTGTGGTTTAGTTGAGGTCAGAGAATTGTCTCAATCATTTCACAATTGAAAATCAGAATATATTTTAACTGAAAATATTGGTAAGGGACCATTTGGTCTAAATATTTTCCTCCTTATAAAGTGTATTTTTCTAGGGGTACCTGGGTGGCTCAGTCATTTAAGTGTCTTACTCAACTTGATCTTGGCTCAGGTCTTGGTTTTGGTGTTGTGAGTTCAGGCCCTGTATTGGCCTCTGAGCTGGGCATTTAGACTACTTAAAAAACAAACAAACATATTTTTCTAGGAGTAAATGATTTGTTCTCATATAGAGTTGCATGCCAAAATCATCATAGTTCTATTCATTTTGACATTAAATGTCCATAAAAATTATGCAGTTTGTCAGGCAGGTATGACAGTTCTAGGTCAATCAAATGTTTTGCAGATTAATAATGATAGCTGTGCTCTTCATTGATCAGCCTAGTAGACCATATCATGAATTCAGAGCTGTACAATGTCTGTTTGACATACCTTTAGGCAAATTTATTTTTGTAGCAATTGGAAATATAAAACAAAGATAAAGGCAGTAGTTTCCACTTCATTGAAAATAAAAGCAATATTTATCTTAAGGGTAGTGCTCATTATACTTTACATTATGCTATTTAGATGGCAAGCTATTATTAACAGGAAGCAAAATTCTATTCACAGCACATGTTACAGGGTCATCATTAACTGTGCAAGACTAGTGCTTTTGTAGCCTTTCAGACATATGCTCCAATTTGGCTTGGTTATCCCTGCTATTTTCTAAGCTTGCTTGATATATTTTAGGATGTAGATCTCAAATGGAAAACCAAAAAGATCTTTCTTATTGGGAATTGCCAAGTCCATGTTGTCTCAGTAGTTTTTTTGGAAAATCCATTTAAACAGTAAAACTTAATGTTTTGAAATTTTATAGCAATGACAAGAGAGCCTATACATTAAATTATTTTATATATTACTCATTTTCAATATAAATTCATCATTTGGGACATTACCATAGGATATATATTCCTTGATTCTATATCAAAAGATATGTTTCATATCGACTAGGAAAGGTACAGATCTGTAACACAAAAGAAACTAAAAGAAGTGCTAACTATCCCTCTTACTAGCCAATGTAGTGAGATCAAAAAAGGAAAGAAGGAACAAAAATGTTATTATTTGCTCATAATACAACTGTTTAGCTTCAAAGTCCCAGAGATTCTGACTTATTAACTCTAATAACTGACTTATTAGAACTAGTAGGGAGTTTAGTAAAGAATTTGAATAAATTTTCAACCTACAAAAACCAATGTTCTTTCTATAGGTCAGTCATAATCAATTGAGAAGTACGGCATAAATATTCTGTTCACAGCAACAAAAAAATGTATAAAGTACATAGGAACAGGGGTGCTTGGGAGGCTCAGTCAGTCAAGTGTCTGCCTTCAGCTCAGCTCACAATCTCAGGGTCCTGGGATGGAGCCCTGTATGGGATGTCGGGCTTCCTACTCAGGGGGGAGTCTGCTTCTCCCTCTCCCTCTACCTCCCCTTCAGCTCTCTCTCTCTCTCTCTCTCAAGTAGATAAATAAAATCTTTAAAAAAATATCTTTACTAGTTCTTTAATTTAATAGGATTTCAGGTTGAGCAGCTTAAATATTACATAGGTGTCAATTATGTGCAAATAATGAAATCCTAACTAAAATTCCAAAGGATTTTCATGGAACTTGTCGAGCTGGTTTTAAAATTCATCTGAATCCTTAGAACCTAGAACAGTGCCTGACACATAGTAGGAGTGTAATAAATGTGTGGTGAAAGGCTTGCCTGGGTGCTCAGTCGGTTGAGTGTCCAACTCTTGATTTCAACTCAAGGTCATGGGATTCAGCTCTGTATCAGGCTCTGTGCTCAGAGGGGAATCTGCTTCTCTCTCTCTAAAATAAATAAATAAATCTTTAAAAATAAATAAATGAATGTATGATGATCGAATAATCAGTAAATGAATAGCTTCAGTAACTACCTATATGCAAATGACTCATATATTTGTATTTCTACCCTAAAGTCATCTTCTGAGTTCCAGACCTGTATATCTAATTGCCTCCTTACTCTCTTCACTTGGTTAGCAAGAAAACCAATTTAGACTCATTATGTTCAAAACATAATGTACTATTCCTTTTACAAATCCTGTCCTCTACCAGTCATCAAGATGGGTAAACTAAAAGCAGGGAGTTATCTCTAACTATCCAACTGTCCATTTATGATTATCTAAATCATCACAAATTCTGCTGAGTTTATATGCTGAAATTTTGAGTTCATCTGTGTCTCTCATCTATATTGCCACCTACATCTACCATGATTTCTTCACCATTCTGGTAAATAAGTTCCTAACTACTTTTTCTCATCAACCTCAGTACTTTTCCCTTTGCTGCTTTCCTACCTCAAAACAATGTCATGATTTTCATTGTTTTTAGGATCAATTCCAAGCTCTTCATTTAAGAGCTTTGTAAGTCCCATGGCTTACAAAGTTGGGCAAGGCATGGCCCCACATATCTTCAGAGTCATCTTCCATGACATTTGCCCTTACTTCTAAGCTTTGGCCACATTGACCTTTCAATTTTTGAAATATGTTATGTTCCCGCCAGCCACAGGGCCTTTGTATATGCTAATCTTCCTGCCTAGAATCATTTCATTTCTTTCTCATCCTAATGACTCTACTTCTCCTTAAGATCTCATTGCAATCATATTTTTCTTAGGCAAGATCCTCCTGATTGCCATTTTGCTCCTTTTTTAAAAAAGATTTTATTTATTTATTAGAGAGAGAGAGAAAGAGAAAGAGAGTGAGCACAAGCAGGGATAAGGGCAGAGGGAGGACACTCCCTGATGAGCAGGTAGCCCAATGCAGGACTGGATCTCAGGACTCCTGGTATCATGACCTGAGCTGAAGGCAAATGCTTAACTGACTGAGCCACCCAGGTGCCCCTCACATTACACTCTTATATCATTCTGCTACATAGCTCAAATTACATTTACCCTTATGTGGATGATTTTCAGACTTCAAGCTTAATCAGAACAAGGACAATGTCTTTTTGCACTTGCTATGGTGTCAGGTCATGAATAAGTGAATGGAAGAATGGAACTAGATAGACAAGTATGTGTACAATGGTTTGACATGGTAAGTAATCAATAGCTCTTCATTGGATGAATGAGGAGAAAATCTGGTTCTAAGTAAGAATCATGGGTCAGAAAACCAACAGCAAGTGCTTTATATCTAATTTGACATTTTGAAATTGTTTCCACAGAAGAGTCCCAATATTTACATCAATGGATTACAATGAAAATAAACCAGAAAGGATTCAAATATGAGAAGAGAGATTCATCCATGCAGATAATCAAGATTTAATTTATAATAAAAATGATGAAAATATTTCTTACAATGTTCAATAAAGAGCAAAAAAGAATATTTAAACAAGAACTTGAATTCATCTGTGTTGTAAAGACTTTGGTTTCATGTGTCATAAATATAAAGATAAAATTTTCCGTTATACTTCACCATCATGTAAGAGTAGCCTAATTTAATAAGATGTTCATGCATAGTAAATTCATAAGTAAAATAAATAAGAATGGTTGATAGTTTATCTTGAAAAACTGATATAAATTTTTGTTTTAGTTTTAAGAAGTTCTTTAATTTTGAAGAGTAACTTGAGATTTTTCAAGTTGCTTATATAATCATAAAATAGATTCATACTTATTTCACATATACTTATTCATTTCTTGCAGCCCAAAACAATTTTTAATAAGAGTAAAGAGATGTATAATAGCAGATTTGATAATACTTTAAGCACTACTGATATCAAATGTTAGGAATTTGTGGACACAGATGCATTTTTCTTAATTTCAGGGAATATTTAATTCCTTAGCAATGAAATCACCCACTCCATACTCATAGATATATCTGATACACTGACAAAAAGTAAAATGTGGCACATTTCTCTGTTTCTAGTGAACCAAGACTGTCAGGGAGGTTTAATAAATATGCCCATTGTGCAGTCTCTGACATAGCCCAAGATAATTATTAGATTATACTCAGTAAAGCTATATGAAAACTTCAAAATTAAGCAAATGGTTTAATATCCTTGTAACTGCTCACCCCAACTTTATAAATTTGTAATTTTGCCTTAATTAAAATTTTAAAACATTCTTTTTTAAATACATGTTGACAAATATATAATAACATGTATCTACTGGTGCAGTATTGTACCAAGAAGTTTCACTGCTCCAAAACCCACTGTACTTTGCCTATTTATCCCTCCTTCCCCCCAATCTCTAGGAACCACTAATCTTTTCATTTCTCCATAGTTGTGCCTTTTCCAAAAAGTCATACAGTTGGAATCATATGGTATATAGTCTTTTCAGGTTGGCTTTTTTCACTTAGTGGAATTCATTTAAGTTTCCTCTGTATCTGTTCATGGCTTAAAGGTCATTTCTTTTTAGCACTGAACAATATTCAATTGTCTGGATATACTACTATTTATTGACTCATCTACTGAAAGATATCTTGGACGCCTCCAAGTTTTTTTCCCCTTTAGGTGAAATAGGACAGCTGGAGGGAGCTGGAGGTGTGTATTTCCCTTTCTCCACCTGGAAGGCTAGATGGGGCTGGAGCTTTTCCCTTCACTCAGGTAGGTTTGGCTCTGATAAAATTCTAGCAGGTTTGATAAAATAGTTGAAAATTAATAAAAAGAAACCTTGTTTAGGGAGTCAGGAGGTCAGAAGAGGGAGCTCTCCCACTCTGCTACAGTTTGTCAATCGTGGATCCAACAGTTAGAGATGTACTTTCCAAGTCAATTCTACTTTCGCTGCTACTTTACTATCCTAGCAGTAGGAAGAAAGGTTCTTTTCCTGCCCTGGCAACAGCCCAGCCAATGAGAGCTGTCACAATTCAGCCAATGAAAAGCCACTATGAACTCTTGAGTTTATTCCAATGGACTTTTTTTTTTTTTTTTAAGATTTTTATTTATTTATTCATTCATGAGAGACATAGGGAGAGAGAGAGAGAGAGAGAGATCGAGAAGAGAGAGAGAGAGAAAGAGAGAGGCAGAGACACAGGCAGAGGGAGAAGCAGGCTCCACGCAGGGAGCCTGACATGGGACTCGATCCGAGGTCTCCAGGATCAGGCCCTGGGCTGAAGGCAGTGCTAAACCGTTGAGCCATCCGGGCTGCCCTCCAATGGACTTTTTGTTATCACAACCTTTACAACTTTCCCCTTCTTATTTTATAAAAGACCCTTCTTTTGCTTTGTTCTGCAGCCTTGCCTGTCTTTTTTTGCCTAGTTTTGGTGTATAGCTTGCGTGTCCCAGAATGCAATTCTCCACTCTTCCCAAATAAGCCCATTTGCTAGTAGAATAACTGGCAGTTTTATTTTTGAGGTTAACAGGCATTGGTAAAATAATTTCTCCTGAGGGCAAGCTTTGTTAAGAAGAACCATTTCCACATGGTTCCTTTTCCCCCTCACCCTGTTGGGAACACAAGAGGAGTTTTCTTTGATATTCAGTGTAACTACCTAGTAGGGCTCTGAAGTGGGATGAGGGTTAAAACTCACAGAAGTATGACTTCCCCTATGACTCGGTCCCCCTGGAGTTTTTAATTCTCAGACTTTTCCATATTGAGCAGACAGCAATTCATTAATTACACTTCCAGTTCTCCCAACTTGGCACTTATTTCTGCCATGGCTTCTGATTGTGGGTTTCTCCTCTGATAAATTGTAATTTTCTGTATCTGTCTCCAGTTTTGGGGGTAGCTGTTTGCCCTGTGACCTCACTTCTCTGATGGACTGTGATACTGGTGATTGAGTATAAGAAATATATTTAGTCTTTGTCTCATGTCTGGCACAGAGCTCCTAAAACTCTTGGAATTTTCTAAGTGATGAGAGTGAAGGTGTCTTTGGTTATGTTAATGAAGTGACCTTTGGACTGTACCTCAGAGTGGGGGTCTGGTTGCCAGGGGAACCAACCAAGAATATAGACATGGAACTTTCAGTTCTGCCCTCTGACATCCAGACTGGAGAAAGGAGCAGGAGGTTCAATTGTTCACCTCCAGACAATGATTTAATCAATTGGGCCTCCATAAAAACCCAATTCAGAGAATTTCTGGGTTAGTCAGCACATGGATTTGGGGATAGTAGTACACTCAGGGCAGGGAAGCTCTGGGCCCTTTTCCTATACCTTGCCCTATGCATCTCTTCCATCTGGCTATTCCTAAATTATGTTTTTATAATAAGTTGGTGACCTAATGAGTTATTTGAGTTCTATGAGCCGCTGTAGCAAATTAAGTGAACCCAAGGAAGGATCACCAGAATCTTTGATCTGTAGCTGGTCGGTCAGAAGCATTGGTGATATCCTCATTTGCAAATGGGATATGAAGTGGAGCAGGTGGTGGTGAGGGCAGTCATATAGAACTACACCCTTCACCTTTGGAATCTGATGCTATCCAGGTAGATAAGTGTCAGAATTGAGTTGTAGGACATGCTGCTGGTGTCCAGAGAATTACTTGTTGGTGTGGGAACCTCTCCCCAACCAAACACACATTGAGATTTGGTGATGAGGACCACCTTTTACAGATCTCAAAATAGTCGTTGACTTTGTGGTTTGTTCAGCTTTCTACTCTTTATTAGGATGTGGTGGCAACTTTTGAAGCTCCTCACATGTGGGATGAGAAACGGAAGTTGTAATATATTTTTAAAATGCCCAAATTCACTAGTAATCAGGAACTTTAAAATAACCACAAAACAACAATTGGGAAAAACAAGAAACATAATACATATTTCAGGCAGAGACCCTAGAGGAAGAAGAGGTTATGGGAAATTGTACTCTCATGCATTGCTGGTGGAAATGTGAGTTGTGATAGCCTTCTGGAAAACAATTAGGCAGTGTTTATTAAATGGTACACATTTTTTGTCACCAAACTCATTACTCATTAGAATCATTAGAACCTCACACTTATAAATAAAAACATAAGTAGGTAAGAATATGTATACAAAGGCATTGGCTGAGGGTCCTGCCTCCACATACACACACAGAGGAAAGGGTCAGGTATAATGATCTCCCAGGCATAATCTCCCTGGGAAGGTGGATTTTGTTTGGGTTTAGAGAAGTTCCCTGGAGAAAGGGTTAACTGTAAGCCCTTAGTAGCCAATACACTCAAAGCATCTAGGGATGGGTGCAAAGGGGACAGGCACGTCATCTACTACAACATAAAAAGGCATAATATGTGACCCTGAAAACAATGAGTTATATCAGTTTCAGTTGATGTGGAGACATTTCTGAAAAAAGCAAAGTTATATAAAATTATCTCTTTTTTTGACAAAAGCAACACAAACATTTTTCTCTATATGTTTGTAAATTATATAAACATAGAGGAAGCATAGAATATGCAATGGGTAGTTTATATGTGTTTCTTGGGGGAGAAGAACAAGTAGGAAGATGATCCCGGTAGAGATGTGGAATAGAAGAGAATGTCAGGTATAGGGCTATTTAAAGAAAAAGGGGGCAGGGGGAGAAATTGCACTTTGATTATAATTTTAAAACAATAAATGGAGAAATGGTTTGAAATGTTTGGTGGTAAAACCTGGCCCAGTCGGCCATACTTTGCTCTCTGTGCAACAGTAATCTGGGGAAGGAAGATTTACATCATGGTAAATTTTTCCCATCTGTAATGAGTTGAATGGTGTTGCCCCCAAAAGATAATGTCTAAGTCCTACCATCGTACCTGTGAATGTGATGTTATTTGAAAACAGGGTCTTTGCAGATGTAATCAAATTAAGGATCAAGTTAAGGATCTTGGGATGAGATCATTCCAGATTTAGGGTGGGCCCTAAATCCAATGACTGGTTTCCCAGTGAGAAAGGAGAGAGAGATTTGTGACATTGAGACATAGAGTGGAAGGCCCTGTGAAGATGGAGGCAGAGATTGAAAGGACGTGTCTACAAACCAAGGGAATGCAAGGCCACCAGAAGCCAGAAGAGGCAAGGAAGGATCGTCCCCTAGAGCCTATGTGGGCAGTGTAGCCTGACAACACCTTGATTTCAGACTTCTAGCTTCCAGAATAGCAAGATGATGAATTTGTGGTGTTGTAGGCCACCAAATTTGTGGTAATTTGTTATGGCAGCCCTAGCGAAGTCATACAGCATGGGTTCGATGGTATCAAAAGGCAGGTGCGATTGTCTACTATTTTATATTCTTCATACTACATAGATGTTTTGCCACTGCTTATGAGTTATAAAATCTTATAAAATCAGTAGAAACGTGCAAAATTGTGCCATTAAGCTTGGCATGTGGAGCTGGTTAGAAAACTGAGACCATGAAGAACAGGGAATATGCTTTAAAAATTTACCTTTCTGATATGTGCATATCTTTAATAATGTGTATGAGAAAAGAAATACAAATATATATGTGAAAGATGAATTTACTGAGAGAAAATATGGAAGGCCTATTAAGAAAAACAGAAGGAAGACATTGGCTAACAATGATAAAAAGTATTTATCTCAATAATTTTTAAAAATGCAAATTATTAAAAGGAGTCCATTTTCAGCTGTTAAATTGTCAAAAAATAACTAGTGTTGGCCAAAGTTCAGGAAAATGAGCACTTCCAAATGCTGTGGTCAGAGCATATTGATGCATTTCTGGAAGACTGAATAATTAAGACAATGTACATTAATAGTTTTCCAATTTCAAATAAATACTTGAGCCCAGAAATCTTGATTATATTCATTCATCCTGAGGAAATAATCCAGACATGGGAAAAGGATAAATACAAGATACTGACTGAGGTTTTGCTTATATCGTATAATACTAATAAAAGCTCATTGATTAAATTATGGTAGAATCTCTACAACTGAAATTTCCTTAGGAATTAAAAATAATGTAGTAGTGGAATATGTGGTGATTATACATGTTTATGATGTTCATAACATATTAGGTAAAAGGAACAGATTATAAAACAACATACTATGTGATCACATTTTAGAAAAGTATACACAGAAAACAAACCTTTTCAGTTTTCACTGTTTTATGAGTATTACTATATTTTTAATAAAGAAGTATATACATTTAGTAACCTAAAAATACAGGCTGACATTGGTTTACATACATTTAAATTCAAATTTTGTAGGGAAATGGCAAAATTTTCCAAGGATTATGGGATACTATTGCTACTAAGTGGAAACATTTAACTACAGGTAAAAAAAAATTATAAAAATATCAGATGTTCAAACTTGCCTTTTCCTTCAGATTAAGAGATAGATTTGTTGAGACAGCTGAAACAGGACCCTGTATGAGATGTTTAGTCTCCTTGACTATTCCCCCAAGATTATCAGAAAGTAATGAATAACCTAATTGGATGTTTGACAGAGCCTGCATTAATTATGTAAGTGATTTTTGAACATGATGCTCTTACATAATAACCTGCATAGTTTATGTGACTATAAACAATATTTTATTTTAAAGTTATCCAAAGAACTGTTCACCAGTGTGATGAATACAGGATATGATGGATCTTACAGAAGTACTTAAATTTTCTCTAATATCATATGAATGCCTGACTACCTTTGATTGCACGAACTAAATGAGCTCAAGGATACTCTAATAATAAAAGATACTAATAATATGTAATTTAAATATCCTGGGGAAACTACTTCACTCTTATGGTTGATTTAAAATATCTAATATGTTCATATTCTTTTTTTTTAAGGTTTTGTTTATTCATGAGAGACACACAGAGAGAGAGAGAGAGAGAGAGAGAGAGAGAGAGGCAGAGACACAGGCAGAGGGAGAAGCAGGCTCCATGCAGGGAGCCCGATGCGGGACTTGATCCCGGGTCTCCAGGATCAGGCCCAGGGTTGAAGTCGGTGCTAAACTGTTGAGCCACACGGGCTGCCCCATATTTTTTAATATAGTACAAGTGGATGAATTAAGGAGTGTGGTATTTACAAGACCAAGTAAGTATTGCAACTTAAAAGACTCTTCATTTGCTTTGGTTTTCTAATTTTTTTCTTTCTGTCAAAATTCTAACCTCTTTTGATTAATAAGATGCTAGTCTTGTTGGACTCAATAAACTTGAATACTGTCCGTCCTGTCTCACAAAAGTCATGAGCAGCTGTCACTGACTTCATCCTCTTGAGCATTATTCTCCCTTTTCTTTTCTGTAACTACCAAGATTTCTTGTTCTGTCTCCTGAGGAACCTTGTAATGCAATATTCAGACCTCAATCTTAACTTTAAATCACAAAACCAATGCTTGAGGCTTAACTTAGTTCCTGTTTTTTCTTGTTATTTCTGTCAAAATAAGCTCCTCCGAAATTATTTTCATCAAGAATTTTCATCTCAGGGCACCTGGGTGACTCAGTTGGTTAAGCGTCTAACTCTTGACTTCTGCTTGGGTCATGGTGTCAGGGTTGTGGGATTGAGCCCTGCTCAGGCTCCATGCTCAGTGGAGAGTCTGCTTGAGATTCTCTCCCTCTCCCTCTGCCCCTCCTTCCACTCACTCATGCTCTCTCTAAATAAATAAAATCTTTTTTTTAAAAAAAGAATTTTCAGGGCACCTAGGTGGCTCAGTGGTTGAGTGTCTGTCTTTGGCTCAGGGCGTGATCCTGGAGTCCTGGGATCGAGTTCTGCATCAGGCTCCCCACAGGAAGTCTGCTTCTACTTCTTCCTATGGCTCTGCCTCTCTCTCTGTTTCTCTCATGAATAAATAAATAAAATTTTTTAAAAAGAATTTTCATCTCATATTTTGCCATCTGAGTTTGAATGATGACTTCCTTGAACTGTTAAGTATTTTTTTTCTTTTAATTATTTACAGTATTTTCTACTAAGGACTGTATAAAACTTCAGAAAGCAAAAACTTCATGAGACTATTTCAACAAATGCATGACATATTAAAAAATGGGAGTACTAATGTTTCACCAAGGTTTGTAACTGAATTTTTATGACAAAGCTAAGAATGGCAGAGCTAATGGCTATCATGAGAAGTAAGAGAGGCTCTTAACCTCTAAGGTCAACTGGAGAGATTCACTGTGGCGTCCCTTTTAGAATAACCTGGAAATCCAGTAGAAGCCCAAGGAGACCCAGGGGAATTCTCATATTTCAATGTGATGCTTTCTTTTTCTTTCTTTTCTTTCTTTTCTTCTTTCTTTCTTTCTTTCTTTCTTTCTTGTCTTATTCTTTCTTTCTTTCTTTCTATTTTCTTGTTAGCGGGTTGTGCGGGCGGGTTGTGGTATTGCTGGCGGTGCTGTGCTGGGTTCTTCTTTCTTTTCTTTTTTTCTTTCTTATTTCTTGTCTTTCTTGTATTTCGTAGCTTTCTTTCGTTTTGCTATTTCTTTTTTCTTTCTTTCCTTCTTTCTTTCTTTCTTTCTTTTCTTCTTTCTTTCTTCTTTCTTTCTTTTTCTATTCTTTTTTTTTTCTTTCTATTCTTTTTTTTTTTTTTTTTTAAAGATTTTATTTATTTATTTGGGAGAGAGAATCTGAAGCAGACTAAGCACAGAGCTGGAGGTGGTGCTCAATCCCACAACCATGAGATCATGACCTGAGCTGAAACCAAAAGTCAGTCACTTAATTGACTGAGCCACCTAGGCACCCCTCCATGTGACATGCTTTCTTAAGTGAATGTAAAAACCCCACTGTGAACATGAATGATAAAGAACACTGGCTTTATGTTTGGAGGGATGGTGGAAATGCAGAGGAATGGCATCAAGAATGCTTTTTGTCCATTGTGTGACCAAGTTTTCAGTATGTAATTCTAAATAAGCATTTGTTCCTGCCTTTATTATGTCTATTGTTGCATAACAAATTACACCCAGAACTTGGGATTTATTATGTCAGAGGTTTTGTGGGTCAGGAATCAATCTGGGAGTAATTTAGCTGGGTTCTCTGCTTCAGGGCCTCTTGAGTGGCTGCAATGTCACGGGCTACTCTTCAGGCTCCACTAGGGAGGATATGCTTCTAAAATCACTCTTGTGTTTGTTGGTAGGATTCAGTTCCTTGTGGGCTGGAAGCCTTTCTTAGTCTCTTGCTATGTGGGCCTCTCCATAAGTGGTTCCCAACCTGGCAGGTGGCCTCCATCAGGGTGAACGAGTGAAATCGAGAGAAGCCCATCTTTTTATAATGTGACATCCTATCACTTCTGCTCTATACTCATTAAAAGCTTGTCATTATGTCCCATGAACATTCTAAGGATGCACTACCAAGAAGTGAGATCAGGAAGCCAGCTTAGAGGTTGCCCATCACATGCAAAATTGCAAAATACTTTCACACACTCCCCAGATTCCCAAAAGTCTCACTGCATTACAATATCAGCTTGAAGTCCAGAATCTTATCACTGAAATCAGGTCAGGGTGGGCAAGGCTCCTCTGGATATGCTTTGGAACTCCTCTTCATCTGTAGACCCAAAGCTAATGGGACAAGTCATGTGCCTTTCGCTCCCAATATATAATAATAAAGCAGACATAGGAGAACTGCAATAAGACATTCCCGTTCACAAAGGGAAATGGAGACTCAGAGGAGTTCCTACATTAAGCCCACATGCAAGGAAGGGAGATTGTGCAAGGGTGTGAAGACCAGGAGTGCGAGGGGTCACTGGGGGCCATCTTAAAGGCCACCTACCATACTACCCTTCTAATTGACCCTAACAATAAAGAAGTAAAATTTAAGAGTATTTTATGAAGCATGGGGTACAGCTGAGTTTTCAATATATATTGCATTGCTGTGAGTTTGTATTGCAATTTTTTCTTTGGCTCAAGGTAAAAATTCTTTTGTATTTTTTAAAAAAGATTTTATTTATTTATTCATGAGACACAGAGAGAGAGGCAGAGACACAGGCAGAGGGAGAAGCAGGCTCCATGCAGGGAGCCCAATGTGGGACCTGATCCCAAGTCTCCAGGATCATGCCCTGGGCTGAAAGCAGGCTCTAAACCGCTGAGCCACCCGGGCTGCCCAAAATTCTTTTGTAGTACAAGAATTTTGGAGGAAATTGTGTAAAAATTCTGTCTCCTTCTAGCATGGCCATAAATCTGATCACTGACTCTTACATTGTTTAATTTTCCAAAATTTTTCAAAATGTTTTCCTAAGGTTTAATATAACATCTGCTATAGCTCCATACTTATTCTTCAAGCTGCATCCTGTATTTCTTCTTCAATTTATCAATGCATTGGTTACATTTGCATAAAATGCAAATTATATTCCTTGGTGAAACATCAAGTGTCTCTACTTTGAATATGAGAGTTGTTCTGGTTTCTTCTTTACACTACTGAGTGAACTAGAGAAATAACTTTTCCACTTCTTTTCTCTATACTGCTTAGTTACTACATAAGTAATTTTTTTCCTAATCACACATTTCCTCAAAATAACCCAAAGAACTGTGCTAAACCTGGAAATTATAGGTAGGTCAGGCTCGACGACAGTTACTTAACCACTGAATGATAGTGCCTCAGGTAAAGAACACTAAAGTTTTACTAAATGTGCAGTTTGAGTACTTCTCTTGATTGAACAATATGTATTGGGAGCTTTGTGATACTTTGGAATCTAATTTTAGATTTTAAACATGTGTAATTACTACTAAAACGTATCTATAATAAGTATATCCAAACTAGAGCATAGATTAGGAAGTTTTTTTATTTCTGTACTCTTGAATTATGTAAAAATAACAAAAACTTAGGACATACAGAGGCATCTGTGGAAGCCCTAAGATAACTGTACTATCTTTAATAACAATGCTTCATATTTTTAATATGCTATGGTATTTCTATTTAAGAATCATACTTTTCCCCCTTATCTAAGTATCTCTATAATTTTATGAATAATCTATCCAAATATGCATAGCAGGCCTTTGGGAGAGAAAAAAAATACATTCAACATTTTTCTTAACTGACACCTGACTAGGTTTTTAAAAAATATAAACATGCTATCCTATCAATTTTTATCTTCAATGACATATGAAAGGTCCAAAATCAAATTGGCAGTCTCCACAGCCACCTGCAGGCCACTAAGCTTAGCAGTAAAACAGTCCAAGGTCAGGTTGTCGGCTGAGCCTGTAGCTTCATGTGGAAGGTAGGTTTGTGGTACAAAGGGATGCCGAGTACTTTTTAAGAAAGACCAGTGGAGTTCCTCCTGGCTATTATAGAGTCCACAGCCACATCTTGAGAGCAAATCTGGCCAGTTAACAATAGAGGGAGCCTCTGCGTGAGCAGACCAAAAGTGTCCATACTTCATGTCGGTAAGAACTTCACCTCCATCGTGTTCTAAAGAGCCAGCGACAGATTCTAAGGCACTGCAGAATGCTTCGGTGCTTAGTTGAAGTTCTGTTTGAGTACATCCATCATCTTTGAGAATGCTTTCTGGTTCATTACAAGTCTAAAGAGTAATAAAACCATTGAAAACACATACACAACCGTATTATAAAAATGGTTCTTAAAAATAAGATACTTGATCAGACCCTTATAAAGTTATTACTTATGCTCAATTTCCTTAGGGGTTCAGCACAATGTTAATGGGCAAACATGGGTCCTCTGGCCAGGCTATTATCCCTTAATTGGGTTGGTTATAGTATAAATATATGCTAGTCTGTTATCAGAATGAATGAATCAGAATAAACCCCATCATCAGCTTTCTCTGAATGACTGCCCAGTCATGCCTCCTCAATATATGAACAAGGCATAATGCATATATTAGGAGGAGGTTCCTGAAGGCTAATATCCAAATGAAGTACTTAGCTGGCAAAGTGTTTGAGATTTGTTTAAAATGAGAACACACATAATTATTGAGACAAAAGCCATTTAGGGACATGTGCAATTTTCACATCAATGTTTTAAAAATAATCTATTTAAATTAATTGAAAGGTAATAAAATGCTGAACTTTTTTTGTTCCACCACTCTAAAAAAGTTTATCCTAGCAATTTCATGATAGAAGTAATATATTAGCAAGCTAATAACTGAATGATAGTTAAAACCCATATCCAGGGATCCCTGGATGGCGCAGCGGTTTGGCGCCTGCCTTTGGCCCAGGGGCGTGATCCTGGAGACCCGGGATCGAATCCCACATCGGGCTCCCGGTGCATGGAGCCTGCTTCTCCCTCTGCCTGTGTCTCTGCCTCTCTCTCTCTCTCTGTGACTATCATAAATAAATAAATAAATACCTTAAAAAAAAACTTAAAAAAAAAACAAAAAACAAAAACCCATATCTAAATTATTTCAAAGCAGCAATCGCTTTTTTTTTTTTCTGCCCAGGTGGTATGAACCAGATGAGACCATTTTTACTGTGTATTCTTTTCCCATATTTTCAGTGCTGTGTTGTTTCTTCAAAATCCTACTCAAAAAACTTTCCTCTTCCAAAAAACTTTTTCTAGTTTACTTAATTCAATTTGCAGGCTATATTATTGTATATTCAGCATCAATACATGGGCACTAATTTTGTTTTTCGTAATGTATATTCTAGTAACCTTTCATGAATGGACTTTATCATCAAATAGATTTTAAATCATTTTGGGAACCAGGGTGGGGTATATCCGTAAAAAGCATGTATTCTCTCTCTAATCCTAGTCAGCCACTGGAAGCTATGCAGTCTCTCTTGCTTTCTTTTTTTATTTTTAAAGTTCAATGCAGGGCTCGAACTCACAACCCTGAGACTTGAGCTGAGTTCGAGTCAGAAGGTCAACTGACTGAGCCACCCAGCCACCTCCTGCAGTCTCTTGATAACATTCCTGACTAACCAAAGAATCAACTGCAAATATCTGGAAAACACATACCTTTCTGTATCCATTTTCAAATAAAGTAGGTCAGTATTTATGAAATAATCAGAACTATCCTGCACTAAGTTTATCTATTATCAGGACACAGAGTTTCTTAAAATGAATAAAAAACATTCTATTTGATAGAATTTATATCATAAATAGATGCAAATTTAAAAATTATAATAGAATCTAGTGCTTAGAATGCTTTATTAAATGAAACTAAGTCTTTTCTTGATAGTCCAGAAGGTACTGAGTATTTTATAGAATCTTAATACTTTCATTATGACTATCAATTATTATCGTACCGCGGCAGTTGAAATCTGTATATAATTTACATTACCAGAATGCTCATTTCAACACGCAGTATTTCACAATACTCAAAGATTGTGATCATTTGGTGAAAGGCTGGATTGATAATAATCGTTGTGATAAAGATACTACCTTATATTTGCAAGTATTATTTTCCTCAAGTGTTTTCAAATACAAAATCTGAATTATACTACTGAGAAAGTAAGCATTAAAGGCTGCAGGGTATTGTGATTTGGTTTATTATCTATAAAACAAATGTTGCTGAGAATTTAGATAATCTGAGCAGACTACCTAACCTACCTTGTGTCTGATATATGCTGCCAAATGAGTTTCAGTACAGCCGCCTCCCAACAAAACACATGGTTCCTTGATGGTTAATTGCAAAACATGCAGTGCAGTTTGACATGTGAGCTAAAAAAGAGACGAATTATCAGAATCAGACATTGGCATCAGACACACAAAGAAATATAACCATGTTTTCAAGGGAACTTACGTAGTAGACTCAGAGCTGAATTTTAGTTGCAAAAGAAAAAACTTGTGTTGCCAAGGTTGTAATGTAATTAATACATTTTGGAATAATAAAGATTAGAAATTAAAGAAAAATACTTTAGCCAGATGTTTGTCTCCATGGACAAGATTAATATCATCTTTCATATATACTTCGTTCTTCAAACTGAGATTCACAAATGGATGGCCTCAAAATAACTGGGTCAGCAAGGTTTGCTAGTATTTCTACTAAAAAAAATTATTTCAGTCTAAATAAGTTAGCTGTATACCTGCTATAGAATATTCAAGTTGCTGTGGAAGTAATAATATCTACAATCCAGTAGTAATAAAAACAGAGACCTTTCATATTTACCAAAGATATATTCTTGAGTATACATGAATCCTTAAGATTGTGACCAATACCACAGGTTATCACTTTTTTTTTATGATTTTATTTATTCATGAGAGACACAGAGAGAGAAAGAGAAAGAGAGAGAGGCACAGACACAGGCAGAGGGAAAGCAGGCTCTGTGCAGGGAGCCCGACATGGGACTCGATGCCGGGACTCCAGGACCACGCCCTGGGCCAAAGGCAGGCACCAAACCGCTGAGCCACCCAGGGATCCCCCAGTTATCACTTCTAAGTTGCGTTTGTTATTGCTGGTAGAAGACAATAAATTCTATTAAGAGGTGGATGATGGGTATGGCTGGGGAACTAATTTTCTCAGTGAATTATTCATACACATTAGCATAAAAAAGTACAGAGTTCAAGTTAATTACTAAGAAAGTTCACATGTTAAAAAAAAAGAAAAGTTCACATGTTAAAGATCTTTACATTGCTTGTAAATACTAGAAATAGTAACTGGTAGCACTTGCTACCAGTCTACTGTAATATCACAGGTAAGTAAATCAGCTTACTTATGACTTTAATTCCATCATTTTTGTTGTTTTTGCTTTCTATATCACCTGGGAAAGTTACAAAAAACAAAATACATAGCTCACCTATATGAAAAAAACTATTGTCTATTTAATCCCTGCCTCAGCCCCTAGATAATGGAATGCAGTCTGTGACCTACCTTCAGCTCATCCCAGGCAGTATCATTTCTGTTGCAGAGAAGCAAGCTGCAGATAGTTGCTTCATAAGGAATAAGATGAAGAAAATGTTTGAAGCCAAATTTTGCAGGGCACAAATCTTTCACACTTCCATAACTACTAGGAGAGATTGAGCCTATGGAACCAATAGGCTGTGTTCCTATTTTTTAAAGTTTAGAAAACACAAAATATATGAGTAAAGATGGAACTTAATAATCATTTAAAATTGATTCTTAGCCAATATTAAAAGTCCCACAAGCATATACTTTAAAACGTGAAATATAAATAACAAGATGCTTCTAATACCTATAAGTTATACAAGTAGTATTCTATTAAAATGATATACAAATAAAGCAGAGGTTCTTTTGGTTTATAGACTTCATTGAACATCTGTTAGGAGCTATTTTGTATTCTCTAGAAAAAGGCACACAGAAATGTGAGTATATTTTCTGGGAGCTTAAAAAATTTGCAGGAGCCCAGAAAATAATCACTGAACAACTAGACTTCTTTGAATAGATTTTTCTCTTCTGAAGCCTCAAAGATTAAGGAATACTTGGATGATCTAAAATTTAAGGATTAAAAAAAAAACCTACAAGATTTATTATCTCATTTGGTGGGTGCAACAGAAAATCTCTGTATTGAGAGGATCTGGCTCTGCAGCTTATGACCCACTGGACACGAAGCAAGTCACTCATGTCACTAATTTTTCTGAATGGGTCCCCCTACAGGAGTAAAATGGGGATGGTATTATCTCCTTCACAAATAAAACAAATCAAAGGTTCAATCTTCTGTATGCCCATGACAAGCTTCAAACACACCAGGGGCCCATGCACAATAGCCCTACTTAATCTGTATCAATAAGGAGGAATGTTGTCTGAAAGGGGGGAGGATGGAGGTAACATTAACTTAGATAAACAAGGGACAGTGGAAAACATAGTTTATCTGAGCCATGGGCTCAGGTATAGTTGTTTTCCCCCTTCATCTCCAAAGGTCTTTGCTCCCAAGAACCAGGATTAAAGCTGTGGCTATTTACACTATGTTCTAATTATATATGGGATAAATAAGAATTGTTGGCTGGTATGGTAACCCAGTGCCCCCTTGAACTATTTTTTTTTTTTTTTTTTCTAAGATAGGTAGAGACACAGGCAGAGAGAGAAGCAGGCTCCATGCAGGGAGCCTGATCTAGGACTTGGTCCCAGGACTCCAGGATTACGCCCTGGGCCGAAGGCAGACGCTCAACCACTGAGCCACCCAGGTGTCCCTAAACTATTATTTCTATGGCAAAATGTTTCACATTTTAATATTTTTGAAGTATATATTCTTAAAAAGATTTTATTTATTTGAGAGTGAGAGAGAATGAGAGTGCATGAGCAGGGAGGAGGCGGGGAGGGAGAGGTAGAAGCTGACTCCTTGCTGAGCAGAGAGCCTAATGAGAGACTTAATCCCAGGACTTTGGGATCATGCCCTGAGCCAAATGCAGACACTAAACCAACTGAACCACCAAGGCACTCTGTTTTTGTTGTTGTTGTTGTTTTTGTTGTTGTTGTTAGAGAGAGTGAATCTTTAAAACTCTCACAACCCTGAGATCATGACCTGAGCTACAATCAAGAGTAGGACACTTAATCCACTGAGCCACCCGGCTCGAATTTAAAAACTAAATAATCTGTAATACCCAATATTTACAACCGGAAAAGTCATGAAAAACCAGTAAATATTTAAAACTATGGGTCTAATCCAGAACATCAACAATGAGTTCCACAGAACCATTTCCATTATTTAATAATTTCCACTTTGACAATCGTGGACAGCCTTATAAAGATAGGGCAATAACACAGATATTAGGTATTCAATACTGACATACATACTACCACCTTTTAATGACTTGTTAATAACTAAAAACTAAAAATAGTAAACTTTAACAATGGCTTGTCTGATAAGTGTTGCAATTGATCAGAATGGAATGACTGATATCAATGCAATTAAAGGGATATTGAAAGTGGCTCAAATCATGAACTCTACATTGTCAGGTTTCTTTGGCTGTAATTAATAGGTGAATATCAACCTTATGTCTGATTTTAATTTACAAAATACAGTGAATTTCTTGCCTGTTACAATTCTGTATCTTATCACGTTAGTCAGTTAAACAAACGTTTTAGAACACCTACTGTGGACCAGGCCTGTTGTCCGTACTAAAAATAAAAGACAGTCCTGATTCTCAAGGAGCTCAGCTGGAAATATCTGGGATATTTAAAGCTAGTGTGCGCACACATCCACCCACCTACCCACCCCTAATTACGAATTTAGGCAGAAGTACAGTAGTGAAGAGGTAGAAAAGTAGAGAAAAGGAGATATTTTAGCTATAAAATTACCTTCTGAATATAATGGAAGAGGTTTGTAATATTCAAGTAGAAGAATTTTGTGTAAAGTATTAAAGACCTTAGGATTGTGAAGCTGTTAAACTTCTCCATATTCCTAAGGTATTTGGGAGAGTTAATGGTTTTAGATTTTTAACGGATTCTGTAGCCTTTTTGGGATTGGAAAATACCTAGAAATTGCCATAATCACTCAATTTTTAGAAAATGAACATTATAGGATGTTTTTGAGAAACCACCTTTTCTGGCAGGAACGATACACATGCTGTTGAGGTTGGCAGCTTCTAAAACTTTTCAAGATGTTAACAGTGACACACATCAAGAAGGTCTCCGCTCAAAAAAAAGGGGGTCATTTATTAACTGTAAGGAGCAAAAGCTGAAGGTGCTTTTTACCTGTCACTTTACTCAGGGGTTCCATCAGAGCTACTCCAACTCGGTCTATGGCAATGACACGATGCATACTGAGAAACTGTTTCAAAGACGGGTGTATAACTTTCTGACACACAACAAGATCTACGTGATCACTGACAAGCTGCCTCCCTAAGCTGAGCAACTGCTCCAGGACTGCATTTTCAAGAGAAACCCCGTAAGTGACCACCATAGTTCCTTCTCCAGTATCAGAGAGATCTCCTGATAAAGAAGCACAAAAGAGTGCCACCTTGAAGGCTTCGGATTTTTTGATAGGTAAGATCTTCATCAACTGAATTTCTGACATTTCAATAAGAATTCCGGGTAATACACTAGAATCTAAAACCCTCTGACCTTTTAAAGGCACAATTATACTGTTTCCTAAAATGAGGCGGTCTTTGGTGTTTTCTGGAATTGTAAGCAAAAAGGCTCTCAGAATCAAAGCACTGAGATGGTCTCTTTCCTCTCTGGTGAGCATACAGGCAGGTTTACTTGTAACGATACTGCGCACCAAACAAAGGAGGGTCTGAGGACTACTAAAGTCAACTAGAATTCGACAACCACAGGACTCGGACTTGAGGTAACTGGTGCAGAGGCTCAAGAGATGCTGATTTAATTTAGTAACAGTGGTGGGTGTCAAGCCTGTTCTCTGAACATTTTCAATCAGATTGCAGCAAAGAATGGCTGTGAATAAGCCACAGTCCCTGAAGCATGACACGTGATTCTGCATGGATGTTGTCAGGATCTTTAAGATGGGATGGGTGACGGGAAGGTTAGAGAGTAGGGCCGACGACTGTGAGGTTGTACACACACAGCCTCCGAAGCCGCTATGCACTTGCTTCAGCCTACCCGAAGGGCCATAGCTTGATGTCAGGATTCCTTTCAAGACACAAAGTGTGGCCCTGACTCTCTCACTTGTCAGTGGCTCACTTTTACACAACGACGGCTTTTTAGCTTCTAAACGAGACATCTTACTTCAGGTGGTAATTGGTGAAGATGGCTTTTATTTTGTTAACCATGTTTTTTCTATTTACTGCATTGTCAGGGGTCTTGACATTTAGAAAAAAAAATTAATCTTCAGGAATGGAAGTCTTGAACATGTAACAATGTGGCTATAAAACTAAATAGCTCCAGATTTATGAAGCTAATTAGCATGTAATGACTTAATGACATATTAGTAATTCCAAATATTTATTTTTTACTTCATTCTCCAATACTCTGTTGTTTGCCTCTAGATTGAGATTTTACAGATTCTTTTGCAGCCCTCTGTATAAAGTATGTTCCAAGATGGACACCTATGAAAGACACCCCAGCTACAAGAAGCCAGTTCTTTCTAATCCAGCTGGTGTTTTTCATCTCTTCTTTCAATATCAAGCTCAGATTCAAAGATGCTTCTTTCTGTAAGAAATAAAGGAAAAACATTTCAGAGAAGTAATTCCAAACATTTAATAGAATGCAGCTTAATATTTTGATGCTCTGCTCCCTCTTTAGATAAAGGAATTACTAATTGGCACAAGACTCCACAAAATCCACTCAGGCTAACAGTCATTCCTTTGTTCTTCAATGAATCCCTACAAGAAAAAGTACTGATATCTGAATGATTTTGGAATGCAGAACATCATAGCTAGAAAGCTTACAGTAAGGCTATTTGAAAATAGTATGCCTCTATAAGAGAAATGCTACATTATAAAACTCATTATAAAACTGAGTCTTTAAAAAAAAAAACCCAAATGTTTTTATTCTCTAACATCAAGATTTAATGTTTTTTCTATAATTCTGGTTTACTTGGAAACCATAGGTCTAAACAAAGATACACTTACATCAAACCCTGCTTGTAAATAATTATGAAATAAGAGCACTGTTAGTCTCTTTATAGTAGACACACTCTGTATTGTACAGGCTACCTCTAACTGTATAAATCTGCACAGCACATTGTACCAAAGAATAAGCCATGTCTTTTGGGGGCATCTGGGTGGCTCAATCAGTTAAGCGTCTGCCTTTTTTTTTTTTTTTTTTTAAAGAATAAACCATGTTTTCAATGTTTGGCTAACATCAGAACTAATTTTATACAGTTTTATTCCATTAATCAATGATTGCCAGTTTTAATGTCCTACAACTGAATCCTCTCCAAGACTCTGGTTAATGACAGTACATATAAAAACCAGAAGATATGCTGTTTGACAAAGAGAAAAATGGGATCTGATTTGCAATTTGATCTCAAAAGGTCTAAATACAATAAAATGTTAACAAGTGCAGTTGCAACTTCTGCTGGCTTCCTTAACAAAGCTGTAAATAAATTGTGTGCCTTGAGGCATAAAATCCTGACACTTTAATAATGTGTGCAAAAAACAAAAAATCTCAGGTCATAGACCTTATCTGTTGAGGTTAGGTGCTTTGAAGGTGAAGGTTCAGCCAATTATTATTTTCAGGAATATGATAATTATGCTCATCACTTGGACAGTATTTAGCATAAATAAAACTAATTGGACTACCAGACTACAGTATACCTGAAGTAGATTATGGCATACATAGTGTGATACAGACCAAAAAGGTGATGTGAAGATGTGCAAAGAGGTGAGGAGAGGGAGGGAGTGTTATTCAGAGTGTTATTTTGGTTACCACTCCTCCCCATTTAAAGGACTGTAACCATGGCAACTGGGCCCAATAAAAGAAAGGCAATGATGGCTAGTTTTCTCCCCGCAATAAAGCTTTGGTCGTCTTTTTTTACAAGATGAGGAAAAAATCTTTCATCTTAAGCCAGGAACAGCCAAGGTACTTAAATATTATTTCAATGGTTATTTTAGATTCAGCAAAATCTGGGACATACGTTTAAATGAAACCTTAGTGAAGTGACTTCCATACATTATTTTACATGATATAGTACAACACAAATCATAAATCATAACAGAAACTGAGACCAATAAAATGATTTTTCTAGTTAAAAAATATTTTTTTTTTCAATATGTAACAGTGACACGCAACTTTTCAAAAGTGGAATTTGTTAAGTTGGCACCTCTAACAGTCTTGTGGTAGTGAGACCAGTAACCCCATCTTTTGGCTAATATCTCTACAAAATGAGAAAGGAAGAAATCACTGAAAATGCTGGTGACTCCCAAATCATTTTTAGAATGTCAAAATTTGCTAACTTGTGGGTCTAGATCCATATAAAACAAGCTACAATTGAAAGAAATGAAATGAACCAAACATATTCTATAAGGCTGGCCAGTTCCAAAGGCTACCATACATGAATGACTGACTTCCTGGATGCATGGGCTTGGCAGGCAGGCTTTTGCAGTAATGGTAACTTAATTAAAATAACAGTAAAATTTACATGACTGTATTCTGAATTTAGACATACATTATAAATTATGATTTAAAGAAATAAAAACAGGTAAAGTTTTCTCCTAAAAAAAAGCCAGGTTTCCTTGGAGAAATGGCTGATTCTAGGTTTGAGGTAAGAAACACACAAGATGAGCTCAGGACTGTTTTTTTTGTCAAAAAAATAACATATTTGGGTCATATCGAAGAGCATAGGAAAAAAAAGAGGCGTCAACTTGGAGGGCATCCAAGATGGTACAATTTGAGTCATAAAAATAATATTGATAATAATAGCTTGAGATAATTCAAATAATATGCAAACTCATGAATTCACATTGTCATCAAACCCCAAAACCCTCATTGCTATTAGGGCATTAACTCATTTTTGTAAAAACTGATAAAGAAAACAAAGCAATTATCTTGCTTTTCCTGATAAATGCATTTTGAGGGGAAACTGAATTGCTGATGAGGGAAAGTTGTTCTAGCTCATAAATGGAAAAGGAATGACAGAATTTGAACATCATTTTGCAACCCCTAAGGAAAACCACCTTTATGGCTGGCAAATTACAGCCCATGGGCCATATCCTGCCGACTATTTTTGTAAATAAATTCTTATTGGCTCATGCTCATGTATTATGAATGAATGCTTTTGTGCTACAATAGAAACTTGAGTAGTAGACTGTATGGTCTGCAAAGCCTAAAATATTTACTGTCTGGTCATTTATAGAAAAAAGTTTGCCAATGCCTAGACTAGAACAATGATCATAAATAATTTTTTTTTGGGGGGGAGGGTCAAAGGAAGAAAGAATTCCAAGCAGGCTCCACACCCATTATGGAGCCTGTCATGGGGCTCGATCCCACAATCCTGAAATCATGACTTAGCCAAAATCAAGAGTCAGACACTTAACGGACTTGAGCTACCCAGGTGCCTGATCATAAATAAATTTCTAATAGATTTTATAATGGAGAGATTGGACTGATAATGTACTTTATTTTTTTGGAAGATTTTATTTGGGCAGCCCCGGTGGCTCAGCAGTTTAGTGCCGTCTTCAGCCTAGGGAGTAATCCTGGAGACCTGGGATTGAGTCCCACGTGGGGCTCCCTGCATGGAGCCTGCTTCTCCCTCTGCCTGTGTCTCTGCCTCTCTCTCTCTGTCTCTCATGAATAAATACATAAAAAAATCTTTAAAAAATTTTTTAATTTACTTATGTGAGAGAGAGCGTGCGACAGAGAGCTCAAGCGAGGGGTGGGGAGGAACAGAGGGAGAGGGACAAGTAGGCTCCCTGCTGAGCAGGACCCAGGACCCTGAGATCATGACCTGAGCCTACGCCAGAAGCTTAACTGACTTAGCCACAGGCGCCCCATGACGCACTTTAATCTTAGCAACACTGAAAGTGGACTAGATATTAAAGGTGAAACAATATGATTCACTAGGATGTATACCATAATAGCACATCTGTGAAGTATTCTTTTTCAAGAAGAAAAAAAGTAAATCAGAGCAGGCCTTCTGATCTAACTACCAGATACAGGAGATACGGGAGTGAGAAACTCATTAAATGACAAAATGAGGACTCAATCAACCAAATTCAGAATGTGGGACATTCAAAAAGCAGCAGACTGGAAGGGGAAATCTAGTAGTTGAAAAGAGAGAGATAATATTTATCAAATGCAGTATGTGGACCTTGTTTGGATTCCAATTCCAACAAACCACCTATAAGGGAGATTTTTTATTTTATTTTTTATTTTTTAAAAGATTTTATTTATTTATTCATGAGAGACACACAGAGAGAGAGGGAGAGAGAGGGAGGCAGAGGGAGAAACAGGCTCCATACAAGGAGCCCGACGCGGGACTCAATCCCAGGAGTCTAGGATAAGGCCCTGGGCCGAAGGCAGGCGCCAAACTGTTGAGCCACCCAGGGATCCCCAGGAGATTTTTTAAGAGACAAATTTGGAAATACATACACGGCCCTGGGTATCCAATGGTAGTAAGTTGTTACCATTAATTTTTTTAGTGTTGTTGGTGGGAACATGAACTGGTACAGCCACTCTGGAAAACTGTGTGGAGGTTCCTCAAAGAGTTAAAAATAAAGCTACCCTATGACCCAGCAATTGCACTGCTGGAAATTTAGCCCAAAGATACAGATGCAGTGAAACAGCAGGACACCTGCACCCCAATGTTTATAGCAGCAATGTCCACAATTGCCGAACTGTGGAAGGAGCCTCAGTGTCCATCAAAAGAGGAATGGATAAAGAAGATGTGGTTTATATATACAATGGAATATTACTCAGCCATTAGAAATGACAAATACCCACCATTTGCTTCAACATGGATGGAACTGGAAGGTATTATGCTGGGTGAGGTAAGTCAATCGGAGAAGGACAAACATTACATGGTCTCATTCATTTGGGGAATATAAAATACAAAAAATAGTGAAAGGGAATAAAGGAGAGAAAATGACTGGGAAATATCAGTGAAAATGAGAACATGAGAGACTCCTAACTCTGGGAAACGAACAAAGGGGTAGTGGAAGGGGAGGTGGGTGGGGGGGATGGGATGACTGGGTGATGGGCACTGAGGGGGGCACTTGACGGGATGAGCACTAGGTGTTATGCTGTATGTTGGCAAATTGAACTCCAATAAAAAAAAATACAAAAAAAAAAAAGATAGCTTGTGCTATATGAAAAAAAATTTTTTTTTCAGTGTTATAATGCACTTACCGTTGTGTGTGTATTTATCCTTAATGTTAAAGATATACACTGAAGCTTGGGATTTGCTTTAAAATACTAGCAGCAATCAAAAAGGGGGTGGAGATGGAAGGATAGATAAAAGAAGACTGGGAAAATATTGTTAAGTGTTAAAGCTGGGTGATGGATAATCAAGACTTGAATGTACTGGGATGCCTGGGTGGCTCAGTGGTTGAGCGTCCGCCTTTGGTTCAGGTCGTGATCCCGGGGTCCTGTGATCAAGTCCCACATCCCGTTCCCTGCTTCTCCCTCTGCCTGTGTCTCTACCTCTTTCTCTGTGTCTCTCATGAATAAATAAGTAAAATCCTAAAAAAAGAGTTGAATATACTATTCTCTATTTTGGGATATGTTTGCAATTTTCCATAATAAAAGTAAAAGTTATGGAGTGCCTGGGTGGCTCAGCTGGTTAAGCATCAGACTTGACTGAGTGACTTTCTTTTTTTCTTTCTTTCGTAGAAGATTTTATTTATTTATTCATGAGAGACAGAGAGAGAGAGGCAGAGACATAGGCAGAGGGAGAAGCAGACTCCCTATGGGGAGCCTGATGCAGAACTCGATCCCAGGACCCCGCGATCAGGACCTAAGTCAAAGGCAGATGCTCAACCATTGAGCCACTCAGGTGCCCCTCAGACTTGATTTAGGCTCAGGTCATAATCTTCGGATCCTAGAACTGAGCCCTGTGTTGGGAATCTGTGCTCAGCAGGGAGTCTGTCTCCCCCTGCTTGTGCACCCCTCCTTGCTAAAATAAACAAATCTTACAAAAAGTAAAAACTAAAAAATAATAAGGTACATATAGCAGTACATTTTTTTTGATAGAATCAGTATTTAACTCACTCTGAATCTGGTTTAACATTTGCTCATCCCAAACTTGTTTTAGTATGTTTCTGATGCTTGACTAGCAGTGTTGATCACTCTAAGACTTCTAAGTGCTGCAACACTGACATCCAAAATCTCTATTTTTACCTTAATGTTTTAGAGGGGATGTTTTCTTTTCTCAACTTCACTTTTCCTCTAGGAATACCTCAATAATATTCCTTGTATTTCTTTTCACAGAAGGAGAAAACAAACCCCAAAGTTTGGCTATAGTAGGCCTCCAAACTCCTATGACAAGAATTAAAGGGGAAAAAATTATGCCATAAGTAATACACATACACACTATATTACACTATACATGAATTCTCACTCCCTCTACACACGCACACCTATGCACTCTCTCTAATGATTTCATTAGTCTAGAAAAGCTCAGAGAAAAAAAAAAAATCAAGCATCTAATAAACTCTAACTCCCTGATCATGTCCACTAAAACTCCCTTTATAAACACAAATCTTACACAGAATGTCTTAAGGATACTTTTTTATGAAGCTTCTGATATTTTACTATTTGGCTTTTTATAATAATTGTTTAATACTTTAAGCCATGCTCTTTCCTTTCTCTTTGAGAGCATTTAAAAAATAAAATCTTGATTTAAAATAATGTAATATTATATCATAGTTTTATCATATGTCAAAATCATAGACCTTTTAAGAACGAGGAAAATCTTACTGAAGTCTTCCTTCTATAAGGAGCTGACCCTAAATTGACCTACCTTATGTCAAAATTTAAAGCACATTATTACTCATCTGAAGGTCAAAAGGTATATTAAGATAGAAAATGCTCCACAATTATAGGGCTATAATTCTCTATTTGGGGCCAGATTAATTTCATAATTCAGAATTTCTGGGATTTTAGAAAAATAATATAGTGACTAGTACCCATAATCAAAATACTATAGAGTTTAATACCCATAAGCAATATAATCATAATATAACACTCATAATCGAACATAACAGTATTTCTGCAGTGAAACTAAATATTCATATTGAGTGAAATACAGACTGTAAATTGCCTCGTGTTACGATCAAATTTTGCTACCAAAGGAATTATGACAAAACCTTTTGGATTTTAGAACATTTTGGAATTATACTTGAGGGATTATAATCCTCAATTATGTAACTATATTCTCTTACTTTAGTGACTCTCAGAAGTAAATTATTTTGAAGCTAAAATATTAGATACAAAAAATTATAGATATTAAAGAAGGAATACAATTAGTATTATTTGCCTTGGAAAGAAACAGAACAATAAAAATAAAGGAGAGAACTTTTATAAGTTACAGATTTATATGCTCTGGGATGGATTTATGGCAAGTACACAACTGCTCTTTTGGACACACCCAAATGATCTTTGCAACATCCTTAATGAAAAGGAAAGGATAAGTAATGGGCTATTCTTTCTCCTTTCATTCAAATGACTCTGCAAGGCAACTGTCAAAGGTCTCCATGGAACAAACTTTTCTAGAAGCAAGCGCAGAATAATATTGTATCAGTGGGTCATAATAAAAACAGTAGGTAACTTATTACCAACTTAAACTTTTTCCTCCCAGAGCTATTTTTTTTTTAAAGATTATGTTTCTCGGGGGATCCCTGGCTGGCTCAGCGGTTTAGCACCTGCCTTTGGCCGAGAAGTGATCCTGGAGACCCGGGATCGAGTCCCACGTCGGGCTCCCTGCATGGAGCCTGCTTCTCCCTCTGCCTGTGCCTCTGCCTCTGCCTCTGTGTGTGTGTGCGTGTGTGTGTGTGCGTGTGTGTGTGTGACGAATAAATAAATAAAATCTGTAAAAAAAAAAAAAAAAAAAAAAAGATTATGTTTCTCATCATTGGAACATACCATTTGGTTGACCAGATTAAACTGAACTTACCTGAAGATTCCAAGCCTGTTATTTCCCTTGGATGTGATTCTTCGGAGGACATCCAAGTTCCGGATTTTCTGGCTCAGAAACATTGTCCTTATTAGGCATTTGGAAAACAGGGCTGCTCTTGATTCTGTGCCATCCCATATGTATGAGCCCAACTAAAGGTACCATGACAATTAGAACTTTATAGTCTTTCCAGAAGTTCTGAAAACTCATAGTACTTCAGCATCAGTGAACCTAGGAAAAGGGCAACAGGTAAAGTAGAGACAAGAACAAAACAACTCCCTTCAAGTTACATCTATGAACTGTTATAAGTAGAATATTGCACTCTAATAAAAGTCAACTATTAAATATTTTGGGGCGCAATATAGTGTAATATTAACTAACAAAAATGGGTATGTTGGGGCAAGCCCGGGTGGCTCAGTGGTTCAGCGCCGCATTCAGCCCAGGGCGTGATCCTGGAGACCCGGGATGGAGTCCCACGTCGGGCTCCCTGCATGGAGCCTGCTTCTCCCTTTGCCTATGTCTCTGCATCTCTCTCTCCTTGTCTCTCATGAATTTAAAAAAAAAAAAAAAAAAAAAAGGATATGTTGTAGGTTCAAAGGGATAGCAGGAAGTCAGGCTTGAGAAACTTATAAAGCAACATAAACCTTTAGTTAAAGATTGTAAAGGAGCCATATGACCTGCTAGAAAAGCTATAGAAATCTTTGGAAATGCTCATGCATAGATATCATTTTCCTTATATAATTAATTATATATTCTCTGAGCCACAGTAAAATTAGATTAAAAAAATTACATTTAGTCAGAATTTTAACAGAAGAATCAAATGGTAATCCTTATACATGCACTAAGAATTTAGATTCTGCATTCTGACACACATAAGTGATGGTGTTTCAGCTGAGATTGGGACAGTCATGCATGGATTCCACATGTAGCAAGTGAATTTTGGCATGCACTCTGAGGTAGAATGAAGTAATGCCATTTCTACTTATGTCCGGAAGCACAGGATTTTAATGTTTACCCTTATAACTAATAACTCTACCCTATAGGGTTTACTGTCTACCCAGTTTACAAAGAGAAATTGGGGCTAGTAGCCTGCCTGGTGTTACAAAGCTAGGTGGTATTTAAAAAGATTCCTTTCCTCTGTCTTGGGTTTGGAAAGCATGGGGTGTGGTCCAGGAAGTCTGTTTTTGATGATCTGTTGGGTTTGGGAACTTGAGTCTGGACAACCTCTAAAAACTCATTATACTTTTGAATTTAAAGGATGCTCATTAGATTTTAGGGGTTAGACTTATGACACTATGCATGGGCCCACTTTCAGAGTTCCTTTCCGAGCACAGAAAGACAATAAGGACTACTCCATCAACTAAGGAGTATAACTAAGAATTAGAATTAGGTTCAACTGCACGTATCTGAGTTTCAGTACCATGCAGTCTTTTATGTTACAATAATTTTGTATGAATGCCATTAGAAAAATGTCTGAACAGAACTTTTACTCTTTTCCCTTTTAAGTCAAGATTAAAATATGCTGCTAATGAGTTAAACACCTTAACTGCCTCAGTGTTCTGTGTGCATTAAAAATAGAGGGGTACGTGGGTGGCTCAATCAGTTGAGCATCCGACTCCTGATTTCCGCTTAAGTCATGATCTCAGTGTCGTGAAATCCAGCCCTGTGTGGGGCTCTGTGCTCAGCAGGGAGTCTGCTTGGGATTCTCCCTCCCTCCCTCTGTCCTATGTGCCACTCTAACACATGTGCTTTCTTTAAAATAAATAAATCTTAAAAAAGAAATAAACAGGGATCCCTGGGTGGCGCAGCGGTTTGGCGCCTGCCTTTGGCCCAGGGCGCGATCCTGGAGACCCGGGATCGAATCCCACGTCGGGCTCCCGGTGCATGGAGCCTGCTTCTCCCTCTGCCTATGTCTCTGCCTCTTTCTCTCTCTCTCTGTGTGACTAATAAAAAAAAAAAAAAAAAAAAAAAAAAAAAAAAAAAAAAAGAAATAAACAAAGCTTAGAGTTATGCCTATGTACACATATCACTTCCAGCATTAGAAACCCTTTCTCCCAGTGTCCAAATCCACATTTTATAAGGACTTTGTTGTAAAACTTAAACTATTATATGGAAAAAATAATGGCCTACTTTGTAACTGAAAGTATTTTATGCCCTTTTCCTGTTCTAAAGTGCTCTTGTGGGACCCTTGGGTGGCTCAGCAGTTTAGTGCCTACTTTTGGCCCAGGGCGTGATCCTGGAGACCCTGGATCAAGTTCTGCATCAGACTCCCTGCATCAGAGCCTGCTTCTCCCTCTGCCTGTGTCTCTGCCTCTCTGTCTCTCTCTCTGTGTGTCTTTCATGAATAAATAAATAAATAAATAAATAAATAAATAAAATAAAATATATAAAAAAGATAAAGTGCTCTTGTATCCTATATACTTTTTGTAACCTTTAAGGACCATACCTTTTATTGACATACTTATATTCTGTCTCTGGAGAAAGCCAATCACAATGAACTGTATCATTAAATTTCACTGTGAAGCCCACTGTACAAAATGCCTTCAATTTGAAGATACAATAAAACCCTTCGTGATTTGGGGTAATGAGGAAGAACTATAGTAAGGACTACTTCATAGAGGGAAAGAGAGACAGGCTGCACCAGTTAACTGGCTTGTGTTGACAGATTTGATATTTTGTCCACAAAATACCTTCAATGAAAGGTTTCAAAGATATCGTCATTCATATCTAGTCTCATCAATACTTACGGTGACTCCAGCACCTCTGACACTCTCGACATGAGGTTATCAAGACACATTACTTTTAATGGATGGCATCTCTTCTATTCACAGTTTACTTCTCCCTGATTACTAACATAATTCAGTATTTATCAGATTTTTCTTGAATTACAAACTTTTAGGGAAACAGTTTACAGAAAAGAGAGTTGTTTGTATAAAAGAATAAAATAATAAAGTTGGGACAAAGAACTCAATAACTAAAATTCAGAACCAATTGAATAAACTACAATCTGTAACAGCTATGTTTGGGAATGTGTACAGAATATTCTCTCCATGTAGAACACAGTGTGTGATGATGTACCTGTGAACTTTCTTTGAGAAGAGTCTGGATTAGCATCAAGTTAGCGTACGTTTAATGACTCCTTGGGTTATCCAAGGGTTAAGGACAAAGGAGGCATTCCATTTTATTTACATAAACCTGTGTTTGACAGTCTATTATTCATTTCCATTAGGATAACTTAAGGGTCTATGTATCTTTTTCTACACTTAGGCTTAGTTAAAACTGGGAATTATTATCTATTTTGGTTGAAAACTCATTATTGGCCATTGTCACTGAGGTCCCGTTAACAGGCTTCCTGGTTAGCAACTAATGTAGACTGATCTAATGATTAATTGCTTTAATGTTTATGCAACATCTACATGCCCCCATTTCCTCTATATCTCATATACTGATTTGGCTGATGGGAGCGAGAGGCAGGTAACTATTTTCCAGTAATAATTCTGTTGTACTGAGATGCTTGGAAAACTATCAGGATCAGGATGATAGGGCTTTTTAATTTACATAAAAATACTACCACACTGTATACCTAATAGTCCATCTCCATCAAACCAGATGGAACTAGCAATCTTTTAAAATGGTACAGAAACTTTAATCTCCTTCATTTCTTTCATATAATAGCTTTCCAGCAATCATATGTATCCAATTGCCTGAAGAACCCACTTCCCAGGACAAAACACATTAGACTTTATTAGGTAAAGCTCATTATTAGTTTTAAGAAAAAAAACAACAGACTTTTGAAATTTGACATTCAACCTGGAAGTGAGGTAATATGCTCCTTATTTTATCCCTATCTTCTTGTGAAGCTTTAACATACAATCAAATATATTTTGGGGATAAAATTTTAACAATTTTTCTTTTTTTCAATTCTTTTGTGGGATTTTTTCAAAACGAAAAGTAGCATCCTGCCATTTCTAATATAATATAGGCTTGCTTTTTAAAGTTAGAAAATATAGGGCAGCCTTGGTGGCTCAGTGGTTTAGCGCCATCTTCAGCCAGGGGAATGATCCTGGAGACCTGGGATCGAGTCCCACACCAGGCTCCCTGCATGGAGCCTGCTTCTCCCTCTGCCTGTGTCTCTGTCTCTCTCTCTCTGCCTGCGTCTCTCATGAATAAATAAATAAAATCTTTAAAAGTAAAAATAAACTTAGAAAATATATAAATAAGGAAAAGAAAGCTCAAAACGTCTGTCATCTTTACATGCTGTTTTAATAATCTTTTCTTGCCTAAGAATATAAATCTTCATTATTTTTGATAGCTGCATAGTTTTTGATTGTATGCAGATAAGCTAATTTGATAGATCTCTGATTGACAGAAATTTGAGATTTGTCTCAATGTTAAAATTTATTGCTAAATGTGCTATGGCAACAAAAATTCTTTTTTTTTTTTTTAATTTTTTAAATTTATTTATGATAGTCACACACAGAGAGAGAGAGAGAGAGAGGCAGAGGGAGAAGCAGGCTCCATGCACCGGGAGCCCGACGTGGGATTCGACCCCAGGTCTCCAGGATCGCGCCCTGGGCCAAAGGCAGGCGCTAAACTGCTGTGCCACCCAGGGATCCCGGCAACAAATATTCTTGAAAATATTCCAGAGTCCTTGCTTACAGTCCCTATATGCCTCAGGATAATATAAAGAATTATCAGATTTTTTTTCATTAACTCATTTTCCAAATGAATTTATGAGATTTTTAAAACCTTGACTTTTACAAAGTCTCATAGTATCCCTGAGCAGAAGGGATACTGAGATTCAATTTGGGAAATGGGAAATTAAGCTAAATACAACTTCTCTTGAGATAGTCCTTCCCTCAAAACACCTGGCAAGTCATTGCAAGTGAGATAGAGCTCTTTTACTGACAGGAGAGATTCCTGAGTCTGAAACAAAACAAGAACGTACTCAAAATGATCAGATTTGATGAACAGTAACAGGCTGGTCCCTGAAAATAAGGAAGTCCTTCCTGTTTATTCATTGAGCTTTACAAGTTTGCCTGGAGTGAAGCAACAGAAATGAGAGCAGAATGATTTTTCCTCCTCCTCCTTACCCGACTTTGGTGGACCTGCAACTGCCTTTCTCTTATCTTTTCTGAATCTTCTTTAAGCGCACTTTTAACAAACCAAGAAAGCATGGGACTCTTGGAAAGATGAGAGAAAGGGAGAGAAGTAAAATTACTAAGTTTAGGTCAAGTAAAATAGCATGTATAGTTTTATTAATTGAAAGGACTTTCGTTAAATTTAAAATACATTCAGAGGCAATCTTAACACAGATAATGCTTTTATATACTCTAATCTTGCATTATTCCAAAGGTTTCTCATTTTGTTTTCATAGCAGTTTTATGAGGCCACTTCATAAATGAGGAAAAAATATATGATTGATTCCAAGATTACTTTCAGGTAACTGTGGGACTCAGCTTGGGTTTTGGAGTCCTAAAATCTTGGCTGGTATTCTTTCAGGCCATTTTCAAAAGTCAAGAATTAGTGACCCAGCTTTGGCAGTAGAGTTAATCAGAATTTTCAGTGCACGATGATGGACAAGAAGAACATTCTGAGTGCATCGTGCACACTTGTAAGAGTCACCGAGATCAACTATCCTAATGCATTAAGCCTGGCATGTTTTTCTGATTCTCATGTCAGGTATGTAAGAGGTTAACACTGGTCTTGTGCCAACTTATCCAAAATTAAGAGTCTATATCCTGCAAATACACATCTGTGACCTACTAATAGTTCAGATTAGCTGTGCTAATTTTAGTTCAGTTTTCTTTAGCTTAATTCTTAGTACAGAATGAACAGCAAGAGTTAATGAACAAAATGGGGAGAAGCTTGCTTTATCTCCTCCACCTTAATAAAATATTGTAATCTTCTGAGTACATATAAATAAAAAGGCCAAGAAAGGAAAACACAGATATATTACTTCAGACCACAAATAGTATCTCAAGTTACAGTATTTCTGTATCTAAAGTAGCAACTCTCCCTCCTTCTACTATGTATTACAGGAATTATCTCTTCAATTTCTACCATTAAGGCCTCTGACAGGCTTGCTGCAGCTTGTCACATCCAAGCTAAATGAAGGTTTCTGGGTGACAGGACAGTAAGGCAAAGGACCAAAAGGCAATGAAGCTTTCTACCAAATCCTAAACAGCCTGGTTCTAGATGTCAGTTTACTCTTTCTGTGTAGCATCATGTCAATTACAACCATCAAGTTTTGTTACTGGCCATTACTAAATTAGGCCTACAGCAACCTAGGTCCAAGAAATATTCTGTAAAAGGTCATCACTTTGTCTACTGGGCTTGCTGAGCGCCATCTGCTGGTCTTTTGGACACAATGTAAGGTAGATTCTAATTCAGGCTTTCATTACCGCTCTGCTTAAAAGTATTTGAAAAATAATAATTTTTAAAAACTTCCACCAAAAGTAATTTAAATGTGAAGAGGACATTAGACAGAATGTTAAACAAACAATTAGCCCAGATCTTGTAATTATATGTGATGAAGTTTACTGGAGCTGTAGAAGGCCTTTTCTTTTACAATGATAATGGTGGCTTTAGTTATTTGGGAAATCTTCATTTCTGAACTCCAATCTCTGACATCAAAAATATCCTCAGTTTTTAATATGGCAGTTTAAATGTTGGCACTTTCTGTGTATACATTTGAAATTTCTGTGTACTGTCTTCATGCTTATTCAACTGAGTGACATATTAGAGATCAAGTGTTTCTTTTTTTTCCCCCTTTTCTATCTGTATCATCAAAAATAACAGTTTTGCTGTATTTTCATCTTGTAAAAACACACACACCAAATACATTACTATCAGCTCTTGGTGAACTGAGTGGATCATACCCAAGTTCTAAAGTTTCTATTTGGTAAAATCCTACGATAGTTCTCCCCACTCCCAAGGTCGGCTTGACCTACACCCAGTAGCTACTGTGCTTATAGCACAGCTGGTCTAGAACACAGTGAAGGTCAACCGTTATGTATTTTATGGTCTCTACTACCTCTCCCACCATTGATGTGAATTCAGTGTCTTTATAAATAAATAATATACTGAAAGCATCACAAGTTATATGGGACCTTTACTAATTGTCGGCAGCCCAAAATTTGAACAGTGAATGAGTGATTAGGGCCTAATGAAAAAGTAAATCAGTTTACTTCAGGCTGTGTATCAGAAAGGTTGTGCTGTTGTTTAGAGTTTACACCTAAGTATACTTAAACTTTACATTCCCTTGCTGTTTTTACAACTGGCTGCCATTTGATGCTGAGGATGGTCGGGGAAGGGGAGTGCGTATCACGCTGAAAGCCAAATTGTTCCAGATCAAGTGTGCAGTTAACTGGTCCCTTAGGGCTACAGCAGTGACCACATACTCCTAGTTAGCTCTGAATCCCTAAAAGAGCGATTTCTATCTTCATCATTTTCAAGAGTTCTATTTTACTCTGCACCTGTTTCTGCAGCTAACCTCAGGGCCAGAAGAAATTGTGGCTATTGGGTATTAGCACTCTCAGCTTCCTGTCTCACATGTAAAACTGATCCATCTCAGCTCATCTTACGCTCCTTCCTGCTACTCCATTATCCCTCTTACATCTCCCACCTCCTACTTATAATGGGTCTTCCTCCTCTGCAAAACCTGACCATTTTTCCCCATTGAAGAGCCCAAACAAATTTCCTAAAGCAACTGCCCTTTCCCGGTCTCCCTTCCAGCTACTATGCACACAGATTCCTTTCAAATAATGAATCCTTTCCTAGAGTCACTTCCCACTTCCATTTTCAAACTCAAGTAATCTGCTTTTGTTCTCCACTCTCCATGGAAACTGCTCTGTGAAGATCACCAATCTTTCCCTTACTTGATCTCTGAAGCATTTTGATGTGTTCCAGAAACTCCCTTAAGTACCTGGGACTCTGGTCTGTTCCTTTTGAGTCTCCTTTAAATGGCTCCTCGGTTTCTATCCAGCTATTCACCCTCATCAAAGACCTGTTCTCAGTCGTCTCTGTCTCTTCCCTGTGTCCGTTCTCTGCGTGGTCTCACTCACATCCACAGCTCCTATTATATATAGCACATCCATCCATCAATGTTGGCTGCACCTTCATCTTCAGCTCACACACATCCAACTGCTACTGTTCACCTCTACCTGTACCCACAAACAGTCTAAACTCATTTCACATAAATATGAATCCTCTTTCATTTCCAAACTGCTGTTCTACCTCTATTAACTATTTTGGTTAAACAACAAAAACAAAAGCATTACCTTCTAAGCCTTTCGAATTCAAAAGTCTGGATATAGTGGTCTCTGCCTTTTCCTTGTATTCCTCATCAAATCAGCACCCAGTCCCGCCATTTGACATGATAATCTCATATAACCTCTCCCCACAGTCATAGTCCAGACCCTCATCACTTCACGTGATGTCCCTGCTTATAATCTCAAAGTGTGGTCCAGTCATCAGTAGCATTAGCATCATCACCTTATGAGAAAGGCAAGTTTTTGGGCCACCTCTGACCTACCAAATCATAAACTCTAGGGTGGGGTCCAGTAATCTGTGTTTTTTAAGTTAAAGTTTGAGAACCACTGTTCTCTTTTGCTCCTCCCTAAATATTCTCCAACCATTTAACAGCCATCTTGCAAAAAACCCAAATCTGGTTGTTTATGCTTTGCTTAGAAGCCATTAGTGATATTTTTTTATTTGAAGGTGAAATCTAAATTTCTTAGTACAGCACCGAAGCCCACCAGGATCTAGTTTCTATTTACCAGTTTTCAGAAGGTAAAGCACAGCAAATCATTTTAGTAAGAAGGCACTGCTGGGTAGTGCGATTAAGGGGATGAACTGTGGAATCCTATTGCCTGAGCTTTCAATCTCCACCTCAGCACTTCAAAGCAATAGTGTATTATCATTTAATATTTCAATTAATATTTGGTTGTAATTTATAAAACTGAAGAGTATTGTAGAGACAGATCCCAAAACAGTGTTTCTATCACTTGGGCTTAGCAATTTTCACGTCGAATACATGTGAGATTAATTCTATCCAAATGTCTATTGGGTACTACAGGACATTAGGCTGGGTGAGGGTGGGACTACTGTAATGAATGAGGCATGGTTCCTGTCCTCAAAGAGAAAGCTTGAGAAGAGAAAGGCACAATCCAAATAAAACATGATTAACTGCTGTATGCGAGCAGGAAACCCCCCAAAAACAAAACAAAACAAAACAAAACTGTAGAGATTAAAAGTCTTTACCAAAAGTCACTAATTTTTCAAAACTTCTGGACCTCTCAGTTTCTCCTCTCTCTTCCTCTGAATTAGTTCCCATCTATTTTTACGTACTCCATCTCTAGTCATAGCAGGGAGTCAATAGGTATGAGAACCAGTAACAGCCACCCACTGTAACAGAAGGTAGCAGCCATTTGTTTTCTGTTGTATTCTCAGTGCAGAGCAAAAAGCAGAGTATCTTCCCCCACCTTGTCCTGCACAGGGTAGCTCATTCTTGTGCTTCAGCTGTAATTCACGTTATCACCTACTCAGCCTTTTTCTGAGCACCCACTCTGAATTTCTTCCCTCTCCACACCCATTACTCCCTAACACATCCCACCACTACCTTCAAAGCCCTACTGTTGTGGGGGAACGCTATGATGTGCCACCCCGATCCCCTTTAAGAACGAAAGGGTTATTTCCCTAGCTCTTGGGATTGCGGAGACAGCCCTCAGTGGTCAGCCCCCTTCCAGGAATGACTTGGTTGAAGAGCGGAGGTCTCCCCTTCTTTTCAGTACAGCAGGCATCCAATGACCAGCCAGGTGGACCCCAGTACCACAGTTAAAGTTCCCTTGGGGCTGCAGTGCAGCTTAACTTTTTCTATCCACCAATTCCTGCTTCCTTTATTCCTCTGTGAGACCCAAAGAAGTTCTTCCTAATAAACGTCCCGCCCACAAATCTCCTCCTTGGAGTCTGCTTCCCAGGGAACCCAACCTCGTATAATCCGGAAACATCCTGCTCATTATCAGAGTACTTGTCTATGGTTTCTTCTCCCATCACTAGAACATAAGCTCCATGGGGGTCAGGGACTGTGTCTGTCTTGATCACTGCTGAATCTGCCAACTCGGCACACTGTCACCGATATCACTTGTTTATGAATATAAACACAAATGGGCAAGGGTAGTGAATGACTGGATCAAACTGCCAGAACTGAGGGCCTCCGACACAGCAACAGTATCTGGGCATGGTCCTACTCGAGAAAAAGATGAACCTGACCCGGGGGGTTTCCATCTCTAAAGGATTTCCGTCCCCATAAAGTCAAGTCCCCGGAGCCCTGCTTCTGCTTCCACACACTGGGCACTAGCCACGCGGTGCAACAGTTCTGACGTCCAGGTCCGCGTCAGGTGGCCCCAGCCCCAGCCCCAGCCCCAGCCCGGCCCGGCCTCTCCCTGCGAGGGCGTGGCCGGCCAGTCCCGCGCCCCAGCGAGCAGCGGGCGGCGCAGGCGCAGTCGGTGTCTCGGCGGGAACACCTCCTGCATCTCCTCCACGCGTGGCCGCGCACACGGGGCGGGCGGGGGCGGGGGGTCTACACCCAGAACTCTACCTCTACGGGAACACCTGCACCAGCAAACACGGGCTGCGGCTACGTTAAGTGTCGGTCTTTAGCTTTCCAAGAAGCCGGCCTCCTCCTCGTCCCCGCCCCCAAGTATCCTTCAGCGAAGACGCCAGTGACCTTCCTGAGATGGGGAAGGAGGCACCACCAAGTCCACCTCCCCTCTCTCCGGGCAGGCAGAAAGCAGGTTTTCCACCTGCGGTGCCAGCGCTCTCACCTGCCCGCCAGCCGCTGAGCCTCCCTAGGCCGCCGCCGCCAGCTGGCCCCAGAGGCCGGGCCCCGCGCAGCCGCCGCAGCCGGTGCTGGTAACCTGCGCTCGGCGCGCGGACACGGAGCATGCGCGGCGCTGGGCGGGCGCGGGGGCGGGCGCAGGCGCAGGCGCAGGCGCGGCTCACAGGCCGCTTCTCCGGGTTCTCGCGAGGTTCTCAGCCCAGAAAGCCTTTGGCCGAGACCGGAAGGAGCCGGGGGCGGCGCTTATTCGGTGTTCGTCTCGGCGAATGAGTTGCAACTAAGGAATTTAAATAACATCAAGTGGACGTGTCAGGGCACAGAATCGGCCAAGTGGCGCGCACTTCAGAGCTGTTATTGAATGAATGACGAAGTAGCCAACGGTTTTCCGCAGCCCGGGCTTCCGAGGGCGCCGACTCGCCGTCAGGCGCCAATTGCCTCCAAAACCAGGAGAGAAGGACTCGCTCGGCCCCGCCTCCCTGGATCGGGCTGGAAAGCGGACATGCGCAGTGAGAGCCGGCCGCCTTCACGGAGCTTTCGCTCTGAGCCCTGCCTCTGAGGAGGTCGGCAAAGTGCAACTTTACCCTAAACAAAGTGGCAGGTCGGGCGCTGTCTCCCCATCCTGCTTCCTGCTTCGAGGACACAAGTTTTAGTCTGTGGAGAATTCAAAAGAATTACGAAGTTATGCGTATCGCTATTTTAAAGTTTATCCGGCATCGTGAAAGCCACTTTTGCTTTCCGACCTTTTTAATAACCTAATTCTTGTGCTAGTAATTTCCCGGTATCAAGAAGCTCTGTACCACAGAAACGCGTATTTCCCCCCCACCCCCCCACCCCCTCCATCACCTCCACTGTCTAGCACTATGGGTAACCGCGATTCATTACCTGCCAATCATACGGCGTTCCTAGTCTCCGAAGAGCCAGTCTTTTCCGCCATTTTTGTTTTGGGCCCTCCTTGAAAAACGGGCGGAGGCCATTTTTCTTTGGGGTAGATTCCTCGCGCTCTCCGGGGCCCCTCGCCCAGCGCTTCGCCATCTTGGGTGCTGGTTTTGGCTTCCGGCCGGCTGTGAGGCCGCCCCGTTCATTTTGTGTTTGGGCGGCGGCTGCGTTTTTACCAACGCACGGGGAGACCCTGGGAAAGGGGAAGTAAGGCCGAAGCTTGGGTCCCCAAAGCATCTGAAGGTGGGCTGGAGAGCCTGCTCCCTGTTGAGTCTGAGTTCCTCAGCCAAGTACTACTACATCTGTGACCCTGGACAGTAACAAAACTAATAAAAGCCCGAACCCAAACCCTGCTACTATCATAGGTAAGAACCTGGTACTCCTGACAAGCGAAGATGTTCTTTCCCTCGAGCTGTTTGCTCATCTCTCTCCCCTTTGGGTTTTTTTTTTTTTTTCTTTTGATTTTTAAGCTTTTTCTGAGTTCTTTCCCCTGTGCTTCCACCTTTTTTCATTGTTTCCAAGTGCTAAAGAGTTGTTGACATAAGAGTGTGGAAAACCTGGGCATAAAAGTGGAAGTAGGGGTCTGGAGAATTTTTTTTTTTTTTTTTCCCTAGGGAAAAATGGAGTGTAGTGAATGGGCCAGGTATTCGTATCAACCTGTGGCTGCCCACAGCCGTCTGTACAAATACAGTCTCTTCTCAATCTGTTTTAAGTTATGGCCTACGTACGAATGGTGTTTGTATGTACTGCCCGGTCATTCATGTGTTCATTGCAGTTACTGAGTACCTGTTGTGTGCTCGGCCATCAGGATTCTGCAGTAGACCAAAAGAAGACAAACCAACCAACCCTTTTCTTTCATGGAGTTTACAGTCTAACTGACCTGGGCAAGTAGCAATATTCTGTGATTGTTTGCACTGCTGGACTGTGACGAGTATCCCTTTGCTTCTTCCTGGATCTCCTCACCTTCCTTTTTTTCTGTACTAGGGATCAGTTGACACTTAGGTCTTCGGTCCCCCGTGCCATCACATTTGTAGGCCAGGTGGCTAATTTTATGACCAATTTTCAGGTTACTTACTTAGTGTCTTGCTCAAAGTGTGGTTTACCGACCGGCATCACCCTCGAGCTTCTTAGAGACTTTAGTGTCAGACCCCACCTCAAGACCCACTGAATCGGAATCTTTTCTATTGAGTGGACCTTAAAATTCAAGGAACATTAATTCAGAACAGGAACTAGAGAATGTCTCTTTTCAACATGTGTTTCTTTCTTAATTTTTTTTTCCCCCTTAAGGTTTTTATTCATTTATTGGTGAGAGACACACAGAGAGGCAGAGACCTAGGCAGAGGGAGAAGCAGGCTCCCTGCGGGGAACCGGATGCAGGACTCCTCCGGGACACGGGGATCATGACCTGAGCGACCTGAGCCGAAGGCAGAGGCTTAACCACTGAGCCACCCACGTGCCCCTCAACCTGTGTTTCTTAGTTAACGACACATCGTCAGTTGATTACATGTTTTACATGCAGTGGACCATACAACATGTTTTCCTGGGTTTTTCTTTTTTAATTTTTTTTTTTTTTATTCGAGAGTGGCAGACCAAGAGAGAATCCCAAGCAGGCAACAGGCCCAGTGTGGAACCGGAAGCGGGGCCCCCTCTAAAGAGTCCTGAGATCATGAACTGAGCCAAAATCAAGGGTCTGCTTGAGCCACCCAGGAGCCTCTTTCCTCAGCCCTTAATGGGCTGAGCCACCCAGGAGCCTCTTTCCTGTGCTTTTAGTCCATCAAGTTGATGTCAGGGTACCAATTTAGCATTCCAGAAGGTTGAGGATTTGTCAGCCTGGTATATTATCAATGTAACTGTAGTCATGGCAACACCTTTGCGCATATTTTACTTTTAATTTATTACAAGTTGAATTCAAAAGCCTGCATGTTTTCAGCAGTTCAGTATTGACTTGGAAAACCTTGGGCGCTTTTATTCCCCATGTTTTGTTTTGTTTTTTTTTTTTTTTTTTAATGCCATCTTGCTCTCTTCTGTCTTCCTGTAATGAGAACTCTAAATCTCACTTGTCTCAGGAATTCTCAGTCCTGCTTCTGAAAGTGGGGATGGTGGGATGGGGTAGGAGCAGCATCATTCCCCTGAATTTCCTTGTATAGTTTTATAATCCTTCTAGCCACTGTCTTCTAGGCAACCACTCATTTCTCTGTCACCATAGATGTCACTATAGATAAGTTTGCATTTCTTAGCTTATCTAAAAGGAATCTTAAGAGTGCTGGTTTTTGGTGGAAGTTGGGAGAGTGGCTGGTGTCTTTTCAGGATTGAGAGCCTTCTTTGTTGCAAGTATCAATAGTTATTTTTAATTGCTAGGTAGTATTCTCTTGCTAAATGTACTGTGATTTGTGTACACATTCATCAATTGAAGGACTTTGAGGTTGTTTTTATTTTCACAGTACCCCTTTTCACATTGCTTTGTTCTCCAGCTTATTGGGATTCCAGGAGGGGGGAAAAGTCAAATTATTTTGTGTGTCCGTGCCTTCTATATATACTGAACAGAGGATGCCAGTGGTAAAATGGGTATGTTTTGGGATTTTTAACCTTGGCCTCAGTCAGTTTATGAATTAATGTTTTATGAAACGTGTTATGGCTTTTTATTTTTTTTTTTAAGATTTTATTTATTTATTCATGAAAGACACAGAGAGAGAGGCAGAGACACAGGCAGAGGGAGAAGCAGGCTCCATGCAGGGAGACTGATAAGGGACTCGATCAGTCCATCCGGGAACTCCAGGATCACGCCTTCAGTGGAAGGCAGATACTCAACCACTGAGCCACCCAGTCATCCCTGTGATGGCTTTTTTAAAATGTAAAATGCATGCGTTGACTTTTCAGTTGTAGCTCTTGATATGTACCTGCCTAATCATTTTAAACTGTGTTAAATCTTTAAAGCCTACTCTTTGTATATTACTTTTCGGAGATTGAAAATGATAACGGATGCACACTAGGAAACCTGCCCACTAGGTAACAGAGTAGACATCTAAGTGGAGAGTACCACTCATTTAGTGTTGGTATGGGTACATTTCTAAAGTCTTTGCTTCTGTTACAGAAAGGCAGTGTCTCCTGGTTATTATGGTATTGACGTTTTGTGCTTGAATAAATCAGAGCTGGTAACTAAGATTGGGTTTGACTTACATTAGTTATAGGATAATATATAGAATTTGCTGTTATAACATCTTGGACATTTAAATTCATTTGTGTCCCTATGTTGATTCTCTAGGTAGAAAAGGTTGAATTTTTTGTTTTGCAATTAAAAATTATTTTTAGGGATCCCTGGGTGGCGCAGCGGTTTGGCGCCTGCCTTTGGCCCAGGGCGCGATCCTGGAGACCCGGGATCGAGTCCCACGTCGGGCTCCCGGTGCATGGAGCCTGCTTCTCCCTCTGCCTGTGTCTCTGCCTCTCTCTCTCTCTCTGTCTCTCTGTGACTATCATAAATAAATAAAAATTTAAAAAAATTATTTTTAAATTTGTTTATGGTAAAATTCATTCTTTCTGGTATACACTTTCATGAATTTTGACCAATGCACTGAGTTTCATAACCACAGTGTCAGTCAGAATGTAGGACAGTTCCATCATATCCCTTCCCCTGCCAAATTCCCTCCTGCTGCTCTCTTAGTAACTCTACCCCAAAGGAGCAACCAAAGAAAGATACGCAATCCATCTCTATGGTTTTCATGTTGAAAAGATTAGATTTTAAGACAATTACATTAATGATTATCAAAAGGTTTTTTTGTACTGTGAAGGTGACTGGAAAACCGTTGTTATCAGGGTGGGACTTGGGATACGAAGTGGATTGCTTAGTTGCTCTTGATGCCTGCAATGTTTATAATGATTATGGTTAATAGAGACTGAGTAACTGATGGAAGAAAGTTAGAGTTTGAAGGCGCGGGTCAAGAAAGAATTCTTGAGTCATCTTCGTGCAAAAGGTGATTTTATTAAAGCACAGGACAGGACCTGTGGACAGAAAGACCTGCCCTGGGGTCTTGAGGAGAGGCCCATTATATTCTTTCAAGTTGGTAGGGGATTAGGGACAGCATAAGTCTCTCAGGTATTTTGGAAATAAGGTTTCCAGGATCCTGAGGGGGCTAGCTATTGTTAGGAAAAAGTCATTTATTACCATTTAGTAAAAACTCAGTCATGAGATTCTTCAGATGTCTATCAGTGGGTCATATGTTGTAGGATGATTGCCAACATGTGTCTTTGTTGGGGGGCGGGGAGGGTAGAGATAAAGAGAGTTTCCAAAAGGAATTTTTATATGTTAAAGTAGACTTACTGGTTCCTGGGGTTCATGCTAAGATTGCCTTTTGCCTTTCGCAAAGTGTCAACATCAAGGCAGTTGAGCCTCTAGAGGAAGGTCACGCTGCCTGTTTTGAGGACTTGTCAATGGGCTGTTGGTAGTAAGGAAATTTAATAATTTCTCTTCTGCCTTTGTTTCCCACATCACAACCACTGATGTCTCAGGAACTCTGCAGGTACTACCTATCAGATCTTATGTAGTTCTGAAAGGATCTCTAGGTAGACACTCATTTATTATCCCACTTCATAGACAAGAAAACAGAAAACTTAGAGAAATTGAATAACTTGTCTGAAGTCATAGAGTATGACAGGATTTTAAGAGGCAGATTTGAATGCATCTCTCTTTTACTAGAGCCTGAAGACTGCTCACCGCATGAGCAGGTGCCAGTATCTATTTCTGACAAAGGATTAAATAAAAATTAGATCTTGCCTATTAGGGAAGCATCCTATGCCAGGACCAGTGAGGATTTTCTGTGGGTACAGCAGGAAATAAGGGGCCCAGATCCTGGGCTAACTGACTGGTTGAAGGGTGTAGAGGGACTGAAAGATAAGACTGTTCTGTGGAATTATTTTTGATAGGGGATTTCAGTATTTGACTGACATTTAAAGACAAAAGGAAAAAAAAGCCCAAATGTTTTTGTCAGTTGCATTATCCTCCTTCTACTGTTGGAGACTCCCTGTTTGTTTTTTGTTTTGTTTTCCTTTTCTACAAGCTGATTCTGGCATTCACAATTACCATAGGAATAATAGGAAAAGCTAATTCTTTCTTACAATGAAGTTGCCTTCTTAAGCTTTATCTGAGTTGTCAACAGCAAGATCTTTGCTCATTTGTCGATTTCCCTTGGTATTTTGTTAAAGTTTGTGATTCCTTCCTTGATACTCTTTTTTGGTTTTTGTGTGTTTGTGATTTTTTTTTTTTTTTTTTTTGTGATAAAAGTAGATTGAATGGGCAGGAAATGAAATTATTTCTTACTCTTGAATTATAGTTGTTCCTTTAGGTGTCCAGGGCCTTTGTTGTTTTTCTGTTTCTCCTGTTTTTCTCTGTTTCTCTCTGTTTTTCTGTTTCTCTGTTGCTCCTATAGTTAGCACAACCTTTTTAAGATGAGAAAAGGAAGTATAATAATTTTCTTGATAAAATTTGAAATCCAGAGATTAGAAACCTAAAGTTAATTTCTAGCCTTCTTAATCTGGAGTGGTTGCTTTGGTTTATGACACAGGCCAGCAAATGTAAAAAGAAGACAAATGTGAACTTCAGAGTGCCTTGGATTTTCCCACAGTATAATCTAGAAGGTCACTGACTTTCTTTATTAGCGTTTATCTCTGCTGTGTATTTAAATGACAGGACAATCATGTGATAATGTTTAATCTACTTCCATTCCCTCCCAAAACTAATTTTCCTAAGGATCTTAGGATCTTTCCGTCTCTATGAAAAAGACATTAATGCACACATATTTTTGGTAGGGTCATACTCTATCAAAGTCTCCTCTTTATGAAAAGAATGCTTGTTTTCAGGCCAGAGAAAGTGGGCTTGAGAATGCGGAATAGACGATGAGATGTTATTTGTAAGATTTATAATATACCCTAACTTCTCAGTATACTTATGTAAATTATGTTTTCAGATATTTGGAAAATTTATCTTCTTGGAGATTGTCCTGAACTTCTTAAAATCAGGCAATAAACTAAAAATTCCACTGAACTTGGACTTCAACTAGAAGCTCTGATAGATAGCAAGACTTGTTATTATGCTTTAAACCCCAGGCACTGAGCTTGTTGATGATGATTCTTCTTTTTTTATTTTTATTTTTATTTTATTTTTTATTTTTTTTTTAAATTTTTATTTATTTATGATAGTCACAGAGAGAGAGAGAGGCAGAGACACAGGCAGAGGGAGAAGCAGGCTCCATGCACCGGGAGCCTGATGTGGGATTCGATCCCGGGTCTCCGGGATCGCGCCCTGGGCCAAAGGCAGACGCCAAACCGCTGTGCCACCCAGGGATCCCGATTCTTCTTTTTTTAAAGATTTTATTTATTCACAAGAGATACAGAGACAGAGGCAAAGACATAGGGAGAGGGAGAAGCAGGCTCCCTGTGGGGGGGCCCAATGTGGGACTTGATCCCAGGACCCCAGGATCACAGCCTGAGCCAAAGGCAGATGCTCAATAAGGCACCCCTTGTTGCTCCTCCTTGAAAGCAACTTTAGGCCTAGGAAAGTAGTTTTTTTAAGGTGCATACTTGCTTTTTGTGTGTGTTTGCACATTTACGTTTTAATGATCAGTAAAGCAAGTGTAGAAAAACCTCAGGGTTTTCCCAGATTTAAAATTGAATGAATACAGAGGCCAATAATCTTCTCCATTCAAATGAATGTTAGAATCTCCACTTTTTAAAAACAAGAAAAATCATGCAGTGAAAAACTAACACTTATGGCCTAAACTTCAACAGTACCTCTGATCTGTTGCCCGTTATTTTCAAGAGGAAACACTTTGATCTTCTGTTTACAAATTTATGTGTTTTGCAACTTGTTCAACTTAGGCTGCATGATACATTCAACTTAAGTGTTATTTATGTATTGAAATAGGTCCAAAGTGCTTTGACCTCTTTTTAAGAAAGCTTAGTGTAGAGTTTGGGATTTGGTGACAGTAGGGATTTATTAGATTAAATAGGTAGTAGAAGTTTAAAAAACATAAAAATAGCCTGGAGCCCCTTATTTGTAACATCAATAGGCTCAAGTCAGCAACCCTTGGATGCACACCTGTGCCCTGCACCAGGTGTCAAAGAAGATAGGGATGGACCTTGTCCTCAAGACACTTATGGTCAGACAAAGGAGAGAGAGAGACTGAGGACCAGAGTTATATGTAATTTGCTGAGTTGAGTATGAGAGTAGTGGTGGTGTGAGGTGCCCATGTGGCCCAGAGAAGAAAGTGATTCACTTTGGAGACTTAAAGAGGCCTCTAAGGAGCAGATGGTGTCTGAGTTGGGTTTGCGAGGATAAGTCCCCTTCAGAGCGAGAGGATATCATTCTCCAGGACTGCTGTGTGGGTGAAGGTGGTGAGAGCTAGAGCTGCATGTTCAAGGATGCACGGTGGAGGTGGCTATGTGGGGGCAATGAAGCTGTGAAGTTGCTTGAGCCTTGAGATTGAGGTTTGGACAGAGGGCCTGTGAAATGTGTGAGATCCTAGCCAGTAATACTGAATAGAGTACTCCTGCTCAGTTACCTCTAGTGATGGCTTTGGGGATAGAGAAGTGCAAAGATGGAAACAGGATTTATTTTATTTTATTTTTGTTGTATTTTATTTATTTTTTAAGATTTTATTTATTTGAGAGAAAGCGAGAGAGAGAGAGAATATGAGGTAGGGAAGAGGCAGAGGGAGAAGCAGATTCCCCACTGGGCAGGGAGCCCAATGCCAGGTTTGATTCCAGGACCCCAGGATCATGATCTGAGCTGAAGGCAGAAGCTTTTTTTTTTTTTTTTTTTTTTTAAGGCAGAAGCTTAATTGACTGAGCCACCCAGGTGCAGCAGGGTGGTATTTTAAAAGCCTCTGGTTGTGGAGACCTTCAGGATAACCAGCTCTTTGGGGTCTGGGACTTCTGGCATCATCAAGTAATGATTTTTCCTTCTCATGGGAGGCAGATGGATCCATCTTTGACTGTCATCTGTTCTGTCTCAGATGATGGGTTGTGTGCTTGAAGTAAGAGAGCAGAGTCTGTGCTTTCCCCAGATTCGCTAATAAATGGTCATTCTGTATTTAAACTTCATGGTTTTCAGCTTTTAAGAAAGAATAGTGAGAGACATACCTCCCTCCCTCCAATGGGGAGATAAGAGGGTGAGTCATAATTGGTTGTTGCACAGTGGTTGTAAAGGCATGAGTAATAGAAGGGATCAGGAAACTCTTCTGCCTCTACTCCCTACCACCTTGCCAGACCTGCAGACATGGCTAGGAGATGGGTACCTTGCTCTGGATACCACCTTGGCCTGTTTTTCTATCGGATTGTTTAATTTTGGATTGTCATCCTTTGCTGGTTATATGTCTTGGAAATATCTTCTCCCAGTTTGTCGGTGCCCCCCTCCCCATTTCCTTATGATGTTTATTGATGAAGAGAAGTTTTAAGCTTTTTATTTTGAAATAATCGTAGATTCACAGGAGGTGGGCAAAAAAGGGGGAGTCCTCTGTAACTTTCCCTAGGTTACCCCAGTAACAATAGCATGCTTATAGTGCCAATATTAAAGCCAGAGAATTGACATTGGTACAATATGCAGAGTTTATTATTACATTTAAGCAGTTTACATGTATTTATTTAATTCTGTGCCATTTTATCATATGTGTCTGTTCACATAACCAGTACCAACAATAATCAGGGTTTGGAACAACACTGCCATAGGCTCCTTCCTGCTACCTCTTTATGTAATGCCACATACTACTCCTCCATCCTTAATCTGTGGCAGACTTTAATCTGTTATTCATGTCTATAATTTTGTTATTTCAAGAATATTATATAAGTGGAATTCTACATTATATAACCTTTTCAGATTGTCTTTTTTTTCACTTAGCATAATTCTCTTAAGATCTACTCAAGTTGTTACCTGTATCAACAGTTCATTCCTTTTTTTTGCTAATACTCTGTGGTATGGATATACCACCATCTGTTTAATCACTCACCCTTTGGAGGACATTTGGGTTGTTTCCAGTTTGGGGCTATTATGTATAAAGTTTGCTGTGAACATTTGCATACAGATTTTTCTGTGAGCCTAGGTTTTCATTTCTCTGGGATAAATTCCCATGAGTGAAAGTTTCGAGTCATATAGTAAATGCATATTTAGTTTTATAAGAAATCTGTCTCTCTTCCATTGTGTCTGTACCACTTTTATGATCCCACAGGCAGTGTAGGATGTAGAGATCCATTTTATTTGCATCCTCATCAACATTTGGTGTTACTGCTATTTTTAATTTGCCATTCTGGTAGGTACGTAGTGATGTCTCATTGGGGTTTTATTTGCATTTCTCTGCTAGCCAATGATGTTGAGCATCTTTTCATGTGCTTATTTACCATCTGTATATCCTCTTAGATGAGATATCTGTTCATGTCTTTTGTCCATTTTCTAACTGGATTGTGTTTTTTTATTGGTGATTTTGGGAGTTCTTTGTAACTTCTAGTTCTAAAACTTTTGATGGATATATGAATTACAAATATTTTCATCTAGTCTGTAGGGAAGTTTTAATTTTAATATGCACCATTCTTTTTTCTTTATGGTTTGCACTTTTTTTGTATTCAGTTAAAAAAAACTTCCCCTTTACTTTGAGTTCTTGAGAATGTTCTTGAGAGGTTCTGTTTTTTTTTTTTTTTTACATTTTAGTCCATCTGAAATTGATATTTGTGTGTTGCGTGAAATAGTGATCCCGTTTCATCTTTTTCCAAATGGATAAACAGTTGTTCAACAACAATTTATTGAATGAGTAATCTCTTCATTTCCCATTGATCTGCAGTGCGACTTCTATCAGCCATTTCCATAGTGTGTAGGTTTGTTTTCTGTCCTTTCAGCCTGTTTAACCTTTGCCAATTCATATTATTTTCTTTACTGTAATATTGTAGTTTTGCTGTATCTGGTAAGACAACCCACCTCCTTTGTTTTTCTTGACTTCTTTTTTCCTTTACAAGTTATCTTAGTGCCCTTTGCTCTTTCTTAGATTCCTGGTTCAGGATTATACTTAGAATTGCATTAAATTAGAAGAGCAATTTGAAGAAGTCTTCCACATTTCCTATTCAGTTTATTCCTAGATGTTTTATATTTATGGGATTGCTAGTTTAAAAGATATTTAAAAATTGACATTTTCTACCTGTTTCAGAGAAATTCTTTTTAATAGTTTGTCATGAAGCTTGTTTGCTATATTTTTTTATAGATGCTTTTTTATGATTAAGAAACTTTTTAAAGTTTATTTTTAGTAATCTCTACCCATCATGGGGCTTGAACTTAAAATCCCAAGGTCAGTCACACATTCTTCTGACTGAGTCAGCCAGCACCCCTATGATTAAGAAATTTCTTTTCTCAGATTTTTAATGTTGTTCTTTATTTTTTCCTACCTCTATTAAAATGGCCATATGTTTTTATTCCTACTTTAATTTTTTAGTATGGTGATTTTTCTAATATTAACCCAACCTTGCATTCCTCTGATAAACGTCGCTTGGTTCTGGCATATTTTTTATATGTTATTAGAACCAAATTGCTCCTGTTTGTTTAGGTTTCTTGCCTCTATTTTCATGTGTAGAATTGGCTGTGATTTTCCTTTCCTTATGTGGCCCTTGTCTGGTTTGGCTGTCAGGACTTAATAAAATGAGTTGTTTTATGGGGGTAGGGTCCCTCTTCTCTTGTCTGGAGGGATTTGTAAACTGGTATTATTTGTTCCTTGAACTGCTGTTGGATTTTCGATCACAAAGATTTAAAAATAGAAGAGACCTGAGACTCACCTGTGTAACAGTCTTGCCCTACTGAGATAGGAAGATTTAAATGCTGAGGCTCAAATCCAGAGGACATGGTTCTCTGTACCATGACTCAGTCATTTCATCATTCCAGAAACCCTAAAGTTAAGGTAACAGCCATTTTATTTCTTTCACACTGAAGTCCATGCAAAACCATATAACAGAGGCTAGGAAAATACCCCATTATCCCAACAAACTTGGTCCCTTAGGCTTTTAGCCTTATCTGATTAAGTTGCAGAACCTAGAGGGGAGAGGGAGCCTTGGGAGACAGGCGCTGTGACATGTCGCTCAAGGATAGCCTAGGAGAGCTGGCAAAAATCTCACTGGTTCCACTGTTGAGGGGCATTAATATGTATATTGCCCAGTGCCCTAAGAGGTGATAACTTTCTTCTGAATATCAAATATTCACCATGTGGCATTTTTTTATGAAAGTCATAAAGATTCAATATACTTTTTGGAAAATTTCCGTAATAAAATGGTTGGGTGCATAAATGACTCAACTCCTATTTGGAATATTTCTTCATCCAACAGACATTTCTTAAGTACCCTCTAGTGTCAAAGCAGTACTCTGAGGGTTCACCTTTGAGAACCTGTTCTTACCAGGGTAGGTAATAGTGCTTTAACCATATTTGGGAATTCACTATTTATTTCACTATTAAGTTCATTTCTAGCACTTGTCCCTAATGGTGTAATGAAGCAAAAAAAAAAAAAAAAAAAAAGTGTCTTCCTTATCTAAAATGACTTTAGCAGATTTGCAGGCTCAGGGTCTATGCATTGGCTATCCAGATGTGTTTTGGGCTTTATGTTGGTGGACTTTATTTTTTTTTTTTTTATGAAGATGTATGCAGTCACATAGCACAATAGTTAAATTAATGCAGATTACATTTCCTTAGCTGTAGACTTCCTTCCTCTTCATTGGTAAGAGAGAAATGCCACTCATGTAGCTCTATTTGAAGTCTTACTCTGTTGGGATCTTGTACCTTCTTGGTGGGAATGTGGGGTGGGGGAGGAAAGGGGATTTGAAGGAGAGAGGGTACACATACCTTGATAGTCCAGTTAACAATCGACCTTGGCAGTTCTGCAGTTGACAGATGGTATTCGTTTACCCTTCGCCGAGTTGACAGGACTCTTCTCTCACCCTTGACCCTCAGCTGTGAGACCCTGGCCTGGTCTTACAAGTATACTTTTTAGAGGAATAGATGGCAGAGCTGAGAGTAGATAGTTTGTGAGGTTGTGACTCTAAAGTTAGCTCTAAAGTTGTGACTTGTTGAGCCTTCAAATATTGTGGAAACAAATGAAGAAATTATATACATTGAGAGGCAGAATGCCACATGATACTAAAAAACAGATTAAAAATAAGCAAAATGTAAAAATATGAAATAGGTGAAGGGAATTAAGAAAAAATATATGTGCAAAATATATAATGTAATTCCTTTTCCCCATGTGGCCTAATTTTACATTAATGGACCATATTATTTTATATAAAAATATATACTGTTCAGTCCTACATTCTTACAGATCATACTTTTGAGATTGGGCTTTGATGATACTTTTTTTATTAAAGATTTTTTTTTAAATTCATAGAGACACACACACACACACAGAGGCAGAGACACAGGCAGGGGGAGAAGCAGGCACCATGCAGAGAGCCTGACGTGGGACTCGATCCAGGGTCTCCAGGATCATGCCCTAGGCTGCAGGCGGCGCTAAACCGCTGCGCCACCGGGGCTGCCCTGATGATACTTTTTGAAGAATCCAGTCCTTTAAAAATGCAGCTATTCTTTACTGATAAAAGCAAAAAGAAAAAAAAATGACTATTTAAAAAAAGAATACTGGAACCTTATCGTGAAGTTGAAAAAATGTAACCTTCACAGTAACATGGGCTATAATCTAACAGATATGGCTTGAAAGCCTTGCTGCAGCCTTTGGTGTGGTCCACCTGTCCTTCAGGAAAGGAAGGACATATGGGAAAACCAGTGTACAATTAAGCTTCAGTTTGGTTGGGTACTTGCTGACAAAATGTTCTTTCCCTTTTCTCTGTCAGCTGAAAAATTTAAGCATCCTTCAGTGGAGGATTCCCTAAATTCTTGGCAGAAGTTTTTCAGACCTAATTTAGTATATTTAAGGGGACTGATTTTGTGTTTATCAGGCTCAAATAACAGAGAGATCTACTTAAAGTTTGCAGGACAACGTTTATAAATGTTGTTTCCAAACATGTGTTCCTGATTCTCTAAGAACTTATTTTTTTCCATTTACACCTATTTCTAAATGAGGTTACTAGGTGAATGTTCTTCAGAATTTCTCTAAATCATTTGCACTAGATCATTCAGAGAATAGAAATGAATAATTAAAGTGATTTGGGGTTTGGATAAAGATATCTTTGCCTAAAAGAATAGAACCAACTGTGGGTGGCACAGTTGGTTAAGTGTCTGACTTTGGCTTGGGTCATGATTTCAAGGGTTGTGAAATTAATTAAGCCTCAATTGGGCTCAGCGCTCAGCAGGGAGTCTGCTTGTCCCTCTCCCTCTGCCCCACCCCATGCTCTCTATGTCTCTCTTTCAAAATAAATAAAATCTGGCATGCCTGGGTGTCTCAGTGGTTGGGCATCTGACTTGGGCTCCCAGGGTCCCAGGATCCAGTCCTACATCCTGCTCCCTGAGAGGAGCCTGCTTCTCCCTCTGCCTGTGTCTCTGTCTCTCTGTGTCTTTCATGAATAAATAAATAAAATCTTAAAAACAAAATAAATAAGGTCTTAAAGTAGAATCAAAGGTTATCACATTTTGGAAAAAAAAATTACCAGATTTTAAATCACCACCGACCAATTGTTAACACTGCTCAAGTGCCTAGTGTTTATAAATGATTGCATCAGGGGTTTTCATATATCATTTTATTTAATCCTTTTGATAATTTTGAGTGAGATATTTCCCTATTTTTTAAATTCGTGATCTGGGACACAAAAATAAGTGTTTTTTTTTTTTTTTGGTAATGAAACCAGATACTCTCAGATTGCACTGTCCATTATGGTAGCCACTGATCACTGGTGTCAAACACTTGACATGTGGCCAATCCAAATTAAGATGTGCTGGAAACAAAATACACAGCTGACTTCAAAGCCTAAATTCAAACACTAAGAATGTAAATATTTTTATAGTGATTACATGCTGAAATACTAAGGTGTTGGATTTATTAGGTTAAATTAAAATATTATTAAAATTAATTTCCTCTATTTCTGTTTACTTTTTTATTAACTGCAACTGCAAGAAAATTGAAAAGTACATCTGTGGCTTGCATTCTATTTCTGTTGTACAGTGTTGCTCTATGTACCTGTGCACACAATTGAAACACGTGAGGGCAGCCCCGGTAGCTCAGCGGTTTAGCACCGCCCTCAGCCCAGGGCATGATCCTGGAGACCTGGGATCGAGTCCCATGTCGGGCTCCCTGCATGGAGCCTGCTTCTCCCTCTGCCTGTGTCTCTGCCTCTCTCTCTCTGTGTCTCTCATGAATAAATAAAATTTATTTAAAAAAAAAAAGAAACAGATGAATATTTCCATGTATACAGCTTGTGAATTATGGCATCCTTTTCACTTCATTCCTTCCTCCAGAGCAACTCTCTTCAACTTGCTCTTCTTCGTGTTGGAGCCAAATTTAGCACTTAATGATTAGGTCCATATCACTAAATTACTTGCTCAATTTCTGCTTAAATTTTTCCTGTTGTGGTGGAAGTTGTAACTGTTTTATATTGATTTTATTTAGGCTCTGCCTTTTTTTTTTTTAAAGATTTTATTTATTTATTCATGAGAGACACAGAGAGAGAGAGAGAGGCAGAGACACAGGCAGAGGGAGAAGCAGGCTCCATACAGGGAGCCTACATGAGACTTGATCCTGGGTCTCCAGGATCACACCCTGGGCTGAAGGTGGCGCTAAACCACTGAGCCACCCGGGCTGCCCTAGGCTCTGCTTCTGAAAAGTCTGCTTAGTATTAATGGGAGCTCTGGCTCAGTTTAGCTCCTATGCCCCTGCTGTATAATATGCACATACACACATATTCCCCATCCTCATAATATTACTGTAAGCATAACATTGCTTAGGTCAAGATTCAGTGTTTGTTATCATGACTACACATGCTAGCTGTAAGTGAGCTGTGTATGAACTACTCTTTTTATTTTCTGCAAAGTTTTTGTTTATCCTAGGATTAATATTGTCTTGTTATTCTTCAGTTGCCTAGCTTTCCATGTTCCTGCTCTAATTCAATCTCATATTCTCCACCATTTTCTGATTTTGCATGCTTGCAGATGCTTTTGAAGATGTATCTCCTGGAGACTTGTAAACTGCACTCATGGTTCTCTCCTGGTCTAGCCCGTGATCTCATTCAGGGGCTTTCACCAAATTCTAGGATTTCCTCTGCCTTTTGCCTATTGTGGCCTTCCTGTTTCCTGTATCTTCCTCTTTCTTGATTAATTTCCTCATTTTGGCAAAACATATCTTCAGTAGCTTCCTGAAAAAGGATGCATGGGACTTAAATTTTTTAAGACCCCTTGCATATATCTAAAAATGTCCCTTCCCCCTCATGTTTTTGTTTTTTCTTTTTTTTAAGATTTTATTTATTGATTGATGAGAGACACAGAGAGAGAGAGAAAGAGGCAGAGAGAGAAGCAGGCTCCATGCAGGGAGCCCGACGTGGGACTCGATCCCGGGTCTCCAGGATCACGCCCTGGGCTGCAGGTGGCGCTAAACCTCTGAGCCACCGGGGCTGCCCTCCCCCTCATGTTTTAAATGAAATTGGAGTTTGGAGACAATTTTATTTAGAATTTTGAAGATATTTCTCTATTGTCTTTTAGTCTCCAGAGTTGCTTTGAGCCGTTTGGAGCCAGGCATTCACTTACCACTCCTTTTAACTTACCTCCTACTCCTTTTTTAAATTTTTTTTTTTTTTAAATCTCCAGTGCCTGATGTTTTACTGTGATATATGCCCTAATATGAGATGTTTCCATCCTACCTTTCATATATGAGTCCTCCTGTACTGGTCCTTTAATTTTTAATTTATTCTTTCTTATTTTTCATCTTTTTTGTTTTTGCTGAAGTTTCTGAATGACTTACTGAACTTGGTCCTCTAGCACTTCTATTAAGTATTTTATTGCAGCTATCATTTTGTTATTTTCTGAAAGTTTCTTATTTTTTTTTGTTATTATATTTATTGCTTTATGGTTGCAATGTCTCCTATCTCCCTGATATTAATGATAGTTTTTAGAAAATGGTTTCTTTCTCCATGCATAGTCCAATACTTTTGGCCAAGTATTTTTTTTCTTGTTTGTTTTGTGTTCTTTCATGACAGTCTTTCCTTAGACAACAGGTGATTCCTACTTGTTTCCTTTTATTTGAGAGTGGAATATTAAAAAGATGGAAGTCAGTTCTGCATGCAGATGTGGGGCTTGTGGGTGTGGGCTTCACTTTGGAGCCATCTGTCTAGGCTGTTTCCTTGGGGAATCCCTGGTGTTACTACTTATTGATCATACCTTTAGGTTAAGTCCAGTTCCCTGAACGGTTTTAGTCTCCTATTTGGAGAAGCTAGGCAGGGTAGAGGGGTGTATTAGTTAAGAGATGCAGAACTAATAGAAGGAGTATAAGTATTATAGGAATTGGCTCTTGCAATTATAGAGACTGAGAAGTCCCACCATCTGCTGTCTGCCAGCTGGAGAACGAGGAAAGCCCATGTGTAATTCATTCTCAGTCCAAAGGCCTGCGAACCAGGAGTGCTTAAATCTGAGGACAGCAGTATCCCAACTCATAGATAGTAAATTCATCCTTCTTGTACCTTTTTGTTCTATTTGGGCCCTCAGTGGATTGAATGATAACTACCCACATCAGGGAGGGCCATCCACTTTACTGAGTGCATCAATGTAAATACTGATTCCTTCCAGAAACACCCTCACAGATACACCCAGAAATAATATCTTATTATTTATATGGGCATCCCTTAGCTCAGATAAGTTGACACATAAAATTAACCATCATAAGGGACATACAGGTTGGGGAACATGCATATCAAACAGTTTGTTAATGTTCCCTTAATTTTCTCTTTTTTCTGTAGGGTATCCCCTACTTTATGCTGTGCCTGGTGCTTTCCATACCAAAGATCCTCTGTCTTACTCTCTTCAAAAGATAATTCTCTACACGAGGGTGAGAGAGGACAGTTGGCCTGGCTGAGCACAGTAAAGGGTTTGAACTGTGTGGGTCTACTTATATATGAGGTATCATTATTATTGTTATCACTGGTTTTTTTCCCCAATAATACAGTACTATAAATGTATTGTTTCTTATGATTTTTTGTGAGGGGAGGGGCAGAGAGAGAGAAGGAGAATGAGAATCTTAGCAGGTTCCATGCTTAGCATGGAACTCAATGAAGGGCTGTATCTCACAACCCTGAGATCATGACCTGAACCAAAGTCAAGAGTCAGACACTTAACTGACTGAACCACCCAGGTGCCCCAATGGTGTTCATTCTTTAAACATCTGGTCGAATGCACCTGAGCCTGTGCTTTCCGTTGTTGTTGGTTTTTAAGTTACTGATTGAATATTATGTTTATATGTATAAATATGTATGCATATATGTATTATAAAGTAGGCTCCATTCCCACTCTGCAGCCCAATGTAGGGCATGAGCTCATTGCCCTGAGGTCAAGACCTGAGCTGAAATCAAGAGTCAAATGCTTTACTGACTGAGCCACCCAGGGCCCCCAATATATTTTTAAGACCAGTTAAAAGTAGATGTTTATCTTGCAAATGCTTACTGTTACATGATTATTCAGCCAAACTTTCTCCTATATATGATTATATAGAGATTTTGATACACTTGCTTATAACTTTTTTTCTTCTATTAAAGGTCTGTAATTACTCTGGAATCAATAATCCATGGCGTCAAAGAAATTTGCTGTTAAAGTAAGTAGTGCTTAATAGTCTTCTTTAAAATGGTTAATCATTTTCTAATATAACTGAGTTCTGTGTTCACTGACAGCTGATGTTCTGAACTTGCCTTCTATTCTTAAAATTAGGTGATTGAAGATTTGCATGTTAAGAATGAGATGGGGGAGAAAAGAAATAGTTCATATGGTTATGGGAATTTCTTGCTTCAGGTCTTCAGTAAGATGCCTTTGGTCATAACTTGGTGCTTAATGTTAAAAATTGTATTCACATATATGTGTCCGTGACATGATTTTTGATTATGAAAAAGCAGATAAAAATGATGTAGGCAGCAAATGCCGCAGGTGGGTGAATGTCAGGAGAGAGGTCTCTTGTCTGTTGGTCCTCTTTTGTTTTTCTTTTTTAAGTATCCCTCCTCTATCCCTTGATGGCTGGGGCTGAGACCTTCTCAGATGTGAGGGGTGATGGGAACTGAGAGGGGAAGAATTTATAAATAGTATGAAGTCTCTAAGATGCCTTCACTGATGCTGGCTGTTGACATTTTTTTCTGTGCTAGTATTATATTAAATACATTCAGAACACCAAAACAGACAAATTACAGTTGTTAACCAGATCAGATACTAATTAATATTGTAGTTATTTTTACCAAGTCACGGGTTATTAGATTTACAATGGATATATAAATTTCATTGCTTACAATTATCTCTTGTGTCCCCATGTTCTATCATATTTCTTATGAGAGATTATAAGTGGTGAACTTTCATCATTTGTCTTTCTAAAAAATGTATTTTTGTCTTAACTCTAGAAAGTTGATTATAGAAACCTAGGTTGAGCATTATTTTTTCCTTGGCACTTGGAAGATATTTTTCCATTGTCTTCTGGAATCTGTTATTGCAACCGAGAAATTTTGTAGTTATTAATGTTTAAAACCACCTTAAAACTTAGTAGCTTAATACAAGCCATTTTATTCTCTTGTGATTATGTAGGTTGCCTGGTATCATTTGGGTCATCTTTTTCTCTTTTTGATGGTGGCTGGGACAGCAGTATCTTGGTCCTCTAGCACTTTTGCTGGGGCTGCAATTACTGGGAACCCAGTTCAGCTGGAACATCAATGATGACATGCTCACATAGCTGTCACTTGTTACTGGCTGTGGTTGGGACCTTACCTGGGGCTGTTAATTGTTGCCTGTCAGTTCTCATTCACCTGGCTACTCCCTGTTGCTTGGGCTTCTCCATGCTTGGTGTCTGTGTTTGAGGGATGGTGTCCAGAGCAAGAGTTGCTAGAAGAGAGAAGATAATTTGCCAGTTCTTTGAAGACCTGGGCTCTGAAGTCTCAGGTGACACTTACACTGTACTCTATTGGTCAGAGCACTCAAAGAGCCCAGCCCAAGGGCAGCTACAGCTTTTGATGTGAGAAGCAGCATGTGCTCACAGGGAAGCAAAGATTTGTGGGGATGCATCTGTGGAGAATAGTAACCACAAGAGGTCTGTTGCCTGTCTCATTGTGATTTCTTTCATAGTTATCTGGGTTATAAACTTTTATTTTGTTTTTGTCTTTGATGTTTTACAATTTTCACTATGAAGCCTCAAGCCATAGGCCTGTTTTTGTTTTATCTGGCTTGGGATGCAGTTTGCATCTTTATTTTAAAGATTCACATCTTTTTTTTTTTTTTTTTAACAGTTTTGGAAAATTTCAACCATTTTCTCTTCAGATACTACTCTTTATTCTCTTTATTCTCTTCTGGAACTTTCATTCATTCATTCATTCATTCACAAAAGACACAGAGAGAGGCAGAGACCCTATGCAGAGGGAGAAGCAGGCTCCTTGCAGGGAGCCTGATACAGGACTTGATCCCCGGACCAATATCATGCCCTGACCGGAAGGCGGACGCTCAACCACTGAGCCACCCAGCTTCCCTCTGAACTCTTATACTAAGTTTTCTGGGTAGTCTCACAATAATTTCTTATGTGCTTCGAGGGTGATATTAACTTGTCCAAGACAGAGTCCGTGTGGGCTGTCTTCGTGCAAAGCTCTGCCAAAACTGTCAGTGGCCCAGTAGGTCAGATAGTTCTGGTCAACCACTGATTTTGGACCTCAGGTGCCTAATTATACCAGAGATGAGTCTCTTGATTTCTAAGCCATACACAATGATGAAGCGGGTTCTGCCACCATATTGCCCCATCTCAGCTACCCTAGCAAGGCCTGGAACTTAGCTCCTAGGTCATGCCAGACAGGGGAATTATTCCAGCCATGAGTCTCAAACTAGCAAGTTAGGGATACAGACAGCATTCTGACACATTATATAGAAGATTGTATGCATCATGTTGTGATTATATCTGTACATCTGATCACACACAGGCAAGGGGCTGGTGCTTCGCTAATCATGCAGCCTAAAAAGCCCCACCACCCAAGCATTGGGATTCCATTCTGAATGTCTGACATCCTGTCCTGCCAGATTGGGTGTATTGGCCATGAGCGTCATGGGGACCTACACACCTGCTACTGATGCTCATCATGTGCCTTTTCTGACGAATGCTATTCCAGTAGACTTGTATGAGTATTGTTGGCCATTTGCCTTTTCTTGTTTCTCTTAATGTCTCTATGCTGCATTCACAGTGATTTTTATTAGACCTCTTCCAGTTGATTAAAATCTTCTCATCTGTATTTAGTTTCCTGTTTAATCTGTATTTAATCTACTCTTTGACTTTATTTTTAGTGACTATATTTTTCAGTTGAGAACTTGATTTATTTTTTTAAAATTCATATTCTATCAGTTCTTTTTTTAAATATACTTGTCTTATTTTTAAATGTTCCCATATCCTTTTATCTTTATAATTTTAAAGCAGTTTATTTCATAGTCACTTATAGGTTCTATTATTTCCATTATTATTTACTAAGTGTGCAATAAATTGGTGATTAAATTGCTGGATTGTTCATGTGTGGAACAGTTTTTTTTAAAGACTTTATTCATTCATTAGAGAGAGAGAAAACACAAGTGGGGGAGCAGCAGGCAGAGGGAGAGGGAGAAGCAGGCCTTCTGCAGAACAGGCTCGATTCCAGGACTTCGGGATCATGACTTGAGCCAAAGGCAGATGCTTAACCACTTGAGCCACCCATGCCCCACAATGTGTGTAATTTTTAATTGTGTGCTCATTTTCAGTCACATCCTATGCATGTGCATGTGTGCTTGCATACATGTGCATACGCACACGTGTGCGCCTCAGGACTTCTGAGCCCTGTAGTGCAGTTGAGCAGTTTCACGTTTACTTCTACTGGAGCCATTGGCATTTCAGTGGTTTTGGACCAGGCTTCATATTAATGTCATGGCTTGGGATTCCACCACCTTGTGGGTAGTACAGCTTTGCAACCCACAACAGAATCTGGCACAAGGTTGGTGTTTTTAGTATTTTCCAGTATTTGCCCTACTGTTCTCCCTTCTCTTCCTTTCCGCTGAAGCCCTGGTTGGATGGCAAGCTTCCAAGTTGCTTCCCTTGGTCCACAAGCATTGATTATTTTTAGTTGCATTTTCATGAAGGTCACAGTTTATCAGGAGAATGAAGGGAAAACTATGGAATAGTTCCTGCTCCAAGAAATTATGGACAGACTTACTGTATAAATCAGAGTATTGCATGAGGATAGCTACAAATCCCATACGTACATAGGTGTTGAACATTGTACAAAGAACTGAGGTCGAAGTTCTTCACAGCTCTGGGCTTAAGTGGAATGAGTTCCTTCAGAACTCTCCTTTCTCTTCTATCCCTTTAGGGCATCAGGATCCCAGCTCTCCACTATCCTGACTGGTTCAAACCTTCCAAAGGGGTGATCTTACCCCCCCCCCCCCGCCCACCAACACTGTACAGAGATATGATTGATATACAACATTGTGTAAGGTTAAGGTGCACAATGCAGTGATTTAGTAAACATAAGTGGTGAAATGTTTACCATGGTAAGGTTACTTAACATGTCAGTCACATAATTGCCATTTTGTTGTTCTTGTGGTGTGAACATTAAAGCTCTACTCTTACACCTTTCTAGGATACAAAACAGTATTGATAACTGTAAGTCACATTAGATCCCCAGGACTTACTCATCTTCCACCAACATCTTTCTGTTTCCCCACCACTTAGCTCCCCACCATTCTATTTTGTTTCTATGAGTTTGATGTTTTTAGATTCCATATATAAGTGAGATCATACAGTATTTGTCTTTCTCTGACTTATTTCACTTATAAGAGTGTATTATATTCTCAAAGTCTATCCATTTGTCACAGCAGCAGGATTTCCTTTTTTTTTTTTTTTTTTAAATTGGCTAACATTCCATTGTGTATTTATGCTACATCTTCTTTATTCATTCATCCACTGATGGACACTTCGGTTGTTTCTCTCTCTTGCCTATTGTGAATAATGGTGCAACGAACATGGGGTGCAGATATCTCTGAGATAGTGATTTCATATTCTTTGGATATATACCCAGAAATGGAATGGTTAAATCACATGGTAGTTCAATTTTTAATTTTTTTGAGGAAGTTGTGTACTGTTTTCCATAATGGCTACACCAGTTTACATTCCCACCAATCCGGTACCAGCTAAGGTTTCCCTTTCTCCACATCCTTACCAGCATTCCTTATCGCTTGTCTTTTTGATAGCCATTCTAGTAGGGGGCGAGGTGATAGGGTTTTGATTTGCATTTCCAAAGGAGCAGTTATTAATACTTTTGGGGTTTTGTTTATTTATCAGTCTTTCCAGACAAGAGAACCATCTTTTGGCTTTGATTTTTTTTTTTTTCCTGTAGTGTACTTTTTTTTTTAAATTAGTTTTCTATAATTTTTTTTAAAGATTTTATTTATTTATTCATGAGAGACAGAGAGAGAGGGGCAGAGAAGCAGGCAGAGGGAAAAGCAGGCTCCCTGCAGGGAGCCTGTTGCAGGACTTGACCCCTGGACCCCAGGATCACGCCCTTGGTGGAAGGCAGGCACTAAACCGTTGAGCCACTCAGGGATCCCTGTTTTCTTTAATTTAAATTTGGTTTGCCAACATACAGTATGTAATACCCCATGCTGATCACATCACGTGCTTATTTTCTATCTTACGGATTTCTTTATGATTTTCTCCCTTACATGTTCTTTAAACAGATTTACTCTTCTCTGTCCAGTTTAAGGTGGAAGCTTAAATCATGGAATTTGAGCCTTTCTTCTTTTCTGATACATACATTTAAAGCTATAAACTTTTCTCTACAACTGTTTACTGCCTTCATTGTATCCCTCTCTTTTTATGAGATGCAGTTTTTGTTATTTTTATTTGTATTTGCTAGAGATTTTGTTTTTCAAATAAACATTTTCTAATTCTTGCTGTGATTTAATTTTTTTTCCTCCTCTTTTTGAGTGTGGGGTGAGGAGAGAGAGAGAGATTGAGCACAAGAGCAAAAGTGGAGATGGGGGAAATCCTAAGCAGGCTCCCTGCCCAGCATGGAGGCAGATGCAGGGGTTGATCTCATGACCCTGAGATCATGACCTTAGCCAAAACCAAGAGTCAGACTCTTAACTGATTGAGCCACCCAGGTGCCCCTGTGATGTCATTTTTTTTGTGATGTCATTTTTGATCACTGGGTTATTGAAATGTATATTTTATTGTTTCTAAGTATTTGGGAAGTTTCTGATCATTTTGTTGTTTGGCATAATTCTTTTATTTTGAAAAATGTTCCATAAGCACTTGAAAAATGTGATGGTTGTCAGGTACATTGAAGTATATATGTCATTTAGATTAGGTTTGTTAATTTTATTGTAAAAATCTATTTTTTTTTTACTAGTTAATTAGTAACCTAATATTTACTAATAGTGTTTTTGTATTTTTGGGGTAAATACCCAGTAATGGAATTATTGGATCATCTGGTAATTCTATTTTTAATTTCTTGAGGAACTTCCATACTGTTTTCCACAATTCTTGTACTGACTGCATTCTCACCAGCAGAGTACAAGTTTTCTTTCTTCTTCACGTTCTTGCCAATACTTGTTTTTTGTGTTTTTGATTTTACCCATTCTGACAGGTAAGGCAGAACAGAGACATTCTCAGAGATGCAAAGTCTAAAAAAATTTCCTTCTAATGTACCCTATTTTAGGAAGAATGTGGTTTTCCAAAATGAGGGAGTAAACAGAGAAGGAGTGAATTTTAGGGTCCAGAATTTTATAGGGAATCTTGCAGGTGAGTGCCTGAGTAAATCCCATGTGATCAGCAGTGTGTCCTGCCTATAAAGCAACCAGTCGAAATGACATGGGATGTAGGGTTCCATGGAAGATGTCGCACAAGAAATGAAAGGATGAAATACCTCACATATTTGAAGGTAGAGAGATTTTTTTAGGTCTGTCAGAAAGGAATGATGGAATGATAAGAATATGGGAAACTAAGCAAAAGAAAATGAAACCACTCTTTCTTTCTGTGCAAGATTGGAAGGTAAGCAAGGTACACTACATGGCTCAGCTTTGAACGGAGGGTACATTTCATATGTTGTGAACTCCAGATTTTGGGAGACTAGGGAAGGAGATGTGTGGGTAGTGGGTTGTAAACATTGTCCTCATGTTCAGTAGAAAGTATGTGAAACTGGAATAATAAGAAATTGGTAGAATCACATAGTATTTAGAAACATGCTAGTAAATACCATATCAAATAGCTGAAATTTTCATTGTGGTTGCTCCTGGTGAGAGCTGGGGAGGGTGGTGACAGGATAGGGCAGAGGAGGCCTGTTTTTGATAAAGTATTTTAATCAGTGTATATATATCACTGTAATCAGTAATTAAATGAGTAAGTGAAGTTCAAAAGAAATTAACCTTAGCAAATTTCACATAGATGCATGTACTTCTGGCTCTCTGGGTTGAAAAATACTTGGATAGAGCATGGTTCCGAAAGTAATAGAAAACTAAATAGTTTGCCACTTGCATCTCAGTTGTTTATTCTGAGACTTTCTCTGGAATGGTATTAGATATCCACGCAAACCCCTTATCCTTCAAATGATGAAAAGCCTTCTGACGTTCCTGCATGTAAGAGAACTTTTTTTTTTCTTTTTTTAACTGCTGTGTCCTTGTCCTTAAACTTTTTCTTATAATTGTATCCTAGGCCAGAATTCCAGGAAATGGCAGCAGTGAATGAGATGACAGAGTCCTTGGAACCACAATTTTCAGGGTCTTTTGACATCTGGGTTACTACAGCTTGTGGTGGGGAGATTAAGTCCTATACTTCTATGACTCTTTTCTCAGGTGTTGTGGTGACAGCTGACCTGTGTGTTCCCAGGGCACCTTTGTGATCTCAATTCTAGGTCTGCATCTACCCCCGTATCTTAGAATTTCCAAAATCAGGGGTCAGGGGTTAGCAAATTATATCCCACAAACTAGCCGGTTGCTTTTGTAAATAAAGTTTTATTGGAATGCAGCCGCTCCCATTTGTTTATATATCGTCTCTGGCTGCGTTTATGCTATACTGGCAGAGTCGAATAGTTGTAACAAAGACCTCATTGTCTACAAATCTGAAATATCTGTCTATATCAGTAAATCTTGGTTTAGGTGAATAAATTAATCTCTTAAAGCACATCTCCATTCCTACTAGCCACAATTCAAGTGTTCAGGAAGCACACGTGGCTAGTTGCAGCTATATTGGACACCATGGATATAAATCTATGCATCCTTCTGTGCTCCTGCCTCCTTACCCCTTGTCAGAGTAAGCTTTCAATGAAGTTACCTTGGATTAAACTGGCTGCAAGGGTGAGTAAATTAGCAAGGCCAAGATGAGGCTGTTTCTTTTCCAAGTGGAAACAAGAAATAGACATGGACATCAATTGTGTTAATTATGGACTTTTATCCATGAAATCACATAGTTTTAGTAAGAAGAACATAAATTTGAATAATAAATTAAGGCCCAAAGTGTCAAATCAGTATATATGGTGTTTGCCTCTGAAACGTTTGGGTCCATCCTCTGCTGTAAAGGTCCTTTTAAAAGTATGTAATGTTGCTAGGTCTCATTCCTGATAATAATTACATCTTAGGATTTAAAATTTTCAGCTCAGGTTCCAGCAAAGCAGTACTTTGAAAGGTTCCTACCTCATTGTCTCTGTTTGTAGATCATTTCCTCTGCTTCCTGCATCTGTTTTCTTGGATTAGTTAGGTATTATACCAAAGTCTAGAATTCTTTTGGCTACAAAGCCTGCTCTGCTGTTTTCCCTCCCCCCAATCTACTTTATTGTGGGTGGGAAAATTTTTGTTGGGAGGGCTTGATTAATTAGAAGGGATTCCTGGCTTCCCTAGCAGTGGCAGCCTGGGAAGATTACAGAGCCTGGCTTAGTGACAGGCCAATCTGTATTTAAGGAAAAACTCGGACCAGACAGATTTCCCTGGAATGTGGATCTGGCTTTGTCTTCTTTCACAGAGAATGTGTAATGACCCCCTCCTCCTTCCCACCCACTCCAGGAGACTTAAAGCTTTTACTTTTGCTGTTGATATTTGTCCACTTTTTTTTTTTTTTTGGAGTATTTGTCCACTTTTTATTCTGGGGACAGTGGGGAGCTGGAATTTTGGGATAGGAAGACTGAGTCATTTTCTGAATCTAAAGTAACAGGTTTAAGATTTTATTAATGTTAGAAGGACAGGAGAGATTTAACTTTAAAAAAATATATTTCCCTGCATCTTTACTATCTATATTTTTCTTTCTTTTGTAGCTATTCTAGTTTTATGTACTGTTCTGAATTTAAGTTAACCTTAGTCTCTACATTTCTTAGAACAACTACAAAAAGAAATATGTCCAAGAAGTGACAGTAATTTCCCCTTTGTAGTAAAAGTGAAGAGCAGTGCTTTGAACTTCTAGAGAAAGAGAAAGTTGAATAGCAAATGGGCTTTTGTCTTGCTGGCTTGCCTCAGTGAACCACTTCAATTCTGTGTCCTAGGTTTTTTAGTCTACCTAAAGGGGAATGTGGTACGGACCCTGTCATCACTACTCATTTGAAAACTGATGCATTGACTTTATGTATTACATTGAAAAAAAAAAAGATTTATACAAATATTTTCATACCAGTTGAATTCTAGGTAATGATTTTCTACTAAATTTTAAGAAAGAATAAAACTAAACTGTCCTAACAAATTACAGAAATTTTAAATGGTTGCATTCTTTATTAGAAATGAATTTGAATGAGGAGTACAACCCTTATCCCTGGGAATGTTTTTACAAAGGCATTTGTCTTTGTCTTTTTATCAAGGTAAAAAGAAGTATCTCTGTATTTCTTCTCCGGGTACTTAAACTCTTCTCATCTTCCAGTTCCTTCTTAATTTTGTCTTCCTGGGGAGAGCTTTTAAGTTTTCAAGACAGAGCCAATAAGAGTCTGCATAGTGGTGGATGACAGGCTCCAACTAAAGTACGCTGCTCTTTGTCCCCTGTTGCATGTTATCTGTTCTGTTACACTGGCCGTGCTGGAAACTGTAGTCAACTCAGTGTGTCCTGATTACTTGATAGACTCGAAATAAAATTCATCGAATTCACCAATAGTCACCGAGTTAATTCTGCCTCAGGTTTAAAGCTCTGAGGTTCTTTCTCACTCGTAGGGCATTTGCTCTGAGTGTTGATGACTTTGAAACAGAGTTCTTGTTGGATTTGAAATGAAACTTCCTTTTCCAAGCGTTCTCTCTGTCTTTCTGGCCAGACACCCAGTTTCTGGGCTTTCTTTTCCCAGTCTCTTCTTGTACATATAAGCTCATGTATTCTTTTCTTTGGATAATTAGAAAGTGCTTAAAATACAGCCCTGGCTTCTCATCCTCTTTTCAATTTCAACTTTCCACCTGCCTCTATTAAATCTCTGCCTAAATTGATCCCTAAGACCTCAGACGAAGAATTCAGTGTGTCATAGTTTTCTGTTAAACTACCTTTTGCTTTGAATGTCCATAATGCTATCCTCATATGTCCCAGGCTTGTCAAATTTGGTATCTCCTGTCCTGTATTCATGGTAACCTGTATAAGGCATGCACCCTCTGCAGAGTATCTTGGGCTTACTTGGGCCCCTTTTTAAAGATTTATTTATTCATGAGAGACACAGAGAGAGGCAGAGATGCAGGCAGGCTCCATGCAGGGAGCCCAACGTGGGACTCCATCCCAGGTCTCCAGGATCACACCCTGGGCTGAAGGCTGCGCTAAACCACTCAGCCATTCAGGCTGCCCTCTGTCTTCTTTTCTTAAAAATTCGGACTTTATGATCCTTGCGGTGTGTGTTTCTTCATTAATCTCCGGACGATCTCTATTCCTTTCCTATCCTGCCATTCTAGTTTATCTAGACAAGTGCCAGGATACTGTTTTCTTAATACTGTTTTCATCATGTCACTTCCTTAAGTGATCAGAGTAATTCCTTTTGTTTTATCAGATCTGATCTGAACTCTCTGGCCTGATTTAAGGCACTCTGATAACTGTTCTTTCTTCCTCTTTAACATTGACCCATGTTTTCATCTTGGAACTTGGGAACATGGCCCACCTATTCCTCTGAAACTGATGCCTTTGCATTTCCTGCAGTGATCTAGCCAGTGGTTTTCTCACTTCCTGTACTCTTTTACCTTTTCTTCCTTAGTGTCTATACAACAGCTTGTACCAGGCTTGATTAATGACTTGCTTTTTCCTTTGACACACAATCTAAACTTTTCTCACATTGCTTATCCTTTTACTTTGTTCCTTTGACTGTTATGTGCAGCTTATGTTTTCTTTTTCTTTTTTTAAGATTTTCTTTATTCATGAGAGACAGAGACAGAGAGATAGGCAGAGACACAGGCAGAGGGAGAAGCAGGCTGAAGGCAGATGTTCAACCACTGAGCCACCCAGGCATCCCAGCTTATGTTTTCTATATGAGCTCCAATTATTGATATATATGTTTACACACAGTTTTACAACATACCATCTCAGCCACATTCTGTGAGAAGAAGGACTTGTACTCTGCATCTTTTGTATTCACACAGGGCTTGAGTAATCTGGAATATTTCTGAGGTGCTCAGTACCCACTCACTTTCCTTATTACAGAGACGAGTTTTTTTTTTCCTTATGATTCATGGAGAACAGGAAGTCACTTGTGCTTAGAGTTATTTCTTACTGGTGTTTTTTTTTTTTTTTTTTTTTTTTTTTTCAGTTGCAAACAGGGAATGAATGTTGTAATCCTCAATTCGTGGTACATTTCTTTTCTTAAAAAAATTTCATTTCAATCTATTTCTCCTTTTAAAAGTCCACAGTTCCACTTTGAAAATATTTTAAGTAATTCTTTTGAAAATGGCCTCTGTTAATAGCCAAAATTACCACCGCTTCTGTAGGTTTTTTAGGAAGTGAATTATTTTTGTATAATGTTAGTTACTTGGACATTATCATATTTCATTTTAATTAACACTACATTAAGGTAGTTTTATTTATTTTTATTTTTTTTATTTTTTTAAAACATTTTTTTAAATTTATTTATGATAGTCATACAGAGAGAGAGAGAGAGAGAGGCAGAGACACAACAGGCAGAGGGAGAAGCAGGCTCCATGCACGGGGAGCCTGATGTGGGATTCGATCCCGGGTCTCCAGGATCGCGCCCTGGGCCAAAGGCAGGCGCCAAACCGCTGCGCCACCCAGGGATCCCCTAAGGTAGTTTTAGACCTTGATATTTTAATTTTTCCAACATACATACATATGCTTTGTATATTATAACTTACTCTAGTATAAAAAAATAATAATGCTGGATAGAAAAGTAGATTCAGGATCTTTCACCAGATAGGAGAACTCAGTAAGTTCCTTGGATTCTCTCTGAAGGCTGTAGAGGGCATCATTGTTCTGTGTTTTGTTAAGTATGTGTGTCTGCAGACATTGTGATTCAAGAAAACACACCAGCTAAAGTGCTTTTAAAATCCCTGGCTCATTCCTAAATTATCATGACATCCTAAATGCGGGTGTTTGTTTGCCTGGGAGTTGTGTGTATGCTCTCATCCACAGTCTGTTATGCCTGTCGATGTTTAGTTTGTTCTGTCTTATAATTGTTCTAACCAGGAAACAAACACCACCATTAACTGAAGCAGTAGAAAACAATCACAGCAATCTAAACTGGCCTCAGAGAAAACATTCTTAGAGTGACACAAGATTGCCTCTGGTGTTCTTCCTTTCCAAATTCAGGAACCGGAAGTGATAGGTTGAGAGTGAGAATCCCCCTTGTCCTTGGAATGCTTTGGAAGCCCAGCCCCCCCCCCCCCCCCCCCCCCCCCCCCCCCCGCCGGTCCTAGCAGTAAAGCCTGGAGGATTTGGTTGGAAGTGGCACGAGTCCTTGAAACCATGGTGTTACTACACTTACTGCTCTTTCTACTCTCCTTATTGCCATCATCACTGTTCCTTTAGGGGATGGATGCAAGGTTGAGGCGTCAAGAGGTGTGTGGGGGCGGGGGGGCTGACAGAGTGTTCTTGGATTCTTTAGTCCCTGGGAATTGCATGCAGATGACATTCCACTGAAATAGCTCTGTGTGCAGCAGTCCAGTCAGCCAAATCATGGAAACATGCAGAGTTCACTTACTGTCCTTTAAAAGCTCCTCTTACAGTAATGTCTTGGAATACCCATGATTAAGTAATATAGGAAGCTGGTCCACTGCATATATCACTTTGTCGCATGTGAGTAGCATGTGACAGTAACATTCTGATTTTAAGACTACAAGAAACAAAAAAAAAAAAAAAAAGACTACAAGAAACATCAAGTAATGAGTTTTAAACAGTGACCCTACATACACACACAGGCATGTGCTGTGTTTTGCAAGTGTGGTATGAGATGAGAAAGAAAGTTACACTGTTTGTTTCACAAAGGTGTAGTGTCATGTAGATGCTGACATGGCATATGCCAGGCCTAATAGCCCAGTTCTCATTACCTGAAGATTCACTATATATTGTATATATGGATATATTATATATGGATAATATTGAGGTTATGCCTAGTCCTAAATTTCTGTTATTGGCTATATTCTATTCACGTTGTTTTAAGTTCTTTTATAGTACTTCTTGAAATTTAGATCATCCGGTTTTTTTAAAAAATTGATTTTTCATGAGAGACACAAAGAGAGAGAGGCAGAGACAAAAGCCCGCTTCCCGCAGGGAGCCCAGTGTGGGACTTGATCCCGGGACTTCGGGATCACGCCCTGAGCTGAAGACAAACGCTCAACCACTGAGCCACCCAGGTGTCCCAAGATCATCAGGTTTTTGAGAAAGAATTCTAGAAGATGAAATTAACATCGACATTTAATCAGATTTCCTGAATTCACATTGTGGTTTCACTTGTGAAAATTGGATGACTTGGGGTGAATCCTGTTACCTCTCTGGGTAACTTCATTTCTTCAACTCTAAGAGAGGAATAATAGCGCTATATGTTTGACTTGTTTCCTTGTGAGCATCAGATATATAATAAAAGACAATGCAGTGAAAGTGTTTGGGAAAATTATATTTTATACACATCATGGCCCTTAGTGATTATTTTACAGTGATAATTTGTACAATAATAGAGGGACGTGGTGTCAGCATCTCACTTGTTCCTGGTCTCATAATTCTTTGGAGTGAGGACTAGTCTAATTCTTTTCATATGGGAGGTATCACTTAACAAACTTGCGTTTATGCTGGGCTCTGGGTTAGGCACTAGAGACACAGGGCTGATGATCACTCTTCCTTATCCTTAGGAGGATTTGCAATGATAAATTAATGTGTCAAACTGTAAATAGCAGTAGGTTAGTGGAACACAGAGATGCCAGAGTGCCCCGCTTAGCCTAGTTGTAAACAGATGAGTACAGTAGTCCTCCTTTACCCATGGGGGGGTGCGTTCCAAGACCCACCCCCATGGATGCATGAAACCAGAGAGAGAGAGAGAGAGATATGTATATGAAACCATATATATATATAATGTTTTTTACTGTATGTATATATGTCTGTGTATATATACACACACACACACACACACACACCCCTAAGATAAAATTGAATTTACAAACGAGGCACAGTGAGAAACAATAATAAAATAGAGCAGTTATAATGATAAACTGTAATAAAAGTTACATAAATATGATCTCTTTCAGAATATCTTATTACACTAATTCTTCCTGTGACAACATGAGATAATAAAACACCTATGTGATAACATGAAGTGAGGTGAATGTGTAGCATTAAGTTATTGTTGGGCCTAAGCTACTACATATAGTCAGAAGGAGGATCATCTGTTTCCTGTCCTTGACTGACTGTGGGTAACTGAAACTACATTAAGTGAAACTGCGGACAACTATTGTACAGTGATTTTGTTCAGGTTTATTTTGAATGGGATGTTGTGGCAAAGCCATAGGTCAGTCAGTTGGTTTGGTGTCTTATTTGTGTGTCAGTTTACGTGGTGGACTAAGTGGCAGGTAGCCGGGGCTAGAAGTCAGGGGGGTTTAGATGTCCTTGCCATTCCTGGCTACGGACAGGTGAGTCCATCTCTTTTGTTTTAGTATCTGTAGTTGTGTCCCCAACCAGCCCCAAACTTCATAATCCCGTGGGTCAGAAAATCCAGCCAGGCAGTTTTTCTGCTTTACATGACATTGGCTGGGGTCACTCTCTGGAATGCATTCAGATACTGACTTGGCTGGAAATCTCAAGAAGGCCTTGCTCACATGTTTGGTTTTCCTCCATGATGCCTCCTTTTTTGTTCACAGGATGTCTCATTATTCAGTAGTGTAGCTTGAGCGCCCTTAGAGCATGGTGGCTGGCTTCCCTAGAGAACTTGGCAGTGGAAACCACAAAGCTTCTAAGGATTGTGTCTAGAGCTAGTAAACTGTTTTTTCCACCATATTTTATTGGTCAGCAAATCACAAGGTCAAGAGAGAGGAAATAGACTCTGCCTTTTAATAGGAGGAACAGCAAACATATACAGGGAAGGTGAGGAATTGTTGGTGGCCATCTTTGGAGATTTTTTTTACCAAAGTTCCCTTATCTATTAAATGAAGTGTTGAATTAGGGAGTCTCTAAGGATGTGCTCGCCCTACATTTTTATGATTCTATAAATTTTTATTTGAGGAATTTTTTTGTGTATGTTATAGTGGAAAGAATTTGGTCGTTGGAGACAGAAAGGTCTGGATTTAAATCAGGGCCTTAACATTGACTTGCAGTTTCCAAAACGACATACTCTTTCTGAGCTTTTGTATTCAGCTGTTAAATAGGGTTAAATAAATAGTGTTAACATAAACTCTCTTCTGGGATAATTGTCCATCGAAGCACAGAGTCATCTTTCAGAAAGTGTTAGCATTCTTTTCTTTCTATTCGTGTTACCTGACATGGGCTTTTTTCAAAGCCAGTAGGAGTTGAAGACATTAATTGCAGGTCTTTTTAATTCTAATATGAAGATGTTCAGGTCTTTAATCACGTTTTGTGGGTGATAGGATATTTTTGTGAGATCAGAAGCTCAAACAAGACGATTCGGCTTGTTTACCCATGTTGGTGTTATGAATTATCCCTCGAACACATTGCTATTTAGAAAACACGCTTAAAAATAACTAATTTGAAAATGTATTTTGGCCTGTGCACAGCTGACTTATTTGGCATTTCTAGTATCTTTTGTCTGGAAGAATGAAAAAAAAAAAAAAGCCCATGTGGGGTGGCCAGCATTCTGTCTGGTGGTTTTGGACTGTGAGAGTACCTCGCCCATGGGCCAGGACCAATAGGTGAACTGGGACATGTGCTTCCACTGCCATGTGAAATGGGTCCAAAAAGCTCAGAGACTGAGAAGAGTAAGAGAAAAGAAAGATTGTATTCACTGAAGCACTAATTGTCAAAGTGCTTTCCTTGGATCAGCAGCATTAGCATCTCCTACACTAATTGTGGTATGTATTTTTGTCATAGTGTGATTGTGAAGGTTAAATGCAATAATTCATATAAAGTGTTTGGCAAGGGTAATCATTTTAATAAATATTAGACATTATAATAATACTGTCATCATAAATACTAATCATTTTGATTAAGTTTTTCTTCCAGGATGTTTCATGAAGCAACTTATTTTGCACTTCTTAAAGCTGCCAGAGTTCTTTTTAGTCCTTTTTAAAGTTTCACAGATGGTCTGTCAGTCTAGCTGTATTTCATGTTGTTATGTAAATGAAGACTTGTTTATGCAATGTCTTAAGGTGTTTCTTACAAAAGCTCATAGTTCTAAAGAAGATATTCCTCAGTCCAAAGTGATGTTGAGAAATCATATAACATAGTTATGCAAATATGTTCAAAGCCTTAATGTTTGTGGGAGTCATTTATGCCATTTAATGAATCCCCAGGCAATGTCTGAACTCTGGAGTTTGCTTTTAAGGGCCATTCTGTCTCTAGACCTCCTTTCTTTCTTCTTTTAGATCTTGATGTCCTTAAACAAGTCTCTGTGGAAGTTTCCCCCCCCCCCCTTTTTTTTTTTTTTTCCATTTGTGGTCTCATAAGGATCATGGTTAACCCCAAAAGGAAGGCCAGCTAGGCTGTGGGGGCCTGGGCTAGGGCCTGGAGCCTCTACACCTCAGCCTGCTGCCTTATTCACTTCCTCTTTTCTTCTCCTTAGCACTATGTTTAAGCCAAATCTCAAAGTGAAAAGCAGTTTATTTGTCTTTGGGACTTGCTGATTCAGAGGCATGGGTGCTCTCTGGGATGTCACTGTCTGACCGCTGAGCTGTCAACTATCCTTTGGCTGAGCTGTCAGCTTCCTTCTGGCGCCTCCTTCTAGGACTAGAAGTGGTTGCTTTCCCCAAGGAAGCCTCGGCTGCAGGCCATGGCCAATGATTGACAGTTTGTCTTGGTTATACTTGCTTGTCCTGGCCCAAGGGCTGGTGTTTATCCTCATATCTCTTGCCTCTCTGGGGGAGGATGTAGAGTGGCTCATATAAAACTGCTGTTCCCTTGGAGAATGAGATACTGAGGCAGGGGCCCCAGAGAGCATTCTGCTCTGGATTTTCAGCAATTGTTCCCTGGAAGCTCTTGCTGTGTTCCATGGAAGAACCCAACTTCCCTGTCCCTGCTCCAGCTCAATGGTACTGCTCCCAGCAGTTTAATGTATTGAGGTTCTGCATAGAATTTAATGGGGGAGGGGAGACATAAAACACATTGAAGAACACCAATGTAGTTCAGCTCCTTCACAGCGGAGGTCAGAATCCCTGTGGAGCAGAAGACAGAGATCTGAAAAGTTGCCCAAGAGAATTTTGTGCCCTACAAAGAGAATAAGGACTCTATTGGACTGGTGGTAGTGAAGGTTCATTGGAAGAAGAAACAAATCTGGCAGGCTGCCAGGGCTGAAAAAGGATACTTCATGATAAGGGAATGGAAGTGTCTCAGAGTACGCCAGCATTGAGCTTCCTGAAGGCCTGGAGACAGCTTTTGGCCCCCCATGGCCCAGCTCCACCATGGACTTTTCTTTGACAAGCAGGGCCCTGGTCTCTGCATCTTCCTGACATTCTCCCTCTGCTGGTATCTTTCTGCTCCCCATGCACGTTATAAAATGTGATGGCTCCTCACCTCCCAAGTGGTAGATTTTTTAACTTCTAGAGGTGAGCTTCGGCAGGTACCCACCTTTGCTCCAATGACTGTGAAATAGGGGCAGTGTCACTTAGCACATATGTGGTTGTCCATGCCTATACTTAACCTTGGGCATGGCAGTTAGAAAAAGGGGCACAGAGTACCTCAGAAGTTATGCAGTAGTACTTAGGGTTTAGAGACTTTACTTTGAGATGTCTCCTTGGCAATCCCATAGACAGGCTTTCTTACAGAACATAATAATGAGTACTTAAAGTTTGTAAGAGGCCTCAGGGGCATCCTGGAGATAGCTAGAATAATCTGACCCTTGAGAAGGTTCTCTTGGTTACTGGGGATGAGGATGATCATAATTAGGGCTTTACTTACAGTTTGCAACTTGCTTTATTGTTGGTATGTATACTAAGGTGCTTGAAGGTTGTTCACATACTGTAGTGTTTGATATGTTATGGTAGTTACACCAAAATATTACTACAGTCAAGAAAAGTATCAAAGAGGATGTCATTCTACTAACATTTCTGAATGTCTACTCTACAGATGACATTGTGAGTCAGGAGAGGACCCAACCTTGAGTAGCGTGAATCTGTCATTAAATCTTAAACTTCAAAGCACTGAATACATTCCAAAGACTCAGCTTTGAGCCCACATATTTGATTTTTGACTCAGCATTCCATTTGCATTTCCTCCAGTGTGTGAAACAACGAAAACTGAATTGTAGATTTAGTATTTTTAATTGTCACCAAGTCGTGCTGCTAGCCACTGTGCAGAGTCTTTTAACAGCTGATGAAACGCTTTTTTAAAGATGGCCTGGTGGGATCAGATGTTGCTGCATCATTGCCAATGCCGCCTGAGCCTGTTTCACTTCCCACAATGACTGATTCTCCATCTGCCATGACAGTGCATTCCTGAGCTGCTGCCCCTTCCCTGGGTTGGTGACTAGAATGTTTATTTTTAGGAGAAATTAAAATTATCCAGAGAAGGGTGTTTTCTATAAAATTTACATGACTCAGCCCTTTACTGCAGTAATCAGGGAGGGGTGTGTGTGTGTGTGTAGACCTTAAAACACTTTTTATAAAAAAATTAAAACTACCAAAGGGGAGGAGTATAATGAACACTGCTGTGCCCATCACCCATATTCTATGTTGTGGACAGTTTTAAATTAAGTAATATGTAAGTTGAAGGCTAGTTTGCAAAAAGTGAGTGGTACCATGTGACCTTAACACTCATGTGTTTAAACTGAGTTTTCCAAATTTCAGCACTGTTAATAGTTCTTCACAAAATCAAAAGAGTCTGTTCTTTCCTTCAGTTTAAATTCTAAGAAATATTATTACAAGTGTATAGGTACAAGAGATCTTGTTAGGGTGTTAATGTGGATAGTCCATGGCAACAGGATCCATAAAAGCTGCTGATTTTGGTTGTCTAGGTTCTGAAGATACCAGAATTCCTTAGATTTCTGATTCCTTAGATTTGGGGAGTATTACTGCACAATAGTGATATAGACTTCACTAGTTTTCCTACCTGTGGGGCTCTTTTTTTTTTCTTTAAGATTTATTTATTTATTTGAGAGAGAAAGTAAATGGGGAGAGGGGCAGAAGGAGAGAAACTTCAGGCAGACTCCCTGCTAAACATAGAGGCTGACTTGGGGCTTGATCTCTTGACACATGAGATTATGACCTGAGCCGAACCAAGAGTCGGAAACTCAACTGACTGAGCCACCCAGGCGTTCCGCCTACCTGTGGGATCTTGATTCCTTTTCTCCAACATGGGGATAATGTGTCAGTTTTCATAGCATTGTTACATAAAAAATGTCTAACCCAGTGCCTGGCAATTAGTAAGCATTCACTAAGTCTCAGCTATCAGTAATCACATTAAAGACACAGCTGGGAGATAGAGCTGTTCTAAGATTGTGCAGGCTCCTTCTTGCCCTTTCAGGTATTTCATTTCAGCAGCCTAGTATGTGAAGCACAAGTGTGGTATGATGGGGTTGTGGGGTTGTTATTGTTGGGTTTTTTTTTTTTTTGGTCACCGGCTCTCTCTTAAAAGCTTTCGTGATAGCAAAAGAACGGTACTCATATTTATTACCTACGGAACTGGTGTTTGTCACATATTAATCTATTTAATTCTCACAACATTGCCAACTACGCTTTACTGTTGACAGTCCTGGAGGTAAAGGACAGTGAGCTTGAAGAATTGGCTCAGGTTGGAGGTTAGAATGGTAAAGTTAGGTTTCAAGCCTGGGACCTCTTACTGAAAGTTGTATGCTTTGATGAAGAAGGCAGAGACTGCTAGATGCAGTCTTGTAAAGATATTAGTTAAGAATTGCCCTTGACCAGTAATAATAGGACTACTTATAGATTTTAATTTTTTTACACTTTATTTAAAAAATTATTTTATTTTTATTTGACAGAGCACAAACAAGAGGAGTGGCAGAGGGAGAGAGGGTGAAGCAGGTTCCCCACTGAGCAGGGAGCCCGATTTTGGGAGTTGGTCCTAGGACACCTGAGCCAAAGGCAGACCTTAACCGACTCAGCCACCCAGGTGCCCCTAGATTTTAGTTGTTAATGTTTAAATAACTATATTACTAACATTTACTAGCTGTATTAAAAACCCTCTCTTGGGAAATAAGCAGGGCAGATGTAATTATTAAAGAGGGGACCCTGGAGCTCTCAATTCTGGTTCTTTATTGCCCTCCCTTCAAAAAAGTCTTTCAGTGAAAAAGATGCATTGAAGATCATATTAGTCATAGGTCAGTTTTGGGCTCCATTCTCCTTAATGAACCAGGCCACTTCTGCCAAGCCCTTCTTCGGGTAAGTGCCCCTCTCAAGGGAGAGATTCTTGAGCTCCTTTGGCTTACCAAATGGATAGGGTGAGAGAGAATGAAGAGGGACAGTGAGAGAGGAAGAGGTCAGTCCCAAAGCAAAAGACATGTTGACTCCATAGTTAGGGAAAAGGAAAAGAAAACTGCCCAAGAGCTAGAGTTCCAGGGACAGGCTGGTCAGTCCTTCCCCAACTAAGGCCTCTGCCTTGGTCTTGACCTAGTTTGAGGGAAGAAGTTAGGGAGACCTTGGGAAGTGAGTGGTATCATTGAGCTCTACCTAGATGCCCACATATCAGTGACTATGGCTTCTTCCCAACATGACAAATCTGCCTCTCCGGTTGGGGATAATCTGGATAGTCAGCTGGTGTGGATGCAAAGTAAAAATCAGTGTGCGGTAACCTCTAGACTCTTCGTGTACTTCTTTTTTCAAAACCTATGGAAAATCAAAGAAATCCTGAAATGCATAACGAAGAAAAATTGTATGCCCACCACTCATATTTATATTCTAATAGTTAATATTTTTGCAGTATTAACCTTTATACTTTTATTTAAAAACAGACAATAGACTTGTTTTATACAAACTTGTTTTATTAAAACAAAAAGGACCCTTTTTCATTATGAAGAATTCAAATATGAAAAAAAAGATCACTCAAGATCTCTTTTGGAAACAGCTCTTGCTAGCTTTAGATGAACGTCATTCCAGGTAGATACTATGAATATATCATATATACTGATAGAATGATCACAGCAAAAGGTAGAAGCACTTTTGTTAAATCTTGGATATTACAGCTGTTACTTCAATTAAAAACAAAATGTAATTTTACTTTAATAGTAGAAAAAAGCTGAATTGAAATGTAAGGAATTGTATCTCAGATTTCTTCTCATGTAGATTTTATTTCCTGAAAGATATCCCTAAGATTAAAATAGTTTGCAAATAAGCAGCTGAACTCATTTTTTAAAAGCCAGATTTCAGCCTTAGGCCCCAGGATAGACCACTTGCTTTAAGAGTGGGCAACAGCCTCTCACCCTTTCTTCTCATCTCACTATTTTTGTTATTTTTATGTTTTTCAGTTTTGTATTATTGACATTTTTGTCCCATGCTGTTCAGTATGGTAGCCACTGACTGTGTGTGGCTATTTAATTTTATTTTATTTTATTATTATTATTTTTTTAATTTTTATTTATTTATGATAGTCACAGAGAGAGAGAGAGGGGCAGAGACACAGGCAGAGGGAGAAGCAGGCTCCATGCACCGGGAGCCTGATGTGGGATTCGATCCCGGGTCTCCAGGATCGCGCCCTGGGCCAAAGGCAGGCGCCAAACCGCTGCGCCACCCAGGGATCCCGGCTATTTAATTTTAAACTTAAATTTACATAAAATTAAAAATTGAATTCTTCAGTCTCACCACATTTCAGGAGCTCAGTTAGCCACAGGTGGCTAGTGAGTTAGTGCAGGTATTACAGAAAGTTCTCTTGGACAGAACTGTGTGTCTTGAAGGGGTTATTGGAGGTGCTTATCCCGAATTCTTTCATGTTTGAGACTGTCTCTTATTTGCCATTATATTTGCAGGCTACTTTGGCACATATTTTCTTTCCCTCAGGATCTCGTAACAGAACTTTCACCAGTGTCTTCTGCTGTGGAGAAATGTAAAGCCAGCCCAGTATTTCCTTTGTTATACAGATGACTTGTTTTTTTATTCTTGGATACCGGAAAGATTTCATAAATATCTCTCAGTCTGGAGTACTGTCATATCTTCTAAAAAAAAAAAAATTTCTGGAACATTTGTTTTTTGGTCTACAAATTCTGTTCATTCTTCATCCCATGGAGATTTTTTTTTTTAAAGAATTTATTTATTTATTCATGAGAAACACACACGGGGGGAGGGAGGGGAGGGAGAGAAGCAGGCTCCATGCAGGGAGCCTGACGTGGGACTCGATCCCTGGTCTCCAGGATCAGGCCCTGGGCTGAAGGTGGTGCTAAATCCCTAAGCCACCTGGGCTGCCCCCATGGAGATTCTTAGGTTGTCTCTTATCCTATGTTGTCTCTTATTCTTAGTTGTCTCATCTCTCACCTGTCTGTTTCTTACGTTGCCCACTTCACAGATAGGTCCTCCTATTAAATTATTTTCATTCGCTTTCTATATTTACTTTTCTCTAATTGTTTTAATGTCTTTGTTTCTTTTATTTTTTAATCTGAAATGATTATACTAACCATATCATCATGATTGTCAGTAAATTAGTTTTTAGGGTTGGTAATTTCTTGTCTTGTTTTGTTTTCACTTATTATTTATATAATGATACTAATTTTGATCGAGTCCCGCATCAGGCTCTCTGCAGGGAGCCTGCTTCTCCCTCTGCCTATGTCTCTGCCTCTCTCTCTCTCTCTCATGAATAAATAAATAAAATCTTAAAAAAAACCCACAAAAAATAAAAATATTTGCTGAGTCACAGTTTCTAGAAATCTAGATGCATCTTGTTTAGGATTTCTCACAAGGATTTAATCACTTGTCAGCTGGGACAGCAGTCTTCTCAAGGCTTAGTTAGGGAAGATCTTATTTCTAGGTCACTCACATGATATTGGCAGGATGTTTCAAGTGCTCACTGGCGGTTAGCTGGAGACATCTGTTTCTCAACACATGTGCCTCTCCAGAAGGCACCTCACAACATGGCAGGTGGATTTCCTCAGAGAGAGCAAGAGAGGGTGCCCAAGATGGAAGCACAACCTCTTTGTAACCTAACCTCAACATTATATCACATAATCACCTCTGCCACCTTCTGTTTGTTAGAAGCAAGTCATTAAACCTAGTCCAAAATCAAGGGAACAGGGTTATAGAAGATCGTGAAAACCAGGAGATGAGATCATTGGAGGCCATCACACCCTCTTTACCATTTTATTCTGTTTTATCATTGTCTTTGGGTTCTTGATTTAATGAATTTTCTCCCTAGCCCTGAGTGGCTTGGGTTTCTTGAAGCAATTAGATACTCCTATTTCTCACATTATGCTTCCCTTTTAGAGTGGCATATGCCTTTTGCACATGTTCCTTTTTTATATCGTGCTTTTTCATAGAAACCCAAAGCCATGCCATTTATTTCAATCTCCATTTTCTGTGGCTCTGTTCACACATTCTATTTGCTTTGATACAGTGTGAATGACTTTTTTATATTCTTCCCTCTGTATCTGATGCCAGTTAATTTCCCTTCAAACTAAAGTTTGAGGATTGGGTATTTTGGCCAGTCCATTTTTATGAAGCTGTAAAGGATGGTCTCTGGAGGAAGGAAGCTCAGTTGCAGTAAGGAAGTTAATACCACTATATCTGGATCCTCCTCTCTTCTGAGGTTCTGTTAGAGGTCCTGTGCCAGAATTCATTCCTTGTTGGGGAAGGGTGAGGCAGGGCTAGATCATCTTCTGTGAAAACGTTCTGTTGTTAACTCTGCCCTCCAAAAGGCTGTTTCCCATATTTAATAGAAGGGAATAAAAAGCAGGTTTGCTGGAGTAGGCAGATAAGCTGAGGCAACATTTTGGGGTGATGACTCTAAAACTAAACTATAGGGGATCCCTGGGTGGCTCAGTGGTTTGGCGCCTGCCTTCAGCCCAGGGCGTGATCCTGGAGTCCCGGGATCGAGTCCCACATAAGGCTCCCTGCATGGAGCCTGCTTCTCCCTCTGCCTGTGTCTCTGCCTCTCTCTCTCTCTCATGAATAAATAAATAAATAAAATCTTAAAAAAAAATAAAACTAAACTATGATGACTCTTGCACAACTATATAGATTTATTAAAACTTATCAAATTGGCAACCTAAAATAGGTAAATTTTATGATATGCAAATTAAAACTAAATAAAATTGTTTTACAAAAGCATATTTGTTCAGTGTGCTTTTCTTGAGAATTAGAAGTATTAAGAATAATTTTCAGGATGGTGATGACTCAGTAGTCCCAACAATTCATGTTTATTAATTAATTTAGTGGACGTGTACTACCATTGTTAAGTAAAACCAGAAAGATAGTTTTATAATTATTATGGAATGAGTTGATTGGTTCTCTTTAGCTTCACTAGCAACCAACATGCTAGTTTGCTAGTATTGATTGGATGGTATATAAATGAAAATGTCCTACCTAAATGTTGCAAAAATGCAAATGGATTTTATTTATTTTCCAAATGTAAAAGAAGCCAGGAGCAAAAAGAAGAAAATGTGAAGTAATGCTTTCCTAAAAATATTCTATGATGAGCTAGCCTTTTATTTATGTAGAATCGAGTAGAGCCAAATCTTGATGATCTTAAGATTGCAAAGATTTGATATATTGTAGATAAGGAATTACAAAATTACAACCTTCATTTTTTTTAAGATTTTATTTATATATTTATGAGAGACACACAGAGAGAGGTAGAGACATAGGCAGAGGGAGAATCAGGCTCTCACAGGGAGCCCAATGCAGGACTCGATCCTGGAACCCTGGGTTCATGCCCTGCGCCAGCCAGACGCTCAACTGCTGATCCACCCAGGTGTCCCACAAACTACATTTCTTTTAGCAGGAGCTTTTTTTTTTTAAATTTTTTTTTTATTTATGATAGTCACACAGAGAGAGAGAGAGGCAGAGACACAGGCAGAGGGAGAAGCAGGCTCCATGCACCGGGAGCCCGACGTGGGATTCGATCCCGGGCCTCCAGGATCGCACCCTGGACCAAAGGCAGGCGCCAAACCGCTGCGCCACCCAGGGATCCCCCTTTTAGCAGGAGCTTTATTCACTTATCTAAGGTATCTTTATTGGGTGCTCATTACTCTGGTAATCAATTAGTTGCAAAAAGAAATATGGCAAGCTTCCTACTGGTCAGCCTTCAGCAAACAGATAGGTAAAGACTTCTGCGTGCTTGTCACTGTTAGGCACTGTGGTGGGACATACGAAAACTGTGAAGTCCTTAAAGGAGGAGCTGGATCTTACAAATTTCTTTTTATATCTCTGATCTTTGTATATTACAGATGTTTTGTAAATATTTAATGCGTGAGTGAATAAAAGAATAAGAAAGATGTACTCCTTATCTTCCAGAAAAGTATATTCTAGTTAGGAGACTAAATTACATGCATATGAAAAAGATAGATGATAACCCAGGGCCCCTTATACATCCCAAGTATTCACATTGTCCGAGTTGTGCCTGAAAAAGGTGGAGAAGGGTGGTGGCTAAGAGTGCTCAGAAGAGCCAGGAGAGTTAGTGATAATTGAGTGGGTACACCTGCATCCTGAATAAGAACAGAGAATATTCTTGAAAAGGCCAAATGCACTGGCTTCAAGGTAGAAATGAAAATGGTTTTCTGGAGATCTGGGAGACAGGACAGAATCTGGATGCAGAGGAAAGAACTGAGAAAATTGAGTTGGATGGAAAGAGTGGCTGTAGTGCCCATGGCTTTGAAAGCATAAGTGTAGAGATTGGGTTTGTTTTATTGGGTACTGTGGAGTCAGTGGGTTCTTGAGCCAAGAAACAATTAGATTAAAATTTGTAAACTCACTCTTAAAACTCACTCTTAAAGTTACTGATTGACCCTGTGGATAATTTTGCTCTTTTTTGCAAATCAATATGCAAGATGCTTATGGATTTTAATAAGGTTTGTACGTTTGATTGTTGCATTTTCTTTTTTTTTTTTCTAGCACCTTATGCACATTCTTCATTTTTTAATTTTCCTACATAGGGATTCTAACATAGTCTTGCAAATAAAAACAAAAATATTTTATTTGAAACATGGAGGCAGAAATTCATTGAGGGTGTTGTATGCAGGACACAAGTGAGGAGTTTAGATGTGAGGTACTACACAGGATGGTCAGAACATCATCGAGGAAGTGATGAAATGCTTCTGGAGGAAAGAGAAGGTGCTGCTTTCTGCTTGGGAGCCAAGGACTGGAAGATGGGACCTGTGCACCAGGCGCTTTCCTATGTTTTCTTTTAGTTCTCACCACCTCCTGGTAAAAATCATCCCTAAGACAGAGGAGAAAGGAGGCTTAGGGCTGATATATATGGAAGTGAGCATCTCAGTCATAGGTCTGGATGAATTTGTTGATAGTACGTTAATAGGAAAGGCAATCAGTCTTATAAAATAACTCAGTATTGTTAGATCTCTCCTGGGATAATTGATTAGGCAGAGGATATAAGCAGAGCAGTCCAGTGTCCCTGTTTATGAAAAGTTAGACTCTAAGATCATAGTCCCTTGAGTGTTGTTTAGAATCAAGTTAGTTACCCTAAATACCGAACCCTGCCATTTCTCAGAAGCTTTAAAAATTGTCCTTTGAAAGGATTTCTAGTCTGAAAAATTTCTCCTGATGAAACAAAGTAATGCCCCAGATTTTGCATTCAAACGTACTTCGTTTCTTTCAAATAATCAAATGAGAGGTACGATTAAGTGTATTGGTGTAGTTCTCTTCATCATTTGATTTTGATTTGTTTCAGTGTGGGCCTTGCTGTCCTACTCAGTAAGCAGAGCAGCCCCCAGACCTTGTCAGCTGTGTACTCTCTATCCTATACTGTAGAAAACTCCTCCTTCAATAGTTCTTGGAAGGTTAATGAGGACACCCACCACCACCACTCTTACCACCCCTACATTCATTCTAATCCTGCTCTTCTATTATTGCTCTTATTTACTCAGACATTTTTTAGAACTGTAATAACTTGTTAGATCTTGTGCTGTAAAACATAATTCCCAATTTTCCAAGGCCAGCTGTAAATCAGGATTCTAAAGGCCTTAATGGAAAAGGGTGGGTATGTGTTTGTTAAGAGGCCATTTAGAGAAACCAGTTCCATGTAATTTTTAATACAGTTCTTTGGATAGACTTTTTTTTATGACTCACTGTTACAGATGTCATTAATTTATAATGGAACATAGACAATATGACAGTTATCTTCAGACTCAAGAATACTTAGGCACTAAGATGAGTGATGATTGAACAGAGACTGCTGCAAAATGCCACTGCCAGGATGCAGCCCTAAGATGAAGGATGAGCCTGAGCCTTGTTGCCTTTGACCCTGCTCTGCCGGCCAGCTGCTCTCTGTATATATAGCCTGGGTGGCAGAAAGAAACAGGTCTGCTGGAACTCCAGGGCCCTCGAGGTGTCGTCTCACCAAGGGAAATTCCACACATGTGTTTTCTTTCCTAGGCAGGCTAAGATGTGTGAGATGAGCAGTCTTGGACAATGTGGGAGATACTTCATTTGTTCTTCCTCCACAGTCATGTTTCCATATATTCCCCTCCTCTGGACAGTAGACATTTTAGATGAGGGCTGGCCTGTGACAAAAATATTTCAGGCATTTTTGTGAGGGAGGATATTAAAATATGTTGGTGAGCATTTATTGACCAAATGGAATCATATTTTTCCCTTTGCGTTTATTTTTTAATGTTTTTGAAATGTTCTATGGGCTTTTGCAAAGTTAGCTTGCTGTGGATGGGAGAAGTCCTACCTGAGTTTGTAAGTAGGGCCTGTTGTCTCTGGACCTTGCAATATGCAATATGTGCCAGTAGCAGAGAGAATCTTCTACTAAATAGGAAAGGTTGCAGGTATAGAGTTAGGAGACCTGGGGTCCCCTCAGGTCCTGAGTAGAATTCTCTCATAAGTGCTTGATATGCACTGAATTTTGTCCCCCACCTCCCACAAAGAGATGTGTGGAACTTCCTAAGCCCCAGTACCTCAGCATGTAACCTTATTTGGAAATAAGGTCTGTAAAGAGGTAATCAAATTAAATGATGTCTTTAGTGTGGGCCCTAAGCCAGTATTACTGGTATCCTTATAGAAAGGGGAAATTTAGGTGCAAGACAGGCATGGGGGGAAGATAGAACACCATCCTCGAGCAGAAGAACGGGGGACATGGAATTCGTTTCATGCCAGGAGTAAGGTATCGAATAGATTTTCCCTCACAGCGCTCAAGGGGGAACCTACCTCATTGCACCTTCATTTCAGACTTCTAGCCTCAAGAACTGTGAGACAATAAACTTTTGTTGTTTTAAGCCATCCACTTTTTGGTACTTTGATATGGCAGGCCCAGGAAATGAATACAGTTCTAATCCATCTCCCTTCCCCCAACAAAGCCACAAAACTTTGAGCGAGTCTCTCAACCTCCTAGACTTCTGCTTCCTTATTTGTCAACTAGCAGCCTTGGAGTAGATGATGTCAGGACCTTCCTGCTCTGACATTTGATGATTAATACTTCAAAAAGTATACTCCATTTCCAGCAAAGTAATAATTGTTACATTTCTTAATATAGCTAAAACACGCAAAGAAGAAGTTTTTTTCAGTTCCCGATTTTGTTCTTTTCATTCAGGAGTCATTCTTGATACTTCCCTTTATCTAAGAGATTGGGCAAGGCTGTCCCTTCCAAGTTGACACACTAAACGAATGACAGCTTGTCTAGTCCGTATGTAATACGTAACCAAAGAACATGTCACTTGAGAGCATGCGGCTACATTCTACTGGTTGGAAGTTAGCATGTTTTGGATGACATTTCATTAACTTTTCTTCCTTATATCTGTAGGATGATTTCTTTTAGATGTCCACAGGCTTACTCTATTTTTCCCAAAGGAACCTGCCACGTAGATACAGGCCGCTCAGGTATTTGCTGGAGATCTTACCTCTTTGGTGACTAGCAGCACAGCAAGCACCCTGTGCACTGTGAAGTGTTCTTCCTGCCAGAGTCTCACATGTCCAGAAGTTCTGCAGGGGAGCTTGGTTCCTTCTTGCTTGACTTGTCAATAGCAGATAGTTCTGTCTACTGATGCAGCAAAATTAAGACATTGGATTTAGTGCTGTCCTAGAGGAATGCAGTGAGGAGACAGTTGCCCACCTCTTCAAGAAATGTCTTTCCTCACAAAATCAGCAACTGAAGCGTGTAAGATATCTTTGAAATTATGCTCCCTTTGGATCTGCTCTGTAGTTTTTTTTTTTCTTTTTTCCCCTTAATCTTTATATGATAGTGATTTTTTTTTAATGTGCCTTAACCTTGTTAAGAAAAGATAAGTAAAAGAAAGTTATTTTCTCACTCTAAAAAAAAAATCACATATTTTATTCAAAGTACAGAAAAGAAATTTTTTAAAACAAGATAAATGTAATGTTTAATAGCACTTGCCCTCCTATCTGAGGCTCTGTCATGTTCTTCCTATTTTCTCAGGGCTCTTTTATATCTTCTTCCTCTATTAGGATATTCCTTCTTCTCAATCTGTTAGAACTAAAAGACCAGGGAGTCAAGTTAGGCCTAGGAGAAGAATTTCAAAAGGGAATGGGAATAGCCATGGTGGGATATGGCTGGGTGGGCCTTAATGGCTCTTTCTGTTTTCTTTGTACTCCTTAGTGAAAGGGGTAGAGAAATGATTAACTTGAGGATGGTTTTACTATATCCAGCCAAATTAAAGACAAAGATTTTATTCACATTTGTTCACAAGCTTATCTGGTTCTTCAAGAATTACTGTGCTGTCTTCTAAAAGTGTTTTTATATTTTCATGCATGACATCTCCCTCTTGGCTTCCAGTCTGACTGAAATTGTCTTCCTCACTTTTTTCTACCCCACCTATTTATATCTATAAGTCAAAACGCAGGGAATGGCCTAAGAATGTCCTTAGTCTTAATATTTATTCTAAAGAGGCTCCAATGAATCACCTGCACGGATTAGAAAGAACACCACAACTTAGAAAAATACCATACCGTGAGAGGCCTTAGGAAAGAATTTCTACGGAAACCTAAAAAACATGGTGTGTTTTGAAAAGACTTCTTTTTAGTACTTAAAAGTAGTGAAAATCTCTTTTTTTAATATTAAAAACCTTCTCTGTATGTCTGTACATTAATTGTTTATTACTATAATTTTGTTTCTGAATAAAATAATTAAAAACCTTCCATTTCTGGCTCTTCTTTCTTCATGCTGGTTCTAGGCCTCTGCACTGGATTAAGCAGAGTAGCAGTGACAAAAGAGATGGTCCCCTAATTTGTCCATCTCGTTTTCTGTAACATTTTTCTTATGGTGTCAGAGGTGGGTTAGAAATAAAACTCATGAGAAGTCATAGTCTCATAGATTCTTAGAATAAGATTAAGGTCCCACATTGGTTATTCTGATGTCACATTGTTGAGACTGGTCACTTGTTCTGTGAATTTTGCCAGCTCTTTAGTTCCAGAGCCTTTTCTGGAGACCTAATGTTTTGGCATTTTTATTTCTCCCTTTGTGCTCTTTCCAAAGGACTCTGAAAGGATGGTAGATCTTGAAACCCAACCATCGTGTTGCTCTTAGTTAATAGAAGTTGAAAAGATTTGATGGGTCTGCAGTTAAAAATCATTGACCAAATAACAACTTAGATTTTTTCTTTCATTGTTTCGTTGTTTGTTTTAAAGCATCTCTGTCAATTTTCCTTCTCCCTGTGAGTATAGTTTCTCATGGTAAGAGTCCAGTGTGCATTCATTATTTGATTTGAATGCTCTGATTCAGTGGCTCTCAACTTGTTTTCTGCTACAACACAGATGGCTTTCACATGCTTCACATACTCACAGGGGGGTATCTAGGCCTATGCAGAATTCTAGGCAAGCTACTTGTAATTCCACCCCTTTATTTCCCATTCAGGAGAGTACAGTGAAAAGCAAGTGAAAGAATGGCTCTATCCCATTGCTGTCAGTTGGCTCCATTTCTTAAAAAGCAAATGGTTACAAACTTTGGCACTTGATTATTGTCTTTTTTAGTTATTTGTAGATTTGAATGATTTTTACTATTTGTATCTTATGTACTTAATAAAGTGAATAATGACATAAGCAACACCTTTGTACTCATTCTCTGATTTGAACATCTCATAACATTTTGCCAAATATAGGCAATATCTGTCAACTTCTCTTTAAGAATATGCAGTTAATATTTTAATGTTCTGTGTTTCTTCCTCAACTTCCCTATTTTTTAGATTATGATTTTATACCACTGAGATTGTTCATATTTATCCCCTTTAATCATGTTTATGACATTGTTTGGTCTTAGTTCTTAGTTCTTTGGTTTGGTTTGGGTTTCATGCATAACACTCTTTCCTTCCCCTTGACCACGTCTTCTCTGTTTACCCCTCAGTGGCCTGAGTTACTCATGCAAAGGAGTCTTTGAGAATGGCTCCTGGATCCCATGTTCCCTGAGGGTTTTTGCTTTTCCATTTTTGACATATATGGCTTTATGTTGTGTGTATTCTGGACCAGCAACTAGGACAGGTCTAACTCTTTCCCTCAAAGCTTTTGGACTTTGTCCATTGTCTTCTCCGATAACCAGTGTAAGGAAGTGTCCAGATAATTACCTTGTTTCTATATAAGAACAATTCACGAAAGTTTTCCCTTCATGACTGGATTTTTCTGTGTGCATGGCTGAAGAATGCCTGAGTTCTATAGCCTAAGCACCATTAAGCAATTACGCTGTATCAGCCTTCCCCAAAACATGATAGATCTGAAGATTTATTTATTTCTTAATTTCAGAGGGCATTTCTTCTATTAAATCTTTATACTTTTGTACTAGGTAATAGTTTGATACATACAGAAGAACATGTGTAATGTATTTGTAAACTATGAAGCACTAATTCAACAGAAATTCGTGAGCTCGTCACCCAGCATCACAGCTAGTACAATGTCAATATCATTGAGTTAAAAAAAATGACAGACACATTTGAATCTCCCTGTGTACCTCTCCTCAACCTGTAATTCTTTGGCCTGCTCAGAAATAATAATTGGTATTTACTATTTCTTTGTATGCTCTCATGGCTTTTCTATAAGCAAACATACCTATAAGCAGCATATAATACTGATTTGCATGTTTCCAGACTTCATATAAATGGAGGCAGCCCTGGTGGCTCAGTGGTTTAGCACCACCATCGGCCTGGGGCATGATCCTAGAGACTTGGGATTGAGTCCCACGTCAGGTTCCCTGACTGGAGCCTGCTTCTCCCTCTGCCTGTGTCTCTGCCTCTCTCTTTGTGTCTCTCATGAATGAATAAATAAAATCTTTAAAAATAAATGAATTAAATAAATAAATAAGTGGTATGCTGTGCATAGTATCCTGCAGTTTGTTTTCACCTTGTTAGGTCAGTGATACAATCACATTGGGACCTGTATCTCTAGTGATGGGTCTGCTGTGTAGGTTTGTTTTCTCTTTCATAACTATATGCCATTTATTTTCCCATTTTTATGTTGAATGTGTAAGTTTTTTCTCATTTTGTGCTATTCCCAGCAGTTTCTGAGGTGCATGCTGGTGTAGTTGAGGGAGAGTTGTACACAGTTGCTAGTTGCTTTACGAAATATACCCGGGATGGAATTGCTGGACTGTGGGAAACTGCTCATTTTTCGCTGGACACTGCAAAGTGCTCTCCACACTAAAGTGCTATTTTCCCTACCACCAGCAATGTTTGAGAATTTCCTATTCCTCACATCCTTGGGAATTCTTAATATTGCCAGAAATTTTACAGTCTTGCAGGTATAAAATGATATCTTAGAGTTGATTTTTATTTCTTCTACAGGTGTCCATATCTTTACTCATTTTTCTGCAGGATTATTTGTATTTATCTTTTGATATAATCTTTATCTGATATACTGATCTTTTGTCATTTGTATGTATTGCAAAAACTGATCTGTGACTTGATCAGAGACAAAGTAAAACCCAAGTTTTAAATTCCAGTAGTTAGATTTATCAGTCTTTATGATTTGTGTTTTTTAGATCTGCTTTAAAATATCCATCTTTCCAAGCAAAATGTGTCCTATATACAAAAGGTGCCCTATATACAAAATTTTTAGAGTTCGAGTTTTCATATTTAGGCCTTTAGTCCACCTGGTATTTGGTTTTATGTGTGACATCAGATAGGTATCTACTTTCACTTAATTCCAGATGGAAAGCCAGTTGTCCCAGAACAACTTATTCTATTTCCACTGATCTGTAATGCTCTTTTGTCATATATTATAATTCTAGATATACATAGATGTATTTTTGTTATTACCTTGTCTCTTGATAAGCCAGTGCCAACTTTTTAAAGATTGAAATATAATTGACTTATAACATTATATTACTTCCAGATGTATGTGATTTGATATATATCTATATTGCAGAATGCTCATCTTAAGATAAATATTGTTAATATCTGTCACTACAGTTACCAGATTTTTTCCTTGATGAAAAGTTTAAATTTTTTAAAAATTATTTATTAAGGTTTTATTTATTTATTTGAGAGAGGGAGAGTGTGTGAGCTCAAGTAGTGGGAAGAGGCAGAGGGGGAAGCAGACTACCCCTGAGCAGAGAGCCTGAGACAGGGCTCCATCTCAGGACCATGACCTGAGCCGAAGGCAGATGCTGAACCAATGGAGCCACCCAGATGCCCTTAACTTTTTTTTTTTTTTTTTAAAGCTTGCTTTATTTATTAGAGAAAGAGTGTGCTGGGGGGGAGGCAAAGAGGGAGAGAGAGAGAAACTCAAGCAGACTCTATGCTCAGCACGGAGCCCATGTGGGGCTTGATCCTATGACTCTGAGATCATGATCTGAGCTGAAACTATCCAGGAACCCCTTTCGATGAGAGCTTTTAAGTTGTACTTTCAGCAACTTTCAAATGTACAAAATAGTATTATTAACTAGAATCATCATTGCATATTAAATTCCTAAGACTTATTTTATAACTGAGTTTTTACCTTTGACTACCTTTAATATCAGTTTTTTTGATTACTATAACTTTATATTCTACTTTTAAATTCATTTTCAAAATTGTCTGCTCTGGGCCTTTGATATTCCTTAAAAATTTAGAATTTTGATTCAAGTAACATTGATTTTGTTCATCAGTTGGAAAGTTTTGCCATCTTGATCATTTAGAGTCTTATCTTTTAACCAAGTCCATACTGGCCTTCTGAAAATCTTTTATTAGTAGGTTTTTCCTGGGCTTTTGTTACCATTGTTGCTACTGCTACTGTAAATGGGATTTTTTATTCTGTTGTGTTTTGTCATAGGTTATCACAGGATTTAGGAGAGTTCTTCATTTTTTATAGATTGATGTTGAAACCACCAACCTTATTGAATGAACTCTTTAATAGTTTCTCAGATATTTTTTTTAATGTAAATATTCATCATCTACAAATAAGTTCAGTTCTCTTTCATTTAATTCTATATATCCATTTTCTGTTTCTTGAATCATTGCATTGGGTAGGACCTCTGGTTCAATGATGAATAGATGTAGTCTGTACTTGTCTTATGTCTGACTTGAAAGAATTTTAGTCTCAATATTAAGAATAGCATTTGTGTTAGGTCTAGATAGATACAGCTTTTCTGATCAAAGAAGTTTCCCACTCGTCTGGTTTGCAACCATACTGTCTCATGAATGAATGTTGAAATTTATTAAAGATTTCTGAAAAGCATTTATTGAACTGATGATATTTTGATCTTTAATCTCTCGATATGGTATATTTTATTTGTAGATATTCTGATTTTGTCGATATTATTCCTGGGATAAACTCTGCTTTGATTGACCAGTATTAGGTTTTAGGATTACTGTAGCTATTTTAATAAGTGAGCTTTATTTTCAGAATTTTTTTTTTACTGTCTTTGTTACTAATCTTACTAAATGAGTTGAGTAGATCACCCCCCTTTTAATATTCTTTAGTAGTTTGCATAAGATTGGGATTATCTGTGTCTTGAAGACTTGGTAAAACACTCTTGTGAAACTGCCTGGGTCTTTGGGGGTAAAGTTTGGGAATGTAGACTTCTGATTATTGGCTTGTTTTCTTTATGTGTTACTGATTTGCACACATTTTAATATTTATTTTGAGTCCACTTTAGTAGTTAACATTTATCTAGACAAATAGCCGTTTCTTCTATATTTTCACATCTATTGCCATAGAATTGAGTTATAAGTTTTTCTTTTCTTTCTTTCCTTTTTTTTTTTTTAAACACTACTTTGGGGTACTGCTGGTGGCTCATTTGGTTAAGCATGTAACTCATGAACTAGGCTCAGGTCTTGATCTCAGGGTTGTGAGTTCAAGCCCTACATTGGACTGTGCTGAGGGTGAAACTGACTTAAAAAAAGACTCTTTAAAAATGCTACTGTATTTAAAGTTCTATCAGTCTTTTATCCAATATTATTTGTGCTAGAGGTTTGCCTGCTTAATTTGGTTTTGTTAGTAATATTTGCTATTTTTTCATTTACTGTTTAATTTTTACTTTCTTTATTCCTCTCACTTTTTCCCCCTTCTTCTATCTCTTCCTCTTTCCTTTAGTTTGCCCTGCCTTAAAATGAAATTATTTTTGGTTCCTTCTTGTGTTTTGGAAAATACACAAAGACTCTAAAATTACATCTATATATCACTTTAACTGCATGTTATATGTTTTGATATGCAGTACTTTAATCATTGTTAATTTCTGAATATTTTGTGTTTATTTATTTTTAAATTTATTTTGTGTTTTTTTTATTCTTATTTCCTAATTCCTGATTTATTTAGGATTGCATCTTGACTTTCCCAAACAGATAGTCCTAAAGAGCACCTACATTGTCATTTTCTAATCTAACTGCCTATATTATGGTTAAGAGGATGTGGTCTGTATGATCGCAGTTGGACATTTGTTGAGGTTTCCTTTCTGACGTGGTTCTTGGTCTGTTTTTGTAAATGTTCCTTGTATAATTGATAAGAATTGGCATTTAGCATTTATTAAATGCAGGATTCTACTTAAAAATCAGGTCAAGGTCATAAATTTTTTAAAAACATTTATTCATGAGAGACACACAGAGAAAGGTGGAGACACAGGCAGAGGGAGAAGCAGGCTCCTCGCAGGAAGCCCGATGCAGGACTTGATCTCAGATCCTGAGATCAGGCCCTGAGCCCAAGGCAGATGCTCAGTCGCTGAGCCACCCAGGCGTCCCTCAAGGTTATAAATTTTATTGCTCAGATATATGCTGCCTGATATCTCAGCTTCTGATAGTTTCTCTCACAATGGTTATAGAGTGGTTTTCTCCTTATAATTTTGTCAGTTTTTGCTTCATGTATCTAGAAGCCATGTTGCTAGGTACAAACAGATTCAGGATTGTTCCATCACCCTCCTGTATTTCTCTTTTTATTGTCAGATATTCTCCTTTAGTGATATTAATGTTTTTTCTCTCTGATGATAGTTTGTTTGATATTGACATTTTGGTTCAAATTTGCAAGATATTTGCTTTTCCAACTCTTTCTTTGCCTCTTCTCTTTCGTAAGCAACAGGTAGCTATTTTTTGTTTGCTTCATTATTTGCCTAGTATAATATAATATGACCTCTTCATTGATTACATTAATCCTGAGTATTAATATATTTGGACATATTATTTGCACTTATTTCGACAACAGTACCTTTTGCTTATCATTTATTTACTTATTTATTTTAAAATATTTATTTGAGAGTGAGCAAGCATGAGTTGAGGGGAGGTGGGAAGGGGCAGAGAGAGAAGGAGAAACAGGTTTCCTGCTGAGCAGGGAGCTCAACGTGGGGCTTATTCCCAGGACCCTGGGATCATGACCTGACCTGAAAGCAGACCCTTAACTGACTGAGCCACCCAGGGGCTCCATCATTTGTTTTCTTTATATCTTTCCCTTTCTTGCTTTCTGCCAGATTAATCAAAACTTTTTGTTTCCTTCCCACTTGAAGTCCCTCTTCTGTTTGAGAATATATATATTATATGTATTACATATGTATACATATAATAATTCTATTCTTATGGAGTTTATTCTTAATTCTTATTATATAGTTAAAATGATATTCAACTACAAGTAGCAGGAACCCTACTTATATACAAAAAAATAGGTATTTTTGTTTTTACATAGCACAAAATCTGGAGGTGAGCCTGCCATCAGGGACTGTGGCTCCTTTCAACTTTCTACTCCATCATCCAGAACTCTTGGCCTCTCCTCATTCTTGCTGCTTTACTGCTGCAAGCTGGTCACTGCACTTCCAGGCATCACATCCATCCATCAGGCAGCAAGAAATTGGGAAAGGCAAATGGGTAAAGAAAGCTGGGCCTACCAAGGAGTCCCCACCCCACTCCCCGATTTCTTTTTCTTTTTCTCTTTTTCTTCTCTCTCTCTCTCTCTTTTTTTTTAGTCAGAAAAACAAAGGCTTTTCTGAGAGCACCAAGACCCTTCTATTTTGTTGGTCAGAGCTGTGCCATGTAGCTTTCCATAGCTGGAAAGAGGCTGGGCTGAAATTGAGAATAGGCTTTGAGGAAAGGCCATCAGCAGTGTCTTCCACACAAACTTTAATGTAAATTTTTCTGATAAACTCTAAGTCTGCTCTAAGACTTTATGATAGCTTTTACATCACAGCTTCCTTTTAATTCCTGATATTTAATGGTCTCACTATAGTGTGTCTAAGTGTGGATTTATCAATTTGCTTTGTATTCAAAGGTCTTTTCATCTGTAGAATCATTTCTTCAATTTTGGAACATTCTCCAGTATACTCTCTTCAGATAGTGTATTTCCACCATTCCCTCCTCTGTTCTTACTCTTATTCCAGTCTTATAATTCATCTTCTATGTTAGCTGTGTTCTGTCATATGTATGGGTTTCTCTCTTTCCTTGTACTGTGTCCTGGGGAAATTCCCCAGCACTATCTGCTAGCTTACTAATTTCTTTCTTTCTTTTATTTATTTTTTTCTTTTTTGTCATCTCACTTCAGTCTAGACTTGATGCTGTCTAAAGATATTTTAAAATATTTTCCAAGATTTCTGATTTGTTCTTTTGGTATTTTTCATTAGTTTCTTTTTTTGTCCCTTCCTATATTTTTAATTTCTTAATATTTTTAATGAAAGCTGTGCTTTTATTTACCTCTTTAAACTTCTCAAACATACTTATTTCTAAGCCTATGAGACTTTTCTAGAAAATTACTTTACCTATTGACTTTGTTGTTCACCTTTCTTAACAGAATTCTTCGTATATTTTGGAATTCAGGTTTGTTCATTTTCAGTAGGTGGTGGGCGTGGCAGCTCTGCTGCTGCTTTTTGGTTTTTGATTTTCTTTTGTTGCCCTCTGTATGAAATCTTTACCCCAGCTCTTACATTTTCTAAAAAGCTGCCTCTTGCCCCTGAGAACCAGCTCTCTTTTCTTTTGGCTCCTTCAGCATGGGGTCTAGAGCCAAGTCATAGGGTATGTTTAATTAGTTACAAAGCTTACATTTTTCATGTTTTAAAATCTTTCAGATTAAGATACACAATGTGAATACACACATGCATTCATATATACAACTGTGAAAGTATCACAAAGCAATTATTTAGCTCTCATAATGCTTTAGAAATGTTTCTTTTAACATGTAGTAGTATACTTTCCTTCATTCAGTTTCAGAGTGTTCACTATACTGAGTTAAACAAAATACTGATTCTAAACCCATAAGCTGATTTCAGGATCCACTAATGGGTTACTGTTTGGAGAATAGTTTCTACTGTATATGTGATAACTTCCATGAAAGTTAACTATTGTGCCTCACCTTCCCACTAGTATTATTGACACAGGAAGTATTCAGACATATTAAAACTATTACATACAGACAAGAGACACCTTCTGGTGTCCCTGAAAATGCTAAGAAAGTGGTATTATATATGAGAACAAAGGCATTATTTACCCCTTTTCACAGAGTGTGGCATAAAATCTATTTGTTCTGAAATAAAAGCTATTAAAACTTTAAAATAAATTTAAAAATCTTTAAAATAATCTTTAAAAATCAAGATGATAAAAAAACATTAAATTCTTCCATCATAAACTATAACTTAGGTTTAACTGGACTAAAAGAGCAAATACCACTAACTGTGATGATTGCTGTCAAAGGTACAAATAAACTCAAAACCTGAATGCAAGAAAAGGGCATGTCAATGAAAAAGCAGTATCTGTGATTAAAACATGATTATTGCACAATTCTTAGATGATAATTTAAGAAACACATACCACTTTGTTGGGAGACCAGAAGGCTATTTAAAAATCCTGACCCTTTTATTTTCTGAGCTCTGGGGATAGAAGGAGAGAGAGCCTTGCATTGATGATGTTCTGTGTCAAGATCTTGCAGGTAGTTTTTTTTCATGTGTGTAAAAGAGGGACTTTTCTAAAGGCTTTCTATTACATCCTTTGCTCCTGCCCATGCCCCAGGTACTCCTTTTGGAATAATGTTTTGTTGCCAACTTTATTTTCTAGGGTAATGTTCTTGGTAAAGATGTTTCCAAACCCAGCATCAGATGCAGAATGTATGATGGAAGCACATGTATGATGTATGTGGAGGGATAGAGCACCAGAGTGCTCTAAGACCAGTCTGTCTTTTCCTGAGTTCATTTGGCCTGGGCTTCTATCTCCCCTGGGCTGATGATGTTTGAGGAGATCAGCTGGTTGTTTTGTTTACATGAATAATACCTAAAAGTAAATCATGAAAGTTCTTATGTGAAGTGCTGGTGTAGCCATTATGTACTTGCATCAATGGCAACTAAAATAAGTGAAACTTACAGTCACTTTGTAACTAGAAACATTGGTGGTGGCAATGATAATGATAATGATGGCTAGCATGTATGAATATGAGCCCTCTCATAGACATCTGTCAATGAACAAATAAGCATTTGACATGGAGTATCTCATGGAAAAGTATTTCATGTAAGACAGCTGTCTTGTGACTTTTCAACTTTTCTTCAGATGAGAAATTGGGTGTGAAGATTAATTTTATGTGTCAACCTGGCTAGGCCATAGTGCTCAGTTTCTGGTCAAATACCAGTCTAGATGTAGCTGTGTCAGTATCTTTTAGATGAGATTAATATTTAAATCAGTAGACATCAAGTAAAGCAAATTACCCTCCATAATGGTGGGCCTCATCCAGTCAGTTGAGAGCCTGAAGAGAAAATATTGAGGTCCCCCAGAGAAAGGAAGAATTCTACCTTCAAATTGCCTTCTGGACTCAGGCTTCCCATATCAACTCCTCCCTAGGTAATTAGACTGCTGGCATCTCCTGTATATTTTGGACTTGTCAGCCCCCCCAATTGTGTGAGCCAGTTTCTTAAAAGAAATTTCTCAGCACACATACACATCCAATTGGTTCTGTTTCTCTGCAAAATCCTAACTTACACACTGAGATAGCCTCCATGCTGTCTTCCACAACCTGTGTTCTTAACCAATATAGAAGAATTTCCACCATATACTAATGATTCAATTTAAATTTAAATTTAATTTGTTCTCTCCTCACCCCGTGGTCTGTCCTCTCAAAAATGGTGATAGTAAATAGAAGGAATTCAAGCTTAAAAAAAAAAAGAGCTGTCTTCATCATAAAAAGTGGACTCACTTTCACAGAAGAGTTGCAAGTTAACTTGTTTGCACTTGCCAAAGAGCTGGTAGACAAAATGTTCATGTAACACAACAGAATACCCTTCTTCCAGGACTGTAACTGCTAATATTTCTGTCCACAGAAGTCTCCTGTTTTACCTTCTCTCCACAGTTCCCACTCCAATTGTTTCTTGAGGCTGGCAGGCAAAGGCCCTCACCTGTCAGAGAGCTCAAGACTTACTTTACAGCCACAAAGAGTTGGTGATCATGCCAGATAGCAGGTTATACTTACTTTTACTTACTCAGGTAAACAGACTTAAAAAGGTCTGATGTTGAAATTAAAATTGTTATCGCTATCAAGAAAAGTTTATATTCTAACGTATTAATTTCTTTTTATTTTCTCCTGAGACAAAGATAACTTATTTAAAAGTTTAATAATTTAATAACATAATATTTAATAATCATTTTTATTATTATTTTAAAAATATTTTATTTATTCATGACAGGGATAGAGAGAGAGAGAGAGAGAGAGGCAGAGACACAGGCAGAGGGAGAAGCAGGCTCCTTGCAAGGATCCCGATGTGGGACTCGATCCCGGGACTCCAGGATCACGCCCTGAGCCAAAGGCAGACACGCTCAACCGCTGAGCCACCCAGGCATCCCTTAATAATCATTTTAAAAAATGCACTTCTACCTTTCAGTGTTTTGATTGCCTATATAAAGATGTAATCAATGGGTTCAGTGTATCAGAATTCTGATGAATAGGGGAGACCATTTCTTCTTAAATAGAGGTAGACGTGATCATTGATTTGCATTTTGTTTCACTAAGCAGAGAATGGTCAGATTTTTCATAGGGTGGTGCTAAGAGAGCAGTTAATGATTTTTTTTTTTTTTTTTTAGGATACTTACTCAGAAGGGGAATTCACTGACTGTACCATACTGGCCGAGATTTGTAATCCTCAGTGCTAGCAAAGGCGTGGCTGTTGCTGTAGGAGCCTCCTCCTTGGTCTCCCCTTGACTGTACCCTGGCCTTCCATGTAGCAGCCAGAGTGATTGTGTGAAACACTTGTCAGATTGTATCATCCCATAGAGTCAAAGTCAGAGCCCATGTCCTCAGCCCTCTGAGATCTGATGTATGTGTGCATGTGCATCCTTGCCCACATGTCCAACTGGCTTCAGCCTCACAGGCCTTCTTGTTATTCTTTGAAGGCTCCAGCCCACGTCTCGTGGCCATTGCTTTTGCTACTCCTAGAATGCTGCCTAGAATGCTTCCCCACCCCCCACCGCCGCCACCCCAGATATCTGCAGAGTATACTCCCTGTCCTTGAGTTTCTCTTTGAGGCCTTCCTCCAATTCTTTTAATCCAATAACTCTCCTGGTTCCCAGCATTTCCTGTCCTTTCTTATGCTTTATCCTGCTGTACTACTCAAATCCTTGTCTAATATTTTACTTTTTTATTTTTTGATCTTTCTCTATTACAATGAAAACTTTAGGAAGGCAGGGATTTTTACCTGATTTATTTACTGCTATATTTTTAATGCCCAAAATAATGCCTGGCACATAGTAGGTGCTCAGGAAATATTTGGTGTATCTGTCAGTGTGTACAAGAAGCTCTTCAAAATGTGCATCTAGCTCTTTAGACTTGATTGTCTGTACTACCTTTCTTGCTACTTAACCTTGGTGTTGGTGACTGTGATCTAGTTCTCTTTCTAGTTAAAATTGCCCTGGAATGTAGGTGTATATTCCTCCAGCATTGTTATGATAGTGGGCCACCACCATTATGGCCTACCCTACTCTCTGTCCCATTGCCTCCTCTTAACTTAGTAGAGTTCTCTCTGGATGTGAATGGAACCTTTCTATGTGCCAAGGTTTAGGTGGGGCCCTAGGATGTATATGTTGCAGTCCTCTTGGGAGCTCCTAGGTCTCCAGACCTTTTGTCTTCCAGAGCTTCCTAGGGGTAAAATAGCTGCTGTGTCTCCTTAATAGCTGGGATGTGGCTAATGGGCAGATTTTAAAGATTAAAAAAAAATTTTATTAGCGCAAGTGAGCAAGTGTGCGCGTGAGGAGAAGCAGATGGAGAGGGATAAGCACACTGTGCTGAGTGTGGAGCCTGACATGCGGCCCAATCCTATGACCCAGAGATCATGACTTGAGCTGAAATCAAGAGTCGAATGCTCAACCGAAGGAGCCACCCAGGTGCACCTAACGGGCAGATTTTAAATATGGAACCAGACATTGCCAGATGCTGATCTGCTCCCCTGAGAAGTAGCCAAACATGTTGTTTTCTGTAAAACTGCTGTTGAGGGGATCCCTGGGTGGCGCAGCGGTTTAGCGCCTGCCTTTGGCCCAGGGCGCGATCCTGGAGACTCGGGATCGAATCCCACGTCGGGCTCCCGGAGCATGGGGCCTGTTTCTCCCTCTGCCTGTGTCTCTGCCTCTCTCTCTCACTCTCTCTCTGTGACTATCATAAATAAATAAAAATACCTTTAAAAAAAAAAAAAAAAACTGCTGTTGAGGCCAGCCTGCTGCCCCCTAGCACAGGAGGATCTGCTGTGTGTACCCTATGCTTTTACAAGCAGCTTTGCTGCTTTCATTTGAAGGACAACTCCATCCACAAATATTGTGACTTTATATCAGGCAGAAACTGCTCTTTATATTAGTTTCCTGGAGCTTTTGTAACCAAGTACAACAAATTTGGTGGCTTAAAAACAGCAATTTATTGCCTCATGGTCCCAGAGGCTGAAAGTCCAAAATCAAGATGTCAGCAAGGCCATGCTTTCTCTCTGAAGGCTCCACGGGAAGATCCTTCCTTAACTCTTCTAGTTTCTAATGTTTGCTGGCAATTCTTGGTCTTTCTTGGCTTGTAAACACATCATTCTAATCCTTGCCTCCATCCTCACATAGTCCTCTTCTCTGTTTGTGTCTCTTTTACCTCCTCTTACAAGGACAATGGTCGTACTGGATGAAAGATCCACCCTGCTAACCCCATCTTCACTTATTACATCTGCAAAGACTGTTTCCAAATAATATCACATTCACAGGTACCAGGAATTAGTACTTCAGCATATCTTTTGGGGGTACATAATTCAACTAACAATACTATGAAGAAGGAGCAGCAACCAGGAAGGATGCCTAGATATTTTGTATGGGTGAAGAGCTGAGCTGACCTCCTTTTTTTTTTTTTTTTTTCTTTTAAGATTTTATTTCTTTATTTGAGATGAAGATCATGAAAGAGAGAGAGAGGGAGCATGAGCACAAATGAGGCAGAGGGAGAGGGAGAAGCAGACTCCCCACTGAGCAGGGAACCAACCCTATGTGGGACTCCATCCTAGGACCCTGGGATCATGACTTGAGCCAAAGGCAGATATTTAAATAACTGAGCCACCCGGGCATCCTGACTTGACCTCCTGACAACCTTGAAATTCTGTAAATATGTTTGCCTTTACTGTTGGCTTATTCTAGGACTGGGGTCTTTTGTTTTCAGGCCCTGTGGGATTCAGTTAAGTGTATGTACCTTCTTTTTTCTTTGGGTTCTAAGAGCCCTGGGAGAATGGACAGAATACTTATGAATGGAGAGTTCCCTTAAATGACAGGAAGAATCAGCCTCCTTCAGGCATAGGCTGGTCCCTTGTGGGAGTTCATGGACCTCTAGTGAGATGCTGTGGAAAGCTACAGCAGGACACTGGACATGGTGGAGAAATGGTCAGAGCCTCTTGAATATAAAGAGCCCCTTTACAAGGGCTCTCCCAGACCCTTTATGCTGCCCCTCCAAAGATGTTCTCAGTGCTCCTTATTTTAATAATTGCTCTGTAGCATCACTGTGTATCAAGTGGGAGCCACTGAAGATGCTTGGAGTTGTTGGAGAGGCATATATCCACCATGTTCCTTTAATCATGGCTCTGCATTTGGGGAAGTGTAACATTGGACTTCCATTTCTCTCCTTTTACTGCAGGATACCGTTACAGGATGTGTGTGTAGGAGTCCCAGCAGTTAGAGAGGGGCCTCTCAGAGGCTTGTGGGATTTTCCTGGCCAGAAAGATGGTAGCTGCAATGGAGGGAGGCCAATTAAATGGCCATGATCCGCTGTCTGCGGGGAAGAGTGTGGCACACACCCAGCAGGGCTTTTAGGTAGCCGGAAATGTGGCAGCTCCATACCCCCAGAGTGAATTTTAAAGTTGACTTATTTACACCGTTGTCATAGCAACAGGAAAACTATCCTGACCTATAGTTGTAGAAGACTCTGTAAAAGAAACTTCTTCATAGAAGGAAAAAAAATAATGCCAAGAAAGAAAATTGTAATGCAGTATACCATTCTTTCACTTATTCAGTCAACTGAGAATAATAATTTGTGCCCTTGGCAGTCAAATGGGAAATCACATTTCAGGTTGCAACATGAACCTGCTCACGTTAAGTGATTTATTTTTTTTTTTGCTTAGACATAGTGCACTGAGAACCTTTTTCAAGTGGAGAACTATTAAAAATGCGAGAACCGGAAGTCCTTACTAACCTGAAGCATTTGGGGACTTGGAGGAATGATAAATGCAAACAGCTCAGAATCCAGAAACTGTCTTGAGCATTTAAACCCTAGACTCTGGGAGTGAGTGTCTTCAATTAGATGTAGATAATTTTTCTTTCTGTGAGGTCTTTCTTTTTTCAGTTATATCTTGTCTGGACAGGGTGGAGCCCCTGCTTGAATTCTATTTCTAGCTTGAAGAAAGACTGAATTATTGTAGACCAAAGCCAGTGCTACTTGGAAAATGGAAAGATAGAGGAGACAGGGCAAGTCTTCTCATTTGACCAGGCTGTGAACTCAGAGTCCTGCCTCTGTTGGGTGCTCCATGCAGGCTGCACAAGGCCTGAGTTGAACCACTGGGCCCAGCCTAAGTAATGCTACTCCGCTCCCGCCCATGAAGGTCTGTGCTTGGGAACTCTTTCCTAGATCTTCCTGCCACTTGAATCTGGGCTTGTAGTTAACCCTGTGCTCAGCAGATGCGTATATGATTGTGAGTAGGAATTTGTAGGCCAAAGACCTCATGAGCTATTTCTGTCCTTTCTCTCGTGTTCTTTTTCTCTATTTAAGATACATGTTTTTCTTTTTTTTTTTTACGTTTTTCTATATGTATATGCAGATACAACCTAGTTATAGCAAATTACTCTTCTTCAAAAATTTATTAAAATTATATTTTAGACACTATCCCCTCCCTCCATGCTTTCCGCCCACCCCTGCCACCCCTGCCTTGTTTAACCTGCCCTTTTATGAGTCAGTTCTTGCATAGTAACAGCTTGATTCCCAATTTGGCTGTGGAACTACATCAACTAGTTTGTTGCATGCTGCTCCACTTTGTATTCATGGTTATGATATTGAAACTTCAGGACCACACACAGATAGCAAAGTCTCTGGCCACTTAAGCATGTAAACAGTCTGGCTTTTTATAAAGTGGAAAAATATTTCTTGTGCACTATTTTAACATGATCAGCATGTTGAAACTTGGTGTGCAACTGTGTCAACATTTCTTTGGCTGGAGAGAACAAACCTGGAGAGCTTCATGGTAACATATAAAATGCAAAGCTGGTTTGTTTACTACTGGGATTTGGGCAGCAATTACAGTCTGAAGTTGACTTCCAAACTTGGGATGCAGAATAAGTGAAATAATTATTTTTGCATCATGATTATGCTAGTTAAAATAATGATTCCTTTTCAGATGGCTACGATTCTTCCAGAGAATTAGAGGAAAATGGGTAGCTGAATTCCCATGAAGTCCTTTTATAGAAGAACTTACATTGGACCTCGCCCAACATTGTCTTCTTTTGTCTCAAATGTTTACTGAACACCTCAAACGTGTCAGATTCTTTTCTACTTGCTGAATGTGGGGATTATATAGGACAGAAAGGCTGTTGCCTCATGGTGCTTGCTCTGGGACTCTCCTGGGGAAAATAGTAAATAAGTAATCAGGTAAACAAGAAAGACTATATTTGTGATTGCTCTGAAATGGGTTTGTTCAACATCAGATGTTTATTGAGGACATTATTGAAACCCTTCAGAAATGTCTGTGCACAAAACCAGTTTCTTCTCTGATGAGTCTTACATTCTGGTGCAGGAGACAGGCAATAAGCAGTAACCCAAATGAATACATAAACTACAATTGTGTGTTGGTAGGTAGTAAGTGCTATCCAACTAGAAAAAGTAGAACAATGTAAAAGGTATCAAGAGGGAGAGGCACTGGGAGCGTACAGGCTGCAGTTTTAAATCAGTGATCCCAGAAAGCTTCACTGAGAAGGTTTGAAGAGGTGAGGGAGTTAGCTTAGTGATATTTTTGTTTGTTTGTTTGTTTTTTAAAGATTTTATTTATTTATTCATGATAGAGAGACAGAGACACAGGCAGAGGGAGAAACAGGCTCCATGCCAGGAGCCCGACGTGGGAGTCAATCCCAGGATTCCAGGATCGCGCCCTGGGCCAAAGGCAGGCGCCAAACCGCTGCGCCACCCAGGGATCCCCCAGCTCAGTGATATCTGTGGGCAGAGTGTTTTAGGCCTGTGGGTGAGACCAGTGGGTGTGTTTGAGAACAGCAAGGAAGCCAGTGTGATTGGAGGGGAGTCAGCAAGACAAGGAGAGTAGAGGCCACAGACGCGTACTAAGGATCTAAGCATGAAAGCATGTTGGGAGTTGTGACACAATGACAGAGGCCATTGTACTGCTCTTTGAAATCAGGAGGTAGAGACATGGAGTGGGGAGACTTGGAGGAGGGAGGAGGCTTGGGTTTAAGGTCCTGCGGTCTAAGTGAGGGCTCTGGGTTTTACTTGGAATGGAAACAGATAGAAGGAGATGAGGTACCCCCTTCCTCTTCTAAGATTTCAGAGAATGGAAAAAGCATGCAGCTAAATGACACAGAAGGATGGAGGCTTTGGAGGGCTGGGACCTGACCTGCATCCTTCACTGTGTCCCCAGCTCTTCCTGGCCTGACAGCTACCAGGCCCTAAAAAAGCGGGAGATACCTGAACGGATGGACACATAGACCTGTGATTTAGTGACATAACCTCCTGGGGGACAGAAACCCATTATCTTTTATTTTTGGGGATACTTGAAAACACACATTCAGAAAATCCCAAGAATACCAGTCACTCAGAATTTATAGCACTTAACATTTTGGTATAGTTGCTTTCAGCCTTTGTGTGTGTGTGTGTGTGTGTGTGTGTGTGTGTGTGTGTGTGTCTGAAAGTTCTTTTCAATACCAACCTGCATTGCTTTCCTCACCCTAGAGGCAACCATGTCGTGAATTAGCTTAATAACTTTTTAACATATCTTATGTTTTTGGTTTGTGTCTCAGGAAGGGGAAGGTAGAGAGGAGAGCCATTATTTTCTGAGAGGCCCATGGCAGGCATTGTAGCTCAACATTTCCCTGGCTAGAGTCAACAGCAGTGTGTGTACATACAGACCCTGCCCTGAAACATCAACCCTGCTCCGCAGGCACCTCGCTTGGGCTTGCCATAGTGTTAGGTGTGATGCCAACATGGGCAGAGCATCCAAGAGCCCAGCCCTGAAAATCCCTGCCTTTTACCAGTGTCCCCTAACATGATATGTCCTGAATCAGTTTGCACTGACTCCTGATACCTTTAGCAGATGAGGTGCTTAACATGGGTCATTCTCTCAGATTACTGAAATTTACCTGTTTTTAATTTTTTAAATTACTCCCTGGGGTTAGGAGAGAGGGAGAGGGAAAGGGAGAGAATCTAATCTCCGCTGAGCACGGAGCCCGACTCAGTCTCAAAAAGACCAAGCTGAAACCAAGAGCCCAAGAGCCAGAGGTTTAACCATCTGAGCTGCCCAGGCACCCCTCCCTTTTTTATTTGAAACACTTTTGATGCCAATTATCTTCACATGTCTCGCAGGTCTAGATTTCCCTGTCTTCTCAAATGAGGTCCCTTAACCTTCGGTATTAATTAACTGGGATCATTCCTTTGAACCCCTATAGCTGTATCCATTACTGCTCCCAAGGGCTATCCATGGACAGCTTGCTCCTCCAGTAAATGGCCCCAAACTGCTTTGCGAGAACTCTTCTGCCTGCTTCTGCTAACTTGTGCAGCTCTTTGTCTCCATCAGCCGTCAGCTCTCCCTTCTTGCTGTCATCAGCCTGCTGGTAATTAACTCCTTCAGTCCCGCTTCTCCATACTTCTGAGTTCCTGCCTGCTTTGGCCTGGGGAAGTAGATAACCAAATTAAGAAAATTCCGGGTAAGGCTAAAGGAGACTACACATGAGTGGCTCTCCACTGAGCATTTGCTTTGGGCTGCAGGGGTTAACGCTGGGCATCTGTTAGACTTCACAGCCTGAAATCCTGATACTGGCCAGTAGACTTGTTTGTATCTGTACACACTGGTTGGTTGGTGAGTTGGAATGCTTTGGCAGCACCATCAAGTAGGTGGTCTCCTGTGCATCATTTGTGAGATTTGGTGGGATATCACCTCTGTGCAGACCAGATTTTCTGCTGGTTAAAAAAAAAAAGTGATTTGGAACCTATTCATTGTGTGGACAAAGGTTTATACAGAAAGATGTTCATTGTGGCATTATTTATATAGTGAAAAATTGGAGACAGTTGGTCTAGTATTGGGCTATGAATAAATTTTGAAATAGTTGTATAATTATGCAGCCATTAAAATTACATGTACAGAGTAGCTAATAGCAAGGACTGTAACAAAGTTGCTGATCATTTTTGAGCCAAGTGTTATAATATTACGTCAAACAGGCAGAATTAAGGAAGAAAAACAGTAGAAAAATTATATATACTATGACCCTAGCAATATAAAAGCTTAAAGAGAAAAAAGACGAGAGGAAATATTCCAAAATGAGGCTGCCTTTTTGTGAAAGGCTTTCTTTTTGTTACTTCATTTCTGTACTTTGCTAAATTTCTAGAATGCGCATTTACTGTTTTCATAAATTAAAAAATATTCTTTAATGGGGTGGCAGGGGTGGGGAGGCAGGAGTAACTGGTTGGAGAGATAAGGTGAGAACCATATTTAAAGTTCCCTAGATAAAATAGTGAGAAGCCACATGACTCATACAAGTGACACACACCTGTTATTCTGTATGTGGTGCCACCACACATGTACAGGGTGGACTTCTCTTACAATGTGATCACTAAATGTAAGCTAGCTATATTGTTTGTTACTTAGCCAAAGAAACTGATTTGTTTTCAGCAGGAGAGAGGAAAAAACAAAACCGGCCACATTATATTGATTTATATGCAGACAACACTAAACTTATGTTTTACTTATTTTTGTGTTTAAGAAATTTTCAGGAATAATTTTTAATGTAGTCATTTCTTGGTGAATTTAGAACCCAACCATCATATAAGCTAAATTTCCACTCTGTGTGCCTAAAAAAATGTATGTTATTATTGGTGTGCTTATGCAAGCCCTGGAGGCTTTGCAATGTAATCTTTGCCCTTGTGTGGTGTATTTATCAGGCTCTGAAATGAAACCTGAGAGGGAAGGAGAAGGCAGATGGAGGAGTAGAGAAGCCAGGGGAAGAGAGAATTGTTACTTTGTACTCCACATCACACCAGGCCAACCCAGCCCACCTTCCCAGTATTGGATGAAGAGGGAGAAAATATAGAGAGCTAATGTTTATTCATGAGCTACTGTATGCTAGATGAATAGTACCATTTAGCATACCTAGATTCTAACAGATGCAGTGTCATTGATTCTTTCCTGCAACATTTTCAGATAAGAATCCTTATCCCCATTTTTCAGATCAGGCAACTGGGACTCAGCGAGCACTTGGTAGAGTTGAAATTCATATCCACGTCTGCATAGGTCAAAGCCCAAATCATTCCTTCACCTTCTACAGCACCTTCAGGCAATTCACGCTAAAGGGAAGTCAGAAGAGAGCCCCTGGCTGACTAATAGAGCAAGGTGGCCATTTGTTGCCAGGATGCCTGGCAGTGGCAGTAGAGGAGCTGCATGGTTCATTGTAGCCCCATCCTGCTGGTCTCAGTATCCATGGTGTTTGGCTAGGATGACAGACATTGATTAAGAGTCCAGAAAGCTGTAACAGAGATTCAAACCCTTGTCTTCACCTCCAGCTGGCTTTCTAGAAACTGTTGAGAAGCATAGGGGATGGGATCTCCAAGGGGTCAGGACAGCTCTCCCAAGTGGCAGTGAGAACATGGCCTGGATGAGAGCATGGGATGAAAAGGAGGCAGGTGTTGCTCCAAACATTGGTTTTTCTTTATTAGGGTTGAACTTCCTCTTTTCATCAAATCAAAGACTAATTACAAACCACTGATTGGTGTATTTCCCATGACTCCTTTCAGATTGGATTTTTAGAGCTTTGGCTCCACCTGCTACAGTGGGTAAGCATGTGTCTGAGGTCACCTGCTAGGAGATGTGGTGCTGGGTCCTTCAGACCATCTCCTTCCTTTACTCCTCCAACCCCTACCCCTACCCCCTTTTCTTTTGCCTAGATCCCTGGTCCTTTCTCACCAAGTATCCAATACTGATCCTGCCTGGGCTCTGGCATCCTTGTTCTCCGAAGCTGGTGAGCATCTCATGGCACAGAGCTGCCTCCAGAGCTACCCTCAGTGTTTCTCCAGCCTTACTGCCTCCACATCTGGTTTCCAGGCAGCCTTGGGGTATGAAAAACAGCCTGGAGTTAATGCTGTCAGCTAGTTCATATATGATCTTGAACTTGGCTCCTCAGAGTCCACTTTGCCATGCTGAGGAGTTCTACACACCAAGCAGGGTTGACATCAGAATTGTGTGAGGAAAAAACCTCTGAGAAAGGACCTAGTGCTCCTCCTTCCCTGTCTGCCCACTTTGTTCTCCTCCCACCCTGTCTTTTGATCCTAGCTCTGAAAAGCAGTCTGATAAAAAGTACAGTGGGTTGGCAGACTGTGTTATCCTTTAGTTATGAGACATTGGTCAAGTCACTGATCTTTTTTTGAGTCTGTGAACTCATCTGCAAGAATGAGAGTAGAACTACCTGCCATACCAGTTTTTGTATTGTGGTTGTGCTTTATAAACTGTCACGTTCCACACAAAGGAGTAGCGCTTGTTAGGCATTCCCGTGCCTGTCCAACCTGGGGGAGGGGACTTGAGATGGATGGCATGGAAGATTCGAAAACCCGTGAAAAGATACTTCATAATTGTAATTCAAGAAGAAAACATGGACTGTGTATCTTCTCACAGTACACTTACCTTTATCCACTTCTCCACCACAGCCTCATTGGTCTCCTCTTGGTTTTCAACTGTGATTTTCTGTAGCAAGTCCGTGCTTTCTCCTCCTCCTCTTTCTATTCCTCTATTTAAAAGCCAAAGCCAAAGCCAAAACCAAAACCAAAAAAAACCCCAAAAAACAAAAACTCTTGATTTGTATTCTGATCCTCAATTAATAACCCTCAGTCCCTTACAGCACTGTGTGTGAGTCTATACTTGTGGTCACACTTACCTTTCATCCTGAGTAACTGGCAGCTGGGGCTGCAGGCCTATTATAGAGTTGGCAGTCTTCCACCCACCATGATCAATGAGGAAGCCTCCTGTTGGAGCTTGTCCACAAATGGTAAGGCACGCTGTGATGAGAGGGAGCCTGGGCCTACCCTCAGGTGCCTGGCAAATAATCAGTGGGCCCAGATTGAATGGACCCACCCAGAATTGGGCACAGTGTGCCTCTCTGTAGGATCCTGCCAGCCAGAACCATCAGATGTGTTGTTTGGGAGTGGGCCGTTTTCTGGGTTAATCCATCAACATCGTGGCATTCATTCCTGCCACTTTCTTACCCTTCAGTCACCTTTCTGGTGAAATAGAACCAGCTTGTTTTCTGATTCTTTTGAGTAGCTTGTGGTCCTTTAAAATTTCAAAAGTTTGCAATATATTGTCCTCATAATCTGCCAACATCTGTTTAATCTCTGGTATGTTATATTTCCCTGTCAATAAGATGATTTCTCAGGCACATATAAAACTTTCTTAATCACAGCCACAGAGAAAACAACATTGAAGTCATTCAATACAAATTATTCATCTTCTGCAGCCCCCTCTGCATCCTCTCTATTCTAGGGTCATGACTCCTCCAGGGACAATGTCCGGGATTATGAGAGTGTCTGTTTCTCTGCTTATTGGGCAGGCAGGGAAGTGGTAAGCCTTCCTAATGTGAAGCTGAAACTTACTCCTGTTTTGATTTTGCCAGCAGAATATATCTGCCACCTCTTCAATGGTAGTAACAATAACAGAAATGATTGATTTAATAAAGGTAACAGCAGCTGGGCACTTTCCTTCTCAGTTGATGCTCACTACCCACCTTTGAAGAAGGTACTATTACTACCCTGCTTTCACAGACGAGACTCAGGGATGAGGACCTCAGTTAGGTGACCACACTCAGGAGCAGAGCACTGAGTCACTACGTCATGCTGGCTCCCACTCTTCATGACAGCCCTTCCTGTGTGCCAAGACCATAGTCCTATCCTTTGAAACCCAAATCTTTTTTCCTTATATTTTAAATAGTTAAGTTCCCTCAACCATTCCACATGAGTAATATTCCTAAACATGACACTCAGATATTCCTACTTTTTTGGATCCTCTCTACTTTGACAGAGTCTTCTGAAAATTTGGTGTTCATGAGGAAGCTGTGTTTTGAGACATTTTAGTTCATTTAAAACATGGAATTGCTATATAATAAGAATCTGTCCCTATCATAAGAGAAGTAATTTGCTATTTTATCCTTGTCAAAGAATAGCACACAACTGTGTGCCTGTGGGCTTGGAAGGCAGTGTCTCTGAATTACTTGAGCCTAAAACAGGGGTTGGCAAACTTTTTCTTTAAAGAGCCAGCTACTAAATATCTTGGGCTTTGCAGACCATCCGGTCTCTGCATCAACTTAACTCCACCCTTGTTGATGAAAGGAGACATCGACAATGTGTAAACAAATGAGGATGGTTGTGTTCTGGTAACACTTTATTTATAAGAAGCAACAGCTGGGTTTGGACCCTAGATCATAGTTTGCATTTAATGGGGTTTTCCTTGATGGTGAGAAAGTGTTTACAAGTGGGTGTTAAGTAGTTCTATTATTAATAGAACTCTCTTTCAGTTTCAAGTGTCTTGGTCATAAATTAACGTATTGTCACCCTAGTATTATGTCACCTCAAGGTTATTAATGAGACTAAGATGAAATAAAAACTTCGGTGTCTGTCCTTCCTTCATTCACTTATTTTGTGTTAGAACATTCCAGGCCCTTACTGCATCAGGGGACCTGTTCATAGATTATTATCCTGTTCTAGTCCAGGAAGACGGCCTGGAACTGGAGGGAATGAGGGAGAGAATACAGAGACACCCCCCAGCCCCCGCATATCCATAGCTCACCTTTTTTACAATACTGCCTGTGTGCTGGGCATTATACAAGGACTATGTAGGGACTGTGTCATGAGATATACCCTAATCTCATGAATTAAGTATGATTATTATCTTCACTTTACTGATAAGGAACCTAACGCACAGAAAGTTAGGAAATTCACCCAGAATCACAAAGCTAGTAGTTGGATTTGGGTTCCAACCTGGACTGTCTAATCCCAGAACCTAAGCTCTGAGGCTGATCAAGTATGAAAAAATTGCATCTAATAAATCAGGCAAATACAAGCAGAACGAGATTGTGATCAGGTGAAACCATGCTTTTTCCGAGATAGAAGAGGTGACAGACATCACCTCCTGCCCTTTTCACGTTAGGTATAAATATCACCAAGGTCAGTGAGCCATAGGTGGGACTTTTCAGTAGAAGTAAAGGAATTACAACATCCTTAGGTCCTTTGGGTTGAAAGAAGCCTCAGAGCATTGGAGGGACTTGAGGCCAAAAGATGCCCGATGGACTAAGGGCATCCTTGGACTTTAAAGGATATAAAGCTTGATGCGTTGGGGGCTACTTTTGTTTAGAGCCTCCTCTGGCCTACTCATGTCTATGGCTGGCTGGCCAAAGGATGAGAAGTCATGGCTTTGCTTCTCACTGGTCGTTGCCCCTCTTCAGCAGAGTAGTCAGTGTGATGGGAATTAAGTATTTGCTTAATTTGCTGGGGAATTAAGCATTTGCCTGGGAATTAAGATGTGCTTTTCCTTAGGATACCTGTAGCTTCCAGCTGAGATAGTGGAGAGGGGGTGGCCCACACTAGTCTCTGGACTCATAATAGGTCAGACCTCCATATTTCTAGCTCAGTGATTTAAAGAGAACACCAAGTTGTATATAATTTTCAAAGGGAGTTGCCTTCTTCAGATAAACCTGTGCCAAAAGGAAATCTTTAAAAATAATTCCCATCAACTCTATTATTTCTGGGTGGTATTTTTTTGTAGTTTCCAGAGCCGTGACCCTAACCACAATGAGGACGGTCATTTGGAGCTTTTGCAAACTACTTATTCACAAGTGCAAAGCAGGGGTGCCTGTAGGTTTGGCTACAGAACTCCTCCCAAGGGTAGGAGGTGAGAGTGGAAAACCAGTGGGTATGCCTCCTGACCCCTACTTTTTAACGTGTATTCTTCGAGGTGTATTATAGTTGGTGTATTTTCCCAGACTTTCAATATTGCCCCAGGACAATTGTCTAAGTTCATTTTGGCATCAGGACAAATGAGAGGATGTTTCCTGTTTGCCTGACTCTTGCCCCTACTTCTTTCTCTGTTCTGTTAAGCTTTTGGCTAAGTTCTTTCCTCTTGTATTCCACATTTCAACTGATGTTAGGGCACCGAGTGCAAAAATCTGCAAACAGTTAGCTTTCATGTTTGAGCATTTGGGTTGGAGCATACTAAAGTTAAAGTTCTCATAGCATGGAAAGATCACCCTCTGTATAATGCATTAAACATTTAATAACTATACTAATAACCCAAACACTTTTAATGGGCCACATGGGAGCCTTAATGTGGTAAAAATGTATTTCTTCACTGTCAAGTTAACTTGCATCAAATTGAGAGAAATTCCTCGAAGCAGCTTTGAGGGGTTGGAAGTTTATAAGCTTAGAAACAAATAGCATATTCTGAAAGTAATTTTTATGTAAAAAGAAACAATAGAAATAATGTGGGTATTATTAATCTAGTGCTTTGGGCAGTTTAAGACTTTTGAGGTTGGGAAGAAGTGTCCCACCAGTGTAGTCCATCTGCTTTGTGTCAGGTTAAGTGATTATGAGAGCAGTTAGTGGTAGGACCTGTACAGAGCACAAGTCTTACTGGCCCCAAGATCTTCCTCTTTGAGGAAGATTGGATTGTTTGAATTTGGCCCCTCTTGAAGTATATTTTAAAATACAACACCTTTGGAAGGAAAAGTCAAAGGCTGATGGGTGTATTGTGTTAAATTGAATTCACATTTATTTCTAAGTGGAAGCATTTTAAAGAAATTGTTTCCTGGTGAAATAGGTGTGCATTTGAAATGATACAATTGCTCTCAGAAGCTCAGAAAGGATTGATTGGTATAAGGACAAAGTCCAATAATGTAATTACCAATTTTACTTTGTTTTGGCTTATTTAAAATAGCCTTGGTTCTTGACTGTAGTGAAATCCAGTCAAAACACTTATAATGTGCATAAATTATGGACTTAGGAAACTGATATTTCTCAAGTGTTGGGAAGGAAATGATGTCTTCTAAATAAAATTCATGACATAAATGTAGCTCATCAGTTCACTGGCTTGAATATTACACTTGAATTTTTTCTTTCTTTCTTTCTTTTTTTTTTTTTTTTGCCTGAAGACTTTGTTGTTTACTTGAAAATGTCAGATATTTGCATATATTAATTATCATTTTAGGTCTGTTGGTATGGTTGATATCAGAATATTGATTAGTTTGTTCTTTAAAGCCTTTATTATAAGGGTGATAAAGTCTTTACATCAGATTTTGCTGTGTTGTTTATTAGCTGAAATCTCTCTCTTCTCTCTCTCTCTATCTCCTTGAGTCAATTTTTGTCTGCTCCATTATATCTACTCTGGTAGTGCCTTCTTTACCATGGTTAGGTGCACACACTCACAAAATCTTTTTTGCTGGCAAGTTTTTAATCTTGCAGGGGAGATTGAGATTTTTACTTCAGAGGAAATAACAGGCTGTTGACTATGCATGACAGATAAGGTAGGTAATGTTATTGAGCAAAGCAGGAGGTTATGACTGTGAGGCTTATAAACGGACTCTGGGGGCTATTCCAAAAAAGAGATCCCTGCACCTTGGAAGTATTCAGGAAAGAACATCATGCCTTCTAAGATGTGTGTTTGTTTGCATGTATCAGTTTTGGGCTGTCTTATGACAGGTCAGGTTCTTGCTTAATGGCCCTTCTCCAATCAGGTGGCTCTACTCTAACAGGGAGAAACCCAAAAGCCACGAAACAGAAGGCAGCTCAAGACAGATACCAAGTAATAGGTTTGCTACTTTGTTTTTTAGAAGGAATTTGCTGGCAAAAGAAAATCCCTGAGTGGCTTAGGTTGTCTCCTTTGGCTTTTATTCATCTTTCCCTTTAAGAGAATGAAAAATGTCTGGGCAGTTACAGCTTTGTTCTAAAGTGGCCCATAATTTTGTCTGTTTTACATCGCAGTGGATTCCTGAGACCAAATATGGGATTGCTTCTCAGAGAAGTCTCCTTTTCTTTCCCTTCAATCTATACAATATTTAATAGATTTATTTTGAGGTCAAGATTATCTTCTAGGGCAACGTGCAACTTAAAACCTGATAGACTAAATGGGTTTAGTAAAAGAATTGCTGAGAATGAACGTGGGAGGGACTGTGTATCCCCACTCTGGTCCACTTTAATTTGTCAAGCCATTACATTTGAGAAAGCATTTATAATAATTTGTATCAGTTGTTTCTCTCAACTCCATGCCATCCTCTCTTACTGGTTCTTTGTTTTCATAGAATACCACACAAAAAAGACTGTGCTTCTTTAATACCCGTTGTCAAGTGGTCAGCGCTGTGCTGGGCACAACCAGAGACAGGTGTAATGCTGTGCTCCTCAGTCTGGCTTGACAAAGGGAGATTCAGAGAGAGAGAGAAAGAAAAGAGGCTGAATTCAAGACAAAAGATAGACATAGACCAGAACATAATTTGAGGTAGGGATAAACAGTGTTCTAACAGAAACAATGTGTCAGGAAGTGTATTTCAATATCTTAGAAATATAAAAACCCAACATTTATTGAAAGAAGGGTAAATGTAGATATAAAATGTTTACTTTAAGGAAGTGGGGATATCTTATTGGTTAGAAGTTCAAGTTCTAGAGACAGATGGCCCAAGTGGGACTCTGGCTCCCTAGGTACTAGCTCCTTGACTGTAGGCTGCGTACTAACTGCTTGGTGTCTAATTTCTCACCAGTCACTTGGAGAGGGTGAGGTGGGTAATAGAGTCAGTAGAAGAATAAGTGAGGAGAGCATTTCCTCTATTAGTGCAGGTCCTGGAATTTAGGAAGCCTTCAGTGTATGCTGATTATGGGGGCCTTGCCTCTGAGGATGCTGATAACGGACCAGTGCTGGTATTCATGGAAAAGGAATCTGGTTACATCTTTGCCAGTTTACCATCTGTGTGATCCTGAGCAAACCTTTAACTTCTCCAGGCCTCAGTCAGTTTCTACACCTGTACATTAAGGGGTTTGATACCTGTGTTCCTACCAGCACAAAAAATGTTATGTTTTTAGGGTGAAATTGTGTCTTTCCCCTTAAGCTGACAGAGAACAAATAGTACTTTAATAATTAATAGTTCTATTTAGAAAATTAGATATTCTGCTAGGACATTGCTTTTGCTAACTTTAGGAAAATGTTGATTAAATTGACATTGTAACTTTTTTGCTGGACATTGAATCTTGTCTCTTCTGACAGATGACCATTGTTCTACCGATATTAGAGGCCTTCCTAATAAAAGCAGATGATGTCTGCCTAACAGTGATTAATGCTAGTCATGGAAAGGTAGTGACGAGTTTTATCTTCTTTCTTGCTTGGTGCTCTGAAAGTATCCTTTGTTTAAATTCACTGTAATAAAATTATTACATTGGAGATAGTTTTTAGAAGTCTACTTTATTGAGGCCTAATTTATACACAGTCAAATGTACCTGCTTAAGTATACAGCTGGGTGAGTTTTGACAAATGTTTACATATGTGTAATAACCACTGCTTTATACCCTTAAAAAATTATTTATTTATTTGACAGAGTATGCTAGCAAAAGAGAGAGAAGCAGAGGGAGAGCAAATCTTAAGCAGGCTCCACGCCCAGTGAGGACTGTGATATGGAGCTCAATCCCACGACCTTGAGATCATGACCTGAGCTGAAATCAAGAGTCAGACCTTTCACTGACTAAGCCACCCAGATGCCCCTGCTTTATTTATAGGCTTTTAAAAACAGCTTTATTGAGATATGATTCACATAGTACAAAATTCTATGAAAAGTACATAATTCAGTGGGTTTAAGTATTATACAAACATTACCACAGTATAATTTTAGAGCACCTTCATCACCCCCAAAAGAAACCTGTAACTGTTAGCAGTCACTCCTTATTGTTTCTCCACCCCTTGCCCTCATTTCTAGTCCTAGAAATGAATGAAGCAACCATCAGTCTGCTTTCTTTATAAATTTCCCTGTTTTGGACATTTTGTATAAAATAGAACTTTACAACATGTGGTCTTTTGGGACTAGTGTCTTCACTTAGAAAATTGTTTTTTAAGATTCATCCATGTTGTGCTCTGTATTAGTACTTCATTTCTTTTCTTGATTGACTAATATTCCATTGTATGGATATACCACCATTTATTTATCCACTTATCAATTAATGGACATTTGGGTTGTTTGCATTTTTGCCTGTTAGGAATAATGCCACTATAAACATTTGAGTTAAAGTTTTTGTGTATACTTGTATGTTTTCATTTCTCTTGAGTGTAATTGCTAGGTCATATGGTAGCTCTGTTTAACTTTTGGAAAAACTGTCAAACGTTTCCAAATAGGCTGTACCATTTTATATTCCCACCAGCAATGTACGAGGGTTCAGTCTTTTTCTACATCCTTGGCAATAACTACTGTTTGTCTTCTTTAACATTAACATTATTTGTTTCAAGGTTTTATTTATTCATGAGAGACACAGAGAGAGAGAGGCAGAGACACAGGCAGAGGGAGTATTGTCTTCATTATAGCCATTCCAGTGGTGTGAAATGGTATCTTATTGTGATTTTATTTTACATTTCCTTCATGGCTAATGATGTTTTCAGATACTTACTGCACATTTATTAATCTTGTTTGGAGAAATGTCTGTTGAGATCTGCTCATCTTTTTTTTTTTTAAGATTTTATTTATTTATCATGAGCGACACACAGAGAGAGGCAGAGACACAGGCAGAGGGAGAAGCAGGTTCTATGCAGGGAGCCGGACGTGGACTTGATCCCAAGTCCCCAGGATCACACCCTAGGCTGCAGGCGGCGCTAAACCGCTGTGCCACTGGGCTGCCCGATCTGCTCATTTTTTTTTATTTATTTATTTATTTATTTATTTATTTATTTATTTATTTATTTATTTATTTATTTATTTACGATAGTCACAGAGAGAGAGAGAGGCAGAGACACAGGCAGAGAGAGAAGCAGGCTCCATGCACCGGGAGCCTGACGTGGGACTCGATCCCGGGTCTCCAGGATCACGCCCTGAGCCAAAGGCAGGCGCCAAACCGCTGCGCCACCCAGGGATCCCCCGATCTGCTCATTTTTAAATTGGGTCGTCTATATTGGTGAGTTGTAAGAGTTCCTTACATATTCTGATTAGACACGTGATTTGCAAATGTTATCCCCCATTCTGTGGATTGTCTCTTTACTTTTTGATCATGTACTTTGAAGCACAAAGATTTTTAATTTTGACAAAGTCAAATTTATCTGTTTTTTTCTTTATCATGTGTGCTTTTGGTATCATATCTAAGAATCATTGTCTAACCAAGGTCATGGAAGGTTATGTCTATATTTTCTCTTACATTTAGAACTATGATCTATTTTGAGTTAATTTTTGCATATGGTTTGAGGAATGGTGGTTCCAGCTTCATGCTTTTGTATGTAGATATCCAGTTGTCCCAACACATCTGTATGTACATGTTTTCTTTTCTTTCCTCTTTTAATTCTTTCCATTTAATTGCCTTGACATCACATTATAGACTTTGAAAGAAGAGCAGTAGCTCCCTGTCCCATCTGTCTCTTTACTCTGTTCTCCCTAGAAGTAATCACTGTGAACTTTTTAAAATTTTTTTTAAAAGATTTTATTTATTTATTTGTGAGAGAGAGAGAGAGAGAGAGAGAGGCAGAGTCACATCACAGGCAGAGAGAGGAGCAGGCTCCCTGCTGGCAGTCTGATGCGGGACTCATCCCTGGACTCCAGGATCATGCCCTGGGCTGAAAGCAGGCGCTAAACCGTTGAACCACCCAGGGATTCCCTCTTTTAGCTGTTTCTTCTGTTTTTTGCCTCCATATATCTAAGTAGCAGGCTTATATGGCAATTTCTTTCTTTGTAGTTAAACTCAATCTACTTAATTTTGATACATCTTATATAAATCTATAATGTGTCTCATTATTTTGACAGAGTTTTATGTTATTATGACAATATTTATTACAGAGCCAAGTAGTATACTCGATTACAGATCTTTTTCTGTATCATTTCTGTTTTCCCCTGAGTTAATTCCTGCTCCCATGTTCCCTACAGGCCCCCGCCCCTGTTTTCAGTCCCCTGCCCTCTTCAGCAGTCAAGCTGATCTGTCCTTACCCACCAGCAGCTCTTTAAAGTGCCTGCCTTTCCAATTTTCCAAATGATCAAGCCCAACAGATAATCTTTCTGTTCTATTCTTTCCCTTTGTCTTTCTGTCCTTTTTGTTCTGTGGGTCATCTGTCCTGGATTCCTCTCTCACTCCATTCATTCCAGGCTTGGTCACTCTCTAGGATTGCTGTCTTCCAGAGACTTCCTATTGCTCTTATTTTAGGAGTCCCCTTCATTCTCTCCTGTCTTGGATACCCTGCTTCCTAGCCTAGCATGAATGTTTCTATCAGAGATCTTTCTGTACAGTTGAAGTACTTGATGCCCAGATTAATGAAGTTTCTTATTAATATCCTTGAGCCAATTAGCTACCCCCCCTACTCCTGACTACTGAAAATGAAATAAAGTCAATTAAAAATCCCAAGTCAAGAACCAGCTCCCTTACCCAGAAGGGCAGTCTTACCAAAACTGTTAACTCTAGGAACCAAGAAGCTACAGGAAGACCAGAAATGGTGCCTCATCCCCAAATATGGCCATCACTATATCTATCTTTATCAAGCCTGCTTCTCTTTTTCATGCAGTTCTAAAATATTTGCTTCTTTGACTTTCTAGGGTACAACAGATAATTAGTCAAAAAATTTAAAAATCAGAAGCAGAGAGAATGCTAGAGGTAGACACCCTGTGAACAGTAAGAAGTGCCAGTTAGCTAATAGATAGGGATATTATTTTAAAAACCAGTATATAATTAGTAAAGAACTGATGCATACATCATGTATCATTATTATAGAAAATCCTATGTGCGTCAGAATCACATGGAGATATTACTTCATTATGGTCCTTCTCAGTGGCCTATCTCCCCTCAATACATTCCTTTCTAAGATACTAAATAACTTCTTTGTGCTAGGCATCATGCCTGGTGCTCTTTATGAACACAACCTATAAGGAGTAAGTTTTAATTATCGGGAAAGTAATTTTATGTGGAATAATCCGTTTGTTACAATTACAAAATAAAGGATTATCAACTTATATCCTTATGAGAATAGGATACTTGGTGGGCCCTGGACTTAATCTCCTTTATCTGCTTTTGAAAACACATTATGGGGCACCTAGGTGGCTTAGTGGTTGAGCATCTGCCTTTGGCTCAGGTTGTGATCCTGGGGCCCTGGTATTGAGTGCCACATCTGGCTCCCCGCAGGGAGCCTGCTTCTCCCTCTGCCTATGTCTGTGCCTCTCTCTCTTTGTCTCTCATGAGTAAATAAATAAAATCTTAAGAAAAAAAAAAACCACATAATGACTGTCTTTATGAATGGCATTTGTCATGAAAACTTTGTGTTCAGTAAGTAAAAAAAAATTGTATATACATATGTATGTATATATGTTAGCATATCAATGATTTCTTTGAGAGAGGAGAGAGCATGTGTGAGCAGTGGGGGGATGGGCAAAGGGAGAGGGAGAGAGAGAACCCCAAGCAGGCTCCATACCCAGTGTAGAGTCCCATGTGTGGCTTGATGCAGGACTCGGTCTCATGACCCTATAAGATCATGACCCAAGCCAAAATCAAGAGTCCGACGCTTAACTGACTGAACCACCCAGGCGCCCCTCAGTGATAGTTTTAATAAACTTCTGAGTTCTCTCTGTCTTTCCTCCCCACCTTATGTTGTCTTAGTTAACCAAGGAATCTATTATTACAGCTGTGATTCTAAAAAAGAGTTTTGTATAACGTGTTGTAATAAAAATACACCGAATATGTTCATTGGAGTGCTGTCTTCAAGTCGGACCACTTCTTAAAACAAACCATCTGGATGGACATGGTGTTAGCCATGATCAGGACTGGCCCCTTCAGATTGTACAAAGGAGGAATCTGAGGTTAGGATTTTTTGAGTAAAACAGGACTGAAGTGGAACCCACCCACCCGGCTGTGCTATCATCTCTGTTACATCAAGAAGATATAGCTTCATTTTGAGGGCTGATCAAGACCTTGCCCAGTAAATGGAACTCATTAGAACTTCCATTAACCACAGTAATGAAACAGGAAGAAGCCACTGTGGTGGATGCTACGGATGTTAGAGATCAGTGCAGTAGACTGGGTGGCCGCTGGAGTCTAGGGAGAGTAAGCTCAACACTGCAGAGGCTGAATATGAGTTTGGTGGCATGTATTGCATGTGACACGTGAGCATTGGAGAGAATTATTAATAAGGTGAAACTGGTAAATGTTTGTTTTGATCTTTTGCTGTCAGAAAATGTAAATTGTGTTGCAGTTAATATCAAGGGGTTATTAGTTCTCCCTTGGTGTCACCTTTTTCTTGGGATCATAGATCTTTTTGTAAAGTTTTATTATCAACCTCTCCTCCTAGCTCAGTGGTGCAAATCAGTGGTTTTCAAACCTCTTCTCTTTGTCCCCACCATAGAGTGGAGGTGTTCTGTTGGTAGGAGCCTGTCTCCCTCCCCACTCCCATCCAGGCTGCTCAATATGGAGCAGGAAGGAGATAATGAAGGAGGGAGAGAGATAATATGGCCTCTGGTCTCCTGGGCCTGTGACTACCAATGACACTGCACAAAACTAAAATCTGGATTTTGCTGACCCATTTTTTTTCTCACCCACTTGCCCCACCACCTATTAAGATGTCCTTTGCCCACCCAGGTCTGTGTGTTCCTGGGGAGGAAGGGTTGTCCTACACGTGTTCATGTATCAGCCTGGGTGCCAGCTGCTGGTCTTCTTCCCCTAGCACCTTCCTTATCCTTCTTCCCAGCCACTGAAGCACTTAATACATAATCCATCCATGTGACAGCAGCCCAGCTGCAAAAATGTTGAAGGGAACATACCCCATTGGTGGGGAAGGGATCCTGCCACAGGGCTGCTTGGGCCTTTTGCGAATACAGAGTTTGGTAAGATGGCAGGTCATAGCCACAAGGCTGGGTGCACAATCCCCTTCCCTTCTGCCCTAAGCTTTTGCTTTTTTCCCTGCCATTTAGCCTCTAAGTCTCCGGTCCACTTGTCTTCTCTGCTTTTGTTAGCTGTATCTGTGTGTGCAAACAGAGGTCTAATCTTTCCTCTGCCTCAAACCTATTAGCACTGGATCAGTGGATACAAATGAATGGGGAAAGTGGCCATCACTGCCTCCCTGGCCAGATGGATGTCAAGCTCAGATCCGCCTGGAAGGGACACTTGGCCACAGATATTGTAATGGTCACCGAGACATGGAAATTGTTGATAGCTTTCTCCTCCTGGTAGAAGTTTATATTAATTTTTTTAAAAAGATTTTGTTGATTTATTTGAGAGAGAGAGAATGAGGGGAGGGGCAGAGGGAGAGGGAAAGGCAAAGAATCTCAAGATCACTCTGCACTGATCACGGAGCCTGATGCAGGGATTGGTCTCACGACCTTGGGATCATGATCTGAGCCAAAACCAAGAGTTGGATGCATAACTGACTGATCCACCTAGGTGCCCATATTAAATTTGTTCCTAATGATTAAGTTGCACTGAACCAATTGAGAGGAGGGGAGTTGATTGAATTCATTCAAATCACATTTCACTGATTTTCATGCTAATTGTTAGATTGGCTAAATTTATCCCCTCCTCTGTATGGTAACATAATGAAATGCTTTATTTTTCCATAGTTGTTGAGGTACAATTATATGGAGAGAGATTAATTATAGGATAAATGAGGTCATATTCCCTTTACCCTTTTAAATGTTATGTTAAAGTCTAATAATTATTTCTAAAATGAGACCCTAAGCACCAGGGAAGATGAAGACCATGACTGCTTATTCCTATCATCTTCTCCAGCTCCTGGCATGGTGCCTGGCACAAGGCACCCAGTGCTGCCTTATTGAATGAGTGAAAAATTTTTTGCAGGAGAGGATACATTGGAGCTGTCTGCTGGAGGATATATTATTATGTAAGAAGCTCATGTTAAGCTTTAAAATTATGAGCAGGTTAAGAAATCTTTGTAAGTTATCTTTCATATAAACAGTAACTCACATTTTCAGCTTCGTCTGAATTCTTTTTTGCATCTGTAAGATCCATTTTTTTAAAAGGATGTGAACAAAAGGTGAAGTATTCTAAAATGAATCCAGAGTAGGAGGCAGTGAAGTTTGGTGGTTTGGTTTTGTTCTTGCCTGGCACAGGATTGGGAGGGCTGGGCTGGCTGGTTCAGCACAGAGCCTGCAGGGTTGTCTAGGGGCCCCAAAGACCCTCAAGATGGGAGATGTGGAGGAAACAGAAAGGTCTGGCAGTAGTGGCAGTCTGCACTCAGCCCGGGGCTGTGTGAGGGAAGAAAGCTGCAGGCCTTATGGGGTTATTAGTAAAGTGGACCAGCTGTGTCCATTTGGTGTTTATTACCTATGGATGGTGCACAGAACTCCATGGTGGGGAGTGGGGGCTGTATGGTATTTCTCAGGTCAGCTCCTCTTTGGGCATCAGTGTGGTTCTTCTCAAGCTCTGATGCAGCCCCAACATTTCCTGGGTTAACATGCTACAGATATGGCCGTTGGGGAAACATTGTAGGCTACCTGCCTTGTTCTAGTTCCAATTACTGAGAAACATGAAATGATTGTTCCATCTGCTATGGCCAGGCCTGGGGAGGAAGTCAGACACACCCAGGGCTCTGCGCAGGGCTCCCGGGGCCTGTTTAGTGATGCTGAGACGATGATCGTAGGGAAGACATTTAATTGGAATTTCAGTTTAATATGCACATAAAAATTTCTTTGATGTTTACAATAATTAATATTTTTGTGAGTTGCTTTCAAGTTTTCATTTGACCCGAGGGGGTGTATGGTGGTAATGGTGCCATAGACACCAAGATACGCATGTTCAGGAGACAACAGAGCAGTGTGGAGACCTGGGTGGGAATCAACCAGTTACTTGCCACTGGATCTTTTCAAAGCTCTCAAAAAAGGATCATGATTCATGTTTGCCTATATTTTAAGATGCAGTGCAGATCAGCTGACATTTTGCCCCAAGCCCTCATCGTCTCTTGCTCTGTACACTGTCTCCTGGTTTCTTATTTTCCTAGTTTCTGTCATTACTTGAACACTTATGATATCAAGTAAACACATCTAGCCTGAATTCCCAGGCGAGGCCTCTGCATCCAACATCCAGAAGTCTCATTCCCTTCCTGCCATTGGAGTATTTCTGGGCCATGCTCCCTTCTCTTGCTTCTGCTGCCATTGTCTTGGCTCCAGATGGCACCTTCTGTTGTCAGACTGTCTGGTGGCCACTTGGCTACTTTCATGTCTCAGTTTCTCCCTTCTTGCAGCCACCCTGCCCTGTGGGGCCAGGGTGATCTTTGTTATTTACCTGTGTGTGTGTGTGTGTCTGTGTGCATGCATGCACATGTGTGTTCATAGTGTATGATTAAAAGTCCTTAGCACATGATTTAAAGTAGAAGTAAAGAAAGAAGGAAAATCAAAGAAAAGCTTGATATTCTTGTCCAGTCTACTTTTTTCTTCCAAGTGTATTTTGTCTTTATAGTTGATGTATATATATATTTTAATCATTTTATTTATGTAATAGTACTGAAAAGACTTTAATGAAAGGTAGCAGGTCCCTGGCCCCCACTTCTCCTCATCTCAAAATCCTGTACCTCAAAGATACTTCTTTTTAGCTGCTGATATTGTAATTTCTTGATTTGCCAAATTTTGCTGTTATCTATGCACTTCTGTAGTTGGGAAGTGGCATTCTTACACTTTTTGCTTCCTATCAGCCCACATAGAAACTTTCCCTGTGTCCCCTGTAGTTGTATCACGTTGTTTATTAGCTAAATCTGGCTTTGGTGTTTATATTATTGTAATTGTACAAGTATTTTCACTGCTGTACCAAACTATTACCACGGATATTTTCTTAGTGTTACAATGTTTTGTGTTTCCTGGAATTTAGAGTTGGTTCTTTTTTTATATATATATAGTTTTTTCTTTGTTTCTCTCACTTTTTTCCATCTAAATTATCCAAATAGACTATACCCTTCTAAAGAATATTTTCCCACGATCAGCCCTATTGGATAATATTGGTACATTTCTTTGTCTCTTCCCAGACATGTTATCCTGCTTTCTGTACTGGCTGCATTTGAGACTCAGTTCACAGGCATCATCCTCATTTCCCCCTCACTTCTATGTTAGATCCTCTCTCTCCTCCTTTACTCTTTCCACTTTATATTTATTTATAACTTATTATAAGTTATTATTCCAATAACTTTCTGAATAAGGAATGTGGATGTAGGGGATAAGGACTTGCAGTTTTGTGGTCAGTGCCTCTCTGCCAGCATCCCTGGGGATGAGCATCAGAAGGGTCTCGCTGTCCCCTAAAGTCCTCTCCCTTGCTCCTTGCTGGACCCATGGGCTGGTCCTCTTCATTGTCACCTACATGTAGAGCTTCATTTTCTCCACCATACCTTCCTCCATGTTTCAACATCACTGTAACCTTTCACACTTCTGCATTTGTTCATGCTGTTCCCTCAGGCTGAAGGGTTCTTCTCCAACTGTCTATCTGGTAGAAGTCTAGTCAGCATGCTAGATGTCTGTTCAGGTGATAAAATTGTAATTGAGAAAGAACATTATTTCTACATTTGTTTAGCAAAGAATGAAATGGCAGTTTTCAAACAAGCATATGGCAACTGTTGGATTAGGGTTTGTCAACTGCTTTAATCCTTTTGGGAGTGAGCTAGGGTATAACTCATCAGCAAATAGAGTTAATACTTTTTCAGCATGGCAGGTGACTTTAGAAATGGTGAGCAAACTAACATGCTGGCTGTCTGAAGTACATCTTCAAGATTGCCATTCAGGTGTTGTGTCCATCAAATTCATTTTGATCTTCTGAGATAGTTTTAGTAGGCCTCTGCATTAGCTTCCTAGGCTGCCTGAACAGGTTACTACCAATGAGGTGAGTTAAAACAATTAAAGTTTATTGTCTTATAGTTTGAGAACCCAGACATCTGAAATCGAGTTTGAAGTTGGCAGGACCTTGCTGCCTCTGGAGGCTCTAGGGGAGAAGCCATTCTCTGCCTCTCCCAGCTTCCACTGGGTGCCAGCTTCCTCGTTTTCTGACTGCATCCCTTGCTTTGTCTTTACATCACCTTCTCATCTGTGTTTGTCTTCTCTGTGTGTCTTTTATAATGACACTTATAATTGGATTAGGGCCCATCTGGATAATCCAGGATGATCTGTTCATCTCAGAATCCTTGTTAAAGACCTTTTTTCTAGGGACGCCTTGGGTGGCTCAGCGATTAAGCATCTGCCTTTGACTCAGGGCATGATCCTGGAGTTCCAGGATCAAGTCCCACATCGGGCTCCCTACATGGAGCCTGCTTCTCCCTCTGCCTAAGTCTCTGCCTCTCTCCTTCTGTGTCTCTCATGAATAAATAAATAAAATCTTTAACCAAAAAAAAGAAAGAAAAAAAAGACCTTTTTTCTAAAAAGGGTAGTATTCACAGGTTCTAGCAATTAGGACATGCACAGTGAGGGGGGCAGGCACCATTCAACCTAGTATGGCCTCTAAAGCACGGCGCCCTTTGAGATATGTTGTCTCAGCTGATAAATTTGTTCTCGGGTCATAGTGATCACGCATCAACCAGTATTTTCCTGGTTTATTCATTAATTAACAGATAAACATACCATGTACCAGACCCTGTGCTAGGTGCTAGCATTACAAAGCCAACACAGAAAAAAATCCCGACCCTCCAGAGCCCACAGTATTACCAGAAAGGCCAGCTTTCTCATGATGATTCTAATCTATTATTTGAGCACATTTTTGAATAACTATAGAAATAGATTTGGAAATACAAAGGGGAATGCAGGCAGATATGGTAGACACAGTGGAAAGTGTAGAGAGGTCTAGTCAAAGGATTACTGTCAGTTTTACCAACCAGAGGGGTTTTGAGCAGACTTTTAGTGTGCACAGTGGTTGGACAATACAAACATGAACTCATTGGTAAAGCTAGGTGTTAAACTCTCTATGGAATCATCTCAGTTTGTTTAATATGAGCCCTGTTACTTCATGCCCCCCAAATTTATTCTATCCCCAAGGAAGATGTTTTTAACAAAGCAAATGGAACATACCCTCAGCCTTTGGAAATGCTTTATTACTTTCCATTGTTTTAGGATACTTGCTTGTACTCAAAACTATTTCTTTAGGGTATTCTTATAAGGCTCTCTGGAACTTCATTAATAGAAAGGAAGAATACTTTTAATCCAAAATTATGTCTTCTATTAGAGGTTCTAATCCAAGGTTTCTTTATAATAAAGTGTAGTGTTTTAGACAAATTGATACCATGAATAAAGGACTTGACTTTGTCAGTGATTACTGGGGGAAGAAAAGAGATTGACACATTAAAGATTATCCATTAATATAATTACACCTTCTCTTTTGCATTTCATTCTGCTTTTTCATTTGGGGAAGAAAAGGTGGAGGGACAGCTGGTGCCTCTGTAATTGCACATCACAGCCAGCCAACCTTATCTGTGAATTCCTGGGAGTGGATCACAAATGTCATCCTCTTTCTTGCATGTTACAATTAAAAAAACAAAATGCAAACAAAAATGTTGACAGACCTAGTGGTTCTATCTTACCCAAATAATTGATCATTATGGGTGTTGTGCAATCATTTACCAATTAAGAGTGGAATTGATTTTATTTTTAACCTTTGAAGCTAATTAAAAAATAGTTTTAAGTTCTTTTTTTTTTAAGATTTTATTTATTCATGAGAGACACAGAGAGAGAGGCAGAGACACAGGCAGAGGGAGAAGCAGGCTCCCCACAGGGAGCCTCATGCGGGACTCAATCTCAGACCCTGGGATCATGCCCTGAGCCAAAGATGTAGACACTCAACCGCTGAGCCACCCGGGCATCCCAAAATATAGTTTTAAGTTCTTAGAAGATAATTCAAAATGTGTTATTAAGAAATTCTCCAACATTGTACTGTTCTCACAATTTTTCTAAATTTGAAATTATATCAAAATGAAAGATGGGGGTGCCTAGGTGACTCAGTCAGTTAAGCATTGGACTCTTGGTTATGGCTCAGGTCATGATCTCAAGGTCATGGGATCAGGGTCATGAGATCAAGCCCCCCTCCTCAAATAAATAAATAAAAATCTTTTTTTAAGAAAAAGCATCAAAGCAATTTTTAAAAAGTTTGTGCTTATTACAAGAACTGGACCCTTCATGGGAACGTGACATTAGTTTGACAAACATCATTTTTGAAGCATAATTAATTTTCATGTTGCAATTAAGTTATTCAAGTGGGATTTGTACTTTCCATAATCACTCATCCCCTTGCCCCTCTTTTTTCCTCTCCATCTCCATACTCATGAGTAAAAACATACACCAGCTAACATTTATGAGGTAGAAAATAACTTTACTTATATTACCAGGGAGAGTTAAGGGGCTTGGGCCTTAGGCTTCATTGGCCTTGCTGTATTTATAGATTTTTCTTTTTCTTTTCTTTAAACTCCTGGAAATATGTGTTACTGTAATAGATTTGGTCTTTGGAGTGAGCTCTGGGCCTTTCTACTGATGTATCAGGACAAGGGAGGAAGGCCTAGACTTGTCAGTCCCTGTCTGAGGACCCAGAAGACAAACACTTTTGAGTCCACATGAAGACCTATGCCCAGCCAGAGTCACTGGACATGTTTGGCTGGTCATGTTTGTTTTTGCAGTTTGGGATTTTCCTTCTGAACCTGGATGGAAACATCTCAGATACCTTTAAACTCTATGACCAAATGCAGACCAGCTTAAAGTTAGGCTATCAGAGATCCCTGGATCTTTCCTTCAGGTGTGTGACTTACAAACATGGTGGTATAAAATTTCATTTTGATCTGTGCAAGGAAAATAGATGGAAATGTGATGGAAAACATCATCAGTGATATGTTCAGATGGATTTCTGGGTCTATTTGCTTTGTAATAATAAGTTTAGGATGGCATCTAACAAAAAGTGGATTCAGATATTGCCCACTGCTTTCCTTTAATTAGAAGTCCAGTTTCAGGTGGGCCATGTAGATATAATTTTCCTCTCATGGTGATAAGAGTTTTGATTTTTATAATTCAGTCATATTTTTTGTTCATTAGCCTTGTGGTAAAAGAAGATAAAATAAATGGTTCGCCATTGGAGACTCATTCTTATCACTTTCTTTTTTTTTTAATACTAGTTAAAATTTCATATCACTAAGAAAGAAGGAACACTAAAATCATTGAAAATTCAAGGACTCTGTTTAAGGACTCAGGGACCATGTTCCGTAATTGCTATCATGTGAAGTGTTCTTTTTAATTCTAGTCCACCTGGATAGAAACTAACTTAAGTCAAAATTAGCATTATTTTTGATGCCAGGAGAATTTCATTAGTGCAGGAAGCCTTTTTCAGTCTCTGCCTTCAGAAGAGACTTACTTTAGCAGTTGTTTTTATTTCTCCACTGATGGAGAAGTCCAGGACCATGTGCAGCCCACAGAACTGCCACCTATGGAAGTTGGGAGACAACCAGCAGAGTTGGCACTGTGAGGATTCTAGTTTTCTCTGCTCCAGGTTTGGCTACCTAGCCAGTACTCAGCCATAGAACATGGTACCTATCAGAAGTTTTGGAATCCATATTGGCACTCAGTTATGAACAGGCTGACACTTCATTTTTTTTTAAGATTTTATTTATTTATTCATGAGAGACACAGAATGAGAGAGAGAGAGAGGCAGAGACACAGGCAGAGGGAGAAACAGGCTCCATGCAGGGAGCCCCACATGGGACTCGATCCCGGGTCTCCAGGATCAGGCCCTGGGCTGAAGGCGGCGCTAAACCGCTGAGCCACCCAGGCTGCCCTGACACTTCATTTAATATTTAAGGGAATCCGCTTTGTAGTAAAGACAAAAAATGCTAAAAAGCTTTGCAGGGGGATGAACCACCTCTGTTTTTGAAAACAAAAATAGCATAAAAAAGCTTTCTCATGTTATCTGTCCTGGAGTTAGGCAAAGCAGTCTCTGAGATACAGATTTGGAGTTTTGAAGCACAGTACTTAACTGTATTGGTTGGTACTGTCCTTTATTGGTTAGTCTTTATGTTTCTGGTATGAGTTTGTGTATTTAGATGGTTCAGTGAGTCTTCAAGCTTTTGCCCTTGTGAGATCTGTTTGCACATTGGAAAGATGTGTGAACATGGTACCATTGGTGTTTTGTGGCTTTGCGCTTTTGATTTCCTTCTGAAGCTGCCACCATGATGTTAACTTTTGATGAAGTTAAGAGCATCAGAGTGTAGGAGAAAATGATTACCAGTGCTTAATAATGTCCCGAAGTTTTAGGAGTTTGGGAAAAGTGCCCATTTCCATGAAGAAGTCAGAGCTCACATGGGGAGAAGCTCCCTGACCACATGTAAATTGAGAAATAGATTTCAAAATCAGTTTTGATTAAAATGGGAATTTGAGCCTGTCACTGAGAAGCAACCAGCTTTCTGTAAATTATTTATGGCATGAGCATAAGGGTTTGGTATAGAGGCTGTAGGCCTTTTTCCATTTTGCTTCAAAAACTGGATTGATTATAAAGAGAAAATAATGAATTTTGATATTGAAACAATTTTTTTAAAGGGAAGTGTAATTCCTAAAGTGATTCTAAGGTGGAAAATAAGAAATGATTAGTAATACTTTTCAAAAGAACCAGTGTTGCAGCTAGCTTTTTTGAAAAGTATGTATGCATGTAAAAACAGAGATGGTAGACCCTGATGAACACAGTTTCTCATATTAGACACATTGAGATGTTTCTTATAGTGAATACATCAGTGGCTTAAGGAGCATGTATATTTGTAGAGTCCTCTGCTTATTAATACATCTTTAGATTTATTCCTGGCTAATGAGGCTGTAGCGTATCTTTATGTTTAGACTGTGCATAGAGAGTCCACTAAGTAATGTGACATGCAAGATCTAAGAGACATCCTAAGAGATAGATTCTGGGCAGTAGCCCAGCTTGTCATATTGACCCCTTTTCTGGAATGGGACTTCTCCCCACACCATGGCTGCAATATCTTGCTTATGGGATCAGACCCTCACTCCCACCTGCTGCCCGCTCTGCCTTTGAATGAATCTGAAGTTCAGATTCATTTTGGAAATTGGTAGTTTAGGCTGACAGATACAGAAACTGTTTATGCTTGAGAAGATGGTATATTATCTGCTTTTATTGTACAGGTTTGCCAGGTAAACCTCCCTCCAGCCCTTTTCTGGAAGTGAGGGTCTTTGTACAGAGCACAGAGTACGTCTCAGCTAAGGGGTGATGATGATGAGGAGGAGATGATGATGATGATGACGATGATGATGATGTGGGTGGAGGGCTTCTGCTCCCTGCCAGAACCCACTGATCACATTTGAGCCTAGGAGGGTGGGGTGAACAGGGTCAGAAGCTGAGATCAGGAGAGGATTTGTAAGGTTCTAGGTACCCTGGGGGTCACACTGGGACCCAGGAAGGAGAGCTGGCCTAGCGTGGAGGAGTGGGGTACACTCCATGCCTCCCTTCTTCCTTCCTGCAGTGCACTCTTGAACACCTTCTATGGGCCAGGCATTGCTAAACATCAGGGCTTCAATAAGTAGCGAAAATAGTTGCAGACCTCATCACCTCTCAGAAGAATCTGGTAGTCAGATCAGTGACACAGAAGCAGGAAAAATTGGAGTCTTGAACCGTTGTTTCAAACAGAGGCACATGATACTGTTGGCAAGGTAAAAGGTGGGATGCCTGTTCTGGAGCCCCCAGGTTTCCATGAGGAAGAGGCCTTGAGCCAAGCCTGAATGAAGCCCCAGTGGGTGCCCAGGAGGAGGTGGTTGCAGCCAGGGTTGGGGGAGTGCCTTCCAGCAGAGCCAGGGTCCTGTATCTTTTGTTTTCTGTTCTGTGTTCAGCTCCCGGAACAGGGATGGTGTTTGGTATATATTCAATAAATAAAAATTAAGTGAATGAAGGCCAGCAGTGAGTGTAGAGACCGTGGATTGACATGAGGCTGGAGAAGCTGGCAGGAGTCAGACCCCATGGAGACTTGTGGCTAAAGAGACCATATATATGGGTTGTTGTCGAAATCGAGACAAAAGGGGAGGTGCTATTAATAGTTGTGTTTGGATACTAGGCATAAAATGAGACTGACTTGGGGAAACTAGAATATATGGACAGCCTCTTATAGGCCACCACAAAGAATTTAGTCTTTTTTTTTTTTTTTTTCTAAGAGCTGAATGCCTTTCAAAAGTTTTTCAGCTTGAGTTGGGGGTAGGGGGGAGGTGGAGGCAGGGTAAGACTTGATCACACTGGTAGCAGATTGAAGGTGAACTGACTTTAGGGGATCATGGGAGACTGGTACAGTCAAGGGCCAAGCAGGAGGAGGTGGTAGCTTGGACTGGAGGCCAGGACGGTGGGAGGCGGGGGAAGGACACAGGATGTGGTGATGGGTTGCACGTGGCTGCTCAGGAAAGGGAGGCAACAGGGTCTCAGAACTGGACAGATGTTGGGTGCTGCTGGATGAGCCAGAACAGGGTAAAGGAGCAGGTCTGGGGAGAATGTATAGTTTTGGACAGGTCGAGAAGGTATGAACTTAAGAGCTCTCATTCCTTGGCTTGTGAATTCCTAACACAGGAGGTAATAATGCAACTCCACCAGTGTTGCATGCGATCATGCCCTGTCCCTCTTCCAACCACCCCCAGCCTCTCTCACCTGTTCACTACTCGCTTATGCCTGAAATTTGATTAACCAAAACCAAATTCTTTCCTTCATTAGAGGTTGATGTGTTTATAGAGCAAACATTGAGTGATCCTGCAAAGCAAAGTGAAAGGTTTGTGAGGGACAGGAGGTTGGTGAATGCTTCGTTTAGAAAAACTCCAAGACCCTGAGCTGGAAAAGTACTGCTGAAGGTGAACTTGGAAACACTCATGAGGGAGAAAAGGATCACAGAATTGAGACTCCACTGAAGGGCTCTGAAAAGCTCGGGTACTATGAGCAAACAAGAATCTAAAGAGTGGCTCTTACAGTATCTATAAGCTGCAGACTTCTAATGTGCTATTTATATAATAATCTCTATTTGGAGATCTTTAACGGACACTCTTTAAAATGTGTTGGTTGGGTTGCAGTGAGCTGTAGTTCTCTATCATTAATTGGAACTATTGGAATGATATGGTCTTACAGCTGGATGAATGTTAATTCATTCCAGAAAAAGGAAAGGCAAAGGGACTGGTCTTTGCATATGTGGTACTCAGAAGCCAGCTGTTCTTCAAGCCGTATGCTGAGCTTCAGCTCCTTGGCAGGTAATACCTGCATTGGAGGTAAGTGGCACAGCTTCGTGGATTGCCAGCTGGGTCACCATTGCCCTCTTCTGGTAAGGGGCTCCTTCTACAAATGTACTGAGTTTTACAGAGAGGGAGAATTCAAGCTCGTTTTTCATTTTGGGTCAACTGTGCTTTGCCAGCTGGCCTGAATCACTATAGTGAAATGAGTGTTTGAAATGTTGTAATGTATACTCAGACCATGGAACCATATGAGGGTCTAACCTTATTTACAGTTTTGGCTTGTAGAGGCTACCTTAGATATCCATATCATTTTCTACAGTTGGGCCACTTTCTTTTGGCAAAAAAAGTTTTCTTTTGGCCTTTTTTCTGCCTATGAAACCCTGTCTGACTGCTTCATTAGCTAACACGTTTGTGAATTTGTATCATTGATAGCAGCAAGCGCAAGGAACATGGTTTTAATAAAATTTTAGTATCTAATATCTCCGAAGCATTAGGGCACAGAACATTATAGGCCTGGGATAAACAATTCATATTCAGTAGGGGCTTTGTAGCATTTCTTGGTGACATATTTACAAAATTTATAATTTAGAGATGAGTTTATGTTACATGGTAAAACTTAAAGAATATATTAAAACAACTCCATTGGGAAGGGGTGAGGAGAAGATGTGGTTACTGTGATGGCTTATATCATAGCTAAAGGACAGTTCCTGTTGTCCAACTGGTGCTTATTCTTCTCTGATCTGTCTTGGAGTGGAAACCTCTCTTTTCCTACCCAACAGAAGGTAAGCGCTCAGACAAACTCAGTGGGCTTTGTTGTTTAAAGGAACCCTGTCGTGAGTCCCTAGAATGGAAATACTATTTTGTGAGGCATTTAAGCATGTGCTTAAGCATAACCCCTTTGACAATTTAAGTTTTTCAGTAACCCATTAAGAAGCTATTTGGCATTTAAAATCTGAAGAGTACCACAAATAAAAGCTAGCTACTGTACTCGCTTTGGTTATTAAAATCTAAACACATAGAGTTGATCTTTTTAAGCTGGACCAATTTGATATTTACAGTTCTATTGATCAATGTAATTTTTTTAGAAATTCAGGAGTCATAGGACAGACATCTAATAGTCATGATCTCATAATGATATTAATGATGTGTGAGAAAAGTCCTTAAGTACTATCCCATTCACCCCTATGCAAAGAACCCTATGCAGATTGCCCCAAATAAAAATGGTTAGATAACAGTCTCTCAAGAGAATGAGCAATACTCATTTCGATTTTTATAAAAATCAGGGTGTAGTCTATTTCTAAAATATCTGTTCAAAATTCCTGCATTTATTCTTTCTTTCATTCATTTATCAGTTTAGACCTTGTTAAAAGTTAATAGTGATATAAGAATGCTTCATAGAGTGAGGGTAGTCTGTCAGTTGGCCAGGTGATGAATCATGGAACTGAATCATTTTATCAAATTAAACCTTTGACCGTATATTTTAAAAAAGCCCTTATTGACAAAATCTGGCAAGGTCAAGGCTAAGAGGACCTTCTTCTTCTAGATACTTGGCAAGATGAGCAGCAGTCTCAGCTCTCTCTTCTGGCTGGGCATTTTGTAGTACTTCTTTGACTCTGGACCATTTGCCCCTCTTTTTCTTCCTCTTCCTGGCTGGCCACAGATTCCTGCAAATTCCTCTAATGCCTGAGAGATTAGCTGGCTTCATATAGCAATTTCTGGAGCAGGGTTTTTCTGCTTGGGCATTAATGACATGGACCAGGTGATTCTTGTGGGCTATTCTGTGCATTATAGATTGTTTAGCAGCTTTTCTGTACTCTATCCCACTAGGTGTCAGTTGTGACAACACTAAATGTCACCAGACATTGCACATTGGGAGTAGACAGGTGGTGGAAAGATGGTGATTTTGCCTGGGAACCACACTTCTGGATTATGAATGGTATATTCCTTCTTCTTTAGCCTTATTACTTGGAGGTACACTGCACTGTCACACTTAATCAGTAGGTACTGATGTAGGACACACGGTGTATTTTAACCAGAAAGTTCCTGAATTTGAGGAATTCAGGGTGGGAAATAGGTTTCCTGTTGAGGGCTAATGCCCAAGGCAGAGTTAATCAGGAGGAGCATACCAAAAATAATTTGATTTAACTTCTTTCTTCTCACCAAGAAAAATATTTAGTTCCCTTTTTTGTTAAATTAGGAGCAGGTATCATAAAACTATTTCATAAGAATAACTCAACTTTATACTTGTCATTATTAATGAGGGAAGACTAGAAGAAGCAGGCAAATGATGTGTAGAAATGAGGTAACACAATCTGATTTGCAAAGAAGGAAAATGAATTTGAGGAGAAAGATTGAGGGAAAGAAAATGTTAGATGATTTTAAATGTTTAAGAATTGTTATGTGCTATTTATCTCGTTATAGGATTCTCATTTCATAATTTATCAATTGTTACAATATTTTTAGAGGATTAGCAGACTTACCAGTGTTCATAGATCTTTAATCTCTGTAATTAGTAAATCTTCAGAGAATTCTTGTGCAGAGAGAATGAGAATATGTGGTTTGCTGGTGCAAGGAGGATTATTATACTTTTGTTTGTGGGGGAAAAAATGCCCAGTGAATATTACCACTGAGGATAAGTGGAATCAGGCAGATCCCAGGTCGGCCTCCCTGTCTCTGGTTTGTAAGAGTGTATGTAATCTCCAGATTTAAATAGTTTGAAGGTGATCTTGTCTGTAATGGTTCTCAAACCAGCTAGCATATTACACATCAAATAGAGAGCTTTTAAAATATATTGGTGTCCAGGCCCCATCTTGAGAGAATCTAATTTAATTTGTCTGGGGTAGAATTTAAACATAATCTTTAAAAATTCCCCCAAATGATTGTAGGGTTCTGCCAGGGTTGCAGACCCCTATTTCTAGGCCATTGATTCTCAAAGTATGGTCTCTAGACCAGCAGCATCAGCATCTCCATCACCCATGAGTGTGTTAGAAATGCAAATTTTGGGCCCCATCTCAAGCCTGTGAAATCAGAAAACTCTAGGGGTGAGCCTTTGCAATCTGCGTTTATGATACACCCTCTTGGTGAATCTGATACATGCTCAGATTTAAGAGACAGTATTTCAGGCTGAGGGTAGTGGTGCTCAGAAGACAATGAATCAAAAACAAAACAAAACAAACAACAAAAAAAGAAGACAATGAATCCTGAAAATCAAAGATATATGTGTGTGTGTGTATGAATGTTGGAAATAGTACTGTAGAGTCTATATATATGTGTATATATATTATATATATGTGTATATATAAAATAGTGGATGTTGGAAATAGTACTGTAGAGCCAATGCTATCTATAGTCTTCAGAGTTCAGTTGCCTCAGGAGACTCTTCACTCATCCAAGGAGGAATGCCTGGGAGCTGTAACTTTCCACTGAGAGCCTTCACCAGGCTTAATTGCTAATGTGTAGGTCGCAGCTGATACTGAGTTGTGCCTCCCGCTCGTTCCAACGAAGCTTTCAGCCTCACTCTCAATATTCTTAATTAATGATCTTCTGCTTCTGAAGCCATTTCATCAGTAGGTCTCCTGTCCCAGCACGTTTCCCCTCGAAGCAGCCCTTGAAGAGGGCGTTATTCCCAGCAGTCAATTAGAAAAGGAAAGTAGAGGTGGCTCTAAACAAGTCCTGTGACCAATTAACCACCTCCCTTTATTCCTCTTTGTGATTCTTTAGAAATGGATTGGGGCGGGGTAGGGAGAAAAAACTCAGGCTCTCACCAGTGGACTTCGCCTGTGTTTGTCTAACATTCTTCTATTCCACTTGGTATTTCAATTTCCTGCCTTAGGCATGAATTGGTTGAAAATTCCCTTTGAACTCTTGCTCATTTTGTAGAAACTTGATGAAGTAGTGATGAGAGTAGTTAAGAGATTGTGTCCTGAGCTCTGAGAAGCAGAGCAGAGTAGGAAGGGGGAAATTCACCAAGCTTAAAAGGTTCATTCTTGGAGAAAGCCATGGGATTAGGAATGATTATTATGACTGCAATAATAATTTTAAGAATGCTCCTTGAATCTTGTTCTCTGATTGGATAAAGCAGGTCACAGTGAAAGGGGTGAGAGGTGAAGGGGAAACTTAAACTTCTTAATCCTCTAATTGGCAGTAACAGTTTTTATTGCTTCATTTTCTGTTTACAAGGAAAACACCTTTACATAAAATAGTTCTATTGGATCAGCACCATCCTTGGTAAAGTTCATCGAAATCTCCCAGGTTAGTCCCTATCATTCCCTCACATGCAGTCTTGAGCCTTCTGGATTTCCCTGCGGGATGGGAATCCCCTTGCATCACTGGGCACTTCCTATAATGGGGTTCCTGATGTTGTTTTGCTCTTTTGGTTTTATTCTCTCACCAAAATAATAGAACCAGGACTTCTGAACTCAGAGTCACTTTAAGGAAGTATCTCTGCTGTCCAGTATAGTAGCCATTAGCTGCTTGCAGCTATTCAGGTGAATACATTAATTGCAGATCAACCAATTTATTATTATTATTATTATTAGTATTATTTAGATTTTATTTATTTATTCATAAGAGACACACAGAGAGAGAGGCAGAGACACAGGCAGAGGGAGAAGCAGGCTCCATGCAGAGAGCTCAACATGGGACTCCAGGATCACACCCTGGGCCGAAGGCGGCGCTAAACCACTGAGCCACCCGGGGTTGCCCAGATCAACCAATTTAAATTAATTAGAATGAAATAAAATTCAGAATTGGCACTAGCCTCATTTCAGGCCTTCTTAAGACTTGTGGCTAAGGTATCAGCACAGATAAAGAGCATTTCTGGGGCTCCCAGCTGGCTCATTTGGAAGAGCATGTGATTCTTGATCTCAGGGTTATAAGTTTGAACCCTATGTTGGGTGTAGAGATTACTTAAAGATAAAATCTTTAAAAAAAAAAAAAACATTTATGTCACCAAGGAAAGTTTTTGGGCAGTGTTGGTCAGTTTTGTGACTCTCATTAGTTGGGATACTGAGACTGAGAAGAATGAAACCATTATTTGTTAACTACTCCCAATTTATTGGTTAACTACTATTTGTCATTGTACTCTATTTTATTCTCTTTGAATTTAATCCTAACAACATCTCTGTGAGAACCCTAACCCCATTTTACAGACAAGAGGATTAAGATTCAAAGGCTGAAAAACTTGCCCCAACCATGTGACTAGAAAAGGTTCAGCCAGCCTTGGGGCAATCATTGGCCTGATTCTAAAGCCCAAACTTTCCTTGTTAAGATGTCTCTTAGAAGACAAGTTCTCTGGTTCTTGAGGCCAGAAAGCCTGTATTTTTGGGTACACTAAAAAAACTCCAAACCAGTAAGTGATGGTGCCTTGGATAGGTTAAGTGGCTAATTGATAAAATGGAGCAAGTCAGTAGTAGCACGTCCTTTCCTGTGTGATTCTCATCACTCCTCACAATCAGACCAGTGACCTATGATAACAGTGAGGTATTACTCTGTTATCTATTTCAGTGCTTCATGCTTTGATCTCTTGGGTTGGGTGGTGAGCACACCGACCTCCTATGGCATATCATTTTCCTGTCAGAAAGTCTTGCTCATGTGGTTTCTCTGCTCTCATCTGGTTCTCTATTTCTTAAGGCCCTAAAGAACTAAAAGAATTGTTTTCCACCTTTAAAGATGCTGTTAATATTCTGGCTTCTTTTTAAAAAAGTTAATCATTCTACTTTCTTCAGTTGATCCTTATAATATGATTTTATGTGTCATTCTAATACAGTTTGTCTCAATATGTACATTGAAACTAATTGAACACTAAATGCATAAAACATAGCTATATCATAATATGTATTCTAGCTGCTGCTGTTAAAGTAACCTTAAATGAAGTTGCCATCATTGACTGGCACAGCATGATACTGCCCACTCATAGGGCTGACTCTTAATCAAGAGTACCTCTGTGCTCAGGTGGTTAGTTTTTTGGAGCCAGAGGTTGGCCCTTACATATATCCTTGTTACATTCCATTTAGTTAGATTGATCTAACTACTTTCTTTAACTCATCCTCATAACCTGATTTTAAGTGTCTGTGAGTCACAGAGATACCGTTTTTTGTTTGTTTTGTTTTGTTTTTTCCTCCAGATCATTTTGCCAACCCAGATATTCACTATTCCATCCCTTGCAGTATCATCCACCTATTTTGTTGCCACTGTATTCTCATACCTTCTTCCATATCACTGCCAAGAATGCAGACCAAGATCAGAGTCAAGGAAAAAGCTCTTTACCATATCCCTCCCATCTCCCTCCATGTTGTTCTTTAGCATTCATGGCTCCTATGGTTATGGCTGTTGAACTGGTTATGAATATACCTAATCATTGTTTCTTCTACCCCTATTTTTCTGGTTTTTTTTCAGTATTCAATTGTTCATTCAGAGATTCATTCATTAATATTTATTGAGCTCCTTTTGTGTTTCAGGCAGCCCTTTTGGAAGTAGAATTATTACGGTTTTGTTAATAGGTTAGGTTTAGACTATGAAAGAAGAGAGACATTAAAGATCACTCCACGGTTTGGGACCTGAACAACTGGGAGAACAGAGTTGTCATTATGAAGCCAGCTTAGCAACACCTGGTGAGAGCAGCTTTTGAGGGTAAAATATAGACAGTTTGGTTTTGAGCTTGTTAGGTTGTAGATACCTGTTTGACAGACAAATGGAGATGTAGAGTAGGCAATTGGATGTATACACGTGGAGCTCAATGGAGGTCGGGGCTGGAGCAGGAACACTAGGTGTCATCAGCATATGAATTGAAATGTGGAGATAGGAGGAGAGGTCTAACAACTGAGCTCTGTCTGGTCAGTTTAGATTCAGTGTGATGAGGAGGACCCAGCAGAAGAGACTGAGAAACAGTGGCCAGGGAAAAAGGAGGAGAACCAGGAAAGCAGAGCATCCCAGAAGTGAGGGTTTCCAGGGGCAAGTGAAAGAACCACTTTCTTAGATGGCACTGAGAGGTCAAGTAACATGAGGACCAGGAACCAACCACTGGACTTGGTTACATGAAGATCATCGGTAATCTTAACAGAAGCTCTTCTGGTGGAGTGGTCCAGGCAAGAGGACATCATGGGAAACTGCCTAATTCCTGGCTGAGGTTCACACCTACCTTGTCAGCTACATTACACCAGTCATTGCAGTCTGGGAACCTTTTTATGAAGAGAATGTAGTTAGTTTTATGTACCTTGGGTTTTCTTCCAGATCCCCTCAATAATCTGGATTAAGGGATTAGGGATTAAGTTTATAGTTGCGAAATCTATCTTTCTCCCCTTTTGCAAATTGCAGTGTCATTTGCCCCCCTCTCTAGGATCTCACTGCAACTGCAGTACCCCTCATCATCTCTGTGGCTGAGCCCTATTAAGTGCCCATCCTGCTTGTGCCCTGGGACAGGTTCCCTCCAACCCAGTGAGCTGACTTCATTTAAAGGACTGAAGTGCCACTGTATAACCTTCCCATGTTTGGGGCTTATGATCTCCTTCCTTTCTATTTCTGCTTAAGACTTGATGTCAGTGTGGCAGATAGGTCCTGTTTTCCCTTTGGATTTTTGTCACCATCTTTATCATCCTAAGCCAGAGGTGAGTTTTTTAAGGTTCTCAGCAAGGCATTATTATATCTGTGGTTCTCAACCCTGGCTGCACATCATATTCACCTCTACAGGGTTTTTATGTTTTCTTTCTAAGGAAAATCATAATTTGAGTTTCTTACAACTTTAAGGGTATTATTTTATCATTGTGATAAATTGTGATGTTCTTATAAGTTTTAGAATTGTAATAATTTCACAGTGTGTTGGTTGCCACATTCCATTGTCTTACATGGTAAAACCTGATTAGATTTTTCTTCCTTTTTATTGTCACCTCCCAAAAAGTTCCTGTATTGTACTGAGAATGCCACAAGTAATCTTCAAGAAGACTCAATGGCCTATAGCAGTGGTTTTTTTTTTTTTTTTTTTTTTTTAAGATTTTACTTATTCATGAGAGACACAGAGAGAGAGAGAGAGAGAGAGAGAGAGAGAGAGGCAGAGACACAGGCAGAGGGAGAAGCAGGCTCCATGCAGGGAGCCCAATGTGGGACTTGATCCTGGGCCTCCAGGATCATGCCCTGGGCTGAAGGCAGCACTAAACCGCTGAGCCACCCAGGCTGCCCTATAGCAGTGGTTCTTAAAACTTGATTGTGTACTAGAATCACCTGGAAAACTTGTTAAACGCAGGTATCCCTAAAGTTGGGTAAGTCTTAATTTGTATAGCAGACAAGCTCCAGGAGATTCTTTTTTTTTTTTTTTTTTTTTTTTTTTTGAAGATTTTATTTATTCATTAGAGAGAGAGAGGGGGAGAAGCAGGCTCCCTGCAGGAACCCAGTGCGGGACTCCATCCTGGATCCTGGGATCACGCCCCAAGCCAAAGGCAGATGCTCTACTGAGCCACCCAGGCGTCCCAGCTCCAGGAGGTGCTGATGCTCCTAGTACTTTGAGAGCCCGGGCTCTCTTTCTAGGCTCCAGTGGGTAAATATCCTCAGCATTGTGCACACAGATTCCTATCCTGAGCTGGCAGAACCAGGAGAATAAGTATGGCTAACAGCAGAGATGAGGCTTTCATGTGACTTGGTTGGGTCTCTGAAACTCTGGTAACCCTGCAGCCGTGCTGAAGTGGAAGCTTTTTGTATGTCATAGGCCTCAGGAAGTCCTCACCCTGAGGTTGTGTTTTGGTTTGCAGCCCTATACTTGCATTTTTTTTTTTTGCCCTCCTGTAAAGGTTACATGTAGCCTTATCTTTGCCTCTTTAAGTTGGCGTTGGAAGCACTGCTTACTCGGACCTAGTTTAGAAGAGCAACTTAGCCCCCTTTATCAACATATCAATCAACAAATATGTGCACGATATTTATACTCCACAAAAAATGAAATGGCACCTAGATTGAACAGAGAGTGCCTTGTAACTTTACCTGGCAAGTCCTATTATTATATCTGAAAGTAGATGAGAGGATTCCAGAGAAAACATACTGATGTGAAGGATTCCTAAAATTATTTTACAGTTAACCAAATAAACAGAATTCCTCTAAGTCACTCAGATTCACCAGAGTATCATCAAAAACTGTCCCCCACACTAAGGAAGTTGGAAAATTGTGCTGCCTATCCTGTATGTCTCTTCCTCTTTCAAGGAATTTCCCTCCAGGACTGATGACCCTTTAGAACAATCCACGAATTCTGGGCATTGATCAGTAGAGGAATATTTACAGAGTTTCTCTTTTTCCTTCTTTTTTTCATTCTGATTCATTTATAATTGGTCTCAAGTTTCTTTTAACTCAGAGGCTACACTGCTTTTATTCTTCTTGACACAGAAGAACATCAAGATTCTTCAGGGATATGAAAAAAGTATTTTCTAAGATGTTAATTTTTAGAAAGTTCAAAATCAAACTCACATTCCAAAGTTTCTTGATAACACATATGCTAAATAAAATTGTGAGGGGAATTTGTAGGGACCAAACCCCTATTGTTTATCAAATTCCATTTTCGAATTGCTAAGTGGTTGGCAGTAATTGGTCCTGAACACACTCCCGATGGCCTGAATGTTGCTAACTATGAACTTGCTTGTCTTTCTAGCCACTTACAGTGCTTTCAAGGCACGTTCCCTATAGACAAATGCATAATAATTTATTTCAGATTATCTTTTCATTTCATGTTCTCTGTTGCGTAAATATGCGAGAGGAGAATTCATACTTTTGCTTTGTAATCTGCCATGATACAAGCCATCTGTTGTTCTTCTAAGAAGCAGTGTGTAGCCCAAATAAAACCGAATGAAGGAATTATGAGGCATTTATTAGCTCTTAGTAGGAATAGATGGAAACCTGTGCCCTGTTTGTAAATCTTATGGAACTGCCAGTTCAGAGTTCATTGAATATGCCCTGGAATTTGAGGCAAATTCTACCTTTGGAGTGGGGGGAAACCCCAAAACAACCCATTGAACTCTTGGTATGGCTGGCGCTGTGCTACAGCTTTGCACCTGCATGCCCACATTTCATGTTCAGACACCGCCATAAGGTCTTTCTCATTGCTGTCCCCATTGCATTGCTGGAACTTCCCCTGGCCTGGGAGAATTGAGATTCAGGGCAGGGATTTAAAGTCAGGTCTGTCCTGGCCCCAGTCATTGTGCTCCTCGTTTCTGCACAGGCTTCGTACACACCTCAGGCCAGTCCTCTGAGGAATACATTGCCTCCTGGTTACTTTTGAAAGAATAAGTTCTGGAAAATCATCAGGGAAAGTGTCTAAAGAAGTGAAGTCAGTCCTTACCATTCCAAAGGAGTGGCTGAGGGCTTTTTGCTAACTGTATTCTTCCTGTGATGGTGGGTTTGAGTCTGTGATTTAGCCTCGAATGCTACCTAAAGGTGCCAATGGCGTATGTCCAATTTAAGCATCGTTTTATAATATATACCACCTTAATTACCCTTTGCTTTATTCCCAGCAGAGCTTTACTTCCATTCCCAAATTTCACCCAGAAAGACTGTGAGCCACTTTCTGAGCACTCTAAGCCAAAACCCCCAACTCTTTCTTAGGAGGGGACCAGAGACAATTTACGAAAGATAAATTGTCTTATCAGTCCCTTATTGTTTTTCCCTCCTTGTCATCAAATCCATTAGCTCTGCTTTTCTGTGTTCTTTCTCATTCTTTTTTGACTTGCTTCTTCCCCAACTGTAACAGTAAATCTGTTAAGAAAAACAAACAAGTGACTGGTAAAGTATACATCCCTGATCTGTAGCCAGAGGCCCCATAACAGACACCAATCAGGAGAGAGAAACTCCCTCCTCTTCTGATTCCTTTTCACTTGAGACAGGTCACCTCCTCCCCTGCATCCCTTTCAGCCCGTAAAACTTGAGCTCAAAGGGCTAGTCATCTATTAGCAACCAAGGAAGCCCCCACACAAACCCTTTAATGGGTTTGAATTCACACGGTCAACCAGGGTTTTGCAGATCGTTCTGCCTGATTGGAAGGTGGTAAAATAATTGCATGGCACGGAGGACTGGGCATCACTGCCTGTTTTCTGGGGTGACAATATTATGTTCATAAATGAGGCAACCTTAGTTGTAAACCGTAAGATTGATTCTCTGGTGTTTCTTATTCTGAAGACAGGGTGCAGTTAAGAGAGAGGTAATCCCTCCTAGGCAGAGAATAAAGCAGACACTTAAAGTAATTTTTATCATTGATGTATTTTTTTCAAATTCATTTAACACTCTCCACTGTTCTTTCCGTGCCAGGCCCAGTTTGGGGCAGTGACCACCCAAGGGGAACAGAAGGCAGCCCATGGGAAGTGGATGTATGCAGCCATATGTTTACAGCCTGTGGTGATTCCACAGCGGAATCATGAATAAAGTGCTGTGGCAGCAAACAGGAGCTTATTCCTGCCTGAAGGATGTCAGAGAATGCTCAGGGGAAAGACTCATTGGTTGCTAGGATTTTTCCTATTGCGCTTGTGTGGCCCATAGTGAACTGATGCAGGATGAGACAATGCACCAGACTCAGCATGGCTCTTTCATAATCTATACATCAGGGCACATGTGTGCAAATAGAATCCAAACAATGGTTGTAAACGGAAATACAACCAGGAGGTGGGATCTTAAAGCGGAAGGCACCTTGAAGGAGATCTTAGTTGTGGCCCTTCATTTTACACACAGGGAAACTGACACCTCGAGAAGGGAGGTAGTTCACCCCTCCGAAACTGGGACTTCATCAGAAGAGATTCGTGATCTTGGATTTCCTGCACTAGGCCCTTCTGTTTGTCATCAGAGGGCTTTCTTCAGGCCTTCTCTGTGTGCTGTGTTCTTGAATTCAGGCTGTGCCTAATTCTGTTACTAAGATCATAGTGTTCCTTCTACCTGGCCTGACAAGGATTGCCAGGTTGGCAAGGCACCACACCAAACAAAACCTAGCCGTGATCACCAGGGATCTTCTAAAAGTAAAAGAGAGTAGAGCTCTTAAGTTTCTCAGTGTTTCCAGAACACTGACTGGTAATCATTTATGACTCTCTGGGGTCATGAGAATCAGATGCAATAATGTACAGACAGGGCTTCACACAGTATCTGGCATAAACTCTATGCTCAATGAATCTTAACTGTTATTATTGCCCATTTGTTCATGCTTAAGTTTTCCCAGTTAGATTAAGGATACAGTATATCCCAATGGAAAGGCTCTTTATTCTCTCCTCCCCTTACCTGCCTGCTGGTTTATTGTATATGCCATTCTAAAGGTACGCTGCTTGCTTTTCTTGAATGTAAACTCCAAGCTTGGATTCCTTGGGCGAGTATTGTAATAAGGAGCAGGCCAAGGGGGTTAAATCAACAAAAGATTTGTGCTGACTTTTCTTCTGCTTTAACTCTGGGTAAGGATTGTTACTGTCCAGGGACCATTGTTCCTGCCCTCCCTCCCCACTGCCTCACCTTCAGTATGATTTATTGCCCTAGTGCTCTGCTGCATTCTTTCCCTTCTCTTTTTGCTCCTGCCTTCTCCCTAACCGGCCCTCCCACCCCAGTCCTTCTGCAATGCGGCTCTTGCCATTACATTGCCCTCTTATTCTAAGATGGCATCCCACTTTGGCAACTTCAGCATCTGAACTTTTAGTGCTCTTCTAGCACAGAGTGAGTCATTCTGCTTAGGGAAGGGAGCTGAGTGACTCTGCTTGGAATCCTTGGTTCAGTCCCCTGGCAGTAATGGATAGATACGGCTATCAGTGCCCACCCTAGAGGGAATAGCTATAGTGGGGTGGGTTTCAGGCTAGGCAGCCTTAACTGTGCCTCCACATGGCTTCTGGAAGAAAGTTCTCAGTGGCCTTCTGCAGAGAGGATGTTTTATTCAAAGTAATGCATGGCAGTGGGCTTTTAGAGTCAGATTTGGATTTGATTCCTGGGTCTGTCACTTAACTGACTGTATAATATTGGAACTAGTCCTTACTTTCTCAGATTCCTCTTCCTTACCTATAAAATGTGAGTAACAGTTGTGTTCTTTTATAGGCTAGTAGTGAGGATTAAATTGAATACTATCGGTAAAGCTTATTAACCCAATGCTTAGAACATAGGTACTCTGTAAACTATGCTTTTTCTTTAAAAACCACATGACTTTTAAATTTCATGTTGTAACATACAGGCACTTTATTTTGATATGAAAATATTTAATATGTTCCTTAAAACCTTTTAGTAAAGTTGATACTCCAAGAAGAGAATTACCATGTTTTTTTGTTTTTGTTTTCTCATGAAAACATTCAAAAGAAATGTCTTTCTAGATGTAATATTTAGGAATATTGACTTATCGAGAGGGAAAGCGAGAGGGAGACGGACGTTGAGAGAACGAGAGGGAAGGAGAGAAAATGGCGTCCATGGATTACAGTATCTACAGCCAAGCTGCAGCCCAGCAGGGCTACAGTGTATACACCGCCCAACCAACTCAAGGATATGCACAGACCACCCAAGCATATGGGCAGCAGAGTTATGGAACCTATGGACAGCCCACTGATGTCAGCTGTACCCAGGCTCAGACCACTGCGACCTATGGGCAGACCGCCTATGCAACTTCTTATGGACAGCCTCCCGCTGCTTATACTACTCCAACTGCCCCCCAGGCATACAGTCAGCCTGTCCAGGGGTATCGCACTGGTGCTTATGATACCACCACTGCTACGGTCACTACCACCCAGGCCTCCTATGCAGCTCAGTCTGCATATGGCACTCAGCCTGCTTACCCAGCCTATGGGCAGCAGCCAGCAGCCACCGCACCTGCAAGACCACAGGATGGTAACAAACCCGCTGAGACTAGTCAACCTCAATCTAGCACAGGGGGTTACAACCAGCCCAGCCTAGGATATGGACATAGTAACTACAGTTATCCCCAGGTACCTGGGAGCTACCCCATGCAGCCAGTTACAGTACCACCATCTTATCCTCCTACCGGCTACTCCTCTACACAGCCGACTAGTTATGATCAGAGCAGTTACTCTCAGCAGAATACCTATGGGCAGCCGAGCAGCTATGGACAGCAGAGTAGCTATGGTCAACAAAGCAGCTATGGGCAGCAGCCGCCCACTAGTTATCCCCCCCAAACTGGATCCTACAGCCAGGATCCAAGTCAATATAGCCAACAGAGCAGCAGCTACGGGCAGCAGAGTTCATTCCGACAGGACCACCCCAGTAGCATGGGTGTTTATGGGCAGGAGTCTGGAGGATTTTCCGGACCAGGAGAGAACCAGAGCATGAGTGGCCCTGATAACCAGGGCAGGGGAAGAGGGGGATTTGATCGTGGAGGCATGAGCAGAGGTGGGCGGGGAGGAGGACGCGGTGGAATGGGTGCTGGAGAGCAAGGTGGCTTCAATAAGCCTGGTGGACCCATGGATGAAGGACCAGATCTTGATCTAGGCCCACCTGTAGATCCAGATGAAGACTCTGACAACAGTGCAATTTATGTGCAAGGCTTAAATGACAATGTGACTCTAGATGATCTGGCTGACTTCTTTAAGCAGTGTGGAGTTGTTAAGATGAACAAGAGAACCGGACAACCCATGATCCATATCTACTTGGACAAGGAAACAGGAAAGCCCAAAGGTGATGCTACAGTATCCTATGAAGACCCACCAACTGCCAAGGCTGCTGTGGAGTGGTTTGATGGGAAAGATTTTCAAGGAAGCAAAGTTAAGGTTTCTCTTGCTCGGAAGAAACCTCCAATGAACAGCATGCGGGGTGGTATGCCTCCCCGTGAGGGCAGAGGGATGCCACCGCCACTCCGTGGAGGTCCAGGGGGCCCAGGAGGTCCTGGGGGCCCCATGGGTCGCATGGGAGGCCGTGGAGGAGACAGAGGTGGCTTTCCCCCTAGAGGACCCCGGGGTTCCCGAGGGAACCCATCTGGAGAAGGAAACGTCCAGCACCGAGCTGGGGACTGGCAGTGCCCCAATCCGGGGTGTGGAAACCAGAACTTCGCCTGGAGAACAGAATGCAACCAGTGTAAGGCCCCGAAGCCTGAAGGCTTCCTTCCACCACCCTTCCCGCCCCCGGGCGGTGACCGTGGCAGAGGCGGCCCTAGTGGCATGCGGGGAGGAAGAGGTGGCCTCATGGACCGCGGTGGTCCCGGTGGGATGTTCAGAGGTGGCCGCGGTGGAGACAGAGGGGGCTTCTGTGGTGGCCGGGGCATGGACCGAGGTGGCTTTGGCGGAGGAAAACGAGGCGGTCCTTGTGGGCCCCCTGGACCTTTGATGGAACAGATGGGAGGAAGAAGAGGCGGGCGTGGAGGACCTGGAAAAATGGATAAAGGCGAGCACCGTCAGGAGCGCAGAGACCAGCCCTGCTAGATGCAGAGACCCCGCAGAGTTGCATTGACTACCAGATTTATTTTTTAAACCAGAAAATGTTTTAAATTTATAATTCCATATTTATAATGTTGGCCACAACATTATGATTATTCCTTGTCTGTACTTTAGTATTTTTCACCATTTGTGAAGAAACATTAAAACAAGTTAAATGGTAGTGTGCCGAGTTTTTTTTTCCTTCTTTTAAAGATGGTTGTTTAAAGACTAAACAATGGGAACCCCTTGTGAGCATGCTCAGTATCATTGTGGAGAACCAAGAGGGCCTCTAACTGTAACAATGTTCATGGTTGTGATTTTTTTTTTTTAATAAAATTCCAAATGTTTATAAACAGTCAAAAAAAAAAGGAATATTGGGATCCCTGGGTGGCGCAGCGGTTTGGCGCCTGCCTTTGGCCCAGGGCACAATCCTGGAGACCCGGGATCGAATCCCACATCGGGCTCCCGGTGCATGGAGCCTGCTTCTCCCTCTGCCTGTGTCTGTGCCTCTCTCTCTCTCTCTATCATAAATAAATAAATAAATAAAATTAAAAAAAAAAAAAAGGAATATTGACTTATCCTCAGTACTGATTCATTCTCATCTTTTGGACTCTGGCTTTTGTTTTTTGACATTGGAAACTAGCAAACTCAGAGCCAAGTATTGCAGAGACCTCTGACAGTGGTGGGAATTTTGTGCAGACCTACCATCGGCTTCATTTTATGTTTCGACCTTTGTTTTTCTTATTTCCTCTATTTTTAATCTTTGCCTTGTTAACCCAGCTTGCCTTAAATCCTTGATTACAGGTGAGTATAAAATGCCAGTGACAGAGCAGATCCATCTGGACAAGCTGCCTGTGGACAGACCCACGGGCATGGTTGAAACTACTCACATGCGTAGGACATCATCTTTGTTCTTCCTCCTCCTACACCCAACCACATCTTCTTTCTCTTGAGTTTCTCTCAAATCTTCACCCATCAACGTCCATTGTCTCTTAGTTGGGCTTTTGGGGTGGCTCTAAACCCATTCTTCATGGTTCCATGATTTCTCCCTGCCAGCTCATGTGTGCCACACCTACCTGAGAGAGCTCTGCAGCCTACAGGTCTTCTGGTTCCCCCTTGACCTGCCCTGTTGGCCTCATCTGCCAACATTGCTCTGTTTCTGCTTATTAGACTCTTTTTTTCATCCCCAGAGCATGCCAATCTATTCAGGCCTTTTTCCCTGTGTGGATGCCATTTGTTTTTCTTTCTCTACCTCTTGCCTTCTTCCTCAGGACTGAGCTGAGAAGTCATACACCTTGTCCCCGACATAGGCTCAGTGCCCTCCCTTTGTACATAAGGCTGTGGTTTGCCCAAAATTCAGAGCCCAATTTATCTTGTCTTTTTCATTCATTCCTTTCTTCCTTCTATTAAATGTTAAGCATTTGCCTTGTTTCCTTCTCCTTGAGAAAGATTATTCAAAGCAGTGGTGGCCCGGATGCTGGAGGGCAAGGCCAGGATGGTCACGCTGAAGATTAAAACTATCTACACACACACACAAATACACACAATATTAAGCACTTATTGTGAGCTGGTCCTGTGTTAATTGCTGCAGTGTAGAGTCGAATGAGATTGGGACCTTGTCTGTCTGTACCAAGGAGCTAAAAACCTAGCAGGGGCTACCCATACATATACCAGCCATTAGTGCAGGAATAAATAAGGGTGTGTAACATATGCCTGATCCAGAGAAGGAAGTGACAGACTGTTCAGAAAAGCTCCACAGGGATGTCCATGCCCTTGCTAGGGTTCGAGAACGCATAAAAATTCACTAAACACAGGAGCATTGAGGTGCATTAGAAGCAGAGGGCTGAGGGGCACCTGAGTGGTTCAGTGGTTGAACATCTGTCTTTGGCTCAGGTTGTGATCCCAGGGTCCTGGGATCGAGCCCGCATCGGGCTCCCTATAGGGAGCCTCCTTCTCCCTCTGTCTATGTCTTTGCCTCTCTTCCTCTGTGTCTCCCATGAATAAATAAATAAAATCCTAAAAAAAAAAGCGGAGGGCAGAAACAGTCCGTATGTTAGAAATTGCTCTGATAGGGGCATTGAAAGTTCATGAGACACAAGGAGAAGTAGCCGTCATATTCCAAGTGGGAGGTGATATGAGCTGCAGAATAAGAGATGGGGGTGTGTTTAGCTCTTTTAGAAGTAAAATCGACAAAACTTGATGACTAATGGTGGAGGGTTAGGGAAAAGGAGGAGTAAGAGTTGACTCCCAGGCTTTTGGCTGAAATCTCTGGGTGGAGGGAGCTAGATGGTGGATCAGACCCTGGTCTGTTGACTCACAACCCAGGGCATGGATGCAAAGCTTTTTCTAGTAACCTTTGGTCTACTAAAGATATAACTTGGCCTGTCTAAAATGAGCAGCTCTGGCCTAAGAAAGAAGTGATGGTTAGCGTGTTCCTCCTTTCTGAAGAGAGCTGGAGAGTTTATCTGTTGAGAGATGAAATGACCTCCTCCTAATTAAGGAAAGTGAAGGCTATGCTTCTGGCAGCAGTTAAGAGCCCCTATGTCTCTTCACTCATAGGAGCTAAGCAACAAAGCTTTGAGAGCAGGGAACTTTTGAAAGGCAAAATACTTGTGCTTAGTGTGGGAGTTTGAGAGAGCTCTTGCTGGATAATTCAGAACTGCTGGCTGCAAAAGGAGAACGCTGCTGGGCGGCGGGGGGTGGGGGAGGGCACTGCACGCGTGCCCGGTGGCAGAGTCTGGCTGAAATCCCAGGAAAGTTTGAACACCAGAGTAAGATTCCATGGTTTATTAAAAAAAAAAAAAAAAAAGGAAAAGAAAAGACATTCTAATCAGTCTGTTTATAATCAAACTTACACTAGGTTATTTGTGATCAAAGTTACGAAATGATGAGAAAATATCAAATTGCTATTTAATTCTTTAGAAAGCTATTATATAGTATCAATTCAGAATGTTCAAGTATCACTTAAAAAAAACTATTTTAAAAGATATTTTTGCTAATGAAGAAGGAATAGTAGAGAACTTGGTTTGAGGAGTCAAGATGAAACACTTGTAGGGAACTCAGTAGGATGTGTGTAAAGCTTTGCTCCCATTGCTTTGAGAGGCTCTTGTTCTGCCATCTGTGGAGCCTCCACAGGTCTGGGATAGAATTCAGAGGATCAGTGAGCTTGGATTGGAACAAAGATTACATCTTTATTTAAACCAAATTCTAATCAATTTTTTTTATTATAAGTGTTTATTTATTTTAAAGATATATTTACTTTAGAGAGAGTGTGCAGCATGCAGGAGCTGGGGGTACAGGAAAGGGAGAGAGAGAATCTCAGGCAGACTCCATGCTGAGCATGGAGCCCAACCAGGGAGGTGATCTCATGACCCTGAGACCATGACCAAGACTCGAGTGCCACCTAGGTGCCCCATAAGTTAAGTATTTAAAACACAGTGGTATTTACAGTATATGTCACCTTTAGAATTATAGCTCTTTTCATATTATAATTGTGGCACATATCTGAAGATATCATCTGTGCTTACCACTACTTTGAAATTATGGTAGTTATTAGATCTACCACTGTGTAAGAAGAGCCAGTGCCTTAATAAACGAGTACATCCATTACTAAATCACACGCAAAAATTTTTTTAATTTCGATAATTGTACTTCAGTCAAGTTGGTTTTATCTTTAGTCCTGCGCATTGTGTTTCATACATTTTTAAACATTCTGAGCAGATTTCATCAACTGCACAGCTGCCCAAAGAGATCCATGGCACACAAAAGGTTAATAACCCCGGCTAAGATCATGTAGTTGTGGCATATGACCTCCACCTGGTGGCAGCATACTCCTTAAAGGTTAAATCTGTTATTAGCATTGTGAAGAAGCATAAAATAACTGTATGCTTGAGTATAATTTTCAAACAGTTTTTACTTCAAGTCCACAGTAAGAAATAGGCTTTTCATCATAACTCATTATACTCATGTATAAGTTTCACAAAACAAGACTTGACCTTACAATGTGACACATTGATATTTTTTATTCTATTCAAATAACTACTTTTGATTCTCTTTAAAATAAAGTACTGATTATAACACAGTATACTGCACTTCAGTAGGTCACATTGTACTGTTTGACATTATAGGAAACTCTCTTTCATCATATTTCATGATTTTTTTACCTAGTGAACTTCACTTTGGTCTTCCCCAAAATACCCATACATTTTCAGAGACACAATACATTTTATATATGTCAGTAAATATACATGTGCTTTTACACAAACACAGCCTTTAAAAATTATTTATTAGTGATGTATAATTTATATACACTGAAGTGAACTGATCTTCAGCATATACCCCACCAAGATACAGAACATTCCCATCACCACACAGAGTTCCTCTGTCCCTGTTCTTAATCAGTTCCTCCCTAAGTAATCGCTGTCTGATTGCTTTGATCACAGATTTAGTTTTGCTGTTCTAGAACGTGAAATAAGTGGAATCATACAACATGTATTCTTTTAGCCTGGCTTCTTTTGCTCAACATAAGGTGGAAATTAGTCCCTGTTGAGTGTATGAGTAGTTTTGTGAGGAGCATTCCACTGAATCAATGTACCACACTTTGTTTATTCTCCTGTTGATAGATTTAGGTTGTCTTCTGTCTTAGCTGTTATGAATAAAACTTCTACAAACATTTGCATACAAGTCTTTCTGTTCATATGTTTTATCTCTCTTGGTAAATACGGAAGGTGGCATTGTTGGCTTAGTAAATTAAATTGTGTGTTTAACTGTAGGAAACTGACCATTTGCCAAAGTGGTCAAACCATTTTGCATTTCCACTAGCAATGTATAAAAGTTTGGGTTGCTCCACATCCTTACCAACATTGGTGTGTCAGTCTTTTTTATTTTAGTCATTCTGGTAGGTATGTATAGTTGGTGGTTTTAATTTGCATTTGCCCAGTGACTGATGTTGAATACTTTTTCATGTGTTACTGGCTGTTTATCTTGTGAAGTATCTATTCAAGCTTGGGTTGTTTGTTTTTTTAATATCAACTGGTAGGAATTCTTTATTTTGGATGCTAGTCCTTTATATCAGATAAATGAATTTATGAATATTTTCTCTTAGCATGTGACATACATATCGATTTTATTAATGGTGTCTTTTAATGAGCAAAAGTTTTAAATTTTGACAGTTCAATTAAAAAATTTTTTTTGGCTGTCTTTGGTGCTTTCTGGGTCCTAAGAAAGTTTTTCTACCCTAAGTTTGGCAAGATAGCTTTGGTTTTTATGTGTAGGTCTCTCATCCATCTCAAATTAATTTTTGTGTATGGTGTGATATAAATGTCATGTTTTATTTTCTTTCCATATTTATATTTGGTATTCTCAGATCATTAGTTGAAACTACTTTCCTTTCATCATTGAAATATAGCACAGAATCTTAAAGAAAAAAAAAACTATTTAGCCAGAGAGGTACAGAAGTGACATTTTCCTATAGGCTGTCACTGACCCTTTGGGCCTCTGGGATCATCCCCAACCTGCAGTCTTGGTCTTCTATTCCTTTCTGAGTTAGCCCATCCAGTTATTTATATATCTTCAGAAATTACTTTACTCATAAGGTGTGAGGATTTATAAGGCTACCACATTTTACAGGATCTATAGTTGTGCCACAGAGTGGCTGTGTCACATACTGTTTAAATTAAATTAAAGTTAAATGCAGTTTAAAATTCAGCTTCTCAATCATAGTAGCCACATTCCATGTGCTTAGTAGCCACACATGGTTATTGGCTACCCTGTTGTACAGGGGCAGGAAGCAAGATTTGTACAACTTTATAGCATATTTTAATGAAACCAAGTTACTAGTTTTGTTAACTGTAATTTAGCATCTAGCTTCCTCTCCTTGTTTCTTTTTCATTTGTCCTCACTTCCATTTCTATTCTAAGATGTGCTGTCACAGCCATTCCTTTTGTCTGTCTAAAAATGCAGTAGCTTATATCTGTTGTTGCCTACCTAGAAGAAAGAATTCCCCTGACTATCCATGGAACCCTTCTTTTCTGGAGCCTACCCAGGACTGACCCATTTAACTTCTTTCAATGTCTGATAGTCTTCCAGCTGTCACTGAATGTCTTGAACATCCCCCTTAAAGGTGTGGCCCAGAGATAGATATTTTGTCTTTACTATCATGGTGAAAATTATATTTCTCCTTAGCTTTTCTACTGTAAATATTAAACTTGCAAAAACTAGTAGGCTTATGACCTGTAGCCCTGCCCCATATGAAGTTTTCTGTCCACTAGGGAACTTTGTTGCCATTTCATCATGAGCAACCACATAGGAATTTGTGAGATTTTCTTTCATTGTTTGCTGGGTGTGAGCTAACTCTGCCATTAATGTCTTTTTAGTGTGGGAATTTTGCTGTCCTGGTGGATCTTCACGTATTGCCTCAAGGTTCAAACAGAGATACCAGCTGGTTTTCTGAACATAAGAAAGAGGTATCACAAACCTTTTCACTTTTTAAATGCAAGTGGCTGCTGCTCGAAGAAATATTAACTCTTTCCAGCTTTCATTTTCATTAGTGAGCAAAAAATATTGAATGATATTTAACCTTCAGGAAACAGTTGTTATATTCCTGATCACAGACATCCACTTTTTTTTTCCCTGAGAAAGTGACACATCTATATATTTCATAAACTATATTATTTATTTAAATCAGACATTTTCTACCACTTTGTTGTTGGGGAATGGGCTCTTTATAGTTAAAACAGAAGAAGACATTAACGTGGGGGTTCTAGGCAAGCAGGGATTTTAATCTAACCAGTTGTAAAGGACAGACTGAGCCCCTGAAACAGGCATGGGGTGAATGCAAAGCTAATCTTTCACACTTTGAAGTCAAATTCTTTTTTTTTTTTTTTTTTTTTAAAGATTTTATTTATTTATTCATGATAGTCACAGAGAGAGAGAGAGAGGCAGAGACACAGGCAGAGGGAGAAGCAGGCTCCATGCACCGGGAGCCCGATGTGGGATTCGATCCCGGGTCTCCAGGATCGCGCCCTGGGCCAAAGGCAGGCGCCAAACCGCTGCGCCACCCAGGGATCCCTGAAGTCAAATTCTTATTTAATTCTTAAATTCTCATCGTCCACACTTTTGTCGCCTACTCTACTTTTATTAACATGAGTCTTTGAGTGTACCTCTTTTGGACTGTGGTCCATCTGGGAAGCAGACAGCTGGATGGTCATGTGACTGGGAACATGGTGTTTGACCTCCCTGGGCCTCAGTCTCCTCATCTGCAGATGAAGGAGTTGGACCATCAGCCTCTGAGTCACTCCTAGCCCTCAGTTTCCGTGATCCCACCCCAGTGCTGCTGTGCCAGAAGGCTGGAGAGTGCATCTGGCTCTCCTCACGTGTTCTGCTTCCTTCTGCATGTCCTTGTACTAGAGAGCAGGGAGAACCATAGCAAGGCACTGTCTTTCACAGAATTTTCAGAGTATTATAGCACTTTGTATCCTCCATGATTCTCATCACAATAGCTTTTTAGTGTTAGAAATAAAGTTAAGTTTTATGGAAAGGTAGTGTATGGAGAAGAATTTAGTGATAGTAGCAACAAAACAAAGGAAAAAAACCCCACCATTACTGTGGTGACTGTTTTCAGTTAACTTTTGAAGATTATTGGAAACAAAAAACTCCCTCAAAGAAAATTTATAAGGAATACATTTTCAGTCACAAAGTAATAATATAATCATGACATGGTTAGGCAGTATGTAGAGGATATCTGGTGGCCTACAGCTAGGGGAAGGCAGGCACAAGATTTGGTGTAATGGGATTTGTTGTTCAGGTTAATAAATGGATTTTCCTCCTCAGGACTTATTATTTGGTAAGCCAGCCTCTCCTAGTACAACTCGACTCCAGGGAATTCCAGCTTTGGCTTACCAATACTTGGTTTCCCCAAAGTGACTAATGCTCACCTGTGGGGACCTCACCCCAAAAGTCTTCTGACTTGACTGACAGGAACAGCATTCTGGAATCCACTGTTTTGGGCCCACCTTCTTCTCTGTTCTCTCCCAACTTCACCACCTCAGCCTTAGCCCTTTCTTGTTGGTATGTAGTCAGTTTTGCCAAGAGTCAGTCGATTTGGAAGGCTTTAAAATAAGGCTAGGAATATGTGATTCACCTCCTAGCCAAAGCATGAAGCTAGATTTTTCCAGGGTGCCACACATAGCTATTGCTGCTCCACCTAGTACTACGTCCCAGCAGCAAGGCATGACTTAGCAAAGGTGCTCAGTGCACGATTGGACCTGCAGAGCTTGGCTGCAGTGTTAGCTTCAAGAGGGCAGGTTATGCCAGCGAGCCAAGCTTCCCTCTCAAAGCAAAAGCAGATGGTTTGCTGCTTATACTTCAAATTGTTCCTTTAAAGTTTGTTCACTGACATTAAAATTGCTCTGAGAGAGAGAGAGAGAGAGAGGAAAAAAGTTAGTCAAGGAAAGGATATGACTCTAGTCTGTATTCAGTGTTTCAGTGCTTTCATATTTTTTTAATATTAGATCTTTTCATGAGTGGGATTTCATGAGCAATCAATTTGATTACATTTTAGCCATCACTTTATATAGTGAAAGTCTCAAGAATGTCCAGTTCCTTTTCAGAAAAAGGAACTAATTGCATGTATTAAACCCAGGTTTATTTTGAGTCCAGCACGAGTAGTCTTTGTACCCAAACAGACAAACTTGAACTGTTTCATTTGTAAACTTGAGGAAGCAAGTGTGAGCCCCATTAGCCTAGAAATACCATATATATCTATGTCTTTTTGCTCATTGATTCAGCTTGGTCTTCTTATCTGCCTCTCCACTATAACTGGGAATTTGTCTTTTCTTGCACTGCTCTGGTTCTGAAAAGAATGCTTTGCTAAGTGTGCTGTGGTCAGTTACTAGGGTATCTTGACCACATCACCCATGGTCTACCTTCCATTCGTCAAACCTGACTCATGGAAGGAAAGCCCCGTAACTATAGGGAGAAAGTTTGTGTTGTATGGGCCTTTGTTTTATTTTTGTCATACTATTTTTAGTTCTAGCCTTATAGGGTATTTATAGCCAAATTTTAACAATCTTTGTTTCCATGTATGTCTTTCACATATTTTCTAGCTCAGTCATAGTTGAACCCTGCATGTGAAGCAAAATTCTTTGTTAAAACAACAGTATGAGGCAAAGCTGCCTTTCTGTTGTGTGAACAATGCCAAAACGCTCAACTGTAAATGGATATCTCTGTAGTCCACAAGGCACTGCATCTTTGGGCTGCAAAATGAGAGCAAGAGAGAAGAGACCAGTGTTTACATTTTATGTAGAAGATCGCATTTGTGAATTAAATCAGGTATTTTTGGTGCTGCCAAAGAGTGTACGTATTTGCAATAAAAGAGAAATTTAGCTATCATTGTCCCTCAGAGCTGCTTAAAATTTTGCTCTTGTTTTAATTTATGAAGATTCTAAGAGATCAACCTGAGATGGTATTGAATAAACCAGTGAAACAGGTTTGAGTTGACCTTGGCAACTCTGAGCCTTCTGCAGTCTGGGACTCGGACCAGAATGACCAGTCCTTACACACCAGTTCTTAATCTAAGCTAAGGAATTTCAATTGGTGTGCCATGTTTTTTCCTTTCCCTACCTTGGCTACATGTCTCTGATGGACAGTTTCTTTCCTGTTGTGTGGTGGACTTTGAGAGTTTTGTTTTTCTTTTCATAAGTAACACTGATTCATCAAACAATAGCTCCAGAAATTTGCTAGTGATGTGGTATGTTGATGTTGAATTAAAACCATCTGTTTCTGTTGTCTAATAAATATTAATCTACTTTAGAGAAATATGAGAAGTTAAATTATTTTCACCATTAACTGGCAGATATAGTGCAGTTTTTACAAAAGGAAATGGGCATATAGAGTATGGTCAGCAAGAACATGGAAGAAAATCACATTACTGATTCCCAGTTCTTTCCAGCCCATCACTTAGTGCTGTTCCTTTTTCAATAGATTTCTAAATCTGAGGCCAGAAACTAAGGAATAGTAGTGTTTAGGATAAAAAAGATTTAAACCAAGTTTGAAAAATGGGAAATATTCACATAGAAATCACTGTGGCTGGCTCCTCTTGAACAAATTGGAAGAGCTAATAGCACCGTACCTGGTACTCCCACATAACAACCGTCCACTGCCATCCTCAGTCTTGCATGGCCACACAGGGCACTTCACTGTTTTTGTCTTTCTTTTAGAAATGTGAAACTGAGGCAGAGGGAAATTAAATGAATTTCTCAGTTCACAGAGTAAGCCAACGTCATGATTTTTGAACAAAGCTCAGTAGCAAACTTACGTGTGGGATGTTACCCTGGAACACAGATAGCATTCTTTTCAGCTTTCACAGCTAAGTAAAAAAGCAAACAAATTGAAATGTTTAGTGTTGACTTTTTAATATGCACGATGTTGACTCTTTTTGCATTGCATTACATAGAGAATATATCTCATTTTTAAATTTACTTTAGGAACTCTGTTTACTGTTAAAAGAAACCATCGATTCAAGAGTTAATGAGTACTTGGAAGTTCGTAAACAACACAGGCCATCAAATACAGAATTCACAAGATCCAGTCCCTTGACCTTAAAAGGTAGGCACAGAGTACTTTGATTTTGGGTAAAATTTCTGCTTGGTGGAGATGGCAGTTTTGTTGGACTTTGTCATATTAGTACAGTGATACATTAAAAACAAGTTCTAATGAAGATGCTTTGTTTGGGTAGAGAAAATTAACAAAAAAGCCCTGGAGGGCTTTTAATGGGAGGCAAAATATATAAAGATAGAAAATAAAACATTCCTAAGGAAACTTGTGAATACTTTAAAGGATTTTTTTTTTTAACAAGTAGTCTTACAAATTGATTTACATTAATACTGACTTGATTTGGGGTTCTATGCTTTTTTAAATGCTTTCATATATGTCACCATATTTCAGAGGATCTCAACTGGGGGTGATTGTGCCTCAGGGGACATTTGGTTGTCATCCTGGTAACTACTGGCATCTAGAGAGTAGAAGCCAAGGATGCCACTAAATATCCTACAATGCACAGAAAAGCCCCCACAGCAAGGTGTTATCTGGCCCCAAATAGAAGGGCACTGAGGTCGAACTATCCCACCCGATTTCCTAACAACACTTTGAGAATGGTGATGTCTGAGTTGTAGGTGATAATGTTGAGGAGCTACAAGATTAAGAGCTCACCTAAATCAAAGATCATCTTTTTGAGGACAGAGATGATCTTGTTTATTTGCCGTCTTACCCCACACGCCCCACTCTTCCCTACATAGCCCAGTGCCGGATACACAGATTCAGTGACCTGTTGAAGAAAAGCATACCTGGGTGACAAGTGGCAGAACTGGACTCCAGACACAGCTCTTCTGACTCCCAGCCTGCTGTTCTTTATACTCTGTCATTGTTGTGATTTTAATTTTCTTTTAACTTTAAATCAGTGTCTCATAAATACTCTTTGTGGTACAGATAAGGTCAACCTCATTTTAATCCTCAGTGTACAGGACTGGATGGCGTAAACTGGGTAATGCTAATACAGCACCCCCTTAGAAGAAGAATTGTGTTAAGTAACCCCTTTGAAGCCATACTTAATCTACAGTGTTCACCTGGGCACAGCTGATAAGTGGGTCGACAGATTAATTTAACCCAAACCGAAAGCTTCAAACAAATGGATTTTTCAGTCCAAACAATATTATATTAGATGATGCTTTTTGGTATTTCGATTAGTTGTAGGACAAATCTTGAGAAAATCCAGAGGAGCTTGTATCCTTTGTACCTCAGCAGACTTGGCTGGTCTCAATTTCTAACTGGTACAAAGGAGAAGGAACAGAGAAGGGTCTCAAACTTCCATTTCTGATATGCAGGTGGCATGGGAGTACTGATTCTCAATTAGCCTTCCCCCTGGCTTCCTCTATTGCAGAGTGAAAAGTACTAAATATTCCATTTCCCTGCTTTTTTTTGAGTCCCTGCTTTCAGTTCTTTAGGTGTATACTTAGAAATGGAATTGCTGCATCATTTGGTAATTACCAGTTATATTTATTTTAATTATTTTTTTTCGAAGAATGTGCTATCCTGTTTTCCAGTGACTATTCCATTTTACATTCTCACCAAGAATGGATCCCAGTTTCTCCATAATCTTGTCAATACTTATTTTCTGTTGTTTTGATAGTAGCTATGTTAAGTTGTGAAGTGGTATCTTACTGTGATTTCAGTTTGTGTTTCCCTCATTTGTAGTGATTTTTGGCCATTTTTTCATATGCTTACTGGCCATTTGTGTTTCTTCTTTGGAGAAATGTCTATGTCCTTGGCTCATTTTTTATTATTTGTTTTTTGTTTTTGAGTTGTAAGAGTTCTTTTACATATTCTGGATATTAATTCCTTATCAAGTATTTGACCTGAAAATATTTTCCCATTGTGTGTTGCCTTTTTACTCTCAGTAGTGTCCTTTGATGTGCAAACGTTTTATGTTTTGATGTAGCCAATTCATCTATTATTTTGCTGCCTGTACTTGATGCTATATCTAAGAAATCATTACTGAATCCAATGTCATGAAGCTTTTAAGAGTTTTATAGATTTAGCTCCTTTTAATTAGGTATTTGATATATCCTAATTTCAAGGAAAGGGTCCAACTTCATTCTTTTGCATATGGATATTTAGTTGTTCCAGCACCATTTGTTGGTAAAGTCTGTCCTTTCTCCCATTGAATGGTCTTGGCTCCCTTATTAAAAGTCTTTAATCATAAATGTGAGGGTTGGGGGTGTCTAGGTGGTTCATTCGGGTAAGCAACTGCTTTTGGCTCAAGTCATGATCCCAGAGTCCTGGGATCGAGCTCTGTGGCAGGCTCCCTGCTCAGTGGGGAATCTGCTTCTCCCTCTCCCTTTGCCTACTATTCCCCCTGCTTGTGCTTTCTCTCTCTGTCAAATAAATACATTAAATAAATAAATAAATAAATAAATAAATAAATAAATAAGTAAGTAAGTAAGTAAGTAAGTAAGTAAGTATGTATGTATGTATAAATGTGAGGGTTTATTTCTAGGCTCTCTATTCTGATCTATTTATTGTTCCATATGTCTGTCTTTATGCCAGTACCATACTGTTTTGCTTACCATAGGTTCATAATAAGTTTTGAAATTAGGAGATGTGAGTCTTCGAACCTTCTTAATGTTTTTCAAATTGTCTTGGCCATTCAGGGTTCCTGTCACTACTTTTAGTGACTGTGTAGTATTCCATTAAATATCCATACTCTGATTTATTGGTAGAACATTTAGTTTGCATCTAATATTTTCACTGTGGTAAACAATGCTACAGTGCATATCCTGATGATATATACATGCTTGCACATAGCAACTTCTCTGTAATATTTTTAGTTTTAATGTTCATATTTTTATTTGTTTGTAAGAGCTTCTTAAGAATATGAATGCTTTGTATGTTTTATAGGTTTTAAGTGTCCTTTCTGAGTTTGTCATTTGCCTTTGACTTGGTTTATTTAGCTGCCCAAACACAAACTAGGAGAAGCCTGTATTTGCCTCATGGAGCCTTCAGTGATCAGTCACTTGTGGGGATGAATGCTAGGCTTCTCTGTAATGAGATAAATAGTGTAATCGACTGCTAGAGGTAGACAGGGTGATACTAATGAACCATTGCATTATTCACTCTTTAGGAAGAAAAGCTGTGCTAAGTATTCCTCCTTGAAAGTCAACTTGGTATAAAAGCACTCTCTTTCCTGCCTACTTCTGATCACAGTTAACCTTTAATTGACCATGTCTTTTGATGTTCATACCTTAACTAGTCCCCTCCTCTTCTGCCACCAACATCCCTGCTCCAGCCTCCCCTGCATGCCTGGGCATGGGCACTCACAGCAGCTCCCTGGCTGGCTTCCTTGCATCTGCTCTGGCCAGTGCCTCTCCTGCTGTTTATACTTCAGTTAGTGTCATCCCTTAATATCACAGGTCTGGGGATGCCTGAGTTGCTCAGCTGTTGAGCATCTGCCTTTGGCTCAGGGTGTGATTCCAGGATCACGTTCCCCACATTGGGCTCCCTGCATGGAGCCTGCTTTTTCCTCTGCCTGTGTCTCTGCCTCTCTCTCTCTCTCTCTCTCTCTCTCTGTATCTCTCAAGAATAAATGAATAAAATAAAATAAAATCACAGGTCTAATCTTGTGAACCACTTCCCCACTACTTCCCCAAGGCTTCCAGGTACAAGCCAGGATCCTTCGAGTAGCAGCCTCTCCAGCCTCCACTTGTCCCACTTTTTCCTTCTTTCTTACTCCACTGATGGCAGTTTAATTGCTTTCTTTCAAAGCTCCATTCTTCTGCTCATGGGGCCTCTGCCCATGTTGGAGCCCTGGTCTCCCCTTTCCCTGTGTTCCTTCTGCTCTCTGCTCAAAATCACTCTTTAGGGAAGCCTACCTGGGGACAGATCTCCTTGTTATAGGCCCACAAGCATCGTGAACACCATTCAATTAATATCTGTCTCTCCACAAACATATAAGCCACCTGAAGACAGGTTCTGCCTCTTATTACCATTGTGTCTTCAGCTTGGAGGACATTTCCTGCTTTGTAGTAAGTACTTAATAAATGTTTATACAGGTAATAAATTACATACAGGGTACTATCTTTCCTCTTCCTAGTAAGGTCAAGGCCTGCCCTAACATCCCCATCCTGCCTTGTCTCCTCCCGCTACTTACTTTCCTGCCTCCCCACAAGCCAAGCCTGCATTCTTTATACCTCTGCCTTAATATTTACACAGTTCACCTTTGTCTGGAAAACTCCTATTTAACTTTTGAGACCCAACTCAAATATTACTTCTCCAAAGTCTCCCTCGGTTTCTCTTCTTCTGGCACTTCACACTTTTAATACAGTTGTCACATTATGTTATAATTGTATACCTGCTTTTTTCCCACCTCTTAGTTGGCAAAGACTGATTCTTTGCCCCCCCCCCCCCCACAGGGCCTCTTCTTTTCTTCTCCAAATCATATAACTGCCTCCTTCCACAAAGAGGTCCATCTTGCTCTAGGATGTGCTCACCTGTAGGAACAGTGGACACATACTGTAATGTACTATCTATCGCCTTATATTGTTCATTAACAACATCAATAAAAATGGAAACTGAGTACATGTTTTTAGTATTGCCTCAGAGCCAAAGACATCGCTCTACATTTAATCTGCCTGTTCTCAGCTGTTCCCCATAATCTTACTGAAATGTCCTTTTCAAAAGCAATTTCAAAGCCACTAACCGTAAGGCCTTGCTATTTCCTCCTCGGTATCCAGTTCTGTGTCTCATGTTCCCTGAAAATAGAGTCCACATACTATATTGGTGGTTTGGATGAATGTGAGTAATTTATGCTTTTGTGTAAAGTAGATATCTTCTCTTATTTACATGAGTTTCTCACCTTTTTTCCATTTCTAGATCCACATAACAAATAATATACCTCATCACAGTACAGATACATAGAACATAATGCTGGCTGAGGTGAAGTCTCTGAGCTGGTAACTTTGTTGATTATTCAGATAAAAATATTTTTCATGCCAGTTTTCTGGTTTTCTTTATGAAAAAAAATTGCGTAAATGGTTTTGAGGCCATTTCCTTGATTTTACAATATAAAGGAACGCAGAGTATTCACCAACTAAATGAACAGCATAACACAGACATTTGCTGATAGTTTCATCTTTTTTAAGTCACCTGAGGTGTTATTTCAATAGATTCAGTAAAAATTAGTGTTGTAAGTCATGGGGCACTTCAGTGGCTCAGTCGGTTATGTGTCCAACTCTTGGTTTCAGCTCAGGTCATGATCTCAGGGTTGTAAGATTGAGCCCTGCAATGAGCTTCACAGGCTTGGCGTGGAGTCTGCTTGAATTCTCTATCCCTCTGCCTCTGTACTCCCATCCCCCATGCATGTGCGTGCTCTCCCCCACCTCAAATAAATAAATAAATCTTTAAAAAAAGGCTTAACTGTCAATTTCTGCCAATTCTGTTTCATTAACCTTGCCAAAACTAGGTGTTATCAGTGTTTTTAATTTTTCCCAGTCTGACAGGCCAAAAATCAAAAAAGGAGATAGTCTGCTCTCTGATTTTTATCTTTCACTTTTTTATGTGCTTGTTGACTAAACTGCCTGTTTACAGCTGTTGCTCATCTTTGTACTGGGTTGTTTGCCTTTTTCTTCCTAATATTTTCTCTTTCCTAGTGTCCCTTCCTTGATCACAGCCTTCTTAATCAACATTTGAATTACTGCCACAGCCTTCTTATTTTCCTTCCTTGATTTTCCTTCCAACTTATCCACACCTCTTCTGTCAAAGTGGCCTTTCGAAAACAACTGTGATAGTCTCCAGCTTAAAACCTTCTGTGGTCAGGAGCCTTAGTTGTCTAATATCCTTTATTTTAATTTCATTTCTGCTTGAGACTATCAGAATGGATCTGGCTCTTTAGCAGAGTCGGTAAAGATAATAGATAGCTCACAGGATCTACCTTTGGGAGGACACAGCATAACCTCAGCCACAGATGGGGACAGCTTTGGTACATGTGCTGTTTCAGCTGCAGTCTGCTATGCTCAGGACCAGGGGTCAGCCTCTGGTGCTGAGCACCATGCTGCTCCTTCTGAGCCTAGAGCAAGGCAAAACTAGATCCCATGGCTGTACCCTAGTTGCAGGTGGGCCAGGGAGGACAGAATGTTTGGCCTTTACCTTGGTAAAGTGGGATGTTAAAACGTGGGAAGTTGCCAAAACTTTGCAAGGAGGATGGTCAGAAGTTTTGGTGGGTGGACACAAGTTACAAAATATCCTCTCAAGTTTTTTTCTTGGCTGCCTTCTTCCACAAACTTCCAAACAACAACAGACTTCTGCCTAATGACAGCTCTCCCAAAGCCAGAGGAAATAAGCTCAGCATCTCCTCTGAGAGAAGGAGAGAGGGAGAGGGAGGGAACCCAAAGTCTCATACCCTAGCTCCAAGCCTAGGCTTCCTGAATGACATTCATTCACAGCCCTTGTTTGTTAACCCATTGACTAAATTATGAAGTTAACTCTTGACAACATACCTTAAAGAAAATGTAGGGAAACAGCCAAAAAAACTTAATATATGAAGGAAGAGAGTGCAGGAGGATGCCACCATTCTAACTTTTAAAATAAATAGTTGGTATTTATATCTTCTCTCCTCTTAACATTTGTGTCATATTGTCTTTGCCCTCAGCTAGTAACTCAGCTGATCAGGATTCTTTGCCTGGCAAGGTGATCCAAACCTCCATTCCAGAGAGATTTGAGCCTACAATGATCCTGCCTTTATGAGGCTGTCCACAGTTCTCATGAATTTTTAGCACTGGAAATGTATCCCTAGATAGAGCCTGTCATAATCCCTGTGTTTTATCCACTTGCCTCTGTTGTGTCATCATGGGCCAGCATTTCTACTCCCCTTTTGGTCTGTTTGTCTAGTGGCATAAAAAAACCTAAAGTAGTATGCGACACTTTTAAATTTCTGCCTGGGTCATTGTTACCCCTTCATTCCAGTTTTCCTTTGAATACTCATGAAGCACAGTCATGAGGATAGAAAGCAAACTTTTGCTGAGGTGGTCACTTCCCACTTCCACTCCCTGGTTCCAGGAATTCTTGCCAAGGGAACACATATTGTTCTGCTGGTCACAGCATGTAATATGTCTTGTAGGACTTTAACCCAGCCCCACAAGGTCCTGCCTTGCAGTTTGTATCACAACTGAATTTTCAGTAGGCCCTTCAACCACCCTGTAAGGCCAGCCACATTTGATCCTTGCTTGATTGCTTGGTAGGACCTTTGCATTTTATGATGTACCAGTGTATTTCTAAAAAGAGTTTCTTGGTCAGGAGTAATATGGTAATGGTGAATGAGGCCTTCAGTAGGTCCAGCAGAAACATGGCAGGCATAGAAAATACACCCAAATTCTGAATAAGGGTCCATTTCAGTGAAGATATTGTTTTCTCTGTGATGAAAGATGTCTAATATAATAATCTACCCACCATTGCTGACTGCTGGCCCATCTACTTGCAATATGAGAATTGGTAGGGAGACTCAAATTAATTGCTGCTTTGGCAGATTTTGCATTTGGCAAGGCTCAGTGTTGGTGAGGTTAAGTCCATGCCATTGAGCCCAAGCATAATACTCATCCTTGCCAACATGGCCACATGCCTCATGAGCCATTTGAGCAGGTAATCTGACATCTGGGGAAAGAGGCTGGCCAGCATCCACAGGGCAGGTCATTTTATCCAGGTCATTGCACGAATTTCTTAATGGAGGTTTTTGGAGAACATTCACATAAGATAGAGATATTTTCACACACACACTCCACTTAACTTTTCCTAAAATGTCCTCGTCACCAGTTGGTCTGAGATCCTGCCAATGAATGAATGAATAAATGCACACGCGCACAGACACACGCACACACACATCAGGCTATCTTTCCTTACAGGCCAAATGAACCCAAAGTATATCTCTCAACATTCTGCTCACTGGACAGATGTCTTTTCTCCACCCCAAGTGAGGTTATATCATTGCACTCCTTCACTTCTGGCTGATACTATCATATTGGGCAGAACCATTGAATAACCCGGAACAGATTTTTAGCAGATAAAAATCTGTTAGTAAGCTGATCACTCAAGCTGTCACCCTTTCAGGTCACTTACATAGGTCAAACAAACATGCAAACATATGCACAAGTGTTTGTGTTTATTTCTTAGTAGTAAGAATTACAGGGTGCAGAAGCTTGAATGAACTTTTTGACATGCCCAGAATGATTCTTTGATTTCCAGGGGTGCCTGGGTGGCTCAATGGTTGAGCATCTGCCTTCAGCTCAGGTCATGATCCTGGGATCCTGGGATTGAGTCCCAAATTGGTCTCCCCGCAGGGAGCTTGCTTCTCCTTCTGCCTCTGTGTGCCTGTCATGAATAAATAAAATCTTAAAAAACATTTTTTTTTTTATTTCCAAGGATCAATACTGTTTTTGTTTTTGTTTTTTTTTCAAAAGATTTATTTATTTTGAGAGGGAGAGCAGGGGGAGAGGCAGAGGGAGAAATTCTTACACAGACTCCCTGTTAAGTGGGAAGTCTGATTTGGGGCTCAGTCCCACAACCCTGAGATCATGACCTGAGTTGATATCAAGAGTCGGATGCTTAACTGACTGAGCCACCCAGGCACCCCTGCTTTTGGTTTCAGTGGGGAGCGGGAACTTCAGAGACCATTTTTCTGGCCCTTCATTACTGTATAGCACTTACTCCATGAGATATGGAGTCCAAGTTTAGGTTCCATTGGTTGCAGGGTAAATCTATCCCAGTTTTGTACTCATCAACTGAGAAGACAAATACAGATTTTCATGGACCTGCTGGGCCCTCTGTGAGATGTATTGAAACCAAGTTTCTACTTACCACACTCTGTTGGGTTACAGTGGCAGTCGGGAACCCCAAGAATTAGCATTATCTCAGAGCCACTGTCCAGACATTCTCTTTTTTTTTTTTTAATTTTTTTAAATTGGAGTTCAATTTGCCAACATTTAGCATAACACCCAGTGCTCATCCCGCCAAGTGCCCCCCTCAGTGCCCATCACCCAGTCACCCCAACCCCCCACCGACCTCCCTTTCCACCACCCCTTGTTCATTTCCCAGAGTTAGGAGTCTCTCATGTTTTGTCACCCTTACTGATATTTTCATTCATTTTCTCTCCTTTCCCTTTATTCCCTTTCACTAATTTTTATATTCCCCAAATGAATGAGGCCATATAATGTTTGTCCTTTTCCGACTGACTTCTTTCACTCAGCATAATACCCTCCAATTCCATCCACGTCGAAGCAAATGGTGGGTATTTGTCATTTCTAATGGCTGAGTAATATTCCATTGTATACATAAACCACATCTTCTTTATCCATTCATCTTTTGATGGACACCGAGGCTCCTTCCACAGTTTGGCTATTGTGGACATTGCTGCTATAAACATCGGGGTGCAGGTGTCCCGGCGTTTCACTGCATCTGTATTTTTGGGGTAAATCCCCAGCAGTGCAATTGCTGGGTTGTAGGGCAGATCTATTTTTAACTCTTTGAGGAACCTCCACACGGTTTTCCAGAGTGGCTGCACCAGTTCACATTCCCACCAACAGTGCAAGAGGGTTCCCCTTTCTCCGCATCCTCTCCAACATTTGTTGTTTCCTGTCTTGTTAATTTTCCCCATTCTCACTGGTGTGAAGTGTATCTCATTGAGGTTTTGATTTGTATTTTCCTGATTGTCCAGTCATTCTCAAAAGTTCTAGGTATTCCCCTTTTCTCATTGTGCAGGTATCCTAGGAAACAGTTGCACATCCCAAGTGGAAGAGTTATGGTCCTGACTTAAGGGACACCTGGCTTTCTGTTCAAGGAGATACGATTTTGAGAACTGAGTCAAATCTGGGGACTGGGTGAAAGTCTGTGGCACTCCTTCAAAGTAGCCCAAGTCAGGCCCCTGTTGACCAGACCTAGATTTTTTTCCCCCCTATTATATATTATTTTGCTGTGGCTGCCATAAGAAAATACCACAGATTGAGTGGCTTAAACAAATTTATTTTCTCACAGTTCTGGAGGCTTAGAAGTCTAAGATGTAGGTATCAGCAGGATTGGTTTATTTTGAGGCCTCTCTCCTTGGCTTGTAGATGCGGCTGTCTTCTCCTTGTGGCTTCACATAATTTTCCTCTTATTTGTATCTGTGTCCTGATTTCCTCCTGTAATATGGACATCAGTCACATTGGATTTGGGCCCAATCTGATGACTTCATTTTAACATTTTAACTTAATTACCTCTTTAAAGATCCTATATCCAAATACAGTCACATTCTAAGGTGCTGGGGATCAGGATTTCAACATACAATTTTGGAGAGACACACAGTTCAGCCTATAATACACAGTTTAAGTAGGGCCTAAGTATGCTCTCCATTTTATTTGGAGTTATGGACATATCTGTTAACCAATAAGCCAAAGATGTCTGTGGATTGAGCCACTGGCAGATTTCCTCCCAAGGTTACCACTGAGTAATCTTGGACCAAGTGACTTGGCCAGCCATAGGCCTTAGTTGACCACAAAGTTTAGGCCACCCAGTCACCAGATGACGCACCCACTCTTGGGCTTTTGTGGTCTACAGACACCATGTCTGTCCTGGTCATTAGTCTCAGCAACTATACTCACTCCCTCACCCTCATCCCCAATGTGGCTGCCCAGGAATAGGCCTGGTAACAGTATCCTCTCCATGTTGACCCCTCACCATTGTGCAGACAGTTCTGGGAACACAGGACAATCACTTGGTACAGGCTGACATTCTCACACAGATCAGTATGCATATTCTCCATTCTCTTGGCATCCTGTAGCTAGGTGTGCATGGCTGAGGTACAGCTCAATGTACCTTATGTCTGTATTCCAACAGAGGGGCCCTGGTTCTCCCACTGATTGACCTTTTTATTGAGCAAGTATGAAAGTGACCTTGTGGGCATGGTGTTGGCACACATTTTAGTACCAGGTTCAGGCACCAAGCAGTCTGATTATTCAGAAGAATGTTGTGTCCAAGCCAACTGCCTAGTGCCTGTTGACCTTGCCAGCCCTACAACTAGACCCATGGGAAGCTGCATTCAAGAGGAGCCCCTCTCCCCCAAGTAGTCCCAGATAGCTTCGGCCAGGCAACCCTGGGAGAGCTTCTGTGATCATTTATCAGCTTGTCACTGTAGCCTCACTGACCAACAGCACCCAGAACATCATACTCTTGCCTCTGGGCTTTTGCATATGTTCCCCTCCTCTCCCAGCAACTCTCTCCTCCTTCCCATTGCTAGGTCAGCTCCTCCTCCTGCAGGCCTGTGCCTGGGTGTCACTTCTCCTAAGAAACTTTATCTGACTCTCTGTACCTTCTCTCTCAGGGAGCTGCCCCCTGCCCTTTCCCGTGTACCCGGCCCACCCTCAATAGTAGCAGCACTCACCATTTCAGCTGGTTCCTGGCTTCCCAGAGAGATTTCACTTTCATTGAAGGCAGGGTTCTTGTGCTGTTCAGCACCCAGTGCAGAGCTGTTACTCAGGAGGAACACAAGCAATGGAAGAAATAAAGAACTGAAATGTAGTTTCTGGTTACAAGTCACATGTTTATCTGCCAAGGCTTTGCGATGCACTTCCATTGCAACATCTCTTGCCCCTTCAACAAAAGGCAGAGGTGAAAGTGGTCTGTGAGTTAACAAGTTATTAAACAGTTGTTCTCGTTTGGTTTTCAGAAAGTCAAAACCACATCCTACTCCAGTATAAGGACAACTGCAGTATCTTCTGGCTTTTTGGCACTTCGGGACTGAACACATCCTCCCTCCAGCCCCTCCCTAGCCCAGGTGTCTGTTAGCATTCTTACTCCTACCAGTTAGTTACCTGTTAGTGAGCTTCAGCCTGACCAGCCCTGTGCTGGCTCTCCTGCATCCCCATGGCAGATCCTCGGGCAGCCCTATCTAGCTGGCATTCTTAACTCTTGATCTGAAGATGAGAACCAAATTCAAGAGTTTAGGCAGCTTGCCCAAGGTTGAAAAGCTACTAAGTGTCAGAGGCAGTGTTAAAATGCTGCTGTCTGATGTCTGGCTGGTCTGAGAGAGAGAGAGAGAATGTATGTATGTTTTCTCTTTTAATAATAAAAACAAAGCTATCTTTCGGTTAACCATATGAAAGCCAGGAGCAGTGTTCTGCTTGAACTATCATGTGGCTGTCTTTGTTTGGGTTTCTGTCCTCTATTCTCTGATCCCAAGATGGAAAAGGAGACACAGATTCCAAAATAGAGTTCATCTTTCACCTCCAAGCACTTACCTCAGTGCATTGTCTAAATAGTAGGGGTTTGCTTCATTTTTGTGTTTGTGGAGCAGTAAATTTTCTTTTTTTTACTGCCTATTATTCCATTTTGCATAACCTTTTTCTTGCACTTAACATCTAAGAAACCCAATCCTTTGGAAAATGCCATAAAATAAATTAAATTTTCCTGGGTACTGTGGTTTCTGTCTGCAGTGGCTTTCTTTTTGGCTTTTCTTCTAAGCTGAACATGCCTCTAAAATCTTAGCTTAAATCTTTAGCCAATGCATGTAGCTGTCTGCTCATTCTTTTGTGGCATCCAAGGTATCCTCTGTGAATGTTCAGGGCTGAATTACCAGGCTTCCTCTCTCTTCATCAACACCCACGCAGCATTCTGTGGTGGGGCACATTACCACCATGTTAGGAAATCAGTGGGTGTTCACACCAGAGGAGAAAAAGAAAAAGAATCGCCAAAACAAGCAAGTTCTTCCTATTCTTCCCTCTGTCTGAGAAATGTTCCCCTCCTTTTCCCAACGCCCAGTGTGTGGTACCTGCCAAAGAAAGCTTTCTCTTTGCTCTTCAGACACAGGCCTGATTGTGAGCCCTTCTCTCTGGTGGCCCCAGGAGTGCAAATTTGTATATGGGTTGTTTGTTTGGGTTTGTGTTTATTTTCCCAGCACATTGAAAACAGGGCCTTTTCCTATTGAAAATAAATTTTGGAAGTGAACTACTTTTCCCTTTGAGCCCAGCCCTTCCTCACCATAAACGGGCAGGCATTTTCCAAGAGGACAGTGAAAACTGGCCTCAAAACACCATCCCTAAACATTCACAGGAGTACCTCCAACAACTGTTAACCCCGAAAAAGCCCCTGTTGACAAATGCTACTGACTACCTCAGCCACTCCTGACGGCTATCAGCTGTCCCCGCGGAGTGGCAGCCTCTGCTCCGTGGTGGCAGAACTGGGTCACAGTCACGTGTGCAGCTATGGTGGGGTCCCCAGGCTTCCCCAGCCAGACACAGACGACTGAAAGGGGGAGAACCCGGCCCTCGTGTGGTTTTATAAACAGCAAAACAGTGCAACACATTTTCAATTATCTACTGTTCTGGTAAATATTCTTAATATTTAGGCATTGTTTTTTCTATTCACAGCCCTTTACAAATAGAAATGGATTTCCTTAAATTTGTCCTAGGGCACAGTGGAAACATGTGTTTTCTTTTTACACATGTGTTTAAATAGCTTTGCTTATTATTTACATTTCTTCCCATAGTGTACTCAATCAAAACATTTTCTAGGCTTTCATCCACATGAGAAGCTTAAAAGGGCAATAATGAAAGCAAGTGCCTATAAGCCCTCTGGTGAATATGCCACAGTGTCAGCAGAGATTATTTTTCCAGGAAAGGGCAGTTTGCAGAATTTAAAGTTCTTATACTGTCTACCAAAAGTATGCAAAAACAGCGTTGACAACACAAGATGCTTTGGATTTGCAAAAACTAGGGAGGCTTTGCTAACCATTTATTGCAATAAGTGGAAAGAAAACAAAAATCCTTAACCTTGAAGGGCAGTATTTCCACTTGTCACAGTCACCTGTTAAGGAAATTGCCAGTTTTAGTGACTGGTCTTTTGTTCACTTTTTAATTTTGGAAGAAATTAAAACACACACAAAACCCCCTCTGATACACAAGGTTTCAAAAAGAGTTAGGATTCTCTCTGCCACACCAAGAGGTTGTCACACTTCAATTTGAGCCACCTAGAAAACTTTGTCCATGGTAGCTTGAACCTCATGAGATTGATCCTACTGGCCTGTGAGTAAGCTTCTTCCATCTCTCCCACCCCACCCTTCTCCCTTAACTTCCTACCATGCACATCAGAAAGACAATGATTTTTCCCTCATAAAACAAAGTCTGTATTGCCATTGCTTAGTTTCAAATTACAAAGCCAGTTCTGTTGGAGCTTTTATGGTGATGCAATGCCAGTATTCCTTTTGAGTCTGCTTGTTCACATTTATATCTGGGCTCAGTGCTCCCACATTTCTGCCTATTCTGGAACTGGGGAGTTCAAAACAACTCTTCCAAATCCTCTGGGAGGACTCTTAGGTTTCAGAAAGATCTTTGTCATCAAATGGTGATTGCAAGGCTTTTTTTAAGCAGTTGGCCCGGTTGGCTGAGAGCCCTGCCCATTACCAGCTCTATGAAGATTGATGATTTGTCACCAGATATTCCAAAGACAAATCCCATTTGGTGGTCAGGTAGAACTGGTTGGCACTCCTGCCCTGTGGTGGGTGGGAGGAGAAGTAATGGAAGAAAAAGTCACTGGCCTTTAATTGATAATAAGGGTGAGATAAAAAACTTTCTTTTGGTGTTCTCGTCTGTCACATTATCTCTAATGGTGACAACTGGATGGGAGGCCTGTAATTCTCTGGGTTTGCCCAGTGGAAATTGTGATTTATCCCAGCATTTTGGGAATGTGTCCCCTGTGGCACTGGCTTTGTTGTCCAAATGGTTTGGCAGCTGCTTAGCGTATGTACGTGTCTGTGTGTTGAGGTGAGGGGTAGAGGGCTGGGTGGCACACAAGGATAGTGAGACTTCTATAAGGAGGTACTTTCTTTTGATGCATCCCAGATGAAGTTTTAAAAAGTGGCAACCTCTCCTGTGTTTGACAGATACTAATGAGGGCAGCTCCTCTTCCCTATCCTCCCACTGCCACTCATAAAGCAGTGGCCTTGTCTTGTAGGGGTTGCATATAATTTTTTAATGTGTGGGATGACAAGGGATAGTGGAAACTATTTGCCTTGGCATGTACTGTTCATTTCTCAGAGGAGTTTTATGTGCATTACGCTATAGTAGTACCCTTCCGATGTCTGGGAAGTGCTCAGAGCATTTACCATTCTTGTTTATTCCCTTTAAATTCTTTTTTTTTTTTTTAATTTTTATTTATTTATGATAGTCACAGAGAGAGAGAGAGAGAGAGAGAGAGTCAGAGACATAGGCCGAGGGAGAAGCAGGCTCCATACACCGGGAGCCTGATGTGGGATTCGATCCCGGGTCTCCAGGATCACGCCCTGGGCCAAAGGCAGGCACCAAACCGCTGCGCCACCCAGGGATCCCTCCCTTTAAATTCTTTTCCTTTAGCCAGGCTCTCCAGTCACATGCAAAGATTTTAACATTTCTAGTAATTGAGTTTCACATCACTAGTATTAATTGCCACTAGAAAGCCTGAGAGAGAAAACAGTAGTTATCTAACAGATTAAATGTCTATAAGAACCCCTTGATTTTGAAGGGTGGAGGGACAAGTGAAGAGGCCCTACTGTAGGATAAGACACTGTGGTTTAACACTTTGGAAGTGAGATTTGCTAACTAAATACCTTGGGAATTGTGAGGACTACAACCCACATGATGATTGAAACCCAGAGATGCTTTCGTTTTCAAATTACCTAACATGACACCTAATCAGTGTAATTATTTAGGACGAAAGTGAAAGAATCTAAAATTATTTTTTGTAGTTACTATTTTCAGTTTACTACTTCAATTATTTATAATAAAAATAATTTTACACACACTGTAATAACTTCTGTGAACTGGGCAGGTAGTATCTGCTCCCTTTGATATTTCTGTTGTCTCTAAGTGAATCCGCCACAAATTTCTGAGGTTGGTATTTGTGAAGCACTGTGAATGCCTGGGCTATTCCCCAGAGAGTTGAGTAGAAGCGTATTTAATAAACTGCTCAGGTACACTTAATTGTGGAACTTGTTTATATTTGTTGCTCAAACACAGTGCTGTTATTATTTAGAGCCTAAACTCCAATCAGATTCAAATTTACTTTAACTATTTGATCATGAACCATGCAATCTAATGGGAAACTTGGCTTAACCTGTTTTGTGAAATGTCTTGAGAACCAAATTATCCATGTCTGTGTCAAGCAAAAACAAAACTAGGTCCACATGATCTGAAGCATAGAAAATGAATGCCTAGCAGAGATGCTGGTTTTACCTTTGAGGCCAAGATCGAATTACAATCCTGGGGTATGTGTGTGTTCATAAATGTTTATGTTTTTTATTTCTGTGTGTCTTTAATAAATAATACAGATAAGTATATACCCACAGATATAAGTTGCTGGTAAAGAAAATAAAAAGTTACAAGGTCTGAAAGGAGACACCAAAAATATGATTTCCTTACAAATATTTGCAGGAATTTTACTTAATTGCAACCAGAAGTCTGACCTGGAAGTGTAGTGTTTTGACCTCTGAGCTGTCTGGTTTCCTATTTGCGGTGTTTTGCTCTCCCCTAACTGTGAGAAAATCTATTTTACACGGTTTTAACCCTGTATATTCTTAGAAACACTGAAGTAGAAATTATTCCCTTGAGGGAAAAGAAATTCTCATTATTTAAAGAATGACTTGTAAAGGTTTCTCTTAAATAGAAAACATTTTTGAAACACTTAGGAAATCTTTCTTCATAAGATATATTTGAAAATAAAACAGCTTCTGGGTTTCCTTTCAAGGTAATGTGAACTTCTGGAAGACTCAAATTTTTGCATTGTGTAAGTTTATCCTTATTTTAGTAAAGTACTAACTTTTTAATAGCAAAAGTATAGAGTTTATAAATAGTTCCTGTATGAGGAAGCTTTTTCATACTTTTTTTTTTCTGTGTCCAACTTAGTAAATCTTTTTTCCCCCTCTCTCTAGTATTTTAGATAAGTAAAAATTAGGCTGAATAAACTCTGGGGACTCGGAGTAGTGTATGGTATTCTAATGGGCTAAAAGACACCAATGGAATTTAATTGGGATAACTGTGGGGTAAGGAGGCCTACTATTGGAAAATTATAGAATGCACATATCAAATGTTTGTAGATGGTATTTCCTGAATCTAGTACAGTGGTGGGGAACATTTTTCCTGTGTAGCCTCTTAGAATTTGCCTGCATGATCAACCAGTCATATACCCCATTTTAAAAGCTCAGACATTTTCAGTTGGAGGAAAGCAGCATTCTTCCTAAGTATTTGAATTTAGGGATTTAAGAATGAGGAACACTGACAGGTCCTATCCATTTAGTTGAAGAGCATTTCATCCCATTCTTTTTTATTTGTTTAATAACAGCTTTATTGAAATATAATTTACATACCATACAGTTCATTTATTTAAAGTATAGAATTCAGTGGTTTTTATATATTCACAAAGTTGTGCAACTGTCACCAGAACCAGTTTTAGAACATTTTCTTCACTCTGTAAAGAAACCCTGTGCCCGTTAGCAGCTGCTTCCCATTTTTCCCCATCGTGACTCCCACTCTGTCACTAGGTAACGATCAATTTCTGTTTGGTCTCTACTGATTTGCCTACCTACTCTGGACATTACATATAAATGGAATCTTACAATATGTTGTTTTTTGTAACTGGTTTTTATTTAGCACATTTTCAAGGTTCATCTATATTATAATTATTTATTGGTAATACTTCATTTCTTTCCGTTGCCAAATAATACTCCATTGTATGGATGTATCACATTTTGTTTATCCATTCATCAGTTGGTAGACACCTGGATTTGCTTTCTTTGGCTATTGGGAATAATGCCACTATGACTACTTGTACAGGTCTTTGAGTGGATGTATGTGCTCCCTTCTCATGAATAGATATCTAAGAATGGAATTTCTGAGTAACTTTGTATTTAATATATTGAGGAACTTCCAGACTTTTTTCCAAAGCAGCTGCACCAATTTTATGTTCCCGCTAAAAATGGATGAGTATTCTATTTTCTCCACATTCTTGCCAACACTTGCTATTATCTGGCATTTTGGTTATAGCCATCCTAGTGAATGTGAAGTGGCTTTGATTATGATTTTGCAATCTATTTCCCTGATGGCTAATGATGTTTATTTTCTGTTTAAGTACTTATTTGTCATTTGTTTAATCTTTTTTGGAGAAATGTTTTCAAATCCTTTGTCCATTTTTAAGTTGAAGGTTTTTTATTATTGAGTTGAGTTGTAGGAGTTCTTTACATATTTTAGATTCAGGTCCCTTATCAAATAGATGATTTGCAAAATTTTTCTCCTGTGGATTGTCTTTTCAGTTTCTTGATGGTATCTTTGAAACAAAGACGTTTTTAATTTTGATGGTGTCCAGTTTATTCAACTTTTTTGTTTTGTTACTTCTCCATTTTGTATTATATCTGAGAAACCATTGTCTAATCCAAGCCCATGAAGATTTGTGCCTGTGTTTATTTCCTAAGACTTTTATAGTTTTAACTCTTCCGCTTACATCTTTGATCCATTTTGAGTTAGTGAGTTAATTTTATGTATGATGTGAGGTAGACTCCAGCTTTATTCTTTTGCATGTGGTTATCAGGTTGCCCCAGTACCATCTATTGAAAAGACTATTCTATCCCAATTTAATTGTCTTGGCCCCCTTGTTGAAAATCAGTTGTCAGTAAATACAAGGATTTATTTCTGGACTCTCAGTTCTATTTCTACATGTCTGTCCTATGCCAGTACCAAACTATTTCAATTAGCCTTGTATTAAATGTTATTTCTTTCCCAACAAGGTTAAAGCTGGCATTTACCAGGATCAAGAGTCTCTTTTAACCTAGTCAGTATAAACATCATTTTAAATTGTTATAAACGCCTTATTTTTAAAGAATTAGTAAGATATTAATTATACCAAGCTTTTTTCTAGGATTCTTAGATTAAATTAAACCCTTTCACAAATTTATCAGCTTTAATTATTCCATTTTAACCAAATTAGTGAAGAGAAAAGTGATCCTCAGTATAGTCAAGGTCTTCATATTAATGGAAACCCATAGTGAGTCATCAGTATTTGTAAGATATACTGGGGATGCTTACAAGTCTCTGGAACTCCTGTTAAAATCCTTTACTCGAGGTTGTAAAGCTGACTGCAAGTCAAACACCCCCCCCCCCCCCCCCCCCCCCGCTGCCCCTCCATCTCTCCTCTGTACTTTGTCTCTCCCTATCCTCTTGTGCATACTGAACTCTAAGCCTCCCCTACCTCCCAGGCTTCCTGGGAGCCAATAGGAGTTGTCTGTGGTTTGAGGCAAACATTCTTGTGGTGCCCACCATTCTCAGTCCTTCTAGCAGGATCCTTTTGATCCCTCCAGATTCTGCTTAGATGTTTCCTTTCCTTGGGGAGCGCCTTCCCCCCAATTTAATTTGTTACTCTCCATTGTTTAATGAAACATACCCTTCCTTTCTCAGTCTCCCTGGCTTCCAGTGCATGTCTTTGTTGTAGCACTTAGATTGTAGCCATCATCCTTTCACTGCACTATCTCTCCCTCTGACCTCAGTTGAGTACCTCAGGAGCTAAGCAGTTTTCTTGGCACAGCCAGGGATTCACATAGCACTTGTATGTGGTGGGTACATAAAGAGGGCAAGTGGGAAGACTCTGGTGTGATTATTTCTTTTAGAGGAACACCTGGCTTTTGACAGGATGAAAAAAAATAACCATTTTCTGTTCATATTAATCTATAACTCTAGTGAGATCATTCTCAGGGTCAGAAAGAGGAAAAAAACTACCCTGTAGGGTGTCTCACTTGTATGAAACTACTCCAGTTTGCTGCCATCCTGCTTCCTCAGCAGCAGCTCACTACTGTCAGTGTGATATTTAGTTCATGTCACGTGACTAACATAGACTTCCCAGATAGAGATATATAACTCAAACCTGTTTCACAATATTGGCCTTATTTCTCTTTCTAAGGAATTTTCTATTTTTCCTGAGCCCGGAAAAGTGTTTTCTAGAAGAAACTGTGTTTTCAGAAGAGAGTTGAGAAAGAAGTAAGACTGATGTGTGAGAAAAGATTTCAGTGATGGGACTCAGCAGAGTGGAGGGGTATAGGTGAAGGTAGATAGGGAAAAGCAGGCCCATGAAGCATCAGCTTGAGTAGACCACAGGGCACGACTGAGGAGCCAGGGGAGGTGATGATGGGACGGTGTAGATGGGGCTGGTGTTGAGGAAAACCCTAAGAAGTGACAGAAGCTTCTTGTAGAACCTCAATGGTGGGAGAGTCCGTGGAGAGGTTGCACCACTGAGAAAAGATGGAGAAGAACATAGTAAGCCATTGAGGAGCACAAGGCCAGGGAGGAGGTGGGAGGGCGGTGCAGAGCACAAGATAGAAGGAAATACATGACAGAGGGTCTTGATGTCTTTGCTGAGGTGGGTATCACCTTGAAACTCACAGCCTGCTCCAGGGCCTCACAGAGATCTCCAGGACTCCCTTTCAGAGACTCCAAAGCACTCCAATGTCCAGTATTTTCAAATACCAATTGCAAAGGTCTCCTACCATACGAACCTTCTATGAAAACCCCTAAAAGGAAGAGAGAAAGCTGCTGTGAAGAGAAGGGAAAACTGTGGCTGGAACCAGCTTCAGTCATGTGACTGAGCGCTGAGGAGCACCCTGAAAATGTTTGCCTTTGAAAGCTGGGAATAGAGGAATAGCCTACAGAAGAGTGGTTCTGTGGGATGGATATCCAGGACGCTGTTTGGGATGTTGTAACATTACAAGAGGCTTTTGTGGAGCCTCAGGAGCATTCAACAAAAGGAAAAATTTACAGGTCAGGAGAAAGTGGGATTTTTGTGGACTGATGGAGCAGTGTCTGTCTACTCCTCAGGGTGTTGGGGACTGAGCTGCAGGCAGGGTACATCTTCAGTCCTCTCCTGTGTATGTCTGATCTGATGTTTCTCCAGAGACCATTAGAGTATCAGCCCACTAGTTTCCTACTCCTTCCCTCCCTGTTTCTGGTAGTTCCTTCGTATTTCCATTTCTTTTGAGCTCTACTATTGTACTGAAGTATGTTTTTCTTTTATCCAGATTCGATATGTTTTTAGCAGGAGGGAATCCTTTATCTCTGCCTCCCCAGATTCCGCTTTTAGGCATATGCCCTTTTTACTGCAAGGCTCAATTTTTTAAAAGTATGATATACTTTTTACTCCATACCTAAGAGCTTGATGATGTGGCTTGAAGTCTGCAAAATGTATGTATCTGTATCTATATGTATACCTATACCGATAATCAATTAACATATTCAAGCAAGTAGCTCAATAATGAAATTACCATTTCTGTTGTGCATGCAATAGTGTGCTTATTTAGGGCTTAAGGAAGATGAGAGCTTTACAGTCACTTATTAGATAATTTTTGTTTAGGTTGCTTTTGAATTGTTACTTACAAAATTATTCTAAAGATTATGGTTACAATTCACAACATACTATGGAGATCCCTGGGTGGCTCAGTGATTTAGCACCTGCCTTCGGCCCAGGACGTGATCCTGGAGTCTTGGGATCAAGTCCCACATCAGGCTCCCTGCATGGAGCCTGCTTCTCCCTCGGCCTGTGTCACCTCTCTCTCTCTCTCTCTCTGTGTGTCTCTCATGAATAAATAAATAAAATATTGAAAAAAAAATTCACAACATACTAAAGAATGCTTTTGTGTTTTTTACATAATGCTATTTTCAAAGTCAGCAAATTAGAAAAGCAAGCTTAAATTAATATTAATTAAATTAATTTGTGTTAATATTTAACAAATAGTTTTTAAAAATGCATCATCTTTAAGGGGTTCTTTTCTTTAAAAAATTTTATATATAAAATCTTAAAATCTTAAATCGCATAATATATATAGCTTAAATCTTAAAACGCATAATATATATAGCTATAAAAACTAAGAAGCTTTTTTTTTTTTTTGAAGATTTTATTTATTTATTCATGAGAAACACAGAGAGAGAGATGCAGAGACACAGGCAGAGGGAGAAGCAGGCTCCATGCTGGGAGCCTGATGTGAGACTCTATCTCAGGTCTCCAGGATCACACCCTGGGCCGAAGGTGGTGCTAAACCACTGAGCCACCCAGGCTACCTGCCTTCTTTTTTTTTTTTTTTTTAAATGATCAGAGCACCATTAAGGAAAAAAAATTCTTGATGTCATCAGATATCTTCAGATTTCTCTCTCTCTTATTCTTTTATAGTAGTATTGTTCAAATCAGGGTTCAAACAGGGTTGGCCCATATATTCATCACATTTGGTTGATTCTCTTTACCTTCAGTGAATATCTCTTTGAACTTATGGGAACACCCCTCTCATTTTTTTTTTCTTGCCATTATTGAAGAAACTAGGTCAAATGTCCTCTGAAATTTCCTACGTTTTGGGTTTGGCTGGCTGCATATGCATGGTAGTGTTAACATACTCTTCCAGCCCCTGTATTTCCTGTAAACTGGTAGTTAGATCCACAGACTTGATGGGATCAGATCCCTGTTGTTGTTTCTTATACAAGATAACTTGGGGTAGATGGGGTATATTTCCTGTTGTTCTCATTGGGAAGTACATGTCTTGTTATATCTCTCTTAATTTTGTGTTAAGGACATGTGTATAGTGAAGGTGGTTTTATGATTTTTTTTTAACCAGTGTTTTTGATTTGTTCATTTGATATTTGTATTAACAGTAAATACTTGTAAGCAAAACAACATTAAAAAGTCCTCTTTACATATTCTAAACTTGGCCTCTTTTAGGCAGTGAAGATAAGAATATCAAGGTAATATTTCAGAAATAAAACCTGAGACAAAGCCTACATCGTTAGTTTCTTTTTATTTATTTATTTGTTTTTAGCAGTTTTATACCTTTATTTGACAATCAGCGATCAGTTCTCATCCACATTAATAGTCTGTAGATTTTTGAAAGTGGTGACAGGTACGTAGTTAACCAGCGTGTAGAGCTTGTTTGGTGAATCTTCATCCTCGTTACGTTGTCTGGACAACCGCACATGGATACGGTATGGAACATTCCTTATTCCTTTGGCCCAGACAGCTTTGTTGAGCCTGGTGTCAATGAGCACATCTGGAGTTCCCATCTCCTTCATGGCAAATTCTGGATCTCTTTGAGTGCCTGAGGGGCATGCTTCTTGAAACCCACTCCATGGATATGTTTGTGGATGTTGATGGTGTATTCTCTGGTCACTACCTCGTTGGTGGCAGAACGGCCCTTCTTCTTCTCGCCACCCTTCTTTGCGGGAGCCATTCTGCCGGGCCCTAGTTGGAAAGGAAGCGTTAGTTTCTTTTTAATCTGAGTCTGTGTGAGATCTGATTTAGCATCTTAATTATGATCAGAAGTCATTGCATACCTATCACATTAATTTTTACGTATCAAAATGATGTACATTTTATGTGAACTCTAAGGACTTGGGGAAGGTAAAAAATAAGAAGTGGTGATCTTTTTTTTTTTTTTTTTTCTGTGAAAAGGTAGATCGTCTGGCAGTTAGAGAGAGAGAGAAAATGAAACAAAGGAGGCACGAGACTTGTTTTTTGAAATCCTCCAGAGATACGATAGTAATTGAGCTAATATGCATTGGCTTCTCATAAATTGCCTCCATCATTTGGGCCTTGAGTGCCTTAGAAATGATTTCTCTCCCCATGCCTCTTCACCGTTGCTATAGTACTTCCTACTAGAGGCCTATTTGTTTGTGTTTAAGGAGCTGGGAGAATTTCTCTCTTACATTCACTTACAGAACTTGCATTTTGTGTTTGTCTTCCAAGAACTCTGTAAAGACTCCTGCTACTAATTTCATTATAACACACCAGTAAATCAACAAAATAAGATTTAGAGCAGTGACTTCCAAATCTGAACTGCATATCAGTATGCACTGGAGCTCTTTAAAAAGAATACAGGTTTTTGGAACCACCCCAGACCTACATCAGATTCTTGGGTGCTGGGGATATAGGAATCTGTACAGGTGAGAAAGACTCCAGCCTTGGAACTTTAGATTCCAAGTGATGAGATACTCATATCCAAGTGATTAAGATATGGATGGTGAACTCATGATTGGGAGTCGGAAAAACTCTCAACTGGTAGGTGGTTACTTAAACGTCATAGTGGTTTATTTAATAACCGAAGATGGTAGGATTGATAACTTTGGGAATACTTACTGTTTTTACATGACTTAAGTGAATGTGTCAAAGATTGAAAAAAGACCCAGCACATTATAAAATGGGCTACAGATCCCAAATGACTGTGACAATACGGAGGGGAATGTTTGTTTTTTAAGGGGCATGTTTGTTACAGACAAATGCTGAGTAGAAAATATAGAACAGAAAATAGGCTATATAAACTTCATAGGAGAAAGCAGTTCACTGTGTGTCTCAGAGGACAGAGCCACAAATCTGAGATGCAGTGCCTATTATGATAGCTTATTTAATAAACACAAAACCTTAGGTGAAATGGAAATGCTATTCTCAGTGCTGAAACATTAAGAACTGTTCTTTTATGATGAAGAGGCCCACAACGATTCCTACTAGCAGCAGTATTCAACATTTACTGAAGATTCCAGCTCAAACAATAAGTCAAGGAAGAAAAATACAGGTGAAAAATTGGAAATAAAGAATAAAAGTGTCATGAAAAGTCTAATGGAAATATAGCGGCTAATTATTAGAATTAATAAGAGGGTTTAATAGGTTTTTCAGCTGCAGATCAAAGTACAAAAGTCAATTGCAAAAGCAGATGATTTGAAAATGAAATTTTTAGGAAGTAATATGTATGATGGCAACAATAAAAAGTAGGAAATACCTCATAATAAACTTAACGAAGTACACAAGAACATTATGAAGAAAAAATTTAAAGCTTATTGGAAGAGATTTTTAAAAGTCCTTAAAAATAGTTGGGAGGTCTGCCATGTCAAATGTATAGAGGTCCTATTTGTCTCCAAATTGATCTATAAATTCAGGGCTTTTCTAATCAAACTCCCAAAAGAATTTTCTCATGCAACTTGATAAGCTATATGAAAGCATAAAGGAGCAGGAATAACTCCAAGTGTTCCAGAAGGCTAGGAACAGTGTTGAGGGTCAGGAAAAGAATTTGCCCTACTGAATATTAAGGTTTATTGTAAATAAAGCTTAGGTAGTTAATACAGTGCATACTGACTGATAAGCCAACGGAGTAGAGTAACTCTGAAAGAGAGGCCTGTATATGGCAGAGCTGCCACTGCAGACCAGCAGAGCCCTGTTCTATTGAATATTAAATCATGAAAGAGCAGGAGTGGATTTCTCAGTGATGCGACACCTAAAGTCAATCAATGTATGTAGCATTGAGTTTTTTTAAAAAGTAAAATCAGGGGGATCCCTGGGTGGCGCAGTGGTTTAGCACCTGCCTTTGGCCCAGGGCGCGATCCTGGAGACCCGGGATCGAATCCCACGTCGGGCTCCCGGTGCATGGAGCCTGCTTCTCCCTCTGCCTATGTCTCTGCCTCTCTCTCTCTCTCTCTCTCTCTGTGACTATCATAAATAAATTAAAAAAAAAAAAAAGTTGAAGCAGCATTTGTCATGTGATTCCATTTTTGTTAAAAAAGAGTGAAAGAGAGAGAGAGAGAATATCTATGTATTTATGTATCTTGAGAAAAGACCTGGAGGACACCAAAAGTCAAGGTGACAAGTAATTGTTTCTGAGTAGTCACATTATTGGCAATTTAACTTTTTCCTTAATACCTTTTTGCTTTTGTCTAGTTTTTTTTTGTTTTGTTTTTAACACATTGACTATATATCACTTTAAATTAGAAAAAAAAAATTTCATTTGGAGTTTTTTCTTCCCTTAGCTATTCTTATTTGATTAGTCTTCTAGATTAATTTTAGAATTGTTTTTGACAACTTCCAAACTGCCTCCTACCCCCATACACACTCACAAATAACGTTTCATTGTGATTTTGATTGGAATTGTCTGGTACGCAATAGACACTCAGTACATGTTTGTTAAGTAAATAAATATGGGAACAATTGGCATCTTTATAACAGTTAGCCCTTCCAACCCAGAATATGGTATGTTACTCAGGCTTTTCAAGTCCTTTTTCAATAAATGTAAGTTTTGTGATTTTTTAAAATACAGATCTCACACGTTCACATGATTAATGATTTCTGAAATTGTAGTCTTTTCATTTTACCCCACATTGAGTCGGACTGTTAGCTGTGTATCTTTAGTGTCAGGACTTAGAAGTGTCAGAATGATTTAAGGTAGATAAACATGTCCTGTGTAGTGAGGTTAAGGACCTGGGTTTATTTAGCTTAGAGTAAAAGACTAGGTTGAAACTGGCTACCTATCTCCAAGCATTTGGTAGCAGCCAGCCTTCTTTCAGCTCTGCCAAAAACAGAACACAAGAAAATGAACTTCAGCTATAGCTCGAGGAATTTAGATTATAGATTGCAGACTGGCAGTGCAAAGCTGAAGCTGCCCTCAGAAACACTGTCTTTGGACTGCATGGTATATTTTAATTTATTAGTAATTTAAAATTTGGGAGATTTCACATAAAAATTTGGATATACAGTTTTTCTGGAACGCCCAAAATCTGGTACCCTAGTAGTGGCTGCTGAGGGTGGAGTTCAGTAGCTTCTGTCTCCTGTAAACCAGGCATGTGTTTTCACCATTTTTTCACAGCCCAAACCCAACCCTTTTCATGTTACTGTCCTGCCCCTTAATGCATTTAAATTTGCAACCTCAATTCAAATGATAAAGGAAAAATTAAGTTGCACATGGCGAAGTGTAGCATCTTCCCATTTGGAATTTTGGTGCTGTTTTTAAAATATGATTTAAGTATGATCCTGGCTAACAAGCAGGAGTGAACTGGATGATTCTTCAAGGATGTTTCATGTCCTGTGATTCTGCGATCCTGTTAGAATAGTACAGTGGTTCCCAAACTCTTTTTCTCATTGCACATGGTTGTAGAATTGTAGGGTTGGAATAGACCCCCTGCAAGACAGGGAGGCCACAGAGGATATGCTTCATCTGGAGTTCGTCCTACGCACAGGAAGTGTGAAAGTTGTTGCAGAGGGGCCAGCTTGAACAGCCAGCAGTTCAAACAACTGGCTACCTCATTACAAAGCTTTATTAAAAAATCTGTTTCTTTTATGCATAGTTATTTAAAGGTGAGGGAAGGGTTTTGTAGAGAACGTTGAGTTTTATAAGTACCCAGTTCTGTCATCCCCATCATTATGCATGGTCTGGCAGAGTTACGGTTGTGGGAACCATTGTTTTGAATATCATTTCATCTGTGCTTACACATTATCTAAACATGGTTTTCATACCTAATCTTAAGGACATATTTTCATAAACCAAAAAGTGGGAAAGCAGTATAGGAAAGAAATCTGAAGCGATAATTTCTCGATTTGTTTTATTCTAATTTTTGTCTGCCCGAGCAGCTTTCTCGTTCAGTGGTAACATGCTCAGATGGATCCCATAGATAGTAAAATTAATAGCACATGTGGCCAGTGGTATTGCATACAAAGTCAATGAAGTGACAGGTAAAAAAAATTTTTCTAAGTAAATTTGGCCTTAAGTAATAATTTTGTTCATAGGTCTTTTGTTTTTTTTCGTGGAACTAACTAGTTTGCCCCATTTGTTTTGGCATCAAATAGACATAGCTTTATTGTGACTCAGAGTCCAGTACTGTCCTTATTTAAGAACGTGAAATGTTCTCTCAAGGGATCCTTTTGGAGTCTCTAAATGTCTTGGTTTATAAGTGAAATTTTTAGCCTAGAACCAAATATTCCACTTACCCACCCAAATTGTTTCCCACTTGTGGTCTTAAACTAGGATCCTCTGTGTGTGTGTGTGTGTGTGTGTGTGTGTTCTTAAACTTAGGGTAGGACTTTTGTTTTTTGGTTCCCACAGAACAACTCCTGTCCTCAACCCCATCCATCACCAGCAATGGTGAAGATCACATTAAGCCTATAATATGTTTCAAAGGTCCCCATCAGGGCTTTTCTCACGTCTCCATCTTGTTATTATACCTAACCTCTCTGTATGTTCTGAATGTTTCATTCAGAAAGCATCACACTTGTGACTTCTCTACCCATGGCCATCTGATAAGGACAGGTGTAACTTTCCAAATGGACAGTTACAATGAGTTGTAACTTCATTTTTCCTGAACAGAATAGCTTTAAAATACACATGTTCTTTATTTTTAAAATGCTTTCTATGTTCCTGGTCTAGTCTAGCATAAAAGACATTGTCAGACTTGGTAGCTGTCAACCCCTTCCTTCCTACCCTCTTATTAAATTTCACCAAGTCTTCAGATAGAGAGTGAGAGCTGACTCATGATCTCAGACTGAAAACAGTCACAAGTCTGAACTGGTAGAAAATTGGGAGCTGCTTCCAGGTCAGCATATAGTCATCTGATTGCCACCAAATACCCTTTCTTCAAACAAGTAGGAGACCACTATCCCACCTGCTTTTACCATTGCTAAAAATTTGTTTACAAATTTAAGATCTCATTTCTTTGAAATTATCTTTAGGACTAAATCTTCAAGTCATCTGTGTTCCAGACTTTGAATTATAATTACAGCATTAGTTTGAACCTGCTGTTTCCCGCAGCATTTAAAGAAGCTATCAAAATTAACAAAGGGCTGGCATTATAAAAGAGCATACAAGTTGAAAATTTGTATTTAGGCAACTGAGATTTCATTTTTAAAGTTCAAATCCTGAATAGGGGTCACTCTAGAAGGCAACTAGCCTGATCTCTGTAATAAGTCAGAGTTATAAATAAAAGAAAGAAAGGGAGAAATTATTTGAGATTACCAGAAATGTAAGAGACCTAACCAGATGCAAAATGTGATCTTTGGTTAGCTTCTAATTCAAGAGGAAAATCACTGATACACATTTTGGGGGTATTTTGGGAGATTTGAATATGGGCTGGTTATTTGATGAAGCAATAATGTCATGCTCAGTTGTGATCACAGTATTTTGGTGATATAGGAGAATGTCTTGTCACATATGAATCTGTGCTCACGTATTTAGGAGTGAAGGGTCATGATGTCTAATATACTTTGAAATGGTTTACCAAATAGGTATATGAAATATGATAAGGTATTAACCATTATCGAGTCTAGCTGGGGTTTTAGGTGTTCATGGCACTATTTTTCTACTTTTCTGGATGTTTGACATCTTTCATGATTGTGAGTGATGATAACAATAACGAATAAGTCATCTTAGGGAGAGAAGTATTGTGGGACAAAGTAGGTCTTTCTGCTTTGAGGCTGCCTTGAGGTTTGGGAGGTTTGGCTGGAGGAGAGCCATGCAGCGTTGGGTGGAGCCAGCTATGAAGCAGTGCTTACCTGTCATTCAGTCCTGATGGCTCAGCAGGCCACTCAGAGGCATTTTCCCAGGCTCCACGTGCTCTCAGAATAGCTGTGGGAGAGGGCTTTGCATTGTGATGCACTGTACCACAGACTTCTCTTGGCAGCCTCAGGGAAGTTCACATCACCTTGGCTATGAGTCCCCTGGAAAACAAGTGAAGCTGTATAGTTTTACAGTAAAAACTCCACATTGGATATTTGTTCTCAGTGTCTTGGGACTATGAAATATATAACAACCCAAATACACGACCACTCCCTTAAAAAGTATTACTCACTGGAGCACAGTACTACTTAAAACTAATGTACTGCTCTACTAAACCAGGATGAGATCTGTTCAACCCATATTTGATTTTTGTTGTTGTTTTTCCTTCTATTCATAAAGTCTCTGAATCTCTATTAAAGCCATTTTGGAGGAGTTTATTTAGACAAAATATGGAGTAAAATAGCAGAACTCAGGTTTGTCCTTAAAACACGGGCCACTCTTTCATAAATATTGCTGAGTCCCTTCCCTCCACCCCCACCCCTTTTTATCTTAGAGACTTAAACTCTTTAGTGATGACCAGGTGAGCCAGAAGAATGTGAATGTGGTAACAAATCATCATTTGGGAGATCTATACAAAGGTAGAGCAGCAGCTCTTTACAAACTACAGAATGCCAGAGGCATGGACTGGAGACTTTTGGGGGCTGTTCGGAGGTCAGGGGGACGGGAGATGGACTCTTGCTGGTACTGGACATCAAGTGACATTAAGCAGCACAGAAATATAAATTATTTCTAGAAATATGCCTACTTGAAGACTCCCAGTAGAAAGATGATTCCACAACAAAACTGTTGCCCTCCTAACCCCAGTCTCTTCCTGGGTCTAAAGACAATATTCTCAGATACCCAGCAAGGAAACAGGCGTATTTAAATGTGATTTACAAGTGCCTCAGGATCTTGGAATGCTATTGTCAGGTAGTTTTCAAGTGAAGAGATGCTCACTTTGTGATTTCCATTTTGTCCCCTACTCCAATTCTGTGCATTTACAACACCAGTGTTAAGCTTGGAGTGTAGGCCAGGAGAAGGGAATAGAAAAGGCCTCCTGGATTCTTTGCCAAGTTGCTATTTAGTTTTAGAGAATAGTGAAACTTTGCTTTAGCTCTGGCTAAGTACAAAATCTCAGTGGCCTGCTGAACTCTGTGAGGAAGTTAATTACATTAAAGAGCAAAGATAAGCCTGTAGTCTTTATCACTGCCTGTTATCTATGGATAAATGAAATACATCTCTGTAGCATTTCAAGTCCATATATTTCAGTGGCAGTTATTTTCTCTGTTTATATATCAAAATTAGTTTGCCATAAGAACTGACACAGTATCTTTTGTGTTTAATCCCTTTTCAAGTTCTCTTTAAACAATAAACTTTCCTATGGCTGGTGGAATTTAGATTAAGCAGGTGCAAATCTTTTTTACATGTTAAATTTGCCATTTCTCTTGAAGATGCCATGGTGGGGTGGGGGTGGGGCTGGAGAATTGGTTTTCCATTAAAATCATGACAGGTGGCCAGTTTAGGAATGATTCTCTTTAGCATAATCCTATCCTGGGGGTGGGAAGCATAGGGAAACTGGTTCAGTGAACTCAATTCTAGTAAGTTTAATAATCACTTAGTTACTATTTTCTTTATACTGCTTTCTTTTTCTGTTGGAGAAGGTGTTATATTCAGACTGTTGTTTAGCCTACCAAGTAAGTGTTAGTTATCACTCAGGGTATGTCCAGATACCGTGTTTTCTGAATTCAGATTTCAGAGTCAACCTCAGATTTAGACCCCTTCCTAATAATAACATTTTATTGCTGGAGATTTTGTACAGGGAGAAGATTTTGAGAATCTGAGTCTTACCTAGAGCTGTAAGTATTAAGTATGATTCACTACTACCAAAGGCAGAATGACTTAGATACTGGATTTTGTTATTGTTATTCACACCTTTGGAAGACTGGCATTATAAATCATTACTTTGAAAGTCATTGTAAAATTTTCTTGTATTGGTGAATTCCAAATTGTTAAGGACTCCTTTCTTTACAACCTCGACCCCTCTTAAGCAGTAGGACAAATAAACAGATGTGGAAGTCAATTCCCTTTCAGTGACCTAAGGAATAAAGGAATTGTTTTAAAGCACTCAGAATAATGCCAGTGGTATGCATATTTTGTTTGACATTTTACACAGAAAAAGAAGGCATATGACATGACCAAAATGCAATCCATTCCAAATGTGTTAGAAAAAATGTATTTCATATCTATAAATCTGGAGATTATGCTGTCATAGATGTCACTGTTATTTCACAATCCCCCTGACTAAGGTAGCTGTGCTGTCAAAGCTGTAGCTTGTGCAGATAGACGTCAGATCTATAGTCCCTGATTGATGTTCTGGATCTTTCTACAGGAGTGTCAGAAGGATACTGAATGTAAAAGTGGGAACTTTTTTCTTTTTTTTTTTTTTCTTTTTTCTTTTCTTTTTTTATAAAAGTCATTTCAGAACAATTAAAATCTGAGACTACCTCTGATAACTCCTGGCCCTTCCAATTTCATGGACATAATACTATATCTGAGGTTGTCTTATAGCCTGGAGATACCCTATTTGGGAGGACATTTTTATTTAATCTTTTCAGGAAGGTCTTCAAAAGAGTAGTTTATACTTGGAGGTGGGCTGGAAGGGAAGGAAGAAAAGAGTGAGGGAGGAAGGAAAAGGAGGAGAGAAGAAGGAACCATGCTGCACTTTTAGTGAAATTATCTTGCTATCCCATGAGATGAATGGTGATGTCTCCATTTTCAGTTGGAATGTATTTCTTTGTACCAGGCTTCTTTAACTTAATATTTTATTTCTGAGACTTTTTTCTAATATGGCCTGGAGTTGTGGTTTATTTGTTTTTAGGAGCAATGTAGTATTTCACTGACTATGCCCCTTTCCCTCTAAATGTAAGTTTCAGATATACATCTTTATAATTTGATGTTTATATACATTACGAAGTGATCGCCACAGGTCTAGTTATCATCCATCACCATCCAGATAACTCTCTTCACCCTTTCTTGCCCCCTCACCCCCACCCCCTGTAACCACTAGTCTCTTATTTTTGTTTTATTTTGTTTGTTCATTTGGTTGCTTTTTTAGATTCCACATACGAGTGAAATCATATGGTATTTGTCTTTCTCTGCCTTATTTCATTTAGTCTAACACCTTCAAGGTCCATCTGTGTTATCACAAATGGCAAGATTTCATTCTTTTTTTATGTTTGAGTAATTACTATTGAGTAATAGTCCATTGTATAAATGTGCCACATCCTCTTTATCCATTATTCGTCTATTAATGGACACCTAGGTTGTTTCCATACCTTGGCTGCTATAAGTAATGCTGCAGTAAACATAGGTGTGCATATATCTTTTTGAATTAGTGTTTTCATGTTCTTTGGGTAAATACTACAGAGTGGAATATCAGGATCGTATGGTAGTTCTGTTTTTAATGTTTTGAGGCCACTAGGTTCTCCATAGTGGGTACACCGATTTACACTCTCATCAACACTTGTTATTTGTCTTTTTAAAATAACTGTTCTAACAGATGTTATGTATTTCTCATTGTAGTTTTGATTTGCATTTGCCTATTAAATAGTCATGTTGAGCATCTTTTCATGTGCCTATTAGCCATCTTTACATCTTCTTTGGAGAAATGATTATGCAAATCTTCTGCCTCTCCTCCTTTTTTTTAGAGAGGGCATTGGGGATAGTAGGGGCAGAGGGAGAGGGAGACAGAGAATCTTATGTAGGCTCCATGCCCAGTGTGGAGCCGGACTCAGGGCTCAGTCTCATAACCCTGAGATCCTGACCTGAGCCAAAATTGAGAGTTGGACACTAAACTGACTGAACCACCGGAGAGAGGTGCCTCTCACTGCTCATTTTTAAATCAGATTGTTTGTTTTGTTGTTATCATTGAGTTAAATGAATTTTATATGTATTTTGGATATTAACCCCTTATTGGACATATAGTTTGCAAAACAAAACAAACTTCTCTTATTAGTGAGTTGCTTGTTCATTTTTTTGATGGTTCTTTTGCTGGGTAGAAGCTTTTATGTTTGATATAGTCCAGTTTGTTTACTTTCACTTTTGTTTCCCTTCTCATTAGAGTCAGATCCAGAAAGATGTTGCTAAGACGATGTCAAAGAATTTAACACTTCTATTTTCTTCTAAGGAATTTTATGGTTTCAAGTCTTATATTCAAATTTTTAATGCATTTCGAGTTAATTTTTGTGTATAATAGAAAACAGTGGTCTAGTTTTATTCTTTCACATGTGACTATCCTGTTTTCCCAACATCATTATCGAAGAGACCATCCTTTCTCCCTTGTATGTTCTTGGCTCCTCTGTCATAGATTAGCTATCCACATATGTGTGGGTTTATTTCTGGGCTTTCTATTCTGTTTTATTGATCTGTGTGTCTGTCTTTGTACCAATACCATAATGTTTTGATTTACTACACTTTGCAGCATAGTTTGAAATCAGGAAGTATAATACTTCCAGCTTTGTTATTCTTTCTCAAAATTGCTTGGGCTTTTCAGGATCTTTTGTGGTTCCATACAAATTTTAGACTTGTTTTATCTAGTTCTGTGAAGTATGCCACAGGAATTTTGACAGGTATTGCATTGAATCTGTGGATTGTGTTGGGTAGTATAGACATTTCAGCAATATTAATTCTTCCAGTCTGAGCACAGAATATGTTTCCATTTATTTGTGTTGTCTTTCATCAGTGTCCAGGTCATTCACCTCCTTGGTTAAATTTATTAATAGATATTTTATTCTTTTGCTGATGCAATTGTAAATGGGATTGTTTTCTAAACTTCCATTTCTAATGTTTTATCATTAGTGTATAGAAGTACTACAGATTTCTGTGTATTGGTTTGTATCCTGCGACTTTACTGAATTCACTTATTCTAACAGGTTTTATTGGTGGATTCTTTAGCGTTTTCTATACATAGTATTATGTCATCTGTTGTAAGTAGTGACAGTTTTACCTCTTTTCTGATATGGCTGTCTTCTATTTCTCTTTATTGCCTAATTGCTATGGCTAGGACTTCTGATACCAGTTTTGAATGAAAGTGATGAGAGTGGGCATCCTTGTCTTGTTCCTGATCTTAGGGCTTTCACCTTTTCACCACTAAGCATGATGTTAGCTGTAGGGTTGTCATATATGGTCTTTATTATATTGAAATATGTTTCCTTCATACTCACTTTGTTGAGATTTTTTATCATAAACAGATGTTGAATTTTGTCACATTTTTTCCCTGCACCTTTTGAGATGATCGTGTGATTTTTATCTTTAATTTTGTTAATGAGATGTGCAGTGTTGATTGATTTGCAGATGTTGGACCATCCTGGCATCACTGGAATAAATTACACCATGGTTTATGATTCTTTTAATGTATTTTTGGATTTGTTTTGCTAATATGTGTGGATTTGGGATCTATGTTCATCAAGTATATTGGCTTTTAATTTTTTTTTTTCTTTTTTGTGGTGCCCTTGTCTGGTTTTGGTATCAGCGTAATGCTGGCCTTGTAAAATGTGTTTGGAAGCTTTCCCTCCTCTTCAATTTTTGGAAAAGTTTGAAAAGGATAGGCGTTAAATCTTCCTTGAATGTTTGGTAGGATTCTTCATTCTCAGTGAAACTGTCTGTCTGGTCCTGGACTTTTGTTGTTGGGAGGTTTTTGATTACTGTTTCAGTCTACTTATTGGTCTATTTGGATTTTGTATTTCTTCATTATTCAATCTTGGAAGATTGTATCTTTCTTGGAATTTATTCATTTCTTCTAGGTTGTCCATTTTTTTGGTATATCATTTTTCATAGTAGTCTCTTACAATGCTTTGTATTTATTTAGTATTGGTTATAACTTATCTTTTTTATTTTATTTGAATTATCTCTCTCTCTCTCTCTCTCTCTCTCAGTTTAGCTAAACGTTTGTCAAATTTGTTTATCTTTTCAAAGAGCTAGCTCTTCACTTTATTGATTTTTTTCTACTGACTTTTTATTCTCTATTTCTCTTCTGGTCATTATTTCCTTCCATTAGTTTTCAGCTTTTCTTGTTCTTCTTTCCTGATTCCTTTAGGTGTAAAGTTAGATTATTTGAGATTTTTCTTATTTCTTGAGGTAGGCTTCAAGAAATATTGAGTATTGCTATGAACTTCCCTCATAGAACTCCTTTTGCTGCATCCCATATATTTTGGTAAGTCCTATATTTATTTTTATTTATCTGGATGTTTATTTCTCCTTTGTTTTCTTCAGTGGCCCATCCGTTGTTCAGTAGCATGTTGTTTAATTCCATGTTTTTATGTTTTTCCTGTTTTCTTCTAATTAATTCCTAGTTTCATACCATTGTGCTTGGAAGAGATGCTTAATATGATTTCAATTTTCTTGAAATTATTGAGACTTGTTTTGTGGCCCAACCTGTGATCCAACCTAGAGTACATTCTGTGTGCACTTGGAAAAAAATATGTATTCTGCTTTTGGATAGAATACCTTGTTTATATCTGTTAAATCTGTCTGGTCTAATGTGTTGTTTAAAGCCAATGTTTCTATATTGATTTGTTGTTGCCGTCTGGATGATCTACCCATTGGTGAAAGTGGGGTATTATACTCTCCTAGTATTACTGTATTGCTTTTAATTTCTTCTTTTAGATCTGTTAATATTTGTTTTATATGTTTTGGTGCTCCCCTATCTGGTGCATATATATTTATAAATGTTTTATTTTCATGAAGGATTGACTGCTTTATGTAATGCTCTCTTTTTTTTAAATAGTCTTGTTTTAAAGTTTATATTGTTTGATACGAATATAGCTATTCAGCATTTTTCATTTCCATTGGCATGGAATATCTTTTTCTATCCTATCCCTCCACTTTTAGTCTGTGTGTTCTTATTCCTGAAGTGAATGTCTTACAGGCAGCATGTAGATGGGTCTTGTTTTTTATCCATTTAGCACTCTGTGTCTTTTGACTGGCAATTTCAGACTATTATAATCATATATAAGCATATACTTATTGCAATTTTGCTCATTGTTTTCTTGTTTTTGTAGTTCCTTTCTGTTCCTTTCTTCTCTTTCTCTCTTCCTTTGTAGTTTGATGGATTTATTTAGGGTTATGTTTGCTTCCTTTCTCACTTTCTTTCATATATTTACTATATATATATTTCCTTGTGGTTACCATGAGGTTCACATAAAATATCATATGTAAATAGTTTGTTTTAGGTTGACAGCAACTTAATGTTAAATACACTCTAAAGCTTTACCTTATTACCTTCTGCCATATTTTATATTTTTTTGATGACACATTTTCCATCTTTCTATTTTTTTTTCCATCTTTCTATTTTATGCTGCTCTTAACTAATTATTGTAATTTGAGGGAATTTTACTACCTTTTTCTTTTAACTTTCATACTTGCTTTACAAGCACTTGTCCACTACCTTTGTTATAGATTTTCCTTTTCCAGTAAGATTTTTACTCATTCATATATAAATATGAAACTATATGAGAATATATAATATACATTAATTATGAATATATATAATATATAAAATATTAATTATAACCAAATAATTTTTTTGGTTATAATAGTGCCATTTCTTTTTGGCTTAAAGAAGCCCTGTTAGCATTTCTTGTAGGGCTAGTTTCATGGTGATGAATCCTTTACCTTTTGTTTATATGGAAAGCTCTTAATCACTCCTTCAATTTGTAATGATAGCCTTGCTGGGTAGAGAATTCTTGGTTGAATTCATTGTACAAAGTAACTGAGTCACTTCAGGGACTGGAAACCATTCTAGCCAGGTGTTCTGGCCAGGCTAGAAGAGCTCAGATTGTAATGTTTACCTCTTTCTCTCAAGTGAGTCCCTCTCTTGATTCTTTTTTATTTCATATGCTAAATAATTATTGAACACATGCTATGTAATAAGCACTGGGGAGGCCTATGGAATTTAGTGGCAAACAAGCTTATGGTCTAATGATGCCCTCTTTCACTTTACAGGGTATGGCTTTCAAATCACAGCCTATTTCCTCAAGAGAGGGATACGACTTCACTGTTTCAGGGGCTCACAGAGTGCTGGTAAGAAACTGATTTCTTGAGTTGTCAGGCATTTTGATTATTAACTTACTCTAGACAGAATGAAAATTAAAGAATGAAGATTTCAACTTGCTTCATTGCCTTTGTGAAATTGAAGTGCTAATTAAGAATATTTCTAAACGTTTGTGATTTTTTTCAATTTTCACTGCCTGAGAACTGTGAGTGGAGCCACATTATGCTTCACTCTCCTGCTGCATCTCAGCACTTTCATTGAGCTTCCAGAATGATTTGACAGGCAGTTAAACTATGAATCACTTCATCTTTGTCTGTGCACACCAAGTCCCTGGGATATAGAACAAGTGTGTACACGAGAAAATGCTTTCCCAGCCCAGAGCTGTCAGAGCCTTTCTTAGGTGTGTGACAAGGCCAGCTTCCCTCCTCATTTCCCCAAGTCAAGATGTCCACTTGGGAAATGATGTCAAACATATCCAGCCAACAACAACAAAGTCAGATGCTAATGACAATTCTCCAAGCTGATCTGAACATTGGAAAGAAAATCTAACTGAACTTCCTTGGATGATTTTAATATATAAGATATGAAACAGGGACTTTGAAAATAAACTATATGGAGATTTGCTCTTGGAATCGTAACAATTATCTTCACTTTTTAAACTGTTAAGTGCCACTCAAATATTTTACTCTCCTAATGGAGCTTTCCACTTTATTCAATTCTCTTAGTAAAATAAGCCAGTTAACTTTCTGCTATTAAAATGAAGCCTAAAAAAAAAAAAAATAAATAAATAAATAAATAAAATGAAGCCTAGCTACCCTGTATGGTAGAGATTGCTATTATCTAAATCTTTACTTTATTTAAATATTAAAATAATAAAATTCTCAGTTGTGATCTAAGCAAAGAAAAGGTGTATAGAAGTTTCTTTCTGTGTATACAATACCTGGCCCCCAAATGTTCAAAATTCATCATTCTAGCATTCTTATTTTTCAGAGAAAGAAATGGAAGGACAAATCAGAGGAATTATTGGATAGAAATGATCATTTTGAATTTGAATTCTGATCTACTGAGGTGTATTTCAATGTTATGAAAATTGACAGGGGATAAATAATGACAGGGGATAAATAATGAATTCTGTGGCTCAGTTCCTCCTTCCTGAAAGTGAGAAGCAGACTACTTACCACTTACCCCATTAAGAAATTTTAAGAATGGAGTGCCTGGGTGGCTCAGTCAGTTAAGTGTCTGCCGTCAGCTCAGGTCATGATCCTGGGGTCCTGGGATCAGGCTCCCTGCTCACTGGGGAGTCTGCTGCTCCCTCTGCTTGTACACACACTCTCTTTTTCTGTGTCAAATAAATAATCTTTTACAAAAGAATTAATAAATAAATATTAATGACTTTGGGGTTTTTTTGAGGAAGGGTGGGTTTTTTTGTTTTTTTGTTTTGGTTTTATTTTTGGCTTTTCAGTATCCACCCCTAGTCTCGTAGCCAGATAGAACATCTTTGAGAGGTCAGTTTCAACACACTCAGGCTTTTTGAAATGGAGATTTCTACATGAGGAGGACAACAAGGGTAAGACCAGAATGACAGGTTAGGCCCCACACAGGGAGGGCTTTGAAGTTTGCAGGTCATGTGGTAGCTACTGAGGAGCCAGGATGGGGTTTTGAGCAGGAGAAGTGGAGCTGGTTTTTTTTTTTAGTACTGTTAACCTACTTGCACTGAGTAGGATGAATCAGAATAGGGAGGAGTGATCACCAAGGACAAACACATCAGTAGTCTAAAGGAGAGATAAAGACTTGGCTATTACTAGAGCATCAACTCATTAGGCCTTTGGTATAATTTAACTTAGCCTGGTGGTACAGTGTTAAACTGTGTTTAAGTTGTGTGCTTGCATAATCAACACCTTCATGCTGTATCAGGCTAAGAGGAGTTCTGCCTCTGTCTGTTCCTCACATTGTCATCCATTGTTAGAAATGAACAATGTATGCAAAAGGATTCACTTATCTGATTCATACTATCCCTCTTTGAAAATATTGGTCACATCTAAGAGAAGTTTTCTCTTTTAGAAAAATGGCTTTGTGTTGTAAGTATGATACATGTGTATTATAAAAATATTAGAGGGATACAATCAAATATAAAGAAGGGAGAAGGTCCTCACCTCCCACTCAGAATATACACTGCTAGCATCAGGTAAACATCACTCCAGAGATAGATGGAGGCTGCATAAGTACATGTGGATGGATAGGCAGGCAGGTTAGAGAGGAGGAAAGATAAAGGTGGCATTTACCATTTTATTTGCCATTTTCCTGTATAAATTCTCTTTTTCATTGAGTGTTGGGGCATCCAGTTCTGTGATTCTTTTCAGCCTTCCCCACCCATAAGTCAGTGGCTTTGCTTTAAGAAGTTGTAATGATAGTTTAGTGTGACTGTGGTGTAATTCTATCATCTTAACTATCACATATTTTACCGTTTCCTTATAATTATTCCTATTAATGACCCTGCTGTTTTCATAGCCTAATTCAGATTGGGAATTTGCCCTCTACTTTAGGGGACCGATCTAAGACCAGTTGACCAAAGAGATGATAAGTAAAAGAATTAATTAGTAAGAACATTGATGGGTTTTCAGATCTTATTTCCTATTCTTCCTTTTCCTGTATAAATCTGCACACTCATTAGAGAACATTGATCCTATTTCCCAAATGTGGGTTCTGGTCAGAAAACAGCAAACTGACACAGTGGGAGGGCTGCAAGGGCCCTGCCTGGGGGTTTCATGGGATAGAACATAATGGTCCAGGGGCTCAGGTGGACCAATTTGCAACCTCCTGGGTGCTCCCCAGAGCTCTGTGCTCGCTCCGCCCTGCTGATGGCAAACACTGAAAGGCGAGGAGAAGAGACATATGTTGTATACATACATGCTTATAACTATAACTGAAAAAATCTGGTACCAAGCATTTCTGTTTTCATAGATTTTTGATGCCTTTAGTAACTTGATTTTCTTCATTTTGTGCAGAGCTCCGTGTATTTCCCGACAGATTTGTGGTCTGTGTAAGTCAGCTTTCATTCAGTCGTGATCTTTTGTCAAGTCAGAATGAAGAATTGGTATGTACAAAAATATTCTACAAATAAATCTGCTTAAATGACAACTTATTATATATAAATATAAAAGGTATTGTCTTCAGTTATTTATCATTCAGCTATCCAGCATTCAGTGCATGTTTTAAGGGACCAAAAATGTTCCAGCTATTGCATGATGATATTAACTGATGTGTTTTTGTTTGTTTTTGTTTGTTTTCTGAAGACCCTTGAAAATTTAGTTTGATCAGCCATGTCTTTTCTACTTCAAATTTATTTATTTATTTATTTATTTAGATTTTTTTTTTTTTTTTTTTTTTTTAGATTTTATTTATTCATTTGAGACACAGAGAGAGCATGAGCAGGGTGAGGTGCAGAGGGAGAAGCAGACTCCCCACTCAGCCGGGGAGCCTGATGTGGGGTTTGATTTCCCGGGCCCCAAGATCATGACCTGAGCCCAAAGAAGACAGTTAGCCATCTGAGCCATCCAGGCACCCCTCTACATCAGTTTTAAATGAGAAAGCAACATATCACAAAAACTGTGATGGTACTTATAATAATATTCAAATGAGATAAAGTAAAGTCTTTCAGTGAAATGAAGCAAAATCCACATGTTTCCACTGGAAGCTTTCATTGGGGTCAGTGGCTTTTGAATTTTATTCCATGGTGAATCACATTTTCATGAGAATCAGTACTTTTCCCCAGTGTGTTGTTTCTTTGCTGATAGAGCTTTTCTGTATCTTTTCTCAGGCTTACTAAGCTTTTTTTAGGTCCTGTTTCATTTGTGTTTCATTGATGTTCTCTGTGCAGATAAGCAGATGCAGAAAACTCACCTGTAATGTTGTAGCTTGCAGCTTTGTCTTGTAAGCTTAACATATACACTCGAGAGCGTCTACTTGGCGTGCACCTGTGTGTGTGTGTGTATGTGTATGTTTGTTTGTGTATCTTGCTGCAGCCACAATCCGATCTATCAGAACTTACCTCTGTGCAGACTTTCTTTTTTTTTTTTTTTTTTTTTTTTTTTTTTTTTTTTTTTTTTTGTGCAGACTTTTTTTCCCCATAATTTTGGATATATTACTTGAACTTTAACAAAGAGAAAAAAAATCTCGCAGATGTGAAACCAGGACATGAAGTGTGATATGATTATTATGCTTCTAAAATAATTTATGGGAATATTAGATTACTCCTTATGTTTATTATTTTTTAATCCACACAAAATATGAAATTTGGCCCACATGGTCTCGAACTAGCTTCTTACCTCATCTTAAATAAATGCATAGAGACTGACCTAGGAAAAGCAAAGAGTAGAGATGCTTTTGTTTGGAGCAGATGAATCTTTTGGAAAAGCCAGTGGGACCCTTATTTCTTCATCTATCAATTAAATAACATAAATCGAAACAAATTTGGTGAGAAGTATTAAAAATGTGTTCTTTGAAATGTTTCCAGGATGTTAAGAGTTGTCTTAGTAAAGTAATAAATACTAAAGTAGTAATGCTTTTGGGAAACAGCTATAATATAACAACTGATTCTCAGGGCAGTGAAGAAATTGATCTGTGGTTTAAGAAAATAACTATTAACAAGAAGTGTCATTGTTTCAGATGGAATACAAAAGAAATTAGATCTTGTATGATATGTAATATTAATACTTAATGTCTTAAATTATTAAAGGTGGATTAAAACATTTCAATACAAATGAAATGTTATCCTCCTTAGGGGCACTGGTCTTTATACTGATTTTTATATAGCTGCTGTCATATAAATCCTGTAATTGGGAGGACTTCCTAAATGTTAAGGTTTTCATTCTGAAAAATTGACAGTCTGAGCCTTTTACACGAACCAGTTTAGTTTTCTTATCCTCAGTGTGTTCTGACTTCTAGTGATAACACTATCAGAGTTTATATCATGAGGATCTTTAGTTGTTTTAGTGACTGTCTTTAGATGTGCTCAGTCTCTGTCTCTTCAGTTGCTCTTTTTCCAAACTTCTGACCCTGCCTTCACATACACACTTTCTCAGCCACATACACGGGAATCAGCTAATCAGCACCACTAACCAGCTCCCTACCTGGACATAGGCTCTGTGTACCCCTTCTTGCTGGCCTGCTCACCTGTGCACCTCCCTTCCTTTCAGGCTGCAGTCCACCACCTCCTTAAGCTTATTGTCCCTATAAAGAGTGAAATAACGCAGGCTTAGCAGAGGGCCCTCCTGCAAATGGCCCATCAAGCCAACAGCATGGTCCTTCCACCACCAGTGCCTTGGAGCTTTAACCTTACTGATGTTTGACCTCGGTAGAGCCCACCTGTCTCAGCCATTTGAGGATCAATAAACCATATTTCCTTCCCATCCTTAAATCTATCAGAGAGAAGGCATGCATACTGTTTGTTACATACTTCAAATGCCCAAAGCCAGTGATATCTGGCTGTGTGAGTATTCCTTGAACTTCTGGAAAGCTTTGAATTCTTTATCAGTTTACATTGATATTCACCAAAGGGCAGGATCTGTCTCCTTTCTGTTGGTAGTTATTCTCTAGGAATGTCTGACTGGGCAAGGCCTGGGAAATTGGCTTCCTAAATAGCTGTATTGGAGAAGTGTTTTTGTCAATAAACATCAATTGTTTTCCTATCAGTATTTACTGAACACAGTCTTCCATGGCCCCAGAAGTGATAGGGGAGGGAGCCAGTACCTAAGCAAAAGCCTGGGCCCCTTGCTTGTGCCTTGAGTAGCAGATTCCTTTTCCTTCATCTCCCCCCCTCCCCCCCCCCGCCCCCTTTTCTTTTTCTTTTTGGTTCCTCAGTATCTAAATGACAGTTGGTTAGGAAATCTGGGAGTGCCTATTCAGAACAGCTCTGCCAGGGGATTATTTCAGCCTGTGCAGAAGGAAGCCAGCTGCACTTAGCTCCCCAGTGCTTAAAGGTGGCTGTACAAAAGAACCACTGTTCCAGATCAAGCAATACAAAGGGAGAAATCTCCCTTCTTTGGAGGGCAGAATGAGTGCAGCCATGCCACCCCCTAATGCCCTCCCCCAGCACTGGGGAGGTCTGTTACCCCAGCATCGGCATTTCTGTCACCCACTGAGGGGTGTTGGTGCAGGGAGATGCTCCGTGTTGCAATAGCTCTGCACCGAGTGCCCCTGTGCCAGGGATGTGGGAATTGTGATGTGTACTTTGGGAAGAAAGGGCATTATTATGAGATGAGTCACTATATTTTTCTTACTACAGTTTCTCATAAGAAATCTTGAGGCCCTTGTAGCCTCGGTTTTTGACCTATTGCTAGGAACGGAGCTGGGAAGTCTTTCTGAGGATTTTTACCTTTTTTTTTGTTTGTTTTGTTTCGTTTGTTTTCCCTTTACCTTTTTCCCTAGAAACATGAAAAGCATAAAGTGAATTTTGATTGCACGCAGTTATATTCCATTTCAACAGGATTATCTTTCATATTTACAAACCCATGTCCCTGTGTAGAGGTTGCTTTTTTTCCCCCTCAGATGTAAAGCTCTGGGGCTTTGAGGAAATTAAAAATTATTCATTAGTTTTATTATTTCTTTATTAAAATCAATAACCCATAATCACCAAAGTAATTACTCTACAAAGTAATAACTTTATTGTATAACTAGAACTCTGTATATATCTGGGACCTTTCAGGTAGAGCATTGTAATCTGGTAGGGCATTGGTTACAGGCCCTCCTACGCTCCAGATATCCTTCCTATCTGTCCTTACCATCGCACTTAATCATAATTTGCTGAATGCTCACTCTTTGCCAGGAGCTCTGGTAGGCCCTGGAAAACAAAGACAAAATAAGAAAGTGAAGCTTGTAGTCTGCCTTCAAGGAGCTTGTAATCTGCCAGATCGGGGTACTGAAGGCTACTCTGGTGACCTAAAAAAAAATGTAATTCACGCAGAGCCTCTTTTTTTCTTAAAGATGCATCAATTCTGCACCTTAATGGTTCACTTGGATCCTGTGCTATTCAGAAGAAAGTTCAAAATTCTAAACTACTCTTTTGCTTTTAAACCAAAGCTGTAAAAAAAAAAAAAAAAAAAAACCCAAAAAACGAAGCTGTACAAATCTGTGATTCTTTTAGAAATTAAAAATGGCATTTAGTTTACCAGTGTTGCCTGAAAGTGGGTATATAAGTAAGATTTTTGAGTTCTCTGCCTTATGCTTCATTGGGGGTTGTGGCCAAGCTGTGACAGGAACCATCGAAGTTGTGCAGATGTACACCAGTCACACATGCTCTGCACTCATCGCTGTAGCATCAGCTCGGGGGATGATCACCGGCATGTCCTGACAGAAGACAGTGTTTTAAGCACTCAGCTGAACTCATAAGTCAAACTACTGTATAATGTAAAAGAATTCTGCTAGTTTATGAGTATAAAATTGAAATGAGAACAAGTCTAAAGAAGCAATAAACTATGCTAGCCTGAGTTATTTTTAGCTTGGTTGTCATAATTGAACCTCTGTGGGCCTTCACCCTCATTTCAGTCAAGGGGGGAGGGTATCAAATGATCTCAAAAATCCTTTCTCACACTGAATTTCTGTCGGAGGGAGTGGATGAAAATGTAGCTCAATAAAAATGGGAAAATAATTTTGTACCAAAGAGAGCCTCACTTGTAGATTTAAACGTGATAAAAATGAGGGGGTAGAGTTACTTTTTATTTTAGGAAAAATAAAAAGAATATAGAAAGAAACATTTCAGACCTTCTGCCTTTAGAAGAAATAAACTACTTAACAGTTTGACTATGCATTAACTTTGCACTCTTACCTATAGATTAAAGTTTTCAAGGGAACTAATGCATAAATATAAATCAGATCATTCGAGAAAAGAACTTTTTTTGTATCAAAAAATTAAGTGGTGGATTTTTTCTAGGTTTTTCATGATGTGTCATAAGCTTTTTAAGAATCCATTCTTCTCATCTTACTGTATTTCCTAAACAATGCTGATGGTAAATTAACCAGAGATTCCTGTAGTACTAGGAAAATTTCCTTGAGGGAGAAGAGGTTGTTTCTATATTTCACATTTCCCACAGTGTTCTGAACTTAGTTTTTCACTTAATAACTGCTTACCAAAATTGTCCATGTTCACTGTACAAAAACTCTAGAATCCAAATATAAACAAAGAAAGCAAAAATTATCCACAACTCCCAGCCTAAAGACAGCCTTTCTTAATGACCTAGTCTGTACCCCTCCATGCTTGATACTTGATAGCTGAGGTCACTGTGTGCTTATTTTAGCCAGGACCCATTCATTTGTGAATTGTGTGTTTGTGTCCATTTTTCTATTGGTATTTTTGTATTTCACCAACTCCTGGCTATTTAAAAACTTCTTACATAGTAAAGAAAGTTAACTTTTAGTGAATTTATCATTAACTTTTCAATTATATGACATTGCGTATGTCTTCAATTTTATGGTTTCCGTAATGATTTCTGCCTTTGATAATCTTGGTGTTAATGATTTTCAAAGTTGGACAAATAGTCACTGATATTTTTCTTGTGTTTTTTGGAATTTTTTTTAGTTTGTAATATGAGGTAGTTTTTATTCTGTATCTTGATCAGTGTTGTCATAATTGTGGTTTTTAGGTTTAAAGGATAAACGTGCTCAGTCTGCCTCAACTAAGGAGGCTTCACTTTTGAGTGCACACAAACAGAAGGCTTCTCCAGGGAACAGACTCTCCTTTTGACTCTGTAGCAGCAGGACTAATCTAATGCCCACTATCTTGCCTTCTGCCTCCCCTCCTCTCCTGAAGCCAGTGCTCAGGGTCAGAACATGGTCACCAGATATTTGAGGAACAGATTAGGGCTATACCTTAAGTAGGTCCTATAGATGGGCTATTTTCCCATGGAGTTGAATTGGAAACTAGAGCCATCACACACCTGCCCTTATATGGATTGTCAGGTGCAATGTCATAATGAACATGCTGGTGGTAGGGATGAGATCTTCTTGGCTGGCTTGGTCTGCCTAGAACATATTTCTAGACTGTGACAAAAAAGATAAAAATTTTCTCAGGTGAAATCATTTTTTTAAAGATTAACTGTCCTTGGGGCCCTTGGGTAGCTCAATCAGTTGAGCGTCCAACTCTTGGTTTCTGCTTAGGTTGTGATCTTGGGGTCCCCATGTTGGGCTCTGCTCAGTGAGGAGTCCGCTTGAGATTCTTTCCCCCTCCCTCTCCACTACTCCCCTTGCTGGCACTTGTGTGCTCTTGCTCGCTCGCTCTCTCTTGCTCTCTCTCAAATAAATAAATAAAATTTTTAAAAAAGTTTATCCTTTGCTTATATGTTGCAGTAACCTGAGGTTTTATTTTCCTTTCCTAATAATAAAATCCTCCCCAATGATGAGCCAGCAGTATATGTGAACGAGATGGGTCATGCTCCTGTTTCCAGCATCCCTAAGGAACTGCCCTTTGCTGACTTGGAATAGGTTAGGCTGGATAAACTAGAATAGGACATATTTAAGTTAGACTAGTTAGATAGAATAAGTTAGAATAGGATGTCTCTGGGACCTCTCATCTTTTGTGCTTATTGTCCATAGTGCAGACCAATAATCTTCCTTTGCTGACCAGTTAGATGATAGACTGAATCAGGAAAAATAGGGCAGGACATAGAACAAGTAGAAAAGAGATCAAACTTGAAAATAAAAGACCTGGCTTTGACCACTGACACTTTGACCACTGCCTCTTTCACTCCCTGGATGACCTTGGACAAGTCATTTGGCTTGTTAAGCAGAGGTAAAAACAATGCCTATTATACAAGCCTTCCCAAGTTTTAGTAAAGATCAAATGAGATAGTGAATATAAAAATGTCTTCTAGACTTGAAAGCACTTATTCAGTATTAATTATTATCATTTCCATTCCTCCCTGAAGAGGAGTTAATTTAAATGTCATTAACACCAGATTAGCAGATTGCTATGTATCTTACCCTGCTTGCTAGAAATGGAATATCCATCTGCACATATTATTTTCCCAAGAAGCTCATTTTTTGTTTGTCCCCACTTGCCAACCCAGCTTCATTTTGTAGCTATAAAAAGAAAGGTATCAAAAAGTTAAGTGATAAATCCTCATTTAGTCAGCAAGTCAGTGGTAAAGAAGGGATGCAATGAGAGTATTAACTCGTGACCTCAGTGGGACCTCTGTTAACCAACATCTAGAGGAGGAAGGGAGGGGTAGAGACCACGAGCTAAAATACCTCTCATTTCTAATAGCTGCCAGTAGACTCACAGTGAGATACGGCTTTGGAGGAAGGGCCTGGTTTCTTCTCTGAGGGACAGGAATTGGGAGTCCACAGACTTCTTAGACCCAAATTCGTAAAAGCTCATGTGTTCATCTGAACACCCACAGTGAAGCATAGATAGAGTTTGACGTGTAAGTGGATTATGTTTAGAAAGTTCATTTAGGAAGCAGATGATTTAGAATTCAGTACTCATTTTCCCAAGGAAACTGTGTCATAAATGGGGTGAGATTCCCAGACTAGTTCACAGAAGCTGTTACTGTCATGAGATGGGAGTCTTGGAAAGGGGGTCTTGCTGTCTGTGTTCAAGAAAAATGGGAAGAGCTATTCATTCTGCATCCCTGGGCAGAGGGCCAGCTCTGAGTAGAATTTTGAAATAAGACAGTCATCTGTAATATCTTCTCTTTGGCTCTCCTGCCTCTTTCCCACTGGTGTCCAGGACTACCATAGGCCCTCTTCTGGCCAGCCCTACCACCTGCATGGTTGGATATACATTTACCCACCTGCCTCCTCTCCCACCTGGTCCAGGCACACACACACACCATGGGAGATGTTAGGGGGAAAAAAATCATCAACTTGAATGAAGGACTAGCAACCTTTCTGCAGGTGTTGGCATTTTTCAACCACAGGTGTCTGTGGGAGGAGGTATTTTTTAATAAGGAGACCCCTAAAGGTGGGGTATCTCTCTGCCTGAGGTAGTTCCCATTAAGTTCCTATTTTTCACAGATCTTTCCATCCTGCTTTTAAACTGGGCACTATAAGCCTATGATTCATGAATTCCCTGAAATTGAAAAAAAAAAAAAGTTTTGGGGTTTTTTTTCTTTGTTTTCTAGTCAAAGTTAAATGGCTTTCATTCAGTCCTCAGAGTGGTCAACAAACCTCCCCACCATCATTAAGAAGCACAGGTCCCAAACCTACAAATTCTTTAAAGCATCCAAGTTTCATCATGCTTATATGAGGCCAGAGACTTCGACAGTGGGGCTTAAGGGTGCTCAGGGTTTATTTTTAGATTCTCAAGGGTAAAGTAAATGTAAACTGGAAAATCCCTGTGAAATGTGTACTTCCTGCAAAATAACTTCCTTGATTTTTTTTTTTCACTGATTTCATTTTCAGGTTAACATTCTTTGCAGCTATTTATTGGTACTTCCCTAGATCTACATAAGACAGTTTAATAGTCATCAATTCAGAATAAAAGAAAATTTTAAAATTTAGTATTTGCTACTGATCAACGCAGCAGCATCAGCAAGGCTGCACTCCACTTTTCCTTAAAGATCTGTCCTTTCACAGCAAGGCAGAAAAAAGGAGGGCTTGGAAGAGGGACTTGGCCCAGAGAAACAGAGTGAAGCAAAAGACTTGTCCCTCACTGTGGGAATTGGACAATGACTTAGCCTCATAGGGCATCAGTTTCCTCATCTATGAAATGGGGAAGGTCACATCAGCCTCTTGGGTGTCCCATGAGGACTCACTTGGTGCTAGTCTCTATATTGACTGCTTTGTCTGTGGTATTTCAGTACAGATGTCTTCCATCCTTATCATCTTTAGAGAAAATGACTTCATTTTACAGTGGAAATCATGAGATACTCCTGTCCCTTTCATTTGACCTCTTTTTTCTTCAGTGCCTTTAGTCTATATATGTAATTATGTGTAGTTTATATTCATTCTTTTAATTGTTCATTACTACTATATCCTACCTGTTGTATCCTTTTTCCTTCCATAACTTATTAATTACTAAATTAAGAAAATTTTAGAAGTGAAAATTGGGAAAGAGAGACCTCTTCCTCATTTTAAGACATGTGGCTTCTGTATGGTTACAGTGCATCGCGATCTAAGATTGTGGTCGTTATCAGAATTCATGCTGTGCTGTGGATGCTTTTCTGTAAGTGACTCAACCTTCACTAGCATGTCACATTTCAGAATGCTGATGCTCCATAAAATCATTGGACATTACACTAAAGTTCAAGAATAACTTTTCTTTTCACCTTATCACAGAGCTATAAAGAATTGAAAGTGGTCTAGGCTTATACTTTAATACTATTATTTGCTGCCCAAATAAGTTGATAATAAATTACTTTTACTCTGCTTTTATTGTTTGCAAAAGGCGTTTATTGTTTGCAGGGAGCTGTCACATACAATAACTTATTCAATGCAACAAACCTGAGAAAAGATTGTATCAGTCTTGAACCTTTTAGTTTTCAAGGGACAGGAAGGCCAACTCAAAATGGCTTAGCAAAAAAGGAAAGTTTTTGGCTCATGTGCCTGTAAAGGTCAGACTTCAGGTATGGCTTATTGATCAGAAGCACAAAGAATATCATCAGGACTATTTCTCACATCTTCTGGCTCTGCCTTCCACAGTGTTGGCTTCATTCTTAGCCTGTACGTGGTGGTTGGCTCTGCTAGCTCTGCCAGGTCCATGGAAACAGAGAGTGGGCCTCTTCCCAGGCCAGCTGAAGCTTATGCATCTTTGTGAGCCTCATGAATTCAGTATTGTGATTGGTTTGGATAGGGTCACGGGCCTATTTCTGGAGTCTGGTGTGGAGACAAGACCTCTGGAAATACATGGACACTGGATAGGGACTGGAGACAAAATCTGAGTATTATTTCCAGGAAATGAATGAGTATCTGCCATAGAGATGTTTTTATCATTCCTCTTTTCTAGACAAGGAAACTGCTATTCAGAGAAGGTAAGTAGCTTGTCTAGTTTTTACTGCAAGGAAGAGACCAAGTGGGGGCTAGACCCAAGGACTTCTGACTCAGCATCCTATACTCTTTCTACAACTCCCATCTCTGACTGTGGTGGCAGATGACCCACTGGGCACAGTGGAGAGAACACTACATACACAGAGGGCCAATCCTTCTCTACTCAGTTCTGCCCCCAGCTAAATGTATGGCCTTAGGCACTTAGTCTCTTGGTTCTCGTTCTTCTTGTCTGTCAAAGAGGGACAAAACTTGCCTGCCAAATAACTCAGTAAGGCTCTGGTGAGATGGCGGATAAAATAATTATATAAGTTCTCTACAAATGCAAGGCAGCCTTGCCTCCTTAAAGACCCTTTATGGGGCAGCCCGCGTGGCTCAGCGGTTTAGTGCCACCTTCAGCCCAGGGCATGATCCTGGAGACCTGGGATCGAGTCCCATGTCGGGCTCCCTGCATGGAGCCTGCTTCTCCCTCTACCTGTGTCTCTGCCTCTCTCTCTCTCTGTCTCTCATAAATAAATAATAAAATCTTGAAAAAAAAAAAAAAAGACCCTTTATGGTTTACATGGGCACCAGGTTTTCTTTACCATTAATGTCAAGAAAATGTGTTAGCACTTTCCAGTTTCTAAAGTGTGCTTCATACACCTCTCTGCATTTAAATTTCCCAAGCCATCCCGAAGGGAAGATGAGAAGCCCCCTAATCAGAGAATTGAGAGACGGGCTCTGGGACAAGCAACCGATGAACACCAGACCATGGCTTCTGTCTCCTGCTTTGCTGTGCTCTGCCTCTAATCCCAGAAGTGTTAACCTGATTTGATCAACTCTGGAGATGTGTGATCACAAAGAATTCAGACAGAGGAACATGTTGAATGTGACCTAAGACTAGTATACTATGAGTTATCCACTTTTAAAATATTCTGGTTGGGTTATTAATTATTTTCATGTAGGAGTGAATAAAACAATCAGAGGAAACTCATGTACATAAGCATAAGAAAACAGATCTAAAAGAAGATAAAGACTGAACACCACATTAGTACATTCAGTACTACTGTGAGAAAATCCTTAATGGCATTGAAAAGCTTTTTTTCCTGCCTTCTCCCTTTATTGCCTTCATATCAGGCAGGATGTTCTGCAGTCCTGGAAGCAAGAGTGTGGAGGGATAACTCCTGTTATCCCTTCTAAGTGTGGCTGTGAGGATGGCAGGGAGCACAGGGAGGTGGGGAGGGGGGACTGCATTGTGATGGTGATGCACCCACAGGGCTCTAGCAGTGACCTGGGTAGTCTGGTGCTGTGGCCCCAAGGACCTTCCCCAGCGTTCCAACTAGGGCTAATACTGATGTCCCAGGGCCTATGCCTGGGGCTGAAAGCTGGAGCAGGATTTTCCTGACAGAACCCTCGTTTGTCAGATGAGTAGTGGTATTGCTATCCATGCTGTCTCTCCATGTTGGGTGAGGTCGCTGGAGGGTGGGAGGAACAATGTTACCTGCCTCACCATGCTCTTCTGAGGGTGACATTGGTGAATAGTTGCAAAACTTCTGAAATAGTGCCTGATGCCACTTGAAACTTGGCACACAGTAGCCAATCACATCCTCTAAATATGCTCAGAATCATCAGTGATGCCCCCTCCATTAACCACCCCAGCCGAGCCACTACCTCATTTCCATGCTCCCCCTTATTGTAGAACCCTTCAAAAGTAACTAGCCCTGCAAGGCCCAGTACTGTAGCCACTGGCCATGTTTAGCCAATGGAGCATTTGAAATGTGGTGAATCAGAAATGATGTCCTGTAAATGTCAAATAACATACCAGATTCCAAAGACTTAGCTTAAAAATATAAAATTTCTCAATATTTTATATTACATGTTATAATGGTAATGTTTAATGTTGGGCTAAATAATATATATTATTGAAATCTAATTTTACCAGTTTTCTTTTAGTTTTTTAGTAGTCTGTAGAAAAATTTAAAGTTACATGAACAGCAAATGTTATATTCCTGCTAGAGACCCCTAGTCTCTACTATGTCTTCACCTCACTCTTGAAACCATCCATCCCAAACAGGCTTGGGTCCCAGACCTTCACCAAAAACAGCCTCTGTCATGTCACCTTCCACTGGTCAGTTTTCACTCCTAATTGCTTGGCAGCCATTTGATGAGGTTGTCACTTTCAGTGAGACACTTTATTCTCCTGCCTCCAGGGACATCATGTTATCTTGATGTTTCTCTTTCTTCACTGATGGCTCCCTCATGGTCTCCTTTCCTGAATCCTACTCATCTTTTTAACTTCTTTTTTACTCATCCAAACTCGCCCCGTAGTGGAGTCATCCTGACTGATGACTTTATATACCATCTTCACAGACTTCCTAACTTTGTGTCTGTAGCCCAGACCCTTCTCTTCCTGGAACCTGTGTCTTAACTTCCTGTTCAACATCTCCATATGGATACCCAAGAGAACTCTAAGTTTACAAATCCAAGGTTGATTTCTTGGTTCCATTTCCCCAAGCCTACCCCTCCCCCAGTACTTCCTGTGTTGGTAAAAGCTAACTTCCTTCACCCACTTATTTAAACCACAAATCTTGGAGTCATCCTTGACTTTTCTTCTGACCAACTATATCTAATCGATTAACAAATTCCATTGGGCCTCCCTTCAAACTGTATTTCTAGTCTAACCGTTTCTTACCATCATCAGCTCCTGAAGATCCCTCATCGCTGAGTGAACTCTTACAGTAGTCTCAGTACTGCTGTCCTCGCATCCACCTGTCCCTCTGCTGAACCTAGAGTGATCCTTTTAAAATACCAAGTCACATTTCTCCTTAGAACCTTCCAAAGGCATACCATCATCCTTAGAATAAAATGTGTCTTCCTTACAAAAGCCATATGTGATTTGCCCCCTTCACCATCACCAATACATACGCACCCCTGATACCTGCCCTCCAGCGGCTTCCCCTGGTCTGCTGCCGTTTCTCCCCTCCTCCCAAGGCACACTGCCTTCAGAGCCTTGATGTTCACACCTCTCCCTGCCCGAGATACACTATGTTCACATGGCTCCCCTTCCACTCAGATCTCTGGGTAAAGCTTATCTTCTTACCTACTACAGCCTTCCCCCACCAATATATCTAAAACAGAGACTTTGGAGTTTTATTTCTGCTCATAACATCACAACCTTCTGACACATCATTTGTTTATTTGTTTCTTGTCTTCCCCATGGGATGGAGACTCCATGAGAGCATGGATGTTTTCTGTGAGTCCACATCCTTTTCCACAAGGGCCTCAAAACAATGTTCAATACAGAGTTCAGTGTTGTCTGATTGGATGCTTCTGCCAGACTCCACTCAGTTATCAAGTCCACCCATGCCACTTTAGAGTGGACAGAAGTTTGTTAACTCTGCTGGGTATCAGAATCACTGGGGGGGTAGGGCACCTGGGTGGCTCAGTGGTTGAGTGTCTGCCTTCAGCTCAGGTCCTGACCCCGGGGTCCTGGGATCAAGTCCTGCATCAGGTTCTGCAAGAGGAGCCTGCTTCTCCCTTTGCCTGTCTCTGCCTCTCTCTCTCTCTCTGTCTCTCATGAATAAATACATAAAATCTTAAAAAAAAAAAAAAAATCCCTGGGGAGATTGCTTAAAATGCATATGCTTTCACTCTACCCCCTGGAGATCTAAATGCAGTAGAATCTGGGGTACAATCCTGAGCATTAGTGAACAAACAAACTCCCGAGATAATTTTGATGCCTGAGGTAACTGCACCACACTTTGCCAACACCGCTTCAGCATACCAGTTGACATTTGTTTATCTGTTGCTCTGCTCTGTCGACTATTTTTCACATATATCACTTGGGAACCTAAATATAGATCTCATGGACCCACCCTAGATCTGGTGAATCAGAACTGCCAGGGATGGGTCTTGGGAATCTATGTATCTGAAAAGCTCCCTTGGTGCCAGTCTTCCCAGTAGCCTTTGGGAGCCTCAGCTCTGTTTTACAGACTCCTTGAGAAGGTTATAAACTCAAGAGCATGTGTTCCTTATGTCTTTTTAGGCCAACTTCTCTTCCCATCCCTCATTAATCCCAACATTGTTCTATTCAAAAGTGGTGTTCAGTAAGTCACATGGAGTGAACACCTTGATTTATCCACAATTTTGATTTGCCTTTGTAACCTGAACACCAACCAGCATTTCTAACTACATTTCAGTCTAGCCCATTCTCTGATTAAGAGGCATGAAGTGCATCTTGGCTGCCTTGATAATTCTGGTGGGGATTTTCTTGGTAGTATTTCCTGTCCACAAATGTAAAATGTGTTTCTCAGGTCAGACCAGACAGCATTGAGGTGCCATCACCCATCTTCATACTTAAACACTCACCTATTCAACCTTCCTTTCAGACCTGTACTAGGGTGTGCATGCTTTGGCTTCCTTAGCCTCAGGATGCATCCACTAGACTCTAGAAGATCCCTGGGGATGGTGACAAGACCTGACCCCTTGCTCTGGGAGCTTGCCTGGGCTGCTCAGTCTGCCAAAGAATGTGTCCCCCTGGATTTGATTCCCTTTGGGGCCTGTGGCCCTGCCCTACTTCTTTTTGGCTTTGTCCTGGAATTATATTTAGACACTCTTTACAGCTGGAAAGTTTAAAACTAAAATCAAAGCATTACTACCAAAAGTTAAAAAGTAAATGGGGGCAACCCAGGTGGCTCAGTGGTTTAGTGCTGCCTTCGGCCCAGGATGTGATCCTGGAGACCCGGGATCGAGTCCCACATTGGGCTCCCTGCATGGAGCCTGCTTCTCCCTCTGCCTGTGTCTCTGCCTCTCTCTCTGTGTCTCTCATGAATAAATAAATAAAATCTTAAAAAAAAAAAAAAAAAAGTAAATAGGTTTTTAGCCAAAGCCATATTAACTGAAGAGACCATCCAAGATGACAATTATTAGACTATTTCTTCTTAAATACTACTGGAAAATTTGCTGTTTTTTTAAAGTGAGTGCATTTACTAATCCTTATGTTGTATCTTGTCTCATGTAAAAAAAAAAAAAATGTTTTTTTGTCCTAGGTATTTAAAGTAGATATTGGAACTTTCCCTTTCAAAATTAAAATAAAAATTCAATATTATATATATATATACATATATATGTGTGTGTGTGTATATATATATATAAAGTAAATGAGTGACAAGTGGACAGAACAGGTGATGTTACTTACAGAATTTTATTCCTTAGCTAGACTCAGAGCTAGCCTTTAGGTTAAGAAGAATCACTGAGGGCAGCCTGGGTGGCTCAGTGGTTTAGTGCTGCCTTCAGCCCAGGGCATGATCCTGGAGACCCGGGATCGAGTCCCACATCGGGCTCCCTATATGGAGCCTGCTTCTCCCTCTGCCTGTGTCTCTGCCTCTCTCTCTCTCTCTCTCTCTCTCTCTCTCTCTCGAATAAATAAATAAATAAATAAATCTTAAAAAAAAAAAAAAAAGAAGAATCACTGATGAAAGCCCAAAGAGAGTCCCTTGGTTAACCTATTTCTTTCTCTTTTTTTAGTGATATTTTGAGGGTTTTTTTTATAAAAGATTTATTTTATTTTAGAGAGTGAGCAGGGAGAGGGGTAAAGGGAGAAGGAGAGAGAGAGAATCCCATATAGACTTGCCACTGAGCACAGGGCCTGATGTGGGCTCCATCCCAGGACCCTGAGATCATGACCTGAGCTGATATCAAGAGTCAGATGACTAACCGACTGAGCCACCCAGGCACCCCTTGGTTAACCTATTTCTTAAATACCTGAGTCCCCATGGACTGTGCACTCTGGACTCTGGATGGCCAACTGGTGACCTTTTTTTAGTATATTGAGTTTGTGTGTATTCTTTGCAGAAGATGTCTGGGTTGTTATTCAAGGCAGAATCTAAAAAGGAGTCATGTCATTTAAGTAAACCCAAGAAGTGCTTCTGAGCACACATTGTCTGTACCTTAGAGTTTTGACTCTGGATAAGCCACAGATTACATTTTGGTGCCAGATGTGAGAAGCCATTAGTAATCAGGACAACTCCCTTGGGAAATCCTGTTCCCAGATCTATTCCAGAGGATCTCTGCTTCCTCTGGAATATTTGTTTGGTAGGCTCCGGGGGCTGCGATTTAGTGACGAAGGGGAATGAATTGACCCTAGGAAAATAGGAATGAGAGATTTCTAATGAGATCTGACAGTTCAAGGACTGAAGAAGGAATCTAAGCTTTTTTTATTTTCCTGCCCACCCAGTCTTCATACAAATGTAAATATGCCTCCTTCAACAAATTGCCAAATGTGGTTTTAATTTGTAAGCAGGAGACCCTGCCTTGCTGGTTTCTTTTTCTCTCTTTTTTAAAATCGAAGTCACAGGTTTTGCACTTTTTGAACTGGACATTTCCTTCTGTCATTCCATCACGTTTTCTGTTGTCCTTCTCCTTCCAAGGACATTTTCTCTCATTGTTTGTGATCAGAGGAATTTGGGACAAGAGTCAATTGTCATGTTTCTTAAAGAAGTTTTTGAAGTTCCCATAGGAAATACATCATGCTCTTTAAACTGAGTTTAAAAAATAAATAAATAAAGGCAGAGATTGGATCAAGTATGAGATTTGAAGAGTGTCACTATCGCGGCATCATACTTTATGTGGTCTACGCAGTATCCATTGTTGTTATTTATGACCCTGTCTGCCTTCCATTGTGGACTTCTTCAAGCCTTGGGGAATTTACATCATTCCTAATAGCAAAAGGCTTTCTGGTTCCCACAGAGTTGTTCAAAGCCTGACTCATGCTCCTTATGTTAATTGTTCAGCTCTGAAAATACAGCACTTACAGGGTGTGGTCGTAAGGGGAAAATCTACTGTACTTATAGGGCATGTTTAGAAGTGTTTCACACATAAATCTCAGTCTCTCTCTCTCTCTCTCTCTCTCTCTCTCTCTCTCTCTCTGTCTCAAAGCTCTTCCCCTCTTTTCCCCCTCCCCCTTCATCTCTCTCTCATTTAACTTTAAAACTGTAGCTTATTTAGTCAACTGGGAAGTCTTAAGGGGAGAAAGGGAGAAGCATCAAAATGCAGTATAATCCAATAAAACCTACAATATCCTGTTCACTAACTCTTAGAACTGACTTAGGTTATAACTGGATATGACTATGAGTGACATTGATCCAGGTCTGAAACCATAGGCAGGATTAGTGGGAGCTAAAGGCTCATACTTATGGTTCAGGGCAGTGATTGCACAGCACCCGCCTGTGGGGCAGCCATGCATCATATTGGTGGCTGCCACTGTTAAATTCCAGTATAAGTCTAGGGGCTCTTAGGTGGCTCAGTTGCTTAGGCATCTGCCTTTAGCTCAGGTCATGATCCTGGGGTACTAGGATCAAGACCATCTCAGGCTCTCTGCTCAGCAGGGACCCTGCTCCCTCTCCTTCTGCCTGCTGCTTCCCCTGCTTGTACTCACTCTCTCTCTCTCTCTCTCTCTCGTCAAATAAATAAAATCTTTTTAAAAATAATAAATAAATGAATTCCAATGGAAGTCTAAAGCAAGAAACCTACTGATAATTTCCCAGAATTGTTCCTCATGGCCTCAACATTTTACTATGGAATTTGGTGGAGAAGGGTTCTTACTGTCCCAAGAAATGAGAAAAGTTAACACCTTGTCTCAATTATCTACTTGCTTATTTAAAAAAAATGATTCTAAAACTATGAAACAGGTCAATGTTGGCAAAGGTTGGGAGTTTTTGACATTTTAGAAGTACTTCTGTATGAAGCTTCCATGGGAACATGTAAGGATAGATACACAGATAATCTACGAATTATGTAGAACTGTGTTAGTGCTGTTAGTTTAAGAACATAACTCCCAGTTTTCTGGTAGCTAAGAATCACAGACTTCAGTTTTCAAAGTACCAGTATTAAAAGACGTAACTCTTTATGCAGCCTTGACTATTATAAAGGCCACATTTTGTATTTTTGTAGGTAGAGAAAATGTGTGGAATTCTTAGGATAATCAGGGTACAAACCACTGTGCTACTAGGTCTCTCTGGAAGATCAGAGCTCACAAACATGTTGCTGCCTGGCACCATGATTCTGGGCTTCATCACACTTTGGGCTGCAGAGATAAAGATATTGGCCAAGAGTTCCCAGATGGTTTGGAACCAACATCCTTTCTCTTACAATCTTGTATTTTGTGGTGCATATCACTGTATGAACTGTGTTGGGTAGGAGTCCAAAAAAAAGTAACAATTTACCAAAAAGTGCTAGATTTAAAAAATTAAAATAGCCTAACCCTGCGTAGTTTCACCTAGTCTTCACAAAAATCCATTCACTGGGGGCATTCAGAGTATAACTGTTTTTCCTCATGTTCAGCTAATAGATTTCTGGTTGAACCTTTGTTATCTTTTGGAGTAGACGGAAGGAGCTCTCCACGGAGCGTCTGATTATTTTGCTGAGTGTGCGGAGAGTCCACTTCCTCCCAGTGCAAAGCGCAAGAGAAGTGCTCTGAAAAAAATGTAGGTCTGACAAGTTTTCTTTTCCTTCTTTTTGACTGTGTGTATGTGTATAGATATGTGGCATGGTGTAGAATTCAACAGGAGTTCCTGGAAATTAATCACAAAGCCCCCTGGCATCAACCTTACCCTTAAGTCCCATTCTTGCTCTTCTACTTTCCTGTCTCTTGCATTCTGGACAGTGGGGAATGAGTCCTTGCTTCACAGGTGTGTTGCAAGAAGTAATTAATGACAAGTGCTTTGAAGATGAAAAGCACCTGTTTGGTGGTGTGTTTCATACAACTTTCCAAGTGCCTACAGACCCATCTTAAAAAAATACATTCCTTTGCTAAATGCAAGTTCCGATTCTAGTATAATTATGATGATCCTCATGCCCTGATTAGAAACAATAAGAACATACGTGTGTGTGTGCGTGTGCATGTGCTTGTGTGTGTGTGTTTCCAGACTAAAGCTTAGCCAAAATAAACATTTCAGCTTCAGTGTTTTGAGTTTAGTGGTTTAAGAAATTTCTTGCTATTCACAAGCCTGCAAATCTGTGTTGAAGTCAGTGTCTGGTCTCTTTAATTCTCCCCAGGCAGCTCCTGCCCTGCCCCTCAAAGTGAATTTTACAATCAGAGTGAAGTTTGCATTGACTTTGTGCTGTAGAAAAGGTGTGTGTATGTGTGTACAAGCACATCCTTATGTGTGCATGTGCATACACATGCAGCCTGTGTTTTGGATGTGTCTGGTCATTTACTTCTGGGGGAAGGAAATCAATCTATCAACTTTAGGCAATATTAACCCTTAACATCTGAAATGAATACCTGTCTGCCTTAGTTAAAATAGATCCATCGTAACTCCAATATAACTACATTGATAACCCAGTGATCAGTAAACAAAGCCTGTCTTCATGTATCCTAATAACAAAACTCTTGTGTTGGAAAATGTGACAGCTATGGCTTGATCCAGTCTGAATTTAACATAACACTTGGGGATTTCTCTAGATTTGCCAGGGAGGTAAGGGAGAAAGAAAGGTAGCACATACTTCCTTTTCTGGGTATAGGAAATGTGACAAGGATTGTAGGAATTGGAGGACAGCATGCCATTACACTTTACAAAACAAAACAATCTTTCTTTCTTTTAGTGTGAAAAGAACTGAAACAAAAAGCAGCAGCGTTGTGAGCAGACCATGGAACAGCAGGGACATTGTGGGAACATCAGTGACCCAGTGATTGTGGAGCTAGTGAAGAGGAGGGGTGACAGGCTTCAGCCAGTCCCCCATCAGAGTCCACGGGACAAGCAAAAGATTACATAAAGGCAGCTGAGAGCCACTGGGGGCTTCCTGCTCAAAAGCTGGAAAATGTTCATCAGAAGCAGCCAGAAGACACTAGCAGCCAGCAAAAACCTCATCTTGGGGAGTGGTTAGAGACAGGGCTTCTAAGCAGGAGCCCTGTCTATAGCTGTGAGTCAGCATCACCAGGTCCAAAACAAAGTCCGTAAGGGGCCAGAACACAACAGAAATGCAGGAACTGTGGCTCTGCAGAAGACGTCGACCACCACAAGAGAGTTTCTCTTGGAAGTGATCGATTAGTCCCAAGAGAAATAATAGTGGAAAAAAGCAAAGCTGTCAGAGTTTTGCCAGCCTCAGAGCTGTCAGATCCGGGGTTACTTTTGAAACAAGGTTTGGCAAAAACGACATCTAATGAAGAGTTGCATGTTTTGGAAAATCTCTCCTCCCTACATCTCACAAAAAATAAACCAGAGCAGGCACAGCAAACCGCTCAGCCACAAACACTGAAAGATTATCTGCAATCCGGGGCAGCCCAACCAAGAAAAGAAAGAAGTATGAAAGAGGCCACTAACCTACTAAAGGGGATTGCAAAGTTGTATTTGGGTGTATAATGGCTGAAGGTGTGGAAAGTGAGAGGGGTGTGCTGCTGCCATGATGTTAAAGGAATTAGAGTGATTATTTTGTATAGAAAATAGGTATCTGTGTGCAGGTTACTTTTTAACACATTCATCTCCAGGAGGCTATGTGCTTTTTCTAACAACATTGCTGATTTCTCATCATACTTTATAATTGTCTTCAGAGCCATTCACCTTGTCAAGGATGACCGCATCCCTGAAGGAACTTCACGAAGAAACCAATCATATGCCTTTGTGGCTCATCACTGTGCAACTGTAAGGTGGACCATATGAAGACAGTACCACAGTGCTGTATCTATAGGTACAATTTCTTCTCCTGTTCCTCGGCCTGAATTGAGCAGAAGTGAAGGAACAGGCTAGTGGTCCTCAACAACATCTGGTTCTGAGGCCAGCATCATTGTCTGAAAATGTGTTAAAAATGCAGACCTTGGGCCCCACCCCAGACCTACTAAATGAGAAGCAATTCTGAAACATGCTCCCATTTGAGAACCATTGTACTAATTAGAGACTCCCTAGTGTTTGTTTTCTCCAGCCCGGCTCCCATAGCCTCCAGCTTATCAGCTGGGGCCCACTTGTGGACAGGCACCCCCTCATGCTACCTTAAACTTGTAAAACACCTAGGTTCAGTGTATGAGCTGCTGAGTTCCCGGCTTCTCTGCAGCGTGGTGGCCATAGACTATTACCTACCCTAAGAAGTGCTAGACGTTTATGGGTAATTTGGCTCAGCATTAGAGGAAGACAGTGGAGGGAGAGGCATACTCTCACTTGTAACCCAGGCATGTCCCTGTCCCTGCCCTTGCCCCCATCTCTAAGATTTTGGTCAGGTTCAGGAAGGATTAGAACCCAAGCGGAACTCAGTGGCCAGAGTTTCCAGTTTCCCAGTTGGAAGGCATTACAGGCAGTTTAGATTTCAAAACAGGAGCCTTCCATTTGCAGTATCACCCGCTAATGTCTCCAGTGGGCTTGCTGAAATGTCACAAAGTGAATCATAGCAATGACTTATTTTGGATGGATACCTACTAAAGATTTTCTTAACCCAATTTCATTCTAAAATAGAGGAAAAACCATATTCAAAGGCCACCCATCAAATATATCTTTTTTTTTTTTTTTTGCTCAACATTGTGTGGTCCTTTGAAGTAGCACCTCCCTAGTAACAAGGAACATCAAGTATATTCCCAGTGTTGGAGTTAGCGAAAAATAACCCAGAAAAGGCCCAATGAAATAAAAGAATATGGAAACAGACACAGTGTAGGTGGTTCAGAATGCTTGAAACTAATTGTGGTTTCTCCTAGCTCTTTTTTACTTCCCCATGATTCCTTTCCCACTTATAGGGTAAGACTCATTAAGAGGCAACCATATTTCATGACACCATTTTGGGTCGTGAAATTCAATGTTGGTCAGTACGCCTGGCCATGAAAGTATATGCTAGTCCTTTGATGTTCCCCACACTGCCTGGAAACCTGTCCCCTTCTCATGGTACCAGCCTCACCACCCACACCAGGAACATACCCTGCCCACCAGTGTCTTCCTCTTCCTACAGTTTTTTTCCTGCTCTCTGCTGATCCCAGTCAAAGCATTCTATAGGAGAAGAGGGAGCCCAGCAGAGTCCTAACCACAGTGGAGCAGATTGTGTTCATTCAGTTAGAGTAGATTAGACTGCCCAAAATGGAAATGCTCCATTGTGGGCTCCTTCTCTTAGAGTGACAACTATTCTCAGGTGTGCTCTTCACTGAGGACAGGGGCAGAATGTGTCACTGAATCTTCTTAAACAGAATTCTTGGAACAGTTTAAAGAGAAGGTGTACAAATAATAACCTAGGTGATCGGCCAAGAAACAATAAGCTCCTGGGAACAGAGTCTAGAATAAAAAGGACAACCATTTCAGAACAATAGCTGCTGCCTACCCCAGAACTAGAAGATGTTTGAAATGGAGGCGCCAGAGAGAAGGTTTTAACTGAAAAGTTTTTATTTCATTTGTTAACAGGGGCTTGCACAGTGGGTAAAGCCAATACTTGCGATTTAATGATTTTCTTTCAAGAGCAGCGTTGGCTTTAGAGTTTGGTATATTTGTGGAAATAACAGTTACCTTGACGTAAGAGGGAAAATAGCACCTTTGGTTGTAGATTGATAGTCTTTCTCACAGCCCACAAGTCCATGGGATTGTGACAGGATTAGCAGAGGGAACAGCTCTCCGTTTCCACACTGTGGCATGTGTTTGAGGAATTTTGCCTTTAAGCATTTTCTTCCACATGTCTGAAACACCCCCGGATCTCTTATTACTTGAGTGGTTGTGTGATTCTTTGGATGTTTGAAAGTACAAAGGGGAAAATGGCTGCCAGGTTTTATTGTTGCTTATTAGCTGGGAAATGCACAGTTCTCTATGACTGGGAGTAGTATGTGTGTAGACGTTCTTAATAATCTTGTTAATTCCGCATCTGAAAATCTGAAAGCCTGTCAGTATTCTTAGGCAAAAAGAACAAGTTCTTCAACCACTTACTTAATAACCTAAACTCAATTTATATTCAAGTTCCTGTAATTCTGATGCTTGGGAGAAATGTGGATCCAATTCGGTTAATGTTACAACTTTGAACTCGCTTTCTCAATGTCATGGCTTCTAAGTCACATCCATGTGCTTTCAGATGACTTTTTAATAGATTGATGTTGGGTTTTGTGTTTTGTGTTTTTTCTTTAAGTGTTTGTAAACAAACGTCTGAGAACAGTCAGTGTGATTTTTCTTACATGTTTTTTTTTCTTTGCCCCTGGAGGTTAACTGTTGTCCAGCTATGCATATAAATTGTTAAATGCCAAGGAGCAGCATTTGGGGAGAGAGGAGTGAGGGCTACAGCTTTTTTGTTTACTTTTGTTAAAGAAGTAAGAAAGTGTATTTCATTTTATACAAAGCAAGAATCATGGAAAACTCTGTAGTTGGATTTATGGAGAACATAGTCTGTGTCTGAAGGAGATATCTCAAGATATGTCTTGGGGACAACAATGTGATCACCGTTAATTGTTTGCTTCTGGTGTCCTGTTCGGATTTGAGCATGAATTGTTATGCATGTCACAGCCTTTGATTTTTATTGAGAGCTTGGTAAGGGCAAAGCACATAAGGGAAGGAAACCTCTGTGCCCAAGAGAATGGCCTGGGATCACAGTGCTGCCATTCCCAGTTTCCTTGAATTCCTTCTTGGCAGCCCCACTGTCATATTTCCACAGAATTTTAGTGAGTGGCCTTCCTTTGGAGGTAACAAATGCCTTTCCTAAGAGCCAAAAGTCCTCTCTTCAGCATTCCATGACTTGAATATGGAAATCATTTTAATTTCTTCTTTTCTCTTATGAAGAAATTTCCAAGCTTGGTTTGTTAAGACAATAGAGTTCATTCCTTATTATGGAAACACTAATGAATTGAAACATGGTGGAGCAAGTAAAAAATCAAAATTAAGCTGATCTCTGTTAAGTAGTGTAAAATCTGCCTTAAGTAAACTAAGCATTGTAAAATGAAGTTAATGCACATAATTGCTCAGGACATAAGTCTAACTATATATATATCATTGGTATTACAATTTAATGATACGATTAAATTCTCAGAAATCTGCAGAACTTCTAATTTGGTTTCTGTATTTATTTAACAAGATAAGAAACGGATATATGTCAGTGTGTGCACTTAACAGAGAGGACTTGGGTAGATGAAATTATTACCTGTAATTGTGGAGAACAACTCAGTACTGGGCTTTAACCACATTATGTAAGTTTTATTTTGCAGCATAATATTGCCATTTATTGCTTTATAATTGCCGTTAGAATTACTTATCAAAAATCTTGATTTTTTAATTAAACAAAAATCAATAAAACCATACCTAAGACTCCAAAGCATATGATCAGATGACTGTAGGTGTGGATTTGACAGAACCAAGTTAAAAAGCCAGACATTGCAGTCATCACTTGAGTGTTCTTTTTTCCCACTGCCCTTATCCTGTCGTTTGTTTTGTTTGAGCTATTTAAATAGTTTAAATAGTTGAATGTGCCTGAGAGTACATGAGTGAAAGTAGTATGTAGAGGAAATGAACCCACTTATAAATAAAATTGTTTAAAAAATTAAATTAGTGTGTTATCACTTTTCTTCAAAACAAGTGAGTTAGCCCCAAGAAATATATATCCAAAATGCCCTTTTCTGAACATGCAATTTAAAATTACATTCTATTAGAGACTTTTTCCTCCTGGAAGCAACCCTGTGATTTCAAACACTGTTTTTAAAATAATCCAAGGAGCTCTGCTTTAGAACACCTAGGTCTGGAAAACCCTGTCTCGGGTATTGTGATTAAATTGTACCATACGATTCTGGGATGGTCTTTACAATGCAGATATGTTCCCACTTCTTCCAGTTGTGAGCTAAGATAGATCCCTCTTGTGAGAGGTTAAAGTATGCAACCTTGACTCCTTTCCAGAAAATCTTGACATTTCCCAAGTGGTTTCATTTCCAATTTCTAAGTGGATCTAGTCCTTGTTCATCACTGACTGAAGTCCTGGGCCAACTCTGTCTACATTGCCTTTTATGACAGGATCCCAGGCCTCTCTAATTGCTTGTGTATGTATCTCCCCTCGGATCTACACAAAATTTTTCAGAAGCGTTTCAATACAAGGTTGGGATAATACATTTGAGAAGCTGTGGATGAAATGGTGAGAACCACTGCAATCAATGAAGCAAAGCACTTTTCTTAGTGTTTTGCTCTTGCTGGTGCACTGACTGACCTTGCCCATGGGAAAGCTGGCCTGCCCTGGACATGGGGTCTGGGCTGGGGATCCAGAGACTGGAGATGGCCTGGTGCTCCAAGCTGCAAACCCCGGGTTCAGGTGTTTTGGGACAAGTCACTTAACCTTCCAGGCCTCAGTTTCTTCCTTTGTCAAATAAAATTTCTCTAGCATTTTAAGTGCCACATTGAAGGCCACGTGTTAAATTTCTGTATTCATTTATAAAACATGTTCTTTGCACTGGCCGAATTTTGGAATTACCCTGAATAGCTTCTAGTTAAATAGGAATCCTTGAAATTTGGTCTGGATATCAGCAGTTTTAAAAGTTCTTCAAATACTGATTCTAATGAGGAGCCATAGTTAAAAATTGTTTTAAAATGTAGGGTGTGGGGCACCTGGGTGGGTCAATTGGTTAAGTGGCTGCCTTCAGCTCAGATCATGATCTCAGGATCCTGGGATGGAGTCCTGCATTTCTGTCTTCCTCTGCCCCTCCCGCTACTCGTGTGTGTGTGTGTGTGTGTGCATGCACGCGTGCGCACACGCACATGTGCACGTGTGTGCGCTCTGTCTTTGCCACATAAGATCTTAAAAAATATAAAATATGGGGGGGTGTGTTTCAGTAGTGGGTGTTTAAAGATGCAGGGTGTCCTCACAGCTAAGTAACCTTTATAAAAGGGGCTTGCACATCAGGAATGTGCCCACTTTTAAATGAATGAGAAATGCTTTGGTGACAAGGTGTCAATAGGTGTACAATTTAATCACAGAAATGTGTTTTGTTTTCTCCTTCGGGCCCTCTATGTTAGTAATGCTGCTCTAGACCCAACACAGAACAGTTTCATCTTTGCCAACACTGAGAAATTGTTGCCCTCATACAGAAGATGAGTTTTTAAAGCACCTAAATAATTGTCTAGGGTTTGCCTTTGATCCATGATCATTAATATCTCTAATAAGCTCTCAAAAAGTGCGTGTGAATCTCAAGTTCGCATTTGGCAAGGCAGTGGAAGAATGAACGCTTTTAAAATAGTTTGGCTCAGAAAGCACATCTGAAATAACCCTGTGGGAAAGTCAGGAGAATTTCTCATCCTCCAAAGGATTACCTACGATGAGATGCTGACCTTGTATTTTAAGTTCAGCTACATTTCTTAAAACCTCATTCATTACCCAGCCTGATTTATTTTAGTGGGTGAAGCAGGCTGTGGGAGGGGACTCTGGTGATGTACAGTTCTCATGTTTGCCTTTTGTTTTCTCCACAGTTTCCAAAAGATCGTAACATACATATATATATATATATATATATATCCTTAAAACACATGCAGACCAGGCTCCTCATGAGATTTACTACAGCTTTTCTCTCAGAAATTAGAGCTGAAGATTCTGTCCTCTTCAGGCTTCTAAGGCGATCAAGCCCCAGAAGGCCGAGTGTGCACAGGGTGAGCAGAGCGCTGACCTCTGCCGGGGAGAGGTCAGTTCAGCACACAAGACTCAAAAGGGAGGAAGAAAAAGCAACTCCTCAGCAGGGAGTTTGACTTGCTTTAGGGCAGAAGAGATTTTATAAATAAGTTCCCAGTCTCCCACGCCCTCTCACCGCTCTTCTGTTACTAGTCCTGTCTCTGCCCTTAGATAGACACACACACACACACACATGCACGTGCACACACACATGCCCTCAGCTCTTACCACCACCCTCTGCCTCACCTCTCTCTCTCCACCTGCCCCAGGAACTGCAGATTGGGCTGGCAGACCCTTCTCCGGAGGAGGCAGGTGATGGATTGACTGGGAATGTTACTAAGCCCAGTGGCTCATAAGGCCTTTTCTCTTCCTCCTTAACATGCTCAGCTGGTGAGAAGCATGCAGAAAGCTCTTTCCCAAAGGCACTGTGGGTACCGGGGAGGATTAATACCAGCCTATCCATTCCTGTTGTCAGAGGGAGAAGGTGGAATGGTGAATTAGGGCGACCTCCAGCCTTGATGTGGCAGACGGGGTGTTTGGGATGTGTCCCTATAGGAGGAGCCTAGAAGGCCCTTCTGTAATGATGCCAGAATGAGTTGAGGCTTGTGAAGCAACAACACCGCTTTGATTTGTATTCCCCTTAATATGCATCCTGGATGAGCCTTTTTCCAGTGCCTTCTTCTCGGCTCGGTGACCATCTAGAGCAGAGTGGTGACTGCACGGGCAGACCCTGCGACATCTAGAGAGGTGTCCTCCAGTGGCTTCCCAGTGGAAAGTGCCCATCAGTACAAAAGCACTTCTGGGAGCAAGAGCCTTCCAGGTCAAAGATTCTGCTGTTGGTGTTCTTGTTTTGATGTTAATTATCTCTAGTTGGAAGAACCTTCTGGATCTCGTCTAAAATCTCTATATATGCTCAAAGACAAGGCTACTGCCCATCTGTGAATTCTCCACATCAAACTGGCTTTGCTTTCTCTTGAAGACAGTACTCCTCAACAGTGGTTTATCAAATTGCATGTTCTCGATCCTGGCTGTAGAAACAATTTTGTCTGTTGCTCCACAAGTTTATAAGGTCTAATTCTAGATCCTAGTAATGCTTTAGAAAAGCTTGCTGAACTTGAGAGAAACCTAAACCTCCTGCCACTGGCTATGCATGTTCATCTAGGCCAGCTGCCCCTATGAGGGCTGACTCAGGATAGAGGAGATGGTACGAGAGAAAGTTGGGCTTGATATTTAGCTCTGACTCTATCCAGAGCAAATGGCCACTCACAGTGAGAACAGCTGAGGAGGGAACTTCCTTCTAGGGAAAGGCTGCTTGTTGGGAGGGGGACATTACCAAGCATTTCTGGGACGTCCAGTCCTCTGATAAATCTCATCAAGAAAACAAGTCAAACATTATCACATTCCATAAGGAGAGAAAACTGACCCAAGACTATGTGTCCTAGAGTCCTCTGAGGCCAAGCACCTGAGCTTTTACCTCATTTGGCTCTAACTGTATAAAATGGTAAGGAGGATGGATATGGAAGACAGAACCATATTCTATTACTGTTATATAGAGGCTGTCGAGGGCGGTCTACACTGGCAGAGCACACACTGTTGTAGAATTTAATTGGGAACCAAGTTTTCTTGTGCTCCTGTAGTTGACCCTTACCTTAAACTTTTCTTTCTTTTACACTGATAGCAGGCACTGAACTGATGGGAGGAAAGCCAGTGATGTGTGTAGCCAAGACCAGCATCTTCTCATCATGTTAGCCTGGTATGGCTCCCTTTAGAGAACTTTGCTCTTGCTGCCTAACAACCATAAACTTAGCAGCCTGCAGCAATGCAAACTGATGATCCCTCAGGTCCTGGCACTTTTTAGCCAGATCCTCTGCTCTGGGTCTCCTGAGGTTGGGACCAGAGTAGCAGTCAGGCTCTTCATCTGGAGGCTCAACTAGGAAAAGACCTACCCTCAAGCTCCCTTGGGTTTTTGGCAGAATTCAGTTCCCTCCTGTTTGCAACTGCAGGCTCCATTGTCCTGTTGGTGATTGGGGGATGGGGCGTTCACTCAGCAACTGGAGACCATCCTCAGGTCCTTGTCACATGGCTGCCTCCGTCTCGAGAATGGAGAAACCTACCTTGTGCTCAATCTCTGACTTCTCTTGTAACCATCCAGAAGAAAAACTGCTTTTAAAGAGCTCCTGTGATTAAGTCATCCCCACTTGGAAAATCTCCATAATTTAAGACCAACTAATTGGGGACTTTAATTATGTCTGCAAAATCCCTTCACAGCAGTACTTGGATTAGTGTTTGATCAAATAACCAGGGCCCGGGAATCTTGAGGGGCTATCTTGGGTTTCTGTCTACCACCAGACCAAGAGCCCTTCCGTATCTCTTCTCAGGGGTCCAGTTAAGTGGCAAGAACAGAGACTATCATTGGAATCTAGCTGGATTCCTTAATCGTTTAGTGGACTCTACCTCCTATCCCAGGATGCTGAGACAAAAAGGGCCGCGTGCATTCTTCTTTCTGCAGCCCTTTCTATGAATACGAACAGTGGCACACATTTATTATCACCATTTCACAGGTGAGGAAACTAAGATGCAAAGAATTTCAGAAACTTCCCAAAGTTAGTAAGTAGCAGAGCCTAGAATCCAGGTCCATCCAACCTCAGAGGCCAGAGATTCTGCTGTCGGGCTGCAGTTGTGTGAGCCTCACACCGCACAGGCGAAAAACAGCATGCCAGAAGCCGGGAAGGAAGAGCTGCGACTGGAATCAAGGAAGTCTGGCTCCAGAGCATATGCCTTTGCCACTCAGCAGACATCCTGGCTCTGCACACCAGTCAGGCCCATGTCGGGGCACGACGCCCTGGAGGAAATGTTCGGGACCTCTTTTGCTGAGTGTTGTACCAAGAGCTCACAGGAAACACAGAAATATTGGGGTCGTGGATGTGTGGGGAGGACTTACCCACCCCCTTTAGGCCCCATCCCACTGGTTCTTTTTCCTTAGTTTTGTGCAACCTTGTAGCTGTTTCACATTTGTGCTCTCCCTTTGTGTTTTATGCCTGAGTCCTTTTATTTATTTGAAAGTGAGCGAGCTCAAATAGAGGGAGGCGGAGGGAGAAGCAGGCTCCTCATTCAGCAGGGAGCCCGATGCAGGCTTGGTCCCAGGACCCCAGGATCCCAGGATCATGACCTGAGCGGAAGGCAGACGCTCAACCTACTGACCCCCCCCCCCCCCAGGCGCCCCTGCTTGATTCCTTTTAAAATGCCCTTCCACAGACCATCCTGGCAGTCAGACAGAGCCCCGTGAGGATATCTGGTTGTTAATGACGTGGACTGGGAGGGTTTACCTTTCTGTCTCTGGGACAGGGTTTTTCCAAGTGGCTCAGCGTGGGTGCCTCAAGCCACAGCAAAGTAATCCTACAGGGTTCTGGCTACCCTGACACGACAAACAGGTTGGAAGTGACTTGTGGGATGTGCTCCTAATCCCTCGGTGGTGAGTGGGGAGGGCACGGGGGTGTAGGCTTTCTGGGGTGTTGGGTGGAGGAAGGATTGCTGCCCACAGGCTGGTCCAGGAACTCCCCTATCTACCGTGTCCGCCCAGCGGCCCACGGCCAACCTAATCGCATTCAGGCTCCTTGGATTTTCGTATTTTTAAAGGCTCAGGTAATTTCCCCATCACGTAGCCTGCTAGGGGAAGCAGGAGCGTTAGGGAATGTGGGATGAGACCTAATTACAGTTGCCCTCGCCTGACACTGGCAGGACCGTCCCAGCTGCCTTTCCCACACCGGGAGCAGCACAAACGTCCAGAAAGGTGCAAGGTGAGCGCCTGCGGGCTGTGCGCATGCACAGGAGCAGGCCATAGTGAGCGGGACTGTCCAGTGCCTTTCTGGATCTCTCTCCCCGCAGTCTTACGCTCTGGTTCTGTGAAGCAGAAACTCAAGAGGAAATCTGAAGCTGCCCAAGAACAAAGGAACCACCTACCAAGGGACGGGGCTTAGTCAGCCTTTGGTTCAGAAAATACCTGTTGCTATCAGCTTATAAAGATGTCACTTTCTAGGCCCCGCTCAGATTGGTGACAGTGTCTCTGTGGCAGCTCTCTGCAGCCTCCCTTGAGGCTCTGCAGCCCATTTTTTTTGTTAATCACTCATCTCCCAATTCTTTACCTTTGAAATTCACACCAAAGGCAGGGTCCAGACCTAATTCTGGCAAATTCCCAGAACCTGCAGCAGCCCGAGCAGCAGGAGCCCAGGGTTCTCGTCCCGGCTGTTGCTAACCTGTGTGGCCTGAGACAAGCCCTCCAAGCCCCGTAGGCCTCAGTTTCCCCTCCTGGGAAAGAATGTGACTTGGATCCTTTGCCAGGTAAGGCCTCCAGTTGCATTCATATCCAGCAGGTCTGAGACCAAGGCTTTGCAACTGCGCATTTCTCAGCACTGATGAAATAGAGCAGCTTTGCACTCTTCAGGTGCAGAGTGGGAGCCAAGCCGTTTGCTTGCCTGAGTAGTCATTAGGAAGCCAGCTGCAAACTTGTATTCCCCTCTGGGGCCGAGGTGGAGCCCCACTGGCCCTGCCCGGAGAGCTTCTCTTTAAAACAAAGCTGTTACTTTCATGTTGCTGGCATCTGCCTTTGCTCTCCTCTCCGGGTAATTCAACCCTTGGGTGCCCTGGTGTGGATACTGCCAGGGAAGGGGATGGGGCCGGGTCGGAGAAGCAGCTGGTAGGCCTCGGTTCCAGGTCCTTACTGGTTTAAGAGCCTTTGCTCTTCTCCAGGTTAATTTTCCCGACTTGACTTGTGCGTATCACAGGTTAATTCCAGACCCATGCATAATGATACATAATTTAAGACTTGTAAAAGCTGCCTGGGACTTGAAAGAAACACACTCTTAAGCCAGGAAGGTTGTGCCCGGCATGCAAGAGCAAGTAATACAGGTAGAATTTATGTCCAAAGCAAGGGAGCCGCGCCCTTTTGACACGATCTCAAAGGGTGCCATGCAGGTGTGCAGGCTCCTCTGCTGCAGGCAGTGGGACTCGGGGCCCTGCAAGCATCACCCCCCACTTGCCCCTACTTTTAACAACCATCGGAAGGCAACTGGGAAATTCGTTATTTTTAATAGGACCAAAAATATCTTATGGATTTGAAAGTGATGCAACAACGAGATTGCCCTAATGGTTTCTGACCTTTGTTTTTAACACTTCTGGGGCCAGCACCCCACAGAACTGCCTGGGGGCACCCTTCTGTCTCTAGTGAGCAAGCTGTCTGCTGGCACTGTTGGGAGACTGACAAAGCCCAGGCCGGGATGTTTAGCTGCTTGTGGGGTGGAAAAAAAAAATGTTAAGAAAAATAATTGTTGTTTTTGCAAACTATCTATTTAAAAACAGAACCTCAGGAAGCAGATTTCTGTTCCAATGCTAGGATGAATCAGAGCTCACAAAGTATAAATACACATTAGCAGGAGGAGGCTTCCCATAACCCAGTGCTTGTGTGTCTTCCCAGACCAGGAACCTCTGAACTCCTGCTTCTCATTCCCAGTAGAGGCAAGAAGGAGCCGCAGCCGAAGCGGAAATGATAGAACATTGCCCAGGCCAAGTTGCAAGTTTCTGTAGGTCCGTAGGACTTTTTTATTTTTTAAAGGCAACTGGTTTTTAGCTACACACTCGCTCACTTTTGGATAGATAGGTATACACTGTTTAGGAAGGTGGGAAACCCATACTTGTTCCTTTGGCTCTTGGGTACCTAAGAAATATTACCAAATAAGTTAACTTTGACTCCCTGACCCCTCAGATCAGTCAATAAACATGAAGCACTTAGACCACAACTTGCTTAAGGGGCAGTATAATTATTTTACTTAAAAATGATGTCAGGTGGCAATTTAGCAACAAACCGGCTTGCAGGCTACTTAATTCAGTTTAACAAGGAGGAAAAACATTGTAATTAATGAAGAGCTTATCCTTTAGTACTTGAGAGTTGTTCTTAAATTTTACTATACAGAAGCTGGAGAGGAAGGGGAGGAGGGGAGAACTTGCTGAAAATACAGATGCCTTGGCCCCACTCTTGGACTGGGCCTGGGAATCTGCATTAAGAGAAACCTGCTGGCAAGTTATGCTTGAGTGTTGCCTTGGAGTCAGTTAAGGTAGAGCCCCCCCCCACCACCACCACCCCTTTTCTGATTTTATATTGTAGAAGTCTAGAATCTCAGCACAGTCAGCTTCGAGTTAATTCCTTACTGGAGTTTCACGGTACTGCCTAATGCTGGGGTTTGAATTGATCAGGTTTCTGGCCTAAAAATTCTTTCTCTTCCAGGGTCTGCTTAAACGAGGGCTCAGAACATTGCTGGGGAATGGGAAAGGTATGGAGTCCCTTCTTTTCCAGCTTGTTCCCACGATAACCAGGGCTCCCTTGCCGGATTCCCTCTACCTGGAAAAGAGGGGAACTGCCCATTATGATTAAGGTCCTGGCTTTGAGCCATGCCCAGAGGAGCCTGATCTCTGCCTTCTCACTACTGAGATGGCTTCTTAAAACAACAAATGTGAATCTCAAGATCACTTCCCCCCTGGAATCAAGAATTGCAGAGGCTCGTTAAACTTTTTTTTTTTTTTCCTCTTGGCACAAAAGCAAGCACTTGGCAACTACCCAAGGAATTCTGGGGTCCTGAAGAATCCAAGTTCACAAACCACCGGAGCAAGATATTGCCTCGGGATGGTGTTTGAGTGCTGCTAAATCGGACTGTGTCCTGGCTCCCTGGGTCTGTACCAGAGCACTTCTCCCTGTGACCCCACCTTGCAGAAACCAGCTGTCCCACAGCAGAGATTAGGGACAGAAAGTATTGCTACACCAGGGCAGGGAGTCGTCACGGGATTCCAGGTCCTTCGGGCTGCTTTCCCAGCAAGCCCGAACGCATAGTTAGGGATTCTGACTCCTCAGTACTCTGCTCATGCACAGGAAACTTGGGATATTTTTAAAGCCCATTGCCCATTCTTAAGCAGATGCCCATCAGAGAACACAGTTCCTAGTCCAGTAGAAGAGAATTTTCCCAAGAAAGAGTAAAAGCATACTATGAAAATCAGAGGTGGACGGATGGCCTGAATGTGCAGCGCTAGGGGACAGCTCCAGGGAGGTTAGGCTTTGGCTCACTCATCAGAAGCAGGGAACTCCTGGCAACTCCATGAAGCTGCTGGAAGCCATCCATGTGCCCGTCACTCTGGCTCATCTCTGACTACTGAGGTGCCAGAGGCAAAGCTTTCCCAGCCCCACCCGTGATGTGCGGGCAGGGCCATTCTGGCCTCTGGCACCAGCAGCCACAAGGAGAACCACAGTTCACCTGTCCTGAACAGGTGGCGATGGTTGGCCTCTGGAACCTCCAGGAAGGCCAGATACCTGGCACCCCACAGCCGCACGGATTCCCTTGGAACAAGGTGATGAGTACATGGCTCTAACCCCAGAAGCTTGTAACTACCACCTCCTGTGCAGCGAGGAAACCGCCCTGGAGGCGTAAGCGTGCACAGAAGCCACGAAGGTGTGGTCTAAAATGACGGCAGGACATTAATATTAATCCAAGCAGCCAGGGGAAAAAAAAAAAAAAAAAGACCGAAAGCACCAAATCTCCCTCTTCCTCCCCCAACACTAATTCCAAGCTTTTTAAAACCCCTTTTAGTGCGGTGGGCATTTCCCGTGAGTGCTCACAAACAATTCACCTCCACACTACAGGCCATTAATCCAGTGGTGTTTATTCAAGCAGTATTCACACTTGCTGTTGAATAACAAGGGAATCCAGGACCCCCGAGCTGGGGCTCTCACAGCTCTGGCTTCACAGCAGCCCATGGTTTTTTGAGAACTTCAGCTGAAATTTTGTGGCTGAAAAGGCTTTCAGTCTTCCTCAGCACCCCTGTCAAGCACAGCCTGTTTAGCACACCCTGATTACCAGAACGGCCTCGGTGGGGTGGCAAAGGCACAAGGTAGAGCCAAGCAAAACTACAGAAGCTCAGAAGAGGCCACACTGTTCCAGGTTTCATACAAAAAATTTAATAAATAGTACTTTTCAAAATTTATTGCCAGGAACAACACATCGAAGATGCATTTTTATGTTCATAACACTAATAGGACAATACAGAGTATCTTCACGGTCTCCGTAGTGAGCCGACGACGTGAACTGTTTTAGAAGCCGTTTTGATCTTCAACTTTGTAAATAGCATTTTTATTTCCTCACTTAAGGCAGGCAGTGTATTCTATGGCAAATCTAAACAGTGATCTTACTGGACATTTTAAGGTTCAAGTATTCAACTAGCTTATAAGAATACTCCCTAAATGCAGTAGATAACAAACAAAAAAAATCTACAAGTGGTTCAGTATTACATACGAATGGTGAAAAGAAATCAGAATTTACAAAATAAGATTGGTGTGCTTCCAACTTCACACAATTTGATATTTTTAATGATATTCAACCACTCACATTTTGGCTACGTTAAGTTGAAGCTCAACATGTTCTCTTAAACTGCTGTGTAGCCGATCACCTGCCTGTCTCTTTTCAAGTCTAAAGCATAAAAAAACAAAAAAACCACCTGCTTTTCTAGACTAATTTTCAAACTGCCTCAGTCCTTAAAACGTGTTTTAAAGTGATGCTATAGAAGGTGTTTTAAACATCTGACGTCGTACAAAAAAAAAAAAAAAAAAAAAATTCCACCAGTATTCCAGGCACTGAAGCCCATCCTATTGTTTTAAACTATTTTCAAACACCTTAGTTTTGGCTTATAGGCAACACGTAATAAGAAAATAAGTTCAAAAAAATAAAGCCATACACTTAACAATGCTATCAAAAACCTTCAATTCTAAACACGTACATATAAATAAAAAGGAATGATGTTTTAAGGCTCTTGATTATTAAGTTAATAAATCAAATATACACAGTGATTAATAAAAAAGAATTATTTACATAACTATACAAAATTCTACTTTTGACACATTTTTCCTCTTTAAATTCTTCATTTTTACCAGCAACTGCTGACATCAAGGTCCCCCCTCCCCCAACAACAAAATACAATAAAAAAAATAAATAATAAACTCATTTGTGATAGTTGCTGTGGTTCTGAGCTGCAAAAGGCACTTTCAAATACAGAACTACTTGTACGTCATCATAAAACCAATATACAAAAACAACTCAAGAGTCAATAAATATAAATAAAAACTATGATCCTAAGACTGCATCACCATCGGGACATCTGGCAGAGGTGGAAGCTCAAGGCCCCGGGGCCGGGCATTCTCCTGGGAGCCTGGTCCAAGAGGTGTCAGCTGTGGGGCAGGGGCGGCGGTGGGGGGGGGGGGCACTTTGGACTGGTTTTTGCATAGCTGTGAGCTGCAGCATTGGATTTCCCAGCCAACCACAGAAACTACCATTGCCAGTGTAAGCCAGCTTGTCAAAAACTTAAATTAACACAGGATTCTAAGTCAACGACAGCCTCAGACTGGAAGAGGACAGGACAGCTGAAGAACTGAACTACAAGCCCCCAGCACCCTCCGACTCTACCTAGCGGCAGCGCCTGCTGTCTGCTATACGATGTACTCCATCCGGTTTAGGCTCTGGGCACTTTCCAGGTCTCTGTTGTCCTGTTTGTTTGTCCAGTTTGGGTGTTTGGCTGGCGTGCCGTTGGGAGGCTTCTCCTCTCGGTCTACCAGCGTGTATGCGGGCTGCTTGGCAAACCGGGCTTTCTGCTGGTGCTTATCCATGTCGTCCTCCTCCACCTCTGAGTTGTGTGTCCTTATTTTTGACATTTTGGAGTTTTTGTTCTCGTAGTCCTTGACGGGGACCGTGTTGGCCCCATGCTTCTCGATGGGGTTCTTGATCTGGTTCAGCTGCTCCCGCACGTTGTTGGTGGTGTTGTCCTCGGAGGCCGAGCGCGCGTGGCTGCTGGGCTTCCGCCGCTTCCGCACGCACCAGTAGAAGGCCGTCACCAGGCAACAGATCCAAGCCACCGTTAAGACAGAGCTCAGCAGAGGGACCAGGAAATCTGTAAGGCGGGCACAAAACCAATTAACTCTCAAAGAAGAAGGGGGAAAAAAAAAAGCCATCACACGAACAAAAGAATACCAACAGTGGTGCTCCTGTCCTTAATTCCTGAAAGGGGTGCCATGGGGACAAGTCCCTTTTCACAACCACATATTGTCACTTCACAGCTTGATAAGCACAGGACCAGGGCCCGTGGGGACCGTGATGTGCTGGTCTCCAGGGACCGGGCACAGCAGCAGCTCCTGCAGGCTCCTGACTCCCGTGTGGAGAGGAGCATCTGGTTCACGCAAGGGAAGTCTGGCTACTCAGGCGGCAGCTCATTAGAGGAGCTGGTTTTCAGCATTACCAGAAACCCGATCTGAGCGTGCATAGCTCCGATGGGCCGTGCTCCCAGGCACCCCGGTTCTCACCTAGCTAGAATAATGGTGGTCTAAAGGTGTGGCTCCCCTGCAGGGCCATACAGCTGCCTATCAAACCCGGGTCTCTCAGTGCTTAGGCCGGGTGATCCCACGACACCAGGATGCCACCAGCTCGAGGCGCAGCAATGCTCTGCCCTAGGGCTTTGCAGGGGGTCTGCAAACAATGCATGCTCCGCAGGGGTGCCTGCTTCCGAGAGCACAGCCTGGCAGCAGGGAAAAAACGGTACTTCTGCCCATCACCACGGGACCTTGGTCATGGCAGCTGGTCCCAGTTTTTCCGCCAGTTAAATGGGGGTGGGGGGGGTGGGGAGTTTCCTTGAGAGAAGCTGTCAGCTAATGCCCTCCCTGAACGGTGAGCCGAGATCCGTCGGACAGTCCTCACGCGAAAGGACTGTCCCCACCTGCCACCTACCTGTTCTGTTCTTCAGAGGCCGCCTCTGTACTCGCACTTCCGCCACAGCAGCGATCAGCGAGCTATTCCCGTCACGTTTACTAACGAGGTCTATGATTTTGTCAGTGATTTCCTTGATAGGGTTTCCATCGTCCCGTATGTCTTCAGCAGACTGGAAAAAGAAGGGCCAGATGTGGGATCAGGGCAACACTACACAGCAGCCATCACTGAAAGTGACTTAGCCCGTGTGCCAAGCTGTTTCAGTGTCCTTGCTCTGTCTGGACACCGGCTAACTGGACTTTGAGAACTACCCTGCAGTCGAGTCATGAGGCGTGACTGGGTCTCATACTTACAATGGCCACATGTATTTCGTTGTTCGCAGAAGGGGAAGGCTCACAAGCTATGTAGATTGAATATTCAGCAGAAACGTTCTTCAAGATATTCAGATTCCTCAATTCGCTGCAGATATGCTCTGTGGTTAGACCCTAGAAACACATGTAAAAACCACACATGTAAGATATTGCGAGGAACAGGAAAAAAATAAAAAAGGCTGACGTTTCCTTGCAAGTTAGGAATTTAAGCTAAGGGGAAGATCCTAGCTTGCAATGCTCCTGCTTTGGAACCAGGAGACACACACCGCCAGCCCAAACTGAATGAGAAGTTATTCGTACCGGTGACATCATCTCTTTGTTGAAGGTGAATGTGATGTTGGCACAGTTATCCTGGTAGTAGGGGTCAGAGGTACACTTGGTCTTCACCGGCTGGAGACTGGAAGACCGACACTCGCCCACGCCCGTGCAGGGGCGGACGAAACACTGGTCCTCCAGGATAGGGATGCAGCTCTGCCCGCTGGGGCACTCGCTGTGCCCTTTGTGGAGCAGGCAAGGTCGAGGGCCGCACCAGACCTGGGGAGCAGGGGGAGAGGAGATGGAGCGGGCAGCTCAGGAGAAAACACCCAGCAGCAATCTAGAACCCAGGTGAGAGGCAGAGGGCCCTCATGCTGTACCTTGGAGCAGGCGATCCTTCCGTTCAGGCACTGGCAGGTATTGCAGTCATCGTCCCACTTGGCCCCATCTGGGATCACACTTCCCATAGTGATGCAAGGTTTCCCTGAAACTGAAAGGTAGAGCGCATGAGTGGAACAGATTTCCTTTTCTATTGACCGTTCTATTCTTCACTCCCTCCCTGTCAGGGAAGGGCTGTACCTTTGCCCTGTGCCACGGGGCAATAGGTGTTCTTCCCTCACCTGCTGCCTTTGCACGTGGCCTCAGGACCTGTGGGGCCTGTGGGACCTGTGCAGCACTAGGGGATGTGATGTGGGCAGCCTCTCGCAGTTGAGATATGGCCGCTGGCCCAAGGAGGGTGACGAAGCACACAGAACAGAACTGAGCCCAGCCTGCGTGCCCATGAGCAATGCAAATAAAAGCCTGCTGTAAGCCGCAGGTTTGGGGGTGGTTTGTCACACGGCAAAACTTCGGGAGTTGACTAGTAACAGCTATCCTGTTTGTAGGGGACCCCCTAAGTTTCCCCGACCCTGTGGCCCCCTGTGCATATCCCCGCCATGTTCTCCTTTGCCTACTCAGGAACAGTCAAAGGGTAACCGTGGTGACTGCAGTGCCCACTGCCCCCACAAGACACATGGGCAGCTGCAGCCTGACCCACACATACCTTCCTGGCACTTGGCACCGCTGTGCCCTGGGGGGCAGACGCACCGGTAGCCATTAATCTCATCCACACAGGTTGCCCCAAAGGCACACGGTGAGGACTGGCATTCATTGATGTCTAGGAGAAATGGAGACCAACTTTAGGCTCCAATGGGAAGCAATGACATTCTTCTAAGTTTTTACTAATCTAACATACAGATAGAAGAGCGTGTAAACCCTAGGTATAAGCTTGATGAATTCTGTAACCAACACCCAAATAAACCGATCAGTAGCCCCCAAATTTCCACTAGTCCCTTCCTCCCAAAGATCATCATTAGCCTGACTTCAAGCTGCTGAGAATCATTTCAGGAGGCGGCACTTTTTAATTAAGTAAGTTCCTTTTCATCAGATACTACAACTTAAGAGCAAGGGTAAAGTTCTTGGGAAAGGTCAAATATTTTAACCCTTGCAGGCCTTGTAGGCTTTGTCATGACTACCCTTGTTATAGCATGAAAGCAGCTTTAGATAGTATATAAAAGAGTAGCTGTGTGCCAATAAAACTTTATTTACAAAAACAGGCAGTGGGCCAAGGCTACAGTTTGCCAACACAATTTAGAAACATGGGATAGACCAAATGTACCCCATTTTGGTGAACACCAGTCAGCCCCAGACTTGGGGGATCTCAAACACTAGTAAAATTCCAAATAATTTGGGGATGAGAACAACAAAAAAATACAAGTATCACTCCCTCCTCCCAAACTAAAAGGCATATAAGAAAGTAGGAAAAGGCTCAAAATAGACTTTAGGCACCCTGCCTGTCTCCCATTTTAATTTCACTAGGGCCGGATCAATCCTTTGGGAACCACAACCCTAGTCCTGGCCACTGTCCTTAGCTCGGTCCTCTGTGGCACATGTCCACTCGCCCCTAATTTCAGGTAGTCATGAGGAAAAGCACCCTTTCCTTGGGGCCTCAGAACAGATTAATCATCAGATCCTGTGGCTGCTCCTCTCTTCCTTGGAAGAGGGCTGTGTCCCCTGGGGAAGGGACAGCAAGGACCTGGGACATTCCAGCCAGGCTATCCTAATCCCAGCTGGAGGTGGGAGGTTCTGTGCCTCTCAGAGCTACAGAGAGCAGTAACCTTAACTTTTCATGATGAAAAGTCTCAGGCTGAGGGCTGAATCAGGGGGAAGAAGGCCACTGGGGAAACCAACCAGGGCTGGTCCTTACTTATTCTGCAGTCGGGTCCAGCAAAACCAGGGGCACACTCACACCGGTACCAGTTGTCTCCATCCACGCACGTGCCACTGTTGTAACTAAGAAGAAAGCAAAGACGGCCTCAGTTACCGACCTCCTGATCCACGACTCCACCAGCCAGTTGACCACAGGCGGCCACGCCAGTTCCATTCAGCAGCTCTCACCCCTGGCCACACACCCCTGTAGCCTGGGGAGATTTCAAAATAATGGTGCCTGGGTCCCAACCCCAGAGAGTCTCATTTCATGGGGCTGTGCTGCAATCCAGGCATTGGGACTCCTAAAAGCTCCCCAGGTGATTCTTATGCACAGCCAAGGTTGGGAATCGTTGAGAATAATCACAGCCCCCAACCAAGACATGACCTGGCTAATCAGAGTGTGGTCCACGGACCAGCAGGACCTGGGAGCTTGTTAGACAGGAAGGGTCTGCAGCCCCACCCAGACCTCCTGCCTCAGAACCTGCATCTTAGACAGGACCCCCAGGTGATACGCATGCACATCGTAGCCAGCAAGGGCTGGCTTCCAAGGCGCTCATGCTTACCAAGGATGAGGACTGCAGTCATTGGTATCTGCAAAGTAAAAAGACGACTTAACAGCGAGGCCTTCACCGGGCAAAGCAGTTTTAACCCTAAGTAGAAGCACCACTTATTTCCATTAATACCCGAATGATCACACTGTAGTTTACACCGGCAAAATGCGCTTAAGACCTCTGCTCAATTGGAACCAGGCCTGCACCACACTTTGTTCTGTGTGCCGTGGGACATTACACAGGAAGAGGCCCTGCTCAGGGCGGGAAGGGGGCTGTGAGAATGGAAGGAGACAGGCTGCTGGTCAGACCCACGCTGGGAACAGAGACACCATCTGTCTCCACTTATCTCATCGGCGACTTTCTCATGCCCAGGTCAGGGCTGCGGTCCATCAAGTGCATTAGAACAGACCCAGGTGATGCAGAAGCAGACATCAAACAGCCCTGCTTCTGGTTTCCATCGCGAGTCCCTGAGGGTGTCAGGATGAACTCCTGCAGCCCTCTGTGGAGTTCAAGGCGGGTGGGGCAGGGGACACTCACTCTGAGCGCAGATCGGCCCCTCCCAGCCTTCTTTGCAGACACACGTGAAGGAGTCCCCGTTGACCACACAGGTGCCCCCGTTGTGGCAAGGGTTGGGTAGGCAGCTACTATTTCGGGCTGTAAGACAAGACAAGACAGGACCACCCTCCCTGAGGATCCAAAGAGAGTAGGAGAGCCGAGCAGCAGACCGCCAGGAAAGCGGTCCTAGGTGTTGAGATGGCCACACCCACTGCCGACCCCATGTGGGGCAGAAAGCTACCTATGTTGCAGGTCGTCCCTTCCCAGCCTCCAGGACACATGCACTTGAAAGCATCCCCTTCGTCATAGCAGGTGCCACCGTTGTTGCACGTGGCCTCATCACACTGGCTGTCACCTGGAGGAGGGGGATCTCCATGTGAGGTCCCGGCCAGCCCCCTTCACAGAAGACAGGGTGGTGGGAAGGGGATGCGGAGAGGGGGCCCCAGCCAGCTACCACTTACGCGAATGGCAGGTCTTTCCTTTCCACCCGTTTTTACAGTCACAGTAGAAGTCGTTGACGAGGTCACGACATGAGCCACCATTGTGGCAGGGATTCTGGCTGCAGTCGTTAATGTCTAGAATCAAAGAGGAGACACCCAGCTCCAGAAGCTTCTAGGGCCATCCACGGCGTGTCAGAGCCACACCCTTCCTATGGCCACTTCCACCCACAGCTTTCCACTCTAAGGTCCGAGACCAGCTGAGCCATCCATCCTGGGATTTAAACACCTTCTCTTCTCCTCAGCTGGGTTAAACCCCACAAGGTGGCAAGACAAGGGCAGGCCTCTGTCACTCCCATGGAAGTTAAAAATCAGGACAGGCACAAATTACTATTAAAACAGAAAGAAGACTACTTTCTCTGCAAGCAGGGATATTTAGCCTGATGACAGTCTGTTTCCACAGCTCCTCAGCAGAAGTTCCTCCCCTTTGGCCGTCCTCAGCATTCACAAATACAGACGGGACACAGGCAATGCTGTCCCAGGACAGGAACGGTTGGGGTCTTACTATCTAATTCCCATTGAAAAGGCAAGCTTCCCTGATGATACCTCCTACCCCAGCATCCCAGAGCTGTCTGGCCCAGGGAGACCACACACTCACTGGTTTCACAGTAGGCCCCCTCCCAGCCGTCACTGCAGATGCATTTGTAGGAGTTGACCCCATCGATGCAAGTGCCGCCGTTTTTACAGGGATTGCTCTCGCAGTCATTAATATCTGTGAAATGAAGACAAAAAAGCTGGTAAGTAAAGGACAACCGATGCCATAGCCAGGCACTGGCCCAAAGGCCACCTCCTGAGAAAATGGGCAGCCAGGCACCTCAACATCCTCAACTCCATCAGGAAGGTTTTTCCGACTTCAGCAAGCAGCTTACCAGGCAGAAGCCTCCAGAGGATACGTTGTCTGTTTTATTTAATGCCTTGGAGGCTAAGCTACTCGGATGGAGTGGGGAAGAAAAGCCTACAGAAAGCAGGACCACCCAAACTAGTAAGATTCCAGAACATAAACGTGCTGAAGGGGTCAGAGGTGTCTGTGATCTCAATAAATTAAACACAACTCGGTCTTAGATCTTAGATGTAATGGTAAACCGTCACTGGTCTCGACTGAAACGAATCAAGCTCAAATGCTCCCTTGAACTGGGCAGAGGAGGGGTGGGGGGCACCACACCCCATTCCCCGAAGAGGGCTCTTACTTTCATGGCAGTACGTTCCAGTGAAGCCTTTGTTACAGTCACAGGTGAATTTGCCTCCCGACTGACTCTTGCACTTCCCATGGGGACCACAGACGTTCGAGGAGATGTACCGCACCCCCTCAGGTGTGTCGTTGGAAGCCATGGCCACTGTGCAGCTGTCAATCACTAGAAGGCAGACTCGGGGTCAGATCAGGGCCACAGACCCATAAGGCATGGATGGCATTCCTAAGCTGAGGACCTCCGCCCAAGCTCGCTTTCCTGGAAACAGGCACCCTTTGGCTAATGAGGGTAAGAAATCAAGAGGCACCCCGGGGCCAAGACTCTGGCGATGTGCCACGTCACACTGTGACAGGCAAAGCCAAGACTCCAGACAGACAGAAGCTCTGTTTTTTTTTTTGTTTTTGTTTTTAAGGCATTTTCGCCCTACGTGGCTAAGAAGCCTCTGTGTCTGTGGGCCCCTCTCCTCCTACCTCTGACATCTCCTCAGTCGGGCAGAAGCTTGCTACAGGGAGGAGGAGCTTTACTTCCTACCTAAGCAAGCAGGAAGGACAGAGAACCCGCAGAGCCAGGCCACCTAATACAACGACCATGAGACACGTGGGGCTATTTAGATTTGAATGAACTGGAGTCAAGGAAGTTTCCAGTCGTAGTGGTCACACTAAATGCTCCTGTGGCTAGCACACCCGACAGTGCAGACAGCACACATCTCCAGTGCTGCAGACAGTTCTTCCGGCAGCACTGCTTTGGGGAAGGTCTCAGGGTTGCAAATCAGCCCACCCCAGAACAGGAATGCTACGTGTGGACAAGGTTCTCCCACTGGCAGGCCCGGACAGAGGGTTTCCACGTGTTCTGGCTCCCCTAGCGAGGCAGGTTAGGGCGTTACCGTCTCACCCAGCCAGCTGCTGAGAATATTGGGGGGTACTGACAAATAGGGGTAGAGGAGTGAGCCTCGGAGGCCAGCCAGGACCACAGGTGGGGCAGGTACCTTCGCAGGGAGTCGTGCGGCAATGGTCTTTGAGGTGGGAGCAGTTCTTGCCTTCGTAGTCCTCGGGACACTTGCAGAAATAGTCGCTGGCACGGTTGTAGCACTGGGCACCGTTCTGGCAGGGATTGGGCTCACAATAATCTATGTCCAGCTGCCAGGAGCAGGGAAGGGGGAGAGGAAACAGAGGTGTGATTAGAAGTGCTCTGGGGCAGCAGTTGCTGGAATCTGACCCCTTCACCTCCTTCCATTTGGAGAACACCCTACATAATAGACAGTTTTGTCCTAGAGACTGTCCAGGGATGCACGGCAAAACAGGGCAGAGTGGGAGAGCACGGAGTTGGGGGCACAAATGGACAGGCTGCCGACACTGTGAACAAAACCCACTCCTTGGTGTCCTTCCACCTGTGTTCACCGAGCAGAAGTCCCTGGTCACTGGATGGTAACAGATTTCATGGCAAGTCCAGAGATCAGGAGGGAACTGGGCAGGGGTGGGGAGCTGCTCTGCTGTAGAAACTTGGCCTTTGGAGGTTCTAGCCCCACTCACCTGACAGAGGTTTCCAGAGAAACCAGTGGGACACAGACACTGGAATCTGTTGATTTCATTCTGACAGTGACCCCCATTCAAACAGGGGTTGCTGGCGCATTCATCGATGTCTCTCTCACAGTGATCGCCTGCATAGCCAGGTGGACAGATACAGCGATAACCATTAACCAAATCCTGGAAGAGGAGAAGGAGGGGGGGAGAAACACATGCTTTTTCCTCTGTATTCCACAAACATGGGGCCTTGGCAGTCTAGCACACCCGCTGCCCTTCCACTGAATCCCTGACATCGCTAAATGCCCAGCCTCTCGCAACGTGAGAGAGGAATTTCTATAGGCATGCCTTCGAGATGGCTCCCAGGGGGCTGGGAAGGTAACAGGAGCCCAACTGAAACTTGCGGAGAATCACTTTTCACCTGCATTTTTAGAATCTCAGAGGGATCAAGCTCTCCCAGGGTCACATGTATCTTAACAGATTTGTGTCAATCAGTAAGGTTTTCACTTAAGCAAAGATTCACATACCCGACAGGAGGCATCATTCTGACACTGGCCAAGGCAGTCATTAATATCTGAAAAATAAACAGGTTGTCGTATTAAAGAGGCAATTTACATTGAAATTGGGCTTAATTGAAAAGCGTTCTCCGCTCAGGACAGATAAAAGCCTCAAATCAGATGTCCTGTGTGCTTCTCTTGACATGCGGTTATTACACTGGGTGGGAACCCTCCCTCATTCCTCCAGACTGAGCGAGTGAAACTTCACATCATTGTTTTAGCCACCTTATCAGCATACGGCTGTTTTACCGGCTAATGAGCTGATAAAGTGCATGTTTTCATTTCTGCACTGACCGCTCCCTCCCCAAAAACATTCCCTCTCTGAGGTTTTCCTTTTACCTCTCAAGTCTTAGAGCTGGAGCTGACATAGAGGCTGAGGAAAGCCTTTAATACCCAAGTTTCAACAAAAATCAAAATCGAAACAAAGGGACTCACTTATGTCACAATTCTGACCCGTCCAGCCAGGGAGGCAATCACAGTAGTAGCTCGCAATCAGGTTCTTACAGGACTTGGCATTTACACAAGGTTTGGCCTCACATTCATTTGCATCTGAAAGAAAATGTGGAGGGGCATTGAGAAATGGGAGATTTACCCCCCACTCCCCCACCCCCGCCCAAACACACCCTATCAATAGTTAGTCTGAACTAGGAGACGTTTTAATAACCTCGCTAAATCAGAGACTAGGTTCCCACTATTTGGAACAGCTGATCCCTCTCCCTAGCCATTACCCAATAAGGAATGCTAATTGATAACTTTCTGGCTGGTGGTTAACAACTGGCCCCCAACAGGAGAGCAAAAAGCCACCAGGCATTGCTGTGCGAGCGCGGCGCAGCCTAGTTGCTGGGATTTAAATGTGGCAGGAAGAATGCAGACAGCTCATTCCTCATGAGACCATCCCCGTGGAACCCAGCTGAACACTCCTCGGACAGACGATTGACATGGTTCAAGGAATCCCACGACTTTCCCACAGGGCCTAAAGAGCTAGGCCATTAGCATTCAAGTACCCTCTCCCAGGCCCGCTGGACTCCTGACAATAAATTACTTTTTAGTATGACGGTGTGCAAACTCACACCACTAGCCACAGGCTCATCTCCAGTAACAACTCGGATCCATAAGGGCCAACCTGGGTGCCCGAACTTCCTTACCTAACTGGCACGTTTTGCCAGTCCACTGGGGTGGGCACACGCACTTGAATCCATTAACCAAGTCCTGGCAGGTGCCCCCGTGGGAACAGTTATTTGGAGAACAGTCATCAATGTCTGTTGGACAAAAGGGAAGAGGGTTGGCAATTTAATCTCAGTCCGTTTGACAATTAGATAATTGAATGCCAACCCTCACATGAGGGGCCTTCACTTAAGAGCCAGACACCTGCTCTAAGTGACTGCTATGACGATAAGGCCTGATTTTAGCTTTAAATCCTCCACTGCCCCAGTTCATTTAATCCCCCATCTAAGCAGCAGGAAAAGCCAGCTGGATCCCCAAGAGCATCACCACACTGCTAACATGGGACCTCTAGCTCTGTCTACTCTCTATTTTTAAAGATTTTATTTATTTGAGAGAGAAAGCGCATGGGAGGAGGGTGTTTAGGAGTAGAGGGAGAAGCAGACTCCCCGCAGAGCAGGGAGCCCGATGCAGCTGATCCTGGATCTCCAGGATCATGACCCGAGCCAAAGGCTGACTGAGCCACCTGGGCACCCTACCTACTCTTTATTTTTAAAGCGAAGTTTCAGCGTGGCTCAGAGGTAGCTAAGAAGAGGTAAGGAAAACTGACTCTTTTCTGGTAGAAAACTTCATTCTTCTAATTTTCTCAGAGTTTTCCCAAAACCACATAGCTGGGGGCCCCACATCCCACTTCTGCACTTGTCTCTAGTAGCCTCTTCCTCTGCTGCCCACTTAGGAAGTACCAGGCTCTCTTGTGATCTGCTCATTGATTCTACACAACCCTAAGAGACGGGCATTGCCACTGTCCCGTTCAACAGGGCACAGAGAGGTAACGAGTGGTCCTACAAGAGGTAGGTGGGGCCAGGGTGCCAGCCCCTGTGACCCAACCCCAGAACCCACATTCTTAACCAGGCATGCTCTACTTTCAGGGTGCTGAGGACAGTGGTTCTTAGGCCAGGTTGCACCTGAGAGACCCAGGTGCTCGCGAAAGAATGTGGACTCCCCGGTCCTGAGGGGAATTGTGAGGACCCCCTCATCTGCACTGTCCAGCACTTTGGGGGTTCTGATGCGCAGCCAGGCCTCAGAGCCAGGACCACTCTGTGGCCTGGGTCTCTCTTTTGGGGCCACCCTCCACCCATGACCAAATTGAGGAGTGGCTACCTCCCTTGCCGGCAGCCTCTCCATGGCTCCAAGGAGAAGAGCTAGGACTTGATTTGGAGGCAGCAGAGCTCCAGGGAGCACTCACAGAGGACGGGGGTATCCCGCGGAGAAGTCCCTTCTGGTAGCAGCCACACCATGCAAACTTGGCTTGGTAGGAGGAGGGTGCCCAGAGACTTCGGGTGCAAGGGCTGGAAGCCCAAGCCAGACTCCCCATCAGACTGCTGATGGCACCTCCCCCCTCCCACCGAGACAAGACTCCTCACTGAGACCTGCCCCCAAGCCCCAGCTCAATGCAGTGATCCTCTGGAAAAGACACGGGCCCAACCCCAGACTTACTTGTGGAACACGTGGGGCCCGTCCAGCCCGGAGAGCACTCACACTCGAAGCCCAGCGAGGTCTCCCTGCAGCTGCCTCTGTTGTGGCAGGGGTCGGACAGGCAGGCGTGCTCCGCTGCGAAACCCGGAGGGCAGTGAGCAAGGGGCACCCGCGTGTTTCGACCTACGTCCTCTCTCCCCGCAGCCAGCCCCACGCCTGGGCCGCAGCTCCAGCTCGCCTCGGACAAGCGGGAGCGAGCCCGGGCTATAGGCCCGCTGTGTCCAGGGAAGGCAGGAAGCCGGCTTTCGGCCTAAGTGTCCCCAGCCACATTCCAAGGCGGCTCAGAGCCTCAGAGCCGGGGTCACGCCCCCCGCGTGGGCGGCATCACCCTGAAGGAAGTTTAGGGGACCCACAGAACCGCTGGGGTAACAGGTCTTCACTTTGGAGGATATTTTCGTCCTTTTATGAGGCCTTAAGGGTATTGTTATTTTTTTGTAAACTCAGAGTACCAAAAGAAAAAAAAAAAAAAATTAAGCCGAGGGCTCTCGTTCCCCCCGGACCGCTCACCGATCTCACAGTTGGGGCCTGAGTAGCCCTCGGGGCAGGAGCACTGGTACTTGTCAGGGCCCGTGTTGCTGCAGGTGCCCCCGTTGAGGCAGGGCTGCCGGGTCCCGCAGTAGTTGAGATCTGCCAGAGAGACCGCGGGGTCAGTGGCTCGCAGGCGGCACAGGCTGCTCGGCTGCCACGTTTCTAGCGGGGGGGCCCCAACCCCCACCGTTCCTCTTTAAAGACTAAAACCAGAAAAAAAGACCCCAAGCCACGGCCTTAAAGGCAAATTCGAACAGATTCAGAATTAAGTCCCTAGAAATAAAAATAAAATAAAAGTGAAAGCCCCACGACAGCGGCCGCACTCCTTAACTCCTCCCGTGAACCCCGAGGCCCCGTCCCGCCCAGGGTCCCACCCCCAGGAGCCTACCTTTGTCGCAGAGCTGGCCGCCCCAGTTGGTCTCGCAGAGGCACTGCCAGGGCTCGTTACAGGTGCCGTGGACACACCCGGGGTGCGGGATGCACTTGTCGCAGTACAGGCCTTGCCAGCCGTACTGGCACCTGGGGACGGACAGCACGCACCCCCCCTTTAGTCCTTAGAACATTCGGGGCGATCTGCACCATTTAAGTGCAAGGCTAAGAAGTCCAGGCCTTTCCTGCCTTGTTTCATTTCTGGTGACAGGACAGTGGACTCGCAAGGAAGGCTTGTGCGGGGGCTCCGGCGGGGGCTCCGGCTAAACAAACATTTTCGGTCCTTGGGCCGAGGTCCCCTCCCAGGCGGCTGCCGACAAAAGCAGGGCTGTCTGGGGAGAGGCCGGCGGGGGCTGACCTCACAAAGCCACTCTCTTCTCAGGCTCACAGGGCTGCGCGACGGTGGGGGCGTGGAATAAACCAGTCCAGGGCCCCGGCGAGCGGCTGCGGAGGCACAGGAAGGACTCTCGGGTGACAAGAGCCAGTGAAAGTCGTCGCAACCACGGCACCGTCGGCCACTTTGCCACGGAGGCCTGGTTCTTTGTCTAAACAGCAAGTCACCAGTGCACAGAAACGCAACGAGACACCCAGTGAGGCAGGAAGCCACCTCCCTGGGAGGCTTTAGGAAATCAAAGGGGGGGGGCACCCTCCTCTGGCCAAGAGGAGGCAAAGATCTCGGAACCCACTTCTGCAGGACAGGTAGCGGAGCCGCAGCACTTGGAACCAATCCCACAGATAATTTATGGCCCACTACCGGGGCTGCTTAAGCTAATTCATTTTATAGTGATTTCTCACTCGGGGTGGGTGGGGGGGGGGGAGGAAGAGGTCAACTCGGTTTATCTAGTATTGGGAAACAGAGTCAAGTTTCCTTCATAAGCGTCTCATTAATCGGACTCTTTAGAGGCCAACGGTGCCTTTGATCCCCAAACAGAAACACAAACATAAACCTTCACCTGGGGTGGGAGAGAGGGCAGGGTCTCAGTCACTCTCCCCTCAAGTTTTAAGCCCTCAGAAACTTTAACTGCCCTCTTAAAACTCAAGCTTTAGTAAACAGGAGAAAGCCCAGAGAAGGTGGGGCGAGCATGGAACTGGACCTGGGAAAAGCCACAGTAAGAACGACCAGCGCCCTCCCCCACCCCCAGCCACTCAGCTGTAACTCTGGAAAACAAGCACCCCCAAGAAGGAAAGGCTTTCCGTTTCCAGAGAGCCGGAGGCAGGCTAGCAAATCCTTATCATGGGAAAATTATAGGGATCCAGCTAATAGCTAATCACCCACGGCCAAGAGTCAACTTAACCCCTGAGAACACTGACTAACCACTTCCTAACTTCCACAAACAAGCCATCCACACCCCAATTCAAAGAACCACCAGAATGCGTGGTTTAAAATTAATCAGACAGAGGGTTTGGCTTTGTGTATAACAGAACAGCAGTCTAAATGACCGTGACCATTCAGAGCAGTAAGAAAAAAAAAAAAATCTGGTAGAAATTTTTTTTTTTTTTTAAAGTGGACACTCAAGTTAGTGGGAGTTGGGGGAGGGGGTTTCATTCAGGAAAAGATCATCTTAGCTTGAGAGCTATTAAGAGGAAACTGATTCGGAAATAGCAGTATCCTTACTGTCTTCTCTTCCTTCCAAAATATGGATGGCGACACCTCTTCACTTTGCCTAATAAAAGAAGAGGCAGCTGAGGACCCAACCTCACCTCTTAATTAACGAGAGCTGGATCCCCAAGCATAAAGAAGAAACCACAAGAGGCCATGGATGACTTCAAAAGAAAACAAATAAAAATACTGACCCTAAAAGAGGCATCTACAAAGTTATCCCAGTTTAATAATACATGATTAAGGTTCTCATGAGAATTTGAAGTGACTTTCCTCCTACAATGATTCATCATTAAGTTTGATATTATTGGCAGGCTTGCAATAAAGCAAGCATGTGCACCCAGGAAAAGGAATCTGAGTCTACTTGGGAACAACAAAACCAGTGAAGTTTTCTCATGCGGGGATTAAAAAAAAAAAAAAAAAGGCAGCAAAAACAAACCAAACAACAAAAAAACACCACCTCTGTAATACATAATCCATAGGACAACTTACAGGTAACTGGCCATTCAACTATTTCTGGAGCAGGACACAACCTGAGCTTCCTCAGCTAGAAGGTTCTGTTTTGATTTTCCTTCAAGGTAGGCAGAACAGGACAGGCTGGGAGACTATGCAAATGACGTGTGGGAAAGTCACACCTTAAGTAAATAAAGGCACCGGTGCATGTCTGGGCAGGGAGTGGGAGGGGAGACTTCGAAAGAGAAAGGGCTCCGTTCTGGAAACAAAGCCTGTTGTTCTGGCTGGGAGGGCCCTCCCCTGCGCAGCCGTTCTGATGACAGTAGCAGAAATCCGAAATCGCGGTGGCCGGCCTCCCGACACCCATCTGAGCAGAGCAGGCCCAGAGTGGCGAACAGCGCTGCTCATCTGACTTTCTCTAGAACACCCTTAAGAGGGGCGAAGGTAGGTGGATTCCTGCTCACACTTTGACAGCAATGCTGTCAACTCCAATGCTCAGCTGCCACCAATGGGGCTTAGCATGCCACCACCCACGGCCTTCCAGAAAATAAACCTCTCTGACATGGAGGAAGAGACAATGCCCGGTCAACCTGGTTTGAGTTTGCTTCCAGCTGCCTCAGTTCTCACTTTGGCATCAAGCCTCAGAGCAGTGCTCCCCGCTGCAGAGGAGGGGAAGAGACGTGCGCCGGCGGGGCCGCAAAGTAAAGACCAGAGAATTCCCTGCAAAGTGGCAGTCCCCCAAACACAGAGAACAGCAAGATCGCTCGGTGGGCTTCGTCAAGATGCAGATTCCTGGGCCGAACCCTGGCCTGGGATTCAGTGGGTGCGGTGCAGCACCCGGGAATCTGCATGTCCAAGTCCCCAGTTCATTCAGGGAACTGCGGACGTGAACACTGAGGTTTGGGGCAGTGATTCTCAAAGTATGGTCCTGCCAGCGACATGGGCATCACCGGGCGGGGGGACGGGCCACTTATTGGAAATGCACATTCAGGTCCCCCCAGACCTATGGGATCAGACCCTGCATGGTAACCAGAGCGGTGGAAGAGAGTCCACTTGAGATGTGCTGGTTTAGTGTGTTTCGTTTGCCTCCCTGGGCTCAACCAGGGTAGCTCCTGGGGGAAAACTGCTGGGCCCCAAGGATCCTCTCAGTGTCACTAAATCTGCTAATCCTTCAGATCTGAGAGGAGGGGGAGGCAAGTGAGACTGTGTCAGAATGTCACAGGCACCAACACCATTTCCTGAAGCAAGTCTTTCCCAAATTGGCATAATGTACATTTCAAGAAGGTTCCAAAAACTGTAATCATGAAGCAGTTGGGGTGGGTCTCTGTTTGGCTTCTGCATTGTCCGGGACCATAAAAGAACAGACTTCAAAGGCCAGCAGCAAAAGTCTACATTCATCAGGCTCAACTGACAAGATTCCAGCGCAGCCATTAACCTCTCAGCACCGGCCTGGCTCCCGCCTGCAAAGGGGCCAGGAGATTGTACTAATCCCATTCTAAAGAATGCTCGGCTGTCCCCTAGTGATGGGAAAAGTGGGGGAGGGTTGGGAGACCGAAAACCAGGTTGGGGGAGGAGACAGACTCAAAGAAACCCACATCCCTCCATCTCATCCATTAGCACTTTAAGGGGAAGATTATAAAAACGTGTTATCAATTTACAGAACAGTTAATACATGAAGTCACCGACTATGCCCATAAGAGTTTTTTTTTTTCCTTCCAAGAGAGAAGTGTGCACATTCCACCAGACAGCTGGTATAATTTAATAAGCTTCGGATGTGCCTATTTGGTTTTTTTTTTTTTTTTTTAAGCTTTCTTGTCCTCCAAAGGAAAAGAGGCATGTTCACAATAAATTCAGTCCCCCTCTTGCATTAAAGGATTAAAAAAAAAAAAAAAAAGTTTAGTCATTTACCTGCAGTCACCTGGGAGTTTGCAAGATCCATGCTTGGGACTACAGCCCTGTCGGCAAATAGCTATAAAAACAACAACAAAACACACACAAAGATGAGTCAAGCACATGGTTTCTTGCACCACCACCACCACCACCACGAGAATGGCCCAGTACATTAAGCCTCAAAATCCATGACTTTAAGAGATCTCATGTCAAGTCCATTGTAAGGGAAGGAAGATGGGAGGTGCCCAAATAGCAAATCCAGCTTTAAACTTCAAGGCCATGCTAGCAGCTCTTCAAAACATGATACTACTCAGGGACTAAATGGGGGAGGGGGATCTTCATTCTGAGGCTCTCCACAATAGCTAGCGAGCTCCCTGTCAATTCCCACCCTCTCCAAAAGAACAGGAGCTGTGATCCTTCCTCATCTCACCACCCTGTCCCATGAGGGCACATTCAAGATGAGCCCCAGCATCCTTAACCCCCTCATCCCCACCCCCTAGAATGCCCAATGTCTCAAAAATCCCATGGGACTAACAAAGCCAATGAGGCAGGCCTCATTTGGCAGGCTAATCCAGAGGCCAGATCTGGTGGTACTTCTGCAAAGTATCCTTGCAAAGGAATTCTTTTTCCTTTCATTAAAAAAAAAAAAAAAAAAAAAAAAAACAGATAAAAAAAAAATACTCAACATGGTATCCCAGTAATCATTACTTATTTTCAGAATACCAACTACTTTAAGTACGTCTGCTAATTCTTTCATTTGGATCCCGGAAATGCCATCCCTTTAAAACTCTAGTGATTTAAGAAAAGCTCAGGAGACCTGCAAATTCCTCTGTGTCTTGCCCTTCAGTCAATTCAAAACCTCCCTTTCTAAATTTGAGTGTATCTTGAAAGAATTTACCAAATTAGGTGAAATAAGCAGAGTACACTAATGTTCGTGAGGGCCTACACTGGTCAACTAGAATTACCCACTTGCTATGAATTAGAAGCTTTGTAAAGGTACAAAGCACAGATAATTCTGTGAACATCTGTGACTATGCAGTTAACTCCCTGAATCCCAGGAGAAGGCTGGGACAACAGACAGCACATCTGAGAGCTTATGCTGCGGTGATGGGTTCGACTCTATGCAAGTGTTAAAGCTCTGGTTCACCACTCACCCCATCCCCCTCAACACCACAGCCCCCGAAAACACCTCGTAAAAGCTTGCCAGCAGATGGCCGTGAACTAGGGGCTGTCATTTGCTGCAGGATCACATATTCAGGCACTGAGCTAACCCTGTCCCAATTAGCATCTGCTTTAGGTCAGGTTCCTTAGAAGCAGAGCCTGAGACAGGGGTTTGGGTACAGGAGAAAGGAGTTGAAGGCAGCAGATGGGGTGGGGAAGGAGCCAAGCAGAGGTCTCAGCTGGAATCTGGCTTTAACGTGATCCCAGGGGAAGCCCTGGCGTGTGAACTGTAGCACAGAGTGCAAGGCCAACGGGGGGTGGGGAGTGGTGGGGGTGGTGGCTGGCCTTTGTACCCCCATCCAGTCATTCGCAGACTGTGAGCTGGAGGGAAGAGGCATGGAGTGGCTGTTTGGCCAAGGACAAGGCTCTAGAGAAGGAACAGCTGTGAGCCGTTAGCAGCCAACACTCAGCAGCTGGGGGAAAGGGGAGTACCAACAGCATCTTCAGCATCTTTGTGCTTCAGGCCTAGAAAACAGCCCAAATATCCCCCCATGTGAGATAGCCACTTGACTGGGTGGGGGTGGGGAGAGAACCTGACACCAACAGTGCCAGCCACTCAGAGCTGGTTAACCCACCCAGCACACGCCTGCCCACACACCTTTGTTACATTCTGGGCCCATCCAGCCCTCCATGCAAGTTTTGTTGCCATTCTGGTCACAGGCATAGTGTCCAAAGAAGTCATCTCTGGGTCGGCAGAACTTGTTGCAGCCAAAGCCATAGTAATAGTCATCACAGGTGACACGGATCTGATACTCAAAGTGGGCAACCCCTGTGTTCTGCTTCAGTGTCTGCCACTGCCTGCTGGGGTTGATCATGCCTGAGTGAGAGGCCTTTTCAATAATGCTGTCGGGCTCTAGAGACAAAACAAAAAAAGAAAAAAAAAAGTATTGATTTGTATTAACATTTGCACCAGAAGCTTCTCCCCTGACCATTTTGCCTATTTTTAACAATGAAAACAAACGCACATAGTACAAAATTCAAACACTACAAACAGGCAGAAAAGTGAAAAGTCTGTCCCTCTCCCCAGAGGCAGCCACCTTTACGTTTATTTACCCTTTTATTTTTTTTAAAGGTTTTATTTATTCATTCATGAGAGGCACAGAGAGGGAGAGAGAGGCAGAGACCCAGGCAGAGGGAGAAGCAGGCTCCACGCGGGGAACCCGACGTGGGACTCGATCCCAGGTCTCCAGGATTAGGCCCTGGGCTGCAGGAGGCGCTAAACCGCTGAGCCACCGGGGGCTGCCCTATTTACCCTTTTAAACGGCTGTGTAGTATTTCCCTGTCTGGGAATACAGTGAAACGCGTTCACCTAGTTCCTGATATATGTGCACTTAGGCTATTTTGACCTTTTACCAGTGAGCAAAGCCATAACGAACATCCTTGAACCGACTGCCCATGTGCGTGGTTCTAGTGTAAGAGACCTCCTAGAAAGGGAAGCGCTGGGTCAGAGGACAGTGCACACAACCCACATCCATCGACAGACGACCACGAACAAAGGCCTGTCAGCCTGTCCTGCCACCCGCACAGGAAACTGGCTTTCCCGACGGCGATGCCAGCACAGTATAGGTTACCAAACTTTCTGATCTTTGCCTGATAGGTAAAGACGGATCTCTTACTTTATTTTTTTTTTTTTTTAATTTTTATTTATTTATGATAGTCACAGAGAGAGAGAGAGGCAGAGACACAGGCAGAGGGAGAAGCAGGCTCCATGCACCGGGAGCCCGACGTGGGATTCGATCCCGGGTCTCCAGGATCGCGCCCTGGGCCAAAGGCAGGCGCCAAACCGCTGCGCCACCCAGGGATCCCCGGATCTCTTACTTTAATTAGCATTTAATTAAGTGATGGTGAGCACCCTTCCACGTGGTTACAAAGCCATCTGCATCTGTTCCTGTGAACTGTAACCTGTTTCTCTCCTTTGCCAAGTGCTCTAGTGCGTTGCTGGCCACACCAATTTGCAAAAGCCTTTTACATATTAGAGAAAGCACCTTATTCCAGGTAAAGGTTAGCAATCCTCCTCTTCTGGTTTTAGTTTTGGGTCTTGCTCTAGAAAGACTTGGTCTACTTCTAAACTCCTCCCTGGAAGCCAAGGGTAGAGTTTTAGGTCTTTAAAAATTTATAAACTTTGCCACCTTTTCAGCTGGCACTTGTACCACGAACTTGATGTGCTTCACCTTTCACCTTTGCCCAGAAGGCAGAGGGGAAAGTAACACACCCCAGTTTAGGGACAGGTAGACTAGGGGTTTTTCAGAGCCAAGTCATGCTCTTTAAAAGGTGCCTATTGAAAATGAACACGCCCAGAGCTCAAGCAGCCAGCTCTCACTCGAGAGGAGTAAGAAGTGGTCCCTGCCCTGAGGTCACTTATAATCTAGTCAGAGAAGAGACAGGTTCAAAAATAAATCCAACCGCCAGGTGCCAGGAGTCCAGGGGAGGGACGGGAAAGGGAAACAAGGCAGTAAGTCAGCACCACAGCCTGATGTGGTGTTTGTTTTCTTAAACCTGCCAGCACCAAGCCTTCACTGCCTTGTCAAGGGCAAGGCCACCTTCGGGAGACTGTGTTAGGACCTACTCACAATGTCTGTGATTCTTACCCACCCACACCCCTGTTTTTCTAGGACCAGCGCCTGTGCTCATCTACAAGATTATGCAAAGCCAACAAGTGACCAGGGGAGGAGGAGCTCCTGAGGGGCTCCATCCACACGAGTTCCAGCTTCGCCCCAGCATTCACCCTCTGGGTTTAACTGTCGTGTGGGCAGGACAAGCGTCGAACAAGCCCACATACCTGTAGACTTACACCCCAGCACAAACAGAACCACCTGCAGATAACGCTTTACTAACATGAAGTCTTACAAATAACACAGGTCAAGGAATGACAAAAATGTCCCTCCATTAACTGTGTGTTTGCTCCGTGATTCAATTAAAAACTGTAGCGAGCTATTACCATGTGATTATGAGATCTTAATACGGGAATTATTTAAACACACGGCTCAAAGGCCTCCAGCATCTCTTGGGCAGGTAACAACAAACAGTTCAGACAAGAGTCTAGGGTAATCCTAAAGACACAGGCTGACAGGTCATTTTCAACAGTTCAGTTGGCTTTCCACCTAGGTCTAGAAAATGTGAAAACTATTATTCTGGAATCCTCACCATGGCTAACAGATCCATAGAACCAGCCTCACACCTGTGTGGCAGGTTCCTCCCAGCAGCTGGAGGTGGTGGTGGGGGGGGGGGGGGGGGGGGGGAGTCATGGGTGCAGGACAGACTTTCTGGTATCTGGTTGTAGACATCAACTCTGCTACCTGCTTCTTCCAAGCTGCCGCCACCTGAATTGCACGTCCTCTCATCTTGGGGCATAGAGGTGTATCCAGGGGGTATTTCACCTGGGGGTCCAGCTCTATGACCGGAAGAGGATGTTAGCAGACCCTCCTGTGATCTTCAGCTATGTGAAGATGGAGCACGTAGCCCCCACAACAGCCTCGCAGGCCAAGGCAGAGGTAATAAGGCGAGTCTGAGCATAACCTTGAGGCCACGCCAACCCACAAACCTAGGACAGGAGCTTAGTCAAGGTGCCTAAGCTAGAAGGAAAACCTGGACTAACACTTATTTGATCTACTGAGCACTGCCATAAACTGAAACCGTTTGCACTGGGGGAGAAAAGAAAAATGTGGGTCTTATATAGTTCTGAAAGAGAAGAGAAATGGTCTCAAGAGGACTAATGCCAGGAGGGCCAGGCTTTAGGCAACAGTCTAACACTCAAACAGCACCTGGGCTTCGTCGGGGCCAATCTCTCTACAGAGCCTAGGTGAGAAGGAATCCTCTGTCCTAAAACTCAGGGTTCTGCCTCTCATATGAAACCAGAATTTTGGCAACTTGTTTGGCCCCCAAAGAGCAGCCAACTCCATCTGGGTTGCTACACATCCTTAGGCTTTGCCCTCATGGAGTACTGCCTCATGGGAGGGACAGAGGGTAAAGAGTAATAAGCAAAACATTCCAGGCAGTGCAAACAGCATGTGCAAGGGCCCTGCGGCAGGACAGAAGGTGATGATGCATTTGAGGACAGAATGGGGACTGGTGGAACAGGATGAGGATTTGGATATGGTAGAAGACAATGCAGCACGTAGGATGGAGTTAGGAGCTAGCAAGGAAACAAAACAGCTGTACAAGGCCTTTGGGGCCACACACAGAGCTGTCCCAAGAGCAACAGGAAGCCACCAAGTGGCTCTTAGTGAAGAGGACAATCAAATCGAATCAAGATGCAAACCAGAAACAGAGGATATTGTAGGTCAATCATTTTAAATGAAAAAAAGGGAAAGGCTCTGGAAAGACCAGGATGGCAAGAGGATGGAAAAAGCACTGGTGGTGGACCAGAGTAGATATGGATGGGCCAATTCAACCACTACCATAGGGGTTCAGGTGTTAGCAGATGGTGACTTGGACCAGCAGGGGACATGTGGGAGGTGGCAGGATTCCAGTGAGGCATTAGAGATAAGATTTTCAGAACCTTAAGGTGGATTAGATATGGATGGGAAGAGAAAGGGAAGTACTACAGGGTGTCTTCCAGATTTCTGGCTCATGGTACTAGGTGTTGAAATGCTGGTGCCAGTCATCCATGAAGGGCCCTAGGCAGGATCTAATTTGGAGAGAGAAGATGCCAAATATGGTTCTGAACGTGAATTCAAGATCCCTTGGAAGTGCTGTAAAGAGAGAGGCTGAATAAACAAGTGTATAAACCACTTCCTCCTCTTTGGGCTCACACGGTGAGATTCAGCGACCTGCAGTAGGCATTTCAGGGCTTTGTGGCAACTCCTGTCTTCAAGAGTAGAGGTCTGAAAGCTCTTTCTCCCTACCTCAAGTCTTCCTTGTGCCCTTCTGGGGATTTCTTTACCCCCTCCTCAGTGAGGAGGGGCCTCAGAACCCCAAAACAGGGCTACTCTGAAATGGAAACAACTGCAGGCAGCTCTGGATGGTCACCAGCTTCCCAGGGGCGCAGCTAGCTGACCTGTGGGGTGACGGAAGGCCCAAGAAGGGCCCTACAGACACTAACTGTGCTGCACACCCTAACAGGTGTCCTGAACCAGCTCCTGCCATGAGTCAGAATCAATCTCGAGGATCTTCACTCTACCAGATTGTTTTAACATCTAACAGGGAAGGGAAGGAGAAGATCACATCTGCACCAGAATATCGGAAGTGTCTAACTGCCCCCTCCCCATCTTCCCAAAGCTTAGTTACCATGGTAATCAGTTCACAGTGACACAACTCTCACACAATCCCCAATGTTTGTGGCCCATGAGGGAGGAGAACGAAAAGGTGTCTAATGACCCTGACAGGCATGGGCCACAACTGAGGCTGGTTACCACCCTCCTCTGCCACCACACCACAGCAGGACGGGGTGGCCCTCAGAGAGTCCACAGATCTGGGCTTCGGATATCAGAGCAAGAGGAGTGACCCAAATTGACTGGAACCTTCAACACTACAGGGCTTAGCAGTAATTATGCGGCCCCGGGCGGAGGGTAGGGAGGTGGGGGGCTGGAGGGCAGAGCCGATGAGCCAGACACAGCCCAAAGTAGCCTTCCTCACAAGTGCCAAGCCCTCACCACATCCACTCTGGGCATTCAGCATCCTCAGATGTGCTTAAAAGAAAATGGCATGGTGAGGAGATGAGGGGAGATGTTATCAGTAGCCAAAACCAGAAAGGGTCAGTGAGGTACGGAAGAAGGGAGGAGACATTCAGAGGGTGGAGGGCAAAGACAGAGTTGGATCACCCTCCCCCTATGCAGACTAAGGGATTTCAGCATGAATCAAGTTTTCCCAGGACAACCTTCCAGATCTTGCTAGCAAAAAAGGAAGTGCAGAGTTTCAGCGAGGGAGGGAAAACATTTTTAAGTTAAAGAGCAAAGACTACACCATAGAAGCCAGGCTGCTGCCATTTCCAGACACAATCCCTGTGACTTCCCCACCTCGCACCTCTGAAAAGCAACCTGCCCCTGAAACCGTCATCTTTCAGAAGGGGACAGGCAGCTGCGGTGCCTGTGAGGCTCTGGGATTCCACTTCAATGAAAGGTCTGTCATGCACAGTGTGGGAAAGAAACCCTGAGCCGCTAGAGGCTCACCTGCCCACCGAGTGAAATTCAAGGTCTTCAGATTTAGAGCTCAGCGCCACCTTTGCAGGCTTTATCTTTCTGATGAGAGATTAAACGCTCAACTTAAAGTTTAAATGGACTTTTAAAAAGTCACTACTTTGATCCTTTAGCAGTCTGCACAGTTTTAAAGTTGTAAAACCGGGATGCCTGGGTGGCTCAGCGGTTCTGCCTTCAGCTCAGGGCATGATCCCGGGATCTGGGATCGAGTCCCACATCGGGCTCCTGCATGCAGCCTGCTTCTCCCTCTGCCTATGTCTCTGCCTCTCTCTCTCTCTCATAAATAAATAAAATCTTTAAAAAAAAAATAAAGTTGTAAAACCATTAAGATCTCTATCCCAAAGATAATCTAGGTCTCATATTCAGGGACTGAGGTAACTGGGAATCTGTCCTGGCCACTTAATGTTCCAAGTGGACACATTCTAGGGGAAGTTATGGAAGAGACTCCAGGGAGTTCACCCTGGGGATGGTGGGGTGGGCACAGGATGGGGGCAGACAGCAGGGAGTGTAGGACAAGCCCTCTGCAGCACTCGGGAGACAGATCCAGCCCAACACTACTGTGCCCCAAGCACCGCACTTCCAGAAAGGCACACCTGGAGTAAAGCCCGTTGCTGTGATACTTACGGAGAGTGTCATTACTGGAATCCCACGCTTCCACCAGCAAAGTGTAGGACCTCTGCAACAGAGAAAAACCACCACTTAGTATTCAGAAATAAGAGTCAGCTCCCACATGTCACACTTGCTCGCGCTCCCTCACATACTCCACCGAACAGAACCATAAAACCAAAATGAAAACTCTTGTTTGCTGTGGAGCAGAGATCCCCCAACGCCCCTCCTTGGTACCCATCCCCAGGTTGACTCCTTCCGCCTGGCAGGGGCCCACCACGATTGGTCACTGTCAGCTGTGCAAGCTGCCCAAAGTCATCATCAGGAAGTACCACCTCCCTATATGGGAACACAGTACAGTTTTCCAAAACTTTCCAGACCTTAACTCTAGTGCATGAGAAACACACACAAAGAATTTCTTCTAAGCTAACCTAACCAGGTATTTGCATGGGGGCGGGGGGAGGGCATCCAGTGAGGAGGGCTGAGTATTGCTAAGGTTACACTTTGGGCCCTGGTGGGGCAGCCCCTGGGGAGGCCCCCTTTCCTTTCCAGAACCCCTTTGAAAGCCCTGTCTGTGAGACCATCTCGGCTCCCACAAGTATCAGGTGACTCTAGGAAGCAGGAGGGGGGGGGGTAGGTGCAAAGAGACCAGGACAAAGGCGGCGACCTAACTTGGGGTGCTTGGGGGCCAGACTCTGGGGGTGAAAGCACAAAAAGGGAGAAACCACCACACCCCCACGGGTTATAGCTATTGATGGACTTATCTGTCAATAAGATCTAACATTCCAGGAATAATCAGAGTCCACTAACTAAACAAATTCCCTGGACACTGGCAGGATGCCAGCTATTATACTGAAGGCACCTTTTTATCTTCCAGGCTTATCTCAGAATTCCACACCTCCCCCCCCCCCCAAATCCAAGCCATTAGCAAATTCCCGCTTTTACTCAAATCTTCACTTGTAATTTAGAATGAGGTCAGTCTCACAAAACACCACAGTTTAAATAAACCTGCTATCTTGGCGCTGGAGAAATATATCTGAGGGGGGTGGGGAGAAAAGGCCCATGAGGCCTTCCTCTGTATCCCTGCATGGTCACTGTCAGATACCAACGCACTGGACACAGTGGCGCACGGAGCTCAAAGAGCACCGTGTGGCCAGAAGCACAGTCACCAAGAAGAGGCAGACCTACAAGGTGAAGGCAAACATGGAGCAAAAGAAAGAAAAAAGGAGCTTCATTCATAACTCCAGGCAAGCTTATGGCTCGCACAGAGACACAGCATGTTGTCTCTGAATATAAAAATATCTTGTGATAGACCCTGCCTTGGAATTCAGCCGAAATATGTTTCATACTCAAAGCAGAGTAGGATTCCATTTCGTTCACTGATAACTGTGGGAAAATGCTCAGAAAAGCAAGCAAAACCAGGCAAGCCAGGGCACATACCCAGCCCTCTCCTGTTTGGTGGCCATGGGTCCCAATTCATTGTTGTCATCGTTAATATTTTATTAGTAAAAGTTACACCTTGTTTACAGCCACTAAATTTCCCGGGACTTAACAACAAATTACAGGACTCTTCCCTGAGAGCAGCAAGAAATTACATTTCTCTACTGATTGGAGGTGAGAACCAAGTCCAAATGAGGCCCGATGTGGGGCTGATTCTGTATAATTAAGCCCATCGCTGGCTGGCCATGTCGAGACCACGTTCTATACATTCCCGTATTGTAATTAATCCTCTGATTAAATGCATTGATACCCGCGGTTCTGACAGACTTGCACAAGCACTAAACATGTAATATCCACAAACCCCACAGGAGGAGAAGGCGTGCCTGGACTGAGCTGGCAGGACAGTATTAACTCTGCTTGATGCTCAAAGAAGGTGGCATCCCTCAGTTCTTGCAAAAGAACCAGGAAGAGCAAGCTGTGTACCAGGTTCATCTCCACCATTGCCGGGAAGACCTCAGGAGGTGCTGACCGACACTGCCCAACCTCGAGGGAAAAGAGCGACCCGGCAGCACTGAGCTCGGGGCGCCAAGTGTCCTAATCTTCCGTGAACTGCCTTCTCAGAGACGGACACGGGGTGAGGGCTGGGGCTACAGTGCTGACAACAAGGCCTTGTCAAAAAAAATAAACAAAAGAAATAAAAAGCCCTGGATCGTCTCTGTCCCTGGTTTCTGAGAAGTGCTGATGGTTCTGGGCCTCACCTCCTGGGGCAGGAGGATTCCTCCCACCCAGCCTTCAGAAGAAAGGATTCCCTCCAAGGCCCCTATTAGGAGGCCCTCTTCCCTCCCACTCCATCCCCACACTATAGATCAACAATCAAGATAATTTGGTAATGATTATTAGTTGCTAGGAACTTTAATTTTTCCCAGGCCCACGCTTGACCTCTGTACATCCCAGAATATATATCCATACTCGGAGGTCCAGACCGCACACTTTGTGTCATCATGTTAGGCCAGTATCAGGCCAAGAATTGGACGCAATCTGCTCTGATCACGTCACCCCCAATTTGTCACTGCCAATCTGTCCCCCAGCGGAGGCCAAGTCCCTGGGCACCCTCTTAAGGGCTTGGAAAGGGGGTGCCAGGCCAGATGATGGGCAAGTGTCCAACTTAACAAGTTCATACAAAAATACCACCCACGAGAAACAGAACCAGCAAATACCTGGATCTTTCTTGGCCTCAGACTACAAAAGTAAGACTAGAAGAAGAGTCACCTTGCTTTTTTTTTTTTTTTCTTTTCTTAAATCTCTCCCAGAATGAGAGCCTGGGGGCAGAGCAGGATGGATGGGTAGATGGGAAGCTACTTCAGTGTGGGTTTGTGCCTCCCTTCCCACCTCCAGGCCCAGGGAAATCTGGCCACAGCAGCTGGTCCCCATTCCCAGGCAGCAGGAAAGAAGAATGGCCAGCTCTCAGAGTGACCTCTGGGGAGGAGGGTCCGGCCTCCAAACCCCAAGGCCCCCGGGGGCGCCCGGGGCCTCCCAGCACCCGGGGCACGGAGGCTGCGGGCGACTCCACGGTGGTTGCCTTGGCACCGCGCAGAGTGGTAAGCACTTAATTGCCACATTAAGAAGGGGGATGTAAGAAACAAAGGTAATTGTGTTGGCAGCTGGGAGCTTCCTTTTCCTGGCAACAGTGGCGGCCAAACCAAGCCCGAGAAGAGGCTGCTTCCATTCCTGCCAAGCTGACGGACGCAACAAACCGCCGTCCGAGCGGCACGCGTGCGGCGTCCAAAACCCCAGGCCGCTGCGACGGGGCGGCCGAGGAGCACAGACCCCGGGATGCCCGACGTGCCCGGGGGGCCACTGTGCCAGGCGGTCGGCCCGGGGTTTGCCTGGGGCCCTGTGCTCTGCTGACTCAACTGGCGCTTCCTGTCGCGGGCCCTGTATTAGCAGTATTTTTGGAGAGGCGGCATTATTCTCTGTAATCCTCATTTCAGTCAATTCGGCCACACTATTGTCCTGCCTGCGTCTGGGTGGCCACGGTATAAAATATTCCAGTCACAAACATATTAAAGGCTTCAGCGATCGCATGTGTGGGCACACGCACGCTCGCACGAACAATTCACGTGTCACCAGGTCGTGGCCAGGGGAGGCCTGAAGAAAGGACAAGTGCCCCACAGCATCCGAGCTGACATGACTTCGGCCGTGGACTGCAATTTAGTCTGCAGGGCTTGACATTTCAATAGAGTCCGATCTGGTTACAAAGGGTGATTTTCTCATGAAAGCCCACCTCAAAGACTCACCAAGTGGGCCCCAAAGCTCATATCCAGAATGGAGACTCTCAATGAGATGCCCCCACCGCCTCTCCCATCATTACCCTTACCTGTTTGAAAAGCATCCCACTGATAATTAAATGCACCAGTTACAAAAGGGTGGCGAGGTTAATAGATAGAATACCGAGAAGCCAGCCAAGCACAACCGTCCGGTTCACACAGAGCAAGCCTGAACAAGAAGCCTTTCTACTTATTTACCAAAAGTGTAGAAAAACTGGGCTTAGCTGGTGGAGGACTCTGAATGTTTGACTATTTATGTACCACTTTAGCCACTGGGAGCCACATCGCAGAATTTCTTCCCTGAACATGCACTGCACCAGTGACAAACGTCACCACAGGGCAGGGCAGTCCACGCAGTGACCAGAAACCAGCAAGGAAATCACCACACGGCCGGCCACCCAGCACCACGAGCCAAGATAAAGGTAGAACACTTCTGAATGCAGAACCCGGTTCTACCTCTGCCACCGTTCTAGGAAACCCAAGAGTCATCACTTCTCATGCATCCTAATACATCTTCCTGAAGTTGAAAAGTGGATTATGTTTATTTTATTTTATTTTTTTAAGTGTATTTAAAAGCTCGAGCCATGTGCCACTTCTCTCAGAAGGAACACACTTATAGAAGTTTACCAAGGGGGAACTCTTGGGAATATTTGCCTTAAGGACTACCATGCTAACTGTGTGCACATCCAGAGAGGACGCATTCCTACATGGCAAGCCTGACACTGGAACCAAGTTCTGGGCCTTTAGAATGGACTGGTGGCTGCTATGAATCCAGCCAAGACCTCTGCTTGCTTTCCTGTTTTCAGATCAGGAACATGAAGACTCCTTTGTTGCCTTGGCTGCATGTTTTTCAGGAACAACATTTTTCATCCATGCGAAGCTTTCCACATGCCTTCTACCAAGGGACCCCTTCCTGCTCCTTGATGTAAAGGTTGTAGGCAGTATTCAGATCATTGGTTTTCAGGGAAGTGACATGCCTGTTTAAGTGGCTGCCACTCCTCCTTACCCCTACTGCCTCGATGCCAAAAGCTTCACCGTTGTCTACAAATGTCTGAAGTCGCTGAAGAATTATGGGTGTGGAGTTGGTGGGTTGCAAACTCATGTAAGTACTGGAGGTTTAAGTTGCTAAGAAACAAGACAAGGAGGAAGAAAACACAGAGGTTTACACCTTGAGGAGAAGAAAAAATTAGAAACCAAGTAATCTGAACAGGGATTTCATGTGGGGAGCAGCCATCCTACAGACACTTAGCACCAAGTAAGCACAGGTCCCCTTTCCCCCCAAGCCTGGTTTTGCAACGCAGATGTGTCATTTCATCACTTTCATTTGACACAGGAGTCTGAGAACAGAAGAGGTTTTCTCCACATGAGAAAAGGCCTGTGCTCAAAGCACTTGAACTCCTGTGTGCGGTTGTCTGCATGCATGATGACCACATGGGCTGTACATACTGGCTGCAGAAAGGAGCCAGTTCAGAGGAGAACCCCATCCATGTGTCCACACCGCACCTAACAGAAGCACAGGGACCCAGAAACACAGCAGAGGGCATAAAGGCAAGGACATATCAATTATATTCTGTGATGAACCTAGTGGCATCGGATTTCCTCAAACCCCCCCTCCCCGCCCCCGCAGTTGCTCAATCAGGCCCTAAGTGTGAAAGGGGCCAAAGCTGGCATCCCTCTGTAATCTCTGACACTTCATTGGATTTTCCTGGAAAAAAAAAAAAAAAAATCAGCTGCTCCCAGCAAGCCTTTTATCACTGTCAATGGCCTTTAAATAGGACGCCAAAAGACCTGATAGTCAACTACCTCCACCCCACCCCAAGTTTCTCTAGATTCATTTCACTGCAGGGTCCGCAAAGCATCAGTTCAGGAACTGGGGTCCTGGAGTTCCTAAAAAGCTCTGGAGGCTTGGTAGTGGTAACTGCATGAATGGATTTTCAATAAGCAGGTACTATGGGGAGTTAGCACTAATTCTGAGAGGTACAACTTAACCATTTCAATGATTTACAAATGGTTATTCTCAAATCACTTCCCGTTGAGCTCAATTACCTTCTATAACATATGTTCTTATCACTGGGTGCGTCTGATTGGAGGGTCATCAATCAGGCCAGTTACTTCCAGTTAAGACCCTGTGAACAGCCCTGGTTTGGGGATTAGAAGCCACCAATGAGAACCACAAGCCTGGAACAGGGGCAGCAGACAACCAGTGGCACATTGATCAGATACAATCCAACAGGCAGACCCACCTCTACAGAGCTCCCCACAGGGACACTGGAATGTGGACTAGATTTCAAATGTGACCACTCATTTCCTCTTCTTCCTCTCTATAACACGAACAGTTGGTTTGACTACAGTCATAATTCCAAACAAAAGACATGAATTACACCACCTTCTAAACTGACCTTCTACCGTGCCCTCTGAACCACAGCTCTTCCACTGTCAGCACATTTGGGAAGACCCATGCTAAGGGTAATTGTGACTGCTTAAGGGCCAGGGCCTCCAATGGAAGTCCCAAGTGGTTTGATTAAAAAAAAAAAAAAAAAATTGTATCACCTTCCATCTTGAATTCTGTACCAAGTTCAGTTATTACCTATTTAAGAAAGTCAGTCTTAAATAGACATGCTTATTAATATTTTATTGCCAAACTGAATGAGACTGTTCTATGTTCTTCAATACCTAAATGCTTTCACTTCAGGTTAACATTCACCCTGGAATCATTCTTTAAAAGTTACAGACTGTGGTGTTTCTCTAACCACACTCGGAAAATGAACTAAAACAATACACCTAAACTTCACTTTCTCTTGGGAAGCAAAGCTTATGTTTCACAGCAGGTCTTTTAGGGGGGGCAGGGTGGAGACTCATTTATGAGTGATACATGCATTTGGCCCAACTTCAAAAGAACTACACTCTGTGTAGCCCCAGCAGTCTCCCTATTCTAGAAAAGCCGAGAGTCTATTTCATGGTTGGTGACCCGTGGGCCCTGAAACCACAGAAGAGCACCAGCAAATCAATCGTCTCCCTGCCCCACACACCGCTTCTGCTCATTCCCCATTTGACATTTGGCAGAGTCCTAGATAGGGACAGACACACCTTCTGGGTCACTTTTCCGGGGCCAGTCTGGTGAGCAAGGCTCCCTGTTCTCATCCAAGCCATCCTCTGACCCTACTCTCCAAAGTGAGCCTCAGCCAGGCCTGCAGCTTTTCCACATCACTAATAAGATTCCTTTTATGGTCTTGTGAAAAGCAAGGGGCTCCGGACTGATCCTCAGGAGGGTGGAACCACCTGCAGGCCCCTTCCCCCCTAAACTCTAAACACAAGTTCAAGGGCGGGCAGTATTCACAGTGAACTTGGGCACGGGCAGATTACAAAGTGGCCAGCCTCTTTAAAGTTCTCCCTAGTAGGGGATTAACAAACAAGATAAACAGTCTTTGTAAAATTGAAATCTCACAACAGACGCAGCCCTCCATTCTCAGAACTCTACATACCATGGGTTTTTATAAGTCCCTTTTAATGGCATGTTTCCGATAACTGTCTTATCTCACCCATGGCAGAGGGCACTTTATAACGCCAGCTCCAGTCAATGTGCGGCTTGAGAGCCACCCCAAGATACACACACACACACACACACACACACTCACAATCACACGTGCCCCCCCCCCCACGCCCACACCGAGGCACTCTCCCCCCTCCCTCTCCTCCCGGCCCTGCGAATCACAGCCCCAGCCCGCGGATAGGAGGCAGCAGAGCGCACCCCATCAGAGCACGTGGCGGAGAGTATTCCCCCGGGCACGGAGCTTTCCCCCTCCCCCCCTCACCGCCCACCCTCGCCGCACAGGCCGGGCCAAGCCCCAGTCCTGGCGATGAGCCACGCCTCCTGGACGGCAGGAGCGGAGCAGAGGGCACCAGCGTTTTCCCCTTTCCTCCGCTTCTGCAATCACACACATCTTCCTTCTACCCAGTTTGGGATGTTGCAAGGGCCTGGTTGCAGGGCGGGCCAGCCGGGCCCGGGGCCTCGAGCGGCGCCCGGGGCAGGGGTCCGAGCCCTGGCACTTTCTCCGCAGCCGCCTCCAGCGGGCCGCCCCCTCCAGGCCTTGACACGCCCCCGGAGGCTAGCGGGGGCCGGAGCCCGCCGGACGAGGGCGCACCCCCGCCCTTCCCGGGGAAGTTTGCAAACACAGCTGGTTCCAGAGCCCGGGAACCGCTGGAAGTGAGGCCACAAGGGCTACACCGCGCGGGGGCGAGGGCAGGAAGGGGCCGGCAGGGGGCGGAGGCTCTCGGGCTCCCGGCTCCAGCCTCGGCCCAGAGTCAACCCCCACCCACCTCCCAGGCGGCGGCCGCCCCCGCACCCTCCCGTCCAGCCCGGAGCGCGTCCCCGCACGCCCCAAAGTCTCCCGGGCAGCGGCGGGAAACTGGCTCCCCCACGCCCTCCAGGAAGGGCACACCCGCCCTCGCGGCAGCTCACGAGAAAGGGGGGAGTGACCATTTGGACGGCTTCGAAGGCCAGAACTGCGCGTCGCCTTCCACGGCGCATCAGGTTCAATTCGTTAAGCAAAGAGAGATCGTCCATAAAGACGCCCAGCTCGGGGGGGGGGGGGGGGGAGGGTCACTCTGGGGCCTTCTAGATGCAGGTTTAATAAGCCCGCCTCCCTGGGAGCTTTGCCCCGCGAGCCCCCGCGAGCCCCCGCGGGCTCCCCACTGTCGCGCGCTAGGCAAGAGGCCGCGGAGACCGTAACCGGAGTCGCAGCCGCCTCACGCCGCACCCGGCAAGGCTTTGCCAGCCGGCGCGCAGGCTCCAGCCCAGACCCGCCGTCCCTCTGGCGAGGCCGCGGGGCTCCGCCGGCGCGGGCTGGGACCCCGGCGGGCCGCCCTCCCCGCGTGGCGCACTCACCGGCCAGGCGAAACTGAAAGGCAGCACGATGCGGTTGCGTTCGCTGCCACGGCCGGCCTTGAGATTGAAGGTGTTGCCCCCGAGGACTGGCGTGGAGCCCGACCCGAAGCTACAGGGCCCCCCGGCCGTGACGCGGAACTGGTACTCCTTGAGGCACACTTTGAAGTACGTGTCACACTCGTCGTGAGAGCACTTGCGGTCCCCCGGGCTCCGGACGCCGCCGCAGCAGTGCCCGTTCTGCAGCTCCCCGTTCACGTTCTGCATGGACAGGATCTCCAGCTCGAACTGGCCCGAGGCGCCGCACACCTGCCGGCGAGGGGGGAGGGAGGTCAGCGCGGGGGAGAGGGGTTTGCTCCGAGGGTGGAAGCCGCGACTCCCTCCCCGCCCGCCCCGACGGGCCCCCGGCGCCGAGTGAAAAGGATTTTGCAAAACTGGGTGCAAGGACTCAACGTGATTCCCGAGCACAAAATGCACGAGTGCCGGAGAAATCCGACGAGTGCTCCCGGGGGCGAGGAGCGGAGAGAACACAGCCCCCGGCCCCGCCCGGAGGGTGGAGGGGACACGTAGGAGGTCCGGGACTTCCCGGCCCAGGTGCGGCCCCTCGGGCGCGGGGGACCCAGCCGGGGAGCGGGGCGCCCGGGGGCTCCCGCGCCCGCTCGAGGCGCTCAGCCGCAGGCGTCCAGGGAGCTGCGAGGGAAAGGAGAGGGCGGGCCGGGAGGGAGGCCCGGCAGGCTCCTACCTTGGCTCGCAGGGCGCAGAGCAGGGCGAGCAGGAGGCTCAGGGGGCGCCCGGGCCGGTCGCGCGTCCGTGGGGACCGCATCGCTGCGCCGCGCGCCGCGGGCACTCGGGACGCCGCTGCCGCGGCTGCTGCTGCTCTCGCTGGTGCTCCGGCCGGTGCTGCCGCCGGTGCTGCCGTCGCCGCTGCCCCTGCGGCCGCCGCGTCCCGGCTCTAATATACTCCGCCGATTGGAGCATGCACGACTGGAAAACAACACCACTTTTCAAAAGCCCTTTCAAGAGCGGCGCGTTCCAGAAGGCAAAGGGCCCGGCCTCCTTTTATTATTCTGATCGCTTCTTTGAGGCGCTCCCCCTCCTCTTCCACCTCCCGGCTTTCTTTCCTTCTCTCGCGCTCCCCTTCTTTTATTATTATGATTATGTGCAGCCTTTTATTCCCTTTCAGATCAGCTGCTTAGAAAGAAGAGAGGGAGGGGAGGGAGGAAAAAAAAAAAAAAAAAAAAACCCGAGCCCAGTGCGCGGGCCGGCCGCAGGTAACACAATGACGCGTGCCCGCTCGGCTCTCGGAGAGGGACTCGGAGAGCCCGTCTGGGAGCCGCGGCCCGGGCTGGCCACCTCTACCCAGCGCGCCGGACGGGCGCATGCGCGCCTATTAATATTCATGAGGGGGCGTGCCGGGCGAGGACACGCCCCCTCCCCCTGGTTGCTGGGGAGGGGGCGATCCGGGAGGAACTTGGAAGGGGCCGGGGGCTCCGGGGCCCGCGGGACGGCGTAGGCGTCGGCGTCCCGGGGCCCAGCGCGGACCCCGCGTCCGGGAGCTCCGGGCCGGGCGGGAAGGCGGGCGGGAAGGCGGGCAGGGTGCGGCGAGGACCTCGCCAGGGTCCGTTGCTCAGGGACGCGCGGCCCTGTAGATGCCAGGAGTCCCCTCGGGCTCCTCGGGCTCCTCGGGCCGGCGGGTCTCGGCCCCAGGTGTAGGCGCCGCGGCGCTGCCGGAGCGGTCGGAGCGGGGCAGCTTCCGCCTTCCGAGCCGCCTGCGTCAGCTGCGCCTCTCGCCCCTGGAGGAGGGCCTGCCCGCCGGGAGCCCGGCCCGCTTCCCGCGAGCGAGCGAGCGAGCCCCCAGAGCGCGCTGCTGGCGGCGGCTGCAGGGGCGGGGGCGGCGGCGGCAGGGGCAGGGGCGGCGGCAGGGGCAGGGGCAGGGGCAGGGGCAGGGGCAGGGGCAGGGGCGGCGAGGCTGGCGCGCTTGCAGCCGTCGGCTCGCCCGGCGGAGGCGACCTGGGCAGGCGCTGCTGGGAACTTTGAAGGACTTTCCCGGAGCCAGTCTTGCGGCCGATTCGAGGGGAAGCCTCGGCCGCGCCCCACCCCCTCCCGGCTCCGAGTCGGCCAAGTCTCGGGCGACGGTTCCCAGCTTCTTTCCCAAACCGTGGCAGGGCGGAGGCCGGGCGCGGGCGGCGGGCGCACCGGGGTCTGCTCAGGCTCGGGGAGGGGCCGGGCGAGATGCTGACGGCCTGGAGCCCGCGCCGTGCTGCTCCCGCTGCCCAGGCCGCAGTGCCGGGATCGCACCTGTAGGCGGCCTCCGAGCAGCTCTCTGGGTGGCAAGAGACCGGCCTGGAAGGGACCGCGCGCCGCCGTCGCCCGCCGCACCTCTTGGCTTTCCGGGGTGGCAGTGGAGACCGCGGCCGCCTTCCACCTTGAGGCGGGCCTCGCAGTTAACGGCGACACTCCCGGGCATAGCCAAGGTCGAAGGAAACCTGCGGGCTGGCCGGACCCTCTGCCAACCCCTCTCGCAGCACACCTGAGGCTGCGTTTGAGGAGACTTCTTTAGTTCAGCTGAAATAAAGGAGACAGAGCTTTGGCCCTTATAATGGGTACGTCCTGCGGGAATAGTGAGCCCCCTGGGACTATCGGGCATGATGGGCAGCAATGGGTCAAGGGAAAATAATTTGCAATATACTGAGTTATGAGTGCAGAAAAGGTTGGGTAAATCGCGGTTATTTCCCGCATTTAATGGGTGGCTCAGATGGACAACATTTTCGGTGCTAGATCTCATCACGCCGGGGAATGAGGCAGCCAACTGAGCTCTTTACATTGGTTCCAAGTCACCAAGGGTGGTTTAGCAATCTTGGCGTTTTAACAGCCCAGGAAATACTCTTAAGAAAGGTAACTTCTCAGTGTGTAATGTGCCCCATCTTGATCATTGGTGAGATAATCCATATTTTGGAAGGGACCTATCCAAGAGCGGAACACATCCGCAGCTAGCATAGGCAGTAGCAACCTGAGCATTTTCACGTGCCCCGGTCCATCCAATTATCCTAAATGCAAGGCATCCAGTTGTCAACTGTAGTTGCATCTAGACAGACTTTTCTCACCAAAGTTTTCAAACCATATATATCCTCTACCTCCTGTCTATCTCCTTCTCCCTTGTACTCCCAAATGTCCATCGGGGTGCTAAGTAATGGTCTAAAAGCAAAATGCTTGTGGTGCAGGGGAAGACAGACAATTCATGGAGGCTGATGAGGTCTTAAATTACACACTCCTTGGAGTTCCCCATGTCTGAACCTGTTTTAATTCTGTGCCCCGTGGCTCGTCCCCCACACACTGCTCAGGAAGGAGGCTGAGCCCTTTAGTTGAAGAGTTTAGATCCAGCCACCTGGACTACACCTGAAAGGGCCACCTGAGATTTCAGGTGCCTCCAGGTAGTAATCCGGTGGGCATGTAAGCTGGGGTCAGTTCCAGGCCACAGTTGAGTTTAGCCCCCATGGCTCTTTTTTCTTAAGGAAGAGAACAAAGATTTTTTTTTGCAGGGGGGGGGGGGAGGTGTTTGAAACCATCTGATTATTAGTGACTTCACTATTCCTGTTAGGGTTAAACACAAAATTCTCTTGCCAAAGAGCACAGCGTCCCTCACCCTTCCTGAACTTGGGAACCCACTTTTAGAGAAGACAGTTGTGGGCTAGAGTGGATTCTTTCTAAAATTTTCACTTGGGACTCTTCCAACTAATTGGTACTCCCCCAAAAAGCCGGTCACGTTTACCGCAACAGACGTTAAATGGAAGCTCTGGTCTCCACTTCCTTGCAGGCAGCTCTTAGTCTCTTTCTCTAGAGAATGGGGAACTACTGCGGAAAGAACTCAAGCACACAGATTCCCCCTTGGCCAAGTCACATCCTGCCTTTGGATATAGCAAATGAACATTCCAGAGATAACGTTTCTATGGAAAGGGCCATGTTTAGCCATCACACCTACACCTGTGCAAAGGGGAGAAGTTTGTGGTCAGTTACCGTCTGGACGGTCTAATGTGTTCAAACCATAACCATCCTTAGGTATTTTTAATTTTAAACATGTATTTATTAGAGAGAGAGAGCAGGGGGAGGGGCAGAATGAGAAAGAGAATCTCAAGCAGACCTACCACTGAGCACAGAGCCCCATGTGGGGCCCCATATCACAACTCTGAGATCACGCATGACCTGAGCCAAAATCAAGAATCAGATGATCAACCAACTGAGCCACCAAGGCACCCCACTTTCCTTAGTTTTAAAAAGATGCCTTATTTCACTTATTCCACAGAACTTGCCCTATTGTACTGACTCATCAACAAACAGCAGTCCTGAACACCTCCTCACCAAAGGCTTAATAAGAGACATTTAAGCTATAACAACTGTATGTAAATACATTTGGTCAACTTAAATGCCTCAGCACTGTGATAAAAATCAGCAAATCAATATTTATTGAGAACTACACCTAGCAACATGGATGATCTCAAAATATGTCCTACTAATGAAAAGAAGCCTGACACAGAAGACTACATAGTATGAAACTGTTTCTATAGAGAGTTCTAGGGCAGGCAAAACTAATTTGTGGTAAAATGTCGACGGAAGGATGGAGATGAAGTGGGATGGTCTTGAGTCTTCTTCCAGAAGAGGGATAATGTTCTGTATCGTGATAAGCGTTTGTGTTACACAGGTGTGTGCATTTCTCAAAATACATCAGTGCACTTAAGACTGGTGCATCTCGTGTGTTCAAAAGAAACAAAATTGTGATACTCAACCTAATTATATGGGTGCTGAAGTATATAGAGGGAAGTGAAATGATATTTGCAGCTTGGAAATGCATTTTTAAAATGAGATTGTAGATGGAGAGAGGATGACTGGCTGGATATATGCTGAAGCAAAATAGTGAAGGGTTAATTAATGATAGGATCTATGTGGCACCTGGGTGGCTCAGTGGTTGAGCATCTGCCTTCAGCTCAGGTTGTGAACCTGGGGTCCTGGGATCAAATTCCACACCAGGCTCCCCATAGGGAGCCTGCTTCTCCCTCTGCCTATGTCTGCCTTTCTCTGTGTGTCTCATGAATAAATAAATAAAATCTTTAAAAAATTTAATGATAGGATCTAGATGGAGACATGCTGGTGTTCACATAAAATTCTTTCAAATTTCTCTGCCTGAAATTTTTCACTGCAGGATGTTCGGGAAAATAGTCATCGATATGCCAGGTATTCTGTAGGGTGCCAAGAGTATAGTAGGCAACACAAAAGCATTGGACTTAAACATTAGAGAGTGAAGGGCATTCCTGTAAGGGATGATGATAGTGGAGATTGTAGTAGCAAAAGGAAGGTACTTATTTTCCCCCCTTCCTTGTCTCCTTAATACCTTTCTTCTTTCCAATAAATAAGAGAAGAAGGTCCAAATATAAAGAGCCACGTAAACAATCTTTTAATATATTCCCTTTTTGTTTGCACATTGCAGAGAAGTTAAGGCAAATTCACGAGCCCTCCTCCATAGAAAAGCAGATGGGATATCTTTCTGTTCCTTTGCAGCAGAACCAAGGGATGCTTCAGTGTCCTATGAGCTCTTCTTTCCTTCTACCACCTTACCGCCTCAGAAAATGTAAGCCCCTGTAAATTCTGCCCAGCAGGCTCTCCAAGGAAACATAGCATCTGAAAATACAATCACCTTCATGGGTTATTCTCATGCTTCCACATCACAAGAAGTTCTGAGCAAAACAAACCTATGGGCAGCAAATAAGACGTTAAAAATTCAGGATAAAGTTATTGCTCCCACAGCAACCATAACCAGGCCACAGGTTTATACATTTAAGCATAGAGTGAGTAGATCCAGGCATCTTTTTTTTTTTCAAAGCTTCATCTTACATACACAAGAGAGATGAATTAATTTTCTTTGGAAACAAGAACTATGAATTTCTGGCCTTATTAACAGTAATTATGTATGAGCTTTCATTTAAAACATTGTTTTGGTTTGCCCATGAGCTCAGGTATTATAATATTGCCTGTCCTGCCCCAATGCTGTCTCACAGACATTAGGTGGAAAGCTATCAGGACAGAGTTATGTGTCCACGGCCCCTTTAACAAGCCAATCATTGAAATTCACAAAAAATCCAAGATGCAGAATCCAGGAACCGTGGAACTGATTTCCTCATTTTACTCCTTAAATTAAAACCAACGATTCTGTATGACTTGTCATAGTTTTATATAGTTTTATAATTTCATAGTTTACTGGGGAAAAAAAGTTCTACTTGTAAAATGTACCCTCTTCTACAGCTAAGAGCCTTTTTGAAAATGAAAAAATCTTGGGTGTAAATTGCTGTTAAATTGGCCTACTCAAAACAATTATAAATGATTCACTCGCCCTCCTTTTTGTGGTGATGATGTAGTGAGTTTTCTATTCTGTGAATGACACCTGAACAACTTGACCCATAGATATTCTGGGATAGCATTTAAAAAAACAAAAGGCAGAAAACCAAATTGCTCCATTTGTACAGTTGACTGATCTAAATGCAACTAACAATTTTCTGTAATTGCAAAGTGTGACTGAGCTCTTACAAACCTTTTTATCTCCTAAAAGGCTCTGGAAATTATACTCTCAGAAGCAGGTAGCATGTGGAAACTACCAAAATACAATTCGCTCTGTGAGCACCTTTTCATCTTGTTTGCATTCAGCTTTTGCAAATACGAACAAACCCAAATCTACCTCCAGATCTAAAAAAAAGATTTGTAAGAATCAAAGTAGTTGTTGGAACTTGGGAAAAGGAAAGCTAAATATATTTAGTTATCTGAGAAAATTTCAAAACATACATAAATGTGAGAGTCAAAGGAAGGTGATTACACCTGCCAATGGCATGAAAGCCACGGGCTTTCCAATCACAGTATTTCATGTTTGGGTTAATGGTTCTCAATAAATTACAAGACTATGTCTGTGTTTGACACTTTTGTTCTCAAGCCAATGGTGCCTTTCCTGATGCCCTCCTCTAAATTAGAAGTTATGAAGAACATGAAAAGTGGGTGTTTGCAATCCTTAGGTTTTTCATTTGGAATGTAAATAGTTGTTTTTATTATTGTCTTTATGCCAAGAGTGCTCAAGGATGGCTAAAGAAGCATTCACTTGGGCACAGAAATATGGCACAAGTACTACCTATAAACTTCTAGATCCTTAGATATTAGTCATAACATACACAGATTTTTATAAGCATCATTTAAAAATGATTTCAGAACATGCCAAAGATTCTTTTCTCTTTTGGAAATAAACTTAAGGCATAGAAAACTTAAAATGACTGTAAAGGAGAAAGTTTCGTTTCCAAAAGATGGCTATTGCATCTATGGAAGTGGTAATATTTTTTTCAAAGGCAGGTAACAACTAGAGAAGTCAATTTTACATTTTCTTAGAATAGTTTGGCAGTAATTCATGTGAAGAGGACTGGGGGTTTTAATAGACCACATGTGTAATATGCCTTAATGGTGCAACACACCTACTAAAAATACTAAGGCCACATTCTGAGGCTGCATTACTAGAAATGTAGATTAGCAGTCAAGGAAAAATCATAGCTCTAGCATATTCTACACTAGCCTTAACACAACTGAGGTGTTTTGACCAGGTCTGGGCACCATTGTTTTTAAAATTGGGGTAAATCGAGATAACAAAAAATTTGCCATCTTAACCATTTTTAAGTGTACAGTTCAATAAAAGTATATTCATGGTGTTGTGAAACCGATCTCCAGAACTTTTTCGTCTTCCCAAACTGAAACTCTGTACCCATTAAACAACTCTCCATTCCTTCCTTCCCCCAACCCCTGGCAATCATCATTCATCATCCTGCTTTCTATGAATTTGACTACTCTAGCTACCTCACATAAGTAGAATCATACAGCATGCCTTTTTTCTTTTTTTAAGATTTATTTATTTGGTGAGAGGGAGGGGACGCAGACTAGGTTGAAGAGGGGCAGAAGGAGAGAGAATCTGCTGAGCACAGAGCCTGATGCGGGGCTCCATCCCAGGACCCTGAGATCATGACCGGAGCTGAAATCAAGAGTCAGATGCTTAACTGACTGAGCCACCCAGGAACCCCAGCAATTATCTTTTTGTGACCGTCATTTCATTTAGCATAGTGTCCTCAGTGTTCATATCATAGCATGTGTTAGAATCTCCTTCCTTTGTAAGACTAAATAATATTCCATTGTATGTACACACCACATTTTGCTTCTCCATCCGCTGGTGGACACTTGGGCTGTTTCCATCCTTTGACTATTGTGAACAATTTCGCTGTGAACGTGGATCTACAAAGATCTCTTCAAGACCCTGCTTTCAATTATTTTGGATACATGCTGAGCACTGTTTTTAAGAACCATATTGACAGCTGGGCCATGCTTAGAAGAAGATTTGCATTTTGGATCTTTCAGCCCAGCAATTGGAGGACTTGGGAGCGTCTATTTGGAGGAGCGTGGACAGGAGGCATAGCAGCTGTCTGCAGTACTGGAAAGTCTGACGTGGGTAGGAGCCGAATTGAAATGCTGCAAGCAGCAGACAAGGCTCAGTGGGTGGAGGTTACCAGAAAGTTGATTTTGACTCAGCAGAAAGACAAGCTTTGTTTTCATAAGAGCTATTCCTTAATGTCATAGGCTGCCTTGGGGATCGTGAGTCCCTGCCAGTGAAGGTAATCAAACAGAGCCTGCTGGGACCATAGGACAGGGGCAGCAGACAGGGAGATTCCCCATCCTGGGTGGGAGCCTGAACCAGGTGATTTCCTAGGAGCCTCATCTCTATGAGGCCATGCCAGGACTAATGAGTAGTATGGTGATTCAGGTCTACACTGCAGAGAGAATCTAGGAGTATAAATAAAAAAAAAAAAAATCTAGGAGTCAATTTTCGACCAATGTGATGTTGATGCCACTGACTGAGGATTAGCAGAGCCTGGGGTGCGGGAGTGAGAACGGCATGGACGCATCTGCTTTCTGAACTGACTTCTCCAGTATCAATCACACACATATTTACCAAATGGTTATGGCAAATCAGTTAAGCCTAAATGTCGCGGAGCTGATCATCATGCCCCTGGCTCCTTATTATCCTGTCCCTTGCCATTTTGATGAGAGGACCAGCAGTGTTGGCATCACCGGGGAGCTTGATAGAAATTTGGATTCTCAGCTTGCCCCAGACCTTGTGAATCAGAATCTGCAATTTCACAGGATCCCCAGACAATTCATATACACGATAAGGTTTAATCTACGTCTAATATAGAAACAATCTGTATGTAGTTAGGCAGAAGCTATCAAATGTTCTTTCCAGGAATGGTTGCAATACTGTATCACTGGGGAGGAGTGTTGTTCCATCACCGGCTCAGTGTCATAATGGGAATTCCTCACAGTTATTTATCCAAGTATATGTTTATATACATATACTTTTTAAAAAAGATTTAATTACATATTTGAAAGATAGAGAAAGTGAGCACAAGCTGGGGGAGGAAGGGGGCAGAGGGAGAAGCTAGCTCCCTACTGACTGGGGAGCCCAACGTGGGGCTCAATTGCAGGACCCCTGGATCTTGACCTGGGCCCAAGGCAGACTAAGCCTCCCGAGCGCCTCTATACTGGCATATTCTTAAAAGAAAATCAGAAGGCTTTCAGGTAAAATATGCATGTAAATAAATATCAGGACCAAGGAAAATAGAGCTAAAAGAAGACCAAGATCAGGGAGGAAAAATAATAAACGGAGACAAGCAGGTTGAGCATTAACTATTTGAGTTGAGAATTGGATGCTGAGCTCACTGACAGCCAAGCTGACCAAGAAAAGTTACAAGATTAACTTTACTCATGCACCCACAAGCTAGTCCCTCAGGTGAAGCAAAGCTTTTCTTGGCGTTTTGTTATGAAAAATATCCACATATGCGTGGGTATATTGTTACAGATATTTGGAGGCCTGGGCCTTATATATATGGAATGCTGAGAAATACAACTATTTTCTGAGAACGATGTATACTGGAAATTTGAGGGCATGACACCAAAGTGCTGCTCAGGGAAAGCAGGGTGGGGTGGGGATGGGGGTAAGGGAAGAATACATCTTTCTGAAATTTTGCTTAATCCAAACATGATTCCTAACTAGTATGGTGGCTTTGGTTTTGTTTTTTAAAAAATACTGCTTAGCAACTATTTATCGAGTCACTGAGTAAATTCTCATGTGTAAGAAATGATTACAGATGAATTCCTAACAATTTAACTGTTCATATTCTAAAAACATTCACAAATTGCCCTGTCCAAAGATCAACCCAAGATGGGCCTTTTTAGCACAGCTTTTCTGAGCTAACTAATCTTCCAGTTTACATGGTCGTGATTATGCGGGGTGGTAACACAGGTTTCTCCCCCACAATTATGTAAATTGCCCTCTTATATAGATGTGTAGATTACTGAAACTCAGTAGTTTTTTCTGGGAAGTAAAGCTATTGGGTTATAAGCCCTCTCTCTATTTCTTCCTTTCTTCCTTTCTTTATTTCTTTTTCTTTTCTTTCCCTTTCTTTTCTTCTTTGTAGGGTACTTACAAAAAGCCTTTTATGTGGGAAATATCAGAAAGGGAGACAGAACATGGAAGACTCCTAACTCTGGGAAACCAACCAGGGGTGGTGGAAGGGGAGGTGGGCGGGGGGTGGGGGTGACTGGGTGACCGGCACTGAGGTGGGCACTTGACAGGATGAGCACTGGGTGTTATTTTGTATGTTGGCAAATTGAACACCAATAGAAAATAAATTTATTATTAAAAAAACAATAGAAAAACAAATAAGCATTATGTTTGCAAAAAAAAAAAAAAGCCTTTTATGAGCACCGAAGGAGTTGAAATAAGCCATTTAGCTTCCTCAAAAATGTAAATTTTACAAGAATGGTAATATGGCTAATCTGATATCAAAAAGTACTACACTTAGTTTTTCAATGTCTTGATTTCTGTACTCCACAGGTACACCTGTACTCCACAGGTAATAAACGTATAAGCTTAGCTTCAGTTTAAATTTACTTTTCAAGTTTTCTTCATCTTTCCTTTCCTGCTCTCATAATTACAGATGCATCTTTGATTAATTGCAAAAAATCACCCCAACTCTTTAACACCCCCCCAAACCCCATATCCATACGCCCCCTTTGGGATGTGATTTTTATGGCTCCTCCCCCTAGGAGGTGTGGCCTATTTCCCCACCCCAGGAATCCGTGCTGGCCTCCTCACTCGCTTTAGGGAAGGAAGCACAGGTGCCCAAGTGCAGGCTGAGAGCCTAGGCCCCCAGAGATCCTGCGCATTTCTATATTCTCTTTACTTCAAGACTGATATTGCCGTCGGACAAGCTGGGCTAACCTGCTGGAGAACTAGAGATAATGTAGAGGAAAACTGAGTGATCCCAGCAGAGGTCTTCCTTAACCAGTCAGCACCCATCAGTTGACTGCGCACACACACCAGGAAGCCCAGGTGAGATCCACCTACTCGACCCATTTGAGCAGAACCTCCCAGCCAGCTCATAGACTAGTGAGAAATAACAACCCGCCTTTTAAGTCCGTATATGTGGGGTTGGTTTGTTATGCAGCACTATTGTGGCAATAGATAACGGATATGGCCTCTGTGGGCGAAAAGTTAAAGAAAACAGAAACACAAAAGTCGTTTGCAAGCCTGAAATGAGTGATAATTGCCACTAGCTAAGCCTAGCCTGGGGCGACAAATCTTCAGTCTCCACTTGAGAAAGGAAGCTGACATGTGAGTTCAAGTCGCATTATTATAGGAATAATCTTGGCTCTGCTCAAATTCTCTTAAAAAATGTTATTTACAGTCCTGTAAGATGATCATGGCAGAGACTCTTGTAACCATAAAGTACTTAAATATAATCAGGGGATGTCCTCCTTCCCTCTTGACTGCTACCCACAGGACAGAGAACTCTTGCACGTAATAGACTAATTCCTGTCCCAAGGAGGGGTGGGATGTTATACTCTGTACTAGTCCATCTGGATGGTTCCCAAACCCGTATACGCCCGTCATACTTGTCATTGGACTACATCATTTAATCCACTATTCCTTACACGGGTGAATAGGAGTGCTAGAAAAAAGTCACTTCTTTGCAAACTGAGTAGAACTTGATGAGAATAAATGTGAGTAGCTAAAAATATATTCTTGTTGAATGAATGTGAAAAAGACAACTTGATTCCCAAGTGTCTTTTAACTTTCATTCCAATTTAAAGAAAACCAAAACTGTAAATTATAAATGAGGTGCTACAGATGAAATAGGATGCAATGCCAGCCACTTAAAAAGCTTTGTCTTAGACCAAAAGCTAGAAATAACCATTTGTATGATCTGTGCGTGTCATGCTTTATGATTCCATCTTTAAATGATATTCTTGATTAACCAATAATTGGTCATGATTGCATCACTTAAGGGTTTATTCTATTAGTAGAACTTGGAATGCCTAACATATAACGGGAGCACAGGAACTAGTTGATGAATGAATTTGTTGAATGAATTAGTTGCAAATTGCCGACAATATTCATCGCAACCAAACCAGACATGTCTCCACACACCAATGTATTTCAATATTGAGTGTGAAAATCAGTACTCTAGAAGCTGAAGGAATGGCTTAGCTTTCCAGCAAACCTCTTTAAATATCAATTCTTTTATCCCAGGTCATTGAAAAAGGCTAAAACTGGGGTTTTGGTGTTACCTGAGGTTCTATTAGCATGTATCATAATCACCTGGAGGACTTGTTAAATCAGATTGCTAGGATCTACCACAGTTGCCAATTAGTAAATCTGGTGTAAGACCCTAGAATTTATATTTCTTTATTTTTTAAAATTTATTTTTTTAAGATTTAGTTTATTTGAGAGAGAGAGAACAAGCAGGAGGGAAGGGCAGAGGGAGAAGCAGACACTCTGCTGAGCCGGGAACCCCATTTGGGGTTCAATCCCAGGACCCTGAGATCATGACCTGAGCTGAAGGTAGATGCTTAACTGATTGAGTGACCCAGGTTCCTTTATTTATTTTTATTTTTTTTAAATAAATTAATTTTTTATTGGTGTTCAATTTACCAACATACAGAATAACACCCAGCGCTCATCCTGTCAAGTGCCCCCCCCCAGTGCCCGTCACCCATTCACCCCCACCCCCTGCCCTCCTCCCCTTCCACCACCCCTAGTTCGTTTCCCAGAGTTAGGAGAAAAGGGAACCCTCTTGCACTGTTGGTGGGAATGTGAACTGGTGCAGCTACTCTGGAAAACTGTGTGGAGGTTCCTCAAAGAGTTAATAATAGACCTGCCCTACGACCCAGCAATTGCACTGTTGGGGATTTACCCAAAGATACAGATGCAATGAAACGCCGGGACACCTGCACCCCAATGTTTATAGCAGCAATGGCCACAATAGCCAAACTGTGGAAGGAGCCTCGGTGCCCAGGTTCCTTTTTAAAAAGATTTTATTTATTCATCTGAGAGAGAGAGAGAGAGAGAGAATCTCAAGGAGACTCTACGCTGAGTGCAGAGGCCAATGCGGGGCCAGATCTCATGACCCTGAGATCATGACCTGAGCCAAAACTAGGAGTCAGATGCTTAACCAACTGTACCACTCAGGCACCCCTAGAATTTATATTTCTAATGAGCTCCCAGGTGATGCTATGCAGGGACCAAACTATTAATTACTGACCTAGCATAGCCTGAAAGTGATCAATTACCAAGGTAATCTGCCCCTCCCCCATCTATCTACCCTCCCCAGCCCATTTAATTCCTTCAATTACTAAATTGGCCAAGAAGATTGAGAAGTGGGGTGGGGCAACCAAGTTATATAACCTGTGCTAAATGCACAGTAGTGTTGCCTTTGTGTATTACATAATTTAACCCCCACAGCAACACTATAAAGTTGGCATTAATATCTCCATTTTACAGATGAGAAAATTGAGGTTCAAAAAGGTTATATACTTTTGTAATTACTCACTCAACTGGGGGACACAGCTAGAAATCAGTAAAAAGTCAGGATTGGTCAAAACCAAAGGCCCCATTCTTTCCATAACAGCTAATGGGGACCTAAATTATGTCATTAGGATGAACACTTGAATCTAAAGCAGGGCTACTTATATGTTTGTGAATCCCTGAGCATCTTGTTGAAAGGCAGATCCTTATTCTGTCTAGGACAGGCCTGAGAGCCTTTATTTCTCATAAGCTCCCAGGTGATGCCAAGGCTGTAGTCTTCCCTGAACACATTTGGAGAAGTGAGGCTCTGAACCCCATTGGCATCAGTGCAGAGTCTGAGATGTCTCTCAGCAGGAACTGGAGATCCCGAATGGTCCTTTAATTATGTCAGACACAATACAATTTGCCTCTTATTTTGTCAATGAAGAATTTGGGATCAAAAGGGGGAATCTGTGTTAAAAGAATGAGCTGAAGGAGGAATGCCAAGGCCATACATTCTTCTTGAGAATGTATTTAGCTGAGGGGAGGGAATTGGGTTCATAACAAGAATATCCACTGCTTGTGTCCTATCACAATCTCACCTGGGAGCAGCAAGGGCATTGGGTCAGCTGTTCACCAACTGCAGAAGCATATGATGGGAATCTAGAACAATCCACTCTGCCCTCCTGGTTACTATCAACAGGAAAAGGGAATGTGAATTATAGTGAAAGAATCTAAGAGGTCTCTTCACATCTCATGACATAACTGTTCCTGATTTATTTTCTTGACTTACGTATAGTAAAATTCACTCCTTTTGCTGAATACCTCTGGCTTTAATTTTTTTTTTTTTAGGTTTTATTTATTGGGATGCCTGGGTGGCTCACTTCTGTGAGTTTTGGCAAATGCAGACAGTCATGTAATCACTATCAAGATATAAATATTCCAACACCATGCACACCCCATCATGCTGCCCCTTTGTACTCATCTCCTCTCTATATGTCCTAGAGCTTTGCCTTTGCTAGAATGTTATAGATGGAGCCATACAGTGTTCAGCCTTTTGAGTCTGGCTTCTTTCACTTAACAAAAAGCACTTGGGATTCATTCATGCTGTCTTGTGTAGCAACAGTTCTATCCTTTTTTTTTTTTTTTTTTTTTCTACATGATATTCCATTGTAGGAATGTACCACAGTGTATTTATCTGTTCCCAGGTGAGAGATCTTTGGGCTTTTTCAGTTCTTGGTGATTATGAATGGAGAGAGCTGCTATAAACATTTGCATACAGGTTTCTGTGTGAACATAAGTTTTCATTTCTCATAGGTGAAGACCTAGGAGTGAGTTTACTGGGTCATTTGGAAAGGATATGTTTATAAGAATCAAATTGTTTTCCAGAGTGACTGTACCATCTTGCACTGCCTCTTGCAATAGATGAGTAATCTTTCTCTTTTAAAGATCATTTATTTGTTCATGAGAGATACAGAGAGAAAGGCAGAGACATAGGCAGAGGGAGAAGCAGGCTCCTCGTAGGGAGCCTGATGTGGAACTCGATCCTGGGAGCCAGGCAGCACGCCCTAAGCCGAAGGCTGATACTCAACCACTGAGCCACCCAGGTGTCCCAGTGAGTAATCTTTCTGAGCTTCACACCACAAACTGCCCCTAGCCTCCAGACACAGTACAGTGTTCACTTTAGGATCTTATGGAGGAAGCTGCCAGTAGCCTGAGCTGCCTGAGAAAAGGCTGAGGTCAGAGGCTTTGGGACAGTGAGGGAAGGTGGCTCACCTCCCCCAGCTCCTCCCAGCTTCCAGACCCATCTGCTGAGGCCTGAGTGCCACCTCCTTGAGGGAGGCTTTGAGCCCACCTCTCTCCCCTGCAAGTGTGCAGTCCCCCAAACACCACCCTCCTGGGCCAGGCTTTGTTGCCAGCTAATGTGACTTTGAAAAGAAGTCCTTCCCCCTCCTGTCAAAAGGAGGCTAAGAAAGGCTCTCAGATCAATCCTCAGCAGATATACCGAGTCACACAAAGCTCCAGCAAATCCTTTATTCTCTACTTGGAGCAGCTGCTGTAGCACTACCACCCCTCCCTGGCTCTGCCCCCAGTGGAAACCTGAAAGCTATTCATATCATTTAATCCTGTTGAAAATCCTCTTCGCTCTCTCACTGAGGTGCGGCTGGCTGGAGGTAAACCTGGGCTTAATTCTTATGCTGGAAAGGAGATGAAAGATGTCACATGATTTGACATCCTATTCAGGAAGCTGATTCTTCCCTAACCTAGAAGCTTCTATTCATAACCCCTGTTTGAGAGTGGTTAAAATAACATCTTCAAGGAAAAGTAACATTTGGATTTTTTTTTTTTAACCATGCATTCACTTCTGAAAAGATAGCAAAAGAACCCAGGTAAAGTAGAGATGTTTGAGGGGAGTTTGAGTAGACTTTCACCTATGGATTGTTAAGGATCTTTACTAAATTTTTTATACTCTATTTTAGACATGGCTGAAGAAAACTAAGATAATTTTACTCAACTGCCAAGCACAGCCACAGGTTTTTTTTTTTAAAGTAATCTCTGCACCCAACGTTTGCAGTTTGAGTGAGACTCAAACTCATGATCAAGAGTTGTATGCTTTACTGACTGAGGCAGCCAGGCACCCCACAGCCATGCATCTTGGGTCTTTCCCCTGCCACCAAGGAATGTGAGATCTTATAGCCAAGTCCTTTAATTTTAAGAAACTTGGTCATAAGATACTGATATATTCAGAATGAGCATCAAACCTCTTTTTATTCCAGAACTCACTGATACTTATGAGAAACATGCTCCCTGAACTTCTCAGGTCTTTCCAGGCTTGGAGAAGTCCCCTCATAAGAGTCCCATAGTTCATACAGTTACAAGGAAAGCAAAAGAACAAAGGGAATTTCACCCATCCATCAAACAATAAATTCCTTCTGGCTAGTTTCAGGACCCCAGAAGGATCATTTATTAAGCTTCTACTAAATGTAGGATGGTCCAGAAGGCTTACCAGAGAAACACAGATGTAAGGCTGCCTGGAGGCTTTTGTAGTCATAAGGTACTTGGAAAAAAAAAAAAATAAGAAGAGTAGCAGAGAGACAGTGTTCACAATCTTCACTGCACATTAGAATCACCTGGGGAGCCTTAAAGATTGCTGCTGGGCCCCACCCCCAGAAAGTCTGCTTTAATTGGTCTACTTGGCAGCTTAGGCACTAAGAATAATTGAAATCTTCCAACATGTGGCCAAGGCTGAAACTTAGCTCTGGCTTCACAAACCGTGTACTAAGAAGGGGACAAATCAATGACAGACCAATGACATTCTCTTCCATAGAAGGCCCATCAGAGGGGGGTCTCATGGCCACAACAGGACAGGAAAGTTGGATCAGGAAAAGCTTTAGGACACATAACAGGACTGGGATCTGGAATTGTGGTGAAAGAGAAACTGAGAGAATGCCATGTTGTCAAGAGGGGAATGGAATCAGCTAAGGAAGGAGCCAAAAAGAAGGGGAGAGCCTTTAGAAGAAAGTGTTTCTTGAAGATAGTGCTTCAGAAGGTAAAATTACTTTCACGTGTATTTTCCCTTAAGCCTACAGAGGCAATAAAGTGTAAAGAATATGAGATAGACTGGGGTTCGAATCCCAGCTCTGGGATTATTTCTGTAATCTTGGGCAAATTCCTTAACCCCTCTAAGCCTCAGTTTTCCCATCTGTAGGATGGAAATAATAATAGTACTTTCCTCACCAGGTGGCTAGGTAAATTGAATAACATTGTGTTAAATGCTTGATTCAACCCCTGGCAGACGGTAGCTCTCCATAGGTTTTAATGGCCATTACCATTATCATCACTGTGGTCACCATGAAATGGGCTGTGAGGTGGAGATCTAAGGTCAGCCTCCATCAAAGAATATAGGAGAGGGAGAAATGAGTAAATTTTTTTTTTTTCCAAATAGAGTAGAAACTAAAAAAATTCCAGAAGCTAAGGTTAAAGGAGCTCTTTGAAAAAGACATCATAATTGATACATTTGAGCTCTGAGAGGCTTCTTATATCTCTGAAGAAGTCTGTGTTTGATATCTTCAGAAGGAACAGAGGTAGCATGTAACCAAGGAGCGAGGCAGGTTATATCACCCAATGAAAAACTTGCTGAGTTGATTTGAGTTGAAATGGAGGCAGCTAAGGTGGCAGTGATACCAGCTTTTGGATGGTGCTTGACCCTACATGACAGCACAGCAGAGTGAGTTGGTGGCGAGGCCCTAATCAGTGGCGATGAGTCCTGGGCTTGAAGGAGTGTACCCAGGAAAGAGGAGCAAGATGAGTGTGGGGAAGATACTGGTGTGTGGGTTTGAGAGGTTGTTAGTAGGTCATAAGCAATAGAATGGAAAGAGCAGCTGGAAGGTGAAGTTAAGATGGAGCCTGAACAGAGGAGGCTGGTGAAGAGTCCACTCATATCAGAGAGGGTTTGTTTAGTTTTCTGGCCCTTGAACCTGCTCTTCCTTTGCACTGCCACAGGAAAAATGAGAAGGGTGGCAGGAAATGTCCAGTGTTCCACCAAGGATCAAAGTTAGTGTATCCTTGTTGGTTTTATGGCCTCACGCTAAGGCCCAGGTAGTAATCATCAAGCTCCCTTTTTACTCTGGAGTTCTGGGTACCCACTCTCTCCTACCTGTCTGTCTTCTGGGTCCTTCCTGCATTTACAAAGTCCTTCAGGGGTGCACCTCTTAGCCAGCTGCTGGACCATTCCCTAAGATCTCACAATTAGGTATACATAAGAATCGTTTTTGAAAAATTGTGAAGCGATTTGCTCCCCTCTCCCAGCCGCAATTCGGATTCTGGAAGTGCAGGGTAGAGGGGGTGCTATGCTGGGAACCTGCTTTTAATGAGCTTCCAGCTGCAGCTGCTGGTCGGTTTATACTTCAAGAAGCCTACTCTAGCTGCCCTCAGGAGTCTTGAGTGTATGCCTTTGCTTATCTGCTGGGGGGCGGGGGGATTAGACTTCAGTAAATTCTCTAGGGGATGTTAGTTGGAACTCTGGCCTCAAATGGATCTTCTCAGTGGAAGTTTATTAATAGGACTCAAATGTTAGCCCTTTTAGAGTAGCTTTTGTGTGTGATATCCAAGCTTTCCCAAGGAGAGTCACCATTCCTTATTGTGTCCCATCTAAGTATGTGAGATTCAGAAGTGTAAGGTGAGTGCCGGGCGGGGGAGTAGGTGGGTGGGGGGAGGGAATGTATCTATACAATTTTGTAAATTTAATCTGTATGTCATACATTTTTGCACCTGGGGAGGGGGTGTTGAAGAGGAAGACACTCTTTCCTTCTTAATGAACTTTTGGACAGTCGCGTCTACTCTGCTGAACTTACATTGTAGTTTGAGCCCCAAACCCAAAACTTTCCAGAAGGGATCCTATTGTTTCTCCTTCGTCTGCCAGGATGAAATCCTCAATTCAGTTTGACCCCACATTATTCCCTTTCTGGATTGGGCAGTTCTACAGTGAATTGATGTCATCTTTTATAGGAGCAAAGTCTAATCTAAATGCTTTGCCAAAACAAAGCCCTCTGGTTACTTCAAACGTGTAGATTTTTGAGGTTTGATCATCCAAGGGGGTGTAAAGTTCTGTTCTCAGAGACTCAAAATCTTCCTACAGAGGGCCACATGGAGAAATCAGATCAGCCCATGGTTTGGTGTAAACCAGTCCATCTTAATTCCTATTTGGGGTTTGTAACTGCTTGAATAGCTGAGAAACTCAGCGTGGAGTCATTTTACCTAACTAGTTTTATTTTGTAGACTTGCCACCTGTCCCAAGGCAGCCTAAACGGAGTGAGGCCTGGTGTCCCCGCAAAAAGAGGTGGTTCTTAGGCGACAACTGGAGTTTATTTTGATCTCTATCTTTTGAAGCCAGAAACTGTTCATGTGTGACTTTAAAGAAAACTGTGATTTTTTTTTTTTCCTAGAGCAAAGCTGCAATTTGAAGGCAGGATTCTATTAAAAACAGACAAATAATTCCCATTCCTTCCTGGTCCTGCCTATTGTTTTCCTAAGTTTGTTTGGATTCCCAGATTGAATCCTGCTGGTTAACCCTCCAGAGAGAGGGTCCTGGCCACTGCCATCCCGTGAGGTGATGGTCTCATAAGCTCCTTGGGGAACACATCCTGTTTCTCCGTCAAAGAGGCATTTGAAGGATGTGGGAGAATGACTCCTGTCTTCCCCATTTAGGGAGCCTTTATTTCCTTTCTCTGTTTTGTCTATAGACTATTCCAGGCCTCCTAAGAAAAAAACACTGTTCAGGAGCCAATATCGCTTACAGGTAATAAGTAGTAAATTATGGGATTGGTTTAAGAAACCCATGACCCTGCCCTCAACAAGTGTTCCCTTCCCCCATCCGCTACACATACTCATCAGAGACCATGATCTGAGATTCACAGGGTATCTGTGGATGCATCCGCTGATGATGTTCTATGTGTGCCACATCCTTCCGAGCCATGGCCAGCATCCCTAGTCACATGATCATGGGTGCCTTTTCCCAAGGAGCCGTGATGTGCCCCATGTCCTTCATGAAGCCAGTGCTAATTAATCAGAGCTGAGATGGTAGTGGCAACCTACTATCCGTCCCTGAGTCAAACACTGACTTTTCTTTCAAAAGGAAAGCTTTCTGGATATGGTGACGTAGTGATATTGCCAGGTTGGTGTGATTTGGACTCTTTTCTTCCTACATCCACAGGCTGGTTTAGACAGGGAGAGGAATGCTGCACTGTCCTAGATGTCTTCGCTCTGTGGGAAGTACAGGTTCTCACCAGTAAATGCAGATGTCATTGGTTGTGTACACAAGTAAGCTCATACTTGCTGAGAAAATACCTAATTGAGAAATAATGAGAGGAAACTCTCTTTTTTTCTCAGTCTGAACATGAAAGATCCACCGCTGATTAAATATATCTGGGAAAGAATCACTTCTCCTCAGCTTTAAACTGAAACCTCTAAAGCCTCTTTCCCAGAATATTCCAAATACAAATGGGCAAGTTGTATTATTTCCAACTTGCCTTTTTCCTTAGGGAAAACGAGTGATGTCTGAGACTGGCAGACACGGAGCTCTGCGCATCCTGATAAAGATAGGGACTTTAGGCTAGCAAAAAATCCAAATAAACAGATTTTTCAAACAAACCAGCTTTCCTTTTGGTAGCTGAAAAGGAAACCCCACATCCAGGAGGAATGCAGATCAAAGCAGAGTCTACAAATGATGCAGAAACACATAAAATAACAAACAAGCCTGGTGGGAAGAGGGAACTTTTTGTAAAAGAATAGGCCTCTTCATATTACACTGAAATTGAATGCAAGATCGCAAGCAAAGATACATGAGTTGGGAATACAAAGCTATAGTTTCTTCCCCCTTTTTTGGAGCCGAGGGTATACCTTTAATAGGTCAGATTGGAAGCCACTAAAAGCAACGGACAAAAGATAGGCCTCTTGTTGGAAATCTTGCCTAGTTTACCTTTTGCGGTCACCTTTGCCTTTCTCTTTCTTGGTATAAAGTGGACAGAATAATTAGTCCACTCTGGCTGTAAAGGTGGAACCCGCATTACCGTGGTTTCCGTGCATTCCATGTCAAAAGCTGAGCCTTTTTCACTTTTGCAAACCTGGTTCTGTTTAAAATGTGTTCTCAGGTGACAGATTTTAAATTGTTGACATGATGACGTTTTTCATTCAGAGGCTGTCCTTTTCGCTGGTGTTAAAGTTTATTTGGGTTAAACTCTCAGTTGGATCACGGTTAGCAAGGCACAAAACCACTCTTAGGACACTTTATCCTTGGGAATGAAGCTCATTAAATCATATCTGTGTTCTGATAATGAGGTGCTAAGTGGCCACTGAAGACACGAAATGCTATTGGACGCTATTATTATTTAAAAACCAAGATTACTGTCAGTGTTAAGTATCTTATACTTTTTAAGAACCATTGGAATGAATGCTCAGTAGTGTTAGAGTCCTCTTGAAAGACCTTGAGGTGCTAAGTGCACATTTAGTTGAGCTTCTAGCTCATATACTACCTCTGTTTGGAAAGGGGAGTTGACTGTCACTTTTAGGTAATTTTTAGTAACTTGCCCCTCAAAGCAGTACTGGTATCACCTGGGAGCTTTACCTGGGGGTACCTTCTTCAGAGTTTTTGGGTCACTGCATCTACTTATCTTCAAATATACTGGGTGCCTGACAAATTACTCTTCCCAGTGGTTGCATCAATTTACACTCCTACCTCCATCCAATAACTCTCTTTCCTGTTTCATATTCTTCCTGATATGTGGTCATACCTAAAAAAAGTATTTTTACCAATTTTTGATGGGAAATGGTACTTTCTTTCAATTTGTACTTTCCTGTTTATTTGTGAAATCAATTACCTTTATAGATGATTTTTGACGTTTGGATTCCTTTTCCGTATAAATCCTTTGCCTTACTCTTTTTCTTTCTGAGTTGCTTGTCTTTTTCTTGAAGATTTGTAGGAGTGAGATATGTATTCTGGATAGTAATTCTTTATTGTTACAAGCACTGGAAATAGGAAATATCCTTTTCCAGTCTGACCTTTTTCATTTTTTTGATGGAGTCTTTTGATAGGCAGAAATGTTAAATTTTAATGGAGTTGAATTTATTAATCTCTATTTTTGTGACTTGTGGCAGGTTTTTGTATGTTGTTAGGAAAATCCTCCTTACCTTAAAATCAAAAGCAGGTTCTCCTGTGTTGCCACCGTTAGGCCTTTAGACCACCTGGGATGGATTCTTGTGTGTTGTGTAGTGCAGGGATCTAATTACATGTGTAATGAGCTATCTTCCCAGCACCATTAATACATGGTCCATTGTTCCCTCAGTAATCTATAGTGCCTCTTCTGTTACATGTCACTTTCTGTATGAATGGGACCATTTCAAAGATCTCTATTTTGTCCTATTGACTTCCGTTTATCTTTGTGCCAATACCACACTGCATTCATTACTATCACTATACATTACAAAATACTAGATTTTGGTAAATGAATTTCTCTATTCATCCTCATTCTTTGTCAGAATTGGCTTGGCTCTTCTTGGGCCTTTTCCCAATAATTTGATTGTGAAGGTCCATGAAAAACTGTGTGGACATTTTCATTGGAATTGCATTTAGAACTGGAGGGTATTATGCTGAGTGAAATAAGTCAATCGGAGAAGGCAAACATTATATGGTCTCATTCATTTGGGGAATATAAAAAATAGTGAAAGGGAATAAAGGGGAAAGGAGAGAAAATGAGTGAAAATATCAGTGAGGGTGACAAAACATGAGAGACACCTAACTCTGGGAAATGAACAAGGGGTAGTGGAAAGGGAGGTGGGTGAGGGGTTGGGGTGACTGAGTGATGGGCACTGAGGGGGGCACTTGGCAGGATGAGCACTGGGTGTTATGCTATATGTTGGCAAATAGAGCTCCAATAAAAAAAATATATATGTTTTAATTTGCAGACTGATGTATTTACAATTTTGTCATCCCACCTCTGAACATGCTTTGTTTATTAAAGGTATTAATGCCCCTTAATGAGGAATTTATCTATAAAATCCTTGCATATCTTTTGTTAGGTTCTTTAGGTACCTTTCATTTTTTGTGTCTGTCAGTTTGCACCAAGAACTCAGACATACACATTTATTTATGCTGCAAGTTTAAAATGTATTGGCTGCTCAGAGGGCTGTATAGAATACAGTTCTTGCCTCTTTACCTCACATTCTTATTGAAGAGCAAAGACCGATGAGGTGCCAATCATTGTCAGATTTAGCTGATGCTAAGTAGTAGAGAAGGAGGATGAGGCCATAGGTGAACTGGTTTAGTTGGAGAAGGGCCTCAGAAAAGAGGAGGAGCCAAAAGGTCCAGTTGCATTTTGATAGAGATGAAATGCATGTTTAAAGAAAATCTATGAACATAAACACATGTTTAGATGACAGAGGATTGAGGATAGGGAGAGAGAAAACTGTGGCCAGACTCTGGACAGCCTTGAATGCCAGGAGTTTGGGTTTTAGCTTCTCCTCCATAGTTGATGATATGTTGTACCATGATAGTCTGACTCTTCCTTTTCTACAAAGAGGCAAGTTGGGCAGGAGAAATAGGCTTGTGATGAATCTTATAAGTTCATTTTAGTTCAGAGCTGGGCGTGAATTGAGGTAAAATGCTTTTTCTACATGAAGTCAAATGCATGAAAGCAAGTTTTAGAGTCACATTAATCTCAAACATTAAGAAAAGCTATAGTTCAAAGAATAGCCAAAGAAGGGAGGCCCAAGTTCCACACAAAATGTATCCTCTTGTATTTTCCTTCTTTTCTAAAGAGTGTTTCATTGTGGGGATTTCCCAATGTATTCTTCTTGGGGTTCCCTGAGACATGGTGGAGGGATGGGCTGGAGCTGACTGAGCCATCAGAAGCTATCTCTTGGGATCTGTGACCTTCATGAAAAACTTATTCTCCACTGCCCAAGTGCTTTATTGTCTTGCCCCTCAAAATTTCTTTTCAATTTCACTGAAAGTTTTGCATGTTCTTTTCTCTATTAAGCATCATGTATTCTGTTACCCGAAAGAGCTAGAGTGTGGGAGAGAGATGCATCTCAGCATCATTGGCAGGGCTGCCTTGAAAGTAATGGGCAGGCTGAGCGTGAGGAGCTGACAGGGCCCGGAGTGGAGGTGTTGGTGCCAGCTGTCAGAGGGGACCTCAAGGGTGTGTGATTTTATCTTTTTTAAAGCTCAGGGAACACTCTCTGAAGGAGCCAAAGGGTATGCGTGCCAGACCCATCCCAGCTCCACAGAAATCCAAGGAACTTTCCTTTTCTGGGGTGTTGATGTCCGAGGAAGACAAAAGCAGACAGCTCTAATGCACATTTCATTCTCGAAAGCAACAAAAGGCCATGCACCCCCAGCAGCTTTCAGTTCTTTCCCCTTACCTAGAATCCCTGCTCCTTTGGCTGTCCTCTTCCATTCTTTATTTTCTAGCTTTCCTCCTCTGCAGTGGGCAAAAGAATCCCTGGCTATTTCTCACCATGAGAAGAGGCCAAGGAAAGTACATCCTGGTATCAGATGGAGTCCCAGACAGACAGACACACACAAGTCAGTGAGCCACTGTCAGGAAGCCACTCAAGGTACTGTGACTGTCAGACTTCTAGACAAGGGGCAGCCTGCCCCAAAGGGGATATTTGTTCTGAGACCACATAAGATTCTTTGGAAAGAATAGCTCCAAATAACCTTGTCAGTTGGTAAGCCATTGTCTCTGAACTCTGCAGTGCTGGGGCAAAGACCCCATTCCTCCCAGTTCAGCTTGGCCAGCTGCTGCTGACAGGGGATGCTAGGTTGAGAAGGCAAGGCTACAGGAGGGAGAAGGGGCTTCCTGGGCAGGTGGGTGTCACCTGAACATCCTTTGTTTTCTGGGGCGGCAGCAGTTAGTGACCTTGTAGTTTATTCACCACTCACAGAACCAGCTTCGTGGTGCTTCCAAGGCACTCGGGTACCAGCTGTCAGGGCCCTTCCTTAGTCCTGGAGTGACTGAGTCTGAAGAACAGAACCGGCTAAGCCAAGGGTCCCTCTCGATGGAACCCTCCTCTCCTGGCATCTTTTTCATAATTCCAGTCCCTTTTCTTTGTTTCCCTAGCCCTTCAAATGCCAGCTGCTTTCTCCTCATGGTCTCCCTGAGACCTTAGGGTTCCCTTTTTGCCTTTTCAGTTACCTGATTAAAACTTTATGCTTAGCTAACAATCTTCTCTACTCTTCTCTTCAGTCACTGGTGTCATATCTCATGCCTGACTAGACCTGACTACACTAGTTGTTTCCAAACTCTAACCTATATCAGAGTGCCCTGGATGGAGGTGCCTCAATGGCTCAGTTACGGTTAGGTGTCTAACTCTTGATGTCAGCTCAGGTCTTGATCTCAGGATTGTGACTTAGGGACCCACATTGGGCTCCATGCTGGATATGGAGCCTACTTAAAAAAAAGTGCCCTGATGACTTGTTCAGACACGATTTCTGGCCCATCTTCAGAGTTTCTGATCCAGTAGGTATGGATAGGCTCAAGAATTCACATTTTTTAGCAAGTTCCCACATGATGCTGATGCTGCTGGCCCAGGGACCACTATACTAGTTAAAGCTAGAAGTTCAGCCTGCCCTTAAAAGGATATTTGTCCCAAGATAACTATAAAATGCCTCAGAAATATTAAGTAGCCCCAAGGAAACCCTACTGGCTAATGAGTCAATAATGGTTTAACAGTAATGAACTGTGAGGTCCAGGGTGCTACTACTTGCCTAGGTAGTAGGAAAGGAAGTGTATGTGGCCAGCTTTTCTGTAATGTGATGGGACAGGAGGTTTCACTCCCGAATGGTGTGCTCCAGGGTTGGAGGAGGTCATCGAGAGGACATATCTGGGGAATTGGAAGCTCCTTGCACTGTTCTAGAATATACATTCTTTCAATGGTGGGGGCCATATTTGAGGACACAGCCTTGAAAGAGTGATATGTTATTAAGGACATTGGAGCCATATAGGTGACTGAACCCAGGTAAGGTCTCTTATGTAACCTTTTAAGAGTCTGGCAGACAGGTGTGGACATCTACTCATCAGGCAACCACCCAGGACAAGCCCTGAAGTAAGTTCTATTGCATTTTTTAAAAAGTACTCTTTACACCCAACATGGGGCTTGAACTCATGGCTCTGAGATCAAGAGCCGCATGCTCTACCAATTGAGCCAATCCAGAGGGTCTGTCTCTTCTTGCCCTCCAAGTATGGAGTCCAGCTTTAGATTGCACCTGGAAATCTCCCGAGGTTTTGAGTCAACATAGAAGTGGCACTTTAAGAACCCACAGGTCTTAGATAAGGAGTTATTCAAGGAGGAACCACACTAAGTGGCTCCAGACAGGAGCGTATTTGAATGAATCTTTACACTTAGGATTTTATTTTTATTTTTATTGGTAGATGAGTGTTTCAGATTTGCCCCTTGTAGGTATGTTTTGTCATTCCAACAAATGAAAATAAAAATTCAGAAGCCTCTACCCAGGGAAGATGAGTAGCTTTATCTCTGGTTGCTCTTCATACATTCTGATGGAAATGTAGTTGGTGTTTTGTTTTGTTTTGTTGTCCTGCTCTGTGTATTCTGGGAGGGAAGTGAGCATCTCAAATCATCCTTACAGAAATCCTGTAATAGATGAGATACTACTTTTCCCAATCATGCTTGGCTTGGGGTGGCAGTGAGGCCAGGAGACCAGACAAGGAAAGAACATTGGGGTTGTCAAAAATCAAGAGGACATGAATTCAGTGAGGGACAAGACAATGGGAATGCTGCACCCATATGAAACAGGCTAACTATGACAGCACAACAAATTATCTACAACCTTGTGGCTAAAACCAGCAACAGCAGCACCATTCATTCATTCATTCATTCACTCATTCATTCTTTGTATCAATATTTATTTTGCTCATGAATCTGTAAGTTGCTCAGGGTTTGGTGGAGACAGCTCACCTCTACTCCATTTAGGGTCATTTGGAGCAGCTTGAGGGCTGGGGTTGGAAATCCTCTGAAGGTTCCTCACTCAAATATCTGGTGGTTGATGCTGGCTGTCAGCTGATTTTTGGAGGGAACGCTGACATCTGACCTTTCCAGGGTGCATGAATAGCCTGGTGGCTGGCTTCCCAAGGATGAGAAAAGAGAAAGAAGGGAGCACCAGGCAGAAACTGTATCTTTTTAATGACCTAGCAGCCTTGGAAGTCTCCTGGCACCACTTCTGCCCTATGCTATTGGTTAGTCAGAGTAGTCAAAAGTTTCAGCCCAGATTTGAGAGCTGAACACAAAACCCTGCTTTTCAGGGTGAATGGCAAGGCTCAGAACAGTATAGGGCACCAGAGATATTGTTGTGGCCACTTTGGCAAAAAAATAGTCTTCCACACCATTTAACTTAATCAAGACCTCGATGCCATCTTTATCACAAGTCTCTGACACTGACATGAGAACTGAGCGAATTGAATTTTATCCTGATTGAGATTTTAAGTAATCCAGAGGAAGAGAAGTCCGTAGTTCTGGATTTACTTCTGGAGCCAGTATGGCCTGTGGACTCTGGGTCTGGGGCAGGTGTTTTTGGTCCACGTGCATACAGAAGCAGAGGTCCAAGGGTATATAGAGAAAGAAAAGAACAAGAAGAGAAAGAGGAAACAGCTTGTTCTTGCTGGTTCTCCAGCTTTCTTGCAATGCCCCACTAAATTCTGTGATCTTGAGGAATATGAGGCACTCCTATATCATATGCAAAAATTCCTCCCCTCCTCCCCCTTTACTGAAATGAGTTTGTAGTCTGGGTGGATTGTAGTGTAGGAGAAGACACTTCTCCAATGGAGGATTCTCCTATATAGCAAACGTTTGCACTCAGATGCCCCTAGATCTGTGTTCCATGGTTCTTGCCCTTTGATTTTATGCTCCTTATCAAGGGTGGCCCCACCTGCCCCACCCATTATTCCTCAACTGATATTGTAGGCTCAAGAAAATATATCTCACGGAAATAGGCTGGGGTAAGTGATCATTTATTCTGAACCAGCTAGATTTTCAAGTTTTACTTAATCAAAAGGCCATGTGGGGAGATACTTAATGAACACATTTTACAAAGAATATTAAGGTAGAGTACTCCATCATGTTTTTTATCTGGGCTGCTCCCAATGTTCTCAGCCCTCTTTCACTGGTTCAAGGTGCTCACACCTCAGTCTCTGTGTGATTTGATTCCCAGCAATAGGAACTGCTGGCCTTCTTCAGAGGACCAGCACTTGTGCTACTGACACTGCTTTGCCCCCACACAAGTACCTGGGAGCTTATATTCCCTTGGTGCAGCCTGTAGCCAACAACTGACCGATGTAGGTGTGTGACAGCCTAGCTCCTTTGCCTCTAGTGGGGACAAGTCCTTTGGTATGATTCATGCTTCAGAGTGACCTGTAAGATCAGGCTGAGCTTCACTTCATATTTCCACCTTTCCTGGCTCCTTTTGCTCTATGCTGGTTCCCTCATTTCTTTACTATTTCTCCTGGGAGTTTTTCCTGAATAAAGGAAGAGCTTAATAACTCTGTGCACATGAGTCTTTGTCTTAGGCTCTGGTCCTGGAGAACCCAACCTAAGACCTGGACTTATTCTTGAGAATGGAATATAGTAGGAGAAAGGTCTCTCAAATGATCAAACTTAGATTCAAATCCCGGCTTATAGGATTGACTTATTATACAGACATGGATGCAGTTCACTTTTCTAATTGTCTCCCTACATAAAAAATAGGGGTAATAATTACTACCTTATGTTACAATCTTATCACACATATAGATTTTATCTTTATAAAACTGTAATTATATACTAACAGGGCCTGAAACACATAGGCCAACATCACCTAATGAGACTTTCCATGATGATGGAAACATTCTCTGCACTATTCAGTATAATAGTCTCAAGCCATATGTGGTAACTGAGCAATTTAAATGTGGCTAGAATGACCAAGGAACTGAATGTTTAATTTTTACTAGTTTAAATTTAAATATATCTAGTCACATGTGGCTAATGGCTATTGGACAGTACCAGATAGAACATGTCATAGTATTATAAAGTTAATTTCTTGATTTTTAAAAATTATACAGTTGGTTATATAAGCCTTGATTTTGGAAATGCACACTGAAATATTTAGGGGTAAAGAGGCATCATGTCTATTACTTATTCTCATATAATTTGGAAATGCACACTGAAATATTTAGGGGTAAAGAGGCATCATGTCTATTACTTATTCTCATATAATTCTCATATATATATATCAAGCATTTAGGGAATTTGAGTTAAAGGTATAGGAATTTTTGGTAGAAAGGAATAAAAAACCCTAATTTTTTAATGTATATATATTTTTATTTATCATAGTCACACACAGAGAGAGAGGCAGAGACACAGGCAGAGGGAAAAGCAGGCTCCATGCACCGGGAGCCCGACGTGGGATTCGATCCCAGGTCTCCAGGATCGCGCCCTGGGCCAAAGGCAGGCGCCAAACTGCTGCGCCACCCAGGGATCCCAAAACCCTAAATTTTTAATTGTTATAATAATAAACCAGAAAATAACCTTTAAAATTGATTACTTAAGAAGTAGCCATATACACATATTATTTATTTATTTATTTATTAAAGACTTTATTTATGTATATTAGAGAGATAGTGACAGAGACAGCAAAAGAGAGAGAGAATGGGGAGAAGTGGGAGAAGTATGCTCCCCACTGGGGTGGGGAGCCTGACATGGGACTCTATCCCAGGACCCTGGAATCATGACCTGAGCTGAAGGCAGACAGTTGAGTCACCCAGGTGCCCCTACACATGTTATTTAGAAATATGGATGTTAAGTGCTAGAAGAAAATAATTAAATTACCTGAAATATTGAAGATGTCCATAAATGTCTCCCATCCCATTCTATGTGGCCCTTAAAATATAATTGTGAAGTCTTGCCTATCAAGATGTAGTCTATTTCCCCATTTTTTCAACTGGAGTTAGCTATGGTGAGTTGCTTTGGCTAGTGGAATAGTAGCAAATATGACACAAGCAGAGAATTGAGAAGTAATAGTGCTTTGATACTTGCCTTTCTTGATACTCTTTGACTCTTGGGAAATCTGTAACTGCCAACCTGGGAACAAGTCTTGGCTAGTCTGCTGGAGGATGAGAGACCATGTGGAGAGAGGCTGTGCCGTGTCAGTCATCCTGGCTCTCCTAGCGAAGGTCCCAGATATGAGCGTGAGGTCAGCTGGCAAGCTGGCTCATTTAGTCATGACACATACATGAATGAGCCCAGTGGAAGAACGACCCCACTGAGCCTATCCCAAATTGCTACCAAATAGTATCAAGGGCTAAGTAGGTGGTTGTTGCTTTAAGCCACTCTATTTTAAGGCGGTCTGTTTCCCAGGAAAAGCTAACTGATGCAGAAAGTGCTTCCTTTTAGGGAGAAAGTTAAGTTTGCAATGGGCAAGATAACATGGGTATTAGAAGCATGAACTTTTGAGTTAGACCCTGCCTTCCATTTTCTAAATACATGATATTGAAAATTTCATTAACTTCTTTTGCCTCACTTTTTACATCATAAAAATGGAAATTATATAACTTCATCTATTTATTCTGAAATTAAAATTTAAGAAATGCCTGCAAAAGACTCAGAATAATACTTAGCACATAATGTTCCATAAATTTCTAGGGCTATGTGTGTGTCTGGTAGGTAAAGACAAAATACCACTGTGGTTTGTAATAAGAGATGAAAGATAATGTCAAGTACACTGCATTTGAAAATAAAAAAGGAAAGTTTGATTCTTCTCTCCTATATTTTGGCTGTGTGACTTTAGCAAGTCACTTTTCTTTTCTAGACTTTGGTTACCTTGAAGAAAAGGTAATTTCTGTGGATGAACCATACTGTCTCAGTGAATTTTTTCAACTTCCAAGGACTATGATGATACTTATTTTATTTATTTATTTATTTATTTATTTATTTATTTATTTATTTATTTATTTATTTAGAGAATGGCTGGGACACAGGCAGAGGGAGAAGCAGGCTCCATGTAGGGAGCCTGATGTGGGACTCGATCCCAGATCTCCAGGATCACACCCCAGGCTGCAGGCAGCACTAAACCGCTGTGCCACCGAGGCTGCCCGATGATACTTATTTTAATTCTGTTGTTCATAAATGTCCATTACTTTTCAAAGGAGAAGTTCATGTTCATGGAGACCAGAGCCAGAACCTTCTAGGGTATAAGGTGAGGATTTAGGTTAGGGGGGCAGGCAAATTCAGACACAATCATAGCTGCATAAATTAATGTTTTTATACAAAGTTAGTTACTAGGGAGATCCAGGAAGGAAGTACATTTTTTGAAGTTCATGGTCAGGTCAATGTAAGGTGAGAACTATGGGCATACAGATATTAAATCAAATCAGGTTCTTCCTGTGAAGTTGAAAGGCAGATGTCTTAAGCTCATGTTAGCTGCTGTAACAAACTCAAAATGCATGATTGCTCAAACATGATAGAAGTAGTTTCATTTTTTTTTCTTTTTTTAAAGATTTTATCTATTTATTCATGAGAGACAGAGAGAGAGAGAGAGAGAGAGAGAGAGAGAGAGAGAGAGAGGCAGAGAGGCAGAGACATAGGCAGAGGAGAAGCAGGCCCCATGCAGGGAGCCTGACGTGGGACTGGATCCTGGGACTCCAGGACCACGCCCCGGGCCAGAGGCAGGCGCTAAACCGCTGAGCCACCAGGGATCCCAGTTTCATTTCTTATGGGTGAATCTCTCAACCTAAGATTCTTTTATCTAGTGGCTTTGCCATTTTAACACAATGCTTGATTGCATCAAGTGGAGGAGAAAAGAGTGAATGATCACATGTGAGAGATTTTATGGAACTTAACCATAGGGTGACCACTCTCATTCCATTGGCCAGAACACTGTCACATAACCATACCTACCTGCAAGGAAGGATGGGAGATAGAGTCCTATATGGTCAGGAAGAGAGGGAATCATGTTTTGTGAGCTACTATCTAGTTTCTGTCATGGCAGACACATACCTCAGTACAAGGGTCTGGTGTATGGCAATGGAGAGTGATGGGGACAGTGGAGAGGGGGAGAATTGCCTCTATGTCTAAAAGGGCAGCCATTACTCAGCTTCAGCTGGTGCTGCCAGGTGGGAAAGCAGACCCGGGGTGGCCAAACCTTCTAATTTCTGAAGAGCAGTTAGACATCTTAATTGATATATAAACTCTCTTGATTCAAAAATATTAGTGATAAATTTATAAAATCAACGACAAAAGTGCAGAGCAAAAATAAAATTCATTTGTAAGCCCAGTGTTGCCTGCATATATTAGGCTGCCAATTTATAGTATTTATGTTTTGCTAAATAGGAAAGGTCTAGGAAAACATAAGAGCCTGTGAGGCAGATAATCTGCAAGTGACAGCTAGGCCTGGCAGTGGTCTAGGCATAGTAGAAATCAGCCCAGACTCTTGTTAGGCTTTCATCCTAGGTACAAGGAGAAGCTACATGGATGGGGAAAGGCCCTTTGATCAGAGATTTCCAGAGCCTTTTCAAAGGACCGACAGCCTTCCATTGCCATGCAGGGACAGGTGACAAGGCTTAGAACAATGGATAAGAAATGAGGAAAATGTGAAATGATTGTGGGTAAAGGGACATATGTCTACCTGTCTTCAAGCATGTCATGCCTTCCTGCGTGACCCCAGAGCAGTTAGGAGAGGAGCCAGGGTGTGGTCTCAGGAAAGAAGTGATTTCACTGTTAGTCACTGTTAGTGGGGTATTTACCGCTCTAAGACAAAGGCCCCGTCTGTGTAGACATACGTTTCCTGTAACCCTGTATGTGTCTGTCAGGTTTGGGGTTTATACAAAGCTGTGGCTGTGTTCTAGTCATACTTTATGTGATTTAGAAAGACCACAAACATTGGAACTAGAAGCTTATTGTTTTTTTATTTTCTTGGTAAATTGGTGATGACCTCAGAGGTAAGCCATGGATGCATATTTATGTTATATATAAGTACAACAAAATCTGTCTAGTATTTTAACCTGCTGCCTAATCAGTCAGTGACATACTTATGGAATGCCAGTCTGTACTTGATACTGTGAGGAATGGGTAGGGGGTTTTAGATCTAGGGAAGGAGGGAAGAAATACATGCTTTTTCTGAAAAAAGCAGAAACTGTCCAGTACAGGCAGGGTGTGGTAAATGAGAAATGAATAGTGGAAATGGAAGGAGCCTAAGGCATAGATGGGGGTGGAGAGAAGTGCCAAAAGGACTGGCATGGTGAGGAAGAATTTCCTATAGGATGTAGGACCCACTTCCTGTCCTACTCAGCTATTGTGCTTAAAGATATGGCAAATATTATTGCTCTTGATTGTCTTGTGTACAGATTGATTGCAACTATAATTTCTTTTAGAAAATAAAAATAAATGAAGGTATTTTATGTAGGTATTTGGGATGTTTTGTTGAACTTGAGGCCCATTTTATCATAGGAAAGCTTAGAGCACAGAAGTCTCTGCTGAGAAGATTTGAGTAGAAATCCTTCTATGGTTCTGCTCATGATTTATGTCAAGATCGAATATATGCTCTTTCTTTCTTTCTTTCTTTCTTTCTTTCTTTCTTTCTTTCTTTCTTTCTTTCGAGAGAGAGGGTGAGGTGGGGAGAAGCAGAAGGAGAGGGAAAGAGAAAATTAAACAGGCTCCACACTCAGCACAGAGACCTACATGGGGCCAATCCTACAACCCCGAGATCATGACCCTAGTTGAAATCAAGAGTTGGACGCTTAACCAAATGAGCCCCTGAGGTTCCTCTGAAATATATGTTCTTTACCCACGATTAGAAGTATTTCAATCTTTTGTATGGTTATAGGACTTTGAGACTATGTTCTCCATTTGGCAGTATGATAAATTGGGAAGGGAAAGACATGCCAGCTTTGGACAACATATGATTGTGTATTTGCAGTTACGATCCAAAGTCACAATTTGGACTGTGGAGCTGGTCTCTTTGCCAAGTTGGGCAAGGAATCTTGGCTGAACCATGCTCTTTAAGGACCTGGAGTGTTGGATATCAAGACATTTGTATTTGGGCTGCTTTGGTGCCACTGCTTGAAAGAGCAAAGACATCCTGGCTTTGCTATTTCTTTCCATTTTAATGTGGAATGAATGATCCCTGAGCCTTCTTACAGAATATTGTATGGCTAAACCAGAACTTCATTTAGAAATATTTAAAATCCTCATTCTAAGTTGGCATGTCTAAAGTAATTATTATTTAATAATAATATTTTACTCTAATTATTACTGCTGTGTGATTACATCTTTGGCAATGGTCATTGTACCAACATCTCTGTTTATTATAAAACGAGATACCATTCTCACTCACTGGCTGGTATTCTTTCCAGAGAGACTAAAACTGACCCCAAGAAGTTAAAAGTGAAAATAATTTATGTCACACCACTGAGGAAACGAAATACCCAGTGGTCAAGAAATAAATACGTCAAAGCTTCTAGGAAAATATTAACTGGGAATGTTGCTTCAGACTCATTGAGTGTGGGTAGTACTTGATCTTTTTCAGTCTAGTTGTATTGGCTTTAGATATCAATAGTCTGATTTATATTAACCCTTTTTAGATCTACTTGAAGTTATAAATCAATATTTTGATTTATATTATATTAACTTCATTTAGACAAATTTGAAATTACATGTAAATACAGGGTTTTGATATTGTAATTATATATATATTTAATTTTATTTACCATCTAGAGAGAGTGTGTGCATGTGTGAACATGAGCAGGGAGGAGGGGCAGAGGGTGAGGGAGAAGCCGACTCCCTGCTGAGCAGGGAGCCTGATGCAGGACTCAATGCAGGGCTCCATCCCAGGACTACAGGATCATGATCTGAGCTGAAGAGAGGCACTTAACCAACTGAGCCACCCAGGCACCCTGTATTGTAATTATATTTCAATGTGATAATATTTTCCCAAGTTACAAATTTGGAGACAAATATGAGATAATTTTAGCATCAGCGTCTTCTAAATGACAATTTGAACACTTCTACAATAGACTATCAGTCTCTTTTGATAGAAAAAAATATGACAATTTAAAACACTGTCCAGGATACATGAATAAGCTGGGCTAGTTAAGAGGTAGCAGCCAAAGAAGTCATGTACAGAAGATTGCAGGTGGCAAGTGAGGATGAAGGACAGAGTCAGAATGAGAAGTAGCCAACACCGCCCTTGGCTGGGAACTGGAGACCAGTGCAGTAATGTGATTATGGTAATGATTCAACAAGTCATTGTCTGCTGCTGGTGTTCACCATAATTAACTTTTTGGAATTGTGCAGCCTCTGTCTCTGGGCTCATCAGCTGGCCTAGCTTTTGTGTCCCTAGTCTGTCATTTCTCCCTGGGCCCAGGAGCCTGTAAGTGCATTGCTAAATGAATTCATTGCTGGAACAAAGATATGGTGGTCGAATAGAGATGGCTATCTTTTGTTGTCAGACATTCAATCCCATATAGCAATCCAATTACTTAAGCTATTTCTATCAGTCTTATTAGGACGAGCCATTGAGGCCGGCTAGAATGCTGATCGCTGTGTCTCAGAAGAATGTGGTGGAACAGATTAGCGCTTTAATGAGAGACTTTCTGAAGGCCAGATCTTTTCCATTGTGTATATATCGAGATCTAGGAATCATTTTTAGGCGAAGGCCCGGAGTCACTGTTACAAAGACTGATCAAAGGATGGCTGGAAATCTGTACAATTGCTTGAAGAAATTTTATGGGTTATAAAATATTGGCACGGGTTCTGTCTGTTATGGCCTATCTGATGAAAATCTCTGTAGGCTGGGAAAAGGAAATTGCTTATTGGCATTTATGCTGTGGGATGGATATCTTTGGAGTTTGCATTTGAACTCTTTCTTCACTGTGTTACAGGTCAAATTCTGTGCTTAGAGCTAACATTCCAGGAATGTGGGCTGCACAAAATCAACACAAGCCCTGCTCCGTAGTCTGCTACCCAGAAAAACATACTGTGTAAGTGGCTCAGGCAAGGGTGAATAGACAATTACCAAGAAAAGATAGCAAGGGTGGAGTAAGATTGCAATAGTTAATGTGTAGAAGTTGAAACCTGAAGTTCAAATGAGAGTAGGAATCAAGTCAGGGAAGGAACTGGTGGAAACATGCTGTGGCCATTGAGAAAAGATGGTAATTGGTTTTAAAGTTGAAAGAAATAGTATCCAGATTCTACATGCCATACCTATTGCTTTGGGAATATTTCTGAAAAATCAGATGGAAAGAGGTTTTATGCTGAAGGAAAGAAGTCCACTTGTATTGAGATTTTAAATAACTAGAAAAACCTTTTCCTATAAATATCTTATTATTTCAAACAGGCACAAAAGTACCCATCACTCAGCTTCAGTAATTCATCATAGCTAATCTTTCAGCTCTACCCTAATTAACCCATTCTGGACAAATTTCTGACTTATCATTTTATCCACTGCTACTACAGCTTTAAAAAATAAGAACATTTTAAAACACTATAAGTTGCCACAGCATTATTATACCTTAAAAATATTAACAATAATTTCCTAACATCCATGAATCTTCACTTAATGACATTTCTTATAAGCAAAGATTTAAAGATATTTGGCCTATTTTTGGTATGGCTTACTTTGAATAATCTTAGAAGATACATATCCTTTGTTGCTCACCTCCTGCTAAAGATTCCAGATTCTATAAGGATATTAGAAATTAGAGTAAGGATGTATTATATTTGTAGCAAATGTTGTAGTTTTCAAAATACCTTTATGTGTGTAGACATTTCAGTTTTTATGTTGGCCTCTGTGACTCAGCTGGATATATTAGAGATAAGGAAACAAACATAGCTGGTACTTGAATTTAATTCTCTTGACCTCAGCATAGTTTTCCTACTCCTCTACCCTTGGTTTTCCCTCCTTCTTTCTCAACATAATGATCTCTAGCAAAAAATCAAATTCCATAGGCTTAGGAAGTAGCTGAGATTCAAACACTGCTCAATTATATATGACCTTAGGTGAGTTATTAACCACTTAGACATTTAGTTTCCTTGCCAGTAAAATGGTGAGAATAATCATGTACTTCCTAGGCTTATGGCAGAAAAAAAAGTGAACATGGGTTAAATGTGGGAGAAGATGCCTAGCTCCTGTGTTTCCTTCCCAACTGATGGCTTCACTGAGTCCCCACCTCTGACAGTGTGACTTTGTGACTTTTATATCTTCCCCCTTTAAGAGGTGGAGTCCTTCTCCTTACATCTTAGATCTGAGCTGGACTTGTGACTTGCTTGGGCAAGTAGAATGCAAGAGAAAGGATGCCATTTTCTGGGCCAGGCCTGAAGAGGCCTTATGTGCTCCTGCCTGTTCTCTTGGCCCCTTGCCTTTACCATATAACAAGCCTGAGCTAGTGTGCCGAGGGATGAGAAATCACCAAGGGAGCCCAGTTGTCTCAGTGGACACCATCCTGGGTCAGTCCCTCGCCAGTCAAAACACGTGAGAAAGCTTAGCCAACATCAACAGAGTTGCTGACTCTAGATGCATGTGTGAGTTCTGCCAAGACCAGAGGAATAACCCAATTGACCAATATACTTATGACCAGTAATATGTACTTATTGTTTTTAGTCACTGTGTTTGGAGGTGATTTGTTACACAGCAACAGCCAACTGATACATGATAACTTGACAGGCAAATTTAACATTCATTAAATTTGAGGGGCATGATATATTAGATATTGCCTCTATTTTCTTATTCTCATTCAATCCATCCACCTTGTAGCTATCACTTTGATCATCCCAGTATAAGGCTTTTTGCATGTTATTCTCTGTTGTGGACAACTTTGTAGCTTTTCATTTCCTCAGGAAGAAAGCTCAAACTCTTCAGCATTATCTATATGGCTCAGCAAAATATGATTCTAACTACCCTTCTGTTATTTTCTCCTAGAACTTTCCTACACAATTTTTTTTCTGATAAACCTTTTTTAAATGAACAGATCCAGCTTTAAGATATTCCTTGCATACTTTTACTTTGGCTTTAATTCCCCACCTAAAATTCTCTTTCTCCTGTCCGCATCTTACTCAGGGGAGCCCTCAACTTCCTAAAAACTATCCCAGATACCTTCAGCACTAGGTATTTATGTCACTGGCTTAGTGAATCATTTTTGTAGTCTGACAATTTTTGTCTCATATTCTATTAATATATGATTTTCTAATTGTGTCCCTCTTGGGGTATACCTTACCTTCCTGATGACAGGAATCTTGTCTCATCTTCTTTTATATCTGAAATGATTTCCAACACAAGGAGTTCAATAAATATCTGGTCAATATAGAATCAAGGGTTAAAGTGGACTATGGCATGTATCTGTATAGAGAAAGAGGATACCATTGTGGCATGGGATAAATGGAAAAGGCTTCCTGGAGAAAGAGAACTTGTGTTAGGCCCAGAAGCCTGAGCAGAACTTCAAAAAGCAAGAAAAAGCAGAGAGAGGGCATATGCATTTTAAAAAGTCTCAGAGGCAGGAGCCAGCATTAGTGGGTGTATCAGGATGGGCTAGGTTATGTTATAGTAACAACCAGTCCCCAAATCTCAGTGATATGAAGCAATAGACTAGATGTTTTGTTCATGCTAATATTCATCATACATCAGTAGGAAGTCTCCATCACAACTCACCTTCACTTAGGAATCCAGGGAAATGGGGTTGCTGCCACCTGGAAGATTATAGGTCTTTGTGGCAAAGGGGAGAAGAGATGAGAATAACACATTAGCTCTTAAATGCTTCCATCCAAAAGTGGTATATACCACTTCTGTCTGCTTAAAATTCATTGACCAGAAGAGATCATGTGGTCATACCTAAAACTTCACAAGTGCTCAGAAGGTGAAGTTTAATAAATAAACGGTTATAATGTTCCTTAGAGAGAGATAGCTTGGGAAGAACAAGCCTCACTGGATAAAAATTATGCAGCAAAGAATGGCAAGAAATTAGATTGGGTGGATAAAATGGGACAAAGTTTTGGAAAGGATTTTGACCTAGGAAAAACAATTTGACCTTGACATTAGAAAATAGAAAGCCATTATAGGTTCTTGACCATGGAAAGAGCATGATGACAGCCATGTTCTAGTAAAATTCATCTTAATCTTGCAAAAAGGATGATGATGAGAACCTGATAGGCGGCTACTATGCTGTGTGTGTGTGTGTGTGTGTGTGTATCTGAGACACTTCAAAGGAAGATGCAGCAGTGTTTGGTGATGCATTGAAATAGCAGATTGAGATCTGGAGAATAAATGTCTTAAAGATGTGTTAGCCCTTATTCTAAAAGGTAGGAAGAAAAGAGGAGGAGAAGGCTCAACTAACCCATAAACTAAGCTAGTTTCATACCTTCTGAAGCTGTGTGGATTAGATACTGAAGTAAAATAGTAACTGAAATGAAACAAAACAGAAAGGATCTCATTCAAGTCATGGGTATGGTGTGTGTGCATCTATCAGTCTTTCTATGTGTGCAAAGAAAAGCAAATGGTCTTCCTTGGATTGCCCCAATACCCTGCTTATTTCTTTATAAGCTAAAACCACAAGAACTAACATATTCAGAATTCTGCTTTGCTGTTTTACGGAGAAATACAAAACCATTGGTGCCTGCTTTCTTTTGTTTAAAAAAAAAAAAAAAGAGCTGGAAAGGTCGTCCAAGATAGGAATAAATAGAGGCAGAGGCAAATCAATGTTTAACTTGGAAATATTTTTCAGTTAATCATCTCTGACCGCTCACACTAAGAGTGCACTCCTGGAGTGCTGGCAAACTTGAACTGGAAGCCACCAAGGTTCTATTAAAACAGCAAAGTGTCAGGATCTGTACAATCAGAAAGCCTGATCCACTGTAGGTTTAACCTAAACTAGGGAAGTAATCTTTCACAAATATGTACCTAACGATATTTTGACTTAGAGACATTGCTTCTGAGCATGAGAGTTATGAAACCACAGGATTTTCCTTGGTTTTGGATTATCATTTAAAACTTGAGATTTATACCTGGTAGGAAATTTGTTGAAAGGTGTGGGAAATTGCCTTGGAATCTGTGTTATGCCTTGCTTTTCCTGTTTTCACTTTTGGTATATGTAATTTTGTGAAATACTACATAATGTGGCTTCTTAGTTTGTGGCTGTTTTGATGACTTTTTTTGGGTCATTTTATTGTAAGAAGCCAATCTTTAAGAAAGTTATAGAAACCTTATGGGGCCAGTGGGGTTAATATGTGCTCTATGAGCAAATAGATTTTTTAAAAGTCTTGTCTTCATTTTCATGTATTTGCAGATGATTAATGATGAGGAAACTCTGTGATTTTTGACAGGCTTTATTCATTCTTCTATATAGAATGAAATAATTATCTTGTCAAACAAAAGAAGTAACTCATTTGGCCTTTGAATGTAGGGTACCCATTACATTCATGTAAAGCTCAGTTAATAAGGAGGTTCTTAGGTTCTTAGAGCGTCACCCTTGACTTCAGACCATTGTCCTATGAACTGCTGAGCATATGGTGTGCTGTTCTGCAACCCACTGTTCCAGAGAGTTTCCTATACCACGGACATTGCTTTACAAGCAGAGAATAATGCAAATGGTGCCAAAACAATCAATATTCTAGGAGCCCAAAGATGTATTTCTTTCTTGAAACCTGGTCTTTCTGTCATCCTGATTCTAGATCCATGAGACATCTTGTAATAATTCAGTGGCATTAAAATTCAGCCAAGCTGTATTTGAATTATTAAGGAAGTCTTAATTTTGGTTTTGTACTTGGGGAGCTTTAAAAGATCTGATTTTTGAATGCTTTTGAGGAATTCACATAGATTAGATGGATCTTACAGGAAATCTGAAAAATGCCAGATTACATGTGTCTGCTTTCTTGTTTAAAAGAACAAATTCTACATATTCTATGTTATTTTATGGTGAAAGGAGAGCAAGACCCTAATGGAACACTAAAAAAAAAAAAAAAAATCCTTTATTTTGGCCCGGGTGTCTAATATTGCAGTGCTGTTAAATAGTGTTACTTCATATTTTTATTATTAACTATTACATTTCTCAGGTCCTGGGTTTAACTACCTCTCTCACACTGTCTCCTTGGCCATCACTTTGGCCCACCATTGTCAGGAGAGCTCAGGAGCCATGATAAAATCCAATGGTAAAATTTTGACCATGGATTTATTATTTATTTGTTTTTATTTATTTATTTTGGTCAAAATAACAGAAGTGTTTTCCTCTTGTGCAGGAATTAGTGTCTCATTCAGACTCTCCTAAACAGAGGACAGATGGTAATGACTTAGCTTTATGTACCAGTTAGCTATTGTTTCATAGCAAGCTCCTACACTCTCTGTAGCCTAAAATAGTAATATTTATTGCCCTTGGGTTAGGTAGACAATTGTTTTCTTGGCCAAGCTTACTGTGCATCTCTGGCCACTTGTGGGCAAGGCAGGGAGCTCTGTTTTTCTAGGTTGCCTATAGGCTAGTCCAAGGTCACCTTTTGAGTAGGGGGACAGTTGGGATCTTTTCTATGCTGTCTCTCATCTTCCTGCAGACTCATCTGGGCTTGTTCACATGGTGATGACAAGGATCCTAAGAGAGAGAAGCATGCAAAGCTTTTCCAGGCCCAGACTTGGAGCTGGCACACTGACGCTTCTATTGCAAAGTTTCAAGCAAGTCATGAGTCCAGGTCAGACTCAATAGGTAGAGAGATAGATTTCCTTTTAGTGGAAGAGCTGTAGGATCACACTATAGAGACTGTGGATGTAGGGAGGCCATTACTTGGAGTCATCCATGAAAACAAGTTCCTGCATCTTAATTGGGAAGTAATCTTTAATAAGATTAGTGATCTCTACCCCAGGTGAAAGAATCATGATCTATGGCCAGTTGCTAGACCCATATTTGTCAAATAGTACTATAGGTACTTTTCTGTGTCATATTCACATATTCACTATAAAACTTGAAGTGTTCTAAACCTACTGAGTTAGCATCTCTGGGGCTGGGGCCCAGAAATCCTTACGTTAATTGGTCCCCCAACACCACCCCATAACTCTTAAACGTAGGTTTGAGAATCTCTGCATTAGATTCTCCTACACAATACAATGTAAAACATATAGACTCAAGAGAATATTTTTTTCAGATACAGAAAACTGATTCAGAAATGAATTAAAAAAATATAGTTGGACTTTGCCAGTGAATTACCTTAAACAGACTCTGGCCTTTTCCCAAACTATGATAAATATGTCATAGTTAAATCAAATGAATCAATTAACTCATACTGGCAAGGTTAGTTAGATAAGATTAGTTTGATTAATTGTTTTTGCTCTTTTGATTTTGTACCTGCAAGGAGCTGCTAAAAACGGATGCATCTCAAAATTGGGCCATTTTCTCTTCCTTAGTAACAATGTCCAAGTCAACCTTCCTATGGTTTCCTTTATAGAAAGAGTGAGAAAACTACCATTAGATCAGCCCTTCACAAGCCTGTGATGTAGCAAAGATGAAAAATGCATAGGGGCATCTGGGTGGCTTAGCTGGTAAGCATTTGGACTCTTGTTTTTGGTTTAGGTCATGATCTCAGGGTCATGGGATTGAGCCCCATGTGGGGCTCTGCTTAGTGTAGAGTCTACTGGAGATTCTTTGTCCCTCTCTCTCTCTCTCCCACCCCAATACCCCCACTTGTGTGTGTGCTCTCTCTCTCTCTAAATAAAATCTTAAAAAAGAAAAATGCATAGATTTTTACTTGGCAAGAAAAGAATAGAGATATATGGAAGTTATAGGTTTCATACAATGCCTTTCAGCAGAAAAGAAGGGAAGGAAAACAAGATGTCCTTACATTTTAAAAACCGATATCTTTATCTTCAATTCAGAAGCCTTCAGTGAGAGATATCCAGGTGCCCCTCAGGTACAGACAAACTGTGTGTGTGTGTAAGACAGAGAGAAATAGAAGGGGGGGATATTCTGTTAGTTCACTGGAAGCTTCTTTCAAGCCATTGACTGAAATTTTAAAACATTTTGGAAGATTCTTTTTGGGGTCAAAAAGATACTTTAATGACAACTTGAAGGAAATAAATCTGAAAGAAGTAAAAATAACTTGAAAAAAGGCTAATACTCCACTTAAACTAGTCTTCTTGGTTCTAGTCTTTACTGGTACTAATTTAGCCTGTACAGAGAATCAGATTAATCATCTGAAAACTTGAAGACCCTTACTAGCATCCATTACCTCACCGAGTTGTCAAATTCAAATGCATCACGGGTAGAGAAAAGAATAGTAAGTGAATGAAGCTGCATGGTTATGAGTAATAAGGGATGATGGGGTCTGAGGGAAACTGGAAAATATATGTCCCATCGAGAAATACTCAGCTCAGATTTTTAAAAATAGTGGACTTGACCAATACAACACATTTGTGGCTCAATTCTGGCCTTAGGCCATCTGTGTGCCTCTATGGGCTGGCTCAAGTCCAAAGTTATTAATCAAGCATTTCAGATTCTCTATGGCTTAACACAGTGCTGTGAAAAGAGTAAGATTCTTCACATTCATTTTTAATACAGCAAGATATAGAGGAAAGATCATTGGGCTTTGGAAGTCTTGGGATTAATTTCTGATTCCACCACTACTGTGGTGTCCCTACAGAGGACTCATCATCTCTAAGCCATGTTTGTTTTTCACATGTACAACATCAGTAGTAATGCCTGCTCTGCCTTGCTCATTTATTTCCTAGGAAAAGGAAATGATATCGTTCAGAGCTGTACAACCAATATGGCAGCCAATGGGACTATTGAATACTTGGCATGAGGCTAGTGCAACAGAGGAACTGGATTTTTTTAGTTGTATTTAATTTTAATTAATTTAAATGTAAATGCAAATCCTGTTTGATTTAGTTCTTGGTAAACTCTTAAGAATGGTTGGGATAACTTGAGTATGTCAACCAACTTTTTTAGCTGTAAACTTTTATGAAATCGACATACATATAAAGTATTTCTGATGAAAATTTAGCATCTGAATTGAGATGTTTGTAAATGTAAAATACATATTGTATTTTGAAGACTTGGTATGATAAAAGAATGTAAAACATCTTGTTAATAACTTTTGATATGGACTACATGTTAAATATTTTGGACATGTTGGTTAAGTGCATTGTTAAATTAATTTTACTTATTTCTCTTTACATTTTAAACAAATGTGGTTACTGGCCGTTTAAAAATTATATATGTGGCTCACATTATTTTCCTATCGGGCACTGCCGATCTATCTGATTAAAACTTTCAATAAACTATGATGTTTTTATCAGCAATAAATACTGCAAAAGTAGGCTGGAATATTTGTGAGGATAGGAATTTTATCTGTCTTGCTCTCCATCATATATCTAGGACCTGACCTTGTTCCTGGAACAAAGTAGGGGTTGAATAAAGATTCTTTAAACAAATAAATATTTAAGTAAGTTTAAATACTTATTAAGCGAACATTTATTCAAATAGTGTCTGTTACATTGCCTAGAAACTTAAAATGGAGCTGTAAAATGATATCTACATTGCTTCTAGCTCTGAAGTACGGTAAGACCTGACATGATGGGATACCATACAATGCAGTGCAATATGGTTTCATTCCGTGAAGATGGACAGTTTTTTTCACCTGGCTGGCCAGTGGGGATTTTGATGTCGTCTTTACACACTATAGATCAATACAGGAAAGACAAATCTTGGCGAGCTGACAAGCTGTAGTTCATATTGCTGGGTTCTGATTAGTAAGGAGGGAAGTAGGACTGGTCATATTAGCATCTGCTGGCCTTGGTCACTTTGTCTTCATTATTTTTTTATTTTTCGTCAAACCCCTGTTTTTACTAGCTAATTCTCATTTTAGTAAGCTTTCTTGCCTACAGAGTGGAATTTTTCATGCACGTGAATATTCTACACCTTGAAGTGAGAATTTGCCTCTTGGGAAGTAACATGCTTTGTTGGAGAATGAATTGTCACCTCACATTTGCCATCTGCGCTCAAGGAAATATGTTTATTTTGAGTGAACAAGGTAAACCCTAGCGGGGATAAGTTACAGATTCCCCCAACCCGTAGGTTCCATTTTATTTCATTTCATGTGATCGTATAGTATTCTCTTGATAATAAATGTATCAGGTTTCTAAGATCTCTGAGCTCTTCTTACAAGGGAAAGTGTGTATGGGTGTAAATTTTATGCATAATACATGCATGTGTTTCAGTTTCATGGGAAATGTTATGATTTATCTGCCCTACCTGAAAATTTAACATTTTAGCTCTCACTGTATGGAACTGAAGGTGAGGAGCTTTACTGTGAAGTGAATTTCTTCAGAAATGAATGGCAACTTGTCATTTTCCTCTGCTTCTTACTGATGGAAGTTGTGAGGATTCCAGTGTTTTCCCCTGAGAGATTATCTTCCGTTGGCTGCCATCCTAAGTTTTGAGATGTTTATTCTAGAGGCAATTTAAACAAAAGGGAGGAAATGCCCTGGACTGGTGACTGCATGTAATCATAATGAAAAATGCTTGATACTGAATCAAAGGAGTAGAAGATGGTGTCGTGATTTCAGACTCAGACTCTCTCACTTCTGAGGATTGGACTCCTATGGAGAACCTCAGATAAAATAAAACCATGTTGTGGCAAACCTGGCCCATTTGTAGCATATATATTTCCTCTTTCATCATTTTTATGACATCATGACCCTGTGGATGAAGAAGCCTGGTAATGCAAATCTAAGGTTTCTTTTTTTTTTTCTTCCACCTTGTGATGATGCTTAGTGAATTAAGTTTCTGTTTTGTACTTAAAAAAAGAAAACACATGACCACTAGAATAAAAATGGGTTCAGGTAGGAATCGTCAATGGGTACCAAATCTAGAGGTGGAGATTCAATGAAGACCAGGTTACTTACATAATTGCAAGATATCTAATAAAAATACAGAAGGGAAATAGTTAACTGTGCAGTGAAGATATGGAACAGCATCTTAGCCAAGTGATAGAAATTAATATTACTAAAAATGGACAAATGAAAAAATGAATATCATGGGTCCCAGATGAGATACTTTTGGAAGAACACATCATTATGTAGTCTTGCAGCCTCAACTGCAATCCATGAACCTAATAACAAGGAAATATAAGAGAAACCCAAATTAAGGCCAGTCTATAAAATAAATGAAAGGCTGGGGAATTGCTTCCAGGCTCAAGGAGCCTACAGAGAGGCCTGCAACATGTGATTCTGAACTGGATCCTTTATCTGAACCATAACTGTTATATAGGTCATTGTGTGTGTGTGTGTGGGGGGGCACATGATGGAATGTATATATGGACTATGGACTAGATAACAAAGTATTATATCAATGTTAAATTTATTGAATTTGAGAACTGTCCTGTGATTAGGTAAGAGACTCTTTATTCTTAGGAAATAGACATTGAGGTATTGCAAAGTAAGGCATCAAATGTACAGCTTACTGTCACACGGTTCAGAAATACACAGAGTGTGGGGGGATATTAAGCAACATGGAAAAATATTAAAATTTGCTGAATTGGTGTAAAGGGCATTTAAGATTTGCAACTTTTCGCTAAATTTGAAATCATTTCAAAATAGTTTTGAAAATTAAAAACGAACCTCCCTACCACACTCACATATACATGTATCTCTTGATGGAAAGGCTTCATGGGAGAAGAATTTAGAATATAAGCAGTTTGAACATTAGGAGAAAAATGAAGATGAGCCATGGAAGCACCTTTTCATAAGTATTGATGGAAGCAGTCCTTTTACAATGACAGAACCCAGGAATTTCGTGTCCATCAGGATAATCTCATTAAAGAAATTTCAGGTGGCTGCAGAGCTCCTAGAATCCAGGGTGTAGGGTGATAAGCCCTGGTTTGAGGGTTCATTTATTGGCTAGCTTAACCTGCTTGTTACCAGGAACTTGTGGAGCAGGAGTCTGGGTGGAGCTTGTGTGCCCTGCACCACTCTTCCAGAGGGACAGCATGAGATTAAACCTAGGAAGGGGCACATTCCCAGGGGCAGTGGCTGTCTGTACATCTTCACTTGGTGGACTAATGTAACTGCAATGGGTGAGCCCCGCAATCTCCTGTGAACTATGTGGAGGGTAAGTTGTTTCTTTGTATAAGCTCATCTACTCACAAGATTCAACTGTGCCAGCTTGCTGTTTCTGCAGACTTGAGGCTGAAGCAATGAACCCATGTACACTGTGCACAGAGCCTTCTAGGAAGGGTAGGGCTTGCTAACCAGCCCATTAGAGTGAGAGAGAATGAAGCTGTTGTTTAACCAGTCTAGAGAAAAATCTCAGCGGGATCTCCCTTAACAAACACCTGTAATCTGGTGCTACACCAACACACAGTTAACTCTTTATACAGACCTTTCCAGTGCTCTAGGAAGCACCCTGTGGGGGTTACATAGGAAGGAAAATCTAACTTTTTATTACTTAATCACATCACTCAATGTTAGAGGTTTTCATTATCTCATAAAATGCTTTCCAGGGGTAGGGAAAGGTGGTTTGGAAGAAATTTTATTGACTTGCCTTGTTCCCAATTTTGTGAGCTTTCAAACAAAAATACTTATCCTCTATTTGTTGTTTTTAAAGAACATGACTTTTGCACAGGATTAGTTCATTTTGTTATGACCTCATGGTGACATGTTTTAAGAATTATTTTTCTTAAGTGTAAATACATAGAGAGCTATAAATAATGTGTACTTGATTATAGAAATCATTTTTTCAGAGTGTCATGGATCAAAATCATGGCATATGATGGAGCCAGTTTTTGGAAGCTAGCAAACTTCCAAAGTTATTTGCTTTAAAAGAAGAATGAGGTCCTAAGACAGAGGTTTCTAGTTTTCAAAGTGCTGTGCAGAATTTCAAGCTCATGATCTCTTATCAACTCTGAAAGGGGACACTTTTGTTGTCTTTGCTTGGTAGCTGTTTATAAAGTTTCTATTTTTATTTCAGTGGATAGCATTGTGGTTGTTTTTTCACATATTATGAATTGTTTTATAGGGGGCTCTCCATTCAAGTTGAGGATTACAAAGCTCTCTTTTTCAAGTAGTATGAAGAGAAGAAGTAAAAGAACAAAAGAAAAGGACTTTTTAGGATAAAAACGAAACAAGAGAGTAGACTAGTGACACACCTGGGCACAGCCTGGAGTTTTCTAACAGAAGGTTCATTTTCCACATACATGACTTATTTGACAGAGTAATTTGGGCTCAAGTTTTTGGATTTAGATTGTCTTTAAAAGTTCCATGGCTTAGGATGCAAAATGGATGTGGGATTTTTAAGCCATAATTGTGGTGGAGTCAAAAGCTGTTTGGAAGCCCAGCAATTAAGGCAGATTACTGAGATCTCTTCCCAGAGGGATGCTGATGTCTCTTTGGGAAGTGGCTGCCTAGAGAGGAAGCAGGAGGTTGCATTTCAGGGCAGAGTAAGGTGGGGCAACTATCTTGAGTTCTCGAGATGGGGCTACCCTTCAACTGGTTTTCTTGATTGGATTGTGACTTTCTTATGAGAAAAGGAAGAAAGATGTTTTGGGCTACTGGTCTTCTTTAGCTAGTGTTATGTTTTGAGGTGTGTGTGTGTGTGCGTGCGTGCGTGCATACACACACACACTTTGAATTGGATAATTTCTGATTTTTTTCATTGAGAGTCTGGGTTTACATACATTCTTGTAGTGTGACAGGAACAAGTCTCAAGACAGAGAGTGACAAGTGACAGAAGGCTTTCTCTTTGTAGGCCTTAGCATGGGATTTTTTTCTTCTCAGTAACTGCTCATAGCACTGACAGAAAAAGAGATAATTTTCCTTTTCTTTATCCTTCACATTCTGGCAATTGGACAACTTTCCCTTGGGACCAAAAGCATTAAGTCTGACCCTGCATTTCCTCAATGTGGCAGATTGACTTTGGTTAAAGAATCCAGTGAAACTCCCTTGTGAACAGAAGGTCCACTAACTCTCTTCCCAAAGCGCTGACATTCTACATGGCCATCCTGTACTAGGTGCTTTTTTTCTACCAATTCTTTTAATTACACTGAGCTCTGGCTCTATTTTAAACTGTGCCTAGCCATTTACCATATTAAGGAAAAAGCAGGTATTTATCCCATCCCATGAGGTGCTGATTGGTTGTAAAAAGCCCTTGTAAAATCCTTTCTTGCTGTTAACCTCATTTGTATGAAGGAAAAGTATTTGGAATTTGCCAAAATTGCTAAACTTAGTGCAGAGCAGACACTTCTACGGCCTCATGTTTGTTGAATTATTAGAAAATCCTGAGCCTGTAAGGACCCCAGGAAGTCTTCTAGTATGTTCCTCTGACTCTGGGTGAATTGGCCCCTTGAAATGGTCATGCGCATTACTTGGCTTTTCCTGTCTCAACATCTCCTGGGAGGGAGATTACAAGATTTCTTTGTAACCTAACATGGTATGTATCAACTTATACACCAAGAATTCATCCTAAAGACTAAACTGACATCTTTCTGGACTCAGTTAAAGTCATTTTTTGGTTGTTTTCTCCTTGGGCATAGAGAACTGTGATGTAGGAAAACTATGTATATTACTCAACCACCCTGAGCAGTCAATCTCAGTTCCTTCAGCCTCTGCTCTTTCCTAAATCTTTTTTTTTTTCTTTTTTTTTTTGCTCTTTCCTAAATCTATAATTGCTTTGCATTTTGTCCTAAGTAAAATATATTTTTCAGTATCTGTGACTCATTTAAAAAAAAAACGGTTTTATTCATTTGTTTGAGAGAGAGAGCAAAAACACAAGTAGGAGGATGAACAGAGAGAGAGGGAGAAACAAGCTCCCCACTGAGCAGGGAGCCCCATGTAGGCCTTCATCCCAAGACCTGGGGATCATGATCTGAGCTGAAGGCAGGCACTCAAACGAACGAGCCATCTAGCCACCCCCGCCCCATTTTGTTTTTACATGTAAAAATTTGAGCTGCTTCTGTTGGGTTTTCACTGTTACCTTCTTTATCTATGTGCCGACTGTGCCAAGAACATACATGTTTTCCTGTGGTGGCACAGCCCTGGTGACAGAGGTGGCCAGGAGAAATACTTACAAGAAAAATAGAGAAAGATAAGGCCTGTTAATCTGTGATTCTGTTTGGAACATTGGTCAAACTAAAAAGTTACTAGTCAATAAACAAATTCTGCATAAATAAAAATTTCCCCATGTGTCATTTTCCTTGCTACCTACAGCACCTTTATTAATAGTAAATGATGTTCTTATTGGGATATTTTGAAATGTAAATGCCATCCCCCTTTTTAATGTCCTTAGAATAATGGAATAGATTACATTGGAGATTTTTTACGTTAACTAAACCACCGTCTTGGGGTAGAAAATTAATAATTTGGTTGATCTCCCAATGACTGGCATTACCTAGAAGCCATTGTGTTCCCCAGAGTAACATTGATAAGAAGAGACTACTCCCAGAATGCCATGGGCTTTTTCAGTTAAAACTAGGATGGGTGTAACTTCTTTACTTCCTGAAGCTATATCAGTTACAAATATGTGGAAACAGAGCAGATTAAGCTATTAGGGAGAAGTTTCTCCTGAATAATTCATATTATTTTTCCTGTGTAGAATTGTTCATTCTCCTCCTCCTCCCAGATATGAACTAATATTGAAGGTTCACTACATTTCTAAATATCAGAATTCTAACCATGATATTAGGTTTGGGAGTAGGCAGTTTTTAGTGTCCCAATGAATAGGATGTAATAAAAACTTCATAAAGAGCTAACTCTTTGCCACATACTTCAAATATTATGCAACACTTGAGGGAAAATAACTTAAGTCTTAGCTTAATTTTGCGTGGCTCTGAAGCAAATCAAAATCATCTCTCCAAATCATGTTTTAGTAAACATCGTTCTACTCTCAGCACCCCACATTTTAAATCAATGAAATTTTAGGTTTCATCATCTTAGTGATAAGTTACAGTCCTTCTGGAAGCTTTATCAACAAACTGACTCTGCCTGAGTGGGTTTCCATTGCTCTTGTTGAACACAGAACCATCTTGCTCGGTAGAAAATGAGCACAGGACTGTCTCTTGTCTATGGCCAAGGAGCTGATGTTGTTCAAGGCTTTCTGGTGCAGGGAACCCCTGACTATTTAACTGTACCTGATTGACTTGTCAGTCTCCCATGTCAAGTAATTCAGCTAGAGTCCTGAGTAGTTCTTCTGTCATTTTCCTGGAAATGGTGAATGGTTTTGTGCTTTCTCATCCATGTCAAATAAAAACTTGAATCTAAGCATAAAACAGATGGCATTCTATTTAAATACCTACCACTTCATACTCATGTCCTCCTTTTCAGTGAATATAACAATACCTGGTGTTTTATGGCAAAATATTTATAACCCTAACCCTCTTTTCTTTCCTCTCCACCTCTTCTGCCCTTTGAAGGACAATCTTAGATAGACTGATAATTTTTCATAGTACCAAAGCACACTCTGAGTGCCTCAGTAGGGAAGGTAGATTTTAATTAAGTATTTGTCAGGTATCTACTGGATGTAAACCACTGAGGTCAACAGAGGTTTAATGGTGCATCCCTCTCCTCCAGTGAGAAGAAGTTTCTTCTTCAAGCTGAAGCAAGCAATGGTTTTCTGATGTTGTTGGTGCACGAGAATTATTAGAGATGGCTTCACAATGGCATGAGATTGGAGCATATGGAACCTGGCTAGTGGTGTCCCTTTGACACCAAGCTAACAAACAAAATTGTGTCCTTCAATTAATAGTGACAGTCATCCAAGGGAGCTCTTTCAAGTCTCTCTTGGAGCAGTAATTCACCTAGTTTATCAGACTTCTTAGTGTAGAAAAAGTCAAACCATTCAAGAAGACAATGGGCTGCTTCTGAGGTGGTGTGACAGATGGAGTATGGGAATTCTTTTTACATATTTTACCTCAAAATGCTGAAGTCCTGCAAGAAGAAATAATAGCTAGCACTCATGGGGTATTTATTATGTGGCAGGATTTATTTCTAGCCTTTTATATATATTCCATTTAAACTTCACATAAACCTCTTAGGTGGGCACTATTATTTTTCAGGCAGGTAAACTGAGATACAAAGAGCATGAGTATCTTGCCTAAATTCATGTAGCTAGCAAAAGATGAAGCCAGGCAGTTGGACTCCAGAAGCTGAGAGCCTTTAAACAGAAAATAGCGTTCCTTGGAATCAGGTTTCCTGTGCTACAAACTGGAAGAAAGAAGTACAACATCTTAAAAGTTAGCTTCAGAGAATGTGGTGATTTTGTTTGTACACAGGAACCCAGTCATATGGTATGGGGGCTGGGCACATGGTCATATTTAGTGTACAAACACATTTCCTAGAAACTAGCTTGGAGTTTGGAAACTTTTCTGCCTATGAAGCTCTGGTAGGTGGTTTTCTCTTCTAGAAAGATTCACACTCTGAATTTTGCAAAGCAGAGCCCTGGAGCTCTCCTGGGAGAGTGGGAAGAAGTTTCCTCTTCAAGCTGATTGAGTGAAAGCACCAGCAAAGTGGCATTTTATAGAAGAGGCTCCATCAAAGCCAGTAAAGCTGAGAATAATTCCTTAAATGTATCTTTATGTAAACAGGGAAGACTCAACAAGATTTTAAAATAACACAGCTGAGTAAGTGAAACAATTGAAGATATGCATCTCATTCAAGTTGAATCCACCAACTGCAACAATATTATCTCATGAGGGAGATTTTATGTCACATGTTCAAAGCTGACTTTAAGTCCTTAAGAGGTATCAAAATAAAGTATTTTCTTTGCTCTTAGGCATCTTGTGAAGGAATCATAAATGGTTGAAATATTTATGTTGATCAGAAACCACAGTTGGGAAGTGAAGGGAAAGGATGTTTCTGAGCATAAAGCAGGAGGGAGGAGACACTGTCCATTATTTTAGCTTCTCTTAGAACTATTATGCTCTTTCTGCCCTGGATCCCTGACTCCAGGTTGCCAGAGGCTCTTTGGAGAGGAGTATGTCTTTAATGTGAGATGAATAAGAATTGAGAAAGGGATTCCCAAATTTGATTGATCTCATAATCACCTGGAATGCTTTTTTAATGTATAAATTTCCAGGCTCCTCCCCCTAGAAGTGCTGATTCAGCAGGTCCAGATTGAAATTCAAGAACATGAATTATTACAGATCTTTCTTGATGGGCATCTCTGATCAATGAGGACTGGGAGCCACAATGTAGTGTATACATTTACAGATCAGTAGACTGAAGCTTGGCTAGGATAATGAATGTACTCAGTTCCTCTTCTAAAGATGGAGCTGAGACTGGAAATTCTTTCCTTTGTTCTCTAGATTCAGTGCTTTTTTTCTAGTCTCTGAGTACATATGCATTGGATAGCTTAGAATGAGTGTGTGTGTGTGTGATTGATGTGCAGGTATGTAGTGATGAGGAATTATCACTTGAGGATGTTAAGTATTGGGCTACTAATAACAATACTATTATTTTGAGATGTAGTCAGATGAGTAAAAATCTGATGTTGGAATTAAAATGTTAATTTTGTGAAAACAGAATTATTTAGTACACTGTTTCCCAGGAGAAGTAAAAAGCACCAAAAAGTAATAAGAGACACTTTCCAGAGTTATTCATTAAATATTAAACGTAATTTTCCAAGGCTTCCAATCACGTAGAAGAACCATGCCCTGCATCTTAGAAAAGACAGATAAGTAGTGAAGAATTGCCCTATTAACTACATCTCCCTTCCCCAATCTATTGTCTTTCCAAAATACCATTTGTATTTTGAGCTCCTGATGTCAGGGACTATCTTATTTCTACTTATATCCTGATAATAATTATTTATTGAGTACTTATTTCATTTTTGAACAATCCTATGACATTAAGTACTGTTAAAACCCTAAATCACACATGAGAAAATAGATAGGCAAACACCATCTAGTTTGTTTAGTGACTATAGAGGAAGTACCTCGTTGACCTACAATAGACAAGGAAGGGGTTCAGAATGAGATGGAACATAAGGCTTTGAGGATGGGTGCACATCAGATGAAGAATGGGCAGGGGAGGAATGCTCTCTGGCAGAAGGAAGGAATGCCAACATATTTGATAAGGTGGGAATGAATCAAAGTGGGAATGCTTGAGGGTCAGATGCAGGGTGGTTTTCTCAGAGTAGGCTTGGCCAGAGAGACAGTGGGAACTGTGGTTGGAAAGGCAATTTGGGACAGACCTGTGGATGGCCTTGAAATGTGGATTGAGAAGTTTGGCTTTGATTTTGTTCACATTGAGGAGCTTTTGAGCAGGGGAACAACATGTTGGAAAAGTGCTGTTCTAGGACAATATGAGAGAGGGGAAGTCTGTGGCCCCAGAGCTTCAAGTCCCTGTGCAAAGAAATGGGGACATTTGGAGGAAGCACCAGTTACAGAGGAGAGGAAAAGATGAGTTTATCTTTGCTTTGATTGGGTTGGGATGCCCAAGCCACATGGCCATCTCTAGCAGGCATTTGGAGCTCTGGGACTGGAAATAAAGACATGGAATGTAGATTTTTGAAGCTGATAGTAAACGAATCTCTGAGTAGAAGAATGAGGAGCAGGAAGAACAGAGGGTCGAGGACCAAAACTTGTGCACCTGACATATTTGGGGGTCAGGAAGATAAACCAGGGATGCAAATAGTTAAAGGGAGTCTAGCATGTAATGAGATTTTTCATTTCATTAAAAAATAGCCCCGTGTGTGTGAATAACTGCTTAATGTGTTCATCTCTTATGTGTATGTTTATCCAGTGAGATTTTTTTTTTTCTCCAACTGCCTGCTAGACATTCCCACCAAGCTATTTGCCCTCTGGAAATCTTGCCAGAACCTCAAACGTAATATTTCCCAAACTGAACTTGGCTTCTCATTTTCCAAACTTGTCTTGTGTTCTGTGTTCTTTATTTTTAGTGAAAGCACCCTGTCTTCCAGGCTCAGAACTCTTGACTTCCCTGTGTATTCCACTTGCTTCCAAGGCCCAGAGGTTGACCTCTTTGTGCCCAGCCTCCTCTCCTATACCACTGTTTTTGACTTCAGGTCCCTGGGTCCTTTACCTGGGGATGTTTAGCAACCTCTTATTTCGTCCTCCCAAGTTTACACTGTCCCCTGTAATCCATCATATACACTGCTACCACCAGATTCATCTTTTGGCATCTGATCTTCTGACTCACCCGACCCTCTTAAAAACCTTGCACAGCTTCAATTTGCTGACGGCAGTGGTTTCATATGTGGTCCCCCAAATGAAATCTTATCCAGAAACTCTAGTATGTCAACTAGATAAAAGCAGGCTGTTCTGGTCACACAGGAGAGTATCCTGGATCATTGCCCATCCTGTCTTCACAACCCCCAGAACTCAGCAGAAGAGAATTTGAATAAGTGCCAACTTCCTGAGCCTCATTGTCATGGCCCTTTGAAATTTTCTCTTAACTTTTTTCCATCTTATTTCCCATTAGTGCCAACTGTGTCCCCCTACAGTTGAGTTCGAGGGAACTGTTATTTCCATAAACTCCCACTCTGTGTCCTTCCCCCATCTGAATAAAATTCTCTTCTCTTTATTTTTTTTTAATTTTTTAAAAATTTTTATTTATTTATGATAGTTACAGAGAGAGAGGGAGGCAGAGACACAGGCAGAGGGAGAAGCAGGCTCCATGCACCAGGAGCCCGATGTGGGATTTGATCCCGGGTCTCCGGGATCACGCCCTGGGCCAAAGGCAGGCGCCAAACCGCTGCGCCACCCAGGGATCCCTCTTCTCTTTAGAGTGCCTTCCCTTCATCTGCATATGTCCAACTCCTGTCTTAGAAGACCCACCTCAAATCTCCCTCAGTGGAGAGTTCCTCCCTGATCCATCCCCCTTACTTCTAAGTAATTTCTTTTCTCCTTAACCCCTTATTATCCATTATCTGGGTCTCTCTTAGGTGCACATCACTTTCTGTTTTTTATTAGAATTACTTAGTGTCTGTTTTCTCTCTCCTTTAGACTGTGAAGTTGTGAGATTGGCATAATTGATTGATTTGCCCTCATATTCTTCCTCTCAGGGACTGGGATACCTTGAGCTTGTGGCTCACAGTTACTTGCTGAATACCCATTTTGTGAGCATCTTGAAGGGAGGGAGGAAGGCCTCATCATTATTGTGCATTTCCCATAATGGACAGTGCAGGGCTGGGCTTACTGCAGACCTTGGTATTGAGTCTATAAAACTGGCAGGAATTTCATTTTACTTTGTAGCTATAATATGTATTCTTATATTTTTAGATACTTTTTGCAAGGCATGAGGGGAGACCCTATGGAAAACCACAGAAGGACAATTTATTCACCCAGCATGGAGGTAAAGGGGACAGTATTAATATTGCCATTTTGTTCATGGCACTCATAGACTAAAAGAGGTAACATGCCTTACAAAGAATTAGAGACAGAATCTTAAAATGCTTTTTTTTTTTTTTTTGTTATGCTTCTTCCATCCTAGGTCATCTTACCAGTAAGTATTTCGTGGTAATGTTACCTTTGAGGTCATTTACTGCATGTCACTGTCTTAAGGCAGACCTTCTGAAGAGGTCTGGAAAGAATCTAAATTAATGGTTTGGAACTTTTATAGTTATACATCTCCAGCTAGATGTATAAGTGGTTTGAATTGAAAGAGCCTAGAGTTCTGTGGCAGTAAGCTTCTGGTAAGGGCAGTGGGAAGTCTGAAGGAATAAATTAAAGTACCAGATGCCCTTTATACTGCTCAACTTCTCAGCATGAGTCAGTCCCCAACTTCCCAGCTTGGGTCACAAGTTTATCTTCTCTAAGGTCTGTAAAAGCAGCCACCATGGCAGGGATGACAGATGGAGTTGTCCTGAGGAAGGGTGTGCATGGAAGTTCTGTTGGGGTCTTGCAATTCCCCAGGAAATTTCAAGAATTTCTTAAAGCCTAAATTCAATAAATGAAGACAAGGGGAGGGGGGGTTTACACCATCTATTTGACTAAACTGTATACATTTTAGTACATAAAGGAAAAGTTTGATTTTAAGCATAAATAGGAGGAAAAGTTTTTGTGATCGGTACTTTTGAAAATTAAAATGAAAGTATTAATATTAGTTATTTAATTTAAAAGTTTAATTAAAGATATAGCTCTTAATTTATATATCTTTTTCTTAATGGCTTAAATCTCTTAAAGCACACAAGCTTAGAGATAGGCCTCTTCTAAACAGTTCTTCATCTCTCTTAAAGTTGTAGTTGCCCCGAGTTTTCCATTGATAAGGAAATCAGATGTTTTTCAATAACAACTAATTAAAATAACTCTTGAAAATGGAAGTAATGTGGATATTTTCTGAACCAATGATTGGACATTTTAGTGTCATTTCTTTGGTTACAATATTCACATGTTAATCATATGTGATCATATGTTAAATGCTGGCCCATTAGACATTAACCATCTAAGAATGCTTAAAAAGACCCAGGAAATAAAATAACTGAATCTTGGTTTGAGGTGGAATTCAAAGATCTCTTAACACATAGAAGTTATGCACTTCAGCTTCCTTTGGCTTTCAACTTGGAGAAGGTGAAGGTTCAACAGACTTGGGTCACCCTGAATTCAGGTTCATCTGACACCATCCACCTCCACCATGGCACTTAAGTTTGGCCCCAACGAGATCAAGTCATGTACCTGAGGTGCACCAGTGGAGAAGTCAGAACCATGCCTGCCCTGGCCCCAAAGATTGGCCACCTGGGTCTTTCTCCAGACAAGGTTGGTGATGACATTGCCAAGGCAACTGGTGATTGGAACGGTCTGAGGATGACAGGAAACTGACCATTCAGAACAGACAGGACCGGATTGAAGTGATTCCTTCTGCCTCTGCCCTGATTATCAAAGCCCTCAAGGAACTGCCAACAGACAGAAAGAAGCAGAAAAACATTAAGTACAGTGGAAATATCACTTTTGATAAGATCGTTAACATCAACTGACAGATGTGGCACCAGTCTTTAGTAGCCAGAAAACTCTCTGGAACCATTAGAGAGATCCTAAGGACTGCCTAATAATCTGTAGGCTGCAATGTTGATGGCCACCAATAACATCAAAGGAAAATATTTCAATAAACAATCATTTTATAACCAAAAAAGAAAGAAAAGAAGTAATACGCATTTCACATAGAATGAAATTATAATATTTATCTTAAGCACTAAAATATGCAATATGAAGCAGGGCTTAAGAACATTGTTTTAAGATTTTATTGCTTGGTTAAAATTCCAGCCACTGTTAGAGAGCTATGTAACCTTAGTCAAGTCACTTAGTTTCTCTGTACCTGAATTTCCTCATCTGAAAATGGGAATAAGTATAGAACTTGTTCATATTAGTCATCTTTTGCTACAATAATGGTGTATAACAAATGGCTCTCCTAAAATCTCAATGGCTTATAACTGTAAATCTTTTATTCTCCTTCAGGGGTTTGTACATCAACTGTGCAACTCTGTCTAGGCTGGCAGTTGGGTTCAGATCAACTCCACTGATGCCAGGCTGAAAAAGAAGTGGTTCCCTGAGGTAGATGTCAGGAGCACAAGACAATGAGCCAAACCATTTGGCAATTTCAGTCAGACCCTCTGCTTGAATACATTCACATTTCAGTTGTCAGACAAGTCATATGGCCAAGTTCAACACTGAGGGGGTGGATAATTATACTTTTCCCATGGAAAGAGGAAAGCAGAGTGAGTAGTTGTTGAACAATAATTCCTACCTTACTATCTTAGGGTTGTTGTGAGTGATGACTGGTATAATTGTATAGCTCTTTGCACATTTGCTTGTCACATAGTAAAAGATCAATATGTATTCCTTATTATTATTTCTTATAAAAATGGTGTCATAAGTTTGAAGAGTGCAAAGAACACAGGAACTTCTGGAAACTCATGCAGACCTTACTGTGATTCATGTTCCAACTTGCCCTGAGTCTCTCCTTTATTGCCCAACTTCTTCTACTCCTGTTAAAGCTTGAAAGGCTGTTAGCAATATGAGAATAGAGAGAAGTTTCCATCTCTCTCCTTCTCATTTAAGCTAGTGTTCAGTTGACCACTGACCACTACTTCCATAATGGTCCAAAAGTGTTGCAAATTCTGTTTTCTTGGAGTCTATAGTAGTGAGTTGTAAATCTTGGGAAGTGCATAAATTTCCTCCCTCCTCCTCCCTTTCCTTCCTTTCTTCCTTCCTCTCACTTTCATTTCTTTAAAAAAATGGGGCTTTTATTAGGTGAATGGATTGGATTTCAGTACTTAACTATAACTAGAGACTCTTATAGTGAATTTGTCTTAGGGTCTTAGAAGCAGATGTCAAGGCAGAGTTAGAGATGCAAGATGTTTATTAATATTAACACAGGGACCCTGGCTGGCTCAGTCAGTACAGCATGTGACTCTTGATATTGGGGTTGTGAGTCTGATTCCCATGTTGGGTGTGGAGCCTACTTAAAAAGCGGGGGGGGGGGGGGCAGGGAGATAACTCTTGTGAAAGGAAAGACTAGGGAGTACAATTGGGATAAAGAAATTAAACTGTAGTGCAGGTCTGAGGAAGAAGCCTCAGCCAAGCAGGCATGAATTATAGAGCTACAATAGCTTTCCAGAGCTCTCCTGAGTTGGATCAAGATGACCAATGCTTTAAATTTCCTCATAGATCAGTCGTTTGATGTGGGCTACCCTGAGAAAGTGTGTGGCTTAGGCTTGGGGGCTGTGTGGCTGAGGCAGACCCTGAAGGAGATGGCGGCTGGAAGCTGTGTGTAGAAGACACACCCACAGGTGAATAGCAAGCCCTTCCTGAAGAGAGGCCTGTGTGGTAGATCTCCACATCAACCATAAGAACCCAGCTCATTGTACTCGTTTCATAAATGTTTATTATTATTATTGCTAGTTATTAATATTTATGTACATGTACAGTTTTGCTCTCTCAGCCCTTTTATTGCCTACTCCCATTGCCCCCAATGGTCTATCCATGCCACCATACCCCCCAGCGTGGCATAAGCTTTAGGAGAGAGCCATGATGGTAATAAGACCTATCAGGCTCCTTTGGCTCTGAGCCCTTGAGAGTACTCTGGATCCTATGTTCACTCCTGAGTTTCCAACTTAGCTCATCTAACTTCAAGCAGGGAACGGAGGAGATTACTGCAGAACCCCAGTGTGGATTTGTGTTCAAAGTTTATTAGAAATGATACTATGAAATCTCTAAGATATGCCTCTAACATTCCACGCAGAAGAGACTTAAACTGAGAAAACTGGGCTAATAATCTTATAGAACAATGGATTGTTGGAATAGAAGAAAAATACAATTCAATGTGTTCCCCTGCCTCCTGTCACAGTTGAGGAAACTGATGCATGGAGAGCCATGACTTGTTCAAGCTCACTCAACTCTTTAGTAGCAGATACTCAGGCCAGTGGCTTTTCATGCAATCATGCAGTGTTTAGATAGCACTGGGGCTTAAAAATTGGGGTCAGAGGTGGAGTTGGATACCATGGTTCAAGTCCTGGCTTACACACTTATAAGCCATGTGATTATGGGCAAATAATTTAACCTCTATGAGTCTCAGTTTCCTCATTTTAAGAGGCCACTTCATAAGGTAGTTGTGAACATTAAATTAGAAATGGATGAAAAGAGTTTAGCTCTTACTGTGATGATTTCACTCACAGATCTGTATTCTGTTTTTAGGAAGACACAATAGGGAAGCGTGCCTGTTATCTCTTACTACAATGATGGAGTGTGACAACAAAAAACCTCAGTGGCATACAAAATTAAATGTTTATGGCTCACATATCTAGGTTCAGTTGTTGGTAAGCCAAGCTACCTCTGCTGATCTTGGCTGGAGACTCACTCACATGCATGAATGTCAGCTGGATGTTGGCTAATCTAAGATGACCTTTGCTGGGTCAGCTGCAAACACTCAGCTCCTCTCCTTGTGCCTTTCATCCTCCAGCAGGCTAGCTTGGGCTTGCTGGGTGATGATAGAGGCTCAAGAAAGTAGGTGGAGACACTCAAGACATTTAAGGTTTAGTTTAGGAATTGGTGCTATCGTTTCACTTCTTTCTGTTGGCTAAAACAAGTCATGAGGCCATTCCTGGAGTCAGAGGAGGACACTACAAAGTTTCATGGTAGAACTAAAATGGGCAGAGGAGAGGAAGACCACACCACTAGACGGGAGGAGCCCAAAAGTCACATGGTAACAGGTGTGGCTATAGGAAGGGTAGAGGTCATTAAGGAAATCATGTTAGCTCTAGGACACACTTTTTTTTTTTTAAATTTTTTATTTATTTATGATAGTCACACAGAGAGAGAGAGAGGCAGAAACATAGGCAGAAGGAGAAGCAGGCTCCATGCAGGCTCCATGCACCAGGAGCCTGATGTGGGATTCGATCCCGGGTCTCCAGGATCGCGCCCTGGGCCAAAGGCAGGCGCTAAACCGCTGCGCCACCCAGGGATCCCTCTAGGACACACTTTATATTAATCCTCAAATTACCACATTGGATACAGGGTCCCTGATGACTCTATTCCCTGTTGAATTCTGCTTATGAAGGAAGACTCTTTATAGTAAGATTCCTGTATATGTGAGTAAAATGAATATCCAGTGCTGACATCTCACCTCAAAGACCCGTTCTTCCTCCCCTTTTGCTTCCTTTATCCCCAGCTCCATTGGAATAAAGAGGTTTTGATCTGAAAATGACCGTCACAATCTCCTGCATTTTATAGGTGAGGAACCTACACTGCAGAGGGTTTTAGTAATTTGCCCAAGTCTATTCAGTTACTTAGAAGAGGTCCAAGGCTGGCAACCACATGATCTGACAATCAGACTCCGGTTCTCTACACTCTTCCATCCTGTCTAACTTTTTCTGCCCAGACTCTCCTTAGACTTAGGAGTTTGAGGGAATATCAGAGAGAACCCACTGCCTGTCACTCCAACATTATCTTTTTATTCCTTTGATTTGGACAGCTTTGGTTCTTTAAATCATTTATTAATAGGCACATGCTCCAAGGAGGGAGGAATCATTCTATTTGATTATAAACATCTTAGTTATCAATTAATATTTCAGCAGGAAATGGGAATGGCGAGTCATGTGTTGTATGCAGTAAAAACAGTTAAGGGGATTATTGGTAAAATAGAAATTATAGGCAGAAAGAAGTTTCTATCTAGACTGAAGTGCTTCTTGGACTTTAAAGTACACATGAATTTCCTGAGAATCTTGTTAAAATAAAGATTCTGATCCAGTAGGTCTGAGGCAGGGTCTGAGATGCTGCATTTCTAGCAAGCTCCCAGTGATTGATACTGCCGATCAGGGCTCCCTGAATAGCAAAGGTCTAAAACATTGCTTTCTAATAGAATTTTCTGCAATGATGGAAATGTTCTATACCTATACTCTCCAACACACTAGCCACTAGCCATGTGTGGTTATTTGCTTTCAGTGCATCTAGTGTGGCTAGGGACATAAATTTTAAATTCTGTTTAATTTTAATTAGTTGAATGTGGCTAGTGCTGACTATACGGGTCTAGAGAATAGGATCCATGTCCTTTTTAGCTCTGAATCACTAGGACATAGCCCAGGTGGTTCTCAATATGTATTTATTGTCATGTGCAGGGAGATGTTGGTGATGCAGAGGCCTGGAATGGCATGGAAGACATCTCAAATCTGTTCTACTTCCTTTTTCCTAGGAACTGTATTTTGGTATTTTGGCATAGTGGATAAGATCACAGAGTCTAGAGCTTACCTGCCTGCACTTGAATATGGGCTCTGCTACTTTTTAACCTTATCATCTCAATCCCCTGTGCCTCAATTTCCTCATCTGTAATATAGTATGTCTCTTATAGGATTATGTATATACATGGAATAATTTAATATTTGTGAAGTTCTGAGAGTAGTTCCTGGAGCACACTAAGTCCTCTCATGTACACAGAGTCTTACCAAGGTGGAACCCCACCTAGATGAAGCTTTTATGTATCTTTGCATTCTTTCCGCCTCTCAGAAAAGCTGAGGAACTACTTGAGCTTCAAGTTCTTCGGGGGGAGGGGTTTTTTCACGTTGCTGATGCTGTTTGGGACAACTCAACCTTGTGATGTTGTTAATCCAGGATCTAACCCCTCATCCCTAAATGGAGCCAATTTACCAAAGTGTCTGGTATGATGGGGAGAAACAAACTGCTAAAACAATGAAGTCAACCTTCCGACCAAACAGGGTAATGATAGCTGGCCCCACAGAAGATACGATTGCTAGGAAATTCTGCACTCATGTTTATACAAAACCAAGCAGGAAATGTTTGCCAATGGAATAAATAAAGGAGCCTTCTGGTTACATAATGGTTCATTGTGCCCCAGTTTGAGGCTGTTTTGGAATTGTTGCTTGGTCTAGGTTTGAATTTTGGAGCTCAGGCTACCCGTCTCCTCTTTTGTTTGCTTGCTCTTGATACTTGAAGCATCATTCTTCTCTCGTTCCCTAACAGACCGAGTTAAAGATGGGCCAGAACATGGCTTCATCACTGGCTGAAGACAGCCCTCATGATCTACTTTCTTCTGAATCTCTGACCTGGGATAGATTTGGAATGGGGCAGGGCTGATGGGTGATGAGGCTCAGCGTGATGGGACTCAGGGTCAGTTGTCCCATGGGGCTAGAGAAAGGACAGGCTTTAATGTTACTAAAAGCATCTGTTTGTTGAGATCCTATTATGGGCCAAGCATTATGCTAGTCACAGTATTAGGTTCCCACAATAAGCTTGCAAGGTAGGCAATTACAGTCCACCAATGTGGAGTGGTTTTAGGTAACATGTTCCAGCTCAGAAGCTAGGATGACTTAGCCCCTATGTCTCTGCTTTTTCCCCTCTGTTATACTGTCTTTCCTAGACTAGAAATTAAAGCAGATATTTCAACTCACTTGCATAAATGCCCCTGTGTAGCCCAGGATAATAAAGTGTGTCCTCACCTGGAGGAAAAATATATAGTTGTAAAAAAAAATCAAAGAAAATCCTCATGATTCAACAAATTTTAATTTGTATGGATGAGATAATTTATTATAGTGTATTTTGAACTTCTTACTACTCTGGAAGAGAGTTAAATTCTCCTGACCCCACTATACATTTTGTGAAAGCATTTACTGAGTGCCAGTTGGATGCACCGGCTACATGTAAGTAATGGGTGGTAACTGTAGTGAAGTGCGAAGTCCTAACATGGTTCTGACAGACAGGAGAGCTTGGTGAAACCCATTTTACTGTCTTGGGCTTCAATTTGCTTAAGCATAAAGTGTTGATATTCAAGAGTTCTCTGAAATTCTAGGATATGGTGAATCTAACTGAGAGTTTAAGTCCTCATAGAGAAAAACTCTTCTTTCTAGCTTCTTATCTTCTGGAGAGGCTCCTACAGTTCATTCAGAAATTCAAGAAAAGCCAAGAAAATATCCCCATGACCTTTTCCCCAGCTACCCCTGAGACTCCAATAAGACTCATGGAGAACTAGAGGGAAAAGCAGAAATGGAAGCCGTGGTGGTATCTGACACTTTCTGGACATTTGCTATAGCTCCAGAATGCTGTTAAGTATGCTATTTGGACTGTATTTACTCATTTAGTCAATCAGGCCAATGATTTAGAGTAATGTATGAGGCATGTGAGTGAACACAAAAGTTGAGAAGATGGACAAGGGTTTGTGAATGGGGGGAAGGAGGGTTTAAGTCTAGGTGGTTGGCTTTCTTTGTGATTTGAGGTTCATACTGGTGACCCTGATTAGGAATTTCTGATTAGGAAATCCAAAGTCCTGGAATTAAGGTAGAAAAGGGTATATAGAATTTTCCTGGAAGCTTCCTTTGCTTGGCCCACACACTTGGTTTTGCTTAGTTTATGTTTTTTAGTTGGGCGATGTCTTTTGATAGAGCCTGTAGGGCTGTCTCTGATTCACAAAGCAGTTCCTGGGTGTTCTCACTTGATTCCCAGCAGATTTTCTGTATAACAGGGGCCAAGTCTGAAACTGCATCATTGAAGACTCATTTATTAGTGCTCTGCTTCTTCCCTGAAGGTATGCTTTTTAAAAATGTATTTTAAAAAATAGTTTATTTATTTATTCATGAGAGAATTAGAGAGGAAGAGACACAGGCAGAGAGAGAAGCAGGCTCCCTCTAGGGAGCCTGATGTGGGACTCGATCCCAGGACCCTGGGATCACGACCTGAGCCAAAGGCAGATGCTCAATCACTGATCCACCCAGGTGCCCTTAAATGTATTTTTTATTGAAGATTAATTTGCATTCTATGAAATGCACACATCTTATGTATACAGTTTGAGTTTTGACAAATACATACCCCCAGGAGTCCACCATACAATCAAGATTTAGAACAGTTTCACTTCCTCAGAAAGTGCCTTTCTGCTCCTTTCCAGTCAATCCCTCTCCCTTTGCTCACCCCAGGTAATAATTGTTCTGATTTTTATCACTATGGATTAGTTTTACCTGTTCTAGAACTTCATGTTAATAGAACCAAATAGTATGTACTCTTTTGAATCTGGCTTCTTTCACATAGTACAATGGTCTTCAGATTTATCCATAGAACCTTGTGTGTAAGAAGTCCCTTTTTTCTTTTTAAGAACTTCCTTTTTATTCCTGAGTAGTAGTCCATTGTAAAATATACCAAAACTTCTAAAACCTCTCCTTGTTGATAGACATTTAGGTTGTCTCTAATTTGGGGCATTGTAAATAAAGCCAGTATGAAATCTTATGTATAAATCTTTTATTGGCATCTGCACTTGCTTGTCTTGTGTAGATATGTAGAGGGGAATCATTGGGTCAGAAGGTAGGTAAGTGTTGAATCTCATAAAAAAATAATCAAGGTTTCAAAGCACTTACTTTTACACTCTTACTTGAGACTTTCTCTCAAAAGATCAACAGTGCTGGGATGAAATCTTTGTACTATCTTCTTTCAGACTGCCATCTCCCTCTTTTCCTATCAAGCAGGCCAGCTAGCCAATCTGAACATGGCAGGACTCAATTAGTGAGCATTCCTACCTCAGATTACTTTTTATTCACTCATTCATTCTGTCAAAAAAAAAAATCATTCTTTCAAAAGGCACAAAGAAATGGAAAGGTGAAGGACTTTCAAATCCAAAGAGTAAGCAATAGCTAGCACCTTACTTAATGGTGACCACTGAATGTTTTCCCCTTGAGATCATGAAAAAGACAAGGCTGTCCACTCTTCCCACTTCCACTCTCATTGTACTAGAAGTCACACCAGTGCAATAAAGGGAAGAAAAGAAAAAGAGGCATAAAGATGGAAAGAGAGAAGGCAAATCCTTACAGTTGGCATTGCTATCTATGTAGAAAATCCTAAGGAATCTACACAAAAGCCCACAAAAAAAAAAAAAAAAAAAAAAAAACATCAAAAAACTGCTAGAATTAATACCTAAGTTCAGCAAGGTTTCAGTACTCAAGACTGATATCCAAAATCAGTTACATTCGTATATCCAACTGCAAACAATTGAAAAATAAAATAAAAATAGACCTACAATAACATCAAAAAACATAACACAGATTTATTTCTAATAAAAAATGCAATAAGACTTATACACTAAAAAATACAAAACATTGCAGAAAGAGAAGACCTAAATAAATGGAGAAACATATCTATGGATTGGAAAACTTAATATAAAGATATCAGTTCTTCTCAAATTCATCTCTGGTAGGGGTTGGCAAACCTTTTCTGCAAAAAGCCAGATAGTACATACTTTAAGTTTTGTGGGTCATGTGATCTTCATTTAAGCTACTCAATACTGCCTTTGTAACACAAAATCATAGACAATATGTAAATGAACAAGTGTGGCCATGTTTCAATAAAACTTTATTTATAAAAACATGTTGTGGGCCAGATTTATCCTTCTTCTATTAGCCATCAGCTATAAAATGAGAAGTAAGACCAGATGGCCTCTAGGGTTTCTTCCAACTTTCTCCTGGAAAAAAGAGAAAGGGTTTCTTTTTCTAACTATGCCCGATAAAGAAAGAAAATTACTTATATTGTTTATTTGGCTATAAATTCTCTTGATAACCTCATCTTCATATATAAAATGGTGAAAATAAAGCCTACTTGGTAGTGTTGATGGAAAGATTAAGTGAATTAATGTAAAGATGTGGAGATCTAGGAGAGTGCCAGTGTCGTTCCAAGACCTTTGTACTCCCTACCCCTCATTACAATATTTTCCTATTTGTTTTTAGAACTTTAGGAACTTTAGGGGTTGAAATTTCAAATACTATTTTTAGTCAAGCAACTGACAATCTTGGGTGTGTCTGGGGAACCTAGCCTCCGGATGTTTACACCTGCAGACTGGCCCTGCTGGTATACCGCCATTTTGTAGTGTGAAGTGCTGGGGTTTGATGTCTCATAATCCCTACTGTAGACTTCTACGTGCCTATCTTTGAAGGAACTGGCTTTATCTCAGGGGTCACAGAAAAGAAAGAATTTGGGAAGCCCTGGAGTAGCAGTACAGAAACATCAGGCGCTTAGCTCCCATTGCCTTTTTAAGAAGACATGCTTCTTATTGTAAATATTATACTCCAGCCTCCCAGTATAATCCCACATAATGTCATCTCTGGGAAAAGCTGATAAGTGGTGAGAACTTAAGGCCTTCCATCTGTTGGGAATCAGTGCTGGTAGACATACGGGAGTTTTCTTCCACCTTGTGCCATTGGACCTTCCCTTCCTTCACTTTCTTTTTGTTTTCTGGTCCTGAGCTGGCCAAAGATGAGGGTTGGTATGCTGCTTCCTTCAGCTCTGCCCTGTGTGGCATTTGTCTTGCAACTTTCCCATGCTTGTTTCAACAAGAAAAAAAAGCAAAGAGATTGACATATAGCTGCCCTGAGGCTAGATTGTCACTGAAATAGATTTCTCCAAATAAAAATAAGGGCCATTTTTGCTTGCAAGGGCTTGCAATGAAACAGAGTTAATAAAAACTGCATGGGAAACTCACATTGCAGCTATAAAAAAATTAAAAAACAGAATTCTTAGCTAAAGTCAGCAGTGATTGTTGGCTCAGGGTAGGAATTAGGGAGGAAAACATTCTGAGACTCATTGAAAGTGAAGAGGGAAGATTTATTACCCTTTATCCATTTGTTTAACCCTTCAGAAGTAAATCTAGAGTCACGCTTGCTTAGAAAGTGATTAAGTCCTGGGTTTTTAAGAGCAGGACACACCATTTTCTCCTTGGGGATGAGCTGTTAAGTAGAAAACAGGGCTACTTAACTTAAAAACAAAAACAAACGAAAACTAAACTCCAAAACAAAGAGTTGATAAAAATCATTGATGAAAACATTCCCAGCTTTATTCTTTCTACTCCAGCAGCCTGGTGTGGATATATCAGATGTCTCTGAGGTCAAAGATAGTATATATTATTCCAGACTGAAGGGCAGGGACACTTCTCATCACTCTCCGACCTTCAGACCCCGACATCATCATCTGGAATACCTCCTGGAACCATGGAGAAATGGCTTGTTTCTAAAGCACCCTCCCTGCCCAGGGATCTTCTCTTTGAGAATGGAGCATCCAGGATCCTCCCAGCCCCAGTGTGAGGTGCCACAAGCCCATCAGGAGATGGTGATTGATTATCTGAGAAATTCACCATCTTTCTGCATTCAGAAAGTCACTACTCTAATGGAGAACCTGGGGCCTCTATTAATTCCCACTTAGGCCTACCAACGTGAAAAATCACAGCATCTAAGACAAGTGGGCTTTTAGCTCCTAGTTGCTATGGGGAGAATTTATAAGAATGTCTAAAAGTGACTCGGGTCCTTTTTTTCTCTCGCCTTCAAACCTATAAACTCTGGTCCCAATTTTCACAGTTTTTTGCTAATTAATGCCACCACTGTGGAAATGGGGGCTGTTCTGCAAACAAGCTGCAACAAATGGGATTTTTATTGCTGGTGGAAAAGTCTGGGGAATAATTAGCAGATCCATGGAGATCCCCTGACTCTGGGCATCTGCATGGTAATAGCCAACCCTGGAGATCACTCAGGGAAATGGGGTCGGACTTTCCACCTTAGGGCACATTTATATTGTCAGTTACAGCCTTCATACTGCAGTTGGACAAATGTGGGAAAATATTTTGTGAAATGCTAGACAAATGAACCTGATGTTGACCAATCTCAACTAGGAAAACTGGCTCTGCTTTGCTAAGTGCTGTACAGCAGCCAAGACTTGCAAATGAAATATTTTGATATCTTGTTAAACTTGAGTCCCCAGAGAAGCATGCACACATATACATGATTGACTAGGGTCCCCTCAAGGTGGCTGGCTGGAGAAGATTACAGAAATGATGGACTCATGGGGCCAGAAGAGAACCTGGTGGTCCTCTGTTCCAGAGGTTCATAATTGAGGAATCCTTGGAAAGAATACAGGGCATCTAAGAGTTTAGATGGGAAAACAATTATATTTTTGTTTTCACTAATCTCTAATTGAAATGTACTATTTCTTTCCATTTCAAATGTGTGCAATGAACCATAGGAACATCACCTGTACCCATGGTTTTTTTTTTTTTTTTTTTTTTTTTTTTTAGATTTTATTTATTCTTGAGAGACGGGGTTGGGGTGGGGTGGGTAGAGGCAGGCGGAGGGAAGAGCAGGCTCCATGCAGGGAGCCCGACGTGGGACTTGATCCCGGGACTCCAGGATCACACCCTGGGCTGAAGGCAGGCACTCAGCCACTGAGCCACCCAAGTGTCCCTGTACCCATGATTTTGACACAGTAGAAATCAAGGTCTTCAGATTCACATTACAGTGTTGCAGATGACCACAAGATATCATTTATAATTTTTGAAATTATAGTAATTATTAGATTTACTGCTAGATATTTAATGTTATTAAAGAAAAAATATATATATTACTATATCACACATTTAAAATTAGTTTGAATATTGTGTTTTATGTAATTTGGTTTCTTACAATTTTATGTATTTTTTTCCATTTAAAAATATTATTTTAAGAAGATGTTAGAAGTTTCATCAGACTATTAAAGAGGTTCGCAACCCAAGATTTAAGAATACTTCCTTGTCCAATCTCTTCTATTTACAACTGAAAAAATGGAGGCAATTTGGTGAGTGGCAGAGAGAAAGCCAGAACCCACAGTACTATCTCTAGTCTGTTCCTACCATTATAGGGGTCTGCAAGAGAATAGAATAGCCTTGCTAAAAACAACATGGAACACTTCCTTAAAATCATGATTTTAAGCATAGGAATCAGGATGATAAATAATTTCTGAGGCTAATGTTAACTGGGGAATTTGTTTTCAAATTCAAATATACTTTTAGAGTATGGACATTGCCATGTTAGGTACTTGTCATTATTTGAAAAGATTAACACAGAGGCACAACGATGTAGGTTATACTTAAACTGTCCCACAGACTACATTATATGTTATTTTCTGCATTACTAACAGCAATTTCGTCTCCTGAATATTTCAGGGGAATTGAAATAAAAATTTTCGTCTGTGAACATTCTAACTGTGAGCAATGGAAAGCTAGGTGTCAGGCCAATCTAGGTTGGCATGAGTATAGATAATTTGGATTATCAACTTCATGGGTTATCTAGAATGAGATGCATTAATGATACACATATGTGTATGCATCCCCACTAAGAGGAAATATAAGAAGTACATTCATTTCAAGCAACCAATGTCTCTCATCAAAGTGTTAACTCATTCGACATCCCTGGTGTGAACATGAAGTTGTAAGAAATTCAAATGAATTCTCACTCCTTCTCACAATTCAGTTAAAGCCAGATTTTCTTCAAGCAATTGACCCTGACACTTTCTGGTTCTCTATATTTAATAATTTGTGGAATGGTAAAACATCAGCATGGAAACATCTATATACATTATTGATTTCAGTAGTTCTCAAACCTTTAGATTTTCTTTTTCTTTTTTCTTTTCTTTTCTTTTCTTTTCTTTTCTTTTCTTTTCTTTTCTTTTCTTTTCTTTTCTTTTCTTTTCTTTTCTTTTCTTTCTTTCTAAGATTGTATTTCTTTATTCAAGAGAGACACAGAGAAAGGGGCAGACACACAGGTAGAGGGAGAAGCACGCTCCTCGAAGGGAGCCCGATTTGGTACTTGATCCCTGGACCCCAGGATCTGCCCTGAGCTGAGCCACCCAGGCATCCCAAAACTTTAGATTTTCAAACATTATCTTTTTTCCCCCCTTCTTTAGCAATTTATCAGGTATGACATTATACGTAAATATATACATCTTTTTTGGCTTTATTTTTATTTTTTATGTTTTAACTTTTCATTTTGGAATAATTTCAGACTTATAAAAGAGATACAAATATAATATAAATAATTTTAGTGTGCTCTCATCCAGATCCCCCAAATGTTTAATATTCCTCATAACCACAGTATAATGATCCAAATCGGTAAGTTAATATTGATACTACACCTTATTTGCCTTATTGACATTTTGCCAGTTACCCCACTAATGTCTTTCTTCTGGTCCTGAAAGCAATGTAAGTTTTTTTTTTTTTTTTTTTATATTTAGTTTTCATCCCCACTTGTTCTCCCCTGAAACATTTCCTTGCCTTTACCTTGAAATTTAAAGAGGTTTGGCCAGTTATTTTATAGAAGTTTCCTCAGTTTGGGTTTGTCTGATGTTTTCTTGTGATTCTATTCAGGTTATGAAGTTTTAGTAGGAATACCAAACAAATGATATTATGTCCTTCTCAGTGCAGGGTATCAGAAAGTACATGGTGTTGATATCTCATTACTGATGTCAACTTTGATCACGTGGTTCGATTGGTATCCGTCAGGTTTCTCCACTATAAAGTCACAAATTTTCTTATTGTAATTGATAACTATTCTCTGAGGAGTTACTTTGAGACTATGAAAAAGTCCTGTTTCTCATCATACTTTCACCTACTAATTTTAATTGATGATTCTTGCCTGAACAACTATTAGGTTTATTTGTGAAGGAAACAAATTCATTCTGGGGAAGTCCAAATTGTCCTTAATTAAACATGACGTCCAAAATGCCCATTTCTGGAGATATAGATTGCTTTTTTTGTAATTGCTCACTCATTGCCTTGCTGAATTCCTTTCTCTTGCTATTTACCCAAAGTTATAAATGCCATGAAAATGTGACAGTTACGAATGTGCACACAATGTAAATGTACTTGAAAGACAGGTGTGTTAATTCCTAAAGGTTCTTATTGGATTTCAAGTATTTAAAAACACAGAAAAAGTGCAATGTGAATTCTTTTGTTCACAAATGTAATCTGATCACACCCCCTGAGTACAGCAGAGCATAATCGTTTATGCCTTCAAGGCCACAGACACCTATTAAGTACACACGATATTGAAAGAAACCCTCTCTGTTACTCTAAGTGTAAAAAACATAAGCTTCAAGCTGCACCCTAATACCCACCAAAGTGTGCTGGATACTCAAGGAGAGAGGAGGAGGATTGTGATTGGGGAATTTCTTGCATTAACATTTAGCCATCCATTTCAATTATTTATATTTATATTTATTTATTTATTTATTTTTAAAGATTTTATTTATTTGAGAGCGAAAGAGAGAGGGATAGAGTAAGCACAAGTGGGGGGTGGCGGGGCAGAGGGAGAGGGAGAAGCAGACTCCCCACTGAGCAGAGAACCCAATATAGGGCTCAATCCCAGGACCCAGAGATCATGACCTGAGCTGAAGGCAGATGCTTAATCCACTGAGTCACCCAGGTACGCCTGCTTCAATTATTTTTGTAGTGAAATCTAGGTATATATAAGTAAGAAGACAAATAAAACTGCCTCAAAATTTCACTCACTGCTTTGGAATGAGATATAAGATTCTGAGATATATCTGGGCCTCCACCAAAGAGAGAAGGGTCTTGCTTACTTGTTCTTGGATGCATGGGTCAGCTGGCAAAACGACTTCATTATAGAGCAATCCTAAAAAACTGTGAATGACAATCAGCTTCCCATAAGACTGAGTTTTTCAGGACCAACTCATTTAAAAGTAGGAATATACAAAATAGAAGTGGTATAGGAGAGATCATTTTTCTTTTTCAAGATACCAAACAAGACAATTTCATAAACTTAATCAGATTACTTAGTTTCACCTTCACTTCATCAGAAGCCATCCCTGTTTGTAAGCCCTTCCATTCTTAGAAAACTCAAGAGGTGGAAATGTAACACCTCTCTCATCTCACCAGTTTTTACTGTCAAAATTCTTTCCTGATGTCTACTGAGGACCTGCATCAATAAAAACCCAATCTTTTAAAATCCCGCCACAATAGTGGGTGCCAAAACTCATTTCTTGACCTACCCTTACTAATACTGTAATAAGAACTTTGGATAAATATTTGAGAATATGGTTATTAAATGTGTTGTGGACACAAACAATGCTGAGAGAGAATACAATTTCTCAGAGACAGCCCTACTTTGACTTTAAGATTGACTTAACATCTGAAAGGTTATGACAACTGCGTTTGGGCCAAATCTAACAAGTTGAAATTAACAGGAATATATATGTAAGATTGTTCACTTGGATCAGAAATGATCAGTTGGCATAAATACAGATCAAAGAGGAAGAAAATGGACAAAAACAAAATAAGACAAAATAAAACTTTCATTGGGATTTTTCAGTGCAAATAAACTCATGCTAGAAACATGGAGTGGCTAGAAATGTAAGTTTTCCCACTTATTCCGTGTGAAGTCCTTGAATGCAGAATCTAGTGGCTTGGGAGTGAAGATTATGACCAGATGTTGGGGGGACTTTGGGCTCAGTATATATTGGTCATGTGAGGAGGCTGTCAGCATCTGAATTTTTGAGTAAATCCACTGGGCAGATGTTTTCTTGGTCAGTGAATTGTGTGGCTATATGTTAAGTATGACTTTATACTAAGCTTCAAAACCTCTTGCCTATTTTTTCCTTATGACAATCTTTCAGAAACAAAAATACTTTTAAAAGATTTATTTATTTATTTGACAAAAGTAGAGAGCACAAGAAGAGCTGTGGGTAGAGGGAGAGGGAGAAGCAGACTCCCTGCTGAACAAGGAGCCTGATGGAGGGCTTGATCCCAGGACCTTGGCATCATGACCTGAGCCGAAGGCAGATGATTAACCCACCAAGCCACCCAGATGCCCCCAGAGACAAATTTTAAGATTAAATAATAACAAGGACAAAAACTAGAAAAAAAGAGAAAGGGAAACAAAAGTTCTTGAAGAAGGTTCTGAAAAAAAGTAACTGACCAATTTAGTCCAAAGAACAAATAATAAACTATATATGGAAACATAATAAACATAAACATACAAGGAAATTACCTTGTATAATGGAAAGAACATCTCAAGTGTTTTGACTATAGGATATTTTATCGAAAGCCATTAAAGTAGATTCATACAGTATTTTTCATCAAATCAACCCTTGCAAATATTCTTTTGAATCCTAATCTGTTGTCAGTGCCAAAGAAATGATGCCTGTTTTTGAAAAACAAAACAAAACAAAACAGAATCTAAACACAAGATCAACTTATGGGCTTTCTTTCTTTGTTTTTGCATTTTGCCTATCTTTTTGCTCTTGACCTGGATCCATAAAATATTTAACTACAAGGATGAAGAATAAGAAATGAGTGGAAGAGATGTGAGTTCAGAGGTTATTAGGAAGATTTTTCTGAACATTTCTGGAGAGCAAATTTCTGGATCCTGAGTTCAGCGCTCTTTTATTTTGTTTCCTTGTTAATACCCTGCCTTTCATTAAGGCCATCCAAGGAAACCCATGCAAACTTAGGAAGAAAAATCAGGTTTGAAGACACACTGACAATACAATAGACAACAGAGGGATAACTGTTAAGAAGGGAGCCTTCCAGTGAGTAAGCAGATATAAGTATCTGCAAATGAGGTGTTTAAATAGAAAGAGGTTGCCTAGTTATTAATGATGTTTGATTTTTGTTTTGAAGGCTCTGAAGAGTTAAGTACATGTCAGGACCTTATCTTTGCTATGCCCCAACCCCTGCAACAGCTGAAGCTGTGAAGCCACTTAGAACCAGCACATAAACTGCTTCTAAATGATCAGAAACCTCCTGAGTTTTCCGCTTCAGCTCACTGTGTGCCTTTAAGCAACAGAGATTTTAAAGTCCTGAGATTATAGGACCATAAAAATACACATTTACATGTGGTCACAAGCAAGTTTTAAGACTGGGAATGAACCACAAAGGGAATGCTTTATGTAAGTACCAAAATACAAGTTCAATTAATGACACAGCAGCTCTAAGAGGAACATGAAGAAAACACCTAACCCGGAGTCTCTTATGAGGCCTGGATATGTGTTCTGGGGCTGCAAGGATGCATGGTTGTTAGCCCTTGCTCTTTTCCATAAGTTCCTTCTGGGGCCTTCTGCAGCCATATAAAATGCAGCTAGTAAAACAGGTTTCCGTGGGAGGGAGACTTGGGAGTGCCTGAATTTCCTTCTTTTTTTGCTGAACAATTAAGCAACAAAAGCAGTCTGGGAAAATAGAAGATGTTTCAGAGCTGGCCATGCATTCTGCACATGCCAGGGAAGGGGGTTTTGTAGCCTTTTGACTCCTAATCCTGTATTTACTTGTTGGCTACATGGAATTAATTTATTTGGTCTTACAGAGTGTAGGCTTTCTTCTCTCTGTTAAGTTTCTCTTCTCTCTCTTTCCCAAAAAGAATGGCAAGCTTATCCTAGATGGTTGAAGGCAGCTTGGAGATTTACTATTGTTTGATTGGAAGAAATGATCTTAGTTTAATGAGCAAATTATTCAGTTAATTCAAAATGAAGGGATATTTTAGTGTTCACTCTGGGCCATGCCTCATGCTAGGACAGGGGGCACCTGGTGAACATTATATTCAAAGATATAGACACATAAAAAGGCAATTATGGTTAGCATTAAAAAATGAACATGGGGTTAAAGCAAGAAAAGCCATTAAAAAGATTGGGATCTTATCATCATGTGGGGTTTGACAAAGGTTTCCTACAGAAATTTGAACTGAGGCCTAGGGAATAAGAGGAAGTTCATCAGGTGTCAGGGAGCAGGAGAGTGCTTTCCAGGCAGAGGGGCAGTGTGCGTGAAGGCCTACATATGGGTGAGCACCCAGGGTGTACAAAGAACTAAAATTAAGTTGGTATGATTAGCACATGGACTGGAGAGGAATGAGTCACACAAAGTAATCAGAAGCCAGGCGACTCAGGTCATTTCTGGTGGTGTTTGGGGTATGGAATCCTACCCCAGAGCAAGAAGCAAAGGTGTTCTTCTCACGTCAGTGGTTTTTTGCTGGCCTAGGTGGTGGAGGAACTTCTGCTTCCCCTGATGTCAGCCATCAGCGTGTGTTCCCATGATATCCCAATGGGCTGCATGGACCCATCATGCCACTATCAACTCTGAATTATCATGACCTTTCACATGCCTATTTTGTGTCTTTAAACTGTACCTACTTGGGGTTAATACATTGTTGGGTAAAATAATTAAATTTAGCTCCGAGTAAAAAATGAAAAAGGGCTCACTTGTTCTGTTAATGTTGGGATTAGGGGAATAACTTGCTGTCTACCTTATCCTTACCTTCTGAGCTAGTCTTTGCCTTAGAGTCTGAGAGAGTGGTCTTAGAGGAAACCCACAAAAGTATTTGCAGATTTAGCTATACTAAGGGCAGGAAAAATCATACAGCCATTTATATTCCTTGACCTTCCAGAAGCCCGTTATCAAGGCTCCCCAGGTTATAAAAGGCCTTTTTCCTTCTCAACACATTTCCCTTGAGGAGCAAATGTTTGATAAAATGCTCACTACGCATTAATGCATCAAGCAAGCATGACCACCTTTTCTGACACAGGCCAGAAGTCAGAATTGTAGATTCTCTAGCATTAGCAGGCATGGGTGTGTTTGGAAGAGGGGAAGACCCTCCTCAGATCACATGGCCCAAATGGAGGGAATACTGGACTTTAGAGGAAGCAGATTAGGATTCATGCTGGACCTTATAAATGATGTGCTATATGACTCTGAGCTTTGTGGGGATTAAGTCGAATCAAAATAAATAATGCATGCAATGTGTTTAGCACACTGCCCAGCAGGTAATGTCAGGCAGTAAGTATTGGCTATTACTGTGAGCTAGGGAGTACAGGCCACTCAGTTGTAAAACTATAACTGCCTCGGGTTGCTGTAGTGGGGAGGGGTTGTAAGTTGTACAAACAGTATCACAGTGGGCAGGAGGTAAGCCCATTTTCAGCTTGTCCCCAAGGTCACATGACATGAAATGGAATAGAAGGACCAGGCAAGAGAGAGAGCTTATGATGGCTCCTGTTATTGTTCTAAGTCCATATTTATTTAGGGCAGCCCCTGCCAGACTAGTGCAGAAGTTTCTGGTGTGAAACAAGTAAGCACTAGCCTTACAGCTTGTTGCTTTCACAGGACTTCTTTCTTTTCAGGTGTTCCAGAGGTCCCCAGAACAATTTGTAAATTGAAAAAGGCTGTATAAATACAAGGTATTACTATTACCATGCATCAACTGGTAAAGTAGTCCCTGTAGATGGGACATATTGAGCACAACCCAGGCTCCTCCCTTCCTACTCCTCATTTTGAAGCACATATTTATATTTACCGACAGTCCTTGGATCTGGAGCCCAGTCTTCTCCTATTTCTCCCACTTGTTCTTTGCCAATATTCCAAATTGCATTAAGGCTACCCTGGGAAACTCAGGCAATGGTAGGAAGAAAGTGCAGTTTTGGAGTCAAAATGTGGGATGATGGAAAAACAGGATTCTATTACAGAAAATCAATTTAAATGCACTGTAGAGGAGGGGGCTGAATCACTGAGCACAAAAGTGAGTTCCACATGCATTTGATAACATATCCATGGCCCTCATGTTTTTCCTGGAGACTTTGTGATGCTCCCTCAACTTGTTCTCCTTGTATTCATTTTTTGTCTTTAATTCTTGGAGTTGAATACTTTGTATATATGGGACAGAAGTAAAAATGTGAGAAGGTGTCACCAGAATGGTAAAAATGAAAAAGAGGGAAGATTCTGACTGTTGGCAAGGATGAGGGACGCTGATGGTGGGGGTATAAATGGATACAAACTCTTGCAGAAATACTTGTTTGTACCTCCTAAGGCAGAATGTAAGCTACCTCAGGGCTCAGCAAGTCTCCTTTTCATCGTGTACTCGAGAAGTGCATAAAACGGTCACCCAAAGACATGTTGCAGAATGCCAACTACCTCTAAACTGGAATTCCCCAAATGCCTACCAGCAATAGAATGGATAAATAAATTGTGATGGAACCACAAAATGGAGTGCTCTATAGCATTGAGAGTAAATGCTCCAATCTCAAATTATACTCTTCAATACAGTACAGGTAAACCTTATAAGTGTTAGACAAAGAAGCCAGACATGAGAGACAAAAGAGTGCATGATTTTAGTGCATAAAAACAAGCCCCACTCATCTGTGCTGTTCGAAGTCAGGATAGTGATTACTGTTGGGAGACTAATAACCAGAAGAAAGCATGGCTGGGAACTTCTTGGGGGCTGGTCCTGTTCTGTTTCCGTAGTCTGGGTGCTGGTTGCCAGGGTATGTTCAGTTTGTGAAAATTCATTGCACTGTATGCCTGTGTATTTTCAGTCTATCATATTTCAGTAAAAAGTGTTTAAAGGTTGGCAAGATTATTATTTCTACTACCTTCATAGCCCCAGATACCATTAGCAGTTTTTTGCATAATGTAGCTGGCCAGCTGAGCCAACCAGCTCCATACAATTCCTCCAGTCCTTAAATGTATACTTCCTACATAGAAAAGAGCACGTTCAGGATGGTATAGTCAATATCTTCATCTAAAATCTGAAGCTACAGGGCAGCCCGGGTGGCTCAGCAGTTTAGCGCCGCCTTCAGCCCAGGGCCTGATCCTGGAGACCTAGGATCGAGTCCCACGTCGGGCTCCCTACATGGAGCCTGCTTCTCCCTCTGCCTGTGTCTCTGCCTCTCTCGCTCTCTCTCTGTCTCTCATGAATAAATAAATAAAATCTAAAAAAAAAAAAAAGTTATAAAATCTGAAGCTACACCCACCATTCACGTAGTAGCTGAGATCTCACATATAGCCATAGTTCCTGGCATAAGCAGGAACTCAGAAGGGTGGCAATCCTGAACCCCTGATTCATTTTGGAATCAGGAGAGACGTAAGTTGGAAACAAACAATTGCTAAACAGCTTTTATGTGCCAGGCATTGCTTAGAAGTTCATAAACTGCTGTATAAGTCATTTTATCTAATCCCATATCAACCCTGTAGGGTAAAAATGATTTCCCTCATTGTCCCGATAAAGTGAGAGAGCAACATCACAGAGCAATAGGAAACATGCTGATGTTGGAACTTAAGCCTACTTACTTTCAAAGTTTATTCCATGACAGCACACTGCCTCCCAATTAGGTAGAAAACTACTCAAGTTGTACTTTAATTTCTCTAAACATAGCGGTTTCCTTCTGAGGTAAGAATCATCTGCTCAGCTGGTTTTGGAGTACCATTTTCCTTGTTGAGTTGACTTAGTGGTAAAATAATTTTGAATGAAGTGGGCAGAGAGATCCAGAGAATGGTAGGGAAGTCTCAGAGGACCTTGTGATTTTGGGCTCTTACTGTGGGAGTTGTTATGCTTTGCAGTAATTGCATATTGAATAAATAATTCCAATTTCCATGGAGTGGGATGTCCGAACCCTCCAACTTTTAATACTCATTGACTTATTTTATATGGTTTATCAGTTTAAGAACTAAAACACACTTTCCTCTTGGTCAAGAGTTTCCCAGGAGTATAATAGAAAAAGTGGTAGATGCAAATTTGTTAATATCTACTTTCACCTCTGCTAAAAGGAAAATAATAAAACGTCCAGGTACTGGCCAAAAATAACTTTTACTAAAATAGGCCCAGAAGCCCAGTTCTGGTCCTCGCAACCAAGATATGATGTGGTCTGCCTTCTTTGTAAATTAGAACTCTGCTGGCCTCATGCCTCTGACAGCTACACCGAGAAAGGCATGGGAAGGGGACATGGCAAAAGAGTCAGTATATGTGGTTCTAAGCATTATGCTAGACACCTGCAAATTAGATACCCCTACTCATAATTTAGAAGGAGAAATTGAGGTCACGGAGGTTAAAAAACTTGTTTAGTGACACAGAAATATTAAGTGGCAGAATCACAGTGTAGGTCTATCTCATGAATTGGCAAAGTTTTGTCTGTAAAGGGCCAGATAGCAAATTTTTCAGCTTTGTGGGCCATACAGTCTTTGTTGTAGCTGCTCACCTCTTCTGTTGTAGCGTGCAGCAGTCACGGACTGTATGTAAGCAAGCATGTGTATTCCAATAAAACCTTATGGATGTTGGCACTTGGATTTCATAAAATTTTCATCTGTCTCAAACTATTATGCTTCTTTACACTTTTAAAAATTATTTAATAATATAAAGACCATTTTTAGCCTGCAGGTGTACACAAACAGGTGGTGAGCCAGATTTGGCCTAGAGGCCACAGTTAACTGACCCCTGTTTTATCTGATTCCATAGCTCAGAAAAGCTGTTTTGAGTTAGCAAATTGTTTTATCTAAAGTTCCTTGGAATCAAGACCTCCCTGCCAAGCAAGACTTGGCTTTATGCTCAAAATGCTTTAACTATTGAAACCTTTGGCACATAGCGGATGGATGGTGTGTGTGTGTGTGTGTGTGTGTGTGTGTGTGAGAGAGAGAGAGAGAGAGAGAGAGAGAGAGAGAGGGGGGGAGAGGAGGCACAATGAACAGACCGCAAAAACCATTAACTAAACGTTTTCTCTTATACCAACTGATAGATATTGACCTTTCCATTTCCAAAACCTAGGATGTCTTTCTGTTTTCTAAAATAAAAGGGAATTAGTATAATAGCTACATTAGAACTTATTGTATTGTGATGAGTCAGGAGAATTTTGCCAACTGTTTGTCCTCTGGCAGGTGGAATCCAATGATCTTTTAAGCTGGAATATTAAGAGTGTTAACAGGGGGTCTTGAGTGGTCATAGGGAAGATTTACAGATGTTGTCTACTGAAGTTTGTAGATGGCACCTGTGGAGGTCCTCCATGTTATTTGTTGCTTCATTAGGTTCTGGCGAATGTCTATGCATGGATCCAGGGGGCTCAGCTGTGTTTCTAGCTAAATCAGGAAGGATCTTGGCACAATTCACCCAGGGCAGGAAGGTCCGATTGGAGAATAATACATGAATATGGGAGAGAAATGATTGACATCGTGAAGTGTTAGACTAGCAGGAATCCTTCAGCAGACCAAAGTCACACGAAAATGGACACCCAGGTATTAACCATTTAGGGCTGAAGCCACGGCTAGTATTTGTACAAATCTTTATTTTTCCCTTTATCTAGTAATCAAGACCCTTTTAAGGTTGTTAAAAGGCTTTAAGTTTAGTTTCCCCATACAGAATTCAAAATAACAATGTGAAGCCTGAAATAAATGTCTAGTTTCCCTCAGTATGACTATCTCTGATACTTTACAAAATAACACAAATCAAATTCAAAGAACAAACATTTTGTTCCTACTTTGTAGTGCTTTAAGCGAGTGGATGATCTTCCCAGTCTTTCCCAAAAGCCTCTAGATTAATTTTTGGTGACATTGCTAGGGAACTCCCATGAAATCTTGTGGGTCCATGGAAACTATACATAACTCTCCAATCTATTATGTAGATCACAGAAGTCCTATCATGTGAAAAATGTTCTGTTCCAAAAGCTCCTTGGAACTTTGGACACATTTTTCTTTTAGAACAATGTTCCAAGGGATGGTTATCTTCCCAAGCCATCATAAAAGCCTTCGGATTCCCCAAATGGCTGAGCTGGAATGAAAATGTTCAGAGGCTGCTAAGGCCCAAACCTTAGAGAGACAGCTCGATGGATTGGGAAATTGGTAGAGGCTCTTCCTATCCGGTCCTCCTCCTTTTGGGAGAACTTGGCAGCCCTTGCGTAGTAAGGAAGGAGTGCCTGTGGGAGTGGGGGTTTGGTGGGGAAGCTACGGTCTTCTTTGGAAACAACGGAGGAAGGCTCCATGTTAAAGGGGAAAGGAGGGGACAGGAAACCTCCATTAAATTGTTTATAAGTTGAATTGTTTCTAAGGCCGGAACTGACAACTGTGTTTTTGCAAAGTAAAAAAGGATGCACTGAGCTCCATAGCCATCATGCATGCATACACAATACTGAAGAAGATCAAAGTGCGGTTTTCTTCTGACAGGTAGATTTCAAAAAACTGAGCATTGGGACAGCATATGAATTTTTCCAATTTGAAAATTATTGAGGGTTATTGTTGATGCCGTCTGAACAGGATTATGATATGGGCTGTGGAGTGGTTCACGTCACTGCCTAAGCAAGCAATTATTTTGTTTCTCCAGTTAGACAAGAAAAAATGTTTCGCATTCTATCAGCTGGGCTTTTATTGTTTTCATGTTAGGACAAATGTTCTTTGAGAGGTGGGGTCTTGTTTGAGGAAATGTCAAGCTGTCCAGTTTAGATTTATTGGTGATTGTAGCAGGTGCCAAATGTTTCAAGAAGCTGGTGTGTGCATTTTTTCCCTTCTCCCTTGGAAGATTTTTCTGGACTCAGGATATGTTCTCTGCAGGAAGAAGGCAAATGTGTTACACTTAAAGCAGTGCACAACAGAAAAACCTAAAGAAGACTTGTAGTGGATAGATTTACATCATCTGAAAGGTATTTTATTTTATGCACCAAGTTCCAAAGTTTGGGAAGGCCGCTAAACAAGGAACTGTCATTTAAGGCACAGGCTTGTGGTAAATGGTGTCTGGGTGGGCCAAAGAGGCATGATTTATGGGGGTATCATAAGTCTTGCTGGCTCTAAAATGTTTGCTCTCCAATGCTCAGAAATTCCCATCTTTGGCATAGACCTCAGAGAAGCACTAATTTAGCTCAACTTCCCAACTAAGTTCCCTACAAGCAGGTCAAATTCAGTGTGAGCCTTTTGGAGGGGAATGCTTTGGAGGATTATGTTTTATCTTAAAAATTGCTAGGAATTTTGCATCCTCTCCATAGTATAACCATGTTTTATTTGACATTAAAAATGTCATCCATCCTCAACTCTTTGAGTAAAAGCTGATGTTCCAGGAGGATGGACCATGTTTATCGTCTACCCCTGAATATCCCCTTGGAATACTGTCTTGTCTTCTTGTCAGGAGGTAAATCTTTTCTTGTGAAACAAGGACTTCAGTCGTTGTCCAGTTGGTGGTCCAGCCATTGTCCTTTGAAATAAACACATTCTCCCTTGGAACGGTGATGTGGAGTTTGTTTTTACATTAGGAGGAGGTAATTTGTCAGAGGAGTTTACTGTCACTTTGGAAAACAGAACTCAGGTCTCTGAAGGATTAGAAACTAGAATCTTCGGTGAGGGGAAGGGGGAGGCTTGATAATATGCAATGTTATTCTGGGAAGGTAACCTTGAGGGGAGATAGAGAGAATCCAGGTTGGAGCAGGAAGAGTTTAGTGGGGCTGAGGAAGAAGCAGCAAAAGAAAAAACAAGAGGAAGGAGTTGTGTCAGATTTTGCCAGCGGTTTTCTCCTTCCTCCTCCTCCTCCTCCTCCTGCTTCTGCTCTTCTTCCTTTCCTTCTTTCTTCTTCCTTCTTTTTAAAGAGTATTAGGGAACCTGGGTGGATTAGTTGGTTAAGCATCTGCCTTTGGCTCAGGTCATGATCCCAGGGTCCTGGGATTGAGCTCCTCATCTGGTTTTTTGCTCTGCAGGGAGTCTGCTTCTCCCTCTCCCTTTGCCCCCCACCCTGCTTGTGCTTTGTCGTGTGCTCTCCCTCAAATAAATAAATAAGATCTTTTAAAATTTTTTATTTGAGAGAGAGAGAGAGAGAGAGAGAAAGAGAGAGAATGAATGGGGGGAGAGCAGAGGGAGAGGGAAAGAGAGAATCCTAAGCAGACTCCCTTCTGAGTGCAGAGCCTGATGAGGACTAGATCTCACAGTCCTGAGATCACAACCTGAGCTGAAACCAAGAGTCAGTCCTTCAACTGACTGAGCCACACAGGCACCTCTGCCAGAAGTTTTCTTAATGGCTTTCCACATTTCCAAATCTATCCCCTTCCTCAATCCCATTCCTCCACCCCAACTCTAATGCCTATATTCCAATGGCAGCATCAGTACCTGGAGACTCAAGGTAACAGATCCATAATGCTACCTCACCCATGAGTGACCCCTCCCACTTCTCCCTCCTGCTGTACCACAACCTGCTGGTTGCTATGCACCTTTCTGGCTTCATCTCTCACACTGTTGACTGCCTCACTGTTCCAGCTAGGGCCTTTGAAATATTTTTTTTCCTTCTCCCCATCTCCCATGCACATATCCAACTAATCATGAAGTCTACCAAGTAACCTTGGAAACAATCTTTCATTCTCTGTAGAAATTTAGAGTTTCTGTAGGAAATACTCAAGGGGCTGAATGGCAGAGTTTAATGAAGAGCCCTCCCCCCACCCCAACACACACACAAAGTAGGGCTAAGAGGGCTAAGAAAGAATATGGAAAGACCCAGGGTTAACTATGGGTGCTGTGAACATCCTAGGAAATAAAGGAGCAAGGTGGTGGTGGAATCTCAAAAGTACTTTATATGTGAGCTTGGAAGCATGGAAGAAGGGCCACCCAATAGGAGCTGAAGTGACAATGTAGCCACTGCCAGAACTGTAGTGAGTCCACTGGGAGCAGGGGAAATAATTGCTCTGACTACTGTCCCTCTTTCCATCCTCTGATCTTCTGTCAGTGTTTCTTGTTGGCAAAGACTAACCAAAAATCAGAGGGCATAGGCGTTTAGTACTGTGAGCCATAGGGGTCAGGCTCCTGGGGCACAGAAAGGGCTAAGATGGGAACAAAAGGGACCTGGTGGGGTAAGCAACAAGTGGACAATGACCAGCCCAGATTCATCTTCTCCCTTCAATACTTGAAAACTCAGCTTTAGTTCAAGACCATTATCTCTTTCCTGGATGGCTGGGAAAACTCTTCCCAATTATCCTAGTTATCCCCAGTTTGTGATCTAGTTTAATTTCAAAAACCAACATTTCTTAATAATTTTAATGCTGACAGATGGTATTTATGTATAAGATACATCTGGGGAGGGCACTTATGGCTGGCACAGCACCCCATGGCTGTGTCTTTCTTATATGCGCCCACTTAAGAGAGCACATGGAATTGTATAGAGGACTGATCTCACACAATGATTATCGAATTACCTGTATTTCATTAAAAAAGTCAGTTGCAAATTCTGTCTAAAAAATTATTGAAAACAGATTCCTGGGGCCTAACAGATATTTATGGCGGGTGCTCCATAGATATTTGTTAAAAGGATGAGTGTTATTTGTGATACACACATATTAGTAGTAGATCTTTACACATCAATGTTTCAAATACAACTAGACATCCACAATTAGATCTGCTATCCTAAAATGAATTTCTACGTATCTGATCTTATCACTCTACTAATTGCATACTCTTCTTGGCCTCCCATGACCAAGAAGTTCTTAATACGATGGAAAGATCTATTCACTGACTCAACCCCTCATCATCACCCTCATCTCACAGGTGTCTTCTATAGCCTCTCCCAACAGCATTTGTTCCCCATCTGCATCGATCTCCTTATCAGTCCTGGAAGATATACTTAAAGCAGATGATCCCTGTGCCAACACATATTCCCTTGACATTTAACTTTGTTGTGCACAGGCTGACCCAAATTCCAACTGCCAACACCCGACACTCTTTGCCCAAGGGCTTCTCTAACCACCAGAACCCACTTTGCCCATGCATGGGGAAGACTTGAAATGCTAGAAAGTTCATGGCCCCTGGAAGCATCTCTCACCAACAACTTTCAATAACAGGTGAAGGAACACTGCACAGCAAAGGAAGGAATCAAGAGGGATTTTTGCAAATTGAAATATAGGGTTAAAGGGTGTGTGAATTTAAAAAAAATTGGGAGCTCCCACCAAATTGCTCTCTCAAAATTGTATCTCAGTTTATATTCCAGGGACCAACAATTGAAAAGGCCTCTGCCTCCACAATCTTTAGATACTTGATATTATCAGTATTTAAAATTTTAGCTGACCTGATAGCTAAAAAAAGTATCTCACTGCTCTAATTTGATTTTCCCTAATACCTGATCATAATTCAATTGGGTTGCTCTTTTCTTATTATTTGTATCAGCCCTTTATATATTAAGGAGATTAGAAATGTGTACTTCTTAAGGGTGGGGACCTCATTGTAATCCACCATGACACTTACTACAAAGTGAAAATCAATAATGTGAATGAATAAATGAATGAGTGACAGAGTGAGTGAATGAACAAATGAGTTAATAATTGTCTTGTTTAGTACTAGCACCTAATGGAGAATGAAATGTCCCTTTTCCAGTATATTTTTCTGGAACTTTCTCTGTAAAGTTTCTCAGTAAATTTTTCTGTAAGCCGTGAGAAACCTGTGAATTGATTTAATAGGGGGCATATTGTTGTGCATTACTTTGCAGAAATGTCCCTCATGAAAGGAGAAAAAATGGGTGGGAAATATCAGAGAGGGAGACAGAACATGAGAGACTCCTAACTCTGGGAAACGAACTAGGGGTGGGGGAAGGGGCGGTCGGTGGGGGGTGGGGGTGACTGGGTGACAGGCACTGAGGGGGGCACTTGATGGGATGAGCACTGGGTGTTATGCTATATGTTGGCAATTTGAACTCCAATAAAATATAACTTAAAAAAAAAGAAATGTTCCTCATATTCTCACTCATCCAATTGATAAGAGCAGATGGCCTACTGTGTGTGATTCAGACACACACACACATCTCCTTTTGAAGTGACAGCCTCAGAGTTCTGTTGAGGCCTGACTCTACCGCAGGAGTCAGCTAATACGCCGCCCAATTAAACATCCATCCAAGATTTCATAGGGACTTGAGAATCATTGTTTTTGGCTGGAATTCTGGGTTTGAGGTTTTTTCATGTAGGACTCTGAAAAAGGATTTGGAAATGTTGTCTCTAATCCCAAAGTATGTATTTTGGAGGCTGTCTTCACCATTAGCCACCTAATAACTCAGGCTCCAGGGCCCATTTCACCCAAGTGCATTCATTCCTTTGGTAGATTCAAAAGGAACTAATCCAGGAACCAGCCTACCTAGGTTCTAATGCTGGACTTGACGGACAAGTTTTTCACTGTGTATAGCCCCATTTTCCTTATCCTAAACTCAGATATTTGGATTTAACAATCTCTTAGTCCTTGTCCAATTCTAAAATTCCGAGAGGGATTCTGAATCTTGCTCTGCCACCAACAGTGTGTCCTCGGAGCTTTGCCCATTACTTATGAGAATGTCAACGTCTGGGTAAATAGATATTTTGGGGTCAGCTCTAAAAAGCCCAGAAGTACATATCAAATGTTGATTTTGGATCAGGGACAAGCCTGAGCAGGGCTGTGTCAAGCATTTCACCATGATAGCTGTTGGAAGGAAGGACCAAGGGAGGCAGACTGGGTGAGATGCTTGGAATGAAGTCCAGCCCATGTCCCCTGCTACAGATGACCCTGCACAAGGAGAAGCAGAGGGGAAAGTCCAAGAGTGGACCTAGGTATCATAGAGAAATCATTAGCACCCAAGTTGGAAATGGCTAATGTCACTGTCTCAAAGCCACATTCTCAGACAATAGGGAAAGCTGTAAATAGATCCACACAGTTATCCAAGCATAGCAGAGTAAAAACTCTGGAAAGGGAGAGCCAAATAAAACAGGCTTAACCAAAGTTTTTGGTGAAAACGATAAATGTTGCTCATGCCTTCAGAATGGGAAGCTCTGTTTGGAATACTCACAACAGTGGAGCCTTTGGAGACAGCTACGGACTTGTAGTCTGGTTCTATCCTCCCAGGAGCCAGCTCTACAAAGAACCAGAGACGAAGACACTTTCAAAGGGGTGGCCTCACACCTTGGAAGACTTGTAGCATTACTTCATTGTTACTTGAATGAAAAAAATGTAAAAAGCATGTTAGCCTTTTAAGACCACATGACTGAGAATTATACCACATGACTGAAAATTATAAAAATGTGGAATCTCCTTACATTTCTAAAAAAATTTTGATAGAATTTCAAACTCATGGAAAGATTGCAAAATTGTAGAAAGATATATTGTGTGTTCTTCACATTCAGTGTTTTAGTAATGTTCCTTCCTTCCTTCCTTCCTTCCTTCCTTCCTTCCTTCCTTCCTTCCTTCCTTCCTTCCTTCCTTCCTTCCTTCCTTTCTTCCTTCCTCTCTTTTTCTCTTTCTATTTCCTTCCTTCCCTCTATCTTTCTCTCATAAGTGTATATATGTATATTTCCCCCCAGAACTCTGAGAATAGCTTTGCAAAGATATCTTTTTACCCTTAAATATTTTGATGTGTATTTCCTATAAACAAGGACATGCACAGATAATCATAGTACCATTTTCAAAGCCAGGAATTAGCACTGACAGAGTACTATTACCCAGTTTATAGACCTATTTTACTTCCCTAATTGTCCCAGTAATGTTCTTTACAGCAAAAGAAAATTCTGGACCACATGTTACATTCAATTAACATGTCTTCAGTCTTTTTTGATTTGGAAGAGTTTCTCAGTATTTCTTTGTCTTTCACGATATTTTTGATGAATACAAGCCAGTTATTTTGTGGAATGTCCCTCAATTTGAGTCTGTCTGATGTTGTGGAATTTCCTTTTAGCTTTATGCACCGCCTACTGAAGTACAAATGCCCAGTTGGGATGTGGCTGGCTGCAGGAAACAGTTTCTCCAGCCCAACAGTCTTGAGCTTGTGCAAATTCCCCTTTGCCCTGTCTTGGGGGGTTTCCTCCCTGTCTTCCTCAAATATGATTTCTCACTCTGCCAGGGTTGTGGGAAAATCAGATACTCTTCTCATTGGAAGTTGGACTTACACTGTTGCCCACATGCATAGGGTTGGATTGGCAGATAGATCCTTCTAGTCTATCACTTAATTGTCATAAATTATAGTTGAATCTGAGACTGTTAAAGATGTCATCTCTGAGGCTTGCCTGGGTGGTTCAGTCAGTTAAGGGTGCACTCTTGATTTTTGGCTCAGGTTGTGATCTCAGGATTATGATCTCAGGGCTCTGAGATCAGGGTCATGAGATAGAGCTGCATTGGCCTCCATGCTCACGGAGGAGTCTGCTTGTCTCTCTCCTACCCTCTTTTTCTCCCCCTGCTCATGGGCACAGGTGCCTGTGCTTCTCTCTGTCTCTCAAATAAGTAAAAAAAAAATCTTTAAAAAATGGATGCCATCTCTGAAATCAACCTCAGCAATTTCATTTATGCAGTGGGGGCATCTCTAGCTTTAACCAATAAAAAGAATTAAACATATAAAATATTTGAATAAATAACTTCATTCTTAGGACACAATAAAATAAGAATTAAATCAGTTCTTGGAACATGGATCCAGTTACCAGGCCTTGGAATATGAGAGATTTGTAAAGTTACATTTATGTACAGTATGAAAAACAATCTCATGTTTTATAGATCGCTGTGTTTTTGATATGCCTCCCTCTTAATCAATCAGTTATTACTTTAGTGTCATGTAAAGAATACTACTCCAGAAACCTGAAGAATGACATCCTAATCTTTATTAATTTATCAGGAATTGAGTATTGTGTGATAGAGACCACATAGCCCCTAGGGACAAAAAGACAAGTGAAAAATAGTCCCTGTAGTCAAGGAACTACAAATGTAGGAGAAGAAAAGATAAATTGGGGAAAAAAAAGTTTCTCTAAATTTTAGTGCAGCATGATGCATTAAAAGTAGAAGGAAGCACAGAGGATCATGGAGGTAAAAGTGAACAATAGCTAACTCAACCAGAATTAGTATAAGGAAGACTATGGTGAGACTTCCCAGAGGAAGTTATAGTTGAGCTGAGTTCATAGAATGGATAGATGTCAACTAGGTGAAGGCATCATAGACAGAAGCAATAGCACATTTAGCACATGATGGTAGGCTACAGGCTGGGACTTTGGAGGACTGTAAGTTATTCAATAGAGATGGAGGTAGGGGAGAATCAGATGAAGCTGGAAAAGTAGGAAGGGGAAGAATCATGGAATCCTGTATGGATCATGTAAGGAGTTTGGAATATTATCTTGAGTTTAAACTGAGTCATCAAAAGGACAAAAAAGGCAGAAGTATTGAATGGCAAGTATTGGAAGGGAGATTGGAGTTAGGCACAGGAGCACTGCTGTGATAGAATACTGAGCAATAATAATAACCTAAACTGAGATAATGACCCTGGGAATGGAGAAAATGGCACAAATTAGAAAAGAGTTTCAGTAATGGAGGCATTAAGATATGGTGACTGATGGGATGTGAGATTTGAAAGAAGCACCAGTTAAAGACGATGAAGGTTTCAGCCTTCAGTGACCAGGAGGGTGATGTTACTACTCATTGAAATGGGAAATCTACTAAGTTGGCTTAGAGAAAAAGAAAGGTTAATGTGTTCAGATTTTTGCGCATGTGGAATTTGATGTTCTTGAGGAATGATATTCCTCTGGTGATATTCCATAGGAAGTTAGAGTTTGGATTCCAGATTGTTGAAAGAACTAAAGTTGAAGATAAGATATTTGGAAGCCATTGTTACACAGATGGTAATAAAAGGAATGGGAAGAGATGAGCCCAGGAAAATGTATAGAGTATGACAGGAAAGTGACAGAGCACAAGCATGTCAAGGGTGGGATTAGGAAGAGGGTTCTGATAAAGAGAGATGGAGAGAAGCAATGAAGGAAGTAGGAGGAAACCCAGGGGAGTGGGCATTCATGGAAGATAGTGAAGAAGTAAGTGCTAAGCATGTCATGTATGCAGAGAGATTCTCATGATAAAGACAAAAATGGCATTATTATAAGGTTTGCTAATGACAGGTCACAAGTACCCTTAGAGAGAGAACTTTCTGTGGATTGGGAAGGGGGAGGAAGCTTAATGACAGAGATGAGATTGGCAGAGGAAGAGGAGCCAGTGAATGTAGGTGAAACAATCCAGAAGCTTGTTGGGAAGAAGACAACACCCTGAAAGAAAGCATAAGTTGTAGATGAGGGAGAGGTTAAGAGGGAAGTATGAGAGAGAGATGCAGAGACACAGGCAGAGGGAGAAGCAGGCTCCGTGCAGGGAGCCCAATGTGGGACTCGATCCCAGGACTCCAGGATCACGCCCTGGGCTAAAGGAAGGCGCTAAACCACTGAGCCACCCAGGCATCCCGAGTATGTGAAATTTTAATGTGGAAATATTTGAGCAGGTTTAGAAATTGTGAGTATGAAAGGCAAATGATTTGGGCCTAATGAATCACCAGGGAAAGTAGGATGTATGTCACTAGAATCAGATATATGGCCACATATCTGTGTACTTTAGTAAAACAATGGCGTATGTCAAGACAGAAGTACTTTACAGCAGCACTATTCTGGAACTAATGACTCCAAGGCGATTGGCCACTGTATGCTCAGTGTTCCTGAAGGTTTTACCCTAGCCACTAATATGGTCCATGGGTTGCACCTGCACTTTGTATGTGAGATGTCCAACTCTTGGGAAAAGCTCAACATCTTTCCATTGAGAGGGGAGGGTCTATAAGTTCCTGCCTTGAAGCTTGCCATCTCAGGAAAGTGATTTCTGGAAGTCAGGTCCTGGATTAAGCTATAAAGTAGGAACTTCTGGGTGAAGGAACAAGTTATAAGACTAGTTAAGTAGCATATCAAAGATGGAACAGTAACAATAAAAAACAATGCTCCATTCAGATAAAAGCTTGTATCTGTGCATCACATTCTCCTACCTCCTGCCCCTGAACATCAAAGAGATGCAAGAACTGGGTCTCATAAAATCAAGAAGCTTTTTTGTTCAAGGTGTCCCACCTTTGCAATCAACTTCCCAGTGGAGCCCCAAATCATTAATAACATTTCTGGGGCCAGAGTCCCCAAACACCAGGTGATGTTCCCACAAGGCATTAGATGTTTGTTTCAACAGGGAAAGATAAGTAAATCTAAGACACCACCTCTAGTGGCAGGGAACTCTCTTCAATGCTCTTCACTTTAACATGTGAAGCATTTTCCCTTGAGTTAGCAGGGAAGGTCAAGGAGAAATGGCCCTGGAGGAGAATGTTTGCACCACCCAGAGGAGACATAAGAATGTGAAGCAGAGAAAGAACTATGACTTCCCATTCAACTGCATTTATGCCTTTATCATGGAACGCTGGAGGTGGACCTCTCTTTGTGAGATCCAGTGTTTTTGGAGTTCAGGAAGCACAGTGTCCCATGGTTAAGTCAGAGAGTCATGGGTTCTAGATCCAACTCTCCTATCCTCTAGGTGAGTGACCATGAATTTAATCCAATAAGTCTGAATCTGCATTATAAAACAGAGGTAATAACAATTCATCTTAAGGACAATATGGGTAGAGACTTGACATACTGCCTGGCACATACAAACTTGCTGATGACTGTTAGCTATTATTATTAATACAAATCCTACAGAGTCAGTTGTGTTGCAGCTGGTGTTTGCATCACCAAAGCCAGAGTTGTAGCACCTATTGTCATGATATCTTGGGTAGCATCATGTCTTTGGTTTATCATCCTTGGTACAGGTGTGGCTTCTGTATGTGCAGAGATGGCCTAGATAATTGCATTGCATGGTAGGGAGATGCAATGCAATTTCATATACCTGGAAATTAGGCTAGTGGCTTTTAAAGTGTGTCTCCTGGCCCAGAACAGCAGCAGCACTTAGGAACTCATTAGGATCCACTGTAGACCTAATCATTTAAAATCTCTGGGGGTGGGGTGGGGTTCCCCTACCGTACTCCTCAGAGCCCCAAATGATACTGAGGCATGCTAAAGTGTGAAAACACTGATCTAGATGCTGAGATGCCAGTGAACTTCCCTACTTCACACAAGAAGCTGGAGTAGAAGAAGAAACCCAAGATGGCATGCTCATAGCTCACGGCCAAATTTCGGTGAATGGTTTAACAATCTTGCCTGTTCTTGAATGCTCCTCTCCTCTTGGGCTGGGAACAGCTTGTCAAGCTGCAGATATTTCCTTTCCTCTTTGTGTCCCAGCTTCTCTCCCACAAGACACAAGATAGTTCCTGCCCAGGCATCTCAGATTACCACTTCTTCCTTAAAGCCAATTAAAGGTCTCTAATCCCTCCTGTGTTTACCAAAAGGATGAATTTGATCGGAAAGGATGAATGGGAAGGGCAAAATCCTAGAAGGGCTTGGGAAAGGAAGTTTCTGCTCCAGTGGTGGGAACACACCCTTTCTCACTAAGCTTATTATGAATTGGTGCATTTTTGAATTAAAATACTCTATCTAGCCTGCCTCTTTCATCTAAAGCCCTTGCTTGTGCTTTCTTTCAAAAGCAGTGTCTGACTTTATGCTCGGTATTAATACTTTTGAGATTCTTTTTCCCCAAACACATCTCAGGGACCCCCAAAATAATAGCTTGAATCATACAAAATATCCATTCTTGCAGGTTGAAAACAGGTAAATATCAGCAATTTCTTATGATTCGTCTTACTATATTCACTCCAGGCTGCTTATCTGGGAGCAATCCTTCTGTCTTACTCCCAGTGGAGGGCAGATTATTTTCTGAGGATGTCTAGACAGAGCAGACCATCTAGAGTTTGAACACTTAAGCACAAGTCTCACTTTCTTGATTCCTAAAATAGGGATGCTATTACTTTCCTTCCCGGTTGATGTAGGATTAAATGAGAAATCATGTGTACGGTACCTGGCATGGTGCCTGCATTCTACACTTTAGTGTCCTTCTTTAGTGAGGCTGGAGGTAACATTCTTGAAACTCCTATCTCCAGCTCTTCTGCTATCTCTTAACATTGTCTTACGTATCTATTGGTGGTGAGCCTCTGAGTTCTACTTGATGCTCATCTACAACTAAAGGGTCTGGACATTTTTAAAAAGCTCTTTGAATGCTTTGTTATGAGATAGTAAGACAGTGAAATATTTTTTTCTACCCTAAGTAACTTTCATTATTCTCCACTTCAGAGAAGTGTCAGATTAATTTATTTATGTGTTTTGGAATCTTAGTAGAAGAGAAAACAGCCCAGTAAATGAATGCAGAGAGTTCCAGGTTCATCATCAATCTGATTGTGCAAGCTCTGAGCATACTGTCTTTTATATGAGGATTGCATATATGCCTCAGCCTACCTCAATGAAGTTGGGAGTGAAACATAGAACTAGTGCTTCATGAAAGTGCTTTGAGCTTTTGGAAGGCAGAGATGTTATATAAATATAAGGTGTTTTTGTACTATGTAAGGGAAATATCAGAGAGGGTGACAGAACATGAGAGGCTCCTAACTCTGGGAAATGAACAAGGGGTAGTGGAAGGGGAGGTGAGTGGGAGGACGGGGTGACTGGGTGGTGGGGGACCTGATGGATGAGCACAGGGTGTTATACTACATGTTGGCAATAAAAAAATATACAAAAAAAAAAAAAGGATTGTCATTAGCCTTTGGCAATAGTCATGACACCAGGAAAACCTATTTTCTATTGCAGTTCAAAAGCAGAGGAAATGAAAAAAAGTTTTTTGTTTTGTTTTGTTTTCCAGTAGTTACTGTCATCACCCCAGAGATGTTTTGGAGTGTGGAAGGGGGAGTATTTTCAATGGCCTTTAAGAGTCAGGTTAAGAGCTACCTGCACTTCATGCTTCCTCCACTACACAGTGGCAAGAGTTCTGATGGATTGTCTTTCTGGCTAATTACTAGATGTTAGAAAAGGTAAATGGGAATCCAATACCCTGTAAGTTGGACCGTTGACAAGAGACCCTGTGAATTTTCAAAGACAGGTGTTGATTGGAAATTTGCATTTGTTCTTAGCTGGCCTTGTTTTTGGAGCCATTCTATCCTGGGTAAGTAAACAAGGAGAAGCAATTGAACGTTCCCATCAACAAAATAGTTTTCCCTGTGCTTGTAAAATGTTTTGTGGCTTATTCGTAAACTGAGTGTTGAATTGACAGATGTACGGTACTGTGCATGAACAATGAATTGGGAAGCTTCACTTTCCTTAATGTGAAGTTGTTTGTAGAGAGATGGGGAAAGTGACATTTGAATGGAAGAACTGGCATTTGGGGGCTTGTATTTTTTCTTTGCTAAGTTAAAGTGCTGTTAGCTTTTTCTTTATATCAAACTATGCAGATGAAACCCATGCACATAAAGAGAACTGTCAACAAAAATCAATGGCTTCGGTTCTTTGCCAATTTTTGCCATCCACCATGAGAGGATCAGTAGGCTTTGCTGAGTACACGTGCATATTTTGAGTCCCTTTCTTCCTTAAACATATTCCAGACATTACCACTGATTCACCATGCATGGGACATATATCCAGTCACTCTTTGGACATTTTTGGTTCTTCCTTAAAGAGTAAAACATTATAAGTATGGCCTAATCTTCCTCCATTCTCTTTTTCCTTCTCTGCTCGTTACTGTGATTGCATGTTTACGTATAGAGCCCTGTGTTTTTGTTTTTAAATAGTGACACACAAGTGGAAGCAGGTCTGCAAAAAACTCTCAATTAAATCTATGCTAGTTCTAGCCACATTTTTTCATTTCTTCTGGAGAAGCAAGCAATCAGTATTATTAATAGTGCCTTGGAAGTGATTAGTTGAGCAAATGAGAAGTGAATTAATATCCTTAACTAGCTAACCCCAAAGCAAGTCAGGATGGGAAAATCCCATAGTTACATCACTTGATGCCAGCAAGTTGGTAATTAAGAAGTTTTTCTTACACTTTTAATTTGACAAATGCCAGTTTTCTTGTGTAAGTCTAAAGAGATTATGGGTTCCATAGAGGCAATTTAGCATCAAATATGTCTGTCTATATTTTAAAACAAGATTCAGCATTCTGGCTTGACTGGAGACCTAGGAACTGAATGTTGAGGTGCGGTCAAGGACATTCTACTCTAGAACTGCCTGTCCTTTCAGCTCTTCAAAATACTGCACCTCCCCCCTTCCCCGAAATAGCTTCACCACCAGAGCAGAAAGCCTGAGTTAGCACTACTATTTCAGATGTCATTGAAGGAGCTTAAAGTGGGAGATGCTTTTACTTTTAATGACTTCTAGCTAAAGACACCAGTATAAGCCAGATTTGAGTACCATTGCCAATATTAACCAGCTTCCCTAAATGCAACTAAGACTGAAGAACTGGTTATGCAGCCTTTGGAATCGCTGTAAGTTATATGTGGTAGATCAATCCAAACCAGCTTTTTTCCTCTCCATGCTAATTTGAGCTGTTTTCTTTCAATTCAGTTTTTTTCTTTTGAAAGAAATCCTCTGAGACAATAAAGCTATAACACAAAGGTCTAGGGATTTCTGTTAGTTTAGCGAGAGCGTTGCTTTGGGGGAGGCTGCTTGACACAGGAATGAAGTCCCTGTTCTCAACTAGACTGCCTCAGTTTACATTGCAGTTCTGCCACTTGGAAGATGGGTGACTTTGGACAAGGCATTTGCCTATCTGTCAAATGGGGTGATGACAGTCGGACTGTTGTGAACATTAGTTGACATGAACACTATTAAATTGTCACTAAATGTTACCTATTATTAGTGATTCTACTAAGAAGGTAAATCTGAGCAACATATTCATGTCAACCTGAAATACTGAAATTGGAGACAGGAGCCCACGAAGATGAGTTTGAGAGGAAAGATGTTTCCAAGTATGAGAAGAAACCATGTTCCTTTCTATTGTCTTCACTATTTGGTATCATTAGAAACCATGCTGGAAAAAAACATTTCAGCATAAACTGTTCCAAACTTTTCCATTTCCTACACAACAGTTGTGATCCCACTTTACGTGGTATTGAGATGCCTGGGAAGAGGGGAACTGGGAGAGGACAATAAGAGAGTTGATTGATGGGTAGGAAAGGAAGGCCTGCAGTAAAGTTAAAGGAATTTCAGGGGAGGTCTGAGTGGCAGAGAATTCTGACTTTGGGGTAAGCATATCAGCAAGGATTTACTAAGGAAGAAAATGGCTTTTATAGGAGGGAACATTAGGGGAAGATGAATGGAAACCTTGCCAGTAATTACCATTGCTAAGTTACTCTCTCCTTTGTCTTGGTCTGAGTTTCCCCAAAAGCAGATTCTGAGGCAGGTATTTGATTTGGAAAGTGACCCCAGAAAGCATGGTAAGGGAGTGAGAAGAATGTGACAGAGAAGGGGTAAGCCAATACAGGCTGTGTTGGCTGGTTACTGCTGGTTACTGCTGCTGGCTATTGGGGCTCCTGTCCTGCTGGAGACCCTTTTGGGAGCCATGTGGAACACACCTTATATGCCAGGGAATCTTGGGTATGTATCATCACTGGTTCAGGATTTCTCTGCAGGTGTTAACCCCATGGCACTTCTGGGCTGCTCTGTGCTTGGGCTAAGCATATGCTCCTAGTGCTAGAGAAAATGCTCAGAGTCGTAGAGAAAGCCATCGTGCTGAGAGGTGGAGAGATGCCAGCACTTGAGTAAGAAGCAGTCAATCTGCAAGAGAACTGGCCACTGCCAATGCAGGTGAACTCAGGTGAGCTGAGGGAACCACATCTGCTATGCCTAATGACTTAAGAGCTAATTTCCACACAAAGGGTAAATAAGTGGCAGAGTTTGGTATAGACTACTTGTTTTTCTGACATGATAGAACTATTTCCTTATATAGCTCCTCTTCCTTTTCCTTCCCCTTTCTTTTATGGTATTCTTATCTTACATTCTCTTTTCTGCCTTTCATGCATCATCTTATGTTTTTAGATTTCTTTATGAGGCTGTTAAGGGCAGAGTCTTATATATCTCTGTAACTGGCCACAATGTCAAAACTTGCTAAAAACAGATGATTAATAATTACATCAAACGACAGATGTTTTATACCAAGACAGAATCTTTAGATGTCACCTAGTCCAACATTCTTATTTTACCTCTCTCTTTTTTGGGCTCCTAAGGGGGCCCTGTACATCTGCATATAACACTCAGTGCTCATTACATGAAGTGCTCTCCTTAATGCCCATCACACAGTTACCCCGTCCCCCCAACCACTTCTCTTCCAGTAACCCTCAGGTCATTTCCCAGAGTTCAGCATCTCTTATGGTTTGCATCCCCCTCTATTTTCATCTTATTTTATTTTTCCTTCCCCTCCCCTATGTTCATCTGTTTTGTTTCTTAAATTCCACATATAAGTGAAATCATATGGTATTTGTCCTTCTCTGACTGGCTTATCTCACTTAGCATAATACCCTCTAGTTCCGTCCATGTTGTTGCAAATGGCAAGATTTCATTCTTTTTGATGGCTGAGTAATATTCCATTATAATATAATATTATATATAATATATTTATATTATATAATTAATAATAATTATATAATTTATAATATATTATACTATATATTTATAATATAATATAATTAATATATATTAATTATTATATAATAATACAAATAGTTATATATTAATTATAATATATTATATATTAATACTTATATGATATAATATATTAATATATATTAATATGTAGTATAATATTCCATTATATATATAACATCATCTTTATCCATTCATCTAACAATGGACATCTGGGCTTTTTCTATATTTTGGCTATTGTGGACATTGCTGCTATAAATATTAGGGTGCAGCTGCCCCACTGTGTTTGTTTTCTTTTGATAAATACCCAGTAGTGCAATTGCTATGTCTAGGGTAGCTCTATTTTTAACTTTTTGAGGAGTCCCCATTCTGTTTTCCAGAGTAGCACCAATTTGCATTCCCAGAAGCAGTGTAAGAGGGTTCCTCTTTCTCTACATCCCTGCCAACATCTGCTGTTTCCTGATATGTTAATTTTAGCCATTCTGACCAGTGTGAGGTGGTATCTCATTGTGGTTTTGATTTGTATTTCCCTGATGCTTAGTGATATTGAGCACTTTTTTTTTTTTTTTTTTTTTTTTATGTGTCTGTTGGCCATTTGTATGTCTTCTTTGGAGAAAAGTCTGCCCATTTCTTGACTGGATTTTGCTTTGTTGTTAAGGTGCTGAGTTTGATAAGTTCCTATACAGTTCTTTATTTAAATTTTAGATACTAGCCTTTTATCTGATAAAAAATTTAATGCAATAGAATTTATTAAAATTTCAAATGCTATTGGAGATCATTTGCTCTGAATGGCACAAGGGGACTCTAGCACCTCGTCATGCCTCATGGTCATCACTAATGCAGTAAGCATCATTGCATGGCAGAAGTGTGACTTGTGCCAACTCATAATGTGCCACACACATTGACTTTCATGTGTTGAACATCCAGCATGCCCAGTCTTTGGTTCTAATCAGAAGAGCTGTTTCCTATTCATATCTAATTATCTTAATTGCCACTGTTTCCTATTATGCCACATAAGTAGATAAGAAATACATCAATTAGAAATTGTCAACCACACTGCATGGCACATAGATTACAGGCATTTTATCACATGGTTTACTAAAGTGTGGGAAACTTATTTGCTAATCTTTGTGTTATATCCAAAGACATCTCAGGGAATGAGTGTTGAATTCCAACAATGTGAGTTGTAGAGTGTTTGTGGTTTTTTGCTTTGCAACTATTCCATCACTAATGGGCAGCTTTTAGGCATGAGATATTGCTTTATTTGACTTTTATATGATTGCTTTGGGTCTGAATCCAATGGATGCTCCCCTTTCTGGCCTTGATCTATGGGAGAGAGAAGTTACTTCTTTCAGTGAGTGACATCAAGAAGTAGTGGTTGCATTTTGGCAGCTGCAGAATTCAGACACTTCTGCAGCCATTTCATGTCAACCCCAAAGTTGATAGATTCATTACAAGCTGGGCTTTTGGTTTTAGTCAAAATAATCTGATTTCCTGTCTGAAAAAAATTTTTTTTTAGTCCATTTCCTTTCTTTTCTTTTCTTCTCTCTCTCTCTCTTTTTTTTTTTTTTTTTCTGTCTCCAATCAGGAGATCAAAACTTTGGGCCCTTCTTAACCCTAATTCAAACATCACTTCAGAAGTTAACACATTTGAGCTCCAAAAGCAATGCTTTTAACTTCTGTCCTGTGGTCAGTAAGGGGCTAAATCGATCTATAAACAGTGTCAGATGGTGTCTCACACATGGCACTTAAGAAACCTTACTCCTGATAGTGCCTTGACCTTGGGGCCCCCCTGATCAGGCAATCTCAGTGACACTGAACAGGGAGGCATCAAAGAAAGGGGCTGTGAGGTCCCATGAGCCTGATATCCACTGGGCCTCCAGGAGAGTGTGTTGAAGACAGGACAGGCATGGAACTGATGCGGCCACTGAGCATGTTTAGTTCAGCTAGTTGTATGACTGGGTTAGTCAGGTTTCAGGCTCATTTTTCCTCTACTGGTTCTGTCTTTCATCCCACCCGCTTTTCACTTTACATAGAAGTTTTACTTTGGGCACTGATAGCATTCAGGGGTGTCCTTTAAGGAAGCCAAAACAAGGTAAGCTGGGAACTAAGGAGGCTCAAACTAGTCTCATGATGATACCAAGATGATCATTTGCTGTGTATGACAGCATTTTGATGTAGTAAAAATCCTGCTAGTAGAGTCTGGCAAATGCTTATAGGCAGAAGTCTCTTATAGGCAGTTCCACTAAACAACTGAGAAATTCTGGTGTTTCTGTATGAGGGTGTTCTATGGCTACCAGGGTTTGGCCTGCTTGCAGGACATACTGGGAAACTTGCAACATAATGCCCCTTCGGTGGGTGTCAGTGAATTAGCACTCAGCTTCACAATTCCAAGGTGTGTTCCATACAGCCTCTCTAGGAGGCCCTGGAGGGGGGGCAGTTGTGCACACAGTTTTGCACAGAAACACTTTGTATTGACTTTCTTTCCTTTCCTTGTTTCCTTGCTGTACTCTTCACTTCTACTTCCTGGGATACTTCTCAATAAACTAACTACCTGAATCCAAGTCCTTTTCTTGGGCCCTACTTTTGGGGAAACCCAAATTACACCAGAGTCAGATAAAAATTCAGTTGTCATATCAAAAAGAATCTAAGGGATTCCTTGAAATCCCTATTTCCACCAAGGTCATACTCTCATGCCTTGGTTTGGATTCCCCAGGAGTAAATCCTAAGACAAGGATTTAGCCATAAATATTTTATTTGGGTGGTAATTCTAGGAACTGCTGGTAGGGGAGAAGGGAAGGAAATAGAGAATGGATGAAAGATGAAAAGCGGGTGCTATCAAGCCAGTTACCACTGTGGGTAATTCTGCCAAAGCACTCTGGAGCATTGTAAAACATGCCTCAGCATTGCCCTACTGAGGAGGTGAGGAAGATAGGGTATTGATCCACCAAACCCTCATCTGTCACTGATGGAAGACTACTCTAAGGATACTTACTAACACTTCTGGAATGATCTGCATTTGGGCCGATTATGATCTTGTGGCCAGAAAAGAAACCCTACAGAAGGAGAATCTCAGTTTGCAGTAAGCAGCCTTTGAGAATAGAGATAAATGCTGAGGGAATTTGGGATGGGCACTAAAGTCTCTGCTACCCATGCTAAGACTCTGAAAACATACAAATGGTCTCAGAAATAAGAGGAAATGCAAAGGAGCACTTGATCTCTCATTCAACAAATGTTTATAAAGCCCTTCCTATGTGCCAGTACTACAGAGAAATGTGGAGAAGATTGAGTTTGTGTTGCTTCTGGTGGCCTTGCCAGTGTGTGAACACTTCTCTTCCATAAGTAGCTCCATGGAGGCCAGCACAGAGGGGCAACTTTGAATCCTGATGTGAATTCTCAAAGCCTGGCTTCTTGAGTTCATAGATTATCATGCAGACTGTGGATTGAGAATTAGGAAATTTCTGTTCTAGTCCTTCTCTGCCCTTGATGAGCCACGTGACCTTGGAAGAGTTGTCTTGTCTCCCAGGACTTTGTTTTCTTCTAGTGCTAATTGAAGTAGCTGGCATAGGATGTTTCAGGGGCCCTTCCAACCTGAAATGCAGTGACTAAGGACCCATGTGCGGCAGCTGTTTGTGCTGTGTGGGTCACTTATTGTGAGCAGTGTCTGGTCTGGAGGCATTTCAGGTCAAGGCATATCTGAGCTGTAAGAAAAGTTAAAGCTGGAAACTTATTTTTATAATTAATAGCAGTGAAGCTTAGGGAAACAACATGTATTGTGCAAACTCACCCAGCTAATTAGGGGGCAGAATTGGAGCCAGAACCCAGTTTCCTGTTACTTAATTGATGGATATTTCTATTAATCTATGAATCACACTATTTGTAGCAAGCTGTAAGGAATAAGCATTTCGAGATGGCAGACCAGGGCCTAAAGAGATGCACTTGATGCAAACACCATGATCATGAAACTAAAAGGCATTCTCATTTAAGGGCTCAAACCAAATATCAGAGGCTATAGCTCTCTCTCCTGCTGAATTGGTCCTATGTGCTGCTCAGTAGAATTCCCACTCCTTTCTGTGGGGATTGCTACTAAGTGGAAAGGCAAGCCAAATAACTGGATAAAAATAAAAAATCCAACTTGTATATACTTTGCCATGAGTGCTTGGATCACTAGATACCACCACGATTATCTAGCCTGTGGTGATACATATTCAAGATGGCAGGTTGATAATGGGGAAAGGCAAGGCAGGGAAACAGAGTTGTGGAAAGAAATGAGGAATCCAGCCTCTTTAGAATGTGAAAGTAATTAGATGTGAATGTAGAATGCCAAGATGTCCCCCAACTGCTGCTTTCTATGTCAACACAAATGAGTGTCACGATTTCATTCAGCAAATGACTAGGTAGGTGATGACACCTTTGGCATCACACAGGACTGAGTGCAGGGTGGTGACCACAGGGTTAATTATAGGTATTATGCAAACCACTGCCTATTTTCTGGCCTGATCTTCATGTGCTATATCATATTTCATCTGAATAAAATTTTAAGTATTGGAAAATCCAGCAGAGTAAAAATTCATTCTAGACTCTTTTGTGATTCATGGGCCAGCATCATTAATATCAGTTGGGAGTTTGTTAGGAATGTAGAATCTTAGGACTGACCCCAGACCTACTACATCAGAATCTTAACATTTAATCTTAACAGATCTTGCATTTTAACAAGATCTCCAGGGGGATATATAGCATGTTGAAGTCTGAAAAGCATTGTTGCAGACAAGAAGTGCTACTCAAAACAAGTGGGTACTTCCTTGAGTGGAACCACTGAGAAAACTCTCAGCCAAAAATAGACTGCTCAAGGAGACCTTGCAAACAAGTGGAAAAACTGAATGTAATTCAAATAATCAATATGATGGTGTAATACTTAGTTTTGTTGTGAGCTAATATTGAAACAATGTTAAGTCAAACACATAGCTTTTAGGAAAAACCTGCTTCAGTTTTTTTTTTCCAGATGTGAATATATGGGAAGATATTATTTATAGTTATGCCTTAGCCCACCCACAAAGGATAAAGGTATGTTGCTATTAAGCATAATAGTTATTATTTCAGAGAAAAACACCAGACACTGTATAAGGGGTGTGGTGATTCCTGCTCAGTGTCTTCAGAATACCCTATGAAATAGAACCATTAAAATCATCAAACTCCTTCCTCATCCTTGAACCCACAGAGGTTATTGTCATTCTTAGTTCTGAAACATCCTCAGCCTTTATTAGTAGGGACTCTGAAATATTTGCAAAGGATGGGGTTTAAGTTGGCTTTTTCTTCTTTCCTTTTTTCAAAGACCACTGAAAAAGTCATTTACAAAACAAATCTTAACTAAATACACTTTGTTGGGAGAAGTGTTTAAGTTCCCAAAGAGAATAAATTGTAAAGATTTGACAAGCATCCTTTCATTGGCAGGGTTTATTTAACAGGTTAATTATAAATCATTTTTTATATTCATGCAAAAGCATGCAATGCTTCTTTAGAGCAAAGCTTGGAAATGTGACTTCTGCTAGGTTTCGTTTGCCAAAAGCAAGCCATGTGGCCAATCCTAGGTTCAAGGGATGGAAAATAGACTCCAACACTTGATGGAAGAAGCTACTAAATCACATTGCTGGAATGGGAAGGAAATAACTGAGAGAAATGTTGCAATCCACTTACCACATCAGGGTAGGCTGATTGCTATAGTAAACAAACTCTAAATCTTGGGATTTTAACACAATAAAGGTTTATTTCTTGCCTTTAATATAGTCCAATAAGAATGGGCAAGAAGTGGGTGAAGGACTGTGTTCCACACAGTCCTTTAGGAACCCCAGCTCCTTCTGTCTAGTTGCTAGTGTCAGTCAAGACATGGAGTTTTCCATGAAATCTTCTGTTTTCAGCCAGTAGATGAAGGAAGGGGGCAAATATGTAAAAGGAACATCTCTTTAATCATTTCAACCTAGCAGGTGACTTCCATATCACTTCTTCCCACTATCTAATGGCTAGGACTTGGTCATATGGCTGAATAGAATGACAAGGGAGGTTGGGAAATGTGGTCCAGCTGTGTTAGGAGGAAAAGCAAAAATGGTATGTGGCATACTTAGCTAGACTTTGCTACGGTTATAGATTCTGTGACCAAGGAATTCATTTTAGAAGGTGCACTGGGACGCGTTTCAAAATGCTGATGCATGACTTTGTGGAGTAGACAAAGTTTAGAAAGACAAGACCGTAATTGGGAAGGGGAAACAGGCCCACATACCTGTGTAAATACCTGGGGGTATGAGGCAACAAGTCTGGGGAAGGATTTGGAGAGATTTTAGGATGAGGTGGGCATTTTGGAGTCAGTGGAACTTTAATAGCAGGAGACAGGAGTGAAGGGCAAAGGAAAAAGCTCTGAGCTACACGGGGAAACTGGGTTTGTTTGCTTGTTTAACTTTGTTGCCTCTAGTGGGGCCTCAAGTTGATGACTTAATGTAGGACGGCAATGTTAGTGCTGATCAGAATAATGTACCCCTTAGGGCTACATTAAAAAACTATGCTCAGTGCCTCATTTGCACCTTCAAAATATGCACATACATGTGCGGGCCAGAAAAGGCTGTGCTCAGAACATGCATTCTTATGTGAACTGTAGGTAATTGCACAAGCCAACAGGAAGTTGCGTAGGTATGCAGGCAGCCACCTGTTGGAGAGGAGTGTGTTGGCATGGGCAGGCGTGTGCCTTATCCATTTGGGTACAATTTTAAAGACTTCTGCTGAGGGAAGGGAGGGAAAGCAGGCCTCTGGGCATCTGCTTCTCCCACTATGGCTGTTGTTTGTCCTTTTCAAGGTTTCCTCTCTGGGCAGGGCCAAGTTCACGGCCAGTTTGTGGCCGTAAGAAAACAGTGCTATTTCAAGGTCTTAATGGGAGCACCAATGCAGGGGTGCTCTGGTCTGAAAGTTTGTGCTCCTCTGAAATTCACATGCTGTGATCCTACACCCAATGTAATGGCCTTAGAAGGTGGGTCTTTGGGAGGTGATTAGGTAAGGGTTAAGCCCTCTTGTATGGGATTTGTGCTCACAAAAGAGGCACCAGAGAGCTCCCTAGCACATTCTGCCAGGGAAGAGGGTGCTTACCCAACCATGCTGGCACCCTGATCTCAGCTTTCCAGGCTCCAAAATTGTAGGAAATACAATTCTGTTGTTGATAAGCTACACAGTTTGTGGCGTTTTGTTAAAAGGCAAAGAGAGAATTTGGAAGCCGCTGGTTTGGAGGTGTGTTAGTTCCACGCTTGGAGTTTTTTGTTGTTTCTTTTGCTAATTCCTGAGCTGGTGAGTAAACTCTTCCTTTGAAATTCTCTTTGCTGGGATCTTCGTGTCCTTGTTCTCCAGATTCTGCAGGCTACCTTCACCACTCTTTATTCACTGTTTCCTATTTCCATTTGCCCCTCAGATATTTTCCTGTGTGTCTATCCTTAACCTCTTCTGACTTTCTGGACCAGTGCTTCCAATAGAACTTTCTGTAATGGTGGAAATAGTCTATATCTGCACTGCCCAATACCAAAGTTGCTCACCTCAGGTGGCCATTGAACACCTGACATGGGGCTAGTGGACCTGAGGAACTGAATTTCACATTTTATTTAATATAAACTTGGATTGCCACATGTGGCTGGTGGCTGCCATTTTTGGAGAGCATAGCTCTAGGATAGTCTTTATGGGTTCATTTCTCCATTGGTGTCAATCACCATCCACCCCATTAATCCTGGTCTGCATCTCTTGCACTACCTGCTCTCCTGGACCCATATTTACAAATATCTGTAACATATTGACCTGGCTGCTCTGTGGTCCCCTCAAACACAGTGTAGTTAATGTTTAACTCTTTATCTCTATCCACAATACGCATTTTCTCCCAGTTTTCTTTCTATTAATTTATCCTTGGTCACCCTTGTTCACTGTTTAGAACACAGTCTGATCATAGCACTCATTCATATGTTATCATTCAGGTGAATCCTAAATTTACACAAATTTGGGAGTCCTCTTTAAGAAAAATAATATGAAGGGCACATGGGTGGCTCAGTGGTTGAGCATCTGCTTTTAGCTCAGGGCGTAATCCCAGAGTCCCACCTCAAGTTCCCTGCACAGAGTCTGCTTCTCTCTGCCTCTCTCTCTGTGTCTCTCATGAATAAATTTAACAAATCTTTTTTTAAAAAAAGGAAAAGAATATGAAAGTGTGGATGCAAATTAGATCCAGATCTTTGGAAGAACCTAGGCAGGTGAGGGAGGGTTTCCCTGAAACTTAAGCTTTGTTCATTTTATTATAAATTGGCCTCAGTTTATCATTAGAATATCTTATGGTTTCAAGCCTAGAATCTTAGTTTGGCTACTCTCTTCCTTTATGAATTTGGGCATGCTACTTAATTACACTGAGATTCAGTTGGCTTACTGGGATTAATAATAATACCTATTCAACTGAATTGTTACAAAGTTAAGATAATATATGAAAAGATCAGTACATTAAGAAGCTATTCCCTGAATATAATTTTATTCCTTTGTTTTCTTTACATTAAGAATGGTACCAGCAATAGCAGTAGCTAATGTATCAGATGCTAGTTCAATACTTTACCTAGAAGGTCTCATTTATTTCTACAAGGTAGGTATGATTCTTGCTTCTTTTTTTTTTTTTTAAGATTTTATTTATTTATGAGAGAGAGAGAGAGAGAGAGAGAGATGCAGAGACACAGGCAGAGGGAGAAGCAGACTCCGTGCAGGAAGCCCGACATGGGACTCAATCCTGGGACTCCAGGATCACACCCTGGGCTGAAGGCGGCGCTAAACCGCTGAGCCACCTGGGCTGCCCTGATTCTTGCTTCTATTTTACAGATGGGATAACTGAGGTCCCCAGAAAGTTAGCAACGTGCCTCGGTTCTCACATGCTAGTAAGTAGGGAAGCTAAGATTTGAACCCAGGCAGTTGGACCCCTTGGGCTCTTAACCTCATGCCCTGAGCAGGGCATTCAGTATTCTTCACAACCGCCTTTATATCAACATGCTGAATTCACTCCGCACCCATCTATGTTCTTGCCAAATGCTAAGCATACCATGACTTTCTGTGTACTTCATTTTCTTTCCTCAGGCTATTTCTTTTCCCTGAAGTACCCTTCCTCCCCTGTCTCCTGTGTTCCCATGGACTATATTCATGTGCTAGTATAACAATCTTTATTGCTATCACTGTAAAGGAGTTGCTGAGAGGGTTTTTTCCCCCATACTACACAACATCCTTCTTATGAGCATCATGAATGATTAGCTCCTGAACAACTGGTCAGTTTTTATCTTATGAGGGAATCTTTAAAAAATATAGATGCCTGGGCTGCCCACCACGAGGCAACATATATGAGGATATTTGGGGTTGTGTTGAGATTCACTAACTTAAAGGATTATGTTTTTCTTTTTCAGCTGGTTACTAGAAGGTCAAGAACCAAGTCTTAGCTCTGCAAGGATGTAGGAACTTGGGCTTCATTTTATCTCTTACTCTTATTTTTCCTTCACTTTTCATTTTATTTATTTATTTATTTATTTATTTATTTATTTATTTATTTATTTATTTATTTTTTTTGCAAACACACGAGGGTTTATTTACAAGCTTTCATTTTAAATTATATGACACCTTGCTTTTTGTTATGCATTTTTGTAGGTCACCTAAATTAATTCTGCAATCACTAGAGTTGCAAATATAAATGATGATGGTGATAATGACAACAGATTTATTTGGAATAAATGGAAACTGACAGCTGCCTAAGTATGGGCCAATCTCAAAATAGACATGGGCAGAAAACATAGGATGAAATCACTTTGGAATTCTTGAAGAAAAAAATTCCCCTCGAACCCAGAGACAGCAATCACCCTAGAACAACTCCATGACCATGGCCAACTAATTGTAGTTTACATGTGGCCATTCATCTGATGGCTTTATCTTAGTTGGACACTTCTAGCTTCATAGGGATTAAACAATCTAAGAAAGGCATATTAAATGAAACCTTATAAGACATATAAATTCCTTTGCATATTTTAAACTACCGACATATACAAATACCCAGTATCTGACTCTACCCTCCAACTCTTATTATTTTAACGACTTCCTGTTCAGGTGTCCTGATCTAGTCAGGCAATGATCCCTGAGTGCACTGAGCACATATGCCAGGTACACTGAAGGGTTTTCAATTTTCCCATCTGCTGGCCTTTGCCCTGACTCATCTGAAAGCCAGCATAGGGGCTGTGGCTGTGAAATGCCTTTTTGTCCTCACATTTTAGGCTCCATGAAGCCCCCAAATTGCAAAATGGAGAGGAGTGGCTGGAGAAAGAGGGCCTGGCGAGATTCCCTTGGTTTCCAGCAGGCCTCCTGCCAATGCCTGCAGATGGTGGGGGCTGAAGGCAGGCTCTCAGGTGGGGGCCTGTATGCCTCTGCTGCCCACTCAGGGCCTGGCAGCCTCGTGTGCCCAGAACCTCCTTAAAAACTGATTATCCAGCTTGTCTCCTTTGTAAGCCGGCTCATTACCATTTCATTGTGTTGTGGCAATTCTTACCTCGTGCAATGAATATTGACTTCATGCTTGCTTTTCTAACTGAATTATAGAGGGGCAGTCTGAGGGCCCGTATTGCTTGCCCAGCTCCAGCCGCCCTGGCAGTCACTTGAATGGTCTCAAAGAAAAGCTGTTTGCTTGAGCATTTAGGGATAACAGAGAGCTGTCACAGGCTGCTACAGTGATTTATTAAAAGAGAGGAAAATGGGAGAAAAGACCCTTACTTATTTTGTGCACCAGCTGCCTGCTGGCTTTCGTCCTTCCCCTGTCTATCCCTCTGTCTCTCTGCCTCCTATTTCTTTTTCCCTCTTTTCCTCCCTCCTACTTCCTTCCTTCTCCATTTTCTTTCTCACTCTTTCTCCATATTCCTCCCTCCTTGCCTCTCTCTCTCTCTCTCTCTCCCTCCCTCCCTCCCTTCCTCCCTCCCTCCCTCCCTCCCTCCCTCCTCTTTTGTTCTCATTTTTAAAAATGAGAGCAGTAGAAAGACTGCCACATTCTAGGCACACGCTTTCAGGAACTCTGTGCCTGTTTGCTACACCTTAATGCAACACCCCAGTAAAGCTAGCCGGGTGCATAAGTTTATCCTAAGAAGCCTATGGAGGGGAGGGAGCCCTCACAGACAGGCACATCCATGCACAGGTGCACATGTCCTGCAAATAGTGTGCAGCCATCCTGGGAAGAAGCAAGAGGCTCTACTCTGAACCTGAGGCAGGTTGTCCTTCCCTTCTCAGGCACCCCCTCCCCTCCAGACATACTGCAGTGGTTCTGACCTCCTGGTCCCCTCCTCTGACACCATGTTTGTCTTTTGAAGAGGCTGCCCCAGCACCATCCAGCCTGGGCTTCTCTCAGGACTGGGTTGCACAGAGGGTCTTCCCTCCTTGGTCTGCTTGTTTTTGGATCTGGATTCAGTTCCCTTGTGTCTCTGATAGCTACTTCCTGTGTCAGGACATCTGACAGATGCAAATATGGCTGGTGCAGGGGCAAATGTAACAAGTGACAAAGCAAGAAATTGTCTTGGATCACAGTTGCTGTTCAAGAAATCAACCTATGGACCCCTGTGAGCAGGCTGTGTCATGGGGACACTGGGATAGGAAGGAGAAAGATTGCACGCTGGGTGATCCTGGGTATGCTGGCCACTTGTGCACAATCCCGGGGTGGGGGTGGTGTTAAGGGGAACTGTTCAAAATTAAGCTGGTAAGGACTTTGTTTTCAGACCTTGTCCAGGGTGCAAGAACATGGGGCTTTTCTTCGTGTCTCCTAGAAGCTTTCCAAACATGAAATTTCCTTGGAATCCTTACACAGTCTCTCTGCTTTGCTGCTGGAACTTATTTCTGCAACTTGTCCCCCTCCCCCAGCTCCTCATTTGCTCTATGGACTCTGCTGTGTCCCCACCTTTCACTTTGCTTTTCCCAAATGCCTTTGGTCCCTCTTATCTCCCTTCATGAGGCTCTAATTAGTCTCCTCACAACCCCATAAATCAGCTGCCCCTTCCTCCTCTGGTTTGCTTCCTTAGCAGAGGCATGCAAGCTCACCTTTCCTTTCCCTTCCCAGATGACAAATCAGCCATTAATCTTGGTTTCAAAAATGTTTATTGGCTGACTTTCTTCAGTAGCTTCTGAACTGTTTGCAAATAAAGAGGAGGGATTTTTGGTGACCTCAATAGAGATAGGCACTCACAGGTGGATTTATTCTCAGGTTTGATTTTTCTCCCCTTTTTTCACATTAAGGGTAAATATACAACTCTGCCTTTCATTGCTTGTGATTTTTTAGTTTTAAAAAGTTTTCAGATCTTCTGTTGGACTGAAATGTGTTTGTTTGTGTTACTCAGGCTGGTTTGTTGCTATGTATGCATTGAGACAGGGTGACCTGTGGAAGTAACAAAGGGAGTGGTTTGACTGGCTGCTCAGTGACTCTGAACAGTTCAAACAGGGTGCTCCATGATGTTTTCATGATCAACAGACAGTGGCTACAGAAAAATCATCTAAAAGTTTAAGAATTGGAGTGTATTAGGTATCTTTGTCAGTCTTTTGGTTTCCCCTTCCTGATTCCCAGGTGTTAATAGTGCTCTGACCTCTGCTCTTGGGCTCGAGGAGGTCAGATTGTCTTATAGTCTAGATTCAGTCTCTGGGAGGAGGGATGAATTTATCATTTGAGGTATATCTTTATGGATATAGAAAATAAAGCTGGAAAGCTTATGGGAAGATAGAAAGTGTCTCTTGAGGAGAATCTGCAAAGACCTGGTTTTCAAATGTCATGGGTTAGAAGTGGGCCGTGAGAAAGATGTGGGCTGTTGGTCTTTAAGGGTCCATCTCTGCTTTAATCCAAATGAATTTGAGCCTTCGGCTCAGGTAGTGATCCCAGGGTCCTGGGATTGAGTCCCTGTGGGGAGCCTGATTCTATGTCTTCCTATGTCTCTGCCTCTCCCTCTGTGTCTCTCATGAATAAATAAATAAAATATATATAAAAAAAAGAGTCTATATGTATGCTATAAAATGTGTTCAGCACCTCTGACCTTTCCTTCCAAATGTTTTAGCCTTGTCAGGTAGGTGGTGTCTCCCCTACCACTGAAAAGTCCTTGAGGATTGGAATATTATTATCATTATATCAATATCTCCTTCCCCAGGATTGCCTATTCATATATATATATATATATATATATATATATATATAAAATTTATATAATATATATTAATCAGTATATGGATTATAGTGAAATGCATAGATCTTTAGTATGAGCTCAATTATTTTTGACAAATTCATATCCAAATGTAACCCCAGAATATTTCCATTAGTCCAGAAAGTTCCTTTGGGCTCCTTATCAGGCAGTCCTCCACCCCTTGCCAAAACCAATTGTTTTGATACTTACTAATGTAGATTCATTTTTCCTATTTTAGAACTTCATACTATTAGGATCATGCAGTATATATTCTTTTGTATCTTACTTCCTTTATTCAACATACTGTTTTTTTTAACTCAAAAAACAATTTTTTTTCATTTAAAAAACTATTTAGAACACATAAAACAAGGCAACATTTATTCTTTCTTCTCATCTTCTGGTGTGGGGTCTGTCGGTGGCTCCTCCGCTGTTGCACTGTTGCTCTCTGAGCCAGTGTAGCTATCACTAGTCCCTTCCTCGGCCATACTGTCCACCCCCTCCTGCCCGCTCTCCTTGTCCTCAGGAGTAGATGTGCCTTCTTCACCATTCTGCTGGCTTTCTGTTGCTTCTTCAAGGTGTGTCTCCTCTGTCTCCATAGGGATGCTTTCGTCGTCCTTCTTCCCCTGGGTCTTACTAGCAGCTGGCTCTTCCTCGGGAACCGTGCTGCTCTGACTACGTTCAGCTTGCTCTGCTGCTTCTCTCTCCCTCTCCTCTTGTCTTTTGCGGGCCTGCTCTTCGGCCTGTGCAATTTCAGCGGCAACCTTTTCTGTATCCACTTCTACTTTCAAACCGCACAACCTTTTAAGTTCATTGTTAAATGAATCTGTGCTTTCTAGGAACTTCCTCATCTTTTCCTGGTGTCGCTCCTCTATCTGAAGAAGTTCAGCTTCTAGTTTTCGCTGATGAACCATTAAGGACTGGACCTGTCATTTGAGGACCTGCATTCTAGCTGTTGTGACAACTGACCGAACGTCTGGCACCACACTCTCACTAAGGATTTCACTGATGAGGCGGTGGTTTCTCTGGAAACGGGCAGTGGCTGTAGGCTTCATTGAAAAGTCATCACCATAATCATCTGGATCTTCAGCAGGCTGAATGCTCAGGTAAGGTTCTCCTTTCTCCATGCGAGACTGACTCTGTCGACTTTCTTCCTCCAAAGCAGCTTCTGCACGACTTTTCGCATTTATGTAAGCAAGGTATGCGGGGGAATTATGCTAGGCCTTCATAGATTCATTGTACTCTATCTTTTCTGCTTCGTATTTGTTTAAATATTCTTGTTTTTCTTCATCAGTGAGATCTTGCCACATGCCACCAATAATCTTGCCAATCTCCCACAGCTTTAGGTCAGGGTTGGAAGCTTTTACTTGGTCCCAGACCTTTCTGCTGTACCTCATGTAGGGAATCAGCGGCTTATCTGGTGGCTTTGAGGGTTTTGGAATCATAATACCAGAGGATGCTGTGACCCGGCTGTTGGTGCCCGGGTTCCCTCCCAGCCTGTAGTTGTTGTAAGCGAGATGACTGTATGGATTGTATCCCACAAACCCTGGTGTGCTGGGCATTAGTGTTGCAGGAGCTGGGTGCGAGGTGGGGCATAAGATGGTCTTTTTGACATTTTGGAAGATTAAGTTCTCAGTTCCTTAAGAATGAATCTGAGACACTGCAGGCAGAAAAAGCACCTGCAGCTCTGGCCTCGTTTCTCTTTGTCCCCTCAACATACTGTTTTTGAAATTGATCCATCTGTTGGTGACTGCCATGGTTGGGCAGATGATCCAGTCCACAGATTTCATACTCCAATGGAAAAGGTCATTGCTACCAGTGTCCATGGGATACTACTTTTATCTGGGATCATTAAACTATTAGGTCCTACTTTGAACAAGCCCCTGAAAGAAACTGCCTACCTGGGGCACCTGAGTGGCTCAGTCAGTTGAGCGTCTAATTAGATTTCAACTCAGGTCATGATCTCCATCAAGGGATTGATCACTGAGATGGGCTCTGCACTCACTGGGGAGTCTACTTGAGATTTTTTCCATCTCCCTCTGCCCCCCACCCCAAATAAATACATCTTAAAAATAAGAGAGAAAGAAGAACAAAAGAAAGAAAGAAAGAAACTGCCTACCTAGTATGTATGCATAGGGAATAGGGGTGGGATGCACTGCTTTCTTCCTAGTACTTGGAAGGTACTTTTCATTGGAAGCGTTATTATGTATAGCCTATAACTACTGTTCTTTAGGGGGTGCTCTTTGTTGAGGCCTCTGTGGGCTGGTTAGGATACCTATCCTTTGGTCAGAGTGTTGCTCCTATATGACTTACAAATGAACACAGCCAGTTGAAAGTGAAGGGCTGCCTCGACTCTGGTTTTCTCTGTCCTGTTCCAGGGCCCCAGGTATAAGTCCTGGCCTTGGAGAATTTTCTAGACATGTTGTACATATGTGTGCTCTCTCTGGCCTAATCCTAGGCACCTTAGGTTTGTTTGGACTTTGTCCCACATTCAGTTAATTCTTAGGGTAGGTGTTGTACCAGTGGAGCTGCTTGGGCTGGATCTTAGGCATAGCCCAGAAAGTCACCTTAGTACTTACTTAATTTTACTACCTTCGCGAGTAGTGCACTGTTAATTATTAATGTCCTATGCTTCATAATCGAAGATAACAATACTGCCCCAGGGTTTTTTTTTTTTTTAAGATTATTTATTTATTTATTCATGAGAGACACACAGAGAGAAGCAAAGACATAGACAGGGAGAAGTAGGCTCCTCGCGGAGAGCCTGATATGGGACTTGATCCCTGGACCTGGGATCACACCCTGAGCCAAAGGCAAGATGCTCAACCACTGAGCCACTCAGGCATCCCTGCCCCAGGGGTTTTAAGTTTATAGTTCCCTGAAACAATTCTTATGGATGTGTGCAGTTACATTCTCTCATTTGGTTCTCAGACATCACAGAATTTTAGAGCACTGAGTGCTCTTTTGGATGATTTTTTAATAAGAGAAATGAAAATACATGCCAGTACGTTTCACTGAGTCATGAAAGTCACCCCACTAATTATTGTCAGTGGCTGAAAAGCTGAGGTCGAAGACTCCTGCCTTCTAGACCAACATTTATATATTTAATCTTTTAAAAATATGGAAGCCAGAATGGCTGTGCATTACAGTAATTGATTTATGAGGCCCCACTTGTGGCCACTACATTCTTTTTATATGGGTGATGTTTGAAGTGGAGTTGGGTGACTTGGTGAAAAGATAATTTAATATGTGTCCACTTAGTTATACTGTTTGACATTAATATTTCCATGGTCAAGAAATTTAGGAATCATCTGTAGTTCAGTTCAAATGTATTATTTCTTACTTTTGGCCTTCTGTATTTGATAAATCAAACTGATTCCTTAGCATTTAATCTTCAGGTAAAAGAGGAGAGAGGGCTGTAATCCTTATCCTTGCTCAGTATCTCAGGAGACCCTCCTGTTGATGCCTGTGAGAGCTGAACATGTGTATGTGAGGGGAGGATGTGGCGTTCGGGGTTATGGATCTGCTGACTATAGAAGAAGTTGACCTTGACTGTGAAATAGAGAGTTTAAAAACCAGCTTTACCCAAGGGTTCAAAGCTAATGATTCCAAAGTGTTGACTATGGTATCAGAATAAACAATAGCAGTCTTTCATAGTGTTTACATAGCTTTGCAACTTACAAAGGAATTGCATGGGCTTCCATCCACACCACATTGCTGGTTTGTATCACAACTCTGTTTTGAAGCAACTTAAGTGATTTTGACCTTTTGTTTAGGTTGTGGGTCAACACAGAAAGGAAGTTTTCTATAAACCACCATGATGTTTGTCTCAAATTGGAATGGGCATGTCTTTGATTAGGATTCCTTTCATAATCAGGAATGGCATCAACAGACTGCATGGAAGTGTCAAACGGGAGGGGCATGTGCCTTAAACTTGTCAAATGTTCACATTCCTTATTTTGTTAATCAAAAGAATGGCAAATGATGTGAGATATTTAATTATGGTTTATATTATTCAAATGAAGCATGTCCCATTCAAATGTGCTTATTCTGTTGCATTTTCATACACCCTTATAACTAAGGGCTGTGGTGGAATTTCTCAAATGGAGATATTTTTCTCAAGTTTCATCAAAAAAGATAAGTTTGAACTCCTAATTGCAGGTAGTGTCATTTTCAAGACTCTGGTACTATGTTCACATAAAATGAGCTACATGGATTCTGCCCAGAGCTAATAAATAAAAACTGATATAAAATTATCATACAGAGTATGTTGGATATTGTTATTATTCATTTCTCCAAATTCTTCTGAGATGTGAGGGGAAGAAGCATACATAAATCTTATCAACCCAATTTTACCAATGTAGAACCTGCAGTTCAACAGACTCAAGCAATGTAGATTAAGTCATCTAGGAACAGAACTGGGACTGGGTCCTGATGGCCACACTATTCAGGGCACCACACCAGTCTCAAGTAGCCGGTCAAATCTTTTTACTCTGAGCAAAATGGCAGCTCTCCTTTGAGTCCCTCCATTGCCTTTAAGTCTTGTCACCACCCATTTAGGTTTATTCCCACCCTGTTTCATCCTCTCACTACATGTGAACACATTAGATGCTAAGTGATTACCAGTATGACATTTCTTCTGCAATTCCCCATATTGTACACTTTTCTTGACCCCTCCTCTGAACAGAGTTTACCTGTTCTGTATCCTGTTTCTCAGAGCCAACCCCCATGACTTTATAAGTGAAAAGGAGGTAACAGCAGGGGTTCATGACATCATACATATCGGAGCCCTTCCTGGAGAGCAGATACCTTTCTTTTATGCCTTGGGTCAAAGCAAACCTATTGGCTTCATCCTAAATAGTCAAGACCATCTGGTATGGATAGTTAGTCCTGAATAAATAGTGAGTGAGTGAGTGAATGAATGAGTGAGTGAATTAGAGTCAAGGTGTTTATTTTAAAGGAGGAAATTAAGGCCCAGAGACCTAGAATAATCTGAGGTCCAAGCAGCAGAAGAGAGAGTGAAGCCTGTTTTTCTAGAAGCCACTCTTGCTATTATTTCTCACTGACCTCCAGGGTCAATTCAGGTACTGTCCTAAGAAACCTTCCAGAGAAACTTCACTCTCTCTTGTTGGACCTCCTGTTTTCCCTTGATCCGTTATTCTCTCTATACATCTTAGCACTTGATTCCACTGAATGAGGCACTTTTTAACATTCTATTTTGCATTATTCACAACTAAGCTCAATGCCTAGCATATAAAAAATACCCTCTTTTGTTGAAAAGTGAAAAACAAATGTCTTCCAGTCTTTAATACATGAGTCTCACCTCCTGAACAAAAAAAGGTAGTTATCTGTCTCTTATTTTTGTTGTTTCTGTTTATGCAATTCACAAATGTGCCACAGGCACATAGTAGGTGTTCAACAAAGGTTTACAGAACATAATTGAATTTCCTGGTAGCTGAACAGCTAGACAGACTTGTGGATAGATATAAATTAGCAAAGCAGATTTAAACCATGTGTTGATCATTGAAAAGTCGTTTCATTTTTAGCCAAGATAAATGCTTTTTTAATGTGTAAAGAAATCTATAATTTTCTGTGCTTTGAATTAAAGCTCCTACTTCCCAGGTTTCCTGCCTGCTTCTGGCTGCTCTTAATGAGCTAATTTACCCCACTGAGGTGAGAGATTTCCTCTTGGGAAAGGGTTTAGATGTGCCTCTCTCACATCCAGGGCCCCACAGCGTTTCCTTACAGGGCTTTAAACACTCTGAACGTATTTAAGAGAGAAGCCAAGAAACAAATCTGTTGTTTTAGCTTTATTTCTCGAGGCTCAGCGGCTCGGCTTTCCTCTCTTTGATCACACTCACTGGAGTGGCAGGCCTGGAGACTGTGTGGAGAAGGGCTGGGTCTCTTTAGGAAGCCCAGTTCAGGGGGACCCACCCAGCTCTACACAATGAAAATAAAGTTGTCAAGCCTTTGAGGTGGCTGTGCAGATTTATTCTTCCTGGGCAAAGTGGTAAGACATTTATATTTTTAAAAAACGCTTTGATGAACTTGATAAGGAAGCCCTGGTTTGAATGTGGAAAAACATTCTAGAGCTTTTTCCACTGTTGAACTGGGTTCTCAACATTCATTGCAAAGCTTGACCTGTGGAAATGAACTTTCCCTTCAAGTTAATGACAAGACCATAAAGGGAACCTTTGAGGATCATAGAACACTGTTTTAGAATATAAGCCTCCCTGAGACAGGAGGTCATAGAAACCTTCTGCAGATCTTGACATCTTCTGCATATATTTCCTAGTCCTCAGCTGCCAACCAGTCTTCTGATTGCTCTGTTATGTCACTAAGTAAGTATGGTTCCATTACTTCTATTACTTCTACCAGCCGAAGCAATAGAAGGTGCAGTTCTTTATCATGCATATAATGGAAATAGTTATAATAGTTCTGTCCTTTCTAAGTTCCCATGTTGTTTGTTGTGGAAGAAGTATCACACAGATTTCTGAGTGTCTTGGTCACATTCAGGTCTTGAGGGATCTAGGAAAGGAAATGGAAGCAGTTGTGAAATATATTTTTCTTACATTCCAGAAAGGCTTTTAATCTGAGAAACATCTACTAACATTCTTGAGATGGTGCTTTTAACATCCTTGAATTATGCAGACCTTATGAATGGCTCTTAAAAGGCTATGAGCTCCAGACCAAAAAAGGGATAGACACTTATTAGCTGGTGGTGGCTGACAATATACAATCATTGAGGCAGTTTCTTGGAAAAATCAGAAAAGTGTCCTTCAATTTTATTACTGGGACAGCCCTGTTTTGGATGGCAACTGGCAATGTGGCTCAGTGGAGAGCCTATGCGCTCGTGACAGATGGAACCAGGTTTGAATTCCTTTGTGGGTACTTATTTTCTATGTCACCTCAGATATATTCTTAATTCTTTTTGCTCAATTAGCTCAAGTGTAAAATCAGGGTAATTGCATTTTGCTGGTTGGAACCATTTAGGTTGTAAGGATCAAAGCCAGGCTCAGGTTACACTGGAGATTAGGACTTGCTATAAGAGACACAGGCACTTAAGGAAATGTGGCAAATGATCACCATGCAGGATACAGCAGCTCCTTCATAGGAGGCCCTGCCATATTCATGACACAGTGTTTTTTCATTTCCTCATCTTTGTATATGCCTCTCTCCTCTCTGCTTTCATAGCTTTTCCTTCTCTACTACTCCTGTCCTTGTCTTGCATTCAAACCTCACCAATAGAGAAGATCCCATGGAATTTGGTTACCACCAAAGAGAAAACCACCTATTGGTCATGTCAGGCTTTCTCAAAGCTGACTCAGCCTAAGGATGGTTGCCTTTGGCTCAGCATTCAATACCTGGAGTCATCTGCAGTAGGCAGGCCAACAGAATTCCATGACATCAAATATGGCTACTTTGTTCAGTAGAGGACTGTGCTTGATAATTTCCATTTGTCCCTCCAGATCCATTTTCATTTTTCTATGCCTGGCTATGTGCCCTGGGGGCCGACCTCTGTAAACTACGTTGTCTATGCTCGATTGTTGTCTTATTTCCTATTAGGTTTAACTAATGGGAAGCATTGAAAGGATATCAGATGATGGAAGAGAGAGAAGTTGGAATATTTATTCTTCATCTTCCAACTGGCTGTGGTCTTGACAGTGCCCAGTCTCTGTCCATTATCCCCTCTACTACAACTCTCTCAAGTATTTTATTATCAGTCCTCTTCTCCAGGCCCACAGGGTAATGATTTCTCACTTATGTTGGATCCTGGGAGCTCTACCATCCCTAGTTGCTTCCCTTAACTTTGACCACAGTTTTGTAAACAGACCCTTCATTCAACAACTTTCAATAAACCCTGTGAGTGGGTCATCTTACTTGATGGAAACTTGACTGACAGAAAATTAGGTGTTGGTGGATCTAAACATATCACATACCATCCAGGACAAATATTCAATTTCAGGGTTAGTGGTAAGAATTAAATGGGTTTATATTCCCATGACAAGACTCAATAACCTGAAGCTCCTATTATTATTTTGCCATATTTGTGTGGAAGAAGCTAATTAATACTATGTGGCTGGGAGACATAAAGTCCCCACACATGTCCCATCTAGTTTCTTTATCTAATTTTTTCAATAACCTGAATGACCTGAGAGAGGTCATTTCCAAGATGATGGGAATGCTGTTAGTAGGCTCCCAGTGGCACACTGTTGAATTTTCTGAGGCAAATTCAAAGAGATGAGAATGTGACAAGGCTTTGTGGTATATTATTTAAGGGCATGGTATGGGGCACCTGTGGGTATTACATTATTAAAATGACATAATAGAGTCTGAGCTGAGTTATGGAGGAGGGGCTGGAGTAGTGACCCAAAGTGTGAAGGAATGAGGAATGGGGTGGCTGCTGTTAGATTACTGTTACAATCAAAAGTTCTGGGCAATCAAGAGTCTATGACACAATATCAGGAAAGAGATCACATTTATAGCTAATTAGAAAAAATCCTGAAGTGTTCTACATAGAGGGATTCTCAGAGATACCATAGTTCAAGTGTCTTCTTGTACAGACAAGAAAAACCAAGACCTAGAAGCTGCAATGCCTAGGTCAGTGATGACAAATGTGTGGTACATGTATGACCACTAGTTCTCTCATATCCCTGATAGACATAAGCAGTTTAGCATGGTACTGGTTCCCATGTAGCCCAAACAAGACCTCAGATTCCTTCAATTGACGTGCTCTATCTCTGAAACCTCTAAAGTAACATAGACATGTATCTAGTTGCCCTCCCCTGGAATGGAGGTCGTCTGTCACTCTCGGACCTAGGGTTTAGTGATTATAACTCTGGTAAGTGATAGAGAAGAAGAGTGCAGATTTTGCCTATTAAATCTTGAGTTTTCAAGTTTCATAATTTTACAGATTAGCTAAAATACAAGGCTTTTATAAAGGATATATGTACAGTAGTGCACCTTTATCCAGAGATTTGATATCTACAGTTTCAGTTACCCACAGTCAACCATGTCTGTAGCAGATGATCCTCCTTTTTTTTTTTTTTTAAGATTTTTATTTATTTATTCATGAGAGACACAGAAAGAGAGAGAGAGGCAGAGACACAGGCAGGGGGAGAAGCAGGCTTCATGCAGGGAGTCCGACGTGGGACTCGATCCCGGCTCTCCAGGATCAGGCCCTGGGCTGAAAGCGGCACTAAACCACTGAGCCACCCGGGCTGCCCAGATGATCCCCCTTCTGATGTATTATTGCCAAAAGATCAATAGCAGCCTAACATTATGCCACAAAGCCTATGTCACTCACCTCACTTCATTTCATCATGAAGGCATTTTATCATCTCACATCATCACAAGAAGTGTGAGTACAGTAAAATAAGATATTTTGAGAGAGACCATATTCACATAACTTTTATTCCAGTGATTGATTGATTTATAGAGTGCATGTGAATGAGGAGGGGAGTGGCAGAGAGAGAGGGAAAAAGAATTTTAAGTAGGCTCCACACTCAGTGTAGAGCCCAATGTGGGGCTCTATTTCATGATCCTGAGATCATGACCTGAACTGAAATCAAGAATTGGACACTCAACTGATCGAGCTACCTAGGTGCCCCTACAGTATATTATTATAATTGTTCAATTTTATTTTGTTACTCTCTTACTGTACCCAATTTGTAAATTAAACTTTATCATAGGTACGTGTGTATAGTATATATAGGGTTTGGTACTATTGATGGTTTTTGGCATCCACTGGGCATCTTGGACTGTATCCCCTACTCATAAGGGAGGACTGTTGTAATTCATAATAAGCTGCAGCAGTAGGTGTGAGAGAAAAGGGGGCTAGGTGCATGTAGCATTTGTTTGAAAGTTACGTAGGCTTATGATTTAATTCTTTTTCTTCTTTTTGCCACTTTCCTTTGGTCTATTTACCTACCAATTAAGACTACATTGATAAGGCCAATTAGAGAAAACGTAAATCAGTGTCCTTTTCTCCTTGTTTGGCTAAAATGTTTGGTAGGCCCAAAGTCTCTAGACTATTTGCTTCTAATTTTAGTTATTCATTCATTTCTCCATCACCCTGGTGAAAGACAGCATTAGTTTTAACAAACAACCGTGCATATTTATTCATTTTGCACATCATTCAGGCATTTGAAAGGACCATAAAGATTTTTTTCTGCTTTAAGTGACCTGTGAGATTGAACCATATGAACTTGATACTCCATTGTTCTTAAACTACAAAAATGGCAACTTCATATAGTTCCATCTAAAACTTACCACTTATAGCTTTTGCATTTTTATATAGAAATTTCTGAAAATAGGGACGCCTGGGTGGCTTAGTGGTTGAGTCTCTGCCTCCGGCTTGGGGCGTGATCCTTGGGTCCTGCATCGGGTTCCCTGTGGGGAGCCTGCTTTTCCCTTTGCCTGTGTGTCTCTGCTCCTCTGTCTCTGTCTGTGTCTTCCATGAATGAATGAATGAATGAATGAATGAATGAATTTCTGAAAATATAAGTCTGCAAATGCTAGAATTTAGTAATTAACAAGATTGTTTTTGTCTGAGAGTAATTATGTGACATTCAATGATGACCAAAGATATTTGTTGTCATTAGGTCAATGTCAGATCAAAAGAACCCCAACCCCATGAAGCTCAGCAATCTGGTTCATGCTGCTTGAAGATTATATGACTCAGGCAGAGCAGATGCACTCAACAACTCCAGGGGGCACCTTTTGCATTCCAGGTAATGTGAATAATGGTCATGAAATCAGGGGAGCATGTTCTTCTTCCAATAAGTTACGACACTATACAGTAAATGTTGGAAATATGGGCCCCAAAGACTTAAATATTTAACCTAAGTGAATGTTGGCCAGATTCCCTATGGAGCCTCTGTTATTGAGAAAAGTAAGACATATATGATGAGGTTTCAGGAGTCTCAGGTTGTCTGCCTATAGTCTACATAAGCCTTGTCAAGGAGTTTTGTTCAGAATTTTATTTCACCCAGTGTCTAAAACTTGCCAGTTGTGTACACTGCTGTTATATGTTTGAACCCCATGAAGATGGTTATTATTTGGCTCTTAATTTAGAGGTCTCAGAGATAGCAATAAGGCAATAATTAGGAACTTGGCCTCTGGACTTACAGGAATGGGGTTCTCAACCCAGCTTTACTACCTCTGGGGGTATGTATAAGGAATGTACTTTATCCTTAGCCTCAGTTTTCCCACCTGTATAATGGTGACAGTAACTCAGTATATCTCATAAGTCATTAGCTAATGTATGTAAACTGTACCTAATAGTGAAAAATGTTGGCAGTTGTTGTTGGTGTGACACTTCCCCAACATACTTTATAAAGTGAGGTGCATGTTGTGCTCTGCCCAGATGGCTTTTATCTGCTGGGTGCACCTAGCAGCTTCTGCCAACAGCTTGAACCTTGCTTTCAGAAGGTTGCCTCTGGGCACTTGGAGCCACCTCACCACCTAAGAACTGTGAGGGCCTGGGAGTTTGCATTTCCTGCCAACTCCAGCTTAGCCATTTGTGGCCAAGTACCTATTGGGACGAAAGCTCGGCTGCTTTGCCTTAATGCAGGACAGTAATTTAGGCTCTAGAGCTCCCCAGGGGATCAGGCAGAGGCTGGGAATTGGGGGGAAATTTCAGCCTTTGCCCAATTTCTTCCCCTTTCCTGCCCAATGACCCCCTACCTGTTTTCTCCTGAAGGCATTGCTTCCTTGCGGAGATTGCTGGCACATGACGCCTCGCCTCATGAAAACTGACCAGCTGCAGAGTGTTGTGTTTCATCCACACCAAACTTTCGAGGTAGGAATCCCATTTTACAGATATGGGAATGGCAGTTCAGGGGGCCACCTCTCTCCAAAGTTCACTCTATCGGTTGGTCACGGCTGGACTCCTGCCTCCAGTTGCTTTGTCCTGGGTGGTCGGCACCTGTCCCCCAAATCGTTTATCTCCATTTCCCCAGTTTTTGTTAAGAATAAGGGAAAGGCTAGAGTCAATGATCTTATGAGGCATTTGGTATTGAGGAGGCAAACTTGAACTAGGTTAAAGAAAAGGATTGTGAATCTTATCACAAAGGCTGGATCCTGTTGCTTTTGAAACCACATGGCAGAGATTCTCTGATAGTGGTAAGAAGGGCCTGGGAGGGAACCTGCAGGCTATTGTATTTCTATGTGCAGGGTATCCTGCAGCCTGCTTGGTGCTGGCATCGGCTTGCTTCGTGCTTGAACTGCTTATTAAAGTCTAGACGCAACATAAAAGCACGTAAATTGGTTCCAGCCATCTCTAGTAAAAACTTTAGCTGGAGCTGGGAAGTGATTGGAGCATCTCTTGGTGTAATTAAAATTGACTCTTAAAGTTTCTTTAGCTTAATTGGTAACACTTTCTTTGGAAGTTGGTGAAAGCGTCTTGCTGGGAAGGTTAAATGCATTTCTGTGTATAAGATCAGAATTCAAATATAGTTTTATGGACACATTTACAGTTATGTTCTACCCGGGTGGTCTTTTTTTCTTGTATCTTTTCTATTTAAGATTTATGCTGTCATTCACCACAGTCTAAATGTGTTTTGATAAAAAGGAAAAAAATGAACCGTTGCTGACGCATTTCAAACAGAGACTTGGTAATATTTTGAAGCTTTCAGTAAATTGAACGGCAGTTGGGCCTAACTCAAGCTCCTTCCTTCCCCAGAGTTCTTCACTTTGGAGTCTAGTATTTGAATTGTATTTGTTATCCAGAAATTTGAAGTGGTTATTACTGTTAAACTGGGTCCAAAGGTAGGAAGCTGGGCTCTTTCTGAGATGGTCATGTCCATGGTGTGGCCAAATCCATTTAACGCTATTATTTGAGAATGTATGCATTTATACACCTGAATATGGTTATACGCCCTGGGACTTTTCTCCCTTGGTTTTGTGTCTTGAGTGTCCTGCCAGAACAATAGATTCTTATAGTCAAAAAGCCTATGCTTTTAAGTTCTGGGGGAGTGACCAGGAATAAATCTTCCTATTCCCTGGACCCTCCTTAATCCAGATGTGGGGTATGTCCTTGATTTTACATTCATGATCATTGACTCTCCAGGATTCCCAGGGCCATGACTTGATTCTGGTCTTAGGATCTGTCTACCCATCTCTGCAGAGCAGAGTAACCACCCATTTTTGAATCAATGTGTGTGGGGGCAGGGGTTTGCAAACAATGTCAGGAGGAAGTGTAATGGAAATAAAAAACACTCTGGTCCTTGGATCTTAATGCAACAATAGTTTATATTTTTGTGTTTTTTTCCTTATACTGGTTCACAAGTAGATATATTTTTATATGGTTTTAGTCTTCACCATATAAATGCAATTTGAAATCAATAATCCTTTATTTTAAATAAATAACAAAAGTTTTCTCATTAGGTATGTACTTAACATAGAACATGTAAAAATATAGAAAAGTATTTTACTGTTGCTCAAAGAAAATTCCTGTTAACATTTTAAGTAAACTTAAAACTTTTAAGTAAACTTTTATATATATGCTGCTATCCTTCCTATATAATTTGGTCATATTGCATATATATTTCTTATGATTTTTCATTTCATATTTATTTCATATGATGCTAAACATATTATTGTAAATCTTTGATAAATATCATTTAAATGGCTACATAGCATAGTGTATTAACAGGTTAAAATTTGCTTTAGAATTCTCTTATTAGAAGGTCAGGTTCCCTATTTTTTCCTATTATAATGTTGCAAATGGGTATGATAATTATAAATTCAGATTTTTTTTCTGTGTCTGGATTATTTGTTATAGATTCCTAAAGATGAAATTGTGTAATTAAAGAAAATGAAAGAATTTCAGGATCTTGGCATTATTGTCAGAGGCTTTCCAGGATATTGTATCAACTTACAGTCTCATTGACAGCACATAGGGCTACAACTCTTGGTATGGTTATTTTGATAGAAAAATGTATCTTGTTTAATTTGCATATCTTTGACTAATGGGGATGTCCAGGTCCCCCTTTATTACCCAATCTGATTTTTTCTGAAGCAGATCACCTGTTCTCATCCTTTGCTCACATAGCTAAAGAGTCTTTGTCCTTTAAAAAACGCCAACTTATGTTATATGTTACATGTGTAATAGATGTTAAATATGTCTTGATCTTTGTATTTTCTGCAACTTTCAAGAGTAGTGTTTTGTATGCTGTGTATGTTAGGCAATATGAGAATAGATACCATTTCCACTTATTTTGTAGCAACTCTGGCATTCTGGAAGGGCAGTGGTAGTTTCATGAGATGACATTATCTCTGTTTTCTAGGGAGACAGACATACTCCCCAGCTCTGATACAAGCAGTGCCTTCCATATTTCAGCTCAGGTGGTCCCCACACCACTTCTTTGCATGTGGAAATCCTATTTATCCTTTAATGCCCACGTCACACACAACCTTCTCTTCCCATTTCCTGGTCTTCTTCTTCCATTGCTGTTTCCTGTTTAAAAACCCTGAAGCTCTATGCTGGATTTGAGAGAGAACCCTTTTCAAGATGCAGAGGAGAATTATTTGGGGGGCATTTCAAGATAATTTTATTTTCTTATAGAACCACCTATTAAAGCTATTGAGGTTCATTTGAAAATGGCAGAAAAAATGTGGATGGGCTTCTAAGCTAAAAGAAGAGTAAAAGGAATAGTTTATTGTATTTTCCTAGCCTCCTGCAGTAGCTAAGGGTGTGGGTGCGTGCATGTGTGTGCATGTACATTGGCCTAGATGCTTCTGAGAAGCAGAGCCTGAGATAAGGATATGTGTATAGGTAGGTTATTTTGGGAAATGATCTCAGGGAGTAAGAATAGGAAACTGAGGAAGGTGGAATAAGTTGGGAGGGATAGCCAATATCAGAGTGCATTATTGAGCTGGTTCTAGCTCTGGGGAATTGGGGATCAGTTTAGATCTACCGGGAGCCATATAAGACTGTCTTCTGAGAATAAGGGTGTACTTATTCACTGGTTCCCATCCCTCATTGTCAAGGTGTCCCATAGCTTGTTAGTTCCTTAACAGTTTGAAGCTTGCATACGTATCAGAATGGCTGGTTGGGTTCTTGCTAGAATTTCTCATGGCTGTGGCAGAGAAAGCCCTAGGACAGAAAGTGAGAGGTACATAATGCTGTTGGTGAAGTGTCAGGTTATGTCACATGCATCCAGTTGCTGCAGCAATGTTGCTATGGAAGGGTGGAGAGATTGTAGGTAAGGCACAAACTGGGTCAGATACAGCATGTGTGTATCATAACTTCATATGTGCTTTTCCTTGTTTAGTGTGGTTAAAGTGGCACATAAGTAGATTCAGCATCCACTTACTCTAACCCCGATGTCTTCTTTTGGAATTCTTACCCTCACTTTCTTTCAACGGAGTTATTTACCATTCACTTCTCCCAATTCCTGTGTCCTCTGGGCCTTTTCATTTGGGACATTGCATTTCCCCAACCAAAGTGATTAGTTCAGGGAGGGATATGTGATAAAATTAGAGTTCAGTAAACCCATCCAGGCTTTTCTGGGACTGTTGGGAAAGACACTTTCTCTTTTTTGTTGGAAGTTGTTAAGACTCTAGCTTCTAGGATACTGCTCAGGGGTCAAGAAAAAAAAAAAAAAAAAACAAAGTGGAAAGCAGGACCAAGATCCAAGTAGAAACCAGGTCCTGATGGGATGGCATCATTTGAATGCTTAGATTCAGCCATCCACGGAATTTTTCAATTATGTAAATCAATTAAATACTTGTTTTTGCTGAAGCCAGTTGACTTTGGGTTTCTGTCACCACCAAAAGAGAATAATAGATACCCCATTTTTGGTAAATCTTTTAAACTTCATTCATTCATTTATTGATGCAAGTAGTATTTATTGAGTGCATACTCTGTGCCTTGGTACGATGAACAAGTTCAGCTTCCAGTTGTGTGGAGAAGAAAGAGATATAAATCAAAGGTCAAGTCTGCTGTATTCCCTGGAATACAGGATATATTGCCTTCAGGGAGATAGGGCTATGAGTGATAGTTGAATTGCCAGAAGACACGGAGGAAATTTTTTGAATCTCAAAATACCCATCCCAAAAGGTGGGAGAGAATCAGGCCTAAGGGAAAGTGTGTATGTATGTGTGTGTTGGGGGGATACATTTTATTGAAGATTGATAATGATGGTAGTATTTGTAGATCTAGAAATAGTTACCAAATATAAATTTAATTACTTGATGTATCAATTATCTATTGCCACAATAATGCAACATAATAAGTAGCCACAAAGCCTGAGATACATATGACAGTAAGCATTTTTGTTCACAAATCAGTGGTTTGGCTGGCTGGTTCTGTGGATCTGAGCTAGGCTCAGTAGGGTTTATTCCTGTGCCTGTTACCGGTTTCAATTTGGCTGGGTAGCTTTGCTGATCTTGGCTGGACTCCCTCACATGTCTAAGACCTTGACTGGGACAAGTGGGGTCTGTTCCACGGGTCTGTCCCTTGAATAATCCTAGCTAGGGTGTGCTCACATGTAAAACAGAGGAGCAAGACACTAAGTGGAAATATTCAAGTATGTTTTAAGATGTTGCTCAAATCACCTCTGCTGGTATTTAATTGACCTAAACAAATCACGTGGCTGAGTCTGCAGAAAAGAGGTGGGCACTGCACTTTTATGTAGCCAAGGGCAGAGATCCAGGGAGAGGTGAAGAATTGAGGCCATTTTGTAACCTGTCTACCACACTGGGTTGGCTTATATATAGTTCATTAAAATAAATATCCATATAATTGGTTTGGTTTCTTGGAATGTAGACAATTTAAGTCCCTGAGATCCCTGAATAATAAAGTTCTCTTAGGAGGAGTTTTGGTCAAGTCAACTGTCCTCCAAGCACATGGGACTTTTCCTTTTTCTCCAGAGAAAGAAACCAGTATTTTGAGTCTTTTTTTTAATAAAAAAGAAAAATGCCTTTTGGACTTAGAATGTCTAGCCTTCATTTATGGAGCTTAAATTTCCTAAGCTGGAAGCTATGTATATATTTTTTTGCCAAGGTCGACTCTGGGCCTATGGTTTCTACTGTCTTCTAGAAAGAAAGAAAAAGAAGCCCAGCAAAATTCCTATACTATATCCTTTTTTCATATTTTATGTAGATTTCTAAAAGGGCTGATTGCTTTGGGTATGAGTGGACCAAAGGAATTATTGCAATTGGCTTTTTAAAAACTCTATTATAATTTTACTTTTGGTTTTCTGTTGTTATGATTTTTATAGTTTTTGGCCTTTACAATCCCCCAGGAAGTTTTATTTAAAACAAGTCTCAAAGTTTTTGTTCTCTGTCCTTTACAGGATTCCAATGCTGAGGGGTGACTGGGGTCAAGACACTGAGTAGGTCTCTTCATCTAGCTATCATTTTTGGTTAACTGTAAGTGGGTAGTCTAGATGTAAAACCAGGCTCTACTACTTATTAGTTGGATTGCTTAAACCAGATTAACATATCATTTTTAGCCTTGACTTGCTGTAAAAGTGTCTGTTGTCACAATATTGTCATCATGGTGTTGTCACACTGTTGTTATGGGGGTTAAATGAGGTGATGCATGTAAAGCCCTTTGCCAATGGACTTAAGAAGTAGTAAGTGTTCAGTATATGGGGGCTATTCTTAACCTTGTGACCTTATCTCCTATTCATTGTCATCAATAGTGCCCTCGACACCAATCATAAGCCTGGGATGGTTCTAGGAATGATTCCAGCAGAGGATATGGCAGGAGGAAGCACACAGAGGCAGATCCTTATACTGCTTTTCATGGCAGTTTCATATGTCTGTTCCCATCATTATCCAGCTGCTCTTCTCCTGTCCCAGACCTCTTATTTTCCTGCTTCTGGCCCCCATGTCCTTTTGAGGGGCCCTCACTCTCCAAAAAGATGTTATGAAAATCCAAATGTGAACACCAAATTTAGCTGCACAGTGGAATTGCTTAAGAAACTTTAAAAAATACTGATACCTGGCCCCTATCACCAAAGATTCTGATTTATTTCATTTGGAGTAGGGCTTAGGCATCAGCATGAAGAAAAAAAGTTCTCCATGTGATAATAATGTTCACCTAGAGTGAAAATTACTGGGCCAGTCTATTTTAGGACTTCTAAACACAATTTATAATTCATTGTTTTATTATGACCCTACTTTTTTTGTTTTGTTTTGTTTTGTTTTTAAAGAGTGAAGGGAGGGGCAGATGGAGAGGGAGAGAGGGAGTCTTAAGTAGGTTCCATGTACAACACAGAGCCTGAGGTAGGGCTCAATCTCACAACCCCAAGATCATGACCTGAGTTGAAGTCAAGAGTCAGGCACTTAACTGACTGAGCCACCCAGGCATCCTTATGGTCCCACTTTTTATCATTTGGTTGCTCCAGCCTGCAGACCTTCCTTTTGGAAGAGATGTTTGTTTTCTCAGTATGAAGCCAGCATCTCGGGCAAATAGGCTAATGACTTTATTGTGATGTCCTGGGAATTGCCAGTGCCTTAAATATCTTTAGACATGTAGGCTGATTGGGGAAATTTCCTTCATGGACTCCCAAATTTCCTCCCGGAAAGGATTACCCACATAAGTGCAACAAGAACAATTTCACCTTACACATAGGCAGTGACTTATACTTTTCAACAACCTTTCACATTTGATATGAAAGGTATTACAGTATAGTGGATGGTCTCAAGTTAGGAACTGTAAAATCTGAGTTGCAGCTTTTCTTACATCACTAATTTGTTATTGTGACTTTGGCCATAGCTCTTAAATTTTCTGAGAGTGTTTCCTTACTCTCTTTAAAGAATTCCAATGTGATGTATAAATATATCACTGGGTCCTTACCTCACTTGGAAGATGAGGAGACTGAGGCATAGAGTGGAAAAGCCATATGTCAAAGCTTAGGATTCATCAAAGTTAGGCTCCCATGGCTCAGGCTCTTAGCCCAGTGTGGGTTCTATGGCCCCACATTAGCAAATTATACAGAGGACTGGAAGGTATATTGTTTCAGCTAAAAGAAATGGGATTTAGGGAACCAGCTCCATGCTGGTCCACCTCCACAATTCCATTCTTCTGCCTTCTCCCTTATTCCTAGGCTACTGGGGATGCACTTGAGTGATAGAGTCCTTTTCATAGGTGCAATTGAGTAGTCATGAAAGCCCAAAGTCGTCTCAATTCTGTTAGAATTTACATGTTCGTTCTTATGGACTTTTTTGAGCACAGAGTCAGAGAGGGGTGGTAGAGACTGCCTAGATGTTTCCCAAAATGTGCTTTCATTTCTTCCTGGTACATAACTAAACTGCGTCTTCCAGCCTTTCTTGCAATTAATTTCGGCTGTTGACTTAGTTCTGGCCAATAGAATATGGGTGGAAATGATGTGTGCTGCTTCTAGGCCCTTGAAATTTCCCAGGGGCATCCTCTATGGGCTTTCCCATCTGTTCTTTCTACCACAGAGACCATGTAATTGAAGACAGTGAAGCAACGGAATAGAACCTAGATCCCTGGATCAGTTTGTAGGAGAGCTATCTGATCAAGAAAACTTGCACTGAAAAATTATATAAGCAAGAAAAAAAAACTCCTCTGCTACTTTGTTAAACCTTTGAGATTATAAAGTTTTCTTGTTTTATTACCTTGAAACTAACTTTGGTGGACTAGAAGAGGATTGGTGGTATAGTGAGAGGGTTCCTCTCACATCCAGAGTTCTCTGTGGCATTGCCTGAAACCTCACCCTTCCTCTGCCCTGTGTTATGTTCCTCAGACTTACAAGTGTCACCCGAGAGTCCTCCCTTATAAATCACATGGACAAGAATCCCTATCTCAGGCTCTGCTCCACAGGGTCCCAATATAAGGCATTCCCACAATAGAAAATAAGCTTTGAAGGGTGGGAATGTACTTTGTTTCATCATTCTCCACTGAATTTCTAGTTATGCTTTATATGTCAAAGTAACTAGACACTGTGGATAAGTATAAGGAAATATAGGTCATGGATTTGACTCTATATTCTATCAAGTCTTATCTAAGGTTTTCTTTTCTAAGAAATTTAAAAGAATGTATACAATTTCATATAATCTTTTTCTGATGTTTTCTTACTGTGCAACAATAAAATGATAATACCATTTTATTTCATGCCCTTATTTTATTTTTTTAATGCCCTTATTTTTAAATCCAATTGAGATTTAATTATGGAAGTGATTTTTAAGCTAATTTTCCTTTTCTTTGATCAGCTTTTTATATGCTTATTTTTTCTGAAGAGTGGGAATCTGAGAGAATTTTTTTTTCAGTAAAACTTGGAAAGAATTTCATATAAATTATAAAAGTTAGCCTGACCATAGAAGCAAAGAACGTATCCACTTTAGAGACCCTTTAAATCCAAACATAATTCCTTTAAAGAACACTATACCAGACAATGTGGCCTTTGCTTTGGAAGGCCTGCTTCTGGCGCAAGGGGAGTGGGGGCTTCTCATTTGAGCAGTGAGAGAGAAATGTAAAGAGCATGCAAAAAGCGATTGCTTTAAGCGTATTGGCTTTTCCTTTCATATTTGCAGTGTGATCCTATTATTTTGAAGCAATGAGGTCATTTAAGTGTGCCTGGCTGGAGGTTTGCTGTTTTCCTCTATTCTTTCCTTTAAATCTTTTTGTCAACCATGTTCTCCTCGACTAGCAGAGCAGCTGTCTGGGTCGTTATAATCCCATTAAAAAGGCCTCTATTATGTCAATAATATATTTATAGAGAAATTAGTCACCTGGGGTTGTTGGGTGATTCTTCTGCTTAGACATATTGTACCCCAGAAAAGTAGGACTATCCTCTTCTTGTTAGATAAGGCCTGATGCCTTGTCACAGTGCCATATTGGCTGAAACCGATTAGCAATTAACATGGAACATGCCTTCCTCTGTTGTAAAGCCCCCTTAATCTTTGCCACTGATCATATTCCTTTCAAGCTTTGCTGATAAAGCTGAGATTGTATATGTGTCTGGATGTACGGGGCTTATAGTATTAAGTGAAAATATGACAGGCATTAAATGACCATCCTGATGGGAAAGGTGGGGCATCTAACCACAAAAACTTTCTGAACCTGTTCAAGTGCATTTGAGTAGTGTCCTAAAATTAGGAGTACATCTTCCTGCACAGATTGCATTCTTTTTTCTAAAGAGATTTTACATTCTTGCCGTCTGAGTTCAGGTCTAATTATATTCTCCTAAGAGGAAAAGGCAAGAGGCTGAATTACAGTAAAGGAATATATCAGATTATTAAACTATCCATGATTAGTAGGTTGAGGTTTCATTTTTGGAAGTTCATCATGTTTTGCAAACCATAAAAAATAGGGCATTTTTTAGCAGACTTCATAATAAAAGAGGGTGACATTGAAGTCAGTCTATATACTATCATATGTCCTTTGTACTGATCTTTTATTTTCCAAAATGTGAAGTATTGATTTTTGAGACACTAAAAGTATCCTCTTCAAGGATGACCTCAAGGGCTCTCTCACAGTAATTCTTCAGTAGTTTAGGAGACTTGGGAATGCCCAGATGCAGAAAGAAGAGTCATTGACTAGCTGATGCTTGCTCTCAGAATATTGGTGAGAAGTTGCAAATAGAGACACAAAGAAAGGCAGCTTTCTGAATTTCAACTGTTGTTATCAACTTTCAATGCCAAGTGGACTTTCAGAAAAACCCTAATCAAATTTGCACAGCAGACCGTGAGATTTAAATAAAGGAGTATAAAGCAGATGAGTGAAGAAAAACCAGCATATTTATATAGCATAGCTGAAATTTCCTCAGCTGTTTGGAATTATTTAAACATCAAGTTCAAAGTGAAATTTAGAGAAGCCAGAAGAGTTGGCCAGGTCTTCAGTTCTGCAAGTTCTAATAGTCCCTTCTGGTCCTGCCCTCCAGCTCCTCCCACTTCTCACCTGGAGGTTTCTTACTGGTCTTTTCTATGTTCTGCCTTTCCACCCCCCTCCATTACTAAGCATTTTGTCCTGTCCAGAAAATATGTATTTCTCCACCTTGGGTGTATAAGGATTTTCATTTAAGAAAACTGAGAAGGGGGTGGAGCAGGGCCTAGAGCTCTGAAGATATTAAATTGCATAGGTTCAGAAAAACTGTTTGTTTTTGTGCTTTCATAAATTTTGCATTTTAACAAAATAGCACACTCAAGTGATATTCATTAGAGAAACAATTTGTGGTGTTTCAATGGCCCCCACATGCTTATACTTACTTTCAAGGCCCCCAGGACTCAAGATGCCAATTTCTTTCAGAGCTGGTAAATGGCCACATGATGGGACATCCTCTCTTGATCCTTACTGTATCCTCTCAGGTTTATTTCTCCTTGTGACTGCAGGGAAATTCTATGAGGGTAGAATATTCTAGAGTAGTGCAGCTGTATAGAACTTTTTCTGATGATGGGGATTTTTCTTGCACTGACCTGTCGGTAGCTACTAGCCGCTTGGGATTCTTGAGCACTTCAAATGTGGCTAGTGTGACTGAAGGACTAAACCTTTAATGCTAATACATTGTAATTCATTTACATCGAAATAGCCTCATCCATGTGGCTAGTGGCCACTGTATTGGACAACTCTGGTGAAGTAGGGAACTTGTCTAGTAGCCAAGATGAAGAAAGATGGTATGAACCGCACGACTTAAGATACAGTGTAGTTTAGAGCCAGAAAAGATGGTTCAAATCTGACCTCTGCTTTTTTGAACTGTGAAATATTGGTAGTTACTTAATCTCTCTGTGCCTTAGTTTCCTCATCTGTAAATCAGGAGATGATAATGATAGTGTGTACTTCCAAGTGTCCGCATAACAATTTATTGACATAAAGAACATGTAGGAGAGTGCCTAGCATATAGATGGAGTAAAAAGTAGTCAATACCAATGGTCTAGTTGCCCTGAGATTCTGCTCTTGAAACCAACGAAATACAATTGGAAAGATTAAGTAGAATGTCCAAATTTTCATAGGTGCTCAATCCTTAGAGTTTTCATCCTGACTTTCTTTTCAGCATTATTAAATTAAATCATACATTCATCTAACAAATAAGATAGTTTTGTGCCACTTTTGTTCTAGGGGCTGGAGATATAACAATGAACAGAACACTGTATCTGTCCTCAACGAGTTTATAGTCAGGTAAGGGAGACTGTTGAGGACTGAGTATAAATATGGCCCCAACTCTTCACCCCTCTCTGTGTCATGCCCCTCTGTGAGGTGACTTTGCAGCATCTTTTATCCAGAAGGGTCCATTTTTCTCACTCTTAAATCCAGGCTAGTCTTGTAACTTGATTTGACTGATAGAAGGTGGCAAAAGTGACCTCGTGCTAGTTTTCAGCCTGGACTCTAAGGGTCCTTGTACAAGTCCTGTCCCTGCCCCACTTTCTCTTTCACTCACAACCTGGCACAGCTGCTTTGTGAGCAATCTCAAGCTGGCCTGCTGGGGAATAGAGACCACATGCACATGGAGTGGAGCCAATCAGCCCAGCTGAGACCATCCTAGACCAGCTAGCATCTACACAGCTGACCACAGATACAAGAGCAGGCACAGCTGGGCACAGCCCATGGGCTGGTGTATGAAACCACGAAGTTCTAGGAGCGATTTATGTGCAGCACTCACTGATAGATAGTCCAGTCAATGTATCAGAAATCACCAGATAGTCTTGAAGATAAATAACAGGGACTCAGAGGAAGCTTGCTAATGGAAGGCATTGCTGAATCCTGAAAGATAAAGAAGTCAGAGGATATACCATGAGAAACCTGGACCTTAGAGAACAAAACTTGTTTTTTCCTGCACGCTGTCTGAAACATAGAAATATTCTTCTGCTCAAGGAGCTTCTTAGGTAGCTGTGATGTCAAGATTCACAAAGAAGTCAATTATTACATAAAGTGGACTGTAGTAACTGCTGAGTTCAGACTTTGATGCAAGAAGTAGGAAGAACCCAGAGAAAGATCAGTAATGACTAAAATAAATATCCAGGAAGACCTGAAAGGTAAGGTAACTGGAATGGGTAGGATAGGGCTGGGAGTACAGGAGAGAGGAAAATATTCCTGGAACCATTTGGGGCATTTTGTGGGAGGGCCTATTTGGTCATTTGTATCCACTGAACATCTACTGTGTGTTACACTCCATGAGAGGAACCATGGGAGTAGAGGAAGCATGAAACACTACCACATCTTTATGAAATTGAGAGGTATACTTGCCTTTAGAGTGCCAAGCTCCTTTTTTACATTTTGGTTTTTGCATAACATAAGCTCAGCCTATGATTCATTTCTATCTGCATTGTTGGGCGATGTTGTTTTGTGGTAGGGAGCACGGAAGAGCCTTGAAACTAGATCAATGACTACCCTTTTAGATGTTCTCCATCGCAGCTAGGGCCTTGGTTGCCAGTTTTTCCAGGAGATATTGTCTCCTGACTGCTTTTCAAAGAGACTAGGGTTCTATTTCTTAGCCCCCTGGAGTGTGGATTTCATGCTGGCCTGAAGATCTGAGCCCCAGGACATTGGCGCCTGTTGAGAGCTTTATCTTCTCTCCTCCAGGTTTCTACTGAGCTTGCTTGGGATTTAGAGGCTTATATGGTGTTTTCTTAGCCAGAAGACTTTGTTAAACTTGATTATCAGAAATAAACAAGAGCAACCCCCACCTTCTGAAAACAGTGCTTAAGAAAATCTTAATTTGGAATGAGGGACAACCCAGACAGCTCTGACATGAGCTCAGAGCTGCCAAGCCTATGCTGAAACAGAAAGTTGCTTATTTGTGAGAGATATATTTGTTGAATCATAAAAGAAAGCTGCCATCAAAACTAAGCCCAGACATCCAGGGACATGTGTGGAGATAATTAACACTGTCTCCTTTTCCAGTTTGCAAATATGTTTGGGACAACAAGGTTAGGGGAGTGGGGTCATAGAGTCTTTTAAAAGACCTATATGAGCCCCACGGCTAGTGGTGTCACCATCTCTAACCCTGCCTGCTCTTATCTAAGCTTTCCTCATGAGCTCTCAAAGGCATTCAAAAATAAACAAGTAAGAGAGTTTCCCAAGACCATCCTAGCAATCCACTCTGACACTTGCTGTGACAGTGGGCCAAGGCTGGCCCCTCTCTGATTTCTCATGGTCTAGGACTCTGAGATTCTTTTCTTTGTTAGTTCAAGAGTGAAATTCTACACTTTTACTGTCAAGTGCTCTGGTCAGAGATTTTGCCTTTTGCCACAATTTTAGAGAGGTATTTTTTAAATGGGGATATATATTTATAATATCATCTGTGGCTTCTGGATCCAAAGTCCCTTACTCATTTCAAATGTATTTTAGTGTATGGGGTAGTTCATAGGCTAAAGGAGAAAGTTGCTGTGATTAACTTTTGCTTGTTTGTTTTTAGTTTATAATAATCATTTAGAAAAAAATTACAATTCATGTTAGATAAAGGCGACATTTCTATAGTAAAGAATACCTATAAATTAATAAGAATAGACCAAAAACCCCATAGAAAAATGGACAAAATATATGATTAGGTAATTCACTAAAAAACAAATTAATGAAACAAATATATTTTGCATATATAAGAAGCCACCTAATTTCATTCATAATGATAAATATGCATATTAAAACTATAATAAGATAGTTTTCACTTCCCATTTAGCAAACATCTAGATATTTAATACGTAAAGAAACTGGAACTCTCATATATTATTTGTGGCCATGTAAATTGGTATAAACGATTTAGAGGACAGTTTGGTAATAGCTTCTAAAATCCCAAATATTCTTTGATTTATAATTCTGCTTCTAAAAATTTATCCTACAGAAATAACTACACATGAATGAAATGATGAATACACAGCATTATTCATGGTGGGACTATTCAACTGCAAAATGGTGGAAACAATTCTAAATGCCTGTTAGTAGAGGACGGGGTATATATATTATGGTATACCACATAATATCATGCTGTGGTTAAAAAGAATGAGGCAGATATTTCTGTATGTACTGCTTTGGGATAATATCCAAGATATATTGTTATGGAAAAAATGCAGGGTGCAGAAAAATTTGTGTTGTGAGCTATCATCAGTGTAAAAAAAGAAAAAAAAATGTATTTGTATGTGTACAAAATCTTTAGATACACTCACACACAAAAATGGAAATAGCATTTTTTTTCCAGGGCAGGGATGGAAGGAAGACAAAGGTGGGAAAGAGACATATTTTACTGTATATCCTTTTGTACCCTTAGAATTTTGTACCACATATATGAATGTATTGCCCAATAGAAATCTGAGCCTTAATGGAATTCCCAGATAAAGGTTTCTTTTAGATTTTTCCTATTTGAAAATTTGGAATAGTTCTTCCTCAAGCCTATCTGAGAGACTATTGTTTTCTCTTCTTTGTCAAATCTAGTGCCTAGCAGAGAATAGAGGCTCAAAAATATTTGTTAGAAATATAAATGAAGGCTTAGGGTGAGTGAGATGACTTCACACAGAAGCTTGCCACGGTAGGGCTGGTTTGTGCATACCACGATTTCCAGTGGAGCAATTTTATATGGAAATTGATCACTTTCCTTTTGTTAAATTTCATTTAATTTATTTAAAAGATTTTATTTATTTGGGAGAGAGAAAGAGTGCATGCACACTGGAGTGGGGGCAGAAAGGCAGAGGGAGAGGGACAAGCAGACTCCCTGCTGAACAGGGAGCCTAATGTGAGGCTCAATCCCATGATCCTGAGATTATGATCTGAGCTGAAGTCAGATGCTTAACTGATTGAGCCAGTTATCAGGTGTCCCTGATAACTTTCCTTTTTAAAGAAGTACTGAAATAAAGAAATGGACTTACTTGAGAATGTGGATATTAAAAACTTGTAAGACTATATTGATGGAGCCACTGTCCTAGCCACGATCATCATCTTTGGTCACTGATGAATTCCTTCTGAGAGGATGGAGAGTGAGAAGAGGAATCTGCAGGCATGGCCTTGCCCAGTGACATACTACTGAAAGTTTCACAAGTGGTGTCTTGGGAAAAAAAAACCAAACCCTGATTTGTAGTGCTTGCCAATTTCCATGGTGTAAATACTCACTCCTACCATAGCTGATTTCAAGCTAATGTGATAGCTCTGAATATGAAGTTGGGAAGAGGTGGTAACAATCGGCTCTTGTGATAAGTGCCAGCACATCTCTGGTTATGATTAAGCAAGGATTTCCCTTCTATAGTCAAAAGCAGAGGCTTTAGAATGTAAACAGACTCTTTGAAGGGTTAAAATTTCAGAAATATTTTGTAATTTTTCCAAGCCAGTGGTTCTCAGGGTGTGGCTCATGCAAATTCTTCGGTCCCTGCCTCCAAACCTACTTAATCAGAGACTCTTATTTAAAAACCCCTTCAGGTGATTCTGGTACATGCCAATATTTGACAACCATTGCTTCAAGCCTTTGTTTTCTCTGAGAATGGACAGGAGTATTGACAAATTCAGGCCTACTGGGTTAAACAGAATAATGATTGTAAGGTACTTGGCATAGGGGACATTAACTATGATAATGAAGATGATATTTTCTATGACTCAACCAGGCATTTAAGAGGTATTACATGAGTTTGAGGTATGCTCATTTTCTTTTCTTATGTCAGAGGGACAAGAGATATGCCAGAAGATACCTCCATAACTTTCCATACAGTTGGGCCATGTGTAATTCTCTTAATCCTTGTAGCATCACTTGGAAGAGGTAAATACCAGCACTATTTCCCTGTAGCATGCTTACGTGGGGCCAGATGCCTCAGACAAAAGCCAGAGAGGTGATTTCCCCTCAGCATCCAGCCCATTGGCAGCCCCTAGCCTTTGCTTAACTAATTAAGCCAACTTGTGAGATGTATGCCAAAAACCAGGAGAATGGGAGCTGTGGGGAACATGTTGGAGATTTAGGGCTCTAGCCTTAGGAAAGCCTTGGAATTAGTAACCCTTGCGGTTTTGGAAAATATTAGCTTCATTTATTGAGTATCTTCTACCTATAGAAATTGCAACATGACTTTCCACCATAGGAACTATCTCTATTTTATAGGTAAGGTGACTGAGATGGAGAGCTCCGGTAATGTGCTCACGGTTATGGAATAGACAGTTGGCTTTTTAGATATAAAAAAGACACAGAGTCATTCCCTTAACTATTACTGTTGCCTTTTCTTTTTTTACATCTTCCTTTTTACATCCTAGGCCTGTCAGTGATAGGAATCTTGGGAATAGAAAGACCACTAACTCTTACTGCAGGCTTTTTTTTTTTTTCTTCCTTTGGGCATATTTCAGAAACTCTCACACTAAAGTGGTTCATGTCAGTCCTCCCTAGGCATAAAGATGAGCTTCCAAGGGAGGCAGTGCAGTGAAGTGGTTAGAGCATGGGGTCCTACACACCTGTGGTTGAATTCTGTCTCCACCACTTATTAACTCTCTAACATTAAGTATATGATTTTTTCCCCCCTCTAAGTGTCTTAGGTCAAATTCCTTAGAGGTAGAGCCTGAGATAGAGATTTTTGTGCAAATGATTTATTAAGAGAACACTCTCAGGAGAAATCTGAAATAGAATGAAGGAAGCAGGAGAGAGGCAGGGAAGATGCTAAGCAAGAATATAGAATCTGGCTTCAGAAATCTAGCTTCAGCCTGATCCCACAGGGAACACTGGAGTGCAAATTGTACCAGAGTTGGTCCCCAGAGAGGTGGTTTTTTTTTTTTTTTTTTGTATCCTTATGTCATTGAGTCTTAAGTTTTTGTCTAGGGGCTGCCATGGAAGGGTGCAATCTCCCTGTGAGGTGTTTCTGTCATAAGAAGGCAATTATTAGGAGAAGGGGGAAGCTCTTGAGCATTAGCAGCAGTTATTCACAGTAGCTAGGTCTGTATGGGATCGGATCAGTGAAATAGCTCCTACTATAGTCACTCTCAGAGTTTTATTTTTAAAATGCAGATACTAGTCCCCACTCGAAAGGAGTCTTATAAGGAAGGATTAAGTGACATAATGCATTCCAAGGATTAAGCACAATGCTAGGCACAGAGTAAGCACTAAATCAGTGTTGACTTTGTTTCCCTTCCTATCTGTTGAAAGAGAGTCACTTCATCTCTCTGGTTGAGGTGAAGGATATTTTTTCAAAGGAATTAGCCTATTCCCTGTTCTCCTCTACTATTCAGATTATAAAATATTAGGGGAGGGCTATTCACTCTTTCACTAAAAATATATATATTTAGCACCTACTGTGTATACTAGTTGCAGTTCTAAGTGCTGGGGATATAGTTGTAAATAAGACAGACAAAATCCTTGCTATAATTGGAGAGAAATAGACAATAAGCATAGAAATTAGCAAATATTAGCCACTGATAAGTACTATAAAAATACCCTTTGGGGAGATGGAATCCAAAATGACTGGAGAGCTACATTACAATCAGTAGTCAGGGAAGTCCTCTTTGAAATGATATTCACTCGAAGGTCAAGAATGAGTTGATTATTCAGAGTTATAAGAGAAGGCTATCTCAGGAGGACAGAAGAGCCAATGCAAATGGTCTAAAGCAAGAAGAAAGTTGGCAAATTCAAAGTGCAAAAGAAAATCCAGTGTGCTGGAGTGTAGAGAACAGGGGACAATGATAGGAAATGAGCCCAGAAAGGTAAGGTTGAATGGTATGTGTAAGCTAGGTCCTTCAGAGCCACAGTAAGTTGTTCTAAGAAATTTTGACTTCAGTATATGTCTCAAGGGAAGCCATTGGTGAGTTTATACAGGACAGTGAGATAAACTTATATTTTACAAGATCATTCTAGCAGCTTGTGAAGAATGGATTATAGAAGAACAAAAGTGGAAGTTGAGAGATCAGTTAATACAGTAGGTCATTGCAAAGATAATGTTGTCTTGAAGCAAGGTGTAGTGGAAGGGAGGAAATAGATGTAAATGGATCCAGGAAATGTTTTGGAGGCGAATTCAGTAGGCCATATTGACAGATTGGATGTTGGCCATAGAGAAAATGAGAAATCAAGGATGTGTCCTATATTTATGGCTTGAGCTTCTGGGGCAGATGGTTTAGCTATTTACTGAGATGGCAAATTCCGGAGGAGAGGCAGGGATCTTATATATCACAGAAAGAAGAAAGAAAATGAAAAAATAGGAATATTGCTACTATATACAAAATAAATTGGAGAAAATGTAAAATTAGAAAAAAAGAGTAAACAAGAGTTTAATTAGCTGGGAAATGTGGTGCACAGTATTATGAGATGTGTTGAACTTTGAAATGCCTATTTCTTTTGTATATTTTTTTTATTGGAGTTTGACTTACCAACATATAGCATGAACACCCAGTGCTCATGCCATCAAGTGCCCCCCTCAGTGCCCGTCACCCAGTCACCCCATCCCCCCACCCATCTCCCTTTCCACTACCCCTTGTTCCTTTCCCAGAGTTAGGAGTCTCATGTTCTGTCACCCTCTCTGATATTTCCCACTCATTTTCTCTCCTTTCCCCTTTATTCTCTTTCACTACTTTTTATATTCCCCAAATGAATGAGACCATATAATGTTTGTCCTTCTCCGATTGACTTACTTCACTCAGCGTAATGCCCTCCAGTTCCATCCACATTGAAGCAAATGGTGGGTATTTGTCATTTCTAATGGCTGAGTAATATTCCATTGTAAACATAGACCACATCTTCTTTATCCATTCATCTTTCGATGGACACCGAGGTTCCTTCCACAGTTTGGCTATTGTGGACATTGATGCCAAATGAAAGTCCTATTCAAAGGCATTTGTTCTGGTGATCAGCATTTTCAGAGAATGGCAAATGAAAATTTATTCTTCCAGTTCCTCTAAGAGGAAGCATCTTGGGGTATTTAGGTTCTGGAATCTTGGAAGGTCTGAGGGTTTACTTACTTTAGAATTTTTTTTTTTTCTTCAAATCTAGTCATCAAAGCCATAAGTACCAGGGATGAAGTTCTTTTCAAATAGGGATATTTTCTGAGTGGTAAACTTAAAAAAATCTCAATAGATGGGTAGGAAAAAAAGCAGTCTCAGATTTTTCCATTGGCCTAACTTCTTTTGGGGGGACAAGAGACAGGAGCTAGCATTCTCTTTCCATCATATTCAGTAGTAAAAAAATCATGAAACAAATGTAGCATTTATTTTTCAAAGATTTAAAATTAAGAAAAATATTTTGGGGTTGGAAACTTGGGAGCAATGTGCTGTGCTGATCTGTCTGTCCAAGACCAAAAATTCCGAAGAGCTTAAAAGAAAACAAAACAGAAACCCTCCTGTAGCTTTGTTCTTAGTTAACTCTTCTTCCTTCAAGGCAGACCTTATTCTTCCCAACTAGGCCTCCTATTTTAATCTTTTAAAACCCCCAAAAGTTAAGAGAGGAAGATCAAGAGAGAGGTGGTTGAGATGTTGAGGTGTTTTTCATGGCCATGTTGTTACATTTCTGAAATAATGAAATCTCCAGGCAGCCAAGGGAAGAACTGGGTATTCCTTCAGAGACATTTGAAATTATTTAGTGGGGCCATGGAGTTCGAGTTGGGACTCTCCAGTCAGGAATTTCTTTTGTCTTCTACTCCTCCAGTGGCAAAAGGATAAGAGCTTGGTGCCCTGGAAGGGAGATAATTGTGAGTCCTACTTGACAGTTTTGCTTATGCTATAATTCCCAGTCACCCATGAACTTTTCAGAGTGGCTTTAATTAGAAACCATGATAGAATCAGCCAATCCCTGACATCCAGGAAAGTATACCCAATTTTAGTACAATTGAGATGACTAGAGAGAAATGCATTATTTCTTCATATCTACTATATTCCTATTCCTACACTGGACATGTTATATACATATTATTGTGTTTATTCTTCACCTCAACATCTGAACATTATAATTTCCATTTTAACTCCCACATGACTGCAGTCCTGTCTAGCTGGATCTGAGGTGAAGTTGGGTGATATTTCTCTCTCTGTCTTACTATATGTATTGTCCGATTTTCATGAGATATTAGAAATTTCCTGCAGAAGGAAAAGAACTTGAATTGGAATGGACTTGGCAGGGGTAAGGCTTACAACAGAAGCCCAGCTTCAGGGAGAAAGTCTGGAGACCCCAATGAGTATTTATTCCAATATAAGGAAACAGCATAAAGAGGCAGATTCTACAACAGGGCCTACATTGGTGTTGGTCTGATACTGGCACATGACATTCTGACAGCATATATGAGCCATTGATGGGGAAAAGGGTGATATTTGCATACTAGAACTCTAATTGATGCTGTCCAATAGAACTTTCTGTGATGATAAAAATATTTTATATATGTGTTATCCAATATTCACTGGCCACATGAGGCTTTTGAGCACTTGAAATGAGGCTAATGTGACTGAGGGGCTGAATTTTACTTAAATGGCTGCATGTCTCTAGAGCCTACCGCAGCTAAATGCTTCAGTACCTCTAGTGCTGTGGGATCCCCACAACTGAGCATAGTTCAAGTAATGCTAAGTTAGGGACATGGAAGTCAGTAGGGGCAAATTCCAGGAGAACATGGAGTGAGAGATGTCAGAATAAATACAGCCCAAATCAACTTGGAGCTTGATAGGACTCAGCTTGGTAATGGACTTTTTTTTTTTTTTTTTTTTTTTTTGGTATAAGCAGAGGGAGGTATAGAGCAGGCATAATATGTGCAATAAAGACCATTTTGGTCCCACATGACAGTGAACTTTAGGTCACACTTAGAAGAGACAATTAGGTCCATTCCTCTGCAAAGTGCTCAGCACCTGCTCTAGTCTTTATTCAGCACATTGCATGTGCTCAATAAATATTTATTTGGGATGAATGAATGGGTGAATGGGATATAAGAGTACTCACCTGGGGCCATTGTATCAGTTAGCCATTGCCAGAGTAATGCTGCATAACAAATTTCCTCAAAACTCAGTGACATAAAACAGAATTCATTTATTCTTGCTCATAAATCAGAAAAGTAGCCAGGATGGCCCATGTCACTTGAATTCATTTAGGGACACAAGAAAAGCTCTTCTCGTGGAGATAACAAAAGCACAAGAGGGCAAGCAGAAACTTAGGAGTTCTTAAGGTGGGTCTTCAGAACAGTCATATTGTCACTTCCATCCACATTCCAACGGCTATAGCATGTCTCCTCACTAAGCCCAAAGTTGAGGGTTGGGAAAGTACTCTCTGCCCATGTAGAAAGGGGAAAAACTGTGAAGTTATATGGCAAAGAGCATGCTTCAGGAAGGGGGTGAACTGAGGCCCAACATTCGATCAGCCCTCATCATGTGGCGGGTCAGGGTCAGACCTGGTTTCATATCCAGTTTTGTCCAGTTCCTTAGTCTGTGTTTCTTCCTCTATCCAAATGCTTCATGTACAATAAAAGACAGTCTTACATCCATGTGACTCTGAGTCTCCAGGGTGGATGTTATGTTTCCATCCTTTAAAAAATCTGATATTCTGCCTTTAAAATTTTTGTTATTTATCTCATTGAATGATTGTCATTTTTGTGGTACTGGACTGCAATCAATCCACATGATTTGGCTCTGTCATAGAGTTGGAGGTGTAGTCTCATGGAGGTTCAAAGAATCTGTTAGTCTGCAAATATTTTTGCTTTAATCATGGACCGTCTCAGTTACTAAGGGCCTGGAATGCTGCTGCCAATGGCTGAAGCACAAGAGAGTGGAATTTTAGTCTCAGTACCATGGATTTGGTTTTCGACTTTGACTGAGGTTCCTTACTGCTGTCAGAGTCTACCATTTCCTCTTTTTTAAAAAAAGATTGGTTCACTTTAAAAAAAAATACATACAACCACATTCTCTTTTTGACATATAAGGTATGAATTTGGACAAATGTACAGTCATGTAACCCTATTACAATGAACATATCCACCACAAAAATCCCCTTGTGCTACTATTTGTAGTCAACCCTTCTCCACATGTCCAACCTTTTATAAAATGTCATATAAATGGGACTGTACAGTGTAGCCTTTTGAGTCTGGCTTCTTTTAGTTAGCATGATATATTTGGGACTCACCTATGTTATTGTGTGTTGTTAGGAGTTCATTCTTTTTTGTTTCTGAGTAGTATTCCAACATCTGAATGTGTGGCAGATTCTGTGGTTGGGGAACATTTGACAGTTTGTTTCCAGTTTTTGATAGTTAATGAAAAAGCGGCTATAAATATTGGCATATAGGCTTTTGTGTGAATGTAAGTTTTTATTTCTTTTGGGTAAATACTTATGTGTGGAATTGCTGAATTTTTGGTAGGTTTATGTTTTAATATTCCAACTCCCTATTAGAGTATTGGAACCCAAACCAACCTTTTAAAAGAGAGAGAAATTATTTCCTAAAGTGGCTACACCGTTTTTGCCTTCCTACCAATAGTGTATAAAAGTTCCTACTGTGACTTTTTAGTTCTTTATTTTCTTCTCTGCCAATTACTTTCTTATATGAGTTTGTAAAATCAAACCCCATCCATCTCCTTTATTTTATTTTATTTTATTTTATCTTATTTATTTTATTTTTTTTTTGCTGTCCCTGGTAGTTTAAAAGGTGCTGTTGCCTGGATAATATCTGTTTTAGAATGAAGTGTATCACTTCTGTATATGGTGCAATAGATGGGAATATTGGAGTTCTGGTGCATGAAATTGGAGTACTAATTTGCCATTAATGCACTGAGCATTCATGGAAAGTTTTCTTCTTAATCATTGGTGACCTCAATACAAAAATAAAGGTGCTGACCTAGACAATATGTATCATTTGTATAAGCTTAATGGATGATTTCTGTTTTTTTTTTTTTTTTAAGCCTTAGCTGCTTGTAAAATTTTGGGCATCAACCTATCATCATTTCTGATATTTATCAAGCCAAATTCTTAACTTTGGCCTTTACCATTTCCACATATGCTGGCCCAACTCTCAACTGCCAGCAACTACTTCTTTTCATTTGAGAGGTTCTCTTGCCATCAAAGGCCATTCCGCTTATACTATACATGGAAAGTTGGGAGTATCATGAAATAAACACCACTAGGAAAAGCCTTCAGCCACTGACTGACAGAAGAAATAGATTGAATTGGTGTATAAGCATCCTATCTCCCTCACCTCTAGGTGAAATAATTCTGAGGTTCATGGCTCTACACTGTCTCCCAGAATTCCCCGGTACATTTAAACCCCAGTTGCCTACAGTAGAATTTGCTTACTAGTGCAAACTTTATTGGTAGACTTCCTTTCCCTGTTCTCTCTATTTTCTTACTGGCCTCTTTAATTCTTAGATCAATTATTTGAAATTAGTCCTTGACTCTGTGTCTACTTTTGGAGGAACCCACGTCAAGTCTCGTGTATTCCTGATTTCTCTCAACTCCCTTTTTTGGTTGCCTATATATCCTGACATCCATATGTTCTATTCTTCAGTAACTGAGTCTACTTAAACTTATATCTAGTTCCTCCTGTTCTGACATATTCCAAGCATCTCTGCTCTTAAACTTATATCTAGTTCCTCCATTCTGACATATTCCAAGCATCTCATCTCATGAACATGATTAGCATTTGCTATAGTGGAAAGCTAATGGCAGTGGGAACCACATCTTTGTAAAGATGGATAAAACATGGAAACTTCTCTAACTTCAATTACAACATTTGTAAAATGGGGTTAATGGGTCCTATCATGAAGATGGTTTTGTATTTTGTTTTTTTTTCAAAGATTTTATTTATTTATGAGAGAGAGAGAGAGAGAGAGAGAGAGAGAGGAGAAGCAGGCTCCATGTAGGAAGTCTGACGAGGGACTCGATCCCGGGACTCCAGGATCATGTCCTGGGCCAAAGGCAGGCACTAAACTGCCTGGCCACCTGGGGATTCCCCATGAAAATGGTTTTGAACTTTAAATTTCCTATGGGTGATTAATGAGAAGTATTGGTCATCAGCATAAGCTGGTTCTTTTGTTTCTTACTGTCTGATCACTTTGAGAGCAAGTTTTATCTCTTTCATGGCTGGCCACTTTTCAGGAGCACACATCAAAGAGTCAGTCTGTTTTTTATCTATGGTATTTGGTTTTTCACTGACCTGAGAATATGACATGGTGTAGTTGTGCCATAGTCTTTGTCTTGATAGATTATTTTAATAAAACAAATAATTTTTTTCAGTATTACAGATTAGAAATTTAAGCAAAACTACAGTGTTCCATAAGTGTGCACTGAGGTTATGTGAAAAAGGAAAACAATGATGTGAAAACAAATGTCTTATTTCTACTTTAAACCTTAAGAATAATAAAAGAGAGAAGACTCAAGGCAAAACAGAATCTTAGAGTTGGAAATAACATGAAGGGTCACCATGTAACAATGGTAGTAATAGCTACTGTTTATTGTATGCTGAGGATGTGAGAGGTAGTATTTCAAGTGCTTTATAGATGCTACCTCCACAACAACCTTCTGAAAGGGGTTCTATTATCATCATGCTCACTTTACAGAAGAGGAAACAAGGTCAGAGAAGTTAATTAACTTGTCCAAGGTGACATTGCCAGTAAGTAGTGAGGCAAGAGTGAAACTCAGGATGTCAGATGCCAGAATCCACACTTTTAACCTCCTTGCCATTTTGCCTTCCCAGACTGGGTAGCCTTGTCATGGAGAATCAATGATTTTTAATGTATTGTATTTCATCTTTAATAATCTTAGTTCTTTATTTTAAGTGTAAGTCAGCTTGTAAGCTAATTTCTTAAGCTCTTTGATCCTACTTCTAACTTTCAGAAAAGATAATTTCTATCTTGACAGCCTTTTGAGGCTTACTCCATCACCTCTGGATTTTCTCTGCTCCAGAATAAATATGCCCTAAAAATCCCTGCTATAAATCACTTCTGTACTATGTATATTCACGATCATAAGAAGGCTGCTACACATCCCTGGTCATTGCTTGAGCTAGTTCTTCACTCAGGCACCAATTTGTAGTAGCTTTCTATTATGCCTAGCCTTAGGCTTGTTTTCAAGGAAGAAAAGTTCAAGATGACTGAATGGAAGTAGAAGTTCAATGTTCTGCAGTAAAGAATGAAGAGCTCCAGGAACAATGAATACGTGGGTAAATACACAATGCATTTACTTTCCTATTTTATTTTTTTAAAAATATAGTTACTATTTCAAGCAAAATGAACATTGTACTCTGGAATTTGCAACATAAATGTTAATCACATAAATATGGAGGGGAAGAGAAAGAAAAATTCTATTTTAAGATTCATACATAAGATGTGATGTGGTCTACTATTAATTCAAGGTAGATTGTGTTAAGATAAAGATGTATATTATAATTCTTAGAATAATAATGAATAAAAATAACCAAAGAGGTACAGTTAGAAAGATAGTAGATAGAATACTAAAAGATATTTAACCAATCCAAATAAAGACAGGAAAGCAGAAACAAAAGAACAAAGAAAAATGGAGCAAATGTAAAATACATAGTAAGAGTGTAGAGTTAAACCCAACCATACTATTAATTACATTAAATGTTAATGGACTAAATACTCAGATTAAAAGGCAGGGACTATTAGATTGGGTGAAAAAAATAAATTCCACCTACGTTTTATTTACAATATAAAGACACACAGAGGTTAAAAGTAGTAGTAGAAAAGATATGCCCTTAAAAGAACCGAATCACATAAATTGGGGCCTCTGCTTCACCTGAAGCAGGAATTATAGGATACCAGTAGTTGTCCACAGTTTTAACAGACAGAGGTAACATGAAAATGACTCTTTGGAGCAAGGAAATGCTGAATGCTGATGGATGCCAAAAGCGTTTCTTCAAAAATCCATCCAGGTTAGCAAACAATCAAATAATGTCTTTCCATTTCTACTTTGTAGGAAACTGCCAATAGCAGCCATTTTTAATGGGGCAAAAATGGTGATTTTCTGCCACCTCTTCATGATTGGCTTTTCAGCCTCATCCAGCATCTGGGCTGTGAGCAATGTAATCACATGACTTGAATACCAATTTCCTTCACCAGTTGGGGTTTGGTGATGGATTTAACTGGCTGCCATATTTTTTCCTGGTTCAGTGTGTCCTCTTTTCCTGCTGGCTCCATGGCAGTGGCTGTTGCCAAAGCAAACAATAACAGAATATAAGAAAGAGGAATGAGCTGTTGGTGTATTTATTGCTCCAATTTTGCCAGTGGAATGAAGGGTGTAAAAATGAAAGAGATGCTGTTGTGGCTTTGTTCGTCATACTTCACTGTGAGCCTGTTATTTGGTATAAAGTAAGTTTTCTGAATGAGAAGATCTTTTCTACACATGCAGCACATATGCAATGCATGCCTGGTTCTTCCCAAGTTGAGAGAACTTCCAGGCTTCTGTGAATGAAAAAGAAGCCTGGAATATTCCTTCTCTCCCTCTGACCTCCTGCTAAGACTTCTGCTTAACATCCTTTCAGCTCAGCAGTTACAGGAATATAATTCCATTGACAAAATCCATGGTTTCAGTTCTGTATGTGAAATGAATATCAGATAAGGTAGAGATTGTCTACAATGGTGATACAGAGTTGGGCTGGGCTGGGGAGAAACTTTCTGTGGTGAGTAGTTATTTTTCTGGGAGTGACTTTAATTAACCTGTCTTCTTTAAGCCTGCATTCTAGATAGGCTCTTGAAGGTGGCATTTCCCCCAGGCTGTTCAAAGGGAATGAAGGTGACAGTTGAGTTTATTCTCAGCATTGTTAATTTGGTTGATGTTGGGGCCTTTCCAAAGAAACCACTAAAACTATCATAGAAAATTAAGGGTAACACATTTGAGAAGGGTTCTGGAACATTTGGCTCTTGTAGTGGCCTGCATAATGTTTGGAGGAAAAAAAAAAAAAGGATGAATTCATTATCTCCAAATAGTGGAAAATATTATAAACGGCAGTAAATGAAGTAAATGGGAGTTTCCACTGTAATGTATTCTTCTTTAAGCCAGCCACCCAGAAAGAACACAATTGGGTTTGCTGGGTGGGGAGTCTTAACTGAAAAGCAAGAGACTGTTCTTAGGCTCCAAGTGATGTTTTGGAATAAGGCATTCCTTCTGCTGCTGTGGATCTTTTGGTTTATTGCCCATCTGGACTATGCATATCTTGTAGCTTGTTGAATTGAACTCGAATGGAGCTCTCAACTCTTCAACTTAGATCTGACCTTAGGGTGTTGCTTTCCTGCCTGACTCAGCCTAGAGGAGAAAAGAAAATATGAAACTAGCCTCTCCTTTTGTGAGGAAATGGTCTCTCTAGCTTTTGGATGCCTCTCCTGCTCTGGCTGCCTTTGCCAGTCTGCAGAACAAAGGCCATGGCTGTGTTTCCTTCTTGTCAGTGGGATGCTTCACGAAGCATATCTGCTCAGGCCTGGGCTATGACGCTTCTCTAAAGACCCACCCTTCTATCCTGGGAGCTGAACTTGTGAGTTTATAGCTTTCTTAATATAGGACCAGAAGGCCACATCCATCGCTGCCACCACCCTCTCCCTTTCCTGCTATAAAAATCCATGGGGAGATCCCCCACCTTCACTTGCTTCCTGATGCCACCTTCACCTCAATGAATGAGTTACCAACTGCCCAAGACTGGAGGCAAGGTCCATCCGATGGATTCTCTTTTGTTCTTCTGGCTAATAAAGTGGGTCATCTACAGGATAGCATCTTCTTTACCTTTCCTTAATTAATTTTAATGATTTTTGAGAATTTGTGAAATATAGCCAGGTCTTTATAGGCTTTTAGTACCTGATATTTGCTATGGATTCTAGATAATGGAATAATTATATCTGCATCTGTATACATTTTAAAATAAACTCCTCTCTAGGGTTTTATTTTCTGCTTTGTCTTCTGAGTACAAACTATCTTGTACGGAGCAGAAAACAGCCCTTAAGTTTGGTCTGTGAATTCTTGCTGGTCCATGAAAATTGAGGGGTATTAATGCCAGATTGAACTCTACAAGTCTTGTTGAGAACTCAGTATGTGTGAATTCCAAAAGGAATATGAGTTATAGCTTCAGATCTTATTAAGTATAAAAACTACTTGAAAAGACAGAACAAACACATATTGGAACATCTGATAGGTAATTCCTCTTGTTTGATGTGTGTGTATGCACATGTATATACACAATGCCCATACATGTACCCAAGTACATACCTAGGCATACACTCACACGCATGCATATATGCACATGATTGTACATACATATAAGGATATGCACACATGTATACTTATGTATAGTTATACGCATATGCATACATATATTCATACATTTATATACACTTAGATACATACACTTTTTATATGCTTAGATACATACAGACAAATATAACAATTCACATATACTTACATATATAAAAATATACACATATATACTCTCATTTGCATGTACCTACCCACTTACACACATGTATATACATTCATACACATATACCTGCATGTATACACTCACACTCACACATATACATACTCATACACATATACACACAAAAATACACACACGTTTTTATTTATTAATTTAATGGGCAGCCCAGGTAGCTCAGCAGTTTAGCACTGCCTTCAGCCCAGGGTGTGATTCTGGAGACCCAGGATCGAGTCCCACATCAGGCTCCCTGCATGGAGCCTGCTTCTCCCTCTGCCTGTGTCTCTGCGTCTCTCTCTCTCTCTGTGTCTCTCATGAATAAATAAATCTTAAAAAAAATGTAATGGTGGGGCTCCCTAGATCCACATTAGTTAATAGTTGTGTATTCTTATTTCAAAAATTCTTTGGATATAAATACTTTTAATGTTTCACCATTAAGAATGGTGCTGACATTTGTTTTGAAACATATGTATTTTTGAATATTATTAAGGGTCTTTCTTTTTGCTCTTGATTTACTATGGGATTTTTTTGTTCTGCAAGAAATTTGAAAAATACCCCACAGTTAAAAGAATAATGACAATATTAATGTACTTCCCAATCAGAATTGACAATTGGAAATGTTTTGTTCCATTGCTTTGTCCTAACTTAAATTAAAGAAACAAAATATTACAAAAAGAGTTGGCATTTTCTTTGTTTTCTGCCTTGAGTTTGTTCCTCATGACCCAAATCCTCAAGAAAATGTGAACTGAACACGTATCTTTTTTTCACTCTACTTTAATGCACTTGCATACATATGTATATCTCAAAGAATAATATTTAATGTTCATTTTTTTCATGTTTGGAAATTGGACATAAATGTCAAGGTGTGTATTATCCGAAACTTGCCTTTTTTCTACTCTATGTTTTGTGTGGAGTTCTAATTATATGACTAAATAGAGTGAGTTATGTTATTTTAACAATATATTCTAGTGTATCAATATATGTGTTAATTTTTCATTCTCCCGTTGATGTAATTTTGAGCGTTTTCCTCCTATTTTAAAGAATTTTGCAATGGAAATAATTTTACACACTTATTTGCAAATATATGCAAGAGTACTTTTAGAATATATACCCAGGAGTAGACTTTCTCAGTCAGAGAATATAGACTTTCAATTTTACTAGATAGTGCCAAATTGTTTTTCAAAGTGATTTGACCAGTTTAAACTACGAGGAGTATATGAAAGTTGTTTCCCTATGTCCTTGTTACTTTTTTTATAGTTGCAGATGTTTTAATGTTAGCTTATTTGAGGATGTGAGGTGGTATCGTATTGTTCAATTTATGGGTCCTAAGAAGTTTTTTGAATATATTTTGGGGGTTTTTAGCCATTTGCATTTTAAATTATGTTTACTGACTTTTCATAATTGAATTTTATGATTTCCATAGGTTATGATTTGTTATTTGTCTAATGCACTGCCAAATTGCATTTATTGATTTCTAATTTATGAGTTCTTCATATCAATATTTGTAATTATTTTTTTCTGTATTGTTTTCTTAAACTATGTTTTCTCAGATTTTGTCAATTTTAGGTTCTCTTCATAAAAAAATTAGGAAATATCCTTTCTATAGACTCTGGAACATGTTACATAGTATAGGGAAAAAAATCTCTTTGTTTTCAAAGATATCTTTTTGAAAAAAACATTTATTTATTCATGAGAGGCACAGAGAGTGAGAGGCAGAGACACAGGCAGAAGGAGAAGCAGGCTCCATGCAGGGAGCCTGACATGGGACTCAATCCCAGGACTCCAGGATCTGCCCTGGGCGGAAGACGGTGCTAAACCGCTAGGCCACCGGGGCTGCCCTGAAAACTATGTCTGAACAAAAATTTACATACAAATGTTTACAGCAGTATTATTTATAATTGTAAAAAAATGGAATCAACTCAAATGTCTTTCAACAAATGAATAAACAAAATATATGTTCATACAACGGAATATTATTCAGCCATAAAAATGGAAGTACTGATTCATGCTACAACATGGATGAACCTTGAAAGCTTGATGCTAAGTGAAAGAAGAAAGACAAGAAGGCCACATAGTGTATGATTCCATTTATATCAAATATGCAGAATAGGCAAATCCATAGAAACAGAAAGTAAATTAGTGGCTCCCAGAGAGACTGAGCATGGAGGAATTTGGAGTGACTACTAATGGATATGCAGTTTCTTCTTGGGGTGATGGAAATGTTCTGGAAATGGATAATCCTAATAGTTGCACATTTTTCCTAGAAATAATTGAACCATATGTGTATATTTTAAGGTGGTGAATTTTGTGGTATTTAAATTATATGTCAATATAGTATATTGGTGATATTAAAAACATAGAATCTGGGCAGCCCAGGTGGCTCAGCGGTTTAGCACCACCTTCAGCCCAGGGCGTGATCCCAGGGTCCTTGCATGCTTCTCCCTCTGCCTGTGTCTCTGCCCCTCTCTCTCTGTCTCTGTCTCTGTCTCTCATGAATAAATAAATAAAATGTTTAAAAAAACATATAATCTTAGAGTTGGAAGGGATTTTAGAAGTCATAAATTTCAAATACAACCTTTTCTAATTGAAATTAAATTTAATTAACATCTAGTATATTATTAATTTCAGAGGTAGAATTTAATGATTCATCAGTTGCATATAACCAGTACTCATTATATCAAGTGCCCTCCTTAATGCCCATCACCCAATTACCCCACCCTCACACCCACCTCTTCTCTAGCAATCTTCAGTTTGTTTCTTGTAGTTAAGAGTCTGACTTATTTCCTGTAGTTAAGTCTGACTTTTGTTTCCTGTAGTTAAGAGTCTGACTTATTTTGCTCAGCATAATACCCTCTAGTTCCATCCACATCATTGCAAATGGCAAGATTTCATTCTTTTTGATGGTTGAGTAATATTCCATTGTGTACATGTACCTCTGTGTGTGTGTGTGTGTGTGTGTGTGTGTATGGTATACCTGTGGTAATATGTATAAAGATGCATTAATATATATTTTACCAATATACATATACATATATTAATATATAAAGGTGTGGTAATTTGCATATCTATGGTAATTATGAAGATGTGGTTATATATGTGTATGTATATACAAAATTAATATATAAAAGATGTGGCTATATTTATGCATATGTATATGTATATAACCATATCTTCTTTATCCATGCATATGTCAATGGACATCTGGGCTCTTTCCATATTTCAGCTATTATGGGAATTGCTTCTATAAACACTGGGGTGCATGTGCCCCTTCAAATCACTATGTTTGTATCCTTCAGATTAATACTTAATAGTGCAATTGCTAGGTCATAGGGTAGCTCTATTTTTTAACTTTTTGAGGAACCTCAGTACTGTTTTCAAGAGTGGCTGCACCAACCAGTTTGCATCTAATACAAATGATCCCAGATCTTTGGTTGAGGTCTTTACTTCTCTAAACTGGAGCTTAGAACCATTCAAGAGGGGAGGACTAAGAATTTGACCAGGTTTAATGGCTAGAAAAAGTTCTTTTTTATTGACTTGAAATCTTCCTAAAATGATCCCCCACTGATTCTTGTTCTGGTATAATGAGCATAATAGAGGAAATTTCTCTGCCACACATTCTTCCATCACATATTTGAATATGGATGTCATGTCCCTCCTATGTTTTTTTCCCCAAAAATGTTAATTTGGGGATAGTGGCATTACCAGAAGTTTATTTTATGTCTTCTCTTTTATTGTGTTTATTTAGTCTCTCTAAAACTACTGGAAACATGATGTTTGTTATGTAATGGGAAGAAAAAGATATTGACAAATATGCCCTCCCAAATTAAGAGCGATTTGATCAGGGGTTGGGACAGTAGTCTACTTATTTACTTGTTGCAGGTCTAATTTTGGAAAAAAATTACAAATGTCAGCCTAGCCATGCTCCCACTCCCCTCCTTCTTCCAATCTCTTGATTGAAGGCCTTCTTCCATGTTCTCTTATAAATCTGTGCTTAACTGGATTCATTCCTCAATTGAAGGCACAGGGAGGCAGAAACAGAAGACCCAGCCCCTACCCTTAATTAACTCAGAATCTGTGCCCTCCAAAGATATCAATTTCCCTTAATAACTTCTAATTTTGCAACAGTGGCAAAGAATAGAAAAGTCTTCTTCCTAAGTAGAACTAGGATGAATAGCAGCACAGGTAAAAGAGAGCTTAAAAAAACGCACATGTCCTAGGGTACCTGGGTGGCTCAGTCAGTTAATCATCTGACTCTTGCTTCCGGCTCAGGTCACAGTCTCAGGGTTATGGGATTGAGCACCACGTAGGGCTCCACACTCAGAGAGGAGTCTAGTTGGGATTCTCTCTCCTCTTCTCCCTCTGCCCCTCCAATCTCTCTCTTTAAAATCAATCAATCAATCAATCAATCTTTGAAAAAATTCACATGTCCAATGCAAGGAGTGGGTGAATGTGATTAGAATTGGGGATGAGAAGAATGCCTGTTTCTTTTCCTTGCCTCAAATGTGCTCCATGGATAAACTTGTCAGACAGAACACTGGGCAGATGGACTCTATGTCTGATGCAGTGTGCCTGAAATTAGGATTCAGTCCTAATTGACTTATAATTGATAGAATAGCATGATGGTTAAAGATACAGACTCTACAATTGACAGTCTGAATTAGAATCCCAAGGCCATGACTCATTTTCCTCATCTGTGAGTGACTACAACGCTATAGGGATGCTATGAAGATTAGAGCTAATACACACATATACACACAAATATATGTAAATCACACATATATGTATATGTACAGAAAATGAATAAGAGAGAGAGAGAAGAGAGACGAGGGAGTACTTAAAGCAACTCCTGGCACATAGTATGTACCATATAAACATATATAAATGTTAGCTACTATCATCGCTATTGTTGCCATTCCAGGTAGTGTTTTGGTCTAAATCTTCTAAATTCAGCGTATACTTTGCAGTTACAATGCATTCAATTTGGATGCTAAAGTTCCACTTATAATTGAAAAATGTGTGTAAGAAAAAGTAAATTCAGATGCCTAACTTGTTCTGGAATGAGCCTGACTTTCTACAGCTCATTCTTCACTTGTACCTGTTAACTGACCATTGCTTTGATTCAAGTGATGCTCAGAGAGGCTGTACACTCCCTACTTAATCCACCCATGGCTCCTATTGACCTAGATTTGCTGTCTGTGTAATTCCTCTTCCAGCTTTCCACAGCAAAGAGGCCACATTGCAAAGCTGAATAGGGCATAATTCAATGAGGCAGCTGTAAAACCTCAAAACCTTCCTAATCCATAGGGTAGTTTCTGCTGCTTTGGTTATCCCCAGTCCCTCTTGCATAGGGCTGCTGAAGTCTCATTTCCATGTCTCCACTCCATGGTCTTGTAGGTGGAACTCTGACTTCCCTATATTCCTTAAGGCTGGCAGGTCTAGTGGAGCACAGTGGAATGTCTCTTCTCTGCTTAACTGTGTTATATGTGCTTTGTGTTCTCAACCATGCCTGAGGTGAGTTATCCATTCATTCATTTGTTCAATTATTCATTCATTCATTTGTTCAATTATTCATTCATTTAGAAAGTCTTTACTGAGAACCTACCACATGCTACATTTTGCAGGTGGGGGATGCAATCATGAACTAGACAGACATTGGCCCTCCCCTCATGTAGTGGGTAGGATATATGGTATTGAAGATGGTATTGACTTCTCAGTATCAAGGTTAACTCCCAGATTTTTTCCAGTGTAACATGATGAAAGAAGGCATTTAGGCAATTCTAGAGGGGAAAGACATCAGAGGTAAGGTGGCAAGTAAATTAATTTTAATATTATTTTTATTTAACCAAATATACCCAAAATATCATTTTGGCATGTAGGAAATCCTACCATTTGTGACAATATGGATAGACTTTGAGGGCATTATGCTAAGTGAAATAAGCCAGGCAGAGGAAGACAAATATTGCATGATCTCACTTATATGTGGAATCTTAAAAAAAAAAAGTCAAACTTAGAGAAACAAAGTAGAAACATGGTTGCCAGGGGCTGGGGGTGACTTGGGGGAAATAGAAGTTGGTAAGAGGGTACAAATTTTCAGCTGTAATATGAATAAGGTCCGAGGACCTAATATAAAGCGTGGTGACTATAGTTGATCGAATTGTATTGTATAGTTGAAATTTGCTAAGAGAGGGGCACCTGGCTGGCTCAATTGGTGGAACATGTGACTATTGATCTCAGGGTTGTGAATTTGAGTTCCATGTTGGATATAGAGATTACTTAAATTAAAACAAATTGCTAAGAGAGTAAAACTTAGATGTTTTCACCAAAAAAAGGTAAATATATAAATTGCTGGATATCTTAATTAACTAGATGGTGAGAATTCTCTCACAATGTGTGCATGTATCAAATCACAAGATACACACTTAAAATATCTTAAAATTGTGTTTCAATCACACCTCAATGAAGCTGAACAAATAGTAATGAAAATTTGATACTTCTTTCACACTAAATATTCTAAGTCAAGTGTATATTTTACATTCAGCACATCTCAATTTGGATGCTAATTTTCATTTGCAGTTGAAAAGTTAGGGTTGAAAAACTAGATTCACATTCCTAAATTGTTCCAAACATAATTAAAAGTATTCCAAAAACTGAAATGAGCATCATTTTAAAAAAATCTAAATAAATTCAGATTAAAACATTTAGTAACTCACTTGTACTGGCTGCATTTCAAGTACTCAATAGCCGTATTTAGCTAGTGGCTAGTGGCTAGTGGCTACTGTATGCAACAATGCATTTCTGTAACTTAAGAGAGGGATCTAGGCTGAAGATTCTTCAGAATACATATGGAATTTAACACCAAAAGAATAAGTGAGATCCCCCAGGAAAAATATGTAGGAGGAGGAGAGATAGATGCTGGGTGATGTCCAAAGGCCTGACCCTCTCCATGCTACTTCTGAGACTTCAGCCATACTTATAATGCTTTATTATCTTTGATTGGGCATATGGTGAGGATCCTAGGCCATGTTTGAAAATGGGACCACTGAGATTGTCATTGAGATATAGGTATCCTTTTGCTTGAGTACAAGAGTATGTATATGTTTGCTGAGCCATCTTGATCCCTTATATATCTGGGTTGACTTGACACAAACTCCTTCTCATGGTCTACAAAGGCCAGTGCTCTCCTGAGATTCCTTTAGTCTACAGCGTGAGTATGGTCTCTGGATCACTTCAAGTCATCTGTTCTGGAAACTCAGACCCTATGCTGTTTTCTCCAAAAATTCCTTTCATACCAAGTATTGTTGAATTCAGGCATGTTACTGAAGGTTGATGTCAATGACAACATAAACAGTTGTTAATGACTTCTTGGGCTTTCTTCCCCTCCCTAATTCCTCCTTTCTTTTGCATTACTCTCCTCTTCTCTACTCAGGGACAAACACATTGTCTGGTTTTCTTATAACAGTTTGATAGCTTAAATTTGTTCTTAGTGTCTTTCTTTAAATCCTAAATGTCTTATCTTTTTGATCCAAAACATACAATAGCATCCTTAAAAAGAATTTAGATGAATTAAATGATCTCCCCCTCATTACAGTTGTTTTCTGAACTGGGTATTTTATTCTTCATCTCATCTATGTGTCATGGCTCATCTTTACATTCCCTAGAATGCCCACTCACAGAAAGTGGTCAGTTTATATTTGTTTAATAACTACCCTTGTTCCCTACTTCCCATAAAACCTCTCTTTCAGAGGAGAGTTGAACTAATTTCTCCTTTGCCCATTTCATCCAGGCCACAGACGAAACCACAGCTCATTTGGTGGCTGAAGTTTACTGAAAGCTTCCTTTCCTCTTGATGCAGCCAGTTTATTTAATCACATGACAGTGTTGGCCTGAGGGTAGCAAGGGTTGTTGGAACTGTGATTGCTTGCCTTTGGGGGATAAGAGTCTTGCCTTCTGAATTTAGCATACTGTGGCCCAAGAAATTGAACTTTCAAGTCTACAGTATTGCAATGAATGTGGTCAGGATGGGAGTACTGGCTGGTTTTGAGAATCATCAAGAAACAGAGTTTGAGTATTTGGGATGCATACTGAAGACTGAGAAAGAAAATACAAATTTGTTTATTTTTATAGGGTAAAAATCAGAGAAGTGCCAAAAGCCTTTGATATCATCATATATGCAAGGCAAGGTGGCAGATTGAGTTACCACAGAATTATTTTCTTCATTCATTTATTCATTCACTCATTCATTCACCAGGCAATTCCAAGCTAGCATTTACTGAGTGATTAATATGTATCAGGCACTATTCCAAGCACTTTACTTGCATTGACTCATTTAATCCTCTGACTAACCATATTAATATGGTACTATAAGAAGTTAGATTACTCAGGCTTGCATAGTTAGTAAAATAAGGGAGTCAGAATTTGAGCCAGGATGTCTGATTCCAGAATCTTTTTGATATTACCACTAGATAGACAGGTAAGCAAGACTGGGATCCTAGGACTTTACATTCTTGTAGTTGAGATAGCCAATAAACATGTAAGTAAAAGTTAAATAGGAAATATTATTTCAGGTAATGAAAAAGGATAGTATAATGAGATAAACTAGGAGGGCTGTATGGCCACTTTATTTTTATTTTTTTAAAATTATTTATTTATTCATGAAAGACCCAAAGAGAGACATAAGCAGAGGGAGAAGTAGGCTCCCCCCGGGGAGTCCGATGTAGGACTCGTGTATGGCCACTTTAGCTACATGGGCAGGCATGGCCACTTAGAAAAGATGACATTTGAGCTAGTATGCAAATGATGAGAAGGTAGATCATGAAGATCAGTCAGAATCGAATGCCTGAGATGATGTCCTCCTTTAAGAGTAGGCCACACAGCCAATGGCTGATTGATAGAGTGGTACAAGATGCTGGCTGCTTGCTTCAAGCGGGGCTATGGGATCATCAGGCTGATCCTAGAGAGCCTCCAGTGGAGATCACATGTTTGATTGATTGGCTTCCTCCCGTCCCATGTTCTGCTTTCCTAACCCTCTTGCAGTTTTGCCCTGAGATCCTTACTTCAATAAACTACATCCATAAGAATCTCCAGCACAGGGTACATTGCTGGGAAACAGCCTAAGACAATGGAAAAGAGTTTTGTGTCATGGAAGGACAACAAGGGAAGCCATTGTGTCAGAAGCATAGTGAGCAAGGGAGAGAGTGTTAGGACATGAATGTACAGGGGAGGAGGGGACAGCTGAAGGAAAACTATACAGCTGACAAAAAGCTTAGATTTCATTCAACGGGCAGTGGGAAGCCTTTAGAAAGTAAGTTAGGTATTTAAATGCTCTCATCAGTTGCAGTGTGGAGAATGAAATGTGGGGTTAGGATGATGCGGAGGACTTGGCTGCCATCACTTATAATATTCCAGCCAAGAAATGATAGTGCCTTGCATTTAAAAAGGTGGTGGTGAAGGAGGTGAGTTAGGGGCTGGATTTTGGAGATATTCCAGAAGTAGAGTTAGGACTTCCAGTTGAGTACGGCACATTTAAGAAATCTAGGTTTAACAGTTAGACAAATGGCTAAGTGCAGTGGGAACAGTAGTTCCTTTATCTTAAGCCCTAGAAATTTTGCAATGAGTTATCTATTCTTAATTTCAGTTTCTTCGTTGGTGGATGAATCTGAAAGCTGATACTTTTTTTAAATTAAAATGACACACAGTGGTATTAGGAGAAAGAAAGGGAATCATTCAATTATATTTTTCTCCATGAAGGCTTTCTTTTAATTATTCATAACTAAGCATGTTTGCTCCTTTTTGCACCTTCTATTTCTTTAACAGAATGGTACGGTTTTGATCATATATTCCTTTTAAGATGGGAGAAGCAGCTTTATATCTCCTGCTTTCTTTTGGGCAGACTGCTTTGTGCATGGCTCACTGCCACAGCAATGGCCTTTATTATGCAAAGGCCAAGGAGGCACACAGCACCAGGGAAGGGAGAACTCAGTTCCCTGCTTGTTCTCAATTCCAAGCGGATGTGAGTGGGAAAGAAAGTGTGGAGTGACTGTGTGAGAATGATTACCTTTCTCTTCAGAGAGCCTCCTGGAATATGGAATAGATTAGGATACTCGGAAGCTGTGAATGCTGCCCAGAGGGGTGGTGAGCATCCCAGGAGCCCAGGCCTCCCAGATTTCAGGGAGAGGCCTGGAATTAGCGGGAGGCCCTGGATGAGGAGTCTAAGGTCCTGGTGGAGGAAGGGAACTTTTCTTCATTCTCCTTTGTTCAAAAGCAAGCCTGTTTTTTTCCCCTCTAGTGGGAGAGTAAGACAAATGCATAGCCAAAAATTTATTAACTCTTCTTAACTTTCCTAACCCAAGGAGGGAAATCAGTGTCTTCTAGGACACAATCATTCACAAAGCTCCTTGGGATTTGGGGATGCCACGATTAGGAAAGCAGATTCAGTTACTCACACTAAAGAGAAAAGTGAGTCTTGATCACAGAGAGGTACTTAACAGACTCACAAATAATTGGAGGGACAGAGTCCACATGGGTATTTTAATTGATGGAAGTAAATCATTTACAGTATGAACAATAAGTGGAAAAGAGGTCACAGCTTTTCCTGATTCACTGTGTCCAAGCCACACGCCCCCATCACTTCCTGCTTCATGCAATGCCATTGCGCCTTGACTTGTAGCCAAAATAAGTACTTAATTTTCTATCTCTAGGTGTGCAAGCAATATTTGTCTAATTTTTGGTGATGTCTCTGTTATCAGTGTCTTGCACAGTGTAGGCTCTAGGAGGGCCAAGAGGCAACATTCAATGCCAACCACAGAAGTAGGTGCAACTTTACTGCTTTGACTCAGAATCTGGCCTTATCCCCCATCTCCTATTCTTCCTACAGCGAGGGAAAATCATCTTTTGCTTCTACCTGCAGACCTGCTGAGTCTCGGTCTGATACTAGTTCCTGCTCCCAGCAAGAATCATTTAAGAATCATCCTCAGAGTTATGTGAAGTGGTTCTTTCTGTCATATTGATCCTGCTATAATTAACCAGAGCTTGAGGAACCAGCAGGTCACATTTAGAAGGATGTAAGGCATGTGGCTGGAGTTTTTAGCAGGTGTTGGAGATGTGTCCTGGAATTTAGGAGTGAGTCAGAAGTAGGGGTTTAGTTTGGGAAGTATATAGTGAGGATGGGAGCCATTGAGAATCATCATAGGATAAATATAGAGAGTGCAGTGAGTGGAGAACATGCCAAGGCCTTCTCTGAGATTCTGAGAAGTTTGAGAAATTCTGAGAATTTGAGAAATAATATTCTCAAATTATTTTTGGGAATAATCTCTATTAAATGATGGGCAAAGAATAGTGAAAAAACACAAAGGTGCTGGATACTATTCAGATGATATCTTGTTTTATTGAGGAATAAAAAGAGGAAGGAGAAGAGTAGGAGGGAGAAAATGGTAAGCCTAGAGATTGGGGAGTGGATCCAGAGTGGATGTTATTAGTGTTTGTGTGTTTATTTCTTTGTGGATAAGAAGATTTGAACATGTGTTAAGGAATTGGACAAATAGCCATTGGAGAGGAAAAACAGACCATAGTCATGAGAAGGAGGCCCCAGCCTGATAGGGGTCAAGTGAAGGGGTTAACCTGTCCATGTGGCAGGGTAAGTTCCTCCAAGATGAACGGGAAGAGAGAAAGTTTGGGTGATGATCCAAAGAAAACTTAAGGAATTTGGGAGGAAACTTGTGGGAGTTCTCATCAGATGTTCTCAATTTTCCTAAGGAAGTAGGTGGAGAGGTCATCTTTGAGAGTGAAAGGGTAGGGGAGGAAATAGACCTGGCAGAGAAGGAAGGCAGTGAGGAAGACTGTGGCAGTGAATTCCATGACAGGGAGAGCTCCGTGGGTGATAAAAAGGGTTGGAGCCAGGCACCAAGCCCAGCTACTAGGGTCTACCCTCTCTGCTGACTCTGTCTCAGCCCCCTTTGGTTCTGATGCCGGCAAGAGCCAGAAGAGCCTTTACTTGCTTAGAGATTTATTGAATTAGAAGAGATAGTTAAGGGGAAAAAGCCCTAAATTGCTTTTAAATAGCCAGGAAGACTTTATGGAGGAGGAGAAAATTTATAAGGATTGGATCTAAGAACACAGAGAAAGTTGGAGGAATAATAAGGGATCAGATGGCCCTCTCTGGAAACATATGCCTTAGTTTTTTGTGGAAAGGGGAGAAGAAATTATTACTCAGTGTATTACCCAAGTTTTTCATTGTTTCACTGCCAGAAGTTGGTTTGTAACCCATTTTAGCCACATCACCACATCTTACCTCTGATAAATGATGGATGGGAGATTTTTCAGGTTATGTGTGGTTTTCAACCATCAGGATTATGACTGACGGAATATTTTCACAGCAATGAGTATACTTTAATGCTATGTCCAAGCCCGAGGTGAAAGTTTTATTTAAAGTATTTCAAATGCATTCTTATCCATGATCTTGGCCTTCAATTTGTAAGACACTTCCTTATTTCCCACCCTCCTTCCCCCGCCTCACCCTCAGTTTTGGTAGAGAATTTCTCAGTCTGGAAATCCAACAGAAATACCTTCCTCAAATTGCACACTGGAAACAGTAGTCTCCATAGATATCTGAATATGGTTCTATGCCTCTTATTTCATTAACTTGAATCTATTTCAGAGAAGTCTCAAGGTATAATATTAAAAAATGACTAGTAATGTTCAGTTTGCTGATAACTAAGCTGAAATAATCAGGACTGGTTATATAATTTGCAGGTCCCAATGCAAAATGAAAATGCAGGGTCTTTGCTAAAAAATTAGTAAGAATTTCAAGATGGCAACAGCAGAGCATTAAACCAAGTATGATTCCTTCCAAGCACAGGGCTCTGCATGACTGCATGAGTCACATGCTCATGATGGCTGTCCTGGAAACAATCCAAGAGTAGTAACACAAGTTGCAGAGATCTCACCAGTTTCCCCATCCTTTGCCTTTCGGTACTGAGCTTTAGTTTTGGACATTTGGTATAAACCTTGAGCTATGTTCTCCATTAACTCTTTTTGTGGAAAAATTTAATGAGGCCAACACATGGATCTGTTGTTAGGATCTGCTGTTCTATGACTATCCTGGTGACTGAGGCAGGGAACTGAAAATAGGATAGCGTGGTGGATGGACCTGTACACAGGTCAACCTGGGAGGCATGTCTCGGTATGAGGTCACATATTGGCTCCTAAGTAATTTTAATTTTTTTCCAGAAGTGATTTTTTTTTAATAGCCTATGAGGTATCATCTTCTTGCTTCTCTGACAACAAAAATTTGGGAACCAAAACAGGCTGTTCAATTAGGATAGTCTTGCCAGAGAAAAAGAACTCCCTTTGCCATTAAGCATAAGGTTCCAACTGGGAGTAAATATGTGTCCAATTTGTGATCTTATTCACAGTAGAAATCCCTTTCACTTTTTTACTTTCTGATGGAGAGTATTCCAAGCCCTGATTATAAAGTTTTAACTTCAGTGATTAACAGCCTGATAAATCTCATCTAACTTGAAATGTTTGGAGTGGGGGGAAAGAAATCTTGATCCACGAAGGGGTTTTTGTAGCTGCCCTAGGACATATATCAGGGGTGTCCCACTAGAATGACAATCAAGTGGCAGAGGTTTGAAATTTAAACTATGGCCATAGATTAGAAACTCCGAAGCCTGCTAAAAATTAGATGCAAACAACTATGCAAGTTCAGAATCAGTAGGTCAGAAGTCAAAGACAGGAAAGAGAATTAGTGGGGAAGGGCAGCCCTATCCCTAAAAAGGGTAACAGAGAGGTTCTGGAAGGTTCAGGCAAATAGTATGTGGAGGACTGCGGTGGGAACTGGCAAGGCGGGGCATGGAGGAGGACAGTGTGAAAGGACTAGCCTTGCAAAAACTTTGATTGCCAGAGCAACTTTTTCAACATTTCTTCTAATCACTTCTGAGGTGTGTGGAATCCAGTTGCCAAGCAGAGGTGGTAACTGTTGACTGAAATGGGCATGGTGGGAGGCAGAGCAAGAAGAGGTTTTGTAGAAAAGAGCATCATAACTATGCTGTCCTCTTATTCTGAGGAGGAAATATTTGCGTTTTCTATTTTTGGCCTGATTAAAAAAAATACTCTTTGAGGGCAAGGATCATTTATTCTTTTCTTGTCCTTCTATTCTGCAGCATATGACAGCATTATCATGCCTTCCGTCTCTACCTCTTATTTTATTATGGAGGCATAATTTGGATACAGTAAAATATACAAATTTGAAGACTAATATTGGTGAACCTGTATAACAATAATCTGGATTAAGATAGAGACCATTTCTATTCCTCCAGAAGGTTCACCTAAACCCCCATTCTTTATCAATACGTGCCCTTCTCAACAAATCAAGGGGAGCTCCTGTTCTGACGTCTATCCCTATTCAGTAGTTTTGACTTTCCTTGAGTTTCATATACATGGAACCAGAGAGTATGTCCTCTTTTGTGTCTGGCTTATTCTGCTCATCATTAGGTCTGGAAGTCCATTTGTGTTGTGGGTAGCAGTAGTAGCTCATTCTTTTGCATTGCTGAGTAGTATTCCCTTGTATGACTACTCTAAGATTTATTTGTTCTCCTGCTGATGGGCACTTGGGTTGTTTTCATTTGGGAGGTATATGAATAAAACCACTACAAGCTTTCTTGTTTGTCTGTGTGAGTGTCTACGTGTGTGTGTGTATGTGTGTGTGTGTGTGCACATATATTCTCATGTCTCTTGATGTCCTTCTTTTTAAACACTTTGTTTTTAATTTAGTATCCAGGGTATGACTCTCTTCTTATCCTCTTCCTATTTCATGGACTTCTTCTGATGTCCTCTGCTGTTCCCATCTTATTTCCTGAACTTCTAAATGTTGGGCTTTCCCACCCTACCATTTCAGATCTTGGCCCTCTTCTCCATCTAGACACACATTCTGGGTAGTCTCATTCAGTTTCATGGCTTTAAGCACCATCTATATCCTCATGATACCCAAATTTATATTTTCAACTCAGATCTCTCACTTGAACTCCAAACTAATATATTTAAATTTATTTCAGTATCCCTACTTGGATATTTCATGGGCATCTCAAATGTTATAGGACAGAAGCTGGCCTGATCTAACCCTTACAATCCGTTCTACCCATGGTCTTTCTCATCTCAGTTTTGGCAACTCCATCTTCTCAGGTGCTCAAGTTAAAATATGGGAGCAATTGTTGACTCTTCTGTTTTTCTCCCACCTTACAGCCAATTCACTAGAAAATCCCATGGAAGTTACTCTCAAATTATATTTCAAATCCAACCACTTCACCACATCCACTGCCATCTCCCAAGACTGATATTCTGTTTTATCCTTTGTTTCACTATAGTCTCTTTACAAAGAAGCCAGGATGAACCTTTTTATTTATTTATTTATTTTAGAGATTTTATTTATTTATTTATTTGACAGAGAGAGGGAGAGCACAAGCAGGGGGAGCAGCACGCAGAGGAAGAGGGAAAAGCAGGCTCCCTACTGAGCAGAGAGCCTGATGAGGGACTCCATCCCAGGACACTGGGATTATAACCAGAGCTGAAGGCAGGCGCTTAACTGACAGAGCCACTGAGGTGCCCCAGGATGATCCATTTTAAAGCACAAGCCAGACCATGTACTTATCTGCTTAGAATCCTCCGTCTATCTCATCTTTGCTATAGTCAAAGTCAAATTTCTTACCATGGCTTATAAGGCCCTACCTATTTCTGTGCCTCTCTTTTAAGCCACCTTTTCCTACTCTCTCCCCTTTGCCCACCCTGCTCTAGTCACATTGATTTCCTTGGTATTTGTGAACAAGCCACACGCATTTCCACCTTGAGAAATTTACCCTTGCTCTTTGCTCTCCCTAGAATGGTAATCCCCCAGATACCTGCACAGCTTGCTCCTTTCCTTCCTACTGAGTCTATCAAATACCATTTGATTTTGGAGGATTCCTCTGAGTACTTTCTTTAAAGCAGTAATTCTTCCTCATGCCGTGCCATATTGGAAGGATGTATGATATGCTGACTTGTTTATTTGCTTATATCCTATATTTTACAAAGAGTTCCTTAGAAAGAGTTACCTTTTATCTGTAAAAACAAGTTGTTTAAAGAAGCATACTTTTGTCCAAAATTAGGTTATAATTTCAAGGAGATTACATTTATTTTTATCTTACACAACACTTAGTCTATCAACATTAATGCTGTTTGATTGTTTTGTGGGTTTGGTTGAATTGTAGAAAAAAATTTAGTACCTTAATCAAAACAGTTGTGGAAACCTGGTGAAGTTACTAAAGGGACTATGGTTTTTATCAGATAGATGACCTATAATCTTGAACAAATGGATTGCTGACCCTTTTTGAGTCTCAGTTTCCACATCTGTAAAGTGAGGGTCATAATTTTTTAATATTAGCTTCAAAGATAAATTCAGCATGACTCAAAAAGATAAACCAGACTATCTGGCATTTGTAGTCATAGGCATCTTTTTGGAGAACATTAATTTAGATATTACGTACAAGCATATATAAACTGTAAGATGTAATACAAATCATGATTTCAAAGTATTAAGGTATTGAATAATTGTAATCCTGGACATCTCTATCTGTGAATGTCTCTGTTTATAAATGGGTTTCTCTCCAGTTATTCCAATGGTGTGTGTCTGAGTGCCATGTGGTTATTACATGAAGTCTGCACTTTTCTGGAACCTTCTGTTACATGCCTCTGGTCTTCACAAAGTGATTGTTAACTTCCAGGTGGCCTCCTGTTCTGACTCCGGCAGTGGGCCAATTTCTTGATTCTATCTCACAATGTAACGTCCAAAGTAAATGTCTATTAAGCCTTTGTGTAAACATTCCAGGCCTGTAGCAAAATCAACTGAACATAAATCACCCAAGGAAAGGGGTGTAGGAGAATGTGTAAGTTTGAAAAATGAAATAATACAGTGCGGTTTCCTTGTGGATCTCTGGCCTCAGTTATGCCCACTATAACTTTCTCTGGTCTACATCACCATTCATCCTCGGAGGTGGTGGTTTTCAGTTATTCCAGTGAGCTCTGCCCAAATATAGAGAAAGTCAGTTCGTCACATATAAAGATGCAAAGATGCCTATTTACAAAGGACTAAGCCAGTGTTCTAAATAAAAACCAGATTCTATCATCTCCTGTCACCAACTATATTTTGTTCATGTTTAGAGGGTTTGGCTGGAAATCAAAGAGAATGGTGGTGATAAGATAGGTTGTTTTGCTTTGGTATTCCTTCCTTCTTTAGAAATGGATGGTGGATGGAAGTTTTTGATTTTACAAATTGATTTTGGATATTTTTTTCCCTTTGAAAAGAAGAGTAATAAGATGGAATGAAAGCTCTGCCTGGAGGAATGAAAGGGGAGTAAAGGGCAGGTATTTGACAAAAGGAACTTGGTTTGATTCCTGCCTTGAGGGGCTCAGGTGTGCATTATGTCTTTCAAGTGTTAGCTTGTCAACTTGACAATAGTTGCTCCAAACTTTACTTTTCCTTAAAATGTGACCCAGGAAGCATATGTGTGAATTTACTCCTATGCAGAGGAGGTCCACCCATTTAAAGGTAGACATTTTCAAATAGATTATCAGATTTTCAGAATAGAGCTTTTTAGCCTAGAGAATGCTTTCTTTTCCACATACTTAGCAGGATCTAAAGCAAATGTCATAGTGTTTTAAAATGCCTTTGACATTACCAATTAAAATATATTGTAAGCCTTACTCTTTCTTCTTTTTGGAAAGTAATGTAGAAGAAATGAGGCTCACCAAAAGGGATTTTGATGGTATATAGGGTTGTCATAAAATTTGATAAGCTTTGGAATGAGTTACCAGGAAAGATCACACAGAATCCTTCTCCAGAAGGTGATTTGGGATATAGTCTCCTTGGCTGGGCTTTTTTGGTTCTTGCGGAATATACAAGATGGTCAAAGAACTTGAACACTTGCATTGTATCCCTTAGTCACTGATGTCATTGCCCTCTCATATTCCTTTGGCTACACCAGTAGGTCACTTACAAATGGCTTTAGTTTTTACAATGTCTTCCTACATCTTTAAGCCTGAATGTATCTGGTCCTGCAAGGCTGCCCTTCTGATGCATGGGCCTGGTTGGGAGTCTCTTGTTGCATGATCACAGCCCCAGAATTGCCCTCAACAATGAGAGATGGAACTGGTGGATAAATTCCTCAGATGCCTCCTCCCTCAGAGAGATAATTCTATAGTATGTGGTGTGTTCTGTGAATCACATAGAGGTTGCCCAGTGGGATTGCACCCATTAACCACAGTGGCAACCTGTTTGTGAACAAACCCTTAATTGTTTCCTTTCTTTCCCTACTTCCCCTGATATCTCATCTCCCATGTAAACTACTTCTACCCACATATTGTCTCAAGGTCTACTTCTGAGGAAATCCCATAGCTGATCTCCTCACTTAAGGAATTGGTTTGACTAGGCATGGAATCTGTCAAACCTTTATTTCTTCAGTTCTAATAGTCTAGTGATGATGATGGTGATGATGATGATGATTATATTTTATTCAGCACTCACTATGTACCAGGCACAGTTCCAAATGCTTTATATTTATATAGACATTGAGAGAACTTAACTCTATGAGGTATATATCATGACTACCCACATTTTACAGATAAGAAAGTAGAAGCATGGGTAGGGGCAGGTGATTTGCGCAGTGTCACAAAGCAAGTAAGTTTTCTAACTGGGATTCAAACTCAGGCATCTGTAACTAGCATTCCTAACTACTAAGCCATCCTGTCTACTCCTTTAAGAACCAAATAAAATAATGGACGTGAAGGGTGCTTAAAAAAATTCTATAAAAGAAGGATGATTGAAACTAAAACCTTACTAACCTTATCTTTTTACAATTCCTGCATGTTGAGAAGATTTTTAGTGAAAGTAAAGGCTGGCTCCGCATTCACTCCAGTCACTGAAAGCTGCTTACAAACTAGTTGAACTCAGTCTAAAGATATTATATTCCATTTCCTAATTACTGTTGTTGTCTTTTTTTAGAGTCATCATGAAGAAGTCTATTGTCAAGATTAGGGAGGTTTCATTGCAGTGGATTATAAAAGGCACTGGGGCAGCTGATACACTGAGGTGCCATTAAAAATTATATCACCACTGAAGGATAATCTTGCTGTAGGCAAGATTGCTTTGGGTGTGTATTCCAGTTTAGGTGCCAAAAATGCTAAGACTTGGATAAAGGAGAGGAGAAAGTACAGCTACGTTCTCTGTATGCTTTTGCTGCTTCAAGGGAGACAGAAAAACAGCAGGAAATGCTCATTTCTTCTCTTGGGATCTTTCAAGGACCTCCTACCTGAACAGGATGGTTGAACTTTGCTTTGGTAAGTGATGACTTGCTGGAAGTTGAAAAGCCTTTTAGGGGAACACAAGTCCAGTTTTGCATAGCTCCTGAGGAGCTACTGGGTTCAGTGTGGGAGATGGGATAGAGAAGATCTGGGGACAGGTGTAGCTACAGCCTTATGGCTTACAGCTTCCCTACTAGGGCAGCTCCAGCATGAGTAGTTCAGAACCCTGAGCAAAGCAGTAGCAAAAAGGCATTCAAGTAGGCTGTTTTTGGAGGGACATAGAAGTGGCTATACGGGGCCTCAGATAAATGGTGTAGGTGTTGCAAAGGCACAGAGATGGGGAAAGGCACAGAGATCAGGAAAATCAGGATCCTGAACCTTTCTGTGGCTCTCAAAATATAAGTCATGGGTACAGTCAACGATAGAGTTGACCTTGGTTCAATTGGTGCTTTAGCAAACTGTCTCTGGGCTTGGCACACTGCCACCCGTCCAAGGCAGATGGAGGAATAAACACCATTAGCCATTGATAAGTGTTTGTTTTCCTTCGGCATTAGGACTAAGAAAAATAAAGTGGGGAGGGTATCAGGCCCTGGAGTAAGCCTTTAAAAGGTTTCCCCCTTTGATTCTTTTATGATTGTCTATTTATAGCAGCAACAATCACAGCAGCGAGAAAGACTTCAGTCACCCCTGAGATGCATTTTGTCAAAATTACATTTAAGTACTTTTTATTTATGAGCAAGAAGCATTATCTTTTATTATGTCTTTAAACCAGTAAGGGGAAGTTGTGTATAAACCAAGGTGTTGCTGTGGCCTGTTGTCTTTTTTGAATCCCTGGAAAGGATCACCAAGAAGGATGCTCCAGATAATGCCATCTGCCAGGCAGTTTGCACGAGAGGAAAGAGGCCTTTCTGAAGTCCATTAAAGATGATTCATTACTATTGGTCATATACATGTTGCGTTTTATTACTTAAATACATAAATCATACATTGAGAGACAGTTGTATGTGCCACACTATTTTAGGCCCTGGTAGGACTAGAGAGGTACAGGATGTGATGATTATTCCCAAGGAAAGTCCAAATTAATTAGGGAGACAATACTACCATGTGTGCAATTGTTAGATACTATACAAAAGCAAATGATTAAGCAGTGAGTTATGAATTACAGGCTACAAGTACTGTGACTCTTTTAGTTGTGACAAAAGAGGTATCACAAAAGGTGGCAAAGCTTGAGGCAGGTCTGGAAGGACTGGTACAATCTGAACAGGATGAAGAGTTGTGGAGAGGTCATTCTGGGTGAGAAGGATGACATGCACAAAATCACAGAGATAGCAATGCACATATATGCCTGTGTCACCAAAAACAGAGTAGCCAGCTAGATGGGAGGGTTTGGGCAAACAAAGAGTGAGCAGTAAGATGAGAGAGAACAGTGTCAGGGTGGGGACATAGGACTTATCTGTCCCAAATCATGCATTCAACTCTCAACTCTACTACAAATCTACACTAGATCCTTCTGTTTTGTCCATTTGGTTATTGTAATTTTTTCAAGGAGTAATTTGTATACATAACACTACACTGGGTGACATGGTCTTAGTCTGGGTTTCCCCAGAAGCAGATCCTGATACACTGAGTCCAGAGTAAGTAATTTATTTGGGAGGTGATCCTAGAAGGCTCTAGTAGGTGTCTAGAAAGTGAGACAGGGAGGTAGAGGAAGGCAATGAGGTCAATATATTGACCATTGTGAGCAACTGGAGCTTAATCCCACTGTGATACTCTGGAACTCAAATGTAGAGTATTTGTCAGAATGGTTCTGATTGACATGTGAGGGAGTTGGGGGTATTTATCCACCAATTTTTTTCAGTCATTGGTTGAGGGTTGCTTTGAGGCTGAAGGTCTGAGATCAGGGTGCTAGCATGGCCATGTTTTGCTGAGAGTCCTTTTCCGGGTTGCAGACTGCTGGCTTCTCCCTGTATCCTCAGATAGTGAAAAGCAGAGAGTGAAAGAGTTCTCTACAGCCCCTTTATAAGAGTGCCAATCCCATTCGTGATGGTTCCCCCTTCATGACCTAAGAGCTCCCAAAGGCCCCGCCTCCAAATACTATCACACTGGGATTAGGGTTTTAACATATGAATTTTGGGAGGTCACAAACATTTAGTCCATTGTACATTACTACCGATCTCTAATGAAGGACAAGTCACCCTGGGATATCAAAAAAGTCCTCAGCTAGCCGTTGTTTACTTTTTCCTGTTTCTTTCCATATGGTCTGCTCTTGCAGAGTAAACTTCAGAAGGACAACTGTATAGATTGTATAAATGGAAGCATGAGGGAGAGCTTTAGTTATAATAAGATTCCAACTGAGCTAGTTTACTTCTGGTCCAATAAGTTTCCAACACAGCTGTGAGGGAGATTAATAAATATGATAATGACTCAAATCTGAAGGAGCCAGAGCAGTGATTCTGGGTCAGGCTCTGGATTTTCATTGGAGAATATATATCAGTGAATTGAACTCACATTTCATTTTCATGCAGAAACCAAGATGGCCTTATTAAAATTCAGCAAACAAACAAAATATACATCCCCTCCACAGCCACTGCACACATCCCTTCCTCCGCCCTCCATGACATGTAGCATTTCCACAGGCTAGATAGGAAATATATATTCAGTCAGGGGTTTAACTTAGTAATTTATTTTTTCTCTCCATCTGCAGTAATACTGTATGCCAGTTGGGTTATGATCCAGTAGGAGAGAGATCAATTTAAGGGAAACCACAGTACAGAAAACATTTAAGAACAGCATTCTTTCTTTCTACTAAATTTTAATTTTTAAAATTTGCTTTGGGTTTTGTTCAGTTAATAAATAGAAGAAAAGTAATAAGAAAGGAAAACCAAGCAACATTTTGTTTTTCCATATACCTTTGTGGAATCCTGAAATTAGAAGAAACCTTGAAGGGCCATTCTGATGGTCTTGACTTTCCATCAATATTTGCTGAGTTGAATTAAAGCTGTATTCAATATGAGGAATAGACAGAAGATATACAAAGAGATTTAAGCTCTCTCAATAATCTGGTATTTGTCTTTTCATTTATCCATCCATCCATCCATCCATCTATCCATCCATCTTCCCCATTAGGAAGTTCTTTATATCATGTGCCCATTGCTTTACAGTGAATGAAGAGGAAAAATTTTGTTGTATTACAAGAATTAGTGTGAATTAGATTATTTATGTCATTTCTCTCTGATGAGGGTTTATGTCTGAGTATATCAGCCAGATAATTTCTATTTCTGATAATTTCAGATAATTTCTAACCTTTTAATCTAAGGTTATATTTTTTTAAAGAAAAATATATTTTGACATGAGTGAATAATTTTACATACATACACACATTTTTATATGTTTATAAACGCTTTCTTACATATATACAAGCTATCTCTAGAGATTATTCAAGACACCTTGGTTTTCAGAAAAAAGGGTAATTGGGTAGTTGGGACCCAATTGGCAGGAAGTCAATTTTCATGAACTTTTATGCTTATTTTTAATGCTTTTAGAATTTTTAACAAAGGATCATGTTATCTGTTCAAAAAAGAATGCTTTGAAAGGTACCCTGGCCAGTTATTCTCCATCTTATTACCTGGCAATATTTTCTTTATGCCACATATCTCCATCTGAAATTCTTTATCTTTTGTTTACTTCTCTAATGTCCTTCCTAGACTGTAGACCCTTTGGGAGCAGTGACTGTGTCTGTATTGCTGACTGTCCTAGTGCCAGCACCTAGAGCTGTGTAGAATTAAGCATTCAACTACCCATGGGTTGAATGGTAAGGCAGTATGGGGGTAGATTGCATGTGGTATGGACAAAGAGCTTCTGTAGCAAAGATTGAGTGCCCTCAGAGCATGTGCAGGGTTTTTCAGACAGTAGGAATCATAATTCCATAATCTTTGAACCCTCCAATAAATCCAGCCTTTTATTGTCACCATTATCACAAGATGCAATGGGAGAAAACCTAGTAATCAGCAAACAAAAATGAACTGAATACCTTGTCATTTAATGTGTAGTTTCCTGTTGGTGTTATATATTCAGAGGTGCAGCATAGTTTATAAAAGAAAAAATCAGAAATAGTTCAAGTGTTTGTCAACAGGTACATGGTTGGTAAAATGTTGGAATACCATAAAGATACTATGATGAAGAAGGGAGACAATTATAAATTAATTTGAAAAGATGACCAAGAGATATAAAGTGAAGAAAGCAAGTTACAAAATAATTTGTATAATATGATTTTTTTTAAGTTATGTGTAAGAAAAAGGAAAAACATTAGGGAATATTTGCCATGTTGTTGACAATAGTTGTTTCTGGGGGCCAATGAGAAAAAAGAATTTCATCTTTATGTTCCATATGTATATAATGTTTGAATGTTATTAATATTCATAAATTTCCCATTTATGAAATTAGGAAGAATAAGTGAATCTACATTTGTATATATCTCTGTGTATATATCTAAGTTCCTGACATGGGAATCTTAAAGTAAGAAATACACATAACTTGGATACAGAGTTCATGAAAGGGTAAGTGATGGGCAACTAAGGTCTGGAATCTGAAAAGCAAGGATGCCAGTCAGGATTCATGAAGTTTGACTCTTAGAAACTGGAAGAGTATATTCATTTGACATTGGTTCTCCAAAGAGAAACCATACATAGCTGAAAGGCAGGGGAAGAGAAGGAAGGTTTTCAGAATATGAGAGCCCGAAAGTTACATTTCAATCATATAAATTTCAATAATATTAAAATAAATATCCAAGGACTAAAGTGGCTCGGGAATGGGGCTAAGGAGCCATGTCCATATACCACCCTCTATAAACACCTGCTGTCTTTGTTATTATGTCCTGCTCTTGTTTTCTTAATTTTTCCTGATGCAGCTGAGACAACAAGACAGGGTGGTCCAAGGGCTGGGAGTGGAGACACCTGGATTCTAGTTCTTCCTCTCCTCTGGACATGCCCTGGAACTTTGGGTTGTCCACAACCTTTCTTACATCCTCAGTTTCCCATTCCCAGCAAGGTACTGCCCCTGCTTGACCAAGTTCTCATGGTCTCAGATGAGGGTGTATATATAATGGGATTTGGATTTTTCTTAGACAAATGGTTTCTCTAAAAGTGTGTGTATGTGTGTGTACATGTATATCTATTTAATCTCAAATTCTCTTTTTTTCTGGCATTCTATCTAGAACTTCTGTATATTTTCCCCTTTGCATCTTCACTCTGATGGTCATCGTCCATCATCAACATTGGAGGAGGATGTAGAAGCTATCTGCTTCAAGACAGCAGTTTCCAAATGAAACCCAGAGATGACCGAATGACTTGATCTAGGTAGTTCTTCAACTTTAAAGCACACAGGAACTACCTGAAGATCTTGTTAAAATGCCAAGTCCTTTGTTATAGGTGAGGGGTGAGCCTGAGATTCTGCATTTCTAACAAGTTCTTAGGTGATGCCAATGTTGCCATTTCACTTTCTACATTGCACATTATACTTAGGGGACCAAGGGTCCAGGATACAGAGCTTCTCTAAGGCAGAGGCTGATCTTGGCCTGATTTCCCTCACTCATTGTCCAGTACTCTTTCCTACAGAGGGTATAATTATTTAGTTGCTGTAAATCCTGAAACTATCACCCTATATGAAAAGTTTTGTGTCAGAATCACTTGGGAGAACTTCTAAAATTTAAAGTGTCTAGGCCTTTCTCCAAGAATTCCCATTTGGTTAATACAGGCCAAGATCTGGGAATTAGTATTTTAGTAAGGTTCCCTGATTATTTTGATTTATTCAACTCATGACCAACTTTTGGAAACCATTGTCTAACTCACTCAGGAATGTTAACTTATATCTAGTACGATCTGCGTTTTAAACTTTGTTATTTTGTTAGTATGTATTGATTCCCTGTATATTTCTTATCACTTCCTCAACCATTGAGAAGATCAACGTACTGAAGAAAAATCATGTGTATTTATGACTTCAACCCTCAGTAGACAAACACAACGTGAACTGTATGGGTGAGCCATTAGCGGTGATGTTTTGGACTTCAAAGGCACTTGGAAAGCCTTTTCTAGGAATGATTTCCTACCATCATCTTTCTCTGTGCATTTAGATAAACAAATCCTAGATATCATCTTAGAGTTAAGAACACCTAGGCTTTAGTCTAACAATATACATTCCAAATATTTTCCAAATGTTATCTCATGTTACTTCCGGGTAGATTTTTCTCCTTTTTCATAATTTTTATTTATGTATCATTGCCTCTTGTGACAATGAAAAAACTGTGGGATTGGCACTCTCACCATCACTATCCCCATTGCAACCTGGCTAGGGAAATCATTCAGAAGTAGCCATCTGATGGAGGGGCCATGTTAGCCAGGGAAGTTGGATATATATTTGGGGAGGGATGTCCATGTTTTGGGTTTTCTCTCCATCATGTATGGCTCTATACTATTGTTTTCCTTCCAGTGCCTGCAACATGGATCCACTAATCTGTCTTCCCACAAACTCAATTCAGAGCATGCCTTTCTGAAGCTTCCCAGAAAGAGTAGTACTTTGTCCTAGCACCTGACCTCCAGCAACAAGAGACTCTTTCATATTTTATCAGCAATTAATTGCAATCATTGCTGCTTTATGACCTGACAAAGGCCTTCATCTATATGGTTCAGTCATTGTTTCCTGCTCTTTGGTGGGGCTCAGTGATCACCTTCCTTCACCACTGTTCACAGAGGTATTAGCCTAGATGAATTTTCCAACTTGCAATTGGGTGAGGCAGTGTCTGAATCGCGTGAGTTAAGTTTTGACATTTAATAAGACATGAGTTATCTTTGAACAATGTACCCTGCCTCTAGCCTACTGTGGGCAACTGAGAACATGCTTTGCCTGCATAATGACATCTCAGTAATGGAAAGAAAAGGTGATTATTCAGAGGCATTGGCATCTAGGGGAAAATTGGGAAAGCATCAGGACTTGGCCTGTTGTCACTTTTATTCTACCTCACTGAAGTCTCACAATAGAACAGATGATGAGTGGATGATGATATGGAAAGTAAAAGTTGGGGCACCAGAGTGATAGGTGGTGGCCTTATTCTCTTTAGCTAATGATGGACTATCTTTTATATCTGTCATATAAAATTATTTGGTGGCACTCAAAGTACAAATAAAAGTATTCAAAACTCAGATGAAACAAGTTTGGATAGTTAAGTCACCTCCAATAACTGCCTTAAGAAAATAGAACTGTCAACATGTTTGAGAAACTAATTTATTGTTCTGGCAAGAAATAGAGACAATGATCCCAGATTCCCAGTACTCTCAGAGTCTGGTTGAGCATTTCGTATATTGTTCTCTAAATACAGTTCTTATTTATTTTATGCAATTTCATCTTGTTTCTCAAATAGACTCTGTATTTCCAAAAGGTAAAGAGCAGGTCTTTATGTTTTGATTATTTTCTCTATTGTTTGCACACAGCATGGAACATAGTTCCCAGCATATAATAGAAACTGAGTAAATCTTTGCTACTGTTGACAATAGCTGCATTTAGGAGGCTCAACTATGTGCTAGTTATTAATCTGGATGCTTTACATATTAGCCCATTTAATTCCACCACAACCTCTGAGATGGATATGTTATGTCTCTTTTGAGACTGTGGGAAAGATATTAAAACTTGCATAATGACAAGGGCCCATATCAAAATTTGAACTTGTTTTTAGGTCCTCTTCTCTACGCCATATTATAAATTGCTGCATTGTTGAAAAGCCTTGTTATGGATCTGAAATGATTCTTCTTTTTTATTTTTATTTTATATTTTTATTTATTTATTTATTTATTTATTTATTTATTTATTTATTTATTTAATATTTTTTAAATTGGAGTTCAGTTTGCCAACATATAGCATAACACCCAGTGCTCATCCCATCACGTGCCCCCCTCAGTACCCGTCACCCAGTCACCCCCACCCCCTCCCACCTCCCTTTCCACCACCCCTTGTTTGTTTCCCAGAGTTAGGAGTCTCTCATATTGTGTCTCCCTCTCTGATATTTCCCACTCATTTTCTCTCCTTTCCCCTTTATTCCTTTTCACTATTTTTTATATTCCCCAAATGAACAAGACCATATAATGTTTTTCCTTGGATTGACTTATTTCACTCAACATAATTCCCTCCAGTTCCATCCACATCGAAGCAAATGGTGGGTATTTGTCATTTCTAATGGCTGAGTAATATTCCATTGTATACATAAACCACGTCTTCTTTATCCATTCATCTTTCGATGGACACCGAGGCTCCTTCCACAGTTTGTCTATTGTGGACATTGCTGCTAGAAACATCGGGGTGCAGGTGTCCCGGCGTTTCACTGCATCTGTATCTTTGAGGTAAATCCCCAGCAGTGCAATTACTGAGTCATAGGGCAGATCTATTTTTAACTCTTTGAGGAACCTCCACACAGTTTTCCAGAGTGGCTGCACCAGTTCACATTCCCACCAACAGTGTAAGAGGGTTCCCCTTTCTCCACATCCTCTCCAACATTTGTGGTTTCCTGCCTTGATAATTTTCCCCATTCTCACTGGTGTGAGGTGGTATCTCATTGTGGTTTTGATTTGTATTTCCCTGATGGCCAGTGATGCGGAGCATTTTCTCATGTGCTTGTTGGCCATGTCTATGTCTTCCTCTGTGAGATTTCTGTTCATGCCTTTTGCTCATTTCATGATTGGATTGTTTGTTTCTTTGCTGTTTAGTTTAATAAGTTCTTTATAGATCTTGGATATAGTCCTTTATCTGATACGTCATTTGCAAATATCTTCTCCCATTCTGTAGGTTGTCTTTTAGTTTTCTTGACTGTATCTTTTGCTGTGCAAAAGCTTCTTATCTTGAAGAAGTCCCAATAGTTCATTTTTGCTTTTGTTTCTCTTGCCTTCCTAGATGTATCTTGCAAGAAGCTACTGTTGAAATGATTCTTCTTAAATTAAAGTAGACCTTGACCATCTAGTACTAGCCTCAAACCCTTCTTGACTCAGTAGGTAGATGATGTTATATTGAGAAACATGTAAATTGAGGTCTGGTGCAAGCAAAGAGAGGGTGGTGCATTATGTTGTGATGTTCTTGAATTATTTTAGTGTGTTTGATCATTCTTCCTCGGTTTTGAATTTGGTATTGTCCCATGTGTTTGTCTTTGGATTAGCCATGATAAAACCTAGTGGCTGATTAAAACCTTGCTTGTCTTTCTCAAAAACAGCCCACCTAGAGGTTAAAAGAAACAAGTATTGGGAGAAAGGCCCAGGGGATGAGGATCTGCTTACCCTGTGAGTTTAACATAATGGTGGAAATCCATCACTGCTCAAGTATATTTTATCTTGGTGTGAATTAGGCTGAAGGCACTACTTCATTAAGATCTACTTCCATCAGCTGGAAAATTCTTGTGATTTACTGATTTTATTAGAACTTCCTAAGGCTTAATATGAGTTTTCGACATAGAACTTCTAGTAGCTTCCACTCACCAACTGGAATTGGCATTGGGATAAAACTATCTGCAATCCCTGATTTAGAGTGCTCCCAGCCTCAAATACATCTTTCTTTTCTATTTGTAAAACAAAGCACTAGGGAAAGATGTGCTTCCATTTTGGTTGGGGCATTGGGAATGACCTTTGGTTGTTGGTCTGGTCTCTTATTAAACCCAGCTGGAAACCCAAGAAAAGAAAAACATATCCAGTTAGTTTCTATCCAGTTGGTTCTTCTTTCAACCAGTAAGTGATGCAGTCAGTAAGGTGGGGGAGATAGATACTATTTAGAATGAGATCCTAAAGACTTTTGGTGGGATTAGATGCTCATTTGTTTTACTTGGGTAAATTGAAAATTCTGTATGCACCTTAAAACCCAGTGGCACCTTTCCTGAATTTTCTGTAAGCCAACAAAGTGAACACAAATGTCTTCACAAGTGGACTAGATATGTGATGGAGACATATGTTTGGGGGGGAAAACATACCAGTTAATGATCTGGAATATTCTAGGATATTTATGGTAGGTTGGTTATAAGAAACTCTCCCAGTTTTCTAACAGTTTCTATACCCATACCGTTGGTACTGTGGTCTTATAGCTCATCCCATCTGGAATGGAATCTATTTCTCTTTTTATGTAATCTGGCCAGTCCTGTGACTTGCTTTAGCCAATAGAGTAGGCACAGGAGATGGTATGTCCATTCTGAGCCTAGGCCTCAGAGGACTTTTATGCTTTTGCTTGCTCCCTTCAGCTACTGCCATATGAACAAGCCTGGAATATCCTTCAGTAGGATGTGGCACAGAAACAAGTCATCCCAGCTAAGGGTATCCTAGACCAGCCAGTCTTTAGCCAATCCACCAGCTACCCTCAAGAACATGAATGAACTTAGCTAAAATCAGTTAAGCTTGACATGAACCCTTAGAGCCATCTAGCTGCTCATCAATAAAGATAATTATTGTTTTAAGCTACTAAATTTGGGGTTGGTTTGTTATGCAGCAAATGCCAACTGATACACATTCTGATTTAAAAGATTATTTTGAGGGGGCACCTGGGTGGCTCAGTGGTAGACTGTCTGCCCTTGGCTCAGGTCATGACCCTGGGGGTCCTGGGATTGAGTCCCACATCAGGCTTCCCACAGGGAACCTGCTTCTCCCTCTGCCTATGTCTCTGCCTTTCTCTCTGTATCTTTCATGAGTAAATAAGTAAAATCTTCTTTAAAAAAAGGGTTTTTAAAATAATTTACATAACATACATAGAGCAATGGGCTTGGCATCCAGTAGTTATTTAATAAATATTAGTTCTTGTATTCCTTTCCTTTCCTTTCTCTAAAGAGATGTACTTTCAGATTGGAGCTTATAGGTTCTGGCCAAAAGACATAATAGCAACTTGGAATTGGTATCACATAGTTATACATGAGTTACCATATTTCACAACAGTCTGTAGAGACAGAGTATTCTCTTCCTAGGCTAGATAGATATTGATATTTCTTTCTCACCTTCCTGAATAGCAACCATTGATGTCATCTGCTTCCTGGAGAAAAGAGAAAAGAAAAAGACTTCAAACATTTAAAAACACACCTCTGAATTACTGGCAAGTAAATGATACTGTTTCTTGTTTTGTTTTGTTTTGTTTTCATGTAGATAAGACTTGTCAAAATATGGAAAACACTCTCGGGAAAATTAAGAATCCTGGGTCTTTGTGACCTTGAGCAAGTAACCAGCTTTTTCTAGGCCTTAGTTTTCTCATTTCTAAGTCAGGAAAGTTTGCCTCTCCATGAATCCTAGCCCTAACCACCCATGACTCTTTTGGTGGCAACATAGTGAAGTTGGGAACATAGATTGACAGCCAGATTACACACTATGAAAACTGGCCTGATGCTTTCCAGCTATGTGCCATTGGGCATATTACTTATTCTCTCTGTGCCTCAGTTTCCTTATCTGAAAATTGGGCTGCCTCATGCTGTGATTCTGAGGATTACATGATATAATCCACATAAACTGCTGAGAACAGTGCCTGGCACACAGAAAGAGCTTGACAAATGTTAGCTATTATTTCATTTGGCAGAGAGTCACGTCTTATGCAACTGCACTTTCATGGGATTTAAATGATGAAAGTTCAAATGGTGAACATCAACCCAGTAGATAAAACTGCCACGTTTTGGAAATTCATACACACACACACACACACACACACACACACACACACACACTGAGTCTTAACTGTCCTCAGGCTCTCCATCGTTCAAAAGGTTTTTCTCTCACCTAGTTGGGTGTGGTATCTTGTATAAATGAAATTTTCCACTTTAGCTCTGAGTTTATTTCTTTCTCTTTTTTACTGCTACTCTTTGGCAACAAGTAGGGGACAATTTAATGCAGAATCAAGAGGATGGGATGCTAATTCCAGCTCTGCCACTCACTCACTAATTACCCTGTCCCTCCATTTTCTCATATGCAATATGTGGATACTAGAAGTGCCCTCCTCATAGGAATATTGTGTAAACATGATACATTTCGAAAAGTGCCTGGCACATGGTATGCTGTTAGTAAATACTATGGATTGGTATATATTATTATATTCTGCTCCACTGGGATTGTTTTAACACAAGCATTATGAGTCCAAAGACTGTCCAGAAGAATATCTTTTGAGATGAATTAGGATGGTAAGTATAAGGATGCTGCTGCTGACCCACCCAGATCTCCTTTGCCAGGCTGGTGTTCCCATATCCCAAGTGCTATGAGCATTGGCCGCTAATGGCTTACAGCTGTCTCCTTCTCTGGAGAATAGCCCTTGGCCAAATGGGAGTTGCCTAGCCTGGAATTGCCTGGGAAATTCAGCAACTCTTTTGCCCCTGGGTGTGGCCCATAGCCAATGACTGACTGATGCAGGGGTACTAAAGGACCCTTTGCCTCTAAAAGGGCAGGGGGCAACTTTGTGGAGCAATCCATGCTGCAGAGCTCCCTGTGGGATCAGACTAAGGATAGACTCCAACTGAGACCACACCCTAACTCTGCTTATCCTCCTGCTTCCCCTACTCTCTCCTTTCTCAATAAATTACTTCCATGTGAATCTCCATCTTGGGCTCTACTTCTAGACCTCAACTTAAGATAGAAAGGAAGGAGAAAGTGAACTGTGAGCAATTACAAAGATTTTGATACAATTAGACTTTCTGGTGGGGCAAACATCACAGGAGGGTGGAATTTTTATTCTCCAAGTCTTTGCTCAAGAGAAGAGCTTGGAGGGACTGAATAGAAGTGGGAATACAGGACTTTGGGCAATGGCATCTATGAACCAGCAATAATGGTCTGTGCATTATTGAGGTCTGTGCATGGATTGTGCATAGATGTGCATATGAATCTACATGTAGATTTTAATAAACTGTGTTACTATTATAATGATTAATACCAACTAGCTCTAGAGTCTTCTAGGATCCAAGATAACCTTCATCCTCCTGATCCATGCTGACTTCTTTTGACTATGTGGAAATCCACTTTTGTGTTATGACAGTTGCCTTTTTCCCATATTTAACAGAGAAGATTGTCTGAAGGGCTTTGGGGATGAATTAAAATGCTAAGTGTGAAGTTCTCCATTTATGAAGTGTTGGTGGGGCTGGATCATAGAGCAGGTTCTCCATGATAGGATAATAGTAATTTGTCCCAGAAAGAGATAAGAAATAAAAATCACCTGCAGATTTTGGCTTGGGCTTACATATGCAGAAGAACCAGCCATCCACTTGAATTCAAAGTCCTACTCCATCCTGATGTTTCAACAGAGGAGTGAAATACAGAATGTTCCAAGCATTATCTTTTTTTTTTTTTTTTTTGTCCCAAGGAAGGGGACAAAGGATTGCCTTTCATTTTTCAGTCATCCATCCATCCATCCATCCATCCTTTCAATTTTCTTTTATTCCAATCTATATTATGACATAAGCATGTCACTGTAAACTCAATTCAACAAACTAATATTTACTAAAATGAGTTCTCATGTCCCTTTTCCAAAGAATCTTATGAAATTTGCTCATTGCTTCCATAGTCATGCAAGCCTATCTATGGAATAGAGCCTGGTGCGGAATAGATCTTGGGGCAAGTTCTAGGATATCAACTAAGGATGATGTTATGTAAATTATAGTACTAGTTTTATATTGAAAGTAGACACAGTTAATTTAATGGAGTCTATAAGTAGCACATGAACTTTAAAGACAAACAAGAGGTTTCAAAGACAAAAGTTGCAATGATGGTGGACTATAATGTGGAAGTATAGGTGGAAGTACTGTTGGAAGTATCTGAGAAACACTTATAGGTATGACTTGTAGCAGTTCAGAAGATACTATAAGAAAGATTTCAAAATAACTGTGCAACAGGAAGAAGGAAAAGTGGGGAAAACTGGTGCCATTTTCATACCTATACTGGAAATGCCAATAATTTTCCAAATGTAGATGACTAGCTGCCTGAAAATACCATTTCCCACATTCCCTGAAAAAATGAAGAATTTACCTCACAGAGGCACAGTTTTGATTTGGTATATCTGGTGGGGGACAGACCTAGTGGATCCTACTGGTGGCAGATAAGCTATATACCTACTTAAAGCTTACTTCTCAAAACTGATAAAATCTGGGCCCAGTAAAGGAATGGTGGCCCTAGTAACTCTTTGACTAGGAAATAAGAGAATTATGTGATTTCATGAATGAATTGTGACTGTTGAGACTTAAGGACTAAGCAGGCTTGACCTGTCCTGAGAGAAGCTTTTCTTCTCAAGGGTTATATATCACTATGATGTTGCTACCACTCTGGAACTGGCAATGTGTGTCCTGCATTAGACTCAGGAGTTATCCCAGTTCAGTGAAGGAGGCTATATTTCTTCGTGTAAGAAAGTAGTGGTGCTTTTGTCCTGCAGATGTGGAAGCCCCTTGAGCCTGAGCACTGCTCTGTATAGACTGTTCTCCTTCTGAAAAGATAAGTGGGAAAATCATACTTTGGGCCAACATTGTTATTTTTGTTCTGGGCAGGGTGAATTTTATTTTATTTTATTTTATTTTAATTTATTTATTTATTTATTTATTTATTTATTTATTTATTTATTTATTTATTTATTTATTTATTTATTTATTTATTTATTTATTTTTTAAAAATTTTTATTTATTTATGATAGTCACAGAGAGAGAGAGAGAGGCAGAGACACAGGCAGAGGGAGAAGCAGGCTCCATGCACCGGGATCCTGATGTGGGATTCGATCCCGGGTCTCCAGGATCGCGCCCTGGGCCAAAGGCAGGCGCCAAACCGCTGTGCCACCCAGGGATCCCCAAGGTGAATTTTATTCTGACATCTTGACTTTCCAGGAAAAATCCATATAGCAAACTTAAGGAAATGAAATTTGGAGTTGATTTTGGAACAAATCAGCAACGTTTTTCATAGGTGACAAGATGCAAAGCATAGACGAAAGTCTAAGAAATACACAAGGAAAGACCGTCTTGTAGAAAATCTTGAAAACTCTATGAAGATATCAGCTCCAAAGAGAGATCTTGAGAAGAGAACATGACCTAAAGGATATAACAGGATTTTACTGGAAAATATGTCTCCTCTTAATTTATGGTTCTGCTCTTTGAGAGGCTATATTTAGGTTTCTACATGCTATCACCTTTTATCTTAGGAAATATTTGGTGGGAAGAGTCTACTCTTTCAGAGCCTGAGGCGAAATGGAGTGGGGTGCACCCTGGGTCTTTGGATCATAATTTCACATCATGCTCCCTTCCAACCCTTTCCCACAAAGCATGAGTGGGTGGCTCAGCCAGAGATACCCAATAAATATTTGCTGATGAACATAATGGAGAGGATACTGGTGGCAACAAGGTGTTTATACCCCACCCTATTGCCTCTCAGAGGTGGCACCAATGTGATCCTGACCCTGTATCTTTGGAAGATTTCTAGGAACCTCTGTGCCTAGAGGTTCTGCTCATGCTCCATCTTGCACCATGCTGCCTACCTGAGTTCCCTATGTAGTTGCTGTCTTCCAGAGCTCCTCATTTCCAAGAAAAGGAATCATCATTTCTCCTAATAAGCATTAGACAAGTTGAAGAGGGAATTATCAAGACAAGTTGAAACCACCCAGTAAGAGGACTTGAATAGTGTGCAAAGGACGGTGGGAGAAAGGAAGAAAGGAAAAATTTGTCCAAACAATATTATGTCAGTTCTGGAACTTTCCACTAATCCATAAATGGATTTGTAGCAGCACACATGTCTTACAATCCAAGATCAGAGCCAGACAAAAATACTTGGACTTCATAAATCCAGGAGAGAGGTATGTTTATCAAGGTCTCTCATTGTTTGAAAATTCGACATTTGTCGAGGACATATAGGCCTTTGCCCCCCACACTTAGGGCAGGTGATTATAGTCTAATGGCAGGTGCTATGACACTGGTGAGTAGATTTTAAAGAAACATTCAATGGGAAAACCCAAGTTCATCCCTCTTCACTTCTACTGCCTTTTATTCCAAACAGGCCTCCTCATCTCTTACTTAGACTGTTATAGAGCTTCCAGATGAGTCCCCTTGCCTCATATCAGATCCACACTTGCCTCAGTCTTCCACATGGCAAGTTAGTTCTTCTAAAACTCATACCTTAAAAACTAATTAAAACTTGGCAAACTTCTTAGTAGGGGGTCTTTAAGTTCTAGATCTTTTGTTCTTTTCAGCCTAATTTTTTTTGTCACTATTCTCCCTCAAGTGACCTTTTCTTATATTTTTAAATATAAATATTTTCTGGAAATATAAATGCAAAAAATGTGTGCTGCTTGACGAATTCTTGTAAAACTTATGTGCGCATGAAATTGGCAACCAGATCATGAGACAGAATGCAATCAGTACCCTAAAAGTCCCTCAAGGTTCTTCCCAGTCACCATCCACCAGAGATAACCATTTTCTTGACTCCTAATTCAATAGATGAATTTTTCCATTTATGGCATTTTACATAGATGGAATCTTAGAGTGTATATTTTACAGTATCAGTAACATATTTGTTTCATCCATATTGTGCATTTGGTTGCAGTTGTTCATGTTCATCACTATATAATATTCCATTGAAGGGATATTTATTTACCTATCTTACTCTTGATAGACATTTGAGTTGCTTACAACTTTTGGCAATTATGAATTGTATGATTATGAAAAGGTTTCCTAAACAAGACCTAAAATGTGCTCATCATAAAGGGAAAAGTTATAAGTTGGTTATGTTAAGATCCTCTATCTTTCAAAAGACATCATTGAGAGAGAAAAGGGAACCCATCAATTACAAAATATTTGCAATATATATGCTTGGCAGAGGGATTTATATCTTGAATATATAAAGAACTTTTATTTATTTTTTAGGAAAAAGCCAAATGATACAATAGTAAAATAGGAAGAAGTCTTGAATAATCACTTCACAAAAAAAAGCATACCCACATGGTCAGTGGCCCTAAACGCATGAAGAGGTGTGTAGACATTACTTTTCAGCTTTACTAATCCCTTCACCTCTCTCTGTTAGACCACACACTTACCTATTTCAAAATATTTGCACAGGCTCTTCTGGCTAGGTGGGGTGCCCTTACCTCCTTTTCCACCTCTTTTTCTTTTAAGGACCAGATAGACAACACCAGTTCCATGCCAGCATTTCCCCTGATTCCATTAGGCAGAATTAATCATCACTTCTTTGGGATCCCAAAATTTGATTTCATGGAAGTTAGCTGTTTAACTAATGTTCCCAGTGCATAGCACTGCACTTGATGCATAATAGATGATGGATACATGTCTTTGGGATAAATGTCTAACTTTCCCCCTCAAACTTCCAGATAGGATCTAAAACCAGTGAGGTTTATGTGGTAACAAAGCCGTCCTGTGTTGAACATGGGAGTGTTTATTAGCCAATACAAAGGTTACCTCATGGGAAAAAATGCTGGCCTATTTCCCAAATCATAGCTCATCTTTAATGAATACTATCATCACAAGCCTATGGACAAAGACTTAATGCTCTATAGATTGAATTGCATGTTAAGATACATACTAATAAGTCAGTCTGAAAAACAACATTGCCTTCTGCAAAGGTAACTGAAGTGAGTGATTGGAGTCCTGCTGTAGGTCAATAGCATTTATTACAGTATACATGAAGGAGACCAAGAGCAGTATTAACTTGAACTTAAAGTCATAGAGTTACATCATATAGTGGGGAGAGGGTATAGAGAGGTGTTTTTTGTGAATCAATCCTTATTGATTCAGGCAACATTTCTGATCAGACCAACTTTCTTTTATCTTAATTTCCAGGAACCTCTCTTTCTCACCCGCCCATGTTTTTTAGGGTTTTAACTTCCTTACTCCTTCCATGTTTCATGCCTTCCAACTAGCTTATTTCTAGCCTCATTGGACTTTTTCAAGTTCAAAGTTTTGTTAGACAGATGATAAGAAAAAAGCTTTGCTTTGCTTTTCTCTTTATTCCCTCCTTTTCCTTTTTCTTCTTTTTTCAAGGAATGACTTGTCCTTTATGGAACTTTGTGTTGCTGGCTAGATAAACTTAATGCCTTATACATCCTGGGTTCTCAAGAAATATTTATTGAATCAATGGCTTGGCAATTTCTTACTAAAGTGGGGATAGTTGCTGACCCCCTAAACTTCCCAGATATATTAGCATTTTTTTTTAATGAAATGCTCATTAACTCAAATAAATTTCCAACTGAGGAATGGTAATAAAAATAGATTAAAGAGTTTAGGAAAGCGGATGAGGAAAGAGATTGTGAGGCAGAGAAGGCAACTTTTTCTTAGAATTTGATACTGGGTCCTTAGGTTAATTCTTTAGACAAAGTGTTATCCCTTTCTTTTACTTTGGGAATTTATTTTCTAAATTAATAATACCCATTTTAGTGCATGAGAATCCCTCTTTAATATTAAAAAAGTTTTATATAACCAAGAGTATTGAAACTGATAAAAAATAAAGTGATGAAGAATTACCCTTAATTATAAAATAAGTTTTAGTATTGCAAAATCTATCTGCATTTGTTTTTGGTATATATTTGTATAAGATGTATCATTAATGTAGTCTACAAATGAAGTTTAATATTCAAATGAATACATGAGTCCTTGCCAATAATTGCAAGGACTCTTGGACTACTGTTGTAAGAACCACACCTTCTCTCTTCCCATTGGCATTCAGACACACAGTGGCAATTGTTTAGAAACACAAATTTAATGTTAACTGGACACTGTCTATAATTATCAGTGGATGGTTGCTGATTTCATGAACTTTTTTTTTAATAGCTTATTTTAGATTGGGTTCCTTAGAAGTAGAGCATGAGGCAGGGATTTAGGGAAAAGTTATTTGTTGAGGGAGAAAGGGAGTGAGAGAAGCAAGGTAGGAAATGGAAGAAGTGTAGCAAAAACAAGATTTCAAATAAAGTTTAGTTTCAGTCTGATCCTGCAAGGAGCTCTGGAGTGTGAACGACACCACACAACTTTGTTTTACTTGAGATTTGGGCTTCTGTCCTCCATGTACTAATCGGTCATTGTCTATGGGATGCCTCAAGGGGATTGCAAACTTCTTATAGGTGAAGTGCTCCAGTTGTTTAAGGATAGTCTTCCAGAGGATGGGGCAGGCATTAGTCCTTAGCAGTGTGGACCGCACAGCAGCTGGGGATGAATAGAACTGGTACAGAGATCTGGATAAGCACTAATAGCAATTACTACATGGCTCATGAATTAATTAATTCATCCATTTAACAAATATTTATTCCGTGTCTATCCTTGGCAAGTTTCTGTCCTAGTTGCTGAGGACAGAGTACTAAACAAGCCAGATATGGTCCTTTCTTTCATGAAGCCTACAGTTTGTGAGGAGACAGAGATAAACTCATAGATAAATGTAGCAGCACAATAAATTCTGGGAGTGATAAAGAAAATAAACAGTTTAATAGATTGTGGAATGAATGGGACAAGGGGTGGGCACTTGAACACAGATCAGAATGGTGAGAAGGAATAAGCTGTACAAGGATGTGAGGGTCTAATGTCTAGGCAGAGTGAATGGCTGTTGTCAAGGCCTCAAGATGGGCAGAGGCTCAATGTGTTTTAAGAACAGACTGAAGGCCTTAGGAGCTGGGGTAGACTTGGCAGAATTCTAGGAAAAGGAAGGAGAAGTGAGAGTAATGGATGGGGAAGCCAGCCTTGTAAGGAGTTTGGTGATTTTGAATTCCAGTGGTAGAAATGAGTTCCTTGGCCTGTGTTAAGATGGTAAAAATGACAATCTGTCAGACTTTGACTTAGATTTGCCTTGACATTGCTTATTAGAAGAAAGATTTGCTATGCAGATTTGTGGAATAAATAAAGAAAAATTCAGAATTAAAGGACAGCTCACTGTTTTCAAACTCTAGGAGCATAGGAGGCATTGAATCCAGACATCTTATATGATAATTATGAGAAAATTTTCTCTCCTTGTTAAAGCATTCCCAAGATTTTAAAAGATATATAGTTGGATTCAACTTTCTTTTGTCCTTGGCAGTGTGACAAAGCAGCATTTTTAAAAAAGAATGGTAAGTTGGACTTGACCTTAGCTATGTGCAGGGAGTTATCAAGGTTACTTTTTTTTTTTTTTGGGTTTGTTTTTACTATAATTGCTATTAAAATGCATCAAGAAGTAAGTAGAGACATCACGTTTTTGTTCAATATTCTGCTTCATGCTGGGATCATGAGTCATAAATGAAGACCTATTTCCCGTTTGCCAAATAACAATACATTTTCCTTAATCTTCTCATAGCCCACTGGAGAAGGTACTATGTTAGAAAATACCACTAGATGATGTTCATGGAAAAATGCTTCCTAGACTTTATTCCTGGGGAGAGATAATGCTTGTAGACTACTTACCTTCATCAAAGCTGATGAATGAAACCTAATAAAATTACATAAAAGAGGCCTAGGAAAACCATGTTTTTTGTCTGATTTATCAAGTTATTGTTGAAGACCAATGTCAAGAACAACTCTCTAAACTAGAGCAAACTTAATATTTCAAATTAGGATAAACTGAAATATCAGTCACATTTTCATTCATTTATAAAATGAATTTTTTGGATGGTTTTGATTTAACATAGATTTGAAATCTTTTTGTCATGCTCTTCCCTATACCAACCCCCGTTCCCACCTCTTTCATGTGTGAAACCCATGTTTAATTCAGGGAGAACTTAATCCACATGTTTCTGATTCATTTGTACAATATTCTTAGTAAGAGCTAGTTGATGTCCAAAGAGTCTTCTGGGAGTTTTTATAAATCTTTTATAATTTTTCTTGAGGCCAGAAAATCATATTTTCCAACTTAAATTACCTTTCCAAATCAGAAATACTCCGAGCCTATTAGAAACCCTACGTTGAGAAGGCCTTAAATTCAGGCAAAACACAATTCCAGTTGAGAGCTGTGCAACAAGAGTCACTTGACCAGCCCAAGAGAGACAGGAGAAGCAAAAGAGAAGAGACACGAAAAGAGCCTGAATATTATAGGGAGTCTTGGACCTGCCATGTTTTTCCATTTCTAGGAGCAACCAGTGAAGTCCCACAACTTATAAAGCCAGATTCAATTTATGATGCACATCTGGAGCCAGATAATTTCCAATTGGCTTTGCACTACATTTTTGAGCAAGGGCAGAGAATTCTAGAACAGTTTGCAGATTTGTAAATATAAAAAAGCCTTCGTTTGAGAATACACTTAGTTGGTTTAGCAATTCAGTGAGTGGGCTTCATTTTCTGTAAAGCATGATGCAGTCTAAAGATGGTGAATTGTTGACTATGGAGTTAAACAAGTTCTGCCAGGAATATAAAGATTGTGAGCTTGTTAGGGACAAGCGAACAACTGTTGGACAGTATGTGCAAAAGTAAAAGAATCATTTCCTTTGTCTCATTTACTTCAGCTGTGCTATGACCCAATTTTTCACCACCCTTTAAAGGCACCTGATGTCCCTGGGGAAAAAAAAGATCCATAAACCACTTTTTTTAAACCAAGTACTTGGCAATGCATGCAGGCTCATCAGAAAATGGTCATTTTACTGCTAAAAGCTTGGATTCATCATAGCTCATGTGTCAGTTTTCTACTGGGCCAGAAATGTGATTTTACACTATCATAATCCCAAATTTGGCTCCTGTGCCAAAGTGAGTTGCTATTCAATCCTCCTAAAAAGTTTTCTACCCCACTAGACAGGAATTCTGATAAACCTGTCTATCTTAGTAAATGTCACTACCATGCTTGTAATTTATCAAAGAAAACAAAAAAACCTGAGAAATAACCCTCAATTCTTCTTTTTGTGGCTTCCAAATGCCATCTATCAAGTTCTATAAACTCTTGCTTTTCAGCCCTGGTCTTTGAATCAGCAAGATGGTATTATCTGAAAGTTTGTTAGAAATTTAGAATCTTAGGCCCTACTCCAGACCTCCAGAATGAGAATTTGCTCTTCAGCAAGTTCTCCAGTGATTCATGGACATAGTCAAGTTTGAGAAGCACTGCTAGACCACACCTCCGTTAAGTACCTCTTCATTCACTAGGATTACTGCACTTCTTTTCCAGCTTCTGCCCTTTCCTCCTGTCTATTATCAATTCAGCCACCAGAGTGGTCTTAAAAAAAAAGTTAGTCAAATCAGTCCATTCTACTTTTTAAAATCCAACACTTCCCACTGCACATGAAATAAAATATGAATTCCTTGCTATTTATTAATGTCCTATATGAAGTAGTCTCTGCAGCTCTTCAACTCAACCCCCCTCTCAACTATTCTTTCCTGGTCATACTTCCTCCAGCCACACTGGAGTGTCTATCCCATACAAACAACACCAGCTTTCTCCTCAACTGGAGTGTTCTCCAGAGTTTCTCATCATTCAGGACTCAGCACAAATGTCACCTTGCATTGAACTCTTGACTACTAAATTTATATCCATCTCCCAGTCACTTTCTACTATATCACCCTGTTTATTTTGTATTGCCTTCTGAATCATCTGAAACTGTCTTGTTTATTTGTTTATGGGTTTATCAATGTTATCCAGAATGGACACTTTTCCAGTCTTATTTCAACCAAATCATCAACATCTACAATGGTGCCTGGAACAGGGGAGCTGTTTAATATATATATATATATTTAAAATTAATTAATTAATAAGTGTATATCTATTCAATCTGGACAAAAGCCAGTGCCTTGTTATTTATGTTTCTTCTCTTTCTCTTCCTCCTTTCCTTTGACAGATATTTGTTAAGCATTTAACCTCTGCCAGGTATAAGGGTACTAAAGGGAATGGAGAACACCTCCCCTATGAAGTATAGAGGGAAGTGGAGGAGATAGATTTTAACAAAACCACAGTTATGCCATCCTGTGGAGCATATATAGGCTCTCTAACTTAGTTCAGGGGGACTGCTGTGAGCTGAGGGCTGAAGGATGAGCATACTAACCAGGAAAGGAGAGTAAGGGCAGTAGATGAGGGAGAGTATTTTGTGCAGAAAGAGTTCCAAAGACAGTAGGACATATTGAAAGAACAGAAAGAGGAGCAGTAGGATGGGGATCCAGAGAATGAATGGGGCACTATCAGTGGTGGGGCTGGCAAGGCAAGCAGCAGCCAGACCAGTAGGACCCTATAGTAGGTAGTTCTGGTTTGCCTGGGAGAGTTCCAGTTTACATCTAACACCTGGTGTAATTATTTGTAAAGTTTTAGTCACTCTTTTTTTTCTTTTTTCTTTTTTAATTTCAGGAGTAGAATTTAGTGATTCTTTAATTGCATATAACAGCCAGTGCTTATTACATCAAGTGCCCTCCTTAATGCCCATCACCCAATGACCCTATCCCCTCACCCTCTTCCTCTCCAGCAACCTTCAGTTTGTTCCCTATAGTTAAGAGTTTTAGTCACTCTTACAGGCCATACCATAGGCATTATCTTCCAAAACTCACCACACAGCCTCACGTTTAACAATGAGGACTCTGGACCCATCACACAGAAGTGTTTGAGGAAGTAGTTTGTTGTTATTTGTGTTGTGTATACTTAGGCAAATTGCTAAACCTTGGCTTTCTTATCAGTGAAATGAGGATTTAGTGATTATAGTAGTCAATTCATAGGCTTTTAATAAGGATTAAGTGAGTTAATTTACACAACAGTCTTGTAGCATAGTGTCTGTACACATAGTGGTAGGTAGGTACTTACTAAGTGTTACCTATATAATTCTTATTATTAATATTTCCAATGTATGGGCAATAAATAGGAATATGTGAATGATATTAGAAGGGGATGACATGGTCAGAATTGTGTTTTTCTAAGATCATTTAGACTTTCATGTGGAATAATATTTGAGGGGAGAGATTAAAAGGGGAAATAGATATAGAGTTCTTCTAAAATGACTGACACAAAAGAAGTGTTTAATAAATGAAGTAAGGATCATCATCATCATCACCTACCAAGAATGTCAGATCCAGCAATAACATAGTTCTTACATATGTCCTACCAATTTCCATTTGATAGTATTGGGGGACAAAGCAGCTATTTGGGGTTTGGGAGTCAACTGACTATTATCTTGGAATCAGTGGAAGAAGTAGCCAAGATTAGAGTTGGAAGGACCAACCAGTTTATTCTTATAAGCCAAATTATGTAGTTTCCAAATAGTAACCCCATTAGAGCTTTTGGATTGCATAAAGGACTTCCATATGGATGTCCTATTTGGTATTCAATGATTTCCAGAGGAAAAAAAAAATCAGCAACAGCAAGAAGGAGTTGGAAGGTTTTAGCAAACTCCTCCCAGTAGACCTTAACTTAAATTTTCCAGGCCTGGAATATCTCCTCCACAGCTCCCTGACACTCGTTACCCCAAGAGTGAGAGGAAGCCACATGAGTGAAAAGGGGCCCCTTTCTCTTGGGGATAATGTGGGACACACCTCACAGTCACTTGTCACTTTGAAATTCGCCTCTCCCAGGAGTGTGGAGAAGGATTACAGAAACCTGGCAGATAATTAACATTTCCCGGTGTGAACGGAAGGGATTTGTCACACAATGACTTGAACATCATGACTTTCTCACTAAACCAGAGGAAAAAGTAGGTATGTATTTGCAGGAAAATTCCATTGAAGGACAGCTAAGGAACAGGAGCAGTGTAGTAAATTGTTAACCATTTGGTTAACCAGGACTCATCACATTACCACATCTGGATTTCCCAGTTTAGACTTAAAATAGACAGAGGTGATTGCAGCATATTAACTTCCTTGACCTTTCCCAAGCCCTCTGTAGCCTTTGGGAAGCCATGATAATTGACTAGAGTAGATGAGGGGAAATTTAGCTTTTCAAATTCTTTGGTGGTTTGGCTTTTGAATAAAAAGGATCTATCATATTGAATTAAATATCAGTGATGAACACTAGCGGATGACCTGAGAAAAGTAGGTAACCACCTTTGGATTTAAGGCAATCATTTAGTCTCCAATTCACCAATGAAAATATTCCATTCATTTGCAATTGACAGAAGCACCTAAAGCTAAAGTGTTTCTATATTTCAAGTGTCGAAGAATTAATACAGAGATTTGAACCCATACTGATTGTCATGAAGATAGTTTAAGGAGATGAATCTTAGGATTGATTAGGAGAGATGGAAAGGAGTTGAAGAAAACAAAAACTGGGACAGATATTCCAGGTGCAGGGGACGGGGGGAACAAGGCAGGAATAGATGCACAATCTTTCTGGTACAACAAGGAGAGGTACTAGTAATAAAGATGAGGATAATGGTGGTATTTATTAACTTGTTACCTATGTGTCATCTTCTCATTTTATTCTTAACATTATCAGGGAATTTATGTTATTCTCATTTCATAGATGAAAAACTGAAGATTAGATAATTTAAGTATCAGGCCATACTTGCAAGAAACTTAGGTGCCAAGCTAAGTAGTTTGTAACTGTGTCCTTTACAATAGATAATTTTGTTAACTTCAGTGGAATGCAGAGCTTTTATATTCTGAGCTTTTGGAGGAGAAATACTGAGTTTTAAGTTCTTGCCTTTTAGGCATTTTTTGTGTGTGTGTGGCAGAAATAAAATTAATATAAAAGTATTTTGTTAGGAATCTATAGTGTAATTCATAAGTAGACAAGTTTTTGAAGAATGTGATGTGTGAGATGGGAAGATAAACTTTTATCTGAAAATATCTCTGATGGCTTGGGATAAGTTTATGAAGTTCTACAGATGAAGATATTTTTCTTGGAGCGCAAGAATATTTTGGAATTTTCTAGAATCTTGGTTCTTCTTTCCTCCTCTCTTTTTCTTTCTTTCTTACTTATTGAGCTCCTGCTTAGTATGTGGTATTTTGCTTCAGGTTGAGGATATATAAAGAAAAAGTTATCTTCTTGGAAGATAACTTAAGAGTGTGATAAGGAAATAGGACAACTACTCTTTGCCACATAGCTCCTTAAGGGCAGAGCGTGGAGGAAATGTGCCTTGGAGGAGGCTGAGACTATCAGAAAAGATTGGGTAGAGGGTAAGTAATCTAGCAGAAGTCTAAGAATAGATTGTATAGTGAGTAGACATTCCAGGAAATGAGGAAGACCTTTTCAAAGGTCTGGTAGTGTGAAATGAAGCCATTATAAGGTTGAAGAATGGTGAGCTATTTATTATTTTTTGTTGTTTTTAAATATTTTACTTATTTTTCCTTTTTTTTAAAGATTTTATTTATTTTTTCATGAGAGACATACAGAGAGAGAGGCAGAGACATAAGCAGAGGAAGAAGCAGGTTCCCTGTGGGAAGCTTGGTGTGGGACTTGATCCCAGGACTCCAGGATCACAACCTGAGCTGAAGGCAGCTGCTTAAGCACTGAGCCACCGAGGTGCCCCTAAAGATTTTATTTATTTATTTATTTATTTATTTATTTATTTATTTATTTGAGAAAGCACATAAGAGGAGGGGCAAAGGGGAAGGAAGAGAGAGAATGTCATGCAGACTCCATGCTGAGCATGAAGCCCGTCACAGTGCTCAATCTCATGACCCCAAGATCACGAGACCTGTGCTGAAATCAAGAGTCAGATGCTCAACAGACTAAGCCACCCAGGTGCCTATGTTCACTGTTTTTAGGACATGAATTGGATGGGCAGAGGATTGATAGGGGAAGGATTTGTGTTGGTCATTAGAGGGCCATATTTTTCCTACAAGAGTTTAGATTTTATCCTGCAGCTAGAAATAACTGCAAGGTAATTGACAGGCAACCAGGAAGTCCAGGGCTGTACTGACTTCAGGCACAGCTATTTTCAGTTGTTTCTCAACTCTGGTTCTGTGGGTCAGCCTCATTCTTAGGTAAATATGGCACCCAAAGTCTAAGCTTATATCTAGTAGCTCTTGCAAAAAGAGGGTAATGTTTTCATTATGTTTCCATTAAACGTCATAGGGAGAATTCTCAGGATTATGTTGGATCATGTTCCTTTGTCTGAACTAGTCACTGGAGACAAGAGGATGTCAACTTTGATTAACTGGTCATATTGTCATCTGGACTTGGGGAGTGGGATCCATCTAAATCTCATGGCCATTTCCCCAAAGAGTTGCTGGATGGAACATATATTTCCATCAGTAAAGACTAGAAAATTTTGATTAAAGATGTGACATAATTAGTTTGGTATTGGAAACCTCTTGTTTTATCTTAAAAATACACATCATTTTGCCCTAACATAAAGGAAACATTTTCTATTTTTTTGCCAACAGGAAAAAAAAAACCCAATCAAATATTGGGTTTTAATATCAAAATGGCCCCTCAAATATTAAGCAAAATTAATTGTTTTCGAAGATGTTCCATGTTTATACAAAGGCTATACATACTTACTATAGCAGATAGTATAGGTGGCCCACCCAGATACTTTTCACTGGGCTGATGAGCTAGGACAGGTATTGTTAGCTCCCTGTCTAATAGGCTGGACCAATGACATGGTGCCTGTTCACTCTATAGAATTCCTTAAGGGATCAGGCTCAGGCTGGACTTTGAAAAGCATGCCTTTGCCTAACTCATCCCTTTACCCAATCTTGCTCTAATTGCTTCTTCACAGGTTTCTCCTGAGAGCCCTCCCTCTATTATGTCTCACACAAGAACCACCATCTGAGGCTCTGTTTCCTGGGAACTGACCTTTGACACCTATGGACACATTTCTGTGTAGTTCAACGACAATGATGTATTCTCACCTAAGATCTTTTAAGGGAGTCACTGAGTGCCCATTTCTTTCTAGGAATGGTAGCTAAAATAAAGAATGGGAAGAAAATGCAGATAAATTCTTTGTTACCTCTCTGCTCTGCTTGGACAAGGCTTGTTTTCTCTGGAGTCCTAAAGGCTTGCTTGAAATTCTGTTTCTTTTTCCTCACTGAACAAATAATCTATTACTATGTGCATTTCAGAATTTTCTCAGGAAAATCAAGGTCTTTGATTTGTTGCTTTCATAATCCATGTCACCCCACCCTCATGGAGCCTTGGGATACAAAGGAGAACATAGCTCTGTTCTAATCTCACAGTGTTCTTCTTAAATGAAAAAAAAAATTATGACAATCTTAATATAATACATGTGCTTACATTTTAGCTCAACCAGGGGCCAGCCATATAGATCCCAGTGATATAGAGATTTGATTTCTTTTTGCTTCTAAATATGTCTTTATTACAGAGATTAATTGAGTAAAATAATTGTCTGGTTCTGAAAGTGACTGGGATTTTTGTAATGGTTGCCCTTGGATTCTAAGTAAATGACATGTTTTGAATCAGAGAGCAACTGCACAGGTTATTACAGAAAGTATTAATGATAAATAAAGCAAGACCTGCTGAGTTCCTAAAAGCTGATGAGTTAGAAACACATGTTTACTTTCAATCACTATTTGGTATCTCTTGATTTGGTCAGAATTCCCCTTCTACCTCTGGAAGAGTCATCACTTAGAGAAAGTTCCCTGAGGAGAGGATGTTGGTTTTAAACATCTGATCTTTGGGAAACTCAGCAAAGTCTCATGGTTCAGTGCCTAGTTTGTCCATCAAAATACTTAGTGAAAAGAATATTTATTCTGTTTTAATTTCCACTGCAGAGAATATGTCAGGAGCTAGAAGTTATTGGCTAAGCTTCTAATATTTCTACCATGAACATATTTGTAAGTTCAAAAAACCTGAGAAGATCTGCATCTTACCCTGGTAGCAGGTTGATTGTGATGTGAAGAATGGTATGGATCATGGGAGAAACTCCTTGTGTCTTACATAACAATGAGATTGTTACTCAACAGACCTGCTAATATAAGCTTCATTTTATTTCTGGGCTCCACCTAATTTTGTTCATTTGCCATCTTGTGGTTTCACCCTCAAGCAATTTTCCTAATACCCTCCTCCCTGTGGTACCACATTTTTTTTCCATTTGACAATATTTTTTTTTCTTATTGAAACTTTATTTTCCTCCATCCAACCCAAAGATGAGTTTTCTGTGTACCTAGGATTTTATGATCATTCCTACCTGAGACAGCTATTTTCCCATACCACCTCTGTGCTTATACTCTTGGATACTGTCTTTTTATTACCCACATTTTTCCCCTTTATCCTTCTTCAATATTTTACTTGCCAGATAAGCTTCAGGAAGCAGAGAAAAACCCACTGAACCAAATATGCATTAACTCATTTTGACAGGTAGCCTGAAGGCTACTAGATACTTTTTTGAAGTAGATACTTTTCCAGAACAAGTTTCTTTTTAAGTTTGATTCTGTATTGTTTTCCTAGATGTAGCATGGATGATTCAGTTACAATTCTTAAGCAAATTGGAGGAAATGCAATAATATCAAAGGTTGTCAGTAAATGATGTGATTTTATGATAATGGCTTAATAATTTTGAAAGTGTTTAGAAGAAAAATTACAGAAAGAAAATTATTGCAATAAAAATGCGGCTTTGAAAAATGGAATTATCCTCCAAATGTTGTCACAACAAGTGTAAAATAAAAATAGAGTGTACATAGTGGACAATAAAATGATAGCATCTAAGAACAAAATCAGTTAACAAAACTTTCCCAGAAATGACATAGAAGGGGAAGAACTGGGCATAGTTTAAGAGATAAAAGTGGCCATAGAACTAGAAGCATATATGCAGATATATTTGTATTTTTAATAGATCCAATCATATTTAGGGAGCCTGGGTGGCTCAGCAATTGAGTGTCTGCCTTCGGCTCAGGGCATGATCCCTAGGGTCCAGAATCGAATCTCATATCGGGCTCCTTGTGAGGAGCCTGCTTCTCCCTCTGCCTATGTCTCTGCCTCTCTTTGTGTCTCTCATGAATAAATAAATAAATAAAATCTTAAAAAAAGAGATCTGATTATATTTTATAGAGTATGTACAGATCAGAATTTGGAAATTTCTGTGAGTCACTCACAAACAGCTTTGTACACATTGCTTTCATTTTGGTATGTTGTCCCAGGAATTTCATCATGACTTCAAGAAAGTGATGTTCAGTTCTTGTTTTTCCATGACAATGCCAGCCAAAGAAACATTTCAGTCTCTTGCTCCATAGTGATCTATGAAATCAGTTATTTTCAGATTGTACTTGATTTCTTTTGACCTTGAGGTTCTGTTTGTCATTGAAATGGGCCTCCCCTCTGCAGATGTTGAGAAGCTGCTGAGTTCATCCTTAGACGATGAAGTCATTGTTGACCACTGTCATGGACATCTTTGTGAGCTCATGCTGAGCACTAAGTCCAGCTTAAATGAATTGCAACATATCATCTAGGAATATGATTATGGAATTATACAACCACAGATACTCCCAAGGTAGTGAACACATTTAGTGAGTGGTGTTAGAGGACCGAGGCCAAGTAAACATTTTGGAAAGGTAGAAAGAAGTTGAGAAAGAGGTTCAGATATCCTAGGAAGGTAGAGGAGACCTTGAAAGGTAGAAAGAGCTGTAAAAATTCACTGCCACCAAGCTTAACCTGGGCATAACTTGCTCAGCAAATGCTTACTTTTTTGTTTTTTCTATTTCCATGTGTATCCTCACTGTCCTCCTCCTTCAAGGTAGAAATGTGTCCATTTGGCTTGAGAATGTGTCCATATTACATCTTAAACTATTTCCTTTGTAAATAACATTTTCAAAAAATGTTTTTATAACAATTTCCAAGTAGAGAACAATGGATATTTCACTATAATTGCCTTCAGAAATTTGTAATGAATTCTCTCTCTCCCTTAAAATTAAATCCTATGGGATGCCTGGGTGGATCAGGAGTTGAGCATCTGCCTTTGGCTTAGGGCATGATCCTAGAGTCCTGGGATCAAGTCCTGAGTCGGGTTCTTTGCATGGAGCCTGCTTCTCCTCCCTCTTCCTATGTCTTTGCCTCTCTCTCTGTGTGTCTCTCATGAGTAAATAATTAAAATCTTAAAAAAAATTAAATCCTGTAATGTCATCTTCATATGCTTCATACACGTCTTAGGAAGATCATTAAATTCAAGCAATGTGTAACTGGAATCCTAAGATACTCACTACAAAATGAAAATGCTGCCACTTGAATTATTATATATCTTTTTAGGAAGGAAAAACTAACATATAGAGCATCAATATGCATGCTATTGTGACTTAGGCTACTCTTTTTGCTTCCTTCGCTAGTGGACTTGCTGACCAGTTTATGCCTTTTGTAAATCTTGATTAATATTTAAAGAACAAGTAATTACTCATTAGTAAAATGAGTAATATGAAGCTGATGGGTAATTAAGCTTAGGGAAGATTTCTGCTCCTGCTGCTAGGATGCTTGTTGTGTCTGAAGACCTAGAAGTATAAATGGCTTTGTCATATAAATTAGATTTCCATGTTGTTATGTTTAAAGTGTCCATGTAGGAACCTGGAGTAGCCTAACTTTGATACCTGCTCTTTTTCTTTTTAGGGCCTAAAGAGGAAGGGATTTTTAGGTGCAAAGATTATTTGGAGATGTTTGGATTTATGAATGAGCTAATTGGATAAGTTAGTGTCAGACGATATCTAAAATTTCACTTTTACCTAGAAGTTGGCATTTATGGAGCGAGTGAGTTTTGGGGTGCTTTAATTATCTGAAGAACTAATTTGTTTGCCAATAAAAATCTATGAAAAAATGTATTTTCAAGCATAGGTGGATGATGTAAATTTTTACAATTTTCATTGATTATTTTAATTGCAAATTTAAATAATAATAGCAGTGATAATAGCAGTGACAGCAGCAGGAGTAGGAGTGTGATCATAAATTTTATTGTATAAACAGGAACATTTTTGAAAGTGAAAGTAAGGTATTATTAATAATTAAGAGCAGAGCAGCCAGCTTAAACTAGAATATATAATGATACTAAATAATGACACTAAATAAGAATGGGTAGTAAGTATGTTCCATTCAATAATCCAAGTGGTCCAGTCCAATCGAGATATTAGTTACATACACACACACACACACACACACACACACACACTCCAGCATTCAAAAAGAAATTTAGATATAATCAAAACTTTTGCTTGCATTTCTTGAATACCATGAACATAAGCACATATCATAAAAACATAATTTCAAATCTCCCTTTATCTTTCAACAAATTTCCTCACATACGGCACCAGTGCCTTTCTATTATTTAAAACTCCTGAAATTGTGTTGGCCTGCATCCTCCCTGAAAGCCTTCCCCTTTGCTCTAGTCTGGCAAGGCTGGACCTTTCTGGAGGACTAGGAGAGAGGAATCAACTAAGCTGGTAAAGTATGGTCCTCTTTAGCAAGCAAGGAGTGGGCAAAGCTGCCAATATTCACCTATTAATAATCTTGATCCTGTGCCAATAGCTTATTTTAATAGAGAAATCTCTAATAGAGAAATCTTGTATTAAAAGAGAATCTCTAATCATGGTGCTATGATAGAATTAGAAACTTCATCTAAATTTCACCCTTGCTATAGATGCACTTGACATCCCCGTATTACAGAGGAGAGAACTGAGGTTTACCAAAAGTAGGTAAGTTGCTCAAGTGGTAGAGCCAGGAATTAACCATGGCAGTTTGACTCAAGAACTGTTGCTCTAGCCCAGTAAGTGCAAGACAGGCTTCAATGTGTTCTCATTGAGATTGCTTAAATGTAGCAAAAAGTCTCACAAATTTTAGTAAAAGATTCGCTATAACGAAACATGTCCAGTTTAAGCACATAATTGTGTTAGCAAGGATTCTTTCCCACTTTGAAAATCACTCTAGCAGGAATGGAATATCTAGAGCTCCTAATAAATGAACCCAATGTGAAAATAAATGCATGTGAACACAGGTTATTTGGAACACTTATGCAAAAGTGAGTAGAACACACAGTGAGAATGGCCTATTTTTCATACAGTTGGAAGGAGCCGTCATTCACTGAATTTAGCTGCTATTGCCAGAAAGACATTAAGCCATTTTTTATGACTGCCTGAAGGATATCAGATGAGCTATCCATTGTACATCAATAATAATTTGCTTTAGATTAATGAGGAACTAAAACTGTTTCTAATAAATGTCTAAATGCTTAGCATATTTTGAAAACCAATCATTTTCTGAAAATTAGATTTCTTCTCTGTCCTTAAAAAAGAGCTGGAGGTGGGGGAGGAAGAAAAGCTAGCCAAATGTTTTGGAAACAGAGAAATGTGAAAACAGTAAATGAGAGAATATGCATTCCAGGGCTTTGTTTTGTAATCTCAGCTGTTTAGAAGCATGCCCTGTGGTCCAAAGTGCTCTAATTTACAGCAAATAAGATGCCACAGAACCTTCCATGCAGGTTCCTTGGCAAAGTCCATTGGCTACCTAATGGCTGGTCGGAGTCTTCAGTAACAACTAAGTAGCTAGAATACATTGGAAATAGGTGCCTTCTTGTCCAAATCATGGTCTTTGTGTCCTGGCAATCCTCTACAGTGATTGGATAACTGGAATGTGTCTTGGAATGTGGATGGATGGGTCTCACTTTCTGTCTGGTCTTTTTTTTTTTTTTTTTGTATTTAGAATGTATCATGGGAAAAGAAAAATGTAGGCTCAACTCATCTGTTAATTTGATACTTTTATAAGTCTCTTTTTCCTGAGGACTTTCTTATGAAATTGAAAGGGGAAAAGAAATCTACTGGAGAGGTGGGAAGCAGAGAAATATTTTTTCCCTAAACATATCTGAGTTATTCAAATGTAATGCCAAAATCTTAAGGGTAATCTAATGTTTGGTAAACTTACTGTTCATCAGACAAAAGAAGACAAATACTACTTGTAGAATCCCTGCCCCCCAATCTCAGGTTTGTTTTGTGGAAGGAATGGAAGTAGTACAGAATATTGTGGTGAAACAGTAGTACATTCTGAACTGGGTTTCTAGTCTCTGTTAGAGCATTCCCTCTAGCAAGGTGCAGCAAATGTAAGGATCTCAATTTCTGGGTTTTCTGATGCATGAGCCACAGTTTTCATTGTCTTTTATTCAACAACAATAAATAAAAAGTGGGTGTGTTTGGTCACATTTCAGAATGGAGTCATTTACTAAAGAGCAGAAAGGGTTTAATCTCAATGATTAAGTGACTGTATAAAACCAGCTAAGAGTCTGTGGCAAAGATTTGCCCATATGTGTGTTCTTACTTCATCTTTGAGACACAGCTGGACTATATTTCCTTTATAGCTTGATGTGGTCATGTGCCTGAGCTCTGTCCAATGGATCTGAGAACCGTGATAGGTGCTACTTCCAGGCCTGGCTCACAAAACCCTCTTATAAACCATCTCTTTTCTTTTTTTTTTTTCTCATGTGCTGGCTGAATGGCGGGAGTCTCTAGAACTTAGAGGGTGCAGAACCACAATACAGAAGGAGTATGAGTCCCTGAATGAGCACATGGAAAGACTACCCCACCAGAAAATCCATGACCAGCCAGTAAGAAGCCTGAGAATAAAATGTTATTGTGTCAAGTGATTGTTTTTTACAGCAGCTAGCCTTACTTTGGTGACACTGAGTTGGTTTTTGTCATGACTAGGGTGATGGCTTTGTATGACAATAGTCCTGCTGTTTATGTTATGTTGTTTAGGTTCTGGTCCTGGCATCTGCCTGATAGTAGATGCATGATTCTGGGCAGATAACTAATCTTTTTCTCTGGCCTCAGTATTTGTATTTCAACAGCAAAATGAAGACTTTGGACCAAAGCCTGTAAGATAAGTTAGAGATTTTTTGGTTGATAGAAACTCGACAGACTTAAGCAAAAGGAACTTAAAGGATACAGGAACTTGTAAGGCTCACAGTATCAAAGATGATGTTAGAGAGTCAGATTGGGAGAGGGCAAGACTCAGAGGGGATCTAGTGACCTAAGCAGAAATAGGTAGTTAAGAATATTGTCATGGGGCCCCTCTTGGGTTTATCATAGGTCTTTTCTATCCTTGTATATTGGTTAAGTTTTGCTCAGTAACAAACCACTTCAAAATTTTGTGGCTTAAAACAGCATTTGTGCAGCTCATGATTTTGCAGGTTGACAGTTTGAGCTGGTTTCAGATGAACATTTATGCAGATACAGAGCAGGTCCAGCTGATCTTAGCCTGGTTTACTTCTGTATCTTCCATTAGCTGCTATGTTGATTGAGAGCTGGTCCGTTCAAGATGGCTCAACTAGGATGACTTATTTCTATGCCATGTGTCTCTCATCCTCCAGCAAGCTAGCAAGAATTTGTTCATGGCAGCTGAGTGGGGATCCAAGAGTGGTATAGAGTACACAGTCTTTTGAGGCTCATGCTCAGAACTTTCAGTCACTTCTGCCACATTCTGTGGGCCAGACCAGCCCAGATTTAAGGGATAGGGAAATAGACTTCAGATCCTGATTAAAGGAGCTGCAAAATTCATATTGCAACGTGGTATAAATATGGGGGTAGTTGTGGAAAAAGATGGTGACCATTTCTGCAATTAATCAAACCTTGCTTGGATCATAATACTTCTTGAGTATGAGAGGACTGGCCAATTTCACACTCCTCCTTAGGGTGAACACAATTTGGGAGAAGCTAGTTCCCAAAATGAAATTAGAACAAAGGGAAAATGACCTGAGCTTGACAACCCTGCTTTTGAACCCACCACCATGAACTAAATATGTGATCTCAGAAAAACAGAATTTCTCAGAAACTACTTTCTCATCTGCAAAGTGGGTTAGTTATACTTAAAAGATTTTTATAAGAATTAGAGTTTCTAAAAGTAAGGCATGTTTATATACATAGTAGACACCCAGTAAATTCTCTAGTTTTCATCTTGAGTTAACAGTGCAATGAAATGTAGATTCACATATTTTAGACAGTTTTCTTTAGGTTCTTTAGAAAGTAATACAGAACTTTCTATACTACAGCTCAATCTATTGTTGCTTTTACCACAGGATTCAGAAGCATTAGTCATTAAAAAGATCTGTCTTCACCATTCTCAGTAATTAAGGTTGCTTCAAGGCTGTTCTCAGCTGGTAAATATTGGGGTGGCCACATTGTGTTTCCATCTCTTCTTATTGGTTGAGTGGTGGGAGGTGTGTTTTAGTCTGTTCTGGCTGCTATAACAAAAATACCATAGACTAGATGACTTGGACGGAGAACATTTATTTCCCATAGTTCCAGAGGATGAGAGATTCTTGATTGAAACACCTGCAGATTCAAAGTCTAGTGAGGGCCCACTTCCTAGTTCATAGATAGCTGTCTTCTTGCTGTGCCATCACATGGTGGAAGGGGTGGAGGAGCTCTCTGGGCACTAATTCCACTCATAAGGCCTTCATCTTCATGACCTAATCACCTATCAGAGGCCCCACCTCCAAATGCCATCACTTTGGGGATTGGGTTTCAACATATAGATTTGGAGGGTCACGAATATTCAATCTATAGAAGGGTGCCATTCTGATTGGCTGGTGCTTGTGCTCTATCATTGTTAAATGTACTCCTTGGCTATATCTAAGGAACACATCACAGCCAAAAAGGATTCTCTTCTGGAAAATACTGTGGATTTACAGAGCCAGAAGTGCCGTTTGTCTCCAAAGGTGTTTAACAAATGTGTATTGAATGAATATTTGAATGAGTAGATAGGTAAATGAATGATTTGGTGAAATCTCCTAGTTACCTGGTAACAGCTTTAAAAATAAGAAATATCTTAATTAGATGCAGATTATGATTTAACTCTGAGAGCTACTAGAAGAGACATTTTAGGGATAGAATTGTGGTTGTAAACTACAATAAAATTGCATGCTTACTTTGTATTTTTTTCTTGAAATGATTTATCTCTCCATACTAAACTATCTCTTGAAATTAATAATACCAGGACTTGCTACCTTGTGTATAAAACTGAATTTTGTTAATCTGTCCTAGAACTAAGTGTTTTGAGCTTTTGGGATTGTGTACAGGGAGTGTACCTCCTAGTTTTTTTTTAAGATTTTTATTTATTTATTCATCAGAGAGAGAGAGAGAGAGAGAGAATGAGGCAGAGGCACAGGCAGAGGGAGAAACAGGCTCCATGCAGGGAGCCCAACGTGGGACTTGATCCTCGGTCTCTAGGATCACGCCCTGGGCTGAAGGTGGCGCTAAACCACTGAGCCACCTGGGCTGCCCCTTCCTAGTTTTTTAAATTACAATTTGGTGAACAGATGTTTGGTGGCTTTGCCCACTTTAAAATCCCAAACTGGAAGTGGAATATAGATAGGGATTAAGAAGACATGACTGCACTCATGGCCACCCTATCCCCTCATGCTTCGTGAATGTTGAAAGTGCATTCTGTCTTATTTTTCCAAACTAGAGCTCTGTGGTGGATTTTAGCCTGTCTGTGTGTCCTTTCCTCTTCACTTGGAATTTAAAGGACAACCAGCTCTAGAAGAAGGCAGGGAATGGTCAGCAAAGTCCCTTCTCAGGAAGGAGCAATGAAGTTTCATCAAGACACAGTGGATTCTGTTTGCTAAGAAGATCCCATGTGGCCCACCTGAAAAATAGATGCATCACTTATCTTATTGGAGAATGCCCCATAGAATTTATAATTATCAAAGGGTCAAAATTAGGGTGATTGTATGTACTGAATACCCTAGTTTGGGACATTCCTGGTTTATACATTTTTTTGTCATCCCTCCAGGTTAGCATTTATTCCTGATGTTTTTCTTTAAGTGAGGAACTATTGTCATTTGTATTAAAATAATCTAGAGTAGACTTGGAAGACCTCCACATTATACTTTCACTTCCCCCATGCACTTGCCTTGTGGTGTGTGAGATGTATGTGGGATAAAGAGGGTTCTCATTTCAACAAGTGGTCAGATCAGAAAAGGAACAGACATGACCCATTTTTCTTTTCCTAACTCATTTGTCCTTTGGGCTACTTTTGTAGTATGTCCTTATAACAAACTATATCAGATAAGCAAGTAATATTAACAGCTACTATATATTGATATGTAAAGCATATATTTATATGTAAAACACTGTGCTAAGTACATATATAAGCACAATCCTTATGGCAGCCTTTTAAGGTACATAATTTATTAGCCCCATTTTAATATGAGGACACTGAGGCTTAAAGAACTTTGCTAACTTGCTGAAGGATCATGTACGTCGGAATGGCAAGAGTGGGGATTTGCAGGCAGGCCTACTTGACTCCAAAACCAGCCCTCTTGATCATTATATCAGCCATAGTGGAGACCTCTTGATTCTCACCATGATTCATGATTCATGAAGATGATAATGATTGACATTTCCACACACTCACTACTTGTCAGACACTGTACTCTGTGCGTGATGTTTATTAAAGTTAGTGTGCTTAGTTTATTAAATCTTCACAACCATCATAGGAAACAGACGTTATTACTGTTTCTTGTGTGTATACCTAGTGTACCTAGTAGCTGCGGTAGCACTCTAATAGAAATCAATCTCTCTTCTTACAGAAGAGAAAACTACATCTTAGACTGTCATTAACCATAGCACCTCAGGAAGACATTCTTTCCAAGAAAGTGCCTTGGCTACTTTAAGTCTTTCTGTTGCAGTTTGTACAGGTTACAACCCTTCTCTTCCAAGCTAAAAACGGGAAGAGAGGGAAAAAGTAGGGTGGAACCCTGTGACCCTTTAAGTTAAAACAGCCTCTAAATGATAAAGGGATAGGGAAATGAGGATATTTACATTTTAAAAGTTGGATGTTTCTATTACTTTAAGAAAGAGGGATTTTGTACACCTGCCCCTCAATATTGCCACCATACACACACACACACACACCTTTGCATTGCTTTTGTAAATCAACAGGGAATGCAATTTCATGAAATTGGCTTTGTGAGACTGGTCACAGTGAGCTTTCATATTGACTCTGAGCCAGGAGGGAAAATACAGCAGACACAGAATTGAGAGATTGTAACTACGTAGTCTGGCTCTGCCTTTTCTACCACCAAAAATGATGGGAAAAAAAAGAAAAAAGAAAAAAAAGAAAAGAAAAAGAAGTAGAAAAACAAAACCCGAGACAGAAGGTAGGAGGAGACACTGGGGCAGCTCCAGCTTTCAGCAAGCCGGCTCTGTTCCACTTCCTTTTGATTGTCCAGGAAAGCTAAGAAAAGTAAAAACAGGGCTGTGAGTGCGTGAAAGCAGCCCCGTGGAAACGTTATGTTAAACAATCGGCCTGTGGGTCAATTGTGAAGGGCGTTAATGTGCGAGACCCCGATAAAGAGATTTGCACGAATGGCCACAAAGCATTTCATATTTAAATACAGTTCCAAGTTTGTTCTGCACAACAGTATAAATATAACTAAGGTAGGGTGGAGAATGAGATTTGGAAATCAGCCGATTTTAAGGAAGCCAACACAAACACTCCATCAAATGCAATGTTTCACACAGGCTTTTGTACTCATTACTAGTTGTTGGCATAAGCTCATAAAAACAGAAAAGAGGCTGTGAAACGTAGTGGTTGAGATATTGTATGCCCTGGTGGCAATAAAGTAGACTGTTTATCTGAAAACAGCCTTCTTGTCATGTACATTGCGTTTCCTGGAGGGTGACAGTCTTGTTTTGTTTCATGGTGGTAGTGAGAGACTAGAGAAGTCAGAGTTTCAGGAGGGCTTCAATTCCTTTTCAGTGGTTAGTTCTTCATGGGATAGGTCAGAGGGCGAAAGTACCTAACCTTGAAAGCTTTTTAAATTAGATTTTTAATATAAAGGAATATATTTTAGCTTCTTTAACAAATTCATATTGCATGAAAGGGTATTTTACAATAGACTAAGCAGGCCATATAAAATTAAGTAAAGCTGGATCTGGTGCCTAAAACTATTTGGCAGAAATCCCTGAAAAGCCACATTTGAACATTTTTAATATATATTATAAGGCAGAAAAGAATAATTATCTTCTATTGAAGTTCCCAAGTGAGAGAAATACATTTGTAGAACCCTTTCAAAGAAAACTGTCTGTATTGCAAAATTGTTGTGTTTGGGATAATGTCCTCCCTGCTTTGGCATATGGACTGTGGCTTGTTTCTCAGAGAAGAAGCAGGCACGACCCAGACATTACTCCACTATTTCATTTGAATCCTACCTTGAGCAAGGTGTTTTTGCCAAGGGCCTTGAAATACTTGGCTAAGAAGTTTCCAGAACAAAGACTTTTGAACTCCGTGCATGGATACCACCTCGGAGGATTTGGCAACAAAAACCACCTGGGTGATTGAGGCTCTCTATTTCTAACCTGCACTCTTGATGTGAAATAAATTGCCTATCTCTTTCCTCTATTTCTTTCTCCAGAGAGGGTCACCTTTCATGGGAGGCACTCATGTGTCCAAAGCATTGCATTTCTGAGGCCAGTTTCTGTTTTAGTATAGGTTCCTTCAAACACAGACCCTCAGATAAGAATTTTGGTATAAGTAGATCATTTGGGAGTGTATCCTAGGAAACACACTGAGGGAGTGGGGGAAGAGGGAATGAAAAAGGAAACATCCTTCTAGGGCTCGGTCCTGCTGGGGACCCTTTGCATCACTGTGTAAAACACAATGAAAAACTGTTCCTTGGGCGATGATGCAACACAGGCATGTATCTTATTCACTAACTCTAGTTCCTCCTGTGTCAAGGATGGCTCCTGAATTATTATCCTCCATCTGAAACTTTAAAGACTGTCTAGGTTGATGTACCTGCAGCCAGAGAATGACCTTGGGCAGAGAAAGGCAAGGGAAACTGGCTCCATCTATGTGAGAACTCTTTTTAGGCTCCCTTGGTGGGACCCAGGGAGCATCAGCTGTAGCCACCAAATCTTCCAGATAAAGCAGGTTTCTTGCAAACTAAAAGCTCTTAGTTTTGATACATGCCCCATTCTGTTTTTTAATTTTTCTTTTCCTTCTTTTTTTTAAAAAAAATATTTATTTATTTATTCATAAGAGACAGAGAAAGGCAGAGACATTGGCAGAGGGAGAAGCAGGCTCCATGCAGGGAGCCTGATGCAGGACTCAATCCCAGGAGTTCTGGATCATGACCTGAGCTGAAGACAGACACTCAACCACTGAGCCACTCAGGCACCTCTGTTTTAAATATTCCTTAATGTAAATCTTTGCAGTAAATGGGTGACTATGCCTGTTAATGTCCTTAATTGCTAAAAAAAAGGTAATAATTATAGAACTTATTTATTGAGTCCCTGTCCTGGGTCAGATGCATTCATTAACTTATTTAATTATCTCATGACAAACATAAAAATTAACTCAATCTGAGTTCTAGACCTGAACATAAAAACAAAATATGAAACTAAGAATAGAAGTTAAAAATGTAAAACTTCCAGGATATTGGGGAAATCTTCATAACCTTGAGATGGACAATGATTTCTTAGCTATGACTCAAAAGCATTCATTTAAAAAGAAAAAAAATTAAATGTATGTGATAAAATTTAAACTCTCTGCTCCTCAAATGGTATTGTTAAGAAAATATACAGGCATGTTATGACTAAGGGAAAGTATTTTCAATATATATCTGATGAAGGACTTTTATGTAAACTAAATAGCTCTTAGAATTCAATAATAAAAAGACAATCTCATACAAAAATAGGCATAAGACTTGAATAGAGACTTCAAAATGGAATTTATAGAAATGGCCATTGTTATTGACTAAATGTTTGTGTCCCTCCAGAATTCAAATGTTGAAGCCCTAATGCTTAATGTGATAGTATTTGGAAATAGGGGTTAGGAGAGGTATTAAGAAATAGTGAGATCATAAGGGTAGGATCCTCATTTGATGAAAACAGTACTCTTATAAGAAGAGACACCAGATCATTCTTTCTCTCTCCTTCTCTCCCTTTATTTCCCCTTCCCTCCAACCCCCTACTCCTTCCTATTCCTGCTGTGAGGACACAGCAAAGATGGCTCTCTGAAAGCCAGAAAGAGTACCTCACTATGCTGGCATTTTGGTTTCAGACTTACAGCTTCCAGAGAAAGCTGGGAGCTGAGAAAATAAATTTCTGTAAGCAATCCAGTCTATGGTTTTGTTATGGCAGCCCAAGCTGATCAATACAGCCACAAAGCCCATGGAAAGATGTTCAACATTATTGGTCATGAGGGAAATGCAAATTAGAAACACAGTGAGGCATCACTATACACCCACCACAATGATGAATTTTAAAAATCAACAATACTAAGTGTTGACAAGGATATAGAGCAACTGTGTATCTTACCCATTGCTGGTGTGAGTGTAAAATTTTACAACCACTTAGCAAAACAGTTTAACAGTTTCTTTTTTTTTTTTAAGATTTTATTTATTTATTCATGAGAGACACAGAGAGAGGCAGAGACATAGGCCAAGGGAGAAGTAGGTTCCATGCAGGGAACCAGATGCGGGACTCGATTCTGGATCACTCGATCCTGGGTCTCCAGGATCACACCCTGGGCTGAAGGTGGCGCTAAACCACTGAGCCACCTGGGCTGCCCCAGTTTAACGGTTTCTTATAAAGTTAAACATCTACTCTATGAACCTGCAGTTTGTCTTCTGGACCAAGAGAAATAAAAACTTATGTACACAAAGAAGTTTTGCACATGTTTATGGAAGATTTATTTATAATAGTCAAGCAGTGGGAATAAGCCAGGAGAATGGATAAATAAATTTTGGCTTATACTGTACAAAGGAACACAATTCAGCAATAAAAAAAGAATTAACCTCTGATACATGCAACAACATGGATGAATAGTCAGCAAAAGAAGTGAGATGGAAAATGATACTACTATGTGTTCCATTTAATTGAGTTTCTATACTAGACACAATCAAACTACAGTGGTAGAAATCATATCAGTGTTTGCCCAGGAACAGAAATGGACTGAGTGCAAAGGGGCATGAAAGAACTTTCTGAGGTGATGGAAATGTTTTATAGCTCGAAGGGCTGGGTTTTTACACAGGTGTACACATTTATCGAGATTCATTGAATTCAGACTTAAGATATGTGTATTTTATTGTATGTAAACTATACCTCAGTAAGGTTGAGTAACAAGGGGTGGTGGAAAGGGAGGTGGGCGGGGAGGTTGAGGTGACTGGGTGACAGGCACTGAGGAGGGCACTTGATGGGACGAGCGCTGGGTGTTATGCTATATGTTGGCAAATTCCAATAAAAAGATATATCCAAGAAAATAAGGTTGAGTAAATAATAACAATGAAAGACTGAATCACAGATGTTTGTTATATTGTCCCTCGTATTTTTCTATATTATTCAAAAGAATGTTTTTTCCCTCAAAAGGTATCTGAATGGAGAGTTCTTAGTCTATAGCCATGTACATCTCTTATCACTTATATTCTACTCTCCTTCCTGCTGCTTTAAGAAATCACAACCTTAACTGAGGGAAGTTAATACACAGCTCATTCTTCACAAAGAATTCTGGACAACTTTTTAAATCATTCATTGACCTTAAATTTGGATGTATCAGAGTTCTTTATTATTTGGGACTAATTCTTTTTTGGTTATATGGTGATTTTTGACTTGCGGAGTTCATGGATTTATATAGGTTTAGGTTGTCTCAGAAGTTTTCCTAAAATACATGTAAAAATGTAGGGGGTGTATGTGTGTGTATGTGTGTGTGTGTGTGTGTGTATCTATGAGAGAGAAGGAGAGATTTGGAATAATTTTTTTTTCCTTTTCTTTGAGAAAGGATATTTGAAATGTTTAATTAGGTCCTGGCATGAATTCTCACTAATACCACACCCAAGGGGAAACGTGGCTGGGATTGACAATTTCCTCATCCAACTAAAATTACAAGACTCAAGTTTTCTTTCATCAAACATGGGAGCTCCCTCCTTTTGCCTTCATTATTTTCAGACTCCAGATAAACTCTTTGTTTCTCAGTACAAGAGTTCTCAATACCCGGTGAGAAGGCCAGAAATTTCTCAATTAATTAGTTAATGAAAGCTGGAAAACCCCAATCATCTCATTCATTTTAGGGCAGCTTGCAGTAAGAATAGGAACCTTAGCTATCCTGTTTACTGTGATATCCCTAGCACCTACAACCATGTGTAATAAACATGAATTTTAAATGAGGAAATAGATGATCAGGAAGATTGAAATGAGTTCTTTAAAGTGACACAGTCAATGATTCAGCAATTCCATTTCTGGGTGTATATCTAAAAGAATTGAAAGCAGGGTCTTGAAGAGATATTTGTATAATCAAGTTTATAGTAGCATTATTCATAATAATAACTAAAAATATCCATCAACCCAAATGCCCATCAAAAGATGAATGGGTAAACAAAATGTAGTATACACAATACAATACTACTCAGCTTTAAAAAGGAAGGAAATTCTGACACATGCTACAACATAGATGAAACTTGAAGACATCATGCTAAATGAAATCAGCCAGTCATGAAAGATCAAATACTGCACTATTCTACTTAGATACCTGGAGTTGTCAAACTCAGAAAACAAAAACTGGAATGGTGGTGGCCAGAGGCTGGAGGGAGAGAGAAATAAGGAATTGCCATTTAATGGGTATAGAGTTTTAGTTTTGCATGGTTGAAAGAGTTCTGAAGATGGATGGTGATGATGGTTGTACAATATTGTGAACATAATTACTATTATTGAACACTTAAAATGGTTTAGATGGTAAATTTTGTTATGTACATTTTGCCACAATTTAAAAATGAGTCACATCGCTAGCACACAACAGATTGATAGAACATAAGCCCTTTCTTCCAAGTTCAAAATGTTTTACTTTATAGCCATCTACCATTTTGGATATTGATAGGCAGGTTTCTTCCTAGCTATCTCAATATAGAGGAAAAACACAAATTTTTTAAAAAGATTTTATTTATTTATTCATGAGAGACACAGAGAAAGAGAGAGAGGCAGAGATACAGGCAGAGGGAGAAGCAGGCTCCACGCAGGGAACCCGACGTGGGACTCAATTCCGGGTCTCCAGGATCAGCCCCTGGGCTGAAGGCAGCGCTAAACCTCTGAGCCACCCAGGCTGCCTGAAAAACACCAATTTGATCACCTTGACTTCAGAGAAGGTGGGACAGCCCTGCCAATCACAAAAAGGAGCTATTTAATTTGCTTGATGTTGCTGCCTGACATTTCATTACTTGAGTGATTCTCAGTCTTGGCAATACATTGGAGTCACCAGTGAGATATTTAAAATAATGATGACTGGGTTCCACACCCCAGGTATTCTGACGTAATTAGACTCTTGGGTATGGCCTGGGCATCAGGATTCTTAAAAGCTCCAGGTCTGAATACAGCCAAGATTGAGAATGACTATTCCATTATGAGATATGATATATGGATAGAATAGGGTATCTGTGTGTGGCCACAACTCCAAATTGTTCTCCGATCCCAAACTCCTAGGCTTAGGCATTTCATACTCAGTGCTGGAGGAAGTTTATGGGATCCTTTCCTGACCTTTTGAGAGAGAGGAGGAATTAACATCACATGTGTTTAAAGCGGGGCCCCTGGAGTTTGGCTGCCAGGATTAGAATCGTAGCTGTAACACCCACTACCTGTGCAACTTTAGCCTAATTGCTTAACCTCTCCGAATACTCAAATGGGTATGGTCTGATTCCTCACTCACAGAATTAAAGAAGGGGTAAGATAATTCCTCTAAATCACAATATCCAGCAAAGCCTGAAAACTTAGTTTCACTACTGATGATGAAGAACTCGTATACTTGATGTCTGGTATTCTTTTTAGTTTTTTTCGCATTTAATGATGAGACAAGTTCATTTAACATAATATATAGATCTGCTCTATATGGCATGTAACATCTTGGATTTCTGAAGGTCAAGGGAGGAAGCGAAAGTACAAGGAAGCAGGAAAGGAGAGAAAGAGAGATATGGTAAAGGAACGCACATGTATGTGTGTGTGTGCATGCTTGCACGTGTGCACAGGTATGTGTGTGTGTGTGTGTGTGAGTGAACATGGAGAAAATAGAGCAAAAAAGAATGATCAGACCACAAAATAGCATTTACTAAAAGATGAGAATTGGGGAAAACTTTTCAACTTCTTGAACTTGACACCAGCTGGAAACAGAAGCTTCAAGAAAAGACCAGAGAGCAAAGATTTAAAGCATCCTCAGCAGGGAGAGGGTTGCCACCCACGGATGACAAGAACTTTGGCAGAAGAGATGGAGAAAAGCAGAAAGAATGAGCCTTGGAATCAGCCAGGAGAAAAGACTTCAGAGGAGGACTGTGAAGGCCAACACTTCAACTGTTTATTTATTTTTATGCTGTTACATGAAAAGTTAAACTTGGATGAAAAGCATGTTTGGGTTTACATTCGGAATCATTTCTGTAGAGGAAAAAGCCCATGTTTGAACTGTGCATAGGAGCTACAGAAAATGGGGGCTGCCTTGTGATGAATCCCAATTCACCACCACATCTTCATCTAGACCTGAGGGCAGCCTGAACTTTTGAAGTACTAACCATTAGGTCTTGAGCTCTACTCTGGAGAGTTGAAAGTCTGTTTACCACACTCTCCCCTATGTCTAAAGTCATACCTCCTGCAGTGGGAGGGAAAGCCTACATTTTTTATGGTTTTTTTTTTTTTTTTTTTTGACTCAGCTGCAGAGAGCTTGGGGAGGGAGGTACCTGCCCAGAGGAATGAGCTCAGACCCTTTGGTCATGGTGTAGCTGGAGGCCTGGCAGACATTTGTGAGGATCACCCTGGATGGATTTCATCCTGCAGAAGGGTGTGTTTTCCATGCACCTCAGGGTGGGTGCTGGGAATGTTCATAGCTCATTCCCAATTGTGTTCATTCCATTTGCTGACTAATTCTTTTGAGACTCAGTCACAGTGTTTGGCTGTTTCTTTCTGTGCACAGAACTGGGCCTCCACTCTCCCTGGTTGGGAGAGTTAGCCCTTTTCTCTATCATCTGGCAAGTTTACAAAGCTCTGCTGTCAGATTGGTGACCCTTCTTCAAGCCTTCTACTCCTTCAAAGTTCCTGTGTCCTTGCTGGAATAGTTAGAATTTGAAGTGCATGGAAATTTCTAGGGATTCCTTTATTCTCTTGTCTCTCTGGTCAGCATGTTACCCCTCACAGGGTAAGATAGGCAGTCTGGGCACCTTCATTGTCACTTTCAACTTACCCATCAACTTTGTGACTCCCAATGGGATTATCTCAGAGAAAAGAAAATCTCCAAGGAGTTACCACAAGCTGAGGACTTGGTCTCCTCCCTGGTGCCATTGGGTCGGCAAGCCTACATTTTTTGATGTGTTTTTTTTTTTTTTTTTTTTTTTTTTAATATGACAGTTCAGGCTTGAAAACCAGTACATTTGGAAATATAAACTAGATGAAAACAAGCTATAATGAAAGTGAAAAAAAAATGTATCAGTTTACTGCCGATTGAAAATCAGGACCAGATGAGACTGTGGGGGCTCTGGGCATTTAATTCACTGGAGGAGGTCACTGCTTGGTGAAAACCAGGCCCAGCCTGTGCTGGCTTCCCTCAGCAATATTGTGTTTGTTTGTGCCCTTCCCTAGTTTGTGGAGGAAAATAATGAGCCAGCTCGTTTGAAGTTCTTTCTGCCTTTCTATATCATGGTGTGTTTCATTTCATTTCATTTCATTTCATTTCATTTCATTTCATTTCATTTCATTTCATTTCATTTCATTTCATTTGGAGAAAGGGGTAGGAAAAGGGCATCATTGGCCAACCTGAGAATTCAGCTGATTTCCTAAAATGTGCTGAAGGCCAGAAGAGGAAGAAAAGGTGTCAGTAGGCAGGTAAGATGCTCAGTGAAAGGAGGAAGGAGGAGGCATGGCTGCTTCAACCAGGACTATGAAATATGGAACCCATATAGTCATTCCATAGGGTGGAAAAAAAACAAAATGGAGTAGGACCACTGGGCTATTCTCAATGTGGTCTATGAACCAGCTGCATCAGCATCACCCTGGAGCTTATTAGACATACAAATTCTCTGTTGTCACATTAGACCTTCTGGATTGGAATGTCTGTGATTCTTTTGCTCAGAGTTTTAAAAGACCACTATTAATCAACAGACCTGTTATTTTTGAACTAGAGAGTGATGTTGGCCCACAATGTCTTTATAAAAACCAAGCATGTGGCCAAAATATATAAATTCAGACGCTAAAAATATAAATTTCTGGCTTGTCATGACAAAACCAAAGGTCTAGTATCACTAGGCTCACACTCCTGTGTGGCACAGTCTGTTGGAACAGAGTAGGACCTGTCCTCTTGGGTTTGTTGCACTTCCAATGTTCTACTTTCTTTTCAGCCTGAGGTCAAATGTCTTTTGTGGTTTAGCGCTACTTTAAGGTCTTTAGTGAGTAGTTCAGGAGCAAGTATGTGACCCAGCCCACTGGCCAACAAAGTATGAGGGAAAATCTGCTGGAGGGCTTCTAGGAAGAGTTTTTTCTTTTCTTTTCTTTTCTTTTCTTTTCTTTTCTTTTCTTTTCTTTTCTTTCTTTTCTTTTCTTTTCTTTTCTTTTCTTTCTTTTCTTTTCTTTTCTTTTCTTTTCTTTTTTTCTTTTCTCTGTTTCTCAGGGGATGTCCCTTTTTCCTTTTAATGTTGTCTTGTGTGGATGTGACATCTGTAGCCATCTTGGTTCCATCCTGCAAATGAAGCTAGACTGGCAGAGTAGGAGCTTGAAGAGAGCCTGAACTCTTAGGGGCCTTGTTGAACTATTGAATCCACTCATCCTGGACCCTGCCCACAGATCTGCTCTTCCTGTTTGAGATTATGAGGCTGTTCTTTATTGTTTAAACTATCTTGCTACTTGCGATCACAAACATCCTAACTGATTTAGTGGGAAAGTAATTTTTCAACAGAAAAAGCTGTGTGCTTCTTACACATACCATCTTTACTGATTCTATTATCTACTTAGCCTGGACCTTAACTTCCTCCATTGGATACCAGCATAATAAGCCCTGTTGCCTTTCCTGGGTTGGAGTGTGCCTTACATGTGATCCTTGTATGTGGAAGTGTCTCATGACCCATGTAAAAGGATAGAGTGTGCTTAAGACAGTAGGCTCCGGTTCTAATGTTGTTACTTTGATGATCTTGGCAAGTACTTAACCTTGCTAAGCCTCAGTGTTCTCTTCTATGAAGTACTACCCTAACTTAGAGGGTCATAGTGCAAAATAAATGAGAAGATTGTAATATTCTGAGTCCATTTTTAAAATATTTGATAACAGACAGCTTTTGAGCTCTACCCCTCCCTCTTTTCCTTGTGCTACACATCTGGGAACACTGATAAGAAAGCCCAGTGTTCCTTCATTTGGAGCTGGTGGGAAAATCAAGCCATGTAAGTCTACATATAGGAACTCTTGCTCTGCTGCACTTCCAACATAAACCAGTTTCAGACCAGCTTAGTGGGGCCTGCCTTGCTTTCCCCCAAAAGATTCATGATTAAGTATTAAATATTTTCATGACCATTTGCTGTATGTGTGTGGCATCATCATTCTTGATCTCCAAACCAAATTTTGGGTGGGGGTCCATCCTGTTCCTATGGAGTAGCCACAACTGTAATGTATGTAGAGCAGCTTCCATATCATAAGTGTTCAAAAAAGTTTAACCCTACATACTCGTGCAATATATCATCATCATCAGTTTAACCCTACATACTTGTGCAATATATCATCATCATCATCATCATCAAGGATATTTTCAAAGCACATGAATGTAGAGAAAATAGCCAATCTATTGTGCCCATCATCCAGCTCTAACCACTGTTCTGACATTCTTGTTTCCTCTCTACCCACTTCTTTTTGTTTTGTTTTTTTGAGAAAGTTTTTAAGGTAAATCCTAGCAAATTCACTTGTAAGCACTTCAGTATTATGCATCTAATAGATAAGGATTTTTTTATGTTTCTTTTTTTTAACATCAGGACAAAACCACTATCATTGAACAAAATTAACATAATTCTTTAATATCATCAAATGCATAAGATGTGTTGTTTTCTTCAGTTAATCAGAGGGTGTGTTTTACAATTAACCATCTTCATCCACCTTTTATAGTCCATTAAAATGGAAGCTACTTGAATGTATGGACTCTGTCATTTTTATACACCAGAGTTTGCTCAGCACCTAGCTTATCTTACATCTTACATTTTCAAATATCTGCTGGAAGAACAAATGAATAAGTGAAAAGACAAATGCGGAAATTGCTCTGTCCACACATCAACTTGCATATATTGACAATCTCCTTTATGGGATTAGCAGTCCACAGGACTTATGACTTGGTTTTTCTTTTCCCCTTGCTCCAAAAAGGAAAAGAAAAGGACTGGAAAGTGAGCTCAAAGTCATGCAGCTATCCTGAGGGAGTCCTCAGAAGACTATATTAAATAGTAACACGTTCAGAGAAGATTGAATGATAGATATACAGAAATGACCTTTTTAAAAGGGGAGTTAGCTTTATTCAGAGGAATTTGCCCAGTAAAAGGAGATGTAATTTAGGAAGGAATTAAAAACGGACTTACTTTTTTAATCCTTTATTTCATCAGCATCTGTCATAAGAATTCCAGATTCTCTTGAGATGTACCTCAATTTCATTGACATGGAATTATATACAGGAATATTTTCCCCAATTGCCAGAAATTGTACAGGAGTTACAATTAAATTTTCAAATGATTGTTTGCTCTGAGACAGAAGGTAGCTTTAAAGCCAATCTGTAGGGATATGAAGAAATATTCATAAGATTTTAGGTCATGTACTCTGGCATCATTCCAGAAATGATATACTTGCATTTTACTTTTAGTAAATTCAAGAAGAAAATGTCACAGAATTCCTCTCATGAAACTGGGTGACTCTTGAAATCTCCTTCTTTTAGGGTGATGCAGAATTGGCACAAATGATCTAAAAGATGCAAATTTTGTCTGAAGGACAAATGGGACCCTTCAGATCTTGTAGTTGCCTTGTGAGCCAGAATCTGACCTTTACTATTAAAGAGGATTGGAGAAAAAGGAGTGAAAAGACAAAAGATAATTTATTTATTTGAGACTCAAGACAAAACTTGGGGAAAAAATCAGTTTCTCCTTCTCAATTATCAAAGAGATATTGAAATACTAATGACTTATTTAATACAGCATTAAAATGTCTATACACAAACACATATATTCAAGATGATAAGTAGCTCTGGGAATTTCTGTACTTTTCCCCATTATTTTACCCAGATTATGCATGTGGCCCCTGAAAGAAAAATATAAAAGAGGGTCAGGAATATCGAAGTTGCCAAGATCACAGAGACTCCTATTTTAGATGATCTGAAATATTTTAATGATCACACACATAGATCTGAGAGATCCAGAGGCACACAGCTGTGGCTTTAGAACCCCAGCGATATTTACCATCTGTCTGTTAGCAAGGCAAATCTTGGCTGAGAGAGCTGCTTTGCAGATCTGAGAATTCTGTTGTTTCTTCCAGGCACCCAGGGCTGGGCTTTCCAGAGGATTAATGGAACCTATGAGAAATAAGTTTTTCCCCTCCTAAACTTGAAACAAAATGAGGGAAAGTTATTAACTTGAAGTCAGTTGTGGAGTCTCTCATATGCTTTTGTTTGTAACTCTGTGGTAGAGACATTAGTCACTCACCTTCCATGAGGGGCGTCATTTAAAGTAGATGCTCAAGGAATTCCACATCCAAATAGGGTCATGGCTGAATTTGGTGGGGGAAAAAAGATTCTGTATTTTTGCTGGCTAATAAGGCATTTCTAGATGCTCATTAAGCTGTTAAAAAATGTGAAATGATGACTCACTGTGAACCCCTCCTAAGCCCCCTCCCTGCTCCAATTTGCCTGCGGGTTGAAGGAATGTATACTGACTTGAGTTAAAGAAGAAACTTGTGGTTTCCATTATAGTCTGTAAACATCGATTGCTGAAAGCCTCAAGCGAGCTATCATCTCCTGCCACACACATACTTTATATACAGTTCGTCTTAGAAAACAGATTGGGAGAGTACCGTGTTTACAACTCCAGAGTAACCCAACTAATGGGGGACTGGTCTGCCTGGGGGTCTCCAGACCATCACTATTCACAGCTAAGTGGAGGTCCCCTCTGGTGTCTTTTAAGCCAAATCATCAAGAGAAAAACCAAGGCCAATTGTCCTTAAAGTTCTTTCTGGGACCTATAGTCACCCTTTGCCACCCCATCATCAACAAAAATGTTGTTTCTTTATTTGTCTTTATCTGTTCATAGACAGAAAAAAATGCTCTTTGCTTTTCTTTTCAATTCCAAGGCCATTGCAATACTGTTATCTTGGATCCAAAATGAACTTAATTACGTGGGAGTGGGGGCAGGGTGTGAGCCATCCAGGGAACAATTCTAGTGGTGTGTAATGGGTTTAAAGAGCATCTCAGAGAGAGATTGCAGAGGGTATCTGGAGATTTGCTTGGCCAAAACTGATAAGAAGAGATGAACAAGGGCCAGTTTCTTCTGGAAGAAGAAATCATGGGTGTGGTATGGGTAGAAAAAATACAGGATATAATATCAGAGGGTTTGAATTTGCCTCTGGCTTTGGCATTTAGTGGTTTTGTGACCTAGGGCACTGCTTCTTAAACTGTAACTTGGGTATGAATTACCTAGAGGTTTTGTTAGAATGCAGATTCAGGTGTGGGAGGGACCTGACACTACCTCTCTCACAAGCTCCCATGGATGCCTCTGCTGCTCTCTTGTACCTTGTAGCAGGAAATCCAGCAAGTCTTAGAACAAGTGTCTTAGTTAGCTTCATAATAAAACAGGGTTTAGAATGATGCCAACCTTCGAGGATTATTATCAGGAGTCAGCATTGGTAGCAGCACTGGGAAGACAAGCATTACATGTTGGCTTTGGGGTTCTGGAATGTTAGTGATAGAAGATTTCTGAGGAATGACCTAGTTGTAACCCCCCCCCCCCCTCCCATGTTACAGATGGAGAAATAGAGGCACATGTAAGGTAATTACTCTTCCTGGGCTCAGTAAGTCACTAGACCAGCATTTTCTCTTTGCATCTAAATGGAGGTCCAGTGGATAGAGGTGTCTAATTTGTATTTGGGGTGGGTGGGGCTTACATCTCTGACATCATCTGACTGACCTATGATTTGATATAAAATGAGTCATTGTTGCAAATATTTCATTCCCTCTTGTTGTTATTATTATTATTTTTAATAAATTAAGGAGGTCCTATTACTGGCCAAGCTAATATCTTTTCTCTCAAGTAGAACAGAGGAAGGAGTCTGATTTCATTCACACTGAGCCAAAAGGGTTTGCTTTTCCCTGATGTCCAACTTCCCACCCCTCCTAATTCCTTAGTCTAACTCACCCTCTCCTCAGCTCTTAAGAATGCTAAGCAGGCCTAGTTGTCATCTTTAATCAAGTAGCATGATCAGTAAACACCATAAAATTATACCTTTCTGCTCTTTCTGCACTGCAGTGTTAGGGAAGTCACTAATGATGTAATGAAAAGGCTAATTAAAAACTAATAAATCTCACAGTCTTGAATTTGGCAAGTGGCTAACAAGAAAGGCTTGATTCCATAGTTTGCTTACTAATAACTCAGTGGTCCTTATTAGGAAATAAATCTCATTGTTTGCTTCTCTTTACTGAGACTGGTAATATAAGGTTGTTGAAAGACCCTCCACCTGGCTTAACTTTAAAGACGGCAATGCTCACTAGGTTTCCCAGTTTTTAGAGTACATGTTTGCCATTGCTCCTGTTATCAGCTCTCTGGTCTGTTAATATGATGCTAATGATGTTGGAATTTTCACCCAGGTGTGTTTGTAGGACTCAGAGCAAAGAAAGAGTTTATTCTTGAACCTAAGGCTATACTGCTGATGTTGACTAATTCCTCCAAATATGAGGAGGTCCAGGAGATAGCAGAAGAGTAGCTCCATGGACCCAAGGATGTCTGCTGAGCTGAGGGAAGGCTCAAGTTCTGGGATAGGTGGGTCAGTGACCTCATCTTAGTTTATAAAGGATAGTCCATAAGCAATAAGTAAAGGGAAGCAGGGAAGCAGTGTGTTCTTCAAGAAACACCAGGAAAGGAGTTGCAGAGGGAGACCTATGGGTTTAGGCCAATTCCATAGGTTTGAATGAGGGAGATAGTGGGGGCAGCAGGATCTTAAACCTGTATGTGAATGGTAGTATCTTCACTTCCTGATTCCTGCTTCAAGAGGGCAATTACTGACTTTCCATGGAATTGCAACGGTACCTGACCAGCATAGAGATTTTAGAGTATATCCCTCTCCTCTAGGATCTGAGTACTTCTAGATTCTGAATGTCCTATGTACATGACTGCTGGTGAATGATCAAAATTGGGTAACTATGTAAGTCTGACTATAGAGGCCCCATTGCCCTGTGGTAACAATGGTTAGCAACCAGTAAGATAGATGTAGTAGATTACAAAAATGACTCCAATTTTTTACCCTTCCTTTTTATTTCCCCACCCCTGGAATCTGGGCTACCCTTATGAATTGTTTTAGCCAATCATTTGTAGTGAAAGTAATAGTGATATTTCTTTCATTCTTCTTTTTTTTTTTTTTAAAGTATGCTCCATACCCAGCATGGAGCCAAACATGTGGCTTGAACTCGACAACCCTGAGATCAAGACCTGAGTGAGATCAAGACCTGAGTGGAAATCAAGAGTCAGATACTCAACTGAGCCACCCAGGCTCCCCAAAGTAATAGTGATATTTCTAAGCCAAGGACTCAAGAAGCCTTGCACATTTCCACTTGTTCTCTGGATTTCTGTGACCATCAAGTGAACAAAAAATCGTAGCTATCCTTCTGGAGTATAAAACATGGAGGAGAGCCATTCCAGAAAAGGCCATCATAGACCAAACAGTTCCCAATGATCCACCGGTTATAGGGCAGATACATAAACGAGCACAGCCAAAATCAGCCTTGCTCAGAGCACAGGGACCCATATATTTGTGAACTAAAGAAATGCTTAGGTTTTTTTTTTAATGGAAAATATCAAACATAAGAAAAGTTGACTTTTTAGTGAACATATACCCACACCAGTATTTTACTATATTTGTTTTATCACCTATCCATTCATCTACCCATTTCTCTATTCATTCATAAATCCATATCTTTTTTTCATAATGATTTCTATCTGTAGCCACTAAATTTTGAGATGGTTTTTATGTAGGCATTATTTGTGATAGTAGGTAACTGATATAGTGGACATTGTGTAAAAGGAAGTCTTAATAGAAGAGTGAGCAGGGGATCTCAGAAAAGTGGGTGATTTGGAGTTCTTCCCATGTCAGTTTTTTCTTACTCAAGGGGACTGGTGAGATCCACTTTTCTTGAAAGATGTATATTGACCAGAAATTGTGAAATGGCTCAGTGTCCATCAGCAAGTAGGGGACCATGGTCAGACTGTATCACTTTCCTATATTCTGTGTGGCAGTTATAAATGCTCAGAGCTTTCTAACCAAAGAGTAGATACTTAGGAAGCAACTTGTCATGGGGAGGAGGACAAGGAATGTCCTTTATACATAACCTTATTCCCATGGTTTCCAAGTGCTTTTCACACAGACATATGTTCATTTTGGCATTAACCTCAGGGGAAAGCATCTTACAGATTTGGAAATCAAAGCTCAGGAAGACTTTTGATCTGCCCAGTGTCACTCAATTTAAGGATGACCTAAAACTCAAAGCTAGGCCTTCCTTTGCATTATACGTTTCAATGTTCTTTCTACCACGGCTCAACTATCTGTTACTTAAAAATTAGAAGTGTGACAAGTAACATTAGGAATAGGAAAGAAAAGAAAGGAGGAAAGAGGCATTGGGGAATACATGACTGATTTATCCTGAGCTAGATCCTATCAGAAATATTTGTCACACTTTCAAATATCTGGTGCTATGTTAGGCACACAATATGGCACCAAGTCAGGCAAAACTGCCCCAGCCCTGAGAAACTTGCAAGTTGGCATGATAAAAACAAGCAAATTCTTCTGGTATTGGCATCATAGACTCATGTCCCACCTCTGAGTTCAGCACACAAGTGGGAGACAGTTCCACAAAGTAAGACCCAACTCCAGTTGTCAGCATCTCACTTCAAGAGTATGTTTAATGGCTTTCTCTGCTCTGCCCCAGAGCCTTCTGCCAAGCTCTGGGAGCTTCAGCTTGTTTGCTTTGTAGGCGCCACTCAGAAGAGCTGGGGAATCAGTATCCCTGGGGCAACATTCAACCAGCGGGATCGGAATCTGGTCAGTAAATGCTCCAGCTTCCCAACTTGTAGTTGGACCATTCCAGAAGATACTACATCCTTGTCTCAGGTTCTGCTGCTTTCTCAAGCAGGTTCTGCTGCTTTCTCAAGCTTAGACAAAAAGACAAAACATGCTCACAAAAAAGAAAAATCATAAAAAATGTAGTGATATAATACTATAAGGCAGTATGACATGGAATATTCTATATAGAGAGAGACAGAGATAAACAGAGATATAGAGACAGGCAGACAGAGGCTAGATAATATAGGAGTTGTAAGAAACAAGAAATCACTGAAAACTAAGATCACTGGAGTCAAGGCTTAGAGAAAGAATATTATTTCAATACATTGTTAAATGGAATCTTGGGCATGGGAATCTGTGGGAGGGAATTTTTCTGGGATTCTTACAAACCTCTGTTTTTCTTTGCTTTAGTAAATGTCAGCCATTAACAGTGCTTGAATATCCAGTGGAAACTTTAATCACCAAGTGCCCACCATGAAATAGCAACTTGTTGACTGCTAATGCTATTTGAAACCCAAGTTGTCTCCATTTTTTTTTTCTATCTCTGATTGTGGCATAATTTTATTAGGGTCGATCCTTTATATTTTTGGTATGATCATACAGCTCCATTCCCTAGTAGGATATAGATGAGAATACTCAGTGCCAAAATTGCTTATCTGAAGTCTTATGGACAAGTAGGATGGGAAAGCCAAGGTTGGTTTGCAATTGAGCTTGTCAGTCAATGAGAAGTGCAAATGCCATGTGGTTGGCTTTTAAATCAAGACCAGATGGCAAGCAGTATTTGGTGGGTCTTGGTTATACTCCAGAGGTCTAATGCTCAGAAGTCTAACAAAAAGTGGGGATATTTTTGTCACAGTGAAGTTCTGGCATTGGTAGCTAGTTGCTTTGATTTCCATCACACAGAGCCATTTCTGAAGCATGACTTCTAAAAGAGACAGTGAGGAAGGCCTAGAGAAGACGGTGGTCCTCTTAGGTCAGCCATCAGGCTAGAGAAAGGGCAAGGTGTGGAGGTTCAGACTGCAGCTCCCTATATAGTAACTGATCTCATTTTAAGCAGACAGTTTTATTTTCTAGGACATATCTCTCTCGTGCTGTTCATCAGCTCAGTGCCAGAAAGGCCAAAGAGTCTCAAAGGGGAAGCAAGAAGGAGGAAATTCAAAAGGGAAAGAAAATATCTGCATATCATGGACAGTCTAAACAAAATGTAAACCTTTAATATTAGTCTCCCATAGGCAGATGACAGGAGCTGAGGTGAAAGCTCTCTTCCAAAGTTACCACAGCTGCACAACTGTCTATTGAAAACACTTTAAAAGTTCCAAACATTAACTATTTTGTTCTTTTTAAAGTTTATAGCCTTTTCCTTTTTTGCTCGACTGTGTTCTAATGACATTTTTTTTTTCTATTAAAGAGGATCAGTTTATGAGGACAGGATGTTTGTATTAAATATTAAATCGCCAAGGCTTTCTTCAGCCAAGGGTCTCAACTTGGCTTCAGTTTTGATTGAGATAGACAAACCTACATTCCTACAGAACTACAGAGAGTACAAAGAGTTTGTCAAATCTTGATAGTGTAACTCGGCATGGGGCCAAGAACAGAATAATTGGTTAATGTCTGCATAGTTCTTTGAAGATGGAAAATACTGTGTAAATTCTAAGTGGTATTGAGAGCTGAGCCATCCCTGGAGGGCCTGATTCTAGGGGTCAACAGACTATATTCTTCTCCAAATTGACTTTCAAGGAGCAAAGTCAATGGCTCATATGGATGACCTTTTTTCTTTGTGGAAGCCACATGGGTTCTAGAAATTAGCCTTCTGGGATGCCTACTCTCAAGTCTTCTTTTTTGGAGGTTTAGTTATGGGTTTGGCTGTGTCATCTTTGGCCTTCAGAGGTTATGCAATGTCCTAGACGTAGAAGGCATCCTTCATTTCATGTGAAGATATTCTGAGTTTAGGAGGTAGACATTGGGAAAATTGGCAACAATATCTTAATAAGATCTGCCATCTTCTGCAGAATGTCAATACATAGTCATGACAGTGAAGGGAATATGACGAAATAAGTCTTGGGCATGTTCATTCTTCCTCTTGGAGATTCATACAAGTAGCTATGGTGTATCCATTATGATTTTTCAGGAACATCAAACCCAACAAGGTGGTTTAATAGAATTTAATATAGAAATTAAACTAGAGAGCTGTTGGAAGAACTGAAAACCAGGGAAGTTGAGGCAGCCTAAAGATGAACAATGCAGGAAAACACTACCATGCCCAGGCTGGAGGACAAGAGCAGAGAGGCAGTATTAGCAGAGCTCAGGTGTTGCTTATGAGGATGCAGGTCCTAAGAGGAAAGCCCACCTGGTAGGAGATGGAATCATGGAGGAGTTACAACCTCTAAGATTCCACCGAAAGCAGAGAGAGAAGGATGAGTACTTGGGTTATAAGTTAAACATCCAACTCATGATTTTGGCTCAGGTTGTGATCTCATGGGTAGTGAGATCTAGCCCCAACTTGGGCTCCATGCTCAGTGCAGAGTCTACTTGAGTTTCTCTCTTTCCCTCCTTCTGCTCCTCCCCATTGCATTTGCTCTTTCTCTTTCTAAAACAAACAGATAAATCTTTAAAAAAGAAAAAAAAGAGAAAAGGGGAAAAATATTCTAGCTTCTTCCTCTCTTCTGCTCTAGCCCCTAAAGCCCCATCCTAATGAGAAACCAAATGGGCAAGGGAATCTGGGATAATTATCTGCACAAGCCAGCCCTGTATACTAAAGAGCAAGTTAAGGGCAGCCCTGGTGGCCCAGCAGTTTGGCACTGCCTTCGGCCTGGGGTGTGATCCTGGGGACCCGGAATCGAGTCCCACGTCGGGCTCCCTGCATGGAGTCTGATTCTCTCTCTCTCTTTCTGTCATGAATAAATAAATAAAATCTTAAAAAAAAAGAGTAAGGGAGAGATCTAAGTGTCAACAGGCAAGTGGACAGACACACAAATGAAAGGCACAGAGAAACCCTGCAATCATGAGGTCTGTTTATCATTGTCTGACCTGGAGTAAGGCATAATTTCTTTTCTTGGTTTAATACTGAGGTTAATCAGAACTATAGAAGCAAAAGTAATTAAAGGCAAAGACTTGTGGCTTCTCTGAGTGGTTTTATTTCTTTGTCCTTCTTCACTGAAATTGTGAAAGCAGAAGTAAGCATGGAGATTTGAGGAGTCTGGTTAGTGCTGAAAAATGTGTTTCTGGCAGAGGGAAAGTCCTCCCCAGGAAGAAGACAGGGCATACTGTAACCCAGGCACAATGGGTGGATTGTGGATTGACAAGAGGCACCTGCCTCAGGAAACTCTGAGGTAGATTTGTCAATGGAACTTTAATTTTTGCAAATGGGTGTGATTGCTATGTGGGAAATTTGTAGCCAAGGATTTGGATTATGGGTCTCAAGTGTCAGATGTTCCATCTTATGTAGGAGTTCTATCACTCCAAGTGCCCTAGAGGGCCACCTACTCATCTTCCCTGTACTTCCTCAATGCCTTGCTAGTACTGTGACCATTTCCTTAGAGCCACCTCAGCCTTCGAGCATGCTTATGCTGCCAGAAGTGAACATACACTCATACATACATATATATGAATGCACACACACACCTTTGTGAATCTTTTATACAATGTGTATGTTTGCATATGTGTATTTGTCTGTGTGCATTTGTTTCTATCCTGTGCTTCAAGTGATATTATTTACAAAGTGCAGTCTGGGGACTTAAAGGAAGAAGTCATCCCACCTGCCACACATCCCTCAGCACTAGGACCCATTAGATCTGCTATCCTAGGACAAGCCTGGAACCTGGGCATTGAGATTGGCTTTGGGGCATAGTTCCAAGGTTGCTTCAATAACAAAAGAAAAGACCTTTCCAAAAGTGGTGCCAAGGATAGCCCTGTCCTGGTTTTAGGCTATCCAACCTGTGATCTCAAATCTGGAAGACGTGTTTGAAAGAGGTACATTAGGTAGAAAACTCTGGTATCCAATTCTCAGGCTGTTGCTATCCAAGGTTTGTTAGTGTCATGGGAATCTACTTTGTATCTGTCACCACATCCCGAAAGCAATTCCTTTTCATCTCTTTGCTGTTCCTTGCCCCAAAATGCACACATTCGATAAGGCCAGTCTCCGTAAGTGTAATGCTAAATGCTTCACCAGCATTGATAAACAATAGGGGTAATTTAGGCCTTGACAATGAAATACTTGGTAATTTTCAGGGGAGGGTGTGCTTTGTACTTCTCTGAAAATCACTTTTTTTTTTTTTTAAGAGAGGGAGGGAGTGAATGAGGGGGGCAGGAGAGTGGAAGGGTAGAGGGAAATGGCAAGAAGAATCTTAAACAGACTCCACATCCAGTGCAAAGCCAATGTGGGGCTCAGTCCCACGGCCCTAAGATCATGACCTGAGTCAAAATTAAGAGTTGGATGCTTAACCACCTGAGCCAGTGAGGTGCCCCTCTGAAGATTACTTTTACTCTTTTCTTCTTTTGGTCTGGACAAATGTCTTCTACTTGAATCAGCAACTTGATTCAAGGATTTGTCTGGCTGCCTGAGAGCTCTATTATCTTTGTAGTCTGTATCTTCAGCTTTTTTTTTTTTCTTTCTTTCTTTTTTTTTTTAATTAACCACAGTTTCCTTCTTTCCTGGCTTTGGCCAGACCCCTCCTTATCCAGCTCTTTTCTGCCTCTCCTCAGCATGAGAAAGAACACTTTCTCAGGAATCAGTAAGACTATCCTAGTCTCTTTCAGAGATACTATCAGTTTATCCCAAATTACAGAGAAATCAGCTGGCAGGTTTGCATACAATGGTGCTTGGTTTACTACAAATAGTTCAGACAGATAATCTCTACAACTTCCCTTCTAGTCTCAAGATTTAGAATTCAACTCAATCTTATGGAATGAAGTATATTAAAAGGTGATGGGAATGGGAAGGAAAATGAGGCATGTGATTTTATGTAATTGAAGGAATTACCTGTCTTCTACCACTGCAGTGAAGACCATATGAAATCTCTTTGGAGGTTACATAAATAAAATTTCTCCACAACAGCTTTTTGAACATTGCATCTTTCGTGTGCTACTTTACTCTTGACTCTAGTTGGGATGGTGAGTGGAAGTACCAAAAACCACGATAGAGACTGTGCTTACAATATTGCCAGCCTGTCTGGAAACAGGAAATACCAGGAACCTTATAATAAATGTGGAGACTTCCAGCCTAATTTCACAGTCTCAGAAGTTTGAATAGAGGTTAGACTAGGCTGCAAATCTTGGGTATACACTTCAACAAGATTTCCGGTCTCATGGTGACTTGCCCTATGTCAGAGAGGTACAGCTAAATTCAGTCTTGGCTATCTAAATTCTGAGATGGATAAGTCCCTGTACCCTTTCACTATTTGAGTGCACTGTGAATAGAAAGGCCTTGGCTGTGTTGGGTACTGGGAAGGAGACTGTATCATCTTGATAATCTCTAAAACTCTTAGGAAACTATTTGCTGTGGCTTAGTTAAGCCCTATTAGAAACAAGGGACAAATCTGGACTCTCCTTACTCCCAATGACAGTACTGGTATCACCTGGGAGTTTGGTAGAAATGCAGAATCTCAGGTCCCAAACCATACCTACTGAACCAGAGCCTGTGTTTTCATAAGAAATTTCAGGGGCTTGTGTGCAGATGAAGTATGGCACACTGCTCTGGAAGACTCCTGAGAGTTCTTTGAAAGTTCAGTGATTTCTACTTGGCTTGAGAATGATGAATAGTTTTTGTAGGTAATTATATAATGCTATCTATATAGTGTAGGTAGTACTATAGTTTCTGTATAATCTGAAGGCTCACATAAGACTTTCTCCTAATTAATTCTCCCAAATTCTTTTTTTTTAAAGATTTTATTTATTTATTCATAGAGATGCAGGGGGAGAGAGAGAGAGAGAGAGAGGCAGAGACACAAGGAGGCTCCGTCAGAGCCTGACGTGGGACTCGATCCAGGGTCTCCAGATCATGCCCTGGGCTGCAGGCGGCGCTAAACTGCTGCGCCACCAGGGCTGCCCCCAAATTCTTTTACATTGTAAGGATTTGAGTATTTGTATGTATGTGTGTATGTGTGTATGTGTGTGTGCATGTGTGTGCCTATGTGTACATTTCTCCTACTATTATAAATTATAATAAATTTAACAGCTTAAAACAACACAAATTCATTATTCACAGTTTCTATGGATCAGAAGTCCAGATGAATGTTAGCTAGACCCTCTGGTCAAGATCTTATCAGGCTGAAATGAAGGTGTCACCTTGAATTGGTATCTCATCTGAAACCCAAGTTCCTCTTAAGCTCAATGATTGCAATAGAGTCTTTCTTGTGGCTGTAGGACTTAGGTCTATGTGTTTTGCTAGCTTTTGGAGGTAGACCACTGTCAGTGCCTAGATGCTGCTCTCAGGTCTCTGCCATACGGCCCTCTGCTTTTACACCATGGCTGTTTGCTTCTAGGACAGCAGAAAGGCATCCGTTGCTGTTTTTTATCTCTTCTGTGGGCTCACCTGATTAGATCAGGCCCACTTGCGATAATCTCCCTTTTGATTAACTAAAAGTCAACTGATAGTTTTCTTAAATATAATCTGCAATATCTCTTTTGCTATATAATATAACATAATCATGGAAGTAATATCTCATTATATTCCCAGGTTTTGTCTGCACTCAAGGGGAAAGAATTATCCAGGGAACACTGGAGAGCATGTTAGAAGTCTGCTTGTCATAAATACACACACATACACACATTATCTGTAATTCATATATGTCTAAATTATAGGATTATAGATTAAAAAGACCTCAAAATAAAGTCATGTTTCCCAAACTACATTGCTTCCCTTAACACTTTTAAAACATAACCCTGAAAAAAAAATGCTATTGTTTACATATATTTTTCTTTAAATTGCTTACTTTTTAAACTTAAAATTGGCGGTGCCTGAAAGAAGAAGTCAAACTCTCCCTTTTTGCAGATGACATGATACTGTATATAGAAAACCCAAAAGACTCCATCCCAAGATTGCTGGAACTTATACAGTGATTCAGCAATGTGTCAGAAATCAATCAATGCACAGAAATCAGTTGCATTTCTATACACTAACAATGAGACTGAAGAAAGAAAAATTAAGGAATCAGTCCCATTTACAATTGCACCCAAAACCCTAAGATATCTAGGAATATACCTAACCAAAGAGGCAAAGGATCTATACACTAAAAACTACAGAACACTTCTGAAAGATATTGAGGAAGACACAAAGAGACGGAAAAATATTCCATGTTCATGGATTAGAAGAATTAATATTGTGAAAATGTCTATGCTACCCAGGGCAATTTACACATTCAATGCAATCCCTATCAAAATACCATGCACTTTCTTGGGATCCCTGGGTGGCGCAGCGGTTTGGCGCCTGCCTTTGGCCCAGGGCGCGATCCTGGAGACCAGGGATCGAATCCCGCGTCGGGATCCCGGTGCATGGAGCCTGCTTCTCCCTCTGCCTGTGTCTCTGCCTCTCTCACTCTCTCTCTGTGTGACTATCATAAATAAATAAAAAAAATTAAAAAAAAATACCATGCACTTTCTTTGCAGAATTGGAACAAGTAATCTTAAGATTTGTGTGGAATCAGAAAAGACCCCGAATAGCCAGAGGAATATTGAAAAATAAAACCAATGCCAGAGGCATCACAATGCTGGATTTCAAGCTGTATTGCAAAGCTGTGATCATTACGACATTATGGCTGGCAAAAAAACAGACATATAAATCAATGGAACAGAATAGAGAACCCAGAAATGGGCCCTCAACTCTATGGTCGACTAATATTAGACAAAACAGGAAAGAATATCCACTGGAAAAAGGACAGTCTATTCAATAAATGGTGTTGGAAAAATTGGACAGCCACGTGCAGAAGAATGAAATTAGATCATTCTCTTGCACCATACACAAAGATAAACTCAAAATGGATGAAAGATCTTAAATGTGAGACGAGATTCCATCAAAATCCTAGAGGAGAACACAGGTAACATCCTATTTGAACTTGGTCACAGCAACTTCTTGCAAGATACATCTATGAAGGCAAGGGAAACAAAAGCAAAATGAACTATTGAGACTTAATCAAGATGAAAAGCTTCTGCACAGCAAAAGAAACAGTCAACAAAACTAAAAGACAACCTACAGAATGAGAGAAGATATTTGCAAATGACCTATCAGATAAAGGGCTAGTATCCAAGATCTATAAACTCAACATCTATAAACTCAGTATCCAAGATCTTATCAAACTCAACACCCAAGAAACAAAAAAATCCAATCATGAAATGGGCCGAAGACTTGAACATAGATTTCACCAAAGAACACATACACATGGCCAACAAGCACATGAAAAAATGCTCCCCATCACTTGACATCAGGGAAATACAAATCAAAACCACAATGAGATACCACTTCACACCAGTGAGAATGGGGAAAATTAACAAGACAGGAAACAACAAATGTTGGAGGGATGTGGACAAGGGGGAACCCTCTTGCACTATTGGTGGGAATGTGAACTGGTATAGCCACCCTGGAAAACTGTGTGGAAGTTCTTCAGAAAGTTAAAAATAGAGCTACCATATGACCCGGCAATTGCACTACTGAGTATTTACCCCAAAGAGCAAGATGTAGTGAAATGCTGGGACACCTGCACCCCAAAGTTCATAGCAACAATATTCACCATAGCCAAACTGTGGAAGGAGCCACGATGTCCTTCAACAGATGAATGGATAAAGAAGATGTGGCATATACTTACAATGTAGTATTACTCAGCCATCAGAAAAGATGAACACCCACCATTTGCTTCGATGTGGTTGGAACTGGAGGGTATTATGCTGAGTGAAATAAGTCAATTGGAGAAGGACAATCATCATATCGTTTCACTCATATGTGAAATATAAGAAATAGTGAAAGGTGGGACACCTGGGTGGCTCAGCAGTTGAGCATCTGCTTTTGGCTCAGGGTGTGATCCCAGCGTCCCGGGATCGAGTCCCACATTGGGCTTCCTGCATGGAGCCCACTTCTCCCTCTGCCTGTGTCTCTGCCTCTCTCTCTATGTCTCTCATGAATAAATACATAAACAAAGATCTTAAAAAAAAGAAATAGTGAAAGGGATTATAAGGGAAAGGAGGGGAACTGAGTGGGAAAAATTAGAGAGGGAGACAAGACATGAGAGACTCTTAACTTTGGGAAACAAAGCATTGTGGAATTGGAGGTGGGTGGGGGGATGGGGTAACTGGGTGACAGGCACTGAGGAGGGCACTTGATGGGATGAGCATTGGGTGTCATACTATATGTTGGCAAATTGAATTTAAATAAAAAATCTAAAAAAATTCGGGGTGCCTGGGTGGTGCAGGTAAGTGTCTGACTCTTGGTCCTGATCTCAAGGTTATGAGATTAAGCCCAGTGTCTATTTGAGTTTCTCTCTTCCTTTTTCTTTCTCTCTGCCCTTCCCCACTATTCACTCACTCTCTTTCTCTCTAATATAAATAAATAAATCTTTAAAAAAATAACAATGTCCACGGTAGCCAAAATATGGAAAGAGCCCAGATGTCCATGAACAGATGGATAAAAAAGATGTGAGGTATATATATATATTTCATATAGATATATATCTATATATATTATGTATCTATATATTTATATAAATAGAATATTACTCAGCCATCAGAAAGAATGAAATCTTCCCATTTGCAATGACATGGATGGAACTAGAGGACATTATGCTAAGTGAAATAAGTCAGTCAGAGAAAGAAAAATATCATATGATTTCACTCATATATGGAATTTAAGAAACAAAACTGATGCACATAGGGGAAGGGAGGAAAAGTAAATTAAGACAGAAACAAAGAGGGAGACAAACCATAAGAGACTCTTAACTATAGGAAACAAACTGTTGCTGGAGGGGAGGGGTTTGGGAGCTGGGGTAACTGGATGAGGGTTATTACTTAATGTAATGAGCACTGGGTGTTGTATGCAACTGATGAATCTAAATTCTATTTCTGAAACTAATAATACACTATATGTTAATCAAGTTGAATTTAAGTAAAAAATTAAAAAAATAAATAAAATTGCCTGAAAAAGAAGACCTTAATTTCATTAACATAAGTTGAATGTCATTATTACTCATCATGAAAAGGTGACACAAAATAAAAATTCAGGGGAAATAAAGCATTAAATTAAATCTACTAACAGTTGCCTGAACATGAAGTTTATATCTGATGCTTGCTTCTCTTTGTTTTTTTTTTTTTTTAAGATTTTATTTATTTATTCATGAGAGACCGAGAGAAAGAGGCAGAGAGACAGGCAGAGGGAGAAACAGGCTCCATGCAGGGAGCCCAATGTGGGACCCGATCCCAGGACTCCAAGATCACGCCCCTGGGTTAAGGCAGGCGCTAAACTGCTGAGCCACCCAGGGATCCCGTGCTTCTCTTTGTTAAAAGGGGAGTGTAACTAGTGTTTTAAGAAGGATTAAGATGTTCTGACACCTCGCAAAAAAAAAAAAAAAAAAAAAAAAAAAAGATGTTCTGACACCAAATCAAATCTTTCTCTGTGATATAATCGATTATTGAGGTGAATATAAAAACAATGACTTTCTGACTGTGTGATTCAATGTTCTTGAAGCTGTATGAATGCTACCTAATTAAGGTTCTACATTTTGGGATTCACTGGGTTTCCTGAAGGTCTTAATTGAAAATGTCTTTTGTCCCAAGTGGGACTGCATGTAAGCTATGTGTATTACACATTTGTTAGGCCTTTGTTGCCTCCTATACAGTATGTTCATGTTATTATGTCAAATATTCTGACAGTGCCAGAAATCATTTCTGTGAAGTCTTCTAGCTCTAGGACTTATGATTTTATTCAATTGGTGATATTAGAAATTTGCATGGAATTATTTATTAGACAGATTGGCTTGCCACCTACCAAGGAGTAGCTTTCCTTAAAGGATTAGGATGTAGAAAGATGTAAACTAGAAATATGAAGACTGTGCCCATCCAAAATACGGACTGTGACTCAAGGAAGATGAGCCTGTGTCAGGGACATATGGGAGCCATGGATAGTCATGGAGACAGTATAGGATGATGGTGAACTTCTGGTGGCGGCAGTGGATTGGCCATAGACTAGGCAGAGATGACTATCAAAGGTTTAAGAAATATCAGGGACAAACCATTTATCTCACTTTTGCTAAGGCAGAACCTGACATTTCACAGCATACTGTGTATCTTCCATTTGCCCCTTAGATCTATCGCTGTATTATCCACCTTGCTCTGACCCTTGTAGACCTCCTCTGACTTCTAGTTGGGTTGGTCAGTGGAAGGAATGAGGAAGAAATGGGAGGACTCGAGGATAATGGTGGAGTATTCTTTCTCCTGACTTCCATCCTGTCCTCTCACCATGGATTGGTTGATCCTACCATGGAAGGCCATGGCCCTTGTCCTATAGATATCCTTCAGCATTCCAGTAACTGCCTCCAACTCTTGCCTTTTCTGGTTTAGGAGCCAAAAATAGGCTCCCTCTTTTGCCATTTCTTGTTGGTCTTCTAAATATCACCCACTTATTGTAAATAGTCCTTTCCTTAAACTCTCCTTAGTTTGTGTGTGCCATCTTTTCCTTTCTGGGATCCACTGATATGCACACTATCAGTAAATTTAATTAATACATGTTTTGGAATATTCTATACCTGTTAGGAAATATTTCATGCTAAGACTCACTTTTTCCACTTTGGATTGTGAACTTGGATGTTTACAGCACTCTTTTTAAAGGCTGCTCACATCCAGTAACCTCACCTGAGTCCTCCATCTATACTACAGACCTGAAATGTATATGAAAAGATACTTGGAAATGATCACTTATTATATTTTCTCATTCTCCACTATCTCCTGAAAGTGGAAGCCATTAATTTGCTCTGCTTAAATAGAGTTAAGTCTGATCTATTTTTAATCTCAAAAATGACAGAAATGCTTTTGAACTTGGGAATATGGTGCGATGACTCTTTCCCCTTATTATTATAAAGACTTTACTTGAAATGAGACACTTAGACCTATTGAACCTTCTCAATTTCGTCTATGAAAAGGATAAGAGTAGTGGATATAAGCCTGAGACAGGATGCTGAATGTCTCATAAAGGAAAGAGAAAGGAGGCTGGATGCTAATTATCCCAGAATTCAATGGTTTCAATTTCAAACAGGATAGGGATTGAAGTCTTTTTTAAATTGGAACAATTACCATATTCCAACAGAAGACTAGGTAGGATGAACCTGAATTTGAAGACAAAAATACTTGGATATTTCTTTAAAAGGAATAACACTAAGGTAGTCATATATTATTCTGGTTCATTTTTACTATGAAGGAAGAGCTCACTTTGTTTTTGGTGACTCAAATTTTCTTCAGTCAGGGTAGGCTTAAATACTGTCAAGAGGGACATTTCAACCAGAAAATTCAATGACAGTTGTTCTCTATGTATGTAACTAGGTGAAATAGTGTGAACAGATGATCATAAACTCCTTTGTATACAAATATGAAATCGTCTCAGCCTATATCAATAGCTTCTCTTTAAAAGATTTATCTTTCTAATCAGAACAATGACTATTTTTCATTTATTGAGTATAAAATTTGAGCAAATATGGCTATGACTGATGCTATGGGAAATGATTGCAGGTGATTCCTAGACAACCCAATAAATACCACATTCTGTAATAGTTTTCTCCTTTCAATAATCTCTCAGGTCTAGATTATATTAAGGGGTCAGTCTCAGTTTGTTGATACCATATTTCATTGATTAATAATTGTATTATTCTATTCACAAGAGATAGATAGATACTATTATATTATTTCTAGAATATAGGGGCACCTGGGTGGCTCAGTCAGTTAAATATCTGCCTTTGGCTCAGGTCATGATCTTATGGCCCCGGGATGGAGCTCCACTTGGGGCTATCCTCTCAGCAGAGAGTCTGCTTCTCTCTTTCTGTCTCTGCCCTCCCCCCTCACTCATATACTCACTCTCTCTCAAATAACTAAATAATCTTTTAAAAAAAGAATATACTAGAACTAACCTAGAAGTCCTACAGAAGGAAGATGGCTAAATTATTGTGTATCCATATAATAGATGTTCATACAGTGCTCAAACACAATATAATGGTAGGGGAGACACACAACACAAAATGTGAGCTATTAAAGAGAGGATACAAAAACAAATATGTTAAACAATCTTAAAGTGCTTTTTAAGTTATATAGGTGAGATACTAAAATACAAACAATGATAACAAGTTTTATTTCCCATTATAATCTATAAGGGAGGTTCACCTGTATTTTCCCATTTGATTTTCTCATTGAAACTTTGTAAGGTGCCATGTATGGTACCAGGAATGGTAACTGACCTTAAAGATTTGCTGAATATTTACAATAGCTCCTGTCAGATGTCTCTTCAGAGTGATGTATGAATTCATGCCCAGGTCTGTGATAAGGAGAAAGAGGTACCTGCAAGGCCAGTTGTCAGAATATCTTGTTTCTTATTCTAGCTATGGCCCTGAGGTGCTCTGCCACCTGTCACCTTTGGTTGTAGACAAGTCATTCTGAGTCTGGTAAATTGGACCAGAAAAAGAGGTGAATATTCCATAAGTCTATAGAAAGTGAATCTGATACCATTCAATTTAGGAATCTAGATATTCCATCCCCCAGTTCAAAAGGCTGGATTGCTTTGTAACTCTTCCTTCTGCTTCAGCTCTCACATCCATCTACTGGGTCACTACAGGTTCCCTGCCCCATTGCTACCACTTTAGGACAGATCTTCATCAACTCACACAGGGAAACTGACAATTCACTTTGTCTCCTTTAGACTACCGAAGGTATTCATCATCTTTGGACTATGTTCTCAGCAATTTATTTGCTTTTCCTGCTTGATTTTTTTCTGGTTATAGTTTATCAAATCTCAATGACTAGGACTGGTATCTTCAAGGCCACCATAGTATTGGCTCATCACCTCTATTCACTCCATTTCCATGAAGCCCTTCTCTTTGTTACTCTAATGTGGATTATCCTGTGCATTTCTCTCATCTGGTTTTTCTCTCATCTAGAATGCTCTCTCCTTTGTGTGCCACAATTCCTATCACATGCATTCTCCAAGATCTTTAGAAGCATCAATATCTCCAGTGTCTCCCAGTGCCTATAACCTTGAGTAAATAAAATCAGCTCTCCCCTAGCTACTGTTCTGTAATAGATAATCTTATTTGTGCTAATTTAGTCTAACCAGAAACAAGTCATTTTTCTTCTCTGGGTCAAGATCCCTTATTTGCCATAAATAGATAAAAATACTTTGTGTTGCATCTATTATACAGTGGTGTGTTGAGAATCAAGTGCTGAACATGTGAGACAATGTCCTTTGCAAAGTTAAAGCACTAGATGTTTTATTCCTCAGTATTGGTTCATAGAAGTACAAAACCTTGTAGACTAATAGTAGAGGACTTTGCCAAGGCTCTGAGCAGATCCCTTTGGATCACTTTTGGTGATTTTATGTGCCATCCTCAGCTTCTGTGTGCTCTGTTTTTGTCCCTTGACCTTCGGAGTCTTGCTCTCTTTCATCTCTCAATGCAGTCTGTACCCCATAACTGATGGGGAAGGGAGGCTGAAAGCTCAGCTCCTTTCCCTGACCTATATTTGAGTTCCTCACAGGATCAGGCTGATGCCAGATGACATTTGACATCATACTGTTTCTTGGTGTGTCCTCTTCCCTGCCTGCTTCTCTCTTCTGGTTATAGTTTATCAAATCTCAATGACTAGGACTGGTATCTTCAAGGCCACCATAGTATTGGCTCATCACCTCTATTCACTCCATTTCCATGAAGCCCTTCTCTTTGTTACTCTAATGTGGATTATCCTGTGCATTTCTCTCATCTGGTTTCTCTTTGAATTTTAAGAATTTTCTTAATAAATCACTTATAAATACCCTCTCCTCAGATTTGCTCTGGAGGACTCAACCTAAGACACCAGTCTTCAAAACTTGTTCTGAAATATGATTTCCAGAGAACAATATTCATTGACTCATTCATTCAGGCACATATTTATATTCATATACTTATGGAATATCTGTTTACTGGCATGCACTGTCCTAGGCATTGTGCCTCAGATGAATAATGGCGGAAGTCCCTCCCTTTGTGGGTATATAGGTACACAAGAAAGTGACAGAGCCAGGGTTTGAATAGAATACCTTGCCTCTGAATCTAGTGTTCTTTTCTTTGCTTTCTGTCCATGGATGCAAAGTGCTCTTGTACACTTCTCTGATGAGTTTTGAAGAGATAGGTCATTGTTGATTGTAAAGATCTTCCAAAGTCATATTGAAGTAAAATAATATTAGTTTTTATCTCTCATAAGCAAAGATGCATTTTAAAAAGTTGTATACACTTAGTTTGATTTTCAGCCCTACTTCAGTTTTCTGGGAGAAACATGGTGGTTTCATCAGTCCAAATTGCATGTAATCCCTGAGTTGATTTAGAAATTAGACAGAAGTTTTAGAAGAATCATAGTTGGCCTGCTAGCAGGCAGAAGTTCCATTCTACTGATGGCTGAGGCCTTAGACAATGCCAAAAACCTATCCATGGACTTTGTGATAAACTTTTTTTTTTTTTAATTTATTGGAGTTCAATTTGCCAACATATAGCATAACACCCAGTGCTCATGCCGCCAAGTGTCCCCCTCGGTGCCCATCACCCTGTCACCCCAACCCCCCACCTACCTCCCCTTCCACTACCCCTTGTTCATTTCCCAGAGTTAGGTGTCTCATGTTCTGTCACCCTCACTGATATTTTCACTCATTGTCTCTCCTTTCCTTTTCACTAATTTTTATATTCCCCAAATGAATGAGACCATATAATGTTTGTCCTTTCCCGATTGACTTATTTCACTCAGCATAATACCCTCCAGGTTCATCCATGTCGAAGTAAATTGTGGGTATTTGTCATTTCTTTTTTTTTTTCATTTTTTTAACCCTAAAAACTACAGAACACTTCTGAAAGAAATTGAGGAAGACACAAAGAGATGGAAAAATATTCCATGCTCATGGATTGGAAGAATTAATGTGAAAATGTCAATGCTACCCAGGGCAATTTACACATTTAATGCAATCCCTATCAAAATTCTTCAGAGAGTTGGAACAAGTAATCTTAAGATTTGTGTGGAATCAGAAAAGACCCCGAATAGCCAGGGGAATTTTAAAAAAGAAAACCATATCTGGGGGCATCACAATGCCAGATTTCAGGTTGTACTACAAAGCTGTGATAAACTCTTGACATCAAAAATGGTATCTTGGGAAGGGTAAGGCAGCCTAGCAAAAGGTATAAGATATGTCTTTTAAAATTTGATCCACTAATCCCTAAGCCAGATATTATATTTGCTGGTATTTTGAAGTCCAAGGGCAGGGTGGAGCTGCAGATGGAATGCTAAGGCATTTTCCCATGATGTCAGCTTTGTCACTGTGATTGCTTCCTCATTAAGGCAGGCAGCCAGTTTGGCCACCTGTGGGGCCACCAGTGGGGGAATGAGTGTCTTCTTGCCCAATTAATCCAGGTTTTTAGTTTCTTGATGCATGGTCAGAAGAGTAGTTCAATGTTTGGAGAAGTATAGGAAAAGCACAGGGGAAACATCAAGACCTCTACATTGATCTTAAAATGCTCATGTTTAATGTAATTTATATGTGCCCTAACCAATTTAGCACTCCTCTGGGATGGATCACTTAATTAGAAAGAATAAAAAAAGCTGTTGTTTGATGTATGTGTCTTAATTATTTCCAAGTGGCAGAATTGATTCCCCCCCATTATGAATTTGCCTCCATTTGTAAGACTAATGAAGCACCATTAAAGGGGGTGGAAGGTCAGAGATCACCCTTTCTTTACATTTAATGTCCTCAAGCTGATAGATTATTTATGAGGGTTATTATGCCTTGGGTAGTGTTCCCAGTTTTTTTAGAAGAACTATATCGATATGTAATGATGAGGTGGCACCTATTGTGACTTCACTTGAGCTCCAGATGTCACCTGGAAAGAAATAGAATGGGAATAGGGTTCACTGTCATGAATATTGGTAGCAGTCAGTATGACTTTCAGAATCTTGGAAATAGTGTTTTTGTTACTGTGGACTATAAAATTTGTTCTTACCCTTTCTTGTAACCTTTTTTTTTAAAGATTTTATTTATTTATTCATGAGAGACAGATATATATATATATATATATATATATATATATATATATATAGAGAGAGAGAGAGAGAGAGAGAGAGAGAGAGAGAGGCAGAGACACAGGCAGAGGGAGAAGCAGGCTCCATGCAGGAAGCCCGATGTGGGACTCAATCCCGGGACGCCAGGGTCACGCCCTGGGCCGAAGGCAGGCACTAAACCACTGAGCCACCCAGGGATCCCCAATTGTATCCTAAAGAGAAAAATAGTACTTATTTATCAAGGGAGTTCATAAACTGAATTATGAGCTTTTTAAAATTCCATGCAAAATGTCAACAAAAACTGAATCCTCCAAGAAAATGAGAGCATAGAGCATACCTGTACAGAAGGATTACGAGTTTGTGTTCCTAAACTAGACTTCCTGGATTCAAATGCCAACTGTTACCTATAATTTCTGGCTGGGACCAGTTACTTAACACCCCTGTGACTCAACTTCCTCATCCATAAAATGGGCCTGAGACAATGTTGAGAGTTAATTGAATAATTTCATGCAAAAATACTTAGAATAGTTTCTGGCACACATTAAGCACTCAATAAATGTTAGCAGTTATTATAAAGATTTTAAATTGACCATGGGGTTAATTTTTTTATTTCTGCCCTATTTCTGCCCCATGGCTTAATTCTTGGGCTTGTCCAGTGGTTTGTCCTTTTGGTAGATTATCTGTTTGTTTGACTTTGGTTCATTCCACCTTTCCCTCAGCTCCATACTCTGTGGGCTTCTTGCACTGAGCCCAGCTAGGATTCCCATTACCTCTTTGGGAGATGGGATGATTTGCCACAAACCAGTTCTTATCAGGAAAGAAATGGAAAGTCCCTGGCGTATTTGTATATGTGTGTGAGGGGTTGGGGTTAGGGCAGTGATTAGTTCATAGATTCTGGAATCAGATCAGGTTTGTAGTTTATATCTAGGGCTTTCTAGCTGTATGACCTGGGACAAATTACTGCCTCACTCTGAGCCTCAAATCCTCACCTATAAAATGGGTACAAGTCATAGAGTGGTTGAGAATTAAATGCAACAAAGTGCTCACCATAATTCCTGGTTCATGGGATGTCTTTAATATGTGCTAACTATTCTACTTACACATCCATACACACTAAATACATAATCACCAGCTAATACCAAAGTCCCTACATTATGGAGAGGTTGTTACTTTTTAGAGAGTGACTGATAATTTAAAATTTAAAAACCTGCCATCAAGTTTCCAATCAACACTCTGTTTCAGTTCCCCTTGTCAGTTTTAAATGAGGAATCTCACTGAATTATGCAAATGCAAAGTGATAAATTTTACTTCTGCCAGTGTGCTGGGGATTCAGACAGTTCCACTCTTCGTTTGATCTTCTGTCTTTGCAGAAAACCCATGGGCTCACTCTCATTTGTTTAGGTGGTTGGTCAAATGGTATTCATCATGACCAATAAAGGGCCTGACAAAGTCCTCAGACAGATGGCAAGGGCTGGGTTCTCATGAATTTGTTATTGCTGTAATGGAAATTACATTTGGGCCTTGTTCTCTATCGCTGGAGGAGAAACATAGGGCTTCACTTTGAAAATGTGGAGCTGGGAAAATCCTACAGAAGGTAAAATGTGGGTTGGGGGCAGGATCAGAACTCCACAGTCATGTGGGTGATGCACAGTCCACAGCTGACCCTGTGTCAGGCACAGACAGGCTAATTCCTAACAGCTGCAAGAGATGGTGCAGAAGAGTATCTGGAAAGCCTAGTGGACCCTGCTTGATTTGATTCTTTTACAAATCTGAGCTCATCTGCGAGGTCAGCACCGCCCTGTCTTTTGTTCCATGACACCTGAGGCAAGTTTCTCTCCCCTCTGAGTTTCTGATGGCCCAGTCTTTGAGGGACACCATCACATGTATCATATTTGTTAGTGAATGTTCTTGTGTTGTATTGTGTGAGCTGTGATGAAGTTATTTCTGGACATTTATTTCAATGGTATTTACTTAAAGTACCTTAAGATGGATGGAGTGATTTGTAGTGATGATGGTTTAACCTCATATGATAAATCTCTTCTCAGATGACAGATCTTTAAATAGTACTAGCTAAAATTTATCCAGTGTAGTAGGTTAAACATTTGAAATGTATTATCAAACTTCATAGCAGCCTTGACGGGTAGCTGTTAACTATTGTTCTCATTTTACAGATGAGATTTAGAATTTAGAGGGAGGAAGTTTCATGTTAAGTCTCATAGCCAGAAAAGAGCTCTGTGTCAATGAGCTTGTTTAGTTTTGTTCAGAGTCCACATTTTAGTAAGACTGGATGGTATTTGTCCTCTGTTTCAGTTATTTCACTTAGCATAATCCTTCAAGATCCATCCATGTTGTCATAAATGGCAAGATTTCATTTTTTATGGTTAAATAATATATATGTGTGTGCATGTAAGTGTGTGTGTCACATTTTCTTTATCCATTTATTTACTGTTAGACACTTAGATTGTTTTCATGTCTTGGGTATTGCAAATAATGCTACAGTGAACATGAGGATGCATATATCTTTACAAATTAGCATTTTCATTTTCTTGGGAAAAATGCCAAGCTGAAATATTTTTGAGAGTGAAAAGGAGCACTATCATTTGTGACACCAGGGCAATAGGTGTACTCCAGGATATCCATGCAAAGTGGGACACAAGTTCTTAACCACTTAATGACCAACTCTGGTTAACCACCAACTACATACACACACACACACACCCCTAGGCAAGGGATTAAAGATGGATCTTCCAAGCACCTTTGCTAGGGGAAAAAAAAAATGAATTACTTGAGGGCAGGGAAACTTTTGGTGAATATTCTTCAATGTGTACATAAAACTAGGCTTATGGCTTATAGTTCTGATTGGATGTTATCTTTTTCTTCTTTTTTAAAAAATTCTTGCATTCACCGTTAGACCTTAATTTCAACTCCCAAAGATCCTTCTTCCAACAATCAACACTGCACTTCAACATGTAGGCCAGATGAGCTGCTTTACTTAATAGTGAATACCTATTAAAAACACCTTTGTCACCAATGGTTCTATTATAAGATAAATCAGATAAACCTCTTACGTCCTCACAGATAAGGATACTTTGCATTTAATTCTCAGGAAAGAAGACTTGAGAGAATCATCTGAATTCAAAACTGCTTAATAGAAAGTTTCAGGCTAGGAAGACAGAGTCAGAAACATTCTGATCATCTTCTTTATAGGGCATGTTCCAGAACATAGAAAGATAGGATCAGTCCAAGTTATGCCAAATACTGATAAGCAGTGCTCTTAGTTAAATATTCATGGAAAGGATGTTTGCTTTTGCCAAGTGGCACAATGGTATGGTCTGTTTGGGGTAGGCGATGCCATTCACACTTTCATGGAATAAACATAGATGACCCCTAAATGGATCATCTAGGACTGGTGTATTGATGATTCAGTTGGGCAATGCTGCTAACAAGAAAATTATTAGGACTTCCTTGAAAGGCCTGTTTGTTCAAGAGATACCACCAGATGGATCTTTGTAGGTGCCAAACTGTCTTGGAGGTTCTGATCTATAAGAGGGGCCTAGATGACTCCATGTTGGTGTATGGTCTACTTTGTACAATATTTCCAATAGTAAGTTATGACCAAGACTGGCTTTAAAATAGCCTGAATCTCTTGATGCCTTTATTTCTGAAGGTCAGAGGCCTTGCCTGATTGCCAATGGAGGAATTAAACCTGTAATTATGTATTGTTTAACCTATATATGTGCTGGTCTTAGTTATATATTTCAAAAATTTAAACTAGTTAACATGTAGTAATTAGAAGACTTTGTATAAATGTTTGGGTTTGGGGCTTCTTGGAAATACTAGAATTTCTAATGACAGTTGTCTAACTGTCCATTTGGATAGGAAGTGGCCTTCCTAGTGGAAATTTGAAACTCCTCAATTTAGTAATTTTGGGGGTCATTTTCATGGATTCTTTTATTTGTGTTTTCCATTTTCTTCCAATTTCTATGTAGTTCTTTTGACTGAACATATTCTGGTTCCAAAGTATAGGAACAAAGCACAGAGTTTTGAAATTTTGGGGTTTTTATTTTCTTTTTATATCAGTGGTGTTTTCTGTTATGAATATCTGACAATAAATTGGCTTCTGTTATCTTTTATGTTTACATATCTGTAACTACATATCTTTCAATGGTTATACATGTGTATGTATCATTATCCTTCCCCCACATAAAACTTTATTTATCTATTTAGTTTTGGAAGTAAATCAGTGGTACTTAATTAAATTTCATCCACTGGTATGTTTCTCTCTTTCTTTCTCCTTCTACACACACACACACACACACACACACAGCCCATACCATACCACACCACACACCATTGAACATGATTTTTCACAGAAATTATGAGCATATAACCAGATTTCTTCCCATAATGTTACAAATTTGGCATTTTAGAGAGGTAAGGAGTAGCTCTTCAGATGCCTGGATCTGTATCTAAGTTGCTAATTATATGGTTGTTGGTGGAAGTGGGGTGAAAGGAACTTGTGATAGTATCTCATATAGTAATGATAGGAGGTAGCTACTCTTTAGCTGAATAATTTGCATCTGAAAGGTAGGGATTTAAAGGTAGAAGATTTTGCATCTGAAAGTTCTAGGGAATACTGAGGCTTTACCTCAACTCAAGCCTTTTGTGAGATATAGAAATGTGGAATTTCTGTTCTGTGGAACAGAAAGTAACCAGGTAGGTATTGGTTACATTGTAAATATATCAAGTCCATCTTACAACAGATAAATTCTGATCCCAGGAAGAGGAGAGTCCAATACTCACCAATTCCTCCTGCATAATTTTATGAAATTGTGTACATTGTGTACCTAGTATGTCCCAAGTACCATGCTAGGTGCTGGTTCTCCATAGCTATTCCTACCATTTATATTTACCTTAAGGTAAAGGCCTTGAACATCTGCTTCCTGCCTTCTCTTTTCTTTGCCTCCAGGTGGGTAGGCATGTATACTCTTGTTAATCATTTGCTTGGGCCTTGAACTCTTAAGAGAAGCATTCCAAATATGGAAAGAATTCTACTAATAAATGTCTATTGATCATCTACTCTTTAGAACTTTTAAAAGACCAACTTTCTTTGCCCATGTAATCTTCCAAGAAATATAGATATTCTCATCTAGAGCATGAAAAGCAATAGATGGCTCTGTGATTCATTTTTGTACTGAAGTAAATCATAAACCAAAAGAGGTTCAGCTTCAGTAGAATGGTGGCATTGAAGGGTTAGAGCTCCTAGGGATCTGGAGTCAAATTCTGCCTCATTCTTAGCTATGGAGTAAATTCCATTCTCAGTGTTGGGCTACTGGGGCCTGTACTCTACCAATCTACACCCTGGTTCTTCTTAATTGCATTTCTCTCAATGGGGCAAGAAGTCCATAGGTCTCAGGTATATATCCACCTGGAACCCACATTTTCCCTTGTAGATCATGCTCTAAGTAATCAGGATTAGAATTCCCTGCCAAATTGCCCTGAGCAAGTCCTTTCCAGGGCCTGCAGGGACCTTTTCCAAGTGTATCCTCCTGAAGGTGAATGGTACTGCTGGTACATGCAATTTTAGGCCTGCGGAGTAGTCAAGGGGCAGCTATCTGTAGTGTGGTAGAGTATGGATTAAGCTTGGGCAGGTGGCCTGGGTTTTTCTACATGTTGCATGCTTAGCCCCTTCTAATCATGGACGGACTTTATGTTGTGCAGAGAAGTTGACAGGTCTTATTTGTGTTCTTGCCCTAGCCCCACAGATATTTGGAACAGGCCTGAATCCAACAGTGGGCAAGTTATATAACCTCCTCTAGCTTCTGTATCTCCAATCATATAAGGGGACTAACAATAGTGATACCATTGTTCTTATGATGAAAGATCATGCATGTAAAAGGTACAGTTAGCTTTTATTAAAAGTTGCTATTTTAGCACTATAACTCATTTTAAAGCATTCTTTCTATCATCAGATGATGATAGAAATACCATGGTATGCTACTAATCAGAGAATTTTTAAAGGAAGATTTTCCTTCAAAGATTATATGAGAGAAGATCATGGGATATCTGGGTGGCTCCATGGTTGAGTGTCTTCCTTTGGCTCAGGTTGTAATCCCGGGGTACTGGGATTGAGTCCTGCATCAGGGTCCCCGAGGGGGGATTAGAATGAGATAGGATTTCTATAGGAGATCCTAGGGTATAAAGTTTTCTCATCTGCCAAAAGGGTATAAAAAGTAGTACTTGGCTCATAAGATAGTTGTGCCATTTGCATGAGATCATAGACTTAAAGCATTTAGAAGAGTTTTGGCACATAGCAAGTGTTGAACATTAGCTAGGAGAAGTATGATCATTATTGTAAAAAATGAGCCAACATTCAGCTCATTATCACAGGGTTATGAGGTTGAGCCCCATGTCAGGCTCTGCTGTCAGTGGGGAGTCTTCTTCTCCCCTTCTCCATCTCCTTCTGTCCCTCCCCTGCTTGTGTTGCTCTTTCTTTCAAATAAATAAGTAAATCTTTTTAAAAATGAGCCAACATCCATAATATTTACTTTGTTCATTTCCACATCTGATGAAAAGAGAGGAAAAGGTTAACATGAAATTGAGCTATAGTTGTTATTGCCCACATTTATTGAATTCCAAGAGATAGACATCTTTCTGCATAGAAGTTTAGTTGTGGTTATACAGGATGGAAAGGATTACTTTGGCATTTTATATTTTATTTTATTTTATTTGAAGTTTTTCAATTCCCAGTGTGTTTAAGAGGGCCAAATCTTTATACAAAGGTAGAAAATAAATTGTGTAAGAGAGAAGAAGAAAAGAGTATTGAATGTGCTCCAAAAGCATACAGGGGAAAATGATAAGAAAATATTCGATATATTATGCCCTTCAGTGATAGCTTATCAAAGAGTGGGTTAGCTTCATTGGTTTCACAAAATGGTATTGTTATGGGGAAGTTTTCCAGGGCCAGGGAATCTTGTGACAGTTGTCTATGGGTTTCAAGTTCAGGAAAGATTATCAACTATCTGTAAAGCATCATTTTCAAAGACTATTTTTTCCTGGGAGGGAGTAGGTAATTTAATCTATACATTGTTTTAAAGGGGCAAATGGGCTTTGAGCTTCTGTACTAGTGTGTCAGATACCTCAAACAAAAGGAACTTTTAGCCGATGTGAGTGACAGGGCTGAGGTGGAGACAAGAGAGAAAAATCTCATCAAGCATATAGTCAATAGCAAATGCTTGCAGAGTGAAAACATGCAGTGGTTAAGTTACTTTGAAATAGAGATAGGATTAGAACAAGCAACCACTTCAGAGTTCTAGTTCCTGAAAACTTTCAAGATCAATAATGAGGTGTCATCTCATGTTGGGTTCCCTAGAAGCAGAGCCTGAGACAGGGATTCAGTGCACCTCACTTATTGAGGAAGTGCTCTCAGGAGAAAGGGAGTTAGGGAATAATGATGGGCCAAGGAATGCATTGAGCAAATGGGTGGTCTCATCTTCAGCTAAGTTGTAGCCTCACCCCATGGAGGAGCTCTGAAGCATGAACTGCATTACAATTGATCCTACCTTTAGGCAAGGATACTGATCTTTTTTTCTTTTCTTTTCTTAACTCACTGTCAATCAGTGACTGTCTCTCCATAGTTCTCAGAAGAGAGTATACATTTCCAGGCAAGAGGAAATTTGACCAGATGGGGTAATTAACCAAATAATGGACAGTTGTAAAATACCCACACCAATTGGTAAATGGGTACACCAATTTGTTAAAGGGAATTGGAGTGGGCAAGTAGTAGAAGCATTATGATATATGATTATGTACATGTGAATGTATATGAATACATTGGGATTATGCTTACATAAACGTGTTTCTAGGAATCACAAACATGTAATGCAAACATGATTACATCTTTTTTTACATGTGGACATTTTGAGTCCCATTCTAGTGAAAAGATTTATTGAAGAATTGGGGTCTTGCAAGAGTGTCAAATTCCTACTCTGTACAAAACTATGTACCCTGGGTCAGCATTTGGCCCTCATTCTGTAAACATTATTTGATCTTTAGGATTTTGCTTCATCTTCATTCTGGGGAATGTGTTGAGAGCAATGATTGTTTTTGGAGTGGAGAAGGGGTGAAGGTTTGCACTGAATCTTTGGAGGCAGACTATAGAAGTGGAAACTCTTCCATTGAGCTGGTCAGAATTAGATGGAAAGTGAGGGAGAATCCTTTCCCTGGTTTTTCTTATATTTGGTAAGGTGGACTCAGAATGCAGGCAGCTTGGATCCATTCTACTTCTTCCCCTCAAATGAGTTTAGGACTTTCACTCCCAGGAGTTCTAGTAGCCTATTATATTTGAGTATGTGATGATGGATAAGGCCAAAGTAAACAGGATCCCACATTTCCAGGTTGCCACAATTTCAAATTCTATAGGGAATGAGGTGTTCCCTTGATATTACAAACTGTCTATATCCTTGCAATTCTTTGTCAGATACTGCTGTATTTGTACATCAGATGGAGGCAAATTAGCTGTAGTATTTCCAAAAAACATGACAAGCTTCATGGAATGGATAAACTAAACTGGTAAAATATATATATTGCATCTTATAGTAGAAATAAGTATAATTTACCCCTTCCATTTCAATGTATATCTAACACAATGAAATAATTGTGAAGATTTTTAGAGGAAAAAGCCAAATTTATCTAACAGGTTGCATTTTATTTTACCTCCAGAAGTAAATTCAAGAAAAGAAAAAAGGCATCTAATTTTCTATTCCTTGGAACTATCTTGTATTCCCAGAGAAATTTTCTATTAGTCATTGGGGGAAAAACCCCACAACAATAAAAGAGAATGTTTGAGCAATAGTGTGGAAAAATATTCAAAAAAATCTTTGAGGTATATTAAAAATTTCTCTATCACAAGCCTATCTGAAAAACAAATCAATAGGAGAAATAGAAGCCACAGAACTTGGTAAAGCAATATACCTTTTACACAATTACATTAAAATCCTACCTTAAAACACACACACACACACACACACACACACACATCCTAACTTTACTTCTTCCATTATGAATTTATTAATTTACTGTGTTGTCTTTTTATTATGTATTTTTAATAAGCTTAAGCTTTTGGGGCACCTGGGTGGCTTGGTTGATTAAGTCATTAAGTCTCTGCCTTCAGCTCAGGTCATGATCTCAAGGTCCTGGAATTGAGCCCTGTGTTGGGCTCTCTGCTCAGTGGGGAGTCTGCTTCTCCCTCTCCTTTTGTGCTCTCTTGGTCTCTCTCAAATAAATACATAAAATCTTTAAAAAAATAAGCTTAGGCTTTTGATTTTGTTAGGTGTTCTATTATTAATTCTATTCCTATGTAGAGCATGGGTTTGTAGGATGTTTTTGACATGTATAATTTTTAAAAACTCAAAGACATAAGATATGATTTATCTATTGTTGTCTCCATCTGAGAATGCCTTCTCCCCCAATATGCAATTAAAAGTTGTAACTACTTTGCCAACAGTACTGAACAACCAATGCCACTTAAATATCTAGGGGACAAGGTTATAGAGGAGATAGCTGGGTCTATTAGACCACCTCTGGTTCTAATAAACTTGCTCTGGCCAATGAAACAGTAGCAAGTATGATGCAAGCAGAAACTTGAAAAGTGCTTGAGCATTGGGGCTGGCTTTCTTTGCTGTTCTATGAAGAACCCTGGGCTTGCATGCTGGAGGAAGAGAGACACTTGGTTCAATCATCCCTCTTGCCCCAGCCAACAGCCAGTCAACCACCAGTCATGTGAATGAGGCTATCCCAGATAGACTAGCTACCTACCAGCTGATCACAGGAACAAGCACATCTGAGCCCAGAAACATTAGCCAAGCTGGCCCAGACTGGAACTACCAATTAACCTATAGAATAACGAGCAAAATAAATGGTTATTGTTGGTTACCAGAGGGAACTGGGAAGTTGATGGATGGTAACTAGACTTCTAGTGATGATCACTCTGTAGTGCATACAAATGTCAAATTATAATGTTGTAACACCTGAAACTTACATAATGTTTTATATCAATTTCACTTAGTTTTAAAAAAAGGTTTTTGTTTTAAGCCTGTAAGTATTGGGCTGCTTTAAAGAAAACTAATAGAACCTTGAGAAGACAGTAGCCCAAATTATTTCTAAGGTCATTTTGTGCCCACAAACTTTTATTTATACTTAGGTTACTAGAAAGGTGGATGAATTTTTAATCTTACAGTGCAATAAATGGGAGGCCTTAGAGCTTTTTCTTTGGGTAGTTGTTTATTCCTTAGGACTTAGCAAACATGGGACCCTACTAGAGGTGAAAGCTACTAAAAAAGACTAAGGTATCTGCTATGTACCATTCTGTACTCAGCCAGGCTCCTACCCCTCTATTTTCTCACCCCAAGTAGGACTTAAGTGAAGAAAGAGCCTCCCTTGCCAGCACCTTCTGTATCCCAGCTGTGGAATAAATCCCACCTTGCTAGCTAGCACCTTCTATATCCCACCTGTGGAATGACCATGTGAGGGATTCATGTCAGACTTACTGTATTCATTGATGTCTGTCACAGAACACACTGGATTGGACTCATCTATTAGTGATATAACCTCAAGGTCATTGCAAAGCAAGGGACTGATGAGTGGAGCCAGGACTCTAGCCTGAGAGTTGGGCCTGGTACAAAGGAAACAAATTACCTAATGAAAGATTCCAGGTCGTTGATCCATCGGATGTGAGCCTTTACCTGCCTGACACGAGTGTTAACTTGTTAGCTTAACACATTCCACCTGGAGGAGTCAGCAGGGAAACCCCAACCCTGGCCTGGCTCTGCCTATGAGAATTCCTGACACACACCAACTGGCAAACAAGGGAACAAAGTTTGCAAACAGAGGTATTTTGATCTTAAGCCATTGGTTCCAGATTTTCTTTGTACATTATCAAGTGCCTAAAGAGGAGAATCAGGACACTGGAATTCTTCTCTGAGCTCTGCCAACCATGGCTATGTGACTGTGTGGCCAAGGCACTTTTTGAGGGCCTCTATTTTATCACTGGCAAAATGAAGAAGCTGGACCCTATCATCTCTTGGGCCCTTTAAAGGCTGACAGTATACAATTCAATGGTTTTCAGTACTGTTGAAGAGTAGTCGTTCAGATGGGTCCTTGAATAGAGTTGAGCAAGGGATCTGAAATCTTAAGCAGTTGCAAAACATATTTTTCAAAAACGTTTTAACACTAGGCATAGGGTGAAAGCCAATAGCAATTTTGTGGGCTGGCGTTCATGGGAATAGAGTGTATTGGATCATGCAGACCACTCCCTTCATCATGAAGAGTTCTATCTTGGCTTCCTGATAGCACACTCTCCTACTTTTCTACCTATCCCACTGGGCATGCCTTCAACTTCTTCCTCCCCCATCTAACCCTTGAGAATAAGGGGCCCAGTACTGGCTTTTTAAATTTTTCTGTCTATGCTATTTTCCTAGATAAGTGGATTCAACTTAGAATCACATGAGAAAACTAAAAATCCCAGTATCTGGCCCATGCCCAAGATAAATTTCATCACCACCTCTAGGGATGGGACCCATGCATCAGCATGTTAGAAAATTCACCCATTGATTTCAGTATGCAGCCAAGTTTGAGGACCAATATCCCAGATCAATGGTTCTCAAATGTGATCTTTGGATCTATGGCATCAGCATCATCTGGAAACTTCTTAGAAATGCAAATTCTCATGTCCCTTTTCAGGTGATGTACACTCAAGTTTAAGAACCACTTTCTATACAAGGCCTTGGGCTGTGGCACTTTCCAAACTCTCATATTCATGAGAATCACCTGAGATCGTTTAGGTTTGGGGCAGGCGGAGCCAGAGAAGCTGCTGCATTTTACATCAAAGCTCCTGCTGCTGGTCCAGGGACCACACTTAGACTTATAAGACTCCACACAGTGCTTTTCTTATATTAACTTCTCAATTCCATGTGGAACAGGAGCGTTTACTACAGGCTAATGTGAGCAAAAGATTCTGTAAGGCATAAATTATTTAGACTGGTTGTTTTCCAGTATTGAGTAACATGAGGAACCATGAGAATTTTTTCTGGTTTTGTAATTGTTCAAAGCTAAATGCATTTCTGGAGTCTCTTCTGACTTTGTTGAATGCTTCCTGTGAAGACTTTCCTTTCTTACTGCTGTGATTTGGAGTGTACTTCCAAAGATGAATGTCTTAAAAATGTCCTTTAGATGTCAATTATAGGGAACTATCAGTTGAAACGTATTTCAGAATGACAAAAATAATCAGTTTCAGGAGGTCAGGTAGATGTTTATAGAGCAGTGACAAAAGATCAAGATAATTAAATAACTTGAAAAAATAGGTGATAAAAAGACAACATTTTTAAAAGAAATTTCATTCTTTTTTGGGTAAGTGTGCCTCCAATTTTTAAAACAGACTTTATTTTTTAGAGAAAGTTTAGGTTCACGGAAAAATTGAGAAGAAGGTGCTGAGATTTTTCATATAACCTCTGCACCACACATTCCCCCCCAAGTGGTACATTTGTTACAACTGATGAACGTACATCGACACATCATTATCACTTAAACATCACTAGGATTCACTCTTAGTGGACATTTTATGAGTTTGGGCAGATGTATAATGACATGTATCCACCATTATAGTATACGGACTAGTTCCATTACCCTAAAAATCCTCTGTGGACCTTCTATTCATACCTCTGTCCCTTCTAACCCTTGGGAACCACTGATCTTTTTTTACTTTCTCCACGTTTTGCCTTTTCATACAGTACACAGTTTTTTCAGATTGTCTTTCTTCACTTTGTAATATGAATTTAAATTTCTTCCATATCTTTTTATGGCTTGATAGTTCATTTCTTTTTTTAAATTTTTATTTATTTATGATAGTCACACACACACACACACACACACACACACACACACACACACACAGAGGCAGAGGGAGAAGCAGGCTCCATGCCAGGAGCCCGACGTGGGATTCGATCCCCGGTCTCCAGGATTGCGCCCTGGCCAAAGGCAGGCGCCAAACCGCTGCACCACCCGGGGATCCCAGTTCATTTCTTTTTAGTGCTGAATATTTCACTGTCTGGATGTAGCATGGTTTACTTATCTATTCTTTTACTGAAGTATGTCTTTTTTCTTTTTTTCTCCTGGTTGGAGAAGGTAAGTGGCAGTGGTAAGAAAGTCTAGGAAGTTATCCAAGCACTAGATTAAAATAATTTCTGGGCAATATTTGCTGCTCTGGTGCAACTCATTCAAAATCCTGGTCTAGAGGGATGAGAAAAGACAGTCCTCTTACAAAAAAAAAAAAAAAAGAAAGTAAGTAAGTAAGTAAGTAAGTGTGGGAAGATGTAATTTTGCTTTATTTCCCAATGGCTTAAGCCTTTTCCACTGATTTTTATTGCTTGAAAAACATTTAGGAGTGGTAATTACCCCTACCCTCTTTAGCAGATTCTAGACAGGCAGGGCTTACAAACTTAAGTGACTACAGGAGCCAGGTAAGTAACATAATTGAGTGAAAAAACAGTAAGGCATGGTGGGGACTATGATAAAATGGAAAGCTCATACCCTATCAAAACAGTATAGCCTTTATGCAGCTCCCATTTTTCTAAAGAAGTGGGAAATCTCTTAAATTTTAAATGTTGAAGCTTATTCAGTTTTCAAAGGAGAACACAATAGGCCCCAACATACTTGTAGGCTAGACTTATCCCAGAGAAAGGAAAGAAGTAGTAAAAAATTTCTGGTTTTAGGTATAGATCTAGCATTAGGTAACTCCAATTGTACTCTGAGCTTCAATATCCTAACTCGCAATATAAAAATCTTGACATTATTTATTCAAATGATGATTAAATATTTTGCATTTTAAAGAATTGTGATCAATAATTATGTTTGTTACATCTCATATTGATAAGGGATTTGTCGGAATTTAAAATAGAGGATCTCATAAAAATATTTTATTGGGAATTCAACATTGGAAGAAAAGACATTTAAAAATTTCAGGAAAAATTATGTGTCCCCAGATAATTTTTTTATATTAAAGATATGTGTATTTCCTGACCTTCATATCACTGAAAGTGTGGATACTTTCAAAATATAAAAAATATCTTTTTTAAAAAAGAAGAAAATAGCTGAGAAGAAGGTATACACAGATTGAAACAAACTGATAAGGCATAGAACTGATAGATGACACCCTTATTTTTGAGTGGCAGTGTACAGGGTATTTGAGCTTTAAATGTATGTGGTTATTAAGTATTTTCTCTTCACAGTCTTCAAAGTATTCTAGAAATAAGTTAAGTTTGATTAGCTTCCTTCTGAAATATTGAACATTTCCTGGCTCTTATGCATAACACCTTCTAGGATCTCCTCTGACCTTTGAGGCTATTTCTTTCAGGCTATTTCTTTCTCTTCAACAAGGATATCCCTAAGAAAGTTCCTAAAATCTGTTCTTTTGTATATTCTTCCTTCTTGATAAAATTTCATTTTTTCTCCATGGTTTTGACCAGGAACTGTATGAGGCCAACTTTCACAATTTGTGCTTTATTTCCAATTTTACACCCATATGTTGCCTTCCATCCCATTCCACTCCCATATTCATAGTCAAGGAAACTCATCACATTGACCTTGATTGTTTTCCACATCAGGTTAACCTCACTGAGTGCTGCTGATTCTTTCTAGTTCTGGTTATCAAGCCTACCCTCAGCTATCAACCAATGTCAGATAATATATCAAAAGGTTTTCCTTTGTTTATTCCTCCTTCTGTTATGATCTTTGGCTTCCCAAATAGTAATTTAATGATTTCCCAAGGACAAATACCTTCATTTATTTTAGTGGTTGAAATACATGTGAATGTTATAGCCTCAAATGTGTGTCTGTGCTCTGGTTCTGTCTTTGCCACTATCAGTAAGAATACTGTGAAGATAAAGTTAGTTAAACACTCCTAATTTTATATGTCAATGATAGAGAGTAAATAGCTCTGTTGGCCACACATTTTCATAGATTGTTATGCCACTCATGTATACTAACTCCATTGACCCTCCTATTTCTGGAATTGTCATTTTCATCACCGCTTCATATAAGTGGGAATGTGCTAGTAGTTTTTCTACCTTCACACTCTTCCCCACTCTAATCTTTGACAGATTTATTATGTATAAAGTACTTGGTACCTCTCATGCCTACTTAAAAACACTTTTGGGGCATCTGGGTGGTATAGTCGCTTAAGCAGTTAACATCTGACTGTTGGTATTGGCTCAGGTTGAGATCGAGCCCTGTGTCATGCTCTATGTGCTCACTGCAGAGTCGGCTTAAAATTCTCTCTCCCTTTCCCTCTGTCCACCCCCACCCCCAGTTCATCTCTCTCTCTCTCTCTCTTTAAAATAAGTAAATCTTTGGACAACTGGGTGGCTCAGTTGGTTAAGCATCTGCCTTCTGCTCGGGTCATGATCCCAGGGTCCTGGAATCCAGTCTCAGGCCAGGCTCACTGCTCATCAGGGAGTCTGCTTCTCCTTCTGCCCCTCCCCACACTCATGCACACACACAAATACTCTCTCTCAAGAATATATCATTAAAATCTGTTTCAAAAACCACTTTCATTGATTCCTTATTTTTCTGTGGATAAAGAAACCTAAAAACCAAGACTCATCATTACTTTACCTAAATCACTTTGGCAATACTGTCTTCCAGCAGATAAACTAAGTGTTATTTCTGACATCTCTAGACACATTATGTATCCAGTAAACCTGCTCCCCTCTTTGTCCAGAAAGGACATGGGCATTTTCATCACTTCTCTTCTCCCAAAGTGTTGTTCCTGCCTTGGAACTCCTACTTCTCTTTTTGGTCATAATTCTTCACTCTTCAATATCTAGGCATGGCCTTCTTTCTCTATGAAGCTTTGACAATTTGCCACCACCACATATACTCTCCCTCACCTGACAATAGTATTATTTATCAGTATATCCTCAGTAAGTAATAAAAATTAGCCTATGCTACACTGAACACCTAATATTTCAATGCCTGTTTTTTTTAATCTCCCAACTAAATATTAGGTTCTTGAGGGAAGGCAATGTGCCTTGAAAAATTGGTTTCTTATTAAGATTTTTATTTTGAAATAATTTGAGCCTTACAGAATATTTATAAAAACATTAGTAAAAAATTCCATAAGTCCTTCATCAAAATGTATGTATGTGTATGTATGACTGTGTGGATGTTTTCCGAGCTGTTTGAGAGTAAGTTGTAGACATAATGCTTTACTTTTAAGCCCTTTGTGGATAGTTCCTAAAAACAAGAATTTTCTCTTGCATATCCCATTCATATTCTTTTTTTTTAGCAAATATCTTCTCCCACTCAGGAAATCGATTGCCTTTTAGTTTTGTTGATTGTTTTCTTTGTTGTGCAGAAGCTTTTTATTCTGATGTATTTCCATTTGTTTGTTTTTATTTCCCTTACCTTGGGAGACATACCTAGAAAAAGGTTGCTGTGGTCTGTGCCAGAGAAATTATTACCTGTACTTTCTTCTAGGATTTTTATTGTCTCAGGTCTCACATTTAGGTCTCTAATCCATTTTGAGATTATTTCTGTGTATGGTGTAGGAAAATGGTCAAGTTTCATTCTCTTACATATTGCTGTCCAGTTTTCCCAACATCGTTTGTTGAAAAGACTTGCATATTGTTGCATATTCTTATTTCTGTTGTTGAAGATTAATTGACCATAATCATGGGTTTGTTTCTGCTTTCTATCCTGTTCTGTTGTTTTATGTGTCTATTTTTGTGTCAGTGCCATACTGTTTTAAATACTACGGCTTTGTATATAACTTGAAGTCCCTAATTGTGATGTCTGAAGCTTTTCTTTTCTTTTCTTTTCTTTTCTTTTCTTTTCTTTTCTTTTCTTTTCTTTTCTTTTCTTTTCTTTTCTTTTCTTTCTTTTTTCTTTTCTTCTCTTCTTTCTTTTCTTTTCTCTTTTCTTTTTTTAAAAGATTTTATTTGTTTATTCATGAGACACACACACACACACACACACACACACACACACAGAGGCAGAGACATAGGCAGAGGGGAAGCAGACTCCATGCAGGGAGCCCAATGCAGGACTCCATCCTGGGACTCCAGGACCACTCCCTGAGCAGAAGGGAGGTGCCAAACCTCTGAGCCACCCAGGGATCCCTGAAGCTTTGCTTTTCTTTGTCCAAATCTGTTTGTTTATTTGAGATCTTTTGTTGTTCCATACAAATTTTAGGATTGCTTATTCTAGTTCTGTGAACAGATGTTATTGGTATTTTGATAGAGATTGCATTAAATCTTTAGATTGTTTTGGGTAGTATGGACATTTTAACAACATTCATTCTTCTAATCCATGAGCATGAAATATCTTTCCAGTTGTTTCTGTTAATTTCTCTCATCAGTGTTTTATAGTTTGCATAGTATTGGTCTTTCACCTCCTTGGTTAAGTGTATTCCTGGGTATTTTATTATTTTTGGTGCAATTACAAATGGGATTTCTGGTTTGTTTGTTTTTTAAGATTTGTTTATTTATTTTAGAGAGAGAGAATAGGGGGAAGGCAGAGGGAGAGGGAGAAAGAGTCTTAAACAGATGCCACACTGAGTGTGGAGCCCAATGCAAGGCTCAATCTCATGACCTTGAGATCATGATCTGAGCTGAAATCAAGAGTCAGATACTAAACTGACTGAGCCACCAGGCAACCCTGGGATTGCTTTCCTAATTTTTCTTTCTGCTGCTCATTATTTGCGTATAGAAATTTAATAGATTTCTGTATCCTGCAACATTACTGAATTCATTCATTGGTTCTAGGAGCTTTTTGGTGGAGTCTTTATGATTTTCCAAATATGGTGTCATGTCATCTGCAAGTAGTGAAAATTTTACTTCTTCTTTACAGATTGGATACCTCTTATTCCTTTTCCTTGTCTTATTGCTATGGCTAGGACTTCCAGTATATATTGAATAAAAGTGGTAAGAGTGGACATCCTTGTCTTGTATGTTATCTTAGGGGGAAAACTCTCAGTTTTTCACCATTGAGTATGATATTAGTTTTGAGTTTTTCATATAGTCCCTTTATTGTGTTGAAGTATGTTCCCTCCAAACCCATTTTGTTGAGGATTTTTATCATGATTAGATGTTGTACTTTGTCAGATGTTTTTTCTGCATCTGTTGAAAAGATCATATAGTTTTTAATCCTTTCTCTCATTGATGTGATGTATCACAGTAATTAATTTATAATATTGAACAATGCTTGCATTCTGGGAATAAATCCCACTTGATTGCAGTGAATGACTTTTTAAAATGTATTGTTGGACTCAGTTTCCTAATATTTTGTTGAGGATTTTTGTATCTGTGTTCATCAGAGATATTGGCCTGTAATTCTCTTTTTTGTAGTGTCTTTACATGGTTTTATTATCAGGGTATTGTAAGCCTCAGAATGAATTTGGAAGTTTTCCTTCCTCTTCTATTTTTTGGAATAGTTTGAGACGAATAGATATTACCTCTTCTTTAGAATTGCAGTTCAGCATACAGAGATTTGAATAGCAACCCAAATGGTTGTTTAATGAGAATTTTTCCTTTTCTTTTTCTTTTTTTTTTTTTAAGTAGGCCCCACACTGGGCATGGAGTCCAATGTGGGGTTGAACTCACAACCTTGAGATCAGGGGTCTGATGCTTAACTACCTAAGCCATCAAGAGGCCCCTGATATTAGATCATTTGAAGACATGTTTGCTTGGCTTCACCTGTGTGAAGCCATCTGGTCCTGGACTCATGTTTGTTGGGAGACTTTTAATTACTGATTTAATTTGATTACTGGTTATTGGTTTGTTCAAAATTTCTATCTTCCTGATTCAATTTTGGTAGTTTATATATTTCTGGGAATTTATGCATTTCTTCTAGGTTGTCTAATTTGTGGGCATATAATCTTTCATAATATTCTCATATGATGCACACTTTCATGTTTTTAGAGAATACAGATCAGTCATTTTGTAGAATGTCTATCACTTCAATTTTCCTTGAGATTTCCTCATGATAGAAAAAAAGAGAAAAAAAGAAAAAAGAAGAAAAAAAAGAAAAAGAAGAAAAAGAAGAAAAAAAAGAAGAAAAAAGAAGAAAAAATGAAAAAAAAAGAGATTTCCTCATGATAAAGTCAAGTTAAACATTTTTTGGGAATAGTATCACAGAGGTGATGATAATTTTTTTTTCTCAGTGCATTATATCAGGAGACATTTAATTACTATTTGTCTTGTTAGTGGTGATATTAACATTGGTCACTTTTTTAAGGTGGTATCTGCTGGGAACCTCCATTGTAAAGTTACTATTTTTCCCTGTTAAATATCTTATAGGGAGATACTTGAGACTATGTAAAAACTCACTCTTCCTTCTTTCTTTCTTTCTTTCTTTCTTTCTTTCTTTCTTTCTTTCTTTCTTTCTTTCTTTCTCTTTCTTTCTTTCTTTCTTTCTCTCTTCTTTTTCTTTTTTTTTCTTTCTCTTTCTTTCTTTTTTTTCTTTCTTTTTTGAAATAACTTCAGGCTTAAAGAAAAGTTAGAAAAATTGTACAGAGTTCTAGTATACCCTTATCCGGCTTCTCCTTATGTTAGCAAGTTGCATAAATATAGTTCAATTGTCAGATCAGAAATTAACATTAGTATGACACTCTTAACTATTGATCTTACTAGAATTTCACCATTTTCTCCCCTAATGCTTTTTTTCTGTACCAGGATCCAGTGTAGGATCCCATATGGCTTTTATTTGTTGTGACATCTTAGTCTTTTCCAATCTATGATTGTTTCTCAGGATTGTCTTGCTTTTTGTGACTTGACACTTTTAATAATGGTAGTTATTTATTTATTTAATTTATTTATTTTAAACTCATGTATTCATGAGAGACACAGAGAGAGAGACATAGGCAGAAGAGAAGCAGGCTCCCTGCAGAGAGCCTGATGTGGGACTCGATCCCAGAACTCTGGGATCATGCCCTGAGCCAAAGGCAGATGCTCAACTGCTGAGCCACTCTGGTGCTCCAGTTATTTGTATTTTAGACTCTCAGAGTTTGTCCTCTTTGTTCTCCTGGGTTATGCATTAGTGGCAAGAATGCCACAGAACTGTTGTGTTTTTGTCAATATATGATATCAGGAGGAACATCATGCTGATAAGGTTTATTGATGGTGATGTTACCCTTGATCACTTCATTAAGATGATTTCTGCTGGGTTTCTCCACTGTGAAATTACTGTTTTTTTCCCATTATAAACTGATCAATATTTAGGGAACATTCTTGGAGACTATACAAATGTATTGTTTCTCCTCAAATTTCACCACTGATTTTAGGACCTATTGGTGGATTTTGCGTGCAACAGTTATTACTCTGGTCTTTGCCTAATGGTGATTTTTGTCTGATAGACTGTTTCTCAATAAATTTCTACTCACTAGCTTTAGCATCCATTGATGATTCTTGAATGGAATAGTTTTACTATGCTAACTGTCAAATAGTGATATACTAAACTCTCAGTCTTATTTCTTAATAAGTATGAGTTTTTTAGGCACATAAACTAGAACTGGTAAATTATTATTGCCATCTTTGAACCTACTATGTAGTTCTAGTGGTAGACTCTAATGACTATTAGTCTAATAATTAGAATCTAATAATCATTAGAGTCTAGCATTTATAAATGGTCATTGAAACCAGGGTTGCTTTGGAAAGACCTCAGAGGAATTATTAATTCTATGGGCCTATACCATATCTTTGGAATTTTGGAAGTAGTTTTCATGGTAATTGGGTTCTAGGCATAGCAGTAGCCTCTACTGACATTTGTTTAGCACCTTATAATTTTGAAAGCAGTACATAAAACATGTTGAATATATTTTGTTATTTTCACAGGCCAGATCTGACTCATTGGTGCTTGTAAATATCTTTTTATGGTCATTTTTTTTTTCTATTTTCTAAATCTTCTTTTGGAGGGAAAGGGTGGTAAGAGTAAGGAACATTAGTTTGCTCTAACAGATACCACTAATACCTAATTTTTAGCAGCTTAACACAATACAAAGTCATTTTTGTTCATAAAAACTACAGTGTAGGTGTTTCTGACCAGTGGACCTTTCACAAGATTATTCAGGGACCCAGCCTTTTATATTATGGCTTCCCCTCTTCTAGATCATATTAGTTCTTGGCTGGATTCTCTGTATTTTGATGGCAGAAGGGGGAAGAAGAAATTTGGAGAAATGCTTGGGAAGTTCTTATGGCCAGGCTGAAAATGGCACATACATAGCATGTCCACTTGTATTCCATTGGCCAGGATTTAGTTATATAGTCATTCTAACTTCAAGGAAGGCCGGGAAGTGTAGTTTATCTGTGTATGCTCAAGAGGTAGAGGGAATGGTTATGTTTAAACTTAGCAGTTTCTCTTGTAGTTTTGATTCTTGGGTATTATCAGATGGCACTAGGAAGCCTGACGTTTGGCTCAGAGGTGGTTAATTAATGTGTTGTGTTGAATGCATCAGTTACATAGAGACATCTGTGAGGTTAGGCCTCTGCCTGATTTATCAAAAGAAGGCTTCCTGGCTTTTTTATTAGAGTTGGCTTTGCAGCAACCTTCCTATTTCTCCTGATAGCTCCCCTCCCCTTGAATACACTATCTTGACAAAATTTTACTTCAATAAATTACTAAACTAGACTGTTCCTCCACCTAAGCACTATACCCACACCATCAGGAAAAAAGTCAGAAATCACTCTTCAACACCAAGCCAGCATAGAATAATCTGGAAGGGCTGAAGGAATCAGAAGCATCCCTAAGATGGAACTGTAGAACCAACATAGGGAGTAGAGAGAGAACCTCTGGGAGAGAAGCCAGACTCTTGCCTAATTTCTACCAGGAACAAATGCCAAAGTCAAAACACTGAATCCTACCATCAGGGGACAAATGAATTTTTAGGACACTCCTGTTTAAAAGCTCATTTAGCAACAGCCTGACCAATGTATACTATAGTCAGAACCGAACTGAAATGCAGTCATTTTGAATTCGTACCTCCTTCAAGTGAAATATCCCCACCACCTTCCACTTAGTAAAGAAATGCTGGTCACTTCTACCACATATTGAAAGAGGCTGAAACTCCTGGCAGTTTGGTCAGTGAACACCCCTACTACTCATTAGAGAACATCATTAGAGAAATCTATTGTGGGTAGGGGTGAGACAAACCAATTGAGAGTGGGAAAATTCTTATAACTCTTGATGCTTCATTTTAAGGGAGTGGTGTTCTCACTAGGAACTACATAAGATTGTGCCCTGAGAGCAACTTAAGAAAATTAATAACTCTTGATCAACATAGAGTTTTATTAGAAAGTGATCATTCCAGATTCTATGTGATTGGTAAAATTAGCTATTTGTGAATCAGAAGGATGTTAAAGTAATGTGGCAGGGAAAATGTTTTCAGCTGAACATAATTCCCCATGATTGATCCTGGCTGCAAAGTTTTCTGACAGCAGAAATTTATGGCAAAGTTGGCACTGCCACCATCACTTTGCTGCACAGATGTCTCCAGTGTCTGTACAGGCAGAAACACACTGGGATACTGTGCTTTTCTCTTTTGAAGCATCACAACATCATCATATTATTAAAAAGAAGAAGGTAGGGCCTCCTTCTTGTCTAATCTACACTTAGTTCTGTAATTGATGTGAAACGTGAGTTTTACAGTTGGGGGGTCAACTGACACATGTCCTCTCAGCTTCCACTGAGTCTCATGCCATCAAACTGCCCTTTCTCATTATTATTATTTATTGTTCCTTGAACTCAGCAAGCAAAAGTGGCTCATACAATAACTCTGTCAGTGCCAAAATAAACAGACACACTCCTGCCCTGAGTTGCTTAGGGTTTAGAGAAACGAATGATGCTGTGCAAAAGAAAAATGCAGAACAAATGCAGAGTGGAGAATGTATATTTCCCCTTTGTCCAATTTCTTGTGCCATTGGCTCCACTCCATTGATTCAGTGAAGAAAAGTTTGCTTGGAATATGTATTTCAAATATAATTATTTGAAAAACAGTGAGATTTCAGTATTTTAATGACTTATGAAAAAGTATTTTAGAAATTCCACAGATTTAGGAATTTTAGTTGTTGGCAGAAGAATAAGTCAAATTAATTTGGGGGATGGTTCTTAAGAAAAGAATACTACTTAATATTACTATTAATCTAAGTATAAGTATAGGGAAGAAATGTGGAGGACTGAAATCACGTAATATCACACCAGAACACTCTTCTTAACTAGTTGTTAGTCACAATTTTAATTTAAAATATTAAATTTTATAGCATGTAAACTTTGTGTTGGAAGCTTCTCCTGGAACTAGTTGTAAAGGTAAAGCATTCTTATGCATAGAGGAAGGAGTCAGGTCTTGCTAGAGACTCAAATGAATGACTACCACATGTATGAATAAATGAACGAATGAACAAATGCTCCGTGGTTGTTTTCCATCAAATCTCTTTTCCTACATCAATTAATTAATTAATCAAGTAATTAATTAATTAATTTTTCTTACCTTTATTTAAAAAATTATCTGCTATTGTCTCCTCTCCCGTCTCTTTCTAAAATACATTATGACTATATATTCACCCATCTGGTGGACCTTTGAGTTTATTGTTGTTTTTCAGTGCAGTATCTCTTCTCTTTCTGGTAACAGCATTCATGTTCCCTGAAGACCTTTTTTTTTTTTTTTTTTTTTGCCACAATCAGGCCATGTGCTTTGGGCAAAGCTGACTCCACCTCCATGTCCCAGGGTGTTCATATGACCCAAGCTTATCAGGAATGACCTTGTGACCCACATCTATCCAATCGTGGTGAATCTCAGCACTTTTGCTGCAGATATAGGAGGTATGGAAGGAGGTGTAAAAGGAGGCTGATATATATAGGAGATCTTGTTTGTCTGCTGGCGTTACTAAGATGGTGAGAAACTGTTCTAGAGCTGTTAAGTACCATCTTGGATTGTGGTGGCAGAGTCTGTTTTGAAAGGGGTCCATGAAGAAAAGATGTGACTCCTGAGTGTTCTGTGGAGATTGTTTGAGTTCCTAGATGTAATAGTTCCTGAAACCAGTCATGGGTATTGAATCAATACAGTTTTCAATCTGTCTTACAGCAGTCTAGTTGGGCTTGTTGTCAGTTTGTTAGGGTTTGAATGAATTTGTATTCCTTCTAAACACTTCAGCGCATCTTTATTTGAGAGAATAACATAAACTAGAGTTATAGCATTGTTTCCTAGAAAGCTTGCTTTATTTCTGCTATCACTACTAGTTTTTTGGTATCTTTCTTATTTTCTTGCAGAGTAAGTACTGCATAAATGTCTCTAGTCATTATTGTTTACGTTCTGAGAATAGAAGAACTTGTCAGCTATACTTTAGGTTATAAAGTCATTGCTAGGCTATGGGTTAAATTGTGTCTTGGTGAAGTCCTTCCCTCATGACCGTGCTTTGGCTGAATCCTGTCTCCAGGGAGAGGAAATGTTTCTGTCACTCTCCCTCTTCCTGAGGAAGCATGTCTCCAGCCTTGCAAAGTCATCATGCCTGAAAAAATCACCACCAGGCTGTGTTAACACAACAAATCCCTCCCAGGTTGCTAATTATGTTGTGTGCCCCCACCCCCTTTAAAGCCACTCACCTCTGCAGTGTCCCCATCACTGAGTGATTGCTTTTCCTGGAATAAACATACACAGTATGTGCTGCAAATGCAAAACCAGGAAAACTTCAGGAAAAAAAGGAGAGGTACTGCTTTATGTTCTCATACTTATAGCATGATAGCTTTGATTACTTTGTAACTTTATTTCTCCTTGGTTTGACTCACATTTAGCAAGTGATGTAGCATGGGAGCCACGTAATCTTATACTGAATTATAAGTTAATTATAATTATATTTTAATATAATTAACCCCTCTGTTAACCAAGTGTATAATCTTGGACAAATAACTTTGACTTCTTATTCTCTGTTTTCTTGTAAAAAATGTATTAAGTGTGCATATCACAGGATGCTGTCAGAATTAAGTAAAATAATACACATCATGCATTTAGGACAGTGTCTTCTATATAGAAAGCACTGAATTCAAAGGTCAGCTGCTCTTTAGTGGCTGGATAGTTTCTCTCTATCCTTTCCTTCAGCACTCTACCTCTCCCTCCTCAGGCTGGACTGGTCACCTCCTTTGCTTATTAGAATAGGCAATTCCTTCCAAATTACAGGTTGAGGTACCTCAGAAAGGTTTTACTTTTACTAAAATGTTTATCCCTTTGCTTCTGCTGAAATTCCCTTTATTCCCCATCCTTATTTAATGTTGAAGGCTTCTACTAAAATATAACAGCTTCAGCTCTTATATACTTTCAATTCACTTACCAGTTCCTAGCAGAGATCAGACTCTGGAGGTTATAAGGAACAGAATGAGTCAGTGGAAGAAGACAGGCCAAAACTCAATGCTGTTTTGTTTCTGATTCCAGGGCTTTGGGAGAGATTAAGAATGAGATATTTAAAGGAGAGGACCTCACCTGGCCAACCAGACAACCAGAGTCAGCTGGTAAGCAGCGGGTGTCAGATATCAAAGGTAAGAGCCCTACCACTTCTTTATGGGATGCTGCAGTGGGGAACCCACAGCCAATGCCCAAGCTGGAGGACATAAAATTACTCCAGGTAGCAGTTGGAGGTCATTCAGAAAAACAGAAGCTGATCTAATTTGAAATGAGAGGAAATTAAAGGGGAATTTAACACATAGTTGATAGATCTGAGATGCCAAATAGAGGCTGGTAAAGAAATGCACCAGCAAAATCAGAAAGCCATTATCATCCCTGGAGCTAGAAGCATCCCAGGGAGCAGATGGTATCTCTGAGACTGAGAGCTGAGGTCACCTAGCAAAAGCTAGAGACCCGATGGACCTCTCTGGCAGGAACTAAAACCATGGAGAAGACACAGTTGCTGCCAGAGACACTGCCTACAAAGGGAAGGATGGGAGAAATGCTTTGCCCTCTCCCTTTTTTCTGTCCTGTAACCTCCTGCAGCATCTTCCATTGGATGAACATGGCTGAAATTAGCTGGTACAGGATCCTGAAGAAGAACAGAGGCTACAGGGCTTTCTTCAGTGATATACAGAGCAAACCAGGAGATTGGGCTAATATTAATCTAAGAACAATGAAATGATGGACATTTGACTGAAAGCAAGAAGGAAAGTTATTTTCCTATGGTCAAATAAGATGACACTGAAGAATTTGAGTTGTCAAAAGGAGTTATTTATGTTTGCCCTGCACATCAGGGATTTGGCTTGGTTTTTAGGTCTGGACTTAGGTATAGAATATTCACCTAGTTTTTCTCAAAAGGATAGAGTCTTCTCATTAGAAACAGCTGCATTGCTTGTTCAACATTCTGATTCTTGGGCCTCACACCAGATCTTCTAAATGTATTTACCTTATTGTGGTATACACTGGTTTGTCTACTTCTCTCAGTGTTGTAATTGGGATTTGTGTTCAGAAAGATTTTTGAATTTATAATTAGGACAGTTACTCCTTGAACAAACTTTATTTCACTTCTTTTTCCTCCTGGATAATGAGTGATATTGTCCTTAAGAAGTTCTAGTCTACTGGCCTGTTCAGTATCCATCCAAGGGTTCTGCCCAGAACTTAGATCACTGATGAGAAATGTCTCTCATCCAAAGATTGATGGTTTAACTCAAGAGAAGGGCAACAAATTCTCAAGCATGTTAACGAATCTCTCATCCCAGGAACAGGGTTGCATAATAGAAAAAGTTAGAAATAGAAACCAGAGGAATTCCTTGGTGCAAGAGGTCAGTGAGATAGATTCCCCAGCTGGATTGCAGAGCATGCTGCTCAGTGGCCTCAGGAATCCATTTCGGGTATTTGAAGTCAGTTGCCTTGTATTTCCCGCAATGTTGCTGTAAATGATTTGGTTTTCTCTGCTGGAACTGGTGGTATTTTGATGCACATGTAATGAACACAGGTCTGAACACAGATGCATGGGTTAAGTATTCCTTTGGTACATGAGCTAAGACTTGCATCCTATCCAACTCTGTTTTCCATTTTCAAACTGGGAATAGCTGCTATACCTCCCTTACAGAGTGGTTTGAAGAATCGCTTATATTAATTTTAATAAGGATTTATTTATTGACTGCCTCCCATGTACTGGGTCTCATATTAGAACTATAAAGACAGCATTCTTGTTTTAAAGGCTATTATAGCTTCTAAAGGGAATCTATGTGTAAAAACAGTCTTCATTTTGCAATGCTCTATTTAGTTAAAAGCTATTATTCAAAATGCTGTAGAAAAATCACTTGCTATAGCTTGGTTGAAATAGCTATCAGTTTCCTACCTATGGGATCTGAAAAACAGATTTGAGATGTCAGTGACTTAAACCTGAGGATCTTCAGAAGGGAGTCAATGATACCTAGGGTGCTAGGGGAAGGTCTATGTCCTCACTAGGGAAAGGAGGAAGAAAATGGGAGCAATAGAAGGATGATTAAAAGACAATAAATTCAGAGGTGCCTGGGTACTTGGTTGGTTAAGCATCTGACTCTTCATCTCAGCTCAGGTCTGATCTCAGGGTTGTGAGTTCAAGTCCCACATTGGGCTCCATTTATTTTATAAAAATAAAATAAAAAGACAATAAATTCAAAAAGACTGGAATGAAATGCAAAGAGTAGCAATGCATAGCTGCTAATATCTGCTATAGTTACCCCTCAAGACATCTCTCTGTTGTTCAGAGAGTGATTCCAACAGAAAATATATTATCCTTACTTTGGCTCATATGAGAAGATTTGGTAAGAAAAAGAGAATTGGAAGGTCATTGTGTGGGTTTTGAACCAAGTTTATGCCACCCTTCAGTTGTGTGACCAGCTAAAGCCATGTTCCTGTTCCTCAGTTGTGAAATTGGAAAAATGACCATTTCCCAGACTCACAGAGTTGCTGGGAGGTTCAAAGCTGCCAAATATGTAAAGTGCTTATTGATGTATTGGCAGCTTCTCATTCGGTCCAGGTTTGCTTTCTTTTCCTACTGTATCATTCTGGCCTGGATTGCTTTCTGGTCTAAGTTTTGGAGCTGGATACAGATTACTGTGCTACAGTGAATGGAAAATGTCCTGCCCAGGGGATCTTTCCAAGCTAAGAAAGAGCTGTCATACTATAAGGAGAATTTACGCACAACACTTGAAGCAGTGTCAACCCCATTTTCATAAGTTAAGGTGACAACATGGAGGCCTGTCAAAATCTCTATCATCAAGGGCAGCAATCTCTTGATTTTCACATAGAAGTAGTTTTGGGGAAGGGAAAGAAAAGTAATCAGGTTTTTTCTACTACTTTGTAGGGTCTTTAGCAGTTTACTCATCAGTCTTAGATGAGATGGATTTAAGATTACCAGAGGAGAATTTCAGTAGATTACTGAATTAGATGCATTCTAGTATTAGGAAGCAATTTTTAAAAATATAAACTTTCTAAAATAAATAACAAGTGTTAGTGAGGATGAGGAGATAAAGGAGCCCTTGGGCACTATTGATGGGATTATAAATTGGTGCAGCTGCTATGGAAAATAGTATGGAGGTTCTTCAAAACATTAAAAATAGAAATAGCGGGGGATCCCTGGGTGGCGCAGCGGTTTAGCGCCTGCCTTTGGCCCAGGGCGCAATCCTGGAGACCCAGGATCGAGTCCTACATCGGGCTGCCGGTGCATGGAGCCTGCTTCTCCCTCTGCCTGTGTCTCTGCCTCTCTCTCTCTCTCTCTCTCTCTGTGACTATCATAAATAAATAAAAATTAAAAAAAAAAGAAATAGCATATGATCCAGTAATTCTGCAACTGGGTATTTACCCAAAGAAAATGAAAACACTAATTTGAAAAGATATATGCACACCCCTCTGTTTATTGTTATTATCATTTATAATAGCCAAGATATGGAAGCAACCTAAGTGTCCACCAATAGATGAATGGATAAAGAAGATATATACACGTACGTAAGTACAATGGAATGTTATTCAGTTATGAAAAGGTTGAGATCTTGCCATTTGTGACAACATGGATGGACCTAGAGGGAATTATGCTAATAGGAATAAGTCAGAGAAATATAAATACCAAATAATTTAGTTTATACATGAAATCTAAAAATCAAAACAAACAAAAGAAGCAGAAACATACCCATAACTACAGAGAACAAACTGGTGGCTGCCAGAGTAGGGCATGGGTAATGGGTGAAGGGTTGTGGGAGGTACAGGTTTCTAGTTATAGAATGAATAAGTTATACCATAGGTACATGAATGGTACAAGCATGAATGAATGAATGAATGAATGGTACAACATAGGAAATATACTCAGTGGTATTGTATAGCATTTTATGGTGACAGGTGGTAGCTACACTTCTGGTGAGCACAGCATGACATATGAAGTTGTAAAATCATTATGTTGTATACCTGAAAATAATGTACTAGGGTGTTTCAACTCTACCTTGAATTTAAAAAATATGTAGGGCCACCTGGGTGGCTCAGTCAGTTAAGTGTCTGGCTTCACCTTAGGACATGATCTCAGGGTCCTGGGATCAAGCCCTGCATCAGGCTCCACACTCAGCAGGGAGTCTGCTTGTCCTTCTGTGCCTCCTTCCACTTGTGCTCTCTCTTTCGCAAATAAATAAGAAAAATCTTAAAAAATATGCATACTTTTATTAAAGCATAACTCATATACAAGAAAACTAAACACGCTGTACATATACAGCTTGATGAATTTTCAAAAGATAAATATACTCATGTAGCCAATACTCAGATTTAGAAATATTACTAACACCTTAGACCTTCTATATGTTCCCCTCCAGTCACTACCATCTTTTTCCCCCAAAGACAACCACTATCCTGACTTCTGGCACTGTAGACTAATTTTGCCTGTGTTTGATATAAATGGAATCATATAGGATGTAGTCTTTTGTGTCTCACTCACTTAGCATGTTTGTGAGGTACTTTCATATGTGTGCTTTGATATTTATTCATTCTGATTACTCTTTTAGTATTCCATTATATAAATTGACCATAATTTATTTATTGATCTAAATGTCATGGAGATTTTTATTTATTCTAGTTTTGGTCATTATGAATAGTGGTACAATGAACATTATTGCACAAGTCTGTGGTGGTGAATATATGCACACATCTTGTTGGAGCATAACTATTGAGTTTTCAGGTGTGCATGCATTCATCTTTAGTAAATACTGCAAACAGTTTTCCAGAGTGACTGTGCCATTTACATGCCAAATAGCAATGTATGAGAGGCCCAGTTCCTCCACACCCTTGCCAAAACTTAATTTTGATTGTGGTTTTATTTTAACTATTTTCATTGGTGTAGAAAAATATTAAAATCAGTACATAATTCCCCCTACCTCAATAGTGAAGTTTTACTGTACACTAAGGAAACTATTCTTTTATAGGAGTAATCTTCACATAATGGCTAGTTTAACCTCTATATAGATAACATGAATCAATTTAGATTAACTCTAAGGGCAACTGCATCTGGGTGAATATTGAATATTTAAGTACTGGAAACATTCTAGGTTTGTTTTTGCTACATACCATAAAATTCCTTTTTAGGGAAAGCTCAGCCTGGAAATTCTTTACCCCGAAAACTGGACAGTATAAATATCTTTAGCTGCCAGAATGGAGAACATGTACATATATTTTGGAGAGAGAAAGAGCCTGAGACTCATAGAGGCCTTAGAACAGAGTCTATAATATAGCAGTGTCTGAGATGACATTCCCTGACTTAGTATTATTAGTGGCAGGAATTTTATAGCAAATATTGGAAGAACCAAAACCTTAAATTATAGCATTGATTATACATACAAAGAGCAGTAATAAGAACCCTGGGTATACAGTTAATGGTTGTGTATGTATGTGTTTACAAAACATGAATTTCAAGAATTGCAGCTATTTCTCTGCAATATTAAAAACTAGATATAAAGCATTGGTCATTCTAGTGAGGCAGGTATGGGAGAAACAGAATAGACAAATGAAAAGAATGAACAAAGAAAACAGTATCCAAACTGTCCCAGGACAATGATATTTCTCTTAGGTATGGAGGACTAAAGATTTCAGGAATTTGCCATTGAGATATTGGATAGTATGTAATAACCAAGTCATGATTATTTTTATCATATTAGTTTCAAGTTTGCTGAAACATTACCTGTCTGTGAGAACTAAGGAAATAAAATTTCACTGTCACTGTATCAGTTATCTATTGCTACAATAATGCTGTGTAACAATAACAAAACTCAGTCACATGTAGCAATAAACATTTAGTTAGCTTATAGAGTTTGTGGGATTCAGATGATCTGCACTGGACTTGGCAGATTTTGCTGGACTCATTTCTGTGTCTGTGGTCATATTTCACTTAGCTTGGTTACTCTGGTGGTCTTGGCTGGGCTTGCACACGTATATGGGGGTTAGCTTATCTAGCATTTATTTAGTTCACAAAACTATGGGTTAGCTGGGTGGTTCTCCAGCAAATTTAGTGGCTTAAATCAGTACACATGTATTATTTCACAGTGTCTGTGGGTTAGGAACCTGAATATGGTTTAGCTGGGTTTTCTGCTTCAGGGTCTCACCAGACTGTAGTCATAGTACTGGCTAGGCTGTGCTTTCATCAGGAAGTATGATTGAGGAAAGGTATACGTCAGATTCACTCATTTTATTGGCAGAATTCAGTTATCTTCATCTGTAGGAGTGAGGTCCTCAGTTCCTAAAGACCTCTTTTGTTTTTCCTGCCACATGGGCCTCTCTACATTTCACATATTTATGTTTCCTTATTCAAGGCCACCAGGAAGGCAAGAGTGACTCTACTGAGATGGGAGTCTTACATGACTAATATAATCATAGGACTGACATCCTGTCATCTTTGCCATATTCTGTTGGTAGAAGTAAGTCAGAGGCCCACCCACACTCAAAGGGATAGACTTTCATAAAGCTATGGATACCAGCCAGTGGGAATCATTGGTTGTCACCTGAGGGTCTATCTGCCTCACCTGGCCTTACCTAATATCGTGGGATCAGTGGACTGTCAGCAGATCTAGGGTGGCATGTTCACATAACAAAGGTAAAGATATGAGTGGGAGTGATTTTTAGTTCTCTGCTTGCACCCCATTTACCAAACTAGGTCACATGGCTCAGGGACAGTGGCAGGGCACTACAAGTTACCTGGTAAAGGATATGGATACAGAAGGGGAAAAGAATTGGGGCCATGGATACCATGCTTCTCTCATCTGCATAGTGCGAGAATTCAGTCCTATGTAAATCTCATCCTTCTCTTCCTCCAGCCAGCATTTCAGAAAGAAGCAAGTGTTCAAGTGGTGTCTCAGAAATGCTTATAATCCTGGCAATTTCTCCTGTTGTGGCGTACCCTCTAGACTATCTCCTGCCTGCTAATTCTCATGTAGATGGGAACTTGCATGACCCCCTTGCTATCATCCTTTATGAGAACACTAATATCTGAGAAAATGTGTTTTCTCCAAAACTCTTTAACTAACTTTTCTGTTTTTACCAGAAGAGGGGAGAATATTACCCAATCTTATTCCTTGTCTCAGAGAATCATTCATGAAATTAATTTCTGACCACTACCCCCTCTCTTTACAAGGATGAGGGCAAACTTTTTTTTCCATTGGTTTTTATTGAAATTTGATTTGCCAACATATAGTATAACACCCAGTGCTCATCCCATCAAGTGCCCTTGTGAGGCCAAACTTATTGTGACTTCTCTACTTACCTCACCACATGTTCAGATAGTTGTAGAACTTACTACCTACCATGCATTCTTTTCTGATTTAAACAGTGTTCCAGGACTTGTTATAGGCTTGTGCCTCTTAACACTGAGTGCACATTAGAATTACCTGGGGAGCTTTTAAAAATACCAATGACCTAGACACACCCAAGAACAATCTCTGGAGTTGGTACCAGATATTGGCATTTTTAAAGCTCCTCCAGATGATTCTGATGTGTAGCCAAGAAACTCCTATTTATAGATAAATATGTAGACCAGGGTATTTCAAATAATAAATATACTTAAGATTTTGCAGCTCAGAGCATGTAGAAAAGTATATTCCTATTTGTGATAAAAAGCATTATCTCCTTCAAGGGATTTTTCACAAGAAGTTTCTTTCTGCCTCTAAATATAGATAGAATCTATATTTAAATCTATATTTGCTTTGAAATATCTTCTCATCCAGCACCCTGGCACTACAGGTGTGGTGAAAAACGAAAGTCCAGAGAGATTTATTCACTTGCCCAAGATCATATGACTGACTAATTAAAACACAGTTAGGACTGGGTCATGAATCTTCTTTTTCCTTCTCCAACATCAATCTATTTTCAAAACATGGACTTAAAAGTTTTGGTAGTAACAAGCTGAGTTCTATAATCTTACCAACATACATAAAACTCTCCACAATTTCTGTTGTTGACCAAACATAGAAGCAGATCCTTCAGAAGTTGATAGAAAATTCTAGAAAAACAAATTACATGGAGCTTTCTAGGGTGAAACTCCAAAGGCTATCTAATGGCCTTGCCCCCAGTGCTGTCTTTCAGATCATTCTAAACGTCTGCTTTTAAAGGGTACACTGGTGTGTCTCAGTGTGCTATTTATTATTGAAAATTTTGGTTGTCTCTATTCTAATTTAGACACACAGCTGTTTTAGGGACATAAAGAAATAGATGGTATTATTAGAGGTCTTTGTGTGTATTTAATGCTTTGAGGATAGTTTCTTGAAATAGTGTATGGATATACATTTGATAACGATACTTAAAGTTACTAAGTTTTGAGAAAAGGAAAAAAATCAGGTCTGTTCTAAGTACTTAGTGCTCCTTGTGCTATGTGAAACACTGTAGAGTAAATTCTAAAACTGTGGATCTTAAACTATAATGTGCACTAGAATCACCTGGAGGTCTTATGAAAACAGACTCCTGATCCAACAGTCAGTTTTTTAATCAGTAGGTCTAGAGTGCTGTAGTAACCATGTCTTCTGTTTTCTGTATTCTGATGCTTTGACATGTGGGCTTTTGCTGATTCTGGAGGGACTGTTCATCCCTTCCAGTGCCAGCCACTTGCACTGGTAAACAATTCACCCTTGAGCATGCTTTTCAAATGCAAACCACTCAATTCAGAGCACAAGCTCTATCATCTTATCTACCTTCCCTAATCATCCTAGAGTTAGGTACCAGAAAACTAGAGACAGTTCCTGTGTACCAGAGCCTGCTGAAATTATTCAAACAAGGACAAACATTATATGTTCTCATTCATTTGGGGAATATAAATAATAGTGAAAGGGAAAATAAGGGAAGGGAGAAGAAATGTGTGGGAAATATCAGAAAGGGAGACAGAACGTAAAGACTGCTAACTCTGGGAAACGAACTAGGGGTGGTAGAAGGGGAGGAGGGCGGGGGGTGGGAGTGAATGGGTGACGGGCACTGGGTGTTATTCTGTATGTTAGTAAATTGAACACCAATAAAAAAACAAAACAAAACAAAAAAAAAACAAAAACAAAAACAAAAAAACAAAAAAAAATAGAAAACAAAACAAAACAAAACAAAACAAAAAAAAAAACAAATCCTAAACCTGTTTGTCTCACCTCTTCAGTTGACTTCCAGCAGAAACCAAAATAAAAGTTCTTGCCCTCTCTGCCCCCTCCCCCGCTCTGTCTCCTGACTGACCCTGGTGTCTCTCATGTCATCCTGTCCCCTCCTTTTATGATCTGGGTGTATAACAAAGTATCTTTTCAATGGTAATGATCTCCAGATCTATTGGGTTTACCATGCCTAAATAATAATCCAAAATAATAATCCAACCTATGTTAAAAAGAAGTGGGGTGTAAGAATTTGCATCTCTAACGTGCTTTCAGGGGATACACTTTGAGAACTATTTTTCCTAAAATATTTCAAAGTTGTCATGTTTATGTCTATTAGTGGAGGATGGAAAATAAGGGGGCAGAAGCTGATGGAGGGGTCCTGTGGTGATATACAGAGAATGGAGATTTTTGTAAAAGCTGTTTCATCCACTTAATCATTACGCTTCTGTACTTATTAAATCCTTTTATTTCTAGTCGAGTCCTCATATAATGGTTGTGTTATTATTCCTATACCCTAATACTATGGTCTTTGTTGAATCACTTTTAGAACTGGAATACAGGAAGGATTGAAGAGCATTGGTTTTAAGTCCAGCAATGTTTCTGACACTGAATTGTGTGACCTTGGGAAATTCATTTCATATCTGTGAGTCTTAGTCTTTGTTCTCTGGAATATGTCAGTAATAATAGTTCCTACCTCAGAGGGTTAATGTAGGAGTAAATGAGCTAAATGCCAAGAAAGTGCTTAGTTCATCTTATGGCATATAGTTAGATTTCAGAATGCAAGTTGTTATTGAAGTTATTTTGGGGATAAAACACAGGATTGTAATCCATTTCATTGTCTTGCCCTTTAAATAATGTAATTTTGGCCTGGGGTTTTGAATTAAGAACAATGGTGTATGGTCAAAGGAATCTAAAAATTTTTTTTACCACTTTTGTTGTTCCATAGAGCAGAAAACAAGAATCCCTGGATGAAACTCCCTGAGATTGTTCTCTAAGTGATAAACTACAACTGATATAATCATATTCCAAGATTCTATATCAGAAGAAAGTCATTTTCCAGGATATACTTCAGTCTCAGTCCTTCTTTTGTCAGGGCCAATGGTGCAGTGATGCATGGTATAATTTTTCCACATGTGGCTACATGGTCAGAGTAGTGGTTGTGCAAAAATGGCCCCATCTGGGACGCCTGGGGGGCTCAGCGGTTGAGTGTCTGCCTTTGGCTCAGGGCGTGATCCTGGAGTTCTGGGATCGAGCCTGCTTCTCCCTCTGCCTATATCTCTGCCTCTCTCTCTGTGTCTCTTATGAATGGATGAATGAATAAATAAATCTTTAAGAAAAAAAACGGCCACTTCCAACCCAAGACGTCTGCTATGTGGCTCACTTTTGAGTCATGACACTTCCTGTCACAGACAAGCTTTCACTTGTAGACACTCTGATGTGCTCTAGCAGGAAGGGGGAAATGACTTTCTTCTTTTATGTCCTTCACCAGCATAAGTTACAGATATACTATGATTATCCTTTTTATTTATGGGGACTAAGTCAGTAGGAAAAAATATTTAAATTTCCAAATATCCAGCAGTGTGAAGATTAAATTTGGTTATTGTGCATTTATGGTGCATCCTTTGCAATACAACATAAGGCACATATGATATTCTCTCTGAGCTGAAGGCACTAACAGTTTGACTCAGGAAATAAGATTTTACATTGTAGTGGGAAAGAAAATAAGGTGAAAATGAATATTTAAATAGAGTTGATTGTGTTAAACAAACAGTGATTGATAACTGAATAGTGTGAGGGTTGTGGATAGGGTTAGGGACATGAAGCGTAACCAATATTTCCCGAAGTTTAAAGCAGTGGTTTTAAAACTGTGCCCTGTAGGTCACAATCAGAATTTTTAAAAAATTAAACAGAAGGAAAAGTATCAGGTAAAGGTAAGTATTTATATATAAGTGTGTGTGCATGTGTGCACATACAGTTTGTGACATACAGCCCATTTCTTCAGTGGATCATCCCTGAAAAAAAGTTTGAAAAACACTGTCTTGGGTATTTGAAATTATTTTTGGCTCTGACAGAGCCAAATGACTTTGGATCCCATGATGAGATTTCTTTCAATCTCTTTCATTTCTTCTGATTAGGCAGACAATCTCCATTAGCCACTAACACATCTCCATCAGCTCTGTAACTCCTGTGAATCTTCCTTTTAAAGGAAGAGAAACAGGCTTCAGACTCAGAGCTTAGGGTAGGGTGCATTTCTGTTTATGTTCTATTGGAGCATCTCATTGCTCTGTTTCCATGTTTCTACTTCCATGCTTTTCCACGAGGATATATTATTTTTTCAGTGACTTGCTTTAAGCAAAAAAACAAAACAAAAAACAAAAAACGGTCGTAAAAAAATATTAAGTGGTTCATTTATGGCAAATAACACTGAAGGAGGTCTGAGACTGGCTGGGGAGTTTGGGAACAATTGTACGTGTGTCTTTGGCTGCATCACCATCCCTGGAGTTGAGGGCCATCTGGTAAACTTGCCCTTGGCAGGAACGATTAGAGCCTTCTTCATGAAGTTGATTAGGCTGGTTGCCAGGGGCATACCCAGGCTTCCCAGGTGTTGCAGGTGACAGCTGCATTTCCTCCACAGAAATAAAGAAAACATAGGCGGCCTTGTCCCAGGAAGTACCCTGTGCTGGCCTCCCACTACTAATACCTATCACTATGCTAGCATTTTCATCAGAGACCATGTTTTGGGTCTTGGAACTATTCACTTTTTCTTAGATTTGTCATATCATCTCGATTATATATATATATATATACATATATATATATATATACACACACGCACATATATAATATATACTAATATGAAATATATAAAATATATACATGTACACACACACATGCAATATACATATATATGTATATTTTTCTTATACTGAAGCATTGCCTCAGCAAGAAAAAAACACCAGCTGGATAGGAAGATCAAATTAGATGGTGATATAGACCCCACCTGGGACAGATAACCAAGCTCACATGCCCATTTGCAGTGGCCACTCTGAGACCTGGCTGTATTTCCTGGCCAGGTCATGATGGAAAATTATTTTGGGCCTTTATGTGCAGGGAAACCTGAGAAAACCAAGTGTGGTCTGAGGCCCGAGGTCCAACTGGCCTTGCTATCCTTTCTCTGAGTAAAGAACCTAAAAATAAAACAGAGACAAGTGTTAACACAGGCATCAGTTCTCTTTTCTGGTACAGATAACACCCCTTTTAATGGAAGAGTAAGTAGGCCAGAAGGTAAATTGAGAGTTGCCTTTGTCTTGTCCTAGATTTTTCTGTATCAACACCAGGGCTTGTTTTTTCTTTCTTTCAATTAGCTTGGCCCAGTCAGCATTGTGATTCTTTCTCCCACCTTTGGGGGTGAGAGCCAACAGGGCTGCTAAAATGCCATCTGCATCTTCAGTGAATTGACCACTTCATCATGGGACTCCGTGCCTTCCCCTTGGGTGCAAGTTGTATACTCTCTGGTGGGTAGGTATCCTGTTGTCCCCTCCTGTGTTAAGACTCAACTTCCACCCTAGGCCATTATGAATTTTCTTTCTTCTTTTCTCCTGATCTCTTTATGAGTAACATCATTGGGAGGCGACACTTTGATCCTGATGGAAGACAGCTTTGTGAAAGGAAGTTGCAGATTTTGAGGGAAAGCCCATATCTCTGCCCATATGGCTTTCGCTATACATGCTCACTAAAGAGAGTACAGAGGAAATACAGACCGAATGAATTGCCCAGCGATTTATGCCTTTGTTCTGGGGGCTTCATAGAAACAGGAGAGAGGACCAAAGGGCTCTGCATTTCATTTTAAAAATAGCCAGCCTTGGGCTCCTCCTCTTCCTGCTCCTGTCTCCTCACAGGGAGAGCTTTTGAAAAGGATCCTCCTCCCCCCACGTATTCCCCTCCCCCACTGCTCCTTTTTCCCACTGTATCTCTGACGCCAGTTTAGTTGAATGGCAAGATTTTTCTGAGCTGGGATAAGTGAGATACAGGAAATCACTATTGAAAGACTTCTTTATGCTTGTTGTCATCATCACCTTACTATGAGGGACAAATCAAATGGTTCAGTGACGTAGGCCGAGGCCTGGGCCAGCAAGGACATTTAAGGAGCCAGAGGTAATAGAGACAGAACTGACCATCCACAGAGGTCCACATAGCTGATGTGGTGAACCTCACTTGCTTAGGTCACATTGGTAGAACTTCAGATCACACCCTGAAATCTCAGATTTCTTTAAATGTTTTATTGTGCTGCTAGTAACAATCAGGGTCAAGGGACAATCCAAAACATCAAAATACTCCCCGAAAAAGTTTTTGATGCTTTGTGCACCTGCATGGCCAGGATTACATGGTGACCAAATGAGCTTCCTTAGACTCAAAATTAAGCAATATCTTACCTCATTTTGAGTTGATTGCACTGTGCTACAGCTAGGCTCACACCTAGGATAATTTTGTTTATACTGAGGACAATGTACATTCAGTTTTTGGTTTCCAAAGTGAGATGGGGATCCCTGGGTGGCTCAGGGGTTTGGCACCTGCCTTCGGCCCAGGGCATGATCCTGGAGTTCCGGGATCGAGTCCCACATCAGGCTTCCTGCATAGAGCCTGCTTCTCTGTCTGTGTCTCTGCCTCTCTCTCTCTCTCTTTCTCTCTCATGAATAAATAAATAAAATCTTAAAAAACAATTCCAAAGTGGGTAGGTGGAGGCTCCTTTCTTACCTACCCACCAGTCAAAACATTTAGATGGCTTAAGGCTCCACAGAACTGAATGAAGTAATTAATAGTTTTCTGTTATTCAAGCACTTATGCTGCATATATTTAGATAACTGGTTATCAAATTATGGTCCAAACCAGCAGCAGCAGTATTAAGATAATCCAGGAACTTGTTAGAAATGCAATTTCTAAGGTTCCAGGCCAGAACTTTGGAATTAGAAATTCTGGAAGTGAGAGCTGTGGTTTCCCAAGTCCTCCAGATGATTCTGATGCAGCATTGAGAAACTCTCCTTTAGATACCTCAGAAAGCCCGCACTATTTCCTTATTTTAGACTTGATGGTAGAACTGCTAAGAATCAAGAAATGCCTCCTATCAGATGGCAAAAACAATTTTCCTGAAGCTCACAACTTTTATGGGGTGTCTCTCACATAGGAATTAGATGGAATTAAATATAATTATGGCCATGGAATCACATCTGTTCTCAAAGATTACCTTAAAATAAATGTACAAATGTTGAATTATCTTCCTTTCTTTAATGTTCATTATAAAGTTGGAGAAATGTTTTCTGACTGGATAAAAGAACTGGTCTTAGAAGATCAGAAAGTGGCAATATAGAAGTCAGAATAAATCTTTAAAATTTTTTCTCAGAAAAAAAGTGATCATTTTCTCACAACAGTATTGCAAAATTCTTAATAGATATCAAATATAGATGCCATTATTTTGTGTTTTTATGTTTGGTACTAAATGACAGCTCAGTTAATAGAGCACCCTGTAATGAGTAAAATTCTCTTTCTTCTTTCCAGAATTTGTCAGAGGAATAATATGATTTTTTTTCCCTTTGCCTAACCACCCCTCCCCAATATTTCATGTCTGATTCTTAGAAAGGAATAGGATGATTTGAATGAAAAAATAAGGGCAAAATTTTAAATGCAGAGGTAAATGAGTGAAACACATTTATTGAAACATGAAACCTAGGACGCCTAAGCCTTTTATGATATAAATCTTACAGTTCTATAATCAACTTCTTTGTTTTTTTCATTATTGAGATCTACCAGTAACTGTCCCTGTGGAAGAGAAAGCAATCCTGCTGCACATTTGATGATGTGTGGTTCACGCACCTTAAATCCCCCGCCCCCCACTTATTTTACTAACTTCAAATTTCAAATAAAGCAGAAGTGAAAGAAATCTGGTAGACACCAAGTCATAGAAAGTAGGACCCTGGGATAAAATGGACTCTAGCTTTATACATGAAGAGCTGCCTTTATGTAGAGCATCTTTCTGAAATCAGTCATGTATTTGCAACACCAACACTTGCCAACCTTTTCTGGGAAAAACATAAATAAATGCATGGTTTGGGTGGCCTTATGAATCCATCTTTGCCCCGCCAACCCTCCCACTTCAAACAGTTTAATTTCACTAGAAACGTACATGTTTTCAAACACTTGAAGGAAACAAAAATTATTTTGGAAATTTCTTGATACACAAATGTTATTTATATCCATTCTCTTCTGTATTAAGAAAAGAAATGTAAAAATATTTGAGTTAATGGATTTTTTTTTTCTTAATAGAATTAGGCTGTGGCTAAAATTGCCTTTAGAACCTGTTTATTTTCCATATTGCCTCATTTGCTAATTAGATTTTCTAAACAGCAAAATTTGCTACACTTGAATTTTCTGTGTTGAGAATTCAATAGAGGCTTAATGAACATGCCATCTCCTGATTTGCCAAGTCATATCAGAACTTGATATTTTCTTTTTATTTGTAATCTCCCATTTTTCTGAAGGAGATTTGCTAATATAATCTGGAGTTTGCACTTTCAGTCCTGAAAGAAATCTTAGTTCTTTATCATGCAACCCTTTGATTTATAGATGAGGAAACTAAAAGATAGAAATGTTAATTGAAAGTCACACCAGGACTTATGAGAAAAAAATACCATAGAACCTGGTACCCACAAATATCCATTTGGTCTATTCCCATTATGACCACTACATGAACTATCAAGCAACAAATAAAACAATGTGCCATTTCTGATTTCTGTTTTCTTTCCTTAAGCTTCTTTGCCTGCTCCTACCAATACACATACCACAGAAGGATGTTTTTAAGACCTGAGCACCTGAGAACATGACTTTCTCATTTTTTGATTTTGTAGATCATTTATTTGACAGTTTCTGGCCTTGAAAAAAAAACCCTTAGCTGAAAAGACGTTTTTATGTTACTTGAGAGATAACTTTGCCTTTGGTCTGGCATTATTTCTTTTCTTTTATTATCATAAAATTTTCTTATGTTTATTTCCAAACATACTTTTACAAAGAGAGAGAATATTCCGATGATCAGACATAACCCAACCCAGATCCAGCAATTATTAAGAGTTTGCAATACTTGTTTAATCTTTCCCTTTCCCTCTTTTTTCCCCAGGGATTCCCCTTTTTTTCTGAATTATTTTAAAGCAAATTCCAGACTTCATTTCATTCCACCCCTACATTCCTCTGAGCACACATCTCTACAGAGTTATGGGTATTTTGCTACATAAACCTAATGCTATTATCACACCTAAAAATTATAATTACAAGGTCATCAAATATCCAGTCAGTATTATAATTTCCATGATTGCCTCAAAAATATTTTTAAGGGTCGTCTTAAAAATTCCATTATTCAAATGGATGGCTATAGGTTCAGGATTGTAGCAAACATTAAAAATTTAAATAAGAGAGAAAACTGAAGAAGTAAACTTACTTAGCAAGAAGGGTTTTCCCCAATTCTCACAGCTCTAATCTGGATACCATTCAGTGTGACAGGCTTCTCACTGGGTTCCCACAGCTGGTTAGTGTTTTGAATTCCAGCTCCATGAACTCATATCAGGCTACATGGGCGAATGCTCAGCGCCCAGCCTAGTGCTGATATCTCTGATGACAGAGTAATGGAGCAACCACGGGCATTGTCTGCCTCTTACTAAATGCACTGTCATCTGTGCATTATTCTTCCAACTCCACAGGGAGCGAGTGACTCTAATGCCTCTTAGAAGCATTTAAACCATTATGGAGGCAAAAGTAATACCATTCAGGCATCTTTTGTTGAAAGGCCGATAAAATAGCCTGCTATGTTGTGAAGGAGCTTCTGGATCTTCCGGGTCACGTAAGGCTTGTTTAGATGCACACCTCTTCATGTTCAAGTTTCTGCTTCCGTGTTGAGCTTTGAGAAAGATATATGAAGATAGGGAGAGAGAAAAATATAAAGATACAACTAGAGTAAATTAGTTTAGACACTGAACTTTGATGGCTTTCCTATTACCTCATAAAAGATGACATTTCTTATAGTAAAGATGGTCTTTCTGCTTATGGTAAAGGAGAAGGAACTACGTCTAAATCAAGAGCTCATCTGTTGGAAAACATTACAGACCCTTCTTTAGATGCCTAAACTGCGCTATTGTAGGGACTCCTTTAACCCTCCCCAGTATCTAAAAGGCACATAGTACTTAACAAATGACGCCTGAAATTTGAATTGTTTTTCATTTCTCTTAATGTAAATGTTTTGTCTCCTTTCCATTTACATTGATTTATAACTTAGAATGTATAAGAATAGAGTTTTTCACCACCTTTACTGAAGTATAATTGACAAATGAGAATAGGTTTTGAGAAGGGGTGGGAGAAGAGGACATGAATGCTCACATTTTAGAAGTGTAGAGGGTATTATTAGACATAGTGTATAGTGGGCATAAAGAATTGGTGCCTGTTCTTATGGAGCTTTATATTCTAGTCGGGGGTGGGGGGGTTGAATGGGCCATCAACATAGAAACAAACTCATAAAGTTATCTCCAATCTTAGAAAGTTGCTACATGGACAATGCTGGACAGTGTTTGTTGGCAGATACTTAAACGGGTGTCTGTGGTAGGGGACTACTTTACGAAAAATGTGACATTTGAACAGGAAACTGAATGAGCTAAGGAGCCAGACATGAGAAGTTTCTTGGCAAAATCCTCAAAGAGGGAATAAACTGGGCCTAGCAGAGGTATGTATAGCTGGCATTTATGACTGCAACACATGGGTTGGGCCGGATCATAAGAACCTTATAGATTATAGCAGAAAGCTTGACTCTCAGTCTTGGGTGCCATTTGTATAGCAGGTATATGAGCATCCTTTTATGGCAGGGATTCTCAAACTTTAGTGGCATCATAGTCACCTGAAGAAATTGACACTTAACCTACTGAACCACCCAACCATCCCAGATTCTGCATTTCTAACAAGTTTCCAAGGGATGCCTTGGCTGTTGGTCCAGGGTCACACTTGGAGAAACATTGCTTTAAAGAACAGCTCCAGGAAGGCATTGCAGTTGCTTTGTCCATCCTTTGCAGTTGCTCTAAGAAGAGATTTCCAAGTAAAGTAGATGGCAGGTGTTCTGATGTGATTACCATTTATCTTTCCCAGAATGCTTTGCCTTTTCTCTTCTTTAGAATGAACCTGAAGCTCCATTTAATAACCATCCCCCAGAGGCACCTGGGTGGTTCTGTCAGTTAAGCATCCAACTCTTGATTTCAGCTGAGGTCATGATCTCAGGGTTGTGGGATTGAGCTCCAAGTTTGATCCTCCACTCAGAGGGGAGTCTGTTTGGGATTCTCTTTCTCCCCCTGCCTGTATCCCCAGTCATGTGCACACACACACATATTCTCTTTCAAAAAAAATCCATCCCCCAGAGGGAAAGAGAATTTCCAAATGACATCAGATCACCTTATTGAATCTCTCCCTCCAGGTTTCCAGATGGTCTGTCCTTGTGAGGGCAGTGGACTGTGGCAGCCACAGCACAGGTTGCAAGTAGGGATTGCTTTCAACAGTCCTGGCTCCCCTGTGCCCCCATCATCATCTCATTGTGGGGCTTCCTGAAAATGTACTCCATCTTCCCAGACATTTATACAAGAGTAAAACAGTTAACAGAGGCCAGTGGCATCCCTGATCTCTAACCAGGAAGTGTTCAGACCGTTAGGAAACATGGGTGAGCAAATGTTTACTGACCGTGTAATTAATCTAATGCCTTGCCCTGTCTATCGGCCCTTAGCACCATATTTCCTGTTCAAGGCAGTGGAAAGTAAAAATATTAGTTGCTGTTTGACCAAAGGAACAAGTGTCTTCCAAACGAACACATGATCTATTAGCAGTCCTGCAGAGTCTTCCCATGGGAACAGGCATTTTACTTTGTTTTACAGCTAATTTCTTTCTTCAGCAGGTTCCCAGACACATCAAATGCTTTGCATGTGAGCCTGAAGTCAAGATTTATAGTCTGGGCCCATGTAATTCAATGTCAAACAACTCTGATAACATAAGGGCTGGAAGTCAACCATTTTCTCATGAGTTCTCATAAAAAAGTCATTTTAGCTGAATCGAGTTTGAATAGAGGGTGTGTCTGTGATTTGATGGATGCTCCCTACCCAGGAGCCCCTAGGAAGGAGTTGGCTACTTTCTTTTGCTACTGTAGCAACAGAATCTGAAAACAGACTAAGTGATTTCTGGTTGATATTGTTGGGTTTTGGATTTTATTGCCTTTTTCTCTATCAGCTTCAAAGGGAGAAAAAGAAAAGCAGTGTTTTCTTGTGGTGCATTGCACATGCCCTTTCTGTCTTTGATTTCTTTTTTCCCTAACCTTTTATTTGCTTGACATTTCTCTGTGACCTACACATCATGAGGGCCTGTTTCCCTAGAGTAAAACTTCTACTTGTGCCAAATAGGAAAGGAGGGTGTTTTATTTGGTCTTGTCTATAGATTCAGGGTTTTACAGACTCTTAGGGAAGGTAGGATCTTGGGGTTCACTTAAAACATTCCTTATCTGACAAGTGAAGGGGAAGGGAAATTAAGTGGCCTTCCCAAGAATGACATAGCTAGCTAGGAGTCAAATCAGGGATCTACTGATTCCATCCCCTGCCCCATTTAATATCTTGAGTTCATAAACTGGCCATGAGGTATTAAGGGTGAGTCAGTGTATTGCTTTCTGTAGCTCAGTGCTTTCTAGATTATGTGATTGACTAGATAAGGAAGCTGATCATACATATCCTTCAACAGAGCTGGTATCCTACTAAGAATACCTCAGAACTCCTAGGGAGAGACCTGAGCTAAGGATCCATGGGGAGAAACTTCTTTGAGCTTTCTGAAGCTCTTGTTCAGAGCTTTCTGAACAAGAGAGGTGTTGAGAATTACTTCAGGACTCCTTGGGGTCCTTCATCTGCAATGTAGTATAGTGAGGTTGTTTTCTTTTTAAAATACCCAGATTAAGGGGAAAAAATCAAAGCAAAATTAATTAATGAACCACAAAAAATTCTAAAAGTTGGCTTTAATTCCTATAGATCTGTAATTTTTTTTTAACCTTTGGCACAAAGCAGACTGAAGTGCAACAAATATGCACATCATGTTGAACATTTGGACAGTGGAGAGCTTGCAGTTCACAGGAGAGCAAAGGAAAGACAGAATTCAGGCTCTCAGGAATCTTCATGGCCAGTAGACAGAATGGATGACAGTGATACTAATGATGGTAAAGACAAAGGACCCTAATAATCAAGCAGAGTTTGAGGGTAGGAGTAGGGAGGCCAGTTGATTTCTCAAACTATCACGACCTAGCCTAAGATAGTAGCTGTGAATGTTACTGACAAAGACAAAACAGTCCTCAAACAAAGCAGTTGTGTGCATTTCCTCCATGTTCTCTGTCCTGGCATAAAGCAGTACTGTTCCAATGTGGTCCAATGACCAACAGCATCAGCATCACCTGGGGCCTTATAAAGAATGCAAATTCTTAGGCTCACTTCAGACTAATTAAATCAGAATCTTGGGGTGGGGCCCAGAAATCTGTTCAAACAAGCTTTCCAGATAATTCTTGCTTATCCTAAAGTTTGAAAAGCATTGGCAAGAAAAACTTGTTATGGACATATGAATGCAACCTTGTAAAGTGAATATGTCGGAACTATGTAGCAGGATATGTTGCTTGAGTGTTAAAGTTTTTGTTTGTTTTTCCTTAAGTACTTGGGTTATGAAGATAATGGAGATACTAAAAAGAAATTTACTTTTCCTTCTTTCCACTACCTGGAATTGATTTTAGGAATCATGAATTAATTCTAGGTAATTTAATTAAATCCAGAATTCGGGTAAGTGTTTCTTACCGAATATTATAATATTCTTATTAATATTAGGGATCAGAGGATAGCAGTCTTTTTTATGGTAACTTCTTTCAGAGGTTTTAATGTACATCTTATTGAAGTATAATATATTTGTCAAAGGCTACAGATCATAAGTATACAGTTCCAGGACTTTCACAAAGCAATTACAAACCATTACTCAAATTAAGAAACAGAACATGGCCAGCCTCTGAAGTCCCCATGCCCCTATCCATTCACCATTTGTCCAAGGATAAATGTTAGTATGATTTTGCACCAAGGACTGTTTTTCCTGTTTTTGAAATTTTATATAATATATAAATGAATAACAGTATATGCTTTTCTGTGTCTGGCTTCTTCTAATAAAATTTTTTTTAATGAGACTGATTCATATTGCAACATGTTATTGTAGATTGTACATTCTCATTGCTGAATAGTAAATTATTGTTTAAATATACCATATTTTGTTATCTATTTCTATTCCTGGTAGATATTTGGTAGATACTACTTCTAGTTTTGGATATTATAATTAGTACTTTATGAATATTTGTGAACATGTCTCTGGTGAACAATGTACATGTATCTGCTGGGTATACACCTAGCAGTTGGATGGCAGGGTCATAGGACATGATGCATATATTCAGTTTTAATCATAATGCCAGATAGTTTGCATGGTTGAAGGTTTATACTCTCACCCACAGAGGATGAGGTTCTAGTTACTCTAACTCTTCACCAAACTTAATGTAAATTGTTCATTCTGGTAATGTATGTGGAATTTCACTGCGGTTTTAATTTTCATTTCCCTGATGAATTGTGCAGTTGGGCACCTTTTGACCTGGTACTTACATATCCTCTTTTAAGAAATGCACATTCCAGTCTTTTTCCTGTTAAAAAAATTGTGTTGCCTCTTTCTATTGATTTGGAGGCATATTTATATGTTTTGGATTTCCATCCTTTGCCAAATATATTTGTTTCAAATTCCTTCTCCTACTTTATTACTTGCTTGTTTTCATTCCTGGTAAAATTTTGCGTGGCTTTTAGTTTTCTGAAATTACAAGCCAGAAAAATACAGGACTGCTGGTAATATAAATTTGAAACAAATAACAAATATTTTCTAGTATAAGTATGCCTCAATATTTATAGTACATTATTTTAAGTACTTATAAGAACAGATATATTTTCATAGTAAAACTTATTCATTGTTTATCTGAAGTTCAGATTTTACCCTTCCTGTATTTTTATTTGCTATACCTGGCAACTCATAAGGCTTTTTTTATTTTTTATTTTTGGGAGATTAAGTGTTTTTTTAGGAGAGGGAACAGAGCTCTGCAGGAGGAAGGGGGTACTTGCTTAACCAATTAGAACCACTTGATCAGTTTGGGAATTCATCAAACATACATCAAAGAATTTTGAAATCCTGCCCTTTTTTTTTTTGTTTTGTTTTGTTTTTAATTTTTTTTTTAAATTTATTTATGATAGGCACACAGTGAGAGAGAGAGAAAGGCAGAGACACAGGCAGAGGGAGAAGCAGGCTCCATGCACCGGGAGCCCGACGTGGGATTCGATCCCGGGTCTCCAGGATCGCGCCCTGGGCCAAAGGCAGGCGCTAAACCACTGCGCCACCCAGGGATCCCCGAAATCCTGCCCTTTTTAAAAAACTTTAACTCCCCATGTCTTTTCATTATAAATCCCTTAATAGTTATTATTGAACATATAACATATTCTTATAGGTGAGGCTCTATTCAACTTTGACTTTTCATCTGAACCACATGGTAGGTATTCAGTGGCCAGTATTAGCAAAGGTCCAAATAGAGGAGTGCCTGGGTGGCTTAGTTCGTTAAGTGTCTAACTCTTGGTTTGGGCTCAGGTCATGATCTCGTGGGTCATGAGATTGAGTCCTACGTCTGGCTCCTCACTCAGCTGGGAGTCTGCTTGAAGATTCTCTCCCTCTGCCCCTCCCTTGACTCGTGCATGTGTGTACACACTCTTTCTCTCTCAAGTAAATCTTTAAAAAAAGAAAGAAAGGCTAAATGGAGAGTGATTTAATGCCTTAGCTCTTGCTTCTTTTTTTTTTTTTTAATTTTTTTTTTAATTTATTCATGATAGTCACAGAGAGAGAGAGAGAGAGAGAGAGGCAGAGACACAGGCAGAGGGAGAAGCAGGCTCCATGCACCGGGAGCCCGACGTGGGATTCGATCCCGGGTCTCCAGGATCGCGCCCTGGGCCAAAGGCAGGCGCCAAACCGCTGCGCCACCCAGGGATCCCCTTAGCTCTTGCTTCTATTTGCTTTCCTCAAACTTCTTAACTACTTTCCTTAAAGTCAAGTTATTTTTCTCCCTCCCTACCACTTTATGTTTACTGAGGCACTATGTATCTAGGCGGTAAAGTACAGGAGAAATTGCTGTTAGTGTGGCTGGTACAAAAAGAGATGTATTAGGAGGAAAAGGTAGGCAGAAATTGGGGAGTGGATAAAATCTAGACAGTAGAGTTGATTCTGAGGATGGCAAGGACTGCCTGGAGTAAGAAGTTTTAAGGAGGGAAACTTATGAAAAAGAAGGAACTAGGGAAGAGGGTTCAATTCAGCAAATATTTACACAACTTGTTTCAGCCCTCTTCCAGGATCTGAAAAAAATCAGAGGATAAAATGAAATGTATGTTTGAAATAGGTTAAGGAGATGAAAAGTGTCAGTTAGAAATTGAGAAGAATGCTGCAGTGACAGAATATGGAGGTTGTGTGGAAGAAGAAAAAAAACCCGAGAATCCCTTTGAGAGCAGTGTCACATATCAGAAAGTGCTCTGGGAAGGAAACCTAGAGATCTGCTTTGTCTTGATCTCTACACAATTGTTGAGATACTGGACAATTTATTTATAACCCAAACTCACCATTTTCTACACCTGTGAAATGAAGGCATTGGTCCCTGCTACACAAAGTGGTTTCTGAGCCAGTAGCATCTGCAGCATTTGACAAATTGTTAAAAATGCAGTATTTTTAACAGATCTGCTGAATCAGAATCTGTAGGGGTAGGGTCCAGAAATCTGTGTTTTAACAACTGTTCTATGTGATTATATAGTTTTCTGATATTTGAGAAGTTCTGGACTACTTCCAGTGCTCTTCAGACTTAAATGTACACCAGAATCAGAGGACTTGTTAAAAGGCAGATTCTCATTCTGTAGGTCTAGGGTGGGTCTAACAGGTTCTTGGGTGAGGCTGATAGTACTAATCAGCAGACCACATTTTGAGTAGCAAGGGCTCAGATTAATCTCTTTGAGGCTCCCTTTGAATTAAAAAGTGAAATAATATTATTTATTAGAATATTAAGAATTATTAGAATTATTGGGGCACCTGGGTGGCCCATTTAGTTAAGCATCTGACTTTGGTACATTATCTCAGAGTCCTGGGGTTGAACACTGTATCAGGCTCCTCACTCAGTGGGGAGTCTCCTTCTCTCTCTCTCTCTCTCTCTCTCTCTGCCCCTCCCCCCACTCATGTGCACAAAATTCTCTCTCTCAAATAGATAAATAAAATCTAAAAATAATTATTAGAACTGTTAAGAATATTAAAGAAAAAAGTAAGAGTATCTATATCAGTATATACATTTATATGGACAGTAGTGTTTATGAGCTAGTTTATTCATAGCAATTATATTGTCCTAAAGAAGAGCAAAAGGCAAATAAAACTTTGTTTCTATACCCACTCTATTAGAGGTTGTGTTTATGATTTTCAGATAAGGTTATTCTGGAAAAATCTACATAGAGGAAAAGACATCCTGATTACTACTGCTCCCATAGCAATATGTGTAAAATAGTCTTTCCTCAAATCATGAACTTTTGTGAGTTTGTACTTGTAGAAGACCCACCCACTTGTGTTTGTATACAGACACACACAGATCCTTAGTAGCAGCAAATCAGGACAGATTTCTGAGCCAGTGGAGGCCACAAATGTCTTGGCCCCACCGTAGCTTCAGGCCTGAGGAATCCCAGCCTAATACCACATTTTAACAAGGCAAACCCCAGGCTCTTAGAGTTCAGGCTACGGGAAGCGGCAGGAAGCTCTTGGCAAGCATCCTCCAGGCCTGAAGATTGACTTGGAAATTTAAGTGCAAAAATGTCTCTGTCCAGAAAATTGTCATCATAGGAGAAGGCTGGCCTATCTTCTACTAATATGGGAGAGGTGTAGGACAAGAGAAGGGTCAACTGGATATTGCATGGGAGAAGTTCTGTTCCAGGACCTTGTAATGGAAGGGATATGAATAGGGAAAAAATGGTGGATCAGAATTTTATTTTGTCAATATTTATGAGGATGATAAGATTTTAATCACTTTAAGTGTCAATCCTTTTTTCAAGGCTTCATATATATTTAGTTTTCAACAATAGCCTTGTGAGCTAGGCTCTATGATTAATTCCACCTTAAAAATGAGAGAACAGGTCACAGATTGGTTAAAATAATTTCCACAAAGTCACACAGCAATGAAATGATGAGAGCTTATACAAGTCAGAGAGAACTCAGAAACAACCATGCTTAGTATTTCTTGATGCCTGTTAGATCAAATATGGGCTGGAGTTTATGTAACTTCGTGTGAGATAGCAGAAAAAGTCTGGGAATTTGAAATAGGTCCTAACATTGCCACTGAGTAGATGGATATAGCAGATTGATTGCAAAAATGGCTTAAAGTTTTCCTTTTTCTTTAACCCACCCCTTGCAGTGAGACTTTGCAGCATCTCCTTTCAAGAGGTGTTTATTTCTCTGCTCTTGGTCTTGACTGGTTTTGTCTAATCAAATATAGCAAAGGTAAAGTTTGGGCCTCAAGAGGCATTGCGTGCTTCTGCTCACTCTTTTGGAACATTGCTAATACCATGAGACCTAGTCAAGACTAACTTGTTAGAGGATGGAAATGTGTGGCTTAATCACCTTCATTGCCCCAGCCTACAACTATTCACATCGTTTTAGGCAGCCAGCAGCCTACAGCTGACTCACCATGAATGAATCCAGCCAAGATCAGCTGAGTTTGGCCCAGATCAGCAAGGCTGCCTACATGACTCAGTCTTATAAGTAATAATTTAGGTTGGTGTTTTAGGGCACTTAGTTTGGGGTGGTTTGTTATGCAGCAATAGATAACTGATATTTTGCCTGACCCAGGGGAAGCCCTTAAACGCAATAGAATTTTGACAGAACACAGGTAAGACCACCCTCCAAACATTTCATAATTCCCTTATCCTCATTTTGGTAGTATGATATCCCATTCAGCTTTGTTAAAAACTTGGAGCCCACTTTCTTCTCCATGTTGTAGTTATTTATTCTCTGGATACAAGTACTAATTCTTAAGGTCCGTCATAACTTGGGACTCGCCATGTGAACACGTTGGCAGCCCACCATGATAGATCTTTTTTTTTTTTTAAAAGATTTATTTATTCATTTATTTATGATAGACATAGAGAGAGAGAGAGAGAGAGGCAGAGACATAGTAGGAGGGAGAAGCAGGCTCCCTGCCGGGAGCCCGATGCGGGACTCGATTCCAGGACTCCAGGATCGAAGGATCGAGGCAGGCGCTAAACCGCTGAACCACCCAGGGATGCCCCACCATGATAGATCTTACCTCCACTCTTTACGTTGGCCTCTCATTTATAGTGGGGTTCTTCTTTCTCATCTTAACTTCTGGAGGATGCTCAGCAATCTACCAGTGTCTATCTGGTTTGCCTCTTTGAAGCTTTAATTAGTAGTGTCTTGAATCTTAATTGCTTTAGTGGTGGCCAGTGAGTCTGACTTCCCAAAATGAATACCCAGAGGGTGTGAAACATGCTCATTCATTAGATTCAAGAAAAGCAGAGAGGTCTTCATTATGAACACACAGAAAAATACTGCTTGCTTGCTTGCTTGCTTGCTTTCTTTTCTTTTCTTTTTTTCTTTTTCTTTTTTTTTTTTTTTGAAACTCACTATCATTTTGGTAGGCAGATAAATGATTGGTTGATGAGAGATAGTTTGCTTTCTACTGAGGATGAACTTTCTCTAGTTATTAATAATGTTAATTTAAATTCCAGGTAGAAGATAATTTAATCTGTTGAGATAGACTCCTTTAATTGCTGTGTGAAGGGATAAAGTTTTCTCTGTTTTCTAAAAAAGGAAGAAAGAGGATCTCAGTTTTGTTGGTAACTGCTTCACTGAGGCTCTCTGAGTGTGCCACATGTGTGTGGTTTAGCTGGCGACCGTGGTGTCTGTATGTATGTGGTCATAGATTTGTTATAGCCTCTTGTCTGCCAAGTTAAGACCACCAGTTCCATTTTAATTCTACGTTAACCTCAGTCTGGAGCCAGTCCACACTGCTTGAACATAAATGCTGACACTCAATCCACTCATCCTCTTGGCCCCACAATTTGTTTTTCTTTTTCTTTTTTTTTTTTTTCCTAAGGGAGTTTGAACATTTGTTAGCAATCCAAAACCAACACTTCGTATACAAGACATAGTGATTACATAATCCTTTATAGGTTCTTATACTTTGACTATATTGCAAACGTTGCAGTGGTTTCATAAAATGTCTCAAACTGAAGAACAGTTTCTAAATGATATCCTTGGAGCTAGGACATCAAATTTTACTGTGGTGATAATTGTAATTCTTTGAGAAATACAAAATCAACACATTAATTGGAGGATTCTCTTTTTAAAGAATGGCTTTAGACAGCCTTTTGTTCATCGTGTCTTTTGAAATGGAAAGATGTAATCTCATGGTGTTACCTGGTGTTACTTGACCTGACAGTGAAAATGTAGGTGACAAGATGAGATTGTGCAAGGAAAACTGAATTACCTATCCCCCCCCCCCTTGATTTTGATTTCTAATCAAAGGAAAAGTAGAGATAAGTCTGTTAGGCTAATTTTCAAAACTGATAGTCAATCAGTATGATACTGCACAATCCTAGGACAGGATTTTCGTCTTTGATTTCTAAGTCTGAATTTAAATCGACTAATTCCTAGGCAATCCAAGCTATTGTGAGCTTGACAGAGTTGGGAAATTTTTTCTCTAATAATGTTTTGTGGCAAGCTTACATGGTGGCCTATGTCCATTGTCCAATTACAAAAGTTATTTGATTTAAATATATTTCTATATTTGGAGTTATATCTGTTCTCAGAGACAGCCTGCCCTCTTTCCAGAAACCTCGCTCAGTGACTTGTTTGCAGAAGTAACCAGTTAGATACTTTGTGAAATTGCCAACTGTCCCTCTCTTAGTAACTAACCAAGTTTTGCAAACATCACATTATCGTGAGTTAAAAATAATTCCTATTGGGCTGATTGGAGAAGAATGCCATGACTAACTGCTAAAAACACTGAGAGTGTTAAGGATGACACTAAGAAGAGAGCTGTTTCAGCCAGTCACATCCGAATTCCTACTTGTGGAGACCTAAATTCAGTCCTTACAGATCTCTTCTGGATGGAAGGTGGGATGTTAAGAAAAAAAGTGGAAGAATACCTGCTTCGAGCTCATCAGTTAACTTGGGTAGGAGCTCCAGCTCGATCAACATATATCTAGTGCACCAGTGATTAGGCATATTATTCAACTCTAACCAAGCCTCAGGTTTCTCATCTGTAAAATAGGGATAACGGCTCTTTCAACGGAACCATAGTGAGGATTATATTGGACAATGTCTAGTGGTTGACCTGATGTCCTTGCTAGCTACCTGGTTTCTTGCCTCCTGTCTTCTCATCCACCATTACAGAATACAGCCATGCTTCCTAACATGATACACTAAGCCTTCCATAGTTTTTCCTTAATTTACCTTTCAGCTGAGTCTCTCCCCAAGCCCCCAACTAATTCTGGCCACAGGCATCTAATTCTGGCCATGCTATACACCTCCATGCCTCATGGCTCCATGGCTCGTGTGATTCCCTTTGCCAGAAATACCCTTCCATTTCTGTTTTTATGAACTCCCCCACCTTTCCTTTAAAACTCAGCTCAAACAACACTTTCTCCCAGAGAAAACTGACCCATCTTTTCCTGGTTTCCTCTAGCTGTTTTTTTGTTTTGTTTTGTTTTTTGTTTTTTGTTTTTGTTTTTTTGTTTTGTTTTGTGTTGTTTTTACAACTAGCATGGTGTCCCTAGTTTCTGTTTAGCACTCACATACTGAATATAAACATTCTGCTATTGTTGGGCCATTATTAGTCTTACAAATTGACATCTGTATCTTTCTATTTCCTTGGCTGCACTATTCCCAGGTCCATTTATGTTCTTTCTTTCGATGAGAATTTTAAAGAACAATTGGATTTGGTTAGTTATGTTCAGGTTGGGTTGACATGTATACATGAAAACCTTTGAATTTTGCTGAGAGGAGGAAGCCTGGAACTCCTAGCCCACTTCTTCAGTAATAGATGAAGATAATAAAACCAAGAGAGATTGATAAACTTGACAAAGTCCATATAACATGGTAATAAAAAAAGAGATCAGATTCAGATGGTCTGACTTCTAGCCCAGGAGAACAGTAGACCTAGTGAGAAATAGTTGATTCAGAAATCAGCATCTGTTTTCCTCCTTTTACTAACATTTCTTTGATTTTTACTTTGGAGAGTCAAACTTCTTCATCCATTCTTTGGTCCAGTTGAGAAGTAATACTTCTGCAGCACTAAGGGTAGTCCAGATGAATTAATATGTTCTGTATCCTCAGCAAGGGTGATTGGTTTGTGACAGGCATATGATTCAGTTTAGCTCCGTGAGATTCAATTCCAGGACTTTTATTTGAACTGTGAAGAGGAAAACTCTGTGGGACTGTTAACAATGAGGATGGTATTAGCCTTGATCTGTTGGGGGTCACTTTGTAGAGGGTTTAGTTGAGAGTGAGGTTGACGCAAAGAGACAAAAAGCTTGAGAGGAAGGGAAGTGGAAGAAGAGGACGAAGAAAGTGAGAGCAATAGAAAATGAAAGCATGGAATCCAGAATAAATACATCATTTGAATCCCTAGATCCAGGTATAGTTTAAACAGTATGTCTTGGAATTTTTAGACACACAAGTTAGCCAGTTAAAGGATTTTCTTGTTTTCGAGAGTCCTGAATTATACATCATCTAATTCTTTCTTCTCCACTTCTAGAGAATTTGTGTGTGTGTGTTTTTGTTTTTGTTTTGTCTTCAGAGAGTACCTTGTTCTAGTACCTTAATTCTAGATTTTGCTGGTGCTCAAATGTCACTACCTTTCTGAGTTTCAGTTTCTTTACATGTTAATTGAGTCCAAAAACACTTCATATTTGGAAAGATAAAATAAAAGAATTCACACAGACTGGATGATCAGTTAATGGCATTTATTATGATGATTATTAAGTCTGATGTATCATGCTTTGACATTTGGGTGTCGTAGTGATTCTTTGTATGTGTGTGGTTTGTTTTAATTTTTAAATGCAGGACTAACATTTTAAGTCAGTTTGCAAGAATATCATCAATATGCCTCTGTTAAAAGCCTAATGTATGAATATATTTAAGTTATGCAGTGCCTTCTATCTGTCTAGTCCTTTTCCAAACATTTTACAAATATAAACTCAATCCTTAAAACAAGTTGAGGAGGTAAGTTCTGATATATTTTTTTCCCATTTTACAGATGAAGAAGGTGAAGTCCTTAAGAGATTAAGCGTCTTTCCCATTGTCATATAATTAATCAGTAGCAGAGCTGGGGCTTGAACCAGGCAGTCTCATGCTACTCAGGCCATAATTTTTGTCACTTTGTTTTGTTGCCTCTTGACAAAATTCTGTGAGCCATGGTCTGGTGACTAATAGCAGCAGCATCAACTGAGAGCTTGTTAGAAATGCAAATTCTCAGGTCTATTCCCAGAACTACTGAATAAGAAACTCTGGGGATGAGGCCCAGCAAGCTGTGTGTTAATAAGCCCTTTAGATGATTCTGATTTGGGCTAAAGTTTAAGAACCCCTTTCTTGAGCCTGTAATTCTAAATTACAATTCACAGATTGAGTGCTCATAGTGCATTAGAGTCATTATAGTGCAACAAGTGACTATACTGCAACAAGTGATTTTTGAATGCCTACTATGTGCTAGCTACCATTATACTTGCAGGAGTTGCCATGCAGAGCAAAACCAGAAGTGTTTCCTGGGAAACAAAGACAGACATAAATAAATACAAGATCCCAGCTGTCAGCTCTGATAATTTCCAGGAAGGAAGGGAGAAGTGTGATACTAGAGCATATGACAAGGGGTTGGAGATGGTAGTGGTATCATAAAAGTCTTTCCTAAGTAATATGTGAAAACCTGTGAAATCAATGGTTCATGACTTTGGCTGCACATTGCAATCACCTGGGAGCCATAAAAACACCAATTCTCAGGCTGCATTACAGACTAATCAAATCAGAAAGCCAGGGGTGGAGTCCAGCATCAATATTTTTAAAGCTTCCAGGTGATTCCAATATGCAGTCCAGGCTTAGAGTCATTGTGTTACAGACTTTGCTGGAAATATATGGGGATGGTGGAAGAGTGGAGAGGGAGTATGACATTAGTGTCAAAACACAGGGACTCTGATAGAGCCTCCCCCAAAAAATGTAATAGAAAACCCATAAGATTTGTCTATGCATAATGCACTCATTTAAAACATTGACTAATAAACTAGATTATCTTTTTTTTGCCTATTTTTTTTATTGGAGTTCAATTGGCCAACATATAGCATAACACCCAGTGCTCATCCCGTCAAGTGCCCCCCTCAATGCCTGTCACCCAGTCACCCCAACCCCCTGCCTACCTCCCCTTCCACTACCCCTTGTTTGTTTCCCAGAGTTAGGAGTCTCTCATGTTCTGTCACCCTCACTGATATTCCCCACTCATTTCCTCTCCTTTCCCCTTTAATACCTTTCACTATTTTTTATATTCCCTGAATGAATGAGACCATATAATGTTTGTCCTTCTCCAATTGACTTATTTCACTCAGCATAATACCCTCCAGTTCCATCCACGTTGAAGCAAATGGTGGGTATTTGTCGTTTCTAATGGCTGAGTAATATTCCATTGTATATACAGACCACATTTTAGATTAGCTTCTAATTACAAACTATTAATGTATATATTTAGGAAGATACAAGTGGAAAATAGAGTATGAATATGAATAGAATATGAAAACAGAATATGAATTTAGCTTAGAGGAGTCTGCCACTTATTTCACATAAAAACTTTCAATAGAAATTTATATAGTGAATACTAAATGCTCTCTACTAGAAGCTCTGAAGATAAAACTGAATTTATAAAGCTTTTCCTCGTCTAGCAATCTCAGGTCTGCTAATGCAATGCTTCTAGGAAAAGCAATTTTTGCTTCAGTATAGATATATATTATGATATAATGTTCGGTATAAATATAAACTTATTATATATTTATATTTATGTATCTTATATATAAATTTATTATATATTTGTATATATAATACATATTATATATATTCAGTACCTTATTTCCAAGGCTATTTAAGTAACTGGTTATAATTTGTTGAAGAAAGTACATTGTCTGAGACTAAAATGTGGAAGATTATATTGTTGGCCTCAATTCATAGCTCCCCTGTATCTATATTCTGTGAAATGAGACCTTTGCAGCTCCTCCTTTCAAGAGCTATAATATGTTTCTCTAGCTCTTGACTCTGGGCTGGCCTTATGATTTGCTTTGACCAATAGAAAGCAGAAGAATAGGCGAAATGCCACTTCAAAGTCTTGGCCTTAAGAAGTCTTGTATGATTCTATTCAGCTAGTTCACTGGAGAATGAGAGAGACTCCTGGCCTAATCACACCCATTGCCTCAGCCAACAGCCAGCCGATACTCCCAGACTCAGAGCTACCTAGATGACCCACAGGGACCGCAGACCATGATGGAGCCCAGCCAAGATGGGAAATAGGATCCAGCTGAACCTAGCCTAGATTGTCAACCTGCAGAATCATAAGTTAAATAAATAATTATTTCTTTAAGTCATTACAGCAATAGGTATCTGGTAAAATAAACTTTAGGAAACTTTAAAAATAATTTCCTGTAATATGTTTTATGAAATGAGTCAGGAGACTTGCTTCTGAACAATAACCCTTGTGAGAACAATGCTAACCAAAAATAAAAGTTATAAATACTAACTATACTTTCTCTATTGTAACTGGGAGATTCTGCTATTTTACTATAATATAATTATCAAATTAACTCAGTTTAAACCTAAAGACAGGTTTCTAAATAGCAGTGATTTGTCTATCTTGGTATTTGTAATTGTATGACATGTTATTTACTGGCAGCGGTGATTTTGGATTAAGGGGATCCAATATGAATTTTTGTTCTATTTTTTTAAATAAAAATAATCACAGAATTCTGACTTCTTACTCTGAGGCCAAATAATTAAAGTATATGAAACAGGACACACAAACAAGTCCTTCTCTCTTTCTGTCACTCTACAATGTGTGTATGTGTGTGAGAGAGAGAGACAGACAGACAGACATAGACAGACAGATTGCATTTGCTTTATTATCAGTCTTGATAAACTCTGGAGGAAGAAAGCCACTTGATCTTGTCATGAAATGTCTTTAACATATCTTCCAGAATGTGGGATCTTCTTTCAGGCCTCCATGTTTGAGCGTCACTTGCTAAAGGGACTCTCCCCTTAAGTAGGGAAGCTGGGTTGCTTGTTAGACATGTGTCAGGAGAAGAAAAAAGCATGAGAAACATGCTCACAACTATAGTTAGCTGAGGGGTCCTGCTGTATGGATATATTTTATGGGTTATTTTACTCATATTTGTATATGTTTTCTACCTTTCAAGATACTCATGTATACATACAACATCAGAATCCCAAACTGAGTAGTAGAAATTTAAAAATATATTAAACTCTGTTTTGATTTTTGAAAACTAGTTCTTTGCTACATTCTTGAAATATCCATCATCAGTAAATAAAGAGGTCTGCACTTCTAAAAAGTGCATTGGTTTGCTGGATGGAGGTGTAGTGGTTTTCCACCTGTCCAGTTTTGGCAGCATTATTCTCCATTTTCACTGGAGTGGAATCTGAGAGGACCACCTGCCATGGACCACTGGTCTATTGAAATAGTTCAGAGGCTCACAGTGAGACAGTGCGCTGCAGTGGAGTTAAGACTAACTGGAGGTTGGGAAACTCAGCTCTGATTCTTGCCCTGCCACTCTTTACTGTGTGATCTTAGGTAAGTTATTCAGCAAACTAGTTCCCATTTTATCTGTAAAACAAGGAAGTTGGAGTTGACATTCTCTTAAGTTCCTTTGTCGCTATTTCTTCTGGTTTTCTTTTTCAGGGGGTGTGCAGAGGGAGAGAGAATCTTCAACAGGCTCCCTGCCCAACTCAGAGCCCAATGTGGGGCTCCATCTCACAACTCTGAGTTCATAACCTTAGCTGAAATCAAGAGCTGGATGTTTAACTGACTGAGCCACCCAGGTGCTCCTCTATCTATTTCTTAGGACAGTAATTGGGCAGTATTGGAAGACAGTACTCACTGACAAGGACTCTGTGTATATGATCTGCATTTGTTTTGCCTTGATTAAGAGCTAAAATATTAAAGAACTCTAAGAGGTTGCCCCCACCAAACTTCCCCATCCAGCTCTAAAAATCACACTTTGAACTAAAAAAGTCCTTAATGTTTTAGTGCCCATATCCAGGTAGAATTTACATACATACATGACATAGTTTAGAGTTTTTTCCATTTATCATGTTCAAAGTGAAAATCTTTCACTTTTGCATAAAAGGATATGTTTCAATTTTTAAGTGGTTTTTAGTCATATGAACTTAAGAAATGCATGCCGTTCACTGGTTGTGGAACTCCCATTCAGAGAAGTTATAAGCCTCTTAGCAACTCCATTAGCTATCTCTTCAGAAACATATTCTAGTGCAAATGTTCGGTTATGGAGTTCTATTGTTATCCAAAGGATGCTGCACTTTTAAGAGAAGAAAGCTTTCCTTTTTGGGAAAAGATTTCTGATCAACTTTGGCTAAGGCTTAAGTGGTGATTTACAGGTTTTAGTTGACCCATTTATTTGGGTCTAGGCAAAATGAGTTTTCTATTGAGAGGATGTCTCCTCTGATTATGGTTTATCTTTGGAAGGGTATCTAAGGATGGAAGAAAGAGGGATGGTGAGAAATGTATTTTCTTTTTCCTGGGAAAGCTTGGGAGAAAGGCATTCTATACCACATAGTGTGCCCCTCATTTCATGGATGTGTCTGATGCCTTACATCCTGAAGTTTGTGTGATCAGATGCACCTTCACTGGTGTCGGATACTTCAGGACAATAATGCAGGGCACTAACTCTTTATGCTACATGACATTTTGCTCTATGACACTGATATGACAGCCGGGACAGGTTGATTTATGTGGTGAATTCTCATAGTATTTTTTTTTTAAGATTTTATTCATTATTCATGAGACACACACACACACACACACACACACACACACACACACACAGAGACATAGGCAGAGGGAGAAGGAGGCTCCATGCAGGGAGCCCAATGTGGGACTCAATCCTGGGACTCTAGGATCCATCCATCACACCCTGAGCTGAAGGCAGACACTTAGCCGCTGAGCCACCCAGGTGTCCCTCCTACAGTTTCTTTATTTGCACTGCTCACTATGTTCACATTCTAAAGTTTACAAATCTTGACAGTGTTGACCTACTAGGTATTTTTAGTGTGTGTGTGTGTGTGTGTGTGAGCTTTTCACTGGAAAACGAGAGAGACTCCTGGCCTAATCACCCTATTGCCTCAGCCAACAGCCAGCCAATACTCCCAGACTCAGAACTACTTAGATATCATTAAGTGAAGACATCATTAAGCAGATAGCTTGATGCATTTTATAACCTAAACACACATGTAACCAACACCCGAGATCAAGAAACAATCTTTTTCCAGCTCCCTAGAGCTCTTCCTCCTGCTTCCTCCTTGATCAAGTATAACATGTCTTCTGATTTCTAATAGCATAGTTTGGTTTTGCTGATTTTGTCTTTATCAGCATTGCTCTTTAGGGTCTCACTTCTTTTGCTCAACATTATGCTTATGGAATTCATCCATATAATTTTCACGGCTGTGTAGTAGTCCATTTATGAATATACATGACATATCCTTTACACTGTTGCTGTGTGTTTGGACAGTTTTCACTTTGGAGCTATTAGGAATAACACTGCTCTGAACATTCTATTGCCTATCTTCTAGTGAACATATGTATACAATTCTCTTGGAAATATTCCTAAGTGTGGAATTTATGGATCATAGGTAGGATTTTTTTCTAAGTATTAGAGCTGGGTATGTAGAATTGTGAAATTATGAAACAAAATAAATTTGTTTGAAACATGAAGTAAGAGCTTTTTGGAGAAGAAAGAATAATATGAAGAAACAAACATTTTGTTCATGGGAATACATTCCAGGTCTTCTGAGCTAATGTTGTTTGTTCTTAAGTTTGAATGGCAGGACTTTGAAAGTGTGCTGACATGGTCATTTTCTGCTGGGCTGCTCCTGCCTCAGTGTTCTTGCCACATAAACTCTTCTAGTCCAAACCTTGTAAGTATTATGGGAAGTGGCATTAGCTCTTTTGTGTTCTCTTCCGGCACCAGGTTGCTCATCTCTCCCTGTTCCCATTTGAGGTAGTGTCCTGACAGTTGTCAAGATGAGTCATGGCTCTTTCTCAGACACACATGGAGACTAAATTTGTGACTAATAGAAAATTCCTCTGGACACAGGCTGAGCCACCAAGAGCCACCCTTGTTCAGGCGAGTTGAGGCCTGAGGTACAACTCCTGACAGAAGCAGGGAAAGCAAGCATTGGCAGAACAGTTGTGTTAATTTGCTTCTCTGATTTGAAGATACATAGTTTTCTCTCAACCCCCTCCATTTCCTCAGAAAATTGTATTAGCTTATTTATGGCCCCTAATGTTTGTCTGCCTGTTCATACATGTTCTCAGAATCCAGGAGGTGTGGCATGAATGGAAGCCTCAAGGGAGATCTGGTCTCAAGGTTGATTCCAGGGTCATTGAGCTTTACCTTCTTCCTGCCCCTCTTTTATTGTCTCTGACTCTCCTCTTCCTTTACACAGATGTCATTGGATTAAAATGAAAGACTTGAAAGCAGTGAAGAGAAATGCGATGTGAGGAAGAAAAATGGGGATCTTTGGATGATAGGTATTGATTATCTGCATAGATGCTTCAGGTCTGCTTAGATTTTCTTGAAACTGTTTTCCCAATCGTCCCAAGTTAGCTTTCTCACACATTACTTAACAATCATGTGTGCATGTGTATAGAAGGATGTCACCACCAGGGTAGCAATCACCTGTATGCTCATGAATGTGCAGCATTTTCATGGAACCAATCCTCATAATTGCCAAAGAATATTCAATATTGGTTGGCTACAAGAAGATATTTCCTTATAAATGAGTTAGGTGACATTTAGAATCCCTTAAAATTGGCTTCATTACTTTGCAACATCCTTCTGCCTTAATGCCACTCAGAGAAAGCCTTGCACCTTTTGCTTGAAGGACAAAAGAGGTGGGGGTTTCACTTAGTTTCAAGACTGGACAATTTCATTCTCACATGCTGAAAGCACCATGTTTGTTGAAAAGAAACTTTCAGAGTCACCTCAATTAAGCCCAGACAGTTTGATTTAACTTGTTTTTAATTGTAAAAAGTTATTTTTTCTGGCACAGAGCCACCTAGAATTTTATCTGTGAGTTCCCCAGATAATCTCCATCTTCTTGTGTAATTTTCTCAGGGATGTTCAGAATTTCAGTGCAGTGGCACATTCCAGGTTTTCTTTTTCTTTCTTGGGTGGTATGCTTTACATCATCTGAAGATGTAGATACTGGTGGAGGTTGGTAGGTTTCCTTTTCACAGATCTGCAACCTGTCTCCAAAGGACAAGGTTGTTTCCTATAGAACTGGAGGGCTCTCCAACAATGGCAGCCCTCAACCCTATAATGAGTAATTCATCTGTGCCTCAAACTGAGATGGGGGTGTTATTGCCTAATTATTCTTACAAAAAAAAAAGCATATTACCATATCTAGGAAAAGAGTTAGGTTAAAGGTAGGGATGGAGAAGTTAGTATTGGGTAAAGAGGTGTCATTAATCTCTACTACAGTGCTTTTCAAAATGTTGCAGTCCATGGGTCAGCAGCACCAGCATTGCTTAGGAACTTCTTAGATAGGCAAACTTATGGAATCAGAAATTACTGGGCCCAGCAATCAGTGTTTTAACAAGTTAAGACTGAAACAGGTTAAAGTCTGCGATCAACTTCTCCAATAAAAAATAGCCTTTTCCAGTCTTAAATATTAAGGCATTGTGAACTTTGGGAGAAGTATCTCTGCTTTTTTTTTTTTTTTTTTTTCCATTTGCTTTTGGTTTTCATTGGTGGTAATTTGCACTGGGGATAAGATGACAGATATAAAATAAACATATAAAATATTAGCTGCAATTTTAGTCTGGGTTGTCTTTATCTCCAGGGAATGGTGATAGTAGAGCTACTGTAGAGTATATTAAATATCTATCTCTTCATTTCATGCATATGAAAAATATGTGATTGTCTTAATCTTAGACTTATAACCTGAAAGCCTTCTGGAACAGGCTCTCCCTCTTGATTGTCTGACTAAAATTTCTAACTGCCTTTTTTTTTTTTTTTTTTTGATGTTTCCTGTTGAATGCCTGCTTCAAAACAGTGTTTAGATTTTCTATTTTTTTCTTCTATTTCTTTCTGGAAATATCTCCCAGGGCATCCTTAATTATTGCTTCTCTTGAGTATCTAGGACAACAGAAAACTCTGAGTTACAACTGTTAAGAAAAGAATTCAGAAGGCTGTCTTACTAATGTCATGATTGTTGTTCCACAGCTTGTCAACAGCACGGTAAATAAAGGAATGGAGAGCTCACTTCCTAAAATATCAAATTGATAAGTGAGTTAATGTGATTGAAGGAGAAAGCATGGAGCAACAAATACCTGTTTGTTCATTCAATGTCAAGTTTATGGAAAGCCTTGACAACCACCCTTTTAATGATCAATTCCATGTGTCTATTAGGGTTCTAATTAATTTATAGTAGTCGGCCTCTGTCTGAAGTAAGTGCAAGGGTTTTTGAAATGCACAGCCGACTTATCAAGGAGTTTATATTGTTGGCTGGTAACTTTCAAACTTCCTTTCTCCGTAAAGCAAAGAGTAGAAATTTAAAACTCCCCCAAAAGAGCATTAGATGAAAAGAATAGTTGATCCCATTGGAGAACTAGACATTAGGAAAGTACCCAAAATATAATCAAATTAATTGAAACTTTAGGAATCAAATGAGCTATTTTAAAGGGATAATGGTCTAACAGAGAGACCTCTAATTAGTTACAAAACAGTTTCTCAAGTATTTCAGGATGAAGATGAAGGTGGTTAATTATATCTGAAATAGTCAAACACCACTGTAAAAACAAATGTAAACATCCAAACTTATGCCTCAGACTAACATTTTCTTTGAAAGAGGAAACCATGGGAGACCTTGCAAATCCTTCAGGAAAAGAAGGCAATACAATTATATATTGGCGAGCAAGCACCGGCTCAGTATTAAAACTGTTTTTCTCTTTGGAACTTGAAAGCTTTGCAGGAAATGTCTTCAAAGGCATTCCACACTAGGGAAAGTGGCATAATGACAGCATTGCTGGCTGAGGCTGGTGGTGAGGTCTGGAGCTGGAGCCTCAGGTCCCTGCCCACACTCAGTAACTCTGCTCTACTCTTTGCTTCAACTATACATAGCTGTCTTTACAGGGGCCAGTCCTGGAGCCAGCTTGGACCCAAAATGCTATCGGAATCCTGAGATACCTCTGTCTTATTTGTTTGTTTATTCTCTCCCTGCCAGTCAGACTGAGGTTTTTATTAAGATAAAGAATATGACTCTTTAATCAAATCCAGCTGATAGAATCTGAGAGCCCTGCTTTCAAACTCATTTGACTAATATTAGTGTTAGTATTTTCAGAAAGGTACTTAAATATCACTTTATTGAAGCATAATTTACATACAATAAAATGCCAGATATTAAGTGTTGAGTTTGATGAGTTAGGCTAGTGTATACAACTATCCTATCAACTGAGTAAGTCAGAACATTCCTCTTGCCTCTCTGTAGTCACTCCTAACCCCTGCCCTAGGCAACCACTGATCTGATTTCTATCACCATAGCTTAACTTTGTCCTAGAATTTCACACAGATGAAATCATATGGTATACTCACTTTTACATTTCTTTTCCTTCACTCAAGATAATGTAAATATCCAAACTTATACTCCAGCTTAACATTCTATTTGCCAGTGGAAACCATGGGAAGTTTTGAGGATCCTTCAGGAAAAGAAGTTAGGTAGATACCTGCTTTGTAGCATATATCAGTATTTAGTTCCTTGGCATCACTGTGTAGTATTCTATTATCTAAATACATCTAATTTTCTGTAAATGGATATTTGTTGTTCCCAGTTTGGAGATACTGTAAATTGAGATTCTGTGAACTTTTACATATCGGTCTTTTTGTGGACATATGTTTTGATTTCTCTTGAGTAACTACATAGGGCATGGAATTGCCTGGTTATGTTCAACTTTGTAAGCAACTCCCAAATTGTTTTCCAGAACAGTTGTTCATGGATAATCCATGAGGGTTTCAGTTGTTCCACATGCTTGTCAATTCTTGATATCATCAGTATTTTTAATTGTAGCCATTCTAGGTATAAGTGGCATCTCATTGTGGGATGGGGTGTTCTGCGATGGTCAGACTTTTTCCTTTTTTGAAAAATTGAAGTATAGTTTACACACAATGTTATATTAGTTCCAGGTGTATGACATAGTTATTCAACACTTCTGTACATTATACAAGCTCACCACTGTAAGTATAGTTACAATCTGTCACCACACAAAATTATTACAATATTATTGACTATATTCCCTATGCTGTACTTTTCATCCCTGTAAATTATTTATTTTATAACTAGAAGTCGGGCACCTATTTTGCCCATCCTTGCACCCACCTCTTCTCTGGCAACTACCAGTTCTCTGGATTTATGAGTCTGTTTCTGTTTTTTATTTGTTTATTTGTTTTGTTTTGTTTTTTAGATTCCACATATAAGTGAAATCATATAGCATTTGCCATTCTCTTTCTGACTTATTTCATTTAAAGTAATACTGTTTGAGTCCATTCATTGGACTCAAATCTTGTCATTAACTGCAAGATTTCATTCTTTTTATGGCTAGGTAATATTCCATTTGTGTGGGGCAGAGGAGAGAAAAAAAGAGGCAGAGAGAGGGCGAGAGGGAGATAGAAAGAGACTGCATCTTCTTTACTCATTCATCTATAAGTGGACACTTACATATCTTGGCTATTGCAAATAATGCTGAAGTAAACATTAGGGGTGCATTTATCTTTTTGAATTAGTGTTTTCATTTTCTCTGGGTAATATCCAGCAGTGGAATTACTGGATCATATGGTATTTCTATTTTTTTAAAGTTTTCCTGTTAGATTTATTTATTTATTTATTCATGAGAGACACACAGAGAGAGAAAGAAAGGCAGAGATACGGGCAGAAGGAGAAGTAGGCTCCAGGCAGGGAGCCTGATGTGGGACTCGATCCCAAGTCTCCAGGATCACACCCTGGGCTAAAGGCAGTGCCAAACTGCTGAGCTCCCCGGGCTACCCTCTATTTTTAATTTTGTAAGGAACCTCCATACTGTTTTCCATAGTGGTTGCACCAATTTATATTCCCACCAACAGTGCACAGGATTCCCTTTTCTCTACATCCTCATTTTTTTCTTTTTATGCTTATTTCTTTAAAATTTAAATTCAAGTTGCTAACATACAGAATAAACCCACTTCTTATCACATCACATGCTCTCCTTAGTGCGCATCACCCAGTTATCCTATTCCTCCCACTCACCTCCCTTCTGCAACTCCTTGTTTCCCAGAGTCTTTCATGGTTTGTCTTTCTTTCTAATTTTTTCTCACTAGTTTCCCCTCCTTTCCTTATGGTCCCATTCCCTATTTCTTGTATTCCACATATGAAGGAAACCATATGATAATTGTCTTTCTCTGACTGACTTATTTCATACAACATAATACCCTGCAGTTCCATCCATATCGATGTAAATGGTAGGTATTCATCCTTTCTGATGGCTGGGTAATATTCTATGGTACCTCCCCCCAACACACACACACAATACATACACACCCCACATCTTCTTTATACATTAATTTTAAAAAAATCTCTAATATTCTCTTGGGTTCCCCTGCTGGTAATTCTAACAAGGACTGGTCCATTTAGAATGTAATGTAAATAATTTCCCAGAATGAAATAGACAAGAGATTTTCACAGCTCATTAACTATTGGCTTGTGATCAAACTATGAACTTTAGGACACTGTTTTTGTTTTCCCTCTTCTTGGAAATTTAATTTACCTGAATATTTCATCCTTCAACATTAATATTTCTTTAAAGAAGGAAAAAAATTGAAGGAAGGCATTGTATTGGTTTCCTATGACTGCTGTAATAAATTACCACCGATTTGGTGGCTTAAAACAACAGAAATTATTTTCCCACAGTTGTGAAGACCAGAAGAACAAAATCAGTCTTTTTGGACCCAAATCAACATGTCTATAGGGCTGTGCTTTCTCCAGAGGTTTTATTTTTTTATTTTTTTTATTTTTTTATTTTTTCTCCAGAGGTTTTAGAGGAGAATATGTTCCTTGCCTCTTTCAGCTTCTGGTGGCTGCTGGCATTTCTTGGATTGTGGCCACATCACTCCAATCCCTGCTTCTCCCTTCACATTGCTAATTCCTCTGTGTGTGTCTGCCTCTCTCTTACAAGAACACATGTAATTGCTTTATGGGCCCACACAGATAATAGTCTAGAGTACGATCTCCATCTTAATATCCTCAACTTAATCATATCTGCAAGGATCCTCTTTCCAAATTAGGTAATATTTATAGGCTCCAAGGATTAGGACTTGGTATATTGATGTGGAGTATATTTTTCAGCCTACCATAGGCATTCAACCTTAAAGCTAGTTGTTTATAAAGCTGAGGTTCCTTACCTCTTCTGGGGAAGAGCAGTAAAGGATGCTTTAGAGAATAAAAAAATTACATAAACATACAGATTCCATGAACAATTTCTGCAGGTTGTGGGACTTTCTGGATCTCATCTATGAATATCAGGAACAAAATGCCATGATAAGTATAAATGGAACCCAAAGTCAGCTACTCTAGGCTATTATTTGTTCATAATTCTTTCTTCCCTCCAGCCTTTTTCCATGGATTCTCTATAGGGTAGTGTTTTTTTCTCTACCGGGTATGGGTTTGGCTGCATGACTTGGTGAATGAGATGTGAGCAGAAGTGATAGTGTGTAGTTCCAAATTAAGGCTTTATGAGACTTGACAAGTTTTCTTTTTTTAATTGAAGTTCAATTTTCCAACATATAGTATAATACCCAGTGCTCATCCCATCAAGTGCCCTCCTCAGTGCCCGTCACCCAGCTTTCATTAGCACTCTTATAGCTCTGGTCTCTGTCATGAAAGATCTTGCCTCAGGTGGTCATTGTTCCTTCTGCCTCAGTCCCGGAGGGAAAACGTGTGGAAGCAAACCAGAACCTGATCCATGGCTAGGAGTCCAGCCTGGCCCAGTGAAGCCCAGATAGCTCCTTCTGAACCATAGCTTACTTGAATATCTGTGAGCATGAAATAACTGATGTAAGACACTGAGGTATTTGTTAGGTAGCACTCTCATAGCAAAAGCTGATTGATACACCATATTCAAATTTCTATCTACTTTTCTACTCTGGCAATCTATCTTGGACAATATAGAATAAAACCTTGGAATACTCAATATTTTCCTTTCTCTAAAATCCTAGAACACCAGTTAAGTGCCAGCTTCCTTTCCTCTTTCTTGTTGCCCTTAGGAAATGAGTCAAAAGAGCTTTCTAAACTAAAGGCATTCTAATCCCAAAAGAAAATGCCAAGTGATGATACTTTAACATCACTTTGACATCTCAAGATCAAAAATCTCATAACCCTAAAAAGGAAAATGAGCAAGATAAGCAGTTCTCTTCCCACTTAAAAGTGGACACCAATTTCATAATATATAGGGTCAAAGCAAGGGAGAGGAAGTCTTCCATCTTTTTTTTTTTTAATCTGGGGAAACATTAATTTTCTTTCCTAAGTTTTGATGTTTGCTAATTTCAGAGAGCAACATAAGGGGATGGAGTAGGAGATGGGACAAGTTGAGGACTCAAATCTGGGACTTGAACATCTGTAAAACACGCAATACAATGCTTTCCTCATGAATTCCACAGTACTCATTGTATTTGGGTTTCACTCTTAGGCAAAACTGAGTTGTGTACAATACAAGTGTTTGTAAAGCCTGTGCAATTTAGATTTTAATTTTGGTAAAACAACAGAAGTGTTCCCTCCCTCAAATTTCACCTCATTGCCTTAATTAATATCAGTGTGCCATCTGCACTCTTATCAGGATCATTGGTAACAAGTTATAGCCAAGCTTTTCATCTAGAGAAATGCTTATTAACTCTCAAGTTCCATTTTATGAGAGCTTTTCTTTAAATGAGATTTATTGTTGGTGGTGATACTCTATATTAGAAAAGCAAAGATAATGGAAATTAATAGTTTTCTTAAATTAATTTCTTCCCTGAGTTCAGTATTAGGGCTTTTTACCATCCCTAAAATTAGTAAATGATGCTTGGGGGAAAATATAAAGAACTATTGATATAAAAGCAGCTCCAAAAATTGATAGTGCTTGATAGCATGATAGAAGTGTTAGTGGGGCAGCCCAGGTGGCTCAGCAGCTTAGTGCCGCCCTGGGCCCAGGGCCTGATCCTGGAGACCTGGGATCGAGGCCCACATTGGGCTCCCTGCATGGAGCCTGCTTCTTCTCCCTTTGTCTGTGTCTCTGCCTCTCTCTCTCTCTCTCTCTCTCTCTCTGTGTCTCATGAATAAATAAATAAGATCTTTACCAAAAAAAAAAAAAAAAAAAAAGAAGAAGAAGTGTTAGTGAGTTGGGAGAATGGCATGTATTAGAGATGGCAGTTTGTATATTTCTCTTTATGAGGGGGTTGGTGAAAGAGGATGTCTATCATGTCAAGCTACCCTCACCTGTAATAGTGAAGGTCTGAGCTTTGTTCAGCTGGATATATTTAAAGTCATTAAAATGTAACAGATACAAAAGTAGTTCTGTCCCATCCATTTATAGTTTCCAACATAAATTGTTACTTTGCATAGTACACTTAAAGTCATGTCTGTTTTGTGTCAAAGCTAAATGAAAATGGAAAAATAAAGCCAGAGAAGATGCTAAAGTTCATTGATGTAGTAAAAAGTGAAAAGGAAAGCAAAACGGCTTTCCATTTTCCAAAAGGCTACCAGCTTTGCCTTTGATGTTGAGATTGTTCACTTACCATGGAAAGTGAAATATCTTCCATAATCATTAAATTGTCATTTCCCCCCATCCTGAACATTGTAGTGCGTTTCCCGTCTTAGTGAAGCAAGATAAATTAGGTTCAGGAGTCTCCATGGAAAGGCCACTTTTCATCCCATGTAATGCTGACCTTTTTTTCTTTTCTAATGAATGCAGTCTTGAAGTCTTCTTTACCTACAGATGCATTCCTATCTCTGAATGGTATTCAGGTTGTCATGCTTTTGTGTAGTTTTATTCCCTTCGGAGGCATCATCTTCTCTGTACTATTTAACTAGTTGGATGCTACCTTATGCTGCATGAAAGGTGATGGGAGCTCTTTAGTATGTTTGTATTTATTTGAGATTGTACTCGCATTCTAATAGAAAGTAACACAAAAGTTAAGGGTTATTTTAAAACATCTATTTTGTTGGATATATGATATCTAGTCAACAGAAAGAGAAATGGATTTGGTCATGATTTTTGGTTGGGTCTCAGATTCTTCTTGCTTGTTTAACACATATACAAAAGATAAGCCTTGCTTACAACTTTCCTGTGCATACTGTTAAACACAGGCAGACAAAGTTTAGTGAGGTGGCTTGATCTAGAGAATGGAGCTCTGTACTGTGAGGCTCACTTTCTAATACTGATTCCAGCTGCTTTGGTTAACCTCTCAAAGTTGATATTATTTGGTTATAATACAGTCAGGGCCAATTTTGTTCATAGTTTGGGGTTGTTTTGTTTTGTTTTGTTTTCCCCAACAATTTGAATGTAATCATCTACTTGTTCCCCTGGCTATATTTCTTCTTTCTGTTTGGATAATGTCTTCTGCACACTACCTTCAGGTTAAGTTCCACTCAAGAGCCGGAACTAATCTTGTTCTTAGGGTTTCAGTACCCTGGAAGATGCAACCATATTACTTATTTCTAGAAGGTGGGATTCTCTCTTGTTTTTGAGACCCAGCCTAAATCTTTGTTTGATTTTCCATTTTGGGTTTCTCTCAAGCTCCTTATACTCAAGTCCCTGTCTTAACAAATGCTTTGTCCTGGTGTTTGACATGCCCTGCTCTTACTCTGAACCCATAGCCAGAGTCTGATTCCTCACTCTCAGGCTGCACAATTGCTAATAATAATAACAGCAGCTACCAATTAATGGATGCATGTTTATTACAAGAACATAATACTAGACTTATTAAATGTCTCACTGCTTCCCAAAGTTGGGACAAATATTTTCATATTAAAAATTATGTGGTTATTTTAATATGCATTAGCAATACTTTTATTTTTGAGATATGAAATTATTTTAACTGGATCAGAAAAAATATAAGTCCCATTTCAAAGCTTTGATTTCATGGATATTACTGCTAGGACAAGGCTAAAGGAGAAGAGAGTGAATTTAAAGCTGATAAATATTAAAAATGACTGTTCTTCTCCTGAAGCTCTTGCATCTGCAGTTAGGTTAACAGAGTTTCCAGCTTCCTCAAGGTCCCTACTTCATTTTATCCCTCCAGCCTAGGGGTGATATTGGTTTCCAGTAGTTGATAATTTCTGAATTACTTCAATATTTTTTTGTTGACTCTCAGCTTCTCCATCATATCTGGACCAAAGCCTTGCATTAACTTGTTTCTCTTGTAAAATGTAAAGTGGTTTTATTTATTAGATCCTGCCTGACTCAAGTAGATGTCTTGATCACATCTTTATTTAAAGGGTGAGAAAACTGATGTTCAATAAACTTAGCAAGTTGCCCAGGGCCTACAACAAACAAGGGACAGAATTAGAATTAAAATCTAGTTTTGTTTGATTCAACAGTATATCCTCTTGATTCCTGCTCTTCTGTACAGTTTTGATGACCTCACAGTCAACAGCTGAGCCACCCAGGTGTCCTGACCCTAGAATAATCTATATTTGTCAGAATACCTGCAGAAAAGAGATGGCAGGGTCAAATCAGGATAATTCAAGGAGCAGGTGGCAGGTTGTATTTAGCAAAGATGGGCATACTGATATGTCTGTGTGTGTGTGTGCATGTGTGTGTATCCCATCCCCCATGCTTTCTTTACACGTAAAGTTGGCATACTTGCATCAAGAGGTAGGATCTGTGTTCCCTCTGCTTGAAACTGGGTGGATCTTTTAAGCTACCTTGATGGAAAGAACGCAGAAGTGATTCTCTGTAAACTCAGGGATGAGGCCATAAAAGGCAATATGACATTTATTTTATTTCTGTATTTCTTTCTTTGTCTCTTTCTCTGTTTCTCTCTCACACACATGTGCACATACACACAAAATGGGAAAATCCAGGTGCCACATTAAAAAAGTACCACAGGGATCCCTGGGTGGCGCAGCGGTTTTGCGCCTGCCTTTGGCCCAGGGCGCGATCCTGGAAACCCGGGATCGAATCCCACGTCGGGCTCCCGGTGCATGGAGCCTGCTTCTCCCTCTGCCTGTGTCTCTGTGCCTCTCTCTCTCTCTGTGTGTGACTATCATGAAATAAATAAAAATTTAAAAAAAAAAAATAAAAATAAAAATAAATAAAAAAGTACCACAGAGAGACCCATATTGGGAGAAATTGAAGTCCTCAACTAATAGCACCAATTTGCCCACCATGTAAGTAAGCCACCATGGAACTGTATCATCTAGTCCCAGATGCAATCACATGAGAGATCCCATGCACGAACTCCCTTGCCAAGCTCTTCTCAAATTCTTGACCAATACGAGCTGTGGAAGCTAAGCCATGATTACTACTTTAAGCCCTTACTTTTGAGGGTAATTTATTAAGCTGCTATAGGTAACCAAGCAGAGGGTTTAATAAAGGGACTATTTAAAAAGCTATGGGCAGGCTGAGGATAATGACAAGAGGTAGGACAGTAACCTGGAGCTTCTAATAAACAGGCTGTTACCACTTCTTGGCCTTGAGAGCACAGAGCTGTGGAGAGAGGTCCATCTGGAGAGAAGCAATGATCTTTGGTCAAGGGATGCAGCCAGTCCATTGCAGTCCTCAGGGAGATAATGGGGAAATAACACCTCAACTTCACTGTCATTCTCTTTCACATCTCTGGCTGAGTGGCTCCACATTGGCCATTGGCCAAATCCAAGCATAGAGGATGAGTTGGCCTTTGATATGTCAGCTCACCCAGTATCTTTGATTAGCTAGAAATACATGCAAAGAAGAAGCAGGCTTTTAATTAGGTAGGTCTTATAATGATTCATATTTTTTATCTATCATGAGTCTTACTAGACAACCTAGTGCTGTCATTGTCCAATAATCCTACCTGTACTAGCCAGCAAGGACAGCAATAGTTTTAATATTGTACACTTCTCTTTTCTGTGAACTGTCAACAAAGAGTGAACTACATTAATCGGAGAACTCTAATCCCTTAAGAGATACCAGGGAGGATGTTATTAGCCAAAATAGTCTATCCAGTGAAATAAAGAGTGACTTTCCAGTTTATCTCTCATTTTTGGTCTTATACTAATGTCTTTCCTTTGATCTTTCTTCCTTCTGGTCTTATCAATTGCTCTTGTTCTGTTACTGATATCCTCAGACAGTATGTTTGGGTCATCTCCATGGTCTCAATGTCCCCTTACTGTTTAAATGCCTAATGTACCTTGTGTTCCAGCAAGCCAAAGTTCATGGACCAATGCACACTCCATCCCCTAATGTGCCTAAATCCATCCAGACTTCCTTTGTATCTTCCTTTCATTTACTATCTGGCATAATATATCAGAGCCATCAGCAAATTTTACTCATTTGTCTTGATGTTCTTTTAAAAACATGACTGGAACCTAGATTCTCAAGCAAGATTGAGAATATGATTTTAATTCTGTGTAACCTGATAAGAAATCTCATTGAGGGAGATGATGTTAAATAATGTGTAAGGTTGGTCATGTTTGTGCCCTAGAAACTTTATTTGTATTTAAATGACAATAATAGGGATGCCTGGGTGGCTCAGTGGTTGAGCACCTTTGGCTCAGGTCGTGATCTCAGGGTGCCTGCTTCTCCTTCTGCCTATGTCTCTGCCTCTCTCTGTGTGTCTAATGAATAAATAAATAAAATCTTTAAAAAAATAAATGACAATAATGATATTTAACTCATCAGATAATTAATGGACATTTATTATGTCCACAATGCTATATTAGATGATGCAAGGAAGAAATGAGCAATCATAATTTGTGTCCCCAATAAAGTATATTTAATCAATGACAAAATTTCTCCTTTATTTTACTCTCCTCATAATTAATCTTATTTAGAAAAGATTTTATAGATCACTAGTAGTACTGGTCAAAGGGAAGCCTGTTCATGTAACTGCATTAGATGTCACAGATGTTGATAGACAGTCATCTGCATTTATGACACAGAGAGACTATGGTTCAAAGGCATAGAGGTTTAATTATGGTGCCAGTATTTGGTGGCAGAGATGAAATGATTTTCAGTTCAGTATTACTTCACGTTAGACTGAGTGTCTTTGCTCTAAAAGTTGTGTGGTTTTGCACATCTATAAAGCCAGCATGTATTTTGATGAACCTTAATATGTTTAAAGGAGAAATCATTTTCTTATGGAAGATACAGTGTCCTGCACACACTAGGTATTCAGTAGCTTTTTGCTGAATGAATCAGTGACAGAAACCTTTAGATAAACCCAGTTAAGTTCTACATCCTTTTTCTTCAAGTCAGCATTGTGCAATGTTATCCTCAATTCAACCCTAAATCTATTTTCCCAGAAGCAGTGAGTGGTTTTCTACAAATATGCTATTTCTGGGATCTTGTTTGGCTCCAGTATTTTTTTTAAGAGCTTTGACTTTCCAGATTTGACTAGCAGCTGCTTTTTTGAATGATATACAGGACAACACATGCTTTTTCTGCCTGTTTCTTTCCTCCTGAACCCCAGAGGGATTGACATCAAGGATTGTGATTAATGGTGCTTGAGTATTTCCCTTGCCCTCCTCCACACTTTTGTACTATGAGCATCCTTCTTTAGAAACATCTATCTCCATCTATGTCTTGCTTTCTCATGTGTTTTTCCTTGCAGTGAGAATCTACTTAGCAAGCTCCTTTCCCATTCCTTTGCCCTATTTCCCTATTATTTTATCATCTAATATAATTCTCTTTTCTTCCATCCATTTTAACACATTATTATTATTTCTCCCTCTTCATGGGAGGAAGTTAAATCTACTGTAGACCAAACAATGTTCTAAGCTTGTCCACATATCATTTCTATTAATTCCTGTAGTCTTATGAGGTAAGTGATATTATTTCTGTCTTTCAGGTGGGAAGGCACAAGTACAGTGTTGTCAAGTAATTTGCAAAGATTTAAACATTGTAGCTAGATCAGTCAAATCCTGGCTTGCTTCCTCATGTATGTCTAATAATATAGAAGGTATTCAATGTTATCTTTGTCATTTTGGTAGTGAGAGCACTATCACCATTTTCATTCATGTTGTTGGGAAGCTGGCACTTGGGAAGTTAGAGTTACAAAGTCTGATTTGGGAAGGAGAAATAGAAAAGAGAAACAAAAATAAAACTTCTAATTTTTCCTCCAAATGTAGAGGGCCCCCAAGACCACTCTGGATTGTTAGATTTTCTCTTAATTCTCTGTGTGTAATTTCCAAAATTTTGCTAATCCCTTCAAATTCTCTACTTTCAACCTAACCCTTCTCACTCCCAGGAGGTGACCTCACCTCATATTCCATTGTCAAAATAGAGAAATATTAGACATCAACTTGACTCTCAGCAAGAGCCTATTATATTTATTCTTTCCTGGAGAAATAAATCCCTCTGTTGATACGGCCACACTGTCCATCATTCTCTTTTCCTTCCTAGCCAAGCTACTTGCCAAAGAGCCTCAATTACTTCTTCCTCACTTTGTACATACTTCTCACCCCTCCTCTTCACATCCTCTGACTTGGCTTTGCCTCTCTCCAATGCTTCTGCAACTGCCATAATAAAGGTTACTGCTTCTGTATGGTATCCTTCATTCCTCTGTGAAACTTGAAGTTACTGACCGTTCCATCTTTGTAACTTCAATTTCATGGTCTCTTTTGGCATGAAAGAAGACCACCACCTGGCTCTTCTCTCAGACTCTTTTTTATGGGCTTATCCTCTGCTGTCCAATCCTTATCATTTGGTACTCTTCAAAATTCTGGTTTTAACCCTCTTTTTCTAATGGAACTCATTCTCATGGTTCACCATGACCTCATAATTATGGCTGACTCCTCTTTTATATATGCTAATAATTGCTTGACATTTCATCTTGAATGTCCAACAGATCTTTCAACCTCTCTGCCTCTCCCTCAATCTTCTTCTAGACCTTCTTTTCCTCCCACAATTCCTCTCACAGTCAATGGTATCACTGTTTGTCTGGTTTGATGAGCCAGAAACTAAGGAGCTACTCATAAATCTCTTTCTTTCCTGTCAAATACATCCCATTCCATCACATAAAATCAGTCATCCTCTGGTCATGATTATTTTATCTTCGAAGGCTATTTGAACCTGTCCTTTCTACTCCATTCCTTCAATAATTTTCCATATCATTTCTTACCAGTAACATAACAGAAACCTCAAACTGATTTCTCTGACTCCATTTTCCCTTTCTGCTATATCCTTTCTTTCCAGAGTGAACTATGTAAAAGGGGAAAAGTGACCATGTCTCTATTCTGCTTATCATTCTTCAGTGGCCTCACTTCATAAACATATATTTCTAGATGCATAGCACACTGTGAAAGACTTCTCCTAGCCTGACCCCTGACCATCTCTCCAGTTGCATCTACCATCTGAAGCTTCTTTACTCATAACTTCCCTATACCTTAAGCCTTTATTTAAGCTTTTTTATTTTTTTTTTTTTACTTGGAATGCGTTTCTCCCTTTCTCCATTGCTTCACTTTCCTAAGTCAACCCTATCTTTCAATCACCAGCTTGCAATTTTCTCCAAGTTTCCTCCAAATCCTTAATCAAGGCTAGAAAGGTCTATCACAACCCCCTTAGTAAATGCTTAATAAAAGTTGAATGCTCTTCAAGCTACTGACCATACCCACATGTCCTGATTGCATCTCCAAATTTAAAGGAAATATGGAAACTTTAAGACAACAATTCCTTCATCTTCTTGGCATCAAATAGTTATTCCTTTCTTTTCCTACACTATGGTTTTCTTTTCTCCTGTTCTGTCCTATTCTTCTTTTGTTTTCTCTAGAGTCTCCTCCAAAAGCAGAAATAAATAAGAGCAATAGTAGTATCAGCTGCAATAATAACTATGTACATATCAAACAATTAGGACAAAGGGAGAGATAAGAGATACTCTAAATAAGCCACATTCTCATTATTTGCATCATGAAGTTAACTGATGGCATAAAGAAATAGTGGCATAAGCATATTTTTTAGATATTTATGTGGGGAATTTTTAGGATTAGAATTAGAAATGATGATACTGCCTTCAGGGAGTGGGAATAGAGGTGAAAAGGGGGGAATGGATGATTTCTCTAATGATATGTTTGTTTCCATTAGAAGGATTACTTTACTATCAAGAATATGTGATACAAGATAGGCACCCTAACAAAAAGTAATAGTGCTTATCTCTCAAAGATGTTTGTATTCAATAAGTTAATAAAAATACCAAGGAGGTTTGTAAATTTTTGAGTGTGCTTTAACTGTCTTGTAATTTTGTTAAGAAAAAGTCTATATTACTCCTATGCAAATTAATAATGTAAACTGTTTTCCCAGCCAGTATCTATTTTGAAATCAGGTTCTCTTTCTAATGATTATCAGTATCTGCATCACCAGGACCAATTAGTTTTACTTAATCCATACAATACAGCATTAACAAAGAATCTATGAAAAGTAATGTCATCACTTACACTCACCAATGGTACAGAAAAGAGTTTATTTAAAAGTTATTTGATAGATTTTTTTTGCAAGGTTTCTACTCTTTATAAGGGATTGTGGAAGTTATGAAAAATGCACAAAGGATAGAGAGGGCTTCTATTGTTAAGGAGCTCACATTGCATTAACAATTGACCACATTTTCAAAATACCAACAGCATTTTCACAGAACCAGACAAACAATTCTAAAATTTGGAAGACCCTGAATACTGAAAGCAATCATGAAAAGAAAAAGCAAAGCCAGAGTCATTACAATTCCAGACTTCAAGTTATATTACAAAGCGGTAGTAATCAAAACAGTATGGTACTGCCACAAAAATAGACACATAGAACAATAGAACAGAACAGAAACTCCAGAAATAAGCCCACAATTTATATAGTCGATTAATCTTTTTTTAATAAATGTATTTTTTATTGGTGTTCAATTTACCAACATACAGAATAACACCCAGTGCTCATCCCATCAAGTGCCCCCCTCAGTGCCCATCACCCATTCACCCCCACCCCCCACTCTCCTCCCCTTCCACCACCCCTAGTTCGTTTCCCAGAGTTAGGAGTCTTTATATTCTGTTTCCCTTTCTTATATTTCCCACCCATTTCTTCTCCCTTCCCTTATATTCCCTTTCACTATTATTTATATTCCCCAAATGAATGAGAACATACAATGTTTGTCCTTCTCCGATTGACTTACTTCACTCAGCACAATAACCTCCAGTTCCATCCACGTTGAAGCAAATGGTGGGTATTTGTCGTTTCTAATCGCTGAGGAATATTCCATTGTATACATAGACCACAGCTTCTTTATCCATTCATCTTTCGATGGACACTAAGGCTCCTTCCACAGTTTGGCTGTTGTGGACATTGCTGCTAGAAACATCAGGGTCAGGTGTCCCGGCGTTTCACTGCATCTGTATCTTTGGGGTAAATCCCCAGCAGTGCAATTGCTGGGTTGTAGGGCAGGTCTATTTTTAACTCTTTGAGGAACCTCCACACAGTTTTCCTGAGTGGCTGCACCATTTCACGTTCCCACCAACAGTGTAAGAGGGTTCCCTTTTCTCCGCATCCTCTCCAACATTTGTGGTTTCCTGCCTTGTTAATTTTCCCCATTCTCATAAGATACCTAGGAATAAACCTAACCAAAAAGGTAAAGGATCTATACCCTAAAAACTATAGAAAACTTCTGAAAGAAATTGAGGAAGACACAAAGAGATGGAAAAATATTCCATGCTCATGGATTGGCAGAATTAATATTGTGAAAATGTCAATGTTACCCAGGGCAATTTACACGTTTAATGCAATCCCTATCAAAATACCATGGACTTTCTTCAGTGAGTCAGAACAAAAGATTTGAAGATTTGTGTGGAATCAGAAAAGACCCTGAATAGCCAGGGGAATTTTAAAAAAGGAAACCATAGCTGCGGGCATCACAATGCCAGATTTCAGGTTGTACTACAAAGCTGTGGTCATCAAGACAGTGTGGTACTGGCACAAAAACAGACACATAGATCAATGGAACAGAATAGAGAACCCAGAAGTGAACCCTGAACTTTATGGTCAACTAATATTCGATAAAGGAGGAAAGACTATGCATTGGAAAAAAAGACAGTCTCTTCAGTAAATGGTGCTGGGAAAATTGGGCATCCACATGCAGAAGAATGAAACTAGACCACTCTCTTTCACCATACACAAAGATAAACTCAAAATGGATGAAAGATCTAAATGTGAGACAAGAGTCCATCAAAATCCTAGAGGAGAACACAGGCAACACCCTTTTTGAACTCAGCCACAGTAACTTCTTGCAAGATACATCCATAAAGGCAAAAGAACTATTGGGACTTCATCAAGATAAGAAGCTTTTGCACAGCAAAGGATACAGTCAACAAAACTAAAAGACAACCTACAGAATGGGAGAAGATATTTGCAAACGACATATCAGATAAAGGGCTAGTTTCCAAGATCTATAAAGAACTTATTAAACTCAACACCAAAGAAACAAACAATCCAATCATGAAATGGGCAAAAGACATGAACAGAAATCTCACAGAGGAAGACATAGACATGGCCAACATGAACAGGAGAAAATGCTCTGCATCACTTGCCATCAGGGAAATACAAATCAAAACCACAATGAGATATAGTCGATTAATCTTTGACAAAACAGGAAAGAATATCAAATGGGAAAAAGTTTCTTCAACAAATGGTTTTGGGAAAACTGGACTGCTGGATGCAAAAGAATGAAACTGGACTTACACCATACACAAAAATAGATTCAAAATGGGCTAAAAACTTAAACATGAGACCTGAAACCATAAAAATCCTAGTAATTTCTCTGACATCAGCCATAGCAACTTTTTTCTAAATAGTTCCCTGACGAAGAAAAGCAAAAACAAAAAGAAACTGCTAGGATTATATCAAAACAAAAAGCTTCTGCACAGTGAAGGAAATCAACAAAATTAAAGGTGACCTACAGAATGAAAGAAGATATTTGCAAATGATATACTTGATACAGAGTTAGTATCCAAAATATATTAAAAACTGATACAACTCAACACCCAAAAAGCAAATAATCCAATTAAAAATGGGCAGAAGGGGATCCCTGGGTTGCTCAGTGGTTTAGTGCCTGCCTTTGGCCCAGGGCATGATCCTGGAATCCAGGGATCGAGTCCCACATCGGGCTCCCTGCATGGAGCCCTGCTTCTTCCCTCTGCCTGTGTATCTGCCTCTCTCTCTCTCTCTCTCTCATGAATAAGTAAATAAAATCTTTAAAAAAATAAAATAAAAAATAAAAATGGGCAGAAGACATGAACAGACATTTATCCAAAGAAGACATACAGATGGCCAACAGACACATAAGAAGATGCTCAACATCACTCATCATAAGAGAAATGCAAATAAAACTACAATGAAATATCATATTTTGCCTATCAGAATGGCTAAAATCAAAACCACAGGAAACAAGTGTTAGCTACAATGTGAAGAAAAAAGAAACTGCATTTTTGGTTGGGACACAAGTTGGTACAGCCACTGTAGAAAGCAGTATGGAACTTCCAGAAAAAGTGATCCACAATCACACTACTGGGTATTTTTACCCAAAGAATACAAAAATATAAATTCCAAAGGATATATGAACCAGTATGTTTATTGTAGCATTATTTGCAATAGCAAAATATGGAAGCAGTCCAAGTATCTATCAACAGATGAATGGATGAAGAAGATGTGATACACACACACACACACACACACACACACACACACACACACTGGAATATGATTCAGCTATAAAAAAGAATGAAATTTTCCCATTTGCAATGACAGGAATGGAGCTAATGAGTAAAATGTTAAGTGAAATAAGTCAATCAGAGAAAGACAAATAGCATATGATTTTATTCAAATGTGGAATTTAAAAAACAAGTGAAAAAAAGGAAAAGGAAACAAACCAAGAAGCAGGCTCTTAATTAGAGAACAAACTGATGGTTTACTAGAGGGGAGGTGGGCAGGGGGATGGGTGAAATAGGTGGAGGTGAATGAAGAGTACACTTATCATGATGAGCACTGAGAAATGTATAGAATTGTTGAATCACTATTTGTACAATTGAAACTAATATAACACTGTATGTTAACCGTACTGGAATTAAAACAAAAAACTTAGTGAGAAAAAAAATTGGCCATAGTCATGAAAAGTGTTTGAAATAAATCCAAGGGTGGAATGGCTAAATTTTAGTACCTAACTGTTTCTTTACATAATATTGCATGCATGTTGAGTAAGGAGATACTGATGTAAACAATGAGTGTTGTGGGATTTCTTTAATTCTAATTTTTTATTGAATTTTACAAACATGACAGAAAAGGTTCATGTTAGTTTTAATGAGCCATTTCCTTATTTGGTAGTGCCTTCATTCTTATCATAAAAGTAAAAATACATTTTTTTCCCACATATATATTACTATTTGATGACCCAGTCTTGTTTTCTAGGGTTCTAACTTTCATATCTGCTACACACAGCACTTAAGCAATGCTCTCTCTCTCTCTCTCTCTGTTTCTATAAGTATGACAAATTCTGTACCAGTAATACTGTTTAATCTTCTAATAAAATAAACACATTATAGGAAAGTACTTTGGCTTTTTGCTTCTTAATTACTCTAATTTGGGCCCCAGCTGGGGCTCATCTCTGACAATCTTCATTCCATCAGATAAAGGGGAATTGTTTAAAACTGTTCTGGGTTAGTTGTAAACAATGGACCAGCTTCTAAAAGGTTTATCTCAAAGTTGATATCTGATAAAAGCAAAATATTAAGGCTGGATCAAAATGAAAAATGTTTTGAGACTTTTCCTTGTTCAGAGAGTTCCAGTTCATTATTGTAATTAACCTGAAGACATCTTTTATTTAAGAGCTTCATTTAGCTGTTATGAAAACTTTTAAAAGCTTTTTTTCTGATATCTTTTATTTTAAAGATTTACTGAATGACTAAAATAAGGAATTTTTGAAATAGTACAGGAGATAGGGTTAAAAAGTTCATTTTAAGAAAATGGTGAAACACGGGTACATTGAAAACAGTGATGAAGATTCAGATAAAGAAGAAAAAAAATAGTAATAGTGGGGAGGACAAGAGAAAAATGGGGCATAGGTAAGGATGTATCAGTGGATTATGTGTTTAAGATCCTTCTTATCTCTACTCTCATATTATTATGCATAAGTATTCTGCTCAGAAATGCTATTCAAAGAGAAGAGAGATTACTAGAGATGATTTAGGAGATATAAAGATAGTGTGTATATATATACACACACACACACATATGTATAATATATGTATAATGTAAACATAAAGCAATATTTTCTAATTACTGAAAATCTAGAAAATTCAGAAAGGTAGAATAAAGAAAATTATAGAGTCCTCATACTTCCCACCCCAAGCAGAAATCCTCTTAACATTTTCTCTCTGTAGTTAACTTTTTCATTTGTTTTTTTTTTTAACTTTTAATTCTGTTTTAGTTCTTATTTTTATTTTTTATTTTTTTATTTCCTATTTTTAAATTTTAAAAATTATAGCATACTTCAAAACTACTTATTAAAATATTTTACTACCTTATATATAGAAAAGTCTATAAATCATAAATATATAGCTTGATTAATTTTCATAAACAGGATGCACAATCATTACATCAGCTATTTTCATCTGTTGACATTTTTATTTTTTTATTTTATTTTATTTTTTTAAGATTTTATTTATTTATTCATGAGAGACAGAGAGAGGCAGAGACAGAGGCAGAGGCAGAAGCAGGCTCCACGCAGGGAGCCCGATGTGGGACTCGATCCCGGGTCTCCAGGATCACGCCCTGGGCTGAAGGTGGTGCTAAACAGCTGAGCCACCCGGGCTGCCCTGCTTACATTTTTAAAAGAATCAGACGTCACCTGATACATGATTCTTTTCTTAGCCCTGTAGAAGCTGTGGTAGAGATAATTTTTCCCTAATTGTGACAAAATTAGCTAGATCCATTAATTAATCTGAGGATGAAAAGAGGGATCTTGGTCACAGAACCAGCATTGTAATCAACCCTGAAGCATCCATCTTGGCAAGATACACATAACTGTGAAGGACAGTGCTGGGAACATAAAATCATCATAACTGTTCAAAATCCCCCATGGAAGATGAGAACTCAGAGAGCAAATGCAGTGGGAGGCCAACACTGGTAGCACTCATAGAGCAGTGGTGATGACAGCCCCAAGGCAAGGGGCAGCCTAGGTAGGGATTTGAGCAGAGAAGCAGCAGTCTGACGTTCAGAGTGTGAATGTGCACAGTGGCCTGGCTCTAGGGGGTGGAAGAAGTAGGTAGCCAGAACAGAATAAACTGCAGGAAACTCAACGGGGACCAGAGTGTAAACATAACAAGCCTTGGAATGAACTAAGGTTCATTCCAGCAGGAGAGAACCTCAGTAAGATAAGGGGTGGGGGCATTTAGGAAAATCAAAAAAGGAACTAAATCACAATAATAGCAGGGATATCAAATACTAGCAGGAGAATAGGAGACATGAGGTATTGTAAATAAATTACATTTTCCTTATTTATATCATCGGTGTATGGCGTTATACAACTAATACATAGAGAAATAGAAATGCAGGATAGAAATAGGAATAGAGAAGAGAAATGTATGATAGAAATAGAAATGTAGAATGTCATCATGATATCTATTCAGTCTTTGTTTTTGTGGACTGTTCCACTGAACTTCTTCTTAAAGGGGAATTTTAAGAGTCCCCCTTAAAATTTCTTGCAGAGCTGGTTTGGAGGTCACATATTCTTTTAGTTGCTGCCTGTCTTGGAAGCTCTTTATCTCTCCTTCCATTTTGAATGAGAGCCTTGCTGGATAAAGTATTCTTGGTTGCATGTTCTTCTCATTTAGGACCCTGAATATATCCTGCCAGCCCTTTCTGGCCTGCCAGGTCTCTGTGGAGAGGTCTGCTGTGACCCTAATACTCCTCCCCATAAAAGTCAGGGATTTCTTGTCTCTTGCTGCTTTAAGGATCTTCTCCTTATCTTTGGAATTTGCAAGCTTCACAATTAAATGTCGAGGTGTTGAACGGTTTTTATTGATTTTAGGGGGGGGATCTCTCTATTTCCTGGATCTGAATGCCTGTTTCCCTTCCCAGATTAGGAAAGTTTTCAGCTAGAATTTGTTCAAATACATATTCTGGCCCTCTGTCCCTTTCGGCGCCCTCGGGAACCCCAATTAAACGTAGGTTTTTCTTCCTCAGGCTGTCGTTTATTTCCCTTAATCTATCTTCATGGTCTTTTAATTGTTTGTCTCTTTTTTCCTCAGTTTCCCTCTTTGCTATCAACTTGTCTTCTAGGTCACTCACTCGTTCTTCCACCTCGTTAACCCTCGTCGTTAGGACTTCTAGTTTGGATTGCATCTCATTCAATTGATTTTTAATTTCTGCCTGATTAGCTCTAAATTCTGCAGTCATGAAGTCTCTTGAGTCCTTTATACTTTTTTCTAGAGCCACCAGTAGCTGTATAATAGTGCTTCTGAATTGGCTTTCTGACATTGAATTGTAATCCAGATTTTGTAACTCTGTGGGAGAGAGGACTGTTTCTGATTCTTTCTTTTGAGGTGAGGTTTTCCTTCTAGTCATTTTGCTCAGTGCAGAGTGGCCAAAAGCAAGTTGTATTGGGAAAAAGAGAAAAAGAGAGGAGAGAAAGAAGGAAAGAAAAGAGAAAGAGAAAAAAAAAAGGGAAGAAAAAGAAAAAAAAAAACGAAAAAAAAAAAAAAAAGAAAAAGAGAAAGAAAAAGAAAGGAGAAAAAAAAGGGGGTGGGGGAAGGAAACAAATCAAAAAGCAAAACAAAATAAAATCAAAAACAAAAACAAACAAACAAAAAAAGAACCACCGGGGAGTATCTTCTGATTCTGTGTACTTTAAGTCCCTTGGCTTCTCCTGGAAGTTGTCCGTCTAGCTGGTGTTCTGGGGCAAAGGATACAGTCAACAAAACTCAAAGACAACCTACAGAATGGGAGAAGATACTTGCAAATGACATATCAGATAAAGGGCTAGTTTCCAAGATCTATAAAGAACTTATTAAACTCAACACCAAAGAAACAAACAATCCAATCATGAAATGGGCAAAAGACATGAACAGAAATCTCACAGAGGAAGACATAGACATGGCCAACATGCATATGAGAAAATGCTCTGCATCACTTGCCATCAGGGAAATACAAATCAAAACCACAATGAGATACCACCTCACACCAGTGAGAATGGGGAAAATTAACAAGGCAGGAAACAACAAATGTTGGAGAGGATGCGGAGAAAAGGGAACCCTCTTACACTGTTGGTGGGAATGTGAACTGGTGCAGCCACTCTGGAAAACTGTGTGGAGGTTCCTCAAACAGTTAAAAATAGACCTGCCCTACGACCCAGCAATTGCACTGTTGGGGATTTACCCCAAAGATACAGATGCAAGTGAAACGCCTGGGACACCTGCACCCCGATGTTTCTAGCAGCAATGTCCACGATAGCCAAACTGTGGAAGGAGCCTCGGTGTCCAACGAAAGATGAATGGATAAAGAAGATGTGGTTTATGTATACAATGGAATATTACTCAGCTATTAGAAATGACAAATACCCACCATTTGCTTCAACGTGGATGGAACTGGAGGGTATTATGCTGAGTGAAGTAAGTCAGTCGGAGAAGGACAAACATTATATGTTCTCATTCATTTGGGGAATATAAATAATAGTGAAAGGGAAAATAAGGGAAGGGAGAAGAAATGTGTGGGAAATATCAGAAAGGGAGACAGAACGTAAAGACTGCTAACTCTGGGAAGCGAACTAGGGGTGGTAGAAGGGGAGGAGGGCGGGGGGTGGGAGTGAATGGGTGACGGGCACTGGGTATTATTCTGTATGTTAGTAAATTGAACACCAATAAAAAAAATGTAGAATGGAAAGTTGATACAAAATATATGAAAAAATGGAAAAATGGGAATAGAAATAAAGAACAAAAATAGAAATAAGTAGAAAAAAAGTAATGTAGAAATGAAAAAGATATGATCTAAGGTACATAAAATTATATTGAATAATGTGGGGAGTATTTAAGAGGAATCGAATATCAGATCATTAAAAATGCTATTTTTGGTCACTTATATTCTTGTCATTCATTTTAAATAGCATTTTAGTTCTGATTTCCTTGTAGAGGTTTTAGAAGAATTTTAAAATCAGTTTTGAAGTAGTTTCCTTGAAAAACTTTTGTTTATTATGAACATATAATTTACTACAATGTAGCCAAATAATGTGTCCTGTATAATTTTTAACTTTTGGGGATTCACTGATTTTTCTTTAAAATATACAAATGTCATTTTCTGGAACCTCATTTTTGAGTTACAGCTTTACTGAATATAGAGTTCCAGTTGAAAGTAATTTCCCTGAATAATATAAGAATAGTGCTCCATTATTTTTTTTAAAAGCTGTTGGAACTGTTGAGAGGCTGCAATTAGTGTCTTTGTTATTCTTTTCTAGGTAATTTATGGTTTCTCTGGCAACTTTAGGTTTTGGGTATATTTTTTTCTTCATTCTCACCAAGGTAAGTTCATATATGGACTTATTTTATCAATCTAGCTCCACACTCAGCATACTGTTGTTATTGTTGTTGTTGTTTTCATACTATTTTAATTTAAGGTTTCATGTAATCCTTCAATCTGGAAAGTTCTCACCTGTTTGAGTATTGATGTTCTACTTTTTCATCTCAATTCTCTTGGATTTCCTGTTAGATTTTGGTGAATCTACTGAATCTATCCTCTTTGTGTCTCTATTATACTGTTATTAAAATATAATTCCGTATCATAAAACACACCCCAGTAAAGTCTCCAATAGTTTTTACTATATTCCCCGAATTGTGCAACCATTATCACTGTCTAATTCCAGAACATTTTCATCACCCTCAAAAGAAATCATGTACTCATTAGCAGTCACTTCCCATTCCTCACTCCCTCAACCCCTAGAAACCACAAATTTACTTTCTATATCTGTATATTTGCTTATTTTAGACAATTCATATAATTAGAATCATACAATATGTGGCCTTTTTTGGTCTGGTTTCTTTGACTTAGCATAATGTTTTCAACATTCATCCATATTGTAACATGAATCAGTACTTCATTATTTTTTATGGCAGAATAATATTTCATTGTATGGATATACCATATTTTATTTATTCATATAAACATTTGAGTTGTTTATGTTCCATGACTATTATGAATAGTATCTGCAAACATTTGTGTATAAACTTTTGTGTGAACATATATTTTCAGTTTTCTGGGGTGTGTACTTAGGAATAGAATTTCTGGGTCATATGGTAACTTTAACTTTTTGAGAAACTGCCAAACTCTTTTCCAAAGAGGCCTCACTCATTCCCCCCAGCAAAGCATGAGGGTTCCAGTTTCTCCATATCCTTAATAATAGTTGTTATTGTCTCTTTTCTATTAATAGACCTCCTAGTGGATGTGAAGATATATCACATTGTGGTTTTGATTTGCATTTTACTAATGACTATGATGTTGGATATCTTTTCATATACTTAGTGGTCATTTGTATATGTTCTTTGGAGAAATGTCTATTCAAGTCTTTTGCTCGTTTTTAAATTGGATTCTATTTTGTTGAGTTGTAAAACTTCTTTTTTCTTTACATGCTAGACTCTTGTCAGCTATATGATTGGCAAATATTTTCTCCCATTTCATAGGTTCTCTTTTCACTTTCTTGATGATGTCTTTTGAGGTATAAAAGTTTTTAATTTTGATTAATTCCAACTTACCTGGTTTATTTATTTTATTTTATTTTTCTTTTTAGATTCTAGTTAATTTTTTGATTGCTTATGCTTTTTGTGTCATATCTAAGAAACCATTGCATAATACAAGGGTATGAAGATTTACATCAATTTTGCCTTCCATGAGTTTTATAATTTTATATCTTACATTTAGATCTTTGATCGATTTTGAGTACATTTTTACATATGGTATGAATTAAGAGTCCAGGTTTCTCATTCATGTGAATATTCAATTGTCCAGCATCATTTGTTGAAAAGACTCTTCCTTTCTTCCACTGAGTTGTCATGGTACTCTTATTGAAATCAGTTGACTATAAATACATGGGTGGTTATGACTGCTTTTCTCAGCCAGTGTTTATGCTCCAAGAGCCCCTGCACTAGTCTTCTGATTCACACAGTGGCCCTGACTCTGGTCTCTGGGTGTGTGAGGCCACATTTCCCTATTGGAGATAAATTCAGGCCATGAGCATCTCTGTCCAATCCACAGCTCAAAAGCTGGCATTGTCAGCCTTTACTTTGTTCTCTTTGTTTTCACTTACTTTCTCTTTATATTAACGCATAATTTGCTAACTAGTATTTGTTTTTATTGATTAAAAATATTATCTGTCTGGGGCATCTGAGTGGCTCAGTTGGTTAGGTGTCCGACTCTTGGTTTCAACTCAGGTCATGATCTCAGGGACCTGGGATCGAGCCCAGTGTCAGGCTTTATGCTTGGTGGGGAGTCTGCTTGATTCTCTCCCTCTCCTGATTCTTCCTCCACTCTCTCTCTCCCGTTCTCAAATAAATAAATAAATAAATAAATATATCTTAAAAAATATTCTATATCTACTTACCTAATTTCTATGCATATGGTGAGATTGGGGGGCTTTTGTCTTTTGTGTGCCTCATTTTGGATCTTGACCAGAAATACATAATATTTATATATAATTCATAGGTTCTGTGTCAGGTACCTATTGTCAGAATAATGCTGTGAAATAACTATAAGTCCTCAGTTGCATATAATTATAGCACTTACTGTTCACAGTCCAGGGATGGTTGGCTAGAAAGTTCTGCTGATTTTGGCTAGGCTTATTTGATGATCTGGAAGTTGGCTGGCTGTTGGCTAATTTAGGCTAGCCTCAGCTAGGATCACTGGGACTTTCAATCTCCTGTCAGCTAGCTCAGGCATTTTCTCATGGGGATGGTAGAAACAAAGACAGAAGGCAGAAGCACTATTTCAATTCTTTGCTATTTCTGTTATGATAACTGTGGCTAAAATAAGTTGCGTGTCTGTGTCTGTGTTGCTTATGTTGGGAGGGCACTGAAGTAACATGGAAAGGGCAAGGGTGTGGATCGATATGTGAAGAACTGGGAGCACATTTTGCAATGAATCTATCATAGGAGTTTAAAAAGTGTGTGTTCTATTACTCCATAATATAAAAAAGGAAAATGAAGAAAAGTGAAGAGGATAGGAGAAGTCATTGGTAAAAAATAGAGAAAATTATGCTGGCGTAATATTGATAACTTATTGAAGCTGCTTAATGGGCACATTGAAGTTGACTATATTGCTCTGTCTCCTTTTATGCATGTTTGGAAATTCTCCATAATAAAAAATTAAGGTATATTCTATGTTTGTTGGCTGTAAAAGTCTTTATCTAGGTCCATTATATCAAAGCTATTGTTTTACTCAAATCTCACATATTCCTAGTTATGTATTTCTATTGCTCCTTTATTTTTTTAAATATAATTGTACTAAACTCTCCCACTGTAATTATGGTCTTTTCATGGGCTTTCCCAAGAAAATATTTATGGAGTATGTTTGAGAAGCTTAAAGATAATATAGAGCACCGCCCTCCCTTTGTCAGAACCCTTTCATAGATAGAAGGGTAAGTGTTGAACAGACCTGTCCTGAAATTTGTAAGTGTATTTGGAAACTGAATATTATTCATCATTTTTGTTTGGAGGTTACTAAGATAAGAAGCTTGTTTAAGTTCTCTAAGCTAGCTGAGCATTAGGGGTCAGTGGAAGGACTAGGAATGAGATGCCCAGGTCCATTTCTGACTTTTGGCTTATGGAGAGGCTTCTATTAGTTCCTGTGACCTCTGGTATGTTGATGTTGGGGTTGGCCACGGGGACTGTCTCAGTGATAAATTGGCTAAATAATTAGATACATTCCCAGAAGGGAATATGTAGTTAATGGCTCACTTGGGCTCTAGGGAAGGTGGCTGTCCCTCTGAGGGTCCTTTGTGCCCAGGAACAGAAAAAGACCTAACTCATATACTTGGTAAACATTTGTATCTTTGTTTTCATTTACTCTCTATGTATAGTTTTTAATATTGAAAATATATTTTCATTTATTATACATATGTGTATATGTGTGATATATATATACATATGGAAATATGAAATATATATGGATATATAGAGAGAGATTGTAATAATTTTCTTTTGATACAGTTCTATGTCAGAGATCTCATGTGATAGCATACCAAGTTATCAGAATATTTTGAAAATATATTCATTACTTTTATTCATGAAGCAGAAGTAATAAAACTGTAGAGACAGGTAACAATTATCTGTTGCTATGCTCTGAAACTGTCTTGCCATTCCCTTTCATTATTTCTACCTTTTGATACCACTGAACAGGTTGACCTCTGGCTCTTGAAGAGCGCTTTGTTTTCCCTCCTAATATCATGTTGGAATTTGAAAGAACAGTGGGCCTTTTGGTTCACTGCATTCCACTGGGACCCTTCCAACTCCAGCTCATTAGAAACACCCCCGAATCTGAGGACTAACTATGATGTCATATGTCATAGCAATGAAGTAATTGTGGCAGGCTAAGGCAAAGAACAATTTTATTTTTTCTGCTTTGAGAAATTTCTCATATTGTTTCAAATGTAACTCCCACCTTTCAAGGAAAAATGATTACATGTAGATTCTCAGGGTCAAAAGAACAAGTGAAAACTTGTTAGATAGGGTTAACCTAGAATAGTTCAGGAGATGTTTGTGTAGATGACTATCCTCCCTTTTTTTGGCTCAACATTTCTGTCCCTTTCAGGTGTTTCTAATAATAAACATTTTATTCCAGAAGGATGTATATTAGAAGACTGTAAGGAGTTCTGTGGGAGGCTCTATTGTCTTATTACAAGTTTAAGGAGATGAGTCTTAACATCTTTTATACTGGCTAACACGCTCTTCTTTTTAGAGGATAGTCTTGAATGGAAAATTGCTAATCTAGAATAGATATACTTCTGTAAGTTTGTATCAAATAAAAATTTTCCACTAAAAATATTTTCTGTATTTTATTTTTTTTTGAGGAAAGCAACTTAAGCATTTTTTACTTCAAAATTTCCTTTATTCCCCAGTATACTTTTCAGTGAAAACGTTGAAATTAATGAGTGCCATTATTTACACACTACTGATTTTAGATGCAATGCTTTATATATCTTAACTCATTCTTCCAAACAATGATCTTGGCCAGGCCTTTCAAACTGTAATGAAGACACTTTTTATAGCCCTGCTCAGAATACAGGAGACCTACTCTTCTCTGATCACAATCTAAATGCTGCAGTCAGATGATATAAAGAAAGGTAAAGAAAGTTCCAAACCCAGAGAGGAGAATATCAACAAAAAGCCTATTCTTTTATCACCTTTTTAAATGCTTTTCTGAAATTAGGGTTTACGAGAAGATGATGCGTGAAATGTTTTTTCGTTGTTCTTTTTTCCAAGAAAGTATCCATAGTTTTCCTATTTTCAACAGGGTATTTGTCTCACAAATGTTCCAAACTCTCCCCAAACTACAGTTTTATTTACTACTATAAGTGAATTAAAACTATACATAAAGAACAAATGAAAATGACATAAATGTTTACCTTGTACATGACTATATAATGGGAGTGACATTTCCATTCTCAGTCACCTATTTCCTAAATTTCAAAGTAAATTCTAGTAAATTCTGACTCTCTCCTTTTTCTTATACCAATACTCAATCAATTGTTAATTTCCTCAAAGAAGCAGTATATTAGTCAAATTTTGTGGTAATAATACTTTATAACAGACAACCTCAGATTCTCAGCAGCTTACACAAATAAACATATATGTCCTGCTCATAGATCTGGGCTGGATTGGAGATATAAACAAAAATGAAATGAAACACAAAACTGATCTTTGGTTCAAAAGTTGAAGATGCTGAAGAAGAAATTCAAAATCATAAAAAATCAGACAAAATAAAGTCAGAACAAGACCACTTGGTATGCCATCCTACCTACTTATAGCTCTTTGGAGTTTCTCTATCAGTGCTGCTCAAAAACTATTTCCTCCACCCTCTTGCTTGTCAAATTCTAGGCTTAAATTCTGGTGCAAAAATCACATCTAAAATAAAACCCAACATTTTCACTATTGTCTACCCCTAACATTTCAGTGTCTACTAAATCCGTTGTTCCCCTTAGCCTTATCAATTAATTTATATCACAACCAAATTTCAGTATGATCTTTACCTTCTTCATGTTTCTTTTTATAAATATTTTTATTTATTTATTCATGAGAGGCACAGAGGGAGAGAGGCAGAGACACAGGCAGAGGGAGAAGAAGGCTCCCTGCAAGGACCCAGATGTGGTACTTGATTCCAGACCCTAGGATCATGCCCTGGGCCAAATGCAGACACTCAACTGCTGACTGACACAGGCATCCCTCCTTCATGTTTTTTATTCATTTAATTCAACAACGTATAGAATTATCATCATTGTTTTCCACATGTTTCCCTTCCCTGATCCATTTTTAAAATATCAAAACTCAGTTTCCCTTCACCTGGCCAGTTCAGTTCAGTTTAGGTTATTTTTACCTCTTTTCTAATTTATTTTTTACATTAGCCCTTCCCTAGATTAATGAAATTGTTTCCTAATGAAATTGTTTCTTGAATGGAAACAATCAATGTTTCTAATCTCCCTTAATGTTTAGTCTGTTATACCCCTGATGTACCAGTTTCTACATGAATCAAATTCCTTGTTTTTTACTTAAGCTTCTTTCTGACTCCCCTCGAAATTCAGAACCATTTAATAACTTATTGGATACCAAACTAAAAACTATCTCTGCCATACACTGCATCACAATCTGAGAATATAGACATATTAAAAAGTCTGAGAGAAAGTAGAATGCTTATCACGTTCTAGTGAACATGTAGTATAGGGCTTGGATGAAAATATTTTAATTTTAGTGTTTATATATTCATTTTAATAGTTATAGATTATTTTTAATATATTCTCAAAAAAAGTGACTAGTGTATCAAAATTCTGGTTGCTTTGATAGCATCGCCCAGAAGGAAGCTTAGGTGTGAATCAATTTAAAGAAAAATACTAAACTAATAAGGATAGAAAAATATGTAAAAGTTGAGAAAATTATATGGAAAATGATTGAAGATTAGCAGTTGGTCTAATAGTGGCTGTGGGAGAAAAATGGGAGATAAATCTTAGAAGACAGATCAGAACATATCTTGTGTAGGAGTCAGGTATTTTTATATCAGACTGATATTAGTCTGTTTTCTACTCTGTGGACATATCTCACAAGCTGACTACCAACAGGGGTAAATGTATCAGTAAGGTTTTGTTGATTGATAAGCAGACCAAAAACGTTTAGTGTCTTAAAAACATCAATCAACTATTACTTAGCTTCTGATTCTGCAGGTCAGAAGTTTGGGCTAGGATCTGCTGGGAGGCTCTTCTGGTCTTGGTGGGGTTTGCTAATTTATCTGTGATCATCTGCTGTGTTGGCTGAGGGCAAGAAGGTCTAAGATGGCATCAGCTGGGGAAGTTTGTCTCTACTCTCCATGGTCCTTTATCTTCCAGCAGGGCAGTGTGGGTTTATTCACTTGGAGAGTAAAGGATTTCCAAAGAGAGAGTAGAAACAAGTAAGGACTCCTCATACCTACCCTTAGATTTTATACACAGATGATTTTGCCACTGTGTTTATTTTTATTTTTTACTTTTTTGCCAAAGCAAGTCATAGACAAACTATTCAAAGGATGGCAAAACAGCCTTTCACTCTTTTTTTTCTCCCAGCTTTATTGGGGTTTATTAACAAATGTATTAAAAGTGTACAGTGTGATGATTTGATATACATATGCATCGTGAAATGATTACCACAATCAGGTAAATTAATATGGTCATCTCTACACATAGTTACTTATTGTGTGTGATGAGAACACCTAGGTTTTATTTTCTTAGTAAATTTGAACTACATAATAGCATGTTACTAGTTACAGTCACCATGTTATACATTAGATCCTCAGAAATTATTCATGTTATAACTTAAGGCTTATGTACTTTAAACAGCATCTTCCTAATCCCCCTTCTTACATCCCCAGTCTTTGATAATCACTACTATAGTCTGTTTCCATGAATTCAACTTTTTTTTTTTAAGGTTCTGCATAAAGGAGATCATATAAAATTTGTTTTTCTCTATCTAGCTTATTTTACCTAGCATAATGTTCTCTAGATTCATCCATGTTTTTGCAAATGGTAAAAATATTCCATTGTGTATACATACCATATTTTCTTTATCCATTCATCCATTTGCAAACACTAGGTCGTTTTTGTATCTTTCCTATTGTGAATAATGCTGTAGTGAACATGCAGTGAACTTTATTTTTTAAAATTTTTAAAGATTTTATTTATTCATTCATGAGAGACACAGAAAGAGAGAGGCAGAGACATAGGCAGAGGGAGAGGCAGGCTCCATGCAGGGATCCCGATGTGGGACTTGATCCCTGAACTCCAGGATCATGCCCTGTGCCTAAGGTAGTTGCTCAACTGCTGAGCCACCCAGGTGTCCCTGCTTTAGATGCTTCTTTGAGATACTGATTTTGTTTCTTTCCAGATATATACCCAGAAGTGGGATTGCTGGATCATATAGTACTATTTTTGATTTTTGAGGAACTTCCATACTGTTTTCAATAATGGCTGTACCAGTTTGCATTCCCACCAACAGTACACAAGGGTTCCCTTTTCCCCACATTCTCTTCAATACTTGTTATTTCTTGTCTTCCTGCTAAAAGCTACCCTTATAGGTGTGGTGTGAGTTTCATTGTGGTTTTTATTTGCAGTTACCTAATGATTAGCGATATGGAACACTGTTTCAGGTACCTCTTAACCATTTGTATCTCTTTCTTAGAAAAATGTTTATTTAGGTCTTTTGTCTGTTTTTTAATTGGATTTAAAAAACCCCTATTATTTTTTGAAGATTTTATTTGTTTATTCATGAGAGACAAAGAGAGAGAGAGGTAGAAACACAGGCAGAGGAAGAAGCAGGCTCCATGCAGGGAGCCTGATGGTGGGACTCTATCCAGGGTCTCCAAGATCTGGCCCTGGGCTGAAGGCGGCGCTAGACTGCTGAGCCACTGGGGCTGCCCGAACCCCTATTATTATCAGATATTTGATTTGAAAATATCTTCTCCCATTCTGTGGGTTGCCTTTTCATTTTGTTGATTATTTTCTTTGCTGGACAAGAGCTTCTTAGTCTGATGTAGTCCCACTTGTTTTTTTTTTTTTAATTTTAATTTAAATTTTTAAATTTTAAATTTTGCTATCCTTTCCCTCTTGATGGAAGAGCTACAAAGTCATATTTTAAGTAGTGTAGATATAAGGAAGAGTGAAGAATGATGTTCAAATACAGCACATAACTAATTTTATATTTTAGGATTCATTCATTAAAAACTGTTAAATGCTAAACAAACTGTAGAATTAATTGGGATCCAGTGAGAATCAAGGCATGTTGACCACTGAGATAGCTAATAGAATAAATCAAAGAAAAATCATGTGAGACTAAACTAGGACAATAGGAGTATAAAGATGTTTGAAGTATTGTAAAAGGAGATTCCCAAGATTTGCCATGGTGGCATGATAATGCAGTGTATGATGTGGTGAAAAGTAAGGATAGAAGTTGTGCTCCTGAGCAACTAACAGGGATGCTGATGCAATTAAGATAAGAGACAGGAGGAAATTAGGCTTGTTGAGATTAGTAGAAGGTGGAAGAATTGAGATGCTGCTGTGTTAAATATGCGTCTTTATCCAGACACAGATTTGAAATTTGGATTTGGACCTCAGTAGTGAAGTCAAGAATGGAGATGTAAATTTGAGTATCATTCATATTTTAGTAAGAACTTGAATGCATGGGAGTGGATAAAATGCTCTCCCCTATGGTTAAAGTCATCAATATCTTGGCACAGCTATAGCTGAAGGGTGACATGACAGTGAGCCTCAGCCTACCAGTTGGGAAATTATGGGTTAAGTAAATTGCCCAAGGTAGCAGAACTAATAAGCAAAAAAAAAAAAAAAAAAAAATTGTAATAAAAATCCAATCCTGCTTGATTCTGAGGTTCAGATTCTTTCTACTACTTTAAGCAGTGATTTTTGCTTGGGTTTTAGAAGTTATAGATTATGGAGCTGGTTTATCATTTGAAAAATATCCTGAAAAAAAAAAAAAGAAGGATATCCTGAGACTGTTGGCTAAGATATATGATGTCTTTTTTAATTTCTAAATTTGGTTCAGTATTATGGGATAAGCAAACAATGATGCTTTCCTTTCTTCTAATTTATATAGATATTCTAAAGTAATATTAACTAAGACAATACCATATTAAGGAAATGAGCAATTCATTTTCACCGTCAATATGTAGACTTATAGATGTGTATCAATCAGCCCACATAAACTTTTTGATGTTTTATTTCTGAAATATGCTTTCCATTTCAAAATGTTTGTTAGCTTAATTGTAATAAATCTTCATTTAAAGAAATGGAGAGACATTAACTATTATAAAATCAACTATTTTTGATAGCTTTAATTCTCTGGTGACATATTTGTCTCCTCTTCAGGGATACCTCATATTGATAAGCCTATTTTGGACATGGGCTAAGTCTGTACTGAGTAGAGGAAAACATGGACACTCATGAGTGACACACTTCTATTTCTGCTCTTAACACTTACTGCGTTCTGTTTTGTCCTTATAGGTATGTAAAGAAACTCTGTTTGTACTTACTTTCTTTTTTTTCCTAGAGAATAGTTCACAATTCAGTAGAACATAGGAGCAAGGAATTAGACACTCCTAGGATTGAAATTTGGATATACTTTTTATCTGTGTGATTTGAAGCAAGTGGTATAACTTCTCTGACTTTCATCTATAACATTGGAATAAGAATACACATCTCATAGAATTTCTGTGAGAATTAAATAGTGGTAGTGGTTATAAAATACTTAGTCCTAGCTTATAGATACATTAATGTGGTAGCAGTGGTTATGTGGGGTTGAAGTTAGTGATTATAGAGGTGGTGATAGAGGTGGTGGAGGTGATTGGTATAGTGGAGGTGGTTTTGATGCTGGTGAGCACTACATAGAAATAGTACTGGTAGTGATGATGGTAGAGGTGGTAACAATGGTGAAAATGGAAGTGAGGGTGGTGATGGAGAAGCTTGAGGAAGTAGTAAGTGGAAGTTCATGGTATCAATAGTGGAAGCAGAGGTATTTCTGGAATTGGTGAAGATTGTAGTGGATATAATGGGAGGTGGTGATGGTGGTGATAGAGGTAGTCGAGTTGGCTTAGGTGAAGGTATGGAAGATGGGAGAGTAGTGGTGGATCTGAGAAAGTGGAGGTGAATATATTGTGATGGAGGTGGTAAACGAGGAAGAGATAGTGCAGGTGGTTGAGCTAGTAGTGATGGTGGTGGTAGTAGTGGTGGAAATGGAGATGGTGGTGGTAGTGGTATTGGTAGAGATGGAGGGGAGGTGGATGTCGTGACGGTGGTGGTGGTAGGGTGGAAGTGGTGATGGTGAAGGTGGTGATCATAGTGGCAGAGGTTATGGTGGAAATGGAATGGGGATAATAGTAGCAGAGTTGTTAGAGCTGCTTCAAGTAGTAGTAGAGGTAGAAGTGAAGGTGGTGATGGAGGTAGAGGTGGTGACAGTGAAGATGGAAGGAATAGCAGAAGTGGAAGTGATAGTGGGAGAGATAGTGACAGTGATGGTGAAGGTGGTGGTGGGAGTAGAGAAGGTGGATGTGGCAAAGTACTATGGCAATGTCTATAGTGAACAGGGTAGCTGGAACACACAGCTAATCTTCTATGGAAAAAAAATGGAAAATGAAAGATGGATAACCATGGTGTAACCTTAGGACAACTTTGGTATAGCCAAGAGATTTAGTTGATATTGGGTGATCAAATGGTACCCTTTCCCTCATTTAATCTTAAAAGCTGATATTATCTGAGAATCAAGTCTAAAGTCCTTCAACTTCCATGATCTGTTCCCGCCCTCTCTAATTTTCCTTCCTTTAAATCCACTGTTGTTTGGACAATTTTGTATGTATTTGTGAACTTGGCCTTGTAAGGTATGATAAACTCGAATCCCTCTTGTTGCCACTTGTCTGCTTACCTGGATCTTAACACACAAATTCCTGTGGTAAGATGATTGATTAGCTGCCAGTGTGGTCCTTCTCTAGACATTGTATCACCATAATCGAGTGCCACCTTACCCTCTAAAGATATGGACCATGTAACGCATTCTGTCATTATCCTTCCCTGTTTATAAACCTGTGGGGAAACTAGGCCTTACAACTCTGTGTTCTTGCCTCTGAGTCCTCATGTTTGGTTGTGCTCTTTAGCTCTTGAAGCTGTTGCCTCTTCAGCTGCCTGAGGCACTGATGTCTAGGTTACTGATCAGTTCTACCCAGTTAAGCTACATGTATCATTTCCTCCATCATTTTCCAAACAGCATTTATTGGACCGCACCAGCCAGTTAAAGGCTACATTGCTGGCATCAGAAGAGCCCACTCCTTTGTGGCACTCTCCTTCCTTTGCCAATTCGGAAGGCCGTGGCCCCACAGCTCAGCACCACAGTCTTTCATTAATCCTAGGGACCTTCCAGGCTTCCCATCACTTTATACAAGCTGTGTTTGTGCTTGCCTTACATGTTGGCAGATTTGAGAATTTCCGCCATTGTTGATCTGTCTTGCATACCCACAAAACAGACTGAGACCTGTGGTGTCTCTCTGGTGTGTGGGTGACTCTGGAAAACATTTTGAGTACCAAACCATGGGAAGTGTGCCTGCCAGGCCCTAGGACCTTTTGGGAAGTGCCTGCTTTGTCTCAATTAGGAGTGTTTTATTGTTCACAAACAGGGCTACTTGCTGAAGCTCTTCTTTCATCGGCTCAACTTTGTTAAGCATTATTGCACTCGCTAATCCTCTCTCTGACAACTCTTGGCCAACAGAATTACAAGTTCAAACTATGGAAACAAAATGCATTTTATTTATTATACTAAGATGTTTTCAATAAAGCAGACAGCATCACTCTGCCAAGTGGGTGTTGTGACTTTCCTGAGGTTTGGCTGGTTAGCGGCCTGCCAATGAAAACATACGCTGTCCTCCAGTCCTCTTGTGGGCGTCCTTTACCTCCAGTGCAGCCTCCTCCATTCTCATGTTTGGCCTCCAAAAGAGACAGACTGAAATGCTTTGGACTAAGGCGAGCAGCTCTGTATATTAGTAGTGTCTAGGATAATTTGTCTCTTCAATGCCTTCACCACTGCTGTCCTTCCCTTGAGAATAACCATAGCAGCTAATATTTGTTGAGCATTTACTATGTGCCAGACATCAGGCTAAATGCTTTACCCAGATTATCACATTTAGCCCTCACACCATGGCATGAGGTAGGTACTGGTTTTACTGTTCCTGTTTTATAGATGAGGAACTAAGGCACAGGGAAGTTAGGTAACATTCCCAAGGTCACACAGCTGGTAATTGGTGGATTTGGGACTTGAATCTACTTAATCCCTATATCAGATTTTCTCCTGCGGTTGATGAACAAACACAAGAAAACAGGGAAACAAAACAATGGTTAACTAGAAGTGAAGGTTTGATTATATGAGTGGAAGGATATCTTTTGGCCTTTCAGCCAAAGAAACACATTTTTTGAGAAATGAAGAAGGATGTTCCTTCTGTCTCCAACTGTAAGAAGATTTGTAAAAGATCATATTGGACATAGTGCCTGACATTGCCACAGCACTGGACCTGTCGGCAGCCTGGCTGACTCTTGTTTTTTCTTAGAGGCAGTACCTCTTTGTTTACCTGATTCTGCTATGCTTTTTTCTTCCTCTACAGATTTACAGCCTGTTTCTATGAGGCTTTTCTCTTTCTTGCCATGTATGTTTAGACTTGTCCAGTTTGGGAGGGAGTAAATATCAGAGAAATTAGTTACCTTGAATTATGTTAGAGATGCCTCTTGGTAAAATCCAAGGGAAAGAAATTAATGCTAAAATCCTTAGCTTGGGGTGGCTGCATGTGAACTGATTTATTTACAAGCACAAATAGATATCTTTACACTAGGCAAAGGCAGGAGGCTACATGTTGTGATTTCAAACCGGGCAAAGGGAAGGGAAAGTTCTTGTGGAACAGACAGGCATTCTTGCATCTTACTTCTTGTTGGATGGATTTGAAACAGAATTTCCACTGCTATCCAGAGAATGTATCTGAAATTGATTAGCATTTCTGGCATGGCCTATGACAAACTGGGCAACTGTATTCAGGTCGGAGACCCTTTAGATCTTGCAACAGGATACCTGGGAAGCATCTCACAGAACACTGATGCCATTTAGAGACATTATCAGGGCTGCCTGTGATGCTGAAATCACCATTGGTATTCATGGCAAAAAGAGTGCAGCATTGTCATTGGTGCAGATCGCCTTACAGAAGAGTATTATTCCTTCTTCATAGGCATCCCCTAGACACTCACACAGGAGAACTTCACCATTTGAGCCACAGAAAGGAACTTTGAAGTTGGGTGACCTTAATAAGCTTGCCTGAACAAGGAAAAGGTGGAGTTTTTCTCAAGATAAGAGAGAACATCAAAAGTTTGTGAAGATCAAGACACAAAGGAGTCAACTGAGAACTAGGTTTTATAGTCCTGAAAAATATAGTTTATGTCTGGCTAGATGGTAGCTAGAGAGAGTGTACAGTTTGAAACCACCTCAATTCTGGGTCCCCCCTACCTCAGAAGGTAAAAAAAAAATAAAAGAAAGAAATCTCAAACAGTACAGATTTGAAGCTACCTGAAGTGGATGTGTATTTATGGGATGTGGCTCTGGTAGGAAGCCATAGAGGGAGGTAATAATTTGATATAAATATGGCTACATTTCCATAGCTTCAACCCTCATGATAATGGCTATCTTTAACTTTCTCCCCCTTGAGAGACAAGGAGAGGAACAAGGTGGGCCCCATGCTGTTTCCAAGGTCTTAGGACTTTCATGGTCATCTCTCTCATTAGGGAAATGTATGTCTCTGATTGACAAGGACATTAGAGTGATTTAGCTCCATATTCTCCACTGCACAGGGACACTGGTGCTTTGAATGAGAATTATAGAGGAACTCAAGTTGAAGGGCTCACTAATCTCCTGATGTTCTCAAATCTGTCACCTGGGTAAGGAAGTCAATTTTGCCTATAGTGTTTTTGCTTGTTCCTCAAATTGCACCTCCTAGATAAACAAGGACATTTTTGCTTATTGCCAGCCTGAGGTTGATGCTATAAGAAAATAAGAATCTGCCTTATGATTATCCACAGCATCTCATTCCCACCACTGGCTTTCCCAGAGCTTCACTTATGGTAGGTACTTAATAGATACTGCTTAGTTTAATGTTAAAAGACACATTAAACTTGGTCCCATAGATTTCTGGTCATACTTTTGGGGGGTTTTGTGCTGTTTTTACTTCTTTATAGTCAAAGGGTCCTGTAGAATGTGAGATAATGTACTGGAGAAGTACATATTACTTTAGAGAAAAAAATACCCCTGGAAAAGTTAGTTTTAGCTTTTGAAATTAGAAGAAAAGAATAATGGGTTAATCCAGTCTTTATGAAACTTAGATGTGGAACTCAGGTAAAAAATAAATCTGAGTTTCCCCCTATATGTGACTCTGCTAAAAGAAACTCAGGTGAGAAAATGGAGTGTGTCTCTGTGTCAGGGAAAAAGCATTAGAGAATAAGTGTCTTTTAAAAAAATAAAAAGAAAAAAAAGAATGTGTGTCTTCAATTTTGTGGATGAGACTTCGTGTTTTGATTTTAAGTAGTAGTAAGATAAAAATGTGGCTTCTCCCCAGACCCTTACTACTACAATTTCAGAGAGTGAAATTTAAATATGTTTGGTGAAAATCAAACTTGTTATCACTTACTGTTCTGACAGGCAGTAATGAAGTGGGGAGGTGATTAGATTTGACAGTCAAAAGGGAAGGGGAACCTAATGAAAGCCTTTAGGATTATTTTTTTCCTTCCCTACAGAGATTAGTGTCATTGGAACTCATTTTTTATGGGAGACTGAGCAAATGACAAAAGTGCATGGAGGGTACAGTCTTAAAAGTGAATTGGAGTCACCTTATGGAGGCTAATAAGATATAGGTTGAGAGGGTTTGACAAAAAGAAAGTGCTTTTGAGTTTACTCTTTCTATATTATTAGAAGTTCATTCTCATGGGTGACCCAAGGGTTTAGATGTTTATTTCCAATGGTTTACAAATAATTTTCCAGTTTAAATAGAGACTCAAATTGTCGAATTAGAGTTGAACACATTCTAGATCCTTTGAAATTCTGGAAAGGAATTTTGAGTAGACTGGTCACAGATATTCCAAATATTTCAGTAAGAAGCTAAAATGACCTCGAAATAAGCAGCCATAAGGACTAAAATGTTATCCTTCAGCAAACCCATTGTTAGTAAATTTTAAAGTTTCTGGTTTCTCAGGTTTATTAGCTCCTTTAGCGGTGTTGTTTTCAAATAATTTATTCAGTTGGTTGTAAGTAGAAATAAACATTTATTTCTTAGAATTATGATGATTATTCAACCTGTATTCCCTTGGTAGTTCCACATTTAACAATTGTGTTATAGTTTTCCCACCAGCCTTAAAAATGTCCCAGATACTCTAATATTTTTTCATTCATACTGTCTCACACATGTGGATGACTCTGAATCTCACATCTGGAAGGAGCAGGGCAGTAATTTCCCAGACCACAAGTCTCACTGGAGTTGTAGGGGGCTCAAAGATATGGGTACTATTCTTAGACCACTTGACCGGGGAGGTAGGAAGGAGGTGAGTGTGTAGAGAAGAATCAAGCAAATGGTGGGCTGAGCTTAAAATTTCTAGGAGCCATTGGGCTCAAGTGCTCTTTAATCTATCTGTGTTCCCTACTACATAAAACTAGAGGCTATGTACACACAAAAAGCTGTTCCAAGACTGCTTCTTAGATGCCACAGATCCAATTTATAAAGTGAGTGGACCAATCCCTACATTGTTTAGTAAGTATTTACAGAGCATCTACTATATGCCACCTGCAGTGCAAGGCACTCAGAAAAGGCAGACAAAGCCCCACTGTCATGGAGTCTATCTTCTGGTTGGGTGAAACACATTGTTATAATGTAATATATCATATGGTGATGAGTATAATGAAAATGTCAGAATAGAGTATTGAGATTGAGGGAAGAGTTATTTTAGAATGGTTAGGAAATGCTTTTTTCTGCTGAGATGAAGTTTGAGCTGAGACCTAATGTAGTGAAGAAGGAAGCCATGTGGATCTTTGGGAGAAGAGGGAAAAGAAAGAACTAAAGCTATAAGGTGGGGATGTTGACATATTCCATATTCTAGCCACAGCACAGATGCTGCTATGGCTTGGGTCCATCTCACATGGAGTTTTGTGTAGGATTCTGTGATAAATTATATGGGAAACCATTGGATGATTAGAAATGGTATTTACCAAAGAGCTGGCTCCAAGGGGAGGGATTCTGAGTGAGTTTACTTCTAGACCCGGTAAGTTTGAAATGCCTGTTATATCCAACTATTGAAGAGGCAATTTATAATGTAAGTCTGGAGTTCAGGAAAAAAGTATGGGCTGGAAATGGACTCCACATGGACATAACAACTAAAACCAAGAGATTGGATGCAATCAAGTAAATGATGAAGTAATTTGAAAAACGTATTTGCCTGCTCCTTGATAAGGCGTTGAGTTAATAAACTATGTATGGATTGATACAACATTATGTCATGGGCTAAATAGTCTAAAATGTTAGGAAGGTCCTCAGCCTCATTCCTTGTGTGAGATCCAGCTCCCTTTATCCCCTTACTATATCCTTTTTAAGGAAGGAAGAGTAGTAAAGGTGATTTTTTCATAATCTCAGCTATTGGTTGGAATACTTTTTACTATGAGGCAGGATTACTATTCTTTAAAAGGCATATGTCCATAGTTCAGTCTTCTATTCCACTGCCTCTCTTTCAGATGGTTGATTTCAAAAGATAGTCTTATTCCTTGGAGCTAATTCTAATTTCACTTCCTCTATGTTCATCTCCCATCTGGCAGCCTGGCCTTTGCCGAGAGATTGGCTTAACCTTCAGAAGGGTGGTCTAGGCCAGTCTGGTGATTTATTATTATTATTATTTTTTATTTTACAGCTTTCCTCCTTGAGTAGTGGAAGCTTTTACTTCCCTTGTCCAGGGAACAGCTCATTAGCTAACTGGATTAGTGCTTCCTGTGAAAACTCAGTATTTTTAGATTTAAGGAAACAGAATAGAAACACTCATCTAGGTCTTTGTAAATGAATCTAAGCCCTTGAATCCGTTTACACCAGAGAACCCTTTATTGGGCATTGCTGGCTACATTTTCATGGTACATTTTCCTCTATTTTAGCAATTGTTCATTGTGTGTGCCTCCCTGTGGCAACCTAAGAGAGGAGGAAGGATGAAAGAGAGGGTTCAGATACCTAAATCTGAACAGAATCTTTTCTTTTTTAAAGACACTGTTAGCAAAAGTACAGTTTCCTATATATGATGAAACACCTTAAAGTCATATGCATTTTGTGGGTTCCTTTGATTCTTCCTCCCTGACTAGGCTAGTTCCTTCAGGCAGGGATTGTGTTTTGTTCCCAGTGACTAACATGATCCCCAGCATATGGGAAGCACTCAATAAGGTTTGTTGAATAAGGAAAGGAAATAGTGCCACTGGCATTATCTATTTTCTCTGAAAGAGGGCAGTATCATGTTCTCACAATAAGCCATTCCTTCCTCCTGTTTCCCATAGCAGGAGAATTCATCTCTCCACCAATGATTTTATTTCCAACTCTCTGGAGGTAACAGGGGTTCTGAAGGTCATTTGCTGCCTTGGTCTGGAAATTGGAATAGTCCCATCATGCAGCTTTCCATCTTTTAATGAAACTCTGGAACAGGTTGTATTCCAGTGTGGACTGAGGACTCTCTACTTCACTGCATAAACTACCTGCAGCCTCTAGTATGGTCAACTCACTGCCCCAGGAACCCCTATGGATTCTGATCTCCATCTATATTTGATCACTTATTTCTTTTGGCTAAGAGAATTGGAAGTCCATCCTCTCTCTCTACTCATTCAGATTTTATTCCTCCTCTGTGGCCTAACTCCAGTGAACTCCCAAGCATGAGTTTCTCAGAACATATATGAGGCTTGGAATATGTATCATTCATTAGACACTAACTTTGCTACTTCGCATTGTTAGTATATGCTAATATAGAAGTTCTTAAACTTTAACACTTACTGGAATCACCTGAAGGTTGTATTAAAACAGATTGCTGGGCACTACCCCCCAGAGATTCTGATTCAGTAGGTATGGGGTGGGGCCAGAGGGTTTGCATTTTTAATAAGTTCTCAGGTGAGTTGATGCTGATTCTGGGACAATACTTTGAAAGTGACTGGGCCAGTAGTTCTTAATCTTGGCAGCACATCAGAATCACCTGGGACAACTTCTAATCTGTGTAATGCATTTGTTCCAGTTTAATCAGGATCATTAACCAATTTAATCAGAATCACTGGACCTGGGCCCCAAATATTGGTAGGACCATGTCCCTTTACCTACCAATAAAGGAGAGATCATCCTTTTCCTCTCCTGGAATTGCCATAGGTCTATAAATTAGGAACTTCTGTCGACTTGGCAGTACAGGGGACAAACATTTCTGAGATGATGTATTTTTAAAATCTCAGTTGGCTGTATTCCTTTACAACAATGATTCTCACAGTGTGGTCCCTTGACTAGCATCTTCAGCATCACCTGGGCCCCAAGCCAGACAGATGTCTTCAGGTAGAAACTCGGGTCATGGAACCCAGTGATATGTATTCAATAAGATCTCTAGATGATTCTGATGTGCATTCAATTTTGAGAACTACAGTCCTATTAGGTAGATAGGTGGTTGGATATTTGACAGTGAAGCCAATCATTTTCAACAGTAGCTGTGTAGTAGAATTATCTATTAAATATATATAGGCCCCAGCCTCAGATGTTTAATTTAATTATCCCTGATGGCCATCCCTAGTTTTCAAAGCACCCCAACTCACTCTGTAGTACAGTCAGGGTTGTGCAACGATTGAGACAAATAGTACTTTGTAACTGATTAACCATTTATAGTGGCTGTAGTTTTATTTCCAAATGAATGAGTAGATCTTCTGGCTGACTAGATTTGTTATAAATGAGTATGATGGTTAAAGTTACTGCTCCAGACTGAATGTTTGTGCCCCTCGAAAATTATATGTTAAAATCCTACCCCCCAACGTGATGGTATTAGGAGGTGGGGCCTTTTATAGGCTACTGATGATGCCCTTAAAAAAAGAGACCTTGGAGAGTTTCTTTGCCACTTCTGCCATGTGAAGTCACAGAGAGATGATGGTGTCTGTGAATCTCCAAAGAGGGCTCCTACCAGACACCAAATCTGCTGATGCTTTTATTTGGGGGCTTCCAGGCCTCCAGAACTGTGAGAAATGAATTTATGTTGCATATAAGCACCCCAGTCTATGGTACTCTGTTATAGCAGCCCAAGTGGATGAGGACAGGCACCATCACCAAGTTTTGTAGGGGACTTGGGGTAAAGTTGTGGGAAGTACAGTATGTGGGAAGCACAATGATAAACGCTTAAGGTACAAGTAACATGATAGAGTTCTTGAGGATTTAAAGTATAGAAAGGGAAAGAGAAGGTGTGCTAGATTAATTGCAAAAATGGTCACAGTTACTCCTCTCCCTGTATCCACACCCCTTTGCAATGTGCCTCTACTGCTCTGCATATCAAGAGGTCAAAGTATTCCCTAATCTTTGTATTTGGGCTGACTGTATGCCTTGACTGAATCAACAGAATGTGCCAGAAATAACATTATGCCAGACCAGGCCTCCAGATGCCTGTGCATATCTATGTTCTTTTTTGCCTCCTCAATGCTATTATGAGGACAAGTTCAACCTGGACTGTTGAAGAATGAAAGACTATATGAAACAGAGCTGAGTCACAGTTGAGGCCATCCTGGTCAACAACCCTTTATCAATCCAACAGCATTATGGACACATGAGGAAGTCCAGCCGAAAGCAAGGGAAACAGTCTGCTGAACTTGGCCCAAATTGCTGACTGTAAGAACCATGAGGCAAATAAAAGATTATTGTTTTAAGTCACCAAGTATTGGGTAGTTTGTGAAGCAGCAAAGACTAAATCATACAGATAACATTTCCTCAGGTGTTCTTTTTTTTTTTTATTATTGGAGTTCGATTTGCCAACATATAGCATAACACCCAGTGCTCATCCCATCAAGTGTCCCCCTCAGTGCCTGTCACCCATTCACCCCAACCCCCCTCCCACCTCCCTTTCCACCACCCCTTGTTCATTTCCAAGAGTTAGGTGTTCTTATTCTGAACTGATGAATGTTAATATAAGACAGTAGTTTATTAACTAACTGCATGTAGGAAGAAGAAAGAGTATGTATACACTGCCTAAAATTAGCATTAAATCCTTTGGCATCTTAGCATATCAAAATCAAATCCTTTAAAAAAATCAAATCCTTTTTAAAAATACATGTTGAACTATGATTATTCATAAAATTATTTTTGTTAGCAAGGGAGGAGAAGTTTTGTGATTCAAAGAAGGAGGCCCAAGGCTACTTAGGTAGTAGAAAACTTGTAGCACTGAATGGGAGAAAAGAGGCTATTATCACATTAGGCTAACAAACTTCAGAGTTATGTAAAAGGACTGATAACTTATTCAAAGGGGTCATAATATTTGTTGGGGATGGATATTAAATGAACGAGTTTCATTAATTTGTGCAGTCTGTTAGTCTTCTAGCTATATGGAATCTCTCCTTGTATATTATGGAAGCTGTTGTCTGCATCAATGCATATGTGACACATTTGCTTTGTTCTTTTTGTGATAGAGTCTGTAGCTCTCTTTTGGTTCCCCCAAGGGATTACTGAAGGTCAGTTCCCCAACCCCATGCTAAGAATCTATAATCCTAAAGGATGAACAGCAAAATGCAAATTACCTGTGCAGAATGATAAATATATAGAATGCAGACAAGTCCTTTAAGAATTTAGAAAAATGAGTACTTCTTTTGGGCCACTGATAGAAAAAGAGCTACCATGTGCCAAGTATTTTATGTGCATTAGTTCACTTATTCCTCAAAAATGCTATAAAGGGTACTTGCTAGTGATGCAGGCTGGTCATACCAAGAGGGCCCTCAGCTTTGTGTAGAATAGAAATCAAATGCAAGCCGAGAGGAAGTGAGAATACTTTATTGGAAATATAGGTAGAGTGTAGAGACAGACAGAACATCCGGAAGATGCAGAAAGGAAAGAAAAGTGACTCTCATCTTTGCTTGGGGTCTTGAGTTTTTAGAAGTTGGTGGTCTGGTGTATGTGTCCTCTCAGGCATCTAGGAACTGGTTAAAACAAAGACAGGTGTTCTGGTGCTCTCCATAAGTCACTTATGCCCTAGAGCCAGGGGTCCTGGCATCAGGTGTCTGGAGTCAGTGGTCTTGGAAAACTTATATGATGACCTCCCCTTGTCACCCTTTAGAAGTTACCTGTTGTGTTGGAAGACACCAAAGCAATCATGAACTCCTTGACCTTTACAAGGAGGACATGTATTACCTGTACCATAACGAGTTTGGGGTAGGAGTGTAGGTTGTAGCAAGAATAGAAGTAGCAAAAAAGCAGTCTTTCATAGGGTCCCTTCATCTTCCCTTTTTCAGTGGTATCTTCATTTTATAGATGACATTAAGTAGCTGAAGATTATGGAGCTAGGGAATCGGGGCACTCTGGAAGCAAAAGAAAGCCCAACTCCAACTGTCTTAATGCAAGCAATTAGCTCATGTAATTGAAAATTGCAAGGCAGGGAAAGCTTCAGGTATAGTTTAATCAGGCACTCATCTCCTTTGCTTCAAGATTCTTTATATTTAGCCCTTCTCCTTGCATTGGCTTTGTCTTCCACATGCCTTATCTTATGGTAGTTGTAGCAGTTCTAGGCCTCTGAAGTATATACCACACTACTGTTAAGAGGAAACAATCAAAAGATACTAAAAAAAAAGTTTTACTAGACTATAACAAATTTAGATTACTTGTCCATTTCTGAATCAATCATTATGTCTCTAAGAAAACCATGTGCTAATTGGCTTAGGCTGGGCTATCCCTATTCATTAAATACTTGATATAAGCAGCAGGCTTATATTGACTGCTTTAAATGATCAAGGATCATCCCTTGAACAATGGTGTGGGCCATTCCCATCAAAGCCCTTATTAGCTCTCACACAAATGGTAGAAGGAAGAAACAGGAGGCCAGTAATATCTGCTTTGGGTAGTAAGTGGTGGGGACAGAATTTGAACTATTCTCCAAGTCCAGTCCTATGCTCTTTCCCTCAAGACTGCCCTGTCTTTATCCAGGAAGTAAGACTTGAACTAGGCCTTCAGTGTTGGGCAAAGAAAGGTGATCTTAAAATGTTCACTAACTTGCAAGAGCTTCTGAGGTCTGGGAATGAAAAGCATAACTGTGTGTGAATTCTGAGAATTAAGAGTAAGGGTTATGCCTTCTTCCATTGATAATTAGAGGACTAGCAGTCATTTGTTCTACTATCCTGACAATTTGGGGAATTTTCATCAGCAGCAATTTTTGTAAAGGAGGGGTTAAAATGACTTCTTAGATGTTGATGGTCCATCTCTAATAGTGCATGTTAGCAGAAGGAAGACAAAGCTACAATTCATCTGCTAGGTCTTGGTGATGTCATAAACACTTATGACAGCAGTAGAACTTTAAGATTGAATTACCTTCTTTGTACCCTCTGAAGGAGCAGACTTTGCTGTGTGTAACACATTGTGTAAGCTAAACAGCATTTGATGGTTTTCACATGGCACATGGGAAGAAGGGAACTTGATCTGTGAACCCAGAAGATCATGAATCTGATATGTGGAAAGACAATTTGACCCTGCAAATTGCTTTGGTCTCTGATATGTAATTCTAAAATTAAATAAATTAATATGTGCTGACATTTCCCTAACCTAATCTTAAGGCATCACAGTTTGATTAATCTAATGAGGAGTCCTAAATTGAGCACTTCATTGTGTAACTAATGATACTCTAGTCCAAGATCACAAAATCAGGTAATGATTCAAATCCACTAGTTATTGGTTGAAATGCACATAGTAGGCAAGGGGATTGAATTTATTTCTTTTAGCAATGGAACATTTTGTAGGAATATTACCAATTGAATATTCCAGGAGTAGAAAACATGGACAGTTCATGCAGGATTTTAATTTATAAGGTAAAAATACCAGCTTTGCAAATCAGAAGGTCTTTGAGTTATAGAGAAATGCTAGTGCCTAATAACCAAGGAGACAATGGGGTTAAAAGAGCATATTTTTGAAAAATATTTTTAAGAGTATTATCACATAAGATACAGAACTAGTTCTAGAATTAAGTTGTTAAAATGTTCCCATTTAGCACGCTTCTTCCCTCAAACCACCCTCCCTTTGTTTTTCCTTCTTCTCCAATTAAAAATAAAGACAATTTTCATAGGCTAACTGCCCCTCTCTCCCAAAATAACTATAAACAAACTGTTTAAGTCATACTTCATTTTTTAAAATTAATTTTTATTTTTGCTATCCTTTTTGGTATTCTTATTTTTAGTTAATATGGGAATAAATCTTTAAGGGTTACATTTCATTCTCCTTATATATTTTATTCAAGACAATTCACAGTGACTAAGAAATTATGAGTCATGTTTTATCCTAATGAAAATACAGTTGCTGAGAAGATACCTCAATCATCAAAAAAGATCAAAATCTGTTTGAATTATACTTTTATACATTTGTAATGAAAAAATTTACAAAAAGACTCACAAAAGCCCTTTGACATATCTGTGGTTGCTCACAGTAGAGCTGAATGTGAAATTAAATTTAAGTTGGGGACAGTCCAAAGGTTTAGCAAGAGCACACTCAATTCACTGCTGAAAAATATATGCTCTTAGGTGTTGACTACTGTCATATTGCTCAAAAATTGAAAAAATTTAAATACTTCATTAATTTAAATCACATAAATGTAAGAAAATCATACAATAAATAAAGATCCTGTTAAGATTGATTTGTTGTGTTTCTTAACCCTGGTAAATTACTCAAGGGCTAGATACTATCAAAAATAATAAAGACCCTTCTTTTATCAATTCGTCTTTCTCTTTATGATTTTGCCTGATTAATTCTTTTATAAATCAAATGTGTTTAACCAACTCAGATGTGTACAGAAATTTTGTTCCCCTAATAAAAAGAAAAAATTGATATTAAAAGATATTAAAAGAAAAAATTGATCAATTCTGGTACCAATTAAAATAAAGAAGTGATATTCTACTCTGTTTATTATAGGAATGGTTCAACAGAGCAAATATACCCAAATATGAAAACAATGAAAGGCTTTTTAATTTATAGGTTCTTGCTAAATCCAGTTTTACCTTTTCTGATATACTGGCAGCTTCTTCTTTTATAACATCTCCCCTCATGTTTAACTACTCTAGAAATTTTTTCCCAAAGGTAGACTTGTGGCTTGGGGTGAAATGAACTGACTAGCCAGGGCTTGGCTGAACAGTGATGCCAACTCAAATAGATAAAACTCATGAATTTTCCCCCAATCCAGAGGGCCTTGTCTAGTGTGAATGGAATGCAGAGGTTATTAATGGTGTACTTTGAAGCCTATTGCCTTGAGGGCACTGATTCAAACCTCACCTCTACAAGGTAAGTCTTGGAAAAAATGTTGCAGACTGAGAGCTGTGCAGTCAATTATGTGCAATAAGTTGATGGTTTGAGTCAAGAGCTCAGTTGACCAGGGTCCAACTCACAAAAACCACCAATATAATTTAAACCCTTGTTGGTAGTCTCTTCAAGAGAGTGACTTAATGCCAAATGACTGAGTGCTCATATTCTACTCTAATATTTCTTGTGGGGTTCACATAAGAAAACTTGCTTCTTGGCTGACACTTAGTTCCCCATTCAGAAGAAATGAAATTGCTCACTTCCAGGTGAGAAGAGCTAAGACGTTTTATAAAGCAACTCCTTGGCCTGTAGAGATTTGTATTGGTAGACTTTAGACAGAGCTCAGTTTTACACAACTATATAATACTTTGGTTTTTATAGATCATCAGATATTGGGGTGGGTGGAGCAAACAAAACTGCAGGTGCCTAGATAAGCAGAAATCTAGTATTGAAGCAACAATGAGAAAGAATTAATTTCTCTTTAAGAAGGTCATTTTGGAAGGATGTTTGAAATGAAAAGAATGAAATCAGTATTTAATTTAACAACAAGCCTATAAGGGAGTTATTATTTTATTTTATAGAGAAAGAGTATAATTACATTTGACTAATATCACATAAGATACAGAACTAGTTCTAGAATTAAATTTTAAAAATGCTCTTATTATGATTCTTTCTTCAAACCACCCTCTTTTCCTTATTCCTTCCTCCTCAGTTAAAAATAAAGACAATTTTCATAGGTTACCTCCCCCCCACCCCCAAAAAAACCTCACACTGTAAACAATTAAACCATTTTAGCTCATAGTTCATTTGGCCAAGACTTTATTGGTTACCAGCCCAAGGCATTCTGCCAAAAACATGAGGCTGTACCTGGCCTGATACTTGGCACCAGGAGCTTTCAATCATATCCTGAGATCAAACCACATTTTATCTCCAGAACTAGAAGAAAGTCAAACTTAAACTGCTATAATGGGCCAAGGCAAATTTTAGTTTTCTACAATCTGAAAAATTCTCTTTCCCCCTGGGGCCTGTCTCTGCGAAGGTAGATGGGTCATCTGAGGCCTCAGGCTTACTGGGTGTGGGTAGGATATCAGCAACACTGAAATACCACCTGCTCTAGGCTGGAATGAGGATGACTTACACAGCATGGGTACATGAGAGTCAAGACAGGCATGGAGTGGTAATGGCTTGGCCTAAAGCCTTTATAGCTTTAAAAAGCTGTTGTTGTTGTTATTGTTTTTTTTAATCAGATGATAGCATTACACACACACACACACACACACACACACACAACCTTTTGGTTTGTCTGCCTGTCATCTTACCCTAATTCATTCTAAATTCCCAGTATCTTTCTGTAGCCACTTTTGTAGGAACAATGTGTATATTTCCTTCTTCATTGTACATGGTCCCATTTTCCTCAGGGAATGTAACATATCTATTATTAATAATATAGTAAGTGGATCCTAATGGGTTAATGCACACCTCTTTCACATATTTTCTTCTCCTTCAGATGATTGCCTTAATCCAGAAGCATAATTCAAATAATATCAGCAAAATAAGGAATCATTTAAAGAATAACAAGAAGGGTGTGTATCAGTCAGAGTCCCGATGGGAAACAGAAGGCATACTTGAATGATTTGATTTGAGGAAGGTTTATACAAAGGGGCTATTTATAAAGGTGTAGGTGGGGTGAAGGATAACCATAAGGCGTAGGGAAGTAACCTGGGGTTAGAAATCTGTTACTCTTGAGGGATGAAGAGAAATCCATGTTGTTACCATTACAAGGAGTGGGCCATTTACTGGAAGCTGCCTTGACAGGATCAGTTGCCTTCAGCTGCTCAAGATGACCTGGCAGACAGGGAGACAGGAGACTCAGCAACTCCCCTCACATTTTTTCTTCCACCAATTTCCTCCTCAGGCTCCTCATGGGTGAATTCAACTGGAAACTACTGGATTAGGGACTACGCCTAGTACAGAGTGGAGAAGACAGAATGCGGATCTGGAGGGGCATATGGAAGATAGCTAGCACTTGAGCATTTGCCAGGAAGTAGGAATTTTGACAGAATCATTTAAGTAATGTGGTGTAAGTTTCCTGCCTATTTATTTATTCTATCCTGGAGTCTGACTCCAATGTTCCGGACTTTGCAAAGTGAAGTTATGACTATAAAACTTTACAACATCTTCTAAGGACATATAGTTCTTAGTTCACAGAAAGCTCTTTGACAGTTCGTGACTTACCTGAGTCTCCTTTTTCTCTCTTTTTGCTTTTCCTCATTCCCCACTGCTCTTTGAAGAATTGGCCAAATAAAGTAGAAAGGGACATCAAATTATTTTTCTAATGTAGCCAGTCATTAAAAACCTTAGAAAAAACTCTGGTGGAAAGGACATACAAAAAAGGGAGGGGGAGTTTGTATATAGTTGAAAATTAACCAATTAATTTAGTTTGTCTATATAACCACTGTTTACTGAACATCTACTATTTGCAAGACACTGCATGAGGTGTTATATTACATGTAAAGAATTGGTTACCAGTGTCCCTGACTTTAAGAACTTATAGTTTGATTATGTGAAGGTGTAGAGGATAGGCAAGTGAAGATGTAATTCAAAGAAGTGAAGTAATTGTTGTACAGTTTTATCTGCAAAGAGTGAATGAAAATGCTAGAGGGTAAGCAGAAGGGGATCTGAGATACCATTCCACCACACTGAGTCCAAGTCCAGGGAAGTTTCTAGAAGAAAGGGATGTCTGAAGTGAATTTCTAAGGATAAATAGAATTAATTAGTGAAGGAACATAAGAACATTAAAAGAAGCAAAACCACTAGATGTGACAGGGAAGAGGTGTGAAATAGATTCAAAAATTAAAGACAGGTGGGGTTAGAATGAAGGTTGCAAAGAACCGGATGAGAGTATGGGAAAGATCAGACTAGGGAGGCAGGTAAGAACCAATGTATTGAGACTTCTATATCATGCCAAAGAGCTTGGTTTTTATGATGATATCAATAAGAAGCCCCTAAAAGGATCAATAGAGGAAGTGATATACGCAGATTTCCATATTAATAATTCACTCTGTCAGCTATGGAGAGACTAACCGGAATTTAGCAGAGGTGAGGAGGGCCTGAATTGAGAAGCTGCAGCAAGAAAGATAGGGTTGAAGGGAGAGTCAAGAGATTTTTGTACAGTTATAAGCAGTTGGGACTGCTGACTGAGTGTCAGAAAATTTGGGTGATTCTGCCCTATTTTCATGGAATGCAACAAACAGGTCTCTTGTGGTGCCATTCACTGAGGTGTGGGAGACAGAAAGTGGGACAGGGGTACCAAAGAGACAGGAGGTCAGTTTCAGATATTTAAGTCTGGGATGTCATTAGGACCAGGTGGAGGTGTAAAGTGATTAGACAGCTGTGGGGGTCTGCAGATGAGATTGAGGCTATAGATTGCATGGCGGACTTCATTTTTCATTGCAATGCTTGAATGGCTGAAAGTTAATGGTATCATAAACCTGAAGTACATATACATCTTTTGGTGGTGGCAGGATCCAAGCCAAGTTATAGTGTCCCGTATTATAATTCTCTTTCATAAGAAAGAGTTGCATTTATAAGAAGTGTGGATGAAGGGCCAAGGAATGTGGTAGAGAATAATGCAAATTGAGGCTTCTTGGCAATTGGGATCAGGAACGGAAATGAAAATCTAGAATATAGTCTTATCTTAAAATTTTAGAAATTCAGTGAGTGTTCTAATGAAATATATACAAATATAATGAATAATTGTGTTTCTTTTGGGTAGATAAGGAAATATTAGCCATCATAGACCAAGTATTGAATATGAGTCAGCACAAATGAGCAGTTGTTACCACAGAGAGCATAACAAGGCAGAGAGTAAATTTTGGAATATGTATGTAAGTCATGGTTAAAGGCCACATTTAAGTACTAGGTAAAGTTCAGAGAACTTGGTGAGCATCCAAATGTGAAGTGAGCTGTTTTAGAACATACCGAATGCTGTAATATATCAAAGGTAATATTGGAGGTTGAGTTTTGTGTATCATATAATATCAGTTAATATATCCTGCTGTGTAGTTACCTACTTATTAGCCTGCCTGTGAAATAAACTAGTTTTAGAAGCTTTGCCATTGAAACAGACCAAATTTTACAGGTTAAAGTTACGTCTCTTCCCATATATTTCTGCCATACATTTTAATTCTAGGTATATTGGATTATGAACTTGACTTATTTTAATTGCTTATTTTGAGTTAATGAGTGATCAACTTGGTACATTAATAATGGCTTGGCTTACATGAATAATTAAGGATGTATTGGATATAAATAAGCTAACAGAAATTCTTTCTAAAGAAAGTGAGTTGCTTTTATTTTGCAAATATTCTTTATATTAACCAAATAGATCAGGCAGGCTTTAAGATCCCATTATAATCTATTGCATAAAATGTCTATTTTTATTTTGGAAGGCTTTAAAATGCATATTACTGGGGTGCATGGGTGGTTCAGTAGGTTAATCATCTGACTCTTAGTTTTGGCTAGGTTCGTGATCTCATGGTCTTGAGATTAAGCCCTTTGTTCTGCACTTAGTGTAGAGTCGGCTTGCAGTTCTCTCCTACTCCCTCTCCTCCTTCCCCTGCTTGCATGTGTGTGCATACATGTGCTTTCTCTATCAAATAAATGAATTAATTAAATAAAGTAAAATTTTAAGATACATGTTATTAACCCAAGAGGCTCTAGAAACTGGGTGCCACTGAAATACTTTATACTGTTTCACCAAAATCTTCATATAGCAAAAATAGTAATTTGCTTTCAGCTAAATGCCAGAAGTTTGTAGGCATGCTAACTTTACTAATTCTTTACCAGCACTACTGTAGGGATTAGAGTGGGGGAAACTCTTCAATACTCTTAGTACTAACTGAACAAAGCATGATGGGAATTTCCTTTCCCAAGTTGTATCATATCTTTTCATGGGTAACTCTATGACTAGGGCTGTCCATACATGCAAACTAGTTTCAAGAATTATTAGTTATAAAAGGGAAGGAAAAGATTACTTTCACCTTCCAATATTAAATTGTTTTATGAAATTTAAACCAATCATTTGGGTAGTACACAACATAAGCCTAATAAGCATAATACCTAAAAAATATATGTTGCACATTCAATTATTTCCAAGAAATATATATATCCACATGTCTTCATTCTGTTGAAACTATGTTCCAATTATCAAATTTTGCCAGGCCAAGATTTTAAAATCCATGTGTTACACAGAAATTTCCATTATGTTGATATTTCTATATTCCATTGATTTTAAACAGTTATTCACTGAAAATGAATGATGTATTTAGCATTGTATACCACAGCTCTAAGCTTGGCTAGCATATGTAAGTGCTGTGGTGATAATGAGTTTAGAGCTAAGAGAATAGAGAGTTATGAACAAATTTTTTTATTTTTTATTTTTTTATTTTTTTGAACAATTTTTTTAAAAGATAACACCTCAGTATAGAAGAAAGATGGCATAAAAGATCATGCAAGTACATGATAAAATATAACAATCATTTTTTCCTTCCAAGCCTTACCTAATTTCTGGCTGTTAAAAATTTAGATATATTAGTCTCTAGAACCTCCATTCAGAAGATCTCTAACACTTATACTGGAAGGGTATTGCTTATTTCTTAACACTTCTCTGTTTTAAAGTGCCATCAATATAATTGTATGAAAATTACTGACCTTGAGTGTCTTTGTTTTCTGAACATGACGGATAGCTGATTTATATACTTCTATATAAGCTTCCAAGTATACAGTTTGTGTACCTGCTTGTGACTTTGCAAGGATTGGCTCTTCTCTTTCCCTACTCTTTCCTCTTCCAAAGTTTACTTTGCTCTTTCTTTCAACCTCTCTTTTCCCCTCCCTCTGTCCTTCTCCCCTTTTCTCTCCCTCCTTCTCTTCCTGTCTCTCTCTTCTCCTTTTCTCCCTTTCTCTTTCTTTCTTGGTTATTATTATCTTTTTTGGCTAGGGTTGTTCCAGATCCTTACCCATGCTTAGGAACAAAACAGATAATGTCCCACTGGAAATGAGCACAGGAAAAAGATATACTACTTGATTGGTACATATTAAATAATGTAGTTTCTTACTCCTATGGTCTCCTGAATGTAATGCTTATAGCTAATTATTATAGATTGAGGAATGATGAGATGGGCCAATGTATACACAGGTGGCTGTGACTCCCGTCCTGTGGTCCCTCAGTTGGCTCTCCCAGGATTTGGGCATCTCAGGAAATGCTTGGCTGGTTCATCTAGAGTAACTGATTCAGGTCCAGTCAGGCATCTATTCTGCAGTACAAGTGGGGATGAGGAGCTACCTAGTTGGGTAACTCCCTCAAGGCAACCTCATGAAGATAAACAACATTCAAGAACATTAAGAGGTAACATTCCTATAGCATGGTATAATTGGCAAAACACTTTTATTTTGGTGATCTTTATCATGGTATTTTGAGATTATTATTACCTTTTCCATTTCATAAATGAGCAAGAATGAGTTTCTGAGATATTGGGCAACTTTATCAAGGTTATTCACCTGTATAAGCTTCAGCCACTCATCCGTCATGCCGGAGTATTGTCCATGGAATCTTTAGGAAGTAAAAATTTGTTCCCAGGTGATAAAATGCTTTTATCAGAATGAAGATTAAAGAATATCCAGCAAAAGTAAAACAAAGCAACCTTAGCATCTGTCTGGAATATCACTAGACTGTGGTAAAAGGAAAGCAACCAGCCAAAAGTTGTCTTATTCACAGGTAATGTAATCCAAGAAGGCATCATTGCTCCCCTACAAATCTCCCAGGGGGAAGAGGCAATTGTTTGTTAAATTTTGGTGGAGAGAGGAGAGCACTTAAATTGCTTTTTCATTCCACATACATTCTATGTATAGAATCCTTTAGTGTAATGTTAGGCAAATGCTGGAACCTGCAGTAATACTTTTAATATCTTTAGTTTGCTCAATTAATTTCCTTTCTATGTTCACATGACATCAAAAATATCCAAGTGGAAAAGGAAAAATTAAACCAGAAATCTAGATATTCATAAACATGCAGATGTTTGGAATGATATACACCTGTGTTGAGCAGGTTTGCCTGCAGATGATGCCTGAAGTCTGTGTTACCACCTGCGGTCCAATTTCAAGTTACAGAATCAGTTACTTTTCAAATATCTTCAAATATTAACTTTATCATAGATCAGTTTCTATATCAGTATTCTTCATGCAGTAAATAATTTAATTTGAATGAATATATACACATACATAGTTTTTCCCATGGGACTTAATAGAGGGGTTTTGATTTAAATTGATAAAAATCCTCAGTTTTAAATACTTTTGTGTTTCCTGAATTGGTCTTTGTAAGCACAATATTACTCATTATTGATATAGACAAAACATTCTAATGAATGATAGACGTTTTGCTCTCCATTTAAATATCTCATTAATACTTAACAAAACATCGTTGTTCTGTTTCACATAGAAACTGCAAGTTTATTTTGTTTGAAAAATGGGGAAATAAACTCCTATTTCGGCCTTCTCTTTGTTGTTCTAGCTGTGTGTCATTGACACTGGCGTGACTTGTCATGGGAAGGTGTAATGAGGCAAGACTGGGATTGTAACAATTATTAACCTGCAAGTATGCTATGGCAAAGTAAACGTAAGCTAGAGTGACACTTCTAAGTATCTCAGGAAATAGTGTTCTCATTTGAATTGCTCATTTTATTAATTTGATTTAATAAATATGGGAGAAATCAATAACTTTTATATATAAAGAGGGACCAAATATTATTAATTGGGCATTTCACATGGGCTGATATATTGGATTTCCACATCCCCCCCATCTCTTTAGTGGTAATTTATTTAGCTGGGAAAGCTTGGGTTCTGTACAGCATCTGGTTTTCAGTGATATCCTGCTGGTCTTATCCAATTTTCCAGCTGGGAGCATGAGGCACAGGGAGGTCGAATGGCTTGCCTAAAGGTCACCTGGTAGCTCAACTGGGATTATAACTCAGAATCTTTCTGATTTTCCCATCCTTTGCTCAGTGGACCACAAAACTCCCTTGATCCCATCTTCTCAAGCTTGCCTGAGCAGGAAGTAATGTTTAGGCCTAGAAAAAAATCCCAAATTAAATACTGGCCACTGTCATCTTCTTTAAAAATGTGTTAAATTTCCATTGGTGTGATTCTAAGGGCATATCTTGTTTTAATTCTAACACCTGAGATCATTTCAAAACAAGCTAGTACTGTGTCTTTCCAGGTGTTCACCTTTGGAAAATTCATATCTATTGCTCAGTTGCTGCTTTTTGTCAAAATGTTTTGAGAATGCCAGTGACGTGATGCTTGTGGCAGAAGAATACAATTACTTGGATGTATAATGGACCTTGCTCATTATACTCTACTCAGGCACATGGTACTTGATCATGAAGTCCAAAGAAATCACCTGGCTTATCTCCTATCTTAGAACTTGGTTTACCATTCCTGCAGTCTGGAAATCCTCCCCATGACTTCCTTTAGCTGGTACCTTTTAATCATTCAGATCTTAGTAGAAATGTTGCCTTATTGGAGAAAGGCCTGTTTGAATCTCCTAATGTGATATCTTTCTTTATCTGATGTCTCCATATTTTTCATTACATGTATTTGCCATTTGAAATTTTTGTTGATTTTTTTTCCTTTTTATTCTCTATGTCCTTACCTAGGGCATAGGATTTTCATCCATGTTGTTTATCAGCCTATTTAGACAATGTTTAATATGTAGAAGAAGTTCAATAAACATTTGTTGAAAGCATTAATTGTTATTACTGATGAAAGAAGGGCTCTCTTTTCCTTTTTTTTTTTTTTTTATAATCATTTAAGGAGTTTCAAAAGGGATGCCCATGGGGTAGTGAGGGCGAGTGGAGATGACCCTTAGTCAGCCAGCCAGATCAGGTGAATTAACCTCGAAGGTCAACAGGATGACTGATGACAGCTGTCCCTGTCAGATCACCCTCTCATCCATAGCTTCAACCTTGGAATTGCCCCCAGGCTTGACTTGTGATTGGCAGAGGAAAAGCAGTCTTGTTATATTTATAGTCACACTTCATTTTTGATCTAAATTTGCACTGCTCACTTTCACCACCCACCCTATTTACACGATTAATACTTAATGATGTTTGGCCACTTCCAAAGGCCAAATCCATATTTGAAGACTGACCAATAAGTGGATATTGAAAAGAATCAGTGATACATTAAAAAGGAATTTCCAAGGTTTGTGTTTTCTTTTTTAAATTAACAGATATATTATGCTGGAATATCTCAGTAGATGACTTTAAATAAACAAGGCTTGAAAAAATGTTTAAGGTAGTCAGTGTTTTTAAGAATTCAGCCAGATTATTTTCCAGATTTGTTTGATGGATACCTTTCATGACTCTTGAGAGGAAATGAAACTAACTGTATGGTTGACAAATTCCTGTTGCTGATGACTCTATGCATAAGCTGCTCTGATTTAATAACCTAATAGTCATCATTTTATAGATAAGGAGACAGGACCAGACAGACGGTGACTTTCTCAAGAGAGGCTTCTTAGTTTTCTGCCATCCCAGCAGAAGACTGCCTGCAGGAATTACAGAAGAAGGGCTCAAGCACCTGTTTACCCTGGCCTGCTTCTCTTTGGAAGTGACTTCTGTAGAATGTGGCCATTTTGCCAACCATGTTTAGCCAAAATTCTAGAAAGCCACTGTATGATTTTCTATGTGGAGATGTTAGAGAACTGGATGATGGTGATCTCAGGCAGTGAGCAATTTCTGTCACTTGACAAGGGGGGCTCCGAAGATATTTTGTGGTTGATGTCTGTGGAGGGGTGGTTTGCAGGGTAAAACAAGATATCTGTTGTACCACCCTTTAGGATCTTTTGTTACACTTATAAAACTACTGCTACATAATTTCATTAATTCAGTTGTGAACCTTCTGGCTATGTGATAAGAGATAAGAGTTAAGATATATGGGTAAGCAGTTGTTACTATCACATTAACTTTTGAACTCCTATGACAATCTAGAACTATCTGGATGAGTGGATTTGAGCCTTAAATTCATGTTATTAGTAAAAGGAAGCATTAATAAACTACTAGAACTGAATAAACATTGAAATGGACTTTATCTTCACCTGCTTTTCAGGGTAGGCACCTTAAAAATTCTTGGATTATTTCACATGGTTCCCCAGACAGACTATACTCCTTTGTTCTGAAAAATGTGGGCAAGAATTCATTGGCTTCTTGAATAGTCCAGTAATTACCTTGGTGTCCAGTTATCATTTTGTTTTTATCACTGAGGAAGAATTAGATTGTACTCACACTTTTTTTTTTCTGGAAAACTCTAAAGTCTGTCATTGATAGGATTGGTATTAAGAAAACAGGATATGCTATTAAGGCATTTCTTTTTTTGAGCCAACAGAAATGTGATCTTTTCTTCTTTTACACAACTGATATTAAAGTACCTCCCAATGTTCAAGGGCCCGGGAGAGCCATAAAATTTGGGTCATTAAACTGATGATGGGAAACCTATCAGGGGATTGTTTCAAAACAGATGCATGCCTGTATTCAGAAAATCAGCCCCAGACACAATTCAAACAGAACACACTGATGAGTGTAGTATATCCACAAAGGAAGGAAATAGATTTCTTGAGAATTTCTATATCATCACTTGGATTTCCACTTTGTAATTTCTTTCTCAGAAATGAGCCTATGTGATCCTTCAATCTTTTCATAAAAATTACCTTTGGAGAAGGAATTAATAACTTCTTATATAATTGATGACTATCTTTTTCTTCCATTCATATAAATGATTCTATGGACCCAGTTTCCTATTATTGATCATACTGACATTAGGAGGACTCTCAAGATGAAAGTCTGTGAACCGAGCTACTGAATGACAGCCAAGTTGAACTATCAAGTACCTGTAACTCAATTCCTGATTCATGACGTTTTGAAACATATTGTCTATGTGATATCATGGAAAATTTGTCTTCTTCAATGCTTTTAAGAATAAACAATTTGATTCCATGGGATATATTTTACACTATCTTTAATGAAGTAAACTTTTTTTTTCCTCAGGAAGGGATGTCTTACAGGTATAGTGATTTTTTAAGGAATAATTAGGGGGTACAATTAAAAGAAAAGAGTAGGAAAAAATGGAATTCTTACTCCTCTGATTCCTCATTCACTTCTTCATTCATTCAACAAAATTTATGGATTATCTACTGTGTACAATAGTGCAATATAAGATGTGGTATTACATAGATACCATGTATTTGGGGATTTGGGGATGCCATTCTTTTTTGAAATCATAACTAGCAACGATTATGGTATAGTTGTATTTAAAATTTTAATTTATAATGGATCCATTTCCAGTCCCAAACTTGGCATCTCATGAAATAGAGTGGCCCCTAACAGCTATGATCAGTTCCAAGGAGGAAGAAGATGCAGGTTTTTAAGTGCCAAAATGACTGTGGAAATTGATACTTCTTGCCCCAAATTCCTATGTAGAAAGAGTACAGGGAAAATGAATTAGCCACATAGTTTCTATTTCTACAGGCAAAAAAGAAAAAAAAAACTCTAGACAGAGGTCCTGCACTTTTTTGATATCTTGAAATGTCGAGAGAGACATCTGAAGGGGGGTAGGAAAAGGGGGCGAGTAGGAAAGAAACTCAAACATTAATGGAGAATAGAATTTCTTTTGCACTGGTCACAATACATATGTTTGTTAAAAAGCAAGAGGCGGGGAAGACATGCATGCCTGATGTTGAAGAAAAGCCTGTTTGTGCCTCACACACTGGAGAAATTGTTCAGGAATAGTTCATCCATGTGAAAATATGACCCATGTCATTTTGCCAGGGTCGTTAAGACACTGAGCTGCTGAGTAAGGTCTGATTGGGTAAATTCAAGATCCTGGGGGAGTACATACTTCCTAGTGCCCAGTTTTTCTAAGATGCAAAAAAAAATGTCAGTGGAAATAAGGTTATGGAGTGCCACTTGCGTGGGCGAGACAGGGTCTCCATAGGGTGGGAACCAGTCAGATCTCAGACATGGCCCATTCTTTTAGATTCTTCCCCATTTTCTTAGTGGGCAAAATGAGAAATAGAGAATAAATGCCCAGCACTAGTAGCCAGAAGTGAACAGTGGTATTTAGACATGGGGAAAAGGGAAAGGTTACAAATCCCTTTTGAAATGAATTTCCCATTCTCTTTTGACTATTATTACATTCATGTTTTACAAACTTCTAAAATGACTGGAGATAAAATTCAGATCACTTGTGAAAAGAAGTGGCTTCACAGAGGAGCTTAGAGAATATGAAAGCTACATTTGAATGAATAAATATTCAAAAGCAGGCAGGAAATATGGGATAATGGACAAAATCTTACCCTTTCATATGTTGGGAAAATTGTCTGAAGTTTGAAGGCATCTTCTATGAATCAGAATAACTAATTGGAAGATGAAAACAAAAAACCCTCATGATTTAGCTGTTTTGGTTTTAACTAGCCTAGGAAAAATAACTGTTGGTTCAATTTCAATGTTAATTTTTTAAAAATTGAATCAACTATTCTGATTATGCTGGCTTATTTCCAATGTCCTAGGCTCTCTCTGTTCAACAAAGTGATAGAGCAGCCACATAGTTCATTCCACAAACAGCAAAATCTTATTAATGTACGGTGGACCAGGCCTTTAATCCTGGCCCTCAGTTTCCTTCTCTGTAAATTGATGGAATGGGATTAGCCAATTTTAAATTTTATTCTTTGAATTGTATGATTATTTTCTAGCTTTTACGTTTCATTAAAGGGATTTTACAATTTGGATACAAATCTTGAAACTATTTGTATTTCTAGAAAAGCACAATATAACAGTGCCTTTATAGTCTTTCTGCAATACCATCTGAATATGTAAGAAGAAAAATGTCTGGATTTCTCCTTATTAACTGCTAACTATATTTTAGGAATTTTTGGCATTTTAATTTAACAGGCAGTTAACTTTTTTATCAGTAAAGGAGTTGGGCAGAGTGGAGCTTGCATTGAACCTAAGTGGACCATTCAGTTTTAGTGTGACAGGTTTCAAAAACTTCCCTAAATTAAAGCAGAGGATTTATTTTAAAATACCCCTTTGAAAGAGATATATCTTTCTGCATTTTCACTTTAAGGGTCTATGAGCATGTTTCAGGCTACTTTAAACAGCTTGAGACCTGCTAGTTATAAAAGTGGTGTGTGTGTGTGTGTGTGTGTGTGTGTTTCAAGGAATGAAGATGTAGTTTTCAAATAGAATTGGCAGGTACTTACAAAAATCTGGGCTTCTGAGCGAAGGAGTGGAAATATGAAACCCTTGTAAAGATTTAACTGCCATTAAGAAGTTTCTTTTGAGACACTCATATCAGCCTACTGATATAATGTCATAAAATAACTGCCATCTCCACCTTTTATAGGAGTAACCCTTGGATTAGTCAGAGCTGCCGGATTGCAATGAGGAAACATGTGTTAAAAAAATGAATTAAAGGAAAAGATGACCTTCAGGTTACTCTACTCTGTTATGGGGTCAGGGGAAGGAAGGTTCAAAACCTAGTGGGAGAGGGGTCAGTCTGATGCTGGATGCGAAAGTTCACAAGTCTGCATTATAAATAATATATGTAGGAAATGAGTGTTTACTCCTCTCTAATGTTAGCAAACTGGAAGGATAAGATGGCTTCCTTTTGACGCGAAAAAGAGCTAAATGTGAAATTCTATTTTAAACAATGAACAGCTGTTTCATCTTGAACTAAAAAGAACAAAGAAAAAACCCTCAGGTCCACATAGGATATATTGTGGTTTCCGTGTGTGTGTGTGTGTGTGTGTGTGTGTGTGTGTGTGCCCTTCTCTCTTTTTACTTAGGATAATTGAAATGTCATTTTATCTTAGGATGTTTTCTTTATTCACCAGGGACATAGAAAGTTAAAATATTGCAGAATTTCCTTTTCATCATTTTGAACATAAACAACTTTTCATTGCTTTAATATGAAGTGTTTTCTTTGTTAATCCAACAGAGATTAATGCCTGGAATGCTAAATTGTATGCTTAAGGGAAAAATCATGATGGTCCATGGGTAATATATTTTAGGCAAGACTAAAGCAATAGAGTGGCATTATATCACAGTCTGAGAGCTTTTCCTTGCTCTAGAGAACAGCTGGAAACATAAAGGATAGCCAGAGTCACAAATTTAGGAGATTTCAATTATCCAATTAACGCTTGGGAATCCCAGAATTGCATTTACAGGAAAAAGTTTACACATCTATATTTGAATGATTTAGAAAATGATTTCTGAGATTCAGAGCAAGCTTCTTGATAATTTAACTCAAAACACTTCTTAGATATGAAAAGATCTATGTCTTTAAGATTTTGCATCAGTAAATACATTCATTTGCCATGGTTTGCATTTTATACTGGGAATTGCTGAGGCTGAGTGCATAGAACAAAATTTTGAATATTCAGTGAGTAGCAGGTTTATTTACTTCTTAATTCTCTACAGATATATATATCTACCTTCCCAATTCTAATTTTTGGGAAAATGAGGTAATACAATAAATTTTCTCAGATAAGAAATACAAACATGTATATAGTTCGTTTTACCGGGAAAACTATTCCATTAAGCAGGCAAACGCAAACTCAAAAGTTTAATTATTTACTTATCTGACTCTAAAAGACTGGCATACAAGATTGTGGCTTTTTTGGAAGGAATAATCTCATTTAACTCTTTTTGGTTATATAGTTGCAGAAAGTATGTTTGCTGTTTTATACTAGTTTCTAGGTCTCCTTTTAACTCATGGGACATAATTTTAGTTAACTTTTCCTGGGGCTTAATTCCTTCTAATTCTATTTTTGAAATAAAATATGAGTTTCTTTAAATTAATAACAGGAAATCCTAGGCCAGAAACTGCTATTTCTCTTCCTTCAGATATAGATCTTGAGGATACTAGCATCTTGTAAAACTTTTAAAAAGAAGAAGGGAAAAAAGTCAATGTGATGTCTTTTTAAAATCCAGACCTGGTTATATAGCACATTAATAAATTGTCCTGTCAACCTCTAGGACATGGGTTCAACTCCAATTGGTTTAATGGCCACAAATGTTTCCTTAGAAGAATTCCGGATTTCTGGATGGAGGAAGGAATTTCAGAGATTCTCAGGGCAGGCTTGAGAACCCCCCCCCTCCCCCCTCAGAAGGTGGTCTTGGGAGGTAATCACACCCTGCTGATAGGATTTGGCAGTTAAAATAGATGGAGGTCAGCCTGTCATTTTGTCTATTTAAATAAGTCACTTGTGATTAAGGATAAGCAGTAAGTTTTCTTTTCTTTCTAACTTTTGGGTCCTTGCAAGCTCTGATCTGTTTCTCTGATGTTTCTCTCCTTGAGTATTTTTCTCTCATTTTCTCATATCCTTTAAATGGAAAAAAAAAATCCATGTTTTCCTGTCTTTCTCCCTTGGAGATATGGATGGGGAGACAATTTATCATTTGATTCTGTTGAAACTACACAATTTGCCATTTCAAAACTCTTACTACATACCAGGTATTTTGTAGCACCTAGAGAGAATCTAAACTTAAGACAGAAGTGTCTGCTCTTTCCTTCTTTGTTAAGATAAGAATCTGTGTTTAGTAACTGAGTTCATGGTAATTTCCCCATTTGCTGAGGTACTTTGGTAGGTAAACTTATGTTTTCTGTGTTTTGAAAAAGCTAATTGATGTCTGTAATTTTCTACAAATGTGCATGAGGGCTGCATTTGCTCTCTTGGCCATAAAATAGCAAGTCATACTTTTTTTTTTTTTTGTAAAACTATGTTGGCTGTTACAGAAAATAGAATCAATGATACATAAATATTTGCATCTGCCAACTTGTTTGGCAAAATTCTTTGCCAAATGTTATTCTGAAATAATGTTTCTCTTTCTCAGAGGCTTTCAGCCAAAGCTCTTCTACCTCCACATTTCTAGTTAAGACTCTTCCTCCTGCCCTTGCCATTATGGAGACAGGCCTGGCAAAGGGGCCGTACTCTATTGAGTGAAAGTGGACCAGACACAAACCCACCTACCTATCCCTTGGGCCTTCCCTCATACCCCCTACCATCTTTTTCTTTGATCATTTCTGAAGCATCTGCCTTTATGCAGGTTTAATTTGATGGTGTTCACCTCAGCTGCATCACATATTTCTTTCTGCTGTGGGACAAGAACCTCAGGTTACTCAAAATGTGCATTTCCTGGAAGTGCCAGAGGGTTATAAGCCATAGGCAATCCCTAGCCAGTGGCAGACAAAGAGCTAGTAGTTCCCTAAGGCAGATAATTCTGAAGTTCATTCTACAGGGCTCTTCAACATTTTCCAGGGGAGTTGAGCCCCAGGTGGTCAGACTGATGACCAGTGCACTTTGTATTGAGATTTCCCAGTTTTCTGCTTGGTATCATTTCCCCAAATAAACTATTTGCACACAGGCTCTGTCTCAGGCTCTGCTTTCTAGGGGAACCTAGTCTAAACACAATATAATGCAAAATAAAGCAAAGACCTTGATACAGATCTCTCTTCTAATGACTTGCTGCCTCATATCATAGTTACATAGTATAGTTTTATCTCTCCTAAAAAATAAGTTTGCTTTACAAAGTTGGGGCAAATATGGTCACCCCTTTTTATGGCAAGCTCTCTGTTAGAGCCTAAGGATACAACTTTGGAAGAGAAGACGTCACTCCCATGAAAGAACCTGAAGTCTAGTGTTTACCCTCTTTGGATATTTCACTATAGAGGCATAGCAAATTTTGTGTGTGTGTGTGTGTGTGTGTGTGTGTTTTAAGCCAAATGATATTTCTTAAATTCACGTAAAATTACTTTGGTTAAAGATGTTTATACCTTCATTAGTCACAAAACACTATAAATAACTTCTTACAGAAAAAATCTGGGTGTTCTGGGAATCAAACAGGGAGCCAAGACATACAGCATATCAGAGAAGGTGTTTTCTAGGAGATCTTTTGAGTGAGATTTGGTAAGAGCTGAAAGCCCTGGGTTAACAGAAAATGGACAGAGAATGGGGAGAGAGGGAGGGGGAGAGAAAGAAAGAGAAGACGAAAGAGAAAGAGAGAGAACACGCTTGGGGGTTCCAGAGCATGAATAGGTAAGCGGACACAGCAGATTTTCCCCTCAGAAATTAATATCCTGTGAAGGGTTGATAGATGTTCCACCACACATAAAATTTGCATATTAAATAAATTTGAGAAATTTGCAGATTACTTCTAGAATTCAGAGGTTTAGAGCACACATTGGATTAAAGATTCCTAAGAAATACTGCTGTCTATAAAAAATAAAACAACCCCTTCAGCCCCCCCAAAAAAGTTTGTGGAACTGAGCTTTTTCCAAACTGTATGTGAAATCTTTTGCTCCTAGGACACTGGTCAATCTTGAGGCACATTGATATTCCATAGACTGGATCTTTGGAAATTCTTGGGAAATGATGCTGATAATAGGATTGGGTGTGGGGTGTGGGCATGGCAGCATATCTTGCACACCAGATAGGTGCATTTGGGTTTGATATGTCAAACAGTAGATGTGCTGCTCCTCTTGGAGACAGGAAAGATGAGTTCTTGTAAGATCATTTAGCACACCAAAATCACACTTCCAACCTCATACTGGAAATTACCATCATGTTGTCAGTTTTAGCATGTCCATGTTGGAAAGGCAATAGTATAACAGAGGATTTCATAGTCAGATGCCCTTATAATCCTTTCTTCCCTTCTTCTTATATGACCTTAGGCCATGTCTTTATGCTTCTGTTTCATCACCTGTAATAAATATGGACATGATGGTAATAGTACCTAACTCACAGGGTTGTTCCTAACTCACAGGGTTGTTAGAAGGATTAAATGAGATAAAATCATTAAAGCACCTAATAGAGTAATATAGAGCATATGACCAGTAAAATATAACACATTTATCTTTACAGAAATAGTGTTGTGTAATAGAAAAAGCACAGACTTGAAGACAAATAGTCCTAAATTCAAATCCTGTCATTGTCCTATTCTGGACAAATCCTACACATTAGTGTTATTACTGTAAAGGAAATAATACATATCTACAGGTTTTTTTGAGCATTAGAGATTTTGATAAAGTATTAAGGATGTAGAAGTTGCTCAAGTAATGGTTGCTGATGTAATTATTTGTGTAATTCTACAGTATTCCTTTATTTCTTAATAGAAGCAGTATGTTGCTCCAAAAGCTTCCCTAATCTTTTTAAAAAAATTTGTCTGAATTCCTCTAATGATTCCTGGTAGGCAAAAGGAAGCACTTATGCTGATTACTGGATCATGGAATATTACTAAATGTTTTCTCAATGAGTAGATGTATAAAGTAATATTCCTCTAACTGGGGATTTCACACAGTGGGACACTGACAGAAAATATACGTGACAGTGAAGCTGATTAGCACAAGAAATCATGCTCTGTTCAGTCAAAATGAAATGGATCTTTATATTTGTTGCATTGACAGAGAAACTAAAATCTAAGAAAGATATTTATATATTTTGTTCTCACAAATTAGATTTACATTTAAACCCACTGTTTTCATATTTATTGTTTTTTAAAGGGAATATAGTATAGGTTTACAATACTAACCTTCCTTGTTGGTATTTATATCACCTCCTAGGGATTTTGTCATAAAGATTAAAATTTTCATTTTTAGTAAGATATTATAATTAATATTTTACTCTTTATACATTTCTCACTGGAAATCTTAAATTCATGAAATGAGGCCTGTTTTCCCCATATCAATGTTAAACAACAAAGATTTCTCAAATCCTCATCTGCTTTGCTTCTTTTTTTACATTATTGCCTTAGCAAGTTTTAATTCAGATCAGTCCTGGAAAGATGGTTTTGCCAGATGACATGTAACTTGTGATCTTGTTGTGTGTGTTATATACTGTTTCGTATGAAGACTTATATGGGGAATGTTTTTAAAAGAAACATTTAAGATTTATTTTGTAGTCCATGCCACCTGAAATTTGCCACATAGGGCACATAAGATCATGTGACTACTCAATTCCTTTCTCAAACAGGTATCCTCCTATGGGATTAATATTTTATAAAGAGGATAGACATATGATTATTTTGTTCTATTGAGGCATATTTCTCTAAAGACCAAGGATGAATTAGCCAATTACAGGAACAAATAGTTTTGTTTCAACACTTGGCCATGTTAATGTCTTTATGTCTAACTATCCTGTGTCAATGTACTGAAATTCTGAATTCTTATACCACTAAAAGATCTAAAAGTAATTCTTCCTATTCGTAAGTTCTTTAGAGTTTATGAAACATTTTCATGCACTTCATTCTTGTGGAAGAGTCTGGTGAATTACCTTCACACTTCAAGGGATACGGTATTTAGCTTAAAATCTCAAATGCAATGACAAAAACAGTCAACAAAAGTGTTTTATAAACCACAGTGGTGCCTAATTCTCCACCTTCACAGTTGTTCCCAATGCATACCCCTACTCCTCCAGCCCTCCACAAACAGAACAAACTCTAGATAGACTGTTGGAATCCGCTTTGACAACAGAGAGATTTAAGGTTGCAAAGTAACAGAGAATGGATTTAGGGCAGAGCCCTAAAATCCTTCCTTGCTGTATTCCTACCTGGGTTTGTTTGTTTGTTTGTTTGTTTATTTATTTATTTTCCTACCTGGGTTTAGACTAATTCTAAAAACTACTTGTTTGGGATACAGCATAGTTCACAGAACAAAATTTTGGTGACTTCTTTTGGTGTGTGTGACTTTTAAATTACTATATGTAATAGGCATGTGAAAGAAGAAATTCTTCTAAGAATTTCAACCTTAGCTATTTGCATGAATCCCTGGTGTTTTAATCTCTGTTGTTCTTTAAACACACACACACATATACTCACACAAACAGTAAGAAAGGGAAAGAAAACAACCTGACAATTTCATGTGATGAAGAATAGATTAAAACTCACCAATTTGGGATGTTATATATTTGGGCATTTTCAAAGGCAAGAGCCATAGTCTCTAAAGACTGAAATTGATGCACCTTATTGTTCTCCAATGTAACTCTTGCTGCACATTTGTATTCTAAAATAAGAAGAATATCTTTAGGGTAAGAAATGAGAATCCTAAATAGGTTGTTTTACATGTGCAAAACTTGATTTTCAACCCAAATTTCACGAAGTATTATAATAAGCAGTTTAACTGTTCTTTAACTTAATGGTAGCCACATGGCCAAATCCCTTTGAAAATGTGCATCTAGGTTGATATTTATCTAAAATATTAAATAACTTAGTGCTCTTTGACAAATACATTGAATTATATTGTCCTGATTTGTTGGGAGAAAAATAAAAGTAGGAGAAATTGGTATTGGGGAGAGAAACTAGTATTCGGCGACAGAACTGGCCTCTAATCTGGCAGAAAAACATTGTTAAAATTTGAGAAGGCACTTTAGATCTTATAATAATCAGCAGCCAAAAGAAAGAAGAGATCTAAAAATAGGGATGGATAATTAACAATCTAAAAATAGACTTGGCTAGTCATATGGAAGTCATTACAGTTTAGAGGTTAAAGGGGCTGAGGAGAATAAAAAAACAAATCAAATATTATTGCATATTAAACACTACCTATAAACATAGTCTGTAAATGCTTAACAGAGTTCAGCTCCATCTAAGATAATTTGGTACAAGAAAAATATAAAAGCACAAATAATCATTTCCTAATTGATCAGAGTTTTTCTTGGGAGGATGCTTTTGGCTCCAATCCAAAATGCTCCTTTTGGTTTAAGATATGATGCTATTGGTATGATGGGGATTTGGTCTTTCACAAGGGGAAGCACAAGGTGATTTTTAAATCACTTGTTTAAAATAAGCAGTAATATTTCCAATATAAACAGCATTGCCCTAAGAACAAAATATTATGCAAAAAAAAGAGACTGTCAACAGAGATGCAATTACTTCATGGATACAGTATCTACTAAAGGGCTCTAAATTTTGTTTTTATTGATTAAAGTTGTCAATGTGTAATTTCCTGTTTTGTTATTTTGGGAAGATGCAGGAACTGTAATTATAGGGAAATTACTATTAAGGTTGTAGAGTTTCTAGAACTTTTATATCTTTTTTTTTTTAAACCTTCTTGTTAACACCATTGCCCCTGATAGTTTTAAACTCCTGATTTTAAAAAAGTGAATGTGTGAAGGAGTGATAGGAGGTTGACTAATATTGAAAGCAGCATTCTCAAGTAGGAAGAAGACAAGTATGCTGTGTGAGGCTGAGATCCGGATTGGAAATCAGACCTTGCCCTGTATCATGTAAACAATCTTGGCCAAGAGACATACCTTCTTAACTTCAAGTGTCTTTTCTGCAGAAAGAAATAATGGCTCTTGGTATTTATGTTGAGTAATCTAATGAAGAAAAATATGTAAAATCTTTAGGAAAACAGGGCCTTAGTACATGACAATGACTTAATAGATGACAGTAGTTAGTAATGTTGTCTATCAATTTAATCTAGTCACAGTTAACAAAACATTAGGATATTGACAAGGCTGAAATGGCAAAATCCACCAAAACAGCTTAAAGCTTCATAGATAAGGAAAATTATCTTCTTTCTAATTTGCAGCCCAGCTACTTAAATTTCAGGAATTTTTCTTGATTCTCCCTACTGGTTTTAAAAGATTTTTGCTTTCTTAAATAAGACCATTCAATCAAGATCATTTTTTCCATTCTTTTAATATCAGAGTACCCACTATGTCCACATAATAATTCTCATGTATGTATTTTTATTTTCTATCTTCATCTGCATATTATTACTTATGATTTTTAAATAAAATAAGTGATAAAGCCTAAAGAATTATAACAAATTGATACAAGACTCAAGTATTCCTAAAAGATTTTGCTCATTTATTAAATATTTTTTCCTAGCTAGTTTACCTATTCTGTTACTGTAGTCCAAAGGATCTTCCCATTAGATTTCTTAAATGGTTGCTATTTGTGAATAGGAAAGTATTGATTTCCATAAAATGGCCATACTACCTTACTCAATTACCTTTTCAGTTGAATCTTGAAATTTCAGATGTTATTTATTTAGTCAAATCATTTGATAATTGTGATAAATTTTGTTTTCAATTTTATGCTGCTAATTTTTTTTCATGTCTAAATTTATGGCACTACCTCCAGTAGAATGTTAAACATTAGTGGAAATAATGGACATCATCGTATTTTCCTGACATTTCTGGGAGTATCTCTAGTGATTCCCTGTACTAAAGATGATGCTATCTTCTGGATTGCAATAATATATTTTATTAGGTTAGGAAAATGTCCATCTATTGCTGTTTTGTTGAGTATATATCAGAAGAGGTTTTGGATTTTGGTAAATGTTTTCATTTTTAGAACTACTAATATGTATGATGAATTATATTAATTATAAGTTTGTTAAAGCAAGTGGAAAAAAAGAAAAAAAATAAAGCAAGTGACTTAGTCTTAAGAATCTGAACTTGATATATAACCATATATACTCACAGTATCTGACTTTTGAAAGCTCATCTGTATTGAAAGATCTGTTCTAAGTAATTTTGGATGCCATTTTTATTAAGTTGTAGCAAAGTCCTTTTGTTTTTGAAAAAACTGAAGTTTGAATATTTTGTGAACAGCAACACTATACATAGCTTACCATATAAAATACATGTAGCTTAGAAAATTAATTATTGCTCTTTTGTATTTTGTCTTGTGTTTTTTAATAATCAGTAATATATTTATAAGATTCAAAAATTTAAAAATTAAAGATCTATAGTAACAGTCTCATTCCCTCTTTTGCACCCATCTTTTCAGCTCTTACCTATCACTTTTCCATGGGTAACCATTCCTTTTGGTTTTATATACAGACCAAAGTATACATGCATGTAAAGATATATATGTATATCTGAAGTATACATGCATGTAAAGATATATATGTGTGAAGATCCTTATTCTTCCTTCCCTTATTTACACAATACATAGAATAGTGTACATATTTTTTGAAGTCTGATTTTTCATTAACAATATATCTTGAAGATCATTCCATCTCAATGATAGAAAATCTTTTTTGTTCTTTTTTTTATAGTGGCATGTTATTCCACCCTATGGTATAATTTTACATTCCCCTATTAGTGAACATTTAGATGCTTCTAACATTTCTCAATTACAATGTTGAAAAGAATAGTTTCCAAAAAATCAAAATCGACATTGATAAAGCTGATAAACAAGCTTTTTTCCCCCTACTTTACAAAAGGAATTGTAAATTGATGCAGTCCCTATAGAGACACATTTGGCAGTAGTTATCAAAATTACAAATGTCTGTTCTTAACCCAGCAAATCCACTTCTGAGAAGAGATTCTCCTTTCTGCTTAGGTTTCAGTAGTGCTTGATTTAAAAATTGGGAAGAAATTCCTGATTTAGAAAGTCTTTTATTCTGTTTATAAGGTGTATGTCCTGAATACTTTAAGAATAGGATAGGTTATTTATTAGGAGGTCTGTGTAGTAATCTACCGGCCTTCAAGCATCATATTTTGAATTTTTTATTCATGCACTATCATCAGGAACAGATTTCTGTCTTAGATCAAATCATTTATACCTACAAACTTCTCAGTTTGAATCATTTATACCTACAAACTTCTCAGTTTGAAGTGCTTTCTCTTGATTCACACTCAGATTATTCCCATTATATTTCTCCCTTCCACCACCTGAGTCCTTGGCTTCACTTTTATTTTTTCCCTTAGCAGGGAAGGTCATTCCTTTGGTGGAAAAATATCTGGCCTTCTTTTATTTATTTCCTCTACTGTCTTCCCAAATGATCCTCTGTGCTTTGAAAACTGAACAGGGAGTCTTCTCTTTTTGGAGTTTCTTTTCTATACCTCTTTCCATTTTGTAATTTTTAATGTAGTTTATATTAATTTATAATTAATTTTGTAATGTTACATATAACAATCAAATAGAATAGGTTTTGTTGTGAAAAACTTCTTCTACCCCTCCAATTAACTCCTCGCCTAATTTTATTCTCCAGATGCAATATATTCTAATATTTCTATTCAAGTGTTCCTTGGTTATGTCTATAATTTTAAATACTGTATTCATACCACTAATTTCTAAATTATTAATTTCAGTTTCTCTATTTTCTTATATGGAAAATGAGGGTATAGCTCCTGTATCTCTCTCCAACTCTCTTCACTCAAATTATTTTTTATTTTGATTGATATTTAATCCTTATTTAATTCCATTGAATAAGTTCATATATCTTTAATTTATAAACTTAAGCCTTTTTCTTTTTCTGACATTATGAACATTTCTTTCATTCTTTCCATGTAGGATATACTACCTTTTGTATTTGCCCTTTCTGTCACTACTTACCATCACTTCTACTTCTTATCTCCCTAGAAATAGTTAAGTTTTATAACATTTATAGTCTATTCTGTAACTACAGTCAAGTTCCTCTCTGCTTTTTGTGTAAGTTGAGTTTCACAGGCGAAATCTAGTAACACATGATTATAATATAACTCTTGTTCATTGTAGAGCCAAGTAATGAGTTATAATTACAGTTCTTCTACTAGTACAAGGTCTTAAACTTATCTGGAATTGCTATTTGAAGAATGTTTCTAGTGCCAAGAGGAAATAATACATTCCCATTTTTTATGCTAACTTGGATGCTCCAAACTGTGTTTGCTACCTCATGAAAAAATTTGTTTGCTTTCATATTCAGACCAATATTTGCTTTCTTTTTGTCTTCTAGTTATTGCTTGTCTTTGTTTTATCATTGAGAAAATTACACTCTCTATCACCTCACCTCTTTGGAGACTGAAATTAAAATCTATCTTTTCCATGGAGCATGCTCACTTTCATACTACTGAGACCATCTGTCTTGGTACAAAGTATCTCCATGGTTAGTAACATAAATGTATATATTGATTATGATTAACACTAGATACTTTAACTTGTATCTCTAGTTTTTCAGAATTTTATTTTACATTTTCTCAGGCAGTTACTGTAAGATGGTGTTCTTGAGTTACTTTGTTTTTTCACCTCTTATACCACCTATTCTTTCTTCCACTCTGATACTTAAACAGTTCAAAATTTCCTATGGGTCTTCATTTAAATTAGTTGATAATGCAACTTCTAAATAAGATCTACATCTTGGATTATCCTGTAGTCATCTTGATTCTTTGTACAGGGAAATGGCCCACTAGGCATATATTAACAGAAATCATTGGTTCAAGCATTTCAAATGTATTTTCTGGATCAGTCACAGACACCTCCACCCCTGCCTCCCTATGTAATCTTGTCCATGTCAGACTCTGCCTGATAAAGTTCTTATTTTCAAAGCCTTTTGAAATTACCTCCATAGAGTTTCTCTGATGCCTCAACAGTAAAACTATCTCCTTTTCCCATGACTTCCACTAGCTCTTCCTTAAGATCAATTCTTAACTTTTAATAGAGGTCTTTGCATTACACTCAGCCCTGTGTGTTATGCTCCATCCTAGATGCATCTTCCTGGGGAGGAGGGATGTCCATATTCTATATCCCTCAATGAATCCACCATTGTAGGAATTCCAGAAATATGCTGACTACAAGACTGCATCTATAAAACAAAATTAGTCATTCTCTTGCTTACTTCACAGAGTGAAGGAAGGATTGGAGGAAGGATTTCACAAATATATGGAGCTATTCTAGGAGGCAGTTTGGTGTTATTTTTTTCATGAGCAGATGAGTGACTAAGCACACAATGTTCAGGACACATTTGAAAAAAGAAATAGATGGAGCTGTAGCCCAATTGAACTTCCCCATTTTTAGTGGAACAAGATGTGGGATGATTTTTGCCTGGGGGAAATTAAGACAAATGAAAGGGCTGACTAAAAAAAAGTCAAAATATATTTTACAGCCATGTATAAATTCAAACATGAAAGCATTCAGTCATTCATATTACAGATTGAGAAGTCCTGCTGGCCTGCCATTAGAGAAGAAATTGTATGTCTTAATTATATTATGGGCCTTATTAAAATTGCAAGCTTGTTCCTCTCTGGTATGTGTACTGAGAACCACTTTTCACAACTCAATAAATAATAATGGCATAATCACCGAGAGACGGGCTCTTAGAAGTTTCAGGAGAAAATATCCCATGGGAGGGGGTATTTATACATGGGAATAAAAATTTTCCCTCCCCTACTAACATAGCTTGGCCCTATGAGCTGGTACCATTTCACATCTTTTAGGGGGGTTGGGAAATTAAAATGCTGGCATCATAATTCTATGCTTGCAATAATGAAAATGGGAACAGGAATATCTGTAATGATTTTATAAACTGCCAACTTGTACTGGATTTGAAGGGAATAAGTTTATTAAATAAGCAGCTTGATGGTAAAGGAAGATAGGAAAGGGTAAACAGTTCTATCATAGTCTAAATTTCAGATTAGCAGAGATTTAGTATTAACATATCAGATGAGGGTCATCCAGGCCAGTTGCTCTATTTTGTACATAAGGTAGTGAAGGATTGAGGAAGTAAAGTTGTTCCCGGACTATTATCACCCTGCATACAATTCACACTTGCGAAAACTTTATGTACCAGATATGCCCTGATCTTGAATAACAGAAGATTTTTATAAATAGATGATTCAGTAAATGTTTTTATATTCCCAGTATCTTTGTAAAACAAGTCACTAGTTCTGCCCTTTCTTTTAATCTCAGGGATGATAAGAATAAAATGGCAACATTAAACAGTTATGTTTCTAATATCTTTTAGAAGCTGATACAAAATCAGAAGCCTTTAACCTAGCAACTAAAGGCCCTCATCCCAAAAGGGTCTATGGATAGGATCCAGGGCATTTGTGGATTGGGAGGGGTAAACATTATATCTTATTCTCAGTAACTTCTAATAAAAATCAAGCATTTCTTTCAGTAATGAATGTGAACAACAAACCACAATACCAGCATATGGATTATTTACATATTGCATGAGAATTGTTACAATATTTGAAAATCTTATATATGTTCCTCAGTCTTTGAAAATACAGCAGGTAGCAGACTCATTGAGTAGTCACACATTAATTCACTAACAAAAAACTGTGTTTTACTACATCACAAATACTTTAAAAAATTGCATTCATAAAACTGATTTCCTTTGTAATCCTATTTTATCTTATGCTTTTAAAGACATTATTTTTATTTATTTATTTTTTTAAAGACATTAGTTTTAGAAGAGACCATAGACTTTACCAGATTGCCACAAGACTAGTGGCATAAAAAAGGTTGCAAGCTCCTATACTAAATAATACTTCCAAATGTTTAGATTTTGTTTCAAAGTTAATTTTATTTCCTTCCATCTGTCTAGCTTTGAAACTAGTTTTAAGAATGTTTTCTTCTTAATTCAAGCTACTATGCTAACTAACATTGGTTTTCCATGAGAGTCCCCATCAGAAAGCGATTAAGCTTGAGTTTCTCCCAGGAATTTTTATTGCCACTTCAAAATGATTAGAATGTTGTATTATTCTCCATTGGAAAGATCATTATTTTTAAAGAATAAATGTAATATCTTATCAAAATGGACTCTGATATGGGATTTCAAAACATCTAATTTAATACTTGAATTATTCCCATGCTTCATCAATTATTGAAACAAATCTAATTAAGCAAAGTGATCAAGCGACACTACTCTGGAAGAAATCGTGCAAAGACATACACATTTTTTCACTTTATTTCTAAATATATTAAGTAATTTATAGTTGTTAGCAAATCAGGCATAAACTACCTATGTACAGCAAAGCTCCTTAAAATTTTATGTCGTTTGGACATAGAATGCTTTCTTTTCTTAATTTATAACAGTGAATGAGACTGAGGAATAGTTTGCTAAAAGAATAAGGATTTAATCTTAGCAAATAATACCTAGGATGTCATGAATTAAACATGTAAAGTGACTTAATAATATCTCAAATACCAATTTTGCATTAGGTAGAATTTATAACAACTGGCATGATTTTATCTATATCTTTCTAAAGATCAAATGTTGGGGCCTGGGAAACAGGGGCCAGACGGCACAAGCCAAACTGAAATGTGCAAATCAAGCAACACTTAATACACTACTCACTTTTCCTCCCATTGTGAATGCAGGTTGGGGGGGTCTTATAAAATTTTTCCTGAGGCAATCCTCTGGAAAGGCAAGGTGTAGCTGTCAGGTCTTCGGTTCTTTCATTTCAATTTACAAATAACCTCCAAGTACTTTTTCTCATCTAGTCACTGCTGATCTTCTAAATATGTGGTAGCTGTGACACAGTAGTGGCAAAATGATCACACATCATTACATAGTGCACATGTGATTATTTATGCCTTCTCAGCCACAGTGCAAGTTACAAGCAATTATTTTTCATCTCCTTGATGTAATTACCCTGTAATCTACAGGGACATGTAATTGCATGGACGGCTTCTGCACTGAATTACACAGCTCTCAGGGACTACATGAGACCCTGGGAGCCTTTTACCAGCTAGCAGCTGGGCGGTCTCTTTGTGTAAACCTGGTGGCCTGAATATAAGGGCTATGCTGGAGGGAGATTTGCAACCCAGATGTGATGTGGGGCCACCAAGTAAACTGCCTAAGGGTTGGAGAGCCTGTGTGTTTGATATCCAACCTCATCAAATGGCCTCTTGATTTTCCATCCTCAGATTATGAAATGTCTGTGGGAGAAAAGGAAACTCCTATGAAAGCAAATATTTTCTTGGTTGAAAATTTCTTTAGGATTCAAGGATCTTTTTATTCACCATTGTTAGACTCCATATACTGAATAAATATGCAATGTTTTAAAATTTGCCCAGCTTTATAGTAATACATGTGCTCAAAGAACATGATAAATTGCTTTAGCATGATAAAATACAAAATAAGTATTACATTTATTATCCAAGAGACAGAGGAAATAAAAGCTCTCTTCCTTTCCTTTCCTTTGTTTTATAAGGCATAAATATAAAAGCACGTTGGTAACCTGATGATGCGGTTGGTAACTTACTGTTCATTTAGGAAGGAACAATTTCTAATCATTTAGCTATTTATTTATTAAGGTGACTTTAAGACAGTGTCTGACAGAGTTTGTCCAAGTAGGATCCTGTCAGGGAAGTTCCCAAAGAGGCCATCATAGAGCTTGGATGATCTGATCCTCTGGCAAGAAAGCAAGAATTCTATGGGTAAGAATCATTTATTCCTTATCTCACTGGCTGATTTCCTCCTAGGAAACTTGAGGTTTCCATTGGCTTCACCACTTGGCTTGATGATATATCCAGGTTTATCGGTCATGCATGCAAATAAATGCATGTTGCATGTTTCTTGTGGGTGCCCATGTTTCACTTCATGACAGAATCCTTGTAAAGTTAAGTGAATTTGTTTAGAATAAGAGGGTCTTTGACTAGGTAAAATATCTGCAGGAGAAGTCTAGAGAAGCAGAGCTAAAGCGATGATAATCACATTGAATACTGTGAGCAAGAAGGCAAACTCCTTTATGGAAACTTTCAAGTAAGTAAAGCCATATAGTTCATTTCAAGATAATCCAGATGGATGTGAATTCTGGAGCTATTTTTCAGGTTTTAAAGAATTTTAAAATAGTCTTGCCCAAAATAAAGCTGTTTTGAAATTTGTTTCTTGAGTGGGTTTCCACTGCCCCACCTTTATTGAGACAAATCGACATACAACATTGTGTAAGTTGAAAGTGTACAATGTGATGATTTGAAACATGTATATATTGCTAAATGATTAATAAGGTTAGTTAACACAGAATTACCATTTGTTTTTGTTAGTGTTGATAATATTTAGTATCTACTTTCTTAGCAACTTTAAAGTACACAATACAGTATTGTGAACTATAGTCACCCTGCTGTATATTAGATCCCCAGAATGTATGCAACTTCAAACTGGAAGTTTATGCCCTCTGACCATCATATACACATTTCCCCTAAACCATGGCAGCCACCAATCCACTCTCTCTATGATTTTGGCTTTCTGAGGTTCCACATATAAGTGGGATCATTCAGTGTTTGTCTTTCCCTATTGGACTTATTTCACTTAGCATAATGCCCTCAAATTTCACACATATTGTTGCAAATAGCAGGATTCCATTGTTTATGAGGAATAATTATCTATTATCTACTACATTCTATCTATTGAATAGGTCTATGTTTAGCAAATGGGGTGGGCATTTTTCATATTATTCATATATGTTAATATTTTTCTAATCTGTTAATTTGCTTTATACTATAGTTTTATGATTTACTTCTTTGGGAATGAATGATCTATACATAGATGGGGGTGGATGGATAAATAGACCTATAATAGAGTGAAAGTCCTTTATTGGCTTTCATTTTTGAACATTTATAGGGCAACTCTTCTAAACTGTCTACCCCCCAAAATTCTCTGAAATAACTGAAGATTCAATGTATATCCTAGTACTGAGATGCTTTTATGGTTAATTAATATTAGCCATCACAAATAGTTCTAAACTTGCTATTGGCATTCATTACTTTATAAACCTTTAATTTTTTATGTAATGGTTTTCTTAACTCTAGAGTCACATGCTAATAAGTCATGTATTTTGATGGTTGCAAACTGGATTTGTTTCACTTTAGGCTGTCCTTCATCATAGTGGCACCACTTGTTGAATACAGGCTTTAGTTACACTTTTTGCCTGTCGAAATATCACACTGTCTCCCTCTGACCCAGATGCTAAGTCTCCTTAGTTTGTCATGGATTTTTGTCTTTGTAAAATACTTAGAGATTGCACGTTTTGTTTAATGTCACCACCAAATTCAGGGACCTCCAGTGAAATAAGAGAGAGATTCAAATAAATCTGCTTGTGGTTTTGTGTGGTATATAAAGGTCAGTGTTCAAAGGGCAGCCCCCTACCATGGGGAAAGCAAGTAGTCTCTAATTAGAAGAGGCATAGCTCTCTCTGACTATGTGAACACCATTAAGGAGTGAGCTAAATGGAATTTATTACTTTTCCCCTAAAATCATACTATTTAGTAACTATATCACTATTGTAATTTGTGGAATTTATTGGAGTTTTCAACAGAAAAAGATGTTTTAAATATTTACCTGAGAACTAATGCCAAAAATCATAGCTTCACAGCTCTTATACTATAACAAGCAATTGATTTGCTTGCCCATGACAAGTTCATTCCTAATTTTATTAAACCTTTTCAACTATAGGATCTGGAGTTCAATATACATTATATCCTCTTTCTAAACTTCTGAGGTTTCCCCTTCTGCTCCTAGACTTGGACTTCACTTTACTTTCTGAAAGCCTTAATTCATGCCTATAATTTGGTTAAATTAGGCCCAAACCCAAGTGATATTAAAGAAAAACTGAAGGCATCCTGAACAGTCAACAAAAGGCATGTCTTGATTAAACTGCCCTAGTGGGAAGAAGTGTGGCCTTATGAGAGAAGAACTTATGGTCTAGGGCTCCATTGCCCATTAGGAGAACTAGTAGCCACCTATGACTATTGAGTAGTTGAGATGTGGTGAATCCAAGCTGAGATGTGCTTTAAGTGTCAAATAGATGTTTATTTTGAAGACTTAATATAAATTAAATAATATAAACTATCTCATTAATAATTTTTAAAATATTTATTAAATGATAATATTTTGGACATTGGCTAAATAAAGAATAATATTAAAAATAATTTTGCCTGTTATTACTTTTCTGTAATGTGGCTACTGGAAATTATTAAATCACATGTCACTCACACTATATTTCTATTGGATAATGCTCATCTAAAGGTTAAATAAATGAGCTTTATTGGAAGTCCTTGCTTCTTTTGCCAGCACAGTTTGGCTCTGGATGAGACATGTAATCATAAAAGTCCTCAATTTCTTCATCTGTGAAATGGGATAATAACACTTCCCACTTACTGACGTCATAGGAAAGTAGCTATAAGGATTAATGACCCAGAGCTTGTAAAATGCTGAGTTCTTTGGATCCTCTAGAGTGAAACTAGCTTTTTAAACAAATTTACCTGGGGACTGGACTATATGAATAAACAAATAGAATGCATGGGAAAACACCCACACGCTCACACAGCTTTGGCCTATTTTTCCATTTGGTGGATTTATAGTGGCTACAAACAGCAGGAGAAAAAAAAAGAATCATGTGCGAAAGAAATGCCATAATGCACTGCAGTCAGGTTTGGCTGAACTTTGTGTGGCATAAGTATCTATGACTAAAAATGTGCACACTAGAGTAGTAGTTGTTGAAGCTCTGGGGACATGAGGCATGGCTGTTCATTATATGTCGTATTTCTTTTTAAATATTTGAAATGTATAGAAAAATGTTTTAGATGACTAATGATTCTGTCCTATCCTATCTCCTTTTTAATGTTTTCCTTTGTGCTTTATTTTTTTTTCCTTTGTGCTTTATATGAAATAGTTGTGTGCTGCTGGTCTCCTTCACAAAAAATTTCGCACATGCATCTATTCTGCCAAATGAATATTTTTGTCCTGAGTTTAAGATTAGATCAGGGCTTCCTTATTCCCCATGATTTCAGAGCAAAAGGATCCCAAAACAAGCATGAGTAAATGATCTAGGATGAGTAAATGAAAAATTCATCCCAATTCCTGCTCCCTAACTAACATTTTAAAAGTTAATGATTTAATTCTCTTAATATCTCTTTCTCTCAATGGAATCCAAAGATTTTATCCCCCACTCCCAATTTCAGGACTGATGATGTGGATATGAGGCATGCTTGTTTTTAAGCACCAAGGGGCTTTATGTTGCCAAGATGGACCCGGTTTCTTCCTGAAACACAGGAAGCATGAGTATTTTCATCCTCTGAAGAAGCAGCCTCCTGACCTGCTGGAGCCAGTGTAGTCATGCTGAGTGGTCTACGTTTTCCTGTTCCTTTGCTTTGTACAACAGGGAAGTCTTGTTTGATGTCTAAATATGAGGATGCTGTAACACTGGCATGCCAAAGTTTGAATTTATATCCGCAATTGTCACATCCTTTATTGAGTGCTACACACTTACCATTGTAATAAGGCTTTTGGGGGGGAATAAATCGATGTCAGCATTTATAATTGTGGGCCCATTTCAGATATATAACTGAAATATCCTTCAAAGGGTGACAGCATCAGTCAAGGGCTGGAGGAGGATATTGCACGTGTATGTATGTATGTGTGTGTGTGTTTGTAAGAGTATGTATTTGATTTGGTACAAGAATAATAGCTTGAAATCATATAGTTATGTGGCGGTAATCATAAGCCATAGGCTAGAGTACTAAGAAGACTCAAGTCAAACTCAAGAGTCAGTGTTGGTACCTACATTGTCTTTCAGTAAGCAAGTTACTATTACTTCCTTTATACAAATGAAAACTCTAAAGCCAGTAGAAGTTAAATAACTTGATTGATTCTTACAGATTACTGAGGGTAGGATTAGGGAAGAAAGATGAATTTGCCTTAGTGAAAAAGTAGTCATTTAGGGAGATTAAGGAGAATAGTAATTTTAAATGGAGAATGGTAGCTATTGATTGAACCCATCTTTTGCCCAATTTTTTGAATGAATGAGAGTGTATTAGAGAAATTAAAATGGAACATCTCTTTCACCAAATGGGAAAAACTCTGAAATATAAGCAATTCCTCACAGGCACCTTGGAGCTGTGGCAGCCTGGAAGCCCAAGATACGAGCACGGACACGTGAAGGACCAACGATAGTTGCTCTGCCTTATGGAGCAACATGAAGGAGAGCTGAGTCTAGTGAGGGCAGCTGTACCTGGAAGAGTAGATATGGGTCAGAGTCAGGGAAACCACAGTGCCCATGAAACGCAGTGACAGCAAAGACTCCAGAGTGCCACACAGAATGAGCAGCAGAGCCAGGGTGAACAGACCTGTATAAGTATGTGTGACATTCTGCCTGGTTGGATGGCCACTTTGCAGGAGGCCAGAGGAGAGACCTTAGCATATGCGTGATAACCAACAATTACATCTGTTTCTGGTGAGCTACACAACCACGATATATACAAGGTTGAAGAGTAGCAAAGAGAACAGAGATAATCTGTCTGCTTGTGGAGAGAGGGAGGAGTTCAGGGTTCCAGGGGACACTTCTACAGAAAAAGGTGTCTCTGTTCCTTTTCTACTGAGAGAAGAATCTGAGAGGATTTGGATGCAGGTCGGTTTTTTGGGAGTAGGATCCAGGAAGCATTAGTGAGGGTAGGTGAGACAGGTTAGGAGGAGAGCCACTGTCAGGGTAACTTAACAAGATACCCATGGGTATCTTGGCAGTGGGGCTTGGTTCCACTAGGACTTCCTGAGAAACACAATACCTTCCAGAATTGTCCACTTGAAAGACAGGAAGCTGGAGCACTTATACCACGGGCTCCTGTCTCCATTGGTAGAGTTTCCTCCAGGGACTGTGTATATTCATGGGAGCCGGCATAAAGAAGTCCCTGGGGCAGAGAACTAAAAGATGCCTGCTGACATGCTTAGGACTATATAGGATGAGGTAGAAATTAACTCACTTGGAAGTCTCCCTTGCAAATTCAGTTGCCATTGGTGGTGAGCCAAGGGGTAGAATTGTGAAACACTAGAGGCAGTTGCTATAGAAGCTGCTAGATACTGCTACTCTTTAGGTTGATAAAATAATGAAGAACCAAAGAGACACAGAGAAGAGAGTTTACAAATGCTTAGTGATATAAAATATCAAGGTTGATTTTTAGAAACTTAAGGAAGTTTGTGATGTTGGAGCACAGAATGAGAAGTGGTGAGAAGAGCTGGATATAGTACGCAGAAGACAAATCATGAAGAGCCAAGAAACATTCTACTGAGTTTAAGTTTCATCTTTCTGGAGCAGAGAGTCTGGGTGAATAGTATCCAAAGTAGAGTTTTAAATTATATATTTTTATCTTAAAAAGGAAAGAAATTGAACTTAACAACTATTTAATATGTGACTGGATTACAGCATCTAAATTTAGTCTGGCTTAACATAAAATCAGGTGCCACACATGATCTGGGAGGAAGCTTGTGGAAAGGATGGGAACCACAGAGAACAGTGTGGTAGTCAGTGACATCCTCTCATTTATTCTCTTAGTCTGTTGCAATATATTGTTAGTTAAGTGCACTTGGTTGGGTGTGATCATGGATTTAATTATTAGGTTTCCAATGAACTTCTCCTAATAAAATGGACAAGTGCATTAAAAAGGATTTCTGAAAGGAACTATCACCTTCAAGATAATACCAGTTAAGCAATGTTAAAAAAATAAACAGCAGAACTAGTAGCATTAACTTCTATCCTACTCTTAGAATGATTGTTTTATCCATCATGTCATGGGATTATAAATAATGAAATAATCAAGTATGGCATGAAGTAGATCTCCCTCCCCCGAAAAAGGCGAAAAATAGAAATAATCAAGAAGGCAACTTAAGTATGGACTTAAAGCTACTATTACTAAAAATATAGCTCATGCCATACCTTAAGAGGATTCTATTTCTTTAGCTATTCACAGTATGAAATCATTTCAAGTAGCAAGCTAATTGGAAATAGCATGTTATTCTATATTTCTTCTAATATTTATATTTCTTGACCTTGTTTTACCACAAACATGATGTATTAGGACAATGGTATACGTATATAATTTATAAGCAAATACATATACATATGTATACACACATATATATACATAAATATGCATGCATTGTTGATACTTGCTAAAATTTTTTATTCTCATGATCAGACTCTGAGACAAGGACTGGGACAGGTAGTTTGTGTGGGAGATGATTTCAGGAAGAACACATGAGAGAGCGAGTAAGTGAAACAGGGCAAAGAGAAATGTCAATAAATGGTGTGGGCAAGGTGGACAGCTAGTGCTCAGTCTTGTTGGAGACCATCTAAATAACCATATGAATGCACCCCAGAATTGCTCACTGAGAACTAAAGCTACTGGAATACTTCTCAGTGACTTATGTACTTCCTTTGTTGAAGTTTACCTATGAACTTATTGAGCCAATGACTTTTACAAGCTGCCCCTAAATGTGGCTATGTAAGATCCCTCTATCCTTGGATAGAGGGACATAGGGCAAGTCCTCATGGAGTGAGCAGGGGCCACAGTGCCTGTGGCAGGAAGTTGTGTCAACATGCTGGGTACTAGCTCCCAAGTCTCAGGGACTGAGTAGACTTTTCCACCACTTCACCAAATGGTGTGTCCCATGGCATCAACAGCATCAGTTATAATCTCCATCAAAAATATTTGAAGATCGTGTTCTGGATAGAGGGCATACTGTGATAGATCCAAGTGGTCAGAATTGTTGTTTAGAAAGGTCTCTTGGACAGCAGTGTGATGACAGGTGTTTTGGAGAAATAGGAGATAGAAGACAAGTAGACCTGTTAGGAAGATGTTGATAATCCAAGTGAACAGTGGGATGGATCAGAGGGGCAAAACCTTAGAGGTATGTATGGGCTGAAGTATAAAAGGTCTTGATGGCTGATTGGATGTTGGAGGGTGGAAGAAGAAACAATAAGATGATCCTCTGATTTTGACTTGAATTGCTTGATTGATACTGGCAAGGAAGAATAGAAAGGACAGGTGATGGAGCTGTATAATGGGCTCAATTTGAATAATTTCAGTGTGATATGTCAGAGGGATATCTAGGAATAGATTGCTATTAGAGGTTTAGATAGAGGGTTTGGAATCCAAGAGAGAGTTCCTATATTTTTAAAATTAATTAATTTTAATTAAAATTAAAATTTTAAAGTTATAAATATTTTAATTTCAATTTTACTTAGTTAACATATAGTACAATATTGGTTTCTGGAGTAGAATTCAGTGATTCATAACTTAACTACAGTACCCAGTGTTCATTACAAAAAGTGCCCTCCTTAATACCCTTCCTTCACCTATATTTTAAAAATGAGAGATTTGAGTTTCTTTGACTTTTTAAGATCCTTTTAAAAATCCTTTTAAAATCCTTTTAAAAATCTAATAATCTATAATCCTTACTCCACCTTACCATGGCCTTTCATAATAGATTTGGTCATCCAGGAATCAGGCCTAGAGAAAGCACCCATTGAGATGATTGCTATTATTTCTAAAATGAAAATATTTCAACATATTCACAGGATGTTTCAACCTGCTGAATTGAAAAATAACAGTTTCAGCAATTGCACATCAGAGATAAATGCATCTTTTTCCAAATACTGGAGTCTGATACAAATGAAAAGTATTTTACTCTTATTTGAGTTTTGTTAATGGATCTACAAATAGATGATTTAATTCTTTGTTACCCTTGATAGTGCTATAGACAGAAGAAACCCTTCTCAAACTTCAGTATGTACAATAATCAAGTGGAGATCTTAGTGAAATTCAGGTTCTGATTCAGTGGGTCTGCGGCGGGTGCGGGGGGGGGGGGGTTCCTGATAGTCTTCATTTCTAATAAGCTCCCAGTTGATGCTATTGCTCCGGGTTCATAGATTTACAGGATATAAAAAAGACAAAATGAGATATTCATGCGGTCAGATTTTGTTTGGATAAAAACCAAATTGCCTGGCTTTGGGCAGCACATTTTCCTGAATCCATTTTTTCTTGCTGTGGAACGAAGCAATCATCACCAGCTGTCATTGACCTTACTGAGTAAATCATTGCACCATGTGCACCTGGAAGATCAGAGGGAAATTCACAGGAAATGATGAGAAAGTGGATATATGAATGTATGGAACAGGGTGATAAAAGAAAAGTTGGGAATTATAAGAGAGGAGAAGTAGAAACAGATGGGTGATGCATTGAAGAAAATGAGCAAAACATAGAACTTTTTATTTATTTAATTTTGGAAAATACTTATAAGGGTCTTTTTTCCTGTGAGCTGAAGGGGAAAAAGAGAAAAGATGGAAGAATTGGAGAACAAGTGAATGGCAACTGCCTAAGAAAGCCAATTCTTGATATGTTGTTTGTTGATTTCCTGAAGGCAGTTTTAGCAAACGTTAATGTGTATAAGACTCAACTACCCTGTTTGTTAAAATGCAGATTCCTCAACTTTATGTTTAGAGATTTTATATACAGTTCACTGGGATGGGTCAAAGTTTGTGCATTTTAAGTAAGCACCTTAAATTTGTTATGTGTTAATTTGGAACCATAGATTGAGAAGCACTGCTAAGACCCCAGGAGAAAGGGAAGACAGTGTAGAATATTTGAAAGCCAAGAAGATGTATAGAGTCAGTGAAAAAGGGGTCCCTGGGTGGCTCACTGGTTTGGTGCCTGCCTTTGGCCCAGGGTGCGATCCTGGAGTCCCAGGATTGAGGGAAAACAAGAAGAAAACAGAGGGAAAAGATTTAGCAAAGATTTAGTGGATGGGATCAAAGAAGGCTATTAGGTCTGGCCATTTAAAATTTACTTGGAGAAAATAAAGTAGTGCTGGCTGGAATTTGCATTCATAACAATAAACAGACAACGATCAGGAATATTTGTTTATCAGTTTACCATGGAATTACTGCCAAGAATAACAAGAGACAGAACTAGGGTGACTCAATGATCAGTTAATGCAGATGGTTATGGAGCCTAGCAGAGTAATGTGTGTACTCAAGGCTGGACAAGGGGAGGTGTGGCAGGCTAATTCCTGACAACTGAGCAGAGTTATTGTAAAGCCATTAGGCAGACACATCCTCCATACTTTCTTTTCTGGCAATCCCTGTTTCTGGTTTAGCTGCCACAGATCAATAAAATGTGGTTATATTGGGTAAGGAGCAATGTAAATCTCCAGTGTTTCCCAGCTGATACAGAGAGGAAGAGGGCCTCAGAAATCTGTGGAATCAGAAGAGAGCTAGTAGTTAATTAGGCACCACACTCGATGGAACCAGTGGAACACTCATTCAATTTCTTGTTTAGGAAAGGAGGAGCCCATGGAAAGAGTTAGTTTTCTCTAGGAAAATATCTTAAGAGAAATCAGGTAAAGAAATGAAACTAAGATAAATCAGTTTTCCTTCTTGATTGTTTGGCCTTTGTGAGATGCTACTCAAATTAGTACCCAGAGATGATGTAGAGGGGGAGCACAGAAGGGTGAGAGCCATTGAGAAAGACAATCAATAAACAGAACTGAAGGGAAAACAAGAAGAAAACAGAGGGAAATAAAGTCAACACCAAATAAAGAATTAAAGTACCTTGACGGTGGTGATGGCATCACTGGTGTATTCAATATGTAATCCAATTTATACATTACATACATGCAGTTTGCATCTGAAATATACCTTAATAAAGCTGTAAACAAAAGAATTAAAGAACCAAAGAGAAAATGGGGGTTATGGTGTCCAAGTGATTCACAGAACCACAAAAATGGCAAATAATAAGGAAATGCCCTTTAGTTATTTACATGCTGGAATACAATTGAGAAAAGGTGAGAAGTCAGTTTTGATTAAGAAGTTCACTGAGAATGATACAGCCCTTCAGTTATGGAATGAATAAGTCACAGGAAGAAAAGGCACAGAATAGAGAATATAGTCAATGATATTGTAGTAGCATTATATGGTGACCAATGGTAGTTACCCTTGTGGTAAGCATGGCATAATGTACAGAGAAGTTAAATCACCAGGTCATACACCTGAAATTAATGTAATGTTGAGTGTCAACTATACTCAAATAAAAAAATTTAAGTTCATTAAGATTGTCAAAGTAGAAACAAAGAATTTAGAATAGGAACAGAATTATTCACCATTTATATCCAAATAAACAGAGCAAAATATTTCATACAAAGTATAAGAAATCAGTGTGGGGCTTGCTACTTAAAATACTTGAATTAAAAGTTGAAGATGAAAAAAAAAGTTGAAGATGTCCCTTATTAAGGAAAGTAAGCATTGCCATCATGTCCTTTGTCAGGGTATAAGAATCCTTTCCTGGTTATTTGATGGGTTTCTTTCAAATCTTTGTTCTGCACCCAGGAATGTGCTTATGCGAGAATATAAATAGCTAAAGTTCTCAGGCAAATTGCTCTCTTCCAAACATGAATATTCACGTGAAAAGTATTTTCTCACCCTTCTATGCTGAAATCTTTCTGAAAAGTTGTAAATAATGGATGCTCAAAGGCAAATGCTATGAATTGGATCCTCACTGATAACACTAGACAAGAGCTTTACAATAAACATTTCAATTAATACATATAGCAGGTTATTTTTTAAAAAACATACAGCAAACATAAAAATATATTTTTAAATAGTGATAATTTCTAATGATATCTTTCTAAGCAAACTGAATACACTTTTTGTCCACATTTCAAAAGACAATTATTCATTTCTACGTGTACTGTATAACTTAAAATTCTTTCTCATTGTCTTGAAAGCATAATTTCTTTTCAGTTTGACAGTTATCAATACTTTCTCTCACCAATTAAGTGTCATGTATTTTAATCTGATACTTCCAGGAAGGTTTGTTTTTTGTTTTTGTTTTTTTTTTAATTAGAACAATGATGGGAAAATTTGAGGTGTTTATGTGTGTGTGTGTGTGTGTGTATACACACTTATTTTTCCTGTGGAGCCATGAAATATATTTAAATGATTCCAAGGTTGGGATGTTTAAAAAAACTTTTTGAACTTTTTGAAAAATTTACTTGAATCAGTCTTGTAGAAAATCATCTCAGATTAATACACCTTTAAAAAATGTACAGTAGGAGTTTAAAATATGTCTTAATTTTATCCCCCTAATTTCTCATTTTGGTCTGTTAGAAGTGAGTGTTGATAGGAAATTAATATGTATACACTCTAACAAATTATGAGGAAAAGGTTATCTGTGTTCTCATATGAATTTATTAAACACATTTTTGTAGGCATTGCTGTGCCAGGTACACTGCAAAAAATCAATCATTCGTGTCCTAATCAGATCCTATAACCAATGGATAGAAATGTGTTCTGTAGCACAGAAACAACGAGCCCGTAAACGATTCTGTCTTTAATGTTGGATCTAAGCCGTGTTCACCACTACTACTTGGTGCTTTTGGTCTACTGATTCATTCATTGAACATTGGAAGTTTCCTTGAATCAACACTGTTCCAGGCACTTGCATATGAAGCAGTCTTGTCATGAATTTGTATTTTGATGGGTCTAGTATAAGTAAATAGACTTAAATACCTTAGGTGCTATAAGATGACTATATAAGTCATCTGTAAAATGCTGGGGAAAGTCCAAAAGAATTGCATTTGGCAGGATCCTTTCTCAAAGTGGGCCATTTGAGCAGAAACTTAAAGGTAGATGGGGAATTTGTCAGGCACAAAGGGGTAAAACCACGTATGCAAAGGCCCGGGAGTGTGATACCACACCAACTGTCACAGTTTGGAGGGAAGCCAGTGTGAGTGCCACACAAGGATTGGTGAAGGAAAGTGATAAAAGCGAAGGCTACATGATTAATAGGACTCACGTTACTGCACCAGGTATATAAATGAGAGTTCTGAGTTACAAACAACAGAATTCAAAATAAATGTCATGGAAACCCAGGAAGAGACTCTTTAAAAAAGTTGGGAGTGGAAAAACATGACAAACAATGCTGAGATACTAAGTAAAATAAGGATTGGAATCCAGTGGTCTTACTAGTTACTAAAGCTCTATTACCATAGGAAGAGAATTTCTGTAAAATGGTGATTTTCAAAGTGTGGCCCACAAATCAGTAGCATCAAATCATCTAGAAAATGTGTTAGAAATGCAGAATCTGAAGCCTGACTCAGAATTACTGTGCCAGAAACTCAGGGATGGGACCTTCAATCTGCATATTAGAATCCCCCTCCAGGGAATTCTGTGTAGGATAAAATTTGAGAATCACTGCTGAGGGGTGACTAGGAAAGAAGCATTTTTGTGGCTTGGGGATCGATAGAAGTAAGGGCAAAAAAAGTAGATTACCTTTCTGAGAAGTTTGACAGAAGAAAAGAAAAGAAAAGAAAAACAGTAGTTTGGTGGAGGAGGTAGGGTTACAGAAGCATAACAACACCTCATATATTTCACTAACTGGTAGCTTTTAATTCTCCATATAGTTTTTTTTTTTTTTTTAATTTACTAGTTTTACCTTTTTAAATGGTCACATCTTTTTAATTTGGGGAATTATTTTCCATTGCAAACCTGTTCACATATTCCTATATTATATGTTACTTTGGCATTTTTTTTCTTTCTTCTGTTTCACATTTTAAAAATGTGTATCTGGAGTTTATTTCAGGGAATACTGGGAAGAGCGGCTCTAAAGTGATATAGTCTTTCCTCAAAAGCCAGTTTCCTCAAGTTTGCTTATTGACTGTTCTATCCTTTCTTCATTGTTATGAGCCACTTCTTTCATCAGATTTTAGGTTCTTAAATACACCGCATGTAGACATAATGCAGCAGACATTATGCATTAGGCATTATGTCTTCTGAGCAGAGGCCCCACAGTATGACTTCCATTAAGTTTGTGATCAGTTAAATACTCAGATTGTTTTCAAAGCACTTCTTTTAAGTGATGTATCCCTTATTCAGTTTTTATATTATATGAACATCAGTATAGATATATAGATACAAATATATAAAATATATATATAAATATACTATTCTAATCATATATATATATATATATGGCTAAGGATAGAGGTCAACTCTAGGTCATTGATTCTCAGACAAAGAGCCTGGTCCCATGCTACTTTGAGAGACCTGGACTTCTGTGTTTCGTATTAACTCTGCAGGTAATTTTGTTACATACTAAAATTTAAGGACCACCACTCTTTGCTTTCAGATTTTAATTTATTTTTTATTCTTATGCACACATGATGGGAGCTGGAGTGATGAGGCCAGAATTTAAATTGCTTCAGGCCCTGACACACTCACACAGAGATACCCATATTTGTAAAGAAAGATGGTTCTTGGATGACTCATCCAGAGAGGGTATCAGGGCTTATCTCCCCATGGCAATAGCTGCCCTGAGTAATTCTAATGGTTTTTCCAATTGAAATAATTAACAGTTGGAGATCCCTGGTGGCTCAGTGCTTTAGCGTCTGCCTTTGGCCCAGGGTATGATTCTGGAGTCCCGGGATAGAGTCCCACATTGGGTTCCCTGCATGGAGCCTGCTTCTCCCTCTGCCTGTGTGTCTACCTCTCTCACTCTCTCTGTGTCTCTCATGAATAATAAACAAAATCTTAAAAAAAAAAAAAAGAAATAATTAACAGTCATATCAGATCAACATTTTGGAGCAACTGGCTTACAGTTGTTTCTCATGATTAAGTATTAGAAGATAGGTACAATTTGGATTATAGTTCTGTATTTTAAAAATCTGGAATTAAAATTGCATTAAAGGTAGGATTTGAATTATATTCTTATTAATATTCTAGTGAGTAGTGCAGTGCTTATCTTTTAATAGATGTTCATTAAACCTATGTTTACCCTGGGTAGGTGCCAGTATTTACTGTAGAAAGTATGCATACTATATTTGATTTAAAATTATATTGTTTATTTTTTGCTAAAGATCAAATTCTCTTCAATTTCCTTCAAAAACTAACTAGAGGGGGGAAGTTAACTACTGTGGAAAAACATTAGATTTTCAAGTTGGCTAATACCTTCGAATGTTTCTGAGGTGTATATCTTTTAGCAAAAGAAACACATTGAAACAAATATATATCTTTTTCCTTGAGTACTTTTAAACTTTTAAAATGTATTTTAAAGGAAAATTAATCCATATGCTTCTGATTTCTTTACACTACACTAATAAAATGGACATTTTAAATAACTGTTCAATGGCCATGAAGTTCTTTGAGAATTTTTTAAGAGAAATCTAAAAAGACTTTTGAACCAAAGATTGATAATAAATAAATCACAAATAGATCGGTAGTTTGGATCTTGGAAACCAAGGTATTGTTAACGTGTAAACATGGGGCAGGGACATGGGGGAGGAACTGGGAAAGCCCCTTTAGACAGCTTCCTGAGACTGCCTAAGCATTGTTTCATCTTTGCACAAGGTATTGACAGTAGATATTTTTACACAGAGCTCTGCCCAGCCACAACATTGTTTCGTTCTTATCTTTAGTTTTTAAAGAAAGCATTTCTTTTTCTCCATCTTTTTAAAAAAGTTTTTTTTTTAGAATTTTATTTATTTATTCATGAGAGACACAGAGAGAGTCAGAGACATAGGCAGAGGGAGAAGCAGGCTCCATGCAGGGAGCCCAATGTGGGACTCCATCCCGGGACTCCAGGATCACGCCCTGGGCGGAAGGCAGGCGCTAAACCACTGAGCCACCCAGGGATCCCCCTTTAAAAAGGTTTATTTTAATTTCAGTACATCCACTTTGTTGTAGATGAATTCCACAATAAGATCTTCTGGGAAGTCACTTCCTCTAACATATACCTCCTAAGCCTCCTATCCCCAAACCTGACCCACCATCAGGAGATAGATATAAAGGGGTTGAGTCAGGTATTAGGAAGTACCTGAAAAAGGAAGTTCAAAAGCTGTACGTTCACATCATTATTGGGAGAAAGATGAAAAAAAAGCAGAGAAATGTCTCATGTTTCTAAAGTACTAGACTTCCAAGTGCTTGCCCATAAATTTTCTCATTAGAATGGCTGTAATAATTCAAGAAGAAACCATACCTATTCTACTAAAGCTGTTTGGAAAGATAGAAAGAGATGGAATACTTCCAAATTCGTTCTTTGAGGTCAGCATCACCTTAATTCCAAAACCAGACAAAGGCCCCATCAAAAAGGAGAATTATAGACCAATATCCCTGATGAACATGGATGCAAAAATTCTCAACAAGTTAGTAGCCAACAGGATCCAACAGTACATTAAAAAAATTATTCACCATGACCAAGTAAGATTTATTCCCGGGACACAAGGTTGGTTCAACACCCGTAAAACAATCAATGTGATTCATCATATCAGCAAGAGAAAAACCAAGAACCATATGATCCTCTCATTAGATGCAGAGAAAGCATTTGACAAAATACAGCATCCATTCCTGATCAAAACTCTTCAGAGTGTAGGGATAGAGGGAACATTCCTCGACATCTTTTTTTTTTTAATAAATTTATTTTTTATTGGTGTTCAATTTACCAACATACAGAATAACACCCAGTGATCATCCCGTCAAGTGCCCCCCTCAGTGCCCATCACACATTCACCCACCCCCCCGCCCTCCTCCCCTTCCACCACCCCCAGTTCATTTCCCAGAGTTAGGAGTCTTTATGTTCTGTCTCCCTTTCTGATATTGCCCACACACTTCTTCTCCCTTCCCTTATATTCCCTTTCACTATTATTTACATTCCCCAAATGAATGAGAACATATAATGTTTGTCCTTCTCCGATTGACTTATTTCACTCAGCATAATACCCTTCAGGTCCATCCACATTGAAGCAAATGGTGGGTATTCGTCATTTCTAATGGCTGAGGAATATTCCATTGCATGCATAAACCACATCTTCTTTATCCATTCATCTTTCGATGGACACCGAGGCTCCTTCCACAGTTTGGCTATCGTGGACATTGCTGCTAGAAACATCGGGGTGCAGGTGTCCCGGCGTATCACTGCATCTGTATCTTTGGGGTGAATCCCCAACAGTGCAATTGCTGGGTCATAGGGCAGGTCTATTTTTAACTCTTTGAGGAACCTCCACACAGTTTTCCAGAGTGGCTGCACCAGTTCACATTCCCACCAACAGTGTAAGAGGGTTCCCTTTTCTCCGCGTCCTCTGCAACATTTGTGGTTTCCTGCCTTGTTAATTTTCCCCATTCTCATAAGATACCTAGGAATAAACCTAACCAAAGAGGTAAAGGATCTATACCCTAAAAACTATAGAACACTTCTGAAAGAAATTGAGGAAGACACAAAGAGATGGAAAAATATTCCATGCTCATGGATTGGCAGAATTAATATTGTGAAAATGTCAATGTTACCCAGGGCAATTTACACGTTTAATGCAATCCCTATCAAAATACCATGGACTTTCTTCAGAGAGTTAGAACAAAAGATTTGAAGATTTGTGTGGAATCAGAAAAGACCCTGAATAGCCAGGGGAATTTTAAAAAAGAAAACCATATCTGGGGGCATCACAATGCCAGATTTCACGTTGTACTACAAAGCTGTGGTCATCAAGACAGTGTGGTACTGGCACAAAGACACATAGATCAATGGAACAGAATAGAGAACCCAGAAGTGGACCCTCAACTTTATGGTCAACTAATATTCGATAAAGGAGGAAAGACTATTCACTGCAAGAAAGACAGTCTCTTCAGTAAATGGTGCTGGGAAAATTGGACATCCACATGCAGAAGAATGAAACTAGACCACTCTCTTGCACCATACACAAAGATAAACTCAAAATGGATGAAAGATCTAAATGTGAGACAAGATTCCATCAAAATCCTAGAGGAGAACACAGGCAACACCCTTTTTGAACCCGGCCACAGTAACTTTTTCCAAGATACATCCATGAAGGCAAAAGAAACAGAAGCAAAAATGAACTATTGGGACTTCATCAAGATAAGAAGCTTTTGCACAGCAAAGGATACAGTCAACAAAACTAAAAGACAACCTACAGAATGGGAGAAGATATTTGCAAACAACGTATCAGATAAAGGGCTAGTTTCCAAGATCTATAAAGAACTTATTAAGCTCAACACCAAAGAAACAAACAATTCAATCATGAAATGGGCAAAAGATATGAAGAGAAATCTCACAGAGGAAGACATAGATATGGCCAACATGCACATGAGAAAATGCTCTGCATCACTTGCCATCAGGGAAATACAAATCAAAACCACAATGAGATACCACCTCACACCAGTGAGAATGGGGAAAATTAACAAGGCAAGAAACAACAAATGTTGGAGAGGAGAAAGGGGAACCCTCTTGCACTGTTGGTGGGAATGTGAAATGGTGCAGCCACTCTGGAAAACTGTGTGGAGGTTCCTCAAAGAGTTAAAAATAGACCTGCCCCATGACCCAGCAATTGCACTGCTGGGGTTTTACCCCAAAGATGCAGATGCAATGAAACACCAGGACACTTGCACCCCGATGTTTCTAGCAGCAATGTCCACAATAGCCAAACTGTGGAAGGAGCCTTGGTGTCCATCGAAAGATGAATGGATAAAGAAGATGTGGTTTATGTATACAATGGAATATTACTCAGCCATTAGAAATGACAAATACCCACCATTTGCTTCGACATGGATGGAACTGGAGGGTATCATGCTGAGTGAAGTAAGTCAATTGGAGAAGGACAAACATTATATGTTCTCATTCATTTGGGGAATATAAATAATAGTGAAAGGGAATAGAGGGGAAGGGTGGAGAAGGTCAAACATTATATGCTCTCATTCATTTGGGGAATATAAATAATAGTGAAAAGGAATAGAGGGGAAGGGAGAAGAAATGGGTGGGAAATATCAGAAAGGGAGACAGAACATGAGAAACTCCTAACTCTGGGAAACGAACTAGGGGTGGTGGAAGGGGAGGAGGGTGGGGGGTGAGGGTGACTGGGTGGCGGGCACTGAGAGGGGCACTTGATGGGATGAGCACTGGGTGTTATTCTGTATGTTGGCAAATAAATTTATTATTAAAGAAAGAAACAAAAAAATAATTACTAGTGGTTCAACAGGTAGAGTGATTCAATAGGAGTTGAAAAGATATTCTAGTACCTGGCTTATGATCATGTACAATTACATTTGGCAAATAGTATAACCAACAGTAAAGTCAAAATAACCATACTACTGTATCAAATTGAAAATCCAGTGTACCTTCATCAATGGGGCACTGTTTTATGTCTCTTTCCTCTTTGAAGGCATCAGAAATATATGCCTTTATTACAGTGATGTTGTGTTGAAAAGCATTAAACTAATACATCAGAATTAACTTACACTCAAGATAAATCATTTATCGTTTTTGAATCACAAGATCAAAATTTTACCCATATTAACAAATATTTCATAGATTACTTCATAACTTTTTAAACTGGCAATTTTCTATAGCATGAATCAATTTACATATAATATCTCAGACATTTGCATTTCCCATATTAAACTCATGAAATTCCTGATATAAGCTGTAATGGGTTTTTGGCAAATAAGAGTGTATTTTTACTTGTTAGATTAAGTCCTTAAGTGAAGAACCCAGAGAATTTTCAACTATCCCAGGCTTATTGAGTATCTGTGACATGTGAATAGTTCAATATGCAGTATGGTCATATCCTTATTCTAAAGGTCACCTTGTAAATAAAACTATTTAGTTGAAAAAGCCATTGAAAATACACATAATTCTCTTATAATGCTAGGAAAACACTAAACAGCAAAAGGATATGGCCCACATAATAGAGCAAATGTCATGAGGTCAGTATTTAAAATACTCACTATTCCTGATGTATTACACTTCCAGGAAGTGTTTGGTGGACTGATACATTCCAGTTTATGGTTTCTTTTTAAGTAAAAATGAAACTCATTTTTTTTAACTAAAAAGTTCCAAATGATGTGATCTGAGTCCAAGAGGGAGAGAGTTATGGGTAGAGTTATAGGCTTCACTTATAGAAGTTGTGACGTTTGTGTGAAGTCAGGGCCAATTACTCAATATTCTAGTTCCCTCTGAAGAAGCATATTTATCCTTTGGCAGTTAGTCAAAATCAAACTTCAAATATTCAAACAACCCTGATGCTATAACCCTTTGCTGCCATTAGTAAACATAGGGGTATAGAGTTATCTCTTAGCCTTTTGGTAACAAGAATAAACTAAGTACACTATAAGCTGATGTTTTTAAATTAAACCATCCATTCATACTGGAATGAATAAGTCACAGGAATAAAAGGTACAACATAAGGCATATAGTTAGTGGTATTGCAATAACATTGTATGTTGACAGATGGTAACTACAGTTATGGTAGGCATAGCATAACATAAACTCATTGAATCACTATGTGCTATATCTGAAACTAATGTAACACTGTGTGTTAACTATACTTTAGTAAAAAAAAAAAAAAAATTAAAACATCCAGTCTGGTATGCTCTTAGGCTGCACATTTCTGACAATCATTTATTTTTGAGAGCATTTCTTGCATTTTTAGGACAACAGGCTTCATGATCAAAGAAGACTTGCTCCCTGCCTTCCAAGCTTCCAAATTCCATTCAAGTATAAATTAAGAGTATTTACTTCAAGTTAACTTCTAAGATTTGAATATTTATAACAATGTGATAGTAGAATAATGAGGCTTAGTTTTCCATGTCACTTCTTAATTCTTTTATTTTTTTAAAGATTTTGTTTATTTATTTGAGAGAGAGAGAGAGAGAGAGAGAGAGAGAGAGGCAGAGACACAGGCAGAGGGAGAAGCAGGCTCTATGCAGGGAGCCTGACATGAAGACTTGATCCCAGCTCTCCAGGATCAGGCCCTGGGCTGAAGGCGGCGCTAAACTGCTGAGCCACCCGGGCTGTCCTCAATTCTTAATTCGTATCATCATTTCAAGTTGTCAATTTAGGGGACTTTACACAAATTGAAAGAATGCTGCTTTTGCTTAAAACCATCTTGACTTCCTTTTACGAAGTTAGGTTTTATCTCAGGCACAATCACTTTATCAACTTAAACTACAGTGCAAATCATCTTCTAGAAGGGACCTTTGGAAAATAGATGATTGAATAAAAAGTCTGATCCTTAATGTACGTGATCAGATGGGGTAAGGCTATTTTTCTTTTAAAAAGAAGTAAACACCTCTGTGTTCTTTAGTGGCTCACAAACTAAGATAACTTGACAATTTAATTCAGATTGGTTAGGAACTCAGTATCTGAGCCAAAATATTTGGCTTTTACTCTGAGTAAACTGAAAGTGAATAAATAAATTGGTTCAAGTAATATTGATTGAGAACCTATTATGTGACAGGCACACTTCTAAATGTTGAGTAATAGTTCTGAGAAAAACTGCACTCTCAGTGTTTATATCCTAGAAGGAGAAAAAGAGGGAAAAAAGATGATTAAGGAAGTAAATAAGATTAGGAATAGCTTAGGAGGAAAATTAAGTAGGAAAGGAGAATAGGTCAGGTTGGGGGAGGGTTGCAATTCTTAGATAAGGTGGTCAAGGAACTTTTCACTTTTTTTCACTTTTTGAGAAGATGCTAGTTGAGTGGGGGAATGAAGGAAGTGAAGGAGGGAGCCATGCAGATATCTGGGAGATAAGCATTCCATGCAGAATCAACTGGCACATGGTAGGAACTACTGACAGAGCTCCTACTGGCTGGGCAGAGTGAATGAAGGTGGGAATAAGAGGTAGGGAGTAAGGAGTTCATGGAGGACCTTGTGGGACAATGCAAAAACTTTTATTCTGAGTGAATCAGGAAACCATTGGAAGTTGTTTTTTTTGTGTGTGTTTTAGAGAGGGCAAGTGAGACTGAGCTGGGGGTTGGGGCAGAGAGAGAGGAAGAACGATAATCTTAAGCAGGCTCCACACTCAGCACAGAACCCAGCATGGGGCTTGATCTCATGATCCTGAGATCATGACCTGAGCCAAAATCAAGTTGGATGCTTAATTGACTGAGCTACAGGCACTCACCATTTGAAGATTTTTAAGTCAAATGTCTTAATATCATGTACTTTCTAAACAGATTTCATTTATTTATTTATTTGAGAGAGAGAAAGCACATGCATGAGAGCAGGGGCAGGCGCAGAAGGAGATGGACAAGCAAAGTAGACTCCATGCTGAGTGAGAGGCCTGCTGTGGGTCTTGATCTCAGGACCCTGAGATCATGACCTGAGCTGAAATCAAGAATGGAGCACTTAATCAATTGAGCCACCTATGTGCCCCTCATATATATTTTAAAAGGATCATTCTGGCTGCTACCTTGAGAACAGATGAGAGGCAGATAAGAGCAAAAGAAGTGGGACCAGTTAGGAAGCTATTATAGTAAACACTATGGTAGTGATGATGGTGGAGTAGACTAGTGAGAAGTATTGATCAGGATCCCAACAGGAAAGAGGTGGCAAACTTTAATTTTGATAATTCAGGGAGAATTTTGTATGTTTGTTTCACAAAGGGGTTATTTATAAAGTGTGGATGGCATATAGGGGAACCGAAAGAAATGGTGTAGTAACCCAGGGTGAGTAACTCTTACTGTGCTTAGGCCGAAAAGGTTAAGGGAAGAAAAGAATACCAGAACCTGACATGAGAAAGTTGTGTAGAGAAAGGCCTCTTCAGGGGAATAGGGACATGGCTATCTTAAGCTGGCCTCAGAGGGCGCACCAGAGCAATAGACATCACGACCTCACTTTGTTCCATCCATCTAATATCCTGTCAAAGTTTCTCCTTTGGCTAAGCCCCAGTTAGGGACCAGAGGGCAAGGGGACCATGGATATCCTTACAAGGTCAGCCTCCTGGGGCAGAAAGCATATGAAAATAGATCTGGAGAGACACTACTTGTATTATTTACATATCCAAAACCCTGGATATCTGCAGAAGATTTTCGATTTGGGGATTTTCTGGAGGATCCATTCAACAACTCTGTTTACTACAGATAATTCCACTATTACTGGTTTGCTGGGTGACAGGCCCAAGTGGTAAGGAAGCTTATATCAAAGCCCATACTACCTGTAGAACCCTTTTTTGTGCCCTTAAGCCCTTTTTGAAATTGACAGTATTATGATTATCAAGTAAATGATTCAGGGTAGCAAACCGAGATGTGTTATATGTTACCTTCAAAATCCAAACAAGTCTCCCAAGTACTATGACTCTCTCTTTATGATAACTGGCTCAAGGTGCATAAATCTGTCTCTCACTTTAGCAGGGATATCCTGCCAAGACTCCTACTGCTGAGCCCCTATAAACTCCAATGTTGTAGGCTGTTGAACTTCTGTAGAGTTTATCTCTCACCATCTGGAATACTTATAGTATACTAAGGTATCAAAGGAACATGATACTTCATGCTAATCAGGTCCAATTAATATAAAGCCATCAATAAACTGGATCAGCATTATATTTTATAGAATTTTAAGTTGATCACATTCCCTAAAGACTATATTATGATAGAGAATAGGAGGATTAACATAACCCTGGGACTGAAGTTCTCCTTCTTGGTTGGAAAGAGGAAGAAGATATTTACTAGATAATAGCTGCATATCAAGTGCTACACATTGTGTTGACTTGTTGTAGTAGAGATTAACCATTCCGTAACCATATCTATGATTGTCATAATCAAATGATTTTGATAATCTACTATCATTCTATAGGAGCCATTTGTTATTGTTTTCTTTTTTTTTTTTTTATTAAGCCAAAAAGGTGAATTAAAAGACATGTAAACAGAAATGATCACCTCTGCATTCCTCAAGCATACCTCTAGAATTTGCTCAGGAATATGATGAATATCTTGGTATACTCTTTTACCTTTATTAGTAAGGAAACTCAATGGAATTTGGATTCTTAGCCTCATCCATATTTACCCCAATATCCCCATACCATTTCTCAGTGTGCCAATCCTTCCCCAATACTACCTCTCACCTTAGCGTAAGAGACCTGGTTGAATTGAATGTGTAAAAGGCCCTGAAATTATTCAGTTCTGATAACCCTCAACCATATTTGCTCTGTGACTACAGATGATAAAAGATCCTTTAAAGTCTGCCATAAAGGTCTTTTGATTTCTCTTGTTTCCTTAATTTTATACATATAGTTTATAATTTTATCTTTCTCATGTTTATTCTCTTGAGCCATAAGAAGAAGAAAGGTGCCTTCATAGATTTTATTATCACTAATGTTGAAACAATGACAAAGTGCTGCAGCCACTTGATTTTCTAATGCCTTGCATTATACTTACACTGCATATCCTGCTAAGTGAAGAAATCTTGCTACCATTCCTCTGGATCCTTTGTGTCCCATTTCCTCCTTTGGTATATGTGCAATCCAATCACAGAATCTCACTTTCAAAGTCTGTTTTTTTGAGTTATGTTTGGTAGCAACTACTGTCCTTGAAATTCTCAATCAGGAAGCAGGTATCATATTCAAATTAGGATAATTTAAAGGTTAATTTATAAAGTGAATATATACAAAGATAGTAAGTGGGGTATAGGGAAACTAAAAGGGATAGTGTGGTAATCCATTGTTAATATCAGAGGATTTGTTTTTACCCCTGGCCAAAAGGGATTGGGATGACAGTTACTAGAATCCAGAAGGAGAGAGTGGCATCAAGTAGTCTATCTTTAAAGGAACAGGAACTTTCAAGTAGAGACTCACCAGCCTGAGAAGATTGCATGATGGGAACTAGGAATATAACTCTCCTGAACTCACTCTCTCCATTTTCTCAAGCTCTTGTCAATGCTGCTCATGATTGAACCTAACTGACAGGGGCCACTGGAGCTAATTTAGAGTACAGTGTGGGTAAGTGTGGTGAATGGAAGATAACCTGGATATGGGGCAGTGATAGAAGTGATGAAAACTTTTTGGAGTCTCTTAATTTGAGGGTAGAGCAGATAAAATTGGCTAACAGATAAAATATGGGGTCTGAATAAAATGGAGAAAGCAAGAATGACTGTATTTCATTGTTTTCTATTTTTGGGGCTTTTTAAAAATATGAATAACTGAAAAGGTGGAATTGATGTTAACTAAGATGAAGAATGTGAAAGGGGAAGGTTTGAGTGGTACAAAATGTAGATATTTAATTTTTGGACATGTTCCATTCCGATATCTATTAGACATTCAATGAAGAAGTTTAGTAGGATTTTGGATGTATGAAACTAGCATTCTGGGAAGAGGTCCATGCTTAGAAATTATAATGCTACGAGTCTTGATGAGATGACAAAGAAAGGGAATAAAACAGAGAAATGTCCTGAGAACTTGCCTTAGAAGGGCAATGATTAGAGTTTAGGAAGACTAAATAAGAGGAACTAGGAAAGCTGACTGGAGGACAATGAGTGAGAGAAAATCAAGAGAGTGTGACGTCCTGGAAGTTAGATGTACAAGTTGTTTTAAAAAGGAGAATAATCAAATGCTGCTGACTGACCTACGAGAATTAACTACTGTATTTAGCACACCTTATGCTATTGATAACCTTCACTTTTAGTAGAATAGTTAGGGAAAAAAACTTGAGTAGAGTGGATTCAGAAGACAATGGAGCAAGATAAACTGGACAGTCAACATATAGGTACCTCTTTCTAGAAGGTTTGCTGTAAAGGAAAGACAATGTTTTTTTTTTCTGAAGGGGGAAGTGAGATTGTTTTATTTTGTAATGATGAGAAATATTAAGGGCCTGATTATATGATGATATGAATGATTCTTAAAAGAGGAACAGTTGATAATACAGCAGAAAGAGGGAGAATTACTAAAGCAATGTCCTCTAGCAGGTGAGAATGGAAAAGCTGGCCTTAAATGGACACATGACAGTTTACTGTGGTACTGAGAAGACAGTAGGCATGGTGGTAAGAGCCTGTGGGGTCTAATCTGATTACTTCTGTAATCTCCAGGAAGTAGAAGCAAGGTTATCAGCTACCAGGGAAGATGAGGAATTGTCAAATATTTCAGGAGGGAGAAGGGATCAAACAGTTCTTTAAAGAATGGGAGAGTGAATGGACTAGGGAAGTACAGTGTGTTTGCTAGACAGCCTTGAGGCACCATGTAGGGTTACTCATCATTCAAGTAAGAACACTTATCATAGGCATGTGTTTTTCTGCAGCCACATTCAATTGTGTAGGTATAGGCATGAGAGTAGACCAATAATTGGATTTAAAGAAGATTATAGTTTAGCTAACAAGTTTGAAGGAGCCTAAAGATCAGATGCCGTGGTTAAATTTGAGGGACAGAAGCAAATCCATTTTGTTTCTAATAACTGTTACCAAAGTACCAGAGGTACTTATTAAATCATAAGCTTCAATATAGGCATTTTTCCAAGGTTAACTTTCATATAATACTGGACATTTCAAGCCATATAATTAAATTCAGTGAACATTTTCCAATGCTAATACTATTAAGACATCAGAATCCCATATCTGGCACATTTTATCATATAATGATAAGCAAGGAAAAGTAGTTGATTTTCTCAAATGTTCCTTTGATCCTGTTGCTTTTTTTAAAAAAAGATTTATTTATTAATGAGAGACACAGAGAAAGAGAGAGAGAGGGCGGCAGAGACACAGGCAGAGGGAGAAGCAGGCTCCACGCAGGGAGCCTGACGTGGGACTCGATCCCGGGTCTCCAGGATCAGACCCTGGGCTGAAGGCAGTGCTAAACCACTGAGCCACCTGGGCTGCCCGATCCTGTTGCTTTAATTAATTTTTGCAAATGTTGCTTTGATTAGCTATTGAGTGATCTTTAGTCACCAAGTTAGGGAAGAATTATGCTTAAGAAAAGTGAGATAATTCTATCCATTCTGTTTTTGAGCAGTAAGTTTCTGTGTTAACTTCTATTTTTTTTTTTTTTTAGCTTCTATTTTTAAAAATAAAATGTCAGTGCTACTTTATACAAGTGGAATGGATGAGTGGATGTGTACCCTTCAGGGTAGTTTCAGGGGCACTTGATTCTTCCCTTAGTCTAAAATCCCTTCCTTAAAATCATATAGGTGCCTAAATTTCCTGTCATTATTCTGTATTTAGAATTGAAGCATAACATCCTGGAGGATATTTTAAGATGTCTGTGTCTTGTAACGGATAATACAAAATTCGTTGATCCCAGTCATCATTCTTGCTTGATTTATTTTATTGCATTAACATGAGAAAAAGTGAAGCCTTGAGTCTATGGCACCCATTCTGGTGAGTTTTGAGCAAATGTAGGAGAATAAGCTGGTCTCTGCAATAGACCATGACTTGGCGAATTTCCATAACTCCAAGGGTATGTTTACCTGAGTTGGATCTCTCAAACAGGATAGGGGTATATATCTGAAGGATTAGAGGATAAACTGAAGACAGACCCCAGTAGCTTTATAATGTTTCTAAAGCTCTGGGCTCCAGCATCTGATCTGAAATTGTTACTTTTCTGAAAGATCAGTTTGTTTTCCTCATCATAATAGCTAACAATATAAGATAACATTTATTTATTGGGTATTATGTTTCTCGCAGCGTGTTAAAACTGGTATATATATATATTGGTTTCTTTAAACCTGAAAATAACTATTTGAGGTGGTTGTTTTACCGATGAGGGAACTGAAGCTTAAGTTTAAATAACTTATCTAAAGTCATAAAAGTAGTAGGTGGTTTAGATGAGAATTTGGAAAAAATCTACCTGACTCCTTATAATAAAAAACCCAATGAAAACAGGCATCCTCCTGTATCCTTTAAAGTGCTTTGTGCAATTTACCGCTGATAAATGTTTATTTTGTGCTGCAAAAGGGACTTCTCTACACGGGGCAAAGTGGATGCAATGTAAAGTGGAACATTAAGGTGCTTTGCATGGAAAATGAATACTGCATTAAATAAGACTAATCTAAAATCCTTTCATGTTTTCTTTTAGTTAGTCTGAGAGTTGAAGCCAAAATACTTTCTGACACAAAATAGTACGGGCCTTCGCATCTTTTACAATGCATGGTTTTTAGTTGTGTGATTCCTAATAAACCCTGCAGATATATTTCTGTTGTTGAGATCATGTGAAAAGTTTTGCCTAAACTACATATTCTCTAAAGCATTCATGTGAAAACTAGGGCCATCCAGAGCAATATGAGATATCTGGCTACATTTTGATAACTCTATTTTCCACTGTTAACTAATTCCAATTTACTTGCCAACAACTTTAGACATTAGCAGAACACTTGCTAGAGGAGTAAAGACTTGAGGGTGGTGATATATTTTAAAGGATATTTAGTAAGATTAGATTTTGTAATTAGGAAATAAGAAGCATTGCTCTGGGGATATGCCTATGCTGTAGAAGAACAGACTCAGTATGAATTTTGTAAATGACTCTTCTTTCTAAGTCAATTCAATTCAAAGGTTTCTGGGTAAAATCTATGGAAGGAAATTCATGCAGGAAAGAGGGTGGGGATGGAAAAAAAAGTTCATACTTAAGTCACAGTCTATGGATAAGAAGGATTTGAATATTAATGTACAAGATTGAGAATTAAATCCTCTGTCCAGCAACCTTAAGAGCTGGCAGCTGGCTAGGGGCTGATAAGGAATGCTGGGTGGGGGATAGGTCCTGGGAGGAACCAGTTCCCAGGGAAGGCTCTCATCTCTGGCTGGCATTAGAAAGAATTACAAAGCATGATTCAGAATCTAATTTTGTCAGCTGGTGATTGGCTCCCACAAGGCTCTGGCCTCACAATGTGTTCTATTAAGTAATGGGAATTGGGTTGTACTCTTTTTCTCTGCTTCACGCCTCCCACCCCATTTTCCTTCACAGTGCTTCCCATGTCTCCATTGTAAACCTAGGTGTACTTGTTTACACACACATTCCAAAAGGTGTTTTAAAATGTCTTCACAATGCACAGATGTTAAAAACACAGAGAAGGATGCCAACATCATGTTGAGTTTTAAAATTTGATTTAAATGTTTTGACTCTTGGGCTTCATTGAAAATAACAACATTACCTTTTGGGCAAAACACAAATAGGAAAAGGGATAGTTTAAATTTAACCTCTCCACTTCCCAATCATTTGGTGGCTTTGTGCAAGAGAGGCTTTTCGTCAAGGATAAAGAGTAAACTTCTGTGAAGAAATACCAAATGAACATACTATGTGAGAAATCATTTGGTTTATGATAACTTCACAGACATGGAAATTAATGAAAATTGACTTTAACTCACTTTTTTATAGCAAAATGCCAGATACCTGTCGAAACATCTGTTTATCCTTTATAATATGATCTATATCATCAGTGATGAAACTCATTTTTAAGGGTATAATTTGTACATCTATAAAAAGGTGGTGTTATGTGATCAGAAGGCATGCAGTATGAGTTTCTCAAAGAGTTATGTAACAGAACCGTTTTTCCCTCCATTTTAAGATTTGAGAAACTTGTCATTCTCTCTGGTTTCCAGAACATACAAAAACATAATTAATGAGTGAGGGTGATGTGTTCATTGGACAGAAAAATTTAAACTCAATAAACATTTTTAACAATTTTTTTTCTTAAAATTAGGACCCGTTCTTTCTCTTTGAAACAATTTTCATGACAAAATTTAAAGACCCCTTCATAAAGAATTGAACAAACTTAATCCTATGCTGTTCTTTTTTTATCTTCAAGTTATGCCTGTTTTAGATAGAAAAAGCCAGCCTCTTGTTAAAGGCTCTACATAGGATAACAGAAGACCTGGACTTTATTTTTGTTCTGGTAAAAACTAGCCATAGCAACTTAAGTAAGTCACTTTCTGGATTAATTTTCTCATTTGTAAGAATAAGGGAATTGGCTAGCTCAGAAGGCAAACACTTGGCTGGCAAGCAGCTTCCAGATGTGTTTCCTATCGCAAGCAGAGTCTTCTAAAATCTGTATTTGAATTCCTTTAGACAGAGACATATTATCACAGTTTACCACAGTCCTTATCACTCCTTACTACCCTGTTTATATGTATGCATGTATGTACATGTGTATTAGTTAGCTTTTGTTATGTAACAAACAATTCTAAAACATCATGGCTTAAAAGCACTAGTATTTACTCATTCGATATTTTAGATAATTTGATGGTTTCAGTACTACTTACTCATCTGTGCTCAACTGCCATTTAGCAAAGTAGCTCTGTTTCTGAGGTTGGTGGGCAGTCAGTCACCTGGGGCAGTACATATTTCTGAGTCAAGTCACCATCCAGCAGGCTTATTTGAGCTTTTTCCCATGGCAGACTCTGGGTTTTAAGGGCATAAGAGCAGAAGCTGCAAAGCCTCTTATGCCCTAGGTTTGGAATTCATACATCACCACTTTTTTTTTTTTTTTGTATTTTATTACCCAAAGCAAGTAACAGAGACCAACTCAGATTCAAACAACAAGGAAATAGGCTCCACTTGACAGGAGAGGCTGCAAAGTGTTTTGGCCAGTTTTGCAATCAATTACAACCTGCCTACAAGCATTGACTCTTGCAAACTGTAGACTGTGTGGCCCTGAACTTATTCCCAGACTAAAAAAAAGCAAATAACAGCCAAACCAAACATTCCTACTTCTATACCAGCAGCATACTGATAGTGCTCAACAAGTTGTTCAAAGTAAAAATAATTTTAGAGCAGTATTGGCAAGTACATATCCCATTGAACCACAAGTCCCTAGATAGTTGGGGATTTCTGCCCTTGGTGACCAGACATTTATGCCACAAACTGCTGGCAACTCCTGATCTTGGGTTATGCCGTCGTCATAATATGGAGCCGCAGTTCAGTGATGGTCAACCCCGGGGGTAGGAATTCTGACTGAGACAATGAAAGCCTCCAACTGTATCCCAGTATATCCCAGAAGACAAAAAACAATCTGAATCACTTTAGAGGTTTAGAACTCAGTTTCCAGATGCCCTGCTTTGACTTTTAACCAGAATGTTCTTAGTTTGAAATGATGACTTGGGAAAATATTCTTCAGATTGGAGAGTTATCTTTTATGCACAATGTGGAATGAAGGAAAGACTGTACAATTCTAAAATACAAATATAGTACACCTCATTTTATAAAAGACTTAACATGCTGTGTGCTGAGTCATAACCTCTGTGTATGTGTATGAAATTATAAAGATAGATAATACAACATGTGGTCATTAATTGAACATCTACTGAGTTCAAAATATTTTCCTACATACTGTAGTAACAGAAAATATGTGTAAGAAAATGTCCTGTCTCCAAAGTGACAGAAGTTAATCTGTGATAGAACCTGCTTGAATTTGTGAGTCCCTATGAAAGAATTTCTCTTGACATGACTCAGGAAACCTATAAAAGTTTTTCTCCTGTCACATGTTTTAACTGAATCTAATAAACAGAAAAATGACTTATTTCATTGCTTAATTTTGACTATAAGATGGAAGCCTACAGATAGATCTTAGCTTACTGTTTTCCTTCTGTGAGGTGACAAAATAAGGCACGTGGGGAAAGATACCTCAGACATACTATTAAGTGCTGAATTTCCACTTCGAAGTGGTCTTTACCCATTCCTCTTATAGGAAGGAGCTTTGAATCGACATCTCCCTCAGTTGTTGGGTTAACAGAAAGAGAGAAGACAGTCCCTCCAAATGCTTGGGAGAGGAGATTGGGAAAATAGCAAATGCACTAAGAGAGAACTTCAGGAAAAATAAGCAACTTAATAGAAAAAAAAGCAAAGGACACTGAAAACAGTACACAGAAAAGTGAATCCAAGTGGCCCACAAATCTTTGAAAAGATGCTCACCACTTAGTACAATACAAATTGAAGTACAATAACGTATTATTTTATATCTCTTATACTGCCAACAATTAGAAATAACATCACTGAATAAAAGTGGTCATATCACTAGAGGTGAGGTGCAGAAAACTGTGTTTTAACAAACTTTCTAGGTCATTATGATGAACACGAACCTTTGAAAACCACTGCTGTTATATAGACCTATAAATCATTGTAGACTTTTTGGAAAGCAGATTGGCAAAACCTAATGAAATTGAAAATACATATATCCAGCACTCCTAATTCTAAAGATGTCTGCCATAGTAGGAAGCACTAGGAAATAAAGATATCTGGGCAAGGATATTTATTGCAGCTTTGTTATATGGCAAAAACTCTGAAAAAAAGATGAAGGCATAACAGAATATTGAATAAATACATCCAGTATTTGGAAAAAAGACTTAAAATATGAATTAGTGGTACATTAGGAGAGCTTTCAACAATTTTTTCCATGGAAGAAAACAAGTTGTATAAAAATCTGTCAATATAATCCAATTTTGTTATAATAAAAATTATAACTTTGCAACAAGTAAGCAGGAGAGAGAGAAGGGAAAAGGCAAAGAACATTTAAAAATACTATTAAGGGTGCCTAACATCAAAACAAAAACATATAAAATAATAATGGTAAAAAAAAAATTAGGGCAAATTGGTGACTTGCCCAAAGTCATGCACTTAATAAAGTGACAAAGCCTGAGTGGAAAGACAAATACTGATTCCAGACTCCTCTCTATTTCCACGATTACACATTATGTCTCATTCAAATGTTAAGTCCTGGAAGCAGCTGTTCAGTTCTGATCCAATTTTGTATTCATCCACAGAAGATCATACATAATAGCCACTCATTAAACATTTGTTGTGAGAATGGAGAAAAGAATATGCAATGCAAGCATATTTCCAAACACCAGGCCGGCAATACTGTGTTCATTTTACTTAACTGTTAGAAAATCTTCCGAAGTTCTATTTTGTTGCCTTTATCACATTCACATTGCTTGATAATAAAATGTTCAAAAGCTAACTCCAATTTACCAGCCCATGTCTATTCCCTCTCCTTTTCACATGCTTCCTCTAGTCCACCATTTCTGGGCTCACCAAAGCCTCTCTCTCAGCATCCCCTCAGTACTTTTACTTGAGACACTTGCCTCTTTTCCCCTTTGCTCTACCATATCCATCTGTTAAGGCCCAGTGTCTTTTCTCTCCCATAAAATTTTCTCTGAATAATTCATAGGTTTTTTTTTTCTGGGTAGTTATTTTTTCATGTATTTATATTGTCTTATTACCTACATTATCAAGCACCTATGGTCAGAGACTATACTAAAAGTTGCTTTGCCCACCCATTGGACCTTTCTCAATCCTTTACATATATACTAGGAATTTAATAAATGTCTGTACATGATTCAAGTTTTTGTGCTATGTAAACAGGAATATTTGTCCCTTGTCAATGTCAGCCTTCACATTGCTTGTTTTGATAGTGTCTGCAGCCCAGATGTCCTGAATGGAATTAATTATAGTCCCTCTGTGATCCCCTATCTCTGTGCTCTCTGCCCCAGTAACTGACACCACCATTAATTCAACTATCCAAGGCAAAAACATATATTTGATCCCTTATTTTTACCTCTTGCATTTAATTGGTTGCTAAATTTAACTGATCTTTCCACTACCACATGCTGCCCCTTCATGTATTTCTTTCCCTCCATCCACCCCACTGCTAATGCCCTGATTTATGTCCGGGTGCTCCCAGTTGCTATTGTGGCCATTTCCTAACTGATACCTCCAGGTCTTCATTCTCCAGTCTCTTCACAGGATCACCAGAGTTGGTAGTTGTCATTTCCCTTTTCAGAAAATCATTAAAAATAAAGAAGAAGTGTCATTGTATGACATCTTAAATCCCCTCCTTTTGGTTCTACTTGTAACTTTTTTGCCTGTTTCCTATCCCATACACACACACAAACACTGATTTAAACTCCAGCCCCTGTCATATAGGAAATAGTATCACAGATATTGTTAGTATTGTTAAAGGATAAATTCAAATGATTATTTTCTCTTTGTCTTGATTTTGAAGTTTGTCTTGATTTTGCCAACATCAGTGGGACTTTCTTCATTCTATTTTTGTTAATAAGTTACTCTACAAAACTCTAATTTTTATGTTATAATTTCAAAAACTTTTTTCCTTTTTTTTTATAATAAATTTACTTTATTGGTGTTCAATTTGCCAACATACAGAATAACATCCAGTGCTCATCCCGTCAAGTGCCCCCCTCAGTGCCCGTCACCCATTCACCCACCCCGCCGCCCTCCTCCCCTTCCACCACCCCCAGTTCATTTCCCAGAGTTAGGAGTCTTTATGTTCTGTCTCCCTTTCTGATATTGCCCACAAACTTCTTCTCCCTTCCCTTATATTCCCTTTCACTATTATTTATATTCCCCAAATGAATGAAACATATAATGTTTGTCCTTCTCCGATTGACTTACTTCACTCAGCATAATACCCTCCAGTTCCATCTACGTTGAAGCAAATGTGGGTATTTGTCATTTCTAATGGCTGAGGAATATTCCATTGTATACATAAACCACATCTTCTTTATCCATTCATCTTTCGATGGACACCAAGGCTCCTTCCACAGTTTGGCTATTGTGGGCATTGCTGCTAGAAACATCGGGGTGCAGGTGTCCCGGCCTTTCACTGCATCTGTATCTTTGGGGTAAATCCCCAACAGTGCAATTGCTGGGTCATAGGGCAGGTCTATTTGTAACTCTATGAGGAACCTCCACACCATTTTCCAAAGTGGCTGCACCAGTTCACATTCCCACCAACAGTGGAAGAGGGTTCCCTTTTCTCCACATCCTCTCCAACATTTGTTGTTTCCTGTCTTGTTAATTTTCCCCATTCTCACTGGTGTGAGGTGGTATCTCATTGTGGTTTTGATTTGTATTTCCCTGATGGCAAGTGATGCAGAGCATTTTCTCATATGCATGTTGGCCATGTCTATGTCTTCCTCTGTGAGATTTCTGTTCATGTCTTTTGCCCATTTCATGATTGGATTGTTTGTTTCTTTGGTGTTGAGTTTAATAAGTTCTTTATAGATCTTGGACACTAGCCCTTTATCTGATAGGTCATTTGCAAATATCTTCTCCCATTCTGTAGGTTGTCTTTGAGTTTTGTTGACTGTATCCTTTGCCGTGCAAAAGCTTCTTATCTTGATGAAGTCCCAATAGTTCATTTTTGCTTTTGTTTCTTTTGCCTTCGTGGATGTATCTTGCAAGAAGTTACTGTGGCTGAGTTCAAAAAGGGTGTTGCCTGTGTTCTACTCTAGGATTTTGATGGAATCTTGTCTCACATTTAGATTTTTCATCCATTTTGAGTTTATCTTTGTGTATGGTGCAAGAGAGTGGTCTAGTTTCCTTCTTCTGCATGTGGATGTCCAATTTTCCCAGCACCATTTATTGAAGAGACTGTCTTTCTTCCAGTGGATAGTCTTTCATCCTTTATCAAATATTAGTTGACCATAAAGTTCAGGGTCCACTTCTGGGTTCTCTATTCTGTTCTATTGATCTATGTGTCTGTTTTTGTGCCAGTACCACACTGCTTGATGACCACAGCTTTGTAGTACAAACTGAAATCTGGCATTGTGATGCCCCCAGATATGGTTTTCTTTTTTAAAATTCCCCTGTCTATTTGGGGTCTTTTCTGATTCCACACAAGTTTTAAGATAATTTGTTCCAACTCTCTGAAAAAAGTTCATGGTATTTTGATAGGGATTGCATTAAACGTGTAAATTGCCCTGGGTAACAATGACATTTTCACAATATTAATTCTTTTTTTTTTTGTCAATTTTTTTAAATTTATTTTTTATTGGTGTTCAATTTACTAACATACAGAATAACCCCCAGTGCCCGTCACCCATTCACTCCCACCCCCCGCCCTCCTCCCCTTCTACCACCCCTAGTTCATTTCCCAGAGTTAGCAGTCTTTACGTTCTGTCTCCCTTTCTCATATTTCCCACACATTTCTTCTCCCTTCCCTTCTATTCCCTTTCACTATTATTTATATTCCCCAAATGAATGAGAACATATAATGTTTGTTCTTCTCCGACTGACTTACTTCACTCAGCATAATACCCTCCAGTTCCATCCACGTTGAAGCAAATGGTGGGTATTTGTCATTTCTAATAGCTGAGGAATATTCCATTGTATACATAAACCACATCTTCTTTATCCATTCATCTTTCGTTGGACACCGAGGCTCCTTCCACAGTTTGGCTATCGTGGCCATTGCTGCTATAAACATCGGGGTGCAGGTGTCCCGGCGTTTCATTGCATTTGTATCTTTGGGGTAAATCCCCAACAGTGCAATTGCTGGGTCGTAGGGCAGGTATATTTTTAACTGTTTGAGGAACCTCCACACAGTTTTCCAGAGTGGCTGCACCAGTTCACATTCCCACCAACAGTGTATGAGGGTTCCCTTTTCTCCGCATCCTCTCCAACATTTGTTGTTTCCTGCCTTGTTAATTTTCCCCATTCTCACTGGTGTGAGGTGGTATCTCATTGTGGTTTTGATTTGTATTTCCCTGATGGCAAGTGATGCAGAGCATTTTCTCATATGCATGTTGGCCATGTCTATGTCTTCCTCTGTGAGATTTCTGTTCATGTCTTTTGCCCATTTCATGATTGGATTGTTTGTTTCTTTGGTGTTGAGTTTAATAAGTTCTTTATAGATCTTGGACACTAGCCCTTTATCTGATAGGTCATTTGCAAATATCTTCTCCCATTCTGTAGGTTGTCTTTGAGTTTTGTTGACTGTATCCTTTGCCGTGCAAAAGCTTCTTATCTTGATGAAGTCCCAATAGTTCATTTTTGCTTTTGTTTCTTTTGCCTTCGTGGATGTATCTTGCAAGAAGTTACTATGGCCGAGTTCAAAAAGGGTGTTGCCTGTGTTCTACTCTAGGATTTTGATGGAATCTTGTCTCACATTTAGATCTTTCATCCATTTTGAGTTTATCTTTGTGTATGGTGCAAGAGAGTGGTCTAGTTTCCTTCTTCTGCATGTGGGTGTCCAATTTTCCCAGCACCATTTATTGAAGAGACTGTCTTTCTTCCAATGGATAGTCTTTCCTCCTTTATCGAATATTAGTTGCCCATAAAGTTCAGGGTCCACTTCTGGATTCTCTATTCTGTTCCACTGATCTATGTGTCTGTTTTTGTGCCAGTACCACACTGTCTTGATGACCACAGCTTTGTAGTACAACCTGAAATCTGGCATTGTGATGCCCCCAGATATGTTTTTCTTTTTTAAAATTCCCCTGGCTATTCGGGGTCTTTTCTGATTCCACACAAATCTTAAAATAATTTGTTCTAACTCTCTGAAGAAAGTCCATGGTATTTTGATAGGGATTGCATTAAACGTGTATATTGCCCTGGGTAACATTGACATTTTCACAATATTAATTCTGCCAATCCATGAGCATGGAATATTTTTCCATCTCTTTGTGTCTTCCTCAATTTCTTTCAGAAGTGTTCTATAGTTTTGAGGGTATAGATCCTTTACATCTTTGGTTAGGTTTATTCCTAGGTATCTTATGCTTTTGGGTGCAATTGTAAATGGGATTGACTCCTTAATTTCTCTTTCTTCAGTCTCATTGTTAGTGTATAGAAATGCCACTGACTTCTGGGCATTGATTTTGTATCCTGCCACGCTACCGAATTGCTGTATGAGTTCTAGAAATCTTGGGGTGGAGACTTTTGGGTTTTCTATGTAGAGTATCATGTCATCGGCGAAGAGGGAGAGTTTGACTTCTTCTTTGCCAATTTGAATGCCTTTAATGTCTTTTTGTTGTCTGATTGCTGAGGCTAGGACTTCCAGTACTATGTTGAACAGCAGTGGTGAGAGTGGACATCCCTGTCTTGTTCCTGATCTTAGGGGAAAGGCTCCTAGTGCTTCCCCATTGAGAATGATATTTGCTGTGGGCTTTTCATAGATGGCTTTTAAGATGTCGAGGAATGTTCCCTCTATCCCTACACTCTGAAGAGTTTTGATCAGGAATGGATGCTGTATTTTGTCAAATGCTTTCTCTGCATCCAATGAGAGGATCATATGGTTCTTGGTTTTTCTCTTGCTGATATGATGAATCACATTGATTGTTTTACAGGTGTTGAACCAGCCTTGTGTCCCAGGGATAAATCCTACTTGGTCATGGTGAATAATTTTCTTAATGTACTGTTGGATCCTATTGGCCAGTATCTTGTTGAGAATTTTTGCATCCATGTTCATCAGGGATATTGGTCTGTAATTCTCCTTTTTGGTGGGGTCTTTGTCTGGTTTTGGAATTAAGGTGATGCTGGCCTCATAGAACGAATTTGGAAGTACTCCATCTCTTTCTATCTTTCCAAACAGCTTTAGGAGAATAGGTATGGTTTCTTCTTTAAACGTTTGATAAAATTCCCCTGGGAAGCCATCTGGCCCTGGACTCTTGTGTCTTGGGAGGTTTTTGATGACTGCTTCAATTTCCTCCCTGGTTATTGGCCTGTTCAGGTTTTCTATTTCTTCCTGTTCCAGTTTTGGTAGTTTGTGGCTTTCCAGGAATGCAGTCCATTTCTTCTAGATTGCCTAATTTATTGGCGTATAGCTGTTCATAATATGTTTTTAAAATCGTTTGTATTTCCTTGGTGTTGGTAGTGATCTCTCCTTTCTCATTCATGATTTTATTAATTTGAGTCTTCTCTCTCTTCTTTTTAATAAGGCTGGCTAATGGTTTATCTATCTTATTAATTCTTTCAAAGAACCAACTCCTGGTTCTGTTGATCTGTTCCACAGTTCTTCTGGTCTCGATTTCGTTGAGTTCTGCTCGAATCTTTATTAACTCCCTTCTTCTCTTGGGTGTAGGATCTATTTGCTGTTTTTTCTCTAGCTCCTTTATGTGTAAGGTTAGCTTTTGTATTTGAGTTCTTTCCAGTTTTTGAATGGATGCTTGTATTGCGATGTATTTCCCCCTTAGGACTGCTTTTGCTGCATCCCAAAGATTTTGAACGGTTGTATCTTCATTCTCATTAGTTTCCATGAATCTTTTTAATTCTTCCTTAATTTCCTGGTTGACCCTTTTATCTTTTAGCAGGATGGTCCTTAACCTCCACGTGTTTGAGGTCCTTCCAAACTTCTTGTTGTGATTTAGTTCTAATTTCAAGGCATTATGGTCTGAGAATATGCAGGGGACGATCCCAATCTTTTGGTATCGGTTCAGACCCGATTTGTGACCCAATATGTGGTCTATTCTGGAGAAAGTTCGATGTGCGCTTGAGAAGAATGTGTATTCAGTTGAGTTTGGATGTAAAGTTGTGTAGATATCTGTGAAATCCATCTGGTCCAGTGTATCATTTAAAGCTCTCGTTTCTTTGGAGATGTTGTGCTTAGAAGACCTATCAAGTATAGAAAGAGCTAGATTGAAGTCACCAAGTATAAGTGTATTATTATCTAAGTATTTCTTCACTTTGGTTAATAATTGATTTATATATTTGGCAGCTCCCACATTCGGGGCATATATATTGAGGATTGTTAAGTCCGCTTGTTGAATAGATCCTTTAAGTATGATATAGTGTCCCTCTTCATCTCTCACTACAGTCTTTGGGGTAAATTTTAGTTTATCTGATATAAGGATGGCTACCCCTGCTTTCTTTTGAGGACCATTCGAATGGTAAATGGTTCTCCAACCTTTTATTTTCAGGCTATAGGTGTCCTTCTGTCTAAAATGAGTCTCTTGTAGACAGCAAATAGATGGGTCCTGCTTTTTTATCCAGTCTGAAACCCTGCGCCTTTTGATGGGGTCATTAAGCCCGTTCACATTCAGAGTTACTATTGAGAGATATGAGTTTAGTGTCACCATGGTATCTATTCAGTCCTTGTTTTTGTGGACTGTTCCACTGAACTTCTTCTTAAAGGGGAATTTTAAGAGTCCCCCTTAAAATTTCTTGCAGAGCTGGTTTGGAGGTCACATATTCTTTTAGTTGCTGCCTGTCTTGGAAGCTCTTTATCTCTCCTTCCATTCTGAATGAGAGCCTTGCTGGATAAAGTATTCTTGGTTGCATGTTCTTCTCATTTAGGACCCTGAATATATCCTGCCAGCCCTTTCTGGCCTGCCAGGTCTCTGTGGAGAGGTCTGCTGTGACCCTAATACTCCTCCCCATAAAAGTCAGGGATTTCTTGTCTCTTGCTGCTTTAAGGATCTTCTCTTTACCTTTGGAATTTGCAAGCTTCACTATTAAATGTCGAGGTGTTGAACGGTTTTTATTGATTTTAGGGGGGGATCTCTCTATTTCCTGGATCTGAATGCCTGTTTCCCTTCCCAGATTAGGAAAGTTTTCAGCTAGGATTTGTTCAAATACATATTCTGGCCCTCTGTCCCTTTCGGCGCCCTCGGGAACCCCAATTAAACATAGTTTTTTCTTTCTCAGGCTGTCGTTTATTTCCCTTAATCTATCTTCATGGTCTTTTAATTGTTTGTCTCTTTTTTCCTCAGTTTCCCTCTTTGCTATCAACTTGTCTTCTATGTCACTCACTCGTTCTTCCACCTCGTTAACCCTCGTTGTTAGGACTTCTAGTTTGGATTGCATCTCATTCAATTGATTTTTAATTTCTGCCTGATTAGCTCTAAATTCTGCAGTCATGAAGTCTCTTGAGTCCTTTATACTTTTTTCTAGAGCCACCAGTAGCTGTATAATAGTGCTTCTGAATTGGCTTTCTGACATTGAATTGTAATCCAGATTTTGTAACTCTGTGGGAGAGAGGACTGTTTCTGATTCTTTCTTTTGAGGTGAGGTTTTCCTTCTAGTCATTTTGCTCAGTGCAGAGTGGCCAAAAGCAAGTTGTATTGGGAAAAAGAGAAAAAGAGAGGAGAGAAAGAAGGAAAGAAAAGAGAAAGAGAAAAAAAGGAAGAAAAAAAGAAAAAAAAAGAAGAAAAAGAGAAAGAAAAAGAAAGAAAGGGGAAAAAAAGGGTGGGGAAAGCAAACAAATCAAAAAGAAAAAGAAAAAAAAACCACGGGGGAGTATCTTCTGATTCTGTGTACTTTAAGTCCCTTGGCTTCCCCTGGAACTTGTCCGTCTAGCTGGTGTTCTGGGGGAGGGGCCTGCTGTGCTGATTCTCGGGTATGAGCACTTGGGGGAGCTGCTGTGCCCCTGCCTGGTGCAGGGCTCAGTGGGGGTTGTTTACCCCGTGAGGCCGCGGGAGGAACAGCCCCAGTGGTGGGGCCAGCTCTGGAGCCCTGGATTCAGCCCCCGCAGTGACTACAGAGCTCTCGGTCTGCAGGGCCTGGAGGCTCCGGGGCGGGGCCGCTGATCTGCTCAGCTCGGGGCAGGAGCGTCCTCGCTGTCCTGGGCCCTCCCGGCCTCTGCCTGTCCCGGGGGGAGGCGGGATCCTGGGCTGTGTCCCGGCGCCCTGTGCTCCCGGGGCCTGCGCTGTTGGATTCTGCTCCCGCCCCGCAGCCCCCTCCGCGGAGCCGCCGCCCGAGCCCCCCGAGCTGCTCCCCCCCGCAGCCCCCTCCGCGGAGCCGCCCCCGAGCCCCCCGAGCTGCTCCGGGTCCCGCGTGCGCGCTGCAGCCCTTAGGGAGCTCGGCGCACTCTCCCGGGGCGCAGGTGCCTGTTAGTGTCCCGGAGAGCCCGAGGGCATCCCCGCCCTCCTGGGTCCTGCTCCAACTCCCTGTGAGCCCCTTTCTGCCCGGGAAGGTCGGTGCAGCTCCTGCTCCTCCGGGACGGGGCTCTCCTGTCCTGGGGACACTCGCCCCGGCCTCAGCCCGGCTCCTCGCGGGGCCCCTCCCCCTTGGAGGCCTTTGTTCCTTTATTTCTTTTTCCCCGTCTTCCTACCTTGATAGAAGCGCGAACTCTTCTCACCGTAGCATTCCAGCTGGTCTCTCTTTAAATCTCAGGCCGAATTGATAGATTTTCAGGATAATTTGAAGGTTTTCTAGGTAATTTGGTGGGGACAGGTGATTTGGGGACCCTACTCTTCCACCGTCTTGCTCCTCCCCCCCACAATATTAATTCTTCCAATCCATGAGCATGGAATATTTTTCCATCTCTTTGTGTCTTCCTCAATTTCTTTCAGAAGTGTTCTGTAGTTTTTAGGGTATAGATCCTTTACATCTTTGGTTAGGTTTATTCCTAGGTATCTTATGCTTTTGGGTGCAATTGTAACTGGGATTGACTCCTTAATTTCTCTTTCTTCAGTCTCATTGTTAGTGTATAGAAATGCCACTGATTTCTGGGCATTGATTTTGTATCCTGCCACGCTGCCAAATTGCTGTATGAGTCCTAGCAATCTTGGGGTGGAGGCTTTTGGGTTTTCTGTGTAGAGTATCATGTCATCAGCGAAGAGGGAGAGTTTGACTTCTTCTTTGCCAATTTGAATGCCTTCTATTCACACTTGATTGTGAGGTCTCTGAGACGAGAGACTGTGACAGACTCTTCTGTGTAGTCTCATAGCATCTCGTCCAAATGTGGTACACAGTGATTGATCCTTAACTGTTTGATGAATGTAAGAAAGAATGAATGGTTTCTCTCATCTAATTATGCTGAGGAATTGTTTATACTAAATGCTTCACATTGTCCCATTTATTTCTTTCAGCTAGCAATAGCAAGCATGTATTTGTTTTCAATATGTGATTTAATATTTCACTTTGTATCTTAATTAGGGTAATATATGTACACAGGAAAAAACATTCTTTAAATAGTTAATAGAGAAAAATACCAGTTCCTCACTCCTTAGTGTGATATTTTCAGCTCTTTTAATTATTTCTTGTGCTTTTGTGGGCATATATTTTTAACTTAAGTGTATACTAAAATTTATTAGTTTATTGATTGTATACATTATCTATTGATTTACAGTTATACTTGGTAAATGAATAGTTAGCTGTGTCCAGTAGAAAAGACCCTACTCTGCAGCCAGTTGATTCTCAAAGAGATTGAGCCTATGACTTACCCTGTGTTAGCCTCTGACTCTCTGCCACCCACCTGATTTGTTAGCTTAAATGATATGATCATTGGTGTAAGTCTTGGGACTCTGTAGAGTCCACTGTAATGCTACTAAGTTTTAAGTTGACACTTGTGTTTAAATATTGGTTTAAAATTAATTTCTTATATTTGTATTTGTTAAACACTATAATCCTTCATTAAAGTCCCTATATTGTCATCATCTATATACTTTCATGCATTCACTCATAGGACTTTTGGAAAATGCTAGTGCCATTTCCAGTTTGGAAATCCATGGAAATACAAATAGTGTAGAAATAACATCAGTAGGGAACAGTTCTTCCTTTGAAATTTTTAAGAAAACATTGTAGCAATATCATTATTAGGCAAAATTAAAGAAATTTCAGAGCAGTTCAGTACATCTGCAAGAGACAATTTGTGAATGGTAGTTTTTGTTTCTCTTTCATCATCCAGATACAACTTCTTTCCTCAAGGGGAAATGGTGTCAAACATAAGATGTGTTTGTCCTAGACATGTTCATTTAGTCAGAAGAGGTCAATGAAAGGCTATAGGATCTCCAAAAGGATTTCTCTTTATTATACATTGGCCAAGAATGTACAACAAAGATAGAGATAAGGTAAAGAAAGCAAAAGTAGGTGCGGTCTAATCTTAGATGGTCTGTTATTTAGGAAGAGTGAAAGAAGTTGTAATTGTTAAAACTACAGACCAGGTGATGCTTCATATCACTATGTGGTCAGATTATTAACAATGGTGTTGTCATGAGGAACATCATTATTATGTCTGAGCCATGTGTGTGCAGGTCTCTTAGTGATTCACGGTGATATCATCAGTGTGGGCTAGGGGGATACTGGCAAAAACAAAGACTGCATCCAGTAGAGGTAGGGCCAAAGAAAGCTGGCTTTTGAGTCAACGCTAATCTCTACAGGATCTACACTGGGGAAAGCCCAGAGTGTTTCCATTACCAAACCCAAGCAAATAGAATTTTAATGAAAATAAACACTTTATTAAATAAATGGGCTCCTATACAAATTTGAAATGGAGAAAAACAAATACAATGAAATAAAATAGTGTCCCATCTCCTAACATATTTCCAGAAGTCAATCTTTGGGTGAAGCAATTACTGTTTCTTCAGTAGGTATGCTTTTGGAGTGTGACGTTTTTCATCTGGCATGTCTTTGTCTATTACTTTCTTTGTGGGCTGTTGAACTGAATAGACACAGACATTACTCAGAATGAGGATGGAGACTGTCTGTTTTCTAGTAACAGAGCTTTATTTTAAATGTCTACTTTGCCCCAGAATTTTTTTTGTAATAATGCAATAAAAAATCTTATGATGTTTATCAGCATCAGATCTAGAGAGAGATTTAGATTTCTCAAAGCTTGAAGGTGCCTTACAAAAGGATGAGTTTTAAACAATGGACTTGCTTTTCTGACATCTGAAACTGCCATGGAAAGTTTTTTTTTTTCCTTTCAGAATTGGGACATTTAAACAACTTCAAATCATTATTTTTCATTTTAAAAATCATATTTCATGAAAAAGCACATGTGTGCGTAAGTTGATTGCATACAGAAAAGAGCTCATGACTAGCTTTTTATCATTGAGTTAATTTTTTGTTTTTCTTTTAATAATATGTATTTATATTATTTATATAAGATGACACTCCTGCATTTAGCCAGATTAAAATAATTCAATACTATTCAATTCAATAATTGAATATTACTCCTCATATCTTGAAATGGAAATAATGAAAATGCCTTCTTAGAAAATAAGAGTTCATTTTACTTGCTCCTGGAGTCTTATATGAATCATAGAAAAAAATATTAATTTGACTCATACACAAGGATTTTTTCTGTATTAAATGAGAAATGACTTAACTCTATATTACAGTCTTATTACCATATCAAGTATTATAGTTAATTTTTTTCCTAATTTTTTTCTAAATGAAGTTTGAAAATTCATTCCAATGTCCAGCATAATATAATATTGCACTGTGATATAAAATTGAGAGACCAACATTGGAGCTCCATCTTGGCCATGGATTTGCTGTGTGGTTTTAGATCTAATCAAGTAATCTCCTTAGGTGACAGTATCTGCACCTGAAGAAATCAACAGCGGGTTGAATATAATGGTATCTGAGGCTTTCCTTGGCTTATGCATTAGGTAAAAGCCTTTGGTCACAACTGATATGTATTTTACCTTAGTCATCAGAAGTTTTCTCTGGACCTACCTCATATAAGGAAAGATGCTATATTATATTCTCCTTACCCAGAATCAAACTGTTTTCAAATTCACTTGTAGCTGGGAATGAAGAGTTCTTCCCATAGGGGCATATGTTTTCTATTTGGAAAACAGATCTGCAGAGGACATTCTAATCAGGCTTGTGCACCTTCCTTTCAACTTGACTGCTCAGTAAACAAAACAATACCTCCAAACTATTCCAAACACCAGCATGAGCTGCCATCCTTGATAAGTTATTGTGTGAATCTCTCTTTCCTTTTTGCTTTTATTGGAAGTGACAGTATTTCTGCATCAAATTAAATCTGGCCCACATGGAGCTCTTTTACACAGAAAAGGAGAGAACATGGGTTGCTGGCAAATATAAGGTAAATACAGAACTTCTGATAGTGTTTGGGTACTATGAAGCTTATTTGTTGCCACAGACCAGCAATGGCTACATTGTTCACAAGTAGTGAGGCTGTGATAAAGTTGTGCAATTCCTCCAGACGTTGTGGTACATGTCAACATATCTAATTGTGGTAACTTTTTTTTTTTTTTTTTTTTTTAAGATTTTACTTATTTGAGAGAGAGAGAGAGAGCATGATTAGGAGGCATGGGGCAGAAGGGGAGGGAAAAGCAGACCCTCTGCTGAGCAGGGAGCCCGATTCCAGGCTCCATCCCAGGACCCTGAGATCAGGACCTGAGCAGAAGGCAGATGCTTAACCAACTAAGCCACCCAGGTGCCCCTAATTGTGCTGTTATGGACTATTTTACTTCTTTCTATTCCTTTTTGGTCACTATAGAAAGGACTGGCTTATTAGCCTGGGTGGAACAAGAAATATGGCACTCAGTCTTGATTCTGAAATGTAATCTGGGGTCTAGGAAAATGGGGTTTGAAAGTATTCTGAGCTTATTTGAGTATATTCAGCAGTTTGAGTGAAACTTTACTAACCTGAATATCATGAACTGACAGAACATGAACTTGAAGACATGTTAGCTCTTTATAGGGTGACAAACTCACTATCCCTGGTGTCAAAATATGACTAGTTGTATTTTGTTCAAAACTTAGTAAACAATGTTATGACATTACAAGTTGAGGCATAACTTGATTTTGGATCTACAGTTTTGAGTTCATAGGGGCTGTCTTGCTTCTTAGCTTACATTTTCTGCTTATTGATATGTGACATTCATTCAACAGGGATTTCATGTCTTCCAGGTACTTTGCTAGATATTGTGACTATAAATATAGCTCAAAGTTGACTGGAATTTTGGGGAGTTACAGAGTTTAGATATTACTTATCTCTTGGTTTCTAGATAATAATTAACCCTTGAGGTTCTTTATGGGGGAAAGTCCAATGAATTCACTATTATATTCAGATAGAGAACTCTGAGTCCTTGGCATACACAGGTCCATCCTACATTTTGAGAATGGGGTGAGGTCCCCTAGAATATTCTAGGAACTCAGTACTGAAATTTGCTAATGAACCTAGCATTTAATTCTTTTCATTAGTTTTAAGAGCCTTGGTTTCAAAATCTTTTCACCTATGAGTAAAGAAAAGACAATTCTGAGGAAGAATAAAAGCAATAAAATTTCCTACTCATGGTCATGCAGATTTTTTCTGAAAGATATAGGAGAAGATTTAGGTGGAATCACATAGAGTGATTCGATACAGGGTTCTTGGATCCTGTTTGTAGGTTATCAGAAGACTAGGAACACCCTACTTCATGAAAAGCTAAGCCAAATTCATTTGTTTTATGCTTATTATTTCCTTTTTGTATGTCCTTTGTATTCACTGTTTTTCTTTTTTTAACTTCTTGATATGGACACTAAGATTATTGTCTTTTGGCCATTATTTTTTAATATATACATTTAAGGCTATAAGTTTTCCTTAAACCATGACTGTAGTTATATAAGTTTTGATATGTACTATATTTATTATACAGCTAATCCTTAAACAATATGGGTTTGAACTGCACAGGACCACTTATATGTAGATTTTTTCCCCATAAATACAGTACTATAAATGTGTTTTCTCTTCCTTTTGATTTTCTTAGTAACCTTTTCTCTAGCTTGCTTTATTGTAAGAATACAGTATATAATTCATTAGCATACCAAATATATCCTTTGAATATTTTATTGTGAGGCTTCTGGTCAACAGTAGGCCATTAGTAGTTACGTTTTTGGAGAGTTGAAGTTATATGTGGATTTTTGACTGCACAAAAGTTGACATTCCTAATCCCTGTGTTGTTTGAGGGTCAACTCTTAATTCAGTTAAAAGTAGTTTCTAGTTTTCATTGTTTCTTCTTTGACCCATGGATTAGAGATGTATTCCTTAACTTCAAAATAGAGACATTCTAGTTATCTTTTTGATATAATCTCTAGCTTAATTCCACTGTAATTAGAGTATATCCTCCATATTATTTCAATTCTTTGAAATTTGGTGAGATTTTCTATATAGTCCAGTGTACATCATTTTGGAAATTTTCTGTAAACATTTGAGAAAGATGTTTTGGGGGTACAGTGTTCTAATAGGATGAAGTCAGCTTGCTAATCATGTTGTATAAGTCTGCTCTCTACTTTCTGATCTTTGGGTCTACATATTAACCAAGTATTTATTACAAATTTCTGTTGTTTATATCAAATGCTTTTTTACATCTATTGAAATGTTGTATTACTTTCTCTTTATAATGTGGTAAATTACATGTATTTTTTTTTTTAAAGATTTTATTTGAGAGAGGGAGGGTGTGAGATTGAGAGCATGAGCGGGGGGGGGGGGGGGGGGGGGGGGGAGAAGGGTGAAGGGAAAGAGGGAAGCAGACTCTGCTGAGCAGGGAGCCCAATTCATGGCTGGATCCCAAGACCCTGAGGTCATGACCCAAGCCAAAGGCAGCCATTTAACGAACTGGGCCACTCAGGTACCCTGTATTGATTTTTAAATGTTAAATGAACTCTCTATTTTAGTCCTGATGAATTATCTTTTTTTAAATATGTCTGTGAATTTGTTTACTAGTATTTTGTTCCTTTTGATTGTGTTGCTTAATGTCTTTTGCCACTTTGGAAAACCCCGAGCTATTATCTCTCATTGTTCTGTCACATTCTCTTTCTCCTTTCCCTCTGGGATTCCAAATACTTGCATATTAGAACCTTTCAATATCCTCCATATTATTTTTACATTCTCTTCTGTACTTCTTAACTTTCAAAGGTTTAGTATGTGTATTTTTTCCTGATCTTTGTCCCATTTCACTAATTCACTCTTCACCTTTATACAGTTTTATTAAAATTATTCATCATGTTCTTAATATCCATTATTGTATTTCTTCAGTTCCACAGTTTTCATTTCATTTTAAAAATACATTTCTGTTCTATTGCAAATTTTTTCTTCTTAAAAAATTTCTGATTATATTACTATTTGTGATATAATGTGATATAATCATATCTCGTACCTTCATAGTCCTGATATCCTATGTGTTTGTTTCTATTATTTGTATTTCCTCTGAGTTTTTGGTCATTTGGCCATCTTATTTTCAGTATGCCTGTTTTTTAATTTGTTTTGTTTTGTTTTTGTTTGTTTTTAAATACAAAATATTGTATTTGATAGCTTTTAACAGTATTTTGGAGCCCTGGCTCATTTTTTTCTTTTTTCAAGAAAGAATTTCTCTTTATTTCTTGTCGGCATCTAACTTAAGAGTCACCAACAATCCCATTTGTCTACTTTCAAAATGAGAAAAATCCTTGAGGAAACCAAATGCCTGGATCATGTTTCTGGACAGTTCTCTTCATCTTCCTCCTCCTTTGCCTCCTCCTCCTCATTTACTTGTTTGTTTATTTATTTATGTACCCTTTATATCTTCACTGCCTCAATAGTTCTACAGTGCCTATAAAAGAGATCTGAAACTGTTTTCTCCAGCTCTTCTTGTTTTTAAGAAGTGGGGATGGGCCAAATTTAGTTAATCCAGTTTTGCCTAGAGCTAAATCCAAAACTAAAATCTTGGTTCAGTGTACCCTATTCTCTTTACTCACAGTCTTCTCTATTTTAGGAAATATACTCAATTCCTCAATCATGAAATACAGGAGTCATTCGTGATTTGTCACTTTCTCATACATCTCACATCCAACTCATGAGTATATCCTGCCAATTCTTCTTCCAATTTTTTTTTTTTTTTAATTCTCTGACTTCATTGCTACCACTAAGTCTGAGCCACCTTTCTCTCTTTATTCCTTTGAAGTAACCTTTGTACTGGTCTCTTTACTTCTATTGATTCTTAACAAATAAGCAAGAGTTATCATCCAATAAAGGACCTTGTCTTCCTTAATGTAAATAACTGTAGAGGAGCTTAAATTTAGAATAAAATCCACTCTTTAGCATAGCTGCCAAGACCATACACAATCTTCCTTCTGACTCTTGTCCCACTTCATCTCACATTCATTTCTTCTTTTTAAGCTATGTGTCAGCTATATTTCTTTCTTTACAACTTCTCAAACACACACAGTTGTTCCTACCCCTTTCCTCACCTACAGGGCATTATATGGTCTTTGTACATGCTATTTCCCTGCCACTCTGTGGGCTAAGTCCTCTTATCTTTCAGGTATTCACTTAAATATTACATTAGTGAGGTTGCCCACATTTTGTGATATAGATATCATGCCATAAAAATGTAGAAGAAAATTAAATACAAGTGAGGAAATAAGTAGTTAAGAAATGATGTTTGGGAATATAAATTGAAACACAAACTAAACATAGCATATAGCTAATGCCAAGCTTTGGGAGATGGTGGGTATTAAGCAGTCATGGAAAACATGCTTATAGAGGTAGAGTTTATCTATGTTATGAAGAAGTTTAGGAGACAGACAGAAGAGCTTACATTTGACATATAGTAGAAGCAACAGAGGAGAAGGAGAAGGGTGATACGATGAAAACATGGATTAAAGATTAGACTGATAGTGGTGTGTGGGGTGGCCTAGAGGTTGGGAGGAATAAGTAAGGGTCAGCTTTGTGGCTGCCCTTATAATCCAGGTGTGAGCTGATGAGAGGTTGGATGAGAGTGATAGTAGTCAGGATGGAGAAAGTATGAATTTCAAAGGACAGTTTGGCAGGACCTGATGATTGATGGGATATAAGGAGTTAAGAGGAATGAGGAGTCAAAGCTGACTCCATGATTTTGGGCCTGGAAGATGGGGGACTGGGAAATAAGGAGAGGTAATAAATTCATTATATTTACATTGATTTGAAGTAACAACAAGTTATATGAGGGAAGAATTGCCCCAGAAGTGGAAAATGAAGATGTTTGTCTTCAAAGAATAGGATAAAGCTAGAGAGGTGGTGATAGACCCCAGTGTCCTGTTAAAAGATCTCTCTCAGTGCCTCACTTTCCCTCTAAGAGTCAGCAGCAGACAGACTGAAACTGCAATGTCTGGCCTTAGAAAGTGGGTTCTAAAGCTGAGCAATCTCACAGTGCTCATCTACTTCTTGACTTCCTTTTTTTTTGTAAGAAGATAACAAAAACTTTTCTGGCCATAACAGAGATAAGGAGAGGTCATAGTTTGGAATTCTCTTGCTATGGTTTTCTAACATGCTGGGTTTATAAAACCCTAAGTATGTTTTTTGCCCTAAGTACGATTCTTATTTTTTAAACCCATATGTATTTTGGAGTCAATTTAATCCATATGTTTCTGATTAATTTATGCTTAGCTCATCAAAATGTTGTTTTAAGAAGAAAAGCTTATAAAAAAAACAGAGTCATGCTTCACCAGCCACTGATGAAATCAACTCCAGAAGACTGTAGTTAGTCAGAAAATCAGACAGGCTAGGGGTCCAATGGATTCCAAAATTTGGAAACTCATTATTTTGACCCCAGTGAAACTGAGTATGTTCAACACTTGGGGGAAAAAATCTTAGTGTTTTTTTTTTTTTTTTTAACATGTGTTTGTTTTAAATTTCTGGATGTATTGATTTGTTCTTTGGATTAACTATAATTTCTTTATTTTGTTGTTCAGCCAGCTTCCGGGTTCCTATTCATATAGTCAACTCAGGAGGACTCTGGGAAAATAATATGGCTATTTTCATGGTGTGTATCTGCAAGTGGGTTTTTGTCAGTTAAAAGACATCTCTGCAGAATAGACCATGAGAATTTTAATAGAAAATCTATAGATTTCATCTACTTGAGTCATAAAGGAATTATGCATTTATTTCTGACACTGTATTCAAGAATTAACAACAAAATAGTTTTAAAACTAACTCATTATCTGAGATTACTTGTGCCTTGGAAAAATCCTAAAAGACATAAATATTAGGTATATTCCAGAGTTAGAATTTAAATATTTTTTCTAATATCAGAACATTTGCTTGGAAATCAGAAATAAATTTCAGCAAAATACAATCTTAATTTAAAAATAACTCTGCCTTTCCCTCTTTGCAGATATGGTATCATACACTTGCTCCCTCAATGTTTGTTTTTGCCTTATCTTTCTTCTCATTTTCCTCCTCACAGATTCTGGATGATCTCAGCCACTTCAAGGTTTGATGGTCATCCATGATGTTCAAACTTATATTGACTTCAGTCAATTTCCTCATGTTCTAGACTAATGTATCCAAATACTTCCACTTAAATGTCCAATGGAATAAAAAGATGGACTTGCCCTAACACAACTCAAATTCATTTTTCAATTTCCTTTTTTTCTTCCTCCTCTTTGTCCTATAGTCTCTAATCTAGCATATGGTATCACCATTCACCTTGTAAGCCAAACTGAGTACATTCCTTTCTCTTCACTGCCAGCATCTAATCAGGCACAAACCTTCCAGCTCTACCTCTTGAATGACTTTCACATTTTTCGACTTTTCTCCATCTGCACTTCCACAGCCAGGAGGCAGGTTTCCCCCTTTGTATAATTTTTTTCTAGTCTTGTTTCTTTCCAATAAAAATCTTTTCACTACTCACTGCCATTGCCACTATTCGAAAATAAAAATATGGTCATTTTTCTCAGGTGCTTAAAACTTTAGCATTACTTATTTTCTGTATGACAAAACCAAATCATTGTGCATTGCTTCTGAGATACAACATGATATTTTCCATTTACTCCTCAAAGCTCATTTCCTTCCACTCTCACCCCCTCACTTCAAATTCAGCCATACTGGATTTTAAGTAAAAGTTCTTCAGGCCACCTTTTTCTCCTTTAGCCCCATGTTCTTATCCACAGTGTCCCATTTGCTTGGAATATTCATCTTCTACACTCTTTGCCTGGATCACTCCTACTTACCCTTCAGTTCTGGGTTCAAACATAACATTTTCCAAAAAGCCCTCTCTTACCACATTATCTCCATATTCTATAAGAGCCTTTGTTCCTTTTTAAGTCATAATATTCAGAACATTTGATTTCACTTTAATGGCTTGTTTAATCATAAATTTCTTAAGAATATAAACTCTCTGAAGACATGTTTCTTGGCATCTTTACTTATCACTGAATCCCCAACTTCTAGCACAATCAACACCAGGCATATAACAGGTTTTCTGTTAATATTTGTGGAACAAATGAGTAAAAAACTTTTTCATATCTCTGTGCTTTTATACACATTTCCTTTGTCTCGAATGGCTTCTTTGTCCTGTTCGATCAGTGAATTCCCACTTTGCTTTGATAATTCATTAACATCCCACAGAACTGGTTTCTACAATACACACTCTAGGAAATGCTGATGTAGTCCAACTCTCTCCTTTGACACAACAGGAAATTGAAGCCCAGAGAAATAAAGTGATTTTGAAGGTCAAACAGCTGGCTATACTGGGAAATCAGAATGCAAGTGTCCTCCTAATGTGCAAATTCTCTTGCCAATGAGAACTTTATTTCATTTATAAAATTTTCATTTTTTAATGACATTGGATCACTTTTTAATTTACTATTTGCTAACAAGGACATATTTTATCACCAGTTTCTAGTTCATTCAATAACAAAAAGAAATTCAGGTAGTAAAAGATGAGTACTCATATGCCATTGATAATGGGAGAATGAGAACATTAACAAAAGGATGAAGTGGGCTGCACCATCTGAGTAAATTTTTCCACAGGAATAAAATGATCAGTGCTGCACATCATCAGAGTTTGGAGTCTCTCCTTGGGAATTTGGTGTTTATTTTAACCAACACTTTTTAAAAAAATATGTTGCTCCTCCCTAAAGATGTAAAATTTCACCATTTATTAAGTCTTCTTGGCTGAGTTGAAGATTGTAGCATCCACATTCTCACATGCAAAATATTTCCTAATCACAGCAAACGTTTCACATCTGCTCTGAGTAACTGGCCAAAGACCAAGAAATAGAAGCATTCTTAGAGGATCTTTGTTGATCCCCAGCCAGTCTCCTTGACATTGGAGAAGAACTACAGTGAGAGGGATGCCTCCCCCACCCTCTTTCTTCTCTCCAAGTATTTTTTCTTTTGGTTACTTGATGACACCCTCTGCATAGAAAGCACACCCCTCTATGCTAATGTTCAGGAACTGGGCCAGAGTTCCAGTTGTGTCTTTAGTTCTGTCTGCTCTTTCCACACCCATTGGAAAGCCAAGAACAGATCTGTGTGACTTCCAACTGTTTCTTGGCTACCCTAGTCTCACTTTTACCACATGGAAATTCTTCACCCATTATAATCAAACTTAACTCCAACACTTAATAAACACTCAAGTGGTGATTTACAAAGATCCAACTAATAGCATATTCATTTTCTTGTTCAGCTCTTATTTATTGGTAGTATTGTCTATTCTCAAAATTTCATAGTCTTAGTCAGTCTATTGTGTTTTTGGCTAACCTATCGACCAAATGAGAAGAGACTCTTGTCAGTCTTTGGAGTAAAGAAGAATGGAGTTTCCTAAAGATTATTCACATTGGAAATGATTTTGTGTGCTTTCATTACGATCCAACTTCCTCTATTTATTGGAAGCAAAGATTCAGCCAGTGATGAATGTCATAGCTTGTAAGGCATTTTCATTACTATCACCTGGTTTCTAGGCATAAATTCAAGTGAGTGGCAGAGTGAGAACATTGCTGATAAAGTCTTAGATGGATATGAAGCATTGGCACAGAAGGGAAGATTCTTAAGCAACATATTTGATGGCAAGTGACAGAAAACCTAATATAGATGGGCTGAAAAACTAACTCAGAATGAAATTAAGAAGAAGATATCCTAGCTTAGAACTGAAAAAATCAGAGGTAGATTGGCTTCAGGCATGACTGGATCTAAGAAGTGACAATGACATCAGAATTAGTTCTCCTACTATCACCTCTGTTTTCTTTTGTGATGGTTCCATTCTCAAACAGACTTTTCCTCTATGATGGCAGTTAAGCTTTCAACATTTCCGTGTATACCTTTTCTTGCTTGAAATGTACTTGAGTAACCTCAGTAGAAAAGAAAGTGCAAAAGTGGTAAGATTAACTTTAATTTCCCTGAACCAGTAAGAGCAGCTCTGTGTGGATGCTGATTGGCCAGACCTCAGTCATATACCTTCTCCAAGTCACATGGAATAAGAATAAAATTGAGATGGTTTCTCACAGGATTATCAGAATCTTGTTACCTTAATAAAGGGGAACATATACTTGCCAGGATGAGATAACTCATCTCCACTAAGGTTTCATAACTGGTTCTACTGAGATATATGTGCAGATTTTTTTTTAAATGAACAAACTTTGTAGTAAAAAGAAAGGAATAAAAATAACTCAAGGAAGAAACTTAAAGTTCTTTTATATAGGACTGTTATGGTTGAAGACAAACCTGATAGCTTAATGGTGATACCTTTGGTAGGAGATGGCAGACCCAGAGATCTTTGGTAGGAGATACTTACCAGAAACTAATCACTGCTTAGAAATGAAATTGATATGCTCACAGGTGGGTTGTGGGGAAATGGACTCATGTCTGTGGACAGAGATATAGCCTGTCATCACCTGTGAGAATAAAGCAGTATAATGACCTATCTATTTCAAAAGAAACCACCTTTATTTCCTCTATTTAACTTTAGTTGTGCAAAAGTCATGCTGGGGGATTTCCAGGGGGATATGGTGAAAACCAGGTGACTATTAATGTGTTTCCTGAAACGATGTGGCAGTAAGGGGCAATTGCCTGCCCCTGCCTAGGACATCAGGAAATTGCATCTTCATTAAGGAAAAAAGGGTTGGGGACAGGTTCTGATAGTGAGATGCGTTGGGAAAGGAAGAGGCTAATCACAGAATGTGTTTCATTTCTTCTCCACCCTCTAGTCTTTGTGTAAGTGGGCACTGTAAATAAAATGGACTTAAAGTAAAACAGTGATGAGCCCCAGAGGGTCACTGTCTGGCCTATGTGTGGGGGTAAGTATTTGGGGGTCCTGCTGATTGGGTCTATGGTAGCTGCCCAACTCTGCGCTCAAGTAATAAACTAATGCTATGTCTATGAGTCTTGGGAACTTTAGCTCAATTGGAAATATAGCCTTCTCTATTCTTTATTTTCTTCCTGACTTCCTGCTCTTGGAGCTTTGGAATTTTTTTTTTCCATCCTTTTTGGTCTTTTTTTTTTTTTTTTTTTTTTTTAGTATACTTTTTTATTGGAGTTCAATTTGCCAACATATAGCATAACATCCAGTGCTCATCCCAACAAGTGCCCGCCTCAGTACCCATCACCCAGTTACCCCATCCCCCTGCCCACCTCCCTTTCCACTACCCCTTGTTCCTTTCCCAGAGTTAGGACTCTCTCATGTTCTGTTACCCTCTCTGATATTTCCCACTTATTTTCTCTCTTTTCCCCTTTATTCCCCTTCATTATTTTTTATATTCCCCAAATGAATGAGAACATGCAATGTTTGTCCTTCTCCGATTGACTTACTTCACTCAGCATATTACCCTCCAGTTCCATCCACGTTGAAGCAAATGGTGGGTATTTGTCGTTTCTAATGGCTGAGTAATATTCCATTGTATACATAGCCCACATCTTCTTTATCCATTTATCTTTCAATGGACACCGAGGCTCCTTCCACAGTTTGGCTATTGTGGACATTGCTGCTAGAAACATTGGGGTGCAGGTATCCTGCTGTTTCACTGCATCTGTATCTTTGGGGTAAATCCCCAGCAGTGCAATTGCTGGGTTGTAGGTAGTTCTGTTGTTAACTCTTTGAGGAACCTCCACACAGTTTTCCAGAGTGGCTGCACCAGTTCACATTCCCACCAACAGTGCAAGAGGGTTCCCCTTTCTCCACATCCTCGCCAATATTTGTTGTTTCCTGTCTTATTAATTTTCACCATTCTCACTGGTGTGAGGTGGGATCTCATTGTGGTTTTGATTTGTATTTCCCTGATGGCAAGTGATGCGGAGCATTTTCTCATGTGCTTGTTGGCTATGTGATGTCTTCTTTGGTGAAATTTCTGTTTTGCCCATTTCATGATTGGATTGTTTGTTTCTTTGCTTTTGAGTTTAATAAGTTTTTTCTAGATCTTGGATACTAGCCCTTTACCTGATCTGTCATTTGCAAATATTTTCTCCCATTCTGTAGGTTGTCTTTTAGTTTTGTTGACTGTATCCTTTGCCGTGCAAAAGCTTTTTATCTTGATTAAGTCCCAATAGTTCATTTTTGCTTTTGTTTCCCTTGCCTTCATAGATGTGTCTTGCAAGAGGATGCTGTGGCCAGGTTCAAAAAGGGTTGCTGCCTGTGTTCTTCTCTAGGATTTTGATGGAATCTTGTCTCACATTTAGATCTTTCATCCATTTTGAGTGTATCTTTGTGTATGGTATAAGAGAATGGTCTAGTTTCCTTCTTCTGCATGTGGCTGTCCAATGTTCCCAGCACCATTTATTTATTGTGGCTGTCCTTTTTCCAGTGGAATTTCTTTCCTGCTTTGTCAAATATTAGTTGACCATAGAGTTTAGGGCCCATTTCTGGGTTCTCTATTCCATTCCATTGATCTATGTGTCTCTTTTTGTGCCAGTACCACACTGTCTTGATGACCACAACTTTGTAGTACAACCTGAAATCTGGCATTGTGGATGCCCCCAGCTATGGTTTTCTTTTTTAATATTCCCCTGGCTATTCACGGTCTTTTCTGATTCCACACAAATCTTAAGATTACTTGTTCCAACTCTCTGAAGAAAGTCCATGGTATTTTGATAGGAATTGTATTGAATGTGTAAATTCCCTGGGTAGCATTGACATTTTCACAGTATTAATTCTTCCAATCCATGAGCATGGAATATTTTTCCATCTCTTTGTGTCTTCCTCAATTTCTTTCAGAACCATTCTGTATTTTTTAGGGTATAGACCCTTTACCTCTTTGGTTAGGTTTATTCCTAGGTATCTTATGCTTTTGGGTGCAATTGTAAATGGGATTGACTCCTTAATTTCTCTTTCTTCAGTTTCATTGTTAGTGTATAGAAATGCCACTGATTTTTGGGCATTGATTTTGTATCCTGCCACATTGCTGAATTGCTGTATGAGTTCTAGCAATCTTGGGGTGGAGGCTTTTGGGTTTTCTATGTGCAGTATCATGTCATCTTTTTTGCTATCTTTGTACTCAAGGGCAAACTCATACCAGGCACCTGGAAGACATTTGTTTCCTTGAGAAATAACTGTGTTGGACATGACTAAATTTGTTAGTCTGTAATGGCAGAATGATCCCTAAATGCTCTTGAGGCAGCAAAGGGGCTAAAGGAAGCATAAGCCCATATGTGTTGAAATGGAATTTGTCATTATCATGAGAAACTTTTATTGTAGGAGGTAACCCTCTTTAAACCAGAGGCTGCATGGCGATGATGCTCCTTCATTCACTCTGTCCTTAAGTAGAATGAGGAACCAGAGGGCCTCTGCCAATATGCCTTCCCCTTTCCTCTGCTTCTTCTTTTGGCTAGGCCCAGGGTTATCCCTAACTGCTTCCTTTGTTTCATTTTTTCTTCTCATCTGCCCTTGGGACTCTGTGTAGCATAAGCTCTTCCCTGAAGCCTACCAATCCAACAGGCTCCTTTGCTAACCTGTCCTCAATACTTTATCTCTGGATACTCAACCCCATTTCTCCACTCCAAAGTTTGTAAGGAGAGGGAGGTTCATTAGGGAAAAATGAAAACAATTACTTCTTAAACTTTGGAGCTACTCACCTCCACACTATTTTACTGCTATTTAAATGAGTCGTTTCTTTTAAACAAATAACAAAATTGTCATTTTGTACTTAACAAATAATGACAATATGCATAGTAATAATAATAATTTGTATAAGTTTCCAATTCATTTCATATCCTTATCTCCTTTAATCTCCAAATGATTATTTTCATTTTTTAAAAGATTTATTTATTTTAGAGAAGGAGAGTGTGTGCCTCAGCATGCATGTGCCAGTGGGAGGGAGTGGTATAGGGAGAGAATCTTCAAGCAGACTTCTTGCTGAGCATGGAGCCCAGTGCAGGGCTAGACCCAGGTCCATGAGATCATTACCTGAGCCAGAAACTAAGACTTAGACATTCAACCAACTAAGCCACCCAGGTGCCTCTATTTTCATTTTATAGATAGAGAACAGATTCAGAATAGTTACATGTTTTGCTAAACACATACAATTATTAAATGTTCTTTTCACATAAAACAAACTCTTCCTATTATTAGAAATAAGCAGAAGAATGGCCAAAGGGTGATTTCCTTAACTAAAGAAAGAAAGTTGATGAGTTTGCTTGAGTTACAATCTAGAAAGTTTGCATTAGGAGATTATTTTTTTATCTTTTAAAGATCCACCAGAGTTTGAGTCCCCAAATTCCTGGCCTACCATTTCATATTCTGTATTCTCTATCTGGATCCTGAGGATAAATTACAAATCTCATATACCCCCAGAACAGAACCTGCCTCCTACACTATCTATCCTGCTTCAGTGGCTCCTGGTTTTACTTGAGATCCTCTCATCCATGTGTCAACCACCCAACTTGTCTTTGCTTATTTTAAGTGAACAAACTGATTCCTAATTGAGCCAGCGAATAGCTAAAATTGCTTACATATATGCTTCTACATGGGTATCAGTACTGCCTTTCAATGTTTGTTCATTTTGTCGTTCAATTTTAGGACTGGCAACTAAGGAATTCATTTTTATTTTCATTCTATATTGGTCCCATGGCAGGAAATGGTATTCAATAACACTATGGGGCTTTTTAAACCTCCATTTGGAAATGTGTTTTCTTATGTAGTAGACAAGTAATTTCTGCTTGACTTTAAATATTTTATTACATTTATCCCCCTAGCTTGCTCTATTTAGAGATATAGGAGAAATATGAGTCATGACATGTAGAAAAAACACTTTATGTGTGTTATTTAAAATTCATAGGCTGGTGGAATAATCACTTAAACTGCAAAATTCACTATGTTTTCTCCCAGGTAAAAAGCACAGTTAGTTATATGCTTCTTGAGTTTTTAATTTAGCGGTATATGGAGCTTCATGGTTTGCCCAATACTTAGAGAAAAGCAAATGATTATCAAGAAAGATTGAGAGCTTGATTCAGCAGTCAGACACATGGAAATGAGTCTCATACTTTTGGCAGCACTTATGTATCTACATGAAATCCATTGAGCATTCCCACTAGAACTGAAATAATTAAATCCTCTGAATGTGTTACTTCACAGCTTTTTCAAGGTTTTGCCTAAGAATAAAAACTGAGACAGCTACTGGTAGATCAAAATGCTGATTTGAAGAAAACTGTGTTTTAAGTATGAGACAAATTATGGGATGTGGTTTGATGGATGTAGAAGAAAGGGTCTATACCTCAAAGTGAAGTGATGATTATCAGGAATAGCTCATTCTTTGTTTCTGCTGGTGCTGGACAAGACTTATTTATGCAATGAAACAAATTAAAACATAAGCTAAATATCAGGCCATTAAAAAAAAACATGGTTCAGAGATTATTCCTAATGAAATATTTAATAGAAATACCATGGTTTGATTCACTTCAAAGTTACCTGGACAAAGAAGGATAAGGAGCAACATAAGGAACACTATTTTTATGGTGATAAGTAAAGAGCTATGTGGTTCTATAATCAAGTGTTTGGAACACAAGGCAAAAAAAAAAAAAAAAAAAAAAGAGAAGTTTACTAATTCAGACACTTGGAGAATGGGCTAACTTTTGGGAAGCCAGTGTTATGGAAACAGAGACACCCACTGAACCTTATATGGAAGTGGAACAATGCCAAGAATGTAAGTATCATAGGAATTATCCTTCCTCCCCTAAATAAGATTGTCCTTCCAGCAGTACTACTTCTGGATATATATTCAGCATAATTCACAATGGTCAAAGTATGGAAACAACCAGTGTTTGGATAAAATATATATATATATATATGTATATATATATATATATATATATATATATATTATTCAGACTTTAAAAAGAAGGAAATCTTGTTATTTGTGACAATATGGATAAGCCTGAAAGGCATTATGCTAAATGAAATAAGTTAGATAGAGAAAGGAAAATTCTGATTTATATCATTTGAATGTGGAATGTAACTCATCTCCACTAGGGTCTCATAACTGGCTTTTGAAAACATGTGCCCAAGTAAGAAAATGAACAAACTGTCTAGGAAACAGAGAAGCAGTAGAGTGGTAGTTACCAGGGCCTGGCGGGGGTTGGGGGGGAAGGGGCCAGGGGGAGGCAGGGTAAATAGGGATAGTTTGGTAAAAGGATACAGACTTTGAGTTTTAAGATGAATGCATTCTGAGGATCTAATGTATAATGTGATGACTGTGGTTGATAACACTCTGTTGTACAATTGAGATTTGGTAAGAGAACAGAACTTAAATGTACTTACCAGAAAAAAAAAAAACAACAACAACAACCCTAAATATATGAAGGGATAGAAGTGTTAATGAACTAGATGGGGGAAATCCTTTCACAATGTATACCCATTTAAATCATCACATTGTACACTTTAAATACCTTACAATTTTGTCAATTGTACCTCAAAACTGGAAAAAATAAGATTCCTGTCATCTACATATAAGCTAGGTGGACCTGGGAGAGAATGAAGCAGGCATTTCTCCATATGTCAGAAAAGCATGTTGATGTAAAGAAAGAGAAAGGAGCGACTGGTTATTTTTATTTTATCTTTTAATGCTTGCCAGTTTCATCTTCAAAGCTATTTTGATTTTGACTTAATTTGTTCCTTCCCATTCAGGACTGCAATTCTATTAATAGTAACAGGTATGGGGAACAAGAGTATAAGAAGAATATCCCTATAGCCTTCCCTAATAATTATGCTGCTTCATTTATATAAGTGAATGAATGTTTAATTTCCAAGGGAAAGATATGCTACATTCATTCCAGCATTCTCTGACAATGCTCAATTTTTCCGGAGGAAAAATAGAAAAGTCTCATTATAGAAACCCTACATCCGGACTCTGCTCTCATATCGCCAGTTAAATTTCCTCCCTTAGCATCAGTGTGTCAGCCTATAGCTGAGAATCTTATCTTTGTCCTTCCGTTGCCATGAAACCACAGTGGGTTTAGCAGTCCTCATCCAGTTGGTAGCAGTGCCAGTAAGGATCCAGGGTGGGAAATTTGCCTATGTTCTCTCCCCTAACTGATACAGGTGAGATCTGAACTAAGGGCTAAAAAAACAAGTTAGGACATTTTGGTAATTATGATTTAGTCCAAGGTACAGGTAGACGCATCTTGGAAAGGAATTGTCAACATGTTCCTTTGAATTGCTGGAGGTACTATGATGGTTCCAAATACATAGTTTTAAAGAGATATAAAAAGTCTTCAAGGGGGACGCCTGGGTGGCTTAGCAGTTGAGCATCTGCCTTTGGCTCGGGGCATGATCCTGGAGTCCCAGGATTGAGTTCCACGTCGGGCTCTCTGCACAGAGCCTGCTTCTCCCTCTGCCTCTGGTTCTCTCTCTCTGTCTCTCGTGAATAAATAAGTAGAATCCTTTTTAAAAAGTCGTTAAGGCATTTATTCTTCCTGAAATGTGGTTCTTACTAATGCTTCTAAATTTGCTGTGAGGGAACATAGACTCATATTTCCCTTCACATCCTGATTTCTCTGTCTGTTTCAATTTGACCTGGATGTTTTCCTGTAATCCTAGGGGCACCCTCTTGTTATAGGTGATAGTGCTTACATCTCCTCTAGTTGGTAAGTGCTGTGATTCAGTGAGGAGATAATTCATCCCCTGGCCTTCTATTTAAGTTATAGGCAGTGTCTTGAAAATGCCCAGGTCTATAGATTCTAAGCAGTGATAAGTGGTAAACAATATGGGCCATGAGGTCAGTCTGGCCAGTTCAAATCCTGGTTCTGCCATTTCTCATGCCATCATAGATATGTCTTTATTTTTTTTTTTTTTTAAGAGAGAGAGCATAAGCAGGGATGTGGGAAGGGGCAGAGGGAGAGGGAGACAGAGAATCTTAAGCAGGCTCCTCGCTGGTGGGGCTCAATCTCAGGACCCTGAGATCATGATCTCAGCTGAAATCAAGTCAGATCCTTAACTGACTGAGCCACCCAGCTGCCTCAGTCATGGATATGTCTTTTAATTTTTCTGTGCCTTAATTTTCTATCTGTAAAATAAAGACAATATCAGTGCATTCCTGGCAAAGTTGTTGTGAGGCTTATAGGTGCAGCACTACTATATCTGTGAACTCCTGTAGCTGTGGGAACCCAGGGGTATGCATGGAGTATGTCTAAGATGTTTCTAGAACAAAGCCAGGGAAACACTCTGTAGCCATTTTTCTGACATATTATCTTTTAATGTCCCAATGCTTCTTATAGCCAGTTCCATGCTGGCCTCCTGGATAAAATCAAGTGGTTCTACCTACTGTTCATGGATACAGGTTAGTCTTTTGAGTTAGAGAGCTCACAAGTAGCTGGTAAAAGTTCCACTGCTGTCATACATATTATCTTTATTGATGGACAGAAGACTTCAGCAATTTAAAATGTCCTGATCCTTTTCCAACACGTATTTAAAATTAGGTTCAGAATGATAAAGCAAAGAAGCAACAGATGCTGCAATGGTACATAATTATTTTTATGTAAAGAGCATGGAACATAGATGTTGCATAATAAAGCATTCCTCTATTTCTAGAATATACCAGGGGCACATCTTCTAATTACAATCTATCTGATCCAGTAATTATAAACCGTGGAAACTTTTGAGCAAGCACCTGCCAAAAATGACCATCTATCATTTTTGCAACAATGCCTATACTAACTATAAATGTCTTTTAAAAAATCTGTTCAGTACTATTTCTTTCCATTAACTTATTAACTAGAGCACTGTAGCCCATGAATCATATCCCTTATTTTTGGAAGTGAAAGAGAGAAAGTCAAATTACTTAAAATGTAATTTATGTCAAGGAATGTAAAATAATTGCTGCTCAAGAAGTAACATAAATAGCATTTGCCAATATTCTAGGGTTAGAAGGTCATTGAGCTTCTCTGCAAATGTTTATAACCTCATATAATCTATTGCCATCTATCAGGTACTTTTTCTAGCTGATGTGTACTAAAATCTTAAAATATAATTGGAACTAAACATGGAAATCATTTAGTCCTACACCTATTTGATGATTAAATTTCAAACCAATGCTTTTTTAGTTGACTGATTGGCATGCTTTCTGCTCTCCTTTAAAAATAAGGTTTTCTTCCAAGCTTCTTTAAATCATCTTTTCCCCACATTTACTAAAAGCAGTGAGAAAGTCAAAGGTCACTGTTTTGGGCAGATGCCTGTGGATATCAAGATTCCTAGGAGGACCAAATTACAGCACTGGGGCTCCAAATTCCTTGGGAGCAACCACATTTATTTCCAGTTTCTTCAGCCCCATGAGCTCAAGCAAAAGTCTTCTACAAATGCCATTTTCTTTTGATTGTAGTCATCTTGAGTAATCCTTGTTTAAGCAGGCTATTTCCCTATTTCCTTTTCTTCCAGCTTTCCTTACCCGGTCTTGTGGTTTGGGAATATTCTATATTGCACAGTGATTCTTTTCAAATTCTCTGGAAGGCTGGTAGATGTCTACAGAATTTGTGGAACTGAGTAGAATAGATTTCAAAGAAAAATAACACTTCTTCACAGTGAGAAAGGGTTTTCTTAATCAGATGGTGGTGGGCACCTGAGAAATCACTGTCTGTGCTTCTATTAAAAAGCAGATCTTATGCGGAGGAATCCCTTAGACCTTACTTTGAAGCTGAGTTTCTCCATTTTCTAGATGCTTGACCTTAGACAAATCATTTTACCCCTTTGACTATCCATTTCCCCTGTGAAATGGGGACCAGGATGCCAAGTTAAGTGGCTGTTGTAAGATTCCATTGAGGGAATATAAAGTCCTCAGTTACACTGCCATGTCAGGCACACAGTAGGCATCATGCATGCTCTTTGCCTTTGGAGTGGGCTCATTTTAGAAGTCTTAAGAAATCCCAAAATGAATTCCATATTTGCCTTGCTTGGACACAAAATGAAAAACAGAAAAGCCTCCTTCTCACCCTGTGGGTGGGGTATCACTCCTCTATACTCTGATTCTTTTTAATAAGAAAAAGGGCGTCTTGAATGCGGTGGGAAAGGCAAGCCCACATGGCAGAAAGTCACAGAACACAAGATCCACTTTATTACATGGCGTGTTTCTGTACCACAGATGTGCACACAGATGTGGTCATCAACAGAGATAACTAGTTTACAAGCCCTCCTTGGAAACTCCTCACAGTTCTTAGTAGAAAAGTGATTCTCAGCCAAGAGCTGCAGTGAAGCTCAGCCCATGATTAAAGCGATTCCAACTGTTCCACACTGAAAAAAGAATTAGAAAGGAGAAATGACCAGCACTGCATTTTCAGCCAAGAAGCAAGACCAGGGGTCACCTAAGAAGCTAAAAGCCTATTAAAATAAGTATCTATTGTGGACATTTTTTTTTCTCTGTGTTTGTCTGTCTTTGCCTCCTTTCCTCTTTCTTTCTTCTATCTTTCCTTCCTCCCTCTTTTCTTCTTCCTTCTTTCATTCCTTTTCCTTTTCCCTTCTTCTCTCTTCTATTTCCTTCTCCTTCTACCCTAATGGAAAAATATCACTGTATGTCAAAGAAACAGTATGGAAAATCCGTTCATTGTTGGACATGTTAAAGTGAGGAGGCACATCTCATTCAAATTCTGAACTTTGTAACTACTTTATTAATTTTATTGGTGATATATGATGAAGTTGTTACTATAAATGTCTAAGGCAGCAGTTTAGCATTATAAATATTGATTATGTTTAGGAACCAGAAAAAAAAAAACACCTGGGTTTAAGTCTGGTCTCAATTATATGATCTTTTCAAATAGAGTGGTCCTGCAGATTCAATGAAATAAGTGTATGAAAGCAATGTATCCGTAACATACATAGAACAGTGGCTTGACTTAGGTTCTCTTTTCTAGAAGCAAATCCTGACAGAAAGGGATTCAGGTGCACATGACTTACTGGAATAGGGCTCTCAAGAGAAAGGGGGGTGAAGGAAACAGATGAGGTAGGAGAAGGCACTAAGCCAGGATGTAGTCTCTACTGGGCTCTGGCTTTAGTCTGATATAGTAGAGAGCTCTGGAGTGTGAATTATGCCATGTAGTTGTTCTACCTTGATGTTACTAGCTAGCCTTTTGCATTCTTCGTGTAAGCCAGTCATTAGCAGTGGCCTGCCTCTGGGGTGGGAGTAGGATGACGCCTCTTGAGTAAATGGCTACTAGTTTGCCAAGAGGAATTACTTGAAAGAGGGGGTAATTGTGAGCCATTAGCTGCCAACACTTGGAGCAGCTGAGGGCAGGAGTAACAGTCTGATAAAGGTCATTGACTTGGATAGCAATAGTATCCATTAAAAGGCTCAGTAAATGGTTGTTAAAATTAGTTTAAGTCTTAGTTGTCAGATGTCCAGCTCAAGTCCTCTGCTGTGGAGGGTCAGTATATTCTGTTGCAGTGGTTTATGGCCCTCTCCAAATATAAGAGGGTAGATTAGTTATTTTAAAAGTCTATATTATTCTCTATAGCTCCCCTGTCCACCCAGGTTGAATTCATGGTCAGTTATGTGTGTGATTATTCACTGATGGGTATAAAAGCCATTCACTACAACTTACTGAAGGTTTCCGTAACTGGGAATAGGTAGGAGTCAATTCTCTAATCACTGTGTCTATACAGAGGTTTATGATTTAAATATCATAGTTAGAACTTCTTGGGGTACCTAGTTGACATTTTTAATCAACCCACCTTAGTGATCATGTATAGGACGGGTGGGGATTCACAGAAGATATTGTCTGAGTTTAGTTTTTATTCTATAAGCGTTAGCCATGTCAAAATATAAAACAAGAATCAGAAGAGCAATGACAACAGTAGTAAAAGCCTTTATAGTTCAACTATACCCATGACTATATCATCTAGTTCTACTAGTTTTTACAGAACCAGGGGTTAATTCTTCCCATCAGGGTTCTTTCCTTGGGGTTCTTCGCAGCACTTTTATCAGTGCAATGTTATCTTTGCTCACATAAGATCCTAGCTGGTTCTTTTTAAAACTGGAAACACACTTAAGTTTGAGAAATATTTGTGCGAACATCCTTATTCTCTTTCCCATCAAATGCTAGTTTCTTCTGTTCCTCAAAATGGTGAATCAGTCTTTTCCCACTTAATGATAGAATTGTAAGATTGTATTTATTTTCCTCCTAACAAAACAGGTACCTATAATATAGCTTTTCTATGTATCACTCTTTACATCAAATTCTATTAAATGAAGAAAACATGAATTAAACTTCTACAAACAAAAATTATATCACACACTGCTATCTTACAAAATGTACATCTCTAAAGGAGACATAAGTGATTAATTAGCCTTATAGAAAATGAAAATGATTCTATGGTTAATTAACACCTAATGTTAGCATATGTGAAACATCCCAGCAACTTCAGATATGCCTCCTTCCTACATAAGACAATCAATTTTCCTTTGCCTTTTTGGAAGTTAGAATGATAGTTGATCCTAAAAATATTAAAATGTTGTCCCAAAGAAATGGCCTGAATTTGGTTTGTTACATAGTGCAATTCATGGAATAAATAAATTACATTGTCCTGTGATTCAGAATTCTATCTTGGCAAGATGGCTATTTTTTTCTGGAAATTGGGCAAAAGTAATGCTATCTTTTTGTTTGGGTGGTTCGAGAACAACCAAAGGCACTCTAACTATCTCTGGCTTGTTCTCCTTACATAAGTGAAATTAGTTAATGACAAAGTAATGTCAAAAAAAAAAAAGAATGATGACAAAGCCAAGAGCATGAAATGACTAAGGTTTTGTTGGTTGTGGCTTGAGGGGGTGGGAGGCACCACCCTCTGAGGTGTCCGAGTGGGTCACCCAGCAGACTTGCCAAGGACTGGGAGGGAAAAAATAAGTTGGACAATTCTTCTCTAGGGATGAGGCCTAAAGTTCCATTATCTGTAGTGATAAAAATATGTGTGGGAATTAGGGTATGTATTTAAGAGGAAAAGAAAGAAAGTAATGGATTGGAGTAGAAAAGAGGTAGAGAAGAAGATGTTTTATATGTGATGAGTCTTTGGCGTCCACTCTAATTAATACTTCTTATTTTTATAAAGATTCAAGATCCACTTTTCTGTTGGATAGTCTTCTAAGATGCCCACATATTAATGGAAAACTGAATTATTAGAATAAACCTACAGTTTTCTTCTTTGACACAAAATATATTCATAAACAAATTAAGCCACAAGTCATCTCACGGATTGATTTTGTCCTAAAAACTTAAAAGTTTTTTTTCTTTTTAGGGTTATGCTGAAAACTGGGAGAAAGCTTGGGGAAAAATACAAATTTCTAAGGCCACAGGTCAATTTAATTTTGGTTCTTGCATCCAGCATTGCAAACTATGTGAGGCTAAAACTATAGCCATTTTACAGATAAGAAAACTGACCCTAGTATAGTGAAGATCAATACTCTGGCACTCAGTAGAGCAGAGTTTTGACTCTGGGTAATGCTAATCAAGAAACTACACTGATAAGTATTGCTGTAAGCATTATAATAGGCCCTTAGCCTTCATCAGGCCTAGGTCTTGCCCTTGCCAATCTTTTCTTCAGGCTGTCTGTAGCCAACATAACTTACCAGTAATACGAATCTAGTTGTTTATCTCCCCTGCTTAAAATCCGGTATTGTCGTGGGTTAAATTGTGTGCTTCCCCCTACCTGCTCCCCCCCCCCCCCCCCGCCCCATATTGGTATGTTGAAGTCCTAGCCCTCAGGACTTCAGAATGTGATCTTATTTGGAAACAAGATCATTGCAGATGTAATTAGTTAAGATGAGGTCATTAGGGTGGGCCCTAATTCAATATGACTGGTGTCCTTATAAAAAGGGGAAATTTGGATACAGAGATGCATATAGTGAGAATGCCATGTAAATGTGAAAATGGTCATCTACAAGCCAAGGAGAGAGGCCTGGAACAGATGTTTCCTCACAGCCCTTAGAAGGACCTGACCCCACTGACACCCTGCTTTGAGATTTCTAGCTTCCAGAACTGTGAAGCAATACATTTCTGTTGTTTAAGCCACCCAGTTTGTGTATTTTGTTATAGCAGCCCTAGAAAACTAATATAGATACCTTTCCATTATTCTTAAGGTGATGTTCAACATCCTATAAATGGAAACCAGTAGTAGAATATAAAAGCAAAAAGCAAATGTAACCCAAGCTAAATTTAATTACATTTTTGGAATTATCAAGAGTCGGTAAAAATTCATTTGAGTAATGACCATAATCTTACTTGCCAGGCATTGTTGTAGGTGGTGGGTATTTAGCTGTGAATTAAATTGACACAGTACCTGTTCTCAGGGAGCTTATACTGAGACAGGCAACTAATTGCACAGATATTTATTTATTTATTTATTTATTTATTTATTTATGAATGATAGTCACAGAGAGAGAGAGAGAGAGGCAGAGACAGAAGCAGGCTCCGTGCACTGGGAGCCCGATGTGGGATTCGATCCCAGGTGTCCAGGATCGCGCCCTGGGCCAAAGGCAGGCGCCAAACCGCTGCGCCACCCAGGGATCCCCTGCACAGATATTTTGTTAGAATCATAATAAGAGTTAGGAGCTTTGATGAGATTTCCTAAGAATGGAATATTAGGGGAACTAACCCTTTTCTTGGAGCAATCAGGAAAAGCAGGAATGGCTTCTTTGAGGCAGTTGTGTTTAAGCTTTTCTTTGAAGGATGAACAGAAATTAGTTAATGGAAGGACATGGTGGACAAAGTGGCTTTAAGGTTAAGAGGAGAGCAGTTATTAGTCCAGTGTCAGAGGCATCATGGCATTTTCCAGAACAAAAAAAGAGATAAGCATATGTGGAAAAAGAAAGGCTAGGTAGAAAATATTGCTGGATGGGACAGGAGAGGCAGACAAGAGCCAGATCCCATGGGCTGTGACAATCTAAGTTGCATTGTTAAAAGCTCCCTTAGGCTATACTGTGAAGAACAGATCTGAGAAAACCACTTGGGTGCCATAGTAAGAGGTAAGAATGGGCCAGGAAATGGACAGGAATGGATGGATTTAAGGGATAAATCATTAATAGGATCCAATTGATAAGGTCGAATAATTAAATGAGGATTGCAGTGGCAGAAGAGAGAAAAGCATGTATCAAGGTTGACTGCTAGTTTTCCAGCTTGCCCAAATGAATGAAAGGCATTACTCACTGAGCTAGGAAATGTCAGATGAGGGCCATTTTTTTTTTCTTCTACAGGAAAAGAGGAACAGAAGATGAAGTTTGATGCCTGCCTAATCACTGTATTTGAGGCAACTGGGAGACGTCAGATATCATGTAGGCCATCAGCCTCATTGGTCAGGGGGTCTGAGCCACCAGATATAAATTTGTAAGTTGTTGGGATATAAATAGTAAGTGAAGCCTTAGGAATGGATGTGCTTACCCAGCAAGAGGGACTAAGATGAGAAGAGGAAAGGAAAGCACAACTGAGGGACCAAACATTTTTTTTTTTTTTAAATCAAGAAACACTAATGCTGTTTAGTGTGGTGCCAATTTGGTGACACACAGAGGAGTCTCTTTCTCCACTTCCTTGTCAGAAGTGGAATTCATTTTCTTTCTTATTTATTTTTATTTTTTTATTGAAGTTCATTTTGCCAACATATAGTATAACACCCAGTGCTTATCCCATCAAGCACCTTCCTCAGTACCCCTCACCCAGTTACCCCATCTCCCGGGGGTAGCGGGGGACCACTTCCCCTTACACAACCCTTTGTTCATTTTCCAGAGTTAGGAATCTCTCATGGTTTAAGTTTGGGTGGAAGAAGATATGTCAGCAAGAATGAAAAGAAATGGCAGGAAAGAAAGGAGAATACTCAGATCAATGTGTTGTCATGGAGCTTCAAGAAGGAAGCAGCAGCTGATAGTCTTAAATTACTGGCTAACACATGAAGCAGTATAATTTCTGAAATAAGTTTAGACATTTTAGCCACACTGGCACTTCGTAAAAGCTCTTGCAGGGGCTTGAGAGGAAAAATGAACAGAAGTTGTAGTAGGTTTAATGTCCTGCCCATATCCCTTTGGTAGTTACTTCTGTATTCCAAAGGCTACTTTGCTTGAGGTCTTTTGTTCACATGTTCGTTCATTCATTCATTCATTCATTCATCTATTACTTTGGCTAAAGAGCACTCTTAACCTAAACACAGAGCTCCAAAATGACAGAGTTAATGCCCCCCAAAATAGACCTCAATGATAGAGATTTGATAAACTAAATACCCTAGTCCTTTGCCCTTCAGTTGAGGTAACTCTATGCTGTCTCTCAGAGCTCCCCATGAAGGCTGAGCTCTAGCTGCCTACAGTGGTGACTGGTTGGATAACACCCTCTTCATGAACTTTCTGCCCTTCCTCACACTCTTTTACTCCCCTATCACTGTTTCTGGCATCATATGCTTGAATCCGTGTCTTAGAGGCTGCTTCGGGAGTACCTACACCATATAGAAGGTGAAGAGGTGGAGCAGTAAATGTAAACATAATGAAGATAGCTTAAGGGGGCATAGCAGAAGGAGAAACAGAGTCAAAGGTGGTTTATCATAATTGTGAGACTCCTGAGCTTGTTTGAATGTTGGTGGAAAGAATGTAGGAGAGAGAGAGAGAACTTTTAGGAACCCATGACAAATACTTTTTTTTTCTGATGCTGTTGGCTAAAATATGAAAGAAGAAGAGAATAAAAGGAAAGAAGAATATGATAAGGTTTGCATTATGAAACTTAGGAGACTCTTTGTACTATTTATAGGTGTTACTGAGACATAGAAGTTTCCTCTTTAAAAGAATAAAACAAGCTCTGATGTACTTGGACTTTTGTGGGTTTAGGAATTTCCAGCATCTCTAGAATCCACTTAACTACTCCATGACATATTTTTCCTTCCAGATGTGAACACTAAAGAGTCAGTTGTCAGTTGAACACTCTTGCATTATTTTCTCAGCAATTATTTTAAGGAATGCATTTGAATAAAATGCACTTTTGGCATCATTTTTAAGAATGGATGATGATTTATGCTTTTCTTACAGGGACAAGATGGCTATGGGCATGAGTCATGACTGTTTGCTGGGAAGATTCCGATGGGAACCTTGCTTTTTGCTGGTTGATCCATACCTTACATGGACTTGAAGCTGTGCGTGGCTTTTATTAACATGTGCATTTTGCTTGTTAAGGCTCAAGCTTCAGCCTTTTCTTCCCAATTCAAATCCTGTTTGTATTTCACGTGCACCTGATTCAGAGTCTATGCTTCAGACTCAGAGCAGCTTGTGAATTGTAATTTGGAAAATTTCTGATAATTTGTCAGCTGAGATCGATGATATGTTCCTAGCTATAGCTGGGAAATGGGCTATTTCTCTGCAAGGGAGTAGATTCAAATAACAGAAAAAGTTCTAATTCTTTCAGCATCTCTTATATGCATGGGGCAGATCTGATGCAAATCAAAACTGCCCATAGGCCAAAAAAGATACAAACCATAGCATAAATCGGGGCTTTTCTCAATTGTACAAAGATTTGCTTCCCATAGCCTTCAGATACAGTTTTTGTAGTGAAAACTCCTTATCTGAGAGCAGGTGTTCTTTGGAAATAATACCAGTTTTTTTTCAGAAGCCAGGGTGAATGAACCATAAAACTGATTCTTAAAGTTTCCCAGGTTAAAACCATTTCTGTCATTGTCTTTGACACTGGTTTTCAAAGTGTGTTTGCTTGCCTTGCTTCTCAGACTTTTATATATGAAAATCTCTTGAAGATTCTGTTAAAATTCAGACTCTGTTTCAGTAGTTCTGGAATTAAGGTTTGAGATTCTGCATTTCTGACCAGCTCTTGGGGGATGCTGATGTGGATCTGTATTGATTTTTGAATCCTACTTTGAGTATCTTTGAGACACAGAAAGTTGGGCTTAGAAGATGCTGTTCAACAGTCTCTGGTCCAATAAGTTCAGAAAAAAGACACTTGCATTTTTAGCTTCCTCTTCAAAACTCTGAAAACTAATAAAGACTAAGAAAATCTGCTCTGAAGAAGTCAGATACAAAATTAATGGGCTATAGAATCATATTTTAGTATACCATCTCTTAACAACCTGGGAATTTGATATTTGTGAAAGGAAAGGATGGTCTGAGGTGTGGTCTCCATTCAAATATTTGTTCAGGCACTTGAGCAGGTTGAAAGGGGGTTTTAGATCTTCTTTGACCTTCTTTTTGGTGACCCTGATAATCCTTCTTAGGTAAGTGTTACTGCTTCTTCAGCTGAGGAGGCTAGAAGTCAAAGTCAGGCTCTTAGTATTTCCAGTAGAATACTAAACTTCCCACCTAGAGTTTTGGTATTCAAAATGTATGGTGCTCTTTTCATTCAGCTCTAAAAATTGTTAGTGTTTTCGCTGCACCATGATCTTGCAAAGAGTCCAGCGGAGGAAAGCAATATACAGGAAAGCTAGACTCAGAGAATTTAAATCCTTCCAACCATCTTACATTGTTTGCAACTTTTAGTGTGTTTATCAATTCTCTTTTAAGTTCCTATAAAAATTCCTGGGCCACTGCCCTGGAAATGATCATCGTTTGGGGCATGAATATATTCTAAAAATCTTCACCTTAATAAGCACTCCCAGGGTTTTCTGATGCAGGTGCTCTGAGGAACACATTTTGAGATTAAGTTGTTTCCTTAAGAGTGAGAACACAGGCAACCTGGCCAAAAACAAGCTTCCCTGTTTTGCTTCTTGTAATATTCACCTTCATGAGTCATGTTTTAGTGTTCTGTCCTGGATTTTTATGGAGAATATATATGTTAGCATTTTCTCTAAAACTGTTATTTAGGAAATTGTCATTCAATCAGAACCTCAGAAAATTCTGCAAAAGTACCACACTGGCAGAGGAGTACAGCTTTGCTCCTGCAATTTGGGGTGTAGTCTATCTAGAACAGAACATTTCTAGACATGTTTTTATTGTAAAAGCAAATGAAAATTTTGCTCCTATTTAATAAGGCACATATTTCTGTTAATATAAACAGGTGAATTTTACCCCAGACTGTACACACATACACGCACATCTACTTTATCCATTCATATATCGATGGGATCCTTGGCCTGCTTCTGTAATTTGGCTCTTGTAAATAATGCTGCAATAAATGTAGGGGTGCATATATCTTTTAAAATTAGTGTTTTCATATTCTTTGGGTAAATACTCAGTAGTGGCATTACTAGATTACGTGGCAATTCTATTTTAAAATTTTTGAGAAACGCTCATTCTGTTTTACACAATAGCTGCGCCAGTTTGCATTCTGACCAATAGTGTAGGAGGGCCCCTTTTTCTTCACATCCTTGCCAACACTTGTTTCTTGTGTTTTTAATTTTAGCCATTCTGACAGGTGTGAGGTGATATCTCATTGTGGTTTTGATTTGCATGTCCCTATTTAGTGATGTAGTGATATTAAACATCTTTTCATGTATGTCTTTAAGTGTATGTCTTCTTTGGAGAAATGCCTGTTAATGTCTTCTGCCTGTTTTAAAATTGGATGATGGGGGGTGGGTGGTGTTGAGTTGTATCACTTTTTTTAAATATAGTCTGGTTACTAAACCCTAATCACATATATTATTTGCAAATATCTTCTCCCACTCAGTAAGATTGTCTTTTTGTTTTGATTATTTCCTTTGCTGTGCAGATTTCTATTTTGATGTAGATCCAATAGTTTATTTTTGCTTTTGTTTTTCTTGTATTGAAAGAACATATACAAAAATATGTTGCTACAGCCAATGTCAGAGAAATTGCTGCCTATGCTTTCTTCTAGGATTTTAATTATTTCAGGTCTCACATTTAGATCTTTAATCCATTTTGAGATTGTGTGTATGGTGAACGAAAGTGGTCCAGTTTCATTTTTTTGCATGTAAATGTCCAGTTTTCCCAACACCACTTGAAGGGACTATTTTCCATTGCATATTGTTGCCTCTCTTGTCATAGGTTAATTGACCATATAATTATGGGTTAATTTTTGAGTTCTATCCTATTCTATTGATCCATGTGCCAGTACCATACTGGTTTAATCACTGCAGCTTTGTAGTATATCTTGAAATCTGGGATTATGATACCTCTAGTTTTGTTGTTCTTTTACAAGATTACTTTGCAGTTCAGGGTCTTTTGTTGTTGCATACAAGTTTTAGGACTGTTTGTTCTAGTTATGTGAAAAAAAATGCTTTTGGTCTTTTGATAAGGATTGCATTAAGTCTGTAGATTGCTTTCAGTAGCATAGACTTTTTAACAATGTTTGTTCTCCAAATCCATGAACATGGACTATCTTTCCATTTATTTGTATCATCTTCAATTTATTTTGTTGATATTTTATAGTTTTCAGAATAAAGGGTTTTCACCTCTTTGGTTAAGTTTATTCCTAGATATTTTATTATTTTTGGCCCAACTGTTAATGGGATTGTTTTCTTAATTTCTCCTTCTGCTGCTTCATTATGTGTGTATAGATATGCAAATGATTTTGATATGTTGATTTTGTATCCTATGACTTTACTGAGTTCATTTATTATTTCTAGTATTTTTTTGATACAGTCTGTAGGGTTTTCTATATATAGTATCACGTCATCTGCAAAGAGTGAAAGTTTTACTTCCTCCTTACTGATTCGGATGCTTTCTATTTCTTTATGTTGTCTAGTTGGCTATGACTTCTAGTACTAGGTTGAATAAAAATGGTGAGAGTGAAATCCTTGTCTTTTCCTGACCTTAGGAGGAAAACTCTCAGTTTTTCCCCATTGGGTGTTGTTGACTGTGGGTTTTTCGTATAAGGCCTTTGTTATGTTGAGGTATGTTCTTTCTAGACCTACCTTGCAGAAGGTTTTCATTGTGAATGGATATTGTACTTTGTTAAATGCTTTTTTTGCATCTGCTGAAATGACCATATGGTTTTTGTCCTTTCTCTTGTTGATGTGATATATAATGTTGATTGATTTGTAAATATTGAATCACCCTTGCATCCTGGGAATAAATCCCACTTGATCATAGTGAATGATCTTCTTAAATGTATTATTGGATTCAGCTTGCTAGTAATTTATTGAGGATTTTTGCATTTATGTTCATCAGAGATATTGGCTTGTGTTGTCTTTTTTAGTGGTGTCTTTATCTGGTTTTGGTATCAGAGTAATGCTGGCCTCATAGAATGAATTTGGAAACTTGCCGTCCTCTTCTATTTTTTGGAATAATTTGAGGTGAATAGGTATTAAATCTTCTTTAAGTGTTTGGTAGAATTCACCTGCAAAGGCCTCATTCCTGGACTTTTGTTTGTTGGAAGTTTTTTGATTATTGATATAATTTAATTGCTGGTAATTGGTCTATTCAAATTTTCTACTTCTTCCTGATTCAATTTTGGAAGATTATATGTTTCTAGGAATCTTTTTCTTCTAGATTGCCCAGTTTGTTGACATGTAAATTTTCATGATATTCTGTTACATTTGTTTTAATTCTGTGGTGCTTGTCATTTCTCTTCTTTCATTTCTGATTTTGTTTCAGTGCTATATGTATAGTGATTTTTATTAGTTTACTTGTTTAGTATACTTGCTAAAAAATTCCACCTTTTCTATGAACACTTAATTTCAGCCTTTCATGTTATTCCCTTATTATATATGTAATTTTAAAAATAAGGCACCTGGTAGTTTTAAGCTCATAGAGAGAATACTTATTGGTTTTTTTATTGATTTAAATTCTCTCAACCATCAATATTTTCATACTTTTTTAAAATCAGTAATACTCTTCAATTTTATTGTGATAGATATATGCTTTTCTTGAGGGTTTAGCAATAAAATTCCAAATGGTTCTGTCATTAGGGCAACTACAAGGTGAAGTGACTGACCAAGAACTAGCCATTAAGAGAGAACAAGGTTACTCTGAGTGATATCTTCAGAAGGCTTCTTGGGTGGTTCTACCCTCTTTTTATAGAGTTACAGAAGCCATAATGCAGTAGTATAGTATATAAAGCATTTCTTCATATCTTCTCTCATTAAACCCTCCTCATAACACTGCAAGCTTTATGTATCACCTTTATCTGAAAGACTGAATATTGATGCCCAGAAGACATTGAAAGGCCTATCCAATATCAATCAGGCAAGAAGCAGAACTGATATTGGAACTTGGTCTTAGATGTCAAATCCACAAGTGTTCTTCATAGACCTCAGCTGCCAACTCTCACTCACTTGAAGCCATACTGTAGGTGTGAATAGCCACATTTGTCAAAGTCTCTTGGTCCTGCAATCTGTTCAAATGGAAAAGTACTTGGGTGTATAAAACTAAGAGATGTGTATAAGAAAACAAAGTAAAAAACATGTTAGTTTTAACAAATCAACATTCTAGAGTTTGAAAAAGTACTGACTGAATGCTTCTCTTTGGTTCAAGAAATTTGATTGGTTTTGAAATGAGATACAGCGATGATTTTAGCACAAAGGAATTTTTTTAATTCCAATTCATTAGCTGAATAAAGCATCTTATTTTATTTATTTATTTATTTATTTATTTATTTATTTATTTATTTATTTATTTATTTATTTAAAGCATCTTATTTTAACAGGAATGAAGTCCACATGAGTATTGCACACAGATAAGTTTTGCATCAAAAACCACATTCTCTCCATGCCTAAGTGACATCCTGTACTGGGAATTAAATGACATCCATAGAATATTGTGACAACCAGTTAACACTGGAAAACAAAGCTGAGCAAAACAAGTAACAACAAAAGTCAATTAACCTGTTGTTTGTTCAATGTTGTATCAAACATCCACTCTGATTTTTAATCCCTTAATTGTCCCCTTCCTTTGGTGAAGGAGACACCCAGTTATGGATCATTTGGGCTGTGCTGACCCTTTCAGATTACTATTATTAAGGTTCATGTTGAAGCTTTTTAAGTTAAATTTATCCCTTTTTCTTTCTTATGTGTGTGCACACACACAACACACTCAAGATAAAACAATTATTGATATACTGATGTTTGCAGTAGGACATGATGAGCACTTAATAAATAATTATTTAAAAAAGATAGATGAGATTACCCTGTATCTCAGTGTTTCTCACCATAGAAATCCAATAGGATCCACATTGACTATTGGCCACCATATGGCCAAGTGGGAGATTTTGATATAAATGACAAAATCTCAAGGCAGAGCCATTGTGGAGATGTGGACTATAAGCTGCTATAGATCAGGGACATGTCTTACACTTGCTTTTGATCTTCCATTCTATGTAGCACAGTGCAGAGCACTCAGAAGATGCCTACCAAAGACTTCTTAATTGGCAGAGTGAAAAAAAAAAAAAAAAAAAAAACAGTGTCTGCTTCTCTCATTGCCTGACTATGGGTTGGAAAAGGGAGAAAAGCTGTGTGGGAGATAATTATGGACTGAATAGAAGCCAGAAAAAGACAATCAATATTCCGTCTTTTTTAAAAATTTCAAATTGGTTGGTAGGAAGTTCAGAGAAAAATTAAATGTTTAATTACATATCCTTAAGACAATTATGTTTCCATAAGTTATACATATTAAGTTTTTAACTTAGAAACAAGCATTCTATAATATAAGGAGTTTTATCAAATGTAATATTGCAGGTCAGTATCAATAAAGAATATAACACAGTGTTGATCGTCTTTTAGAGGGAACTTTCTCTCTCTCCCTAGTGGAAGTAAAAGCTCTGACCTAATGAAAATGGTTAAAGAAACCCATGCTCACATCCATGTGCCAATAAGAAGGCCTACAATCTCAACACAGGAAGCTCAGTATTTACTTTGCATTATAAGGATATTTAAGCCATAAAGATTTTTAAAAATTTTTGATTATTAAAGACTCAAACAATGTTTACATACAAGATACCAGTCTGTATGACACTATATACTGGCACGGAGCCAGCCATACACATACAGCCCCTATTGTGTGCAGCAGACAGCAGCCATTGGGCTTTGGCTTTTATAAATTAAATTAACAAACATTTAATGGGAACCAGCTTTAACAGATAGTTTAGCCAAATTTAGGAGGAAGTTTTATGTTGATATTTTTTTTAAATTCCTTCCCACTGACAGCTATTGATAGAATCTTTTATATTTAACTTTTTACTTTTTTTTTTTTTTTAACAATATTGGATTCTCTCAACCAGCCATTTGCTTCCTTTCTTCACAAACAGTGGGTTCTGATATTGGGGTTGCAGGCATTGTGTCTGGAGTCCCTAGAGAGAAATTCATCAATGGGAATCTACTCAGTGATGTCTCCTTGCCAGTATACACTAAAAGGCATTGAGAAAAAAATTACTGAAGCCACTGAATTCATATCTCCTTATTACATTCATTTTGGGGCAGCTTCTTTAACAGTGATTATGGAATCTAGAGAGTTCCTTCTCTGTGTTTTCACTTTTATACCCCATGAACAGTACAGCAAAAACTCCAGAATCTTAATTAACTTATTGTTCATTGATGAGTTTCAATTCCTTTGCATTCAAACCCTATCATGGAATCAACTGTCATATATGCATATGAAATCTTGATATGTATTCTTATTTATGTAATTTTATGGAAAAGCTTGTTTTAGAGGATATTAATATGCCAAATATGATAATTTTAATTACAAAGGTACCTTTATTATGAATACTTATAGTAATTCTCCTCTGAAAAAACTTTAGTAATGTTAGTAATGAATTCTTATTAACATATATGCATGTATATTACTCATTGTTACTTACGATTTGTGTCTACCTTTAATCTGCCAGTAGATTAACAATTTTTAGATAAAGTAGGGGATATTAAGTTAAATCTGAATTTTAGATAATTATTTATGCATAAGACATACTTATCTTAAAACATTAGTCATTGTTTATAAAATTCTTATTTAACCTAACATCTTGTATTTTTCTTTCCTAAATCTGGCAATTCTTAATAGGGTATGTTTCCAGCCTTCATAGTTTGTTTTTCCTTTTATTTTTTTAAAGATTTTATTCATTCATTTATTTACTTATTTATTTACTTTAGAGTGAGAAAGAATAATAAGGGAGGCACAGAGGGAGAGGGAAAGAATCTAAAGTAGACTCCGTGCTGAATATGGAACATGACAGGGGGCTTAATCCCATGACCCTGAGATCATGAATTGAGTTGAAATCAAGAATCTGATACTCAAAGGATTGAGCCACCAGGTGCCCCTATGTTTCTCTCCAATAGTTGCTTTGACTGCAATCTAATAGCATAAGATGTTAACTCCTAAAACAGGGAAATAAAGTTTTTCATATTTGGTTAATATATATTTCATAAATACAATATTCTTAAATATATATTCTTAGGTACTATTTTAGAGAGTATGGGTTTTATTTGATAATACTGAAACTGATTATCCAATACCTTTATCAGTCTTTCCTTGCTTTATAATAAAATAAAGGCAGTAAGTATCATAAAAAGAGGAGTAAGCCATAAGTTGAGAGACCTGGGTTCTGGTTTCATTTCTCTTTTTTTTCCATTTGTTTTTATTGAAGTTCAATTTGCCAACATATAGTATAACACCAGTGCTCATCCCATCAAGTGTCCACCCCAGTGCCCATTACTGAGTTACCCCAACCCTCGCCTACCTCTCCTTACATAACCCTTTGTTCATTTGCCAGAGTTAGAAGTCTCTCATGGTTTGTCTCCCTCTAATTTTTTCCACTCTGTTCCCCTCTTTCCCTTATAATCCCTTTCACTATATCTTCTTATATTCCTTGTATGAGTGAAACTATAGGATGAACGTCCTTCTCCGATTGACTTACTTCACTCAGCATAATACTCTCCAGTTCCATCCATGTCGAAGAAAATGGTGGGTATTTGTCCTTTCTGATAGCTGAGTAATATTCCATTGTGTCTTCTTTATCCATTCATCTGTCGAAGGACAATGTGGCTCCTTCCACAGTTTGGCTATTGTGGACATTGCTATGAACATTGGGGTGCAGGTGTCCCAGCGTTTCAATATATCTGTATCTTTGGGGTAAATCCCCAGTAGTGCAACTGCTAGGCCATAGGGTAGCTCTATTTTTAACATTTTGAGGAACCTCCACACTGTTCTCCAGAGTGGCTGCACCAGTTCACATTCCCACCAACAGTGCAAGAGGGTTCCCCTTTCTCCACATCCTCTCCAACATTTGTTGTTTTCTGTCTTCTTAATTTTTGCCATTCTCACTGGTATGAGGTGGGTATCTCATTATAGTTTTGATTTGTATTTCCCTCATGGCCAGTGTTGCAGAGTATTTTCTCATGTGCTTGTTGGCCATGTGTATGTCTTCTTCAGAGAAATTTCTGTTCATGTCTTCTGCCTGTTTCATGATCGAATTGTTTGTTTCTTTGTGTTGAGATTAATAAGTTCTTTATAGATCTTGGACACTAACCCTTTATCTGATATGTCATTTACAAATATCTTCTCCCAATGTGTAGGCTGCCTTTTAGTTTTGTTGTTTCTGTTGCTGTGCAGAAGGTTTTATCCTCATTAAGTCCCAATAGTTCATTTTTGCTTGTCTCCTTTGCCTTCATAGATGTATCGTGCAATAAGTTACTGTAGCCAAGTTCAAAAATATTGTTGCCTATGTTCTCCTCTAGGATTTTGATGGGTTCTTGTCTCACATTTAGACCATTTTGAGTTGATCTTTGTGTATGGTGTAAGATAATGGTCTAATTTCATTCTTCTGCACATGGCTGTCCAATTTTCCCAGCACCATTTATTGAAGAGACTGTCCTTTTTCCAATGGATAGTCTTTCCTGCTTTGTTTCCTGCTTTGTGAATTTTAGTTGACCATAGATTGGAGTGTCCATTTCTGGGTTCTCTATTTTGTTCCATTGATCTATGTGTCTGTTTTTGTGCCAGTACCATAGTGTCTTGATGATCACAGCTTTGTAATACAGCTTGAAATCCGGTATTGTGATGCCCCCTGCACTGGTTTTCTTTTTCAATATTCCTCTGGCTATTCTGGGTCTTTTCTGGTTCCATACAAATCTTAGGATTATTTGTTCCAACTTTCTGAAGAAAGTCCATGGTATTTTGATAGGGATTGTATTAAAGGTGTAAATTGCCCTGGTAACATAGACATTATCACAATATTAATTCTTCCAATCCATGAGCATGGAATGTTTTCCCATCTTTTTGTGTCTTCCTCAATTTCTTTCAGAAATGTTCTGTAGTGTTTAGGGTATACGTTTATTCCTAAGTGTCTTAGTGTTTTGGGTGCAATTGTAAATGGGACTGATTCCTTAATTTCTCTTTCTTCAGTCTCATTGTTAGTGTATAGAAATGCCACTGATTTCTGGGCATTGATTTTATATCCTGCCACGTTGCCTAATTCCTGTATGAGTTCTAGCAGTCTTGGGGTGGAGTCTTTTGGGTTTTCTATGTACAGTATCATGTCATGTGTGAAGAGGGAGAGTTTGACTTCTTCTTTGCCAATTTGAATGCCTTTTATTTCTTTTTGTTGTCTGATTGCTGAGGCTAGGACTTCTAGTACTATGTTGAATAACAGTGGTGAGAGTGGACCTGCTTGTGGTGTTCCTGATCTTAGGAGAAAGGCTCTCAGTGTTTCTCCATTGAGAATGATATTCGCTGTGAGCTTTTCATAGATGGCTTTTAAGATGCTGAGGAGGGATCCCTGGGTGGCACAGCAGTTTGGTGCCTGCCTTTGGCCCAGGGCGCGATCGTAGAGACCCGGGATCGAATCCCACATCGGGCTCCCGGTGCATGGAGCCTGCTTCTCCCTCTGCCTATGTCTCTGCCCCCACCCCTCTCTGTGACTATCATAAAATAAAAAAAATAAATAAAAATTAAAAATTAAAAAAAAAAAGATGCTGAGGAATGTTCCCTCTATCCCTACACTCTGAAGAGTTTTGATCAGGAATGGATGCTGTATTTTGTCAAATGCTTTCTCTGCATCTACTGAGAGAATCATATGGTTCTTGTTTTTTCTCTTGTTGATGTGATCTATCACATTGATTGCTTTACAAGTGTTGAACCAGTCTTGCATCCCAGGGATAAATCCCACTTGGTCATGGTGAATAATCTTCTTATTGTACTGTGGGATCCTATTGGCTGGTTATCTTGTTGAGAATTTTTGCATCCATGTTCATCAGGGATATTGATCTATAATTCTCCTTTTTGGTGGGGTCTTTGTCTGGTTTTGGAATCAAGGTAATGCTGGCCTCATCAAACAGGTTTGGAAGTATTCCTCCCATTCTATCCTTCAAAACAGCTTTAGTAGAATAGGTATTATTTCTTTTTTAAACACTTGATAGAATTCCCCTGGGAATCCACCTGGCTCTGGACTTTTGTGTCTTGGGAGGTTTTTGATGACTGCTTCAATTTCCTCCCTGGTTATTGGCCTGTTCAGGTTTTATTTCTTCCTTTTCCAGTTGTGGTAATTTGTGGTTTTCCAGAAATGCATCCATTTCTTCTAGATTGCCTAATTTGTTAGCATAGAGCTTCTCATAATATGTTTTTAAAATAATTTGTATTTCCTTGGTATTGGTTGTGATCTCTCTTCTTTATTCATGATTTTATTAATTTGAGTCATTTCTCTTTTATTTTTAATAAGACTGGCTAGGGGGTTATCTATCTTATTATTTCTTTCAAAGAACCAACTCCTGGTTTTGTTTATCTGTTCTACTTTTTATTTCATTGAATTGTGCTCAATTCTTTATTATCTCTCCTTTTATGCTTGGTGTATGTTTTACTTGCTGTTCTTTCTCCAGTTCCTTTAGGTGTGAGGTTAGCTTGTGTATTTGAGTTTTTTCCAATTTTTTGAGGGAGGCGTGTATTGCGATGTACTTCACTCTTTGGGCCGCTTTTGCCATATCCCAGGGTATTTTGAATGGTCGTATCTTCATTTTCATTAGTTTCCATGAAACTTTTTAATTCTTCTCTAATTTCCTGGTTGACCCATTCATCTTTTAGTAGGATGCTCTTTAACCTCCATGTGTTTGAGTTTCTTCCAAATTTCTTCTTGTGACTTAGTTCTAGTTTCAAAGCATTGTGGCCTGAAAATATGCAGGGGACAATCCTTATCTTTTGGTATCAGTTGAGACCTGATTTGTGACCCAGTATTTGGTCTGTTCTGGAGAAAGTTCCATGTGCACTTGAGAAGAATGTGTATTCAGTTGCATTTGGATGGAAAGTTCCGTATATGTCTGTGAAATCTATTTGGTTCAGTCTATCATTTAGGGCCCTTGTTTCTTTGGTGATGTTATGCTTTGAAGATCTGTCATTTGCTGAGAGTGCCATGTTGAAGCCTCCCAGTATTAGTGTATTATTATCTAAGTATGTCTTTACTTTGGTTATGAATTGATTGATATACTTGGCAGCTCCCACATTAGGGGCATAAATATTCATGATTGTTAGGTCCTATTCTTGGATAGATCCTTTAAGTATGATATAGTGTCCCTCTTCATCTCTTACTACAGTCTTTGGGATAAACTTTAATTTATCTGATATGAGCATTGCTACCCCAGCTTTCTTTTGAGGACCATTTGAATGGAAAATGGTTCTCCACCCCTTCATTTTCAGGCTGGAGGTGCCCTTAGGTCTCAAATAAGTCTCTCATAGACAGAATATAGATGGGTCTAATACCCTGGGTCTTTTGATGGGGTCATTTAAGCCCATTTACGTTCAGAGTAACTATTAAAAGATATTAATTTAGTGTCATCATATTACCTATTTAGTCCCTATTTTTGTGGATAGTGTTTTGGGCTCCCTCTTTCTTTTACAGGGTCCCCATTAATATTTCTTGTAGAGCTGGTTTGGTGTTCACATATTCTTTGTTTTTGCCTATCCTGGAATCTCTTTCTCTCCTTCCATGGTAAATGACAGCCTTGCTGGTTAAAATATTCATGGCTTCATGTTCTTCTCATTTAGTACTCTGTATATATCATTCCAGGCCTTTCTGGCCTGCCAGGTCTCTGTGGAGGGGTCTGCTGTTAATCTGATATTTCTTCCCATATAAGTTAAGATTGTCTTGGGCTGCTTTCAAAATTTTTCTTTATCTTTGAAATTTCAAGTTTCACTATTAAATGTTGAGGTGTTGAATGGTTTTTATTGATTTTTTTGGGGGGGTCCTCTCTATCTCTTGGATCTGAATGCCTGTTTCCTTCCCCAGATTTGGGAAGTTCTCAGCTATGATTTGTTCAAATATACTTTGTTGTCCTCTCTCTCTCAGCCTCTTCTGGAATCCCAATTAGACGTATGTTCTTCCTTCTCAAGCTATCATTTATTTCCCTAAGCCTTTCCTCATGGACTCTTGTTTTTCTCTTTTTTCCTCAGCTTCCTTCCTTACCATAAACTTGTCTTCTGTGTCACTCACTCTCTTTTCCACCTCATTAACCCTAGCAGTTAGGATGTCCAGTTTGGATTACATCTCATTTAATCTATTTTTAATTTCAGCCTGATTAGATCTCAATTCTGTGGTAACAACGTCTCTAGAGTCCTTTATGCTCTTTTCCAGAGCCACCAGTAGCTTTATAATTGTACTTTTGAATTGAATTTCTTACATTGTACTTAAATCCAAATTCTGTAACTCTGTGGCAGAGAGTACCGTTTCTGGTTCTATCTTTTGTGGTGAGTTCTTCCTTTTAGTCATTTTGTCCAGTGTAGAGTGGCTGTATGAGTGGGCTGAGGTGAAAATATCAACCACGACCTAAGTAAACACACCCTAGATGATTCTGAAGAGGTCAAAGATCAGAAAATTTAAAAAGAAAGAAAGAAAGAAAGAAAGAAAGAAAGAAAGAAAGAAGAAGAAGAAGAAGAAGAAGAAGAAGAAGAAGAAGAAGAAGAAGAAGAAGAAGAAAATAAAATAAAATAATAGGATCACTAAAATGAAAAATTTTAAAACAAAGTAGTAAAAATAAAAAGCCAAAAACCGAATACAAAGAAGAAGAAAAAAGAGAAAAAAAAAGAAAAGAGGGAAAAGAAAAAACAAAGGGGGGAGGGATGGTGGTGGTGAGGAAGTGATTGTGGACAGAGAATGTAGTAGTCTACCTGAGGGGTCCTAGAGGGTGGGGCATAATGGGAAGGAAGAGAGGATATAATCTCACAGAATGAACCAACACGGTGTTCTACTTGATTCTGGGTATATGTTGGTCATGTTTTAGAAGGTACTAACTTCCACCATTGTAAAACAAAATGAAGCAGAAAAAAAGAACAAAAAACAAAACCCCATATCTCATATATCTACCAAAATTTAATTGAATACATTGAAGGGAATCCAGAAGTGAAAAATATATCTATGACATGTAATTGTAGAAATATGAAAGTGGAAAAGGAAAAAACTTAAAAATGAAGAGCTGGTAAAATATTGTAGTTTAGGTGGGGTAAAAGGACCCTCTAGTTTTATATAGTATTTTCCCTCAGTCCTGGAGCTTTCCAGTGCTGCTTGGTCAAGAACTTCTTCTTCCCCTGTTCTTCCAGCTGGTCTTCTGTGGGAGGGTCTGCTGTGCTGATTCTCAAGTGTGTGCACCTGGGCAGAGATGCCCTGCCCCCTGCCAGGTGTGGGGCTCAGTGGGAGCTGTTGACCCCATGAGGCCTTTGTTCCCCAGCAGCCTGGCCTCACTTAGGCACAAGGTGACACAAGGAGGAACAACAACACTGGTGGCGGCCAGATTTCCTGCTCTGGAATTGAGCTCCCTGCATGTAACTAACCACAGTCTCCCCATCCGCACTGGCCTGGATGCTCCGGGGGCTGCAGGGGCGCTGATCTGCACAGCTTGGGGGCACCTGGCAGCAGGAGAGTCCTCACTGTCCTGTGCCCTCCCCACCTCCACCTGTCCTGGGGTGGGGAGGGGGCGGGGGGTGGATGGGAAAGTCAGGATTGCTGGCTTTGTCTGCTTGGGTGCCCTGGGATCCGGGGCCCTGTGCTTCTGCTTCCATTGGTGCACATCTGCCTTCACCAAGAGAACATGCCTAGGCTAAACTGTTGGAAGGATAGGAAAGTAAGATGGAGAAGAATGTTTAGCTTCTATGTATTTCTGTCTTTCACTCAAGAGAGGAAATAATCAGATTGAAATATTTTACTTTTCTTAAAGAATTATCATTAATCATTCATACTTAGATATCAGCAAGTTTTTTGAGAAGACATATTCATACATGAATGTCTTAAGCAAAATTTGATTTGGCCCTAGAATTCTGAGCACACCAAATAACTTAAGATAAATTTTATTTTTCATATTGTATCATCCCTTCGATGTTTAAGAAAACTAAAGAAAATAAGATAAAAAGCAAATAAAAATGAAGGGTGAGTGCTGAAGGCTGGTTGGTCTATAATGGAAAGAGTTGTGTGGGCAACTTAAGTTGAACATGTGAAGACAAAGTTTAGGTGTTCATTAGTGCAGGCATGGCCTTGGCTGAGGCTGGAAGTAGATATTGCATGGAACTTATTTCATCCAGTTGCATTCCATCAGTTTCTCTGACAGTTTGACTTTTTCTTTATGGCTGTTGAACAGCATAGGATGACATGAGTGCTTTTCTGTTTGTGCCATGGATGGTTGACAGAATGCTGAATTTTTGTCTCATCTCCACATGTTACCGAATTGAACTTTTTTTCTGACTTACAGTGAAAAGATCTGGCTTGTGTTCCATTTTTGGGTTAATTAACAAAGGAGTGTCATCCAGATCAAATAGGGATGGATGTCTACTAGCTCCTCTTCACCAGTAGGCTCCTGAATTTTGAGGGGCTATGAGAGAGGGAAAAGAAAGGAAGTATTTTAGGGTATCCCATTTCAAGCCTGAGTCCTTACTATGTCTCCATATATTCTTGTGCCAGTAAGTAAACTGAACCCTTAAAAAACATCCAAGTGTTTAACCTGAGCTTAAATAAAACATGGAAAGCATCATGTATCAAAATTCTCACCGGACTTTGACAAGGGTACAACAGTTTATACCTAGAGACTTACACAAATACTATAACAGCTAAGCAACCCTAGTCTATATGCCAGTGGAACTCAGGATAATAAAAGCAGTATGTATTCTCTTCAAAGTTTCTAACCTCAGAAGGAATTCCTAGATATAATAGGTATGTGGGAAAAAAAAATCTGTTGACAGGACAACAATTCATTCACTTCCTAACATGACTAGTCATGTACTGTACTTCAGTATAAACAATAAGGTTATTGTTTGGATGGGAAAACAAGCAATTTGCTGGAAGGCGAAAAGGTGAAAATGTTCTATAAGCTGATTTTGTTTTGGCAGGCTGCACGTCATTTTCTAGGTAGTTTTAGAAGCTATATTTAATAGATACACATTTAATGATTTGGCCACTTGTAAAAGTTAGAATTCCTTCTAGTTTTCTTATTGCTTTGGTTTAGGATATCTTTAATTGCTTGTTTTTATGTATCGAGAGCCAGTGGCTCAATGTTTTCATTGAGTTAGGACAGTAGAGCTTCAGATAACATTGTTTTCTTTCTCTTCATCATTGAAGCATTGGGGATTTATGGCTGTAAATCCTTCAAAAGTGACATGCTAATTAGTTAATGTGACCCAGCATTGTGATTAATGCAACTTGGTAAATTATGCTCTACCCAGAAGACTTTGCCAGAGCAGCCTCGAGGTTCAGGTACTCTCCTTCCTTTATTTTGCATCAATTTCTTGGTGGATGGTGAGTCAATCAGGAAGGTGTAGGGAGGAGAAGAGAAAGAACTCCACACTCTGAGAGAAAGAATAGAAATTTGGAAGGCCCTATTCAAGGTCCAATACTGCATTTCAGGGTTCTACAGATTTAGAGGTTTCTTTAGTGGTTAATGGTGTTTGGATATTTATAAGTTGGGCTTGGGGTTACATACTGATCCCCAAATAGATACCGCTCATACAGCATTTGAATCTATTTTTACAATTTTCTTAATTAAAACATACCTTAACTGGCTAGATGTTTTTCTCTGAAATTCTGAACCTAAGGACCTATTTTTGTTTAATTGACTTTTAATTAAAAAAATTAATAAATATGGCCCAATTTGTATTTTCTCTCTAAGCACAAAATGGCAGGGATCCAACTATCTTCAGTTTTTCCAGGAGAAAAGAGAAGTCTTTTGGACACACACAGTGAATAAGCTTTCCCCAACCTGCTCCTGTCACTTTCTATCCTTCCTTCCCTAAGTATCTTTCTTTTTTTTTTTAAGATTTTTATTTATTTTAGAGAGAAAAAACAGTGGTGAGGGGTAGAGGGAGAGGGAGAGAGTGTATCTCAAGCAGATTCCCATGTGGAGCTCAATCTCAGGACCCTGAGATCATGACCTGAGCTGAAATCAAGAGTTAGACACTCAACTAACTGAGTCACCCAGGCGCCCCTGAAGTAACTAAGTTTCTGAGAAAGATTTAGGCAAGTTCTCAAGTGGTAGGTGTTGGGAATCCAGCCTCTTCTATTCTGTCTACAGAAACTTTTATGGGCGCCATGGTCAGACTGGATGCTTCTTCCTGCATTTGTTTATAGGTTCCTCCCAAGTATTTGGATCTCTCTGGTTTCTATTTGAATGTCTGCGGCTGAGAGCAACCATATGAGCAAAAATAGTCTAGGGGCAAAACAACCTCAGACAGACTGCAGTGAATAGAGGACTGCAGCCTGAAATATCTGCATTGTCATCAGTCAGTGCAAAAAGGAGGTCAGTGAATGTTTCTGGATTTGCAGCATAGGCAGGATATGGAATCTTGGAAGGTTTTTTATTGTATTGATATCCATGTGATTTGAGGGGGGTGGGGGGGTTTGCTAATAGTTCTTGCTGCTGACTTGGAGTGCCAGAGTAAACAGTAGTGGCTAGGGGGAAAAAAAAAGCCCTCTGGAACTTATTTAAAGAATGCTAAAAGGAGATTTTTTTCTGCCAACCTGGGCTTCATCTTTCAATCCACAACTGAGCGACATGGAGACAGAGACAGATAGGCTGTAGTCTGGCGGATAATTCATAAAAGAAGAATCACCATTTTCAATTTAATTTTTAAATTTTTACAATTTAATTAATTTTCAATTTAATTTTGGTTTGATTATTGATCTGCTTATCATTCTCTTTACTATGTGCTCATCATGAATTATGTCATTATATTCCCTTGAACAATATTTGAAGTATGTACTATTATGACCCCAGTTTATAGATGGGGAAACTGATGCACAGACAGTAGGTGATTTGCTTATGGATATATGTCTGACAAGTGTATATGAACTCAGGAAGACTAGTTCTGAGCACCATGTCATGTAATTACTCAATATTTTTATAATACTAACCTTTGTTTCTTTATATCACTTGATGTTTTCCTTTTTCATGTAGGCTACCTTTGAAAATGCCTGGAATCTAGATCAGAGGGTAGTAAGAGATCAATCATCTGGCTGATCAGAGTCAAGTTTGCGGGATATTGGAGAATTTTAGTACTCCTGCTAACACTTTCACTAATTAATACAGATAATCAGGAATTTGCTCTATTCCAATTTGTAAAGTTAATTTACTATTTCTAAGAAATAATTCCCTTTAATGCTTTTCAATTCATAAAAATAATTCCTGGAATTTAGAGGTATACTCTGTTCCAAAGAACTGAAAATCTTGTCTAACATTTTTTTTTTTTTTTGGAATAATAGGTAAAATTTTGGCACCTGTTTGAACTTAGAAATTCCCTGTAGGTTGGGATAGAGGTGTGTGTGGGAGGGATCTCAGCATAGTGATGATACTGATGGGCTATAACAACAGGAACTAGGTCTTGGCTTTGACACTCTTTTTTGTATATAAATGACCTTTACATGCCTCATTTTCCTCATCTGTGAAATGGAATAACAGAGCCTATTTCATGAGGTTGCTTTGAGGTTCATATAAGGCATTTTAAGCTTTGGAAAGCATGTTTTGTATTAGAAAGCGCTCAATAAATGTTAGATGTTTTTACTCATTCTTAAAGGTTCTCCATGTAAAGTTAACCTAGTGCAAACTGTGTGCACTTTCCAAATAAAATATCCTAGAGGATTATATTCCTCAATGATATAAGATTGTCTAAGTTTCAGGCATTTAACTTCACATATTGTTGATACTACCTTCCTGCAGTCTGGCAGGCTAGAAACAGAAGTGTCACCTTTAGTATCTCTCTCTTTTTCATTCTGTATATAAAATCTGTTGCTCAAACTTATAAATCATTCCTCCCTTATGACTCTGAAATTGCCTGATTAAGTGTCTCAAGTTAGAACTACTTGGTACCCTGTGTATAGAAGTTCTTCCAAACTCCCACCTCCCACCTCTACCTGGACCCACCCCTCACTCACAGCATCCCTGGCAGCTGTTCTATAGAAGGTTCCTTTTCAGGCAGCCCAGGTGGCTCAGTGGTTTAGCGCCGCTTTCAGCCCAGGGCCTGATTCTGGGGACCCAAGATCGAGTCCCACGTCAAGCTCCCTGCATGGAGCCTGCTTCTCCCTCTGCCTGTGTCTCTGCCTCTCTCTCTCCCTCTCTCTGTCTGTCTCATGAATAAATAAAATCTTAAAAAAAAGAAGTTTCCTTTTCTTCCTCAGTTGCCTTCTGGAATCTCTCCAGATATTCTGACTCCAAACACAACCTGGTCCTGCCTGCCCAGTTCAGTGGCTTTCATTTCTGAGCAAGTTCTTATATTTCATGTATACTTGGGTGCTTTGAATCTTTAAATAATCCCCCACTTCCAGAGTTTAGCCCTGACTAGTATAACAACTTCAGGTTTTGTTTTCCCCTCACACAAAGCTTTGGGCCAGTCCCAACTCTTTGAGAGTCAGCCTTGCCAAGCTGGGCATATGCAACATTGTCAATTAGAGTGCTGCTGCTTACAGTGGAGATTTCATTAAAACATGAGATTGTAGATTCGTAAGTCTCAGATAGAGCCTGAAATTTCGTATTTCTAGCAAACACCCAGGTTAAGCAGGTGCTGCTACAAATGCCAAGACTGTAGATCTCCTGAAGAAGCCCTTAACTCTTCCCCCTGCCTTTCATCCAGACTTCAACTGTCCTACTGCCAGAGCTAGTCCCTCAAATAATCCTGCTTCTTTATCTTTAATGGCTCCCCATAGCTGATAGAAAAATAATCCAGACATGTTTGCAGAGCATTTGGGGCACTCTATTTAAAATCCTGTTAAATATTCTGGGGCATCTGGGTGGCTTAGTTGGTTGAGCATCCAACTCTTTATTTTGGCTCAGGTCATGATTTCAGGGATGTGAGAGCGAGCCCTGCATCAAGCTGCACACTCAGCATGGAGTCTGCTTGAGACTCTCTCTCCCTCTGCCCCTCCCCCCCATAAATAAATAAATAACTTCCAAAAAACCTATTAAATATTGAAAGACTTAATTCCTCATATTCCCTCCACTCTTGGTAAGCTTTAGTCACCCCTTTGCACACTAGTTGGGACCTCTGATAAGCCCCTTTGGTCCTTTATAATCACGGAGAATAAGTGTTTGTACATCTCGCTGCTCTGAAGAGCTTTGTGAGGGTCCACTTGTGCAATCCTTGTCTAAATAGAGCCTGATCACATGGTTTGTGTTAGACTCTGAGTAACCAGGGCATGGCCACACTGGTGGAGTCAGAAGAATGATTGTGATGGATAGCTTTGTTGTAAACCATTTAAAAATATCTGGGGGAGGGGGTGGCGAGAGGCCATTTTGGGGGAAGAGGATGATTGTAAATAATAGAGCTAAGTCTACCAGATTCAGAACTGAGAAGAAAAAAAAAAACACTAAGCCTCCCCACTGAGAATTTTAAAAATTAACTGAAGACTTCTGTCAGCTTTCCTCTGTTACAAACTTGAAAAAAGTGTTGTTTCTAGGACACCATGGATCTGAGAGAAATATATCCTTAATGGCTGGGTATTAGTGTTTGAAGATTGATAGAATTTTACTGATTCTGTCTTCATATGATGGCTCTATGATAATGTTTACACAATATTTTGAATTCCTTTCATTTTGTCTTTGATATAGTCCTTAGAACTCATCACTTGAAGATTATATGGGGATTCATTTTTTCCCATTATGATATGATTAAATTGCTTATTTTATTACGCTTTTAAAAACTTAAAGCTAAAATTTTATTAAAACATCACATTTCTGCATACCAGTGTCAGTGCCCACCTTTTTAAAAGGTTTAATTTTAATCACCCAGTGCTTATCATGACAAGTGTGCTCTTTAATCCCCATTACCTATTTCAGCCATTCCCCTACCTACCTCCACCAAGATAACCATCAGTTTGTTCTCTATAGTTAAGAGTCTGTTTCTTAGTTTATGTCTCTGTCCATTTTTCCCCTTTGCTCATTTTTCCCCTTTGTTTCTTAAATTCCACATATGTGTGAAATCACATGGTATTTGTCTTTCTCTGATGGACTTAAATTTTACTTAGAAGTATACTCTCCAGCTCCATCCATTTTGTTGCAAAGGGCAAGTTTTCATTCTTTTTTTATGGATATATAGTATTCGTGTGTGTGTGTGTGTGTGTGTGTGTGTGCCATATCTTGTTTACCTCTTCATCAATCGATGGACACTCGGGCTGCTTCCATATTTTGGCCATTATAAGTCATTCTTTATTGCTACAGTAAACATAGGGGTGCATTTATCTCTTTGATTTCATGTTTTTGTATTCTTTGGGTAAAATCCCAGGAGGGCAATTGCTGGATCTTAGGTATAGGGTAGTTCTATTTTTAACTTTTTGGGGAACCTCCATACTGTTTTCCAGAGTGGTTGTACCAGTTTATATTCCCACCAGATATACAAGATGACTCATTTTCTCTATATCCTTACCGAAATTTGCGTTGTTGACTTTAGCAGTTCTACAGGTGTATGGTGATATTTCAGTGTAGTTTTGATTTGCATTTCACTGATGATAAGCAATGATGAGCATCTTTTCATATGTCTATTGGCCATCTGTATATCTTCTTTGAAGACACGTCTATTCATGTCTTTGACCCATTTTTAAATTGGGTTATTTGGTGTTGAATTGTTTAAGTTCTTTATGCATTTTGGATACTAACCCTTTATTGGAAATACCATCTGCAAAGCTCTTCTTCCAGTCCATAGGTGATCTTTTAGTTTTGTTGATTGTTTCCTTCACTGTATGGTACGATTTTTTTTACAGAGCTTTTTTTTTTTATATATATAGTCCCAATAGTTCATTATTTATAAAGATTTTATTTATTATTCATGAGACACAGACAGAAGGCAGAGACATTGACAGAGGGAGAAGCAAGCTCCCTGCAGGGAGCCTGATGTGAGACTTGATCCCAGAACTCCAGGATCACACCCTGAGCTGAAGGCAGACTCTCAATTGCTGAGCCACCCAAGTGTCCCCCAATAGTTCATTTTTGTCTTTGTTTCTCTTCCTCAGGGGACCTCTCTAAAAAAGTTGCTACAGCTAATGTCAAAGAAGTTACTGCTTGTGTTCTCTTCTAAGATTTTTATGGCTTCAGGTCCAACATATAGATCCTTAATCCTTTTGGAGTCAAGTCATGTGTATGCTGTAAAAAAGTGGTCCAGTTTCATTCTTTTGCATGTAGCTGCCCAGTTTTCCCAATATGGTTTGTTGAAGATATTGTCTTTGTCACATTGGATATTATTTCCTGCTTTGTCAAAGATTAATTGACCACATAATTGTGGATTTATTTCTGGGTTTCTATTCTGTTCTGCTAATCTATGTGTCTATTTTTGTAGCAGTACCATACTGTTTTGATTACTGCAGCTTTATAATATAACTTGAAATCTGGAATTGTGATGCCTCCAGCTTTGCTTTGTTTTTTCAAGATTACATTGGCTATTCAGGTTCTTTGGTAGTCCCATACAAATTTTAGGGCTATTTGTTCTAGTTCTGTGAAAAATACTGTTGGTATTTTGATAGAGATTGCTTTAAATCTGTAGATTGCTTTGCATATGGATATTTTAACAATATTTGTTCTTCCAATTCATAAGCTAGGAATATCTTTCCATTTCTATGTCATCTTCAGTTTCTCTCATCAGTGTGCTATAATTTTCAGAGTTCAGGTCTTCCACCTCCTTGGTTAGGTTTATTGCTGGGTATCTTGTTATTTTTGGTGGGACTATAAATGAGTTTATTTTCTTAATTTCTCTTTATCATGCTTCATTATTAGAGTATAGAGATGCAACAGATTTCTACACATTGAATTTGTATCCTGCAACTTCAATGAATTCATTATCTGCTTTAGTAGTTTTTTGGAGTCTTTAGGGTTTTCCATATATAGTATCATATCATCTACAAATAGTGAAAGTTTTACTTTCTCTAACTGATTTGGATGCCATTTATTTCCTTTTGTTGTCTGATTGCTGTAGCTAGGACTTCCAGTACTACATTAAATAAAAGTGATGACAGTGGACATCCTTGTCTTGTTTGTGACCTTATGGGAAGGGCTCTCAGTTTTTTTTCCCATTGAAGATGATGTTCACTGTGGGTTTTTCACAGAAGGCCTTTGTTATGTTGAGGTATGTTCCTTCTAAACCTAATTTGCTGAGGCTTTTTATCATGAATGGATGTTGTACTTTGTCAAATGCTTTTTTTTTTTTTTGCATCTGTTGAAATAATCATATGGTTTTTATCCTTTCTCTTTATGTGATATATCACAATGATTGATTTGCAAACACTGAACTACCCTAGCAACTCAGGAATAAATCCCAATTGATCATGGTGAATGATTTTTTAAAGTATTATTGGATTCAGTTTGCTAGTTTTTGTTGAGAATTTTTGCATATATGTCCATCTGAGATACTGATACTGAGATACTAGTTTTTTGTTCGTGTGTTTGTTTGTTTTGTGGTGTCTTTATCTGGCTTTGGTATCAGGGTAATATTGGTCTCATAAAATGAATTTGGAAGTTTTCCTTCTTCTTCCTCCTTCTTCTTCTCCTTCTTCTTCTTTTCTTCTTCTTCTTCTTCTTCTTCTTCTTCTTCTTCTTCTTCTTCTTCTTCTTCTTCTTCTTCTTCTTCTTTTCTTTCTTCTTCTTTTTTGAAACAGTTTGAGAAGAATAGATATTAACTCTTCTTTAAATGTTTGGTGGACTTCAACCATAAAGACATCTGGTCCCAGACTTTTGTTTGTCGGGAGTTTTTTGATTATTGATTTAGTATCTTTGAAGGTACTCAGTCTGCTCAAATTTCTATTTCTTCCTCTTTCAGGTTTGGTAGGTTCTGTTTCTAGGAATTTATCTATTTCTTCTAGGCTGTCCATATAATTTTTCAGAATATTCTCTTACATTGTTGTATTTCTGTGGTATTGGTTGTTATTTCTCCTCTTTCATTGGTGCTTTTGGTTATTTGTGTCCTTTCCCTTTTTTTTCTTGATAAATCTGGATAGAGTTTTATCAATTTTATTATACTTTCAAAGAACCAAATCCTGGTTTCATTGATCTATTCTTTTTTTTTTTTTTTTTTTTTTTTTTAAATTTATTTGTGATAGGCACGCAGTGAGAGAGAGAGAGGCAGAGACACAGGCAGAGGGAGAAGCAGGCTCCATGCACCGGGAGCCCGACGTGGGATTCGATCCAGGGTCTCCAGGATCACGCCCTGGGCCAAAGGCAGGCGCCAAACCGCTGCGCCACCCAGGGATCCCTCATTGATCTATTCTATTGTCTAATTTCTATACCATTTATTTCTGTTCTGATTTTTATTATTTCCTTCATTCTGGTGGTTTGGGGTTTTGTTTGTTCTTTTTCTAACTCCTTTTGGTATAAGGTTTGGTTGTTTATTTGAGGTTTTTCTTGCTTCTTGAGGCAGGACTGTATTGTTCTAAATTTCCCTCTTAGAACAGTTTTTGCTGCATCCCAAAGGTTTTGAACCATTGTATTTTCATTTTCATTTGTTTCCATGTACTTTTAAAAATTTCTCTTTTAGGGGATCCCTGGGTGGCTTAGCGGTTTGGCGCCTGCCTTTGGCCCAGGGCGCGATCCTGGAGTCCCGGGATCAAGTCCCACGTCGGGCTCCTAGCATGGAGCCTGCTTCTCCCTCTGCCTGTGCCTCTCTCTCTCTCTCCATCTATGTCTATCATAAATAAATAAATAAAAATAAATAAATAATAAAAAAAATTTCTCTTTTAATTTCTTGGGTGACCCATTCATCATTTTTATTTGCATGTTATTTAACCTTCATGTATTTGTGATATTTCCAGATTTTTTTTTTGTGTGTGTTTGACTTCTAGTTTCATAGTGTTTGGTCAGAAAAGATGCATGATATGACCTTGATCTTCCTGAATTGACTGAGGCCTTTTTTTGTTTGTTTGTTTGTTTTTTTGCAGTCTAATATGTGATCAGTTCTGGAGAATGTTCCATGTGCACTTGAAAATAATGTATATTCTGCTGTCTTAGGATGGAATGTTCTGAATATATCTGTTAAATCCATTTAGTCCAGTGTGTCATTCAAAGCCATTGTTTCCTTATTGATTTTCTGTTTATATGATCCATCCATTGATGTAGTATGGTGTTAAGTCCCCTACTATTATATTATTATTAACTATTTCCTTTATGTTCATTATTCACTATCTTATGTATTTGGATGTTGCCATGTTGAGTGCATAAATATTTACAATTCTTATATCTTTTTTTTTTTGATTGTCCCCTTTATTGTTATATAGTGTCCTTCGTTGTTTCTTGTTACAGTCTTTGTTTTAAAGTCTGTTTTTTCCAATATAAGTATTGCTACTCTGGCTTTCTTTTTACATTTATTTGCATGGTAAATGTTTCTCCATCCTCTCATATTCAATCTGTGTGTCTTTAAGTAGAAAACGAGTCTCTTGTAGGCAGCATATAGATGAGTCTTTTTCTTTTCTTTTTTCCTTTTTTTTTTTTTTTTTTTTTTTTGCCAATTAACAAACTTAATTCACTGTTACCATGTCCAGTCACATATTCACAGGCTCTGGGGAGCATGGTGTGGAAATCTCTGGGGGACACTCTTTGCCTACTGCCGTCAGCTTCTAGTCTCTACCGTTAGGGCCTTTCCCATTCACCAAGCAGAGCAATATCACTAGAATAACATCATGAAAAATAAATCGTGTCTCTTCTGGAAAACAAATCAACCCATCAACAATACACAATCTCATAAGAGCCTTCTGATGGCATATAGAATAAGGCACAGAGTCCCTCATGTGGCACCCAAACCCCCTGCATGATGAGTCCCCAGGCACAGGTGCCCTGGCTTCTCAGGTTTGAGGGTAGGTGGGTGTGAGTAGGGAGGGTGGGTATCCAGGTTCTTTCATTTTGGATTATTATTATTATTATTATTTCCCATTTCTTTTTATTGTGTGGTGAGATCATGAAGACTCTAATCTCAGGATCATTGTCTCCCTAAAGACTGCCTTCTCCGTAGCTCTATAGCCTCATTTTGAATGATGCCTGTTCCCCTGACACCCATTCCCCTATATGTCCTCTCTTGAGCCAGGGTCCTTTTTCTGGGGCTTCAGATTCATCACTGTGCCTTCATCCCTGCCCATGTGTACCTGAGAGGGCAATCCCTGTAAGGAAGGTGTCTCAGGCCACCCATAGTTGGGGATGCCAGGGCTTCCTGCTCCCAAGTTGCATAGACTCCTAGATAAAGGGAAGCTCCACTCAACAAGCCCAGTGTGGCTACCGTGGCCCAGGACTTTGTGAAGGTCAAAAAGTGTGGGAAGAAATTATGTCTGGTCATGTGAACCCAAGGGTACCTTGGAGTCCAGAACACGGCCAGGCCCCAGAGCACTATCTGGCTCTCTTGAGTGAGGATGGTTGATATTCCAAGAAGTAGTTGCTCTTGTACCTTTTCCGGGACTCTGAAGCTTTACCCCCTCTGAGGGGTTCCCTTAATGCCTGTCCTAGGGCCTGAGAGTGGGAGGAACATCACCAGGAGACATGTTTTGTGCCCTTTGCACATGTGCTCTCCTCGTCCCAAACATCTGTTAATGCCATGAGTGACTCTCCTCTGCACTGCCAACTAGACACTTCACCTGTGGGCACTAATCCATTTAATATCTTCAGAAAAGGGAAAGGTTTTCTTAAATTCAAGGGAGCTTCAAAGGCCACACAGAACCCAGACTCAGAACTTCCCAACCTGCTCATCTAAGGTGTTTCCCTACCTATCATATCCTGCCCTCATTCTTCTTTTTTTAATGTGTATTTGTATTTGTATTTTTAATTTTAAAAATGTATTTTCAATAGGCTCTATGCAAGCATAGCAGCCAACAGGGGGCTCAAATACAAAACCCTGAGATCAAGACCTGATCAGAGCTCAAGATTTGGGTGCTTAAACAATTGAGCCCCCAGGAAACTCTATTTTTATTTTTTTAAAGTAAACTCCATGTGGGGGCTGAGCCCACCATCCTGAGACAAGAGTTTCATGCTCTAGGTATTGAGCGATTCAGGTGCTCCCTTTTCCTCTTTTTTCTTTTCTTTTTTCTTTTCTTGTCTTTTCTTTTCTTTTCTTTTCTTTTTTTTCTTTTCTTTTTTTCTTTTCTTCTTTCTTCTTCTTCTTCTTCTTCTTCTTCTTCTTCTTCTTCTTCTTCTTCTTCTTCTTCTTCTTCTTCTCTTCTTCTTCTTCTTCTTCTTCTTCTTCTTCTTCTTCTTCTTCTTCTTCCTTTCTTCTCTTTCTCTCTCTGTCTTTCCTTCTATGTCACATCTTAGACTCTGGCTGCCTTGAATCCTTGAGTCTTGTTTTTTAAACATTCTGTCACTCTGTGTCTGCTTGGAGTGCTTAGTCCATTTACATTCAAAATAAGTATTGATAGATATGCATTTACTGCCATTTTATTACTAGTTTTGTAGTTGTTTCTGAAGACTTTCTCTGATCCTTTCTTGTCTTCCATGATTTGCTATGGGTTTTTAGTAATATATTTATTTTTGTTTATTCTCTGCATATTTATTAGTGGTTTTCAATTTGTGGTTACCATTTAGTTTGTATATAACATCTTCTGCATATAACAGTCTATATGAAGTTGATAGTCATTGAAGTTTGACCCATTCTTTCCTTTTTTCTCCATGTTTCATACTTAACATCCTTTTACTTTGTGAGTTCCTTGAATGACTTTTTACAAAAATACTCATTTTTACTGCTATTTTCTACCTTTATATTGTCACTTTTGTTCTCTCATTTCTACTCAAAGAGTCTTCTTTAATATTTCTTGCAGGGCTGGTTTATTGGTCAGGATCTCCTTTAGTTTTTGTTGTCTGAGAAACTCTTTATCTCCTTCTATTCTGAATGGTAGCTTTGCTGGATAGAGTATTCTTGGCTACAGATTTTTACTACTCAACACTGAATAGATCATGCCATTTCTCTCTGGCTTGGAAGGATTCTGCTGAAAAACCTACTGATAGTCTTATGGGAGTTCCTTTGCATGTAACTGTGTTCTTCTGTCCTGCTGCTTTTATTTTATTTTATTTTATTTTAAAGATTTATTTTTATTTATGATAGAGACAGAGAGAGAGAGAGACAGGCAGAGGGAGAAGCAAGCTCCACGCCAGGAGCCCAATGCAGGACTCCATCCCGGGACTCCAGGATTGCGCCCTGGGCCAAAGGCAGGCACAAAACCACTGAGTCACCCAGGGATCCCCTGTCCTGCTGCTTTTAATATTTTTCGTCTTTATCACTATATTTTCCCATTTTAATTACAACATGTCTTGGAATGGATCTGTTTTTTTCCTTTTATTTTGTTGGGGATTATTTATGCCTGGTGGATCTGGGTATTTGTTTCCTTTCTCCAGATAAGGGAAGTTTTCAGCTATTATTTCTTCAAATAAATTCTCTGTCCCCTTTTCTCTTCTTCTGGGACCTTATAAAATGAATATTACTGCCTTTAATGGAATCACTGACTTCCCTTTTTTCTCTCTTTTGTTCAACTTGATTAGAGAAGACTCTATCTTCTAGGTCATTAATTTTTTCCTCTGCTTCTTGCAGCCTGTTATTCATTCTAGCAAGTGTGTTTCTCATTTCATTTATTGAGCACTTTCTCTCCACTATGTTATTCCTTATCTCTGATTTCATGTCTCACTGATGTCTTCCACTTCTTCCTCAGGTCCAGTTAATATCCTTATGATCATTGCTTTAAATTTTCCAACAGAAACTTATACCTGTTTCACTTAAATCCCTGACTGTGGCCTTCTCTCATTCTTTCATTTGGGACAAATTCCTCTGTCTTCTCATTTTATCTGTCCCTGTGACTGTGTTAGGAAAGTCAGTTATGTCTCCTGTTCTTGAGGGTAATGGCGTTATGAAGAAGTAGTCCTGGAATACCTTGGACTGTGGGGTCCTCTGTTCCTCAGAGTTTGGTACTTCCAGGAGTGTCTCCAATGTGTGCTATGTGCATTCTGCTATTGTATCCTGAGTGCTTTATCCTTCAGACTAGTCATCTGCAGAGGCTCTCTGCCTGCTGTGGGCAGTGTTTGGTCCCTGGCCTGAATGTGATGCATTTAAACTAGGTATGTTTTGGTCTGCTTGTGAAATGAGATATATCACCACTGCCACCACCAGAACCGAGGCCTTGGAAAACTCCCAGGTCAGGAGACGTGGTATTGGCAAGGGTTTGGGCTGGTCTTCTGGGGGAAGGTGCCTGCTGCATTGGAACTGAGGCAAGCCTGACAGGGAAGGGCAGTTCTTTTGGAGCATGGGGAAATGGGTATATGTGTGTGTGTGTGTGTGTGTGTGTGTGTGTGTGTGTGTGATGAGAGAGAGAGAGAGAGAGAGAGAGAGAGAGAGAGAGAAATGTAGTCAAGTTAGATAGCTTGTGTTGGTGCTGTACTGGTTCCTGCAGGTGGCTCTGTGCTTATGCTGAGAGGTAGGGGAGGGAAATGGCACCCGCCAGTTCCTTTGTTCCTGGAGTGGTCTCTCTGGGAATGCTGCCTCTCTGCTCCCAGACAAGTGACTAACATGCCACTGTGTGCCCTAGGTGCTCTTCAGATTGCTCTTTCCATACTGAACATCCATGGCCTGTTTGCCTTTCCTTCTCTCCAAGAGCAGTCCCATTATCTTCCTAGGTCTCCCAGAGCCAAGTACACTGACCTTTAAAACTCTAGGATTTAAGCCCTGATGGTTGCAAGAACTCATGAGATTCAGGCCTTTTCACTTTCTAAGCCAGTTGCTATGGGGATTCATTTTTGAATGAATGTGTGCTCCCTTTTGTGTTAGTCTGTCTCTTGCCCTTCTTCACAACCATGGCTCCCTTCCCACTGCAGTGGCCATGATCTGTTTCTGTCCCAAACTGCATCTCTATATTTTTTACCTTCTTTGATATAACCTCTTCTTTACCTTTAGTTGTGGAGTTTGTTCTGCCAATCTTCAGATTGTGAAGGCTTCAGGTTGATTTCTAGGGTATTTGGGATGATTTGATAGTTATCCAGTTGTACTTGTGGATGAGGTGATCCTAGGGTCCTCTTTTTCCACCAGCTTCTTCCCTCACTGTCGGCCCAACTTCTAAAGATGGGCTTAGTTATTATAGTATTCCTGAATCATGGAGTCATTGGTTCAGATGCATTTTCTATGGTGAATTCAATAATGCCAGTAGCCAATACTTAAATCAAAATCCAAATACATTTTCCATTCCCAATATTCTTTGTATACATTCATGGAAAGCTGAAAAAAGTCCTACAATTCAGGATTTGAATGGCAGAGTTAGACATATCAGTGGCTCCCAAGATTGTTTTAATATCTTGTTTGGCCCCTAAGTTGTGTATGATTTTAGAATGTCCACTATATCTTTCTGGACCTCAGTTTCCTCAATGACAATAGGATGCAGCTGGAAAAAAATTCATTCAGAAGTATGTATTGAGAACCTACCACACAGTAAACCATGGGATATATTTTCAAACCATGTAGACATGACCCCTGTCAAAAAAGAACTCATAAGACACATATGTGTCCAGGATAGAGGGTGACAAAACATGAGAGACTCCTAACTCTGGGAAATGAACAAGGGGTAGTGGAAGGGGAGGTGGGGGGGGATGAGGTGACTGGGTGACGGGCACTGAGGAGGGCAGTTGATGGGATGAGTATTGGGTGTTATACTATATGTTGGCAAATCAAACTCCAATAAAAAATAAAAATATAAAATAGACAATAGAATAAAACAAGGAAAGATAACATGAAATAGGAATGTGTGGACTAAGAAGAAGTATTTTCTAAATTCATGAGTCCTGTGTTCATATCATATTGAACTCTGACAGTGTATCATCTCAGTAGCATCTCTGTAATCCTATGCTGTAGGGTTTGTGCCTTATGCATAAGGATCACAAAGTGAAGAAATGTGCAAGAAATGTACAAATATTATGCATAAGTAGGTGCCCCACCTTTTTTTTGCCTTTACCTGCTAATCATTTGAGACTTAACTCAGAAGTTACTTCACATGACCAGCCCTCTCTGGGGCAAGAGTTCTCCTTTGCATATTAATAGCCCTTGTCTTTGAATTTTAATTTAGCACCATATTACAGTATCTGTTCACTCATCTGCCATTCCTCTAGATATAAAATGCTTAGAATCATTAAAAAAAATCTATTATACTTAAAACTACAATATAGTGGACAAAATACATATGAATTCATTAGTTAATGAACTAATTAATGAGGTCAATAATTAATTATTGATATCTGATGATGTCAGTACTTTATATCTCTTAGATCCTTATTAACAGAATTCAAACTATTCTATAGCAATGTGGTCAGTAATATTCATTTAGTCATATAAGACAATACTCATTTACTTATGTAAACAGAAATGTCTCTATAACAAAAATTCAAATATGATGAGTTAGTTTGACAATCCATTTTCATTTTATCCACACATTTTACTTCTGACCTTCCTAGGCTTTTCTGATTTTGGACTCAGATTTCTGGCTGTATCTCTTATAGTTAAGTTGACCATTCTCATATCCTGCTTTGATTTTTCTTTTAATTTGTGTATGGCCCTTGCCAATGCTATTGTAAGCCTCCCAAAAGAGCACAGTTTAGTGGATTGTTTAGAAATTTACAGTGCCTATCCATAAAAATTAACTGAACTGGTCTGTTGGCTGGATGTAGCCAACCTAAGAGGCAATATATCAACCTGTGGTATGTAATCAGTGAATTTTGAGAAAGAGTAGACACTCAAGTTTGGTTTGGTTGAATCAGCCATTTGCCAATTACTTCTTTGTTAAATATTCATATATTTAAATGATCACAGAGAGGATGGTGAGAGCTGTGCTGTAGAGAAGCAATCAAACAGTCTTTTCCAACTGTGATTACACCAGAATCAGCCATGGGCTTTTAAAGTATTGAGATGCACAGACCCTGTCCCTAGAGAATCCAACTTGGGAGGTCTGGTATAGAGCCACAGGATCACAGTGCTGAAAGCCTTCTGTGGATAGGAAAGAAGTCAGGGTTGTGAATCTCTATAGTAAACCTCAAAGAATTATGAGATGCCCTCCTCCAGGACTTTGTGATCCCCTTAAGAAATGTGCAAATATTATTGTTTTTGAAAAGTAACCCTGAGTGCTTCAATTGTCTTAGTTGCTGGGAATATTTGTTGATTTTTTAGCCTATTCATGGTGAGCTAAATAAATGGCTTTAGTGAACATAAAAACCATGAGTTAATTAATATCAACCATTAAGTAGAAGCAGAAATGTCAGTTCTGCTGACTTGTTGACTGTTGACAGATTGGAGTGGAAGGTATTGAGTCAGTTCATATCCTCTGTGTTGCACCAAAAGGACGTAAATAAGTCGATCTTTAAAACTTGTGAAAACAGATACTTTAAATGCATTCAAAGACTTTCTAAGAAGGTTTGGAAAACAAGGCGGCTGTGTGATCTAGAGAGAAAGGACCTTGGACCTTGGACCTCCTCTGAGGGCTGCTGCTAACCACACATGTGACCTTGGTCCTATTATTTAACCTCTTGAGGTCAGTTTTCTTATTTGTAAAATGCGTGGGCTATGTTATTCTCCAAGCCCCTCCCAACTTAAAATCCTATAACTTAATAGAATTTTTATTATAATTCAAAAATACCTAACAAATTAATGTTCTCCTTTCTCCCTCCCCCCACCCAATATTCTGTTGTTCTATTTTTCCCTAAATCTCATGAATCAATCATTTGTGTTGGTTCACCAGTGCTCCCCAGTGTAAACTAAAACAGGAGTCTTGTTAGCAGTTCATACTTAGTTTAGCCACTTGTCATTTGATTACTGGTATTCATGGAAGAAAAAGAAATCAAAATGACCCCAAATAATTGAACATTCAGTTCAACGGAACACACATACTTTTAATATTTTTGGAAGAATGACATACATAGAGGTATAAAAGTTGTACCTATACAGTTTGATTTTTTCCAAAGTGAACATTTTTGCTCTGTAGGATAATCTGTTGTATGCAGATATCACAATTGAATGTTGATTATTATTTTGGTAATTTCCAGGTTGGGGCTTTTAACAAATAATGCTGCTATGAACACTCTGACATGTATCTTTTGATAACATATATCCACATTTCTGTTGAGTGTATTCCTTTTAAAAAAAAAAAAAGATTTATTTATTCATTCATGATAGACAGAGAGAGAGAGTGAGAGGCAGAGACACAGGCAGAGGGAGAACCAGGCTCCATGCCAGGAGCCTGACGCGGGACTCGATCCTGGGACTCCAGGATCGCGCCCTGGACCAAAGGCAGGAGCCAAACCACTGAGCCACCCAGGGATCCCCTGTTGAGTGTATTCCTAAAGCTGAATTGTTGGACTATTTTGTACAACACACTTCTCTTTGAGTGCTTCGTATGTAACTCGCCTATTGTTTGGTACTGGGGTCTCAAATACATTCCCACCCTCAAGGGGCCAAACCACTGCTTCTTGGATTAGAAATGCAGTTAAGTAACCATGCATGTATATTTGAGCTATAGATAAATTTCCTGCTTAAGCCTACTTAGGCCAATTTTAAAGCACATTTCTGTTCATTGAACAAAAACCACATATTGGCAGAGGGAGAGAGACCCCATTATACAACATAGTAGCAATAGGCACTACAATGTCACAATGAGTTTGAAGAATGCCCTTTTAAAAGAAAAAACAAAAACAGGAAAGAAAGAAAAACATCATGTTCTGTTAATACTCTGTGTGTATTCATTTAAAGTCATCTGGGGAGTATTAGGCACAGTGGGACTGCTTTGTTTTGCTTTGTTTTTAGTTTAACGGAGGGTTCAGGCAATGCACTTAGGCTGCGACAAGGCCTCCCACACATCAATCCCTTAAATTGATCCCGAGATTTGGTATATAAAAATTTTATGGCTCTTTTTTTCCAAGCCATCCTGCAAGATCCATTTTTAGACCTCTCAGAAAGTCACCTGCTCATTATTTCCACTGTGTGTGGGTGGGGTAGTTTGGCCCAAAGAACAGTTCCGATGTCTTTGTGCTACTATTATTGGAGATTTGTTTCTGCCAGAGGTCACGTCCACCTTATCAGTGAGTAGCCTGCTGGATCTTGAATGGATGGGGCCATTTTAGGCAGTGCATTCTGCTTAGGTTAGTAGCAGATTATAAGAAAGTCTGAGTGATTAAGTAGGTGGCTTCAAGAAGGTGGAATGTCATTCATCTTCTGTCGAGAACAAATAGGGGTCTGAGAAGGACTAAGTTAGCCATAAGGCCTTTCCCAGTGGGCTTATGAAGAAAATTCTTTGCTGTCAGATTCTTGAGACCTTAGATCGGGTTCCCAAGCAGAGCCTGAGAAAGCATTTAGTTGCATGTGATTTACTGAAGGTGTGCTTTCATGAATAGGGGGTGAGAGAAGCACCTGATCCTATCCCGGGTCCTGTCACCATTCTCGGATCCTATCATCTTGCCTGATCCTACTACAGGGATTTTGGAATATGAGATGCACCATCTAGAGGGTTGGAGGTCCTGCATTTTGTGCCCCCTTGTCATTCTTGTCAGACAGTCATCTATTGCAGGAAGCCATCGTGGGGAGCACTGAGCAGTTTCCTAGGCCAAGAAGGCTCCCAATTAGCCAAGGATACTTCTTCAGAGAGAGAAGAAAAGGAGAGCAATTAGTTACCAACAGGAGCAAGGGAATGGATACACCAGCTAGTAATATGGACCCAGGTGAGGACACCAATAATAAATATCCACTCCACACAAATTGCAACTCCTGGAGATTTGCTACAGGGGGGTGGGAGTAGAGGGCTCATTTCTTTCTAAATTGTAAACCTTTGGGTGGTCATACATGAAATAAAAGAGGACCCTTTATGGTGGTATCTTCTGCTTGCCATTAGGTATCTGATCAACTTTCATCAGACTTGTTCTAGAAAAAACCTGCTTCCCTTCAATTCCTCAAACATTCTGTGCTCTTACTGACCCCTGACATCTCTCACATCCAGCTGAAAAGCCACTATATATCCCCTAGAGTCTGGCAAAATATCTCATTTCCTCTCCAAAGTACAAAGTATATCTGTCATCTTCAGCCTAATTTATCCTCTTCTCCTTTCATTGAAATTAATTCCTGTCACATAGTCTAACATTTAATTGCTAGTGGTGTTTGCTTTCAAGATATATTGTCTTATCTTCATAAATAGACTGTAAATTTGTCTCAGGTTGGGATTCCCCAAAAGCAGAACATGACATGAGGATTTGAGTATTAAGGATGTGATTCTAGGGAACACTGACAGAGGAATGAAGAAGTGAGATAGGGAATGAGAGGCAGGCAGTTTGAGGCACATTACCAAGGTTAACTACGTTTAGCAAATGAAGCATAATTCTACTGAGGACCTCTGGAAGAATCTGCAGAGCACAGCTCAGAATTGTTCCACCCAGAGGTTGAGGAAATGGGACATTTATCCTTCAGCTCTTGTCCATCATCAAGGGGTGCCTCATGTGGGGCAGCCAACTCCCTGGTACTTCTGGCATGTACAGGCCAAGCATACTCTTTCTACCAGAGAATGCTTTCAGGCCAAGAGAGGTAGGTGACTATAATAAGAGGCTTTCAAGTAATTTGAGAACTGTGAGTGCTGGGGAGATAGGGGTGGAACATCAACCACCTCAGCTTCTGAAGACAAGAATCATGTATACATCTGAATCCACCATTCCAGTTTACAGGGAATATACAATAACATCTTTATTGGTTTCAGCGATCTGTTGTTTGCTTATGACTAAGAAGTGGTATGCAGGGTTGTTAAACACATATTTAGATTAGAGGTCCTGTAAAATTTGAGAAATAATTCAGAAATAATAATTTAGGAGGTTTTCCTAAAACTAAATTTAATCAAGATTAAATGTCACTGTATTTGTGCTTTACCAATTGATAAAAGTTGTTCGGGATTCCAGATATTATTAAGAAGTTTCATGATTTTGGTAGGTCTGTGGATAGAGGGATATTAGAATTCTGTGCAATTTAGAACACCCACCACAAAGCCAGATTCCTAAGTTCAACCTCTAGCTGCCATGCCATCAACTCATGTTTCTCATATTCTTTATGATACTTCATGGAATTTTCTATTTGTTTCTCTAATGTTCGCCACTCTTCTGCAAAAGTAGGTTAACTCCAAGAGAAGGTATAATGTGGGGACTCTTTCCTTTATGTATCACTATCAAATGTACCTATTTTATAATGGGAAATCTCACAGTTCAAGTTCAGTATGTGACCTTCCCTCCTTGAATACTGTTTCTCATTCTTTCATGGATTCAACAAATGTGTTTCAAGTGCTTGCTGTATGCCAAGCAGTTCTAGAACTCTATCCTCAGTGAGCTTCCACTGTAGATGGGAAATTCTATCCAGTAAACAAAATAAGAGGCTAATACAGTACATGGGGAGGTACTGTACTAAGGGAAAAAATAGAGCAGGGCAAGGGGGATAAGGAATGTAAAGTGAAGGTGGCTGGGATGAGTGATAAATAGGATGGTCATTCTAAGGCAACTTTAAGAGGTAATATCTTGTAGAAAAGAAATTTTTCCATCTTTTTCCCCCAATCGGTTGGATGCTGCATTATTCTCTTTTGTGATATCCTATCCATTTTCTTATATGAGACTCCTAGTTCTTGAAATTAACTACCAACCTTCCCTGCTCCTGAGTCTATTGTTACCCATTTCTTTTCACATGTAATAATTATGAATCTCATGATATGTGCTTTTGGCTTCTTCTAACATGAATATCACTTTGCCCTTCAGAGAAGCAAACATTCTATATTTTCTCAGTTTTTAGAGTCAGTGTTATTACTACTTTTGAAGTGCTTAATGTACTAGTTTGAATAGTGACCTTGTTTTCTTTCCTTTAAGTTGCTTGGACTTTCTCCTTTGAAGAGTAGAATTTTTCCTCACTCATTTTCTCACAAAAAAAGAAAAACAGTGGTAAAACACAGTGGTAAAACACACTTTAGACATTTCAAGTTAATGTATTTTTTTCAAGTCTATTCTTTGTGCTTTGATTCATTCTACAAAACTTTTTCAAGTTTCATTCTATCTGCACACAGGACAGAATGACCAAATGCCACTGAGGACTTCTTTCCCATCTAAATTACTGCTCCAATGAGGAACATTTCTAAAATATGGCCACAGCTTATTCTCATGATTTTTAAAAATAGTCTCTAATAAGTATAAATGATGCAAAGGTATCATTTCTCTAATGATATGCATTCTCTAATGGAATGCCTTTTCCCACCTAATCATGATCTTTCAGCCTGTGGTAAGATGATGAGGACATTGAGTTTCTTCTTTTGGGATCCCTAATCAGATGTTGTTCTATTCAGTCTTGTATTTATCCTGTTCTGCCTTTGATAGATATAATGTACATTTATGGATAATAATCAATCCATTATTCAACAACCAAATATGAGGAAATTTCTCTCAGTCCAGATCAAGTTATTTTTGTTTTTCCCTTTTTTTTTTTTAATTTATGATAGTCACAGAGAGAGAGAGAGAGAGGGGCAGAGACACAGGCAGAGGGAGAAGCAGGCTCCATGCACCGGGAGCCCGACGTGGGATTCGATCCCGGGTGTCCAGGATCGCGCCCTGGGCCAATGGCAGGCGCTAAACCGCTGCGCCACCCAGGGATCCCAAGTTATTTTTGTTTTTAACAATAAACTGAAATCTATTTTTGCTTCCTGATTTCCAGACATATTTTGGAACAGGAATAAGTTTTATTGCATTTACAATTCATTGGAGCTTTACCTTTACAAGTTAAGTTAAATTATTTCCTCTAAGACCCAAAAGAAATTTGTGTTGCAGATCTTTTTTGTAAAGAATGCATATAACCATATCTAGACAAATCAAATCCTATATAAAATGTATATGGAATGGTTCAACATATAAGAAATTAATTCTTTTACAAATTAATTTACAATTTCTGTTTGAGTTAATTTTAAAAATTATTCTTCTGATTTCCATTTATGTTTAGGTTGCCTGGGACTGAAATGAAAATTCATTTTTTGACATATTTATGAGCAACACATTTAATTTACAATGAATTAACCAAAATATATAGCTCTGACATATTTTCTTTGTTCTTTGTCCTTTAATTGTCCAGTGGATATTATGGTCTGGTCTGGTTAGTGTCAGTACCCCGCCAATATGAAGGACTGGTGTTTGGCCACTAAAGCAACCCAAGCCTCTTAAGGATCATACATTAATGCAAACACCTCTAACAAGACATATTCACTTGGCAGGATGCTGACTCCAACTTGGACTCTGTGAAATAGTGGATACACCAACTTAATTTGCTTGGGCTGACTCTCCCCTTGGGACATCAAGCACAGTTGGATCAGCAAAAGAAACACTAAAGTTTTGTTGTTGTTGTTTGGCCTTGAAATCAGGAAACACTGGGAGTTTTTTCTTTTCCTTTCTTACATGAAGAGCCACTCCAAATATTCCATAAAGTTTTTTTCCTGTTACCTATCTTACCCCAAACAACAAAACCTGGAGGGGACAAGAAAGGCCTAAGTCTCATTTTAAATCACCTGATGTTGACATTTTTTTGTTATATCACAATTGGTAATCTGTTTTTTTTTTCCTTATGTTCTGGTAGCCTAGATTCATCAAGTGGCCATTAATTGATATTGTACAGTTACACTTTTATCTACCAGGGGATGTGGACTAGAGGAGGAACTGGGACAACAAGGAATGTTTGTTTGAATTTATGTCAGAGAAGCTCCCAGAATTTTGAGTATGGAATTGCTCTGTATTTGAGCCTCAAAAGTTTATAATGCTAGCATTATAGGAGCTTCTTTTCCTTGTATTTTAGTATTTCCTTGTATTTTAGTAGCTTTTAATAACTTTAAGAAGGTAATATGTTACTATTCCCCTATGAGTTTCTCCCACTGACTAACTGGGTATAAAAAATGGAATATTCTCCAAGGGCTTGTCTTTCTTCAGCTGTGAAATGGGAATAGCATAACTTGATCTGGACTCTAAAAAATGATTAAAATGTCTTTATTTTTTTAAAAGATTATTTATTTATTTATTCATGAGAGACACAGAGAGAGAGGGAGAGGCAGAGACACAGGCAGAGGGAGAAGCAGGCTCCACGCAGGGAGCCTGACGTGGGACTCGATCCCGGGTCTCCAGGATCAGACTCTGGGCTGAAGGCAGCGCTAAACCACTGAGCCACCCAGGCTGCCCCTAAAATGTATTAGCAGAACTATGTTGAGGGTAAAGAAAAGCATCTTGAGGCTGAGAAATCATAAATCCTTGGTTCAAATCCCACATCCACTGTGGTAAACTAGACCTGGAGACTGCCTATGTGCAGGTAGTACCTGCACTTCTGAGCAGTTACAGGATCAGATGGCATGATGTATGTGTAGTCTGTGTAGCTCTCAAGTAACCAGAATGATGTGGATTATCAAAAATCAGATTCTCAGTTTAAAAGCAAAGACCTGAAGAACTGTTAGAATTATGTAGAATTATTTAAATCCTTAGAAACCACCCTAGTCAACACCAGCCTTTCACAGAAAGTACTAAGACCAAGAAGGTTGTTCGTTCTTCCACTCTCCCTCTGAACCCTCAACAATGCCTGCCTTTCTTGTTTTACTTTACTATCTTTCTTTTCTTTTTCTTGCTCTGCATTTCCCTCATCATTATCCATTCTCTAGTCATAGGTACCTACATTTGAAAAAGTATAACTAACCCACTTATATCAATGGAGAGATCATCCAAACAGAAAGTCAATAGGGAAAAAATGCCTTTGAATTGCACACTGGACCAGACGGACTAAACATATACAGAACATTTTATTCTAAAACAGCAGAATATACATTCTTTTCAAGCACACATGGAACACTGTCCAGAAAAGACCACAATTAGGCCACATAACAAGTCTTAACCAATTCAAAACAGTCAAAGTCCTACCATGCAATTTTTCTGACTACAATGCTATAAAACTAGAAATCAACCACAGGAAAATAACTTGAAAGAGCACAAATATGAGGAAGTTAAATAAAATGCTACTAAACAATGAATGAATCAACTAAGAAATCAAAGAAGAAGTCAAAACTTACATGGCGATAGAATGAAAATGAAACACAATTTGGTCCAAAATCCTTGGGATACAGCAAAAGCCATCCTAAGAGGGCAGTTTAGAGCAATACAGGCCCACTGCAAGAAGCAAGAAAAATCCCAAATGAACAACCTAGCCTTACATGTAAAGAAAAAGAACAAACAAAACCCCAAAACCAGCAGAAGGAAGGAAATAATAAAGATTAGAGCAGAAATAAATGATACAGAAACTTAAAAAAAAAACAAAAAACAGAACAGATCCATGAAACTAGGAACTGTTTCTTTGAAAAGATCAACAAAACTGACAAACCTTCAGCCAGACTCTGAGAGAGAGAAGAAGAAGAAGAAAAAGAAAGAGAAATAAAACACCACAAAAATACAATTGTAATAGAATATTATGAAAAATTATATGCAAATAAATTGGACAAACTAGAAGAAATGGATAAATTCCTAGAAACACAGAACCTACCAAACCTGAAACAGGAAGAACTAGAAATTTGAACAGACTGATTACCAGCAAAGAAATTGAATCAGTAACCAAAAAATTCCTAACAAACAAAAGTCCAGGACCAGATAACTTAACAGGTGAATTCAACCAAACATTTAAAGAAAGAGTTAATACCTATTCTTCTCAAACTATTCCAAAAACTGAAGAGGAAGGAAAACTTCCAAATTCATTTTATGAGGCTACTATTACCCTAGTACCAAAGCCAGATAAAGACACACCACACACACACACACACACACACACACACACACACACACACACAGAGAACTGCAGGCCAATATCTCTGATGAAGATCTATGAAAAAATTCCCCGCAAAATACTAACAAATTGAATCCAATGATATATCAAAAAAAATCATTCACCATGATCAAATGGGATTTGTTCCCAGGATGCAATGGTGGTTCAATATTTGCAAATCAATCAACATTTGTAAATCAATCAATATTTGCAAATCAATCAACATGATACATCACAACAAGAGAAAGGATAAAAACCATATGATTATTTCAACAGATGCAAAAAAGCATTTGACAAAGTACAATATCCATAATGAAAACCCTCTGCAAAGTAGTAAGAACATACCTCAACATCACAGAGGTCTTTTATGAAAAAACCACAGTGAATATTATACTCAATGGAGAAAAACTGAGAGCCTTTCCTCTAAGATTACAAACAAGACACGGATGTCCACTCTCACCACTTTTATTTAACATAGTACTGGAAGTTCTAGCCACAGCAATCAGACAACAAAAGGAAATAAACGGCATCCGAATAAGTAAGAAGTAAAACTTTCACTATTTGTAGATGACATGATACTATATATGGAAAACCCTAAAGATTCCAAAAAACTACTAAAGCTGATAAAGGATTTAGTAAAGTTGCAAGATACGAATTCAATGTATAGAAATCTGTTGCATTTCCATACACTAATACAGTTGCACCAAAAATAATAAGACACCTAGCAATAAACCTAACCAAGGAAATGGAAGATCTATACCCTGAAAACTATAAAACACTGACAAAAGAAGTTGAAGATGATACAAAGCAATGAAAAGACATTCCATACTCATGGACTGGAAGAACAAATATTGTTAAAATGTCCATACTACCCGAAGCAAGCTACAGATTTAATGCAATCCCTATTGAAATACCAACAGCATTTATCACAAAACTAGAACAGTGCTAAAATTTGTATGGAACAACAAAAGACCCTGAATAGCCATGTGATCTTGAAAAAGAATAAAACTGGAAGTATCACAATTCCAGATTTCAAATCATACTACAAAGCTGTAGTAATCAAAACAGTATAGTACTGGCACAAAACAGACACATAAATCAATGGAACAGAATAGAAAACCAAGAATAAACCCACAATTACATGCTAAATTAATCTTTGACAAGGCAGGAAAGAATATCCACTGGGAAAAAGTCTCTTCAACAAACCATGTTGGGAAAATTGGATAGTTACATGCAAAAGAATGAAACTGGGCCACTTTCTTATACCATACACACAAATAAACTCCAGATGGATTAAGGACCTAAATGTGAGAACTGAAACTATAAAAATCCTAGAAGAGGACATAGGCAGTAATTTCTCTGACACCGGCCATAGCAACATATTATGTATATGCCTCCTGAGGCAAAGGAAATAAAAGCAAAAATAATCTATTGGCAGTGCATCAAAATAAAAAGCTTCTGTACAGCAAAGTAAACAACAAAACTAAGAGACAACCTACTGAATGGGAGAAAATATTTGCAAATGACATATCCAATAAAAGGCTACTATTCAAAATACATAAAAATCGATAAAAACACCCCAAACATAAATAATCCAACTAAAAATGAGTGGAAGAAATTGACAGATATTTCTCCAAAGAAGACCTACTGATAGCCAGCAGACACTTGAAAAGATGCACAATATCCCTCATTATCAGGGAAATGCAACTCTAAATTACAATGAAATGTGGCCTTATATCTGTCAGAATGACTAAAATTAAAGCCACAAGAAGTAACCAGTGTTGGAGAGGATGTGAAGAAAAATGAACCCTTGTGCACTTTCGGTGGGAATACAAACTGACACAGCCACTCTGGAAAACAATATAGAGGTTCTTCAAAAAGTTAAAAATCCAACTATCCTATGATCCAGTAATCACACTACTGAGTATTTCCCTCCCCCCCCCCCCAAAAAAAAACAAAAACACTAATTAAAAATGATAGCTGCACTCCTGTGTTTATTATAGCATTTAAAAGCCAAAATATGGAAGCAGTCCAAGTATCCATTGATAGATGAATGGATAAAGAAGATGTGATATATTCAGCAGCAAAAAGGAACGAAATCTTGCCATTTGCAACAACATGGATGCAGCTAGAGAGTATAACGCTAAGTGAAATAAGCAAGAGAAAGACAAATTCCATATAATTTCCCTCACATGTGGAATTTAAGAAACAAAACAAGAAGCAAAGGAAAAAAAAAACACAAAAGAGAGAAAACCCAGAATCAGACCCTTAGCTATGAAGAAAAAACTGATGGTTACTAGAGGGGAGGTGGGTAGGGGGGTAGGGAAAATTGGTGACAGGGATTAAAGAGCACCCTTATCATGATGAGCACTGAGTATAGAATTGCTGAATCACTATATTGTATACCTGAAACTAAGATAACACTGTATGTTAACTATACTGGAATTAAGATTAAAAATTAAGAGAAGTATAATTTAAGTGTGGAGGGTATACATATAATTATCTTGTATCATTGTCTTTCAGTCAGCATCTCTCACAACTCATTCTAGGCCCACTTAGCGTTATCATCTCATTTCTTTAATTTGGGACACTTTTAATACGGTTCTATCATTTCAGAGGCATAAAGATTTCAAAAGTTAGTGGTAAGCTGGGGAATTTCACAGCTGAAATTTTTGTCTTTTCAGTCTTAACAATAAAACAATACAGAATTTACTCAAATCAGCAGGATAAGTCCAAGTTGCAAAATTATACCCATATTCAAATTACAATATTGGTGTTTATTTTTCTCTTAGAAAAGATGTTTTAACAATAGTTTAATGACAACAGAGTCTCTTATGTGTAACAGTGTCCATGCCATAAAGAAACTGAGAAAGTGACACAATATAGGATATCTTTTGATATTAATTGTCCCAATGCCACACTGGTAGATTTAAGCTAAGTTACTTTGGAAAGTATTCCCGGGCATGATGGTAGTCAGGAAATCATTCTACAATTTATAAATATTGCTGGAGGGCAAAATGTGGAAGTGGGAATAAACTGGATTTAAAGACACAAACAATTGTACCGTGTGTGTGTGCGAGAGCACGAGCAAGTGAGAGAGCAGGAGAGAGAGAGAGATACAGAGAAGCTTGCTCTGATCCACAGAGCATACAAGAGGAAGTCTGAATTTCAGAACAGACCAGAGGCAGAATGAAATCTAAATCTGGCGAGCTACTTTCTACAGTGTCTCCATCTGATGAGTTTGCAAATCTCCAGTGGAAAAAAACATCCCTCTGATTCCATTCTTATAGCTTTAGGGCATCACGTCTGTAAGCACTATAATTGTTTGACCTTCATGGACAAGAGGGTGGTTTTAATTCTTTGCAAAGCTATAGTTTGTGCAGCTGTGGACACTCCTTCAACATTTTGGGAGAAGGTACTGAGCGTATATAAAATAACAAGATTCTTCGTCACTTTCTCTGTCAACCAAAGTTGGTGGTTTCCTAAAGTGCTCTATGAAACCACATGAGGTTTCTCCTGGTGGGCTAAAAAAAGTGGTGTCCCTTCAATATGATACTCTTTACATATTCAATTATTATGCACTTTGTGGAGGCAGAGGAAAACTTTTTAAATTCATTTAAAATGTCCTTTTTCCTTAAAATAACAATTTCATAATTTTAACATAATTTTTATATAACTGATTAAGAGGCATATAAATCCACAGTCATTTAGCAAACAAATTACTAATTGTAGGTGAATAGCACTTTGTCATGTGTCATTAAGTTTTGGAATTTCTGCTTTTTGTTTTGTTTAGTTTTGTTGTGGTTTGGTTGGTTTTTGCTTTTTTTTTTTAAGATTTATTTGACAGAGACAGAGACAGAGACAGAGACAGAGAGGGAGAGTGAGTCCAGGGAGTGTGGGAGCAAGTTTTAAGCAGATTCTGTGCTGAGCACAGAGCCCAACATGGGGCTCGATCCCACGACCCTAAGATCATAACCTGAGATGAAACAAAGAGTTACTTAGCTGACTGCATCACCCAGGCACCCCAAGAATTTCTGCTCACTTTAAATCTATTCCTGGTGACACTCAGATACCTAAACTGTACCATGAAATCTATACTTAGTTGAGGTAAAAACATTTAAGAGACCTAGAGCATTCAAGCAAGAGGTGCTTTAAAAATTTCCACTGAGCATATTCCCTACTTTGGGGGATAAGGAAAATTTTACATTTCACCAGTTATGGAAGGACTCTCAGGTGGAAATTCAAGTGAACTGGTACCACAGATCCAGTTCATCACTGTGATAACTTAATATCATTCATGGATTGGTAATCAGGGTAACCGGTAGCTCACAGCCCTTTAACCTGGCTTGGTGATTTTATAGAAGAGACATATTAAATGTAGTAAGGCGTGGCTTTTACCTGTTACGTCTTTTCTTCCATTGTCCTTTTTTTACACTAGAAAGAGTGGCTGGCTTCTCTTTAAATTTAAAGAGATTTAAATTTTCCAAATCTCTCTAGCTTATGCTTTCAATACTCTTCCCATAGCCTTGGCCCTTACCATTTCAGTACACACACTTGAATCCCAAAAGTCACAGTCTACATCTTGGCCTGAGGATTTGTTCTGAAGTCAGATTTGCCTGTGCAAGAAAGAGGCAGGCTGGAAGTACTTGGGAATGAATGTTCCCCCTGGAGCAGCCGTTAACCAATGACTGATGGGAGTTAGTGTTCCATAGTCTAGCTCCTGCTGCCTTTGAGGAAGGTTATCTTGAAGCATGTATTCTACACTGTCTCCCAGAGTTCCCCAGTTAGAGCTGAGCCCCAGGTGTCCACAATCCCACAATAGCTTCTCTGATAAAGCATCTTACTGGCTGCCTTCCATTGTTGCTCCCCTAACAGCGCTTCCTAAAATTCCTCCCAATTTACTTTTAAATCTTTGTCTCAGGGCTCCCTTCTGGGGGAATCCTGGAAAATTGTTAATAGACATGCCTTCAGCCTGACAATCCCTCAAACCCCCAAAGAACTAAATAAGCCACCTCCTATCCCCAATTATTAAAGGTCTAAATCTCTAATTTGGAGTATATTTTCATGGTTTTTGTTTGGGGCATACCATTACTTTGGAAAATCTGCAACAAAAAAAATATATTACACATATAATATTTTCCAATGTGTCTCTGTGCATATATTCTTAACAAGCACCTGCTTCAGACTGAAGTTCTGGTCAGCAGCCAGGAGAGGCCTGGCTCATAAAATCCTCAAGAGCTGTGTAGGTCAGCAGCTCTGGAAAATGAAGTTCACTCTTAAAATTAAAATGTTGCAGGAAAAAAAAAATGTTGCAGGGATAATTTCTGACATGCAGCTTTTCAGATAATTGGCCTCCATAGAATGAAAAGAACATTCATCTATCTTTCCTTTTCCTCCAAGCAATTTAAGGGCTTAAGCAAATGGAGTTTAATACAGTTTATAGGGGCCCAAGGCAGTGTTCACCTATATCAAAATCACTTGTGAAGCTTTCTTAAAATACATTTTTTCTGAATTCCATCTTGAGTCTATAGAATCAGAACTTCTGGAATTGAGGAATTCACATTTTACAATCCCTCTCCCCCTAAAATAATATATATAAACTCTTAAGTTACATTGACTTGGTGCTTGATAAGTTTTTTTTCACTTTTCCTTTCTTCTAATCTCATAGTTAAGTTGCATCAGATTGCACCATTCTTTTGACAATCTAAAGGAAACATATTTGCATGTACACCCTGTAGAATAGTATTTACTTAAGCCTAGGCTTAACACAAAATAATAAACTTAATAATATGTCCAAATTCCTATAATAAAAATGAAACAATAAATGCATAGAAATAGGAGGAAGAAATTACACCCATTAAATGCATCTAGCCTGATGAGTGATAGGATGGCTGCCTATTCAAGCTGGAAATTTTACACATGATCGAAGCTTTATTTAGTCTAATGGAATGTGCTTCCTGAATTTGACTGTGACTAAGCCAGAGCACAATAGCAAGTATTATGTGATTGACCTGAGCTCATTCCCATCTCTAAGTCATTGTGATTCAGTCTTGACTGCCTCTTTCTCTCAGGTAGCTAATAACCTTGCTGTTCTCCTCTGGTTTTAAAATTCATTCAGGATATTACAGAAATCTACTTGGCAGTCTGTATGCATCATGGGTTCATCTTTGTAGCCTCTCTCTTAAAACTCCTGAAATCACTGAAGATTTAGCCTCATTCTACAGGGCAGGAAACACAATCTCAGTGATTTATGGAAACAAAATTCACAGCAAATGTTATTAGTGGCCAAGATTAATGAGCCTGTCTTACTGCTAGATAATCACATGGGTGTACTCATGCCATGCTTATTGCACCAGCCCAGTAGAGATAACCTCAAAATGTTTTTTGGGAAGAATTTAATATTTGAAATTTCCAAGAACGATATTATTCTCAGACGTTTCAGAACACTCATACATATCCTTACATTTATTTGTCTTTATATTAAGAGAGGCGGGGATGCACCAAAACCTGATTGGAATGTGTGGCTTTTGAACATTCTTAATCCAAACTTTTCCTGTCCTCATACATTGCTTAGCCACTGAGTATAAACCCATAAATATAGCATCAGATGTCAACATGCTCATAAAGTCTGGGAAAAATGTTGTTATTCCCATAGTTACCCTGTGTTGTCCATGTCAGCATCCATAATGATACTCAAATTGTTTTGAGAGTTAGAATTAAACACAATTAAACATGTAGGGGACCTTGATTTTAGGGGAAATGTAGTTCATTCCCAAACAATCCCCCAAGGGTGGTACATTTCTAATGTAGATGTTAAGGTTATGATTGGCCAGAGGTGTTGTGAAGTGGACATCTCCAGATGGCCTCCATATAGGTCCATATAGGTCCATATAGGTCTTCAGACCTCCATATACATTAACACCCAGTGCTCATCCCATCAAGTGCCCCCCTCAGTACCTGTCACCCAGTCACCCCCACCCCCTGCCCACCTCCCCTTCCACCACCCCTAGTTCATTTCCAGAGTTAGGAGTCTTTCATGTTCTGTCTCCTTTTCTGATATTTCCCACTCATTTTTTCTCTAAGACCTCTCTTTACATACCATGCCTCTGAGTCTATCCCCACATAGTAAGGAGATGTGACCTTTACCATCAATTAAAGAAAATCCTATGTTTTTCCTGTGATTTTTTTTTTCAGAGATTCAGTGTGGATTTACTCTGGACCACTGGCCTGCCTATGAATTCTAGGAAGTGTGCAGTTATCTGATAGTAATCTAGAATTCATATTGACCTATGAAAGACATACAGCTTATAATAACTTAAACCGCATCTCAAGTTTCCCCTTCTCTAGAGTCAAGAGAAGACAAAACATCATCAGGCAATATCCCTCATAGAAACACTAGATGTTGATTCTGGATCTTCAGCATTATAATCCCAAGCACTTCAATCTTGTTGACAGCATTTCTTGTATTCTTTACATTATGGAATTTTGAACATTCATGAACTAACATGGTTAGTTCAAGCTGACTTCCATCTATTTCCTACTTGGGGTCCTGGACCTCTTCCACTTTGTTGTCACATTGCTAAGTTAAGGTAAGGGAAGGGAGACTACTCGCCCCAGCGTGATAGTGTTATCACATTGGTTAGGTCCTGACAGATGAACTGACGACTTAATGTCGTATACGTTCTTTTAGTATAGCCACTCATATTTGACTTATGTTTCCATTTTTTATGGTCACTCTCTTTGTGAATGTATGTTAGCTGCTCTTGGAGATAGTTCCAGAGATGATATAAGTAAAAATATATTGATGAACACATCAAACAATTCCTTGCTACTTAAAAATCCCTGGACTAATCTCAGTCCCTCTTAAATCTAGAATGTATGTTCTCAGGGAGCAAAAATGGGGAAAGATACTGATTGACTGAAAGAAATCCACTCATCAAGCAACCAATCTGCTGAAAGCCAACCTGGCTACCATTTGCATATAAACATTGGTCATTCAAGAAATATTGAGGACTCTTAAGGTAAGAAAACTATTTTTGTTTTATCTAGTATCATTGTTATTAAATCAAGGCAATTTCATTGTATTTTTTTCTATAATATAAATAGTAATATGTATTACTTATTAAGTATTATTTATATCATTACCTAACTTTCCACTGTGATGTGATCTGCATATAATAAAAAAAAGAGCAAATGAGTAAATAAATAAATCCTTCCAAGAAATGGTTAGAAAAAGTCAGCGTTGAAAAGTAAAGAAACAATGGGATCATACAATGAATTTCTCTCTCTCACACATACACACACATCATCTTAAATCCAAGTCATTGACCTTCTATATATTTTTAATAGATAACAGTGCAGGTTGTTTGAATGTAGATTCATAAAGACTTTTTTAAAAATATACTTTTAATTTTAATTTTTTTTTGAGAGAAAGACAGAGCAAGGAGTAGGGGTAGAGGAAGAGAGAGTATCTTAAGCAGTCTCCATGCCCAGTGCAAAGTCTGACATGGGGCTCAATCTCATGACCTGAGATCATGGCCTGAGCCAAAATAAAGAGTTGGATGCTTCACTGACCAAGCCACCCAGGTACCCCAATAATTGCCCATTTTAACTAAGGATTTGAACCAGCTTGGCCTACATTGTCCACATAAGTAGAAGTATTAAAAAAAAAAACAAATGATACCAATGATAGTAACAGTTACAAGAGTTTGTTAAGCTAGACTGTCTGGAGGTAAGAGACTATTTTGATTAATTATTCTGTGTGCAAAAATCTGTTAATTTTTCAGAATAAAATTGTTTAGGTTTCCATGGAAACTGAGATGCCAAGCCATATTGTTGTACTATGCTTCATAGAATCTAGGGTAACTTCCTTGACTTCCCCTTACCAGCTCATGGTCAGAGGACAAGACTCACTCCCTGAATATCAGTTTCTCAGTTTAAAAATGAGAATGAAAGTACCTGTTTCATTTCTTTCTAAGTGGGACAAAGCTGGACTCAGATATTGGCCAATGATATAGGCATACCAGTTGGAGAGCTGAAATATGTTATATAATTTTTGTGGTGGCAAAACAAGTAATATGCAAGGGACAGAGGGTTTTCCATGGTTTACTAATGACTGAGTATTTAAGTAGAATATTCAATCTGCTGGCTATTAATACAAACAACTCTAGGTAGCCTGAATCTAATAAACTCTGGGCAAATATTTAATCAATATATTGTGGTTTGACTAAGGGAGACTGTAAATCCTTTAGCCTAAGGCTCAATTCAATCATGCTTACTGCAGTTCTGAGAGCTTGTCCTGAGAGAATGATGATCAGTGTTGCCTAGACTTATCCATCTAACACTAAATCCACCTATTTGACCAGCCCCACTAAAGCCTTATCAGTCACAGGAAACTGTATTCCTAGATGGTGTTATTTAATATGCTACTTAAAAAAGGAGCATTTTCTATCATGCTAAATATCTCATCCCATCAGTTCCACAAAGCAATGTTTTTATCGGTTTATTTCAGGTGGAGAAAATCTGTCCATGTAAGTCTAGAAGGCATGCTAATTATTATTTTCCTTTTAACTTTAGGAAAAAAAATCAGACTAATGCAGTCTATTGTCTTATTATATCCAATTGCTCAGCCCCTCTTGTAAGAGAATTATAAATCTCTTATGTGTTGCCATGTGAACTGCAGTGACTTCCTTTGGAGAAGAGACTTCTTGGTTCAATGATACCACTCTGCCTATGTGATTGCTTTCATCAGTGGAATGTGAACAAAGTAACACATGTCATGTCTGAAGCTGTGAGTCATGTATGATTCAACCATCTCCATTTTTTTTCTGAGAAAGATAAGCATCAAAGAAAGGCTACTGCTTCTCCTTATGTTCTGGGATAAATGTACGTGGAACAGAGTCATAGTTAATGGGCAGCTACTACAGCCTAATGTAAAGTAAACAGAAAATAAACTTTTGTAAACCTTTGTTGCTGGGTTTCAGAAGCTGTTGGTTTTTGAAGCATAATGTAGTAAATATTGTCTTATACATTTAGCAAGGGTTCTGAACATAGTGAAAAAAATTTCATCTCCAGCACTAATAGTACTCAAAATCCTTCTCAAGCCAGATTTTTCTTTTTATTACAAACATACAAGACATTTCCACTTTGTGGAACTTACTCCTTTAAAAACTAGTATTTATGGCACATAAGTTGAGACTTTATTTTTATATTTACTTTGTGTAATATATTATGCCTGGTCCTTACAAATATATTCCAAATCTTCAAAATAATAGTATAGTGAGAAATTACTCTGTGGCTCTGAGAAGGACACTGGGGCTTGGAGGTTGACATTAACAGGCCATAAAGACACAGCACTGCAACTTGTGCCATGGTTCTCATCCATCCACATTTTTTAAACCATCTCTTAATCATCCTTCAAATTAAATGATGTTTTTGAAAAAGCAGAAAGAATAGGTTCAAGAGATGTACAATTCAACAGAGAAGACACAGTTACACACCAAAGCCCCCATGTTCTTCCCCAGAACTCCACTTTAGGAATAAATTGATCTTGAATGGTTTTTTTTTCAGTGACAACCTCATGGTGTCACATTGCCTCTTCCCCATTTACCTTAGACATTGAATCTTTTCCATTGTCTAGTGTAACTACACAGATTTCAAGGACATAATTTAGATAACTACAGAGAAAAATTTTTAGCAGGATGGGATTTCCTTTTAACATTTGCATTTCTCTTACTTCTATCAACAAAAGTACCCATTTTTTTTTGTAAATTGAAAAACACATTAAAGCTTTAAAAATGAAAACATACCATGATGCATTTATCCAAATGTAGTTTACAGATCAATTAAAAATTGTCATGCACGCAAAACAGTTATACTACAGGATTGGCCTACATGTTTAAATTGATAGATTCATTTATTAAGTCATGTATTCAGTAGCTTCTGTGTACTAGACTGGGCATTTGAATACAGTGCATCCCACAGACAAGGATCTACCCTCACATCACTTACATTCTATATGAAAGAAAGACAATGAACGGGCTTAAAAAGGGGCAAATCCCCACTGTTAAATATAAAGGAAGCCTATAAAGGAAGTCATCAAGGCTAAGAAGATGGAGATGCCTACTTTGGATAAAGTGGCCAGTTGGGGAAGTAATAATTAAGTTGAAACCTAAAGGATGAGAATGAGTCAGCCAAACAAAGAACTGGTTTCCACTGCCTGAGAGGGAAGAATGAGGAAAAAGTGTGGAGCATGAACAGAAAGAAGGCCAGTGGGCTGAAGTGTAATGAACAAGGTTAAGAGTGATCAGAGGTGGTAGAGATGGGGAGAAAGTGGAGTTTGTCTCAGGCAGAACCTTGAAGAATTTAATTAGGAGCTTGGATAATTTTTCAAGGCATTTTTAAAGCCACCAGAGATATTTTATGACTAATAATTTAGCAAGTTTACCTCAGATGTTGTACAGCAAAACGCACTGAGAGAGGGTAGGAATGGAGACTTCTGGTTTGCCTATACATATTGTCAATATTGATCACACAGTTTCTATATACCTCACAAGCAATGAAAGTAACTCATTTTGTAATGACTTAGCTAATAGGAAAGACAGAAAAGGGGAGATTTCAATTAGGAAGTTATTAAAGGAATGCACGTAACAGGTGAGAGTAGCTTTGGCCAGATGGAGAGAGTTAAGCAGATCTGAGGCATGTTGTGGAAGAACAATGCACAGAATTTGGTGATGAGTTGGATGTGGAGTGTAGTAAAAGAGCACTCAAGAATTGTTACCAATTTTCTAGCTGTTGATGTTAAAGTATTTTATTTCAGCTAGAAAACACCTGGGCAAAAAAAGCACAGGGTAAAGAGAATCAAAACTTCCACTCTGGACACTTAAGGTATTTGAGGGACAGACACAGAGATATTAATTGTGGGGCTCAAAAGGTAAGTACTGCCCTGAGACCTAAATATGAAGTACTAATCATTTAGATCAGGGGTTAGCACACTACTGCATATGGGCCAGATCTAGCCACTGTCTGTTTTGTATGGCCCCAAAAGCTATGAATGCTTTTTCATATTTAAATTGTTGGAAAATGGGCAGCCTGGGTGGCTCAGCAGTTTAGTGAGGCCTTCGGCCCAGGGTGTGATCCCAGAAACCCGGGATCGAGTCCCACGGCTGGCTCCCTGCATGGAGCCTGCTTCTCCCTCTGCCTGTGTCTCTACCTCTGTGTGTGTGTATCTCTCATGAATAAATAAATAAAATCTTAAAAAAAATTGTTGGAAAAAAATCAACACAAGAAGAATGTTTTATGACACATGAAAATTATAGGAAACTCAATTTGTAGTGTCCATAAATAAAGCTTTATTGGAATATAGCCACATTCATTCATTTATGTATTATCTATGGCTGCTTTCATGCTATGACCGCAGAGTTGAGTAATTGTGACAGAGACCATATGGCCTGCAAAACCAAAAACATACACTATCTGGCTATTTACAGAAAATGTTTGCCTACCACTAATTTAGATATTAAACGTATGGGGTTGGGTGGTAGAAATCCTAGAAAGTTTTGCATCCAGCTACCCAGATGTCCTGGAAGAATGTGGGAACGTGGAAAGAGGACCATCTATTCAGTTGCCTGCTGTGAGTTCCACTTGTGGACTCTCTAAGGATGAAATAACATCAGAAGGGAATGATGAATTAGAAGAGCCAGACAGAGTTCCTGCATTGCAAGCTCCAAATTAACTGTACAGTGAACAGATTTACAAAGTTAAAAAAAACACATGGGAAAAGGGCCTTCTGTTTATTTTTTCTCCTTATTAATTCACCACAACCACCATCAAGTGTCCCAGTTTTTGTCTGGGAAGAGAGGCTGGCAGAGCCAGTGATCAAAAAGCAGCTGGAAAACCCCAAGAAATTATGGAACCCTCATAAAAGAATCAAAGGACAATGTTTTTCAAACCACTTGAAAAACTGAAGAGTCCATTCTGGTCATGTTATTGTGTTTTTCGTGATGTGTTAACAACTGTAATGAAGGACATCAGCAGTTGTGGACTGGAGTGGAATGTTGGCAATGAAATCCCAAGCCTCCTAAATGACAGGATTCACAGGGTCTTTTAGGGAAGCCCATGATTAGCATGAAAATAATGCCCATGATGTATCTTAAAGAACGAACCCAGACAAGTAATTGTTCAGTAAAATTTCAAACAAATGAATGTTTAAAATAAATTTTAAAACATACTGCTTATTAAATATAGTTATGCTTATCTCCTATTTGAGCTACATAAATTGTCAGTATTTATAACATAGTTTCTGTATATTTCAGAAATAATGATAATATCTCTTTCTGGAAAGGTTTAACTAATAACAGAAGAGAGAAAGAGGATGTTTCACTTACTTACCTCAGGAGTGCAACTTGAAAGTGAATGTCAAGGAAACCACTAAATCTTAAAAACAAAATGAAACAAAACCCTTTTTAGTTCAATATATCCACCAACCATTTGAGTATACGTGGTATTTTATTAGTGTTTTTGAAATATTGACTGTGACGCAAAGAAGGCTAGAAGATGCCACATCCATTCATATTTTTTTTCTAGAATTTTACTGCTTCTAATTGTGGTGAACCAGCCTTATTCTACCAGTCATGCCTGCTTACAGTGACATGTCAGCTTTTCCATTTCCTGGTCACTTCAGTTATCCATCTATTTACTTACCTCTGATACTGCCAAAAACTACAGTGAGGAAAAACCTTATCCAAGCCATTATATGTTGAATCATTATTATAAAAAAATGGAATTTATGTATAAATAGTTCCAGGTGTAGAACTAAGTGCATATATTAAACTTTCTGGAAACAGTCTTCTAGAAAATTTTATCAAAAAATATGTTCATAAAATTATTTTGTCATAGTACATATCATAACCTAATATCTGCTTATTTGTGCATATGTACACACAGGCCAGCCATTCTGTATATTTCTTAAGGCAGTGATTATTAAAGAAAAGTTGGAATAAAGGAATAGAGTCACATGCATACATATATGGTAGCTTTGATCTAGACCAATGTAACATTCCAGTGGTCATGACCATGTCGTATTCTATTTAGAGGGCACCAGTGTTGCTAGCAGAGCACCTTGCATATAAAGAGTACCCAATAAACAGTGGCTTAATGTGGAATAAAAGCAGTAATGCCATTTTCTTTTTCAATTCTGAAGGGCATGACATAGCTTTCAATAAATGCTAGGTTGTTTTCAGATGAAAATAATAGCATTTTATAGTTTACAAAGTGCTCTTATATCCATTTTTTCATTTAATCTTATTATATCCCCACAAACTAGATATTCTTACGTTTTAAGGTAAGAAAATTAAGAGAAGTTATATGACTTGCTCAAGATCATCACAAAATATATTACCATGTTAGGAATCAAACCAAGTCTTGATCTCTTTGCACCATATTGGCTATAAATTTCTGTGTAGCCTTCATAAGCCAAAAGTCCTTTACAAGTGGGGATTCTAACAGACAATCTGCATCGTCACCATTTTAGATCAGCATTTATGGTACCTACACCTATAAAACCACCTTCTTTTTTCTTTATAAGTTTAAGAGCTGAGTATTTGCCCTGTGAAAATTCACTGAAATGAGAAACATCTTGTGCATTGTGTCTCATATAATGTCAGGCTTAGATTCTTGGCTTTACTGCCTGCTTATGTCTTTCATGCTATCAAACTCAAAGAGCTTCCCAAGTTCCAGAATGTCTCAAGCCACCTCTTCACCTTTCTTATCTTCTATAGAATTTGTCTATTCAAATGTATTCCATTGAAAGCTTTAATAAACGATCGTTTGCATTGATAATCTTATGCTGCCAGTCACTTATCCTCCTTTCTTTATTTTTCCCATGAGCTCCTTTTAAAAAAAAATCTAGTTTGATTAGTAAGAGAGAATTATTTTTCCACTTTGGTGTTCGGTGTTTTGGTCTTTGTCTTTTTCAGTGTCAAGTTTCAGTGTCAGTCCTGTAAAAATTTAGACTAAAATTGCATACGTGTACAAAATTATAACTCCGTACTTTCAAAGTTACAATTAACAAAATGACATTTGGAAAGAAAGAAGGTAGAAAAGTTTGGTAAACTGAAGAATGCATGTTTTGAGGTGTTTGAAGGCCAGATTTGAGGCCCCTGCTATGGCACTTTCTATCACTTTCTTTTGACCTAAGCCAAATCACCTTGCGTGGCTTCATCTCAGTTTCTTTATTCTAGGCTACGGGCATGATAAGGACTCTTTGAGTGGCGTTTAGGGTCTTGAGAGAACAGACAGAAGCACGGTTTAAATTCTGGGGCACCTTATTATTGCCAGGTAGCATTATGCATACAAACATAAAAAGAGGGCATTAAATGTCATCAAAGAGAAAGGCAAATGTCCAGAGTTCATCTCTGCTCCCCTGTTGCTAGGGAAAGAGGCTCTTTGTCCCTTTAAGAGCTCTCAGACACATTTCCAATTACATCCTAAAAGCCTTCCTGGTTGTGTAGTTTAGGTGCATCCGGTAGCACAGCCGTGTTCCGATCTTCCTGGCAGATGTCATAATTTACTGTCACCCTCATACAGGAATGCAGTGCAAGGGGCCCCATGCTGGCTCTGTGATCCATTGCCTGACAAGTTCTGGGTGTCAACCTTAGGCAGGCCCAGCGGAGGTGGAACGCCATTTACCTGATAGTGCCTGTGATAAAGTGGGCAATTAGATGCACTTGGAAAATCCTGGCTGGAAACTGGCTGGCATTTAAGAAACATTACAGCCAAGTCAGGCTTCATAAAAATTAATGGGGAAAAATTAAGTCTTTCAAGAACTACCTTGGTCTCTAAGGAAGTCAGGAACACAGGATTCTATAGCTTTATCTCTTTTTGTTTCTCTCCCACCTTCTCACTCTATATCTCCCAGACAGGGTAATATATTCTCATTGGAGAGGGGAGTAAAGGGGCGAGAAATGAGAGTTAAGGTTTCAAGTTTTTGATCTCAGAGCCGTGGTATTTCTTTACTCTTCAATCCCTTCTTTCCCCCTCCCTGCCAGTCACAGTGCTAGGATTTAATCTGGCACATTAGCTTGCATTTTGTCTCTCACTGGAGTTTCTTGAGTTTGGTGCCAGCTTGGGGATGTGATTTGTTTGACATGTATTCAACAGCCCCCTCTTCATTTCCTCCTAACTGGATAGGTTCAGCTTGTCAATGATTAATGAGTCTGGAAGGTGAGCGACAGTTATCTTAAAGGGCTCTGAAAAGTTTGTTTCAAGAGACTAGCTAAAATCTCCCGCTGCATTAGCTACAGTTAGATTTCCTGTTGATAACAGCCCATGGAAAATAACTGCTCGCCCCCCAAGCTGCCATGAGTAGAACTCTGTTTATCAGCCAACATTGTGCATGTTCTCTGTTGTCCTGTGCATTTGCCATTTCCCTTCAGGCTGATAAACATTTTACCTATGAGAAGTAGGAAGTACATTATGAGGCTGGTCCAACACTGGGCCTCATTTGGAGTGGAGGCTTTCTGAAATTGAAGAGTCAGGAATGATCTGGAAAATGTGCTTACAGACAGTGGAACAGGAAAACAACTCCCTCCCCAAGGCTAGTTCCTCCTCTTCTGTTGGGTGGAAAAGGTGGGAGGAAGGGACAGGGTGTTCTCTGTGTGATTGGAATTCCCCTCTAGAGTCATAGGGGATGAGCAAGCCTTTGGTTTTCATTTTTTATACTTTATTTTGTACCTAGAATAATATGCTCACAGAGAGGAGACAGAAATATCCACATGAGATTTTTCCTTTCTAAATAATGAAGAGTTCTACACTAAGCCGAGGACTACTAGGGAATGCTGATGGCTAGATGGTGGGGCCTGTTTGGGTTCTGGCCTGATTGTAAGGATACCAGGAGGACATCCAGGATGTGCCCTGATACCAGCCACTTCACTGGAGTGGGGAAAGAACGATTGGGTCTTCTCTCCAAAGTTTTGAGAGGACATCTGAGAATCTGGGTCAATATACTCACATTCTCTTTAACAAATAAATAAGCTTTTTTTAGGCTGTTGGAGGTTTAGAAGTGGGAAGCTGAAGAGGAAAGCAAATGCTTCTAGACCCCAGAAGAGTTCTGGAGACTAAGATGGTAGAATGTCCTGCACTCAAATGTATCTTTGTCCCTCATGTCATTCTGTGGTGCTGCTAGAATAGATCCAAGTTACATTTTCCTTATGAAGCCATTTCACTGAGCTTGAAGCCCACTCAGCATCTTTGGAGAGTACACTTAAATGAGGTGTCTATAAGACAGTATTAAAAGGAAATTAAGTGTGTATGTATGCATAAAATGCTCCCCAGGGGACTTGGTTTTTGAAAACTCTGTTTCTACATGCATATTTAGTTGAATATACATATGTAGAAACAGGGTTTTCAAAAATCCAGGTCCCCAAGGGAGCATTCCCACTCTTGAGGACAGGCACTGTAGAGAACCAGAGACTTTCATGCTCTGTGCTACAAGATCTCCAAGGTTACCATGGTAAACTGCAATCAAGACATAATTCTTTACCTCTCCCTCTATGCATACTGCTTGAAGCTCCTTCTGTCAAGAGGTGGAGCAATATCCCTGCCCCTTGATTCTGTCCCTATTACTTTCTTGGGTCAATTGTGGAAGTTATGCTGTGCCAGCTCTATCTAAACCCTACGTGCCCCGTGGGTTTCCTTTTGCTCACTCAGCAAGCACTCTTCTATCACAGCCATGACAACATGCCTTGAATAACCTGCTAGAGGTTGAAACAGGGGGGATAGAGTCATTTTATTACAGTTGCCCTGAGACCATCTTAAGTCAGCCAACAGCTAACTGACCTCTGGAAATATTAATGGGTTCACCTGAGTCTAGCCTCAATAAATCTGTTTTGAGCCAGAGTTTAGGGATGGTTTGTTATACAGCATGATTGCAGGAATACACAGATGGTACAGTTGCCCTCTGTTTAATATTCTATTTCCATGTCTCTGTTCTTTGCTCACCCATTCAGATCTTTGCTAGTGAGACAGTCCGATATCTTCTTTTACCTTACAAGGTTTTTTATTCTTCCCTTTTGCTTTGCCTTCTCTCTTTCCCCACACCTACCCACTTCTCATCAGAATTCTTTGTTTTTGTACAGTATTTTTTAAAAACTTATTTTTAGAGAGAGACAGACAGACAGACAGACAGAGTACATACATGCAAACAGGAAGAAGGGGAGAGGGAGAGAGAAAATCTAAAGCAGATTCCCTGCTGAGCATGGAGCCCCATATGGGGCTCAATCCCATGACCCCAAGATAATTACTTGAGCTGAAACCAAGAGTCAGACACTCAACCTATCTGAGCCACCCATGCATCCCTCTACAGTATTTTATTTTATTTTATTTTTAATTTTTTTATTTATTTATGATAGTCACAGAGAGAGAGAGAGAGGCAGAGACACAGGCAGAGGGAGAAGCAGGCTCCATGCACTGGGAGCCTGATGTGGGATTCGATCCCGGGTCTCCAGGATCGAGCCCTGGGCCAAAGGCAGGCGCCAAACCACTGCGCCACCCAGGGATCCCCCTCTACAGTATTTTAAATCAACAGCAGACAACCCTAGAATTAGTAGGAAAATTTTCTCAGTTCTTGACAAGTATCTTCGCTATTTTGGGTTCCTTCTATCATTTAATAAAAAAAATAAACAAATCTGTGATACATCAGGTGATATTAGTGCTACGAAGAAAAAGTAAGCAGCATAAGTCAATTATTGAGTGTCAAGTGGATGAGGACTGGGTGGAGGAAGAACACTGCTGTTTCAGAAGATTCATTAGACAGGGCTTCTCTGAGAGGCAGACACTTGAACATATTCTGGGTGAATTTAATCTTTCTAGACCATATTAAAGAGGGATAAGGGACACAAAGACATTACTTTCCCAGTTATCCCACTTCAAGGATTGATAGGGAGACTTATGAAAAGTCACCATGGCTTACCCAATAAAGTGCTATTCATCCATAGTCACTGTGGAAAGGAGACAGTATTTCAGGGCCTGAAAGCCCTCACATGCTTAATCCTTCTGATATCAGACCTATAACAAGCACCTGTTGGGCTTGGAGTCAAGAGCTAGATTCTCACATCTGCACTGCCATGAGGAAATCATGTGATTTTGGCAAAGTCATTTATTTTCTCTGGGCTGGATTTTTTCTTATTTGTCAAGTAGGGAGTTGAATTAGATGCACTCTAAGGAAACCAGCAGGTCTAACATCCCATGGTTTTATGAGATTATACAGCTGGTGCTGCACTACCCTTTACAGGAAAAAAAGAAAAAAAATAATAATGATAATAATATTGCCCTTCACATAGTCACTTACCATCTTCTTGAATTTTTCAACATGATTAAAGAGAAAGAATAGTGCAGGGTGGTAGAAAACAATGCACGCTACAGGATCCTGAGCAATACCTTTTCTTTCTTCTATCAAGTCCTCCTACCCTTTGCCCAGATCGAAAAGTAGCTAGTCTGTTTTTCATGCACTATCCAAAACTTACAAGGTTTTGATCCTTTGGGCATCTGCCAAGTCCCACTCTGAAAGAATAGTGTAGGACTTGGACATCCAAGTTGCTATACTGTCCCTAGTTTGGGTTCTAGAGTGTCCCTCAATTAGAGGGACACTGCTAGTGGTGATTTGGGATGAGAGAGCACCCACAGTAACCTTCCATTCATTCTCTGCCCAACCAGTGTCTCACTGAAATGTGCCTGTGGTCAAGAAAAATCATGGCAAACCTTGGCTTGTGCGTGTGCAATAAAATGGTACTATGATGTTTGTAGAGAGGGGCAGGCTGCCGTCTCCTAACCTTCCTGGAGTGGCAGAACTTGTAACATGGCTGATGTCAAGAATAGCACAAGCTTAGTAAACGTTTATATGATGTGTGAGCAGAGGGGAGGGCTCACTGGCACGGAGGAATGAGGCCAGGAAGGGGAAGAATGCCTAAGCCAGAAAGAGGCCATCTTCTAGAGGAAGTGCTGGTAGCCAAAACCCGCCTGCTTGGGTCTGGCTCAGCATACTCCCTCAATTCTTGACGTCAGTGCTGTCAAGGTTAGAGCATGCTGAAGGGCTGGAACAGCACTGAAAAACCAGGGAGGGAGAGGAAGTGGGACGGCAGCAGCAAGGGAGGGGCATTTGGTCTTCCTGCATGACTATTTTCACATGGTGAGGACAAGGGAGTGAGGAAACATAATTTTGCAAAGAAAAATTGTTAAACGCAAAGAAACAAAACATAACCATCAACACACACACATACACACACACACACACACACACAGAACAGAGTACTGACTGCAAGGAATAAATGATTCTGTTTTTGTACTATTGCCAAAAGAGGGTTGGTTCCTTCCAGATCATGACTACTCACTCACTGTCTTTTCATATTTCTTTTTTGATTATCCTGAAATTATCTGTAAGCTATTTATCACTTTTTATAATATCATATGATTTGGTGGTTACAAATAGGAGTCCTGGAGTTGACATCCTGTGACCAAACCCAGGTTCTACCACTTCCTAATTTTGGTCTGGGTATGTTATCTCCATGTTCCTTAATTTTCTTATCCATCAGATGGAAATAATAACAACTTAGAGCTCATAAAATTATTATAAGGATTATATGAAATAATGCATGTAAAGCATATCGAAATCAATGTCTTAATTATTTACTATAAATTTTTCAACTGAAATAAAATTGATCAATTTCTAGAGATCTAATAACATACAAGAGAAAATGGAGAGAGGTTTGGAGATCTTTAAAAAGGTATGTGCAAAGCCGTTCCTTATTTACAAAAATAGCTAAGGAGAAAGCCTTATAAATGTAAAAAACTTAAATAAGACAAATATTCAAAAAATAATAAATAAAATGAAACCTGACCTATTGATTAAGTAGAGGAGTAATAGGTAGATCCTTTTTCAGAATGGTTAATAAGAAAACACAATTTATTGAAAATACATTTTAAGGGAGAAAAGAGAATCCCCATGTTCTTTGATTTAGACAGCACTGTAGACAGTATGTCATTTAGTTCAATCTTTTATTATAGGAATTTTTAAATAATCTTTCTGAAAGCTTATTAGTCAATGGGTGATTATTTCATGTGCTTCACAGTTCATTCACTCAGGAAGCGGTGATCTATTCCACTGTTAAAGAACTATAGAAGGAAACAAGGACAAAAAAACTACCTGGAGAAATATTTATGGCAAGAGGACAAAAGATTAATAATGTTAACTTAGGAAGAACAGAATTGTAGTAGTTGTTTCTAGTATCAGGTTAAGGTTATACTTATATAGGTCCTTCTGATGAGTAGAAAAATTATGGATAAGATATTTAAAGATAATTTTTTATAAACTTTGAAAGAATTAATAAAATACAGTAAAAATATATCAGACCAAAATAATAGGAAAAGATGTAACCCAAGAGATAGGCAAAAAGAAAAGTTTGATTTTATTCTTAAGGCAATTGCCAAAACTGACAAATGGTGAATTTTCATTTTGAGAACTTTAGCCTTGAAGGAAAAGAGAGGAAAAAAATCAAATCCAGAGCCTTCAGAGATTATAGAGTCATCAATTTCAGTTAGGAATCCAAGGAATGCACTATCAGAAAAGAGTAAAGCAAAAATAACTTAGCTCTTGCTTAGATTTGCCAATAGACTTGCAATTCCTGGGTGCCCACACAAGAGGTTATGCTACTTCAAGTAGTACTAACTTTGGTAAGAACCATAGACAGATGGGAGAAGTAATGCAAATCCTTATTAGAGAAATATATCATCATCATAGGCCTAAAATAAAATGCCTCTAGAAAATAATTTTCAAGTAAAATGAGAAACACAAAGATTTCTGGGCATCCAAGGAAACTAGGAATTAGGAGCAAGAACCAGCAAAAAATTAAAAATAAAAATAGAGAAAGAAAAAGAAAAAATGACAAAAATATTACTGGAATTACTGGAAACAGACTATAAAACAATTATATTGGCTTAATTAAATAAGTAAAATGTGTGGAAATATCTGTTAGGAATAGAAAATTTTAAGAAGTGATGCAGCATATTTTTTTAAATTAACATTTCTAGAATTTGAAAATATAATAAATAAAGTGTAGATTTGCTATGTGTTGGCAAATTGAACTCCAATAAAAAATATACAAAAAATAATAAATAAATAAAATAAAGTGTAGATTTAAAAATAGATTAGATATAATCGAGGACAGAATTAGAACCAGAAGAAACTTTAGAGGAAACTCTCCAGAATGGAGCATGGAGAGACAGCAGATGAAATACAGAAGGGAAGCCAAGAGGCAAGACAGACATTGAGAAGGTCTACTATAGGAGTTCTTCAAGTTGAAAATGAATGGGAGTATGAGAGAGCAATAATATTTGAATAGACGGTAAATAGGAATTTTCTGAACTGGTGGCAGTTGAAATTTAGAGATTAGAGAAACCTAAAAAATCTATACCAAGGTAAATAAAAAGGCATTTACATTTCATCATTCCAAAAGGGGGAAAAAAATCTTGAAAACAGACAATAGAAAGGGCCAACAGCTGAATTCACAGTAACAATGAAAGCCAATAGCAATGGTATGATGTCTTTAATGTACTGAAGAAGGTAACTGTTAACCTGAAAATCTATACCGGGGAAAATATCTTCCATAAGAAGAAGAAATTAAGATAATTTAGACAAGAAAAAACTCAGACCATTTTCCACTAGCAAACTCACAATAAAGGAACTACTAAGGAACGTTCTTGAGGCAGAAGTTAGCTGAATCCAGAGACATCTAAAGTGCATGAGGCAATGAAGAGCAGAGAACATAGTAAATATGCAGATAAATCTAACAAAATAACAATAATTGAACATAGTAAGAAGGTATTAAATATCAAATAGAATTAAAATACAAAATAGCATTAACAGATTAACTTGAAATGAGATAAAAGGGGGATAAAATATTTTAAGGGCCTGTGTTTTTTAGGACATAACAGAAGTATTAACTAATTTATACTTTAATGACTATCACATTTTATTTTCTAGGGTAGAATTTTCAAATTAATATAAGGAAAAATAATAAAAAGTAAGCCAAAAGATTCCAAGCAGGGAAAGAAATGAAGTAGAACAAGTGGGAAAGAAAAAAAATTAAGATGGGATACTTTAAACACAAGTACATTAGGAATTATTTAAATGTAAATGGATTGATTAAACAATCAAAAGTAAAGAACATTAACATGGGTTAAAGGAAATCCCAATGAAACCCGGTGCATAGCATAATTCCCAGAGGAGAGGCATTCACACCGGAGTTTATGAGGATGGCCTCTCCTAAAGTTGTACAGTGTGCATCTTCTGTGGTCCTGGATTCAACAATATAAAAGAGATGGAAATGAAAAGATGAAAAACTATATATTATGTGAGTAAGAAGCAAAAGATAGCTGGTCTAGCTATTTTAATATTAAACAATAGATATTTTTAAAAGATATTATTTATTCGTGAGATATATATAGAGAGAGGTAGAGACATAGGCAGAGGGAAAAGCAGGCTTCTCGCAGGGACCCTGATGCAGGATTTGATCCCAGGACCCCAGGATCACGAGCCAAAGGATCTGAGGATCTCAGGATCTGAGCCAAAGGCAGACGCTCAACCACTGAGCCACCCAGGTGCCCCATTAAACAACAAATTTAAGGCAAAAGGCATAGTTAGCCTATACTTCATAACAAGTTCAATTTATAGGAAGATGAAATTATTTTGCATATCCATGTGCCTGATGATAAAGATTCAAAATACATAAATTAGAAATTAATAGAACTACAAGAAGATGTAGACAATAAGAGAACTAAAAGAAGATCCAGATAAAACTATGGTCATATAGAAGCTTGAATACACCTCTCTGAGGAATGGGAAGAACAAGCCACACCAAAATAGCTTACTCTGGATTTTATATCTCTCTCAGTAACTCCTAGAACTACGGGCAGAAAAACAATCAATAAAAAAAGAGGCTGAAAATTAATGAACAAGTCATTCATTACAAGGAGTTAATAAACTTTCACAAAGTAAAGGAAAGCAATGAAAATGAAAACAGGAAGGAAGAGATCAACACTGCTGAAATTTGGTTCCTTTAAAAGACAAAATTTAAAAGTGTCTGCAAATTAACAGAAAAATTAGAAGAAAAGGAAACAAGGCACCAATAGCTAACATCATCAAAGAGTAAGGAGGCACTGCACGCACACATAATATAGATGCATGGTTAAGGAATTATGAATACTTAAAAAAAGAAATTATGAACACTCTTGTCAATGAATTATTTTACTTTATTATTTTATTTTTGAGAGTGAGTGCACACATGTGAGAGCAGTGGGGGGATGGTGGGAGGCCAGAGAGAGAGAGAGTAAATCTTAAGTAGTCTCCATGCCCAGCATGGAGCCTGACATGGGGCTCGATCTCAAAACCCTGAGATCATAACCTGAGCTGAAATCAAGAGGTGGGATGCTTAATCAACTGTGCTACTGAGGCACCCTTGAAATGGAAGTTTTAAATAAGATTCTTAAAATCTTAGAAAAAAAATGTAACCTAGAAATAAAATCTCTCAAGAACAAATACAAAACCTTACTCATTTCACAGCTTGCATATACTTTTTTTTTTTTTTTAAGATTTTATTTATTTGTTCATGATAGTCACAGAGAGAGAGAGAGAGAGGCAGAGACACAGGCAGAGGGAGAAGCAGGCTCCATGCAGGGAGCCCGACGTGGGATTCGATCCCGTGTCTCCAGGATCGCGCCCTGGGCCAAAGGCAGGCGCCAAACCACTGCGCCACCCAGGGATCCCACTCGCATATACTCTTAACGGAGATCAAGAGTGGTTTAAATTTTAGAAGCAATTGTGAAATGTCTTAAAAATGTTCGTACACTTTACCTAGTAGTCTTAATTCTTGGAAACTTCCCTAAGAAACTGCGCCTAAATGTACAACCTTGTGGTACAAACATATTCCAGAGTTATTTATACAAAAAAAGAAAAACCAGATCTAACATGAAACTACTGTTGACATCTAAGAAGATACAGTCAAGTGAGCCAAAAATGCATGTTTTTTCCACATATTTTTCCATTTATATTTTATTTGAGCATACACTATAAATGCCCAGCAACACAAGCATTAGTTCAACAAATTAATGTGTTTTATAATAACTTGTTATATATATATGCATATATATATACACATATATATGTGTATATTTTAAAAAAGGAGGGGGAGAGCTTATAAAATACTATGTACAGTGTGCTGCCATTTGGAAAAATATATTTTCTGTGATTACATGGAGACACATTCCTATAAATAGAGAATAAAATCAAAGCACATAACAACAAAAAATTGATTATTTCTGGACAGTAGGATCACAGGTCATTTTTTCTTTTCTCACTGGCTAGAGCAAACCAAAAGGCCAGCCTAGAGTCAAAGGGTAGGGAAACAGATCCCATCTTCTGACAGGAGGAAAAGGTGTGGATCAAAAAAGGTAGTAGACTCTGGGAAACGAACTAGGGGTGGTGGAAGGGGAGGTGGGCGGGGGGTGGGAGTGGCTGGGTGAGGGGCACTGGGATGGGTGCTTGATGGGATGAGCACTGGGTGTTATTCTATATGTTGGCAAATTGAACACCAATAAAAAATAAATTTATTTAAAAAAAAGAATTAAAATAAAATAAAATAAACATAAAAATGAAAAAAAAATTCTAAAAAAAAAAAAAAAACCCCCAAAAAAACAAAAAAGGTAGTAGAAAATTGAAGCCCCTTTTCTAATCCTCAAGGGTAAACTTCAGCCAGCTGTAGCATTACTCTTGGAAGCTATTTAAGGGAGTTTAAACAATGATAAATGGTTTCCACTATGAGTCTATTTTAACCATTGAGAGGCTTCACGCCTTTAATCCTGAGATCTGGCTCCTAATGAGATTCAAAGATCAACATGTTGACAGCTAATTTTTTAAATTATTAAAATGGTAATGGTATGAGTCTCTCAATAAGAAAATTTTTAATAAAGTTAATTGTAGTCACTGATCCTTCATTGCTCAGAGTTAGTGCCTATCAACTCTTCACTACAATGATCACATTTTCAAGTGTTTCTTCAAATTATTATAATTAATACCATAACATTCTGCAACACTTTGTAAGGTCCTGATTTATATTCCTTTATCAACTGATTTTTAAAAGGAAATTCTAAATGAAATGAGTGGTTGATGTGACCTTAAATCCAGAAACATGAAAAGTTCCTGGTATGTAGCTTATACTCATTGCTCAATGATGCTATATAATTTTAAACAAAGCTCTGACATTCACTAAAGTTTTCTGTTTAAAGATAGGATATATAAGAAGAAGAGATTTGAGTCCCTGAATCTACAGTATCAGATGTACAATTTTGAAATTAAAGGTATAGTATCTGTTGTTATATGGAACTGAAATATTTTGCAGAAGGGAGAAATATTCTGTTATCCATTTCATATTTAATTGCAGTGCTTTTTATGTTCTTGCATCAGCTTGTGGGGATCAACTTCAAGGACCTAGGTTTTATATGCACCCTGCCATATACACAATTAATGTCCAAAGAAAGGAATTGTGGTTGTATCTAGAATTATCTGGGGTAGTTAGAAAAAATAGGTATTAGTTTTAGCCTCTACTCTAGAACATAAAAATCAGAATCTCAGACAGTGTCAACAAGGACTCTCATGTGCAGTCCCAGGTTGAGAACTACTGATTTAAGCAATTGTGAAAACCTAAAGGTTCTAAACAGTTGGTGTCTTGGATACCCTTAGGTAGCTGGCAATGATCTTGGAGAGCTTTACCCTTGTGCATAAGTTCTCTTGATTATAAGAGAGGGAAATACAAGACCAATGGGGAAAAGGGACAAGACCAGGATAAGCTGACAAGGTTCAATGTCCCAGTAAATTAGGTCAGGGTTCAGAGAGAAACCCAGCTTTACAGGGAGGCAAGATTAGTAAGAGCAAAACCAAGAATTATCTGTTGTAATGCTTAAAACAAACTTTCCTATTTCAGCAGGCAGAATTGTTGCCACTCTGGGAACTCATGAGCACAAGTCCATCTGTGATCAACTCAACTCAGTTCCAAGTTCTACTGGATTTGGGGCTCACACAACTGGTAAATCTTATTTATCATTTCTACAGTAACAATTGTTTTTTAATCCATAATTTTTTGAGATTGTGGTGCATTTTATAATCAATTAGTGCACTTAATGCAGTGTTCTTTTTCATTATGACTAAATTGATGGTCTGTCTTAAAATTTATGACATCCTAAATTCAAGGACACATGGTGTTGCCAGGGTTCTCCAGACTAGCTCAGGAACTAGACCATGGGTGAGACCTGGCATTAGAGTTAGCTGTGATGACTTAAGGTCACTGGAAGGAAAAGAAGGCCATAACTGAAATTACGGATTAACACAATCAAGATGTTGAAGAAGACTGCTTCTAGTTCTCAAAAGCTTGCTCTCTACTCTGGGAAATAAGCTAAGAATAGTGAAGTACCATGAGAAAGTTGTCCAGCAAATACAAGTGGTTGGTTCCTGAGCCCACTTTTCAATGGCTCACACCCTCTGTTGGTGGTAGGCAGTCAATATATCTCTGCCCCATCAAGGTTTTGCTTATAGCTTTCAAAATCTTTAAGTTGGAAGGTAGAAAATGATGGAGTTTCAACCCAAGTTCTGTGGAACACACTATGTTCTAAAAATTTAGAGGATTGAGGTTGAAAAGGACTAGGGAAAGATTAATGAGTTGGAGTGGAGTCTTAAAGAATTTCAATGGGTAAAGACAGGGCTTTTCAAAGATCAATAAATGTAAAACTCTTAAAGGGGAAAAGAGCAGGGTGCATTCCTGGCAGAGTGCTTCATCTAGAACATTTCCTAATTCAACCCAGAAAGCCCTGATTTGGTTAATCCAGAGTTAATTGGCAAAGCAAGAATCTACTTGCAAATGGCTGAAAATGTGACCAAATGCTTCTTTCTGTTTTTCCCTCCTGACACAGAACAGAAATGTAGGCTTCTCTAAGAATTTTCTATCACACCCAGAGATTCATGCCAACGAATCTTAACCATAGAGGCCCATTTCTCATTTTGCAAATCACGCACCAGAAAAGAACTCCCACTTGCTTGCAGAGAAGTTCTGGAACAAACAGACCCCTGAGGGCATAGAGCAGGATAAGCAGAAGAAAAACACAGCTCCCAATGCTTGATGGGGAAGAGAGAAGGCTCTGGTGCTATTCCCCTCAGGGGGAAGAATCCCACACACTGAGTATAATTTCCAGGCATGTCGAGTAATGGGGCAAAATTAAATCGGACTCTTCTCTATCTTAAATCTAATTAATCTTCCTCTGCCATGTACTCACTCCACTAAAATACAGCATTACAATTCCAGCACTTTGGTTTGCATTTTGCAGCAGCTCTCCGTAAGCAGCAGTCATCTGATCTTCTAGCTCATGAAATCCTAATATGGGCTGACTTAGAAAAGGGGAAAGACTGGTCCTTGACAAATGTGTATTGAGAGTTTTAAATGCCAAGAAGTAGTAGCCCAGGAAAATAATAATTATTCATCATCATCCACATCATCATTAAGGTTGTTGCATGAAGACTAAGAAATCATCCATTGTGTTAGCTATTAGTGGAATTATATTCTCCATGTACACACTTAAATATTCCTTGGGAATGATTTGTAGAAACAGCATTGCTTAAAACAGTCTATAACTGTCAGCAATTCATATTTAATTCTGAATTTGTTCTGACTTCTTTTTTTGCATAAATGTTTTTGATCTGCTATTTTCTTGGGGGAGAAAAAGTTTGCTTCAAAATCAAGGTCAATCTTATCGAAACCAACCCTGACTCCAATATATCTAATAGCTTCAGGATAAAAGTACACAAGATTTAGTTGAGCAAGAGTATGTTTTAATACTTCTTTAAAACTAAGCTCCTATTATAATGGTTTCCTACCCCTGGAGTGAGGAAATCCCGGATAAAACTTCTCTCGTATTTACTTATTTAGTCCATGCCAGAACTACAAAAGGAGAAACTGTATTCTGGCAAGAGTTATCCTAAGAGGGAGACATTGCAAAATAAACCAGCATGTTGAAACGTTTAGAAATATACCACAAATATTTATGCATTATGGGCTGTTTACATGTGCATGTACGCATATATATTATATATATATATATATATATATATATATATATATATATATAATGATAGTAGAAGAGCCAAGATTCCTGCATATTATAAAACTTGTATTTATCATCAATTCTAGTTTTGTGACACTGACTAGAGAGGATGGACTAGAAATGATCACCTTTTTAGCTTCAAATTGTATCATTTTATAGTTTATATTTATCCTATCTGATTGACTTAATAAGGTAGAGTACATGAACAGGTCATATGCATGCTTTTCTTTTCCTCCTGAAAGCCATGTATGTCAGAGTGTATGCAGGGGTGAGCTTCTAAGGATTGTGTGCATAGATAATTGCAACAATACAATTATTGATGTCTAGATATGTTTTGAAAGAACCGGAAATCATTTTATGCTTCTTTATATTTTTATAGTATTTATTTCATGGCTTTCACTATTAAGTATCTACAAAGTGATTGAGGGAAGAAAGGAATGGGTGAATGAAAAAAACGTGTTCCAATCAAACAAAATGTATAAATTTAAAATAAGGATTAGTCAGACAGTAAATATTCTAGGCTCTGCATTTCATGAAGTCTCTGTTGTAACTACTCAAATATGTTAGTTTAGAGCAAAAACAGCTATAGACAATGTATAAACAAATGATTGTGGTTGTGTGCCAATAAAGCTTTATTTACAAAAATAGTCTGTGGGCAATAGTTTATCAGTTCCTGAACCGAAGCATCAAGGGCAATCCTTTATTCTCAAAATAACTGCTTAACTTACAGATATTTGGATGATTTGCAAGTCTTCCTTAGTGGGTCAGCTTGGAGGAAACTCTAATTCATCCAAACTGTTTTTGCTGATAAGTCATCAATACACAGAAGGTCTATAGGATCAGCCAGGCTTCAGTACTTTTTCTCCTCCCTGTCAGTAAATTCCTATTGGCTTTGCTGCATTTTATGTATTGTTCCCATTTCCAGGCTAAATGAGGGAAAGGGGATAGATGGCATAAGAGGACATTGAATGCGATTGCAGGCATCCCACATAGTCTACCCATTAGTCACTTTCGGATTTCCAGTGGGGTGAATGCAGCATTCATTAATGCCTAGAGACAGCCTAGGCTAGGTCCAGACAGTCTGCTGGCAGAAAGAAAGCTAAAGGCAAAGGAAGGCCTGTGTCGATTGTCGTCTGTAGTTATGAGCCTGAGAAACAGTAGCTATGAATCAGACTGTCTGATGCTCAGCTGTCTTTATTTGCAACAGTAAGGAAGATAATATTTTAAAAAGCTTTTAGGAATAAAATGAGTCTTAACCACTAGAGAGAAGAATCACAGTCTACAGCTATATCGCTTCGGGGGCTAATGATGATTCACTGTAAAATTAGACCAATTAAGCACCCTCCCCCAATTCTGTAGTCTTGAGAGAGTTAGATAAGATCATTGCTTCCCTTTGACTCATGGAATCCTAAAATAAAGGGGATCTCAGAAATTTTCTGGTCATGGGGTTATGGAATGTTCAAAATATAAGACATCTTACTAGAGATCTGGTCAACTCTTTTATTTACAGATGAGGAAACTGAGTCCTGGTGAGGTAAGTGATATCCGGTGATTCATAGCTAGTGGGGTGGTGAAGGTAGAATTTGAACCAGCACTCTTGATAGATTGATTGAATAATAGTGTCTTAATGAGTGAACCAATCAACTAATTTAGTTTACAAATTGCTTTCCAAAGTGATTTTTATCAAAGAACCAATTTTGATTTTTCATAAGGATCAGAGAAGACCAGCATTCCCCAGAATCTACTTCAGGAAATGCTGTAATTATTACTCCACGCCATCAAACCCTTTCAACTCCACCCACACATCCACTTTACAGGTGAGGGAAATTAGATTTAGGTTGATGGCTCCTGTGTTTGTCTAGGTTGATGGCTCCTGTGTTTGCATATTAGAAATGCCATAGGAATCTTTTTAGAATCCAAAGCCTATGCCACATCCAGACCAATAAATCACAATCTCTAGGGGGAAAGGCATAAGATGCCATATTTTTTAAGTTTTCCAGGCAATTTTAGTGTGGAAATGTTTTGGGAACCACTGGGCCAGGTGATCTCTTCTTACGTTAATATCTCAAGTAGAAAGACTCATCATCCACTGTGAAAGAAAATGATTTAAGGACATCAGAAGAAATGGAATAACTCTTCTCTAAAGGAGTCCCCATCTCTCTCTCTCTCTCTCTCTCTCTCTCTTTCTCTCCCTCTCACTCACACATACCACAGGGTGGTTCTGAAGAATAAACCAATACAGGTAAAAGTGCTCTAGGAAACCAAAGAAGTTCTAGAATATAGTACTGTTTTTACCTTAGGAGACATTTAAACTTCAATTAGCTGTGAATGTTGTTCTCTTTACTTGGAAGAATTATTCAGGGATTTAAGTAAATTTTATAAAGCACTTAAAAGTTTTAAAAGTTGTTACTGAAATTAGCTACCTTATAATCCTAATATTTCAGCTGTTTGGCGGCATTTCAGTGGGAGGTAGCTATTCTATGATAACTTAGCAGCCCACCTATACTTTCAGGAAGCCTTACTATAGATGCTGTTCAAAGGTGGTAGCAGTAGTTTGGGTTCATTCATACTTTATATAATTTACTCATGCTTACTTGAAAATTAAAACCTAGAACTATTTTTAGAAGAAACTGTGTTTATACCATATTTTAAAATTTAAAGTTATATTGCAGATGTATTTAATCAAAGAAGATGCAGGAGTTGCCTCCTTTAACTTCATGCTTTCACATAAAAAGCTTATCACCACATTCCACTGAAATACCATATGTAATTTTTTCTTGAATTTTCTTTATCAAATCTACCCCTACCAGCTCATCTGGGCAGTAGATGACTTTGGTATAGTAAGCTAAGTTGGAAGATTATGGTGTATTACTAAATGTTTCCATTTTAATAAAATTCCAGATGCTTTTTTAAAGTGGTTGTTTCTGATTGCAGTTTTAGTGTCTTTCAGATTTTACTCACTTTCTTCGAGTCAAGATGAGCTCTTTATTCCTTGCTCTGCCTCTACATTTTTGGCTCTAGCTCATGTACCTGAAGCTCACTGTTTCATCCCCTTAGATCCTCTAGCTTTCCAGGGGCAAGGAAGAGAGCAGCAGGAGCCCCCTACCCTAGAGTTTTTTATCTAAAACCAATTAACTATCTTGCCATCATCCAAATGCACTCTTGCTCTTCATGACTTGAAGCTGCATTGCATTGTGATTATACTATTCATACTTAGATTGTGTTTAATTGGGGTTACTTTAAGAGATTATGGGAAGAGCCAAGTAACTCCCACTTTCAGCCACCCATTTTATTCTCTCCTATAGAAGTGTGGAATTTAAGGCAAAATAAGATCTTCTCCTGCTTATTCTTGTATCGACACATCTTGCTTTCCGTAGGAAATTGTTTTGTGAGATTTAGGAAAGAAGAGCCAAGAAATGCTTGTTCTGAAAACTGAAGGACTGAGTCAGTAAAAGAAGAGCTAGAGCCTTGATTTAAAAAAATCTCAAAGCACTGATGATCTCTTCTATTGTAGTGACAGAACTACAGATCATGATGTTCCACTGCAGTGTTAGAAATACCACTTGAAAATCCTGGGAAAGTGGGATGCCTGGGTGGCTTAGCAGTTGAGCCCCTGATTTCAGCCCAGAGCATGATCCTGGAGTCCCGGAATCAAGTCCCACATCGGGCTCCCTGCATGGACCTTGCATCTCTCTCTGCCTATGTCGCTGTCTCTCTCTCTCTCTCTCTCTGTGTTTATCATGAATAAATAGATAAATAAATAAAATCTTTAAAAAAAAAAAAAGAAAATCTTGGGAAAGTGACTTCAGGAAGAACTCTCCCCAAGAGAAGTCACTCAAATTAGGAGAGGATGGGAGGGGAGGGAAGATGTGTTGCCCAGCAGGAAAAAGGAAAAGGATGGAGGACATCACCATTCCTACCTGACAAGGCCTAGTGTTTGCTTTTGTGAGATTTGAGCCAGCATTTACAACTTTCACACTAACCAAAAGAGACAGGTGGTTTTTAACCTTCAGTTTTTCCATGCAGGCAACCTGACACCCCAGGGCACACATGTGGCCACTGGGTGTTTTCATCCTATGGCCAACAGATGTTGATCTTAGAAACCACAGCTCTCAGATATTTCTACTTTTGGAGCATCATTCCTAGGCCCATATTAACATATAATGAACATCTATCATATATTCCTGTGAGTGAGAATGGAATAGGACAGGAAGGAGAGAAAGAGAGAGATTGAGGTGCCTAAGACTAAGAAGATAGAGATAAATAAAAATAAAAGAATAAAAAAATAAAAAATAAATAAAAGAATTTTCAAGTGATATTTCTACCACTGCAATGGAGTACCATAGAAAGGTCCTTGCTTTAACTGAACTCAATGGGTAAAAAAATTAAATGAAAAAACAAGTGATGGTTTTTTGGCCCAGAAGTATTAGAGAACATATGTCTTCTGTAATATGAAAGGACTACTGTCAGGACGCCTGGGTGGCTCAGCGGTTGGGTGTCTGCATTCAGCTCAGGTTGTGATCCCAGGATCCAGGATCGAGTCCTGCATCAGGCTCCCTGTGAGGAGCCTGTTTCTCCCTCTGCCTATGTTTCTGCCTCTCTCTCTCTCTCTCTCTCTCTCTCTGTGTCTCTCATGAATAAATAAAAAAAATTAAAAATTTTTTTAAAAAAGAAAGGACTACTGTCTACTCATTTTCATCTATTTATTGTCACTAGGACAATAAAGTATGTGTCTTCAATATTTGGGGAATTTTTTTTTTTCATGATGGTTGTAGCTTTTCCCTTATTGACCTAGAAACAAGAATTTCTTGGCTTTTCTTTCCTATATCCCACAAATAGAAACTCAGGGACTACTACATGCCAAACAATGAAAGAGGTGAAGACAAACTCATGGGGCTTATCTTTACAGGTAACAATTCAAACACCTCTGCTTTTTCTTTTTAAGAATATCCGTACTCATTGTTTTAGAATTTAGTGTCAAAGTTTTTAGAATTTAGTGTCAAGGTTTTGCTTCCCTGAAAACAACTGAGCCATTTTCTCTTATGAGTATGGAAAACATGACTAAGTATGAGGACACTGGCCTATCTCTTTGTGACATTATTGCCAAAATACTGTCTGAAATTCTGATTCCTCACTCTCTCTGAGGCTAACGGCACTTGTTTTCTTTTTTTTTTTTTTTTAAGATTTATTTATTTATTTATGATAGACAGAGAGAGAGAGAGAGAGTGAGAGAGAGGCAGAGACACAGGAGGAGGGAGAAGCAGGCTCCATGCCGGGAGCCCGACGTGGGACTCGATCCCGGGACTCCAGGATCGCGCCCTGGGCCAAGGCAGGCGCCAAACCGCTGAGCCACCCAGGGATTCCCCCGGCACTTGTTTTCTATTGTTTCCGTGTGTGTATGTGTGTGTGTGTGTGTGTGTGTGTGTGTGTGTGTGTGTTTTCCTAGCTTGTTCATCTAGGAGCTGTATTTCTTTTTACCCTCTGGGGCAGTAATATCTGTTACTAGAGGGAAATCTATATCAGAGTCAACAAAGCAGGGATGAGGACTTCTCTTCTTGCAGAAGACACATTCCATGTTATGTTTTCTTAAACCATAAACCATGACTTGTTTCTTAATTTTTTTCCTGTTGAGCTGAGGTAGATACCATACCTCATTATGGTATGCATAATAATAACTAATGCCCCATCACTGCCCTGCACTCATATCCAACTCTTTTTCCACACAGAATCCTTTTTTTCCTCCCTTGCTGCCAGGAAACTTATTGAAATTAGTCTAGTAAAATATGGCACTTGAGAATTGAAAATACTGGGAACTTTGTCTAGCTCCTTTTATGGTGGCCCTAAATTTTTAGACAATTGGCCACTGAACTTTCAAAGTAGTTACAGCAAAACCACTGGGTGAGTGCTTAAGGAGGACAGAAGTCCTAACCCATATGTCTTACTATCTGTTTTCATCACGGATCCCCATGCATATGTTATTTTTGTGATACATATCCATATAGTAAATGACAAATAACCATTAAAAATAATTTGGCTTCTTGCTGAAGTGTATGAATTTAAGTGATATGAATGTGTTCATTCATTTATGTAACAGTTAGTGACTGAGGACCAGGATGCCAGGCACAGCACATCATAAGGAGTGGTTCTGCCTACAAATTAGCAAAACACCTTTAGTCTAGAAGTCTGGGAAGTGACTATAATATTCCTTGAATCAGAAAGAGCACCTTCCCCAGATCTGAAATTTAATTAATGTGGAACCATAAGCGATGGACTTAACTTCAATAGATCTCAATTATCTGAGAAAGTAAGAAAGAATCAGGCCCATCTCACAGGGATAGAGTAAAACTAAATGAATACTATATGTAGAGTCTATAAGAAGCCAGGGAATCAACAAAAGTTGGTTGTCTTTTTATGCCCTAATTGATAGGACCCACTTCCATATCCTTCCATTTGAAGGGAACAGACCTATTTTGATCAAGAACAGCCATGTGGAAAGATTCAAGTTTCCTAGAAGCAAGATCCATTGGCCTTCACTTGCTAAAAGACATTTCATTGCCTTAAAAGGAAGCTCTGTGCAGCATGAAAAGGAGAAAGGGATGCTGCTTCAGAGCAGGGTGAATTTACTGTTCTCTGCTCCCTGTAATTTAAAGGGTTAATTTGCTTTCATGTTGCTCCCACTGAGAAACACTGTGATTATGGGAGGCAGGTTCCCACAAAAATAAAGAGAGAAGCCTTTTCAAAGGATAAACTGGCAAGGCCATAGTTAATTTCCATGAGAGTCAAGTGAGCAAAACTTTGGGCAAGTCTTTGAAAATTCACTTGGGACACTTTATATCCAGGAGACAGTGCTTAAAAGACAGGAATCCCATACCTTGAATTCACTTTCCCATGAAAAGCTGCAAAGTTACTACAGGAAACAAAAGCAATTTACCTTTACCCTAACCAACCCTCCCTGCCTTCTCCAACCTCCTCTCTCCCACTGTAGCCCACTACCTGAAAAATTCAAGCAGTGAGAGGTGACTTGCTTTAACTCTTTGCTACTCAAAGTGTAGTTCATGGAACTGGCAGCTTTGACTTCACTTGGGAGGTTGTTAAAAATGCAGAATCTTGGGTCCTACCCAGACCTACTGAATCAGAACCTGTATTTTCACAAAATCTTCAGGGATTCTCATGCATCCTGGAGACTGGGGAGCAGGCCTAGTGGCATCAATGTGGAAGGGCCACATAAAGCTGCATTTCTTAATCTTGGAAATGCTGATCAAAGTCCTGTTTATTGTGCATTTTTATATCTATTTTCTTGTTGCAAAAAATATTTAGTACACAAAAACACCATAACACCAAACCCTCCATGTGAAAAATTTAGACTCTAGCAGTTTTGGAACTGTGCATTATCATTGGTCTTATGTTTAGGCCCACTGGAAACCTGCATGCACATGCAGGCATTTTCGCTTTATAATGTCACTGTCCAATAAGGATCATATTATTCTTTTTTGTTTGGTTGGTTGGGTTTTTGGGGGATCATATCATTCTTACTTGTGAGTAACACAGGCCAGTTTTGAAAACCATACTACATTTTTGCTTTCTTAAAGTAGAAGTTTTATATAAGCCTCTGGATAAAGTAGATATTATTTGGCTGACCTAAACTGTATCAAGAAAAGCAATGGGGAAAAAAAAATTCCGTACAAATTTTAAATACAATTAAGTGTTAGGGATACTTTGAAAACTTCCAAGGTTTGTTTGTTTTTTATTTGTTTGGGTTTTTTGTGGCTTTTTAAAGTAAGACATGGATGTGGATTAATACAATATTGTTGAGCATGCAGTTAATGTCGAATATAATTATATCATGAGGTATAATTATATCATGAAGTCATGGATTTCTGACTCATTTATAAACATCATTTATTAGCAGATAGATGTTGAGCATCAGCCATATGCAAATGATGTTAAAGATCTCTTGAGGAATAAGAAATAAAGACATTTTGCTTCATGAGCTTCCTGTGAGTAGAGGGGATTGACATGTTTTTGGTTTACCATTACTCACTACCCAAGAGACAAAGCCATATAAGTGACGGGAAAAAGGGAGGGATCAGAAGTAGGAAGATAAATTTGGTCAGGGTCATGAGGAAGGCCTCATCACTGAAGGTATCACCCAAGAGAGATATTAACCAAAGCCACGGCCTACTATCCACGCCATTCTTCCCTTCCTAAGCTTATACACCACAAACCCTACATGTTCCATCACCCAGGAAACGGTGAAGAAGAGAGCCTTCTGGTTGGATTAGGGGTAAAAATCTACTCATGAGAAATAGGAGAAGTGAGTTGGCGGCCATGGGCTGCGACCCCCTGACAGGCACGTCCCTTCACACTGTGCCATAATGTGGCCCCGGTATGCTTTGAAGGCCTCACATGGCGGTGGTCTTGACATGTCTTTCAGTGGACACTGATTTTTATCACCAATCCATAACAAACTGTTTTGCTGACAGAAGGAAAAGGAAGGAGGGGGCATGGGAGAGGAGTCGGGTAGCTGATAACAGTCTGCATTTAGAAAGGGTTTAGAAAGATCAATATAAGCATACTTCAGGGAACGCATCTGGCTGCCAGCTAGCGGCTTCAGGATTTTTACATGTACACAGTGTGGGACTGAAATCATTCCTATGCCTCTGAGTTCCTAGGTATTAAAGAGAACTCACACAGACACAAAACAAACTTGTAATGCTCTATGTTTATGTCAATTTATAAACGCACAAACAACTGTCAAAACTCATGGAACTGTATACCTTAGATCTGTTCATTTACCTCACATGGATTGTATCTCAATAGAAAATAAATTAATTAATTAAATGACGTAATTGGGAGGGAGTGATGAGGGCAAGGAATGGGGTTATATGAAACATGACTGACCTGTCACTGACAATTGTTAGAACTGAATGATGGCGAGTACATGGGGGTCTTTTTGCCATTCTTTCTTTAAAACAAAAAGGCAAGGAAGTGGTTATTCTAAGAGCAGTTTACCTTTACACAGGAGGGGAGCAGAGTGTTCAGAGTGGGCAGAGGGGAGCTGGCAGTGTCTGCTTCTTGACACTTGGTGGGTGGCTATATGGTTGTTTGCTTTGTGATAAATCAGTGTTTTCTGTATGTATGTTTCATTTCACAGTAAAAGTTTCTCAAACTTTTGTACCACAAAAAAACCATAAAATACATGTTTAAAAATACATGCTTATAAATTAACAAGGGATTATATGTTACAAGCATTTCTAGGTGTTTTGTGTATAAATCAGAGAACCCAAGAAAGAGATGGATATAAGTCCTCCCACCCTGCCCCCAGCCTTCTTCCCTGCTGTTTGTCTCTAAGAGAACATTAGATGCTCAGCAGTCAATCTGAGACTGGAGAGAGCTTAAAATACTCTGTATTTTGGGATGTTTCCTAGCCTGGGCTCTCTAATCACGCCATTTTATTTCCTTCCTTGTAAATAGAAACCAACAAGCATTTTCTCACTTGAGTTTAAACAAATCCAGCATCTCCCAAGACCTCTGCACTTGCTGCAGCTTTTGTCTGAAGCTTGGCTCCCAATGAAACCTGGACTGGTTACCTCCTCACTTGCTTCAGAACCTGATTTAAATCACACCTTTTCAGTATTAAAACCTAAAACTGGGGTGCCTGGGTGGCTCAGTTGGTTAAGTGTCTGATCTGACTTTGGTTTAGGTCATGAAACTAGTTTCCTGGGATTGAGCTCTGAGTCTTTGGGATGCCTGCTAAGCAGGGAGTCTGCTTCCCCGTCTGCCCGCCCCTCTTCATGTGCATGCATGTGTACGCACACTCTCTTCAAATAAATAAAATCTTAAAAGAAAAAAAACACCTAAAATTGCCACCATAAAATTGACATTTTCTAACTCCTTTTCTGCTTTGATATTGTTAGTTGCACAAGGACAGAGATTTTTGTCAGTTTTGTTCACTGTACCCTACAATAGAGCCTAGCACATAACAGGGTCTCACAAATTATTTGCTGAATTGACTGAGTAACTAATAAGAGAGGTTGGAGTAGATGTCAGTATTAAACAGTCAGTCTTTGGCATAATAAATTCATGGTTTAAAATAATCTTGTGGCTAAAGGATCTATTTTATACTACTCTTTAATACTTTTTACTGTTTATCTTATAACTGCTGCTGGTAGATTACATTTTGCATGTTATGGGTTGTGGAGCCCAACCTGGGATCCTTTTTAGTACCTTGGATTTAATCAGAACTCCTGGGTTCTGAATTCCAAACACCAACCACCATGTGAATCAGCCCTTGAAACATGACCTCTTTATGTGTTAGAACTGTACATCAAGCCACCCCCAGTCAAGCTGGGTATTTCATGGGCACTCCCCAGATTTCTATTACTGCAATCAGTACAGCAGTTAAAGGACATATTTTTAAGCTGATATCCTGCTGTTGTTATGAAGGGAATTGATTTTAATTGCTAGTTTCCTGCATTTTTCTTAAACATTTAGTCTTTGCAAGAAAAAAAAAAAAACTCGTGATGAAAATTCCACACGTTACTAGGATTACTTCATAAACAGAACATTCTTGACTTTGGAAGTCCCCCCAGACTCTGAATGGAGCTTACCCGTACAAAAAACCTGAATTCATTCTGAGATGGGAGGAAAGCGGGGGCAAAATGTTATCTTTGAGCTATGACATTTGGCTTCCAGTGGACATACAAAATGGACACACATCAAATGTCAAATAGGCTGATAATGGACAGGAAGCACCACTGTCAACACAGCGAGCCCGACCTTCACTGGCAGCAAAACCCTGGATGAAATGCAAGTGCCCTAACCTCAAGTCACCCAGGGCACAGGCAAAACGAGGCCTGCAGGTAAGGATATAGGATCACAGTGCTTGAGAATCCCAGGACATTTCACAGATAATCAGACTGAAGTCTGGCCAACAGGGAGGGCCCATTGTATCTATTGTTGGGAGATGAGCAAGGCAGAAAAATAGCCCCTGGTTCCCAGTCTTCCCTGGCTCCATTATCAGGAAAACAGGACAATATGATACAGAAATAAAATACAGAAACTTCCTCTTTGCCATCATTTTGAATCTATCCTGGCACAGATTTGCACTGACATCAGCTCCCAGTGGGTCCAATATGAAATTTATCTTCATGGCAATGTGACCCTTGCCTGCCAGGAGACTAAAAAATATAGCCAACAATGGGGCAAATAAAGATAAAGAAGTTTATGCAGGACAAATGCTGCATTTCCTACATACAGCTTTATAATTCCCCTGTCCCGGGAATGAATAGAAAAAAAAATGGATGCAGTCAGCCATAGGGAACCTCTACTGTGTTATCTGCACATTGCTCATGGTGATAAAGTAGATAATCTTCTTGCACAGATTGGAACAGGATGACTAAGTGATATTGCTATGAATAAATGACACGTGATATGTACATGGTGGATAGGCAGGGAATGTCACAAAATATTTTATTCAACTCACTAGCTCTATGTGCTGAAAATCTTATTCTGTTTTCACATTTAGGCCGCCTTAGCTTTAGAGTTCAGGAAATGATTGTGTGCATGCACATATGTGTGTGTGTGAATGATTTAAGATTTTTCAAGTGTCAGGCTTATTGTCTTGCTTACCCATTCTTTTTAAACATAAGTCAGATTTTAATTAAATCACATATGTTTTGAACTCAACATGTATGTATATTTTACTTTGACTATCTTTAGGTTATGGTTTAATAACTTTGGTCTTATTTTGCCCCGGTACATGTTTTGGCTTTTCCTATTAATGTCTTACATTTATACAGCTGTTTTCAAAGCAGCTGTGAAATATATTTAAAATTTCTTCCCAAGGGGAAGAAGCTTAATATAAGCAATACAGAAAAGAAGGAGGGAAAATACATTCTTCCATGGAGTTCTGTTAGTGTATTTCAAATATACCAGGAAATCAGCAAAGCTAAGCAAACATAGATATTTTATGTGGCAAGAACAAAGTAATAGACCTTTTATGTTAATAAATCAGTGTCATAATTGTCCTAAAGCAATCTGATTTGAGGAATAGACTTTGGGGAAATCCTCCTTCCCAAAATATCCACCTTATCTGGCTTTTCCTGATAGCTGAAATTCCACTGTTTGAGAAAGCTGCTATAAAGCCAAGGGGTACAAATATCTCTGTGAAAGGAGGAGCCACTGAAATATTTACACTTCAGGGTGAGGTGCTTAATCAAATGTGATAACTAACTGGGATATGTTTTTCTTGTGAAACACTGATTTCCAAGAGGGAAGGGGTGTCAAGATAGTGGTAGGAAGACCTGACAGTGAAGGTGTAAGAAGGATGAAAAATAAATGTCCTTCTAATATGTTGAGGGATATAAGCTTTAATCCATGGATCTGTACAGTGAAACGTCTGCTTGAGATATTTTTTTTCTTTTTTTTAAAAAGATTTTATTTATTTATTCATGAGAGACACAGAGAGAGAGAGGCAGAGACATAGGCAGAGGGAGAAGCGCAGGCACCTCGCAGGAAGCCTGACGTGGGACTTGATCCTGAGACCCCAGGATCATGCCCCGAGCCAAAGACAGACGCTCAACCGCTGAGCCACCCAGGCGTCCCTGCCTGAAATTTTCAAGGTGAGTGTGTCAGGCATGAAAGAATCATGGGATGTGGCAGCTTTTCCCAATTGCCTGAGCTTCCACTTCACTCCAGAATTTCTGAAGTCAAACCCCGTTTAGTCATTAAAAAGATGACCCTGATGGAATTGTGCTGTGCATGAGTAAGGAGGAGGCAGAAGAAAGTCTGAGAATTGCTATTCAAGCTCATCTATTTGCCACTAAAATAATTTGAGCCCCAGTGGAACACTGTTCTCTGGCAAAGTGTTCCCTAGCCCCGCACCTCTGAGAGGAAAGGAGGTGTAGCAATGGCCATTTTTAGTTATTTCCATGGGCAGCTGCCCTCCTTTTTCCAGTCTACCTGTCCCCTTCTCCTACCAGATACCTGTGACCATCTGGCCAAGAAGAAGGCAGAGTTGCCGCTGGGCATGGATCTTGTCTCAGAGGACAGTGCTACAAAGGTGTGGGGGACAGATTGAGTGATAAGGATTCTGAGCTATAGGCTTAGCATGAGTGGATTGGCCTCCTTGAGTCTCTAGGAATCCATCTTTAAAGGAAGATAACCATGCACTTCAGAATTTCAGCCAGTCACATATTACCTTCACAATTTTACTATGTCTGTGAATAACATATATAATTACTTACACATTTTTAACTTCCTTTCTTTCACTTCTTTGACTCTGAAATAAACACCAAGGTCACTTTACACACATTTATTCCTCCAAAGCACTTACCGCAGTTTTTAATTATGTTTATTTGTGTGTCTGGCATACTAGCCATGATTAAGAAATAATTGCTGAATTTTACTTGTTCAATGTTGTCAAAGAATGATTTTGTTTTTTCAAAAATTTAAAACATGGTTCACCTACAAATATAGCATGAACACATGTCAATGATTTCAACTCCATTATGAGGGGTACTGGATCATGGAAAACTAGTTTCAAAGAGAAATAGAGAATCAGAGGTTATTACATGCATTTGACAAAAATTGACTAAGATGTCTAAGCTAGCCACAAAACTGGTTAATATCCCACAGGGCAATCAAATAGTCACCTTAAGGTTTGATGGTGCAGTGGTTATCACATCTGCTTTACACAGAGAAAATCCTGGGTTTGGTTTCCAGGGGAACCACAAGACTGCCTAGATTATTTACATGTAAATAGTTACCTGAGGGGTTATCTTTTCTATCAGGTGGAAGATTCTTATACCTCCACTAGATGAAAATTAATATCTATCATTGCCATCAGATGGTGAATCTAATGAAAACAAAGATCATGTCTTTGAATTTGCTCATTAATTTTATTATTAAATTTTATGCCATATCATAAATGGAGAACCAGTATGCTTTCTATCAAGTCAAAGTAACACCCTAAAGTTGGAACTACAGGATGGTAATGTGTTCAACAGAAAGATGCAAGAGAAACATAAAGGGTTTTTTAATGTTGGTAAAGCACACAGTTTACTAGGCATAGCCTTGCCCAGGAGGGGGCACAGAAAGCCTCCTTTGTGGAAAGGCACACTTTCCTGGCTTTTGAGTGCACATCAATGTAAATGTCTCCTTTCTGGGATGCTGGCTAAAGCCAAGGTCGTTTTCCTAAGTGGACCTAGGTTAAAACCTATAAGCCTTGGTTTTAGGTTTGCTAGAGGTCTCTTCTGGCAGTCAACATAAAACCATTACAATGAATACTGCTGTCTGCCAAAGGCTCCCATCTGGAGCCTGTTGCCTCTTTGTTAAAAAAGGAGAAGGTGCTAGAGGTTGAAGATATCCTAGCACCACACTGAGACTTTCCTCATGATAGTTAGCAGGGTGACTGACCACAAATGAAAAGTGAACAATCACCTCACTAAGGGACTCTATTTTTTTTAGTAGTGTGTTTATTCCACATATTGGGAAACAAGACTAGAGATAATGGCTAATAACCTTGCATGCTCTATTATTGTTTTTCTTATTATAAGAATAGCATCCTGGAAAGGAAAGAGATCTTAATCTGAGTTCCTAATCTAAGACTTTGGAGAAAAGGTTCAGACATAGGGACACAGATTAGAATTCATGACTCCTAACTACAGTCCAGGTGCTACTACCAATCTAACCATGACTTCTCTTAGAAGACAAAGGTATCTTTGTTTCCTTTCCATTTAATTTTATTTCTGGGTTAATCAGTCTAGTCAGAACAAGACTGTATATGGTAACAAGACTGAGTGGCTTCCAAGAATGCTGGGAGTCCCAGTAGGCAGCACTGAAGAAGCCTTAGTAAAAGGAAACCAAAGCTGCTAGGATTTTGCTTCCCACTTCCACCCTTTACCATCTTGGGAAAGGGTGAATTATTTAACCTCTTTGAACTTCAGTTTAGTCACCTGTAAAATGGGATAGTGTTCAGGCTTCTCTGAGTTATGATGAAAATTAAATGAGTAAGCACAAAGCACTTAGAAGAGCACCTGGCATGTCATTAGCAATGTATAAATACAAGCTGCTGTTGGGATTGGCCAGCCAGCCTCTCAAATGGCTCCATTGCTCCTTTCATTCTCACCCTATAGCTATTCTTATTGTTTTAGGGAAATAGCATTTACACAATAGACGAGATCATATTCTACTCCACATTTTGGCAAAGGAGCCTGGCAGAGAGAAAGTCTCCAGCTTGCTTGCAGAATAAAATCCAAATGGGTTGTGTTTTGTTTTTTTTTAAGGAAAATATGACTATTTAAGCAAAGAACTTCAATCAGCATTTGTTCCTAGAGTACAAAATGATGTCAAATGAGCAAGAACTTGGGAGTGCAAAAACATGGAGAAAGTGGCTGAAGGCAGGGACAGATAGTGAAAGAGATATAAAGATGGAGCAGATTTTAACTGAATCAAAAAATAAAGGGAATCAAAAGTTGTCCTTAAATAAAGAAAAAACAAACTTTGAGGAGTCATTAAGGTGTGACTATTAGCGTTAGTAGGAAACACAAGGATTCTCCAATCAGACAAATGTTCCAAAGAGTTCCATTACAGGTAACAGCATTAGGTAATTTGGATATTCATGATGGAATCTTCTGATTTTTACCTGCTGATTTTTAAAGAGCAAATTCATACAGAGCTTCTGATATAGAGGGGGAATGTCTCCATTTCAAAAATTTGTTTTGAAAAACATTTGTGGTATGATTGCTATGTGTCAAATCTGAAGGTAGGCACTTCCCTCAAGAAGTCTGTAATCAAATGAGTAAAAAACAGAACACATGAATAAGTAACAGGAATGTGAAACACTGACAGAGTTGATCACAGGGTTTTGGGGTCCATTTGTTACCAGACTCAGACCCTGGAGGAAAGGAAGTGGCCAGATAATAGGAAGAAAATTCTGACACTCTGCTGGTCAGATGTCACTTTGTTTAGCTCTGGTTGTACCATTTTAAGAGGGACATCCAAGGAGCAGAAGATGATGGCTGCAGTAAACCAAAGTGGTACTGGTGATACTTCTCCAGGGAAAAGATGAAGAAGGGATCCTTGAAATCATCAGACTGGCAAATCAGTAAAGTATCATGGAGAATATCATGGAAAAGAAGTGGTTTCTAGTGCTTTTCCAGATCAACTGGATGGAAATAATGAGAAAGCAGCTTTGAGCACATTACAAGAGTATAATAAATTATATTTTACTGAGGGGATAACAGGCTGTATTTTGAGGTAGTCGGGTCCTGACCACTGAAGGCATTTAAGTAATTTTTGAATAATCACATATAATGGCTACTAACCAAGTGATCCTTACATAGGGATCCCTAACATTCTGTGAATAGTAGTAAAATTAAAACATTTAAAATGATTTTTTGTTTAATAAATTTTAAGAGTGGCTCTCTTCTACAAAATGAAGTGCCAAATGTCGTTTTGTCCATAATCTGCCCAACAGATTTTGCCTCATATTCTAGCCCAGCTCCTGACCAGGTAGGCTGTCATTTCATGGAAGTATGTCCTTAGCCCCTTCAGATGAAAATTATAGCCACCTTGTTATCCTCCTTCATAGCATTCCTTTTCCCTTCCTAACATTATCACAGTGTGTAATCATCTCTCTGCCACTTACTGAAAGCTCAATAAAGGCATGAAACTCTGAAGTGTTCGTCACTGAATATCCACCACCCAGGGCCAGTGACAATCAGCAGCACACTGAAGGGATGCACATAGTCACTGAAATGAATTAAAGAATTTAAGTGTCTGATCTTTGGTTCCAGTTTTTCAAAGTACAGATCAAAAGTGTCTGCCTTCAGAGTTTTGTTTTACAAAGATTAAGTGTGTGTGTGAATGTGCATGGGTGACTCTACTTATGATCAGCATGCATATATGATGTCTAAATGCATATTGCATGTGTGTATATATATATGTGTCTGAATTTCAGCTTCTATAAGTTGTAGCACATAGAAATTGCATAATAACATGAAATTTATAATTGGTTTATTATTATTATGGCTTCTCCACCAACCACAAACATCAACATTGAGGATGTAAACTTTGTTAGAGAACAGTGGGCACCAGGAAGTGGAGATGTAAACTCTAGCTCCCATATTTAAGGCTCTGTAAACCCAGCTGGGAATCTAAAACCTGCAGAAAAAGGTAAAAGTATCAGATGCGGAGATTCATTTATTCACTCAACAGTGTATCAAGCAAGAGGGATGCAAAGGCAGATTCTACTTGGAACCTGCCCTCACCTAGCAGTCTTGTACAAAAGACGGACACGGACAAATCCTTACAAGGTAGTGAGATCAGAAAAAGAAGAGAGCAGATTAAAGAGTGAAGACTAAGCCCAGGCTTTTTTGTCTGTCTGGGAAAACCAAAGCAGGTGATACTTGAACAGAAACTCAGATCAAGGATTTACAGAGACAGGGATATAATTCAGAACATACAAACGTGTATGAATGTACCAATTTCTACAATAGTTGCACTTCTATACCAGTTGATAACAGTCATTGCCCCATGCCTCACCCCAGCACTTAGCACCCTACTCGCCCAGTCCCTCCTGCAGAGTCATGCCCCTGCAAACCAGCCAGGAAGGAGCTCATTACTGGAGCTCCTAACTGGTTTTTCCCTGAACATTATCTCTTATTGATTATCACCCTTCCCAGAAGGATTTGAGGGGGAGGGGGGCAGAGAAGTAGGGAAAGTTTGAGGAAGAGAGGAATAATATAAAAGAGGCAATGTGGTTTGAAATCACTCAAGTCCAAGGTGAGAGGGCAAACAGATGGGTGAATGGGGCCTAACTGCATCAGATGATGAACAGCAAATTACTACACAAATAGGGCCCTGGCATTAAGAGATGGGTACTTTCTAGCTTTACTGCCAAGGGCAAATCATTTGGCCATACTAAGCCTCAACTATCTCAGTTGTGGCAATAGCTGTGAATATCACCATGATCCATGACAAGCAATAAGTACAGTATCCAGCAGAGAGGAAGTTATCACCACTATTACTATTAGGTGGCACTATTCTTAATGCTTTGCATGTACCATATCATCAACTCCCAACATCCATATGCATTACTGAAAAAGATGGTACTGACCCTGAGTTTGTGCTGAAGTTAATTAGGCCCATTATACTCTGAGAATCATGGGTGGATAGCTGGGCTGACACAGCTTTGCTGCTATGGTAACCCTGGCCATCTTGATGTCCCTGCCTGATAGCTTCACAGGTAATGTACATAATAAAAGCTGTGTGACCCTAACCCACCCAGAGCACTCTGAGAATAGAAAGACACTGCCAGCAAGTTATCAACAAAGCTTAACACATACTGTATAAACAGTGAAAAAAATACTTTAAAAAGTAGCTATGAAAATGCCATGACAGGGGCACCTGGGTGGCTCAATGATTGAGCATCTGCCTTTGGCTCAGGTCCTGATCCTGTGGTCCTGGGATGGAGTTCTGCATCCGGCTCCCCACAGGGAGCCTGCTTCTCCCTCTGCCTATGTCTCTGCCTCTCTCTCTCTCTCTCTCTCTCATGAATAAATAAATAAAATCTTAAAAAGAAAAAAATGAAAGAAAGAAAATGCCATGGCAGCCATAAAGGCCATTTCTAAATCATGCTTTCCACATTACAGTTTGGACTTCATTTTGCTTCCTTCAAAGGAAAGATGTTAAAAGGTTAATTTTAAAATCAAAAGTAGATGCAAAAGTGGGCAGAGAGAATCATGTTCCAGGTTTGTGGACACAAGGAAGACTTCCTTGACAGAAGAGAGGGACTTTGAGAGGCCACATTTCCTAGAAATCTTCTGTTTCTGCTTTTGAAATTCCCCTCTTTAGCTAGCTGTATCATGTAACTTCACATGGCCTCCCATCAGACCTCACACTTGTAAAGGAAGTTCTCCTTTAAACACCAGTGATTAATTTATTTGATTCCCCCTGACTGCTGTCTGTTTGAGCCAGTCAGATTAAATATTGATGGTGACTCTGATTTCTAGTTACATTTGAACAACAAAGTGCTCTCAGAAAATGGTGGTAATAGCCAAAGAGAATGAACTTACCAGATGCACCTGCATTTGGAGATAACTGGCTCTAAGGCTTCCATCTTTATTGGGATCAAGTTAATTTAAAATACAATAAAATCCCAGCCCTCCATCAATAATAGCCTCTTTACTCTTAAGAGACAGATCTGATTTAACCTTTAAGGAAACTCATTTTGGCTTTCCTCCCTGTCTATTGATTTTTTTTTTTTTTTTTTTTTTTTTTGCTGTTGTTCTCGTCTACATTATTGGTGGGAGTGATCTAGCTACCTTTTTTTTTTTTTTTTTTTTTAATGTCGGAAGAAAGATTTTCTTGGCTGCACCTATATCAGTGATGGGAGGAGAAGTTGGTAGCTCAGCAGTGGGCAGTGCGTGAAGAGACTTTAAAGCCCCAGGGGAGTACAACCTGAAATCTGGCATTGTGATGCCCCCAGATATGGTTTTCTTTTTTAAAATTCCCCTGGCTATTCGGGGTCTTTTCTGATTCCACACAAATCTTAAAATAATTTGTTCTAACTCTCTGAAGAAAGTCCATGGTATTTTGATAGGGATTGCATTAAACGTGTATATTGCCCTGGGTAACATTGACATTTTCACAATATTAATTCTGCCAATCCATGAGCATGGAATATTTTTCCATCTCTTTGTGTCTTCCTCAATTTCTTTCAGAAGTGTTCTATAGTTTTGAGGGTATAGATCCTTTACATCTTTGGTGAGGTTTATTCCTAGGTATCTTATGCTTTTGGGTGCAATTGTAAATGGGATTGACTCCTTAATTTCTCTTTCTTCAGTCTCATTGTTAGTGTATAGAAATGCCACTGACTTCTGGGCATTGATTTTGTATCCTGCCACGCTACCGAATTGCTGTATGAGTTCTAGCAATCTTGGGGTGGAGACTTTTGGGTTTTCTATGTAGAGTATCATGTCATCGGCGAAGAGGGAGAATTTGACTTCTTCTTTGCCAATTTGAATGCCTTTAATGTCTTTTTGTTGTCTGATTGCTGAGGCTAGGACTTCCAGTACTATGTTGAACAGCAGTGGTGAGAGTGGACATCCCTGTCTTGTTCCTGATCTTAGGGGAAAGGCTCCCAGTGCTTCCCCATTGAGAATGATATTTGCTGTGGGCTTTTCATAGATGGCTTTTAAGATGTCGAGGAATGTTCCCTCTATCCCTACACTCTGAAGAGTTTTGATCAGGAATGGATGCTGTATTTTGTCAAATGCTTTCTCTGCATCTAATGAGAGGGTCATATGGTTCTTGGTTTTTCTCTTGCTGATATGATGAATCACATTGATTGTTTTACGGGTGTTGAACCAGCCTTGTGTCCCAGGGATAAATCCTACTTGGTCATGGTGAATAATTTTTTTAATGTACTGTTGGATCCTATTGGCCAGTATCTTGTTGAGAATTTTTGCATCCATGTTCATCAGGGATATTGGTCTGTAATTCTCCTTTTTGGTGGGGTCTTTCTCTGGTTTTGGAATTAAGGTGATACTGGCCTCATAGAACGAATTTGGAAGTACTCCATCTCTTTCTATCTTTCCAAACAGCTTTAGGAGAATAGGTATGATTTCTTCTTTAAACGTTTGATAAAATTCCCCTGGGAAGCCATCTGGCCCTGGACTCTTGTGTCTTGGGAGGTTTTTGATGACTGCTTCAATTTCCTCCCTGGTTATTGGCCTGTTCAGGTTTTCTATTTCTTCCTGTTCCAGTTTTGGTAGTTTGTGGCTTTCCAGGAATGCGTCCATTTCTTCTAGATTGCCTAATTTATTGGCGTATAGCTGTTCAAAATATGTTTTTAAAATCGTTTGTATTTCCTTGGTGTTGGTAGTGATCTCTCCTTTCTCATTCATGATTTTATTAATTTGAGTCTTCTCTCTCTTCTTTTTAATAAGGCTGGCTAATGGTTTATCTATCTTATTAATTCTTTCAAAGAACCAACTCCTGGTTCTGTTGATCTGTTCCACAGTTCTTCTGGTCTCGATTTCGTTGAGTTCTGCTCGAATCTTTATTAACTCCCTTCTTCTCTTGGGTGTAGGATCTATTTGCTGTTTTTTCTCTAGCTCCTTTATGTGTAAGGTTAGCTTTTGTATTTGAGTTCTTTCCAGTTTTTGAATGGATGCTTGTATTGCGATGTATTTCCCCCTTAGGACTGCTTTTGCTGCATCCCAAAGATTTTGAATGGTTGTATCTTCATTCTCATTAGTTTCCATGAATCTTTTTTAATTCTTCCTTAATTCCTGGTTGACCCTTTTATCTTTTAGCAGGATGGTCCTTAACCTCCACGTGTTTGAGGTCCTTCCAAACTTCTTGTTATGTATACAATGGAATATTACTCAGCTATTAGAAATGACAAATACCCACCATTTGCTTCAACGTGGATGGAACTGGAGGGTATTATGCTGAGTGAAGTAAGCCAGTCGGAGAAGGACAAACATTATATGTTCTCATTCATTTGGGGAATATAAATAATAGTGAAAGGGAATATAAGGGAAGGGGGAAGAAATGTGTGAGAAATATCAGAAAGGGAGACAGAACGTAAAGACTGCTAACTCTGGGAAACGAACTAGGGGTGTTGGAAGGGGAGGAGGGCGGGGGGTGGGAGTGAATGTGTGACGGGCACTGGGGGTTATTCTGTATGTTAGTAAATTGAACACCAATAAAAAAAAAAATCTTTAAAAAAAAAAAAAAAAGCCCCAGGGGAGGAGGGCGGGGGGGTGGGAGTGAATGGGTGACGGGCACTGGGGGTTATTCTGTATGTTAGTAAATTGAACACCAATAAAAAAAAATAAAATAAAATAAAATAAAAAATAAAAAAAAATAATAAAAAAAAAAAAGCCCCAGGCATGATCATGACCTAAGTGGAGGTCTTAAATACCTAAGTATTTATTACAATTCTCATGAATCCTATGCTTCTTTATGGTCCCTGCTCTCTCCTGCCTTGCCTTGGAAATCTAGGTTATTTTCTTCTCCAGATTGTGAGATTTTTACCTAGGGTGCAACTCCCACATTACTCACCTAACAATAGCATTTCTTTTTTCATCCACCATCCTTACCATCATGACATATACCCAGACATCCGCACGTCGCCCCTGATATATCCACCATTCAGCAATCAGAAAGGATTTAGGTGACTCATTAAAGAAGATCCAGTGGCTCAGTGTGACAAGGATTTGCATTTTAAAAGAAACAATACTCAAAAGTAGGTGACATTTGAAGCATTTAGGGAAGGCCACTGTGAGTAGATTTTGTACAGGAAACTGTTGGGTGGTTAAGTATTGATCAGAAAGGAAATGTAAAATACGCACTTACTGTGTCAGATCAAATAAAAGATATCTCATTTAGTTAGTGTGGGTTTAAAAAAAAAAAAAAGTGAAGGAACTCTGCCAGTCAGACTGTGGAGAGAGAGAGTGCCCACTAGGGAAGGGAAGAAGAAGCAGAATAGTGAATTGTTTTGCATTTGTGCAGCCATAATTATAAAAGGAGCCAAGAACAGAGTCTGAATCTGAGCAGAGAGTGCCTGGCAAGAATGAACTGTACACTTTCACTGATGAAAATGGCCTGAAAATGAGAGCATCACACCCAAAGGAAGGAAGCAGCAATCAGAGATGCTGCTATGCACCCAGAGGTGGGACTGAGGCCCAAGGCCCCACAACTCTTCACAGAGACCTCTCTTTACCCATCACTTCTAAGCTTAGCTCTACTCTCTGATCCTTCTCATGTCCTTCATCTTGCTGAGTGGTTGCTGAGTGGGGAACAGGCCTTCATAGCCATTTCCTTTGAAACTGGACACATGCTGGTTTGGCTTCCAACCAACAGTACCTGAGCACCTTTTTGGTTTTGCCACTAAAGAGCTGTATGACTACAGTCACTTAATCTATTCAGACCTCATATGTAGATGAGGGCGCTGGGATGTAATGAAGGACACTTAGATCCCTTCAACATAGGATATATGTTTAACAGATTCCACTGTTTAGAACATAAAAATACTTGAAAAATATCTGGAAAACATAGATCTGTAGCAACCAGATCTATGTGACAAACCCCGAGGTGGTCCAAGAAGTTCTGCTGCTTTGACTGAAATTTGTCTTCAGCCATAATGATTTCTGGGTCACTGGAGATCACTTGCCTCTAAGAATCAGACTAAGCCCTATCATTCAACATGTTTCTGCTATGATAGCATCCAAAGACGTCAGCACAGGGATGACTGAGGACGAGCAGCACTAGCCAGCAAGAGAGAGAAATGGGTGCCAGTGATAAAGCATTTGTCTTGATTTTCTCAACTTGTAGGGTTTCAGTTCACACTAACAAGCAATAATTTTAACCTGTAACCTTTTTATATAGCACTTATAGTGTGTCAGACAATGTTCTAAGCACTAGACATATAGGAAGCTCATTTAGTTTTCCCAGCAACCCTATAAAATAGGTGCTATTATATCCCCTCTTTACAGATGAGGAAGCTGAGACACAGACTAGTTAAGTAGTTTGCCCACAATTACACAACTATTAAGAGATGGGCCTTGAATTTCAAACCAAGAATTCATGTCTTTTTGTGATGGGCGTGAGACAACATCAAGGTCACTTACTTCTAAATCTCTTAGTCAATATATTACCAGGCCAGCAAAGTTTCTCCTACATGCCAGTTCCATTCAGATCAGGCTATTGAGCCTCCAGACTAAATTCCCAAAAGACACTAGAAAGAATCTGGATCTCTAATTAATCTAAGAGTTGGCAGTATGTGGGAAATTAATGAAAAGAGTTCTGGTAAATTCCACTTAACTTTTTCTGCTCTTATAAGTACCTTGGCATGGGAAGTGCTTATAGAGAAAACCATTTCACAAATCAGTAATACACGGCATTTATTAATGCTTTTAACCTTAACAAGCACCATCCTTCAAAGGATTCCCTTTGGACAGAGATGAAAACTGAGGCCAGAGGGTTGCAGTTAAGTGACTTATTCAAGCTCCAAAGTAAATGATGTCAGAGAAGGATCAAAATTCCTATTTCCAGATTTCAGACCAAGGATTTTCAAATGAGACCAGATGGCTCCTATATTTCAATCTCTGTCTTTTTTTCTCTCTCTCCCTCTGAATTTCAAATAAATTTTATCTTAGCATTTGTATAAGCTGGAATACCCACTGGACTTGAAGCGACTGCCTAAACAAGCAAAGGATTAAACAATCATGTCCTATAGATTCCCCTTCTAATGCCTAGAACTCCATTTCACTGTCGTCTTGACTTACCACTTCATCAATTCACCCCTACGTTGTTGCCTCTGGTTTCCCTGGCTCTTTTCTTCCCCTTTCCAAAATCTATGTCCCTGCTACTTGTGATTTTATCTTTTCAAGGCTTCATTTAAAAGCCCAAGTCTTTGTTTAAAATCTTCATGGGTTTCTAGTATCCTGAGGGGTTACTGCATAGGTGCCTGATGTGTGTAAAGGCATCTGGGGGTTCATAAGCAAGGGAAATTTCTGCCTGCACTTCCCTGTCTGCCAGGCAGTCTTTGTAGATACTTTAACAACTATTAGCCTCATCAACCTTCTGAGAAACAGTATACATTTTAGGGAAGTCAGTACAGTGTTACTATTAAGGATATAAGCTGTGAATATGAGAACATGGGCCTGACTCCCAGCTCTGCTCCCACTAGCTGGGAAGGCTGGAAGGTTGGCTGGAGGATGCATGATCTAGGATCACCTCTCTCACAGGCCTGGGAGTTAACAGGTGATTGGCCAAGGGCTGGCTGATTCTCAGCTGCTGTTCACCTTGGATCTCTGCCATGTGGGATCCTATCTTCCAGCAAGGCAGCCTGCTTATTCATTCGGCACCCAAGGATCTCATGAGTAGCAGGGGAAAAAAAGCCTTAATGTCCAAGTGTGTTTCAATCTTTTGCCTGCATCACATTTATTATGCCCTTGGACCAAAGCAAGTCACCTGGTGGAGCCAAGATTTAAGGGATGATGACATAAACTCTACTTCTTAATAGACAAAGAGAAATCTTGAGCAATCTACCTTACATTTTAAATTCCAATCATATCACATTAATAAGGTAGATGCTAATGTTCACTGGTGAATCATAAATTCACAGTGAGGATTAAATGATATGAAACACATCAAATGTGCAGTATAGTACCTGGCACCTATAATGCACCCAACAGATCTACTTCACTGTTCAAGTTCAAATACAAATCCTGTAACAGTTATTAAAACATAGGGAATATTCTCTGACATTTTTAGGGAACCAAAATTTGTTCCTGCATTCCTGCTGTACAGTTTTAATTCATGTAACCTTTCTTTCTTTACCAGATGTATGGTAGAATACCAATGTGTGAGCCTAAGAGATATTACTTGATTTCCAATAGAGAACAGGTTTAAACAGCTCAGGAGAAAAAAGGGGGGGGGGCTCCTACACATGCAGCATACACATTACAATAGACCACAATAAGTTAAAAACTATGCCTGGACCATGAGGATGAAAAGTACTTCATAATGCCCTTTGGAATTCTTGACTTTGTTACAGATTAACTATCTGGATGGGGGTTTTGGTTGAGCTCACAATGCCCATATTTTAATTTAAATCATTTCATCAGAGTTGTGGGTGTCTGCAACTAGCTATGTTCTAAATGTTGTAGAAGACATCAACCAGTTTTCCTTATTTCAGAATGGAAACATGTCTCCAATCATTCTTCTTTCTGTATCCAGATTCTTCCAATGGAATTTTGCAATTTCCTTAGCAAGAGAGGCAGTCTATTTCCCCACTCCTGGAACTGAGCTGGCCTTGTGACTTGCTTTAACCAATAGAAAACAATACAAACAATGTTGTGTGAGTTCTGAGCTTCCATCCCAAGAAGCCTTGCACACTGTTACTCTTGGAATGCTGTAGCTTCCACATGAACAAACGGATTCCACTTGCTGGCAAATAGAAAGTCACGTAGAACAGAAGCAAGGCTTACCAACCAGTAGTCAGCCAGCCCCTGGCAAGTGGGCTGCCAACCACAAGACATGTGAATAAGACCACCCACACCAGTTAAACCAGCAGTTCAACACAGACACATGAGGCAGCACAGCCAGGTCAGCCTAGACTACTGAGACTGGAAGAGTTACCTAGGCAACTAAATTTTGGGGTGCTTTGTTATACAGCAGAATCTGACACAAAACTAATGGTTGCAACGTTTTGCATCCTCTTTGGCAGGCTTCCTGAAAAGTCTAACACTTCAGGAGATCCAGATAGCCCAACAGTCTATTTGTTGGACTCCATGTGCCTTGGTAGGTGGGGAATGAAAATTTTTGCTAAAAAATTCTCCCATCTTTCTGTCACAAGCTGGGAGAGGGGTTTCCACTCATTGCCTTCCTTTCCCATGGATGTACACAATATATCTGTGCACTTATTACATAGATGCATTCCATCTGTGAACAAACCATGAAATGCTTCTCTGTTGTCAACATGGCATAATGAAAATGGCGTAATTTTCACAGACCAACTTAAGCTTTACCTGAGCTTTGATATTAGTTGTGTGATCTGAGAAAATTTTCAACCTCTCTAAGGCTCATTTTTTCAACTGCAAAATGAGATAGATTTATTTATTTATTTATCTGTCTATTTATTTATTATTTATTTATTTATTTAACAAATTAAACTACAACTTGTGGTTACTACGTTAAAACACAGTATTTGTGTTGGGGTTTAAAGTCAGTCTCAAGTTTTTTTCACATTCCTCCCACTGACAAGTATAGTCTATGTTCTATTCCCTTTACTCTGGCCGGGGTTTGTGACTGCTGTGACCAACAGAATATATCAGAGGTGACACTAGCAGTTTTTATGCCTAGATGTTGAAAGACTAGCTTCCTATCCTTTAGCTTCTACCACCTGTCTGCCAGAACTCAGAACCCTGAGCCAGGTGAGGAGTTGGACTGCCCTGCTAAAAAGAATACCTGGAAAGGATGAGAGACTATGCAGACAGGGATAGGGGCCCAGCAGAGATCAACCTTTTAGACATCTTCACTGATATGCCATGCATGGAAATGAAGCCATCCTGGACTCTCCAGTCCAGCCCAACCACCTACTGAATACCAAGGATGATACCAGGGGACATCACATGGAGCAGGGAAAAAAAGCCAGAGGAGCCTTGCTTGAATTTCCAACTCTAGAGTCATTAGATACTATGACTATTGTTTTAAGACACTCAGCTTTGGGTTAGTTAAGGACAATCTGCACATGGTAGGCACTCAGGACACAGGCTGCCTGGGACTGAGAATTTTCTGGGGTTCAAGACATCAGTGTTCAAACCAGGAAAGTCAGACTTAATATATATGGAGATTATCATTGCTATTGTGTACTACAGCAAAAAAAAGAACAGTATTGTGGAGATTTCATTTCTTAGTAGAACTACCCTAAAGCCACCATGGGATTTCATACCTTCACAGGACACAAAAAATGTTTCTGGATGGAAACACTGCATGATGCTCTTTTATAGAAGACAACGTGTTGAAAATCAGTTCTAAATGATTTTCCTTATTTATGAGACATTTTCTTTTATTTAAGAAAGGCTTTCTTTAGAATCCTTCTACAGGTGTAAAAAAAACAGCAATGTGAGCCCCAGAGGCATTTCAAACTTCATTTCCAACAAAAGCATTTTCACTGAAGTTTTAAAATAACTTTAATTATCAAAGCATTGATAGATATAGCCCACATCTTACTAAAATTAGTTTCTTTTTCAATTGTTATTTGGGAAAGATATAAAATGTATATAACTACAACCTTAATTTTTACCCTAAATGTAAATTGTAAATTTATTCATATTGTAAAATAATCTAAATTGGATTTCTTTTCCTAGTGGAAAAATAATGATCTGGGTTGAAAATTTAGAAAATCTAAAAAAGAAGAACAATGTGAAAATATTTTTGATAAAATAAAGGCATTTTTCTCTCTAAGAGCTCTTGGTTATCATGTACATAAATGAAAAAAAAAGAAAAGAAAAGAAAAAGAAATGAAAAAGGAATCTGCACTGCCAGTGATGTCAAGAGTTCTTAACAACCCAAAATGAAGAAAAATGAACAACAGAAAGGCTAGTAGAATGATACTTGAAGAACATGGAGAATAGAAGCCGCATACCAGCCCCCACCCCATACAAAATCTAGAAGCAGGTGCACCTGAATTATGTGCCAGTGTCTTTTGACTGGAAAATGGGAAGTCAAAGTTGTGAGTGGTCCAGTCACAGTGTTCAACATCCCTGTACACCTGGTTCCACACTGCTCAAAGGCAGGGGGCTGAAGGTGAGACCCTTCTTCATAGTAGAATTACTAGGTACAAGTATATAAATATTTTTTATTCCTATCATCAAATTGCTTCTCAGATGGTTTGCAGCAATATATATTTCCATTAGCCTTATTTTATGAATTGCATTTGGTATTATCATTATTTAAATTTGCCGATTAGGGAAAAAAATGGTACTGCTCTTTTTCTTTAGTGTTTTAAATTAGTAATGACTAAATTAATTATCCACATTTATGAGATATTTATACACTTTTTTGGATTGGTCTATTTATAACTTTTATTTATCTTATTTTGGGGTATCTTAGTTACTTTTTTGTTTACATATATGCTATTTGTTCAAAATTACTTCCAGGTGGATTTTTTTTCCACAATGAGTTTTATATATTCATATTTATAAATCCTAATTGCTCATTCTTTTGGATGATTGGAGAATTTGGGAGAGTAGTAAACTCTTCCAAATGATTTACAGAATGTTAAGGGATTCTGCAGTCTAGGCCTCAGCTCAAATTTGTGACAGGTGTCTCTCTTGATGTCAAAACAAACAAACAAACAAAACCCCTCTTGGAATTACTATTTTCCTATTCAATCCTATTATTTCAAATCGCCTATTTCTGACCATTGTCATTACAAGGATATCCTTTTTTCCCCCTCTATTACTTAAAGTATTTCACACTGTTTCAGCAAGCACTGCCACCAGGCCTTTTGAGTTGGTGCTGCGGCGCTGCAATGCACCCTCTTTGGTTCTGACCACAGGATCCCCCCTTCTCCTCTATCCGTGCATATTCTAAATGCCACGAAGCAGGGTGTGGGACTTTGGTACTGAGGACCTCCGACTGCAGCTGGATTGGGTGTAAGGGGTTAGTGAGACTCAGCTGATGTCTGGCTTTATCTCCCCTTGAGTCCTGGGCTGCACATAAACATTACCCAGGCATTCCCAAGAAACAGTTGGCCCAGCTTGCCCGACCCTAGGGGAGTCTGGCGAAACCGAACCCCTGGCGGTTGCTAAAGAACTGCTTGCTTTCCCACCTGGGTTCCCCACCCTCAGCTGGTAGGGTTTGAGGGTGGGTATGTATTTCAGTTTGTCATAAAGAGATCAGTTCCTGTGCTGAAAGGCAAACCTGGGGCAGTGTTTGACAGAGCTGGGGGACGCCAGGAGGGACAATTACTGCGTAAGTGGTTCTCACGCTGGGGCTGGCATTGGGTGCCAGCTTGCACATTAACTCCTTTGACACTATTTTCCCCAGTTTACTCAACATTCTCAAGGGATGGCTTTGTCGATTGTTTCTCTGGCTGCTGTTTGGACAGTCGATAGCCCCTTGATGCCAGGTTCGGCTGTCTAATAAGAAAGAGGCCAACGTGAAATTTTAAACTCAACAACCGCTGGTCCTGGGATGGGGTGGCTCCAGCTCTGTTCTTTCTCTCTTCTCCCCCTCTCTTTAATGGTAATGGGCTTTTATCAAATGCCTGTCTTTCCTCATTCTCCCAGGCTTTGGGGTAGGAGGATCATTAGCAGGGATGGGTCAGAATCAGGGGGAGTTGAAACTTCCAACGGAAATTAACAGGAGATGATGCTAAGCCCGAATGTAAGCAGATATAATTTATGATATTAAGGTGATTCCAGACAAATGCCTATGATTGGGATATTTTCGGTGTCAATTTCCAACCCGAGTCCACGATAGACTGGACAAGAGTCAGGCTCTGACCTAAAGCAAAGTACGTGGCTTAGAGAGCAGAGGGGGGGTGGATTTATGAACACAATCTGGTCCTACAGCCACATCAATAAGACGTGTAGACATCACAGCTCCAAGGTATTTGTAAACAGTTGCAAAAGAAAGGTACAGAAATAGGAATTGCTTTCTCCTCTAAATCCCCTGGTTAGCATTCCAGCGAAAGCACATTCCTGGCATCCCTCTAGCACCCACCTACCAAGGTGTAAATACAGGTCAGATGCTCTTTTTAAGAACAAATCTACAGTCTATAACTAGCTATCTTGGTATTGTCATGATCTTTCTATGTTGCTCATGTTACAAGTTCTGTCCAACTTGTAATTTTAACCTATTAAATCAATTTCCCTTTTAGCTGCCACACTAAGCACCTTTGAATTTTACCAACTGAAACAACTTAGAATAAGCAAAATGTTCGATTCTTTTTTCATTGACTCTATCTTTAGCCCAAATTAAAGTACCAAAAATGGAATAAATTTTTACTTAAAAAAGTTTTTGCTCATTCCAAATCAAATGTGCTCATTTCCCATGCCTTTATTTAGTAACGAAATTTCTTAAAAGATTTCCAACTTGGTTCTATAGAAAGTTCTTTCTAAGTTCTCTAGAAAGTAAAAAAAAAACACCAAGTGGGACATTTCTGTATATGATTATCAAGTATCATTTCTATTTCAATTAACGGAATTGTAATTTTTCCATAAATTCTTCATTAGTTCAGAAATCCCAACGTCTTAATTTTTGTTTCTCACAAATACAAAAGCAACAGAAAAGTAGAAGTGAGATGGTGACTCCTTCCAGAAATTAAAATGTCCCTCTTAATTGGTCTTAATTGCCCTGACCACACCCTCTTTGGGGGGCAGGGGAGGGATAAGAAGAATAACCCACAAACTGGAGATTGAGTTATAGTCATCTGATATTAAAGGAGAAGAACATTTTAAAAATGCATTTGCTGATCATTGCCACTTGCTTTGCAGAACCTAATACATCCCTCCCTGATAACATCAAAGGAATTAAGGCCCTCTTTATGTAGCAAATGCTTTTCACAGTTCAATAACCATTCCTGTTGCTGCTATAATGTTTCACCCACATTTCCCTGTGCTCAGAGGGGGCCTCGGAATTGGAACGGTTTCATTTCTATTGAAAGCACCTTCAGCTCTTCTTGCTGCATTTGACCACCCCTCTCCAAATATTTGCAGGTCATAATCATTCTATTACTCAGCACAGAGGAAAAATAATTTCTCTGCTTTGGAGCCTAGTTTCCGAGACAGAATAAAAATGTCCTGCCCTGGAGTTATCACTCATTTTCCTCTGACTGTCTAAAGAACTGAACCAAGAGGTAGTGAGTGAGTGGCTTGACACATGAACCAGAAACAAACAGCAAAAGACAGGAATCAAGAGCCCTAATGTGCCTGCAATAGAAACCATTGTGCGAGGCACTTCCTGGGAATTATTTAGGGATTATGGTGTCAAAATTGCTTAATCTGTAGGAAATACCCCAGGCCTTCAATTCACATCAGCAAAAGTGTATTAAGTGCTTACTCTGTGCTCAGGACTGAGTTAAGCACTTAGGGGAACAAAAAGAAAATATAAGTGTATGGCTGTATAAGCAAAAGTGTGAGTGGATTCTATTGAAGGAGGTCAAAGGTGGGGGGTGTATATGCCTCTGTGCAAATAGTATTTTCTTCACACCTTAATAACACTGGAGGTGGGGCTTCTCACCTCCTCCTTAGATCTCTCTGAAACAAAACAAAACCAAAAAAAGTTTTACTGTGGATTGGTTGTTTTAATTTTTAGTTACAAGAACAAACACCCTGATGGTTTTGAAACCCAAGAAGGAGGAATCATTAAAATCAACATCTGTCAGAGAGCAAAAGCGGGAGGAGGCAGCACTTACAAAGGCTCTCAGATCCTTAAAAGGCCTGCTCTGAAGACATCAGGGGAAGAGGGATGAATGGGAAAGAAAAACTAACTGGGATGTGTTCTTTAGCATTTATTTTAGCAAGACCAGAGAGACAAATTTTGAGGGAGACCTCTGAGTCTCTAACATTTAGGAATGTTTTCACCTCTTGTTTTTGTTTTACTTTTTTACTTTGCAAAATGAAAAGACTCCAATTTAATTTTTTCATTAACTCACCTAGATAGTTCTCAGGTTTCTCAATCCACTCTGAACCCTCTTTTAAGGAAAGATTCGGCCATGCTTGTTGTTTTAAAAAGGTTTCTAATCACAGGAGAACTACATTCAACTCTGCTCATTTCCTGTGCCAATTAACAGACAGGAGCGGTTGTCTCCCCACTGTTACCACAAGGAATTCCGGGGACTGACCCTTTCAGACTTCACTCCCAGTGCCTGGGAAAGTGGCATCAGTTTGGGAAAGAGGCAGGAAGTTGGAAATCCTGAGAGTCACAGTCCAAGAGCCTGAGAACCAGGAGGGCAGAGGGGCTCATAGGCAAAGAGGGTGGAAGCCCCAGGAGTGAAGGAAACTTTATTTTTATTTCTAAATTGTATTTGGTAATGAAAGTCTAGGTCCTGGGAATTAAACAACAGCAAAAAATACCTTGTTTTATTGGGCACTCAAGGAGATTCCTAGGTCTGGTGAGCACTATATAAATCTGCCAAAAAGGTCCAAGTGTTCCTGTCCCCTGAGTTTAGATGAAGGGAATGGAAACCACTGAGGTTGGCCCAGGAGGCTTAGGGTTCTTGTGGACTCTGGGATCCGGTGCTTATAGCCGCTCTGACTTCCTCAGAAACCAGGAGGCTGGATGGCATGAGAAAAGGCGCCAAAGAGAGAGGATGAGATCTATCTACGAAAACTGGGACTGTGATTGATCAACTGGAAAGGCTGAAACCAAATCAGGAAAATCTCCTTCCCCTGCCTGGAATGATGACCCAGTCTTCCCTTCTTAACTAAATTTTTGAAGCCCCTCCTCCTGCAAGAACCTGATACATTGACTCTTCTCCTGTATTACCTACTGATATACTGACCTTGTAGAACGGATTACCATAAAACTCAGTCAGTAGCTTAAAACCACCACCACTTATTATTTTCCAAAGTCTGTGGTGGCCTGGGAAATTCTGCTGGTTTGGACTAGGCTTGGCTGATGCCAGCAGAGCTCCTACAGATGATGAAGGTCAGCAGGAAGTGGGCTGGGTGCCAGCTGGTGTGGGGTGGCCGAGTAGGGAAGACACAGCTCTGTGCCATGTGCTGTCTCATCCTCTGGCAGCCTAGCTCAGGCCTGTGCTCATGGTGGTGGAATAGTTCCAAGAGAGTACCAGTGGACGGGACCTCTTGAAGATAGCCACTCCCCATATCAGGTTCAGCAGCTAAACTCTGTGCAACTCCAAGAAACCACATGGGCTTGAACGGGGACAAAATAGAGCCCAGAGACCTTTCCTTAACTTTCCACAGATACCTGAATTCCCCCAGGAGGGTACCAGAACCCCAAAAATGGCTCTGAAATAATTTCAACAGCTCAACAGGATAGGGATACAAGGATTAAGACTGTTTTAAAGAAAATTATAAAGAAATGTACTGCTGAGTTTTACACATCAAAATTTCTACATAAGTTCATGGTTTCTTAAGCCCAGGAACATATTTCTTAACTGTAAGTAAACCCAGATAAATAGTAACTAGATACATAATGTCCCAGTTTTGTGGGCATCACTTTTTCACCTCTAATCGTAGAAAAAGAATTATGATTAGTATGATACTTACTTCTGCAAATGGTGCAGGAATAAAAAAAAGCTCTTGTCCTCCAGGTATTTGTGTTTAACTTGGACATAAGTTCAAAGCAAGGGGCACCTGTGGTCAATCCAATACAGGAGTTCTGGCCTCAACAAATCTGCAAAGCCTCCATGTATTACATGGATAACTGATTGCAAAAATGGCCCCCATCTTCCAGGCCACGCTGTATGCATGCCATATGCAATATCACTTTGTAGCTTGCTTCTCTTAAGAGGCATGGTCTACTTTAATACCTGTTGAATCTGGGCTGGCCTTGGGATCCATTCTTACAAACAGAACATAGTGAAAGTGTCATTGTGCCACTTTTGAGCCTTGTCATCATCAAAGGCCTGTATTACTGGTTGCCCCCCCTCCACCCCAGGATACGCAAGCTCAAGAGAGGAAGAATCATGATCTTCCTCTAAATGTTGCTGTCAGCCTGGCAAAAACTCTTGAGGCATGCAACTACACAGCACAGCTACCTGCTTACAGTGTGGGAACGAAGAAATATAGGAAGAAAAAAAGATCACAATTTCTATCCCAAATTATCTTGCCATGGCTTAATTGTTTTCAAAGAAATTTTGGGTATTCTTCAAAGTGTGTACTAGATCTAGATCTTGTTCACATCTCTTTAGCTTCCTTCCTCCCATAACTCTGCTCAGAAAGAGGCAGATGCATTCCAATCAGCATTGGCAGCTACCAAAGGGAAGGTCACAGACGGTAATAATATAGGCAGGCTCAATAACAAGATGTTTGAAATATGCCCCAGAGCTATTAGATGAAGTTGTGGATACTAAAATTTACTCCTAAACCCAGCTCTTTGTGTAACGTCAAGTACAAGCCAGCTGTTCATCAGCCTTAGGAAATAAATGCAAGAATAATTAATTAAGGGAAGATGTTTCAGAGCTGAACAAGAGGGGAATGGTGTTTTGATGCATAAGTAGTTGGCCTCCATTGTAAAATCTTTCTTCCTCTCTGTGTGCCATAACCATATTGATCAGCTTCACTCCAATGGAATTTCTGTACCCACTCAAAAATTTGTGAGGTGTGATTCTGACTCGGTTGTCTGGGAGTCCTTGAAGCTGACCTGGCTAGGGATATATGTTGTAAGGAAAGCTCACACATGATGGTACTGTGGCTTTCACGCTTCCAGGAACATCTCTACTGAGGGCTTCCCATGTACCATGGCCTTACCACTTGCCAAACACTAGTAGAAAAACAACATCTGGCCATTGCCCTCAAGAGCTTACAGTCCAAGGAGGACACAGGTGGTTGAACCATTTGTACGAAACTTACTTGCCAAAATAGTTTGAAAGTTTATTGTCAAAAGCAGACATGAAACTGGGATCCTGCTTTTAGACCCTCAAATATTGAGAAAGCCCCATCTGCCCTTCTCTTCAGGATAGTTTATCTCCCCATCGAAGACCCACACTCTGACACTTCTGTCATTATGAACTAATGGCTTTTATGCCTATCATCATTCCATCAAATTACTACAATATTATGATGGAGAAACAAAGAAGCCTTTGCCTTACTTTCAGCACTATGGACCAGACTGTAGTGGTCACTGGATGTATCCATCATGATGACATCACTCCTTTTGTTATTCTCAATACTGGGGGAAAAGAAACTGGGTGACAAGAACAAGATAATGATTTAAAGGAGCAATCATAAGAATCAATGCCTACAGAGGCCAAACAGGAAATGAGACTAAGTAAGGTGACTAAATGAGACGTAACAAGGGATGGTGGGGGGGGCGGGGGAGGGTTGGGCACAACAGGGGGCATGTGCTCCATGTAAAGAAATCATGTCAAGGCCCAGCCAATTGTTGCCATGATGGAATGTGGTGGTATAACTGCCAGAGCTTTTCTGAGAGCATGCAGAAATCCAGGTTTGAACTGAATTCCCTCAATCTTGCAATTATGAGTAGTTGGGCTTTTTTCTTTTAAATAATGTGAGGGCCATACACAGTATCACATTGGGTAGAATGTGGCTTTGGGGAAGCCAATTGGGTGTCCAGAACAAGGAATATAGAGCTACACTAAAAGAATGCCACCACACTGGGGATCCACGTCAGCTTAATCAAATGTGAGGTTCCTTCTCCAAAGTTTAAAATACAGAGAAAAGCCCCTGTAGCTTTATCATCAGTCTACATAAATCAGTGGAGGAAGAAGCGAACCATCCCTCAGGTGCAGATGTCAATATGCCAAAAATCTTGCCTTGGCCCTGCTCTGCATGTTATGGTTTTCATTGAAGCCTTTGAAGCTTATGAGAGTACATGCACCTTGGTCCTGGACAGACTACCTGTGTACCCTGGGTTGAACCACCACAATGTGCCTCTGGAAGTGGGAGGTGCCTGGGTCTGTCTTCAGTAAGGGAAGCAAACAGAATCAGTTTTGCCAGAGGTGAGCTGGGGAGGTTGGCTGTGCCCCAAGGAGCCAGGCTTCAAGCTGGCTTCTAATTCAGTTTTCCAAAGCAATAGATCTATTCAAAGACTCCTTCTGGTTCAGTTTAATGAAACCACAGAAAATTTGCAAACTAAACTCACCAAGATGAGACACTAATAGAAAGCAGATTTTTCTTCTTTGGATGCCATAGCTAATGAGAGCATCTTCAGGGAGGCACTGGAGTAAACCCATTCTCTGTGTCCTCAAGGTTTGAGGGGAATATGGAGCTGGCAAGGCTCTGCTTTGTGGAGCACACAACATGCATGCTCCAGGGCCTTTTATAAAATGCTCTTTTAGTCTCATAATTATAAAAACTTGCTCCTTCAAGTTTTTCAAATCTCCACATAACCTCTTCACAGAGAGCTTCTTTTACCAGCTTAACTGCATTAACACCCACCATTACTCTTCTTTCTCCCACTGTCTCTAGTTTTCTCCATAAAACTTCTCACTGCCTTTTACTGACACTATACATTTATTTATTGTCTTCTCCACTAGAATATAAACTCAATGAGGGCAGGGATTTGTCCATAAATTCACTACTGTTGCTGTTGTCTAACACCTAGCACAGTGTGTGGAAATATTTAGATGCTCCAAATATGTGCTGAGTGAATAAATGACATGACTTTTACATTAAGGCAAGATGCACTTTAGGTTAGAGACGCTGGCTGGATCTCTCCAAACATCCTTACTAATACTCCAAACCTGTAGTCCACTGGAAATCTTTTAAACATACTTCTTTTTAATCTTAAATTTTGCCATTTTTATTCAGCTACTTTTGTCAAAATGATGTTTCCCATATATAAACAAAAAAAAAATATTTTTCTCTAAGCTGTTTAAAATATACTTGGGCCATCAAAAGATCTTTGTTCAATTAATTTGATGGTTTAAGTGTACATGGATTGAATAATATTTCCTTTCCTAGATAAATAGATCCAAAAGAAGAGGGAGAAATTTGTAGTCTCTGATTATTATTTGGAAAATAACAGCTTTGGGCATTGGATCAGCTTCCTATCTGTGACAGATTAGACATCTGTCAGTGTCTAATACTGACACTTAAAAAATTTGTGTCATTTATTTTACCCATTCACTGGAGCACCTTTAACACAAATTCCAGTTATTTTTTCTTCTCTTTTATAACTGAGGTATTTTTTTTAAAACCTCATTAACAAACTAGGAAGAAATATTTGTCCCCTGGCACTGGCTACAGCTAACATTCCAAGTTACTTGACCATTAGGCTATGTGAAAAGATAAACAAGTGTATTATCCCCTTCACTTTATCTCCCATGTAAAAGTAATTTTTAAAAATGAATATTGCATTCTAACACACTGCAGAGAGGTGGTGGTAGGAAGAAGGGAATCACTGGGTAGCTGGAATTAAGCAAACATTTGACTACTGGCTTGTGGACACCCTGTGTCAAATGATATTGATCTTTGGTTACAATCTCTATTTACTAAAGAACCAAACTAGATACATTTGCTTCAAATGACTCCCCTTGTATTTGCATGAAAAAAGGAGAGGGACTGGAAAATATCCAGAGATAATTGCCAATTCATTTCAGTATGTGTTTGGCCCTACGATTGCACCAAAATAGTTCGTGTCAGGGTGACTAAAGACCTCCTCACTAAATCCAAAGAATATTCCCAAATCTTCATCTTTCTTCTCGTTTCAGCATTATTTGACACTAATGACCCCTTTTTCCTTTTTGGCATCCTATCTGCCTGTGGCTTCCAAGGCACAATATTCTAGTTTTCCTCTTGCCATCGTGGAACCTTTTCTGTACCTTCAGTATGGGAAGCTGTTCTACCTATTCACTAAGTGGTTATTACAGGACATAGTCCTAGCTCTCTTCTTTTATTCCATAATATTCTTAGAGGGTCTCACCTATACGCCTTGCTTTAATCACCCACTCTGTGAACTAGAGTCTAATAGCCAACCCACATCCTTAAACTTTTAAACTTGTAAATAACCACTCACTTTCTCTCCTCAATGTCTCAAAGATATCCTAAATTCAACTGGCCCAAAACTAAGCTCATGATCTCATAATCTGATCTTCCTCTGGGCTTTACTTCCCAGATCAAGATACTAGCATTCATCCCATTATGCAAATCATCCCTGAGCCTGCTCTTTCCTTTATCCCCTCTCCAATCCAACTCCAATTTTGTGTGCTAATAAATCTCAATTTTGTTCGTTTCTTTTCAAAATTCTAACCATTTCTCTAAGGTACTATTTTCTCTAGAAAACTGAAAATCCCTCTGTACCCATTCTAACTACACTGCCCCCCTCCCCCCCGCAATGTACCCTCTTTAGAGTAGTACAGAAGAGGCCCATCACCAGTAGCTTCAAACTCTTATGTGGCTTCCCATTGGTTTCTTAGCAAGTGGAACATATTAACAGCCCACAGAGCCCTTCTCTCCCTGGTCTCCACCCACCCCTCAGGCTTATAGTGCTCCATATGGGCCAGCCATACCTAGAGATCTCTTTTCCTGTTCCCTAGGGCTCCCTCTCAACACAAGGTCTTCCATGTGGTGGTCTATCCTCCCAGAAGGGTTTTCTCCATTTTACTTAGTTGACTTGTACCCCTTAGATCTCCATTCACTGGCTACATCCTCAATGAAATTTTCCCTCATTTTCCTGACCAGATCAAATCTTAGTCCCTTTCCTTTTAGCACTTAAATCAAATGCAATTTTATATTTACTTAGGCTATTAATTATTTGTATTGTTTCTCACTTATTATTCATGTTTACTGTCCTCATAGCTGCAAGTTCATAAAGGTAGGAGCCACATCTAGTTTGGCCACCATTGTATGTTTGCAGCTTAGCAAAGTGCCTGTCAAGTGACAAGCATATCATTAATATTTGTTGAGTGAAGGAATAAAAGGAAATGCAAAGTGGTATTTACCTCTGAGCTACTTGTAAAGGTCAGATTTGAGGTGTGTGTATATCTTTGGGTCCTTTAAAAACAAAAGAAAGAAAGAAAACTAGGTAATGGTTGCAGCCTGGAGTTAGTGGCTCTAATTTCCCAATTTGAAGATGCTCTGGAGCTCCAATCAGCAGACTCCAGATGAGAAAGGAATGAAGCTTCAGAAGGCAAGGGAACTGAAGAAGGACACTGCAAAATGGCCTCCACCTTCTTCTTTATCAGGAACAAATAACCCTCATCTTCCAGGTAGGATAAAACATGTTCTCTTATGAAAAACTCTTCTTCTGACAGCAATGATTATAATTTTAAAGCAGGAAACATATAGGTTGGTGGTATGGATGGAAAAAGGAAAGGATAGAGAAAGGGAAACTTTGTAAGGAAAACTCATTCCTGTATCCAAAAACTGGAAGAAAAACAGCATTTCACAAAGGGAAATATGAGAAATAGTTCCCCTGAAATCTTTAGCATCTAATGTATAAACTCTCTGTGAGCACATATACACACAGCCACCATGATTCTGGATTCTGCTGTTCCTGTAAAACCATCCCAGAATTTCCAAAATCACTGGCATTCAGATGGGCTCTCCCAGAGTATTTCTCACATTCAGAAGTGATATAAGAAACCTCTGGCCGATTACGTGTTTAGATTTTTGGCTCAAAATATAAAGTCATTACATATGCACTGCATTTTCCAATTTTAGATAAACAGCAGTACTGTTAATCTTAACCATAACAAATTGAAAGCAGTCCAATGTGTCAAAATAGGAGCATGTCAGTACCCAGAAGACATTTTTAACATGTAGAGAGGTGTGGAACCTTAAGCTAGGGCTAAAACTCAGAATACAATCCTTCTCTACGGTAGGACTACACATCTTGAAAGCTTTTCACAGAAGTTCTATCTGATACTATATGGATTCTGATAGGACCAAAGACTCATTTAAGCTCTAGCACTAGTCTCAGTAAATGCCCCTTCACTTAGTGTTTTTGCTTTTGACCCACTTGAATCACCCTGATAAAAGGGCATGGTTGAAATAAAAATTACACTGAACAGCTGGAACATGTAACCTTAAGTTCATAAAGTGGTAGATGGTAGCCCAAATTTATTTCAAGGTCATTTTTTATTTAACTGGTCCAATATTTATAAAGTGCCTTTTTATTTCAAAAATAAAAAAATAAAAAAAATAAAGTGCCTTTTTAGCTACCAGTATTTAAAGACTAAGTGATTTAACATAAAATTCCAGATTTTCAGCCTCTTTTTAATAATTATCCTGGTAAGGGACACCTGAGTGGCTTGGGATGCCCGGGTGGCTCAGCAGTTGAGTGCCTGCCTTCGGCCCAGGGCATGATCCTGGGGTGCCAGTATTGAGTCCCACATTGGGCTCCCTGTGAGGAGCCTGATTTTCCCTCTATGTCTCTGCCTCTCTCTCTCTCTCTCTGTCTCTCATTAATAAATAAGTAAAAATCTTTAAAAAAAATAAAAATAATAAATAATAAAAATTATTCTGGTAAGAACTTGGGTTGGGTTGTGCATTTCACTAGGTATGTGCCCCTCCAAGGATACTTCAGTCCCCACCATGCCATCCACTGACTTATTTGGACTACCAAATTGATCTCTGTAGGCAGATGAGTTACCAACCCTTACCTATAACACCCTTAGGAGTAATTTTAATCCAGACTCAAACTCTCTTCTAGCTCTGTTTACCACCATGAATACTACTTCTTTTGGACTGTGAACATTCATGTTTTGGTTGCCCTAGGACTAGACTCTTGCCTTGAAAGTCCAGCCCCCATGAGTGTGTATCCACTATTTGAATATTCCTGAAAACAATGTGTTCCACCCATGACAGCAGTTCTCAACCTTAGCTGCATATTAGAATCACTCAAGTTACAGTACAGACCAGTTAAGTCAGAATCTCTGAAGGAAGGCCCAGTATTCAATATCTTGTAAAGTTCTCCACATAAATGAATGTACAGCCAAGGCTGCAATCCATTCCAGGCAAGTGAGATAGATTATCTTGTTCCTCCTATTAACCTGTCAGAGTCATAGGGTCTGCCTTTATTTTCATAACCATCTGTCAATGATCCCCTGTATATGATTGCTTCTTCATATGTTTCAGTGATTCTTAACTCTGGTTCTACATTAGAATCACTTGAGGGCTTTTAAAAATACCGATATCTGGTCCCTAATTAGATCAATTAAATTAATGAAATCAGAATCTGTTATGATTGAGAACTATAGCACTAAATTATTCAGTCTAACAATACGAGCATTTCTAAGAAGGTGTTATCAGTCAGCTATTGCTAAAATAATCTGTGTAACAAACAACCACAATAATAGCGACCTACAGAAACAATCATGTATTATTGCTTATGTGTCTGCAGGTTGACTGAGCTCATCAGGGCAGCTCTACAGATATCAGGTTGGATTGTTCACACAACAGGGGGTGGCTGGTAGTTCACCGATTTAGGCTGGATTTGGTTGGCACAACTCAGCTGTTTCACACAGCTCTTCTCCTCCTCAAAGGACTAGCAAACAAGCTTGGATGTGCTTTTCTCATGATGCTGGCTGAGGTATAAGTACGCAAGGGGAAACATGTATGCTCATTTTGAACCTTTGCTCTGCCATTTTTTTAACATCCTATTGGCCAAAGTAAATCACATGGCTAAACCAACATCAATGGAGCAAAGAGTTCTTTTATTCCTATGGAAATGAAGGGAGACAGCTGTTTTGGAATAATAATCTAATCTATCATAAAAGATATTTGTATCTTTTTTTCTTGAGTGATAAATAGCTTACAATATAAGATATAGGGAATATGTTCTAAGAATTCTTAGTTGACTTCACAATAGTTTTTGTGGTCTTTTCAGCATGCAGCCAGTGCTGAACACTCCACTGATCTACTGCTATATCATATCTTTGATCCCTGACTGGATCTCTAGATCACTGGATCTCTGCTTGAAGCATGTCTTACGAGCAAACAGTTCTCTTGTGCTGCCCATCACTGAATTTAGAAAATAAAGCAAAGGGATGATAACCAAGATAACAACTGTCCATTTAAAAGTGGAAATCATGGGCTTGTCCAATGGCATAGAACATACTTTTCTCATTGTAAATTTAGAAAATCTCTTATATAACAATAAAGAGTATAGCTACCATAGTTACAGAATTACATACATCTCAGGCTGCAATCTCAAGAATTTATCTAGCAATAGTAGTCAATGCAATCTATAATCACCTTTAATTTGTACCTTTTTTTAGACTAAGTTCTCTCATTCTTTGGTAGATTATGTAGGGTAAATGGGTATTTGCACAAAAGATATTCAAAATATCTAGACTCTTCTTTGAAATTAAGTGAAGGAAGCATCTGATCATGGAACTTCGGTAACTGGGCATAAGAAGATACACATTCTTTTTTAGTTGCAGCCAAAATCAGGTTTGGGGTATTTCTGAGGGCTCTTTTGATGGTGGTGGTTGTTACAGAAAAATAGATCTTTTGGGTGCATGCTTATAAAACCAGACATTAACACCATTTGATTATTCATTTGCTCATATCTCTTGTTTTATTCATTAAAGACAAAGTTAAAAATTGGATCTATGCAATCCATGTCAGTGACTTTATGTGTTTGTGAATAATAAACAGACTTCAGTGTTCAGGGCTGATGTTCTAAGCTATAAACTTGATATCATTTGGATTTCTCCTTTGATGAGCCAACGGCATCACGAAGTTTTTAGCTTTAAATAGGGAAACATTTATGGGAGGAGAAGCAAATGTTCCCTTTGGAAGCAGTAGGGGAGGAGCAAAGAAGGGGAGGCTTTGCTCAGTCACACAAAAAAATGGACATGTGTTTCACGGTGGCCACAGCTTAAGTAAACATAAACTCTGAACCAGAGATCATACCCATCATTTCCTCAGTGCTAGCAGCACTAAACCAAAATATAGTTTTATTTGGCTAACCCCAAAGTAGGATGTGGGTGCCAGCCTTGAAAACCACATGATCAGGTTTCAAGCAGACACCACTAGGATTGTGCTTTTGTCTTAAGCAGGAAAGTCATAAAGGCATCACTACTCATAGCACCATCATTGTGTTTAGCAAACAGATGCAACCATAACAACAGTTAACTTCAAAGAGGTCTGCAGGGTCCTTGGCCCTTTTAGAAAATGTGATCCCTCTATGTTTTTCAAGGACGGGAAGAGAGACGGTAGGATCCCAGGGCCAGGCTGGTAGAGGAAGAAAGGACGACATAGTTTCCCGTCCTCCTATGAGCTCAGTTCTGGAGTCAACTGACCTAGAACACATGTTTAGAAGCATCATTTGGACTTCTCCAGACATTCATTTTTTCAAAATGGTGACCAGCAATGAACAAAATAGCAACCTGTGCTTTTGACATGCCACCATTTTATCTTTCTTTTGTAAGGAAGATTCTTCAGGGCCCAGGATCATTCCATTTGTCTCAAGTTCTGCAAGCCTCAAGCTTGGGCTTTCTGCTTCAGAGATCTTCATAGTGTGGAGTTTGATTTATTTATTTACCATGGAGTTGTTGTCACCCCCACTCTAAAGCCCAGGAGGGATGGGCAGATGACAGACCTGAGTGCCCCAAGTTAATGGCTAGCCCTATATTCACAAGCTCATTTACTTTTGTTCTCACCTGACACCTCAATGCTGCCAATGAGTGGGAATTAATTTTATTGAGGACCACTCAGTTCCTTAAAAGAAAAACTGCTCACTTGGCTGGAAATGCTTTGACAGAAGGCAGAGCAGCCGGTCACACTTGAACACTGTCTTCTGGATTTGGGGGCAGAAGGGGAGTGGTGGATTTAGATAGGGGAGGAGACCAAGCAGTTATTTCACATGAGCTATTATGGGGTGGCCCAAATCACAGCAGAGTCTATCAACAGGCTCTTGTGCTAAAGACAGAGCCTGCTGCCTCCTTTTATGATACTCCCCACTGAATCTGTACGTGACCCCCCAGCACCCTTCCCAACAATCAACTGCCCATAAGAAGGTAATCATCTTATGGTGAATTGGAGAAGAAGAAAAGGCACTCTAGGAAAATGTTATGATAATAGAAAACTCTTCAGTGTTGTAACCATCTGGTGTACTGCAGTAACAAAGAGGGTGATAATTGAGTGCCCAGTAACTTCTTTTGGCCTCAGATAATGGGCACTCACCCTGATTTGTATTCTTCACAAGAGTAATTCACCATCATTTCACACCACATCTGTACCACATTTCCTCCATCAATACAGCCTTACACATAAGTTACCACACTTAATTAAGTCCACATCATTCTCCTCCAAAGAACAGAAAGGTTTGCACGGAGGCTCGAGTGGCAAAGAGGCCCAAATGAGATTTTAGTGACTCTCATTTTGTGGGAGGGATTGAGATGGATGGGGGGGCTCATGCCACCAAGGTTCAGCTCCGGGGTGGGGTGGGTGGGGATGCTCCTTGACAGCTTTAGGCTGGGCAACAGCTGTGGATAAGCTTAGGCAGGCAGCCTTGCGGCCAGGCCTGCTTACGGAGGGGCTGGCGACCCCATTGTCACATAATCTTGCTTTTGAAAATTTGCTACAATGGATTCGATCTGATTTCTAAGGTGCTGTCATCAAAGCATCATTAAAAGTCCTTTAAGAAACTAGAGAATAGACTAGATCACCAAAGGCAGCTTTGTCCCCTCCTCTCGGCCTTGCTTTGAGGCGCTTTCCCTTCCAGCTGACAGAAGGGGCACAGCCTGTAAGCTCTAAACAATTAACACGGATCATTTTGTTTTTCTTTAATCAAGACCAGGTTACTAGGAGAAGCAAGGCAACACTCTTTGGAAGACAGGAGTTTAAACTCTTCTACACCACCTTCTTGGCGTGAGAAGAATACTTCAGCGTTGCTCCAGTTAGCCCAAAGGTTCACTTCAGGGAAGTGTGCTAGCTGGTATGGGTGTGTGGGGTGTGTTTCTCCCCACTCTTCAAAACTACTCTTAGAAGCTTAACAGTTCGCTCTTCCTAGAGGCTGTGCAAGCAGCAAACAGAAAGGAAAGCGCAGCCTAATGAGAAGGACATTAATCAACAACCTAAGTACCAATGGATGAAAGCAGAGACTCCCCCAGTCTCCCCACAATCTTAGTCATAAGTAAATTAGCAACTCTTTTTCCTCTCTTTAAATGATAAGGAGGGAGCCAGTGTGGGGAACTTGGAGATATTTCTCACAACAAGTGTCAAAATACCCTGAAAGCTCTGGGGGTGGAGGGAGCCCACCTCCCACACACAGTATGCCCTTCATTTGTTTATCTAAATGCTGACAAATTGCAGTATTTTAACAGCCTATCTTGGGTTTGGCTTCATTTGCATGGCGTGCCCTCTATCTCTGAGCCGATAATGAGGCTCAACATAAAGCCCTTTTGAGGGCTCTGCAGAGCCTGACAGTGATGAATACAGAGCGGGAGAATTAGGTGGTTAGGAGAAGAATATGCTATTGTGCACAACTCCTATCCTTTTATCTTCCCTGCTGCTCATTTTCAGGTCTTTCAAGGAAACTGCCTCCCTACCCTTTTTGGCCAGTGTCTTTTACCTCTCTTTCACTTTGAATGGGCACCATCTTCCAAATTGTCAGCTCAGCCTGGTGCTATTTTAGTCACATAATCATCGCCCCGTCTTATCCTATGAAATGCTAGAGGCTTCCTTTCACTATGTGAGCCACTGAGAAAAGCGGTGAAGCATTGTCCTGGGAACAGTCGGTCCCTCCACCCCCCCCCACCCCCCCCACCCCCGGATTCTCAGATAGTCTCCTCTGCGATGTAGAACCCAACCAACCACCTTTTGTCGGAAGCACTCAGCTACCGTTACCAGAGTTGTCACTGACCACACCAGCTAAAGTGGGGAAATTACACAAGGTCAGTATTCTTCAGAAATTCAGTATTTTGAGGATTGTGTGCTCAAGCATCTATAATTTCATTTGATGGTGCTTACACTTTAAAATTGAACAGAGGGGACTTAGCTTGGTCAGAATGAGTGATGTTACATTGGGGGTTTCTCCAGCAAAGAGTAAATGCTTTCCCAGCAAAAGGCATTCCTCAGCGTGATACGTGGGAAAGCAGCTTCTGCCAATGAGACAGCGAGCTAATGAATGTGTTTGGAAAGGATCTTGTAGATGGATCTGGCTGATCATTTTCAAAATATGGGAAGAGACACAAAAGGTGAAGTGGTTTGTCCAATGTCACGTAAGTCTGTGAACTAATCCCATCTCATACAGAGGTCCAGGAAAGAACACAAACTACCTGAGTGAGCTCACAGGAAAACAGGCTAGTGCATTCCACTCTGTTTCAATTTCCCTAAGCAAGGGCTCCCAATCCATAAAATGGAATTTTTTTTTTTTTTTGCTAGGATTCCTTACAAGGATCATCTGGAATTCCCAGACCCCAGACTCCCCCCACCCTGGTTCTTGGATCCAGGATTCATTCTCTGTAATTCTCTGAAAATGAAACTGATAATTTTCATTTCATCTGCTTTCTGCCTGTTTTCCTGGGTGAGGTGGCTTTTCAGGTACACCCCGAAGTCCTAGCTTCTTGGGTTTCACTATTTTCTTCTACATTCTATTCAACAGAATAGGCAAGACCTTGGATCCACTGGAAGTAAAGAAATGGTCAGAAAAACTATCAAACTGATGGGTAAAGAGCCTGCTAGATAATGACTGAGATTCCACACAATTATTTTGTGATGCCATGAAATTCTGAAAGCTTTTGTTAATGCTTAGATATCTGATAAATTTATGTCTAGGTCCTCACCTTTCATAAATGATACATTTCATTCTCTTCACTTATTAACTTAATACTTGCTTACCATGGAACATATAGAAACTAGAAAAGTGTATTCCCCACCATCTCTAGTTCATCCTTTCTTCATTATTAATGTATTGCTAAATACGTTCTTTGTTCTTTCAAATACATTAACATCATGTTCTTCTTTTTTAACATCATGTTCTAAGTTTCAGGGCCACATATTTCTTTCCATTGACATATCTTATTTTTAAAAAGCAAATAATATTATATTTATATATAAATATAATATATATTTATTGCTCTCTATATATAACAGAGCAAAAAAAACCAGGCCCAGGGACTCATTCCATATATATAATGATATATATAATGGTCCTAAGAAGTGCTGTTTACATAACTGGTAATAAATGGCTGGTAAGTCCCATGAAAGATAGTGAATGATAATAATTTAACGTGTAATGACAGGTCATTGTGCAAAAGAAATTGTGGATTGTTATTACTGAAAAGTACTGTTATATAATCTATTAAGTTGCAAGGTCAAATGTTTTCCTTGTTTATATTTTCTGGATGCAAAAATCCATAGGACATGTATAGGACAGGGTTGAACAGGCTTTCAGATCTTGATTCCATTCTTTACTATCTGTGTAAGGTAGGAAATCTGCTTTGCCTTTCTGAGTCATCATTTCTTCAACTGTAAAAGACAGTAACAATGCCTCTCTTTTAAGATTGCTGTAATAAGATAATGTATGTTAGCCATTTAGCACAGTACCTAGTAAACAACTGTTTCTTTAGAAGTAGGGACCTAATAAAGATACTTATGAAATCTTCTGGAATTCATCTCTGATATATTCTCAGGACTCTGGTAGTGCATGTGTGTACTCTGAATCTTCCTGGTAGCTTATAGGAGGAGATCAGCTGACCAGTTTCTATTGTGAGGATATATTTGCCACTCCTCTGTATAAAAAAACCCAGAGACCTTCCCCCGCTGCTGCTTCAAGGCCCATTGAGTGAATGGTGGTAAAAGCCATCTGTTCTGCTGGGATGGAGAAGTGATTGATAAAATTTTATGTATGTGTTCCTTGCAAGTCAACAATTGGGTCTGTCTGAGTCTGGATATGCTGTCCCTATGGGCATTTAAGAGGACATATGTAGTGGCATTTGAGTGCTAATTTTTGCTTTGGAAAGAAAAGAAGATTTGCATTGGAGACCTTATTAAAAACACTTATTGAGTCTGTAACATATGGAAAATAATAATAATCCTCACAGTTCAGCATAATAACACCAGTCTTCACTGTGGAACTCAGGAGAGTATGTACATTTACTGGTCCCGGTTTAAAAAAATATTCAAATTATGTGAGTGGGCAGCAGGGCAGAATGCATTCTAATGGTCAAAAAACTAGGGTGTTAATTCAGATTAATCCTTCATCAATTATGTAATAAATCAATCTACTTTGAATTTGATTTTTAAGTAGTTCACTTAAATAGCATATTTCTAATGTATTTTGCAATAAAATGAAGCAAAGATCAACAACATATTTATGACAGCTTGAATGGCAAAGTTTTTTTTTTAATTGAAGTTCGACTTGCCAACATATAGTATAATCCCAGTGTTCATCCCATCAAGTGCCCTCCTCAGTGCCCATCACCCAGTTACCCCATCCCCTTACCCACCTTCCCTTCCACAACCCTTTGTTCATTTCCCAGAGTTAGAGTCTCTCATGGTCTGTCTCCCTCTCTAATTTTCCCACTCATTTTCCCTACTTTCCCTTATAATCCCTTTCACTATTTCTCATATTCCCTGTATGAGTGAAGCCATATGATGATTAAGAAAGAGGCTTGAGATACAGCTCTGTTCCCCTTAATTACATTTGTATGAGACATCCACATTTCAGACGGCAGACACAAAGTCTTGGGCAAAAAGAGATGCCTTTTCCTGCTGAATCAAATTCTACCAATTTCCCCTTACTGTTTTCACCTTCTTCCTCAATAAGAGAAACCCCATTTTAGCTAGGCAAATGATTTCTTGGATAAAGACTACATTTCCCAGCCTTCCTTGTGGCTAAGTGACCATGTGACTCAGCTCTGCCCATGAGATGTAACTGGAAGTAGTATGTGCCCATTACAGCAGTACCTTTTGACCTGCCTTTCAGCATGCCCGCTGGAATATGACAGGAAAAATGGAAGCTCCCACAGTTCCCATTATGATTGTGCAAATGGCGTCCATATATAACAGAGGAAAAAACCAGAAAACTCTTGAGTCTCTGACATGATGGAGCATCATACTATAAGGACTTACTAATGTACAAAATTTATAAATGTTGAAGAAAAATATACACATATATATACACAAATACATATACATATATCCTATGTTTTTAAGCCACTGTTTATTAGGCTTGGGTTTTTACAAATTGTACTAATCTTACTTTATGCATCCATACCCTGCATGCCCCTTTGAAATTCACATGATTATCAAGTTTTCCAGAATCTTCCTGTAGCATATCCAGAAGTATTATGGGGATATATCTGCTACTGCCCTGCTTGAGGCCCAGGGACTCATTCCCAATATTACTGTCAGAGGGATGGGAGGTGCAAGGAGGTACAAAACCAATTACCTTATGGTTTCCAGCTTGTACGAAATTCCACTGTGACCCTGAGTTCTGCACAGGGATTAGGTATTTAATATTGGTGCTACCCCAAACAAAAATGGCAGAAGTTCAAATCACTCCTCACTAACTGCTCAGTTAATAAGCACTGTTTGGAATTCCTGGTTTCTGGTGAGTTCTTTGATACGCAGTAGTCAAAATATATAGAAGACATGGTTTCTGTATTAATGGAGCTTCACTGAGAAAGCCAGATAACAAGACTTAAACTTAAATTGAATAATAGGATGTAACTTGTAGCAGGAGCTTCTGAAGTAGGCAGATATGGGTGGGTCACAGTTGTTAGGAGTGGTCCCAGGCAGAGGAGGAGACACGATAATGGGATAGAGAGAGCTAATACAATAAACTGGGTAAAAGACAGTAAAAATATAAAGGCAGTATGAATCTATTTATTCAATAGCCACATGTGTGTGAGGCTGTGTCAGGTGCTAAGGATGACAAAATTAACCTTGGACAATTAAACTGACTTCATTGTAGTTTAGTTTCCTCATCTGTAAAACGGAGACAGTAAGAGAGCTCTATTCAGGACTAAATTTGTTACTGCATATAAAGCACTTAGAATAGTACCTTGTACATGGTACATCCTCAATAAGTATAATCACTATTTTTTAATATTTATTTATTTTAGAGAGAGATGGAGACAGGGAGAGAGAGAGAAAGAGTGAGTGTGTGGGGGGAGGGCATAGGGCGAGAGAATCTCAAACAGACTCCACGCTGAGCTCAGAGCCTGATGCAGGACTTGCTTTCACAACCCTGAGATCATGACCTGAGCCAAAATCAAGAGTCAGACGCTCAGCCAACTGCACCACCCAGGTGCCTCTCTAGTTATTATTTTTAAAATTTATTTATTTTTAGCAATCTCTACACCCAACATGGGGCTTGAACCGGTGACCTCAAGATCAAGAGTCACATGCTCTGTGACTGAGCCAACCAGGCGCCTATTATTTTTTTTAGAGGGGCTCAAAGTTTAGTAGGAGTGACAAGATGTAAATATTATTAATGCTAGTACAGTGTAATAATTAATGTAACAGAATGGATGTAGCACTCTGAAAAAGACAGGAGGAGGAAATAAAGAGCTGGGAGAAGGCAACTGTGAATCCTCCCCAGAAAAATCCTACTGGAACTCAGACATGAAAGAGGACCTGAGAAGTTTCTCCAGATATAGAATAGAATTACAGGCTGGGGCACCATTTGTGCAAAAGCAAGGTGGACGTGCTGAAGTTTGACAGGTTGAAGAATGCTGCCAGTGCTTGGAAGACAGCCAGAATGGGGTCTCCTGGCACACACTGGCACAAACACAGCAGTCATTTACAGCGAGCAGCCATCCTGAGAGGGCCTGTTCTGTTCGACTGCCTAGTCCCTCTCTATGCCAAACTGGTTATTATTTTGAATATCATCCTCCCTGTCAATGGTGTGGGAGATGATGTGGGAAGTGTCAACACAGGCTGTAAATGTCGGTAAAGAATCAAAAATAAGCCCTGCTGGTTAGTTCACTACTCCCTGAACATCAGACATCTACTTCACAGAGAAAACTGCTACAGTTCTCTGTTCTCCTTATTAGTGATACTCTTGTGTAAAATTTTCAGTATCATCTAATTGATATTTAATAAGCAATTAGTACTGGTATATACATATTATATTTATATATATATTATTTCTATGTAATTGCTGTGTTACAGAAGGGTGTAAACTAAGTCCTATGCCACTTAAAAGATGTGGATGCACCTTATACAAATGTGACAAAAGTGGAGGTGCTCATGGGATTCCCACACACTTTCCCACATTGACTAGCCCATACCTGAGCTGTTTTGACTGATGATACATATGTAGAAGTGATGACTATCACTCCAGCCAAGTATTAAGAGCTACTGAGTGTTCCATGTACTTTCCTCCTCCATTTTCCACCACCATGGGATGGTGTGTCATGAACTCCTTTGCTGGACATGTAGCATGAGTAATAAAGCTCTTCTATGTTAATAAACTGGGTTTTCAGGATTAATTTGTAACAACACAAGTTAGCACTATCCTAATGTCAGAATTGTTAACAGAAGTGGAGGATTGCTTGCTCTTATGGACTGAATGCTTGTGTCCTCCCAATTCATACTTCAGAACTTTACCCTCCAAAGTGATATTAGGAGGTAGGACCTTTGGGAAGTAATCAGGATTAGATGAGGTCATGAGAGTCGAGTCCTCATTCATGAGATTAGTGACCTTATAATTATGCATCAGGAGAACACTTGCTTCCTCTCTGTGCACTCTGCCATGTAAGAATATGGAGCAGTCAGAAGTCTGTGGTCCAGAAGAGAGTTCTCACCAGAACCTGACCAAGCCCTAATCTTGAACTTCCAGAGCTGTGAGAAATAAATTTCCTCATTTATAAGCAACCTAGTCCATGGCATTCTGTTACAGCAGCCCCAACTGACTAAGACATACATCAAAATCTAAAATGTGTAGTTTTGGTTTAGTGACTGGTGGTATATAGTGATGAAACATATCAGAGGCAGGACGCCTGGGTGGCTCAGCTGTTGAGTGTCTGCCTTTGACTCAGAGTGTGATCCCGGGATCCCAGGATCGGTCTCACATCAGGCTTTTTGCATGGAGCCTGCTTCTACCTCTATGTCTCTGCCTGTGTGTTTGTGTGTGTGTGTCTCATGAATAAATAAATAAAATCTTAAAAAAAAGAAAGAAAGAAATGCATCAGAGGCAACAAACATGGCAATCTGTGTTTCTCAGGAACAAAATATTGGTAAAACTGTCATCTGAGGAAGCCTACTTGGTACCAGGCCATTTGGGTTCTAAGCCAGATACTCAGGAAAGACATTGAAAACCTGGATCTTAATTTTGCTATTACTTTTCTGTGTCCAGATTTGGCAAAGGGTCAAAGATTTAAAAGGGGCGATTTCAGAGAGAACCACAGAGGTGCACATACAGAACTGAATGATAGAGAACTAATGCAGAAATCTGGGGCCCTGAACTGTGGGAAGAGTTGGCTTTGAAACCCCCTCAACATAGGGGTTGGGATTTAGAAGGGTTTTTATTGCCAGTTTTATCTGTAAGATCTTTCAAAGCAAAGCTTTGTTTTCTTATCTTGTTGTTGTTGTTGTTGTTGTTGTTTAATTAGCAATAATCGCGCCTCGGACAAACCTCATCGGCTATGATACTGCCACTCTGCAAAGCTAAAGTTTTTTTTTTTTTTTTAATGTGTAATCTTCTAACTAGAGCCAATAGCCTCAGTAAATTAAAAGCTAAAGACATGCTGAGAAGGTGAGGAAGTAGACATTTTAGATGGCATTTAAAAGAACTGTATGATTACTGATATGTAGAACTTATTGGAAGCAAGTGAATTAGAGGCATACTGAATTTTTTAGAAAATTTTGCTGCCAAAGACTTATAAATCCTGAAGTTTAAAACAACTCTTGGTCTCCCAATCATTCATGGTCGGGAAGCAGGCTGAAAAAAATTGTGCAAGCTCAAAGGGCAGTATATTCCCCAGTGCCCATTAAATGTGGCCAAGGAATATAACGGACAAATAAGAATATCCTGGAAAGAGATCCAAGCATCTTGGAGAACAATGGGCAAGGAGTCTCCCAGAGAACAGAATGAGTGTCTAATCAAGTAATATTCTTCAAGTCCAGATCCTTAAAAGTGTCCCCAGAGAGAGGAGACAAATGGCTGTTATGTGTCTTCCATTATTCCTATTTATTGTGGTTAATTTTATTTCTTTTGTACCATTATATAATGGGGGCAAGTAGAAAATACATTTAGTTCACAAGATTCTGGACTAAGAAAAACTATATTTGGACACAAACAGTTGTGTATCATATGGATATTCTGTATTTTGAGCAGGATACATGACAGATGGAATCTTAGATAATTTCTCTTGGGGAATCATTGAGTATTTTCTATATGTGAGAGTATCAAGAGGGATTCCTACAGGAAACAAGGCAAATCTCAACTTAGGAAAATTTAAGTAAGTTTATTGATAAAGGAATTAGTTCTAAAGAGGTAGGTAATGTGTTGAGGGAATAGTAGGGATGGTGCAGGAACTTGGGGCTGTTGTCATCCGTAGGCTCAGAAGAATGAAGGGAGCAAATGGTTTCTAGGATCTGGAAGGAGAGCAAGAATGAGTCATTTAGGTCAGTTCAAAAGGCTCAGAAAGCCAAGGTGATCTCACAAAGAGAGACTCAGGAACATAAATATCCTGACCTAATTTTCTACCTCCTCTTAGGTCTCCTGGGCCTTCTTTTTTAGTCATCCCAGCTGGAAGCCAGTGGATATTGAAGCCTTTGGACATAGTCCATGTATGTTAGCTGCAATGGGCAGGGAGCTGGCTAACAAAGGGGCAGAAAAGATGTGGAAGGGCAGACAAAATACATGGAAGTGGGAAAGAGGGAAAAGAGGGTTATTGACTGACCAGAATAGAAAATTCAGGCATGTAGTCCTACTCCAACCCCCTTTCACATATTCACAATTTGGAGTTTTCAGTGAGGGAGGAATAAATACATGCTTTGAGCAGCAAAGCCCTCATGATGCAGTTGCAGATGGGTGAAATTCATAGCTTCAGCACTAGATCATTGATCTAGACCAAAATTCAAAGTTCATGATTCCTTGCAAGGTGCCATGCTGATGGCCCAGGACTAGTCATAGCCTGATTAAAAGTAAGTACCAGGGAAAAAAGTTCATGAAGCATGGCAGTGTATCACTACCAGGAGATGATAACCACATTCTCCACGGATGACTCTACTTACCTCTTGATTGATACATGGCCTTAATGGTGCCAATCCTTTTTTTTTAACGGTGCCAATTCTTTACCTCTCTCTATTCCCATGTCCTTTACCATGTGACTTTGCAGTTCCTTTCACTATAGAGATGGAGTCTGTTTTTTACTGATCTTTGAATATAGCTGTCCTTGTGATTTGCTTTAGTTAATAGAAGTATATTAATTAGAAGAGATAATATGCCAGATCTAAGCCAAGGCTCAAGAGGTCTTGTGTCTGCTCATGCTCTGTGCCTGTGTTGTCATCATGAGAACAGGCTCTGGTTAGTCTGCTGGAAGATAAGGAAAATCTAAAGCACAGCCAAGTCACTCCAGCCAATGGAGCAACAGCCACCCAACCTCACACATGGGAACAATCCCCAGCAAAGATTAGAGATTAATCTGCTTGCTGTTGACTCAAGACACTTGAACATAGTTACTGTTGTATGCTACTATGGTTCTATGGCTGTTTATTACAGCAGCTGTGACAAGAGATAACTAATACTCTCTCTCATTTCTCTCCAGCCATACTATCGCTTCATTGGACTATTATTCCACTTTAATGACAGCTTTGACTGCATAATGACTGTAAGTCCAACTCATGAACAGCAATTTTCACAATGTCTTTGACCTCAGTCCTTGTAAGAATTGTGTTAGGCCTTTATTTGGCCTCAGTCTCTTTAATCACACTTTAATCTAAATCAAATTTCCCTGAGTTTAAATTCTAGCTTTGCTTTTTAACAGCTGCAATCTTGGTAATTAAACTTGCAAAACTTCAAACTCCTCTTCTTTATAATGGGAATAAACTGTCGTCAGAACTAAATGAGAACATATGAAGCTTTTAGTATTTAGCATAGCGCCTATGCTTTCACTCATTGGTAAGATTAGTCACAAGAGAAGAGATCCCATCTACTCCTTGTTATTATCACACTTAGAGCTGAGGTGTGGCATGTAAATCACAAAACTGGATGGAAGGAATGAGATGGACTGTCTACAACCACAGTTTTAACTTCTATCTATTGTTTATTGCATCGTTTTTTAGGGAAGAAAAATTTTAATGAGGGCCAGTAACTTTATGAATAAAAACCAAGAGGCCAAGAGTCCTCAGCTTATATGTGGTTTGTGTTTACATATTCCCATGAGGGCTGCACTGCAGGTCACTTAATTAAATCAACAAAGTCTGGAGCAGATGATTCCCGGTGGCGTGCTGAAGCCAGTCTATACCTGTTGGTGAGAGTCATTCATTCAATTTTCAGCATTTTTAAGCCAGTTTTTATATACAATTCGTATTAAAAATTAAGCTTATCAATTTACTGTGCAACAAGTTACATTGGATACAAAAGTAATACATACTCAAACCTAATTAATTTATTATTTGTGTTCTTGGGCTTATTGACGTTGATTGTATGGTAGAAATACTACATAGTGGTGTGCTGCTGCACATCTCTTCCCCACATGAGTACAGTGACACCACACTGGCTCACTGAGGTTGGCCAGAGTGGAAAGTCTAAGTGACTACAACAGGGCCAGCATACAATGAGTGACTCCATTAGTACCTAGAAGGCACTGCTGTGTTTGTACTTGTTTAGAATGACATCCCCTGACTACTTTTGCCGTGTTATAATATTTTGTTATGATAATAGGAAGTTGCCTATAGCTTTCAGTATTCCTCCAAGGAAAAGTTTTCTTTTTCAACAATATACTGGTGAGTCAATAAACTTTAGAACAAACCATCAGAATTAACTACAGAATGTGGTCAATGTCATTCTTAGCTACCTCATGCTCTGGCAAGGGGTAGAATGAGAAAAGGAGAGCAAGGATGAGGCAACCTTAGAAACCCGGGGCAAATATTTTCTGAGGATTCTGTGACTGATCTGTTTTCCTGGCTGACTGTGGTGTGTGGAGAGAAGAGGGAATCGTGGGTACGGGTGAAGGGGATGAGACTTTCAAGCTCAGCTCCATTGCCTACCATATCTCTGACCCTGTTCTAGTCACTTAGACTCTCCTGGGCCTCAATTTTACCCAGAAAATGAGAAGATTATATGAGATTATATGTAATATCTAACTTAGTTCTCAAACCTGATGGTGTTCAGTTCACAGAAGAAAAAGGAAAAAAGAGGAAGAAACAGCTCTGGAAGACGCTCCATTTTATCTCCTCCATTCGTAATAAATCTTTGGTGGCCAGGACAATTTCAGAGAAGTGTGTCCAGTATGAGTAGAGCTCTTCCTTAAAAGGAGAGAATTTAATGCAATGAGAAACAGTTTTCATAGGGAGATTGAGACCTGTACTTCACAGCTTCTGATTTTGTTACAGGTCATGTGAAGAAAAAACTTGGACCCTTCATGTACCTGGATAATTTTAAAGGAATGTTACAGGCTGTCCTGGAGCAGGTACCAGAAATAGGCTGCTTTGTCCACTTTACAGATAGCTGGTCTCTGGAAATACACCCCAGTGGGGAGGGGTAGGAGTGGCAGACAGGAGATATGGGGCCTCAGATCTTGTTGGGTAAACAGACCCTTTGGAACTGGTCAGCTCTGGCCATCCCCAGCTCATTTGTGGAGTCCTCCACTGCCCCCAACTTCTTGCTCTGAGGCCAGCAGCCACCTCTGCCTCTGCCTCCACTTTGGTGAGTGGGAGCTAGGCTCCCACTGCCACTGAGCAAAGCAGGGGACACTCATCACCCTGAGTCAGACAAGCTGGAGGGTATGACCTATTAGACCACAGCACCCTCACCACACGCACACTGGAAGTCTGACTCAAGACCACAAAAGCAGGACAGTCAGACTTCTGCGGCTAAGATCCCTTCACCTCCTCAGTTCCCAAACTCCCTGGGTGTCAGTCCACCCATCCTATGAGCATTCCTGGTGGTGAGAAACCTCAGGGCCCTGGGAGGATTGCAGGAGAAAAAAAGCAGTTTAGGGCAAAGTGATTTATGCTTTTAAGAGCAAGCTGGCACTGGGATTCCATGCTGGGTATGGAGCCTACTTAAAAAAATATAAATAAATAAAAAATAAAAAAACAGAGACCAAGCTAGCACCATACCATCAGATGAAAATTTTTTTCAGAATTTACAAACAATTCTTTACATTTGAAGAGGGCTTTGATCTCTTATAATTTTATAATTTTGTTTTCCAACTAGATTTTGAGTACTCAAAGCCTCCTTAGTTTATGCTTTTTCCAGTGCCAGTCATAAGGGGCGCCTGGGGTGCTTATGATTTGATGAATGTTTCCCCAAGGAGGGCTGTCGTTTCAACTCTTGACCCCTCTAGAAATGGCCATTACCTGCCTGGCAATATGACAGCTTTGGTCAGTGCTGCCAGCTCACCTCCCCACCACAAATTATATCTTGTCTTCTGCAAACTCACTTGACAAAACAAAAAGCTTTAGTGGCCAATATAACCCCTTTTCTCTATTTGCTTTAGTTCTATGGTGGAACATATTCCATATACATATATATGTGATTTTTTTTACATAAAACCTATCTACTCCTGAAAAGTATTATTAGCTGATCTACTTGTTTTGATATATAGATCGATTTTGAGGGTCTCTCCTAATCTAAAACTGATTTTTTCCTAAATACTTCATTAATAGTTCTTGATCAAGCCAGATATAAAAGTAATCAATTAATCTGAGCAGTCTTAGTCCCTTACGATGGATTTGAAGAGCCACTGTATTCTACTCCTACATATACACTGAAGAGGAATGAAACATATGTTCACATAAAAACCTGCACGTAAATAATCACAACAGCATCATTCATAATAGCCAAAAGGTGCAAAACCCCCAGACATCTACCAACTGATGAAAAGATAATGAAAATGGGGTATATCTATAAATGGAATATTATTCAGATATGAAAGGCAATGAAATACTGATATGCTATATAGCACAGATGAACCTTGAAAGCATTATGTAGGCAAAGCCAGACTCAAACAGCACATATTCTATTTATATGGTGTCTAGAATAGACAAATCTAAAGAGGCAGATGGTAAATTAGTGGTTGCCTAAGGGTTGATAAGAGAGGTCAAGGGATGTGCAAATTAGTAAAGGGACACCTCACTAGAGTCCAGAGGCTGAAAGTGGGAGCCCTACCACTCAATGTCAATTAGAGGAAGAATTGTTACAGACTTAAAAGAAGAATCTCAATTAAGAATGAATCATTAATTATAGGCCCCCCAAAGGGAAAGATGTACAATGTACCTCCTATAAGAAACTGACTACCCCTACAACTCAGCCAATGAGAAACCAACATCACCCTGAACTGGTGTTTTTCCCCCATTGGATTTTAGTTCAAAACAACTCCTCTCAACTCCATTCTTTTTCACCGTAAAATAACATTTCTCTCCTTTGTTGTCCTTGCCTATGGTTTTGCCATAGCTTGCATTTCCTGAACTGCAATTTTCTATTCCCAAATAAACCCATTTTTGCTGGTAAAGTAAATGATTCTTATTTTTAAATCTGACAGAGGGGAAAAAGGCCAACATGGGAGATAAGGACTGATTATTAGTGGGTATAGGGTTTCTTTTTGGGGTGGTGGAAAGGTTCTAAAATTGATCATGATTATGATTGCACAACTCTGTGAATATACTAAAAACCACTGCATTGTGCACTTTAACTGGAAGAACTGAACGGTCTGTGAACTAGATCTCAATAAAGCTATTATTAAAAAATTAAAGTTAAGAGCCAATCTTTAAGCCTCAAATTTTTTTTATTTTTTCCTTTTTGTATTGTCAATAGTAATACTTTACTATTGTGTAATTAAAATTATGGTAACAATCATCTTAAGTAACAATATAATAATTATCAAAAATAGTGCTGACATACTGTGTTTTCATGGAATAGCCTTTTATATGGAACAATCAGGAAATACGATTTAGTTGAATGGATTGGCAACAGCTACTATTTTATCGCCTTCTAAAAATTATTGGCCTGTGTGAAAATCAAAGTTCTTTTAATGCCTCCAGGGAACTGTGTGACCTACATTGTGTTTCTTCTAGGTATCATCTCCTATCACTCTTCCTCCTTGCTCCTCCTTGTTCAGTGGCCTCTGACTTCCTATGTCCGTGCACAGTTGGCATGCTCCTTCCTGTCTCAGACTTCTGCCCTGGCTATTGCATGAGCATGCCCTGGAATGCTCTTCCCACATATATGAACATGGCTTCACACTCAGTCATTCAACTTTTGCCCAGAAGTCAGCTTCTCAATGAGGCCTTCTATGACTACTCTAGTGTGTCCTTCAAACATACTAAATAATTTCCTTATTTATTATGTTTATATTTTCTTCTGTTTCCCCCTTCAAAATATAAGCTCCATTAGGTTAGAGATATTTGGCTACGTGTTTTCCAATTGATCCCTCGCATGTACCACAATGCCTGGCATACAATGTTAAGTTTATGTCTGCTGAATGGATGAATGGACACAGATGCTAGTAGTTCACTTTGGGGTGCACATTGTTCTTTGCCACTTTTTCAATCAGTCCATCTCCAGTTTTAGACATTCACTTGGGACTGAATACCAAAGGAAAACAACAACAATAACTGTAAAACAGGGAATATGTATCTTTGGAGAGTAAGGGGTCAATCCTTTAAAAAGATAAGAATCCAAATATAGAAATAAACAATATAAAACACATCTGGACTACATATTAATTATTATTCTGGTGAAAATATTGATAGATCACTCTGAGATCTTTTTAAAGTTAATATCATATATTCAGCCAGCCAAACAGTTACTAATTGAGCATCTTCTGTGTGCCAGGCACATGATGACAGTGAAGTAATGGTGGAGTTTACATAGTAGTGGGAAGACCAACAAAAAACCACCAAAGTAGTACATGTGATGTCAAGTGGTGCTGACTGCTATAAAGAAAAACCAGGGGATCCCGGGTTGCTCAAAGGTTTAGCACCGGCCTTTGGCCCAGGGCATGATCCTGGAGTCCCGGAATCGAGTCCTACAATGGGCTCCTTGCATGAAGCCCGCTTCTCCCTCTGCCTGTGTCTCGGCCTCTCTCTCTTTCTCTCTCTGTGTCTCTCATGAATAAATAAATAAAATCTTAAAAAAAAAAAAGAAAATTCAGTAAGGTAGGCAATAAAAATTAAAGGGGTGTTGGACTGGCTGGCAAAGGCCTGTGACATTTGCACAGACTTGAATAAATTGAGGCAGAGACTCAGGCACATCTGCAGAAGAGTGCTCCAGGCCCAGGGAAAAGTGCTCCAGGCCCAGGGAAGAGCTAGTGCTAAATCCTGCAAGTGGAATATGTTGCCATTTTCTAAGAGCCAGGAGTGAAAAAGAGTGAGAGGAAGTGATGTTGGAGTGGTCTCTAGGAATCAAGTCACCATGAAACCTTGCAGACCATGGTCAAAATTTGACAGCTATATTCTTAGGGCCAAGGGAGCTTATGCCAGGTTGAACGGACATGATCACTTCTACATCGAGTGACATGATCTGACCTACATCTCAGGAGGACTGTTTTGACTTTGGCAATGAGAATATAAGCAAAGCAATAGGATGCATTGTATACGAAAACCAGAGGGAAATCTGGGGCTATACTCTATCAGGAAAGCAGAATTAGGCCTTATGGCTAAAAGAAGTAAGTGGGGTCGTCTTCTCCTTGGAAAGATCAGAACCCCACAGAATGCTGACTTCCTTCTGGGACTGCTCTGTATGATGGACAGGCTGGCATGTGTGTAAAGGCAAAACAGGACAGTGAGGAGGATGTATCTCCTGTGATGAGGAAACAGCCAGCTGTGTTGTGGTGAGTTCTGTCTCCTCAAAGGCAGGACCCAAACATACCATGGGATGTACTCCCAGTCAGAGTAGAATGTCAAGATGTTCTACCAGTTCCCCCAAGTTACATAAAACAGAGGGTCTTAACTGAGTTTGCTCCTCTCTTAGAATGGGTTCCCCAAAGGCAATCCCCGAGATAATAATTCAATGGCAAATAGATTCGTCTACGAATCTGCTGTGAGACTTAGTCCTACTGGAGACCACTGGGAAATGGTGTGAATCTATGGCTCTCTTGTATCTCACCTGAGTGGCAGCAAGGGCATGGCGGAGGTATGTATGTACCAAGTCCTGTGTGTCATTCACTGAGCGCTGCTCCTAGGAAGTATTCATTCCCCTTCACTTCCAGCCTAAACTGCTGTTAATGTTATGTCTGAGCTGCTGGCTGTGGGGGCCAGAGGAGGCCCTTAGGCAAAGAGGAAGTTGGGATTCTATGCCCTGAAGGAGTAAGGGTAAGAGGTGTGGATGGGATATGCACAATATACTCTAAGCACTCCTCAGGACTAAGCCATTCTTGGAAGCTACACATAGTGGCACCCCTTGGGGATTTTGCAACCAGACTCATGTTCATCCTGGCCTCCCCAAGTCCAGTTTCTATGCCTGGTAGTGCTGGGAGGGAGTACATCCTCTTGTGTCTAAATCTATGGGTCATCTTTTGCGGAATTCATAGTTTCTGCAGGGCTGATGGTATTAGCAGTGATGAAAACTTACAGTGAACTGATCATGGGTCAGTGGTAATACCCTAAGTGGCTCTTTGGGGAACTCAATCATGGAAAAGCAACAGTTTATAGATTATTTTCTATTTGCGAGTATTTCCTTAGGGAAGAAGCTTATGAGGCCAGCGGCATCTTTCCTGGATACTAGCAACCAACATTTTTGTTTCTGTCCTCATTAAATAGTGTGTCCAGGGTACATGTGTTCTACAGGATTTAACAAACAGCACTCACTCATTGGCAGGCAATGCAAATACAGTATGATTAGCTTAAAGCATTTTCCTTCAGAGCTGAAATTTTTATCTGATGCCAGCATTAATCTGGGTGAAAATGATGTATGACTGAGTTTTAATTAGACTCTGAAATGTGTGTGTGTGTGTGTACGCATGTGCACACACTTGCATGGAAATGATGACCTGGTTTTAACTCTAGCGGTTAAAGCAAGGTTGCTGTAAAGCAGAAATGACATCATCAGGACCTCAGGAAATCCTCATTCAAACTTCCAAATATACAAATAGATTCTTTTTATTCTGCTATGAATCAAAATGATGCCATGTCCTGTAATGAAGGATGTTGTTGACCAGGTTGAATGGGAGCCAGCCATGCTTTGCCTTTGTTTATATGTCATTTCAAAGTTCAGCATCTTAAGGCTAGTGATCACCTTATTTGGCAAACATTCAGCAGTTCTGTTTCCAGAATTATTCTGGGGTGACAGGATTTTCATTTAATCTTTACCCCAGTGTAGAAGACATGTTAACTGCTTGAGGCCAGATGCACAAATATTTGTGTACTTTACTCAGGTTACTGTGCAGCCAAAATTAAAACAGAGAGTAATAGCTGAAAATAATTCCTACCTTAGTGACTTGAGGTAAACTGTCATTGAGCCAAAGAATTTTTTTAGTTGTCAAATGCAAATAGATGTGGGAGTGGGTCAATAGATAACATGGGTTTATTATTTCTTTCATGCAGGAAACCATATGCAACTACTAGATTCTCTAAATATTAACTTCTCAAACTGACCAGGTAACTCACTCCTGGGGATGCCAGGATGGAATGGTCTATTGAACAGGCACACAGGGATGGAAGGGAGTTAGTTTAGCTGTAGTGCAGTTAGGGCAGTGATACTAACACTTCTGAAATCAGCTACTCTAGAAGGGAGAAGAAATGGGTAGGAAATATCAGAAAGGGAGACAGAACATGGAAGACTCCTGACTCTGGGAAACGAACTGGGGGTGGTGGAAGGGGAGGAGGGCGCGGGGTGGGGGATGACTGGGTGGCGGGCACTGAGGGGGGCACTTGAAGGGATGAGCACTGGGTGTTATTCTGTATGTTGGCAAATTGAACACCAATAAAAAATAAATTTATTATTAAAAAAAAGAATTAAAAAAAAAAAAAAAAGAAAGAAACACAAAGGTGTAAGTCCCCTATCCAGCAACATAGAGCCCATGTGGTATCTCCCCTTTGAGATTTCAGAAGGGGGCATGCAGCCCAGCTTCCCCAGCTGCAGGAAAGGAGAAATCACCATAAATGCTGAGATAATGCCTAAACTTGTAGTGTCTTCTGTACCGCCTTCTGGTCCACCCCCATCACATTCTATCTTTGTTTCAGGCCATGACTCATGACCCGCCCCCACCCCTCAGTCAGCTGTGACTCACAGCTGAAGCCAGATAAACTCAAACTCAACCCTGAATGATGGCAGGAGTGGGAGAGAGCTACAGTGTTTTTTCCTTTTTTTTTTTTTTTTTTTTTTTGGCCTAGTGAGAAAAGTTAGGTCAAATGCAGGTGGTGGGAATCATCTTTGAGATTATTTATTTATTTATTTATTTATTTATTTATTTATTTATTTATTTATTTATTTATTTGGTTCTGTCTTTTTCTGTTTAATTTGGGGGAATTCCTGCCTGCACTGAATGAGGGATTCCATTGGGTGTTCCCTTTTAAGGTAACTCAGTAATACTATGGCTTACACTTCTACCATTGGGAATAATCTATCTTTGAGTGTGAAAACAGTCCCACATTTTTTTACTGCTCTCTGTATCCCTGCTCTTTGCAATGTGACTTTTCTGATACTCCCATAAAGGGTGGGGTGTCTTTCCTCACTTTCAAATGTAGGTTTGGACACGTGGCTTGCTTTAGCCAACAGCATGTTGCAAAAGTGATCCTGTGCCAGTGTAGGGTCTGGGCCTCAAGAGACCATACACTCTCTGGCTCTCTTTTTACTCCTTTGCTTTCTGTGATGGGAAACACAGGCTAGCTTGCTAGTGAGTGACAACCATGTGCAGCAGAGCTGAGTCAACCAAGTGGAGGCCGTCCTAGAGCTATCAGACCCCAACCCACCTGCCAGCTGACCACAGACAAATGAATACATCCAGCAGAAAGCAGCCAACTTTCGTCCAAATTAACAGAACTTCTCGACTGATCTGTAGCTCCATGAAAACAAAAACAAAAAATTATTGTTTTGGGTCACTAATATTTGCAGTTTTTTGTTGTTGGCAGTGCATAACTGACATACTACCTTTGTGCATTTTAACTCAACTATATGGACTGACCTTTTTACAGTAAGAGAACTCATGCCATATGTGTTTTAGGAGACTATATTTCTGAATACTGAGTCCTCTTAAAACACTGCAGCTTAAAGGCCCTTCCAAAATTGGAGAAATTTAAGGTCTTAAAGTATGTTACAAGAATTCATTAAGAGGAAATTTTACCACTATCCTGCAGTACACAGGTAATCAAATCTAGATGCAATCAGTGCCACTGCATTAGTTTGCTAGAGTAGCAAAGTACAAAGTATCATAGACTGGGTAGCTTCAACAGCATAAATTCATTTTCTCATAATTCTGAAGGCTAGAAATACAAGATCAAGATGTCAACAGGCTGGGTTTCCTCTGAGTCCTCTTTTCTTGGTCGGAAGATATAGGTCTTCTCCCTGTGTCTTCACATGGTGCTTCTTCTGTTTGTGTTGGTGTCCTAATCTCTTCTTCTTATAAGGACACCAGTCATACTCTGTTGACCTCATTTGAACTTAATGACCTCCTTAAAGATGGGATCTCCAAATACAGTCACATTCTGAGATACTGGGGGTTAGGACTTCAACATATGTATTTGGAAGAACACAATTCAGCCCATAACACCCATTCATGTGCCTGTTATATTCCTAAAACACAGCTATGATTATTTGAGCTCTACTTATTCAAAATCTTTCTGTGTTTCTGAAATGTATGTAAGAATAAAGTTCCATTGCAGTCCACCCTCACCCCTACAGTTTCACTATTATGCAAATCTAATATTCAGAACTACCCCAAGCTTAATTCTCTTTTAACTATCTTTCTTTCCAGTTATTCATTGCACCCTAACCCACACATATTTGGGACCCTAGTCTACTCCCAATCCCCTAAATACACACAGTTCTCCTATTTCTGTGCCTGGCATGCAGCTCTTCGCTAAGTCTAGAATGGCTTTCCCCCCATAGTCCTGCTTGTTAAAATCCTTTCAAATTCTATAACCTCCAAAAATTCTTCCAGTTTAGTACTCTAATCAGATTGAATCTCTTGCAAGCATTCCAGCCACACACTGTGCCTCTATTACTCCACTTTTTATAGTCTATGTTGTGACTATGTCAGTTGCCCACATTAGCTGAAGTGACAGTTTATTCACTTTTGTATTTCTTACAATGGCCACTATGGTACTGTCTGTAATGTAGTTGCCTATGGTAGAGACTGCCATGGCCACTATTTTCTATACTACCTTCTTCTTCTTGGGCATGCAGCCTCCCTTATAGATAAGGGGTGGGTGGTGGCACATGACTGAATTTTGGCCTGTAAGATATGTGTAAAACAAATGTATGAATGATCTCCTATGTGTGGAAATGCAAGTCAGCTTCCTGTCTACTCCAGTAGATGTATCTACTGCCTTTCTCCTTTTCTGGTATGTATTACAGGACTCATTTCCCAAGTTCCCTTGTCTTCTGTGTTCTAGATGCTTCCAGCCAATGGGAGAAGCCAGATGAAAGATGAAGTGTGGGAGGGAAGGGGAAGCCAGGATCAGTATTTCTTTCCCCATAATCCCCCTATTTTACCCCAATTCTTTCAGCAGTCATGTCTCCTCCATGGCTCCTGGTCCATCAAATAAGATCCTACTATGAATTTCGCTCCTGTTGGGTATTCAAAGATTTGAGGTTCTTAGTCTCTGGCAAAAGTACCATGTCCCCATTGTCCCACTAGCCTTAGGGTAAAAGCAACTTCCTGATGTTGCTCTGTTTGGTCACTTCCCTGTCTCCTGATTGACATCTGTAGAATAGAAACCATAACACCTGCCACACAGTGCTATTATGAAAGCAAATAAGCTAAGATATGCAGCATTAATAACTGACCCAGCACATGATAGAAATCAAACCTTGAGTCTCTCTAGCATTTCATAGTCATATATCCTTCTTGGAGTCCCCTCCTCCTTCAGCTTCTGAAACTCTACCTCATCTTGTCTTCCTTCCTACCCCTCTGGCCACTTGTAGCTTGTATGCTTTGCTGACTGTGTGTCCTCCCTTCAGTCCTTGCCCTGCAGAGACATGACCTCATATGACCTACTTTATTACATCTCTTTTCTCCACTCCATTTTGATAGCACTTCCTCACTTTCATAGCTTCAAGGCTGGTCTTTCTTCAGGAAGGGCATTCCATGTGCTTTTCCTTGCATCCCATGCATCTGTCATCTCCCTATCAAGTTTCCATCCCATTTCCCCAGTTGGCTCCTGGGCCCTTTCGGTTGGCAGGCCTGGTACTGTTCAAAGAAGGAGTTTCAGGCAGGAAATGAGAGGACTAGTCTCCAACCCACCACTAATGCATTTCATAACTTTTAGCCTTTTTGGGACTTAGATGCTCCTTTGAGAAGGCTTTGGACACAGACAGTTCCTAACTAATACCTCTTTGTAATTACCTTGCTTTTGGTTTTGCATCAAAATTTAATTCATCTCTGCTTCTCAATCATTGGTGACTTTTACTCCCAACTTCCCTCTGTCTGTCAGTATTATGTCATTAAGGCTCAAAACCCTAGGAGTCATATATGAATTAATTACTCTCCCTTCTTCTTCCTCTTGCTCCACTGAGGCTGTCAAAGAATTGAGAACTTGGTGATTAAGCCAAATTACTTGGTTTTAAATATTGACTTCTACACTTATTATAATGCTACATGGATATATCTATTTGTAGAGAGCTCTTTTTCACCTGCATAAAAGAGGTGAAGTGAAGAAAACAGTGCAATACTTGACATACAGGACACAATCAATAAATAAGTATCATTATTCATCCATCAAGCATTTAACAGTACATTACTTTCCTTTGAAATTTATTTTTACTTATTTTTAAAGTTTTACTAATTTTATCTCCTGAGGGTTTAGATTCTTTTTGAGGGAGGCCTAATTTCTTTTAAGTCACAAAACAGCTAGCATAATAACTCTACACAAAACATAGAGGGGAACTTAACACTCCTATGAATAAAGTATACAGGTAGAGTAACGCATGCGTCCAGTTGTCCAAAGATAGTCCCAGTTTTTACCTATCATTATAGCTTAATTATAAATACCACCCCATTTCTCTGAGTTTGGATAATAAATTATATGGTCCCTGTATATATAAGTGATCTGTTTGAGTCTCGGGCATATTACCATCAAAGGGCTCTTAGAATAAAGCCCCATTTGTAAGCAACATTAAGAAAAGAGTATTTAAAAATAAATGATTCTTAGTCATTGTTATCTTTCAAACTCAGTGGAATTTATGTTATGACTCACTTTATGTTTGATTCTGGACCCTTACCACATTCTATCCTATATGTTTCAATAATAAATTCCATCTGATTGGTGGTTTATTTTTTTTTAATTTTTATTTATGATAGTCACAGAGAGAGAGAGAGAGAGAGAGAGAGAGAGAGAGAGAGGCAGAGACATAGGCAGAGGGAGAAGCAGGCTCCATGCACTGGGAGCCCGACATGGGATTCGATCCCGGGTCCCCAGGATCGCGCCCTGGGTCAAAGGCAGGCGCCAAACCGCTGCGCCACCCAGGGATCCCAGATTGGTGGTTTAAAATTCATTTTCTTTTTTTTTTTTTTTTTTTTTAATTTTTATTTATTTATGATAGTCACACAGAGAGAGCGAGAGAGGCAGAGACACAGGCAGAGGGAGAAGTAGGCTCCATGCACCGGGAGCCCGATGTGGGATTCGATCCCGAGTCTCCAGGATCGCGCCCTGGGCCAAAGGCAGGCGCTAAACCGCTGAGCCACCCAGGGATCCCTAAAATTCATTTTCTAACTGAAACTCACCTGCATAAAATAATAACTAACTAAACAAATAAATAAATAAAATATGTAACCGTTCCTTCTTGGATAGTAGACACAATTAGGGACATTCTCACAAAATATGTATCCTTAAAATTTTTGTATAAAGGTTGATTATATCTCCCAAGGAATGAATGAAAGCTTAACATCAGAAGAAAGGTTCTTTACAGTTTTTGTCTTCAGAGAACCAATGAAGATAGATAGTTGGCCTTAGTGGAGACTACAATGTTCTCTTTATTGTTTTTGCTTATGTTTGCATACCTTAATATTCTATCCAATTAACACATTTAAGCAATTAATTTCAGATCAGACATGGAACAGAACTGCCAACTCACTTCTCCCTACAGCTGGGGCAGCCCTTGAAGTTGCCAACAGGAATTCTAGGGACTTGGGCCATGCTGAAAAATGACATCAGCCCATTCCTTAAGATTCACACACTCAGTGTCTTCAATTAAATAAAATATTGGGGATTTAACTGAGGTGTCCTAAATTCCATGTGACTTGAAGAGTTTAAATATTTTTAATGTAATAAAGGAATTCAATTTAATTCAAAACACAAACTCTTTTCTCCTACCTATTATGCACTATGCAATCATAAATATATGATTGAAATGTGATCTTTGCCTCTGTTCACATAAAACAGCAACTTTCCTCAACCCCCTTCACTACCCTTCAAAATAAGTAAAACCATGGTTACCCCATAGGCAACAATGATGGGGATTACAGTAAGTTGCCAAACATATTCTCCATTACAATACACGTATATCAGTTAACAAAAGAGTATGATCAGATCAATGGGAGCACTCAGTGTCAACCTCAACCACTGGGTCTTATTGCTGTGTTGAAATGGAAACCTATGAAACACACATACCTATTCTGTCCCTTGCATACACATAACTAAAATGTAGATGTTAAGGTTCTTCCTACAGAAGTTCTGCTTTAGGGGATCCAGGTCGGTTCCCAGAAAATCACTTATTCAAACACTCCAAGGAATTCTGACAGGAATCTATCCAATCTCTAGCAGGATAAAATCCACCCTGCCTTTCAAGATGAAGAGCAGGAAGATGGTACTCAGAGCACAAGAGGGAGGAGGGACATCTTCTCCACTATAATAGGAGAGAGAAATGATGCAGATGCTTGATTAGAGTACTGGTTCCAAGTTGTTCATGCTTTCTTATATGAGGCCCCTTTGTAGCTCCATCCTGTACTGACAATAGACTTGCCCATGTGACTTGTTCGGTCCAATGGAACAACTCTATTCGTTAAGATGTATTGTGTGTATTGTGCGTGAACACACACACACACACACACACACACACCACGAGAAAAGTTCCCATTGTAGACAACTGGTGGTAGAGCCTGGGGTTACTCCAGAAGACAGCAAAGGGTGAGGAAGCTAGGCATTTATTCACTAACTCCCATCAGTGATGGGTTTAGGGCTGCTTTTGTGTGCATCAGCTTTCCAGCATGTTTGCTGTGGGAATGTGCCATGCATGCTCCCCTGCTAGGAAAAAAACAAAAAAACAAAACCTTCAGGCTGAATGTCTCAAGAATAAAAAGCCTTCCACACATACCTGAGCACCAAGAGGGTGTCGTCAGCACTACTATTTAGTTTGGGTAATGGGTGGGACCTGCAGAAGAGCACAAGGAGAGTGAGGGCCAAAGATTATTCTTAGAGTATTATCATCCCCTCACCTCAGTGTCTACCCCCTCTTCTAGTCACACATTGGCTGCTGCCCCTCTGAAAAAGTACACAGCTTGTGAAAGGATGTACCTTCTCCCTGAAGCTCCCTCCCTGCTTTCCTGTAACTGCTTCCTGGTTTTAGCCCTTCAGCCCTAGCAGATAACAGCTCTGGGATGTCACAAGCCTTGCAATATTGCACAGATTCCCTCTTGCTTTTCCTAAACCCTGTCTGCAAGTTTGCAAATAGTCCCCTTATTACACAATCCTCTATAACCATAACAATGTACCCTGTTTCCTGATATAAGATATACCTTTACAGTGGGAGTAATTTCACTAATACCTTGCAACAACCCAGTTGTTACGGATGTTCCTCCTTTTCCAGATGTAAGAAGCTGAGAGAAGCTGCCTGTGGCTTCTGGGCTAGGAGGTAAGTGAACCAAAACTGAAAGCCATTTTGCTGACCATGAGCCCACATCCTAAAACCATGTAGTCTTGCCGTCTTCTTCATTAGAGATCCTATTACTAACCCTGGCCCCTTGCCCAAGACCAAATCCCACCGCCTGCTGTCCAGCCCTCAGCCAGGACCCCGATGGGTACTGGGGCCATCTGATGCAGGGGAATGCAGGGTGGTGTGCAGTCAGGCAGGACCAACTGGCCAAGTGACGCCTTGCCAGATGGTCTCTCACCCCAGAGGCCACTATTTAAAACCTGAGAGAGACAAAACGCCTGTGGAATCCTTCAAGAGGGACCAGATGCTACTTAGGGAAAACTTGTCTACCCTGCAGCATCAGGCAACTGATGAACAAAGCAAGGAGTGAGGAGATGCCCTGCTTTATTTCAAAATAAAATAAACTCCTACTAGCCTCCTTTCCCCCCATTAATTGTTATTCATAGGTTAAAATGATCTCTATCAAAAGATTAATATTAAAAACAACCTTTAAGAAATAAATTCCCCAAATCTACCTTAAAGATTTCCACGGAGAAGTATCTGAAGGGGGAAAATTAACAAGAAAAGCCTTCCTGCTTACTGCAAGACCTGGGTGTGTATTTTTTTCTAGTATTCCTGTGGGCGAAGGGTGCATGCTATTGGAGTGTATCCCCCCAGGCCTTAAGTAGGGGCAATGGGTCGTGTGGGATGGCGCCTTATCAAATGGAGCTGGACAGTGGTTTTGTGTGCTGTGACCCTGGGGTGTGCGCTGGGACCTGGGAACAGACAGGGTCTGCTGGAGTGCCCTCCGCCTCCCTTTATTCCACCTAGGTCCAGCCTGCAGCAGCTGATCTGGTTATTATAGTCCTGAAAAGAATTTCTAGGTGGCCACAGTGACCATAAGGAAGCAAGAAACCACGAAGGCTGAAAGCCACGAAGAACAACACAGGGGCTGTTGAGTGCTAATCCCACCCAGAATGAGAGGGTCCCTTTCATCCCTGTGATGTCTATGGAGAGAGCTGCTGGAATTCTGAAGACCACCATCTATCTACCAAATGTGCTGTCATTACCAAAATTCTCTTATTTCATGGGACACACCATTTTTTAAGGAAAGTCAGAAGGCTATCTCAAGAGCAGATTTGGGACAAGACCTGACCACATTTAAGATTTAATTAATGGGCAGCCTGGGTGGCTCAGTGGTTTAGGGCCTGCTTCTCCCTCTGCCTGTGTCTCTGCCTCTGTGTGTGTGTGTGTGTGTGTGTGTGTGTGTCTCATGAATAAATAAATAAAATCTTTAAAAAATAATAAAATAAAATCATTTTCATTTTCACAACCCCCCCTCCTCATCACTCCATTCTTAAAATCATGTGTGTTTTAATGGAAATTTAATCAGTATGGATCTGATCTGTTTACCTTAGACTCATCAAAATGCTATTTTGTGAGAAGAATTTCATATCCAACAAGATTTACATAACTTTCTCTTGGGTCTCTTGGGGTATATTTTTTAGAAATAGAAACTGATGAAGTCCTCAATTAACAGGTTTGCCTGTTCTGAGACTTGACATGACTTCAGCTGTGGCAACTATCCCCTGAATGCATCTCCTTTCCACACTCCCCAAATCCAGCCCTGGCATCTCAAGGTCTGCACTGAAATAAAGATGATCGGTGCTGTCACCTGAATATAATCTACATGGGTGGCCAGGAACATGCCACCATGTTCTGTGATGTCATCTTCTATTTTAATTTGTCAGATACTGCCTGTTGGCTGAGCATAGGAAAATGAATATCTCTGGTCACAAAGTTCCTGATCACATTTAGTTATTGGCTAAAATATTACATAAACTTTAAAAAAAAAGAGAAGAAAAAAACTACAGATAACTTTTGAAAGTGATATAAACTGATTGCTGTTCTAATTTTATTTAAAACATGTGTCACCATTTAAATTATCAGAAATAGGAAGAAAATGCCATGAATCTATGTAGCAGTTTTGACTTTTTTCAAATCTATTATCCTGTTTGATTCTCCCAACAACATTGTAAGGTAGACAAAGGTAGGTTTTCTTAGTTCCCTTTTTTGATGAGAAAACTCAGGCCCGGATTTCTCACAACCAAATAAAGAGAGTCAGGATCATAACCTGGGTTATATGTTAATATCTTATATGTGCTTATTTAATTAAACCAGATCACAGGCAGGGGTGTAGGGCTTTAACTTAAGGACCTGCTTGTCCAAGTTCCAGTAAGATATCTGTTCACATCTGGTTCTGCTGCTAAGGAGAGGGGGAATTCTAAATACTAGATGCCTTGGGTAAAATTTCTGCCTGCCGTGGGATCTCAGTGAATAAAAATATGAAGGTGAAATTCCACTAATGACTCAGCAGGGTCTTCCCCATAAGAATGTCACAAAACCTTTGGGGGTTGGGAATAAGAAGAGAAGATGTCAATTACTGTCTCCCTAGAAGGCTGCAATAGCAACTTGAATTAATCTCTTAAGTGAGGAGAAATCACTGGACTGGGGCCTAACCGAGCATGCCTTTGGCCCCCAAAGATGCAAATATCAACCTGAAATTTGAAAGGACACTGGATAGATGAATTGTAATTTTAATTAAAGTTTCTTAACTTGAAGCAGATGCACAATGTCACCAGCTAGCAAATAGGCTGTTTGGAGCCAATTTTGAACATCTATTAAATGTTTCACTCTGATTGAGAACAAATTGGCTTTTTAACAGGATATAACCCTGAATTAGAAGCAGCATAGAAGTAGCCAATTTGCATCCTGCCCATAATTCCACACCAAAAGAAACTCTGAATAAGATACATTTACCACATATGACCCCCCCCCACACACACACAAAGGTCCTTTGAATGACAAAAGATTTGCACACATTTAAATTACATTTCACACAATCTATAAAATGACAGAGCATTAAGGGGATTAGCCTAATTAAACGAGGTTGTGGGAATGCCTCAATGAGATCCAAAGCCCAGATATCTTCCAAGTAGATCAGAGGGAAGGCATCCAGAATCTATTTTGCCTCTTTCCCCTGCTCTCAGGGCTCCCATTACCCTCTGCCACAGTAAGCACGCTGTGTATGCAGTGACATCTAGTGACAAAGAAAATAAAACCAGCTCTAGGGACACTTTCTTCACCTGAGAGGGCCACAAAAATGACCCTCTCCTATCAGCACAGATTTGTGTACAGTGGTCTCTATTATAACACAAATACATTCGTTTCTACACCAAATATGTTTGCAGAGGGGAATAAAAGTATCAACAATGCTGGGCAAACTGCCCTGGTATCAGAATCCAAACAGGCATTTAAAGTAGATTTCTTTCTGTCTACCCACACAATGGAAAACTGGTGGTCATGCTGCTGACACACAGTGGGGGATATTCTGAAGGACTACTGGCATCCTCCAATGAAAGAATACGCTATGATTAATAGAACGTGTTGTCTTATACATTCAAAAGTTACAGAAAAAATATATATATATACTTTACACAGGCAAGTCCTGTGCAATTAACCTTAACCTATTGATATCCATTTTAGATTGAGTTATGCCATAATAAAATATTTCTCCTTTCATTTTGTCTGATTTTAGGATTTTGAGCACAATTAATGGAATATATATTAAATATATAATTATATCTATATAATCATAGCTTTCTCAGTATTACAAGGAGTTCGGGGTCTTGTCTTGGGAGAGCTATAAGAAAATAAAATCCAGAGAAGTCTACGGGCTTCCCTCAATCACACAGTAGCTGGTTAGTTCCATCCTGACTGGCCCAGTGCGTCTAGGCCCCAGGCATCCTATCCATCAGGAGGCAACGAGAGTGCATCCCAGTATTCTACCAGCCCAGACACTCTGTTGCTTTACAGATTCCTGGGACTTGCAGTGGGGCCTTAAGTATGAATTTCCAACAAACATCCAGGTGATTCTTATCCAATTATGCTCCAGTCCACATTTGCCTTACATGCTCTAATGAAGAAGGTAAAATGCCACTGGAACATGGAGAGGGTTCAAGCTCCATCAAGATAATTTATAGCCACTCAAGTTGCCTGGGACTGAGTCCATAAATGTATAGTATCATAAACCAAATTGTCCATTTTTTGCTACAACATTTTTAAAAATTAATTATGAAATTGCTAGGACATTTTCAGGTGAGTTGCAAAAAGGCAGAAAGGATAAAACTGATTTCATTTTTTTCCTTTATATTTTCTACTTTTGTTGTCATTGTAATTGCCATTCCTATCCTGGAGACTCGTTCTCCTTATCTCTATGGAGCAATTATAAGCTCTATAAGCAAACAAACTCTTCAAAAAATTAGGTATACAATTATATTTTTAAAATGTTAGTCATAAAAAAATAAAATGTTAGTCATACCATGACTGGGGCCTGATGAAGGGATTTTTCGGGATAATTCCCCAAATTATTGTGATTAAATGCTTGCAAATTAAATAATCATTGATATAGCAAAGGAGATGGCTATTTAATGGATATCCATAGCTTTTTAATAGTCAACTGTTTTTGTGTTGTTTTTTTTTTTTCTTTTGAGAGACACAGAAGGAGAGAGAGAGAGAATGTGCTTGAGTGGGAATGGGGGGTGGAGGATAGAGGAAGAGAAAGGGAGAGAATCCCAAGGAGGTTCCATGCCCAGCATGAAGCCTGACAGGGGCATGATCTCACAATCCTGAGATTGTGACCTGAGCTGAAATCAAGAGTTGGACACTCAAATGAATGAGCTACTCAGGTGCCCCTCTACAGCAAACTTTTATAGAGAATAATCAACTATTTAGGGATAAAGTGGGATATTAATATATATTGATATGTTTGTATATATATACCATATATTTATTATACCATATATTTATTTATACCATATACTATATATATACACATATACATAATATAAGTATATATATGCTATATATATATACACATACATATACATAAACATATATATATATATTTTTTTAACCGGCACATCTTGTGCACAACAATAAAAGCTAATTTTTCTGTTGGTTTTAGACATCATTTACACTCTTAGACTTTAGATTCTGGTGCTTATTGCTATTGTTTGGATTTAGATTTGTTCTTAGATTTTTCTTCTCATTTGTATTGGTTTTCAATTGTCTTTCCTTTGAAGTTCTGAATGTGCAGCAACTTTGCCAGGTGATTTTTTCACATATAATCCTAATATCTGAAGGACCTAGGTAGAGCTCTATGAAGATAATTTTCTCCTACATGTCGATTTGATCTTGGGTCCCAGCCTCAGGGATCTGGGACCTTCAGGGACGATGGGCAATGAGGGTTGTTGGGAGGAAGTAGAGAATGCCAAAGTGGAGACTGATATTTTGTGGGAAGAAAAGTTTTTTCCACTTCAAGCAAGCTTGCAAAATGATGATTTAGAGATTTCCAAGGAAAATGTTTCCTTCTCTATTCTCCACTACTTTCTCCTTTCATTAACTGATAATTTAATTTTGTTCCAGAACCAATTATTTGTTTAAGACTTCCCAGATCCACGCAATGTGAAATTCCAGAAACTGTTTGTAGAGATTGGAACAACTGAACCCATCATTGAGGACAGCATTTCTGCACTGCACTGAAATGCTTGCTTGGCCCCATTCTGCAGATTTTCTCTTGCTAACATCAGCCTTTTCACCTTCATTTTAAAGACAAGTGCTTAGGTAAGAGTAGGCCATTAACCCCACTCCTTTCCTTTATCCCTATAATAGGGAAGTGTTTCTTAAAGATTAATTAAATCATACAACTTTCTGCCTCAAAAATTCTTATGGCTTCTCAGTTAGAAATGTGAGGCTCCTCAGATCAGCATAATTAGCACTGCAATTTGCCCCCCACCCACAACACAGCATTCCTGATACTCTGCCCTTGTTTGCTTTCCTACCACTTTGTCACTTTGTAACATACTATTACCTATCCATCCATCTATCCATCCATCCATTTTTTTTATTATTGCTGGCGCCTGAGTTGGAGTCACTTCAATAACTGCAGATGGCAGCATGGCTTCCTTGGGGCCATGTCCTGAGTCTTAGTTCTGTCAATCAGGTTCTTCCTTCTCTACAGGTGTCTTCTGGGGCCAGAATGTTCCAGAAGGTTGCTTTGCTCACATCTCTGACACCTCAACTGGCATGGCTGAATTAGTAAGGCTGGTTGGGTATTTCTCTTTTCATGCTACTCCTCCATGTGGCTAGCTGAGTTTCCAGTCTCAGGGTACTCATCACTCTTACCTGGTCTCTACCTTTTGGCAAAGTAAATTGGTAATTATTGGGGGCTAAGGGAATGAAGGATAGAAGTAACTGCTTATTGGGTAGGATGTTTGGTTTAGGGATGATTACAGTGTTTTGGAACTAGATAGAAGCAGTAACTGTAGAACACTGCACTATATGCTACTAAATTAATCACTCTTAAATGATTAATTTTATGTTATGTGAATTTCATAGTAAAAAAGCAAAATAAAGTCAGTCACAAGTTTTCCCAGACTGAAGGAAAGAGAACTACACAGGATATGAATACTGGGAAGTAGGGTTCTTTTGGAAGTCATCCTTGGAGACTAGCCACCATACCTGTTCTTGTATATAAGTCCATCAAGGGCAGGGAGTTCTGTGGCTCCATTTGAAGCATTCTGTGTCTCTGTTTCAGCTTATTATGTCAGGATCATTTCCCCCAGCAGCCTTTCTCACAATGATACAAAACAAAGGGATACAGGATATCATACCATTTTAACTGTCCATAACCTGTTTCAAAAGATCTTTCTAAATGGTTGGTTGAAACTCAAAATATGCTTTTCTCTCGGGGCACTTTTAGAAGTAGTCATTAAGATCCAGTTGTAGTTTAGTACAGAGAGCACTGGCTTTATATTCAGAGAAGCCATACCCACAAACTTTATAGTAATTCCTATGTGCCAGACATTGTTTTAAGGCTTCAGAGTAATATTATGAGGAAGTTACTGTTTATAGATGAGGAAACTAAGGCACAGGAAAGCTAAGAAACTTGCCTATGGTTGCATAACTAGAAGTAGCAGTATAGGATTCAAGTCCAGGCAGGGTGATTCCATAGTTCATGCTCTTAACCAGTTTGCTATCATGCCTCTTTTAATGTGTAACTGAAACTCCCTAACCTTTTGTTTCTTCATCAGCAAAAGGAGATAACATCTTTCTCTAAGGGTCAGTTCAAATTTTAAATGAAAATACATATTGTAAATGGTTTGTAAAACTTCAAAACAGTATATAATTCTTGGTTTAATGCATCACTGTGTTTCTTCCATTTGTTCATTCAAGCATATTAATCGAACACTTTCAATGCAATAGGTGAAATAAGATTGAATTCTTGCTTTAAAAAAGCATGCTATCTACTCAAGAGACATAATCAAACAACTAATTATATTACAGAGTGATAAACTTTCTGTAGCAGGGAGATGGGAGAAAGGCTTGGGGTCTTGAATTCCAGTCTATCATTGAATCTAGACATAAGAATTCCAGAGGGCCCCTGCTGCTTGGCTGTAGAGTAGGGAAACCTCTACGACAACAACTGTAGTTAACAACTGATGTAATTAATGCCACAGAAGTTCCTTTGACAAAAGTACTGTCCCCAAACCACAGAGGTTGAGGTTCTAGCCTCTGCCAAAATTGCCCACAGGCACTATTAATCCTGAACTTGATGGAGAATGATAAGTGACAAGTGCTCGGGCAGAAAAAGGTACTATCTTGAATTGGCAATTTTGGGCACTCTGGTTATATTTCAAAATGTGAATTTTTTCTTTACTATGTTTTGTATCTGGGAAATGACAGAAGTTGTTTCATATGAAAAATTGAGATCATTATAACATTTCTTTAGTATCTTTGATTCAATGAAAATTATAAACTTCAAATTACCTTTGAACTTTTAATATTCTTTCAAGTTTTTATAGGAGAAGGAAAGGTAAAAAGTTGCTGAATTATGTCATCCTAACATTTCATCAGTTTCCACTTCTAAAATGGCAAACATAGGCATCTTATTCTTTTAGAATAAGGAATACTGTTCAGAATGGGGCATAAGGTCTAATATAAATTACGGATGAATGCATGATGTTTCAGGGGATTATTGTCAAGTATTTATTATTTAAAACCTTTATTCAAATACTTGATAATATCCTTCCCTATTAGAAGTCAGGGAAAGGTAAGATCACAATCAAATCTTTATTGTACAACAAATACATACTTCCTCAGAATGCATGCTTCCATTTCATTTGAGGTTTATATAGACCAAGGTATGCATTTTATGATATTCCATTTGAAAAACAAAAATAAGCAACTTGGTATTTATCTTCTTGTTGATTGTTTTATCTTTTAGTGGTTTTTAGGGAGAGCCAAGGGAGGGCTTCAGGTGTTTCCCTAGAACCCATCTGAATCATGGAGATCCACAGCACTGTGCAGAACCAAGACAGAAAATGAAGTAAGTTTAAAAGGATGAGATGATATATAAATCCTCCAACATATGAAATACATGAATAGGTTAGATAAAATTTCCAAAGCTAGATCTCTGTTACAGGCATATAAGGACAACTTGTAGAGGTCATTTCCTACTCATGATGGCCCTTTTTTCCAGTGAGATTCTATTTATGAAGGAAGAGTCTGCAATTCTAAGAAATTCTTATGAAGAAGAAAAACCAGATCTAGGTTATGTATGATTTCTAGTTCATTGAGTTTTGGGAATTGACGATTATTTAAATCTAGCATTAACATATATCATGTTGATAAAGGCATATGCATTTTTCCTCCTACTTTGATGTTTTAGGAGCATTTTCAGCAATATAAAGACATACAATAGATAGATATCAAAGAAGGTGTCATTTGGGAAAAATTCTAAGATATGTTTTATAATTAAAATAATAAGATATATTTAAAATTATTTAGCTATAGATGACTGGTTTATTAGTAATTTCTCTTTATCTGATATGGCCATTCATTTGGAGGGCAAGGAAATCTGTGAACTAGTTTTGAAATTAGAAAATTGCTAAGATACCACAATACCAAGTGCATCAGTCACAGACCAAATTATTATCCTCAAACTCAAACCATTCTGGGAGTTTAGAGTCTTTTCTTTTCTACTATGCACATGAAAAATAATATCTCCCAAAGTAACTCTGATCTACTTTATCTTTTTTTAGAAATACATTCTTGTTCTGAGATAACATGTCTTACTAATAGGCTTCCTTTGCACTGCTCACAAACTATTATATCTTTCTTAACCAACCTATTAAGTGGGAAACATTCTGGAATTCTGAAACAAGCCATTTGATAGAACTGCTAGAATATTTGCTTCTACTGAATATTTTCTACATAATCCCTTAGAAGAAAAGTATTTTTCACTTTCTACAGAAGAACAAATGTGATTGTACTATTATTTCATTGACTGCATTTGGCCTGAATAAAATTTGTATGATGCTCTATTAACTATCACATGAAATGAAGGGAATAAAAGTTTTATCAACTATCACATGAAATGGAGGGAATAAAAGTTTATCAACTATCACATGAAATGAAGGGAATAAAAGTTTTCCTCTAATAATAAAGAAAAATCATGTATAAAGAGAATAAGTGAGTTTGAGGACTATAAAAAGCATCAAAACATGATGGCCATACTAAATTGCTGAGAAAAGTATTCTCATATTTGTAGGCTACTGATCTGAGCTTTTGAGAGCAGATACTACTTAGAAGCCACAATCACATTGCTAAGAATGTTTGGGGGCTGCTTCAAAAACTGTAATGATCAGTGTGAAATGACTGGTTTTTAAAATCCTACGTGTTGTTCAACCCAATAGGAATCCAGCCAAATTCTTATTCCCAGGTCTTTCTTAAAAATAGATTAAGGCAGAAGATGGGTAACATTTATTCTTGCCCCACTATTCAAGTAAAAGCAAGTAAAATAAAGAGCAAGAGCAGTTTTGAAGGGTAGAGGAAGATGTAAGGCACCTGTGAAAGGGGTGTGTGGGAATGGAGAGTAATGGCAGAGCAGCTAGTACTCTAGTCTCACCAGAGAGAGGGAGAGTGCTCAAACCAGAGATATCATATTGTTACTGAATCCTCAACGGGGTTTCTCTATTTTCAATGTGATGGCAACCATGTGTTTGAAGAGTGCCTGGACAGAACTTTAGAGAATATGTGTGTTTAGCAGAATGTATACAGAGAAATGTCTATGCCTTAATGTTGTTCATAATTGTAGATCTTACTAATGGAGAATTAGACTGAATCAACAGGAAGTAGCAAAGTAGACTTTTCACTACTTAATGCTGCCATATATGAAGACAGTGCTGAAGCATCACACAGATGGGAAAGAGACAATGAGACACTTGTACCTACATTTCTGGTATACAATAGAGAGTGAAAAAACAAAAAAGGGAAAGACTGCAACAGAAATATCTATTATATATGAATCTATATAAACTATTGTTTTATTCAAATTATTTCTGATTGTATTTTAAACAAGTTCTATCAATTTCCTTAAAAGTTCAAAATTCACCTTCTTGATTAAGCTTTTCTATGCTAATTCAAAGCTTATGATACCCTTTCTTGCATCTCTAATGTCTAATTTAATGCAATTATAAATATAGACTAACAAGACTGACTATACCAACAGATGTACCTATATGACAATTTTCCCCTTCCTATCTAGTATCTTAAGAGTTTTTCCCAGTGGTGTTGCCATGCGCTGAAACATTCACTGAAGACTTTGGGAGATTCTAGTAGTATATTTAAGTCACATATTTGAATATCTTTAATGGTGGAAACTAAAATAAATTTGATATTTAGCGAACAACTCAAATCCATTCAGAGACAAATCTAATTAATAAAACAAATGACCACAGTATATAATATAACTGAATTTATAAATAAAGATGGCTTAATTCCTAGAATACCATGGAGGACTTACCATAGTCAGCTAACTTTGCTTCCCTCAAAAACCCTATGGAAAGTACAAAAATGGATTTAACATAAAAGACATATCCATAAGAATGGAGAGAACAGCAGAAGAGACAGGAGCTATGCAATTTTGAGAAGTAACTCTAACTTAGCAGATCCAAGAAAGCTGAATATTTTGTTGTTGGTTCTCTGAAAACACAGAACCAAACTGATAGTTCATGTGGTCATAAAAAGCCTCAGAAACCTGCAACATTAGATGCTTCTGAGCCTGGAGTGAAGAGGACATTGGCAAAATAGAAGAAAGTGATGAAACTTCTGAAAACATTTACTAGATCTCACCCCACTTCTTCCACTGCAGTGGAAGTTACTAGGAATAAAAATTTAAATGCAGTAAGACAGAAGAAGCCAGTAACTTACAAAGGAAAACCCATAGGCTAGCAAGGGAGTTTTCAGCAGAAACTTTCCAAATCAGAAGAGAATGGTGTGATATATTCAAAGTACTGACTGGGGAAAATCTTCAGGCAAATGTACTCTACATAGGAAGGCTATCATTCAGAATAAAGATAAAGAGTTTCCCAAAACAAAAACTAAAGGAGTTCATGATCACTAAACCACCCCTGAAAGAAATATTAAAGGGGCCTTTTTGAGTGGAGAGACCAAAAGTGACAGTATAAAGGCAGAAAACACAAGAGCAGTAAAAATGAGTATTTCTGTAAACAATCAGTCAAGGAACTCACAAAACAGAAGGATGTAAAATATGACTACATATAGCTAAAATGTGGGGAGAAGAGGAGTAAAGAAAGAGTTCAAACAAACTACCATCAACTTAATATAGACTGCTATATGCAGAAGAGGTTATATACAAATCTAGTGATAACCATGCATCAAAACCCACAATAAATATGCAGAGAATAAAAAGAAAAAAATCCAAATATATCGCTAAAGAAAATCAGCAAACATGGGAGAAAGACAAGAAAGGATCAGAGAAAATCTTCAGAAAAAAACACAAAACAAATAATACAATGACAATAAACATATAAATCAATAATTATTTTGAATGTAAATGGACTAAACGCTTTAGTCAATAGACAGAGTGACAGAAAGGATTTAAAAAAAAAGGCCCATCTATCTGCTGCCCACAAGAGCATTATGACCTAAAGGCACCTGCAGGTTGAAAGTGAGAGGGTGGAGAAACATCTAGCAATCAAATGGATGTCAAAAGAAAGCCAGAGTAGCAATTCTTATATTGGACAAAATAGATTTTAATGCAAAGACTACGACAAGAGACAAAGAAGAACACTATATAATAAAAGGGGCAATCCAATAAGAGGATGTAATTAATGCAAATATTTATAGATCCCACATGGGAGCACCCAAATACAAAAAAAAAAAGTTAATAACAAATATAAAGGAAATAATCAAAAGCAATATCATAATAGCAGGGGATTTTAACACTCCCAATTACATCAATGGACACATCATCTAAACAGAAAATTAAACCAGGAAACCATGACTTTGAATGATAAACTGGAACAGATGGATTTAACAGATGTTCAGAACATTCCATCATAAAATAGCAGAATATACATTATTTTTTAATGCACAAGGGTACATTCCAGAACAAATCACATATTAGCCCACAAAATGAACCTCAACAAATATAAAAGTGAAGTCATACCATGAATATTTTCTGACCTCAATGCTATGAACATAGAAATCAACCATAAGCAATAATCTGGAAAGACCAAAAATACATGGAGGCTAACTAACATGCTACCAAACAATGGATGGGTCAACCAAGAAATTAAAAAAGAAATAAAAAAAGTACATGGAAACAAATGAAAATGAAAACACAATTGTCCAAAACCTTTGGGATGTAGCAACAGTGGTTCTAAGAGGACAGTTTATAGGCCTAGCTCAAGTGGCAAGAATCATCTCAAATGAACAACCTAAGCTTACACCTAAAGAAGCAAGAAAAAGGACAGCAATGAAAACCTAAAACCAGCAGAAGGAAGGAAATAATAAAGGAAATAAAGGGCATGAATAACACAGAAACAAAAAAAAAATCATTAAAATTGATAAACCTCCAGCCAGGCTCATCAAGAAAGAAAGAGAAAGGACTCAAATAAGTAAAATGACAAATGAGAGAAGAGAAGAGAAATAACAACAAGCATCATGGAAATATAATCATGATAATATGAAAAACTATATGCCAACAAATTGGACAACCTGGAAGAAATGGATAAATTCCTAGAAACATATAAACTAGCAAAACTGCAAAAGGAAGAAACAAAATTTGAACAGACCAATTACCAGCACTGAAACTGAATCAGTAATTTAAAAACTTCCAAGAAACAAAAGTCCAGGACTGAAAGGCTTCACAGGTGAATTCTACCAAATTTTTTTTAATTTATTTTTTATTGGTGTTCAATTTACTAACATACAGAATAACACCCAGTGCCCGTCACCCATTCACTCCCACCCCCTGCCCTCCTCCCCTTCTACCACCCCTAGTTCGTTTCCCAGAGTTAGCAGTCTTTACGTTCTGTCTCCCTTTCTGATATTTCCCACACATTTCTTCTCCCTTCCCTTATATTCCCTTTCACTATTATTTATATTCCCCAAATGAATGAGAACATATAATGTTTGTCCTTCTCCGACTGACTTACTTCACTCAGCATAATACCCTCCAGTTCCATCCACGTTGAAGCAAATGGTGGGTATTTGTCATTTCTAATAGCTGAGTAATATTCCATTGTATACATAAACCACATCTTCTTTATCCATTCATCTTTCGTTGGACACCGAGGCTCCTTCCACAGTTTGGCTATCGTGGCCATTGCTGCTATAAACATCGGGAATTCTACCAAATTTTTAAAGAAGGGTTAGTTAATATCTATTCTTCTCAAACTATTCCAAAAAATAGAAAAGGAAGGAAAACTTCCAAATTCATTGATGAGGCCAGTATTACCTGATACTAAAACCAGATAAAGACACCACAAAAAAAGAGAACTATGTGAATATCGATGGAAAAACCACAAATAAAATATGAGCAAACTGGGGTGCCTGGGTTACTCAGTCAATTAGGCATCTGCCTTTGGCTCAGGTCAGCATCCCAGGGTCCTGGGATCAAGCCCTGCATAGGGCTCTCTGCTCAGTGAGGTGCCTGATTCTTCCTCTCCCTCTGCTTGCCACTCTGCCTACTTGTGCTCTGTCAAATAAATAAATAAAATCTTTATATATATATATATATATTAGCAAACCTATTCCAAGAATATGTTAAAAAATTATTTAGCATGATCAAGTGGGATTTGTTCCTGGGATGGAAGGGTGGAGTTCAATATTCACAAAGTGATCAACATAATACATCACATCAATAAAAGATTAAAAGCTATATGATCATTTCAACAGATGCAAAAAAAGGCATTTGACAAAGTACAAAATTCATTCATGATAAAAAGCCTCAATAAAGTAGATTTAGAGGGAACATACCTTAACATAACAAAGGCCTTCTGTGAAAAACCCACAGTGAACATCAAACTCAATGGTGAAAAATTGAGAGCTTTCCTCCGAAGGTCACAAACAAGACTAGGATGTCAGCTCTCACCCCTTTTATTCAACATAGTACTGGAGGTTCTAGCCATGGCAATTAGACAACATAAAGAAATAAAAGCATCCAAGTTAGTAAGAAAAAAGTAAAACTCTATTTACAGGTGACATGATACTACATATAAAAACTCATAAAGACTCCACCAAAAAACTACTACAACTGGATAAAGGAATTCAGTAAAGTCGCATGATACAAAATCAATGCATAGAAATTTGTTGCGGTACTAATAATGAAGCAGCAGAAAGTGAAATTCAGAAAACAACCCCGTTTCCAAGTGCTCCAAAACAATAAAATATCGAGGAATAAACTAACCAAAGACGTGAAAGAGCTGTACTCTGAAAATTATAAAACATTGATGAAAGAAATTTAAGATGATGCAACGAAATGGAAAGACATTCCATGCTCATGGGTTGGAGGAACAAATATTGTTAAAATATCTGTACTGACGAAAGCAATTGATAAATTTAGTGCAATCGCTATTAAAATACCAATACTATTTTTCATAGAACTAGAACAAACAATTCTCAAATTTGTATTGAACTACAAAAGACCTCGAAAACCCAAAGCAAACTTGAAAAAGAAAAACAAAGCTAGAGGCAACAGAATTCCAGACTTGAAGTTATATTACAAAACAGACACACAGATCAATGGACCAGAACAGAAAACCCAGAAATAAACCCACAACCTATGGTTAATTAATCTTCCACAAAGCAGGAAAGAATATCCAACAGGAAAAAGACAGTCTCTGCAACAAGTGGTTTTGGAAAAACTGGACAGCTACATGCAAAAGAATGAAATTGGACCATTCTCTTATACCATACACAAAGACAAACTCAAAATGGATTAAAGACAGGAATCCATCAAAATCCTAGAGGAGAACATAAGTAGTAACCTCTGACATTGGCCATAGCACCTTTCTTCCAGATATGTCTCCTGAGGCAAGGGAAACAAAAGCAAAAATAAACTATTAGGACTGTATCAAATTAAATAGCTTCTACACAGCAAAGGAAATAATCCACAAAGGCAACCTACCGAATGGGCTAAGATATTTACAAATGACATATCTGGTAAAGGGTTAATATCCAAAATATATAAAGAACTTATGAAACTGAACACCAAAAAAACAAATAATCTAATTAAAAATGGGCAGAACACATGAACAGACACTGCTCCAAAGAATAAATACAGATGACCAACAGACACATGAAAAGATGTTCATCATCACTTATCATCAAGGAAATGTAAATCAAAACTACAATGAGATATCATCTCACATCTGTTAGAATGGATAAAATTAATAGATGTTGATGAGGATGTGGAGAAAGGAGAACACTCATGCACTGTTGGTGGGAATGCAAACTAGTGAAGCCATTGTGGAACAGTATGGAAGTTCTTCAAAAAGTTAAAAACTGAACTACCCTAGAATCCCACAATCACACTACTAGGTACTTACCCAAGAATACAAAAACACTAATTCAAAGGGATACATGCACCCCTATGCTTATAGCAGCATTATTTATAATAGCTAAATTATGGAAGCAAATTATCAAGATAGTGTGTACATGTGTATATATACATACAGTGGAATACAAAGATAGTGTGTATGTGTGTATATATACATACATACATACATACAGTGGAATATAATTCAGCTGTAATAAAAAATATAATCTTGCCATTTATAACAACATGGATGGAAGTAGAAAGTATAATGATAAGCGAAATAAGTCAGAGAAAGACAAATACTATATGATTTCATTCATGTGTGGAATTTAAGAAACAAAGCAAATGATAAGAGGAGGATAAATTAAAAAAAAAACAGACTCAACAATGGAGAACAAACTGATGGTTACCAGAGGGGAGATGGGTGGGGGGATATGGGAAATAGGTAATGGAGATTACGGGCTGCACTTGTCATGACGAGCATTGGATGATATAGGGAATAACTCAATCATTATGTTGTACACCTGACACTAATAGAACACTGTATGTTAACTAACTAGAATTAAAATGAAAACTTAAAAAAGTGTACATCAATTAATACTTACAAAGTTGGTGAACAAATCTATTCAGCTCTTAATCTTTTTATTAGTTTTGTAGATTGCATATCAACTTATAAGGAACTGATAATTGGTCATCTATTATCAAATTGAAAACTGCACATATAGATTGCATAATGATATTGATGATGATGATTAAAATGTCTCATATTTAAAAATAATAATAGTATCAGAAATTATAATGATAAACAATTGTGGCATATTCCTACAATGTAATGTTGTATACAGCAATTCAAATGAACAAATGAGAAACCTCAAAAAGTTATAAAAATATAGTATTATAGCATTTCTGTAAAACTTAGGAAACAAAATAGTACCATGTAGATTTCAAAAGTATTAAATAATGGTATAAAATTGAACCAACTACTCACATATGCCACAGCATGGTCAAATCTAAAAAACATGTTGAGTGAAAAGCCTCACATAGGAATTTATGAAAAATTATTCTGTTTATAATGAAGCTTTAGAAGAGGTTAAGTGGTTGCTGCCTATGGCATATGGTGACAGAAAATACATCAGTGGTTACTGGAGAAGGTGAACCAAATGGAAAAGGACAGGAGGAAAGCTTTGGAAGGTAATGAAACTATTTCTTATCTTTACTGAGGTGGTGGTCACACTGGTCATCAGTTTAAAAATCTGTATATTCTAATTGTATATAGTTTATACTTGACAATCTTTATTTCAAACAAACAAAAATTATAGTAGTAATAATAATAATAGTAATAGTAATAATATAATCCTTAAAGTATTGCCAGGTATCCTCTATAGCAGGTAAAGGAGTGATTAATTAAAAAGTCTTAAGCAGTGATAATTTTTTTGTAATGGGAGCAGAGGTTCTAAGCAAACCTGTTTTAAAGGGCTACCTGTATGGACCTGTATCAACTCTGCATTTTTTATTACAAAAAGTACAGTCATATCACTTTTCAGTTATATAAATGAGCTCTTTTCACATTTGATCTATTGACTTTATTTAGCGCCATGTCAATCTGTACAATTTCTCTTTTCTATTTCTGGGCCAATGGCTGTTCCTAGAGTACCTCTTGAATCTCCGTATCTTGATCCAAAATAGCATTCACTGTGAAGACACTGGTGCTATTCTGGGAATATGTTTCTCTCAGATTATAATTAACTGCTTTCCACTTGTGGCCTTGACCTATCACACAATGATAAGCCTCAGTTTTATTTTGTTTATTGATTATCCATACTCCAACCTCTTACTCTGCAGACCTGGATAGGTCTCAGGCTGTGCTTTCTTTCATATAGTCCCTGTAACTCACTAGCTTTGGACTCAGATAAACACTTCTCTAGTGAGACAGAATGTCACCTTCCCTCAACTGTCACATACTTTGTACTTGATAAGAGTTTGTTCCCATCTCCAACACAAATAGTCAAATAAAGGGGCTCTGCTGAGGCAACAGATCTCACGCTCCCCCTGAAGTGTGGGAATGGTAAGGTGATGGACAGCTGGCTGGGAACAGCTTTCACAATAATCCTCCTACAGGGTAATGCCATCAGCCATTCTGAGGTTCCCATAAGCCACTGATATAGCCTTTAATTTTATCAATGGCTTTAATGTACTTTGAAGGTTTTTTTTAATATACATTTTAAAATCTTTCATATGCAAAATTAGACAAGGTAGTACAATGAAATTTCATATATCCATTATCCAGATTCAAAATTTATTAGGAGTTTGGTACATTTATTGTATTTATCATAAAAAATGATTTTAAATAAATTTTTATTCATCTTGCATTCCTCTCTTACATATTTCACCATATTTCCCTAAAAATTGTGGACTTTCTTTTTTAAGCATCGCCACTGTGCAATTACTAAACCTAATAAAATTACCAGCAATTTCTTGGCATTATCTAATACTCAGCCCACAATCACTTATTCCTCATAGTCTCAAAATGTCATTTTGCAGTCTATGTGATTAAATCGGGATCCAAGTACAGTCTATAGGTTCATACATGTTTTTTGGTTGCTATTCTCTCAATCTAGAGCAGTACTTTATTTTTTCTATCTATCTATTTATTTATTTATTTATTTATTTATTTATTTATTTATTTATTTATTGTATGTTTTTTATTGGAGTTCAATTTGGATACAACAAATGTTGGCAAGGATGTGGAGAAAGGGGAACCCTCTTGCACTGTTGGTGGGAATGTGAACTGGTACAGCCACTCTGGAAAACTGTGTGGAGGTTCCTCAAAGAGTTAAAAATTGATCTGCCCTATGACCCAGCAATTGCACTGCTGGGGCTTTATCCCAAAGATACAGATGCAGTGAAACCCCGGGACACCTGGACCCCGAAGTTTATAGCAGCAATGTCCACAATAGCTAAACTGTGGAAGGAGCCTTGGTGTTCACCGAAAGATGAATGGATAAAGAAAATGTGGTCTATATATACAATGGAATATTCCTCAGCCATTAGAAATGACAAATACCCACCATTTGCTTCAACGTGGATGGAACTGGAGGGTATTATGCTGAGTGAAATAAGTCAATCGGAGAAGGACAAACATTATATATCTCATATATGAGACTCATTGGTCTCATTCATTTGTGGAATAGAGCAGTACTTTCTATTCTTCTATTTTGTCTGTTACACCATTGGCTTATGGACACTAGGGCTGCTGCCCCCCTGCAGGTCATACCACATCCAGAACTGTCTGCTTCCTCATGGATATCTAACTTGTTTCTCTGCCTCCTGCATTTCCTGTGTATTCAAGGTATGATTAGATTTAGATTTCTTTTTTTCAAACTATCGTTTGTTGGTGCAGTGTGCTTCATCAATACAAAGCACACAGGAAGGGACATTCATCAGTTGTGACTCATCTAGGGATGCTAAACAGAATCATTATCATTAGGTTCAGGTCACTAATGATCTGACCTGTCCATTGTAAACATTTGTATCACCCTTTCATCCAATAGTGATGATCGTTCCTGATCAGTTATTTCAATAGTAATTGAAAATGGTGATTTTTCTAATTCTTTTCTTCCCATATTTCAACAACTGGATTTCTCATATAAATACTATTTCCTTATCAACTAGGAATATTTGGCTACCATGAATATAGTGCAAACAGGAAAATAAGGGTAAATACTTTCCTAATTGCTATTTTCTGAGTAAAGAATTAGTGATCTAATGACCTACAGTAGTATATAATACATTGCTTGCTTTTGCCGGGAATGCGGAGGGAAAAGAGGAGGAATGTGGATGTGGAGAAGGTGGCTTTTTCTTTCTCTTTTTTGAGTATTTAAAAAATATACACACACAGCTTTTATGTGTGTTTCAATAAATTGTATTCAACATTTTGTTATTCCAACTGTCTCAATAATCTTATTGGTATCTATATCCCTTTGAGATGCCATACGTGGTCTCTAATCTCTTCCTTGTTTTCTGACAGAACAGGACCCAGCATTATTTTTTTGTGTTATGCCTACTCCCAGAAACACCATTTATCCAAGGACCCTGGTTCTTTCAGTAGTGAATGATATTTAGGACCTGCCATCAGGGCACTAAGTATGCACACTGCTATTGTTTGTCTTCTAAGCCTTCTAGAAGACAGTGCTTTTGTAGGTTGAAGATGTATTAGCTCTTGGTCATGGTATAAACTGCCTTTTTCCCCCAGTTTGTCATTTTCATTTTATTTCTCATAAGGTTTTTTTTTTCTTTTAATAGTCAATAGTGTAAATATAATTTTTAAGCTATAGTTAAATATATCATATTTTATATGTTACTTCTAGATTTTGTTAAAATTAGAAAGATTTTCTCACCATTGAGTTACAAGGGATTTCGCTTTTTATGCTCAGATCTTGAATCATAAGGCATTTACTGTGGATTATGGTATGGCAAGTGAATTGAATTTTATCTTATTTTAATGGCTAGCCAGTTTTGTCAATACCATTTTTTAATTTTTATTTATTTTTTAAAGAGTTTATTTATTTATTTATTTATTTAAGGAGAGAGAGAGAGAGAAAGAATGAGAATTAGAGCACAAGTTGGAGGGGCAGGGGGAGAGGGGGACATAGGCTTCCTGCTGAGTAGGGAGCCCCACACTATTTTTTTTTTAAGATTTTATTTATATATTTGAGAGGAAGTGAGAACTAGAGTGTGAGAACACAGAGGGAAGAGAGGGAGAAGCAGACTCCCTACTGAGCAGAGCCCGATGTGGGTCTCGATCCCCGGACCCTGAGATCATGACCTGAGCTGAAGGCAGACTCTTCACCGACTGAGCCACCCAGGGGCCCAGCCCCACACTATTTGAGCTAAAAGCAGACACTTAACCAACTAAGCTACCCATACATCCCTCAATACCATTTTTTTAAAAACTTAATTTCCTCTCAATTGATTTAAATCACAATCTTTTTCATATTTTCTGTTTCATATCTATTTGGGTCTATTTCTGAATGTTCTATTATGTTCCTTTTGTTTTTCAAAATGTTTTTATTTTTATTTTTATTTTTTATTTTAAGTAGGCTCCATGCCCAACATGGGGCTTGAACTCATGACCCTGAGATCAAGTTTGCATACTTTACCCACTGAGCCAGCCAAGAGCCCTCTTCCTTTTGTCTTTCCATCTTTCAAGTCAGACTATTAATTATGTAAGACTTATGATGTGTTTTATTTAATATCTATGTCTAAACTCCCTACACTGTACATTTGTTGTAGCATGTTTCTGGTTATCTTTATTGTTTAATATAAACTTTCTCTTCACTTTGTCAACCCCTCCAGAAAAAAATCATTGCTTTTTTATGTTAATTTTATAAATTTGTTTAAGTGACATTTAAATGATATTGAGAGTTCCTATTAAAGGATAAAATGTCTTTTTACTTTTCTCTCATTAAATTTTCAACATTTTTAAATTCATTTATGTCTAGGTATATTAACTTTTTAGTTGCCTATTGTAAATGAGGACTTCTATGCTGTATCCACTAACTGGTTCTTATCTATGTATATGGAAACTATTGATTTTTGAATGTTAATCTATATCCTGATATTTGTCCATTGATTCTCTTGGGTATCATTTAAGGCTTTCATTCAAAATAGGGTTAAATGTCTCTATCCAAGGTACCATGAAAAAAGCAAAATGCATTATGCCTGCAAATAATGCTTTGCATACATTCAACATCTGATAATTTTTTAGTTATCATTGTTAGTTTTTGTTTATTAAATTATTCTTATAAGGCAGAAAGTGGTAAGTGCTACTGAATTTGAGAGGAGGGGACTAAGCTGACTATAGTCAGTGGTACTGCAGCAGATTCAGCTGGCTGGGGGACATATGAAGAGGGTATTATTGCAGAGCATAATGCAGAACAGGGGAATCACAGAGAAAGAATAATTTGTCAACTTTGAGCATAAAGAAGATTTTACTCAAAGCTAAATGCAAAAATCAAAATATTATGAAAAATATTATGAAATGCTTGTATTTACATTATTGCCTCAGCAATTGTCACACTCACTCTTAGGACAGCATGTTTCTTCCACATATAAGCCACTTGGCATTCAAGAGAATGAAGTACTACACTTTTGAGAGTACATCCAAGGCACCTGGTAAAAAAGTGACCATCATATCTTACAGACACCAGCTATCCTTTAACAGCAGTTTTGCATCATGTGTGCTAGCTGAGAATCAGTTACAGTATCAGAGTTAACCCAATATGATAAGGAAGTGCAGATAATACTCTAATACTCATTAGAACTGCAAAAGGAGTTGCACTCAGTGAGCAATTCTCTTCAGAATTCTGTAAAATAGCAAGACTACATTGAATTAACCCTGAGCCATGAGTTGCAATATCATGTCCCTTGGATGGGAAAAGGAAAATGTTTTATATTCATTAAGAAGGATGCTGCTATGGGATTAGGACTAGGGAAGAGCAGGCTGAATGAATGCTTATCACCAATGAAACAGTCACACTCATTGTTTTTAGCATGTAAGAGCAAAAATTATTACTGACATAAGTGTTTTGCATTTAGAGATGAGAAATCAAAATTTCAGATGCCCTAGTGAGTATGGTAATTCTAAAGAATATCAAGATCTGGGCAGAAGTTATCAGTTTCCAAGTGTGATAAATAATTTCACTAGGGATGAATCAGAGGGTGGTAAATCACTGTGGCTGAAATTGAGCTACACTGATAAATGACCATGTCCTTTTATCCTTCCTGTTATTGTTGTGATCATCAATAAATACTCCAAAAATTAAAGTTCTTTGAGTCACTAACAGCATTAGAATTTGTTAGAAATGCAGAGTCTTGGGCCCCACCTCAGATCTACTGATTAGAATCTTTGAGATGGGTCCCTAGAGTCTATGTTTTAATAAGTCTTCCGGATGATTCTGATATACACTGAAGTTCGAGAAGCACAGCTTTTAAAAATATAGAACCATCAGGGATCTGCTTTCTAAAAGTAATCAGTGACTTGGAGAAAGCAAACAAGATGATTCTTGGCAAATTAAATGAATCCTGGTGAACTGGTGACTATAGTAATCCATCTAAAACTTCTTGCTTTGTGGATTACATGTTAAAGAGTAGAATCCCACTAGTGTGACCAAGTATTCACGAAATTATTCTAGGTTTATATTATAAAAGTTGCATAGAATCAATATAACAGTGGTTAAATGACTGTATGTTTGATAAAAGGGTATAAAATTATCTTTGCATTTACTAGATTTGTGCCTTAGGTAAAAATGAATCCCGAGTTTATGTATATTATAACCAAAATTCATTTTATACTTCTCATTTATTGGGTTTGAATCAAATGTACAGAGGTATACTTTAGTTTTGATTATATGAAATACACATCCATATGTATACACACACATATCTGGAAAAGTACTGACATAGCAAAATCACTAGAATTTTTATTTGCTGGAAACTTTCTTGACTCAGTGAAGTTTTATCCACTTATCACTGAGTCATACATCATGTATGTAGTAGTGAACAAAATGAACACAGTCCACAATCTCATGGAAATAAGGGTATAATATGGGAGCTTGACAATAAATGTCATGCTTATACCTATATAATTACAATGGAGAGATGATTACTGTGGGGAGGCAATTCTTCATGGGTTTCTTGTATTTCTATGTGTCTTGTGAGCAAGAGCACCAATGCCCTTTTTTTTCTGAATTGTCTTTTCAAGGTTGTGTGTACAGTTAATAGCTTTGGAAGATAGAGATGGTATCTCCCTCTATGGCATAGCACAGGCATATTTACTGTCCAGTATAATAAAGACATCTCCTGGATAAAAGGGCAAGCAAGTATGTCCATTATAAAAGACTCAGGTTCACTAAGCTCAGGGTTTCTTCCATAATGCAATGCTTTGCGTTAACAGAGGTCATCTGGCTCTCTCTGCATCATTCTATGGGAATTAGGGGCTCAGAAAAATGGTGCAAAAATATCAATATTCTGGCTACTGCTATTGCTGTGGGTAAAAATCTATCCTTCATCTCTGACCCAGGAGCCTACAATTTTTCATGAGATTCAAGAAACTGTGGCAGGATAACTTGTTTGCTTGTATATGGGGTAAAATTGGATTTTTACCTTAGGTTTACTGGACAAGTCTGTCTCTATCTCCCTCCTCTATCTCTTTTCCTCTCTTTCTTCTCTCCATCTCTTTCTTTTTTAGTAATAACATTAAATGTAGGACAGCACAATTTTTAGACCAAAACTTCTCATGAGAGCTTATAAAGATTTTACATCTCATTTATAATGTGAAACTTATCTTTCTGACAAAGTTTTACTAATTTCTTGGTGTAACTGACTCTCAAGTAACATTTAACAGAACAAATGTTCTATTCTCACAAATATCCAAAATAGAAAATAAAGAATTAGTGAATACATGTTGAGCTTCAAAGAGTCAAGCCTGTGGAGGAGAACTGAAAAGCCAAAAAAGCCTCCTTGAACACTAACAGAAAAATAAGAGCAGCTACCCTCTGCTGCTGTTGTTCTTGATTTTAATCAGAAGGCCCTGCTGTTTCATGGTTATGTATTGAACTGGCTCCATGATTTAGATTTAGATTTTTAATCAGGTTGAAGAAACATTCTACTTCCTAGTTTACTGTTTTTATTAAAAATGGATTTAAAACCTACCAAAATTCCTGTTAGCAGTTTTTGAGAAGATTTCTTTCTTTTCTCCAGTCTTAAATAACATGTTAAATTATACTAATAGATTTCTAATATTAAAACTTCTTTGCATGCCTATTTGTTTCCATGAACTACTATTTATATGCTATGAAAAAGTCCATGAGAGAAACAGAATCAGAAGAGCCAGGTTATAAGCAAGGAAAGATATTCTCTATTTATGGTTTGATATTAAGCTGACTTGAGTCTAGAATAGTTTTTGTTGTATTCTGCAGATGTACTTTGAAGAGTCTAGAGATTTTTTAAAATTCTGTTTGCTTTATTTTCAAAATTTTCTGGTTATTTTATATAAGCTCTTACTTTTTAAGCGTTTCAAATTTGATTTATTTCTTTAAATGCAAATATTTTGAATTATTATTTTATATTTGGTAAATCAATATCTGCCTTCCGTGTAGGTTTGATTTTGCATTTTTTTTCTTTCTATCTCTTATATCTTGTTTCTGCTGGTACATTATGAGGGTGTGTGTGAGAAAAAAGAAAGAGAACCAGTAAGTGTTGGAAATTTTTCTGTGGAAATTCTTTGAGGAAATATTTATATTTACTTGTCCAGTGCCTGGGTACATTAAGTACTCATAACCACTTTAAATTATAATTCTTTGTGTGTATGGAAGGGGGTATGCCTTAAGAAATATCTTTTTCAATATCATTTTCAGAGCTCTTGGTCACCCACTCTTTCTCTTCATCTTGTCATGCAACTGCCTAGTTACTATTGGTAGAATAATTGTAATTTGTATCTGTATGGTATGTCTCTTCACTCCTATACACCTTTTCTGCCTATTCACAGTAATAGATGTGGCTCAGGATGTACTCAAATGTCCTTACAGTGGAGATATCTCTGGTCTTTCTGTTTATAAGCACTACTTTTGGGTAAACATGTTTGTCAGAGTTGTTTGTCAACTCTTGGGTTTATCCCTCAGCTAGATTTCCTTTACCTTGCATTTTTCCTTGCATTCAACCCTTTTCATAGGTTGTGGTCTGGAATTTTCTTGCCTTCTAATTTCTTTGTAAATGTAGTTTAATAATAATGATAACAATAAAAATAATCATCATCATTATCACTTTGATGTTGATTTCAGAAAGAAGAGAGGGGCAGAGTTGCCTTCACCAAAGCATCTTTAACTGAATTTGGTTAAGCTAAGCTCCATCAAATTCTGGGAGTCTCTAGACTCAACTTGGAATTAGATTACAGAATATCTGGCATTATGTGGAGTAATAAGCACTTTAGATCTCCAAAGATTCATTCTGTAATTCTACCTCAACCACTTTCTAGAGTTTCACTACTACCTAAATCACATCTTTCAATCTTACTATATTTTTGTGATTTCATGCCTATCTTTAATGATTATTCAAAATGTGTTAATTATAAAGCTGGAGTGCTAGAAAACAGTCCTGGAACTAAATTTAATTCGATTTTGGAAGTGTTTTGTTATTTCAAAGAAAAAATTATGCTTTATAAAATTTTCTAATGTTTGGATATACAGAATAGGTTTGTCTCTGATAATGTGGATGGCTAATGCCTAGCCTAATAGGAAGAACACTGTCTATCAGCCCTTTGGAAATATCTGGAAATTCCAAATTTCAAGAAATTTTGTTATTTAAATTGAAAAGTTAAGAACTATAATGTCAATATGAAATATGAAGTAGTGAATTATTTTGAATAACTGTGAAATCATTTCTTAATACTACTGAATTATTTTTAAATATACTCAATTGAATTTTGTAAACTCACCAATTCCCAGGACATTAAGTACCTAAAGTTCTATAATTATAGGTATTCAGATGGATAACTGAGCTTGGAGCATTCAACCCAGTTTTCATCATGAAACTGCATCTGTCATGCATCATAATTCACAGGCAAAATCTAGCTCAACACAAAAGCCACCTTCTATTATTGTCTATCCTGTTTTATCTCTCCTTATGGTGGAAAAGATATCTCTTTGTCCTGACCAGCACCTGGAAAACAGAAGGATTTAGAGAACATAGCAATTAACCAGGGTCACCATAAGAGTAAAGAAATTCCCTATGTCTTAGAGGCTCACAGAACAAACTATGGTTTTCATTAAATGGGGTTCTAAAATAATCTACTAAGGGACACTTTCCCTATTTCTCCCTCAGAAAAATATGTTTGAGTACTGTATTTCCTTAAGATAATGGGTTCTCCTATTGATGATACTATTGGTTCTTCTAATGGGTAACTGTGGGTTTATGTGTGGAAATGTCAAGATAAAAAAATACAAAATAAGCTGGACTAAGTGAGTCTATGGATGGTCAGAAAAGAAGCAAACTCTAAATTTCTATATTCTTTATATGCTTTTCCAGTCCCCTCACTGAAGTATTGGTTAAATCACCTGATTGCAATGTGTCTTAGTGTCCTTAAAGTCTCCACTGGCGCAGTTCTTATTAAAATACAATATGACAGAATAAGGTGACACTGAAACTTGACCTCTCTTGTTGAGTCATAAGGAACAGAACCCAAGATCAGATAGGGACTCTGCAGGAGGATATGGATGCAGATATGGAGGGCATCTGCTGAGTCTGACCATAGTCCTAGATAAACAGTTTGAAGAACTGTGAAAAGAGAGGCACAGTGCAATGGAGATTGATTTGGATGAGTGACAAAAACTAAGATCCATTATTATTATGAGTCAGGTTAAACCAACAGAGCAGAAGTCCCGGGAAATGGGAATAGTTTATTAAAGTCTGAAGGTAGTGAGTGATTCAAGAAAGGGTAAAGGGGACCAGTGCCAAGATTCCAAGCAATTACTCTATTCAGATCTAGGCCCAGCTATTATGTGGGAATAAAAGGAGTAGATCCCAGGGCTGTAAGGAAGGGCTTAAAAAAAAAAACTAAGCATTGCATCAGAACCCTGCCCAAGGAACGTAGCTGACAGGCCTCCTGGACCAGCAGGGGTACAGAGTGCTAGGTGGCAAATAAAGTTCAAGCTTAAGGATCCAAATTGAGCCAACACCACAGAACCAGGAATATGCAGTTGGAGGACTCATTTGACACCAGAGTCAGAAAATTGCAATGAATTCCAGAAAATCTACATGGGAATCTTCTGATCGATTACATCTCAGAAAAAGATGAGCAAGGCAGACAATCACTGAGTCAAAATCAGTGGTTCTCAAATTGGAGCGTGAATCAGAATAACCTAGAGGGATTGTTAAACAAAGATTCCTGCAACTCCCAGATATTCTGATTCATTATGTCTAGAATGGAGCAACAATACACATTCCTTTTAAGTGTACATGAACACTCACCAGAACAGACCATATATTAGGCCATAAAACAATATCAATATATTTAAAAGAATTGAAATCACACAAAGTATGTTTCCTGACTAAAATGGAATGAAATTAGAAATCAGTAACAAAAGAAATTTGAGAAGTTCACAAATATGTAGAAATTAAACAAAATAGTCCTAAATAATCAATGTTTCAAAAAAGAAATCATAAGCAAAATTAGAAAATACTCTGAGATGAATGAAATTTTAAAAAACATACTGAAATATGTAAGATACAACTAAAGTAGTACAGAGAGGAAAATTTATAACTGTAAAAATCTACATTTAAAACAAAATATCTTGGAGCACCTGGGCTGCTCAGTGGTTGAGCGTCTCTGCCTTTGGCTCAGGTTGTGATCCTGGGGTCCTGGGATTGAGTCTCACACTGGGCTCCCTGCAGGGAGCCTGCATCTTCCTCTGTCTATGTCTCTGCCTCTCTCTGTGTGTCTCTCATGAATAAATAAATAAAATCTTTAATTAATTAATTAATTAATAGAATATCTCAAATCAATGTAAACTTCTGCCTTAAAACTGAAAAAAGAAGGGAGGGCAAACTTATTCAAGGTTGGCAGAAGGAAGAAAATAATAAAGATAGAGAGCTAAATAAAATAGAAAAAATATAGAAAAAAATCAATAGAAGCAAAAGTTCTTTTGCTTTTTAAAAGTCAACAAAATTCATAATACTTTAGCTAGGCTGACCAAGAAGTAAAGAAAGAAGACTCAAATTACCAAAATCAGAATAGAAGAGGGGACATCACTACAGACCTTACAGAAATAATAAGGATTATAAGAAAATACTATGAACAATTGTATGCCAACAAATTGTATGCAGATGAAATGAACGGTTCCCTAGAAAGACACACACTACAATAATTTACTTCAGAAGAAATCAATAATCTGTATATACCCACAAGTAACAAGCCTAAAATAGTAATCTAAAACTTCTCACAAAGAAAAGCTTAGATATAGATAACTTCACTGGTGAATTCTATCAAACTTAAAGAATTAACACTAATCCTACACAAACTCTTGCAAAAAGTAGAAGAGGGTAACAGTTCCCAGCTCATTCTTTAACATCACCATTACCCATATACCCAAACCAGACAAAAACAATACAAGACTACTACAGACCAACATCTCTTATGAAGATAGACATAAAAACTTCCATCAACTTAGGAGCAAGCTAAAACCAGCAACAAATAAAAAGAATTGTATCATGACAAACTAGATTTATGCCAGGAATATGTCTGATTTAACATTTTTAAAAATCAAACAATTTGACACAATTTTATAAAATAAAGAGCAAAAAACCACATGATCATTTCAGTAGATGGAGAAAAAAACATGTGATGATATCTACCACTCTGTCATGATAAAAAGACTCAACAAATTAGGAATAGAAGGGAACTTTCTCAATCTGATAAAAAGGCATCTCTGAACAACACACAGCTAACATGATGTTAAATTGCAAAAGATTTAATGCTTTCTCCTTAAGATCAGGAATAAGATAAGGATGTCTGCTCTCATTATTTTTTTTTTTTAAGACTTTATTTATTTGAGAAAGAGAAAGATCACAAGTAGGGAGAGGAGTAGAGAAGCAAACATCCCTCTGAGCAAGGAGCCCAATGTGGCACTCAATCCCTGGGATCATGACTTGAGCCAAAGGCAGATGTTTGACTGAGTCGCCCAGGTGACCCTGCTCTCACCACTTCTATTCAACATTTTACTGGATATCTAGCCAGGGCAACTAGGCAAGGAAATAAAAAGACATCCAAATTGGAAAGGAAGTAAAATTAACTCTACTTTCATATTACATGATCTTATATAGAGAAAATTCTAAGGAATCTACCAAAAATTATTGTGACTGCTAACTGAGTTTAGCAAGGCTTTATGATACAGGATTAATATTTTAAAAAATACTATAACTCTATGCAATACCAATGAACAATTTAAAAATTAAATTACAAAAATAAAATAATTCCATTTAAAATAGCACAAAATACCTAGAATTAAGCAAAAGTGCATGACTTGTACACTGAAAATCATAAAACACTGTTGAAAGAAATTAAGGAATATCTAAATAAATGGAAAGATATTCGCTGTTCAAGGACTGGAAGACTTAATATTATTCAAATGACAATGGTCCTCAAATTTGTTACAAATTTAATGCAAATTCTATCAGTATCCCAACTGGCATTTTAATGAAAAAGATTTTTGCCAAACTGAACATAAATTTCATATAGGAATGTAAAGTATCTGGAATAGCAATAATAATCTTGAAAGAAAAACAAGTAAGACTCACACTTTCCAATTTCAAATCTTAGTACACAGTTGAATAATAAGGACCAAAGAGTACTAGCACAGGTATAAACTTATAGATAAATAAAATAGACTTAACAGTCCAAAAGCTTATGGTCAATTGATTTTTGAAAAGGGTGTCAAGAAAATGAGGAAGGAGCAATTTTCAAGCAAATACAGTTGGGATAACATGGAAAAGAGTTAATTTGGACTCCTACCTCACACCATACCAAAAAATAAATAAATAAAAAACCTTAAAATGGATCATAGATTTAAATTTCAGGGTTAAAATTTTTTACACTCCTAGAAGAAAATATAAAAATAAATTTCTGTGACCTTGAATAGGAAATGGTTTCTGAAATACAACAGCAAAAATGCAAAAGCAAAAATAGATAAACTGGACTTTATTAAAACTAAAAACTTTTGTGCTCAAATGATACCATCAAGAAAGGAAAGGAATCCACAGTCTTGGAGAAAATATTTGAAAATGATATCTTTGATAAGGGTTTTATATATAAAAAATATTTTTAAAAAACCTAACAATAGTGAAAGGGCAAGTAATCCAACTTAAAAATGGGCAAAAGATTTGAACAGACATTTCTTCAGAGATCTACAAATAATAAAGACATGAAAGTATACTCAACATCATTAGTTATTAGTGAAATACAAGTCAAAACTACCATGCAATACCGATGTACATCCATTAGGAGGGTTATAATAAAAAAGACAACAATAACTTTTAGTGTGGATACAAAGAAAATGGAACCCTCATACAATGCTGGTGAGAATATAAAACAGTACAGCCACTTTGGAAAATTTGGAGAAATATTAATAATAGGGTTTCTCAAGATATTAATAATAGGATTACTATATGACATAGTAATTCCATTCCAGGAAATGAAATTTAACCTTTGGTACACATGAAGAGTTGGACATGAAAATTTAAAATAGCATCATTCATAATAGTAAAAAAGTAGAAACAATGCAAATATTCCTCAATGAATGAAGGATCAACAAGTGTGGAATATCCATTCAATAGAGTATCATTCAGCTTTCAAAAGGAATGAAGCACTGATAAATGCTCCAACATAGGTGAGCCTTGAAAACATTATCCTAAGAAGCCAATAACCAAAGACCACATTTTGTATGATTCCATTTATAAAAAATGTCCCAAATAGGCAAATCCACTGAGGCAGAAATTATAATAGAGCTGCCCAGGGCTATGCTGGAAGAGGAAGATGTGGAATGACTGCTGGTGGGTATAAGATTTTTAGGTGATGAGAATGTTCTAAACTTAGATTGTAGTGATCATTACATAACTCAGTGAATACACTAAAAACTTTTGAGGCATACTTTAAATAAATAGATTTTGGGAAGCCCCGGTGGTGCAGCGGTTTAGCGCCGCCTACAGCCCAGGGCGTGATCCTGGAGACCCTGAATCGAGTCCCACTGTCAGGCTCTCTGTATGATGCCTGCTTCTCCCTCTGCCTGTGTCTCTGCCTCTCTCTCTCCGTCTCTATGAATAAATAAATAAAATATTAAATAAATAAATAAATAAATAGATAGATAGATTTTATGATATGTGAAATGTATCTCAACAAAACTGTTTTTGTTAAATGACCTTATGATTTATGTGTACTTATTTAAAAGTAAGGTTTGTTTTGTTCTTTGGGTACTTGGAAAAGGGGGGATTTTGGGGGCCATGGATTGAAAGTCTGGGTTGAAAACAGAATCTTACACTAACTAGTACATGCAACTCTTCTAATATTAAGGAATTTACCAAGGAAACTGAACTAACACTGCTCCTCCTCTAAACTCCCAAAGCCAAATCATCTATCATCTTTCCCTATATAAAGTTTCACTTAGGAGCTAATTTTCATTGCTTAGATAAAAGGAGATTTATTCTGGAGGCTCCAAGAGATTCTTTTCTAAAAGAACTTTTGCTCTTTAACTTAGGAAGACTTAACTCAGGGATTAGGAGATGGAACACTGCAAAACTATTCCTAAAACTGTGCCCTATATGTGGTTTTTCCACACTGAGAGAGGTAAACTTAGAACAAGGTCACATTTCCTCTCCTGGTTTCTCTTTGGCACCAGTTGTGTAGGGGGAGAAGCAGAGAGGAGTGCTACACAAAAGACTGGTCTCTGGCCTCTAACAGAATGCTGAAGGCTGGCTGTGACTTAGACTTCCCAAGTGACCAGCTCACCTGTGGGGCCGCCTGGGCCCTGGGTGAAGGGAAGAAAGTAGAGCCGATCAGGTTTCCAGCTTTGAAGTAAAGAATGAGCCAGAATGAAGAAGCTCCTGATCAAAGGCGGCTAAACGATAAGAAAGGCGACAGTGCTTCTCCAGGGAAAGCCTGGGCACCTGTGGCCAGCAGGGGAGACAGCATCAAACCCTCTGAATGGGCGTTTTTGTTTCTGTTCCTTTTGACAACAGGAAACATTTGAAGCAATTGGAACCAGCGATTTGTAAGTCAGATCAGCCTAGTGCACTGGTTCTAAAAATTGATATGCATCAGAATCACTTGGGGAAGTTTCTGGAAATACAGTATCTGGGTTTCACCTTCTAGATGCGCCTACAGTTTAATAACCATTGGCTCAATGTTGGGAATTACCACCAATCTGGAAGGGGAAACTATTTAGGGGAAATATATGTCCTTTGTATTACTGTTATCCTAGATTTTCAAATGTTCACCAAAACCCTCAAGGAAGAAAGAGGTTATATTCAGTAAATCTAATCTACCAATTCTCTGAATACAGCATAGACAATTCAGAGGACTCTCTCTGGGGACCCAAATGCCCTTGTTAATGTTCCAGGCACTAGGCTAAGTACTAGGGGTAGAGATGAATAACACAGACCTGTTCCCAAGAACTCAGCACCACCTTGTTGGAGAGACAGACATGTAAACAAAATAAATGAAGTATTATAAGAAGAATGTATGAGGCCCTGTTCCAGCTCAGGAAGAGAATGACTAACTCTGCCTGGAGGGTAGGAGAGGCAACAGAGGCTTTCCCAAAAACACAAAGTTGGAAGCTAGACTTTGGTGTTGGGGAGTGGCTTGCCTCCCTGGCATTGGGAAGTGCAGGTGGCCTGGCAAGGAAATGGGAAGATTCAAGTCCTAGGGGAAGCTGTGCAGAGACACAGACCTGTAAACCCTGGGAAGTTCAGGATGGCAGGAATACAGAGGAAGCCGGTGATAGGGTGGTTGGGGACAAGGTAGAAAAGCAACCTCCATATGAAAGAACCTATAAACCCCATGAAGGAGATCTTTGGACTTTGCCTGTAGGGGATGATCACTTAATGTAGGAATTTCTCTCTGTCTATGAACCTAAAGAACCCAGAATCTTGGACACAAAACTGTTATTCAAGTCCAGTAAGTTTGAATTAGGAAAATTATAAGGGATGTGTCTCCAGAATTATAACAACACAGTATTTATTTTTCATTTGATTTGGCAAGTTCCAAAATAAATACTAATTCAATCAGTATTTGCATACTTCATAGTCTAAGAGAAAAATTCATAGGTATTTATCACATATGCTTCTCATGGCCTCACAGCAACCACACAAAGTAGATGCTACTGCCTCAAACTTCTAGAAGAAGAAATTTCTTAGAAAAGCCAAATAGCTTATATTATATAGCTTATTTAAGTAGTAGACCTACAACTCTAGCACACATTTTCTGATTATTAGTCTTACAATTTTCCTATAAGATGTGGATTGAGCAAAAGTGTAACTCTAAACAAATACACAGAATTAAAGACCAGAGTGTATACCATGAAGCCATCTAAAAGAGATATTAAAGGGAGAAATGTTAGGATTTCTCTATATGTCAGAATCAGTCTGGCTAGGCGAGGTTTATAAATATCCAACCACAATCCTAAAAAAGAACTTTCAGAGGCTTACTACAATAACAGGTAACTTCTTGCTTGCTTCATAACCTGATGAAGTTTAGGGGGGATATCCCTGGCTGCCTTTCCTCACCCTGCTAACTCAGGGTCCAGACTTTCCATGTTGGGGCCATACCTTCTATGATTGTGAGGTTACCTTGGCATCCCCCAATCCAGCAAATAGGACTTTGTAGAACTTTCTCACTCTGACTCTTGATTCAACCATGTGACTTACTCTGGCCAATGAGATGTTAGAAAATGTGACACCAGCAGAGGCTTGAAAAAACACCACACACTTGGCCTTGCTCATCCTCGCACCTCTCCCATCTGATACCCACATCCCGCTGTTTTAACACTTGAACACTATGTGCTGTGGGGGAATAAATATGTCCATTATTAAATGACATCACCTTTCTTGTGACAAAGTATATATGTGATCTACAAAGCTTTGTACAAATGTCAATTGCCTATCAAATTATAATTATCATCCTAATAATTACCATGTCCAGGCCATCCATATATTACTGGAATAAACTGGAATAATATTTTAAACTCAGGAATGGCTGATACAATCTGATGAAGAGTGACAAAAGATAAACATTCTTAAAAATTATGTGTTCTTAACCAAACTAAACTAATTATGCTCTACTTTAGGTTCTTTTGGTAGATCATGGCACAGCCACTAAAGAGTTTGAGGTAAGTGAGTTAGTTTCCCCCAACTTCACTACAAGGTTAACAAATTCAAGTCTCAAGCCAAAGTCCACCACATATATGGACGTTAATTTAGCAAAAAACCTGACTGTAAATTTAATGATGGTATAGCAGTCTATATAAGTGCCTTGACTACTCCTTGCATGATAGTTCACTTAAGGTGGACACAGCATTCCTTTTGGAGTTGGGCTCAGGTAATCATCTATCCCCTAAAATAAAAAACTAGACAGCATCACTTAGGAACTGGTTAAGACGTATTTGCACTAATTGAATCCTAATTCCCTTTTTATGTTTCATTGGGAATATCTCTAAAAAAATTGTAGCCTTTAATTTTGCCCATTTCTGATATTCATTACACTTCTCAACAAGCCACTCAGTTTCACCATTTGTGAAATTTGTCACATTGAGTATACTAACTAGAAAAACCATGATCAAGGGAGGAATAAGAGATGAGTTCATGATAGGTGTTCCTATACTATGGCATTCTCTAAGTAATACCAATTGGCTGCCCAGATTGTGCATTTTTGATGAAGAGGACTGACACTTGAGTTAAAGCTGAAGCTAACTGACAAACACATGATGCTACACTGACTAGGCTGAGGCACTATGACATATCTCAGAGGGATGGTAATCCCATGTCACTGGGGAATCAGGTCATTGCTTGTCCCACCTCCAAACACTGTGGATGTCTCTTCTCTGAGCTCTTTATTATACCACTATTCTCATGGTGATGTATCTGATAACATGGTGTAGAAGTGTTTTATGCTTGGCACACCTGAAGATTCGCACAAAAAAAGTCATTCAATTTTAGCTATGTCTCCCTATAGGCTGTGGATATTAGGCAATATTCCTCTAGTCTGTAAAGACAAGTTAGACAGAACTGGGGGTACATTAATTTCCAGAGGTTCACAACCTTGCTGGAGTTCTACCTGTAGAGTTAACTGCTTCCCTGGCAAGAAGGAAGATATTTTATGAGATTGACTGGTTTGGATCTCACTATATAGTTCACTGTCTGGGAGAAAACAGAAAGCTTTGTCTGGCTTTCAGGTATACTCCCTTAGACAAACTCCCTTGCCTGACCCATGGAGATGTGGTAACTTGCAGCAGTGCTAAAGCAGGATTATGACTCCCACGCTGACATTAGCAACTGATTGAAGTGTGGTTTCAGGCACGGACAGGAGGAAATAGCACAGAACAATACAGCCAAGTTCATTGTGCTAATTCGGAGCTACAGCTCCCTGAGAACCAGATGTGAATTGAATAGAAAGGATATTATCGGCTCAAGGTTCTATTGGTTGGTGTAGAAAAGAGGGCTTGTGGTGTATCTGTCAACTTCATCTGACTCAACCATCATTTCAATTTTTTCTTAAGTTTAGTCCTCTCTCCTTTCTCTTTTTTTCCTGCATGACTGGCAGATGCTTTGTATTCATTAGAAAAAAAGAAAAAAAATGGGAAAATAGTACTCCAGATCCAGACTGTGGCCTCCACTTCAAAGAACAAAGAGAAACAACGAACTAGGGGTGGTGGAAAGGGAGGAGGGCACGGGGTGTGGGTGAATGGGTGACGGGCACTGAGGGGGGCACTTGACGGGATGTGCACTGGGTATTATTCTGTAAGTTGGCAAATTGAACACCAATAAAAAATAAATTTATTATAAAAAATTTAAATGAAATAAAATTTAAAATAAAAAACCAAAAAACAAAGAACAAAGAGGGAAAAGATGACACTGATAAGCACTTTATGTTTACTAGTACATCTGTCTTACAAAACCCCTGGTTATTAGGGATTATCATCATAGTTCAACAGATGAAAAAACTGAAGATAAAGGTGTTTCAGTAATTTGCCTATGGTTACCAAGGTAGTAACTGATGGAAATAGGATTCAAGGCCAGATTTATTCATTCATCCAACCTACTCCAACCATCCTATTTCATCACTCCCTCTCCTGACATCAACTGTCCTGATTTACTTCATTTGTTCTACTAGTATTCACTGGGCAAGAGTTATATGCTAGTTATGTGCTAGGTACTGAAGAATTTCTGATGCTTTTTCTATTCAGCATTTATTTCCCTTCTTCTTCCTCTTCTTCCTTTGGGGAGTGCCTTTTCCTAAATTCCTGCTCATATGGCTTGAGTAAGCCTGATCCCATCATTTGGCTCTGGAAGCAATCAAGCATCCCTGGCCCCAGTAGTCTGTTGAGGAGTGGATGTGATCCAATATGTGTCACTGAGAATCAGACTGGGGGCTTTCCCTGGAACAATTAGCAAAGAGAAACATCTTTGGTTAGAGCAGGTGGTAGAACTTAAGCCTAGAATTTTTCAAGCCATCTTTCTGAAACATGGCAGGAAATTCACTGAAGATGAAGTACTTGAAGAAAGCTGAGCCAAGAGATGAGGAGAAAACACCAGTCGTGTGCCTGACTCCTGACTTACTTGGAACTTGGACATGAACCTCTAAATTTTTCAATTACATTACTCCAAAAGATGTCATTTCTTTCTTTCTTCCTCTCCTCTCCTCCCTTTCCTTCCCTCCCTAGGTTCATGAATACTTCTAAGGAGAATCTGGTAGGAAAGGAAGCAGAGAAGAGGGAAGGTAAACTGATTCTCAGGTATCTGGCTTGTACAACCTAATAGCAGATTTTCTCATTTAATGACATAGAGATCAATGGTTGAACAGAACATAGGCCAGGGAGGTAAAGAAATGAATTCAAGCTCAATCCTATTGAGTTTGAAGTATCTTTGAGATATGTAAGTGGAGATATTGAGTAGGCAGATAGAATTAAGAGCCTATGTCTGGAGCTTAGACAATGAGGTTTTAGAGAGAGAGAGAAAAAAAAAAAAAAAACTCTGGGAGGCACTGACTGAGGCTAATTGAGGCTGTGGGTGTGAATGACATTGCTTAGGAAAAAGAGTGTAGAGTAAGGAATGCTGAAAGGCTAAGGCTGAGACATGTGATACTCCACAATTTAGTATCTGCTGTTAAAAATAATTTTTATGAAAATATAAAGCATCACTGTCATAAACATTTAAAATGTGCATATTTAAAGACTTCTTAATTAATTTTGAATTATTGAAACAGACAGATCTGACAACTTGGTTCAATCCTCATTTTGATTTACAGATTCAATACAATCCCTGTCACAATCTCAGCTGGTGCTGTTGCTAAAATTGACAAGCTGATCCTAAATTCATATCAAAATGCAAGAGGCAAAAACAAAAAAAGAAAGAAAAAAGAAAAGAAAAGAAATGTAAGAGGTCTAGAAGAGTCAAAACAATCTTGAAAAAGAAAAAAAAATTGAAAGACATATTTTGTAATTTCAAATCTTAGTACAAAGCTATAGCAATCAAGACGATGTGGAATCAAGACTAGCATGAGGATAGACACAAGGATCAAAGGGATGGGATTGAGAATCCCATTGTCAATGTAAACTCTAACATTTATAGTCAATTTTCAACAAAACACAGATAGTTCAATGAAGAAAGAACAGTTTTCTCAACAAAGTGCTGAGATAAATGGATATTTACATACAAAAGAAGGAATTGGAACCTTTATTTTACATCATACACAAAAATATCTCAAACGATTGTAAACTTAAATGTAAGCTAAAACTATTAGAATAACACATCTTTGTGAGCTTATGTTAGGCAATTATTTCTAACATTATACCAAAAGTGTAACTGATAAAAGAAAAAATAAATTGGGTTTCATCAAAATTTAAAACTTTTGTGCTTTAAACTACATTATCAAGAAATGAAAAGACAGTCATTGTAAGTTCCTTCAAATGCCAAATATACATTTACCATTTGGCCTAGCTATTCTATTCCTAAGTATATACCCAAGAGAAATGAGAACATATATCTACACAAAATTTTGTACACTTCTGTTCACAATGCCATTATTCATAATAGCCAAAAAGTGGAAATAACCCACATGACCATTAACTGATGAATGGATAAACAAATTGTAGTTTATCCATATGATGGAATATTATTTATAATAGTATAAAGTATAATATTATAAAGTAACTGAGTATTGGCACATGATACAACATGTATAAATCTCAAAAATATTATCCTAAATTCAGGAAGACAATCAGAAAAAAATATATACTGTATGACTTCCTTTATATAAATTGTCTAGAATAAGTATATCTGTAGAAACAGAAAACAGATTAACACTGACCAATTGCCCTTGGAGGGTGGGAGGACAAGAGGGTGGTCAGCAAATGACTGCTAATTGATACAAGGATTCTTTTTAAGGTAATGAAAATGTTCTAAAATTAGATTTTGCTGATGACTACACAACTCCATAAACATATTAAAAACTGAGCTGTATATTCACTGAGTTGAAAATGGATGAACTTTATGCAATATAAGTTATAAACATATATGCTGTATAAATATAATAAAGTTGTAATAAAGAGTATGCAAATTGAAACTAACACCTTTATAGATCAAGAATATTGAGGTGTGCCTGGGTGGCCCAGCTGATTAAGTGTCTGCCTTCAGCTTAGGTCATGATCCTACGGTCTTAGAACTGAGTCCCACATCAGGCTCCTTGTTCAGCTGGGAGCCTGCTTCTTCTTTTCCTCCATGCTTGTGCTCTATCTCTCTCTCAAATAAATAAAAATTTTACAATAATTTAAAAAAGAATATTGAAATGAAGTTGCAATGGGCTCAAAACTGGCTTTTCCACAGGGAAGAGGGTTGTTCCTCCATAAATACAATTCATTTGCATATCTACAGATAGGAATCATTTGCACTGACATCAGTTCTGTACAGCATAGAGAATTAAAAACAGCTTAAAGCAATGAGAGACCCAGAATGTCCCCATGCAGAATCAGAATCAGAAAACTCAGAAGGATACTTAATTCTAAAGTACAGATTTTTCCCTACTTTGATTACAACTATCAATTTCTTTTGTTGCATAAAAAAAACACTTAAAACCCAATGGTTTAAAATCAAACACTTTTTTTGCTCTGGATGTCTCAGGTAGGTGATTTGAGCTCAACTGCACAGCTCATCCAGTGTCAGCTGCTCAGGGATCTTGGTTGGAATGGTTTTAGCTGGGATAATCCATCTCTGCTCCGTGAGGTCTAACTCACATGAGACAAGTCATCCCAGCTCACATGGTCAGATATCCTTTAGCACAATAGCTTGATATTGTTCACATGACACTATCAGGTATTACTCAGTCTTGGAAAAGACATAGTGTCACTACCACAACATTCTATTGGCTAAAGCAAGTCACAGAGGCCAGCTCAGATTCAAAGAGGTAAGGAAACAGACTTTACCTCTTACTGGGAAGAACTCCAGGGTCATGTTGCAGATTGTACAGGTAGAGTAAGTAGATTAATTAGGGCCATTTTTGCAACCAATCTACCATAATACTCTTTTGTAATATTCTATTCTTCTGCTTCTTTAGAAAATTTACCTAGATTTGCAACCACATACTGATTAATGTGTTTATTTGTAAATGCCTCACTTCTAGTAGATGAAAGCTACATAGGGGCCAAGACTATGTTGGTTTTTACTTAAGTTGGATGTTTGCTCCTCACATATTTTTTGGCATATAATAAGCACTAAGTGAATGAATAATTAGTTGCCCTGTGGCTAATTCGCCAGGTTGATGCAAGCACTGGGAATAAAGTATTGGCAATATGACCTAGACAGATCTAGTAACTGACTATCTGATACCCAATTAGAAAGTTATGGCTGGTGACAGCTCATGTATCCATACCACCCATTGCTGGAAAGGACAGGACAGCCTAAAGACAATCCATAGACATATTAAATCAGTTGAGAACATCTTAGAACACTTTGGCAAAGAGGGCAAAGGTACAGTAGTCCCACATGTGTTGACAATGTCAACTAGCAGTTGAAAGATTGTTAAAAATTATACATGCCCATGCCTACTCTAAGATTTTGAGTCAGTGGGTAAAGAATGGGGCATAGGCATGCAAACTCAAGACAGTCAGTTGGTTCCAGTTTCCAGTTTCCTTGAATTCCCAGCAATAGCTCACTGCAAACTCTTCCAGCCTCCAGTAACAGCCAGCCAGTCATGGTTCTAATTACCAGCTCTGCAGGGTCACTCTCTTGTGTTTCTGGGATATCAGCTTCAGTTTGGAAGCTTCCTCATCTTAGAAGTCAGGGTCACCACTGCAAGACTTTTTTTTTTTTTTTCAAGCTTTCTCCATTTTAGTAATGCCCAATGTCTTCTCTTTTCTCCTCAAATCCCAGGGTCATAGTTCTTCCTGCAATTACTTGTTATATTAGTTTTCCAGTTTTGCCTTTTCCTACTCACTATATCTCCTACGTTAAATACTTTGTGTTAAAACAGCTGGTGTGTCTTTGGTTTTCTTGACCAGGTCTTAACTAATGTACACATTAGGGTCCAAACACATTCATCCTTCTCATAAACACCTGGCACTTTCCTCCATGCAGCTCTCCTACTGAGGAAAGAGCTAAGGAGAGCAAAACCTTGCCAGCAACACTCTCACCCACACTGATTGTTTGGAAAACCCCACCCAGAATGATGTCTCTACACACCCTGAAGCCCAGAATATCCCCACCAACTTGTGGAACATGTTGCACACATATGACAATTCCAATAGCAAACATCTGTTTCAAGATATCAGAGGCTAATCTATTTGGCCTGCACAAATGGACCCAGATGCATAGAGGGGAGAGAAGCAATTTAGTTTCACTTGTTAGTAGGGGTTTTGCTGGAATGTGAAGGGTGATCCAGGTCCCACCCTGCTGGCTTCTGGAACAAAAGTAATTACATTGGCCACTCAGGAAAATATCACTCTTTACTTATACAGCATGTTTGATTCCACAACAGTAGATGGCAGAACCTGATTCTAAGCATGTATGATTTTATAATCTTTCAAGATTATAATCTTGATAGGGATTATACTCTAATAGGGAAAAGTAGTATTGAATTACTCCTTCTGTCAACAGATACTTCTTTGGGATCAATGCTTCGTAAAGAAAGTGGGTCAGAAAACAGGACACAAAAGGACAACTGAGATTTCTTCTCTATAACCACAAACAATTTCCTTGCTTCCTGATGGTTCAGTTCAATAATATGCAAACATTTCTTTACCAAAAATATTATATACAATACCCATGCCCAGTATGAAATATAACTCTTTATGAAAACAGAGTCTAATGGGCAGCCCGGATGGCTCAGTGGTTTAGCACTGCCTTTGGCCCAGGGTCTGATCCTGGAGACCCAGGATCGAGTCACATGTCAGGTTTCCTGCATAGAGCCTGCTTTCTCCCTCTGCCTGTGTCTCTCATGAATAAATAAGTAAAACCTTAAAAAAAAAAAAAAAAAAGAAAGAAAACGGAGCCTATTAAAAGTCTTTACATACACCAAATCCATCTGTATTTTAGGGCCCAGTTCAAATAATATTTCTTCCAAAAAAACCTTGTCAGATTCCACAGCTAGAAGTAAGATGTCCTCCCCTTCACATCCCACGATACTTAATCTATTCTGTCCGCAGGCATTCACTTATTTTTTCCTTACTATATATTTAATGTTAATGTCCTATATCCCCTACCAGATTATAAGCTCTTTAAGATCAGGATAAATGGCAAGCATAACATACAATTAACAGATATGATTTATGAGTCTTGCTAGGACTTTACACCCTTTGTATTAATCTTCTGCACAGAGTTGTGATGAGAAATAAATCTAATTATTATTATTTTAAATATGAGGAAATCCAGTCTTGAGAAAGTTAATTTTTTCAAATTCAGAGAATTAATGAGAGTGAAGAGTTAGAGCCCAGTCTTACTGCCTCTAAATGCCATGCATCTGTCCATTATGCAATACCATTTGTACAGCTTTCACAGTTCCTAGCATGATACTTTTCAAAATAGAGGCACTCCATAAATATTAGATATGTAAATGCTGTATTAATTGAGACAGTTTTGTGTTTTATCATTACATGACTATAACCATGTGATCTGGCAGGAATATGGTACAGACAGAAGATGAGACTATAGCTCTAGCTCTGACTCATAGACACTAATTTCCTGTGCAAGACTAAATCAGATGTATTAACTCTGCTCAGCTTTATTGCCCATTATGGACAGATGAGAAATTTAATATCTGCTGCACCTACCTTACAAGGTGGGTGGTAATAATGAAAGCAATCACTGTTTATTGGGAGCTTTCTATAAGACAGGTACTCTACTGGATACATTACACATGTGGCTATTCCATGACAGGATAGTAGTTAATATTTACTTTAGGATGCCTGGGTGGCGCAGTGGTTTGAGCATCTGCCTTCCGTTCTGGGCATGATCCCACGGTCCCAGGATCGAGTACTGCATCAGGCTCCCTGCATGGAGCCTGCTTCTCCCTCTACTTCTGTCTCTGCCTCTCTCTGTTTCTCATGAATAAATAAATAAAATCTTTTAAAAAAACATTTACTTTATATATGAAGTCACTAAGGCTTAAAAATGGTGACAAGTTACACCTACTGACACCCACTTGAGCATTTTATGCTGCAAAATGAGGAAAGTTGTAGTATACATACTAAGAAGGACATTATTCAGAGATATCCAAATACCAGTTTGACCATTCAGGGTTTAAAGCTCATCATATTTTAGAGCCTCAAAAGGGACTTTAAAACCTCTCTGAAAATGAGGACATGACTTCATTTTCTAACTGCTCCTTTTTTCTATAAAATTGGATTTCAAAGCTGAGATCATCAAGTAGCAAATGATGTAATTATGTAAGCAAACATCAGTTCCCATTTTTAGCAACTTTCCACATTGTTTGACTTTAAACTATGGGGAAAATCAAGGACATAATTTGTAGAAATAATTGGAAAATATTCAAATTATTAACGGTTGAATAAAGTATATAACATTCATGTTACTGTTTGAGGTTGGCCTTCACACTTGTACCCCATCAGCAGATCAATTTATTTTTATTTTTTTCCTTTTTCAACCTCAGTAGGGATTCACCAAATAGGTTAACTGGGTAGCCATGAAACAGAGTATTGGGGGAAATGATCTGGATTTCTTTCAACCTTATTAACCCTAATCTTTTGGGCAAGTCACCAGATTTCTCTACAGTCTTTTTTTTTTTTATTTTCATCATAAGGAAGAAAATGGATATTTAAGTTTATTGGGAGATTTGGGGTATTAAATAAAACAGTACATGTAAATATTTTATAAACACAAATATTTTATTAACCCGTTGCAAAAATTAAGGAAGGTGAGATGAGAGTCACTAAATTTGACACTGATGCCCACTTTGTGCTACTCTAGATGTAGAGCTGCTTCAACTTAGCTTAGGTCCCTCATCCACTAGAAACAGAAGAATATCCCTTGACACTCAGTCATAAATTTAATAGTGCTCAGAAGGTTGAAGGATACATAGGTGAATTTTATTTCCTTTTTTTCCTCCCTGTGTATCATTTATCAATTGCTGCATAACAGACCATACCAAAAACAGTGGCTTAAAACCACCACCATTTTATTTGCATAGGATTCTGCAGGTCAGCAATTAGGGCTTGGCTCTGCTGGGCACTTCTTTTGCCAGTCTCCGCTGAAGTCACTATTAATGGCTGCAGTTGCCTGACAGATCACCTGGGCTACAGAGACTAAAATGGCCTCAACTCACAGGTCTGGTGCTTGGGACTGGCTGCTGGTTGGGCTATCCATCATTAGTAGTCAATTTGGGCTTCTTCACATGACGGCAGCATTCTAAGACTGTAAGCCCCAGGAGCAAACTTCTCCCTGCATCATGTTTGCTGTCTTCCCTCAGCCAAAACTAGTCGCCTGAGCAATCCCAGGATCAAAATGGAAAGAGACTACATAAGGGCGTAGACTCAGGGAGGCATGATTCACTGGGGGTTGCTACTGTAACAGTCTACCACAATCATGAAATCCATAATCATTTCAAGGCCTAGTCAGGTTTTCTTAGAGTCTAATTAAATCCATTCTTCTTCCTTCTTCTTCTATGTAAGCTATTCATGGGTGACTATTACAGACTAAATATTGATAATCAGATAAATATTTTAATCTCTATAGTATTTTGTGTTTTCCAAAGCCCTCTTTATAAACCTTCTTTCATTGGAAAATGGCATTTTTCTTCATTTATACATGTAGTAGAAGTTAGGGACAGAATTCAATCTACAAAATATAGTAACTAAACTTGTAGCAAGGTTATAATTTAATTATTATTGTGACAATAATAATCACAACAGCATTTATTGACAATATACTATGTTCCAGGAACTTTATTAAATGATTTGTGTGCAGCGCCTCATTTGGTCTTCACAACAGTCTTACAAAGTTAGGCACAAATATATTCATATCATATTTGAAATTAAATTGCTAATACAAATATGATGGGATTAGCTAGGGTCACTATTCAGTATATACCAGGGCTAAGATAGCCTAAAGCCCACACATTAAATACCATTCATGTTATATGGTGTTTATATATGTGGTTATATATATATATGTATATATATAACCTTATATATAAGGGCTTGATTCTTTGCTGTTCTCACCCTCTGTGGAAGCTAAGTATCTGTAAAAAGTGAATCTTCACACTTTTGGAAATAAACAATACCTTTGATTATTAGGCTAATTTACATTTTCTCCCATTTGGTATAGCAGATGAAAACTTCTTCATCTCAACCATTACCACCACAGTGTCCTTTGTGCTGATAGCAAAGCATGTTACAGTAAGAAGGTACCATGGAGATCCTGTTTTTGTCAAGCTGCAGAATATTTTTTTTAAGGAATTCTTAAACACAAGCCAAACTGATAAAACGGATAGAAAATGAGGAATTCTTGAAATTCACTAGGTTTATATCAGTAACTTAACCTTGTGGAACACACAGGCTTCAGGTCAACAGAAAAGTGAGTTGTTTGTTCATGGTCATATGGCTAGCCAAGGTAGATTCAAGGCCAGAATTCTTTTCTGGATACCAAAACCATACTCTTCTTTTTAAGCCATACTCTTCCTTCTTTTTCCTACAGCCTCTCCACCATCAACTCAAATAAAACGATAGGCTGAGGGATGTCCTGAGTTTTTCTGCTTGTCTTCTTTGAGCCTATAAACACTATGAATTAATGTTTGTAAGAGTTCTTTCTCTTCTCCAAGACTTTTTGTTCAATATGGCATGTTATTTCATTCAACAGTTCCAGCTCATAGTTTTATGTATGTTTTCAGAGAATTCTCCAAAGCTGTAGATTTTTGGCCTTTGCTTTTGCCAAGTATTTTGGTGTAGCAAAAGGATGGAATGTAGGTTTAGAGATTTGTGACGTAGAATGTCCTTTTTTTTTTTTTTTTCTTTGCAGGTCACTGGTATTAGAGCAGCAGTCACCTTGAAGTCTATACATTTTTGCTGAACAAAACAGAGACCTAACAAAATATCTCTAGCAAAAACTACCCTAGGCATGCCCTATGGGGTTTGTAAAGCTTCGAATTTACCACTCAGGTGGTAGATCTGTGTGGCTACATTAGATGCCTGGTAGATCTGTGTGGCTACATTAGTATTAACCAAAAGGTGAATTAGTATTCACCTTTTGGTTAATACTTAAGGAAAAGAACATTTATACTTTGTCCTAAACTTTAAATCAAGGGCTTAACATAAGTTTATAGATGAAGCTGGGGATCCTGTCCTGTATCTCAGTCTTCCTTTCAATTCATGAAAAAAAAATATTAGAGAAGGAATAAAAGTAAGAAATTAGCAAAAGAAGTATCAAAGTTTCGGGATAAGTAACTAACATTTGAGTAGTGTGTTAAGCCAGTGCTTCTCTAACAGCATATGAATCACCTAAACATCCTGTTAAAATGCAGATTCTGATTAGGTTTGGGTAAGGTCTGAGAGCATGCATTTCACATAAGGTTCTAGAGTGATACTGATTGATCTACAGACCACACTTCAAAAAAAGTGGAAAATTCTATTATTACCCAAACTGTGTTGCTTAACTCTGAGATGGTTGATACTTTCCCCACCTCTTTGATGTCAGGCTTGGCCATATATGTTTTGGTCATTAAATGGGCAAAAATGATATGTTTTTTTCTAGTAGAGGCTTTAAGAGGTAATATATGAGCGTCCATGACTTTTTTTCCTTCTACAATAAGATCAGCAATGATCTAGGCAGATGTGTCTCAGTCAGCCTGCATGTGGGAATAAAGACACGTGGAACAAATCTACAGTCTGCAGAAGAAATGAGGTAGCATGGATAAGAAACAGAAAACCTTTATGGATGTAAGTGACTAAGATTTGGGGTTATTACTACAATATAACTTAGCTTCCTCTGACTGATAAAAGCCATGTGAATGGGGTGTGTGTGTGTGTGTGTGTGTGTGGTGGTGGTGGTGGTGTATATTTCTAGCTTTAAAGAATCATCTTCTATCACTTATTTGATTAGGGACACTGGCCAAGATAGCTCAATTTTCTAAACCTCAGTCACCTCATCTGCAAAATGGGAACAAATTTTGCTTTACTAAAAAAAATCTGGCTCTCTTGAAGTGTATTCCTTCTTTGTTAAATGAAGCTGAAAGCTACCCTGGTTCAGGATTACTTCCAAGAAAGAAAAATCACCTCCATTGGCAAACATAGTCTTTATCATAGCAGAGTCACTATCTAATAAGTTACAACTGCCTAATCTTGCCTGTAGAAACAGGGAAGGTTTCACCATCAACCACCATATCCAAAGATTGCAGGGCAGGGGAGAGGGAGGGGCGGGGACAGGCGGATCAGAATTAATGAGACACATGGCCTTGAGCTACGGTCTTAAACAAAAACTAAATCATACAACAACTGACATAACACCAGACATGGTTTTAGTTTTCTCCTTTTATAGGCATATTCAATTGGAAAGAAAATATTTATATTTGGGAATTTTTTTTTCTATCAGACTTTGGCCAAAGACTACAATTACCTCCTACGAAGCAGGGTAGTTGTATTCACCATAAGACATCTGCGCATGCTCCCTGCAGCCAATGCTAGAACAAATTTTTATAGACACAAGACTATTACACTTCAAGGGATGTTTTCATATAACTCTTCTTGAAAAATCTGGCCTCTGGTCCTTCTAATACCTCACAGGTTGCCATACAAGATAGATCTGTCTGGGTGCCAATTTGATCAACTGGAAATACTTTGGTTAAACACCAATCCAGTCTCTTTCCAGAATTATGCTTAATGGGAATTGGGCCCGGTGCCTATACTTTAGTTCAAGTAAGGTTACTTTAGGTAAAGCTTCTCTTCTGGTAGCACCCCAATGAAACTAGTTTTTAATGTAATTTCCATACTTGTAAAATTAAAGTATTTGCCAAAATTATCATGGTGGACATTTCTAGCTTTGGTTTCACATCTCCCTCTTCCTCCCCCACCATCCCAATTTCTTTCCCTCCCTTCAGAGAAAAGCCAGATTTTAATGATATACATATGAGAGTTCACAAACACAAAAAAGGTAACTCCTCACCCATAAACCTTTCATGTTCAGAAGGAATATCACTAATACATATGCCAAGGGTATATGCATATTCCTTTTCATCACTTTATGTCTTCTAGGGATTGTGCTTGGGGATTAAAATGTGGTAAACAGGAGACTGACTTCCAGTGGGGACTGTGAATCTTCAGAATGTGATGGAAAGGTACAGGCTCACAAAGCCATTATGGCCACCATGGCAACGGGGATGTGATGTAGCAAGTTTAAGGGACATAGCAAGGGGTCAGTAGGCTTTGCAGCACAGAAGCAAGTATATAGAGCAGCAGTGACAGAGCAGTGGGGCAGGTGCGGGTGTGCTATCCAGAGGTGAAGTACAAGGCAGCCATGATAAAAGTTGCCTTTCCTGGAGTTGGGTCTTGGCTAGGCTTTGCTCCTCTTGATGGCTAAATAAGTCTACTTTCCAGAATTCCTGTCTTTTCTGAGAATACATTATATTTTTTTCCTACTTGAGTTAAAAAAGTAACATTCTTTTGCTTGCCACCAAGAGCCTTTGGTCCAATAAAATGCTTTATTTCTAAAATTCTCAGGATTAACTTTTAAGAATTTTAGTTTTATAATTCTTCATGAATTATTCTCCAGAATTTGTTCTTTTCTTAAAAGCTTCTTACTCATAATTATAAGTCTTGTCAGGTCCTTCATTCAGGATTGAGACATTAAGTCATACATATACTTTACTTGATATGTCATCATAGAAATTAAATTTTGTTTTATGGGTCTATTAAAGAAGTTCATATAAACTTTTTGAAATAATACATAGCATCTGAGTTTCAAATTACTAATAGTATTTTCAGAAAATTATGCTGGAATAATTGAACATCTATCTACATACAACAAAAAAAGAATTTCACCATATTCAGAAATTAACTTAAAATTTAGAACCTAAAACTATGAAATTCTAGAAGAAAACAGAAGAGGTCAGAGGAAAGATGGTGGAGTAGGAGGACCCTAAGCTTGACTCATCCTACAAATACAAATAGATAGCACTCACATCATCAAAAATAACCCAGAAAATGATCCAAAGACTGGCAGAACAAACTCCATAACTAAAGATAGAGAGGAAGCTATACTGAAGAAGGTAGAAAGAATTAAAACATGGTCTGGGAGTGAAATGGATCCTGACTTCCACAGTGGGGTAGCTGGTGGCCCAGAGGAGGGTGAAAGATAGCCTTTCACACTCGGGAGCCTCAAAACAGGGAGGATGAATCCTCATAAGACTTGCCTCTGAAAGTAAGAGGAGACAAATTTCATGAGTTCTTACAACCAGCAGGACTTAGTCTGGAATTTAAAAAATCAGTGGCTGAGAGGGCATTTGGAATTAGAGTCATGCCCTTAAAGAGACAGCATGACAAACAGCTCATGCAGATAAAGCGTATAACTAGCAGTTTGAAAAATGCCAGGGGCAGAAAGGAGGACGAGTGATTTGCTCATCTTAGAGCATGGCATGGGAGACAGGGATCACAGGGAAACCCCTCCAGGAATAAAGGAGCTGGCAGGTACTAGTTCCCTCCCATGTCCCTCAGCATAAATGGCCACCTGTGGGAATGAGCACAGCACCAATACTCCTTACTAACTTGCCTGAACCAAACCCTGCTCACCACACTTTGGTGGTCACCCTTCCCAGGCACCATCACCTTAGTCCTGGTACTATGGGCCTGCTTCCCCTGAAGACCAGCTCAAAACCTGCCAAAACCACATTTCCTGACCTGCATGTTTTATGAGACCTCAGTTCTAGCAGCAGCGGGGGAAGGTCTCATTTTGCAAGCAGACCACTGCACACCATGTTAAAATATGCCCCATTCTTGCTGGAGACCAAATAGTGCCTACAATAGGCAAAAAGAGTCTTTGCAGACAATTGGACTAAAGGAAAAAGAGGCTGAGACTAATAGCAGAACACATGCAACTTACACAGAAGATATACCCTGAAACACCAGGCCCCAGGGAACAGGGAACACTGCACTGCAGGGCACTACAGGACCTCTTCTTCATAAGGCTATTATCATTAAGAGCAAGAGAAGTAGCTGACTTTCTCAACACAGGAAAAAAACAAAACAAAACAGAGAGTCAGACAAAATGAGGCAGACAGAAAAATATGACCCAAATTAAAGAACAGAACCAAACTACAGCAAGAGAGCTAAGCAAAAAGGATATAAATGATAGAGAATTTAAAGTAATGATCATAAATGTATTCACTGGATGTGAGAAAAAATTGGAGGACATCATTGAGACAATTAACACAGAGACGAAAACAAATCAGAGATGAAGAACACAATAAATGAAATTAAAAATACCCTTGATGGAATAAATAGCAGGCTAGATGAAGCAGAGGAATGAACTAACAACCTGGAAGACAGAGTAACAGAAAGTAACCAAGATGAGTAAAGGTGAGGAAAGACAATATGCAAACTAAGAATAGTCCTAGGGAACTCAGTGACTTGTCAAGTGTAATAACACTGTCATTATAGGGATCTCAGAGGAAAAAAGAGAGAGAAAGTGGGGCAGAAAAGTTCTTTGAAGGAATAATAGCTGAAAAATTCCCTAATCTGGGGAAGGAAAGAGATATCCAGATCCAGGAGACACAGAGATTTCCACCACCCCAACAATATTCAACCCAAGGAGGTCCACAGCAAGATATATAAAAATTAAAATGGCAAAAATCAGTATGAAGAAAAACTTTCAAAAGAAAGAAGAGAAAAGAAAACAGTTACATATAAGGGAAATCCCATCAGGTTATCAGCATATTTTTCAGAAGAAAATTTGCAGGCCAGAAGAGAATAGCATGATATAATCCAAGGCTGAAAGAAAAATCTGCAGCCAAGATATTACTATCCAGCAAGACTACCATTCAGAATAGAAGTAATAAAGTGTTTCTCAGACAAACAAAAACTAGAGGAGTTCACGACCACTAAACCAGTCCTACAAGAAATACTTTGAATGGATAGATCATTAGTGAGAGTATAAAAAGTAAAAAACCACAAAAACAGTAAAAATAAATATTTCTATAAAAATTACTCAAGGGATTCATAAGATAAAAGGATGTAAAATATGACACTATATATCTAAAACGGGGGGAAGGGGCAGGGAGGAGTAAAGAATGGGTTCAAACTTAAAAAGCCATCAACTTAATACAAACTGCTAATATAGATGTTACATACAAACCTAATGATAACCATAAGTCAAAGCCAGTAATAGATGTGCTTAGAATAAAGGGAAAGGAATCCAAGTATATCTAAAGAAAGCTAACAAACCATGAAAGAGAGAAGAAAACAGAAAATCTATATAAACAACCACAAAAAGGTAACAAAATGACAATAAATACATATCTATAAAAAATTAAATGGTAAGTGGACTAAATGATCTAATCAAAAGACACAGGGTGACAGAGTGGATACAAAAAAAAAAAACACAACTGTATGCTGCCTATAAGAGACTAATTTCATACTGAAAAACACCTGTAGATTGGAAGTGGGGGGGATAAAGAAACATATATCATACAAATGGATATCAAAAGAAAGCCAGGGTAAAAATACTTAGACAAAATAGATTTTAAAACAAAGACTGTAACAATAGACAAAGGATAATATATAACCCTAAAGAGGACATTCCAACAAGAGGATATAACATGGGAGCACCAAATACATAAAACAGCTAACAGTGAACAGAAAGGAAATAACTGATAGCAATACAATAATAATAGGGGACTTTAACACCTCCACTTATATCAATGGACATATCAGCTAAATAGAAAACCAACAAGGAAACAATGCTTTGAATGACACACTAGAACAGATGGATTTAATATATTCAGAACATTCTATCCTAAAATCCTAAAAGAGCAGAATACACACTCTTTTCAAGCATACAATGGAACATTCTCCAGAACATATCACATATTAGCCCACAAAATGAGCCTACATATTAGCCAAAAATTCAAGATTGAAGTCATATCATGCATCTTTTCTGACCACAATGCTATGGAACTAGAAATCAGCTACAAGAAAAAAATCTGAAGAGAACATGAATATATGGAGATTAAATAGCACGCTGCTAAACAATAATGGGTCAACCAAGAAATCAAAGAAGAAATTTAAAAATTATATAGAAACAAATAAAAATGAAAACACAACAGTCTAAAACTTTTGGGATGCAGCAAAGTGGTTCTAAGAGGGAAGTTTTGAGTAATAGAGACCTACCTCAAGGGAAAAATCATCTCAAATGAACCACCTAACCTTACACCTAAAGGCGATAGAAAAAAAAAAAAACAAAAACAAAACCTGCACCCAGCAAAAGGAAGGAAACAATAAAGATTAGAGTAGAAATAAAGAATACAGAAATTTAAAAAACAGAATAAGACAGATCAATGAAACCAGGAACAAGTTCTTTGAAAAGTTCAACAAAATTGATAAACTTCTAGTCAGACTCAATAAAAAGAGAGAACCCAAATAAACAAAATAACTAATGAAAGAGAAGAAATAAAAATCAAAACCAGAAAAATACAATTATAACAATATTGTGAAAAATGATATGCCAACAAACTATACAAACTAGAAGAAAGAGATAAATTCCAAGAAACACATGATCTACCAAAACTAAATCAAGAATAGAAAATTTGAGAAGACCAACTACCAGCAATGAAATTGAACCAGTAATGAAAAAAAATCCCCAAAAACAAGTCCAGGACCAGGTGGCTTCAAAGGTGAATTCTACCAAACATTCAAGGAAGAGTTAATACCTATTCTCCAACTATTCCAAAACTTACAAAAGGAAGGAAAACTTCCAAATTCATTCTATGAGGTCAGTATCACTCTGACACCAAAACCTGATAAAGACAACATACAAAAAGAGAACTACAGGCCAACATCTTTCATGAATATAGATGTAAAAAACCTAAACAAAATATTAGCAAACTGAATCCAACAATGCATTAAAAAACACACACACACCATGATCGAGTAGCATTTACTCCCAGAATGCAAAGGTAGTTCAATATTCACAAAACATTCAACATGATTTCTCACAACAATAAGATTAAAAACTGTATGATCATTTCAATAGATGCAGAAAAAGCATTTGACAAAGTATAATATCCTGTCATGATAAAAGCCCTCTGCAAAACAGATCTAGAGAAAACATACCTCAACTTAATAAAGGCCTTGTATGAAAAACCTATAGCAAACATCATACTCAATGGTGAAAACCTGAGAGCTTTTCCCCTAAAGTCACAAACAAGACAAGGATGTCCACTCTCAACACTTTTATTCAACACAGTATCCAAAATCTTAGCTACAGCAATTAGGAAACATAAAAAATAAAAGGCATCCAAATTGGTAGGAAATAAAACTCACTATTTGCAGATGACATGATACTATTTATAAAAATCCCTCAAGACTCCATCAAAAAACTACTAGAACTGATCAAAGAATTCAGTAAAGTCACATGATACAAAATCAATATCCAGAAATCTATTGCACTTCTATACACTAATAATGAAGCAACAGAAAGTGAAATTCGGAAAACAATCCTATTTACTATTGCACCAAAACCAAGAAAATATCAAAGAATAAACTTAACCAAAGACGTGAAAGACCTGTACTCTGAGAACTATAAAACACTGATGAAAGAAATTCAAGACAATGCAAAAAAAAAAAAAAAAATGGAATGACATTCCATGCTCATGAGTTGGAGGAACAAAAATTGTCAAAATGTCTGTACCGCCCAGAGCAATCTACAGATTTAATGCAACCCCTATCAAAATACCAAAAGAATTTTTCACAGAACCAGAACAAACAATTCTCAAATTTGTATGGAACCACAAAAGACCTCAAATAACCAAAGAAATCTTGAAAAAGAAAAACAAAACTGGAGGTATAACAATTCCAGACTTTAAGTTGTATTACAAAGTGGTAGTAATCAAAATAGTATAGTATTGGCACAAAAGCAGACACATATACCAATGGAATAGAACACTCAGAATGTATGGTTAATTAATCTTTGACAAAGCAGGAAAGTATATCCAATGAGAGAGCCTCTTCAACAAATGGTGATGGGAAAACTTGACAGCAACGTAAAAAAGAAAGAAACTGGACCACTTTCTTACAACATAAACAAAAATAGATTCATAATGGATTAAAGACATAAACGGGAGAACTAAAACCATAAAAAATCTTAGAGGAGAATAGAGGCAGTAATTTCTTTTATATCAGCCATGGCACATTTTTCTAGATGTCTCCTGAGGCAAGAGAAACAAAAGTAAAAATAAACTACTGGGATTACATCAAAATAAAAAACTTTGGGGATCCCTGGGTGGCACAGTGGTTTAGCGCCTGCTTTTGGCCCAGGGCGCGGTCCTGGAGACCCGGGATCGAGTCCCACGTGGGCTCCCGGTGCGTGGAGCCTGTTTTTCCCTCTGCCTGTGTCTCTGCCTCTGTGTGTGTGTGTGTGTGACTATCATAAAAAAAATAAAATAAAATAAAATAAAAATAAACAACTTCCACACAGCAAAGGAAGCAATCAACAAAACTAAAAGGCAATCTACTGAATGGGATAAGATTTTTGCAAATAATATGTCTGATAAAGGGTTAGTATCAAAAATATATAAAGAACTTAGGAAACTCAATACCCCAAAAAAACAAATAATCATATTAAAAATGGGTAGAAGACATGAACAGGAATTTCTCCAAAGAAGACATAGAGATGGCCACCAGACACATGAAAAGATGTTCATCATCCCTTATCATCAGGGAAATGCAAAATCAAAACTACAATGAGATATCACCTCACACCTGTCAGAATGATTAAAATCAACAACACAAGAAACAAGTGTTGGTGGAGGATGTGGAGAAAAAGGAACACTCATGCACTGTCAGTGGGAATGCAAACTGGTGTAGCCACTCTGGAAAACAGTATGGAGAGTCCTCAAAAAGTCAAAAATAGAACTACCCTACAGTTCAGCAATTGCACTATTGGATGTTTACCCACACACAAAAGCACGAATCAAAGGGTTACGTGCACCCTTATGTTTATAACAGCATAATTTACAATAGCCAAGATAAAGAAGCAGCCCAAGTATCCACTGACTGATGAATATATAAAGAAGATGTGGTAAATATATATAAAAGAATATTATCCAGCCATAAAATGGCATGAAATCTTGCTATGTCCAACAACATGGATGGAGCTAGAGAATATAATGTTAAGTGAAACAAGTCAGTCAGAAAAGACAAATACTATATAATTTCACTTGTAAGTAGATGTTAAGAAACAAAACAAATGAGCAAAGAAAAAAAGAGAGAGAGAGAAGCCAAGAAACAGACTCTTAACTACACAAGGAACAAACTGATGGTTACCAGAAGGGAGGTGGGAGAGGGATGGGTGAAATAGATAAAGGGTATTTAAGAGTACATTATCATGATGAAGGAAAAAAAAAGAAAAATTAGAAAACATTCTTTGTGACCTTGATTTAGGCAAAGATTTTAAATGTCTCACAAAAGCACAATCCAGAAAAGAATAAATAATAAATTAGACTTAATAAAAATTTAAAACTTCTGCTCTTTGAAAAATGCTTTTAAGGAAATATAAAAATAGGCCACAGACTTGGAGAAAACATTTGCAAATCATGTATCTGATACAGTACTTGTAGCCAGAATGGAAAATGAACTCTCAGAACTTAACAACTGAAAAAACATAGTTTTAAAAAATGGACAAAAGATCTGAACATAAATCTCAATAAAAAGATATTCCTTAAACCACAAAAAGACTGTCAGCTTCATTAGCTATTATAGAGATGTAAATTAAAACTATAAAAAGAGACCACAACACAACTGTTAGAATAGCTAATATCACTGTCTTTGTTATCATCATTACCATCACGTCATCATCATCAATTGAGAATGAAAGATGCTGGCAAGAATCCAGAACAATTGGGATTCTTATAAACTGTTTGTGGGGATGCAAAATGGAAAGTACTCTGGTATTGTTTTTTTTAATGTTCAACATGTATTTATCATATGACCAACAATCTGACCCCTAGGTATTTACCGAGAAATAAAAGTTTTCATGCAAATGTCTGTATGTAAACGTTTATAGTGCCTCCATTCAGTCACTAAAACTAGAATAACAAAATGTTTTTCAAGTGGTGAAGGTTTAAACAAGTTGTATTATATCTCTACAATGGAATACTACACAACAGGAAGGAACTATTAATATCTACAACAACATGGAGAATCAAAGGTGCCATATGGTAAGTTAAGAAAGCCAGACCCAAAGAGCTATACTATATGATTCCATCTATATAACATTTTGAAAAAGGTAAAAGTATAGAAACAGGAAATATCAGTGATTCCCAGGAACTGCATGTGTGTGAGCAGTATGTGGCTCCAAAGGGCTCCAAAGGAATTTTGGTGATAATAGGCTCTCCCATGTCTTAATTGTGTTAGTAGTTATACAACTTCAAGCATTTATAAAAACTCACAGAACTATTCTCTAAAATCATGAATTTTACTTATGTAAATTATACTCAAAACTTAACCTTAAAAATACTAACAGTGAATTATTTTCTCTGAAGTACTAATTTATTTATTTAAAAACTGTTTACTGAATGCCTACAATGTGCCAGACCTATTCTAAATGCTGAAATAGTGAACAAAAATAAACAGAAAACTTTGGCTTTTTGGAACTTATATTCTATCAGGAGATGTAGTTTAATACTAAGTGTGGCAAGTAAGTTAGGAATATAAAACAAAACAATGCTTTTTAGACTTTACCATACATAAGAATCTAGAGAGTTTATGAAAACATATATCCCTGCACCCTGCCCTAGTAATTCAGCAAGTGTAAAGAGGACCCTGAAAATTGGAGTTTCTAACAGGTTCTTAGGTGATGCTGATGTTGGTCAGAAGACCACATATTGGGTAGTTCCAGCATAAGATGTCAGAATGTGGTATTATGGAAGAAAACAATGACTAAGAGTTGGAGAGGACATCTGGGAAGGCGCAGACTACAACTTTAAATAGTAGATCTCATTGAGCAGCTAATTTGAAGCAGAAGCATGAAGGAGGGGAGGGAGTTAGCCGTGAAGATATATGGGGAAAAGCACTTCTAGTGGAATGAACATCTAGTACCAAAACCCTAAGGCAGGGGACATGTCTCTTTTTTCCAATAACAGAAAGGCCAGTGTGACAAGGATAGAAAGAGTGAGAGAACGCAGTAACAGATACGGTCAAAGGGATAATTATAGTGTGATAGTGGACAAAGCAAGTTAAGGCCTTTGACTTTTGGTCCACATAAAAAACATATATCTATTAGAGGGTTTTGAACAGAGTAGCATCATGTTTTAAAAGGTCTACTCTGGCTACTGTATTGAGAGTAGACAATAATAGAAGCAAATCAACCATCTAAGATACTGTCTTAGTAACCTAGATGAGAGATGACAGGGCTTGAATCAGAGTGGTAGAAAAGGACAAGGTGAAAAGTGACTGTTTTTAATCTGTATTTGAGATAAATCCAGTAGGCTTACTTGATATTAAATGTTGAGTATGAGAAAGAAAGGAATCAAGAGTGACTCCAATGTCTCAAATCTGAGCAGATTCCTTAACAAACGATGAGGCCAACCATTGAACAGGTCACATTAAACTCATTTTATTTGGCCTGCCATTTTCCAATCCAGAAAAGAAAAAGAATGAAACAGAGTAAAGAAAGCCTATTTTAATTATAGGATACTATTCAGAAAACAAGTTATGCATTACTGGAGTCCCAGAAAGAGAGAAAGCAACAGAAAGCCTATTTAAGGAAATAATGGCTACAAATTTCCCAAATTTGAAGAAAGATTTGGAAATCTAAGTTCACAAAGCTCAGAAGTCCCCCAAAGGATTTAATCCAAAAAGATTTTTCCGATATACATTCTAATAAAACTATCTAAAATCAAAAGCATAGAGAGAATCTCAAAAGCAGAAAGAGAAAAAAAAATCCTCACATAAAAGGAAACTGCCATAAGTCTATCAGTAGATTTCTCAGTAACAATCTTGCAGTACAGGGGAAAGTGGGATTATATATTTAAAGAACTCAAAGAACAAAAACTGCCAAATAAGAATACTTTATTTGAAAAACTGTGTCCTTCAGAAATGAGAGAGATAAAGATTTTAAAAGATAAACAAAAGCTGAGGAATTTCACTACCTCTAGTCTTGCCTTAAAAGAAATGCTAAAAGGGAGTTCTTCAAGCTGAAGTGAAACATAAATATAAAGCCATGTGACAATACAAAATGCGTTGCTAAAGGTAAGTATATAGTCAAATTCAGAATACTATATATTAGAATGCGGTTTATTAGTGAATTAACTCTAGTGCAAAAGTTAAAAGACAAGTGTGTAACTATGTCTTATATAAGCCTTATGGTAACCACAAAGCAAAAACTTACAACATATACCTAAAAGATAAAGAGAATCAAAGCATACCACTACAGAAAATCATCAATTCACAAAGCAAGACAGTAAAAGAGGAAGGAACAAATGAAGTACAAAACAGCCAGAAAACAGTAAGATAGCACTGGCAAATTAAATGTGAATGGACTACATTCTCCAACCAAGAGACAGAGTGGCTAAATGGATAAGAACAAGATCACTATATGCTATCCACAGGAGACTCATTCAACTTTATTGCATTGGCTAAAAGTAAAGAGATGGAAAAGAATATTCCATGCAAACCAAAGAAGAACAGGAGTAGCTATACTTTTAACAAATTAAACAGACTTTAAATAAAACAAACAAACAAACAAAAACCAAACCTGTAACAAGTACTATAACTGTTCATTATGGCTAGCTTAGGTATGAAAATAGAACATATCCAGTGGGCTTGGCAATTAGGATAACATTCATGATATTGGCAAGTTAGGTAGAGCAATGGAAGCATGTGACTGTAGAATAAATAAACAGCAAAAAGAGCACTAGTGGGGAGGACAGGCATCTCTTGTAAAAGCCTTGCAAAGAAGTTAAAGAGAGAGTCTCCAGAATGGTAAATTTTTTTCCAGAACCCCAAGTGTACTGTCATCATTACAGTGCACGTTTTTTCCCTAGCTGCAGTATTAGATAACCGAGTAAAGCAATAGATTTCAATGTGTAGCCTAGGCAATTTATGTATTTTTGAAATTTTACATAAAAAGAGTTTTCCCTACACTAACACTACAAATGCTAATAAAAACAGTGACCTTTTATTAAGCTCTACCATTAGTTTAAAAATATTATTTTTCATCCTCTCACTGCTTTTGCCATGCAGGTATTATCATCTCCCTTGACAGATAAGGAAATTGAGGAACTAAACTCCATGATCACAAGCAAGTATCTGAACATCTTAAGTAATTCAAAACTAGTGTTTCTGAACTCAAGAGTGTGGTTACAGAGTAATAATCCTTAGATATACATACTCACTGACAGGTAGGGACATGAGACAATGCCATTTATCCTGGTAAGGCCCACCAATGCTCTGTGTAAGGCACAAATAGGGTCTAGGTGAGTAAGCACCATAGGACCAAGAAAAGTGCTGAAGGATTAAGGCAACATGTGAAATAGAAAAAAAGATGGATGAGCAAATACCCACTGAATCAGACACATATATTCCTTTATGGTTTAAAGAAATAAAAGAAGCTATGAAAGTACCAAAGACATGACTTTAATTCTCCAAGGAGCACAAATGTAGAGTTGCTTTGGGTCTCTCCAGTTTCCATGAGAAAATTCAGGCTGGCAGGCCCCCTTGATGAAATAGAAATGACTCTTTGTGTGAGATTTAAAGCATTTCTAATTTGAAAGCAAACTTAATTGCACATACTACACATATATACGCCATGTGGAAATAATAAATGTATTTATGATGGAAATGTTTGCTTCATTTATTATACTAGGAGTTCTTCCAAGAAATGGAAACAACTGTAAGAAATGACATTAAATATTTAACTGAGTTTCTTTTTTTCTTAGTGTTTTTTTATTAACATATATTTTAAAATGTTACTACCACAATAACACATATGGCTCCTGATTTGTGGGAGTATTTTATTAAAGGAAGGAAATCAGTCTCCAAAAAACATGCAATATCAAAATATGACACAGGTGAAATCTGATTTTTGAAATTGTGTTCAAGAATTTTGAAATCTGTGGGAAGTATCCTTCAATTCCTCCACCTTCAGATAGGTTAGTATTTTCAGAGTGACCTAACTTATTGGGTGGTTGTTTTCTACAGTGGGTGGTCAAGTGGCTTTAAATTTTCAGGGTGAAATTAGTGTAAGTCCAAACTTTGATGCACACACTGTTAGGCAGGAAGATGTGAACATCTAAATACATTTGTGAGGATCCCACCCATTCATGAAATTTGTGAATTCTATGTTAAAATACTATAAAATCCTGTTGAGATATGAATATTGTTTAACTACTCCTGCATCACAAACCATTCTAAAATTCTGTGGCTAAAAACAATAAGCTTTCATCATTGTTCATAATTGAATTATCAATTTGGGCTGACTTCACCTGGGCTTCCTCATACATGTGCAGTCAACTATACGTCACAAAGAATTCTGCTGATATCAGTTGGCCTCTCTTCTATTTGGTGGTTGGCTAGTGGCTGGGTGGTCATGTATAGCAAAGTTTTCTTCCACTACATCTCATCATTAATTTGGCAAGCCACACTTGTTCACAAGGTGGCTGATGATTTCAAGAAAATAACTCTTCCTTCCTTTACTGAAGTGCCTTCCCGCCAACCTGATCTCCATCCTCACACATGGATTGAAAATTAGAGAGGGTTGAATATGGAAAATTTTACCAAAAATAAGTTAAATGATACTGATATGCTAAAACTCATGCATAGACAATTTTACTACATCTCAGATAGAAAAAACACCTCAGATAGATAGAAAAAACATTCTCAGATAGAAAAAAACACGAATAAAATTAAAAGAGAAGTGAACAATTGAACAAACTTGACCATATGTAGAATACAGTACCCAATAATTGCAGAGTACACATTCTTCTCAATCTACATGGAGAATTTATAAAAATTTACCTTCTACAGTACCACAAAGAAAGTTTCAGTTATTTCAGAAAGGTACGGTTAAGTTTATTGCTTACATTTGGGGTTAAGGTAAAAGATTTAGGCTGGAATGCTTTATGCTTATCTTTAAGTTGAAGGCTAGCTTTAGATGTAAAGTTCGAATTTGGTTTAGGATTAGTGTTAGACTTTATTAGTTTGCTAGCTTTGGGGTTAGTGTTGGCTTTAGGGTTAGGAGTAGAGGATTAGTGTTGGGTTAGGGGTAGAGCTACAGTTAGGACTAGGTTTAATGTTTGGCATCACACTGAGTTTACAGTAAAATTAAAGATAGGATTTGGATTAAGATTAGGATAGATGAATAGATCAATGATGCAAAATTGGAAATGTAACTGGTTTTTATAAAGGGTGATACTAAAGAATAGTAAGGAAGTATTTTTTCAATAGAAGTCATGGGACAAGTGGATAGGTACATGGGAAAAAATAATTTGGAAGCCCTACTTCATATTATTCTTAAAGATCAATTTAAACTACAGTATAGTCATTCATAAATAGGTAAATAAATAGGATTTTAGAGGACAATAAAGGAAAATGGGGAAGAGAAAGATTTTTTAACATAAAAAAGATATATTGTACTATGAACAACTATGTTTAATCAAATGTCAACTAAACAACTATGTTTAATCAAATGTCACCATTAAAAGAGTGGAAAGGCAAATCATACCTGGGAGAGGATGTGTAAGCACACACAGCCAAAATGACTTGCCTTGAGAATATATAAAGAATATCTATAAATTAATAAAAGAAAGCCAACCCAAGAAACTGAAAGATTTAAATAGATCCTTAATAATGGTATGCATATCTGGTGAAAGTATTAAGCAGCAGGAACTTTCAAACCTGCTAGTAGTAGAATAAATTATTGCAGTCACTTTGGAAAGCAGCCTGTCAGGACAGAGCCTAGCTGAAGATCTATGGACCCTATGACCAAGTAATGCCTTAGACAGAGGCAGCTATGCAGATAACAAAATTGTGTGCTCATGTGCACCAGGACAGAAGTTCATGAATTTTATAGAAGAATTATTTTGTTTTTAGTAGCCTGAAACTTTGAAATAACCCAAATTGCATCATCAGTAGAATGGATAGTGACTGAAAACAAAACAAAAAACACCAGATACAATAGAATACCTACAAGTTAAATTCCATTTATTAGAGCTCAAAAACAAGAAAAAATAAACTATCTTCCCCAGTCAGACAGCAAGGGGATGATGGGGGAAAAAAAAAAAAAAGGTCAGGAAAGAAACAGAAATCAGGAATGTAGGTGACAGAAGTCTAGAAAGAATGTTGGTCCATTTTGAAATCTACAAAATAGATACACAGATATTTTCTTTACAGTCTATTCATTAAATTGTACTTTATTGTAGACTCTTCTATAAAAGTAGCTACATATCATGACAAAAAGGTTAGAACTATTTTAATGGATATACTACATTTTAAGAGTTGGATTTATTGTATTTAATGATTTACTGCATTGCTAAACATTTCTATTGCCTTCTGTTTTTCCTGCCCAAAATAGGGTTTCAAGAGACAAATATTTGTGTAGGCATTTTTTACTGGTTAGAATAAATTCCTGGAAGAAGGGGGACATGGTCAGACCATATGGAGTTTTAAAGTGTTTTTGACAGAATATGAAATTGTTTTCCAAAGTGACTATGCAAGCTGTACTCCCCATAATATAAGGATCTCTGCATCACTGCACATTCATTAGTGTCAAGTACTATAATTTGGGTAATATCAGATTGCTTTAATCTGCATTTATTTTATTTCGACCTAGTAAAATGAAGGTATCACAGTGTCAGATGAGAGATCAAGAATCAAACTGCTGAGGTTCAAATTCCAGCACTTACACATGGTACTGCTTTGAGTTTGTTAGCTAATCTCTTTGAAAGTACATTTTCACACACATAATATAGCAAAATGTGCTGTGACAATGAAATAAATTTATCCACATAGTAAACATAGAAGGCTACTTGTCACATTTCAAATCCTCTTTAAATCAAATATGCAGCATGAGGATAGTGTTGGATGAAGAATTAAGGATATGGGGGTCCTCAAGGAAGGAGGAGCAATGGAGGGAGGGGGGATGAGAGAAGATGGAGAAAAGGGAAAGAGAAAAAAAAGGGGGTGATGGAAGGAAGGAGATTGATGGAAAAATTACAGATGTTTGGGGGCAGGGAAGAAAAATAGAGGGAGATGTGGAGGTGGGAAAGTAGGGCTGATGGAGAAAGGTCTAAGGGAACAGTGGATCTAATGATGGAGAGTCTGATAGAGGTTACCAATGATCAGAAGTATCTGGGCCTCCATTCCTTCTGGACAACTTCTGATCACTTTGGGAATTCAGTTTTCAAAGTTTAAAGACCAGTGTGGAGAGAAGCTAAATTGTTATTAAGTACAAGTGATCAAGGATTTGGAAGTGGGCAGTCCTGGTTCTGTCAGTTTAGCTATGTCCTCTGGGACAAAGTCCTCTCTGAACTACTTACATAAAACAGAGCTAATGTTCAATGTCTGCATAACAGCTAATGTTCAATGTCTGCATAAAAATTAAATAAGATATTTTATCTAAAGCATGTGTTTCCAGGCCTACCTCATGGTATCTCTAAAAAAATGATGAATGTTGTTGTTGCTGTTAAACAATGGCTAAGAAAGTATTAAAATGTTGTTGACCCTAAAAATAGTAAATGTCAAACAACAGAATGTGATTTAAAAAAATCATTACCGGGATGCCTGGGTGGCTCAGCGGTTGGGTGCCTGCCTTCAGCTCAGGTCATGATCCTGGAATCCAGGATCGAGTCCCACATCGGGCTCCCTGTAAGGAGCCTGCTTCTCCCTCTGCCTGTGTCTCTGCCTCTCTCTCTCTCTCTCTCTCTCGCTCTCTCATAAATAAATAAATAAATATTTTTAAAAAATAAAAAGCCCTATAAATAAATAAATAAATAAATAAATAAATAAATAAATAAAATCTTTAAAAAAATCATTACCTATTAATGGGTGATGGAACATGTGCCTACAAGTATATGTACATGAGTCTGTGTTTGTCCATTTAGGGTAGAATCTGGAACAAAAAGATAGATGCCATGGGAGAAATGGAGGAAGTGTTCCTTGACTCAATCTGCATGTCAGGAAAGTCATGGAAATCTCCAGTGTTGTTTGGCAGTTGAGTAGAATGAGGAAGAGACAGAGGCACAGTCTATGGCTGAGAAGAGCTATTTCTGGCCACCATCACCACATCCAAGAAAGATCTGTGCTTACTAAAGTCTATAAGAGCAGGTTAATAGTGTTAGACCAAGAATCCCTGGGACATGAGGCTTTTTCCCTCAAATATCACACCCAGCAACATAGGCCATAGGTTACCAAGGTAACTGCATGTAAATATTATGTGCAACATGGCCATTTGGTTCTACAACTTCAATTTCAAAGCCAAATTCCATGGAAGTCCTTTAAAAAATGACAGCATGTTCAAAAATTTGGTTAGTCTCTTTATTTTCATCAGGCATAACCATAAATCAGACATAAGGTATACCTTGCTATCTTTCAGTGCTATTCCAAATGAGCTGAAAACTAACCAACTTTTAAGAAAGCAAGTAGAGCACCAAAATTATAAAGGCAAAGATCAGTGTATTAGTAGAAACAGGGACTTTACTTAATGGTGTCAACAATACTGGAACCACTGGATGACTTAGACCTGTCAACAGGGTCAATTAATATGTCCCTATAGATCATTAAGCCTAATGGAAAAGACTCTGGGAATCAGGTTATATAAAAGAGTGGACACTCCAGGGAACATCAACAGTTTATGAGCAATGGCGAATTATGTCATGTAAAATATGTATTAAATATAGAAGCTTGTCAAGTTCAACGAGCCTGATAGATGAGCCTCTTTTCCATAATTACAAAATCCTTCCAAACAAGTGACAACTCTGGGGTCTCTAAAAATCCTTCCTCTGTTTGGCCTAAGAGAGTATCAGACTCTAAATCTCAAATATTTTCTCTCCTGAGACAAATCCCTCCCTCAGCTGTATTATGACCTCCCCTTTCCCTAAGTCTGGAAAACTGGTTACTAAGTTAGCTTCCTTTGAACATGTTTCCACAGAAGTTACTGAATAACTTTATCCCATTGATCTGACAACAATATTTTCTCAAATGAAAACACAACAAGAAAAGTAAAATCAAGGGGGATTCTTTAGTCTCAAAAACAACTTTTGTCTATGGTCCATTGTCCATTGTTTGGTCTTGGTTCATAATGAAGACACTTCTTGAGATGTTAAGAGCTTTCACATAATGGATCTCCAGTTGCTAAATAAACCAATTTTTTTTTCTTTTTAGAGTGGCAGTACATGGGTTTGAAAGCATATGTAACAAAAGTAGTCCACACTTTATTCTGCATAAATCCTATCACTTGCATTACAATTGAGTTTTAAAGATTTTTCCAAAAAAATAAAATAAAATAAAATAAAATAAAATAAAATAAAATAAAATAAAATAAAATAAAAGATTTTTCCCTGATACTAACCCATGAGTTCAACAGACATCCAAAGTTAAATAGAAATCCAAGCATAAAATAGCACTAACTCAGAAAAGAAATATGTGAATGCCCTATGTACACTGATTTATTTTTGTAAAAAGAGCTGGCAAAGTCAATTTTGAGAAAAGAAGACATATTTGATGATAACAAAGTAATGGGATATCCTGCCTTTCTACACTGTGACCAAAAGCAGAACAAAGTCACACACACACACGTGTGCATGCATGCATATACACACACCACCGCCACCCCCAAACAAGTTTCAGCCTGGAAAGTCAAATTATCTGAATAGGGGAAGGCCATATTCTCTGACTCCTGAGTTCATTTATAAGTGTCCTTTATGAAGTGCTGAGGTCATTTGTGTTCTGGCCTACGTTAAGAGGACTGTTACCTTTTGAAAGATTACATGTTCTGGAACCAAACTGCTGGGCTTGAATCCTGGGGCTAAGACTTAATGGCTCTGTGACTTTGGGCATTATTTTTTACTTCTCTGGGATACATTACTGAACTGTAAAATAAAGATAATAATATGCATATTCTGGAGTGTCTGACAATAAGATAAAATAAACCATTGATATGAGGTTTTCTTGAGCTGACTGGATATAATTTACAAAGTCCAGGTGAGAGAAAGTACAGAACAACTAAGGAGGAGTGAAAAATTAGGTCTAGGGCAGATTTACTTTAAAAGCAACCAGGGTTGGGAAATTCTTTCTGAGTCAGAATCTCTGGATCAGGTTCAGGAAAAACAAAATAAAACTCCTCATAACTTGTATGGATGCACATACCTCTTCCCACACATACCAATCAGAGGGATTCCATGACCAATTTCTCGAAGAACCACCATCCCAGGCCATATACATTGTCTGATTGGTATATGAATAAAAAGGCTGGATTCTTAAACATCTGTTTGCTGAAACTATAGGAAGGTGAGCTCTAATCACAAACTGGCCCAAATCAACCTGCTCTGGTCTTGAAAGAATAAAGTTGGCCAGAAATAGATACGCTGAGCAACTATGAATTGTGTTTCTGACAAGTTTATTGACTCAGAAAATTTATTTCTCCCATAAATTTGGGCAAAACAAGCTTGCTCTTTTGTAATATGAAGAGGTTGAATGAGATAATCTCTAAGGTCCCTTCAAACTCTAGAATACTGTTATTAAAATTACATCAAGGGACTAGACATCATTCATATCCCTTAATGGACATTCACCCTACTGAGTTTATAATCAAGTATAAAAGTTTAAAAAGGATTCAGCTCTGAAGAGGTCTGGAAGCCAGCTATCAGACTGTTGAAAGTGTATTTGTTAAATAAAGCAACATGATTTAGTTCAGTGCTTCCCAAAATGTGATCCACAGACCAGTAACATCAACATACTGGGGAGCAAATACTTGGGGCTCACTCTAGACCTGCTGAAGCAGAAACTCTGGGGTTGAGACCCAGTAATATGAATTCTAACAAGCTCTCAAGGGTGATTTTTATGCTAAAATTTGCAAAGTGATGTCCTAAAATGCAGTAAAAATGTGGACTGTGGACTCCAATCTAGATTTGAACACCAGCTCTGCCTCATACTAGCCAGGACCCAGGCTAAGTTCTTTAAGCCCTCTGAGGTTGTTTTTCACCCACAAAGTGGAGATAATAGTAACTTACCTCACAGGGTTGGGTATGGACATAATGAGAGAACAACAACTGGCATATAACCAAGAAAAGTTTACTGCCTTTCCTCACTGAGGAGCAATTTCAAGCAGGACTTAAGAAGCATTCTTTCTGGAATATGGATTTTATAAATCCTAGGGATACAAAGGTCAAGAGCCTCTGGAAGGTAAAAACCACCCACTCAATGAGAATATGCATTCTGGGCATCATAGGCAGCACTGCCTCTCACAGTGTACACCAAGGAAGACATCTCTGAGACTGGTGGTCTCCGGCTGAGTGGGGCAGAGACCATTCTCTAGGGTGAGCTGCACACCCATATAGGGCATTTAACAGAGAAGCTGAAATAGATGATTGGAACCACAAATAAATAGCTGCCTGTTGTGCTGGCTGCCAGGTTTCTGTAAAGCAAAAACTAGGAGTCCTTTCAGTAACTGAAGAGTCAAGTAGATACACAGGGAAAATATACCAGGAAGAAGAAATGAAGTTTTCTAGGAGACTTTCTCATTTCAGGAATAGACAAATGAGCCTGTGCTGAGAGTCTGTGGGTGATCTGGGATCATTCTTATTACATGGATCATTTGGGAACAAGGAATCTGACAGTTGTATACTTGCCAACGGAGGACATAAAACTTCACAGATAAAAAGGGACAATGGAAGAGTTTTCAAGATCCATCTTAAGACTTCAGTCTGCCAGGAACACAGATACAGAAATGATGATGCTCGGCATCAGTAACGCTAAGGCATGAATAATCTCTTAAAATAGAATAAGACTACAACAGCCTAAGAGACCTTCCTAGAAGAATAGGAGGCACCACTGGCTGCACCAAAGGCCCCTCTGTTCCAGGATATTTTAGGAGTCCTACAAAACTTATGTTTGCTCTCCCACCCTGATGGTATATATCAAGGTGGTATATATGTATGTACATGACAGTACCCAATTAAATGGGAGAAGAATCTGTAGTAATTACATTTATTGAATACCTACTGTGGGAAATTTGAATATATTGTTCAATTCCTCACAAGTCTGCAATGTAAGGATTATAATCCTGATCTTATTGAAGAGAATATTTCTATCTCACTTGATGCCAAAGGTAGATTAAAGAAGAACCTTGGCTATGAGACTGTCTGATCTGCTCCTCCCCAAACTCCTTACATTGTTCAATGACAAGTGGCTTGCACAAAAGCCATCTTCTAGCAAAAGGCTTTTTCAAGAGGATCTTATTTTTTTTCTTTTCCTCATGAGGTAAATCCTGGAGATTGGAAGGATTGTAGAACATAGTAATGTTGAGTATGGAAAGTAAAACAACAAAAAAAAAAAAAAGGAAAGTAAAACAACAAAAAGCTGAGCTATTCGATTTGTCTTCCAAATCAATTTCTGCTTGCTGAGGCTTGAAAGGAAACTTGCTTATTTTTTCATCATCACTGAATGAAGCTATTTGTTAAGATGTGTTTATTAGACTTACATAAGAGCTCTTGCCCAAAGAACTCAAACTGAAGTGAAGGGGAAACAATCTTGACAATCTCTGGCCCTACCATTTTAACATCATAATCAGAGGGTTCATCAACATGTATATTTTTTAATTTTCATAGATGAGGAGGTAGCAGAAAAAATGGATTTTAAAATAAGATACCTTTTTTTCAAATCACAGTTCTGCTTGTGTCAAAGTATAATTTTCACAAACTTAAGAACACTAATCTGAGACAAATATATAGTGAGCATGAGTCAGAAATTTATTTGATTCAGTAATGAAGAAATCATCAAGATAATAAAGCTGGTTCAAAGATAACTTGAGAGACCAAATGTATACAGACACTGAAAGAAATAAAGACACTAGAAATAAAATTGCTAGGTTAGGTGCAAAACCAGCTATTGTTCCCCAAGTATAAAGACTGAAACCTGTGGGGTTATTATTATCTTTTTAACCACACAAGTCATTTATATCTCTATCAGATAAAACTATGAGTTAACAAGTAACTTCAAGTCTGATCCCTAATTAGGAGCACATAGTAATTCAGAGGTCAATAAACCTTTTCTCTAAACTGCCAGTTAGTAAATACTTGAGACTTTGTGGGCCACATAGGTATCTGTTGCAACTACTCATCTCTATACCACTGTAGCACAAAAGTAATCATAAACAACATATAAACAAATGAACAGGGTATGTTCCAATAAAACTTTATCTATAAAAACATGCTATGGGTCAGATTTGGCTGGCAGGCCATAGTTTATCAACCCCTGTCTTAAAGAATTAAATAATCCTGGGTGGGCCTCTTAGAGAATAGTCTCACAGGACTTTGAAAGGATACATAGCGATCTTTTGTATTATCTCCAAGTTTGGGATACTTTCTCTTAGATCATGACTAGTTTGTAGGACTTATCCAAGTTACTCGTTTTCTCAGTTTAATTTCCTCATTTGTTGAATGGGGTCATTTTTAGAAATCCTTAGAGTATTATAAGCATTTAGTGGGTTAGTATTCTAAGGTATTTATCCCTTCCAACCTCTGCTTTATTCTTAGTCAAAAAAGTGAGAGATGATCTCACATTGTTTCTCACAAAATCTGAGAAAACAAGGCCATTTGCTTAAGATGGAGGTAGAGGCCAGCTGACTTAAACAGCAAGAGGCTCAGGAGCGAGTGACAGCTTGTCTACAACTTTTTTTTGGGGGGGGGGGGTCCAACATAAGTCCTGTCTATAATGTTCAGTTTGGTGGGGGGGCTTCTTTGGCCAGCCAAACATGGAGTCAGGAATGGCTTTATATTCTCTTCCAGACATGGCGAGAACTGTGAGAACCACTCTAAAGACTGATAAAGCAGCCAGTGGCTCAGTGATTCTCAGCCACCAAATCTACCAGTCTACTTCATTTCCCCAGTTCTGGGTAAAGTTAACCAGTGTGAGTGACAAGCTGAAGATATAAGCATGTTGGTAGGGGTGAGGGTCGTGCTGACAGTAATAAAGAAGGTTGAGTTGGGTTTTATCCTGAAGAAATAATAAACCCATTGAGCTTTCTGTGATAAATATATCTACTTACTTAGAAAGATTTTAGCACATGATACCCTGCACAAAGAATTCAACCAGAAACACAATGGGAGATATATGTGTAAGAAAGTAAGGAAGATTGGGCAGAGAGGAAATATGATCCCTTAATACAGTGAACAACAGAGGCCTCAGCTGACCCCATGAGTAGCTCTGGGACTGGCATGGTCTTCTAAAATGTCCTAATTGAGGCAAGGGAGCCAGACTCTTGTGTTCCTGAATTAATTTGTCATGCTCTCGGCAAGGGTAGTTTGTTCCCTGAGGGAAATTCTTACGAGGAGGAAAGCTATGAGCCACCAGTATGTATTAGTTCTCAACATCTCGGGTATGGGTACATTACTCTTGAAGAGTATCCACTATGCACTTTCTATGTGAATAAGACTTCATATTTGTTCTACTGAATTTCACCTATGCAGCTAAAAAGAAAGTACATGTATTTACACTAATTGTTGATGCTGATTAGAGCTTTGCCTGGCTATGCTCATAGCAGAGTCTATTAGTTATCTATTGCTATGTAACAAATAACCTTGAAATTCAGTGGCATAAAACAAGAAGCCTTTATTATCTCACAGTTTCTCTAAGTCAGAGGACCAGGCATGGCTTAAGCTAGATGCCCCTGACTCACAGTCTCTCATAAGGCCAAAATCAGGGTGTTGACTAGGACCGCTGTCACCTCAAGGCTCTACTGGATAAGGATTTGCTGGGTAGCCTGGGTGGCTCAGCAGTTCAGCGCCTGCCTTCAGCCCAGGGCGTGATCCTAGAGACCCAGGATCGAGTCCCACATCGAGCTCCCTGCATGGAGCCTGCTTCTCCATCTGCCTGTGTCTCTGCCTCTCTCTCTCTCTCTGTGTTTCTCATGAAGAAACAAATAAAAATCTTAAAAAAAAAAAAAAAAGGATTTGCTACCAACCTCACTCTCATGAGAGCAGGTAAGAATTCCTCAATGGCTGTTGGTCAGATATATCAATCAGTTGCTTGTCATGTGGGTCTATATGTAGGACTACTCAACTACTCAGTACCTGACAGTAGGACTACTGTCAACTACTGCCCCAAAAGCACAACGATCTGAAGGAAGGAAGTAAAGAGGAAGGTAAGAGAAAGAGAGAGAAAAGTAAAATCAAACTTAATTTATAGCAATCTAATAAATGATATCTCATGGTTTCTAATGTATTCTAACCCTTAGAAGTGAGTTAATAAGTCCAACCCACACTCTTGAAGAGAGGATTTGTACAGGGCCTGAATGTCAGTAGTTGAGAGTCATCAGGGACATCTTATGTGCTATTCACTATATAGGAGATTAAAAACATTTTCTAAGGAGATTCTTATGACTATCTCCAAACACAATAAATCAGATATAGATATTTGAAGAAGAAAACCACTGTAGAACACACTATACTTGTATTAGAATGATATCCAACTTTTAGACATTCACTAACTTAAAAAAATACACACACACACACACAACTTCTATTGGACTATGTGAGATAAATGTGGGAACTGAAAGCAAGCCTTAAGAAATCTAGTATTGCTTGACATTTAAGTGGCATGATCACTGGACTCACTAACAGGATATAGAACAAAGATATCAGAACAAAAATAGTTTAAATAATTAAAAAATAAAAATAATTAGACCAATTTTTTAATCCATTAGCGATATTGGGGGGGATGGTCTTCACTGCAGAATTTAAGAATGCTACAGATAATTTAACATCTTTGCCAGATGGACCATGACTGAGGAAAAAGAGTAGGCTTAAGTTTTAGGGAGAAGAGCACTAGACAATGAATTGGGGGCTTTTTCTTAATTCTGCCTCTGATATTTCCTAAGAACCAGAGATAACTTAGTCGGCCTGGATTTGCATCCTGATCCGCAAAAAAGTGCATTTAATAGAAGGTTCTTACCACCTTGTCATTGCTTCTTAGATGGCTCCAAAGACAATATGTCAGAGATGTAATAACCAACAGACACAACAGAGTGATGGTATTTTCATAATATCAGAGATTCTTTTTTCTCTAAGCAACATGGTTTTAATAAAATTATTATGACTTGTTGGCAAATTGAACACCAATAAAAAATAAATTTATAAAAAATTATTATGACTTTTTAAATGCTTTATTCAAAAATATTTTTATACTTAATATTGCTTCACAAATTTACTATTCCAGTTTTCCAATTACTTTGATCACTAGACTCAAGGAATAAGTTAAATTCTACTTGGTGGAGAGAAGTAGAGTTTTTTTTTTCCCATCTTGTTTCTATCCTTCCCTTACATGGTAAATAAAAATGGCTCCAGGAAGCAAAATAAGCTATATATTTCAAGCTAAACATTGTCATTTACATTTGGTTCACATGACTTATGTAGAACTGCTCATTGTTTCCATGATACTGACTTTAAATACACAGCCTAAATATCTGCCAGCAAAGACTCCCAGGTTGGTGGTATAGACACCATCCTAAAGGTAAGTATTTTTAGATGTGGATTATTTTTAGGTTGGCATGACTCTTCTGTGTATATGTACATAATCTAGTGACACATAATAGAAATTATTCTAATAATAGCAGTGACATCCATTGATATTATAGTATATGCCCAGTGCTATACTACATACGTTCTATGTATAATCTTATTTACTCTTCACGAAAATTCATTCACTATCTCTGAAGTGGGTATTGGTATCACCATTTCACAGATAAGGGAGTTGAGACTTTGAAAGTTAAATTGACTTGACCAAGGTGAGGCATCTAAATCATGGCCAGAGCGAAAGATTTAAACCCACTGGCTGATTCCAAGTAGGGAGCCCTAGCACACACTGTGTGCTCTGGGAATTAAAATGGTGAAGAAATTTTTTTCTTCAGGAGTCATCAGAAGAAGCTTCCTCTCAGAAGCTCTAATTAAACTGTGCATGTATGTTAGTTTGGGTTCCTCCAGAAGTAACCTTGATACATATAAGTAGTCAAGTGCAAGTAATTTATTTAGGAGGTAGAGGAAACACCAGTAGAAAAGTACAGAAGATAGGAAGGGAAGTTAGTCAATAAAGGATAAATAATAAGAGCACCTGGGGCAACTTATATCCCAGTGAGAAGCCCTGGAAAGCATGCTGAAAAAGTGCCTTAGACAAATTCTCCCCAAAGGATGAAAAAGCTGTTGTTTTTTGTACCCCATTCATGGCAATAGGCTTAGCTTGCCCCTGAGGGAGATAGTATGAATTCTCTGGCACTTTCTGCCTGCTTGTGAAAAGTTAGAACAGGCTTCTGGCCAGAGAAATCCCTCAGACAAACAGAGGTAGGTGCAAACAGTTGGAAGATGAACCAATGAGTGTGAAATAGCAAGGATAGTGGGGTGGAGTGCCATATTTAGTGTGTATGTGTACAAACATACACACAAAGATACACAGATGGAAAAGACCTTCTAAGCTGAGAGAATGACCATTTAGCAAGAGCAAAGTATATATGAAAGGATGCAAGAGAAATTAGGTGATAAGGATGCATTAAAACCAAATTTCCAAGGTGCCTGGGTGGCTCAGTTGATTAGCATCCAACTCTTGATTATGGCACAGGTCATAATCTCAGGGTTGAGAGATCAAGCCCCCACATTAGGCTCTGTGCTGAGCATGGAGCCCGTTTAAGATTCTCTCTCCTCCCCACTCCCGTGCATGTTCTCTCTCTCAAAACAAAACAACACACACACACACACACACACACACACACAAACCACAAAAAAACAAAACAAACCATTTTGCTCTTTTATCATTTCCAACTGATAAAATTTCCAACTGAAAACAGTTTCCTATTTTCACAATGAGATTAAGAATTAAGATCTCTTGTCAGTGCTGACACAATACTGGCCATGCTTCCTTCAAATGAAATAATAAAACTAGAACTGGTATGACAGTTAGGATTTCCCATCCACATCCCCAACCTATACAGAATTTTGGCTGTCAAGGTGGCAAGAGAAAACGTACAGTTCAAAATGTCCAGAAGGCATTTTGCTTCTCTCCTGGACTCAGCTAGAAAGGTAAGAGTACTATGGGTAGAAGGCAATCTGTTTATGGCCAATTAAATATGGTTTCCTATTGGTATTCACACCTTTTCACCCAAACGCTTCAAAATCTAGAGTTAAGAATCCAGAGCCCATATCCAGTAACACAGTTGCTATTTGATATCCACTGGAAAGCACTACTCTCCTAAGACACTAAATTACAAGTCCTTTGCTACTTGGAGAATAATATTTGTATTTTATTAAAATAAAACTCTGTGATTACAATCCTGTATGTTTATATGTATGTTTTCAAAACATTTTTCAAAACTACACTGTCTAGATAGGAGAGCCAACATTTGTAATCAACAGATAAAACACAGACTAGACATTCCTCTTAGAATGCTTCCACATTAAGCTTTTTGATTTAGAATAATTCATGCTGTATAGCAAGTTAGGTAGTTCTCTTGATAGCACTGGAGCTTAGGATGACAGAGGGTCCAACTGATGTAATGAGTTAAGTAGATGTCCAATGAGAATAGACAGTAGTGGCAGCACACAAAAACTGGCATTTTTTTTAAAAAAAATGGCATCTTCTGGAGAGATGCCATTATGGCTAGATTTGGAGCCAATCCTTCCTGGCAGTAAGTCACGTTTTCTCTTTCTACACACTACGTTGATCGCATCCATGGCTCCTCTAAAACAACTTTGACATCATCTTTTCTCAGTGGTATCTTCAACTCACTCTTGACAAGCAGTAGATTGGTCTTTCTAAATATAAAACTAATCGTGGTACAATCAACTCCCACTAGAAGCCCTTCATTGCCCCTATTTCCATCTATATTCTAGTTTAATGAATAATGTTGACCTTAGCTTAATTTGAAATCAAATGAAAAAATATAAGACATATGGACTTCTTTATTGTATTAAACTTATTGAATTCAAAGGATTACCCATTATTATAGGATTATTTTTTTCTGGTTTAAAAAATTTGCAATTTCTCTTTATAAAACTACTGTGTATTAGTCGGGAGAGGCTTGCTCAGGTGTAGTAACAAACTCCCAAATTGTAAAGGCTTAACATGAAAGTTGATCTCTTACAAAAAGTTTGCTGCTGACCTAGTGGGCATTCCCAAGATCCATATTTCCAAGCAGTGATGTAGGACTTTAGATTATTGGCATACATTGTTTTGTTGTACTTCATCGATACTATCTTTTTTACATTTTTTTCTTTTTTACATATTGAAAGTTTGTGGTATCTTGCATCCAACATGTCTATTGGTGTCATTTTTCTAATAGCATTTGCTCATTTTTTGTCTCTGTATTACATTTTGATAAATCTTAAAGTATTTGAAACTTTCCCATTATTATTATATTTGTTATGGTTCTCTGTGATCAGTGATCTTTGATGCTATTATTGTAATCATTCAGGAATACCATGAACCACACCTATATAAGATGGCAAACTTAATTGATAAATGTACATGTTCGGACTGCTCCACCAACTGGCATTTTCCTTGTGTCTCTCCCTCTCCTCAGGCCTAATCTCTGAGACACAATGATATGGAAATGAAGTCAGTTAATCACCCTACAGTGCCTCTAAGTGTTCAAGTAAAGGCAAAAGTCATATATATTTCAATTAAAATCAAAAGCTAGAAATTATTAAGCTTAATGAGGAAGCCATGTCATAAGTAGAGATAGGCTGGAAGCAAGGCTCTATGTCAGTTTTCCAAGTTGTGAATGCAAAGAAAAAAATTCATGGAGGATATTAAAAGTGCTACTCCAGTAAACATATGAATAATAAAAAAGCAAAATAGCCTTATTGCTGATACAGAGAAATTGAGTAGTCTGGAGAGAAGATCAAACCAGCCACAACATTCCCTCAAGCAAAAGCATAAACCAAAGGAAGGCTCTAACTCTCTTTAATTCTACGAAGGCTGCAGAAGAAAAGACTGAAGCTAGCAAAGATTGGTGCATGAGGTTTAAGTAAAAAAGCATCTCCATAACATAAAAGTTCAAGTAAAACAGTGAGAGCTGTCAGAGAAGCTGCAGCAAGTCGTCCAGAAGATCTAGTTAGTTAATTAATAAAGGTGACTACACTAAGCAAGAGATTTTCAGTGTAGATGAAATAGCCTTATATTAGAAGAAGATGCCATCTAGGACTTTCATAGCTAGACATGAGAAGTCAATGCCTGGCTTCAAAGCTTCAAAAGACCAGGCTGACCCTCTTGTTAGGGACCAGTGCAGGGGGGACTTGAAGTTAAGCCACTGATCATTTACCATTAAGAAAATCCTAGGGTCTTTAAAAATTATGCTAAGTCTACTCTGTGCTCTATAAATGGAACAACAAAGCCTGGATGACAGCCTATCTGTATACAACATGGTTTACTGAATACCTGAAGCCCACTGTTGCGATCTACTGCCGAGAAAAAGATTCCTTTCAAAACATTACTGCTTATTGACAATGCAGCTGGTCATCCAAGAGCTCTGATGGCAATGTTCAAGAAGATTATTGTTGTTTTCATGCCTACTAACACAATATCCTTCTGCAGCCCATGGATCAAGCAGTAATTCTAACTTTCAAGTCTTATTGTTTGGAAACATATTTTGTAAGGCTATAGCTTCCATAGACAGTGATTCCTCTGCTGGATCTAGGCAACATAAATTGAAAACCTTCTGGAGGGGATTCACCCTAAATTCCATCAAGAATATTTGTGATTCATGGGAAGAGATCAAAATATCAACATGAGCAGAAGTCTGGAAGAAGCTGATTCCAGCCCTCATGGATGACTTTGAGGGGTTCAAGACTTCAGTGGAGAAAGTAACTGCAGACGTGGAAATAGCAAGAGAACTAGAAGTGGAGCCTAAAGATGACTAAATTGTTACAATCTCACAATAAAACTTTAATGGATGAGGAGTCACTCCTTAAGATGAACAAAGAAAATGATTTTGAGATGGAACCTACTCCTGGTGAAGACACCATGAAAATTGCTGAAATGACAACAGGTTTAGAATCTTACATAAACTTAGTTGATAAAGCAGCAGAGTTTGAGAGAACGGACTCCAATTTTGAAAGAAGTTGTGCCATGGATAAAATGCTACCAAACAGCACCAGATGCTACAGAGAAATCCTTTATAAAAGGAAGAGTCAGTCAATGTGGCAAACTTCACCAATGTCTTATTTAAGGAATTGCCACAGCCACCTCAGCCTTCAACAACCATCACCTTGGTCAGTCAGCAGCCATCAATAACAAGGCAAGACCCTCCACCAGCAAAAAGATTACAATTCACTAACCTCTAGATGATGGTTAGCATTTTTTTCAGCAATAAAGTATTTTTTAATTGAGGTATGTACACTTTTTTATATAAAATGGTATTAACACATTTGACTACACATACCTTTTATATGCACTGGGAAACCCAAAAAAATCATTTGATTTACTTTACTGCAATGTTTGTTTTATTGTGACACCCTGGAATCAAACTCACAATATCTCCAAGATACACTTGTACTTACTTAAATATTGTAGCAATGCCACCTAAAACATGTGGCCAGTCAGGGTCACTGTGGAGAGAGTTGCAAGATACACTAGAACTATTTTCTGTCTCAGCCGTGAAGTGGCCTGTAATCCAGATTATTGGCCAGAATAAGATACACAGCCTGATCTAAATTAAAGGAGGCTGCAAGTGTAGTTTTAAGTGTGTTCAGGTAATTAAGAACAAGATATGAGATATTCAGTAGGAATTTTTATTACATATTATCATGGTAGATGGCAAATTAATTTCCTAATCCATGAAATGACAAAAGAAAGAAAAGACACCCTATGTGAGCACCCCACTTAATTTGGGACAATATATCAGCACATAAAATGTCAAAGTTTGGAACTACTGACACATTCTATGAAAGCAAAATGTCATACCCCGGAATATATGGTTCTTCAAGCTCTAACCCTGCCAACATCTCCATCATCAACCCCTGATAGGAGTCATGCTTCTCTGTTTCTGCAATTCATGACCACGTGCCCTTGTGCTGGTTATTCCTTGTCCTAAATCTACTTTCAAACATCATCAATTCTATGATACTTCCAGACACAGTCCATGCTCTCATATCCCTGTACTAGCACTTATCCCACTTTAGGTCATTATCTATAGACATCCTTGAATCCTCATGAATTTTTTTTGAGGATAGAAGCCAAGTTTTTTCATCCCTATAATCCCAGAATCCACTAGATTACAGGATTTAGTGCTTAATTAAACACTGACTTAAGTCTTGGTTCTACTTATCAAGACTGTCCTTGTTTATGTTATAATCAGATTTTTGGAAAGAGTCTCAAAGAATGGCTTAGCTCAAAGAAAGTCCTTTGGCTTAAATAAATTCTAAAGGTCAATAATCTATCAGCTCTTAAATTTGGTCCTACTGCCATCCTCACCCACATTGATTGTTCAAGCTCCACACTCCCTAGCACACAGCTTTTTCCTCCCACAGCAGAGACTGAGGAAATCACTCTTACTTTTTACTCTGCACTGTGAGGTTTGCTCTGATCCTGTGACATTCCACTGAAAAGGCTAATGGGGTCTTCAGACTTCAAAAAAGTACAGAGATCTATGGTAAATGTGGCTTTGATTATGACCTGATGGCATAATCCAGCAGCAGTTTTCAAATTACTGGTGGCACTGAGAGTATAAGTTACATAAGGGCAGGGGCCATATTCATTTCCTTCCAGAAGTGTTCACCAATTATCTCTGCACAGATGGCAGAAAGCAAGGAAAGACTGAAAGTGATGAGGAGAGCTCTCTTGAGAAATGCTCACAGAATTTAGTTCACCTGGTTACATGGCACACTCTTTGCAAAGCTACAACTTGGAGCTTTAAGGCAAGATCTTCTTCTCTCTGGACTCACAATCAGAGTATGTGCTGGGCTTACACAGGAGATGAACAGAATAGCTGAATATTCTGAATTATGAACAGTTCATAATGAATGAATGAACATAATGAAAAAAAAAAGAATGAACATAATGAATTCATTATGAATAGTTCATAATTCATGAAGCTACAAAACAAATTGTTCTCTAAGAGAGGCACCAAGACCAAGGTGTGAGCATACAGAAGAAAAAGAAACCAACAACTTATGCTCACAATGTTCTGTAACAGCTACTGGTAAGTTGGGTTTTAAATTAACCCTGATAATTTCAGAGAAATTGTCAAGTACTGAGCAAGACACAATTTGTAATTCTTGGCATGGTTTGCTTTATTGGCTCCCTGGGTCCAGGACAGTATTGAAAAGGGAAGTATCTATAAACAGAATGAATAATGTGTAACCATAATATATTCTTTGTTTATTTTTACATCAGGTATTTGGAATGTTGGCACTATTAAGACACTAATTTAATTTTGATTCCCTTCTGAAACCGTGATGTTATAATGCAAACCCTCCAAATGAGCCATATATTCTCAGTAATGAAAATTGGGTGCTGGTGCCATAATTATACCAATGTTGTATTTTTGATATATCTCTTTTAAGTAACAAAATCTTTGATGTTTGCTGGCAATTTTTATTTTGTGAAAAGGCTAATAATAATAATAATAACAAAGTACCTATTGAAATTAGCCACCTAGTTCTAATTCTTGAAGCTTTTCATCTTTGGATTGATTTGCACGTCTCAACCAATTATAGAGGTGGGCAGATATTATTATACCCATTTTGCAAATGAGAAAACTGAAACTGGGAGCTTTGGAGACTTGCTCAAGCATGTGAGAATGACTCCCTCATCAAGACTCTTAAGACACCTCAAATCACCAGTAATCAAAGTGGTTCAGTTCCCATAACACAGGATTTCTCAAACTGGGCTCTATAAGAAACTTAGGGACAGATAATTTTTGGTTGTAGGGGTCTATCCTGTGCATTGTAGGATGTTTAGTGGCATCCCTGGCCTCTACCCACTAGGTGCTAGTAGCATCCCTAACCAAAACTATTTCCTAGAGGACACAATCATCCGTGGTTGAGAACCACTGCCATAAGAGAATCAGGCTCCATAACAAATGGGTTCTCGTGTTTACATACCTTCCTCTCTACTGCCTTTGTGCTAACAGGCTCCTCAGTCTCTTTGACAGACTATTAGAAGCAATGGTGAATTTGCCCCTCTCTATGGCCTGATGGCATGAACAAGTCAGTTTTCAGCTTACTGAATGCACAGTGAGAAGCTACATGAAGGCAAGCTACATGAGTGTAGCAGGCAAGTAGAACCACATCTACTTCCTTCAGCGAATCTTTAATAAATAAAAAAGTCAACCACTGATGTCAACCATGGGCCAAGCACATTACACACTTTACACACATTGTACAAGTTCATTCTTCAATCATTTAAGGTTTAAATGGCCCATTTTACAGATGAGGCAAAATTTAGAGAATTAACTCAATCTTAAGTGGGTCAGCCTGCATTTAGGACTGAGGTCAATCTGATAAGAGAGTCTATATGTATTATTTTATGCTAGTGTTGTTCAAATTGTAGGTTTCATGCCATTATAGACTGTGAAATAAAGTTAGGGGCATTATTTTTCCAATTATAATGGAATGGAATATATCAAAGTGAATTTATGTAATAAGGTTAAGGTGTTGTTCGATAAAACTTTTGTTTCTCTTTGTATGTTCATAGTTATAACGAAAAATATGTATTTTCCCTGTGGGTTAAAAATATTTGAAAAGCACTGCCTTAATACCTGTTATTTGTCTTTTAATGGCTAAAATATTTGACTGGTATTCTTAAATTAACTCCTTTCTGTAACTGGAAATTTGTTCTTTCACTAGTCCAGCCTATTTATAACTTTATCCAACTGGTATGCCTGCCTATACTGATATCAAATCTGGAGAAAGTTAAGGAATGTCCCTAAAAAGACGATGCCATGGATACTTCCTGGGTTTGGGAACTGGGAAGATGATTGTTGCACACACATCTATTAGAAGTCCAGCATTCTGAACTTCTGCTGGTGTGACTTATGTTTTAAAGGAAGCATTATCTCTACCATCATAGGCTCCAGTCTTATTTCCCAAAGAGAACCATGATGAGTGATCTATCACCAGAATTTAACAGGGAGCCAAACGGCAAAGGAGAGCCGTTTTGTATGTTTTGAAGTATACCAGCTCCATGATCAGAGCAGAGTATAGCAGGATGGGTTTCTAGCTAAATGACAATCAAATAATAACCAGTAAAATTTCTTATCTATTTGTCCAGAATATGTGGATATTTTCTTTTTAATACGGTTTTTAACACAGTTCCTATCTTACCTTTTTCTGATATTCCAGATATCTTTCTATGTCAACATCCACAAAGCTACTTCCTTTGACTGTTGTGTATCATTCAACTGTGTAGATAAACAGTCTCTATAAATGAACAGTTAGAAGCTGCTGCTGCTTCCTCTTCTCCTTTATGTCCTTTCTCCTCCTCCTCTTTCACCCTTTCTTCTCTTCCTCTCTCTGTCTCACCATTATCATGCTTTTGTATACATGGAAGTATACATAAGAGATACTGTACAGCAGTTTAGTGGGACTAAGGAAACCTGCTTTGATTTTCATAGATGTTGCCAAATTACCCCCAAAAAATCATAGAAATTCATTTTTATACTTAATGCTTGAATGTATATTTTTCCCATAGCCTCATCAAACATCACATAATGAAAACCTCCAATTTTTTCCTGTCATTTTTAAGGTAAGAGATCATATTGCTATATTGCATGTTTCAATTACTTACATATAATATTGAACTTCATTTATTGTAAACTCTTTGTATTTATTTCCCTGTTTAGCTCCTTGCTTCACTTTTCTATTCATTTATGTTTCTTATTAATAAAACTTCTTTATATACTGAGGAATTTATCTCTCTATAATACATATTACAAATATTTTCCCTGCTGATTATCTCTTCTGACTTTGTTCTTTAGATATTGAAATCTTGTTAAGAAAATACTGTAAGTATCCCAGCACAAATTACATTATAAATTACCAATGTTCTCTTGTAGAATTTAATTTTAATTAAAAGTAATATAATGTGTAACTTGAATTGGGATAAAGAGTAAGAAAGAGATAAACTTTATTTTAAGAAAGATAAAATTTTCATGGTACTTTTTATTACTTTTTATTAAATAGTCTAACACTTCTTCACTGCCTTAAAATGCCTCCTTTGAGACATATTCAATTCTCACATGTATTTTGGATAATTTCTAGACTCTATCATTTTCTATTGACTACAACATGTTATTGCCAGAATATCATTTTGATTAAAGAGTTAGCTATTGCTTTCACAATTATTTGAGTTCTTTCACAAAACATTGATTTGAATCCAAAAAAAATACTGGAAAGTTTTAGGAATTGGGGAGAGTATTCTCCAATGGTCTTATTCTAAAGTGATCTTTTAAAAATTTAATTCCTATAGTAATCTAATGATTTTTCTTACACATCTTTCACTTACTGTTTTACAGTTTTCTTTTTGTTTATGATATTGTATCTGAACAGGAAGGCAGTAGGATGGTTTGTCCTATCTTCATTTCCTTAATAAACATTTTCTTGAGATGCTATTATATACGGGCATTGTTCTAAAGACTGGGGATACAACAGTGAATAATTCAGACGGTCTTTCACAGTAATGGGTATTATTAAGAAAATGACACAATTCAAGTCTATCAAGGGCTATGATGGAAATAACCAGGACAGAGAATGACAGAGGTAGGAAGAGGTAAGTCTGAACTGTCAGACAATGACTCTCTGAGGAGGTGACATGTGAATTGATGTCTGAGGACTCTGAAGGGAGTCATCATGTTCTTGTTCCTTAGACCTGTCCATGGCTGTGCTTGCCACATACTGTGTCTTGATAGATACTTCCTGAATGAATGAATCAATTGATAATGGCCAGAGGTTCTGGCCTTGGCTGTGGGAAGCACTTGAGTTTATGCTGTCTTTCAAAAGTTCTGTTATAAGGAGCTGTTTAGACAAGTTCTATGGTAGGTTTTTACTTTGGGGAGGAAAGAGATTTTCTTTCAGTTTTTATTCATTACTTATTGCAACAGCTCTTTTGCAATGACTGATTTCAACATTTCTCTCTGGGCTTCTAAACCACCCTGGTCCTGAGCAAGCCCGAGCAAGTTTCCAAAAACAGGGTTCTTCCTTCAGTCCTACCTTCCAATCTACCATGAGGAAGTTCTGCATATCAATACCTCTGTGGAGAAGAGAATGGAAGGAAGTGAAAGCAAGCCCAGTGGGCACAGGTGATGCATTTTCAGAACACCACTTCTCCCAAAACACACTCCGCAGATCATAAAAGCTCATGCTTAGACATGGTCTCTGATGCCTGATTTGTAGTGGATTGTACATGAACCCCATCTTGTGCTTCCCCAAAAATACTTCCACTTTTTTAAGGCAAAGAAATATAATTTTTAAGGCAGACATTCAAGCACATTTAAGCTTCCTTTTCAATGATTAGTTGAATAACAAAATAGACAGTGGGAAAAAATCAGAATGGATGAAATGATGAAGTTTGAGTCACAGACCAGTTTCTCCTGTTTTTAAGATTGAAAGCCATCAGCTTTCTTGTTGTTAGTTTCCTTCTTTTATGGTTGCTGAGTTCTATTAGAATTAGAATTATAAATACTTGATATGAATTTCTCTCTTTGATCTGTCCTACTTGTCAATCAACAGTCTTTTAAACTCTGTATTCTTTCTCATTCTTGACATTTGCCATTGTTCTCTGCCCTGAATGCCTCGCCTGCTGTTCTCAAAAGCTGCCCAGAATCACTGAGAGTATATTGCAGTATCAAGTACCATGGCTTCAGGCTCTGCCGCAGCTGCCCACTTTCTAAAAGCTCCCTTTATTCTTTGCAATTGAACTTATCCAATTCAGACTGACAAATATCAGTTCTTTCCCCCTTACCTTTCATGAAAAAAAAAAAAAAAACACAAAAACAAAACACAACCTTGAAAGTGTAATAAATCCCTCCTTCTGGGTAGTATACATTAATACACCTTGTAAATTGCCTTTCCCTGTTGGTTTTAGTCCTTTGCCCTTTTATTCTTTTCTTTTGTACTCTGGCTTCCTTAGCATTACTATTCCCAGCCTTGAAATCCAAGTTGCAAATGCAGAAAACCTGCCCACCCATTTAGGACAAAATGAATGGCCCACATTAAAGAGGCGATAGCACCACATCTGGTAGTACTGCTCACTAAAAGCACCCATCACTTGGTTCATGAGAAAGCAGCAGGTCTTAGATTCAAGACTAATGATCTATGGACTAGAGAGCACACTGTGAGACTTGGTGGAAGTACACTACATTGGTATTACAGTATATGTTATACACACACACATACATATACAGTATACATATGTAGTGTACTTTCCTACTAGCCACTGTTCTTAACTACATGGAGAAATCTAGAGTCATCCAGCTACTGGGGCAGTCTCACTGGTATATGATTTTGTGCTGCTTCTCTGTTCACTTGCCAATTTTAAGTAAGAATAGCCATGGGTGTTATTCTGTATGTTGGCAAATTGAACACCAATAAAAAATAAATTTATTATTAAAAAATAATAAAAATTAAAATTAAAAAAAAAGAATAGCCATGGTATTAGGAGTACCCATATTTTACTGTACAATTAACATTTGAAGAGAGTGGCCTTGGGAGGTCATTTAAAGTAAATGTAAAGATTAGTCAGTCTCTACTGAGTGGAATATAGGAACTGTAAGAGCTCTTCACTTCATATAGGCCATTAGACAAGAAGCAAACCTTTCCTTACAAGGAAACTGCGAAGTTACTCTTAAGTCATTTTGTTGTTTTATACAACAATTCAAAAGACTATTAAATTCTTATAGAGCCTTGGGCACTAGGGCCCCTTTGCTAATGGGAATGGGGCTTTTCTCCAACCTCAGGGATTCTAGGAGCTCTTAGACAAGACCTTAGAGACAAGATTGCAATAAGGAATTTGGAAGGGTCCTTTCCGTGGCAGGCAGTATTCAATGACTCTGTGCCTGAATTCTTTCCTAGTCAGAGAGGTCCATGGACCAGAAGCATCAGTATCATTGGCATCACCTGAGAGCTGGTTACATATGTAGCATCTCAGGCCTCAACCATCTACTGTACCAGAATTTATATTTTCACAAGATCTCCAGATGATTCATGCACAAGAGTTTCAGGGGCCTGATCTAACTCTCATTCTCCTCAAGAATCAACTAGTGCTCAAAGAAATAAGTTGCCTAATGTCACTGAGTGAATTTGTACTTGGGAGAAGAGGGCCACACTACATGAGTCACAATGTCCATTCTGGACAATCATCTTTCTCTCAGGTGTCTGGAGTTGGCCAGCGTCCCACCTGAACTGGCCCTCTCTCTCCAGGTCAGGTAGCTTTAGACCTAACCTTCTCCAACAGCAGAGGTGTTCTATATCTCCACTGTTCAATGGGCACTCATGCCCACTGAGCCCTGGAATGGGGTTAGTATTACTAGCTGGAAGAGGGCAAGTAGGGAAGAGAGAGGCCTTCAACACTAGGGGATACTGACCACTAAGGTTTAACATGAAACAGGAGCTTCAGGGCTTTTGTTTGGATAGCTGGCATAGTGGCAGTTTTGCAGCTCCTGTTCTGATATAGTTAGTTGCATCTGTCGCAGTTTCCAGGGAAGACAGCGTTAGAAAAAAAGCTCTGGTTGTCATTTATAAACTGTGGAAAGAAGCAAAGAGCCTTTAGGGTCACCAGGGAAGCTAACACTTCTTTTGAAAAGATATAAATAAGCCAATAATCTGCTATTCCTTAGGCAAATGGCATGTCTCTGTTATGTTTGTTCTGAGGATTTTCTAGAAAGATGAACAGTCTACTACTATGACTCTCCTGACTTTAAGAAACTTTAAACTGCCCAACTTGAAAATATATGTTGCAAAATGTTTCAGAAAGAATCATATCGGCCTATCTAGCTACCATTTAGTGGCCAAAATTTCCCCAATTCCGCATTATTACCTGTTTCCATGGATTCTGCAATATTTTGTAGCTCTTCACATCAAGAAGTGAAGTCTACTTCCTCACCTGTAAATGTGCACTAACCTTATGGTTTATGTTGGTCAGAAAAATGCCATGGAAGTGACAATGTGTCAGTTCTGAGCCAAGAGTCAAGAAGTCTTACCTGCTCCCATTGTCTTTCTTGGGAACTTCCACTGCCATGTGAATAAGCCTGGACTAAGGAAGATCAGAGACCCCAGCCCACCGGAGAGAAGCCCTGGGCCCTTCTACCCGTCCTAGCTGTTGGCAACACAGACCAGCCACCACCAGCTATATACACCAGCACACTTCAGAAATGTGAGTGAGAACAGGTGCAATGAACCAAGCCCAGGCCATGTCAGCCAAGTGACCCAGGCCACTTACAGACTTGTAGAAGAAAAATAAACAGTGGTTGTTTTAAGCACCAAGTTTGGGGGGCAATTTATTACAACAGTGTCATGACAACAGATCATGCTATACCAACGTTATCATGTTTAACATTTTTTAATGTTACTTACCATTTCTGAAGAGAGAAATAGCTTTTGAGGCCATGATCACATTAAGTTCCTTGGAATGCGTATGTTAGAGAAGGAAAGGATGTTAGCACTAGTCCTGAGCTACAGACAGTATTACAGTTGGGGAACTGGAGGCCTAGCCGAAGGAAATAAATAACTTTGCATCAGGACAGCCAGAGAGGAGCAACACAGGACACAGGCCTCTGGTCTTCAAGTGCTCAGTCTGTTCTTTCATGAATGTGCTCTGAGTTTTGCTTGTCTGCCAACCAGCAAGATGTTGAGAACACAGCTTTTAAAAAGGAGATTACATTTACAGAGACCAGTGCTTCTGAATTTATGTTTTTTTTATTTATTTTTATTTTTAAAGGCTCACTCTTTTGTTAAAAGGAATCCCAATTTTGTCACTAACCTTTTATGAAATGATTAGTGGATAGGCTTTCAGTTCACTCATAGGGCTGCTTGTTCAATCATTATTATAACTTTATAATTTGTCAAAAATTTCACATGCTATAATAAAAAAGCCTTCTTGAATGCGGCATGTTTTCTACTCACTGAGTGAACTTCTTCACAAGAGTGTTATTACTTCCCTAGCATATTAGTGACTAAGTTTGCTTGCTTACTTCTTTTTAAGGTCCAGTGATCATTCTTTCCATCTCTGAGTTCGTAACATATTTTCATGTTAATTATCTGATTTGGATTTCCTTTTTTTTTTTTTTTTTTTTTTAAGTAGACTCCACTCTTGGCATAAAGCTCAATGCAGCGCTTGAATTCACAACCCTGAAATCAAGACCTGAGCTTAGGTAGGACACTGAACCCACTGAGCCACTCAGGCACTCCCCTATTAACCCATTTTTTATCCCCAGGAAGAAAACTGGGGCTTATAGCAGTTTTATGATTTTTACCAGGTCATGTGGACCACAGGGAAAAGGATTAGGTCATGCTTTGAGATTTTTGTTCAACAGTCTGATTTCAATGATGTCACCTTCCCAGTTTATATATCTGCATCCGTTGGATTTTTTTTAAGGTTTTATTTATTTATTCATGAGAGACATACAGAGAGAGGCAGAGACATAGGCAGAGGGAGAAGCAGGCTCCATGCAGGGAGCCTGACGTGGGACTCGAACCCAGGACTCCAGGATCACACCCTGGGCTGAAGGCGGCATTAAACCGCTGAGCCACCTGGGTTGCTACATCTGTTGGATTTGTCTAGGGGCCAATCATGCCCAATTTCTCCTTTCTTACCAAAATGCCCTGGTCCAAAACTACTTCCAAAGGAAACAGCTCTGGGCTCCTCTTGACAGACGTGTCTTCTGTAAGGGGTGATCTTCCACAATGGGCCAGAATTTAAACTGGGAGGTATGAAAAGACAGAGTTCTGTCAATCTGAAGACCGTGAAAGGTAAAACTGGAAGAGACATAATAGCCAACCTCTGGTTCTACTCTGTTTTGGGGTGTGGGAGTGTCTTTCTGTTTTTAAATCTAATCCATTTGTGCCCTTAAATTATTTTCCCTACAGAGCTTAAATCCGATTCATACAATCACCTTTACTTTGAATGACATTTCAAATTTTTCAATGTCTTCAACAAGTAAAAGTAGTCTATCAAGTGAACTGCAATCAACTACTATTATCACCATTTCACAAGAGAGAAAATTACAGCCTTGAAGGAAGGTTAAGTGACTGGTTTAAGGTCATACAGCAAGGTTACAAAATTTAAACTCAGTTCTTCTGCTTCCCAATCCTAGGATCTTTAGGGTTTTCTCAAAATTGAAATTGGACATCTTTAGTAATATATACACAGCATGTCTTTTAAAATACCTTTTATTGAAAAATGTGCAACAATCTCCTCTAGGACTATGTCAGAGTTTACTGAAAGAAACCTCAGAGAGCTGCTCAAAAAATCCTAACTGCCAACAGTCTGTTGACATGACAACGCTTCACATTGTCTCTATCACATTGGTCTTCTTGCCTTCCTGAAGGCTATCCAACAACACTCAACACTTTAGTCAAGAATGACAATTCCATTGCTCAAGTTTTACAAAATTCTTATTCCCCAAAGAGAGCATAAAACCTTCATGCAAATACAGAGTTGAGACTGTTCTAATAGCATGGAAAGTCTGAACTGAGGATGCAGATTGGCTGTATTTCATATTTATAAAACCCTCCATGAGATGCTGAATGGACTGGCATATGGCTAAATACTAGGCACCACTGAGCATTTTTGATGAGGTGAAAGAAGAAAAGATATGGCTTTGAGACCTTGATGGAGGCTCTCACCTACTACAGACACTCGCTGCCTTCTTGGCATCAAAGCTGCTCCTAGTCAGTGACTGAACATGGTATGAATATTAAGATAGGCCACTTTTGGGGAAAATGAGGCTCCTGTGATAACCTTACTGACCCCCCTTCCCTAGACTGCAAAGTGGTCTTGGATGCTTCCTCCCAATCTTCCTTTCTCCCTCTTCTTCTCCATATAAGGAAGACCTGCATCATGGTCAGACAACTCTCCAGCCTTCCCTGGCTCACTCCTCATTTTCTCTCAGGCATTTCCTTTAATATCTTTACATAGTTAATTGCATCTTGGTATCCAAGTATGCGAGGACTTGGACAAGGAAGCAAAGGGTTTTAGATGCTTAAGTCAGCAGCTGCTATATATGTGTTTGTAAATAACATTGAAACCAAAAATGAATTTTAAAATTGTTAGACCCTCTGATAATTGTTCCAGTACTAGATCTTGGTCAGATACCAGCTTTCCCCATATTTATTCCTAAAAAATCTAAGATGAGCCTAGGCATGGTGGCTGGCCTGGACTGATGGGACAGCGCTTTGCAGTACAAATAATGGGCAAGATTGGGATCCCTGGGTGGCGCAGCGGTTTGGCGCCTGCCTTTGGCCCAGGGCGCGATCCTGGAGACCCGGGATCGAATCCCACATCGGGCTCCCAGTGCATGGAGCCTGCTTCTCCCTCTGCCTATGTCTCTGCCTCTCTCTCTCTCTCTGTGACTATCATAAAAATAAATAAAAATTAAAAAATAAATTAAAAAAAAAATAATGGGCAAGATAAACAGTGATGTGTTCCACTGAAATATCGTGTCCAGAAGGTTTTATCATTATCATCATCATCATCATCATCACCATTGAAGTTTCTTTCTATACCTAGGGACTCAAGGAAATCAGAACTATGGGAGGCAGTCATTTTTAAACCTAGGGCACTGAATAAAAATTGGGGAAAGAATGCCTCACCAACACCCAAAGAACAAAACCACTTCCTCCCTTCTGCTGGCTTATGATCTGAGTTGAACAGAAAGGGAGCAGGAAATCCAGGACTCTTTTTTTCTTTTCTTCCCTATTGCCAATATGGTAATTGTTCTAATTGTCTTCCAGCAGGAACACAGTCTGTAACACACTTCAGTCCAGTACATCCCAGATCTTGGTTAAGCAACCCTGTAAATGGCAGAACATTAAAGCCTGAAGCTTTTATTCTTTTTTCTTTGTTTCAATATAATGCAAAGACAGCACTATTTGGACTTTTCTATTTTTCCAATAATTTATTTGTATTTTGTCTGATTCTACAACCTATCTAATCACTTCCCCAGAGGGCAGACTGGGCCTCAGGTATGCTCTAGGCTTAAGAATTGTTTCCCAAACTTTAGTGAGCATACTAATATTCTGAAAATCTTGTTAAAATACAAATTTTAAGTGTAGCTTGTTGGTTAAGGCCTGGGATCTTATATTCTAACAAAGAAAAACGAATAAATTGATGCTATTGGTCCAAGACCCTAAAGCCATGCAAACTTTAACATGCCTCTGAATCCCCTGGAAAGATTGTTAAAACACAGATCCCTGGGCCCCATCCCAGAGATCTTGATGTAGTAAGGTCTGGTGGGGCACTTGTGATTCTCTATTTGTACTGAATTCCCATATGATGTCAGTGCTGTTGGTCCCTGAAACGTACTTTTGAGCAGTGAGGGTTTAGTGAGCATATCTAATGGAAAAGTCTCATTAAAAAAAAAAAATGGACTTTTTTTTTTTTTTGCTACTTTATTTGCATGGGTTAATGAGTTTGGAAAACTGCTGAGAATTTTTACTAGGGGCAGATTCATTCTGCTTTCAACTTAACCTTACAATATTAGGGTAAATGCACAGAACTAAAAGCTGCATAGGTCCTGGACATGAACGAAAACTACAGAAGAGGGTAGACAGCATAGGTTTTAAATCAGGGGATACTGACTCACTGTAACCCCTCTATGATCCCCACTTGAACCTTTTTCATCATAAATAAGACTCCCTACCTTTTCCATCATAAATAAGACTCCCTCAGCAATACCTAAGTTCCATAACCTGTACTTTACCTCCTCTTTAGGACTGCCTCCAAGGCTGCCAAAACATGAACATGGGGCTCAAAAACACTGACAGCTGCCTGGCACTAGGCCCATGAAAATTCTGAGAATGGTCAAGATCCATTTTGTAAGAGACTTCATATTAAATACTGGACAACTCTCCATTCTCTGCATAAAACAAATTCTATATCCTCCACATGTCCTATGTGCTAGGGGCTGGGATTAGTCCTTTACATGCAGTCTCATATAAATGTTATACCAACCCAATTAGCAGATGAGAAAGCAGAGATGATAAGCCACTGGATCACAGACCTATTTGTCCAAAACCTGTGCTCCAGATCCTTGCTACTGAAAGCATGGCCCATGGACCAGAAGCATCTGCATCACTTAGAAGCTACTAAAATATGCTGCATCTGAAGCCCCACTGCTGACCTATTTGACAAGAGTCTTAATTTTAACAAAATGCCAGGTGATTCCTGTGCCTCTTAGTGCACGGTTTGGGCCCTCTCTGCCATACACTGCCTCTCTACCAAGGAAGGATTTTTTTGCAGAGTCATTTTCTTTATTGGAAATGCTTCAGCACAGACCTGGTGAGACATCAAAGGCAGTCATTTTCATCACTGGCAAAGGGATGGTTTGATTGCTCTGGGAGTAGGACTACTTGGCAGCACATCAGAGTTCAGGGGAGCTACATGTGCTGACACAGGCAGTCCTGGCTTTTCTGGGCTGCACTTGGGAGCTGATGTGCAACCATCGCCAGAAGTCAATTAGATTATACAGCAGGGCCTTCTCTCCTTGCAGCCTGTTTTTATTGAAGGATTCCTCCAAAAAATCTTCAAAAGGGTCTTCAAACTAGTAGTTAAACTAAGGAAGAGAAGGAGCAACTATCACTTGGCTTGTAGGGAACACAACCAATTCAAAACTAGTTTCTTTCCCAGGAAGATGAGATGATATGGGGCAGAAAAAATTCAGTATCAGACTGAAGCAGGGGCCTATGTTTGGAGAAATGTGTAACACAGGACACTTTGTCAACCTGTCAGTATTTAGGGATCAAAACAGCAGCCATGTGCAGCTGACCAGTGGTCTGCTCACCTGGCCCAGGCTTAGTTGATTCTCAAGGAAATTTCTCATGAGTCTTCTTCCAGGCCACCAGAATGGTTTCAGCTGGGCAACTCTGATCTGGGCCATGTGTCCCTCATCCTCCTGCAGGTTAGCCTTGGTGGTTTAGTGGAATTCCAAGAAAATAAATGAAAGACTCAAAACATCTTGAGACCTAAGCCAACCTGGCATCCTGTTAGTTCTGTTGCATTGTACTGATCAAACTGAAAGGCCAGTCTATATTTAAAGGCTGGGGGAACACACTCTACCTCTTGATTGGAGGAGCAGCAAGGGCACCTTGCCAAAAGGGCATGGATATAGGGTGGAGATTGGGGGTTATTCTGTAATCTGTCACACTCCTACTAACTGGTTCTTATCTGTTCTTTTTTGAAACAATTATCAGTATATTTGTTCTCACCTAAAGAGTCCATTTTGTTGTTCATGGGCTTACTTCTTTTCCTGGCTAGATATATCTGGGATCCACAGCATGCATTTAGGGCCTCTGGTTGGCTACCTCCAAAATGCAAGACATCAAGTACAATGGAGACGGGTGGAAGAAGAAAGTGAAGAAAGTACTGAATTTTGATATGAATTAAAATCTCAATGAGATACCAATACACTGCTAAAATGTGCTGAATGAAAAAGACAATTACTTGGGATGTCTGGGTAGCTCAGCTGTTGAGCGTCTGCCTTTGGCTCAGGGTGTGATCCCAGAGTCCTGGATCGAGTCCTACATCGGGCTCCCTGCATGGAGCCTGCTTCTCCCTCTGCCTGTGTCTCTGCCTCTCTCTCTCTGTGTGTGTCTCTCATGAATAAATAAATAAAATCTTAAAATTAAAAAAAAAGACAATTACAAATGTTGGCAAAGATGGAGAATAATTGATGAAAAGGCATAATGGTACAATGACTTTGGGTAACTGGCATTTTTCAGTAAAGCTGATGATACACATATTCCATGACCCAGTGATTCCAGTCCTAGATACAAACATAAATGTTAAATAAGTTCACCAAGAATATTCACAGCAGGAGTATTTGTAGTACCACCAAAGAGGAAATATCTCTCATGTCCCAGTCAGCATAAAATGGGTAAACATATCATTGTCTGTTCTTATGATGGATTATTACACAGCAGTGAGAATCAATGGTTTACAACTATTTATAATGATAAAATAAATTCCACAAATCTAAGATTGGGCAAAAGAAGTCAAAAGAGTACTTGCTATGTGATTCCACTTATTTGTAAGTTCAAAATCAGGCAAAAGTAATCTCTGGCACTGGAAGTAAATACAGTGATTATCTATGTATGGGGGGGGGAATCGGAGGGAACACAAGGGGCTTTTGGGGTACTGGTAATGCTCAGTTTCTTCATCTGGGAGCTGCTTACACAAAAAGTGTTTATGAAGATTTCAGCTCTTTACAGGTAGGACTTGCATATTTTTTGGTGTATTATGCTTCAGTAAAAGGGTTTTAAGAAAAGGAGATAGAACTCTAAAATCTGAGTTCAAACCCAGTTCTACTGTTTGGATTTGAACAACATTCTTTATTTTTCTGAGTCCCAATTTCTTCATGTGCACAATGGTGATAATTCAATATTATCATGATCTTTATGGGGATTAAATTTTAAAATTTGTATAAAGCTCTCTGTGGCCCAATAAGTGTTAGATCCTCTTCCCACCTGCTGTGAAAAGATAAACTTTACTGTCCCAGATAAACAAAGCACAATTTTTCCATTACACTACTACACAAAATCACATTCTCATTTTTGCTTCCACAAAAACCAAATCAAAAAGAGAGCGAGCAAGCGAGAGGGAGCATGAGCTTCTGAATTCTCCCTATTTCATTTTTAATGTGTGAATATTCCCAGTTCTAGGTGTTATACCTTAAATGGGTTAAAACTTCATATGTCATTGTACTACCATTCAAGGTGCTTGTTTTTCCCTTTTGGTTTTGTAGATTGTTTTTGCTGTTACAACATATCTAAATTCTAAAGGATTATTAACACATTTGGAATAATGAGTTTCTTAAGGGATCTGATAGCATTAAAACGATTAATGAATAGGTAGTATAAAACCTTACTCTGTCCAATCTAAGGACTTGAGCCATTCAGCTTCAAAATGATCCTGAGGCATAAATGGTGAATCATGCAAGAACAGCCTGTTCTGGCTTCTGACTGTTCATTCCAGAAGAGAGGGATAGTGCCTGTGGGTGGCGTGAGGCGGTAGGAAATCCTGACTCCGACTTGCTCTGTTCTTGTTCTCAAGTCCTTTGAGGCTACCTCATTAGAAGTGGGAGAGAGACTACAAAGATACTGTGAAAGGTGATTGTTCCCCAAAGCTACTCTCCAGAGGGATACTCCCGTGTGTGTGCACGCACACACAAAACCTATGTTTAAAATCCTATGTTTCTACGACCATTTAGACAGCCAGTATTAAGACCTTCATGAAACCATGGGTTTGACAGGGATACTCCAATGAGATCAATAAGATGGGGAACTTGACTTCATTTATTTTATACTCCTACTTAGACGTCAACCCTGATTTTTCTTATCTTGATGTGAAAGGAGAATCAAGAGTCATTTAGGGGGACGCCTGGGTGACTCAGTGGTTGAGCATCTGCCTTTGGCTCAGGGCATGATGCCAGGGTCCTGGGATCGAGTCCCACATCAGGCTCCCCACAGGGATCCTGCTTCTCCCTCTGCCTATGTTTCTGCCTCTGTGTGTCTTTCATAGTAAATAAATAAAATCTTAAAAAAAAGTCATTTAGGGAAGGGAGAAGATAGAGAATAATAATAACTGTAAGCTGAATGTGCTATATTAAGTCTGTATTCTTCACAGCAGCCCATAAAGTAAGCAGTTCTCAAAACCATAATTTTACAGGCCAGGAAACTGTGCCTTGGAGAGGTAGACTGATTAGAACTTTTCTTATATATTTTCTTCAAGTCCATTGAAAAGTATTATCATAACTAGATGTTTAATGTGTATAATGGGACTGGGGCAAGAACCACAGAAGCAAGCTAGGAAAGAAACAGATGTATAGATAAAAGATCCATGGTTTGGTAAATCAGGAAATATGATAGAGCAATGTAGGCTGAGGTAATATGAGGTTTGAGGTTTGAGTTGTGGGATTCTATTGACAGACAAAAGGAAATTGGAAAAGAACTAGTTGGGAAGACTGAGGATTTGGAGAAAATACATGGATACCAGGTGACAGAAGCACATCTAACCTGTACTGTCCAACTGGTGAGCTGACAGGTGTGACTAGAGCCTGGCAGTCCCTGCATAACCATGCTCATTTTCCAGGTACTGAAATAGAAACACTGATGTTGTCTCTATTGGAGAGAGAATAGAAAAAGAGAGAGTAAATGCTGGGGATTGAATCTGGGAAAATGCACTTGTTTAGGGGTGGGGGTGGAATGGGAACCTCTACGAGTAGGACTTGAGAACTTAAATGGTATCACATTGTTTTACTAAGAAGCTCGAAGAATTAAATCTCAATGCTGCCAATGGTCATGAATAAGGATGGAGAATTATGGATTAGTAGGGCATTTGGTCATTTTAGAGTATGCTGCTGCTTGAGGCTGTGGAGTAGGGTTCTGCACAAGATGGACTTCAGATTCTTATATAGTACATTTTGTGAGTCAATGGAGGGTAGGCTGTAGGTTACACATAACTTCAGACATTAAAGGAAAAACTATTAAGGCAGAAAACATGAGGCACGTTTTACCCCTAGTTTGATTGATACGTGTGTCTTTCTTCCTTGCTTTCCTTTCTTTTTAAGAATAGGGAAAATATGTGCTATAGACAGAAAGTAAGAGTAAAGACTGAATGTGCTTTTGCAGAAGCAGGGCATGTGCTAAGGCCAGAGATTGACAAGATCTAAACCAGTTCTTCTTAAATTTGAATGTATATAAAGAATCTCTGGGAAACACATTAAAATATAGACTCCCAGGCCCTCATTCCTGGGGATTCTGATATAGTTGGTCTAGGGCTGGCTCAAGATCTGCACTTCTAATAAGCAACACAGTTTGGGCAGACTTCTGGTCTCCTTCTCTCTGCAGCTTTCAACTCAGAGACACACTGGGGCTCAGTATTCCCTGGGCTTTCTAGAACTATTGTGTTGTAATTTTCCAGCCTGGTTTCTAATACTCTTCCTTTCTTTCTGTGTCCTTTCCTTACCAAACCATGAATTATCCAGGAGCTGGCTAGGTGACCACTTTCTCTGCCCAGCATGCATGAGTAAATAATTGATATCAGTATTTCTAGACACTGATTCACTGCATTCTCCTTGCCCATATATTATCCTTCTTGCTATCTCTTCCTGAAAAGTTTTCCCTAATTATCTATGCTTCCTACCTTGCCTAAATACTGTCCTTTATTTCCCTTCCAGATATGTGTCTTCTATACAGTCTTCCTTGACCGATGTGGTGCCTCACAACTTCTTCCCCCCACAGACCAACAAAGGATTGGATACTCATCCATTTGTAACATCCCAATCCAAGACATGCTTTCCTTGACTGAATCTGGATTTGAACGAACAAGTCCCCAAAATATTATGAGAACAACTAGAGAAATGGACTGGTATATGAGATAGTGCTAAGAAATTATTACTTTTATTGAGTATATGCAGAAAAATGTACTTATTTTAGAGATGCATACTGAGTTTGGGGGATGGGTGGGAAACATATCTGTAAATTTCTCTTACTATAGAAAAAAAGATGACAAAATATTAAAAAGTATTAAATCAAGGTGATGAGTGCTTAAGTTCTCACTATATTATCCTCTTTACTTTTCTGTATACTTAAAATGTTTCAAAATTAAATAGCAAATAAGAAGAGCAATAGTCTACTAAACATGGATTTGATGATCTAGTCCTATTTTTAAATACTCATTAAAATAATTATGTATTAAAGTCACTATTTATTGTTGGTTATAAGACTACTGGTTAATGTGATTCTGAACTTGTTAACTAGCCTAGGCTTAATAGTTAGTCTCTGCTCTCTCTCTCTCTCTCTCTCTCTCTCTCTCTCGGAGGTACTGCATACCTTTGATTACAATCTGGATGGGCTTGCTTTACAGCTGCTCCTTTCCCCGAGTATGGGACGAGCAGAGTTCATTTGTAGCATGAAAGTGGCAAATGCTAGAAACAAACCCTCAAAGTTCCTTTCTCAAAAAAGGTGTTATTTGCAGCCAGCATTCCAGAAGTTGTGGTTTCTTATCCTTCAGGAGCAGCAAGAATGGAGAGGTTCCAGCTCAAAGTTTTCTGTCTCTAAACTCCAAGTGGCTGTAAAAATCTGGGTGCTGACACCTTTCTAGGTGTAGGATCAGCCTCAGGACAGATGGGTAGCTTTACTGTCTCAATGCTGGTCCCTCAGATACTGATGACTTTACTTGAAGGGCTTTAGAGGAATATCATGGGAGAGGGAGAAGACTTGGCCACGGAAAATTTAGTAAGAAACAGCTCCTCGTTTCCAGCAGCAGGGCTTCCTGTTACGTAAGAGATCTCTTGGTTGCCTTCTCCCCAGTGTGCTAGCTCCAGGAGAAAGTTAAGGTCTGGACATTCTGTGTCCCAAGACAAGCAGATGAGAGTCAATAATGAGCTGGGCAAAGGAGACAGGTAGGGACTAAACTGGAAAAGTAGGATTCCATGAGGATGGATTTGAGGAGATGCCTGGAGTGAGTCACTTCTGAAGAGGAGTCACAGTCCCTGAAGTGGGCACAGCAAAAGGAAGGGTGCTATGAGGACAGAACAGAGGACATCACTTGTACAGTCTGCAAACTGTTTCCTGGGAGCACTGCAGAGCCTTCCATCTGAGAGGCTGCCTGCCTCTCTAAACTGCACATCATGAGAAATATTTTTCCTCCTTCACTGAGAAAGTCACTTTGGGGCCATTAGTATACTTATGAAAGGGGAAGGTGGCATCAGACCAGATGATCTCTAGACTTCTTTGTAGCTTAAATCTCTACCCATCACCTGAGCAAAGTAACAGCAGAACATGACTGACCCATTAGAGTTTCTAAGTCTGTCTACCATGCTGCTGTAAGCAATATAAAGTAGAAATAAAATTCTGACTCTAGTAGCATATCCAGAGGATATTTAATTATAAGTTATTCTATCTATTAGAGAATTGAATATATTGTGAAGTCTCCCTTAAGATAGTTCTGGCTATTCATTTTTTTATCCTGAACAGAAGGAATACTTCAGTTGAAAACAGTATTGATTTTCCAAAGTAGAGTACTCTAAGCAGAGATGATAAACAGAGAGCTAAATGCTGAAAACAGAAATGAGGTTTTGAAAAGAGGAAATGAACTTTAAAGTTGACAAATATTGAAGTTCCAGGACAGGAATATGACACAATTCATAGAGATTATCACATAATTACATATTATTGAGCTCCTCGAAAGGATAGGCCTGGAGCCGAGGAATTCTCAGGTGGTTAGTTCAGGTGAGCGGGGGACGTGCATGCGCGGGATCATCTTAACCACAGAAAGAGTCACTGAGAGGTGCCAAGATTATAACCCTGACTCTCAGTTCTCAAACCTGGCTGCATACTGGACTATATGCAAAGGCTTAGAAAGTATGATGCTTAGCTCCTGCCCCTAGTGAGTCTGATTTAATTGCCTTAGGGTGTGGCCTGGGCATCAGGATTTTGCAAACCTCTCCAGGTGACTCTAAGGTGCACTCAAGGGTGAGAATAAGCATGTGGAGGCCTGGGATCACTTCCAACTGGAGAATTTGGCTTCCTGGACCAGGCCCCATCCCTGCCCTTGAGGAGCTCTCTAATTGCTTTACTATTTCCCTTCTCCTGCCTCTTAGCATTTGCTCTACTTAGAAATTTTTGTCTTTCTTCCTTGAAAGTGAACTAACCACAATAAACAAAAGGAAATAAGCAATTATTACATCCAGGGAGCAACCAACTACTACCAATGATAAATATCTTAGTTTATGTAAGTGGTTCCGTAAATAAGTGCTGTATTAAAAGCTGATGGAACACCCTCCCCCCACTATGAGAATGAAAACTCATCCACATATTGGCCTGTGGTCTAATGTGTGAGTCAACTTTGTTTGACTCCCAGAGTTAGTGTCTAATGAAAGCCATTAGAGGCCACATTATATTCCAGCCTATTTGTTTGAAAGGTAAGGCTTTTGTAGCAAAATTTATAGACAAGGGGTCAGCAAACTACACATCCATGGGCCAAGTTTCACTGAACACAGCTGTGCTCATTCATTTACTTTTGTGCTGCACGACAGAATAGTTGTGTCAGAAACTGTACGACCTAAAATGAGATGATGTTTACTATCTGGTCCTTTACAAATGTTTGCCAACCCAGGTAATACAGACATTTCTAGGCTCTTGTGTTAGCATTTGCCTACTGTGGTGAATGGATTTTATTTTATTTTATTTAATAATAAATTTATTTTTTATTGGTGTTCAATTTGCCAACATACAGAATAACACCCAGTGCTCATCCCATCAAGTGCCCCCCTCAGTGCCCGTCACCCAGTCACCCCCACCCCCACCCACCTCCCCCCTTCCACCACCCCTAGTTCATTTCCCAGAGTTAGGAGTCTTCATGTTCTGTCTCCCTTTCTGATATTTCCTACCCATTTCTTCTCCCTTCCCTTCTATTCCCTTTCACTATTATTTATATTCCCCAAATGAATGAGAACATATAATGTTTGTCCTTCTCCGATTGACTTATTTCACTCAGCATCATACCCTCCAGTTCCATCCATGTTGAAGCAAATGGTGGGTATTTGTCGTTTCTAATGGCTGAGGAATATTCCATTGTATACATAGACCACATCTTCTTTATCCATTCATCTTTCGATGGACACCGAGATCCTTCCACAGTTTGGCTATTGTGGACATTGCTGCTATAAACATCGGGGTGCAGGTGTCCCGGCGTTTCATTGCATCTGTATCTTTGGGGTAAATCCCCAGAAGTGCAATTGCTGGGTCGCAGAGCAGGTCTATTTTTAACTCTTTGAGGAACCTCCACACAGTTTTCCAGAGTGGCTGCATTGTAAAAATATGGCCAGTTCTTAAGCCCTCCCTAACTCTATCTCCTGTTCAATGTGCTGCAGCTTTCTGTGATGAGACTGGAACCCATTTCACTACTCACTAAGTCTGGGCTGGTTTTGCGAGTTGTTTTAACTCACAGAATGCTGGAGAAGGGATACTGTACCCATTCTAAGCCTAGGCTTCAAGAGCCCTTGCACACTTTTGCTTGCTCTTTTGGATCCCAACCTATGTGAATAAACCTCGGGATGGCAAGAAACACACATAGGCCAGTTTACCCCATTGCCTCAGCTAAAAATTAGCCAATCTCCAGAGGGAGTTGCCCTGCTAAACTAGCTGACCATATATGTACAAATGCACCTGATCAAGATAAAAAGAAGTACTCATATGAGCCCATCTGCAGATTCACAGGCTAAATAAATGTCTATGGTATTTTTCACCCATCTATTTTGGAGTGGTTTGTTACACAGCAAAAGCTAACAGTTACACCTATCATAAGGAATGAGGCCTATAGGTTCTGTGATAGGATTTCCTTCTTTCCTCTCTGTTTTCCAAGCCAAACTATCTCAGTATTATCCATGAGCTCCAATCAGAAAACCTGCAGAAGGTAACTACTTATGGAAAGAAAAACATCCTAATTCTACAGTACTTTCTCCAAACACTAAGAAAAGCACAAAAAATCAACTGGCTTTCAAATAGGAATAAGAAATCTGTAAGGGCCCCACATATATTCTGATAGTTTCTTTATGTAATACACACATATACACACATGCTCACATACACTGTCTCTCTCTAGCATTTGCCTGAGGTAGTACCAAACCAATAACCCTTACCTTTCTACTAGATGTTCCTTCTGCCTAAAAGGCTCTTAATCCAGATGTTTTACGGACTATTTGGGTCTCTGTTAAGTGTCAATTCCTCACTAAAGCCCAATCTGATGAGCCAGTATATAGCCCCTAAGATCTACCACACTACCATGTTCTCTTCCTAGTATTTTTGCTATATCATATTCTATTTATGTGTTTTCTTCTTTGCAGTCTGTCTCTCCTCAAAGGACTACACTTCATGACAAACTAGGGATTTCTTGCTTTTTATTTAGTGCTGTGCCCCCAGTACTTAAAGAAGTACCTGGAACATGGTAAATCTGGATTAGTAGGTCTTCATTGAATGGTCTATTCTTGCTTCTTACAGAGCTAAAATAATTTTATCTACAAAGTATCCCCTGTCAACAACTAAACTGAAGCCATTGATTCTTGAGCAAATGGAAAAAGCAGGAGTGTAAGATTTTTAGTGGCCTAATATTTTTCAGGAACAAATCACACAAAAGTCTTTGGTTATTCTACATCTCTTTCCATGTCCACAATTTTACTATTGTACTAAGAGAACATGTCTCTCTGTCACCAATGCTGGTCACAGTTCACAGTACAGCAGGTTGCTGTTTTTGTGGGAGAAACAGAAGCAGATGAAGTGTTCCACTCCATAAGACCCACAACAAACCTCAACCTACTATCTCAGCAGAACCCAAGGACTTACAAGCCCTAAAATCCACAAGCACAAGAATATACCCAATTAACAGAGATTAAAGTCCAAATATGACTCATACATGGATTGGAGATGCCAGGCAATGTCAAACAGTATTCAATCTTGTTTTGCAACCAGTTTAATGTTCTGTGCATTGTGGGGGCTGGAGACTGAGTTGCATTTTAAAAAGAAGCACATAAGATACTCTGCTTCCCATCAAGGAATGTAATGAGTAGGTTTCACCTATGCTCTCCAGCCCCAAATGATTGAACCTGCAATAGTGCCAAAAAATTGGAAATGTCTTAACATGCATTAATTGCTTAATGGTTGTGCTGTCTACTTGAAAAGGGCGGGGTGGTATTTAAGTTGCCTAATGACTTTACATTTTCCCATGGCAAAATACTTGTGATTTGGTTATGCTATAATTAAAGAGTTACATAAACAAGGTCTTTGGAAACCAATGAACTGTCTTCCTTGGGAGAGAGATTTTGGTCAGCTCCAGCTGGTATGTTTGGGCCCTTCTGAAGGTGACTACCATGCAGCCAAACCTCCCTCTCCCTCGCAGAAGTCCACCCTGTTTGCATCCCTGCAGTGTGCTCTGCTGAGTGCAGGTTATGGTGGTAAGGGAGGCAATAGAGGGAAGGTTTTTAAAATAAACATTTTTAAGAAATAATTTCAAAACAAGTTGAAATATAAGAAATAGGAGAAGCAGGATAAATGTAGAAGAGCCTAGCTACCTTGAAGCCAGATGGCCTAGCGATGAGAAACCCTGAGGGCAGAGTAGGAGGTGTCTTGTAAAAGCAGTTGATCAAATGTTTATTGCTATAGAAGGAAGAGCCTTTGAACTCATGTGGTTTGCTCACTTGTACCCCAGAAACGATGTCCTCCAGGAGCACAGATGTTAAATTTCTTACCCAGAGGTCTCAGTGATGGCAGATATCTCTCTTGGCAGATATCAAGGGAGACCCTGAGCCAGGGAGATGGTATTCAACCTCCTGAAGAAAGTGCATCAGTCAGGAAAACTTATAATGCAACCCAGGGTATGGCCTCAGGTTTACATCAAATCATTATCTTTGGGAGTTATGAGGTTCTTGTCTAGATCCCTAACTGCAATCTCTTCAGTTTATATACCTTTACAAGGAAGTTAGGAACCAATGAGAGCAGGTATCAGCCTATTTAATTTAAAAGTGACTTTCAGAGTATATTTTCTTTTAATATCCTACATTTCAGCCTTCTGTAGTTGTAATTTCTACTAAATTTAGTGGCAAGTCATTTGTCAAGTTCATTGATCCAAGTTTCCCACTGAGAATTCATAACCTATTCTTAAATAAAAACAAGTAGCAACTGAAATTTTATTTTTCTTAGATATTTGCACCTCTTCAGCTTTCAAACATTCAAAATTAAATCTTCTGAGCTTTTCATTTACTAAATAGCTAAAGCTAACAAACTGAATGGGCTGCAATTAGCTACTTTTCAATTAAACTTACTGGCGATTCTTCCAAGGTGACAACATGAAGAGAGAGAGCCTGATGACCTTGCCTTGGATACTGTGGTGGACTGATGGCACTTCTGGTCCTATTCATGACTTCCCTGCAGCCAGATTCTTTGCATTAAGACTCTGAAACTCTCCAACAAAAGGTTGGGTCTACTCTCTCTCCACCTGAATTGGAACTGCCTGGTGACTTATTTCTGTCAACAGAATGTGGCCAAGCAAGGCCTTCCACACTTCCCTCCTCTCTCAGAAACTTCAGCAGCCTCCATGTAGGCCAGCCCAGGCTAGCCTTTTGGAGGGTGAGAGGCACTTGGAGAAGATTTCAGTAATCTCAGCCAAAGCCAACATGGACCAGCCTCGAGTCAGCCAGCCCCTAAACTTCTGGGAGAGCCCAGCGAAGATCAGCAGGCTGTTTCCCAAACCCTAGCTGACCACATATGCAAGAACAAGCTTATTCAAGGCCAGCAGAACCATCTGCTGGCATGTTGTGATATTGTGATTAATAGTAAGAAATACATACTTTGTCTTCATCTCAGCTTCTGGCACAGAGTTCCTAAAACCACTGGAATTTGAAAATTAAATGATGAGAATAAAAAAGGTATCTTTTGTTACTTTAATGAGGTAACTTTGGTCACACCTATGGACAGGTAGGAGCTGGTTGCCAGAAGAACCAACTATGTGATTGGTGGGCTAGAACCTTCAGCCCCATTCCCAGAGTGGGCCATGGGAACCTCTGATTTATAGCCAGTCAATCAGAAGCACAGGTAACCACCTGGACTTGTTATTGGCATCTGAGGTGGAAGGCAGTCGTATGGAACTGAGTCCTTAAACCATGGAATCTGATGTTATCTCTGGGAAGATAGTATCAGCTTTGAGTTGAATTACAGCTGGTATAGTAGGACTGCTTGGTGCTGCTGGGGCGGGGGGGGGGGATATAAATACCAGAACTGGTGACTAGAAGCTTTATATGTAAACTAATTAGCAATAAAAGGTTTCTACTCTTTTGAGACCCTGAGTTTTGAGGGGGTTTGTCATACATTAATCCTCCATGAGGATGGAGGACCCATGGGTCCTCCTATGCTAGGACCCATAGGTATGGTCTCTGTCCTCAGGGATCTTAGAGTTTATCAGTGATGGCAGATATCTCAAATTACTGAAATTGTAATGGCAGTAAAGAGAAAAAAGAATAATGGTTCTCAATCCTATCAGCACATTAGATTTATCTGAAGATTTAATAATATACCAATGTTGGGTCCTAATATAAACTAAACCATTAAAGCAAAATCTCTATGGGTAGTACTTGGACATGAGTATTGAGAATTATCAGTCTACAGTGTCTTTCAAAGAGTAGTTTTTAGACCAGAAGCATCAGCATCATGAGAATCTCAGGTCCCATCCCTGATCTGCTGAATCAGAATCAGGAAATGGGGCGTGGGAGCAGGAACCTATATTCCAACAAATTCTCTGTGTGATTCTTAGGTGAGGTAAATTTTGAGAAGCCCCAGTCTAGAACTGTGAGGCAGTAAAACCTGACGGTAACCATCAATCACATAGGGGCATGTAAACAAATGTGAGAAGAAAGCAAAGCAGTAGGGCTGTTTTCCTTGATCTAAAGATGAGACAGATGTATAGAGTTTTCAGCTATCAATATGGGTGATCTATATAATGAAAGCTTATGTGATACTTATTTTAAAGTTGATCATAATTTAAATGCTCTATGAGCTACTCTGTTAAAATTCCCAGAACTGTTTTCTCCCAAGTACTAGAGTTTACAACTTTATATGGCTTAAGTGGCTTAAAGGCATGAGGTCTATAGTTTTCAATTCAGTTTGTGATATGACTGTTTAAGATATGCCTTTGTTTCTGGATAAGCTTAGAAGCTAATTCAGATTTATTTATTCTTTAGAGAATTGCTCTTTCCCAAATTAATGAAAACATATGCCCTGATTTCCTTGGCACAGTCCTAGTTTATATTTGTTGTTCTGCCATAATTAATAGCATCCCTCTTCACTCTTAGAAGTGTCCCAATTTAGACAAATCATATGATCAACTTAGCTAAGATGGATATAGCACTATCTTTTGGAATCAAGTAAGCTTTGCTTTTAAAAAAAAAAATGCAACTGTTACTGAATGCAAACATCTGAGAAATTGGTATCTGTGGAACTACTTATCCTCCAGGCCATTTCAGGTCTTTACACTTGCCACTTCTTAATCTTCAAAAAAACCTCTTTTGCTAATTTGAATAATGCATTTATTCATTGCTTAGAACATTGCTAGGCTGCTGATCTATCATCTCTTAAAAGATGATTTCAATGTCAGCCTCACAAGGTTGTTTCTGGTAAGGATCAAGTGAACACATAGAAGTAGATCAAGGTCCTTGATACATGATAAATGCTAGGAAAATAGCAGATTTATGTAATAGTGATGATAATTTTCTGAACCAAAAGACAGAATATATAATAATATGAGTATACCTTGGAGCTATGAGTAAGGAGAGACTTTCCCCAGAATTGAGGACAAAGTCCATTGCTCATTAAATGGGAGGTACATGGGTGAATAGACAGTACGATCTGACATGAAGGTGTTCTGAAAAATCTAGGGAGAATGATCACTAAACAAGAAAAGATCAGAAAGGGAGACAGAACATAAAGACTCCTAACTCTGGGAAACGAACTAGGGGTGGTGGAATGGGAGGAGGGTGAGGGGGTGGGGATGAATGGGTGACAGGCACTGAGGGGGGCACTCGACGGGATGAGCACTGGGTATTATTCTATATGTTGGTAAATTGAACATCAATAAAAATAAATTTATTATAAAAAAAAGAAAAGATCCCTATTTAATGGATACTTAACAATATGCCAGGTACTTCTGCATACTTTATATGCAACTCTTCATTTGGCTCTATCAGAAATTCTGTAAGGTACATGACTACTTTTCTTATTTCTAAAATGAGGAAGCAGAATCTCAAAGGGCTTGCATACCCCAAATCACAGAGATACACTGTAAACACAGGATTTGGATCCAAATCTATCTGCAAAACTCATGTGTTTGTCAAGAACTGTAAAGAGTCTGAAACTTTACCCTGTTTGCAAGCAGCCTATGACCATATTACAGATGATAGCAGAAGACATGAGTCTGTTAGATCAGAGATAAAGACCTTGATTACATAAAGCACAGAGAACAGCATGCACATCAGCATAACTGTGTTAGCTCCTTTTACCTCCAGGTCACCTCTGGTGATGTTGATAGGGCAAGATGAATGCCAGAACATGCAATGAGTTGTATTTAAAGCAAAAAGAACCTTGAGTTTAATAAACCCAGATATATATATATATAGATAGATAGATAGATATAGATATAGATATATATTTTTTTTTTAAGAAACCCAGAGATTTTAAATGACCAGTACACATGGCTGGCTTTGCTCTAAAGGAAGACACTATCTCTTTGCTCCAGAGCTATAAGCAAACTTCCTTTTGCTCTAGAGGGAGTTCCAAGCCTGTTCTCTGTACAAACATCCTTCAAAAACTATTCTAGAACTAAATGTAGTCAGTGTCTCTGCTCACAAAATAGAGAAAAATGAACAACCCATGGAGAATTGTCTCTCAAAGTGTATTCCATCAAACCACCATGTTCTAGTTGATGTTATTTAACAAACTGCCCCAAGCTTAGTAACATAAAACCATAACTATTTTACTATGCTCACAGATCCTGTGCATCAGGACTTTGTGCTGGGCACAGAGATGATGACTTATCTCTGCTTCATGATCTTTTAGGTTCCAGATGGGTGGCAAACTCAAACAGCCAAGCAAGGGGCTGCCCTAAATGGCTTGGGCCTAGAATTTTCTAGAGAATCTTCAGTCACATGTCTATAGCCCATGCTGGGATGACCTCAAGGCTGGGCTCAGTCAGGACTGTCTCTTGAAATGTCTTATGATTTATTCATTTGGATTGGCTTATTGTAGCATGCAAAGATGGGTCCAAGAGTAAGTACTCTCAGCAGAATCCAAACAATGAATATTTAAAAAGAGAGAGAGAGAGAGAGAGAGAAGGCAACTCCTAAGCCTTTTATAATCTATCCTCAGAAATCACATAAGCAACTCCCACCATCCTGATTGGTTAAAGCAGTAATAAATCACCTAGACTCAGGATCATTCATCTGATCATTGATTGTGTAGGGGGGAACGTCAAGAAGCTGAGGGGCCATGTTTGATAATCACTACTCACATTGACTCCACAATCATGAGTAGGTGTTTCCCTGATTCCCTTGCTTGACACTCTATCCATTCTTCTATTTTTCTTCCCACATACCCAGTGCCTTATAATTATGAACATCCGCTGTAAGAATTTGGCTCAGTAAAATTTCCATATATCCTACTCCTTACCCCTTATAGAATAGAGAAATACTATTCTCTCAGCATGGACTATGCCTGCTAAGGTTTAGTGTGAATTACTTTAACAAAATCATTTCTTAAAGGGTAAATGACCAATTTAAAACTTCCAGGAGAGTCTCCATATATTAAATGAGGAATGAATTCAAATGAACCATAATTAGCAGAAGGTACAGAGACTATCATTAATCTAAGAAGCCCTCTTTGTACATTCTCTTGCTTTCTATGTATTTCTCATCCCTCCTAAGCCCTGACACTGTTCAAAACTAAAAAACAAGAATACTCTGTCACTCTGTCATTTTAATTCAGAGAGATGCTACCAGTTAGCAATTCTACTACGTGCTCCCTCAAAGATACATTTTCCTTCTTGTGCAGTTGTTCTAATTTCATTACCATATTTCATAGTATGTAAAATGTCTTTAATTGTAAAATGCACTGTTATTTTATATACCAGTAAGGAAAAACCGGTCATTTATCTTTGATAACATAATTTTTATCTTTGATAAGAAATAAGATTTTATACTTGCTGTAAGTCTTCAGACTTAGACATATGTATTTATTCTATAACACTCATGTATACATTAAAATAAAGATATAAGCTAAATCAATTAGTTAAGACATTCCTGAGACATCCCTATAGTAAGAGCGGGATGACATTCCACAGTAGATTGTCTATTTCCATATATTCCCAAGCAATATGGTCTTTTGTGCCATCAAGAGTGTTGGGGATGTGTCTTTCTTACGAGAGTGCTCCATTACCTTCTCTGGGATTTCCTTCCAAGTACCTGGTGCTCTGATGTTGGGAATGCAAAAACAATCTTTTGAAGCAATAAAACATAACTCAGCTTCACAAACTTCACATTCTTATTTTGAGTACTATGGTGAACCTGGTTATTACCTTGAAAAAACACAAAAGACTATGGTAATTCCTCCAACAATGAATATTTTTGTCATGCTGTGCTATTTCCATGCTTTTATGTGTATTTAGTAACTTTTTTCAATGGCTGAATCGAGGTTTAGTCTTTTTGAAGATATTTTAAAGAGTCATTAAACTAAATGTGTAACCTGACAATGCACATAACTCAAGCTATACGAGGATGACAGGTCTTACTTTAAATGTTTGTAGGCAGTTATTGTATGTACCTGTTGGCTGGTCAAAAAATAAATTAGAAATGTCAATGTATTTTTTAAGATTTTATTTATTTTAGAGAGACAGAGAACGAGCGAGCGCATGCACAAGCAGAGGGAGGGATAGAGGGAGACAATCTCAAGCCAACTTTATGGTGAGCATGGCCCCAATGCAGGCCTCAACCGTATGTCCCTGAGATCATGACTTGATCTGAAACCAAAATCGGATCCTTAACAGACTGAGCCACCCAGGAGCCCTAAGATATCAACTTTAAGATACATTCCATTTTCAGTTATAGTAAAATGTGAAAAAAAAATGTTAGTCTAAATGAATAATGACATTTAGGCAATCATCAATTCCAGTTTTTAAGAATTTGGCCAGGCAATCCTAATATCTAAATGCTGTGGGCTAAAAAAACAGAAGATAGACTTTTAAAGTGAAACTGTCTCAGGAACAAGACAGGGATGTCCACTCTCACCACTGCTGTTCAACACAGTACTGGTAGTCCTAGCCTCAGCAATCAGACAACAAAAAGACATTAAAGGCATTCAAATTGGCAAAGAAGAAGTCAAACTCTCCCTCTTCGCTGATGACATGATACTCTACATAGAAAACCCAAAAGTCTCCACCCCAAGATTGCTAGACCTCATACAGCAATTCAGTAGCGTGGCAGGATACAAAATCAATGCGCAGATATCAGTGGCATTTCTATACACTAACAATGAGACTGAAGAAAGAGAAATTAAGGAGTCAATCCCATTTACAATTGCACCCAAAAGCATAAGATACCTAGGAATAAACCTAACCAAAGAGGGAAAGGATCTATACCCTCAAAACTATAGAACACTTCTGAAAGAAATTGAGGAAGACACAAAGAGATGGAAAAATATTCCATGCTCATGGATTGGCAGAATTAATATTGTGAAAATGTCAATGTTACCCAGGGCAATTTACACGTTTAATGCAATCCCTATCAAAATACCATGGACTTTCTTCAGAGAGTTAGAACAAATTATTTTAAGATTTGTGTGGAATCAGAAAAGACCCTGAATAGCCAGGGGAATTTTAAAAAAGAAAACCATATCTGGGGGCATCACAATGCCAGATTTCAGGTTGTACTACAAAGCTGTGGTCATCAAGACAGTGTGGTACTGACACAAAAACAGACACATAGATCAGTGGAACAGAATAGAGAACCCAGAAGTGGACCCTGAACTTTATGGGCAACTAATATTCGATAAAGGAGGAAAGACTATCCATTGGAAGAAAGACAGTCTCTTCAATAAATGGTGCTGGGAAAATTGGACATCCACATGCAGAAGAATGAAACTAGACCACTCTCTTGCACCATACACAAAGATAAACTCAAAATGGATGAAAGATCTAAATGTGAGACAAGATTCCATCAAAATCCTAGAGAAGAACACAGGCAACACCCTTTTTGAACTCGGCCATAGTGACTTCTTGCAAGATACATCCACGAAGGCAAAAGAAACAAAAGCAAAAATGAACTATTGGGACTTCATCAAGATAAGAAGCTTTTGCACAGCAAAGGATACAGTCAACAAAACTCAAAGACAACCTACAGAATGGGAGAAGATATTTGCAAATGACTATCAGATAAAGGGCTAGTTTCCAAGATCTAGAAAGAACTTATCAAACTCAACACCAAAGAAACAAACAATCCAATCATGAAATGGGCAAAAGACATGAACAGAAATCTCACAGAGGAAGACATAGACATGGCCAACACGCACATGAGAAAATGCTCTGCATCACTTGCCATCAGGGAAATACAAATCAAAACCACAATGAGATACCACCTCACACCAGTGAGAATGGGGAAAATTAACAAGGCAGGAAACAGCAAATGTTGGAGAGGATGCAGAGAAAAGGGAACCCTCATACACTGTTGGTGGGAATGTGAACTGGTGCAGCCACTCTGGAAAACTGTGTGGAGGTTCCTCAAACAGTTAAAAATATACCTGCCCTACGACCCAGCAATTGCACTGTTGGGGATTTACACCAAAGATACAGATGCAATGAAACGCAGGGACACCTGCACCCCGATGTTTCTAGCAGCAATGTCCACGATAGCCAAACTGTGGAAGGAGCCTCGGTGTCCAACGAAAGATGAATGGATAAAGAAGATGTGGTTTATGTATACAATGGAATATTACTCAGCTATTAGAAATGACAAATACCCACCATTTGCTTCAACGTGGATGGAACTGGAGGGTATTATGCTGAGTGAAGTAAGTCAGTCGGAGAAGGACAAACATTATATGTTCTCATTCATTTGGGGAATATAAATAATAGTGAAAGGGAATATAAGGGAAGGGGGAAGAAATGTGTGGGAAATATCAGAAAGGGAGACAGAACGTAAAGACTGCTAACTCTGGGAAACGAACTAGGGGTGGTAGAAGGGGAGGAGGGCGGGGGGTGGGAGTGAATGGGTGACGGGCACTGGGGGTTATTTTGTATGTTAGTAAATTGAACACCAATAAAAAATAAATTAAAAAAATAAAAAAATAAAGTGAAACTGTCATTATGAGAGGTACACTGTAGGATGAACAGAAGAGGGGAAGCAACCATAGCAGTCAGAAGCTGACTATCACACACAACCTTTCAAACACCAAAATTAACTTCTTTATACCCAACTGCACCCAAAGCTTTTTCCCAGTGTTGGTGTGTGGTCAGCAAGGAAAGAGGGGCTTGGTGACCCACAGGTAACAGAAAAGAGACCCTATTGTCTGCAGGGAAGGAAGCATTGACTTCATGATACTGGAAGAAGGGGAAGCTTTCAAAAGTAGAGTTTATTAAAGATTATGCGGGGGGACGCCTGGGTGGCCTCAGTTAGTTAAGTGTCCAACTCCTGATTTCATCTCAGGTCATGATCTCAGGGTTGTAAGATCAAGCCTTGAATCAGGCTCCACACTGCTTCAGTTCTCCTTCGGCCTCTACCCCTCATACTTCCCCTTGGTTCATGAAAAACCATGGGCATACTCTCTCTTTAAAAAAAAAAAAAAAACAGTTATGTGGAAGAGGCACTGATGACATTCCTTATGGAATCAGGGTGTGCACAATAACGTACTGAAAATCTATCATTTTATTAAGAATTTAACTTTCTGTAACCAACGACCACAACACAGTATTCTATTATAGAGGTGCTCATTTTCTCAACAAAATAAAAACAAGAATATGCAAACAAAACTTAGTGTAAGAAAAGTGTGTTTCTCTCTGAAATGGAAAATCCCTCTGTGTGCTTATCAAAGGAACTAAACAGCAAATACTAAACAGTGAAAATATTGTTTATTTAGAAATAATGTGTTTATTTCTATTATTTAGAAATGAAAATGGAATGCTAAGGGGGGGGGGGTCCTCTTCTCTGTGTCTCCCAGAAAAATTAACGGTAGGAATATGAAAATAATACAGCTTAACATCTTTAAAAATGCTCCATAACTTTTCAAATCTGATATTTCTTCTACTTATGTAAAATAGTGCAGTTTTCCTCTCTCTATAAGTTGTGTGTTCTTCCCCTCTCCTGTAAATTTTGCATTTTTACTTTGGGCTGGTTTCACATTCCCTTTTGTCTGCTACGTTTCCTAACACATTTCAGTGTTAGTATTTCAATCACTACTTCAAAATTCTCTGAAAGTTAGGTTCTCTGAAAGGGAATATCTCCTTTTTAAAAATATTTTATGTATGTATGTATGTATTTGAGAAAGAAAGAGAGAGAGAGAGAGAAAAGAGAGCGCACGTTCACGCATGAGAGAAAGCATGAAGGAGGGGAGACGCAGATGGAGAGGAAGAAGCAGACTCTCTGCCAAACAGGCAGCCTGATGCAGCACAAGATCCAAGAACTTTGAGATTGTTATCAGAGCTGAAGGCAGACACTTAACCAACTGAGCTACCCAGGTGCCCCTAAAGAGAAAATCTTTTAATTGTCCATCTACTTCTTAACAGTAATGATCACTATGAGATGTTTATTATATGTAATCTGTAAATTTGCTTAACAGCTACTTAAAACAGCAATATAAATGTATATTTTAAATATTCTGTGATCGCTATTTAGAATGTCTTCCATTTTTATTTTTAACCTTCATTAGCTTGTTTTGGCCAGTAAATGTCTAGTTGGTATATGTGAATGCTATAACTTAAAAATATACTGTATGAAAGAAGCCAGACACACACACACAAAATGTCTAGGCTGTATGTGTCTATTTACATGAAATTCTAAAAAACACGAACTAAAACATAGTGACAGAAAGAAGATCATGGTCTCCTGCAGCCAGTAGAGGAAATAAGGCATTGCAAAAGAGCAAAGGGAACCTTATGATATAATGGAAGTATCCTTAATCTTGATTGTGGTAATTATAAAGTTTATACATTTGTCAAAACATTATCAGATAGTATCATTTGAATAGGTACAATTTACTGTAGTTATATCTTAAACTTAATAAAAAATGTACTGTAATATATATAATAATGATATGCTTAAATGTTTTCTTAACAGCAAGGAGAACACTTGGAAAAGAATCATCTTTAATATACTGCATTAGACGAAACTAAGTCTTCATCTTCAGATTAAAAGCATCTTTAAGGGGCACAGCATGGCTTGGTCGGTTGAGTACCCAACTCTCGGTTTCAGCTCAGGTCATGATCCCGAGGTTGTTGGATTGAGCCCATCATCGGTCTCCCCATACTCAGGAGGGAGTCCACTTGAGGATTCTCTCCCTCTGCTTCTCCCCCAACGTATGCACAGTGCACACTCTCGCTTGCTCTCTCTCAAACGTAGAAATAATTTTTTTTAAAGCATCTCCTTTAAAAGGCTTTAATTTTATTTATTTTTAAAATATTTTATTTATTTTTAAAAATATTTTTTTTTATTTATTTATTCACAAGAATACACAGAGAGGAGAGAGAGAGAGAGAGAGGCAGAGACACAGGCAGAGGGAGAAGCAGGCTCCGTGCAGGGAGCCCGACGCAGGGCTCGATCCGGGTCTCCAGGATCACACCCTGGGCCAAAGGCAGGCGCTAAACCGCTGAGCCACCAAGGCTGCCCAGATTTTATTTATTTATTCATGAGAGACAGAGGCAGAGAGGCAGAGACATAGCAGAGGGAGAAGCAGGCTCCACGCAGGGAGCCTGTTGTGGGACTCTATCCTGGAACTCCAGGATCATGCCTTGAGCTGAAGGCAGACACTCAAGCGCTAAGCCAACCAGGCATCCCTAAAACTCTTTAATTTTAAAGCCCACTCAACAACATGGAGGTAGCCTGGACTAACAGGCTTGCTGGCAGCTACTCTGTACTCCTTGGTGCAAGACTGAAGTGAGTAAATAAGACCCAGGTTTTCTGAGGAGGTAGTTGTGCCTGAACATGAGCTAACCACTTCCTGTTACCTCCTGTAGCACTCAGTCCTATCTCATTAACATTTGCCAGCATTGCTTCAAGATAATCTAGCACAGAGTCCAGCATTTTCCCTTTATTTTTTTCCATAAAGGGCCCAACTATACATATTTTCAGCTTTGTGGGCTATATGGTCTCTGTCACAACTATTCAATTCTGCCTTTGCAGCACAAAGCAGCCGTAGACAATACATAAACAAACAGATGGGGCAGATTAAAAAAAAATACTTATAGACACTGAATTCCTTGCAATGTCATTATGTTTAATCACCTTTTTTTTTAAAAAAATAAGATTTATTTCTTTGAGAGAAAGAGAGTGAGAGGGAGACAGAGCACGAGCAGGGGGCAGAGGGAGAAGCAGGCTTCCTGCTGAGCAGGGAGCAGGATGCAGGGCTCAATTTCTGGACCCTGGGATCATGACCCAAGCCAAAGGTGATGCTTAACTGAGCCAGCCAGGCATCCCTTGTCTGTCTTTGTCTTACCTTCCTCTAGTTCCTACAGTGGTTCCATTCGAAGTGCTTGTAAAGTGATGGGTGAAAAAGTGAATTTTCCAGACTGCTCCAGTCCTGGAACAAGGTCCTGCCATTCAAATACAAACTTATATATGCTTGGGAAAAAAAAAAAAAAAAAAAAAAAAAAAAAAAACCTCTTCTCTATCCTACCTGATTACATTTAAATGATTCGTTGTGTTAAACTTTCATAACAATGATCTTCACTTTTCACAAGAGAAGTGTGTTGATCCCCTATTATATTGTTTTATTTCAAACTATCAATCTCTATAAATTGAGCTGCTCCAACACAGGAACCTCTTCCCTTGAATAATAACATCAATTGTTCACCTCCAAGTAAGATTTGGAAATTTTAAGAGGAAGTACAGAAAGAATTCCAAGGTCACACTTTTGTTCTCTCATATATATTCTCTCTCTCTCCTCTCTGCCCTCAAACCCATACTTACCTCCCCAATACACAGTTTTCAAAGCATCAACATTGCCCCAAACTAGGGCTTCTCAAACTTTAGTGTGAAATAAGCTGAAAGACTTGGACCCCAACTGACATTTCTGATTAAATATTCACATGGATTTGAAATTCTCTATTTCCAAGTTCCCAGGTTATTGAGATACTTCTGGCTGAGAATAATACTTTGAATAGCAAGGACTAATTCAGAAGGAGGGGACTATAAAATCTAACAGATACTAGAATATGAAAACTAAAGTAATAAATAAGATTTGAAAAGACTCCAATCTGCCAGGAGAAGTAAATAGGATATAAATAACTGCACAAGTGAGAGGAATGAGACTGTGTGTTACTTCCCTATTGTTGCCCCAACAAGTTACCTACAAACAATGGGCTTCAAGCAACACTGACTTACTATCTCACAGTTCTCAAAGTCAAAAATCCCAGTGGGCTTGGCTGGATCCTCTCTATTCAGGGCCTCAGCCATCAGATGTCAGCTCTGGAGCTCTTCTCGTCTGGAGACCCAATTCCTCTTCTAGGCTCTCTTGGTGTTGGCAGGATTCAATTCTTTGCAGTGACATAACTGAAATTCCCATTTCCTTGTTGGCAGACTGGGGTTAATCTCACTCTTAGAAGCCATTCTCAGGTTCTTGTCCCCTCCCAACTTCAGAATTTCCTGTATGTTGAATGTTCTCATGCTATGTATCTCTGACTCTTCCTATATCTGACCTCTAGACCCAGATTTAAAAGACTCATGGGAGAGGTAAGGTCTGCCTCACCCTCATCCCTATGAATAGCCCTTGCTATAACCTAAATCACAGAAGTAAAAGCAATCATATTTATAGTCTTAAAGATTATACAGGATGTATGCACCAAGAGGCCCACCTTAGAACTCTACCCATCATACAGAGGTTTGAACATGCTGCAAAAGCAATGCGGATTATGAACCAAAGTCCTTTCAGACATTTAGAGAAGAGAGAAAGGGGTAGTGCTTGATGGGGTTCTAAAATATAAATGGAATATTGCCAAGATGCAAGGAGCACCAAAGGAATGAAAAAAGTGCACTCTGAGGAAATGGTGTGCACAAATGCATAGTTTTTTAAAAAGAGATTTAAGAAGTCAAAGTTTTCAGAGACAAGAGCATAGAACATATAGGGTAGACATCAGCATGAAATATATGCTCTATGACCCACAGAGCAACCTGAGGGAACAAAGCTGGATTCAAAGCTACCTAGTTACTTTGGCAAATCCCCCAGCTACTCATACTCAGCTTCCTCCATGGTTAAATGCACAGCCTAAACCAAACCAGGGTTTGGCAAACAGTTACCTAGAGAGCTGGAGATTTCGGAGGGGAGGGGCCTAGTGTACAACAGGGACTGGTAAAGGGTTTAGGAAGCCTAGTGCCAGTCTCTGGGGCCTTCACCCTTGGTTTAGTGAGATCCTAGCTCTGCATCTATTTGACTCATGTAGTCAGGCTCCACATAAGATTTCACTTAGAAAAAAAGTTCCTTTATTTAGAAATGTCTTAAAAAATAATGATCTCTTTCCATAGTGTTTTTTTCTATTATACCCAGTTCTTGCATTTCTTTCTTTCAATTCATTCATTCAGCCTTTTTTTTTTAATTTATTTTTTATTGGTGTTCAATTTACTAACATACAGAATAACACCCAGTGCCCGTCACCCATTCACTCCCACCCCCCGCCCTCCTCCCCTTCTACCACCCCTAGTTCGTTTCCCAGAGTTAGCAGTCTTTACGTTCTGTCTCCCTTTCTGATATTTCCCACACATTTCTTCCCCCTTCCCTTATATTCCCTTTCACTATTATTTATATTCCCCAAATGAATGAGAACATATAATGTTTGTCCTTCTCCGACTGACTTACTTCACTCAGCATAATACCCTCCAGTTCCATCCACGTTGAAGCAAATGGTGGGTATTTGTCATTTCTAATAGCTGAGTAATATTCCATTGTATACATAAACCACATCTTCTTTATCCATTCATCTTTCGTTGGACACCGAGGCTCCTTCCACAGTTTGGCTATCGTGGACATTGCTGCTAGAAACATCGGGGTGCAGGTGTCCCTGCGTTTCATTGCATCTGTATCTTTGGTGTAAATCCCCAACAGTGCAATTGCTGGGTCGTAGGGCAGGTATATTTTTAACTGTTTGAGGAACCTCCACACAGTTTTCCAGAGTGGCTGCACCAGTTCACATTCCCACCAACAGTGTATGAGGGTTCCCTTTTCTCCGCATCCTCTCCAACATTTGCTGTTTCCTGCCTTGTTAATTTTCCCCATTCTCACTGGTGTGAGGTGGTATCTCATTGTGGTTTTGATTTGTATTTCCCTGATGGCAAGTGATGCAGAGCATTTTCTCATGTGCGTGTTGGCCATGTCTATGTCTTCCTCTGTGAGATTTCTGTTCATGTCTTTTGCCCATTTCATGATTGGATTGTTTGTTTCTTTGGTGTTGAGTTTGATAAGTTCTTTATAGATCTTGGAAACTAGCCCTTTATCTGATACGTCATTTGCAAATATCTTCTCCCATTCTGTAGGTTGTCTTTGAGTTTTGTTGACTGTATCCTTTGCTGTGCAAAAGCTTCTTATCTTGATGAAGTCCCAATAGTTCATTTTTGCTTTTGTTTCTTTTGCCTTCGTGGATGTATCTTGCAAGTAGTTACTATGGCCGAGTTCAAAAAGGGTGTTGCCTGTGTTCTTCTCTAGGATTTTGATGGAATCTTGTCTCACATTTAGATCTTTCATCCATTTTGAGTTTATCTTTGTGTATGGTGCAAGAGAGTGGTCTAGTTTCATTCTTCTGCATGTGGATGTCCAATTTTCCCAGCACCATTTATTGAAGAGACTGTCTTTCTTCCAATGGATAGTCTTTCCTCCTTTATCGAATATTAGTTGCCCATAAAGTTCAGGGTCCACTTCTGGATTCTCTATTCTGTTCCACTGATCTATGTGTCTGTTTTTGTGCCAGTACCACACTGTCTTGATGACCACAGCTTTGTAGTACAACCTGAAATCTGGCATTGTGATGCCCCCAGATATGGTTTTCTTTTTTAAAATTCCCCTGGCTATTCGGGGTCTTTTCTGATTCCACACAAATCTTAAAATAATTTGTTCTAACTCTCTGAAGAAAGTCCATGGTATTTTGATAGGGATTGCATTAAACGTGTATATTGCCCTGGGTAACATTGACATTTTCACAATATTAATTCTGCCAATCCATGAGCATGGAATATTTTTCCATCTCTTTGTGTCTTCTTCAATTTTTTTCAGAAGTGTTCTATAGTTTTTAGGGTATAGATCCTTTACATCTTTGGTTAGGTTTATTCCTAGGTATCTTATGCTTTTGGGTGCAATTGTAAATGGGATTGACTCCTTAATTTCTCTTTCTTCAGTCTCATTGTTAGTGTATAGAAATGCCACTGACTTCTGGGCATTGATTTTGTATCCTGCCACGCTACCGAATTGCTGTATGAGTTCTAGCAATCTTGGGGTGGAGACTTTTGGGTTTTCTATGTAGAGTATCATGTCATCGGCGAAGAGGGAGAGTTTGACTTCTTCTTTGCCAATTTGAATGCCTTTAATGTCTTTTTGTTGTCTGATTGCTGAGGCTAGCAATACAAGCATCCATTCAAAAACTGGAAAGAACTCAAATACAAAAGCTAACCTTACACATAAAGGAGCTAGAGAAAAAACAGCAAATAGATCCTACACCCAAGAGAAGAAGGGAGTTAATTAAAATTCGAGCAGAACTCAACGAAATCGAGACCAGAAGAACTGTGGAACAGATCAACAGAACCAGGAGTTGGTTCTTTGAAAGAATTAATAAGATAGATAAACCATTAGCCAGCCTTATTAAAAAGAAGAGAGAGAAGACTCAAATTAATAAAATCATGAATGAGAAAGGAGAGATCACTACCAACACCAAGGAAATACAAACGATTTTAAAAACATATTATGAACAGCTATACGCCAATAAATTAGGCAATCTACAAGAAATGGACGCATTCCTGGAAAGCCACAAACTACCAAAACTGGAACAGGAAGAAATAGAAAACCTGAACAGGCCAATAACCAGGGAGGAAATTGAAGCAGTCATCAAAAACCTCCCAAGACACAAGAGTCCAGGGCCAGATGGCTTCCCAGGGGAATTTTATCAAAGTTTTAAAGAAGAAATCATACCTATTCTCCTAAAGCTGTTTGGAAAGATAGAAAGAGATGGAGTACTTCCAAATTCGTTCTATGAAGCCAGCATCACCTTAATTCCAAAGCCAGACAAAGACCCCGCCAAAAAGGAGAATTACAGACCAATATCCCTGATGAACATGGATGCAAAAATTCTCAACAAGATACTGGCCAATAGGATCCAACAGTACATTAAGAAAATTATTCACCATGACCAAGTAGGATTTATCCCTGGGACACAAGGCTGGTTCAACACCCGTAAAACAATCAATGTGATTCATCATATCAGCAAGAGAAAAACCAAGAACCATATGATCCTCTCATTGGATGCAGAGAAAGCATTTGACAAAATACAGCATCCATTCCTGATCAAAACTCTTCAGAGTGTAGGGATAGAGGGAACATTCCTCGACATCTTAAAAGCCATCTATGAAAAGCCCACAGCAAATATCATTCTCAATGGAGAAGCACTAGGAGCCTTTCCCCTAAGATCAGGAACAAGACAGGGATGTCCACTCTCACCACTGCTGTTCAACATAGTACTGGAAGTCATTCAGCCTTTTTTAAAAAAATTTTGTACCTACTATATGCCAACCACTGTGCTAGGCAGGAAATTTAATATGAAACAAAGTAGACATGGCTCCCTTTGTCCTGGAGCATGCAGTCTCCTAGGGAACATCAACATTAATCAAATGGTCATAATAAGTGACCGGTTGCAACTGTAATAAGTATACCCAAACTGATGATTCTTGGTGCTCTGATAGCAGTGGCAATTTAGCCAATACTGTAGGAGCAGGAGGCTTTCCTGAGAAAGTGATTAACTTGAAAATTAGAGGATGGGTGGTAGTGAACTAAATGAGTAGAAGGTATGATATTCCATGCAAACTGGATGCATATGCACTGTTCTGTTATAGAAGAGACCATGTAAGTGTGAAGGTCAGGGTGGCTCCAACAGAGAAGCTGTAAAAGATGATGCTGAGGCAGAGAGGACCAATATCTATGAAGGCTTTGTTGTCCTCATCTTCAGAAAAATAGACTTACCCTTATTGTAAAAGACTTAGGATTCTGAAAGATTATTATTCGAAAGGGGGAAGTGGGTGGGAAAGAGGCAAGAGGGATTAATTTGAATAGACCAGTCAGGGCAGTTGAATAGAAGCAAGATGATCACACACTGTAAGTGGAATGGTGGTGATGATGGAGAATACAAAGAAAATTAGTACATTTGGGATATGTCAGGAAGTAAAATCAAATGTTTTGGTGAAGGATTGGATGTGGGGCATAATGGTGAGACATAGTGGCTTCAAGGGCAAGTCTAGATTCTGGATTACAAAACTGGGAAGAAGAGCCGTGCTGTTAATGGAGACAAGATACTGGAAGAGGTCTCAGGTGAGGAAGTTCTTGATTTATTTACAGTCATGTTGAGTTTTAATAAGGGCCTTTAACATTTTTGGTTTTAACTAGTTAGCTCTGTAGGACTAGAGCTTAAAAGAGAGATCAATTAAGCGATCTAAGGCAATAATGTCTTCATCTTCTTGTAAAAATGATAAAATAGGGGATCCCTAGGTGGCTCGGCAGTTGGGCGCCTACCTTCAGCCCAGGGAGTGATCCTGGAGACACGGGATCGAGTCCCACGTCGGCTCCCTGCATGGAGCCTGCTTCTCCCTCTGCCTGTGTCTCTGCCTCTGTGTGTGTGTGTGTGTGTGTGTGTGTGTCTCTCATGAATAAATAAAATCTTAAAAGAAATTTTTAAAGAAATGATAAAATACGGAGTGTGTGGGTGGCTCAGTAAGTTAAGCATCTGCTTTTGGAGGTCAAGATCCCAGGGTCCTGCGATCAAGCCCATCATTGGGCTCCCAGCTCAACAGAGAGTCTGTTTCTCTCTCCTGATCTGCCTCTCTCCTCATTCTTTCAAGTAAAAGCATTGAATACTTTCTCTTGCATGCACTTGCTCTCTCTCTCAAATAGATGAATAAAATCTTCTTAAGAAATGATAAAATATTACCTATAGACCATTATAAGAACAGAAAATATGTAGTAAAGGAATGCAAGATGCAACAGAATTCATAGTAGCAGTCATTACAATAGCACAAAAACAGCATCAAGTTTTCTGCTAGTGGCAATTGGCTTATTTGATTGACTAACCCTTGCCAGCATTTTAATGGGTACTAAATTGTGCATATGAGAATTCTGGGCCATATATTTTTGCCAGCGAACTTATAGAAACAATAAACTGACCTCAAATGACTATAAGTACAGGATTTTGCCATAGTCACAAAATAATGGGAGTGATTTCTTTTATGCAGGACTCTTTCAGACCATATCTTTGAAAGCAAAGATTCTCAACTTTCACTACCCACTGGAATTACCTGGAGAAGCTTCTAAGAATCCCAGTAAAGAGGCTAGTTACGTCAGAATCTCAATACCTAGGCCAATTAAATTAGAATCTCTAGAGGCTGAGGACTAAATATTGATATTTTTTAAGCCCCCAGATAATGTGCAGTCAAATTAAAAAACTGCTGGTCTAGGGTTGAGGGCCCTTTGTGTGAGGCCAAGCTTGCATATTAAGTCATCCAGGAAGATACTCAAAATTGTCTTCTATGGTTCAGGACTACAGACCATGGAACGGAAACTAGTGGCCTTGAATTTTTCCTTTTATCTGGGGCCTAGTGCTCAGAAACAACAGAGGAACAATTCCATTGTTCATTCTGTCTTAGGCTGTCTGTGATGTCTCCTACTAGACATAGCTTGAGGGCTTGGGATTGTTCCCAACTTCAGCTAAGATTTGAGGATATCCTTCTTCTCTTCCTAGACTCCTCACCTAAGGACTGTGGGTCAGTAAGATCAAGGTAAAAGTCTGAAATTTATATTTCAAACAAAACATCTCTATCTGTGATTCTTAAAAGGCAAGTCTGGGAAACAATGTCCCAAACGTTGTAGTAAAAGTATGGTAAATCAGAAGCATAAGCATCACCTAGGAGTGAAAACAGAATCTCACAGATTTCATTTCCATGAATCACAATACATTTTAGTACAATTCCCAGGTGGATTTGTTTGCCTATTAAAGTTTGAGAAGCTCTGCTTCTCAAATACTGCTAAGACAGTATTTCCCAAAGAGAAGTTCCAGACCACTTATATCATAATCTCTTGGGGGTGCCAAAACAGTGGCCTACTCCCAATCTTATATATTAGAATCTCCTGGGTGGGGCCTGGAAATCTTCATGTTTAACAAATCAGCTACTGACTTTTTTTTCTTTTTTTTTTTTTAAGATGTACTTATTTTGAGAGAAAGAGAGAGTGAGTGCATAAGCAGGGGAGGGGCAGAGGGAGAGAGAAATCTCAAGTAGATTCCAAGGCTCCACCTCATGATCCTGAGATCATGACCTGAGCTGAAATCAAGAATCCAACGCTTAACCAACTGAGCCACCCAGGCACCCCTCAGGTACTGAATTGTATGTACAATAATTGAAGTTTGAAAATCCTAGATCTAGAATTGGTTTAGTGAACATATGCTTAGGCTGTTCTGAGGAACCTGTGCAACATTATAGGGTAAGACACTGTGAGTTGTGTTATGGGCCTTGCATATTCAGAGACCAGGTTAGAAAACTCACTACAGACTTTTATTTTTGCTACCCTAACTACCGCACGTTGGTCTTCATTTAAGGGCCCAAAAGGCCTTACTCATGGGTCAATATGTTAAACATGCATGACTCACAGAATGTAATCATAAAAGAAGCTTTATTTTTCTTTCCCATTGTCCTTTTTAAACCTGCTTGGTGATGGAAAGTGGTAGATACCTCCTCTGCCTTCAGGTGAAAGAGATTAATACAAATTCATGTATCATTCTAGCTACTTAGTCACAATGGGGTATTTAAAAATGTCTATCTCTAGAAAATAATTCAAACCCTGAACCAGACTGAACATGAATTTCTTTCCTAGGCTGGCTACCTCCTTTTGGAGAGAAACTATGATTATGTCCTCCTCTTTTCCCCTTTTCCCTTTCTCTCACTAGCTGTGTCACTAACACTTACTGGAATAAAACAATGGGAACAGATAATTATAACCTGACTGATAACTATCACAAATGTACATTCCTAGGGTCTGGCGGAGATTTAAAGTACATTCTGGACTCTTTCAATGGTTTTATTGATTATCCTACTGGGCTTCACTAACTCACCTCCTGTGATGTGGATGATACATTCTTTTCTTCTAGTGGCCACTCTGCCCTCAGCCACTATGAGTCTTCAGTTCTCTGGGTATTCATTCAACACAAACACTACTGGATTCCCAGCAGCCTACGAAGAGCTACTTTGAGAGCAAGATTAAAGTAGTTTTGAATTGATATCCTTCAGTGTAATCCATATGCAGATGGATCATAGGAGACAAATGCATCTTTTGTCCCACTTTGTCCCACCTTCACTGAGAGTACAGTAATTTGCTAAACTGGGTCTTCGACTCATTCCTTCTTGTTCTTCTTTCTTTATGCAAAAGCCACATATTCTTAGTTTAGAATACTTAGGTGGAAGTCAGACTCTAGTCACGGCATTTTTCTTATCATTAAGGACCAACACTTACCAAGTTCTTCAAGTAGTCCTGATGAAGCAACTCTCAGATTGATGTGAAGGTTAGAGAAGCATCTCATCACTCTTCTCTCCACAACTGCAATTCTCACTAAAGAAACCTCACTAATCCCAAACACTGGACTTTTATTTCTGTGCAGATTCAAAAGATATCATATGGCTCTCAATCATTTCTTTAAAAATTTTTGCCGATAGTATAGCACTTCCACTGGAAGATATTTAACATATTTTGTAAAATTAGATGAAACTTCTAATTTAACATCTTGTTACACTCCAAAGCATATACATTTTCCTTTTCTAAGCCATGAAAAGTTGGATCAAATTTAAATAAATGAGTTGTAAGATCAGTGGTAAATTCAGTCAACTTTTTAATAAAGAAATTAATACATTGAGATAATTTCTGAAACTTTAGAAAGTCTAAATATTTGATTTAAACTATTCTTCTCTGGGAGAGAGGCAGTATGGCAGAAGAGTAGGTGTCCTCACATCATCTGGCCCCCCAAATTTTGCTAGATAACTTTCAAACCATTCTGAACACCTATGAGTCCAACCTGAGATGAAAGAAAGAACAGCTGGAACACAAAAATAGAAAAGTGACCACCTCTTGCAAGGTAGAAGTGAGAAGAGCAACGGAGGGGATATATGGGGAGTTAAATGCCTGGGGGAGGGAGCCTTTGCAAGCCAGCTGCAGGAAAGTAATACAGCACTGGGGCACAAAATCAGGACCTTTAGACATCTGCTCCTAAGAGAATCTTCCCTGCCTAAAAAGTGCTTAGTGGTGAAACAGGGCAGAATTGCAGGAGGGACAGTTAGGTTTCAATACTCCCAGAGGCAGAGAAAGAACAGGGTTGCCTATGCCAGCAAGTTCCCAAGCATTGGAGCAGCAAATAGGTTTAGATCAGTAAGCCTGGGAAAAAGCCCAACTTGTGCCATAAACCACAAACCACGGACGGATCAGGGGACCACTGACTGCTGCCGGTGCTGGGTCTCTGCAACAGTCTGGAATGCAGCAACCCTCCGCTTCCATCTGGAGCAGGTACGCACTCTGCAGGGTGAATGCTCTCCAGGTCAGGGCCCTGCAACTGACAGAAGTGGGTGACCCTCCACTCTCAGCCAAGGATAGATCTTCTCAGCAGAAGATTAGCAAAGAAACAAGGGCTTTGAATGACACATTGGACCAAATGGACTTCACAGATAAATACAGAACGGTCCACCCTAATGCAACTGAATACACATTCATCTCAACTGCACATGGAACTTTCTTCAGAATAGACCACATACTGGGTCACAAATCAGGTCTCGATAAATATCAAAATACTGAGATTATCCCCCGCATATTTTCAGACCACAATGCTTTGAAGCTAGAATTCAAGCACAAGAAGAAATTTGGAAGGAACTCAAACACTTGGAGGTTACAGAGCATCTGACTAAAAAATGAATGGGTTAACCAGGAAATTAGAGAAGAATTAAGAAGATTCATGCAAACTAATGAAAATGAAAGCACAAGTTCAAAATCTTTGGGATACAGCAAAGGTCATCCTAAGAGAAAAGTACGTTTCAATATAAGCCTCCCTTAAAAAATTGGAAAAAATCTCAAATACACAAGCTAACCTTACATCTAAAGGAGCTGGAAAAAGAACAGAAAATAAAGCCTAAACCAAGCAGAAGAGAAACTATAAAGATTAGAACAGAACTCAATGAATAGGGTCCAGAAGAACTATAGAACAGATGAACAAAACTCGGAGCTGGTTCTTTGAAACAATTAATAAGACAAGTAAAGCCTTGCCAGACTTTTAAAAAGAAAAAAAGATTCAAATTAATAAAATCATGAAAGAGGAGAGATTACAACCAATAGCAAGGAAATACAAATGATTTTTAAAATATATTATGAGCAACTATATGCCAACAAATTAGGCAATCTGGAAGAAATGGATGCATTCCTGGAAACCTACAAATTACCAAAACTGAAACAGGAAGAAAGAGAAAATCTGAATAGACCAATAACCAGCAAGGAAATTGAAGCAGTCATCAAAAACTCCCAAGAAACAAAAGTCCAGGACCAGATGGCTTCCCAGGGGAATTATACCAAACATTTAAAGAAGAAATAATACTTATTTTACCAAAACTGTTTCAAAGGATAGAAATAGAAAGAATAATTCCAAATTCATTCTATGAGGCCAGCATACCTTGATTCCAAAACCAGACAGGGATCCCACCAAAAAGGAGAATTACAGATGAGTATCCCTAATGAACATGGATGCAAAAATTCTCACCAAGATACTAGCCAATAGGATCCAACAGTACATTAAGAGGATTATTCACCACAACCAAACAGAATTTATCCCTGGGATGCAAGCATGGTTCAACATTCATGAAAATAATCAATGTGATAAATCACATTAATAAAAGAAAGGACAAGAACCATATGATCCTCTCAAGAGATGCAGAGAAAGCATTTGACAAAATACAGCATCCATTCCTGATTTAAACTCCTCAAAATGTAGGGATAGAGGGAAGGGAACATATCTCAATATCATAAAAGCCATCTATGAATAGCCCACAGCAAAAATCATTCTCAATGGGAAAAAACTGAGAGTGTTTCCCTTTAGGTCAGGAACGTGAACATGACAGGGATGTCCACTCTCACCACTGTTGTTCAACATAGTACTAGAAGTCCTAGCCTCAGCAATCAGACAAAAAAAAGAAAAAAGTCATTCAAATTGACAAAGAAGGAGTCAAACTCTCACTCTTCACAGATGACGTGATACTGTATACAGAAAACACAAAAGACTCCACCGCAAAATTGCTGGAACTCACAGCAATTTAGCAGGTTACAAAATCAATGCACATAAATAAGTTGCATTTCTATATACCAACAGTGAGACAGAAGTGAGAAAAATTAAGGAATCAATCCCATTTACAATTGCACCCAAAGCCATACGCTACCTAGAAATAAACCTAACCAAAGAGGTAAAGGATCTGTACTCTAAAAACTATGGAACACTTAGGAAAGAAATTGAAGAAGACACAAAGAAATGGGAAAACATCCCATGCACATTGAATGGACGAACAAATACTGTGAAAATGTCTATGCGACCCAGAGCAATCTATACATTCAGTGCAATCCCTATTCAAATATCATCAACATTTTTCCCAGAGCCGGAACAAGTAATCCTTAAGTTTTTATGGAACCAGAAAAGACCCCGAATAGCCAGAGGAATGTTGAAAAAGAAAACCAAAGCTGCTGGCATCACAATGCCTGACTTCAAGCTATATTACAAAGCCATGATCATCAAGACAGCTTGGTACTGGCACAAAAATGGACACATAGATCAATGGAACAGAATAGAAAACCCAGAAATGGGCCCTTAACTCTATGGTCATCTCATTTTTGACAAAGCAAAAAAAAAAAAAAAAAAAAACAAAAAAAAAAAAAACAGCTAATGGAAAAAAGACAGTGTCTTTAATAAATGGTGCTGGGAAAATTTGACAGCCACATGCAGAAGAATGAAACTGGACCATTCTCTTACACCATACACAAAGACAAACTCCAAATGGTTGGAAGATCTAAGTGTGAGACAAGAATTCATCAAAATCCTAGAGGAAAAGACAGGCAACCTTTTGGAACTTGGCCACAGCAACTTCTTGCAAGACACATCTATGAAGACGAGAGAAACAAAAGCAATAATGAGCTACTGGGACTTCAACAAGCTTCAGTACAGCAAAGGAAATAGTCAACAAAACTAAAAGGCAGCCTGCGGAACGGGACAAGATATTTGCAAATAACGTATCAGATAAAGGGCTCGTATCCAAGACCTATAAAGAACTTATCAAACTCAACACCCAAAAAAACAAATAATCCAGTCAAGAAATGGGCAGAAGACATGCACAGACATTTCTCCAAAGACAACCTACACATGGCCAACAAGCACATGAAAAAATGCTCCACATCACTTGTCCTCAGGGAAATACAAATCAAAACCACAATGAGATATCGCCTCACACCACTCAGAATGGCTAAATTAACAAGACAGGAAATGACAAATGTTGGCGAGGACGTGGAGAAAGGGGAACCCTCTTGCACTGTTGTTGGCAATGCAAGCTGGTGCAGCCACTCTGGAAAACAGTGTGGAGGTTCCTCAAGAAGTTAAACATAGAGCTACAGACATTGCGCTACTAGGTACCCCACAGATACAAATGTAGTGAAACATAGGGGCACCAGCACCCCCACTGTTCATAGAGCAATATCCACAATAGTCAAACTGTGGGAAGAGCCAAGATGTCCATCAACAGATGAATAGATAAAGAAGATGTGGTATGTATGTATGTATATCAGAAAGGATGAATATCAACCATTTACATCGATGTGGATGGAACTAGAGAGTATTACGCTGAGTGAAATAAGTCAGTCAAAGAAAGACAATTAACATATGGCTTCACTCACAGATGGAATATAAGAAATAGTGAAAGGGACCATAAGGGAAGGGGAAGGAATCTGACTGGCAAAAAATGAGAGAGGAAGACAAACCATGAGAGACTCTCAACTCTGGGAATCAGCTGCAGAAGGGGAGGTGGGTAGGGGGATGGGGTAACTCAGTGATGGGCATTAAGGAGGGTACAGGATGTGATGAGCTCTGTGTGTTAGCCTATATATTGGCAATTTGAATTTAAATAAAAATTTAAAAGAAACAACAATCCCTCACTGTTACTTACTATTTGAATGACTATATAAAACATGAATGTACGGGTTGGGAAGAAAGAAATTTAAACTGGGTCTTTTCACAGGTGATATGATTGTGTAGAAAATCTGAAATAACTGTCAAAATAAACCCCTCCCACAACTAATTAGTGATACAGCAAGATTTCAGGATATAAAGTTAATCCACAAAAGTTAATGACTTTCTTATATACCAACAATGAACAAGTGAATTTGAAATTAGAAGCAAAATACCATCTACATTAGCACCCCCCCCCAGAAAAGAAATACAAAGTCAAAAGTGTAACAAAATAAATAAAGATGTATGTAGGAAAATCACAAAACTGTGATGAGAGAAATAAAAAGAATTTTTAAAAAACAAACAAACAAAAAAGAGATATTCCATGTTCATGAATAGGAAGCCTCCGTATTATAAAGATGCCAGTTCTTCCCAACTTGATCTATAAATTCAAAGTAATCCCAAACAACATCTCAGTAAGTTATTTTTTGGATACTGACAAACTGGTTCTAAAGTTTATCTGGAGAGGCAAAAGGCTCAGAATAGCCAACACAAGATTGAAGGAGAAGGACAAACTCAGAGGACTGAAGCCATCTGAATTCAAAACTTACCATATAGCTCAATAATCAAGACACTGTGGTACTGGTGAAAGAATAAAGAAATAAATGGATGGAAGGACATATACAGAACAGAGCTTAGATTCAGACCTACATAAATATCCTCCATTGATCTTTGACAAAGAAGTGAATGCAATATAATAGAGAAAAAAATAGTTTTTCCAACTGGTATTGGACAACCAGACATGAACAATGCAAAAGAAGAAAATGAATCTAGACACAGACCTCATATCCCTCACAAAAAGTAACTCAAAATTATTCACAAATCTACATGTGAATTGCAAAATGATAAAATTCCTAGAACATAAGAGAAAATCTAGATAACTTTGGGCATGATGTTGGCTTTTTAGATACAACACCAAAGACATGATCCATGAAAGATAAGTGTGACTTCGGGTTTTTGGGTCGTTTTGTCTTTTGGGTTTTTTTGGTTTTGTTTTTAGTCTCATAGTTTACTGACTGAGCTAGCCAGGCATCTGTGATAAGCTTAACTTCTTTAAAGTTAAAAACTTCTGCCGTGTGGAAGACAATGTTAAGAGAATGAGAATACAGCCACAGAGAAGGAGAAAATATTTATGAAAAATACCTGATATATAACTTATCCAAAATATACAAAGAACACTTAAAACTCAACAATAAGAACACTAACAATTTCATTTTAAAAACAGGCAAACACCTAAGCAGACACTTCAGCAAAGAAAATATACAGATGGCAAATTAACATATGAAAAAATGTTCTACATCATATGTCATCAGGGAAATGCAAAATTAAAACAACATGATTCCACTGCACCTATTAGAATTATTGTAATCTGGGAACACTGACACCAAGAAATGTTGGTAGATGTGGAGCAAGCCTCATTCACTGCTGGTGGGAATGCAAGATAGTTCAGCCACTTTAGAACATAGTTTGGAAAAATATTTTAGAAGGCTCAGTTAATGATAAAAGCAAGAACAGGAAACAAACTATAACAAAGTAGTAAAATGGCAAGGATCTATATCTTGGCCAATTTATTATCATTGCTGAAGACACTCCAGGGATTTGGCTCACATATGCTTGCGTAACATTTTAAAACTGACTCCATCATCCTGGGGTTGGATGAGTAATAAAGCATTCCCAAGGGTCAGAGAATAACTGTTTTCATGATAATCAAATGACAGGAAGAATACAGATCATTTATTATTGTCCTCAATTCTTTGTTCAAACATTAGATTTTCACCACCTTTTAAAATTTAGAACCAGTTCTTCAGCACTCTTGATCACTGTTACCCACTCTACTTTTTCCCAAAGTACTGATTATCTTCTAACTAGAACATATTTTACACATTCATTATGTTTATTCATTATAGTCTGTCCACCCCCACCCTTCTCTCATTATAGAGTACATTTTATGCAGGCAGGAATTTTGTAGGATTTGTTCTTTGATCTATCTCAAGGGCCTAGAGCAAGGTCTGGTACTTAGTAAGTACTTGATAAATATCTGTTTAATTAAATTGTGTGATTATTTTCCTTGAAAGTAATAATTCTGCCTTTTCTTTCAAAATAACTCTGCATTTATTTTATTCCTCCAAAGTTGACTTATCTTTCCTTACCTCAAGAGTATTGAAAAATAAAGGAATCGAGGCAGAAAAATGGGGCAGGAGTTTGATACATTGACTTCATTAACAAGGAGGTCATTTTTCCCACCAGTTTTTAAACTCTAAATAATGAATAAGGTATAAACTGTAAGCATAAAACTTAATGAATTTTTGCACTCTCAACACCCCTACATAGCCAACTGCCAGATATTACCTGTTCCCAGAAGTACTCTTGGGCTGCCTCCAAAGGTAAACCCTATCTTGAATGTTATTAACAATGATGAGTACCAGTTTGGGACTTTAATACATGGAATCATACAGTTTGGGCTCTTTTGTGTCTGGTTTGTTTCCCTCAGCATTGTGTTGTAAGAGTGTGGAGCTGCAGTTAGCTTGTTCTCAATGTATATAACAATACACTGTGTTCCACTGTGTGACTATGCCAGGTAATTTATAAATTCTACTTATATTATTGTACTAGGTAGCTTTCTTCTCTGTATTTTACACTTAGAGGGCATGTTGGTTGGAAGTGTCCTGACTCTTGGAGACGGAGGTCAATTAAGCTCAAAATTCAAATTAACTTGATCAAGGCCAACTCCTTCCTCTATTCCCATAACAGTCCACACTGCTTGACCTCTTTTGCCATACTGGCTTGCTACAAAATCAGCTTCTTGCCAGGTTCCTGAGGAAATGCAGACACACCCAGCATATTGTGATGTTGTGGTAGTTTTATCAGTGATGGGAGATATCCCAGAGGAGAAATTACATTGTTTACCACAAAGTTTCAATTTCTCCCTGCCTCTCAATCCCTTATTCTCTCTCTCTCTCTCAATCTCTCTCTTTCTCACACACACACACACACACACACACGATCCTTTGTTCAATTACTGTTTTCCCTTGGTAGCAACCCGTCATATCCCCATTTGCCCTTCTGAAAATCTTCACATTGATTTATGACCCTTTTGATGAACCAAAGAACCCTGAGAAGAGTCTCTCTTTCCCTCTCCATGTTTCTCTCTCTCTCTCTCCTCCTACCTATTTTTCATAAGAGGAGAGGCTCCCAGAATACTGGAGAACACTGTGGTATAAGACTACAGGAACAGGTAGGACACGGGAGGAAGCAAACCTCACAAGAAAAAGCAAAAAGATTCATTTGCAAAAAGAAGTCCTTGATCTTTTACAAACCATGGAGCCTGCTCATGGAACCTTTCCAGAATAATTTCAATGTGTAAAGTAAAATAGATAAGAATAAGGGAAACCAATTAAAGCAACCTAAATACATAAAAATTAACATATTTGAGATAAAGTCATGAATGTCCTTCTTTAGTCACACCTTAAAGGATCAAGATCAAGGACTGGATCTAATTATTCCATAATTTCAAAGAAGTGAGGAATATGAAAGAGATTTGGGGAGATTTGTAATAACAGCAATATGACAAGGAAATTTCTAGGATTTCTATGTGTGACAGTAATGGGTACTATAAATCATATTGTCACATATATCCAAAACCAACAGAAATAGTTTTATTTAAAAAATAGTGAAAATGAAAGTGTAGGCCAGAAACAACAGGTGTTGGTAGGGATGTGGAGAAAAAGGAACCCTCCTGCCCTGTTGGTGGGAATGAAAACTGGTGTAGCCACTCTGGAAAACAGTATGGAGGTTCTTCAAAAAGTTAAAAATCAAAAATACCTATGATTCAGGAATCACACTACTGGGCATTTACCCAAAGAATATAAGAACACCAGTTCAAAGGGTTACATGCACCCCAATGTTTATAGAAGCATTATTTAAAATAGCCAAGGTATAGAAGCAGCCCACGTGTCCATCAACTGATGACATATATATATAATTATATATAACCATATATATAATTTTATATATATATAATTTTATATATGTGTATATATATATATGATGAACTATTCAGCCATAAAAAAGAATGGAATCGTACCATTTGCAACAACATGGAAGGAACTAGAGATTAAAATGCTAAGCATGGTAAATCAGAGAAAGACAAGTTCCATATAATTTCACGCATATGAGGAATTTAAGAAACAAATCAAGCAAAAGGAAAAAGAGAGAGAGAGAAAGCCAAGAAACAGACTCTTAATTATAGAGAACAATCTGATGGTTATCAGAGGGGAGAGGGGGAGATGGGTTAAATAGGTGATGGGGATTAAGGAGTACACTTGTCATGGTGTATGGAACTCCTGAAGTACTATATTTTACACTTGAAACTAATATAACACTGCATGTTAACACTGGAATTAAAATAAAACAAATAGTGTAGGGTAACCACATGTAAATTATTTTCCAATTTTCTATTTATACTGTTATTGATTTCTTGCTTAATTCTACTTTTGTTAGAGAACAATCTTCAATTTATATGCTTTGAAATTTGTTGAGATTAGTTTTATGCTTTAGGATATGGTCAATTTGTGCAAGTGTTCCATTTATGCTAGAAAATAGGGGATATTCTGCAGTTTTTGACTACATGTTCTGTACTTAAGAGGTGAAGCGTATTAATCTTTTGTGCCAATATTCCATATTATCACTGGTTCTCTACTTGCCTCTATTATAAATTATTGACAGAAAAGTGTTTAGTCTCTAAATAGGATTATGAATTTCTCTAATTTCTTCAGTGATTTTTATTGGTGTTTTATTTTACACATTCAGTATTGTCTTACCTTCCTAGTAAATCAAGTATTTTACCATTAAGAAGAGACTCTCAGGGCACCTGGGTGGCTCAGTTGGTGGAGGGTTCAACTCTTGATTTTGTCTGAGGTCATGATCTCAGGGTCTTGGGCTATATGCACTCAGTGGGGAGTCTGCATGGGATTCTCTCTCTCTCAAATAATTAAATCTTAAGAAAAACAAGGGGGATCCCTGGGTGGCACAGTGGTTTGGTGCCTGCCTTTGGCCCAGGGTGCGATCCTGGAGACCCGGGATCGAATCCCATGTCGGGCTCCCGGTGCATGGAGCCTGCTTCTCCCTCTGCCTATGTCTCTGCCTCTCTCTCTCTCTGTGACTATCAGAAATAAATAAAAATTTAAAAAAAAAAGAGAGAAAAAAAAAAGAAAAACAAGGAACTCTTGATTTCTAAAAATGCTTTCATCTTAAAGTCCTTTTTTCTAATAAAAGAGATGCACTGATTTTTGGTTAATGACTGCACAGCAAAGTTCTCACATCCTTTGTTTTCATTTTTTTCATCTTCTCATATTTTAGAAAAACCTTTTGTAAATAGTATATTATTGGTTTTTAATTCATTTTTAAAATCCAAACCATTCATCCTTTTGAAGCAGAGAACTAAGCTATACCATGCCTCAACTCCTGACTCACATTAACTATGAAATATGTTTTAATCTGTGGTAATGTCATTACACAGTAATAGATAACTTAAACACCCATAAGTCTTTAAGTGGTTACCCTAAAAAAATAAGAATATCTTTAACTTACCAAACTTAAATTTTATCAATACACTTACCCTAATTCAGAAAACACTAGGAAATTAGAATATATTCTTACTATTTACATATTCTTACTATGTATATGCTGCTATTATTGTGAATTTTTATTACATAGACCTATATATCAAATCCCCAATTATTTTTTTCAGAAGCTATATATTTACCACTTTCTTTGCATTACATTACTATGCTCTGGTATCTTTTTTTTTTCTTCCTGAAGTATATTATAAATTTCCTTATTAGAGGTCCACTGGTAGGAAACTCTTAATTTCTGTCTGAAAATGTTTCAACATTTCCTTACTACTTGAGACATGATTTTGTCAAATACTGAATTTTAAGTTTACAGGACTTTCCTTCTCTTCTAGCCAAATACTGACACTGAAGAGTCATTTTAAAGCCTGTCTTCCTTTGAAGGTGTTAACCTCCACTTCTGTGTCACTATAATATTTTATGCTTGCTTTTTGGTTATTGTTGTTTGTTTTACTTTATAATATACATATATAGGAGACCATTCTTATTTATCTGCCTGCAACTGATTAACTTCTTGAATATGCCAATTGATGTTTTAAATTTTCAACTGTTATCTCTTTGAATAGTTTCTAGTCCCATTCCCTCACTCCTACCCTTTAGGACTTCAATTAATACATCATAAACTTTCCTGATGTATTCTCTTTCTCTCTCCATCTCTTTATTTACCACACTTTCTCCCCCTCTCTTTGCTTTACTTATAGATTGCTCTTTCTAACCTAATTTCCACTTATGTCCTATCTGCTACTAAACTCATCTAGTGAGTTATTAATTTTGGAAACTGTACATTTCATTTGTAGAATTTAAATTTTTTAAAAAAGATATGTAATTTCATATTATTTCTAGTATTTTTCAACTCATTAAACTTAGGTTGAACAATTTTGGAGTTAAGTTTGAAGTGCATGAAACGCATTAAGTTTTCTTTTAGGGATTTCATAAGGAAAGATATTTTAAGATTATTAGTATGTAAAATAAACTGAACTAAAGAGCCAAAGGTAATATTAAGTTTAGATTTACTAGGATGACTCCCTAACTGCACTGCTCTTTTAGTCAATTAAAGATAACACATTATTGAAAAAAATATTTTTAAATTCAACTGGCATTTAACTTAGCCAGTGCGTTTTTTCAAGACTAAGAGAATCTTTTTTAGAGCAAGAAATTAATCAGTTTTTGAGTCACAGTGACAGAATAATTGTTGAATATGTGTTGAGTGTGATAATAGTTAGGGACCTTGAGGTAAAGGAAACATGAAAGATAACCAGGAAATTAAGACGATTGAGCCTCCAGATTACTTCCCCATGGATGGGGATTGGCATTGGAGAGCTGAGATTTTTTTCAATTATAGGACTGAAGACATAGTCGGTTATTTTTAGGCATCTGAATGACAAAAAACAAAAAAAACTGTACTCAAGACATCCCTGGTGATTTTCATATTTAAAATTCTCAGATTTATCTGCAAAATATTATAATAATATATTTGCTTTTAATCTCTTTGGTCTCAATTTCTTTAATGAAAAATAGAACAATTATGTTTGACCTACCTACATCACTATGTTGTTTTCTATTTTAATTACTTCTATTAGAAATATACACTTATAAGTATATAGGCTTTCTTTTTTTAATGAAGACTTTAATTTTTCAGAGTAGTTTCAGATTCACAGCAAAACTGAGGGGGAAGGAACAGAGATTTCCCAGATACCCATTCATAAATGCACAACCTCTGGCATTACCAACACCATCCACAGGCATAGTAAATTTGTTACAATTAATGAACCCAGATTGATACTTCAAAAACTCATTCACAGACCATAGTTTGCATTAGGGTTCATTCTTGATGTTATACATTCTATGGGATTGGATAAATATATGTGACATATCCATCACTAATGTAGCTTATAATATTCCACATTTTTCTTGTGTCTTCTTGATTCTAAAAAAGAATCCCATTAGAATGCCTAACATGCTTTCAAAATTATAACAGATTTAAAGATTTCTCTACAATTTTAAAGTAGATGTTTTATTCTACTACAGAAATTTAGTTGTATTTTAACTACTTTTAGCATATCAAACTACTTTTTTTTTCTGAAGGAGGGGGAAAGCAGGGGCAGAGGGAGAGAGACAGAGAATCAAGCATGCTTCATACCCAGCACAGAACCCAACTCAGGCTTCATCTCACAACCCTGAGATCATGATCTGAGCTGAAATCAAGAGTCAAATGCTTAACTGACTGAACTACCCAGGTACCACCAAACTACTTTCATATAACTGACCTGCAAATATTTTTTACCACTTCCTCCTCTATGTCAGCTATCATAGTGTAACAAATCACTCTAAAACTCAATGACTAAAAACAAGAAGCATCTGGCAATGAGGAAGATGCTGACCTCTGTAACTGTGAAAATTAATGGAGACTATAAGACCAAGGGCAAAAAGAACAGTGCATATAATATAAAGTTATTTCCCACAGATTGTGGAATAATAATTCTAAAACTAGTGTTCATGTATGCTTGAAAATCAACAACTACATAAATGGATGGTAGATGTCATACTAGTTGACAAATGAATGGCATGTTTCGCACTATTAGAATGAGATAAAAGGAAAGAAAAGAAGAAAACCAAAATGATACCTGTAGTAATACATTAGACTTGGAGACATCAGTATGAATTCTCAATATAAAGAGAAATCATTACATAAGTATTGTACCTCTTATGTACATTAGTATACATGCATATATTTTTTTTATATCTGTAGGCTAAGAAGTCCTAGAAGTAATGATATCCATTAACAATAAGAACATCTATAACATAGATCATGGTTCTTGATGAGGAGGGAAGGAGAGCAAAAGAGAAACAAGAAAAAAGGAAAGAAGAATCAGATCTCCTTGGAGAAATAGTTGATTCTTGGATTAGGACAGGGAAGAGTGAGCTTAAAGCATCCTCAATTCCAAAACCAGCAAAGAAGTACTAAAAAAGAATCCCACAATTATGGGTAAGTTAATGGGACATGGAAACCAATTGAAAGAGCTCCCAATGTCCAAAGCTAGAATAATTTGAGCAATCATAACATAATGTAGGAAAGAATTATAATCCTAAATATAAATTATCCATGATTCTATGCTGATATAAATAAATGGTTGAAAATATATATAAATATGGGAGAATATACAAATCTCTTATGCAGAATAATTCCACATAATTTATGTAGATACTCCACCCAGAAAGAACTAGAACTTACCCACTACTTAAGTGTATATTTTGCATAGTGACTTCCTTCCAATAGGACAGTATGAAAAGGAGGAAAATACATTTAGAGTGGAGAAACTTGACCAACACTACTTCAGGCAGATCAAGATTAACATTCACAGTGATATGTGTACTCTTGATTTATGAGGAGAATAATATTCTACCTCTGTGGTCTTCCTCCCCCAAACCCATCACCCCACTTAAATAATGAGAAAAACATGAGACAAATCCCAAAGGGAAATTTTCTACAGAATACTTCAGCAGTATTCTCAAAACTGTCCTCAAAACTGTCAAAGTCACAGAAACCAAGGACAATCTAAGAAACTGTCATGGCCAAAAGAAGCTCAAGGAAATATGAAGACAGAATGTAATGTAGTATCCTGGATTGGATGCTGGAAGAGAGGACGTTAGATAAGAACTAAAGAAATATGAAGTATAGACTTTATTTAGATAAGAATACTGTATCATTATTGGTATATTGGTTGTAACAAATGTAACATGTTAGTTTAAAATGTTGACAATTTTGGAAAATGAATGTGAGGTATATGGGAACTCTCTATACTAGTTTTGCAAACTTGTAGATCTAAAAGTACTTCAATATAAATTTATTTTCAAAAAAATAATGTGGCAAAGAATTTAAGAGGGAAAATAAAGCTCCTAAATTTAGGAAAATAAATTAAAAAAACAATAAGCATTATAGTCAGCCCTCTTTGTTTCAAGTATGAGATTCTTCTGATTTTGTCTAGTCCCATTCATGAGTCTGCGGCCATTTGTGAGTTGGAGAAGCAGCTCTTCTGATTTTGGCTAGATTCTCTCATATTTTAGGCATTGCCCAACTATAGGCTGATCTATGATGGCCTTGTCTCAAGACAACTGACCTCTTACCATATGGTTTCACTCATATGTGGAAAATAATAAATAGTGAAAGAGACTATAAGGGAAAGGAGGGAAACTGAGCGGGGGAAAATTAGAGGAAGATAAACATGAGAGACTCCTAACTCTAGGAAACAAAGAGTTGCAGAAGGGGGGCGTGGGATGAGATCACTGGGTGATGGGCACTAAGGAGAGCACTTGATGGGATGAGCACTGCGTATTATGCTCTATGTTGGCAAATTGAATTTAAATAAAAAAAATTTTTTTTAAATAGACAACTGACCTCTACTACACATTGCTTCTCATTGTCCTGCAGTGCTGGTCTGAGGTTGCTCACATGGTGATGGAAGGGTTATGAGAAAGAGTGAAAGTACATCAGGCTCCTGAGCTCTAGGATCAAAATAAAACATTTTTTCCTCATTCCAGTCACCAAGGCTGGAAAAAGTCATGAGGCCAGCTGAGATACTTCTAGCATCATGGTGTAGGGAAGGAGGCAGAGTTTGTGAAAATAAATATATGAAGTTAAATAAATAATAAATATATGTGAAAATAAATTCCATTCCCCGATGGGAAGAATTTCAAAGTAACATTAGAAAGGGCATGAAGCACTGGGGATATATTTGCAAACAAACTAAGGTACTGTGATTAAAAAGAATACGATATAGATCAGATTCTCCCATCTTTATGACTATTCTTCATATGCTTCTTATTTCAAACCAGGATTTCTGCCTTTCACTCGTGACAAATATTTATCTAGTGCCTTAAATATGCTGGTCATTTCATTTACCTTCCTGAAGCTTACAAAAGTAAAATTGCTGTATTCTTTTAGTTTGAAAATCTGTATTTTTGAAATCACATGGCTAGGAAACCAACCAAATTCATTAATTGTTTTATTTGGTTTTTCTATGCTCCTTGAACCATATTAGATACTCTGGTATAAATTCTAACTAATAATTTCTTCAGGAATGCAGAAAATCTTTAGTTAATAACCATCTGGCATACATACCACTTGACAGCCACACTCGAATGGTGGGCCATGAACCATTAACATCCTTATTAGGAATGTGGAAGAATCAGACCCTGAACCAGATTCACTAAATCAGAATCCCTGGAGGGTGGGGCCCAGGAATCTACATGTTTCCTAGGTAATTCCAGGTAATTTGAGCTGTTGATGAGAGAAAGTTTGTAACTACTGATTGAAGGTCCAGCTTTTTAAGGATTTTTCACCATTGAGTACAAAAGGAGTTTGAGGTTTCTGTATCACAGAATGAAGTAGTGATCTCAATAAAATTATATCAAAGTTATATTTTTAAATAAAAAATTATTCTTGTTCTATTTTGAACATTAAGTTTTTGCTTGTTTTCCCTCCAGAACGTAATATATTGGATGCTATGCAATGCTTTTTGAGCAAAAATTCAACCTTGACGTACCACCGGAAGCATTAAATTCATCACAAATACTTTCGTGTATTAATGTTATTTCCTGTAGCCTATTTCATAGGTTATTTTTCTAATTCTTTATATAATATGGAATTTTGTAACTTTTTTTCTGAGAGAGAGAGCACAAGAGAGTGAGTGTGCACACATGAAAGCACATGGCGGGTAGGGGCAGAGGAAAAGGAAATTAATCTTAAGCAGTCTCAATGCTCAGCAAAGAGCATGATGTGAGGCTCAATCTTATGAACCTGAGATCATGACCTGAGCCAAAATCAGAGTTGGATGTTAACTGACTGAGCCATCCAGGCACCCAAGTTTTCTTCTTTAACCATTCTTTCTCACTGAATTCAGTTAGCTACATTCCTCCCTCCAGCAGCTTCTCCCGGAACTTCTAACATTTTTGATTCAGGGGTTGTCCATCTTCATATACTTTTCATCTTCTCTTCTTAAAAGATTTATTTAGAGAAGGAGAGAGAATGAGCACAAATAGAAGGGGCAGAAGGAGAAGGAAAGGGAATCTCAAGAAAACTCCTCACTGAGTGTGGAGCCCAATGCAGGGCTCCATCCTACCACCATAAAATCATGACCGGAGCCAAAATCAAGAATTTGACACTTAACCAACTGAGCCATCCAGGGGCCCCCATCTTTCTCTTTAAACAACTCATCTTAACTTCCTATTTTTCCTGCTGCTTCTTTTTCTCTAAAGTTAGACTATAAAAGATCTCAAATTTCTTGCTAACCAAAGCCACTATGGGAGGGGTACACCTTAGAACAATCTTATTTCAAGTGGTAAAGGAATCCAGTGTGCTTCTACCTTTGTTTCTGCCATTTCATCAGCCATCTTGCAGGGTTACTAAAGAAAGAGAAGAGAGAACTGGAGCATCACGTAAGGAACTTTACTGCCTATGGCAGACAGTGTCTAGGGTGGCCCTATGATCCCTGCCTCCTGTTTCACTCCCTTGTGTGATCCTGTCTGACTGTGGGAAGATGGAGAACTGCTTCTAACAGAATATGACAAAAGTGGACAAACATACATCATTTCATATATGTGATTACATTATATAAGATTTCTAACTCATCTTGCTAGGAGACTCTCTCCCTCGCTAGCTTTGAAGAAGTCAGCAAGTTGCCATGTCATAAGCTGTCACATGGAGAGACCTATGCAGCAAAGAGCCAGGGCAGACTCTGGCCAACAGTCAACAAAAAGCTAGAGCTCACAGTCTGGCAGCCTGAAAGGAACTGAATGCTGCCAACCACCATGTGAACTTGGAAACTGTTCTTTCCTCAGATGACCTGACACCTTGTTTACAACCCCATGAGATTCTGAAGCAGAGGTCCCAGTGAAGCTATGCCCAGAATTCTGACCCTCAAAAACTGTAAGATTATAAGTGTGTGTTGCTGTAAACCATGAAGTCTGTGGCAATTTGTTATGCAGCGATAAATAACTAATACACTGCCTTTGTGCAGAAGTGCCATGCATCACTGTTATTCACATTGCACTGACTAGAATTAGTCATAAGGCTAACCAACTGCAGGGGGACATGGAAGTCTAACATTTCCTGTACCCAGGAAAGAGAAGACTGCATATAGGTGTAGACAAATAATCCCTAGTCTGGAGTAGGTGAAAATGGCAACATAATAAAGCATGTAATGTTTCATTTACCATTGACCTTAAAATTAACTAACTTTATTATTCTTCACAAACTAGAACGTAAAGGCCATACAACTACGCACTATGTAATCTTGCATGCCCATTAGCCTTTATTAACGGTAGCATCTTACTTGAACAGGTACCCATGCAGACATACAGTATATATTATTTCATTGCATCAATGACTATAACCTACACTGAGAATCTGTCCTATGACAAAACCTCTCAAACACAAGGCACACTAGAGGTGTTATGTCAGGCACACTATAAAACAGATAAAGTTATGTTTTCACATTAAAAACAGATAAGAAAAAACTATGAATCATTAACTAGTAATGATGTTTTTACTTCATAGCTGTGGTGGTGGATGTCAGCCTGCAATTTAGGAGATTTTCTAGTTTAGGAAACTGTGTTAGGAGACAGGTCAGGTGTCTAGGCTTATTTTTTTTAAGATTTTATTTATTTATTCATGAGAGGCACAGAGAGAGAGAGAGAGAGGCAGAGACACAGGCAGAGGGAGAAGCAGGCTCCATGCAGGGAGCCTGATGTGGGATTTGATCCTGGGACTCCAAGATCACACTCTGGGCAGAAGGCAGGCTCCAAACCGCTGAGCCACCCGGGGATCCCAGGTGTCTAGGTTTAAAGATGGTGCTGCCACTGGTGATAAGAAATATGATTAGATAAATTTCTACTGCTTTGTAACACTCATGTTCTTTTTGTGAGATGTGGAATGAATAGAAAATGAACAATAATAACAGTAAAACGGCTTGTGCTGGAGTTGTTCAGATAGGGAGGAAAATGAACAATTTCATTCCTTGCTAATCTAGAAATCAAATACTGTAATTCTCTTGTCTCAGAAATTTGGCAGTCTCATTCCTTCTGAACAAAGATTTGTTAGCAGTAAGTCTTTTGCTATGGAGACCTCATTATACTCATAAAACATTCCATTGTGGTTTCTCAAATGAGATAGGGAACTGTTTCTTAAGAAATAATTTATCATTATCTATAAAAATGAAGAAATTACAGAAATTTGCTGACATCAACATTTCTAAGAAAATGGGAAATGTCATAAGAGACTCAAAGCAGTCGGCTTCTTGACTGAGAATTCTGTGTTATGGGTAGACCAAAAGTTATTTCTGGAAAAACTAAGCTATCCACCATTTAGTGAACATCAAAAAAGGACCTGCATCAAACATCTAAAATTTCCCGTGTTTTCATTATTATTTTATTTCTCAAGACTTAACTAAACCCTCCTTGAAGTTGACTAAAAATTATGGCAAGCTAACAAGTCACATTCATTGCCATATAACATTCATTTGTACACTAAACCTCCAACAATAAAATTCACACTCATAAATGTTAAGACTAAATGGGAAATTGGAGTGACTAAAGTCAAAACAATTTTACTTTAAAAATGTTTAATCATATTTAACATGATTAACATATTACATGATTAGCATTTAACATATTTTAACCACACAAGTAGTAAACCAAACGTACTTCCCAAAACCACATTCTCACCACACTCAATCTTTATATTTTATGTTTATGATGTCCTATTTAATAAATCTTTTGCCTACCAAAAGATCATGAAGATGTGTGTATATATGATCTCTTCTGGAAGCTTTATTAACTTAACCTTTTATATTTACATCTACAATCCACCTGTAATGGTAAATGCTCTATGGAAAGTCTCTCTACCACAGCTCTGTGGTATCTCCTGTGCTATAACAAGTAAGTCTGGTTCTGGACTCTATTCAAGTGGAACATCTAGCTTTGTGGTAACATGATATAGTTTTAATATTTAGGGTTTTATAATATGTCTTGATATCTAATAGTACAAATCTTTCAAGCTTGGTTCTTCTTGTTGAAGACTGTCATGGTTATTTTAGGTCTTCTGTATTTTGTAGTCAACTGAATTACTTGTTCTTCTTCTGTTTTATAAGATTATATACCCACACCTTGCCACAGCTTCATGGATGGCAGGTTATATTTCATTGACTTTGGGCTTTGGTATAGGACTTGACATTATTGATAGGACACCAGCAAATATGACACGGGTAAAGGCTTCAGGCATGCTTGCTTAGCTGGCTTGTTTCTCTTGCACTCTTAACACTGTCATGAGAAGAGCCTATCTTGGGTAGATGCTGCCTTCCAGGGAGGGCTCCAAATGCATCAAAACAGGTGAATCAAAGCTGGCCCAGTCCACTTGCAAATCTAAGCCTAAATCAGAATCACTCTGATCAATCTGCAGACCTGCCAATGTAAGAGTAAATACTGATCCTTTTAAAAAATGCTTATTCCAGACTCCATTTTTAATAAACATGTTTAGACAGTTTTAGAAGAAAATAATTTTACATTTACAGAAGAAGCATGAAGCTAGAAACATTTATACAGTTCCCGTTTATACAGTTCCAAATTTCCCCTATTACTAACATTTACATTAGTGTGGTAGACACATGAATGAGACCAGACAAAACCACCTACTTGAAACAGAGATATGATCTATAATTAATAATGCTTATTGGTTTTTTTACCCCAGTTTATTTTCTCTCCTAAACTCATCTTTACCACCTTAGCATAATTTAAGACATGTGTTTTAGAATAGTTTTAGATTTACAAAAAAAAAAAAATTGCAAAGCTATTACAGACTTCCCATATCCTTCATATCCAATTTCCCCTACTGTTAACTCTTATGACAGTATATTTGTCACAACTAAATGAACAAGTGATATATTACTTTTAACTAAAGTCCATACTTTATTTAGATATCCTCAGTTTTTAGCCTAATACCTTATTTCTGTTCCAGGATCCCACTTAGCATGCCACATTACAGGTCTTCTTAAACTCCTTTTGGCTGTGTCAGTTTCTGACTGTCCTTGTTTTTGATGACCTTGACAATTCTGAGGAATACTACAGAGGCACTATGAAGAATTTTTCTGCACAGGTTTGTCTCCTCTCCAATTTACTTATTTTTTTTTCAATTTACTTATTTATTAAGCCACTGATTTATATCAGAATAGATTCATAGATATTTTATATTTTATACTATCCTATTTTATATTCAAGTTTCAGAATTTTTAGATAATTATACATGCAGCAAATAATAAGGAAGTAATTGGTTGAAATACTTTCATGTTGTTGAGTCAGTATGACCAGTCACAGACACACACACACACAGGATTCCGATTGAGGTTACAGTGAATTAATAGATTTTCTGAGGTGAACTGACATCCTTACAATGTTATTTCTTCTAATTAAAGCTATGGACATAGTGTATTTCTTAAATTATGTGTTTTCATTTGCAGGGTAGAATTCTGTGTATCTTTTGTTTATCATAGCTACATTTGCATATGTGAAAAATTCTGCTTTCTCAAATTCTTAATTGAAGCAACACATTAAAAAACATACACAAATCATAAATGTACAGCTTGATGGATTTTCACAAATCACTGATGTGATCTGGACACCAGCACACCTCCGTGCCACCACTTAGTCATTACACTGATATTAAACACTCTTGAATTTAACACCGTATGCTATTTCTTATTGTTTTAGACTTTTTATTCATGTAAATATTACATAATATTCTGCTTTTCTCTGAACAGGATGGGTTTTTTTTTTTTTGAGATTCTATCACGGTGTTGTATGTAGTTTAATTCATGGAGTTGTATTGCTATATAATATTCAATTTTGTGAATATATCACAGTTTATATATCCTTCCTACTGGGAAGCTGGGTTGTTTCCAATTTTTAACTATTACAAATAGTTCAGCTATAATCATCATATGCATATATTTTTAAAGATAGACCTATAATTCTTTTAAGTATATACACAGTAGTCAAATTACCTCATTACATATACTTATCATTAGAAACTCTCAATTTTACAAAGTAGTTTTATCAATTTATATTCACAAGTTGTGCATGAAGGTTCTAATTGATGAACATTCTCACAAACATTTGACATTTCCATCTAATTTTTAACTGGATATCCCTAATAATTAATGAAACTCAGTATCCTGTGTTCACTGATGGTTTGACTATTCTTTTAGTGAAGGGAGTGTTTGAGTCCTTTGTCCATTTGTGTATTGCTTGTCCACCGGTTTCTTAATTTGGAGATGTTCTTTATATCATTTGAGTGTGTGTTCCTTGCTGGAAAAAGGTCTAAAAATAACTTCTCATTTTTTTGCCTTTTCACTTTTTTAAAGGTGTCTTTTGATTAAAAGATAAATTGAACTATGTTAAAATTAAATCTGTCATTTAAAAAAAAATTTTAGGGGCGGTGCAGAGAGAGAGGGAAAGAGAGTATCTTAGACAGGCTCCATGACCACTGTGGAGCTTGACATGGGGCTTGATCTTAATGACCCTGAAAATATGACCTGAGCCAAGATCAAGAGTCATATGTTTATTAACTCACTGAGCACACCTAAGTATTCCTATCAATTTTTTTAATACTTTGAGTCCTGCTTAAGAGACCTGTGCTTGATGACGTGATACTTTACATGGAAAGCCCAATAAGATACCACCCCAAAATTGCTAGAGCTCATACAGGAATTCAACCACATGGCAGGATATAAAATCAATGCACAGAAATAAGTTGCATTTCTATATACCAACAGTGAGACAGAAGTGAGAAAAATTAAGGAATCAATCCCATTTACAATTGCACCCAAAGCCATACGCTACCTAGAAATAAACCTAACCAAAGAGGTAAAGGATCTGTACTCTAAAAACTATGGAACACTTAGGAAAGAAATTGAAGAAGACACAAAGAAATGGGAAAACATTCCATGCACATTGAATGGACGAACAAATACTGTGAAATGTCTTTGCGACCCAGAGCAATCTATACATTCAGTGCAATCCCTATTCAAATATCATCAACATTTTTCCCAGAGCCGGAACTAGTAATCCTTAAGTTTTTATGGAACCAGAAAAGACCCCGAATAGCCAGAGGAATGTTGAAAAAGAAAACCAAAGCTGCTGGCATCACAATGCCTGACTTCAAGCTATATTACAAAGCCATGACCATCAAGACAGCTTGGTACTGGCACAAAAACGGACACATAGATCAATGGAACAGAATAGAAAACCCAGAAATGGGCCCTTAACTCTATGGTCATCTCATTTTTGACAAAGCAAAAAAAAAAAAAAAAAAACAGCTAATGGAAAAAAGACAGTGTCTTTAATAAATGGTGCTGGGAAAATTTGACAGCCACATGCAGAAGAATGAAACTGGACCATTCTCTTACACCATACACAAAGACAAACTCCAAATGGTTGGAAGATCTAAGTGTGAGACAAGAATTCATCAAAATCCTAGAGGAAAAGACAGGCAACCTTTTGGAACTTGGCCACAGCAACTTCTTGCAAGACACATCTATGAAGACGAGAGAAACAAAAGCAATAATGAGCTACTGGGACTTCAACAAGCTTCAGTACAGCAAAGGAAATAGTCAACAAAACTAAAAGGCAGCCTGCGGAACGGGACAAGATATTTGCAAATAACGTATCAGATAAAGGGCTCATATCCAAGACCTATAAAGAACTTATCAAACTCAACACCCAAAAAAACAAATAATCCAGTCAAGAAATGGGCAGAAGACATGCACAGACATTTCTCCAAAGACAACCTACACATGGCCAACAAGCACATGAAAAAATGCTCCACATCACTTGTCCTCAGGGAAATATAAATCAAAACCACAATGAGATATCGCCTCACACCACTCAGAATGGCTAAATTAACAAGACAGGAAATGACAAATGTTGGCGAGGACGTGGAGAAAGGGGAACCCTCTTGCACTGTTGTTGGCAATGCAAGCTGGTGCAGCCACTCTGGAAAACTGTGTGGAGATTCCTCAAGAAGTTAAACATAGAGCTACTGTATGACTCAGACATTGCACTACTAGGTATTTACCCCACAGATACAGATGTAGCGAAACGAAGGGGCACCTGCACCCCATTGTTGATAGCAGCAATGTCCACATTATCTCAGGGTTGTGAGACTGAGCCCCATGTTGGGCTCCATGCTCAGCATGGAGTCTGAGTGAGATTCTTACCCTCTCCCTCTGCCCCTCCTACCACTTGCTTTCTCCCCTTAAATAAACTCTTTAAAAAATAAAATAGGACATTCACAAATTTTATATCAAATTGAGAAAAGTTGATAAATTTTAAATTTTAAAAGTGTTATTCTAATACAGTTTAAAATTTCTTTCAATAATATTTTATATAGTTTTCAGTGTAGAGATCATTCATGCCCATCGTTAGATACATTTGGAGGCATCTGATATTTTTATGGCATTTTAATACCATTTTATTAGATGTAAATTTCCAATTATTTATTCCTAAAAATAAAAAAAATTATATTTACCTTATATTTGGTGACCTTATTTAATTCGTTCATTAAAACTGAAGTGTCAGTATAGTATTTTGGTTTCTCTACAAAATCATGTTAGTTGCAAATAAATTTTTTTTGGTATGTACTATGTATATATGGAATTTTTGGCTAGGACTTTGAGTCCATGACTGCATCCTTGTTTTATTCCTGTTATTAAAAATACAACTGTCAATTTTCATTACCAAGTATGGTATTTGTTGTAATTATACATCATTATCAGATTTTAAAAGTTCCCTTCTAAATCCTGCCATTTGTAACATGGATGAACCTTTTGGGCACTATGCCAAGTGAAATAAGACAGACAAAGACAAATATTACATAATCTCAGTTATACGTGGAATCTAAAAAAGTTTAACCCACAGAAACAGAGTAGGTATCGGTTTCCAGAGGTTGGGGGGTAAAAGGAAATGGAGGAGATGCTGGCCAAGGGCAAAAATCTTTCAGTATAAGATGAATGTGTTCTGGGATCTAATGTACAGTCTAGTGAATATAGTGAAAAACAATGTATTATATACTTGAAAGTTGCCAAGAGAATAGATCTTAAATATCTTCACCACACTCACATGCAAAACAGTAATTCCATAATATGATGGATTGTTAACTAACCTTATATGTGGGTCAAATCATATATGTTCAACTTACACAATGTTATATGCCAATTATATTGCAATAAAGCTAGAGGGAAAAGTTCCTTTCTATTCCTACTTTGTTAATGGTTTCATTTTAATCGTTAGATGTAAATTTTTTTATTTAAAGCTTTTTCTGCATCAATTGAGATAATTATCTTTTTTTTTTTTTTCCTGATACTGTTGTGAATAGCCTTCATTTAATTTTGACTGCAAAGCCAACCTTGCATTACTGGAATAAATTCAATGTCATCAGGATACATTATCCTAGTCATATATATCACTTGATTTTCAAAATAACAACACACAGTATAGAGTTAGTCCATTTCGGGACACCTGGGTGGCTCAGCAGTTGTGTCTGCCTTTGGCTCAGGGCCTGATCCCAGTCCCGGGATCGAGTCCCACACGTCGGGCTCCCTGCATGGAGCCTGCTTCTCCCTCTGCCTATGTCTCTGCCTATGTCTCTGCCTCTCTGTCTCTCTCATGAATAAATAAATAAATAAAATCTTTTTAAAAAATGAGTTAGTCCATTTCAATGTCCTCTCCCTGGATAAGGTTCAAACTTTCTTTCAGCTCTTCTCTTTTCTGTCCATACTACAACCTATATGATGACAACCCAATTTTTATTGCTTAATATGGGTTAGGTATTCCTCTAGCTAGTTAATTCTCATGGGAATGTGTGGGGGAAATACTCCTCCTCCCTATTTTACAGTTGAGAAAACAGCAATCATGAGGTTAAGTAATGTGCCCAAGTTCACCCTAGACTGAGCTTTGCTCCTGGCAGTAGGTTCTAGAGCTGATAATTTCAGTGACTCTACCAGACTGCTATATTGTGTCTTTCAAAAAGCTGAGATTTTACTCACCTAAAATTCCTTTCTATTCAACAAGATAACGACAACAGAAGTTCCTTCCTATTCCATTTTTCAACAACTTATGTAGGGTTATCAATAAGACTTACTAATTTCCATACTCATTACTTTTTCTTATACACTGGATTCAATTTGTCTCCATCCCGGATCATATTCAGTACCATCTTTTACAGGGAATCTAGGTGTGATAAGACTTCTGAATTAATCCATACTTGAAAGTGTGTATCTTTATTTTCACGTTTGAAAACAGCACTGAGATATAGCAATCTATTTACTTCTCCTATTCTTCTTTGGACAAACCTGTTCCAAATTTCCAAATACTATCTCATTCTAAAACTTCACCACAATATGGATGTATTTTTTGCAATTCATCCTACCAGTAGATCCTTTTATCCTCATGAGTTATGGTTTATTTACTGTTGAGACATATTCTTTGAGATTTCAGACCACATGTTGTTAAAGCGTCAAGCTTACTTAGCAATTTCGTAATATTCAAAGGCATTTATAGGAGAAAAAAATATTCCATAATTCTGTCACCCAAATATATCAACTGTTATTACTGTGTGAGCATCTCTTAGAAGCTGTATCTGTGGAATTTTTAATTTAAATTACTTTATATTTAATTGCATTTTGCTTTTAATCTCACTACATTATAATTTTTAATATATCAGGACATTGATATCCATTTAAACACTTATTATATTTCATTAAATTGTCAAAACTTTCTTAATCTATAGAAAAGCAATTCTGAAGAGATAATCACTGTTTCTATTATGATTACAAGTGACTTGACAAACCACACCTCTCCCCTTTAAACCTGATTTGAGTTTATAGCCATGTAAGAAATACATATTGGTTTAAGACAGAAAGAAATGGAAATATTAAGTTCACAACTTATAAAACTAAGTTAAAAGGATCACTTTAACTAATAGCAGGACCAGTTTCATGGGCATTAGACCTGTGCACCTGTAAGGTCCTGATGCCGTGCCATTAACACTTTCGAATTATTGATCATTGTGAAAAAGGAGCCCTATAGATTATAGAGCCAATCCTGCTAGTAGTCGTAGCCAGAGTTCCTAGCTTGTTTTTTTCATTTTTTTGTTTGTTTTTGCTTATCACAAGTGCATACTTTATTTTTCATTGCATATTTATCCCATCCTCCCACCCACATGCCCTCTGGTAACCAACAGTTTGTCTAGCACTTCTCTTTAAATCTAGACCTTGGAATGGTCCCCCAAAAAGAAATATGAAGAGTTGACCTTTGCTTACCAGCTGGAATGGCATCTCTCTCTCATGCCCATTAAGCCCCAATATCAGGAACAGGGAAAGAAAGCCCTCCCCACAAACCTCTAGATGTGTTTACCACAAGGAAACGGAGCTGGTAAAGAGCCTCACTGCACTATCCCACTGTTTTATAAACTACATTATAACTTCCTGGGGGGAAATATTTCTCTTAGGACTTCAAATATGTGAAGAGTTGTCGATGGTTAAGAGCTTAGACTGACTCAGGATTTGTAACAGATATGAAACTTGGTACAAAGGTGAAAGTAAGAAGTAAGTTTATTTGGGGAGAACATAAGGTTAATCTATTTTAAAATAAGACTTACTGAAAAACAGAATCTGATGACTTGTGATGTAATGAGTTCCATATCAATGGAAATATCCACCAGATAATGACTAGATAAACATCTACTAAGAAGGTCTTTAAATAGGGAGTGGAAAGTACTACTTCATGAGAAATCAAAAAACCAACTTTCTGTTGTGAGTTATTTGATTTTCTGTCTTCAAGGGATGATTAGGGATCTATTACTGTAAAGTTTTTTTTCCTATAGTTTTAGGCTTAATTTTAAATACCCTTTCTATACTCAGTACAGCTCTAAAGCTGTGGTTTTATCCATATTCAAATGTATTTTAAAAATCAATTATATATATAAATAACTTTATATTGGAAAGAAAATAAAAGTTATCAAGCATTTCCTAGTGCAAGTCACTGGGCTGAAATTTAAATTGTGTACACAACATCTTAGTCCTATTAGATATCATCCCATTTTTCAGAAAAGGAGCCTGAGACTTAGGTAGATTTATCATCATGTATGACGTTACCCAGTTGATAAAGTTCAGATTTGTTTCAAACCATGTCCGTCTGATTTTAGAATTAGAATTAACCACCATTTTATAGTATCTAACAAGTCCTAGAATTTTTGCCCTAGATTTGTACACAAATTATCAAACATATTACCATTTTCCCACCATAAAGCTGTCATTAGAAAGGTCTTAACTTAAAATATTAACTATGGAAAAGTGTCATATCTGTCTATTTGTTGATGATGTTGTTAATCATCACAGCAGTCCTATGAGATACATTGAGTTTATTATTCTTATCATAGATAAAACTCGAAGTATCAGGGAGGCTAAACAATCTGCCTAAAAACCCAGGACAGCAGGCAACTTAGCAGAGACACAGTCAGAGAAACAGCCATATAGAAAGAATCACACTGAGGCTTCAAATCAGGATAAAAGTGCTGAAAAGTTTGGCAGCATCAGTGACTCTTCCTTGCATCACTTTGTTAATTCATGATTACAGTGACTTATCATTTTTTGTTTCTGGGTTTCTGTCTCAGGCTTTGAGCTGTCCCATAAATCCCATGGGCAGCACTACAAAAAGAGAACAACCCTATTCCTTTCAGGTTGGTCATCTTTCACCAACGTCTCACTCAAAGAATCCATTCTCTCTTCTCTATTCTCATGGCCACAGTTCGAAGTGCATGTTGGTTAGATGCTGGTCTAAGAAGTTGCAGAGCTATACCTTATTTTTATACACACAGGAGTGCTCCTCCACGTTCTCTATTTCAATATAGGAGTATTTTTCAACGAAGTCACTTTTCCTTTCAACTTTGTAATTTCACTGAGCAATTCTACATTGAGTCTTTGAATGAAAATTACTGGCTCTGCCTTCTTTCCATAATATTGCACAGTATAAAACATTACCTAACACTAGAGTCTATACTTGAGTTTATTATTAAACAGATGATTATTTTCAATTAACAGCCTGTATTTTACTTTTGCTTGAGGAAATGCCACAGACGATTAAGACTGCTGGGTTTGGCATACAATTCCTGTTCCTAGGATTAATGACTAGTTTCCTGAAACTACAAAACCTTAACATTTTACCTTTTCATCATAGAGTGAATGAGCTTTATATAGATGTAAGGAGGGATTTCACAGCCCTAGAATGAAGCTATCTATATTATTTATTATACTATTTACACTTGCTGCACCTCCTTCCATTCAGAGGGAGAGAACTTTTTAAGAGCTCTGTCAAAACTGCAGGTGTGCCAAAGGCTCCTGCTAACAGCAGGGGCAGCCTTTATAGCGTTTCCTCAAGACTGCTTCAGATCACTTTTCAGTGTGTAAAACCGGATTTTCATTAATGGCACTAATGACACGCTAATGGGGATAGGCCAGCACACTCAATGCCAGAGACAGAGCAAGTGAGGCTGAAAACAGGCCAGTCTGAGCTTCTGTAAGATGAAATACTGCAGGGTGTTGATACATTGCATTTCTTCTCGAATACCTGGCAGGCCCAGGACCTACTTGTTAAATGGGTTGCCTTTGAGGCCAAGCGGGAATAGATCTAGTTACAGTTTTCACTCAAGGACAAAACAAGGAGACAGAAAAAGCTCAAGGTTCAGACATTTGCAAGCTGCAGCTGTTTTCTGTAGCACAGTGTTCTGAAGACTTATGAGCTGACACATTACCCTGGACGTTACCACGCATTGACCTCCCTGCTCCTTCTATTCCCTGGAGTGGTGTTCAAGGCTACTGTTTGTCACAAGGGCTGCTGAGGACCATATCAAAGCAGCAGCTACATCACAATTATCACTTTTAAAACATACATAGTCTTCTCTAGCTGGAAAAGTAGAGGAGCAAATCTAGGCTTCTGGCCTTTCCTCCAGGGAGCTCAGGTGATCAGTAGTTCCTAATTCTTAAAGCAACTCCTTGTGATAGGTCAGTTTTTAAACAAATAGTATGAGAGTAGAGGAAGCCTGAGAAGCTGATAGAGATGGATATTTTGACTTTCTTTTCATTGTGCAATCCATCAGCACAGGAAAATACTTTCTCTGCACTATTCCCACCTGGCTTTGATCTTGTTAGTGGAATGTTGGGAGAAATGCTGGCCCTTTAAAGCTTGCTTGTACAGTTGTATCAAAAACAATTAACAGACTACTTCTCAGAGAGGATAGCGTATCACAGAGTGGGAACATATCTCAAAAATCAGTTCTGTAAGCATGGCAAAGGCAAAACACTTACACCATCATTTTCTCAGATCTTGCTAAAACAAAAGAAGTCACCACCATAGGAGAAGCCCATTTATCGCTCCATTCTAGTAAATGCCCTCATATTAAAGTTGAGACAAAAGATTCATAGGTAAGTTGAGTAATTTGTCCAGCATCTCACAGGATGTATGACAGAGCCAGAACTAGAAACACAGTCTCTTAACATTCCATCCACTTCTCTTCTGTCTCATACTGCCTCTCTGGAAAATCCTTTTCAATTGAATTTCCTCCACAAAATGTGTCATTGTCACAGCCTCTTAGGCCAGTGGATGCAGGGCCAGCCTTGTGGTCAGCAGCTGAAGGTCCTGCATCTATTACATCTGAAATAGGTACATCTTAGGGGGTGTCATATCTCTCCCTTATGCAGGTCCAAAACTAAAGACTGAGGCCACTCTTGATTCTCTTGCTTACTTTTTGGTGAGATCTGCAGAGTATTTAACAGAAATCTCCTTCTAATATTCAGTTTTCTAGAGAGCTGGGATCGGTTCCCTTTTATTTCTCCAGCTGGATGATTATAGATCTGCAAAGTAATTTTCTCATTTCCATATTTCCAAACTACCAAAAAAATGTTTGCAATTCATTTGTACATATTGGCCACTTTTACATTAGTACAAATGACTATGAACCTACTCTGCTGAAATGATACACATTATTAGGAAATAGGAATTATCTGTTTCAGCATTCTTTGTGTGTGTGTATATCTACCTAGGTTTTTGGTTGACTGGTATAGACCACAAGATGGACCACCTCCAATATGTACATTTGTAAGATCTCTGTATTTGCTCTTTGTAGCAGTGCGCTGGTGTAAAACTATTTTGATTATCTTTTAAGGCTCATGGGGTTAGGTTATAAGATTGAAGAATTAATGTATCTTGAAGAGTTGGGATAAAAGAACTGAAGAACCAAAGACATGAGTTACTGAGAAAGGGCACAAAAAGCTTAAAATCTACCCTTCCTATGGCTTTGAGTTGACAGGATTAAAGACAGATAAAAGAATGGTATATCCAATAGAGTTTGTATCTAAAATATATAAAAAACTTAACACCAAAAATACTAATGATCCAATTAAAAATGAGAAGACATGGAACAGACATTTCTCCAGAGACCTACAGATGGCCAACAGACACACGTAAAAATGCTCAATATCACTCATCATCAGGGAAATACAAATCAAAACCACAATAAGATATTATCTCACACTTGTCAGAATGGCTAAAATCAGAAGTGCTAGTAAGGACATGGAGAAAAAGGACCTCCTATGCACTATTGGTAGGAATGCAAACTGGTGCAGCCACTGTGGAAAACAGTATGGAGGTTCCTCAAAAGTTAACAGTAGAACTGCCCTATGATCCAGTAACTGCACTACTAGGTATTTAACCAAAGAATAGGAAAACACTAATTTGAAAGTACATATGCAACCCTATGTTTATTGCAACATTATCTCCAATAGGCAAATTATGGAAGCAGCCCAAGTGTCCATCAATAGATAAATGGATAAAGAAGATGTGGTGTGTGTGTGTGTGTGTGTGTATGCAACATTATTCAGCCATAAAAAGAAATCTTGTCATTCGCAACATGGATGGATCTAGAGACTTGGAATGCTAAGTGAAATGAGTAAGAGAAAGACAAATACATTACTTCACTCATACATAGAACTTAAGAAACAAAGAGGAAAAAAAAAGACAAACCAGAAAACTCTTTTAAAACAAGATTTTGAGATAGAGAGAGTGTACACAAGTCGGGAGGAGGGGCTGAGAGACAGGAAGAAGCAGACTCCTCGCTGAGCAGGGAGCCTGGTGGGGCTCCATCCTAGGACTCTGTTGACCTGAGCTGAAGGCAGACACCTAACCGACTGAGCCACTCAGGTGCCCTTAAATCAACAAACACTCTTAACTACAGAGAACAAACAGATGGTTACCAGAGGGGACATTCATAGGGGAGATGAGTGAAATTGGTGAAGGGGCTTAAGAGTACACTTATCTTGATGAGTGATTCAACAATATATGAAATTGTACACCTGAAATTAATATAACAGTGTATGTTAGCTACACTGGAATTTTTTAAAAAGCTGTAAAAAGAAGATAAGGAGAATGGAAACATTTTGTAAACTATGACAGGTTATGTATATCTATTACTCATAAATTATATTTTAAAAATTAATATACATATTATACATTGCTTTATCTTTGATTCAAATGATTAGCCTTTCTATAATCAACATCCTGAACTAAAAATCAACAAGAGTACAGATTTTCAAAGTACATACACTACATTAGTTAGTTAATGCCACAATCATGCTACATAATCACAAAAGTTCAGCAGCATATATTTATTTCTCATGCATCTGTGAGGCTCAATTGCTATAAGTTTCTGTATTTTGTATAAAGCTTGTTCATACATCTATAGTCCAGCTTGATTACCCATATATTTCCAGGTTGGCTCTGCTCCATGTGTCTCTTCCTCTTCCTGGGACCAGTGGGTTAACCTGAGAAAGTCTTTTTTATTGTAATGAAAGAAACACAAAAGCAAATGGAAATACAAATGCTTTTTAAAACTTCTGCTTATAACTGGTCAGCTAATATTATGCAACAAGTCACATGGCTGAGACCAGTGTCAAAGAGTAGGGCAGGTTACCCTGTCCCTGTGAGAGAGCTCTGCAAACCTGCATAGCAAGGAGCATAAATAAAAGGAAGTATAAAAGATTTGGACCAACTAACGCAATTTACCATATGTACATACCATTTAAATCATTAGTAGAAACAATGGGTTAACTGAATATAAGGCAACATGAATAGATCTTAAAAACACAGGTCTTCATGAAAACCATGGGAAGAAAAAAGGAAAATAATCCCATTTATGAAAATTAAAAATGCATGCATTCAAACATAACAAATTTAAAAATAAACCCAGTAAGCATACTAAAAAAAATATTTTTTGGAGAAAGGATAATTAATGAAGGGTATTATGGCAGGGATACAAAACAACACATTTTAAAAAATCATTTGCATATATACTCTGACCACCAGAGACTTAACTATAATCTTGATTTGTAGGTCATTTATCAATTCTGATTTTAGGCCAGTGTAAGAGATAGTCTTTATTTAAAAAAAAGACTATATTTTTGGTTGATATTGCATTTTATTAATGGAAATAAAGAACAAATTAGTTATATAGCAGTATTAGACTATAAGGCCATGTTGCCCATAAAATATTTAGAAATTAGGTCAGGAATTTTTCCTGTTTTTTTTTTTAATTTTACATTATACAGTGCTGTAAATTAGTTTATTTCTTGACTAATTTAATCCTTTTTTAACAGGCTGTATAGTTAGCAAGGTAGGTACTAGACCCAGAAACCAAGATTCTGAGGGGAAAAGTGATGAGTCATGTGACACAACTTCAACTTCTCATAGTTCTTATCCAAAAGGCCCACCAAAGTCTCTTGGCTATAAGAAATACACATATTTGGGCCCACTACTGGACATTTTAAATCAGTAGAAATAAGGTAAACCACTGACATCTGTGTTTTCACAAAACTTCCTCAGGGATTTTGATGTACTCCAATAGGCAAGAACTCTGGACCCAACATACTTTCTTCATAAAGACATGAGATGGTTTTTACAAGATTAGACACATTTTGTTGGTCTTTCACATTTTTCATTTTTCCTTTTTCATACCCTCTCACTTGGCTAGGCTCTTCTGATCCTGGGAACCTCCTGTTGCTAGTTCTACCCATTTCCTCCTTGGCCAAGGTTTAGTTCATTTGTCTCTGCCCACTTGATTCTTACATGATTAAGCAAAGAGGAATTTTCAAAGAGGAATGGAGCAGAAACATTGCTCTCTTATCACTGAGAACAGAAAAAAAGCACTCATGGCCCTTGTAATTACAGATTACACTGAATACTTTATATCCTTCATAGCATCCTCACATTCCACATTTTATTCTTTGAATTCAAAAGAAGATACGATAACATGGTAACCTGCTAGGACAGTCCAACCGTTGGGACCAAAAGTTACAGCCCTAGCTTTGCCAATAATCAGCTAAGTGACTTGTAACAAATATAATGGTTCATGTCTTGGTCTATGAATAGCCGCTCATAGATACACATTCAATTTTGCTCTAAGGCTTGTTTTGAAAGCATGAATTTGTGTTAGTACAATTGATATTTTATGGAAGAACTGAAGCATAACATGAATTCTGTGTTTGCAAATGTAGAAGAATTTCATCCTTGAGAAATATTATTTGAGCACAGCAAACTGCACCCAACTGAACCAAACTGTGTAGGAATATACCAAAATGCACACAGGCATACAGCTCAAATACCTACTGAGTACCTCAGTTTACGATGTGTCATGAGCCATACCCATCTACACTGAGTGTTACGATTTTCTGATTCCAAGGAACTTTCCTTACACCCTTCACGGCAGCTCATAAGCTGCAACCCTTCCAATATCCTATCCATAAGCAAACTTCAGATCTTTTTCAAAACAAAGTACTGAAGTGATAGCCAGTCTGTAGTTGTAGATCTTTCACACCTAGCTGACATCTCACTCTGCAAATGCTGCTAAGATAGCCAAATTTGTGGAGTGCTCTATGAGCTACAAGAGAAGTATGGGGCACCATGCCCACCTTCCTTCACCCTTGCCTCACACATCTTTTACTGATTCATGCTTTAGGAATAAACCAAGGTCGAACTAGTGTTTAACTTTAGTAGAAGCCTTCAGTCTTATCAGGTTTTGGAACAGAACAGTCTCTAAAGAATGGCTTAGTGCCACCTTCAAACTGTTTGGACTTGATTCTTTTTGAAATTAAGGAAATAGGCTTGATAAGCCCTAAAACCTTTCCAGTTTGGGATCACAACTGACTCTACTGTTGTCACTTAAGGACCAGTATTAATACTAAAAATGCTGGGATTTGAGGTTTTTTTGAGCATTTCAGTAGCATTGGGGTTCCACCCCAGTGCATTCCATCAGGTAACTAAAGAAAAATAATCTTTATTCTACATTATTGTTTAATGACTCAGTCACACACAACAAAGGTAGTAAATCTTCAGAGTTAAATGGAGCTTAATGGTTGAAACATCCTTAGGGAATATGGAAAGAAGCCAAAGATTAATGGCAAAGAGTGATACATGATGACTATGATTACTAACTTTTAGTTTCTTAACATTGTCGTACTTTAAGATTTGAAATTCAATTTTTATAGTTTTACTAGGAGCTCCAGGGAGGGGAATTCTCCATGTTAAATGCAGACTTAAACTATGACTCAAAAGCTCCTATAATCTTTGTTACCTTACTTTCTGTAAAATGGTCCATCTAAAAATAACCTACCTTCCCTGAGGTAGAATAAAAATTAGTCCATTAAACTGCTGCAAAGTAGCTGGGAATTATATATTGTGGTGCTATGTCAATACAACAGTAGATGGAGAAAGTAAGAGATTGAGGAGTTGGCTGAATCAATGGGGGAAAAGATAAGTGTCAATGAGTATCATAGAACATTTTCTTTGGTCCCAGCTGATCACAAAGTAGCCCCACCTTCAGCTGTTCATGGACATTTTCCAAAGAAACAGAAGGAAGAATGTGCTTCCTCTTCTGCCATGCGCATAACAGAAAACACACTTTACCTCTTAGCCATCCTAACAGGTGTGAGGTGGCATCTCATTCTGGTTTTGATTTGTACTTTCCTAATTACTGATATTTTACACTTTTTCATGTACCTGTTGGCCATCTGCATTTAACTCTTTGGGGAAAAAAGTCTATTTAGTCTATCTGCCCATTTTCAAATTGAGTTATTTATTGTTTTGCTATTGAGTTGTAGGAATTCCTTGTATATTTTATCAGATTAACTCCTTATCAGACATGGGGTCTGCAAATATTTTCTTCGGTTCTATAGCCTGTCTTTTCATTTTGTTCATGGTTTCATTTGCTAAGCAGAAGCTTTCTAGTTTGATGTAGCCCCACTTGCTAACTTTGCTTTTGTTACCTTTATTTTTGGTGTCACATCAAAAAAATCACTGCCAAGAACAATGTCAAAGAGCTCACACCCCTTTGTATTCTTCTAAGATAGATAACTCTTAAATGTCAAAAATACCTGAACATATGACTGCATCTTGAGTATTCCATTAGCCTTAAAATATTCTTACCATTAATTTAACTATAATTTCCTCTATCCATATAGATCATCTGTAATCTGAAGTATAATATTTTCCACCCATTTTACTGAAGCAAACTACTAGGGTAATCAAGGGTTATATGTCATGTTGTGTCTTCTTATATCATACCAAAGGGTTTTATTGAATGCTGGCAGGGAGATAAGCAACAGTCTTCTCAGACTTTGTAGAACCCTGTTAGATTTGAAAACATAGCAGACACTGGCCTCCAAGAGAAGTGTTGTATGAAGTATATGGCCTGCACATTCACAAAAGGGTTACAAGAAAAACCAAGAAGCAATTTTCTTGAGTTTCACATTGCCATACAAGATTGGTAACTCCACAGAGACAATACAAAGTGGACACTGAGTAGGAAAGAACATTCCAATCTCAGAACAGAGGGTAAAAGCTCAAGCTGTTGAGCCACAGAGCAAACTTGGCAGTGTGGAATGGCAGAGACATCTCTGGAGAGCCATGCACTAGAGGTAATGGACTGAAAAGGAAAAACGTCAGTAGTAGCCAATATTTCTGCCTTTGGAGTTTTGATGTGATAACTACCAAACAGTTTCAAAAAACAAAGCAAGAAGACCTCTTCTTCAGAATCTGTTAAACAAGTTAGGTTATGTCTGAGAGCATTAAAGAGTCAGAACAGCACAACACATGAAGGGGGACTCTTCTCTTAGGTAAAAGTTGATAGAGGAGATATCTCAGTCGTAGTTAGAGAGAAAACTTAAATAAAAATTAGTATATTTTAGTAGTATTTTTGCATGTTTTTATGAACATACTCCAAACATCTGCATACTTTTATTTCAGAATGTCACATAGCTTTCATTTTTTAAACAGGATACTGAATAATCTGAGAACACAGGAAGTATAATGATATGGTATTTACATCATGTCAATGTATTTAAGTACTTTATTTTTATTGGTAAAGTCTGAATGAAAAAGTAGTAATTGTTGCATACTTAGTCTTTCCTAGAGATTTTTAACTCTTTTTTATTTAATGTATCTCTTCTTACTGCTTATGCAAAATTTTCACAAATCCACAATAGCGAAGATCTTAATAAAGGTAAATCAAGCAATGTGTATTTATTTGAATTTTTTATTCAACTTATTTAAACTAAAAAAAAATATTCATCTATTTCCCCCTTCCCCACTCCAAATCTTGCAACCACCAATCTATTCTCTGTATCCAGGAATTTGGTTTTTTGGTTCACTCTTCAGATTCCACTAAAAGAAGGATAAAATAGTATATCTTTATATGACTTTTTTCACTTAGCATAATGCCCATGAAGTCCACATCCATGTTGTTGCAAATGACAAGAATTCATTATTTTTATGGCTGAATAATACTCCGTTGTATATATGTACACCACAATTTTTTAATCCATTCTTACATCAATGGCCACTTAGGTTGTTTCCATATCCTGGCTACTATAAATGATGCTGCAATGAACATAGGAGTGCATGTATGTTTTTGAATTAGTGTCTCCACTTTCTTCAGATAAATACTCAGAAGTCGAATTGCTTGATCATATTGTAATTCTATTTTTGATTTTTTGAGGAACGTTCATACTGTTTTCCATAGTGGTTGTACCAATTTACATTCCCACCAACAATTCAGAAATTTCTGGGATGCCTGGGTGACTCCACGGTTGAGTGTCTGCCTTCAGCTCAGGGCGTGATCTTGGGATCAGGATGGAGTCCCACATCGGGCTCCCCACAAGGGGCCTCTTTCTCCCTCTGCCTATGTCTCTGCCTCTCTCTCTCTCTCTCTCATGAATAGATAAATAAATCTTTAAAAAAAAAAAAGAAATTTCCCTTTTCCCCATATCCTCACTAATACTTATTATTTCTTGTCATTTCAATAAAGGACATTTTAGCAGGTGTCAGATGATCTCTCACTGTGGTTCTAATTTTGCATTCCCTGATTATTAATGATGTATCTGTTGGCCATCTGTGTATCTTCTCTTAAAAAAGAAAAGGCGAGAGGGGCAGGATGGCGGAAGAGTAGGGCCCCAATCACCTGTCTCCACCAAATTACCTAGATAACCTTCAAATCATCCTGAAAAATCTACGAATTCGGCCTGAGATTTAAAGAGAGAACAGCTGGAATGCTACAGTGAGAAGAGTTCCCACTTCTATCAAGGTAGGGAGATGAGGAAAAAGAAATAAAAAAACAAAAGGCCTCCAAGGGGGAGGGGCCCCGCGAGGAGCCAGGCTGAGGCCGGGGCGAGTGTCCCCAGGGCAGGAGAGCCCCGTCCCGGAGGAGCAGGAGCTGCACCGACCTTCCCGGGGGAAAGGGGCTCCAGGGAGGTGGAGCAGGACCCAGGAGGGCGGGGATGTCCTCGGGCTCCCTGGGACACTAACAGACACCTGCGCCCCGGGAGATGCGCCGAGCTCCCTAAGGGCTGCAGCGCGCACGGCGGGACCTGGAGCAGCTCGGGGGGCTCGGGGGCGGCTCCACGGAGGGGGCTGCCGGGCGGGAGCAGCTCGGGGGGCTCCGGGGAGGCTCCTCGGAGGGCGCTGCGGGGCGGGAGCGCGAATCCACCAGCGCAGGCTCCGGAGCACAGGGCGCCGGGACACAGCCCAGGATCCGGCCTCCCGGGACAGGCAGAGGCCGGGAGGGCCCAGGACAGTGAGGACGCTCCTGCCCGGAGCTGAGCAGATCAGCAGCCCCGCCCGGAGCCTCCAGGCCCTGCAGACGGAGAGCTCCGGAGTTCCTGCGGGGGCTGACTCCAGGGCTGCAGAGCTGGCCCTGCCACTGGGGCTGTTCCTCCTGGGGCCTCATGGGGTAAACAGCCCCCACTGAGCCCTGCACCAGGCAGGGGCAGAGCAGCTCCCCCAAGTGCTAACACCTGAAAATCAGCACAACAGGCCCCTCCCCCAGAAGACCAGCTAGACAGACAGGGGAAAAACAAATTATTGACCAATCACACTGGAAAGTTCCAGGGGAAGTCAAGGGACTTACAGTATACAGAATCATAGGATACTCCCCCATGGTTGTTGTTTTTTTTTTTTTTCTTTTTGATTTCTGTTTGCTTCCCCCCACCCCTTTTTTCCCTTTTCTTTCTTTTTCTTTCTCTTTTTCTTCTCTTTTTTTTTCTTCCTTTTTTCTTTTTCTCTTTTCTTTCCTTCTTTCTCTCCTTTCTTTTTCTCCTTTTCTCAATACAACTTGTTTTTGGCCACTCTGCACTGAGCAAAATGACTAGAAGGAAAACCTCACCTCAAAAGAAAGAATCAGAAACAGTCCTCTCTCCCACAGAGCTACAAAATCTGGATTACAATTCAATGGCAAAAAGCCAATTCAGAAGCACTCTTGTAAAGCTACTGGTGGCTCTAGAAAAAAAGCATAAAGGACTCGAGACTTCATGACTGCAGAATTTAGATCAGGCAGAAATTAAAAATCAATTGAATGAGATGCAATCCAAACTAGAAGTCCTAACAAAGAGGGTTAACGAGGTGGAAGAACAAGTGAGTGACATAGAAGACAAGTTGATGGCAAAGAGGGAAACTGAGGAAAAAAGAGACAAACAATTAAAAGACCATGAAGATAGATTAAGGGAAATAAACGACAGCCTGAGGAAGAAAAACCTATGTTTAATTGGGGTTCCCAAGGACGCTGAAAGGGACAGAGGGCCAGAATATGTATTTGAACAAATCATAGCTGAAAACTTTCCTAATCTGGGAAGGGAAACAGGCATTCAGATCCAGGAAATAGAGAGATCCTCCCCTTAAATCAATAAAAACCGTTCAACACCTCGACATTTAATAGTGAAGCTTGCAAATTCCAAAGATAAAGAGAAGATCCTTAAAGCAGCAAGAGACAAGAAATCCCTGACTTTTATGGGGAGAAGTATTAGGATAACAGCAGACCTCTCCACAGAGACCTGGCAGGCCAGAAAGGGCTGGCAGGATATATTCAGGGTCCTAAATGAGAAGAACATGCAGCCAAGAATACTCTATCCAGCAAGGCTCTCATTCAGAATGGAAGGAGAGATAAAGAGCTTCCAGACAGGCAGGAACTGAAAGAATATGTGACCTCCAAACCAGCTCTGCAAGAAATTTTAAAGGGGACTCTTAAAATTTCCCTTTAAGAAGTTCAGTGGAACAATCCACAAAAACAAGGACTGAATAGATATCATGATGACACTAAACTCATATCTTTCAATAGTAACTCTGAACATGAGCGGGCTTAATGACCCCATCAAAAGGCGCAGGGTTTCAGACTGGATAAAAAAGCAGGACCCATCTATTTGCTGTCTACAAGAGACTCATTTTAGACAGAAGGACACCTACAGCCTGAAAATAAAAGCTTGGAAACCATTTACCATTCAAATGGTCCTCAAAAGAAAGCAGGGGTACCCATCCTTATATCAGATAAACTAACATTTACCCCGAAAACTGTAGTGAGAGATGAAGAGGGAGACTATATCATACTTAAAGAATCTATCCAAAAAGAGGACTTAACAATCATCAACATATATGCCCCGAATGTGGGAGCTGCCAAATATATCAATTAATAACCAAAATTAAGACATACTTAGATAATAATACACTTATACTTGGTGACTTCAATCTAGCGCTTTCTACACTCGATAGGTCTTTAAACACAAAATCGCCAAAGAAACAAGAGCTTTAAATGATACACTGGACCAGATGGATGTCACAGATATCTACAGAACTTTACATCCAAATCCAACTGAATACACATTCTGCTTAAGTGCACATGGAACTTTCTCCAGAATAGACCACATACTGGGTCACAAATCAGATCTTAACTGATACCAAAAGATTGGGATCGTCCCCTGCGTATTCTCAGACCATAAGGCCTTGAAATTAGAACTAAATCACAACAAGAAGTTTGGAAGGACCTCAAACACATGGAGGTTAAGGACCATCTTGCTAAAAGATGAAAGGGTCAACCAGGAAATTAAGGAAGAATTAAAAAGATTCATGGAAACTAATGAGAATGAAGATACAACCATTCAAAATCTACGGGATACAGCAAAAGCAGTCCTGAGGAGGAAATACATCACGATACAAGCATCCATCCAAAAACTGGAAAGAACTCAAATACAAAAGCTAACCTTACACCTAAAGGAGCTGGAGAAAAAACAGCAAATAGACCCTACACCCAGCAGAAGAAGAGAGTTAATAAAGATTCGAGCAGAACTCAATGAAATCAAGACCAGAAGAACTGTGGAACAGATCAACAAAACCAGGAGTTGGTTCTTTGAAAGAATTAATAAGATAGACAAACCATTAGCTAGCCTTATTAAAAAGAAGACAGAGAAGACTCAAATTAATAAAATCATGAATGAGAAAGGAGAGATCACTACCAACACCAAGGAAATACAAACGATTTTAAAAACATATTATGAACAGCTATACGCCAATAAATTAGGCAATCTAGAAGAAATGGATGCATTCCTGGAAAGCCACAACTACCAAAACTGGAACTGGAAGAAATAGAAAACCTGAACAGGCCAATAACCAGGGAGGAAATTGAAGCAGTCGTCAAAAACCTCCCAAGACACAAAAGTCCAGGGCCAGATGGCTTCCCAGGGGAATTCTATCAAACGTTTAAAGAAGAAACCATACCTATTCTACTAAAGCTGTTTGGAAAGATAGAAAGAGATGGAGTACTTCCAAATTCGTTCTATGAGGCCAGCATCACCTTAATTCCAAAACCAGACAAAGACCCCACCAAAAAAGGAGAATTACAGACCAATATCCCTGATGAACATGGATGCAAAAATTCTCAACAAGATACTAGCCAATAGGATACAATAGTACATTAAGAAAATTATTCATCATGACCAAGTAGGATTTATTCCCAGGACACAAGGCTGGTTCAACACTCGTAAAACAATCAATGTGATTCATCATATCAGCAAGAAAAAAACCAAGACCTATATGATCCTCTCAATAGATGCATAGAAAGCATTTGACAAAAAACAGCATCCATTCCTGATCAAAATTCTTCAGAGTGTAGGGATAGAGGGAACATTCCTCAACATCTTCAAAGCCATCTACAAAAAACCCACAGCAAATATCAGTCTCATTGGGGAAGCACTGGGAGCCTTTCCCCTAAGATCAGGAACAAGACAGGGATGTCCACTCTCACCACTGCTATTCAACATAGTACTGGAAGTCCTAGCCTCAGCAATCAGGCAAAAAAAAAGACATGAAAGACATTCAAATTGGCAAAGAAGTCAAACTCTCCCTCTTCACCGATGACATGATACTCTACATAGAAAACCCAAAACACTCCACCCCAAGATTGCTAGAACTCATACAGCAATTTGGCAGTGTGGCAGGATACAAAATCAATGCCCAGATGTCAGTGGCATTTCTATACCTTAACAATGAGACTGAAGAAACAGAAATTAAGGAGTCAATCCCATTTACAATTGCACCCATAAGAATAAGATACCTAGGAATAAACCTAACCAAAAAGGTAAAAGATCTATGCCCTAAAACTATAGAACACTTCTGAAAGAAATTGAGGAAGACACAAAGAAATGGAAAAGTATTCCATGCTCATGGACTGGCAGAATTAATATTGTGAAAATGTCAATGTTACCCAGGGCAATATACACGTTTAATGCAATCCCTATCAAAATACCATGGACTTTCTTCAGAGAGTTAGAACAAAATATTTTAAGATTTGTGTGGAATCAGAAAAGACCCCGAATAGCCAGGGGAATTTTAAAAAAGAAAACCAGAGCTGGGGGCATCACAATGCCAGATTTCAGGTTGTACTACAAAGCTGTGGTCATCAAGACAGTGTGGTACTGGCACAAAAACAGACACATAGATCAATGGAACAGAATAGAGAATCCAGAAGTGGACCCTGAACTTTATGGTCAACTAATATTCAATAAAGGAGGAAAGACTATCCATTGGAAGAAAGACAGTCTCTTCAATAAATGGTGCTGGGAAAATTGGACATCCACATGCAGAAGAATGACACTGGACCACTCCCTTTCACCATACACAAAGATGAACTCAAAATGGATGAAAGATCTAAATGTGAGACAAGATTCCATCAAAATCCTAGAGAAGAACACAGGCAACACCCTTTTTGAACTCGGCCACAGTAACTTCTTGCAAGATACATCCACGAAGGCAAAAGAAACAAAAGCAAAAATGAACTATTGGGACTTCATCAAGATAAGAAGCTTTTGCACAGCAAAGGATACAGTCAACAAAACTCAAAGACAACCTACAGAATGGGAGAAGATATTTGCAAATGACCTATCAGATAAAGGGCTAGTTTCCAAGATCTAGAAAGAATTTATTAAACTCAACAGCAAAGAAACAAACAATCCAATCATGAAATGGGCAAAAGACATGAACAGAAATCTCACAGAGGAAGACCTAGACATGGCCAACAAGCACATGAGAAAATGCTCTGCATCACTTGCCATCAGGGAAATACAAATCAAAACCACAATGATATTCCACCTCACACCAGTGAGAATGGGGAAAATTAATAAGGCAGGAAACCACAAATGTTGGAGAGGATGCGGAGAAAAGGGAACCCTCTTACACTGTTGGTGGGAATGTGAACTGGTGCAGCCACTCTGGAAAACTGTGTGGAGGTTCCTCAAACAGTTAAAAATAGACCTGCCCTACGACCCAGCAATTGCACTCCTGGGGATTTACCCCAAAGATGCAGATGCAATGAAATGCCAGGACACCTGCACCCCGATGTTTCTAGCAGCAATGTCCACAATAGCCAAACTGTGGAAGGAGCCTCGGTGTCCATTGAAAGAGGAATGGATAAAGAAGATGTGGTCTATGTATACAATGGAATATTACTCAGCCATTCGAAACGACAAATACCCACCATTTGCTTCGATGTGGATGGAACGGGAGGGTATTATGCTGAGTGAAATAAGTCAATCGGAGAAGAACAAACATTATATGCTCTCATTCATTTGGGGAATATAAATAATAGTGAAAGGGAATAGAAGGGAAGGAAGAAGAAATGGGTGGGAAATATCAGAAAGGGAGACAGAACATGAAGACTCTGAGAAATGAACTAGGGGTGGTGGAGGGTAGGCGGGTGGGGGGTGGGGGTGAATGGGTGATGGGCACTGATGGGGGCACTTGACGGGATGAGCACTGGGAGTTATTCTGTATGTTGGCAAATTGAACACCAATAAAAAATAAATTTATTATTTAAAAAAATAAAAGGCTATTTAGATTGTCCATTTTTTAATTGGATAGTTTTAGGGTTTTCCTACTGAATTATATGAGTTCTTCATATATTTTGAATATTAGCTCCTTATCATGTATATGATTTACAATTATTGTCTCCCATTCAGTAAATTGCCTTTTGTTGATGGCTTTCTTTGGTGTGCCAAAGGTTTTTTAGTTCAAGAGAATCCCACTTGTTCACACTGTTGCTTTTTGCTTTTGTATTCAGATTTGAAAAATCATAGGCCAAGATTTATATTAGGGACCTTACCACCTATGTTTTCTTTAGTAGTTTCAGAGTTTCCAGTCTTACATTCAAGTCTATTCCATTTTCAGTTAATTTGTGTGTAATGGTGTTAAGATAATAGTCCAGTTTCCGTACATCATTTATTGAAAAGACTGTCCTTTCCCCATTGTACATTCTTGGCAACTTTGTTATAAACTAATTGACCATATGCATGTGGATTTAGTTCTGAGCTCTCTATTCCAATCCACTGACCTACATGTCTGATTTTATGTCAATACCATACTGTTTTGATTACTACAGCTTTGTAGTATAGTTTGAAATCAGGAAGCATTATCCCTTTAGCTTTCTATCTCAAGACTGCTTTGGCTGTCTAGGATCTTTTGTGGTTCCATATAAAGGTTAGGATAGTTTGTTCTATTTCTGTGAAAAATACCATTGGAATTTTGATGGGTATTACACATCTATGTATTATTTTGAGTAGTATGGACATTTTAACAATATTAACTCTTCCAATGCATAAACATAAAATGCATTTCCATTTATTTATCTTCCTTAATTTTTCTCATCAATGTCTTGCTGTTTTCAATATACAGGTCTTTTACTTCCTTGGTTAACTTTATTCCTAAGTATTTTATTCTTTTTGATGCAATTTAAATAGTACTTTTCTCAATTTCTCTTTATGATAGTTCATTACTAGTGTTAAGAAGCACAACAGATTTCTATGTATTGATTTTTTATCTTGCAAGTATACTAAATTTATTAGTTTTAACAGTTTTTCAAGGGGGTCAAGGTTTTTTATATGTAATATCTTACCATCTGAAAACTGACATTTTTACCTCTTTCTTTCCAATTTAGATGCCCTTTGTCTTACTTTCTCTCTTTTTCTTTCTCTTCTTCCTTTTTTGGTTAATTACTCTGGCTAGAATCTAAAATATACTCTGTTGGATAGAGTGGCAAAAGTAGACATGCTTGTCTTGTTCCTGATCTTAAATAAAAAGCTTTCAACTCTTCACTGCTGAGTATGATGTTAGCTATGAGCTTGTGATATATGGCCTTTATTGTGTTGAGATATGTTTCCTCTATAAACTACCCTTTTTATCACAAAGGGATGTTGAATTTTGTCAAATGCTATATCTACATCTATTGAGCTGGTCATGTGATTTTTATCCTTTGCTTTCTTAGTGTGATGCATTACACTGACTAATTTAAGGATGCTGAACCATTCTTGTATCCCTGGGTATAGATCCTACTTAATGGTGGTGTATGATCCTTTTAGCTAATTGCTGAATTTAATTTGTGAATGTTCTGTTAAGGATTTCTGCATCTATGTTCATCAGAGATATTGGCCTGTACTCTTCTTGGGGCATCCTTGTTTAGTCTTGGTATCAGGGTTAATATTGGCCACAAAATGTTTGGAAAAGTTCTCCCTTCTATTTTTTTTTTTTTGAAGAGTCTGAAGGATTAGTATTAATTCTTCTTTGAACGTTTGGTAGCATTTGGTAGCATTCACCAGTGAAGCTGTCTGGTCCTGGACCTTTGTTTGTTGGGAGGTTTTAGACTATTGATTCAATCCCCTAGCTAGTAACCAGTCTGTTCAGTCTTGGTAAGTTATGTGTTTCTAGGAATTTATCCACTTCTGAGTTTTCCAACTTGCTGGTTTGTAATTGTTCATAGTAGTCTTATATGACCCTTTGTATTTCTGTGGTAGCAACTATAACATCTCCTGTTTCATTTCTGATTTTGAGTTATTTTTATAACTCAGTTTATTTTGCTGCAAGCCATAAATTTTGGTGTGTTATGATCTACATTTTTAAAATGTTCAATTTGCTTCCCCTTCAAAGACATAGGTGTGCTAATGTAATTAAAAACACATTTAATATCTACAGTGACATTTTTGCCATTCAACATTAATGCCAATAACAATTCAGTTTACCTTTACTGGAAACCAATACGTTCTTGGACTATTTACTAAGACAGATCCTTTGGTATATAAACTTTGTAACCTAATAAGTGACATCCAGTTCTGGAAATAACAATGGCAGACAAGAGTAGACCTGCCATGAAAGGTAGTTGGAGTTGGGATCTTGATTTTCTTTGAACTCAGAGAGATGGAAGACTCCAGTTTCAATGTTTTTGTTTGAAAACTTTGTTTCTGCTTGCCACTGTCCAATCTTGACATCCTTTCAGGCCACCCTTAGCTAGGGGCCAGCTCTTTCCTTCTTCAGTACTTTCTCTCTTCTAACATTGTTTCCTTGAATGACCCATGGCTCTCTAGTCACTGACTCTCCAAACTTTAGGACTGGAAGGAATGGAGATCATCTAGGCAAAGTTTCTCAATGTGTTTCTAGCTAAGTTCTCTTTAATATGTGAGTATGCTATCCAATTTTCTACCTGGAAACTCTACTAGAATGCCCTATCTCCCTACAGGAAGGTTGGTTCTTCTGACTACTAGAATTGAAGATTTTTTTTTTCTATCTGCATGTTTTTTTCCTACTCCATCACAGAAATTTTTATATATACCCTCCTCTATAATGTTATATCAGTGCTGATTAGGAGTCATTGATAGTATTCTTTAATTTTATAAGTGAAATTAGCCCACATCAGTAGTTTGCCCAAAATTAAATTACCACTTATGGAAGGTACAGAACTGGGACCTGAGATTTTTTTTATTCCCAAATTAGACCACTGAAATAAAAGTGGGTCCAGAACTAATGCCTCTTTACTTCTAGTTCAAATTTTCCATGCTGTCCTTGAATATTCACTCTTTTACATCCTCATCATTCCCAAAGCTGATATCCCACCAGTAAGACCACACAGTATTGACTGCATAAGTCAATCTAGTCTCTGTAGTGTGTTTCTGAACCTGGATGACAGTAACTGAATATTCAGTTCACCAGAGGCTAGAAGCCATTAAGATCAGCGCTCACTTGGCAACTGCAGTGGGCATTTCACCACTGGTTAGTTATCATCAAGATCAATACCCCTGTCATTGAGCACCTCATATGCTTTGGGTACTTCCTGGAAATATAGCTATAAATCTTATAGGATTTAGTTTAAAAATATTATTTGGAAAAGTCTCCCAACCTAACTGGTTTTTCTAGATTACTACAAACAATGTAAGGCCATCTTTTTTGGCCATCTTCTGCCTTGCCAATTTCTACACCACTAATGGGTGCAGTAGCCGATGATAAGTTAAGCAGTGCATTACTAGTTCAAGTTCATTCTCAGCTCTGGCCTGTATCCTTATCCATAACACAAAGGAGTTGAGGAAACTAATCTCAAAGGTCCCTATCAACTCTAATGTTTTATGATACCATTTAATATGAATTCTACAAGGGTAGAGGCCCTTTTGGAGTTAATCATCTGGCAAATATTGCTAGGGAGCTATTATATGTTAAGAAAATATGCCTTTTGATCACAGCTCCTACCATTTTTCTAGAAGTCATAATCAAGGTTGGCAGATGACTCATGAAACTAAGTATTTGTATTGACAGTCAATATAAACACTCACACATGAAGTAAATTTTGCCCTATAATATGAAGAGCCTGGAGCCTAGCCATGATTAAATGATATAAGCTCTTTCTAGAGGCAACTCTACTCTATTCTGACACTTCCTATTTAGCTGAAGATTAACAAGATTTCTCATAGTCAAGCCCATTCCACAAATGAATAAAGTAAGAGATTTGTACCTGGTCTCCCACCATCCTGAGTAAGGGCTAAGAACTGTAGCTCACACATCTATATGATTAATAATATATTCTCTCATTGCCTCCACACCAGTCACTTACCATTAACCAAAACAATATGTTGAATGAAGACTATGATTCATATAGTCATCCAGTTTCTTTTCCAAACAAACTCACCTCATGCCAATACCATTCATATACCGAAGGGTGGAAAATAATTTTGACATCCATTTAAATGAAAAATATGGTTACTATTGGTGGTAAGCAGCCTCTAAGATAGACACCAACGACCCTGGCCTCCTGATATCCATCTCTTTGTGTAGTCCCTCCCCGTGAGTGTATGCTGGACTTCTTGCCTCACTTCTGATGAAGAAAATATAGCAGAATTGATAGGGTGTGAATTCCAAAGCTAGGTTACAAGAGGATTATGGCTTCTGTCCCTCACATCCTACTTCTCCTTTTTTCTTTTTCTGTCTTATGAATCTTTTTTCTGAAGGAAGCAACTCATTCTGTGAGTAACCCTATGGAGAGGCCAATGTGTCAATGAGATGTTAACTTTAGCAATAGCTATTAAGGACCTATGGCCTGCCAATAGCCATGTGGGTGATCTCAGTATTAGATCCTCCCCAGGGCAGATCTGGAACTGAAGGCAGCTCCAAACAGCACTTTCAATGTTAACCTATGAGAGACTCTGAGCTAGAGGCATCCTGTTAAATTGTACCTGAATTTCCAACTTACAGAAACAGAAATAATAAATATTAAGTCACTAAGGGTAACTTGCTATGAATCAGTAAATAACTAAAACTCCACCAGTCATCAGCATGACCACTCCATTTTATAGTGGTGGCTCAGTCTTCTAATTGAAGAAGAATTCTTATATCATACCCTCAAGTTTGCCATCCTCTTTTCAGCAACAATGGAGCATCATGAATGGTTCACAGCTGCCCCAGTGTATTTCTTCAAGTGAAACACGCTGGCACCATCTGCCAGCAGGGAGCTAGCCAGCCCACTGTCAACTACAGTAATAGAAATCCCATCTAACTAAAGCATTCTCACTTCCTCAAACTCATGTTCAAGCAGAGCTTCTGAAGTTCCTTCTTGGCAAACATTTCTCCTACCGCTTCTTTAGTCAAATAATCACATTTTCAAACCCTTTGCCCTGGGGTATTCCATGCTGTGCCAGCTGCTTAGCTTGCCTCTCTAGAGCCAGTACCCCCTTAATAGCTGAAATATTTCCATTCCTTTGGTTTGTTTCTGGCTTCCAAAACAGCAGCCACATAAAAAAAAGAAAATACAGCTATTTCACCATTTGTCAGTATTTCAAGGACAGAGAAATACCACTCTCCTTACAAAAAGGAGAGGAAAATGATAAAATGACTGCTCAGGAAAGCAAAGCCACAAGGACCCAGAGGAGGCACACTCCACATGTTCATAGCATGGTCAAAAAAGGACAGAGAACTAGGCCTCTGGAAGAATCTAGAGAAACATTTGAGCATTTTATCAGAATGTCAAGTGGGGCTCTGATAATCTCAGCTACTAAAAATGGTCTCCAGACATGAAAGTCTGCATTACAGTGCTCAGTAAGCCATCACACTCGCTGGTAAGCATTTACACTCATCTATTCTGTGTGGACAGGTACCAGGCAGTGAAAGCTTATAAGAGAAGGGTTCATATGTGACAGTAGGATGCTGAGTGTTTGGACGCAGAAGAGCAAACAACTTCAGCCACATTAAAGAAGAGACTTTATTTTTCTTATAAATTTATTTTTTATTGGTGTTCAATTTGCCAACATATAGAATAACACCCAGTGCTCATCCCATCAAGTGCCCCCCTCAGTGCCCGTCACCCAGTCACCCCCACCCCCCGCCCTTCTCCCCTTCCACCACCCCTAGTTTGTTTCCCAGAGTTAGGAGTCTCTCATGTTCTGTCTCCCTTTCTGATACTTCCCACTCATTTTTTCTCCTTTCCCCTTTATTCCCTTTCACTATTATTTATATTCCCCAAATGAATGAGAACATATAATGTTTGTCCTTCTCCGACTGACTTACTTCACTCAGCATAATACCCTCCAGTTCCATCCACATTGAAGCAAATGGTGGGTATTTGTCGTTTCTAATGGCTGAGGAATATTCCATTGTATACATAGACCACAGCTTCTTTATCCATTCATCTTTCGATGGACACCGAGGCTCCTTCCACAGTTTGGCTATTGTGGACATTGCTGCTAGAAACATCGGGGTGCAGGTGTCCCGGCATTTCATTGCATCTGTATCTTTGGGATAAATCCCCAGCAGTGCAATTGCTGGGTCATAGGGCAGGTCTATTTTTAACTCTTTGAGGAACCTCCACACAGTTTTCCAGAGTGGCTGCACCAGTTCACATTCCCACCAACAGTGCAAAAGGGTTCCCTTTTTTCCGCACCCTCTGCAACATTTGTGGTTTCCTGCCTTGTTAATTTGCCCCATTCTCACTGGTGTGAGGTGGGATCTCATTGTGGTCTTGATTTGTACTTCCCTGATGGCCAGTGATGCGGAGCATTTTCTCATGTGCTTGTTGGCCATGTCTATGTCTTCCTCTGTGAGATTTCTCTTCATGTCTTTTGCCCATTTCATGATTGAATTGTTTGTTTCTTTGCTGTTGAGTTTAATAAGTTCTTTATAGATCTTGGATACAAGCCCTTTATCTGATACGTCATTTGCAAATAAAAGATGAGACTTTAATGATGAAGTACTGCAGGGAGCAGGCAGGACTGTTTTGCTCATTTATCCAAGTTACCTTATCTGGGCTAATATTGACTCAAAATGTTTAAAGGCTATATTCCATGTCATTTAAATTAAAAAATCACCTTTGCACCTTCTTCAATGGCCTCTGGCCAAAACTACAGGGCACATTATAGATGTGCTAAGAGCAGCATACATGGCAATGCAACTGGCGTGGTGATCTTACCCTAACAGTAATGGCTTCTATGAAGACAAACTAGATGTTACAAAGAAAAATAAGGTCTGCCCTGATAGGCACTGCCTGGTTAACCCACGTTTCCCTGTTTGTGGATCTGTCTACATGCTAAAACAGTAATGGTCTTGGGAGAGATTTAGGAACTCAAATGAAAATATATTTTATGAATCTACCATCCCTACAATTAGAAGAAATTTATTTCAGTCCTCCATTTTCTCCCCAGAATCCTGACAATGGGCTATAAGAAATCAGATAGTTTGTTCTTGTCTTTTGTGCCCTCATTTGTCACTGAGAGAAGTGGTGGCAGGAAGACAGGGCCACTCTGCCATGCTAGGCAGGGTGGCCTATGTGACATCAGTAGGAAAAGAAACAAGTCACAGATAAATCACAGATTCAGTTTTTCTCACTGTCAATGCTTCTTTCGGTATATAACAGGTTTCTTTTAAGGGGGGGCATTTTATAGTCCTCTTCCAAATAAAATTCAATTCTAAATAATTAGCTTCAAGAGAGTCTACATGATAAAGCAGAGACAGCACTGAACTATAAACCTGGAGAATGGAGGTTTCTTCTGTCCTTGTTGTGCTCCTTGCAGTATGCTACCGCAGGTTTCTGAAGATCAGTCTTGTGACACATAAGGTGAGACTCTTAAGTTTATGTATCTATATAGTTCAAAAGGTCAGTGTGAAAGATTAATATAAACAGTGCTTGGAAAGCGAGGCAGCTACTCTACTGCATGACTGTATTATTACTGCTGTTGTTAATTTATTTGTACAATGACAATTTACCCTCATGCGAGCTAATGCCAAACCTCATTATAAGTGTTTAGAAAGGACCTAAATGAGTAACAGTGGTTCAGAGCTGGCACTTCTAAATCCTAACTATTTCCAAGATTTATCATTCACGATGCCTTTCATTCCACTTAGCACTGGGCTTTATTAACGTGGGGAGATAATTCAGTAATTCAAATCCACTAGAAGTTGGAAATGACTGAATGCTGCTTCTTGCCTGAGAGGGAGCATTAATGGTGGGTGGAGAGAGAACAGGACACCAGGGGCCTGAAGGGACACCCATATGGGAAGAGTGAGTCCTTGGTTAGGTTGATGGGAAACTAATGGCAATTTTACCCAAGAATGTCAGGCTTTAGTATAACCAGAATTTGATACCAGACATCCTCAGAGATGCTAACTAGTATGTTTCCATTTCAAAGTCTAAGACAGCAAAGACAACAAATTCTAAGTTTTGTGGCTATAAAGAAGGCTTATACCTAGGAGTTTAGTTATGCAGAATTTCGTCAAATATTAAAGAATCATAGAAACATATTAAATCCAGAGAGCTAAAATTCAGATAGTAAGAATAGAATTTTTTTTAGTTGGCTAAGCAGTTAGGAATCCAGATTCCCAAAGATCACAGATTCAAAAGGTGTGCATTTGTAGGCACACACTGTATTCTAGTGTGGAATACTAGTGTGGAATAAACCATCTGTTTTACCCTGCATGGGGGAAAGACATTGGGGGCTTGAGATGAATCCTCCCCCTAACAGAGAAAGGAACTTAGAGGCAGGATTGCAACCAACTTTCTCTGTCAAACCCTGCAGGATGGAAAATTTTGAGTGAAGATATGAACAAAGGCAATGGGATTGAGATAATCCCTTTCTACCTGTGAAAGCGCATCTGTGCCTGTCAATTTGGAGTAGTTGCCCAGGCTGCAACTGTGGGTATACTGCCATGGGAGGATTAGACCTAAGTTGCCAGGCAGGCCAGATAATTCCCTCTTTAACAGCTTGAGGCTCAGAATCACATTTCTTATTGGACAAAAAGCTGAACAGGGCATAACCAAACCTGTGGTTTTCTTTGGAGGTCTCCGCTTCTCTCTCCACCCAGCACGTGTCCTTGGAAGTTACAAGCTTTTGTTATTTGGGGAAAGACTGGGGTTGTGAGTCTGCCCAACATACCCTAAGAATGGCCTACTGGAGAGGAAGAGGCTCATCTTTCAAGTCCTTCTGCCACTCCCTTTGAAACAAGGCTGATTTGGAAGGGCCTCTGGATTTGCTTCCTGGCTGTAACTTCAAAGCCTAGATGAATGCTTAATTTAGAGCTCAAAGGCTTACATGTCTAATAATAATAATAATAATAAATAATAATAAATTATATTATTATCAATTATAATAATGTTTCATTCATGTATATATTTATCAACATTCTATGACAGCAAACTCACTATCTTAAGGATGCAGGATGAGGCTATGTCTGCACAAGAAATAGTGGGGGTTTTGCCACAGGGCTCCAAGCCCAAGTGGAGCTGACTAAATCCCATGGAGTAAAATGTCTCTGAAGCATGAGAGGCAGCAGGATTTCCTAATTTCTGGTGGAAAGTGCACTTGTTTAATAGGAAATGGTCACTCACTACACACATTTGCTATGTCGTTGACACATTCTGAGAATACAGAACACACTTGTGATTCAGAGGACCAGGAGAAGCTGCAAGGAGCTAGGTAAGCCCAACATTACTGTTAATTGAACCAAGAGCTCAGGCCCTTATCAGCCCACCAAGCTATCAGATGGCAGGGTATAATTCAAGCATGATGTATCTGCAGGTCCTGCTCCAGAATAGGCTCAGTGCATTTCTTAAAATTAAGTTAAAATGAAAATTATTGCTTCATTTTCCATCTTCTTCATAGGTGACATGGAACAGGTAAGTATGAGCTAAGGAGTAGCAAAAGAGAAAGAGGGCAAACAAAAGCAACAGAACAGAGAGTAGAGAAAAAGATAAAATAGAAAAAAAAATAAGCAAAGGGGTATCCTGGCTTAGATTCCCTCAAAGCTTGGCTTGAAACAGGTGCACATGAAGGGGAGTGAGGGAAACGGGAAGAGGCAGGGGACTGGGCTTGAGACTGGGTCCAGCCTAGCTTAGCAGTTTGAATTGAACCACAGAGGTGGCCTCCCCTTGAGGCAGGAAGATCAGCTCTTTAAACCCCTGTGTCAGTCAGTCATAAGCTGAGCTTACTGGAAAGGGGGCAAATAGGGTCATTAACCTTCAAGCGGGTTCTTCCTGCTGAGGACAGTTCTCTGGAGATGCGGCAGCTGTGAGCCCTCAGCAGCTGGCACTCACAGCAGTTGACAGATGGGTGAGCAGGCCAGTAAAGGGTTTTTGGGAAGACACCAGCAGCCACTCCTGGGGCCTAGTGGAGTGAGAGCCAAAATTTATTCTCACTGCCAGAAAAGCCTATTCATCTCTCATTCCTTTATTAATCCATGAGTGGGATGGATTCATGTGGGCTAGAGCAATGGACTCCAAAACACTGGTCCCTTGGGAAGCTGCATCCAAATCTCCCCAAAAAAGCTTTTTATAAATACACATGCCCAAGCCCTGCTCTCAGATATTGGGATTCGGGACGTCTCATCCCCAATGTCTGCATTAAACAACCACCACCACCACCCACCAAAAAAATCCTTGCTTAAAAGCCTAGCAGTTCTACTTCTAAATATATACCCAGAGCAAATAATCCACCTGTCCATAAAGAGTCAGGCCCAAGGAAGTGTGCTGAAGCACTGCCTTGTGACGGGGGAAAATGAAAACACCCCGAAGGGACACTGATGAGGAAACACTAAATGAACTGTGAGGTAGTCACTCCACTGAGCACTACAGATCAGTTAACATAAATGAACAAAATATTGGAGATCCACGCTGATTATATAGAAAACCTAAAGCTGAATGAAGAAAATAAGATGCAAGAGGTAGTACAATGTAGACAATATATTCAGTTCATGTAGATAAAATACATGCAAAAAAATACTGTTATGTATTCCTCACGTATATGTATATACATTTGCATTTTCAACTGTATCTATAATATTGTATTTATTTTTTAAGAGGACCTTGAAAAGTGACTGAAACAAAAGGCAAATAATTGTTACCTGAAATGTGATGTCATCAGATATGGCTTTCTTGAACATATTCTCTAATATAGGACAATTTCCCCCATCACTCCCCTCTCCTAAACTTGCTTCATTTACCTTCACTTACATATATTTATGTGTGTGTGTGTGTGTATATATATATATATATACACACACATTATTTATGTTATCTATCAGCTAAGTATATTTTTTGCACCTCTTCCACCAGGAGGATATCAGCTCCCAGAGGGCAAGAGTTTTATTCCACTGCTGTCTAGAATTGAGTCTGTCATGTAGCAACTTCTCAGTAAATATTCACTGAACCATTTGAGTAGCCAAATGAATTATTAATTCTGGTGATGGAAATTCAGTTATTTTATGCAATTTTCAGGGATTTTCTAGATTTTTGAAAGTTCTCCTTCACCACTACCTCAACTTCTTTGAAAAGTTCCCCAGGCAAATAACATGTTCTGTGTGATTATCAACAAGTTTTGGGAACCAAGGATCTATAGATATGCTGCAGATTGCAAGTTTGACCTTAAATTTAGCCATAGAAGAATTATGCAAAACCAGTCAGTTGAGTTTTAAATTTGTTCCTTAGTAATCAAATAGCTTCAGTTAAAAAGCAAATCAAGTAAATGAAAACTCTCCCTCTTTCACAAACATGTGCACACACATGCACACATAATCAAGAATGCAGTCAGCTTGGGCCTTAGCACTTACAAATAATATGAGCAGATGCATGCCCTTCTCTACCCCCACACCTGCCTCTAATTATAAAGCTAATCTCAGTAAGTGAATCCAGCAATGGAATAAAAGATTCTCACTAAGAGATGGCACTGGAGTGAAATGTTTATCACTGAGTCACTTAGAATGGATTATTAAAAAAGAAAAAAGCATTCCACAGAGTCTTCCTTATTAGAAGTACTTATGGAACAGTAAAGCAACATGAAATCACAACAAAAAGTAAAACAATTTATGCAAAACACTTAAAAAGTTGCTGTTAAAACTAGTTAGGTTTCTTTTTTCGTTTTGTTTTTATGATTTTATTTATTTATGAGAGATACAGAGAGAGAGAGAGAGAGGCAGAGGGAGAAGCAGACTCCATGCAGGGAGCCTGATGTGGGACTCGATCCCAGGACTCCAGGATCATGCCCTGAGCCGAAGGCAGACACTCAACCACCGAGCCACCCAGGTGTTAGGTTTCCCATAACACATGGCAGATTTGATTCTGGGTAACTTGTTGCACTTAAAATTCAAAAAAATCTGACTATGACCACTCTTAACAACTGCTCCTTCTTCTTTCACTTAAAAGAAATGTCTTTTCATACACGTCTTGCCAATTTCCACAGCACAATAAATGCCTCAATTTAACCTAACAAACAAACAAACAAAAAATCAGGTATATGCATGTGATTGATGACTGGCTCTTTGCTTATTCATCTTAATAGGTGAAGGAGACACCAGTTGGGGTTCCATCCTGAATTGGAGGGGATAGTTCTACTAAACAGTTTTAGAAATGGAGAAAAAAGGAAAAGAAATGCCAGCTATTTTTAAATGGCATTTACTTCCTTTGCTGAGATGGTCTCACTGTTTACATCACTGCATAAGAGCAACCAGGTGCATAGCTGGACTTAAATTCCAAAAAACAAATGTGAGACTCACGTGAAATAAAATTTAAATCAACACTATCTTTAGCAAGCAACATAAAGAGTAAGTTGCTATTTATATATTCTATTAGGAACTCAAAGGGGAAAAAATAAGCTAGAGAGAGGAAGGACTGTTGATCTCAAAACTTTGAATCTAAAAGACCCTTTTATTTTTTCCAAATTCCTACCATTAATATGGACCACTTTTTCTTTAAAAATGTGGTCTACTTTTCTATTTTTATTACTTAAAAAATATAAATCCTAATCAGAGTTTATAATCAAAATGAGATGAGGCGATAAAATTTTAGCCCAAACCAAAGAAAGCAAAGCAATCAGATTAAAACTCTTCAACCACATTACAAATGTGTGATTTTTTTTTTAACACTGAAAAACTTAGGAAAAACAGCAACTCTCTTGAGGCCCTCAAAAGTACAAGCTAAAGGACTACCAGGAAGAATGAGTGTGAGGAACCAACAGGTAAAGAAATCGGAGTACTAACCTTGTATTCATTCAGGTTGACTGCATATATCCATGTTGCTGAAGACAAAGTAGTTGGTTGGAATAGTAAAGAGCCCAGCAAAAGAGCAAAGATAAGTGTAATAAGGGAACAAGGGAAATCATGGGAAAGAATCATCTACCTTTCATAGTTATTTCTAGAATGAATGGTGGCCCCAAAAATCATAGGTTATCTATCTTTATTGCAATGCTGTATATACCCTAGGAATATGTACCTTTATCTATGATAATTTGTTTCAGACATTTTTAAAGGCCTAAAATATAAAACAATTCATAACTAGAAGCCTAAAGCTATGAGAGTCACGATCACTTGCACCTACCACTTTCTGAAGATGTTGCATTGTGTTAAATACCTAAAACAACATCCTCTGCAATACATTACAGTAATCAACTGATCTCTCAAAGTCTACTTGATCTCTCAAAATGTTTTATTTTACATAGTTGTAAGATAAAACAAAGGGGATCCCTTAGTTATATATCTCTGGAAAGAGTGGGTTGGTATTCAATATGTTTCTATATTGCATGACTCCTCCAAACCTTTAATATCCAAAAGCATGCCGTGAATGCACAAGAGTGAAACATAATATGCAGTGTTTCCCCAACCAATTCCCACAGAGAACTATTTGTTACTAAAGTCTGTCTGGAGACATATGTGCCATAAACCATACTTTACAAAACACAGACCTAGAATCAAACCAGTAGTTTGAATTATATTTTGAACAGAAGATATACTTCTCTGATCACAGATAGGAATGCTTTTCTCTTTGAACTGAGAGTCCCCAAAGCAAATCTGAATAAAGGTTAGTATATGACAGAGAAGCATGTTGAAGCTGATCACTCTTTGGGCTTTTCAAATACTGAAATCCCCTTATAAGTGGCAGAGGGTTTTCTCAATATCTAAACTGCTTTTCAGCCTGGAGCAATAAAATATATATGTTGCTAAATCACAGAGGAACCTTATTTAATAATAGCTGATGCTCTACAGCTAAATCTAAGCACTTTTTAACTTGCATCTTGCCCTCAACAACAATGATCAAGCCAGGAAGCTTCCTTTGAACTTTAAATTAACTTACATTTCAAAGAGTTCAAGAACATCTCCCAACCCAACATCCCTGAGGTTTGAAGCTCTAAATGGGGCCAGTGACTGAAGGCGCCCTCTGACCCAGAGCTCTGTTTCCTTTAGATACTGAAGTCCAATAAAGTCACTTTATAGCCACAGAGGAAATGAACAGGCTGTTGTTCTCAAAGAATGTGAAGGCCTCACCTGTGCCCTGGAGATAGGAGCTTTATGAGTCCCAGGGAACAGGAACAGCCCCGGATGTGAGTTTTCTCCAGAGAAACAAGTTGATCTGAAGTTTTTCCTGATGAGTTGGAAACCCTGCCACATGTCATTCAGTGCTTATGTCTTTGATGGATTTTATATTCCCTGGTGTCATTCAGCAGTTTCATAAGAGCAACACAATGGATTGAGAAAGCAATAAAAAAATTCTTCCAGTTCTTTAAGGTATGAGTCATCTTTACCATTGAAACCTTTGGTCAAGCCTAAATTGAAAGGGCAACATATACTTTTTTTTTTTTTTTCTGGGGGTAGGAGGTGCTTATTCCATTCAGGAAAAAAAAGATAGGGGTAAATTAACACTCAATATGTGATTTGATTGCATTTTCTCTCACTTAAGTTTCTATGTGTACTATTTGATTGAACCACAGTTTGGTGAGAACTGTCAGTATCAGTTCCTTAAAGTAAGAGGCATGGTGGCATTAATTAGGCTACCTACACATTTTGCAATCATTTTAGAAATAGCAATAATCATTGCTATTAGGCATTTATTCAGTGCCAGACCTTGTTCTAAATATATCACATGTATTTAATTGTTTAATATGTACAGAAGCCCCATGCAATGAGTGTGCTAGATGATGGAAAATAACTGCAATCCTCCACCTCTCTCTGTAGCCTCACCCTTTTGCAATATGACTTTGCAATTTTATGACTTTGCACCAAGAAATAGTTACTCTCCTTACCTGAATGTGCGCTGCTTTATGGCTCTGTAGCAACCAGGTGAGCCAGAAGGTGGCTGCTCTAAGGTGGCCTCAGGTGAGATGGCTCCTTGCCTCTATGTGATCTCTCGCATCCCCTAGCTAACTAACCCAATGTATTCACATGGACAGGGTACAAAAGCAGGAATGGAAGCACAAGACCTTCTTGAGGTCTAGACTCAGAGCTGGGATAATACTTCTCCTACAAGCTATTGGACAAAGAAAGTCATAATGGTCAGTGCAGATTTAAGGAATGGACATAGACTTCACCCCTTGATGGCAGGAGGTGCAAAATCACATTGCAAAGGGGAGGAATACAGGGAGAGCCATTTTTCTCTGTGAGGTTTGAAATACCATGAGGATACATATTGCTATCATCTAGGAAAGGAAAAAGTGAACTTGTTAAGAATGAATCTGCATACCTTATTTTTCAGTTACTTTAGATAAGAATACTGTCATGTACAATCTTGTACATACTTATTCACGGGCTAAACCTAGGATCTTCTCACATCAGTCACCCAAAAGCTGACATTATCTTTTTCCTCCTTCATATTGTTAGTTTCTCCACTTTCATGGCAGACCTGAGTAAAATTAATCATCCATCATACAATAAGTATAGTGAGTGTACCACTCCACAGAGTATCTTGGACAAAGCAAGATATGGAAGCAAATGCCTCCATTTCAGAGAAAAACTTGATGCAGTACTTTTATTTTTATTTATTTTTTTAAATGTTTATTTATTTATGATATATATATATATAGAGAGAGAGAGAGAGAGAGAGACAGAGACAGAGACACAGGAGGAGGGAGGGAGAAGCAGGCTCCATGCTGGGAGTCCGACGCGGGACTCAATACCTGGACTCCAGGATCACGCCCTGGGCCAAAGGCAGGCGCCAAACCGCTGAGCCACCCAGGGATCCCCGATGCAGTACTTTTAAACCAGGCAGATCGGTGTCCATCGAAAGATGAATGGATAAAGAAGCTGTGGTCTATGTATACAATGGAATATTCCTCAGCCATTAGAAACGACAAATTACCCACCATTTGCTTCAATGTGGATGGAACTGGAGGGTATTATGCTGAGTGAAATGAGTCAATCGGAGAAGGACAAACATTATATGTTCTCATTCATTTGGGGAATATAAATAATAGTGAAAGGGAATAGAAGCGAAGGGGGAAGAAATGGGTAGGAAATATCAGAAAGGGAGACAGAACATAAAGACTCCTAACTCTGGGAAACGAACTAGGGGTGGTGGAAGAGGAGGAGGGCGGGGGGTGGGAGTGGATGGGTGTCGGGCACTGACGGGGGCACTTGACGGGATGAGCACTGGGTGTTATTCTGTATGTTGGCAAATTGAACACCAATAAAAAATAAATTTATTATTAAAAAAAACAGGCAGAGAATATTAGAATTACCTAGAGAGCATTTTCAAAATTATTTAACTACCCTCATTCTGAGACATATTTTCATTTCTGGGAGGAAAAGATGGAGACAAGCACCTGTGTTTCAAACAACTCCTTAGATGATTCTAATATGCCTTCCCCACTTCTCTTCCCCAGTTATAAGAATGTCTGTTCTAGTGATGTGACTGAGCTGTTCAAATCCCCTTGGTAAGGCCAAATTGTTATGGCAGTAAAATTAGGACTATATACAAGTTCTGACATATTATAGCTGTGAGACTTGAGCAAGTCACTTGACCTTTGGGAGCCTCTGTTTCTTCATAATCTGCTCATCTCAAAGACTAAAATTAGGTAATTTAAAAGAAAAAGAAAACAGTCTGTGAACTGTGAAAGTCTAAACAGCTGTAAGGAAGAGTTATCATTAACTGCTTCCCTTTATTACACAAAAGCTCTGCAACTTAAAGTCTAGAACATTCCATATAAAAGAGTCTAGAAGTGAATCCTATTTCCAAACATGTTTTAGTCACTTATCTTTCCCATGATATTTCTGATGAGACTTTCAAATCTGACTAATTCCTCTCCCGTAATGTGTATCTGTAGTATTGGAATCATGCCAGAGAGCTAGAAACAGGCTCAAAGCTGAAAAGGCCATTTTGCTGTTACCATACCACTGGGAGCACATTATTTACCACAAGAATTTGGCTTTGTGGTTATTTGGCAGAAAGGTTTAATAATTATTTGTGGTGGTTATGTGTGAGCATGTTTGGAAAACAATTTTAGAGGAAGGAAAGCTAGTAACTTTACCTCTATGTTGTGGTGAAGGGACTGTAGAATCAGCAATTGCTTTAGATTAGTTGCTTTCCACAGAGGAGTGAGATTTGACTGATGGGGCAACTTGGAGAGGAAGCTGATGGGAGGTTATCAACTTTTCGGCCTTGTGAACACATACACACTTCTGAATTATAATCCAGAACATGTATGAAAATCAAGTTGTGAGACAGGATGTATATGATTATATAGGCATAGACTATCCCTAAGTTTCATAAGCCATAGGTAGAAGAAATTATACTTGGTGGGAAAGCTGGGATTCTTGGTCAGAAGTAGGAGAAGACCAACATGGTGCATAATTCCAGGAGGATTATCCACACCATAGACTATGTAGTGACCATGGATGAAAGAGACACTTGTGTACGCATTATTTATACAAAATGATGGATAACTGACACATTTTAAGTTACCATCCCATTTGGAGTTCTTAAATAGTAAATTTTTGACTTCTAAAACCTTCACTCTTGCACATTTTAGAGAGGACAACACAGAGACTCAAAGGATAATCCACTGTTTAAGGTCACACAGCAACTGAACCCAGGAAACAGATTTGGATTGTTTTTTCTTTTGTCATTATGCCTCAGGAAATCATGGTAACCACTCAACTGGGCTATTTCCTAATCCCCTTCTGCTAGGAGTGCCCCTGTGTTTGCTCATTATAGTGTTGATGGCTTATTTCACTTTCATACTTAGGGGGCCTTTGGGGATTCTGAGAGCGACTTTTCAGAAGCCATATTTATGCATGAGCCAAGAGGGAAAGGCCTGCAGTGTCTAAAATAGTTATAAAATGTCTGTGTGATTCGAGTGGGGTCTGCTTTTTTCTTTTTCCTTTCCCTCTGCCTTGTTTCATTTTATGACCATGGCAAACTGATGCTGGAAGAGCAGGTTGAAATGCCTTTCAAGCGCTTTGATTACCACCATGAAATGAAAGTGTTTTTGGCCTCAAATAGACATAATGTCTGAGAATTATTATAGTCAGTCTTTGCCTGTGATTCAGTGAAGCTCCCCAATGTTGCAGCAAGCACCACAGCAACCTTCCCAATACACAGTCCAGCAGACATGCAAGATTCCTTGGAGTATCTTTAAGATCTTGGATCATATAAAAACAGCTCCCTCTCATAAAAGCACACACAAACTTACCATTGTTGAGTGTTTTTTAAATAGAATCAGGAACAAATCTGTGACCTTGTGGCCCCAAGGTGGGAACACTATCTATAAAGTTGCCCAGACATACTGCCTGTCAGTAGGACGTTTTCATTGAACATAGGTATAAAAAAAGAAGGAGCCAGGATAGGCCAGAATTTTTTACATGCCACAGCTCACTTTATACATTTTAAACCTTGTTAACATTTGCTAACAAGAAAGTTAAGAACTTTGAGCTATAAAAATAGGAATGTCTTGCTAACTAAATAAATATATGTGTGAACCTTGGGTTCTGCTCCCTGCTCTGGACTGACTTGTGATCATGCCCAAGAAAAAAAGAAAAAAATTTAAAAAAGGAGCCTAGCTTCGGCTTGTAAAACCTCTAATAAGTCCTTGGAGGTTTCTTTCCTTGCATGTTTCTCAGAGTTCCTGTTGATTTTATCCTGTGCAGAATTCAAATTCACATGAGTCATTTAGTAGTTGACCAACAGTAGGGTTTTGAAGATGGTGAAGCATTTAGATTTACTTTTAAAAATTAGCAACATTACATTAAGAATGTATAAACAGCAAAGATAAGTACTCAGAAATAAGTACTCAAATGATATGCTTTAACTTTTGGAAAAAAGAGTCATACAGGCCATCACTTTTTTTTTATCAACTTCCATCTGTATATATTTTCTGGGGGCTTATAAAACCATTTCCTCTTTTCAGTTTCCTGTTTCCCACTCTAGCCTCTGTTGATTCCTTTTGGTAAACAGCTTCCTTGCTGGATAGCAAATGGCATTACTGCTTTCTTTAGAATACAGAACTCACAGGTTTTTACTGGGAAGCTGAAGCACTTGCTCTCTCTCTTTCACCATCCATTCCAAGGGTCAAAGGCACATATGAAGGTAGTAAACAATAGAATAAAAAAATAAGTAAATTTATGACCAAATCATAGAGGGTTTAGGTGAATATATCTATGGTAGAAAATTGCTGTATTAGTGAACTAGCTCACTAATAAAAGGTAATTTTACTCAGTTTACAATCTGTCTTCAAGACCACATTTTTCTGAGCTGGGAAAAACAGCCTGGTCCAGGGCAGTACCAGAATTCTGGGATCTTCAGCAGCGCAAAAGCCTTTAATTCACAGATGTTTCTATGCCTTTTACATAGACAAAGCAGTTAAGGTACCATTATCTCCATTCTGTACATGAAGAGACAGACTGAGGGATGTCAAAACTGACTTGCCCAAAGCCACACAGATAATAGGTCTCCAAGCTAGTATTTGAACCCAGGCTGTAGGTTCCAGAATCCTTGCTTTAAGTCCTTCTCAGGTATTGTAAGAGAGACAATGTTACCTAGTTTTCATTTATCAGCCCACACAGACTGTCTTGGGGATTTGCCATGTAAGCTTTTGGAACCCCTAAATCCAGGGCTTCTGCTTTTTTTTTCCCTCTCTACAGAGCTTTGCCACTTCCTATTACATTCCCCACAGGATGGCATCCTTGCTTTCACCTCCTCCTCCCCCAGCCTAGGAGGGGCCCCTTCTAGGTGGGGCTAGCCTTCAGCATTACCTTCTCCATCCTTACCAATCCTCCCTCACTTCTCCCTGATGCTTTAAGGGCTTCTGGAAACAAAATCCCATTTCCCTTAAAGTCTCTTCCTGCCTTCCAACCTGCTACAGCCCATACTACCACAGAGACTGAATGAGGGAATGAGAGTAGAAAGAGGGGGCAGCCCTGGTGGCTCAGCGGTTTGGCGCTGCCTTCGGCCCTGGAGTCCCGGGATCGAGTTCCGCGTCCGGGCTCCCTGCAGGGAGCCTGCTTCTCCCTCTGCCTGTGTCTCTGCCTCTTTCTGTGTCTCTCATGAATAAATAAAATCTTTAGGAAAAAAAAAAAAAAAGTTTTCTCACTGGATTCCAGCAAACAGTACTTTCCCCATGTAGATATGCTGGTTTTGTGACCCCACAATCCACCACCAGATAGACCTACCTTCTGGATGGTACCTCCAAATAAGATTTTGTCTAATGGAGACTACGGAGAAGGGCCAGGCAGATTTATTGCCTTAAGAAGGAGTTCTGACTTCATTTGCTTTGCAGCTCTAGAGTCTTGAGAGATTCCACCGAAGCCCTGTTCCCTCAGACTGTGACCTGAGGTTAGTTTCTGTATGGGTCCAGAATAACTTCCCAGAATAACTTCTTGAGGCAGTGGGTATCAGCCTCCCTTTAACCCCACAAAGCCTCCCGAATAATAGAGACCTAAATATGTATGTAGTTTTCTAAGAACCTGGAAATATTCATAGGAAGCAGTACTTGAACCCTAAGGAAGATCTGATCTATATGGTTCTGAGGTCTCAAGTCAAGTTCCCTAGAAGCATAGCCCGAGAAGAGAATTTGGGTGTACATGACTCACTGAGGGGGATCTTCTGGAGTCAAGGTGGGAGAGGAACAGCATAGGGAGTGAGGCAGAAGTCTGGCCTGATCCCAGGAGGAGCTCTGAAGCAAGGCTTACAACAGTCTGCCTCACCTAGAGACAAGAAGCTGGCTTTTGGAAATCTCCGTCAGTTAGATATCAGCTGTAGGAGGCCCTAGGTTGGGGGAATGAACTTCTGGGAAAGGTGGCATTTTTGGTAAAAGGCAATTCTTCTGAAAGGGGGTGGGAGATAGATGTGAGCAATTAGCACTCAACACTCCCAGCAGCTGGGAGACAAGATACATGGTTTGGTCAAGAGAAAGTGATGGTGGACCAAGAGCGTTCACCACACAATTCAAAAGAACACAGCCATCCTTTCCCAGGAAAAGTCCTTCCAAGAGAAGCCTTTGTGGAGCTTATTTCGTTCCTAGGAAACTCTGAATCTAGATCTACTAAGCCTGAGAAATATGCTTTACTGGTCCGAGAGTGCCCACATTCCATATCAGAGTGCTCAAAGAAAGCTATGTGCTCTTAGTATCTTCCACAGAATAGACATTTAATAGGTAAATATTTAATTAAAATATTAGAATGGACAATAAAAATGAGTTAGTATGCAATGACTCCCAACCTAAACTTTACTTGAATTTGGGAAAAAAAGGGAAAGAAATCTGAAATATTTACTGTTATTTATAACTCTTAATTTTTGATCTTGTTAGGAAAAGAGATCACAGAACTTCAGAGCAGGAAAGGACCTTGGGTGTCACCTAGTTTGGCCCTCTCATTTTACAGATAAGGAAACCAGTACCTACAGAGGTCAAGGTCTTACAGACTGTGGTTTTATGTCTCTTCCTCTGAGATGGTAACTTTACTAATGACCAGGCAAAACAGCTTTGAAAGAGTCACTGCATCTGGTAGGCCCATCAGACAGGAATCAATCCCTTTGAGGTGGTGGTAACTTGCCTAAATATCATGTTATGATCAAAGCATCTTTGGGAGCCATTAGCTCCACATAACAACGTGCTACTGATATCTGCAGAAGAGTTGGGTGAAACACACTAGACTTTAACAGCTCTCCAAGTCCCCGTATCAGGTTCTACACTTAGAGACCTTACCTTGGCCATGAGTTCACTTTTCTCATGTGTGAAATGAATCCACTAATGCCAGAATGGCAGGGTGGCTCTGAGGTTCACACAGGAAACATACATATACTTGTAAATCTACAAGAAATATTCATGATTGACTTATTCAATATCCTCATTTTACTTATTGACAAACTGCAAGCAGTTGAGAGAATTCTCCAGGGTTACAATGAGGGATTAGACATAATCTCTTAAGGTATAGGTCTCTTCATCCTGACTTCTGGATCAAAAGAGAAATATTTAAACTTTAAGATGGAAGGGCAAAAAACATATATAGTCAAAATTCCCACTAGAAAGGACTTAAAGTTATGGGGTATTTGGCTCTATGCACTCACTTTGACAGACTCCACAGGTTAGCAGGAGATACATCTCCCACTCTGCTTATTTCAGAGACAAACAAAAAGATTTTTTGAACCTTGATACCAGGCTCTAAAATATTATTCTATGACTTAAAAGCATTTTAATGTCAAATATTAAAGGACTTTAGGACTAAAATTAAGCTCCATGTTCCAAATCAAGGAATACTATACCAGGCAAGACTAGGAGGCACACCAAGCCCATGTCCCCAGAAAACATTAGGTGAGTCCCTACCATGGCTTTCATATCAGTCACTGCAGACTTGGCAGGCTCTTTCCAAATCAAAAGTCATGTTAATGTTTGGTTATTTCTTCAAGGAAAAAAAAATAGTGGCCATCTCACGATAAGTCACTAATTTATTATGTGGCTTTTTGATAGTATTCACGATGTACTTTGTAAATGTTTGATGGATGGATAAATGGGTGTTTTATAGAAGAGACAATCCTATCTGATAAGAGCACTGACTGTAGTTGAGGCTATATCTTAAATATTAAATCACCATCCAATGTAGTCTTAAAATCATGCCAGTAAGGGCCGTTTTTAAAATATAGAGCAGATCTTTATTAGTTACAAGTCTGCTGTGTCCAAGGTTTGGTTTTGGTAACATACTCCTACTAGGAAGTAAACAGAAGGTATTCATCACATCTTAACAGAAGCCAAAGTTGTTTTATTCCTTCAAACAAACCCCAATTCAACACACCATGCTTAAGTGTGAATGTGAAATAAATATTAGATCTTTTTTATGCTTCTTCTCGCTGTTCAAAGGGATAGAATGTAAGTTATGATTTGCAAATTTACTTGATTTATTCTTGATCCTGATTAAGACCTTAGGATTAGATGCAAACAGAATGTCATTCAGTAAAATCAAACTCCTAAAGGATCTGCTTGTTTGTTGTTTTAATCTCTGTGCTACAGTGACTGTAAAACTGGCCCCAACGTTCCACCCTACCCTGAATCTATGCTTTTGGCAATGTGAGTTTGAAGCAACTCCAGTTAACAGGTGGGGTCTATTTCCCCTGGAATTTGGATTAGCCTTGTGACTTGCTCTGACCAACAGAAAGTGGCAAAGTGATGGACCTCTGAGCCCACACCTTCCCAGGCCATGCACGTTTTACTCTTTCAGAAAACTCCCTCCACCTCATGAACAACTCCAGGCTACCCTGCTGGAGAGTGAGAGACTACATGGAAGACAAACCAGCTGCCTCAGTCAAGACCATCCTAGACCAACCTTGCAAATGACCCCAAAATATATTAGAGAGTCCATTCGAGATCAGCAGAACTGTCTGCTCCTTCTACAGCTGATCACAAATTCATCAGTGAGCTCAGTCAATACCAGAAGAACCAGCTAACTGACCCATAGTCCTGTAACAACAATATGTGCTTGCTGATTTTTAAAACATTGAGTTTTGGACTATTTAGTTATGCAGCAATAATTATTGATACAGTCTGTATGTACAGGTAGTATAACTAAGGCAAGGAATGTAAGACTAACATAAGAGAGAAGTTCTTGGTGGCATGTAGTGTGGATGCGGGAAATAGGGAAGGGATTTCACTGAAGAGACTAAGGGAGTATATGATAGCTAAAAGGAAGCGTTAAGTTATTCTATGCAGCCATGGGGCCTAAGATGGCTACCAACACCAGAAAGTTTGAGGAAGATAGATGTTGGATAAAGCTTCCTGATAATCCAAACTGTTGTACAGAAATGGGCAAGTTGGCAAGTTCTTGTCACTATGAGTCCTGTGAAGCTCAACTGAAGGGTGAGCTCTCCAAGAGAATGTATTCACTCTGGACATCTTGGGATGTGTTAATGAACACTTGCAAGGTCTGAGGTGAAGAAAGGGAGAAAGGTAGGTAGGTAGGTAGGTAGATACAAAGAAAAAGGAAAAGAAAAAGAAAAATCCAACTAAAATCTGCTTAAGCAAAAATAATCCAAGCTTGTTTCCTTGCTCCCACCCTCCCACTCTTTCCCCCTCCCTCCTTCTCCCCATTGCCCCCTCCTCCTATTCCATCTCTCAGTTTCCCTATCTCTCTTTTCTGTGTTAATTTTCAAACAAGCTTTCCTCATATATATCGGTCCTAGGTTCTCAAGCCTTAGCTATCCCATAGAAATTCCTATAGAAACAAAACATTTATTTCACAAATATTTTCCCCCAAAAGAAGTCTTAGAATTGAGTCCAAATTGTTCTGAATTGGGTCACACATCCATCTCTAAGCAAAAAATGCCCATTTTAATGATGGGACTTGGGTCATGTGTTCACCTGCAGAAATGACTGAGCAGGGAAGATTCAGCAGAATCCAAATTACATAGGGGTAAGATTGGGGTAATGTACTCCTCAGCGTATATATATGGAAGTATCACCAGAAAACAAGAGTAATGGATTTTCACCAAACAAAGACTGTGTCCTCCACTGGACACAGAATAGAGGATTTCATGTGCCCCTCTACCATATTGCTCTGGCTGCTCTTCACAGAAAGAGTGAAATCAGTCTAAGGGATGTGGATTTAAGAATTCAAAGGAATCAGACTTCTCAAGGCAACTAAAGTTCAAAGAATCTTACTTCACCAAGTACTCAATGAGCGTTTACTATATGGCAGGCACCATTCTAGGTGCTGTGGGTTCCTCCGTCAGCCAGCCAACCACCAAACAGTCCTCCCCTGCTGCCAGGCCACTACCTGAAAATGCTGTAAGGGAAATGCAAAACTTGCTTTTCTCCTTCCTGCCTTTCCTAGCTTCCTTCTCTCCTTTTATTTATTTTTTTTATTTTGATCTCAGGTGCAGCGGGTTGAGTTGATCATATTCTTCATTTCTTGACCTATTATCATAATTGTCCCACATCATTTGTTATTTAATTCATTTATTCTTTTTATCTCCATTTTCCATCCTCATACCCTTAGTCCCCACAGGCAACATGACTATGTTTAGTGAGTATTTTTTGGTTTGTATGTGTTCTTGGAACAAGCATATTTTTATATATTGTGTTTTAACTTACTTAATTTTCCAAGTTATACAATTTGTATATATTACATAATAAGGTACATATGTGTTTATACAGAGCATATACATAGTTTAGTTTTCTAGGACCCTTCCCTGTTCTAGGTTTTAAACCCATCCATGCTTCTTTGTTTACATCTATACAGTTAACTTCTAACAGCTGCAGGTAAAATTTTCTATTTCATATTTTTAATGGAGTCTTAAAAGTTAAATCCTTTAAAGAAGTGACTCACTGTTGTGCATAAATAACTGACACTCAGCCCTAAAACAAGTCTCCACAGGAGACTACAGGATACAGAATGAGACACGGAATGAGGGGAAATGCCGACGTGAGGCCCATCCAGTCTCTCCTGCCACTGTCATCCATAGGGTGGTTCCTCTCAGATTCTAGGAAGGCCTGGCTCATTTACCGATCCTGACAATGATTAGAAGTAACAGTTTAGTTTTTCAGAGGGATAAAAACAAACCATACTTCATCTACCATGGAAGCTAGAGCTCCAGACTCCAACCAGGCCACACATACCAGGGAAAGTCCACATAAATTAAACCAACATGTCCCTGCCAAATGCTTCCAAAGACCTTTACCTGTCACTCATACTAAATCTCATTGATATGTGAGGCCTCCCTTTGAATGGTGTTAATGAAAAAAAAAAAAAAAAAGGGAAATACGTTTTGAAAAAGTACATGAAGTGTTTCAAAGTCCTAAGGCAAATACAAAATTTTTAATGTCTCACAACTGGGAGTTATTAAAATGCTTATGTAGAAGAACCAGCCATACACCAACTCTTCAAAAAGAGGTCTTGCTAATAGCACCCCTAGTTAGAAATAATTACATGGAATCCATCATAATTTAGTCTTAAAAGTTACTCATCATTGAAACCTGGTTTTGAGGGAGATCAAGTTACCTTGTTAAAGTGATATTAAATGTTCATATATTTTATGTAAAGTATAAATTTACACATACATGTGAATATATTCCACTACTAGGTAGGACTTTCTATGGGCTTATTAGATTATACACTATGTTAAACTGAATTGGGGGCTCTAATTCAACATCCCTCCTAGGCCCACTTCCTCTCTGTGACTTCATCAGGGATGGACTGTATCCACTCTTGATTTGGGGCAGCATGGCCATGCAACTTATATTAACAAATCAAATGTGGGTATAAGTAACATGACAATTCTGTGTCTAGGTCTTAAGCTCTGCTTGGATTTTAGCACTTCTGTCATCACCATGGTGAACTTTCCCCAGACAACTGCTGTCCCTCAGCTCTGGACTCCAGAAGGAACACAATATAGAACAGGCCAAAGTCCAGCCCCCAGTGAGGAGCTAAATTAAGCCAGACCATTAGCTCAAAGCAGATATGCCAACAGAGCCAATCCAAGGCCCAGTGACCTCCAGCCAACTCACAGATGGTGGTAAGAAAAAATGCTTAGAATATCATGTTCTGTTTCTGACATGTTAAAAATACCTCATCTGAATATGAGTTCTCATCATTCTCCATGAAAACATTCATGTTGGAGTCAGAGAAAGATCTCCCCATTACCACTTACTTTTAAGTATATACTGCTTCCCCAAGTGTAGCAGAACTGCTGTCAAGAAATGTTAGGAGGAAAAAAAAAAAAGAAATGTTAGGAGGCAGATCACTTTCCAAAGCATTTCTTGTTTAGCAACTTTGACTTCAATACTATAATAAAACCTATATGACTACAATAATTCCACTGTTATCAGTAGGAAACAGTAAACCATTTTTCATCACTTCCCTTAAGTATTATTTATTGAAGATATGGAAAGAAATGAAAGAATAAATGGATCCAATGACTTCCAGCTTGTTTTGGCAATGTTGTCACTTCCTTATGGGGAAGAGTAGAGAAGAGATGAAAAGGCCACTGGTTTCAGACTCTGGGGGGTCACGTAAGCACTCGTAAAGTGCACAAAGGCCATTTCTGACAGGATACATCCTTCCTCTGGGTAGGTCTATCAGACGGTTTCTCGCTGATCTACTCTCAGTTTCTAGGGACTCCTTTGCATCCCTTATGAAATTTCCAAGGGGCAAACCGAGTTCTGCATCCTAAGGAAGCCATTTCCCAAAGTAAACACCTACTCGATGTCATGCACTCTTGCAGGTGTCAGAGATATACTGTATAGCTGAGATTAATGGAGGTCAGAATTTTTGTTCTTATGCTTCATTTTAGTAGAAGGAAATAAACTCTAAAGAACTGAAATTCGGTGCAATAGTTTCAGACAGTGCTAAGCCTGACAAAGCAAAGAGAATGGGACAATGAAATAAAGTTATGTAGGTAAAGTTTAAAGTGGCCAAAGAAGGGCTTTTGAAAGAAGTATACAGCAGTAAGATCGGAAGGAATCCAGCACAGTAAGATCTGAGGGGAGGCAAGTGAGGGATAAGAACAAAGACTCTGAATCAGGAACACAGCTGGAGATTCTGAGGAATAAAATGGTCAATATATTGAGCATAGGAAACAGGGAAGAGAAGTATGAGATGAGATCAAAGAATCTGTGACCACATAATTTTAGTCACATAAGCTGGAGTAAGAAGTTTGTATTTTATTGTGTTAATAGGTAGTACTGGCAGGTTTCAAGCAGGGAAGTGACTTGATCTGATTTGACTATTTTATGAAACGATCACTATAGGAGGTACATAGAAAATGGACTGTAGGGAGGAAACAGTGAAGTAGACCACATATAAAGCTACTACAGAAATCCTGGGATAGATGGTGACAACTGAGATGGTATGAAGTGTTCAAATCAGAATTCTAGAGGCAAAGCCAATAAAAGACATATATAGACTGGATGAAGATAGAGAAGCAGAGAGAGGAATCTCAAAGACAGCCCTGAGTTTACCTCTGAGATACTGTAGAGGTCATGATACTAACTGATAAGAGAAATATGGAGAGAAGAGCAGATTCTGGGGGCAGAGTCTGTCTGTTCTATAGGTGTTATTTTTGAAATGTGAGTTTCACATTTACAACTTAAGCAATGACAAACGTAGGGAAATTTGAATTCAGGAATCTAATATGGGAAAACAAGTTATTTGCATTTCCAGGGCTAAGCATGTCTCAGAAATATAATTTTGTTTTTAATTATTTTTTCTAAATTCTATCAGATGAATTATTTGTCATAATCGATATATTCATTTAATAAGACTCTGAAAAGGTCACGAAATCCAGTTACAAAATGCAATACTGCAAAGGGACTTTATTTTTAAGGCAAGCCTTACTTTGCACTGAGATACTAGTTTTGGTAACTTATAAATTTTTGTTCCTGGGGTAATCTAATGGGATAGATGGTGAAGCAGGCATGGAGAAACGGCAGTTAGGTATCTTGAGCAGGAAAAAAAAAAAAAGGTATAGAATTTACCTAAGGCCAAATATTGTTTACACTGAGGTGTAGAAGAAAGCATTCCAGGCAAAAACATGAGTTTGGGGAAAGGGGTTGCCAGTTTCTTTAAAACTCATATGACTGTTCAAATAAGTCACAGGAGGAAGTCCACTACATAAAAGTGAAACTCTTGTAGTTTGTGTTGTGTTTGTACATGTGTGGGAGCAGTGGAACAATTCTGTATCTTGAGCCAAGATGCCTCTGCAGATTCTGAAAATTGAAATAGCCCTAGTTTTGGAGGCCTCATGGCCAGCCTGCAGCTGAAGGAAGAGTTAATGAAGCAAAACTGGTATTAGCCTTAAGTGCCGTGGCAACCAGATCTGTCACTTTTCCCACGCAGAAGTGATGAGGACAAGCTTCCAACTCATGTATTTTACTGAACAGAAGTGAAGTCACTCTAAGATTCCTAAAATGATCATGGATCAGAAGCACCATAAGCCCTACACAGTATTTCCAGAGGAATGTCCTGAAACCAACTGTTAAGCGATAAGTATCTTGAAGTGACCCCGGATTTCAATTGTGTGTACACTGCAATGAGCAAAGATTTTGATTACTTTCCAAGGAAACTAGTAACATAACACATACTGGACTGACAACAAGTGGCCAAGGGATTTATATGAAGCAGAGATGGCTAGATCACCAAAAAACACCCATGTTATTCTTTCCTTAATATAATATTGCACTAGAAAGTGGCTACCTACCCAGGGACTACATTTCTCAGCTCCTCCTCGCAGTTAGGTGGAACCACATAGAACTGTTTTAGCCAATGGAATGTAAGCATAAATAAAGGGCATTCATAAAACAATCATTAAAAAAAAACTGCACATATGCTTCTCCATGATCTTTTCCCCTTACAACTGACTAAAATGGGGATATTTCAAAGGAAAATCTTAGAAGCCATGTGAAGACATCAGAGCCTCCAATAGCTTAGGTCAAGTTGCCATAAAGATGAGAGCTGTCACCCCGAATAGCCAGGGGTTTAAAAAAAAAAAAAAACATAGCTGAGGGCATCACAATGCCAGATTTCAGGTTGTACTACAAAGCTGTGGTCCTCAAGACAGTGTGGTACTGGCACAAAAACAGACTCATAGATCAACGGAACAGAATAGAGAATCCAGAAGTGGACCCTCAACGTTATGGTCAACTAATATTTGACAAAGGAGGAAAGACTATCCACTGGAAGAAAGACAGTCTCTTCAATAAATGGTGCTGGGAAAATTGGACATCCACATGCAGAAGAATGAAACTAGACCACTCTCTTGCACCATACCCAAAGATAAACTCAAAATGGATGAAAGATCTAAATGTGAGACAAGAGTCCATCAAAATCCTAGAGGAGAACACAGGCAATACCCTTTTTGAACTTGGCCATAGTAACTTCTTGCAAGATACATCCACGAAGGCAAAAGAAAAAAAAGCAAAAATGAACTATTGGGACTTCATCAAGATAAGAAGCTTTTGCACAGCAAAGGATACAGTCAACAAAACTCAAAGACAACCTACAGAATGGGAGAAGATATTTGCAAATGACGTATCAGATAAAGGGCTAGTTTCCAAGATCTAGAAAGAACTTATTAAACTCAACAGCAAAGAAACAAACAATCCAATCATTTAATGGGCAAAAGACATGAACAGAAATCTCACAGAGGAAGACATAGACATGGCCAACAAGCACATGAGAAAATGCTCCGCATCCCTTGCCATCAGGGAAATACAAATCAAAACCACAATGAGATCCCACCTCACACCAGTGAGAATGGGGAAAATTAATAAGGCAGGAAACCACAAATGTTGGAGAGGATGCGGAGAAAAGGGAACCCTCTTGCACTGTTGGTGGGAATGTGAACTGGTGCAGCCACTCTGGAAAACTGTGTGGAGGGTCCTCAAAGAGTTAAAAATAGACCTGCCCTACGACCCAGCAATTGTACTGCTGGGGATTTACACCAAAGATGCAGATGCAATGAAACGCCGGGACACCTGCACCCCGATGTTTATAGCAGCAATGTCCACAATAGCCAAACTGTGGAAGGAGCCTCAGTGTCCACCGAAGGATGGATGGATAAAGAAGATGTGGTTTATGTATACAATGGAATACTCCTCAGCCATTAGAAACGACGAATACCCACCATTTGCTTCGAAGTGGATGGAACTGGAGGGTATTATGCTGAGTGAAGTAAGTCAGTCGGAGAAGGACAAACATTATATGGTCTCATTCATTTGGGGAATATAAATAATAGTGAAAGGGAATAGAAGGGAAGGGAGAAGAAATGGGTGGGAAATATCAGAAAGGGAGACAGAACATGAGAGACTCCTAACTCTGGGAAACGAACTAGGGGCGGTGGAAGGGGAGGAGGGCGGGGGGTGGGGGTGAATGGGTGATGGGCACTGAGGAGGGCACTGACGGGATGAACACTGGGTGTTATTCTGTATGTTGGCAAATTGAATACCAATAAAAAATAAATTTATTATTAAAAAAAAGATGAGAGCTGTCCGGTGCCCTATTTACCTGTCCAGTACTGTTTAAGAAAAAATAATCGATCGTGTTCTAGGTCATTTACTAGAACCTATTCTAATTAATACAGTATGGCAACTATGACAATCACTTAAGATGTAAACCACCCCTAGTAACTCCAAAATAAACAGAAAATTTTTACTTTTTATTCTTTCCTGACTACTTTTAATGTCATTAAACCTTTGAGAATATGCAGTGTTTTGAAAAAATTCTATGCATGAATATGGCTGCTCTAAACAGGGTTGGACAAACACTGATGTTACCAAGCCACTTTGCAATTTCTAAAACTATCAGGTTATTGGTAGCTGAACTTTCTTGGTAATAATCTCCATGATTTTCCTTTCAGGAAGTACAGACTCCCACTGTACACATTCTTAGTGGGAATGCCAATCATGGAATTCCATTCTTTCTTGGCCAAGAGTTGAGCAAAACACATATACTAAGTTGACTAGATCCTTTATACCTATAATCTTTATTAGTGTGTCAGGCAGAATGTAAGAGGAACTGAAAATGGTCATTACCAATTCATTTTGACAGCTGCATCCTTGAGTATCATTATTTCTTGTTTCCTTTTGTCGCAGACTTATCCTCAGTCCCTTGAGTCTTTTCTGGTGTTTCTTTCAATTCTCTGAACATCTGAATTTCAGTGTATTACTTTTATTTATATTTATATCAGCATTGTATATTTGTCATTTATTGTTGTAAAACAAATTACCACAATATTTGGTGGCTTAAAACAACAATAAATACTTATTATCTCCTATAAGGTCTGTGGGTGAGGCATTCAGGAATGGCTTAGTTGGGTGATTCTGGCTCAAGGTCTTTCTCATGAGGCTGTAGTCTGATAATACTGTTCCTCAGTGGCTTTCTTGAGTGTCCTCATGGCATGATAGCATGATAGCACTCTTTACCAGAGGAAGCATCCTAGAGAGAAAAGTAGAAGCTGAAAAGCTTTTTGATGAACCTAACTTCAGGAGTTACACACTGTTATTTAAGTCATAGTCTATTGGTCACATAATATTAACCTTGATTCAGTGTGGGAAGGGTCTATTCAACTGTGTGAATCCAGGAGATGAAGATAATTGGGAACCACCTTGGAACCTGGCAAACACATAGGGTTTCTGTTTTTTGTAACCACAAAAACCCAGCTGGTGTACCCGATTAGATTGAAAAAGTACAGACTTTTCTTAGAGGTAGAAAAATTTGACTTCCAAGAATTTAACTCCCAAAATTTGGGAGTACCCCTTGGAAAATATATTTTTTATCAGGTTCCATATTCCTGACATTCAACTTTGATTATGGTGATTACAAAATTTTCAGTTACAATATTCCCAAATCCTGGGAACTTTTAGTAACAGCACTCTACAAACTTTAATGCTGGCGAAACTAGGTCCAAAACCACATTTTTAAAAATTCATGGCATGTGTCCACAGTAATTCCTAATCTCTCACATTGCCAAAAGATTATCTTCCTAAATGAGTATTTGCAGTAATCTTCTGAAAGATAACAACAAAACAATATAAGTCGTTTGTTTTTTCCTGTTAGTCATAGTATCAGATTGAAATTATTCCACTGAGTAAATTAGAATCAAAGAGTTGGGTCCTATAATTCAACTTCCTTGTTTTACAAATGAAGAAACTGAAGTGAATAGAGATTGTGCAATGTTCCCAAAGCCACAGTCAATGGGAGAGCCACAGAAGTTGAACCCAAGTATTCCAAATTCCACACCAACATTTTTCCTATCAGTTTAAACTGCGTTGTTTGGTAGTTTAGAAGTCGGTCTAATCATTCCTTTTGATATTTGACTGAAAAATAAGAGTATGTTATATATCTCCTTCTGGACTCTATCAGAAATGGTTGTGATAAATATATGGATCATATAAGTACTTAATCCTATTTTAAACAGGAAATGGACATCTGGGGCAGTTCTTTACTTTTTCAATTAAAAACAATAGGAAAAGTAGCATAATGGAATGTTTTAAAGATGATTTATAAGGTGTACAGACTAATTGTGCACTTCCCTAAGTAAATTACAAAACCACTTAACTTCCACTTGAGATGTGATCTTCATCTCACCCAGGGAGTTCCCAAGAGTTTTCAGCTTTTACAAGCTATGTACTTGGAGAATGCTTCTGGGGAGGAGTTCGGGGTGCCTGGTGCCTGGGAGCATGCTGTGGTTTAGAGTAGAGGAGGAGACTCAAGACACAAATTGCCAAGAGAATAAGACAGAAAACTAAGTTTTGGTTCTTCCTACTGAGTTCAGTGAATGACCTTGAAATCCATACTTCCTCTAGGGGTTTCCTGGATAAGTCCTTATGCCTGCTTCCCCTGTAACTCATGAAATAGTAGTATTTTGGAGCATAAGAAAGATTATTTATCATATCCCCTTACCTTTGAAATTCTAGATCCTGGGATTTTAAGTCTAGCTCAAGTTGAAGGCAAACTAGAGCAGGGTTTCTCAACTTGGAACTACTGACATTTGCAGCCATGCAGATGATTCTTTGTTGCAGGGGGCTGTCCTATGCACCCTAGGATGCTTAGTGGCATTCCTAATTTCTACCCACTAGATGCCAGTAGCACCCCTCGTCCATTTACAACAACAAAAGTATCTCCAGACGATACCAAATGTCCCCTGAGAGACAAAATCTACCAAAATTAAGAATAACAGCCTTAAGGGAAGGTTCTGGGTCAGAGAGAGAACCTCTGGGAAAAAAAACTGAAAGTGTGGATTTTCCTGATGTGGTGGCATTTCAGAGGCACTTAATTCATTTTCATCACATATCTACATGGTACCTGCTATGTCCTAGGCACCATATTAGCCACAATGCCCAATATGTACAGTATCTGGTCTTGTGGAGGTTTCACCTAGCTAATGGTTTTGCTGTCACTCAGGCTAGATTTGGATTATATTTATTTACTCCTATAATTTTCAACAATATTTTAATAAAACTCCCAAACTTCTAAGTTTGGGGTCAAATCCATAAAACTGAGATGTGTCAAGACAGTGACATATAATAAGCTAATGCAAGGACACCACCACCAGACAAAGGCACTCAAATTCACAAATGAAAGAAAGCAGCCTGCATCCTAAAATTAGTTCTGATTCCTTCCTAGATTTCTTAAGGGTTTCAGGAAAAATAAGAGACATTTTTCTAAAGCTGGAAAGAAATTTTTGGTCAAATAAATTATGTTGATTGCCTTGCCAACCTGAGTACATGGTTTAAAGGGTGGAGGTGGTTACACACGAAGCTCCATCAGAACTGCTTACAGGGAGATCAGAAGATAAAGAAAACAGGGATGGAACTGTTCAATTCCTGGATGTGCTTGAGCCTGAAGTCACGAACTTGCTAACAAATGAAACGAAAGCATTTTGAAAAAGGCTCATCTTCCAGAGAGCCCCATGGTAATTTGAAGGCAGAGTTCCCATCCAGACCTTATGATGTCGATTTATGAAAATTGAATTGGAGTCATGAATCACTCCATAAATTTTAACTAAAACAATATACTCCCATTTTAAATATTTATGGCCTCTGCCCCTCTGGGCTTCAGAACTTTAGAAGTAAATTTTTGGAGGCATTCAGAAACTTGAAAAAGCAAAAGCATGCACTTAAAACTTCTTTTTAAACCACTGACTCACCCTCTAGCTAAAGGAGAGAAATCCTAACAAATCAAATTGAAACTCAGAAAGAAAAAAAATACGTAGGAAGGATTTACAGAGGAGCAGGAAAATAGGGTGAAAATGGTTTCTAAGAAAAAAAAATCAAAATAGACCCTTCTGCATGAAGCAAGGAAATTTAAGTGCAACAGACACCACCAAAAGTTTGGAAAGAAATGTATTAATGGAAAAGGCAATTTCGTACAAGAAGTGTGGATTTTGGACTCACAGTAGTGTCCAAATTTCAACTCTGTCATTAATTAGTTATGTGCTCTTGGGCAAATTACTCAATCCTTTAAGTCTCAGTTCTCTCAATTATCAAGAGAAGTCCTAATTAACTTAAGTGTGTCTTAAGGACTAAATGTAATAATATATTTAAAGTGTCTTTCCTATGCCTCTTACATCATCGCCACAAATTTAATTTTCATTTCCTTATTTTTCCCCATCTGAATTAGGTATGGGGACACGTGGCAATAGACAGGAGTGGGAGTAGAAACATATAAATACACTAGTTTTATATACTTTAAATATATTTTTATATATTTGCATTTACATACATACATATTTGATGTTATGAACACAGATATCAAACAACAATGCACACAACTGCAAGGACACAAGCACTGGAATTAGAGAATTTCCATTTGAATCTTGAATTGACCACTAACTGTGTCATCTTGGGCAAGTTCTATTATAACCCTGTGCCTCAAGTTCCTCATCTGTAAAATAGGAAATTATATTTGCTACCAAAGAACATGCGGCATGGACTCCAAAAGGTAATTAAAACCAAATGGGTAGTGTATAAAAGTCTCTCAAAAAGTACCTATTATTGTAGAAACAATGATGCCCACAGCTCATAATAAGAGCATGTGCATAACACTTCAGGATCTATGTATATACCTGCATATGTGTAGCCTGTAAGTATTCTTCTAATAACAGCCTCCAGTTTGTTTGTTTTTAATGGCTCTATCAGGATTAAATTTGTTATGATCATTCTTCACACCTGCTATCAAAGTCCATCTTTATGCTGTAATGTTCAGATCTTATCTTTGATAAAGGCTAAGAAATTAAACCCAAATGTATTTAGCTCTTTTTGGTTACTCTTCCCCAATATTAGCCATTTCTGTCCCTGGCTGCTGCTTTGTGCTAACCATTATCTGGCAAATGAGAAAATAGCTTAATTGACACCTCTTGTTCTGTTAAAGAGTTTGTTTTGTTTGTTGTCTTAAAGTACATCCCAAAATGACTTCCCTTTTGGGAGGGTACTTAGAGGAGAGCACACATTTATCATGCCCTCCTCCGCCGTAAAACCTGCACAATAAGAAAAACAAGGTAAAAGGCAACTACCACAAATGTTCTGTGCAAGCAGAACTGGTCTTGTGTTTAATATTAAGTATATCAAAACAAGAAACAGTGGGGGAACAGTGTAGTTGGAGGGGTGTTTTGGGATGGGTGGAGAGAGGGAAAGAGGGTTTACATACTCTAGGGCTTGAAGAAAAGAATATAGAATTATGAGCAATAAAATGAAGAGCACTATTTATTAGGCCAGGTTTTTAGATGCTTTCTCTCACAGCATATCAAATGAATGCTATGATAGAAGGATTCTTATTATGAACAATTTATAGCTGAGAAAACTAGATCCTGAATGACTGAAGTACTTGGCCAAGGTTACAGAGCTGACCTATTACAGAACCAGGAATGAAATCCACACTCCTCTCTTCAGGTTAGGCTTTTGGCTACTCTGCTGTTTTGTTTGTTTGCTTGTTTTACAATGGCCCTGCAACTACCATTGTCACCATTTTCTTGAGAAGAAAACAAGGTTTAAGTCAAAGAGCATGAATGACTTCCCCCAAACTGAACAGGAAAAGGCCAGAATTTGGATCCAAATGTGAATCTGGGTTAAAACTGAATTATATAGAAAGCATTTGTTTGCTAGTTTTACAGCTTTGGAGTATTAATATAAGTTGAACTTCCCTTTGAAGTAGTAAAATCATCTACCTTATCAAGAAGGAAAAGAATAACAGCCAGTAAGGAGAAGGAAAACTATGACATGAGAAAAATGTTATGATAGATCACTTTTCCCACAGGTGTCCCTTCTTGTAGTTGACCTGTACTCCATCTGTCTGTATCATTGCCATGTGACAAAATGCCCTAAAGTCAATGGCTTAAAACAACCGGCATTTCATGTTGCTTAGAAGTCTAGGGGTCATCTGAGCACATCTTCTGATCTTGGCTGAGTTGACCTACATATCTGTGATCAGCTGAGTTGGGTACAGCTCTACACTGGTTTTTGTTTGTTTGTTTGTTTGTTTCCTTTGTTTGAGTCAGTGAGCTATGGGCTGGGACACTTTGTTGTTCTTCCATTTGGTCTCTTATCATCTAAGCTAGTCTGGGCCCGTTAACATGGGGGCAGACATCCAAGAGAGCAACAAGGATTCCTGTGGCCAAAGCCTAGAACCAGCACACAATCCTTCATCTGCATTTCATTGGACGAAACAAGTCACAAGGGCATCCTAGTTTCAAAAAGGTGGCAAATAGGATCCACTTCTTAATATGAGGAGCTGTAATATACTGCAAAGGAGTAGAGAATATTTCCTTTAAAAATTTTTTACCACACCACTCTCATAAAAATGAGCCAAACTTGTCCTAAGATATAAATGATGGCACTTGATGTGTTACCACCTTGTGAACAATTGCATTTTACAGGGTAAAAAATTCATATGAAGACTTACACAATTATATGTCCACTTACAGTAGCCCCATAGGGCAGTGAGGTTAACTAGAAACTTTTTAAAAATAGAGGTCTCAAAAATATATAGATATGTCTCAAAATAAGAGAACGAAACATACTTCCTTCTCTACCAAGTCCACCACTGAATAGCGAAAATAAAACGCCACTGAAAGAGTTAAATCAGTTAATGCAGCTTCTACAGATATGTGTTCTTTTGCCATTTCTATTATTTTCATTGTACCACTTTCCGAGAGAGAAAAGAATAATCTTAAGGAACGTCAAAATAAGTTTTAAAGTGAGGCAGCAGGGTTAAAAAACTGACTTTCTTTTCACCTAATTCCTTATCTCTTAAAGAATATCAACCACATGTAGAACTATTCTTGGAAAGAGACATCCTGTGGAGTCAGAGAAAGGTAAGTAAAGTAGGAAGAGGGAGCTGTATGGGGGGAGGGGGGAGTTGAGGCCATATCAGAAGACATGGTAGTTTAGACAGAGCTGGGAGATTGTGTTGAGAGCTCCCATCTCTCATTCCCTTTTTTAAAAAAGCAATGAGAAGTGATTTTTTAAATTTATTTTAAAAATAGCCAGGTTACAAGGGAAAAAGACTAATAACACTAAAGTTGGTAAGGATGTAGGGATACTCCAACTCATACATTGCTGGTGAAAGCATAAGCTGATACAACCACATTGGAAAAATGCTTAATATTATCTACTAAAACTATACACATCTTCCTTCTGACCTCAGAGCTCCACTTCTAGCAATATCTCCAATAGAAATAAGTACACATGTTCACCAAAGGCATGTATATAGGAGCGCTATTGGTAATAATTCTAAACCGAAACCATTTCTATGCATATAGAAGTCTATGCATATAGAAATCAGGGCAATGGTTACCTTTGGTGGAGGAGGACTAGACAGGGACACAGGGGGAGGGTCTATGTTTTCAATGTTCTGTTTCTTGATTTTAGAGAAGGTGTGCTCAGTTTATAATTCATCCAGTTGTTCAGTTGTGAGTTTTTCTGCATATGTATATTTTAGTATGTTTTTTCTTAAAATACATATGTTCTAAAATAAGTGAAAAATCTAGTTAAATCCAAGTAAAACTAAAATCCACAATGCTAAGTAAAGAAGAGGTCATCATACTGCCAGCCTCCAATACCAGAAGCACCTGGAGGAACTGAAGAGTTCAATTCCTAGGGACTGAGTGGTACCAAAGTACTCCAAAAGTGGCAAAGTATCAAAATTAGATTCACTAATGGAGGTGCCTAGATGGGTTCACTGCTTACAAGGGCAGTTTGCAACAATGGAGGGGCCTAGATGGGTTCACTGCTTACAAGGGCAGGTACAAGAGAGCTCAAGATCCTCTCTGAAATGATAACTCTAAAGCTGACTGGTTGAAAGGCAGACATGAAGCAGTCACACATAGAATCTGGGGAAATCTAAGGCTGGCCTTCATCACCATTGAAAAGGCACTCCAAGACCCAACAGAAGCCCTGCTTCTGGACTGAAAATCCATGTGGACCCAGGTGGTGGCAACTGCAGAACCAAGAGGGGAAAAAATGAGCCAGAGAAAGATTAAAAAAAAATACCCTAAAAGACCTTTATAACATATTTACAAAATAAAATATCAAATGATGAAACTAACACAAAGAAAGCACACACCAAACAAGAGAGTAAATAATTCTTAACAAAATGGAAATGACAGGAGTATTCTCCAAATGATTTTTAAAAGCATATTTCTATCCTCTGAGAAAATACAAAAAATGTTCATAATTTTTTTCAATATTGAAAGTGACTATGAAGGGAGATAAGAATATAGAACATATGAGTATAAAACATGATAAGCAAAGAAGTAACACATGATGTGCAAAATGTATGAGACACTTCTTAATAACCCCAAAGAGAAGATAATCCAAATAAATGTCTGTCAATTGCTGGATATACACTGTATCTGCAAAATGGAACACTATTCAACAATAAAAAAGAAAAAAGTACTGCCAGAGCTAATAACATAGATGAACCTCAAAGATATTACACTGAGCCAAAGAAGCCAAACATAAAAGACTACATATTATATAATTCCATTTATATAAAATGCCAAAAAAAAAAAAAAAGCAAATTTGACAGAAACCCTTCATTTTCTTTCACAAGGATTTCTGATTCACTTAACATCATTTTGGGAGTACTTCTGAAAGTCTTCTGAAGGACCTATTTGGAATATGATGACATATAAATAAGCAAAGACAAGATGAGTGTATGTACATGGTTTACCAGTGATGAGGCAAATATAGGGTAGGAGGAAAAGGGGATAAGGGAGAGTATTGGTTATTATCTCTTAAGGTCCAATAGGAAAAGGCATTATCTCACTGTGCTCCAAAATGCCATCCTTTTAGGTATACAGGAGAAAACATTTTTAGCCTGACCCTTATTTAGACCCATATAACCAGTTTGGCTACCTTCCTTAATGCTTGGGGAGAAGGGAGTTTATCTGAAAGATGCCAACAGTTTGCCTGACTATATTTTTTCTTCTTTATCTCCGTGTAGCTACCACTTCAAAATGCTAGGTTTGTTCCACTTGGAGTAGTTCCATCTGGAGCAAACATACAGTACCTTGGCTCACAAAAACAGGACATTCAGGGGAGCGATACCTTTGAATTCAGTAATCCAAACAGCCATATTTAATCTGGGCAGGAGTCAAGATGCTACACTTCTGTTTCCATTCTAAGTCCATCAAGGATTGATCTTAAGGCATACCTCCTAGAAGTTCCTTCCAGTGATTTCTAGGCTTCGAATTTAGAAACTGAACCAAATTTATTTCCATGCAATGTCCATAGACAGAAAATTCACTTTCTGTCCAAGTCCAATGGAGTCCAGTGTGTGTTGATATCTGAGACTGGGACCAGAACCTGGTATGCACCCAATACTCAAGAACAGAACTCCTATCCTAAAAAAATAAAGCCAAAAAAGTCTTTTCTTTGAAGTAGTGTGTAGAAATCTCACAGGGTAGTTGTTAAGGATTTGTGAAATATTAAAGATCTTTGAGTTTGGAGAATTGGCAGTGTAGCAATACAAAATTCTATTCCTTTTTGCCCCCCCCCCCTTTCTTAATAACCATGTTACATGACCTTCTAAAGTCTTTGTTCCCTTAGGAAATACTAGATGATTTCTAATAGTCTGTAAAACTTGGAAAAGAGAGCCATAGCACTGGTTCAATAATCATGAGAATTACTTTTAACTGCAATTTTTCAACAGAATGTTCATATAACTGTAAACCTTGGAATAATGCTTTGTCCTAGTGCACAAATGTCCCTTCATGTGTCTGTGTCATGGGCTCAGTATTCCCGCACCTTGGGTCTCCTTAAGACATGTCATTTGGCTCATGCATAATCTTGATCTCCAAAACAGACTTAAGGTTATAGATATAAGCATTATGGCCTTTTTCCTGGAAGTGCTGATCCCATCCTGGCTAGCCCTTCACCTTTAGCTCCAAGAATTATGATCCCACCTTCTCCCAATTGACACAAGACCAGCCTTTTTGGACATTAAAGTCTCATTCTTCCATGGATGCTGTGATTAAAGTTGCCTTCTAGTGCAGTCAACATTCTGGTGCTCTGTGAGGATTGTGAGCCAACATCTGTCAGCTGATGGCAACTTCTCTGTGTGTTTCTCACAGCTTTGCCATCCCCTGTCATCTCCTCATCTTACAGACATTCCCCCTATACCAGGCCCCCCAAAGATGTTATTCATCAAAGTGGCCTATGCTCCCACCTGTCATAGAGACAGATTGGTTTCTTGGAAAGAGGTGGCCACCTGGTTGGGTCCCCAGAACTCTGGAAGGGAGAATATTTCCCCCTCTCTTTTTCTGAGCCAAATTACTTCTAATTAAGTTTTTTTTTCTTCTTTTCAGTTTTCACTGTCCTCTTGGCAATCGGACAGAGCAAGGTCTGCCTACTGGGCCTTCACGGAGAATAAATAAAAGCTGGCCATTTTATAGGAAACTAAGAAAAAAAAGTTGACTTGCTTGAGGGATTTCTAAAACAAATTCTGCTTCTATGAGTCACAAAGAAAACACAGATATTAGTTTGTAATGAAACCAGAAACTCGAGGGTTATTCAGCCTAACGCTGCAGATCCCCCATAACAGGTGTTTATTTTAGAGACAACACACTTAAGTTTAGTCCTAGAAATAGAAAGATGCAGAAGGTAGAAAAAAAAAAAACAGCAAGAAGAGAGGAAAGTAGAAAGAAGAAGAGAAGGGGGAAGAAAGAAGAATGAGAGGAAAAAAGATAAAAGATGAGGAATTCTCTTCTCCAATTTGCTTACAGTTGGTGTGGAAAACAGTTCAGGTAATCCAAAGAGCTTCAACAAAAATGTATTTAAATGAGTACAGATGCATCCCTGATGCACAGAACATTCCTATGTGTTAATCTACCCCAAGAATATAATTCGTCAAAGGCAGTGTCTGGGTAGCTTTGTATACTCAGGAGGGTTAGCACGCTGATTAAGGCACACCTTTGCCACCCCACTCTTGTACTGCTTTTGACCAGGTTGAAGACTCTAATGCTTTTTTGTTTGTTTGTTTGTTTGTTTTACTTTGACCTCACTGCTGACCCTGGGGGAGAGCCACAAGGTCTCTCCTTCTGATGATCTCAGAATACAATTTGCAAATATTTTCCAACTTGACATTTTTACCCATCTTTTTGATCAAGTTTTGGGTCAAGAAATTGCTTTTAATGACTGTTCTCAAACTGAACTGGGTTGCCCCTGTGATCCCTCAACATTTGGTGGCAACTCCTATGAACAAAAACGAGAGGCCTTCTTCCTCAGCTCTCTTCAAAATGCCTTAATAGAAAACATGTTCTGCATTACACTTCTGCATGTTTTCAGCACAAATCTTTATTTACTACAGGGTTTTCTATGTACAAAGGGTGTTACTGATGGCAAATCATACCTGGGGGACCTATGGATCTAGATTCCTCAGGGGACTTTTGGGAAAAGAGTAATATGTAGTTCCCCTGATTATGTTAGCATTTCCAAAAAGTAGTCTGCTTTTCTTGGGTAGTTTTTCTAACCAAAATCAGAGGAAGAAGGGAGAGAGTTAAGAGAGTGAGAGAGACACAAAGACAGGAAGCAGGGGGTTGGCAGGGAAGTGGAAGAATTCCTTAAGCCCATTATTAGTCTGTAGGAATTCATCTGTGTTCTTAACTTCAATGCCCAGAAAATAATTCCATTCTGTTCCAACTGATAATCTGAAGGGAAGACTCTGCCAGTTGGGCACAAATGGGGTGAAACACTTCATAAATTCTTCATTGTAGCCAAAACTTGTACCTTCTCTGGACACCAGGGTCATTCAGTTATAACTGCTTCCCATTCATTTCTGATAAAAAAAAAAAAAAAGAAAGAAAGAAAGAGAAAGAAAGAAGAAGGAAGGAAGGAAGGAAGGAAGGAAGGAAGGAAGGAAGGAAAGAAGAAGAAAGAAAGAAAGAAAGAAACAAACAAACAAACAAACAAACAAAAAAACCCAAACTCCTCTTCTTTCTCTTTGGCTCCACCTGAAAGCAGGTGAGGAAACAAGACCTCCTCTCTTCATCATTTTGCCTAGAGTCACTGCTTCAGCTGGCCAACTTTGTAGCAGAGAATCTGGGCATCTCTACCTGGAGTATGCCTGTCCAACATGCTCTGATACTGTTAATCTTGGAGACTTTATCCCCCAGAACAATCCAGAGAAAGCTCTGCCATCCTCTTGGGTTGGGTTATGCTACTTTAACACTGGGATTAAATAGTCATATTTTCACATTGCCATCTGTTAATACCATTACACAGACTGACATGCATCTGGAGAGCCAGGAGTCACTTGGGAACACTGAGGCAGGGAACACATCTTGGCCAAGGAGACCCCTAACACATGACTGCTACCATAAGTCTTTGTGCAAAGTCAAACTTAAATGGGCATTCTCTATTGTCTAAAGAAAACCCATACAATAAACCTTGTTAAATTTTCCCTAACAGCATAGAAAGAACATGCAGATTTTTACCAGCATCCCAGGGCAAAGATTCATCTGACAGAGTATTGTTTCTTAATGTAATCCCAGTCTTCCTATAGGAGACCCTGATAAATTGTATGGATAATAGAGAATGCTATGAACAAAACATGAAGTGACTGATGTTCTCTTTGGTTTCCAACAATTTTCTAGTTTAGGACTCCACCTTTCCTTCTGATAAAAATTCCAGGGCCTATAAAGAGCTCGTGTTAAGCAAGATTAGGTCAGGAGAACAAATAGCTGAGTCATTACAAGAAGGCATTGAAGCTGGTTTAAAGGCTTAATTACCTCTACGCAGACCTGCATTTAAGAAGAGAAAGCTTTTAAGCCAGGCAAATCTTTAACAATAAGATGGCAGGCTGTGCCAGATGCAGAATCTTAAATCATTTCATTAAGAAGATTCCTGCCTTGGTCTACTCAGAAGGCCAATCTTGATCAGTATCTCAAGTGCCCTTTTTTTTTTTTTTTTTTTTTTTTTTGAGCTTTCCATGTGGTAAAGTATTGAATAATTACTTACTACTGGCTTTGAGGGTTCATTGCTTCTCCTTTGAAAACACAGCACATTGCACCTTCAGACCTGTGGGACTTGAAGAGCTATTATTTGAGATCTGGAAATGGAGGTGACACCTCTTCCTACCAACATCAGCCCAATCTTCAATAGTTGACTCCATGTAGACAAGATAATTCCTTAATCATACTTATGGGAAGGATGGAAGGTTCCTATCTCATTTCATCTTGAATTCAAAGGATTGGAGCCAAAGTCACCCATACTTACCAAGAACACCTCCTACAATTTCTGAAAGCCAAAAGAAATTCAAATACTCTTCAACAAAGTTATTTCCCAATGGTATTTCACAATTAAAATGAGAAGTGGTAAAAAAGGGAGTGCTGCAACTTCACGTTAGCATGAACAAAATGCTAATTAAAAATCTCTTTCTGCTTATCTTCAGAGATAGGAGATAAGCTCACGTTTATTTCACGGCATTCTAATGTAGGGGTCAGGGGAGAGAGCTCCCTTTTTTTCTGCTCCCTTAAATCCATCCTCTCCAATGGGGCTGCTTCTGGAAACAAGTTTTTAATTGAATTTCTCATCTTATATTGTAGCAACTTAGGATGAAATCTGCTGCTTGGTATGTTGGAAAAGCATGCAACTTAACATATAAGACAAATATAGAATATAGAAGCAATAGGAGACCAAAATTTCTTAGGCATTGCAGGGCCCAATTGTTGGGCTCAAGCGGAGAATGCTTTAGTTATATTCATATGGCAGAAATAGCCTTACTTTGGGTTTTATGTAAAAGGAAAACACTAATATTCTAGTTGGTTTTCCAAATGGAAGCAAAAAGAACATGGAGACTTCTCTACATTTCAGTCCCTTAGCCTAGACCATTGCAACTACAGTTCAATGAGGCTGGAAATCTCCCAGGGAAAAGATGGTACAGGTCTGAACTACATATCCTTTTGCTAATTTTAGCAAGATCATCTTCCATTAATGGGAAAGGTTTTTATACTACTCATGTGCATGGTTAAAATTCAGTCCTAACTCTCCCTGTCCTTTTTTTTTTTTTTTTTGAATGGGTCAATGTGTCAATTATTCCCTCCTAATGCCTTCTGGGTTTGGGAAGTGTTCAAACTATCTTTCCTTCCTGCTGCAATTAAATTTTGCAATGAACACATGTAAGGGCCTGCCTAGCAATTCAAAGTTTTTTCTATTTTTCTCTTGGCCTCTCCTGACCTGCAAGTCCTAATGATACCTCTAGTGTCTCTTGAGCTTTCGTTCTCCATGTCTTCTTTTCTGAAGATGGAGAGAAGGCTGCTCATTCTGCTTCCGAACCCAGGGGCTGGAAAAAAATCCCCCAAGTCTAACTCCTAAAAAAGTTAGCCATTCCAAAAAATAAGGGCTCATTTTTCTTCCAGGATCTCCTTTCAAAAAAAATCCTCTAAAAATATTACAAATTTCTTCTGAAGGGCAAAAATAAGAGGAGTTGATATACTAAGGCTCTTGAACCTTTAGCCCATTGATCCTTTCAGAATTAAAAACAAAATACATTAATTCTGTTACCTGTCTCTGTGATATGTATCTATTTGAACAATAGTATATTGCTTTCTTATCCCCTGTCCAGTTCTTTCTCCTTCCATACCATTGCTATCAGACCATAAATTCCACATATGCATCTTGTTTTAGTGTTTCCCACTAAGTCCTGTGATAGTGAGTATTTTTATCTGCTTTGTTCACAGTTGTACACTTAGTACCAAGAACAAGATATGGAACATAATATGCTCTCAATAAATATTTGCTGAATGATTTTCATAATGTTGATCATTAGATGTGACATCACCTGCTGCATTTCTAGCACCAAGCTGAGTGTTGAGATCACCAAAGATGTGTGAGACCTCTGGTGTCCGCTCGAGGCATCCACTTCTTAGATCCAGATAAGAGTGGATCCAACTCCTCATTCATGGTTTAGAAGAGGTCCTATCATCATTTCTCCTAGCTCCTAGGGAGAGACAGGACATTATACTCATGGTTCCCCCTCACTCTGATTTCTGGCTTCTACCTTGATCTTCAGCCATCTTGACATGGCTTCATTCTACGCCACAAGGACACAAGTTTTGTGTAATTTCACAGTCACCCACAGAGTGCCATGAAACACAACCTTAAGTTAAAATTTTGAAGATGCCTGCTCTGAACAAATCCTTTCAAATTTGCCTTATTGTTGGACAATCCTTCACTTTTTCCCTTCTCTTCTCCGTTCCCTGACCCCAAATGCAGCTCATTTTCATCCTTATGCTATGTCCTTGACTGTGAATCTGTTGCCTCTGTGAAGCCACCTTCTCCATCAGACAATTTATTTAAACATTTTCATAAAAAGAATAGTTCTTCCCTAACAGGAGTTCTTACATCAGTGGTTAAGATAATAGTTTTGTTTAGCTTGCTATATGCTAATGGCAGAAAGAACAGAAAACAGAATTCCTGGGATTAGTTAGGAGACAGATGGGGAGAAGAATGAAAGTCAGGGTATACAGCTCAAGAGGTAGCAGATAAGACATGCCTGGAATTGTCTGTACTTTTTTTTTTTTCTCTTTAAAATGTCTTATAGAAATTTAATTAAGCTAATAAATCTAAATTCTGAGGCTTTGAGTATCCAGTTCTTTTTTTTTAATAGATTTATTTTTAATTGGTGTTCAATTTACCAACATACAGAATAACACCCAGTGCTCATCCCGTCAAGTGCCCCCCTCAGTGCCCATCACCCATTCACCCCCACCCCCCGCCCTCCTCCCCTTCCACCACCCCCAGTTCATTTCCCAGAGTTAGGAGTCTTTATGTTCTGTCTCCCTTTCTGATATTTCCCACACATTTCTTCTCCCTTCCCTTATATTCCCTTTCACTATTATTTATATTCCCCAAATGAATGAGAACATACAATGTTTGTCCTTCTCCGATTGACTTTATCTGGTGCACAGTACCTTAGAGTTGCTTAGGAATCTATGTTGTAGAATCCTAATCAAGGCTTGACTTACTTTTTCACTAGAACATTTTTCAATTTTGATTTCTCAGGTTTAAACTTAACATCTGTTAAACCAACAGCAAATAGCCATTTTAAGGATGGAAATTTCAGACACAGTAGTAGAGGTATATAGGAAATTTTTCCTCCCTGAGGATTATTTCTCAAAGAATGGTTTTGGGGGTCTAATAAAACAATACATAGAATCTGATGAAACTCCTTTTAATGAAATCTAAATCCTACTTCACACTAGTAGATTATGTTGATAAGTAATCCCAGAGGAAAGAAGTAGAGGACTGGGGGGATCCCTGGTTGGCGCAGTGGTTTGGCGCCTGCCTTTGGCCCAGGGCGCGAACCTGGGGACCCGGGATTGAGTCCCACCGTCGGGCTCCCGGTGCATGGAGCCTGCTTCTCCCTCTGCCTGTGTCTCTGCCTCTCTCTCTCTCTCTCTCTCTCTCTCTGTGTGACTATCATAAATAAATAAAAATTTATTTAAAAAAAAAAGAAGTAGAGGACTGGGGAGAGTAAAATATGGAAGAAGAGAGCCAGTGGAACCATACAGATGTCATACAGAATGCATCTCACATTGTCTGAAGCACATTTTTTTTTATTCTAAAAGAATAGTCAATTCAATCTCAGCTGAACTTTTTATAACCACATAGGAATGGGGAAGAAATCAAAGCATACACTCCACCAATGGTGGGAAGCCTGAAAAATCACCCCTCCTTGAGCAAAAATCCATAAGCTCTATTCTCTAAAATTGTAAGGTATTTAGTATAATAGTAACAGGGTATAACATAATAATAACTGTCCTCTCTTGAGTACTTCCTTTTATCCAGTGATCAGGGCACCTCAGACCTTAAGTGAATTATGTTTTCTGGGGCTGATGGACCCGCAAGATTCTCCTTCCTATGGAGAGGTCATCATTATTCTAGGACTCAAAACATTCCTGCAAATAATATTTTAAATTAGCATCCACCATTCAAAATTAAATTACTACAAAGAATGAAACTAGACTCATTAAGCAAGCAAATATGACCTATAACAGAAACAGATCTACAGATGCAAACTAATATTTTTGATGAACACATATGCAAAAATTCTAAAAATATTAGCAAAAGAATGGAGGAACTTATACAACTCACCAAGAAAACAATCTGATTAATCGGCAGAGAATTTGAGTAGACATTTTTTCAAAGAATATATACAGATGACCAACAGATACATGAAAAGATGTTCAACATCACTAATCATCAGGGAAACGCAAATCAAAACTTCAATGAAATATCACCTCACACTAGGGACAATGACTAGTATTAAAAAGGCAAAAAATAACAAGTGTTGGTGCCTTAAAAAAAAAAAAAAAAAACAAGTGTTGGTGAGGATACAGAGAAAGGGAACTCTAATGCACTGTCCGTGGAAATGTAAATCGGTACAAGAACTATGGAAAACAATATGGAGCTTCCTCCAAAAATTAAAAATAGAAATACCATGTTCCAATAATTCTACTACAGAGTATTTACCCACAAAAAAATGAAAATACTATCTTGAAAATAAACCCCTATGTTTACTGCAATATTATTTACAATGACTCAGATATGGAAATAACCTAAATGTTCTTGATAATTGAATAAAGATGTGGTCTATACATACACATACACACACACACACAGGATTACTCAGCCATAAAATAGAATGAATTCTTGCCATTTGCAACAGCATGGATGACCCTAGGAAGTATTATTTTAAGTGAAATAAGTCCAACAGAGACTTATATTTGCCATATAATTTCACTAATATATGGAATCTGAAAAACAAAAACCAGACTCCTAAATATAGAGAACAAACTAGTACTTGCCAGAGGGAAGACAGACGGGAGTATAGGCATGTGATATTTTAACTTTTTAATAATTTAATAGTTTCTTTCCTAATCTAAATTTTTAATAAAGATAAAAATAAATGGAGGATAGAAGTATGACAAAAAGTAATTGGTTCTTTGGCTACTCATATGAATTTCAACTAAAATACATAAACCAAATAACTTTTAGGATATTTAACTATCACAGAAAATGGAAAATTTCACCCATCCAAATATATCAGCCAGTTTTTTTTTATTTTTTTTAAAGAAAGCAAAAAACAAATGTCCTATTACTCTAGGATATTAACTCTATTATTATTCTATCCTCCTACTTCATTATTGCCAGGTATGATTCACTCAATATTTGGGTCTTATACAAAAAATACATTCAGTGCGCAACTAAAATTCAAATTTAACTTGGTATCCAGCATTTTTATTTGTTAGATCTGGCAACTCTATATTACCAGATGTACCACATTGGGTAAATAAATAAATAAATTCTACTTTGTCACCACCATTCTTAAGAATAGCTTTATTCTTTTGCATTTTCCTTAAGCATATGATGCCAGTGTTCCTCCTTTTTGGGTTGCTTCAACCTCTCTATCCTCTAAACACAGCCACCTCAAATGTTGAAAATCTTTGAATCAATTCTTTGCCAATGGGTTTACTTCAGATTTGATTTACTATTCAAGTGCTTTAACTCTACACCAAAACTCAATGATTCTCGTAACTAGGCTTTCAAAAGGGGAAAATATGGTGGTGCAAAATACAGAAGAGTTGATGAAGACAATGGAAATCCTGGCCTTACAGAAATAAAGTATCTTCTTGACCAATGTACAGGAAAGCTGAAGGAGTCCCAGGCTTTGAAGTCTTACCAGCCTGGCTACATTCTTGGCAATGGTGATCATTAATCAAATGAACTTTCAATGATCTGCTTATCTGTCATCTATTTCTTCATTAAAAAAAAAAATGTGTCGGGGATCCCTAGGTGGCTCCGCGGTTTGGCGCCTGCCTTTGGCCCAGGGCGCGATCCTGGAGTCCCGGGATTGAGTCCCGCATCGGGCTTCCGGTGCATGGAGCCTTCTTCTCCCTCTGCCTGTGTCTCTGCCTCTCTCTCTCTCTCTCTATGTCTATGAATAAATAATAAATTTTTTAAAAATGTGTCAATAGATACATATTGGTTTGATTCTTCAATGAGGTAACAAATGCAAAGTAGTTGTAGAATAAATTTTGAAATAATATTTTATATATCGTTCATTCTCGGTAACATCTACTGCCTTGGCCATGAAGACTAAATTAGTAATTATCTTAGCAAGAACGAAGAGGACATCGCCTTCATGTTAAGGTTTGTGTTTCAAAACAATAAGTAGTGTGGTATGCTGGTAAACATTTAATAAAAGTCCTTATTTGTAGCCATAATTTCTGTGGTGAAAATACTCCCACCATGCCTGATTTCAACCCACCAATGTGACATTATTGCACACAGAGTTGGCAAAGAGATGTGCACAAGCATTTGGGCTAGAATAGTGGTTTTTTTTTTTTTTTTTTTTTTTTTTTTTTTTAGTATTCCCAAAGCCAGATTTTACTTTTTAGCCCTAAGAGAAAGAAGATGCAGGATACGATGTGCTACAGTTTTCTGCTACCCAACATAAAAACTTCTCTTAGGCTAAGTGATTCAGAGGTAGGAAAATTCAAACACTATTGTGTTTCCTCTTTGGAATTCTGGGAGGCCTTCCTGAGGTTAGAAAACCTGTAACTGTGTGCCACTGTTAAGCACACAAAGGGCCTATGATAAGTCCTTGGACATGCATGTCTTAAAGACTCCAGTGGGAAAAATGGAAATGTTGGCTGAGGCATGGATGCTGCTGTGGAATGCCCAGAGATACTCCCTTAAGGGACTGTCACCTAAGGACTTTGTTAGTTCTTTTCAATTCTCTACCCTGTATCATAGGAGTCAGAAGCCTGAAAACTGCATTTTCCAGACTGCTATGCCTGAAGGAAGGAAAAGGAAAGGGAAGAAGTAGAAGAGAAGGAAACCTCAATCTCAGTGCTGCAAGCAGATCTCATCTATGGCAAGATCCTACTCCCAACCCCTCTGATAGATACCTTCTCATCCGCATGTTCTAAAATTCTTCTAGTATTTGGATCTGACTGAATTGGAAAGGCCTACTATAGTTGATTCATTGTCAATGAACTGTAGCATAGTTATTTTCGAAGTTTAAGAGGAGTCATGCTCAGGTTTAGAATTTTTCTAACACCTCCATTTTTCTTTCTAACACCATTATTCTCTCTTTTCCTTTATTGAGACACTCAGTGTTTATTTAGGCATTGTGCTTATTCTGAAAAACCAGTAGTCCTACGCTTTCAAACAGTTTATGGCCTAACATGGGTAGGAGACAGGTGGACTAGAAACTAAAGTACAGTTAAATATAACACAGGTTAGCCTAGAAAGGCTGTCAACTTGGTCTCACAGGGTTATAGAAGACTTCCTTGGGAACATGATTTCCAAAAAGAGATATAGAGCATTAGAGACTTAAGTTGCAAATTGAATGTAAGGTGAGAGGAGAGAGCTCCCCCAGGTGAGGGTACTTCTTAGCAAAAGGGTGTGATTAAAAAAAAAACAAAAACAAAAAAAAACAAAAAACAATTTAAAAAAATTCAAAAACGTGAGGAACTTTGAGTTCAGAGCAATGGGCCCAGCACAGAAAGTCCCTTGGAATGTGGAAAGATCAGAGGTGCCACTCTCCCTGTTGCCAACCCACCATCCATGGCCCAATCAACTGGCCAAGAAAGAGAAGCTGGAAAGTACAAAACAGTCACTAATCTCAGTGCAGCAGTTAGAGAACAGCAGTGAAATGTGGTGAAGAGCTGATAGGCTGTGAACAGATGGAGGACATAGTGCCAAAGAGAAATTGATTGGACACACAAGTAGTAGAAAGTTCTTGCTGGGCAAGCAAACACCCACAGAAACTATAATTCTGCATCTAATTCTAGTGTGTGGCATTCCCATCCACCTCCCAAACACCCTCCCCAGCTGGGTGTCCTACAATTCAACTCAATTCTGACACCATCTACCTGGAGATTGCGCCAGAGCCCAGTGGTTAAGGGCTCAGTCTCACAAGACTGCTTCCTCCCCCAACTTTAGATGCAAGTCTCAAATTCATGCTGTCTGTGTTTCTGACCGACCAGCTATAGATAGGAGGTTTTGAAGACTCGCTTCTTAGGTACCTTTAATTTGTTAAGAGTGGCTCACAGAACTCAGAGAAACATCTGACCATATTTATCATAAAAGGAACTCAGGAAGAGCCAGATGGAAAAGATGTAGAGGACAAGGTATGAGGAAAGGTGTGTGGAGCTCTCAAGCTCTCTGAGTGCACTGTACTACTTTCCCTGAATTTCCCTGTGTTCCTGACCTGGAAGCTCTCTCCAAGCTCTCTGTGGAATTTTTACACAGGCTTCATTAAAAAGACTGTGGATTAAATAACTAGCCATTGGTGACTACACTCCATCTCCACCCTCTTTCACTTTCCCTGGAGTTCTGGGGTTGAGGGTGAAAATTCCAACTCTCAAATTACAGGATTGGCTCCCAGGGCAAGCACCCCATCCTTAGGTGTTTACCAAAAGTCGCTTCATTAACATAACAAAAGATTTCTCTCTTCACAGGAAATTGCAAGGTTTTTAGTGTCTCTGTTCCAGAAAAGGGAACAAAGTCCAAATATACATATTTATTATAAATTATAACATCACAATATCTCAGAAGCTATGCAAAAAATCCCCACAGGTTCCAGGTCCAATTTACTTAACATTCCTAGGAGGTCTGCTGAATATAAGCATATGGAAAGATTTTCATTATCGGCTACTGATATTACCTTTACTACACAGAAAACTCAAGAACAATTCAAGGTAATCTTTTTTTTTAATAATAAATTTATTTTTTATTGGTGTTCAATTTGCCAACATACAGAATAAAACCCAGTGCTCATCCCGTCAAGTGCCCACCTCAGTGCCCATCACCCAGTCACCCCCACCCCCTGCCCTCCTCCCCTTCCATCACCCCTAGTTCATTTCCCAGAGTTAAGAGTCTTTCATGTTCTGTCTCCTTTTCTGATATTTCCCACTTATTTTTTCTCCTTTCCCCTTTATTCCCTTTCACTATTTTTTATATTCCCCAAATGAATGAGACCATATAATGTTTGTCCTTCTCTGATTGACTTCCTTCACTCAGCATAATACCCTCCAGTTCCATCCACTTCGAAGCAAATGGTGGGTATTTGTCGTTTCTAATGGCTGAGGAATATTCCATTGTATACATAAACCACATCTTCTTTATCCATTCATCTTTCGATGGACATGGAGGCTCCTTCCATAGTTTGGCTATTGTGGACATTGCTGCTATGAACATCGGGGTGCAGGTGTCCCGGCGTTTCATTGCATCCGAATCTTTGAGGTAAATCCCCAGCAGTGCAATTGCTGGGTCGTAGGGCAGGTCTATTTTTAACTCTTTGAGGAACCTCCACACAGTTTTCCAGAGTGGCTGCACCAGTTCACATTCCCACCAACAGTGTAAGAGGCTTCTCTTTTCTCCACATCCTCTCCAATATTTGTGGTTTCCTGCCTTGTTAATTTTCCGCATTCTCACTGGTGTGAGGTGGGATCTCATTGTGGTTTTGATTTGTATTTCCCTGATGGCAAGTGATGCGGAACATTTTCTCATGTGCTTGTTGGCCATGTCTAGGTCTTCCTCTGTGAGATTTCTGTTCATGTCTTTTGCCCATTTCATGATTGGATTGTTTGTTTCTTTGCTGTTGAGTTTAATAAGTTCTTGCAAGATACATCCACGAAGGCAAAAGAAACAAAAGCAAAAATGAACTATTGGGACTTCATCAAGATAAGAAGCTTTTGCACAGCAAAGGATACGGTCAACAAAACTAAAAGACAACCTACAGAATGGGAGAAGATATTTGCAAATGACGTATCAGATAAAGGGCTAGTTTCCAAGATCAACTCAAGGTAATCTTAAAGTAACATTTGTCCCAAAGTCCCCCAGGGGTTAGTAGGGTACACATTATTAGAACAGATATTTTATGTTGCTTGATTATAAGTAAATTTAGTATAGAAAAATATATTGCTATTTTTTCAGCCACACTTTACAAATAAAGTTTTAAATCAATGAACCAACAATGGAAGATACTACTGGTCTTCAGCATTTGTTCAGAAATTCTGACACAAGCAATTCATTAGGGAAGGGAAAAAAAGATTATCCACTTGAAATTTCTAAGTAGTCCTTTTATTCTTGGTCAGAGAGCTGTATCTCTTTCTTTATGAATCCTGAGGCCAGCAAGGAAGGTTCCAATTTTCCAACATTAAGGGAGGATAACTGCAATTCCAGGATAACAATTCAACTGATTAGTTCAAGAAGATGCCTGGAGTTGCAACGCTGGAGAAATGTGGAGTTTCTGGCAATAAAATCATCTGCCAGCACTAGCCCAATACACCCTGTTACAGGCATTCTTACACAGCTAGACAGTGACCAAGTAAGGGAGGCCATTAGGCACAAAAGCCTTTCACTTACAGAACATAGCAAGTGTACCACATATATTTGGCTTGCTCACAAACTAAAAAGATAAACCTTTTCACTGCAAAAAGAAATATAAAAAGGGAGTCTTGGTATATCCAAAACATTATGAGTGTATGATACAATGTGCTAGATTAAGTTCAAGTGTCTTAAACACAAAAATATCACCCTTGAGTCATTTGTTCCAGTGACAACTTGGAGACTTGTTGCTTTAGGAAACCAGAAGACCACATGAGCACACTGGGGACGGAAAGAAAAAAAGAGCCTTCCCTCTGCATGGCAGAGCCTACAGCATGAGAAATGGGAAGGGCTATGAAGCATTGAGGAAAGCCTACAGTGATGTTGTTGATATAAGGCTCACATCTCTTAAGTGCAACCAGACACAGAATAACTCCCCTTCTCAGGAGGTCCTGCTACATGGGGAACTGGAAATGAGCAGCTCTATATAGGCTAATCTGAAGACTCTCCTTGCCCAAAGCATCTCCTCAACTGCCTGCCACAGAGCCTGAAGGTTTCTCAGGCGGTTCCTTTCTATTAACACACTGTCCCAGGAAGGTTCTCCTTTAAAATGCTAACATGTTTCCAAACGAGAGTTTTACTAACATTACTTTTTCTTTACAGGAAAAAACAGCTGTTGAATACCTGATTTATGCTCCAATCTTTCTAAGAAATTTCCTTAAGGAGTCAAATGTTATTTAAAGCATTATCAACAATCTGTTCTTAAACATTTTGGACCAATATTCACAGCAATCTCTACCCTGTAGAACTTGATGGATTCACAGTGTTCCCTGGCCAGAAGCTCTCCAGTGAAGCATCTGTACGTGGATTCTTCTTGATGCTGTCCACTCCAAGAAGTGAGACTAAATGGAGCAGCAGCAAGATCCAGAGGCTAGTATTTCACCCATAGAAAAATAACTGGTTGTCGATCAGTGCAGGAGAATGGGAGAGAAGGTTACGGTCAGGAGCAGGAATGGAAAAAAAAAGGAGGGGAAAAAGAACTGCATTCACAAATTGTTCAAAGAGTACAGGAGCACAGAAAAGTAAAATATCAACAATGGCAGAAACCAAAAATGTTTGGAAAAAAGCTATTTCATGTTTGAAGAAAATTCTGCCTTGAGATTGTGGTCAGAGAATCCCAACTTCCCAGGTGTGTAAAAACAATACTTGGCTGAATAGTGAATAAAAATATCCATCACTATTAGTGCATGCTGGAAAGAAAAAAAATGGGGAAATTTCCATGGACACTGAGTTTTCTGGATAGAATTATTTCTGCAACCTGCTCTTTTTATAAGTGTCACAACCAGCTGGGTATAGAACAGGGACCATTCTCTTTTGTATAATGGCACATAGACTAATCTAACTTGGGAGTCCTGGATGACAGAGCCCAACACCTCTAAGCCTGATTACTTTGCAAACTTCCAAAAGGAGTTTCATTATTTTTATTTTAGTTTTCATTTATTTCTGGCAATACAGAGAGCATTGCAAGGCAATATAGGTTTCTCTGATTTCCGTGATTTTTATATAGAAAGCAAAAGGCAGTTATCTCCTCAAAAAGTAATCTTAAATCTGAAGCTAATTCATTAATTATCCAGATGTTAGCAAAAAGAACATCTAATCATTATTGTTGTTTAACCCGTCAGCCAAACTGAAGGCAACAGCCAACATCATTAACAAATGCCATGAGGATAATTAGTTAAATTTTAAATGCAAGCAGCAATTTTATCAAATTATTTTAGGTGGCTGAAAAATTATTACTGTTCTAGAACCACAAAGTTTTTTCCAAATTTTATATCCACTTGTACAAAAATCACTAAAGAAAATAAATGCTTTAAGATCTCATTTGAAAGAACCCAACAGATATTTCTTAAATCCTAATATTTTGACTAGAAGAATATGTTTAAATCAAAAAGAATGGAAAATAGCATGCCTTGGTCTGAGGAATGCTAGTGTTCTTTCCATGGCAGCCTCACTTGGGCCAAGTGAGTATAATTACTTCTATGGAGCCAGTCTTTTTTTCAAAGGCTTGATACTTCTCCATTGCCTCCTGGAATTGCTGAAAGCTACAATGATTCACTTGGGTACAATTACAAGCACTGCTTTTCAGAGTGTTATATAAATACTGCTTAGAAGGAAGAAGGAAGCTGAAAAGATAAATCGGTAACTGGGAAAACTTTCAGAGATTTTACTTTCACCATTTGTGATTACTTGGTTATGGAATCATAGATTAAAAAAAAAAAGCATGTGCTTCTGTTGCTACTGTCTATAGCAAAAGCCAAACAAAAAATACAATGGTCCCAGATAAACACTTGTACGTACAGATACACACATGCATACCACCAATATTTGTAAGAAAACTGTGAGATACACATGATTATTCTCTTGGCTATTTCTGATCCTGTATAAGGAGATATGAAATGTTTTGTCATATGCAGACTTTAGAGAAGAAGGAATGGGGGGGTGGTTCCTTTTCTCACAGCAAGGCCACATTCCAGTGTGCCCCAGGATAAACTGACTCGTGAAAAACTACTCTTTTAAGAATACCAGGACCACACAAGTCAGGTTCAAGGTCCAGAAGTCAATTGTTGGTAGGGAAAAACCAGATTCTGAGGGGAAAAGAAAGAGAACTCCTTCTGTATTTCTCTACTTTCCTCTGTGGCCAGAATCTACCATTAGAGGAAAAACTGTGCAGATACTTCATCCTACTCTCTACAGTTCTTAAAACAGATCTCCACCCTTCTCTCCTTTATTCTAATATGCCTTGTGGCAAGGCAAAGTTCCAGTGGTGTCATTTAAACATAAAAGCAAAGCCACAAAAATGTACTGCCTCAATCTGAATTCCAGAACATAAAAGTGATACTTGGTTTACCTTCAGACCTGTTCTGTATATGAACTTTGGCCTATTTTTGGTTTTTGCCAGATACTGGAGCACTCTTGTCCATGGCTGGCATGGCTCCTGTAGCCCCCCTTTCACCTGAGCACCACTCTCAGAGATTCTGGTTGGTCAAGGGTGGGGAACTGGAAGAAGCATGAGAATTTGCATTTCTAACAAGTCCCCAGGTGCTGCCTCTGTTGTGGTTCTGAGGAGCCCACTTGAGTAGCACTTGTCTAGAACTGTTGACAGACACAAACACAGAGAGTAAGAGAACTCATTAGTTCATGGATTCATTCCTCTAACATTAGTCACATATAGCCATGCTCAGGCCTTCTGCCAGGTTCTGTGATACACATCTGAATAAAAAGCCCAGGGCAGTAAGATAGGCATATAAGTTTAATAATATGTTATAGGTGGTATAAATAGAAATATGCACAGAAGAGAATGGGGTGCAAAGGAGGCTCAAGTTATCTGAATGTGTGGGTGGAGCCAGAGGCTGGCATGAAAAGTCTGAAGAGAAAATTATATTTGGGTGCATCTTGAAAGGAGAGTCCAGAATCACCAGTAGGCTAGCACTGTGGCCTAAGTGCTACAGGAGAGAATGCATAGAGACATAGAGGTTCTATAGAGACATACAACCTCAGAAAGAGGGAGAGAATGGAGACTGGGCATAAAACTTGAATAGTCTTAAATAGTCAAGGCATGGTTACAATAGGAGCCCTAAAGAAAGCAATGGGTTAAAGGACAAAAAGGATATGAAAGTGCTAATGAGATAGAATCACAGGAATTCAAACAACTGAATAAGGGGAATGAAGGAAAGGAAGCAATCAATGATAGGAGATCACAGATGGGGGAATAAAACAAGTTCATGTCTGGACTTGTCAAATTTGGGGTGCCTATGGGGCACAGAGGTGGATCTCTTAGGCATTTGGACATATAAAGCCTGGAGCCCAGTAAACAAATTTGGGCTGATAGTCAACTTTGACCTACCAGTAGTTGAATCTTGCAAGTGTATAAGATTATCTTTTTGTTTATTCATTCATTAAATGTTTCCTGAGCACTTATCACATGTCAGGCACATATAAAAAGTCTATCCGTTTTCTGTGAGGACAAATTATCACAAATTTAGTAGCCTAAAACAACACACACTTATTATCTCTCACTTTTCTTAGTCACAAGTCTGGTAGGTTGGGCTGATTTCTCTGATCCACATTTTACAGGGCTGAAATCAAGGTGTAGGCAGGGCCATGTTCCCTTCTGGAAGCTCTGAGAATGAATTTGCTTCCAGGCACAATCAGGTTACTGGCAGAATCCAGTTCCTTGTGGTTGTAGGACTGAAAGCCCCATTTCCTTGCTGGCTGACAGTCAAGCTTTGGTCTCCACCTAGAGGCTGTCTGCATTCTTTCTCTTGCTTTCCATAAAGCACTCTTCGGCAACTAGGTAGAGGCCCTTTCTGGCTTCAAATCCCTCTTCCTTTCTGCCATGCCTCTCTGCAATCATCTTCTGAGGTATCTCTCAAAGAATTCTCTCTGCTTGTAAGGAGTCACATGAGTAGACTGGGCCATAGCCTTAATTAGATCTGAAAAGTCCTCTTTGCTGTATTCACAGAATCTAAGAATCAAGCCTGGGCATCTTTGAAGGTCATTCTGCCTATCGCAGGGAATGACAGTTTCTACATTTAGCAAAACAGACACAATCATTGCCTTCATGGAATTTACAGAGTAGACCAGAAGGATGGTCAATCTAAATCAAATGACTACCCAAAGAATTATATAATAAGATATAATTGAAATCTCTGAAGGAACATCAGAATATAAAACATTTGGTGAAGAAAAATGCCAGTTGATCTGATCTGTAAAGAGAAGGAAAATTTCACCAATGGCAAGAAACTGGGTTGAGATCTGAAAGCTGGTTGGCAACTAAACAGATGGAAATGGCAAAGGGAAGAGCATTTCAGAAGGAAGAGACAACACATACAAATGTCTGGAAGTGAATGTGGCATAAAGAACTGAAAGACAGCAGGAGTGGCTGAAGCAAAAGAAATACTAGAGGTGGGGATCCCTGGGTGGCTCAGGGGTTTAGCGCCTGCCTTTGGCCCAGGGCATGGTCCTGGAGACCCGGGATCGAATCCCACATCAGGATCCCGGCATGGAGCCTGCTTCTCCCTCTGCCTGTGCCTCTCTCTCTCTCTCTCTCTCTCTCTGTGTGTGTGTGTGTGTGTGTGTGTATGTCTAATGAATAAATAAATAAAATCTTAAAAAAAAAAAAAAGAGGGGATCCCTGGGTGGCTCAGCGGTTTAGCGCCTGCCTTTGGCCCAGGGCGCGATCCTGCATCGGGCTCCCTGCATGGAGCCTGCTTCTCCCTCTGCCTGTGTCTCTGCCTCTCTCTCTCTCTCTATGTCTATTATGAATGAATAAATAAAACCTTTAAAAAAAAAAAGAAATACAAGAGGTGGTGGAGGACACAGAGACTGGGCAGATGGAAGGATATGGGAAAGGTGTTTGCTTTTCTCCTAAGGGCAATGCAAAGACACTGATAAGCTTTCATGAAGGAAATGTCGTGTTCAGATTTTAATTTTTATAGGATTATTTTGACTGCAGTCTGAAGAAAGTATTGCAAGTGCCAAGAGAGCTATAGTCTTAGAAATGCAGTTCTGTGGTCCCAGAATAAGAAGATAAGATCTTCAAACTGCAGCAAGACAGTCAAAGGGAAGAAAATGAATAGATTTAAAAGATGCTTCGAAGGCCTGTCACTCAAGATTCTTGTTATGTGTAACCTGAACTCTTATACAGGTGCAAAAGAGAACACAGTTTTAGTGATGAGTACTTGAAGAGTACTGAGTACTTGAAGAAATTCAGCCCCAAATTCAGGAAACTATGGATGGCACTGACTGAAGCCAGGGGCACAAGTGCCCAGGGGCCTTGTCACTCATCTCTCAAGTACAATGGGTTCCTTCCTTGTAAATGGAGCAGACGAACCAAGACTGAAGATGGAGACAGAAGAAGGGGACATCATGCCAGCAGTCCAAGATACCCATCTTTATAATCAGAGAAGAGAAAATCTTTTAAGTTCAACTCCATTTAGGGAGCTGCGTGGCTTAGTGGTTGAGCATCTGCCTTTGGCTCGGGGCATGATCCTGGGGTTCTGGGATGGAATCCAGCATCAGGGTCCCCACAGGGAGCCTGCTTCTCCCTCTGCCTATGTTTCTGCTTCTCTGTATCCCTAACTGACCAATTAAATCTTTAAAAATAAATAAATTCAACTCCATTTTTTAAAATCTCCCAATTTTAGTCAAATTTCAATCACCTGTTTACCACTAAAAAAAAAATAATAATAAAAAATAAAAAAATTAAAGAAAAACATTGTGGTTAGGGGTAAGGTACTTAATATTGCAGGGCCCTGCTAATTTCCAGGCATATTTCTCAGCAAAGATAGCTGAGAAAATTGAATAATAAGTGTTAGGCACAAAAAGCAAAGTTGATAGCATGTTAGCATATGTAGGATATGACACATCATAAAGAGTTGTTCAAAATAATCCCTACATCAATGGCTTGAGCATCTAGATAGTGATGACCAAATGATGATTTAGCTCATGGGCTAAATCCTATTTTTATAAATGAATTCTTGCTAAAAACACAACCATGCATATATTGGTTTACATACTGCTTCCAGTTCCTTGATAATATAATGGCAGAGTTGAGTAGTCATAACAGAAATTGTATGGCCTTCAAAGCCTAAAATAACTATTATTTCACCCTTTATGGAAAATGCTTGCCAACTCCTGGTCTAAGTGGACAGATATGTCTTTCCCTTTTGAGGGATCAAATTTGTAGAAAAGAACACACATTTGGTTTTCGACATGTTGAATTTAGGTGCTTCTGAGATATTCAAGTTTTGTAATAGCAAATATATGTTTGGATATTTGAAGTTCAGGGTTTTTTGTTTTTATTTTTATTTTTTTAATGGCTCAATGAGGAATTTAATTATTTCCCATACTCTTTGAAGAGACTTGCTGTTTTGTAACCACGGTAACAAGTTACCATTATAACCCGTTTTAAATCAGCTTAATCAATCAATGATAACATGCTCAGCAGAGAACAGGTTTTTGAAAGCCAGCCAATAAATAACAGTGCCCCTCTTTTGAAATACAGCCAGTTGGCAAGAGCTTCACTCCAGTGAACATACTGGAAAGTCAACTAATTCACAGTTGTCTTACCCAAGCAACCATGCTTCCACAGCTGATGTCAACCTATTCTGTTACCTGTGTACTTCCTAAAAATCCAATTTAAAATGAATAGTCTGCTTTGTTTGGAGAGACTACATCTAAAAATCCGAACTCTTCCTATTTCAGTAATAAATTCAGCTTTGTGTTTCAGTTAATAAATGGTGGTTTCTTCCTTTAACTTAGGCTAAGATTTTTTAAGAATGCAATTAATGATTATTGGAACAAGTAACCCTACAAATTTCATCTTTTTTTTTTTTCCAAGTAGGCTCCATGTCCAATAAGGGGCTTTAACTCATGACGCTAAGATTCAGAGTTGCATACTCTACAAACTGAGCCAGCCCAGGACCTTGCTAGCCTGTGATTTTTTTTAAAAAAATAAAGGTCTTAAATGCATAAATAGATTTGGCCATGGGAGAAGAAATGACTGTTTAGGGAGAAGACAGTATGTGAGGAATCAAGAGAGGCAAGAATGAAGTAATACAAACCCCAACATTTAATAATTATGTAAAGGAGGAGAATATTACCAAAGAGACAATGAAGGATAGGCCATGGAGATAGGAGGAAAACCAAGAATGTATGCTGCCATAAAGCTGAAACCAGAAACTGTTTAAAAAATTAAGTCAGAGTCAAACATCAATGAAAACCTACCTAAGATAGGAACTGAAATCTGTCTACAGGTTTGGTGACAGTAAGGTCATTATGGTTGTTGTGACATCTGCTTATTTATACCAGTGAGAGTGAAATGTGAGTGGAGGTTAGGAGATGAGAACAAAATGTGTAGACAATTCTTTGGTAGATAGATAAAAATGGTTTTATATCATCTCATTTTTAAGATGAAAACACCCTGTCCATGGTTAACATGTGGATGTCAAAAACTTAGTACAGAGGTTAAAGCTATAAGAGAGAAAATATATCAAAAGTATGATTAATACTGAGACAGTAAAAGAAGAAACCAGAGTTGCCTTGAAGGAACTGGGTTTAGAGAAGAACATGGCTACCTTAAACACAAAAAAATATGGCAAAAAGATGGAAAGAATGGATAGAGATTAGACTGTGTTACAGAATGTGCAGTACAGGGCAGCCCGGGTGGCTCAGTGGTTTACTAAAGGGCGTGATCCTAGAGACCCGGGATCAAGTCCGATGTCAGGCTCCCTGCATGGAGTCTGCTTCACCCTCTGCCTGTGTCTGTCTGTCTGTCTCTCTCTCTCTGTGTCTCTCATGAATAAATAAATAAAATCTTCAAAAAAAAAAAAAAAAGAATGTGCAGTATAAAGTTGTAGGAGTACCCATTTAAGTTTCTTCTATCTTTTTAGAGGAGGAAAGTAAAGTTACCTTTTGAATATGAGAAATAAAATTGAAGAGGCTGATTGGAGCCTAGAAAAGTTAGGACATTTTTTTTAAAAGATTTTATTTATTTATTCATGAGACACAGAGAGAGAGAGAGGCCGAGGGAGAAGCAGGCTCCATGCAGGGAGCTTGACGTGGGACTTGATCCCTGGTCTCCAGGATCATGCCCTGGGCTGAAGGCAGCACTAAACCACCGAACCACCCAGGCTTCCCAAGTTAGGACATTTAGAAAAGGAAGAAAGGGAGAGCTAAGAATAGAACATTGATAAAACCGTATTTTAAGGGGAGGCAATAGAAACCAGCAATTTAGACTGAGAATGACTAAAGGGAAAGGAAAAAGGAAAAATCAAGAAAGTAGTTTAATAGAAACCAAAAAATAGGAAAGTTTTACAAAAAGAGTGATTACTAACTGCAGAGGACAAGAAATAAAATTGAAAGTAGTTAGTAGGTTTTAGGAACTAGGATGTCATTGGCTTTTGTCATGGAGAATGGGGCCAGAAATCTAACTATAATAGGTTAAAAGGTGAATTGGGAGATTTCCAGTTAAATATGGTGGGTTGGACATATTTCTTTGTTTCTTAATATATGAGAGAAAAGAACTTACTCTCCACATTATGTTTAGTATAATGAGTAAAGTTAAAAGTTGTCTACCGCAAGAGTAAAAAACAGGATAAGATACAAGAAATGATAGTTCTTGAAAAAATTTTGGAAGATATGAGAAGCACATGGATGAGTCAACAGAAATATGAAAATAGCAACTGCTGCCTCCATGTGTGAAAGAAAAAAAAGTCACTTCAATATTGTTTGTAGCCCCCAAATATTAATAGGTTAAAATCCTAACATCCAATGTGAAGGGATTAGGAGGTAGGGCCTTTGAGAAGTGCTAAGGTCACCAGGGCAGAGCCCTCATGAATGGGACTAGTGCTCTTATATAAGAGACCCCACAGAGTTTTCTAGCCCCTCCCATCAGGTGAGTATACAACAAGAAGTCTGGGACTCAGAAGGACTGTCTTCTTAACCATGTTGGTATCCTGATCTTGGACTTTTAGCCTCCAGAACTGTGAGAAATGAATTCCTGTTATTTATAGGCCACCCAGTCTGTGGTATTTTGTTATGGCAGCTTTAGCAGACTAAGACAAATATGGAACAAAGACAGACTCAGAAATTGGAAACAATAGGTCATAATATGGGCAAAAAGCTATATGTATATATATGTTAAACAGCTAAATCAAGTAAAAGTCATAGTATACTAAGTGATAAGATCTCCAAACCCCCTTGAATGTTTATGGATGGTAAAATATTAGGGCCTAGATATACACGTAAGTTCAAGTTTGATTTGGTTTCCAAAAAGTATTAGATACTGACATCTGAACCTCCTTTTCCAGATGGACAGGTTCCTGCCCAAATAAGCTGACACAAGTCTATCCATTCCACAGTTTCCAAAAAGCTAATGGTTAACTCATTCCTAAATGCAAATGAACAAGAAAAAACTACTGGTCACTTGAGGAAAGCCACTAATACAGCAGAGAGAGGCCAACATAGAGGAAAGAGCGAATAGATTATGTCCAAGAAACAGGAACAGAGATAGGAAAGGAGGCTCAATAGGAACATACTTTTGGAGAGGAGTACTTGAAGAACTAAAGTGTCTGAGAATGGGAACTCAAGTGGGGAGGGTGTGAATTAAGAGAATGTTGTTTTTCACTATTATCAAATGCAGATTATTTGACTTAAATTTTTATGCATATATTAATTTGATAAGAATATGAAATATTCAAATGAATGAATTAGACACAGGATATGTGAACAAAGAATACAAATAGTCTTTTCAAGGATCTTTGCTTAAAAATATAAAAAGGATAGTACTACAGTAGTAAGAAAGGTGCAGGATCATGGAAGGTTTATTTTATTATTTTAAGTAGAATAAATGCAAGTGAGTGCACTTACAGGTCTTGAGAACAATGAGAAAGAGAAAGACCATCAGAACAGATAAAAGAGTAAGATGATGGGACATCATGTGGGAAGGATTTGCAATGCAGGCTGAACTTTGGGATAAGCTATTCTCCCCTCTGAAGTGAAAGAACAGAACACTGATGCTTATAACCGATGGCTTCCATTTTCTCAGTTAAGAATAAACAAGTTCACCTGCAGCAAGTGACATCAATGAAGAGCAAATGAGTAGGTGAGAATGAGAATAGAGCCAACAGCTCAGAATATCCTTGTAACTGAAGGAGGAGAGTTGTGTAAAAGAATTTCACAACCAGAATGAAAGCTCACTGGAAACTGGAGATCATAATTTGTAGTAACAGAGGTCTACATAGCTGAATGACTACCCTACCCTTGGGAAAGGTAAATGGATGGATGGATTGATTCTGACTTGCAAAACCAAGAGAATGTTGAGGGGGCCACAAGTGTTTCACTGGAGAGGTGGGCCACAGAAGAAAGGGGACAGTGGACTAAAAGAAATAAAAGGAGTTAAACAATTAGAAATGTCAGGGCATCTAGAAAATCGGCAAATAGGAAATAAGAAGAGGAGAAAAACATATGAACAATTATAGTCAGAAATGGAATACTGGAGTGTTTGATTTCCCAACACGTGCCCAGGTCCTGAGAATGATCCTAGCAGAGAGTGTGGTTCAAGGAATGGGATAGAGATTGTTGGAGTGTGAGAAGAATTTCTCCACAGAGATCAAGAAGAGATTGGAATGATGACTGATCACTGAGGGACAGAAAGGAAGACAGTAAGCCTGATACCAAAACTTGAGAAACCATGGGGTCAATTAGCTATTGGAGGAGGGGGGAAGTTTGCATAGCACAGAGAAGGGCAGGTACCCAAACATAAAAGCAAATGGATCTATAGGTAACAAAAGGCACCAATAGTTTTCTAAACATTTCTAAATCTTCCTGTATTTTTACTCTGCTGAATGTGGTTACCTGGCCAGATCAAAGAATCCAGTGTCACTCTAAAAGCAAGTTGGATGAAAGTAAGAATTGCTGCCAAAGTAAAGTATCATGGGAAAAATGCTGGAGATACTACAATAGAAGGGAATCCAAGTCAGCCATAAAAAATGTACCTGCCCAAATGCTTAGGGCCAAGACAAAAATCAGGATGGGTCCAATAGAAGGTAATCAGGATATCACGGCCAAATCAAAGGGAATAGTTCCTTTTAATTCCAAATTTTATAGACATGCAAGCTTGGGAAATATGAAAGCTCCTTATTGAATTAGCAGCATACAGTGATATGAATAGCATGACAAAGAAATATGCAGAGGGACAAAAGTATATGGCTAGGAGCCAATTCTGGACAGTGTGGAAGGGACCAGAGCTAAGCCTACACCAGACTGACTAGCCTACTGATGTTGGCAAGATGATCATTTGAGAGTATGACACTGACCCTTGAGGGCTGTTTTGCATTTGCCTATGAACCCAGCATGGACGCCTTTGCAATAGGTGGTCAGGTTATTCACAGAATGTGTTTCCTGCCTTCTCTTCTCTAATATCAAATGTTGAATGTTTTCCAGCTCCTATTGTGTGTCACACCATGAAAACTCCTCTTGTTTATTATTTTCTTCCTCTGTCTTCCTGCTCCTTGTTTTCCCTTCTCTAAAGGGCAGGCTCTTTCTTGGCAATTTTTGTCTTGGAATTTGAAGCCCCTCCCCATTTCCTCTGCCTCTTTACTCCCCATATATGCTTTGATTTAGTAACAAATCTACAGGGAGCCTTGGAACTAAGAGCACTAAAATAATGATTGCTACATTCCTCCTATCTTCCTGAGCCCACAGGCCCTAGACATGAACTGCCTAAGTGTTCACAGAGAGTTATTTTAGGGAGTGGATTTGGGGCCATTGTGAAATTCCAGTGGCTTCACTTCCTCACAACTTTCATATATTCAAGTTTATTTAGACAGGATTGTCTAACGCTGTTCAGCTTAAGGGTCTCTGGAGTTATTATCATAGGTCTACCTCTAATGCCCTGTGTTAGAGTGAGACTCCAAACCTCTGTTCTACAAAATGGGGAGCACAAAAATAACCATCCTTAAAGAGCTGTGGTCAATAATAGCTCATAAACACTGAGATGAAACAGGCAGGATTTGGATGCGGGAATGGGCTGACTGAGGAATACTAAATGAAATGATATAGTGAACAGTCCAAGAATTGAGAACTCAGAGCAGTCTGCCAAAAAATACTAATGTCCGTCATTTATATGACGAGAAACTCAGGGTTTCTCAGAGACATAATTCTGCTTAGGAACATAGTACATCCATAAGCCTCCACCTTCCCTCCATTTGGGATCTTTTTCCCAACCTTTAGGATGGCAATACCTTTTTTATTCCTACTGATGACTTGGACCTCTCCATCTCTAATACTATCCACTCCAGCAACAATCTGCAGTGCTCCCCAATTTTCCCAATTCCCTCTCTCCAAATTTGATCTGGCCTATGTGCAAACCTCCAGGACTCGTATGTCTGCTGGATAGCAGTAGATAGCAAGGGGATTAATGAGGGCTATAATCCTATAAAGTATTTTATTAGGTCTAAGTAGCAATGTCTCAACTCAGTACAAATATGTAGATTCTTATAAATTGCCCTCAAGTGTTCCTAATCCTGAACATTTCAGCAAAGTAACTATCTCACTGTGTAAAGGAGAGATTTTAGATTTGGGGGCTTTCAAGCATACTTAAATGGACATTACTAAAGCAGTTGCTAATTCTACCTACAACCTTGAAGGAGAGCCATCCATTAAAAAGAGAAATCAATATCTAAGGGCAAAGTTTCTACCTTACTTCAAAAGAATATACCAATTACTAAGACAACTTTATCTCCCAAATCCAACCAAGCAAGAGGAACGTCTTTGATCTTGACCCAACTTCTTAATATTTTAGGTAATGCAGATAAAGCCAACTCTCAACAATCTACAGGTGGATTATTTGCAAATCTGGTTTTTACCTTCTAATGTTGACACTGTCATTCTTTTTGTCTACTTAAGCCCTCTAAAAAGCATTACTGTTGCTTCTATTTACTCGTATTTCCTGCATGCAATAATGTTAATTCCTAACACTTGTTTGGCATTTTATGATCTTTGAGACATTTTCACAGGCATTGTCTTATTTGATATAGATTCTAACTAATCTAAAGCTAAAAGGAAAGTATTTGAAGTAACATTTTGTCATAAGATTTTTTTTCTTGGAAAGGTATATGCTAACATGTTGGAAACTGATTAAGAAACAAAACGAAATATATATGACACCATGCTGGTCTTCTGCACAGATCTGTATGGTGCCTGTGACTACTGTAACATCAGATGGGGAAGAGAGGGAAACAAGCATATAGTAATTGACCACCCTCCAGTTCCTCCTAGCAGTGTCCTATTGTTGGGCTTAGATCCTAGAACATCTCCCATTTTCAAAGGCAAGATCAAAGTCACCCCAAAAGGTAGGTTTGGGTCCTTGTATTTATGGCCAACTGACTTTCAATAAAAGTAACAAAGCACATCAGTGGAAATAGGATAGTCTTCTAACAAATGGTGATAGGACAACTGGATGGTCACATACCAAAAGATTAACTTAGGGGATCCCTGGGTGGCGCGGCTATTTGGCGCCTGCCTTTGGCCCAGGGCGCGATCCTGGAGACCCGGGATCGAATCCCACGTCAGGCTCCCTGGTGCATGGAGCCTGCTTCTCCCTCTGCCTGTGTCTCTGCCTCTCTCTCTCTCTCTGTGCGACTATCATAAATAAAAAAAAAAAAAAAAAAAGATTAACTTAGGCCCTTAACTGGCACTATACACAAAAATTATCTCAAAATGGATCAGACACCTGGATAGGAGAGTTAAACCTAAGAAACTTTTAGAGGAAAACACAGGAGAAAAGACCATTGGCTAGATAAAGATTTCTTAGATATGACACTAATAGCAGGAAACATAAAAGAAAAAAAAATGAAATTGGACTTCACCAAAATTCAAAACTTTTGTGCATCAAAAGATACCAATAAGAAAGAGATAAGGCATAGACTGGAAGAAAATATCTACACATCACCTGATTAATAATAACATATTCAAAATATACAAAGAACTCTTTATAGATCAACATATATCAGACAACCCAATCACAGAATGGGGTAAAATGTCTGAATAGACATTTCACCAAAGAAGATACACAAGTGGCTAAAAGAATATGAAGCATATAAAAAAGATGTTCAACACCATTAGTTATTGGTGAAATACAAATTAAAATCATAATAAGATGCCATTTCACATCCACTGGATGGCTACTTTTTTTTTCTTTTAAGTAACAAATGTTGAGGATATAGAAAAACAGGAGCCTTACATGTTACTGATGAGAACATAAAGTGGAACACCCACTTTGGAAAACAGTTTGGCAGCTTCTTATGAAGCTTTAATTTACTACATGGCCCTGCAAATCTGTCCTAGGTATCTCCTCAAGAGAATTAAAAACAGGTCCAGACACACCCAAAAACAGAGTTGGGCTCCAGTGTTCATAACAGTACTATCATAGTAAGGTGGAATCAAACCTATTGTCTGCCAACTGGTGAAGGGACTAAATGAAATGTATAGCCATACAATGGCTATTTAGCAATAAAAAGGGATATAATTCTGGTTAATTCTACAACACAGATAAACTTCAAAAACATTACACAATGTGAAAGAACACAGATGCAAGAAGGCAAAATATGGTACAATTCCATTGAGAAATGGAACAGGCAAATCTATAGAAACAAAAAGTAAATTCATCACTGCCTGGGTCTAGGGTATAGGGAGGGGTTTAGGAGTGGGATGGGGATTCATTAATAAATAGATATGAGGGATCTTATTGGTGGGATAAAAATGCTTTAGGAGTGAATTATGATGACTATTGTATAACTCACTAGATTTACTGAAAATCATACTACAGGTGAATTTTATGGTATAAATTATATCTCAGTAAATTTGTTTAAAAATGCATTAAGAGTTAAAATCAAATCTCTCTTTTTCATCTTGATTTAGCACAGCCATATGCAAAATCCCAAACTCTAGATTATCTAAGGAGATTTGTCACTGCATTTTTCTTTAAAGCATGTTTTCTGACTCCTAATTGAATCTGAATTTGCCCCAGATTCAGTTAATTCACTTCCAACAAAATTATGATGGAAGGAAAACCTCACTCAATAGAAACTTGGAATTAACCCCATTAACCCTTCTCTGCCTTGACTGCTCAATTGATCTCAATTCCCAACTACTGTGGTTTCTGAAACACATCAAGCAAAGAAGATCTATTAACTTGCAGACTTTCTTTAAGCAGAGAGATTTAGATGTTTGCGGTTCAAAGTTTAAGCTCCAAGTTTCAAGGGGCTGAGATATCTTTACTCTAATTTCGGTTTTCTCATGAATCTTGGGGTCATGACATAACTCACCTATCTAGTTTTCCTTAGACTTTTATTTAATGATGCACTCCTCATCTGTAAACTAGAACAGATCCATTCTTCCCTAGGCAGTTATCGATTTATTGCTTAAAGTATAAAAATATGACTAAAAACTGTCAACAGAGGAAATAAATTACATTATATATAACATATTACAATAAATTAGAATATATACATACACTACACAATTTTTAAATGTGGATGTTTTGTGATTAATACAAGGTTATTAAAATGTTATTGAATTCATTTTAGATTTGTGTCTTTTATTTTTTAAGTTAATAGATTTATTTTTGTAAGAGATGATCATATATATACATTCTAATACCCCAAAATTTGGGACCACTGAACTAAATATTTCTAAAGTCACTCTCATCCCTAAATCATGCCTTTTGGCTTCTTTGATAGATAACAAGTTGGACTGAATAAAGGTAATACGACAGTAACAAAATTTTCAATTAAATATAGAGTTAGAAGTATTCTCAGTGAATGTGACATTATGCCAGTTGGGTTTCTAGTTTAAACTGCTTTCATTACTGAACAGATAAGGAAATGTTTATAATACTTAGTTAGGATATCCAGACCAACCAAGTGGCAATCAGCTGATTTGAACTAAAATTTTACCTTGGGGGGATCCCTTGGTGGCTCAGCGATTTAGTGTCTTGCCTTCGGCCCAGGGCATGATCCTGGAGTCCTGGGATCAAGTCCCACATCAGGCTCCCTGCATGGAGCCTGCTTCTCCCTCTGCCTGTGTCTCTGCTTCTCTCTCTCTCTCTCTCATGAATAAACAAATAAAATCTTTAAAAAAATAAAAAATAAAATAAAATTTTACCTTGGAAATAAAGGGAATGTTCTAGTCAGCATGGCAGGCAGATTTCTTCAAAGATCCCCAAACCTTGAGGTACATGCTCTGTATAATCCCACCCCCTTGTACGTGAGCAAAGGTGTGAATATGACAGGATATCACTCTGTAGTTAACTATGTTATATAGAAAGAGTAAAGGGATTTTGTAGATATAATCAAGATCCCTAATTATTTGACTCTAACTTAAGCCTAAGAAAAATCATTCTGGTGAACCTGATCTAACCAGGTAAGTCACTTAAAGGAAGATGCACAGGGGTGCCTGGGTGGCTCAGTTGGTTAAGCATCCAACTCAATTTCCACTCAGATTATGATCTCAGCATTGTGAGATCTGCGCTCAGTAGGGAGTCTGCTTGAGATTTGCTCTCTCCCTCTTCTGCCCTCCCCCTAACTCATGCTCTTTAAAATAAGTAAATAAATCTTTAAAAAAGAAAAGAAGATGTACTTATTAGAAAATGAAGAAGCCAGCAGAAACACTCTCCTGTTGGTTTTGAAGACACAAATGGCCATGTTGTAGAGAGGGCCACCTGGCAGGGAAAAGTGGGAGCCCTCTAGTTGCTGAGGATCTCAATCCTACAACTGTAAGGACTGAATTTAGCCAATAACCTATGAATTTGCAAGAGGACCTTAGATAAGATTGCAGTCCTGACACCCTGATTTTACCCAGGTGAGAATCTGAGCAGAGGACCCAGTTAACCCAGGTCTGGATTCCTCACCTACAGAAACTAAATAATACATTTATGTTATCTTAAGCCACTAAATTAGTGGTAGTTTTTTGGAGAGTGATAGAAATTTACTACACTCCGATCTGGTAGAAAAGAACAAAGCCCAGTGTTCCTGAAGGTAAACCCAGCCCTTTCCACTCCCCTCCAATCCTCTGTCCACTGCTGAGTATTAGAAGTTCTGACTAGAGGGGATCCCTGGGTGGCGCAGCGGTTTGGCGCCTGCCTTTGGCCCAGGGCGCGATCCTGGAGACCCGGGATCGAATCCCACATCAGGCTCCTGGTGCATGGAGCCTGCTTCTCCCTCTGCCTAGGTCTCTGCCTCTCTCTCTCTCTCTGTGTGACTATCATAAATAAATAAAAATTAAATATATATATATATATTTAAAAAAAAAAAAAAGAAGTTCTGACTAGAGCACACCACAGTTTCTTCAGTGACTAATACTGGGGTTGACTGAAAGAGGCCTCAGCTCTCAATGTGGCAGTTCTTGGTGGGGACATCTAGCAGGGAGTTGGGGTGGGGCAATGGTACATGGAAACTAGAAATGAAAAGTATTTCCACCTCCCTGGGCCACAGGCTATCAAAGGGAGTGGCAGGACTCCATGATTGCCTGGAACTTTCCTGAAAAAGTCCCTTTACACAACCACCCTGAGGAACAAATACCCTTTTGCCTTATAGTAGCATAGCTTAAAAGAAGAAATGGGGCTTATCCCTGGAGGAGCTGAGTTCTCCATGCTGACTTGGTGACTTCACTCTAGAAAGAGTAGCAGCTGGCAACTTAGAATAACTAAAAACAAAATTTCTGCTTGACCAGACGTCCCAATTCTATGATAATATCTCTGCCCCCTCAGCCTCACTCCATACTTTGTTTCCTAAAGGAAAAAGGTGATGCTTCTTCCAGTAGCTTTAAAGAAACTCAGCCCATCACAAGCTTGCGACCCCTCACCTAACTCAGACAGACATCCCCTCCTGTCCCTTCCCTGGGTCCCTTAGCTCACAGCTGCACTGGGTAGAGCAGCCTTGCCAGGATGACAGCTAGCATCCTGAAGGACTGATGCAGGATCTTGGCCGCTGGCCCATTTCAGCATAATTATCCCACCTGGGTTTTTGCCCATTATAACGAATTGCTTTGGAGGAAAAGATCAAACAGCAGGGAAAGCCTCATGAGGAAGAACACATCTGTTAAGAACTCCCACCAAAACGGTTATAAAGCATTTTTGTTTACTAAATCTTTCAAGTCTGAAACTAGTTCAAGGGCAACTTAGCTGCCTTGTTTTAATAAAGAGAGAGAATGGGAGAGTGAAAGGAAGAGAGACAGACTGGAAAACAGACCTAATAAGCCACCAAAACCAATTGAAAAATAATACACACACACACTCTCCCAAAAAGCCATAAGGAATTACAGGCACTTTCATGCAGCAGAAACGTGTAAAACATGTTTATAAATATGATAGATATTCATCTTTAAGACTGCCTTATACAGGGACACCTGGGTGGCTCAGCAATTGAGCCTGCCTTCGGCTCAGGTCTTGATCCTGGGGTCCTGGGATCGAGTCCTGCATCAGGCTCCCCACAGGGAACCTGCTTCTCCCTCTGCCTATGTCTCTGCCTCTCTCATGAATAAATAAATAAAATCTTTTTTAAAAAAGACTGCCTTATACATTTAAGATCTGCATATAAGACAAAAAGTTTTCAATAATACATAGAAGTGCTTTGTGCACATGTGATCCCAATTTAAGATTGTTTGTAAAAATTTTAATTCTTGGCTCTAGTACCTGATTACAAGAGATTCAAATTAACAGGTTAAAAATTTGTTTTTGGTGTATGTCCTTGGAATTCACTCTGCCCTCCAGCAAACACTGTAAGTTTCAGCAATTATATATGTACTATCCATTGTGATGCTATAAAATCAAATCTGTTAGAAAAATGAGGGGAGAAAAGCCTGTAATATCACAAAGTTTTTGTTTCACAGATTGGGCTTTTACTTTTTTATACATCACCATATATTAATGCTGAATTTTATTCCTCTAAATGATTATAACACAGTATGAGAGTTGTCAATTTAGTGGCTAACCTGCAGCACAAATACTACCATGAACATATTGGCTAAAATTGTGAAGTCATACTGGAATTTGTAGGATGTAGAGTAACTACTCCATAAACCTATAACCAAGATGACAGGGTCCTAAACATGTTGTCCAGAAGCCACAACTGTGCTTTCTTTTCTTCTCCTCTCCATTCTCCTACCCCTTCCCTCTCTACGCATTAAAAAAAAAAAAAAAAAAAAAAGGACAAATAGTTGTTGAGATTCCTGCAAAAGCCCAGGAAACTGGACAAAGAATAATAGGCTGGGGCAAGATTGGGGAGGGGGTCTGCACTACAGAGTTGCAAATAGGTCTTTTTTTTTTCTTGGGTTTGCATAAAAAGTCCTCTGAATGAGCTTGCTGTGCCCTGTCTCTTACCTTTCTCACAGACTGCTAATATAAGCAGGAAAAGTACACACAGAAGGTTTTAGAAAGAGAGGGGAAGACTCTGGGAAATATACCAAAAATTAGTGCATCTCCATTTGGAAGATTATAGTGAACTCCTGGTTGTCTGCACCAGTGCTAGAGGCAAAAAGCAGATCCAAGTCACAGAGAAAGCTTCCTTATAGCCACAAGTATGGAGACCAGCTGCCTTAACAAAGACTTTCCTCTCCCTTTTAGCTGTTGACTGCTGCATCAACTGTTCTCTCCCCAGCAGTCACAGACCAAATTTCCATCAGGAGCAAGGGCCTGGGGGTGGCTTCTCCACACAGCAGAGGAGAAAGGAGGAGGACAGGGGAAGGAAAGGCATGCTTAGCATTTCTTGGGGCCAGAGTGCCTGCATCTCATTAGGAAGTCCTGCCCCAACACCCACCCCAGGGGCGCACGAAAATGTGGACCTAGCCTCATTTGTGTTTTAGTTCTTGAGCAGGACTGAGCCAGCGGGTGGTGATCAGTGTTATCTGGAAATCGCCTGGGGCAGAACTATAGGGGGAAACCTCCCCAATCACACACTTTGGAAACTTCCCTTTCCCCAAACCCTAGACCTTCCCACCCACTTCTACCCTTTGGTCTGATTATTCTCAGCCTGCTCTTTAGGATTCAAAAACCTCAAAAGTTGATCTACTAGGCTATACTTTTACCTTCAAAAATTCTAGAGGCAAGTGATTTTTAACCAAAAGGAATAACTCTCTAAGGATCCAAGTTAGACACTGTGGTATCTTGTGGAAGGAGAAACCCTTATGATCGGGGAAAATAAGCCAACCTGTAGTTACTAAGCCAACTCCAAAATTCATACAACTCTTCCTTAGCATTTTAATATTTATTTTTCTTTTTTAATACTCAGAGGATTGTTAGGATATAGACCTATAGGATACCAGAATGCCTTTATTCTACAAAGAGTAAACTGAGGCTGGAAACAAATATTCAAAACTTAAACTGTGTATGTACATGTTTGTCTCTATTTATTTATTTATTTATTTATTTATTTATTTATTTATTTATTTATGAGAGACACAGAGAGAGAGGCAGAGACATAGGCAGAGGGAGAAGCAGGCTCCATGCAGGGAGCCCAATGTGGGACTCAATCCCGGGACTCCGGGATCATGCCCTGAGCTAAAGGCAGACGCTCAACTGCTGAACTACCCAGGTGTCCTCTGATTGTCTCTAATAGAAAGCACAAAGCCATTAAAATTTGGGGTGAGGGGCAGCCCGGGTGGCTCAGTGGTTTAGCGCCGCCTTCGGCCGGGGTGTGATCCTGGGGCCCTGGATCAAGTCCCACATCAGGCTCCCTGCATGGAGCCTGCTTCTCCCTCTGCCTGTGTCTGCCTCTCTCTATCTCTCTATCTCTCATGAATAAATAAATACAATATTTAAAAAATAATAATAAAATAAATAAAATTTGGGGTGAAATTATAGAGAAATTCAGGAAAAAAATATAACATCACTCTTAAGTATGTCTACTAAATAAAAACAGACTTTTCTTCCAGTTTGTTTCCATGAAATTATTGTTAAATTTAGGTGTTTCTGCATTCATACTGTTTGCAAATGCTGTCTGTATCCTTACATTTTTATTTTTTTATCCTTACATATTTAAATGAAGGATATAAGCATTCATGTTACTTATTCTAACAGAACATTTTCATGAATAAACATGACTTCATTTGCTAAATAATTTCCTTTTTAACTTTTAGATGGTTCCCAGTGTCACACTAACAAAACTAGTACTGTGTTCAAACGTCTGTAGAGTACTACCCCTTATCCATAGTTTCACTTTCCATGGTTGCTGTTACCTGAAGTCAGCCACAGTCTAGAAGCAGACGCTTCTCCTTCTGATGTATTGTCAGACGGTAACAGGAGCCTGACACTACATCACAGTGCCTACGTCATTCACCTCATTTCATCTCATCATGTAGGCATTTTATCATCTCACATCATCAAAAGGTCTGGAAGGGTGAGTTCAGTTCAATATTTTGAGAAAGACACAAAGACCACAATCACATACCTTTTATTACAGTATGTTGTTATAATTATTCTATTTTATTAGTTATTATTAACATCCTACTATGACCAATTTATAAATTAAACTTTATCATAAGCATGTACACATAGGAAAAACACATATAGGATTCAGTACCATCCATGTTTTCAGGCATCCACTGAGGGTCTTAGAATACATCTTTCATGGACAAGAGGGGACTACTGTGTGTTATTTTTTGCCTTAAAAAAAAAAAACTGGCTGAACTCAACCAATGCTCTGGAGAATATTTTTAGATTGAGGTTTTAAAAAGATATTTGGACATTATTTTTAAAGGAATTCCTTTGAAACTGTTTCATCCATTTACTTGATTTTTCTTCTTCACCCTTATGCAGGCATAGCTACAGTCTTTACATTTCCACAAATAAACAGGTATTAAAGGTATACTGTTCTATAGTTGACTTGAAAATCTGCACAGGATATTCAATGAAGACCTCAAATGAATAAAATTATGAAGTATAATAACTGGATTTTTTTTATTTAAAAATTGTTCCTAGTGGCACCTGGGTGGCTCAGTCAAGCATCAGCCTTCAGCGCAGTTCATGATTCCTGAGTCCTGGAACTGAGCCTCACATTGGGCTCTCTGCTCAGCAGGGAATTTGCTTTTCCCTTTCCCTCGGCCTCTCCCTGTACTTGTGCCCTCCTGTGCATGCTCACGCTCTCTCTTGCTCACACTCTCACTTGCTCGCTTGCTCAAGATTTTTTAAATCTTAAAAAAGTAAAAATGAAAATACAAAATTGTTTCTATGTTGTTTTGTTTTTCAATAACTGCTTACTAGATGAGCATAACTAGCCAGATAGCTAGAAGGATTTTCTATGGGGACACAAAGACTACATTTAGGTAGAGAACTAACAGCACGCTTCATAGTAGAGCCAAAACTTAGACTACAGCCATGCCTAGAATCTGTGACACAAAAAAAAGGAGTATTTTTTACATATGCCTATACACACACACTTCCTCTGTTTCTTGTCTCTGGCCTTCCAACTTGACCTTGCCTACTTAGACATATGAGTATCCTCTGTCTTGTGGTGTCATGATTCTGAAGCAATACTTCAAAAAATAACACTTAGAGAACAGCTAAGGATCTTCCCTTCTAACGTTATTTTTTAAAGTGAGGAAATATTTAGTAAGCATGTAAACAACTCTTATTTTCTGTCACTGGCATAATGTGTAAACTTCCTCAATATTGACATTGACCTTCACAGAAAACTATATGCTTGGCTTATTTATTTTTTTGTGTTCCTCTTAGCTCTTCTTTTTGCCCCAAGGATAACTGTGTGTCCCGGCATTACAATACATTGTGCACAAAGAAGCCTTATGTCCAGAAAGAAATGAAACATTCCAATGGTTTTTCTTACCAAGTCCAGACACACAGTGACCCCTTGGCATCTCATCTGCAGGCACATAGTTGAAGATGGTGGACAGATAATCTGAAGCAAAATTCAGTCCTGGAATTCATGTTGCTCTGTGACTTTCTGTGTTTAAATCTGGAAGGAATTAAACACTTAGAACATTTATGATCTGTAAACATATCCTCTAGAGGTTGTACCCACAGTTTTTGAACAAAAATTCTACGTGAGAGTAAGACACAAAGAACACATGTTGGAAAACAGTATCTCTGAGTACTCCAGAAATGAACATTTACATTGAGCTACCTATATTTGGGCAATTATCCAAAATACTAGGCTATTCACTCCTCCCTGCTTCTAGCCTGCCCTTCCCAAAAAAGCATGAAAGCAAACATTTCTGAGGACCTAGTTTGAGTTGGTTTTTTTCTTTAGTTATATTCATGAACTTACATACAAGCCTGCCTTCACTGAAAGGAAAGGGAAAACAAAACAAGTAACAAAAAGTAATTAGAGAGAGGAGAGTGAGGTCTCCAAAAACTACTGCTAAAAATCTAGTTTACCTAAGTTCAAATGTGATCAACTGTTGCCATCTGCTGGCTGAATTTTTGAATTTTTCCAAAGAACAGGCACATGTGCCATGATCAGGAAAACATTTTGACCTGCTGTGTGTGTGTGTACACACATGCAGCAGACAGGCACTAAATTTTCCGTATTCTAATTTAGTATATTTTTAAGCACTTATGGGCATTCAAGCTCCATGGTCTATAATTTAGTAGAGGATTCATACAAGAGTGACTGTCACAAATACCCACCATTTGCTTCAACGTGGATGGAACTGGAGGGTATTATGCTGAGTGAAGTAAGTCAGTCGGAGAAGGACAAACATTATATGTTCTCATTCATTTGGGGAATATAAATAATAGTGAAAGGGAATAGAAGGGAAGGGAGAAGAAATGGGTAGAAAATATCAGAAAGGGAGACAGAACATGAAGACTCCTAACTCTGGGAAACGAACTAGGGGTGGTGGAAGGGGAGGAGGGCGGGGGGTGGGGGTGAATGGGTGATGGGCACTGAGGTGGGCACTTGACGGGATGAGCACTGGGTGTTATTCTGTATGTTGGCAAATTGAACACCAATAAAAAATAAATTTATTATTAAAAAAAAGTTTTCAAAACCAAAAAAAAAAAAAAGAATGACTGTCACAAATAAGACAGAGACTGGAACAAATAAGTACATCAATTAAGGAGAACTTCTGTTAAAAAGATAGGGCACAGGCAGTGGTTCACTGAAAGTGGCCTTCTCTGAGGCCTTTGTTTCACCACCTTAATGGGACCACGGATGCAGCCCAGGAAGGTACCTGTCTCCCTCTCAACTTCACTTTTCAGAGTGTCCAGCACTCCCTGATGGTTTTGTAGTCAACACAGGAGAGATTTTAACCAATCATACCAAAGCTTTTCTGCATGATTTTTCTCCCTGACCACTCAGAATATGATTGCCCTGTAAAATTTCATTTAGCAGTCTATTTGCTTTGTGTCGTTCTGATGTTCATTAAAAATATATTTGACTTTCCTCCACTGTCAGAGTGTACTTTATAGGGAAAAAAGGTGACTCTTTTTCTTCTGATGCTTCTACATAAATGGTGAAAGAAGACTCCACAAACTAGTGCCTCTCATACACAAGGAAAGGCCCATGTCTCAAGAAAAACTTGTATGTGTACATCTGTGCTACTGGGCTCTGTGAGACAACTGTCTTTCTGTTCTATAGCATTGCATACACTAATAATTCAAAGTCGCTTCCCAAGGTTATAAAAATGTTTTTGGAAAGACCAACTCACCTATATTTACTTTTATTTCCCTACACGCCACAATTCCTTCTCTTTGAATTCATTTACATTTTCTATTTTTTTCCCTTTCTTTCATGTTTATGTTTGGTGATTGTTGCAGGCTGCATTCTCTGGAATCAGATGCCAAAACAGAGTTTGGAGCAGAAGATCTTTATTTGTGATTAACACCTGTGGAACGCTGAGGGAACACTGAACTGTGAGGAAGACCCAAGGAAGCTGTGTCAACTCAATTGGAATCTCTAAACTACTGTCCACCGGATTTGTGCCCAATGCGTGAACACAGCCAGGCCTTCATGTCCCTGCCTCACTCAGTCTCAGGCTGTGGAGCTACACCAGAAGTCATAAACTTAGTGAGGCAGATCCTGAAGTAGCTAGATACTGTAGCTTCATTAGGCTACCCTGCAATGGGCAGCAATCCCTTTGTAATGGGGGACTTGAGTGTCTGTACCTCGCACACAGGCCTGTTTCTTCCCTATAGTCCTTGTCATATAAGCTGTGCTTCTTCATGGAACCAGGGGCTTACCAATCTACTGATACATGGGCTCATTCTCTTCAGAAAATTTCCTAAAGTACAACAAAAGAAAAAAAATAAATAACAGAAACTAAGAGCCGGTCTCTTGAAAAGATCAAAAAAGTGGCAAACCCTCAGCTAGATGAAGAAAAAAAGACTCAAATGACTAAAATCAGAAGTTAAGGGAAAACATTATAACCAATATAATATTTTTTTTTTTTACTAAAATACAAAGCTGCTGTCCAGTGTCCATAATCTTTGTGTGAATTTGATCCTCTAAGGAACTGACCAGAAAAGGAAGCATGGCAAATTAAGAGTCCTACTTCTCCATTTCTTCAGGAAAATTTCAGAAGGGCTTTCAAAGGCTGCTTAAGTTCCTTAGCACCTCCTAAGAAGTGAAAAGAGAAGGGGCCATAGGACACAGTTATCCTTCAGAAAGGGGAAGGCAAGCATTTTCCCCTCACCACCATAAGCTAATTCCTTGATTCTATATATTTATCAGTTTGGATCTTCTGAGAAGAATATGCTTACGGAGAAACAGATGTGCAAAAGGTTTCTTGGGGGAAATTTCCTATAAAGAATAAAAAGGAGAGGGAACAGCAGTAGGGAGGGAAAGCCTTTGGCTCACAATGTGAGTTTGGTTAACTATGAAAAAAGGTGAGGTAGAAGGTGTGAGCACTGAGAGCCTTGGCTGGGCAAATGGGCAGCCCTGGAGAAAAGATTTTCTGTTACAGGAGTTCTGCTTTGGGCAGGGATGACCTGGCTCTGTTTCCTCACTATACAAAGTAACAAAGTAGGGATATCCAGGAGATCCTATCTCTGTATGAATGAGGCTATGGATTCAAAAGGTGCAAGCAGCTGGAGGCTGTCCCTAATACACTGCTCATGGAAGGTTCTCTGTTGAAGAGAGATCTAAACAGTACACCCCCTTAACTGACGTACATGCTTATCTTGCCACACTGAATTCTCAAGAATGGATTCAGAGTGAACTTAAAAAGACACATAAGTAGGTTAATTCCCTCCATTTCTCTTCCATAGCTACTTTATTCCTGATCCTAAAGGAGGGGCTCCAAGCAAACCGCCCCCCAAAATTGATAGCTGATTCCACTAAAACTTAAATCAAGAGACCAATCAAGAAATAACATCTTAACCACTGGAAATATGTAAAATTTTTAACTGTTGTGTGATTCACATGTAAGCTCAATTCCACAATAGTTAATGAATCTGAATTCCCACCATGGGTTAAATCCTCTACTGGTTCAGCAGAATCAAGTTAAATCAGGCAAAATCTCTAAAGGATCACAGGGTGTCACTTTCTGGGAAACTGAATAATATTTTAGCGCTAATTTTTGTGCTTCCATTCATTCCTACCTATCTTCTCATGTAGTTTAATTTTTATAAAAGCAGAATCCTTCAATTAAACTGAAACAATGCATAAAATCTTGAATGAAAGCAATCCCCTTAATTCTCTTCTTAAGGAGACCACTTCTAGCTTCTTTTCTGAGATGATTATTTCTATACATTTCTGTTGTATGTTTATGGTGCTCACTCAAATATACAAATACTATGTTTCTACTAATGTCTGTTGAACTATCAATTAGACCTTCCCTTTTAACTTTTTGCTTTGTTGAATTATAATCCTGTAAATAAAGCAAAGCCGAATTTACTAAAAACTAGTTCAACAAGAACGAACTCCATCTTGACAGAGTTTTAGCAGTGTCTCAGAGGGCAAGGTCAGAATATATCCTATTTATAGGCTCTCGAGTTCTACACCTGAATATAAGCTGAGATTGGACATTGATTGTTAAATATAATGAGGTGAAGGTCTTAAAATGAGTCTGGATAAGAAAATGTTTGACAAGTGACATGTTTTCCCAAATGAGGTGTTATCTCAGAAATATTGATCTGCTGGAATTTCCTGAAGGCAATAGTCGTTTATTGATGAATAATCTTATCTTTCTCAGGCAAAGTTTTTCTGGTACAAACAACTAAATCATATTGACACAGGTTGTCTCAGCTATTTGTCCTAATAGCTGGGTAATAGTGATGCAGGTGTTCTCAGCTACATGAGACATAGCCCACTATTTCCCACTGCTGTCCTCCTTTTCCACTCCTTCAACAGTTATCACTCTTCTTAATGTTCCTTGTGGTTATTTTGGAAAATTTAAGTAACTTTATTAACTCTCCTTTTCTTATTCTATCAAATTTAGCCTTTGACTCTCACTTTGTGCAATGAGTTATTAAGTCTGTTACTTTCCCTATATTTCTTTCCCCTTCTTTTCTATTTCTGCATGTGCCCCAAGGTTTAAAACATTTGCATTATGTTTTTAAGCGTAATGAGTCAACAACTTGAAAATAACAAGGTGTATTTATATAAATATATGAAAAATAATTTGTACAATCATTCATATGTGCAGGGCAAAATTTAAGTTCTTTATGTAAATTAACTGATGTCAACCTAATGGTAAACATTATTATTTGATTTTACAAATAAGAAAACTGGGACACAGAAAGGTGCGGTATCTTGCCCAAAGTGATTTGATTACTCTTCTCAAATGTTACCATAAATACCTACCCTAAAACAGACACTCCGACTCTGCCATGCCTCTTCATTAGTATACATCTTTCCCTAAATCTCGGAAGTTGTTCTGTTTACCGATTCCTCTCCCAGACCTTCACTTGGCCAATTCCTACTAATTATGCAGACCTCAGCTAGTATCAGTTCCTCAGACAGGCCTTCTCTAACCACCTTTTAGGTCTGGCTTTTCTCTCTCATGGCATCTATCCTTTTCTTTCTTAGAAGCAGGCACAATTTGTAAATGCATAATCCTTTCTGTATGTATTAGTATAATGCTTCTCTTTCCTTCTCCACAGTAAGATGCATCTTAGGATGGCCTAGGGTAGTGCTTGGCAGGAGATCATTTTTCTGTATGTAATGGACTACAGAGGTTGATAACTATAATTTTATTTTCAAGTTAAATTCAAGGTTATTAACATGGAAATTTTATTGGTTATTCAGAGTTAGAATAGTGGGATGAATTTAGATTAAATCTCAGACCTGTAATAGAAATTAATTTTAACATATCCACAATATTCATTTGCTATCCTGAAATTTGATTCATGTAAGTACAATGAATGAAAGATGAATAACCCTCCAAGCCAAGGAAGAGAGAAATAATAAAAACCTGTAGAGTTCTCAGCACTTTGTAATGCTTTCACAACGCACAAGCATTATGCCATTTATTCCTCCGAAGGGACACTGTAATGTCATCAACCAACCTACTCAAGGTTACACAACTACAAAAGACAGCCCCACTACTTACACAAAACTCCCCACCTTCTCCCCTTTTGCCAAATTCTGAAGCAGCAATTCCCCTGAGGGCTGTTTTGCCTTTAACAATGGGATTGTTTTCATGTTATTATCAGTCATTTTGTTTGGTCAGCCACATTCAAAACACTTGTGTTTCAGCAGCAGTAACTTTGATCTCTTAGGTCAGGTATTTGATAAAAGACAAATTATTTAAACAACATAGCATTTAGTGGAAAGCAAGATTCCTTTCAGGGGATTTAGCCAATTTCCAGAAGCAGCTTTACGGAAGAGGAAGTAGAATTCAGCCTTGATGTTGTAGTAGGTCGCTTAGGTGAGGGAGATGTTAAGTTTCAAACTCTGCTTCATGATGCACTTTCACGGAAGAGTAGCACTTGTATATACTTTTGGGAAACTACCACTGATAATTACAGTCCATTTATATTCATAGAACATTCATTCATTCATTTATGGACTCACTGATGGCATTCTGAAAAGCTGTGGAGAAAGGACTTTTTAAACTTAAGTGATTCAAACTCTTTGACATCTTTGTATTTATTACCATGGTGCCTATGACAGTGTTAGGTAACCGAGGTTTTTCCTTCAACACTTGGCTGATTTTGAACTTGGGCTGTAAGGACTGATTGTAATAAAGTTTGGAATACTGCCTGTTTTGGGTCACATTTCCTAGAGGCAGAATCTGAGGTGGGAATTTGAGTGTAAGTAATTTCTTGAGGCAGAATTCTCAAGAGTAATGGAGTGAGGGGAGCAGACAGGACAGAGGAAGGACTTGAACAAGGGTGTGGTCTTAGGTAGAAAGCATTAGCTGATACCAGAGGCAGGCCCTGAACTGTACTGCACCACAGGGTTGGTCTCACCTGAGGCACAGGTACTGATCTGTTCTACCTCCTTGTGATGCAGTCTATAGATGCAGGTTACTGGGGAAAAGAGGAGAGCTATAAGCCTTTAACAGCCAATACTTTATTTTCAATCTTTTCAGGAACCACCATAGTGTTTACCACATTGACTGCACCAAATTACATTCCCAAACAACAGTACACAAAAGTTCTCTGTTCTCCACATCCTCATTAACATCCACTCTCTCTGCTCTTTTTAATAACAGCTATTCTAACAAGTGGAAAGGATATTTCATTGTGGTTTTGATTTGCATTTCCCTGATGATTAGTGATGCAAAGCACCTTTTCATGTACCTGTTGGCCATCTGTATATCTTCTTTGGAAAACTGCCTCCTCAGGTTCTTTGCCCATTTTTTTAATTAGAAAGGAAAGAAAAACAGGGTATCAAAGAGTTATCCTTTATTTATAGCAGTATTATTCACAATATCCAAGACATAGAAACAACCTAAGTGTCCATCAGCAGACGAATGGATAAAGATGTGGTGTGTATGTATACACACATATATGTATGTAAATATGTGTTTATATGCATGCATATACATACATATATATGTGTGTATACACACACACATACACACAAACGGAATATTATTCAGCCATGAGAAGGAACAAAATCCCGCCATCTGTGATAACATGGATGGTCCATGAGGCATTATGCTAACTGAAATTACTTAGAGAAATACAAATACTATATCATCTCATTTATATGTGGAATCTTGAAAAGCAAAACTCACTGAAATAGAGAATGTAGAATGGTGGATACCAGTGGCTTGTGGCGGGGCCACGGCAGGGGAAGGGGGGGGGTGGATAGTGGAGAGTGAAACAAATGGAGGAGCTGTTGGTCAAAGAGTACAAACTTCCAGTTAGAAAATGCTAAAGCCTGGATATCTAATGTACAGCACTGTGATAATAGATAATAATACTGTATCATATACTTGAAAGTTGCTAAGAGTGGATCTCAAATAGTCTCACCACAGAAAAGACACAGTAACCATGTTATATGATGGAGGTATAAGCTAACACTATGGTGGTAATCATATTGGAATACAGAAATATATTAAATCAACATGTTGTACACCTTAAAATTATACAATGTTGTATGTCTGTTTTATCTCAAAGTTAAGTAAGTTAAAGTTAAGTATTCTAAGCTCCCAGGGCCCCATTACAGAGTCCAGTAAATAAGATAGGATCTGGATTGTACACCAACATAATCTATCACAATGGCCATCTATGTGCAGGGACTAATCCTTCAAGATGGGAAAAGTCCCCTTTCTGAAACATCGACCACCATCTTTGTAGTGACCCAATACTATAATATAAATCTGGTTAAGTATAAGATAAATTTAGGATAGTTTTTCATTCACGTTTGAGTGACAATTAGTCATACATGTGTCAATGCATGTTATACAAATTGCCCCCATAAAATTAATTTTTAAAAGTTCAGACTGGCACATCCACATCCCCTTCCCATCTCACTCACTCACCACACAGGCTTTTTACTGCACTTAAATGGATTGCTGTACATCAAGAAGAGTTTGGGAGTTCTAGAGAAATATAAGAGTATACGTAATTACAGGAAGTGCAGGAAGGAAATGACACAATTCAAGACCTTCCAGTCATTCCCAATCGCTAGAGCACAGAATTTATTTGGGGAAATGATGGGAGATTAGGTTAGGAAATGAAGGCAGAGCCTAGAGCACAAAAGGCTTTGAATAATATAAAAATAGTTTGATCATTATCTTAAAGACAATGGGTCTAATAGTTTCCTGGGGCTGCTATACCAAATTACCACAAACTGGGTGACTTAAAATAATAATTTATTTTTTCATAGTTATAGAGTCTGAAAGTCTGAAATCAAGGTGTGGACAGGGCCATGCTTTCTCTGGAAGCTCTAGGAGAGAACGTATCCCTTGCCTATTCCAGCTTTTAGTAACTGTTGGCAACACTTGGCTGTGGCCTCACCTCTCTCTGCTCTGCTTCAGATTATTGCACTCCTCTGAGTGTCTCCCTCTGACTTTCTCTTATAAACACACTTGTGGTGGCATTTATGATCCACCTGGATAATATGGAATAATATCCTCATCTCATGATCTTTAATTTAGTTACATTTACAAAGATTCTTTTTCCAAATAAGGTAACATCACAGTTTCCAGAGAGTAGGATGTCACATACCTTGGGAACCATTATCAGCCTTCCACAAAGGAATGCATGGAATCATCTAAACCAGAGTATCAGCATGATCAAATTTATGCTTAGAGAAAAATAAGAACTCTACAGCATTATTAATACCAATTAGATGGAGTTAATACTGGAGGTGGGAGGCCTTACAGAAGACTTGGCCAATAGTTCACATAGTTAATGGTGAGAATGTATATAAAGGCATAGGGTGGCACAGGAAGAAGAGAAGTGGCCAAAGATACTTAAGCAGAATATATGGATGTATGAGAGAGAACTGGAGAGTATTCCAAGAATTTTGGACTGAACAACTGCATGGATAGTTCTCCATTCACTGAAGCAGGTCATATATGGAGGAGGAAGCTTGGTTAAAGGGATTGTAGGTTCAGTTCTGACAAAGGTACAGAAGGAGGAATACAGGGAAGAGGTGCACAATCCAATATGATAGTTAACAGATCTCTCCAGAAGATGGCTCTCATACCTTTTCTCTGTTTCCAATTTCCACCTTGTTGGAAAAATAATTACAAGTTTACAATGACATAACATACTGACAAATGATTCAAATACATTTGACAAATCCATGTCCTATAATGTAGAAATTATTTCCTGTCCTGCCTACCTGGAGGATCAGGACATCAGAATTCTACATTAAATAATCAGGGAGGGAGGCATATTGTAGGGGATGGTGTACAGCTGCACTGATCTTCAGCAATCTGTTCATGATTTCTCAGTGTGCTGAAGTGAGGTGTGAGTATAAGTAGATGGAGTTGTCAGTAGATACCCAAGTGTTGTGTACCTGCCAGTGTCAGTCATCTAAGGACATTTTGTAAGAAGACATGTTTCATTATAGAAATCTCTAAAGATAAAAGAACCCTGATACATACTTAGAAGAGTTTACAGAGATTTAAAAACTAACAAAAATGAGAAAACTGTGTAAGGATCAATCAGATGAATATCAAAATATCAGTTCTATTATCAGTAAGTCTATATTTGAAATGTAACTGACATGTGAGTTAACAGATTTGCTAATAATTCTCCAGAAACGTATTCCTTTTAACAGCCTTAACACCAAGGGAGAGTGTGAGTCTCAAGTAGACATGATGAGTTCACTTCAGAACACTTGTGAGAGGTTTTCTGTGTCCCTCTCCCAGCTTTAATGTATGTTATTTCTAACTCTTAGAAACTGTGGCTCCTCCACAGAGGACTTTTGTGGGCTCCTAGAACACTTTGCATATTCATATAGAGAGAGAATAGTGTCTGGGGCAGCCTTTGATCAATGTCTGACAATAGAGGGAATGAAAACCCAACTTCTTCAGATTCAGGACAACTTTGAGGCAGAATTTAGAGATACCAGTTCCCTGTGGCTTAGGTGAATCTTCCCTCCTTGGGACTTTACTGTTGTTCGACTTCCTTCTTTCTCTGTTCTACTTCCCCTTCCCTCTTACTGGCTTCCCCCTGGGAGAGCTACCTACTTAAAATAGGGTATGCATCCCTGCCTTGGGTTCATTTCTGAGGAACCCAACCTACCTCAGGGGCCTAGAACAGATGTATTTACTCAGAGACCTGCTTCAACTTTGGCATCTGTAAGCAGCTCTTTTTCTTGCTAAGCCTTTCAATTCCAAACCCTTCCAGATGTCATTTCTAAACTGGCAAGATCTCTTCCCTTTTAAGCTGAGTGCATTCTCTTTTGGAAATCATGAAAACATCACAGATGGCCTTATGATATAAATAATTAGTTATGAGGACAATTACTGCTCATCTGTGATGAATCAAACTTCTTTTTATTTCATCAACAACAAGCTGGACATAGTCACTATTTTGCCCTTGGGTCTGTGCAGCCACACATTTTATGAAGTTATCTTTGTTTTTGCCTCATGGGGTCATGTGCTGAGTATTTATCTGAAATGTCACTATTCATATACTCTCAGACTATCTGTTTCTATGTTAATATTTTCCTTGGCAGTTGGATGCAGGTTCTGCAACCAAAACTATAGCCTTTGTTTACAACAGTTTCACATTTCAGTACTTTTCTTAATATCCTTCATAAAAAGAAAATGCTTCTCTGATGATTTAACTAAGATACCTAAAAAGGCAAAACAATATCCTCTTTTAACTGTGAGGCAGATGACCTCTTGCTTTGTATTCAGTTTTGTGAAGACCTCTAATTTCACCATCCTCTCTGACCTTTTTGATTTAAGCTGAGATGATTATCCTTTGTAACCCATGGACAATCTGGCCCCAGAAACACAAAAATACATGTTGCAAAGTAGAGTGATCAATGAGAATATACTGGACTAGAAGTCAGAAAACCCCAGCCACCCTTCTATGTCTGCTTTAACTTGCTTACCAACCAAAATGAAATCACTGAACTTTTAACTCAAAAATCAAAAGAAGGGTCTGGCATCATGATCTCCAGAGTACTGTGACTCTGGGAGTTTTAGTTAGGTCTGATTAGAAGAAATATATGTCTACTTTTGAAAAAAATTACTAATTAGTATTTATATGATTGGTTCTCAAAGACTGATGCTTGAAACAGGAGTATCATCAACTGCTGAGGACTTGTTGCAACTACTAACTATCAGCCCCACCCCAGACCTACTTCATCAGAAACTCTGGGAATGGGGGCCAGCAATCTGATGCCTGCCAAAGTTTGAGATCCGCTGATTCATAAAATACAAGATGAAAACCACCATCATGGTAACAATGACCAAATTTTAACAAACTAGAGCCAGTGGCTCTCAAAATGACTAAATGTGATTTCCAAAAGTCACCTAAGAGATTTATTTCAATAGGTCTAAAATGTCTTCCACGAATTGTCCTTTTAAATAAAGAACCTGGAAAATTTTCAGGGACCAAACTTCAGACTGTCAATACCTGAAAAGCACTGAGTAGGCCACACTGCTCTACTTTCCCAGCACCTGGCAGAGAGCTGAGTTTTCAAGCACTGATTAATAGGGGAGGAAAAGAAGGGTATGAGTAATGAGAGGGGTGAAAAGGCTGAATATCCTGTCACTGCCACTTCCTCACAGCTAGGACCTCACCAAACAATATCTGTGCCCCCACCTGTTGCCATATGCAAAGTCCCACTAGAACAAGGAACAAGTACTTCTTGAGAACCAATGTCATGTTTTTGATAAGTAGGAAGATGAGACAGGCATTCCTAGGACATCCTACTCATTATAGAACAAAGGGCATGCTATAGTGGGTACATATAAAACCTACAGGTCAACAAAGGAAAGTGTATGATCCTCTGTCCTCCCATTATCTCATAAGGAGGGAAGCTATGCACTCCTGCTACTCTACCCTCTTACAGTACAAGCTTGAGAGTGGACTTATATGTGGGGAGGGAAAAATTGGGGATTCATTCATGAAGTCATCTGAATGTACAGGATGTGATAGTTTTAAAATAAATCCATTAATTGTCACTTCTTTCAAAAAGTAAGTCCACTAAAACTGTCACTTCCTTCAAAATATGAAGCCTAATGAAATTCTTTGAATGTCAGACTTAGTGACTCACTCCTAGCCTTACCCCACCAAAAAAAAAAAGTATTAAAAGGAAGACATATGAGGCTAGAGCATAGAAGGCACTGCAGCTTCTGCATTGTTCCTTCTCTCACTCATTCTGGAAGAAGCCAGATACCATGTTGTGAGAATATCAAGGGGGACTGTGGGGAGGTTCGTGTAGACAGGAACTGTGAGTGAGCCACTTCAGAAGTAGATTATCCAGCCCTAATCAAGCCTTCAGATTCGGTTAATAATAGAGATATATACCATGTTTGAAATTGTATATAATATGAGCTATTAATATCAGTATTAATGTAGTATACTAACAATATACTAATACTATTTAGTATTAATAACAAACCATTGAATCAGTGACCTATTATTGCCACATAACAGATCATATCAAAATTTAGTAACTTAAAACATTGAACATTTAGAGAAGCAATACAGAAGTTGGTTGGAGACTGGCTGTGCTAGGACAGCCTTGTTCACATAACTGTGGTCAACTGGCTGGTCATCAGGGTGTTGGTTTTCTGATCTTAGCTGGCATCTCCACTTAAGTGGCCTTAGCTCAATCAAGTGACTGAGCTCCATGGTAGTCTCTCAATCTCTAACATTCTACCTAGGATACTTCTCATGGTAGCTAAAAAAAAGGTTCCAAAAACCTGAGTGTAAAAACCAAGACTGCTTGAGGCCAAGGCTCAGAATAGGCACACTGTCACACTGCCACACTCAAAGTGTAGGAAAATAGATACACCTCTTTATAGGAGAAGCTGCATAGTCCCATTACAAAGGGCACATAAATGGAAGAATGAAAGACTAACCACTAGTGCAACCACTATTTCAAATTCACCAAACTCCTTACCTGATATTAAAGGAGAATCAATAATTATTACACCAAACATGCACCAGAAGCTCTACTACACAGTTTGTTTCAACAGTCTTTTTTTTTTTTATCTATCTATCATCTATTTACTTGAGAGAGAGAGAGAGAGAGAGGTCAAGTGAGGGGAAGGGGCAGAAGGAGAGGGAGAGAGAAACTCAAGTGGACTCCACCCTGAGCATGGAGCCCTTTGTAGGGCTCCATCTCACAACCTTGACATCATGACCTGAGCTGAAACCAAGAAGTGGACCCTTAACAGAGTATACCACCCATGTGCCCTTCAATTGTCTTAAATAAAAAACTGTCTTTAAAAAAAAAAATAACACAGAGATGGATAGCATTGTCCAAGTAAGGAAACTGAAATAGATGTCATGTAACTTCCCTAATATAGGTAAATAATTGGATTTGGGAATGCAAACAAATGTGTCTCATTCCAAAGACACTAATATTTGTATTTTCAGTAAAATAAGTGAATAAGAAGTCATTAGGCTACAACAGCTGTGAATATATTAGTAATGTACTCAAGTTTGTGTGCAGCACATAACAGGTATTCATTGTCAGTATTCTATCAACAGCCAGAGGGGGCTTGTTGGAATTAAGAGACACACACACACACACACACACACACACACACACACACACACACACATATATATATTGGTATACTCACATCCTTGAGTTTTGTGGAATACTCACATATCCTAAAGCTACTATTTGTGCTTCAGCTACTTTGATAGTTATTTGCCTATTCTCAATCCCCATTTTCTACCCATCTCTACTGTACTCTGCATTGTAGGAACATTAGAATTTTCAAAATACCCTTTTCAAACCTCCCTGACAGTGGTATCTGACCAGTTTCTGTTGATGGAAGACCTAAGTGAGACATTCAGAGTTCAGAGAAAGGAAGAGGTCTTCTGGCTTCTAACTTATGTGTGTCTCTAGTGGTGGCAGAAGGAAGAGCCCAGGGTCTCCAACCATGCATTGGTATATAAAATAAAAGCTCACTGGGCTCCATGCCCGGGCACTTAGTAGCTTCTCATTTCTATTACTCCTCCTCCTTTCAGCTGACCCAGGTCCTCTTTCATTTTGCATTTCTATCCCTCTGAGAATCTGTGTAACTAATTCTCTTCATTGAATTCTCTCAATTTGAAATATTTAAAGGTTTCTGTTTTCCCAATTAGAGGTTAAGTCACTTAGGGGGAGCATGAAATGCTTGAAATTGTATGCATGCAAAATGCTGTGAATGTAAAAATTTTTAAGAAATGAGGTTCCAAGTTTATATTACATTTCTCAAAGGGGTCAATATCCTTTAAGAAATTGAGAATTACTTTAACACAAGGTCCAAATTCTGGAAAGTCAGGTTCCCTCTCAGCTCTGAATGCTTCATTCCACTTTTGAACTCCCGATTGCAGGAACTTTCCTCCTACTTCAACCTTCCTAAAATTGTGTTATCAATGCTGAGAAGCTTTTCAATGGCTGGACACATTTTTTGTTCCTTGAGCATGCTCAACAGGGCATTTCTTTTCTGATTCACACACGAAAATTAACTTTTGCTTTAAAGAGAGTAGAGTTACAAAGACTGCATTCTTTATATGTGGTAGAATGACACACAGTGTACATTTAAATCAGATTCTACTTCAAAAGTTTAGAAGCTTCCTTAGAATGAAGTTCTGTGATACAGTCAATTATTAGAGTAGAATTCTCCCAAGGAGTTTAACTGTATTCCCAGGTTGCCTCTCTGCAATCCACCATTTGGCAGCATTCTCTCAAACTGACTGACCTTGGCCATGTGAATTGCCAATGGGAAAGGAACAAACTTGAAATGAGCAGAGACGATCAAGTGCTTAAGCATTCTTCTTCCTCTGATAGACCCTGCAATGCTCTAAGAATATGCCTATGTTAGGATGAAACATGTACACTTGAGTCAGTCATCCCAGTCAAGGCCATCCCATATCAGGCAGCAGCCTGTTGACTGTCCAATATTTAAATAAGCCTTTACCAAGACCGAAAGACCTGCCCAACCAAGCTGAGCCAACATCAGCAAAATCACCCAGCCCCCTGCAGCCAAGCAGCAATAAATGCCATGAGTAGCAATAAACTTTTTTTAACTTGCTGAATTTTGGAACAGTATTACTGTAGCAAAAGATAACTGATATACCTGACTGAGCCCTTGAGATTGCACACAAACCTGTGTGTGTGCATGCATTTTTCAAAAGAGAAAGTTTTAGCACACAAGTCCATCTGGCTATATTTCCTATCTCTTATTGCTCTTAATTCAAATTAAAGTAGTCCGTTAAAGCAATAAGCCAAAAATGAAAGTAACAATCAAGATTTTAATCAATGGCATCAGTTTCAACTTCTACTGGAAGGAGATGACCTGCTAATAGTTCAGCAGTAATGGGAGAGTCTTATATGGCATCAGCTCTCTAAATATGGATGAGCCACAAGATAGGACAGACATCTCTAAGTACTGACAGTAGTAAAAATTTCCCCAAGGATCAGTGATGGTGATATCCTTCATGGACAACAACTACTTACAGCTTTCATTTTGAATATGACAATAACAGAAAACTACAACACAGCCATTCAGAAGATGAGACCATGATTAATTCAAAAGTCTCCCAGACATCATGCTGCCCTATGCCCTCAAAAGTGGCTGGGTAGTTCTTGGATAGAGGGAAGTCCCTCCAGTTAAAGAAAAGTCCAGAACCAGATGGCTTCACTGGTAAATTCTATCAAACATTTAAAGAATTAACACCAGTCTTTCTTAAAATCTTTTTCAAAAATTGAAGAGGGAACACTCCTAAACTCATTTTGTAAGGCCATAATTACTCTGGTATCAAAGCCAGGTAAGGATACTACAAGAAAACTCTAGAGCAGTATCCCTAATGCATATAGATGCAAAATTTCTCAACAAAATAATAGAAAACCAAATTTAATAGCATATCAAAAGGATCTATGATCAAGCGGGATTTATTCCCCTTGCTTCTTTACATGCAAGGATAATGCAATGTATGCAAATCAATATATGTGATATACTATATTAATAGAATGAAAAATACAAATCGTAATCATCTCAATAGATGTAGAGAAAGCATTTAACCGAACTCAAAATCCTTTCATGATAAAAAAAAAAAAGGCTCAACAAACTAGGTTTAAAATGAATGTATCTCAACATAATTAAAGGCCATCTATAACAACCACAGCTAACACCATACTCAGTGGTGAAAGCTTCAAAGATTTCCTGCTAAAATCCAGAAAAATACAAAAGGTGCACACAATTACCACTCCTATTTCACAGAGTATTGGAAGTTCTCACCAGAGCAATTAATAAAAATAAATCAAAGACAGCCAAATTAGAAGAAGTAAAACTGTGTTTGCAGATGGTATAATCTTATATTTACAAAATTCTAAATACTCCACCAATGGTTCATGCCCAAAAAAAAGCTGTTAGAATAAATAAATCAATACAGCAAAGTTTCAAGATACAAAATCAACACTGAAAATGACACAAAACTGATGAAAGAAACTGAAGAGAACACAAATAAATAGAAAGTTAACTGGAAAGGGAAGAATTCTGTTCATGAATTGTTAATGAATTGGAAGAATTCTGTTAAAATGTCCATACTACCCAAAGAAATCTACAGTCAATATAATCCATATCAAAATTTCAAAGGCATTTTTCAAAGGAGAAAAGAAATCCTAACATTTATATTGAACCACAAAAGACCCCAAATAGCCAAAGAACAACAAATCTGGAGACATCACAATTCCTGACTTCAAACTTTATTACAAAGCTATAGTTACCAAAAGAGTATGGTACTGGCATAAAATCAAACACAAACCCATGGAACAGAATTGAGGGCCCAGAACTGAACCCACACATATTCAGTCAACTATGTTTAACACGGAAGCTAAAGGATTCTCCTTGAGAAGACTGTCCTTTCCATATGTTGAGAAAACTGGATATTCACACACCCAAAAATAAAATGGCACCCCTATTTTACACCACTAACAAAAATTAGCTTGAAATGGATTTCAAGATTTAAAAGTAAGATCTGAAACTACAAAATTACTAGAAGAAAACAGAGGGCAAAACCTCCTTAAGATAAGTCTTGGCAAGGATTTTTATTTTTTTTGATATGACACCAAAAGCACAAGCAACAAAAGCTAAAATCATGAGGTGTGATTATATTAAACTAAAAAGCATCTGCAGAGCAAAAGAAAAGAATCAACAAAATGAAAAGGCAACCTACAGAATGGGAGAAAAATACTGCAAATCTACAGGATGGAAGAAAATATTTGCAATCTATCTATCTGATAAGGGGTTGATCTCCAAAATATATAAGGAACTCCTACAACTCTATAGCAATCAAACAAAATCTAAAAAAAAAAAAGTGGGCAGAGGACTTGAATAGATATTTTTCCAAAGACAAGGGCAAGGGTACAGGAAAAGATATTCAACATCTCTAATAATCGGGGAAATGCAAAGAGAAACTACAATAAAGCATTACCTAATACCTATTAGAAAGGCTATTATCAAAAAGACAAGACACAAAAAGCACTGGTGAAGCTGTGGAGAAAAGGAACCCTTGTACACTGCGGGTGGTAATGTAAACTGGTACAGACATAACGGAAAACAGTATGGAGGTTCTTTAAAAAAATTAAAAACCACCATATGATCCAGTATTTCCACTCCTGGATATATATGTGCAGGAAATGAAATCACTATCTTGAAGAGATATCTACACTCCTATCTTCACTGCAGCATTATTCACAATAGCCAAAATAACAATGTAAGTGTTCACAGATGGTTAATAAAGAAATGAAATATATATATTAAATAAATATAGTGGAATATTATTCAACCATAAAAAAGAAGGCATCCTGCCTTTTCCAAGAATATGGATGGACCCTGAGAGCATTATGTTAAGTGAAATATCACACAAAGACAAACATTGTATGTTCTCACTTGCATGTGAAATCTAAAAAAAAGCCAAATTCATAAAAATGGAAAATAGAATGGTGTTTGCTGGGAATGGAGGGAAGGTAGGAAGGAATAATGAGTGGTTGGTCAAGGTTAAAAACTTCTATCTATAAGATTAATAAGTTCTGGGGATCTAATGTATAGCATAGTAATTATAATAAACACTATATTTTATACCTGAAAGCTGTTAAGAGTAGATTTTAAATGTTACCAACATACACAGAAAAAACGGTAATTATATAAAGGGATAAAGGTGTTACCTGACTTTATTGTGGTAATTATTCTGCAATATATACATGCATCAAATCATTACACTGTACATCTTAATGTTATATGCCATAATGACTCAATAAAACTAGGGAGATCATGAGCCCTCCCCATAAGCAACTGGCAATTTGGGATGTCTCTCTCCTTGTAAGAAACTTAAAATTTCAACAATATAAAAGTATCACATTCTTTATTTCCTTTAACTATTTATTCTCCAATTCCAACTTTTACTGATGGCAGGAATGAAGAGACTTGTCATTTCATTGTAATCTATTTCCTTATTTAAAGAGAGTCTTCTATCTTTTTCACAGTCCGTATAATGGTCTCAACACCCTCTTCTTTTCTAAAAGAGTTTCTGAGTATAGGGAAAGATTTTTGGATATAATTCAATTGTAATCCTGTGGATTGTCCTAGGATCCACATGTTCTCCTATGGGTCATTAGAAGTCTCTGAGTTGTTGTTTTCCTGCCTGTTACAGTCTGGGAATGACTGTTACTGACCATTAATCCTGCTACCGGCCTCCAATCTGGATTCTGCATTCTCCAGTCTCTCCCTTTCCATGCCACGTCCATCCTCAGGTTTGGGGGATGGTGAATAGCCATCCATCCACTCAGACAAGTCAGCACAGAGCAACCTCAAGATCCAATCAGGATTGTGACATCGAATTCATATGGCCCAGGATATCCTTTGTACCAAGTTTCTCATGATGCAGGTCTTCTGGAAATCCCATGCTTCCTCTCTTCCCCAGACCTTTTTTCAATTGTGCTCTTTATAAATTCACTCAGACAAAATTAAAGTGTAACAATTAAAACTCATTTTTTCATTATGCGAATCACTTCCTAAAAACAATCACCACTGATAGCCTGGTATAATTCTTTCAGATACCTATTGATGGCTCATCACTCATTCAAGGAATGGTATTATTGCCTGAAAAGAATGGCAAAGACAGAGTTGAGTTTTTGAAAGAAGTTTCTGACTAGAACTTTTTACAAGGGACTGTGGAGATTAGAGCATTGGAAGTGGGAGGCATCTGATGACAAGAACCATGTGTTTGAGAGAAAAACAGACCTTCTGAGTCCAAAGCCTGGATTTGAATATTAAGAACCAAGGAGGCTGGAGGCAGAGCATAATATTTATATCATAAGCTGTAGCATAGGAAGGAATGCACGAGAATGTAAAGGTAATTTCCTAAGCTAGGTTTAATGGAAATTGTTGTGGGAGGATTAAGAACTGAGAAAAGGAAATAAGAGTTGGATATTAATCTATGAGAGGGTCCTGGGCTTCTCCCTGCCTGTGGTGAGATTCCAGGGGGTGGAGGGAAGTATCCAAGTGATTTATTAGATCACATAAAATTCTATTGATGCCCCACTCATATCCCCTCCTAAGCTGCTAGGTCTTATTTGCTGAAGTCCCAGGTGTCCCTTTCTTCATCTGATATAAGATGCCTTGCCTAGGATCTTATACACTCCTCTACCCATGTCTCCAAGAAGCAGCCCATAGCCAATGACTGAATGATAGGAGGTACAGCCTGGCCCCATTGCCTCAAAACTAAAGAAGTCTGCGGCACTATTTACTTTCAACAGCAACTCACAGGATCACAGTAAGGCTAGACTTCAGCTAAAGCCACACGTAGATTTTTGTTGTCATTGTTTTTAGCTTTTTCTCCCACTTGCTTCCCTCACTCCCTTATATGTGTCCTCCATATTCCAAAATCCCAGATTGCCCCCCAGTCTCCATCCCATTAATAATAACCAAGTTACATGTGTTGCTAAATCAGCGTCTGCCTATCAAATGTATTCCTATCTCTCTCCCCAACCCTGTCGCCCTGAATAAGAATGCTTGCTTTAAATCACAGAGCTGCTCTAATTTATGAAAACCTATTTCTTTGACTCTGGTTGAAAATGCACGAAAGATAATCTCATGTATTTACATCAAATGCTCCATCTTCTTTCTTTATGCGATCTCTTGCTCATCTTCAGGTGAAAAATTCTGATTGCCTTTTTTATTGGTGTGGAAAATAGAAAAGAGAGACACGTTTTCCACACTGTCAGGTTTCATAGCTATTAGTTATGCTCGTCAGTCATAGAAATAAACATCTTTAAACTATTTTCCTGCATATTTACATTTACACAATAACAAAAAAGCCTAGGAAGTAGTTTCCAGAGCCAAGGCCAAGTCAGTTAACTGGCTTCAAAGGTTTTCAGATATTGGTAAGAAAACTAAATTCAGTGATTTTTTTTACTCTTGAGCCTATTAAAGATTTTAAATGAATCTCCTGTCTTGGTATCAGGTTGGATCTCACAGATGGGTAATCAGGAAAATGCCTATTGGACCTCAGATGAGTAGACTTGTTGGCAGGAGTTTCTACACTATCTCTCCACACCTTGTTGGGTATCATGAGTAGCTTTCCCACAAACTAAGGCAAGTCTTTGTTTTTTGACTTGGTTGTTTTTCTATATTTTTAATTACTGAATTACTCAAAAGACAGAATTTATACAGAATAAGTTGAAGAATCCTTATATGTCCACCAACCAACTTAACCTATAAAGTTATTAAATATCCATCCCTCATCCCATTTCCTTCATGCATTCCTTCCTCCAAACCCAACTACTAGTTAGTGATGCTTATCATACCCGCACATTTTTTTAAAGATTTTATTTATTTATGAGAAACATGGGGGGAGGGGTGTAGGCAGAGATGCAGGCAGAGGGAGAAGCAGGTTTCCTGCAAGGAGCCCGATGTGGGACTTGATCTCGGATCCCCAGGATCATGCCCTGAGCCAAAGGCAGATGCTCAACCACTGAGCCACCCAGGCATCCCTACACCTACACATTTTAAATCATTTTCCTACCTATGTAATGATAAATAACACACAGAATTCTACTTTATGCTTTTAAATGTGACACCACATATGCTATTTTCCTTAAACATGATCCTGTACTTTTTCACACCCCTAGACCTAATACTCAATTACTCATTTCCATTTCTTCATAAAATTCATTCTCTTAATGAACACACTGAGGTTGTTTCCATTTTTTGTTTTGATAGATAATGCACCAATAATAATTCTTTTATCTCCTTGTGCTCATTGACAATACATTTTCTAAAACTGATATTGCCAATTTTACTTTTAAGTTTTCCAAAGCAATGGCACCTCTTTATCCTACCACAATTACTATAGGAGACACCCATTACTTCATCTTCTTATCAAAAGGTCTTATTTCTTACTATACTGATTGGTATGAAATTTTTTTCATATCTGTTTTAATTTTAATTTCCTAGATTACATCTATGGTTGGGCACATTTTCATATATTTATTGGACATTACTTTTCCGTTGCCTATGAATTGCTCATAATCTTTCTTAATGTTTAATTCCTTTAAATCTTTTCTTACAGAGTTGTCAACATTTATATGTATCTTTGATAATAAGTCTTTGACAATTTATTTAAATAGTGTCTCAGTTTGCGGCTTATTTTTTACTATGCATAGAATATCTTACAAAGCACAGAAGTTTTTATTAATGGTGTCATTTCTACACAAATCCGCCCCCCTAAACCACAATCACTTTTTTGCTAAAATTCTATGGATTGGCAATTTGGGCGGGCAGGGCTCATCTCTGGTCTCTGTGGTTTTAGCTGGTTTCACTCACGTGTTTGTGGCTACTGGCAGGTCTGCTGGGGAACAGTTGGTCTCAAGTGGCCTCACTCATATGCCTAGCAGTTGGCTGAGACATTTGGATGGGGTACTTTGGTCTTCCTCTACATGGTCTAAGCTCAGACTTCCTGACATGGCACACTGGCTCTAAAATAGTGGAGTTACAAGCTTCTTGTCTCTTGAGGCCTCAGCCTGGAAGTCATCACATCAGTCCCACTGCTTTTTATTGCTCAAAGCAGCCACAAAACCAGCTTAGATCCAAAGATGTAAAGGATCTATACCCTCAAAACTATAGAACACTTCTGAAAGAAATTGAGGAAGACACAAAGAGATGGAAAAATATTCCATGCTCATGGATTGGCAGAATTAATATTGTGAAAATGTCAATGTTACCCAGGGCAATTTACACGTTTAATGCAATCCCTATCAAAATACCATGGACTTTCTTCAGAGAGTTAGAACAAATTATTTTAAGATTTGTGTGGAAGCAGAAAAGACCCCGAATAGCCAGGGGAATTTTAAAAAAGAAAACCATATCTGGGGGCATCACAATGCCAGATTTCAGGTTGTACTACAAAGCTGTGGTCATCAAGACAGTGTGGTACTGGCATAAAAACAGACACATAGATCAGTGGAACAGAATAGAGAATCCAGAAGTGGACCCTGAACTTTATGGGCAACTAATATTCGATAAAGGAGGAAAGACTATCCATTGGAAGAAAGACAGTCTCTTCAATAAATGGTGCTGGGAAAATTGGACAGCCACATGCAGAAGAATGAAACTAGACCACTCTCTTTCACCATACACAAAGATAAACTCAAAATGGATGAAAGATCTAAATGTGAGACAAGATTCCATCAAAATCCTAGAGAAGAACACAGGCAACACCCTTTTTGAACTCGGCCATAGTGACTTCTTGCAAGATACATCCACGAAGGCAAAAGAAACAAAAGCAAAAATGAACTATTGGGACTTCATCAAGATAAGAAGCTTTTGCACAGCAAAGGATACAGTCAACAAAACTCAAAGACAACCTACAGAATGGGAGAAGATATTTGCAAATGACGTATCAGATAAAGGGGTAGTTTCCAAGATCTATAAAGAACTTATTAAACTCAACGCCAAAGAAACAAACAATCCAATCATGAAATGGGCAAAAGACATGAACAGAAATCTCACAGAGGAAGACATAGACATGGCCAACATGCACATGGGAAAATGCTCTGCATCACTTGCCATCAGGGAAATACAAATCAAAACTACAATGAGATACCACCTCACACCAGTGAGAATGGGGAAAATTAACAAGGCAGGAAACCACAAATGTTGGAGAGGATGCGGAGAAAAGGGAACCCTCTTACACTGTTGGTGGGAATGTGAACTGGTGCAGCCACTCTGGAAAACTGTGTGGAGGTTCCTCAAAGAGTTAAAAATAGACCTGCCCTACGACCCAGCAATTGCACTATTGGGGATTTACCCCAAAGATACAAATGCAATGAAACGTCGGGACACCTGCACCCCGATGTTTATAGCAGCAATGGCCACGATAGCCAAACTGTGGAAGGAGCCTCGGTGTCCAACGAAAGATGAATGGATAAAGAAGATGTGGTTTATGTATACAATGGAATATTCCTCAGCTATTAGAAATGACAAATACCCACCATTTGCTTCAACGTGGATGGAACTGGAGGGTATTATGCTGAGTGAAGTAAGTCAGTCGGAGAAGGACAAACATTATATGTTCTCATTCATTTGGGGAATATAAATAATAGTGAAAGGGAATATAAGGGAAGGGAGAAGAAATGTGTGGGAAGTGTCAGAAAGGGAGACAGAACGTAAAGACTGCTAACTCTGGGAAACGAACTAGGGGTGGTGGAAGGGGAGGAGGGCGGGGGGTGGGAGTGAATGGGTGACGGGCACTGGGTGTTATTCTGTATGTTAGTAAATTGAACACCAATAAAAAATAAATTAAAAAAAATAAAATAAAAAATAAATAAATAAAATGTAGAACAAGGTAAAAAAAAAAAAAAAACAGTAGAGCCACAGCCTTTTGACAGGCAAAGCATTTATTCACACCGCAAAGAGGAGTCATGCCAGGATAAGAAGAATTTGCAATCTACCTATTATAAATACAATTCAAATTCTATATTTTTAATGTCGTAAATAAAAAATTCTCCCATTCTGATCACATAAGGATACTCATGTTTTCTTTTAAATGTATTAGAGCTTTGCTTTTTTCATTTAAGGTATCAAATCCAACTGAAATTGATCTCTGTGTATGGTGTGAACTAATTTCATGTCTTTTTATATATATAACTAATTTTTTCAATAGCAGTCATCATAATTTCAGTGATTTGTAATGGTACTTCTTCATATTTAGAAATTGCACTGATTAAGTACAACTTATGAGGCAAGAGCAGACAAGAACTATTATTTTCCTCTAATGTCCATTCAAACATTCTCTTCCCTGAGTTTGGGACTGACTATAGACATAAAGAACTGAAGTAGATGGATCTCAAAATACCAGCTTTCTTGCTGGATAAAAGCTGAATTAAAGGACACAATTTAGATGGTTAGCAGCAAAGGGTTTCCTAACTTCAAGCCCCAAAATTAGACCCACCAACCTATCCAGAGCAGTTCCAAAACAATCACAGCATTAACTCCAAATGAAGTTTGGAATTTAATCACATGCTGGACTGGACATGCTAACTACTAAACAAGGCATACAAGGAGCTAAAATAATTGGAGAAAATGTAATTGCTTGAATGTAAGCAAGTAACTATGAGGCTAATGAACAGGTTAATTGTATTTTCCCTACATTACTGGTGCTACTGGAACTAATAATCACAATAGTTAACAGTTTTGGACACAAAAACCATGTGGTAGGTACCTCACATGCCTTTAATCATCAAATTAAATTTCTGAGGTGAATTAGCCCAGGTCCTCTAGGAAGGAGACACCAAAATAGGATTAGACATGCAAGCAATTTATTAGGGTAAATTCCTATGATGGAAAATTAGTAGTCAGAGGAGGCTGGAAGAGTCATGAGACCCCAGGTAAAGGAGAGAAGAAAGACATGAAGATTCAGTGGATGGTTCTTTGTCTGCAGTGCCCATCCTAAGACATTGTGTCAAGGCCAGTGGGGGGAGTCTGTACTGGGATTTCTCCTCCTGCTATAACAAACCACCACAAATATCATGACTTAAAACAACACAAATGTAATTATAATAAAGCTCTGAATATCAGAAATCCTAAAATCAAGTTGTTGGCAGAACTGCATTACTGGTGAAGAATTTAGGAGAAAATTCATATTGCGGTCTTCTCTAGCTTTTAGAAGCCACCTAGATTTCCTGGCTTATAGCTTTCCATGTCCAAGGCCAGCAAGGTAACATCTTTAAATCCATCCCTCTCTGTACCATCTCTGACTTCTGTTCTGTCATTCCATCTCCTTTTTCTGACTTTGACCCTCTTACTTCCCTCTTAAAAAGACCCTTGTCATTACACTGGGCCCACTATGATAATCCATGATAATCTTCTTATCTTGGTATCCTTAGCCTGTCTATCCTTTTACCATCTATAACCAATTTCACAGGCCCTGAATATTAAGATGTAGACATCTTTAGGAGGGAGCCATTATTCTGTTTACTACAGAGCCTTCAAGGTAAATTATCCTTAAGAGCATCCCTGCATCTTCCTTAATATCCCTGCTGTTCTTACTCATTGACTGGGAGCAGCCCAGGAGAGGTCTCATTGAACACACAGTCAGAAATCTGAAAGACTCATTTTCATGCCTGCCACATGAAGCAAGTAGAGGAAATGAAGATGTAGACAGGCCGCTTAACTTCTAAAAACAAAGAGCCAGTGGAAAAAAAAAATGTTTTTCTCACTTCTGTCTCCCAATGGTCTTTTTTTTTCTTTTTGTATGCTCTACTTTGGGATATGAACATACTGTTTTCTCTAGGATCTTGTAAAACTTGGTAAATTTTCTTCTAGTCTAATAACCAGTTACTCAAAATGACAAGTTATTAAAATGATCTTTTTTCATTGGGAGGATAAAGAATCCTTCTTTCCCCTCTGAACCCAATTCTGCCTTCTTCAACCAATAGCAATTCCTAAAGATATTGAAAACTAACAACTGAAATCCTGATTACCATCCAACTCTGACCTATCCTTAGTTGCTCCTTGAGTATACCACAAAGAGCTTTGACATGACCTTCCTCCAAACACTAAAGAGCAGAGGTCTTGGAACACAGTATCAGTGGTCTCTTTCAAGAGTCAATATAAATATGTAAAAATATGTGGGTTCCAAAAGAATCTGGCTTTATATAAACTACTGCATATAAACAAACCTACTTAAATACTATATCACAATAAATATATTCATTGTGTCAAACCCAAAAGGTTATACACACTAGTGTGGCATCAATACTAGCTATTACATATCATAACTCTAAGGAAGAACTCATTAGGATTCTAAATGATAGCTGTGTATATGAAGTCATTTCCCCACAAGAATCCAAAGAGTTTCTAAAATAAAGCATCAGACTGACAAATATAAATCAAGTTTCCTCCCTCACTGCTAGAAAAAGATCAAAAGGATAGTCTATCAAGAAAAAAACTATACAGAAATAAAATACTGACCATTCTGAACACATAGTACTCAGAGGTTGATTTACCAAAAAAAAAAAAAAAAAAAAAAAAAAAAGCATCATTAAGAAAATTGGGAGATTATTAGACCAAACTTTCAAATATTTCCTTCTTTCATACTAAACTCTAGCCAAGTAATACAGGACCACAGGTTTATTCTATATCCATCCTATCACTAAAAATCTCAACAAAATTTAAAGACTGCAGTCAGTTGCATATCCATCTCATTAACCACATGCTATATCAGATAGTTAAAAGTGATGTTTTGGAATCCATTTGTTTTACTTTCAAAAGGTTGGAAATCTCTGAATCTAAATGACCCTATTTTGGTATTTTTAGGAAAGTCTCAAAATAATACATGAGTAAAAATGTTTATAAAGATGCTCAGAGGTTTATTTCCTTCTATTGATGTACACACCTCAATAATAAAAATAAAGGGGCTTCAGATAATACAAATTAGGAAGGAAACAAGTCAATCTTATTTCTGGGAAAATCTGCAGTATGATTCTCATGAGAAAACAACAGAATATGGACTTTGGCTTCCCTCCTCTTTATTCTTCACAGGAATGAGATCCCTTTTACCCCAAAGACCTTTCTCTACTTTGATGTTCTTGGTGGCTGACCTCGACCTCTCCTGACAGAACTGCCTGGGGCAAGGATTCTATTTCCCAGCGAGGCTGCAGCATCTGCTTTCTTTCTTAAACCATCAGTGAGACCAGGGTGGGAAGGAGAAGGAAAAGAAGGCCCATCAGTGGGATTCATCTTTACCCTACTTGGCTCGTGCCTTTTCTTTCACTGTGCACTAAAATTGCTCCTTCAGAACCTGGGAGCTGAAAGAAAATATCTTAAAGGAGTATGGTGAGTTTCACAAAAGCCTTTGCTTTGCTCCATGTGCTATTTCTTCTCAAGGCTGAAAAACATTCATCGACTCATTAACAAACGTATCTTTTGTCACTTTTCAATGCAGTGATTTTTTTGTTGTTAATCATTTCTGTTTGATCTCCTATGTCATAACGAAGACCTATCAGAAAGAAATTTCTACACACAAATGTTGCTGACCCTAAAGAGAATCAAGAGACTAAATTCAAACTACACGGTGAATGCAAAATTTAATGTACACAATTAAAGGATATATGACTTTTATGTTTTAATGATCAATATCAGTGATCCTTTTTTAAAAAAATATTTATTGTGGCATGAACTTAAACTGATTCATTATATAACTGAGAAATTTCTTGGAGCAGTAAATCAATATTTACTGTAGTTAACAATAGTAATACTGATAGCAACTAGCATTGATTGGGCACTTAGTATGGAAGGATCATGGTACTATGTGCAATAATATGCATTCTGTTTTTTAAAATCCTTTCAATAATCCTATGAGGTAAATGTTGTTTACTTTAGAGGTAAATAAACTGACACTGAAGAGATGAACTAGCCCAAGGTCTCCTAGTTTATAAACAGTGGTGTGGAAATTAACACCACATCTTCCTGGGATGCAAATCCATGCTGTGAATGATTATTTTATACAACCCCAACTAATGTTATTCAATTTCCTCACAGTGATTCAAAGAAAGTTCATACAAGGAGAGGGAGTTTTCTAATGATGACCAAGAACATGTTTACAAACTTCAGATATGTGCCGATTTCTCTTTATTCTTTAGTCAAAAATCAATGCTTATGCCACTTGTAATCAATTCAGGTTATAGGACACATATGTGTTATATGACACAAGAGCAGAGGACAAAGGAATCCGACATACTACTAATGCTATCACTGAAACTTCCTCAGCCTCTTTAAGCTCAATGCCTGTGAAACATTAGCACACATAAGAATTATCTAGAAGGTTCTTTAAAAATCAGATCCTGGGCCTCATCCTCAGAAATTCTGATTCAGTAGGTCTGGAGAATGAACAAAGAATTTGAATATTTACTAAGGAACTAGGTAATACTGATGCTGATAATCTATAACTTCACCTTGAGTAGCACTGGTCTAGTTGATAGAAATAATAACCTCCTATCTTATCTGCAAGTTCAGTTTTGCTGAAGACAGAAGGTCTAAACCTTTAACAGACATCAGGGAAGAGCTTGCTTGAAATGGAAGCTGCAGAACGTCAACACCATAAGTTCTTATTTGTCTGGCAGTTTGCAGACCACACTTTAAGAAATTAGTGCTGGTCTTTAAATCAGTAAGTGAAAGAAAACCTTCATGTACAGTTGGAGCTTTCTTTCCCCAACACTAATAACTAGGATCTAGAAAATTTCTAAGTTTTTCCCATTTAGTGTCCCATAAACTTGTAATAATTTAGCCCTCTGGGTGCCCCTTGCATCAGATTATATCCTCATCTTCATAGCTCAATAAATATTTACTTAATGCCTGTAAGCACAAGACATCGCTCAGGTGTTGACAGCACAGTGAAAAAGAGAATATAAAATGCTGCATCAACTTAAAATTCTCTCCCCAAATGTCATTCCAGAATCCCAGTTACTTGGGGAACTATAAACCTCTAGCCTCATACCTGCAACCCCTTTCCCTGGGGTAGATTCTATTTTCAGCATCCTTATCATCAACCAGATAGCATTATGATATGACACAGACATACCACTAGAGGGCAAGGACTGCCCCTGCCTAGAAGTCACATTCTCATCTCCCAATCTCTTACAAATACTAACCCCTGGGAACCAGAATTCATTAGGCCTCCCTGGATAAAATGATTTGGAATTCTGGCCCCTCAAACAGTAATTAGTCACCTGCAAAAGGTTAATATACCCTCAGTCAATTTAAGATGACCCTTCATTTCTGTCGAGCATTCACAGCATGGGCCAGGCCAACTATGACAATCTCAGAACACACAGCCCTCTCATCTCAATCTTCAGATTCCCTGCTGTGGTAGAATTGATTCTGTTTCAATTAGTAAACTATCTGGGAGAAAACTGGAAGCCAGTGATTCAAAGCAGTGGAAAGGAAGCAGAAAGAGCTTATACTTTAGGGAATCAGAACTACTGTCCTAATTCTACCACCTAATATCTATTTGATCATCTACTAGATGAGGAAATGAATCTTGGGATTGCTAAACTTGTATATGATCATAATATAATCATTAATGAGATCAAGTTGGTAAAGTTCCTAACGTAGTGCCAGCCGTAAAACAGGAAATTGAAAATGGTCACTGCAGTAGATAGTTGCAAAGGAGCCCCTAGTTCTCCACTCCTTCTGGTCTTAGCTTGGGCTGTCATGACAAAATACCTTAGACTGGGTGACTTGAATAACAGAACATTTTCTCACAGTTCTGGAGGCTGTATGTCTGAGATCAGGGCCCTTCAACATCTGAATTTCGGTAGGGGCACAATTCAGCCCACAGCACCTACATACAATGTGACTTTGCAGTGCCTCCCATCAAGGGACTACATCTATTCCTCCAACTACTGAATCTGGATGGTCTGAGGCTTGAATTGGTCAAAGCAAGGCAAATGTGATGGAAACCAGTTCTGAACCTTGGCCCAAAAAGCCCTATGAGCTTTTAGTCACTCTCCTGCATCCCTGCCAAGCTGCCATAAGAGTAAGTCTGAAATGGCCTGGTGGGTGAGAGACTTTATGAAGCAAAGCCGAGTCAGTCATTATCCTGGTGAAGTCTTCAGATTTATGCACAGCTCAGAGTAAGCCAGCAAATCAACCTTGTTGACCTGCAGCTACCAACAAAAGGTATGAGTAACCCAGCCAAGATTCCTCATCAGCAGAACCAAAAAGCTGATCTTTAGGCTCTCAAAAATCAGTAAATAGTTATTATTTTAAGCTACTAAGTTTTAGGGTTGTACTACAACATCATTATACAAATAAAGGAATAGGGGGAAAGGACTATAAAGTTTAACTATTTTGTTCAATGTTACTCACCAAAAATCAAAATTAAAACCTCTTTGTACATTTTAACTCCTTTCTCTTCCAGTACTCCAACACAAGTCTAATCAACCAGCAATCCAAAATGTCCCAGTGATTTGGATGTAGATGTCTTGTGGGATCTGCTGGGATCAATGTACTTCCCATGCCTTTTTCCAGGGGCATTGGCTACATAAAGAGTCCTCCTAATATCAGCTTACATCCAGCCTGACTTCCAGGTTGGAAAACTGTCTAGGACTAGGGTAAGATCACATAATTACAAAGGTTTCCTGATTCTCACCAAAACTGCAAAGGCCTGCGGACACAATACTGTTCACTACTCAGCTACTGTTCTTAACTGGCTCTGTGTCATTTAGAGGACTTGGCATTTATTCCACCCCAAGTCTGTTTCTTTCTCTTGCCATAGCCAGTAACCTGATGTTGTGATTATGTTCTTCACCACTATATCACTAACAGCTGGTTCATCAAAAGTGTTTTTTAAGCGCTTTTTAAAACGTATGTTCAGTGAGAAAGTAAAAACGGATTAATGCTCTTCCCACTGAAAAGATCACTCTCCCTTCTATTAAACTTTGTGTTTTTTGAGAGTCAGTTTAAGTAACAATCACAACACATTATTTGTAACTCTCCAGGAGCAGATTACCATTCTGCATGTTTTATAATTATCTGTGTGACCCTTGGAATAGTGTCTAATGCTTAAGTCTTTCTCAATCTCATGGTGCCATAAAATCTTTCTTGAAATAAACTGGATTTAAATACTGAATCACAGTAAAAATGAAAGCTTGTTCCATTCTAAATTGGAGCCACAGTGTATAAATTTCCTTTGGTACTAAATAAGGAGGAATAAATTTTAAAAGCTAACTAAAAATTCAAGGCACCACAAGCAGCTTATAGATCTACTGAAGTGAAAAGAATAGAAAAATGCATCTGTGTGCTATGTATAATGTTGTATAACAAATTATCTCAAATTCAGTGGGTTACAACACACATTAATTCTTTGTTCATGTATTTTTCAGGTGATCTGGGATTTGTCTGAACTAGGCTGGGCTCAACCAGACTCAGATCCAGGCAGTTTGGTCCAGATCTGACCTAGAGGGCTCCCATCCTTCGGGGACCAATGGCTATTGGAGCCAGATTCTCCTCATGATAAAAGGAGCATAAGAAGTCAAGCTCAGCCACAGGGCACATTAAACCTCTTCATGCAGAAGATCCATGAACATTCTACTGGCCAAAGTATTTCTTTCACATGGTCAAGCTCAATTATCAATGGATTAGGAAAGTAAATTCTAACCACTGAAATGGGAAAAGCTATAAATGCACAAAGAATATGTTTCCAAGAAAGGGTCAATCATGGGAAGCAGTAATATAATACCTGTGGTTGGGAAATTAATGAATGGCAAGCAGAAGTTTTTGGAATTCATTAGAACTAAGTATCTCAAATCCAAGATGCTGCTTCATAATCACTGAATATAAATCCATGATTTTACATACATTTGAAGTTATGTGTTACTTGAAAAGAAACACAGCATTATAATTAAATCCCTAAGTAGTGTGTATTTTATTTTTTTAATTTTATTTAAATTCAATTAGTTAACATATATTATTGCTTTCAGAGGTAGAGATCAGTGATTCATTAGTCTTATGTAATATAATACCCAGTGCTCATTACATCACATGCCCTCATCATCATCCAGTTACCCTATCCCTTTCCCTCCCCCGCTCCCCTCCATCAAACCTCAGTTTGTTTCCTATGATTAAGAGTCTCTTATGGGGGACACCTGGGTGGCTCAGTGGTTGAGCCTCTGCATTTGGCTCAGGGCATGATCCAGGGGTCCTGGGATCAAGTCCCACATCAGGCTCACCACAGGGAGCCTGCTTCTCCCTCTGCCTATGTCTCTGCCTCTCTCTCTATCTCCCATGAATAAATAAATAAAATCTTAAAAGAGTCTCTTATGGCTTGTCTCACTCCCTGATTTCATCTTTTTAAAAAAATTTCTTTTCCTCTTTTCCCTTATGATCCTCTGCTTTGTTTCTTAAATTCCACGTAAGTGAGATCATATGGTAATTGTCTTCCTCTGATTTGTTTCACTTAGTATCCTCTACTCCATCCACACCTTGCAAATGGCAGGATTTCTTTTTTGGTGGTCATTATATATGTAATCTTTATTGATTCATCTGTTGGTGGACATCTGGGTTCTTTCCATAGTTTGGCTATTATGGACATTGCTGCTATAAACATTGGAGTGCAGGTGCCCCTTTGGATCACTACATTTGTATCTTTGGGGTAAATACCCAGTAGTGCGATTGCTGGGTTGTAGGGTAGCTCTATTTTCAACGTTTTGAGGAACCTCCATACTGTTTTCCAAAGTGGTTGCACCAGCTTGTGGTATATAGATGGCAATACAGAAAATACATTTCTACCTCTTTTCTTTCTATTCAGCTGAATTATAATCACCAAAAAAAGCTGTTTAATTTGTAAATGGCACCAATAGTGGGAAACAACTTTGATATCAATTTATTATTGAAAGAAGACTTCTGTTCAAGCATGTATTATCTGTTTTAAGAACTGCCTCTAACACTGAGGGAGGCACTTGATGGGATGAACACTGGGTGTTATGCTATATGTTGGCAAATTTAACTCCAATAAAAAATAAAAATAAAAAAAAATAAAAAAGAACTGCCTCTGACATCAAAAAGTCTTTAGTTCAAGTAAGATGCATTATTGTCTAATACACCATATAGTATAGATAATCTTGGAAATGTGTAGGAGGTATGAATTTGCTACACTATAATTCAAAGTCGAAGAAATGTTACATTTTTTCATGTTCTTTCAATTACATTAAATCTAACTTCAAATCTGGAGGCAAATTAAATCTTATTCATTATTAGGAGCTATCCCATAACTCTCCCTTCATCTTGCCTCATTTCCTCTACCCTCACTTGCCAATGCCTTCAACAGTACTAGTAGAGATTTTAGCAGAACAAAACACTTGGGGAGTATATGCTGATCTCCAGCACATATTAGTAGCCAGTAAATTCTTCATCTTCCAGCTAACCTAGTATCTAAAGCCTGACCACTCTGCAATTTTCCAGACGCCTTGGGACAAGAATCTTCATGAGCTTTGGAATCCCATCCACTCCAATCTCTTAGAGGTACCACACAGCTATCACCTCTATTGTGCTGTTGAGTTTTTGTCTCCTCAAACTGAAATACCTGACTACCTTCTTGGAGGTATCTTGCATAATCTTATTAAGTTTTAGCTTTTGAAACATAAAACAAAACATATTTTCTCTGAGGGATTTTTTTGCTCAAAAACAAAAGTTTCAGCTGAGGCAAAGAAATAGAGGGGGAAAGATGTCTACTTACTCTGAAAGGGGGTGGGGGCTGGGATGGGAATATAGAGTGCAGAATGCTATTAGCCTTCATTCTCTTTGCTTATTATATAGCAGTGGATTCAAAGCACAAATTAATAAATCTGTAATTATCCTGTCACTAGACTATTTTGCTGTATTTTATATCAGCTTCAGAATGAAATTATTTTATGAACTTCCATTTCTTGGATTCCATATTATTTTATTCAGTTGAATTATTAGAAAACTTTATTAATATAGATATGTTCTTTGTTCATTAGTTATAATATACATTTCTATTTTCTATTTCCTTTTTTCCTCTCAGCAGCTTCAATATGAAGGTAGACTTCATAAATTAATTTTACCAGCTTCTGAGAAACCTTACACAGCAAAACCTAGAATGTCAAGATCTCATAAGAGGATACCTCACAGCTTTTTAATTTCTTTTAGAATAAACTACAGAGCACGAAAAAATGTGAACACATTTCAATCTTTTCACAATAACTAGATTTATGGTAGAGGAAAATTTTACTTTAATTCATGTTAAAACCTCATGCTAATTTTTTTCAGTCTGAGTCCCTTAATTCTTTAATCTATGAAATGCTGGAAATTTTCTTCAGTCAAAACAAGAGTTAAACTTTTCTTCAATGCTACCCTATGTCAACTACTAATTGAATTTTATGTAGGATCTATAATGTACATATATATTATATGATATATATGATACATGCACATACACCTATGGTCTCTAATGTGTGTAATTGTAACTTTAGTTATCATAATTTAAAGCAATAGAAGATATAGTCTTCAGTTATATGCAGAAGAGGTTATATATAAACCTGGCAATAACCATATATCAAAAACCACTAATAAATATACAAAGAATAAAAAAAGTAAATCCAAATATATCACTAAATAAAATTAGCAAAACAAAAGAGAAAGCACCAGAGAAAATCAAAAGCCACAAAACAATTTAAAAATGACAATTAGGGGCAGCGCCGGTGGCGCAGCGGTTTAGCGCTGCCTGCAGCCCGGGGCGTGATCCTGGAGACCTGGGATCGAGTCCCACATTAGGCTCCCTGCATGGAGCCTGCTTTTCCCTCTGCCTGTGTCTCTGCCTCTCTCTTTCTATGTCTCTATGAATAAATAAAATAAAAAATCTTTTTTAAAAAATGACAATTAACAGTTATCAATAATTATTTTGAATGTAAATGGACTTAAAACATTCTAGTCAAAACACATGAGGTGACAGAATGGATAGAAAACAAGACCTACCTGTATGTTGCTTATAATACACTCATTTTAGACCTAAAAACACCTGCAGATTAAAAGTGTGGAGATGGAGAAAAACGTATAATGCAAATGGATGGCAAAAGAAAGAGCAGCAATACTTATTTCGGACAAAACAGGCTATTTTTTTTAAAGATTTTATTTATTCATTCATGAGAGAGAGAGAGAGAGAGGCAGAGACACAGGCAGAGGGAGAAGCAGGCTCCATGCAGGGAGCCCAACGTGGACTCAGTCCCAGGTCTCCAGGATCACGCCCTGGGCTGAAGGCAGTGCTAAACCACTGAGCCACCCAGGCTGCCCCAAAGTAGACTTTAAAACAAAGACTATAACAAGAGACAAAGAAGAATATCATAATAATAAATGGGACAATCCAACAAGATACAATAACTGTAAATATTTACACACCCTAACACAGGAGCGCCCAAATACATAAAACTGTTAACAACAAACATAAAGGCACTAAGTGATAATATAGTAAGGGACTTTAAAACCTCATTTACATCAAAGGACAGGTAATCTAAACAGAAAATCAACAAGGAAACAACGGCTTTGAATAATACACTGAAACAGATGGATTTGGCAGATATATTCAGAACATTCCATCCTAAAACAGAATACACATTCCTTTCAAGTGCACATGGAACAGTCTCCAAAATAGATCACTTATTAGCCCACAAAACCAGCCTCAACAAATTCAAGAAGATCAAAGTCAGACCATGCATCTTTTGTGATCACAGCACTAGGAAACTAGAAGTCAACCACAAGGAAAAATCTGGAAAGACCACAAATGCATGGAAGTTAAATAACATGCTACTAGGACGCCTGGGTGGCTCAGTCGGTTAAGTGTCTGCCTTTGGCTCAGGTTATGGTCTCAGGATCCTGGGATCAAGCCTTGCATACTGCTTTCTGCTCAGGAGTCTGCTTGCTCACTTGCTTGCTCTCTCTCTCTCTCCTTCTCTCTCTCTTCCCCTCTGCTCTTCCCCCACTGCTCATTCTTTCACTCTCAACTAAATAAATCTCAAAAAAATAATAATAATAACATGCTGCTAAACAATGAATGGGTCAACCAGAAAATTAAAGAAATAAAAAAAATTACATGGAAATGAAAGCAAAATGGTCCAAACCTCTGCAGCAAAAGTAGTTCTAAGAGGAAAGTTTATAGCAATACAGGCCTACCTCAAGAAGCAAGAAAAATCTCAAGCAACCTAACCTCACACTTAAAGGAGAAAGAAAAAGAACAAAACCCAAAACCAGCAGAAGGGAAAAAATGACAAAAATTAGAGCAGAAATAAATGATATAGGGGTGCTTAAGTGGCTCAGTCAGTTGAGTGTCTGCCTTTGGCTCAGGTCATGACCCCAGGATCCTGGGATCAAGCCCCCAGTCAACTCCTTGCTCAGCAGGTAGTCCTGCTTCTTTCTCTCCCTCTCCCCCCACTCATGCTCACATGTGTGCTTGCTCTCTAATAGATAAAATCTTTGGGAAAAAATAATATAGAAAATGAAAAAACACAAAAACAATAGAACAGAAAAAAAAAAATAGAACAGATCAATGAAACCAGGAACTGATTCTTTAAAAAAAAGAACTGATAGACCATTAGCCAGATTTATCAAGAAAAAAAAAGAGAGAATGAACACTCAAAATCATGACTGAGAAATAACCAATACCATAGAAATACAAACAATTATAAAAGAATATTTTGAAAAACTGTATGGCAACATACCAGACAACCTAGAAGAAATGGATAAATCCCTAAAAATATATAAATTACCAAAACTGAAACAGGAAGAAATAGAAAATTTACCAATAACCAGTAAAAAAATCAAATCAGTAATCAAAAACCTCCCAACAAATAAAAGTCCAGGACCAGATGGCTTCACAGACCAATTCTATCAAACATTTAAAGAAGAGCTAATATCTATTCTTTTTTTTCTTTCTTTCTTTCTTTCTTTTTTTTTTTTGCTCATATCTATTCTTAAACTATTCCAAAAAAAAAAAAAAAAAAAAGAAAGAAGAAAAGGAAGGAAAACTTTCAAATTCATCCTGTGAGGCCAGCATTATCCTGATACCAAAACCAGATAAAGGCACCACTGAAAAAGAGAACTACAGGCCAATGCCCCTGATGAACACAGATGCAAAAATCCTCAATAAAATACCAGCATATCAAATCCAACAATACATTAAAAAATATTATTCACCATGATAAGTGGGTTATTCCTGGGTTGCAAGAGTGGTTTATGGTTTAGTATTTCCAAATCAATCAACATAATACATCAATAAGAGAAAGGATAAAACTATATAATCATTTCAGTGGATGAAGAAAAAGCATTTAACAAAGTACAACACCCATTCATGATAAAAGCCCTCAACAAAGTAGGTTTAGAGGGAACATACCTCAACATAATAAAGGGCATATATGAAAAACACATAGCTAATATCATCCTCAAGGGGAAAATGGAGAGCTTTCCCCCCTAAGATCAGGAATAAGACAAGTATGTCACTCTGACTACTTCATTCAAAATAGACTGGAAGTCCTAGCAACAGTAATCAGACAATAAAGGAAATTAAAGACATCCAAATTAGTAAGGAAGAAGTAAAATCTTTCAGTATTTGCAAATGATATGATGCTACATAAAGAAAACCTCAAAGACTCCACCAGAAACTGCTAGAACTGATAAAGGAATGTAGTAAAGTTGCAGGATACAAAATCAATGTACAGAAATCTACTGCATTTCTATACATCAATAATGAAGCAGCAGAGAGAAAACAATCCCATTTACAATTGCATCAAAAATAGTAAGATACTTAGTAATAAACCTAACCAAAGAGGTAAAAGAGCTGTAATCTAAAACCTACAAAAAATAAAAAATAAAAAATAAAAAAAATAAAAAAATAAAACCTACAAAACATTGATGAAAGAAATTGAAAACAACACAAAGAAATGGAAAGACATTCCATGCTCATGAATTGGAAGAACAAACATCGTCTAAATGTCTCTACTACTCAAAGCAGTCAATACATTTAATGTAATCTCCATCAAAATATCAACAACATTCTTCACAGAGCTAGAGCCAACAATCCTAAAATTTGCATGGAATCACAAAAGACCCCAACTAGTCAAAGCAATCTTGAAAAAGCAAACCAAAGTGAGGCATCACAATTCCAGACTTTAAGTTCTATTACAAAGCTGTAGTAATCTAAACAGTATGGTACTTGCATAAAAACAGACACATAGATCAATGGAACAGAACAGAAAACCCTAAAATAAACCCAAAACATATGGTCGATTAATCTTCAAAAAAAGCAGGAAAGAATATCCAATGGGAAAAAGACGATCTCTTCGTCTGGTGTTGGGGAAACTGGACAGCAACATGCAAAAGGAAAGAATCTGTACTACTACTAACTACTAAATCCTTTTGGTTTTGATTTGCATTTCTCCAATGGTAAGTGTTGATGAACATCTTTTCATGTGTCTGTTGGCCATCTGGATGTCATCTTTGGAGAAATGTCTGTTCATGCCTTCTGCCCATTTTTAATCAAAATATTTGTTTTTTGGAGGTGTTGAATTATAATTTCAAAATAAACAATGAACAACCCTCTCCTTATTTGTATCAAGTGAGCAATCATTTAGTAATTTTCATATTTTCTTGATTCCATTAAATTTTACCAAATGCAGGGCACTGTGTTAAGTTCTGGGAATATAACCAAAAACAAGATAATCATGATCCCTACCTTCACAATGCTTATAGTCTTTAAATTATATGTGAATATAAACCATTAAAATACAAATGCTAGAATGTACACATCCAACTAATGTATCTCCTTTCAAAATAACCATCATGGAATCTTATTTTAGGGAATACTTACCTCCTTTGAGATTGTTTTCAGAGCCAAATTATGTTTAACTAAGCAAATACCGTCCAAATAAACTCCACAGGAGGGTGCCCAGGCTTTGCATTAGTAAGGTAAGTTATCAATTTCAGTGATTCAATCCCCCCCAAAAGTTCCTCATTCTCTCAAACCCCAAACTGAATGTTTGATTGGACAGCAGGCTTGTATGATTGTTCAAGGCCTGATTTACTTTTGTCTTTCTCACTTTTTCATTTCCCTAGGGTGTCAGATGGGGAAGAGAGAATACAGAGGATTGTAGTAAGTTTTCATGGTGCAGGCCTGAAGACCATACCATATACACTAGTTGATCTTATTCTTCTTGCCACAGCAGTCATATGACCAACTAACTGCAAGGGAGGCTATGAAACGTAGTCTAAGGTAGAGCTCAAGGGAAGGAGGAGATTGGTTTTAAAGAGCACATAGCATTTCTCTGCCACAACTTGTTTGTGGATGCATTTTAGCTATTTCCAGAAAAAAAAAAAAAAAAAACAGAAGTGTCTTTACAGAATAAATATTTGTCCCATACAAGGCTATTAAAAAATAATACACTACCTCTCTAGTTCTTTCTTAATTCAATACTTTTTAAAAACTGAGATAATTTAAATTTACAGAAGAGTTGCATAATTACAGAGAGTTCTTGCACACCCTGTATCCAGATTCTCCTAATGTTTAAGTCTTACATAACCACAGTGCATTTACAAAACTTGAAAAATTAACACTGACACAATGCTATTATAGAATTCACCATATGCACTTCACCATATTTTCTACTAAAGTCTTTCATCTTTTCCAAGTTAATTCCAAATACCTTAAACTTACATAAATACACATACACAGGGTCCATTCATTAAGTTTTCTAATCCCTAAAGTGAAAGATGTTTCTCATCCTCATAGGTAATCATTATTCAAATATCACCAGTTTTCCAAAAGTGAAATCACACATGAACCATAAACATTACCAGGACTTTGGTAGCTCTCTAAGGAAAATAACTAGGTCAGGGTAGCAGTGGTAAAAATAATGATGCAACAGAGTTTTATTGAATCCTGTGTCCACCAAGTGCTTTTCATACAAAGTTCTTTTAATCCTTGGGCAGCTTTATGAGGAAGATATAATCCTTTGTCTCTGGTAAGAAAACCAAGACCAAAAGAGATCATATAATTTTTCAGTCCCACATCTCGTGAAGGAAGAACCTGGACTCAACTTCAGTCATCCTTTAATCACCAAACTTCTTTGCCTATGGTGTAACAGAATCTAAGAACTTACATTCTTTTCCTTCTGCCATAAATGGGAATTCCCATGGAAGACTGTCAGCATTTCCAGAAGGAAATATACCTCTTTCTGGGTCAAAGTCTTGACCTAGTCTCTAATGACTGTTCAGCCTTTTACACCAGACACATATTACCTCTTTAGACATTTTCCATGATTAGTATATATAAAATCACCTCCTGCTTGATCTTTTACAACATTGCTTATCACAAGCATATAAATATGTATATTTACTTTTTGTAGTCTTTTCAAAGAGCAACCCTTCTGTAGCTAGTGAGCCATATTTCCAGCATTGAGAAACAGAACTAGCATATCGTAAGTATTCAGTTTGTTGAATATTTAAATGAATAAAATTTCATTTTACAAGAAGATAGTAAAAGGAAGAGAAAGAAGGTCTCACTTTTAGCAAAAACCTATATCATCTCAATTCTCCTAACAATACACGATCCTGAGATCACGACCTGAGCTGAAACCAAGAGTTGTACACTTAACCAAACGCGCCCCCCAGCCACCCCCAACAATATACTTCTAACCTAAATTTTGTTATTTCCGTTTGCATTAGGTAATGTTACTGACTGAACTGTGTACCCTCAAAGTGACTGTATTTGGAGACAGGGCCTCTGAGAATGTAATTAAGATTAAATGAGGTCATAGGGATGGAGCCCTAATCTGATAGGACTGGTATCCTTATAAGAAGAGAAAGACACCAGAGCCTCCCCACTCTCTCTCTCTCCCCTCTCCTCCACTCATGCAGAGGAAAGGCCATGTAAGGACACAGTGAGGAGGCAATCACCTGCAAGGCAGGAAGAGTCTCACAGGAAACTGAATTCCCCAGCACCTTGTTCTTAAACTTCAGGCCTCCACAACTGTAAGAAAATAAACTTTGTCGTTTAACCCACCGCCCAGTCTCTAATATTGTTGTGGCAGTCCAAGCCAAGTAAAACAGATGCAAAAAAACAAGCCCAAGGAAGTTTAATAACTTGATCAAATTTCAAAAGCCAGTGAACTGCAGAGTTGGGATTTAAAAATCAATTATGTAAAATTCTGAAGGGTAATATATTTGCATTAAATTCAATTTGCTACCTAGTATTAGTGAATGGAGGTGTTATATTTAAACAAAAGAGATGGAAAGAGCTTCTTTTCACAAATAAGTTAAATCAAAAAGTCTGGAACAGAAAACAGGAGAATTCAAGGTACTACTAAAAATGATTAGGAAGAAGAGCATGGCCAATCCGGGGCACTTATGGAGTGAGGTTATATCCAGGCATTCATCAAAGTACCCAGTATGAGGAAACTTCAGGTTTATGTGTTGAAGGAAAAAAAAAAAAAGTGAGGTTATTTTAATGTTGTGTTTTTATTCCTCACAGTCCAGCATTAATTTGGTGACAAACTCCTTGCACTCCCTTTTGTCAAAAGCCAACTAGAAAGTAAACTAGATGGAAGAGCAAGAAGTTGTGATTTAGAACTTCAGCCTTTCTGGGCTCAGCATTTCTAATTCACTTTTATTTTTTGCCTGTGCTTCTTTCTGATCTCTACAAATCCAAATTCCTCCTGGCAGCCTAGTTTTGAGACCTAACTCCTTGGCACTCCACCTCTATCTAACATTCTCTGCTCAGACCTAAAGGTTAAACCTTGTGCTTCCAGCAACAGCATTTCCTTGAGTCTGTCAGTAAGATGGGCCAAGTTCCTTGCATAAGTACCATCTGAGATCCATTTTAGAATAAGTCTGTTCCATTAGTGCAATCATTTTCAAAATCATTCCCTAGACTGGCAACATCAGCATAACCTAGGTACTTGTTAGAGATGCAAATTCTCAGGACCCATATCTCAGCCCTACTTCCTGAGAAACTCTAGGTGATGGAGCACAGCAATCTGTGTTTTAACAAGCCCCCTAGGTGATTCTAATGCACGCTAACATTTGAAATGGCTAAATTAGTGTCTTGCATCTTCTCATTCCTTGCAATGCCTATTAGTACAATGGATTAGGACTGAAAGAACTTACTCTTTGACAGCTCAGCAACTTAGCTGGTTGCACGACCCTAGGTTCTTGCTCAGCCTCTGTGCTTTTCTATTTTCTCATTTTTCAAAATACACCAAAGAGCTATAATCTAGTTCTTTTTTTCTGTGTTTGCTGATGAGTAACTAATGGAGGGTTGTACTATCCCATGTTAATCTTAACTGCCTGACTAATGCTTAGCAATGGCTTTTGTCTAAAACTGTCCTTGTGATTGCTGAGCCTCTTCTCCTGCTTTGGATCTAAACCGCAATATTCCAGCACATTTGTATTCCATAAATCACTGGGGCATGGATTGGAATGCTATATGCTCATCTATTTGTAATTAAATTTAATATGAATTTAACCATTAAACTCTCATGCTTCAGGATTAGCCATAATTGAACAAGACATGACCTTTAGTCTAACATAGAAGGGTTTTCTCTTGGAGTACCTGAGGTCAAGGAATGAAAGAGGACTTTCCTGTAAGACACAAATATTCCTGGTGGAAAGGTCAAGTAAAAAACTCAATCTTTCCCCAGATCAGGGTCCTTCAAGCAATTAATCTAGATAAAAACTGTGAGATGAGGATGGTGGCCACAGAAAATATCAATGCTGCAGAAAGAACTGATCATGCATATGCTAATGTTTCAGCAATAATGGAGAAGTCTTGAAAGGGTCACACAGAAACATTCTTTCAAGTTATTTTTGGATAAGAACAGAAATTGAGATAGATGAAAAGAGAAAAATTAGTGCAGGTGAGTGTTTTAGCTTAGATTCTCCCAGGAGCAGATCTTGAGCAAGAATTTTCATAGAAGTACTTTCTTTGGGATGTGATGCTAAATAATGTTGGTAAGGGGCCTGGGCAACTGAGAAAGGGAAGGGTAGAAAGGCAGTAAAGTGTGTATTATCAAGGAAGTTACTACTACTGGCTGCTGAAGTGTAGGGTCAGAGGTTCGAGTTCAGGCTCTGTGGCTTATCAACTTAGTCCCTTGTAAAACCATATCCCTCACTGTGCATCACATCCTTCTAAGAAATGGACATTAAAATGTCCACCACATGGAATGATGCTGTTGCTATCAATATTACATAGCTACCATCTATTGAACACTGACCCTATACCAGGCTCGAGACTAACATCTTCCCCAACTCTTAGAAAATAGGTATATGTTCTTTGTATTTTACTGAGAGGTCACAAAGACTACATAATTTTAAAACCTAAAAGGAAAAAAAAAAACATAAAAGGATTTTGTAAACTTCAAGACCATGTTAAAGAGAACTTTGTATACCTCTTTATGAGTTATTAGAAAGCCTGTACTTCAGTTATAACCTTGTAATTTACTAGCTTTGGGGCCTCAACCACATCACTTTTCCTCTTTCACTCTGCTTATTAAAAAAATATGCACAACTTTAATGTTAGGGGAGGCTGGATGAAGGGTGCCCAGGACCTCCCTGCACATGTCTTTATAATTTCCTATAAAGCATTGAAAATGAAAGTTAAAATACAGGCATCTGAAATATTATGGACTGAATTGTCCCTTCAAATTCATAACCTCCAATGTGACTATATTTGGTACAACCACTTTGGAAAACTGGTAGAATTTACTAAAGACAAACATGTCCATTATGTGACCCAAAGTTCTATTCATGGACACATACACAATAGAAATACAAGCTTATGTGTACCAAAAAAATGTGTACTAAAATATTCATAGTAGGATAATTTGTGACAGTCAAAACTGCAAACAACCAAATTGACCGTAAACTATAGAACTGAATAAATTATGTAATCATGTATTAAAATATTATACAGAGAAGAAAATGCATAATCTGTAATATATAACAACAAGAATGAATCTCAGAAATGATACTGAGTGGGCAAGACAGATGCAAAACAGAATGTGAACTTCTTAGAAGTGGAATTATACCAAAGAGTCTAAACATACCCATGCTGATAGAAATTAAGATAAAGAGAGAGGCATGGTAACTGGAATGCGACATGACGGGGGCTACTGGCATGCTGGTCATTTTCTATTTCCTGATCTGAATACAGGCCACATACTGTGCTAATTTTGTGTACTCATTGAGCTACCTTATTACGATCCACATATTTTTTTGCATACACACTGTATTTTTTTTTTAAAGTTTACCTAAGAAAAAGCTCAGAGAGTTGAGTTAGATTAACTCAAAGGCTTCTTCTGCCTCTAAAATCCTGATCCTGGGAGGAGACTCAGACATCTCTCCATTACTATGGAGATGAGGCTGATGACAAGGTTGGAAACATGACAAAATTAGGTGGATAGACGTTACTTCCAGTTCTGCCATCTGGAGAGGTCACTTCACCAGCACAGTTCATTTCACCCTCACTGGCACTCAACACAGAAACTTACACAAAAATGTGCACAGTAGCCACGTTTTCAGTGCTTTGGAATAATGCAATTTCAGAAACTTCCACAGGGTGGCAAAGATGCTACTTCTTGACCATCTTTACACTCAGCCCTTCTGCTTTCCCTCCCAAAGCTTTTCACAATGTGCAGGTTCCTCTATCAGTAGCTATTATGAAAGCTTAAGAATACAGCTTTTATGCTATAATACTTATAATATATGTTCCATAGTTCAATTAAGTTAGGGGACTAATCTGCAGCTTGAGAACACTAAAATAGGAAAAAGAAAAAAACAGTGGACCAGACATCAGAATTTCTCAAACATTAGAAAATTATCACAGGCAATGCCCAAGGGGAAGAAAAACAGAAAAAAAAATGGGTTGCAGGGCAAATAGTTACATTGTGGTTAATGTGGCACCCCTTGTCATCTTTACAAAATGTCCTAGGTATCTGATAAACACAGAATGTATTTAGGACTACTCTGGCCAGAAATAATAGGTTCTTTCAAAAACAATGGCCATAGTTATTTCCTTCCATGTACCCACATTCTTTTGCAATATGATTTTTCAAAAATTCCATTCAAAGGGTAGAGTTATTTCTCTATCTGCTGAATTTCGGTTTATGACCTCATTTAACTAACAGAAATCAGTGTAAGTTATGCTCTTCTAGTCCTAAACTTAGAGGTAAAAAGTCCTTGCACATTTCCACTTTCTCTTGTATGTGAAAAAACTTGAGAGTGTAACCCACTGAAAGATGAGAAGCTATGAGGATTAGACATTCTCAATGTCCAGCTTGCCAACTGCCACCCTTTAGCATACCCACCAGCCCACCAAAGATATATAAGCCAACTTGCCAAGATCAGATGAACCTCACCCAGGTCAACAGAACCACCCACATGACTTAAACCCGTTGGCAATTAACAAATGATAATTGCTTTAAGCCACTAGGTTTCAAGGTTATGTTTCTATTACGTAACAATGGTTACAGCCATATCAGAAATCCCAGTTTTGCACCTGATTGTTTTCTTCTAACCTTCCTTTCTGACACAGCTTCACAATTTGGTGAGAGCCTTAACCTGGAAGTTAAGAGCTCTGAATTCAAGTTCTTATAATGGTAGAAAAATGAAAGATTTGGAAAAACCATTTTTGAAGTACTGTTCAGAAATGTAAATCTGTATGTTTGTGAATATATTAATATTGTAATGGGGTCCCAGTTTATCTGTTGTTTCTATACAGTGAGTTTGGCCTCAGTACTGGTGGATGAATGAGGTGACAGCATCCTAAAGGCAGAAACCGTGGCTTATGAGGAATGGGCAGTGTCTTAGGTAGGGTTTTCCCAGGTGCAAAACCTTGGGCAAAGTCTCAAGTGCAAATAATTTCATGACCTGGGATCCCTTGGGGGAATGGGAATTGACAGAGATGGGAAGGCAGCCATAAGGGTACGTTATCAAATAGGTTATCACTGTGGACAATTAGATTTCTATCCTGCCTGCTGGGGAATATTGGACAACAGCTTAGAATACACACTTTAAACTGATCCTACCCCATAAGAGAGCTGGGGTATTTATCCCACCAACTTCCATCTAACCATTTGTTGCAAGCTCATCCTAAAGGAGTTTATTTCCAGCAACATGCATGTACAGAGTAGGCTCTGTTAAGTAGAGAAAGCACTCAGGTGAAGAGAGAGAGGTGCTGTACAATGGAAGTTGAGCAGGGAATGGTAAGAACCAAGGCAGAAACAGTAAAGCATCAACAGCATCTGCTGCCAAGATGTGTCTTATATCTGGGATATGCTACACATGTCATTAATCTTGGCATGTATTCATATTCCTGACCTAAACATTATTCTTTTCTAGAAATTGCTTTTTTTCCCCAACCTTTAGTATATAAAATGGGTCCATTTTATGGATATAGTTCAAGGGTCATCTCATCTGTGTAATCCTCCTTATTCAATCTTGTCTGCTTTTCCCACCAATAAATAGATTGGTGGTGGATGGGTAGGTAGGAAGATAGAAAGAATGCACACACATACACACAAAAAACAGGCAAGAGTATGCTCTATTTTCTTCAATAACTCTCTACATATTACATATCATAATGTTTGAATTTATCATGTGGAACTATAATTACACTTAAGTGGTCTCTTTCCTGTTGCTGTTTTAGATCTTTATGTATTTAGATAATTTCAGCATGGTGCCTGGCACATATCAGGCATTGAATGTTGACTACCTGACCAATGAACTGCACCAATGAGTACCCACCAAATGCTAATAGAAAATTATGATCATAACTTACATACCCTACGATTGCTAACTGTCTCCCACAGGAAGGTTGTGTATTCTATGAAGGCTAAGATCCTATCTGCATGGTTCACTTTCATCCTCTGATACTAAGCAAATGAATGTAACAAATTAGAAATTCAGTAAACACGTTACGTAAGAGAAAAAAAACTTCTGAAAATGTGAAGACTCTAGTGAGAATTTCAAAGCAACAAAAAACACATTAGATTTTTTCTATATAGGGCAGCCCCAGTGGCGCAACGGTTTAGCGCCACCTGAAGCCTAGGGCGTGATCCCGGAGTTCCGGGATTGAGTCCCACTTCAGGCTTTCTGCATGGTGCCTGCTTCTCCCTCTGCCTGTGTCTCTGCCTCTCTCTCTCTCTCTCTCTCTCTCTCTGTCTATGAATAAATAAATAAATAATCTTTAAAATAAAAATATTTTTCTATATATGTGGTCCCATTCAATATAGTAGTAAATTTGCATTTTGGATGGGGTCTACAATTCACAGATTATCTATGCCTGATTAATGAAGTGATTTAAGAAAAAATTTGCCAAATACCATGTTGGTATACCATTGTCATAAAACAAAAATCACAGTGGGCTTCTACATACAAAATTAGAGGCAAACAAATATTTGTGGTCATAAAAAATTTTATAGCTGGTTTTATTAGTGAGCTATAGTTTATGGTAAATGGTATGGCATTTCAAAGCTATTAAAAGTTTTACAAAGTCATAATTCCAGAATTTGATTTTCCACAATCATATTCTTCAGAGTTCAGATTCATACCATAGCCTCTTTCAACAAGGAGGTGCACAAACTGAGCTGGAAAATGTAGAGATTATTCTCAACTACCAGTTGTGGGAGAGTTGGTTTTGAAGGGATTCAGGAATTTTGAGAATATAATCAAAGATGCATCCCAGAAAACATGAAAAACTATACAGGGACAGTTGCATTCACACCAATGTCAGAGTTCGTTGTACAAATGACTTAGTTTGTCACTGTAAGATGGACCTGGAAATACCGAACACATCAAAAGAAAGATCTATTGTGTTGTGATGAGACTTTTTTTTTTTTTTTGAAAGCTACATACCGTGAGAGAGCTCCTGTCATACAAGTTATTCCAAGACAGTCTTGAATTCCTGCTGTGGCTGTGAATGACAGCCTAATGTAATGTGTGTGGAGGAGAAAAAAAAGGAAGAAATTCTTGCTCAAAATCGGGTCTTCCATGTGCCCAAGGATAGCTGCATCTTCAAATAACTCTAACTTTGTATCTGGTGCTTTATAAGGTGCTTTAGCATCTATATTTGCTCAAGTATTAGTCGATGAGATGAATTAGATTATCTCAAATTGTGGCATCCTATGGAAAAATCAAAGGGTATGCTGTGCTGTTATTGTTCAGAAATTGATTTCTCACAAGGATCCTTTATACCTCCTTGTCTGCCATCATGAAACTGTCCCTTACGTGCCTTAATAAACTTTCACTCTCTGTATAAGGACAACACTTGAAATAAAAAAATAAATGTTTCCCATGACCTAACTGCTAAGATCTCTAAAAGGAACCATGATTTTAGGATTGATGCTGAGTTTTAAAATGTTTTATTGTTGAAAGTGAAAAGTTTCTACTGAAGTAAAAATTCAAGGGAAAAAAATATCAACCATCACTCCATCCTGAAGTCAAAGACAGTTTTTACATTTCTAATACAACTTCCAGTTTTTGTCCATGTGCAGATTCAAAAGGTTACAGTTTTATACTATGATCATGCAGTGGGATTTTTTATAGTCTACATGTTTACTTATGTTTTCACTGGACTTTCCCCCTATCTTTTCCTGCATGCAGGGTGACCTTAAGATTTTTAACTTAATTAGACTTTCAAAGATTCTTTTTTTTCCTACTCATAGATTCAAAGGATTAGGAAATAGACCTATCTTTTGAAGACCACTATTCAACCCATTATACCATCTATCCAAAATGCATATTCACTGCAGCTTTTTTTTTTAACATCTTACTCCCATTCCCATCTACTCTACCTACTCCATCACGTTTTTAATGTAATAAATATTACCATCTTGGTGTGTATCATTTCAGATTATTTTTCTGGTCAGACAATCAGTGCAGGCAGACTCTAAAATGACCCCCAATGTCCTTATATAATTCCCACTCCCTGGGTGTGAGTAGGACTTGCCAACATGATGTGATATCACTCTTGTAATTAGATTACATCATGTGGTCATTTGAAGGGATTCTGCTGATCTAGGTAAGGTGTCTAACCAGCTAACTTTGAGTTAATCAAAAGGGAAATTATCCTAGGTATGCCTGACCTAATAATGACCTTAAAAGTGGTACTGAGGGGTGCCTGGGTGGCTCAGTCTGTTAAGTATCTGCCTTTGGCTCAGGTCATGATCTCAGGGTCCTGGGACTTAGTCCCACATTGCACTTCCTGCTTTGTGGGAAGTCTGCTCCATCCCTCCTTCTGTCCCTCCCCACTTCACACCTGCTCATGCACATATGTGTATTCTGTCAAATAAATAAAATCTTTTTAAAAAGTGGTACTGAGCCTTTTCTAGAAGGGAAATTGCCATGTTGTGAGAGGACCACATGGCCAGAATCTGAGAGTGACCTTCAGTAGGTCTAATAGCAACTCCCAGCTGATAGCCGAGAACATCCTGAGCTTGGAACAGGACCTCAGCTGAGCCCAGCTGACACTTTGACTTCCACTTTATGACAATGAGCAGAGAGCCCAGTATGCCATACCCAGATTTACGACCCAGAAAAACTGAGATAATAAAAGGGTGTTGTTTTAACTGCTAAGTCTGTGGTCACTTGTTTTGGCATCAATAGAAAACTATTATACAATCATTTACACAGACAACATTTTGATTATAATAGAACGTTAAAATGGAACTCTGTTACAGACAACTCTACAATTATAGTTTGAGATTTCAATACTGCTCCATCAATAATGATAGAACAAGTAGATACAATAAGAATAGCATATCTGAACAGCACAACCAACAATCTTCACCTAGTTAAACACTCCACCCAGCAACAGTAGAATGCATATCCTTTTCAAGAGCACATGGAACCTACCAAAATAGATATTATGGGCCACAAAAAAAGCTAAATGCATTTTTAAAAAATCAAAACCACACAAATTATTTTCTCTCATCAACATGTAATTAAGTTAGAGTAAAGACAGACTCTGGAAAACCCACCAAATACTTAGAAAATAAGTAACAAACTTCTAAGTAATCCCATAATTTAGAGGAGAATATAAAAGGAAGTTATGAAGTATTTTAAATAAAAATTAAAACCAAAATACCAAATTTGTGCAATGCGATTAACAGTAATCAGGGGTAAGTTTATCGAAATAAATTTGTATATTAGAAAAAAAGAAAGCTTTCAAATGACCACAGCTTACAAAGAAATTAGAAAAAGAGAGAAGCAAAAGAGAGCCAAATTAATGATAAAAATATAACAGTATAAATAAATGAAATACAAACAGAAAAAGAGACAAATCAATGAAACCAAAAGCTGGTTCCTTGAAATGCCAGTAAGTGATAAATCTAACCACATTTCTGAGGAAAGAAAAAGGAGAGGCACAGTTTACCAATAATGAGAGAAATGAGATCACACAGTTTCTATATATAACAAAAATATATAAACTGAATATTATAGAAAATGTGTGCCAACAAGTTAGGTAACTTAGAATAGGGGGAAAATCCTTAAAACACACAAACTACCAAAATTCAATAAAGATGAAACATATGACCCAAATAACCTTATATCTATCAATGAAATGGACTTTAAAGCTGAAAACTTTTCCAACTAGAAAACTTCAGTCCCAGATGGCTCTACATTGAATTCCTACACTACACATACAGGGGGAAAATAAATCCTACTAATTCTGCAGAAACTTTCAAAAATTAAAGAGGAAGAATATTTCAAAATTCCTTCTATGAAAAAAAATTATTCTAGGAGGTCAGCATGAACCTGTATCAAAATAAGAATGAAATATAAGAAAGGGGAACTGTAGACTATCTCTCTCAAACAAATACAAAAAAAAAAATTTTAAGAAGAAATTGAATCCAGCAATGTATGAAAATAATAATACATCATAATCATGTGATATTTTACCTAAAATGCATGATTGGTTTAATATTCAAAAAACAATAAATGTAACTCACAGTAAAAAGTACTCAAAAGAAAAAAACATTATTTCAGCACGTTTCAGCAAACATGATTTGGCAAAATCTAACCAACTTTCTTAATAACATCTCTAAGCAAAGGAGGAATAGAAGAGGACTTGACAAAGGACATGTATAAAAACTCCACAGCTAACATATTTATTGTTGAAAACAGAATGTGTTCCCACTAAAATCATTAACATGAAGTGTCCATTTTCATGAACTTGTGTTCAGCATTGCAGTGGAGGCCTAGCCAGTGGAATAAGGCAGTAAAAAACAAATGACTGAATGAATGCTTAGCAGGATGCCAGATTAAGGTCATGCTCATTTACCCCACAAAAACAACAAAAGCAATGAATAAACAACTATAAACTTATTGAAAATAACTCTGGGGAAGCTCTGAACTGCAATGAAGAAGCAAAAACTGGATCACAAAACCTGAGGATGGTCACAAAGAAAAGATAGGAAGAAATTTACCTACATTCCCCCATCTCTTAGTCTGGAGATGGACCCAAGAGGGATACCTGGAGAGATTTCACCATATGGAGGACCTCAGCAATCCTCATCACCACCATGGACATCTATAGCTTCTGCTACCAAGGACCTCCACAGTATTCTCAAGTGATAAAGCTATCTGGAGTTCACACCACTTTGTCCTCTCCCCAGGGCTATAGTTATTGCTCCACTAAGATCTGCCTCTAGAGAACTAAGTTGTGGTTGTGCCCTTCTCTCCAAGATCTTGAGGGGTGAGGGGAGAGGAAGGAAGGGAAAGAGAAAAAATGTGAGCCAGCATAAGCCAGGGAGGTTGGTGGGGGGGAGGCAGAGGGAGAATCAGACTCCCTACTGAGTAGGGAGTCCAATGCAAGGTTCAATCTCAAGACCCATGAGATCATGATCTGAGCCAAAGGCAGCCACTTCACCAACTTAGCCACCAGGAGCCCTGAGGAGCTGCCACTGTTGATGCACACTGCCCCTGGTTTCCAAGTCATGACTTTGACCCCCCATTACTGAAGCCATGGTGTAGCTCAGTGCCCTGCTCTAGGGCATGAGTCACAATTGCAACCTCATTCCAGGGACTATGCTACCACTGTGCCCATGCCCAAGGCCTAGACTGCTACTGCACCCTGTTATCCCTGGGCCACACTTCTGCATCTCCCCACTTTACCCCATTTCCAGGCCTCAGTCCCTGTGGCATGCTCCAGAGACCCAAACTCTAGCTCTACAGGCGATCCTCACATGACTGACCTCAGACAATGGCACCACCACAGCAACCACTGTAAGCCAAACAACTAGATAAATAAACAAATTTCCAGAAACATAAAACTTAACCAAGACTGAATCATGAAGAACTAGAAAGTCTGATCAATAATAAGAGGTTGAATCAGTAGGGATCCTGGGTGGCTCAGCAGTTGAGCATCTGCCTTCAGCTCAGGGCGTGATCCTGAAGTACTGGGATCGAGTCCCACGTCGGGCTCCCTGCATGGAACCTGCTTCTCCCTCTGCCTGTGTCTCTGCCATCCGTTCTCTCTCTCTCTCTCTCTCTCATAAATAAAAAATAAATAAATAAATAAATAAATAAATAAATAAATAAAATCAATCTTAAAAAATAATAGTAAGTGGTTGAATCAGTAATAAATTTCCCAATAAATAAAAGCATAGGAACAGATGGCTTCACAGATGAACTCTACTAAACATTTAAAGAACAAGAATACCAATCCTTCTCAAACTCTTCTAAAATACTGAAGAAAGAACATTTTCAAACCTATACTGCAAGGCCAAGATTGCTAATACCACAGTCAAACAAGAACATTTCAAGGAAAAAAAAAAAAAAGAACATTTCAAGGAAAGAAAATTACAAACAAGTATCTCTGATTACCAGTTGCAAAAATCCTCAACAAAATACTGGAACACTGAATTCAATAGCACATTAGAAGGATCACACACCATGTTCAAGTGGGATTTACCCCTGGGGTACAAAGATGATTCAATGCACACAAATCAGTAAGTGGGATACATAATACTAACAGAATGAAGAATCCAAATATGATCTCAAAAGATAGGAGAAAAGCATTTAACAAAATACAACATCTTTTCATGAGAATGACTCAACAAATTAGGTATAGAAGGAATGTACTTCAATATAATAAAAGTTACATATCCTCCCAGCTAAAAAAATAATTTATATTAACAGTAAAAGCTAAAAGATTTTTCAGGAATAAGGATGACCACTTTTGCCACTCTATTCAACATAGTAGTTGATGTATTAGCCAAAGGAATTAGTCAAGAAAAAGAAATCTAAGGTATCTAAATGGGAAAGAGAGAAAATTTGGTTGCAGATGACATGATCTTACGTATAGAAAACACAAAAAGACTCTACCAAAAAAAAAAAACCTATTAGAATAAATAAATTCAATAAAGTTTTAGGATACTAAAATTGACATGAGTATCAGTTATGTTTCTGTACATTAATAACAAACTATCTGAAAGAGAAATTAAGCATTCATATTCACAGTAACATCAAAAATTAAGGAGTAAATTTAACAAAGTAACTGAGAAACATACACTAAAAACTAAGCATACAAAAGAAGAATAAATGTACCTAACAATAAAGACAAATATTAGCTCATAATGGATCAAAGATCCATACATAAGAGCTAAAACTGTAGAACTCTTAGAATAAAACAAAGGCAAGTTCAAGACATTGGAGTTGGCAATCATTTCTTGGATATGACATCAAAGTCAGCAAAAAGAAAAAGTAGACAAATTTGACTACCAGAATTAAAAAGTTGTATGCAATGGACACTATCGACAGGATAGAATGGGAGAAAATACTTGTAAACAGCTTTACAAATAAATAACTCAATAGCAAAGAAAACCCAACAACTCAATTCAAAAACCACCAAAAGACTTAAACAGACATTTCTCCAAACATGCAGAGATGACATGTAAGCATGTAAAAAAAAAATCCTCAGCAATACCAGTCATTAGGAAAATCTGTATCAAAACACAATAACACTTCTGTTCTTTTTTTTAATACTTCTGTTCTTAAAATGTATCTGGCATTTGTTTTAATCATGTATGATAAGATACCCAGACACAGGAATGATGATCATGAAGAACTTTATACTAAAAGATTTCTAGAAACAGGACATATGGCATGCCATTCAGAACCACATGGGGAAGGACGGACATTGAGTCAAAAGGCAAAAAGGCAGAAAAGAGAGAACATGGCCCAGAGTCTTTATTGGGTTTTCCTGAGGAGGAATGGGCAAGGCATTGTGGGTATACTAAGCTTAGGATTGGATAGTTTGAAGATTTCGGCAAGCTCTAAACTACAGGCATGGTCCCTAATTGTCTAGTACCTGGCCCTCAGGTGACTTATAGTAGAAAGAATACTGGCTTACTTATAGAGAAAAAAATAAAGGGTATGGTTGGGGATGTAGGCTCTGGATTGGTTTGTACATCAAAAGTGCACTTACATGGAAGTCACTACTATATCTAGAATTGGCTAGCCCTAGGTGATGCGGTCTCTCCAGGCTCAAATACCAAATACCAAGGCATCAAGATTATATAAAAATATACTCATTACAACTTCTTATCCATTAAGATAGCTGTCGTCCAAAAAACAGAAAGTAGTGTTGGTTAGGATCTGAAAAAATGAGACACTTGGGAATTTTAAAACAGTAAAACTCAGCTGCCATAGGAAGCAGTGTGGAATTCCTCAATAAGCCAAACAAGCCAAGCCAAACTGGGACTCAGCAATTCCACTTCTGGGGAGACACACACACATATACACAAAATAAAAGCAGAAACTAAGATATTTATATACTCACTTTCATAACAGCATTATGCACAATAGTCAAAAGATGGAAATGACCTCATTGTCAGCTGACAGATGAATGGATAAACACAGTATATACATACAATGGGTTATTCAGCCTTAAAAAGGAATAAAGTTCCCATACATGCTACAACATGGATGACTTTAAAGACACCATGCTGAGTGAAATAAGCCAGACACAAGAGGATTAATATTGGTATTATTCCACCTATATGAATTATTTAGTCAAATCCATAGAGAAAGAAAGTAGAAAGTGCCTGTCAGGGGCCAGAAAGAGGGGAAAATGGGGTGTTATTATTTAATGGGTTCAAAGTTTCACTATGGTATGAAAAAAAGTTCTGAAGATGGACAGTGGTTATATTGTTGCACAATACCAATGTACTTAATGTGGTAAAACTGCACACTTAAAAATGGTTAAAACAGTAATTGTTACATGTTTTATCAAAAAAATTAATCAGTTGGTCTCCTCACATTTTGCTCTTCACCATTTTGTTATAATAATAGTTAATAAAATTAATAAGGTACACTTTAACCAATACATGCATTTATGAATATACAGATGTATAGATTTATAAAGCACCATTAACTTACTTAGACCAAGAGCATTTAATTATGATTATGACATTTCATAAAGCAACCTTTAATAGGAGCCAAGCCAAGACAAAATATAGTGTATATAGAGAAAAATAATTATAATCCATCATTCAATCTTTTCTCAGTTGAAATAAACTTTGTTCCTTCATCTACCTCCATCTTCTATTTTCAATTATATTCTTCTTCTTCTTCCTTTCCCATTTCCACATGATTTATAGTTCACCCTCTGCTGTGAGCAAGCCAAGCAGAAAAAGGGAGATACTGACATCTCCATGGATGAAAAAGTTTTAAAATCTCCAGTAACTACACCATTTCTGTTGTAAAGACACCAACAGAGAAAAATAGAGGAGAAGAGCAGAGAAGCATCATTCCATAGAGAGGGCATGGCTTCCAGAAATTACTAACTCAAAAGCAATAGAAAATGGCTTACAGAAAAAGCTGGTCTGCAAACAGAACTTCTAGACTTCTGTAATGTCATTTGTGACCAAGGACCTTAGTCTTATGAGAAATACATGATTTTTCTCCTCATAATTTTGGTATTAGGCAAGTGAACAAAATCCACTTATCTAGGTTAACCAGAAAGGGTGTCCACTAAGAGATATTAGTAGGTATCAGAGTTAGTGATTAGCTAAAGGAACAGACAAGAATGACCTTCCAGAAAAAAGCAGAAACCATGCTGAATAGGCAAGGTTAAAGAAAAAAAAAAATCAATGCCATTGTCACATCACACAGTTAAAGGGAAAAGCCTGGCTTTTCTGCAAGGACTGCTGTCACACACTCTAATGTCACTTGTGATAGTTTTTTAAATATGTCAACTTGCTTAAAGTACAGTCTCCAATTATTTATTTAAATACTAGTCTGGGTATTGCTATGAAGGTATATGAGGGATGTAATTGAAGTCCCTAATCAGTTGACTTTGAATAAGGGAAATGCTGCTGGATAACTTGAGTAGGATCATTTAGAAGACCTTAAAAAAAAGGTTTGGGGGGGAATAAGGCTTTTCTGAAAAAAGTAAAAAATTCTTATTGACAACAGTTTTGGTCCATGCCCATGGAGACATAAATATTGACTAAAAAGGGCAAAAAGAAACTTTGAGGTGATGGTGATGGAAATGCTCAATATCTTGTTTACAGTGGTAACATGGGTTCCATCCTGCTCATGATCCTTCCCTCCTGACTGCCTGTCCTACAGATTTCAAACATGCTTATTCAACTCACACAACTGCATAAATCAATTCCTTATAACAAATCTCTAGGTAGCTACATAGAGAATCCTAACTGCCACACCCAATGACAAGATGAAACCATTACCATCTCCCAAATCCAGAGGCTGCCTGTAAGCAAAATAGAATCCTATTCAAACCAATTTTCTCCTGTTCCCCACTTCTAAACCAATGTCTCCCACAAGCATATGTAAGTCAAAACCTATATGCTAGCTCTAAAAGAAGCTAGGAACTCAGTTCTGATTTCTACTTTGGAAAGACAGAACAACTCACAAGAAAATTTTCACAGACAGACAATTTCAAAGACAGGAGGCAGTCATGAGTATAATTACTGTCCCAAAGTTTCTGGCTTCCTAAAACTTCTCAAAAAAAGAATTCACTTTTTGACTTATTAATCCCACTCAGTAATTTTACAGTAATCTTTACATATTTGAGATCATACTGGCTTTTGTTATACAAGCACATATGATGGTTATTTTCTAGGTTAATAAATACAAGTCTGTGTGTCAGAATGGTCTAGATTATTCAACTGCAACAACCTCCAGATTTCAGTGGCTTAATACAACAAACATTATTTTTTTGTGTTCATGGTACCACAGCCCTACGTGGTTGGGCAGGGAGATTTTTCAGTGTAGTCACTAAGGAAACCAATATGATGGATACTTTTCCATGAAACATATTCCCTAACTGCCAAGGCAGGAAAAGGAAACTGGGCATATCGTCCATTCTACCTTAAAATTTCTACAAAAGGTGACACAGGTTGCCTTTCCCTCACACTTTGTCAAACAAATGCAGGCTATACTAAATTGTGAAGATTTTGACAAGTGTAATCCTACCATATTTTTTTTTAAAGAAGTAGAAAGGGAACCTTCTTACAATGTTGCTGGAAATGCAAACTGGTGCAACCACTCTGGAAAACAACGTGGAGGTTCCTTACTAATTGAAAATAGAGCTACCCTATGATGCAGCAATTGCACTACTAGGAATTTACCCCAAAGATGCAAATGTAGTGATCCAAAGGGTCACCTGCACCTCAATGTTTATAGAAGCAATGTCCGCAATAGCCAAACTATGAAAAGAGCTCAGATGTTCGTTGACAGATAAATGGATAAAGATGTGAAGTGTGTGTATGTGCACACACACAATGGAATACAACTCAGCCATCAAAAAAATTAAATCTTGCCATTTGCAATGACATGGATGGAACTAGAGGATATTACGCTAAGCAAAATGAGTCAATCCCAGAAAGACAAGTATGATTTCACTCATATGTGGAATTTAAGAAATAAAACAGGAGGATCAGAGGGGAAGGGACAGAAAAACAAAAGACAAAATCAGAGGGAGACAAATCATAAGAGACTCTTAAAGGAAACAAACTGAGGGTCACTGGAGGAGAGTGAGTAGAGGGGATGGGGGAACTGGGTGATGGACATTAAGGAGGGCACACGATGTAATGAACACTGGGTATTATATAGGACTGATGAATCACTGAACTCTACCTTTGAAACTAATAATAGACTATATGTTAAGTGAATTTAAATAAACACTAAACTAAAAAAAAAATAAACTGCAAAAAGACCAAAAAAGACCAAAGAAATAAATAATTGGAATATTAATCTTCTTGACTACTCAAGTTTTAAATACCTGTAAAATAAGAGATGTGTTATAAAAATATGATATATAGCCTCCCCATCTGAGCTAGATAGAGAATTCCGGAGCAATGTCAGGATTTCTAGGATGAGAAAGGAGAAAGAAGATTAAGAAGTTAAAAGCACCTATATGTGATCACCCTACTTAGGGTAGAACACAGATCCTAAAGGTGGTAAGTAGGGAAAAGCACCCACTGGATACATCAACTCCTACAGAGTTATAAGTGAACCAGAAAACATCAGGAAAAGGATGAACGGATCCAATTCATAGGTGCATCCTTAAAGGGAGGGCACTTTTCTAAAAGAAGCTCCATGCACCCCCATGCCATCTTATCAAATATGTGGAAAAAATAGCATATGCACATAGTTAAGTCTGAAGATCTTCTGTTTTCTCATGGTCTTCAGGAGGCATCTAGAAAGCCCAGAGAAGAGGAAATAGATACATGGCAATGGCTTGAGTATGTGATAAAGAAGCCACACTGTATCTTACAGGAGAGGCAAAACATTGGACCCAGTCAGCAGTAGGTCACTGAAAAACAATTCAGAAGTCAAGGCAGGACCTGTCACACCTCAGCAGATACCAGGTCCAGTAATCAGGAAAGATAAGTAATCCATGGCAAAAACCACTGATGATTTGAGGACAGTTGTCTCCAAGGGTTCCATCAATACTCCACAAACTCTTTCCCTTCATGCACCATTTGAAGAGGTTGGGCAGCAAAAGAGATATAATCATGCAAAACTAAGGGTTTAAATGAGAAATAACTGACAGTTGGCAATTTGCAGGATGAGTCCCCAGAAAGAATATTAGGAGTTAATTAGGTTACAGGAATTCACAAGGTTGTATTTATATAACTCAGTATAATTTTGTATAAATGTGTGATATAATAACAAATACCTTCAAGTATTGTATTGAATTGGAGTCTATGTCCATGGAAGAGTGGACCATTTATGAAAGTTCAAAGTATTTAAGAAATATCCTTAAGGTATTCTTTAGAAACTATATAGCAACTTTACAGATAAAATAATTCTAGAAATTTCTCAATTAAAGATCATTTGATTTGGGGTTCCTGGGTGGCTCAATGGTTGAATGTCTGCCTTTGGCTCAGGTTGTGATCCTGGAGGCCTGGGATCAAGTTCCACATCAGGCTCCCCACAGGGAGCCTGCTTCTCCCTCTGCCTAGGTCTCTGCCTCACTCTGTGTCTCTTATGAATAAATAAATAAAATCTTAAAAAGAAAAAAAAACAGGATCAATGTTTTTAAACGACAAATGTTAGAGAGGATGTGGAGAAAAAGGAACCCTTATGCACCGTTGGTGGGAATGTAAACTGGTGTACCACAGTGAAAAACAGTATGGAGGTTCCTCAAAAAATTAAAAATAGAATTGCCATATGATCCAGTAATGCTACAACTGGGTATTTACAAAGAATATGAAAACACAAATTTGAAAAGTTACACACACTCCTATGTTTATTGCAGCATTATTTACAACAATCAAATTATAGAGCAGCCCAAGTTTCCACCAATTCATGAAGGATAAAGAAGATGTGGTATATACACACATAATGGAATATTAGTCACAAAAAATAATGAAATCTTGCCATTTGCAACAACATGGATGGATCTAGAGAGTATCATGCTAAATTAAATAAGTCAAAGACAAACACCACATAATTTCACTTCTATGTGGATTTTAAGAAACAAAACAAAAGAGCAAAGAAAATTAAAAGGAACCAAATCAAAAAAACACTCTTAACAATAGAAAACAAACTAATAGTCATCAGAAAAGAGGTAGGTTGGGGGGATGGGTAAAATAGGTGAAAGGGATTAAGAGTACACTTATTGTGATGAGTACTGAGTAAAGTATAGAATTGATGAATCACCATGTTGTACACCTGAAACTAGTAACACTATGTTAACTATACTGGAATTAAGAATTTTTTTTGGAATTAAGAATTTTTTAAAAGAAATTCAAAAAAGAAAAATCACTTGTTTTATTTCTCTAAAAGTACAGAGAATACTAAAATGAAACCTTATCACCCATATTCAATAATTATCAGGGTTTTTTTTCTAACATTCTTGCCTTCTTTTATTCTCTTTCACTCCCTCTCTCATTTTTTTTTTCTTTTCCTCTTTAAGGCTGATTTAGCCCCAATAGGAAAATTTAAAGATGATAGCACAAAGAAAGTTCAAACACTTAACGGCCATAGGCACAAAAATTCCCAACAAAATATAAGCAAAGTAAATCTTGTTTTTGCATACACAGACATCTATACACCCATATAAAAACCCTATGAGGAAAAACTGGGCTTATTCTAGGAATATAATGATCTTTTTATTTAAAATATCTATTAATGTAATTTGATATAAGCTGATTATAAGAGAAGATCATTTTCAACAGATACAGAAAAAAATCATTTGATAAAACCATCATCTGTTCATTAAAAAATAAATACTTGCAAACTAAGAATAGAAAGAAACTTATTAAAACCTGATTCAGCAAATATATTCTTATAGGCAAATGATAGGAGCATTTTATTTAAAATCTGCAACAAGATGAAAACACTAACTGTGTTTAATATGGTACAAGAGGTCCTAAAAGGAGCCTATTAACATGAGAAAAGTGAATTTAAAATATAAATACTGTAAATAACATTGAGGATTTTGTTTATAGATGCTATAATTATTCTGTCAACATAAGAAACTCAACACAAGTTAGTAGTTAATGGAAGGGTTCAGGAATATTACTATGTACAAAAATATAAAAAAAAATTGCTTCTCTAGATGTAGGAATTAATAGTTGAGAACATACTTTTTAAAGAGCATTATATAAAATGTTCATAAATCTTATGCAATACAGATAAAATTAAAACACAGTATTCAAAGACATAAAAGAAGACTTCAGTAATTGAAAATAAACCAAGTTCATGGATGAGAAAACTCAATATGGTAAAAATGTCAGTCCTCCCAAAATTAATCTATAAATTCAATCTATTCCAATCAAAATACCAACAGGGTTTTTAAGGAACTTGCAAACTAATTTTAAAATTCATAAAAAAGAGTAAAGGACCAAGAATAGTTGGGATAATTGAAGAACATGGTAGGGGTCCCAGCCTACAGAACAATAACTATTAAAATGAAAGTATTGTAATTAAGATATTGTAATACTGGTTTAGGAACAGATGGACATCAAACACACACACACACACACACACACACAGACACACACACATAAATAGCTCACAAACCAAACCACAGACAGGTCAACTTGATCTATGATGGAAGTGCAGTCTGGTTAGGACTAGACAGTAAATGACATCAGGGCAATTTATCCACTGGAAATGAACTGCATGTCTATCACATACCATATGAAAAACATCCCAGTTGCCCAGATGGACTAAAAAAATCTCAATTTTAAGGGAGAAAATGTATACCAAGATATAATAGGAAGAATGTTTTTATAATGTACAAACAATAGAGAAAGAAATGATGAATCTAACCTCACCTTCTACTGAAGAATTTCTATGTGTTAAAAGGCATTTAAAAAGTGCAACGACATCCCACAGGTTGGAAGAAAATGTATGGAAGTTACACAACAAAGAAATACTGGATATCTTGTTTGTGGGAGTGGAGTAGCTTCCAGGGGTATTTTTCTGAATGTAAGCATTAGTTTCCTAATGCTGCCATCACAAATCACCACAAATTTGGTGTCTTACACAACTTATCTTATAGTTCTGTGGGGGAGAAGTAGGATTCAGACCTCACCAGGCTAAAATCGAGGTGTTGGCAGGCTTGTGTCTTTCTGGAGGCTCTAGAGGTCTGTTTTGCTTATTAAGGTCACTGACAGAATTTAGTGTCTTGTATTTTTTAGGAATGAGTCCGTCATTTCCTTGATAGCTGTCAGCTCATAGCTGTTCCCAGTTGTTAGATGCCACCCATGTTTCTTCTTCCACTTGAAACGCAACAATGGTGGGTTCAGTCCTCAGGCTTTGAATCTTTTCTTCCATCTCATCTCTCTGACTCACCTCTGCTTCTCTCTCCTACACTTTTATTTTTTTGTAATTTATTTTTTATTGGTGTTCAATTTGCCAACATATAAATAATACCCAGTGCTCATCCCATCAAGTGCCCCCCTCAGTGCCCGTCACCCAGTCACCCCCAACCCACGCCCACCTCACCTTTCTACCACCCCTTGTTCATTTCCCAGAGTCAGGAGTCTCTCATGTTCTATCTCCCTCTCTGATATTTCCCACTCATTTGTTCTCCTTTCCCCTTTATTCCCTTTCACTATTTTTTGTATTCCCCAAATGAATGAGACCATATAATGTTTGTCCTTCTCCAACTGACTTCCTTCACTCAGTATAATACCCTCCAGTTCCTTCCACGTTGAAGCAAATGGTGGGTATTTGTCATTTCTAATGGCTGAGGAATATTCCATTGTATACATAGACCACATCTTCTTTATCCATTCATCTTTCGATGGACACCGAGATACTTCCACAGTTTGGCTATTGTGGACATTGCTGCTAGAAACATCGGGGTGCAGGTGTCCCGGCGTTTCACTGCATCTGTATCTTTGGGGTAAATCCCCAACAGTGCAATTGCTGGGTCGTAGGGCAGGTCTATTTTTAACTCTTTGAGGAACCTCCACACAGTTTTCCAGAGTGGCTGCACCAGTTCACATTCCCACCAACAGTGTAAGAGGGTTCCCCTTTCTCTGCATCCTCTCCATCATTTGTGGTTTCCTGCCTTGTTAATTTTCCCCATTCTCACTGGTGTGAGGTGGGATCTCATTGTGGTTTTGATTTGTATTTCCCTGATGGCCAGTGATGCGGAGCATTTTCTCATGTGCTTCTTGGCCATGTCTGTCTTCCTCTGTGAGATTTCTCTTCATGTCTTTTGCCCATTTCATGATTGGATTGTTTGTTTCTTTGCTGTTGAGTTTAATAAGTTCTTTATAGATCTTGGAAACTAGCCCTTTATCTGATACGTCATTTGCAAATATCTTCTCCCATTCTGCAGGTTGTCTTTTAGTTTTGTGGACTGTTTCTTTTGCTGTGCAGAAGCTTTTTATCTTGATGAAGCCCCACTAATTCATTTTTGCTTTAGATTCCCTTGCCTTCATGGATGTATCTTGCCAGAAGTTTCTGTGGCCAAGTTCAAAAAGGGTGGCCTGTGTTCTCCTCTAGGATTCTGATGGAATCTTGTCTCACATTTAGATCTTTCATCCATTTTGAGTTTATCTTTGTGTATGGTGTAAGAGAGTGGTCTAGTTTCCTTCTTCTGCATGTGTCTCTGTCCAATGTTCCCATAGAACCATTTATTGAAGAGACTGTCCTTTCTCCAGGGGATAGTCTTTCCTCCTTTATCGAATATTAGTTGACCATAGAGTTGAGGGTCCACTTCTGGATTCTCTATTCTGTTCCATTGATCTATGTGTCTGTTTTTGTGCCAGTACCACACTGTCTTGATGACCACAGCTTTGTAGTACAACTTGAAATCTGGCATTGTGATGCCCCCAGATATGGTTTTCTTTTTTTAAAATTCCCCTGAAAAAAAAAATAAAATAAAATAAAATTCCCGTGGCTATTCGTGATCTTTTCTGATTCCACACAAATCTTAAGATGATTTGTTCCAACTCTCTGAAGAAAGTCCAAGGTATTTTGATAGGGATTGCATTGAACATGTAAATTGCCCTGGGTAACATTGACATTTTCACAATATTAAATCCTCCAATCGATGAGCATGGAATATTTTTCTTTCTCTTTGTGTTTCCCTCAATTTCTTTCAGAAGTGTTCTGTAGTTTTTAGGGCATAGATCCTTTACCTCTTTGGTTAGGTGTATTCCTAGGTATCTTAAGCTTTTGGGTGCAGTTGTAAATGGGATTAGCTCCTTAATGTCTCTTTCTTCAGTCTCATTGATAGTGTATAGAAATTCCATTGATTTCTGGGCATTGATTTTGTATCCTGTCACACTGCCGAATTGCTGTATGAGTTCTAGCAATCTTGGGGTGGAGGCTTTGGGTTTTCTATGTACAGTATCATGTCATCTGTGAAGAGGCATAGTTTGACTTCTTCTTTACCAATTTGAATGCCTTTTATTTCTTTTTGTTGTCTGATTGCTGAGGCTAGGACTTCCAGTACTATGTTGAATAGCAGTGGTGAGAGTGGACATCCCTGTCTTGTTCCTGAGCTTAGGGGAAGAGGCTCCCAGTGCTTCCCCATTGAGAATGATATTTGCTGTGGGCTTTTCATAGATGGCTTTTAAGATGCTGAGGAATGTTCCTTCTATCCCTACACTCTGAAGAGTTTTGATCAGGAATGGATGCTGTATTATGTCAAATGCTTTCTCTGCATCTATTAAGAGGATCATATGGTTCTTGTTTTTTCTCTTGTTGATACAATCAATCATATTGATTGTTTGATGAGTGTTGAACCAGCTTTGCCACCCGGGGATAAATCCCACTTAGTCATGGTGAATAATCTTCTTAATGTATTGTTGGATCCTATTGGCTAGTATCTTGTTGAGAATTTTTGCATCCATGTTCATCAAGGATATTGGTCTATAATTCTCCTTTTTGGTGGGGTCTTTGGTTTTGGAATTAAGGTGATGCTGCCCTCATAGAACGAGTTTGGAAGTATTCCATCTCTTTCTATCTTTCGGAACAGCTTTAGTAGAACGCGTGTGGTTCTTCTTTAAACGTTTGATAGAATTCCCCAGGGAAGCCATCTGGCCCTGGACTTTTGTGTCTTGGGAGGTTTTTGATGACTCCTTCAACTTCCTCCCTGGTTATTGGCCTGTTCAGGTTTTCTCTTTCTTCCTGCTTCCAAGTTTTCATAGTTTGTGGCTTTCCAGAAATGCATCCATTTCTTCTAGATTGCCTAATTTATTGGCGTATAGCTGCTCATAATATGTTTTTAAAATCATTTGTATATCCTTGGTGTTGGTAGTGATCTCCCCTTTCTCATTCACGATTTTATTAATTTGAGTCTTTTTTCTTTTTAATAAGGCTAGCTAATGGTTTATCTATCTTATTAATTCTTTCAAAGAACCAACTCCTGGTTTTGTTGATCTATCTGTTTCCACAGTTCTTCTGGTCACGATTTTGTTGAGTTCTGCTCAAATCTTAATAACTCTCTTCTTCTGCTGGGTGTAGGGTCTATTTGCTGTTTTTTCTCCAGCTCCTTTAGGTGCAAGGTTAGCTTTTGTATTTGAGTTCTTTCCAGTTTTTGGATGGAGGCTTGTATTGCAATGTATTTCCCCCTCAGGACTGCTTTTGCTGTATCCCAAAGATTTTGAATGGTTGTATCTTCATTCTCATTAGTTTCCATGAATCTTTTAATTCTTCTCTAATTTCCTGGTTGACCCTTTCATCTTTTTGCAGGATCGTCCTTAACCTCCACATGTTTGAAATCCTTCCAAACTTCTTCTTGTGATTTAGTTCTAATTTCAAAGCATTATGGTCTGAAAATATGCAGGGTACTATCCCAATCTTCTGTATCGGTTAAGATCCGATTTGTGACCCAGTATGTGGTCTATCCTGGAGAAAGTTCCATGTGCACTTGAGCAGAATGTGTATTCAGTTGCGTTTGGATGTAAAGTTCTGTAAATATCTGTGAAATCCATCTGGTCCAGTGTATCATTTAAAGCTCTTGTTTCTTTGGAGATGTTGTGCTTAGAATACCTGTTGATTGTAGAAAGTGCTACATTGAAGTCACCAAGTATAAGTGTATTATTATCTAAGTATGTCTTAACTATGGTTATTAATTGATTGATATACTTGGCAGGTCCCACATTCAGTACATATATATTGATGATTGTTAAGTCCTCTTCTTGTATAGATCCTTTAAGTATGATATAGTGTCCCTCTTCATTTCTCACTACAGTCTTCGGGACAAACTTTAGTTTATCTGATATAAGGATGGCTACCCCTGCTTTCTTTTGAGGACCATTTGTATGGTACATGGTTCTTCAACCTTTTATTTTCAGGCTGTAGGTGTTCTTATGTCTAAAATGAGTCTCTTATAGACAGCACATATATGGGTCTTGCTTTATTATCCAGTCTGAAACCCTGTGCCTTTTGATGGGGTCATTAAGCCCATTTCTCCTACACTTTTAAAGACTCATATGATTACGTTGATCCAACCCAGATAATCCAGGAATAATCTCCCCATCTCAAAGTTTATGATTAATCACATCAGCAAAATCACCCTTTCCATGGAAGATAATATTTGGGGTCCATTATTTTGCCTGTAGATGTACCTATTTCTATATTCACATTTTACAAATCAATAATAGAAATACAAATTACCTAGTTAAAAATGAAGGATATGAACAAGAAATTCAAGGACGCTCAAATTGACAATGCAAAAAAAAGCTTTTCATATCACTAGTAAACAATGGAAATGAACATTAAAACCATGTATCACTTTATCTGACAACACCTTACTGCTAACAAAAAAAAAGTGAAACAGTAGAAAATCCTATATTCTATTGAGAAAACATTAAATGTGGGAAATCACACATGTGGGACAGCAATTTGGCAATACTAGTCAAATTAAATATTTTTTCTTCCTTTTTCCAGTACAACTGATTTTTATATCAGACTATAAATTTCCATTTTTTTCTCTTTTCCCACCTTAACTACAATATTTTATGACCTCTTCATTTTTAAGATTCTTCCTTTTTGACTTTCATATTTCTACAGTTATAGGTCCTAGATATATTTTCCACTTCTAGATTCCCTTCAATGTACTCAACTTAATTTGGGGAGTATACAAAATATGTTTTTTTGTTTTGTTTTGTTTTGTGTTTTTTGTTTTCTCGGCCTCATTTTGTTCTACAATGGTGGAAGTTAATACCTTCTAAAACATGACCAGCGTGCACCCAGAACCAAGTGGTATACCATGCTGGTTCATTCTGTGAGATTCCTCATTCGCATTCTGCCCCCCTATTTTATATCATTTATGTTTTGATGGTCAATGTTGGGGCCCTCTACAAGTATTTCTGGTTTATATAAATTTGGGACTGAGCATCTTCTAATATACAGAACTTAATATACTCAGAAACAAGAGGATCACCCTCTAGAACCCCTCAGTAGACTACATTCTCCCTCCACTACTTCTTTACCACCACCATCACCCAGTCCCTCCTTTTTTTTCTACTTTGTTTTTCTTTTTTCTTTTTTTTTTACTCTTTTCTTTTTTTTTTTTTTCTCTTCTTCTTTAGGATTCCTGCCTTTTATTTTTTACTACTTTCTTTTAAAATTTGTTTTTCACTTTAGTGGTCCTTCTGTTTTATTTCATTCCGATCTTTTTTTTCAATTTCTTGTCTCTGACCTCAGCAGAATCATCTACGGTGAAATTTACTTAGGCCGTGGTTGATATTCCTTCTTTTCTTTTTTTTATTTCAAAGATTTTATTTATTACTGGTTGATATTCTTGACGCAACCTACTCATACAGCCACTGCACTGAGAAAAGGACTAGAAAGAACTCACCATAAAAGAAATAGAAACAGTACTCTCTGCCACAGAGTTACAGAATTTGGATTACATTTCCATGTCAGAAAGCCAATTCAGAAGCACAATTATAAAGCTATTGGTGGCTCAGGGCAGGGGGCAGGGAGGGGGGAAACATAAAGGATTCAAGAGACTTCATGACTGCAGAATTTAGATCTAATCAGGCCGAAATAAAAAATCAATTAAATGAGATGTAATCCAAACTGAAGGTCCTAATGACCAGGGTTAATGAGATAGAAGAAAGAGTAACATAGAAGACAAATTGATGACAGGGAAGGAAGCTGAGGAAAAAAGAGAAAAACAATTAAAAGACCGTGAAGAAAGATTAAGGGAAATATATGACAGCCTCAGAAGGAAAAGTTTACATTTAATTGGGGTCCCAGAAGGCACCGAGAAGGACAAAGGACCAGAAAGCATATTTGAACAAATCATAGCTGAGAACTTCCCTAGTTTGGGGAGGGAAACAGGCATTCAGATCCAGGAGACAGAGAGGTCCCCGCCGGAAAATCAATAAAAACCGTTCAACACCTCAACATTTAATAATGAAACTTGCAAGTTCCAAAGATAAAGAGAAAATCCTTAAAGCAGCAAGAGACAAGAGATCCCTAACTTATATGGGGAGAAATATTAGATTAACAGCAGACCTCTCCACAGAGATCTGGCAGGCCAGAAAGGACTGGCAGAATATATTCAGGGTCCTAAGTGAGAATAACCTGCAGCCAAGAATACTGTATCCAGCAAGGCTCTCATTCAGAATAGAAGGAGAGATAAAGAGCTTCCAAGATAGACAGAACCTGAAAGAATATGTGGCCACCAAACCAGCTCTGCAAGAAATATTAAGGGGGACTCTGTAAAAGAAAGAGTAAGCCCAAGGAAACAATCCACAAAACAGGGACTGAATAGGAATTATGATGACGCTAAATTCATATCTTACAATAGTAACTCTGAACATGAACGGGCTTAATGATCCCATCAAAAGACGCAGGGTATCAGACTGGATAAAAAAAGCAAGACCCATCTATTTGCTGTCTACAAGAGACTCATTTTAGACGTAAGGACACCTACAGCCTGAAAATAAAAGCTTGGAGAACCATTTGCCATTCAAATGGTCCTCAAAAGAAAGCATGGGTAGCCATCCTCATATCAGATAAATTAAGGTTTATCCCAAAGACTGCAGTTAAGAGATGAAGAAGGACACTGTATCATACTTAAAGGATATATGCAACAAGAGGTCCTAACAATCATGAATATTTATGTCCCGAATGCGGGAGCTGCCAAGTATATCAATCAATTAATAACCATAGTTAAGACATACTTAGATAATAATACACTTATACTGGAGATTTCAACACAGTGCTTTCCATAATTGACAGATTTATAAGCACAACATCTCCAAAGAAACAAGAGATTTTTTTTTTTTTTTCAAAGAAACAAGAGCTTTAAATGACACACTGGACCAGATGGATTTCACAGATATTTATAGAACTTTACAACCAAACACAACTGAATACACATTCTGCTCAAGTGCACATGGAACTTTCTCCAGAATAGACCACATACTGGGTCACAAATCAGGTCTTAACCAATACCAAAATATTGGGATTGTTCCCTGCATATTTTCAGATCATAATGCTTTGAAACAACAACTAAATCACAAGAAGAAATATGGAAGAAATTCAAACACGTGGAGGTTAAAGACCATCTTGCTAAAAGATGAAAGGGTCAACCAGGAAATTAGAGAAGAATTTAAAAGATTCATGGAAACTAATGAGAATGAAGACACAACCATTCAAAAATTTGGGATACAGCAAAAGCAGTCCTGAGAGGAAAATATATCGCAATACAAGCATCCATCCAAAAACTGGAAAGAAGTCAAATACAAAAGCTAACCTTGCACCTAAAGGAACTGGAGAAAGAACAGCAAATAAAACGTATACCAGTAGAAGAGAATTCATAAAGATTCAAGCAGAACTCAACGAAATCGAGATCAGAAGAACTGTGGAACAGATCAACAAAACCAGGAGTTGGTTCTTTGAAAGAATTAATAAGATAGGTAAACCATCAGCCAGCCTTATCAAAAACAAAAGAGAAAAGACTCAAATTAATAAAAATCATGAACGAAAAAGAGATATCACCATCAATACCAAGGAAAGTACAAACGATTTTAAAAACTTATTAAGAGCAGCTATATGCCAATATATTAGGCAATCTAGAAGAAATGGACACATTTCTCGAAAATCACAAACTAGCAAAACTGGAACAGGAAGAAATAGAGAATTTGAACAGGCCGATAACCAAGATGGAAATTGAAGGAGTCATCAAAAACCTCCCAAGACACAAAAGTCCAGGGCCAGATGGCTTCCCTGGGGAATTCTGTCAAACGTTTAAAGAAAAAACAATACTTATTCTACTAAAGCTGTTCCGAAAGATAGAAAGAGATGGAGTACCTCCAAACTCGTTCTATGAGGCCAGCATCACCTTAATTCCAAAACCAGACAAAGACCCCACCAAAAAGGAGAATCATAGACCAATGTCCCTGATGCACAGAGATGCAAAAATTCTCAACAAGATACTAGCCAATAGGATCCAATAGTACATTAAGAAGATTATTCACCATGACCAAGTGGGATTTATCCCTGGGATGCAAAGCTGGTTCAACACTCGTAAAGCAATCAATGTGATAGATCGTATCAACAAGAGAAAAAACAAGAACCATATGACCCTCTCAATAGATGCAGAGAAAGCATTTGACAAAATACAGCATCCATACACTAACAATGAGACTGAAGAATGAGAAATTAAGGGGGCAATCCCATTTACAACTGCACGCAAAAGCATAAGATATCTAGGAATAATCCTAACCAAAGAGGTAAAGGATCTATACCCTAAAAACTACAGAACACTTCTGTAAGAAATTGAGGAAAACACAAAGAGATAGAAAAATACTCCAAGCTCATGGATTGGAAGAATTAATATTGTGAAAATGTCAATGTTACCCAGGGCAATATACACATCTAATGCAATCCCTATCAAAATACCATGGACTTTCTTCAGAAAGTTGGAACAAATCATCTTAAGATTTGTGTGGAATCAGAAAAGACCACGAATAGCCGGGGGATATTAAAAAAGAAAACCAGAGCTGGGGGCATCACAATGCCAGATTTCAGGTTGTACTACAAAGCTCTGGTCATCAAGACAGTGTGGTACTGGCACAAAAACAGACACATAGTTCAATGGAACAGAATAGAGAATCCAGAAGTGGACCCTCAACTTTATGGTCAAGTAATATTCGACAAAGCAGGAAAGACTATCCCCTGGAAAAAGGACAGCCTCTTCAATAAACGGTGCTGGGAATATTGGACAGACACATGCAGAAGAAGGAAACTAGACCATTCCTTACACCATACACAAAGATAAACTCAAAATGGATGAAAGATCTAAATGTGAGATAAAATTCCATCAGAATTCTAGAGGAGAATACAGGCAACACCCTTTTTGAACTTGGCCACAGAAACTTCTGGCAAGATACATCCATGAAGGCAAGGGAATCTAAAGCAAAAATGAATTAGTGGGACTTCATCAAGATAAAAAGCTTCTGCACAGCAAAAGAAACAGTCCACAAAACTAAAAGGCAACCTGCAGAATGGGAGAAGATATTTGCAAATGACCTATCAGATAAAGGGCTAGTATCCAAGATCTATAAAGAACTTATTAAACTCAACAGCAAAGAAACAAACAATCCAATCATGAAATGGGCAAAAGACATGAACAGAAATCTCACAGAGGAAGACATAGACATGGCCAACAAGCACATGAGAAAATGCTCTGCATCACTTGCCATCAGGGAAATACAAATCAAAACCACAAGGAGATTCCACCTCACACCAGTGAGAATGGGGAAAATTAACAAGGCAGGAAACCACAAATGTTGGAGAGGATGTGGAGAAAGGGGAACCCTCTTGCACTGTTGGTGGGAATGTGAACTGGGGCAGCCACTCTGGAAAACTGTGTGGAGGTTCCTCAAAGAGTTAAAAATAGATCTGCCCTGTGACCCAGCAATTGCACTGCTGGGAATTTACCCCAAAGATACAGACACAGTGAAACAATGGAACACCTGCACCCCAATGTTTATAGCCGCAATGTCCACAATAGCCAAACTGTGGAAGGATCCTCATTACCCTCAAAGGATGAATGGATAAAGATGATGTGGTCTATATATACAATGGGATATTGCTCAGCCAATGGAAATGACAAAAACCCACCATTTGATTCGACGTGGATGGAACTGGAGGGTATTATGTTGAGTGAAATAAGTCAATCGGAGAAGGACAAACATTATGTGGTCTCATTCATTTGGGGAATATAAAAAAATAGTGAAAGGGATTAAAGGGGAAAGGAGAGAAAATGAGTGGGAAATATCAGTGAGGGTGACAGAACCTGAGAGACTCCTAACTCTGGGAGAGGAACAAGGAGTAGTGGAAGGGGAGGTGAGCAGGGGGATGGGGTGACTGGTTTATGGGCAATGAGGGGGGCACTTGACAGGATGAGCACTGGGTGTTATGCTATATGTTGGCAATTCAAACTCCAATAAAAAAAATATACAAAAAAAGAAGAATCTCCTGTGGTACTTTTGAAAGTATATAACATTGGGATTAACTCTGGATTTACAGAATCCAAATTAATGGGCAGATGGCCCAGGACTCTTCATTTTTAGCCATCTCACTGGGTAATTTTGCCTAAAAACATTTATATGTCCCACAATAAATTGGACCTTTATTTAGATTAGCAAGCACCCTTTTCTGAATAAGAAAATTAGTGGATTTTTGGCCATTCATATGTCAACACTGAATTAAACTAAAGGGAGCTCAGCTGCACTAAAGCGATGGCTATCAAACTGCCTTCCAAATATGTTGCATGGGACCCAGCATATATTTGCCATAGCATATGCTCCACTCCTAGCATAGGAAATTATGTAATTGGTGAACGCAGGGTATGATGATGTCAGGATTTTAGCCTTTACAAGTGTTTAACTCTATCATTTATATTCATCGATTTTGTAGTATTTCAGGTGACAGTGACAAAAGAATTCTCAAAACCAGAAATGGATCACAGATTAAAGAAAAAACAAACTTGTTGGTAGAATGGAGAGATTGAGCAGGTACAAGAGGAAATGACACACTATCCAAGATGACTAACAATGGGTTGTTCAGCAAAGGGGATCATGTTGTGACAGAATGAAAAGTCTTCTAATGAAAACTCTCATAAGTTTCCCAGAGACAACAAAGCACAAGGATGCTTATGAGGTATTTGGTGTCATTTTTGTAAGGCAATGGAAAGTACCCAAGTGCTCACTGTGTTTTATGAAGTGAAATTTTTCTATTTTCTCCTATAGACCTTCCCAGGTTACAAGGCCAATATTTAAAGCCAGCAGTATAAAAATAAGAATGTCAGCCTCTTTCAGCATAAAAATCATACAGTTTTATATTTTAAAAATGTAATTTTAGACACAAATAATAAAATACACTATAATACACTATAAATACATAAAATTTTAAATAAAATACACTATAGTATCATTCAAAGGAGTTACTGCCATGTGAGGAGAAAAGCATGAATAAACAGCAACACACTGTAACTACCTTTGCCTGATGGTAACAGGGAACATCTAACTTTTGTCCAACATAGTTTATCAATGAGTTTGTGAGCATCTTAATTTTAATTCAAATGAACATAAAGATGACTGACCTTCTGGCCATCTTGGCTTCATTTTTTTGAGAAGCATGTTTTGTGACAATCGGGTGGGGAATACACAGTTAAAACACTTATATCTGCTTTCAACCTGCCATCATAGACTTTGGCACCTCTATGTCATACTACCTGTGCTGACAGTACAGAAGCAATGTCACAAAGTATGACAGGAGTGGAAACTCTCATCAAAATATCGTTGAGATATATTCAAGTGAGGGGAGTGCTAACTTTTGATACCAATAACTGTCAAGAGCGTTTGAATGACAGCGCCAATGTTGTCATTTTTATGACAAGGTGGCCTTCCAATTAGATTTTTGTGAGTTCTCTGAAAAAACACAAATGATGATACCCCGATTTTATCATTACACATAGGCATTTATAGGCAGCCCTAAGGTAAAGGGTTCATAAGATTATTTCTGTTGAAATAATACATCCTGTATATCTCTACCTATGAAGTATGAAGAGAGCATAAGAAGGCATTGCCTTGTATGTACACATGGATGCACTGTTTTCTTGTAGTAAGTTTACCTGGATGACCTACTGTATACAATAAGTCAAACAAGGTGGAACCTCACATGGCCAAGAAGGCTTAATGGATGTGGATGAGAGGAAGAGCCATGCCAGATGAAAGGGTGGGAATAAGGAAGTTGTAGAAAGGAGGAAGAGAATGAATCCCAGGGTTCCCCCACTTCATTGATTCTTCTTTGACCTGGAGCTGGACACTGGCTACCCCAGGTGGAAGGACACTTAAGAGCAAAATGAAGGAAAATCCTTTGAAGTCAACCACTGTACTTGACTCCACATTAACAAAGCTATCAGTTGGATGGAGTCACTGATTCCTGAAGTATAAAGAGATTCCAATAGCTAATTAGCACCACCAGTTAACATGGCTGCCCAACCTTGCATGCTTTGCTGGATTCTTCATTTCCCTAAGTTGAATGAACTCTATCTGGCCTTGAAGAAAATCATCTGGTATGGGGAGCATCAAACAGGATGTCAGGAAAAACAGATGGACTCTTCTGAAATTTTGAGTGCATTGCTGCAGAGATGAGCATTGAGTATTTTTTAAGTGAGACTGCTGACTATCTTAGTTCATTGCCTGAAAAATATTTTCCATTGTTCTAAAAGGAATGCTAAAATGAATGGTTGATATTAAAATAATTAGATCATTAGATATTTTAAATAATTCTATTTTGAAACAAAATGTTATTTTATGCCATTTTCAAATTTGTGGATATGTTTGTTTGAAGTGTATTCTGCTATTTCAAGATGAATTATTAAGCTTGTTACCATTTGCCACAACTTGTTTGAGTCAGGATTTTAATTCTACATACAAAAAAATATTTTAGAAAATGAGAGAAACTACATAAGGTTGGTATAAGACTCCAAACTCCTACCAGTAGGCCCTAACTTTGCACCAGCATGCAGGCAACATCCTTAATAACCTCCTAGTTGAATTTAGTAAGTAAATCTAATGAATTGGAAATTGCTAATAAGCATTTTATCTGTCTACTGAAGGAGCATGTAAGTCATTATAAAAAGCATTTGCAAACCACAGTGCTAAGGCAGGAAGAATTTTATTTGGAGACAAGGGCAAAAGGCATGGAGCAGGGGTTCAAATGAGGCCTGGGCTGGAGCTGTGGGGGCAATGTGAAAGAAGGGACCATGAGGAAGAAGGAAGAAAAGCAGGAAGGGATGAGAGAGGACTGGAGATGAGCATAAAGAAAAAGATGGCAAAGACAGGTTTTCCTGCCAACTTTTGCCAGATAGAACCGCTGCCTAGGAGACAGTATAATAAAATTTCTCAAGTGCCAAATTGGTGGTGTTGCTCTAAGAATTTTTGTATCTGGGGATCATATGTGATTGGAGACTTTTTCATGGCTACAATCATACATGAAAATTGCATCCTATACCAGATGACTCTACACAGTGGATAAAAGCTAACACCTATGAAGCAAAAACTAATATACTCTCTAAACAGAAAATGAAAAATGATTAATAATTTTTATGCATTAAACATTGCTTCAAAGAACTTCAGTGTCTTTCTGATTTAGTTTTGAAAGAAAAAAAAAGCATGCAAAGTTAAAATTCCAGTTAAGGACAAGAGTCAATTTAGGATTAAAAAAATGTACAGAACATGATAACTAGGAAAAAAATTAGTTGTAACTTCAGTAGCAATTCAGCAAAGGTAGAAAATCAATTGTGTATTCAATAAATCAGATAAAAGCCCAAACACACTGGGTTTTGAATATACCTGTTGTCTTCTCGAAAACACAGGACAATTTATTATCTAGGCCAAATTTGAAGATGTAGCCTTGGGAACAAAGAGCTTGCTACAGTATTACCTACTCATGGGGCATTTTAGCTGTCATAAATGTCTGTCATGACTACAGTGCTAGGAAAATCATTTCCAGATGATTCAACTACAAAAAGAATATATGATTTAAAAAAAATCAATACGAGCCAGAGTCATTAAGCAAAATTACTATCTATGACCTGGAGTGGTAGGTTGGCACATTACTAAGCTCTGTTTGGCAGTGAGGCAGTAATACATATCGGAGGATTCAGAAGTTAATGTGTTTACTTGGCTATTGAGTCAAAAACAGTTATGCAAGCATACGAGAGTAGAAATTATCTTTTTCCCCAAAGTCTATTGGGATGTACTAGCTTTCAAACTTGGATGATAAATTCAAATTCTGATTGCTCATGAACCACCACTGAAGGGGATAAACTTTTCATGTATTAATTATTTATTGCTCCATCACAAATAACCCTAAAACATGGCAGCTTAACCTAACTGTATTTATTATCTCACATTTTTATGGAGATGGCTTCTATGGATCAGGAATTCAAGAACTTAGCAGGGTTAGGTTTTAGTCATTTGAAGGCTTGACTGGAACTAGAGGATTTACTTCTATGGGGCTGGTTATTGGTGAAGAGGTCTCAGTTTCTCTCCAATGATCTGCTTGTATCCTCACAACATGGTAGCTGGATTCTCTAAAAATGAGTGATCCAAGGGAGAAGCCACTATCTTTTATGATGTATCCTTGGAAGTCATGCACTGTCATTTCTGCAATACCTCACTGGTTACACTGGGCATCTTGATTCACACAAGAGGGAATTACACAGAGCATACATAATAGAAAATGGGGAGCACTGGTGGTCATCTTATGGGCTGGATACCACATTCTCCTGGAAGAAACAATTGTGAACCCCACTCTTCTCTCTCTCTTCTATTTTAGAAGAATGGAAGACTCTTTAACACTGTCAAACTCAAAGTGCTAACCAGATAGAGCCCTTTAGCCACTCCTACTAGACCATAAGAGACTTCTGAAAATTGGAGTTTTTAGGCATAACAAAATTTTAGACTTGTATAAATTCTTGAAGTGCTGAGACCAAAGTTATGCCCAAGAGAATTAGGAAAGCTGTGGTTGACCACAAGACAACAATGAAGCAACCCAATAAAGAAAGTTGAGGGAGTGCCCTATCTCAGAGGAAATTTAGTAAATAGCAGAGACTAGTATAAAAACAAAAAACAGAGCATGGAGACAGAACCCAAACATCATGTGTGCCCACGAGAAAAAGATTTTCTGAAGGTCAACTAAACGAACTAAAGTGACTCTTTATAAGTGCTTTCACATACACTTGAGAGATCTCAATCCTCTTTTATTTTCTATCAAAGTGTCTTGATTTTTTTTTGTACCATTCTAAAGTGTATAAGGCATCTGGCTTATAACCAGTGATGTGCTAGTAAATATTCAACACCTGGAACTCTAGGAGAAAAAAGTATCTGATTTACAGAACTTGCTAATTTCCATAGTGGGAATATTTCTATCCTAGCTCATTTCAAGCTACCAACAGGATGTCACACGTAGAGCTGGAAAGAAACAATTCCACAATTGGTTCCAGCACATCTCTGCTTATAACACGTTTAATACACAGAGGTCTTTTGTTCCCTTTTTGCTTTCATCCATCTGACCTTAGCTAATGCATTAGGTAGACATCAACAAACTTTCCGTTAAAGAGCAAAATAGTGAATATTGTAGGTTTTTTTTAATTTAAAAACAAGGTATTTATTATTATCTACATTAAAGCTTCAGAAGCTATGATTTCTGATAGGCTTTTACAAATACTGAAATTAGCTTCCAGGCCTTCTTCCTTTAAGGATCTTTGGAGATTCATAAGAACTACCAGATTTGAAGACTGTAAGTTACAATCCTATGAGGACAAAAATTCAGTGACTTCCCCAAAATACTTATCATTAAATTACAAGTCCTGATTATTATTTACTTTTTCACAAAATGCTCCATAGAGTTTTAAAAAGACACAAAAAGTTTTTATTTAGATAAGCCTTTTAAAATATAAAGTAAGACTATAAAGCAGTGTGACAGGTTTTCTTCTGTCACTTGTAAACTCTAGAGAAGGGAATCCTCAGAACACTAGAAGTGCTGTGGAAATAATATTCATTTACAATCAGGATAAACTGCATTCAGCCAGGAGTCAAGGGGCCTTGGTTCTAGCTGCCATCCTGTACGATGTGATCCTGAACAAGTCTCTCAACTTCTGGAAGCCCCACCAAAGGATGAAAGGGGCTTGAATATCTCTTCCAGCTGTTCCTGTGTAATGTGATGAGATCGGACTAATGTTCCAACCTGTTTGGGGTCAGGGATGTTAGAACCTGAATTGAACATAAGTACTTTTAAAATTCCTGCTTCTTTTTTGAGTCCTATTCTTAAATTTTTTTTTCATATTCTTCCATGCACTGAAATATATTTTCCTACTTAACAGCCTCTTCACTAATAGCAATTTAAAAAGCTTCTCAAGGATGTATTTCTTATAACTTGTTTTTCTTTCTTCTCGACTTGTTGCTTTAATTTCTCCAAGATCTCTTCAGCAGTTGTGGATGTTAATAGCCTCACCACTTTTTCATGAGATTTATCACCCTTATCCAAAATTACATCACTCTTCCTGAGCTCCAGGACCTTGGGAAGGTACTGACAGAGTTTGGCATTAGCCTCTCCTTCTGATGGGGGAGCTGCGATGGCCACGCTCATGGCTTCCGTTGTCACGTTTGTCACAGCGTTTTGTTTGGACCCCGACTTGGTGCGGATGGCTATGGTGACACTACCTCTGGGTTCCACCGTCACAGGACCTAAGGAAGGAGGTGGTCTCTCTGGCTCCTGGCTCTTCCCCTTGTTCATCACACCAGCCTTCTTAGGCATCTCAGCGCCCAAGGGGAGCCCAGCGGAGGCTCGGGCCCCACGTCCCAACATCAGCGCCTCAGCCCGTGGCCTAGCAGCAGCATCCTGAATATTGTAGGTTTTGTGAACTATCCACTGCCTCTGTCACAACTATTTAGGTCTGCTATTATAGCCACAGGCAATGTGTAAATGAACAGGTATAGATATTTTCCACTAAAACTTTATTTGCACAAACTGGTGCTGGACTGTAGGCCACAGTATTCTAACCTGTAAATGAAGGTGAACAGATGTCCTAGAAACAGAGCCTGAGACAAGACTTTGTTTGGGTGCATGTGCTATACTGAGGGAGGACTCTTTACAAGGAAGTGGGGAAGCAAGACTAGGAATGGCAAAGAGATGAGCAAGGATGTAGTGAAGTCTATGGCATGATTTCACAGAAGAGCCCTGGAGAACACCTTACTATAGAGTTGTCCTGAAAGACTGGGCTTTGTGTCCCCATATCAGACAGATGTTGGCCAGGCTCTAGAGTGGAGACTGTGGTATACCTCCAAGGGATCTCCATGTCTGGACAAGGTGGTTCAACCAAGGACATTTGGAGGTTGCAGTTGTGGGCTGTTAGTTGCTCACAGGTACTCAGATGACTGTACCAGTGATAAAGGGAATCAAGCCTGTAGCAGCAGTGTCTACTACAGCCCAGGCTCTTTAACTTGTGTGAGAATCCTCTAGAGGACTTCTTAAAACATCAACTGCTGGGCTTCCCCTCCAGAGTTTATTTCAGTAAGTTGGGTTGAGACCCAAAAATCACATTTCTAAGCTTCCAAGTGATGCTAATGATGCTAGTTCAGGCACCACACTTTGAAATCACTATATTACAATATTAATCCCTTGAGTGCAGAAAGCTTGATTATGGCTTTGTGTTATGATCTGGAAGATGAGAGGGAAAGTATGAGGGAAGGAAGAAATTTTTCAAATGTTTTTTATTCTTTGACTTCCGCTTACTCAATAAATCTTTTACCTGAGATATATTTGTGGTATACCAAATGGGTTTACTAAAATAATTCATTCTTTTTTTTTTTTTTTTACAATTTTATTTATTTATTCATGAGAGACACAGAGAGACACAGAGACACAGGCAGAGGGAGAAGCAGGCTCCATGCAGGGAGCCCAATGCGGGACTCGATCCCAGGACTACAGGATCATGCTCTGTACCAAAGGCAGGCGCTAAACTGCTGAGCCACCCAGGGATCTCCCAGATTCTTATTTAAAGAAAATTAAGAGAAGGCGGGGCAAGATGGTGGAAGAGTAGGGTCCCCACGTCACCTGTCCCCATCAACCTACCAAGATAACTTTCAAATCATCCTGAAAACCTACGGATTCGGTCTGAGATTTAAAGAGAGAACAGCTGGAATGCTACAGTGAGAAGAGTTCCCGCTTTTATCAAGGTAGGAAGACAGAAAAAAAAAAAAAAAAAAAAAGCATCCAAGGGGGAGGGGCCCCGCAAGGAACCGGGCTAAGGCCGCGGCGAGTGTCCCCAGGACAGGAGAGCCCCGTCCGGGAGAAGCAGGAGCTGCACCAACCTTCCCAAAAGGAAAGGCACTCGCAGGGACCTTGGGCAGGATCCCAGGAGGGGCAGGGATGCCCTCAGGCTCCCAGGGGCACCAACAGACACCTGCGCCCCGGGGAGAGCCACCACACCCCACGGCCTGAGCTCCCTAAAGGGCTGGAGAGTGCACCTGGCGGGGCCCCGGGAGCAGCTCCGGCAGCAGCTCTGTGCAGAGAGGGCTGCATGGCCCCGGAGCCCAGGGCGCCGGGGAACACAGCCCAGGATCCGGCGCTCCCCCCACCCCACCCCACCCCCAGACAGGTGGAGGTCAGAAGGACACAGGGCAGCAAGGATGCTCCTGCCGCCCGGCAGCCCAAGCTGTGCAGATCGGCGCCCCCCGCCCGGGAGCATCCAGGCCCCTGCGGACTGGGAGCTCCGGTAGTTCCTGCAGGAGCTGACTCCAGGTCTGCAGACCTGGCCTCCGCCACTGTTGTTGTTCCTCCTGGTGTCACCTTGTACCTGGGCCTGAGCAGGGCCTCACAGGATAAGCCTCTCCCACTGAGCCCTGCACTTTGCAGGGGGCAGGACAGCTCCCCCAGGTGCACACACCTGAGAATCAGCACAGCAGGCCCCTCCCCCAGAAGACCAGCTGGAAGGACAGGGGAAAAGCAAGTTCTTGATCAAGCAGCGCTGGAAGGTTCCAGGAGAAGTAGAGGGCACCCCTCCTTGTATTTTGTTGTTTGTTCCCCCCCCCCTTTTTTTTCCCCTCTTTTTCTCCTTTTTCCAGTACAACTTGGTTTTGGTCACTCTGCACTGAGCAAAATGACTAGAAGGAAGAACTCACCACAAAAGAAAGAATCAGAAACAACACTCTCTCCCACAGAGTTACAGAATTTGAATTCCATTTGCATGTCAGAAAGCCAATTCAGAAGCACAATTATAAAGCTACTGGTGGCTCTAGAAAAAAGCATAAAGGATTCAAGAGACTTCATGACTGCAGAATTTAGATCTAATCAGGCCTAAATTAAAAATCAATTAAATGAGATGCAATCCAAACTGGAGGTCCTAATAACAAGGGTTAACGAGGTAGACGAACGAGTGAGTGACACAGAAGACAATTTGATGGCAAGGAAGGAAGCTGAGGAAAAAAGAGAAAAATAGTTAAAATATCATGAGGAAAGGTTTAGGAAAATAAATGACAGCCTCAGAAGGAAAAATATACGTTTAATTGGGGTTCCAGAAGGCATCAAAACAGACAGAGGACCAGAAAGTGTATTTGTTTGTTTGTTTGTTTTTTTAACAGAAACTGTATTTGAACAAATCATAGCTAAGAACCTCATAACTTGGGAGGCAAACAGGCATTCAGATCCAGGAAATGGAGAGATCCCCCCTAAAATCAATAAAAACCGTTCAACACCCTGACATTTAATAGTGAAACTTGCAAATTCCAAAGACAAAGAGAAGATCCTTAAAGCAGCAAGAGACAAGAGATCCCTAACTTTTATGGGGAGAAGTATTAGGTTAACAGCAGACCTCTCCACAGAGACCTGGCAGGCCAGAAAGGACTGGCAGAATATATTCAGGGTCCTAAATGAGAATAACCTGCAGCCAAGAATATTCTATCCAGCAAGGCTCTCATTCAGAATAGAAGGAGAGATAAAGAGCTTCCAAGATAGACAGAACCTGAAAGAATATGTGGCCACCAAACCAGTTCTGCAAGAAATATTAAAGGGGACTCTGTCAAAGAAAGAGGAAGTCCAAGGAAACAATCCACAAAAACAGGGACTGAATAGGTATCATGATGACACTAAATTCATATCTTTCAATATTAACTCTGAACATGAAAGGGTTTAATGATCCCATCAAAAGACGCAGGGTTTCAAACTGGATAAAAAAGCAAGACCCATCTATTTGCTGTCTACAAGAGACTCATTTTAGACCTAAGGACACCTACAGCCTGAAAATGAAATGTTGGAGAACCATTTGCCATTCTAATGGTCCTCAAAAGAAAGCATGGGTAGCCATCCTCATATCAGATAAATTAGAGTTTATCCCAAAGACTGTAGTTAAGAGATGAAGAGGGACATTGTATCATACTTAAAGGATATATGCAACAAGAGGTCCTAACAATCATGAATATTTATGTCCCGAATGCAGGAGCTGCCAAGTATATCAATTAATTAATAACCAAAGACATACTTAGATAATAATACACTTATACTTGGAGACTTGAACACGGCACTTTCTACAATCAATACAACTTCTGAGCACAACATCGCCAAAGAAACAAGAGCTTTAAATGATACACTGGACAGATGGATTCAGAGATATTTACAGAACTTTACAACCAAACACAACTGAATACACATTCTTCTCAAGTGTACATGGAACTTTCTCCAGAATAGACCACATACTGGGTCACGAATCAGGTCTTAACTGAAACCAAAAGATTGGGATCAACCCCTGGATATTTTCAGACCATAATGCATTGAAACTAGAACTAAACCACAAGAACTTTGGAAGGATTTAAAACATGTGGAGGTTAAAGACCATCTTGCTAAAAGATGATAGGGTCAACCAGGAAATTAGAAAAGAATTAAAAAGATTCATGGAAAACTAATGAGAATGAAGAAACAACCGTTCAAACTCTTTGGGATACCGCAAAAGCAGTCCTGGGGGGAAATACATTGTAATACAAGCATCCATCCAAAAACTGGAAAGAACTCAAATACAGAAGCTAACCTTGCACCTAAGGAGAAGGAACAGCAATAAAACCTTCACCCAGCAGAAGAGAATTAATAAAGATTCGAGCAGAACTCAATGAAACAGAGACCAGAAGAACTGTGGAACAGATCATCAAAACCAGGAGTTGGTTCTTTGAAAGAATTAATAAGATAGATAAACCATCAGCCAGCCTTATTAAAAACAAAAGAGAAAAGACTCAAATTAATAAAACCACAAATGAAAAAGGAGCTATCACCACTAATACCAAGGAAATACAAACGATTTTAAAAACTTATTATGAGCAGCTATATGCCAATAAATTAGGCAATCTAGAAGAAATGGACACATTTCTCGAAAATCACAAACTAGCAAAACTGGAACAGGAAGAAATAGAGAATTTGAACAGGCCGATAACCAAGATGGAAATTGAAGGAGTCATCAAAAACCTCCCAAGACACAAAAGTCCAGGGCCAGATGGCTTCCCTGGGGAATTCTGTCAAACGTTTAAAGAAGAAACAATACTTATTCTACTAAAGCTGTTCCAAAAGATAGAAAGAGATGGAGTACCTCCAAACTTGTTCTATGAGGCCAGCATCACCTTAATTCCAAAACCTGACAAAGATCCCACCAAAAAGGAGAATCATAGACCAATGTCCCTGATGCACAGAGATGCAAAAATTCTCAACAAGATACTAGCCAATAGGATCCAATAGTACATTAAGAAGATTATTCACCATGACCAAGTGGGATTTATCCCTGGGATGCAAAGCTGGTTCAACACTTGTAAAGCAATCAGTGTGATAGATCATATCAACAAGAGAAAAAACAAGAACAATATGACCCTCTCAATAGATGCAGAGAAAGCATTTGACAAAATACAGCATCCATACACTAACAATGAGACTGAAGAATGAGAAATTAAGGGGGCAATCCCATTTACAACTGCACGCAAAAGCATAAGATATCTAGGAATAATCCTAACCAAAGAGGTAAAGGATCTATACCCTAAAAACTACAGAACACTTCTGAAAGAAATTGAGGGAAACACAAAGAGATAGAAAAATATTCCATGCTCATCGATTGGAAGAATTAATATTGTGAAAATGTCAATGTTACCCAGGGCAATATACACATCTAATGCAATCCCTATCAAAATACCATGGACTTTCTTCAGAAAGTTGGAACAAATCATCTTAAGATTTGTGTGGAATCAGAAAAGACCATGAATAGCCGGGGAATATTAAAAAAGAAAATCAAAGCTGGGGGCATCACAATGCCAGATTTCAGGTTGTACTACAAAGCTCTGGTCATCAAGACAGTGTGGTACTGGCACAAAAACAGACACATAGTTCAATGGAACAGAATAGAGAATCCAGAAGTGGACCCTCAACTTTATGGTCAACTAATATTCGACAAAGCAGGAAAGACTATCCCCTGGAAAAAGGACAGCCTCTTCAATAAACGGTGCTGGGAACATTGGACAGACACATGCAGAAGAAGGAAACTAGACCATTCCTTACACCATACACAAAGATAAACTCAAAATGGATGAAAGATCTAAATGTGAGACAAGATTCCATCAGAATTCTAGAGGAGAATACAGGCAACACCTTTTTTGAACTTGGCCACAGAAACTTCTGGCAAGATACATCCATGAAGGCAAGGGAATCTAAAGCAAAAATGAATTAGTGGGACTTCATCAAGATAAAAAGCTTCTGCACAGCAAAAGAAACAGTCCACAAAACTAAAAGACAACCTACAGAATGGGAGAAGATATTTGCAAATGACCTATCAGATAAAGGGCTAGTTTCCAAGATCTATAAAGAACTTATTAAACTCAACAGCAAAGAAACAAACAATCCAATCATGAAATGGGCAAAAGACATGAACAGAAATCTCACAGAGGAAGACATAGACATGGCCAACAAGCACATGAGAAAATGCTCTGCATCACTTGCCATCAGGGAAATACAAATCAAAACCACAATGAGATACCACCTCACACCAGTGAGAATGGGGAAAATTAACAAGACAGGAAACAACAAATGTTGGAGAGGATGTGGAGAAAGGGGAACCCTCTTGCACTGTTGGTGGGAATGTGAACTGGTGCAGCCACTCTGGAAACTGTGTGGAGGTTCCTCAAAGAGTTAAAAATAGACCTGCCCTACGACCCAGCAATTGCACTGTTGGGGATTTACTCCAAACATACAGATGCAGTGAAACGCCGGGACACCTGCACCCCGATGTTTCTAGCAGCAATGTCCACAATAGCCAAACTGTGGAAGGAGCCTCGGTGCCCATCGAAAGATGAATGGATAAAGAAGATGTGGTTTATGTATACAATGGAGTATTACTCAGCCATTAGAAAGGACAAATACCCACCTTTTGATTCGACGTGGATGGAACTGGAGGGTATTATGCTGAGAGAAATAAGTCAATGCGGAGAAGGACAAACATTATACGGTTTCATTCATTCGGGGAATATAAAAAATAGTGAAAGGGAATAAAGGGGAAAGGAGAGAAAATGAGTGAAAATATCAGTGAGGGTGACAGAACATGAGAGACACCTAACTCTGGGAAACGAACAAGGGGTAGTGGTAGGGAGGTGGGTGGGGGGGTGGAGTGACTGGGTGATGGGCAGTTAGGGGAGCACTTGATAGCATGAGCACTGGGTGTCATGCTATATGTTGGCAAATTGAACTCCAATAAAAAATTAAAAATAAATAAATAAATAAAATTAAATAATTTTTTTTTTTACTAGTGTCCTACTTCTGGTTGCTGAGACCTTATCTGTTCCATGAATCACCCCACAACATCTTTAAGGTAATAAATTATTTAAAGTGTAACTTTTCACCCGAAGCTAATCCTATCATCCAATGCGTATGATGCAGGGCAAAAGCAAACTACCAGATTATCCCCAGGGTTTGCTGAGACAGCTGCCAAGAGGTAGCTCACCTCTAACAAGCACTGACAGTGGAAATTGAGGACAGCTGCTCTTGCCACACCCTGGTGCAGGTGGAAACAGCTGTTTGTGAAAGCAAGCAAACAACAGTGGCAAAACTGGAATGCTAAGTCTGTGCTCTAGTCAGGTTGGGCCATTTAATCCCAGCACTTGAATTCCCTTTCCTGCACGGAACCCACTGCTAGCAGTCTCCCCAGATCATTAGCAATTTGAGAAGAAAAATGACAGTATTCCTGACATTCTCTGATTTATAAATATGTTGTGTGTTCTAGCTCTACATTTTTATTTCTCCATCATCTTCTAAACAGTCCATGACTAGGTTTCTATAAGAACAGAACTGCGAATCTCAGAACTGGAAGCATTACTGAAATACCTAGGGACACTTGACATCTTCGCTTGTGAATGACACCTCAGTTTGAACTGTGACCAAATAATTTCTTCCTGATAGCAAACAGGAACATTTACAAGTAACTTTAGTGACTTGGAGTGGACTTGGATTATTTTTATAATGTCAATGTTTTGCACTCGCATTCTAAAATTTTCTTGAGCAAGCGAGAAAATCTTGACATTAAAGATGTTTCTGGAATTGTATCTCCCTGCCTCTGCCTATGATGGAATTTCACTTGGAAATATCAATGGGCATGTGGACAAAGAACTTTTGGTACAACCTCCACAATTCAACAGAAATACATGTGGACCACAAAGTTAAATCATATATGGAATTTTAGTATTTCTAGTAGTCATACCGAAAGAAGTAAAAACAGGTGAAATTAATTTTAATATATTTATTTTACTCTGTATATCCAAAATATCACTTCACCACACAACCAGTATTAAAAAACACTGAACATTTAAAATTTTTTATTTATTTATTCATGAGAGACTCACAGAGAGAGAGAGAGAGGCAGAGACATAGGCAGAGGAGAAACAGGCTCCATGCAGGGAGCTCAACACCAGGACTCGATATCAGGTCTCCAGGATCATGCCCCAGACTGAAGGCGGCACTAAGCCACCGAGCCACCAGGGCTGCCCTATTCTAAACTTTTTATTTTTTTCATACTAAGGCCTGAAACCCATTGTGTATTTTATACTTTGGGCAGTGTCAATTTGTTTCAGGTGCTTTTTAACCAAATAAGGCCAAAGGTGACCATAATGGATGCTCAAATCTAGATTAATCCTTTTAACTCAATGGCAAAAATATACTCTCAGGCCCAAAGTCATTTACCTAAGGTGATGAAGCTGATTACAGGAGGAAAAGGGATTTAATCTATACCTACCCTGTCCCACACTAATTAGCCACAACATCTCAATTATCCTGAAGGAATGGACCAACCTCACCTCAGGGCAATGAAGTGTGGTGGTTAAAAGCATAAGCTCTGAGGCCAAAGTGCTGAGATTCCCACCCTGGTTCTTCCATACAGTGCAGCATTAGGCAAGTTACTCAACCTCTCAGTACTTATTTCCTTATCTGTAAAGTGGAGATGTTACTGATAGTACCTGGGTTCTCCAGGTGGTATAAGGGTTAAGTATATTTATACACATACAAAATCATATAGATACTCATACAGAACTAAGAAAAGTAACTGTGACATACAAAGTACTATGTAAATGTGAGCTGTATACTAAAATTTTCAAAGTCTTCTGAGGCGCAATTGTAGGTAAGTATAAATTAAACTCAAACCCATATGCTTTTACCCACAATCCTGCACTACGTTAAAAAAAGGAAAGGGTCTAGTGTATCATCACTCACAGTATACTTAATAGATTTTAGAGTTTTTAATTAAAAAAATGTTTAGGGGAAAAAATAAGAGTTCCTGATTGACTTTTGTTTAGCCACAAATCTAAGTATAAACCTCTCCATGACTATAATAATTGAGTCAATTAAGATGTTACTATACACTTTTTGTGGTTTTTTTCCTCATCTCAAAAGGCATGCAGATGTACTTAGCCATCCTTTGCATCAGAAATGCATAATTATGTGAAATCTAACTGAATACGAAAAAATTGTGACTGCCCAGATTCAATATGGATCAAAACAATCTATTTGTTGCCAAGTCAGTACAAAATAAGAACCGCAGCCAAAAGTTCCCCCCAAAGTCTGGTTTATAGTTAGAAACAGGGTGTTTTTCTAAAAAAAAAAAAAAATTAGGTGCACACAGGTCAAAATAATTTTCTTTACTGCAAAAACACAGAAAATTGTTCTGTAAAATAGGTCCTAAAAATAATAGTATCTGATTACCAAAGAAGGTCACTTCATCTGTCTGACGGGTTTTAGTAGTAGTAGTTGTTTGGGGAACTTATGAGGTGAATTTATTGTGGGTAGGTTGTGAAACGGGGTCATAGCCCCATAGTTTATTTTAAAATCTTTCCTACATTGAACCAAGCCATAGCAAAATATAATTTCACCTCAGCTGGTGACATTTGTTCTTGGAATCCACAAAGTTTTTATGTGCTAAATGTTGGATTATTTCTCAGGGACTATGTAATTGTAGATTTATATATAGTGCCTGTTCCCTGAATAGGCTAAAGTCCTTTTACATATTACCAATGCTATCCTTTGAACTTAAAGATAACCCCTTGGATGGTGGTTCAGTCAAGAATGGGGATATTTGGTGTGATTTATAGAGACCCAAAAGTCTTTTTCCACAGCACATAATGGTCATACTACGCATTAGGGTTATAATTGTGCCTCCTGGTGTAATTCTCATTGCTCGCTGGGACTATTTCTTTGTCATAAGTAGACCACAGTTTCTCATACAAAAATAAGAAAGTGGACTATGGTCACTACATGCCAGATTTTTCTTCCTCCAGCTGGAATCTAAACATCTCATTATAAAGTTGTATTATCTTTCTTTGTCCCCACAATTTAGTTTTTATCCTTCTTGATTCTAATCCAGTTAATCCGCCTTGAAAGACTTCAGTAACCTTTTTACATCCATTCTCCATGCCCAAAGGAATTCTTTAGTGGTATCACTGTAATGTTTCTTGATTGTCAACATTTTAAAGCCCAGTTGGAAATCTTAGTACTATTTTTTACCAATAACTTGCAAAAGATTTGGAAAATCAATAGCTTATTTTCTCTCCAAGTCATTTGAAGCAAAATAGCACAAATAAGAATTTCACTAATGCTGGCAATTCAAGGATAGGGACATTAAATACATTTTCAGGGTCATATATATGCAGTTAGTGGGGGGAAAAAGTACTATTATGATTTGGCACTAATGTTGTAGAAAAATGAATATTGGATCTAGAATCAAAGGAGTTGAATACAAGGTCTGCTCCACATCGCTGACTGTATGACTTTGGCAAATCCCAGAATCTTTCTGAGCCTCCATTCCTTCACACATGGAACAGGGCTTAGTATTCCAGTGGGGAGGTCATTTGTCTTCCCAGCTGACGCTTCCTTAGTGACACTTACTCTGTTCCTATCCTATGTCATCCTCACAGAACTATCAATAGCAGGTCATAACCCTGACAACAGGACAAGTGACACACTCTAATCCAACCATATTCTCTACTCCAAATTTGAATCATAAATGGGAGTTCACAGAATAGAAAGTGAAGGAAGTGAGTCACTATAGAATTCTATGAATTGCAAATATTTCACTGAGAGCTTACTAAGTGCCAGACACAGTTCATGGCACTTAGTTTAATTTCATATAAATCACCTCATTGAGTTCTCACAACCACCCGACCTGTAATACCTACTTATGAGCTAGGATATTGCTTTAAACTGGATTTCTTCAAAAGCAGAACTCATTGACAGAATCTGGGAGCAAGTAATCTCTTCAAGAGGTGATCCCAGGAGGCATGTGGTGTTTGCAGTGAAACAGTGAGAGAAAAGCCAATAAAGGTTATGTTAATGATCCAGAGTTTTCATGATACACGGTGTGAAACATACCTCTCAAAGGATCCCACGTTTTGAGTAAAACTTCATGCTTTGTGTGAGATTTTTGTATGATTTTTTGACTATAGGGTCTTGTGGAAATTAAGACACTATATTTTGGAGTAACATGGAATGAAGTATAAATGGTGATGAAAACAGAAGCTCAGAAATAGAATACAATGTAAGCTTTTTAGGACTCCTAGAAATCATGGGATGAACTTTGAGACTTCATAAGATAGGAATGACGGAGAATATGAAATTGCAAGTTGCATTTTTCCTACATTTTTAAAATCTTGTAAACCTCAGATAACATCTAAATGAACTAAAATAAAGTCACATCTGTCCATTTCTCCTGAACTCTCCTGATTATTATTTATTCAAATTTGGGGCTATAGTAAAGTAGAACTTCTGGGTTTGGATGGATTCTCAGTAAAATATACTGTACCCTCAAGGTCAACATCGGATATAAGTTCACCATAAATATTAAACCACAGCTGGTACTTCTATAATTTGTATTCCCCCCCTATGAAACCACTTAATATATAGCTTCGCCAATGGTTTGAAATTCTCCAAGTAGGAAATATGAAATATGAAATTCAAATTCTATCTTACTTGTATATTTCAGTTTGCAAGATGGATCCCAGGAAGGAAGAAACTGACTTCATTTTCTTTCCACACAGGGAGGAAAAAAAGGTTTTACTCAGGGAATAGGCTGAATATGTCCTGTCTACATTATAACTTTTTCCAGCAGCATCTTAAATCCAAGTTATTACTCTAAGTTGTTTATCTGGTACTTTGTATTGCTTAACACTTGCTACTGACAGATTTAGGACAAAGTATAAGTCTTGCTTTGTGCCTGAATCCTTGAATAATCTGAAGATGGATAACAGTAAGGATAGAGTTGGTTTGAGATGGTTGCAAGAAACGCTGCCTCAGGAATAGGAGAGAAAGTATTCATTCTAAGGGTGTGATCAGGTTCTCAAACTTGGTTATCCATAGAAAGTGAACATCATTCTCAGTGCTGCCAGAAAATTCACATGCCTAAATCTAAAATCTCATTTCCTTATCAGAAATGAAGATCAAGACCTGGTAAAGGCAAGTCAACAAGCATGAACTAAACTCTTATTTTGTGTTACCAGTATTGGCCCATGAATTGTGGGGTCATATGTGAGGTGCCCCTAATTCTTTAGAGCTAGCAAAGTTTGCTCATGTTTCCAGTCTATCCTTAATGTAATATCAAAGTCTTCTCCCAAAGATGTCTAAGGAGCCCAGGGATGACTGCATTCTTAATATACGCCCTCTGAGCTCTCATCTGCCAAAGTAAGTTGGTGTATCTTCCTATATATTAGCACCTGTTGACCTACACATACCCCTCCACAACCACCACCACTGCCGCCGCTGCTGCCATCACACACACCCCCAAAACCCTAACGTGTGGAACTCATTCACATCAACATTCAGGAAACACACAAAAGCACCCAGTATGCACATCAATGAGCAGTCGATTTCATTTAGGATTTTTTTTTTAAGATTTTATCTATTCATGTGAAACAGAGAGGCAGAGACACAGGCAGAGGGAAAAGCAGGCTCCCTGCAGGGAGCCCGATGTGGGACTCGATTCCAGGTCCAGGATCATGCCCTGGGCCAAAGATGGCACTAAACCACTGAGCCACCAAGGCTGCCCCTCATTTAGGATTTAGAATAAGTTTTGGAGTTTTCTTGTAGTCGTAGGAAAAACTCACATGGAATATTAAGTATCACCGTTCACTAAACTCTTACATTCTGCGTACCTATAATTGTCCACTTCACATATTCATCCTGCTTCACACTATATTCCTAGCTGTTCTCTTCTTTTTCTCATTTATGCCCAGAACCTTATTCAATCCTAGGAATGATAAGATTTTCTCTTTCACTTGAGTCTAACAGTGGCTTTTACACCTTAAGGTACATATTAAACACCGAAGGTAACAATTCTTAGGGTCAAAGACTGATAATCAGTTGTAAGGTAGAGCCTTGAAATCTGCATTTCTGATAAATATATTAGATTGCTTTTTTTGCAATCTCTCCAAAGAACACACTTTGAACAACTGATATATTTATTTCCTTCCTTTCTGATGTCTCTATTCATGTTTTAGACAGATCTTTTGTAGAGAATACATAGCTAGAGCAGTGGTTCTCAAACATTAGCATGCATCGTCTAGAAGGCTTGTTAAAGCACAGCTTTGGGAGTCATCACCAGACATTCTGATTCAGTAGGTCTGGAGTGGTTTAAGAATCTGTATTTAAAAAAAAAAAAAAGAATCTGTATTTAGTCTAATAATTTCCCAGGTGATGCTAATGCTACTAATCTAGGGATCACACTATAGGAACCACTCAGCTAAGATTTCCTTTCATTAAAAAAACTTCTCATGCCTGACAATCTTTGTCTGAAACATTTAATCATCATTTTTCCACTCTAATCTATTATGTCTGTATCAACCTCTGTTACATTTGGGTTTATTTACGTCTATCCTTTTGTATGTTCTTTAATGTAGGCTACCTTTTCTGTTATTTTCATCTTTCCTTTCTTCAGATTTTTTTCATTTTTCCCACTAGCTTAGAAATTATTTATTCTGCCTCTCTCCTTCTACTGGTTTCCCCAGAAACTGAAAATGAGAATTTACCGAACTCAAGTTTACTAGTATCCCTATACATCTTCCAGACAATAAGGAACATTAAACACTTATAAATACAATTATCACCCCCTTTTTTATCGTGTATTATGTCTCTTTTAAAAAAAAGACTTTTTGCTAAGTATTCCTCCTTGCTTCACAAAATTTCTCCCTGGAATAGTTTTCCTTCTGTCTGAAATACATCATCTAAAATTACTTTAGTGAGACCCTCTAATGGCAATAGACTATGTTCATGCTGAAAAAGTTCTATTTTGTTCTCATTATGAAAAATAGTTTTAGAATTTTCTATCCTTCCCCAAAATCCCAAATCAACTATTATTTTCTCCCAAATCATTAAAAATGTGGTTTTACTATTTTCTAGCTTCCATTGTCACTGCTGTGATTTGGCAGTTAAAGATATCCTTTGGCGGGGGGAAGGGGGGAGGATATAATTTGCCTTATTCACTAAATAATTCAAAATCTTGTCTTTAGCATAGATCTATATTAATCTGTTTTAAAATTATTGGGTATCTGAACCTGAAGATTTTTACATTACTCTAAATCTAGAAAATTCTCTGGTAATATTTCTTCAGATATTCCCTCTTACCTTTCTATGCTTCATTCTAAGTATATTCTTTAAATCTAAATTGAAGTTAAAAATAATTTTCTCTTCAGCTGGATTTAATCTGCGTTGAACTCATCCATTAACTTATAAAACTTTATAATTACATATGAACATTGTTTCATATCTAGAAGTTTTCTTTTCACTAAACATTATCAGATATTTACATAACTTTATTTTTCCTTGCTCATATTTTCAATCTCATACACAAATTGAAATGCATTAAATATCTATTTTATATTCTGAGTTGGATAATTCTAATATCTGAAATCTTTGCTGGTCTCTTTTTCCTGCTGACTTGTGTTTTATGTTTTAAAGTTATGGACCGTGATTTCATATACTTAAGTGGTTGTCTGTGGACCTTCTTTGAGACCTGGAGTTGAAAGTGGATTTCTTAGTTTACTCAAAGTATAATCCATGGACCACCTGCGTCTGCTTCACCTAAAAGATTAGGAGGCACACAGAATCAAGCCCTACACCTACTGCATCAGAATCTGCATTTTAATCATAACCTCATGTACATTAGAGTTTGAAAAAGACTAGTCTAAGTAGGTATTGAATTTGTGAAGTTTTTTCTGCCAGGCACCGACAGGCATCACCATACGTCATATGAAATTCTCAGCCGGAGGTTTTTTTTGAAGCACGCAAGTCATATTAACTCAGAATGCAAACTCACATGTGGGCTAGTTATGAATTCTCAAAGACAACTCTTTTCCCCTCCCACCCAGAACCAGGTTCAAGAAGAGCAAATTTCCTTGCAGCCTCATTAGGAAGCAGGTGGTAGGGTAAGTTTTACCTTTACAGCTTAAAGGCAGTCCTTTGTGATCAATTTTAAGAACAAAGGGAAATCTAATACACTGACTGCAGCTTTACCTCCTAAATCTTGCAAGCCCAAGAGGCCATGAAAACCCGGCTCCACATAATATTGGCTCAACAGATGCTTTCTGCAAATCTCCCATCACCTCCTCTGCCCTGCCTGATTCTTACCTTCACTAAGTTTTTTTAGTTTTCAAAGACTCTTTCTTGCTACTTCACTGATAAATTTGAACAGGTTGTTTTTAAACACTCAAGTATTTTTTATTCTAGCAGTACAGTCATTTAGAGTAGTCTAACAAACTCCAAGACACAGAAATCCAAGCTGAAAGACTTTCAATTTCATCATTAAGAGAATGCACACCTGGGTAGCTGGGCCCCTGGGTAGCTCAGTCAGCCAGTTAAGTGTCCAGCTCCTGGTTTCAACCTAGAATATGATCTTGGGGTCTTGGCATCAAGCCCCACATCAGGCTCCCCACTTGGCAAGGAATCTATCTGCTCCTCTCCCTCTGCCTCTCCCCCCACTCAGAAACTATCTTTATAAAAAAATTTTTAAATAAAAAATAAATAGAATGCATGCCTAGGGCATAGATGGAAGTGTTCATTTGATGACCAGGAGACAAATACAAAACCTATCATTCAATACAAGTTTATATCATACTTTTTTCTGGGGTCAAATACAGCATTTTTCACATACTACTCCACTTAAATATCACATCCCCCATTATAAATGAGAAAATGAAAGTTCAAGAGAGAGAGTTTTATCAAGGTTACTCATCTGTGAAAAATTAGGATTTGAACACATGTTCATATGAGTCCAATGTGCACCTTATAATCACTCTCTACTCCTGAACCACTCCACGCTAGCTTACCTTGTACCAAATCCTTGACATCTATCCAACCTCCAGGACATCCTGCTTATGAGTTTCAGCCTAAAACAGTTCTTCCACCTTTTTACTTCCTGCTCAAGAAGTTGCAGTGACTCCCTTGATATTTCAGGGTGTTTCAAAACCCACACACCAAGTAGTAACACCAAATCTATGTCAAACTCTTCCTGGAGGGCATCCCTGGGTGGCTCAGCAGTTTAGCACCTGCCTTTGGGCTAGGGCATGGTCCTGGAGTCTCAGGATCGAGTCCCGTGTCGGCGTGGAGCCTGCTTCTCCCTCTGCCTGTGTGTCTCTGACCCTCTCTCTCTCTGTGTCTATCATGAATATATAAATTAAAAAAAAAATCTTTAAAAAGAAAAAAAAAACTCTTCCTGGAAGCCCCACCTAGCTCCTCCAGTCCACAAGGACATTTTTTTCCTACTGGCACGGTAGACCCTAGTAATCCTTTATCATTTCTCCATGTAAGCTTGATTTCATGACTAAACTGAAGGCTATTTTAAGATATGAACAGTAGGTTGTTACTTTATTTTTGCTGTTTTTCTGTCTTCCCCCAGAACTAAACAGTTTATGTGATGCTTAGGTATTAAATACTTATTGGCTGATCACAGGGCAAACCATACTTATATTCTGCTAATTTTTGTTTTTGTTTTGTAAACAGTGAAGAAAAGAAAGTGGAATGATTAGAATCCCTAGGATTGCAATTAATGCTGAGAGAAAAGATGCCTGGATTACAAACAGTTTTTATCTTTAAATGTGTATTCCAAGGACTGCTTTGGTCCATTCAGTCTAGGCAACAGGTTATTCTTAGAGATGATTAATTCCAGGTAGATCAAACCTTAATCTCCTTCTGAGGATGATTCACTTCAATTTGCTGCATCATTACTTTTAGGAGGTAGCAAATGATAGCAAACACTATATATTCTTGTACATTCTTTCCAACTTGCCCTCCCAAGTTGAAAACCATTTAAAAATAATTTGAGATAAAGTTCAGTCAGTTAGCTAGTTACAGCATTCTCTTAGGGTAGCATTAGCATTAATTAATGTTTGTGGACTGCTTTGAAAATCACAAATGCTATGGAAGTACTATTAATTTAGTAAAAGCACAAGCCATGAAAACTGAAATTTAAAGGGAGTTGCACACTGTTGAAATGTTTTAATATTTAAATGAACCAGCCTGAAGAAAATCTCTGGCTTCCCCTATTTCTAAATCAGGGAGAAAGGAAGTCTAAAGTGGAGAGATCTACCATGATTTAGACGAGAATACGGAAGTGGAAGTGAATAGGAGTAATTGTTGACTATCCATGAAGGATAGCTACAATGATAATCAAAATCATGATCAGGAGTTCCCACAACCACCATGTTGGGGATTCCTCCATGTGCTGGAGATTGACAGTAACTTGGGAGTAACTTGGGAGGAAGAGGGAGAAGAAGAAAAAAACTAAAAGGAAGAAAAATGTAAAGAAAAGGAAAAGGAGATCTCCTGACTGAGTTTAAAAGTAATGCTAATGAACCTGGCATTTCTACATTGCAAATCTGTCCAAGAAGCAACTACATCCTAATAATGACTCCAAATTGAAGCTACCTTCTGATTCTGTACTAACAGTCATCTCCAATCCCCCCTCCCCATTACTGGTTTGCATGTGGAGCTGAGAAAGATTTTGTTCCTACTCCCACCCAATGTCAATTGCATCCTTAAAAACTGTCAGTTGCATCCAGCATGTAGCTGCCTGAGTTAAGGCTGGCATCCTAAACACTTTCTCACCCTCATCCTCCACTTCCACCAAGACATTAAGGAGGGACTGGTCCTGCTGCCTTCCACACATTTCCTGTGTGATTTTTAACTTCAGGATTGTCCAGATTTTCAACTTTTCCAGTACAGTTACACAAGACCTTTGCCCCATATATCTGCTATTCTGATGAATAAGAGCTATATATTCTACCCAATGAAGATTTCCTGGTTAAGTGTTTCTAGATAACATTGCTGTGGTACCACTGAAAATTAACGGCATAAATTAAATGGCCTATATAGCAACCTGTGATGTTATTGAAAGAGTCCTTAGAGAAGAGATAAGGAATGACCTTTCTCTCTCCCTCCTTTCCTCTGTTAGTTTTTTATTTTAAGCATAATATATTTATACTATAGGATATTTGTAAAATTGAAAGTAAAAAAAAAAAGGCCAAATAGCTACAGCTCATTTGCCCAACTATATCCACATCTTGCACTTAGTGACAGTCCCTGTCTTACATGTATTCATGTTTACATTATATATCATTCAAGTACATTATAATTGTAACACTATATATTACACTAATATGAATAAACATGTTTTATATTTAAGTATTCTGTAATATCTGCATAAATATATTCATAAGATATACATTGAGTTAAATATACCAAATATATTTAGAGTATCTCTACATAAAATATTTTCCATTGCTGTTTTTATAATGGTTTAGTATTTCGTCATGTGACTATCCCATAGCCATCGTGCAAATTTAAAATTACAATTTTACTGTTTTCACTATATATGCCCTTTAAATATTATAATAAAGACCTTTAGGCAAAGGTTTGTCAGAATTTTTATTAAATGGCCAAGGGCTATTTTCAACAAAGTCATTAAAGCTTTATGTTTTCTAATTTCCCTACCATGACTAACAATTGCTAAATATGCAATTGAAAAGAAATTTCTCCTAGTCAGGGTAATCAGGTAATCTTTGAGAATATGGCGATTATCACATTTTAAAAGATTTTGGATTCTGGTCAGAGATTTCAAAGCCTATTTAAGGAATAAAACAAAATGAGTTAAACCATTTCTAGGACATCTGTTAAACGCCCAAATGTGTCAAGCACTGAGAACACCAGGATGGCACTAGAGAAACCAAAATGAATGAGATATGGACAGTCTGTGAAAGTCTCTTGATTCTTCATTTGGCCTGTGGTAGACTCACTGCAAAAATGTGCACAGTTCTCCACCTCCTTGTATTCATAACAGTGCCAGTGTGATGCTGAAGCACTTTCTGTCCATCACTACTTCTTGAGCCTGGGCTTGCCATGTTGACATACTTTGGCCAATGGAATGCACCCTAAGTGACAATATGCTGGTTCCAGTATGAGACTCTGGTACTTCATACTCCTTGCCTGCTCCCTTGAAACCCTGACATTGACATATGAACAAGCTTGAGCTAGCCTGCTAGAGGATGACCACATCGAATAGAGATGAAGTGGCCTACAGACGTCACCTTTGAATGGCTAGCCCCCGGCCAGCCAGCAGCTGACAAAAAATACTAAGTCCAGAAACAATGCCCACCTAAATTCAGAATCCTGAGTAAAAGGAATGTTGTTTGGGTAGTTTGTAACACAGGAGATGCTAATTAATACAGCCCATAAACGAACTGCAGCAATATACTTGGTATCATTACAAAGGAAGAGGCAAAGGAGCTATAAGCAGTCGGTTTCTCTTTCTTCCTCAGCTGCTTTTGATCTTGTTGATATTATAGTTTCAGTAGTGTTAACTCCTTAAGAGAGCCTTCTACAAAGGAGTGAAAACATTCTGATAGAAGACAAAGTTCTGTTTTTCTTCCCTTAAAACAATGATAACCCCCCTAGGCTGGGATGCAAGGTTACCCAAGTGATAAGAAGTGGCTGAACTGAGCTACAAATCCTCTTGGTTTCTAGTAATGGGTGGTCATTTATGCTGCCATGGAAGTTACTGCAAAGGCATTCTGGCCCTGAAGGGCAATACTGCTTAGCCTCTGAATTGTCTGATGTGTCCAAGCTAATAATATCCAAAGAGCTCTTTTCTGCTCTAAGTAACAGCTTTGGATTTGCAGCTCTGGTTCAGTTAAACCAGCATCCTTGTATTCTCTGAGTTTCCTCTCTTTGGTAAGCACATAAATAAAAGTCTTCTTTTCCTGAACTTCTCCATATTCCCATTAAAATCTAGCAGCCAATTCAACCTTTCTCCCAGACTCCAGCTTACTGCTACATCAGTGCTTCTAAAACCTTAATGTACATAGAAATCACCTGGTAATCTGTAGATGCTGATTCAGGTCTAGAGTGGGGCCAAGAATTTGCATTTCTAAAAGTGCCCAGGTGATGCTCCTGCTGCTGCTCCCAATATAACATTTTGAATATTAAATTACTACATGACAAATGAATTCCTACTATCCGAAGGCTGGTTGATAGATAACCTGAATTAGAGTGCCCAATCTCAGTTAAAATCTCCCTGCTCTTATTCATAGTCAGGAGAGCAAACTGTAGCCTTTACCCTCCAGAAGGAGAAAACAGATCTGACTTTTTTTTTTTTTAAGATTTTACTTATCTTATTTTAAGATTTTACTTATTTATCCTGCTTCTCCCTTTGCCTGTGTCTCTGCCTCTCTCTCTGTGTCTCTCATGAATAAATAAATAAAATCTTAAAAAAAAAGAAGAAGAAGAAGAAGAAGAAGCAGCAGCAGCAGCAGCAGCAGAAGCAGCAGGCCCCATGCAGGGAATCCAAAATGGGACCCAATCCCGGGACTCCAGGAACACACCCTGAGCCAAAGACAGGCACTAAACCGCCGAGCCACCCAGGGATCCCCCAGACTACTTTTGATAGTCTGTGAGTGGTACTCAATAACAGTGTATTCCTAAGTAGCATCTTTTCTTTTTAAGGATTCATTTACCAGAATTCACTCCTAACAGGACACAATGATGGTTCCCCATGAACTCCAAAATTTTCACTTGTCTTTTATTTCATACCTAATTGTCCTATTTCTGACCATCTCTTACTCCTTTACTACCACCTTGCATAGACCCTCCAAATTAAAATACCGTTGACCAATGTTCCCAAATCTCCCAACTCCTATTTAACTTCTAGGAGCTCCTACACATTGCTGCATTTGTTGGTAGCATTACTATGGCACGGCTGACAATTTTCACACCCGCTTCTCCTCAGAGCAGTTACTCCATTTTAAAGAGCAGGCATTAACCTTCTACCAGGCCACACATTCAATAGCACAGACCCTTAGTGCTCTCGGTGGGATCTATAGATTAGCACCATCAGCATCACCTGGGAGCTTGTTAGAAATGTAAACCTCTAGCTCCATCCCAGTGAATTAGAATCAGCACTTTAGCAAGATTCCCAGGTGACTTTTATTAAAATATGAAACATACGAGTGTAGAAATTTCAAAACATCTAGCTACTCTTGCACTGCGCATTTCAGGTCAACTTTTACAGTATGTTAGAGAAAAGACCTTGCTTCAAGCTGCTTCTTCCAGTCATTAGGTGATCCTTTATATCTGAGGATAGTAGGGATATAGCTACTTATAAGTGACAATGGAATAAATTACAATATACAAAAACATTTTACTCTGTGTCTGGCACTTTGGTAGCATGGAATAATGTTTTGCTTAATGAAAGACATGAAAAATGTTGAGATACTGAATTGAAATTACTACATTTAAGAATAAAATGAGACAGGGACCCCTGTGGTGGCTTAGCGGTTAAGCGTCTGCTTTTGGCTCAGGGCATGATCCTGGAGATCTGGGATCGAGTCCCACGTCAGGCTCCCTGCATGGAGCCTGCTTCTCCCTCTGCCTATGTCTCTGCCTCTCTCTCTGTCTCTCATGAATAAATAAAATCTTTACCAAAAAAAAAAAAAAAAGAATAAAATGAGACAAAAGAATTGGACTTTTAGAAGTAGTACTTTAGCACTACAGAAAAACAGATGTAAAATTCTTAGGGGTTTGCTTTCTTAGCTTGAACCTAAATGACTTTTTGTCACTCAAAAAGTATACAAATGTATACATTTGAAAATTAGTATTACCACATCAATGATAGTGCTAGAGTTGGGATATCAGAGACTTTTGCTTTACCACTGTCCAAAAATGTACATGGCTGCCTTGTGCTCACAAACAAGCCTAACATATCATCCCAATATAGTATACAGAGCTTAAGAAGCCAAATTACTGCTGATGGCTGCAAGATGTTGAGAAGTTACTTTCAAAGTATCCAATCTCAACAGAGAGAAATTAAACAAAATCACCTGGAGTTTAATGTTTTCTTGGAACCCCACACATGTGGCTACAGAAAGGATAGATAGCCTCTCAAATTTAGATTGTCCTTGAGCAATATTAATTGCCCACAAAACTGGCTTTTATATTGAAATAAAAAACAAAGCAGCTCAGCATGATTACCCACTTCAGTGTATTAAAAAAAAAAATCAATACAAAGATTTATAAAGCTTTGTGTATCTTCAAAAAATATCTTTATATAAATCTTTGTATTGATCTACATCTTGAAATCAATGGTAAAGGGAAAAATTCCCCAAATGATAACTCACTTTAACATATCTTTCTGAATACCAAGGAAAGGAATCCCTTTGCTTTCAAATGTCACACGTAGAGTTCATTAAGCACTTCATTTACTATCCCTATGTTTTCTTCTCAATACTAACAGAAGAGCTAAATATGTTCTTTTTTATAATCCATTTTAATTTCAAATTGTTCCCAGAAAATATAGCTCTCTTTCTCTCTCTGGCAAATCTCAGGACCTCTCCCAAAAGTATTCAAGCTGCTCTTTGTAGAATCACTTTAGATTCAAACTTTAAAAATAGTCTAAAAACACATGACACATAATCTGTTAGGTTGAACCACATGAAACTGCCAATATTTGACAATTCTTGACCCATGATACTGGTGATTTCGTATGGTTCAACCTAATAGTTCCCTCAGTCCACACTTTAAAGAGATACTCCATGTAGACATTTTCTATTTATCATAATGTCAGTTAGGAAAATGTATTTTTAAATGGCCAAGAACATAAGTTGTTTTCTGGCAATCCTTAGGTGACCTAACTTAGAAGTCCCTAATTTGCATTTTTAACCACCTGATAAGTGGACCAGTCTTATCCTGTTCTGATTAATTCTTGGTAATTTTGTCAGCAGCCAGGAAGTTGAGCACTCTCATCAGAGGGAAAGAAAACAAGAAGCCAGGGTGGTTTTTGTAAAAGCTTCTTTTGGAAAAAAGTTAACAATAAAATAGTTTAGTTTTTTTTTTTTTTCCCCTTCAGGTAAGTTTTTTGACAAAAAAAAAAAAAAAAAAGTCTTATACACAGATTATAATGGAAAAACTTGAATAACTACTCATGTCCCTAACTCTGTAACTCGAGTTTTAATGACTGAATGATAGAGTTATCAGAATTTTGCTCTATAGCTGGATTGTGTCATAGGGCAGAACAGAAATCAGACCATCCATCCATCCTTTTATGTCTGCTGTCCAGCACTGTGAGAAATGTTGTTTTTAATGATTACACAGAGGAATGGTAAAATCCTGAACTGCCTTCAAAGCCATTAAGGAGATTTAGTCATGTTCAGTAGAGCATTAGACATTTATGTATTTCATTGCTTCTCAATTTCCTGAAGACTTGTAAATTGCTGATTTTTACAGAATGATCGTATACTGAATTAACTTTGATATGGGCTAACCAAAAGTCTACATATACTACTGTTCTGAATAATGAAAAAATTCTTTTGAAAAAAGGCTTGTACTATCTGACCTCTTTCGGATGATAAGTGAAATCCCTGGCTTTCAGAGCCTGTGTCTATGATCCAACTACTCACAAATTAGAATTCACAATCAGAAGGTAGAGTGACTCACCTGCCAGGCCCAGAGGTAACCCGGGAAGTTCCTCACCCTAATTAGTAAGATAGTCTGTTAGCCCACTCTCCAGTGGGTAGGAAAGTTTTCTTAAACTCAGTTACTACTAACATCACGTAAGAAAAGACCTCCCACAGAGTGTTCCAGATAGAGGATCAATTTCCAGGTGAACATGATAAACCGGCAAGGCCCAGCCACATAGAGGAAACTGATCCCAAGCTTGCTACTTCACCTAAATGTAGGTACCAGGGAAAAACAAAAACAAACCTGAATATATCAAAGGTTTATCTGCTTAAAACCCAACCTTATCCAAACAGAAGCCAAAAAGCAAGCAAGGAGCCTATAAACACCTATTACTCTTTTTTAGAAGTAAATCATCCACGAAGCAAGATTAGGTATTCTTGTAAGAGTATCTAAATATGTCAGAAGGGTAAGCAAATCTGGCTTGAGAAAAGGTTTTACGAATTTATGGGCACTTCAAATCTCCACGACAACAATGGAAGAAATATCATAAAACAATTACTAGGCAGCAACCAACTACCGAAAGAACGAAGTAACTTGAAGTTTGCTCAGAACTTTCAAGGAAATAGTTTAACACATTACCTGGCCCAGGTGTATTCAAAGTGGGGTTCAGGGCGGAGCACGTGTTTTTTCAGAGTGCTGCTGGAGCCCACACGGTGCGCTTGGTGACTTCTGGGGTTCATGGGTCCTGATTAAGGGTGGGCTAAGAGACATAGGAGGCGCCCAGGCCCAGCAGCCGTGACCACTCTCCCCAGAGGAAGCAGGATCTGGCGAGAAGTCAGGAGTCCCACACCAGCACGCAGGGAGTCCTGGGATAAAAGCACCTGCGTGCCTGAGGCTGCCTGAGGCCTCTGCCCCCCAGATGCCCTCGCGGATCTCGGTGCACACCACCTGTCACGCAAACACAATGCACCTTCCCCCTGACCCCTCACGGTCCCAGTTCAGCCCACCCGGCCGAGCCCCAGGAGCTGGTCACGCTGTAGGAGGAAGGCACCGCCTTGAGGCCACAAAAGGGGAGGGGGCTGAGCACGTTCCGAGGGAAATCTAGAACCTTCCAGGAGCCTGAAGGGCCGGTGCACAACCCTGGAGCCCTAATTCAAACTTTTTTAGGACCAGGTATACAGATTAGTACAGAAATTGAAATACAACCTTTATGACAATTCAACTGAATCATTTAATGTGTTGAATCTAATATTAACTTATTTGTACTTAAACTTTGTCTTTTTAAATTTATTGGGCAACTCATCGTATTCTAGAAAAATACTGGTCCATGATATGTCGGAAATTTTTAAAATAATGAACAGAAGTTCCTGTCGATCTCCAGCTTCCAAATAAATCTTTACCAAAGCCAACCATTGTTAGATGCTTTCATCTTGTTTTTAAAGATACCAGGGAAAAGTAATTGTCAGACTGCCCTGTTGGAGTTCATGTTAGTGTTTGGTGCCCTCACTATTAGGAACCCCAGAATGGTAGCTAATGTAAGTCTGGGGGCCGCACTGTGATGCACTATGAGGCCCCTTGATAGACATGAGGAGCAGGCTACCACATTCTCCCTAATCCATTTTCCAATATTGAGAACTGGGTCTCTTTTCTATGCCTATTTTCCCACCTACTCCACTGCCTCCTTTATGCAAGAGGGCAGAGAAAGTAAAATTGATTGATTTTTACCTGGGTTAAATTTTAACATAGTTTAGAATAATAAGCAGGCCACCATTCCATTTATTTTTTTCTTTGTTTTTTCCCTAACTACAATGAGGCTGAAATCACCCTTGCTTATCCAAAGCTCACAAGGGGTTCCCAAAAACTTGGATGAGATGAACTCTTCCAAAAAGGTCAGATAAGGAATATGGCCCCTGTGTTGGAGACAGAAAGAGTGTGTCTTGAAATATGGTTAATTGTGATTGCTTTGTCCTTCAGTCTAGACAGTAAGGGTTCTCATCACTTTACCACTAGTGGAATCTTGTAAGTCAGCAGAGGTTCTAATTATGCACCTTAATTAAGACAGTTCTTGAGTAACAGCACACCCAGAGAGTTCACTAAACAAACAGCTTGACAAACGCTGTCATTTAAAATCCTTTCCAAACTTGTCACTTTCTTAATTAGGAAGTCAAGTTGTGAAAAACTCTATATTAAAGGCATTATTTGGGAAATTAGAGTAGCAAAGATGGGGTCCAGGTCCTCTTCACGCTCCTGAAACGCATTGGTTACAGCTGAACATGATGCCATGGATGGACCCATAGGGCAGCGCCACAACAAACACTGCTCTTTTTGCACATTTGCTTCAGGTGCGAAGTAAAATGGTATCAAATTGCCGTAGTCTCATTTTTCAAGGAAAGATTAGAAAATGAAAGAAGGTATTTCATGGAAATAATGAAAGGATTTAAGATTGATCCTTTTCCTGTTTGTATTAAACTGGAAGTCGCATGCTATAAATTTAATAGAAAATTATGACAAATTTGGTGTTATAAACTGTGTCTCTGACATCCTTATAATATAGAATCCTATTTTTAAAAAGAGATATTTCTATTTATATAAGTCATGCTTTATGCTAGTCAATGGATTTTTATATTGAACTGGAGCATTTCTTATATATTTTACACTTCTGTTGCTTTTTAAATGGAATCTTTTCTTTCAACATATTTAATTTTATCTTAAAATATTTTAGTGTGAAGCTTACCATACATATCATGTAGTGTTTTAAGAAAATTTATAATACTTAACACAGCTAGGGGCACCCGGGTGGCTCAGTGGTTGAACATCAGCCTTTGGCTCAGGTCATAATTCTGGGGTCCTGGGATCGACTCCCACATCAGGCTCCCAGGAGGGAGCCTGCTCTCCCTCTGTCTATATGTTTCTGCCTCTCTCTCTGTCTCTTTCATGAATAAATAAATAAATAATTTTTTTAAAAATCCCTAATCAGTTGACTTTAAATTAGGGAGATATTCATGGGTAGGCCTGATCTATTCTAGTGAACCCTTAAAGAAGGTCAGAGAGATTCAAACCAGGAGAAGGCCATAGAACAAGGAACTGCTGGCAACCACTAGAGCTGAGAGAAGCCCCTAGCCAACAACCAATAAGAAAATGGGGGGGGGGGGGGAATCCCTGGGTGGCGCAGCGGTTTAGCGCCTGCCTTTGGCCCAGGGCACGATCCTGGAGACCCGGGATCGAATCCCACGTCGGGCTCCCGGTGCATGGAGCCTGCTTCTCCCTCTGCCTGTGTCTCTGCCTCTCTCTCTCTCTCTCTGTGTGTATCATAAATAAATAAATAAATAAATAAATAAATAAATAAATATAAATAAATAAAAATAAAAGAAAATGGGGACCTCAGGTTCACAACTGCAAGGAGCTGAGTGCTACCAACAACCACCCACAAGCTTGAAAAAGAACACTGAACTCTAGAAGAGAACAAACGCAACCACGCTAACACCTTTTTTTTTTTATTTTTAAGATTTTATTTATTCATGATAGTCACAGAGAGAGAGAGAGAGAGAGAGAGTCAGAGACACAGGCAGAGGGAGAAGCAGGCTCCATGCACCGGGAGCCCGATGTGGGATTCGATCCCGGGTCTCCAGGATCGCGCCCTGGGCCAAAGGCAGGCGCCAAACCGCTGCGCCACCCAGGGAATCCCCACGCTAACACCTTGATGCCAACCTTATAATGCCTTGAGGAGAGAATTCAGCTAGATGAAGCACAGATTTCTGACCTACAGAAACTATGAGATAATATATGGGTGTTATTTTAAGCCATGTAATCTGTATTCATTTGTATTACAGCAATGGAAAACTAATGCAGATTGTTTGCACAATTGTTCTATTATAGGCAATGCTGCTCTAAACACTTTTGTACATGTCCCCTGGCCCACGTGTGTAAGAGTTGAAGGCACATACCTAGGAATAGAATAGAATTAAACAGTTACATGATACACGCATAACTGGATAATGTCAAATTATTTTCTGACATTATTTCAATTCATACTTCCACTAGCAATCAAGAGTTTTCCTTGCTTCAAATCCTTCGCCAAACATGTTACTGGCAGGATTTAAGTTTTTGCCAGACTAATGACTGTGAGATGATATTTAACTGGAGTTTTTAATTTGTAATTATCTGAATTATTGACAACAAGCATCTTTCCATGTTTAAATGCCATTTGTATTTCTTCTATGCAATGCTTTTTCAAAGAACTTTTTCTTACTGGTTCACATTAATGATCAACCATTTCCCCAGTAATCTACTGAGCCAGTTTGAACCATATCAGCTCTCTAGGTTCCTGAGTCTTATTTTGGATCTTTGTTCTATGCCTGTGGTAGATATTTATCTGCTCCTATGACAATACCAGAACTACATTATATTTAATACCTACCTATAGTGCAAATTGGATTTATTACTATTTGGGGCCCTTTCATCTTCCATAGTCATTTTAGAATGAGCTTATCACATTTCATTTAAAAAGTGATTTCAGTTATACTGAATCTATAAATCAATTTGAAAACAAATGGCATCTAAAAAAAAACAAATGGCATCTAAAAAAAAAACAAATGGCATCTATAAGATAGTGTTTTTCTATTTATTACAACAGCATGTTAGTCCTTCTTTAGTTATTAAAGTTTCATAAGTATATACATAAGATATTCTATACCTTAGTGAAGTGTTCACCCTGTGTACCAAATATATACATATGTGTATTGCTGTTGTACATGGTATATATTCAAATTATATTTTTCTAATTATTTATGGATAACATATGGAACTAAAATTGATTTTTTGTATTGGTCATATATCTAGACAATTCTCTAAACTATCTTATTAAAACTAGTAATTTTCTAGTAGAAAATTTTCTTTAAGACACTAACATCATGAAAATATGATAAAAATTTGGTTTCATCCTTCCTAGTCTTTCTACCTTTAATTTCTTTTTCTTGTCTTACAGCAATGGCTAGGTCCTTTGGCACATGCTGGTCAGAAATGTTAATAGCAAGCCATTGTTTCTGATTTTAAAGAAAATACTTTTAAATACTTGATCATGATAATGGTTAAATTCATTTAATTTGGCTGGGCCATGGTGCCCAGATATTTGATCAAATGTTATTCTAGATGTTTCTGGGTGGATGTTTTTGGATGAGATTAATATCTAAATCAGTGGACTTTAAGGGAAGCAGATTTCCCACAATAATGTGGGTGGTCCTTGACCAATCAAAGGAAGGCTTGACTAGAACAAAAGAGTGACTTCCCTTAAGCAAGAAGAAATTTTGCTGACAGGTAGCCTTCAGACTTGCCTGAAAAATTGGGTCTTCCTTGCATCTCCAGCCTACTGGCCCACCATGCAGATGTGGGACTGTCCATCCTCAATAATTGGGTGAAGAAAATCCTTTAAATGAGTCTATCTTGATTGATCTATCATAAACCTATGAATCATTGGATTCATGATTCATAAAATGAATCCAATGATTCATATAATAAACCAATTGTGCATATATATATGAATATATATATGAATATACATATTCATATGTATATATATTCCTATTTTGTTAAGAGGTTTTTTGGGCAATTTTTTCAGAAATGATTATTAAATTTTACCTTTTTTCCTTAATCTATTGCAATTATCAAGTTGTTATATTTTTCTTTTTCGATGTGCTACTATGGAGAATTATAGGACATAATAAATTTATATATGAGTAATAAATCCAACTTAGTCATAATATTGTGTTTTGTTTTACAATGCTGGATTCATTTTGTCACTGATTTTTGAGAGGCAATTTTACATTCATGACCATGAGTGACTGCATTATAATTTCCATGTATCCCATTGTCCTACCCTGATTTTTTTTTAATTTTTATTTATTAAGACACATGAGAGACACAGAGAGAGAGAGACAGAGAGAGAGAGGCAGAGACACAGGCAGAGGGAGAGGCAGGCTCCATGCAGGGAGCCCGACGTGGGACTCTATCCCAGGTCTCCAGGATCAGGCCCTGGGCTGAAGGTGGCGCTAAACCGCTGAGCCACTCATGCTTCCCCTACCCTGATTTTAGTATCAAGATTTTATTAGCTTCAAGATGTGTGCTGCAATATATTCTCTCTCTTCACTCTCTGAAAGAATTTTCTTAAGTTTAGAATGATCTACCACTTGAATATTTGGTACAATTTTCTTCTAAATATAAATGGGATGAGAGTAAGGCAACTCTGATTTTCTATTTGCTGGAATTATCCACACTTCTAGGAATTTTGATTCAATTTCACTTAATTTTCCAATATGTTAGCACACATTTCTTCATAATTATCTATTATTATTTTATTATCTGCATCTTTAGAAGTGCAATTTTTGCATATCTAACATTGTTTACCTGTACTCTTTATTCCTATACCTTGTAGAGAGCTCTCAATTTTTACAACCTTTTTAAAGAAATAAGGTTGGGCACTACTGATACACTATAGTACACTTGATTTAAGAATTCCTAGACTTTATTACTTACCTCCTCCTATTTTTTTAGATTAGTTTTATTTTTTGTTTTTTTGTTGTTGTTGTTGTTGTTTGCTTTTTTGTTGTTCATTTTTCCTAAGCTAAAATCTTAGCTCATTAATTTTCAGCCTTTCTTTCCAGCATAAGCTTTTTAGGGCTATTGTTCTTCCTCTATGTGTGTCACACAAATTTTAATGGGTAGTTTTGTAATGATTTAATACTAATAAATTGTTAAATAAAAATAAAGTCCTTTGCTTCTTCTCTTGGTCTATAACAAACATGTGAACACACAAAATAGGATTATTTTGCCTTTTTAATGCTGTGCTTTACTTCCCTTCCAAGACTTCACCTTCCCTATCAGACTAATGGTGCCTCTCAAAATTCCCAACTCACTAAAGAAATGTCTGATTGGTCTTTTGGTCACACAAGCAATTATTTATCTTTTTCTCATATTCCTTTCTAAGCTTAGTGACCATCTGAACTTAACAAGAAAAGCTGATCTTACCTTGACCATTGTATCTCACTTTATTATACTAATACAATATATAATAATGTCAAATATAGTATATAATAGATACTCATGGTAGTATCAGTATGCTTTGCTCTAAAAGTCTTTGGATTTTGTCTCCACACATGTTAGAAAAAATTTATTTTATTCCTGAACTTTTAATTTTAAAAAATATTGTCCTTTAGACCAAGTAGAAATGACCATTGCTATAGGAAACAACAGACCTCCTCTTTTTTTGCTATGTCTGTGTAACAGGGCTTTACCAAGCTTCATGAACATCAAAGGCTGTACAGAGCTAAATAAAAGTCTCATGATGCCTTTTAAATCCTTTATCTTTCTTTTTCAAACCTGCAATGTGTAAGTATTCATTATATGCAACTTGCATTCAAATTTCTGCTGTTCAAGCAGAAAAAATGTCTTTCATCAATTTTAAATTCTTTAAATATTTCCTAATCCTCCACATGTAGGTTAGAGTGAGCAGCCATTTAGAAGATTGAAATAATTCCTCCTGACACCTATACTTAGGCAAACTATTTTGACTGCAAGTAAAAAAAAAAAAAAAAAAATACAATTGTATAAACATAAACATAAAGAGGAGTTTTTGTACACTCTGTGACCTGTTAGGTCTCAGAAGAGTCTAGGACTACAAGTCTGAAACTACCCATAGGCTGCTAGGGCCCAAATATCACTCTAAATCCCCATTATAAATTCTCAAGAGAGAGAAAACTCTATTGAGCCTAGCTTGAGGCAGATGGCTGTTCATTTTCTAATCAATAATAGACATAGGGTAAGAACAGAGTGTGAAAAGGGTCTATAAATCAAATTGCTTTATGTGGGGCCAACAATTTTTGGAGGGGAAAAAGGGTAGCTATTTCATAAATAGGAGAATTTATCCTGCATTAAACTTAAAATTAAAACTCTTGAGAATTTCTGCCAGAGTTTTGAGGGGGAAAAGTCAAGCTAAAAGTGATTGAAGAGACTATAATGTAATTTTATAGCAGAAAATGAAGAGTAAAGATGTAAATAAACAACCTTTCTTTAAAAAAGAAAGAAAAAGCGCACACTACGAATGGCTGCTATCGAATTAAATTAATTAAACTCCATGAAGAAATATTCTGAGTTGAATAAAGATCTGATCTGTGAAATAATTAAAGATACAACTCTAACACATTCCAGTGAAAATCTAAATGTAAAGAAATAACGTACAACCATCTAAGTACTCAATAGAAACAATACAAAGGTGAGAGAAAAAAAACGATATTTAAAGAAGAAAATTAGGCTGGCCTTTGATTAGTTTTATGAAATTTAGATGCCAGACCACTCTGAGAAATATCTAAAGGTTTATAGTAGAAAATTTGAGAGTCTCATATTTAAATAAACAATAAAATAAACCAAATTTTCTATCACGTGTATAAACCAAAGAAAGTCCCTTCCCTTTCTACTGGGAAAAAGTATTTCCCAAATGAGAGAACCTATCTCCTCAGCCTGCAAAGGTCCTACTCCTCTCCTTACCTGGCAACTCCTTCTTTTTTTCTCATAATCCTTTAGGATCAGCTCAATAATAGTTCCTTCCTTGGATCTTCAAACTAAAGCATGTTGCCAAGTTATTGTCTCTTTCACAGAAAAAAAAAATCATTTTCTTTCATTGCATATTTCAGAATTGTGTTTATATATTTAATTGCATTTGTTAAATACCAATCTTCCATATCAAGTTATAAGACTCATAAATGCAGGCACAGTTTCTTTTTTTGTTCACCACTGTATACATAGTAAACAGCACGGTGCCTGGTAGAGCATACCCAATAAATGTAGTAGGCAAGAAAGAGAAGGAAGGGAAGGGAGTTGCACACCTTAATGAATTGGCAGGGGCTAGGCAGCTGGAGCAAAAGGACAGAGTAGGGTGTTGGTCAACTCAGGCTGCTACAACAAAATCCCCAGAAACAAGGTGGCTTACAAATAACAATAAATTCCTTTCTCACAGTTCTGAAAGCTAAAAGTCAGAGAACTGGATGCCAGAGGAGTTGGGTTCCAGTGAGAACCCTTTTTCAAGTTGCAGACTATAGACTTCTCCTTGTATCCTCACATGATGGAGAGCAGTGGAAGCAAGCTCTCTATTGACTCTTACAAAGGCACTAATCCGGTTCTTAAGGGCTCTCCCTTCATCTCCTGGTCTAATCCTAACTACCTCCCAAAGGCCCCACCTCCTGATACCGTCATATTGTGGGTTAGAGTTTCAACATATGACTTTGTGGGGGACACAAACAGTAAGTCCATGACAGGTAGACTGCTAGGCACAGTATCTGAGAAGGCGCTCCAAGAGATCTCTTTCATAGTGAATGAATGGCAAGAGAATCAGTGATGGGTAGGCCTCATTCTCATCTTAGTAGGAGTTGTCAGTGGTTATAGATGGCTATGCAGAGTGGAAGGAGAGATGGATGAAGGACTTGGTGAAAACAGAGAGAGAATGGAACAAAGATGATACAAGAATATCTTTCTCTTATCCCAATGAAAATCCTTCCCTTTTAGATTTCTATTGAATAAATAGAAATTAGCTGTATGTCCCAAAGAGACAGGTTTTAATTCATAACATATCTCTAGGTAGGGTGATCTTTTCAAAGAGCTGACAATGAAAGCTATTTTTTCTCTGGAAAGAAGGTGTTCTTCATATTATGTCTATTCCATTTAGCTTCAACCTTAGGAGGAAAACTACTTCCAGCAAACAACACCATCCTGAAGTAGTAAATTATCTCCAGCTCCCTTTGTAATGGGAGAGCTTTCACCACCAATGTCCTCTGGACATTAAGGACTCCATTGTTTGTTAAGGTGACAGGGTAGTGTGTCTGTTCTTATGTCACAGAATATTGACATTGGTGGACTGATAGTCCACACCAGGCAGTTCAAATAGGGTTAGGCTAAGTAAGTCCCAAGGCACTAGTAGGACATCCATAGGTGTTCTGCTGATAATTGTTGATAGAAGACAGAAGTTCCAATATCCACAGTGAGATGAGCAACTATTACGGCTCTTCTACCTCGGAAACATACAGCATTAGCACAAAATGATAGCTTAGTTTTGCTCTCAGTGTTAGCAAGGCATGGTTCTCACCTAGTGCTGATTCCAAGTGTTTCTTCTGGTTCCCTAGGGTCAGTACTCTTACACCACACCTCCTGATTCAGGCAATGTTCCTCTAACTTGGCTTTTCCTTTTGTTTCTTCAGAACAATTTTAGCATATCATGATCATGAATTCAGTGTTTATAATTTCCATTAAAATTTTTAGTATTTCAGTATATGTTTGGTTTTTTATCCATAAATATGTGTAGAATGTGAAACAAAGAAAAATAGAACAAGGAAAACAGGCATATGTCAGAAGTCACATTACCAATGAGTAAACAATTATATATAATAATTTTATAAATTTTGTTTTATAAGTCATTTATAGGGACGCCTGGGTGGCTCAGTGGTTGAGCGTCTACCTTCGGCTCAGGGCATGATCCCAGAGTCCCGGGATGGAGTCCCATACAGGGATCCTTGCATGGAGCCTACTTCTCCTGTCTCTGCCTCTCTCTCTGCCTCAATTTGTGTCTCTCATGAATAAATAAGTAAAATATATATATATATATATATATATATATGTCATTTATATGCATTCTTATTTTTTCTGCTTTATCCATTTTTGATAGTTTTATTAAAATCTCCAATGTTTCTATGTTTGTTAATTTATCTTTTTAATTCTGCAAGTTTTACTGCTATTAGCTTGAAGGTTATGTTGTTGAGTGCCTAAAAATTCATGCTCACCATAACTTCCCACTGGCTTGTTCTCTTTTCGTAATTATATGGTATCCTAGTAAATGTTGTCCTAAATTTTATTTTGCCAAACATTACTTTTTCTCACACTGCTTGTTTTACTTAGTATTTATTTTGTTTTTCATGGCTTTGTTTCGAATCTTTCCACATGGTGTTGTTTTAGGTTTTTTTTTTTTTTTCTTATTTAGCAGCTAATTTCAAATTCAATTTTACAAACAGTGACTTTTAGTAGGCAAGTTAAATTTATTTATATTTTCTGTGAGCCTAGTAGGGTATATTTCTATTACCTTAATTTTGGTTTGAGATAACCATGCTTTTTCTTTCTTGCTGTTATTCTCTTTCTCTGACTTCTGCTGGTTTGGTAAAATGTTGTATTTCCCCTTTTTTATTTGCTTTGCAATAAATTGTTTTGCTTATCTGTTTGTTTTGGTTTCACAGTTGCTTCATCTGGCCATCCAGGATCCTAATCTGAAGTTAGGTTCCATCACCACCAGGCATGCTGGGTCAGGCTCAGAGAAGTAGCCCAGTTGCCAGAACTCCTGAACATGCAGATGTTCATGTCTCCACCTTTCTTAGGCTCCAGCTTACTAACAACTCTATCCCCAAGAAAGGGTTGGCAGGAGAATTACATTTTCCTATCATAAGGGGAGGTGTCCACCTAAGCATGTCATCTCCTGTGGAACACTTTTAATCCTCTTGACTTGGAAGTAAACAAAAGCCCTTGTAACTTCTGCCTACTTCACATTCAAAGTGCAATGAAGTCTTACCTTCTGCTCCACTCACCGTTTTGTTTTTCTGTTCTGATCCTTGACTACAGAAATGCTTGCCTTTTACTGAGTCCTGCATCTCTTTATGTGTATATTTTCCCCTTTTGCTACATTGGGGATGCCTGGGTGGCTCAATGGTTGAGCATCTGCCTTTGGCCCCAGGTGTGGTCCTGAGGTCCTGGGACCAAGTCCCTCATCGGGCTTCCTGCATGGAGCCTGCTTCTCCCTCTGCCTGTGTCTCTGCTTCTCTGTGTGTGTGTGTGTCTCATGAATAAATACATAAAATATTTTTTTAAAAAGCTGAACATTGACTGTTTCCTCTTTTTATTTTCTCTCTAATGATCTACTTATCCTCAAGGCAATGTGGATGAGAAGGGGAAAGGTCATGATGAAAAGGAAATGACAAAAAGTAAAAGCTCAAAAATTACTATCTTGAGATGTTTTCTCTATATTTCCTTAATGATACACATGCTTCAAAGCTTGGCTTAAGTCACTCATATGTGCATGGAATTAAACATAGACCATTCTAGAAACAACTGCTAAAACTGAATTAATATTGCTTATTGACTTCCTCTAGTATTTTATATTCCCTCTGGTGTGTCAACTACAGGAACTTGAAAAAAATAAAGAGGAGAATACAGTATTCTTCAGGCTCTGCTGCCTCTGAGGAGTGAGGAGCAGAAAGGAATGCAGTTGTCATAGAGGGAAGAAGAGAAAGAAGTGGACTTATCTGTGAACATAGTACCAGTTCTCAGCTTTCTTCAGATGTCATCTGAGTAGCAAGACAGGAACCTCCACTAGGTGGCATTTTAAAATACATACCTGCTGAGCTGGTCACTATGCCTACATCCAAGATTTGCTCATTTTCCATTCTCTACTGGCTGTCTTTGTGAAACACAAGATATGCCAAATGATCAGGTAAGCCAGATTCCACGTGGACTTTGATGCCTGCAAAACGAGACACATACAACATGGTACCCATGGCTGGTCTGAGTACCTCAGTAACAGTAACTATGAACTTAAGCAAAAAAAATTCTATCTTAATATACATTTTTAAAAGTAAAGTACACTGGAAATAGGGATAACAAAAATTGAAGCAAAGCATGGATGTGTCTTAATGTATCTGTTGGCTAGGCTGATATTCTGTTTCTCTGCCTTCTGCTGGTTTGATAAAATGATTTGGTTCTCAGTCATTCAAACACTCAAGGTATTGCCATGAAGATATATTAGATGTTACTAACATCTACAACTGGTAGACTTTAAGCACAGATTATCCTAAAAGATCTGGGTAAGTCTCTCTCACAATCAGTTGAAGGGCTTTAAAAGCAGAATTGATGTTTTCTTAATGAAGAAGAAATTCTGTCTATGGATTGTAGTTTTAGGCTGTGCCCAAGAATTTCTGGCCTTCTCTTCTCTTGCCCATTCTATAGATTTCAGAGTTGCCTCGTCAGTCTTCACAATTACAAAAGCCAATTCCTTACAATGAATCTCCTGATATATAAGTATGTGTGTTTCTGAGTGTGTATAGGTATATATGAACTTGTGTGTATGTGTGTGTGTGTGTATCCTCCTGGTTCTGTTTCTCTTGTGGAACACTTATTGATACAGACTTTTATACTAGAGGTGTTTTGAGAGGAATAGAATCATAAGAGTGAGTTTACCTGAATTGATTCTGAGTTTCTGGAATGAGTTCTTTAGTTTGATTAGATTTAAAGGCACTAATGAATACTTCCAGTGGTAAAGGGGGGTACTGATAATCCATTGTATGTGGTAATATAGATAAACAAAATATCACCATTGGATATTCTTAATCAAATACCTATAAAAGGTGAGGTTCTGCATAACCGTGTATTTGATGCTCATAACATTTTAGTTTAACTAAAGAATATAATGGGATTGGCTGGTTGCTCTTATTTGCATTGGAGAAAGTAAGGAAAGGCAATGATGAGCTCAGTGCTCAAGCTCTGCATAAATGACCTGAAATTTTCTATGTCTGCCCTGAAAGGAACCTTTATCTATTTTAGGTGCAGGACTAAGATTCCTAAAACCCCTACCTAGATTCTCATCCCAAGAGTAGCTGAATTACAATACAATACAAATTGAATTCTCAACTTTATGGATGTCCTCTGTTAAGGTGAAGTCATTAATTGAGAAGGAAAGGGGTCCTAAAAATTGGAATTGGAATACATGGGAAAATACCAGTGAAGCTGAGTATATTGAACCCCTAAATTCTGCTGAATCTTCTTTGCTAGTAGAAGCCATTCTACTTCTGCCTGAGGAGGGTAAATCTGCTTTGTCTGAAGAAGCCATAATGGCCTTTCTTGAGGTAGTTGCCTTGAGAGACACTTTGATTCCCCTCAGGAACTACCTCCACCATTCCTTTTTGCTTATGTACCTATTACTACACTGAATTCCCAAAAGGCCTCTGGGGATGAGATGCAAAGTATGACTGAAAGAGTATGATACACCAAAAGAACAGCATGTTTTTGCCAATTTATATGGAAAGAAATTTGGAAATGGATATTAAGGGTGCAGGATAATGATGTAAGGAATACAAACTTGGACTGGACCAGACTTATTGATATAGGTCCACTAAGCAAAGATTCTGCATTTAACTTTGTACCTCAAGGGGTTAGAGGAGCCTATCAGTTGGTCAGCTTGCTGAAACATAAGCCAAAAGGTAATCTACACTAAATGAAGTGGAATACTGCCTTTGTATGCTGCAGAGGAAGGAATCCAAAGTCTTCAGGAGATTAAAATGTTAAAATGGATTTATCACTTAAGACCTATTTACCTACTCTGGGAGAGTCATTTCACCAAGACTGTGAGAAATAAATTTGCGAGGGGAACCCCAGCATCTCTGAAGAGCTGTGGTTGCTCTTCTCTGTAGGTCAGAAATTAGAGTGGGAGCTGCTACCTGCTACTGAACTCTGATCCCTAAATTCAGCGGGGATAATTAGATCCCAGAGTAGTAGAGTCCAAGTGGCACAAAATTGCTAAAGACAAGGTGAGTGTGGTTACCATGGATAATGGATAGTGAAAATCAAAGCAGGAATCAGAGTAATCTGATTGTTAGATACCATGGTGTTGGCTAATTGATCATAATTGATCATAGACTGGATTGAAAATAAAAAAGAGTATGTCTAGAATACAGGAGATCCCTTGAGGAGTCTCTTAATGCTACCATGTGCTACGATTAAAGTTAATGGAAAATTGCAACAATCCAATTAAGGCAGGACTGCTAATGGCCCGGACCCATCAGGAATAAAGGTTTGGTTTACCCCACCAGGCAAAGAACCACAACTAGTGGAAATGCATGCTGAGGGCAAAGGGAATATAGAATAGGTAATGAAAGAAGGCAGTTATAAATATTATCTATGTAGCTAAAATCATGTGGCCAATTGCAGAAATTAAGACTTTAATGTTATGTCTTCCTCATTCTGTTATGTATATGTTTGGGTGTATGCATAGCAAATATTTTTGTTTTCTTCTCTCTTAATCCCCTACCATATAACATAAGACGCAGTAAAAATAGTTAACTTTATTATTGTATTTAATTTACAGAATATTAAGGGGAAGAGTTAACATCTTCCAAGGACTATGTATTCTCTTCTAGGGAAAGGAAAGAAAGAAGGAAGCAGAGAAGGAAGAAAGAAAGGCAGTCAGGTAAGATGAAAGAAGAAATATTACTTTCCATGAAGATGTTCATCCAATATCTAGCAGTAGTAGAAGAGATTCTCACAAATTCTAAAATGCTAAGGCATGAATTACTCATCCTAAAGTTTAAGAGTATGCTTCCATGGGAAACTAATAATTTTGAAGGTAAAGAAGCAGGAAACAGTGGAGCTTTGTATCAGATTATTCTAAGGTGTTTGTTTTTCCTTTTCTTTCCTCTTTATTTAATATAAACACCCCATGATTCCTGAAATAGTTGTAGAGTGTCCTCCTCCCCACCAATAATTGCCTAATGAGCCTCTCCACCAATAATCACCTAGGCCTCTTAGAGGAGTTGAGAACTATTAACCTAGACCAGGTAACTCAGCTCCTGTAACATGAATTCAAAATGCTGAGGTACTCCTGGGGCTGGGGAGGGCCAAACATGACCCTGAGACAGTTGGCTTTCAGATTAGAGAAAATCCAGAAGTATTGGGAGGATTTTCATCATACTCAGTCTCTAGATATGGGCTTCTCTTCTCATGTGCCAGACCCCATATGAAACTGCTGCTGTGGAACAAAAGAGATGTCCACGCCTATTCTATTCAAAGTTCATATTCTGATGCCTGGAGTTAGCAATAACTTCTGGCTTGAACTTCAGGCTCTTGTCACTGGAAGTTACAACTCTTCTAGCAATGCTGCCACTTGCAGTAGCTAATGGCAGTCAGCTCCTCTTTCTGCATTTGAGTTTTCCCACCCATAAAAAGGTGAATGGGAACAGGTAGATTAAGTGCAAAAACATTACTATGTTAAGGCTCTATCATTGGCTAAAGAAAAACCTGCCGAGTTACTATCTTCCATTTTTTTTTTTACGTAGGAGTAGATTGGTCCGAGATGGAGCATAGGAATATGTGTACGTTCCTTTTTCTGACTCCAGGGGGCAGCAGCTTCTTGGGTAAAGAGAGGTCAATAAGAAACAGGACTGCTTATAGGATACACACACTCTCTTCCATCTCTTAAACCCTGAGGTAAGGAATCGGGTCCACCAAATGGGCTTTACAAAAGAAACAAAATCTTCAAAAATCATGCCCCAATTCTCAAGAAACTATGGCTCCCAGGAGATTCTCAGAACGTGAAAACCATTGGTACAATGACAATATTTCTCCCTAAGGGTTTTCCTTAGGTTTTTCTGGATGGGGTTTTGGTGAGAGCAGATTTATTTTTAACAAGTGCACACACATCCCATCTTCTTGCTTGATGACAAGGACTTTTTATTTTTCCAAAATATGCCTAGAAAGCCCCAAAGGCAGAGAAACAGCACTAGGAGGCCTGATGTTACATTTTACAAGCCACAGTCAAATCTGTTCTGGTTCCCAGGCCCTCCTGTTAAAACAGGGCTGTATTGCATTAGCACTCGGGAGGTTCGTACCTAGTAGCAAATCTGCATCCTTACTCTATTTTTCTACTTTCTTTAGTGGGAAGGAAGGACCATAACTCAAGAGCAGAAGACTCATAATTCTAAAAGAATTGCCAGCTTTTAATTATTCTTCTCCCTGTGTGGATTTCAGCCCAGTGTGTGCAGCAGGAGCCTTTGAACTTCTTGCAGCTAGGAAGCTGAGGTTTCTGAAGGAATGAATATGCACGGCACACATAATCTACAATTTATTAGCCTACTTCACTGGTCATTATTGAGATTTGATTGCAATGCTTAGTGGCATTAACATCCTCTCCACATCTCCCTAACAACATTTATGGTCAGTAATAATATTAGTTCAGTCTTTGAGCTGTGCTCTGCAGAATGAATCTGCTAGGGCTCATCTTGCCTCATTACTTCCAACAGGACTCCCATAGTCATGTCACACTCCAGTGACATGCCAGACAGAATGACAGCTTTTAAATATTTTCTCTGACATACTTCATTTGAAATCCTAGCCTTTCTATTAGTGCTATGCTCCAGGAAGTGACAGATTATAGAAAAGTTGCTACTCCAGGTGAACATGGTAAGAGTAAGATGTCACAACAGTACTGGGGGGCTGGAGAAGATTTCTAGGAAATATGTCCACGAAAGTCCCTTTAAGATTGTTTCCTCAGCCCACATGGATATCATTGGTGCTCCATCCACATGGAGCATGGTGCCCATTCCCCAGCTTCTGCATACTTTGCTACTAATAGCTGCCTCCTGCACTGTGGACACTGCAAGCTCCCCAGATCCTGCCCCCACAAAGGCACCCATTGAATGACTGCCTGGTGCAGGAGAACAAACGCCCAGCTCCTTTGCCTTGAGGCTAAATGAACTTTGAGATATCACTTAGGCTCCAAAGCCCCTTCCCGGCTCCAGCTAGGGAATCATACCCAAGCTGGCTCCCTCCCGTACCCTCTCCTGCTTCCCACCATGCTTACTGGCCTCTTCAGGGAGCCCTTCCTTGATAAATCACTTTCACAGGAGTGTTTGGCTCAAGGTCCGCTTCTGGGAGAACCCGAACCCAGATGCATTAGGCAGGCTCTTGGCTCTCCAGCTGTGTGTAAGCCTTGTGGCTGGCCATTCTACTTCTGAATTTGCTCCTCTTCAGCAAGAAGATCTCCTAGAAGCCCAAACTGTGTATCTTCCCAAACCTCTCCACTTCCACTCAAAGCCCAGGGTCCTCCAGCAGCTTGAGCCTTCTGTCCAAAGCAGCCTAAAGGAATCAACCTTTTTTTTTTTTTTTATTGCTTACTACTATCTTTTAGGTATGTACTTCCTTTTGTCTTCTCACCAACAATTTCGAGTACATACTATTTATTTATTTATTTATTTATCTTTGATAGATTTTTTAATTGAGGTATAATTGACATAGAACATTATATTAGTTTTAGGTGCATAATATAATGATTCAGTATTTGTACACATTGCAAAATAACCACCACAATGTGCCTAGTTGGCATCTGTCATCATACAGTTACAAATTTTTTTCTTTTAAGATTTTACTTATTTGAGAGAGAGCACACAAGTGCGAGGTGGAGGAACAGAGGGAGAGGGAGAAGCAGACTCCCTGTTGAGCAGGGAACCCAAACAATATGGGGCTGGATCCCAGGATCCTGACTATGACCTGAGCCTAAGGCAGACATTTAACTGAGCTGCCCAGACACCCCTACAAATCTTTTTTCTCATGATGAGAACTTTTAAGATCTAGTCTCTTAGGGATCCCTGCGTGCCTCAGCAGTTTAGCCCCTGCCTTCGGCCCAGGGCATGATCCTGGAGTCCCGGAATCGAATCCCACATCAGGCTCCCTGGATGGAGCCTGCTTCTCCCTCTGCCTGTGTCTCTGCCTCTCTCTCTCTCTCTCTCTCTCTCTCTGTGTGTGTCTCTCATGAATAAATAAATAAAATCTTTTAAAATAAATAAATAAATAACCTAGTCTTTTAGCAACTTTTAAATATGTGATACTGTATTATTAACTATAGTCCCCATGCTTTACATTACATCCCCAGGACCTCATCTTTATTTTTATTTTTAATTACTTTTTTTGAGTGTAGTTGACACAAAATTTTACATTCGTTTCAGGTGTACAATATAGTGATTCCACAAGTTTAAACATTATGCTGTGCTCACCACAAGTGCAGCTACCATCTGTCACCATTCAATGCTGTTACAATACCACTGACTATATTCCTTATGCTGTGCCTTTTATTCCTGTGACTTATTCATTCCATAATAGGAAGCCTATATCTCCCATTCCCTTTCACCAGAAAACTACTTGAAGTAATAAAAATGAATTCAGTAGCATGGCAGGATACAAAATTAATATCAGAAATTGATAGCATTTCTATATACTAATAATGAAGTAGCGGGAAGAGAAATTAAGAAAACAATTCCACTTACAATTGCACCAAGAAGAATAAAATACCTAGGAATAAACTTAACCAAAGAGGTGAAAGACCTGTACTCTGAAAACTATAAAACACTGATGAAAGAAATTGAAAATAACAGGAACAAATGAAAAGATATCCCATGCAAGGAGTGTAAGAAGTAATATTGTTGAAATATCCACATTATGCAAAGCAATCTGCATAGTCAGTGAAATCACTATAAAAACACCAACAGTATCTTTCATAAAACTAGAATAGATAATACTAAAGTTTATATGGAATCACAAAAGACCCAGAATAGCTGAAAAAAAAATCTTGAGAAAGAAAAACAAAGCTGGAAGTATTATAATTCCAGATCTCAAGATAAATTATAAAGCTGTAGTGACCCAAACAGTATGGTACTGGAACAAAAATAGACACATAGATCACTAGAACAGAATAGAGAGCCCAGAAATAAACCCACAATTATAAGGTCAATTATTCTCTGAGAAAGGAGGCAAGAATATACCATGGGAAAGTATCTTCAACAAATGGTGCTGGGAAAACTGCATGTAAAAGAATGAAACTGGACTACTTTCTAACACTATCTACAAAAAAGTAGACCTATTTTATAACAGGAAACTAAGTTTCAGAAAGATTATAAAAATTAAATCAATTCCCACACCCAAAAGATGTAAGGCCATTAAACCAAGCTTTCCATCCCAGTCCAGTGAATTTTTCTCATATTTACCACAGTGTCCCCCTGGCACCTAGGACATGATGTTACCAGCTGAATATAAGTAATGGCCATTTAAGCCACATCATGGTCATGTCTGCAATAGGTCAGAGACGAGGTCAGTCCACAGCCACAAAAATGACTAAACTCTCCTCTTCTGACTAACATGAGTGACTATTTTTCTTTACCAATGACAACCCTAGTCTCACTTTGACCTTCCTACCTTCTAGACAAAATTTACCCTAATTTCTTGACAACATCTAAGCTCAAAGCAGCTCCTGCTTCCTTAATTTCTCCTTAGATCATTCAAAGCTGAAATCCTATCAGAAGCCTTCCCTCCCAACCTCCCCTTACTACAATGCTCCTAGGATTTCTCTAAATTCTATTCTTTGCTGCAGCAACCTAAATAAACCAAGCTTCATTTACTTCAGGTATGTTCCTTATGGTATCATTATCTAAATTTCATCACCCATCAGGTTATTTTTCAAAATAATTTCTTCTAAGGATAACTATGCCATTACCTAGCACCATGTTTCATGAAATGTTAGGCTCTGTTAATTGTAATTTACACATGAACCAATAAAAAGAAGAAAACATTCTGCCAATCAAACTATGACATAATGCCTCTACGATGGCCCTCTGAAAAACATGAATCATTCACATCAGCTTCTTGTGACTTTTGTTTTTGTTTTTGTTTTGTTTTGTTTTCATGTATTCCAAGGGACATGACCATTTCTCATGACTTCAGTTGCATTGGTTGGTATGAGATAGGTAATATTATTGTTGGTGCCTCAGTAACAAAATTTTGCTACTTTACTTGTATCTTCCTTTTTTAATTCCCATAAAGCAGCTGGCTTGACTTTGTGAGAAAATGTGGAATTTTGTCCATTCCACTCACATCAAATATTTCCCTCATGAATAGTGAATTTATACCCCAAAGCTCTATTATGCATTTCTGCCTTCAAAATATCTCAAGGTAAAGTTATTGAAGACAATTAAACAGAACACAGTACCAACATGATACATAAAGTAAATGAGGTGATGACCAAATTCTCCCAGGTACAGAAAATGGTGCTAGGTCCCAACTTTCACCTGACCCACAGGGATTGTCAAAAGCAAGATGCATAATGATTTGGACAATATTAGAATATAGAAAAGCATACATCTTAGCATTGATGAAACATATGAATGCAGCTACAATTAGTTTTTATTCTGAATAGAATTTTTCATCACACTACTTTATAATTAAGTATAAAATAGAACAAAGACCTTTTATAAAAATGAGTAGAAGCAAATGGGAATGGGGTTAATTGTTCTTTCAACTAAAGGAATCATGTGAAGGCACATAGTGTTCCGTATTTTGAAAAAGAGAAAATCCATTTACATCTATAGAGACAAAGTATTTAATACTGCTTTTTTGAATGCATATTCAATTATGTTGTTTGGAGAAAAAGATGAACTTCAATTAAATGTCATGTATGTATTCCATGTACATAGGTGAGAAAGGGAGATGCCTGGGTTAGATGGGAGAGGATTTCCCTTGACTCCATCCCATGCCATGAGTCAACCACCTGCCATCCTCATGCCAACCGTACTGACCCCACTGCTGGGTAATACTGTACCCAAAACTGGATGACCTACTCATTCCTTCTAAGTGGTCAAACCTTGGTATGTATTGTAGGTGTTACTATGCCCCACCCAAACGTCTTTAATGAGTTGTTTTACCCATTCCTCAGCTGTTGTGATTATTGGTTACTAAGGGCTCAGGGCAGTCCTCGATTTTAATTGACCTTGGACAACTTAAGTCATTTCACCTGTAGGTAGGTGAAATGAGAGGTAAATAAATATAGGTCCATGACCGCCTGTCCTCTGGGAATGGCCTACTGCCAATGATTTCAGCCAATGATATTAGGGGGCAGTATAAATGAGCTCTCCCTTGCCTCAAGGTGGGACTTTGTGGTGCAATTCCTACTCCAGAGCTCTCCATGAGATTACACTTCAAGCTAGACTCCTATCTTTATTTAACCCCTTGTCCTGCCCTAACTTGCTCTCTCCACTTCCCCTGCCTACATATCCCTTGAGATCCTCCCCTCTCAGTAAATCACCTGTACAAGAATCCCCACGTCTACCTCCAGACCCAAGGGAACCTAAGACAAATGTAAACCCGATCCCAAAGGTCTTTGCATTTTCATATTGAACAAGATCTTTTCTTTTTATGCGCAGTTGGTTTTGCTGACAGAGTCTAAATCAGGAAGACAAACCTGGCTTCACCTTCACAAAATTAACTCCACATCTGCTCTTAACTCCTGTCTCATAGGGAGAAGAAACTTTAAGCTGCATCTTCCATCCATCTACCCTGGAGTAAGGAAATAAAGAAATCACAACTTTTCAGTCACTACTGCCTAGAAATAATTTCGGAGCTTACAGAGAGTCTTCAGGAAAAGTGACTTTGGAAACCCTGGACTTTCCCAACATCGATCCATCCTTTTATTTATTTATTTTTTTGATCCATCCTTTTAGTATCATCCTATATGAGGTTTTAAAAGGCAGCTCTTTTGAGTCCCATCATCTATCTATTGTCCCTCTGAGGCCAGCTGTGTTGTGATTGCAGACTTACTTGTGCACACCTCCATTTTGCCTCCTTCCCTCCTCACTGTGCTCATTTTTTCTAACTCCCTTCTTTTTCCACATTCAGCAATAATATGTTGGTTGCTTTTGCTCTGGACAATTCTGAAAACAGAGCCCCCAAAGGATTTGAATCAAAAAGTCTCTGTGTCGGAAAAAAAAAAAGAAATATCCTTTGAAATTCCTTTGACGTGATGTATGCTGAAGTTTAAGCTCATTTTTCCTCCTTTCTCAATAGTTTATTTCCATTTAAAAAAAGAAAACAATCTAGTTTTCTTTTTTCGCAGTTAATTTAATTGTCATTGTATCATCATCATATAATAGATGTTCAGCTCGAATTACTAGATAGTTTAAGATTTTTCACTCTTTAAGTTCCACTTTGTTCCTTCCACATCATTTATGCTGGCATGTTTATCTTTTTCTTATGTTCAGTCCCTGATTTATAGCTCTCAAACTCTTAGGAGATTTATATAAAATATAAATATTAAAAAAAAAGGATGAGAAGAAATAAATTATCTGACATCCACTGTTTGGGGAGTTCTTTTTGATACAACTAGTTTCTTTTCTTGATTTTAAAAGGGCAGTGATTTTGGTAAGATTTTAAAGTCCTAAATAAGCAGAAGGGCCCCCAGCTGGTCAATCATGATGAAATAATTGATTTTGGACCCAGATCAACTCAAGTAGAGTATCACAACCTCCGCCTTGCTTCACCACCATGTCTCAAGCCATTTGAATCCTTCTGCTTTTTCTCATGTCCCCAAAGTGTCAGGAGGAGACTACCTATGGATTTAAATCAGGAGTCAAAGATTTTCAATAAAGGACCATATGGTAGAATTTTAGACTTTGCAAGTCATTTGGCCTCTGTCAACTACTCAACTCTGCATTGTGATGCAAAAGCAGATATAGACAACATATAAACAAATAGGTGAGTCTGTTCCAATAAAACTTTACTTACAAAACTGGCCATAGGCTGGGTTTGGCCCTTGGGCCACAATTTGTGGACCCTTAAGTTAAAAGATGAGGGAATTCTGACATTTTTTTTAAATAAATTAATTTTTTATTGGTGTTCAATTTACCAACATACAGAATAACACCCAGTGCTCATCCCGTCAAGTGCCCCCCTCAGTGCCCGTTATCCATTCACCCCCACCCCCCCGCCCTCCTCCCCTTCCACCACCCCTAGTTCGTTTCCCCGAGTTAGGAGTCTTTTTCTTCTCCCTTCCCTTATATTCCCTTTCACTGTTATTTACATTCCCCAAATGAATGAGAACATACACTGTTTGTCCTTCTCCAATTGACTTACTTCACTCAGCATAATACCCTCCAGTTCCAACCACGTTGAAGCAAATGGTGGGTATTTGTCGTTTCTAATGGCTGAGGAATATTCCATTGTATACATAAACCACATCTTCTTTATCCATTCATCTTTCGATGGGCACCGAGGCTCCTTCCACAGTTTGGCTATTGTGGACATTGCTGCTAGAAACATCAGGGTGCAGGTGTCCCGGCGTTTCATTGCATCTGAATCTTTGGGGTAAATCCCCAACAGTGCAATTGCTGGGTCATAGGGCAAGTCTATTTTTAACTGTTTGAGGAACCTCCACACAGTTTTCTAGAGTGGCTGCACCAGTTCACATTCCCACCAACAGTGTAAGAGGGTTCCCCTTTCTCCTCTCCAACATTTGTTGTTTCCTGCCTTGTTAATTTTCCCCATTCCCACTGGTATGAGGTGGAATCTCATTGTGGTTTTGATTTGTATTTCCCTGATGGCCAGTGATGCGGAACATTTTCTCATGTGCTTGTTGGCCATGTCTATGTCTTCCTCTGTGAAATTTCTGTTCATGTCTTTTGCCCATTTCATGATTGGATTGTTTGTTTCTTTGCTGTTGAGTTTAATAAGTTCTTTATAGATCTTGGAAACTAGCCCTTTATCTGATAGTCATTTGCAAATATCTTCTCCCATTCTGTAGGTTGTCTTTGAGTTTTGTTGACTGTATCCTTTGCTGTGCAAAAGCTTCTTATCTTGATGAAGTCCCAATAGTTCATTTTTTGCTTTTGTTTCTTTTGCCTTCGTGGATGTATCTTGCAAGAAGTTACTGTGGCCAAGTTCAAAAAGGGTGTTGCCTGTGTTCTCCTCTAGGATTTTGATGGAATCTTGTCTCACATTTAGATCTTTCATCCGTTTTGAGTTTATCTTTGTTATGGTGAAAGAGAGTGGTCTAGTTTCATTCTTCTGCATGTACTGGAAGTCCTAGCCTCAGCAATCAAACAACAAAAAGACATTAAAGGCATTCAAATTGGCAAAGAAGAAGTCAAACACTCTCTCTTCGCCGATGACATGATACTCTACATAGAAAACCCAAAAGCCTCCACCCCAAGATTGCTAGAACTTATACAGCAATTTGGTAGCGTGGCACGATACAAAATCAATGCCCAGAAATCAATGGCATTTCTATACACTAACAATGAGACTGAAGAAAGAGAAATTAAGGAGTCAATCCCATTTACAATTGCACCCAAAAACATAAGATACCTAGGAATAAACCTAACCAAAGAGGTAAAGGATCTATACCCTAAAAACTACAGAACACTTCTGAAAGAAATTGAGGAAGACACAAAGAGATGGAAAAACATTCCATGCTCATGGATTGGCAGAATTAATATTGTGAAAATGTCAATGTTACCCAGGGCAATTTACACGTTTAATGCAATCCCTATCAAAATATCATGGACTTTCTTCAGAGAGTTGGAACGAATTATTTTAAGATTTGTGTGGAATCAGAAAAGACCCCGAATAGCCAGGGGAATTTTAAAAAAGAAAACCATAGCTGGGGCCATCACAATGCCAGATTTCAGGTTGTACTACAAAGCTGTGGTCATCAAGACAGTGTGGTACTGGCACAAAAACAGACACATTGATCAATGGAACAGAATAGAGAACCCAGAAGTGGACCCTCAACTTTATGGTCAACTAATATTCGATAAAGCAGGAAAGACTACCCACTGGAAGAAAGACAGTCTCTTCAATAAATGGTGCTGGGAAAATTGGAATTCTGACATCTTAAGATTAAAATTCTTTGAGATGCTATAGTCATGGGTGGATATTTTAGAGATGCAAGGAGACGCAGAAATGCAAAATATGGTCCCTGGATTTTACCCGTTAATTTAACACTATTGTTAGTTACAAGAAAACGTGTAGTAAATTCACCTTAACATTTTTCTCTTCTGTGGTCTTTTGGTACCTGTTACAAGAATTCCGTTTTAAGGAAAGAGTGTGATACATTCATGCTAAAATGAGAATGGCTAAAGAACCTCAAGCTTGACTTATTACTACTCCCAAAGTCATTTGCAATTTAATAAGAGACTAAGCCTACTTAGTACTGAAGAAAAAAGGCTTCAGGGAGGACGACTATGATTAAGAAGTTACATCAGTGAAGGGGAAGGGAACTAACGTTTATTTGGCATTTACTGGGTGCCAGTTCCTGGGTGCCAATCACATCATTCTTTCATTCATCTCCTTAACCCTGTAAGGTACAAGCTATTGTTTTTCATTTCAAAGGCATGGAAACTAAAATTTAGAGTAATTGAATAACTTTGGTCAGGGACAATTAGTTGGTAAGTGGCAAAGCTAAAACTCACTCCTAAACTTCTCTTTTCCCAAAGCCTGTTTCATACCTTGCTATGACCATTTACAGTAGCTCCAACCAGTTCTGGAATCCCAGTCCCCTTTGAGACTCTGTTACAAGCTATGGGTACCAGGAGAAAAATATCTTTATGCACTTTTCAATACAACTTCAGAGCTTTACAGTATTTTGTGTGAAATATCAAGAGCTTCACAAGTCTCTCCAGGTCCTATTCTCCAGGATATATTCCTTCAGAGAGAGTTCCTTTAGAAGCATGAAATTATGTCATGTAGTAGCTGCCTACTGACCCTTAGACCCAGCACATTAATTTCATGTGGCCCTAAAGATACCAAACCAGCCTTGTAGTTGTGTTGAACAGAGAAAAGGAAGATGAGAGAGGGTAAATCTCTGCAAATTTGCTTTTCTTTAATGTTTTGAATTTATTATATACTCCCATGTGCCAGAAAATGGGCTTCATGTTTTAGATGTGTCATGTATTTAATACTCAAAACAACTCCAGGAGGTAGATTCATTGTTACAGCAGTATACAAAGGTAGATATCATGGTCCATTAGAGAGGCCAAATATCTTACCTTAAGTCACACCCCTAACAGAGAAAGAACTCAAACCATGAAAGTTTATTTTCCAGGGCATCTGTTCTTAACCACTTACATATCCAGAAACAGTTTCCATAGTCCTGTACCTGGAGCCAGGCAGAGTTCTGTGTGTCCTATGTAAAAACAACTGGCAACCTCTGTGATGAATATTTATAATTTAAAGTGCCTGGTATTTGTGCTATATACATTGTCATCATTTAAAAATGTGAAGGTAAATATTTATAAACATCTGGTAAGGAAACTAAACTTGTGGGAAGGAATTTTGAACTCACACTGCTGCTTGGAGGTTTTCTTTTAAAAATGGAAATATGCAGGCTGACTCTAAATAGAAACCTTCCTCCTATTTCAATTCCTGTCTCTCACCACCCAACTAAGGCTTCTTTAGAATTCAGTACTAGATCCTCAGGAAAAGGACTGCTTTGAAAAAAGTTTAGTTACAATGAAATACTACTTCTTACTTGCTACAGTAGCTAGAACAATCAAGGATAATACCAGTAATACCAAGGATTGGAAAGGATGTGGAGAAACTGGAATTCTCAGATGTCTCTGAGAATTTTGCAAAGGAGTAGTAGCATTTTAGCATTTTTCCCCCTTTGGAAAATGCTACTACTCCTTTGCAAAATTGTTTGGTAATTCCTAATAATGTTAAATTCATTTACCTACCCTACAACACAGAATTTCACCTCTGGGTATTTACCCAAAAGAAATGATAGCATATGTCTATCCAAGGAAATGTATAAGAATATCCATTGCAGCTTTATTCATAAGAGCCATAAATTAGTTGCAACCCAAATGTCTATCAACAGATGAATACATAAACAAATCTTGGTACAGTCCTATAATGGGATGCTGCTCAATAACACTACTGATAACATACTACTACAGGGACGAACATCAAAAACATTGTTCTGCACAAACAAAATCAGGCAAAAAATATTGTATACAGTATCATTTTATTTACGTGACACTCTAAAAAGTGAAAACTAATCTAACAGCGGGGAAGTGATCAGTGGTTTCTTATGATGGGTGGGGGATTGAAGCAAAAGGGCCCGAGGGAATTTGTTGAAGTGATGAATGTATCTGCACCTTGTTCTGAATCTTGATGGGCAGTGGATACCATGGGTGTACATACTTGGCAAAATTCTTTGATCCATATACCTAAACATCTGTGTATTGTATGTAAATTACAACTTAATAAGAGTTCTGGAAGGAAATCAAACCAGTTTGGGCCATGAGTGTCCGTCCTTGGCAGGCTCAGCTGGCAGCCAGGTCAGCTGGTTTCCTAAGGCACAGGCCTTCATAGATGCTTACAGCCCTTTGCAGGTCCTTGGCTGCCCCTTCGGGCACATGGGATGGTCCAGGCCGGAAACAGCCATCTTTGAAGACCTACGGCCTCACTGTTCTCTGAATGGAGCCAGAAGCCTTTGCATACATGCAAATTTCAAACAGCAGGGTGGATGGAAACATGCTCTCTTGACTTTCTCCATATTTAGTTCCTGGAGTCCCAGACCTGAGAAATAACTATGAAACTCTCACCATGGCACTTTGTTTTGGTGGCTTCAATTTCCTTCATGGCTGATCTGGTACTGGTTTCAACTACACTCGGGGATTCCTCCTAGGGCTGGGAGGAGTTGAAAGGGTCTTGTCATTACAAGAAGAAGCATACCAGGAGGTACATATTGTCATTAGCTGCTCTCCCTCCACGACTCTGATAGGTCCCTTCCTGGGCAGCAGCCCCCTCCCCAAGGAATTACACTGGGCAGAGGAGTAGGGGGCAGAAGTAAAGATCAACAACCACAGCCTCTGGAAGGGAAATACCTCTGACAATTTCCACGGAGTATTCCAGGATGACTAACCCTCCAATACACTTAATGGATTTAGAGACATATTACTTTGATGTACATAATTATATTTTTTAAAACATGATTGCTTTGGAGAGTTGTCTTTTCTTTCCTTCCTCGAACTGAACTGTGAGTTACAAATACCCTCCCAGAGAGCCTCAGAGGAGGCAAATTTGGCAGAGGAGAGAGAACATAGAACAATTCATGCCTTGCAAATGCCACGAGGAAGAGCAATCTGGATTTAGCTGGCAAGTCAATCCTTAACTGCAGGATTGGAGGTTAAGGCAAGGATCTTAAAAACCATTTTGTGTGGAGGAAAAATGCATTCTCCTCTCCTGGAAAAGAATGCTGCCTTGTGGTTTATCTCACCTCCTGGAGGCTCTCTAGTCCTTTAGAAAGCAGAGCTTCCAGGGGACAGAATGCTTCACGGTGGTGGTTGTGTGGCTGCCAAGAGGGCAGTGTGTGTGCAGCTCTGCAGCAAGGCAGGATGCCAGAGCTGAGGAACAGCGACAACCTTCATCGGTGCACCTGTTCCTCCTCTCCTTGCATCGGGAATCTGCCACTCTCCCCCACATCATGCTGCTTTCCCCTGTGTGGCTCCATTTTGTCTTTCCCAATGGCAGATGCCCGCTGCCTTCTTCCCAGCACTCATGGGGCGCTGGGGGAGGGGATGGCCTTGTCAGGCACATCCCTCACTCCACCACACTCCTGTATCCCAGGTAGCAGTCTGCAGCAGGTGCTGTGACATTATGACAAACACTCAGGCCCTCGGTGACTGGATGTGTCACACGCTGTGTTTCAAAGTTGCTGACATCTCATCAATCATGGCCTTGATTATGCCACTCTGGGCCTCCAGGCTCAACTTTGGGTTCCAAACAAAATTTATTGCAGCTGAACATGCTTATTTCCAACATGGGTGTGGCTCTCTTGTTTAAAATAGCATTATCCAGCTAGAAGATCACACTTGCACACACAAATTGCCCAATCTTCTGTCAATATTACATGTAGGTGTGCATCAGGCACAATAATTTTCTGGGGAATTCTGTGTTCCCCCATCTTTCTACCATTTGCTATAAATAAAGGATGTATTTTGTTGCCCCTCAGAATGCTGTATTTAGGGAAAGCCATAACTGCCAGAGTATGATTATTGATCACAATAGATGCTCTCATGGAAAGGGAAGCAAAACTCTATTCTGGTAATGATTAAAAGCTTGGTTCTAACTAGCTGCCTACATGCCTATTTATCAGCTAGCATTTGTTAAGCTGGTAGTCTGTGCCAGCCATGTGTATGAGACTACCTGAGAGTGCACAGATAAAAAAAAGTATGATTGTTGCCTAGGAGAACCTCAAAATCTAGCTAGGGAGATAATTATGCAAACATTTATGTAGCAATGTATTGACCAAAATTCTTTGCCTGGTAGTGAAAGTATTCTAGAACCTAACAGAGTAGATAGGCCCTCACCTACCTTCCCATTTATTTCACTCCTTTTCCCTGGAATGTTCCTTGTCTTTTCTTTCTTTAGACTTAGACTAATGTGATTGTCCTCATCTGGGGCCCCAATCCTCACATATTTCTCTAATCAGAGATCAGCTAGCTTTTTGTGTACAAAGCTGGATTATAAATATTTTAGGTTTTGTGGACCAAGAAGCACAATATTTTTGCTAAAGAGTTAAAAGTCTTGTTTACATTTACACTTAGGAATGTAAAAACCATTATTGGCTCATGGACCATTCAGGAGTAGAAGGTTGGCCGGATTTGGCCTGAGGGCTGTAGTTTGCTGACCCCAATCTAAATCCTATTTGTCTTTTAATACATTGCTCAAACTCCAGTTTCACACTCCACATCCAAAATTCTCTTCCCTCTTAGGAATGACTAATTTATGCAATTTGTAGGGCAGGCTTTCTTACATTTATGAATGCCTCCAACAGGTAGTAGAGTTGGAGGAGAAAATAGGAATTTGCAAATCAAAGAGAATAATGCTCAAATTCTGATTTCTCAATTTACAGTTGAGTGGCACTATGAAAACTACTTAAAGTCTCTGAGAACATTATCAAAAGGAAATACATCCTTTATTTGTATTAAATAAAATATGTCTGAAATGTAAAGGCTCAGCAAATACTTCCTTTCAATTCTTCATGAATTCTTACTATATTGTCATAAAGGGTATATGTCTTATGTTCAAGACTAAATTGCATGTTTATTGAGCACAAAGATACCACCTCATACTTTAAGCCATTCATAATACTTAATTGTGACCCTGCATTAGGCTGGTGGTCAGAATTATTTGGTATTAATTTAAAAGTTACCCAAAACTCCAGTACACTAAAGCTTTTCTGAAAGAATTTTCTCTATTCATTTCTATTTGCTCACCCTACTCCTCACTCTAACTCAGTCTGTCTTCTCTCACCATCACTTCATCAACCTCCATGTTTCTATTTCAGGGCCTATCTTACTTGGCTTTTCATCAGCCCTGGATTCAAACACTCCCTTCTTTTTGATACTTTGATCGCTTTGAATTCCACAATATCAGGCTTTTCTGCATTTCCTCCTTACTGTCTTATCCTTCCATTTCTATCTCATTCACAGGATGGCCATAGACCATTAACAAGTGGTATTTCTGAAACCATAGTCCTTGCTATTTTCTCCTTATGCATTTCCATCTATGCCCATGGTTTCAAATAACATACAAACATAGATGAGTCACAATAGTTAATCTCTCTTGAAGATCTCCAAGGTCTAGCTCAGTTATCTCTCTCAGAGACTCCTCAAAGACTCCTCAAAGTCAACATGACCCATGCTAACCCCATGATCCATGCTTATCCCCTAGGCCTGCTTCTTTAAGCTAGTCTTCTCTCAGAGTTTTCTGTCTCAGGAAAGGTCTCACCATTCTTCCTGTCAAAAAAGCCAGAAACCTGGGAATTATTCTGAATGCCTACCTAACTTTCATCTCAATAGTTAATTCATCACCAAGCTCTGTAGATTTTATCTCTTTTATAAATCTTCAATGATTCCCTCTTTTTTTTATTATGATGAATGCCACCATTGTAGACCAACTAGAGTCATCTGATACCTAGATGCTATGCCACGTTACCTCTGCTTCTCTGCTTTTCCGCATCTGTCCTCCACATCACAGAGCAATGTTCTTACAATCCAAAATCCAAATTTGATCACATGATCTCACTTACAAACTCCTATTTATCCTTCACATCAACATAAGTGTCCATTCCTGAGAGACAGCATTTCTTAGCTCCATCTTCTGGAGCTTAACCTCAAACGAATTATTTCTCCTTCAGAGCTCTTGTTTCAGCATATAATTAATCACTTAGTAGGGTTATTACCTGACAGCTTATCAGCTTATCTCCTCCTTCCCCCGCCCCCACCCCAAACTGCAGGATCTTTGAGAGCATCTAATGTGTCTAGGTTTGCTGATTACTGAAACTCAACCATATGGCTTGGAAAATAACAGTGCCTTGAAAATAAGTGGTCGGTTAATATTTGTGCATGAATACATGGATGGACACAACAGGAAGGATGATGAAAAGAATTTGGCTACCAAATCTTTCTGGAATACCTGAATATTCAACCATTTAGCAGTGCTAAGTTAAAGTATTAATGGTTTTGTTTAAATAAATGGACTACTTGGGGAGTTCTAACCTTCACCATCCAGTCACATGGAGTTCAAGTGCTTTTTTCCAGATTATGTCACCCATCACCTTATGCCATCAGTCCTTTTAGGTGTGAGATACAGAGATCCACTTAGGAGAAGTTCTCCAAGGAATTGCCCTTCACTGTTGGAAGTGACTGACTATGGCTCACTGGAGGCGTAGATATAACAGCACTGCCACCTTAAATCTGGGTGTAAAAAAACTCTAGTGTCACCCCAACATGGGGCTGGAACTCATAACCTCAAGATCAAGAATTGCATGCTCCATTGAAAGAGCCAGCCAGGCATCCCTAAAACTACACAAAGTACTCTTAAACTCAACAATAAGAAAATAACCTGATGAAAAAATGGGCAAAAGGCCAGAATAGGCACTTCACCAAAGAAGATATACACATGACAAATACACGAAAAGACTTTCTTCACATGTCATTAGCAGATTGCAAATTAAAACCATAATGAGATATCACTACACATCTTTTAGAATGGTGAAAATCCCAAAGGCTAACAATACCAAATACTGGTGAGGATGCAGAGCAACAGTAACCCTCATTGGTTGCTGGTGACAGTACCAAAATGGTTACAGCCACTTTGGAAGACAGTTTGGCAGTTTCTTAGAAAAACAAACATACTCTTACCATGTAATCATGCAATCACACTCCTTGATACTTACTCAAATGGCCTGAAAAGTTATGTTTACACAGAAACCTGCACATGGATGTTTATAAACATCTTTATTCACAGTTGCTCAAACTTGGAAGCAACCAAGATGTACTTCATTAGGTGAATGGATAAACAAACTGGTATATCCAGACAGCAGAATATTATTCATCACTAAAAAGAAATAATCTATCAAACCATTAAAAAATGGAGGAAATGTAAATGCATATTACTAAGTAAAAGAAGCCAATTCTAAAAGCCTACATAGTGTATTATTTCAACTATATAACACTGTGGAAAAGGCAAAACTGCAGAGATAGTAAAAAAAAATTGTGGTTGTCAAGAGTTCAGGGGGAGGTAGAGATGAACAGGTAGATCACAGATGATTTTTAGGGCAGCAAAGCTATTCTGTATGATACAATATTGGATACCTGTCATTGTACATTTGTCAAAATCCATAGAATGTACAACCCTGAGAGTGAACTATTATATAAACTATGGACTTTGTGTGATAATAATGTGTCAATGCAGGTTCCTCAATTTTAACAAAAGTACCCCTGTGATGCGGGATGCCAATAGTGGGGGAGTTTCTATGTGTTTGAGGATTTGGATTATATGGCAACTCTCTGTACTCTGTGCTCAATTTTGCTGTGAACCTAAAGCTACTCTACAAAATAAAGTCTATTAATTAAAATAAAATTTAGTGTCATTTATGCTTGGTGGAATCAGGCCAAAATTAGAATTCATATAAACCCAGATCTTTTGCTTACCTTCTCCTGCCCTTTCTACTTCTCTCTCTCCTTTCTCCTGAGATCGTTTATTATTCCCTGAGATAATTAATCACTTGGGCAAAAATCCCCATCTCAGCTTTTGCTTCTAGTGAACCAAACTAAGGCAGAGCTGTAGGTGTGGAATGCATTACTACTGACCTATGCAGGCCTTTTCTTCTACTTAAAAGACTGGGGAATAGCAAAGTGATTCTTGATGTAAAAGAAAAATATTTAACAGAAGTCTGGAATAAACGTTCTGGTAAAAAACGTGGCTCTGGAGAGAGTAGAAAAGAAATTTCATCCACATTACCACCACAACAGCTAGGGAGATGGAAATATGCCAAAGACAAATTCCACCTACTTTAAAGAGTTGTCTGGGTGCCAGCTCCTAATTCTATAGGAAGAAAACAAAATGCTCTCATTTCCTTTCACTCACTGTGTTTCCTGTGGCTGATATAACAAATGACCACACACTAGGTGGCTTAAAATAACAGAAATTTATTCTCTTGTACTTCTGGAAACCTGACGTTCAAAATCAAAGCGTTGACAAAGCCATAGCCTCTGAAGACTTTAGGGGAGAACCCTGTCTTGTTTCTTCCAGCTTGTGTGGCTCCTAGGAATCCTTGGCTTCCTTGGCTTGCGGCCACATCACTGTAACTTCTGTCTCTGACTTCATGTGACCTTTGCATTGTGTCTGTCTTCTCCTCTGTGTGTCTCTTTTTAGGATGTTTTTTACTGGATTTAGGGTTCATCCAGACAATACATGATGATCTCAAGATCCTTAACTTAATTACATATGTGAAAATCCTTGTTCCAAAAAGGAAACATTCCAGGGATTAGGAGGTGGACCTATCCTTCATATGGGGGGCACTATTCTGTCTCCCACATTCACCAAATATTTTCCCTAATTCTATATAATAATATTTCTTATGTTTATATTATCAAGTAATGGTCTGCCTAGATCTTTCAACCAAACAGCCTATTCATTACCATAACAAATAAACATAAGAATAATAATACCCACTGTTAAATCTTGCCTTTTGTAACAACATGGATGAACCCTGAGGGCATTATGCTAAGTGAAATAAGTCAGGCAGAGAAAAACAAATACAGTGTGATCTCATTTACATGTGGAATCTAAAGCAAAACAGAAAACAACCAAGCTCATAGACACAGAGAACAGATTGACGGTTGCCAGAGGTGGGGGGGTAGGCATGGGCAAAATGGGTGAAAATGTTCAAAAGGCACAAACTTTCAGTTATAAATAAATAAGTCATGAGGATGTAATGCACAGCATGGTGACTATGGTTAGTAATACTATATTGCATATCTGAAAGCTGCCAAAAGACCTTAAAATCTCTCATCATAAGAAAAAAAAACTTTTGAAGTTATGTATGGATGTTAACTAGACTTCTTGTGATCATTTCAGGATGTATACAAATACTGAATAATTTGTACACCTGAAGCTAATATGTATTATTTCAATTATACCTCAATAATAAAAAATATCCATTGTTTAATACATTTTTCTTATGTCCCAAACATGCCCTGTGAGGTGTTATTATTCCTATTTTATAGCTGAGGACACTGAAGCAAGGGTGAGCTTTAATTTTTCACCTTTACTATTGCAACCTTGGTATTTCCATTGTGCTTCTGACCCCTGTAGGAGCTAGAATCAGAAGGCTCTCCAAAAAGAAGGAATTCAATTTGACCCTGGTTATTATTTTGAGTACAAGGCAAAGAGTAATATTCTTAGGAGCAAAGTGGATTAAGAAGAGTTCAGGTTGGCATGGATGCGCCCTTATTTGCAGTAGAGAGTGTCACAATGGGAGGAATAAGTGTTCTGGGTCCTGTAGAAGTAGCTGGAGTCCTCACTGTGTTCTATTAGCTTCCTGAATTTGGACAAGTCACAGAATTTTTCTAAGACAGATTCCTGACCCACTAAATTAGTATGTTCCCACATTGTTCACATAGCTGTTTAAGAAATAATTGAGTTAAAAGCAAAATCATTTTCATCAGATAGGAAGCCACCAGATCTTTTCAGGTCATCCTCAAAATCAATCAGACCCATCTTTTGCCTCCATTGGCTGATTATTTTTCCAAGTTGGTCTTTTCTGCTTCCAAATCCATTCCATTCCTGTCTTCTTCATAGTATCACCAGATACACCTTCCTAAGCCACATTTTGGTTGCCTCTCTTCCCATTTGTAAAATTTTCAAGGACTCTTTAGTTCTCACCATATCAAATCTAAACTCTTTCTTCTAGTTTCCAAGACCCTCTATTATCTAACTTCTCTTTAAAACCAGTCCTCTCAGAACACGTGGGTGGCTCAGCAGTTTAGTGCCTCTTTCTGCCCATGGCATGATCCTGGAGTCCTGGGATTGAGTCCCACATCGGGCTCCCTGCATGGAGCCTGCTTCTTCCTCTGCCTGTGTCCCTGCCTCTCTCTCTCTCTCTCATGAATAAATAAATTAATTTTTTTTAAAAAGTCTTCTTTCTTACTCACTCTCATTCTCTGCTCTGCTCCAATCAGTCCTTTTACCGCACCACACACAGATAAGTTTATTTTTCATTCTTGCTACTGTCTTCACTTGGAATAATCTTCTTTTCTTACCTAAAGCCAACACAGCTTTCAAGGCCCAGATGAAGTGCCATTCCCAGTCCAAGTTTGTACACCAGCACCAGTCCACAGCACACAGTGCCAGAGTAACTCAAGCGGAGATACCAGTTACCACCTCTGAATCCAATTTAACACAACACTCCAGGCCACTACTACTGATCACAGTGTGCACAGAAGATAAACCTCAGTATCCTATCCCTTTATGCTTTTCATTATTCACATTATCCCAGAATCCATGATGTGGTATCTTTTCATTGTTATTCACTAAATTGTAAGCTCACTTAGGAGAAGGAGAAGGCTTTAAATATTTCTCCACTCTTTCAGAATTTCAGAGTCCTGACTAGAAGGCAAGAGCTAAGAAATACATTTGTTTTCTAATTAAATAGAAAATATAACAGATATGCAGCAATGCTTGCACTTGATGTGGCTGACTTCACTCTATGATGAGCCAGTCACCTGAATTCCTTATCTACCACCTCGAAGAATAATACTAGAAGTATTTGCTTAATTAATTCCTTAGGTTTCCAAGAATAAAACAAAGTTTATCCTCATCTCTTCAGTAGGGAGGGAAGCAGAGAGATATGAAATTTATATCAGCTCAAAAACAAACTGACACCAAATAAGGCTATAAACCAAGCATTGTGTCTAACATAATAATAGTATAAGATAATGGCAATTTTTGACAGTGGCACCATATAAACACACCAAGGCTTATCTTGATTTGAATTAACATTTACAGGAGCTTTTTTTTTTTTTTAAATCTGAAGTAAAATCTTGACCTTAACTCTGTTTTTCTTCTTCATATCTTTGACATACAAAATACTGAGGGAGATGTGGAGGAGGCATAGAGGCTGTGATTAAATCTGTTTCTCGAATCCATTATCTTCTCACTTTTCATGAGCTCTAATTTAAACATCTTATTTATAGTGTAATGTTCTTAAGAGTTCGCTGGATGTATTTAAATGGGGAGAGTTAATTGGGACTATTCTAGCAGAAGTCAGCCCCAAATCTCATCTTCCTAGGTGGCAGCTCCTCTCTGCTCCCGAAAAATAATGTAATTTCCTCCTTTCAGTCTAATTTTCGCATTCATTGTTACTGTTCTGAATATGATGACCTAAGGCTGTACGAGTTTAATAATGTTTTTAGTTTTAATATTATCATTAATATTGGCAATCTTTACATCATAAATTTGATATCTTCCTACAGAACTTCCCACAGTTCTTGACATAAAAATTAAATAAAGTCTAAAGAAAGGAACAGCTTAAAAATAGTATGGATTGGGCCTCAAAAAAAGAAGTGAAAGATATATGATATGTTTTAAATATATATTGAATGAGCTTAGAAAGTGAGTAGAAACTATTTTCCAACTGCACTGAAAGTTCCTTTACCTATCTACTCTTGTTCCTAGGTAATAAATGCTTTGGATAATGAGTACAATTCTATTATTTATGGCTTAGTGAAATAATCTGATGCCCAGTATATTGGGCCACATGCATAGTCAGAGTAATTCATATACCAGTTTCTCTTGTTCTCCCCAAATCACCTGTCTTAGGTTGAGTTCTCTGGAAGCAGATCCTTAGACAAAGGTTAGTTATTTATTAAGGACCTGGCGTAGGAGAAACTGGTAAGAAATGGAAGAACAGGACAGAGAAGGGGACTAGACCGTGCAAGAGGGTGATTTCAGGTGAGGTCTCAACCTCTGCCTGGTCTGTGGGGGCACTCCCACTCTAAATGACACTTCAAACAAGGGAGCTGGGCTTTCATACTCACCAGTCATTGGCTACTGGTAACTCACAGGAACACAGCCTCCCAGGCACTTCTGCCTCCCAGTATGTCTGGGCAGAACATCTCTAGTAGCTCAAGAGTAGATCTATGAAGAAGACTGCCGGTGCCAAGTATTTGAACCGATCATCTTGCTCATTTAATCAGCTCAAGGGTCCCCCTTTGCTTCTCCTAAGGATAAGATTTTGGGACACAGCCTCCAGCCGTGCTCCTTCCATCCCATCAGAACCCAACAGCTGTAGTGTGCCAGGAGGTCACAGACCTACCCCAGCAGTAACTCCCAAGGTTTTGCCAATACTCCCAAATGGAGGGACACCCGTATCTTCTCTTCATCAGGTTTCCCCTCTTTTCAATCCTGCTACTGCAACATATGAATCATAAGGACAATTAAAATATCTTAAAACAATAACCAATTATTAGCATAGGAGTCTACAGGTTGGCAAGCTAAACTGAGCTCAGCTGGGGGGGCATCTTCTGGTCTTGCTGTGTTCCCTCTTGTGTCTGAGATAAGAGGCTTGCTAATCCTGGATGTACCCTATCTCATCCCTGTGGTCTCAACTGGGACAGCTGGAATGATTCATGTCTCCTCCACACAGAACGTCTTCTCTCATCCTTCAACAGGTTATCCCAAGTTTATCACATGACCGCAACAGGGACACCAATAGAATAAGTGACTGGGTAAGGCCTCTTGGGGTCTAGGCTCAGTACCAGCTTACTGTCACTTCCTTCACATTCTATTAGTCAAAGCAAGTCATCAAACCAGGCCAGATTCAAGAGGTGGAAACTAGATGCAGAGTCATATTGCAAGGGTGTGGATACAGATGTAAACAGTTGTGCATATTTTTTGCAACACACCACCACCTCTCAATGTGCAACCCTCCTGCTCCTAGAAACATCAACTTAATTCCAGGAGGAGCCTAATCTTCCCAACAAAGGCCCAGGTGGAGGTTTTCTGCATCTTGTCTCCTAATACCCAAAGATGCTATACTTGAGCGCAATATCTTCTCTACTCTTGTAGTTGTTTTAGTCAATGTTCTCCAGAGAAACAGAAGCCGCAGAGTTTATAGAGATCTATAAAAAGAGATTTATCATGAAGGATTGGCTCTTCTTAAAACGCCCTCACAAACACACCCAGAAATCTTGTTTACCTGCTACCTAGACATCCCTCAGCGCCAGTCAGGTACATACATAAAAGAAACCATCACAGCCACATGAGATGGCGAGTGGGAGCGCAGTTCATTTCTTCTTTTCCCTGGCAGCATAGGCAAGAGAGAAGTTACTCCCAATAGCTTATCCATCTAGATACATTCAACAAGGCTTATTTTCTGTCCATTTATGTGTGTGTCTGGGCTGGGCGAGAGGGGGAGGGTCATGCAACCTATCTATCGCCATGTGACACCCAATGACCGAGAATCACAAAAGGGAGTGAAGAATATAATTCTATTCTTAGCTGCTGGGTATGTTTGGTTCTTGTGCCAGGAGATCATTCTCAGTGATTCTCATTTATGAATTGATAATGATAAAGGTTCTCTATGTGCCTTCATAGCCAGGGGTCCATTCTAAATAAGATAATTCATAACTGAAGGCTGTCCACAGGGTGTAAAGCTGAGGGAAAAAATCTATACAAGCTTCAAAGGATCGAATGTACCCAAAGAATTCCTTCACAAGGTATTAAATACATTACACATTTCATTGTGTAAAGATGCTCATTTTTCATACTGTAACATCTCTGAAATTGGGATGCATCTTAAAATTGATGATCTCTTAAAATTATTTGGCAGTATTTTCTTCTTAATGGCCTATAAAAAAGTGGTGAATCTTACAATTGATGTCTTAGATTCAATGATATATGATAACCAGAAGAAGTAGCTGTTTCCTCATATAAAACACTGGCCTGCAAAACACATGTGAACTTGTTAAAAGGGTAACAGGCAAGGCTTTTGATATGAATGCTCAGTAATTGAACAGGCTTCACTTTTTAACGTGATGAGTAAATTAAACTCCAGGTTCCGCCAAGTTGAGTACATGTGTGGGAAGGGATGACCAGGTTGGCGTAAGAGAAATCCTCCAGAATCTCTGTAAAATACTCCAGAGTTAAAGGCGGGCAAACTTTCTGGCTTAATAATCAGCTTAAATTTTAAATTAGCTGTACCTTGTAAAGGAGTGTTACTGGGTCACCATCAAAAAAGTAGCCTTAGATGCATAAAATTATGGCAATTCTCTTGGCCTTTAGATCTGAGAAAAGGCAATTTCACAGGAATCAACTGAGAGCTGGCATTTTCAACCTCACCCTCTGGGTTCACACCTCACATATTCTGTATGAAAGCATTTTCCCTCATTACCATGACTGATTCCCAGTCTAGAACCCACCCAATATAAGCTCACCTATTCAGGCAAAAATATATGTGTTTTAAAATGAAGGCTGTTTTAAAATCTCTTTTCAACCATTTTCCACATCTTGCCAGTTTTTCCTAGTACATATGTATTATCTTGACAATCAGAAAGTTAAATGAAGGAAAAAATTATTTGAGGAAGAGCAAAACAGATCACTAGTAACACAAGAAATGAACACGGTAACAATAAAGTCTAACGCATCTGTAGCAAGCACTATACGCCAGGCTGCTGATCAATGGGATCCTCACGGCTTCCTGTGGTCAGCACTACCATCATTTTCACTATACAGATGAGGAAACAATGACGTGGAAGACTTACACAGCCTGCCTAAGGCCACAGGTCTCTTAGCAGGGGAGAAGATCTGAAGATGAGAAATCAAGCTCCAGAGCACATGCTACCCATTCTGTGATGAATAAACAGGAAATGAAGATGAATAAGCAGGTCAGCACCTCAAGAAGTCATTCTACTTTTTCACCTCTTTATAGCTGTACCACCCAATGTTCCTTCTCTAAACCTCAATGTCCCTAATCTGTAATATGGGAATACTGGCATTGATAACTGGCCCCTTGTGAGAACTAAATGAAATAATAAATATAAATATGCTTTGGAAACTCCCAAGTGATGTGTAAATATGTTATTAGTAATACCATCCTCTTTTTTCCCTCAGGACTTATGCAAGAAAACAGGAAGTGGCTATCTGCCCAGAACCTGCTCCCCCATTCTTTCTCCTATTCTGACACTAAAGTACTGAACTATTTTCTCTTGTATCTCATAACTACCTTCAGTAGCCACAATTCTCACTGTGCCATCAGTGTCTTACCCAGGATTCCACAGCTAAGACAGAAAAGGCAAGGCATGTGTGTCACAGCTTCCTCCCTTCCTTGCCCATGGCAGACATTGATAATCAGGCACAGAGCTCATGCTGGCCTAGCTGAGCCTCAAATTCCTCTGAATCCTCCTTAACAAGTGATCTAAGCAACCACTTGCTATTACCAATCAAATATTATGAATAGTTGAGATTAAACCTATTTGCCATTCCTGTTGCAAAATAGTCTAAAGTGCCATTACAAGCAGAAATTAGAATTAAAAAGTAGGGAAACTCTTAAAATGTAAGTTGACAATAGAAGCTGCGCTCCTTCAGTTCTGACATAAAGTAGGTGTTGTGTAGGTCATTCAGGCTTTTGTACCTCAATTTCCCCATAGCTTATTTTTAATTCCAGTGTAGTTAACATGCAGTGTTATATTAGTTTCAGATGTCCAATATAGTGATTCAACAATTCTATACATTACTTAGTGCTCATTGTAATAACTGTACTTTTAATCTCCTTCACCTATTTCACTCATCCCCACTCACCTCTCTTTTGGAAACCGTCTATTTATTCTTTGTAGTTAGGAGTCTCTCTTGGTTTATCTCTTTTTTCCCCTTTGCTCATTTGTTTTGTTTCTTAAATTCCACATATGAGAGAAATTATATGGTATTTATCTTTCTCTGACTGACTTATTTTACTTAGCATTATATCTCTAGATCCATCCATGTTGTTGCAAATGGCAAGATTTCATTCTTTTTCATGGCTGAGTAATATTCCACTATATATGTGTGTGTATATATCATGGAAGATGTGATATATATCATATGTATGTATATTATGAAAGATATGAGATAGATGGTTGGATAGATAGATAGATAAATAGATAGATAGATAGATAGATAGATAGATAGATAGATAGATAGATATGTTTATCCATTCATCTATCCACAGACACATGGGCTGCTTCCATATTTGGCTACTATAAATAATGCCGCAATAAACATAGGAATGCATATATCCTTTTGAAGTAGTATTCTCTTATCTTTGGGTCTTCCGCAAATGGTGCTGGGAAAACTGGACAGCTACATGCAAAAGAATGAACCTGGACCACTTTCCTATACATACACAAAAATAAACTCCAAATGGATTAAGGACCTAAATATGAGAACTGGAACCAATAAAAATCCTAGAAGAGAGCACAGCCATTTCCTTATTGTTCTATTAAGAGTTGGATTCTGATCTCTAGCAAAATCAATTTTTATTTTGGCCAATAGATTCCTTTTCTAACTTCTTCTAACATCTTCCAGATTAGTTTCTGCCTTCCTTTTACTCACCTGAATTGCTACCCCTAATTCTTCTCTCAACCCACTTGAGCCATACTTTGACATCTTCCAAGTTCCACATCCCTTTCAAAGATATTTTTTGTCTACTCTGGTTGATAGGGGCCTTGTCTTCCACTGACTGATTTTATTATTCATCACCCATGGATTCAGTTGGCGTCCTTTGTTCTGGTGAACTAGACTGCAAGCTCCCTGGAAGGGCACATCTGGAGATCACAGTTTTTTAATCTCAAAGTCTTGCACATAGTTCTATATATAGTAGATGTTCAATGATGAATACCTGAGTTTATATTGAGTTGCAAAATTTTCCAAGTTGCAAGAAATTCCAAGTTCAGGGACGCCTGATGGCTCACTGGTTGAGCATCTGCCTTCAGTTCAGGGCATGATCCCGGAGTTCCAGGATTGAGTCCTACATCAGGCTCTTTGCATGGAGCCTGCTTCTCCTTCTGCTTCTGTCTCTGTCTCTGTCTCTCTCTGTCTGTCATGAATAAATAAATAAAATCTTTAAAAAAAAACCAGAAATTTCAAGTTCATTTGTTTTAAATTGATCCACTATTTCCCTGGTAACTTTAACCTTAGAAATGTTAGCTAATGATAATATTTAGGGAAAGGACTGAAACTGGTCTTCCAAGTTATTATTTAAAAGCATTTATTTTTCTCTACAGTCTATCTCATTATGCCAGGAGTATAAACTGGGAAAAATGAAGAGGTTAAAAAAAAATGTCTTACAGTGCCTGGATCACTCCGTTGGTTAAATGACCGACTCTTGGTTTTGGCTCAGGTAGTGAACTCAAAGGTCATGGGATCCAGCCTTGCATCAGGCTCCACGCTCAGCAGAGAGTCTGCTTGAAGAGTCTCTTCCTCTGCCCTTACCCTTCTCTCTCCCTTTCTCTAAGATAAACAAATAAATCCTTTAAAAAAAAATCTCAAATACTCAATTCAGGATCCTTTTTTCGGACTCAACTTTAAGATTCCAAGATTGATTTTAAATATGTATTTTATTTTATTTTGTATTATTGTATATCCTTAAATATATTTTATATTTGGTATATAATTGACTTATGACTGCTATAAAATATAATAATATAAATATTATAACTTTTATGATATAATATGTTCTGCAATTTGAATATAGATATAACCTAAGGTCCAACAGATTTTATAATTCTATTTCATATTTTGTACAATAATAGTTATTATTTAGACTATTACTTTTCAAAGAAATGTTTGAGATAGATTTTTCTAGGATATAGTCGAAGTAATGAGATGTACTATAACAAAGGCTTCAGTTTTTACTCCCCACCCACCTCCACTCCACATCTTTTTGTTTGTTTTTATTTTGATGTAAAACATTTTGCTTTGCTTTTCTCTTTCTAGTGCAGGCTTCCCCTGTGTGGGACCTGTATCAGAGGGTATAAAGAAAGGAGGAAGGATTAAGATTCAGTTGGATTATATGATAAAGAATCTGACTGGAAAAGAAATTCCATTATCACCACACTGGAAGTTGAGCTCCTTTCTTCACATCAAACAGTGAGGGAAAGGGAGGGAAAAATGTCTTCAAAATGGATTTCCTTTCATTTGCACTTCAATTTACTGTGGTTGGGTGCTCAGTACATTCCATCCTCTCAGACTCTGAAAGAACTTGAATTGGACATTAACACATTGGGAATTTCAACTCAAGCAGATCTGACAGGAGAAGACAGACGCTTGAACAGATGCAGCTTGCATAGAGAGAGATTATTTTTTTAACCAAAAGTTGCTGATTTTTCTTCTAAAAAAACCTTTTCCCTGATGAGATAAGTTTTAAAGTGTGAAAATTTTGACATTTTTCTTTGCACATCACAGGTTTACTGTGTTTATTTTGTGTGTGCGTGGCTAATGTAATCGTCCTATGGCGGGTTGAGAAGGCAATATTCAGATTCTGTCAAAACCCCTGGGCTGTAGCCATGTTTTTGAAACTTTTAGCACTTCACTGAGCTTACCAGGGGCCTGGTTTCCCTGATGTGTGAATTGCTACAAAAATTAAAACATGGCCAATGCTGGAATCTCTGCTGACCAGCTGATGAGGTCCATGTCCCCGGAGTCCCTCTCAAGTCTCACTGATCCTGTCAAAGAAATCACTACACCTGCTCTAAATTGCTACCTAAAGAGAAGATTAGGACTTTACATGCATCTGAAAAAGTTGTGAGAGAGGTGAGAATTCTGGGCAAAGAAAGAGGAATTTCATATATCTGAGGGTGAACTGAGCTGTGTGAAATATACAAATTACCTCATGGTCTGTATTTGCATGGGAAGATATCTGATAATAGATACAGTTATAGAGACAATGGATGAAAATGTTTAAAATGAGTACTCTGTCTACAGTTTCTGTAATCACACAACAAAGCATACCACTTCAGTTGGTTGACTGACCAACGGTGGATTGACCAACATTGACTGACTGACATTGACCCTCAATGATGCGGAGACAGCAAAGCCAAGAGAGTAAAATCCATATTTGCTGCATCCAAGCTCCTCTCTTCTCAATGACACCATTTCCCTCCTTTCTCTAGAGTAGTAGCCCTTAGAGTGTGGTCACTTAACCAGCTACATCATCAATACCTGGGAAACTGTTAGAAATGCAAATTTGAGGGCCCCATCCCAGACCTAATGAATCAGAATTCTAGGATGGAGCTCAACAATGTATGTTTTCACAAGCTTGCAGTATGTTCCTAGCACACACAAAGGCTTGAAAACCACTGCGCTGGTGTACAGCATTATCAGTCTCTCAATCTTAACTGGTTTATTCTCATCAGCATGCAATATGTTCTAGTACCAGCTACATTAAATTTTTTTTTTCTCCTGTCTTTACAACTTCTAGCTATCTTCCCCTCTTTTCTCTTTCACAGCATTATTTCATTTAAAATCTTGTCTGTACAGCAAGATGACAAAATAGTAAGTCCCTGACTTTGTTCTCCCACAGAGGCACTGACGTAATAACAATATATAGTCCAAAAGCTTTCATGAACTCCAGAAACCAGTTAAGAAGTGGCAGCACCCTCGGTATGTTCAAAGCCAAGAATGACCACACTGAAATGATTTAGAAAAAGCATTTCATCTCTCCCATATAATACTTTCCCCAAGCTGGTGCAGCTCAGCAAGATTAGAAATAAACGCACATACTTCAGGACTTCTCCATGGTGGGAGTGAGGATGTGGGAGCGTTGGAGGGTGGGCAGGGAGAAAAGTGGAATGTATGTCCAACATTCTAGCTCTTCACGGGGCTGCTGGAGGGACTGGTTCTCACTTTGTCTGAGTCTAAGCACTGATAAAGATCCAGCACACTTTGGATGTCTGGGGAATGTTGAGGGGAAAGAAAGAGAGCTCCTTGGCTTATTTTAACACTAGAAAACCTGCAGATCTAAAAACAGACACCAGAGGGAGAAAGAGATTTCGAGCTCCTGAGAAAGAAACCAGCAGAGACCTACACCAAGACACATTATAATTAAAAAGTCAAAAGTTACAGATCAGGGATCCCTGGGTGGCGCAGCGGTTTAGCGCCTGCCTTTGGCCCAGGGCGCGGTCCTGGATATCCGGGATCGAATCCCACGTCAGGCTCCCGGTGCACGGAGCCTGCTTCTCCCTCTGCCTATGTCTCTGCCTCTCTCTCTCTGTATGACTATCATAAATAAATAAAAATTTAAAAAAAAAAGTTACAGATCAGGAAAGAATCTTAAAAACAACTTGAGATATATGTGTGTATATATATATATATATACACAAACGCACATGAAAATCATCAGATTTTTCAGCAGAACTTTGCAGATCAAAAAGAGTGACATGATACATTCAAAGTGCTAAAAGAAAAAAAACTTCCAACCAAGAACACTCTAACTGGAAAAATCATCATTCAGAATTGGAGAGATGCAGAACTTTCCAGACAAGCAAAAGCTAAAAAATTTCATCACCACTAAATAGGCCTTACAAGAAATTTGAAGGACATCCATAAATGGAGGGTGCTAATTGGTAAAAAGAACACACACAAAAAAAGGCACATCTCACTGGAAAGATAAAATATAGTAAGGTAGTAGATTAACATTTATAAAGCTAGTATGAAGATTAAATGACAAAAGTAGTAAAAAAAAACTGTAACTAAAATAATTAGTTAAGGTCTACACAAGATAAAAAGGAGTAAAATGTGACATCAAAAACAAAATGTGGGGGGAGAGTAAAAATGTTAAACTTTAGAATGGGATCAAATTTAATTTATTATGAACTTAAAACAGACTATTAAAGATGTAAGTTGTTATGTGTAAGCTTCATGATAACAAAAAAACAGAAACCCATAGTAAATACACAAAAGATAAGGAGAAGGGAATATAGGCATACTACTAAAGACAGGCATCAACCCACAATTAAGAGATCAAGAGTAGAAGAAAGTAACAGAGAAGAACTACAGAAACAATCAGAAAACTATTAACAAAATGGAAATAAGTACATAACCTATCAATAATTACTTTAAATATAAATGGATTAAAATTCTCAAATCAAAAAAATATAGAGTGGCTGAATGGACTTTAAAAAAAAAAAGAAAAAGTCCCATTTACGATGCCTACAAGAGTCTTTGGGTGTAAAGACACACATACACTGAAAGTGAAGGGATGGAAAAATATATTCTATGCAAACGGAAACCAAAAGAAAACTAAAGTACCCATAGATACATAAGACAAACTAGACTTTAAAACAAGGGCAGTAATAAGAGACAAAGAAGGGTGTTACATAATGATAAAGGGGTCAATCCAACAAGAGGATATAACATTTGTAAATATGCACCCAACATAGGAACACCTGAATATATAAAGCCAATATTAACAGACCTAAAGGGAGAAAGAGACAGCAGTACAATAATAGTAGGGGACTTCAATACCCCACTTACATCCAGAATAGATCATCCTGACAGAAAATCAATAAGGAAATTTTGGCCTTAAATGACATATTAGACCAGATGGACTTAACAGATATTTACAAAATATTCCAACCAAAAGCAACAGAATACACATTCTTCTCAAGTGCACATGGAACATTTTTCCAAGATAGATCATAAGTTAGGCCACAAAACAAGTTTTAATACATTTAAAAGGACTGAATCATATCAAGCATTTTCCCAAACATAATGGCATGAAACTAGAAATTAATTACATGAAGAAAACTGGAAAATTCACAAAAATGTAGAAGTTTAACATGCTAGTGAACAAGCAGTGGGCCAAGAAAGAAGTCAAAGAGAAATTTTTTAAAAAGTTAAGACAAATGAAAACAAAAATGTAGCATACCAAATTAATGGAAAGGAGGCAAAGCAGTTCTAAGGGCAAAGTACATAGCAATAAATGCCTACCTCAAGAAACAAGAAAAATCTCAAATAAGCAATATAATTTTATACCTCAGGGAACTAAAACAAGAGCAAATGAAGCTCAAAATTAGTATAAGGAAGGAAGGAAATAAAGATTAGAGCAGAAATAAGTGATAACAGAGACTAAAAAGGCAATAGAAAAGATCAATAAAACTAAAAGCTGGTTCTTTGAAAAGATAAACATAATTGCCAAACTTTTAGCTAGCCTCACCAAGAAAAAATGAGAGAATTCTCAAATAAATAAAATCATAAATTATGAAAGAGGTGATGTTACAACTGATACCACAGAAATATAGTGGATCATAAGAGACCACTATGTACAACATACATCAAGAAATATAGCAACAAATTTGACAACTTAGAATAAGTGAATAAATTCCTAGAAATATACAACCCACCAAAAACGAACAGACTGATTACTAGCAAGGAGATTGAATCAGTAATGATGTGGAGAAATTAGAACCCTTGTGCGCTATTGCTAGGAATATAAATAAAATTATGCAGCCACTGTGGAAAACAGTACAATAGTCCTCACAAAATTTAAAATACAATTACCATATGATCCAGCAATCTCATATCTGAGTATCCAAAAGAATTGAAAACAGAACCTTACAGAGATATTTGCACACCCATATTCAATGGAGCGTTATTCAAAATAGCTAAGAGATGGAAGCAACCTAAATGTCCATCAACAGATGAATGGTGAAGGAAAACCAAACGTGGTCTATATTGACAATGGAATTTTATTCAGCCTTTATGAAGAAGGGAACCTTGTTGTATGCAACAACATGGATGAATCTGGAGGACATTATGCTGAGTGAAAGAAGCCAATCACAAATAATAAAAATTTCATGATTCCACATTTATATGAAGTATTGGAAATAATCAAACTCTTAGAATATAGAATGAATGGTTGTTGCCAGGGTTGGGGGAGGGGAAAAAGGGAGAGATGTTTTTCAATGGATATAAAGTTTCAGTTCTGCAAGATGAAAAAGTTCTAGAGATCTAAGACTACTGCACTTCATGATTAAGATAACAAATTACATGTTTTTTACTATAACAGGAAATATTTTTAAAGGTTTATTTGAGAGAGAGAAAAAGAGGAAAAACGCACAATGGGGGAAGGGCAGAGGGAGAGGGAGAGACTCAAGCAGACTCTGCCGAGTGTGGAGCCTGACAAGGACCTCCATCTCATGACCCTGAGATCATGACTTGAGCAGAAACCAAGAGTCAGCCACTTAACCAACTGCATTACCCTGGTGCCTCCCGCAACAAGAATTTTTTTTTAAATAAAATGTTAGGGTCTTAGGGAGGAGTGATCCCTCCAGTCATCATTTTGTTACCAACACTACACTAAAACAGATCTTTCCAATGTTGAGAATGATTGTCTGTTGCTAATACCAGTGGTCACTCAGGAGCTTGCAGGACAGTTCAATCTCTTTTCTTCTTGAAACACTCCAATTATTTTTGATTCATTACCATCATAATTCCGCTTTCTCTTTTGCTCCCTGAGATGCAAAAGATTGGGATAATCTGAACCAGCCAAAATATGGGTATATTCTTGATTTTGCTCCTTCCTCCCAGTAGTTGGTTTTACCTTCAAAACATATCATGATTCATCCAGTTCTCTCCACCTTCTATGCCACCATCCTAGTCCAAGACCCTATGGTCTCTTGCCTCTTACCAAGCCTCTAGGTTCTACTTTTTGCCTCTACCACCTATTCCTCTCACAGCAGTAAGTTAACTTTGAAAATATAAATTTCACCCTGCCACACTTCATTATTGAAGCTCTTCCATGATTTCACAGTGAACTTGAGGTACACTTCAAAATCCTCAACACTGCCTGATGACCCTGCATGACTGACCCTCTTCTCTCCTCTTTCCTCTTAATGTCTAAATGTTTAAAAAACATTTGGAGTTCACCATGCTTATTCTAACCCCAGGGATGTTGCACTAGCTTTTTTTATTGCCTAGACTGTTCCACATCAAGATTTTTCTGGCCCCTCCTTGCCATTCTGTCCCAGTTCAAATGCCTCCTCTCTGGGACACTCTTCCCTGACCACAGAGTCACATTCCATCTTATGACCCTATTTTATTTTCTTCCTGGCTCTTGTCATTGTATGAAATTACAAACGTTATTTATTTTCTATTTTATTACCTGTTGACTACCTGCACGTACACACTCCAGAATATAAACCGAAAGAGAACAGGAAGTTTATCTGTCACATTCCCTGATATACCCCAGGCACTAAAACACTGCCATTGAATAAAGGAAGTAAAATGAAGACCTGCAGATAAAATAAATGATAGGATGCACCTTGTAATTGTTCATGCCCAACATGTTTTATACTACCACTAGGCCTTTCTATAAGTTGTTGCATCAGACTAGAATGGTCCTTCCTAATCCTTATACCTGGTTATATTTTTACCTGTTCTTTGAATCTTAGTGGGACTAAGGAGGAGAATCACTTCCTCTGGGAGGCTTTCCCTGATTCTTTCAGATACCCTTTATGGAAACCAACTTCTTCAAAACACAGATCTTGGTTTTCCTTTGCTCATGTGATTATATTTTATTCACGTCTGTTTCTCCAGAGGAAGACACTTTCAATTTCATTTCACATATTAGTGCCAGCTCAATATATACAATAAGTCCATACAAGTCCATACAATAAGTCTATAGATACTTACTAAAAAATACCTCTAGTAGCTTTTATTTTTTAATTTTTTTAATTTTTATTTATTTATGATAGTCACAGAGAGAGAGGCAGAGACATAGGCAGAGGGAGAAGCAGGCTCCATGCACCGGGAGCCCGACGTGGGATTCAATCCGGGTCTCCAGGATCGCGCCCTGGGCCAAAGGCAGGTGCTAAACCGCTGCGCCACCCAGGGATCCCTCTAGTAGCTTTTAGTTGCATGAATATGCACACTAGTTTCAGGACAGGCCTGGTAAGTGCCTACTGTTCTGGCATAATTATAAATAAAAGTGTCCCAATTTGGATGATCTCTCCAGTTATGTGATATTAGAATTATCACTAAAAATGTATCAGGATTAAAAATTTAATTAAATCACTTTAAAATGATTGACTTTTAAATAGTATTTACCTAAAAACCAACATTTTACAAACTGCAGGTCACCACCTAATAGTGGGCCATGACTATCAATTAATTAAAATAGACAAATAAAATAAAGTATTCAAATTTTTCACATTGACCCACAAGTAGATAAATAAGCATTATTTGGGAATGCTTATTTTATTTTGCTCTTATTTTTAGTATATAGCTCTATTTGTGTAGGCACAATGCAAAGTGCTTCCATTTATACTATGGGTTGTAGTGGTACTGTGGGTCCCCACCCAGACCCCATTAACCAGGCTGGTGCACCCATTTTCCCACTGCTGCTTTGACTGTTAGCTGCTAGTAGTTTACAGTTATGTCCTTTGCAGGGAAACTGCCCTCTGGAGAACCCCCCTGGAAATGCCTCGTGGTTTTCCCCTCCCTTGGGGACAGATGATGACTGACCAATATATGAGTAGAAAAGACTAGCTCCTGACCTAAAGGGGAGCAGCTGCGTAGTACACTTCAGATTCCAGAACTTTCAGGTGAGATCAAGACAACAGACATTCCGGTCAATCCTATATCTATGCCTGACTTTTTCCCTGTCCATCTTGCTTTCTTTGCTCCTATGCAGGTTCCTTCTGAGATCAATTCCCTCTGCCAGTGCATCACTTATACCAAAATCCCTAGCTCAGGTTCTGTTTCTAAGGACCCAACTTAAGACAGTTGTCATTTGAGAAATATTATTCTTAAATGACAATAATTAATGTCTGCCTTATCTTTCTGCATGGTCTCTAGGAAAGATGCAAAATCTGACACAGAAATCCTGAACACGTGAAATGCTGAATTGTTTTTTGAACCAAGACTCAGGAAAACAGGTGTGCCAGCCATCTGCTGCTGTGTTGGGGATGCTCTTCCCAAAAATGTGTCAGTCCAGACATCAGTTCACATAAGACTCAAGACCTACAATGTATTGAGGGAAATGGGGTAGAAGAAGCAGCCTTGTTTCCTTCTGTAAACTAAGGCAGGTAAATATAGTTGAATGCCAAAGCTGCTTTACAAAATGTCACCTCAGAGCCAGCTATGCTTTTTCATTGAAGAGTCCTCTCAATTTATCCACAGATAGGAGACAGTGCAGGCAGTCAGCATAGATACCTGAGCTCCCAGGGTCATTGGGGCTACCCAACAGCTCCCATCGAGCACTTCCTGGGCTCCTGCAGGGTGCCTGGCTCCATCACCTCACACTGCTCATTGTTTGACAAATGCCAAAGCTTTTGTGAGGATGAATGTTCCCTGTGGTTCCTGGAACAGTGTCCAGACTAGAGAAAATACACCACAGGCTCTGAACAAGAAGAACAAATGGAAGATTGCTGTACCCGTCAAATACAGACCCTAGGAAACATAAGCCAAAGAAACAAACACACCTTAGCTAAATAATCAGGGATCTTCCATTGGGAGAGTTATTTGTTTATTTATGGAGACCCCAATTTCCCGAGGCATTTTGGACTGATTTTCAACAATATCACCACGCAAAAATCACCTGGATTTGCTAAAGGTTTTATAGACAAAAAGGAAAGGAAAGAGCATGAAAAGGGGAAGAGGCTGTGGCCCAACCAAAAACAGAATTCCTAGAAACTCAAAAAACAGCCCATAAGGAATCAAACAGTAATTAACCTGATCCTTGGTAGAGAAGAAGCACTTCCCATTCTCCTTCAGTATCCTTTTCTAAATAGAAGCCAGTTTCCAGGACTTGTTAAATAATTTCTGGCTCACTCAGGTACTGGGATATAAGATAGCCATCTATGAAAAAGGAGACAGATTCAATGTTTTGATATGGAGTGCTTTCCAAGAGAAGATGTTTAGTGAGAAAAGGGAGATGCAAAACAATGTGCAAAATAGTTGTGGCAAAATAATGAAGCGTCACCTTATGTACATGAATGCTTTTAAACTCATATATGTATATGTATGTGGAATATAATATAATATATATGTAATATGTGGAAACCTACACACAAGAACGTTTGGAAGGAGACCAGGAAAGGGATATAAGAAGGCAACTTTTTCCACTGTTTACCTTTTTTCCTAGAACTTTTTTCCATATGCATCTACCACCTACTTAAAAACATTCCAAAAGATAACAACCCACAAACCAAAACAGGTAATAACATGTTAACCAATATAGTTTTTGGTGTGGACGGTGAGTAGTTAAGCACTGCTATTCATATTTGCTAGTCAGATTCTTATTATGTATATAGTATTCCTTGGAAATTCCCACAGAGGCTTGAAAATATTGTGATGATTCTAGCTTCCTGGATACCACGTGTTGCCTTTAGACCATAATTGCTATGTCCTAACACAGTGGTCTTAGAGAGGCAGCTGTGTTTACTGATGTCAGATTTGAACCCTGAGGGGAAATGTATGCAAGTGGGAGATCCCAGACTTCCCCACTCCCAAAATAGTTCCCAAGGCTGCCACTGAGAGACGGCCCAGAACAATGGGTCAAAGTCACTGCTGACTCGCACAAGTAAAAGACTAAGTACCTTGGAATAAATAGGGTATTTATCTTCTTGGAAAGAGAAGGATTCTGAGGTAGATAGAGGCTTCAAAGTCCAGACTAATTCTTCAGGCACCTGTATTAGTGAGTGGCTTCCCTAATCTTACTGAAAAATATTAAGAATTAAAATTCAAACCTCTAAAATGTTTACTTGAGAGCAAAGTGTAGCATTCGCCTAGTAATTCTCGAGGATGTAGCTGCTAAGAGCTAAAAATATCTTCTGGGGGAGGGTTGTGCAGATGGGGCTTGAGTGCAGGGAGGGGGGCACAGAGAACCTAGAAGAGCAGCCATCTGAGCAGATTTCACACAATTAATAGGGATTTTGTTGGCTTGTGGACTTTAAAAATAGAACTTCACTTCTGAGGGGTGGGTGCCCTGCTCCAAAGCCCTAGAAGGAGCCTGCTGAGAGGGATGATTAACATGAAAGATTGTGGAGCTTTACGGAAATGTTGGCATAAAGAAATGGCAGCGATTACTGATGCTCCAGCCACCTTCTAAAAGGTTTCTGCAAATTGCTTTCCTTGGATAAAATACCAAATATCTGTTCCCAAATGTTATGAAGCAAAATAAATCACATTCCATTGACACATCCAATATGTCGTATCAGAGACCCTGAATCCAAACAAAGCAAGGCTGCCATTACCTTGGCACTATTACATTTCTTTCTCCTGCTTTTTGTATTAAAGGCTGCAAGATGAAAACTTGTTCTTTGTAAACAAAAAAATTATCTCTGCCTCCTCCCTGCAGGAAATGAGAAATCAAATCAGCCAGATAAGTTTTGAGAGTTCAAAAGTAACCCAGAAATCATTTACTCTGAGCCCGGACTTGTATAAATGAAGACTGTGAAGCCCAGAAAGGGTGAAGCACTTTTGCAAAGTCACGTTGCTGGAGATCCAGACAGGCAGAACTGGAATCCGGAGCTCTCAGCGTATCAATAAATGTCCCTCCTGCTAAGTAGGGTGTATTAAAGTGTTCGAGGTGATATTCCTTTGCTAGACCTTGCATTTCCACTAGAATCCAAGTTTTAAGTTAAAGATGATTTCTCAAGCAGTAGCCGGTGGCATTAAGAAAAAGGCATTTTTTTGAGGTATGCAAAGAAAGAAATAGGATTTAATTTTTGATCTACAAAATAACTGAATATTCAAGTCATGTGCGCTATGGGACTCTTTATCGCATTTCACAAATGTAAATACTGAGGTAGAGTGCAAGCAACAATGTTTACCCAGATGTAGAAGCTGCTGTTGAATGACCTTCACCGTCCGGTGCCCCACCCCGCACCCAGCTCCCATGAGTACTGGGAGCTAGGAATTCACCGTTGTCCCCTTTTCCAGAGAATTTGCCTGCTCCTCCAGAAATGCCTGAGAGAATGACCAATGACTAACTGATACAAAGGCACAAAAGGCCAGCCCCCGTGCCTTAGCTTTGTGATTTTTTTCACACTCCAGGGCTCCCGGTGAGGTCAGGCTGAGGCCAGACTCCAGCTGTGACTACAGTGCTGTGCAGCTCCTTCTCCTGCCCCATCACATCCTGCCTCCCTCACCTCCCCACAGGGTGTCCAGGGCATCTGCCTTCAATAAATTGAGCATTTCCAGGGAACCTGACCTGAAACACCGAATGAGTGTGTAGGAGAAATAATAAATGTCAGATAGTGACTTATACTATGTCTTCTTCATCCATTTATATTTTGGTTTCCATGCAAATGTCTATCTGAGACAGAGAGTTCTGTGTGTTTCTGCTATAAAGAGATGCTTGTGCTCTCCTTGGCTGGTAATATGGCATGTTTCCCAGGTTTTCTGCTTAGTCGTAGGCTTTTTGACTTGTCCATCCAATTAATCCAATTAAGCAGTACCTTTTCTGCTTACATTTTTTCTGAAAACAAATAACCAAAAGCCAGATTTTTAAGTGTGGTAATGATTGGTTGAGCAAAGAAACACACCTGAAGGAACAAATGTGAATTCTGAGTCCCCAACCCCTTTGATAAGAGCCTGGGTGGTTCTCCTGCCTTCTGTCTTTGGAACTTTCCTTATGTGCAGTAAAGACCATGACACCCGCTTCTGAGACCATGATCCTCATAGCAGAATGAGAGCCCTTGGCAATTACATGGAGGGATGAAAAGCTCACAGATTGTCTCTTTTGAGATTTTTTGCTGTAGGCAATAGACAATAACTCTGCCCCGTTTAAGCAAAAGGCTTATTTGCTGATAATATATGAGGGAGCTCAAAGGCTTGGGACAACAGATGTGGAGAAAGTACAGAGTAGAGAATGCTGCATGGCCAGGATTGGGTGCTCATGCAAAATGGTTCTTCTATCTGCTTTCAAGATTCAGGGTTCTGAGAGGGATGCCGGCTGGCCAAGCTGAGGTCATAGTCTCACTGCTTGATCGTACTGGGTCAACCAGAGTAAAGATGTAAGGAAGGGGTTGTCTGATTTTTGCTGCACATTAAAAATCACTTATGGGGAGATTTATAAAAACCTGACACTTAGGCCATGCCACAAAACAATTAGATGAGACTATCTGGAGGTGGGACCAAAACCTAATATTTTATCCTCCCCCACCCTAAGGGGTCATTGTGTAGCCAAGGTTGTAAAACACCAAGCTAAAGAAAAACCTTTCAAAGAGCATTTCAAATTCTTTGTCAGAGATCATGATATAATTCTTACTATTATGGTGACTGAACCAAATTGGAAAGAAGGCAACTTCTAAAAAGATAAGTGGGTTACACTAACAAGAAGGGGGATGGATACTCATCAGCCAATCAGTGAATCAATAAACAAACAAAGCTCCATTGGGCATGCAATCTAGTCAAACAGGATCCCAACGCATAAGAGTAAACTCTGGAACACAACAAATGCTCAATAAATAGCTTCTGAATAAATGTACAAATAACAAGAGGTTTTCAAAATGATATGTATAACATAATCCCAAAAAGAAAATCACTGCTTTTTCTTATTTAATCCAAGAAAACCTCAACATAGATAAAAAAGAATAAAACTTTACCAACAGAGAATAATACAAAGAAATGGCCAAAAAATTGACTGATGTATCTATGAGAAATTGTTATGAAATGTATTGAGTCTTACTAGGTTGTACACTCGTACTAGACATTAATCTTCATCTACCATCAGCACTGATGAATAGATTCTGCTAAAGTCAATTTACTATACTAAACTCTCTGTTTACATTTTCAATATGACCATCTGCTGTGATTGATTAAATAGAAGCCATTTGTGCCATGGCTTTAAGTCCTTGGTACTCAAAGACTGGTTGAAGGACTCTCAGAATCTCTCCTGGAAATATGTTAGAAATGCAGAATTTGGAGCCCCACTCCTAACCTACTGAATCAGCATTGCATTTTAATAAGATCTAGAGGGAAGACATGCACACTGAAGTTCAAAAACCACTGGCCCACACAGCCTCCTATGCCTAAAACAGCTATCTGTACCTGTCATTCAAACCAGATGGGAAGAAGTTTGGGAACATAGCATTCCGAGCATGGTACCTCTGGATCATTGCTCCCAGCTCCAATCCCTATGCCTCTCCCAAGCCAAGCAGCAAATGGATGCAGTAAAGCTCTGGTTCCTTTTGAGGTCCTGAGCATAGAATAAAGATGAGGCCTTTTGACTCCATAAGTTGAGCAAGTAAATGAGGAACAGCATCACAGCTTAGGCAAGGACCTAAAACACAGGATTCTGGGAAGAAACGTGGCATATAGAGATCTGTGCCCCCTAAAGGAATGTTGATGTCAACTCAGTGTGAAGGTGCTAAATCCCCAAAAGGCCAAGTGGGAGATAACCAAGAAGCTGGGGTGCTCCTTCCTTCAGATCAGGAATATGGGAGAGGTGGAGGGGCCAGTCTGCCCACTTCTGCACTGCAGCCCATGAAGGTATAGACCCTCTTGCTTCCCACAATACATAACTGTGAAACACTCATTAAGATTCAAGCTGAATAAAGAAAGAAAACATAGCCACAGGCATATCATGAAAGAAAAATATCCTGATCTCTAAGGAAAAAAGAACATGTAATACTCTTAAAGGTGGAAAAAATAAACCCTATAAAAGAATGTCTTATCACCAACATTGGATAAAAGACGATGGTGGATCACCTTACACCCAGCTTAAGCATCATTGATCTCTCAGGGCAAACAAAAGCTATTTTAGGAAAGGAAAAAAATATCACTTTGAACCCCATCTGAGAAAAGCACTGAGAAGGCTCTATTCCAATAACAAATGAGAAAATTCAGAAACCTATAAAGATGGAAAAAGTGAGCAATGATTATATAAAATATGTATGTTGCATATACATACATGTATGTGTCTATGCATATGTTACACATATATACACAAGTTCATATATAGTTATTAAGCTATATAGGTATATATTAATAGGATTCAGAAATGAGTAAGAATAAGCTATATAGCAATGTGTAATTGGACATATTTAAGAAAAAGTTCACCTTTAAAAAGCTAATAAACACTACACTTTAGCTGTCAAGCCTAGGACAAATGGTTATCAAGGCGGCAATAAAAAGATCTCAGCATCTCTTTAGGGGAAGAAAAAAAAGAAAGGAGGACAGAAGAATGGCAATAGGTTTGTAAAATATCATTTTGTTGGAATGCAACAAAGCAGGAAGAAAATAGTGATTTTTTTCTGATAAAGAGGAGAAATCTCTTTTTAACAAGTAATAGACATTGTTATCACTTATATCAAGAGAATAGAAATTAACCATCATTGACAAGAGAGAATACAGCAGACTTTCTAAATTAGTAAAGAGCATAAACAGGAAAAGCAAGGCAAAAAAAAAAAAAAAAAAAAAAAGAAAGAAAGAAAAAAAGAAAAAGAAACAACTATCTATCCAGTAGTAAACATAGAATAAGGTCAAAGTAACACACCAGGATGTTAGTCACTGTATAAAATGTGAAAGAATGGATTGTACCATGAAAAGACAGAGGCAACACATTTCTTCGTAAAACAAAACACAGCCAGATGTTACATTAAAGAACACTCTCAAAAATACTTTCAACATAACAAAGATAAATGAAATTAGCAAATACATATCAGGAAAATAAAAACAAAATGGAAGCCAAAATGGCAATATTAATATCAGCTAAGTATAATTTAAGGGCAAAACAACCAAATAGGATCAAAAGGAACAACATATAATAATAAGTGGCACAATTGTAGAAGCAGCAGTCATAGTGGGATGAGCCAACCACCACAGGAGCTCAATATTTAAATTTATTTTAACAAGAAGAACTTGCAAGAAATACAATTATGGTAGAAAAAGCACCAATATACTTCTCTCAGAACTGAAAGATCTAGTTCAAAAAATAAGGGACATAAACTGAAAATACAATTAATAAACAAGTTGACGTGCCACCTTATTTTTGAATGTACTTTTTCAAATAATCATGGAACATTTTTGAAAGCCGGTCATATATGTGGTCACCAAGAAAAAGAAATAACTAGAAAAATGTGTAAATGGGGAGTTCTTATAAATTATGTTCTCTGATCAGAAGCTAATAAAATTAGAAATAAATTATGAAATGATAACCAAAAATATCTTAATGACTTAATAATGAAGCAGCAGATTACTACATAGTCTTTGATCAAAGGGTAAATCAAAAAGGAAATTAAAACTTGCCTAGAAGGCATTGAAAAAGAACCCTCTCTAACAAAGCCTACAGAACACATTAAAGCTATTTTCAGAGGAAAAAAATTTATAGCCTTTTAAAAAAAATTATTTATTTATTTATTCATGAGAGATACAGAGAGAAAGAGAGGCAGAGACAAGCAGAGGGAGAAGCAGGCTCTTAGCAGGAGCCCCCCACGTGGGACTCGATCCCGAATACTGGGATCGGGACCTGAGCAGAAAGCTGAGCTCAACCACTGAGCCACCCAGGGGTCCCAGAAATTTGTAGCTTTAATTGCCTTCAGTATTTAACAAAATCTGGCAAATAAAGTACTTTTCATCTAAAAACTGAAATTTTAAAAGCAAAATTAAACATTTATTTTTATTTATTTATGATAGTCACAGAGAGAGAGAGAGAGAGGCAGAGACATAGGCAGAGGGAGAAGCAGGCTCCATGCACCGAGAGCCCGATGTGGGATTCGGATCCCGGGTCTCCAGGATCGCGCCCTGGGCCAAAGGCAGGCGCTAAACCGCTGCGCCACCCAGGGATCCCCCTAAAAGCAAAATTAAACAACAGTTAAGAAAAAGAAATTTAAAAATATTTTTAAATAGGGAAAAATAGAAAAAGGGACAATTTTGAAAGCTCGTTCTTTGAAAATATCAATAAAATATGATTATTATGATTCTGAAAAAGGAATAAAACAAAAGCCAAAAGTAAGCATCATGAAGACTTGGAATGAGATGTAGCCATGACACAGAGAGATTAATACCATCATAAAAAAAATACTATGTGCAACTCTGTAACTACAGATGAATAATATTTTAGCAAAAAAAATAATTTCTACCCTGTTTCACCGTTTCTCTCTCCTTTTTATATGTGGCATTTTGATCAATCACTTTTTCTTTTTTTTTTTTTTAAGATTATTTATTTATTTATTCATGAGAGATACAGAGAGAGGGACAGAGACATAGGCAGAGGGAGAAGCAGGCTCCCTGTAGGGAGCCCGATGTGAGACTCCATCCCAGGACCCCAGGATCATGCCCTGAGCCAAAGGCAGATGCTCAACCCCTGAGCCACCCAGGCGTTCCGATCAACCACCTTTTCTTCATGCCCAGCTCTCTACCTGTATTTTCCCTCCATCAAGAGTCATCTTAGTTTTACTGGCCGAGTATGGGTCTGGGAGGAGATTTCCTTCATTCCAGCTCAAATTGAATAAGGGTGGATCGTGTGCACTCATATTCGTACCTTACTTCCCAGTTCTTGGAGCACCTCTCTCCTATGTACCCCATTTAGCCCATACATGGCATCTCTCTCATTTATTTTAATATTTCAAAATATTTTCACACTTATCACCATAGTAATTTTATAAATTTTATGTTGTGAAGCAAATGTTACTACTCCAGGAAATCATTTCATAGGAAAAATAAAACAAATTGTTTTGATAAGGCGAGAGGACATTTTTCACTAGTTTTTAACTATCAAAGTTATTTCTCACACACACACACACACACATAATAGTTATATGATCTCACTATGAAGATAGATCAGTCATGATTCTCAGGCTTAAGATACTTACAATAAAGTAAAAATGCTTAGAACTCAGTAAGATTCTATAAATTGTATAAAGTTCATATAACTGGTAGGGACATTACTGGGGATGAGACTAGCACTGAGACCTGGACATTCTCTTAAGCAAATCACATATTTTTCAGCTCACTCTCAGAAAGTTAAAAATAGTCTCATTTTCTAGATAGAAAAGAAAATCGAATGTAATCTATATTAAATGTTCACTCTTGGGGCACCTAGGTGGCACAATAGTGGGCATCCAACTCTTGATTTTGGCTCAGGTTCTCATCTCAGTCATGAGATCAAGCCCCACATTGGGCTCTGTGCTGGGCCTGGAGTCTGCTTGGGATACTCTCCCTCTCCTTCTGCCCCCTACCCCCACCCCCATCTTTCTATCTGTCTCTCTCTCTCTCTCTCTAAAAAATAAAATAAAAATGTTCACTCCAGCAGTAAGAATTTGCTGTGTAACATACCACACCCCAAATTCGTAGCTTATAACAACAGGTAATCATTTAGCCTATTCTGTAGGTCAGTAATTTGGGGTGAGTTTGGCTTGGTTAGATAGTCTGAGGCTCTCCCTGGGTTCCCTCATATATCTCTGGTCAGCTCTGCTGTCTAAGGATCTGACTGAAGCAACTGGGCTGACTCAACTCTGGTCAATATGGTCTTTAATCTTCCAGCAGGCTAGTTCATTCCTAATCATGCAGCCCACTGGGTAGGATTCCATGAGAAAATCAGTATGTTTGAGGCCATAGGCATAGACAAAGGTGTGGGCCTTCTGAACTCATGGGACCTGGAGAACTGGAACTTGTGCAGTGGCATTCTTGCTAAATTCTACTGGCTGAAGGAAGTAACAAGGCCTTTTCAGATGCACAGGGTGGGGAAATAGACCCTATCCTCAATAGGAGACACTGTAGAGGCACACTGCAAGGATATGAAAATGAGGAGGGGAAGGATCATTGCTGCTATGCATCCCAACTAAGTTTTTTTTCCTTCCTGTGGATGCATGGCTGGCTCGCAGGAAGTATCCATCTGTGTCTATTGCTGCCTGTCCCAACTTAGTCCCGCTCCATTCAACTGCTCTCCCTCTTGCTTCTCCAGCTAGCAGTCACATCAGTTCCTGTGCCTCCCCACCTTTAAATTCCATTTCCAGGTGGTGTTCCTCAGCCTTTTCACTTAACTTCATCCTTTCTGCTGCCCCCAACCCCACCATGCAGTGCAGGGAGTGCTCTCCAAACAATTCTCTCCATATAAATCCTTGCTATCAACATTTGCCAGCCTCTCTCCATCTCCTTGTGTCCATTTATGGATGATGTGTTAAGAGTCGACAAACTAGTTCCATGTTTTTCTTAGTTTAAGTTCCCCTAGAAGCAATGGGAGATGTGAGGAAAGATGTGAGTACACAGATTGGGAACAAGGAAGAAAAACAGTGAGAAGGAGAACAGAGTATGTTTTTCAATCCAGTACACTGCTCAGTGTACCACACAGACCTCAGAATTACCCGACGTGGGGATGAGGGAACTGAGGTATCTATGCACCACTATACAATCATTCTATCCTTGATTGGAGCTGTTGCAGGTGAGCAGTGGTTAATTCCCTGGGACTTCCAGCCTGCTATGATACGTGCAAGCAGAGCAGGCATAAGCAGCCTGAGAAACCCTCAGGCAAGGAAAGAAGGTGCTGGTCTGCCCCTCTGCCCCTGAAGTGGTAAGACTGAGGGACATAGTGATAGCTCCTGGCTGTCATAATTGTCCTATATAGATATTGTGCAGCCCCACCAGGCTCCAAAACAATAAGAAATGTTGAGTTTAGCATTTTGTTACAGATGCAATACTTTTAAAATGTCATTCTCTTGGTCTCATGTACTCTCAAAGATAGGGTTTTTCCTTCTAGCTAATATCTTATTACTTTTATCAGTTATACATATTTCCATTCCTGCTTTTCTGAAACCTTTAATCCTAAGATTAAGATTCACTATCTCCTGTCTTTTCCTCTACCTTTATTCTGTATTGCCATCAGTTCTCTCCTGCCAATATCTTTTCTGATATGTGTCCTGCATCTCCTATAGGGTCTTTCCCACAGTAAAGACTCAACAAGTATTTCTGGAATAAATGAATTAATAAGTGATATTCATTATTCTTTGCAATCAGGCATCTAGGGTATTTTCCATGACAATACCAGATACAAAATATTTTTATACTTCCTCTTCTGGGCTCCCTTGAGAGGTACAGCCTCTCATTACCTGAAAGTTTGTACCAGTTTTAACCACTGGTTTATCATGGAAGAAATTCAAACTGACACCTCTCATTTGTCATAGTCATTCTATTTCCTGCAACCTAAAAAAAATTTTTCTGAACGTCTATGCCTATCACTTTCCATTTTGTAAGCATAGATTACCATGAATTTTATGCATTATGCTAGGAATAAAGAACCGCATTTCTCTCTCCCTCGCCCTCCTCCTTCCTTCTTCCTCTTTCCTTCTCTATTTTTCTCTTTCCCTCCCCACCCCAACTCTGCATACAAACATAGCAATTGAATTATGCTTTTTCATGTTCTCTGCCAAGAATTTCATTCTTCTCCCATCATTGCCTATACACCTCAATTATTTTTAGTAAACTTTCTATTGAGGTGAAACAACATATAGAAAAGTGCATAAATCCTAATATATAGCTCAATGAATTTTCATAGTGAATACACACGTGTATTCACAGGGATCCTTCCTCAGTCCTGGAAAGGTCAGCAGTAGATGTCCAGCCTCCTTCTGTTGAAGGCTGCTCACTCTTCGAGTAGGACCCACGACAGCCTCACTAAGGCTCTTTCTCCCTGATAATCGGCATCCAGGCTGGGGATCCCCAGCAACTCCTGCCTGGGGATGGCACGTAGGAGATAAGCTTCTACTCTGCTTATCCTTCCAGACATAATGTTATTTCTGTTTTAAGTTTTTGAGTGTCACCTGCTTGCTTTCTAGTTCCTTCTGTTGCTTAATCTCGTATGTAAGTTCCCCAGTTCTCTGTAATTTCTTTGACTCTCTAGATGCATAGTAATTCTTTGGAAGGAGCCCTCTGTTTCAGAGTAAGTTTCCCATGAGCATTCTTCACTTGTCCTTTGCAAATGACAAAGGACATTTCACCCTGCTGAAGAGTAAGCCCTATGACTCCTCTATCTGCTTTACTCTGTCCCCAGTATCTAGAATAGACCTTGGCACATTGCCTGTGCTCAAATGTTCACTCAGTTGTTAACATGCAATGAATCTCTGACTGCTTTCCATGCAGAGACCTTTGACTTCTTCCTAATTTTTGAATGGGGGCAACTCTTTCCAACATCCAATTTTCTTAAAAGCATCCAGATGGCTTTATATGGTAGGTATGTGCAATGGATGATTAGATGAATACATAATCTATTGGGCCACCCAGTAGAGTAAAAATCACTATGTTGTTTTAGAACAGTTTCCTACTAATTTTCTAGTTTCTGCCCTAGAAAGCTTCTATCAACTTTAAATACCTACCCACTCTCCCCACATACATACACAACTACTCACACATCCAGATAGCATCATTCTGTACAGTCAACACCGATGAATAGCTGTGATGCTCTTGGCCAGTTCCTCTCATGAATCCATACTATCTATCTTAGCTAGTTCTTTAGAGTAAGCATGCAGGTCACAACAAAGAACAGCATGAAGATAGCATCATGTTCAAACTGTCTTTCCTTCAGTCCCTGCAACACTGCTGCATCAAGCCAAATAGCACATTCCAGAAATATACCCCTTTTCCCTTTCTGACTCCCACCATGTTCCATTTCTTTATTATTCCCACAGAATCCTCCGATTTATTTTCAGAGACTTCTGCATCATGCTTTAAATCTGAGTGATTCTGTATTTATTTGTGACATCTTCCCTTGAATTTACCCAAATTTACCCATATTTAGCTAATATTCTTTATTGTCTTTTGCCATGGGCTTCAGCAATCATCAGTGTATCTAGTTGGGGTCTCTTAATTGTCTATTCTATCCTCCCCACCCTCATGTCAGCAGGGTTCAGGGAGGAAAAAATTGAAAGAAGCTATTATTCCACCACCAGTCTTATTCTGTATTTTCAAATACCATTTTACTTACTAAGATGCTCTAACTCAAATGCTCATATGTCACAACTAAATTCTACTTTTTTTGCTATAAAATAGGAAAAGAAAATCAGTAAATAAAAGCATTTCACAGGCTATTTTCAAAGGAACTTTTGGATTTAACATTCTGTTATCTTCAGCCATGGTCTTTGGACAACTCTTAAACCAGTGTCCTAGAAGTGGCTGAGTGATAGCTTCTGAGCTTTGAAATTCTTACTTCTTAGCTTTGTTATGACTCTTCTTTGTCCATATTTATATCTTCTTCAGATATAATTACCCATTCACTAACAGCAAATCAGAAATTGCTGGAAGGAGAAATTGAGTCAGTAACCAACTGCAGATCCATTCTAAAGTCTAAAAGAAAAGCCACAAAGTCAAATGACTGGATTTGGAAGTGCATTTCTCATGTCCCCTCCTGAAGTGAACTTGTCCGTTGATGGTTTATGTCCTGAGAAAAATCCTTTGTCTGATGAAAACCAAATATATATTTGGGCCAACATACCACTATATTTACCAACACCCTGCTATAGAAGTAGTCAGTGGTCATGGTTTCATGTAGACATACTTCCTCTGCCCTCTCTGCCTCCACTCCTACATCATAGCTGGATGTTCACTGCTGTCTCTTGAACACTAGGATCTTTCAAAGCAAAGGGTTCAAGAGTATGTTGTTTCTCAAAGTGGGTTCCAGTGGGAGGTTCAAGGGCCTCAAACTCTTCAGCATCAGGTCAATCAATGTAACTCTGTTTTGTCCTACATATGGTATTCTTTACAGAATTCTGACTTTTTAAAAAAAAATTCTACCGATAAAAAAAAAAGCTTAAAAACTTCTTCAACCTAAATGATGCTGATGCATCAGTCTTCCACACCACAAAACCCAGTGTGGAGATCTATATTTTATTAAATGCCCTGTAATCAATAATAGTTGGGATACTCAAATAGAGCAAATTAATTTCATTATCTTTCTTGTCCTTTCTATCAGTGCCCTAGTCAAACAAATGTTCTCTCCTCTTCCTCCCAGGATATGGGTGCCAATGTTCTAAACCCTCTTCCAGGCATATATTGGATGAAGGGAGACTGGGAATGGGAGGGGATATTTTCTGGCTAAAGCTATAAGAGCTGGATGGGGCACCCACTCACCGAGTACACTGGTGGTAGTTCGACAAAGTCATAAAATGAATTTTGTTCTGGCTTAGCATAAGGCTTAAAAGTGTCTGTTAATAATCAAGGATTCTGAGAATATTCAGGATAGTGGTGAGGACATCTTTGGCCTGTCTTTCAAAACCCATGACAAAGACAAGAATCCAAACACCTAAATATCAAACTTCTCACTCTCCTGCTTTATTTAGCTTACTTTGTAGGGTATGTGCAACTTCTGCTACTGTCATACACACTCCACAGTCAAGATTATGGAACACCACTAGATACTCCTCTAAATGCAAAGACCAGAAACATTTACAGGCTGTAAATGCAAGTATTACAACATTCCTTGGAAAAAAAAAAAAAAAGTGCTCTATATCCTATGATTAAATAATCACTGCATGGCCTAAAATAGTTCCATGCTGTTAAAAAAAAAAAAAAGCTGAAATTAAGTGTTTATTATTAGCCAGAATGTGATAAATATTTCTTAAAATTGGGGATGAGAAGGTATGTGTGCATATGTGTTTCTCATACTATTAAACTTAATTTGATGCTCTCTGAATTGTAAAATAAATGAAGAATCACACTATACTCTTTATGTCAGCCAAATGTTGAGAGACTAAAAATCACTCAAGGTCTATTTGAACAGGTGCTCATGGGATTTTTTTGCCAAGAGGATGGATCTGCCAGCAACTAAATTCTAGTTCTTTCCCCCAGTTCTAGCTACAGGGTCTGTGTTTACTGAGCCTTAATGTCTGCTCAAAAGTGAGCGTGGGTGTCTTGGGGGCTGATCTGGTGAGATGGCTAAGTGAAAAGCCTGACTCATATAGACACACACCCACACACATACACACAGATAGAGGGATAAACCAGGTGTCACCTCACAGGACCTTAGTTCTGCTCCCATATTTTTGGCTGTAGAAGAGGAGAGTAAGAGAGAAAGGAACATGACTTCCTATAATCTGCTTTCAAATAGAGCAGCAAATTCTTAACCACAGTGGAAAGGCATCCATAAATAAAGCTTTCATGAGTGGTTTGTGGCCTCCTTAAGTATACATATATAAAAATAGCATACATATTTTTGTTTATTTTAATTTTTGTGTATATATAAAAATATTTTTAAATTCTAGCATATATATATTTTCAGCAAGAAATGGACTATCCCTCTGGATTTCAAATTCTGCTCTGTGGTATCATGTTGTAAAGAAGAATGAAGCTGCAGATCCTATTTCAGAACCAGCATATAGCTCAGTCATCCTGGGGAAGCTCTAGGTCCAGGTCTTGGCTGCCTTAAGAAACTTCTCCCACCAGAATTAAGAGGCCTCAGTAGAACCAAATTTAATGGATTTATTAAAGGCACTGAAAGTGGTATCTGTGTTGCATGATTTAAGTACCGTATTTCCCCAAATACTCGAGTCATCATCATTTTAGTTATCTGAGTTAATATCTTTTAACTAGGTAAATAAAAATTTTCTTTTGAAATGTAAATGCCCATAGGCATTACATAATACATCAGGGAACAAATTAGTTGTACAGACCCCGAGACCAGGATGGAAGAGTAGAATCAAAGGGAGATGGTGAAGATTTTGACAAAGAAGGTAACAAAAGTTACTGAGCCGCTAACAACCATATCTCTGTTTCAGTTTGCTTAAGCCTGGCTAAAAGCAACATAAACTAGCTTTTCACTTCCCAGCAACATTGTCCAGTTTTAAAATTCATTTATGAGCATAGAAGCTATAAGGATGCAAATCATCTAGCAAAAGGATAATAAATAGCGAAGTCTAGTTTATCACCAATTCTTTGGAATTTACCTCCTAAGTGTTTTTTTCTTACTTCTTCCCACCTCCACCTCCTATATCAAAGCCATTAGCATTCTACAACAGCCTCCCCCAAAGGCCTCCTTATATTTATTTTCCCCCAACGCCAATGCATTTTCACAATGCAGCCAGAGTGATTTTTTTCAAGATATCAATCTTGACACTTCAGTTGTTCTGCGTTGTCCATTGGAAAGGATTTAGACTCTCACTGGCCCTATAGGTTAGGACTCTTCCAGCTTCATCTAGCCTCTCTGTTTCCTCATCTCACCTGCTCACCATAGGGTCTCCTCACCAGGGCCCTTGCACTCTTCCCTCCTTTCTTCACCTGCCTATCCTTGAGATCCAAGTTTACTCCCTCAGTGAAGCCTTCTTGGTTTCTCTAATTAGATCAAAACCTATAAGTAATATGCCTTCCTAGCACCATAGTCTTCATTAAAATAATTGCTATGGTTGAAATTGTCCATTGGTTTTATATGTCATCAAGTTAACATCCTCCTTTCCAATGATACTATGAGTGGCAAATGAGCAGGAAGAAAGGCTGTTTTCTTAATTCTTTGGGCACATGGCTAGTCTCCATTTCCTAACCAATTTGGTGCATCTGACTCAGTTCTGGCCAATGGAATGTGGGCAAACGTGATATAGACCACTTCAAGAACAGGCCAATTTAAAATGATATGCAATACTCTGTACTCTTTTTCCTTAAAATAACTGAACAGAGAAGATCTTGGAAACCATGTTTTGAAGACGGGGAAACTGAATCACAAACAGGAGGAAATTTTCTCAATCCAAAACACCCATATTGGGCTTCTCATTGTGTTAAGCCACAAAGATTTAAGAGTTTATCTGTTGTGGCAGCTAGCATTCCCCTAATAAAACACTATTCTATTCTCCATGCCTAGCACAGTATCTAACACATAGTAGACATTCAATAAATACATACCAATTAAATAAAAATGTTGTTTCTTGATATATGGAACATCTTTTTGAATGGACAGAGAAGACCAAGTATCTGTGTTTGTGTTGGTTCCTAAATTGGCCCCCTGTACATTGGGCAAAGAGAGCCCAAACAAAAAGGCAGATCACTACAGATTGGTAGGTGGCAGATTTAATAAGTACTGGAACTTATATAGGAAGCTTGTCTTAAGCAGCCACAAGATGAGTAGATTTCCAGACCTCTCCACCAGAATCTTTAAAGTTAATATAGAGGACATACTGGATTCAGTCACATATAACCAACAAGATTGTCTCAACAACACACTACTCTCTTAAAGCTGCATCCTTGAAATGGCTCCTAGTGGGGAAATGACAGGTAGAACTTAACATTCCAAGGACAGGAAAGGAAGTGAGGATTATTACCTAGGTTGATTACCTAGGTTCAACTCTCAGAATAACTGCCTGCCATATCCTCTCAATTACTTCCTCCAAAAATTTGATCAAGACTTTTGAGAATAATGTGATTTTTCTCAAATTATTGGAAGAGAAAAGGAATATTCACAAATACCAAGAAGAGACCAAGTTTGCACATAATAAAAAAAAAAATGACTCCCTCTTAATTTTTTTTTTTTTTGCTGTATTTGAACAAGGTAATTGCATGTGCGCATAAATTTAATGACAACCAATGAGTTATTAAAACACTAGTTTCAGCCTCTAGGGTTTCCTTCTGGCCCAAATGAAAACTTTGTGAAATAGCACTGCAGAATAGTAGCACTATGGAGCTGAGCAAAACCTGGATGCGACCTTGTCTATTCCAACTATGTGCTAGTATCACCCTGGGCAAGACTCCATGCTTTAGTTCATTTTCTGTAAAATGGGAATAATAATAAAAAATACTTGATGTCATGTATATAAAGCATTTGCTAGAGATGGAACATTTTAGCTATTCAAATTGTGGTGGCAGTTATAGTGGCAATAAAGAGCAGCAACATTTCTGGTAGCCACTGTGGAAAAAGTAGATGATTTCTTGAATTAGAGAGCTAATGAGTCGAATGGTACAGATTTGGTAGGCTTGTCTTAGCTAGTCATTAAAGAAATCACCAGGCTGAAGTCACCTTTTAAAAGTACTTTTCCATAGTTATAATAGTAATGTTTACTACATATTTTTAATGTAATTAAATTTTAATTTAATTTAATACATTACATTGTATTAAATTTTAATTTAATACATTACATTGTATTAAATTTTAATTTAATAATGTTTACTGCATATTTTTAAAAAATATTCAGGTATAAAGAAAATAAAATGATCTCTTCCAAAAGAATATTGGCATTGCTATTTTAGTGCATCTATGTCATGACTTTGGCCTACTACTTTATAATACTTACAAATATAAGCACAGGTGTACATGTGAAATTAGAGTTCAATTCTTAAGAACCTGGGCTCTGATACCAGATTGCCTGTGCTTGCATCCTGGCCTCAGCATCACTCTCTATGGGCATTTACTACAACTATTAAAGTCTCAATATCTTTATCTGTAAATTGTGGCAAATAATTGTATCAACTTCATAAAGTTATTATGTTGATTAAATGACACAATATAGCTAATGTGCTTGAATACTTTCTGACACAACTAGGAAGCATTAAATACAAGTTAGCTATGATAACAATAACAATGCTGATGATCGATACATGTGTCTATTTCTCTAGAAGAAATAAATGCACAAAGGAAACAAAACAATATAGCAGCACTTCATTTTGAACAAGGGTTTGATTTCATATTCAAGCATACAACTCTAAGAGGACAATCTAAGCCTATAGAAAATCACTGGATTCTTCAGCTTCAATTTTGAAGTTTATTCTAGGTTTTCTTATTTCTCTAATTTGCTCTACATATTCCTGAGGTGAGTACATTATTTAAAAAGAATTTTTTTTTTTACTTTATTTTGACAATTGCTGTCAGTGCACCTATTATTCAGCTTTTCTAAAAATAATTTTTGGAATTCCTATCTTTTTATTCTTGCAAGTAAATCTCAAGAATTTTAGTCATTTTCTAACCTGATTTGGCATAATTTTGCAATTACATTAACTTTTAGAATTCTTTTGGAATGAACTGAAACTTAACTGTATTGAGTCTTTCCATGTAGAACTTTGTGGATGTTTCCATTTAACTCTCTTTTGTTATGTATTTTAGGTTGTCATAATTTTCTTTTTTAAAAAAAATAGAACCTGAATATTTCTTGCTTATGTCAAGGTAGTTTCTGTTTTTACTAATACTGTGAATGAGATCTTTTGTTGTTTTCTATTTTATTTTCTGACCAGTTATTTTCGCTATAGAAGAAAGTTATAGGGTTTCAGCCAATTGATTTGGTACCTAGGAAAATTACTGAGCTCTTTTGTAAGTTCAAGTGTTTGTTTATCATTGTTCTTGGATTCCTGAGGTGGACAATCAAATCATCTGCAAATAATAATTGTGTCTCCCCTTCATCAATGACTTATCAATGATTTATGTTTGCTATCTTAATTACATTAAATGGAATATCTTTTTTAAAAGGTAAGTTATGGCAACAATAAAGGAAATTATATTATTTATTACTCTCCTAATACTACAGGAGGTGCTGCTCTTCGTGTACTATCATTAGGAGGAATGAATGCCAACACTGATGGTTTGATGGTGATTTTTAAAACTCATTTTGATGGTGTATTCTTTTAATCCTAGTCTAAAGAACTATGTTTTAAATTGAGGCATATGCTGAAATTCATCAAGTGAATGTTGTTAAACATCAAAATAACTATATAATTTTGTTTTCATTGTATTATTAAAAAAGTAATTCATATTAATCAATTTCTTAATATTGAAATATTTTCATATTCCTGAAATAAGGCCTACTTGGTTCATTTGTATATTCATTATGAATTGGAGATGTGCTTAGCACATAAACTGTAAGGGTCTACTGACCCCACTTTTACTCTGATCATTTCAATATACACACTTTATTGTCATATTCAATCTACTCTATGCATTTATCTATTCAGAATACTGCTCAGTATCTGTTTGTTCAATTATATCAATGAGTTCATTCAAATCCTCTGTATTTAGATTTATTTTTGTGTCTAATTGATCTAGAAAAATGGACTGGTATATAAAATCATTCACTGGGATGCATGGGTGGCTCAGTGGTTGAGCACCTGCCCCTGGCTCAGGGCATGATCCCGCGGTCTCAGGATCGAGTCCCACATTTAGGCTCCCTGCCTGGAGCCTGCTTCTCCCTTTGCCTACGTCTCTGCTTTGTCTATCTGTGTCTTTCATGAATAAATAAATAAAATCTTAAAAATAAATAAATAAATAAAATAAAATAATTCAGTATATATATTTTTAAAAATTTTCTTGTAGTTCTAATAGTTTTGCCTCAGATATTTCTTTTTTTTAACTGAAGTATAGCTAACTGCCCTATGTATTTCTAATCTATAATATTGGACTGTTATATCATTACTGGGAGCTATGTATTTTTATCAATGATTGTATCAGATTTCTTTGGTCTTAATACTTTTCACTTTTAATTTTTTCTTGGTATTAATATTGCTTCCCTTGCTTGCTTGCTTTTCATGCATGTTTTCTTAAAATATCTTTTCCATATTTTTATTTTTATGGCACCTTCTTTCCAAATTGGATTTCCTATAAACAAGCTCTTCAGGGGAAGAGTCTCTTCAGTTTAGAGTAAGCAAAAACAACCAATACGAGAAGGCCTGCTTAGAGACAAACTACAGTAGTATATTTATCAAAGATTAAATATAGGATATCACTTATAGAACTAAAAGTATATCGACATCCCATTCTGAAATGGAATATTATGTTACAATAATTTTTTTATCCTAAATATTTTAATCTTTATTTTCTAATCTTTCCAAAACAACAAATTCCATTGAGATGACCTGGTTAGCTGTGCTTCCCATAGTCCTGGACTGGCAGGGCAGTGCATTCTGAGCTACCCACTCTGTCCCTTTGGCAGCCTCAGGTCCCTGTACTCTCACCTGTCTCTCAGGAAAGCAAGAGCCTCTCCTCCCCTCCTACTTTTGCCCAAAGGAAAATGATATTGTCTCAACCAGTTGGAGTCCAAATCAGCAGAACTCTTTCCTAGGACTGCCATCTTTCCTTAAAAGGAGAGAATTGATATCTGAGCCTAGGAGGAAAGACGGAAAGAGATGCCTATCAAATAGCCTTTAAAAAGCTGGTGTGTACACCCAGAATCCTACTACAAGTTTGGCTTTGGATAAATTAACACCTTTCTATCATATTGCTGTCTTGTGTTAAATGGAGATAATAATGTCTGTTTTACAGAATTATGGGAGGCTTGTGTGAAAATCTAACAAAATGTAATGCCTACCACTTCATCAGTATTCCATAGACAGGTATTATTGATTATTCTTTATCCAAGCTTGTATGCCTTATTCCTCTTAATAGCCTAATGGTGTTCTGGTCTTGTTTGTAGAAATATCTGCTCTCATGCTTTCCTTCCTTTCTTTTATCCTTTTATTTCTCCATTTTTTAAAAGATATTATTTATTCATGAGAGACACACAGAGAGAGGAGACACATTGGCAGAGGAAGAAGCAGGCTCCCTACAGGGGGCCTCATGTGGGACACGATCCCAGGACCCCAGGATCATGCCCTGGGCTGAAGGCGATTGCTCAACTACTGAGCCACCCAGGCATCCCTTATTTCTCTATTTTTAAATTAATCATTTATTAGTTCAGAGGAAAAGGCTAAGAATTTAGAAAGTCAGAAAAAATTGATTATATATATATATATATATATATATATATATATATATATATACATTTCAGGGTGCCTGAGGGCTCAGCCAGTTAAACGTCTGACTCTTGATTTCAGCTCAGGTCATGATCTCAAGGTGAGGTCAAGCCCCACATCGGACTCTGCACTGAGTGCAGAGTCTACTGGAGGTTCTGTCTCTCTCTCTCCCTCTGCTCCTCCCCCTCTCATGCACTCTTTCTCTCTCTAATATCTATAGGTATATAGATATTAGATATCTCTCTAAAATTATATGTATATCTGTATATCTCACATTCGCATTCATTCTCAACATAACCACAGTATCATTGCCATTAGCTTGGAGTCCATGCAAATCTTAGTTCACATTTCAGCTTACCCACTTCCATCTATATAATTATTGTCTGTTTTTTAATCCTATGAAAAATGCAAATGGGCCTATAACCCCAACTATTTACACTTCAACAGGATAAGTGCAATGATCCTGCACATTTCCTTGTCTGGAAAACAGGGGTACTGATAAGGCTGATTTCCAACAAGGTTGGTACCAGAATTAAGTAAGCAAACTGGAAATTGGCTGTCATATAGAAGATCAATAAATAACACTTGCTGTTATTTTTTTAAGAAAACATAGTAATTCTCACTTTATAAATCTTTCAATGAGGCTTAAACGAGCTAATACGGAAGAAGCTTTGCAGAGGAGCAACTCTGAGATTTCTGATTTCTACTTCCCTCTTTCCCCCTCCATGCTCAGTGGGGGAAAAAAAACAAGCCACTTAGATGAGTCGATGGGCTTTCGGGCGCGCAGGCTCTGCAGGCCTCGGCCGACCGGGTGGAGGGGCGCGGGCTGCCCACCCCTTAGGGCCGCTCTGCGCCCTGGATCGGACGCGAATCCTGGCACCGCCAAGTCCCGCTCCTGGTACTGCGTGTCTCAGCTGAAGAAGATGAAGAGGTCCTCTGGAGAAACTGTGTACTGTGCACGGGTGGGCGAGAAATCCGCCTGCGGGTGACGAACGTGGGCGCCTGGCTGCGCTCTGATTCACGCAGTGGCAGCCGCGAGGTCGCGGGAGGACCGGGCTGTGACCCCCGCAGGCGCCGCCGCCCGGGCCCGCTCGACCCAGATCCAGACCGTGACGCGGGAGGAGACCGCAGCCAGCACCGGCCCCGCGGCCCCGGGATCAGGTCCCCACCGCCCCACCGGGTCGGGCCTTGCGTCCTCGGCACCAGCCACGCTTCACCACCCAGAGGCCCAACGCCTCCTCTAGGAGGTGCCCAGGTCTGCTCAAATAAACTCCTCGCGTAAAACCAAAAAAATAAAAAAATAAAAAAATAAAATAAAATAAAAATAAAATAAACGAGTTGGTGGAAACATTCATTGTGGATAATGTCTACTGTTTGTGGAAGCACAGTGAACTAGGTTATTTCCTTTAGCCAGTGCTAGTAATAAAGTCTAGCGGAAAAGAATCTCACTCAAAAATATAAGATAATGGATTCAGCTAAAGGGGTTGTGAAATCCCACTGATCTCAGCCCTGCCAACTTTTCTCCCACCATGGATGCCAGGACTCCACAGTTTTCTTCCTTACTTTTAACCTTGATGCCTGTTAAACCATCACCATTCCTGCAAGAAATGCTTCTCAGTAAGTATTCATATTTCCTCTGATGTGTGAGAGTGGAAAAGATTTAGAAGCAGATTTTTAGATTTGTGTTTAAGGATGTGTGTGAAGGAAGGAGGAGAGAAAAAAAGGAATGTGGACTCACGGAAATGAGAGGAAAAGCCACAACCCCCAATGGGGTACATACTGAAGAAAAAGACAATGTTGCTTATTCCATAACCTTGCCCAGATTTAATTCTTAGGCTCGATGTTAAGGAATCTCTACTATGTATTGCGACATGTGTGCCTCATCCTAAAGAGAGAAGTACGCGTTCTCTTACCTATGTCCTTGCTGCTACTTCAGCCTTAGTAATTTGTGATCCAAAAATGGACTTCTCTAGCTTTTCCATTCTTTCCTCATATGGTTAAATCCTTTTGAATATACCTTTGTGGAATTTACTTCAGGGAAAATGAGACAGAAATGCACATTTGGTTCAGAAGTTCTAAAATGGAAGGTGAAATTACTTACAGTTTTAGGTAGTGATTGCATAAAATAGCTTCCCAGAATGGACATGGAAAAGAGAAAAAAGAAAGGAGAAAAAAGAAAACAAACCCTCTTTCATTTGAACAATTATCCTCAAAGACAACAAAACAACAGGCATTTTGAGTGAAGTTTTTTTTAGGACATACCCACACATTCTACCTATATTTATATCTATATCTATATCTATCTATGGTATTCTGGGATTGGGGAGGATGGGATTGTTGAAAGTTCAGGTAAAGAAGCCATAATTCAAAGTAAGCAGCAATAAGATAGAAAATCCTTCTTATTATGGTTTCAGATAAATGCATGAGTTGCTCTGTTCTTTTTTCAGGTTTAAATATAAGATATTGAATTTCATGTTTATATGCAATGCACAGCATAGAACACATACATTTCTCCAGGCATAACCACACATGTGACAAGACTCTCAAGACCCAGCAGGGAGCTCCTATAAGGAATGTTGACTGAGTGAGATTTCACATTTCAGCCATCAATTCAGTTTCTCCATGTTCCTGAAATCTCATTGTTACACTCAGGATTTGTCTCCTCCTAGGGATCACTTTCAAAGCATGTCATTTTCTATGACAAGACAGAGTAAAATGTTGATGAGTTTGGATTTCTTTCCCCAGACTCTCAACTTTTCTTTCTTCTAGTTTAGCATCTCACTCCTTGATTATATCAGATTCCATATTAGAAATACCTGCTTGATATTGAGATATATCAAAGGTGCTGACTGAGAAGTCATTAGGTACTGCTTAAACTCCATCTTTAATCACTACCACATTTAAAACATTTAATAGTGTCATTAGGAAAAAATCAGAAAGCACTTGAAAATGTCAAATAATGATAAATCCAGATTTTAGTGAGCCTGTCAGGTATTATTACCCCACTCCTGATACCAGTACTAGAAGGATGAGTTAATTTTTCAATATATTCAGAAATAAAATTTCCGACTAAAATATGAACTTGATGTCCTATTTTGGTCTGTTCTTTCTCACTTTTTTGTGTTCTTTTTTTCTTGAAAGACTCTAATGAATTTTTAAAAATGATTACAATTTTCAAAGTTCTCACTTAAAAGTAATGATATAAAATTTCTTAATCGGGAGAAAGTCTTGGGAAAGAGCAGTAATTTTCCAAATCAAAAGATTAAAATAATTTATTTTAAAACTATTAAATCAGGACTAACTAGTACTTCATTCATTTTATTATACTGAAATGAAATCATCAGTAAGGCACCTCAACATTTCGTATTAATAAATTACTGTAGGGGTGCCTGGGTGGCTCAGTCAGCTGAGCATTGGACTCTTGGTTTCAGCTTGGGTCATGATCTCAGGGTCATGGGATCAAGCCCCACATTGGGCTCCATGCTCCATGGAGATTCTGCTTCAGATTCTCTCTCTCTCCCTCTCCCTCTGCCCCTCCCCCGATTCACACACATGCACACACACTCCTTAATAAATAAATAAATAAATAAATAAATAAATAAATAAATAAGTCTTTAAAATAAAATAAATTATTTTTTTTTCTTTTCAAAGATTTTATTTATCTATTCATGAAAGACACAGAGAGAGAAAGAGAGAGAGAGAGAGAGGCAGAGACACAGGCGGAGGGAGAAGCAGGCTCCCTGCAGGGAGCCCGACCTGGGACTCGATCCTGGTTCTCCAGGATCACCCCCTGGACCGAAGGCGGCACCAAACTGCTGAGCCACTGAGGCTGCCCAAAAAATAAAATAAATTACTTTAGACAGCTCCATATGATAGGGCAAAAAGAGGGGACACCACTAGTCACATACTTATTTTTCAATTAGTAGGTTTCCTAAATAAATCATTCTGTATATTGAGAATTTTGCTTCAGTGGGAAAGGTGCCACAATTATTTGTTTTCATCTTGCTGTTAAATCAGAGTATGTTCAATATAAAAAATAAATTGCATATTACATACAAATCTATTGATAAAATTCACTAGAGAACTATGATATTTGTCCTAGAGGGTGAGAGATTCAGAGTTCCTACTTTCCAGGAAAAATATGTGTCTTGTCATGATATGTTTCTTATGCCTTCTACAAATCTTTACTTTAAAATAGCTGTTAGATTTTATGCTCCTGCAAGGAGAAAACCTGAATTCACAAACAGAGGCACATGACATGAGATACATTAAAAATATTTTGCAAATAGAATATGCCAGAGTTAGCAGAAAAGTCTGCTTTGGGGTAAACTTCTATTATGAATAAAATTGTTGTTTGTCACTTTCATTTTACTGGGAGGCAAATTAGTCATTGCATAGCTTGTTCCATTTTTTTCTTGAAATCAGGTCACTTAATCCCTTCTGGGATATATTCAGAATGAGAGCTATATTTTCTTCTCAGATTAATCTGGAGAGAATTCCAAGTTGCAGGTCTTCATATAATAGGGCATATGAAAATGGAGTCTAAAGTGTCTGACACTTTTAATGATATAACTTCATTCACAATGGCATTACTTGTGGATATAATTTAAATGAAAATGTAGGCGAACCAAATCCCCATATGACCTCAGCAACTCTAAAATTATATTCCTGTAATGGGCTTTATAGCTCCTCTACCTAAATACAGCTGGTAACCTCTAAATGCCAGCATTTGTGGATGGAAATCTATTTTTGAGCACAATATATCATCTGTTCTGAGGATATAATAGTTATTATTCATTCTTCTTGGACAAGAATCCATGTTTCATAATATTTATGATTTAAAGTTACAGCTAACTTAATGCAAGAAATTCAAAAGTTTGGACAGTCAGTGTTTTATTTACTATTCAGTTTTCTTCATTTTTCTAAATATGATGGCACACTGAGGAGGAAAGGTAAGATTGCTTCAGTCCCCTGACTTAAAAGCTGAGAAACAACTACATAATTCTTAAACTAATTTATCTCTAAGAGAAATCTGCAAGACAGAATATTTCCTGTCTTCATAAAAGAATCAAAATATGGATTTTAATGAATGCTAGTTAGGGCCCTAATCGTATAGGAAAGAGATCTAGACAAAATCAAGATGGATGGATGGATGGATAGATAGGTAAATAGACAGATAGATAATTATCAAACGGTCTGTAGTGAAGGACCAATTTATTTTGTTTTTGATTTCCAATCAGTCAAGGATGTGGAATTTTGCAAAATAAAATAAAAATGATTCATAGTAAGTGAAATAAAAAAAAAAAAAAAACAAGCAAAGACATATAAGCTACAAGCCTAGATTTTAATTATTGGATTCAACAGCCAAAGAAATAACACTGAAACGAACATTTTCAGAAAAAGAATACGAGAGGTGCCTGGGTGCAAGGCACAGTTGGTTAGGCAGCCAACTCTTGGTTTTGGCTCAGGTCATGATCAAGGTTGTGAAATTCAGCCTCACGTCAGGCTCCATGCTCAGCACAGTCTGCTTAAGATTCTCTTCCCTCTCCCTCTGCCCCTCCCCCTCATATAAATAAATAAACTTTTAATTAAAAAAAAAGAAAAAGAATAACAAGAAAATTAATACCAAAGCTTCCAAACGTTTACTGTCCACTTCTGTACTTTTCTTGCCACAGCCAGACACCAGTCCAAGGATCACACTTTGGGAAGCACTGAGAAGAAACATTCTTGCCTCGCCTTTATCCTTACTTATTTTGCATTTGGTACATATTACAGTATTTGTAAACAGTGTGCCAGCAGCAGTATTTTAGTATAAAACAAGTCACTTTTTTTTTTTCCTATCTGGCTAACTTTAATCTGTTAGCTAAGGATGATGCCAGGAGGCTGGGGAAGGAGGTTTGCCCCAAAAATATAAGGTGAGGTTCAACCTAAAGAAATATAACCCAATAAGAAAGGAAAGCACCATGAGCTATTTAATGGAGTGCTTCCTCACTGTGGTCACTGATTAGTGGGGTGTCACAGACTTCTTTCAAGGTGCAATTCCTAGGTGCACCAAAGAACATCAGCAGACTGAATAAATGTTTTTTGTGTGTATGAATTCTCCCACATTTCTAATCAATGAGTGCAGCTGTGATTAATAAAATATTTGTTTTAAAATCCTATCTAAACTAATAGTAATTATATACTTCTATGTATATATTCTGACTGTAAATTCTAGAGATACAACTACAGTCAAAGGGGGTGGAACTCAGAAAGAAGGAAATACTAGCAAACATTTTTAGAAAGGTACCAACAAGGATAGCTGGCATGGCTGGAGAAGGCGGTGGGTGTAAAGGAAATCTGAGTTTGTGTTGGAGGAATATGTGTGACTTTTTTTTTTTCATAGAAGTCATTTTAGAGGGAGGGAGTAAGAAGTGAGAACTTAAAGCCACAACGAACTCCTTATGGAAAATGAAACAGATCACAGGGGTGAGTTAGTTGAGAAGGAAAATGTATAGCTTGGTTGTGGAGACTTGGAACACTAGTTTATTTTTTTAAGACTTTATTTATTCATGACAGACAGAGAGAGGGAGGCAGAGGTGGAGGGAGAGGTAGGCACCCCGTGGAGCAGGGAGCCCCAGGCGGGACTGATCTCAGGACTCTGGGATCATGACCTGAGCTGAAGGCAGACAACCGACGGAGCCACCCAGGTAACTCTGAAACACTAGCTTATGATGGACTTTCTTCCGTTACATCAGGGATAGCAAAACCATCAATGACTGATGTCACAGACACATGTGCTGGGACAATGGCAGACATTTATTATTTCTGCCCCAGAGCTGTGGTTTCAAAACCTATGTGAAAGTCGAAAAAAATTACAGATTTTTAAAAATTCAGCTCTACAAGGCCCATAGCATTTACCAAGTGGTCTGTGTAATAGAGGAGAGTTAGTCTTTTCCAGTACATAAATGTGAGATATAGGATGGAAAGCTATGTACTAGATGCAGGGTGGGAAAGAAGCCAGAACACGAGCTGATGGAGAGCTGTAACAAAATAAATCCTCCCCCCGCCACACACACACACACTAAAAACCTCATTTGAGAACATTCCAAAATGTCATGGAATATTAAGTCTGATAATTAGTTTTAAGATACTATAGCCCAACTTTCATGTTAATAATATACAAAGACACATGGATGTTAAGCCTCTTGCTCCCAAAACATTTGTTAGCAAATTAAAGAATAGGAATTAGAATCACACTTAGTTGTTTTCCAGATTTTCCATTTTCATTTCTGACATCAGTAGAATTTAGTAAATCATTAAATGGGAAGAGCAGGATTGAGAAGTCACAGATAAACCTAAGATTTTGAGACTGAATTACTGGAAGAATAATAGGCTGTCAGTAGAGGAATGTATTTTAATTTCAATAACAAAATATTTGTCAATGAAATGGGCCATTAGTAAAATTTTTATTAGTAAAAGTGTTTCTCCCTCAAGTACACTAGATGATACATTCTATTAGTCAGGAAATGCTAAGTTGAGCTACAGTAAAAAAAGATCCCCCAAATCTCAATAACTCAACATGACGAAAGCTTATTTCTTGCTTTCAAAAAGTGCACTCCTGGGTACAAATGAACTTCAAGGACAGCTTTCCTACACCTACAGATGTCAACTCAACATTCCAGGCTCCTTAACCTACCAATTAAATGCTTCTATCTAGAAATGACACAGCACTTCACTCACGTTTCTTTGGATGAAGCAACTCACATGGCTATGCCAACTTCAAGGGAGAGGAGTGGTGTAATAGTCCCGCACAATTGGAAGAGGGAGTCTGGTCAATAGTCATAATGCTACCAACATAACAGGTCCAATAAGATTTAAAAGAGGTATAGATGAATGTGCCCCAAATGACAATTATCTGATATGTGAGTGAGTGAGTGAGTGTGTTCTCCTGACCTCTTTGGACTAAAAGTCATGTGTAGCTTTTATGTGATCCCTGGACGGATTCTAGTCCTCAGGAATGTAAATAATCACTAAATCTGTGTTTTTCTACTTTTCCATATGGTACATAGCTCAAAGGGAAATGCTGTAAAGGAAAAGTCCATTTCGGATCAAGACTGGGATATGTTTTATGACAGCATTATGCCAAATAAACAAACATAAATTTAAAAGACATCAGTTTAACAAAGTAAAATTCTAATTTTCCTATAAAGTGGAAACACAAAGATTTACTGGCTTTCCAATTTTGAAATCTAGTTAAATATGTGCATGTATATCCCTTTTTTGTTGGTTAGAATGCTGGTGTTTGGAACTTATCTTCCTGAAGGATTTTTAAGGAATCCTTAAAAGACTGTCTGAAGTAGGGATGTCTGGGTAGTACAGTTGGTTAAGCATCTGATTCTTGGTTTCAGCTCAGATCATGGTCTCAGGATGGTGAGATCCAGCCCCACATGGAGCTCCACCTTCAGAGAGAAGTCTGCTTGAGACTCTCCCTCCCTCTCCTTAGGTCCCTCCCACTCATCCTCTCTCTCTCACTCTCTCTCTCTCTCTCATAAACAAATGAATCTTTTTTAAAAACTGCCCATGCACTAATACAACATATCACATCAGCTTCCTTGTTTTTTATTAGAGTTCAATTTGCCAGCATATAGCATAACACCCAGTGCTCATGCTGTCAAGTGCCCCCCTCAGGGCCTGTCACCCAGTCACCCCAACCCCCCGCCCACCTCCCTTTCCACTACCCCTTGTTAGTTTCCCAGAGTTACGGGTCTCTCATGTTCTGTCTCCCTCACTGATATTTCCCACTTATTTTTCTCCTTTTCCCTTTATTCCCTTTCACTATTTTTTGTATTCCCCAAATGAATGAGACCATATAATGTTTGTCCTTCTCCGATTGACTTACTTCACTCAGCATAATACCCTCCAGTTCCATCCACATTGAAGCAAATGGTGGTTATTTGTCATTTCTAGTGGCTGAGGAATATTCCATTGTATACATAGACCACAGCTTCTTTATCCATTCATCTTTCGATGGACACCGAGGCTCCTTCCACAGTTTGGCTATTGTGGACATTGCTGCTATGAACATTGGGGTGCAGGTGTCCAGGCATTTCACTGCATCTGTATGTTTGGGGTAAATTGCCAACAGTGCAATTGCTGGGTCGTAGGGCAGGTCTATTTTTAACTCTTGCAGGAACCTCCACACAGTTTTCCAGAGTGGCTGCACCAGTTCACATTCCCACCAACAGTGCAAGAGGGTTCCCCTTTCTCCACATCCTCTCCAACATTTGTTGTTTCCTGTCTTGTTAATTTTCCCCATTCTCACTGGTGTGAGGTGGGATCTCATTGTGGTTTTGATTTGTATTTCCCTGATGGCAAGTGATGCAGAGCATTTTCTCATGTGCATGTTGGCCATGTCTATGTCTTCCTCTGTGAGATTTCTGTTCATGTCTTTTGCCCATTTCATGATTGGATTGTTTCTTTGCTGTTGAGTTAATAAGTTCTTTATAGATCTTGGAAACTAGCCCTTTATCTGATACGTCATTTGCAAATACCTTCTCCCATTCTGTAGGTTGTCTTTTAGTTTTGTGGACTGTTTCTTTGCTGTGCAGAAGCTTTGTATCTTGATTAAGTCCCAATAGTTCATTTTTGTTTTTGTTTCCCTTGCCTTCATGGATGTATCCTGCAAGAAGTTTCTGTGGCCAAGTTCAAAAAGGCTGTTGCCTGTGTTCTCCTCTAGGATTTTGATGGACTCTTGTCTCACATTGGATGATCCTTCATCCATTTTGAGTTTATCTTTGTGTATGATGTAAGGAGTGATCTAGTTTCATTCTCCTGCCGTGGCTGTCCAATGTTCCCAGCACCATTTATTGAAGAGACTGTCTTTTTTCCAGTGGATAGTCTTTCCTGCTTTGTCGAATATTAGTTGACCATAAAGTTGAGGGTCCACTTCTGGATTCTCTATTCTGTTCCATTGATCTATGTGTCTGTTTTTGTGCCAGTACCACACTGTCTTGATGAACCCAGCTTTGTATACAACCTGAAATCTGGCATTGTGATGCCCCCGGCTCTGGCTATTCCAGAGCTGGCTATTCGGGGTCTTTTCTGATTCCACACAAATCTTAAGATGATTTGTTCCAACTTTCTGAAGAAAGTCCATGGCATTTTGATAGGGATTGCATTAAATGTGTAAATTGCCCTGGGTAAGATTGACATTTTCACAATATTAATTCTTCCAATCCATGAGCATGGAGTATTTTTCCATCTCTTTGTGTCTTCCTCAATTTCTTACAGAAGTGTTCTGTAGTTCTTAGGGTATAGATCCTTTACCTTTTTGGTGAAGTTTATTCCTAGGTATCTTATGCTTTTGAGTGCAATTGTAAATGGGATTGACTCCTTAATGAGACTGAAGAAAGAGAAATTAAAGAGTCAATTCCATTAACAATTGCACCCAAAAACATCAGCTTCCTTATATCTAAACCATAACGTCACAGGATAATTTGGGGAAAAATAAATTGAAATTAAAACAAAATAGACATGAAGTTTAAATTCTCAAACCCCAAATATTGGCTGGGTGGCCACAACAACAAATAACTCAAAACTGAAAAATCATGGTGATCAGCAAGTAATTTGTGACCATAGTGCCAAAAGATCACAGCGCATTTCTAGAGAGTTAATGGGTTGTAGAGGTACGTCTTTTTTATTTCCCACTCTCAAAATGTTGGAAACCATAATGTCACCAGGAAAAGTTGTTGCCTGATTATTTACACAGATTATTTGAGGCTGGCATTTTGTGAATTTCATGCCCTAAAGTTGGTTCTCTTTGGCCCAAAATGAAGAACAGTAAAAAGGTCTTCCCAGACCCCTGTTTTCCTGTGAGGGTTGCACTTCTACAAGCAGACAATGGTATCTCGTCACATGTTGCCACCCCATTGCCTTATAAAATGGCAGAGCAAGGAGCTTCCAGTGTACCTGCGTGCAAATTTCTCTGAAGTGGAATTTCCCGGACACAGGTGCTATGCATGTACAACTGGATTAGCATCACCAACTTTTCCAAAGTGGTTTTGCCAATTTCCTCTCCCACCATTGATGTCAGAGAATCCCTTTGTTCTATGAAGTGCAAACAAGGGCAACTCACCTAACTGCATACATCACACTCGGTGAAGAAGTTTATGTCCAGGGAAACTCGCAGAGACGGGATCAGTATGGGTGAGTGGGTCTCCTCTTGTTCCCATCACTTTCTGGGATGACCAGAAGCCAATTCTGGGAGAGAAATGCCCACATCCTGGTCTGAGAGATATTAGGAATTACTCTTGAGAAAGCACCAGTCTTTCTTTTCATATGTTCGGACTCTAATACAACAAAAATAGGATATGGCAGAGTCTTGGCTCCAGTTCTTTCCTGTCAGCTCAGAGTCAATAGTTGGAGGTATGGCAGCTGCCCTTCCCTGGTGTGACCTGACATCTGCAGTCCAAGCCTTCAGGCGACCCCTTAAGTGCTCAACCAGAGCCAGATTCCATGAAGCTTTCAAAGACGCCAGTTCCTTTTCTGCAAGGTCAGTCTTCAGGGCACCGGTCTTGGATAACTTAACTGAAACCTTCCATTCCACATTCCTTTATTTCTGTTGTCACTTTGCTACTAATTTCTAACTTAATTATGTTGAAGTTAAGGCTACATGATACATATGATTATAAATCTTTGAAAGCTGAGACTTTCTAACCTAGCCTATTGTTAATTTTTATCAATTTTCTATGTGTTACCGGCAACAATATTTTGAATGTCTGCCATATCACCTAATTATGTTGCTCAAAACTTCCACAGCTTTAAAAAATAAAACAAAAAAGCAAAACTTCCATAGCCTTATTTTTGCTTGATTAACCTATTTATTACTTAGGTGTGTGGAAATCTCTCAATAAGCTGATGAACTTTTAGCTTCTTCCAATGTAGCTTTATAAATTTTCAGTGATTGGGCAGCCTGGGTGGCTCAGCGGTTTAGCACCACCTTCAGCCCAGGGCGTGATCCTGAAGACCTGGCATCGAGTCCCACGTGAGGCTCCCTGCATGGAGCCTGCTTCTCCCTCTGCCTGTGTCTCTGCCTCTCTCTCTCTCTCTCTGTCTCTCATGGATAAATAAATACAATCTTTAAAAAATCTTTTTTTTTCAGTTATTTATTTTAGGTCTATTTTGTAAGAACCATTAAGTTTATAATTTACCTTTCTGGTAAATACAAACTTTGGCCAATATGTAAATGATACTCTTCCTCTCTTGTAATGCTTTTTATTTAACTCAATTTTGCTTATATTATACCCCTACCAACTTTCTTTTAGTTAGTATTTGACATATATTTGTTATATACTTCCACTTTTCAAATTTTTGTGACCTCTTTCAGAAAGCATTCTTTTTTTTTTTTTTTCTAGAAGGAAAATATCTTTTAATTTTAGTCGGGAATTTAGCTCTTTACCATAATTGATTGTGAGGGCTGATACATTGATTTTTATTTTTCTGAGGTTATTTTCTACCCACTTGTTCTATTTGTTTCTTGATGCATTTGTTTACTCTTTCTGTATGTCACTTGAGCTGAGGTCTTTTTCCCCTATTCCATTTTTAACATTTACTAGTTTGGACGTTCTGCATTCAATTTCTATTTTTTTTAGGTATTCATCTGGAAATTTTAACATGCATTCTTAGCTTAAGATGTTTAATCAGTAGTTTAATTCTTTTCCTAAATAAGAGATGCACTTTAAAGTAATTAGCTCCAGGTACTTGTCCTTTCAAGTTAGTTTTGGTTATCCAGAATATAGGTCTATGTTGATTTTTTTGACCTCCCAAATTAGCTATTATTATTGTTACCTCTAATCAATGTTTTCATTTCAGGCCTACCCTCTACAATCATTTTCTTCCTACCTGATGTGCTTCCTTTGTGCTTATAAATTGTTTTTGTCTAAAACTGTCTTTGTTTCACGCTAGCTCTTCCTCAAGTAACACGCTTATAGATTGGTAAGTATTTTCTCTTAGCACTTTATAGATCTTACTCTCTGACTCCTGCCTTCCATTGTTGACTTGAGAAGCCAGCTGTCAGTCTAATCATTATTCTTTTGTAAATGAATTGTCTTCTTTTTAAAAATAACGGATTATAAGATCTTCTGTCTTCAGTTTACTACACATTCACTACCATGTATCTAGATGAGTTTCTTTTTGTTCATTTTTCTTGGGATTCATTGGAACTCTTCAATCTGAGGACTGGCATCTTTTGATCAATTCTGGAGACATCTTAAGCATTATCTTTTAAGAACACTGTGACTCCCTTTCTTTCCTTTGTCTCTGTTTATACAAACAGCCTTCATGTATCTAAAGCACTCTTTCATATTTTCCATTCCCTTGTCTCTCTGTATTGCATTCTGGGTAATTTCTTCAGCTCTCACTTCCAGTTTGCTAAGTAGCTCTTCAGTTGTGTCTAATCTGCTGTTAAAACAATCCATTGGACAGCAAATCCATATCTGAAACTTTATGCCTTGAAAAACACAAGTCCACACAGGTTTTGTAAAGGACATTCCTTATAGCCTTATTTGATATAAAAAAAGGAGGGATCCCTGGGTGGCGCAGCGGTTTGGCGCCTGCCTTTGGCCCAGGGCACGATCCTGGAGACCCGGGATCAAATCCCACGTTGGGCTCCCGGTGCATGGAGCCTGCTTCTCCCTCTGCCTGTGTCTCTGCCCCCCCCCCCCCTCTCTCTCTGTGTGACTATCATAAATAAATTAAAAAAAAAAAAGGAGAGAAAACTAAATACTTCTCAGTAGGGAAATGGTCCAGTAAATCACACATGTCCATTCAATTAAAATTAACACTACGTGACCACCTGAATCAAGGTTTGGCTTCATATATTCCAACTAGGATCAATGCCCATCTACATATAGTGGAAAAATATAAATTCCAGTGTGTGTGTGTGTGTGTGTGTGTATGTGTGTGTGTGTATGTCAACAGAATGGTCTAAAAGTGCCTACTTGAAATTGATATGTGCTTTTAGTATAAAATATACTCTGTATTTCAAAGACCTGTATACAATAAAAGAAAATGAATCCATTAATAATCTTACATTGATTGCATATTATAATCATACTTTAGATATCCTGGGTTAAATTAAGTATGTTAGTAAAATTAATTTCACTTGTTTCCATCTTTTTTGTTTCAAGTAGATATTTTTAAATTACATATTATTTAAAAAGCTGTTGGTTTTATAATTTAAATTTTATTTTACATCTCTAGAATTGCCCTCCAATTTTTACTGGTAAAGGCAATATTGATATTCTCCTTTTCTCAGTCACACTTTCAGCATTCTTTTAATTCTTTGACTATATCCATCACACATTTCATAATTATTACCTGGTAATTCCAATACTGACTGTCATTACAGGCATGATTCTGAAATGTGTTATTTCTGCTGACTGTCTCCTATGGTGGCTTATTTCCTCTTGTATTTATTAATGCTTGGAACTTTGGGGAAACTCTGGATGTAATTTACATTTCTCCAAGGCAAATTTGCATTTTCTTCTACCAGGAATGTGGAACTCTACCATCCTAGCACAAATTAAAACTAATGTTCATCTAATGAGTTTAGGGGAAAGTTACATGGACAGTGTGATTTTTTTCACTTTTTATTAAAGTATGATATATAGGGGATGCTTGGGTGGTTCAATGGTTAGGCATCTGCCTTTGGCCCAGTGCGTGATCCCGGAGTTCCGGGATCGAGTTCCACATAGGGGTCCCTGCGGGGAGCCTATGTCTCCCGCATCCTATCTCTCTACCTCTCTCTTTCTGTGTGTCTCTCATGAATAAATAAATAAAATATTTTTAAAATAAATAAAGTATAATATATATGCACAGAAATGTGTTCCCATCATAAGCAAAGGACTCAATAAATTTTCACAATCTAAGCATATCTGTGATATTAGCATCCATATCAAGAAGCAATATTATAGGTACGTACAAGTAGAAGATCTCCACAGGCTCTATGTATATGTAGATACACACACACACACACACACACACACACTCATTGGTACTCAGAGAAAGGCTGCAGCTCATGTCCTCAATGTTTCTTCTATTGATACAGCCCCTGTTTCCTGGGGCTTGTCTCTGCTTTCTCACTTTTTGGGTTCCAGGCTTTGCACTTTGTCTACTTTGTGAGTGGCCAATTTAAACTCTGGCTTCAGGCAATTGGGGAAGTGCAAATATCCTCACTGAAACATCGTTTCTAGCACTTTAATATTCTCCAAATTTGAGCTCTTTTCTTGCTTGCTTCTGACCCTAGCAAAAGGTCCCCATAAGCTCAGAAATGTACAACGTATATACATTTATACACATACACACACACACATAAGCACACACATGGATAGAGACAGAAATGTTGATTTTAACATTTAAACCGGCAATAGGAAATCAGTACAGTAAAATATCATAAATGATAAAGATGAAAAATTCCACAGCATTACAAATCTTACTTTTTTAGAGAGTGTTTTAATAATATGTGAAAATGCCCACAATATTATTAAAAAGAAAACAATGATTCAAAACCTGTAAAATGTGATCTCAAATTTGTAAAAAAATATTTATGTGTACAGATCTAAACTATAGGAAAGAAATGAATTTAAGTATTAACAGTGATTTCTCTCTGAGGAATGGACTCAAGCATTCTTTCCTTATACTTTTCTATATTTCATACAAGGTACACATCCTCATTTTATAATATGAAGAACATTAGGAAGAATTAGGGAAAAAGAGTAGGAACCAGAAAACATTTTTCCTATCCACCTGCCCTCCTTGTCACACATTCAGACTATGTCCATGACATGTGAGAAACTAGAAAAAACAGAATAGTCCCAATAATGCTCAACAAGCAAAATCTTCAGTGAAGTGGGCAGCACACTTCTCTGCCTCCTACACATGCTGATTACCAACAAATGGAAAGTGTGACTTCATTGAGGAGGAAGCTTTTGACTCTTCTACCCATGGGTTTTCCTTTATGTTGTAGCATTAAGCTGCCTTCCTCCGAACAGCACACTGCAGGTATAGAAGAGATATAACAAAACTTTTCATATCCTTTCATTTAAGACTCAAAATTTTTTGGTTTCTCAGCTTAATGGACTTTGTGGAATACTGGAAGGCAAACAATTCAGGAAAAGAGAAAAACAATAGTTTTGTTTTGTTTTTTATTTTACCAATTTATATTATTTGCAGATAAATTATTAGGAGGAATTGTGCCTTTTTTCCAATCTACCACGCTTGAGCTGCACTCATACTTTTTTGGGCAGTCATTAGAAAGTAGGACCCATTATTTAAGACCACTTTTAAGACATGACAAAAAAATAACAAAAAGATGGAAATAGTTTGCCTACAAGAATGCTTTTATGAGTTTCTTTTTGGAACTGTGAATAAGGTACTTCAATCTCTAAGATCTTGCAATTTAAACATGGTACACACACCAGCAGGATTAGGATCACATGGGTGCCTGCTGGTAATGTGGGTTCTCAGGCCCCACCCCAGACCTGAATCAGAATCCCCGGGAATCCACGGTTTAACAACTTCCCTAATGATTCTTATACACACTAATATTTCAAGACCACTTGAGAGTATCCAAAAATAACCAGGCAATCACAGTTCAAATAGAAGAGAAAAGGAGACAATTTAGTCTGAATTCCTTTCTCATATGGAAGTTTCCTGTAAGCCTTCATCTTAGTGGTCACAATTAAGTATGAGAACTCTATGTCCATCAATAAACAGAGGTTACAGCTGCATTTAAGCCACATTGCCCATAACTGCTTCCCTTCCAGAGTCAAAACCCAGGAATGGACTTTTTGTTCAATTTCTTCTTTCGTCCTCTTTGGAGAGATGCAACTTTGAACTAAGTGTCACTGCTGGGAACTGCTTTGTGTCTGCCATAAATTGTGTCTTTCTCTCCATGACTCTCTGGTGAGGCAGTGCAAAAATAGGGTCAAAACCAACAAAAAATTCAAGGAAACAGGAAACACTGTAATCATAGGAGTTGGCCACCTTAATTTACTTTTTTTTTCCTTATGCACTGCCATGCTATATGATTTTCTACCCTCCTTTTTAGAGTTATGGTTGATTGAACCATAAAAAATGTTTTAACAATAAGCATGTGATAGACTATGAAAAATAAGTGGAAAATCTAAACTATGCCTTTGGAATCTTCTTTTTTTTTTTTTTTTTAGTATCATTTGCCACTAAGAACCAACACTTTTATCAATCCAACTTTTGAAAAATGTCGATTAATTATTTACCATGTGTTAGGAAGATTTCAAGGCAACAACTTCCTCCCATAAAAGTATATTTATCCTATTTCCTATTCTCTCAAATGCTACATTATTATAACATATGAAATTCTATCATATTAATGTGTATGGATGACTGGGCTCCACATATTTTTCTCTCTTGCTCCTATTTCAGTTATTTATTACCACAATAATGCTGCATAAGAAAAAAATCACAAAACCTCAGTGGCATAATATATCAGCATTTACTGCTCATACGTCATGCATGGGTCAGGGGATCTTCTCAGGAGACTCTGTGTCTTGGCTCGGTTTGCTCACTTGTCTGTGGCCACTGGCTGTCCATTGACCTAGACCATACTCAACTGGGCTGACTGGGCACTTCTGGTCCACTACATGTATCCGTCCGGCCTTGAGGCCTCTCCTCAAGGAGATGACACAGACATAAGAAAGAGCAAGCCCCCTTGAGTGATAAACTTGGAACCATGGAACTGGCACTTCTGCTTTATTCTATTGGTCAAAGCCAACAGTTACATGGTCATGTCCAGAGTCAGGGAGGGGACACTTGAAAGTTACATGGAAGAGCGGGTGGGTACAAGGAGGGTGAAATATCAGGGTCATGTTTACAATCAATTTACATGCCTCCTCAACCAACCCATCAATACGACCTGTCAATCCCACCTTAGAAATATTTTTCATGGGACAACTGGGTGGCTCAGTGGTTGAGTGTCTGCCTCTGGCTCCCGTCCTGATCCCAGGGTCCTGGGATCAAGTTCTACATCAGGCTCCCCACAGGGAGCCTGCTTCTCTCTCTGCCTATGTCTCTGCCTCTCCCTCTGTATCTCTCATGAATAAATAAAAATCTTTTTTTAAAAAAAAGTAATACTTTTCACATCTGTCCAATATTCTCTCTCTTACTCCTACCACCACTTCAGTTCACTATGACCTCTTGGCTTTAGCCTTCTAACTGTTCTGTCCACATATTTCTTGTTCATTGCTCCTTAGACTATTCTCAAAACAGAAGTCAGAAGAATCCTTTTAAAGAAGAAAACCTACCATTGCTTCTTGGCCTTTTGGCTAAGAACAAGTGAAAAGAAAACCTACCATGGCCACTCATGTGCTCAAGTCCACCCCATGGTTTCCTATTGCTCTCAGGACAAAGGTGGGCATCCTGAATATGGTATATAAGGCTCTGAGCCATGTGAATGTGGAGCTTGCCTCTCTCTTCAACCTTATGTAGCTCCCTTGTACACTCTGGACTCCAACTGGACTGGTTTTCCATCACTTCCTTCAATGCTGCACTTCTCCACATCACAAGGCTTTTACACCTGCGGGTCCCTCTGCATCAAATAATCTTTGCCTAGTTCAGCTCTTTGTATCCATCAGATCACCTTTCAAACATCACTTCCTCACCCTACTCAATCCCCTGGCACTATAACAGGGTGTTCTACTTTTATTCTCTCAAAGCTGCTTGTAATTTTCCATCACCATCCTTATAAGTTAACTAACAATTACTTGTTATTAATTGATTAACATCCATCCCTCACCAAACTATAAAACTCCATGTGTCAGAGGTCATGTCTCTAAGTTCAGTGTGGTTTCCTAAAACATTTATCAAACTATAAAAAAATAAATTCCATCTTACTTAATTTTGAATATAAGATTTCTCATATCTTGAACTTAAATAAAATGTGCTGTGTATCTAGATTCATTTTTTTAAAGGCATTTCAAATAAATGCAGCAAAACAGCAATAATTTCTCTGCCTTCCAGATTTATCAGCCAAATCCTCTCTTTCATTTGAGCACATATGCCTTGCCCCTGGGAATAAAACCATGAAACAGATTAACCAGATTGCCGGTAAAATTATTCTTGAAGGTTTCTGTTTATTCTTTGGTCATTTCAAAAATGATTCTGTATGTCCTCTGTAGGGGGGGAAGCATAAATTCAAGTCTGCGCCTATACTCAGTCAGCCCCACAGAACATGGTTTGACTCAGTTTAGACTTTGATTCAAACTGGACCAGAGTCCTCCTGGCAGTATGTAATTAGGACACAAAGATATTAAGCTGTATGCAACTGGAAGGTCAGGTAAATTTTAGGATTCCTTTTTTTAGGGAGCTACTCAGTACAGTGTATGAAAAAGGAAAAAAGAATGGGATTCCTGGGTGGCTCAGTGGTTGAACATCTGCCTTTGGCTCAGGGAGTGATCCCAGGGTTCTAGGATCAAGTCCCACATCGGGCTCCCTACAAGGAGCCTGCTTCTCCCTCTCCCTATGTCTCTGCCTCTCTCATGAATGAATTTTTTAAAAAAATCTTAAAACAAAGAAAAGGAAAGGAAAAAAGGAGAATAGAGGATATTCATAAGAAAATCAGGGAATACTTGTGGTGGAACAGGCAAGGAGGAGAGAGTATTCAAGGCTCAGGCCCTGATGTCAGAACCAAGACGTCCTTGGTTCCTGAGGCCATTTATTTCCAAGTCCATGCCTGAGAAAGCTTGGCTGTGTTGTCTATCCTGTATTCCAAGAGAATTCCTTCAATCTCCATAATAAATTCCTTTACTGATTCAGAGTGCCTGTTTCTTACAAGAAAATAATTTCTAGCCAAGACAGAGATATTCAAGAGAAAAAAAAGTGCCTGGTAAACAACTCAAGGCCCAGGGATTATTGCTTTTTGCCTTTTCAGAGTTTCACTAGAAAGTCTGGGTCCTTTTGTTCTTAGGATGTGAGTCTGACTTTACCTAAGCACTTACTTCTTATGGCAAATTGCAACCCTAAAGGGGAGCCTCTTATGGGAGAATCAGATACATTTAGTAGTATCAGAAAAGAACTTTCAAGGAGTTCTTTTACTATAGCTGTACATAGGAGCCACTTGTAAAATTTATAAGAACACAGAAGTTAGGGCTCAGCCACTCTGATTCAGTAGATCTAGAATGAGGAGAGAGCCAGTAGACTGACATCCACAGGCAATTGTTGTGCACAGCCTCAGTTAAAACTACAGTGCCTAGGAAATCAACCCACCAATCCTTCCATTAAAGGTGAAATTGGTGAGGCTATTATCAATTAACTATTGCTCTGTAACAAACAACCCAAAAACTCAGTGGCTTTAAAATAGTAAGAAATAGGGCAGCTGGATGGCTCAGTGGTTGAGCGCCTGCCTTCGGCCCAAGGCGTGATCCTGGGGTCCTGGGACCGAGTCCCACATCGGGCTTCCTGCATGGAGCCTGCTTCTCCCTCTGCCTGTGTCTCTGCCTCTGCCTCTGTCTCTCATAAATAAATAAAATCTTTTTAAAAAAATAAAGTAGTAAAATAAATACAATAGTAATAAATATTGATTCTGGGCATCTTGTCTAGATCCACACATTTAAACAGGGTCACACAGGTGCTCTGCTATCATAGCTGGACTGTCTCATGTATTTGGGGTCAATAGGCTGGCTGCTCTAGAATGGCCTGAGTTGGGATAACTGAGGTCTCTGCTATGTGGTTTCTCATCAAGCAGGCAGCTCAGAACTTTAAGAAAGGAGAGCAGAAGTGTATAAGACCTCCTGAAAGGAAGTTCAGAACTGACACAGGGTGACATCCTCTGGATTCTATTGGTTGTAACTGGTCGCAAGGCTAACCCAGATTCAAGGGATAGGGAAATGGACTCCATTTCTGATAGGAGAGCCCCAGAGTCTTGCAAGTGATGTGGATGCAGGGAAGGGTGCATCATTATGGCAAGTTTTTGCAATCCACCTATCAAAGGCCCATAAAGAGTTAAGTAGAGTTCACAATAGCAAAGAAACAAATTCCCTGATATTTGGTTGAATGTTTCTCTACCACCCATGCTTAAGATCCCTTTTCACAAGTTATAAATACAGATTCTCCTTCCCCACTTCCCTTGGACAAACACCTGAGAATACTAATGGCAAAGGCTGGCTTTGGTTCCTTTTTGTTGAAGGCTCCATGTCAGCTTCTATCAGCTAGCACTGCCTGAAGAGATTCACTAACTTCCAGATGGCTTAGAAGGACTCAGAACACAAAGCCAAGAATGCTTCTCAAATTCAGCCTAAATGACCCAGTCACCTCCATTAGGATGAATACATCTTGGGATAGTGCAAATTATGAAGATTTCATTGCACTTTCAAATGCAATTCCTAGGAGTGATTGCTGTATCTACTAAGCAGCCAAATAAGCTCATTTCAACAAAGGCAGAACTGGATGCAAATCAAGTGAAGGCTAGATGCAGAAACTGGAGAAAAGTAGCAAACACAAGTAAGAAGAGAGAAGAAATATCACATGGAATAAACAGCCATTTACAAGACAGCTTTGCTCTAGGAAGCAGTGTGGAAAGAGAAAAAAGGCCATCACTGACATTCCAGATCTGACACCAACACTTCTATACAGCTTGCTATTTCCTGCATCCTCAATCCCATATCACAGAAATACTTAAGGTATACTTAAGCAAAACCAACATATACTAGGACCTGCCTCCCTCAGAGTAGTAATTCACAACTTTGGTGGCCTAATAAAATCCTCTGATGAGCTTTGAAAATACTAACATCTGGCCCTAGGCTCAATGATGTTAATCAGTCCAGGGTATGAATTGAACATTGGTCCTTTTTTTTTTTTTAGCTCCCCAGTTAGTTGTTTGTTTGTTTGTTTGTTTGTTTTTAAGATTTTATTTATTCGTTCATGAGAAACACAGAGAGAGAGAGAGAGAGAGAGAGAGGGAGGCAGAGACACAGGCAGAGGGAGAAGCAGGCTCCTTGCAGGGAGCCCGACTGGGTATCCAGGATCACACCTTGGCCTGAAGGCGCTAAACCGCTGAGCCACCCGGGCTGCCCCCCAGTTAGTTTTAATATATACCTAATTTGAGGACTTAACTAGATGAATGGATAATTCTTAATTCATGCAACCAATATACTGTTTAAAGCATCTATTGTGTGCGAAGCATTTTGCTGAATGCTGTGACCAAGAGGAAGTGGACCATTTGGTTCAAAGAAGAAAGATGCCTATGCAGGTGAAGCCACCACAAGTTGAGCCACATAAAGACAAATCTAGTGTGAAAAAGATCAATGGCATGCTAGGACAATAGAGGTGGGCTTAACCGCCACTACTACTAATGCCCAACTTGTTTAGCATTACCCACAGACTTTCACTGAACAATCAGTCACAGGCTGGACAAATGAATCACTCAGGATTTGGAGCCCAAAATCCCAGATGTGAATCATCATTCAGGTACATGCCCCATGAGTGACCCCAGATAAGTGATTTAAGTCTTTGAAGCTTCAATTTCCTCTGTTGCAAAATGAGAGCAATACTTGTTTCCCACCTCATAGAATTGTGAGATAAATGAGATGGTTGAAGTAGAGCAATAAGCACAATGCCTGCCATACAGCAAGTACTTGATAATTTGTCAATTGCAATCAACAATAGAAAACAGCTACAAGTAATAATATCTGATCTTCAGATCCTGCCCTGAAGACATTTTTTGACCAGCATATTTTTAAAAATGAAAATTCTCAAAGATAGCAGAAGTGAGAGTCAAGATGGAAATAGGAGGCAGAACAGAGAAGTGAACACAGAGTTTAAGTGAGGTTCGGTGCAGATGTATTTTGAATAATTTCACATGTGTTAGAAAGCCAAGAGGTCCTGGTAAGTCCACCTCCCCGCCCCTCCCCCTGGCCTCAAAAAGATATACAAAAGGATTTAAGGGGACCCTGCAAATCCTCCTTAATGCCTGGCAAGTCACTCTTCACTCCCCACAAAAAACTGCCTGAGAGACCAGCCCCTAAAGATATCAGAAATAATCCCATCATGCCTTGCTTTCTTTCCTCTTTTCCTCTCATCAACAAAGGTTTACAGGCTATCTTACATGTGCATGGCTATCATACTTAAGTAATCTTGTTTATTCTTTTTTTTTTAACCCAACATAACCTCTTCTTGATCCCTAAAGCCCATCTTCTCCATCATCTTGAAGTCATATGGTGCCCTGTCAGCAGAACCCCCAACATCCTAACTTCTTTCTGAAATGAACCCTTTCCCACTCGGCTCCAATTGGAACCAAGTCTTCCCCTAAGGATATGACTCCCTGCAGCCACCCCAAGTACTAGCTGTAATTGTTTTATTCTCACTCCATTTACCACTAAATTTAGAAGAAACTTACTCCTTATCACTGCTTCCAAATAGCTGCTCTTTCCTTCTCCCTAAACATCTTCTTAGAATCTCTTGCCATTAGGCTACATCAGCTGCTCTCTCCTTGTTGCTGCCATTGACGGGTCCATTGGAAATTTTCTCATTTATTAAAGATTTTTTTTTTTAACAATCTCTTTACTTCCAGAGCTCCAACAGGATTCCAGGCATCATTCTTGTTTGTTTCAATCACCACATAGCTGATTTATCCAATCCCCCTGACCTCCCAGACCTTTGTTCTCCTCATCCCCCATAAATTGCCCTTTGCCCTCTCCCTCCCTCAGCCATACATTACCATGGTCATCTCTGGACCTTGCCATTTCCTTGACATTACCAATAACTTCACCTCCTCCAAATCTCAAGTTTAAGCTTCCCATTCTCTCACCACTACCCCCTATCTTTCTACCTTTCTTTTTAAAAGTCTGACTCCCGCTATAATGTGACTTCTGGTCCATTCACTCTGCCACCTTGTCGTCGTTTATCCCTTCATGCTTCACTTTCCTCCTCCTCTGGCTTAGATTCCATTCATTGTTATGATGACACCTTCATATTATCATATGCATGATCATATTCTCAGGTATTAATCAGAATTCTGCTGAAATAATCCTACAAAGGATGCAAAATCCCTATGACTGAAAAGAGGAGTCTATAGATGCAGATTTTTTTTTAATGCAGATTTTTGAATCATGCATCTGCAGGGCAGCTGAGGCAGCTCTGCATCAAGTCACAATCTTCATTCAGATATACTCCACATGTCCTCATGCTGGAACAGGCATTTGCCTAGAGCAGGCTTTCCTCATGGTGTTGGCAAAAACTCAACAGAACCAGTCAAATCACACAAACCATATTTCAAGTCTGCTCTCCCAGCATCTGCTCCCATTTTGCTGGCTAAAGCAAGTCACATGGTCAGACCTAAGGTCAAGGAGACAGTGGTTAGTAGCAGGCACTGCAAGTCATATGCTAAGGAGTATAGATGTATAATCCTATTTACCTGATACAGTGAAAATTGGGAACAATAATACAACTCACCCTATCTCAATTCTATTTTCTGTCTCTTCCTCTATTGAAATCCCTTTAAAAAAAAAAAATGCCTAAATTCACTGAACTCACTCTCAAAAAACTTGACCTTGAACACAGAAAAATTCCAAAGTCCACTCACTTTATAATGATCCCAATTCATATTCACAACCCAACCTTGAGTACTATTTAAGTGATGCCCAGAAATTCTACAAGTCTGTCATAAATTTGTCCTTCTTTTCTTGAGGTAACTATTCACACCCCCTCAGTTCCCTCGCCCTGCACCCAGGCCTTCCTCCCTATCAGCAGGTGATTTCTTATTTCACTGAGAAAAACAAAGAGATCTTCCAACTTCTACAATATCCAATTTACAGTTTTTCTGCTTAGAGCCTACAGGCTCTGCCTCCCTCCTGGAAGATGCTTTCCTTGTCTATGCTCCACATGGATACCTGACCTAATCACCACTTGCCCACCTAATGATTTTGCTCTTCCACATATTTGTCCCTGTCCTGCATCACCAATTTTCTCCCTTTCTATCAAACCATTTTTAGCAGTGTACAAACATTCTCTAACATGCTATCAATGTCAATGAAACCTTATTTAACTCCCTATTTTCTTCAACTATGCTAACATTCTCTTTTTGCCCTCAAAAAGTTACCTTTGGTCAGAAGGGGAGGTGGATAGGGGGATAGGGTAACTGGGTGACAGGCATTAAGGAGGGTACGTGATGAGCACTGGGTGTTATACAATATGTTGGCAAATTGAATTTAAATTTTAAAAAATAGGAAACCTGAAAAAAAGTTACCTACTCTTTTAATCTCTACTCCCTTGCTTTTATTCAGGCACTGATCCCTGCCAATCCACTAAATCATTCTTATCAACATCATCCTTGGCTTCTAGGTTGTCAAATACAATGATCAGTTCTCATTCAATGAGCAACAATTGAATCACTCCATGACACAGGCCTCTGTAAATCATTTTCTTCACATGGCTTCTGGGATACTGCAATTTCCTGGTTTTCCTCCTACTTTGTTATCTCCTTTGATGTCTGCTCCTCCTCTTCATGTTGGGAGCATGTGAGGGCTCAGTCTAAAGACATCTTTTTTTTTTTTAACTATAATTATTCCTTAAATTATGCCATTCAAAAGATAGAGCTTAAGTATCATTTATGTTTTGATGTCTCGATTTTATTTTTCTAGTTTCACTTTTACCCTAAACTGCAGGCACATATAAATATCCCTCAACACTACTAACTTCACTGAAATGCCTCTATTATCACCCAGTTGCTCAGGCCAAAACCCCTAGAGTCATCCGTGACTTGTTTCTCTTGTGCCTCTTGCCTGATCCATCTTCAAGGCTTGTGAGCTTCATCCTCAGACTATATTCAGAATCCAAGCTACCATCACCTCTCTTCTGGGCAACTACAACAGGCTCCTAAACTTGTCTCCCTGTTATTATTTTGCTTTGTCATAGCCTGAACTCCATTGAACAGTCAAGAGTGGTCCTCTTAAATATAAACACTATCATATCACTTTTTAAGTCAAAAGCCTCCAGTGGCTCTGTTCCAGTAATTATTGCTACATAGCAAATCACCCTCAAACCTAGTGGCTTAAAACAACCATTTTACTATGCTCAAAGATTCTGTGAGTCAGAATATCAGACAGGGTACGAAGGGGAATGGATTGTGTCATGTTGTCTTGAGCTTCAACTAGAAAAACTCAAAGGCTGGAGTGATTCAGTGTCTGGTGTCTGAATTATAGGAGCATTCATTCACTCATTTGAGCTGGTATGACACGAAGATTAGACTACTGACCGAAGCACCTCCTCATAGTCTCTCCATGTAGCTTGACTTCCTTCTACAGTATAATAGACTTGGGAATTTTTGTATAAGCACTCCCACAAGCTAGGCAGGATGTGTACTGCCTTTTATTATCACTCAGCCACTGAAATCATACCACATTACTTCCTCCATACTCTACTCATTGAGCTGTCAAAGACAGCCCAGAATCAAGGGATGGGAAATTTGATTCCCCTTCCTGAGGGGGGGAATAGCAAGGTCACATGCTAGAAGAGCACATGGGATAGGTGATATATTTGTTCCCAGCTTTGGAAAATACAATCTGCTATCAGCTTCCCATCACATTTGGAATAAAATCCATAGTACTAAAGGGGTCAAGCAAGAACTAAAGGGGTCAAGCAAGAGGATATAATTTTGTAAATATTTATGCACCCAACATAGGAACACCTAATTATATAATATTAACAACAGACCTTAGGGGAGAAATACACAGCAATATAATAATAGTAAGGGACTTAAACATGCTACTGAACAATGAATGGATCAAAGAAGAAATCAAAAGAGAACTAAGAAAATGTCTAGAGACAAATGAAAATAGAAATACAACTTACAAAAATTACAGGATGCAGCAAAACAGTTCTTTTTTTTTCAGCAAAACAGTTCTAAGAAGGAAGGTCATAGCAATAAAGGCCTACATTAAGAAACCAGAACAATCGCAAATAAGTGATGTAATGCCTAGATCTTGTTTCAAAGACCATTACCCAATAAAAGGAGCCAGGGCTCCTTGGAGAAGTGTCTGATTCTACAACTAAGGAAGGGCATATACAAAATGAGCCTAGATATCCTATAGTGTTAGAAAGTAAAGACGTGCTTAAAACAACAAGCCTCATATTGAAGAGAGTGTGTCACCTGAAAGAGTACTCTGAAATAATTTGAGCAAAACAAAATAAGATAGTACTAGATTATAACCCAAAGTATAAAATAAATATCCATGAGTTCCTGACCAATATATTTTTTAAAAAGGAATTACTTTACTATAGAGAAACCTGAAAAATTCTGCTTTTACTAAATGATCAAGGTCAATATTAATAGAGATAAATATGTTCATTTTATGTACCCTTGATGTGATGTGATGATCTGTCTCTGTGATCTACCACCTCAAAACCCATAACTACATCCTTATCATCAGAAAATTATTAGACAAATACCAAAGAAGGGCATCTTACAATATAGCTGACCAGTACCCCTCAAAAACAAGGAAATTTGAGAAACAAGGAAATTTGTCACAGCAAAAAGAAGCCTGAGGAAATACGACCAGTGTAATGTGGTATCCTGGGTAATGTGGTATCCTGGAACACAAAAAAGACATTGGGTGAAAACCAAGGAAATGTGAGTGAAGTATGGACTTAATCATAATGTATTAACATTGGTTCAAGTGTTAGCTAGGATGTAGAGAAATTGGAACCTTCATAAACTGCTCAATGGAATGTAAAATGGTTTAGTTTAGGATTTAGGAATTTGACAATTCCTCAAATATTGAAACATAGAGTTACCATATGATCCAACAATTGCATTCCTAGGTATATACACAAGATAACTGAAAATATACATGCATGTAAGTACCTGTATAAGAATGTTAATGGCAGCATTATTCATAATTGTCAAAAAGTAGAAACAATCCAAAGGTCTATCAACAATGAACAGATACATGAAATGTGGTAGATCCTTACAACAGAATATTATTTAGCCATAAAAAAGAATGAAGCACTGATTCATACTACAAGTCAGGATGAACCCTGGAAATAGTATGCTAAAGGAAAGAAGCCAGATACAAAATATTATGTATTGAATGATTCAATTCGTATGAAATATACCAGAATAGGCAAATCCACAGAGAAAGTAAATAGATTCTTTCTTTAAAAAGAAACCTAGAAAGTAGGTCGCCAGAGACTGGGAAGAAGTGACAATGAGAGAGGGTGATGGCCAAAATGTAGAGTTTCCTTTTGAGGTGATAAAATGTTTTGGAATTAGGTAGTGGTGATAGGTACACAACCATGTGAATATACTAAAAACCGCTGAATTGTGCATTTTGAATGGGGTAATTTTGTATTTGATCAAAATGTTTTGAGGACCAGTAGCATCATTATCAACTGGGAGCCAGTTAGAAATGTGGGATCTCAGGCCCCAGGCCAGAATCTGCATTTTATTGAGATTCTCAGCATTAAATTTTTCTTAACCTTGAAAAATTCTATTTGAGAAATAAAAATGTAAAGAAAGATTTTCCCAAATGCTGAGAAAGTACATCAATACATGTCTTTTTTTCCTTAAACGTATATATTTTATTCCTTACATCATTTCTTTACATTTTTATTTATTTTATTTGAGTATAGTTGACACACAATGTTACAATAGCTACCAGTTATGGAATGGATAAGTCACAGGAATAAAAGGCACAGTGGAGGTAATACAGTTGGTGATACTGTGTGGTGACAGATGGCAACACCCTTGTGAGCATAGCATAGCATCCTGTATAGAGTTGAATCACTGTACCATACACCTGATCCTCAGGTAGTTTTTATGTACACCCAAGTTTGAGAAGCGCTGATTATAAGAACATTGCTGGCAGCTGACCCTGCCCAGTAGCTCTATGTCTGTTCAGCAAAGAAGAAATCATTCTTCAGTTGGAAGAAATCATTCTTCAGTTGGATATACATTCTCTAAAATTACCCAATCAGCATTTCAATTCTTTTCTATTCACCTTTCACTCCACATGTCAGAATCAAATCTTGGTATATGCCTCTAATTGCTCCTTAGACTTTAGTACAGTCCTGGCTGAGAGCACTAGTTCCAGATTATTCCAAGTTCAGGGTCACTGACTAAATTTAGTGACAGCTCTTTGTGTCTGTAAATCTACTAAGGATGACAGTTTTGAAAACCGTCCAACTTTGCTCACCCAGAGTTTTGTCTCCAGCAGCCAAGAGACTGGGGAAGAACAGGCGTCTACAGTGTATCCTCGATGATGAACAAACTGGGGCAGCCATGGGTCAGCTATTTTCCATGTTCATGGGAGCAATGTGTGCTAATTTTATAAACAATTCCCGACATTCCACATCTCCTTTCTCCTAACATAAAGACAAAAAAGGCAGAAATAGAGAATACAGCACATTTGTTTTTATTTATGTTTCAGTTTTGCTTAAAACAAACTGCAGTGTATTCTTTCAAGGACATTCATTACTCATTAAAAACTATTCCAAAGAAGTTGAGGGTACATTCTTATATTTACCGGAAAGTGATTCTATCTCTAAAGGACTCTGGGTTCTAGTCCTTTTCCTGTTACTATGGAGTAGGAAATTTCAAACAAACAAAACATGATGGATATTTACAGCACTGAGGAGTTTCCTTTTTTCTTTTGTGCATCCTGAACTGATTTTCCCTTTGTCACTGTAAGTCTTGTGTCTTTTCTTCTTTAACCTGAGAAATACAGAATATTAAGACTACATGAAATGTTAGTTTTAATTGAAAATATTGACATCTAACCTGTTCTTATTCCCAATGTATTGACATATATAAAATAAAAATACATCGTGAGTGATGTAAATATGTGCATTCTTCATCCATATTTGGAGGCTTCCTTTATATGATGAACTTTGCAGAACAGAATGGGGAAAATGCGTGAAACATGTGCTCTGCCTTTCCCAAAGCCTGTGATATATTACGAACATACACATAATGAATGAAACAGAGCCAAAAATTATAAAAGAAAGAGCTATGCAACAAGCATTTTTAAAGTTCACACTATGACAATGAAGGAAGGAGAAGTCATTCTGGCATGGGAGAAAGAACAGGTGGCCCAAAGAAGCTGCTGAAAGTGGCTTTTGAGCTAAAATCAGAGGATGAGAAGAATTTGGAAATCTGACAATATTGGAAAATGTCATTCAAGGAAAATAGAAGAAGTTTCTAAAAAGCCATGGAAGAACGTAAATAAAAAATTAATCAGCTTCTGTCCTAGGAACCGTTTTATTCAGTGTTATCCTGCAGAGGTTGTAACCAGATCAAGTCCACGTTCTGAGAACTAAAGAAGAGGAAAAGGAAGTTGGATTGTAAGGAATAATTGTTTGCCACTGAAACAGCTGGGGAAGAAGACAGAATTGGCAATTTTACTTCTGAGGAGGTGAAATAGTCTATCATTGAACAACCTGCTGAACAATTAAATGAAAATGGAAGACTTCTATCATTTTAATTTTTCGGTAGGATCCTGTACACAATCAGTATTTATCAGTAAATTATCAGTTATTTAATCAATATTAAGTAGCTGTAGCTTTAACATATTCTAAAAAAATTATGTTTTAATAAAATTTCAAAATTGTTCTTTCCTTTGTTCCTTAGTTAAGTTACAAAGCAAAAAGAAGAAGAAAGCTATTGATTAAGAAAGAATTTGGAAAAAAAAAAGAATTTGAAAGCACATCTTTTTAAATGTATAAACCATGTTCCTACTAAAGTAAAAAAAAAAATAGTAATTTAGGGAAGTAGTTGTAACTTTTAGAGAACCATCAGTCCTATTAAGGGTACTGACACATTCACTGAAGAATTTTCTGGAAACTCAAGGGTCTTTACACATCTTCCAGGAGAAACTACCTTTGGCTAAGGCAGAACTCAGGAACTGAGATAAGCAAACATTTTATATTTTAACACACGTGTTTGTGATTCACGTACATAATGCCAGCATTTCTTTGGCTTTCTTTTCTTCACAAAAAAATCATGTAATGTTAAAATGAAGTGCTTTTTCTCAAATCTCCAAATGTATTTATCTTTTTCCTCTCATAATGTCAGACATCATTTTTGGCAGATGATGTTGAAAACAGAAAGTGTTTAGTTGAACTACTTGGGCAGCTGTGGGTTCTTTCCTTTTCTTTCCAATTAATGAATAAGCGCTTCCTTGCAGCAAAGAATGGAATGGAAGTTAGCATTTAAATGACAATGTAACAATCTCGAATAGTATCTGAGAGGGAAGAAAAATGCCCTCAAGAAACATTTTATGTTTATGCCTCTCACGTAAGATGTAGCTGTCTCTGCTTGCACCTGTTTTCAGAGGGGAGGAATTCCAGGTCATATACAAGAAATAAACTTCTCTTTTCAAGTGGATTGTTTCTAAATCCAGCTCAACATAATGGATATTCACAGTTTGCTTTTCTTTGAACAAAACACAAAAATCCCAACTGGTTTTGATTTGCCTATACAATCACTGCCACTTCAGAATATGTGTACATTTTCTTAAAAGTTTCATTATTAACAATTTTAGTTCACACTCTCTCCCCTTGCTATCATTACCCCTAAGTTCACATTAAATCTTGTTGAAGCCTTTGGCTATTAGAATTTGGTGTGGACATGGGGCGGAGGAGCAGGTGGGATGTGGGATGCAGAGAGATCCTCTCTGCTTAAGGACAAGTTCAGCAATATTCTCAAGATTATCCTCACTGTGTTCCTCTGCAATATAGACCGAAAGTTCTTTGATTTTGCAAAAATGCTGCATCCACAAAAAGAAGTGTTGTCAAAAAGGAAACTACCTTATCAGTCTTAAACTTTGATTAGTTTGAAAGGCCTGCCGTTGGCAGTTTGAAAGATGTTACCAATAATTGAAGAGTTCAAGACTCTACTCTGAAACATGCCTGCGGCCAGAACTTCTAATATTTATGGGGCATGACCTCTAACTGTCAGCAAGCACTTATTTTCCACAAAGGTATTTTGGGGCAAATGCTGATTGCCTGAGGAGCCAAGAGCACATTAAAGCTCCAGATTCAATATCGTAATGGCAATAGTCGGGGACTTCATCTTCATGGCGGTAGTCAACACTGTTGATTACCAATGGGCAACTCAGAATTTATCACAAAGTGTTGAGACTATCAAGACTGTATAACCCTCCGACAATAATCAGAGCTTGTACCATTCAGCAAACAACTGTGTCACTTGTAAGAACATGGCCTTTCAGAAATGTATAAAAGACCAAACTTCACAGCTGTATGAGTGGTTGAAGAAAATATAACTGAAAGAGAGTAAGTGTCCAGAAGAATAAAATAAAGCACTCTTTAAAATATTTTAAGAATCGAGACTCCTGGGCAGCCTGGGTGGCTCAGTGGTTTAGCGCTGCCTTCAGCCCAGGGCCTGATCCTGGAGACCCGGGATCGAGTCCCACGTCAGGCTTCCTGCATGGAGCCTGCTTCTCCCTCTGCCTGTGTCTCTGCCTCTCTCTCTCTCTCTCTCTCTCTCATGAATATATAAATAAAATCTTAAAAAAAAAAAAAAAAGGAATAGAGACGCCGGGGTGGCTGAGCAGTTGAGCATCTGCCTTCAACTCAGGGCGTGGTCCTGGAGTTCTGGGATCCAGTCCCACATCAGGCTCCCGGCAGGGAGCCTGCTTCTCCCTCTGCCTGTGTCTCTGCCTCTTTCAGTGTCTCTCATGAATAAATAAATAAAATCTTTAAAAACTATATTTTAAGAATATTTGTGTTACTTCCTTTTTTAAGATGAGTGAATATTAAAGTTTGAACAAAGCATCCTAATTTCCAAAACTGAGGAAGGACTTGTAAAGGGAATTGAAACTTTTTCCAACCAAAGACAAAATGTTCCAGAAACTATATAAATCCTCACGAGAACTATGTATAGGAAACAGATATCAATTCCCCCAGAGCCCTGCTCCTCCGAGGGAAAGCTGTAGTATTTTGACATGTTTCTCTCCAGTCCTCTCTTATGCATGTATATGCTTACATGTCTTATTATGAAGTCAAGGAGGTTTGTTATATAATTCCTTCTTTTGCAGTTTGGGACTAGAGTAAGAAAAAAGCAAAGCATAAGCAGATTAAACATTTCATCCTGTGGGCATATGGATTTTGTAGCTCCCGATGAGCCATGAAAAATCCCCCATTTGATGTAGGAAATACACCATTTTTTGACAGAGTGAAAAATGCTAACTTTGGGGGAGAAAAGAAAGAGCTGATGGTTAACTGATTTTTAAACAGACTATCTGAATTGTGTTTCATTTGAGGTTTCATAAATAACTGGTTTGGGTATTGGGTTTTTTTTTTTTTTTTCTGTGTTCTTGGTCAGTTGCTAATCAAACAAAAGAGAATTTATCAAAGTCTTTGATAAGTGATACAGTCCTCCAGTGCCTCAGTGATGAAGTACCTATGGTAAGAGAAAATCTCACGTAAAAGGGGCAGAGAACAACTTGACAACAGGAATGAAAATCGGCTTTGTATGTGTATGTTTGCATGTGTGCCATCATTACTTCGATGAACTACCTCATGAAATCAAATACTCAGACAACTTTTGCTTGAGTTATTTCCACTAGTCATTCAACCCCAACACGTCATTCTGTACAGCTCCCATTCTGATCAAAAGACAGATACTCAAACTGAAACTAATGAGCTTCATTAATTATTCAACATATTTATTAAGTGCCTACTATGTGCCAGTCTGTTCTAGTCATATGAAATATATCAGTGATTAAAACCAGATAAAGACACCCCTCCTCTTGTGGTTACAGTCTAGTGGGGAGAGAAGGAGGGGGAAAAAACCATGAATGAATAAACTAATTAATTAACAATACCATTGTATATCATAAGAATATAAATGCTATTTAAAAAGTAAAGTAGGATAAGGGAAAATTTTTGTTAGAGTTCTGGTGCTATTTTAAATAAAAAGGTGATGTTTGAGCAAAAACTCAAATAAGGTGAGAGAGGGAGTCCTAAAAATATATTGAGGAATAGTGTCCCAGGCAGAGGGAAGAGCCAGCACAAAGGTTCTCATGTAGAAGCATTTCTGTGCAAGTGAGGAAGAGAAGGGAGGCCAGCATGCCAGGAGTGACTGAGTGAGGGGAAAGAGTAGTAGGAGAAGTATTAGAGGCGGGGTGGGGCACATCAGATGGGATATTGCAGAGCAATTTAAGCCTTGCCTTTTACTCTAGAGGAAATGAGAAGCCAGCAGCAGGCCTGAAAGGATTTCTCTGGCTCTTGTGCTGAGAATTAGCTGTTTGGAGGCAAGAGGGTGGGGAAGCCAGTTAAGCCAGGCTTTGGCACCAATTTAAAGAAAAAAGATAATGGCAGCTCAGATCATAGTGGTAACGGAGCCGGTTGAGAGAAATGATCAGCTTCTGAATGTATTTTGAATGTAGATTAAAACAGGACCGATTCTCTGATTGATTGGAGGTAAGAGTACAATAGCAATCAGGAGTGCCTCCGAAGATTTGGGGCTGGGCAGCTAGAAGGATGCAGTTGCCATCAGCTGAGTTTTAACAGGCTGCAAAGGGCAGCCTTGGTGGGTAATAAGATGCTCAGTTCTATATACTGAGTTCAAAATGTCTCAAACATCCAAGTAGAGATATTGACAACCTGGAACCAGTAATTCAGATCTAAGACTTGATCCATGGTTACTAGCATATGGTTGTCAGTATGGTGTTGGTACTGAAATGCGCAGAGACAGAAGAGTATTTTAATTATCTCAGCTACTAACTACATAAAAATTACAGTAAGAATCAGTTTATTGTAAAGTGAGAAAAGCTGAGATTTGAATTCCAGTTCTTCCATAAATGAGCTGTGCTGTCCTCATCCAGTTTCAGACTTGTATCAGAGTCCATGATCCCATCAATAAAACAGAGTGTCTTGAGTCAGTTTCCCAAGGAGCAGAACCTGAGAGGGGAGATTTTGTGTAAAACTTATGGAGTGTGCTCTCAGGAGAAAGAAAGTGGGGAAAGAAGGATAGAGCACGGGAAAGAGTTAAAAAAGTTAAGCCTCAGTGCTGGTGCCAGAATTATACCAAAGTTGGTCCCACCTTACAGCCAGGGAACCAGCAGCATCTCTTACAGGGGATCATAATAAATACCTATCAAGTTTATTATAAAATTAGAACATAGTGACTGTCACATGGCAGGTCTTCTGTGAAAGTTTATAGTCTTCTCCCATTATTAATGATTCATGTCAATTCTAAATATTTATTGACAGGTATGTTCCTTCCTCTCTTATTGAATGGTTTGCTGGATGTGCTTCTCATTACATACAGATCAACTGCTGTTCCCTGCCATTAGAATTTCCTTATACAGCTAATTATTCACATATTTTTAAACATCCCTTCTGTTCAGTAATGAAGCTACAAGCATGTTTCTCTTTCACAGACAGTGCAAAAACAAAGCCAGGCAAAGTGCTCTCCTCACCAATGCTGGGCAGAACCCTTTATTTCCAGAATCAAACATCTGCTGCATATCAAAAACATGCTGTTTTCTTATGAGAAAATCTTGAACCATGGCAAAAAAAGAGAAAGTGGGTAAGGAAATGGGATAGATTCTAAAACAATTTTATGTTGACTGCTAATCTAGAGATCTAATAACCTACGACAGCTAGATGTTCTGCCTTAGAAAGATAAAAGATATTTACCAGAATGCCTCAAAATGGAGGAAAGATTTAAACAATCAGCCTTTAAGCCTCAGCTTCAACCAAATTCTCTCTCCTTTAAGATTTTATTCAATTATTTGAGACAGAGAGAGAAAGAGGCAGAGAGGGACAGAGAGAGCACAGAGGGAGAGGGAGACGCAGACTCCCTGCCGAGCAGAGAGCTCAATCGATGTGGGGCTCAATCCCAGGACCCCGAGATCATGACCTGAGCCAAAGGCAGATGCTCAACTGACTCAGCCAAATTCTCTTCTTAAATGGATCTGCCATATTAATTTTCTGACAAAAAGACTCTTATTGTCCCAGCCTTAGTTTTATTCTGATCCCCAACCAGTTGTTTCGGCTAGAGCACCCAATTCAGAACCCCATAAACTCCCACATTGGATTGGGGATGGAACAAAGTACCGAAGGATAAGCAAAGAACTATTCTCGGTAGAATAGGAGAGATTTTGTAAACTCAAAACCAAAAGAGGTATATTCTAAGCAACACCACTAATACCAGTTATATAAGATGATAAAATATTGGCTTATATTCAAGATTTCAGACTGATAGAGAGAAAACATGTATACAAACATACACATATGTGATGCTTTCGTTGCAAAAAGCCTTTAATTCTTCACCATCCTCTGAACCATATTCTCCATGATGTGGTTTCGCAATGCCTTCCTTCAAGAAGTAGTGGCAGTTTCTCACTCCTTGCACCTGGTCTACCTTGTGATTTGCTTAAGTAATTAGATATAGCAGAAGCGATGATGTGCCAGTTCCAAACCTAAGCCTCAGGGGGATTTGTAGACTTTGACTTTCTCTCAGAACCTGCCCCGCTATCATGTGAACAGTCCTGGGCTAACCTTGTTGAATCATAAGAGACCACATGGAAGACATCCCAGTTGTCCCAGCCAAGGCTCTCCTGGACCAACTAAAGTCTGCAGAGTCCCAGACACGCGAGATCCCAGCAAAGAAGAGCACAGCCTCTTCCCTTCCCAATCTCCAGCCGATCACAAACACATTTGCAAGCCCAGATAAGACCAGAACAACCCAGCTGACCCCTCGTCTTAGGAAAGAGAATAAATTTTTATGATCTTAAGCCATTGAGCATTAGAAGTTTGTTATGCAGTAATAGCTAATTGAAATTTATGTAGCTATAATCCAAAAGGGCATTCAATGACAGTTTAAGAAGGCTGGAACTAAATATTACAGGAATTCAGGGGAAGACTTGGCTTCTGGATTAGAAAAAGGTGAATAAATGTTATCTCCTTCAGCCCCTCTCTCAGGGAGGAAGCTATATTCTGTCTTAGCCTTGAGGTTAAAAAAGGATTTTCTCAGGGAAAGATAAAAAGAGGCCACATATCTTTATTTTTAATAAGTGACTCTTCATGTGAAGTATTCAATGGCTTTTTTATATTTTTAATATCTTAAACAAAGGTTTACTCCCTTCTTCCATGACTGAGAAGAAATTACATAGATACATAAATTTCTCCTCCTCACATGGCAGGAATCAAGACCAGACTTACAGTGTGGGAAAAGTAATTATACTTTCAGGGAATAGAGAAACACTCTACAGCAAACACCTACATCACCCCAGCACTTGTTGAATAAAAACATGCATATTTTATTCATAAAGGTCAACTAATTAGCAAGAGTGAATTTTTATAAAACAGAATTTAAAAGGCAATTATTCTAGGTGAAGTAGCCTAACTGTTACACATTTAATATGTTGAGTTATCCAGTGAAGGAAGGGAAGAAGAGAAAGAAGAGAGGGAGGGAAGAGAAGAAGGAAGGAAGAAGAATGAGAGGGAGGGAGGGCGGGAGGGAGGGAGAAGAAAAAAAAGAGATAAAAGAGAGAAACCTTATTATTCAAGTGATCCCTTCCTTGCAGGTCACCAATGAGAACTAGTCACCTGTCTCTCCCATGATCAATTATTAAAGCTCTAATTCTAATAATATTGTGAAATAACTATAGGATAAGAATGACTTTCAAACAAAATACATGGAAACAAGAAGGAAGTACTGCTACAAGAAACATATCAGCAAACAAATAAAGCAGAGAATTCTGGAATGCAATTACAATAAAATAATACAAACGAAGAGAAAATTCCTTTTCCACTTTTCCCAGATATAATCACATAATCACACTCTCCTCACAGGATTAGAATGACACACATACACACACACCCCTCCTTAAGTGGGGTATCAAGAAGTTTTATCTAAGAAGTTTAAAGCAGTATTTTTTACATTAAAAATAAACCGGAGGAATTACCCTCCAATTCACACTCAAGGTTATGACAGTGTTGGGCAGCCCAGGTGGCTCAGCGGTTTAGCGCTGCCTTCAGCCCCGGGCCTGATCCTGGAGACCCGGGATCAGGTCCCACGTCAGGCTTCCTGCATGGAGCCCGCTTCTCCCTCTACCTGTGTCTCTGCCTCTCTCTCTCTGTTTCTCATAAATAAATAAATGAATAAAATATTTTTAAAAAGGTTATGACAGTGTTAACTTTACAAAATGCAATTCACGCTGAGTCATTCCACTGATTTAAATTTTTCAATGGCTCCCTATTATTACAGAATCAAAATTGAGGTCTGAGTTCAGGCTCCCTAAAAGCGGAGTCTGAGACTAGGATTCTTGTGCCTGCAATTTAGTGAGGTGTGCCCTCAAATGAAGGGAAATGAGGGAAGCAGGATAAGACAGGTGCAAGGAGCTAAGCAAGGACGTGGTCTCAGCTGGAGTCTAGGCTCAAACTGATATTCTGCAAGCTCTGGAGCATGAAGACCACTGCAATGTTGCCTCATCATGAAGCAAAGAGCACACTTGCATAGACTCCCAGATCAGTAAGCTTTTGGCTATCGGTTTCCCCAGTAGGTGAGGTTCTATTAACCTCTTGGTATTTTTAGGTGAGGTGGCTCTTGTAGTCTAAGGGAAATTCTCTGGAGAAGGGGAAAGAAATGAGCCAACACTCACAGCAGCTAGAGGAAGCAAACACTGGCCCAGCAAAGGGGATCTGGTTAGAGCACCACAAGCATCTTAAATGCTTATATAATTCAACTGTCAAATTCCCCTGCTGTCCTTAACAACTCCCATCCACCAGGCACATCACAAAGCATGCCCTCTCTCAGGAATGACTTTGCAAAGTCTGTTCCTTGAGCTAGATAGACTTCCCTTACCTCTTTGAAAGCTCTACCTTATTCTTTACAACTAAGCACAATTGTTACCCTCTCAAAAAAGACTCCTTTGATCCCTAGAAAGGATCAGTTACTCATTTTTTTTTCCTGTTGTTTCAAGGGCCTTTGTATAACTCACTCTTGTGGTATAGCCCATCATTTTAGATATTTGTTAAATGAGTTAACCCCCCTGGCTAGATCATTAGTTCCATGAGGACAGGGATTGCATGTCACTTTTTTTCCTTTCCCCAGCATTTACATACAGGGTCTAGAGTACAGTAGGTGCCCTATGACTGACTGATGCATAAATCAATGCCTACACGAGAACAATGGTCTTCTTTGGGGAAGAACAAAGTCATTCATTCAGATTCTACTTTCTAATTAAACTAGACAACCCCATCCCCCACCCTACCCGATCCCCACCCCCACCCCCGTGAGCTGTAGTTTACTCATCATCTGGGAGGCTTTTAGCTAAAATGTTGCATTGTCCACTTCACTGACACAGGGCGTGCAAACAATTAAAAGAGGACAATAACAGAACTTTGTTCAAGCAAATGTTGATTCAATTACTGGGGCTCCTTGGCATTAGCCACTGGGTTCAATTATTTCCAAATGGAAAAAGTCGAAAATCTTGGATCTTTCAAGATACAAAGACTGTACTGAACTTGGTTTTTTGATAGATTTTTCCGACTAGATCTCCCCACTTTCATGTGTTCTGAGAGAGATGTAAAACTTTTTTGGAAACTTCTACAGACATATGACATATATACTGAAAAGGGTACAAATCATAATTAATTAGTTTATAATAATAATCATAAATTAATTTTTACGAAGTGAGCACATCTATAAAACCAGCACTCAGATCAAGAAATAGAACACTGGGGCACCTAGGTGGCTCAGTTGGTTAAGCATCTGCCTTCAGCTCAGGTCATGGTCCTGGATCCTGAGTCCTGCGTCCTGGGACCAAGCCCTGCATCTGCTCCCTGGTTGGTGGGGAGCCTGTTTCTTCCTCACCTCTGCTACTCTCTCTCTCGCTCACTCTCTCTCTCTCTCAAATAAATAAATAAAATATCTTAAAAAAAAAAAAAAAAGAAATAGCCCAGAAACTTCCAGTGACCACCTTCCAAGGGCTTCCAGCCTGCTAAGAAATAAGGAGAATCATACAGAGGACACTTCTGTATCTGGCTTCTGTCACCCAGCATCATGTTCCTGAGTTTCATCCATGATATTGTGTACAGTTGTAGATCACTCACGGCCATGGCTATGTCATAAGGCACTATATAAATATGTCACAATTGATTTGTCACTTTACTATTTGCTGATTAGCAACTGCACTGTTTCCAGTTTGGGGCTATTAAAAGTAGTGGTGCCATGAAAATTCTTATACATGTTATCTGGTAAACAAAGTGTGCATTTCTGTTGAATTCATTAAAGTGAGAATGAGGCATATATGTATTTCTGTCTAATAGTCATCTTTCTCTGTCAAATTACTAAGGGAGTTAGGTAGGAAATAAAGCCACTTACAATAAATAAATAAATAAATAAATAAATAAATAAATAAATAAATAAATAAAAATATCCAAAATAAAAGAAATCTTGAATGCATGAATCCAATGTAACCAAATTTTTAAAAAAATTGATTCAGACCAATAGGCATATGGAATTTATTATACTGACTCTAATTTCTTGTATATCTTATTTATTTCTCAAATTAAAATTTAAAATATATATTTCAATGTGATCATTATAAAATGTCAATAGGTATTCCTAAGTAGATATAAAACTCATGCCCATTTCAGGCTAGATAAAGTAATTTAACTAGTACCAAAGGTGTTAATCTAAAAAATAAGGAAAAAAAAAAAACATAGTATGCATTTCTGTTAAATTCGTATCTAGGAACAAAATTACCAGGTCAAGGGTACATGATTATCTATCTTTTATAGATACAGTCAGAGAGTTTTCCAAAGTAATAATACTGACAAAGGAAATTTTCAACTTGTATTGTTTATGGGCCTTGCTCATGGGCTCCCCAGGGAAGCTATACTTTAGCATTAACCAAGGTCAAAATGACTGGGCAAAAAAGACTTCAAAGCATGGGCTTTATTTCTGCCCTGCATGCACACGTTCTACATCTGCTTCATTAAAGAAACTAACCAAAAGCAGCATTCTGAAGACAAAAAAATAAGAAAAAGGAAGAAACATCCCTGGTTCCCATAAGTTTAAAGTCATATAGCCCTACATATACTAGAAACTTAAGGTCTGCAGCTTTCTGAAATGTTCTTTGTCTAATAATTTGTAACTTTTTATGTAAAAAAATGTACATGAACCTCTATATAATGTTCCCTTACTGGAGGGGAGCACTCTTCCTTTGAAGATTGTGTGTCCTAACTTGGGCTCAAATAAAACTCTTTTTTTAAGAAATTCTAAAGGTTTTTTCATTTTGTGTCAACATACCAGTTTGAACCTGAATTTTTTCTCCAGTTTTATTAGAAATAATTGACATACATCACTGTATAAGTTTAAGGTGTACAGCATGATGCTTTGATTTACATGTATTATGAAATGATTATAATAGGCTCAGCTAACATCCATCTTCTCATATATTTACAACAGAGAGAAAGCAAAAACATCTTTCCATCTGACAAGAATCCTTAGGATCTACTCTCTTACCTTTCATATACACCACACAGCAATGTTAGCTAGAGTCATCACATTGTACATTACATCCCTAGTACTTACTTATAAGTGGAAGTTTGTGGCTTTTGACCACCTTCCTCTTATTTCCTCCTTCATTCCCCATCTCTGATAACCACACATCTGATGTCTTTTCAAACCCAAATGTTTAAAATCCAGAATTTCATTGTATAGATGGACAAGTGCATTCCTGCTAATGACCCAGCCTGGATGTCCAAGTGTGTAAGATACACAATGGTGATACCTGGGCTCACTCACTATCACTAAATTGATCAATAAGAAGGATAAGAAGACATCTTATGACAGATTATTTACTACATATATTTCCCCTGGGTCAACCTGATGATGCCAATTTCTGTTCCCCTTCACTTTTTCTTCTTTGCTTAAAAATCTTTGCTCTAGTTATCAAACCATTTTTTTTTTTTTTTGGCTATAGAGTGCTACATACTAATATATATATATATATATATATATATATATATATATATATAGTCTTGGAGCCTTATTATGTTAGCAGGAAATAATGTCCTATAATTGAGAATGGGCCTTGGAGGAAATTGATTATTAAATTTTCATGGGAAGAAAGAAGAGTAAAAAAATTCTATGTTTTTTAATTTCAGTTTTCTCTTTGATACCATGAAGTCCAGTATTACGACCATCTGGTTCATGCTGCTACCCAGACATCTTGTAAAGTAGCTTTCAGTGACTATTTTTAGACTTAACTGCTTATGATATTCATCAGAGTAACTCCTGTGCATTTAACAGATAGTTCTTGGGGATGGATAAATTACTCAAAGAAGTAAGGGTGTATGTGTGACTATTCTTATGGATGGATAATCTTACCCTCATCTTATGATATCATGGCTTTCACTGATTCTGAATTAGAATAAAGGTGAACATGTCTAGTACTATTTTTCATGTGACCTGATCCAAACCAGTTTGGATCTATATAGGGCATAAGTAAAACAACCAGGGTCATAATTCAATCTGGACTGAAACTGAGAACCTACAGCTGGATGACAAACTGGGCAATTACATGAACAAACTGAATAATAATAAATGAGTACCCACCCACTGTGTACTAGATAGAGTATCCAGACTAGATATACTATCTCTAACTCCTACAACAATGCCACAAGCAGGAATCATTATTCTCATCATTCAACTTAAAATGAGAGTAAAGAAGTGGTTGTCCAAGTCCATTTAGCTAGTAAATAGCAGAGTGGAATGGAAACCTGGGTCTGTTTGATTCCAAAACCCTTGCTATTTCAACTGTATTGTGAAGCCCCACAGTTATTTATTTAGTGTCAGGATAGAAAATTAGGAATAAAACAAAGCATAACACAATGTTGGGACTTTTAAGGCTGAGAAGGTATGGAGAATGCAATGTTCCCAGGTGAACAAGCCAGCTAGCAAACCCTATTTCAGTGCCATGGCAACATGCAGTATCTTTAGCAGAGGCACCTCAGATGATGAATGCCTGTTTTTTGGTTTGTGGGGTTTTTTTTAAAACCAGATATTAAGAGAACCAAATTTTTTATCATTGGTGTCTTTATTTGAAAATCACTCTGCACATGGACCTCTGGGGAAATGCTGCTCCATCTTTCAAAGGCAAATTTGCATTTTTACACATGGACAAGGGTTCTTTTTTGTGATTTGCTTTTCAATGGGAGCTCTCTAAGGCCCCTTCCTTATTTTAAGTTTTAAAATGCTATGATTCTACATCTCATCAAATATAATAGAAAAGTTCAAGTTTAATATATCTAACAAAAATTGCCTTCCTGTAGATTATGCCCTTCAGCTATCATTTTAAATTGTAATTTGCAGTTTTGAAATTCTCCCATAAAAGAAGATATTTTCTTTAGTCAAAATAGAAGTAACTTAATTTTTATTGTTTGGCTAAATTGATCCACTTTTCTCTTCTTTTGTTTGAAGGAGTTGTCATGAATTTACAGAATTGTCCCCTTTCCCAGGGAAATATATGTACTCTTTGTGTCTCAAAGAATAAAAGAAATGTGACTTTAAAATGCACTTTGGATAAAATAGCTATAATTCTGTTGTAGTCTTATTACTGACTCCAGTATTTAAGGGACAAAAGACATTGATTAGTTCAGGCAGCTTTCAATACCATTCAATATATATTTTGGAGTGTGTAATAAATTTGAGGCTCTGGAGACACAGAAATATTTTTTTTAAATGGTCTCCTCCCTTAAAGAGCTCACAAAGGAGCTGGATTGTTTTTGAAAATGGGTTAGAAAAAATAAAGGGTCAAGGAGGGTTGGCTTAGGGCTGATTCAGTGAGTACTTTGGAAATTGCATAAATTGCCTACCATGGTTCTGTAAACTCAGTTCAATATCAGTGCTTGAAAAAACTGGGTTGAAAGAATAGATGCCCTTGTGATAGATACCTGGAGACAACTTTATTTCATCTATGCCTTCGTGTGCTCTAGAAAACCTAAAAATTATGTATGTCTCATCTGCACTGTCCTCAGATCATCTCTTCTTGGATGAATGTCAAAGGCATTATAGAATTAAAAGACCAAAGCTTTTCCTGTGATATTGCAAAGTCCTTGTAAAAATACTTTTAAGTGTTATTTAATTGGCAATTCTAAGAGGCAACAAAATTATTTTCAGTTTAAAAAAAAAAGTGAAGCAGATAGGAAATTCATATAGATCAATGTAAATGATATGCAATGAAATTAAATTGAGAGGAGAAAGATACTTGTCAGACATAATCCACATAACTCATTTAAAAATTCACCCAAAGTGAGTTACAGTCTGGGAATCCTTGTCATTGCTCACTTATCTTGAAACATTTTCTACTAACTGACAGAAGAATGCTAAGTGATACTAGCATATGATAAGGCACATGAGATAGTCACACTCAAATTTGAGAATTATTGCTGTGTGGGTATATTGTACTTCTCAGACTGCCATAACGAAATGCCACAGACTGCGTGGCTTAAAAAACAGACATTTATTTTCTCACAGTTCTGGAAGTAGGAAGTCCAAGATCAAGGTGCCAGTGAGACTTTTGTTGTGAGTCTCTCTTCCCATTTCACGGATGGCTGCCTTCTCATTGTGTCATTACTCACGTTCTGTATGCATGTGCATTTCTGGGGTCTCTTCCTCTTCTTATAAGAAGTGGTCACTGATTCTATTGAATTAGGGCCCCATCCTTATGATCTCATTTAAACTTAATTACTTAGGGGCGGCCCTGGTGGCTCAGGGGTTTAGCGCCACCTTCAGTCTGGGGCATGATCCTGGAGACGCGGGATTGAGTCCCGAGTCGGGCTCCCGGCATGGAGCCTGCTTCTCCCTCTGCCTGTGTGCCTCTGTGTGTGTGTGTCTCATGAATAAATAAAATCTTTAAAAATAAATATATAAATAAACTTAATTACTTAAAGACTCTGTCACCAAATACAGTCACACTGGGGGGTTGGGGCCTCAACATAAGGATTTTAGAGGCTACAAGTCGTCCATGAAAGTGAGATTCACCAAAAGTCTCAGCAAGGAAATCTCTAACAGCTTAGAAAATCAACTTTATAAATTAGCCAAGATGCCCAGGCTTAGAGCTTTGAGAAAGCAACTTTCAATAAAAATTGTTTTTTTTTTAAAGATTTTATTTTTATTTATTCATGAGAGACACACACAGAGAGAGAGAGGCAGAGGCACAGGCAGAGGGAGAAGCAGGCTCCATGCACCGGGAGCCCGATGTGGGACTCGATCCTGGGTCTCCAGGATCACACCCTGGGCCGATGGCAGGTGCTAAACTGCTGAGCCACCCACGGATCCCCCTCAATAAAAATTGTTAATCCAAAAAGTTAGCCTCTCTCATGCACCAACACAATTTTGAATGGGATAGTAATATCCTGGGGCTAATCTGTTGGTAATTCTGTTCTTATTATATCCATTAAGAATTGGTTTAATTTAGGGATGCCTGGGTAGCTCAGCAGTTGAGCATCTGCCTTTGGCTCAGGGCATGATCCCAGAGTCCCAGGATCGAGTCCCACATTGGGCTGCCTGCGTGGAGCCTGCTTCTCCCTCTATGTCTCTGCCTCAATCTCTCTCCGTCATGAATAAATAAAATCTTTTAAAAGTGGTTTAATTTATATTTAGACATAATTGGTTTTCTTCATCATCCAATTCATAAAATTCTTCCAAATTGTTCCCTTTCATTGGAACAATTCCAGCTTCTACAATGCTTTTTTCTTCAAAATGGAAACTCACATAAACAATTACCAGCATCTCAGCTTTTGAAAGTAACTTTCTTTTCCCAACTTGGGTACATAAATAGGAAGCAATTATTACTTCTGCTATACACTAAATTATTTACAATACTGTACATTAATATTGGTATACACTATATACTAAATTATCACACTAATAACCTTCTGAGTCAGTTTTCTTTTGAGCTGTTTTCCTGCAGAAAATTTTCCATCCACCCAGTTTTCTCAGTAGTACCTGAGAGCGTACTAACATACTTTTTCCATTGATGTTTGTTCTTGTTGATGTTTACGGGCTTTCTTTGTTTACTGTAAATTGGTATGCAGACATTGTGAAAATGCAAGTAAGAAGTGTGCTTCTACAGATGCATGAGAGATGGTGTACCCAAACGACAGTCACATTTTGGATGAAGAAGATCTGAGTTTCAATTCTGGTTCTGCCAAATATTAGGTGGGTACCCTTGGGAAAGCAGTGTCTTACTTTTCTCATCTACTAAATGTAGAGAATAAAAGCTGCCTCAATGAAATGCTGTAAATTCCATTGATTAAAAAACATACTACACTGCTGGGCATATAAGAGGGGCTCAATAAATGGCGACTATTACCGTGCCTTCAATCCTCTTCAGTGCGTAGGCAGTAAAGCAGTCATGTTCATAGCTTTCCCTAACCGAAGCATGATGGCATAACATAGGTCTTAAGTTCCTCCCCTGAGTCTCAAATAGTTATTTCCAGTCTTCCCCAGGATGTGTCTTGCTTGAATTCACATGCCACTCCTTATTCCTTTCAGTCTTCTCTGCTAATCCCCCTGGGTCAGTGGCCTCTGAGACACAGCTGCCTTCATCATTCTCTACAGAGCAGTGACAACTCTATGAGCTGAGCTACCTTCTTGAATTCCCAAAGCTCCAAACTGCAGGTGGAGCCACTCAGCATTCCCTGAAGCCCCCATAAGCTGCTGAGGGAGGGAATGCATCTCATCCAAACCTTGCCACATGGGAACCTATGTAGGGCTTCTGGGTCAAGAGATTAGTCTAGACATCCTTGTAAAAGGCCACCTGATTCAGCAACATCCTTGATCTAGGCCACCCTTTTTGCTGCTGTCCAAACAAAAATAAATAAATAAATAAATAAATAGCCGCTATGCAGATTGGCTCTTGGCAGCATAGACCACCATTTTCTTAGATTGTCCTTTCCAGTCTAAATTCCAGTGTCAGCCAAAAGTGGGACTTCCATTTCACTGATAAATATAGACATCAAGCTTTGTCTAATTTAATCCTTAAGACTACTGGATCTATCACCCATAGATTTTTAGGTCAATATATCATGCATTATTAAGAGCTTTTGTTATTTCAGGTAACTTTTTATTCTTTTAAAAACTAAAACACTGTTTCTATATCCTGCTCCAAAGGTAGATAGAAGTATCCACCTCCCTACAAGTGTTTCCCCTCACAGAGATCAGGATATTCAGTTCAAAATTTTCTAGTCTACATAGAATGGGCAGTTGTTTTCTATTTATAAGGTGTAGGTAAAATGAAATAATTCAAGAGGCTTCTTATTTCTTCCTAGCTCACTGCTAATCAAGATAAGCTCCCATTAGTAACGCGACGATGGCAGTCACAATCCCCAGAAATAGGATTTAGGAAAAAAAAAAAAAAGGAAAACAGAATTTTTCCACACAACTAGATTTTTAAAAGTAAAATAACCATTTGAATAAGGTTAAATAGAAGAATGGAGACACCCTAAGTATGACATAGTACCTATGTTTTAACAATAAATTTCTTTCCAGCCACCGTTTATAAGCTAACCCCAGTTTTACTCCTAGGCTTGAGTAGAAGCGATCATCTGCGACTTTCTAGCTTGGGGTTTAAAACTGGGCATTGGTTATGTTACTGTGTTAAATTTTTGAAAATACATTTTAAGTATTTTCCTCAGTTATCAATGGCTTCCTAGAGTTGCAGCTTCAAATAATCTACTATTCACTGTGCTCCAAACACTGAAGCTGAGGAGAGAAGCCACTCCTGGGGAAGAAAGGAAAAGAACCATAATAATAGCTAACACTCATATACTTACATGCTTGCAATATTTACAATGTATGCCCGAAACTCTTCCAAGCATTTTATATTCATTAAGTCTATTGACTAAGCACCAAGATTAATAGCATGGTATTTTACTTTTGAGATACCTGAGTTTGATCAAGACTCTCTAGCTGAAATGGTGAAGCGTGGACCTTGGTGAACCCACTCTCCCACAAATAATGAAAATATGAGCAAAACAATCAGATTCAACCATTTCAGAACTCTGCAATTTAACCAAAGGCACAGAACAAACAACAACAAAAAAATCTTTTCAAGAAAACTGTTGAATTTTATTTAAAAATAGTGGAGGAAAAAATAAGGATAAAATCAGAGAGGAAGAAAACCATAAGAGACTCTTAATCATAGGAAACAAACTGAGGGTTGCTGGAGAGGAGGAGGAGTGGGTGGACAGGGTAACTGGGTGACAGGCATCAAGGAGGGCAAGTGATGTAATGAGCCCTGGGTATTATATAAGACTGATGAATCATTGACCTCTACCTCTGAAATCAATAATACAGTACATGTTAATTAATTGAATTTAAATAAAAAAATTTAAAATACCCCCCAAAATGGAGTCTATGTCATTTTCACTTAGGAATATTCCCATCCTGGGCAGCCCCGATGGCCCAGCGGTTTGGTGCCACCTTCAGCCTGGGGTGTGACCCTGGGGACCGGAGATCGAGTCCCACGTCAGTCTCCCTGCATGGAGCCTGCTTCTCCCTCTGCCTGTGTCTGCACCTCTCTCTCTGTCATGATTAAATACATTTAAAAAAAAAATCTTAAAAAAAGAAGTTTAAAAAAAGAAAAAGGAATATTCCCATCCTGACCTCTCCCCAGATCAACAGTAAGGCAGAAAAGAAATGCCTGCAACCTCACAGCCAACAGAGAATACTGACCTCCATGGAGCTCCAAGTAAAAGTTCTATCTCCAAAGGACACTATATCTTTTGATCAAATTAGCAGCTCCCTGGAATATTCCCATGCCCAGGTTGGTGTTTCTACTTGATTGGACTTAAAGCTCAGATTGGGTGAAACGTGTCCTAATTCCAGGGCTCTGGTGAAAACAACAGCAATTTTTAAAAATTATTTTAAAAATTAAAACATTCTGTTTCTGTATCCTGCTCCAAAGGACACTTCTACCTACCTCCCCACAGGTGGTGCCCCTCCCAGGGATCATGCTACTCAATGACACTGTAACATCAAAGCTGCTTAAGGCTATGACTTCAGGGAAGGCAAACAAGAGCCTGGACAACAACTTAAATGAAAGATCTGGAGAATCAGAGGACCATAGGGAACTTTGAGAATCTCTGACCTATTCCTGAGTATCTAGAAGATTGTGTACAGGTGCAGGGCTATATGCCCATAAAAGGGGTTGTCCCTGAGCCCTGGAAAGACCTGAGGAAGAAGGAAGCCCCATTCTTCACCTTTGACTGACCGTGAAGCCCTAAGCAAGCAGGAAGTGAAAGCTAAGGCTAATTCCTAAATGGCCTGAGGTTTGAAGATGTGCTTCAAACAAATCTCCTTGGCAAATGGTAAAGAGAACAGGTACTACTGGCTCAACGAAATGTAGAAACTCTGACCACTGAAGTCTACTGGTCCAGGAGTGACCACTATTTCCCAACTTAAAAATACAAACAAGCATTTAAAAAAAAAATAGCTAGCAGAGAACTCAGACAACGCATTGCAGGGAATATGGAATCTACAGATTTAATTGTAGAAAAGCTGCTGAACAGTCAGTAGTGAGCAAAACAACAATAACAACAAATAGGGGTAGGGGATAAAAGTGATACCAGAGTTGTTATAATCTATCTGCAATGTCCAGATTTCAACAACAAATTATGAGACATGGAAAGAAACAGGAAGGTATTATGTAACAAATGGAAGAAAAGAGAAGGAGAAAATGTCTCTGAAACAGCCCAGATGTGGGCTTAGCAGATAAGGACTTCTCATCAACTACTATAAATTTACTCAAAGAACCAAAGGAAATTATGTCTAAAGAATTAAAGGAAAGTGTGACAATAGTGTCTCTCCAAGTATAATATATCAATACAGAGAAAGAATTATAAAAAGGAATCAAATAGAAATTCTGGAGTTGTAAAGTCAAGTAAGTGAAATAAAAAATTCGCTGGAGAGGCTCAAGAACAGCCATGAACTCAGCAGAGAAGATCCAGGCTGAGAAAAACAGTCTGGCAATTCCCCAAATGTCAAACATAGGGGCACCTGGGTGGCTCAGTGGTTGAGCATCTGCCTTTTGCTCAGGTCATGATTCCAAGGCCAGGATCGAGTCCCACATCGGGCTCCCTGCAGGTAGCCTGCTTCTCCTTCTCCCTCTCTCTCTCTCTCTCTCTGTCTCTCATGAATAAATAAAATATTTTTAAAAAGTCAAACATAGACTTAATATGACCAACAATTCCATGAAAATCTGCACATGGATGTTCATTGTAGTATTATTCAAAATAGCCAAAAAGTGGAAACAGCCTAATGCCCATCAACTGATGAACAGATAAATAAAATGTGGCACATTCAGACAGTAGAATATTATTTGGTCACCAAAAAAGGAATGAATTACTCACACAGGCCACAGCATGGATGAACCTTGAATACAATGTGCTAAGCAGCCAGTCACAAAAGACCACATATTGTGTGCTTCTGTGAAATGTCCAGAATAAGCAAATTCAGAGACAGAAAGCATATTACTGGTTGCGTAGGGCTGGAGGGGATGGGGAATGGGTTTCACTGCGGATGGGTGTGAGGTTTCTTCTTGTGACGACATAAGTGTTCTGAAGTTTGATTCTGGCCATAGTTGTACAACTTTGAGCATACTAGAAACTGCTGAATTGTATGTATGCTGTTAATGGGAGAGTTCTGTGGTATGTGAATTGTATCTCCACGAAGCTGGTTAAAAATTTGTTACTTAACCTCTCTGAACCTGGGAGCTGGCAGCTGTGGAATACCATGCTATATAGTAAAGAGTAAATGAAATTATGAACAAAAGACCTAAAACAGCCCAGGACAGAGCAAGGGATTTAGATCAGCAAGTTTTCTACCAGTTTCCTGTGAAATGTAAAAGGAAGAAACAGACAATGGAGTAGATATGTTTTGTTTTGTTTTGTTTACTGTTGGATCCAATCAGAATAAAGTCATAGTTCCTTCTTCAGTGAGAAAATATCTCCCTTCAGTAAATATGAAAGACTGATATTCAGCCAAAGTCATTCGCAAGCTAAAATATTGCTCTTCGTTCATATAAACAGCTTTCAGATAAATAGATTCCTTTAGGAATTTACAGTTGTAAAGTTTAACAACACCTGCGACTTCAACAAAGATTTAAAACAAAGAAATACACTGTTCCATATTTGCAATGTATCTATGAAAATGCACCAACAACGTATCTATAGTCAGAGTGGGAGTCTGGTAATTTTTAACTATCAAGTAAATTTGATCAAGCCCTATGATGTAAAAAATAGGGCAACATGTTAGTACAAAATACATGTAGTAGAATATGGTTTCCCGTGATTTCACCATGGAATCCTTTCCTCTTGAAGATGCTTTTGGGACTACTGTTCTCAGAACACATTTCGGGAAACTGGTATGTAAGCAATATATATGAAATCACTCTTCCTTTCTTCTCCACAAGTGGACTTTCATGCATCTGCTAAGGCAGTAGCTGTTCTTTGTGATGGTGATGAAAGGTATGATCCTTCTCTCCAAGAAAAAAAACCACATAAACTTTACTTGCAATTTCAGGATGTCTATAGCCCCTTTCTAACGGACAATTGTTAGTTTTAAATTCTTCCAGAAAGTGAAGAATCTTCATGAACCATGTGAGCTAACTTTTGCCATGGAAATTAACAGTCTTCACGGTTCCATCCAATTTCTGTATTCCAGACATGAAGGATGAAAGTGTTTTACACACAACGTTTCTATCTGAGTAAGAGCAGCCTTTGTCTCTTCCTTTGAAAACAGAAAACATAAAATTACTAAGTCTCTTGTAAAGAATATGAAACACTGTGAAAATTACTTGATGATCAAAAATAACACTCACAGTAATACTGAAGTGTCTGAGCTCAGAAAACAATACAGAGTAATTACACTGGGAATCTGTAGCACCTTTCATCCAAGCTGCTCAATACTCCTTGAACATAACCAAAGCCTTACATTTTCAGTGACTATCTTCATTTCAAATATTTTGTGGCTCAAATACAGTGGTTTTGGCCATATGTTCTAAACTCTCATTTGTAAAACAGAGTTCCTGTGCTCACATTCACTTTATTTTTTTTCACATTCACTTTAAACAAAGAATGAATCTATATGCATCTTCCTTGATTAAAATGAGGAATAGGAATAAGTCAAGAAGAAGATAAGGTATTGGAAGAAACACTGAGGGATCCTCCTGTTTCTAGGGGGCTGGAGGACAAACTTGAAGAGGGATTATTTTTTTCTTTTATTTACTCTTTTGTGAAAAGACATAATTGACATGTAACATTAGTTTTTAAGTGTACAACATAATGATTTGATATATGTGTAGTGAAATAATCACCACAATAAGTCTAGTTAACATCTATACACGCACGTCTTAAATTTTTTTCTTGTGTGGAAAACTTTTCACATCTACTCTCTTGGCAACTTTTAAATACATAATTCAATATTATTACCTATAATCCACATGCTATACATTACATCTTCATGACTTACATGTTTCATAGCTAAGAATTTGTATTCTTTAACACTTTTCACTAATTTCACCCACCTCCCACCTCATTCCTTCTTTGGCAACCACCAATCTGTTGTCTGTATTTATGAGCTCTATTTGTTTTTGTTTTTTTAGATTCTACATGTAAGTGAGATCATACAATATTTGTCTTTCTCTGTCTGACTTATTTCCCTTAGCATAATGTGCTCAAGGTTGATCCACATTGTCACAAATGGCAAGATTTTCATGGTTTTTATGGCTGAATAGTATTTCATTGTATAAATGTACATATATATAAAACAGTGTTTCACTTCATATATACTCATATATATATTTCACTGTATGTATATATGCATGTGTGTATATAAACATGTGTATCATGTGTATATATATAAACATATATGTGTGTATATATATTTCTTTATCCATTTATTTATTGATAGACACTTAGGTTGTTTCCATATCATGGCAATTGTAAATAATGCTGCAATGAACATGAAGGTACATACATCTTTCTTAGTGTTCTCATTTTTTTGGGGGGGGAGTAAATACCCAGAAATGGAATTGCTAGATCATATTATAATTCTATTTATAATTTTTTGAGGTACCTCCATACTGCTTTCCATAGTCTTTGAACCAACTTACATTTCCACCAACAGGGTACAAGCATTCTCTTTTCTCATTTTCTCCTTTGACTTTAATCTAATTTGTATCTTTATATTTACAGTGTGTTTCTTGTAGGCAGCCTATAATTGGGACTTGACTTTTTCAACAATCTGAATATCTGTGCCTTTTTTTAAAAAAGATTTTATTTATTTATTCATGAAAGACACAGAGAGAGAGGCAGAGACATAAGCAGAGGGAGAAGCAGGCTCCCTGCAGGGAGCCTGATGCAGGACTTGATCCCAGGACCCTGGGATCATGACATAAGCTGAAGGCAGATGCTCAACCACTGAGCCACCCAGGTGCCCTGTCTGTGCTTTTTAATGAGAGGTCAGTTATATCAATTACATTTAATGTAGCTAGTGGTAATAATTAAGTTTAAATCTATCAGTTTCTTATTCCATTAAATCTGTGTTTCCCTTTTCTACTTTTTTTAACCCATGCATTTTTAAATTAATTTATTTATTTTTATTTTTTATTTTTTTACCCATGCATTTTTTATATCATGCCAATATCATTTTTTTAGAAGTGTGTTGTTTAATTTCCAAATGTTTGAGATTTCCCTGATATCTCCCTACTATTGATTTCTAACTTAATTCTGAATAGTGAGAGAATAAAATACCTATAATTTCAATCTTAAAAAATTTGTTAAGGTTTGTTTTATGACCCAAAATATGATCCATCCTGGTGAATGTTCCAAACATGCCTGGCAAGAATGTATATTCTTCTGTTAGATGGAATATTCTGTATACATCAAGGAGGTCAGGTTGATTAATAGTATTTTTCAGGTTTCTTTATCCTTGCTTGTGTGTGTGTATGTGTGTGTGTGTGTGTGTGTCTAATAGCTTTCTCAAATCCTGAGAATGAGGTGTTAAAGTTGCTAAGAATAGTTGTGAATCTGCCTCTTTCTCAGTTCAGTTTTATCAATTTTTGCTTCATGTATTTTGGAGCTTCCTTGCTAGGTACAAACATATTTAGCATGCCTTCTTGGTGAACTGACCTGCTTATTCATGGTAATTTTCCTCATTACCCCCAAAATACTTTGTCTGATATTAAAATAAGCCTTCCAGTTTTCTTTTGAACAGGATTTGCATGGTGCATCTTTTTCCATTTTTTTAGCCTAATTTTATCATAAGATTTAAAGTGGGTTTCCTGTGTACAGCATTTAGCTGAGTCTTAATTTATCTGATCTGACTATATTTCTTTGATTTTTAAAAAAGATTTTATTTATTTATTCAGAGAGACAGAGAGAGAGAGAGAGAGAGAGGCAGAGACACAGGCAGAGGGAGAAGCAGGCTCCATGCAGGGAGCCTGATGTGGGACTCTATCCCGGGTCTCCAGGATCACGCCCTGGGCTCCACCCAGGGATCCTGATCTGACTATATTTGATTGGATTAGTTCTACCATTTAATAATTTGTTTTTGATTCTTCCACTCCCCCTTTCTTGTCTTATTTGACAGTTTCAATATTATCTATTCACTTTTTTACTATATCTCCATATCATTTTTAAATGGTTCCCCTAGGAGAATATATATATACACATATATATATTCATTTATTTATTTATTCATAAGAGACAGGGAGAAAGAGAGGCAGAGACACAGGCAGAGGGAGAAGCAGGCTCCATGCAGGGAGCTCGATGTGGGACTCCATCCCGGGTCTCTAGGATTACACCCTGGGCTGAAGGCAGCGCGAAACTGCTGAGCCACCCGGGCTGCCCTATATATATATTTTTTTTTTTTCAAAGTCCCCATAGAGTTAATGTTTTACCACTTCAATAACATAGAGAAACCTTACAACTACATAGGACTCTTTACCATATCCCCCTTATAAAATAATTTCATATATATTATATCTGATTACATTTACAAACCTCCAGGCAATGTTATAATTGCTTTCAACAGTCATACATATTTTAAAGACTTTTAAGAGGAGAAAAACAGTCTTTTATATTTGCCCAAGTATTTACAGTTCTTTCCTCTTCTTTTATTCCTATTTTTCAGGTTCCCTTCTGGTACCATTTCCCTTCGGCCTAAAGACTCTCTTTTAGAATTCCTTTCATGGTGAATCCATGGTTCCATGGTGTCAAATTGTCTTAGTCTTCCTTCATCTGAGAATGTACTCATTCTGTCTTCATTCTTTTTTGTTTTTTTAAGGTTTTATTTATTTATTCATGATAGATAGAGGCAGAGACACAGGCAGAGGGAGAAGCAGGCTCCATGCAGGGAGCCTGACGTGGGACTTCATCCCCGGACTCCAGGATCACACCCTGGGCGGAAGGCAGGTGCTCAAACCACTGAGCCCCCCGGGCTGCCCTCTGTCTTCATTCTTGAAGGATATTTTCTCTCAATAAAGACTTTCTAAGCAGACAGGTTTTTGGTTGGTTGGTTGGTTGGTTTTGTATTTGTTTGTTTTAATCCTTTAAGTACTTGCAGAATGTTATTACCATTTACTGGCTTCCATGGTTTCTGATGAGAAATCTGCAGTTATTTGAATCATTGTCACTTATGCTATGTGCTAAAAATTTTTTTTTCATTTCTTTTAGGCTCGTTGCTCTTTCACTTCCATTCTGTTATTCAGTCAGTCCACTATATTTTTTTAATTTCAGATGTTGTATTTTTCAGTTCTCAAATTTCCAGTTGGTACTTTTTGTTATTTATTTTACTCTGAGAAATTTCGTCTTTTAAAAGTGCTAACTTTGTATCATTGAAAATGGTTATAATGGCTGCTTTTAAACCTTTTACTGACAATTCCAAGACTTAGGTTATATTATATTTGGCGTCTACTTTTTGTCTTTTCCCTTGGGTATGTGTCAGATTTTTGCAAGTGTTAGTATGTCTCATAATTTTGTATCGTATCCAGGACATTTTTTAAAAGATTTTATTTATTTATTCATGAGAGATACAGAGAGAAGGCAGAGACATAGGCCGAGGGAGAAGCAGGCTCCATGCAGAGAGCCCCACGTGGGACTCTGTCCCAGGACTCCGTGATCATACCCTGGGCCGAAGGCAGACGCTCAACCGCTGAGCCACCCACACATCCCCAGGATATTTTTTATCTTGCAAGCTTGTAGGTCCTTTTAAAATCCTTTGGACAATGTTGATCTTTAAAAAAACAAAAACAAAAACAAAAACTGGTAATCAACATGATTAGCATCAAACTGCTAACAAGCTTCACCTTCAGTGGTGATGGTCCCACTGTCATATCTGTTTCCAAAGTATTTGCTCTGTTATTTGAGTCTGCCTAGTGCATGTTATGCTTAGAGGACAGCCTGAGATTTGGGTTATGATTTTTATTGTAGTTTGGTTCTCAAAGCCTTTGCTATGCTATGCTGGAAAATTCCACACATACCCATCCCGCGAGTGATTCCAAGAGTTACGTCATTACATACCCAGTATTCAGATATCTATTTCTCTAGCTTTCTGTCTCTGGGTCTTCTCCCACACTCTCTAATTCCCAGAGTATCCTTTTCCTGGGTCATCTAGCCAAAAAAGATAGAGGCTTCTCAGATATTTAGCTCCCTCTCAATGTTGTGTACTTCTGTTTAAGTGGGGCTACTTTGGAGATAAGTGGTAAAAGAAAAGAGAAAAAGAAGAATAACGTGGATTGTACATACTTTTTGGGACAAGAGATCCTCTTCCGGTTCTTCTGCCTAGAAATATAATGTGTCGCTCAAGGTTTAAAGTCACTGCACCACCACCACCACATATTTACAGCTCAGTCATCAGGCTGGTCCTGGTTGGGAGAGAAAGGGGCAAAAAAAGATGGGATTCTCCCCCACAATCTCCAGCATGTAGGGGTCCCCCTTTATAGTCCTTTAGTAGAAAAAAAAAAGGGATTTTCTGTTTGTTTTTGCTTTCAGAATGTGCCATGTGATTCTGGGATTTGGCCTTCCCTCAGGTCACAGCTGGAAGGCAAAGGAGTAAAAAGAAAACATGAAACTCAAGTGCCACATCCCATCCCTTAGCTCTCTCCTTTTATGAGCCATTATTCGTGCTTACTTCAGTCCTCAATCCATTTCATTATTGTTACTTTTCACAGATCTCAAGTAGTTGTTTCTCATATTCTGCCCAGAGTTTTAGTTGTAATCAGTATACTGGAGAGATAAGCTATAGTAACCTTATTCATCTTGGCCAGACAACATTTGTACTTATAAATTTTCTGTAACCACATTAAACAACTAAAAATGAATAGGTAAATTTGTACAAAATATATTTCATTTGACTCCATATATTCAGAATATTATAATTTCAATGTGTAATCAATATAAAATTATTGAGATATTTTACATTGTTTTTCTTATACTAATTCTTTGAAACTCAGTGTTTATTTTTTCACTTATAGCCTATTTCTGTTTAGCCACATTTCAAGTGCTAATAGCCATAGATGGCTAGTGGCTATCCTGTTGGGAAGTTTAGGACTTGACTTTAGGGCAATACTTCTCAAACTTTAGGGTGCATAGGATATGTTGTTAAAACTCAGATTATGATTCAATATATCTAGGGAGGGACTCGGGTGATTCTAATACTGCTGGTTGTACACTTTGAGTGATAAGGTTCTAAAGCCAACTCTGTTATTTGTTAAACTATTTTCATTTTAAGATTTTAAGTAATCTCTATACCTAGCACAGGGCTCGAACTGACAATCCTGAGATTAAGAGCTGCATGCTCTACTGACTAAGCTAGTCAGGCACCCCTTCTTAAACTCATTTTAGGGATCCCTGGGTGGCGCAGCGGTTTGGCGCCTGCCTTTGGCCCAGGGCGCGATCCTGGAAACCCGGGATCGAATCCCACGTCGGGCTCCCGGTGCATGGAGCCTGCTTCTCTCTCTGCCTGTGTCTCTGCCTCTCTCTCTCTCTCTCTGTGACTATCATAAATAAAAAAAAAATTAAAAAAAAAAAAAATAAATAAACTCATTTTATATTCCAGATACCTGTAGGGGCCTATAGGATATGTCCTATATGAGGGTTTTGTTTCTACATTTCTGCCTTGACAACATCATATTTTTATCCACCCGACAGCACTCCCTATCACAGGGAATATGCTACTCTGGTAACGGCCAAAAGTATTTACTTTTGTACTTTTCTTTTTTTCATCTGACAGCAATAACTTTATTAAGTATTCCCCCCAAAATATAAATACAAACCAGGAAAAACAAAACACAGAACAAACCATAAAACAGGCCTGGAGCTGCCAATAAAGCAGACACGCTGGGGCTGACCTCTGGTGGGAAAGCGGGACTCCCGTGGGGCGGGGAGCCCGTAAATACTGGGGGACAAACACTCGGGAGCCCCAGGGCGCTGTGACCGGAGCCGGCGGGGGCAAGGCTGGGGCGCTGCAAGGCCGGGGCGCTGCCAACGGCGACGTGGCCCTGGGGGACAGGCCCCGGGCCGCAGCCCAGCCTGGCTCGGCCTCCAGCTGCGTCCCTTGGGGCCCTGAGCCCCGGACTGCGCCCCCCGGCCGCGTCCTGGTGCTGGGGGACCCGGACACCAGGAGGCCGGCGCCGCCCTCGGCCTCCGCGAGCTCCACGACGTCCGCGCCCCGGCCCGTGCCCGGGGCAGGAGGGCCTTGCGCCCGCACCTGGCTGTGAGTCGCCCCGAGGTGCGCCCCGATGGCCGGTGGCCGTGCCCTCGCCGATGGCGCCGGGGGCATCTCCAGCCCCGGGCGGGATGTCGGCTCGAGAGCAGCCGCCGCTCCTGCCCTGGGTGGCGGCCTGTGCCCGTGCGCCCGCGGTCGGGGGGGGCCGTGGCGGGGTCCCAGGCGGCCCCCCGGTTCTCGGCGTCGAGCGTGTGCAGGCGGGGCCCGGGCCCGGGAGCGGACGGCAGCAGCGGCGCGGCTCCCGGAGGGCAGGTCCCCGGAGGGCAGGTCCCCGGAGGCGGAGGCGGAGGCGGCGGCGTGCGTGGCCGCTGCACAGTGCGGCAGCAGGTGACCTGCGAAGCCTCCCTCTCGGCGCCGTCAACGCCTCGTCCGGGTTCTCCGCGGCAGCGTAGGGCTCCGGCACTGTGCCCACACCCACCCACACCCACACCCACACCCACACCCACACCGACACCGACCCCGTCGGGGGGGGGGGGGGCCCACACTGAAGGTGTCCCTGACGCGGGGGGGGCTGCCCAGCGCGCACCCTGCGCCCCCGCCGAGCGAGTGGGTGGCCTGGAAGCCCCAGGGCTGAGTCCGCCGGCTCTGCGCCCTCCGTGCAGTGGCCTTTGGCCCAATTGTTGCTGGCCGCTTTTGTGCTTTTTTTTTTTTTTTTATCCCATATAAGCCACTCTTGAAGAGACAAATTAGAGAAATTATTTCTGGGGATGCCTATCTTTAATCCTTGGCAATCCCATCTCTACAACCTTGGTAGCCACTGATAACTTAGTAGATTTTTATTTGCATTTCGTAGGACCTCTAAGTCCTAGTTCTATTGTTGAAGCATCTCTACAAAGAGCAGGTTAATCATCTTACTTTTTGTTCTGCATGATAGCTGATCATCCAGACTCATTTGGGAATGCTTCTTGGGTGCACCTATTTGGGATGGTGGCCATTAAAGGAGAACTAAAAGTGAGCTGCATTTCGGTAAAAGCTTAGCATCCTTTTTAATCCTTGCTTTCATCCCACACGCTTCTCTTACTTGGGGTGTGTTAATCACTTCTGATATTCATATATCAAGAAGTATGTTAATCACCTCTTGCATAAAATGCCAGAAAACTTACAGCAGAAACAATAGACCTTTCTCCAGGTAAATACTCCCAATTATGCACTTTGGTGGCCCCATCATTTGAGGACCTCTTTTCAAAACCTGTGCTTAGTAGGATCTCACTAATTGTTTCCATGGAGGAAAAAACAAAACCATTATGGTATCACTGTTCATAGACCAACTGTTTAAAAGTTGTTCACACATTGTCTTAACCAGAGTATGTATGTCTCAATATCTTAGGTATTTTAGACTACAGATAGCTTCCTGAATTTCTGGAAGATGTGATACCTTTTACCATTAAGATTTAGGAAACCATTTGAAGATTCCTTCCTTAAATTATAAAGGCACAATTTTATGCGATATTGCCCTCCTTTGAGTAAGCCCTACAGAGAAGTTATTAACCACACAAAGTAATGGACTGACCCATTTCACCCATAGGAAGCTCAAGCATGATGGTCTTAGGCAATAATCCGAACTCTGATGCTCATTTCCCTTTTTCCCTGTGTTGTTCAAGGGAAAAGAATAACTTTTAACCACTTCAAACTAAACCAGCTACCATTGGGCTACTTGGAACCCTAAACCGTTGGAAGGTTGTGTGTACTGGGGACTGGGAAGGAAATTTTGGTCAGGACAATCTGAACTTCAATCCTCTCTATATAACCTGGGTTTCTTTACTTAACCTCCAGATTGTGAAGCAAGTGATTTAGTTAATCCCATAGAAGAGAGAGTTTGAATAGACCATATGGGGTTAGAGGACAGACTATGCTGACATAAACCAATATGTGGTTTAGAGAAAAAAAAAAAACAACAACAATATGAGAATGTTAAATATTAAGATGCTTCCAGGAAAAATCTGAACTGGCTGTGAATACTGCTTTGAGGAAAGAAGATAAGGACAATTATAAAAGCCAAAGAGCTCCTTTAAATCTAAAACACTAAAATCTTTATAGTGATGATAACACTAGTATATGAGTACCAGTAGTTTACTGGGGGGTGGGGAGCAGATTCCAAGAAACATCAGTAAGAGTTGATAGGAAGAAAGACAATACTGGGGGCATTACAAGCAGGTCATCATTGTGAGCAACTGGAGCTCTGTCCAACTGAGGACATCTGGGAGACAGTAGAGACAATCTCACTGAGTTGTTTCATCTGAAGGACTGAGGATTGCTCCCATGTGACTTCCCTGTACCTCTTATCTGTCTTATGAATGGGCAAAGCCTGGTTTACATTGCCAGAGAAAGTGCTCGGGAATAGAGTCATAGATTGCTTACACTGAGAAGCAATCAGTATGCAGGGGATGCTGAGGACCCGGACATGTAGACAGGGCATCACAAGCTTTGGTACTGTCCTCTTGCTCTTTGAGCACACATGACAATGAGAGAAAGCTGCTTGGCCCTCTATACAGGCCATAAAGAGATGGATAGAAGGAAAGGGGAGGAAGGATGATCATTTTTTAAAAAGATTTTAATTATTTTTGCATGAGAGACATAGAGAAGCAAAGACAGAGAGGGAGAAGCAGGCTCCTCGCAGGGAGCCCTATGCGGGACTCGATACCCCCACCCAAGATCACTCGATCCCCCCACTCGAGATCATTCCGTGAGCCAAAAGCAGACGCACAATCACTGAGCCACCCAGGCGTCCCTATTTTTTTCCTTAAGATTTTATTTAATAGAGCACACACACAAGCAGGTGAAGCAGCAGGCAGAGGGTGAGGCAGAAGCAGGCTCCCCACTGAGCAGGGAGCCCCATGTGGAGCTTGGGATCACTGAGATCACTACCTGAGCCCAAGTAGTGACTGAGCCACCCAAGTGCCCTGAAGGACAATCATTTAAATGACTCCTCACTATGTAATCTCATCAAATATGAAATCAGCCCTGAAGATTGGATCACTTGTCTTCTCTGTTTTAATACATGCATTGCCAGTAACTAACACAGCTAAGTGACGGACTTTTTTCTCTTTCTTTTTCCTTTTACAGTGGATATTTTCACCGTGGTTCACTTGTGTAAGAGTATCATTTACCATGTTTCTATTCTGTCTCAAGCAAGAGAAAAGAGCAGCTTGCTCGATCTTTTATCTCCATTATATTGGTTAAAAAGATCATCCCTCTCTACACCCTACAGTTTCTCTTAGTTCTACATTTATTGGAAGCAACCAACCCCAGTGGTGGCCTATTTAACACCAGTATAAAACCGAGAAAGTTTAATTGAAAGCACTGGCATTCAAACTGTGCTTAGTAGCTTTGGGGGAGGGGGGGGCGGGCGGGAAACTGTATTTAAGACCAGTATTGAGTGGAACCCCATGGGTCTCAGGACACAGAGCCCAGGGAGCAAAATTTTAAAGAGCTGAGAGCAGATGCCCAGTCATCAAGAACTACAATTGGTGACTTAACCTAATAATATAGAGTAGAGAAACTTAACAGTTTAGGTAAGGAACTGCCAAAATAAGATTAAAATAGTCTCTTTTCCAATTAGTAACAGAAACAGATTATAGCACCCAACGGTTCCTTTTTTTTAATAACTGGTAATTAGTCAAAGAAACAAAGAAGATCACCAAGGTGATTTTTCTGTCACTGTATTGCTTGACAACAGCTCTCAATTATTACCCATTGTTTAGGATTAATGTCATTTTTCTCTCCATAATACACAGAGTTAGAAGGTTTTTATTGCTATAATTTCTATTGCTCTGAAACTGAAACAAAGCCAGTGTATTTTTATGTAATTATACTTTCAATGCTTAGCATGTCCATTTCTGAGTTGCTAAAGAGATATTATGCGTTAAAAATACAATTAAACCCATCAAACAAGAGCCTCATAGGATGGATAGAAAGAGGTATCACTGTGTCTACCTTAAATAAACTAGGAGACTCTTTCTATGCTCATATTACATTTGTAGGCTAATGTTTTACAAAATTGCTGTCTTGGGGGAGGCACCCCAAATATATATACATATATTTCAAAATGTTAACTCTTTTTCTTCCAAATAACTCTCCAAAGGAATTACAATTTACTTCTAATTGATCACTTTACTGTTCTCAACAGTCAACATAATGGAGTTTCTAAACATCCTTAGTGAGAAAATAAACTATTATAATAACAAGGGACACAAATGCTCTGCAGAGATCTACTATGCTAATTGGATGGGCACTGATGGATATTAAATAATTAAATAATCAGTGAATAATAATGTGGATAGTAATGCTGTATGTATTTACACCTTTAGTCATGACATTAACACTTACTGACCCCTTAGCTTGTATGTAGAACTGTGCTAAGGCTTTTTGGGACTACAAAGAAGTATCCTATTTCCTTTTTTATTTATCTCCATTGTAGTTACAACCATCATACATACTATATTCTATTTATTTTCCTTATCGTTAGTCTTCCCCCACTAGAGTACAGGCTCCTTAAAGCAGAGATTACATCAAATGCTGCTAGCACCCCACTTTTATCACCTATTATAGGTTAAATTGTGTCTCCAAAAAACGTTATGTTGAAGTCCTAACGCCTAGTACCTCAGAATATGTCTCTATTTGGATATAGGATAGGGTCTTTACCAAGATAATTAAGTAAAATAAGGTCAATAGTGTGGGCCATAAACCAATATGACTGTTGTCCTTATAAAAAGGGGCAATTGGGGCATGGAGGCAGACATGCACAAAAGGAAGACAAAATGAGTACATGGAGAGACAGCCATGTGTAAACAGAGGATTGGAGCGATGTATATATAAGCCAAGGAATGTTAGTGATTGCCACCAAACCACCAGAAATTAGGAAGAGGCAACAAAGGACTCCCCCACAGGTTTCAGAGGTAACAACACTAACCTATAACTTGATTTCAGACTTCAAGCCTTCAGAAATTTGAAATAATAAATTTCTGTTGTTCTAAGCCATCTAGTTTGTGGTACTTTATTACAGTAGCCCTAGTAAGTAAATACATTCCCTCAACTCATTATTTCAGTTCCTTCCGGCCCACCTTTTATCACAATTATTTGCCCAAGAACTGTCTGTTGGGATCTGCTTTTGCAGAGGGACCCAAGAACTAATGTGGTCCCCTTCCTGTGAGCAACTCTGATGGGAACTGTTAGGACTATCATCACAACAGCTTCTTTACCCCTTCAGGGAGATGACTCTGAGGAATGTATTTTGCACTGTTTTCTAGGGTTTCCCAGGGGAATCAAGCTCCTGTTGTTCAGTGTTTAATTCACTGGAAAACATACCCTTTCTGGCTCTTCCTTTTGCTGTGCTACTACCCCCTCTTCTACTGTGATTCCTGATATCAACTCCCAAATACATACTTGCACATAAATCCATGTCTCCCAACCCCTTTCTGGGGGAGCTCAATCTAAGGGAGTTTCTGTATTTCACTGTGAATTCCCAGTACTGAGAACAGGGGGTTAAATATATATCTGTGGATGAAAAAAATTAGTAAAATAGAACACACATCATTTCCCTCAAAGATTCGACAAGTTTTCAATGAAATGCAGTCAAATGTAGAGCTAGAGAGTAAGAGCAGATGAACAGTTGGAAGAAAGCAGTGCTAGAGAGGCCACTGGAAAGTTTGAGGTTTCATGCTAACTGAGAAGCGCAAAAAGCAACCTCTATCTGGGCAGTCAACAAAGGGAGAGAACACAGGGCCACCACCGGACTCACAGACTTCAGTGAAGAGCCGAGATTTCCCATTGACGACACATGCCATACACTCACTACTACTAAAGGAGACTTCTACCAACAATCCTAAACAACAGATCCTCTACAGTGGAAGAAGCCAACCCTTAAGCAATGGTATTTTGGGGCAAAATGCACAAAGCTTTCCGATGTCAAGTTTCACAAGTGATTAACTGGCTGAACCACAAACAGAACTGAGGTATTATTTTTAGAACTTGATTTGATTTTGTTTAATTCAAACCATTGTGCATTCATCAGACACACATGAGCTTCTAAGAACTAATGTTTATGAGCTTGGGAGGTATAAAGCTAGAAGAAGCCTATTTATTGTGGAATTTAGGGTAGTAGCAGAAGAAAATCTATAGAGAGGATTCAAAATAGACATTTTAAAAGTACTTCACTGCCATTACTACTATTCTAACTTCTATCTCTAGCATCCCGGCTCTATGGGCAGGTATTCTGCTCAGGGTTTCCATGAGCTATCTCATTTTGACACTATAACTACCCTGAGACAAGAATTCTATGCTTTTTGACAGATGAAGAAATCTGAGTTAAAAATGGCAGAGCCAAGTTCCAGACTCAGTTCTGATTCCAATGCAATGTCTTTGTGCAAAAATATTGGGTTTAGTATGTGATATGAGTAATTTCTTAATCTTTTTATCATTTCAGGTTGTGTTCAAGGAGCCAGATTCAGGCCTCGAAAGCTGAGAATTATTTTCCTTATCAGGCAGTGAGAGAGAATTCATAGGTTGGCAGTTCAGCACACGTTAGAGAAAGCGAAATACAGTGGACAGTATTTTTAAAGATGGCCAAGCCAATGTATATCATATCCCCCACACTCTTCCTACAGTGTAACATTGCACTCCTTCATTGATAGCTGGGATCTAGGTTTCCTCCCTTGAACCTGGGTGGACAGTAGAAATTGGCATACTTGTATGATTTCTGAGCCAAGTAATAAAAGGCGAAAATGGCTTTACTTGCACAATCCTTTGGGATATGCACTTTGAGAACCCTGAGCCGATAAGTAACAAGTTCCCCACACAGAAGAGGCAAAGAAGGGGAGATCACAGGGAGACCTCCCCTAGAGGTAGCAGCCATGCTAGAGAAGCCCTGTCCTTGCCAGCCCCAGTTATTTGCATCTTCCCAGCATCAATGACTAGATGTGTGAAAGAATGGACCTAAAGATGATTCCAGCATCCAATTTCCTTTCTAGCAGAAGCCAAGCGAAGCAGAGATGGCTTTTCCCCAATTGAGCCCTCCCCAAATTAATGTGTGAGCAAAATAAATGCTTCCATTGTTTTAAGTCATTATGCTGGGCAGCCCCAGTGGCTCAGTGGTTTAAGCGCCACCTTCAGTCCAGGGTGTGATCTAGAGACCCAGGATCAAGTCCCACATCAGGCTCCCTGCATGGAGCCTGCTTCTCCCTCTGCCTGTGTCTCTGCCTCTGTGTGTGTGTGTGTGTGTGTGTGTGTGTGATGAATAAATAAATAAAATATTAAAAAAAAAAGTTAAGTCATTATGCCTTGGGGGTAATTTGTTATGCAGACATGATAACAGGAACACAAAACACAGGTATATTACTAGAATAAAGCTCGTCTATTGTAAATGAATTATCCCTTGTTAAATATTTTATTCCTGAAAATGCATATAAGGAAGACACCAACATGGGCTTGCTGAATTTGTATTTCTTTTCTGTTCATAGCAAAACTTTTTTTCTAGTTTTATTGAGATATTTATTGACATATAACATTGTGTGAGTTTAAGTCGTACCATGTGATGACTTGATACATGTATATATCACAAAGTATTTGCCACAGTATGGTTAGTTAAAACATCCTTCACTTCACATAATCACTATTTGTTGTTGTTGTTGTTGTTATGGTGAGAACATTAAAGCTTTACTCTCATAACAACTTTTAAATATAAAATACAGTATTGTTAACAAGATAAAGTCACCATGCTGTACATTATATCCTTAGAACTAGAATTCATCTTATAACTAAAAGTTTGTAGCTTTTGACCAATACCTCCCCACTGTCCCTGCCTCCAACCCCTGGCCATCACCATGCTATTTTCTGTTTCTATGAGTTCAATATTTTCAGATTTCACATATAAGTGATATCATAGAGTATCTGTCTATGTTTTGTATCTCACTTAACATAATGCCCTCAAGATCCATCTATGTTGTTTTGCAAATGGGGGATTTCCTTCTTTTTATGTTTCAGTGTGTGTGTGTGTGTGTGTGTGTGTGTGTGACATCTTCTTGATCCATTTATCTATTAATGGACACTTAGGTTGTTTCTATGTTTTGGCTATTGTGAAATATGTTGCAATGAACTTGGGAGTACAGCTATCTCTTCAATAGCCTGTTTTCATTGCCTCTGGATATATACCCAGAAGTGGAAATTCTTGATCATATGGTAGTTTTTTAATTTGTTGAGGAACATCCATACTATTATCCACAGTGGCCATACCAGTTTACTTTCCCACCAACAGTGCAAATAGTTCCCTTTTCTCCAAATCCTCACCAGCATTTGTTATTCATTTTTGATAACAGCCATTCTCACAGGTGTGATGTGATGATACCTTATTGTAGTTTTGATTTGCATTTCCCTGATGATTAGTGATGTTGACCACATTTTCACATTCATGGCATAATTTAAATCCTGAAAGTATTCCCTTAGTCAGAAGTAAATTGGATTTAGAGACTTCTCAACTTGGTCTCCAGGGAATGTTCTATCTCTCTCAAAGTCACTGAATCTTATAGACTTTTATCAATTCTCAGATACAGTGTCTCAGGTCAAGAATTAAATTTATTTTTTAGCTCTGCAGAAAAGGTTCATGGCCTCTGTCTCAGATACAGCTGGTTGAGGTTAATATCCTTGTCCCCTGATTTGGGGAAGATTTATGTCAAAATTTAGGTTGCTTCATTTTTGACATTAATAACATGAGAGAATGCATCACAAGTAATGTCTAACCAAAATTCAGTGACTACTACATCCTGGTCTGAAAATGGCTAGTATCTCTGCACAATTCTCACACTGTCATTTTGACCCCTCTACAATACTCAACCCAACAATACATGCGGACTTCATATCCATTTAATGAATAAATATATAACCTGGAACCTTGTTCATGTATCCAATTTTCTATTTAACAAGAAGATCCTAAGGTTTCTAATTAGTTTGACTGTGTATTAATAACATTAAAATACCAGAAGAAATGGCCTGTGTGCATTGATAATATATTTAAGATCCATTAGACACTGGTGATATTAATGAGAAATATTACATTTTCAAAGTCATTAAGCCATAAAAATTCTCTTCAGCTCATTTGTTCTCATCTTCACTCACATTCCTTATTTGGAGAAGGGGAAAGTTGGAACGTTCCTACATGAGCTCATCTCAAGTTCCTGTCATTTTTACCCTTGCTCACTTTACTCCACTTTTACTGATATCTTACTGTTCCTTGTACACACCAACAAAACATTGGCTTCATGGCCACTGTACTTGCTGTTCTCTCTGCCAGGATATCTTCTTGATTTGCTCTCTCTCTTTAGTTGCCTGCCTGCAAAAAGTTCTCACTTTAGGAGGAAAGACCATGGGTGTGTGGTATACTGTTAATCATAGTAGAAGGGAGTAATACTTGTTGCCTGCTTTTGGGTTCTCCTAATGTAGAACCTGAGGCAATTATTGGAGTTTATTCAGGAGGAGACCTCAGAAAAAATAAGTAGGAAAGTGAGACAGAGAAGTTATAGCCAATAAAGGGTGCTATCAATTCAGTTGCCACTGCAGGCAACTGGGGATTAATCCCACTTGGGAACTCTGGACAATAACAGTCCCAAATAAGGGGTGAAGAAGCTGAGAGGCTTATTCACCACTGCTTGAGTGCTACTCCCAAAATCTCTGCCTAGAAAAGCAGCATCTGGAAGCCAGAGAAAGCCTCAGACAGGGAGAAGTGGTTGCTGGCACAGAAGCCAATATGCAAAGAAATGCCAAGTGCCATATGGACAGGGCACCAATAGCACCTACCAGGGTCCCAGTGAAAACTATTTTTAGGTGTACTGTGCTATTGGCACACTAAAGGACTAATGATTATGTATATTTGGTAGGAAAAGTCAAGGATTCATGGAAGATCTGTCATTGATGGTCTGAGTCCATTAGGACTTTGAAGTCACATCAGTAACCATTGCCATTGCAAAATGGAGACCAAGAGTCTAGGAAGCAGCTTTCCAGACAGAACAAAGAAGATGAGTAACGTCAGGGAGGTCAGAAAGCAGAGGCTCTCTGGACACAAGTGGGAAGGACTGCTCATCACTAGCAGAAATAAAACCTACAGATACTGAAACAGGGGGAAATATTTCTAGTTATTTGAAGAAGCTAAAAATATTGAAGGAATTGATTAGGCAAAATGTAAAAATAAAGGAAACAAAATGAGGGAGAAAAATAGGAAAGAAATTTGTAGAGCCTCTTCAGTGAAAGGCTCTACAAATGGCAAATAATTCTATGAAAAGTTGTTCAACATCACTAGCCATTAGAGAAATTGAAATTAAGACCACAATGAGATATCATTACACACCTATGAAAGAGCTAAAACTTAAAAATGGTGATAAATACTAAGTGCTAGGGAGGATGTACAGAAGCTGGGTCTCTCATGCCTTGCTGGTGGGAATGTAAAATGACAGAACCACTGTGGGAAATGGTTTGGCAGTTTCTTAACAAAAAAACAAAAATCTAAACATATATGCACCATACAACCCAACAATAGCATTCTTGGGAATTGATCCCAGAGAAATGAAAATTTATGTTTAGACAAAAACCTATATGTGATTGTTCATAGCAGCTTTATTTGTCATATCCAGAAACCAGATACAACCAAAATGTCCCTCAATAAGTAGATGGTTAAACAAACCGTGGTATACCATACTGTGGAATACTTCTTAGTGGTAAAAGGGAGTAAACTATTGATACACACAACTTGGATGGATCTCTTATGCTGAATTAAAAAAAAAAAAAAAAGCCAATCTGGAAGGGTCCCATACTGTATGGTTCCATGTATAACATTCAGAAAGGCAAACTGATAGAGATGGAAAACATATCAGGGGTAACCAGGGGTTAGGAGTGATGGGGACGAGGGAGTTGTGTGTGGCTATGACTGGATGCATGTGGAATCTTTGTGGTAGTGGAATGCTTCTGTCTCTATGTGGTTTGATTATAGGAATCCACACATTTGATTAAAATGAAGTAGAACTAGGGCAGCCCTGGTGGCTCAGCGGTTTACGCCGCCTTCGGCCCGGGGTGTGATCCTGGAGACCCAGGATGGAGTCCCACATCGGGCTCCCTGCATGGAGCCTGCCTCTCCCTCTGCTTGTGTCTCTGCCCCTCTCTCTCTCTCTCTCTCTTTCTGTATATCTGTCATGAATAAATAAATAAAATCTTAAAGAAAAAGGTAAAATAAAATAAAATAAAATGAAGTAGAACTATACATGCAATGGTTCTGTCTCTGTGTGGTGTGATAACAGGAATCTACACCTTTGATTAAAATGAAGTAGAACTATACATACACGTGTACTCAGGGCCATTTACTGGTTTTGGTATCATAACATAGTCATATAAAATATAACCACACAGGGAAACTGGGTTAAGGTTACAAGGAATCTCTCTCTACTATGTTTTGCAACATCCTGTGAATTTATAATTATCTCAAAATAAATAATTTTAAAAAAGATAATACCAAGAGTCATCAGCTGCTTCATACAATAGGATCTAAAAATGAACAGCATTGTTTAAACATGCCTATAAATTCTTTAGTCTTGTTATGGAATATTTTCCAAAAGTGTACCAGACCTGTAGGGCTTGCTAAATCTTCACAAAGCACACTGCTATAAACAGCACTCAGATGAAGAAACAGAATGCTATCTGTTTCCTTCCTGACACTATCCCCTTTCCCCACAAGGTACACCACTGTCCTATTAACAGCATAATTAAAAGTTTTGACTATTTTTACATTTTGCATAAATGGACCAATTTATTTTGTTTTGGGGGATCTCAATTCTTTTCAATGTACTGATTCCATTTTTGCATAACACAGTTAATCTTCCTCCTTGCCCTAAACACATATTTTTTAAGAAGAAGCAAGATGCCTACTCCAGGATTAGGTATTAAGTGATTCAATTGCACTTAATGATGTAAAAGTCATTTTCACCCCAAATGCATGTCAAATGCATCCTATGTATTTCCCATTTGGGCAGTGAGCAGAAGACGGATAGAGGAACAAGCCATTGTGAGTTGAAGGAGAGGAGGAATTCTAGAAAGCTGGGTTCTAGAATGACTTTCAATTCAGTGAAATGCTGACTTTTGAGATAATTATGTGTGAAGTGTGGTTATGTGTGCCTTCACTTTTTTAATTCAGTGACAGGAAGTGAATCACCAAAAATGTTTTGATTGCCTAAACAAGATCCAATTTCAAGCTCATCTTGGTAATATGTCTATGCTAGATGAAGACAGAATTCCTTTTTGAGAACTGACAGCTAATGGAAGCTCTCCAACTTGACAGAGGGAACATTCTGTTTCTGTCAAAGGGAAATAGAGGCTAATGGTATAGTCCCTGGTCTGACCCAGTGCCCTGGTATTGTTAACCCTCCTGGTTAGGTGCTCCCCCCATCTCACCCTTCACTGGGGGATTCAGGAACAACTCATTTTGAGATGAAGGACCCTCCAAGGATCTTTTTTGTCCTAAAGGCTGCTGCTATTCAGCAAAAAAGATCCTTTCCCTTGGAGCTAATATTAAATCAGAAAAGGTGTGGCTTTATGACCATAAAAGATTTCCAAGCATATGAGAGGTTTTTGTTGATGTATGCAAATAGCTATTAGTGAAACAGGATAAAGGTTTTGATAGCTTTTTCTGTCATAGCCTGTAAACGAAAGATACATTTTACACCCACTATAACTCTATTCCACGTTCGGGTTGCATTTGTTTTACAGGAATGAAGAATAACAGGAAATTGTAACTCGAGGTATACACCCATATGGTATAGTAAGTGCATCAGAGAGATAAGCTTCCAATTGAATCTTAGTCATGAAATCAAAACATGTTTGATGATTCACTTCCTCTCCCTGCCTCCACTCTACTCATGTTATAAATAGACAGGTTTGTATATAATAGTGTTAGAAAGGAGTATTTCAATGTCAAATTTATACTCTGATTTTAATTTTTAGGTTATCACTTTGGTGTGACATGCTTATATAAAATAATTTGTAATTACCTTTTGTAACTTACAGCCTCTTTTAAAACCTTTAATAGCTTAGTATATTTCATTTATTGTTATGAATATAATTTTGCACACACCTGTCCCCCCTAACCTACCATGTGAAAAATCATTGTGGCCTTTGAGTGACACACTCTATGCAACTGACAAGCCTAGATTCCTATCTTTGCTTTTTCCTTAGTTTTCCTTCTTGATATTTTGAAATAAGTTGATGAAAACAAGCAAAAGGATATCTCATAGCAATGTATTAATCGGTACTAAACTTTCCTCATTATTGGGTATATAACCAAGAACACATTAGGAGCAAGTCTATATAGCACAAAAAAAAAAAAAAAAAAAAATCCCGTAGAATCATTTTTTTCATCAAGGGAAAAAAAATCTATTTTCAAAAAAAGAGAAAAGATAATCAATGTCAGTTCTGCTTTTTACTGCTGCACTTTAATTGGAGCAATGGCAAAAAGAAGTTGGCCTTTTAGGACCATTGATTTCATTCCGAGGTATTACTGCATATAATATTAGCCACCCTCCAAATTCCAATAAAAGATGATAGTAAATGGGATGATATTTATGATTCAAAAGGTTTTCCAATCGAGGAAATAGAGTAATAATTGAGAAAACACTAGTAGTCATTACCTTTTTATGACTATTATATGTTTAATCATTGCTTTGTGGGAAGAAACATCCCTCACAGGTGCTTTCCTGTAACAGAGCTCTAAGGAAAACTGGTCAGACAGCTATACAAAATCCAAGACATTTTCAGGATAAATTTTCAATTAAATGCAGGAATAGAAATTCCAAATGAATGACTGGCTTGAACCAATAAAGATATTGATGGTTCAGTTTTGTTTCTGTTCAACAAATTTTGGAGAATATATACTTTGTTCCAATATTTCCAGTCCTGTTAAATGTGTTTGGGCTTCATTTCAGATTCAATTAGTGCACTTTACAACACATTTGGCTTGTTCTTTTTGTTTGTTTGTTTGTTTCATTAAGTATCTGGTTAAAATTTCAGTTCAAATGACCTTTCTACCAGTTTGCACTTTTATAAACATTCAGAGGAATAGGGTTTGTTTTTTTTTTTTTTAAGATTTTTATTTATTTATGCATGAGAGACACAGAGACACAGGCAGAGGGAGAAGCAGGCTCCATGCAGGGAGCCCAACACAGGACTCGATACTGGGACTCCAGGATCAGGCCCTAGGCTAAAGGCAACGTGCTAAACCGCTGAGCCACCCAGGCTGCCCCGGAAGAATAGTTTTATTTTAACCTAGTCATTGCTGAAATGTGAATGAGAGACAAAAGAGAGACAGAGACAGAGGCAGAGAGTGAGACAGAGAATGTGTAAGTATGAAATTTCTTTATCAGTGAAAACTAGTGTAGTTTTAGATAATGTCAGAGTTAGGCTTCAGGACTCCATCTCAAAGTAGTATGGTTTCAAATGGTTTATTTTAATCCACTAGATCTCACAGCTTATTTACACTCCTTAAGAATATTTTCTCTTCCTTATGCAGAGCTATGAGAACAAAAGAACCACCATAAAAATATCTGGCTCCAGTGATGGCTCTTCTTGTGTACAAAGAAAAGAGCCACAACCCTCCCACACAGCCCTGAAAGACTGCTGGGCTTTACACAAAGCTGCTGCATTTTCAGGTTTCTCGAAAGCATTATTAATGTTTCAGTGATTTTTCAACTTTCCTTTCCTTTTTCCCTGCATTTCACTCTTTATTATTGGGCTGTTCCATTTAGTGACATGAAAGGAAACTGAAGTTGTGAGCTTTGTGATACACAGCTCAGCTTAAAATAGCTCTTCCCCTTTTAAACTGTATATACAGGTTTATCTTATTTTTGATAAGATTCCACAAACATTCTTGCTCCTCTTTGTGTGACACTGGATTTTCAGTCTTTCTTCTGGAGGTTATGTTAGGACAGTACACAGTATGTGAAACTGAGCTGAAATTAAGATTTTACACCCCAGCCTTTTATTATACTATAATAGTGTTCTTAACATTTAAAAGCATGACATAAAAAAAGCATGATATAATGTATACCTATTTTTTTGAGTATGCACTATATTTTGTCACTAAGTGTATCACCAAAACTTATGTCAAAAACTTTTTTATTATTTTTTTCTATGAACTAAAATGTTCCAACTCAAGGAATATTGTTTTTTTTGTTTTTTTTTTTAATATTTATTCATGAGAAGAGAGAGAGAGAGGTAGAGACACAGGCAGAGGGAGGAGCAGGCTCCATGCAGGGAGACTGATGTGGGACTCGATCCCGGGTCTCCAGGATCATGCCCTGAGCCAAAGGTAGCGCTAAACCACTGAGCCACCCAGGCCGCTCTATTTTGCTTTTTGATGAAGCCATTGGGAAGTGGAATATTGACTTGCTTCATTTAATGGAGATAGTTCATTAACTACTTAATAATGCCAATAATTCTTTGTTCATAAGGACCTCCTTTTAAAGAAAAATCAGTTGAATGTCTTGTATATAATAGTGTTATTTTTAATATTGATTGACTGATAAAACTGAGGATAAAAAAAGATATTAATTCAACAAAAATAATTTGTGTTTTACTGATCACAGAAGCATAATTTTGAAACCTAATGCACAAGTAGTAGTATTTACTCATTTCACAAATAATGTTTGTGGCACTCAAGTACTCAACTTCTGCAAACATATTCACATTTTTCTTCTCCCATTTGTCTAGGACTCATCCTAGTGTACAACTCTGAAATGTTACTCTAGACAGAGACACATTAAAAATGTAATGAGCTACAAGTTAAGAAGAAACTAGTGATTAAAAATAGAACAACCATATGATCTAGCAATCCTACTTCTGTGTATATATCTGAAGAAATTGGAATCAGTATCTTGAAGATATGCCTGCACCCCCCTGTTCAATGCAGCATTGTTCACAGTAGTCAAGTTATAGAGACAACCTAAATGTCCTTTGACGAATGAAGGGATTTTAAAAATGTGATACACACACAATGAAATACTAATTAACTTTAAGGAAGAAGGAAATCCGGCCATTGTGACAACATGGATAAACCTAGAGGGCACTATGCTGAGTGAAATAAGCCAGGAGAGAAAAAGAAAAATACTGTTTAGCGTCAATTATATGTGGAATCTTTAAAAAAAAGAAAAAAAAAGCTCATTTTTATAGAAACATAGACTAGAATGGTGATTGCCAGGGGCTGGAGAGAGGAGGAAATGGGGCCATGTAGCTCAAAGGGTACAAATTTTCAGTTATAAGAGGAATAAGTTCTGAGGATCTAATGCACATGGTGCCTCTAGTTAATCATACAGTATTATACACTTGAAAGGTGCTGAGAGTAAATTATAAGCATTCTTACCACACACACAAAGAGTTAACTATGTGAAGTAATGGATGTGATAATTATCTTAATGTTGGTAGCCTTTCCACAATGTATATGTTTATCAAACTATCATGTTGTATACTTCAATATATAATTATATGTGTCAATTATTCTTCAATAAATTTTTTTAAAAAAGAAACAAACAACCTTACACCAGTCTCCATTCACAAGTCAGAAAACAAACAAACAAACAAACACCAGGCCTCAGTCAGATGGATAGAGAAGGGGAAATCCATTACTTCTTTGTTTCCAAACCCCAGCAAGTTACACAGCTCTCGGAATCTCATAGTACAAATATTTTCAATTCCAAGGAGTAATAGTAATTACTAATTACTTATTCATAAGAAATGCAAATCATTAAGCTACTGTTCATTCTTTATATTCTTAAATGTCAAGTCAAGGGTGGTTTTCAATTTGTAGACAAACTGTGTAGATGCTAACCAAGCAGCAGCTACATCTAGACCTTTCTAGGTGAACAAAGGCTTTTATATACACAATCAAAAAGATCCAGAGATACAAAAAAGTATTGGAAAGCAGTCTCGGAAACAGTCTTACAAAAGCATAAGAAGACCAGATTATCTCTTACAGCTTTTTGTAGCAAAGACAAAGGAAGTGATTTTCCTAGAAAGCTAAAAAAAAGAATAACTTCTTTTTGGAAAATGAAGAAACACAAAAACTAAATGCAATGTGTGAACCAGGATTGGATCTTGGACCAGGAAAAATAAGGGTATAAAAAGGACATTACTGATATGATTGAAGATATTTAGATAAAATCTGCTGATTGGATATTAGTATTCTATCAATATTAATCCTGAATTTCATAATGTACCATTAGTGAAGTGAATGTCCTCGTTCTTAGGAAATATATCTTTAGGATTTAGAGGCAAGTGGGCATAGCTTTTGTAACTTACCCTTGGCAGTTCAGAAAAAAGCATGTGTGTGTGTCTGTGCATGTGCGGAGGGAGAGAATGAGAGAAAGATAAAGCAAATGGGGGGAAATATTAATAATTGGTAAATCGGAATGTAGGATGCATGGGATTTCTTGTACATTTCTTGCAACTTTCCATAAGTTTCTAATTTTATAAAAATGGTAACATGAAAAAAAGAATACCTCTACTCTTGAAAAAAGGTTACAACTCAAAACATCTTCTGCATTATATGCTTGTCTACTACTTAGTTATTGCAGTTGTCAGGAGCAGCAATAATTATCTGTAAACCAAAAAAAAAAAAAAAAAAAATTCCGTATATTCAGAGTAATGAACTGCTCCCCAGCTGAGGCACAAACCTGACCTTTATTCTCACAGTCGGAGATAAGACAGGCTATCCACCAAAGTGAAGGGAGGTATGTGAATTGAGCAACTGCCTTGTTCTAGTTACTGCTACTCATGGCAAATCACTTTAAAATTTAGTGTTTTAAAAAAACACCAATGAATGTATTACCTCTCATGGTTTCTGTGAACAGAAATTCAGGAAGGACTCATTTGAATGTTTTTGGTTTGGGATCTCTGAAACAGCAAGAGATTGAGTGCTGGGGACTGCATGGGCGCCTCTCTCTCTTTTAAGGCTGTTTCAGGGGCTATCCATGTGATCTCTCCACATGGGCTAGAGTGGGCTTCCTCACAACAAAGTGGCCTGACGGCAATTGGATAGCTACGTAGTAGCTCAGGATTCTAAGAAACTGTCCTTAGACAATGAAGTGGAAGCTACCTTGCGTTTTATTCAATAGCCTGAGAAATCCATGAGCATTCATTCCTTCTGCCTGATCAAGGAGAGGAAACACAGACCTCACTTTTTGATGTTAGGAAAGTCAAACTCACATTATAAGAAGAGCATGTGGGATGAGAGATTTTTATTATGGCCATCTTGAAAACTACACTCTGTCACATCTTTTTAACAAACACTTGTAAAATCATATGAATACAGATGAGCTCTTAATACTCTCTCATAGAAGAGCCTCAGAAAATTACGACCTATTCCGAATTCATCTGAAGTCCAAAGGCCCACAGAGAGTTTTCTGTCTTTGTATCAGAGTACCTAAAACACTGCTTTTCAGCATGTTTTGTCTTGACAATTTCTAAATTTCTAGTCCAAATATCATAGTCATTCTATTTAAAAGTGAAAATGATACCCTTAAATTACATAAGCTCTTTTAGTAGAATAAGACAAGAAGGTAATGACTTAATCGAGAGTCCTCCTGAAAACAGAGACTGAGGCAGGAATTTAGCTATAGGTAATTTACTGGGAAGTTTTTCTCAGATATCAGGAATGAGGGTAACAGAATGTTAATATGGATTGAGGGATATTCAATCCAACTGTCCATTATGGAATTAGCCACTGTTGTGGGAAATTAGAGCTTTTTAAATGAGTATAAATAGAGAGAAATAATAATCTACCACCTTTTTTCCCCATTAGCTAAGGGAATCTCCTCCAGTGGGTACAGATTACCCCTACAAGTCTAATTAAGCCAAAAAGGGTGCTAGGCATAAATCAAAAGACAAAACAACTGTATAAGTTCTTTATATATTTTGGATATTAATCCATCATCAGATATATCATTTGCAAATATCTTCTCCCATTCAGTAGCTTGCCTTTTGGTTTTGCTGATGGTTTCCTTCACTGTGGAAACACTAAAAACACAAATGATCTGATTTAAAAATGGGCAGAGGACTTGAACAGACATGTTTCCAAAGACAACATACAGATGGCCAACAAACACATGAAAAGATGCTCAATATCTCTCATCATCAGGGAAATGCAAATCAAAACCACAATGAGATTCACCTTACAGTTGCCAGAATTATCAAAAATACCAGAAATAACAAGTTGGTGAGGATGTGGAGAAAAAGGAACACTTATGCACTGTTGTGGCACTGTTAACCAGCACAGCCACTGTGGAAAACAATGTGGAGGAGGCTCCTCAAAAAAATAAAATAGAAATACCATCTGATCTAACAACTCCACTACTGGGTATTAACCTAAAGAAAATGAAAACACTAATTATGCACCCCTATGTTTATTGCAGCATTATTTACAATAGCCAAGATATGGAAGCAACCCAAAAATCCATTGATGGATGAATGTATAAAGAAGATGAGAGAGAGAGAGAGAGAGAGAGCAACCCAAATACCCATTGATGGATGAATGGATAAAGAAGATGTGAGATAGATAGATGATAGAGATAGATAGATAGATAGATAGATAGATAGATAGATAGATAGATATCATATATATGAATATTACACAGTCATAAAAAAAAGATGAGATCTTGTCATTTGTGACTATGTGGATGGACCTAGAGGTTATTATGTAAAATAAGTCAGAGAAAAACAAGTAACAAATGATTTCAGTTATATGTGGAATCTAAAAAATAAATAGACAAACAAAAAGCAGAATCAGACCTATAATTACAGAGAACAGTGATAGCTGCCAAACTGAAGGGGAATTGGTGGATGGGCAAATGAGTGAGAAAGAGTGGGAGATACAGGCTTCCAGTTATGAAATGAATAAGTCATGGGAATAAAGGTTACAACATAGGGATTACAGGCAATGACATAACAGCACTGCATAGTGACAGATGATAAATATACTTGTGGTGAGCACTGCATAATATATAGACGTGTCAAATCACTATGTTGCACACCTGAAATTAATGTAACATTTTGTGTCAACTATACTCAATTTTTAAAAAAATTTTTAAAAACACACAAAACAAGTGTCATGAGCTCGATACCAACAGCTGTATTACAAGTGATTCTAAAGGATAGGAGGTGGGGCCCAGAGGCATCCAAAACACTTAATAACGCTAACCAATTCATTCAATACTGAGCAACAAAAGGCTGCTTTCCTTTGTGTTAAGAAAACAGTTATAAAATATTAACAACTGTATTACAAATATTAACAAGTATGGAGCACCTGGCTGTCTCAGTTGGTAGAGCATATGACTCCTGATCCTGGAGTTGTTGAGTTCCAGGCCCACACTGGGTATAGAGACTACTTAAAAATAAAATCTTAAAAATATATTAATAAGTGTGGTGTGCCAAGAGGCTAATTGTTAAATTTTCAGGAATTTTGTGAGAACGTTAAAACCACTATTAAACATTGTTATATAAACTTATAATTAAATTATTTTGAAAACAAATTTAATAAGCGCACATAATTCATCACTTACTAATTAGTTTACTACATTTGCTCTTACACATTCTTGAGATTATCTTTTGTGTCTATATGGCAAAACTACTATATAATGGTGAACCACCGCCCATCTCTTCCCAATGCTATGTTCAGTGACATCACAGTGGCAACTTGAAATCAGCCATGGTGGGACTACTTACACAACAACCAGCAAACACTACAAAGCAAAAAACAGATTGTTAAACATTTACCAGTATCCCAACAACCAATTCATTTTTGCTTTTGTTTTCATTCTTGCTACTTCTTGTTTTTTTTTTTGTTTTTTTTTGTTTTTTTTTTTTTGCTACTTCTTGTTAACCCCTATCTCCTCCCGTCACTCCCATTCCAGCAACATCATGCCTCAAGGAATGAATGATATTATAAAAGGAAAACAACAAGTGTTTTCCAGGACTTTGGAGTTTTAAAAGATTAGACCTTACAAGGAAAAAAAAAGAGCTTATATGCACAGATAATAAAATAGATTTGGCAGAAGGTAAGATTTACAAAAGTAGAGCTTACAGCTTACCCACTCTTCAAACCAAACAAGAGACTTAAGGGGAAGGTTATCTATAAAAGGAAAACCATGAGATCTTAGGCACAAATCTTTGGGACAGGATTAATAAACACAAACAAACAAACAGGATAGATTTGGAAGAGTAAAGTAAAGAAGCAGGTAGACCTCCTTTGGTGAAATGCCAGGCAGTCAGTAAGACCCCAAGATATAAATAAAAGCAGGGCAGCCCAGGTGGCTTAGCGATTTAGTGCCTCCTTCAGCCCAGGGAATGATCCTGGAGACCCGGGATCAAGTCCCACGTCAGGCTCCCAGCATGGAGCCTGCTTCTCTCTCTGCCTGTGTCTCTGCCTCCCTCCCTCTCTCTCTCTCTCTCTGTGTGTGTGTCTTGTGAATAAATAAATAAAATATTAAAAGAAAAAGAAATAAAAACAGATTATGTCTAGACAATTGGCCCTGATTATCCTCATAAAGACCCTGCCTTCAACCCCATCATGATATGGAGCTGTAGACTGTCTCCTGCAGACCCAGGGTGGATGGCAATAATAAAGGGATTCAGGTCTCTCCTACAGGCTGCCCATTGCTGATGAGGCATGGGAGCCTAATGTGCCTAGCATGCCTGAGGCAGGAGAGGGAAAGTCCATCTGGGATCTTGCAGACAGAACTTTAGGACTATGCTGCAGTCATCTGTAGGACCAAAAACTAAAAACCAAAATAAAGGATGGCTCAACAGATGCCAACATGATAGAGGACTCCATAGCTCTGATCCCACACCACTTAAGCCATGAGATTGAAAACCCCAGAGCTGACATCAGCCCTCGGAAAGCATGTGGAAACTGTGCATTTAACTAAAATAAAATGTATGCTTTATTGTAACTTGGGATCTCATAGTGGCAATTAACTAGAGTTATAGAATAAAAATAGTTGACTTTCTTATATACCTTAGTTTGTGAACTTGGATTGGTACCTGCTGCACCTTGATGGGATGAGAAAACCAAGTTTTGAAAACATACCTATTTTCAGGGTTCTTTTTGAATTGTACTATTTACCACACCAGGCACAAAGATTATACCAGTTACTTCCCAGGGTCAGATTGATAATAGGCTATATTGATTGAAGTAGAGATTATGACAGTGAGAGTCCCTAAATGCTCCAGAGACTTTTAAGGGACAACCCTTTGGAAACATAAAAGGGTGTTATTAACTTTCTCACATCATGTCTAACACCTGGGAAATATTTTCATACTGGGATGTGTAACTGAGGCATCAACACCTTGAAGAAACCTGTATTTTCCCCTCTTTTTATTTGGAAGACTATTATTTTTACAAATATTCATTGCCCTTCCATGGGAGAGAATTCTATTTTCCTACTCCATTGACATCTGGATCGGCCATCTGACTTGTTCTGACAAAGAAATGTGAGATAAGAGATGTATGTCACTTACAAGAAAATATTTCCTATGCTCTTTACCCTTATTGACCAGCAATATTCTAGATGTAGGAAACTGATTGTAAAACTGACTGCAACTCTTCACCTCTCCCTTTGTAATATGGTTCTTTAGCAATTCCCATCAAAGAGTTTCTTTTCCTTAGAATCTGGGCTGGCCTATGGCATGATTCAGCCAACAGAATGTGGTAGAAGTAACGATGTGCTATTTCATAATCTAATCTGCAGGTGGGCTTCCACTCATTGGGGTTCTTATACTGTCATGTGAACAATCTTGGGTCAGCCTGTTGAAGAGTGAGAATAAAAGATGAAGAAAAATGAAAAATGAGAAGGGGGCCACAGTTCAGCTGTCGCAGTTGAGATCATCCTAGACCAGCCTACTACAAGTCAACCACAACACATGTGAGTGAGCCCACCTGAAATGAACTGAGCCTAACAAAGATCAGCAGAATTGTCCAACAGGCATGGAGACTAAGCAGAAAATGTAAATGTTTATTTCTAAATACTGCATACGTTTTTGTGATGGTTTGAAATTCTAGCATTAATGTATCAAGGGATAACTAGTACACAAATTGAGGATGCTTAGTAAGATTGCACCTCAGGTTGTAGAAGATGTGAAACAGAGCTATAGCCAGCATGCAAGGGCATCAAGTATTAACAAGAAAGAAACTGTTTTTTTATTGGAAGCCACTGATATATGGGGTCCATTTGTTACTCAGAACATCCCAGCCTGTGCTGACTGATATACATTCCTAACTGTGCTTAGTTCCTCAACTTCTGATTGTTTCCCCACTGGTTTACTTCTAAGCTTTCCATTCCATAGAAATTGTATTTTTACATATCCACATATCCTCTATGGATACAAACAACCAGGTGCTTCTTTCCTGAGTATTTATCCTAAAATTTCCCTGACTTTGGGTCTTAAGATTCATCTCTTGCCCTTCTATTACAAGATCTCTGGGCTACAATATTGGATTTTACCAAACTGGACACCTGTGTAATTTGTTTAATGATAAGTGCCTGCAAGACAAAGGCTAAGGTCATGCTTTCTGAAGTCATCTGCAAATTACCTTTACTATTCATTTACTTTCATTTTTATTCACAAGAGCATTTAAAGTATAGCACCAAATAACTCACAAAGCATGACTTTTCCTCTACTTTTTAAGTTGCTGGAAAATTGTTGAACCCTACAGTGAGATTTCAAATACCTACTGAGCTAAATTCAAAAGAGCCCATTCATCTTCTCTAGAAAAATATAGGTACTATCAGAGCACTGTATAATTCTTTATTTATATGCTTACATTCAGCCTATAGAGAGTAGTAGAAATAGAACATTTTTAAAGAAATTGTCACTCCACTATATTTATCAATGTGATGTATCATTATTGCTTTGGGAAGTATGCTTTGATGTTAACATTTTCCTCAGTCACTGCAGAAATTAGTCTGTCCTCTCTTGAGTTCTCTTACCTCAACTTTCCATGCTCAGGAGGGAGACAGATGCGAGGTTCCTGGGTAACCCCTACTGCCGAGGAGAAAGCCAAGGACGAACACAGGGATGCACCTGGTTAGGAACCATTGCTGACTAGAGCTTCCATGCTGGTGGGAATGGAAATTGGTACAGCCACTTTGGAAAACTGACAATACCCATGGAAGCTCAACTTTTGCTCCTTCTATAACTCAACAACCTTATTCCTAAGTATATGCTCAATAGAAAATATACATTTCTTTACCAAAAGGCATGTAATAGAACATTTATATTAGCATCATTCCTAACTGTTCCAAGTTGGAAACTACCCATATTCCCAACATACATAAAATGGAAAAAAAAAATAGACTGTGGTATATTCATACAACAGAATACTATCCAGCAGTGGGCATGAACAACCTACAGCTACATGCACAACATCCTCAATCCATCTCACAGATATAATACTGAAGGATAAAAATCCTCAAATGCAAAGGAGCATATATACCATTAAGAGTCCATTTTTAGGGATCCCTGGGTGGCTCAGCAGTTTGGTGCCTGCCTTTGGCCCGGGGCGTGATCCTGGAGTCCTGGGATAGAGTCCCTCATCAGGCTCCCAGCATGGAGCTTGCTTCTCCCTCCTCCTGTGTCTCTGCCTCTCTCTCGCTCTCTCTCTCTCTCTGTGTCTATCATGAGTAAATAAATAAATCTTAAAGAAAAAAAAGAGTCCATTTTTATAAAGTTTAAACAGAAGCAAAAGCAATCTATGGTGTTAGAAGTCACAATGTTTGTCATTTGTAGAAGATGGTGATCGTGATGCTGGTAATGTTGTTTTCTAATCTGGGTATTGATTACACATGTGTGTTCACTTACAAAAATTCTTCAAGTAGTATTATGTTTTGTACATTCCTCGGTATGTGTGCTACTTTTCACTAGAAAGTTAAGGGAGGGAAAAGACAAGAAAGAAAACAAAAATTACTGCAAATTAGTTTTTTTCCTCTCAGTAATATCCCATCATCTTCCCAACTGTCCCTATTGCAAAGTCTCATAGCATTGTTGACCTCTCTTTGCTGTAATTGCTCCAGCTAAAATTTTATATTAATTTATGTCTCAGCCTTGTACATGCCAAGGACAGTGCCTGGAACATAGTAAATGTTCAATAAATAGTTTTAAGTGAATGAATGGATGAATGAATGTCTTTGTTCTCATAATAACTTAAGTCAAGGATTGTGTCTAGTTTTGCTCACCAATAAAACACATCTAGAATAATGTCTGGAACAGAGTGGGTCCCCAATATTTTTTTTTTATTTTTAAAGGAAAGGAGGGGAAAGAGGAAGGAAGGGAGGAAAAGAGGAAGAGAGAAAAAAGTCCAGTTTCCTCAGAGGAGAGGAAGCAGTCACACCATCTATTTCCACTATCCTGCCCATGAATTTTTCATGGAAAATTTATGATTTTTTTCAATGATAACTTTTACGCTGATATTTTTTAGTTATTGATCTCTCAAATGAAAAAAACATGGATTGACCAGATTATTATCAAATTTGAATTGGATACCTCCCCACATTGCTGCCTATTCCCCCAAAAGATAAGTATGGCCCTTGGGTCTCTGCATAGAGCTCTATAGCAATGGCTGTATTTAGTGAGGATAGTTATAAACAGCATTAGTATAATGGTAATATTTTGGGATGCCTGTGCCCCAGGTACCATCCTAAACCCCAGGTACATCTTCATAAAAGCCCCAGCAGATAGTTGCTAGTATCATTCCCATTTTAGAGATGGTGCAGCTGAAGCAATTTCTCTGGCATGAGAGCGAACATGGATTGGAATCTGCATTTGAACCCAAAGATCTTGACACACAGCGCATATCCTCACCCATTAGAAAACAGCCAGTATTTACCAACCTAAGTACTTTAATAGTGATGATGGGCAATATTTCTTGAGCATGTACAAGGTGTCAGATCCTGTCCTAAGTGCTTACATACTTTCTTTTTTTTTTTTTTTTTTTTTTTTTTTATTTTTATTTTTTTTTTTTTTATTGGTGTTCAATTTACTAACATACAGAATAACACCCAGTGCCCGTCACCCATTCACTCCCACCCCCCGCCCTCCTCCCCTTCTACCACCCCTAGTTCGTTTCCCAGAGTTAGCAGTCTTTACGTTCTGTCTCCCTTTCTGATATTTCCCACACATTTCTTCTCCCTTCCCTTATTTTCCCTTTCACTATTATTTATATTCCCCAAATGAATGAGAACATATAATGTTTGTCCTTCTCCGACTGACTTACTTCACTCAGCATAATACCCTCCAGGCTTACATACTTTCTATGTCACTATTCATCACTGTACTCAGTGAGAAAACAAAGCCACTACATCTCCAGGAATAACCCAAGATTTCCCAAATTGTAAAAGAGAGGCAGCCTGGCTCCAGCACCTACATTCCTCATCACCATACTATGCCACCTCTGAAATGCTATAACATTTAATCTGCTGTTTCTCTAACATGAGCCTGCATAGGAATCATGTGGAAGGCTTGTTAGACAGACTCAAGGACCCCATCCACAGAGTTCCCACTTTAGCAGGTCTGGAATAGAGTCAAAGTTCTGAATACCCAGCAAGCACCCAGGCTTTGCAGATGTTGCTTGTCCAGGGACCACACTTTGAAGGATAGTCATTTTATCTTTGAAGGACTCCCTCTAAGGGATGCCTGGGTGGCTCAGCAGCGTAGCATCAGCCTTCAGCCCAGGGCGTGATCCCATTGTCCCAGGATTGGGTCCCACATCGGGCTCCCTGCATGGAATTTGCTTCTCTCTCTGCCTATATCTTTGCTTCTCTCTGTGTGTGTCTCTCATGAATAAATAAATAAAATATTTTTTTAAAAGGACTCCCCCTAAGAAAGATGCCCCGTTTTATTTATTTATATTTATTTTTAAAGGTTTATTTATTTATTCATGAGACACACACACAGAGAGAGAGAGAGAGAGGTGGAGACATAGGCAGAGGGAGAAGCAGGCTCCCTGCAGGGAAGCCCGATGCGGTGGTACTCAATCCCAGATCCCGGGCTCAAGACCCGAGCCGAAGGCAGGCGCCCAACCGCTGAGCCACCCAGGCGTCCCAGATGCCCTGTTTTAAAGAGAGGCCTAGCATTACATAACCTGTGGCACTTGACATATGGTAGGTATGAATCCATGGGTTTTGAATACAGCAATGAAATGACCTGCCCAAGATCACATATCTTAATGACACTATGAGGATTTACATTTCCTCTGTCTTATTTCAGAGACAGAGCTTGTAGGGACATCCCAGTTTGATTTTTAAAAATGTGCCTCTCATATACTAAACCAGCAGGCCAACCACAAAAACAAGGCTCACGTATTCTCTATCTCCCACAACATCTAGCATAGCACCCTGCATATAAAAAGCACCCAGGAATCATTTGCTAAATTGTGCTGAAGTTAGAACATGGTACTCTCCTCCACGTTTCTCTCTGGAGTTAAGATTCCAGTAATTATGTTAGATTAGGAAATATTTGCTGTTTTCTTCACATCTCCCTCATCTATCACAATTTAGTTTGCTTGCTACAGTTTGCTCTTGTGTATATTTTAACCAACAACAGTTTTTTTTTTTTTTTCATGTAGACAAATCCTGGAGGCCAAAGAAAATGTGTAATGGCTTCTCATTCATTCCTGTTTAACTTGAACAATACACTAATGTGATCAATATCTAGTTCAACGTTAGTAGCAATAAAACACTGACGTTGGATTATACATTTCCTGAGAGTAAGTGTAAGCATTTAATAATGCTTTGTTTTGGGCAGCCAGGGTGGCTCAGCGGTTTAGCGCTGCCTTTGGCCCAGGGTGTGATCCTGGAGACCCGGGATCGAGTCCCACATCGGGCTCCCTGCATGGAGCCTGCTTCTCCCTCTGCCTGTGTCTCTGCCTCTCTCCCCCCCGACCTCATAAATAAATAAAATATTAAAAAATAATAATGATGCTTTGTTTTGATCACCCTCATGTGTGAACATTAGGTAGACACTGTTAGAAAATGAAATCAATGTATCAAGGTAGGAAACCATTACAGGAAACTTGAGTTCATACAGTTTACAAAGTTTTAGTGCCTTTGCATAACTTGGAAACTGGGCTGAGCCTCTGGTGTTCTAAATAATGGGTTTATGGAAAATATAGTTTTGTATCTTCTATGTCCAAAACTGATTCCACCACCTTCTGTTTTCCTCACTTGACCTAATTTTCCTTCCATATTATTTGCATTCCTATTCCTGGCACCACATTCTCCCAAGGCAAATGGCTAAGGAACTGGTGCCACCCTCACTTCCCTTCTGTCTTGCTCACCAGCACATCTCCTCAACTGCCCTGCCTCAGGCTGCACTGTCTCCATAGCTGATGCTGTTGGTGAGCTCCCAGATCCACTGGCTTCCTTTTGTCTTTCCTCTGAGCCCATTTTATCAATTCTCTGTAGCACTTTGTACTGCTTTGCTCCCAGTGGTTTGTACCAGAGGCCTTCTTTGGAGAGCTTCCCTGTACTAGAATTCTGTACTCTAAATGCCTGGGAATTTGTGTCATCCTAGAATGGTCTATAGCCAGCGAGTGACAAGCGCAGAAGTATGAAAGCCCAGGATGCTTGTGTTCAAACAAAATAAACTCTGAGATGCAGTTTATGCTCCAGAGCTCCCTCTGGAATTAGTGTGAGTCTGGGACTCAGCCTGAAAGCTCATACTTGTTTAGTATTTTCTGCTTCCCTGTCCTGCCTTCCTCACCCCCTATATGGTTTCCCCTGAGGGCAATGTCTTGGAGAATGACTTTCCATGGACTCCTTCATCTCAAAGTCTGCTGCTAGATAACCTGATCCAAGAGAGTCTCACTTGGGTGGCCACTTTCCACCTCAAAGCTATTGCTTTAGTTCACTACTGATACTAAACACTTCCAATCACCATCTTGGCTTGTGATTCTTCCCATTTAAGCAACTGAGAGATGACCTCCCAATGTGTGTCCCTGCTCACATCATTTCTCATCAAAATCCATCAGTCATTCTTCATTGATCAGTCAAGAATCTTCATTGAAGGATTCTTCAATGGAATCCTTAATTCCATTGCTGTGGAATTAAGGATTAACTCCTTGGCGTGAAATATAAAGCCCTCCACATTGTGACTCCAGTCTGCCAGTCATTGACCCCTAAAATTAGACAGAGCTCTCCTTCTGACAAACCCCACTCAGGTTCCCAGCTCCCTTCTTCACTCAGAGCTGTTCCTTCCATCTTAAACTGCTCCCAATTAAGCCAAGTAACAAAGTCCTGCTTATCAATCAAGTCCATGTCAAGTGCCTTTTCTGTTATGAATACTTTATTTATCCTCTATTAGTTTCCAATTGCTGCCATAACAAATTACCACCACAAACTAATGGCCTTAAACAACACAGTTTATCTCACAGTGCTGTAAGTTAGAATTCAAAGGCAGCCTCGTTTGGGTCCTCTGCTGAGGATTCACAAGGATAAATTCAAGGAGTTGACCCGCTGGGCTCCTACCAGGAAGCTTTGGAAAAATCTACTTTAAAGCTCCTTTGGGTTGTTGGCAGAATTCAATTCTTTGTGGTTGGAGGAAGTTCTCCACTCCTAAGGAATCACATGATTAGACTGAGCCCACTCAGATAATCCAGTAATACTCCCCATCTCAAAGTCTATAACCTTAATTATGTTTGCAGTCTGTTTTGCCATGTAATATAACATATTCATCGGTTCCATGGTTTAAAATATGGGTATGTTTTCTGCCAGCCACAGTCTCCCCCACCCCCATAAAAATGGTTTCTTCCTCCTCTGAATTCCTATAGCCCTTTATATCTCCCTTATAGCCATTTTCTTCACACATAAAGTTGGAGTAACTAACTTCCTTCAATCGTGCTTACTACCTGCCAGGCACTCTCCTAAGCACTTGACATGTATTGGCTTATTTAGTCTTAATAACAACACTTTGAGGTCATTACTATTACTATCTTCATTTTACAGATGAGGGAACTGAGATAAATTATAAGCTAATATATTATAAACTAATCAATTATAAGCTAATATATATAAAGAAATAAATTCTAAAGCCAGGTATGAAAAGATGATACTATGTGTCCAGTGCCACAGGAAGGCTGCCCTGTGCCAAGGGCCATGAGATTGATCCTGGCATATGGAAAATGATCAAAAGTGATGGCCACATTTCCTGCCTGGCCCCCTTCAATGTATGGCATGGTTTTCCATGCTCACTATCTCTCTCTGGTTAGAAGCAAATGACATCAGGATGGGAGAACCATCCCCCAAAAAAGAACTTGGACCTCTGTGTCACTTCTTGCAGGAGAGAAGGCCAGTAGGTCCTCCTGACTCATACTGGACAAGGGCATATGAGTTAAGTAACATTGTGTTAAATCACTGGGATCTCAGAGATCTTTGTTACAGCCCTAGTATCACTTTGATGAATACCCTAATTTTCAAACCTAGGAAATATGGCTCTGAAGTTTGCATCCTTAATTGCAATATTATCCCTTCCTCTTTCTTTTTCTGAATAATACTACTTGAGAGAATATTGGATGAACCTAACAGTCATGGAGATAATTTAAGTGTTTGAATGAGTTCATAACATATCTGACATTGTGGTGACTTGAACACTTGTATTCTGTCTGGGGGTCTACAGTCTGATGTCACTTCCCTTTCCACTCCCTGCTATACTTATACACTGTTTAACATACAGTCGACAGATTTGCTGAATTAAATGTAGCAAATGAGATTTTCCACGTAAATTATTTCTATAAAATGTATTTCAGAGAAAATGTACACTCTACTTGAAAAAAGTCACTTCCAAACATTGAGAAAGTGTCCTGCTGACACTGAATCTGCACAAGTTAAAGGGTTCTTACCTGTTTGTTTATACCTCCCATGTGGTATCTTCTCCTAACAATTTTATCAGAGAGAAACTTAGATTACATTTAAAGTATCAAAATACAGTTAAGACCTATGATACAATGCTTTACTTAATGATAGATGTGGTTAAGTGTTACAAATTCAGTGTCTTCTCCAAGCAGTGAAATAAAGGTCTCTTTCCCTAATACTCAAGAACATGAGGTAGAGTCCTTTTTTTCTCCACCAGGAGAACGTTCAAATAAAACATTTATACACATTCCACTTTAGACTTTCCATCAATTTACATATAATCTGGTGTGATTCATTTGGCAGGTAAACAAGCAGAGAAGAGGGAGATGACTAAATTAATCCTACTCTAATCTCCCTGCTTAACACAACAGACTCTCAGAAGGACCACAAAGTGGACCTCAAACCAAAGGAACAAAAATACAAACTGCTTGTTAGAGTACCAAATGTCAAGTCTGGCATAAATACATCCCTGGAAGTGGCTTCAAAGTAATATGTTTCTAAAATGCTTCTAAGTAATTATAAGACCTCTAATATTCATAAATCCCAACTTTTGTTTCATCTCTCTGGCCTTCCCCATTTGCTACCGTCCTAGATCGTAAAGCCCTTTTACATTTACATTTATGAAATACAGGTTTGCATATAAACACATACTTACATCTATAAATATATTTATATTTTAAATATTTATAAATCTATAGCATGGATTGCCAAATTCTATTTGCACAAGTGTTTATCTATAATGTTGATGATGAATGCTCTGCCTCTAGTCCTCCCCTTTTCCCTGAATTTCAGACTCAGATTTTGACTGTGCAGTAGACCTCTCCACAAGCATCATGCAGCATATATAAGATTCTGATAGCCCAAAACCAAGTTAATTTTCTCCCCAAAATGCACTCAGAATTCTGAGGACAGTCCTGATCCAATTGATAGCTCCATCATCCACCTCATAGCCTATTTTTAAAAAGAAATCTAGGAGTCACCTTCCATCCTTCCAGTTCTCCAGTCTCTCACCCTTAAAGTGTCACCACAGTCTATAGAATTGACCTCAGAAATGTCTCTCTCAATTCTTTATTCATCCCTCCAAAAACTGCTATTAGTATCTACAAGGTCCTTACACTTGTGTTATGTGCAGATTACACTGCAGTGAAAGAAATCCGAAAGTAAATTAGAGCAGAGAAGAGATAGAAAAAGACAGAGACAGAAAGAGAGGAAAAGGAGGGAGGAAATAAATCCTATGAATCCGTCATGTGATGGAACATGATGAGTAAGGTAGGTGCTACCTTAAGAAGGAAAGAGAAGAAAGGCCTCTCTGAACTGATGGGTGTGTGAACTGAGACAAGAAGATGTTAAGACAGGTAGCCCTGGGGCAGCCAGTAGAAGAGCTCGGGGCTAAGGGAACAGTCAGTACAAAGCTCAAAGGAGGACACTGTTAGGTGAGTTCAGGAAAAAGGAAAACCAGTGTGAATGAAGGACTATGACTAAGGGGGACAGGAGTATAGAATGACACCTGGGAGGTAGGCAGAGTCAGCTCATATAGAGCCCTTCCATTTTCTATCACCAGGGGAATCTATTAGAGAGTGTTAAGCAGGGAGCAATATGGTCTGAATTATGTTTTTTCAAGAAGGACTCCGGCTGCTCTCTAGATAACACAACCTCTTATCTACCCTTAATTTCTATGGATTTGCCTTATCTGGAAAATAAACTTGAGAACAGGAACAGTTGGAGCCTATTCCCATCATTAAGGCTTGGAACGGTGTCAGCTGAGACTAGAAATTCTGCAGCAGATGTAGTGAAACATTGCTAGATTTGGAACATTTCTGCATAGAGAACTCAGAGTACTTGCTAATGGAATTTTTGTGTGTGTGCTCCAGTAGGTAGGTGGGGATACACAGAGGGAGAATCGAGGATGATGCCTTCATTTGGGGCCTAAGTAAATAAATTCTGTCTCTCCCCCACAGCCCCTGTTTTAGTTCAGATTCTTTGTAACTTGAACCTGGACAAAACTGCAGTAGTGTCCTGGTCTCCAATTTTTTTCCCCAGTGTCCAATTCTCCTCATCTAATCTTCTTCAAAACATTCTTTATGTTATTCTGTAAATCTCAGAATCATTTCCCTGAAAATTTGGATCCGTCAAGATATGGTCTAAGTATGGTCTAAAATGACTAAGTATTGTCATACAATACACTAAGTATTGTCAGAGAAGGTTTAATAAAGACAACTTTTTACTCAAATCACAAAGGGGACATTGTCACTTCTAGGTTTGGGGCAATCTAGATCATTCACATCTGAAAAATGCAGTTGCTACCCTAAAGGCTAGCATACATACATAAAGATACATAGAGAGAAAAGGGAGTATCCCAGAACCTAGGAGTTTGGAGAGGCTCCTAAATATCCTAGGTCCCTGCCCTAATATTCCCCTAAAGCCACCAGGTTTTTTAGAACCTAGTCACCTCTACATGTATCATTTACTCTATTTGGAATTTCATTTCCCTTACACGGGAAACAGCTCTGGAAAGCCACCCTCAATTTCTCCAACTTGAATACATTATTCTCTTCTTTGACAGCCTTGTGATTCCATAGCTCCAACGTCAAGATGGACTGTACTGGATTACCATGCATCTATATATAGCTGTCTCACCCATAGGACTACAGATTTCTTGCAGATAAGAATTATGTCTTGAGGGCAGCCCGGGTGGCTAAGCGGTTTAGTGCTGCCTTCAGCCCAGAGTGTGATCCTGGAGACCTGGGACCGAGTCCCACATTGGGCTCCCTGCATGGAGCCTGCTTCTCTCTCTGACTGTGTTTCTGCCTCTCTCTCTCTCTCTCTCTCTCTCTCTCCCTCTCTCTCTCTCTGTGTGTGTGTGTGTCTCTCATGAATAAATAAATAAAATCTTTAAAAAAAAAGAATTATGTCTTGAAGACTTCTTAGCATTCCCCCAGAGATGTTTGTTGAGTTGACAGTAGCCACAGACAAGCTCAAGGATCCACACAGATATTTAGACAACTTCCTGAAGTTCCAATTGGAGTCAAAGACTAACTACTACTCGCTTCAGCACAAAGAATACAGAATAAAGGGGGAGTCATTTTACAAGTATGATATCTATATCAGTTAGTTTTTGTGCCATTAAAGAAAGACAAAACCCTCCTAAACTTTGTGGTTAGCTCAGCATTCTATGGGTTGACAGTTACGGCTGAGCTCAGCTGCATGTTTCTTCTGGTCTCACTAGACTCAGCCACACATGTCTGGTCAGCTCTGTGTGGATGAGAGGCTAGCTATCCTAGGAGAGCTTGTGTCTGCTCTGTATGGCATCTTATCTCCAGCAGGCTAGACTGGGCATGGTTACTGAACCAGTTCACTCTCACTTCTGCTGCAATCTATTGTCCAAGGAAATCATAAGGGTAGACAAAGTCAAAACATGAGGAAATTACCCTTTCTTTTACTAGGAGGAGATTCAGTCCTGATTATGGTGTGCCAGTTCTAAGCATTAGCCTCAAAAGGCCTTGAACACCCCTGCTCACTATTTCTGTTGAGATCTTGCCACCATCATGAGAGAAAGCCTCATGGCTTTCCAGTTGTTCCTGCTGAGACCATCCTATTGAGTCTACAGTCTGCCAACTATCCAAGTGCAGCAAAGACTAGCAGAGTTGCTGCCCAACCCAGAGCTAACTACAGACACATGAAGTGAGCTAAGCCAAGATGAGACGTGAAATAATACATTATTATTTTTAGCCACTGAGTTTTGAGGTGGTTTGTCATATACCAATAGCTAACTGATAGAAAATTTACTACCAATCTGCCATACTAATCTCTGTTGTTCCAAAGTAATCTTTTAGTTGTTTTTAATTCACTGTCGAAGATACTTCCTTGAGTCACTCATTTATACACACAGTCTCTCTCTTTCTTGCTCAGCCTTCCAATATTCAATGGCAAGTTTTTGTTTTCATGCTTTTTGAAAAGGAATATAGCTTATAGCTAGGGTCAACTATGTTACCTATTCTCAGCATAATAATCAGAGCATCCAGAGGTTTAATCCTGGTTCTGACACTGTCTAGTAGTACATCTTCAGGCAAGTTTCTTTATCTGTACAATAAAGATAATAATGTAAACCAAGCACTCCCACATAAACCTGTCCAGGTTGTGAACCATACAGTTCCAACTGCCACCAACTGTTGTTCTCCAGTACTTAAGCTTCATGGTTGGACAGGCAGCCAGAGGTTGTTTGGGGTAAATACATACATAGTAGGCATTTATTAAGGGTTAGCTCTCCTTCCTTCCATCTTCCTGAAATAATGGACATAACATTAAAACCTAAAACAACTGGCACTCCATGTTCTAACCCAGGGGTTAGCCAACTATGGCCATGGTTCAACTCTGGCCCATTTGTCTTTTTGTAAATAAAATTTTACTGGAGCACACCCACACTCATGTCTATAGCAGCTTCCATTTTACAGTGGCAGAGATGAGGAATTATAATAGCTCATACAACCCGCAAAGCCTAAAGTTATTTATGATCTGGCCCTTCACAGAAAAAGTTTGCTGACCTTAGAAATAATCTCTTTATACCTCAAATTTTTATTGCAAATAAAAAGCACTTGGAAATCTCGTTTAAAACACAGATTCTTGGGCAGCCCGGGTGGCTCAGCGGTTTAGCACCGTCTTCAGCCAAGGGCCTGATCCTGGAGACCCGGGATCGAGTCCGACATCAGGCTCCCTGCATGGAGCCTGCTTCTCCCTCTGCCTGTGTCTCTGCCTCTCTCTCTCTCTTTGTGTGTCTTTCATGAATAAATAAAATCTTTAAAAAAAAAAAAAAAACACAGATTCTTGTGTCTCACCTGCCAAGGATGCTACTACCAATAGATCTGGCTGAGGCCTGAGGAGCTGCATTTCTAACAAGTACCCAAGTGGGGCTGATGCCGCCAGTTTGGGCACCATACTTTAAGTAGCACTGACCTAACCATCTAAGCTAACATAATTGTACTAAATCCTTACTCTTAAATGGCAAGGTTATTAATGAATTTAAAACGTATACAAAACAACTCATTTTGTGGAAAAGCTCAGAAGTGTGCCTTAGGAATTGACCAATTAACAACCACAAGCCATTTTAAGTACAAGTTTCCATACAGATAATTCATGTTTATTCAGGAGGAAGAAGTTAATCTGGGTCAAAGACAGTAACCACCAGCCTAAGTCAGAAATCAAAACACACACACAAAAATATACATATGAGGTTTTAATTATTAGCCTGTATATAAAATGAAAAATCCATCTTGAGGTTTTCCTAAATTAGAAGGTTTCCTCCTCCTAATTGTGCCATTTGTCCAATTCTCTTTAAAATATCTAATAATGGTGTGCTCAGTGACAACCACATACTCCACAGCTCAAAATAATTTATATTTTTCCCCACTAATAATAGATTGCTGATGCTCTTTTGGCAGTCTGATCAGCATTCAGACTGATCACTAATGAAGCAGTTTACTTAAGATATATCAGGTCAGATCTGTTGTGATCCAATGAATGATATTGGAAAATCATCCTATAATGAGCCTTTATAAATTATTATAATTAAGTTGGTTGTTATTACCCTGCCCTTCCTTGATCCCTAATTTAATTTTCTTCAATGATTTCTTTCTTCTACTCATCTTTCTACTTCAGTGCTTAAAATAAAAAGAGCACTTCCTTTTAAAATTGCATAATGTACCTTCATTTTATCTTGATCATTGAGATCATATTCCTTTTATTAGTAGGAAAATGACCTGAATATTATTTTGAATCTGTTTTAAATATGGAGTCAGCCTCAAAGAGCAAGATATTCTTAAATGGCTATGGGAGAGTTTACAGTCACTTAGGTGTCCAGTTCAAAGGTATAGATTTAAAAGTAAATGCTAGCTTCTGTAATGTGGAACCTTAGAGGAAAGACTGGAACAAAAAGCCCCACACACTCCATGTGCAGACTCAAAGATCTATGAGCTCTTACAACTAAACATACACCCACAGCCTCCAACAGAATTGTCCTTAGATCTCAAAATGTGTTCCTGAAATAAATCCCTTATGCCAATGAGGGTATTACAATAAAGAAGCACTTTGGATGGAGAAAAATTTGGTTTACATTCTGGTTCTTTCTTTCTTTCTTCTTTCTTTCTTTCTTTCTTTCTTTCTTTCTTTCTTTCTTTCTTTCTTTCTTTCTTCTTTCTTTCTTTCTTTCTTTTCTTTCTTTCTTTCTTTCTTTTCTTCCTTCCTCCCTCTCTTCTTCCTTTCTTTTTTGCTACAATTCCTTGAGTTGCTTTCCTAATTTATTAGATTCATAGCTCTTTCCACTTTAAAACAGAGACTGAAAATTCCTACCTTTAATAAATAAATTTCATAAGTGCTCCTGGGATCATGGTTTGGACTGAAACAACTGTCCACAATTTTACTTTTTCCTTTCTGCTTTTACATATTTTCCAAATTTTCTACAGTGGACAAACATTTCTAGAATACATCTGAGAGGCAATATACAGCATAGGATTTAGGAGCATGGACTTCTTGAGAGTATCTGGGTTCAAATTTTGCTCCACTGTTTACTAGTTGTGTGACATTATGCAGCTAAGCAATCTACCATGCCTTAGTTGGTCACTCTGAAAAATGGGGATAAGATAAGCATCCCACCTCACTGGATTTTTTGAGGATTAACTAAACTTAGTGAAAAGTGTATGGAAAATGCTCAAGAAGTGTTAATCATCATCACCATCATCATTTTTGTTACTGTGGCAATTATAAAACATGGCGCTATTCATTTAATCTTCTGTATTCTTGGCGTATATCTTACTATAATGTGAAACCCACTGTCTATTAAATTCTCTACCTCCCAGACATTTACATTTACACTCTTTTCATAATGCAAACTGAGTTTAGTTGTATGGATGATCCCGCTTTCTGGGATCACCTCCCAAATAACTGCTTGTCTTTGAATCCGTGACTCAGGGTCTGCTTTTGGGAGTTCTCAGACTAAGACATAGACTTAATGCTAAGAATGCTAAACCTGAAATTCACAGCAGACTACCTAGGAAATAGAGGAAAGTCCAGTGGAATGAAATAAATATTACTTCACTCTGAAAGGCAGGACTTGAAGGCAAGAATGGCTTGTTCAGTAAGTCCCCGTGTGCAAAGAAAGGCAGGGGTGGTATCAATTTTTATTTTACCAGTGGTTCTGAGATGTAAACTAGCCACCAGAGATCACAGTGAATGGAAATATCATCAGGACTTTGCTTGGAGCACTTTGTATTACTGTCCAGTTAAAAAAGCAGATGTGAATAGGAAATTCACAAAAGCAGAATGAGATGAGTTATCTATGGAAGTCATGAAAAACACATAAATTTATCATAAATTTAAATTCCTCTAAAAACAAATGCCTGATTCTTCTTCTGGCAGTTCTGAAATTTACAAACCCAGACTGACCTTCTTACTGAAAACGATTTAAAATGCTCACTAAAATACAAATAAAATATCTTTAAATGTAAGTGTAAGTGGGAGAGAAAGTGGAATTCTCAGAGGCCAAACATTGATTGAGAGCAGAAATCCAGACACACCAGGAAAGAGTCAAGGCCAGCTTCAAGCTAAAGGCATTCGCAAATCCAACAGAACTTGAGAGTTGGCAGCTTTCACAGCCTGTTTTGGGACAGGGTTGGCTGGGACCAGGAGATGCCAAAGCTCACCCATATAAAATAGGACCTACAAAGGGCTACTCTCAGAGTAAAAATAAATGAAGAGAAAATTTCCTTGCTGCCTACCCCCTCCAAACCCTCCCATGCTTCACACCACATGAATCAACAAGGAAAGTTGATTTGGCATTGGGTAGAAAAGAAAAGACATCAGCTCAGAGATTATAGTCATAAAACATTCCTCTGAAATGTTTATAATCCAACTCACATTACCTGAATGGTCTGAAAAACCTCAAATTGAGAATTTAAAAGCTTATAGTTTTACTTTTTAAGGTAAGATTAGCTGCTTTAATAAATAAACCCTGAAATATCAGTGGCTTACCACAACCACTTTATTTCTTATCTACATCATGTCCAATTGACAGGGAATAGGGGCTGGAGATGAGGAGCTCTCCAAAAGAGGTGACTCTGCCTTCACTTGACATGACTCATAAGGGCTCCCTGAGTATCTGCTTCTACCTATAACGGAAGACAGAAAGGATTCTGTGTGCGCAGACATTCAGGGTAAAACATTACAATGGCTCCCAATGAATCATGTCTCCCTTTGCCTTTGCCCCTTCACATTGTGACTTTTTAGCTCCTCCCACAGAGAGTGGGATCTACCTTCTCAACTTTGAATGAGAGTTGATTTAATACATGTGTTAGCCAACAAAATGCGGTGGAAGCAACCTTGTGGGGCTTCTGAGCTCAAGCCTTATGAGGGCTGGCAGTATCCACATTTTCCCTCTTGATAGTCCAACTACCATATTGAAAGGATATCCAGACAATCCTGTTATAAAGAAAAGCTACATAAAGGCCATGAGATGTAGGATATCACATGGAGAGACAGGCCACAAAGGGTAGAATCATGGCACTCCAGCTTACAATGAGTGACCAGGCCTCTGATGTGCCTGCTTTCCAGCCCAAGCAAGTTCACAGCTTAATGTTGTCACATAACTGAGCCTAGCCAAGACTAGTAAAATACTGCCTAGTCAACAGATAAGCTCATAAGAAATAAAACGTTTTTTTTTTTAAAGATTTATTTATTTATTTATGATAGACATAGAGAGAGAGGCAAAGACACAGGCAGAGGGAGAAGCAGGCTCCATGCAGGGAGCCCAATGTGGGACTCGATCCCAGGACTCCAGCATCGCGCCCTGGGCCAAAGGCAGGCGCTAAACCGCTGAGCCACCCAGGGATCCCCAAAAAACGGTTGTTGTTTTTAAGGCACTAAGTCTTGGAAGTGATTTGTGACATAGCAATAGGCAATTAAAGTGGGTGTTCATTCAGTGGCAAGATGTTTATCAGCCAAATTTGGAAATGGATGCATCACTCCACTCACAATCCACTGGGAAAAATTCTGGCTCAAGGCAATACCCAATTCCAAGGTCGGCTGAGAAACAGAATCTAACTACATACATAGGATGAGAAAGAACATGTTTTGGTGAAAAACTAGCTATTTCTACTACAGAAATGGTCCCTGAACCGTAGTTCCCAAGCACTTAGCCGAGGCAGAAACAAACAGTGTCTGAAGGAATTTACCTTTATTTTAGACTTCAAAGAATTAGAACAAAGTTCCAAAAAAAAGCCTAAGGACAAGAGACATAGCTCTGGCTATTACAGCTTTCTAATAAGAACATAAGAGAATGTTATGCCCAAAAATTTGAAAATAAAACAATTTCCCAAATAATGATGCATCAACACTGACTCAAGGGTAAGAGAAAATGTGAGTGGCCTATAACCAATAAAGATAAGGAATCAGTACTTAAAAGCTTCTCCACAAAGAAATTCCCAAATCCTGACAGATTAAGTGAGCAAGTTCTAAAAAACATTTGAAGAAAGGATAATTTAACTATTATTCATACTCTTCTAAAGAACAGCAAAAGGAAGAATATCCCCTAACATTTCATGAGGTGAGTATAATTATGTTACAAAAACCAAACAAGAAGCTCAGGAAATGGAAATTTACAGCATATTTTCACTCATGCATGTCTGTGTAAAAATCTGAACGAAAATTTAAGCATACTACTGAGCAGAGTAAAAAAAAAAAAAAAAAGTAATACATCATAACCAAGTTGGATTTATCCCATGAAAGTGAGGTTGGTTTAAATAAATTTATTGGGGCATCTGGTGGCTTAGTTGGTTAAGTATCTGACTCTTGATTTTGGCTCAGGTCATGAATTCAGGTGGTGAGATAGAGCCCTGCATCAGGCTCTGCACTGGGTGTGGAGTCTGCTTAAGATTATCTCTCCCTCTTTGCCTATGTCCCTGCCTCCCATTCATGCTCTCTCTCTCTCTTTTTCTAAAAGAAAAAAATGTATATAAATATATAATTATATGCTTTATATGTAGATTATATAAATTGAGTTATATAATTTACTACATTGACAGATTAAGAGTCTAGTTTCCAGGTTGGCATGAAAGGAGCTTGGAAGTCATCACTTTATCCTAACAATAAGTAAAAGGTTGAACAAACTGAAAATCAACAACTATTCTTAGATCTATCAGAGAATTGAGGTCACCGCACAAACTGCTGCCATAAATACTGAAAACACAGACAAGGCAGGTGGAAAGAATCACAACATAAAGGAGTAGAAACCTCTTCTAGAACCAGTGCAGGGGAAGGAAAACCTCAACTGTAAGTGGTAAATTATTAGAGGCAGAGTGTGGATAAAACTGAAATGTTCTGCATCACTTGCCATCAGGGAAATACAAATCAAAACTACAATGAGATACCACCTCACACCGGTGAGAATGGGGAAAATTAACAAGGCAGGAAACCACAAATGTTGGAGAGGATGCGGAGAAAAGGGAACCCTCTTACACTGTTGGTGGGAATGTGAACTGGTGCAGCCACTCTGGAAAACTGTGTGGAGGTTCCTCAAACAGTTGAAAATATACCTGCCCTATGACCCAGCAATTGCACTGTTGGGGATTTACCCCAAAGATACAAATGCAATGAAACGCCGGGACACCTGCACCCCGATGTTTCTAGCAGCAATGGCCACGATAGCCAAACTGTGGAAGGAGCCTCGGTGTCCAACGAAAGATGAATGGATAAAGAAGATGTGGTTTATGTATACAATGGAATATTACTCAGCTATCAGAAATGACAAATACCCACCATTTGCTTCAACGTGGATGGAACTGGAGGGTATTATGCTGAGTGAAGTAAGTCAGTCGGAGAAGGACAAACATTATATGTTCTCATTCATTTGGGGAATATAAATAATAGTGAAAGGGAATATAAGGGAATGGAGAAGAAATGTGTGGGAAATATCAGAAAGGGAGACAGAACGTAAAGACTGCTAACTCTGGGAAACGAACTAGGGGTGGTAGAAGGGGAGGAGGGCGCGGGGTGGGAGTGAATGGGTGACGGGCACTGGGTGTTATTCTGTATGTTAGTAAATTGAACACCAATAAAAAATAAATTAAAAAAAAAAAAAAAAAAACTGAGAGTTAAGAACTTCAGGAGCAAAGGTGTTTTTCAGGGGGGTGGGGTGGGGTATCACACTTTTGTGAGTTTCACCTCCTGGAGTCCTACCAGGTTCTCACAGTGAAGATAAGAGAAAAATCCCCTGGGGCTTCCAGTAAGGGGAGAGGAAATGTAGCCTGTTCTGCTCCCAGGAGAAACTATTCAACCAGAGCCTAATCTTTTGTATTTCATCAGAGCCTAACTGACCTGGAGGAAGGGAAATGTGGATCTCCAATCCACATTAGCCATCCTGTCCCACCTAACTGGGGAAAAAATACTGAGAGGCACTTGTGAAGTTCATAGCTCAGGGCACAGGCTCATTAAAAGACCAGCCTATTGTAAGATTACAGAACATTCTTCTCCCCCACACTTTACCACCATATCACAAAGACCAGTTTACTGCAGTTCCTTTACCTAGTACATCATGTTCAGCTTTCACCAAAAAATGACATGCTAATGGCAAAAAAACAAAAACAAAGAACAAAAAAACAAATAGTTTGAAGAGACAGAAAAAGCATCAGAACCAGAGTCAGATGTGGTAGGATGTTAGAATTACCAGAGTAACAATTTATAATAACTATGATTAATATGTAAATAGTTTTAATGCAAAAAGCTGGTAACATGTAAGAATGGATGCACAATGGAAGGTGGAAATTCTAAGAATCAAAAATAAATGTTAGGGATGAAAACACTATAACAAAGAGTGGCTTTGGTGAGCTCAGAGTGGACACCGCTGAGACAATCTCTGAGCCTGAGGATATGTAAATAGAAATTGAAAAGTAAAGATAAAAAAAAAAAAGAGTGAAAAAAAACCCAGAACATCCAAGAATGGTGGGACCACCACAAAAGTAATAGTAAGTAAATAGTAAGTAAGTAATAGAAAGGAACAGAAGAAATATTTGAAGTCATAATGACTGAGAATTTCCCCCAAATTCATGTCAGACATCAAACCATGGACTCAGGAAGCTCAGAGAACACAGAACAGAAAAAATGCCAAAAACCAAACAAATAAATAACAACAAAAACCCTATGCTGTGCATATTATATTCAAATGACCAAAAATTAATTAATTAATTAATTGATTGATTGATTAATTTTCTGCTCCCAGGAGAAATTATTCAACCAGAGCCTAATCTTTTGTATTTCATCAGAGCCTAACTGACCTGGAGGAAGGGAAATATGGATCTCCATCCAGGTTAGCCACCCTGTCCCACCTAACTGGGGGGGAAAAAAAAAATATATATATATATATATATATATCTCAAAGACAAAGTCTTGCCAGAAGCCAGAGGAAAAGACATCTCACCTTACGTATAAAGGAGGAAAGAAATGAATAATATCAACTTCTGAGAAACCACATATGCAAGTAAAGACTGGAGCAAAATATTTAATGTGGTGATAGAAAAGACCCCACCAACCTACAATTCTATATTATGCAAAATTGTCCTACAAAAATAAAGGAGAAACAAAGATTTTCTCAAGTAAACAAACACTGAGGAAATTGGTTGCCAGTAGAATGGCCTTGCAAGAAAGGTTATAAAAAGTTTTTCAGAGAGAAGGAAAACAACATAAATCAGAAACTCAAATCTATATAAAGAAAGGAAGAGCATTAGAGAAAAAAGAAATAAAGGTTTAAATAAAGGACAAAAAGAAAAATATTAAAGTAATTTCAGTAGATTTTGAAAGGATGGTGCATGAAATTATGTTTAGTTATTGTATTTGTTTTAAATTTTTTTGGATGGGGTGCCTGGGGAGCTCAGTCAGTTAAGTGTCCAATTCTTGATTTTGGCTCAGGTCATGATGCCCTGCATCAGGCTGCACACTGGATGTGGAGCCTGCTTGAGATTCTGATTCTCTCTCTCTGCCCCTCCCCTGCTCATTCTCTCTCAATTTTTCTCAAAAAAAAAAAGAAAAAGGAAAAAAAAAAGTCTGCCATCACCACTTCTGTTGATTATTATCCAGAAAAGAAAAACAAAAAGAGAACTATAAAGCATTAAGAACTGGAAGGAAAGAAATAAAGTTGTTGTAATTCAGAGCTGATATGATATCTATAGAAACTTCCGCAAATCTACAGGCATGTTATTATAATGAAAAAGAGAGTTCAGAAGTTTGCTGGAACAAAATCAATACAGATAGTTAACTATATTTTTATAAACCATCAAGAATAGTTAGAAATCTTGATCAGCCAAAAAAACACTTAAAATAAAATTTATTACTAGCCTGGGACTTTCTGCAAAAGATAATATTGGTTGGATTTACTTTTAATCTATACATCTATCTAGAAACAATTGACATCTTAACATTATTGAGTCTTCTAATCATTAAAAATCGTGTATCTCCTTCTTCTATTCAGGTCTTTTCTAATTTCCCTCAACACTGTTTGGAGATCTCACCATAGAGATCTATTACATATTATTTTATAAAAGTTACCCTAAAGTTTTTCATGTTTTTATGCTATTTTTTTATGGTAACCTTCCCATTTAATTTTCCAATCCATCACTAGAATCCCCAGTCATCACTAAATTCACTTATTTCTAGTAGTTATAGTTCTATGTTTATTTACAGAGATGATATTATATATTAACAGAGAAAGATAAACATTTTAGCAATTATCTATTCTTATGGAAAAACATAAAATTAGATCCTTTACCACACAGAGACACATTAACAGACACACGCACTTCTCCATGGATTTTGTTTTGTTTTGTTTTCAAATACTTTATTTATTCATAAGAGACACACAGAGAGAGGCAGAGATATAGGCAGAAAAAAGTATGGGCTCCCCAAAGGGAGAGACCCATGTGGCACTCGATCCCAGGACCCTGGGATCACAACCCGAGCCAAAGGCAGATGCTCAACCACTGAGCCACCCAGGTGCCCCCTCCATAAATTAAAAACATTAGTATGAAAAGCAAAACTAAAATGCTGAAGAGATATTTAAAAAAATAATATTTATGATATTGAGAAAAGTTCCTAAACAAGATAGAAAAACTTCAATCAATAAAGAAGAAAGGTAATAAATTTGGATACATTAAAATTACAGTTTTCTGATAGAAAAGCAGCATTAATACAGGTTGGGCTCTCACACTGTAGAGACTAATGCTCAGGGTTTGAATCCTGGCTCTGTTATCGACCACCAGTGTGAACTGGGGCAAGTTATTTGTATTCACTGCCTCTCTTTCCTCAAAAGAAGGCTAGGTTGATAACTACCTATATCAAAGAGTTGATAAGAAGATTAAATGACTTACAAGAGAATTGTCATATGTAAGTGTTCCTAAAATAAATTTTATAAAAAGAAATGGATGAGAGTGAAAACTCAATTTGAAAATTGGGAGAAGGTATTTGCAACAAGTATAACTGACCCAAAGTGTTAAAATAGCTATCCATCCACCCACCTATCCTTTACAAAAATTAAATATAAAGGCAGTATGTAAGGGACATAACAGGCACTTTATACAAATAAAGTATAAAGTATAAAGAAAACAAATAATTTAAGGATGATTTGCCATTGTTGAGGAAAGTTGAAGATGCTCATAACTTATAACTCAGTAGTTCACTTAGCAATACACCCTGAAGCACTTTTCAGATTTATATAATAATGTTTAGAGCACTGCCAAAGAAAACAAAAGACAAATTTCCTTCCGCAGTAGACTGGATAAACTGTGTAATTTAATTTTTAGTAAAATTGAACAGTTAAATATATCAACCTGGATGAATCTCAAAAGTACAATATTGAGCCAAAAAAAGCAAGTCACAGAAAAATACATTTAGTGTGACTCCATTGATACAAAATTAAAAACACACAATATGAAACAACATGTTGTTTAGGCACACAAACATATGTGGTAAAGCAAAAAAGAAAAACAAAAATGATACAACATTTAAGCTAGTTACCTCTGATAAAAATGGCAGGGATGGGATTAGAATGGAACAAGAGGCACTTCAATTTTAATAGCAATGTTCAGTCCTATCAGGTGACTAGTACTAGGCTGTCATTGCATTATTGTCTCCTTGTTTTGTCCATTTTTTCTGCATCTCAATGTTTGATTTAAAAGACAGCAAATACTGAAGTCATGACAGTAGAAAAGAATTATGATGTATAATTTTTAAGTGGCCATAGGAAGAAATTACATACAAATAAATTTTGATCAACCTAACAAAGGGCAAGAAAGAAAACAGAAATCCAAAAACATCCAGAAGTTGTCAAAATATAAGGTAGTGTTGCAGGGCTCTTGTCTTAGGGAGTCAAAGAATGAATCTCTCTGAAAAAGGGTGAAGTGAAGTGAAGTGAAAGTTTATAAAGGGAAGGTTAGAACAGAAAAGAGAACACTCTAGAGTAGAGAGGTCCAGAATGAGTTGCCACTGAGAGCATTTCGTTTGGTCTTTTTTTTTTTTTTTTTCTTCGCTTGGTCTTTTATAGGAAACTGACCAGGGAAATCTTAAATTTCTTGTCAATATCATGGTGGATTTACAACCCTATGTCTATATTTAGAACAAACACGATGTACTTGTAACTATCATGAGATAAAAGAAAACAAGGTGTTCTTGTAAATATCATGTCTATTTCCCACATCTGGTATTTCTGTGAGCCTGGTTATGTAACCCATTGTCTCAGCCTAGTCACATCACCCCCTACCTGCCTCTCCCTAACTAGCCTTGCCTATCTGTCCCTTACTTAGCAGCACAAATAAAATTAACTAAAATAATAACTATTGTTAAATTTGTTTATCATAAGGAAATGATTTTCAGATTGTTTGAATAAATAAAACAAAATTCAGCTAATTCAGTAGCCAAAATAAACATTTGAAAGTTTTAATTTGGACAAAGGGGTTAATTATATTTTCCAAAATTATAAAAACTTCACTAAGTATAATATAGTCATGAGCCAATTAATAATCTCACGATATACAATTGTTTCCTATTATTCACAGAATCCATATTTGTGAGTCTGCTTGCTTGTTAAATTTTATTTCTAACCCTAAAATCAGTATGCATGGCAATTTTGCAGTTATTTACAGATATGCACCAAGTGGCAAAAAATCTGAGTTACCCCATGTGCAGTTATCAGTGGAGGTCAAACAAGCAAAGCTCTGCCTTCCTATTTCAGCTCTTGTACTGTAAACAAGTATCCTTCCCATGGTCTATTTAGGGGCATGTTTTTAATACTTTTTTTGCTTTTTGTTGGTGATTTCACTATATAAAATAACCCCTAAGCAGAGTGCTGAAGTGCCATTAGAGTTCCTAAGTACCAGAAGGCTGAATATTCCTTATGGACAAAATATGTGTGTTAGCTAAGTTTCATTTAGGCATGAGTTATTGTGCTGTTGTCCATGAATTCAATGTTCATGAATTCATGATATGTATTAAATAAAGTGTCTTTAAGCAGAAACACATATAAAACAAGATTATACGTTGATTGGTTGATGAAAATGTTGTGACCAGAGGCTTAAAGTAACCTAATATTTCACCAAGGAGCAATGTCTCAGTATTGCTTGAAATTTAGTCTTCAAGCTGACTTTTAGAATATAACTACCACAGATAATGAGAATCAAATGTGCAGAGCACAAAATCACAATCACATTTGGAGAACTGAATATATCTCTGAGAATTCAATATATCATTAGACTAACTTTAATTAAAATATACAGAACCTGAATAATGCATACAATACATTTATTTTGGCCACTAGCTATCTTCTCTGCACAAAATACTACAGCAATGTCCACATCAGTGAACTTCCCAACACTCCAGACCCCTAGATCCTTACCCCTTTATCAACAATGCCTTCTTCCCAATCCAATCTAGTCACCTGCTGCCCTGGCCACATCTTAGAAACAGTCATCATCAAAAACCACACTATTTCTAAAATCTTGAGTTTAAGCATCCTACCAGGCAGGACTACTACCTTTGTTGCATCTCTCTTAGTTATTCACAAACCCTCACTGCTGCAATTCTTTAGTTCTTTGGAGACCTCCAAAATACTAATTCTCTTAACTTTCTCACAGTCTATTTATTCCTCCCTTCCTTATCCAAACCAATCTCCATGACTTCTCATTATAATCACTCTTTTGCAAGAACCCCTTGCTCCCTTGTTTCTCTCCCATTCTCTCTCCAGAGAATGCTCCTCCTCCAAACCTTTACTTGGCCAGCAGCTTATAACCTGTTAGGATTCTGAGTATTAGTTCCTCTAGGTGGCCTTTCCTGACCATCCTATCTGATCTAAGTGCCACTTGCTATCTCTATCTCAACTTCTTGCTTCATTCATAGCATTTATGGCAACTTACAAATATTTCTATTTAACACATACTCCCCTCCCAACTTGTGCTCTAAAACATAAGTTCCATCAGGTCAGAGATCCTGACTATCCTATGTTCTCCCTACATTCCCTATACCTAATGTGATCTCTTATACATATTAGAAATTCATTAAGTGCTTGCCATACAAAGGAATGGTTATCAAATTTTCTACCCTATAAACCATATACATTATTTTCAAATGTCTGTCTGTGAAATGATTATAAAATTTAATCACATGTAAAGGGGCATGTGGGTGGTGCAGTTGGTTAAGCATCCAACTCTTGGTTTGGGTTTGGGTCCTGATCTCAGGTCATGAGATCAAGCCTCACATCAGGCTCTGCATTCAGCATGGAATCTGCTGAAGTTTCCCTCTCCCTCTCTATCTGCCCCTCCCCCTATCAAATAAATAAATATAATCTTTAGAAATACTTAATCACATGTAAGGAAATAAATATGACCTTGATTCTATATTGTGGAAATTATACCACTGAGATATGAGCACTGGGTGTTATATTGTATGTTGGCAAACTGAATTTAAATTTGAAAAAAAGGAATTATACCATTCACATTCTTTCACAGAGTAAATAAAACCAAAACTTTAATAAGGAAAAATAACTAAAATGTACCTTAACCAGTTGGAAATCAGAAACATCTGTTTTCAAGTCTTGGGGGTTATAAAATGAAAGGATATAATTACAGTTACATAATTCACAATGAATATGGTAGTCCATAAGGCTCTGGCTTGTTTTACCTTAGACTTAAGCCATACATTCAGAATTTTAATTACTAGCTACCAGCAAAAGACTTATAGGCAGCTCACCAGCTCAGGTCATCTCTCTGACCCCCAGACATGAATATGTAAGCAACTTCCTCTCTATTGTGTCTACTCCGATATCTCCAAATCCCCTCAAACTCTAAAGTCTTTGAGAATGTTGCCTTAGCCAAGTTAGTTATAAATCAAATTATATACAGTAAAAGTAGAAGAAGTAGAAGTGCCTAATACTTCTCAGAGTGCACTGAAATTGCAAAACATTTCATATACTGCCAGGCAGATGACACACCAGCAATCCTAAAGAAAATTAAACTGATACTAGTGAGATTAATAAATTAACATTAGCAGATTGATTGGAAACAAAGCAGATCCCACTGACATCAAGTTTGGAAAAAAGGGCAACCTGGGTGACTCAGTGGTTTAGCTCCGCCTTCAGCCCAGGGCATGATCCTGGAGACCCGGGATGGAGTCCCATGTCAGACTCCCTGCATGGAGCCTGTTTCTCCCTCTGCCTGTGTCTCTGCCTCTCTCTCTCTCTCTCTCTCTCTCTCTCTCTCTCTCCCCCCTGTCTCTAATAAATAAAAAAAATCTTTAAAAGAAAAAAAATATATATATGTATATGTATAAGTTTGGAAAAAAATATCTATGAAGAGCAAGGAAAGTCAATGGGAATCTATGCAACCCTCACTCCCCACGTTTTATCCATCATCAAGTTCTAGAGCTTATTCTTCCATTATAGCTCCTTGCTCCTTAATCTCCAACACATAAACTCACTTCTTTGAGTAACAAAGTTGAAGGACCCTGAAGCACTCTTTTGAGTTCCTATCTTATCAACAAATCTAGAAGCAAAGGAGCCCACATATCCTGCATTCGTATTAATTATGGATGACCTTTCTCCTGCTCCTGTTCAAGGTAAACACTCTGCTTGTTCACAGGGTGCTCATTATTTTCATTTTATACCATGTATCCTTTTCCCCCTTCTATTGAATCATTCTTTTCAGCATTCAAATGCATTGTTTCTCCCACTTTAAAACCTCGTTCTTAGCCCCCTTCTCTCCCTTCAGGTAGCACTTCAGTTTTATTCCCTTTTATAGTAAAATTTTTTTTTAATTTTTATTTTTTAAATTTTTATTTATTTATGATAGTCACACAGTGAGAGAGAGAGAGGCAGAGACACAAGCAGAGGGAGAAGCAGGCTCCATGCACCGGGAGCCTGACGAGGGATTTGATCCCGGATCTCCAGGATCGCGCCCTGGGCCAAAGGCAGGCGCTAAACCGCTGCGCCACCCAGGGATCCCTATAGTAAAATTTTGCAGAAAAATTGTCTACTCTTTCTTTACACTGCCTCAAACTTCTGCTTTGTCCCTTGAATCATCTGAGTTAGATACTCCCCTTTCCATCATGCCAACAACACTGGTATTTTCAAAGTCCCCTTTATTCTAAAATGTAGGAAGCAGAACAATATCTAGCTAGCAAAGGAGAATGAAAAGGACAAGCCAATGAAGTGGGAGGAGAACCAAGCCTGTGGACAGTCCTAGAAACCAAGGAAAGAAAGTTTCAAAAGGAAGAAAATAATGGCTTGATCCAAAAGCTGCTGAGAGGTAGAAATGACCTCTGGACTGTACAACCAGTGGATCCCACAGAGACACTGGAAGGAAAACCTTAATGGAGAGGGTTCAAAAGAAAATAAGAAGTGAAGATAGTGACAGAGAGTATTCAAGATCTCCCCAGGTTTGACAATTTGCTGGGAGAACTCACAGAACTCAGCATAGAGTTGTACTCACATCTTTGAGTTACCACAGTGAAGATACAAAACAGAATCGATCAGCAAAGGGAAAAGGTGCAAGAGGTGATGTCTGGGAGAAACCAGGCACAAGCTTCCAAGGGTCCTCTCCCAGTGGAGTTACAAAGAACATGCTTAATACTCCAAGTTGTGACAACATGAGTTAAGCTGTGCTAACCAGAGAAGTTCATGAGAGACACAAAACTCAAGGTTTTTACTGGAAGCTGGTCATGTAAGCAGACTCTGCCTGACATGTACCAAAATTCCTGACCCCCAGAGTAAAAGCAGCTGTTGAGCATAAGCCACATTGTTTATGCAAACAGTTTAGACACAGTCAGCCACTTTTATATACATATATATAGTAAATTAAATTTGATCATATCACAACACAGATTTTTAAATTTTAAAGGAATATCTAAATTTTTTCTTGTTAACTTAAAATATATCTGATATATTACATTTTATCTTTATGATTCCTGAGTCAGCCATTCTTGTAATTACTGATGCTAGAACTCTCCCAAAATTCAAGTTCCCTTTAAGCAGGCCTTTTAAAAGCAGACCTGCTACATTAATTCTTTTCTGCACAAGGAGAGTCAGCAAGTAGAGACTATTCCTTCCATGAATTTTGCTTTAAAGAGGATACAAGAAATCAGATGGTAAATGGGGGGAACATATGATGTCAAAGGGTTTATTTTACCTTATTTTTAATGGATGAAATTACAGGATGTTTGAATGATTAAGGGAATTATCCAGTAAGGAGAGAAAAGTTAATGATGCAGGAGAGAAGAATACTTAAGTGAAAAAGAACAACAGGATTCTGCACATAATTGAAATATGAACCTTATAAATGCAACACTGGAAGTTCACCCATCATATAGCAGATCATGATTGTTGACTGACATAAAAAATATATGTCTATCCTACTTCTAAATTTTATTGACGAGAGTTCAATACGATGACAAAATAAATGATTAAAAATACAAAATTAATAGCTATGCTATTTCAAAAATCTAGTGAGAAAAAAAAAAAACTTCCATTCACAGTACATTTGGAAAAATACATCTAAGTACAAATAGACACAATATATGAAGGACCTTTATGAAAAACACTATAAACATGCTAAATGGTAAAAAAGAGACAAGTATAAATGGAGAGACATATCAATATCCTTGGAAAGAAATACTAAATATTGTAATAGAGTATTTTCTCAAATTAGTCAAATTTTTAAAAAAGATTTTATTTATTTATTCATGAGATACACAGAGAGAGGCAGAGACATAGTCAGGCTCCTCGCAGGGAGCCCGATGTGGGACTCGATCCCCGGACCAGTATCATGCCCTGAGCTGAAGGCAGACAGTCAGCCGCTGAACCACCCAGGTGCCCCTAAATTAATCAAATTTATTCATTCAAATGAAAACCAATTTCAGAGGGAAGAAATTTAAAAGAATAATTTCAAAACTGTTTATTAACTGAACTATCCTCAAGTTATCTGAATCAAATTAATTTTGATTAACATCAAAACATAATTGGATTCTATAGGAGTAAAAAAATTACATTTTTTCTCAATAATGTTTACTTTTGTGTTTTACAAATAATATCTATTAATTGCAGGAAAATTTAGAATACATATAGGACTTTTTTGAATAAAAAAAAAATCTGCAGATAGAAGATCCAGAGACCACTACTCATTTGTACATTTTGTCGCATGCTCTTCCATGCTTTTTTTTTCCTTAAGATATTATTTATCTGACACAGAGAGAGTACAAGCAGGGGAAGTAATAGGCAGTGGGATAGGGAGAAGCAGGCTCCCCCTAGAGCAGGGAGCTCGATACAGGCTCCATCTCAGGACCCCAGGATTAAGACCGGAGTTGAAGGCAGACACTTCACCTACTGAGCCACCAAAGTGCCCCTTTTTCATGTTTTTTTAAAGCAGTCATTGATTTGCAGGTGCTAATAGGTAAAACTCTGTTACCATGGTTCAATTATAACTCAATGGCCAACAAAATGGTTCAAATTTCAGTCTCTAAAGCCATACTAACTGTGAGTAATTGTATAAAGTACAAGCTTTGTTTCTAGTTGTTTGGTCCACCAGTCACTTCACAAATACCAGATACATATCAATCATGATTGGTAACCAACAGCATTATTTCTTTGGAAGTCTGTCAGTGATTGTCCATTGCATATTGTTAGTCTATTGACACAGACAGCAAAACTTGTAGCTATGTTACCTCCTTTTTCCCTAGGAATAAATCAATGTGACATTTTAGAAAAATCAGTAATTGAAAGAGGAAATTGGCCAACATAAAGTTCAGCCAAAAAAATCCCCAAAAGTGTTAACATCAAAGGTGAAATTCAAACAAAATATAAATAGAGTTCTAAAAGAAATAGCTGATATTCAGCACATTGACACTGCTGCTATTGGAGAGGAATTTAGTGAACACAAACGTACAGACATAAATAAGGAGTGTAGTTGTGATGAAAAGATGGAAGATGTGCCAGAGGAAGTGATGTCAGCAAAAATATTTCCATTAAAAAACCTCTCAGAGATATTTCAGCACTGAACAGTGTAAAGGAGAAAGTGCTAGAAGATGACTTAAAAAGGAGTATGACAGGGGTAACTGGGTGGCTCAGTCAGTTAAGCAACTGCCTTCTGCTCAGGTCATGATCTTGAGGATTTGGGATCAAGCCTCGCATCAGGTTCCTGTGGAGGAGCCTGCTTCTCCTTCTCCTTCTTCCTCTGTTCCTCTCCCCACCCCCGTTCATGCATGTGTGATCTCTTTCTCTCTCTCAAATAAATAAAAAATTCTTTAAAAATTTAGAACAGGAATATGATAATTCACCAAAGCATGGCAATGTTTGTTTGCTCCATAAGTTATATAATAAGAAGAAGGCAAGCACTATTTAAGCTACTCTTGATAATTTTTTTATTAAGAAATAAAATAAAATAATAAAATAAAATCGAATGCTTCTAATGTTTTATATTGGTGAATTATTAACTTTACTATTTTTTAATTTTTGTAGACACATGTAACAGATAGTAACAGCTTGCACTGTTGGTTGTACAGTTCCACACCACCATGCAAGGCAAGGACTGCCTGTATCTCCCTCATTTATTCATTCTTTCTCTGTTCTTCTCTATCTCAATTTTATATTATACATGTACTTTTAACAAAAATGGTACCATAGGCACACCTGGGTGGCTCAGCGGTTGAACGTTTGCCTTCGGCTCAGGGTGTTATCCCAGGATCCAGTCCCACATCAGGCTCCCTGCATGGAGCCTGCTTCTCCCTCTGCCCATGTCTCTGCTTCTTTCTCTGTGTGTCTCTCATGAATAAATAAATAAAATATTTTTAAAAAACATAATGGAAATGTTTTGGACCCTAATTTTTGCTTCACATCTATTATTTCCATGTCAACACATAAAAATATACACCATTTCACATTTAGTGAATGTAAAATATTCCACTGAGTGGCCGTTTCAACATTCATACAATTATTTCCTATTAAAAAAAATATAAATTGTTGGGGTGCCTGGGTGATTCAGTCCGTTAAGCATCTGCCTTCAGCTCAGATCATGATCCCAGAGTCCTGGGATGGAGCCCCACATTGAGCCCCATGTCTGGCTTCCTGCTCACTGGGGAGTCTGCTTCTCCCTCTCCGTCTGCCCTCCCTGCTTCCCCTGCCCTTGGCTCATGCTTCCCCCACCCCTGCTCATGCTCTTTCTCTCTCTCAAATAAATAAATAAATCTTTAAAAGAAAAACATAAATTGTTGCCTTTGCTTTACAATTAGGAAGAGTCAACAATGTGCTTCCTGAGGGTAGAATTTCTAAAACAAAGTAAGGGTAGGTGTTTACATTTTTTAATTTGGTAACATATTACTGAACTGAGTTTCTGAAAGTTACATCAATTTACCCTTCCTTGGGGCACCTTGTGGCTCAGTGGTTGAGCGTCTGCCTTTGGCTCAGATAGCGTTCCCGGGAGTCCCACATTGGGCTCCCTGCAGGGAGCTTGCTTTCTCCCTCTGGCTGTGTCTCTACCTCTCTCTCTGTGTCTCTCATGAATAAATAAATAAAATCTGTGAAGAAAAAAATCCTTCCTCTTAGAGCGACAGAGAACCTATAGTCAGACTCCAAATCAAAAGTAGCTATTTTTAATCTTCCTAATCTTTGCTCCAGTAAGTAAAATACTCCTTTGCTTTTTTTTTTTTAACTGGATTATTGAACTGAATTAAATCTGTACTGAAGCAAAATAAGAGATTATGACAAATTTCTATTTTACATTAGGAAGTATAAATTTTTTGTCAGATAATTTAGAGATAGCCATATTCAAATAGGCTTTTTCTGTAGTTCTCCAAAGACTAACTGTTGTATAACAATGTTACTTCTGTCTTCAAAAGACCAGAAAACAGGCTGCACAGATAGAATATAAGTTTTATAGTCTGTTTATTGCTCTTATTATTGGCTTTTGGCTAGAGATGTTTAGATGTCGTAGTGGTCTTTGTATGGACATCTTTGCATGTAAGAGACACTTCTAACATTGAAATTCCCAGAAAACAGGGCAGGGATTAACAAATATTGGTTAAACGATGGGTTGTATATCAGAAATATAAACATAACACTGAGAATGAATACACATGTGGAAAAAATAAGCACAAGTTAAAATAAAGCAAGAAATTAAACTTCCATCTTTAAAAAATATATATTCTAAAGTAATCTCCACACCCAATGTGGGCCTTGAACTCAGAACCCTGAGATCAAGAGTCATGTGCTCCATAGACTGAGCCAGCCAGGTGCCCCTCAAACTTATTTCAATATCAAAACATTAAATTATAAACGTTAATATAATAACAACTGCAAAATTAAGCAATAAGTTCATAGTTTATTCTGTTGTGAAATGATGTCCTTGCTATCTATGAGGCCTGGTATGAACACAGTAGTTTTTAAATAATTGACAAAACTTTAATACTGGAAGTGTTCAAATTTCCAATTTTTTTTCTGAATCCTCAGAAGGCCTGATAGCATGAGACCTCTCATTCCCACATGGCAACTATAGAAAGGGGCTGAAAAGTAGCAGGTTCCTTTACAAAGGGGCAAATTTCATAGTCTCTAGCTCACCTTCTTTATATTGCCTGCCTACCTTTTGCTCAAAAAAGTAAATCAATCTTGAATTCCTTATAAATTTATATTACTAGAACAAAGAAATGAAAACTTATTATGGATTCTGATTATACTTGAAAGGGGCAGCAAATAATTTTATCACTCTTTTCAGACATTTTATTTCAGGGAATGATTTTTTTTTTTAATATTGTTCTGTTAAGTTCTTTTGGACTACCTGTCCAAATAGATAACCTAATGCTGAAACACTGTGAGTTAATGCACCATTTAGGGGTTACATAGATTTCCACTGAATTTTCCACAGTCCTAATGGAAGTACTTATCTGACTTGGTGCCAGTGTGATCTGCTTTGTAGCTGAGAAACCTAGTCCTTTCATTTACCATCCCCACTAATTCCAGTCCACTTTACTCTAAGAAAAGTATATAATCTGTCTGAAGTCACTCTCAGTATTTTGTGGGCAAATTTCAACGTCCTCTGAGAAGGGTTATATTCTACTCTAACTGTAAATGGTTTGCTTCAGAATTGACTTGGCTAACAATAAAATTCTCAAAATATATGTCTTAGATAAGTAAGTAAATTTACTTACTTACATGTCTTTCAAAACAACCGTCACCTAGCAAAGATAGGGCTGTGCTAGCTCAGCTGCTTTTGGTAAAGATTCTAGAAGAACTCAACTTTTGAGTATTACTCATTTTCAAACATTAGAAAGAGAGAATGAAAGGTACTTAGCTGGTTTTCCATTAAAGGAATAGAGTCTATTAAGGCAAAGAATAGAGACATGAACAATTCAAGCTTAGAATGATACCCCACCAGCTCCTTGAAAGAAAAGCTGACTAATCAGTATCATTCATCCCTATCTTGAGAGTATCATAGTACATCAAATGTTCCTTGATAGAAGTTTTGTTGTTGTTGTTTTTAATTCTGTGACTTACTACAGCTACCTGTTCACTAATTGTCAGAGGTCTGTATCTTCCTCATCTTTATAGATGCACCACAGTGACCAGTTCCTGCACCCACCCAAAGTAAGTGCTCAGTAAATGCCAATCATTGACTTATTCATTCACACAGAGTCTGACTGAATACTCTTCATGCTCCTACTGTGGGTGGGTAAATCCTTTTCATCCATCAAGTCCATCACAATTTCCCATTAACATTCGTGACTTTCTATCATATCCTTCCTTCTCTCTTCAACCCTCCCTCTGTGGCCCAGGATCAGGATTAGGTCATCTCTTACTTGGACTCTTGCAATATCACCCCCATTGTCCTCCCCTACCACTGTGATCTTTCTAATACTAAGTTCTGAACCTACCACTCTCCTTTAAATTCTTCAAGTGCCCTCCTTTCCCTACAAAATGAGAATGCTTGGGATAACAGAAAAGGCCCTTCAGGGATGCTCTAACACCTGCCTACCTGTCTAACTTCATTCCCCATTCCACCTATGATCCTGTTATAAATGTCCAAGCATGTTACCTCTTTCAGACTTTCTTTACATAGGCTGTTTCCTTGGCCTGGAATGCATACCTTCTGTCTGAGGTAACTCCCACTCATTCCTCTCAGCTCCAAAGAGCCTTCTCTGAAACTGACCCTCCTTTCTCTAAAAGACCTCATTTCATCTGGCATGTACCTCCAATAGAGTATCCCTCACATTGTAATAAAACTTGTTTGGAAGTGTTTCTCACCCCAAGATTGTGAACTCCTCCAAGGGGGGTAGCTGTTTCCATTTTTCTTTGCATCCCTGACACTTGTTACTGACAAGGGAGGTGTGCACAGGGAAGGCACTCAACTCATTTCAACTGAATGTAAAAAAGGACAAAGCTTTTTCAAGACTAGTCATTTCCTTTAAAACATCTTTTGTTCATTCATATATTCATCCACTCATTTGGTGCTTCCTAAAAATGGTCAGACTTTTATAATGGAAGCCCCAAGAAGGCTTAATAAAAATGAGGCCACTTCTTTTGTCAGGGCCAGAGGCACTGAAAGCCACATTAACCCACCTCAGAATTCTGCTTAGGGTCAACTTATGCCAATTACTAAAGCCACCATGTAAACATAAAAAAGAGAAAACTGTACACAATAATTATGGCATCTCTCATGTATACATCACTGAATAGTTTTTGAAGCATATAAGTGTTTGTAAGCTATTTATCATATTTTAAGTTAGAAATATCTGAGGGGAGGTTTGTAGGTTATGATCATCTCCAATTTATTGACAACAGAACTGAGGCTTAGAAAGATTAAATGAGGGCACCTGGGTGGCTCAGTGGCTGAGCAGCTGCTTTTGGCTCAGGTTGTGATCCCAGGGAGCTGGGATCATGTCCCACATCAGACTCCCCACAGGGAGCTTTCTTCTCCCTCTGCCTATGTCTCTGCCTCTCTCTCTCTGTGTCTCTCATGAATAAATAAACAAAATTTTTTTAAAAAAGAAAGATTAAGTGATTCGTCTACGTATACTTTGTGTGACAGACTGCAAACATAGCTTAGTCCCTCACTCTTTCCTGTACCCAAGTGTTTGGCTACCAAACTCTGCAGTATCTTGCACACAGATGCTAGCTCTTACTACATGATTTGCTTTGGTCAATGGGATGTCAGCAAACATAATACTACTAGCCAAGGTTTGAAAAGTCCATGCACAATTTGGCTTTCTTGCTCTTTCTGTTTGCCATCTCCATGGAAAGCACCTGCCCAGGCTAGCCTGTTGGTCCCAGAGGAAGGAGGAAAACACCTAGAGCAGAGAACAGTCATATCAGTCATCCAAAACATGGCTATATATTCAGCTAACAACTTAGGCACATGAGTGAACCCAGCCAAGGCTAAACTACCCAGCTCAGCCCAGACTAAATTGCAATCCTCAGACTCATTAACTAACAACGTGCTTACTGTTTTAAGCCACTGAATTTGGAAGTCGTGTTGTAGAAAGCATTATTGTGATAATTCACCCAGTTAATAAAATAAAAATTAAAACTAGATAAGATAATGAACAAAATATTGTCACTCTTTACAGACATTGGTAACACTATAAGACATTAGGGACCTAGGTATTGAAGGTTGCACATATCTAACTAAAGAGTACAGATTTTTCTTCATTTACTATGTGTCATTCACTCTGAGGAGTTCTGTAACTTATCAGAGTGTAGAGACACTACTGTCATGAATGGCTTGTGATTTTCTGACTTCCAAAGTTTCCTTCTTAGGAGAAAAAAAATTTTTAATGAGAAAAAAGAATTTAAGATTTATTGATTTATTTTAGGGAGAAAGAACATAAATGGGAGGGGCAGAGAGAGAGAGGGAGATAGAATCTCAAGCAGATTCCACACTGAAAGCAAAGCCTATTGCAAGGCTCAATCTCACAATCCTGAGATCATGACCTGAGCTGAAAGCAAGAATAGGATTTTTTTTTTTTTTTTTTAATTTATGATAGTCACAGAGAGAGAGAGAGAGGCAGAGACATAGGCAGAGGGAGAAGCAGGCTCCATGCACCGGGAGCCCGACGTGGGATTCGATCCTGGGCTCTCCAGGATCGCGCCCTGGGCCAAAGGCAGGCGCCAAACCGCTGCGCCACCCAGGGATCCCCAAGAATAGTATTCTTAACCGAATGCACCACCCAGGTGCCCCAAGAGAAAATACTTTTTTTGTACATTATCCCAACCTAAACTAAATTGTTATCTGAAGACCAGTTGTGACTGGTGAACTGTTGTTACATGAGGGCACTCATTAGATGGAAACTATATATGTAAATTTCTGGGTCAGAAATAGGAAGGATGAAGGGATGGGTGGAGGTCAGTGGGGGATGTTTTTTCCAAGCTCTCTCTGGCTATCAAGTATAATGACCCTAGAAAGAAAGAGAGAGAGAGAGAGAGAGAGAGAGAGAGAGAGAGGCAGGACATGAGACATTGGTTGGAATGTGGAATTTGGATGGGATTTGGCCAGTTGGATCAATGCAAGGGGCTGGAAGCAGAGGCAGAGATAATGCTATGAAGCTCAGATAACAAAGACTTTTATAGTGGAACTATAATAGTTCCTCCCTCTTGCGGAGGGAAAACGGAATGGAACATAGCATATGCTCTTCAGTTGCTCTGGATTTTGGTAGCATCTAAAGTACTGGGCAAAATCCCTCTTGGGATTTTAATCCCTCTTAAGGGGCTTGGCATCCATGGGACTGATTAAACCACTTGCCACACACCTCATGGGTACCAAACACTAATAAATGGTCAGAAACAAAAATCCAGAAGACAGTCCCTGTGGGCTGAATGGACAATTGAAATTAATTGCGTGGCTCTGAAGTGGATATTAATGCCTTGTATTTATGTAGTTGGGGACAAGTGACAACAAAGCAAATTTCAGGGTTAAAATCAATGTTTAAACCTACAGGCTAGTGATACCAAGAGGTTCAGGTTTCAACTATTAAAATTAAAATTAAAATTTAGTATCTCCATGATGTGATACTGCACCTAAAAGAATGAATTTGATGAAAAAGACAAATTATGTGAATTTTGGCAAGAATAAAAAATGACAAGAATTCTCAAACTACGCTGGGGGGAGTATAATTTGTACAACCACTGTTGGGTGATGTGTACTAGAGTTGAGTGTATGTAAATCCTCTGACCCAGCAATTCTACATATAAGTGTAAGTCCAACAAAAACATTTATCTATGTTCATCAAAAGACATGTATAAGGAAGTTCATAGCATCACTATTTATAATAGGAAAACAATAGAAATGACCAAATGCTCATCAATGATCATATGGATGACTAAACTTTGAAATATTCACACACAGGATATGATACAATGATGAGAATTAACAACCTATAACCACACTTAATAAACTGGATGGAGCTCACAAACTTAATATTGAGAAAAAGAAGACATAAAAGATACATACCCATGATTCTAGGTCTATAAAGTTCAAAATGGGCAAAATAAATGAATGCTGTCAGAACAAAGGATAGTGTTATTGTGGGGGAAATGGGTTAGTAGTGTCTATAAGATGCATGAAATAGGCTTTTGGGATGAGGGTTTGAGTGATGGTTACACAGACGTTTTTAAGTTGGGAAAATTCACTGAGTTTCATACTAGTGATTTGTATGCTTTTTTATGTGTGCTGCTTTAATAAAAATTTTAAATCTCAATATTAAACATCAGTTCAAATTAATGATTAAAATTTGGGCCTTTTTTATTTTTGGGGGGGGGGTCTTTTTTTTAATAAATAGTGGATACTCTGTCTTCCTAGCTCAGTCAGTAAATTACCATCTCTGAGTTGTAGAGTCCTCATTTACAAATGGGGAAAATGGCATCTGTTCTGTTCATAAGGTTGATTTGAAAATCAAGTGAGTTGGTGGGCATGAAAAGAAACTGTGTAAACTGTAAAAATGCGTACACATGGATGGTATTCTTGTTGGAACAAAGCAAAAGGGGATTTTAATTTTAATTTTCAAATGATTTTTCACTGTTAAAAAATAATTCCCTTTGACAAATGATAGTAATTTTAAGTGTTTTGGATCAAGTTTTAAAAAGCAGGTTTCTCAATTATATAATGGTCTTTAATGTACCCAGATTGTTGCTTTTGTTTCAGAAAACAGAAAATTACATGATAGCTTGTAAATGGCACGTTCAATTTCACACACTGAGGATGTTTGAAAAGCGAAAGGTCCACATATAATGTGGGAACTCAAATTTAATGGCATCAAATGATACATAATTTGATTCGTTCAACTACATTTCCAGAAATTAATCACTGAGTGTCAGTATCTTTCCGTCCTTCATGACTTGGTTTGTCAAAAGAAAACTGCCCTTTTTGCCATAGCACTACTAATCACTAATAGTTGGTTCTCTGGATTTAGCATTTCAATCCTGCACTCAGCATCTGAAAACATTTTAAAAGGTCAGATTGCTACTCCCTTACTCAATTTAGTAAAATTTCATGAAACAAAATGAGCTTCCCTTCAATGCCTCTCAACATGCTTAGCAATAGCTTTCGAAATCAATGGAAACTTCGTCAGAGTAAAACCTGGGAGTAAAGATTAGAAGAGGACATTGGAAGGCATGACCTATAGCTTCTTCCTTTCTCACTGATGCTGTCTCTCTAGACTAGAGTGTCTGAACAGTGTCACCACTGAACTTTTAGTATGGCTAATTCCTTGTGCGGTGGAAGGATGTTGTTCTGTACATTGTAAGATGTTTAGCAGCATCCCTCACCTCTAACCACCTGATGCCAACAGTCCCCTCCCCTCTAAGTGGTAACAAAACCAAAGATGTCTACAGCCACTGCCAAATATCTCCAAGGAGGGAAGTGGGGAGTAAATTTTCCTCCAGTGTTCTCCAGATAGATATCTGCTAACAGTTTAGTCTTCAGGTTTCTCCAAGATGCCAACACCTTTATACAAGTTCTTCCAAACTTTCTATTTTTTTTAAAGATTTTTTATTTATTCATGATAGAGAGAGAGAGACAGGAGACAGAGAGACAGAGAGAGAGAGAGACAAGCAGGCTCCATGCAGGGAGCCCGATGTGTGACTTGATTCCGGGACTCCAGGATCACACCCTGGGCCAAAGGCAGGCGCTAAACTGCTGAGCCACCCAGGGATCCCCTCTTCCAAACTTTCTAGAAGAAGTCTCGGATACATGGTGCCTGGCATCAAGGGTGTGCAAACAGCCTGGTGGTTTGGCAAACTCATGTTGTCTGTCCTGTGCGCCACAGTGGGTCACTGTCTGATTTGTAGTTCTTTTTTTAAAAAATTATTGATTTACTTATTTGAGAGGGTGGGAGAGAGAATCTCCCACAGACTCCTTGCTGAGTGTGGAGGCAGGGACAGGGCTCCATCTGATAATTCTGAGACCTGAGCTGAAACCAAGAGTCAGATGCTCAACTGGGACTGAGCCACCCAGGTGCTCCTAGTATGTGTATTTTTAGAACACAACTTTATTGAGAGTATTGAATTCTGAGAGCATCACAGAGAACAAGAAAACATGGAAAAAGAGGCAATCACTGAAGGAAATGAAGATAATATTCAGGTCTGCCTGGGAAGGGACCTGCATGATGCCACTTTGTGTCCCTTTGTACCTGGTGCAAACTGGTTCTGCCCTGCTCTTATTTCCTTACACTTACTGGTGCAAGATGCCTGGCTTACAAATGCCAGCAACTGATATTCTTTGACTTTTTTCTAGCTACAGAAACATCTTCAGTTTATGAGCAAGGGCTAAATCAAAGTTCAGGGAATAGTTTCCCTGGTAGCAGTCCTCAATCTCTGAAAGACTAGATGGATGGGTAATGATTCCAGCTCTCTTGTCCCTTGATGAATGGGAATTAGTGGATAATGAACCCAGTTCCCTGGACCCTTGACTGGAATATCCCTGAGGCATGTGCTCTGTGTTGGCTCCCCGAGTTTTCCCTGCATGACTAAACTCCAGCCTGTAACTTGGCTGCCTCCCCTTCATTGTTTTACTTTCCCACTTCGCCACCAGTGCTTCCTTGGATCACCTCCAAATAAACTACTTGCACTTGAATCTTGTTTGGAGGTTTGGTTCTAAGGAAAATCAGAGCAAGTGGGTCTGGTGAGATACAGCTTTACCTGTCACATTAGATTCCAGAATATTCCAAATCCACAAAGCTAACCTTGGGAGAATTAGAATCTGTAGGGCTCCCCTAGTCCAAGTTACTTTATCAGAAAGAATATGTTCTCCAGCTTTATGGGGAGTTACACAGTAATAACCCTTTTAAAAAGGGCAAACAGCATAAGTATGTGGTGTTTCCTTAGTCTATTTCTTGTCATTTACTCATGTAAGCACAAAATGTTGCATGGTAATTCAAAGCTCTATGAACTGTAATTTACTCTTATAAGGTTATAATCTAGTAACAAACAATTTATAATGCCTGTTTATAGGGAAAAAGAAAGAAGATTTCCATAAGACTCTGAATCTCCACCAAATGTAACCCCACAGATGGAAATGTACTTGTTCTATTTCTTTTCTTTTTTTTTTTTTTTAAAGATTTTACTTATTTATTCATGAGAGAGAGAGAGAGAGAGAGAGTCAGAGACACAGGCAGACAGAGAAGCAGGCTGCATGCATGGAGCCTGATGTGGGAGTTGAACTCAGGAATCCGGGATCACACCTCGAGCCAAAGGCAGGCGCTCAACCGCTGAGCCACCCAGGTGTCCCTTGTTCTATTTCTTAAAACATAGCTTAGTCATATACCCAATTGATAAAATACAATGGCTTTTATTTCATGTGTGGGTTTATAAATCTCTCCATATATAACTAATCAGTGTATCTTCCTCAAAATTTAACCAGAAATGGTTTTATACAATGAACTGGGGAATGGTTTTACATGATAAACTGAGCTATCTATTGTAAAGAAATGTAGTGAACAATGCACATGTGAATTATAATGTTAAGTGGACATTGAAGCAGCAGGAAATATTTATCAATATTATATGCACATGAACATTTATTTACTTGTTTAATCTTTCTGAAATCAGATTTAGAATTTTGACAAAATATATAGCATTTAAAACCTTTTTTAAACCCAAGATAATGCATGAAGTTTTTTAAGCACATTGCATCTGTTTATTGATCATTTAGTTGATCAAAGATCATATTTATTTTCATTGTTTATCCATACAATTAAAATTTTTAAAAAGGCTTTAAGAGTGTAAAAATGGCTAAACCACAAAGAAAGGTTCAAAAGGACAGATAGTAATTAAACTTAGAGAAAGAAAGATTTCATTGACAACAGGTAGAAATTTTCAACACTGCAGCCAAGATAGATTAAAAAACCATTACAGTGTAAGAACAAGTGGAAATGAACAGAATAAAACATGATAGGACTAATTAAATAAAACACTAGACATGGCAGACTGAATGCAGTAAGATCTGTATCCACACTCTGGTAGTGCCCTTCTGCACTGACTCTGGGTTTGCCCATGTGGCTTCCTTTGGCCAGTAAAAGTGTCAACTTGATCTGATCAGAGGCTTGAAAATATGTTTGTGTATTTTTACACCATCTCTGAAGGGCCACCACTGCTCTGAGAACAAATCTGCACTACATAAGATATGAGACCCCAAAGAGCAGAACTGAGTTGATCTAGTTGAGACCATCCTAGACCAACCAGCCTCTGGCCACCCACCAGCTAAATGTGGATGCTTGAGAGAGCTCAAACAAGATTAGCCAAGCCTGGCCCAGACATAGAACAGCATAGCAGACCCTATGACGGAAAAAAACAAAGGTTGTTGTTTTAAAGCCACTAAGTCTTAGAGTGTGTTGTCACTGAGAAATATTAGATATAGCCAATATATTAGGTACAGATGGTCAGTAATCACTGGAATAGAAAACAACATGGGAAACATTTGTCATGAATGTGGATTAGTTTTATACTTGCAATGGGATATTGGACACAAGAGTTAAACATATCAAATACGTGTAGGCATTATAGAAAGGTTTTATGACCCCACTGTCAGAGGTGATTTCTCTACCAGGACCTTTGCTAAATAAACACAAAGTAAAATATCCAGAACACAAACACAGAAGTGCCACTATCCAAGAAATCTCACCTAGTACTGAGACCAAGGCTGTCCCAGTAAAATAGAATATAAGGTACAGAAATAATTATTTTCATATTCGTATGACTTTACAAAACCTTGCTTAATGAAGTATGTGTTTACATTCTATAAAACTGGATATAATGCTCTGTAGGAGTTCATTTTTTTTTTAAAGATTTTATTTATTTATTCATGAGAGACACAGAGAGAGAGAGAGAGAGAGAGGCAGAGACACAGGCAGAGGGAGAAGCAGGCTCCATGCAGGGAGCCCACCGTGGGACTCGATCCGGGGTCTCCAAGACCCTGGGCTGAAGACGGTGCTAAACCTCTGAGCCACCAGGGCTCCCCATGAGTTCCATGTTCAAAGGAAAAACCCTCTGTAACCCAACACTGGATTTGTTGCACCAGTTTTATCATTGCTTAATGCAAAATAATTTATATGCATTTAGTTTTTATGATTATACCCAATATTTTAAATGCCATCCTGATAGAAAGTTTAATATTCAAAAATAAAGGTAAATCCTGTAAAGAATAACCAATATTGTGCCATGTTATTAAATTTTGATTTTTCATGATCAAATATGCTTATAGGAAGAAACATTTATATTGCCATTCTCTCTACCGGGTGATCAGCATTCTACTTACGTTACTGAGCAAACTGAATTCATTTGAATAGCATTACTAAAAAAATCATGGAGTGCTACATATGAATAGTGCAGAGCTCATTGTGTTTTAAGTCTAATTTTAAAACATTTAATGCTACACACTGGTTAAATTTTCAAGGCAACATTCCAGGGTCTGTAATTTAAAAAAAAAAAAAAAAAATTCTGGCCCAGGATGTATTTTAACTTATTTCACATCTCCTATTATCATCATTATTATTCATCAGATGATAATTAACATTCATGGCTGGAGGCCATTCCTCCCAATTTTTATTAAAACTCTTCCTTTTCTAGTATAGGGTTTTCTTTAATCCCAGATTAATTTACTTCACATTCACCATGGCAAAGCTCCTGAAATGAATATATTCACAAATTCTCAAAATAAAATATCCTGAGTACTTAATGGTTACTAAAATGCTTGGTATTTTCCCCAAATCACTTGCTTTTGTAAATCCTGGAGTTGGTTTACTCTCACACATGGTGGAATATTTCGTTCTCAGCCAAAAGGAAAAAGGAGGTCACATTATGACAGCACTGGTTACAGGACAAACATGATGGTCATCTTTGTCCTCCTGTGTAATGGTTTCCAACTCAATCATTCCTTGTCTTTTTATAAACCCAAACCCTTACCTTTTGCTATTTTCATTTTAGTTTTTAAGTATTTTCCTCATAAATCTCCATTAGGTCAGGGAAAATTTATCTCTGCTGTTTTGGGTCTTTTCTTAACTCTAAAGTTAAATTCTCCTTTAAACAAAACAACAGCCCTGACAATAAAGAGAAAACAAAGAGAAAAGGAGCTTTTACATCTGAATGAATGGTAAAGGTCTTTCCTACCCAGCCATCTCTGACTTTATCCTATAAACTCTGAAGCAAGTGAGTCAGTGGAATGTTCTTTTATTTGATGTTTATCAACTTTGCTCCAAACAGTTTTAAAATATGCTTGCTGCTCTAACCCTTTGTCTCACACCAAACTGTGCAAAGCTGGATGCCACAATGGAGGCAGTTTGAGGAGAGGGAGTCTCCCCCATCAAGTTCCTGAACATCCACATCCCTCCAAAGGAGCTTGTCACACCATACCTTAAATTACAAGTATCATTATTCTTTTTTTTTTTTTTTAGGCTCTTTGACAAATTCCCTGAGGGCAAGAATCTTGCCTGGTACATAGTAAGTGGAATATTTGTAGATTTAATGGAACATTTTGTCCATTTTTTGCATGTTCCCAAAAGCTATGGGCCTGCCCCAGAAGGAATTCAATAAATAGAGAGTGCTGTATCATGCACTTTCTGAGATCGGGAATTATCTCAAAAGTAACTTCTTCTTACATTTCCCCTTTCAGGTAGCAAGTAAAGTGAATTGCATTGATGCTTAAATTGGAATAAAATATTCAAATGTGAATTCGTATCTCTGCTTTGCATGTTTGGTGTTTTAAAATACAGCTAAAGGGTACCTGCGTGGCACAGTCAGTGAAGCATCTGACTCTTGATTTCGGCTCAGTCATGATCTCATCTCAGGGTCATGAGATGGAGCCCCAGTTGGGTTCTAAACTGAGCATGGAGTCTGCTTAAGATTTCTCTACTACTTCCCCTACCCACTTCCGTGTGTGCACAAGCCCAGGCTCTTTCTCTTAAATAACATAAAATAAAAGTAGAGCTAAAGCCTATTTTACTTAATAGTTCATTTGGAATTTATTTGCAAATAATTAAAATATTCATATGTATCGCTTTTATAGTATGTCCAAGTTAGGAAGACCAAAATTTTCTGTTACCACTTAAATTTTTTTATTAAATCTAATATGATTACCCACTGAACTGAGAAAATATTTTTAAAGTACCAGTATTTTACCTTATCTCCTCTTTTGGTTTTGCCTCTGCTATTCATCCACAAGTAATAGTAGTTGCCAATCCATTCACACCCTAATGTACGCTGCCTGTTTACCTACTTTTAATTTTTCATAACCTCACAACTTACAAATTAGAATCTGTTTTTCAAATTCAGATGGTAATCAACTTATGTAACCTTCATCAACTTGCAAGGTATATCAATCAGTGTCCTCCAGAAAAAAAGAACCAACATCTGTCAATCTACCTACCTACTTATCAAAAGAGAGAGAAACTTAGAGATTCATTTTAAAGAATTGACTCACGTGATTTTGGAAGCTGGAGAGTCCAAAATCTGGAGGGTGGGCCGGTACACTGGAGATGCAAAGAACTGTACCTCAAGTCCAGAGGCAGAATGAATTACTTCTTACTCTGGGGAAATCAGTCTTTTTCTATGAGGGCCTTCAACTGATTATATGAGGCCTACCCACATTATGGAAGGCAATCTGCCTCACTCGAAGTCCACAGATTTAAATGTTAATCTTACCTTGAAAAGATACCTTCATGGAAATATCTAGAATATGCTTGATGAAATATCTTGAGGGCTTTGCCATAGCCAAATTGACACATTAAAATTAACTATCATGAATCCATATTACAGATGAGCACAGTAAGACTCAGAGATATTAGTCATTTGCACAGTATCAGACAGTCTGTTATACAACATTTGGGGTTTTTTGTTTTCCAAAGGCCATTTGTCTTTACATATATACATATACATATATATATACATACACATATAGACACACATATAATGTCTCAAATTTAAGTTTCTCAATTGAGTAGAAGTAAGTAAATTCTATCAGGGCTGTTAAAAGAGACACTTAGCTCTGTATTTTATTTTAATTATTTATTTTTTTAAAGAGATCTTATTTACTTATTCATGATAGACATAGAGAGAGGCAGAGGGAAAAGCAGGCTCCATACCGGGAGCCCGACATGGGACTCGATCCAGGGACTCCAGGATCGCGCCCTGAGCTGAAGGCAAGCGCTAAACCGCTGAGCCACCCAGGGACCCCCGTAGCTTTGTATTTTAGAGGTCTAGTTTATGCACTGATAAATGCTTACCATAGATGATCATCTAATCCTATGAAGTTGGAATCTGTTACTATAAACAGCTCCGCACACTCAAAAGCGCAGTGACAAAAGCTAAAGAATTCTCCTATCCTCCACAATCCTTGAAAACTTTTCCATGCTTTCCATTCCTGATGCCAACACTGGAGTTTAAGACTCTACCACTTCCTGCCGGAAAACAAATATTGCACGTCTCTAGTCTTTGTATTTCTAAATTCTGCATTTAATCAGAGCCTACCAACACCGCCCAGCCCAACCCCCACCCTGTCTGTAACGCTTTTTAATTATGAACTGAAAAAGGGTAAAATGTTGAGGTTAAGCATTAAAAATAATTTCCAGATGAGCTTCATTCAACTACCCTTCCAGCCACCGTTTTTGCCCTTCACTATGAACAATATACACTCAAGTTGAACTTGTCCCAGTAGAGTTCGCGTGTGCATACTTTTTGGTTTTTGCAGCTTATTCCTTCCCGTTGACCTTCCTCTCCCAGGTGAACTTCTGACGCCAGTTCTTACTCTTCCAGGGTCCTCAATGAGGTTTTTGGCATCAACCCAACCCCGCAGCAACTCTCCTTCCCCAAACTGCGTAAGCCGGCGGGGCACTCCCCTTATCTGTTCCAGGAGAAGGATGCCCTCAGCGCAGGAGAGGAATCTCAAGCCAGGGGTTTCCCCTCACTGGAGAACGCCCTGGATCCTGCACAAAGGCTCTGCTAAAGTAGGTGCTCAATAAATGTCGAACACAGTAATTGAAGGAACGAGAGGAAGAGCCTGCAGTCTGTGGAACAAGAGTGGGGTCGCCGCTCAGGGACGGGGAACCCTAGCCCTGCCTCCCGCCTTCCTCGCGCTCCCGGGTCTAGGGTCAGGGACCAGCCCGCAGCCGGACTCTAGGACGGGACGCGCACTGCGCATGCCCGTGTCCTAGGCGGCCTTCGGGCGCGCGGCCTGCTGGCCCCGCCCCCTCCGGCCCCGCCCCCTCCGGCCCCGGGCGCGCGGCCTGCTGGGCGCGGCCCCGCGGAGCGTGCCCTGCGTGCGGGTGCCCGCCGAGCCCGCCGGGCGCTGCATCCCCGAGTGCCCGGGCCGGGGCCTGCGGAGTGGGCGCCGGACCCGGGCGGCGGGCGCGGGCGCGGGCGCGGGCGGCGAGCGGCGGGCGGCGCAGGCTGCGGCGGCGCCGGAGGTGACGAAGGGCGCGGACGGTGAGCGAGGGCGCCGCGGGTGAGCTGGCGGGCGCCTCCGCGCGTGCGCAGCAGCGACCCGCCGGCCAGGGGCGCGCTCCGGGCCGCGGGCCGAGGGTGCCGAGCGCGGCGGGGCCGGGACGCGGCTCGGGGCCGCCCGGGGGCTCTGCCTGGGGCGGGCTTCCCGACGGGGTCCGGGCGCCGGGGCGGGAGGGCAGGGCCGCTGCGGCCGAGGGGCGCCGGGGCGGGGCGAAGGAGAGCGGCGGGCGGCCGGCCGGGTGCGGGGCGGCGGAGGCGGCGAGGTCCGGGAGGGGGCGCGGCCGGGGGCCTGGGCGCCGCGGGCCTGAGCCGGGGAGGCGCGTGCGGGCGGCAGCAAACTTGCCCGAGTAACTTTACTGGGGCGCTGCCAGCGGGCGCGGGGCGCGGGGCGCGGGGCGCGGGCTGGGGCGCGGGCTGGGGCGCGGGCTGGGGCTCGGGCTCCGGGGACCCACGGCCGCCCTCCCAGTCCCGTCGAGTGAGGACGGGCTTGCCGGGGTTGTCTTTGCTTCTGGTGCTGCAGCTCGTCCTTCCGAGTTCCGAGCACCATTCACGGTCCCTTCGCGCTTAAAATAGGTGTGTAAGTTTGGTGCTAGGGCGGGAAGGATGTTTGCTGTCTCGGGAAGAAAAAGGTCATGCAGCCTGGTCTTTTTATCTCCAAGAGAGCATTGTGAGAACACGCCGGGGATTCCTATTTGTCAAGAAACCTATTGTCCTGCGTGTGCTTGGAGAGAGCCAGCTAATTCTATTATTAGCCGTAAAAAGACAAAGGAAGATAATGGTGCTTTATTTCTTTTTTTTCTTTTCTTTTCTTTCTTTTCTTTTCTTTTCTTTTCTTTTCTTTTCTTTTCTTTTCTTTCTTTCTTTCTTTCTTTCTTTCTTTTTTTTTTTTAGAAAATACTCTAGCACCTCAGCAAATCACGGACCACAGTAGTTCCCAAAATCGGCTGCGGAAGAGAACCAAACCGGAGAGTCTTAAAACTCTAAGCTTAAATAGCGCCCCAGGCCAGTTAGACACGCTGGAAAGATCCCTGGGTGTTTCCAGTTTGCAGCAGAGTTTGGGGACCGGTGACTTAACGTAAGAAAGTCAAGATTTCAGTTTTACCAAGTAGCATTCAGTTTCCGATGGAGATAAAAGTCCAGCTTCGTTTTCCGTAGACGGGAGCTGACAAAGGGTAGTCTGTTTCCCACCCGCGAAGGAGGGAAGCGGCTAATGGTTCGAATTTGAACTTAACTATAATGTGACTCTAGCGTCCAGGTTATTGTTCTCACTCATGGTTTTGGGTTTCCTTTGGGGTTACTCAGCCCTCCTCTAACCCCTGTCCCCGCGGAGCAGTTTTCGTGGTCTTTTAGCCTCAAACCCCCCCCCCCCCCTTATCTTTTCCCTCTCCCCATCCCCTTCTTTTAACCATCCCCCAGCCTCTGGGAGGATTCCCCCTCCCCCAGTCTGTACCGGCTCGGAAGGGTTACTGCGGGTTCCCATGGCAACGGTTACTCCAGGGGAAGTGGGCGGGTCCTCCTACCTTTGGGATTCCGAGTGGGACTCTTCTGAAGAATTTGAATCACCCTTTTCAGTTCTTGGCCTCAGCTCAGGTAAGGGTGATCTCATACTAGTTCCAGTTTTTCTTTCTAAGTAATTACAGAATTATTAATGCTGTTGTATGGGGTGATACTGCCAGCAGCTATGAGGACTAATCATTCTTCCAGTCGTTGCACCGAGAACTTGTTTAACAAAGTTTAAAACTGTGGTGGAAACGATATTTTTTGAAACCGTTTTCCTTTGGGGGGGCACACAAACTTAAGAATTGTATATATTCTTCAAAGTCCTAAGACCTCTTGTATTTCAGAAGTTTTCTAAGTGAAACAGAATCTTACAGCCATGCAATAATCTTGTGGCAGTTTGTGGGCACCCCCCGCCAAAGTCATTATCAGTCTTTAATTTTTTTTTGAATTTTATTTATTTATTTGAGAGAGAGAGAGAGAGAGGCAGAGGGAGAAGCAGGCTCCAGGCTTGGAGCCCGACGTGGGACTCGATCCCGGGTCTCCAGGATCACACCCTGAACCGCTGAGCCACCCAGGGATCCCTTAAAATTGTTTTGTTCCTAGAAGGTGCTTTGCCTTGATTTGATTCTTTACAAAAAGTTAAACGCTTGTAGTGTTCTACTTTAAGGCATAGTTTGTCTACAGATTCACCCACTCTTTCCCTTTCCTGGCACACAAAGATAATTTTTTTAAATGTTCATTGTTATGCTCAGAACAGGAATTCTATAGCCATCTAAATCCAGTTTGCATTGCAAGGAACTGTTAAAACAGTTCTGAACAAAGTACAGAAGTATATTGTTTCCATGTCTTAGGCTTTTTTTCCTTTTCGAAACTTTTCAAACTTTATTGTGTAAATAATAATCAGAATTCAGTCCATCAATTCCAAAATGTTTTTAGTAGACCAGGGATTCTAAGCATGCATTGGGAGTTGAAGAGGTTTTTCTCTTGCAGCTATCACCTATCTTGGGTGCTAATTAAGTATGCATTAGCTGGACTATCAAGCAAATTCTGAAAGGATTTTTTTCCATTTTACTCTGAGAAAATATAGATGGAAATCCCTCTCAGTTGATGGATGTTGTAGTTCGACAGCAGTGCTCTGCTGCTAAGATAGTAACCTCTCACCTAATCTTTTTTCCATCATGTTTCAAAACGAAGCCTTCAAACATACATTTGAAAGGATCTGTTGTTTCTATGGTTTCTAAACATTTTAAAATAAAAGATCCTCCCTTGTTGTAGATATTTAGGGAATGATCAAAGAAATCACAATCACATCATCAGAAATAAACTATTCATGAGATGGTGTGCTTCCGCTTGTCCCTTTTTATTTATCTGAATATTTTTAAACAGAATTAGCAATTTTAGTTTCATTTGTAGTTTTAAATACCGTGCTTTCATTTAATATACCATAGACGTTTTCTACACTTTTAAATCTTTGTAAGATTTTTTTTTTTTAATTTTGCTTTTTATTTTAAGGGGGAGGGGAGAGGCATAGAGGTTGCTAGGGAGGGAGAAGCTGACTGACTCCCTGCTGAGCAGAGAGCCTAATGTGGGTCTTGATCCCAGGACCCAGAGATCCTGACCTGAACTAAAGGCAGATGTTTAACCAGCTGAGCCACCCAGGCGCCACGGAATGTAAGATTTTTTAATGATTGATATACCAAGGTTTAAGTAGTTTTCTGTTGTTTGATATATTTTCATTTTTAGTGGTTGAAAATTTGGCACTAAACGCTGGTTCCAAATTCTACTAGTTCTTTGATTGTGTTTGCTTTATCCGTGGAATCAGGGTAATAATAATAGTAATGGTATCTGCAACAATAGAGTTTTGGAAAGATGTAATGAACCGAATGAAGACAGCCTTCAACAGAGTCGGGCAAAGGAGGTAGGCTCAAGGAAGAGCAGACTCACAGGCAGTGCTGGAATAAATGCCTATGCCTGAAAGTCTTGGTGTCTTAGACTTGCTTAGGCTAGGTTTATAGCAGAATTCCTGGGGCAGAGGTGAACCTTTTATGGTTCCTGAGGCACGTTGCCAAACTGCTTATGCCAAGACACATTGATTCCCTTATGCACCTAATGATTTCCTCACTGTGTCAGCATTCCAGTGTTTAATCCCTCCTAATTTTCTATAAAAATGTGATCTTATTTTAACTTCTAGTCTTTGGTAACTAGTGGAATTCGTGATTTGCTTCTTGTTTTAACTCCTGAAAGGAGTTTGTTTGGGTACTTTGCTCCCTTTATTCTTAATTGATGATTTTTTTAAATGATTTTGAATAGTTCTGTATAAAGAGTATTAATACCTTTATCATATTTGCAGTTTCACCCCCCCCCCCCACACACACACATATAGCTTGTTACTTTTACTTAATGGTGTTTTCCAAACAGCAAAATAGGTTTACTTTTATGTAGTCAAGCTTTGTTTTTTCCTTTATGATTTTTCTTTGTAAACATTTATGTTTAAAAGTTTTATGTTACATTTACCTCATTATGTTACATTTACCTTAATGTAACAAATTTTGAAAATATATTAGATTTTTACAATTAAGTATGTACTAATGTTTGGATGTGAATTGTCTTAGACCATCTCTTCTTCACCAGCAAGTCAATTCTGCCAACACCATTTGTTAAAGTGTCCATCTTTTCCTCATTGGTTTTGATCTTTTCTTTATTACATGTTAAGATCTTGACTAGTTTTGGGTTTGCTTCTGCTTTAGGTCTAATCTATGTGTTGATCTCTAAACTTAACGCCAACTCTTTTAAATTGTAGATTTAGATTAGGTAGAAATATCTGGTAGAGCAAGTCACAATTTTCTTTGGAAAATCAGAATTATGTTCATCTGTCCTTTCAGATAAACATTATCTTACTATCTTTTTTTTTATCTTACTATTTTTAAACTAATACATGTACATAGTTTAAGAGTACTAAAAGGCTTACTATAAAATAAATGGCCCCTTGCCCCTTTCTCCCCTACCACCCCCAATCTCCTGAGTCTCCCTCTCCCCCAGCCTTTTTTCACTGTTTACTGTTTCTTCCCAGTCGTTTATTGGAGCCTTTTGTAGGGTCTTTCCTCTTGGGCTGGTCAGAGAGTATGGACTTCAGCATCCTGAGCTGTTGAAAGGATCTAGCTGCCAGGGTTCCCCGAGGCATCTGGCAGGAGTCTCAGCATCCTCTTTCTATAGAGCCACTTTGGGGAAGGTTCCTGTGCTCTCACAGCCTGAAGACTTAATTGTTTTATCTACTCTCTTATCAATTAGTCTCCAGTCTTGCTGAGCTCTGGGCCTGATGGCCAGTTGGAAGGGCATCCAGGGGTAGGACTTCCTAAACAGCCTTTACTAACCTTATTTTAACCTGCTACCCTTTCACCTCCTTTTACTCCCTCAGTTTGTGAGTAACCTGGAGCATTTCATTCACTCTTTTAGGTGGGCTACGTAGCTGCTTTCCACTTTCCTGCTTTTGTTACAGTTTTCCACTACAGTTATGTGCATTCTTGTTCTTTGGCAAGGACTGTCATTTACATGGAGTAAGTGTCTTTTAAGGGACAATACAGGTTATCCAGATTTCTAACTCTCCTGGAAGAGGTTTTGTTTGTTTTTCATTTTGTTTTTTGTTTAAGCCCTAATATTTCTTGTTAGGGTTCTTCTTTGGTATTTTGTTGTTGCTGTTGCTGTTGTGATGGGTTCTTCAAACTGGTTACTGCTAGTATAAGATAGTTGTTGATTTTTGTGTATTTATTTAATAGCTGGCTTTTACTCCAAGAGCAGTTTGTTCTCTTGGGTTTCCCGGTTATATTAAATCAGTTCCCAATAACACTTGTTTCTACTTTTTTTCTAATATACCTTTTATTTTGGTTTAATGGCATGCTGCACTAATGTTAACGTTCTAGAACATTACAAAATGTTTCTAGAACGTTATCAAATAGTAATGGTCATAATGTGCAAACTTGTGTTCTTTATTCTAATAGGAAAAACAGTAGTGTGATATGGGTTTTTGGTTTATCATAATTCCTAATCAGGACAAAATCTATATTTTTAATTTCCAATTTACCTTGAGGCTGTTTTGTTAAGGGATGGGAATTAAATATTTAACAAATTACTGTTAGCATTTATAGTTTATCACTTTCTTAACCGTATTTCTTAACAGATCAGCTGATTCAAATCCCAAATGTTAAATTGGAATAAATCCTTTCTTTTGGATAATTCTTTAGGAAAACATTCAGTTCACATGCACATTGAAATACAACATCATATTCAATCCATAATTATCTTCTGGGGTGAGGTGGGATACAGTCACTAGGACTTTTTTTTAGAAAAAGAAGATACTCCAAGTTGCTAAATCTGCAGTCATTTCCCATCTTTACGTATTGGCAACATTGATATAATTGGTCGTCATTCCCTCTTTTTTGACATAAGTCACTTGGTTGTGAGAACACCATATGCTGCTTTTCCTCCTGTACTTCTGCATCACTGATTTCACTTTTTCAGTCATTTTTTAAAATTTGCACTGTTTTTTTCTCACCAACCTATTAATTTGGAATGCTTCAGGGCTCAGTTCCTGTAGGACTCTTGTCTCAAACAGTTATAAGGCTTTAATAAAATACCATGTAGCTCTGTAAGACTCCCAGATGTATATTTCCAGCTGGAGTAGTGAGTGCCCTGAAACTTCTGAAGAACATATCAACTACTTTTTTGACTTCTTAAAGCTTGAATACGTAAAAGATAACTCAATTTTAACAGGATTAAAAGTGATTTATTTTTATAGTTTTCTATAAACCTGCTCTTCCTGCATCCTGCCCCATTTTGGTGGGTGGAAGTTCCATTTCTCTCAGGGTATTCAAGCTAAAACCCTTGGAATTATTCCTTACTCTTTTCTCTCCACATCAAAGCTGTCAGCAAATCCTGTTCCTGTAGCTTCAAAATGTACCCAGAATCCTGTTGTCCATAGAAATTCAGGAGCTTAACCCTTTCCCCACCTCTGTTACTACTCACATCCTGTCCCTAGTTTCCAGCACCTCTTGACTGCATTATTACAGTCGCCCCTCTGGTCTCCTTCCCTAGCTTCCTTTTAATATATTGTCAGCATAACAACCAGATAGATCTTTTTAAAACAGAAGTCAGAAAAAAAATAAATAAATAATAAAATAAAATAAAACAAGTCAGGTTACATTAAAACCATCCTATGGCTTTCTGTCTTAGAAATAAAAGTCCAGTTTCTCATAATGATTCATGAAGCCCAATACAATCTGGCTACCAGTAACTCTGCCCTGTTTCCACTTCCATTCCTCTCCTGCTCTCCATTGCAGTCATCTTTACCTTCTTGTTGATCCTGAAATAAATTAGGCACATTCCCACTTTCAAGTCTTTGTGTTGGGTTTTCCCTCTGCCTGTAGAATCTTCTCCGCAGATGTAGTCATGGCCAATTTCCTCACCTCCTTCCAGTCTTCACTAAAATATCACCTGGTCAGTGAGGTCTGCCCTATTTTTAACTGCAAGGTATGTCTTGTATCCCTTTTGCAGTGCTCTGCATTTTCTTTTTATGTGATAGATATCTTCTAAAATGCTGACTGATTGATTGATGGTTACTTGTCTTTTTCCCCACCCCTGCTAGGCTGTAAGTTCTGTGTGGGCAAATATATTTTATGTCTCTTCATTAACGTGTCCCACGTATATTTGTGCCTGGTACATAGAAAGTGTCCAGTAAATGTTTTTTGAATGAATGAATGCAGTCAGCCTTCTCTCTCTCTTTTTTTTTTTTCAATGAATTTCTTATAAAGTAGCATAGTCTTTGACATCAGTGGGTCCAACATTAATGATAGAGCATTCTACCACAAGGGAGAAGTTCCAGAACATGTATGATTTAGAGTGGATATAATAACTCACAGACTGGTTATGAGGATTAAGGCGGAGGCTGTGAAGTGCTCAGTTGTGCCAATGTGTAGGGACAAGTCGCTTAACTGTCAGGAAAACGTAGCCAACTGCCTTAATTCACATTTGAATGGTGTGAATTACATTCTAGATCTGCTTTTTGGATTTCAGCTTTAAACCAAGGGGGAATAGTAGCCTCACTTTGGTAACTTTTCAAAATACATGTCTGAGCTCCCTGGTAAATATCAGTGATACACTGTTACTATATTGTTTTTTTTTTTTTTTTTTTTTTTAACCAGTCCCTTAAAATGGAATATAACCATTTGTTTTCTTCTTGTGCTTTCTTGCTTTTCAAGGCATCTCTCCATCTCTTATATCCCCTTTAAACTTTTTTCCTCTGAGGTTGAAATAGTTCCTTTACAAAGTGATTTTGAAATCACTGAGAGCCACAGAGAAGCACATTGATTAAACATGGTACTAAATCCACAAAATCAAAGCATTCTCAGTCCTTTACCTTCAGCTTCCCAGACTGCAGTCAGTTGCAGTCACCCTTACAGTAATTCTTACAGCAGTCCTTAGAGCAGTCATTTTAGAGTTTTGCTTACGTTGTTTCTAGAGTCTCCTTTTATGTCATTAAAATTGGAGAGTATTTCAAAAGTATCAGACATCCTTCTCTTTTGATAGAGATCTGTATGGTTTGTCTCATTGTAGTTGCCATGCAAATAAGTGATTTCATGTGCAAGAAAAAAGATTTTTTAGAGATCATATAAGCAACTAAAGAATAGACAATAAACCAAAGTGTATGTATTCCTAGAAATGCATAAATCCAATAGCTGTTACCTAAACACAGAATTTGTGAAACTTTTCTTCAGTTTGTTTTCTTTTCCTCTAGGCACATCTAGTTCCTTATTTTTTACCTACTGAATTTTTCTATAGTAGTATATGAACAAGAGCAATCCCTATATTCAGTTAGAGGATGTAAATGGTTTAACCATGATTACCATAGACGTGAGAAATAAAATTTCTGAAGGACCACTGTTTTGAATGCACCTGCCTGATAAGTTTGCTCTGCCTTTGAAATTCAGATTAGCATTACATCTGGGTTTTGTTATTGTGAAGATTCATTCTTTTCAAATGTCGTTGGTAATCATTTATTTTATTTAACCCCAAACAGTTGTTTTATTGGCCAAGTCTGAATGGAAAGCCTTGACCTGACTTGCTGTTGCTGAATCGCAAAGTAACCCTTAGTTTAAGCTATTAATTGATAGCCCACCTGGAAAATATCCCTTATTTTTATGGTTCTACATTTGGTTTGGGACATACATAGTAATTGTTTTATTTGTAAAGTTTTTGTTTTTGTTTTTTTTTTTTTTTAAATTCCCATCTTTTTATATCCATCCAGTTTTTTTGGAAGTGGTGATATTGCCTACCCAGCACCAGCAAACATACCTACTCTGGTGAAGAACTAATTTTGGTCTTCAGTCATTATACTTTAGGTCTCTGGATAGACAAGGGATTACCAAGGCTCCCACCTATTTTCACATCTCTGTTCATGGAAAATGTAGTAAAAAGACTAGTTGTAATAATTAAACTACACTTAGATGTATTATTGGAGGGCTTTTTGGGGAATGATCTACATTCCTAGAAAGTCTGGAAAATGGTATAATTTTTAATTAGCATTATAGCAGGCTTCTCTTCCCCAAATAATCTTATTGTCATCATTAAAAATGGTGAGAAGCTACCCAGAAGCACCTCCTGCTCAAGATGTAAGTTCAGGCTGTTATTAGCTGTTGCTTCCTCTTGTGTAGCCCTCCCCCCAACCCGCGCCTCTCCTCCCCTCCACGTAGGACACCCTTTCTGGCAGAGGTGCATCCCTGAGCACTCCCTCCTTTGCCATGGTTTCTTCTTTCTCCGTTCCTTGGGGCCTTAGGAGCCAGGGTGGGTAAGTGCTGGAAGCTGGCACGCTTCTGTTGGAGAGACTGGGCAGTCACTGGTCCCTGCTCTCTGCCTGCTCGCCCCCCCCCCCCCCAACACCTCTCCCCTAGGGGGTCTCAGCATATCTGTCAAGAAATGTAGAATTTTGTTAAGTTGAATTAGTGGATTTTCTAGCTAACTTAATACTACTATTCAACAGTATTTTTGTGGGACCTATGGGATCAGCCCATGCTTACTTGCAATTCTGAGTTATTTTATCTACTTTCTCTTGTCAGTGCCACAAAAGACTCCTCAAAATGCAGAATTTGATCCTGAATTCTTGGTAGCATACAGCTGCTGGCAGGTACTCAGAATCATCACCAGGCAGTGATATACTCTGTACGAGGTTGGGTGCCGGTTCGGGATGTCAGTATATAATGGTGTCTGGCTTGAGTTATAGGAAAACCAGATGCTCAAGTTTGGGACAACTTGTATTTTGATATTACTGTCTTTGTATAATAACATAATTATTGGGTATAAAGTAATTATGAGGATTACAATTCTACCAACATACACAACCTCTGAAATCCTTTTATGAGTGAAGCTAAGAAAGTGTTTTTTTTTTTTAAGATTTTATTTTTAAGTAATCTCTACACCCAAAGTGAGGCTCAAACTCACAACCCTAACATCAAGTTCCATGTTCCACCAACTCAGCCAGACAGACACACCAGTAAAGGCTATTTTTAAATGAAAAATTACTGCTGGTAGATGAAATATTTCCCTTGGACTTCAGCAAAGTCCTAACTTGAACTTTATTTCCAACAAAGTATCTTTTACTACTTAGTATGTTACAAAGATTATTGGCATTATATAAAACCAAACACTGTACTATAGATAAATAATACAAAGGTAGATATTAAATTAGTGTGAGAGAAGCAAGTTTTAACCAGACACATTTAACCAAACAAATGTGTCTGTCTTTAAATGAAAGAAAATGAACAGCAACTTCTCTTCACGTTGACAGCAATGCTTACCTTGGGGGGACAGCAGAGGCTGCTACTTCTAATTCTCCTAAGGAAACCTGGAAAAGCATACCATCAGGAAGATGTCCTATCAATGTCTTTCTTACTGTTAAAACTTATGTGAAGTTTCTAAGGACATTTTTTTTTACTAAAAATCCATTTAAACTTTTATTTTAAAGTCTTCCAAGAAGGTATGAACTGATAAATCTTGCATCTCATGTCCTGTGAATTTTGTGAGGTTGGAGCAAAGATAAGGTGCCAAACAGGGTCATAGAACAAACAATATTAGTTCTTTGCTGTTAATTTTTGTGGCAGAAATTGTCATGTTTTTCTTGTATTCTTTATTTTGTCTACCTAATGTGCAAAAAAATTTTGGGGGGTGAATAGTTGAGAATTTTACTCTCAGAGTTGTTGATTTCTAGAAGAGTAAAACCAAAAGACTGATAGGTATAAACACCTTAAAAGAACTTTTATTAAAACACTCTTAAGGGCTGGCCACCAATCATGCTTACAGTAAAATCCAAATTCCTTATGCAAGTCGAGTGTCAGTGGTTCCCATAGTTTTTGTTCTCAGGATTCTTATACTCTTATTTTGAGAAACCCTGAGAACTTTTGTTTATAGAGGTTATATCTATTGTTATTTATTAAGGAGTAGAAATGAAAGCAAAGAAAAACTTTATTTACTTACATGTTTAAAAATAAATAAATGTTTTGGGTCGAATCATATGATGAAAATCTCTTCTCCCAGGTAGGTAGGAAGGATATTTTAATAGCCTTTTCAGATTATTGAGAATATTCTTTAATACCTTGTCAAACTTTGGTAGTTTTTTAAAGTTTAATTGCCATGTGAAAACATCAGTGAACTTGTACTCTTGTCATACTGAAATCCATTGGTCTGTCTTGCACTTAAAATGGACCATTTTTTTTCCTGTGCACGATTTTGTAATGTGAGTGCATTGTTATTAGAAGACATTGGTTCAGTGAGTTATGAAAATCTTTCAAATGTTATGTTTAATTACACAATATTAAAATATTACATTCATTTAATGTCACCAATCTCATCAAGAACAGTCTTTAAATGTTGGGAAGCTATCAAACATAGTGATGTAATCAAAATTTCCAAAATTTTAATTTTTGCTTGCCTTTATTTGAAGTGACACTTCATTCGTTTTTGAGAAGATGTCTGCTAGATATTTAAGTGAAAAAGCATATTTGGCAAATTTTCTCAAGTACGGTTGATATTCCATGAAAAAAAAAAAGAGTTGTTCACCTCTAAAACAATTACATGAGTATTTTTTTCTCAAGGCAACCGTTGTATCTGCATTTCACTAGAACTGCTTTGTGCATTTCATCACACAAAATATTAAGAGATGTGTGCTCAAGCGTCAAGGTTTAATTAAATCAACAGTTTTTACTGCTGCATCTCCCAGAGATTCCCCCATGAAACAGTACCTTGATTATGGCCAAGGAAGGCACAGGAGCTAATTTGCATTATTGAAGCTGTTTTACCACAGTTCCTAAATTCTCCTATTCCCCAGGTGTGGGCAGGGAGGAATGGGGAAAGATAGGTGATTTGACGGGTCCTTCAGTGCTTGTTCCCTTTGGCTGTTCAGGAACCATGGGAGTGATCGTCACCTCTGGTGGCTTAGGAACCAGCAGCATCAATAGTGAAGAGTCACACAGCCAGGCAATGGTACCAGTTCTTTTGGAGCTTCCAAAGAAAACCTTCCCTTTTCTATTTGGAGCAGATGGCTCCTCTCATGAGGGCTCTTGGTTATGTATCACCACTACCAGATGTTAACTAAGAGGTTTCAGAGGGCTTCAGTCACTTCTACCTACTTCACATACTTTCTTAATCAGTGCATTTCAAAACTGCTTAAAATAATACCGTAAAATCATTCATTCTTTAAACAACAGGCACAAAATAATATATTTACCTTATCCCACCTGCTCAAAAAATACATTTTTGATAGCCATTTTAAGTTATTTGGAAATCCAAGTTATTTTTTATGTTTTGCCCACAATTCAAACCATTGCATTTTAACGGTTTGTTAATAAATCATCCCTACTAATGATTTTTAAAATCATTACTGGTGATAAAAATTTTCCTTTATTAACATGCAAGAGACTTGGCAGCTGTGGAGAAGATACTCAGCTATTTATTCCTCTATTGATATTACTATCTTCATTTATTCTTCCTTTAGTCTTAGAATATATTGATAGAAGTTGAGAATTCTTTATTTTTGGGAAAAAATCAAACACTTTTGTTTCTTAATAAATCATGACATGGAAATGCACATGTGTAAAAAGTGCACTTTTCTACTTATGCTCATTTTCTGCGGTAATTTTAATGGGACGTTGCCCATCCCTGGCACTGTGGTTTGTTTGCCATGTAGGCGTGAGTTTCCAGACTATTCACATAGGAGCCCTGTACACACAAGCCTGTTTTATTACTTTGTTTGAGGATTGGGTGTGTCTAATGTAGTGGAAATTTATCCATTCAGTGTTAAGTACAAATGAAACACATTTCAAAGTAAAAGTCTCTTTAATTACCTATTTTTTTAGATTATTCATATGACTGCTTTCTTCCTTTCATGTGAATTGCTGAGAATTTATTATCCTTTCCAGTTCATTAAATTATTAAAATTCTCTACTGGTGCTATAAATAAATATGCCAGACCACGAATTGAGACTAGTTGATAAAGGCAGCTTTGTCCTAGTAACTGGGTCTTGCTTGTGGTTAACCCACACTTTAAATATGTGAATATCTGTACTACAGTGAGTTTTAGACTTCTGGTGAAGCAAAGCCTTGCTTTGAAACACATGTGGGGACTTGCTTTAAGTAGAGCTTTAGCATTGTCATTTGGCCTAGCTGCAAGATGAATGCAGTATTACTAAACTCCATTTGTGCTTGGACATGTTCAGGAGAGCCTCGGGACACAGATATCTAGATTCTTTACCACTGTACCTCACATAAACCTGCACTCAAAAGATAGCTAGAAACATCATAGACCTCAGTTTCGGACCATTTTAAACCCAGGAAGAGTTGCACTCTACCAATGCACTCTAGGGTTCTAAATGGGCTTGGACATGCTGGACTCAATCCTTCCTGTTACACAATGATTGAAAGCCAGATGTGAGTGTTGGTGCTTGTGGTGCTATTAACTCTTACTGGGAGATGTAGCCCTTAGAGAATTCAGTCTAATCAGACTACATAAGGCAGGATGGAATGTGAGAAAAGGCTGCATGGAGAGCCTCTAAGCACCAGGAAATCTTCCTTATTGAGTTGTCTTTGGACTGCATTGTGAAGCATGGATAGTCATCTGGTAGGTAGATTTGTAGGGAAGAAAGAGCAGTGAAGATTGCAAGAGGCAACAGGCTCATTTGCAGTGTGGGAACAGTCTGGTTTGCTAGGTGAGTCCATGAAGAAGATAAGATAGAGCTTACAGACATGTTGTGGTGATTCAGAATGTGTTGTAAAACATGTGACTTTCTCTCTCTGAAAAAGGCGAGACAGAGTTTCTTTTCTTCCTGTGTAGATGCTTGGTCTGCAGTCCTGATGTACTAGTGGAGCAGGGGAGACCCATTCTTGTTTCACATGGTACCTCTTCAGGAAGAACAGCACAGAATAGTTGGTTAAAACTTGGCTATACACCACCTAATAAATACTCCTTTTTGTTTCCTTTTTGATGCTATATTTTAAATTTTATGAGAGCATATTACCTTAAATACTGACATCAACTAAGTCTCCTATCCTAAACTCTAACTGGGTCATGGCATCCCTATAGCTGGCTAGTAAAATGCTTATGCAGAGATCTAACATCTATTAATTTTTATCACCATTTTCAGAGACTGTCTGCTTTTCTTTTGTCTAGTTCCAGTCATGATCATTACCGAAGATCTTGTATGGGTCCACATTAACTCTGAACTGTGGTGACATGGTTGTTGTGTTAAAAAAACAAAGTAACAGTTGAATTGCCACTTGTTGAGGATATATTTGAATATCTGCTCATTATAGTTCAGGTACACATGTAAATACTGCCTGCCTGTTGTTTTGTGATGTAGAAATTAGGGAAACCCGAATTTAAAAACATTTTTTATGAATACTTTTGACTCTAAATGAAACTCACTTGAGCGTTATTTTATGAGCAATTAAATTATTTTATTCTATACCTCTGGGCAGTTCAAGTACTGACCTACTTATATGGTAGCTCTTAATTAAAAAAGAAATGCTTGCTGAATATATATTAGAATTGAGTTTTTGTTTAAAATATCTTATTTTCTTAGTTCTGGCACATGCAGTGAAACTAAGTACAGAACCTTCTCAACTTTTATTCCGATTACAACAGCATGAGGGATGGAAACAAGGGAGTACTTTATCAGTGCCAAATAATTATTTTCTGCAGCAAATGAAAGCAGTCTCTGAATGTTACTTGGTGTTGATATAGTTAAGATTTTGCCAACCTTTATAGGACAATGTGCCTTTATATTGTGTCCTTCACAACAGTCATGGGGAATTGTATACTTTAAAGCTAATTAAAAGTAGCATAGAACCCATTTCTTAAATTTGCTTTTAAAACAGATTTTACTTTGAGTTTTTGCCAGAAGTTGCTTTCTATAATAATCCTCTGTTACAGGCTTCTAATTCTACTTGAATTTCTTGTTAGAAAACATTTTTGTGACTTAGTTTAGAAAAGTTAGGTGCCTTTTTCATTTTCGTTTGATGGTCTCTACCCCAGAAGAGATAGGTTGGAAATTGGGTATGAAGATGCCTTGTATAACTTCACATGTATTTGTATTTTCCCAAAGCACAGTTTTTCTCAGTGGAGATTTCTTACTTTTAGATCTTGCACTATTTGCTTAAAATAACTATCTTTTATTGTAGTCATATACATAGTAAAAGTGAAGGAAGGCATTTCATTACTGGAGACCCTTGTGGATGACAATCAATTCCTAAAATCGGTAACTGATTTTTTTCTATGTGATTTTGTTAAAATAAGAAATAAAAGCTTCCTCTTACCTTCCCCCAGCCTTGCCTTTACAAAACCTTATCTTGTTCACTTTACAGTGATAAAAATGTTAATCCTGTAGATATTTTTTACTAAGAGTTGTGGATGTTGGGGAAATTGGTCTGTGACATTTACCCCACTAATAACCAGTATCAATACACAATATCTGGTGGTTTGAGCATGTCCCATTCCATGTGCTTATTGGAAAAGAGTGGCTTTCCCAAATAGAGGAAAGCATTAACTCTTAATGAAAAAGGGCTTTGGCTTTTATTTTAATCTGATTGTGGAAATGTTTTTTGTTATTCCTAATATCAGGGGGAAAAATAGCACCTGCCTAAAGTTAAAAAAAAAACTATGAAAAAATGTTTTTCTTTGATTAGCATACAATTTTCTTCCTGTCAACTGAAGCCAACAGCCAACCTAAAGAAGGCTACAGCAAAGTTGTTCCATTCTAGCATTTCCAGTAGGATTAATGTCCCCTGTTGGATCAGTACAGTCTCCCTTCTGGCCTTCTCAGAAGAGACTTCCTGAAGCCTGATTTTACTTCTGTTTGGATAAATTGTTTTTAAGTACCCAGATCAAAGTCAGATGTTAATGGGATCATTGTATTACAATACTAATGTTTCTTTCTGGATGCAGGGCTCCATTGTCCATCCCAGGACCCTGGGATTATGACCTGAGCCAAAGGTTGCTGCTTAACCGACTGAGCCACCCAGGTGCCCTGAAAATAATAACTCCTAAGCAGTCATTTAGCTCTAGGTTTAATTTATATATAGTGTTGTTGTAAGTTATTCTTTGATTGACTGATAAAGTATCTTCAGCAGATATTACCCAGAGAATTAATAGGCTTCTGTTAATCAAGTTTATAGAAATGTATAGTTGTACACCATGAGAAAATGTTAGAAATGCATTGTATTAATGCTGGAACTCTTACTAATAGAAATTCTCATTTTGGAATTTCCATGTAGACGTTCTACCATATCATTGATTATCATAGTAGCAGTCTCAATTGAGAATTATGATTATATACTGTTTCAAAAATGACTATTTGATGAAAGCTTAATTATTCTAATGTAGTTGAGCCAGAATTCTGAGCTGCCATCTTGCCCGGTTAGGAGAATATTAACAAACCTAAAGAAGAGCACCTTTTCTTTCTGTTGAATATTCACCTTATTCACCGACTACAAATTGCCATCAGTTGTAAGATATGCTATTATTCTATATACCAAGAAGAAAGGGAAGAAAAAGGCCTAGTAGTTGTACTTACGAGATTCCCATCAATTATAAGATAAACCCAATTTCAGAAATATTAAATATTAGCTGAGTTGATTACTCAAGTAATGTTGAGTAAAGATAATATTAAAATGTAAAGGAGATTATATTAAATAAATCAGTAATTCTGCCAAACATAAAATTTCTTTAATCCTAGAAATCTAGAATTGTAAAAAATTAAAATAAGATTATGTAGTCAGCACTTTATACATGAGGAAATTTACTAGAACATCTAGAGTATATAAAAATTAGCAATTGATTATCGTTTACCAAAGTATATTAAACTCTATAAAAGAATTCATAGTAATCCTTTTAAATAGCTATCTTTAGAGTATCTCATGATAAATTTTATATACTGTTCCTTCTCAAGATCACTTCATTTAAATATGATAGAGAGGGCAACCCTGGTGGCCCAGTGGTTTAGCACTGCCTCCAGCCCAGGGTGTGATCCTGGAGACCCAGGATTGAGTCCTATGTCAGGTTCCCTGCATGGAGCCTGTTTCTCCCTCTGCTTGTCTCTACCTCTCTCTTTCTCTCTCCCCTCCCCCCCCTCTCTGTCTCTCATGAATAAATAAATAAAATCTTTATGAGTTAAATAAATAAGAAAGAAAAGGAAGGAAGGAAGAAAATAACTTGGGATTTAGATGAAGTTGTTTGGTATCCCAAGTGTGCATATAGACACAGTTATAAGCATGAAATATCATATTAAATACCATATGGAATTTTTAAAAGAATTATTGTTTCTGCCTTCAAAGAATAGACACATTCTACCTTTCTGCATATTTTCCAAGTTGGTGTAATTTAAGATTAACAGGAGCTCTGTGGTGAAAAGGAAATGACTTAGTGAATCTGTCCATGAGCTTCATTCTTCTAGCCAGCACTGGGGTATGCCATCAGTCTTAGTTATCACCCTTGGTGCTACAGTTAAAACTAGTTCATTGTTGAGAGGGGCCAAGTTGAGTTGCTAGTATAGACATCATTATGTGTTCCATAGATGGACTACTTGTAGTTTTGGGCTCTCTCATAAAGTGAGTACAGCAGAGACCTGCCAACAGGTGGTCTCACAGGTTTGAAGTCCAGTGGACAACTAGCCTAGAGTATGGGTTCCAGGTGCAGGAGATTTGTGCATCGGGTGGGGACCTGATCACAGTGTACAACACAGATGTTAATAGTTGAACCTCACCAAAATCCCAGTAAGATCGTCAGCAATTTAGGACCTTCTTGGCCAGTGAGAGAGGCTTGAGCAAGATTGCAGATGGGATGAAATGTCAGTAGTTGTGAGGCCGGGGAGATTATAAAGGCAGGGAGCCAGATTAATCTTTGGGTTTTGGTTGTCCCAGAAGATTGTATCACAAATGTTTCCTGCTTTGGGCACAATTGTTACTAATAGTGAAAGCTTGCCTTTTGCAAAATGTTTTCAACATTTATCAAAATGCTTTCCCAAACAGGTAATCTTGCCTTCATTCTTTAAACCTGAGGGTTGAATGGGTATTTGGCAGATGAAAAAAAACGAGTCTAATGGATACTAAATACTAAATACTAATACTAAATAACCTTAAGGTTACTTCTTGTTGGCTCTTGCTTTTTTCACTATATCATGCTGCCAATGCTTGATTCCATATTTATTTTTATATTTAGAAAGCATATAGTCCGTTTTCCAGCAGCTGTTGCTATCTTTAGGGACTGCCAACATTTTGTTGCCTTTTTTTTTTTTTTAACCTCCTAAATTGCAAGCATAACTTTAGCTCAGTATTGAAAAGTAAGCAAAAACAAAACACTATTCCATCACGGCTTATCAGGTTAAGTTAAAATTACTCTCCTCTGTGATGGTCTGTCAGTAATTTTTGGAAGTGATACTGATTTCCACAGTCTACCCTACCTTGTTTAAACCCCAGTTAACCTCACTCTGTAGCTGTTTAGATATTTTGTGGTAAACCAAATACAAGTCCAGACAAGGAGTTCAGAGTTAGAGCAGTTAAACAAGAGTTGCCCCCGTTATTAGTTGTCGACATAGGATTTGTTGGTATAAACCATAACTGCCTGGTTTCCCCAACTTTCATTTTACTGGAGAGCCTCTTATGTTTTTGAGCAGATTACTCATGGCCCTTAGGCATTTTTTATGTTCCTTCCTGTTATAGTTCCTTTCCATTTCTTCCCAGAAAGTATCCTAGAACTCTTCCTACAGGGTGCAGAATATATATGTTCATGTTTTTCATATCTGTAAATTTTGCATATTTTCATTTTAAGTAGATGAGAAATATGAAGGTAAAAATGAGGGGTAATTAACTGTGGATGGAAATTAGAATGAGTGGAACAGACAAAATTAGGCGACCAGTCTGGAAATCTGCATTCTAGTCCAGACATTGTGCCACTGCTTAACCATTCACAAATCCCTTCTGGATACCTAGTCATCTTACCTATAGAGAGAGTTACATTAAATGATTTCTAGAGCCCCTTTCAAGTTCCAAACCTCATTCACGTCCCCAAACTGAATATATAAGATTCTACCAAATAAAGAGGGATGTCAAGCAGACCTTCCAGTGGTGAAGAAGATGATCTAAGTGAGCCTAAATTCTGTTGATAATCTTGTTATTGGGAATTGAATGAAAGGAAATAAAGATGATTGAACTTTCTGACAATTGTAAAAATCATCCAAAACCCACAATGACTGGCTAATCTCTTAAAGTTGGTTCCTAATCTTGCTCACTATCATATGCCAGCCACCTAACACAGTGCATGATCAGCATGTTGTATTTTAAGTACAGGTTTTGCCTCTATCTGAAAGTACAGCATACCTGTGAAACCCTTTGTAAGCCAAAAAGGCATAAAGAAGCAAATACCATTAATTCGTTTGGAAAAAGTTTTGAGTGTCCCTGGAACCAAAAAATGACTTCTCTCTGGCTTTTCTGATAGAGTAGAACACATCTTGCTAATAGATGCACAGAATAAATCAAGATAAAGCACAGATGTTCACAGAGTTCAAAGCTCTGATGGCTTGATGCTGAGTGTAGTTCCCAGGGAAGAATTTTGGTGGGGCCACTTTTCTCAGGATGTGTGCTGCCTCTGTAATGGCTCACTGCAAAACATGCTGAATGCTATTTTTGCTTTTTACCTTTTTTCATAAAAGCAAAAATTCTTTGGATTTCCTTTAGCTAGTCATAATAGATACTAATGTAGGTCTTCCGTAAAAGCAAAGTTCAAAATGTGGACTTTCAAAAAGTGAGAGATACATGTATATACTTTATAAAAGATTGATGGACTTCTTGACCAATTTACTTCATTAGGGCAGATTAACCATGTCTTATAACAGCTTTAAAATTCAGGAGGCAAAAAAAAAAAAAAAATTCAGGAGGCATAAGAATATAAGAATTATAAGAATAAATGATACTGGGACACCTGGGTGGCTCAGCGATTGAGCATCTGCCTTTGACTCAGGGTGTGGTCCCTGGAGTCCCAGGATGGATTCCCACATAGGGCTCCCCTCGTAGAGCCTGCTTCTCCCTCTGCCTCTGTCTCTTTGTCTCTCTCATGAATAAATAAATAAAATCTTAAAGAATAAATGATACAATGCTAGTTGAAATTTTGGAGGCAAGATATGAAAGTACATTTGGAGCTGGTATCCTTTATTTATCCACCCTTCAGCTTAATGGGTGATGTTTTTGGGTTGCAGATTCAATAGATGGAGTTTTAACTCCAAATTTAATTTCTCAGGGGGAAAAGAAGCCATAATTTGTGTTTAAAGAAGTGGACTATAGATATGAAAGCAGAGAGGAAAGTGACATATAAATATTTTGTATAATCAAATCAATTAAAAATTTTTATAACATTTTATTGTGTTCGGTCTGGGTCATGGATTGCTCTGAATGATGGATGATAACTATGGCTCCTTTTTCAAGGAAAATAAATGCACACTCCAAGTTGTTCATTCCATTTGTTGATGCAGCTATTGCTTTCTTCCCCTTAGCCCAAGTTCTTGATAGAAGAGAGCCCTGGAATGTTAAATTCTGAAAGCTATTAGAAATCATCTAGACCGGTATCACTTAAACTGTGGTTATGAAAGCAATAAAATGAATTAAGACCAACATTAAAAAGAAAAGAGAAAAATCAGATCGAAAATATCTATACTATCCTAATAAGCTAAGCGTTTTTGTTCTGTGAACTATCTTTCCATTTGTGCGTGAATATGTGCTAATACTGAGTCCAAATATATAATGCATTTCTGACTGAGGATTGAAGGTAAAGATTGAGAAACAGTCATCTAGAGAACCTCTTCATATTATTGCTGAGAACTTGAGGCCCTTAAAAGCTAAATGATTTATCAGACTCCCCTCCCCTCCAACACACACACACACACACACACACACACACACACACACGCTTCAATTTTTTGTGGCCGAATGGGGACTGAACCACATTATGTGATTGCTGGTTTTGCTGTACCAGAATATATATTTTTTGAAAGAAAATTGAGAAGTAGATTATTTGAAAATACTAAATGGTTAATTTATTTCAACTTGGAATTCCTTAATCCTTTATTTTTTCCCACAAACGTGATCTCTGTTGTCCTATAAAATAATCTGAGCATGAGCTTCTTTTCCAGAGAGTCGAAAAATATTTTGAGGCCTCTTAGTTGGCTGTCCACACACGTGAATCCTAGAATTTTGACATTTAGGGCCTAATCAGAAGGCCCTAATTTTATAATAAGATATGAAGATTAAGTTTTATGATCAAACCAAGTTAAATCATTTTAAATTTTTTCACCATTCACTTGATAATTGAATGCGAAACATGGCTCCAGATGTTGATACTGGATCATTGGGAGACCCTGTAATCTTCCTTATTTTATTCTCATATGAGGTTTTCTCAAACTTGAATGTCCTACAGATTAACTAGAGGGTCCTGTTAAAATGCATTTCTGATCCAGAATCTGGATGAGATTCTGGATTTCCGACAGGCTCCCAGGAGGTTCTGCTGCTGCTGTTGAGGCTGCTCCATGAACCACACTTTGAGGAGCAAGGACTTGGTGTTACTTTTTAAACTGTGGTAGGAAAACGAAGCTCTTAAGAAGCTTTCTATGTCATGATTTTACTAACATTTTCATGCTTTTCAATTTGATTATAAAAGTTAAAATGCCATTTAATTTTTGTATTTAAGAACATTTTTCTGTATTAACATTTCTTTAAAACAGCCATACTCCTCAGTCCCACATTTCTTGAGTGACAATGACCCTCTTTGCAGTATTATTCTAGGGGATTCAGATTGAGCAGTGCTTCATGTAATTAGTATATTCAAGCTTTTCCACAAAACTTAATTTTCCAAATACCTAAAACCTTTAATGTCAGAAAGAACATTTTCTAAAATATTATATAATTTTCTTAAGCTATTGCGCACACTTTTTATTTTAGTGGTGTAAGAGCAGTGTTCAAGCCTTTCTTGGTAAAAGGTGTTGAACTGCATATGAAATGAATAAAAACCACAAAGCCTTCTAAGGAGCTTATATCTACTTTTATCTTGTATCTGCTTTTTATGCTTGTTATATTTTGTCTTTCCAGTTGACAATTATTAGTATGTCTGTCTCAAAGCAGCTTATTTCCCTTTCCATTCTAATTGGTCACTATCGGGGATCCCTGGGTGGCGCAGCGGTTGGGCGCCTGCCTTTGGCCCAGGGTGCGATCCTGGAGACCCGGGATCGAATCCCACGTCGGGCTCCCTGCATGGAGCCTGCTTCTCCCTCTGCCTGTGTCTCTGCCTCTCTCTCTCTCTCTCTCTCTCTTCTCTCTCTGTGACTATCATAAAAAAAAAAAATAAATTTAATTGGTCACTATCTCACCTGAAAGCCAGGTCTAATCCTGGTTAGAAGGACCTGCCTATGGTGGGGGCTTTCCAAGGAGTTGGTGTCAGGAAGCTCAGTAGCAGTTAAACAGAAGAAAAATCTTTTGGTTTTAACCATATCCTGGGTAGTTAGGTCAAATGGGAACAGATTTGTTTCTTCATACCTTTCACCACATGCTTTTAAAAACTAGTCTCTAGATCTCTCTCTGTGATGTGTGACTTGAAAGGGTGTGTGTGTGTAGGGGGGTGGGTAGCCCTGTGATTGGGAACACAGTAATTATAATAAGAGCACTCAGGGTCCATCTAAAATGGGGATGAATAGCCTTGTGGTAAAGACCATTGGTTCTCTTCTATACACAGTCTATCTTGTACTGGCTTTGCAGTTTTAAGAGTAATAATGATGACAATAAAGAGGATATTCCTTGGTTCAGTCTCATGATTTAGGGCCTCAGGGATTAAAAGTTTGGTTTCGGTTTGTTCTCTTGAGTAGATTATTAGTTACAGTGACCATCATAGTGCATTCGTTCAGCCCTTACTCTGTCAGGGACTCATTATTCAGATGAATACTGTGCAACAAGCAGGGCCGTGGCCGAGAAGATTGAGCCAGGAGTGGGGGTTAGCAAATGGCTGCTGCACCTGGAACAGATGAGAGTAATCCAGATAGATGGGGTGGGATTAAATTTCCTCATTAGTCCCTCTTTAGAAATAAATATATGTGGAACCTGTAGCAGGGTTTGTTTTTTCTTGCTCAACAAAGCCAGAGATTGTTGTGGGATTCACATCCATGAAAACCACATATGTAGTAGTTTATATTCTTCTGATTCAAAGCAGAGAGAACCTGTTTGCATTTTAATTAGGCAGCATCAGAACATTTATCATTTTGAATAGCCTTTTTACTGGGTTTGTGTTAGAAGTTGTGGATTATATTCTTTCAATTTATTACAAGTTAAATAAAGCCATAACGTTGAGGCTGGATTTTGAGATCCTGCGCAGGGCCCATCTGATGTATTTTTAGTGAATTATAACCTTTAAATACTGATTAAAGGTTACAGATTTGTTTCATTTGAATCTTATTTTCATATCTAAAATTTGTCTGTTTCAACGTGCAGCTAAACCTAGTGGTATAATCTTAGTCAAATTTAAAAGTATTTTCTGATCTGGGACTCCTGTCAAAGATCAACATAGGAACTAGAAAATGTTAGGAGGTAAAATGAACACATGACCTCATCTCTCTTATTTTATACTAGACTATAACTTGCATTCAAAGAGACTGGAAAAAGAAAAACAACATTCCTTTCCATTAAGCTGTCATAAATGTGTTGTTGAGTATGGTTTTGCTATTAATAATCCCTTTTAGCTGGAAGAATGGAGGATTTTGTTTGAAGTATCTGAAACTAAATGCTGCTGGGATAAAGATTTTACTAGAAATACAGAGTAGTTACCAGTCCCTACCCTTTGTTAATTGATCCTGCCTGTTTAACTGGGGAAATAAAAATGTACATCTACTGCAGAGAAATCTGTGGGCACAAACTATTCCTCTCCTGTTTGCAGATGTATTTCATAGGTTGTTTTTCTTACCTAAATATACAATAATACAGGAGACAACAGAATGCAACTACTGTTCCTTTAATATCAGAGCTATGCACGTTACAATAGGTGTCACTGTTTTGCTTGGTCCAATCATGATTGGTGACTTCAGCTATTGGCTCCCAGCACTGGCTGTCTGACTCCATCTGCAGGGCTGTAATACCTACTCTCCTCCGATCCATTCACCATACAACTTCAGCCGGCTGAACAGACTCGCACGGCTCCAGCACATCTTGCTAACCTAATTCAGAAAACAAGTGCTACGTCTCTCTCTGCCTGTCATCTGTGCTCAGCGTAGCATTTTCAGGTGATCTAGGAAACTGGGTTATTTTTATGAGCACATAAGAGCAATAGGAATCATGATGGAGATGTATTTAGCAGACCCAGTACTGGATAAAACTTAAAGCCAGTTTCTATTGAACATAGTGAAAAGGTCACCTTGTCCGGCTGAGAGAAGAAGCAAAATAGCAGCTTGTTGGTTTCTGTTAACATCTTGGCTCATGCTAGCCTCTTTTCTTTGATGTTTGCACCAATTTGGGATATCTAGCTATAAAGAAAGACATACTGTACTCATGGTAGATGACAAGGAAAAGAACATGAAATGTCTCACCTTCTTCTTGATGCTTCCAGAGACGGTAAAGAATAGGTCCAAGAAAAGCTCGAAGACAAATACCAGCAGCAGCAACAGCGGCAGCAGCAGCAAGTTGCCCCCAGTTTGTTATGAAATAATTACCTTGAAGACTAAAAAGAAGAAGAAGATGGCTGCTGATATATTCCCTCGTAAAAAACCAGCCAACTCCAGCAGCACCACTGTCCAGCAGTACCACCAGCAGAATCTCAGTAATAACAACCTTATTCCGGCCCCAAACTGGCAGGGTCTTTATCCTACCATTCGAGAAAGGTAAGTGCCAGACCAGCATATTTACTTTAAAAGTTTTCCTGTGTTGGAAGTTTCTGCTTTTGCACAACCTGTAATGTATTTTAACATAAATCTGTGTTTCCTCTTTTCCCAGAAGCTTTATTGGTAATGGAAAACTGCCTTGTATCTTTTCCAAAACAGTACAGCTGTTTTCCTCTTAGATAAAAATGTTTCTGCAAGCTGTAACATTTAAGTGACAGGCTTGTGTCTACGGACCATGGAAGGTTTGAAGATAGAAACCTATTATTTGTCCTTAGTCTTATGAAAAGTTTGGATAACTTTTTGCCTTTTTTTTTTAACTTTAGTTACTTCCCATGTGTTTGCAATGATTACAAACAGTTGTTTAGTGGAATCTGTATTTGTAGTTCTGCCCTGAAGTTACTAAACTTTGCTAAGCTTGTGAGTCTTGTGGGATTTGCATGTTGGGAGGGGGTATTAAAAATGCTGGCTGCTGTGAATTAATAAATTGCCTCTGTTTATAGAAATGCAGTGATGTTCAATAATGATTTGATGGCAGATGTACATTTTGTGGTTGGGCCACCAGGTGGGACTCAGCGGTTGCCAGGACACAAAGTAAGCAACAGCTGCATTACCGGTTTAGTCCTGAGATTTACAAAGAGGGACCCTCTCCTCTTCATAAGCCTGAAACTTGGTTGGGGTGGGCAGCTTGCTGATGGCAGGCAGTGCGTGTTTCGCCCATCACAGAGAAGGCATAGCCTCTCCAAAGGGTCTTTAGCCACGCTTAATTTTTTTTCTTTGTTTCTTTCTACCCTGCTTTACATCCCACACAAAAATATGCCCTCTTAACTCTCCAGTCATGGGAAGTTGTTGTGACAGGTTAGGAAAGTCATGTTTACTCTTCCCCTAGAAATTTGGTTAGATAAGCTTTTATTTTATTTATTTTGTAATGAGGGAACTTACACATTAATTCCTTAAAGCTTTGAGGTAATTAGCAGCATAAAGGCTGGCTTGCATGAACATCTATCTTCTGCTTTCACAGCAGGATACACATTAGACCTTGGCTTTGAAGAAAGAGCAGGTGTAGTTGCTTCATGTCCACTAAACCTGATTGCTTGGAGTTGTTTTTCTGGACTGATTTACTGAAAATGCTTTCAGTTTAGTGCATGAAATAAGATTTCCTTTTCTCCACAGTATGTTTTAGCTGTTGGGAGCTCTGTGTTCCATGCAATGTTTTACGGAGAACTTGCTGAGGACAAAGATGAAATCCGTATACCAGATGTCGAACCTGCTGCTTTTCTCGCTATGCTGAAGTAAGCATCGTTCATTTGCTTAGAAAGAGTTTGTTTATGCTGTGTTTGTACTCTGCTGGCTTCACAGTTAAATATAAGTTCTGTGTAACTGAAAGGGAGACTGATGAAGAAAGAGGGTGCTGCTTACCTTGTAAATGTTTTTGGAGAAAACTACTGTGCATCTTTTGGGACAAAAGCATGTGGAATGGTGCAGGCATTTGCAATGACACCTTGGCATGGGATTTGAGACCAAGTGGCACGTATAGTGATTTGATTTTTAACGACTTAAAATTAAAAATCACTTTGTCATGGAGGATTGTCTATTACAATCTCTCTGACAGCATTGTGTATGAAGTCTTTAAAGATATAAATTATATTTTGTTTCACAATTCCAGAAATTCTGCACTCCATTTAAGTACCATTAGTTAAGAGATTGCTGAATTTTCTAGGAATTATTGTTTCTTGTCAGCAGATATAAAACTTACTGTGTTAGGAATGCCTGGGCGGCTCAGAGGTTGAGAGTCTGCCTTTGGCCCAGGGCATGATCCTGGAGTCCTAGGATCGAGTCCCACATTGGGCTCCCTGCATGGAGCCTGCTTCTCCCTCTGCCTCTCTCTCTCTCTCTCTGTCTCTCATGAATAGATAAATAAAAAATCTTAAAAAAAAATTATTTAAAACTTACTGTGTTAAAATATCTGATCTTTGTATGTACATACATACCATACATACAGGTACTCTTACATAAAACCAGATACCATTTCTCAAAGATAAAGAAATATTTGATAGTAGAAGAAACATTTTTGAGAGATATGAATAGTTTTCTATAGTTTTATATGTATTTTTACAAGAAAATTTTAATTGGTAATATAAAAATATAAACATGTAAGATATATACTTAAAAAATATAATCAGCTTCTTTGATGTGCACTGGTGGTGTTAGTGTGATAAGTAAGGTTTTATGATTTTTGTTAAATCCTTATTCTAGCACACCAAGTATATCAAGAGTTCAAGGTTATCTGCTGCTGTGGGCATTTTGGTTCCCTGGAATAAATGTGTTTGTTAAATTTTTCTGTGTCAACAAATTGGACGATAATCCCACAAATGCTTAAAATGTTGCAAGATATTTATTGTCTACTTCTACTGAGAAATAAGTACTCTAGTCAATTGTAGAACTTAAAAGTATTCAATTCTTTATTTATGTTGTAGTTTTGAAATCAGATTGCTTCTGACTGAAACTTCACAATGGGAAATAGGGAAATGAAAGATAAGTGAGCATGTGAAGTACCAAAAGGTAAACTAATCCACCACTTTTAAACAACCAACACTTAGTGACCTTTATAATCTTCTAGAGGTACATGTACAGAAACCAGTTTTACCTGAGGGTTTTGTTTTTTTTTTTCCAGTCAAATCAGCTTTGTATATTTGACATTGTCTCTTGCTGAGGAGAACGCTAACACTAGTTCAGCATTTTGACTGCACTGCAGTCCAGTAGAGTGTCCTGTTGTTTCAGCCAGAATAGATACATAATTAAGAAACACAAGTAAGAATTATAAAGTTACATTTCACTCAAGTCATTCTGTAGGCATTTTTTCTTACAAATACATTACCTAGAATATATCTCAATACAGCTTTTTAAAATGATACATACAGTGGTAAGAATCAGAAATGAAGTAAGGTGCCGTTTGCTGTTGGGCCATAGTTAGTACTGCACTGTTGCCATGGACAGTGGGGGCCAGGTTTTCCAGACCATGCATTGTATGGCTGAGTAGCCAGTATTCCTAGAAAGGGAGTTGTCAAGAAAAGGGGGAAGACTGCTCACTTGACAATCCGGGGTAAGAGGCACAACGTGCTGACCTTGTTCAGATTCTTCCCCAGCATCCTGGTTCTCAGGTCAGAACATCACTGAGCTGCCGGTATGTTGTGAGTTAGTCTTGCCAGGTATATTATGGCTTAGCATATCAGAAGAGAAGAGCTTCTAGGGAGCAAAAATGGAAGTTTCATTTGTGATTGTGGATGTTTTTCTTATTGTCATCACTGTGGGATTTTTTACTTGTGCAGAAGCCATTGCTAATTTTTTGTCATATATGTTTTACTGTTTTAAAATGTAGAAATTAAAGGAAAACTTCACAGCAAGTAGCTAAACATCTTAGCATTAGCTAGAAAAATATAAAAATTAAGTATTAACAGCATGTATTTTTCACCCGTATGTAGTTCTCACTGACTCTCGTACTCAACCATACCAGTCTAAAAGAAGCAGATGATTTTTGTCTTTACATACCATTTTGGGAGGCTGCCACCATTCCCCCAAATCACAAGAAATGTTCTCTCATCCTGACATAGGGATACCTTACAGAATCATAAAAATAAGTGCATATTTAGGCTTTCTTGCTTTTTTGTCTTTTAATTAAATATATCCAGAAATAATAGTCTTTAATTCTGAAGGTAGAAGAAATGTGTGGAGAAGAAAGAGTTTAGAGTTTGAAGGAAAAAAAAAAGCCAGATACAAAGCCTATGTCGGATTGTTGAAATTCATATTTGATAATCTGTTGAACTTTAAAGCTACTTGAAAAATATCTTGCTTAATTTCAGGTTTTATTTTGTGTTAAGGAAAAATTCAAGTCCTGCCTAGTTAAAAGAATTAAGATGTAATCATTGCCAACATTATAGTATTAAAGGCATTTGTTTCTTTCTGAATGTACAGAGAAAATTTAAAAATAAAACTATGTATATCTGTGTATATATATCGAGAGAGAGAGCGCACTCTTCTAAAACATAAGATTATTCTTTAAAAAAAAGGATTTTACGTATTTGTTTGAAAGAGAGAGAGAGCATGAGGAAGGAGGGGGGTGGCAGTGGGAAAGAAGCAGACTCTCCACAGAGCAGGGAGCCCAACAGGACATAGGCTCCAGGACACAGGGCTCAATCCCAGGCAGGACCTCTGGATCATGACCTAAGCCAAAGGCAGACACTTAACCAACTGAGCCACCAAGTACTCTGGAGATTATTTTTTGATTAAATATAAGATGGTGTATTTAACAGAAATTTTGCTATTTTTTGCTAATACTAACTTTGGTATATAGTTTTTTTTTCAAACAGCTCTAGTATCTTTTTTTTTTTTTTTTTGTTTTGAGAAGACATTGAATGCAGGTTATAAAATAGAGGCTAGAATGGTAACAGAAAGTTAATATCTTTAGTTATACAAATTTACTGCTGAGTTGGAATATTAATAATTAATGAACATATTTCAGATGTTCCCTTAATCCCAATCATTTTTATAATAACTGTCACATAAGATGACTTTCTTGGAACTAACTTGAAAGTAGTTGCATCTTGTTGGACACATTCATTTTGTGAAAATTCCATTTACATGCTGTGTGCTCTCTTTCAGATATATCTATTGTGATGAAATTGACTTGGCTGCTGACACAGTGCTGGCCACTCTTTATGCTGCCAAAAAGTACATTGTCCCTCACCTCGCCCGAGCCTGCGTTAATTTCCTGGAGACCAGCCTGAGCGCCAAGAACGCCTGTGTACTCCTCTCCCAGAGCTGCCTGTTTGAGGAGCCAGACCTGACCCAGCGTTGCTGGGAGGTGATCGATGCCCAGGCTGAGTTAGCTCTCAAGTCTGAGGGATTCTGCGATATCGACTTCCAGACTCTAGAAAGTATCCTCCGCAGGGAAACTCTGAATGCCAAAGAAATTGTGGTTTTTGAGGCAGCTCTCAACTGGGCTGAAGTGGAATGCCAGCGACAAGATCTAGCTTTGAGCATTGAAAATAAACGCAAGGTCCTTGGAAAGGCACTTTACTTAATCCGCATACCCACAATGGCCCTGGATGATTTTGCAAATGGTGCTGCCCAGTCAGGAGTTTTAACTCTCAATGAGACCAATGACATTTTCCTCTGGTACACTGCAGCCAAAAAGCCCGAGTTGCAGTTTGTAAGTAAAGCCCGCAAGGGCCTCGTCCCCCAGCGCTGTCACCGTTTCCAATCATGTGCCTATCGTAGCAACCAGTGGCGTTATCGGGGCCGCTGTGACAGCATCCAGTTCGCAGTTGATAAGAGAGTGTTCATTGCTGGCTTTGGGCTGTATGGCTCCAGCTGTGGTTCTGCAGAGTATAGCGCCAAGATTGAACTCAAGCGGCAGGGCGTTGTTCTGGGGCAGAACTTGAGCAAGTACTTCTCAGATGGCTCCAGCAATACTTTCCCCGTGTGGTTTGAGTACCCAGTGCAGATTGAACCAGACACCTTCTACACAGCCAGCGTGATACTGGATGGAAATGAACTCAGCTACTTTGGACAAGAAGGCATGACGGAAGTTCAGTGTGGCAAGGTGACTGTCCAGTTTCAGTGCTCCTCAGATAGTACCAATGGCACTGGGGTGCAAGGAGGGCAGATCCCTGAACTCATATTCTATGCTTGAAAACACCTCCCAAAGCAGTGTGAGCTCTGAGGTGCGCATCTGGTTCCTACTTGCTTATACTTAGCTCATCTGCAGATCAGCGCAGGTAATTCGTAATGAATGAAGCTGTAGGCAGTTTCTTAATTTCTTTCAAACTTTTAATTATGTATAGGCAAAAATGCAGCATTCAGCTTTTAACTATATGCTTAAAAGAGCCAAGTTCTTATTTAAGGCTTTGTGGTTTTTAGAGTTGCATCTATACACCCGAGGAGAATTTGTGCTCTTTTCCAACTGCTCCATTGACCTCCCAGTTTTGTCTCTCTCAGAATTTCTGGGTCACCTTGAATTTCCTTTAGGGCTTTATTTTGACAATAGAAATAAATATTCTAAAATAATAATGAGTTATTTTTAAAGAGAACTCCCCCCCTTCCCCAAATTACATGTAAACCTCAGTGTACAATTTTGAAAGAAGCTTTGCTTCGTAATAAATAATAATTTAGAAAGTAGACGATAGTTTTGTTTAGCTCTTGTTTCATTTTAAGTATTTTACTCTGGGCATTATTTTTTCTTAAATCCAAAATTCATAAGATTGTTAAATGTTAAACACTGCAAAGTATCAATGTAAAATAGGAAATTGGATGTTTGCTTAGGCCAGGACTTCTACTACAAGCAGGTTTTTATCCTTTTAGTTTAGAAGACAAACTATTGCAGTACAGACACTTCTTTTGGAACTAAATTACACATTTTTATTGTCATTGGGGAAAATCACAAGCCTATTAATTTAAACTAAAACAGCTTAGAAAGGAAACCTAAAGAAGTCCCATTCTACAAATAGTCTATTTGATGGCGTGATAGAACACACCATTTGAAAAAGCCAGTCTTCTCCCCACTTTGCTTCTGATCCCCACTATTTGCTTGTTTTTATAAGTCATACTGTATAGAATTCTTATGCCCTTTTTCCCATGAAAAGAGGACCAAACAATTCTTCAGATGTGTGGAGTAATAATTAGTTTTGTAGCACTACATGTTAATGTAATAAGATACTTTTATTCTTTGATTTTTCTTTTTTCTTTTTAATCCAAAATACACTTTACCTGATCTACTTTGACCACATACTATCTTCTTAGTTATAATTATGTCCTGTTCCTAGACTGCTAGAATTTGGTCTTTGGCTATCTTAAAGTGCCAATATATGCCTGCAGGGTTTTTTAAAAAAAGTCTGGAGCGATACATTTGATTGTAACTGATATTCACTGCATCAGCATCACATCCAGCCCTCTTATTTTTACACGGCTAATGTAAACAAAGGAGGGAAAAGCTCATCCAAAAATTCTCCTTCAGTGATGGCTTGTGATGGTTTAGTGCCTGTGACCCTGGTAGTGTCCAATGTGTTCACTGCCAGTTGAAGTATCCATGTCTTTCTGGGCAGCTTTTCTGCTCAGTGTGATCCTGAGATGGCTTCCCCCACCACCCAGAGTGTGGTCCCTGGCCGCCTCCTTCTCCTGCTCTGCGAGTCCCAAGCTGGCTTGTCTGGAGCCAGGGGTTAGTCCTGGGGTGGGTGGGTGGGTGTGTGCACGTCGTGGGCGTCCATGCACGTCCATGTGCATGCAAGTGTGTTTGCCGACTCAGGCATTGTCTCCTCCCTGCCTGGCCAGTATAAGAGGTCAGACAGAAATGGTCCCCATGCTGGCCCTAGCAAGGCCCCAGTAAGTGACTACCCTTATCTTATTCACTGTGCTTCTGGGCCACTTTTCCCCCCCAGTCGTGGGGTTTTTGCTTTTGGCCAGCTTCCCTGGTGGAGGAGAACACTGGATTATGGGAAATGTTTTAATCATGTTTGCCATTACCTATGCCTGTTAGCATAGGTGATCAAAAGCTGTTACTGGTGATTTTAGATGAGTACTCCCAGGACAACTTTCCAAAATTATCTAACAACTATTTCTTATTAGGAAGATGACAGATAGTAGTTTTGGCAAAGTATTTATGAAATAAAGGTGTGTTTTCAATTTAAAAATAGTTCTGTAAAGGATTTTGCTTTTAAATTATGATTAAACATTTCGGTAACTCATAGCTACCATGCAAATTGGTAGACTATATACCTGATTAGAAGGCACTCATTTTTAAGCCAGAGAAGAAGAAACCTGATTTAACACTAATGTCATCAGATCAGATTGTTGAGGTGGGTGTGATAACCTTAGATTAAAGATTGTTCATTTAGTAACGTTCACTGTCAGCACTCCTGTTAGCAAGATGCCCTCCATGTGGCTAGGGAACTGCTGGGTGAAAGCCGAGGGAGATCTTGTACACTGGGGGTATAAGAGCTTGATTTTATGTTAATTATTATTACCTAAAAAACAAAAGACAGATTCATCACCTAATTGGCTGGTGTTGAGAGCCATGAGTTAAATTTGAAAATTGTATTTAGAATAAGAAATTTTGTATTTTGAATCCTATTCTCCCTGTTGCATTTTCAACATGGAATGAAAGCTAATGTGCTTGCTTCATTTTCTTTGGTAATCTCGAATTTTGTAGCTTTTAAAACTAGAAAACCATTGTTCTGACAAGACAGGCAACTCTAGTGTAAAAACACATCTTTATTAAACAGAATACTCTGTAGATGCTTTTCCCAATGTATCTGGCAGTCTTTGTCGTTGTTCATACTGGGGATAAAGGGGAACTAGGCTAGCAGTTCTAATGTAACATTCTTTAAGCATATCTTAATATAGTATTTAAGTAAATGGTCTAATTTCTACATAATTATTGCACTGAACTGTCTTTTTTGTTTTTAAGGTGTTTAAATAAGCTCGGCTAATTCAAGACACTAGCCATTTGTGCAGAGTGCTTGAATTTAGTAGCTTACAGCATTATTTATGAAGGAAAAATATATAAATATGAAGTACCTCATGTTGAATGTTATTGTACTGTATTTTTAATGTAACAGTGCAGATCTTGTTAGACACATGAATGTGTATAATCATGTTAAATGCAAATAAAAATAAAATTGGTTCATAGATTTGTTTTCCTTAGCATTTTTGTAGGTCCCTTGAAACAGTAAAAAATCCATTCTGGCACTTTTGGTGCCACTACGTTTTGCAGAGATGGTTTTGCAGGAACATTTGTTTGCTAAGTATTCAGATATCTTTGATCCCTAAAGATGTAAAAATTTGAGGTAAAAGCATAAGAGAACAATGAATATGTTAATCAATCGCATTGTTCAAAGCCTGACTGTGAAGTTAATGAGAGGAAATGAATGGATGCATTTATATTCCCTATATGAAACTCGTGCTTTGCTGGCAGTCTGATGCTATAGTTGCTCACATGTCTGTGGATCTGACTGTATAAAGGGGTGTGGATACTGAATCACATCTAGCTTTAGATGTAACCAGTGCTGCTTGTTCCTGCTGTGTTATAATAGCTGGAGTGTCTGAATGAAAAAAAATAAATGTCATATGAGAATTTTGAATATAATTTTTATGTGCTCAACTAGTTTTCCATTTTATTTGCCCATATAAGTAATATATACACATGTGTACACATTTATACATAATTATATAATACACATACATATATTTTTTCTCTGCAGCTTTCTGTTGCTTTTATACTAGAGTTTATCGTGAAACCCTTTATATTTGTTTAATCCTTCATCTACTCAGGGTTCAGCTTCTACAGCAGCATACCTACTCAAAGGATTTTTGGAATTATTCCAGAGAATAAAGAAACTGAAAATATTCATTCTACTCAGCTTAATTACAGATACAACCTGAATTGCAAAGGTCTTTAATCCAGGAAGGTCAGCAGTTTTCTCTATTGCTGTTTAAACTTAATCCACATATGGTTGTTTTCAGTATCCCAAAACAATTGGAAATGATCCTCCCCCTTTGTTGGCATCCAGGAGCAACATGTCACTGAAATTATACTTTCTTCCTTGTGGACTCTGTGGCTTGTCTACAAAAGCAATGAACTTAAACTTGGCAAAAAATTGAAAGGAGGAAAGTATTCCTGAGGAACTAAGTCATAAAACGTAGAGGCCAAAAGAAGTAAGTGGCCCTGAAAAATCTGTGGTTCCCCTAAGTGTTCGTTAGAGTCGGACTCTGGGTGCCTTTGAGATGTGTCCGTGGAAGTTGAATACACTTTTGATTTCTAATTAATACATTTCAACATCTTTTTTAATGAGCTTTTTATGTTTAGTGACCAACTGCTCCCTTTGCTCACCTCATGTTATTCTCCACTTCTTAAAATATATCATCTAACAAAACTAAAACGGGAAATTTTTCAAAAATAGAATTTCCTTACTTGTTTCTATAACCACTGTAAGTGTTGGTGAAAAGAGCTTCTCAGTTAAGATACTGTCCTGTTGGCGGGATGGAAGTATTTGTGAGGAAGAGTTGGAGGTGGTGGTTGACCCTGTCACACACCAAGCATAAGACACTAGCAGCATAGATGAGTCGCTGAAGAACCTTTGGGTACATTTCTAGCTTGGGCATCTCCCCTCTGCTGCCTCTTTTAAGCCTTTTTTGAAAAAGAGTGGCAGGGGAGTTGACTGTGCCAACCCTAACTACCCTTATGACCCTTGTTTTCTGTTTGCCTGTTCACTTAAATGTCCATTGGAGAGCAGTTTTGCTAGCAGATGCTATTTTGTACTCTACCATCTATAAAGTCCTTAACCTCAAGATAAAGAGTTAAAACACCTGCTCTTTACTTTGTCAAATCTGTACTTTAAACAGTTCTGTGTACTGGATGTGATTAAAGTTAACTATTCAACTACCAGCACTTAATACAAGTTTACCACAGCTGATTTCTCTTTTTTTTTAATATTTTTTTTTATTTTTTTTTTTTTTTTTTTTTGATTTCTCTTTAAGCTGGTTTTGGTAGTAACCAGTCTAACTGCTATGAAAGCTGTGTGTTAGACCTCAAGAATGGTGTCCCTTTTCCCTTCATGGAACAACAGTACAGAAAATTATTTAAAAATTAAGGCACACACAAAAAATTAAGGCACATTTTTGTTTATGGCGTTGGTGAGCAGTTCGTATTTAACAGACTATGTCTTACATCAGTTTGTTTTAGAGGAGTGCAATTATACCTGAAAAAAAGTCAAAAAAGTCCTACTAGTAGCCTTAATTTTAGCATGAAGTGCTGCAAGAAAGCTTTACAAGCAGCAGATAGCTAGCACAGAGACTGTTGTGAGAAACCAAAGAAGCCATGAGATATTTTGATATGTAGCAGTCTTTACCATAGCTGTACAATTTGCATTTTCCTTCCTAAACTACTATATTCAAAAAATAGTCAAAAGAAAGAAGACAATTTAAGGAAAGCTGCAAATAGTCTTTCAGGGCTTGAAGCAGAGGGTAGCACCTTCTGCTGTACAGTAGAAGCATAAAAATGTACTTTTAAAAAAAATGTACTTTTGAGGGATACTCGATTTCTGTGCTTAATCAGCTCTAAACTTGAAATTATTTCAGTGCCCCTTATAATAGTGCCAGAACAAACAGTACACCTGAGCCTTAACCAATTCAAAATTAAAGACGTATTCCAATTCTAAGAATGTTTGGAGGCATTGATGGACTACTCCCTGTTTCCTAGATAAAAAAGGTTTAATGGAGCAGCCCCGGTGGCTCAGCGGTTTAGCGCGCCGCCTACAGCCCGGGGCGTGATCCTGGAGACCCGGGATCGAGTCCCATGTGGGGCTCCCTGCATGGAGCCTGCTTCTCCCTCTGCCTGTGTCTCTGCCTCTCTCTCTCTCTCTCCCCTCTCTGTGTATTCTCATGAATGAATAAATAAAATCTTAAAAAAAAAAAGGTTTAATGAATTCAAGGATTAACCCAGTGTTCATTCACTCACTGATCATTCATTGATCCTTTGCTTTATCCCAGTCAGTATGAGAAACCGTGGGAAGTCAGGGATCCAATACGACATGGTATGTGCTCTCAAAATGTCCAGGGCAGTGCTGCTCTGCCCTCAGCATGCAGAAGAATAATGAAATGCCAGGGTCCATGCCCAGAAATTCTGATTTAGTAGGTCTTAAGTGGGGCAGGAGAAACTGCACATCCCACGGGCTTCTATATGCTGCTGCTGCTGCTGCTGCTGCTGTCTACAGTTCACATTTTCAGGGGCCTGTACAGAATAGGAGAGAAATGTGTGGCTACTCCAGGAGCACTGCAAAGGGCAACCAGATCAGTGGAAGAAGTGATGATTGAGCTGGGTTTTGAAGGATGCATTAGAATTATCTAGTGAAGGTTGGAGGGAGCAGGGAAGAGTGAAGGGAATTCTAGATGAGAAACAGCAGGCAGGCAAACAGCTGAACGTGGCTCAAGCAACGGGACATGTGGAGGAATGGGGCCACCTACTGTGTGCCAAGTATGGAGCCAGCTAATGAACTGGACCTGAACATGAAGCACATCCCATCATCTGCTAGGCTAAATTATCTGGCTTTTATCACAGAACAAAGCAGTGACATTAAAGAGATTTGAAATAGACCAGAAAACAGTTTTGTGTTTTAGAAACATCTTTCTTGAGCTCTGAGAAGTTATAAACTGGGTCAGACAGAAAACAGAAGTACTTAGGGCCGGGCTGTGAGTAATGCAAATGAAGACCAAAGGGGGGTAGGGGGGTATGGAAGGGAAAGAATGATGAAGATTCTAGAAACATGGAAGGGTGATTCCCCAGCATGCAGTGGTTGTAACATCCAGTTAAAAGAGGACTTGGTGGAGAAGGAATGAATGCCTTGCTTTATTACACTTATCCTAAAGGTAAGAAAAATTTGCTTTGTTGTTTTTTTTTTTTCACTCTACCATCCTCTGTAGATAATTGGTTTATAGATACCCATCCTTGATTCTAGAATTCTTTTAGGAAGAAGGGAATAAACAGTCAACATGGTGTACTGGTTAATAACAGGGCTCTAGCTACATGTGACTCCAGGTAAGTCACTTAACCTCTCTGAACCTCAGTTTGCTCAAGAAAGATGGCAATAATAACAGTGTCTTTCTCCGAGGGTTATGATGATGATGAAAGAACTGAAGGTTTCTAAAATACAACAGTACCTGGCAAACAGGAAATGCCATGTAAGTAAGACAACATGGCAAAGGCCACAAATTAGACATACACGTTTTCCTCCTCTATGCCCTTATGAGAACGAGCTTGCTTATAGTTTACACATGCTTAACCAGTTGTCCATGCAGACAGTTAAAAAGCATCATTTTGTGGCTGTTCTCAGTCACTGGTCAATAGCTAAGGAGTTTATAGAGCCATGAAGAGCTGTATTGAGGACTTCTATTTTAACCAATTTTTCTTAGAAGTATTTCAATTTTGTCATGTGAGAGACAAATGATGTGGATGGATTCTAGCCACCTCTGGTAGGATTCCTCATTAAACTACTCTGACTGTAAGCAACAAACGTGTGAGACCCTTTGAAGACACTTTCCAAGAGGAGTCCATTTGCAGGTTCTTCTAGAGTCAAAAATAAACTCTTTATTCTTGGCTTAGAATCTTAGACAATTTTGGATATCACCCCTTCTCCAGATTTGGGAGGGATTAAAATCAGTTTTAGCATTGAAATTATCTGTTGTATGTCGAAAGCAGGTTTGACCTTTATTATGAGCGATGTGAACATCACAGGGGGGCAATCCAATGGCTAATTGTCTTTATTCAAGTAACACAGGTGTGCCAGAAGTACTGACAACTATGAGCTTGTGAGCTCTGCTCTTAGCTAGCATTTTATCTCCCTTCCATTGCCTTCCTTGCAGATGTCCTCCCATCCGCAGACTCACCTCCTGAGCCAGTGCTAGGGCCTCATTTGACCAGGGCCCTGACCTCAGCTAATTCCCGGATCCCTTGCTTAGGGCTGGATGCTCTGTTTTGCAAAATAAGCCTTTAGGAGCCTCACTATCCACAGAGTTTCTTATTCAGAGGCCAGTCACTTTTGTCTGAAGCTCAGGACAGGAGTGTGGGGACCCTGATGCACATGAAAGGTGGGGAATTCCTGGTATAGACAAGCCTCCTGGAACCTTTCCACTCACCCACATGGACATCTTGTTCAGCACCTTGCTCATTGCCAGGGATCCTGGAATCTAAACTCTCAAAAATCAGCCTTGTGCTTATGCCCTGAACCCATGAAGCTTGGAATGGCCCCAAGCAAAACCACAGGTCAGCATTAGTGGATGAAATAAACCAGGGGAATTGGAAGACATACCTTCTGACTCCCTAATTTCTTGACCTTGACCTCTGCTCGTTATCCTTGCTCTGGTCAGTCTTCCTATACCCCCCCAACCCTCCATCTGTACCTCAAGAGCCCAGAGATTCAGTTTTTTCAGCAGTGTCCCGGTCTCAACTCTAATCCAGTTGACCATGTCACCTGCCAAAGTTCTGAACATCATTATTAACTGATCTTGGTGCCTGCCCATGTTTGGGATCCCAGTTCTGAGCCCCATCTCTGTAACCATTCCACCTCCAGATATGTGCTGGCCTGTGCATTCAGCCAGCAGGGTCTCCTCTCCCAGCCTAATACTCTTGGCCACTGGTCCTGACTGAGCCCCCTGCCCAGCCTCTTCTATAGCCCCCACTCTCTGTTCTGTTCTTCTTACCTTTGACCCAATCCCCACAACGGCATACTTAACATACATTTGTGGCAGCTTTCCATTGCTCAAGTAATCCATAACAAACACAAAACCTCAGGAACACACAGCAATACATTTATACTCTGGCGCCTAAGAACAGCTGTGGGTTGTCTTGGCAGCTCTGCGTACTTGATTGGGTTCTCTCACATATGGGTGTTGGCTGCCTTTGACTTTACTCTGATTGTCTCTCATCCACCAGCATGCTAGTCTGGCCATGATTTCATGGCAGTGGCCAAGCACAAGAAAATCACTGCAAACAGGAAGAACCATGCCTGGTCTCTTGAGGCTTGGGCTCAGAATTTCTGCACCATCACTTCTGTATTCTATTGGCCAGAAGCAGTCCTAAGGCCACCCAGAAGCAAGGGGTGGTGAATTAGATTCAACATCTTTACTGAGAAGAGCTGCAAAGTCACATAGCAAAGGCTATGGATAAAAAGAAGAGTATCGTATTAGGCCATTTATGCCATCAGTGTAGGAAGTGCCTATATGTAGACCTTGTGGCCCTTTCTAACCTGGACCCAGAGTCAATGCCACTTGAAGTTACCCACAGAGAATCTATAAGCCTCAAAAGCATTAGTGTACATGAAGGTTTTATAGGGGAGACGAAGAGGACACTTTCTCATACTCATAGCATAAACTTCCCAAATATCCACTTGGCAAATGTCCTCACCATGTCGTAGTTGGTTGGTTCTGCTAACCAGTTGTTTCTTGGCCCCAATCCTCCAAACACAACTACATCTTCTCATCAGATCATATCTCACCCCCTAAGTTTAACTCCTCAAATTGGAGCCTTCATTTGGAGTAGTAAACACTTCATTCGTTGTAATATTGTCACTTAAATCACTTGTATTCTCATATACTTCCCCGCTAGCGTTGCTATACAGTTTAGCTCAGAAAGCCAGGCCCTAGCAAAGCAAGAAAAGATGGTGGAGGTGGATAGGAAGGAGTATTCCCCTTGTGTGTTTCATTATCATTAACAGCAACAGGAAATTTTAGATGGTCCATGGGCTTCTTCCAGGTAGAGGAAAATGAGGCGAGTCTGTGTTAGCCCTCAGAGGGTCAGAAAGGAAAGAAGAAGTTGTAGGTTGATATAAGAGCTCAGCCATCGCTTGTGGCCAGGAGGGACTGGAGAGAGATGTTTGGCTGGAGCAGGGCGAAGGATGAGGTCTCAGGTAAGCAGGAAGACTCAAACAGCTTTTCTACCTGGAGCATCTATCCCATTTCTCATCTCTGAGAATTCCTGACCTGAGACTTACCCACAGTGTTTGATCTGTGGAAGTTCAGCAAGTAGCACAGTTTAGGGCGAGTCCACCAGCTGGACGGTTGGGCATATCACTTATGTACTAAGGTCTGTTTACCGAGGGCTTGCTTAATTTGTTCTGCACATTGTGACCATATCATCAATGGAACAGGTGGTTCATATGACCTTTCCAACAATGCTTTGTCACCTCACATGCACATTTGTAAGTCAGCTGTTTACTGTTACTGATCTTTGGGGTAATATGACCAATGCCCCTGAACCTGCTTCCATTCCTTTCTTCTCTAAAGAACGGTTCCCTCACTAGTGCTCCTGAAGGAAAGCCTTGGCCACTTTTGTCTATTTTTGTTTCACAGTACAGAAAACTTTAATGATTGGAGTGTCCCAGATCCCGCATTCCATACTGAGACAGCATACTTGGTTACCACTAGTAACCAGTCCGAATCTTCATTGCTGAAAGATTTACTAAATTGGTCCACTCCTTCCCCAAATTTCAGATTTACTTGCCAATAGGTTTATCAGAAAGCAAGAGAGAAGCAGCTCATGCTATTCCATTTGTTTAGACTCCCAATATTTTTACCTTAAATGAAGAATTGCCAAAATAGAACTACTGTAATAGACTTTAAATATTTTCATATTCACCCATTAAGAGTGTTGTTACCCCCTATAAAAATTCCATGCCTATAAGGCATAAATGGGGCTAGAGGCAACATTCAGTGTGAATGGGAGTCATGTCACCTGGTGGCTTCCCAGAGATTGACTCTGTCATCCACCCCAGTCACAGAACTGTGGCTGAATTTGAATGCCTCTTGGGACAAACCCCTTCATGTAAAGTCTTCTCATCTCCCTTTCCTGCCTCCTCGACTGCATTTAGGGCAAGTATACCTCCCAAGAGAGTACAATCAAGCAGAGTGAACTACATCCATTTGTTTCTTTGTTTTTTAAGATTTTGTTTATTTATGAGAGACACAAAGAGAGAGAGAGGCAGAGACACAGGCAGAGGGAGAAGCAGGCTCCATGCAGGGAGCCTGACGAGGGACTCGATCCTGGATCTCCAGGATTACACCCTGGGCTGAAGGCGGCGCTAAACCGCTAAGCCACCAGGGCTGCCCACTAAATCGATTTCTAGTGAGATTCCAGTGCACAGACTGACTTGATGTATAAGAACACTCTGGGGGTGTTTTGTGGATGTTAACCATGGGTATTATTGCAATTATTTAATGTTTTATTTATTCAGAGTTCAGAAGGCAAGTGGGAAATGAATTAAGCTCTTCCCTGTTAACTGCAAAGAAATACTTACCTACCTTTTTAGGTGAACAGTTATTGGATTGATAACACCAGATCCTCCATATATGCAAGTCATCTTGGCCTCCAAGAAAGCTTCAGAAATGAGCATAAATGTGACTAGAAACAGGATAGTGCAGGATCCAGAGTGGGGGGTGAAGGTATGAGAAGGTACAACTGGTGCCTCCCCATTTCCTCTGAGATGCAAAGTCTTTGGATGAAGAGTGAAAGGAGTCCTTTGGGTGGAGTGAGGGAGTGATGTCCAGGAGTGACTGGTGGCCAGAGGAAGGGGATGTGGCTCTGTTAGATCTCCCTAGAGGCCTTTGTAGGTTTTCCAAGCCTTCTGTGAGAACCCCATGAATGACTTTTTTAGAGGCTTCTCAGCTTCTGGACCTCCAGATAGAGCCCAGAGCGCAGGCCACACCCACCAGCCATTCAGAGTTGAGGAGACCAGAAACCAGGCCAACCCTGACTCCTTTCCATCAAATATTGCCCTTGGGCCTTGCCACAGATGAAAAGATACACAAGCTCTGTCCTTAACCAGGAAGAACCAAGTCTAAGTCTGGCTCATGGCAGCTTCAGACATATCTGGAGTCCAGAGGATGGTGTTGAAGTTTCCTTACTGCTTGCTCTTCTATGCCCAGTTCTCAGGCTGGGTGAAGTATGCCCCACACAAGGAGGCAGAGGTCCTCTTGGCCTGCGTGCATTCCTCCTTCCTTTCCAACCTTTCTCACCTCAATGGTCTCATTCCTCTGCTGCTCACTGACTCCAGCTATAGCTTTGAAATTTGAACAATCCATCCCATTTCCTGCCCACCATCCCTATATTCATCAGTGAAGCTTTTAAGAGACAAGGGAGCTTTTCTTTCCCAGAACTGCATTCACCTCTCACAGCTAAAGGACCACTCCTTAAGATGTGGGAGAATAGGTAGGGACAAAGCAGGTGGAAGAGCCCAGAGGGGCCATGTTGTCACGGTAATGAAGATGGGTGGGAACAAAGAGGTGAATGTCACCAGACACCTGATCCCCGACCCATGGACAAGAAAAGACAAGTGGCTTCTCACAGTCTGAATAAATAAAATATGCCAGTGGTCGGGCTTTGCCATGTGACTGCCATTTACACAAGGGCTGTGTGGTCTTCCCAAACTCCCACTAAGATGTCCTGGTTAGAAAAACAAATTACAGCATGCATCCAGAATGCAGTCTTTCATAGGTCATTATCAGAGCGGGTCTCTTGTCAATACCATGCCTGATTGGGAGCAGCTCTCAGAATCATTTTGTTTCTCTTGTCAGGGGAAGCTTTTTAACTGCTTCCTGCTGTCCTGTCATTTTGTGCTAACCCCAAAAGGCAGTGTTAAATTGATGTCATCTTTCCAATTTCTTCTCAGATCCATTTTCCTTTCTGGTTAACAATGGAAACATTTGTGCAATAATCAAGGGAGAAAAGTGGCCAAACATGTATGCCGTGAAAACCCCTAAATGGGACGAATGCATTTATTTATCTGCGCATCCCATCGTTCTGGATGATACAAAGAAGGATGAATCTCATGCAGGTAGTAAAATAAGTAAGAAAAATAAAGAAGTAAAATAAAAACGAGTCCAAACCAATAAGAAACCCATTGCCTTCAGTCAAGAAAAGGATCCGATTTGAAGCTATTGTAGATTACCACCAAACAAAAAATTGAAGAGAATGTTGATAATCATTGAACTGGGTGAGGAATACATGGCTTTTGTTGCACAGTCTATGTTTGTGTATGTTTGAAAAGTCCCACAATCCAGAATTATTTTAATTTTGGTAGGAATTGAATTAATGAGCTCATACATGTCAGGCAGGTACTAGGCAAAAGCTTTTCCCCCTATATTTAAATTTGCAATTCTAGAGGGACCCATTCCAATAACTTAGAGCTGAAAGCCTGCTTGAAAGTAAACTGTGTTTTAGACATACATGTGGACAAAGGGTTCTCTGTGATTGACCCACCTCTGGATGCGTATAAACATAGACTTAGGTTTTCACAAATGCTGGACGTCTGAATTTTAGAACTTAAATTATGCATCTTTTTAAGTGCAGGGATTGACAGTTACGCTTAGTTGCTTAAATGAAGACTCCTACTTCATAAGATTCCTAATTAAATGGGAAAGGCATTCTAAATTCTTGATCTTTGTTAATCATATCTGGGAGAAGCCTGGAAGTTTAGATCATGATTTAATTAGGGCATTCTTACAGTTCCCCTGGTGGCAACATAATCTAATTTTAGCAAATTTTAATTGCAATTGCAGAAAGGGTTTATGTGAATAGGAGTTGAGTCTGAGATACTCTAGCTTCTGGAAGTAGCAGTACCATCCCCTACACCTTAGACCTTCCATTTAGCCATGCCTGACCCTAATAGTTATAGGGCCCAGGGCAAAGGTACAAATGGTGAACTATATATTTGTATGTCTAAATATTAAAAGTTATGTATCAAGCTAACAAACACTAAATGTGTTCTAGCTCTTTCTTTCTTTCTTTCTTTCTTTCTTTCTTTCTTTCTTTCTTTTTTCCTTTTTTTTTTTTTTTTTTTTTTTTTTTTTTTTTTTGAGAGAGAGAGAGAGAAAGTAGAGGGAAGGGACAGAGGGAGAAAGAGAAAGAGAATCTTAAGCAGGTTCAATGCCCAGTGCGGAGCCTGCCATGGGGCTCAGTCTTACAATCCTGAGATCATGATCTGAACCAAAATCAAGAGTTGGACACTTAAACAACTGAGCCACCCAGGTGCCCCTTTAGCATTCTATCTTGACAGATATGACTCTATAGGAATCTGGAAGGCCAGGTTCAGATTTCAGACTCTTGGCTCCTCAGAGTTCTGTACTGGGGAATGTTGATGATTGAGAGGACTCTAGCTTGTGGGTCCCTATACACCCTTTCCTTGGCTTTATGTGTCCTCAGTCCATACACTCAACTTTGTTCATCCTAATCCAACAACAAAGAGCTACCCCTTGGCCACACCTGGGGCCTCTGAGTACACATTGGGTGGTGTGTCTGTCCTCATGAAGAAAGTGGCCTTGAGGCCATAATAACAGAATTCCAGGGTCTCAGATCCCAGATACTGCCTGATGCAGATTGAGTCATGGGTTCTAGGTCAGCATGTCCCTTGACTGATTTGCAAGGAGTTAATGAAATTCATGGGAGAGTACTTTGCCTTTTCCTCCATCAGGCCCCCTAAATGTTGGCTTGGCAATCTTTCCTCTCACAGCCAGGGCTCAGTAATCTTTCCCCTCATACTTTCTTCCTGAGTGATTTCATCTGGTTTCATGGCTTTATATCCCTCAATTATCCAATAAATACTCATATTTCTAGGTATGAGGGATAAAGTAGTGTACAAAAACAGAAGACAAAAATCTGTGTCACAGAGCCTACTTTCTAATCAGTGATGATAAGTGATATCACTGAAGATAAGGATGATCATGATCCTAAATTCTTTGATACTCCATCTAATGCAAGGTAGAGTCAAAGTCTATGCTCTTGAACTTGGGTAGTCCATAGAGACTAGTGAAAATGTTGCTGTGTGACTTTCAAGGCCATGACCTCAGTCACTGGAAATGCTCACTCCTAGAACTCTGCATGGTTACAGAAAGAATAGACCACCACCATGCTGGAGAGGTCACATGTTAGTATTCTGGTCGACATTCCCAGTTGAGTTAGTCCTTGAGACCAGGCATTAGATAAGAATGAGAAGTTACCTTGGAAGTGGATCTTCCAGGCCCAGCTGTTCCAGTCTTAGCCATTTACGTCACTCCCAACTAAGGCCCCGGACATTAGAGAACAAGAAGTTCTGTCCTCACTGTTCATTTTCCAATATGGAGCCACAATATCTATGAACAGAATAAAGTGGTTATTGTTCACTCCACTAAGTGGGAGTCAAGATGAGATGAGAACTAAGATGTGGGTCAAGATTTACAGTGACTTCTAAATGTATGCCTCCAGCCCAGACATGACTTCCAGGTTTGTATGTTCAGCTGCCATCTCACAACTCCACTGGATTTCTAAGTGGACATCTGAAAATGTCCATTTCCAAAATGAAAGTCTTGATTATAGCCACTGACTCCCAACAACACTCAAACAAAAACAACTTGTTCATCTTCCCAATCTTAGTAAAGTTATGACCCCCGATCTAAATGCTTAAGATATGGTCATCCTGGATTCTTTCTCCATCATTTCCCACATCTAATCTGTTAGCAAATACTGCTGCTTTGACATTGAAAAGAAATCTCTTGGGATACCTGGGTGGCTCAGTCCATTAAGTGTCTGCTTTCAGCTCAGATCATAATCCTGGATTCCCCAGATCAAGCCCTGAGTCAGGCTCCCTGCTAAGTGGAGAGTCTGCTTCCTCCTCTCCCTCTGCTCCTCCTCCCACTCTGTCTCTCTTGTTTGCTTACTCTCTCAAATAAATAAATAAAATATTTTTTTTAAAGAGGAAAATATATCTCTCATCTATTTCTCCTCAACTTCATTGTCATCTGCTAGCCCTAATCACCAGCCCTCTCACCTGAAACAGCCTCCTATCATATTCATGGCATCCAAACCTAGCCACTCTAGTCTGTTTTCCAAACAGCAGCCAGGGAGATCTGTCAAAAACATAAATCATGATATCCAGGCCAAGATGGTACACTGAGTGAAGACTTCCGTGCTTCCTCACCACTGCCTCTCACCCCCCACCACCCAATTCTCTAAACAAATAACATTGAGAATATTATATATTACAACTGAAAAACTGAAGTAACAAAACTGAGGTTGAATACAGAATAAAGTCCAGGAAAAGGAAACAGAATGACACACACACTCACACACATGCTTACTTACAGTGAATGGGACTACAGGTCTAGGCTTACAGTCCTCAGATCTGAAAGCAGGCAGTGAGTTCTGGAAAGGCAAGGTGCTCCACAAGATATTTCTTCTGAGGAGACCCCTGCATGAAGCATAGGCTGGGAGTGGCCTTCCAAAGTCATAAAATGAGGTGGAAAACGGCCTCCTCACTACTGCCTCTGACCATAGCTCCTGGCAAGTAAAGGCATAGGGAAGTGGATGACACAGAAACACCCTTGAGATCAAGCCACCACTGGCTCTGCACTACCATCTGAGGTCTAGTTCTGACTTGTGGGAGTGGAGGTTCAAGTGGAAGGCAACTGTAATAGCACTAGACAGTGAGAGATATACCCAAAAGGATAGAATAAAGTGTATTTTGGGGGAGGATCTCCCATTTGAAATAAGCCTGTAAACTAAAAGTCCCATACACACAAAATAATCCAATGCTAAGAAGGACAGTAAAGTAAGACATTGGAATATAAATTCATTCTTAGAAGGTTTGCGTGTCAGTTTAATTATTTTTATGTAAAAAATCACCCCAATATTCAGTTGCTTTAAACAATTTTATAAAATATTCCAACAAAAACTTTCAGTATTAAGTTCTATCTATCAAGCAAATAGATCTATTTGCACTAGAAAGAGAATAAGAATTTATGAACCAAGGTACACCTGAGTGGCTCAGTAGTTGAGTCTGTCTTTCGGCTCAGGTCATGATCCCAGGGTTCTAGGATGGAGTCCTGCATCAGGTTCCCTCTGCCTCTGCCTATGTCTCTGCCTCTCTCTGTGTGTCTCTCATGAATAAATAAATAAAATCTTTAAAAAAAAAAAGAATTTATGAACCACAATCAAGTTTCAAACATATAGACCTAAAGGGTGGAACACTTGAAGTCAGATTGCAGGAGTGGCATTGGGGTCAAAAGGGAAAACAAAATCACCATGAATAAGGAAGGGTACTGTTCGTTCTCAGTAATGGCAGTGGGCTGGGAGAGGGGACCAGAAGTGTTAGGTTAGTATGAAAGCTCCAACTGATGAGGACTCCTCTGTACCATGGTAAGGAGGGAGATGTAGCCTACAATGGGGAAAGACATTTGACTAAGGGACTGTGCATCTTCTTCCACATGCAAGCATGGACACATGCCATGCATACATGTGAAGAGAAGGAGAGTTCCTTCTAACCAGCTGGAGGGGTGAACACCCAAGTTCATGGAGTGGCTGGTACTTCTGAGACGATGACCCACCGGAAGACTCCTCAACACCACGGCATCTGCAAGCATGTGGGGGTGGAGTTTCAGGTGCAGTGAGAGCAACAGCAGTAGCATCAGAGCGAAAAGGTGCCCAGGAGAGGCTCCTGCAGAAACAGCTGCATGAACTAGTGAAGTAGGAGAGGCAACTGTAGGTAACAGAAGTAGAAGTTACAACAAATTAAATATGAGACAAATAAAGCCATCCTCTTCCAACTCTGATGACTGCTAGAGAAATACAGGGAAAGGAGTGGGCTGAGATTCTGTCATTTAGCGGTGGTAGCCAATGAAGCTGCGGACATTAGGAGAAACCACTGAAGTAGCATTCCCTGGGAGCAGCGAGCTGGGGACAAGAGGAAATTCAGGTAATGTAGGAGATTGATCTGTAAAATATATATACAGTTCTTGGAGCACTGACTTGTAGATCTAAGTCTGCAAAACTATTTGTGGCAGTCAGCTTCCAAGATGGCCTCCACTGCTCCCCATGTCCTGGTAGTCACACCACTGTGGGGGGTCCGCGCACATTGAATAGGCTGCCCTGTAAAACCAACAGGCTGTCACAAAGATAATGGTGTGTGATCTTAGCTGCTAGGTCATAAAATACAACATAGCTTCTGAGCTACCTTTTTGGATCATTCTGGCTATGCGCAGCCAGTGGTCGTGTGGTAAGGACGCTCAAGCCATTCTATGAAGAGTTCCAAGTAGTATGGAATTGAAGTATCTTGACAATAGCCTTGTGAGTATGCCATCTTGGAAGCAGATCCTCCAGCCTAAGTCAAGCTTTTAGCTGATATCGGTCTCAGTCCACATCTTCACTTTAACTTCTTTAGAGACCCCAAACCTGAACTACCCTGTTTAGCTGCACTGAGATTTCTGACCCACAAAAACTGCACAGGATAGTAAAGGCTAATTTTTTTAAGCCTTTACATTTTAGGGTAATTTGTTTTGCCCCCAAAGATAGCTAATACAGATTTAGCACCAGAAATGAAGTCAGATGACAGATACTTTAAAGATTTTTAAGAATGTGTCTTCTCATAGATTCTATGGATATAGTATTCTCATGGGTGCAAACCCCTCTAGACTGCATTGACTCAGCCAGTTTCACGTGGCTGCGACAGGCTGGCCTGGGCTTGTAAATATAAGGGGGACAGGAATCCAAGACAGAAAGAGAAAACACACAAGCATTTTTCAAGCCTGGACTTGAGTCAAATTTGCTACTGTCCCGTTGGCCAAAGAGAATCACATGTCTAAGCATAGAGGGCATGGATGAGGCAGTTGTGATAAACTGGGGCTATTAATACAGTTAATGTACCACAACAATCTGCTAAGATTGCTTTAAATATGTCAAGTTATAGGAATGTTTTGAAGATTACAACCCCCTTATTCTCATGTCCCTGTTTTCCACAGCTCTTTAATCAAACTCAATTTTCCTTAAATTTTACTAAATGGTTTCTTAAGTGTACATGAAAGTTTTAATGTTAAACCCTCTCCAATATATTTGTTCAGTTTTCACACCAAAATTTCTTGGAGTTACCTTCTTTCATTGGTTGCCAGAGGCCTCCCCTAAGCTTTGATGTGCTATCTAGTAATAAAAACCACACTGGTTACAAATACTGTTTGTTAAAAAAAAAAAAAAAAAGATTATTTATTTGTTTGAAAGAGAGAGAGAAAGAATAGAAGCGGGGGACAGGTGGGAGAGGGAAAAGCAGGCTCTCTGCTGAGCAGCGAGCCTGACATGGGGCTCTATCTCAGGACCTTGGAATTATGACCTGAGCTGAAGACAGACACTTAACCAACTGAATCCACCCAGATGCCCCACATATACTATTTTTAAAATGTCATTAAAAAAGTCTTTTTTAAAGAACTATAGATCACTTCTCTTAGCACATACATTCCTTGTCTCTTTTTCTTACAAAAGCAGAAGGGAGGTTCAAAAATGAAAATGCAGAGCATGGAGGACACCTGGGTGGCTCAGTCAGTTAAGCATCTGCCTTCAGCTCAGGTCAAGGTCTCAGGCTCCTAGGATAGAGCCAGGAGTCTGGCTCTCTGCTCAGTGGGGAGCATGCTTCTCCCTCTCCCTCTGCTCCTCTTCACCCCCCTTGTGTTTTCACTCCTCTCAAATAAATAAATAAAATCTAAAAGAAAAAGAGAAAGAAAGAAAATGCAGAGCATGAGTTGTGTGTTAGCAGAAACCCATGATTATCTTTACCCCTGATTGAAAGGAAACACTATTCCCTTTCCCTTAATAATAGCTCTTTGCTCTTTGAAGTCCCACTGCCATTACTAACTTTATATTTGATGGTTCTTTTGCAACATTTCTACCTGTTGGTTAGTACACTTCTATTGCATATGGTTTTTCTTTTTCCTTTTTTTTTTTTTAAATTTTACAATGATTTTCATCCCTTTCCAGTTCCATTTCAAAAAAGACTTTAGAACATAAAATTTTAAAATCATGTTTAAGCAAAACTTGATGTACTAACTTACCTCCAAATAGAGTTACAAAATGGTTCCATTGCACTGTATGTGTTGCAGGAGGAATCCTTTGCTGCAGAAAGCACCTGGAGAAAGAGATGTATGAGTTTTGGGCCTACAGTAGATGCTCCTGGGAAAATGTGCCCTACTTAGTGCTGTCAGCTCTCTTCTTTAAAGGCTTGCTGAGCTAAAAGCATGGGATTTGATCTATTAATATAGAGTGTGAGAGACCATTAGTACTTAAAACACTGACTTGGTGGATTTGACATTGTGATTTTAAGAATTTTTCAAGACATTTCAGGGAAGTTAGTAATTTGCAATTTTGCTGAAGCAGGACGTTTAATCTGAATGTGCTGTGGAGGTAAGAGGCTCAACACAGAGGCCACCACATCATCCTCATTTCATTCCATCATCACCTACCTGAGAATTCTTTTGCAGAGATGGTAGCAGATATTTTGTTGGCTCGTAATGCATTCATCCCCACCTTTCTTCTCTCCACTTCCTAATAATTCGTATATCTTTTAGGTCCCCTCTTCTGCTTCCCCATTACAGCTCAATGTGGGCCTTGATTGAATTAGATCCAAGCATTGTCATTGGAGTGACTATGTAGCTTAAAACAATGCAATCAATGCAACTTTAGAAAATCTGGGTACCATTTAGCTATTGCTATGCAACAACCACCCTCCTGCCTCCAAAACTCAGAGTTGCTTTAAACAATAAGCATTTGTCATAGCTCTACAAGCCAGCTGTGTGGTTTTTCTGATCTTAGCTGGGCTTACCTATGTGTCTGTAGTCACCTTCAGGTCAGCACATGGCTCTGGTGATCCAGGTTGGGACTCTCTCATGTGTACGGAGTTAGGTTGGCTGGAGATTAGTCTAGGATGGGCTCAACTGAGATAGCTTGTTTCTGCTCCATGTGGTTTTTCATTGTCCATCGGGGTTTTGTTCAAAACTTGTGCCAAGTTTTGTTCTTATAATGGAGGCAGGATTCCAAATGAGAGTGAAAATGTGTTATTCTTTCCAGGCCCAGGCTTAGAACTGGCACCTTGTCTACCTTATTCTATTGGCAAAAGAGCCATGAGGCCAGCCCACATTCAGGGAGTGGAAAAACAGACTCCGCTTCATGATGAGAGGAACTACAATTTCACATTGCCAAAGGCATGGTTTCTGGGAGTTTGAGGTGGAGAATTGGGGCCCTTTTTACAACCAATCTACAGGGTCAGAGTGAAATGTCAAGATCAAGACTCTCTTTGTCTTTCTTCTGGATATGAACAAAGAAGTGGATGGAAGCCCCCAGAGCTGCATGCAGCTTTCTTGCTATCACAAGGGAAGCCAGCATGAGGACAAGGACAGCATACATGGGAAGACAGAACCAAAAGAATCGCAGAAGAAATGTGCCACAGCCCTCAAGATCCTGTGTACATCTGGATCAAGCCACAATCCCCTGTACTTTAGAGATGCATAAGCCAGTAAATTCTGATGTCATCCCAGCCTGTGTGATTGGAATTTTCTCTTTGGAGAAATTTAATTGCAATTCAACAGAACAATACTTTGCTTCTCCTTTAAAATTGTACCTCCTCCCAAAAATTCAGCTGCTAGCGCTTCTATGAAAAGAATGCATAGATATGTAGGAGATAGTTCTTAGAAAGTTAAAGTTTCCTATAAATTAAAGAGTGAAATATCTTACTCAACAGAAGTTCACATCTGTAACTTCAATCCTATATTTATGGAATATTAAGGAGTCTGAATGGGTCACTTAAAATTTTCAGTTATAATTTACTGTCTCTTATGGAAAAAAATTACATGTTTTAGTAGACAGTTACTCAGGCTGTTTTTATTTTAAATTATGTCTTTTGAAATGTTCAGTTTATTTTCTATTTCTGCCACAGTTTTATTGACTTTTGCATTCTATGGCTTATGTTAAAAATACTATTGGTATGTTGAATATGCTTTTCTTAAACTAAATATAATCCTTCACGATTCCAACAAAAATTTTTAGGGGGCATTGAACTCACATCCTCCTTAGCCACTTTGAGAATTGTAGCTTTAATAGTATTTCTGATTTACATATTCATGACAGGCCTTGGGACATAATCCTCCCCAAGTATTGAACGTCTACTCTATTTACCATTCATTTAACCAGTAAGTGGATTTATAAAGTATAGTGTAGTCACCGTTGGCTAGATGAAGTATTAATTTTAAATTCTTCTAGCCTCAGTTGTGCTCCTGAATGGCTATGAAGCCTTAGGCAAGTCACTTAAGGACTTCGTAGGACAGATCCCTTGTTGATTAAATCAGAAGCACTCTTCACCTTCATATACAGACTTCAGCAAGTTCAAGTGAAGAATAAGAAGGGGCATATTTGATTGACTTTAACTCAAGATGCAAGAAGCTTAGAATATGGCATTAATATCAACAAAAGCAGTCAAATCATGTGATCCGAGTCGGAAGGTGCAGGGTGTCATTTTCATTCCACTGTGATGGGAAATCCAACAGGGATGGAATACTCTCAAAGAGCATGGGAAATCATACAAAATCTCAGATTGGCCCTAGTATTCAGGAAGAAAAATTAGTTTCAGAGAAGAACTATCGCAAATGTTGCATCAAGTTTGTGTTAAGCCTAGTTAAGAGAAAGTTGCCAATGTTTCAAAGATAAAGGCCTAAGAACATAAAGGCCTATGTCTGATAATTTCCACATTAGCTTCATAATTTACAAGTTTCCACCTAAGCAGGGTCACCATATACAGCTGTGTAGCTTGTACACTACACAACATCAAAGATCACTGTTCACATAGTCTGTGGTATGAATGGCTCCCTCTAGCCTTATGCAGGCACAATACACATCTTTATATGTGGCATCCCTGCATTCAAATCCTTGTGTCACTTGTTTATTGGGCTGATAGTCCTATCCAATTTCAGAAGCTGTGTATCTACTTTCTCAGGCTGTTTAGTCTTCCAGTGTAAGTTTTTCCCTATTAGCGAAAAAGTGGTCCTGGAATATCATTACCCTTTAGTTGCCTTAAGCCTAAGGACCCAATCTCTGAGGTCTTTTTCCATCGAGCCTCTTCTGGAGGCATAAAAAAAGGAGGGGGGGGCGGGCAGCATATGTCTCAGATCAACCAGTCAGGTTTTCCTTCCATAGGCTGTCATCAACCAAATGCATGTGATTCCTCTCCTTCTTCAAAGTGTCTCTTCATCCCAATAAAGACTCTTGGCTTAAGTAGTCATCAAGTCCTTCCTACTGTCAATGATTCAGCTCCATTAATACCTGTCATTGCTAATGAGGTCTCCTCACCCCATTCTTTTACTCCATCCATTTTTTTCTTAAATATTTTATTTACTTATTTGACAGAGACAGCGAAAGCACAAGCAGGCAGAGCGGCAGGCAGAGGGAGAGGGAAGAGCAGAGAAGCAGACTCTCCATTGAGCAGGGAGCCAGATGTGGGGCTCAGTCCCAGGATCCTGGGATCGTGACTGGAGCTCAAGGCAGATATTTAACTGACTGAGCCACCCAGATGCACCTCATCCCATCTACTCTTAAGGAATGCTTGTGTTGCCTTTTCAGATAATAATAATAAGGGGTAACATAATCATGTACTGACTACCTGCCATTGTGCTCTTGTTCCCTTCTTAAATATGAGGGACTTGAACTAAGACACTAAGTAGGTCAGGTCAGAGCTGGCATAGAATCCAGGATTTGTCATCTCCAAAACCTTTCCTCTAAGTCATGCCACTGGGGATTTCATGACTCTGGCCTGAGCAGAGAATACCCAGCTCTGAACAAAGATATGTGGGCACGGGGGCCAGTTCTTAATGTCTTTCCGTCAATGTGGTATTCTTCAATTATCGGGTCATCATTGATTTAAAAGACAATCTGTTGAAGGGTGAGTGGGAGCCCACCAGTGAAGGTTCTTAATCTCTTCTTGGTTGTCATAAGTTATTCACTGTAAGCCCTTGGCTGCCTCCCAACTCAACAAAATGAAAGCACTGTGGTTAGAAAGTCCTACTGCCTTGGAGGGCAGGTCAGTGACAGGAGTATCTTGATTACTTGGCTCTGCACTCACCCATGTGCTCTGCTTTGGCCAAGGGGATAGGAGCAAATGGGACACAAGCTGGAACTCGAAAAGCATGTGTATATTTCTACTTTTGTCCTTAATTCCTGCTACTGCTGAGACAAGTCCAGACTAATCTGCTGGAGGCATCTGAGAAACAAGTGGAACAGAGGCAAGTCATTCCAGTTGAAGCCATCCTAGAGCAGTCAGCCACCAGCTGACAAGTTGGTAGACGGCGGACACATGCATAAGCCATTCTGCGATAAGCTCTACCGAGCCCAGATCAGCAGATCCACTCATAAACTTGCGAAAAATAATAAACAGCAGGGCGTCTGGGTGGCTCTGTCCATTAAGTATCTGCCTTCAATCTCAGGTCATGATCCCAGGGTCCTGGGACTGAGTCCCTGCCTGGGGCTCTCTGCTTAATGGGGAGTCTGCTTCTCTGCTCCTCCTTCTCCCTCTGCCTGTGGCTCCCCCTGCTTGTGTTCTCTCTCTCTGTCAAATAAATAATTTTTTAAAAGATTTTATCTAAAATAAATAAATAAATAAATAAATAAATAAATAAATAAATAATATTTCATTTATTTATTCATGAGAGACACGGGGAGAGAGAGGCAGACACATCGACAGAGGGAGAAGCAGACTCCATGTGGGGAGCTCGATGTAGCACTCAATCCTGGGACCCCAAGATCATACCCTGAGCCAAAGGCAGACGCTCAACCACTGAGCCACCCAGGCATCGCTAAAAAAAAAAAAAAAAAAAAAAAAAATCTTTAAAAAATAAGTAAATAGCTATTTTAATGCATATGTTTTCAGATTGCCTAGGTAGCAACAGATAACTGATACAATGACTGGATTGCTACTGGACCATGGACATCAAAGTATCTTCCCCAAGGGGGCCCTTAGATGTTCTTCTGGAACAAGGTATGTATAACTTTCAGTATTCACCTAAGGCCACCCATGCAGCCCTACCTTTGTTGAGGCTTTTCCTTGCTCAGTCCATGATAGTATTTACTTTTTAGGCCTCTGCCAGTTGACTGGTCCTTGCTGTGCACACTTGGCATATGATTAAGGCTGTGTCTTGGAGCAAAGGACCGCATCCTTGGTGAGGCACTCACGTTTGCACACTGCCTTGCCTCCAAGAATACATCTTTTCACCTACGGACACAGCCTCTGCTAGGGCGAAGTCTTGTGAGGCTGGCACTTTCAGCTTAAAGCCACCTCCTGGATCATAGCACTTAAGGCCCAATCACAGAAGAGTAAAACCAAGCCCCAGGAACAACATAAGCATCTGTAGTCTGCTGTGTTCACAATCCCATGCCTGCGTTGAAGACACATCCTAAGTGTCTCCATTTGTTACTGTGACCCACCGATTACACTCTCGGCATGCTTCCAGGTTGCTGTACCAATTCTCCAGTTGCTGCAGTTTTGTTTTTGTGTGTGTGTGGCGGGGGGAGAGGTGAGGGAGGGCAATAAAGAAAAGCTCCCCTTTCCACCTACTTCTGAACCAACTGAGAAGAGTTAATAAATGGCAGATGGAGGTAGATGTTCTAAAATAAAGTTGGTGATGGAGACTGTGGTTTCTATCTGTGGGAAGGCGAGTTTCTGAACACCAAGCCTCAAATTTAAGCAGAGTCGGTGCCCCTGTTGTAGTAAAATGCACTGGGTGGGCTCCCTTCTCAGTGGGGTGGACAAAACACTTGTGTTTCCTCTACTGGTGTGTCTGGAAGGCATTTCCCCATACTGTCTGTCCTCTGAATGGCTTTCTGGCCATTTATATCTTAGGCCTAAAACTGGCCTTCTCTGACTCCTTGGTCACTTTCTATCATGTGTGGCAATTTTATGACGTGTCTATAAATTCTTTGACATTCCTCTCATCTGAGATGGGGCTTAAGTCCCCCCTGCTGCCGCCACTGCCTTGAATCTGGGCCAACCTTGAAGATTCTGCTAAAACCAACAGAAGATAGCAGAAATAACACTGCATAACTCACAACACTTCTGGGGTCAAGTTATTAAAGGTGATAGAATTTTCGGCATGTCTCCTGGAACACTTGCTTTTGGAGCTCTGAGCCAGCAGGAATGAAGGCCAGCTACCCTGAGTCTTCCATACTGGGAGGAAGCCCACATCACACAGAAAGGCCATGGGCCAGTGCTCTAGTCGGCACTCATAGCCCCATAGCCCATGTCCTAGGTGAAAACCAGCATCAGCCACCAGACATTCACATGAGATGCCTTCAGAGGATTTTAGCCTGCAGCAGCCAAGCACCCCAGTCTTAGAAACTTCTCAGATGAGGTCCTAGATATGAGGTCCTAGATATTGTGACAGAAACAATCTATCTGTACTGTGTCCTGTTAAATTCCTGAACTACCAAATCCATGAGCATAATCAACTGGCTCGTCTATTGCCATTTGCTTTTGGGGTGGTTTGTTATGATGCAGTGTTAATTGGAACACCCTGTTTAATACCTTTTTCATTGCAGTACTTACCATGGTCAGAAATTACATTGTTTATTTATTGATTTATTTACTGATAGCCTATCATTCCTACGGAGATGTGGGTTAGCTCTGCTAGTGCAGGGACTTGTCTATCTTAGGCCTAGAACAGTGTTGGCCCATAGCAGGCAGTCAACAAATATTTGTTAGATGAGTGAATGAATGAACAAATGTCTTTCCCCTTATAGAACAGAAATAAGAGTTTCTGGGAGACTATTTCAATCCTTTTATTCTTCATCTCCAGGCCCTAGGCAACGAAACCAAGGCAGTTTGTGTAAAATACAAAGTAGACTGTTCCTTTTTATAATACCCAGGAAAACTGTCCTGTTAAACATTCAATTATGCATTCAATGCCACAAGCTGAGCACCTGCCCTCACCCAACAATCCAGCCACTATAATTCTCACTAGGGACAGTGAGGTAGATAAAACCTGGTCAGTCTTCAAGGAGTCATTGCCTAAGAGGGTCATGGACAAATTAAAAGCTGGAGAAGTATCCTTACAGAACAGAGTCTCAGTGGCAAGCTTCTTATAAGTCAGGGGCAGTGACTGCTGCCATTTACACACCACCATGTCCCCAGAGCCCCGCTCAGAGCCTGGCACAAAACACGTGCTCAGAAATATTTGTTGACTGTTGAATGGAGGAAACAGAGTTTGTTTGGAGCCAGGCCAAAAGTACAGGCATGCATCAGAAGGGAAGGATAAGTCACTGAGAAAAGGAACTCTCGCTAAATGTCGAAGGAACATTTGGTTTTCGACTGACATACTCTACCGTCATAAAGTGTCATTACAGAAGCCAATTTAAAATACCAAGGACCCTGGCACAAACATGCCACTGTTTTCTTAAAGCAAGTCTATTAAGATGACATGAAGAAATAATGGCATCTGCCTCGAGTTTCAGCTTGGAGATGGTTTTATGCAGTCTCAGCATTGTATCCTGAGCAGTTCCCCTGAGAAGATGCACTGGGGAAGCAATTTGTATCTCTTTTAACTAAGACAGGAAGCCTTGAAGTCTGTGGGTTGTCCACTTCTGTAAGACTCCAGTCCAATCGTAGGGAAAGGTGTCAGATCTGAAGATCTTGTGTGCTGTTAACTGCATGTGATTCTTTTCCCCCTGGTATTTACATCTAAGGCAATGCAAAGCCTTCGATTTTACAGCCAAGTTAGGATGCTGAGAACATTCCTGAGTAGAATGTGCCTGAAATTAATTAAGATATGCAGAAAATTTGGGCACATCACCAGGTGCAGAGAATATATTGAATTATTATTTGTTGAATGAATGAATGAGGATAACTCATAAGATTGCTTTATGTCACCTATGGTTTTACACACATGAAATGCAGTGTCATCTGGCCAAGCTTTCCTAGGACAATTTCAGAGGAATAAAGGGAGTTTTAAAAAAACAACAGCAAGAGCAGTCACTCAGGATTGTTGTTGTTTTCTGCCACATTGCACTTCGGTGGCTACATGGACCATACTTGACCTCTGTCCCCCTAAGTATTACCATCAGAGAAGTCAAGGATGGGACCCAGCCACAATGCAGACAGGAGTAGATGAATCAATGCACAGTCTCACCAGGAGAAAGTGTGTATATCAAAATAATTAATGATCACTGAATATGGTCAGCATTTCAGCATTGCTCTCTTGTGCCATTTAATCCTCAAACACTTGCCTAAAAGTTTTTGTGTGCACACCTTATGTCCCTTTTTGGAAGTGCTATAATGTCTTGGGAAAAAACACAGGTGTTGAAGTCAGAAAGTTCTATGTTCCTAGACTTTGTAAGCCTTAGGTAACTCATTTATAAGTCAGGGAATCTCACACCCATATTGTAGTTAAGTGTGAAGATCACATGTTATAATGTCTGTAATGTAACTTATACATGGTCTACCACACAGTAAGGCAAACAAACGTCAGTAGCCTGTCCTTATTTTTAAGCTAGCATATAAAATCCTTGAAGGCAGAAAGCTGGCAAAGTGCCTTGCATATGAGAAGAATTTATGAATATTTATTGAATGACTGAATGCATGAATAACCATGGGATGAAATAGTGTATTAATCAGGATAACTCTAAGAGCAGAAATAAATATATTTCAGTGGCTTATCAGAATAGAATATTATTGCTTACCCACCTAAGACTCCAATTTGAGTGTTCCAATCAGCAAATGGCTTTCTACCATACGTTGATTCATGGACCAGGCTCTGTCCAACTGACATGCCTTGGGCCTTACAGTTTTTGTAGATCAGCTCTAACTGCTTCCTAACCCAGGTCTGGAAGGGAAGGGACACTCACCTACTTCCATTCACATTCAACTGGACAGATCTGGTCATATGGCCACACTTGAACCTAAAAGAGGCCAGGAAGTAGATCCTTCATTAGGCATGGTGTGCCTTTCAATTACATATTGCATGAGGGGGCCAGTTGTTACTGTCAAAATAGTAAAAAAGAAGAAGAAGAAGAGGAAAAAGAAGAAGAAGAAGAAGAGGAAGAAGAAGAAGAAGAAGAAGAAGAAGAAGAAGAAGAAGAAGAAGCCAGAAACTTAAAGATGACTGAACACATAATAATAGTTTGATTAAAACATATCCCTACAACATGCTTTATAAGAGATAATAATTTAATAATTATTAAGTAATATTAATCATAATTGGCCACATTGGCAGGTACCTATAGGAAACAGGCGACTAATAGTCAAGGGTAGGACAAAGGATGAAGAGGGAAATGTGGCTAATTGGGGAGTACGTAACTTTTTGAGGCTTCTAAAGCAGGGAGTTAAATTCATTGCCTCCTGATGTTCATGTCATAGGCCTTGACTTAACAATAGCCCTATTTTACCTTATTTCACTTTCTTTTGACTTCTTTTAAAAAAGATACTATTTACTTATTTAAGAGAGAGAGAGAGAGAACATGAGCAGGGTAAGGGCAGAGGGAGAGTGTGAGGATCTCAAGCAGACTCTGCACTAAGTGTAGAGCCCAATTCTAGGCTCAATCTCACAACCCTGAGATCATGACCTGAGCTGAAACCAAGACTTGGACACCTTAACCAACTGAGCCACCCAAGTGTCCCTTTATTTTGACTTCTAATTAAAGTATAACATTATCTACAGAAAAGACTAATATCTAAGTGTACAGCTTGATACGTTCTTATAAACTAAACATCCGCGGTGCAACCAGCACCCAGATCAAGAAATGGAACGTTCTCAGCATTTCAGAAGGCCTCCTCATGCTCCCTTCCAGTCTGCTCTTCTAATATTTCAAAATAAGTCAGCAGTCTGAAATTTAAAGTGAAACTTCTTCTGATTTTTTAATGTATTGCGTGATGGCCACGTGAGGGATACTTGCAGACTGGACCTGGTTGAAAGTAACCAGGCCACCAAACACCCTCTCTTCCTTTCAGGCTGGGTGTCTATGATCCACTGAGTCTGACAAGCCACCTCAAAATGTACTGCCTTAACACAACAGACATTTATTATTTCTCAAAAGTCTGGCTGGGCTCCCACAAGCATTTGCAGACATCTGGAATGTCATCTGGAGGCTAACTGGTCCTGGATGACGTCGGATGGGATAGCTCATCTCTACTCCATATGTTCCATCTTCCAGCAGGCTAGCCTAGGATTGTTCACATGGGGGCTGGCCAGAGTTTGAAGAAGAAAAAGTGAGGCAGGAGGAGGCAGCAGGGTCGGACTCAGAGAACATGGGATGATAGACACAGAGGTTGGATTGATATGGCCACAGACCAAGGAATAAGGGCAGCTTGTAGAATCAGAAAAAGGCAAGGAGTGGATTCTCCCCCTAGAGCCTCTGGGAAGGACACAGCCTTTGACTTCAGCCCTATAAGACCCATTTCAGACTTGGAACCTCTAGAACTGTAATATAAATTTGTGTTGTATTCAGCTGCTAAGTTTGTGGTAATTTGTTACGGCAGCAATAGCAAATTGATATGCCAAGCTTTTGCCATCCTGTAGACTCTGCCTTTTGCGTAAGTCCCTGGATGACTAAGGATGTTCTTTCATGGCCAAGAACATTATCACTCAAGAGCCAGAGAGCCAGGCCCTACTTTGTTCCCTGCACTTCGGAGACAGCCCCTCTCTGGCCCCTTCCATCTGTGCCCATCCCCATGGAGCCAGGCATCTTGTAGGCCCACGCTAGCTTCTCCAGTTGGGTCTGCAAAACAGCAGTGGCAGCCTCACCTAGGCATTTGATAGGTGTGCCAATTCATGAGTCTCACCCCAGACCTACTGGATCAGAACCCCTGGGAGTGAGGTCCGGCAGTTTGTGTTTTAACAAGCCCTCCAGGGATTCTGAAGTAGGTTTAAGATTAAGAGCCATTGCTACTCAGGATGTGGGGCAGAGGGGCGGGGTGCGGGGTGTCATTTCCCAGGGTCTGTCCTTCCTCAGAGTGGACCATACTAAAATGTATGCATCCTGGTAATGTAGTTTTGGAATGTAGGTGAAGTTTAGTGGGGTGAGGTCCAGAGCTGAGAGGCAAGAAAGAATTCGTGAGATGTTTTTTTGGTACAAAAAGGTGGTTTTATTAAAGCATGGGGACAGGACCCGTGGGCAGAAAGAGCTGCACTGGGATGGTGAGGGGTGACTGATTATATACTTGGGAGTTGGGGGAGGTAAGGACAAAGGGAGGTGTGCAAAAGGATACCAGAGGCCTTGTTATTGTCCAGCTAAAGTTGTTTTTCCCTCTAGCAAAACATTAACATGATGACAGTTGGGAGTTTCTTGGAGGAATGTTGTGCTCTGCCTGCCTGAAGTATTTGTCAATGGGCCACAGGTTATAAGGAAATTTTATTTTATTTACATTCCCTTCTACCTTTGTTTCGCACATTACTATGGAGGGGACGGTGATATTAGGGCTCCAAGAAACTGAGTTGGGGGTCTCTGAAAGTTAGGCTATTGATAAGAATGCTTTTTCCTGGTCAATCACGAAGACGTTGGTGAACTGATGGAGACTGTCTTGCAGGACTGTGATGTCTATTAGTTAACCATTTGCTTTTCCCTTCCCTTAGTTTTAGGGCAGCCAGGAGTTCCTGAGGAATGTCACACATATCTCAGGGCAGGGGTGGGGGGTGGTGGGAGGGTGTCAGCTTGTGCTTTCTCCTCAGCTTGCTTTCTGCTCCCTCAGCAAAGAAGAAGAAGAAGAATAGTTACTATATTAGGTCTGATTCTCTAGAAGCAGAGCCTGAAAGGATTTCTGTGTGAGTGATTTACTGGGGAAGTGCTCTCAGGAGGAACCTAGGAGTAGGGAAAGCCAGACAGAAAAGCGGAAGAAGCCAAGCAAGGCAAAGCCCCAGGCTCAACCTGATCCTGAGGGCAGCTCCTGAGTGTGAATTATGACTCATCATCTGTCTGCCTGAAGGCGAGGGAAAGGGCTCTCTCACTGTGGCTCCCTTGTACCTGTGGCTCCCGTGTACCTGTCTTCTTGGGATAACGCCGGGCAGGCAGGCTCCCTGCTGTTGCAGGTAAGGTGGCCCCAGTAGCCCAGGGGCAGGCCTCTGAAGAAGGTCTCAGGTCGGAGAAGGACAAACATTATATGTTCTCATTCATTTGGGGAATATAAATAATAGTGAAAGGGAATATAAGGGAAGGGAGAAGAAATGTGTGGGAAATATCAGAAAGGGAGACAGAACGTAAAGACTGCTAACTCTGGGAAACGAACTAGGGGTTATGGAAGGGGAGGAGGGCGGGGGGGTGGGAGTGAATGGGTGATGGGCACTGGGGGTTATTCTGTATGTTAGTAAATTGAACACCAATAAAAAATAAATTAAAAAAAAAAAAAAAGAAGGTCTCAGGTGCAAGCTGTCCGCGGCAAAGCAAACAGGAGCTAGTGGGTGGACACAGCACCAGCAGCCTGGGTCTCTGAGAACCTGGACAGGACACTGGCACGTCAACTTTGGTTACTCTGAGCTCTTGCTCCGTGCCAGGCACTGTTCTCAGGGCCTCTCTTGTATTCAGTCATCAAACCCTTCCCAGGTAATAACAGTTGCCATCCTCATTTTACAACCCTGTAACCTGAGGCTCAGGAAGATTAAGTAATTAGACCAAGGATCCACTAGAGGTAGGAGGTGGCTGAACTGGGATTCCAACCCAGGCAGCCCAGTCCCCAAACATCTCTACTAATGGCCCCCTCTTGCCTCTGCTGTCTCACGGGTCCCACCTGCCTGCCCTGCCTCTGGCTTCTTATAGGGACAGTACTTCATTGAAGGGCAGCAGGAGGGTGGTTTTCCAGGAAATCAGAATGAGGCTGGCGAAGAAAAGGGAATTTTTTATCAACCACGAGAGAAAATCTTAATCTATATGCTTAATTAGGTCAGATACCCATTTTCCTCTGAGTCTTTTCTAGTTCTTTGAAGTCAGAGGAAGCCCTGGGCATTGGAGAGGGAAAAAAGTAGAAAGAGAATTGGGAGGAAACCTCCCACATACACACAGAGGGGAAAAAAAAAAAATCAATCGTCAATCTTCTTTAAGGATTGAATGCAGATAAAGTCAGCTATCAACCCTATCAACATGGAAAAAAATGCTTAAAATAAAAACTAGGGCAATCCCCTAAAGGAGGAAAAGCTTGGCATCTGTCTAAAGACTTTTCTACCTTGTTAAGAGCCCCACTCCCCTTCTCTTACTACAATACTGGAATTGCTTGCAGTCAATCCAAGGACGACTTCTTCTTCTTCTTCTTCTTCTTCTTCTTCTTCTTCTTCTTCTTCTTCTTCTTCTTCTTCTTCTTCTTCTTTTTTAAGATTTTATTTATTATTCATGAGAGACACAGAGAGAGAGGCAGAAACACAGGCAGAGGGAGAAGGAGGCTCCCTGCAAGGAGCCCAGTGTGGGACTTGAACCCAGGACTCCAGAATCATGTCCTGGGCCAAAGGCAGACGCCAACCACTGAGGTTTAGATATTTTAGGTAAAACGGAAGACTCAAAACATAGATATGAAATTTTCAGAGGGTGTGTGAAGGGTATTTGTTGTGGAACAGCAAGTGTTGGGGGAGTGAGTATAGATGCGGTGGGTCAGAAGGGTCTGTCTTTCCTTGTATGTTCAGCTCGGACGCTTGCTACCATGGAGGCTCCAGGATGGCACCATTTTTTACATTCTTCTGTGATTAGGGCAATGTTCTGTACCTACGCTGTCCTGCACAGTGGCCACTACTCACACGTGACTGTCAAGCATTTGAAATGTGGCTAGTGCAACTAAAGAACTATTTACTTTTATTTCATTTCAACTAATTGTTTAAGTTTAAATAGCCACATGTGGCTAGTGGCCACCCTAATGGACAGCTTAGCTCTAGGCCTCAAACTTTTATACATTTGGTATTTCAAAAAGCACCTAAAAAAAGAGATTTTTTAAAAAAATTTTTTTTATTTTATGATAGTCACACAGAGAGAGAGAGAGAGAGAGGCAGAGACACAGGCAGAGGGAGAAGCAGGCTCCATGCACCGGGAGCCCAATGTGGGATTCGATCCTGGATCTCCAGGATCGCGCCCTGGGCCAAAGGCAGGTGCCAAACCGCTGCGCCACCCAGGGATCCCAAAAAAGAGATCTTTATGTTCTAACCTTTATGTGCATTTGTGCAGATGAAGAAACCGAGTATGTCAGTTAATTTCTGCTGCATAAAATAACAATCGTTTATTTATTTCATGATACCCTTGGTCACAGATTTGAGATGGCCATAGCTGGACAGATTTTATTGTCTCCCAGGGCTAGATTTGTGGAGTTGTGGACAGCTCCAGCGCAGCCGAGAACTGGCTGGTGTAGGCTGGCCTCAGCTCCATGGGGGTCTCTGATCCTCTCAAAGGCTAGCCCGGGATTTTGCACATGCTGGTGGGGCAGGCTTCCAAGAAAGGGAGCCATCGTGTGCAAGACCCCTGAGGCTTAGTCTCAGAACTTCTGCTCCCTTCTGTTGGCCAAAGCCAATCACATGGCCAGCCCAGGGTAAGGGGCCAGGGACAGACTCCTCCTCTTGCTGGGAGACACAGGGGAGTCACACGCAAAGAGTGTGGATATGAGGAAGCAGGAATAATTGTGGCCATTTAAAAAAGTCAGCCACACTGAGGCCTCAAGGGCACAGTGGCTGGCCTGAGGTCGAAAGGAAACGCTTAGTGGGGCTCGGACCCAGGCCCGGGATCTTGACTCGCAGACCAGGGCCAGCCCCAGTTTGGTTCTTGGAACCTCTGTGTAGCCCTTGCCTTTACGGGCTCCAGCTTCCGTGTCTACACAGAGATGGAGAGACTAGTGATTTCTCTGACTGCCCCTAGCTGTCTCAGTTCCTGTGCTGGGCTTGGTGGTTGCCCGAGGTGGGGGGCCAGGCAGAAGCCTGGGTGTGGCAGATCTGGAGGGCCCGTGGGGAAGTCCCGAAGGCTGCCTCTTTTGCAAAAGGAGCCAGAAACTGTCACACATGACAGACGTAAGGTACTTACCAATGGGCTCAGCCTTTTGGAAAGAAGTTGGTGAAAGACTGACTTTGGAAAGGAGAGCGTTTTTTTCTTCCAGGTTCTTCTCATTTATAATCCACCCACTTCCTTTTCCTTTCATAAATATGATGTACGTGAGCGGAGTGATCTGAATATCTTCCTAGCTCCAGAAGCTTGACAATATTTTCACATCGATGTCGCATTCCATAAATCAGGCCCTGCGGCGTAGGGAGGGAGGGAGGGGCCCTAACCCCCCCCCCCCCCCCCACTCCTACAGTGCTGCCAGTGCAGGCTCCTGGGCTGGGCCCGCTCACCTGGCTCACAAGTCCTCACTTGTGAAAACAGAAATCAGTAGAAGGGAAGTTCTTCAGAGAGAAAGGGATTGTGGAGAAGCTAGCGGTACTTGCGGTGAGCTGGAGAGAGAGGGAGAGAAGGGGGAGGAAGAGGAGGAGGGGGGAGGCAGGGCAAGGGGGGAGAGGAAGAAGGTGGGGGGAAGGGTGGGGGGAGGAGGAAGGGGAGAAGGCAGGTAAAGAGAAAGAAAAAAGGAGGCGGAGGAGGCAGAGGAAGCCAGCGTGCAGCTTGGGGGAGGCAGAGACGGAGGGGAGGAGGTGTGGGAGAGAGGGTCACAAGGCCACGGCCAGTTCTGAAGCCCCGGTTTCCCAGGATGCAGACCCCATGGCTCTTTCCTTCCTTCTTTCTCTCTCTCTCTCTTTTTAGTTTTAAAAATCTAATGGCTTTACTAAAGGATTGCTGAACCAGGCAGCACCCCATCTCCGTAAGCCCCCCCAATCCCTCTGCACAGTTCTCTTCCCTCTCAGTGACCTGCCTCTTGGGGGAATTCAGTCCCCAGTGAATGTGACTCAGGTCCAAGGACCCCTGAATTTGTTCTGTCCTCCCAGACTGTGTGCCTTCACTTCTTTGCATGTTTGTCTCTTCACCGACATAAAACGCTGGGCTGTTTGAGGTGGTTTTTATTTTAAACTCTCTTTGGCTAGGAAACTCTGTCTTCAGGTAGATGTTCCTGAAGAAACCACATACAAATCCTGCAGACCAGCAGGACCTCTCTGCTCAAAGACAGTTGGATTAGACCAGATTTCTTAGGTTGGGATCTCTGGAAACAGACCCTGAGACAAGCCAATGTTCTCCTAAGAAAGTGCTCCCAGGAGAGGGTTGAGGGTCAAGAAGGGTAGGGAAGAGGGTGAGCAAACATGCATTCAGGCAAATTCCCTGCCTCTGCCTGATCCTTTGGGGTGTTCTAGAACAGCAGTTAGGCCTCAGAGTTTATCTCCACTGAGTAAGGGAGCTGGGTTTTCATCCTGGGCTGGAGGCCATCAAGAGGATATAACTCTCAGCAACTCCCAGCTGTCTGTGCTGGTGAGGAAGCTGCAGTTACCCAAGGACACCCTCTGAGAGGGGTCATAGGGGCCACTCCTTAGCAGCAAAGCACTGCCCAGTCGGGAACAGGCACAAGGAATCAGCAGAAGGGATCCTAGGGAATTTGGGCAGGGCACCAACAGTGTCTATCATGCCTCAAAAGCTAGCAGTCCACAGAAACTGAGCTGTCTTAGACCACTAAGCCCTTAGAAACCGTCCAGCTGACCACTTGATGGAGTCATATGGTGGTTCCCAGCCAAATCAACAGAACTGTGGGGTAGGCCCACAGAATTCTCAGCTAAATAAGTGATTGTTGTTTTAAGCCATTAAGTATTGGCATGCCTTGTATGCACCAATAACTATCTGATACAGGGGCAAGGAAATGATCTGAACCCAGAGTCTAATTTCTATCCCCCAAAACATCCGTCAATATTGGAGTCAGAATTGGCCTGTATCCAGTTTTTATTTTACTTCCCTTTACAATGGCATTGAACTTCAGAGACATCAGATAGTTCTGCCTGGAAGGAGGCAATAAGAATAATGTCTCTCCAGTTATTACTGAATTAATACTAGACAATTGACCCTTTCTTTCAAATCATCCCCAGCATTTCAAGCTACTATTGGGTTTTAATCTACTGTTTTATCGTCCTTGAGGTCACTGCTACAATGGAATTTGTTCTTGAAAGATAAGTCAGCTTCTTTAAAAAGAAGGCAGAAAATAATATAAAGAAGGAAAGAATAAAATAAGATTACATGGCTAAGCAAAAAAAAAAAAAAAATGAAGGAGAATAAAAGAAAGAAGGAGAAATTAATTGAACTGTGAATTGAATGATTGGCTTGGTGGCCAGCTTCTTAAACAGTTAAGATTACAGTAGGGAAGTTAGGTAACTATATATTTTTTCAGACATTTCCCATGACTTTAATTGAAGTTATTTTTGAGCATCAGAAGAGCCCAAATACATAAGCTTGGTTCAACATGACCTTTCTGGAGATTTTGCTTATTGCACCTTAAGGATATATCTTATTCTGGCTCCAGTGAGGTACCTATCATTCTGCTCAACATCATTCCTCCCTAAAATCACTCCATTTGCATAAAAAATTAATATGAGAAGTGTGGTGAGCCACTAGGCAGATGGAAGCCTTTGACTAATTAGTTGAGAATGGTGACAACTTCAGAGACATGCTTCAGAACAGATTTAGCACTGACACTGCTCTGCAGATATGGGAACACAGTGTCACTTTTCCGGGAGTTGAGAGAGGAGGAGGTACCAGCCTCAGAGAGCCTGATATCCTGGCCTTGGAGGAGGAGCAACCAAGAGTCTCTCCATAGGTGACAGTCATGTTTGCAGAGCTCCCAGAATGCCTTCTCTTGTCTTGTCATACCTTTCCCTTTCCTTTTCCTCTTCCTGACCCAGAGGGCCAGATACCTTCCCCTCCAATCAGCTCCAGACCCCGTCCTTGACTCCTTGCACATACTTGCACATCTAGTACTTCTGCTTCTGGACCATTCATACCCTGATTTAGAAAAGAATCACCTGAAAGGCTCATTAAACCCAGATACCTGGGTCATACTCCGAGAGATTTCATTTAGGTATCTGGGATGAGGCCAGAGAGCTTGCATTTTCAACCAGTTCCCAGGTGATGTTGATGTCGCTGGTGCAGGGACAACATTTGGAATAGTTCTTCCTTAAGGAAATGATATATTGGTCTAAGCACAGTGTCCCAAACTAGCCTCCTGCAGACCTATTTCAGCCCATGAATCAGTTTTCCCTCATGATAGTTTAAAGGGAAATTACGCCAAAATATCTAGATGTTTTGTCTTTTTTTGTGTGTGAACTAAAAATATCTGTCATTGTCAATGGCAAAAATTGCCTTGATGTTAGTACCAGTGTCTCCATTTAGAGGGTACATGGACTCCTCGATTTGCTACAGTCCTCACCATCCCCGTTTACATGATACCAGGCTTGCCCCATCATTTCCTTCATGTGGCTGGTCTCTATTGGTCCCTATATTTGTCCTTAACTTAAATTTGCACAATGCAAATTAATTCGTATTAACCTTTACAGGTAATATATCTGCATTTTTGCAAGGCCTTTCTGGCAATGGTGCCTTAATTCAGAGGTGTGATGCTGATAGTGGAAAACTCAGGCTGCAGGGATGGTGAACTGCACCACCCTTCACCCTTGTGGTGAACTGGGGGGCTTCTCCAAGGGCCTGTGAGAACAGTCCCCTTGCAGGCCTCCAGGAAAAGATGAATCTGATTTCCCAAAAGTTGCTGTGTAATAATTTGGCAATAGATGTGAAAAGACCACTCATGCTCGCTTAGAAAGAATAGCATTTATAAAATGGGATTTTTACTATAATGAAGCTGAGGTACTACAGGCTTAACTTCAGAGATGCAAAACCTTTACTAGTGTTCTGCTTCTGAGAAACACCATCCTCTCCTTCCAATTCTCCTTAATCAGTTCCTTGGAAGGTGCCAAGTATAGTTGACCACAGTTTCTGGAGCATCGCCTGGATTTAAATTCTGGCCTGGCCATTTACTTTCTGTATTATCTTGGTTAAATTAGTGAGTGCTGGAGTGCCTTGGCTTCCCCACACATAAATCATACCAGCTTTGCAAAGCTATATGTGATGTCTAAATGGGATAAGGCACGTAAAGGTTTTAAGACAGCTGATGCCCAGTGAAATGGTTGATAAATGTGATTAACACCTGCTTTCTTTTTTTTTTATTTATTTTTTTATTTATGATAGGCACACAGTGAGAGAGAGAGAGAGGCAGAGACACAGGCAGAGGAGAGAAGCAGGCTCCATGCACCGGGAGCCCGATGTGGGATTCGATCCCGGGATCTCCAGGATCGCGCCCTGGGCCAAAGGCAGGCGCCAAACCGCTGCGCCACCCGGGGATCCCAACACCTGCTTTCTGTTGTAGAAAGTATGTAGGCAGAAGAATCAGTCCAGTCCACTCTCAAATTCCTCTCCCTCTAGGTATTGGTCGTGTGACCTTGAGAAATGTTGCCTTCTCTTTTATTCATTCTTCTGACAAATCTCTCTCTATGTCCTCATTGGTAAAATCAAGATAGTAGTATCTACTTCATGGAATTGTAGAGATTAAACAAGATAATTCATATAAAATAGTGCTTGATATTGAGAAGTACATAATAATATTAGGTTGGCTCACATGATATTGCCATTTTTGTAAGTTAAAAATGGTTGAATTCTAACAATTTTCTGTAGTTCAAACTATACAAGTAGTATTATTCTTGCTTTTAATATGGTGGTTGTTGCAGTTTTATTTCCTGCCAACTCTATAGTGGGTGTATGAATTAGCTTTTGGTGTGGAAAAAAAAACAGCTCAAAGCCCAGAGGGATGAAACAGGAAACTCTATTTCTCATGAGTCTCATGAGCTCCTGGATCAGCTGGGTAGTTCTGCTGCTCTGGACCAGACCTGACTGATCTGGACTGAGCTTGCTCATGAGTCTGTAATCACTCGATAGTAGGGATGTGGCTGGCTGGTCTTGGGTGGCCTCACTCACTTGTCTGGGACAATGAGGATGACTGGACCATGTGTCTCATTCTCCAGCAGGCTAGCCTGGGCTTATTCATGATGTGATGGCAAAGTTCTAATAAGAGCGCTGAGCCTCTTGGGCCCAGGTTTGGTACTCCTATAGCATCCCTTCTGCTGCATCCTTATGGCCAAAACAAGTCCTATGGCCAAGCCCAGAGTCAAGAATTGAGGAAACAGACTCCACCTTTTGGTGGGAAGGACTGAAAAGTCATATTGTCAAGGGCAAACATTCAAGGAAGGGAGGGGAATTCAGGATTTTTTTTTTTTTTAATCAATCAGTCTAGGACATGAGGCATAAATAATACCCATGTTCCTTTGCCTCATCATTTGTATTATTTCTTTAACTTATAGAATGATTTTTGCCAAGCACTAAAAAATCCCCCTGTCTTTGATGATTAAATATTTCTATCTATCTTCCCATCCTTTGGCTTTCCTGGAGGTCTGGAAGGCTCTGGCTGGGATGTGCATGGGTGGTCCTCTTTAACACCATGAAAACTCCATTTTTCGACCTTAAAATACAAGAAGCAGAATCACTTCTGCAAAAAACAGAGTAACTACATAGCAACTTTATTGGTTTACCTCAGGTTTCTTGTTGATGAAATGCACAGCTGCCCTTGATATTCTTTTTATCCAGAACCTCTAATCAGCAGCGAAGACTTCAAAGACACTGCTAAATGTACTGTAGTCATATCATGAAGAGGGGAAAAAAAGAAAACAACAAACATCTGACCTCTCCAATTTTTAAGGCCTCGGTCACAAAGGACTTTATGAAGACTTTACAAAGTCTTTATGGATTGAAATAATAAAGGCTAAAATTGCCGTGTCACTCTGTACATGCATTAAACTGTTTTCTTCACTCACTATTCTGATGAAGGTAATAATAGTATTCCATGTTATAGATTTAAGAAAATGACAGCACAGATCCATTAGAACCTTGACCAGAGTCACCCAGATAAGGAATAAGACAGTCAGGATTTGAACATAGAAACCCTTTGTTAGGACCTACACACTTAATCATGATTAAGTGAGCACTAAAGGTAATGATTGTCCTTTCTCTACCCAAATAATATGAAGAATAAGTCCTTTTCAATTCTACTGAAGACCCAGAAACCATGACTAGGACCAGTGAATCGACAGAGGCAGGCTGTAGCTCAGTGTGAAAACGAAAAGATAGTCTAACTTTTAAGAGCTGCCCATCAATGAAGTGCAGTGTGAGGTAGAGGTTGGCAGATACAACTGAATGTCACTAACACAAGAACTTAGGAATTGGGTTCAAATTCCGGATCTTCGATTTTTTTCTGTGAAAGTGTCTAAGGCATTTTAGCCTTAGCTTCATCATCTTAAAAAACAAATGAAACAAAACAGAACCGTAAGTAACTCCATAAGTTATTGTGAGGATAAAGTAATATATTTAAAGCTCATGATTTATTACTGATCACCCACAAGGATTCATTTCCTTTCTTCTACCATTGTAGGAGTTGCCCAACAGAGCTTCCAAGAGATCTTACAGGAATTGGAGACGTGGGACTACATTTTGTGTCAGAAAAAGCGTTAGTCTAGCTACTTGGTACTAAAAGCATCACCTGGGGGCTTGCTAGATATGCAAATGTATGGGCTCTCCCCGGACCCACTGACCTACCGAGTCTAGTCATCTTGGGGTGGAGCACAGCAATCTGTGCTCCGAGGTGATTCTCAGGCTCCATAAAGCGTGCAATGCCCTGGCCCAGGTGATGTCTCTTCCTGCTTTAATTCTATGGTTCCAGTTTATCCCTCCTCATCACCACCCTTGTAGTAATTGCTACCATGTGTTGAATACCTTGTCTGCTCAAACATGGGAGTAAATACTTGGCATGCATTTATTTAATCCTTGTACCAGTGGGTTTGGTGCTATTATCATCCACACCATACAGATGAGGAAACAGAAGTTAAGGAACTGGCATAGTAGGATTCGCATCTGAATGTGTTTGGAGCTCTGGCCACTAAGCACTCTGCTAACCTAATCACCACACAAGGTCTGTCATAACTCCAAAAAGGACTTAGAGGGGAGCTATTTGTCTTTCAGATCCATTCATCTGATAATGCAATAGAATAAAGAAATTAATCTATGGATCCTAGACAAGTCAGAGAGAGGGCCCATGTGGAAGGTCACTGGCTGATAACCCATGTGGAAGGTCACTGGCTAATAGGTTATCAGGCTAGAAAATGCTGGGATGTCACAGGGCTGTGGAAAAGGGGGTCAGGTGGTTCCTCCCAGGGGTGTGCTCAGCAAGCAGGGACCCAGTGGGTGGAAATGCTGCCTGAAGTGACCTGCAACTGAGAAACACAGCTGTAGGTATTTTTTTTCCTAGCTATAAATAAAAGAATCCTAAAAAGAACAAGGTAGGGGAATAGCAATTGGGAGAGTTTCACTTATGATTTTCCTCCATCAGCTGCTCTGGATAATAAAGCCATGAGTTGGTTTTAACCATTTCCTGTCCCCTGCTACATTTTTTGCTGGTGATGTCTGGACAGGGAACAGGGCTTAAAGCAGAATTTATGGTCAGCTGAGGCTGCAGAAGAGGTGACCATGGCTATCTTTCTGTTCTGTGGTCCTGCATGATGCAGAAGAAACCACAGGCAAAGATCCAGGTAGATTATTGTGTGAAGGAAGAGAGACCTTGTGTCCTGTCATGTCAGGGCCTTTACTTCCCCTTTGCATCTGTTTCCATGCAGTTGCCACTGGCCTCATTACTAGGCACTGCTCATTACAAATGGGGCCTCAGGATACAGGCAATAATCAGGATTTCTGATGATTTGAGAAGGATGTTCCAGGCTTAACTGAAACCACCCTAGTTGGGATGCCTGGGTGGCTCAGTGGTTGAGTGTCTGCCTTTGGCTCAGGGTGTGATCCTAGGGTGCTGGGATTGAGTCCTGCATCGGTTCCCCACAGGGAGTCTGCTTTTCCCTCTGCCTATGTCTCTGCCTTTCTCTGTGTCTCTCATGAATAAATAAATAAAATCTTTAAAAACAAACAAACAGGGCAACCCCCGGTGGCACAGTGGTTTAGTGCTGCCTGCAGCCCAGGGTGTGATCCTGGAGATCCGGGATCGAGTCCCACGTCAGGTTCCCTGCATGGAGCCTGCTTCTCCCTCTGCCTTGTGTCTCTGCCTCTCTCTCTCTCTGTGTGTCTCAATAAATAAATAAAATCTTTAAAAAATAAAAATAAAAACAAACAAACAAAAAAACCATCACAGCTTCAGAATTCCACAATAACACCTGCCATTCCTTTGGCAAAGTATTCTTAGTTTTCTAAAATGGCAAATACTCCTGAGGATGGAAACACACCAAGCCTCCCCTCTCATTTCAACCTTCATGATCCAAAGTCACTTTCAATGATTAGATTTTGATGTATTTGAGGAGAGACAATAAAGAAGCTCTAGATAGTTGCTTCTCTAGAATGTGTCGTTCTGGGTCAGTAGTGTTGTACTCTCGGTGCCTTTTGAAAATGCAGAGTCTCAGGCACTGTCTCAGACCTCCTGAATCAGAATCTGCATTTTAAAACATGTATAGGTGATCTGTGAGCATATTAACATTTAGGAAGCACTCCTCTAGATGTCTGAGACTCAAATGGGACCACATAACAGCTGTGGGGGGGAGGGGAGGGGATCAGAAGGAAATAGTTTAGCCTAGTGAGCAGAGCATACATATTCTGGAAATGTAGCAAATTCCTTACAATGTACATGAAGTAGAAAGCAGCTGAATGATGTTGATCTGATCCCTGACCAGGAGTCAAATGTGGGGACCAAACCATGGACCCCAGTGGGCAATAATGAAGGTAAGGATGATATTGCCTGGCTGACATCTGCTAGGCAATCTAGAACAAAATGCAGGTTAACAGAAAACTTCAAACTGTGATGCTCTGACAAATTATCAGCCATCTACCTAGAGTACATTTTGGTTTGGTTCCCTGAGGAATGTTGTTCACTAGGAGCTTGCCTTAGGTGGAGTCAACCTGTGAACTTCCCAGAGCCTTGCTTTGATATGTGAGGGTCTGGAGGTTCTTGAACTTGAAGGTGAGGAAGGATCACTGTTCCAGGTACCACAGGTGAAGGAGGTATAGGAGACCAGGGCCTATACTGTGGCCTGGGGACCCTCTGTGAAGTTTCTTCTGATTAGTCCAGTCAAGACTGCCATGAACCCTTGAGAAGGCAGACAACTGACCTTGGGAAGTCCGTATGGGCCATGCTGCTTCTTGTGCTGATGAAATGGAGAGAAAAGTTCAAATTAAATTACACATTTTCCCCCAAACATTACTGTAAATCATATTTTAGTAATTTCCATGACCTCTCAGAGACTCAGACACTCTGGAGCCTTTGTTATACCCAGTGGACCTTTAGCTGACTTCAGTTCTTAGCCTTCCCAGGAAGCGACTTTGCAGCTAGGATCTGAAACACGCAGGGATAGGAACATGAATCTGTGGGGATTCACACTGCATTTGCACATGCATCCATACAAGGAAGTGACTCTGTAATCCACATTGACCTCAGGATGGCTTAGGGTTCCAGGTTAGGATGTCTCATCTTCCATGAAATGGAACACATCTGTAGGATGATTAGCCTAAACCGAAATGCTGAATCCTAATGAGATACATCGAGACGGCCTCTGTATCCATGAAGTCTTATTGCTAATCTGCACCATGCTATCTCTAGAAGATATAAATATCTTCCCTACCTTTGATATGATCCTCATGTATTTCATTCTGTTTAAAATTCTCAGAGGTTAATCTCTCATACCCACAGAGTGAGTGATTACTGGGGACCCTGGTTGGAGGGGAGCAATTTATAAAATGAAAATAGACAAGCTTTAGACTAAATAAAATAGATATGAACTATTTACTGAAATGAAATGAGAGAATTCAAATGAGGTAATTATCTGGAGTGCAATTTCATCAGCTCTAGATTTTCAGGGAGAGGCCACTTTGCTTGTTTACAGGCAAGGTTCTTATTGCACAAGGTTTAATTGCAGATGTTAATGTGTGTACCTCTTTCCAGCTGTGGAGTCTCACCCACAACAAACCCAAAGATTGTATTTGAACCATGGGCATTTTGGAGCCTCTGGAAGGGTCTCTGTCAAAAGACCTGGACATCTTTCCTTTAATGTCTGCTCTTCACATTACCAGTGAGTTAGACCCAATCTTGTGTCCACATTCCTTCATGGACCCATTTCCTCAGGCATTCTTCTAGAGATTGGGCAGATCCTGCTCTTGCTGAGTTTATATTCTAGTGGGGGAGACAACCAAAATATATTCAATAAATACATACCTAAGTGTGTACATGAGAATAAAAAAGGGCACTAAGATTATAACCAAGGCAGATGGGCCTAGTTTTGGCCATGAAGGTCAGGAATGGTGAACTCCAGACAGAAAACCAAGAGCAAAGGCCCTGAGGTAGAAATGAGCTCACGTGTGTTATTCTTTTTGACAGACTTGTATAGCTCTTAGTATATATGAGGAATTGACTTAAGCATTTTACAAATAATAGATCATTTAATCCTTATAGAAACCCTGTGAGGTTATGCTAATCTTATTTGTAAAATACTACATTTTATAAATGACAACATGGAAACACAGTTTAAGTAGCTCACTAGCTTTAACTCACATAGCTGGTAAGTTGTGGAACAAGGATTCAAACCCAGATCTGTCTCCTGGGTCTGTGCTCATAACCACTCTGCTGGTAGTTCCCAAATTACTGCACATGGGAGCATTTAGGGGATCTTTAAAAACTACTGATGCCTGGATCCGTCCCTTAGCCATTTGGATATAATTGGGATGGGCTGAGAGTTGGACACTGGGATTCTTGAAAGCTCCCAGATGATTGGGATGTGCAGCAGATCTGGAGACCAAGGGTGTTGTGCCATGACATTTAGTATTAGAGTGTTTGAGAACCTGAAAGAACACCAGCATGTTTAGGCTTGAACAAGGGAAGGAGTGGAAATCCTTCCCCTCTGGCCCCTATTGGTTGACATTTGCCTATTTATGCATTTGCCAAAATGCACCCATATACAGAAGAAATGGTTTACTCTTGAAATAAGAGTACCCTGGTCACACTAGTGATACCATTCCCATTAGCAGTTTTCCTTCCTGCAAGGTGTGCAGCCAATTTTTGCCTGACCTCAGAAGAACACCCCACAAAGGCCATCAGAGGCCAGCTCTTCTGGGGTAGGAGCAGGTCAGGCTGAACTAATCCCTGAACCCAGTAATACTGGCCCATTACCTTTGAGAGAGCCCATTTTATATTTTTTGCATAAGTTGATGCTTAGAGTGGACCCTGGTGGTTTCTCTCCATACTAATGCCTTCGTTCACTCTTGTGCTATAAATTACTCTTCCATTTATCAGAAAGTTAGGTGAAACCAGCTAGTAATAGACTCTAAGCTGTGGGGGAAAGTCTACATTGTGTCTTGAATTGGGGTCAAAGGCAGTGTGGAAACTTAGGGAGGCACTAGATAATTTATTTTGTCAATAGGCACCATGGAACTGGGAAGGGACAAGAATTGTGTCATTGATTCCAATATTTGGCTCAGACATATTCCTAATATCTCACCAAGATAGGAATTAGGACTATTTTTTTGGTGCCAAGATTCTGCTTGGAAGAACTCAGAGCAGGTTAAGTGGTTGCCATGTGACTTTGGCTTGAGTTTTGATTGGTGTGTGGGTAAGTTGTTTTGAACATTTACAACAGGCCTTCCAGAGTATCCCATTCCTGAAAGAGGGAAATGACTGCTCTGGAGACTGAGAGGAAATGCCAATTCAATAAAAGAACAAGGAAGTTAAGAGAACTTCCCGACACAACCTTTGGTGAGTTGTTAAACTGGAATTGGAACTGGAATTGGAAATGAGGGTGTCTTTGCCAGGCATGACTGATTAAACTCCACACCCCTATTCATATGAAAGGAAGCCTTCCAAAGACTCCTAAACAGGCAGTGAAGTGATGAGAAGAGATGATTATGGCACAGATGCCAAGAGCAGGCTCCATATTACTTACAATCCTACAGCACATTTTACGTGATTAAAATGTTTCACAAGGGTAGCAAAGGCTGTGCTGTAAAATGCCCCATCAAAGCCCCAGCTGGTAAGCCAGAGATTATGAAACAAAGCAGCAGGTTAGGAAGCCAGTGTCATCCACATTCTCCATTAATGTTGTATACAATTAGCATTCACAAGTATTGGCTCAGAGCTCACTCCCAGTGTAAGGATTTATGTGGCTTTATATAGTGCCAAAAAGTCAGATATGTGTCAAAGACACTTGATTAGAATCTATCTCTCCAAGAGTCCTAAAAATACGACATACTTAGGACTACAATGACTTGTATTTGCTCCTAACATCAGACACTTTGGACATTTCCTGAAAAGCAATATGTTTAGGTAAAGTTTAAAAATGGGTCATATGTGATAAGTATTATCTAAGTTAATTACGTGACAGGTATCTGTGGATTCCAGCATGTGGGTTGTGGAGAAAGGATTATGGTGAAGGGACATGGGAGGCCTTATTTTCTTGGCAGGACTGGAGAAGGGAGGCATCTAGTACATGTGCATGTATGTGTGTATGTATAAAGATTTGCATACAGACTGTATATATATATACAGACATTTTTTAATTGAATGCAGATGCTAGTCAGTTAAATATAAAGTTTACTGATTTCACACTAGCTTTTTGCCATTTTCTATTTTCTTTTTTTTTCCATTTTCTATTTTCTTAATCAGCAAAGACTAGAATGTTAATAATAACTGCCCTGATCCTTTTCCTTGAAGTAATAGAAATTAATTCCTTGGGTTAATGAAGTGGCAGTGACAAAACCAAGCACAGACAATATGAGAGAATGTACATCTGCCCTCTCTTCCTCCTGGGTGGGAGATTCCAAGGGGAAGAATTCTAGATCTGCCTCAAGATCCTGTACTGAATCAGGCCATTGGGCAAAGCAACAGAGCTGACAGGGCTGACATAGCCAGATCATGCTGGGCTGACAGTGGAGAGAGGGAGAGAGAGAGAGAGAGAGAGGGAGAGAGAGAGAGGGAGAGAGAGAGAGACTATTGTCATAAGACTCTAGGAGAATAAATACCACAACGGAAAGGCTGGCGATGAAGGGTCAATGCTCAGTGGGTCTGGTTGGATGGGGAGTTAGCAGAGCTTTAAGAGAGGCAGGAGAGAGAAGATATTCAGGCAGTTACTTTAGTCCACTTTTATTTTATTTTATTATTTTATTTTATTTTATTTTTATTTTATTTTATCTTATTATTTTTAAAAAAGGTTTTATTTATTTATTCATGAGAGACACAGAGAGTGAGGCAGAGACACAGGGAAAGGGAGAAGCAGGCTCTCTGTGGGGAGTGAACTTCCATTGTAGATCCAGTCTGGCTGATGGATCATATTTCTTTGAATATGAAACCATATAGGAATGAATTTTACAACTGAAACCATGGAAAGCCTTATCTTACATAGATTATAACAGTTCTGCAATATCCATACTTTTTATTTTTTTTCTTGCCTGATACCCCATGAGACTGGAAAGGATAAGTATTGCAGCTAGATAAGCTTTCTGAGCCTAAGGAGTCCAGAGTCTCTCATATGGCAAGTAGATTTGGACCTTGTCATCCTTAATGAACACATATTAAAAGCCTTGGTGTTAATCAGTGTAATTTGCTGGCAGTAACCGAGTCATAGTTCTAGGTAGTAGATCAACAAAGGTCATGAGAGGAAGAAATTAGGTATTATATTTGCTGTCATTTTTGAGCAAGGGGAAGTATTGACTAGAATTTGGAGGGAACAGCTTGCCATTGCAGATGGCCAGCACCATTGTCAAGGGGAGACGAGGGGGCAAGAATTACATGAGGCCATCCAATATTAATTTGGAGTTATGGAAGTCCAAGACACACATGCCAACCATAAGCTCCATGCCATGCTCATCTCTCTGTCAAAGGTGAGTGTGGCCATGGAATACCAAGTGCACACTAGTGACCATGGTCAAGAGGAAGGTAAAGGGCTATGAAGGAAATTTATAATGCTCTGCCTCACCATACACAAGACTGAGTTTATATCATACCAGAGGAAGTCATGCCAAGTGGAAACCCCAAGGGCCCAAGAGACTTGATTAGATTTTCCTTCATTATTTGCTCTCAGAGCATCCTGTAATTTCCATTCCTAGCACTCCTTGCAATTACAAGTAGTTATTAAGTAGTTATTTGTTAATGTTTTTCTCTTTAGATTGTAAGTTCCATGTGAGCAGGGCTAATCTTGTTTATGGATGTATCCTTAGTGCACAGCATGGTGTCTAGCTCATGGTAGGTGCTTAATGATTACTGGTTCATTGAATGAATAAAACTAGTGTGATTAAGGGTAGAGCAGGAATGAACACCAATATCTAGGGGATTGATGGTGAAGAAATGTGATCCAAAGGATAGCGGTAAGAAGAAATGGTACACAAGTAGAGTTCTAGGAAAAAACTTCCCATTGAGGGTGAAACTGGGTTAAGAAGAACATTGCGTTATGCTGAGTGAAATGAGTCAAGCGGAGAAGGACAAACATTATATGTTCTCATTCATTTGGGGAATATAAATAATAGTGAAAGGGAATAGAAGGGAAGGGAGAAGAAATGTGTGGGAAATATCAGAAAGGGAGACAGAACATGAAGACTCCTAACCCTGGGAAACGAACTAGGGGTTATGGAAGGGGAGGAGGGCGGGGGGTGGGGGTGAATGGGTGATGGGCACTGAGGGGGGCACTTGACGGGATGAGCACTGGGTGTTATTCTGTATGTTGGCAAATTGAACACCAATAAAAAATACATTTATTATTAAAAAGAAAAAAGAGAAGAACATTGCTAGGTAAGGTGTAGCAAGGACCAAAAGCTTCAGCATCACTTCGGAGCTTGATGGGAATGTAAGATCTTGGCCCCTCCTGCCAAAATAGAATCTGCATTTTAAGCAGATGCCCAGGTGATTTGTGTGCATACTAACATGAAAGAAGCGTTGCTTATGGCATGACTGCTGAGGGCACTCGGAGAAACAGTGGTTAATGAAAATGGAGGCAAGGGGGGATCTGCCCCACTGAAACCACAACATCATAGGTGTGATGTTCAATCTTCAGATAGGGGGAGGTCTCTTGCTGTTAGCACAGGATGAAGATGAAGCAATTTAATGTAGACTTGTCATTGTCAGTCCTGAAGTTGGCCTCTGTGAAGTGACTAAAGACAGCAAATCATGCTAAGTTCTACTGCTATTAACATTAATGACTCATGGTGAAAAAAATCACACCATCCAGGCAGGGAAATGGAATGGTTAAAGTGTAGGGACTTTTGATCCACAATTTATTCTTACTGTTTGGCTGAATTTGAATGATAGGAAAGAGAAAATGAGCATGAATGAAGGAGCCCTGGAGATAAACAGTTGGTTTTACCAATTGTATAGGTCAGAGATATTCCAGCTGCATCTAGTGGAATTTGCAGTTCTTGAGGGATCCCTCAGGGGATGACAAAAGTGTAAAAGGTTGAGGAGGAGACAGGACAAGAGGCCATATTTAACTAGAAGAGCTGTTTTACATGTCTGGGTTCTACCAAATACTTGAGGGATACAATGAGGACATTGGCTTGCATGCTATTTCAGATAGATGACTAAAAAGGGTTTGGTCAATGGGAACAGGTTTAATCTAAACAATTGTAAAAGGTCATGGAGTATTTTCAGACCCCCCCTTGAAGGAAAGCAGAGAAAATACAGAGGTTGGGCATTTCTTTTTGTAGGTACCTATTATTTAACCCAAATATGTAGTACACATGGCATCATTACAACTTGATCTAAGATTTCTTACCACTTGAGCCTAGAATTCCTCTTCGTACATAGCCATAGGTAGTCATTAAAATTGCTTGGGAATAGTACTAGAGTTGAAATTCTTTTACCAATTTGGGTTCTAGGAAGTAGAAAGACATGTCAGTAATTTCTCTAATTGTCTATATTTTAGTAATATAATGATGATTTTATATGGCACAAGAAGTGAGCATTTGTCAATTTTTCTAGCTACTCAGCACCTTTTGGACTCCCTTCCTATCACTGGGGTATTTCCTATCTTATAACTCACACCTCCCCAAGAATGGAGCCCACAACTATTTTCTTCCCATCTACCCTTGCAGATACACAGTAAGTATTGCACCTGTATCAGACCTCTGATTAGAAGAGAGCAGAAAGAATAAGCTGGCACTTCACAGGTTCCATTTTTGGGTAAAGGGAGGCATGAAGGCATCCAGCTTTCTAGAATATTAATGGTGAAGATTCTGGCACTTAGCTACCAACTTTAATGTTGCAAGCTGAAATATCTTAATCCAGTTTCAGCAGGAATGGAATCCTGACTGAAGCAGAGATATCCTGTGCTTTGAGCATTGTTGTTTCCTTTATAGCCTCTAGACCTGATACTCTGGCCCTCCTGCAGATTTTTTAGTACCCGTTAATATGTTTCCTTTCTATTTAAACTAGCTAGAGTGGATCCTGTTGTTTGCACCCAGAATCCTGAACTATGGTTAAAAATAAAAGCTCTAATTCTTAATCTTTCCTTGTGTTAGTTATTGATTTCTGCATAATGAATTATACCATAACTTAGTGGCTTACAACAGCAATAAAAGTGTATTATCTATCACGGTTCCTGGGGTCAGAAATATTCAGGAGTAGCTTAGTTTTGCATTTGAGATATGGGCTTGGGCAGCAGTCATCTGAAAACTTGACTGGGACTGGAAGATCCACTGCCAACATGGTGGCAAGTTGGTTCTGGTGGTTGGTAGTTCTTTTCCTTGTAGACTTGTCTACAGATCTTGACAGTCTTCATTATAAGTAGTTGACTTTTGCCAGAACAAGAAATCCACGAAAGGAAATAGGGAGTGGTAAGGAGAGAGAAAGAGAGGGAGAGAGAAAGAGATGGAGAGAGAACCAGGAAGAAGCTGTCCTTTTTTTTTTTTTTTTTTATTTATTTATTTATTTTTTATTTTTTTTTTGAAGCTGTCCTTTTTATGACCCAGTTGGGGCAATCACACACCATCACACTTCTACCACATTTTATTCATTTAGAAGTGAGTCAAAGCCCGGTCCACATTAAGGGAAGGGGGAAATAGGCCCTTCAGTTTGAATAGGTCAATGCCAAAAAACTGGGGGACATCTTTTAAATGTCAGAAGCACCTCGTGGCTCAGTTGGTTAAGGGTCTGCCTTCAGCTCAGGTCATGATCCCAGGGTCCTGGGGTGGAGCCCTGCCTCCTGCTTCCTGCTCAGTGGGGAGTCTGCTTCTCTCTCTTCCTCTCTTTCTCCCTCACCCTCTCTCTCAAATAAATAAAATCTTTAAAAAAATATAAAACCACCAACCATGCTCTTTGTCATATAAATTTGTAGTGCCTTCCTTTGGTAGGTGAGCTAACCTGCCCTGCCCTACCACTCTGAGCTGAGTCATTAGACTTAATTTGTCCAAAGAGATCTTTGGAGACATGATGATGCAAACAGAGATTTGAAAAATGCTTGCAAGTCTTCACTTGCTCTCTTACATCTCTGCTGTCATCATGATGAATCCAGGGTACCCTACTGAATGATCGGAGCTACATGATATTGAGTCAAGTATATTAGTTATCTATGACTGCATATCAAATTATCCCAAAACTTAGCAACTCAAGACAATAAGCATTTATTTTCTTTCGGAGTTTCTATGGTTTAGGAATTCAGGAGTGGCTCAGCTGGTTGGTTCTGGCTCAGGGTTCTGGCTCAAAGGTTATGGTTATTAGAAGGCTTGGCTGGGACTGATGAGTCCATATCTAACATGGTTCATGCATGTGTGTGGCAAGTTGGTGCTGGATGTTGAGGCCTTGAAGGTTCCTCACCATGTGAATCTCTCCATAGGGCTGACTATGTGTCTTCACATCATGGTGCGGCTTCTACTTAGCTGAGTGGTCCAAAGGAATAATAAAGCAGAATCTATAATGTCTTCAGGAAGCAAACCTTAGAATGACTGTCATCTTTGGAGTATCCTATTAGTTACACAGGACAGCCCTATTTTATGTGGGAGGTGATTGCACAGGGCAAGGATATAGTGGAAGGTAAAAATCACTGGTCACCATCTTGGAAGATCATAACTTTAAGTTGCCACAGTCATTCCAGTTGAGGACAACTTATATCAACCTACTAGTAGCTAGCCAAAGCCCAGGCATGGAAGCAAGCTATGGAAGATAAGCAGAGCTGCCCAGGCATCCCCCAGCTGACTCCAGATGCCTGAGCAATAAATGAAGTTTTGTGGTTGTTTGGCAGCATTATTGTGCATAGCCACGATAATGTGCTGATACAAGCACATTAGTGACACTGGGAGACATTTAGAGGATTATGAATTAGACTCGCAATGAAAATCCCTGGGCTCAATTTTCCAATTGGCTAGTACTGAGATTCATATATAAACAGGATCTCTGCCTTTGAGGACTTATATTCTAATATAATTCACACACATTGAAGCATTTGAGCTATTGATTTATTTGTTTTTCCTGCAAAATAAAGCACAGGAATAAATGCATGCAGTTACTTTTATTCTGAATTTGTTCTCAAGCCACTTTTGTGTGCAGAGAGTAAATTTTTTTTTCCCTTGAACTCTTTAATCTTTTAAAAATTGGCTTCATTAGGTATAGTTTACATATAATAAAATTCACCAACTTTAAGTCTACAGTTTGGTGAGTTTTAATAAATATATATGGTCACATAATCACCATCACAATTCAAATATAGTGCACTTCCATCACTCCCCAAAGTTTGCTCATATCATATTTGCTTTTAAGTAAACTTTTTATGGCAGTAAAATATAGGCAAGTGCAAGCTCGATGAATTTTCACGAGGTGTATCCATCATTCAAATCAGGAAAGAAAACATGACAAACACTCCAGGGGTTCCCACATGTTCCCTTTTTCCAATGGTAACTAGTAATCTGGCTTTCATCATCATAAATTAGTTGCCTGCTTTTGAATGTTAATGTCAATGGAATCATATAATAAGTATTCCATTGCATCTGGTTTCTTTTGTTAAACCCTATGCTTGTGAGATTTTCTCCTATTGCTGCATCTAGTTGTAGTTTGTTTATTCTCACTGCTAGTTTTCCATTGTATGAATATGCCACAATTTATTTATCCATTCAATTCCCGACGATTGCTTGGGTTGTCTCCAGTTTTGGGCTACTATGAATAGACCTGCTATGAACATTCAGTACATATTTGCTGGCATTTTTTTGATGGCTTTGCCTATTTTTAGGGGATAGTAGGAATACAATAGAATCAAAAACTGCCCATTCATTTTGATTATATTAACTGATTTGGGACACTCACCAAAAAAACCAACAGACTTTTCAGAGGACATTTTCCCTGATGAAAGATTAGGCCCCAGGTTTGTATTTGCTTCATTTTATGAGAAAAAGAAAATAAAAGAGTGTGTTTTGAAATTTGAGAGGCAGGTACTTAGATGGTCAAATGGCTCTTCACATTCCAAGCTCTTCACATTCCTTTTCTACCTCTCCCCGCCCCCCCCACTTCTTTCCCACTTCTCTCCATTTCTCCCTTCTTTCTCTCCAGGCATTTTTAAGTACATAGGAATTTCAAAGACAGAGGTGAATGTTCCTCAGAATGGGGACTTCTTTTTTTTTTTTTTTCCATGAAAATGAAGATGAAGTCAAGTGATTTTCAATTTGCTCCAAATGCCTTCTTTTTCTGGGAAATAGTTTTGGAGTTTCATAAACATTGAAACATTTTTGTTGTCTCAAATTTTGTTCTGCTTATTACATCCTGCCAGACAGGTCTCAATAAGCCATAATGAAAGCCACGACAGCCATCATAACCCGCATCCTCTCACATCACTGAGGCTCTGGTAGCCCTGCCATTAGAGGAAACCTAACATTTCATCTGCCATTGTTGGTGGGCAAGTTTCAATTTGGGCTGGCCAGGCCCTGAAATGATCTACAAATGGCAGGTTGCAGGGTGTTATTTTATAGACTATAGGCTAGTGAGAAAGTCCTGTTCCTTTTAAGGAAGCTCATCTATTCAAAATTGAAATCACTTTTGTACAAGGACTGTTGGAGGACAATCCTTCCACATCCCACATGCCACATGTGTTTTAAGGAAAAAAAATTGCAAATTCTAGTTGCTTCTAGTTCTTCGACAAGCCACCAGTTAGCTCATTTTGCGAAACCCTTTCTACTCACGTGGGTGTGTAATAGACATGTGGTCTCAGTGTCCACTCCCCACTGATCCTTTCTCAAGAAGGCTTAATGATCCCATCTGGTTGATCCCTACCCATGACTTTACCCCCTCAGAGTGAGCTTCTATGGGTTAAGTCAACTGCACTTGAAACCTCTGATCTGGTTATCCCTGGCCATTCATCATAAGTCAGGACTTTGGTTTGAGCTATTAGGACAGCATACTGTCCTATTTTGTAGGATTTGAAACTGGAGGTTGGGGCTTAGAGGCTGCTGGCATGGGGTCTTCTCTGAAAGGCTAGGGCTCCGTTGTGAATGGAAATGACACCAAAGAAGCAGTATTTGCCATGTTTAGACTCTATCATTTTTTCACTCTTCTAAGTAAGCTGGAGAGGAGACTTTTTTTCTCCTTTCCTCCCAGTTGTGATCATTTCAGTAAACACAGACCTATTTCTGTCAACTGCACTAAGGACCTGTGAATGGCCATGATGCGCTGACCATGCTTTCATTTAATATAACCTCAAACTGAGTTTGCAAAGGAAGCCTCCAAGTAGCCACATGGGTTGGGGTATGTATTTCTCCCCCTTCATGCAGATTGGACTCTGAAGTACACATGTGAGAAGGCATTCTTTTTGAGGCCCAAAACTCACTCAATAGAATTCGTTTGCATTTCTATTTGAGCAGCCTGGGGACAAATATAGTGAAATGAATAGCCTTTTAATTTAATTGGCTTCCCAGTGTGAATCCAAAAATAGAAGGCACAATCCATCTTGGAATTACTGGAGAAATCACTGAGATCCAAAGCTCAGCACATAACCCTCCCAGAGTGTAAGCATCCTTCCCACTGATGTCAGACCTCCCACAGAAACTGAGGCAAAGCAGGGGTTTAGTAAAGAGGGGGATCTAGTCCCAAACAGGCAATTGTGTCTATTTATTGGTTTTTAGCTGCAATTGCCTTCTCTTCTTCAAATATAAACTATACATTAAAGGAATAAGAAAAGAAGTGCTATTACTTATCTGTGTACTTTTCAAAATCAAAATAGAGTCAATGAAGAGAGAAAAATCTAATACATTTGACTTTTAAAAATGAAACTAGAGGAGAGTATCATAGCACGGCTGTGAAAGCCTGATTTAAAGCTGTCAGAAAGTCCTGACATTTCAATCTTCTGCCTCTTAGCGCTAAGATTCTATTGGAAACTCCTGGGTTAATCTTGCTTTTGGGTTGGAAATGTGGAAAAAAGGAGAGGTATATGCTATCTGGGTTACAGGCCAACAACATTCTCAATTCTTTATACATTTGAAACACAACTGAATAGAAGAATTTTGGCACCTTGTGGTCCCCGTAGAACAGGATTTGGGTGAGGAGGCACATAGGAGGAGGTAGTGCCTGATGCAGAGGGAAGAAGCTGATGGAAAACATTAACCACTGAGGAGAGCAGTGTTTTCTCCAAAAGACTTATCCCATGCTAACTAGAAGAGCCACTTGTGTTGAACTTCTCTGAAATTTCTATTTTTCTCCACTCTCATATAAAAACACATGCCTTGGGGTGAATAACCTGTTCTTTGCTAAAACTTTGGTGGAATTCAAATGCCAATGGGAAAAAAATGATAGAAACATCATCAAAGTAAGTCCTTTTGTTAAAATAAGAGAATAAATTGCATGATTTGTGAGCCAGAGGTTCCCGAGAGGAGAGTACTAGTGTCCTCCAGGTAGCAGAGAGCTCCCCACTTGATTTCAACAATTTTCCTTGTAGTAGCAGAGCTCAGCTCCACCTCAGAAGTGGGATCTGTCCTCACCTGGAGTGGAAGGGGAGAATTCCTATCAGGGAAGGATTGTTTTTTAACCCAGGTTTTATTCACTCCCCCTCCCCTGCCCTCCCAGATCATGGTCCTGAGCAAAACTGTATAGGAGGTTGTAGCAACTTTTGGTTTAGTTGTGTACCTCCTGCCCTCCCCCAGATTCTTGGGTGTGTCTCCTTCCCTTCAGTCTCTCTCTCTCTCTCTCTTTTTAAAGATTTTATTTATATTTATTAGAGACAGAGAGAAAGACAGATAGGCAGAGGGAGAAGCAGGATCCATGCAGGGAGCCTGACGTGGGACTCCTGGATCCAGCCCTGGGCTGAAGGCAGGGCTAAACTGCTGGGCCACCGGAGCTGCCCCCCCTTCAGTCTCTCATCTGGTTCCTTGCCATCCTTACCTAACCCTCTACCTGTGTTCACATCTTCAGTGCATCATCTCGCTCAATTCTCAGAACAACCTGATGAGGTAGGTCATATCACGAGCCCCATTTTGCTGATGGAGAAAGTGAACCTCGGAGAGGTAATTGTCCCAAGTTCCTGCAGTGTTTACATTCTAGTTGGGATTTTCTGAAGACAGAGCAACCTTTACGCCCCTAAGGATTATATCTCTGTAGAGAAATTCCAGGGGCTAGGAGAGCCTGTTGACATTGATGTTCTTGAGGTAAATCACTTAGATCGCTCTACCTGCACGTGCAAGGTCTGCACTTGGCATCTCTAGCTGGGGAGGGGATGATTCTATTTGCATTGAAGAGGTGGCAATGAGCTTTGGAACATTAAAATAAGGACTGATTCTTGGGCTTTGCAAACAAGTCCCTTTATTTTGGAAAACACTTGTCCTCCCTAATGTCAAGGGTGGCATTGAAAGAGGCAGAGCTAGAGGACAGGATAACAATAGAAAGAAGCACGTTTTGCTGCCGTATTCTAATTCAAGGCAAGCCATGCTTTGGGCTTCAGGTTTTTTCCATCTGTGGCATGAGGGCTTTTCATTAGACGATTGCCAAGGCCCCTGTTTTAGCTAAACTTCTGCTTGCTCTTTGAGAAAAGAAATTAATTTTCCATTTAATATGCAACATTTTTTTTCCACTAGTGCCTTTATCTCTCTCACCTTTGGGATCATTCCTGGCTTCCTTCTTGGGCTGTTAATAATTAATAGTGCTAGCGTTTATAAGCCAGTGGTAATATGTTTTGATTTTATCATTTCTTTTCATGAATTATGGATATTATTAAAAAGCAATTTTTTTAAAGTCCAAGAAGGGAATGGAAGTTGAAGGGAGGTCAGAGGTGATGAGAGGGCAGGTGATCCTGCTCCTCCATCATCTGTCAGGTTTAATAAGTAGCTTTTAGCTTGAAGGAGCTCCTGCTCTTTCTCCACATCTCCCTTCGTGGGTGGGAAGACACAGCCATAGCTGGAATATAAATTAATACTAGAGCCTTGAAATCCTCCACCTGCTAGGAGGTCACTGCATAAAGCAGATTTCTCTTAGATGTCATTCAAGAGGGTAAACCCCTGAATTGCTCCTGAGTGAGCACACTCAAATTCTGTATAGATTTAGAATCAGGAAACTCAAGGTTTCATATTGACATTGTCTTTGATTGACCAGCTGTGTGACTTTGAACCCAGCAATGAACCTGTTGGGGCTCCTTATCTCTAAAATGTTAAAATGATATCACACTCATCTAGGTAACAAGAATCTTTTGAGAGTAAGTGTAAATGTTAAAAATAAAACAAAGTAAAATGTCTGATCTTTGAAATACACCATAAAGAGAAGGAAAAACAAGCCATAAACTGAGGGAAAATATTTGCTAAACATATCTAACAAAAGACTTATATCTAGAGTATATAAAGAACTCATATACGCCATATGTAATTTTTAAATGGGTAGAAGATTTGAATAGATACCTTACAAAAGAATATGTATGAATGGCCAATAAGCACATGAAAATGTGTTTAACATTGTTAATTATCACAAAAGTGCAAATTAAACCCATGAGATAATACTACATAATAATTAGAATGTTTCAAATTTCAAAAATAGGAAAGAAAGAAAGAGAGAGAGAGAAACTAAGAAAGAAAGGGTGACAATACCAAGTGCTGGCAATGGTGTGAAATGATTGAAACTCTTCATACATCCTGGTAAGAATATAAAATGGAATACTCATTTTGGAAAAGAGCTTAACAGTTTTCTTATAAATATATACCTACCATATGACCCAACCATTGCATTCCTAGGTATTTACAAAAAAAAAAAAAAAAAAAAAAAATCTGAAACTTTGACACAAGACCCGAATATGAAGCTTTATTCAAAATTACTCAAAACTGGCAACAACCAGAATGTTCATCAACTGGTGAATGGATAAACTAGTAATAGCACATCCATACAGTTGAATAAAAGAATAACAAGGGGTACACTTAAAAGGAATTGAACTCAGAGTACTTATTGTATGATTTCATTTATATAAACCATAAGAAAAGACAAACCTAATACAATACTGGCAGAAAGCAAATTAGTAATTACCTAGAACCAGAAATTGTTGGGTGAGGTTGGTGATTGCAAAGGGACATGTGGGAAGTTTTGGGGATGATGGAAGTGTTTTATATCTTGACTATAGTAGTGGTTACACAGGTGTATACGTTTGCCAAAAAGCATCAAAATATGCACATAAAATGAGTGTGTTTTCACTTTGGGTTTCATTTGAATAATTTTTACTACTAAGTCTTCAAGTTTACTTATCTTTTCTTCTACTGTATTTTGTGTTGTTGCAAACATTGTATTGCATTATGTTTTTCATCTCTGGAAGCTAATGTGAGTCTTCTATTACCTCTGTGTCTTTCCTTATGCTCATTCTTTTCTCTACATTCTTGAATACAAAGCATGTATTTTCCTTGTATATTCTATCATTTGTGTCATTTCTCTATTTCTATGATTGATTTTTCTTCTTTGTATTTTCCTATCTCTTTGCATATCTGGTAATTTTTGACTGGATATCAGACATTGTAATGTTTACATTGCTGAGTACTGGATCTTTTTTTAATTCTTTTAAATATATATGAGTTTTATACTTAGAAATTATTTGATTCATTTGAGACTTGCTTTTAAGCTTTGTTAGACAGGACCAGAGGCTTAACTCTGTGGCTAATTTGGTCACGCTGCAGAGGCAATGTCTTTCTGGGTACTCAACCAGATCTCAAATAAGCATATGCAAACAAATGAGTAATCAGTACTCAACCAAATGTGTATCATGAGGTTTCTCCATTCTGCTGTTGGAAATGGTGATTATTTTTAATTCTGAATAAGCTCTGAGTAATTTTCACCTGCTCTTTTACAGTGGTTCTTTCCCTGGCCTTGAGTAGTTTCCTCCCATGCTGAGTCTTATCAGTATTCAGCTAAGGACTTGATGGGAACCCCATGCAGAACTCTGAAGCTCCCTCCCCTGTTCTCTCTCTCACTGTGCTTCTATCTATTTTCTGGTATACAGCCCTGCAAACTCTAGCTTCCTTGACTATTCCCACCCCCCTTGACTCTGTGAGGGTTCCTCCTCTCTGTGCTAAAACCTGAAAACTCTCCCCAGTTGGTAACCTGTGACAATCACAGATTCATGTTGTTTCTTTCTTCTCTCTTATGAACCACTGTCTTGCCCTGCTTTCTGTCTAGTCTTTGAAAACCATTGTTTCATGTATCTTGTCCAGGTTTTTAAAGTAATCTCTATGCCCAACATGGGGTTTGAACTCACAACCCCCATAAAAAGAGTTACATGTTCTATTGACTGTCAATTTTAGTGCCCCTGTTTTGTCGATAGTTTTTTCAGTTGTTGGGAGAGTTTTTAGTTGTTGGGCATATCTTGTTTTTGTTACTTCATCACAGTTGGAATAAAAAATTTCAAATAAGTCGCATTTTACTTCATGTGATTTATACTTCAATAGATGTCATGATGCATTCTCATTCACTAGGGCTGCACCATAACCTGGATGCTCAGGGTAGCTTTGTAAAGCTTTGCCATGTTGTATAAGGGCTAGAATGTGACAGGAGGGTCTGCCTAGAAATTGCAGAGCAGTGTATCATTGACTCACTTGGTCCCACCATGCATACATCACCCATAATGTTGCTGCAGCCCTTATGGCTCTTACCTTTTCAGAGTTTACTGGCTCTGCATCATTTGCTTGGCAATGCCAACAGGCTGTGAGTGCTGGAGAATCAAATCCTCCCAGAGCAGCCTTCAACTCATGTCTAGGGGGAGTTGCTGTATAGATACTGCAGCTCCCTTGCTCTTCAGGAAGGCAGCTCTGGGGAGCATCTTCTAGATGTTTGCAGAGTTATCCAGCAAGATCAATCTTCAGCTTCTCATAGTGGTAACTTGCTTGATATCACACTTTTTATTCATACCTTTCCTACCCTGTCTGACTTCTTCCTTCTTTCTCCCTAGACCCTTTAATTAGTGTTTCCTGTTGTCACCTTCCAAATAACCCATTTGTAAATGAATCTTTGTCTCAGGGTCAGCTTCTGGAGGGGCCGTAACTGTGACAGTATCCAACTATACCTTAAACAGAATCAGGCTGCCCAGTGGCCAGCCATTCCCCATTAGAGAAGGAGCAGGGACCCCAAGCCTAGTCAGTCTTCAATTCTCTGCTTATCCTTGCCTGTGATCTTACACATGAATGATGTAGCACATGCCTTTGGTGGTAGAAGTATCAAACAATGATCCAGTTCTAGGGGACAATTTTGGCAGTAAATACAGTTTTAAAGATGCCTATTATTTTTGGGTTAGTGGTTGTATTCTAGAAATGTACTTAAAGAAAATAAATGAGGGTCTGTGCATTATTTGGTTCTCAGACTCTGCACTGAAGCTCTGTCTGTAATATCAGAGAAATGGAAGAAACCTTTTTTTTTTTTTTTTTTTTCTGTGAGGCAGCAGCCCTGGGAAGGCCCCAGCACAGCAGAGCCCTCTTACCTGGGCTGCACCTGATTAAGCATTCCCTGCCCTCCGCAGCAGTTCCAGTACATAGAAGTCCCAGGCAACCACTACGTGCACCTGAACCAACCTCAGAACGTGGCTGACATCATCAGTGCCTTTCTGCAGAGCAAGGAGATGATCCCACACTAGCTGTAGCCTGGACCTCGGGCTTTGGAGGCCTCGTGCCCACCACTCACCACCTGGATTCCTAGTTCTCAGGCCCTCCAGCCAGGAGATCAGCAATAGGGTACATGACTGTGATAGCACATTCATATAATGGAATACTTTGTAGTCATTACAAATGCTGTTAAAGGTTATATATTTTGGTAAGAGATGTTCTAGTGTATTATGTGATACAAAAGGCAGGTTATAAAGCAATAAATATAGTATGATCATATTTACTTCTGTTTTGTAGTAAAGGAAATTTCTGTTTGAACTTTGCCAATTCACAGAAAAGCATGGCTCCCATGTAACCTGAAGCCAGCTTGAGCCTCCAACAGCCATACTGGACTCGGTTGAGAACTGTACACCAGTATTAAACTGGAGAAGCAGATGGCCTCATGCAGATGACATCATACTGTGATCATGGTCAATCCCAATGGCAACTTCTCAGTCCCCTTTGTAATAACTGCAAAGTACCATGTGGAGCCTTCCTAATTTAGAAAAGACTGTCTCCCTCTTGCCTTCTATTTGGCTCTCACTACTCATTAGGGGAGGCCTGATGAGCTTCTCCTCCTAGCTTTCCTTGTCTAACATACTAAGTTCATCCTCAGTAGAGACCATTTTGGGTCTTTGGTTATTCTCGGACATACTCGAACGAAGTTGCTCAAAAGTTGTAGTCAAACAAATGTCACCCACAAGTCTTTTCTGAATGCCTTTTATGTGCCTTGTACCTATGCAATGTCTAACAAAATAACTGAGTGACTGACCCATAGGGACAGAGGACCATGAGGAAATCATCTGAATTGGAAATGAAAATTCTTCTACCTTCTACATGCTCTCCTCTCTCTCTCCTCTTTTAGTTTTCTTCTGCCCACATGAGGCACCAGTTGAGCCATAGAGAGGAGAGTAGTGGAGATGGCTCATCCATCTTCAAGGAGAGTATTTTGGGTAAGAGCTTGAATATAAATGAAAATAAATAGTCCAGAGCTTATTCCCTGACTGGGGGTATAAGAGAGATATATAGTCAGAGAATTTTTGAGCCACCTAAGCCAATTAACAGCTGAGGGATAAAACCCAGCGAGATTAAATGATTTTCTAAAGTCTAACAGTTAACAAGTCATGAATAATGACAATTGAATATTTACATTAGATAGAACCTCATATCGTTTCTATTTATTTGTTCATAGGAGAACCTGCCTCTCATTGCATCAGTTTCTATTTAGAGGAGACAAGAGCAGGTGGGTTTGCATTAAAGTCATTCATGGGCTTGAGGGAATCATTTTGAGAAGACAGATTCTATAGCCAGGCCAGGGCGTAGGACAGCCTGAAGGACGTTTGCAAAATACAAAGCCTCACATTTCATCCTTTGCAAGCTCTGAGTCAGCGGGTATGGGATGGGGTTTAGGAAAACAGAGCTTTCGACTGCTACCCAGCTAATTCTCGAGCCAGTCAAATGTTAGACTCCTGGCTTGACCAAGCCTCAGGCAGTGTGGGATCCAGAGGGAATAAAAAATGGGAAGAGAAAAGAGGAGATTGGCTCACAGGATTTGGACCAATTTTTCTTTTTTTCCAGAGTGAATTTTTTTCTACCCTGATTGATGTCTGCCCTCAAATGAAAAAATGGAAACCGCATGTTTATGGGAATTTGCCAGCTTGGGTAGAGATGGACTGGTAAACAGTCTTCCAGCTTCTCCAGGGCACAGATGAAAATAGAACTAAAGGCTACCCCTGTTTCTGTCTCGGTGAGCAGTGCACGTGACTTTGCTCTGTCTCATTGCAGAACAGGGCTGTCGCACATTTAAATAAAATGTTCACCATTTTATTTAAAAGCGGTTTCCCTTCCCTTTGCTCCCACAGAAGCTCAAATCACAATATTTTGTCTCCTTTTCTAATAAAAGATGGAGCTTAGCTATTTGGGAGAACTGACAGGTTTTTCTCATCTTTTGTTTGATTAAAGACTCTGAAAACTTTTAGGAGCCCTGCTGATGGTTTCTTCCCACGTTTGAATGAAAGGCAAAAAGGAAAGGCTGGGAGCCCAGGAACTGGCAGGTGCTCTCTGGGCTGCTGCTAGTTGGCTGCTAGGGAATGGGCTTCTTTACGCTACAAACTTTAGTATTACGGAACTCTAGGCTAATGTTAGGTCAAAATGCTCTTTTACATCTTCTCATCTTTCCAGCTTTGTCAGCTTCAGACCTTGAGCGGGTCACGTACCTGGAGTTGTGGTGAGCCTGAATGAGAGGTTCCACCAATGACACACAGGAGACTCTGCCTCTCCTGGAGACCTTGTGGTTCTAGCAGGAGAAGGAAGCCTTCAGGCTGGGGATTTGGCAAACTTTTTCCTCAAAAGGCCAGGTAGTAAATATTTTCAGCTTTGTTGGCCTCTGTCACAATTATTCAACTCTGCCATTGTGGTGTCAAAGCAGCCATAGAAAAATGAGTGGGTCTGTGTTCCAATAAAACTTTATTTGCAAAAACAGGTGGCTGGGTTGGATTTGGCCTTTGGGCCATAGCTTGCTGACCTCTGGTCTAGGACATTAGGAACCTACAAGCAGAGACAGGGCCGAGTTTGAATCCTAGATGGTCTACTAACTAGCAATGTGACCTTGGAGTAGTTACTGAAACTGTGAGCCTCATCGACTTCAGCAGTAAAATGGTAATAAAATCACTACCTCAAAAAAAGAAAGAAAAGAAAAGAAAAATAATAATAAAATAAAATAAAATAAAAAATAAAATAAAATAAAATAAAATAAAATAAAATAAAATAAAATAAAATAACTACCTCATAGATATGCTGGTAAGAGGCCTGGAATAAGTCCTGGATTGATCTTCAACCACATGTAGGAACCCAGCCAACACTATTACATCACTTCATTTAGAGACCAAACTAGAAATCAGACTTCAGATGCTGGGGCCCCATGGGCTGTATTTAGTTAACTGAGGGGTTTTATTTGGATCACACGGCATTTTAAAGACTTTTGTTATATGAATACTTTTAGATCATATTGTATGCTTTCGATGTGTCTGTCAAAGACTACTTTGTTGTCTTATGGGTGGATAGCCTCACTTTTTAATTAATTTTATTTATTTATTTTTTGGATAGCTTTACTTTTAAAATGTCCTTCCTTATGTCTATTGGTATTTAAGTTTATAAATCCTTGATCGGAAGGGGTCTGAAGACTTTCCCAACTCCAAAAGAATATGACTCTGCCATTCTCCAAGGATGATGCCAAACATTTCACATTTCACATTTAGGAACAAGTCACCCAAAAACAGTGGTTTAAAAACAGCAACAACAACCGTGCCTTACTTCTCCTGAGTCTAGGAGTTGGCCAGGCTATTCTGTTGTCACAGGCTGGGTCCAACTGACCTCAATGGCCTCTCTCATGCATTTGTTGTAAGCTGGAGAATGGCTGGGGTAGGTCTGCCTAAACTTAGACAATGCCACTCTCTTCCATGTATCTCTCCTAAGCCTCCAACAGGTTAGCTAGCACAGGTCCTCAGAGAAGCAAGAGGGGAGGCAGATAACATGCTCGTACAAGCTTCTACTTGGATCAAATTTGCTACTCTCCAATTGGTGAAAACAAGCATTCAGCCAAGTCCAGAGTCAGCATGGGAGGTCACTACCAAAGCCATAGAGAAGAGTGGAGAACTGGAGATACCAATGCAATAAATCTATCGCAAAAACTTAAGTGATGGTTTGTGTGAGGGTAAAGGGAGTGCCATTATTCTCTTTGTTATTACTGAAAAATGTGGTAACTTTCTGAAAACAAAGAATAGGATCATGTTCAGGCAATGGTGAGTGCAAGTGACTTTGAGTATGTGTGTCTGTGTGTAGAAGGGGTGATGTTTCTCCTTCTTTTCTCCTTGTCCCTCAAACCAAGAGCAAAAAGAGAGTTTTGAAGACCTTTGAAAACTCTTCTATCAGCCCTCTGGGGAACTCTAAGAGGATGATTTTAAGGACACTGTTAAGTGGGTGATCTTTCCAAACAAACACTGCTCTCATTTTTGACATCATAAATTGCTTGCATTCTTAGCTTGGGATTCATCTTTGGAGAGGTAGTTATTTATTTCAGACACACACCAAGAAGTATTCATTATAAAAGTGAGAGTGAATAGAAGTAACAATAACAGAAAAACCCCACCACACTACCATCGCCAACAAAACATGAATAGGTTATTTTTGCAAAGTATTGTGAGTTTTCCACATGGTAGTGAAGATAATAAAAGATATGACTCAATATTGATTTTGTAAATCTTTTCCTTTGCATACAGGTGTTGCCGATAAGGTCCCAAGATAAGCATGTGAGATGAAATAATGAAAGCTGAAATGTCAAGACTACTCATTACTTACATTTGTTTTTTATAATCTAGGACTTAGGGTACGATAGGTAAAGAACCCATGTTTTTCCAAAGCACTGTTTTCAATTTTTTAACGGAGATAAATGAACTGTCAGCCCATCTGACACTCACTACATTTGCTAAGTGCTTAGTAACACATGAAAATGATGAGAAGAATGCCAGAGCTGAGCAAGCGGAATCCACAGAGATGAGATTGAGTTCCTTGACGCCTGAAGTGTGGTCCGTGGAGAGACGTCACCACATCACCCAGGAGCTTGTCTGTACCCAAACCTGAGGAATCAGTCTGCATTTTATCAAGACTCCAAGGATTTGTATGCACATTAGCATTTGAGAAGCACTGGTTCCTAATTAATAATGTTCTAAATTAGAGCCTATATCTGGACTTATTAGAAACATTAGTATTGTAAAACATTTATTCGTAGACTACTTTAATAAAGACCCCAGATCTATTACCATTTTGGGGCCTCAGTGTTTATATCCATCAAATGGGGACACATAACTCCCTTTCCTGATTTGCAAAGGAAATGAAGCAATCAAGCCATAGCTATAATAAAGTGCTCTGGAACAAATAAAGAGATAGTGGGTCTTATTTTATTAACAAAGTGCTTCAATCTCAATATTTTAGCTAAGTACAAGTCCTAAACGCTGAGGAAACTAAAGAGGTCAAGAAAACACTATTCTGTCTTCATGCTTTTATGAATATCCAACCATCTATCCTGGGTAGCTGGCCTTCTGCCACACTGAATCTGCTCCGTTATGTCAATGATGGCCCATCACTTCAAAGGAAGGTCTTAACACCTGGCACTTGATTCTAGGATTTTGTTGCTGAAAATGTCCTCTCCCCAGCACTATTAGCCTCGCCTGGAGGCTTATTGAAAACACAAAACCTCCAGCCTGAACTCCCAGTGTCCAGAACCAGAACCTACTTTTTGAAGTGATCCTCCTTGATTCTTGTGCAAATTAATCTTTGAGAAGCACTGATCTAAATGAGTATTTCTCAACTGTCAAAAAGGAAGATCTTCCTCTGCTCTATGGTCCTTCTAGCTGGACTTAGAAGCAAATCGACAGATTTGCAGAGGCAGATTAACAGGAGAAATATTTAATAGGTGTACATGCAGGGAATCCACACAGACATGGAAATTTCAAAGGCAATGAGGCACATGAAGCTTATGTGAGCTAAGCAGAGGGGAAGGAGTCTGTGGATACAAAGGGGAGGAAGGCCATTAGCAGAGAGGTGAGAGGAGACGTTTTGAAAAACAAGGTTGCCTTATTATGCAGATAAATGTCTTAGGTAAAGGGGACACTCTGTTTTTTGTGTTTTGTTTTGTTTTGTGTTTTGTTTTTTGTTTTTGAGACTCTGTTGATAGCTTTCTTCCAGGTACAGGCTCTCCTTTTCAAGGTAAATTTAGGCAGCTGAGGGGGAGACAAACAGCTTTTCCTGCTGGGTATGGATTACTTTTAATTAGAAGTAATCTTTATGCCAAAGTGGCCCATCTTGGGGCAGCCTACCCTAGGTCCCTACAGAACTGTGGCTATACATGAGAATTCCACAGGGGCCTTTATTTTAATTATTTTTAAAAAGATTTTATTTATTTATTTGGGGAAGAGAGAGTGAGAGAGAAAGAGAGCATGAAGGGAGGGGAGGGACAGAAGGAGAGGGAGAAGCAGACTTCCCACTGAGTAGGGAGCCCGAGCAGTACTGGATCCCAGGACCCTGGAATCATGATCTGAGCTGAAGGCAGATGCTTAACTGACTGAGCCACCCAGGTGCCCCCATGGGGGCCTTTAAAGATACCAATGCCCAGTCCCACCCTAAACAATGAAATTAGAATCTTTAGGCATAAGTCCAGGCATCTGTATATTTTTAAAGCTCCTAGATGATACTGTGATATACCATTTGAGGGGTGCAAAGTGAGATCTGGAGAAGAGTCAAGGGACGGAGATCCTTGAGGATCTTAGAGATCCTCGGGATGGGAGGAGAACTGGAGTTTGGGTGCCAGAGGAGTAAGAAATGAGTTAAGGCAGAGGAAGAGGCCAATGCAAGCAGAACCTCAACTGTGAAATGGCTGAGGGGCTTCGGAGGAGAACTAGTCCCCACACTGAATGTTAAATTATATGTGCTTCTGTGATATTAGAGACTTCTGTCTTCCCAGAACTGTAGTAAAGACTCCACGTGGTTGGCTCCTCTTATGGAAAATAAGGAATAAGGGCAGAGCTCAGGGCCTGAGTTTATATAGAAAAGGTAGATTCAGAGTGGGGTGATGATATAGGTTGCCAGATAAAATACAGGACACCTGGTTAAATTCTAATTTCAGATAAACAATGAAACCCTTTTTAGTGTTAGTATGCACTATATGATATTTGAAATACCTGAAATTCACATTTAACTGGATACCCTGTGTTTTTATTTGCTCAATCCAGCAACTTTATGATGAACCCTCAATTGGTTCCTGAAAGGCAGGAGCTGAGGTTCTGAGGCCTCATAAAAAGACTTAGTATTGAGCTGTCAGAAGTCTTGGCAAGGATGTTGTGCTTAAAACGAACGGGGGCATCTTACCTACATTTGGTTTAAATCAGAACTACTTTCTCTTTATGTTTTTCATACTTTTTCTTTGCTCCACGTCTTCCAATTTTCTTGGGTCTCCCCCATTCGCCTTCATCTTCCCTTCGTTTCTTTTTTAAAGCGAACTTTCCTTTGACTGGGTTGTTTATTGTTTTTCCACTGCCCTTCACTTCTGGTAAAAGAGAAGCTCTTATTCCTAACGCCAATTCAAATTCGTTGGTATTTTTGGAACAGCTCTTATTTATTTACCATATTCTAGCTGCACCACAGCCTTGCAGACTTGTCCATAAATTTACATTTCTCAAGTGCTCCATTCTTCTCTACTTCGAGAAGAACAGTTTCCTGAGGCAAGAAAGGGAGTCAGCTCAGGGTGTGGGAGAAACAGATGAGGGTGGAGATGAAGAATAGCAGAAGGAGAACAAGAACTCCGTCTGACACCAGCGCCCACCGACAACCTTCTCTCCCTGTGCTGAGTACAAAGAGCTTTTTCAGATGGGGTGCTGAACGGGCCGGGACCTCTTTCCAAACCACGGAGTCTGTTTACATAGATACTATTTTCTTTTGAAAACTGCCCAAAGTGGAGTCTTGTGAAGCATTTTCTCAAGGCTTCCCCAAACCCTTCCCAAGCTGGGGTGGTATTGGATGTGCAGAAGGAACGAGGGTCAGACACTAGAATGTTCTTTTCTAGCTCGCCTGACAGAAAGGAATGGGATAGAGCAGTGGTTCTTCAAGTGTGGTCTTTAGACCAACAGTCTGAGCATCACCTACGAACTCATTAGAAAAACAGAATCTCAGGCCTTATCCCAGGCTTGCTAACCCAGAAACTCTACGGGTGGGTCCAGCAATCTTTGTTGTAATAAGCCTTCCAGGAGATTCCAATGTATGCTAAAGCTTGAGTCTGCTGAGACTGACAATTTTGGGCAGCCCGGGTGGCTCAGCGGTTTAGCGCCGTCTTCAGCCCAGGGTGTGATCCTGGAGACCCGGGATGGCAGTCCCACGTCGGGCTCCCTGCATGGAGCCTGCTTCTCCCTCTGCCTGTGTCTCTGCCTCTCTCTGTGTGTCTCATGAATAAATAAAATCTTTAAAAAAAGAAGGAATAACAGACAGAAATGACACTTACAAAGCCAACAGAGTCATGCAGAAGGGAGTAAACTATACCCAGAGCAAAAATTTGTTGAAACACCGTTTAACATTTTTATTTAAATATTACATGTACGCATAATAATACTGGCCACTATTTCTGTTTAACATATGACATGCATTGCACTAAATGTGATTCAAACTGGTGCTACAGCTAGCCGCATATAAATGATGGGTGAGGTCCTTGCCAGTGAGACCATAGCTCCAGAACTCGGCTTTGAATTGGCTGCTCTGTAGAGGGGAGCTCTCATCTTAGTGGTTTTGGGCTTCAGCTGCATCCTGGACACACCCAGGAAGATTTAAGAAATTTATACTTGATTCCAGCCCCAGAGATCCTTATATATTAGGTCTAGGGTGTACCCTGAGCATCAGGATTTTTAAGCCCTCCTGGGATTCTAATGGGAAGCCAGGACTGAGGGCTGGTGTCTCATCAAGTCTGTAACTAAGTGTTTCTCAACCCTGGATGCAAATGAGAAGCACCAGTTTCCTCTTTAAATCATACTGGTAGTGAAGGCCCATCTTCCAAGATTCAGATTTAGTTGATCTGGGGTGAGGCCCAAGCGTCAGGTTGTTCCGGTGTGTAGTCAGGGTGGGGGTCATTGCTCTAACTCTTAATGCTGCTGAGCGCCTAGGGGATAGATGAGCTGGGTTTGCAATATGGCCTTGACCCTGACATCACTGCTGATAAAGTCCTCACCCAGAACGACTTCGAGTTGTCTCAGAACAGCAGGAGTCAGACAGTTCAGTTCAGGATTATGGATGATTCAAATAAGGGCTGTGTGTGCGTGCGTGGTAAGTACAGTGTAAGGACAAATTCGAATTAAGAATAAGAGGCTTAATTCCCCCTGTTGAAAATAAAGGAAGAGATTCCTCTTCTCTTCCTGTCACAACATTTACCTTCAGAAATCAAATAAGCCTTTTGTCAGTTTTATGACTCAGGAGTGTTTCTTAAGGACCTGGGGGCCATCTCCTTGAAATGTGGACAGCACCCCTACCCCCCAGTCTCTGTGGGAGGCAGGAGCCTAACTTTGTGGGCACCTCCTTTCAAGTTGTAAAATTATCCCCTGTCATTGAGGCGGGAGTTGGTATTTTGTTCCTCTGGATAAAGTCAATTAGCTAACATGAAGAGTCGCCCCAATTAGCAAGCAAAGTTAGGATGAACTCTGCGTGACGGATCATGCTGTCCAGTCCTCTCACCTGAGGACTCGTTATTGCTAATCTTGAAAGCGTGCCCGTGACCTGGTTGTCCCTGCGTGGCTTCCCAAACGCAAACGGGTGGTGCGATTTCTTTCGTCTTTGAGTCTCTTAGTGGATGGCCTGTGACGCGTATCACATTCTGGTTTCAATCTTATCCAGTAGTAGAACTCTTTTCTTTTTCTACTGACTTTGTGGAGAGGATTTCTGGATTGGGAGAGGATTTATTTTTTATTATTTTTTTATTTTTTATTTTTTTATTTTTTTTTATGATAGTCACACACAGAGAGAGAGAGAGAGGCAGAGACATAGGCAGAGGGAGAAGCAGGCTCCATGCACCAGGAGCCCGACATGGGATTCGATCCCGGGTGTCCAGGATCACGCCCTGGGCCAAAGGCAGGCGCCAAACTGCTTCGCCACCCAGGGATCCCGAGGATTTATTTTTTAAATTATATTTCCCGGACTGTGTGTGTGTGCGTGTGTGTGTGTATGCACGAGCAGACATTGAGGCTGAGGGACTTAACGTGTTAAGATTCCCACCTTCACTTCTGTGCCTCATTTCTTTAGATTTTGTCACTTTTCCATTTTGGATTTCCTTGCAAGGTTTACTTGAGAAGAAGCTTTGCTCTACTTAGTAGAAAGGTTTGAATACCTGTGGACTCAATTTCCTTGGGGTCCCCTCTGGCCCTGCCATTCCAGGAACCTGCGGCTCATGCTAGGACCACAGCCTCCACCATCCTGGAGTCCCCTGATGCATCAGAGTCCCACGTAGATGCAGAGGGGGCTGGGTGTGAGGGCCCAGGGGACAGGGGTGTGCCTGGACTTGCTTCTGGCAGTGGGGTGGCTATAGACAAAGTAGAGATAAGAGAGTGAGGGGATTCAGCAGAAGAGTGATGGTAAAAATGGAGAACTGAGGAATGTTCTTGCACTAGGGAACAGCTCTGTGACTTCCAAAGCCCTAGACACTTGATTCCAGCTTCATTTATAATCGTGTTTTCAATAGTCCTCAGGTAAACAGACTAGAACAATATTTGAATTGACAAGGAATGGGTGGAAGTGTCTGAATTTGACTTGTAGCAAAGGCTAAGAATCTGGCCTGGTACAGTGACCTGTAGAACTGCTTCCGATGGACCCCATAGAGGTTGGAGATTACTAGAGTTGGTGGGGGTTCTCTCTTCTCCTTTTACTCTCACCATTACTGCCACAATTTTAGTGACTCACTGGGGATCTGTGGTGGAGAGAGTGAACACCAGACCTCCCAGATTCTCTCTCTCCCCTTCCACCCACCCCCCAACAAAAAGCCTCATTGTGTTCACTGAATCCTGGTGCCATGAATGGAGCCTTTATTCCAGCCACATTTCTAAGTGTGCTGCAAGTTTCCCTAAGTGCAATGGTTTTGACGTCAACTTCCAAAATCATAAAATAGAAGACTTGGAAAGAATTTCTGAAATGGTCTGATCCAACCTCATTCTCTTCCTTTCTTTTTCTTTTTCTTTTTCTTTTTGATAACACAAAAGAAGAAAAGGAAGATAGGAAAGTCAAGAGATATGTCCAAGATAAAGCAGTTGGTTGGCCAGAGTTAGTTGATCTGTTGCCCCCAAATCTAGAAACATTTGACCAAAACTCAGAAGATTATTTTTTCCCCAATTTTGTCCTGTTTACATTCCTATGGGAGAGATAATGGATGTACAATTCCATTAGTGATAAATGATTTTCTCCTGTCAAAGAAAAGCTTAAAGGTGGGATTCAAAACCCCTGCCCAGTCCCTTGCCCCTCTGCACATCCTCAGTCCAGGCTGAAGTTTGATGTAGAATGTGTTTTTTCAGTGGTATTTCCAGCTTGAAAGATCTCTACCTCTTCATCATTGTTGGAGCAAATGGAGACACATATGTGGGGATGAAGCTGAAATCCTTGCTAGTTAGAAGCAGGCATATTACTTGAGTCTTGGAGCTGCATATTTCTGGCAGTGGCAGTAGACGCCTTGGTGTCTAGACCAAAGTATAGGGCCCTTTGTAATTAGCAGCAATTCTTTTTAGGAAGGAAGCTTATTCTAATGTATCATCTTTTTTTTTTGTTTTTGTGTTTTTTAATTTTTTTATTCATTAGAGAGAGAGAGAGAGAGAGAGCATGAGTAGGGGAAAGAGAGTGAGCAAAGGGAGAGGGAGAAGAAGACCCCCCACTAAGCAGGGAGCCTTATGTGGGGCTCGATCCCAGGACCTTGAGATCATTACTGGAGTTGAAGGCAGACACTTAACCAACTAAGCCAGCCAGGTTCCCCATGTCTCCTCATCTTTGCGCCTTGGTTCCTCTGTCAGGTTCTTTCCTTACCTTAGCAGTTGATGCTTGCCATCCACTTATCATGTTTCACGAAGAAATACGAAGAGACAGAGGCGGAGGAGGATGAGGAGGAGGAGGAGGGTAGAGAGGAGGATGAGGAGGAGGAGGAGGAGGCGGAGGAGAAGGAGAGAAGAGGAGCTTGCTCCTCCCTCCCATCTCCTCCTCCCTCCTCCTCTTCCTCATGCTTCTTCTTCTTCTTCTTCTTCTTCTTCTTCTTCTTCTTCTTCTTCTTCTTCTTCTTCTTCTTCTTCACAGTTTTTATTGAGAAATAGCTGCCATACATCATTCTGTAAGCTTAAGGTGTACAATCATGGTTTGATTTATGTATATTGTGAACTGATTACCTCCATAGGTTCATTTAATATACATCTTCTCATAAGGATACAATGAAAAGAAAGAAAAGAAGAGGGGGGAAATCCTCCATGTAATGAAAACCCTTAAGATTTACTCTTTGCAAATTAATTACGTATCTGACAGTGGTGTTAGCTATAATCATCCTGTTGTATGTTATAACCCCAGTGCTTATTTATACTGAACATTTGTACCTCTTGACCACCTTCCTCCTACTCCCCCTGCCCTCCCCCTTCTGGCTTCTTTTTTGACCTCAGTCCAATATTTCTTTATCTGAGAAGACTTCTGTGAGCTCTTGGCAATGTTGGTGTCTCTGTTGCTTTCTGGATGCACCTTAGTACAGCACTTGTCACAGGGCCCTATAGCTGATAGCTAGATTGTGAAAAAGTGAAGTAGAAGATTCTACTGTTGAATGCATCATTCTAGGTGAAAGACGTGAGACCAAAAAGGCTAGCTACTGTCTGATTCCATTTATATGGCGTTCTGGGAAAGGCAGAACCATAAGGATGAAAAACACATCAGTGGTTCCTTGGGGGTAGATGGAGGGATTGACTACAAGGGACATGGAGGAATTTTTTGTTGTGATGGAACTGTTCTATATTTTGATTGTGGTGGTAGTTACAGGATTGTATGAGTTTGTCAATAGTCATAGAATTGTATGCCAAAAAGGTTTATTTTATTGTGTGTAATTTATACCTTTGTAAATGTGACTACAGAGAAAAAAACAAGAATCGGGAAAATACCAGCTCTTAAAAAAAGTTCCAAACCAATCAAAATCATAAACTCTCATTTAATAACCAAAGTAAAAATAAATATAGCCTTTGTTATTCTGGGATCCCAAGCTATTATGCCTTATTAGAAATAAAGCTCTGGTATCCCTGGATGGCTCTGTTGGTTGAGCCGCTGACTCTTGGTTTTGGCTCAGGTCGTGATCTTGGGGTCATGAGTTCGAGCCCCACATTCGGCTCAGTACTCAGCATGGAGTCTGCTTGGGATTCTTTCACCCATCCTCTCTTTTCCCCCTCCTTTTGCTCTCTCTTTCTAAAATAAAATAAATCTTTAAAAAAGGGAGCGAGAAATAAAACTCCATTTAGCTTCAAAAACTGCCTGAGTTATTTTGGAAATTAGCATGAAAGTCCCCCCAAAATAAGTAGAGGATTCTCTCTCTGGAGCCAATTCTGTCACATTGGCCAAGGAGGCATCTCAGGGGGCTTCAGAAGGATGACTTAAAGTTTAATTTGACCTTGAGAAAATGGGCTTACTAAACATAAATAGTATTTGGGTGGCCTGAGAACCTAAGGAGTTTGGTCTGGTGAGGGGGCCATACACGCTGCTGCAGTTCTCCAGGGGGTTATGTTTGTAGAGTTTGATAGAGGACATTATCACGGCCATAAAGTACAGGCCGTGTACTTTATGGTTCAAACCCGCAGAGATGTGAAGACAAGGGTAACACTTGGCCCCACAGTGAGTGCAAATATGGCAGGGATCAGATGGAGGCCACAACTCAGTAAGTACCTGGAGGACTCTGTGATTTGATAAGTCTGAGGATGGGATTTTCCGCCTGCCTTGGTCAAGATGGACTCAGAATGGGTGACGAGAGTAGAGACAAGGGCCAGCAGAGATGAGTTCGCCCCAGTGCCTGGCCATTTCCTGGGATGCTGATTGAGGTGGCATGCTTATGTGGATGAGACTGGATTTTTCAGAAGTCTGACAGAAATTTAGTATTCAAAGTGGACCCTTTGGGAATCCATAATCATGGATGTGTAGTGAATGAGCCGAATATAATAAGCTTAGCCACACCAAGAAACTACACTTTGTTCTGTTAATTAGCATCTGAACTTTATTACTTGCATTCACCCTGACTGAATGCTGTTTCCAAGCTTCAAAGCACTTAGAGCTGCATTGTCCAATACAATAGCCACTAGCCACACATGGTCATGTAAATGTAAATTTATATAGTAATTGAAATTAAGCACAATTTAGAATTCGGGACCTGAGTTATATTGGTCAAATTTCAAGTACTCGACAGCCTATGAGGTGGCTGCTGTACGGGGCCATGCGGATGGTTAGAATGTTTTCATCTTCGCAGAAAGATCTAGCTGCACGAGGAACTGTTCCCTTGAAGACCTAAAACCTAAAGTGGTTCCTCATTGTCAACTGAATAAAAACACGGAATCCTAAAAGTTCTAGTTCACCTCATGCTCAGCAGCACCCACCTCACCTTTCTGAGTTCTCACAGTGGTTCTCCTGTCCCTGAGATGACAGAGATTTTGCTCTTCCTGATTCTGTGTCCGGATTATTTCTGGTTCATGGACAGTCTGGTTTATTTCTGTCTCAGCAATCATCAGGACTTCTTTACAAGTAGCAAGTATTGAGGGGCTGCTGCCAGCCTGTCCTGGGTTGTACGTTGTTGGAAATCTGGGAAAGCTCCAGGGACTGAGTCCCTCCCTCTTAGAGGGGACCAGAGGCCAGCCTGGGCAGCATGGTTGAGAAGGTTGCCCTTCGCCCTTTGTAGGGTATAGAGTTATACCCTATGCTACTGGCATTATTGTCACCCTCACCTTGTCTTGTCTGCATCTGTCTTCCCTGCTGCCCTTTTTTCACAGCTGTGTCTGTGCCTGTGTTTGCTTTGGGCATGTGGTTAAAGTTATACTGCTTGCAAAGGCAGTTCTCTGGGAGAAAACCCTCTTCCCCAATGCTGTGCTGGTAAATGTTTAAAAACTGACTCTCTGGGTTAAAAAAGGCCTGATTTGTAGTGTTTCCTGAATATCATGGCATAAATTCTCTCACCATGGTCAATTTCAAATTACCAACCTGAAGTCAAGGAGCACCGAACTGGGAAGTATTCCCACCATTTGGATATAATGGCTGCAAATAGCCTCAAGCACATGATGACAGTAAAAGAATTAGACAGTGATAAGCTTTAAGTATTTGTTATTTTTGTATTTGTTGTTATTATTTATTTAACTTTGAGTTTATATAATTAAATTTTTTATAATGGCTGTGTTTAACAACCGGCTCACAGATTTACTGAAAATTTCACAGTTCGGCTCTCCCAGGCTGCCCTGAGCTGGCTCCAGCACACCACTGCCCCCCTCTTGTTCCTGAGGAAGAAATATAATTAGCTTTTACAATGAGTGGTCTGTTCCTAATTTAACCCCTTTGTGTGTCTGGCCGACACTAGGGGAATACTTGAAGATTCATAGATTGCAGGAATTTGCCATCTGTGAGCACCATGGGGCTACCGGATTCAATCAGATCTTCCATCAAGAGAAGTAAATGTGCACAAAGATTTAGAGAATTAAAAATGACCAAGAGCAGAAGTTGCTGCCTTCTCAGAGGGCTTTGCCTGCATGACTGTTGTAAGGGTGAGCCAGAAAATGTGCTGGCTGGGAATGCAGGTGAGCTGAGATGACTCCTGCTGGCTTGCCCAGAGCTTCCTGACCACCTGTTACTATTACTTGAGAAATTGGAGGGTTCATAGTGTGTGCCACTTTCCGGTTTTATATGGGCAGCCCAGTTGTTCTGAAAGCCAGACTCTTCTGTTGTACTTTATTGTACTTAAAAATGGCATTCGGTGCTTATCATTTGCCTATGATTATTTCTCTGATAATTGGGAATTTCTGAAAGTGGGAAATGAGTATTTGGTGTAGTGGTTTCTGCAGTTTCTGGTATGGTGTCTGGTTCAAAAAAGGTACTTGATATATGTGGGTTGAATAAAGGCTGAGAGGCTCGGATACACAGGTTCCGTTTAAGGAAGGGACAATTGCTCCACACTGTTGACTTACTTTGCTGTTAATTATAGGCATGTCATTAAAACTGTTAAGCACCGGGGTCACCTGGGTGGCTCAGTTGGTTAAGTGTCTGCCTGCCTTTGGCTCAGGTCACGATCCTGGGATCCTGGAATGGAGTTCTGTGTTGGGCTCTCTGCTCAGCAGAAACTCTGCTTCTCCTTCTCCCTCTGCCTTCCCTGACTTTCCCCTACTCTTCCTCTGTCCCCCTCCACCTTCTCCTTCTGCCCTCCTCCCTCTACCTTTCCCCCCTTCCCTGCTCATGCTCTCTCATGCTCTCTCTGTCTCAGATAAATAAAATCTTAAACTCCAAACTGTTAAGTACCAAAGGACATACCTGAAGTGTTTTTCTACTGGTTTCCCTACTTACATCTCATGGAACAAGAGGTGAGGACAGCAGAGCAAATAGAATAAGAGCCTGGAATCCGAGAGTTCTGTTGACAAATTCCAGGTCTTCTATTTCCTACCTGCATCATCCCAGATGAGTTCTATCCCCAAGACTCAGCTTCCATAGCCATAGCATGGCAGTATCACTTCTGCTTCACTGAGTGGTCAAAACTGCATGGGTGGATACATGAAAATTCGCTCGCACGTTGCAGACACTCAAAAGATGATGGTTATTAATGAGTTTCCATTTTCTTATCCTTACTCCTTCTCAGTTGCTTTCATTAGAGATAACCTAATATGTGGATACTGTCTTGACCCAGTGGAACCACAATCAGGAAGGGTTAATTCACCCCTCTCTGGTTTCAGGTGCTATGCTATAGGCTAGGGGCAAAGAAATGAGTCAGACACACCTGCTACCTTCAAAGAATTTAGAAATTGGAGGGTGAGTGGAAAATATAGGTAAATTATTATGATACGGTATTAACTAGGAATTTTGCTCCTAGAAACAGAATTTGAAAGGGAAATTGACTAAGAGAAATGCTTGACTATTAACTTTGAACAAATGGGGTTCACATTTCCCAGACCTCTGACCCAGGACCTTTTTTGAGAACTCTTCACATTCAAAACCAAATCCAGGTACATTCCCAAGGTAAGCGGGCAGTACTGTGGTCTTTCTCTGGGTCAGTTGAAAGTAAATGATGGCAGCCAGATATCACTGACTTTTTACCCTTACAGCTTGATTATCTCTGCCAACTGAAAAATAAAGCCAAGGTCTGACCTTTTAGGGTTGTTACAATTTTGATTTTTTTGGGACAGAGGCAGCACTATCATGACTTCCTATTTCCCAATGATGCCACATATCAACTATTCCAGAACCTTTTCCTCTACAAAACAAGAGATCTCCTGCTAAGGTTTTCACAGATCTCTGTGGAGCCTTTTTGGATTTGGACATTTCAAGGAAAATGCACTGAATGTTCTTTCAAACATTTTACTTTTCTACTTTCCTTCTGCAACCCTTACCCTTATTTCCATCTTCAGATCGTTTCTACTTTTATGAAATATGCATTATCACTTCTAAAGCTGGCAGCTCGTGAGTGCGTACTCCCAAGAAGATACAACTTTAAGAAAAATGAAGGAAGCACCCTCCCTCCCTTGCTTCTCCCCGGAATGCTGAGCCCCTTCTGAAACAAATGATCCTCACCTTGAATGGCGCAGCAGGTGTGCAGTTCCTCACCCCAGGAGGCTGAGTGAAGCTTATGCATAAGTTTCTCTAGGGTCTTCTGCATTCGTTTTTTTCTTAAAAGGTTTTATTTATTTATTCATGAGAGACACAGAGACAGAGGCAGAGACACAGGCAGAGGGAGAAGCAGGCTCCACGCAGGGAGCCCGATGCGGGACTCAATCCCAGGACTCCGGTATCATGCCCTGAGCCGAAGGCAGATGCTCAACCACTGAGCCACCCAGGCATCTCTTTCTGTATTCATTTTTGAGTTTTGTAGCATTCAGGTATAGCCTATTAATATCAAAACACTCTGGAAAATGGTGCTATCTTCAGCAGTTCCTCCCACTCTAGCCAGGAATTGTGCAGGGCTATTAAAAACTAGAAAGATCTCAGGGCTTAGAGATGGAGAGGGAGGGACTGTAAAATAACACAAAAGGCCTTGAAAAAGTCCACCTGTGAATTTCATAGAAATTCAGAATTTCTGGCTGCCCCAGATCTGGTGGGGGTGGGGCCCAGAAATCTGTGTCTCAACAAGCCCCGCAGGTGATCCTGATGTACCCTTGACTTTGAGAAGCACTGCGCTAAACTACTGGTTCAACATCCATGACAACTTCTGCAAGAGTAGCAGAAGCCTGGTTTTATAAAACATTAGACTTGCTCTGACATGAGGAGAATTTAGCAAGTGTGTACCCCATCTGCAACACACTCACAATGTTTGTGCTACTAATTTACATTGTGGAAGCATGTCCTTTCTTTCTCACTGTATTGCAGCGTGTCCCTTCCTTGTGGACCTTACAAAAAAAGCAACTTTTGAGACAAATTTTATTAATGATAATTATAAGTGATGCAGGAGATAATTTTTCACATTCTTTTTGACCCAGAAGAAGTCAGTCATAATTCAAAGAGAATCATGAGGGCTTGTCTGGGTAGAAATACAGAATATAGGGGCACCTGGGTGGCTCAGTCAGTTAAATGTCTGCCTTCAGCTCAGGTCATGATCCTGGGGTCCTGGGATTGAGCCCCACATTGGGCCCCTGCTCAGCAGGGAGCCTGCTTCTCTTTCTCATTGTGCCTGCTGCTCCCCCTGCTTTCTCTCTCTGTAAATAAAATCCCTATATATGTGTATATAAATATTTTAAAATATATACATATATGTTTTATATAAATGAGGAATGGCTACTGAATATCTGAGAATTTTATCTGCTTTTTTGCTGCTAAAATAATAGGATAAGAGATTTTTCCTCCTGGTGCTATATTGTGTTTGATGTGTTTGGGAACTGAGTAAAGCAAACTGCACTTTTGGAAAACCACTAGGGTAATGGTATTACTGGAGTGGGTGTCAGAACACTTGAACCCTTGTTCTGTCCTGATGACTCACTAGCTATGTAAACTTGGATAAGTCAACTACTTCCTGAGCCTCTATGCCCTCCTCTGCAAAATGAAGGTATAGTCCCCCTCTCTATTTTGAAAGTGGTTGTGAGGATAAAATGAGAAAATGGATACAAAAATACTACAAATAGGCAGTATACAGGCCCCATAGTACCCTGGAGGCATATGTCAGAATTCTTCTCTGTACCCTTAGCCCTTCTGCTTCCTCTATGTAGAAACAAAATAGTCTGAGGACCAGACTGAGGACCAGAAGGGAACATCTGAGGCCACACACGGTGGCTTTTCAGGGAGCCAGTGGGAAGGAGAATCCAGGAATCCATCCAGAGGTGGCTGGCTTGTTGTGGAGGACCAGATTGAAGTCTATAGGTTTTGCTGCTACCTAGGGAGGCCCACCCAACAGAAGCCTTGGAGAGGAGATGCACATATATACTTGGGGCCTTTGGAGGTACTTTCTGAGCTTGTGACTCTGCTGATCTAGGGGAGAAGACCAACAGACTGGGTTGTTACTGGGCCTTGTGTGGGGAAAGGGTTAGCATTTGCACCTGAGGAGCCCAGCACTGGACTTCTCATTTATAAGCAACGTAGAGAAAACTAGAGGAAGTATGATTTTATACCCAGCCAAGATAGCATAGGCTAGGGCCAGTAATAGGCATCTATTTTCAGAGTTGCAAAGTCCCAGAGAATAGTACGGAGAGAGTATTTCTAGAAAATGAAACTACATGAACCATGAGGGAAATACTCAAGGGCACAGTCTAATGAATGAAGATTGATTCACAACATGGATCTCAAGATAGGAAATATGCAAAACACAGAAGGGCAAGACCAGCAATGGCCCTGCTTTTATACATGTATAATTAGAGGGAATAGGAAAACAACACAACAGATAGCAAACATAAAATAATCTGGGCAAATAAACTAGTAAATAAACTTTGTAAAATAAATTTAAATCAGCTGAATTCCCCTTTCAGAGGAGAGAGATGATCAGATTGTACAAATTGAAAATAATCAACTACATGCTTTTTGGAATTATTGTACATAAAACCAAGTGATAATAAAATACGGACCAAAAGGATGCCAGGAAATCAACTCGAAATGGAGCAAATGGGAGACTCTTAATGTTCAACAAAATGAAATGCAAGGACAAAGCATTGAATAGGGAAAAGGAGAGGAACAGATAATGGTAAAAGTTTTATTCAGCAAAGGAGATACGATAGTTGTAAAGATATATGCATCAAACATCACATCTGCCAAATACAGAACGAAAACAAAACAGACTAGAAATGTAAGGAAACTGGGACAAAGTACAATTAGAAAGCAGCTGTTGGTAAACGGCTTTCTGCATTCCAAATATCAAGTAAATGAAAAGTGAGAAATGATGTGTTGAAGAATATAATCATTAAACCCTAGTAGAAACATGTGAGGATATGGACATGACAAACAGTGAATATAGACCTTTTTCTTTGTGATCTAGAAACAGTATACGTTCCTCCCTATTTTGATGGAACAACTACTAGTATTGATCGTGTATTTAGCCACAAAGAAAATCTTAATGAAATATCCTAAATAGACATTTTATAGACCATATTCACTGATTCAACACAATTAAGCCAGAAATCAGTAATAAAAAGGCCAGAAAGCACATTAACTAGATGGAAGTTAAAAGTATTCTCCTAAATAATTACTGGATCGATAAGGAAATTAAACTAAAATTACACACTATTTGAGGTATTTGGAAAATAGTGTAAAAAAGAACACTTTGTACAAAAGAAAAAACTGTGGGGTGTAGTTAAAGCTGTATTATGCAAAAAGAGCTCTTTATTGCATTTGTTCTTTACGAAGGGTGATCAGTAAGTGAACTTCATTTTCAAATTAAGAAATCCAAAGGACAAAGTAAACCAAAATAAATGAGGAGAACAGATGCGATTGATTTATTTTAAAAAATGGAATTAGAAAAAAAATTGTAGATAGGAAAAATCAAATAAAAAACAATTTCACTGAAGAGATGAATAAGATAGACTGGCAAGCATGACTGGTGAGAAAAAAAAGGCAAAAATGTGCACTGTTTAGCCTGAGGAAGGAGAGAAACCACTGATCTGTGAGAGATTTAAAAATGTAGAATATTATACATAAATCATGTATTGCACACATATTACACATAAATATTATACATATACATAAATACAATAAATGTTATTATCTGAAAAAGTATAATTGAATAAATGGACTCAACACAAATTAAAATATCTGGTTAGGCCAAAAACCAGTAAATTGATGGTAAAATAATTAAATATCTACCATTTTTTTAAAGGATTTTATTTATTTATTCATGAGAATACACAGGAGAGAGAGAGAGAGAGAGAGAGAGAGGCAGAGACACAGGCAGAGGGAGAAGCAGGCTCCATGCAGGGAGCCTGACGTGGGACTTGATCCCGGGTCTCCAGGATCAGGCCCTGGGCTGAAGGCGGCGCTAAACTGCTGAGCCACCTGGGATGCCCAAATATCTACCAATCAAAGAAAATCACTAGGCCCAGATAGTTTTATAATCAAATTTAACCTAACTTTTAAAAATATGAACATTTCTCTGTAATTTAGGTGACTAGAAACTGCAGGGAAATGATAGAAAGCTGTCCAACTCATCTTATTAAATATATATAATCTTAAGACCAAAATCAAGCTCTTAATCAATTTACTTATGGATATATAGATGCAGATTTTCTAAAGTAAAGTGTTAGTGAAGAGATTTCAGTCAAATAGTAGAATATTTATGGCACACCCAAATAGTATTTATTCAAAGGATTCAAAGGGATTTATTTCAAATTTTGAAACATATCACCTAGTTTTTTGCCTCAATAAATGAAAGAGAGGGAAAGCTATATGATTATAGCATTAGAGACTGAAGGAGTACTTTATAAAGTCCAGCATCCATTCCTCTTAAAAATTCAAAGTAAAATTTGGATAGAAGGAAAGAAGTAGGCATGATAAGGACCATTTACTTAACAGAAAACATGAAAATAAATGGTAAAACCTTGAAGCTAATTCCATTAAAATATGAAAAAATTAGGGATAAACTTCTCTTACTATTAAAATTGAACAATGTTTGATGAGTGCTAACTGATGCAATAAAGCCATTTATTTATTTAAAATAAATCAGCATAAATACAGTAGAGAAAGAGTCTCAGTTATTGTATCCTTACAAAATTCAAGAGACCCCAACTAAGATAACTACTAAAATCACTAAGAGAACAGGGAAAATATCCAAGATAAATATACACAATCAATAGCTTTTCTTCATAACTGAAATATCAAGTTAGAAATAGGAAAATATTATTATTTATAATAGTGACAAAAAAATAAAATAATGGAATAAATAAAATGAGAAAAATATAGGTTAGGTGGGAAAACTATAAAATATTACTCAAGGATATAAAACAAGACAAAAAATGAGGAAAATATATTTCTGGATGGGAGGATCAATATCATAAAAATACCAATTCATCCCAATTTAATGTATACAAATTTAATGCAATTTCAATTTGAATTGGATCTGATCAAAATCATTAAATTCCATTGGAAGACTAAATGATTAAGAAATTCTAGCAATTCTGAAAAAGAGTAATGACTAGGGACTTGACTTAGCACTTACTAAAAATGCAACAATTCCTCTATTAGTTTCCTGTGGGTGCTGTAACAAAATACTGCTAATTTGGTGGGTTAAAACAACAGAAATCTAAAGGCGCCTGGGGGGCTCAGTCTCAGTTGATTAAATATCTCTTGATTTAGGCTCAGGTCCTGATCTCCTGGTGGAATGGAGCTCTATCCTGTGTCAGCTCTTGCCCCCGCTCCCGCCAACTTGCATACATGAGCTGGAGCGAGCACTCTCTCTCAGTTTAAAACAAAATAAATAAAATCTTTTTAAAAAGCCAACAGAAATTTATTCTTTCACAATTCTGGAAGGCAGAAGTCTGAAATCATGGTGTTATCAGGACCTGCTCCCTCTGGAGACCAGAAGCTGAAAGAGACAAGGAACAGATGACCAGAAGCTGAAAGAGACAAGGAACAAATCTGTTCCTTGTCTCTTTCAGCTTCTGGTGGCCGCCAGCAATCCTTGACTTGTGGCTGCCCCATTCCTGTCTCTACCTCCCGGATTGCATGGCCTCCTTCTCTTCTGTCTTGGTAACTTCAGTCTCCCCTTATAAGGACGCCTATGACAGCATATAGGGCCCACCCTGATAATCCAGGATAATCTCATCTCAAAATCCTTAACTGAATCATATTTACAAAGACCCTTTTTCCAAAGAAGGTAACATGTACAAGTTCCAGGGATTAAAGTGTGGCTATTTTTGGAGGGCCATTTTTTAGCTTACCATGGCCACGGTAATCAAAACCTGTTGCTACTAGAACAGGCAAATAGATCAACGGACTGAATAGTAGAGAAGTAGAATCATGTACAAATGGTAACTGAGATCAGGACTTGAGCCGAAACCAAGAGTCGGATGCTTAACTGACTGTGCCACCAAGCACCCCTAAAATGAATAATATTTAAAGGAGAAAAATATTGCCTGTGTTTTGGAGCCATAATGATATGTATTAGTCTTAGCTACCACTATTATTTATAGTATATATTTATGAACTGTACTTTTTCTACCTGTGAAAGGGCTATAACATCTACCTCTGTAGGTTGAGGTGATTATATGTTCAGAAATTTTATATTGAGGAGTTGTAGGTATAGCAAACTGTAGAGAAACAGGGGTGGGGTGAGGGCTAGGGTGTATACCTGTAGTTGATTTGAAAAGTAGTTCACATACAAGTATGAAACCTAAGAATGTGTGTATCTAACCATAGGGAATGGGAGGCCAGAGATCCAGGACGGGCTCAAAGCCCCACCTGCACCCCAAATATCTCTTGCTACTACTGCTAGTTGCTAGAAGTAAAAAAAAAAAATATTAATTATATCTATTCCCAACTAATATGGCGATTAGAGTACACTTTTTCTCAAAATGGATATTTTAACTTACTCATCTAACCTCCAATCTTTTGTAAAGTCTTGGATATTTTTTCTTCCCTTACATTTCCTGTTCTTAGCTTCTGGATTTGTCTTGCTGAAAGAGAGAGGTATTTTCTGAATTTCACCAGCAAGGCTGTTGTGGGAATTTCTTAAAGCATTTAGGTTAGGGTGCCTTTGAAATACAAAAGTCACAATTTCCTAAGCTAGTATCTATTAGGTAAGACACATTCAAGTCTAGGAGATTATCGCATCCTGCCCCAACTTTTTCACAATTACATCACTTACTTGAATAATAAATTAACATTACTCTTCGAGAATAGAATGGAAGAGCTGAAAAATTCTTTAATTTACTTCTTCTTATTTCAGAGAGAAAGGAACCAAGGCCAACGATGGGTCAAGTGGACCTACCACTGTTACAGGGCTTGCTCCTACTGAGTGAGGACAACATCTACATCTTCCAAACCCAGTCAGTTCTTTCCCACACACATGGCCCTGCCTAAAGAATGTGAGGACAGGGATCCCTGGGTGGCGCAGCGGTTTAGCGCCTGCCTTTGGCCCAGGGCGCGATCCTGGAGACCCGGGATCGAATCCCACGTCAGGCTCCCGGTGCATGGAGCCTGCTTCTCCCTCTGCCTATGTCTCTGCCTCTCTCTCTCTCTCTCTCTCTCTCTCTCTGTGACTATCATAAATAAATAAAAATTAAAAAAAAAAAACTTAAAAAAAAAAAGAATGTGAGGACAGAGTCTCCTCTAGTCTGGCGGGAATAGTCTATTGTCCTTGTCTCTTAGAGCCCTGAATAGCTACTATTTCTTTTTTTGGAGGTGAATAGGAAGTGTCAGAACTGCATTATCCACCTCCAACACTCTGCTGCGATTCCTTCCAGTCTGAACTCTACCAGTATCACAGAGTTCCAGGCACTTCCAAATACTAATAAAGGGTCTTAGATTAGAATCCACTGACTACCCTGATGGATGGAATGGACATGTAGACCCGACAGGCTGGCTAATAGGGACAGAAATGGGAGAAAATATCCTGACAGAGATATGCTGCTTACAAATTAAGAAGGCACCTGACTGGCTCAGTCCATGGAGCATGCTACTCTTAATCTCAGAGTGGTGAGCTGGAGCCTCAGGTTGGGCATATAGATTACTTAAAATAAGTAAAAAGAAAATGTTTAAGAAAAAGGAAATAACAACAACAACAATAATAATAAACGCTCCAAGAGAGCTGGGGTAAACAGCTGACTTCCTGCTGGCACGCCCTTCCCCTGTTCCTGAGTAGCATGAACACTATGGGGAAATTTTATTTTGGCACACATTGTTGAGGGAAAATAATTTTCCTAATCTTTCTGAATTTAATGTCAGACAACCAGACACATCCCCACTGTCTGCAATTAGAAGGTCAGTCTGGATTTCTCCCATATCACAGAAGCAGTTTATACTTCTGAGAGGTCAGTGGGGAAGGTGTTTCGTTTTGTTTTTACTTTTCTTGAATCACGGAGAGCTTTTAGCAAGATCTAGGCAGCTAGGCTGGGGTCTAACCAAAATCATGTTTATGGTTATCTATACTTGGATCCCCCCCAGAAGCAGACCCTGAGACTAGGATTGGAGTGCAAGTCAATTATGTCGGGTATTATTGTAGGATGTACCTAAAGGGCAGTGAAGGGTTGAGACAAGGAAAGGAAGAAAGCCCAGGATGTGTTAATGACAAACTCCACCTTGAGCAACTATGGCTCTGTACCACGGGGGACCTCTAGGGGGCAGTGTAGAATACTTCAGCGTTGTCCCACCTGAGTGGTGAGAAGCTGGGGTAGTTATTCACCGATTCCCATTCTTCATCTGCTGAGGCCAGTTTCTGGAGGTATTAACTTTGTAGCACTTCTGGCCAGCCCTGTGCGGGGGCAACAAAGAGACAGTCCTTCCACAGGAAGCTGGCAGCTGCTTGCTGCAGGTCACTATTACTGAAGCACCAATATCGTCTGCTCCAATGACCTTCTAAAAAGATAGTTCACACCTTAATTTTCCACACTTTATTTCATAAATAGTTTAGGGCTCATAACTTGACCTCATAAAGATAATTTAGCCTATATTCTTAAGCAGAGTGCGACCAGTAAATTCATTCATTGATTAGCATTCTGTTTTTAGTTCTAATGTGAAGGGAAATAGTATTTTTAATTGAGATTCTAAATCTTGTTGCTATTACCTGAAAATATTGAGACCGGCTGGGTCCTGACCAGGAAGTTAAAGACCCATGCAGTTCACTCCAATTATGACATTTTAAGCCCATATTATCTCATTGGCAGGAAATGAAGCTCCCCACAAACATTTCGCTTTTCAAACTGAGGAGCAATTAGAGCTGAAAAAGACATATAAATTAAAATATTCAGTGCATTTGCATTGGGACTATGAATCACCATAGTTATTCTGCTCACAAAATCCACACAATAGGGTATGGTCCCTTGGATATGTACTTCTCTGGATTTTTCTCTGCCCCCTTCCTTCTCCGTGCTTACTTTTCCAGGGGTAGACCTAAGAATGGAGGCATTGAAATCAATCCTGTTTTGTGTTATGTGAGAATATTCTCTGGCAATGATAGTACTCCTTTCTTTAAGTTGTGATGATTCCCTTCAAATCTGGACTTGCTCTTACATTATTAAGGATGGTTCCATTACATGTTTGCTGCATTGCCATCTGAGGCCTTGTCTCATTGCCAGCAGCTCTCAAATCCTAGCTTTCTGTCTAAGATATAAGGACAGAAATACTATTTATGGGTGATTGAAAAATCACCTTGTTCCAATTGATTTATTGGAGAAATTTCAATCAAGTTTTAGTGCTCATCCCAAGCAGACAATAGTGCTAATAGTATTTAATGATTTATTGAATACTGCCAACTCCAACTCTTTCTCTCAGTTTTTAGTTGGTGCATTTGGGGAATGTTTTAGATGCACTCAGTGCTATTAGAGATATTTGGTAGATCCCAAAACACTCTTTTCTCTTCCTTGCAGTCGATTTAATTGGATGTGTTTTCTGCTAATGTCCACTGGTAGGAAGGCCTGGGGTATCACCTAGGGTTCTGTAGGTCCTCCTGATTGTAGACTGTACTATCAAGATGTTGGGATGTTGAACGAAAAGTAACAAGGACACTCAGAAGGACTAACTAATGATGAGCTAATTATTTAATAACACAAAGTGAACTTATTGACATCAAGTGTGTAAACTCATTTGTGTTATGGAATATAGTTTCTAGGTATGCCAATATTATGTTTCTGATCTAATCTTTTTTATAATGGAGATATATTGTTTGCAAGGAGTAAAATGCATGGATATTAAGTGCATAGACCAATGGGTGTATATATCTATGTAATATACATCCTGATCAAGGTACAGAACATTTTCATCACTCTAGAAACCCTCTCCTGTTTCTAGTCAGCTTCCCCTGCCTTCAATCACTCCTATGCATTCCATCATTACAGAACAGTTTTGCTTATTCTTGAATTTCACTAGCTCCTTTTACCCAGTATTACATTTGATTTTTTAAAAAGATTTTATTTATTTATTCATGGGAGACACAGAGAGAGAGGCAGAGACACAGGCAGAGGGAGAAGCAGGCTCCTTGTAGGAAGCCCAATGTGTGACTTGATCCCCGGACCTGGGATCATGCCCTGAGCCAAAGGCAGATCAAGATGCTCAACCACCGAGCCACCCAGGCATCTCTACATTTGATTTTTAAGATTCACTTGTGTAGTTGTGTACATCAAGTTTGTTTCTTTTTATTGAATAGTCTTCCATTGTCTGATTATATAGTGGTGTCTTTCTCAACTCTCTTGGTGATGGATATTTGGATTATTCTCGATTTTTGGCCAGTATGAATAAAGCTGCCATAAATATTCTTGTCCAAGACTTTTGGTGGGGTTTTCTATTTTCATTTCCATGGAATGAAACCTGAGAGTGAAATTGCTGGATTATGTGAAAGGTCTGTGTGTAAATCCACATTATTTTTATGGTTTAGAAATGTTGGGTTACATGGTGAAATGTAATAGACTTCAAAGACCACTCCTAAAACTTAAAGTGAATTTTTACCTATATATAGTATCCCAGATATTTCTACCTATACACAACATATTATTTAGCAACCTGGGGTGTTGTCTGCTTTATTGGCATGTAAGGGTATGGCCCACAGGCCATTTTGATGAATAAATTCAGCCTGGGATGTCCCCCAAATGCCATTACCCTCTTAAGTGAGAGAGGAACCCATGACATCAATGACTGCTTATTGTACTCTCCTGATTGTGTATTCAGGTCTTTCCCTAGAAGGGGGGGCACTCCTGGGACCAGGTCCTGCGGGAGCTGGAAAATCTGATCCCTGCCCTGATCACCCACAAACATGTGCGTGAAGGGGTGCAGGTTAGATACCGAAACAACAAAGAAAGATACGAAGTCAGGAAAGCTTCTAAGGAGGAGCAACTAAGAACAGACGGAGGTATCTGGATTACATTATAGACAATGAAGATTTGAAGAACTGTATAAAATGCTCCTTTACTTAATTTGCTTTGTTCTCCTTTCTGTTTTCCCTGCAGTGATTTGTAAGAAGTTCCCTAAGTAAATAAGCCTCTTGATGGGGTGGGAGTGGAGATCTTCTGCATTCTGGGGGCTGCATTCTGGGGGCTGCATTCTGGGGGCTGCATTCTATGGGGACAGAGTAGATTGCCACAGAAAGGGAACCAGACTTGGAAATCCGGCCTGTGTGACCTTACAAATTTATGGTTGACAGGCTGATGGTGGGATGTGCTCTTCTGTTCCTAGAGGCTCACACTAGAGAGGGTATGGTAAAAGTCTCCCATTACCACAAACTGACCTACTTCTAACCTTGTGCGGTCCAAGTAGTCTGTGCACTGTGTGACCTTGACAGGTCCTCACGACAATGGGCCTTAGTAGGTTCCATTGGTCAGTTTTGCTTGATGAGTGCAATGCTTGAGTTTTTTGCTGTTATTCAGGCAAAGGTGATATAATTCCTTGATTAAATGACTGAATTTCAGTCTAGGTTCCCTTTTAGCCTATGATTTCCTGCATTGAAGTTCACCTAATTTGATGATGTAGGAATTCTGTTGCTTGGCCTGAGCTTTTGTTGGCATCTCAGTTTGATTAAAATATCGGGAGAGCATCTTGAAATAGAGCAGCCTTTGATGCCCCACTGTCATCAGATCTTTGAGTGGACTCTGTGTCTCCTGGGCACCCCCGCCTCAAATTTTATATCATTTATGGAAACACTGCCAGGTGAGAATGCAGCTTCGCAGAAGATTTGGAGAGATTAATTAAGGCTTTCTGTATCTGGAGGCTGGAGAGCCATAACTCTCTACCTGTAGAAGTCGCAGAGTGTGGCACTTACTGAACATAGGTTACTCAAAGAACAGGTCCCCATGTTTTAAAAAAGTATTAGATGTCAAGCCTCCCTCCCCTCCATTGGTAGAAATTGCAGTTTTAAAAAATTCAATGTTGGACTCTCAGTTTTTTCCAAATTTTTTTAAACCAAGGACTGGACTGAATATATTTGCTTGATCTTTTGTCACCACACGTCCCCAGTCACCTGGTGAGAATGGAAGCAGCAGGCAATTTAATTTGTTCACAGTATAATCTCAGGTCCCTTTGAGTAAGAGCTTTTAGCAGCTCTGGCCCCTAATTGTGGAATTTACTACCAATTTCTAGTCCCTATGCCCTGCCTGTCCGTGCTTAAATAAACTAAAGCTTTCTGCATTCCCAGAAGTGTTTGAAATGCTCAGCTGGGGGTCGGAGGGGGCCAGAAAGAGGGGGAGAGAAATGCTTATTGCTTACTGTTCAAGTTTTCCTCTGGGAAAAAGGAGTGTACAAATTCACACTCATGTTATTCTTCTGTTTCCAGAGTCTGAATCAAGAAAAGGAGAGTAATTGTGATAAAATCAAGGAAAATGTTTGAGGACAGGCATGGGGAAGTAGGAGAGGAAAAAATACAGGGGAAAGCAAAGATCTTGGAAGAGCTGAGGCTGGAATAAATCAACCTATTTTCTCCTGTCCTTTCTTCCTACTTCTCTGCGACTACAGTGAATTTAGTGGCTTTCTTAATTCAGTGATGTTCACATATATCACAGGGCAGTTCTATTTGCTGAAATATTTATTCGCCTTGAGTTGGACTCTATGAAATGTTAAGCACAGACATGGTAACTGATGCAACACTACATTCCTTTGATTTTCTGGAAGCTTTTGCTCATGGTATCAAGACCCCAGGGGGGGAGTGGGACCCCTTCCAGCACCCTGCCCACCCCCATAGCTGTGGCAGTCACACCCCAGAGTTTGGCAGTGACAAGCACAAGTGATTTCTACAACTATCTTATCTTCTGGTCTCTGCAAAGTGCTCTGAAATTCAGCATTTTTCCTTTGTTACTTATTCATTTAATATATGAACTGTAAGACAGAGAAAGCACATTTACAAGGATTCTGGTAAAAGCGAAGTGGTGGAAAGAGTGAACAGATTTATGAATATGGTTTCATTATCAGCTTCCCACGGGAGTTGGAACTCCTTTCCCATTGCTATACAATGAGGCAACATAAAGACTCATTGGGAAAAGGTGTCACAGCATGGGGTGCAAGAAATTTTGTAAGTCCCAAGGCTCTTGATGACCTGTGTTAGGGACATAAGATGACATGATGAATAAATATCTCAGCTTTCAAGGAAATGGTTGATGGTACTCAAATACACCCCCCTCCCCCCATACACACACACACACACACACACACACACACACACACACAATCTTGACATCAGTAAGTTAACACCCACTGGCTTTTTACAGTGAGAAGAGGTGTTATTCAGGAGGCCAAGCAGGTACCTGGGGTCCTGAGACTCTCTACTCAGACTTTCATGGAATCTGATTATTTAGGAGGCTTTGGGGATGAAGGGTGGCATCTCTTTTCACAGCCAAGCTTAACTCTTGCCCCTCTTATAATGTGTGAAGAAAACCAAACATAGAGCGCTCCACTTTGCACAGAGAGCCACAGTGCATCCCTGGTGGAGGAGTTTCCTCATTTATAATTAAAGTCAAGAAGGAAAGTAGTACATGCTTTCTAAGAGAGGGGAATAACCTTCATGCTGAGAAAATTTAACCCTTCACCTAGATGTTGGCATATTTTGGAGGTGGAGATAGGCAAGCAAGGTGGAGAGGGGTCAGAGAACTAGACACATTTGAGGGCAGAATGGTCACAGGAGTATGTGGAAAGTAATGTCATCAAGGTTTGCGTCAGGAGAACCAGAGAACTGAGTCAAAGTCAGGTGAGATTGGAGAAGTTGGGAGAAGAAATGGATCACAGGCGCTAGAATCCGGGTTGGAGATAAAATGTGTGCTTTTGAACTAGCTGGAAACTAGAAGGAGACCAGATAAGGGTACCATTTTGCTCTGATACCACCTCTGCCTTAACCCAGAGTCCAGCATATAGTTGATGCTCAACAAATATTTATCAGTTGAATGATTGTAATAGAAACTGGAGGAACTGGGCAGTATACTAGAACATGTTCTGGGGAACTAGGGCATAAGACAGCAATACTCTGAGTAGAACAGGGGTATCATACAACTTCTGGTTCCACACAGAGACAAGGAGGTCTTTTTGGAACCAAGCAGGAGTTCTAATCCAATGTGCTTAGATTCTGGGTATATATCTCCAAAAAAACTGGAACCAGGATCTTGAAGAGATATCTGTATCCCTGTGTTTGCTATGGTCTTAGTCACAATAGCCAGGATGTGGAAACAATTAAATATCCATGATGGGTGAATGGATAAAGCAAATGTGGTACTGGGCAGCCTGGGTGGCTCAGCAGTTTAGCGCCGCCTTCAGCCCAGGGCCTGATCCTGGAGTCCTGGGATCGAGTCCCACATCAGGCTCCCTGCATGGAGTCTGTTTCTCCCTCTGCCTGTGTCTCTGCCTCTCTCTCTCTCTCTCTGTGTCTCTCATGAATAAGTAAAATCTTAAAAAAAAGAAAATAAAAGAAAATGTGGTATATACATACAATGGATTATTATTCACCCTTTTTTTTTTAAAAAAAAGGACATCCTGCTATATGTGACAACATGGATGAACTTCGAGGATATTTTGCTAAGAGAAATAAGCCAGTCACAGAAGGAAAAATATTGCATGATTCCACTTGTATACAGAATCTAGAATAGTTAAACTCATAGAAACAGTATAGGTTGGTGGTTTCCAGATACTGGGTCAGGGAATGGAGGGTTATTGTCCAGTGGGTAAAAAAGAGCAACTTCTAGAGATCTGCTGTACAACATAGTGCCTATAATTAACAACACTATATTTTGTGGTTAAAGTTTTGTTAAGAAGGTAGATCTCATGTCATGTGTTCTTATCACAATTAAAACAAGAAAAAGTTAGTTGCATGGCTGGCTTGATACTGAATGTCTCATCCTTAGGCCAATGGCCTTTACATTCCTGCTGATTAGACATAGGGCTGTTGTCTGAGCTTGGAATGGAGCAATATGTAGGGCAGGTACAAAAGGCCACAGCTAAACAGATCTGAATAGTGTAGGAACCAGTTTTGCTTGGAACTCAACTGGCTCTGGGCAAACTCATATTTCAGGGCCTTGTTTAAGAGCGCAGGTAGGAAAGGAGATTTAGTGTCACTGTTTTGCCTTCAAATCTTAAGTGGAGTGTGTATAAGAATATGAATATGTATCTCTCTCTCTTTTTTTTTTAATGTATCTCTTTTTAAGAGAGAATTTCAGGTAGAGGGAGTAGACAGAAGGAGGGATTAGAGAAACACTCATTCCTGGGGATACACAGAGATATAGAGAGATAGTAAGATAGAGAGATACAGAGGTATTTAGACACACAAACAGAACAAGAAAAATGAAGGTATAGAAAGAGTCAAGGACAGCCTAGTGGAATTTCTTCCTCCCTTCTGCCCACAATTACTCATATGGTTGGCATGACTGAGGATGGGGTGATTCTGATTTTAATTGAAACTCTAGGGGTATACTTCTGTTAGATTTTAGGAAGGTTAGAGAAGTTAAGATTTTAAAAAAGAAGAAAGAAAAGTACCCTCAAAATAGAAAAAAGTACTCTTCACAAAAGAGAGTCATTATGATGACAAAATTAAGTTCAGAAACACAGAAAGTGCATGAAGATGGACTCTAGTCCTGCAGGATGTAAGCTGGGTCTGGGTGTTAGGCCTCACGGGCAAGCCATTGTGTTGGGATATTTTGTTTCTGAGAATCCTCCCATATGTCTATATCCATGTAGATCCCTGATACTATGATGACTGAAAAAATATTTATGAATCAAAACATTAATAAGCAGATGCCCTTTTCATTGCTCTTACTCGTATTCAGGAAAACTCCAGGTCAATTTTCTTCCTGGCAACTCTGCCCCACCTCACATGTAAACAGAAGTAATTATAAATTATACTTCAGGCTAGTCAACAGGAAATCTTCCAAGCCTGGGCTTTAATTCATTTTGGGTGATAGTTCATCTCACATACAGCCCCACCAGACAGGAATAACTTACTTTAATTGGCCATCATTCATGAACTGGAGCGTGGTCTACTTTAGAAATGACACTGCCACTTTATTGTAACTGTATTTCTCTGACTCATGGTTATCTAACTGAAGGGAATAGATCAATTTTTCATAAATCACAAAAGTATGCAGAAAAATAAAGTCGATTTCTTTCCCCAGCCCTTTCTAGCTCTCTATACAATAACAACAAATAAAAGAACACTGAATTCGGTGACCATACAGCTATCCTTGGAATTCTCCCAAAGGAGATGGTCTTAGGTGGCAAAAGCCAGAGAAATAGTGGTCACAACCTGAGGTTGGGAAAGGGAACAAGATGGGCCATTTCCCAAGGTTTTTTGACTCTTAAATAGGCTAATGCAATCAAGACTCTTGTAGCCCTACTAATAGCAATTGCTTTGTCCGATAGAGTCTGTGTTCTTTATTAGGGAGCTGTTCCTAGGGACTGGGATGATCCTATATGTAATGGCATTAGGACTCCTATGCCTTTCAAATACCAGGCAGGTAGCAAAGATATGCCGCGGAGTGTGGAAGAACAGATGATGAGGGGCAGTAAGTCCCTGCACTTTGTCAGAGGCCTCTGGGGCCACACTGCTATTTGGACAGAAGACATTGCCATGAACCTCAGTGTAATTTCCTTTCTCTCCTTTTAATCAACGCCTTTTTTGGAAAAGGTTGGAAAGGCATGGGAGGAAGTCATACCCATTCTGTTGCCAAGAGCTGTGGTCTTCATAAAGACAGGATCTCACTGAGCAGGTTAATCCAATAGAGGCAATGGCATTATGTTAATTCAACCCATGGTCACTCTGGGTCCTCACATGATGGGTGAGGCCTGGGCTTTGATGGCTCCTGTGCTGCCCTTTTCTGGGGTCTCTATACAAATAATTCTGTGGCACTGGTTTAGAAATCCACCCCTTGGGATCCCTGGGTGGCGCAGTGGTTTAGCGCCTGCCTTTGGCCCAGAGCGCGATCCTGGAGACCCGGGATCGAATCCCACGTCAGGCTTCTGGTGCATGGAGCCTGCTTCTCCCTCTGCCTATGTCTCTGCCTCTCTCTCTCTGTGTGTGACTATCATAAAAAAGAAAAAAAAGAAAAAAAAGAAATCCACCCCTTTTCTCTTTGAAAGACAGCCACTTTTGGTTCCACTAAAGCATTTTAGTCATATATTTCTAGAGTATAGAAGAAGTCCTATGGGTAATTAAGAAAGATTTTCTTTTCAACTGGAGAGTATGGTTTTCAAAAAGAAAGAGGAACACAATGTAAGTTAGGAGATGTAGGTACATGTATGGATATGGATATGAGTACTAATGGTTTCTCTTCTATCCAGGATCTAAATTATGCATATTTAAAAGAGAAAATTTTAAGTATCGCCCAAGCACTATTAAATATCTATCCACACAGTTTGGAAGAGAGTGTGTTCATGCACAGAGTGTATTTGGAGGCACTGAATCGCTTTGTGGAGGATCACTCATACTCCCGTTTCTTTTCCTGCAGCTTTTCAGAGTCAATGAGCATCCCCACTCCCTTCCTAGTAAACTCAAGGTTCTCCTACATTAACTCCCATACATTAGGAAATAAATGAAAGCCACCATGTAAGTTTAACTTTGGCGCCAAAGTTTGTTGTACTTTGGGGAGCCTTTTCATGTGTTTGCATAAAACAGACGTGTGTGTGTGTGTGTGTGTGTGTGTGTATGTACATGTACATTATGACACATAAATGTATTTTGGGGTTTCAGAAAAGTATAATTAAGACATCATGCATCTGTCCTCTGTAAATATTCAAGAATAACCATCCTTATGTGAAACTGGTATACTCTGATTTGAAAGACTTTAGCAGGCCACATTTTCTTACAAATTACTGACGTGGAAATATTTATACCTGATCCATTCCAGCAATATATTTCAGTATAAAGTACTTTTACTTTTCCCACTTTCTTCCTAATAAATGGTGCAGTTCAGTAATGGACTCATTGAAGCATACGAGGGTGAAGGGCTTCTTAATTCTAGTTTTGTAAAGAGTGGTTTTGGCTGTTTGATGGAGTCTTCCAGTATGAGAACTTGCTAATTCAGTATTCTGGAATCATTTGTTTGGTTGCCTTCCCTGTTACCACACCTCTGGCTGCATCTGTAAATAAAATGAGTTTGAGTCAATTTTGCTGTGTCTATCTTTCAGTGTTTCAATTTAGTTTTCAAAGGCTTTTCTGTGAGCATACCTTTCAAAAATGGGTTTGCCGACAGGTGGACACAATAGAAAGACAATTTCCCAGTTCAGAATGCCAGGAGACATCTCTGAGCAGTTATGGAGACGGAGATGTCTGGAAAGTTTATTGCCCTTAATTTGCACAGCATTTCCTCCTCTGCCACCCCCTCCTTCATCTGTAGGTGTTAGATCTTTAGGGGAGTTTGACATTTAGCTTTGAGATGAACACAATTTTATTTTATTTTTTGGTTCTGCTTAACAACTAGGGTAAGTTTTCATTGGTAATTTAGCAAATGTCAAACTTTTCTAATAATGTAGATTTGATTTATACAGCCAAGCTTGTTATTCTCACTGCCAAGCCTTAGAACTTGGGTGGCTTTCAAACCAAGGCATCCTGTCTCCACTCACCTTCAAATGCCCTGCACCTTCCTCACTGTCCTCAGCACTCCAGCTTGTCTCTTTCTCACCTGTTCTCCACTCCCTCCGGCACCAATCAGGGTGCCAGTGGGTGCAAATATCAGCTGTTTTTCTTTCTGATTCCTCCTTATCACATAAACAAAAGTCACTTCTCTTGATAAGGTTTCCTTGTCTTCTAATGATGAGAGCAACTTGGACATTTTTGGCTCGAGACCAGGCAGTCAAGATGTATTTGTTGAATGTCCCACTGCATGTATGGGCCTCACAATGCAAAATTCTTATTTGCTTATCCAATATCAATTTTCATTTTTTTTTTCTGGTAATCCTTCTTTTTGGGGGGATGTATGCCATTTGCTTCACATCGATGTCCTTCCAGGGTGAAGTGGGCTCTGCTCCCATTTCCTTGTCACGTGATCTACCCTGGCCAGTTGGAGCTTAGCACCTCCCCCCAGCATCCTCTCCCCGCCCCAGGTCTCAGTGATTGGTTAAAGATAGGCATGTGGTCTGATGAGTGCTAACAAGAGCTGACAATCACCAAGAGTAAGGACGTCTTTTCCCATTGGGGTCGGTGAAAAATAAATTGTAGGCCTAGAACTGTGAGCATCCATCTAGGGGGATAGCTTCCCCAGAGCTTGTGTGGGGAGATGACAATACTAGGTAACATTTGGTGTATGACGTGATAGAGACACACGTAGGGTAGGAGATAACACTGTAAGGCTTCACATTATGAAGGACATAGAATTTCAGCCAGACCTTGAAGGATGAAGGGGATTTGGAGACCCAAGGAAGGTCCTTGTGTGAGTGTTCCTCCTTCGACTCTGCCTCCATGACATTTCTTGGATCTCTGTTGGGGTATCTTCTCTCTCCATTGGTTTATTAATGCTCCTTTTTCTCAGGATTCTGTGTGCTTGGATGACTGCTCATCATGTTCTCTACCTCTGGTTCAGTCAACAGCATAAGTTTTTATTACCATTTCTGTGTGCAAATGATTCCCAAATCCATTTTTCCTACCAAGACAGACATCAGTTTTCAAATTCAAGCACACAGGGGCACCTGGGTGGCTCAGTGGTTGAGCATCTGCCTTTGGCTCAGGTCATGATCCCCAGGTCCTGGGATCAAGTTCCACACCAGACTACCCACAGGGAGCCTGCTTCTCTCTCTGCCCATGTCTCTGCCTTTCCCTCTGTGTCTCTTATGAATAAATAAATACAATCTTACAAAAAAAAATTCTAGCACACATTTCCAACTGGCAACAATTTTCACCTTTGAATCTCAAAGTCCTCTCACACTTAATATACTAAATATAAGCTCATCATCTCCCCCACTCCTACTACTTTCTTTTCTTCCAAGTTTTAGCTTCAATTTTGGCTAATGACATTATGACACTGCCATTGTCCCCCTATGATGGCATATACTCTGAAGGCATCCCAGATTTCTCCCTCTTTAAACTTAAAATTATCAGCCTTGATTTATTCTACTTCCTCATTATCTTGGAAATATATAGTCTCTTCTCCACTGCTGCCTTTAGTTAAATATCTCTGCAGATTTTTTTCAAGAATCTCCTTTTGACTTATGTTACATTTCCCTTCCAGTGTGAGTAAGGTTTTTTGTTCTTGTTTTGGTTTTGCAACTCTGTTTTTCTCATGTCACACCCATATCCTGGGTTCCCTTTGGCCTAATAAGATTACATCCACATTCTTTAGCATGGTGTACAACATTCCTCATGATCTGGTCCCTGACTTCCTTTTCTTACATAATTTTTTTTTTTTTTTTTTTTTTTTACAAATCACCAATGTATTCCTAGCCATATCAATTGAATTGTAGTTTCCCCAAACACACGGTGTCCTGTGCAGCACCACTGAATTGCAAATAATATTTGTTGGCTTCAATGGGCAGAAATAATAGTTGCTGGTACTATTTGGGGGAACTTAAGGATACAGGGAGAAGTTGACCACAGTCAGCACTCAAGGCAGAGAGAGACTAGCCATCTTCCCCAAGGAGGATGGAGGTGCAATCTTCTGGGTACAACATCTTCACCAAAGGAATGTGCAGTAGAGGATAATCATAATGTATGAATAAGTGAGCCTCATGGTAGATCTCTGGGAGGCCTAACTTGAAGACCAGTCTTACTTACAGAAGACTGGGTAAGTCATTCCTCTAAGTTTAGGTGGAAATATATGAGGAATCACCTCACCTGGGCCAGGTGCCTCACTTCAATCTTGGGGTTAAACAATGTAAATCCCAGAACGATCAGGTATGAACACAAACCTTATGTATCACTCTTGTGGTTAAGACAAGGCTGTCCAGCTAAAAATCATTCCTGAATTTTAATTGGTTATCTAGTCATCTCTGGGGTCATGCTAACCAGATTATTAGACTGCTATAAGGACCATACTGCAAGATATGATGGCTCCCACCTTTGGGCCTTTTTCATATTCCTACTTGGTCTGACTTACCTTTTACTGCCTTCTCTATCTGATGAACTGCTGCTACTCACCTGTCAAAACTCAGTATGGATGCCACGACCTTTGTAAAAATGCCTCTGCCTTTTCATTGTCATTAGGAGAACCAGCTTTTATATTCTGGTTGCACTTCATACGCCCCCTCTTCCAAGCTCGGTGTGTTGTGATTGTCTTTCTTCTGCCCATGTCCTGTTTATCCTGGCCTCCTCTGCATGGATAATGTCTGACACATAGCAGGTGCTCACAAATGGTTTTTGAATAAATGATTGAATAAGATGAAGGATGGATAAGCAAAGATAACAAACCTGGAGAATCAAATATACACAGCTTGCTTATGAGATCTTATTGGAGATATTGTGGAAAATATGTTGCAGAAATTGATTGTCAAGGTCAATCAATTTGTTTCAGTAGTGAAATGCACTAAATTCACAATACTGTGAATTTGATTAAAATATGAAATATCTAAACAACGCATTTATAGGTTCCCATTAAAATGATGTAGAAATAGATTTATTGATAAAAAATATTCAATTTAAATGCCAATCTAAAGAATTGATGTAGGACAAGGACTCAAGGGGTTGACTCTGGGAATAAAGTAGATATACCAGTCAATGTAGGTTAGTGCCATAACAAATAAACAATCCAATGCCTTGACTCAATGGCACTGTAATTGTTACTCATGCAAAATGCAAAAAAGGTCGTTTTTGGTTGGTAGCAGTGCTCTAAGCAGTAAATCAGGGACCAAGTTTTTTCAGTCTTGTGGATTGTACTGGGATATGATTAGAATTATGCGCAAGAATTCAGTTTTGTGGTCCTACCTAGTTTTAAGGGGGTGAGAAAGGTGGCCTTCCTGTATGCCTAGGAGGAAAATGAAGTGGTTTCATGACCACTGAACAGTGTCCCTTTTGTACCAGAAAATAAAAAAGGAGAGTATATCTTTAAAGCAAACTGTACTTCAAAGGAAATCATATTTACAGTTCTATTTTGTCCATCATAGGAAGTGTACTTTAAAAAAAACTGTAAAAAATTACAAAGGCATTGATATTATTTTTCAACTTTGGAAATGGTTGCTTTGTACTCATTTAAGTCGACAGGATAATTTAATAGCAGTGATTCTATCAGCATCATCATCACCACCATCATCATTATCACATCTTCATTGAAAGCCTAATATGATATATAGGTCAGTGCACTAGGTAATGGAGTTTCAAGGAGGCATAAAGGCCTTGAGGATTTTATAATCGAGTTGGGAAGTCAGAGTAACATTTATAAGGTAAATCATAATGCAAGACTGCATGTGCTTAGTGCAAAATGAGTGGCAGTGATATTATGGAGAAATAGGCCACCTCGAGATAGATGTAATGGACTCCAAGAAATATGGGTATTGCCCATATCAGAGAATCATATACTACGAAAGCCATAAAAACCATAGACTAAAAACCTTTAGGAGTAAAGGCCACTTCCTTCATCTTATAAATGAGTATACCAACTCGTCTCTAAAGATGCCTTCCAAATCCTATTCTTATACAATCCCACACTTTTTCCTTAAGATTGGGCTAACTCCATGACTTGCTTTTCACCCAGAGAATGTGGCAGAAATGGCACTGTGCCAGTTTCAGGCCTAAATCTTAACAAGACCTTGCAGCTTCTGCTTTCCTTTTTTAAATACATACTCTGGGGGAAGTTAGCCACTATGTAAGAGGTCCAACACTCTGAAGCAACCATGTTATGAGGAAGCTCAAGCTATCCATGTGGAGAGACCATGTGGAGAGAGACATGCCCAGCTAGCCATGAGACCCATTCCAGTTCAGATGCCAAGCATATGTATACAACAGCCATCTTGAACTTCCAGTTGAGCCAGTCATTCAAATGACTCCTGTGCAGTTGCCACCTGACCTCAACCCCAAGTGAAAACGTGCCGGCTGGGTCCACTCAACTCACAAAACCATCGTTACCTTCACACAACCTTCACACAGCAGTAAATAATTGGAACAAGGAAGAAACTGAGGTCACAGAGGCTAAATGAGCACCCCCCACACCCAAGGGCAAACTCTCTTGGTGACTGAGCCAGGAAGAGAGCCACATTCTTTGATTGACTTGTAATCCAGTGTATTTGAGACCAGGACTTCTCAAATTTTAGTGGGGAAGTTGCTAAGCGGCAGATTTCTGGGCTCACTTCTCAGATACTGTGAGTCAGTGTCTCTAAGGATTTGCATTTCTAACAAGCTCCCCCATGACATTGGTGCTGCAATCTGTTGACCACATTTTGAGTAGCCCTGCCATAGATCAGGCCAGAGGTGATCTTCCACTCAGGTAAGGCAAACAGTATCTGCTGATTTACCATTGTGCTTCTTCACAATTACTTGCTTGCTGTGTTTCCAGGTAAGTAATTGAAAAGTGCAACGTGACAAGCCTTGTTCAGAAAGTGCCCAGTTGCAGCTGAGCCCTATTTTAGCTTTTTCAGCTGTAGGCTGAAGAAACCCATATGGTCTGTGAGAATAGACCCACTTAACTGAGTTCAGCTTTCCCTAGGTATGACAGCCTGGGTTTCATAACCTTGTTACCAGAAGCAATTAGGGGCATCATCCAGATTTTCAGATCCATTTCCCATGGAGACACGCGTTAGGAATCTCCCACAGTGAATTTAATTAGCAGAAAATGTGGCTCAGCCAGCGACCTGCAGTGCAGATAACAGTCATGGCTGCCCAGCGATAGCAGCTCCTTTTTCTTAAAAAATGACAAGTTTCCTAAAAGGTGGTGATGAGTCTCAGCCAGACATCAGGTGGGACTCTGTGCAGCCTGATTTCACGTAATCAAGCAACTCACACATCTTGCTTCTATTCAATTTAAAGGACTCACCTAGGCAGAGATGCTAGTGAGAAAAGATAATGGTTGCAAATGACAGTGTTAGGCATTTCCTTCGTGTATCTGGGCCTGCATTGGCCACTGGTGTATCTCTGCAGATGTTTTGGATGTAATACAATAATCATATTTACTTCCAGAATTGTTATCGAAGATTATCTAATGAGTATTTATATCCTACATTAATGGGGGTATGCTATGAATTGCTTGAGATATCTCTGCATAAAAAGCCATAGGATTATAGTCTCACATTGTGTGCTGGAGTTTAACCATGACCTTGTTAGGCATTAATGAAAGTCATAGACAAACATTTGTCAAGCGTCACTTGGTGAATAGACCCCTCCCATATGGAATATTTATACTATTATAATACCTATTAGATATGATGTGAGAAATTGATTGAATATGCTCCTTGTAGTATAATCCTACATGAGGATTAATGAATATATTAAGTACCAGATGGTATAATTTGGCATTGACTAATGTTATTGGTAAATTGAGAATTTTTAATGTCCCTAGTGTTTCTGGTTTGGACTAATTGATTGATGGTCAAAATTTAGCCATGCTTCCTCATTGATGGGGCTCTGTGGCTTAAAGTGGGTGGTCACAGTGGTGTGTAACTCTGACTTCTGAGAGGAAGATTTTTAGTAATGGAAAGGGAGCTATCAGGTCAGTTAGTAAGTACCAATTCACTACCACTACTTACCACAATAAGCAGCAACAGTTGAAGTTCTCCCATTTTTCTTCAGCATTTCCAAGATAAAACAATATTATGTAAAAAAAAATTGATCAACTTTGATCACACCTATTTTTTTTATCTGCCTTTATTTGGCCACTACTGAAATAGATGTATTTTTGTCTTATATTTGTTGGCTGTTTGCTTCTTTCTCTCTCCTCCTGGTCTGTTCACCAACATTTCTATTGGTATTTTCGCCATCCTTTGTTATTCATTGGAAATAATTCTTTTACAAAAGTTTGTTGAGCCTTGAAAGATGTTGGTCCTTGAACCATGTCAGTAGCATGGGTATGAGGGCACTCAGAAGCATATATGAGCTTTGTGGCCAGGTCAGTTGGTTATATAATGAGGACTGTTCAGAGGCAAAGGTGGGTTTCTGTGAACCACTCCTAAGTGTTTGCATATGGAGTAAATGAAGAATATTTGTAAAAGTGGGACTAGGAGGCAGCTTTCTAAAGAAGTTGAAGTTTCGGGTAATGTGTTACTTTAATTTACATTCACTTTACAGTCTGTGCACAGGAGAATTATTTGGAAGAGGTTTAATTTCACTAGCTGCTGAAAGCAGTAAGGTCGCTAGCAACAGAGCAGAAAGAGCTGGGCTGTTTGTTAATGCACTTGGGCCACACAAGGCAGGGCTAACGGGGGTGGAGTCAATAAACATGCAGTTCTCTGGCTTTGAGGGTTATTTGTTTTACTGAGCCAATATGTTTTTCCTAGTTAACATTTTCTGTAGTGTTCTGTTTTTGCCTATGTTTGAAAGCCTTGTAAATATAGTTAGAAGGTGTGTGGAAGGGAAAAGTATTGCCAACCTCATGTTGGTGGATTAAACTCACTGTGTCTGCTTCTTTTCCCGTGAAATGCAGACATACCGAGCTTGCCTGTCTTTGAAATATAACAGAATTGAACTTAAAATCTGGACTTTCTCAGGTTAGAGGGCCTTCATCTTCAGTAGCCCCCCCCAAAAAAAACCTCTTAAAATAGCCAGAAAAATCCAAGTTAGTTTTATCATGACCCACCTCAGTTTTGTCACATTTATTGTTTGGAGTAACATGAATGCCTGGGCATTTTATCAGTGAAAGAACTCTATTTGGTTGCAGATTTAGTTTGTTACTACTGGGAAATTTGATTTATCTGTTTTAAGCAACCATCTGGAATAAGTTTATTTGTATTGCATGTCATGCATATATTTATGCTGCAAGATCAAAATCCTTCAATTGCATCCTTTTGAAATTTTATATATTATATAATGACAGTTGCCAACACCACAATGAAGTGATTACATGGCTTTCAAAAATGGAAACATTGTGCAACAGAAAGATTACAATGTATAATGAACAAGTTCATTTACTCGAATATAGATGTGGTGAATAATGAAATGCATACACTATGAGCTGAGATGAATCTTCTGTCATTAGAAATACAATTACAGTGTATTGAAATTTCCAAGGTCTAACAAAAGTAAATAGATATATTGTTATCCAGCCAAAAATAGATCTAATTTATTTGTGAAAGTTTTCCTTAATTATGTCATAAATATATCAAATAGCTTATGGTTAATAAAAACTGCAAAATATTGAAAATGCATATGTATACAAGAGTACATTTGTGTATTTTTTAATCAAAGAGCAGCATTTGTCTAGGTCTGTTCTGTATATAATCTGAAGTCTTCCCCGGTAGCTCTCAAGTGCTCTGCTGTTGTCCCTTTATCGTACGCTCTCCCTATTTTTTTGAGAACACGGTTGCCTTTCCTCATGTCTTAAATATTCCCTAGGAAAATAATTTCATAGGAAGAGATCTGAGGAACACAGTCATACAAAAAGATGGGTTAATGGAACACCACCTTTGCATGTATGTAATGTGGCAGATCTCTCCTGACATTGGAGTCATACCAACTTGTGTTGAAACACCAAAATTGCTACTTCCTACTTGACCATGAGTAAGTTACTTAACCTTTTTGAATTTTCTTCTACAAAATAAAATATGCATTATATTTCTTTTTTTTAAAATAAATTTATTTTTTATTGGTGTTCAATTTACCAACATACAGAATAACACCCAGTGCTCATCCCGTCAAGTGCCCCCCTCATTATATTTCTATAGGGTTTTGGTGAGGATTAAATGGTGTATTTCATATATGGCTCTTGATAAAGTGTGTTGCTCATGATGAGTAAATAATATTTCTTCCTTTCCTCTGCTATAATCTTCTTTTCTTTTGCTGATTGCAATGTGGTCTTTTTGGCCAAGGTAATTAGTTTCTCATGTCCTCTTCCTTGTTGTATTAGGTAGGACATTTCAGCTACAAGTAACATGATACCTACCTAAAAGTAGCTTAAACAGTGAAAATGTTTATTATATCACATCGCAGCAAGCATAGCAATGGGTCAATAGGTGGTTCCAGGGATGGGAGAGTGACTAACGGTGTCATGAAGGATCTCTCTTTCTGCTCCCCACCATTGCCATATTGGATTGGTCCTTTAGTGCTCTCTCCTCATGGTTGCAAGATGGCTGCTACTGTTCCAGGCATCACAGGCAGCCATGGCAATATCCAGCTGAAGAAGGATGGTGTCTTTTCCTTGCGTCTCTTTTTATTGAGGTGAAAAAGTTTTGCTATCTATGATCTGTCTCCAGGAAGATTTCCCCTCAGGTCCCACTGGCCAAACTGTGATATTTTCTCATGTCTTAGTTTTAAGAAGAGGCTGGAAAGTAGGATTTTGGGAGGCTCTTTTTTTGAGGACTAGGACTAGGAAAATTGGGAAGGCTCCCAGGAGCATCTTCCTCATCCCTAAATCATGTAAAGTACTTATTTTGATGGGGTAGTATGGGGATGAAATGAGGTTATGTGGCAGATATGTATATATATTTATCAGTAATGGATCATTTTAAGGAAAACTATGGGAATGTTTCTTGGAAGGTGAGGTTATGTGTATCCAACATGTGACTCATGGGGCAGAAATTGATTTGAAGAGCAAAGAATGCCCTCGGATGTCCTTCCATTGTACCAAGTGAGTGGGAATCCTTTTGCTCAAGACCTTGGCAGGAGAGGTTTGGGGGGTATAGAATAGCCCAGGACTCTGTCTTACCTTGGCTATGAGTAAGAAACAACTATCTAGAGGACTAGATTTATGGACTAGTGATGGATAAGGAGCTACAGAGAAGATGATGAGTGATAATGTCTCTGTTCACCCAGGGACCCAGCAGTGAGATTTTGGGTGGTGGGGAAAGCACCAGCTATTTCCAGAAGGGCCAGCCCCAAATATTTATATTTTGTTCATATATTCTACAAATATTTGAGTACCTTTTTAAGCAGGCATTGGGCTAGGTGCTAGAAGTTTAAAGGACAATAAGATAGTCCTTGTCTTCAGGGAACTCCTGGTCAAAATGACCAAGGCAGTTATGCAGACAACTTTACTTGGTTCAGTTTATTGGGTAATATGTTCTAGATGTGCTAATGGTGAGCATGGGGCCTATAGCTCTGTGTGACAGAGGGCTGTCAGAAAGTATCCGTGTTGATGGCTGTAAGGTTTTAGTTAATAAGGGAGGAAGAGGGCAGAAGCCTATTGAAATAGGCTTGTGAAAGCCTATCATGAATTACTATCATGAAATAGTAATAAATTACACCATTGACTGTATTCCATGCTTTTTATATATATCCTCACAATCTTTACAACAGCCAGGCAAGGAGGGGAGCATTGCACTGTACTTTCCTCCATTTTACAGTTGAGTTATCTGAGATGTGGGAGGGTTAAGTGCCCTGACCAAAGTTGAATAGTCAATGGAGGAGTTGGGATGGCAGGTTTGAGGGGGAGTATATGTTCTGTTTGCTAATCATACTGCCTTCCTATTGCCCCCAGCTCTCTGGGGGCAGTCAGCAGTCAAGAAGGTGACATGGGAGACACTTCATCAGGTTGCATAGAGAAGTGCTATATGTCACTGCTCGGTGTTTGTTACACTAAATTTTCTGCAAGTGGTACTGCAAGCTGGTACTACATCCCTCACTGGGTAGGTCATCTCCTAGAGCAACACCTGAGAGGGAGGATTGGAGAAAGAACACAGATCTTGCAAATCTTTTATGAAGAGTTCACATAAACCCCCCTTAGTCTAGCGTTTTGTCTAACATTTATATTTGATCATAGAGTGAACCAATTCAGAATCCTGTGTACTGTGATGCTCTGCATGTTAGAACATTGGTTTATCTCGTGGAAACTCCACTGCATACCTCTTTTTTTTTTTTTTTTTTTCATTTTTGTATTGCTTAGTTTCTGTATTTAGCAGATAGGGTTTTCAATTCAAGCCTTTAAATCCTGGCTCCACAACCTGTTAATTCTGGAATTGCTGATATGGAATCCTGTCTAAGTTAAACTCTCAAAGCCTTAATTTCCATGATTGGTTAAAAGGTTCTACTGATAGTACGTTTTCAGTATTACTCATGGAGGCAAATGAGCTAATATTTGCAATGTGTTTGGCACATCCATCCCCCTTGTCTCCTTCCTTATGCCTTAAGTCACCTGCAAATTTTCAGCCAGGAAAACTTGACATTTCCGAGTCTGTTAGTTTAGCCAGGGCCCTGGGTTGTAACCCAAGCTACATATTAGAATTACTTGGGGGAATTAAAAAAATACAGGTGCCCAGGACTCATTCTGGACTAGTTAAATAAGAATCTTTGGGGCACATTAGTACTTTGTTAGTACTTTCCCAATTGACTCTAAAATTCAGCCTGAACTAAAAGCAGACAGCCAAGCTACAGATACTGCTTCTCAAATTTTAACGAGTGTACAGATTTCCTGGGTTCTTGGCTAAAATTCAGATTTTGATTTGATAGGTCTAGGGTGAAGCCTAAGACTGCATTTCTTTTTCTTTCTTTTTTTTTTTTTTAAAGGATTTTATTTTATTTATTTTATTTTTTATTTATTATTATTATTTTTTAGGATTTCTTCCCCATTCAGCCCCCAGAGGTGAAATGGAGAGCAGAATTCAGCGTGATGCTACAGGATATTGGGAGTGCAGGTATGAGTCAAGAGAAGGGCTTCCTAAACATCTTTCGCCATTTGAAGGATGGTAGGTTCCTAAGCTCCCTGTTCACAGCAGGACTGCCTCGCACCCCCTTGCTGGAGGGCTAATTAGACTGATGGCATAGTTACCAACACTGAGCCTTCTTGCCTGGAAGGGGATGACTTTAATAGAATGTAGGGATATGAGGAAGCAGCAAGAACCACCAAGGAGGCTTTTGAAGTTGTTATGATCTGTGATGTGGACACATTAGCATACAGGTATGTGGAAGCACTAATCATTATTTTGTCCCAAGAAGGACAGCTAGGTTCAGAGGGTGCACATCTGAAAAGAGAGGAGGGGATCTGATGCATGTTTAGTTAGTCCTCCCTGCCTTTTCCTGTGGACTGCCTCCACCTCCATGTCATATCAGCTCTGGCCATTGGACCTGCTCTGGTACCTGCTGCTCCTGTCTGTCGTCCTGGGCCATGGTTTCCAACTGGAATGTCTATCTTCTCTGCTGGTTCAGGGGTGCATTCGGTGCGTTCTCTCGGAGCTTTCTGGATCTCCCTGTGCTGTGGGCAGTGGGAGTGGAGGTGGGTTGAGGTGGGAGTTTAGGACTCTTTTGCCTTAACAGGGCCTGCCTACCACCCCCGAGGCTGCCCTACAAACTGTGGGGTCTCCTGGGAGATTCTCCCAAAAGGGAGAACCCAGACACCTCTCTTCGGCTGATAGATTGCCTCTGGGTCCTCCCTACCAGCCCCATCCCAGGAAGGTTCCTTTCAGCCTCAGCCACCGTGGTTCAGGAAGTGCCCCAAGTCACACCCTGTTCTGAATCCTCCCTACTTTATGGCTTTTGGTTAGCAAAACAAACAAAAGTAAAAATACTCCTTTTTCTCCTTTGAGCCCTCCAAACTTTTTTTTCTTTTCTTTTTTTTTTTTTACATTTCTGGTTTTGCAAATGAAAGCTTTGGTTTGAACAACTACTCCTTTCTCTCCCTGAAATGGGCTTCCAGAGGCAAATTTGGAATTAGGACCCAACCTGAATTTTTTTCTTCTCCCCACCAAGCTCCACCCCCAAGCACTGGCAGCCTCAGCTGGAGTGGGAGGGAGGTGGGCCGGAAAGGGGCAATGTGAATCACTAGCAGTGAAAACATATTGGGTAATATTTCAGACTATCACACCACTGTGCTTTCTGGGCCCATGAAGCTGCAGAACTTGTCACTGGCCCCTATACAGGCCTCCTTTGCTCTTTTCCTCCTCCGATTATTTGCCTTTTGCCTTTCCTTTGTCCCCTTCTTCCTGTCGTCCTTTGTTCTGGGTTCTCTGCAGAATTACAGGTCAGGCTGCCAGGCCAAGGAGATTGAGCAAGATAAATAAAGTCAAAGATACTTCACCTTTTCTCTTCTGAATTCAAAGAAACAGCATTCTCAGACAGCCCATAGTCTTTTTATTTTCAATTGTCAATAGCTTTGAGAAGTTTCTCCTCTTTTCCTTTTAATTCTTTGTAAGCTGAAGCAAAAGTAAAACGTAGGGGAGTTTGCATTTCCTACAAAATATTTCTCTTATCCGTGGTTTTAGATGTCAAGCTTGGGAGAATATTATTGTGACTTTAATGGAGTCTTTTTATGTTTAAAGCTAGTGTGTGCTAGCAGGGAAAATGTGCATACATTGAGAACTGTTCTCTGGAACTCAGCATATAGGTATGTTTAAAAGATAATGATGCAGCCAGAAGGGAAGATCTCCTTCAGCGTGTTGGCTGCCATTTCCAAATGCATGCAGGTCTGTCTGTATTGAAAATCTTTCTACCAACAGGCAGGGGAAAGTGCTGCAAGTCTGAGAAGCAAACTGTAAAAATGCAAGCGGCTGACTGGCTAGAGCACAGTGAGGCTTAGGGGAGGGACCTCGGGAAGCCAACTGTGGTAGTGGGCATGTAAAGAAATGAGTTTTATTTTGAACAGCATATTGCATTTGGATCTCTTCTTGATGGCTAAATGAATGTGTCATAATAGGATCCTAAAAATTAGCTTTGCGGTAGGTTTTAATATGGAGATCATTTGTCTTGATCTATCTTTTTATTTTTCCTATCCAGAATGCTTTTTATTCAATTGGCTTTTTTCTTCTAATTTAGTTTTTATTGTTGTTTTAATTAGAAGCAAGACCTTTATGTTAATAGTCCCTTATATGTATTTATCAGATATTCTTTGTGTGTGCTAAAGAAACATAATGATCTGAGACTCTGCTGGTAAAACTCTAATCCTTGATTTGGGTGCTGATTGCATTGGTTACCATCCAACCTGGTAAATTTTAGTTTGTCATTTTTCTTTTTTTTTTTTAATTTTTTTAAAATTTTTATTTATTTATGATAGTCACACACACAGAGAGAGAGAGAGAGAGAGAGAGAGAGAGAGAGGCAGAGGCGCACACAGGCAGAGGGAGAAGCAGGCTCCATGCACCGGGAGCCCGACGTGGGATTCGATCCCCGGTCTCCAGGATCAGGCCCTGGGCCAAAGGCAGGCGCCAAACAGCTGCGCCACCCAGGGATCCCAGTTTGTCATTTTTCTATTTGAATGTCTTTTGTCAATAAATAGCTTACTTAATTTAATTAATTTTGAAGAGAGCAAAGTCTCGGGGCAATTGATAAAGGTATATAATGTACAAAATATTAAAGATACAGGGAACTTAAGAATATTCTAACCCATTCCCTCCATTTTGCCAATGGAGAGGAAAAGGAGTCCAGGAACTTAAAAATGCTAGCTAATAAGCAGTAGAGGCAGAATTTGAATCTGGGGCCATATTTTCCATTATGCTGTCTGTGTAGCAACATACGGAAACTGTACTAGATAGTGGCAGGAGTTTCTTGGTTCTTGAAACTAAACACTAGGTATATATCATCTCATTTAATCCATAAAACACTTCTATTGGGAGATGGGATTTTCATTCTCGTTTTTTTCAGATCAGTAAACTGAGGCTTCTCAGGACAAGGGATGTAGTCTAGGTCACACAGTGATTATCAGAGTTCAGATTGGCTCTCAGGTCTCTCTGACCCCTGACCTCACTTCGCAACATCCTGTTGTCATCTTTTTTCCACACCTAAAATTTTTGATTTTGATTTTGATTATTTCTGGACTCAAATTTTACTTTTTCCTTTTGGTGTGAACAGGGTAGGAGAAAGGGCAAGGTTCTGTGGTGAATAAAGTAAATAACCAAAGTTTGTCTACATATATATACAATGTATATATACATATATATATGTATGTATTTTGTTGTTGTTTTGTTATTGTTGTTAAAAAACTAAACAAATAGGGACGTCTGGGTGGCTCAGCAGTTGAGCGTCTGCCTTCGGCTCAGGGCATGATCCAGGGGTCCTGGGATCGAGCCTGCATTGGGCTCCCCACAGGGAGCCTGCTTCTCCCTCTATGTCTGTTGCTCTCTCTCTGTGTCTCTCATGAATAAATAAATAAAATCCTAAAAAAATTAAACAAATATATCCCAATTATTTCTTTAGGTATTAGAGTCAGCATTCTATCTACTTAAACAAGAATTTTACCAACCTTGATATGTGTAGCTATGAAATGAAGCCAGTGAGGACAGAGGCTGCTGGAAAGAACTCATTCACCGAACAAATATCTCTTCAGCCCTTGAAATGGAACTCACAAGTTTCTGTGGTGGAACAAAAATAAACTGGGAGTGTCTTCCCACCCCAACAACATGTCCAGAAAATTTTCTCACATTTGTTTAAGGAAGCAGATAGTCAGCCCGAGGATGCTAGCCACTGTATTGCATGAAAGCCAGACACCTTCACTCCAGAATTATGAGTCCAGCTCAGTGCTCTGTGAAAATAGGTACTTTTCTGGATGATTTTGTGATTGCTTTGATGATGGGGTAATACTAAATGCTGTCATTACTGAGCTATAATGGCCGGAAGTAATTTTCTCCCAGCATCAGGGACCACAGACAACTTGTTCTGTGCCTGTTATTAGTCTACGTTGGAGAGAAATTCATTTGCTAGGGGAAAGTTATTAAAACACTCTAATTCAATATTTGTGTGAGAAATAATAAAATTGATAAATTACAGGTGAGCGAGACCAGTGAGCTCTGTTGTTTCTTTCCTCTGGGGACCCACTACAGATTTCTGATGTTTCCTGTGTTGTAGCTTCTTAGACAAATGATTTGTCTGTTTGAATGTGAGATTAGAGACACGTGTCCTTAGCATAGCAGCCCAAAGCAGCCAGAATATTTGGTAGAATATTGTCATTCATGGCTCCACCATTGTCTAGAGGTGACCAAAGCCCTATTTTGTATAGCACAGTCTTGATTTGTCCACATAAACAGATTATGCTTGGAGCCACTGAGGCTAACTCTTACCTGATCCCTAACTAGTCCCATCACTCAGAGTTTAACAATTTGTGAGGGAGCCTAAACTAAGTGCACGAGTGATTTTATTTTTCCTTGATTTTCACATTGAAATGCACCATAATTTTTCTCATGCTTCTTTGAGAGTCCTTCTATGGTGTTTTTTTTTTCCCCCTCCTGCTTTTCAGGTCCTTCAGCTCCTAAAAGAATACCCTAATGAGCAAACTTCTTTTCTTTGATGTGTATGCTTTCTCCTTCTCTGATCTCATCTACTCTCTGGCCCAAGAGTGCTTCTCAAATTTAGTGCATTCTGAATCATCTGGAGTGTTTGCTAAAATACAGACTGTCAGCTCCAACTTAGAGATCCTAACTCCTAACTCAGTAGGTCTGGTGTGGACCTCAAGATGGTGCAGTTCTAATCTTTTTCCAGAAGATGCTACTGGTTTGTAGGTCATACTTGAAGTGGTGCTGCTCTGGAACTCAGAGAATTATATCTAGGTAGATGATATTATGTTCTAGAGCTTTCTCAAGAACCTGAAACTGATTTTTTCAAACTTCCTTCTGGAGGGCTCTCCTGGCTGACCGACTAGAGTCTCATATGTAGACTGCCCTCAGGATCACTGCCCCATCTTCTCACCTTCCTGTGTTTACTAACAGTGCCTCCTGTTGAATCACTATATTGTACACCTCAGCTAATATAACACTGTATGTGAATGATACTAGAATTAAAATAAATAAAAATAACAAAAATAACAATAACAACAAAACCAGTCCTCCTTTACCACAGGTAGCCAAGATTGAAGCCTCAAAGTTCATTTGCTCAATTTTCTCATCCTTTTTCTTTTGTCCCATTGGGTGCCATGTCCAGCAGTGTCCATTTAAGAAATGACCCCTATGGTTGCCCCTGCCACAACCACTTCTGTATCTGTGGAGGTCTCTTCTGACATTGGCCCCTCTTATACTCTCTGATTTAGTTATAGCCATAGCAAGCATTTAAGTGCCCTTCTGTTTTTAAAAGTGCCAAGTTCTCAGCCGAAAAAACTGTTTACTTCTTTTTGACCTCTAACATGGCTACAACTCATGGGTCATGGATGAATGAAGAGCAGGATTACATTATTTTAAAGACTTTGGTAATGTAGATTTATAAAGGGGACCTGAAATAATCTAGTTTAATCTATACAGAAGGTTCTTGGGATAAATTGGGCTAAGGCTGGATGCTCCTCTAGTTTTTTCAGCTCTGCCCAACTGCTTTTGAAACCCATGTGTCATCTTCACAGATGGAGTGAAAATCCTACTTGACGGTCTTATTCTATCTTATTGTTTAAGACCACCCCCCCACCCCCGCCCCACCAACTAATAAGCTAACCATAATGATTATGGTCACCTGGCTTCCTAGTAAAAATCTTTAGGTCTAACAGAAAGTCTGGGATATTTAAGGGACATTCCTTAAGTTAATGAAGACTTGGGTCAGTGTACCTGAAACAGAAACTGACCCATGGAATTAAGGCATCTAAGCATCCATGAATAATTTGGATTTTCAAGGCTCTTCCTTTTAAAGCATGACCAATTTTTGAAATGTTTGCTGAAAGTCTTTCAGGAGCATATCATACATTTCTGTACTTTAGATTCAGAACCAAACTTGTCTTTCCTTGATAACTCACAACAACCAGAGCAAATGCCACTTTTTGTGTCATGCAGTGTTTTTCTGTCTTTTCTCCAGCTTCCAGGTGGGGTCTTGTAGGTGGCTAGCTAGCCTCCTGCAGCTCTCCTGCCTTCACGATATGTTGATTTTAATCTGCTGGAGCTGGCAACTTAGATAACCAAGTATGCAACAACTATATGCAAAATACATCAAAGGGCTCAGGAGGGGATCCCGGGGTGGCTCAGCGGTTTAGTGCCTGCCCCTTCAGCCCAGGGCCTGATCCTGGAGACCCGGGATCGAGTCCCACATCAGGCTCCCTGCATGGAGCCTGCTTCTCCCTCTGCCTGTGTCTCTGCCTCTTTCTCTCTCTCTCTCTCTCTGTGTCTCTCATAAATAAAATCTTAAAAAAAAAAAAAAAAAAAAGGGCTCAGGAGCTGAGAGAGGGCCTAGCTGTTAAACCATGACCCTCAGCTTTTGTGCTTTATCACAGCCATTTTAACAACCCAGAGTAACTCTTTCCCTCCTTCCTTTAAACCCTCCTCCTTCCATCCTCTCCTCCCCCCCCTTCGTTTTTCTTCCCTTTTTTCTCCTTCCTTCCCTCTTTCCTTTTTTCTCCCTCTTTTCTTCCTTCTTTCTCTCTCTCTCTCTCCCTTCTTTCCTTCTTCTCCCCCCTCTTTTTTTTCCTCTCTCCCCTTTCTTCCTTCTCTCCTTCTCTCTCTTTTTTTGCAAAATAACTTGGGATTGCTCAGCTATGTCTGTTGTTTTCTTGAGTGGAGTTTCCTAGTAGAAGATGGACCTTCAGATGAGTACAACTAAATTACATTTTCACCCTTTCATTAGCTCACCGTGTCTTTATTTCTGCGAAATATAGTCAAGCCCAAGATAAGGATGCTTATTGGAATTTAATTTAAAATAATTTGACATTAGTGGTACGAAAATTCTGGGAGAGAATTTAAAGCCTCCTTTCTATACATGGAACACATTTGTATATTTTGTTTCTTGCAAAACATAAGTTGAAATTGTAGATCATTTTGCGTAATGTGCACTTAGAGAACTGGCTTTTGCACTAGTTGTATAAATTGTGCTAATTACAAAAGATTTTTTAATTTAACTGGGAGAGAGAAAGGAGAGGTGTTATAATATTGGAAGAAAACTGTACTATTAATTACCAATCTCTATTGCTGTTTACATTCTATATTGACAAACTTAACTTGCTGAGGGCTAAAAATTGATCTGTCCGGACTCATTTCCATTACAGTTAAAGTCATTATGTGAAACAACAGCAGCGTTTGCAAAGGAGAAACCATGTATCTATCTTCACAATTAACTAGGAAACTTGACAATTTGACATTTCAGTCTATTGGGTCCTTTTAGTAGGGAATATAATTGTTAAAGATGTGATATTCTCAAATGGTGAGTCCCAACCACTTATTTAACCTGTGCTCTGACAGTAAGGTTAGATTGTGTACCCCTGCATTAGGAGACCTAAGTGTGACTCTAGACCCTTTCCTTTTAGCTCAAGAGTTAATATATATTTATAGAATCAGGCACTAAGGAATACAAAATTATAAGAAAGGTACAGTCCTTATCCATAAGGACCTGCTATTTTGCTAGAGAGACAAGACAAATGAGTAAAACACATGGTGAAGCAAGTGTGGTGCATAAAGACAGCATATAGGGATTTCTTTCAGGGCTAAATTGCCAGAGCAGATGTTAAATGAAGAAGGATGTAATAGAGATCAGTGTGGACGGGAGTTGGGGGAGGAAGCAGGGCTCGATTGTGACCTTGAGTACTTTCTTAAAAAGGAGAGGGGCCAGAGGCAGAGACAGTTCACTAGAGTCCTGCCCAAGATGGAAGCTATCCAGAATGTATGAAGTCAGAGTGAAGGTTAGTAGAAAATGACCTTGAAGGAAGCAAAGGGAACTGGCAGTGTAGCAACTATTCCTGGGACCTGAGAAGACAACATGAGAGTGAGGATCTGTGGGTAGCACTGTGCTAGAAGAGGGATGCTCGTCATCAGAGGCGGTGGCAGGGAAGAAGGGATAGAGAGAGATGTTGACAGGACTTCCACCAGAGACTTTTCAGGAAAGCAGATGTTTTTAGGCTGGGTTCCATGGAAGCAGAGCCTGAGATGGGGATTCTGGTATAGCTGATTTATTGAGAGAGAGCTCTTAGGAGAAAGGGCGGGAGGAACGCAGGATAGGGCAAGGGAAGAAGTAATCAAAAACAGGCTTTCTTTCTCCTAAAGTTGAGACTCAGGCCCATGGAGAGTTCTAGAGAGTCAGTGGCACCAGAGAGCTGTTCTGATTGATGAAAAGGGGTCAGGCTTTCATACTCCATGTCCATCATTCATCAGTCATGTCATTAGCCAGCTGCCCGTTGTCTCCAGGATGGGTGAGGGAGGGTGCAACCTCCCAGGTATTTTCAGGCAGGTAGCTTCTTTCTGTACAGGCAATTCTCTGGCAAAGGGAGCAGGCAGTAAGCCTATGGCAGGCAATATCTACACCTCTGGAGCAGGGTTACCCCTGCTCAGGAAAGAGGATTTGGACAGGGCGCCAAAGGATCACCACACAGATCTTCTGACTCTCAATAAAATGTTCATTTTCAAGTTGTTTCTCCTCCCAGTAGGTCACTTACACTCACAAACCAACTCTCTGACAGATGCTTAATTAGAAGGTAAAAACAGTGTAATCTGCCCCCTTCTAAAAGTCCCTCCCCTACTCCCCAATGATCGACTGCTATCATATCCCTTTTGTGCCTGGTTGTGCCTGATTCACAGCCTAAACTAAATATTAAACAGCTAAAGGGTTCATGTCTGTTATAGTCAGGATCCAGAGGGAGGATGGAGGGGCCTTTGGGATCCATCCCATAAATAATAGCTCTGGCTTTTGGGACAGAAATCACTTCTTATTGCCTGGACACACTGGTGGATATTTAGAGGATCATTTTGCATGTAGGAAGACAGATTCATGTTCATCTTCTCAATGATTCATGTGCAAAAGCAAACACATTTTAGTATTATCCAGACCTAAGACAATAAATGCCTGATCCACCTAGAATTTTAATATTTGGTAAGATGGGGGCAAGATTTGTAGTCAGGAAATTTTAACCCCGACTTCATATTAGAAATCTGGGGAACTTAAACAAAATACAACCATACCTATGTGGATTAAACAAAATCTTGGTGTAGAGAGAAAATCAGTAGGCATTGCTATTTTTAAAAATTCCCAATAGACTATAATGTACAGCCAGGATCTGTTCTCTCTCAGATGGCTGTTATTATTCAGCAATCTGCCCAAAGCTCAGTGGATTAAAACAACAAGCATTTGTTCTCATTCTTGAGTCCGAGGGTATCAACTGACAGTATTTCTGGTCTAGCTGGGCATGCTCATGCCTCTGGGGTCAGCTGTGTCTAGGGTAGATGGTTCCACTAATCTTGGTCAGGGTCTCATGTGGCTGGGGTCATCTGGCTGGTAACTGGTCTAAGGTGACTGTAGCCGAGACAACAAGATTCTGTTCCATGTGGTCTCTCATCCTACAGGGTACCCCAGCACGTTCAGATGGTGACCTGGCAGTGTTCCAAGAAATAAGGCAGAAACACAGAAAATCTCTTGAGTTCTAGGCTCAGAATTGATAGGGCTTCCCTCTACCCCATTCTGTTGGCCAGAGAAAGTCCCAAGGCTGGAGGTCTATAACTGAGGCTAACAGTGCTTTCAATCTACCATTTAGACCTAAATCTCTAACTTTATGTGGGACAACTGACTTGTCAAAGCAGTTAATTTAAGCCTTAGATATTTTATCCACACATCTGTTCATGTCTCCACCCTTTCCCTTGTCATTCACACCTCTTCATTATGGGCAGAATTTGAACTTTGACCTATAGCCACGGCATAGACATTTTAACATACAATATGCATCTATTCTCTATTTTTCAAAGTCTAATTCACTTTAATTATGTTTGTGCTCTGGACTCAATTTACAGAGAGTAAATCCACAGATACACGGACAAGTGAAGGCAAATACTTGAAATTCATTTTCTAAAGTAGTAATTATGGAGTATTAATTGTAAAATATTAACAGCTGAGTATGTTCTAAGAAAGTGATCACGGAATTTAATCTCTCACATTTTAACAATTCATAGCCTTGAGATATTTCCATGCATTTACTTACCTGAAGAACTATTGTTCTGAAGGGAGTGGAAGGTCATGAAGGAGTGAGTCTCCTGGTGTCTCTTTAATCTGGACAGAAACACATTGAAATAGATTATATATCTACAGATGACGGTCATTCACTTTCCAAACATTTTTTATAGTGAATATTGAATATATAGTTTTATCTTTGGGATTTTCCATAATTAGTGCCTTCACCATCTGGTCCTACTTACTCTTACCCCTTCTGGCCTAAAATCTGGCTTGTCTGGAGTCATTCCTGGTCCCTTATTCATGCTCACATTGTTTCACTTACTCCATCTCCCTGAAATGCTATCCCCTTCCTTTCCCCTCTGCTCTTTCAAATCCTACCATATTCTTAGAAAGCTACTCAAACTGCCCTTGGGATCTCCTGAGACTATTTGAGCCACACTAATCCTTTCATCCCTTGAATAGCCATGTAACTTATTATCTTTTTTTTGAGGTTTTATCTATTTATTCATGAAAGACACACAGAAAGAGGCAGAGACACAGGCAGAAGGTGAAGCAGGCTCCCTGCAAGGGACCCCAATGTGGGACTTGATCCCGGGACTCCGGGATCATGCCCTGAGCCAAAGGCAGACGCTCAACCGCTGAGCCACCCAGGGATCCCCTGTAACTTATTAGCTGAACCTACTGATGCCATTTTGTCTTAAGTAGCTGTCTGGCAGGTCTAGGTATGCAATCACATCTCATCTGATTAGCCTGTCAGTCCAGGTCAAGTCAGGTCAACTGCTTTGACTGCTCAGCAATAGCTGGACATTCATAGGAATGTCAGCTCCATGAGGCTAGGCTGTCCATCTGCTGTGCTCATTTCTATATCCATGGCATTTAGCACAGAGAAGGTGCTCAATCACATCTATTCAATGGATGAAGAAGAGCAGGCAATCAATAAATACTAAATTGGCATTCTAGCACTGAGATACAACAAAAATGTTAACATTTTGAGTTAACATTTCCAACATCTGTCCATTTATCTATTGAAAATGAGGCCCCTATTATATGGAAGGAATTTGCTAGGACACTGGGGGTTGGGGGTGGGGCATCAAGCATCAACAAGATCTAGCCCTGAGAGATCTTATAGGCTTGTGTGGGGAGGCCATTGTTTTGAGTGACTTTAGTATACTAGCTGCTAATGCTAGTGATGTTGGAGTGACTGGCTTGTGCATCAGCCACTGAAATAAATAGTTATAAGGGTCCTAAACTCTAGGATGGTCTCCAAACAGCTAAGAACTTTGCACAAGACATGTAACTGTCTGAGCCTCAGGATTCTCATCTGTGAAATCAGAACATCTTGAAGAAATCCTCTAGTTTCTACTTCCTGTGACTGGATTCTCTTAGGAAAGGCTTAACATCCTTCTGGTGGAACGGCTTCATTTCACATCTATGGGGATGAATTGAAAATCAGAAAGTTTGTCATCATTTTTGCTTTCCTGGTTTCTCACTGCCAGCATGACCCTCCTCCATCTCACCATGACAACATTAATGTTCTCAAGGCAGCCCTGAAAGACATTTACCCAAACATCATTCAGCATAGTGCCATCCTGTCTATGATCCTGTTTGTTAAAGCAACAACAAAACAGCAAAAACAGAAGTATTTATTTCTTCCTGACTGGGCCTGATCTAATGGGTATTTTGTTGAATCCTATTGCTCATCCACCTACCCAAATGTTCCCTTTGAATCTGCCCAGGAACATAATGTAATGTTTGGTAATTTATCACTGTTATTAGTTCCCTCAAAGTGAACCAGTGAGTAATAGAATGCTTGCTCCCACTAGTCCTAGATCTCAATCCAGAAGTCTTGTCCCCAGGGACAGTCAGACATGACCCTAATTCCTTTGTGACTCAGAAGCAGTGGCCTGTTTCCCTCCAGATTCATCTTAGCTCCCATCATCATGGGGCTTCACTTTATCCCGTTTTTTGAAGGGTGTCCAGATTTACAAACTTCTAGATTGAGGAAATTTTATAAACTTGGCTCCAAGTGGGGACAGATACTGCACATCATCACATTGGTGCATTAACCTTTTAAAACCTCACAAGGATTGATTTTTTTTTTTTTTAATGCTTGTCTTTCTGAGCCTCTCAGCAATGAAAAACGCTTTGTTTCTAGGTTTGTGTTTGCCTGTCCTCCTACACAACGAAGCAAATGTCTCCATGACAGATGGGCCACACTGTAGCCCTCAAAGTCAGCAAACTAAAGGCTTATTAAGCCAGAGGGAAAACAAAGTCCAGGAGCCTCTATGGAAATCACCCTTTTCTTACCCCATTTGAGCATTTATGGGTACAAGTTGGCTGAAACCTATATATGCATGGAGATTGACATCTCCCTAGTAACTAGAAGCTGTGGCTGGCCAACATTCTCTGGGCATTCTTGAGGATATCCTCTTGGTGAATATTAAGATTTTGCTTCAAGAAACAGGTCAGATTAGTTTGTGCATAAGTTTGTCATCATGAATGCAAAACATTGCCTGTGGGAAGTAGAACGAGGTCTCCCTTTCTTAAAAAAAGTCTTTGCCCAAGGGTTTTTAAGAAGCCATATGCCTGTTGGAGGCTATATTCTCAAGGACACCCAAGATCCCAAGAGGAACTAGCATTTACCTGTTAATCCAGTGGCTTTCCCTTTGGAGTGAAAGGCAAAGGATTTGCAAAGGTCTATATAACCTTGGAGGGTCTGGCCCCCCTCCTGTCCTTTGACTGCCTCCTAATCAAACTAGTTCTAACTACCATGCTGTCCTCACTTGTTTTGGTTACCTGGCCTTTTTATTACACCAAGACATAGTGGTTGAAAACAACAGTGATCATTTATTTTCTTCACAACTCTGCAGTTTGACAAGGAGTCAGTAGAGAAGGCTCATTGCTGCTGTGCATGGTATAAGCTCACGGTATAAGGGCTCAACGAAGGGCTGGAGGAGTTGCTTACAAGACCACTCATTCACCTGGCTGCTGGCCATCAGTTAGAAGCTCAGCCTTAGTCCCTCTTCATGTGGGCATCTATGTAGCCTGTGCTTCCTCACAGCATGGTGGTTGAGTTCCCAGGATAAGCATCCTAAGAAGGGGAGCCAAGCAGAAGCTGTACTCCCTTTCATGAGCTTGCCTAGAAGTTACCCAGTGTCACTTCTGTTATACTTGCCATATTCTATAGCTCAGGACAGTTACAAAGCCCTGTCCAGGTTCAAGGAGAGGAGACATAGACTCCACCTCTTGATAGAGGGTAGGGGATGACAAGGCTCTGGAGGGTCATATGGGATGGACATTTTGTGGTGGCCATGTTTGGAATACAAAATCTGGAACTGTCCCTTCATTACGTTAGACATGTTCTCTTTCAAGGCTTGGCCTTTGCTTTTTCTTTGTCTAGAATGCTCTTCCCTTAGATATGCATGTGGCTCACTTCCTTGATAGCTTTGGTTCTTTGCCCAAATATTTTCTTCTCTTCAAGGTCTTCCCTGGGTAGCTTGTGCAAAATGAAAACCTGCCCCACTTCCTAATCCCTTTCCTGCTTGCTTTTTCTCTATAGAGCTTGGCACAATCTACATAGTGTATATTTTATTTATTTATTCTTCTATTTAAAATTTTACTGTTCCCTTCATTAAATTGTAAGCTTCCATTAAGGGAAAAGATTTTAGTGTTTTATTCAATGCTGTTTCCGCAGAGCTAGTAGAATGCCTGACACATAGTTATGGACTCAGTAAATATTTGTTTGAGTAAATTAATGAACATATGCCTTAATAAGACATAAGAAATGGCAGTGACCATTTGTTCTCATTTACTTTGATCTGTAGATCCTGAGTGCAGTGCCAGGGATATAGACGCTCTATGATGATTTAATTAATGAACTAATTAAATAAATATAGTGGTTTTAAACTTTCACAATTTGAGAAAATCAACAATAAACCAGCAGTATTCCATCTATAGTCATGCATTCACGATTAATCCCCCCTCCTCATCTGCAAAGTTACAGTTCCAGCCAAGGTGGATATTAAATTCTGCTTCTAACAGTGCTACTCCAGCTTCCAGTTAGAGCCAGAAGGTTATAAGAATGGAAAGAGGGAAAAATCACAGGGGGTACCCAGAACAGACATAGCTCTGACAGTGAACCTTTAGGTGTCTCCTTGATCTTGCCTCCACTGTTTGTCATATGATGGGGTTGACCTACCTGTAAGTCAGTTGGAAGGTGGCTTTCCCTCAATCTGGTTTAATGTTTGCACTTCAGATGTCCTAGAAAATGGGAAGAAAACAGAAAAACAATTACTTCAAATGTTATCAATGCAGTTGATGAGGCTCTTGTGCCGTCCTTGAGGGATGGCCTCTCTTGTTTCTAACTGGCTCTTTAGACAGGCATTCCCTGCCTGGTGCTTGTTAGCATGTTCTCAGATATATTTAGAGTAAAGTAGTGACATTTCAAAAATTCTGAAATTAACAGAGGGTCCCTTAACTTGTATATTTCTCTTAAATAGTACTCACTAAAGCATACAAGTTGGAATCAGGCTGGGATGCCCCAGACCCATCATCAGGTATATTTTCCAGAAGTTCAAAAGGAGTCTGTTCTGAGACAGGCTTACAGTGACATTTCAACATGTATAATGTTTGACAATTTTTCCCTCTGCCAAAGCAGGGAGAAACAAGAGCCATGGACCCCAGACACCTTCAACTTGATGGACAGGGTCATAACGGTGACTTACATGTGTCACCTGAGCCAGTCCAGCAGCATACAGGGTCTCCATCATTTCCTGTTGCACCAAGATCCTGAATCTGGGAAGGTCCAGAAGAGAAGCAAAGAGTGGCCTGTTCTTGTTCCCGTGTCTGGTGGGTTGTGTGGGGGCAAGAGGGTTCCCAGGGCTCCTCCAGGGCTGCTTCCTCCCCAAGCAGAGGTTATAAGAAGGAAAGGGACTGACATGCTTTGAGCTCCTTCTGAGACAAGGTAAGAATATAAACTATTAATGTAATTTATGGGTAGAAGCACTTTGAATATAAATGAAGCAACCAATGGCCCTTTTGATTGGCATTTATATCTCCTTTTATAGAGATCACATAGAGTAGTGTTATAATTCTTGACGGTTTTGATTGTAAAATATATGGGACTTTAAGCTCTCTGGAAGAAAGCAAAGATGATTAATATTAATAATGGATAACTAAATACACAACAGACATGAGTATTATGTTTTATATTTATATGGCTATTGTTTTAACTCCTTGGAAAATACTATATGCTTTATTGTCAGGAAGGCAGTAATAAGAAGACACTATATTATTTGGGTCACATAAAAAAAGACATTCAAGCTAATCCCTAAATCCTATTAATTTCTTTACTCACATTATAGAAAAAACAATAGCCATTTGACTTTCAAACTAATGTATTCAAAGCAATGTGCCTGATTAAAGACGTAGATCAAAATTCAAATAAGTTGGTTCAAATGCAGTCAGTCCTGGAGTCATTTGGAAGTGTCAAAGAAGACTGTGGATCTCTAAAAAATAAATAAGAGACTGAGCAAATCAAAGTATATTAATACCACAGTGGTGAGCATGTTTTGTGTTTTTTTTCCTCTATATGCAGGATGCTGAGTGAAGTAACTGGGCTCTGTCAGCAAAAATACGGTTCTAATAAGCATGTGCATTGTTATGGGGGAAACTATTTCAATAGAAAATGCACATCTCTTAGATTATATCTAGCACTTGGAAAATTGCAAAATGTTTTACCACTTCTATTTCCCAGTTCCTCCTCCCTTCTCACGACTCTATCAATGGCCACATGGAAAAAGGTAGAAGGTGATGACAAGAAAAAATGGACATTGTGCATTTTCTTTAGGTCAAAATAGAACAAATGAACAAGTGAATGTTGCATATATCAGATCTTCATCCAGAAAACATTTAAAAAAATATTTTATTTATTTTAGAGAGAGAGAGTGGGGAAGAGAGAGCACATGAGCAGGGGCAGAGGGAGAGGGAGAAGCAGATTCCACTACTGAGTGGGGAGCCTGATGCAATACTTGATCTCAGGGCCCTGGGATCATGACCAGGATCACAACTGGAGCCAAAGGCAGATGCTAAACCGACTGAGCCACTCAGGCACCCCAGAAACCATTTGGAATGCTTTAAGAGCATATAACATAATAGGTAAGGGGTGAAAAACAGTAAGTAAAAATTATATAACATGTGGAAAATGTGATCCCCCAAATAAATAAATGACCAGTACACACATTGTATTCTGAAAAGTCCTAGTCATGGGTTAGAGGTCCCACGTGGAATCTGAATTTTTTTAAGCCAAAGAAAGAAGACAACATGAACAGCTACATAATTTGCATATGTGTGACTACTTTCCTTAGGAAAATACACTTGTTTTATTTTCTAAGATTTGAAAGGCGCTTTTGTTTTGATTTTATATTATTTTGTGTTGTTTATTTTGTCTTCATTCCCATATAGGCTTTAAAATAAGATTCTGATGATAGAGACAGAAATAAATTCTCCCATCCCAACCCCTTTTCAATTTGCTGTGGTGTGGAAAGCCTGTCTTATACAAGGAATTGTTATGACTCTCCACTGTTCTATTTACCTCTGACATCATATACCTTATTTTTAGTGATGTGCCTATTAGCCTTTGCTGCATAAACAAGCTATCCCAAAACTTCATGGCTTACACCAACAATTATGTATTTGCTCACAATTACGTAGTTTGGCAATTTGGGCGGGGCTAGCCTGGGCCATTCCTCAGCTGGTCTTGCCTAAGCTCACTCATGTAGTAGCTGCATCTGGAAGCTCAGCTGGAATCGAGTGGGTGAGGATGATCTCACTCACATGCTGGTTGTCATGCTGAAGGCTGGGGTGCTTTGTCTTTCCTCCATTTGGCCTTTCCAATAGGCTAGGTTGGGCTCCTTCAAATTATTATTTAGAGTTCCAAGTACAGCAAAAAAAGAGCAAGCCTTATTTGAGTGCAAGGCACTGTTCAAGCCTCTCTTGGCATTACATTCGCTGATGTTGCATTGGCCAAAGCAAGTTATACAGTCAAGGCCAGATTCAAGGGGTGGAGAAGTAGACTTCACTCTTAAAGGCAGGACCGGCAATGAATTTGAATTTTGAATTTGAGGCTTTTTAAAAATTTGTGTATTCTACTGCAAGTTCAATTTTGCTGCTGCTACAGGACGAAGGGACTACCTCCCCTTGCTTACCCTGTAGCATAAAGGAAAAAGCTGTAGCTTCTATTCCTTGCCTAAATCCTGTGTCCTACAGGGTGGTCACCTGTGGGGTCTCTGAGATGTTCTTTCAGAAAAGGAATTCACCTCATCAGTTGAGACAGCAGGGACTGAGAGTGCATATGATCTAAGAGGTGTGGGGACAGCAAGGAGAATATAGAAATGAGTAGAAATAATGCAGGTGGAAATCGTGAGTGTGAAATTGTGGGCATGCGTACATGGGAGGTGAGGGATGAATGAACTTGTAGTTCAGTGTTAGCCAGCTTTATTCCTTTGAGGGAAAAGGAGAATCATTGAACAATTTTAGACTTTTATAAATCATTTCCCAAGTGCATACCAGGTTGTCGGTTAAGATAGATCGCAAAACATTATCACAAAGCATTCTTTCTTTAGCAGGACCTTTCAAGGTGCCTTCTTTTATTTCTGGAAGTTCCCAGAGGCATTCCAAATGTTTTTACAAATCCAATCTTCTTAGCTACTACGTGGTGTCTACCATTTTCTCTGCTTCAGTCCCCTGCAGGGATGTCAGCTGCCTGAGGCCGCTGATGCTGGCAAATGCTCTTTGAAGATTCTGGGGATACAGGTGTGATGCAGACTTTGTCTCCCACCGGGGATGAAAGTGCTAGCATCAGCATTGTTGGGTCTGCAGGTGCCCCCTTGTATTCTTATAGCCTTGTAAAGGTTTTACTACAATGACCACCGATGGATTTTACTGGTTGTTATATTTGTTTTATTGACTCAGATGAATTGTCTTGCAGTAGTGTTTTAGTTCCTCATGCAAATAGAGCTGTGATGGGTCTGCTTCATAGGTCCCTCATATAACCCTTGCATTAGTTCCCTGTGGCCATGAGATACAGTGTAGCAAAAAACCACAAAGCTTTATAAGTCTATGGGTCACCTGAGTGGCTATGGCTTGTACCTCTGTGGTCAGCTGTGGGTAGTCGGGTGGTTTTGTTGCTCTTGGCTGTACTCTCTGACTACTAGGTGGGCACTTAGCTTAGGAGGTGTGGCTCCATCCATGTCACCTCTCATCCCCCAGCAGCCTAACCCAGGTTTGTTCTCATGATGGAGGCTAAGTTCTAAGAGACAAAGGGAGCAAGCACTCAACATCTCTTGAGGTTTAGGCTCAGAATCTCTGCAATGTGACTTTCTACTATTCAAAGTCAGTCGCCAGGCCATATTCAAGGAGTGGAGAAATACATACACTTTATCTCTTGGTAGGAGGAGCTGCAAAATCACATTGCAAGGGGCATGGATGCAGGGGAGGACAGAGAATTGGAGCCATCTTTGATACCAATCTAACTACCACAGACCCAGTCACCTCTGAGTCCTGAGGTGAGCACAGGCTGGCAACCCAGACAATGTTAAATGTATTTTAAAAAGATTAATTTGGTAATCCTTCTCAAAGGGTAGGAGATAAATTGATTTAAGTAGTGGTAGGAGAGGTTTGTGTAACCCGCAAAATGGCTTTTGCCTTAATATAAGTGATAAATCAGGTGTGTCTAGAACAGGGATAGCAAATAGGTTGCATACTGTGTGACTTATTTGTAGTAAATGCCTGGAGTGGGGCATTGAGGAGAATTATGTGGCCACTTTCCTGGGAGAGCTGAACACAGAGCTTTGATGAATTGGTCATGTTTGCCATGGTCATCGATGGGGAGAATGACAACACAGGGCCAGCTATTTGCCATTTTTGTTCTATCAAGGGTGGTGAAGTGAGGTTGAAGAGTCTTTTTGAAATTAATGAGGAGGCAGAATTAAAAAGTATTGGTGATCCAGTGCAAATGAAGGAAAACTATTATTCTAGGATAGGCTTAGATTTTGGATTTGGAAACTAGATAAAGGATAATGTCATTTCTAGAAGTGGGTCATATTATATAAGGAGTAGATTTGAGTCTGTTTGCATAAGCCAGTCTTATATGACACTGCAAAAGGAGCACATATTTTTTTTTCTGTCATCTCTTGTTGTATAACAAACCAACCAAAAGCTTATAAATTGTGATGGTTAATTTTACATGTCAACTTGACTGGGCCATGGAGTGCCCAGATATTTGGTCAAACATTATTCTAGGCATTTCTGTGAGAGTATTTTGGGATGAGATTAACATCTTTATTGATTGAGTTAAGTAGATTGCCCTCCTAATGTGAATGGGCCTCATCCAATCAGCTGAATGCCTGAATTAAACAAAAAGGCTGACTCTCCTTGAGTCAAGAGAATTCCTTCTGCTTCATGACAGCCTTGAACTAGGATATCAGCTTTTGTACTGCCTTTGCTCAAACTGAAACAACAGCTCTTTCTGGTTCTTGGGCTTCCTGACTTTGGAACAGAACCACATCATCTGTTTTATTGGTTCTCAGACCTTTTGACTTAGCTCTCATGGGTCTCCAACTTGCCAACTTACCTTACAGATCTTGGGACTTGTCAGTGTCCATAATCATGTGAGTCAATTCCTTATAACAAATAAACATGTACATCTAAATATGTACATACACATCCTACTGGTTCTATTTCCCTAGAAAAACTTGGCTAATATAGAAGCTTAAAACAATAGCTGTTTTACTTCTCAGAATCTATAGGTCAGATATTTGGCAGGATGGAGTAGGAATGCTCTTTGATATTTGGAGTCTCAGTGCTCTTCCCTCTGGCCTCTCTCTGCATGGTCTTATCACAAAGAAATCTAGTTTGAGCTACTTTAGAGTTTGGCAGATGCCCCCAAGAGCAAGCATTCCAAGTGGGCAAGCACTTCTTAAACCTCTGCTTCCACTATGTTTGATATTGTACCATTGGCCAAAGCAATTCTGGTGGCCAAGTCCTAGAGTCAGTGACAGGGGACTACATAAGGACATGGATGCCTGGAGATGTAGTCCACTGGAGTCATCAAACTTAGTCTATGACTATAGGGAGGTTTGATGTTCCATCTCTGGCATATCGATTCTGATATGTCTATGTGATATCTAAGTAAGAAGAGTCATGTGCAAAAATAGGTCTGAAGCTAGGAAAAAGTGATTTAGCTGGATAGGTACCTTTGGAAATCATGAATATATAGGGGTAATATGAAAGTATTCCAGGGATCCCTGGGTGGCGCAGTGGTTTAGCGCCTGCCTTTGGCCCAGGGCGCGATCCTGGAGACCGGGGATCGAATCCCACGTCGGGCTCCCGGTGCATGGAGCCTGCTTCTCCCTCTGCCTGTGTCTCTGCCTCTCTCTCTCTCTCTCTCTGTGTGACTATCATAAATAAATAAAAATTAAAAAGAAAAAGAAAAAAAGAAAATATTCCATAATCAGTACAACAACCAATCAGAACAGAGTCAGGCTAATAGGTCTGAAGCACAGTCTCAGGGAATCCCCTGTTATGCTAGGCATTTTCCCTCTAGTTTTTGAATCACTGGGAGATGATAGGAGTCCCAGGAAAAGAGGCAGGGTAGACAGGGTCATGAGATGGCACTTGCAGGAGAAGGGTACTGGGCATCAACTGTTTACCAATTGGTAGAAAAAATTATAATATTTTGACAACTAGTCTGAGTATCACCTCTGTGATGGCTGAAGTCATAGGTAATGTGGTCAACAGTGAACTGAGACAAAGCATTAGATTATGCAGGATGATGTGATTAACCAGTTTTGGCCTACAAAAAGCATAATTTTATATGCTTCAACCTAAGCCACAATGAGACAAAAATAAGTCTAAAATGGATATAAAAATTTGATTAACAAGCAGGCAAACAAGAGGAGTCCCCAAAAGAAATTGAAGAGAAGATTCCGTGGAAGGCAAAGGAGAAGCACATAAGAGAGAGGAAGACACCAAAGATCTTGAAAACCACGTAGCAAAGTTTATGTAAGATGAGCCTGTCTTTTGTTCTTGGCCACTAACAGGTGACCTTGGTGAGTTCCATTTCAGGGAAACAGGATAGAAATTATGTTTCAGAGGCTTATGAAATACCTGGAAAGTGAGAAATTAAGATGAATTTAGAGTATTTCCTTTTGCCTGATAGAGGATTAAAGGTAATTGATTTGGAAGTAGAGTTAGGGGTAGATTTTTTTTTTTCATATATATGTATATGAATAAAATCTTTTTTAAAAAGATTATGTATAGATATAATTTTTTAAAAGATTTTATTTATTTGAGAGAGAGAGAGAGAGAGAGAGAGAGAGAGATCATGAGCAGAGGGGAAGGGCAGAGGGAGAAGCAGACTCCCTGTTGAGCAGGGAGCCTGATGCCAAACTCGGTCCCAGGACCCTGGGATCATGATCTGAGCTGAAGTCAGACACTTAATGGACTGAGCCACCCCAGATTATATTCCTTAGGATGAGAAAGACCTGCTCACATTTATATGAGAAATGGAAAGATAATATTTAAAGCTCCTTCAGGGTGATGTTATGAGATGACCTGTTGAAAAGGTAAGGTGGTGAGTGGCAAGAGCATAGTCCTGGGGTCAGGTGCTTGGGGCTCTCATCCCGTCTTTTCCAGTCTTGAGGGCCAGCCTGGTCACTTTGTACCAAATCTGTCTCGGTAAACAGTAGTTCACAGCTTGAATGAACAGTATGATGACCTGGAGGAACTTAAAATTCTCCAGACTTATGTCTCACCCCAGATCCTCAACATCAGAATCTCTGGGGTGTGCCTAGGCTGCCCCACTCTTTTTGAGATCCTTCTTTATTCCATGTGCATTTAAGATTAAGCAAAACTGCTTTAGAGTATCAGTCCTTTATTTCCTATTGCCTCAGCTTTGGTGCTTTAGCCCCCAAATGTTCACTACTCTCAGGACCAGTGGCTTCCCGTGACAATGTGGCTGTTAAAGAACTTCTCCCAGGGAAGTGATGCTCAGCTTTAGCTGTGTTATTAGAATCTCCTGGGGGCGCTTGTGAAATGCTGGTGTCTGGGCCTCACCACAGAGACTCTGATGTAATTGGTCTGGGATATTAATATCTCCCCCTCCTCCCCAAAGATGTTTAAAGTCCTAATCCCTGTGACCTTATTTGGAAACACGATCTTTAAAGAGGTGATCAAGTAAAACTAAAGTCATTAGTATGAACCCTAATTTGAGTAGCATCCTTTTCAAAAGGGGAATTTTGAATACAAAGAATTGTAGAGAGGTTACATGAAGAGAAATAAAGGAAATGCCATGGCAAGATTAGATTGGCATTATGCTGTTTCAAGACAAGGAACATCTGGACTGCCAGCAGCTGGAAGAGGGAAGGAGGGATCCTTGCTGTCCAGGTGTCAGAGGGAGCATGAGTGATACACAAATTTTGGACATCTAGTCTCTGGAGCTGTGAGACAATAAATTTCTGTTGTGATAAGCCACCTAGGTTGTGGTACTTGGTTAGAGCAGCTCTAGGAATTAGCATACATGGTCTTGGGTAGCAGTAGTTTTAAAAGTGGCTTAGATGATTCTATGTGCCAGGATTGGCATTCATAACTATTGAGGGAAATAAATGTATAGCAGGTATAACCTGAGTAGAAAATGTCAAAATCAGTTTAAGAACCATGCAAACATAATTATCACAAGTATAATATTTAAAATGTAGTAATCTTCAGAGTAATTTTAATGCCTTCTTCTATATTTTTTCCTAACTTGGGGCTTTGCATGATAAAAGAGACATTTGCTGTCTTGCTCCTCTGCAATTTCTTGCCTGGATGCTCATTTTTAGTATAATTTCTCACCTTGACTGATGAGTTTCTGGATCTCTACTTCATGTGTGCTTTACAGGTCTCCTCATGGCATATCTTTTATTTTTCATGCCTAAGGGCACTGACTTGCACCTATCCCTATTGGACTTTATCCTGTTCATTTATAATGTAACATTTCTTCAATTTGTCAAAGTTACTTAGAATTCTGATCCTGCAGTCCAACATTCTAATTTCTATTACTCAAGGAGAGTCCCCAGGACAATTGAATTAAGAATTATATGAACAGGAGGAGGAATCAATTTTGAGAAGATCAGATAATGGAAGGTTTATTATATTATGTACTGCATTAAAGTGTAAAGATGTATGAAAGATAAATGGTCAATGCATGAATTATACAAAGAGTTCCATAAACGAGCCTGTGAGATCAGTCCCTGTCCAGGCATCATGTGAGATGTAGAATCTTGTCACTGTCATTCAAACTGTGGTACACAGACCAGCAGCATCAGCATCACCTTGGAGCTGGTTAGAAATGCAGGATCTCAGACTATCCCAGAACTACTGAATTCGAATCCGCTTTTTTTTTTTTTTTTTACAGGGTCTCCAGGTGAAGCACATGCATATTATATTTTCAGACACCCTGATGTAGACATGTTTCCTGCCTTAAAGAGCTCCCAGTAGGTTGGTTGAGGATGCAAGATACAAATGTGATAGATCAGTGCTTCTCAAAGCATGGTCTGGAGGACCACTTGTATTTGAGTGACCTTCAGTGCCTGGTAAAAGGAAGGAGATATATTTGGCCCCTTCGTAAACCGACTCAATTTGAATCTTTGGAGGTGGGACTCAGGAATTTACATTTTTGATGTGTTCCTGAGATGAATTGGATGCACACTGAAGTTGCAGAGTAACTGTCCCAGAACAATAGAAATTAATTTTGCTTCAGCACATCTGAGGAATATGACACCCTTCCATTAATAACAGCTGTGCATGATGGCAGTGTCATGGAGGTGGCAGCTGCACGTTCCTAGAGCAGTGGCCTTAAAGGATGGTCCACAGATCAATAGCATGGATATCCCCTGGGAGCTTGTTAGAAATGCAATATTTCAGACTTAACCCTATATCTATTGTTAGGGGCTGAATCATTTTCCCTCACAAATTCTTATTTGAAGTTCTAATCCCCAATACCTCGGAATGTAGCCACATTTGAAGATAAGGAATTTAAAGAGGTAATGAATTTAAAATGAGGTCTTTAGTATGGGCCCTAATCCAATATGACTGGTATCCTTCTGGGAAGAGGCAATTTGGACACATATATGTGTGCACAGACCATGTGAAGACAGAGGGAGGCAATGGCCATCCATAAGCCAAGGAGAGAGGCCTCAGAAAAAAGATCAACCCTGATGACACTTTGATCTTGGACTTTTAGCTTCTGGAATGGTGAGAAAATGCATTTCTGTTGTCTAAGTCATCCAGTCTGAGGTACTTTGGGGCCCTAGCAGACTAATATACCAATTAAATTAGAATCTGAAGTTTTTAAAAGACTATTTTTTTAAGTAATCTCTGCACCCCACATGGGGCTTGAACTCACAATCCAGAGATCAAGAGTCACATACTCTACTGACTGAGCAAGCCAGGTGCCCCTACAATCTGAACTTTTAGCAAGATTCATAGGTCATATGGGTGTATAAGAAGGTTTGAGAAATACTAGTCTAGGACAGTGGTTCTCAAACTTTTACTACATCAGAGTTACCTTGAGAGCTTGTTAAAATAACAGATTGCTGGGCTCTATTGTAGAGATTGATTTGGTTGTCCTGAGTGGGGCCATAAAAGTCTGCATTTCTAAGCTCCCAGATAATGGCAAGGCTGTTGGTCTGCTGACCACGCTTGAGTGTACAGCTGAGACCAGCAGCAGCTTCATCTGGTAATTATTAGAACAGCAAATTTGGAGACCCTACCCAAGACTTGCTGAATTAGAGATTTGAGGTCTGTGCCCTCAAATCTGGGTGATTTGGGAGCTTAAGTTCAAGAATTGGTGGTTGAGAGCTTAACAAAATCTGGGCAAAAGAGTCATGAATGGTGTGAAACACTCCCTTACCTCCAGGTGATTATTTTGACGTTTTTCTAGAAGGCATGCTTTGACCTTTCCAGCTAAGAATCATCCCTGGAAATGATTCTGGCAATAGCCAAAGCACTGCTTCTTAAACTTGAAAGTATATCAAATCACCTGATTATTGAGCCTAGCCTTCAATTTATGGTTCACTTGCGTTAGAATCGTATCCCAGGGCAACGCTGGTGGCTTAGCGGTTTAGCGCCACCGTCAGCCTGGGGTGTGATCCTGGAGTCCCAGAATCAAGTCCCACATCGGGCTCCCTGCATGGAGTCTGCTTTTTCCTCTACCTGTGTCTCTGCCTCTCTCTCTCTCTCTGTGTCACTCATGAATTTAAAAAAAAAAAAAAAAAAAGAATAGTATCCCAGAACTTCTTAACAAATTCTCACTTGATTCTTATGCTGCTTGTTCAGGGATCACATTTTGACAAACATTAAACTTAGGGCTTGCAAAATGTTGTCATGTGGGTCAGATTTTGATATCACTGATATGGCAGACACTGTTGGTTGGCCAACCAAACACTCATTTTGGACCCATTTTTCCCCATGGCTTTATTCAATGTGGGACCTAAGAAAAGGTAAATGTTCTCTTTCTGACTAGTCAATAGCTAGGAGTGAGCATGTGATACTCAGACAAAATTCTAGCCATTGGGACCTAAGCAGAAGTCTGCAAGAGGTGTGGGGCGATTCTGGAAAGGTTATTGCTCTACCCTAATAGCACACTCAGCACTCTGTTTTCCCCTTCTCAGGCTTGGAACATGGAGAGGATGCCTGGAACTGAAGTAGCCTTGTTAGGACCATAAGTGCTACATACAAAATAAAGGTGGCAAAGTGGCTGGTTAGAAATATAGAACCTGGACACCTAGATGGCTCAGTTGGTTAAGTGACTACCTTCAGCTCAGGTCACGATCCTGGGGTCCTAGGATCAAGTCCCACATTGGGCTCCCTATTCAGTGCGGAGACTGCTTCTCCTTCCTCTGCTTGTTGCTCCCCCTGCTTGTGTGTGCTGTCTCTCTGTTGAATAAATAAAATCTTTAAAAAAAATACAGAGCCAGTGTTAAAACCTCTACCTTCAGATGCTGCATTATGTGGGAAAATAGTCCATTGCTTATGCCACAGTAAGTTGAGTTTTCTGTTAATTATAGCCCAAACCACTTCTAACTGGTAACAAATCATCTGTATAACTAAAAAAATTAACAAGTGGCCTGAGGTCATCAGACTTTTTTTTTTAATTAATTAATTAATTAATTAATTTATTTATTTGACTTTTTTTCTCTTAAGTTAGAACATAAAACCAAACCAAACCAAACCAAAACAAAAAATCCAATAACATAGGAAAACTATAAAATTACCATTTAGCACCATCATCGTGGTGTATAATAATGGGCATGTTAACCTCCACAAAAAGGGTAGGAAAATTTAATTCACTGAATCTAGCTTTTGAAAACAGCTTTGTTCTTCAGTTTGATGAAGATAAGTGAAAAGCTGTCAGAGGTCTTCCAACATCTCCAGACCAACATTTGGTAGTGGCTAGCAGACGGTTGACATATTATATCCTTAATGAGCTATAGTTCAGGCAAATAAAGATATTCCTTTGTTGAATAGTCTGTTTAGCTTATTCAGTAATAAGTGAAGCTCATTTAACATTTCATAAGTATGTTTGGACGTGGCTATATCTTTCTGGCTCTTAGGCAACACCTTCCTATAGAAGTTCGTTCGGTCAGATCACAAATTGCTCTCACCTGCTGTGTGCCGACACATGGGTCCCCGCTGAAGCACACATATGCACATTTAACCATCAGCAATGAAAAATGAAGTAAAGGTAGAGTCACGGAAAGACTCGAAAATGGCATGTGTATTTTAAAATAATCCCTTAGAGATGTGCTCATCGCTGAGAAACTGCTTTGCTCAATCCTAAATCCAGCCTGAGTTGTTTTTTTATTGTTGTTACAAAATAATTAGTCTCTGAGTCAGCTTTTAATCTTATGTTAATGAGACACCCTACAGCCTTGGCTCATACCTTCAAATTAAAGATTGATCTATAATTAATAAGGCTTATAATGCCAGTATCCGAGACAAAAGAGATCTCTGGGTGGCAGGAAAGAGAGAGCAGAGAAGTATAGGTTTACAGTTGTATTCATATCACACACCGACTTGGCTTGACAGAATGAAGCGGGTGTCTCTGGGTAAGAAATCTGATAGCTCAAGCTCCTCTGACAAGAAAAGCAGCTAAACTGCCCTTCGGAGATCTTAGGTGGGACTTGGAGTGTTGTGTCTGGTTTCCATCCTTAGCAAGAGCATCCCTGCTCACCTGCCCCTGGTCCACCCTTGTGTGGGGTTCCCACCCTTGCTTGGGAAACGTGCTTTGAACTGTTCTGAGAAAAGTGCCAGGGCAAGGAAGCATTTGTTTTTTCCAGCTTTTTTTGGAGCCATGTGACTTCTCAACACTGTAGCTTTACAGCCTCAAAATTCCCAGTGATTGGAGAAGAGGAACACTTGCTGATTAATTAAAATCTAATTTTCTATTCTATCATAATTGCAGCAGCAGAGGAAAAAAAAAAGCAAGACTTATTATTCCAAAAATGAAAATGATCCCTGGACAGTTTGGGCTTATTATGAGCTCTGTGTTACAATTTGTTTTAAATTGAATCAATAGAATAAACATGGAAATGAGCTCTGTGAAATCATTTATTTTTAAAGGATTTAAATGAAAGCCTGCATCATTTTGGTTAAATTTTTTTTCAACTCTGCTGGGAGAGACCTCTTGATAAAGACAAAGGAAAGAAGAGGGCTTAGGTTTTGTGGTAGATTTGGGACAACCCTCTGGGATTGCCTGTGCATGGTTTTATGACTGTGATTTCTAATCGTGTTTAAGACACCACAGTGGATCCCCCTGTTAGCTCAAGACATGATGTGAAATTGTCCCCCGACACACAGAAACCTCAAAGCACAATTGATTGCAGTTCACTTGGAATTTTTAGACTATGTAACACTGGAGAGTTGAGGCAGCTACTTGAAATGTGCAGGAAAGCACTAGAGAGGCTAGCTGGGTGGCTCTGTCCCCTGACCTGGTTCCAGCATGTGGGCTGGGGTGTGAAGGGCATCAGTGTGAGAGGTGGTGACCTGGCACCTGAGGATTAGAGCTGGCTCTCCCAATGTAATTACTTGGTTCACTGGTTCTAATGGGAAGGAGGAGTTGATTTTTACCTCTTCACTTTCTGCTGAGTCTTCACATAGCCCGCAAAGTTGTATTGCCTCTAGCTGGGGGTGGGGGTGGTGAGGGGAATGATTAGTGGTGGACACCTGGGGAGTTTAAAATTTGCACTTCATAAATGTCCTGTATAAATGGGTGAAGTACAGTTAGTCCTAAATGTAAAAAAGTAGGTTATACAATTGAGTATATTTATTTTTATACATTTGTTTATATTTACATTATGCATTTATATATTCTGTATATGTATATATTTATAGTGTATATTAATACTTTTATCTATGTATATATACATATATTTTATGTAAAATATATTTATAATATACACATGTTTTTATATGTATAATATATACATATATATACATTTATGTTCTGAAATCTTTAAAAATATATGTATTGCATGTATGCCTATAATATATATGTATCTATAGTGTATACCATAAGTGTCAATGCATACTTATATTTTATATATAACATATATAAATATGTGTATATATGTGTATATTGATATTTACAAAAATGTGTCACATATACAGCTGTGTGTATATGTCTGTATATCTAGATAGGATATAGAATATGTCCAAATATCAAATGGATAAAGTGGTCATATCTGGTAAGTGGGATTGCAGATAATTTTTATCTTCCTTGTGTCTTTCTGTATTTTCTAAATATCCTATGACTATAAAGTATTACTTTTGCAACCACAGGAAAGTCAATAAAAGGAAAGAGAGAAGCTTTCCTGCATCTTGTACACATCCTCAGGACAATTCTTTTTCTGCTGAGTGAGGGTTCCTGGTTCCCCTAGTCATGGGCCTCTTTCTTTATCTTAGAATGTTGCCTGTATTCTCTGGGACAATGGAGCACAGTCCTCAGGCTACGTGAGTTTGGACAGCTCTAGGATTTGTCCCTCTCCTCCCCTTCCCTCAGGCATGCATAAGCTCACTCATCTGATACAATCACAAAGAATCTCCAGGGTCCCCCGAACAATCCTGTTCTTTGTGTTCACTGATGCTTGTTGGATTTATCATATACGTGACTTCCTTCCCTGAATCTTTTATGGCAGACAAGGCAGAAATGAATCTGTGGTAAATATACATATGTGGGCACTTGGGTAGCTCCATCAGTTAAACATCAGACTCTTGATGACAGCTCAGGTCATGATCTCAGGGTTGTGAGATCGAGTCTCCCTTTGGGCTCTGTGTCCAGCACAGAGTCTGCCTGAGATTCTGTCTCTCCCTTTGCTCCTCCCCTTCCCCTCCAATAAATAAATAAATAAATAAATAAATAAACAAACAAATAAATAAATAAGTTTAAAAATATATACACATGTTAAGCCCAAGCTGTAGCCCAGTATTCTCATGAGTGTGAGATCTGGGAGGAGTGTGGAAACACTGAATTTCTGATTTAGGAGGTCTGACTGGGGCCGGAGGAGCTGCATTTCTAACGAGTACCCAGGCAATGCCCCGGCTGCTGGTGTCTAGACCACCCTTTGAGGGGCCAAGTCTAGTAGCCCTCAAGCTGTAGACCCCATACCAGCAGCATCAGCAGCATCGGCGAATATGTAGAATCCGGGCTTTCAGACTCTGTCCCAGAGGTGTTGAGTCAGGATTTGCATTTTTAAAAAGGTTCCCAGCATACTCAAGTGCACATGAAGAAGAGGCACTGGGATAGGCATGAGCAAGAAAGACAGGGGCTTTGAAGGCAACTAAGAGGCACGTTGAGCTGAGAGGGCCTGGCTATCCTCCTCTCCAGGGTACTGACCAAAGTTGCTACATCCTAAGCAGTGGAGGGAAGGAGTATGTTTCTCAAGAACAGAACAGTAAGTTGTTAGGTCTGAGGCATAAAATCAGAATGCTGAAATATTAATTTATGAGAAAAATAAAAATGATGACAGATGTGGCACAGGTTGGGTCACCTCCCTGAGAAGGCAAGTGACATGGGAAAGCCAGTCAGCCTCAGCAGGTGCACAGGTGAACAAAAGCCAGGCCCAGTGGTTAGGGACAAGGTTCTGGGCTCAAGATCTAGCAGTGAGGACCTTTTGCATGGAGGGGAAGTTCCAGGGCATCCTCTTTCCTGCTCTCCACCGGGATGGGAACACGTAGTCTTCGCTCTCTGACTCTGTTACTTTAAGTGTTCTTTATTTTTTAAAAAATTATTTATTTATTCACGATAGACATAGAGACAGAGAGAGAGGCAGAGACACAGGAGAAGGGAGAAGCAGGCTCCATGCCGGGAGCCCTTTGCGGGACTCAATCCCAGGACTCCAGAATTCTGCCCTGGGCCAAAGGCAGGCGCTAAACTGCTGAGCCACCCAGGGATCCCCTAAGTGTTCTTTAGAGAGGTAAATACTTCAGTTAGGTTACCCATTTTGCCTTTTTAAAAATGATCTTGTATATTTCTGCTCTGACCCCTTGTTTGTTTCAAAGTTTAACTATTAGTGGACAATTCTGTTTCCTTTAGTTCAAAATTCCTTGGATTTACCAGAGAGCAGGCTTTGTATGATCCTCACAGATTGCTCAGTGGTGTTTTATGTAATTCAAGCTTTTTTTTTCCTCACTCAAAACAAAATGATAAAATATAAATTATTATCTCTACTTTTCAAACAAAAAATTGAAGCCAGAGAGGTTGTTGTGGATTGAATTATGTTCCCTAAAGTGATATGTTGACATTCTAAACCCCCAGTACCTTTACTTGTGACCTTATTTGGAAATAGGGTCTTTGCAGAAGTAATCAAGCTATGATGAGGTCACCAGGGTGGACCCTTATTCTTTTTTTTTTTTTTAATTTTTATTTATTTATGAGAGAGAGAGAGAGAGAGAGAGAGAGGTAGAGACACAGGCAGAGGGAGAAGCAGGCTCCATGCACCGGGAGCCCGATGTGGGATTTGATCCTGGGTCTCCAGGATCGTGCCCTGGGCCAAAGGCAGGCGCCAAATCGCTGCGCCACCCAGGGATCCCGGTGGGCCCTTATTCTAATGTGACTGCTGTCCTTATAAGAAGAGGAGGATGCCATGTGAAGACTGAGACACACAGGGAAGACCCCATGTGACGAGAGAGGCAGAGATTGGGGTGATGCAACTGCAAGCTGAGAGTTGCCAAGAATTGAAGACCATACCAGATGTTAGGATGTGTCAAGGAAAAATTCTACTGAAGCCTTAGAGGGAGCATGGCCTGTTGACATCTTGATTTTATTGATACTTAAATGATTCCAGAATTGTGAGAAGATAACTTTATTTTTTTAAAAGCCATCTAGTTTGTGGGAATGTTTTGTTTTGTTTTGTTTTGTTTTGTTTTGAGAGAGAGGGAGAGTGCCATTGGGGGTGGGGGAAGGGGCAGAAGGAGAGGGAGAGAGAGAAGCTCAGGCAGGCTCCACTATCAGTGCAGAGCCCGATAGGGCTCTATCTCAGGACCCTGGGATCACGACCTGAGCTGAAATTAAGACTCAGATGCTTAACCGACTTAGTCCCCCAGATGCCCCTAGTTGCATGGTGTTTTGTTAGGGCAGCCCTAGGAATCCATACAGAGGGTTTTTATCCCAGAGACCTCAGTCCTTCTACTTCAGCATGGGCTGATCACATCATCAGCAGACACCTGTACCTCCCCACCTGAGCACCTTTTCTGGTTCATGAGGCAGGCAGTTTGGATGTGCTAAGTGAACACCTCCAGAAGCTGCCTTCAGCCCACAGTATGTGTGTGTGTGTGTATGTGTGTGTGTGTGTGTGTGTGTGTGTGTTGGGGGGGTTGGCACGGGCTGGAAGGTCAATGCACCACTTCTGCCCCAGGCGGGGCCATAGTGAGGTGTTCTGCACTGTGTCTCCCCAGGGTCCCCGACGGAGCTGAGCTCCTGTTACCCATAGTGGTGACCTGCTCATCAACTCACCTTGCCTTGGTCCCCTTCCCTTGCCAGTCTCACTTCCCACTTCCCTAAAGGTGCTTCTGAGGCTCACCTGCAAACAACACACTTGTACCTTCCGTCCCGGAAGCCATGGGAGAAGGCCAGCCTCAAGCAGAGTTAGACCTACTCCTTCCTGTCTGTGTTCTTTCCAGTCCAGCACTTACAGGAAATAGGTGATGATAGGCGATGATATTTTCCTTCCTTGATTTTCTCCAAATGCAGAGCATAAAATTGGCAAAGTACTTAATAGGTTTCAAAATGTATCAGTCTGTACTCCCTTAGAATTTGTCACAAAGCCCTCCAGGAGCTGGGAGAGGAGTGAATGACTGGCAAACAGTGAGAAACCAATCTAGTGGAGCCTAACATGATAAGTTGGGGGATGCTTGTTATTGCAGTAAAATATACATAAGATAAAATGTACTATTTTAGCCATTTAAATGTACAATTCATTGGCATTGAAAGCATTCACAATATTGTGGAACTATGACTATCTGTGGTGGTTCATTTTATCTGTCAACTGGACTGGGCTAAGGGATGATGCCCAGACAGCTGGTAAAACCTTAAGTCTGGGCCTGTCTCTGAGAGTGTTTCTGGAAAAGATTAGGATTTTGTTTGGTAGACTGAGGAAAGAGATCCGCCCTCACCTATGTGGGAGGGCATTATCCAGTTCTTTTGGGTCTGAATGAAGCAAAAAGGCAAAGGAAGGGGGAGATCCTTCTTCTTGATCCATGGTCTGCTGCCTTCAGATATCAGAGCTCCTGGTTCTTGAACCTTCGGACTCTGGGACTTCCACCAGTGGCTGCCTGGTCCTCAAGCCTTTGAACTTGAACTGAATTATACCACCAGCTTTTCTGGTTCTCCAGCTTGCAGATGGCATATTGTGGAACTTGGCCTTCATAGCTGTGTAAGCCAATTCCTATAATAAATCTCCTCGTATATATAGCTATATATATCCTATTGGTTCTGTTTCTCTGGAAAACTCTGACTAATACACTCTATTTCCAGAATTTTTCATCACTCCAGACATCACTTTTAAAGTTAAGAATTTCAAAAATTTTACCTTTACGTATATATATGTAAAATTGATTGATTGAAGAGAAAGAGAGAGAGCACAAGTGAGCAAGGGAAGGAGCAGAGGGAGAGAGAGAGTCTCAAGCAGACTCTGTGCTCAGTGTGAAGCCTGATGTGAGGGCTCAAATCTCATGACCTGCGTGACCTGAGCTGAAATCAAGAGTCAAGCACTTAACCAACGGAGCCACTCAGGCACCTCTATCTTTACATATAAGAAAAACATTCTATTACCTTCAGTATATGGTGATGTCTGCCCTCTTGTTCACAATGGTGGCATCAGCATCTTGTGAGCATATTATCAAGGCTTCTTTCTCAGAATCTGTGCAGTGAGGGGTCTTGAGCTTAAGTTCATTAGCTTCATGATGAACCCATCTCTGTGTATTTATGTCTAAAACAACTATTTTTTCTATTTGCTGAAAATCACCTAAGTTCTGATCTTACAAATAAAGCAAAAAATGGAAGAGTTATTTTTGGTGTTTCTGGGACCAACATACTGATTGGGTCTCTACATTTCAGCCCATCTTCCTGTCATGCTTGGGTTAACATCATCTGTGGATGGGCTTTTCCTCAGTATCATCTTAGACCCAGTCAGGAAGGACCCTTGCTCTAAGCCCTGTGCTTTGGGGGGCCCCATGCCTGTTATGGTCCTGAGGCAAAGCCTTCTTGTCTACCTTACTCTTTGGGCAGCTAGGGCCCTAAAATTTCTTTCCAAAGGGCCATAAAAATTTTGTTTTCATAGCCCCCATTTGCCTCTTTCTGAGGTCCACCCTTCCAAAGGTATATATACCCTGATGCCCAGGGGGTAGCCAAAGGTGGCTGTTTGAAGTATGGGAGAATGTGGATGAAAATTAAATTTGCAGGCTAGTATCTGAAGATGTTTACTCAAGACACTTTACAGGGAGGATAGAGCTAGGGAATGAGAAAGGAAGAGGGCTAACCCACAGGTCTGGGACTGGAGCTGGCTCTCCTTGCACCACTGTGTTCCAATATGATTATCCAAAAGGGGTCCAAACATTCAAAATTGCAATTTGGCCTTTCAGATGATTATGATGGAATAATATATTCCAAGGTATAAGGTCAGAACATGCTTTATATAGTGGTTTGTGGTTAAAGTGGTTTATCACTTTTAAGTACTCAGGCATATGCAATGTGGGCCATTGTTACTATCCTGTCCTAGTCTCGTAAGTAATAGGAATGGTCCTGATCTTTTTTTTCTTTCACTCATTTTGCTAAACACAATCTCATTGGGCCAGATACCTGGATACATACAAATTATACTCATGAAGAGGCTCTTGTTTACTTAATAAGAATCCTGTTGTCAGGCAGTCTCTGGGTTGGTTGAATAACTTGCGTAGCATCAAAGGCTCAGGCATTGCCTTCCTTCTCATCTGTCATCTTCAGAATAGGGGTGTCTGACCTCATGTCACAGGATGGCTGCCTGAGTAAATATCAGGCTATTGATATCACACTGTCTGATGATAGTGCTCTGAGCAAGAAGCGAGGAGACATCAAGCAGGTTTTCTTCCCCTCATATCTCCTGTTCAGTGTGAAAAGTCTTACCCAAATGCCCCAGCAGAATCCTCCATTCATCTTATTGGATGGAACTTGTTACATTATCTATATCTAGACAAATTAGAGGTAAATGGAATGTGTTGCCTAGGAGTTGGGCACATTACTACCTGAACACAAAAATTCAGGTTACTTTTAGCAAAAAGACAGAGAGAACTTGCTTTAGGCTGGTAAGCCATAACAAAAGATAGAAAGAATAGTTACTTCTCATAGAATTATAAAGGAGGATTAGTTACTAAGAAGTAAAGAAGGGAAGGACATTTGTCACAGAATAGAAAAAGCAGCCACAGCTGAGCTTGTGATCAACAGATTGTGAGAAGAGAATGTTCAAATGAGGTTCTGTGGGTCTTCATTATAAAAGGTGAGTGATTAATAACATTGAATTTCCTTAAATTTATGGTTTGTATTTGTTACATAGCACATAACTAATAAATAATGTCTGAGGGATTAATATTGTTATTCTCCATCAATATTTTCATGATGTTGTTTTACCAGAATTAACTGTTGCTAGGAGAAAAATCAACTCTAAACCCTTCCGTTGCTCATGAAGTAAAAACGACTTAATCAGTTCATCCTAGAATAAATGAGAAAGAGTCTTGAATCACATTTAAAATCATGATGAAGGGGGATTCCTGGGTGGCTCAGCAGTTTGGTGCCTGCCTTTGGCCCAGGGCGTGATCCTGGAGTCCCGGGATCGAGTCCTGCATCAGGCTCCCTGCATGGAGCCTGCTTCTCCCTCTGTCTGTGTTTCTGCCTCTCTCTCTATCGTGCTCTCTCTCTGTGTGTCTCTCATGAATAAATAAATAAAATCTTTAAAAAAAATAAAATCGTGATGAAGCATTCAACTTCTAACATTCCAAGAAGAGGGATCTGAGTTTGACTTCCCTTTGTCTTATCTGGTCCACGAGCAAAGATGTACATAAGGAAAGTGCATAGAAGCCAACAAAGTGCTATACGTCCAAAGGCTGCTCAAGTGTCTGACCCTGAGGAAATTCTTACATTGACCTATCACTTGCCAGCTACTTGAAGCTTACATCCTGGTGGTAGCAGGCTTATGGTGTCCTTTTTCTATCTAAAGGATAAGGCATTTACACGGACCATAAATATATTGACCTATAGATACCACATATATAACAAATGGCCTGGAGGATAGAATTACATCTCAGTGGCTACATTTCTACACTGTCATGCTAAGTGGCATTTTGGGTTAGGAAGGGTCTATGATAGAAGTGAACTCTGTTTTGGGAAGTGACGTGGCAGGAGGCCACAACGTGGGGCTGACTTTTATATGGTAGAAAATTCACTCTGTACTGATTAGGCTTTTTTCACAACATTTTGGCCAAGTTCCAAGAACAAGCATCATCCCCACCTTCGCTCCTCCCTCCTCTCCCCAGACACAGAAATAGAAGCTGCCGGTTTCTTAATGCCTGGGCTGGGGAATTGGCATGGTGTCCCCTCTGCTTCATCCTGTTTGTCAAGCAGAGAGCCTGGATTCAAAGGAAAGGGATAGGGACATAGATTCCACCTCTTGATGGGAGGAGTATGAAAGAATTAGGGAGACATATTTTAAAACAATCACATCATCTGAAATGTCATCTCCTCCTAGAGGCCCTGATTGGCCCTCCCCACAATCACTGTCTGTCACAATACTTCTTGGATTTTCTTCATAGCACAATTACCTAGACTTCTCCGTGAATGCATTTATTTAATCGCATAATTGTAATGTCACTCCCTGCCAAGTATGCATTTTCTGAGACAGCAAGAATTTTAGGGATATTGTTCACAGCTACATTCCTCAACCCCCACAGCATAGTAGGGACCTCATAAGCACACAGTTGGTACACTGTTAAGTATTTGTTGAGTACATGAAATGTTTATCAACTAATTTTTCCAACAGGTCAAAACAGGGATGTATCTCATACCCACCACTGATACTTGTCCCCTAGCTTCCTTTTATAATCTGGGGCTCTTATTAATATGGCCACTCCCAGACCTGAGAATCCAGCTAATTATCACAGACTTAACCAGTGAAGCTGTAACTCGAAGCTTCCTGGAATCAGCAAGAGCGTGGCTGATTGTAGCCTTATGAAATGCAAGTACCCTGTCACACAAATTCCCAGCTCTGACATGAAAAAGTTGGATTAGGAAATAGCTAAAGAAGAGATATTCATGAAGGCATAGCTTTCTGAGGTGCAGAGAAGAAAATGTCTCGGTGTATTTGTTACTGTCCGTGATTATAGTTGCTGGGAAGCAAACAGTAACGGCACAGCCGCACAGCCGTACTTCTGAGAAAATGGGCTGAGTGACTTATTGCCTGTTGGTTCAGAGCTTGCAGATCTGTTTTCCAAAGAGCAGCCAGGATAAAGCTACAGAATAACATGCAGCTTTTTACTTTCTCCCTTTCTCCTGGGTCCTTTATTTGGGTCTGGGAGGAGCAAGCTGAGTAGGGAAGGGAATAAGAGAAGCTCACGTACCAGATTCTGTGTGTTGCAGACTGGGGAACCGCAAGATGGATTTTCACCAGACTTCAGTTTTCATTTTAAATTAGTGATGCATCTCCATTAACGAGGGCAGACCTCACCATGATTGTGCATCTCTATTTCTTTTTGGAAGAAAATAAAGTCAATTAAAATCATTGCCTTTGAGAAGGAAAGCAATTCACACAGTCTTTTATTAGTAGCACAATGATGTTGTTTTCCTTTGTTACCAAGACAGCAATTAACAGATTTCTAATGGCACAAAGGTGGTGACAAGTAAAATAGGCTATTAGGAAGGTGGCTGCTTTCAGACCTCTAAACAGAGTGGAAAGCTTGAAGGATTTAAAAATAAAATAAGATGTATGCTCTATGTATGCTCTATGCTGTTGGACTCTTCACATGAATGTATAGACCTGCTTCCAGTCACAGCCCTTATGTTGTTTGGTTGAATGATATTTCCTTGTGTATCTCAAGTATTAAAATGATGCAAAGCAAACTTTAAGTCATTTCTGGAAAGTAAGAAGGGGTTTTAGAAGATTTGATAGCTGTAGGATTCCAGGTGTGAGTTTTGGTAGTTGTTTTTATACATGGTATATTTTAATTCTTATCATTTTTATTTTTGAATTTATTTATGTCTTAAAAATATTTTTTTTTCCTGTTTTGTTGATAAAGAAACAAGTTCGGCTTCAGGAGAAAACTAAAAGAAATGCCTTGTGGAAGTTGGTGACATTTTCCTCAAGAAATCCCCATGAGACTGAAGAAAGAAATCAATGAGGTAACAGCATTTGACAAAGATCAGTGAGAAAAATAGAAAAGGACCCAGGTCTTCTGATACAAATGAGACAGAATAAGGAGAAAAGTCAGTACAGAAAAGAAACCTAGTATGGTCAACATAGAAGTCTTCGTCTTTCCTTTCATTCTAAAATTTCATCCATTCCCCCAATCTACTTCTGAAATGTCACCATTCTTCTGGCTTACCAGGCTGGAATATTCTATTTTGATTCCTTCTATTTCTTTGTATTTTATCTTTTTGTCTTTCCCTAAAATTAGACCTCTAGATGTGCCATTTACATCTATCTTGTTTTTCTCATAATCATTCTTTTCTGTTGTTGTTTTTAAATGTTTACATTTCCAGGTTGGAGTGAATGTTTGGTTTAGTCATAGATCTACTGAGCTTGTGTATAATATCCAAAGCAGAATTTTCACCAGATGGGTGTAAACATGGGGTTGGAATTCAGGAGAAATCTCAGGGAAATCCGAATTTGAAACCCACCCATGAAAAGACACAGTGGAAGGTTTCAACTGAACTGAATGGAGATAGAGACAAATTAGGTTCAAAAGCCTGTTCTCAAGGTTAATGGAAGCAAGAAAGAGAGTCCAGAGGAGGCGATCTGGGAAAGGAAGGTCAAGAACACAGTCAGGGGCAGTACCCTGGGAGGCAAAAAAGACCTGAGCTTGAAGGAATTATTAGATATTATAAAGACGTTCAAGAAGGATTAAAAGTAGGAGCAGCTGGTTGAGTGTGATATTCAGGAGGGGACTTTCTAGGTTTAATAGAGTCTTAATGAAAGCAATTTGAATGGGAGCAGAGTGACCTGTAGTGATGAAGTTTAAATGGGAATAAATGTCTTCAAAATGGGTCTGAAAGCTTCTCAAGTCATGCTCATCTCTTCCGTTGTCTTGGTTTGGGTTTCCCCACTCCCCTCCCTAGATAGAGGCCAAGGGAAGGGCTTGAGTGCAGGTAGTTTATTATGTAAAATGATCCTAAGGTACAGGGGTGGGGTCTGGGGAAGAGAGAGACAAAAGGTGAGAAGGTGATGGGAGGCTGGGTTACAGAGCCCATCCAGCTAAAGCTGTTTGTACCTCAGAGGCTGAAGGCAGAGTAAATGTTAGGCTAGCTCCCTGCTTCTTATTTCTTCCAAATCCCAACATTTTTGAAGCTCTTGCTTCAGTGTTGTTGGAGAAACATCTCACCCTGATACATCTCACCCTCTACTTACCCTGATAACCTCACAGACAATCCCCACCCAACTCTAATGATGATTTCAGCTCCCAAATGCTTGCTCACCTGCTCACCTCTCTTTACCTTCCAAATCTTAAATAGTATCATTTATTTGACTCATTGGGAGAGAAAGTCTCCCTGCTTCTTGAGATCACTCGGTTTATTACTTTCAATCCCCTCCCGCTCATTGGATTTAGGTTTTTGGACACAAAAACCAGAGTGTCTTTCAGACAACATCTACATATTTATCATCTAAGACACCTCCCCACCAAAACACACACACACACACACACACATACACACACACGCACGCACACACACATATGCTGTGAAGCCAATGGATAAATACTCCCTTCTTCTCTCCTCCTGAGGGCAGTCAGTGGTGCTTTTATGCCACGACTAATGAGGTTCCTAGCAGGATGGAGCCATGTAATTAGATAACATGCCCTTGGACTGGCCTCCTTTCCTTCTTCATCTTACTCTGGGAGTACTGAACAAGAGAAGAGATGGGGAACATAAAGTAGAGGAAATCATAAATGGGTATCTCCAAGTAATTATATTTGACTTTTAATATCTTCAAATGGATACATAGTTGAATGGGAGAAAAGGAGGACAATAAAATAAGAGAAAACCATAAGTTGATATTTTAAAAAATATCATCCAGCCACAAAAGCTTTATTTTTTTTTAGCTTGACTATAATAAGCTATACACTCATTGAGATTAGGCACTATATACTACCTATATTTTATCCCCTTACATTGCCTAATATGATAGTGGGCATATGGTCATGGTTGCTGTTCTTGCACATTGGCTATATCTGTTGACTCTGAAACATTGTTAAATCTAAGGAATATAGAACTTGGTTATTTTTTTCATAGTCTTTGCACAGTATGTACTTCTAGTATGATCAGTTGTAGATGTTTATGCTAGAAATCCTTTCCTGCTGTCTCATCAGAAAACTCATGATTCGTTTAGTGTGTAAGAAATGCCAAGAAGCACACAAACACATACCATTCTCAATGCCTTCTTTGTATTCTACCAACGTTAGGATCACTTGTTAATATTCTCAGAAAGTCTGTCCTTTTTTAAAAAAAAATATATTTTATGTATTTACATATTTATGCATTTGGAGAGTAGGGGGAGAGGCAGAGAGAAAGGAAGACAGAGAATCCCAAGCAGACTCTCTGCTAAGTGCAGAGCCTGACACAAGGCTTGATATTATGACCCTGAGACCATGACCTGAGTGGAAATCAAGAGTTGGATGCTTAATCAACTGAGCCACCCAGGTGCCCCCTCAGAAATTCTAATTTAACCTGTGTTGTTGTCTATCAGTTCATAGATTTTTGTGAAATTAACAATTCTCTGTTACATTATAACTCGGGCAGACTGAACATTCTTGGTTATTTTCACTTTGTCTTCATTTCCAGAGATTAATGTCACTGAAGTTGACACTGAGCAATGGTTTAGTCCAACCCTCTGTTCCTATTTGGACAGCAGGCAAAGCACCCATACTTAATGGTTTTCCTTTTTAGTAGCAAGGAAATAGTTCAGTGATTTAGTTAATGTATACTGTATTTTAAAAATGTTCCCAACTAACCTCAAACCTAAACAAACATTGAACGAAGATTCTATATGAAGATCTTTCATACCTTATTTTTGACAGAACCTAGTAGCCCCACATAAAGGTTCTACAGGCTGTTCTTGGGAGCAGGAGAAGGAGGAAGAAAAGATAGCCCATTTCCCCCACTATGTCTGCTGCAGATGCAGCTGATATTAGAAGTAACTGGACATTTTACTTGCTAAGAAAGGACACAGATGCTTCTCAATTCATTATATAGGAGCTTTGTATCCAGTTGTTAAACTGTTATTCTCTTGGTTCTGCTACTAACAAACTCTCCAGCTCAAGGACCCAGATAGATGTCCCTTTTGCCCAATTCTCCCTAAGGACAAGGGGATCTTACTTATAGCATGACTTCTGTGTATCTTACTGGGAAACAATGTCTAGTAAGATGATACTCAACCATATCTAGGTGATAGAAATTGTCTGGGCAAAAATACCTTTCCCCTGAAAATCTCTAATATTACCAAAGAACATTCTCACATAAAATATGACATAACAAAGACTATTCCCACATAATATATGACATAACAGCTTCTGATATAACCATGGAAGGGTCCCCATCCCTGTAAGCAAACATTAGTAACGCATGTTGGGGTGATAGTTTTGTCTTTCCCCTCAGACTCAAAAGTGGGCTAGATCATATTATGGATGTGCTAGGTAGGGTTCTCCATCCCGGCCACTGAGAGACTTTGTCCTGGCTAATGATGTCAACAGGTTCTGGAATCCCTTGAGGGAAAAACATTTAAAAACCTTAAAAATTGTATTCTTCTGCAATTCCTAGAATGATATTTTTCATGTAGATATTCGACAAATGTCTCTAGGAATGACAAGGTGAATACAAAGGAAGAACAAATTAGACAACGCATGCTGGCCACAGTAATTAGAAACTTCTTATATCAGTCAAGACTTTGCGGCTGGAAGTAAGTGATAGAAACTGAACACAAGTTAGGAATTTGATCACTCCATTAGGAGATTAAGGGGAGGGACTGACCTTAAGAACTTCTGCAGAGACCAACAGAGAGTCTCATGCACTGCAGGGAGAGATGCAGAATGGGACAGCCACTTTGGAAAACAGCTTTACAGTTTCTTATACAGTTAAATATATCTTTACCATATGAACGAGAAATCCTACTCCTAGACATTTACCTAAATTGGATGAAAACCTGTGTATGCAAATATTTTTAGAAGCTTTTCATAATTGCCCCAAACTGGAAGCAAATGTTTCTCAACAGGGAAAAGGTTTATCCATGCAATGGAATAATACTCAGCAATAGAAAGGAACAGACTAGTGATAAGAATGGTATCGGTATTTATAGGGATACTTGCACGGAAAAATCTCAAATACATTGTACTGAGTGAAGACCCCAAATATCACATACTATATGAACTATTTATATGACAGTTTTGCAAAGGGCAAACTCTAGTGACAAAGAAAACATCCATGGCTGCCAGGATGTAGGAGGAGGAGTGACTGCCGACAGACATGCTGGGTGATGAACGATTCCACATCCTGATTGTGATGGTGAACACACAACTACATACACTTTCCAACTCACAGAACTCTACACTACAACAAAATTAAACTAAAAAGTTAGATAATAAAAAAGGGCCTCCCACCTTCTCTCTCTCCTTTCTCACCCAGAATGTGAATGAGTCTACTGGCTTTCTCTGTCTCTCTTTCTTGTGATTTTTACTGGGCACATTCTCCTAACACATGGCTTCCCCTGTGTGTGGGTGCATTACGCACAGGCGGAGGCTCATGTCTATTCAAGTTAGTAGCTTCAGAGAAGAGGGGACACATCTTGTCTATAAATATATAAATATAAAATCCCAGGAAAGGGCTCCTTTGGCCCATTTTGGGTTGAGGGAACCTCTCTTGGCCATTTTGACCAGCCTGATGGACTGCTATTTTTGTAAATCATGTACTTATTCCTGTGGCCACAGAGGTGGGATAGAGTGATGAACTAGGCTCCCCTAGTATCACATGGAACTGGGAGGTGGTCTCACTAGAAAGGGGAGGGGATGCTGGGCAGACCAAAAAAGCAGAGACCACTCTTTTACAGATTGTACATTTGCAGGGTGCAGGGAGGTCAATAATTGGTGACTTTAATGCATTGAATCATCACAAGCTGTTACAATCAGGCATCCAACTCTGTCACGTTGGATGACAAGTAGAACCACTGGGGGCTTTGAGATGTCTGCTTAGAATAGTTACGTCCTTGTTCCTGTTGCTATTGTTGTGCCAGTGAGTGTGTGTCTGTATATATATATACACACACGTATATATGAGTCATTTTATACATTTATAATGTCTAAATACATATATAAATATATATATATGTATTTTTTCTTTTTCTGGATCACATTTTTTTTTTAAGATTTTATTTATTTGAGAGAGAGTGAGAGCACAAGAAGGGAGAGGAGCAGAGAGAGAGAGGGAGAAGCAGATTTCTTGCTGAGCAGGGAGCCTGACGCAGGGCTCGATTGCAGGATCCCAAGATCATGACCTGAGCTGAAGGCAGAGGCTTAACAGACTGAGCTACCCAGGTGCCCTATGGATCACAAATTCTTCTGAGAACGTAATGAGAGCTTTAGATCAACACCCTTGATAAATGGAGGGGGCATTCCCCCCATCTGCCCTCTAGTTCATGAATTTCAAGAAAGGATCATGATTCTCTAACATTAGCCTGTATTATATTCCCCTAGAGGGCTTGTCAAAGATTGCTGTGTCCTGCCCCAGAATTTCTGATTCAGTAGAGCTAGGATGGGACCTGATACTGCATTTTTAACAGGTTGACACGTTCCCAGGTGATGTGGATACTGCTGGCCCAGGGACCCAGATACGGCAAACCACTGCTCTCAACCAAAGATTAATGGTTCTGTCACTAGGTCTGCTATATCATGCATCTCCAGTTCTGCAATTTTTCCAGAGTGAGACTTAGTCACTAAAGAGTCTCAATTTGTGTTTATTATAACTGCTGCACTCTTGATGCCTCTCTTAGGGCACCATTGGGATCAAAATAGCAGTGTTAAATAGCTCCTCATGTATTGATTCATATCTTGCAACCGAACTATTTAAAACATGAACAATGTTCTTCCAGGGGATTGACGGATATTAGAAATTGGCCTTTAAAAATCACTTTAAAAAGTTAATCTTTATTGTAAAAAGAGGCTGCCTTTTTAAGAGTCATTTGTATGCTTTTAGTTCTCCCACTAAAAAAAGAAACACCTAATAATTAATATTCATATGTTTTTACATGGCAAATACCAGACTGTATAAACAATTTTATTCCTATTTTTGCTTAATATCCTATGTGTTTCCTCCCAGCATTCCAACACCTTTAAAAACAGGATTTCTTGGGGTGCCTGGGTGGCTCAGTCAGTTGGGCCTCTGACTCTTGATTTCAGGTTGGGTCTTGATCTTGGTGTCGTAAGTTTGAGCCCTATATTGGGCACTATGCTGGGCATGGAACCTGCTTAAAGAAAACAGCAAAAAACCAGGGATTTCTCATCGGAGGCACAACACTATCACATGGATATCTCAGAATTTGCAAAACCTTCTTGTGTTTTGCTCTAATCAAAGAAGTTTCTTATTTTTAAAGTTGAGAATTATAAATAACAATTTAAGCATACCTTCAAAAATAAACTGATGGTCTCCCTCAAGTAAATACTCTAGTACTATTCTTGCCATTCCTGCTGTTGCAATGAATGGATTAATGAATCTGAATTGTTAAGACTTTTCTTTATTTTTTACAAATGCCAAGCCAAATTAGACTGATTATCAGGCCTGGGACATTTGTGTAGGGTTTTAGGTTCTGAATGAATGAAGACTTTGCAGGCAAATTGCCGCTATGTGGTCACTCCTCAACCTCTTTAATCATACCTTGCACTGCCTTCCAGTTTATTTTTTTATTTTATTTTTTATTTTTTTTGAAGTTCTATTTGCCAACATATAACACCCAGTGCTCATCCCATCAAGTGCCCTCCTCTGTGCCCATCATCCAGTTAACCCATTTTGTTTTTTATTTAAAACCTAAAAGGCAGCTTTTTAGTGAAGCACATAGAAACGTAAAGGCCCTGGAAATGATTGTGAGACCCAAGAATGAAGATTTCCTTATGCCCTTTCTTGTGCAGTCTGGGTGGGCCACGCACAGATTTACACAGATTTACAAGGCATTTGTGGCTCCTGGTGACAATATGGATGGTGTTCTGACCCTCAAGGATCCAATTCATGCAATTCCACTTGCAATCCTGACTTCTCTCTAATGGAGGACTGTTCTCCCCCAACTTTCTTTTAATTCCATGGCCCTCATGGTCATTTTGCTATCTTTTCACCCCTATTGTAGATCCATTTCTGAAAGAAGTTGACTGAGACTCTGAGATTTCCATGCAGGAATTCTTTTGATGGGTTCTCTTGGGATCCTGTGTAGGAGAGTGAAAGAGGCAGGTTGGACCCGGGGAGAATTTGGGTTGTGATCCAATTGTCACAGAGGACTCATCTGACCTAAGCTAGGGTAGCCCTGTGTCTCCAGTTGGGGCATGCATTTGGGCCTTCATACTCTGATTTGGCATTCAGTGCATACAGGCTGTACCCTGGATGGGACATGATCTTGGTGAGGACACTTCTCAGGGAGGAGCTCAGTTCTACACCAATAGCTGCTGACAATGTTGAAAGCTAGGAGGATGAGAGGCTTTGCATGATATGCTCTGGCATCCATTATAACCCATGTTGTTGCAGGCATAAAGCTCCATTGCTTGGCCAGTTTCCATAAGAAATATGTCCAAGTAAAGTATTTAATGAGTATAATTTAACCAGGTTTTGAAGATTGTGGGAGCGGTCTTTCCACCATGTCCTTGGCTCATTTCCTTCTTTCTCCACTCCCCCAGTTCTGTCCCCATCTCCCACTTTCAGAATCTCCCTTCTTCACTTTCCTTCTCTTCTGCAAAGCAGAATATGGCCCCTTCTAATCCAGAAGCCAAAGGCCAATTCTGAAAGGAGATAGAGCTTAAAGGCTTGATGCCTTCCAGTAAACTGGCCTACCTGATAACCTCCAAGTTGCCTGGCAGACAGACTCAGGTCTTCCCATTGTCATTGTCCAGTAAGGCTTTCTTCTTTCCTTGTGGCGTTTTCCTGCAGTGACCCAGGCATTCAGGCCCTTGCTGTCTGGAGGTCAACCTATAGCTCATCTCTAGCATGCATTCCCCCCAAGGACAAGGAATCTGCAGGGTCAGGAATGTACCTACCCAGAGGCCCTACACCTTTGAGACCAAGCAGCAGGAACCCAGTTGTATATGTTCCCTATTGTTACTATGCCAAATTATAACAAACTTAATACCTTAAACCAACTCAAATTTATCCAGGAGTCAGAAGTCTGAGGTGGGTCTTATGGGACTAAAACCAATGGGTTGGCAGGGCTGGGTTTCTTTCTAGAGGCTGTAGGGGAAAATGCGTTTTCTTGCTTTTTTTCTAGCTTGTAGAGGCCACCTGCATTCCCCTGATCCCCTTGTCTCTTCAAAGCCAGGAGTGGCTGGTCTAGGATTTCTCACATTGAAATACTCTGACTCTTACATTTCTGCCTCCCTTGTGACTACATTAGGCCCCCGTAATAATTCAGGCTAATCTTAGTTTAAGGTCAGTTAATTAGCAACCTTAATTCCATCTGCAATAATCTTATTTGTCCCTTGTCAAGTAACCTAACATATTCACAGATTCTAGGTATTTGGGTGTGCACATCTTCGAGAGGCCGTATTCTGCCCACCACACCAGGACTCCAGGATCCTCCTCCTAAACAGACCTAAACTCATCTGGTCTGTACTCTGAATACAGCCCCATTATCAGTGAAAGCACCCTAGGGTTGGGGTGGGTGGGAGGGAGAAATCACTCTGTGGTTACCCTATTGTCCTGAAATTTTGAGTTATTATGAAAAGCAGACCCATTAGATTTATTTTGATGTTGCTAGAACATTTCTAGGGTAGTAAGAACATATCTGTGGTAAGCCAGGGTACTTGTTCTGAACCACAAAGCCTTGTAGCAAACCTCAGTGATTCTCAATCTTGCCAACCAGAGCGCCACATAATGAGTTTCTCTAAAGTGACAAGCGTCCAGGTAGCCAAAGCATGAAATAAACGGCTTTCGGTGTCAAATGATCAGAAGCGGAGGGGACTGCAGGCAGTAGACTGAGCATCTACATCTTGCGGCTCGAAGAGTTTGACGCCTTTCTTATTCTGAAAGTTAGTTAAAAGTTGATTTGTTGGGTCTTCTGTTTATGCTCAAAACTGTACTGCTGTGCCTCTGGTAACTGCAGAGCTCAGTGCAGTGTGGGTGCAGCTGAGAGGCCTCGGGATTCACCTTCCTGTCATTGCTTATTTCATTAGCTTTGCTCTCCTGTGATTCTTTGTGATTGGGCTCAGCAGTTCCCAGAGCGAATTCTTAACCTTTTGGTCCCTAATCCCTTCCTTTCCCCCTGAGGAAGCACTTGTTCCTTGTACTTCAATTTTCGTGGGATGCTTAAAATAAAACACTCTTGGCAGCTGACGTTGTATGAGGAATCGTCTCAGAGCATTTTCCTGGGAGTAGTGTCGAGGCACCTCTCAGGCAGCACATGCAAGGCTGGCAATTGGTTGATTAATCGAAAAAAAATAACAGAAAGCAGGGGGTCGTAAAAAATGATTCATACATGCCTTAAACATTTTTATTTTAACTTAAAACATATAAATTGACATTCATTTGCCAATCTTTGATGTAAAGCGAAGGTCTTTTCTCTTAATTGGTATGATGTGTAGTCTTTCTTCATAAATCACACTTCTAATGCATCCCTTAAGATCCTCAACTTCGGTTTCTTTACATTGAAGCAAGAATTAAAGTGACTTGCAAAGCAATCTGATTGAATCATCTTCCACGACTGTTACAATCTCGCCCTGAGCTCTTCTCAGTTTTCTTAGCTACACCCAATCCAACAGTTTCTTACATTTTTACTGGCTTGCTTACATCAAACTCTTCTGAAGAATTCGACTTATTTTTTCATGGAAACATCTCTTCCTGTGCACTTGTATTTCATGGATTCTGTACACTTAATTTATATGCAATTAATTTGCTCACATAAAATGATTAGAATGCTAACATACTCGGTAAGACGCTCCGCTGACTCTTGGAAAGCACCGGTAAGTTTTCAAGTCGGAGTAGAAGTGCAATGGTTTACTTAGGGAGAAGCCTTTGAATGAAGGGTGTGGATATTTGGGGCTTCATGGCAGGTGCTGTCTCGGCCGCTCCCTCGCCTCTCCCTAGGCCCCTTTATCCACCTTGGACATCACTTACAGCCTTGAAGCCCTCCTCCCTCTAGTGACCAAGGACAGACTGAGAGTGCTGGAGAGCGAGCCTCCCAAGGAGCCACCCTCAATGAATGTGATTCATGAGGAGCAGGAGTTGATGGATGAGCACTCTGGCTCCCTTGTGCTTTGGGGGATGGTTCTGGGACAGATTCTATTCAGTCCCCCAGGTGCCCACAGAGGTATCCCCTTTATTGGCTTCCTCTCCTACTGGCTTCTTTTCCCTGTTCTTTCAGGGGTTTTCCTCATATCACCTCCCAAATTTGCACCCAAATTCTCAACTCTAGGTCTTCTTGTGTAGGAACCTACAACCTGGCAATATGCTGTGTTGAGAGAACTGAGAGAGTGGACCTGGCAAGTCAATTGAATGGAAGCCACAGAAGAACCTTCCACTATTCTGGGAAAACTTTGGTCTCTCCTTCTTCAGACCTGTAAGCAATTTCCATTCTTCATTTTTTATACACATAGTGCTTTCTTGCAACCAATGTTTTGCTTTCTTTGTGGCAAACCTTGAGAAGACATGTCTTAGGGAATATGTTAGAAGCTTCTCGCTGAGGCAAGAGTTGATTGGTGTCTTATCATCACAAGCCTCCTCCCCGAATTCGTCTCTTTCACTCCATTTGCCTTGAACGTTATAAACTGTCTATCCTGGGCCTTTGGCATCATCTGTGTCCCAGTTTCTGTTTCCCACTCTGATTCTTAGTTCTGCTTCACCTAGCCTTCAATGTACTGGTGGTTCTGGGCTCCGGACTACGGGAAACCATCACTTAGCTGAGACCCCACTCTTAAATGTATGCCCTAAAACTTCCAACTCTCTCTCTTTTCCTCCCTGCCCCTATTCTTACCTGTACTATGGTCATGGCCTCAGGCCCACAGGTGGACTCTAGGTGGTATTTCTAATGCATGTCTTTATAAGTATTTTCCTATAAAGCTTACCTTCCCATCATTTAAAGCCATCTAAATGTTTTTCTTCAAAGATACACAATATTGAATTAATGCTCTTTCAGAAACAGAACAAAACCGTTGTATTCTGTCTCCCCCATTCTTAAGAACAAGTGTTTGGATTGTAAAGTGATTGAACCACACTCCATTCTCTCTTATTAATGGAAAATTGGCCATAAATTGTCGAGGCGTGACTAGCTCATTTCCCAACACAGCTGCAAATGCTTTATGCTGGGATCACTTTCGATTTCTCAGAATGAAAGGAGAAATCTCGATAGAATTGACACTTCTCTAAACAGTACCCCTAGTCACTCCCTACAGGGCCCAGCTATTCTGGAGGGTGAATTGACTGATGGTAGCGCCATCTTCAGCTAAGGCTGTTTCCTTGCAGTGTTTGTCTATTTTCTTACAGCGTGGTGGATTCAGCTGCAAACTTTGAGAAGGTAGGCATTAAAACATTCTCTCTCTCTTTTCACTTAAAAAATGAATCCAAAATGCATATATGCCTGGGAAGCACTGTGTATTTAATACACCATAATACACCATAATTCATAATAACACCTTATTATAACTCGTGAAAGCATATTACATTTTTCAAAGCATCTTCATCCATAAATTACCTATTTTAATCCCCAGACATCCTGGTGAAATATATTTTAGTATTCCCATTTTGTAGATGAAGAAGATGTTCAGATAGATTTATTGATGTGCTCAGGGACACAATACATTAAAAAAGATACTTGAGCTTCCATCTTCTGACACCACTTCCAGCATCCCAGTGGATAGTCATCTTTTGTGTCTCCCCAGCAAATCTTTTCTCCTGGAACCAGCCCTCCTTTTTGGGAAACTATTTATTCCCCAATTTCATATATCACAGAGTGGCTTTCAAACACTGTCTCTTTCACAGGGTTTACAATCAGTGCAATAGAGTTCTAGTCAGCATTTTTTTTTTTTTTTTTTTTTTTTTTACTAAGAACCAAAGGAAGAAGGTTCTTCCCTCTTATGTGATAAAAGTTTAAAGCTTTTCACTGTCAAGTATCAATCTCATAAGAATGGCAGCTCAGTCCACAAGAATGAAGTTGACATTAGGATAGGAAGAGACATGAGAGATATGAGGGGAACAGCATGCCGCCAATGTGGCTAGCTGAACCCAGACCCTACACAATACATCACTTTTTGCCCTTGTCCTTGGGGTCTGTTAGTTACATTGAAATGACACAGGTTTCCTTCCAAGTGCATTAACTCATGTGAGCTTCAGAAGAACCTCATGGGGTAGGCATCTTAGTTATTACAATTTCCATGTGGGAATTGAGTTACCTGAGACTGTTCATTTGAGGCTAATCTATAGACATACAAATTAGTAAGTGACCAAGCTGTGATTATGACTCCCCACTTTTTTTATACCACATCCAATACTTTTCTTCCTCACCACACAGTTTATCTGCCACTGAAGGACACAGGTAAAATAAGAAGACTTGATTAGGTACAATTTTCCATTTTTCTTGAAATTAACTCCATGTTCTTTTAACTCAGATGTCCTCACTTGGAGATTAATAACTATTTCCTCTTCCAGTTTATTCTATGCCAAATAAATTGTGGTTTAGTTTAATCATTGGTCACCTAACATTGAGTATGTGTTTCACTTTTGGGCCAATATTAGTGCTGGAGATTTTATTCTGTGTAAAAGATACAATCCCTGAATTTAAAGATTTCAAAGCTCTTTTTTTTTTTTTTTTTTTTTTAACATTGCTCTGATGTCTCTGTTATTTTTGCCACTAGGATGAGTACCCACACAAATCCCCTTTACCAGGATGGAGCCTCTCCTCCCAGCTGCTGTGAGTATTGGTTGTTACCTGGCTCACAGCTGCCCACTTCTCCTGAGAGAATTGCCTAGGCTTCGAGGAGCTGCACCATCAAGAGATGTGTGTAGGTCATCCCCTCTCTTGAGGCAGCCTTCACACAGACTGATCTTGGTGTCATTCACATCTTTAAACTCCCTGTGGGGTCAAACTGAGATTAGACTTCACCTGAAACTATATATTTTGCTTACCTTCTTTCTCTGTACTACCCCACTTTTCTCACTCCCTGACAGGTTTCTCCTGAGAACACTCCATCACTTGTCAAGAATCTCCATCTAGTATTCTGCTTCTAGGGAGACTGGCCTAAAACATTATCTTTCTGGGATTTTCACTTTTCCACTTCTCTTCATATCACATGTATCCATTCTACTGGCTTTTGCACCTACCTGATCACACTCTTGCTAACTATGTTGGTGCACTGGGGTAGAAAGAACAGACTGGTGGTGCCTAACCTACATACTACATATTGCATAATGCTACTCAAAACTGGTTAAGCTGGTAGGTCTGAAGAGTGAGAGATACCCTGCATTTCCTAAAATAGCATAGCAGCAGCTGTACTAATTTTAGCGAAGGACACAAAATGCCTGGGGATATAAAGATGTGGTTTTCTTTCCTCCTTAAAAGATCAAATTGTATAGAAAAGCTTGCAGGAAGCACAAGATAAGTTTAGAAAGTCATGATTTTCACCAGAAGTGCAGTAAAGGCAAGACCTGGTGGATTGATGTCAGGTACCCCTCTCCAATGTTGATATATACCTGGCTAATGGAGTTCAGAGACTACAGAGTGGGAGAGTGTGAGGTCTGTTCTATCCATGGTTACCATATGTTGAGTTAGGAGTGAATGTCAGAATCTGTGCCCTGAGGAAATGTACAAGAGACACCTAGAATAACATGTTAATAATTGGTATTTTATCAAGGGGCCACCACTGAGTAGTAAGGACAGAGTCAGCCATGGGAAGAGCAGAGAAACAGAGTAGGGGTGGAAAATGCTTAGTGAGTCCTAGAGGGAGTGCTGATTGTGGTGCCTCCCATGCCAACTATTTCTCTGCTCTAAACCTCAGGATGCCCCTTTGGAATTCAGGGATTTCCTCCATTTTACAAAGTAGGAAACCTGAGACTCAGTTATGTCACTGACACCACACAGCTAATTTTTTAAAAAATATTTTATTTATTTATTCTGAGAGAGAGTGAGAGAGAGAGAGAGAGAGAGAGAACATAAGTGAGACAGAAGGACAGAGGGAGAGGGAGAAGCAGACTCCTTTTTGAGCAGGGAGCATGATCCATGACTCCATCCCAGGACCCTGGGATCATGACCTGAGCTGAAGGCAGATGCTTAACTGACTGAGCCACCTAGCTGCCTACACTCAGCTATTTTTAGATCTATTTTTTTTCTACTGCAATGGTTGTTAAGGTAATGTTAAATAATACATTCTGAATATCTGTTATATAGTTATTTGCATAATGTAAAGTTGAGCTTCTTTTTGCTTGTTCTCCATTTTTTCCTTTTTTCAAAAGCTTTGGAAATTACTTTCTAGCTACAGTGGAACAGGAATTAGTGGACATGTCCAGATTCAGGGATTCAGGTGCAATCACATTGGGCAGCTTTTGTCTTGGTTCTTAGCTTCTGCTCTTCCCACCAAGAGAATAGACACTTCTTTTTTTTTTTTTTTTAATTTTTATTTATTTATGATAGTCACAGAGAGAGAAAGAGAGAGGTAGAGACACAGGCAGAGGGAGAAGCAGGCTCCATGCACCGGAAGCCCGACGTGGGATTCGATCCCGGGTCTCCAGGATCACGCCCTGGGCCAAAGGCAGGCGCCAAACCGCTGCGCCACCCAGGGATCCCGAGAATAGACACTTCTTAAGTGTGTTTTCATTTGGCCTTTTTTCTTTCCCTTCATTGATGAGGTTTCCCATCATTCAATCTTACTTAGGTCTAAGGTAAAAGCATAATTACACCCAAATTCTCCTGACTCCCAGCAACTTCCGTTGATCATTGTTCTTGGCCTTAACCAACCGCTCTTCATTACTTCTCACAGCAGTAAACAAAGTGAAGACCACTTAGAGACTTACTGGAAAAATCACTCACTGATCTCTCCACATCCCATTGGGTATACCACCATTATCCCTCTAGATGCATGCAGCATTTGTGACTGTGTATCAGTAGATCATTCCCATCCATGCATACATGTAGCATATCATTTTGTCCTAGGAAAATTTCTCTGGAGGTCACCAATCCCTTCACCCACCCAGTTTATAGATGAAGAACTAAAGTCCGGAGTTATGACTTTGTCTAGGGTCACATGATTACATGCTAGAAAAACTGGAACCAGAACCCATCATCAATCATCATCATCATCAACAAGGTATCTTCCCCAAACTCCACAATTCTCAGATACCAGGATAATTCATAGCATGCAACATGATATATTTTCAGTTATTCACGTCGGCATGGAGGATGAAGCAGATCGTCCAATGAGGATTTGAGTGAAGGTGATTCACTTAAACTGTGTTCCCAGGAGAAACCAATAAGAGTTCAGAAGAAGCAGGTCAAGGAAGAAGAGGGAGCCAAGCAGGGATATGACTTAAGGCAAAGGTTCAGCCTCAGCCTGATCCCAGGGGATCTCAGGAGTGCAAATTACACTGCAGAGACTTTTCCAACCCCTCACTCAAGGCTACAGAGCTAAGCCTTCATGCCTATGTCTTTCTCCAGCTCCTCTCAGAGGACACAAACTTTTGACTTTTTGCTTAATGTGGCTCAAAAGTGGCCCAAGAGAAGACTTCTGAATGAAGCTGCAGGTACACAAAGTTAGACATAAAGAATACAGGAAGCTGATCTTGGGTATCTGGTCAGATTATCAATAGTGCATACTACAGAGATAAAATCAAAGAAGGAGTATAGCTTCACGAACATTTCACAGCCATCTGGGGCTTCTATTTCTATGTGTGACACTCCTTCCTCACATCTCCACATGGCTGCCCCCTTCATCCTTCATGTCGTTGTACTTCCTAAAGAGGCCTTCTTTGACTACCCTATCTAATGTAGGTCCCATCCCCTCTCAGTGTTCTCTATCTCATTCCCCTTCATTATTTTCTTTGGTACACTTATTCCTCCTTGAATTTACTTGTTTCAAAGTTTAATACTCTTTACCCAGTATAAACACCAGGAAGCCTGAGATTTCGTCTCTCTTTTCATCATTTTATTTTTAATCATGGAAGGATGCTTGGTACACAGTAGGTATTTAATGTATATTTGTTGAATAGTAATGAATGGATGGGTGAAAAAACCCATCATGAAGCATCTATAGAGAAATGTGGAACTATTCTGAAGTTTTGGCAGTATGCATTATGGCACACAGAATTTGCTGTCGCTCCCTCGCGATCAGTATGCAAAGGAATATATATGAAGCATTGTATTAAAGTTTAATCTATAGTCTTCCAAATTATTCTAGATAGTATTGGTCTTAATGGGTGTATTTTAAAGTGGTGAAATGCTTCCAGAAAATTTTTGGAGAAAATTATGGCATTGAAGGGAGCCTTTTAGTTCTTTGATACATTATGCCTCTCAGTGGAATATAATAGCTTCTCTTTTTTCCCCAAGAAGATGTGTGCATTTCATTATATGTCATTATCTGATATATGTTTGGTATAAAAGGCATTCCCCCACACTTTTATTTTTTTTTTTTTTTGCGTGAGACACATGTAGTAGAAAATTTCCATGAGTTGGTGTCATATTCTCTTCTACAAAGTATCTCATTTGGGATTAGCCCCAGCCCCTTTCTTTTCTGCTGTGGTGTGGGGGAATATATTGATTCATCACATAATTTGTATTCTATTCTTCAGATCAGAAATTGACCTAGGCATTCAGACTGCACAAATCTCTCCCCTTGCACCAATATTTTTTTTTCCTTTAGCCAAATACCATTTCCCTGAGCAGCAATTTAGTCATTACCTCATGATATAAAAGAAATGTGAAATCTGTCACAAGGAAGATGATGTTGTGACACAGAGAGGGATCTTCTGGGAGGCTTAACCAGGTTTTCCACAAGATTGAGATGAATATGACACTATGTTCAGATTCATAATTAAATTTATTCTTTTTTTTTTATGTGTGTGTGTGTTCTTCTTTACTATGGAGAGGATGAGAGTGAGAATGAGAAAATGTGGCTCTGGCTATGGACTGAGGACAGGAATCAATCTTAATCTTAAAAATAGCAGCTTAAATATATGGGTTGTATTTTAAGTTCCAAGGTACTCAATGCAAAGCATTGAACTATAACTGTGACTTCAGGCTATGGGCTAATAATAGATGGCTAATGTGATCCCCAGGAGAACTGTAATTACCTTTTAAATGGCATTCTTCTGTGCTAGGCAAGGGTGTAGCAGCTATGGCTGGCTAGTCTCTACAATGTAGTATTGGCACATGTAGATACCTTACAAATATTTGTCAAAATTGGATACAGAAAAAGATGTGATTGAGAGGAGGAGAGAGGAGAAAAGGAACAAGTGGAACAATTTCATAAAAGCAAGGAATAGTCATCCCTTGTGAGACATGGCTTAAGTTTAATTAGGAGGGCAGCCCGGATGGCTCAGTGGTTTAGCGCCATCTTTGGCCTAGCAGGTCATCCTGGAGACCCAGATAGAGTTCCGAGTTGGGCTCCCTGCATGGAGCCTGCTTCTCCCTCTGCCGGTGTCTCTTCCTCTCTGTGTCTGTCATGAATAAATAAATAAAATCTTAAAAAAAACAAAAAAGATTGACTTAGGAAAGCACCACTCTCCCACATGGAATGAAGAGTCCATTGGAACTGGGGGCTAATGGTCACCAAACCATTTGGAGGAGATAGGCATGGCCAACTTCTTCCTGACACAAGGCATGAGGAGGGGAGATCCTGGGGACCAGCTGCAAGGATCTCATAGGGTAAGGGATGACTCTGCCACACCCATTGCCTTTGGGTGCTGTAGACTGCCAGGGGTCACATGATCAGAATGCCAATGGGTGAGCACTGATCAAGCCCAATGGTAGCTGTTGATTGTTGGTACCCAGGAGTCCTGATGTTCTCCTATGTCTGGTGTGAGTGAGATTCACCCAAGTTTAGCAAGTCAGCTTTGGTGCTTTGGTGGTCCAAATTTAGACAATCCCAAATTGCAATTTCATGCAATTGTTAGCATTGTTTACGGCAAATCCAGCGATATTACCCTACACTTAAATTTGATATTATAACATCTGTCTTACAAACACACACATACACAGACCCTATTACTAGTAGTCAGAATAATTGATGATCCAGTGGGTCTTTGGGAGGATGATTTCCATTGATCATATTCCCATTCTTTTATCAGAAAGTCTAATTTTGAGGGGAACACTGACATTTTATTTTAATTAATTAATTTTGGATTCACTCCAACTTAGTCAAGTTTTATTCTTTTTCTCAGAAAATTTAATTTTTAAAGATCTTAGAATGGTTTTAACTCTTGTTGATTCATGCTGAGGCAAAAAAAAAGTACAAAAGGCAGAGGAATGGTTGGCCAAAAAGCATGTGAAAGTATGCTCATATTCACTAGTAATTATGGAGGTAAAAATAAAACTCTTAGCAAGGTACAGTTTCATAACTGTCTTATTGGCAAAAGCATTTAAGTCTTATAATATGAAGTGTTAGGAGGATGTGAGAAACCATCATTGATGGAAATGCAAATTGGTTCAACTACTTTGGGAAAATATTTACCAATATCAAGTATATCAGTTATGTCATACAACAATAATACTGTGTATGAAACCACTCCAGAGCTTAATGTCTTAAAACAAGAACCATTTATTACTGTTAGGTCAACTTATACATCTGTGGTCAGCTATGGGTCAGTTAGATAAGGTCAAACAAGTGTAGATAAGTTGCATTGTTGATTTTTGGCTGAAGTCCAGTCTAAGATGGCCAATGAGATGCCTGGGCTTTTCTTAATTTTTCTTTGATATCTATATCTATATCTATGTCTATATATCTATTACATTGCTCCAGCAGGTGAGGATACATTCTCCTAGCAGTCTCAGAAAAGCAAATGTGAGCATGTTTAATCATGCAATGATGCAAGTAGAATCATAGAATCACTTTCCAAACCTCTGTTTGCTTCGTATTTCCTACCATCCAATTGGCCAAAGAAATTACATACCCAAGCTCAGGGTTACACTATTATAGGAAACAGTTCACACTGTTTCCATTAATTGACACCATTCACACAATCTATCTGATGCATTAAGTGGCATGGAAGATTCAAATATACTATGACTTAACAACTCCATTCATAAAATCTCTGACCCATATGTATAAGAAGACATGTATCGGTGTATTGATTATAGTAGTGTTTGTAATTATAAAAAAAAGTTGGAAAGACCCTAAACGTCCACCAAGAGAAGAGTTAAAATTTTGATAGAGTCATACAACAGATACCATGACAGAGTGAGAATGAATAAACTAGATATTTAGCGAGCACATCACATGAATCCTCAAAACCAAATATTAAGTAAAAGAAAGCAAGTTGAGGGGCTGCCTGGGTGTCTCAGTGGGTTGAACGTCTGACTTTTGGTTTCAGCTCAGGTCATGATCTTGTGGTCCTGAGATTGAGCCCCTTATCAGGCTCTGTGCTTGTTCAGCAGGGAGTCTCCTTGTCCCTTTCCCTCTGTTATTCCCCTTGCTTTCTCTCTTTCTCTCATAAATAAAGAAAACAAGTTGAGGAACGACATATAGAGAATGATATTATTTATGAAAATTAAAACAAAGAACACACACTTTTCACAGGCAATTACGTGTATATGTTTAACTCATTCTTTCTCTGGTTGGCCTACTTCATAGGGTGGTTCTGAAATGTAGGAGTAGATGAAGGAAATGGAACCCTCTAAACCCAACTGACCAGTGTTATTCCAAAGATGGTCCCTAAATCAGGAGCATCAGCATCACCTGGGAGCTTGAGAGAAACGCAAATTCTCCAGCTCTGCTCCAGACCTCTGAATCAAGATACTTGGGGTGGGGGCAGACCCAGTGGCACAGTGGTTTAGCGCCGCCTGCAGCCTGGGGCGTGATCCTGGAGACCTGGGATCGAGTCCCACGTCAGGCTCCCTGCATGGAGCCTGCTTCTCCCTCTGCCTCTCTCTCTCTGTGCCTCTATGAATAAATAAATAAAATCTTAAAAAAAAAGATACTTGGGGTGGAGCTCAGCAATCTGTTTTAACTTGCCCTCCAGCTGATTCTAGTGTACGCCCAGCTTTGAAAAACATTGTCATAACTTCTTTTCAAATAATGAACAGTTAATTGCATCCAAGCAATGCCCACATTGACTAAATAGCAGTCACATGACATTACTCCAAACTCAATGAGAAATGCTTATATGAGGTTTCCAAGAGATGATGAGAAATGGGGGTAGCTTAAGCAAGGATTTCAGTTCTTATCACTAGGAAATATATTTATTATTATACTAGATACCTTAGTACAATACTAAACAAAATTGGGAAGAACTAAGAATGGAACCGAAAATGTATTTACTCATACTTTTTATTTTCCACACTTTGAACATCTTTATATCTTGTATATTGCTTTTTGATTTAAAAAGTTATGTAACTTTCTTTTGATCTATCACTGTCCATTCCACAGAGATTTCTAACAGAAATATGAGGAACTGTTCAACTTCAAATCATATTATTTTTATTTGCCTTGATGAATAAAATGCCTGTAGAATTTAATGGAATATGCTACAGAAAAGTAATTTAATTTTTATGCAAGTGGCCCTATCTATAAAAGAGCAATTTTCAAGGAAGGTTGACATTCTGTAAAATTTAATCACAAACTATCCAGAAAATAGCCGTGAAATATTTCATAGTTTTCCTTCATGTGTCCATTTCTCTTAGAATCTTAACTTTTTTATAAGAGTATATTCTTTGTGAAAACACTTTTTTGTTTTTTTATGTTACTATCAATGGTCCTATTTTAGTTTAAAAAGTATATATTGAGCACTAAGTATGCACTAGCCACCATTCTAGGTTTTAAGAATTAGCAACCAAATGAGATACAGCTACTGATCTCATGGAGCTTACAAACTGGGTCAGGGTTGAGGAGAAAGACAAAAAGTAAGCAATTTTATAATACATCACAGGGTAATAATACATAGTGCAAGTAAAACTGAAGCAAGGAGGAAGTATAGAGAATCAGAGCAGTGCTGTTAATTGGGTAGTCAAGGAAACTCTGAGAGGTAATTGAGGAAAGTAAGGAAGTGAATGGCAACGATACAGGAGGATGACATCCCAAGAGAGGGGATACTGAGTCACAGGACCTGAGGCAGGAACATACTGGGGTTTCAGAGAAGTAGCAACTAGGCCAATTTTGCTTAAGATGAATAAGAGGTAACAGTGACCAAGGTATGTTGCATAACCCTGTTTGATTTGGTAGTTTGAGAGTGATTGGGTCTTTTTATGCCGAAAGAGACTTTTAGATTATTATCCCATATCAATCAAGTTTATTTTCTATGCTGTATGCAAATTATGCAGCTGATATCAAAATGCCGTTAAAAGGACAATTTGCACTTTGGTCAGTAGTGAACTCTTTATATGCTATATGGAATGTAATATTGACTACACTGTTGGGCAGGCCAGAAAGAAAAGACATGCACCATTAAATGCTGCCTTCTTTCTCTCTTTCAGGAGAGCATTGTTGCCCCTCTCCAATCACACGATGTTGGAATTTAGAAACATGTCTCTGTCTGGACCAAGGCTGAGTGGTGGGAGTGGGGATCGTAGGGGTGGTGGGGGTGGTAGGCAGGTTGTACAAATAAACTACAAGATCCTTTACTTTTTAACCTGGGACAATCCTTTTAATTTTGGTGAAATCTCTCTTACTTCACATATTGAATTCCTAGAGAGGACTTTTCAATACAAGGTAACATGTTAGAAATACTTTGAATAAGAGTGACTCAAATAGGGCAAATTGTGTCACATGTGTCTGTAACATGGCTATTGAAAATCTGGGGAGGGCCATGACTTCCTTATGCCCAGCCTTCTTCCAGTTCCTGGAGAAGTCTCCTCTTGCCACAAGGACTTTACACATACTGGTTTTTTTTGTTTTTTTTTTTGTTTTTTCTGTTTGGATGTACACTGGGACAATCTCCAGCTGCCCAGACTACACCTCCAACACGTTAAATCAGGATCTCTGGGAAGTTTCCCAGGATATTCTGATTTGCAACCAGGCCTGAGAACCAATGTGTGAGCAATCTGTTTATCAGCCTACCTTTCAATCCTGCTTCCCATGGCCTCCTCTTTGACTTCCTTGCTTAAGAATACTTCTTCAGAGACATATTCCCTGACATTCCCCTGTCCCAACCCCAATTCCTGTCCCTCTGTTTTATGTGTACCTCCCTCTGGAAACACCTATCACAGTAGTTATTTTACATTTCTTGGTGAAATTACTTGTTTAATCTTTTTCTTTTCCAAACTCTCTTTTTTTTAAAAGATTTTATTTATTTATTCATCACACACACACACACACACACACACACACACACACACACAAACACAGGCAGAAGGAGAGGCAGGTTCCAGGCAGGGAGCTCGACATGGGACTCAATCCCTGGTCTCCAGGATCAGACCCCCTGGCTGAAGGCGGCACTAAACCGCTGAGCCACCCAGGCTGCCCCTCAAACTCTTTTTTTAAAGGTGATTTTAAAAGACTTATTTACTATGACAGCCAACACTTGCAATCCCGGTGTCTTAATGCCGAGAATGATGACTGAGTCTATGTTGACTTCTTATCCGACTTTTTTTTTCTGAATTAATCAAATGACCTCTGTAAGCATACCAAACTCCTGCTGATCAAGGGCATTTCCAGCAAATTTATCTTCCCCACACAGGACTCTGTGGTTCAAGCTAAAATATTTGAGAAGGCACCCTGAAATACGAGATGCAGTGCAACCACCGAAGTATTAAGCAAGTGCTTATTTTCTGCCAATTTCTGTAAAAAGAAACCTAGCCTTATGTGCAGAAAAAAACATGGTGTTCAAAAAATGTGTTCTCTCATACTCTTGACTGTGAGCTCCATGAGGGAAATGATGGTGTCTGATTTTGTTTACCTTTTTTATTTTTTAAAATATTTTTTATTAATTTATTCATGAGAGACACAGAAAGAGAGAGAGAGAGGCAGACACACAGGCAGAGGGAGGCTCCCTGCGTGGAGCCTGCTGTGGGACTCGATCCTGGGACTCCAGTATCATGCTCTGGGCCGAAGGCAGATGCTCAACCGCTGAGCCACTGGGCATCCCATGATTTTGTTTACCTTTAAATAAATCCCCAGGTCTGAGCACCTGGCACCCAGTGAACATTCAATAACTATTTGTTGACTCGGCGAACTGGAAAGATGAAAACTATTCTAGGGGTTTATTTTTCAGCAAGTTCCAGTTCAGTTGAAAGGGGAAAAAATAATTTTCATTCCTGACTGAATATTAGCATCGCCTATGATAAAAAGTATTGAAATTCCCCAAGCCTGGACCCCAACCCAGATGAACCAAAACTCCCAGAATTTTGGAGGTTGGGGTATCGCTGTATTCATTTTCTATTACATTTAACACATTATCTGCTTAATTGCTGGATTAATTTAGCAGCTTCAAACAGCACAAACTTCTTACCTCACAATTTCTATAGGTCAGAAGTTCAGGGGCATAGTGTCTGGATTCTCGTCAAGGTGAAATCAGTTTGTTGGCCAGGGCTGTTCTCTCTGGGGTTCTTGATTCTCTTCCAAGCTCACTGGTTGCTGGCAGAATTAATTTCCTTGTGGTTATAGGATTGAGGTCACTGTTGTCTTCCTAGCTTTCGGCTGGGAATCACTCTCAGGAAGTCACTCTGAAGTCCTTGTCACCTGGCCCTTTCCATCTTGGCAGCAGAGAACCTCCTTGGTGTCAAAACCCTTCATGCTTCGAATCTCTCTGACTTCTCTTCCATGACCAACTGGACAAGACTCCCATTAAAGGCTTGAATGATTAGGTCAGGCCTATTCAGATAGATTCTTTCTTTCTTTCTTTCTTTCTTTCTTTCTTTCTTTCTTTCTTTCTTTCTTTCTTTCTTTCTTTTTTCTTTTTCTTTCTTTCTTCTTCTTTTTTTTTTTCTCTCTCTCTCCCTTCCTTCCTTCCTGTCATTTAAAATGATCTCACAATCAGAGGACATCAACAGAATTTCTAACTGTAAGGTAGCAGAGATTTACTTAGGGCCCCATATGACTAGGATTTGAACTATATATATCATTTCTGAAATCTAGTGTATCTGTCAGTATTCCAACCACAAACAGGGCTCACCCTGGTGACAAGAGATTCTGGTGACAAGACTAGCTACAGAAATGTGGTCAGGGCTAAGGGAACAGGCCAGGGAAGGAGACTAGCCCTAATGGGAGGTCATTACCACTGTGGAAGGAATTGCTGTCATTGGAGTCCATGGAGCACTGGAGTGTAGAGGAAGCTGTAAATAGGCAGGCAGGGTCAGAGACCAGGGAGGGAAGCTAAGACAGAGTAGGGAGAAATCTTTTGACTTTTCTCACCTCCCAGCTTGTGATCTCCTGCCATAACTTCCTAGTGGCCTGACCCAAGTGGAAGCCAGCTGGCAAGGGGGTCTACAAGAGGCTGTGCTGAGGGAAGTGTCCTCCTGGGGTACAAAGTAGGGCAGAGAATGGGAGAGGGAGCTGGAGTAGGCAGAGGGAGAAGAACCGTCACATCTTGAAAATGGTACACTTTTTTCAGATCGAGAAAATATGTTTTGAAAATTAAAAAGTGGCATAAATGGGAATTCTTTATGCCTTATAAAATAATTTATCAGGGTGGTTCCTATGTAGTAAATAGGGCATTTCCAATTAAGTCACTTACTCATCACTCCTGGGCCCTGGGTTGTCCTTTGTTTTATTGTTAGCTTTTTAAGGTCCATATAGATTAGCCAGTGAGGTTGCCACTGGGTTAGGAGGCAGGGAAAGGGAGGTTGAAGATGTATGTTTTTATTTTCAAGACCAATAACATACATTCCTTTAAATTAGTATAAGCATGAAGTTATCATGTTAATAGAATGAATGATTTTACTGATAAATTAGGGTATTTCTTGGTGATATATCTTACACGCGATATGCATAATCTATTTGATATGTATGAGTAAAATGAAGATAAAATAGTACTTTTAGCAGACATGGACCTTTAAAATGCTTGTTAATTTCTGATTTATATGAAGATTTATAGCATAGGCACATTTTAAATCTTATTCTAGCATACTTATTATTCTTTTTCATTAAAACAAAGAAACTCCCTAGGGAGCTGGCTGGATATTGTCCTAAATTTTATACCTTCTCTCTCTTGTCTTTACTCTCCCTTCTCCCTACCTACATGTATGTTGGTGTTTTTGTATTTCTTGGATGTTCTAAAAATAATCTTGAACATACTCCACTATCACTTTAAATTCCTTAGTTTCATGTTATTTATATAATATTACTAAGTAATAAATACTATTCAAATTTTTAAAAATATGTTTAAATTCAAGAACTGTGATTGAATACATCTTTTAATCCTATATATTCCAAAAAAAAAAAAAAAAAAAAAACCTTGTGAAATAAAAATCTAAAAAGCTAAACAAAAAGGAAAATATTGAAATGACAGGAAGGAATTAAAACAGAAGGGAACATCAGTGGAACAAAGATACTTAGAAATTTCTGAAAGGTAGGATCATACCAACAGGTGATTTGAATGAGCTCAGAAGTTGTTAGCTGAGTGTGGGATTCATGCTGTGGACCAGTGAAACTGCAGATATGGAGAGCAGAACTGAGAGAAGGGATAGAGTAGGGGCCTGGCTGACTTCTTTGCTAAGTGGCTTTTAGGATAGCCTCTCCTACCCTTCTTCATCATCCCTTGAGTACAGCTGCAGAACTAATTTCCAGGATAAAGCCAGAGAGATACTCCTTAAAGAAACAGAAGTTTTGGTCAGAAAGTGGGCATCCAGAACAGGGGTTAGCTTTGTATATTAGGACCCTTCTAATTATGCCATTTGGAGGAGGGGAACAGCTTCTTCTTTCATGCTCTATTAGGGAGTAAAAGAGAAGCCTGCCAGTTGACATCATCTCATAACACACACACAGATTTTATAGCAAGTGTCCTTTAGTGTAGGAGTTGATAAGGGCTGAGCATATTCAAGCCAGCTGTTGATGTTTTTAATCTGGTCCTCTGCAGTAAATCACTGGATAACCAACATTTCCAAGTATTTGAAGACAAATGGCCATGGAAAGGAGAAATAACAAGATAAGCAAAAAGACAACAGACTGAAGAGGATGCATAAATAACCTAGGGGAAGAGTTGCTAACTTAAGCTTAAGTCCTCAGAGATATTTGAAATGCCATTTTACCTATAATCTTTAAATTGAATCCATAATTGAATAAATCAAATCTGTTAGTAAAATATAACATAAAGAAGAAGGGAAAAAAAAAGCTCTTCAGGCAATGTTACCTTCTCCAGAAACTTCTCTATAAAAGAAAGAAAGAATACATATTTTATACAAACTCTTCCAAAGAACAGAGGGGAAACATTTTGCAACTCATTTATTAGGCTAGCATAACTTTGATAACAAAACCTGGCAGTTATATTCCAAACATAAAGCTGATACCTTACATGGAAATAGATGAAAAAATCCTCTAAAAACTAACAATATATATCAATATATCAATATCAATAATCAATAAACTTAATATCGATATATATATCGATATATATCTTGACCAATTTAAGTTTATTCCAGGAAGACAAAGTTGGTTAAACACACACAAAAATCAATTCATTTGATCACATTAACAGAATATAGGAGAAAAATTAAATAATCAATAAATGCAGAAGACAGTTTATAAAATTTATCATTTGTGATAAAAAAAATCTTTAGCAGGAGGGTGCCTTGTTGGCTTAGTCAGCTAAGTATCTGAATCTTGATCTCTGCTCAGATCTTGATCTCAGAGTAGTGAGTTCAAGCCCCACGCTGGGCTTCATGCTGGTACTGAAGCCTACTTAATTTTTAAAAAGTCCTTAGCAAACCAAGAATGTAAGGACACTTTTTTTTTTTTAAGATTTTATTTATTTATTCATGAGAGACACACAGAGAGAAGCAGAGATACAGGCAGAGGGAGAAGCAGGCTCCCTGTGAGGAGCCCAATGTAGGACTCGATCCTAAGACTCCAGCATCACAACCTGAGCCCAAGGCAGATACTCAACCACTGAGCTACCCAGGTGCCCATAAGGACACTTTCTTAATCTAAATATGAGTGTCTAGGGAAAATGCCCAAGGTTGGGATTAGGACAAGAATGTCTGATATTAACATATATTTTCAATTTTGTATAAGAGGTTCTCTCCACTGCAAAAAGAGGTTCTCTCCACTGCATGAGGCAAAAACAAATAAATATGGCTAATATTGGGAAAGAAGAAATAAAACTTACTACTTGGAAACAACACACTTTGATTTTTTTACATAGAAAATCTAAAGGGATCTTCAGAAGTAACATTTGGTCAGGGATATAAGGTGATCCTTAAAAATCATCGTGTCATGTACTACAGCAGCAAATATTTACAATTTGCTGAAATTAAAATACTACTTAACAACAGCATTGAAAATATCAAACACATAGAATAAGTCTAGTAAAAATGTATTGGACTTCTGCATAGAAAACTGTAATGCATTGTTGCTAGAAAATAAAATCAAAATACATAATGATATATATCATTTTCATGAACAGAAAGAATTAATATTGTTGATGTTAATTCTCCTAAATATATATATTCAATACATTTTCAATCAAAATCATAGCTGGTGATTTTGTGGAAATTGACAAATTAACTCTAAAATTTATATGCAAATGTAAGGGCCAAGAATAATTAAAACTATCTTAAAAAATATTGAATTAGAGGACCTACACTACCAACAATACCTACAGCCTCAGTTTAGAGCTACCATAAATTGGGGCACCTGGGTGGCTCAGTGGTTGAGCTTCTGCCTTCAGCTCAGGTCATGATCCCGGGTCTGGGGATCAAGTCCCACATCGGGCTCCCTGCGAGGAGCCTGTTTCTCCCTCTGTCTATGTCTCTGCCTCTCTCTCCATGTCTCTCATGAATAAATAAATAAAGTCTTAAAAAAATAAAGCTACCATAAATTAAAAATGGGTAGCATGGTGCCAGGATTTGCTGATAGAACAATGGAACATCCTAGAGTCCAGAAACAGATCCATGTATTAATGGATTGTATTAATAATATTAATAATTAATAATATTATTAATTGTATTAATCCATGTATTAATACTTGATTTATGACAAAGGTGGCAGAACAAAAAACTTTTTTCCCTTTAATAAATGTATTGGGTCAATATGGACAACTTGAATCCTGACCCCTACCTTTCACAAAAATCAATTCCAGTGATTATAGATCAAATGTGCATGATAAAAGAGCAAAACTTCTGCAAGACCATAAAATAGACTATCTTCATGACTTGTGTAAGGAATCTAAAGAAGGCATGTCAGCACTAACCACAGAGGAAAAGATGAATGAAATAAACTATTTCTCTTCATTAAACATGTTGTTGAAAGAGTATAAAAGGCAAGCCAAAGAATGAGAGAAGATATATGTTATAATCAACTAAGGGTTATAGTTTTCCAGAATATGCAAAGAACTCCTACAAATCAATTAAGCAATACAATCAACCCACTAGGAAAATTCGCAGAAAACTTGATCATCTATATAACAAATGGCCAACATTGATAATACAGAGATACTCAAAGCTTGAAAAACAAAATGCTACTATACACCAGTCAGAATAGCTACTGATGATACCAAGTGCTGGTGAAGATTTTGAGGAACTAGAACTTTTATACATTTTTAAAAAGATTTATTTATTTATTTATTTATTTATTTATTTATTTATTTATGATAGACAGAGAGAGAGGGAGAGGCAGAGACACAGGCAGAGGGAGAAGCAGGCTCCATGCAGGGAGTCTGATGTGGGACTCAATCCCTGGACTCCAGGATCGCGCCCTGGGCCAAAGGCAGGCCCCAAACCGCTGAGCCACCCAGGGATCCTCCTAGAACTTTTATACATTGCTGGTAAGAGTGATATTGGTAAAATACTTTGGAAAATAGTTTGATAATATCTTCTAAAACTTAACAGAATCATATTGTACAACCTTAAATGGCATAAAATAGAACACATTAGAAAAGCAAATATATGTGCACTAACATAAATGTTTATAATTTATTTTCAACAACCAAAGACTAGAAACAAACAAATGTGTATAAACATTAAAAAATATGAGTTTTTGTATATTTATAAAATGGAAGGCTTTTCAGAAATTGAAATGAATAGATTAATTTTATAAGCAACAATGTGGATAAATCTCACATACCTAATGTTGAGTGAGAGGGGCTAGTCACAAAGAATATATGTTATTTTGTTTTTATTTTATACATTTCAAAAACAGTTAAAACTATTAAGCTGTTAGGAATCAGGAAAATGATGCCTTATTAGAAGAAGAGGGTAGTAATTGGAAATGAGACTCAAAGAGGGCTTCTGAGACACAGATATTGTTTTATCTCTTATTTGATCACTTTGAGATAATTCATCAAGCTATAATTTGTCCACTTTTGGATTGTACATTATACCTCATTAAAAATTTTTAAATAAACATAACTTCATTGCATACTAAAGATTAAGAATTGGATTGGCATTAAAATTCTCACATCAGCAACCTTGTATCTTAAAAGATGATATAACTATGCCTTCAAATTATAAGAAGAAAAAAAACAGGGGTCTAGAATTCTAGGAAATAAAAGATACATTCATTCGTGTAAGGACTCATTAAACTCAACTCCTATACACCATTTCTAAAAGAATCCAAGAGAAATCCAAAGGCTTTAGGAAACAATAGAACTAACCCAGGAGAACAATAAAAAGAAACAAGAAGACAGCTGTGCTTATGGCCTAGAAGCATTTTATATCATCCAACAAGTAGCATGATAAGGCAAGTTGGTGCTTTAAAGAATGTGATAAAATATGAATACTTTCTCTCAGACAACAAGAAAAACAAAGGGAATGCAATAAAATTCTTCGACAGATTTGTAAAAGTATAAGAAAATCGTCATAAATTTGAAGCAAACTGAACTGGGTCATTATATCGAACAAGTGACAGAATGTCATAAAATACATTTGACCTTGATGTTTGAAATACTCTCCTTCAAATGACTCAGGTTAAGAGACACAGGATTACCTCTTTGTGAGTTCAATTAGCCAATGATTTCTGCATGATCAGCATATTTTTAATATTGTTTATTGGTTCATGATTTTCAGAACCAAACTGTGGATGCAGAACTTTATTATAAATAGAAGTCAGAATATAAATGCTACACAACATTGTCAAAGTAATGCGATGCCTGGCAGATTCTGACAAGTGGTAGAGGTGTGGGCTGTGAAAGCCAAGTGGAAAGATGTCAGAACATGAAATACCTCATCTTGTACAGTGAGAAATTGAGAGCTACAGCTTGGAGCTGATGAGTCTGAAATAGAGATCTTAGTATGTGACTTAAAATTTAAAAATGTAATCAACAAACATAGAAGAAGGAAGAGAAAGTAGATGGAAGAGCTATAGAGAAAATAAACTAAATATTTCTTATGTCCACATAGGGCTGGAACAGACACTGCTTAGTGTTGGTAAATGTGGACATAAAGGCACAAACATTTTATTTAGTATTACCTCCAAAGGCCTGAAGGGAGAACTATACAAAAATGATCCATAAGGAGCAAGCGTGGAGTGGGGAGGGAATGAGAAAGATTGAGGGAGAGTCTTTCTCTTCATTTTGTATCTCTTTCTTTTCTTTATATTTTCTTTCTATGTACTTGCATTATGCCTTTTTAAATAACAACAAAAATTCCCAATGAAGGCAAAAATAATTGTTAAAGGAATTATTCAGAAGTAGCAGAAAACTTTAAATAGTAGTAGGTATACAGAAATTATGATTGGAAGTCCCATGCTAAAGACCTTATTTTGTTACCCCTATGAAATCTCGTGTTTTGCTTTCTGTGATAGATAACAAAATTAGCCACATACTTTGCAGTTCCTCTCTGTAACTGGATTTTTCCCTCTTCTAGAATCTGGTTGGCTCTTGACTTCTTTGGCTAATATATAGTAGCAAATGTATATAAAGGGCTTGAGAAGTGCTTGTAAATTGGGGCTTACCCTCTCTTGCTACTCTTGAATCCTGAGACTTCTATGTGAAGAAGTCTGGGCAGGCTGCTGAATGATGAAAGCAAGTAATCCCTGATAGATGACCAACCTCCAGGATGTGAGTGAGGCTCTGCTAGATTATCCAGCTGCCAGTTTACCTGTATGACTCCTAAGTGAACCTAGCCAAGACCAGTTGAACAATCCCAGATCAGATGAACTGTCCAATGGACCCATGGAGTTGTGAGCTAAGCAAGTGGTCATTTTTTTTGTATTTTGGGATGTTTCTTATGTAGCGAAAGCTAACTGATACACTTCTTATAAATAGTGGCATTTTGACTACTACCATCTCATAGAAAGTTTGTGAATACTAACAAGATCATAACGGATATGATCCTTGAATATGACTAGGCAAGCAAATTTAGTATATCTCTTGATTGTGTATATTTAATAAGTAAATCTTTAAAATGGATGACAAGTTTTTTAGTACACAAAATTTATGTCTCTCTCTCTTCATTACGCAGTATCTAGTGGTAAAAATATTATTGCTAAAAATACTCCCATTTACATTCACATACATCTGCCTAGGTGATGCTTTATAATGCTTTGTACATCAAACCTGCCTTATATTACACTAGAACAGAAAAGGACTGGGTAATCGAACTGCGATTAAGGATAAAACTGGGATTAAAGATTAAATTTTGTCAATTGTAAAATTCACAAGGAAGCATTAGTTAGGATACTCACTTATCTAGCTAACAGAGACAAAGATTTAAGAAAGTCAATGAAAAATTTCAAGAATTTTCTCATTTTTCAGAGACAGTGAAAATTAAGTTTTGGAAATAATCCAAAAGCCCCTTTAAAGTTTAGGATTGAGATATTCTCTGTGTCGTTTAAAGGACAATCAAATTAAAGAAAAATCTAATGGAAAAATGTAATAATCTAGTCACTATAGTTCAAAATGTCCAGTTTAGGCCATTTAGTGTTTTCACAACTAGTTCAAGGATCAAAAATTATATCAAGTTTCCAAGACTACTCAATGGGGGAAAAGAATAGTATTTCTGATCAATGGAACTTAGACAGCTGAATATTCATGTGCAAAATGGTAAGTTTGAACTTCTTTATACTATACACAAAAGTTAATAGTTTATAGATCTAATTGTTTATGGTTTATAGATCTAATTGTAAGGACTGAAACTACTAAACACTTAGAAGAAAAAATAGGAAAAAATCTTTGTGACTGTAGAGTAGGCAAAGTTTTTTCAGATATGATACCAAAAGAAAAGAGAGAAATTAGACTTAATCAAAATTGAATTTTTTTGTTTGTTTGTTTGTTTCAGAGGATACCATCAAGAAAGTGAAAAAACCTGCAGAAGGGAAGAAAATATTTGCAGATCATATGTCTGGCAAGGTTGTAATATCCAGAATATATAAATAATTCTTACAACACAACAACAAAAAGACAACCCCTTGAGAAAATGGGCCAAGGACGTAAATAAATGTTTCTTCAATTAAGATACAAATGGTCAATAAGCACATGAAAAGATACTCAACATCATCAGCCATTAGGGAAATACAAGTCAAAACCAAAATGACACTTCACATTCACTAGGATGACAATTATCAAAAAGATAATGGCAAGTGTTGATAAGGATGTGGAAACATTGGAATCCTCATATATTGGTGCAAGGAATGTAAAATGGCACAGCTGCTTTGGAAAACAAAGTGGCAGTTTTCAAATGGTTAAGCAAATACTATATGACCCAGCAATTCCACTCCTAGGTGTCTACTCAAAAGAAATGGAAATGTATGTCCATGCAAAGATGTGTATATAGATATTCAAAATAGCATTATTCATAGTAGCCAGAAAGTAGAAACAATCCCAGAGGTTGGGGTTCAACAGATAAATGGGGTTCAACAGATGAATGAATAAATAAAATGTGGCATATTCCTACAATGTAACATCATTTGGCCATAAAAAGGAATGGAGTACTGGTATACCATATTTGACTGAAACTTGAAAACATACCAAGTGAAAGAAGCTGGTCACAGAAGGCCTGCATGATCTCATTTATATGCAGTGTCCAGAAGAGGCAAATATATAGTGACAGAAGAGTTTGTAGATTGCCAGGCCGGGCCAAAGGAGGGAATGAGGAGTGACTGCTAATGGGCGTGAGGTGATGAAAACGTTCTAACATCGGATTGTGGCAATGGTTGCACGACTCTGTGAATATATTTATGCCCACTGAATTTGCTCTTTAAGTGTATGAATTGCATGGTAGGTAAATTATATCTCAACAAAATTATTATTTTTAAAAAAATTATGTTGGAGAACTCATTTGACCTAATGAGGATAAATGACCTAAACTGTAAGGTCCTTTACCAAATAAAGCCGGATTCAAGAGATTTTGATTTTGTTTTTTTAAAGATTTTACTTTATTTTTCTAAGTAATCTCCACACCCAACATGGGACTCGAATTTACAATCCCGAGGTCAAGAGTCACATGCTCTATGGACTGAGCCAGCCAGGTGCCCCTTGAGGGATTTTATTCTTTAAGGGACCCTAAAGGGAGTCTTAATTTTGAATCTTGTTTTAAGAAAAGCTGGGTATATGAAACTCAGATTTGTGAACTCAGGACAAACTGCCAGAATACTAAGAGAAGAAAGTATTTGGTATTCTTTCCTTGGTCAAAAATACTGTTATGCTGTTCTAAGTCTGACTTATGAAATATTTTGTATCTGGCTATTATTTAGGAGAAGCATCAAGATAAATTTTGAGATTTAAAAATATCTGATATAAGTGAAAACAAAATTAAAAAAATTTTGTGAAGTTTCCCCCCCTAACATATTCATGTGAAAACACATGCTAATATTTCATCTTTGTTTTCTTCATTCAGCTTGCCAAAGAAACAGGCAAGGTGTGATATTTTAATCATCTGTGTTGCTTTAATATTCTAGCAACATATTTTTTTGCTCTGAATTCCACGCAGAGTCATTTCTCAAGCAGACGCTATGAGAAGAAATGAGAAACTTTTATCTTGTTTTGCATGAGAAACTCATCAGATGAATTGATAAATACTTAATAAAAATAGTTTATGGAAAGGGGGTAGGGAGTGGGTGGTAAGAAGAGAGAATTGAAGTCAAGTTACTCATTATTTTTGGAGTAAAATAAGATTGATTGTAAAACATAGTTACCAGATTGGGCTGAAATGACTATTAAGTATTTAGGTTAATTCCTATTTTACGTTTGTTAATTCTCTTCACCTCCTCCCTTGTAAACTTCTCAAAGTCAAGTAAAAAATATCTAGTTTCTTACCCCAATTATGAGCAAAAGACAGAGTGGTTAATCAGCATCCTAAGGGCATTTAAATACTGCATTAGATGAAGCACTCTTATTTGGTCTTCAAAGCATTGTCCCAGATAGGGAAGTATTATTATTTCTCATTACAGATGAAGAAATGGAGCCTCCTACAGATCAAATTATTCAATAAATTATTTATGTAAATTAAATGTGTTGTGAGGACTCAAATCTAAGACATTTGCTGAATCACTTATTTGACAATTGTATAGTAGGCCTATACTAGATATACAGTGATTGACTGATGTTTCCACAGACCTGCTTCCAGCTCACTCAAAACCCTGGAAGTTGGTGTATGAACAGATAAAGGTATGTTTCATGGGGCAACTGAATATGTGAGACCACCCCTGATGTGAGACCACAGTGGGGTAACTATTCTTGTTTGATTTTCATTCTAGTATTTGAGTTGTATTGACTCTACTCTCAGCCTGGCTGAAGCAGTGAATTCCTTTCCCCTGGCATAGGGGTGGACATGCAACTGAAGTCAGGCCAATACAAATCAATCCTAGGACTTACTGTGGAGGCCGAGAAAATTAAGGCCATTCCACTTTAAGTTCAGCGTTAGCACAAGTACAGCCATCCCAACCCGGTGAATAAGAGCTGAAATTTACCTTACTTCAGTTACAGGAAGAAAATCGTTTACAGCTTAACGTCCTAGAAAGCCCCATATTAGAATGAGAACAGAGCCCAAGCCAGGGGCAGAAAGCCCCATCCATACCAGAATGAGAACAGAGCTCAATGCGCTTGAAAGCCCCATATCAGAATGTAAACAGAACTTGAGAAATTCCTCCACCCCTTCTGGAGGTCCCCTAGACCAGCCCTTAAAACTAAGCTGAAACCCACCTCGGGGTCCAAATCCCTGCTCTGCTCTGTCGGGTACACTTGGACCCAAGCTCGAGCTTGTAAATAAACCCTCGTGTGTTTGCATCGGTGTCGGCTCCTTGGTGGTTTCTCGGATTCGCGATCTTGGGCACAACACTTACATTGCAACTTCTAGGAAAAAAGAAGCCTACTTACTAATGGTATTGACAAGCAAAGATGGTGAGATATAATTTCAGAGCTGCTAGGAATTAGTACCTGCAGAGAGAGTGCCTGAGAATAAAGCCCACACAGAGGAAAGCTATACTGAGAGATGGAGAGGCAGAGAGTGACCCAGGACATCACATGAATCCCTAGACCAAGACCTACCTAAGCCAGATATACTTCCACTTTTCATATACATGAACCAACCAAATCCTTTTTCTTAGAGTAAAATAATTTTATTTGTATTCTGTGAACTGCCTTCAAAATGATCCTTTGCAAAAGCCCTAATTTTCTAGTTAATTCTTAACTATATTTGTCCCTATTATTAACACCCTCGGCTAGGGCAATGTGAATGCATAAGGCATCCATCTAATACTCACATTATTAGGGGTGCCTAGGTGGCTTAGTTGGTTAAGCATCTGCCTTAGGCTCAGGTCATGATCCCAGGGCCTGGGATCAAGCTCAAGTGGGGCTGGCTTCCTGCCGGTGGGGGGGGGGTGGGGAGCCTGTTTCTCCCTCTCCCTCTGCCCCTCCCCACGTGTGTGCCCTCCCCCCAACAAATGAATAAAATCTTAAGAAAATCTTAAAAAATAATATCTACATTATTAGATAATAATATTAAGTGATTAGAAGGTAGGGATTTTTAAAAGGAATGAGAATGGATATAAGTATTTTGGAGGAGGTAGCCTTTGAAGAACTTGCTTGAGATGCTAAAGATTATAGGCATTCTTTTATACACAAAGGATCCCATTAAAGTTTTTGAAAAGGGAGTGACATGATACAGCTTCTGCTTAAATCAAAGTCTCTGGAGGCCAAGGGAGAGCTATTTTGAAGAACAACAAGCTTGAAGTCAAGAGAGAAGTTGCTCAGATAATGAAGCAGAGGAGCTGAGAAAAGATGAATTTGGTCTGTAACACTTTAAAGGAAGAAATAATGGAAATACTGGTAAAAGTTGCAGAATTTCACAACTGGTTAGTCATGGGAATAATCAAATAAAAAGTGTAGTTCTGAGCCAGAGTCTTTTTCAAAATTTCCTTTTGTTTGTATTGCATTATTCCACTCATTGATACTCTCTAAAACTTCAGCTTATTCATATTTAAGGAACCTACAGAGTCTAGTCTCATGTTCTTCACTGAATCACTTTTCAGGGCACTATTGTTAAAGTGTGTTTAGATTTTGTATTGTATCAGCACTTTAGTTTTTAGTTCTATTTATAGGTAATCTGAATTTTTTTATTGGATTATACAGTAATTTTCTTTTGGCCTGGTATGCTGACGAATTGTTTTCTAGGAACTATTGTTAGATGAAATACTGTCCCAAATGAGGGGTCATTCACCAACTACCATTTTATTTTGTTCCTGGATTTCCTCAGTCAGGGATTCAGACAGAGCATAGCAAGAATGGCTTGTCTATGCTTCATGATGTCTGGGGCCTCAGCTAGGAAGACTAGGGCTGGGACAACTTGAATGACCTGGAGACTTCTGGAGTTTAGTTAGGAATGCCTTGAAGCTAGGGTGGGAGTGATCTGAAGACTGGGCTCAACTTGGATTGTTAGCTTGAGTGCTTACACGTAACCTCTCCAAATGGTTTGGGCTGCTTCACAGCAATGGCAGCTGGACTCTGAGATGTAGTATCCAAGTGGAAGCATTTAGAGAGTGAGCATTCCCAGTGACACAAGTGGAAGTTGCATGGTCTTTAATGACCTACTATCAGCAATTACACAGCATCACATCTGCTTACTTTGTTATTTAAAGCAGTCCCAAGGCCATCCAAATTGAATGGACAGACTTTACCTCAATGTGAAGAGTGTGAATGAATGTTTATCCATTTTTAAAAACTGGTGCAACATTTATAGATGTTCTTCTAGTACTTGCAAGTTAGTTGTACTTTCTAATTGTAGTAAGCAAAATCAGCATCTACCTACAACCTCTGTTGTACAACTTCTTGCACTGATATGCTCCATGTTTTCATCTGTAGGATTAATAATGATAAAATAGGTCTATTATTATTGTTATGATTTTATAGATTATTTCATTTTAGTCAGTTCTTTTTTAATGTAATTTTTTACTCATCTTTGCTATTAAATATTCAGGTATAAATATTGACATCTTCACATTCATCCATTCAATACCTACCATATGTCAAGCATTTTTGGGGAGTAGTGGTCGTGAACTGTGACTTGGGCCAAATTTGGCTTGCTCCCAGCTTTTGTATGGCTTGTGACCCAAAAAAAGGTTTGTTTGTTTTTTTTTTTCCATGTTTAAGTGCATGGAAAAAACACAAAGGAAGTATAATACTCAGGGTGCTTGAAAATTATATGAAATGTAAAATTGTGCGAATAAATATTTATAAGACTGCAGCCATGTTCATTTCTTTGTTTATGTATTATCTATGATTATTTTTGCATCCCAATGATAGAACTGAATCATTGTAACAGAGACCACATGACCCACAAAGCCTAAAGTATTTACTGTTTGATCTATTACAGAAAACATTCACCAACACTTCTAGGGTATGCAGTATTGATAAATTCTCACTTTCAGGGGTTTATATTTTAGTGAGGAAATCTGACAATACACGTATATGAGGGCTGAGAAGGAAAAGAAGGCAGAGAAGGGGGATATGTAACCTCAAGACAGGGGACTGAAATTTTGGCCAACGCAGTGTCACTGTGATGGTGAATTTTCCATAAAGACTTGAAGGAGATAATTTGGGAAATAGCCTTCCAGGCAGATGGAACAGCTAGTGCAAAGGTTTCCTATTTGGCTGAAAGTGAAAAGAAGGGTAAGTTTTAGGAGATGAAGTCAGGTAAAGTTGGGCCAGGAGATTTAGGCTCCTGTTGGTCATAGGAAATAAGCATGCTTTTATTTTTGAGGTCCAGGATTTTGAGCACAGAAGTGATCTCATCTGAATGTTGTCTTAATTGGGTCATTCGTAAGCAAATGTGTTCTCTTTGAATTGTGGTGTATTACTATTATCTCTTTTTGTTTCTTTGTATTTGAAGTGGATTGATTTACATTTGCCTATGTCTTTATTTTTATTATTTTTTTTAGAGAGAGAGAGAGTAAATGCACATGCCCATGCAAGCAGATGGGGGTAGAGGGGCAGAGGGAGAGGGAGAGAGAGAATCTTAAGCAGGCCCCATGCCCATTGTGGAGCCTGATGTGAGGCTCATGACCCCAACATTGTGACATGAGCTGAAATCAGGAGTTGGCTGCTTAACCAGCTGAGCCACCCAGACACCCCAACCTATGCTTTTATTTTTAGCATTACTTTATCTTTTTGCTCTGAGTTTATCTAAGTATATCTCTTGTAAGCTATATATTATTAATTTTTAAATAAATTTGAGGCATGTTGGAGGTCAATCTAAACTTTACAAGTATTATTACAATTGTTTTCATCATATTTTTTCCTTAAAAATAATTATTTTATTTGTGATTTCTTTTTGAATTTATGTATACCCCGTTAATGGGGAAGAAAAACATTGGTAGGTAAGGATTTTTTTTTTCTTTGGAGTTTTAAGTATCCCTGAATTCTCTCTTCCCCTTCATTGAAGATTACATTATTGTTACCAATTATTTGGTGTTCTTTACAGAGATTATAGAGAGTGTTGTTCCATCCCACAGTGTTGTAATACCAACTAGGTGATGCTCACCAGTGTTAGGTGGAATATCTAAGAGCCTCTGTCATGGGGCTGGACATTCCAGATCAGAAGCTCTCTTTCAGTTTGGATCTCAGAGTGCGGAACCAAGGTTTGACCCACAAGTACTCTTCCTCAGAGCCTCCAAAAAAAGGAATCAATATCGTCATTCCCTTGATTTTGAACTTCTAGTCCGGAAGCATGAGATAATAAATTTTTGTTTTAGGGCACTAAATTTGCTTTACTTTGTTATAGCAGCCCGAGGAAACTAATGTACTTAGGCATAATTTAGATTTTTAAGATCAGAGATAGGTAGCTTGGAACTTAAAATTGTATAAACCATTCCCATCTAGAACATTAGATTTGAGAAGCCTCTCATTTTCCAGATCATCTACAAAATCTGGCATTTAGAAGATAAAGATACTGAGGTACAAAAGGTTGGCTTGGCTTATTTTAAGTTTTGTGTGTATGGAATCTGGTTTCATCTTCCCCAACACAGAGCCCAGACAATCCTGAATGGATAGAAAGGTAGTGGTAACTATTGCTAAACTATCAATTTTCACTTGTAAATTAGACATGATGAAATAGCATTAACTGAAGATTCACAATGAGTTCACATTTTAATGAAGACTGGCAGGTAACCAAATGTTGAAATAAATATATGAAGGAGCACTGTGAGCATATAGAGGTGAGAATAGCAAAAGTAATAAGACTAGAAAATCTCCTCCTATCACATTTCTTCTGAAATTAAAAAGTTTATTATAATGGGCTAAATGGATATGGTTCATTCATTTCTTTGTACAGTAGAAATGACTTCTAAGAAAAACCAGTGTGAAAAATAGGAGAAGAATCTGGAAGAAACAAATATGAAAAATAAAAACCATCTTCACATTGAATATCCTCTACTAATTCATAATCTTAGAGAAATCAGACATTTTCCTACATCTAAATTCAATTTTTTCACCCGTGCAACTATGCTTAGTGTTATGCTTTATAGGATGTTCTTCTATAAAGAGGAAGTGACACAGGGACGAAAGATGTAAGATCTAAGAAGGAGGGGTCATGACACAGAAGAGTAGTGAATGGAAACCCCAGAGTGAAAGAAAGGTAAATCCTAGGATGACAGACCTAGAGAAAAGCTATCTGGGTTACAGCAAGAAGACCATAGCTCTGAGACAAAGGTCTCCATGGGGGGAAAATAAATGACAATTATTTATTATTTTTGAATATTATTATTAAAGATGATCTATTATAGTCATTACTAAGTCTATTATGATCATTATTAAAAATGACCTCTTACGATATGCCATTTCAAGTAAGGAGAACTTGTAAGAGGTGTATGAGAGATCTGATGAAATATTTGGAAAAGTAATGAGGACAGATATATAGGTATCTATGTATGACTAGCAGAATAATGCCAATGATTAATTCTAGTAAAAACAAAATGTAAAGAAAGGATATGTAATTATAATGCAATAATTGGCTTAGTGAATAACATTCACTTACATATAATGAAATAGACAGATGTCATTGATTAATTGAAAATGTAGGTAACTCTATTGGGACTATGGAGAAAACAATTTTAAAGTACTTTCTTGTTATCTATTGCTACATAACAAATTACTCCCAAACTTTGTGGCTTTAAACAGCAAACATTTTATTGTTTATTGATCCACCTCAAACTTCTCGTAGATCAAGAGCTTGGAAGCAGCTTAGCTGGAGGGCTCTGGCTCAGGGTCTCTCATGAAGTTATAGTCCAGATGTTGGCTGGGTCTGCAGTCTTCTGAAGACTTGGCTTGGGCAGGAAGATATGCTTCCAGACTCACACAGCAGCTGGCAGGAAGCTTAAGTTCCTCAATGGATGTTGGACGGTGCCTCGGCTCCTCACAACATGGCAGCTAGCTTCTCCCCCTGCAAGTGGCCTGAAAGAGAGAAAGAGAGGAGCAAACCATGACAGAAGCCACAGTCCTTTTTGGACCTGATCTCCAAGTCAAACAGTGTCATTTCAGTTTTGTTCCTTTTGTCAGAACCAAGTTACAAATTTCAGCCCACACTCAAGAAGAGGAGGATTAAGCCAAGCAGAGTATTAGGGAATCTATGGACATATTTTTTTTTAAATCTACCTAAGAATTTTGATCAATTATAAAGAGTGTCAAAAGATAAATTAAATCTGACTGATCAAAAGAGTTGTATAAGCATTTTATTTTAAAATTTCAAAGTAAAGGAACACCTGGGTGGCTCAGTAGATTAAGTGTCCAACTTGTAATTTTGGCTCAGGTCACGATCTCAGGGTTGTGAGATTGAGCCGTCTGTAGGGCTCTGTGCTGGGGGTGGAGCCTGCTTAAGATTCTCTCTCTCTCTCTCTCTCTCTCCCTCTGCCCCCTCTCCCTCTGCTCATGCAAACATGCTCTCTCTCTCGAAAAAAAAAAAAAAGAACTATTAAAAAGCAGCTAAAAGAGGCAAAAATGCTTGTCTTTGGGGAGGAGAAGTGAGGAGGAAGGAGGAGGGAGGTGAGGGACTATTTTTTGTATTGTTCTTACAGCCTTTTCATAACTATTTTATTAAAATATTTTTATTTTTTATTTTAAAGATTTTATTTATTTATTCATGAGAGAGAGAGAGGCAGAGACACAGGCAGAGGGAGAAGCAAGCTCCACGCAGGGAGCCCAACGTGGGACCCGATCCCGGGACTCCAGGATCACGCCCTGGACCAAAGGCAGGCACTAAACCGTTGAGTCACCCAAGGATCCCCTTTTAAAACATTTTTAAATTAAAGACATAGAAATAGGGAAAATGGAAAATAGAAAAACCTTCTCACCATGTATTTGTTATTTATCATTTAAGCCTTCTTTATAGAAAACTAGTATTATTCCAGGCTTTGAGAATCATAGACCTAAAGAAAGAAAGGAAAGTGTTAATGAGACTCTTCTTATTTTCTGAAAGGAAGGGAAGGGAATGGAAGGAAGCAAATAGTAAGAGAAGAGGAAAAGGAATGGGAAAAGGAAAAAAGGTAGTTCTGTTTTTTCCTTCAAAGTCACCATATTTGACAGCCCTTTAATATCCTGTGAAGTTTAAGATAATTAATTAAATTTAAAAAAGAGACATTATAAACCAGTTTTCAAGGAGCTTGATTAATATTTGTTGAATGAATTAATTGTTTTCCAAAGACCTAACACATAAATGTTGTCAGTTCTCCAATATATTGAGTTTCCCACAATGATAGTAGGTGAAAGTAATTCTTATATTCCCAGGGAAAAATCTCATCTGTGGGCTTTCTTGTTTTTATTTCTATTTTGTGTACAATTTTTTTGACTCCATAGCCCCAAATACTGCTTTAGATATATAATTTTGAAAATGTGTCCATCCAACTTCAGGCTGTGCTCTAGAGTAGGCAACCGTCACTCCTGTTCTAAGGTGGATCCAGGTGGACTTATCTTTCCTAGCCTTGGGTAATTGCTCTATTGAATCCTCTCCTGTCTCTCATGTATACACACACATGCACACACACACATATGTTGTATGTGTGTGTGAGAATGTGCATTCAGCCCAAAGTGACAGCAAGGACCTACAGTGGGTTAAACAAGTAAGGAATTTTCTTTTTTAAGATTTTATTTATTCATGAGAGACACAGAGAGAGAGAGAGAGATAGAGAGAGGCAGAGACACAGGTAGAGGAAGAAGCAAGCTCCCTGTAAAAAGCCTGATGTGGGACTTGATCCCAGGACCCCAGGATCATGACATGAGCCAAAGGCTCAACCACTGAGCCACCCAGGTGTCCCATCTTTTTTCTTTTTAAAAAAAGATTTTATTTATTTATTTATGTGTGAGAGAGAACATAGGCAGGGGAGGGGCAGAGGGAGAAGTAGGCTCCTTGCAGAAAGCCTGTTGTGGGGCTTGATCCCAAGACCTTGAGATCATGACCTGAGTTGAAGGCAGTTGCTTAACTGAGAGAGCCACCCCAGTGCCCCAGGATGTTTCGTTTTTTTTTTTTTTTTTTTTCATGTAAAAAGTATTCAGGGAATAGGCTTTCTTTGTCTTCTTTTTCCTTTCTATTCAGCCACTTTAAGATGCAATTTCCAGGGACACCTGGGTGGGTGGCTCAGCATTTGAGCATCCGCCTTTGGCCCAGGGTGTGATCCTGGAGTCCCGGGATCAAGTCCCACATCGGGCTCCCTGCATGGAGCCTGCTTCTCCCTGTCTATGTCTCTGCCTCTCTCTGTGTGTGCCTCTCATGAATAAATAAATAAAATCTTTAAAAAAAAAGCAATTTCCAAGTTGATCGTTATTGCCTCAAGGTTTCATAATGGCTGCTCCACCTGTGGCATTGCTTCTGCATTCCTGCAGGAAGAAGGAGGAAGATTCAAGGCAGCATTTGTAAGGCAGCTAAGTCTCTTTACCATTAAGGAGCTTTTATCAGAAGCTCACTTATCTGTCTTGACCAGAACTATGTTCTGATATGCTCAGATATGATCACCCCTCAATGTAAGGAAAGCCGGAAAACTTTTCTCCAGTTGTTGCTGTTTGTTTTTAATCTGGACGCATTGCTGCTCCAGCAAATTGTTTGCAAAAGTGATGGTGATTAGGTCTCTCCTTTTTTCCACTCGTTCAACGTGAAGTTGAACTGCCTCTCACAAAGAGGTGGAGTCTCTTTGGCCATTTTTTTGGTCTGGGCTTGCCTTAGAAATTGTTTTGGCCAATAGAACAAAGGGTAAATGGTATTGTGCTAGCTCCTAATCCAGGTGTCACAGGGATGTTTACTCTTTGTCTTGCTCTCTCAGAACTGTATGGATCCACTAGGTGAACAAATCCTGGCTATCCTGCTGGATGGTGAGATTCATATAGCTCAATCACCTCTGTTACCAAAGCCAATAGCTAGCCTATCCTTAGATCTCAGACATATGAATGAAACTCACTGAGACTAAAAACAAACAAACAAACAAACAAACAAAAAAAACCTGCAGCTGAACCAAGCCCATATTGTTGACTCATCAAACCATAAATGGTGGTTGTTTCTAGCCACTAAGTTTTGAGATGGATTATAATGCATCAAAAGCTAACTGATACAGTTGCCCTAAGTAAAATTAGGGCTTTCTTGGTAAGAGAGAAGGTAAAAAAGGCTGATAATTAGGCAGCTAGTTACATTTGTCATAGGGCGTTCCAGTATTTCCCAACTCTATGGTATTCTGGGGGCTTAAAGAAACTGATGTCTCTTATTTTTTCCAAAAATTCAATAAAGATGTTCTTGCTTCAGCAGTGCATATGAAAAAATTCAATAAATAAGATGCTTATTTAACTACTATTTTAAAATAAGGCTGAGAGATTTGGGATGCATATCAAGTGAGCAAGTACGAAGATTAGTGGACAGCAGATGAGCATGTGTGGGCTGCATGGCTCCCTTAGTTTCTTACTCAGGTGAATACCTCCGGACCTTATGGTGGTTTGGGCCTTCATCAGGTTTAGGTGTTTTCATTCTGAGTCGTATATTGTTTAGTATCTGTCCAGGTAGGACTGATGGTTAGGTGGGAGGATGAAGACATGCTGATGTGGAAAACAAATTAAGAGTCGCATAAAAATCCCATTAAGATTGTCTTCACCAGATCTGCAGGCTGCAATCATATTATCTATTTCTCAAATAGCTTGGAAGCTTTCCATGGCACTTAAGAAACCAATGATAAAAAGGGAAAATATAGCAATGATTATTATTTCTAAGTTGGCATATTATTTATTGAAATAAGAATTAACCTTACTTACACAGTGATTTGCAAAGAATTACTTCTAAATATGAATCAGAAGCCTTCTCCCACATTTATTTACTTTGAAACACAACAGGAAAGTTATAAAAATAAACTATTCTATTTTTTATGAAAAATGCAAGCATCTCCAGTAGCTATTTGTAAAAATTAGTATTTTGTGGTGGTATTTACATTGAATGCTGTGATATGAAATTCTGTTTCAAACTATAGTTTTATACATATTCATTACGAAAAAAACTAATCATGACATAATATGCTACTGTTTTTGTTTTATTTTTATTTTTGACATATGGATAATTAAATCAGCATGTCTCTTGCTAAATGAGGATGCTTAAAATATAACTATATATTGGTATATAATCATTAAAGACTTTAAATGAAATATATATGTACATACATATCTTTGAATCATAGTAACTTAACTTGTATTTTACTTAATGTTGTTTAGCATAAATATCTGAGGATAAATAATGGCTCCATAATGGGATAGCAAAGATAACTAATGAAAATCCTGCCTCATAGATGTGTTGCTTCAAGGCTGTGGGTGTTGCCCCCGACTCTGCACTACTTACCTCATTCATAATTTGTTTCTGCATCAACCCCTTGCCTTTGACAAAGGATGAGGCATTTGCTGAGTTAAACATGGCAGACTCACCCTCACATGGTTGGTTTTCTCCATCTGGGAATCCTCCTTGCTCCCCATGTTTTACAGCAATGTGTTGCTTCTTTGTTTGCAAATGACCTTTCCGGAGCAAATCCTTTTTGTATTAAGGATTCTCTAGGAGTTGAGGGTCAAATTAATTTGGCAGGCATGATTCTTATTAGAATTTATTTCTGAAAAAACAGCATCTGGTAAAGAGGGACCAATGCAGTGGGAAAGTGCTGAAATTTTCTGAGGCTAAACAGGACAAAAAGTAATGAAGTCCATCCTCTTGATTTTCTTCCAGAGGGTAGTGGACATCTGGAGTGTCAATCTACTTTGATATTCTTAGTCAAAGGGCTATTTAAAAGAAATCAATATAAAACAATGATGTTCTGTACAGATGCAGAAGAGCCTTCATTAAGGACCTCCACATATTTCAGAACTCAGTGCTGTCCTAATTCATGAAGGCTTTGCTCTGTGAGTGTCCCCATGTGTAGCAGGTCTTGGTTTCCTTTTTTAGTATCAGGGACTAGAGCAGAGAGGAGTCAGGGGGCTTCCCTAGCTTCCCACAAAATTGTAAAGAAAAATTAATGAAGGGTCAACACTAGAACCTATTTACTTAAAAAAAAAAAGATTTTATTTATTTACTTGAGAGAAAGCAAGTGAGAGAGAGTGAACGAGCACACAAGTGGGGAGGAGGGGCAGAGGGAGACAGAGAAGCAGACTCCCTGCTGAGCAGAGAGCCCAATGTAGGACTTGATCCCAGGGCCCCAGGATCATGACCAGAGCTGAAGGCAGGCACTTAACCAACTAAGCCACCCAGGTGCCCCCGGAACCTATTTTAAACTCACTTGACATAACTGTGTTTTCTGGATACATAGCCAAGATTTTTCTAGATAACAATGTGTCCATTCTTCAGGCTCTTACTCTGACCTCGTGTACCTCCAAGAATGAGTAGAGGTAAGGCTTTTTTTTTCAGGAAGGCCAGAATAAAAACATTTTATAGTTCTTAATTTTTTATAAGGTTCTTATTTCTAAATTGGATTTTATACCTGTTGAGGGCTTGGCTATATTTTATTCTACATTCTGGCCCCAAATTTATATTAGGAGCACATATGCTTATCTGTATCAGGGGCATACAAAAATTTTTCATAAAAATATTAAAGGATAAAATTGGTATGTTTGCAGTTAGAGGCCTGGGCTTCTGATATATGTGCCTTAGAGGAAGGTGGTAAGGATATTTCAGAACTCAGATGATTGGTACAAAATCTTGGCAGGTGTATGACTGAGGGTATTTTAGATGCTGGTCACAACAGAAGCAGACACTTAGGGCTAGGGTAAAGATTAGTATGTGAGAAAATACGGGGGAAACAAGAAGGAGCCACAGAAAGGATGACAAATATTATACACAAGTTCTAGGTGAGGTGAGGCACCCTCACTGTCATGGCAGTATTTGGGACATTGCAGGATGTAATCCATGCAAAGCCCTTAGGACAATGTCCAATGCACAGCAAGCACTTAGGAAACATTTATTAAGGGACCTAAGGAGCAGGCTTTTTATGCAAGTCATTTGCTTTTCAGAGCAACTCCCTAAGAGAGGTGCTACTATTATCATCATATTATAGATGAGGCAACTGAGAATGGAAAGGGTAAGTTACTTGCCCAAGGTCACGTAACTACTAGCCAGAAACCTATCACTAGCTACTAGGCTTTTCTGCCTCTTTGTCAGCCATTATCATGAGTTCATGCTGATTGTCATACCATCTCAAAATGCTCACTATTATCATTAATATGGAGTCTTAGTAGAATTGCACAGTTTTTAAGGGTCTAGGACCTGGAATTCAGGCTGCCAAGGTTCGGATATTTTTTTCTACCATATCCTGTAAGCTTAAGGCAGTTACTAAAGCTTTCTCAACTGATCATACTATCTAGAAAATGGGTATTACACTTGTATTTTGATCATCAGGGCATATCACAGATATTCTTTAAAAAGTCTTTCCTTTTGGGCATACAATGGGATTGCACTTCCCCACCCCTTCTGAAGGTAGTTGGCCACGTGACATCATTTCACCAGTGAATTGTGAGTTGTAGTGAATAGTATAACTTTGGGTAAGGTGTTTAAGTTATTATGTCCCCTGTTCCTTGCATTGGCAATCACAATGAAGGGCAGTCACCTGAGTCCCTAAGCAGCCTCCTCAAATAAACCATGATGGGCATACAACTTGAGTGACAAGTAAATCTTAATTGGGTTAAGCACATGAGATTTTTAAATATTTGTTTTTACAGCATTATCTAGCCTATCCTGATCTAGCAGCACTTAACTTGGTCAGTCAGGACTGGTTAAGTCATGCTGCAGTAACACCCAGCCTCATAAAGACATTATGTAGCTTATGCTGCATATGAACATCATGGGTTGATTGCACGCTATTCTTTATGTCACCCTTATTCAGGGACCCAGGCTGACAGAGTAGCTGCCATCTGCAAACCTCTTGGTTTCATGGCAGAGGGGAAAGAGGGCATGACAAACCATGTGCTGTTGACTCATCAAGCTTCTGCCTGAAAATAATGCACAGAACTTTTTCTCATATCTTGAGGGCCTCAGCTAACTGCAACAGCACAGGGAATGGCAATCCTACCTCTACTTTAGAGAACAGTGAGTACTATAATATATTAGTGAAAGACAATAATCTTCTATCTCACAAATCTTCCATATTCTCTCCATATATACATCATCTGCCATATATGTTACTTATAATATTTCCAATTTTAAATTTTACATTCTTATATGTAAATCTGTATCCTCGGTGTGGAAAATGATTTGTAAAACAACTGACATCTTAGTTCTAGGCTTAAAAAAGATATTTAATCAAATCTCTCTAGGTAGAATTTTCTTTGGGATCCATACAACTTTTTTTTTTTTTTTTAACTTGTATGGTGTATTCCTTTGGAAAGAAGAAAGATTATGGTCTCTATCTTCTGGAATACTTAGTTATCAGGGCTCTTCTGGAAAATATCAATCAATGGGCCCCCTCTACTTCAGGTTTAAGAGCATTTAAAGGGGCCTCAATACAACTTCTCTCCAATTTTCACTTTCCTTTATCAAAAAACATGCTCACTGTGGTTATGTTATAATACAAGTTATAATCACGTGTGTATTGCCTACCATGTACATCTTATTACCACTCTGTAAAAGAATGACTATAAAAATTATTAAATTTGGAAGATTGACTTAATTGAAGTTTGGCTTAATTTCAAATCTAAACCTTATTTCTATGTGCTCACTCTTATTAGTTGGCTATACAATCACATTGGCCACTAATTAGATTTTTTTTTAAAGATAAAAGAAGAAAAATAAGAGAATCCTCATCCCTGATACGATGGCCATAATTTTTCTCATTTTAGTGATGAATCCATTTAGTGTTTGAATGAATTCCATAGGTAGCCATTCATCTGGAACTTTCAATAATGTGACTGTGATGTGTCTACACACAGAACTCTAAACCAGCTGAAGGCCTACTAGCTTACCTGCATAGAAAATTGAATTCTGCTCCCTAGAAAATAGCAGGGACAAGCAGAATGTGAGGATCAATGAAGATTAATGGCATATTACTTGATGCAAATTAAAACAGACAGAGGAAATGGAGTCTCTTGGGGTGAATCAGGGACTTAGCAGGGTCCAGAATTTTGTTCTAAAACCCAACTTCAGTAGTTCTGCTCTGGGATACAGTTGCTGTTTCTGCAGCCCCTGTTGGCTGAGTGAGATGGACGCATTTATGATAGAGTTTTGAGGCTGTAGAATTAACAAAAGGGAAGGGAACCTGTCGTATCAGTATTTGTCAGGGTCTCATGATGTTTGTCACACGTTAGTGACAGGAAAACCTTTGAATATCTCCAAAAAGTCTTGTGGCCAGTATTCACAAATGGTCTCACTTGTTTTGTCATTATATATGTTTCCTTCTTAGGGTGCCTGGGTGGCTCAGTGGGTTAAGCATCTGCCTTTGGCTCAGGTCATGATCCTGGGGTCCTGGGTTGGAGCCCTACACCAGGCTCCCTGCTAGGTTGAGAGTCTGCTTGTCTCTCTCCCTCAGCCCCTCCCGCCTTCATACGAGCGTGTGCTCTCTCTCTCAAGTAAATAAGTAAAAAAAAAAAAAAAAAAAAAAAATCTAAAAAAAAAAATGTGTTCCCCTCTTGACTTCTTTGCTGGAAGCTCAAAATTAAATCTGTGACGGTTTAAACATTGTTGCAGAATAGAAAACATTTTGGAGTACTGCTCAGCCTTTGCTTTGCTTTATTTAACCTCATATACTGTCTTTTGCTAATTGTTTTAAGGCTTCTTATGGAACCACACAGGGAATGAATGAATGCATTAATTCATTGACATTATTATGGCTAACTACCAATATTTATAGTTACAGTGATGAGACAAAGACTTACCAGAAGCCCAAAGATTTCATAAGCCAGATTATACATAAACCTATACAGATACATAAACCTAGAGCTATCTGGGAGGTTGTTGAAATACAATCTAATTAGATTGACTGACTGGTGGTCAATCTCTGGGCTGTTCTGAGCCAGAAATACATTAGTTTCTCAAGGAGGTACAGTCAAGCCCTAGAAAGAAAAGAAGAGGACAAGTGATTTAGAAAAGAAAACCAGGTTGGGATATAAATGGGAAATTTTCTTGAGGATCACCATTGAAGATGGAAGCCAATACTTCACTGTTAGGAGAAATGGAGAGTAGTTATCAATATTAATGAACTCCTTGCGTGTCTCGGTTGACCCCTAACAGCTGGGGGCCTGGTGTAGCATTACTAGCTTGTTAGAGAATTCATTGGAACAGAAGACAGAGGTTGTCTTTTGGGTAGTGGAGTCTGTGGCTCATCTAATGTAAACTGAGGTGAGGCAGGAAAACAGGCTGTTATCCGCAGCAACTATAGCAGCGGAGTTAAGCTCCTAGGGCTGGTGTTCTACTTGCCTGTTAGTCTACTGGTGGAAAATGGTGAATCCATAAAGGGATCCAAAGGATTTTTGGAGAGTGTTCCTTAGAGATAGGAAATAGGACAGAGGATAATGACTGGTAACCAGCAGCTAGGTAGTTTGTAGACAAGGAAAATACTTTTATATATTAAGTGGCCACAACTGGAACAAAGAGTGTGTGTGTGTGTGAGTGTGAGCACGTGTTGGTGAAATTGTGACTATGGAAGGTGGACTAAGCTGTGACATAAGCTCTGTGATGACATCCATGCATGTTTGGGGTTCTGGAGATGGCATCACAGCTCTTGGTCCAACCACCTATTAAAGTACTTTACATGTATTAACTCACTTTATTTTTTGGCTCTGTGATATAGATGCTATTATTATAACCATTTTATGGAAAAAGAAGAAACACTTAGATAACTTTCCCACAGTCACTCAACTTCTAAGTCCAGTAACTAGGATTCAAATCCAGGCAACGGGACTTCAGGCTTAGCCACCACATCACCTGAGCTTTGCTGTTCTGAATCCCTACTTGGGATGGCATCGATGTCCCATATAGTCATAATCAGGATGAACTCAGGAGTGGCAGAATTAGGAGGATGCATTATTAGCAGCTTTGTGCTCTAGTCAGCCCCTCTTCCCCTCTCCATCATGTAACATCATGGCCTATTTTTTTGTGCTTAGCTCTCAAACATGAATGAATTCCCTTTTCTAAAAAAAAAAATTCATTGGTGGAGACTTCCTGTCTTCATCTTCCAACTAATTTATCTATGCAGAACTGTTTCTTCTACTTGTACCTCAAAGAACAGATTGGGTCTTGGCCTTTTCTCTTATTTAAGTCAAACTTTTCCCTCTGCAGTTACCATATTGGCAACAAAGCATTGCATCTTTTGCCATGCTTCTAAATACTAGTAAATTCCCTTTCATCCTGCTTCCAGGAAAATGGGTATTGTACTGGTCTTAGAAATGTATAATGCAGGGAAGAGCCAAGTGACTCTCTGCAAGATGAAGTAAGTCCGTCTCTATCAGTTAAAATAAAATTCAACAAAAAGCTGTACCTACTTCATAGTTACACTCACGGAAATTGGATTCATTAGAGCCCCTAAGTACTGACACCACCACCAATTATCTCATGACTCTCAGAGCCTTGCTTTTGTCACAGATCATGACCAGACAATGGCCTCCTTGGCAGGGGGACAGCCCTCTGTAATAACTGGCCATAAAGACCATTAGTGGTGTCACTCCTTCTGCCTCTGATCTGTAATATGCTCCAATTACCATTGACAAGATATCAGAAGATAATCTACTACAGGGAGGAATATTGAGTGCTCCAGCTCTGCTGTTTGACAAGGGTGGAGGACAGGAAATGTTAATTTTTCCCAATAAGATGTTTTTTTACTTTAAACAATTGAAGTACAAGTGTGAGAAGAAAATAAAAAAGAAGAAAATAAGATGGCAGTGCCCCTAATTATTGTTTCCCAGATTCTCTCTTTCTCTCTCTCTCTCAAACCACTCTAGATCTGCCTCTTTAAATGGTCTTTATCTTCCTTAGGATTCAAGATAGCAATTAACACCTATAACAAAAATTTAAAGGATGTCAGTTACCTAGGAATTCTAATAGCAATTAAAATGTTATCAGGAAAAATTTAAATACTAGCTGAAGAAAAAGAAAAACAATATCATTAAAAATCTTCAGTGACATTTTAATGCTGGAGACAAAACTCTTCCCAGATCTCACGGGTAGTGCTTTGTGCATAGAGAGACCTTTAAAATAAATGTCACAGAGGACAGGGAAGGCCCACCTGTTTCGAGTAGGCCAGGCAGCTTTTCAGAGGTTCTGGGCCACAGTATGGTCTCCCAGAGGGTGAAGATTTGCATACAGTCCACACCTGGAGAACTGTATCAGTCAGAGTTCGGCCAGGAAAACAGATCTAGTGTGAGTAATATGAAATGAGGGCTTTATTATGGGAATTAGACCATACACAACTGTGTTAAGAACTGGGGAAGTGCAGATCCAGAAGAAGAATCTGAGAATCAGCCGCTAACTAGTTTGACTGGAACTCTGGTGTAGGTGATGTCAGAACTTGCAGGAATATTCTGTAACCAAGAGGGAAGCCAAAAAGGGGGTCTACCGGAAGCTCTTGCTTCTGTGTAGGGCTTACTTACCAACATGGGTCTACAGCCAAGCACCTGTTGAAAGGGCTGGGCTGTGAGGAAGAGGAGTAGGACAAGGAGCTGAGGAGATGAAAAAAAGTGAGCCTGCCAGATGTATCTGCTTCACCCACTGCCACACCTTGTCACGTGATCTTTGGAGAGTAATGACTTCTGTTTCACTTCCTTCTTCCATGTCCCATGCAAGTTCTTCCTTTGGTCATTTCTAACTGGGATCAAACTGAGGAGGGATTCTTGGACACATAGTTCCCGGAGTTAGCCAAATTGACAAATGTAGTCCAGCACTCTGACTATACAATAGATCCTTTTCCTCAAGCTATCTGGCATTTTTTTTTTTATTTCAATAAACACTTGCTCAGCACTCATTACTATTCTAAACATTAACATACCACAGAAAAATGGCTCCTTTTCTAACCTTTAAGGGAGATTATATTCTAGTTAACAGAGAGAGATGTGAATGAAAATAAAAATTCATTGAATTCAATGTGATAAATGCAGTATTCAGATATGAACAAAGTTATTTTAAAATACCAAGGAAGAGATTCTTTCTAAGGGAATCAAAGAAAGCTTTTCTTGGGTATGAAATAGTAGTTAATACAACCCTGTAATTCAGCTCCTATTAGAGAGAAATTAAAACATGTACAAAACCTTATATATACAAGCACCAAAAATAATAATACTAAACTGAAAATAATTCAAAGTCCATCCACTGGTGAATAGACACACACAATTTAATATATACATATAGTGGAATATTATGTAGCAATCAAAAAGAAAGGAACTACTGATAATGTCAATGGTTGAACTTCAAAAACATTTTACTAAGTGATAAATGCCAGAAATACTAAGAGCAGATTTACACTTGCCTGGTGCTTAGGCTGGGACCATGGATTGACGACATATAGGAATGAGAGAATTTGGGGATTGATAGAAGTATTCTACATAACTGTATTTTTACTAAAACCCATAGAACTATACACTTAAAAATGAATGAACTATCTGATTTGTGAGTTAAATCTCAATAAAACTGTTTGAAACATTGCTACTTTCTCATTTGATGGGCCATGGCAGTTAACCATAAGGTGATAAATACTTCCCAACACACTTTTGTATACAAATTCTTTGAAAGTCTGGTTTTATTAGTTGGAGACTCACTATATTAGGTGAGTATATTTATTTATTAACAAATAAATTCCAACATCTCAGCAAGTTGAAAAAAGAAACTTATTTCTTGTTGCTCTAAGTCCATAAAGGACGTTCCCAATTGGCATTCAGCTCTCCTTCAGATGTTTTTTGGGTCCCCATCCTTCCCATCTTGTGTTTTTTCTATTTCCAATGTAGATTCTAAGATGGTGCTGTTCATTGGCATCAAGCTAAGAGAAGATAAAGAGGGCTTGGAGGAACACATGCAGTGGTGGTAGTGGGAGTGGTGGTGGTGGTGGTGGTGGTGGTGGGGCTTATAGGCTAGACCTGGATGGGATAAGCTTTACTTTCACTCACTTTCCAATGGCTATGACCATCATACAGCCATGCCTAAAGGCAAGAAGTTTGGAAAAGCAGTCTAGCTGTGTGCCAGGACAAAGAGGAGGCAGGTTTGATGAAATGCTTGCTGAGTTCAACCACATCAGCCAGCCATGCTTCCCTTCTCATCTCTTTTCATTTTCCCATTTGAGGTTTGCAGCTGATATAGAGAGACATACAGGGCAGGCTCTAGAATGCTATCTCCAGTGACTGACTGATTTGAAACAGGGAGTCCTTCCTAATACTACCGTCCATGATCATGACAATGCTGACCAGACAATACTTTTTTGCTGCATCATTATGCACAGCCCTTATCTGTATCTGGAATTGGCAGCTAAAATTGAGGAGCAAGAGTGCACTGATATCTGAACTGCTCTGTATTATAAAATAGACTGTGGCAGAAATTATGAGCATCACCCCTCTATGACACTTCTTTTCTTTAGGGACTCAGGATTTAGTGCATTAGCCTATAACCCTAACAACAAAGGGAAATGAGTAAGCTTAGCCTTCAAAAGAACCTACTTCCAGTGATGGAGCAGGCTTGATGATGTCAGAACTGAGCAAGTCCTTGTCTGAGCAAAGAGATAGCTGCTATTTAGACAGCAGCTTGCTGCAACCATGTATGTTATCAATATTCCAGCTAATTAGAGTTTTCCACCCAGGGACCACTGGTAGAAGTCATAAAAAAAATGGTGCCCTCTTTGTTTACAGACCCTAACCTATTTCATGCTCAGCTCTACTAATTCTCTACCTCATAAAGAAATTATCTGAGGGTTTATTAAAGCTTTCAAGATCCTCATAAAATAGTCTTTGTATGGCAGGAAGAGGATATTGACGGATTGTCCATTATCAACTATGCGTAGGATCTTGAAAAAGAGCTGGATGCTTGTTGCATCTTCATGATGGAAGAGCAGAGGTGCTTAATTACACCAAAGCACTATTATCCCGGCAGCACTTCTGCTATCACCATAAACACTTGAAATCTTTAGGATGAACTGCTCTGACCTGATAATGGTAATTGAGTGAAAAGGAATATTTAAAACTGGCTCTGCTTGTACATTTGTATTTGTCTTAGGACCTCAAGAGTTCCTGCCTAAAACTTTCTGAGGCTCTCCCTCCACACTTAAAATAACTCACTTCCTCAGTGCTGTGTGATCCAGCTTTACCTACCTCCCCCATCTCACCTTCACTTGCCCCTCATTCACCACATCCCCACTTCCCTGGTTGTTTCTTTCTTTTTTTTTTTTCTTCTAAAAAAGAACACAAAAAACAAGGGGGCTGTGCCCTAGCGCATTCTATACGTGCTGTTCCTTTAACCTGGCATCTCTTACCCAGCAATTCACAAGTCTGGCTTCTCTTTATCTCTTGGCCTTCAGCTGAAATGTGGCCTCCTCAGGAAGGTTGTTCTTCACTATTCAGTATAACATTAGCCAAGCCCCCCACAACGTCATCCTGTCTTATTTCCTCTGTAACAGTTTATCATCACAATGCTTGCTTAATTTCTCTCCTTGCTTATTGTTTGTCTCTTCCAAAGGAATGTTAGTCCCGTAAGGACAGAGATCTCTTCCTGATTTCCTCACTATTATTTCCAGCACCCTAACCAGTGTTGGGTACATAGAAGTATGGGGGGGAAAGACATTTCTTCTCTTCCAAATAAAAATAAGGAAAGACTATTTATTCAGAATTTGTTATAGCGAGGGAGTCAGGCTCCATCATTTGTATTTGGCAGATACTCAAAGCCAAGCAGAAGAGTGGAAAAGCTTTATAATGGAAAAGAAAAGGAAAGCTTCAGGAATGCCCTCGTTGGCATGGGTAGCTGGAGGTGGGCTATTGAGAATCAGGGCATCCTGCTTGGATTGGTTAGCTGGCCATATTTGGCTTTCTCTACTTGGTCCTAAGTTGGAAGTAGGGGCAAAACTTAGAAAAGTTGGTGGTACCTGGGTTGCTCAATGGTTGACCATCTATCTGCTTTTAGCTCAGAGAGTGATCCCTGGGTCCTGGGATCACGAGTCCCACATCGGGCTCCCTGCAAGGAGCCTGCTTCTCCCTCTGCCTGTGTCTCTGCCTCTCTCTGTGCATCCCTCATGAATAGATAAATAAAATCATTAAAAAAATTAGAAAAGCTGTCAGTTATTGATCGTGTCCTGGCTGTTTAGGGCTGATTGCAACAGAGGTTGTGGTTTGGAGCTGGTTGCTCTGGGTTACGGGTCAGAGTTCTATTTTTATGTAAGGTCTAGTCATTGTCCCTTTGTATATTCCATCTCTCAGAAGCAATGTATATTTTTTACTTTGGGGTCTTTCCCAGCATCTTCTGTGGCCTTGGTTTTGCATCTAGCATTCATTTTCTTACTCATTTTCACACCTTCCTTCTTTCCCTCTCTTTTCTTTATTTTTAAAAAGATTTTATTTATTTATTTATTTATTTATTTATTTATTTATTTAGAGTGAGCAGGAGGAGGGTTAAGGAGAGAGGGGGAGAGAGAATATCAAGCACACTCTGCACTGAGTGCGGAGCCTGACACAGTGCTTGATCTCACGACACTGAGGACAGGACTTGAGCCAAAACCAAGAGTCAGATGCTCAACCAACTGAGCCACTCAGGCTCCCCTCCCTTTCTTTTCCAGAAAGGCCTCTACTGTCTCTATAGTCTCATCTCAATGTTAGACTGTTTATCTCAAATGGCTATCTAGTTTGGGTTCCAGCGACCACCCCATATTCACTCTTTCTGCCAGGATCCTCGCATTGTTCTGAGTGGGGAGTGTATCCAGGCACCAGCCTATCCCCAGACTGTATATTCCCAGTCCTTCCTGATCACAAATCTAGGGGTTTCTTTTCGACATCTACCCTCTTGTTTTGCTTTTCCATTTTATACCACCCTCTCTTGCCAAATTCTTACATCCATACTGTACACAGAACTGCTTTACTTTCTTTCTTTGTTGGGACTGCACCCGGCTTTGGGTCTTTTCCATACTATTGAATTTAGTCTCTCCTATAATGCAATCATTTGATTCCATCTCTTGTTTCCATCTTGGCAGATGTGACTGGGAATCTCCGGATCATGAGTAACTCACAGGGCCCATACGTTTCCTTTCCTGGTCCTCTCTTACCACCAAAAATAAAAGTGTCTCATCAGGGATAGAAATGGAAGTCGGCATACTTCCCACTAAATTTCTTTTAATTCTTGAGATTCTATGATTCTCCATCAGATGTTAGCACAGCAAGAGGCCTTTTTGTCACTCATCAAAGACTTCCTGACTCTGAGATCTTCCCTTTCACAGCTGAGTTGAAACAAACCTGAGTAAAAGAATCTCTATACTGTGAGAAGGCAAAAGGTTTAAAAAAGAAAGAGAAGAAAAGGAGAAAGTAAAAAAACAAAACAAAACAAACCCGTGTGAGGAGACTTAGAGTTCCTCACAGTACTGCCTACCTCCCAGGTTTCAATGACTTCTTTGCTGTGGTTGGCCAATTAGCTAGGCTTTACTTAGTCATAATTAGCTTAATGAAAGCGGTATAGATGCTCCCTATTTTCCTCTTTTGAGTCTGAGAACTTGAAGGACAAAAATGAAGTGTGACATCGTTTATTTATGGAGCCAAGTCAGGGCTGGCTCACCATGGGCACTTAAATGCTATTGATAAATAATGCACACAATGGAGCTCTGGTTTGAAATTGAATTAAACTTTGAGTTCAAACACGTTCTCCCTCTGGTTATATCTGCTTTGTATCTAGCAAAATGCATCAGTGAAGTTCGATGTAAGTGACCAGAGGAAAGGGAAACAAGCCCCAGAGAAATAAAATTTGTGCATTCTGACCTATTGAGAGTCTTTGCCCTAGAAACATAAGTTTTCACTTGATACAAGGTCTTTTGGCAGATGCAACATTTGTCTTCTTCCAGATGATTTGGAAATGCAAGGAAGGCTTCATAGAATGGGCTGATTATTGCATTCTAGGCACTATGTATGCAATTTTCTAGCTGGCAATTCAGATGGAGAGATATGTTAGATAGACCCTGAAGAACACATGGTAATCCCCACCCTCAATGAGTTTATAGTTTATTACATGTCCAGTTCCAAGGACCTTAAAAAAAAAAACTCTCATGGATTGCTTTTACTGTCTTATCTCTCACCACTCCCTAGCTTACCATATATGGCTTAACAATATCATCACGTATAAAATACTAATTCTTACCTCCCTGCCTTTGTTTATATTGTCATTTCTACCAGGCCTCTTTCTCTGAGTGACTCCTGCTCAGACTTTAGATTCAGCTTGGGTATAGCAAACCCCAGGAAGACATAGATTAAGTCAGGCACATCTCTTTATGTTTCTGTATCATTCTATGAATGGGACTGATGTGATCCTTAGCTCATTGTGCCGCATGAAAGAATTTCAATCTGAAATGGAACTAGAGAATGTTAAGATGGAAAATCTGATGTATGTGTCTTCAGAAAAACAAAGCTTCAGGACTGAGGGACTGATTTCTCATAAATGTCTGATTTACAGAAAACTGAGAATGTTGGAATTTTCTTCTCTTTTTTCTTAAGATTTTATTTGTTTGAGAGAGAGCACAGGTAGGGGCCAAGTGAGAGGGCGAGAGAAGCAGACTCATCACTGATCAAGGAGACTGATGCAGGTCTCGATGCCAGGACCTGGGATCATGACCTGAGCCAAAGGCAGATGCTTAACCAACTGGGCCATCCAGGCACCCCAATGTTAGAATTTTCTTAAGTGATAGGCAGTTGTTTAGGCATTACTTCATATCAGCCTGGGGAAATTTTCGCATATGGTTTCAAGACATGAGCCAGAAACGATCCAGGTTGGATTGGTTTCATAAAATAAGCTGAATTGAGCTTCATTTGTATGACTGGATGTATTTTATCTGTTTGGGGAGTTTTCAAAGTTGATCATTGATTTTTTTATTTTAAGAACTTTTAACTGAACTCCCCTTCTTTACATTCCCTACCCAGAAATACGGCCTATCCCAAACCTACAATGGACTCTCCTATAGCTGGTTGCAGTTTGCATGCCCCAAATTGCAATTCTGTACTCTTCCCAAATAAACTCATCTTTCTGACAATTTTGAGCTTGTCTTAGTTTATCTTGTTTTTTTTTTTGTTTTTGTTTTTGTTTTTGTTTTTTGAAGGGGTCAACATCCTCTAGCATTATTTGTTGTTTGTCTTCTTTGGTCTGTGAGATTCTCAGGACAGGACTTTGCATTTGTCATCTTTTGCCACCCAAACCTGGTACAGTACCTATAGTCATGGGAGACTTATTAAAACTTTGATGAATAATTGAATGGATTACTGTTTCTACTGGTTGCTTCTATTGGGGTCCACATGCCCACAAGGTATTTTACTTTAATGTCAGAATTATCTGGTCTAAAACTATATTCACTGTCAATTTGGTTACTCGTGGGAGTCCTTAGACATTGGTAGTGTTTGAGAAGACAATCAGAATTTTGCTTTTAGACAATCTTGTGGAATATAAAATCAACCTAGGTGAGGAAAGACTGGAATTGGAAGAATCAATGAGAGATGATAGGATTCTTATGTATTGTTGTGACTATAGGATTATAAAAATAAGAGAGAGTAGAATAAGAAAGTAGGTACATAAAATATATATAACATATGTAATAAATAATGTAAACATAAGTAGAAAATAAAAAGGTTAAATTATACTTTTTATTTTCTTCATCATTTATTTATATGTTCCGCTCATTTTCCTACAGATAGTTTGTTTCTTTCTCTATGTAAAGAATGAGTACTTTCAGTATATTAGGGACACACTCTCTCTCATATGTTTGTGAACATTGCCTAGGTCATCTGCCTTCTAATTTTGTTCCTGATTTTTAAATATACTTTCAGGTGTATAAAGTGGAGCACTTTGTGTTTAATATCCATCTTGCGTGAAACTTTAGGATGAGTTCATCAATGACACATGGTCTGAGTTAAAACTTTTGCTTTAACTCAAAAAAGGAGAAATCAGGATGAGCAAGAAAGGAGAAAGCTTGTAAAATGTCTATGATTGTTGGTTATAAGATAGGTATTTTCCCATATTAGGAAAAGATTGCTCTAGCAATAATTCACAAAAGTTTCCATCCTGAAGGAGGGCTAGATTTTGTTGTATTTTTTTCCCCAGTGTATGTTAAACTGATCATAGTATATATTTTACTTTTCTGAACTATTAATGTATTTTATCAGTAGATTTCCTAATGGCAATCATCCTTGTATCCTTGAGATAAAGTCTTCTTCACAAGGTGGGGGATTTTAAAAATATAACATTGAATTTAATTGCCTACTATTTTATTTGGATATTTTGCATCAATATTCATGGATGAAATGAGTTAATGGGTGTTCCCTAAGCTTGTATTATATGGCAACAATGTTTCTGTGGTCAGGTAAGCATAAGAAATGTATATTTTGTGTTAGAGATTCAAAACAAATAATACTTTAGGCAAGAGTTCTGTTTAATGTTTTTGTAACTTAGAGTTTTTCATTGTTGTTAGAAGATACATACTTTTTTTCCTGTAGGACTTTCCTTCAATCAGCAAGTATTAATAGAGCTAGGGCTACAATGACAGAAAGATAGACAAGGTCCTTGCCCCAAGTAACTTAGAATCAATTGTCTAGGGGACACAGACAAGTAAATAGGCAAATTAAGTCACATTTTGATAAATGCGATATGATAAAAATGATACAAGGAGGGAGACCAGGATGCTGTAGGAGCACAGAATTTCCCAAATACATATGGGGTGTGTGTGTGTGTGTGTGTGTGTGTGTGTCTTCAGGGAGTTAATATAGGATTCTCAAAAACATTGAAGCTAAAACTTATTAATATCCATGGTTCTAGTACAACCAGGAAACACATTTTTGAAATCTGTTGCCTCATAGTGTTGTCTATGTCAGGTTTTGATACAAAAGATGCTTCCACTTATTTATTAAAGAGGAAGGATCTGTGTGGCTTTTGATTTTTTATGCTAATATAAAAATAATTGTCTGTTTCCTTAAAGTATAAATATATTTGACTGGGTTTCTGTTCAATTCTGGCAATTGATATTTCTTTCTAGAAAATTATTAGTTTTCTGAAGACATCTTTTTTTTATTAGCATACTCATTACATAATGCTATCTTGTAATTTTTAGTATCACCCTATCTATTGTTACAATGTTCTTCTTATGCCAAATTCTACTTACTGGCATTTTTTTCTTGTTTATTAAGGATTATAGTAAATAGAATAACCATTATGTATTGACTACTTACAATCTGTTAGGCATAGGGTGGTAAGTGGATTTCACACAATTTATCTTACTATGAAAGAGGTATCATTATTGCCATTTTTGGGATAAAGTATCTGAGGATCAGCAAAGTTAAGAAATTTGTCTGATTCACACAGCTTTTTAAGTGATGGAGCCAGCATTTACACCTAGAAATGTGTGAACTTAGGAATGGTTCTACTGAATCTCAGATTTGTAAGCTTTCTCTATACTTTCCACTTCTGGAGGAGGTCATAGAAAGGACATGACTGCCAATTGACCCATTAGGTGGATCTGGGCAATTGGAGGCTCCTCGCTGTCCCCTCCTCTGTTCTTTTTTTTTTTTTTTTTTTTTAAAGATTTTATTTATTTATTCATGATAGTCACAGAGAGAGAGAGAGAGGCTCAGAGACACAGGCAGAGGGAGAAGCAGGCTCCGTGCACCGGGAGCCCGACGTGGGATTCGATCCCGGGTCTCCAGGATCGCGCCCTGGGCCAAAGGCAGGCGCCAAACCGCTGCGCCACCCAGGGATCCCCCCCTCCTCTGTTCTTGTACTGCATGCCCTGCTCACCATGCCATGGTGGGAGCCATTTTCAAGAACACAACTTTAAAAAAAATTTTTATTTATTTATTCATGAGAGACACACAGAGAGAAGCAGAGACATGGGCAGAGGGAGAAGCAAGCTCCTTGTGGGGAGTTCAATGGAGGACCCCATCCTAGGACCCTGGGATCATGACCTGAGCCAAAGGCAGATGCTCAACCACTTAGCCACCCAGGTACTCTCAAGGACACAGCTTTGAGAGTAGGAAGCTGTTGAGGACATTGAGGCTATAGAGTGACTGAACGCAGGTTAAGACCTCTGTATCACTTTGGGATTTTGGCGGGTGGGTAAGGACATCTACGTGTCCTGTAGCTTCTCAGGACGAGCCCTGAAAGTTAATTCCCTTGCTTTTTAAACTTGTCACCTACCCATTCGGGATCTGCTTCTTTCTTAGGTCTCTCCTTGCCTTCCATGTACTAGGGACAGTATGCAAATGAACACACACACACACACACACACACGCACAAATAACCTAGCTCTAGAATGTATCTATAAAATCTCTATTTCTTTTTCAAATCCATTAATTGCCTTTTTTAGTTCTATTATTTTTCTTTCTTCTTTAACTACTTTCATTTTTTATTAATTATTTCACTTACTTTACTCATCTGCTTTTAACATCAAAACCAAAAAAGAGTTTGGCTGTATAACTGTGCAACTTTGCCATATGCCATATATTTGCATATGAAATAGCCTCATGTTTACTATACCCTAAATGTTTTCTTGAAATGTTTATTTTCTTTGTGATACAATCATTATTTAGAAGCATATAGAGCATTATTAATTTTCAAATGATTGGATTTTTTTTGCCTTTAGCAATTTCTAGTTTTATTGAATAATCTTAAGAGAATGTGGTTTCTACTTTTTCTGTTCTTTTGAATGTGTTGAGCCTGAATTTCTGTTGTTTTTCATTTTTTAATTTAAATATTTGTTTTTTCATTTTTTTATTTAAATATTAGTCTTAGATATAGTCTTGGGTATGGTCAAATTTTTCACTTAAAAAATGTGGCTTTTTTTTTAATGTGGCTTTAATAGGGAAATTTAACATCTTTTTATTACTGATAAAAACCAAATACTTGGCCTAGATTCTTGTTGAACTTTCCCATTTTCTTTTGATTGTCCTTTTTCTTTCTTTCTTTCTTTCTTTCTTCTTTCTTTCTTTCTTTCTTTCTTTCTTTCTTTCTTTCTTTCTTCTTTCTTTCCTTTCTTTTCTTTTCTTTCTTTCTTTCTTTCTTTCTTTCTTTCTTTCTTTCTTTCTTTCTTTCTTTCTTTCTTTCTCTTTCTTTTCTTTCTTTCTTGATTTCATTTATTCATTTGAGGGAGAGAAAGAGAGAGCATGAGCCGATCCAGGGGTGGGGTTTAAGGGGTGGAGGGGTAGAGGGAGAGGGAGAAGCAGGCTCCACACTGAGCAGGGAGGCCAACATGGGGTTCAGTTCCAGGACCCTGAGACCATCACCTGAGCCCAAGGCAGATGCTGAACAAGCTGAGCCACCCAGGTGCCCTGATTGTCCTTTTTTCTATGTATGGACTATATTTTACTTATGCTTACTTTAAGTGGTTATTTCTAAAGTGTACTTGTGGATGACTTTAGGCTTATCATATTTCTTCTCGCCAAAAAGACTGACTCTTCTTTATCTCCATGTGGAGAAAGGAATATGATACCTGTCTCATTTTTCTCCCCTCCACCCAGCATATAGCCTTTGAAAATTGTTAAAGAATATTACTGAGTAATTTACCTTTTTGACTTAAAAAAAGGATTATTGCATTTGTTCTGATGCTCTGTTTTCTGTCCTAGGAGCAAGAATCTATGATTCTTTACTTGAGTCTGTTTTTGCTAAATGTCTTCATTTCTGCCCCCATATTTTTATTTCTATTTATTTTTCTTTTTCATTCTTTTTACCTTGATACATTAAAAGTGCTATTTTTTTTGCCATGACCATATTATTCTTCTTTATTGCTTTTCATTTTGCTTGTGTGAATTTTCTATTTCTGTTTCATTTGTTTTTAAATTTTATTTCAGCCAGTTTTCTTAAATGTTTTTATCTTCCTTTTTGTACTTATTTTCCTAGCCTTGGTTTATTGATACTTGCCTTTTTCTGTGGAAAGAAGTGAAGATATATACACTTTAAATTTTACTGTAAATTATAGAAAATTTGTTTCAGGTGTATACTTTTCTGGAACATTTTGTATCCTATATGTTAAAGGGGAAAAAAGCTTACATTGGTACTTTCAGATGAATTGCTCTTGAATGAAAAGTTCAAGTGTTTATTAATTAAAATGAGACTGTGTTTATGGCCTACCATCCCCCTCCCATAGACTATAGCCAAAGAATTATTTTCCTTCTTCAACTCACTTTTCCCCGCCTCCCCCTCTCAAGCCAACTTGCCTTACTGAAGGTCCTCATATTGACACCCTGCCTGACAAAGCTTATCCTTATGTAAGGAAACATTTCAGGACTCAACCATCTTGAAGCCTCCAGCTTCCCGTGCATTCTCAGTGCATGCTGGGAGCTGTAGTCTCCTAAGGATGCAAATAACCAAGAAGCTGGCAGGGCCAAAGGTGGAGGGAGGACCCTTGGGGTGGCACAAGAACTTATCTCTTAGCTGATAGGACATGGCTGCCTATCTTTCTCAGTGGTGCAGCTCTATCCAGGATATAGTGCAAAGAATAAGAGAAACTTCTATCTTTTTCTTGTTTTGAGTTTGTTCTGAGGACTAAGGAAGAATTATGTAGTCTGAGAATAAAGTCCCAACCTCCTGTCACTGTAGTTAGTAGAAATTCCTCTCCCACTGGCATCTCATCTTGTCTTAACTTTTGTTTGCACTGCTACTGTGGGTTTTTTTTGTCTTGCCCTTTAATTTGTCTGTATCCTTGGATATGCTTTTGAAGATAGAGAGCATGTGTGGTAGTCAGTTACTTTGCTACCACTGAACCTAGAATCATGTGGAGATATATATATATCCTAAGGCCAAACTTCATAGAGACAAAATTTTAGTTAAATGCGAATAGGAGCATTTGGTTGGGCCCCTCCTTGATTACATTTCAGCTATTATTCAGCACTGAGGAAGTCAAACCACTACTCTTTACCACCCTGTCAAAGAGCTATTCTTCCACTCTTCTCTTGTGGGCAGGTGTCATTCTGCTCTTAGTTTACTTATACTCATGAATGTCTGGGGATTTTGGTACCAGTCTTGGTGGACAGAAATAATTTCCTCGGCACTACAGAAAGGCAGTGCAGTGTGATGCTTGGGCAGGTAGATTCCAGAGTCAGTGTGGGTTCACATCCTGGCTTCTTCACATCCTGAATATATTTCTACTGTAGTGTTCTGGTCATTCTGTGTCTTGTTTTCCCAACTGTAAAATGGGGCCAATATATAAAGTACCTCCAATGTATGGCTATTGTGATGATTTAATATATTGTAAGTAATCAGTGTCATTAAATACTGACAGGAGTTAACTATCACATTGCAAGTATTCAATAAATGTTCCTGTTCTCATTAGGAGAACCAGACATTCTCCTTGAGTGTTTGAGAAATTATATACAACTTAAAAACCTTGAAACCTAATTAAATGGGTTTTGTTTGGAATACCTTCTCCAGGTATTGTTCTAATTTCTTTGCATACTTCTAGCAAAGTTGTTGCAAAAGGAACTTTAGGTCTCTCTTACCATTTGATATTTGTAGGGTTACATTTCCCTCAAGCTCAAGTAACAGTGAGGAGCTGTTTGACTTTCCCTTCTTCTTCTCCCTACCATGCTGTGGGAATAATGTTATTGACTATACAGTTTTCATAAAATTGCTCATTGTCATTCCCAAGACACCCACAGCAATGATCAACCCGGCATGAGTGTCGCATTGCCAAATACCCTGATGAGATATATGCAAAACTTTTATTTATTTTTTAAATATTTTATTTATTTATTCATGAGAGACACACAGAGAGAGAGGCAGAGACACAGGCAGAGGGAGAAGCAGGCTTCATGCAGGGAGCCCAACATGGGACTCAATCCCGGGTCTCCAGGATCAGGCCCTGGACTGAAGGCAGCGTTAAACCGCTGAGCCACCTGGGCTGCCCTATGCAAAACTTTTAAAATAACTCCCTTCCTCTTCTTCAACCAATGCTTACATTAGGCAAAGAAGAGCCTAGAGGTTGCTGAGGAGTGAGCAGAAGTTGGAAGCGGCTCTGATATCTTAAAGAGTTCACTGCCCTCTCCTCGAGTTTGTATTTCAAAACATGGCCATCCAACCGTGTGACACTATTATATACACAGCTGCTGGAGGTTGACGGGGGTGATGGGGGTGGTAACTCATTCTAGAGCTCTATGATGCAGGTCAATGAGAATGACTTGCCTGAGGGCCTTGAGAAAGAACAAACTGGTGTCCTGTTCTAGCTGTCATTTGGTGGCAAGCATGTTAGATATTATATTAAATGGACCTGATATTAGTATTTACCACATCACTTGGTTTTATTGGGACTGTTGTGGTTTCAGCACTGAAAATCTCACTCTCTGGGAACCCTCTCAGTTCCAAGAAAACCAGTGCAGTTGGTCACCTTACTTGGACCTAAGCTATAACATTGCATTTAGAATAAGCTATGTGATCTTGGCCAGGTCATATGGCCTCCTAAGCTGGATTCTCTTTTATAAGGTGGAATTAAAAATATCTGCCTTGCAACCTTGCAAGAATCACATGCAGTAGTGTCCACTAACATGTTTGGTATCTTGTGAGATCCTACGCCAATATCAGAAAATTAAGTCATTGAAGATATTGTTTCTTTGAGGCATAGGGTCTACCTGAGAATTCTGAGGTGGTTATACAAAGCTGAAAGCCTATGACCTGAAGACTTCTCCAAAGCAATGGTACACATGACTCCAAAGCCAATTGGAGAGTGTGGGGGGAAAATGAGGACTCACAAAGATCCTTGGCATGGGATCCTGATGAATTGATACTTGGTATTTGCAATGGCTCCACTTTATATTTGAGGTGGCTCTAGGCCTGGGTCCCTACTGAAATCTGTGCACATGGCCTAGACTAGTCTGGCTTTTCTATCAGAACCTGCTATCTTATAGGTAAAATGAAAGATAATTTTATGTGGAATCAATGATTTCTTAACTCCCTTTTGGCTGTAAAGCCACATCACATAACACCAGTGCGCTCCAGACATTAGCCACTGTGGGAGATGGAGGTGGTCTCCTGACCTCAATCACTCTTAGGCCCTTTGCAGTTATATTTTGTACCTCATCACCTATTTCCTTCCTTTTCTTCTGACACTCTCTAATTATCTCCTTTGTCATTTATTTGCTCCTGTTTCCCTCTTTGGAGATTGTAGTTCCTCATGAGGAAACTATTAGGTTCATGAGGTACGTAGAATTTCCCTGTCTTGTTGACTGCCAGCTACTGAAACCAGCATGGCAGATGCCTGGTCAGTATGTGTGAAATGAATGAGTGGACTGGACATCCATGGTTATCTTCTACTGATCACAAGCCACATCAGCTTGATATATTTTGTTATGTTAGCAATATTTTAGTTTCTTTAAAATCAATATTGTTGATAATGAGGAGAGCAAAAGATGTGAACTATACAGTTCTCCACTATCTTTAATGCAAGGGTGTTGCAGACTTGCAGATATGAGGCCCAGGGCTAAGATTCAAGCAAGAGATGGCTTATGGGAAATTTGAGGCAATCTGAAACACTCAGTGAACATTTAATTCATCTGTTACATAGCATACCCCTGAATTCTTTTTTTTTTCCATATCACAGGATGTTAATATAGTCTAAAGTAATTAATTCAGAGTATGAATATGGTGGAGTCTAGTTCTTCAGTGTCAGCAAATTGCCTGCTATGACTCTCCTTTCCTCTCCTCTATCCCAGTTCAGCCATGGGATATTGCCTGGCGTTGAAATGAGAGTAACAGGACAGCCACCGGCAGGGTAAGGCAGGGGAGACAGAGTATGTATAACTCACAGATTAGGCCTGCTCCCTCTTATGATTCACAGCAGATGTTATCTGCTAAACTCAAACAGCTGATCCTTGATTTAAAGATAATTTGTTTATTATTATACTAAGCAGAGCCCGTAAATCTCTATTATAGCCTGATGAGAACCAAGGAAAATACTGTATGCTGAAAGCACCAATAGCTTACATTTTCCTAGCTTCATTCTCCCCTGTAATCTGAACCACTGATAAGGAATATTGACATTTTTAGAGAGAATTATAAGTAAAGCAATAAACTATCCATGTTTTGGTGTGTGTTAAATGTGTCTTGAGTTATGGTTCCAAGTGGCAATCAGGCTCGACTTTGTTAATCTACCAAATGTTGTGTTTTGGTGACAGCTGAGTCTCATCTTGAAGGCCTGTGTTCTTTCAAGTTTCTTGAGAATATCCAAATCCACTGGGTTCACATTCTCAGAGAGGACACTGGTTGCACAAAGAACAGAGGTTGCCTAATGCCCCTATAAGCCCCATTACAGCTATTTGCACAGCTGTAATCATTATAAATAAATTACTTCATAAATTTCAACAAATGAAATCATGTTACTTTGTTTTGTCTGCTCTGTCTCTTCATTGTGCTGCTAAGTCGCCAGTGTGTCATTTATTTTGGCTCATTTTTGTGGAAATGAGATTTAAAGAGGAGCTTGATTGAAGCATCTGAGGACACTCTTCTCTCCTACCCCAAACTTTGTTTCCCGCCCCCCCCCCCATCAGAGGAAAAAAAGGAGCTGAAAATAAGAATAATTAATGGACTAACATAAGAATAAGTATGTGGTAAGTTCCTGGAGCACATTGCCTTACTTCTGGCAGGTATATTGAGGTATAATCTACATGTAGGAAAATTCACATTTTGTAGGAATAGAGTTCTTGTAGTTTCAACAAAGAAGTTGACTCTTGAACATGGATTTGAACTATGTGGTTCCACTTATATGCAGATTTGTTTTCACTAAATATATGTACAGTTCTGTAGATTTATTTATTCTTTCTGAATTTCGGTAACACTTTTCTCTTATTTTATTACAATATAGTTTTGTCTATCCCAGAATGTCATATAAATGGAATCATAGAGTACTTAGCCCTATGAGTTTGGCTTCATTTACTGAGCTTGATATTTTTTGAGATTTATCATTGTTTTAATCCTTCTTACCACTGAGTAGTATCACTGTTTTGCTTCCATTCGCAAGTGAGGGTCATTGGGTTAATTTCAGTTTTGTATTATGAATAAAGCTACTTTAAATATTCTTGTACATATCTTTTTGTGGACATGTTTTCCTAACTCTTGAGTAAATACTTGGGAATGATTGCTAGCTCATATGGCAAGTATATGTTTAACTTTATGAGAAATGCCAAGCTATTTCCAAAGTGTCTGTTCCATGTTCCATTCCCACCAGTGATGGATGAGAAATCCAGTTGCCTTGGCCTATTGTTTAGAACTTGATGTTGTCTGGATTGGAAGAATTAATATTGTGAAAATGTCAATGTTACCCAGGGCAATTTACACATTTAATGCAATCCCTATCAAAATACCATGGACTTTCTTTAGAGAGTTGGAACAAATTATTTTAAGATTTGTGTGGAATCAGAAAAGACCCCGAATAGCCAGGAGAATATTAAAAAAGAAAACCATAGCTGGGAGCATCACAATGCCAGATTTCAGGTTGTACTACAAAGCTGTGGTCATCAAGACAGTGTGGTACTGGCACAAAAACAGACACATAGATCAATGGAACAGAATAGAGAATCCAGAAGTGGACCCTCAACTTTATGGTCAACTAATATTCGACAAAGAAGGAAAGACTATCCACTGGAAAAAAAAGACAGTCTCTTCAATAAATGGTGCTGGGAAAATTGGACAGCCACATGCAGAAGAATGAAACTAGACGACTCTCTTTCACCATACACAAAGATACACTCAAAATGGATGAAAGATGTTAATGTGAGACAAGATTCCATCAAAATCCTAGAGGAGAACACAGGCAACACCCTTTTTGAACTTGGTCACAGTAACTTCTTGCAAGATTCATCCATGAAGGCAAGAGAAACAAAAGCAAAAATGAACTATTGGGACTTCATCAAGAAGCTTTTGCACAGCAAAAGAAACAGTCCACAAAACTAAAAGACAACCTAGAGAATGGGAGAAGATATTTGCAAATGACAGATCAGATAAAGGGCTAGTTTCCAAGATCTAGAAAGAACTTATTAAACTCAACACCAAAGAAACAAACAATCCAACCATGAAATGGGCAAAAGACATGAACAGAAATCTCACAGAGGAAGACCTAGACATGGCCAACAAGCACATGAGGAAATGCTCCGCATCACTGGCCATCAGGGAAATACAAATCAAAACCACAATGAGATCCCACCTCACACTAGTGAGAATGGGGAAAATTAGCAAAGCAGGAAACCGCAAATGTTGGAGAGGATGTGGAGAAAGGGGAACCCTCTTGCACTGTTGGTGGGAATGTGAACTGGTGCAGCCACTCTGGAAAACTGTGTGGAGGTTCCTCAAAGAGTTAAAAATAGACCTGCCCTACGACCCAGCAATTGCACTGCTGGGGATTTACCCCAAAGATTCAGATGCAATGAAACGCCGGGACACCTGCACCCCGATGTTTCTAGCAGCAATGTCCACAATAGCCACACTGTGGAAGGAGCCTCGGTGTCCATCGAAAGATGAATGGATAAAGAAGATGTGGTTTATGTATACAATGGAATATTCCTCAGCCATTAGAAACGACAAATACCCACCATTTGCTTCAACGTGGATGGAACTGGAGGGTATTATGCTGAGTGAAATAAGTCATTAGAAGGACAAACATTATATGGTCTCATTCATTTGGGGAATATAAAAATTAGTGAAAGGGAATAAAGGGGAAAGGAGAAAAAATGAGTGGGAAATATCAGAAAGGGAGACAGAACATGGAAGACTCCTAACTCTGGGAAACGAACTAGGGTTGGTGGAAGTGGAGGTGGGCAGGGGGATGGGGGTGACTGGGTGACAGGCACTGAGGTGGGCACTTGACGGGATGAGCACTGGGTGTTATTCTATATGTTGGCAAATTGAACACCAATAAAAAATAAATTTATAAAAAAAGAAAAAAAGAACTTGATGTTGTCAGGCTTCTTTTCTTAAAACCATTCGAATTAGTATGAAGTGGCACCTCCCTGTGGTTTTAATCTACATTTATGTGCCTATTGGCCATTTGTGTATCTTCTTTGGAGAAATGTCAATTCAGATACTTTGCCCACGTAAATTTAAACACAGAATTGCAATCTGATCTAGCAATTTCATTCCTATGTGTATATTCCAGAAAATTGAAGTCAAGGACTCAAGCAGATAATTGTACACCAATGTTCATAGTAACATTATTCACAATAGCCAAACGGTGGAGACAACCCAAATATCCACTGACGAATGGATAAACAAAATTCAGTATATAAATACAACAGGATATTATTTGGCCTTAGAAAGGAATGCAGTTCTGGTACATGCTACAACATAGATGAACCTTGAAAACATTATGCTAAATGAAACAAGCCAGACATGAGGATTAATATTGTATGATTCTCCTTAGATGAGGTACCTAGAAGAGGCTAACTCACAAAGATGGAAAATATAAGAAGTTATTAGAGATGGGGGAGAGGAGAGAATGAGAAGTTATTGTCTAATGAAAACAGGGTTTCTGTTTGGGGTGATGAAAAATCATGGAAATGGACAGTGGTAGGGATTGTACAACATTATGAATGTACTGATTACCACTGAATTGTTCACTTAAAATGATTAAAATGATAAATTTCATGTTATGTATTTTTTTTACTCTTATAAAAAAGGCATTCTTGGGGCACCTGGATGGCTCAGTGGTTGAGCATCTGCCTTCAGCTTAGGGCATGTTCCTGGGATGGAGTCCCGCATCGGGCTCCCTATGGGGAGTCTGCTTCTCCCTCTGCCTGTCTCTGCCTCTCTCTGTGTGTCTCTTGTGAATAAATAAATAAAATCCTTTTTATAAAGGCATTCTTTGCCCATTTTATAAATCGGCGTTGTCTTTTTTAAATTTTTGAGTTGAAGGAGTTCTTTATATATTCTAGATACCAAATCTTTAGCAGATATGTGATTTGCAAATATTTGCTACCATTCTGCAAGGTTATCTTTTGATGCACAAAAGTTTTTAATGTTGTTGAATTCCAATTTACCGCCTTTTTCCTTGGTTGGCTGTGCTTTGGGTTTCATATCTATAACCATGCCTCATCCAAGGTTATGAAGATTTATACTTAGGTTTTCTTCTAAGGAGTTTCAGTGCTTACATTTAGATTTATGATTCATTTTGAGCTGACTTTTGTTTATAGTGTAAAGTAGAAGTCCAAATTCATGTTTTGCATATGGCTATCCAGTTGTCTTAGCACCATTTGTTGGAAAGGCTATTCTTTTCCTATTGGATTTCCTTAGTACCCTGTTTAACTGTAATTGACCACAAGTGTATGGAATTATTTTTGGTCAAGTCTATTCTGTTGGCCGACTTGCATATCTGTAGACCAATATCACATAATCTTGATTACTGTAGCTTTGTTATAGATTTTGAAATCGAAAAGAGTGAATCCTCCAACTTTTCTTTTTCTATACAGTTTTAGCTGTTCTGGATCCATTGCATTTCCATATGACTGTTTGGAAGAGGTTGCCAATTTCTGTAAAAATGCCAGTTGGAATTTAGATATGAATGGATTGAATCTGTATTGAATATCTATACAGGGAGCATTTTAATCTTAACAGTTTCAGGTCTTCCAACTTCTAAACATGGATATATTTGGAGAACAAATCTTATACCTTACTGTTTAACTTTATTCCTAAGTGTTTTATTCTTTTGATGCTATTTTAAATGGAATTGCTTTCTAAATTTTATTTTTGAAGTGTTCCTTGGTAGTGTATAGAAATACAACTGATTATGAATATAGATCCTGCATCCTACAACTTATTAAATTTATTTATTAGCTATAATTATGTATTTGTTAATCACTTAGGGTTTTCTTTTTATACCTAAAGTCATGCCATCGACAAACAGAAATAATTTTATTTCTTCCCTTCCAATATCAATGCCTTTTGATTCTTTTTCTATTTTGATTGGCCAGGCTAGTACCTCTAGCACAATATGAAAGAAGTGGTGAGATTTTAGGGGAAAGCTTTCAATTCTGTCACCATTAAGTGTGATGTTGGATATAGATTTTTTGTAGATGTCTTTTATCAGGTTGAAAACGTTTCCCTCTATTCCTAGTGTACTGAATGTTTTTTATCATAAAAGTGTGTTGGACTTTGTCAGTCTTTTTCCTGTGTCTATTTTGTGTAGTTTTTAAATTTTTTATATATTTTTTATTTTGTGTAGGTTTTATTCTTTATTCTATTAATATGATTTATTGCATTGATTGTGTTTTTGTAAGTTGAACCAGTCTTACATTCCTGAGAGAAATCCCAGTTGGTCAGGATATATAATTCTTTTCATTTGCTGCTGCATTTTGCTTCTTAGTATTTTGTTGAGGATTTTTATGTCTATTGTTATGAGGAATATTGTTCTATGGTTGCCTTTTTGTGAGAAGTCTTTGTCCATTTTGGTATAAGGGTAATATTGGTTTCATGGAATGAGGTGGTAAGTGCTCCCTTCTATTTTTAGATAAGTTCATGATGGATTGATGTTAATTCTTATTCAAAAATTTGGTAGAATTTACCATTGAAGCAATCCGGTTTTGAGCTTTTTCTTTGTGGATTGTGTTTATTACAATTTCTAATTGTAAAGCAATTTCTTAACTTCTTATGGACCTATTCATATTTTTTATTTATTCTTGAGCCAGTTTTGGAAATTTGTGTCTTTCTAAGAATTTGTTCATTTTAATTGGTTATCTAATTTGTTGGCATACAATTGCCCTTAGTATTCTCTTATAATACTTTTTATTTCCGTAAGCGTGGTAGTAATGTTCCATCCTTCATTCCTGATTTTAGTCACTTGAATCTTTCCTCTTTTGTTCTTTTAAATATTTAACTAGACCTACACAGTCTAGCTAACTGTTGTTAATTTTGTTGACCTTTTAAAAGGACCAACTTTTGGTATCTCATTTTCTCTATTGTCTTTGTAATTTCTATTCCATTTATTTCTACTCATAATCTATATTATTTCCTTCTCTCTGCTTGTTTTAGATTTGGTTACTCTTTTTTTTTCTTCTAGCTTCTTAAGATACAAGGTTAGGTTGTTGATTGGAGATCATTCTTTTTAATGTAAGCATTTAAAATATAAACATTCCTTAGAGCAGTTTTGCGGCATCTCATAAGTTTTGGTATGTGGTGTTTTCATTTTCATCCATCTCAAAATATTTTCTAATTTCCTTTGAGGTTTCTCCTTTGGCACATTGTTTATTTAGGAGTGTGTTCTGTAATTTATGCATAATTGTGAATTTTCCAAATTTCCTTCTGCATTGATTTTAATTTATTTTCACTCTGGATGGATAATTTCAATCCTTTTAAATTTATTGAGACTTGGTCTATAGCCTAACATATGGTTTAGCCTGAAGAGTGTTTCATGTACGTTTCAGAAGAATATTTGTTCTGCTTTGTTCAGTGAAGTACTCTATAGATGTTTGTTAGGGCTAGTTGGTTTATGGTATTGCCCCAATCTCTGTTTCCTTGCTGATCTTCTGCATAGTTTTGATATCCATTATTGAAAGTAGCATATTGAAATATTCAACTATTATTATTGAACTATTATTCCTTCAACTCTGTCAGCTTTTACCTAATGTATTTTGGGACTCTGTTGTTAGATGCCCGTTATTGCTTCAAATATTTTTTTCTGCCTTTTTCTCTTCTTTCTTTCCGAGGCTTTCAGCATGCATGTGTTGATATACTCAACAATTTATACAGGTCTTGAGGCACTGCTCATTTCTCTATCTCTATTTTCCCTTCCTGTTTTTCAGGCTGAATCATCACCTTAGCTTATCTTCAAGTGCACTGATTCCCTTGAATGAATTTTTGAATTTTAATTCTTAGAGTTTTCAACTACATATTTTTTGTTTGGTGTTTCTGTAATTATTATCTCTTTATTAATATTCTTTAGTTAGTGAGCTTTCTCAGACTATATTTTTTTTTAGAAATGATTTCCTTCAACTCTTTCAACATATTCATAAAAACTGGTTTAAAATAACTGTCTAGTAGGCCCAAATTCTGGACTTCCTCAAAGAGTTTGTGTTGATTGCTTATTTTTATTGTGCATGAGCCATACTTTCTTCTTTCTTTACATATCTCATAATTTTTGAAGGGGACACTGGATTTTTAAATAACATGTAATAACTTTGGAAATTATATGAAATTATGCCTCCTTCCCAGTATTGTCATTTATGATTGTTGTAGTTATTCTTAGTTGGTTCAGTGACTTTTCTGAACCAATTCTGTAAAGGTTGTATTTTTTTGTTGTGTATGACCATTGAAAGATCTAAGCTAGCTTAGTGGTTAGCTAAATGTTTCAACATAGATTTCCCTAAATGCCTGGAACAAATAAGTCTCCTAGTCTTTGCTTAGTGGCATGCCTTCAACACCCATCCAGGCAATTAACTCTTTCTTAACTTTTGCTTCCTGCTTGTGCAAAGTCTCCAAATCAATCAGAGTGGGCACATAGCCTTATGTGTGCCTGTGACTTTCTACTTTCATAGAAATATGATGGAGCTTTCTAAATACCCCATAGACTTCTTCATCCTTATATTTTCTTCTGAAGCTTTTTTGTTAGTCTATTCTTTGCCCTAATTGTATCTATCATCTCAGACAGTCACAACTTTATGACTGTAGCTTATTATTGTTTTTAGTAAATGCTCCATAACGATGGCTTCATGCACATTTAGCTCCAACTTAGGTCAAATAAAAACAAACTTTTCTTTTTTCTTTTATTTTTTTTAAACAAGCTTTTCAGGTGGAATCTTCCAGGGACCCAAAGTACAAGCCAAATCATGACAAATTAATGGGAGTGAGGCTTTGAGAGAGCTTCAGCTTTGTTCTGTTCCTTCCACGTGGAATGACTATTATCTTCAAGAGTACTGCTAAGTCGGAGTGGGGAGTCATGAAGCTCATGTTTTTACTGAGATTCAAATATATTACCCAACCAAATACTCCCTATATTGTTGAAAGCCTTGGGTTAATTCCCAGACTTCTATAAAAGTTGATTCTGACAAATTTTGTGAGTTTTTTTCTTTTTTTGTAGTATGTTTTTATTCAAATACTTTTATTCAGGCATAATTGACACACAGGGTTATATGAATTTCAGGTGTACAATTAATGATTCAACAATTCTGTACATTACTCAGTGCCCATCAAGATAAATGTACTCTTAATCCCCTTCACCTGTTTCACCCATTCCCCTCCCATCTCCCTTCTGGTAACCTTCAGTTTAGTCTCAATAGTTAAGAGTCTGGTTTTTTATTTGTTTTTTTCTTTGTTTTGTTAAATTCCACATATGAGTGAAAACATACGGTGTTTGTCTTTCTGTGACTGACTTACTTCATTTAGCATTAAACCGTCTAGATCCATCCATGTTGCACATGGCAAGATTCCATTCTTTTTAAGGCCAAATAATATTCCATTCATTTATCTCTCATATCTTCTTTATACATTCATCCATTCATCTATGGATGGATACTCAGGTTGCTTCCATTTCTTGGATTATTGTAGATAATGCTGCAGTACACAGAGGAGTGCATATATCTTTCTGAGTTAGCTTTTGGATTTTTTTTTTTTTGGTACATTTTTCCAAAGAAGACATACAGATGGCCAACAGACACATCAAAAGATGCTTAACATCTTTTTCCATCATCAGCGAAAAGGAAATAAAAATATCAGTGAGATATCACCTCATACCTGTCAGAATGGCTAAAATAAAAAACACAAGAAATAACAAGTGTTGATGAGGATGTGGAGAAAAAGGAACCGTTGTGCACAGCTGGTGAGAATGCAAACTGGTATGGCCACTGTGGGAAACAGTATGGAGTTTCCTCAAAAAGTCAAAAATACAAATACCATATGATCCAGTAATTTTGGGAAATTTTAATTGCTTTTAAAGAGGGGTAAAATTTTAGTGGTCCTTATTCTGCCATTTTTGCTTACATCTAAAATTTTATATATATGGTGTTATTTTTATATGCTAGTGCCAAACTGTATGTAATGAGTATCCCTTCCTTAACTGTAGTCAAAGTTGGGATTTGCTTTTAATTTGAATACTAGGCAGTATAAATGGAGACACTCTTTTACCCATTAGTCAGGTAGAGAATTGGAAAAGCTATGAGGACAATAATTCATGGTTATTTTGTAGGTCCCTGGCCCCAGTCCTCTTGGAGGACATGAGCCTCCCCAAGTAATTTATGCTTTGTAATAAATACTTCTTTCTTTGATTGCTAGATTAAATTAAATTAGCTGAAGCTTATAGGCCTCGAAAATAAAGCTTCCTAATTCAACTTGATTATGATGCAACCATTTGAATTTAGGTACAAATGCAAAGTTGAGACCTAGGAATGTGATTGGACTTCATCGGTTGATTTTAGAAGATGGGAGGATTACTCTTACCTGGGCGAGGCACTGTACGAATGCCTGACCACTCTCCCTAAGACTGAGAGGTCCTTTGGCTCCTGAAAGAAAGACAGTCCCATGGTCATTTCTTTAGGAAGGACAAGCCTTATAGTCACTATACCTGCTGAGACCCTTTGGCTGAAGTTCCTTTCCACTTCCAAATCCTAAAGAAGAATTCCATTCTCTCCATCTTCTCACTTCTTCTTTAGATCCTTCTCGTTTAGTTCTCCATTCTCTCTACCATTGTGGTGAGAAACTGTAGCCCTTTATTTGACTCTGTGGTGAAGGGCCCTCCTTTTCTTCCATGTGAAGGGTCTAGGCAAGATGGGATGTAGTGTGGAAGCTTGTTTTTAATCATATTGCTAAATATGTATTTTTGTGTAAAGCCCTATCAATTTAGAGAAGGGAAAAAACCTGCTTCTGGCTCCACCTACACAGCTAGGATTTTATTCCTAAGTCAGACTATTTTAGCAAGGATGGGTTATTTAACAATGTTCAGCTAATACGTAAAAATCATGCAAGCATTGGAGGCTCTACTCTAGAGATAACAGGAGCTAAGCATAAAATACATGTGCTAATAGCTCAGCGTCTGACTTGGCCCACATTTATGAAATGATGACTCTTCGTATCTGGTAGGTCAAGTGATGGAGTTTAAACTCTGATTAACCCAGACATGGATAAATTACAATCATCTTGAATCCAGATGGCAAATGTGCTTATGACTTCTGGTACTTGACTGCACCACCATTCTTGTAAAGTTGTATACAGCTGTTAACTGAATATTGTTGTGTTACATCTGTGGGAGAGATGCAAAATATTGGGAATGTGAAGAATTTATTTGGAGTGTAAGGTCTTTGTATGCCGTTGCTCATATCTAGCCACAAAACACTATAACCGTGACATACTTGGTCCAGTAATTGTCCCCAAATTAAAAAAAAAATCATATCAGCGCATAATTTATATGAATTATTATTTCATGGTTGGTAACTTGCATTGCAGAATGCTCTGAATTAAGAGCTAGGTCAAAACATGTTAAAGGTAGTAGACTCAGCTCAGCTGGGCAGAGAACATACCATTCAATCATTTATTTACATACGAATGTTCATTAAAAGCCTACTGTGTGCCAATGACTCTTCCTGGTGCTGCAAGATAGAAGCAAGGATAGTGAACTTTGAAGAAAACAAAGCTCACCTTGACTTTGGATCAGATGCTGTTAGAGGAACCATCAATGCAAATTTGGTAAAAGCAGTTGCTGCCAGACAAAAACTGAACTGCTTTCTTTCGCATCAGAATTTTTATATATCACATAAAGCTGCTTTGCCCAATATGTTGGCCACTGGCCACATGCACTTTAAATTTAAGTGAGCTAAAGTTGAATACATTTTATTTTTATTGTTATTTATCTGTTTATCTATTTATTTTAAGTAGGCTCCATGCCCAGCATGGTACCCAGTGTGGGGCTTGAACTCACAACCCTGAGATCAAGACCTGAGCTGAGATCAAGAGTTGGATTGCTTACCAACTGAGCCACCCAGGCACCTCATAAAATTGAATACATTTTAAATTTCAGTTTCTCAGTCATCCTAACCTCCTTAACCTAAATACTTTTATATTTAAATATTAAAAAGTATTTAATAGTGATTAAAAAGTATTTAATAGTGATGTGTCCAGTGGTTACTGAAATGGACAGCACAAGTGTAAAACATCTCTATCATCACAGAAAATTCTGTTGAGCAGCTCTGATATAGATGTTGGAATGAAAAAAACCTGAGTGACTTCACTTAATGATTACTATCAGGTACAATTTATGAGTTCACACTATTTCCTACAACAGACACATTTATGAGGACAAGAAATTTTCTAAAGCAGGTTTTACAAGCTTTGAAGTTACAAAAAGACAGGCTTGGCAGTTAATTTAAGAGTTGTTACCTCATGTGTTCTCATTTTCTTTATGTTGAATGTTAGAAAAAAAATAGTATGAGCCAATGCAAAACTAATAATAAGGATTATGGCAGGAATTGCTGACTCTTCACCAAAATCCATTCTCCTCTTTTTTTTTTTTTTTTTTTTGCAAAAGTGTAGTGCTACTCTGCTGACCATCTACATTGCAGTGCCCACCCTCACCCCTCACATACATTTTGGTGTAGTGCCTTGGTTCTTACCAACGGAATTTAAAGAGAAGTGACATCACTTCTGAACAGAGCTCTTAAGTGGGCTGATGTACTTCCTTCATACTCTTTTTTTTTTTTACTTTGCTGCAAGCCAGCCTCTGTACTATAGATTACAACATGCAGAAAAGAACACCCCCTTAAGTAGGGCATGATGAAAAACATAAGAAGCAGCCTAAGTCATATATTGTGTAGAGTCAAGTGGCCCAGTAGTCTGAAAGTTCAACTGATATATAAGGATAAAAGGACTTCCATTTTACTTGACCAACTGCATTTTGAAGTCTGTTTGTCATAGCAGCTAGTATTACCCTAGCATACATAAGAGAAGGTATTAATTTTAATTTTGATCATATATATTTTTTCAGCCTTAGCTGCTAGAAACAACCACATTATCATGAAAAAAATTTATAGCACATTCACTGAAACACCTCTTTAATACATGATGAAATTGCTTCCTATCTTTATAAGGCCCTTGTTTTATGTTGGATTCCCTAGAATCAGAGCCTGTGATGGGGATTCTCTTACATTTACTGCATGAGGACTCTCCAGAGAAACATGTAAAGCAATGCAGGGAGCAAAATGAAGAAGGGGAAAAGCCAAGAAAAGATATGGATTCAGCTGGATACTAGCTTCGACTTGATTCTCTGGAAAGCTCTACAGTATAAATCTCACCATGAAGTTGTTTCTGCCTAAGGCACGGCACAGGGTTTGGAACCTCCATATTAGTCAGTCTTTCACTGGTAGACCCTCCCTGCCATTTTCAGGGGGATGGTCTCTTACAGAAGGAGGAAAATCCTGAGCAAGTGGGGAGCTGTGAACTGCTTCTAGTCAACACTCTCATAGTTGGGGCATGAGTGCACCAGCCTGTAAAGGCACCTGTCAGCCACCACTGGTGCTATAACAACTTACCTTTAAATATGTGAATGTATGATATATGGTACCCTGTTAGATGAGGCAGATGGGAAGGTTTTCTTCCCAAAGGGAAACCCGTATTTTTTATAACTCTAAATATGGTCCCTAGTTTGGCAGAGCAAATTTCTACATAGGGAGATGGACAGGCAAAAGTTAAGTTTTGGCATAAGTACAGAAGTTGGGACAGTGGTCTGCATATGAAGTTGTGGGAAAACAAGAGAAGAAAGAAACAACACTACTCAGGGGGGCCACAAAAATCCATCCCTGATGTGAACAGGTATACGACAGCAATAGTGTGTGGTGCTGCAGAAACTGAATTCTAGAGCCAGATGGCTTCTGCTTTAAACAAGTTTCTGTCACTAACATACTGTGTGACACTAAACAAGTAATTTGAGCTGTCTTTGCCTTAGTTTCTTTTTTCTGTAAAATAGGGATAATGATGGATACTAATAACTACAGGCTGTTGAGTGAATTAATACTCAAGTATACAAAGATCTTAGAATGCTGCCTAGAGCACAGTGAGTGGGATGGAAGGGTAGCTCTGTCAGGAAAGCTAGGTCTTGAAATGAGAAGCTAAGTGTGCCAGAGATTCTTCTGAAATACTGAGAGATTCTTCTGGCACAGAATAGGAGAGGTCAGTGGGTAAATAAGCCCTTGGCCTCTGGAAGCAGATATTCTAGGACTGAATCCCTACTCCACTACTGCATGACCTTGGGCAAATTATTTAAATTGTTTATGCCTTGGTTTCTTCATATTTAAATTTGGAATAATGGTAGCACTTTTCTCAGAGAAGTATAGTGAAAATTAAGTGAAATAATAGTTGTAATATTCTTAAACAGTACCTTAATTAAAAGTTGTTGTTCTTATTCTACAAGGAAAAGCAGGGGGACTTGCAGAGTTAATTGCTTGGGGCAGGTTCATTGCTTATATACAGTGGTTTATGAGATGACTGTGATATCATAAAGTCAAGTAAAAACTGAACTGGAGGGCAGCCTGGGTGGCTCAGTGGTTTAGCGCTGCCTTTGGCCCAGGGCATGATCCTAGAGACCTAGGATCGAGTCCCACGTCAGGCTCCCTGCACAGAGCCTGCTTCTCCCTCTGCCTGTGTGTCTGCTTCTCTCTCTCTCTCTGTGTGTCTCTCATGAATAAAATAAGTAAAACATTTAACAAAAAATAAAATAAAATAAATAAAGAAAGAAAGAAACTGAACTGGAAAATCCCACTGTACAAACTGAAGGTGCTTTGACTTGGTCCTGTGGGCACCATAAACCCAAATATGTTTTCTTAAGTTTCTTTCAGGGTAAGGAGGTGATACTAGTTAGCTACTGGTGCATAACAAGTGATCCCATAACTTAGTGTCTCAAGACAACAACTATTCATTTAATTTAGGGTTATATAGGTTGGCAATTTGGACTGGGATCAATTTGGACTGAGAGATTCTTCAGGTCTCAGGTAGATTTTGTGTCTTCAGGTCTCTTTGTGATTCTGTGTTTGTTTTCTGATCAGATAGTCAGCTATGGTTCAAGGGGTTGACCAGGTGTTGGTTTGGGGCACGTTGGTTCTCCTCCACAGGGTCTCTCCCTGACAGACCTTATTTTTATGTCAGAGTCAGGGTTCCAATAAACAGTGCACAATAGCTCTTGAGGCCTATACTCTCAACTGTGCAACATCACTTCTGATGAATTTTCTTGGCTAAAGTGAGTCATAAGGTAGAGCCCAGAGTCTGAGTAGTTGGGCTTACAAAGTTATAGGGAAATAAGCATAGATACAGGAAAGTCATTAATTGGGACCAACAGTGAAAACAATCTAGCATATTCTCCAATTAACACTTTTCTTTAATTCATGAGCATGAGTGAAGGCAGCACCTATAGCACTGCTATCTTTTTCAAAGTAATCGATGTTTGTAAGGTCCTGAGAAGGAATAGCTTTAAACATTCCAAAGAAGTGAGTCACCTTGGCCTTGCCATCTCTCCTTTTGTGCCCTAGCCTCTCTATTCTATACATTTCAAAAGTTGGTAGTTGTTGCTGGGAAGAGATCTGGTTGGGGAGACACCTGCATCATGAAGGGTAGAGGGACCTTACAATTCCACATATGATGTAGAAAGAGGCACATGATATTGAGGCAAAGAGAACCCATTATTGAAAAGAAAGGGACCTTTTAATATATAAAAGCAGAATTTTTTAATAATAAATTTATTTTTTATTGGTGTTCAATTTGCCAACATACAGAATAACACCCACTGCTCATCCCGTCAAGTGCCCCCCCTCAGTGCCCTTCACCCATTCACCCCCACCCCCTGCCCTCTTCCCCTTCCACCACCCCTAGTTCATTTCCCAGAGTTAGGAGTCTCTCATGTTCTGCCTCCCTTTCTGATATTTCCTACCCATTTCTTCTCCCTTCCCTTCTATTCCCTTTCACTATTATTTATATTCCCCAAATGAATGAGAACATACACTGTTTGTCCTTCTCCAATTGGCTTACTTCACTCAGCATAATACCCTCCAGTTCCATCCACGTTGAAGCAAATGGTGGGTATTTGTCATTTTTAATGGCTGAGTAATATTCGATTGTATACATAAACCACATCTTCTTTATCCATTCATCTTTCGATGGACAAGGGGCTCCTTCCACAGTGGCTATTGTGGACATTGTAAAAGCAGGTTTTTTTAAAAAAACATTTAGGCAGGACTTTCTACTCTACCTTTAACTCTTTATTCAGAAAGTTAGAGAATTAATAAAATCTCCCAATTTCCAGAACTAAAGAGATAAAGTAGACAATGTTGACTAAATGTCAGAAAGTACAAAGTTTTTTTTTTTTAAATATTTTTTTAATTTTTTATGATAATCACACAGAGAGAGAGAAAGGCAGAGAGAGAAGCAGGCTCCATGCACCGGGAGCCCGACGTGGGATTCGATCCCGGGTCTCCAGGATCTGCCCTGGGCCAAAGTCAGGTGACAAACCGCTGCGCCACCCAGGGATCCCACAAAGTTATAATATTTGAACTATGTATTAATCCACATATGTTTGATATAATTTATATGCATTGTTAATTTTCATATAACCTCTTGAGTAGATATAGGGCATATATATTTTATTGAGGACCGCTACCCTGTGAGAAAAGAATCATTGAAGATCACAGATTAATAAAAAATGTTAAATGGATATTGAAATGAACCAAAATTAAGTTTTGCACCCAGGTCATCCAAGCCTTGCCTGGGTCCCTTGCTTCACTCAACCCTTTGAATGACAATTTGCACTCTTGTTACATGGAGGTATTTCTATCACTGGATTGCTGCTTTTAGCACATTGCCCAGAGTTTACTATGCCTCCAGCAAGAAGTCATTTTTTCATTATTAAATCTTTAGAAATAATTTAGTTTAATTTTCTCTTTAAATGGAAGGTAAATGTAAAATCCACAGAAAAAAAGGTATATTACTTTTTTCCCAAATATCTAATTTTCATTTGTGCAGTGAATAGACTGGGCTATGTTTTTGTTTGGGTTGCCTAGAAGTTGGCCCTGAGATAGGATTTGAATGTAAGTAGTTTATTTAGGAGGGGAGCCCAGGGAACATTTGTGGGGAAGTGAGGCAGGGAAGGAAAGGCAGCTAATAGGAGGTGTATGATCATGCTGGTTACCATTGTGGGCATCAGGGGCTTCACAGATGTCTCACCTGTGAAGTGAGGGAGCTGGGGCATTTATACACTCACTGCCATCTAGTCTGTGGTTGAGGGCTGCTCCCAGTAGGTATCATTTGCCTGGCATGTCCAGCCAGGTTGTGTGGCAGAGCAGGCTCCTGCCACCAGAGAAGGTCTTCAGGTAAAGATATACAAGTGATGTGCATGGAAATGAGAAGTGCTGAGGGAATATAGATTGGGACTTAAAGTGTCTGTTCCAGAGTAGATCCTGTTTTTCAAACCTTTGTTTTTTTAACTAGCTTCTCAAATCATTTAATGGAATATAAAACAACATATAAAATTAATAAAAAAAGAGCAAGCAAACAAACAACAGAGCTACTTCTGCAGTGGTTAGTAGGTGCTTGGCTCCAGTGTTCTCTTTCCCTATGGCTCTGAAAACCAATCCAGAGCCACCTCTGATTGACATCTTTGCACTGAACTGCCTTCTGTTATTACCTTCTCTGCCTCCTCTCTTCCTTAAGACAAAACCAACACAACAAGATCTTTCCAATTGTACAGTGAGGCGATAATAGCAAAAAAAAAAAAAAAAAAAAAACCTCAAGGATGGAAAACACAACAAAATGTGCAGCTCATTGGATGGCTATTTAAAACCCCCAGAAACTACAGAGAATAGGGTAGCCATAGTAACACACCCAGGCATATCGTCCCCTGGGCATGACTGCAAGCTGGAGAAGGAGGGATGGGGGTGTGGAGCAGGGGCCTGATGGGCAGGGGGCTCTCCTGGCACAGATTCACCACTGAGACTGGAAAGGAACAGCCTTAACAGAAGCTGTGAATCTCCTGAACGAACATAGAGGTTTATCTATATTTTTGGCAACTTCCCTTTGGAATCAAAAGTTGGCTTCTTTAGGGATAACTTAAATGAAAGCATATTTTAAAAAATCTTTGATGAAACTCACACTATGGAAAAAAAACACCCCCCCCCCCCAAAAAAATCCAGAAGTCCAAATGGAAACTGTGGGCGGTAGTTATGATTATGCCTTTTGAAGCAGTTCCTCAGACACTGCTCTGGATTTGGGCTCTTATTGTGTGGATGGTCACATTAAATGACTGAAACTGCAAAGAAGCCCATGGGCTGTTGTCGTAAAAGTTATCGTTGCCTGTCCGGTGCCCCTCTGTTCACTCCCTCTACCAGCTGCTGTGAATAGTGAAAGTGAATGACTCACAGCCGCCTCCTGTTCAGAGAACCACCCTGGGCAACAGGCACTGCCTCTCCAGAAAATGCCTGGGAAGCCATGCCTTCCCTACAGCCCCAAATCAATGACTGATAGATCCTGGGGTATAAAATCTTGGCTCCTTGCCACCGTTTAGGACATAACTGTGCTACTCTTCAAGATTCCCTCTGGGATCAGCCTTAAGCCAGCCACCAGAAGAGACCATTTATTTCCTTGCCCAGCTTCTTCTGCTCTGTTTCCCTCATTTCCTTGAAGGTTTCTTCTGAGATCACTCCACAAATAGATCACTTGCAAGAACTCCAACTGAGGCTTTGCTTTTAGCGAATCTAACCTCAGACATATGCTAGTATTTGGAGGGAAAATGCATCCCTTGTAGCCCAAGGGGGTCCACCAAAGTCTGTAAGGGACTGACATCCATCCTCCACCCTCCAACCAGCATGAATCCCCTTTCGTTGGATCTACACATTGGATTTCCAGAAGATTTCTGGTGAATGAGAGCTCTTGGATACTGATGTCTGAAAGCTGTTGGACCAGAAGAGCTCTAAAAGTTGGGTCTAGCTCAACAGAGCTCTTTCTACTCCTCACTGAATGAGAGTGCTCTAGATTTACTGGGGCTTGAAAATGAAAGGGGGAGGACCATGTATTAAAAACAAAACAAAACAAAACAAAGCAAAACATGGTTGGCTAGAGGAGGCCTTGGGGATCACGAAGAAATTCTTCAGACCATTTCTCTAGGAGAAGAGACATTATCGTCCTTTAGCTTTTCAAAATCTGCCACTTTGTGGCTGCTTCCCTGAGAAACTCAGATCTGTGCTGCCAGAGTGGATGCTGTTGTTGCCTCACCTAGATCCTTTACTGAACTTGGGCAACTATCTTCTAGGTGGCTTTACTAATGAGAGCTATCTCAGCCGGAGATGCCTACGAGTTTATCCCTTAGTCTCCATAATACTATAGGTCAGAGGTAGCCTTGGCCAGCTGCTTCTAGGTGAGACCACTCTGGTGTAATTCACACTCCAGAGCTCCACTCAGGGTCACCTGAGCCCACGTTGTTGTCAGCCCCTTTGTCTGCTCCATCCTGCTTCCTGTTCTCCCTTATTGGGTTCTCTTGACAGCACTCCCTCAACAAATCATTGGCCAGACAACTCCTAGCTAAGGCTTTGTGGCTGGAGAATTTGACATACTAATAATTCAGATGGTTCAGGGCCACAGAGAATGAGATTTGGCCAGGGATTAAGCACCAGCTGATAAAATCAAGGTCCACAGAGAACAATTTGGAAGCCCTTGATTTAGAAAAGCTTGTGTTTTATTCCCTTTTCAGATTTCCTGAGATTTCCTTCAACGTGGGAAAATAGAGAAAGTAAGATTTGTGTTTGTTTTCTTATTCAAGGAATTGGAGGGGTTTTGTTTTGTTTTGTTTTCCACAGCGCTAGCCTCAGTGTTTATATCCGGGTGCTCAAATACCTGTTGAATGTATTTTAACAGATATTGCAAAATACCTTGTTGATGGACTTTTCTATTTCTGAGTGCATTTGGAATACAATAAAGACATAAGAAATGGTAGGCTTAAGGGACAAGATAGAAGATTAACCTACTTTTAGGTTTATTAACTCTGCTTCTTTTCAATGAAGTGGAATGAGTCTTATTAAATACTAATTATCTTCTCCATTCTTTTGCATTCTGATTGTTTTGTTCTTTTAGAGAGTATGCTTCTTATAGAGAAAATAACTTTTTTTTTTTTTTTCCAGAATCCCGTATTCAGATACCTATTGTATCTGGGCTCAAACTACAATTCTTATGGACTGCACTATTACTCAACTCTAAATGCCATTTAAAAAGCCAGTTTTGACATTTATTTAAACCATCTGAGGTCTCCAGTCCTCTGGGGAGACAGTGTCTGAGGCTGAATGTCTAATATGAATTTTGTAGCCTTTGAGGGTTTTATGGAGCAGGATGTGGTATCAGGATCTTTGAGACATTCAGTGGAATTAAATCTGGCAACATATTTGCTGGAATCTTTCTTTGTCAAGGACCAAGTATGCATATATCTTGATCAATATAGAGAGAAAGGAGAGAAATCTGGAGACATCCCCTTTAACTCCCCTCCCCAGAATCTGTAATTTCCTTTCCACCACTTCAGTTATAACACTTGACTGGTAGGGGAGTACAGAACTGGGACTGGAGTGAGGCATCTAACTGAAGCGCAAAATTTTAGTGGGTGTCAAAAAATTCAGTACATAATATTTTAATGCAGTATTTTTTGAAAAAAGATTTGTTTATTTATTTGAGAGGGAGAGAATGCAAGAGTGGAGGGAGGGAGAGAGGGAGAGAAAGAGAATCCTCAAGCAGACTCCCCACTGATGTCAGAGCCTGGCTCCAGGCTCAATCCCAGGACCCTGAGATCATGACCCAAGTCAAAATCAGGAATCAGAGGCTTAACCAACTGAGCCAGGTGCAGTGTTTTTTTGTTTTTTTGTTTGTTTGTTTGTTTTTTGTTTTTTTTTTTATCATGGCAAAATTTAGCATCTTAACCATTTTTAACTCTACAATTGATTAGTGTTAAGTTTATTCTCATTGCTGTGAAACAGATTTAAAATTTTTCTCATCTTGCAAATACGAAAATCTAAACCCACTGAAAAACAAGTCTCCTTTTTCCCCTATCCCTGGTCCTTAGTAACGAAAATTCTACTTTCTGTTTCAGTGAATTTAAATACTTTAGGGACCACAGATAATTAGAATCATGCAGTATTTGTACTTTTGTGACTAGCTTATTTCACTTAGCATAATGTCTTCACAGTCCATCCATGTTGTAGGATGTGACAGTATTTCCTTCTTTTTTTTTATAAGGCTAAATAATATTCTACTGCATGCATATACCACATGTTCTTTATCATTCATCCATTGATAGACATCTGGGTTGTTTCTACCTCTTGTCTATTGTGAACAGTGCTGCTATGAACATAAGTGAGCAAATATCTCTGTGAAAGCCTATTTCCAATTCTTTTGGATATATAACCAGAAGCGGGACTGCTGAATTATGCTGGATAATATGGTAATTCTATTTTTTATTTTTTGAGGAAACTTCATATTTTTGTCCACAGAGTTTTTATAGTTACACTAATAATGTGCAAGTGTTCTAATTTCTCCACATCCTTGACAACACTTATTATTTGTTTTATGTGTTTTTTTTTTGTTTTGTTTTTTGTTGTTTGTTTTGATTTTGGATAATAGCAGTCCTAATAGGAGTGAGGAGATATCACATGAAGGTTAGATTTGCATTTCCATTTGTCTATCATTTTTGGAGAGATGCCTATTTAAGTTCTTTGTCCATTTTATAAATCAGGTTATTTGATGTATTTTCTCATTGAGTTGTTAGAGTTCTTTTTATATTTTGTATGTTAATTCCTCATCTGATCTACAATTTGCAAATGTTTTCTGTCATGCTAGATGTTGCCTTTTCATTTTGTGTATTTTGATGCACAGAAGTTTTTAAGTTTGATGTAGTCCCACTTGTCTATTTTTGCTTTTATGTTGCCTATTATTTTGGTGTTATATCCAAGAAATCATGCCAAGTCTAATGTCATAAAGCTTTTCCCATGTGTTTTCTTCTAGGAGTTTCATCATTTTAGGTCTTATATTTAGGTTTTTAATCTCTTTTGAGCTCATTTGTATACATGTTGAAAGATAAGGATCTAACTTCATCTTACGCAGGTGGACAACTTGTTTCCCCACACCATTTGAAAAGAGCATCCTTTCTCCCTTGAGTGGTCTTGACACCTTGTGGAAGATCATTTGACTATATATATGAAGGTTTATTTCTGGACTGTCTATTGTATTCCATTAGTCAATGTGTCTTTACACCAATACCACATGATTTTGATTCCTGCAACTTTACAATATGTTTTGATATCAGGAAATGTGAGTTTCCCAATTTTGTTCTTCTTTTTCAAAATTGTTTTGGCTATTTGGTGTCCCTTCAAATTCCATATGAGTTTTAGGATGAGCATTTCAATTTTTGCAAAAAATGCCATTGAGATTGTGACAAGGATTGCATTGAATCTGTGGATCACTTTGGATAGTATGGACATCTTAACAATGTGAATCTTTGCAGTCTATGAACATAGGGTGTGTTTCCATTTATTTGTATCTTTTGTATTTGCTTTCATCAATGTTTTATAGTTTTCAGTATAGTATTCTTTGGTCAGGTGTGTTTTTATGTATTTTATAATAATAACCAAGGCTGTTGTAAATGGAATTGTTTTTCTTAATTTCTTAATTGATTGTTCATTGTTCATGAATGGAGACACAATTGATTTTTGTGGATCAAGTTTGCACCTACAATTTTGTGAATTCAACGATTAGTTTTAACAGTTTTCTTTTTGTATGTGGAGTCTTTAGGGTTTTCTTCGTATAAGACCATGTTGTCTGTGAACAGAGTAATTTTACTCCTTCCTATCTGATTTGGTTGACTTTTATTTCTTTTTCTTGTGCAATTGCTCTGGCTAGAACTTCCAATATTATGTTAAATAGAAGTGGCAAAAGTGGGCTTCCTTATCTTGTTCTTAATTTTAGATGGAAAGCTTTTGGTTTTCATCATTGAGTGTGATGCTAGCTGTGGGCCTTTATGTCCATTTATCTCCTCCCCATCTGAACCCTTGGAAACTATTTGTGTTAAGTTTTAAGAATTAGCATTTTCTTTTTTTTTTTTTTTAAGATTTTATTTATTTATTCATGAGAGACACAGAGACAGAGGCAGAGACACAGGCAGAGGGAGAAGCAGGCCCTATGCACGGAGTCTGACGTGGGACTCGATCCTGGGTCTCTAGGATCACTCTGGGCCCAAGGCGGTGCTAAACCGCTGAGCCACCCAGCTGCCCAAGAATTAGCATTTTCTTATAATCGTTTTTATTTCTGTGGCATTGGTTGTAATGTGCCTTCTTTCCTTTCTGATACTAGTTATTTGAGTCTTCTCTTCCTTTTTCTTAATCTAGTTAAGGGCTTGCCAATTTTCTCAATATTTAAAAAAAAGCAACTTTTACTTTCATTGATTTTTTTTTTCTGTTGTTTTTCTGTTTCCTATTTCATTAATCTCTGCTCTAATCTTTATTTTTTCCTTCCTTTCCCTAGATTTGGGTTAATTTGCCCTTTTCCTAGTTTCTTAAGTTGTAAAGTTACATTGTTGAGTTAAGATTTTTTTTTTCTTTTTTAATATGGGCATTTACTGCTATAAACTTCCTTCTAAGCACCACTTTTGCTGAATCCCATAAGTTTTGGTCTGTTGTGTTTTCATTTTTATTTACCTCAATATATTTTCTAATTTCTCTGTGACTTCTTCTTTGAGCCATTTGTTTTTTAAGAGTCTTGTTTAATTTCCACATATTCGTAGATTTTCCAGTTTTCCTTATACAGTTTGTTTCTGGTTTCATTACACTGAGATCAGAAAAGACACTTTGTATGATTTTAATCTTCTTGAATTTGTTTAGACTTTTTTTTAGCATACTACTAAATGTATGCTCCATGTACAATGGAGAATGGAAAATGTTCCATGTACACTTGAGAAAAATATATATATTCTGCTATTTTGGGGTTGAGTGTGCTGTGTGTGTCTGCCTGTTACAATTACTGTGTAGTGTTCACATTCTCTATTTCCTTATTGATTTTCTTTTTTTTTAAGATTTTATTTATTTATTCATAGACACAGAGAGAGGGGCAGAGACACAGGCAGAGGGAGAGGGAGAAGCAGGCTCCATGCAGGAAGCCGGATGTGGGACTCGATCCCCGGTCTCCAGGATCAAACCCCAGGCTGCAGGCGGCACCAAACTGCTGCGCCACCAGGGCTGCCCTCCTTATTGATTTTCTATCTCATTCTGTTCATTATTGAAAGTGGGATTATTGAAATCTCTTACTATTATTGTGTTTCTATTTTTCTATTTTTCCCTTCAATTTGGCCAAAGTTTGCTTCATATATTTAGGAGCTCTGAAGTTTGGTTCACAAATATTTATCATTGTTATCTTCTTGGGCAATTGACCTTTTATCATTACATAATATGATTTGTCTCTTGTAGTAATTTTTAATTTAAAGCCTATTTTATTAGAAGATCCACTCTTGTTCTGTTTTGGTTACCATTTGCATGGGCTATCTTTTTCCATCATTTCTCTTTCAGTCTATGTGTGTTCTTAAATCAAAAGTGAGTCTCTTTTATACTTCCTATAGTTGGGTCCTGTTTTTTAACCCATTCTGTCAACCTATATATTTTGATTAAGGAATTTAATCCACTTAAACTAGAAGTAATTCCTGCTGGGGAAGGACTTACTATTGTCATTTTATTAATTGTTTTCCGAATATCTTGTAAAGAATATCTTGTAAAAAAAAAAAATGGTGTTTTTTTTTTTGTCCCTATCTTCCTCTCTTTCTGCCTTTCTTTGTGTTTTCCTGATATTCTGTAGTGATATGCTTTGATTTCTTGACCATCTTATTTTATGTAAATTCTACAGATATTTATTTTTGTAGTTACCATTGCAATTACATAACATATCTTAGAGCATTCTGTTTTAAGCTGATAAGAACTTAATTTCACTAACATATAAAAATTCTAGTCCTTTACAGCCCTATTCCCCACTTTATGTTGCTGATAGCATAAATTACATCTTTATATATGGTATGCCTATAACACAGATTTATAGTTTTGAGATGCTTTTGTAACCTAAATTGTATGCACCAATAGTACAGGGTATTATATTTGTTTACATATTTACCTTTCCTGGAGAACCTTATATTTTAGTATGGCTTTGTGTTGCTTTGTAATTGAGTACTCACAGAGGTATTCATATATTGTATTAACTTGGTGTCTCGTGAAAGTGAAAGGGACTGCAACTTCCTGGTATGTCCTCCTGCTGATGTCTGAATCACCTTCATCTTTGCTCTGATCTACTTTCAGAAAGACTTCATCTTAATAAGAATGTAAGCTATTGTTCTCCTCTGCCTGGGGCCTTGCATTTACACCTTATTTTACTGTAAGAGTGAAAGAATGAACAATATATTTATTTTTAAATTTTAATTCCACTATAGTTAGCATATCCTGTTATATTAGTTTTAGGTATACAAAATAGTGATTCAACAATTCTATACATTAGTCAGTGCTCATCATAATAAGTGTACTCTTAATCCTCTTCACCTATTTCCTCCCATTAATCTCCCTTCTGGTAACCATCAGTTGTTATCTGTAGTTAAGAGTCTGGGGGATTTTTGGTGTTGTTGTTTTGTTTTTTGTTTTTTTTTTAGTCTCTTTTTTCTTTCTTTGTTTGTTTTGTTAAATTCCACATAGGAGTGAAATCATTTGTCTTTCTCTGACTGATTTATTTCACTTAGCATTATACTCTCTAGCTCTATCCATGTTGTTGCAAGTGGTAAGATTTCATTCTTTTTTATGACTGAATAACATTCCATTGTATATATGTATATACCACATCTTTATGCATTTATCTATGGATGGCTGTGTGGGAAAGAATGAACAATAATTTAAACATTAAAATCAATGCAGAAAATACTTAAAATTTTAAATAAAGACAGCATCAAAATGTTCATTTTATTTTTAAGGTAAAATTCTGAGACCACAGACAGGTTATAGAGAATGAATGTTCAATGCAAGGAGGGAAAGTTACGTGGGACTTAGTTGTCACTAATTGAGTCTCATGTTAAGCTGGTCCCAACTACTTGAAACCAGAACAGATGTAATCATGATGTTCAAAACAATTGTGATGGGGGCTAGAGTGCAAAGGTAGAGAGGGTAGAGAAAAAAGATGCATTTACTGAAATAACCCCAGGGGTATACTTTGTCTTGCTTAATATGTGCAGACAGCATATGGTTAGGAGATAAGCAAGAAGGAAGCACATCTTAGACAAAAGAGTCAGAGAATGGAGAATTTTTTTTTTTTTTTGTCTTTGTACTTTTTCACTCCAAAGGGAGAATGCAAATTTTGAAACCAAAAGCATCTTTTCTTTTGCAAAGAGCATCTACCATTTTGCAAGACAATTTGAAGACAGGTGGTTACTAAAGACGTAAAGAGTAAAATTTCAACTCTGTGTAAAAGCTATTGTGTGTTTAAATTGTCCCTAAATGGGGGGATAAGGCTAAATTTTCTGTCTTTAATCCTCCTTCAGCTGTTAGGCCTCTAGGCCTCCTCTCTCTTCAGATGTCTTTGTGTGTACCTGCATGGTATTCATATATTGTTGTTAACTTTGTGTCTCTGTGGGAGAGGAAGGGCCTGTAACATCCCAGCGTACCATCCTGCTGATGTCTGAATCACCTTCATCTTTGCTCAGATCTGCTCTCAGAAAGATACCGCCTTCTTAAGAATGGAAGCTTTTGCGCTCCTCTGCCCGAGGCCTTGCATTTAAACCTTATTTTGCTGTGGGAGTGAAAGGATGAAAAGCTTTTTTCTCTGAATAGTGGATTTCAGGCCTCTCTGAGGTGGTTGTGACTATTGAGCATCAGGGCAAGTGGGGGAGATCTCACTACACCTACTTTGCTTCTGCAAAAGCTGCCCTTGGGAGCATTGGTGAAGCAAAAAGGACTACTTACATGAGATAATATTTGATATTGAGATGATACTTCATAAACTGGCACAAGGAACCTTTATAGAGAAGAAATGTGGTCATTCACTACCACTTCTGAGGTTTGTTTTCAAAGCCTGAGGAAAACAAGCAATGGGTGTTTTCCAAGAGCTTCCTGGATAGTTCAATAGGAATGGAGGCACTCAAAACTGGCAGGCTCTTCAGCAGAGTAAATCATTTTCCCTAGAGTAAGATGGATGCCTCAAAAAATATTTTATGAACATATCCGTTCATTCCTTTATTCAACACATACTTACTGAGCTTGTAGTGTGTTATATGACATTGTTCTAGGCCCTTGGTTTCCAGAAGAAAACAAAGCTTTGTAGATAAAGCTGTGTCACCTGGGAATATGGAAGGAAAACATGTAGCTTTAGAATGTGTTCTTTAACTCAGATTGTAGAGAATATGAAAAATGTCTGAAAGGAACAAAGCTTAGTATATTAGGTTCTAAAAACTATTTTATCTGAGTGTATCAATTGGAAATTTTGCTTAACTGGCAATTGATTTTCCTAATAATTATGATTAAGTAACACAAGAATAAAAGTGCCCTCTAAGTCTTCAAAGAAAGTTAGATTTAACACAGAACCTGTGTTAGATGTATTTCTTAATTATTTGAAAATCTGTGCATCTCAATCAGGCAATGTGATTAACTAGAGAAGGTTATTCCTTGGCCTAGTGAGGTAATAGTGAGTTTACTGCAATATGATTTCTCAAAGCCAGTAAGTCTGTAAGAATATCTAAGAGGGAGGAAGAGGCAAATATATTTTAGCTATTCATGGATTGATATAAAAGCCAATTATATGGAAAACTGAGACTAAAAAAAAAAAAAATAGCAGACTGGTCTTATGCTATCCAGTACCAGGTTATGAAATTGCAGATAACAAAGACTCAGTGATCTGCTACCAAGGAATACCTCTACCTGGGTTTTATTTCTTCTGGTGAATTAACAGAGATAATTCTTAAAAGACCCTCAGCTTGGAAGAAGAGAGTTTGGAAGAAGAGAACAAACAGATTGACATTGCCCTAGGCTGTCCAGATAACCAAATGGAACATTGAGCTCATTGGGTGGCAAGCCAATCAATGTTTGTTTTTTAGGTCAAAGTCCTAAAAATTTGCTGTGAGAGATGGGCCAACTTGGGACATACCAACAGAAGGTATTGGGGTTTGAATGGCCATGGCAATGTGCACAATGCTTTTTTGTCTCATAATTGCAGCATATGGCTCATAAGTCTTGGAAAGATACTGTGTATTGTTTCACTGTGTAGAGAAAGAATTCCTAATGCCTGAGTCACTTGGACAGATTTCTTTATAAATAGGGTAAAAAGAACACTTGACAGGTAACAAGGAGTTTTAGGCCAAAGCACTTGGGGTAGAGGAATTAATAAACACAGGGAAGAAAACATTAGTGAAAGAAGTCACTGTTTTTTTTTTTTTTAAGATTTTATTTATTTATTCATAAGAGACACAGAGACACAGGCAGAGGAAGAAGCAGGCTCCATGCAGGGAGCCCGATGCGGGACTCAATCCAGGGTCTCCAGGATCCCAACCTGGGCTGAAGGCAGTGCTAAACCACTGAGCCACCCAGGCTGCCAGAAAGAAGACACTTTTATTTATTTATTTATTTTTTAATTTTTATTTATTTATGATAGTCACAGAGAGAGAGAGAGAGGCAGAGACATAGGCAGAAGGAGAGGGAGAAGCAGGCTCCATGCACCGGAAGCCCGATGTGGGATTCGATCCCGGGTCTCCAGGATCGTGCCCTGGGCCAAAGGCAGGCGCCAAACCGCTGCGCCACCCAGGGATCCCAAAGAAGACACTTTTAATCAGAACAGTAAAGAGGGCTGCAGCTCAGAACATCTAGAGTGGGAAAAGAAAAATGAAGGGGCAGGAGAGAAAGAGGAGCAGCCCACCTACCTCACAGTAGAAACATATAACTGATTTAAAAAAGAGAAAGAGAGAGTACACTCTTGGTGTCTGGTACAGCATCTAAGGAGCCTGGAAGTAATCACTCCATCCTAATAATTGGTAAAAATCTGATCAAATGGAAAATCAACAACAATTTTTGATCTATCAGAAAATTAAGATCACATGGCAAACCAGAGCCCCCCAAACTGGAGAGACAGATAGGTGGATACAGAGAATCACAACTTACCAGACTATTAACCCATGAGCAAAATCCTCTGTAAGAACCAGGGTTGGGGTAGAAAAACCAAAACTAGGGAAGCCTGGGTAGCTCAGCAGTTGAGCGTCTGCCCTTGGCTCAGGGCCTGATCCCAGAGTTCCGGGATCAAGACCCACATCGGGCTCCATGGAGCCTGTTTTTCCTCCCTCTGCCTATGTCTCGGCCTCTCTCTGTATCTCTCATGAATAAATAAATAAGCTCTTAAAAAATAAACCAAAACTATAATTGAATTGCTGGAGGCTAAGTGTGGGCAAGTCTGTGAGTTGAAAACTCCAGGGGGATCCAGTCATAGGGGGATGAATTTTATCTCCAGGAGCCTTACCAGGTTTTCACAATGAAGATGTGAGAAAAATCCCCTGTGCTTCTGACAAGGGGAGGGGAAAAGTAACTATTTTGAAATATGCCAGTGCATTCTGTTCTTTTTAACAAGGTCTGCTCTCATGAGAAACTATTTTTATCAGAAACTATTTTATCTTTGATGGAGCTAGCCTGGATTACACCGAGCATAGAGGATGGCTCTTCTGGAGGGTACCTGATTAGTGATTTTCATGGTTAATATTTTACTTCAGCATAGCTTAGCATTACCCTGGCCTATACATGTGCCATTTCTAATTGTTTGTATACAACAGTCCAGAGTTTTGTTTTTGGAAAGCCTGTGAAACTAAAAACAAGCTCAAAGGAAAGAGTACATGATCAGTCTGGTGTCTACATTGAACAAGAGGGAAGAGTGTCCTCCATGTATCTGCCGACTGTGAGATCCTGGCCTAGTGCTATCCTATATAACTTCTGGTAAGGATGGAAATGTTGTGTCTGCACTGTCCCATATGGTCGCTGCTAGCTACATGTACTATTCAGCACTTGAAAGGTGGCTAGTGCAATTAAGAAACTGAAGTTTAATTTTATGTAATCTTAATTAAACTATGTGTGGACAGCACAACTGTGGTCCATACTCTTTGCAAGCATATTCTGGACTTAGACTGGAAAAACCAAGAATTTCTGGAACCCGAAGAGGATGTTTCAGCAGTACTTCCACCCTTTAATATTTATTGTTTAAAATTAAATATTTATAACATGATTCTTGTGGGCATGGCCTAGCTCTTGGATTTCTTGAGACTGTAGGGTGAGGAAAATTTGATCAGTAATTTTATGCTTCAAAAGATAATTTAGCAAAAAAAATTAGTAAAAATGATGATTATTAAATATATATTCTATAATATTAAGACATAATCCCCTATACAAAATGTCTTGATTTGAAGTTTGACCTCAAAGCAAACACTAAGACGAACATTTGAGTGGAAGGGCCTTGTTTGATAGGTGAGCACAGTAGAGAAGCAGAGAAGTGAGAAAGGGAAGAGAGATAGCCAATAAAGAGTATTTTAATTAGTGAACCCTTTCTGTAGGCAACTGGAGCTAATCCTCTTGAGACCTTCTGGGAGACTGTACCAAGTATACTTTGTAATTGTTCACCAAGAGTTAAGGACACAGAAGTATTTATTAACCTACTCTCATTCCTGATTGAGGGTTGGTCCTGCAGAGGGTTGTGAGCATTCCAGTTTCCAATTCCTTTAGCTGGAGTTGCTCCTATCCCAGAAAAAGAAACTTAGTGAGAAGGAGAAAAAGAGGCTTGAGTGGGAAGTTCCCTGCATGGTCAAGTCTTCCTCCAGAGCTGCACTTGATCTCCAGGGTGAGCTAAGGGAATACCATCAGTGCACCAAAGTATCTGCTTAAATGTTCAAGAATATCATAAAACTCTTTCTTGGTCCTGTTGCAGAATCTGGTCTGCATTATGCATAGATATTTAACAGAACTGGAGCAAAATACAAGATGTAAAGCTTTGTTTTCCTAATTATTTCAAGGTCTCAATGTCCAGTTAGCCTCAAAGTTTCCTATTCTCTTCCTAAGAGAGATGCAGTGTCTTTAGGTTGCCCTGGGATTTCTTCAACCACCTCAGTTCCCCTGGCTTGCAGGGCATGGTGCCTCATTTACATCTGCTCTTCCTGAATGGCCTTGCTCAGTCTCCCTTGTCCCATCAAAATGCCTGCTTTCTGGATCTTGTTATTGTGGGATTCTGATCTTATTTTTAAAATATTTTATTTAAATTCAATTTGCCAACATATGGTGTAACACCAGTGCTCATCTCATCATGTGCCCTCCTTAATGCCAGTCATCCAGTTACCCCATTGCCCCACCTCCCCATCTGCAACCGTTTGTTTCCCAGAGTTAGGAGTCTCTCATGGTTTGTATTCCTCTCTAATTTTCCCCCACTCAAATTCCCTCCTTTCCCTTTTGGTCCCTTTCACTATTTCTTATATTCCACATATGAGTGAAACCATATGATAGTTATCTTTCTCCAATTGACTTATTTCACTCAGCATAATACCCTCCAGTTCCTTCCACGACGATAAATGGTAAGTATTCATCTTTTCTGATGGCTGAATAATATTCCATTGTGTGTATACATATACATATGTGTGTCTGTGTGTATATATATATATATATATATATACACACACACAATCTTCTTTATCCGTTCATCTGTCGAAAGACATCCATCTTAGATGTGAGAAAAGTCATGATACGACTAAAATCACCCATAGTCAATTAACCAATTATATGCTTAAAAAAGATGAACTTTAACTCAAATAATCCAAACATAGAAAGATTTGTAAATGGCATATTTCCTCCCTTGGGACAAGTTAGCAGAGACACTGATTGGGGGGGCCTGGAATAGACATTGTTTCTTTCCTACTCATTATCATCTCTCTCTCCCCTGTCTTCCATGTTAAGAGTCAAGATTTCTTCAGATAGAAGCAGAGATTAGCAGGATCTCAGGAAAGGCAGGTTCCTACCCGAGCTTCCAGAGACAAATCATGATTGGTCTAGATTTTCACTTGTTCAGTACTAGCCACTCATCTTAGAGCACTTGCCATGTGACAAGTCCAAATTGAGATGTGCCATAAGTGTAAAATACACACTGGATTTCAAATATTTAATTAAAAAATGTAAAATAGTTTATTATTTTATATTGATTATATTCTTAAACAATAATACTTTGGATGTATTGGATTAAATAAAATGTATTATTGATATTTCTTTAATCTCTTTTTACTTTTTAATATGGCTTTCAGGCAATTTAAAATTATATTTGTGACTTATATGATATTTTTGTAGAATAGTGTTGATCTAAATGAATTATGATTATCTCCCATGGACAGTAATTGGTCTAAGGGTGGCAATATGACCCAACTCTATCAGGATCTAAGAGTAAGTGTGTAGTGTGTAGTATGTAGATTCTGGGAAAGTGTTTGCTTTCCTGATATAAGGAATAGTCTTCATTAGCATGTCCTTTGCTTTTTTAATCTCTTTTCTTCCTCTTTTTTCTGGAACACAAGTAAGATGCCTGGTAGTCTGGCAGCTCTGTTGTGACTGTGAGGCAACAAATAAGCCACCATGTTTAAAGAATAAATGTAAATAATTCAGTGTGAAAGATATTAGATTTTGGATGACAATTGTGGATTATTTTAGACTGTGATTCTCCTGTCTTCTTTGTAAGATTCTTTATTTTATTTATTTATTCATGAGAGAGAGGCAGAAACAGAGGCAGAGGAAGAAGCAGATCTCTGCAGGGAGCCCGATGTGGGACTCGATCCTGGGACTCCAGAATCAGGCCCTGAGCCAAAGGCAGATGCTCAACTGCTGAGCCACCCAGGTGTCCATTCTTAGTAAGATTCTATTTGTTTAACTCTACACTTGAAGTTTCTGTTACATGCAGATAAATGTTCTCTGAAGGGTGGAGAGCCAGACTGACATTTTCTAGTTACACTCACCATCCTTCAGTTCCCAGTCTGGCTTTGAATGTGGATTTATTGAAGGCATTTGAAGGAGTTTTAATCTTATAAAATGGTCTTCATTTACCACTGGAGGGGCAGTTTACTGATTACCTCCACTCAAGTGTATGACTTTTCTTTCTAGGAACAATTAATTCCTTTTGTGTTTACTCCATGTGTGAAAAAAATCAAGGATGAGGATAGTCCTGAAACAATTTGTAATAGAAACTAACAGTTTACTATTCTGTCCAAATCTATATTTATAGGAGTAGTACATCCATCCCCCAGATGCTGCAAGCAGAAACTTTTAATAGCTTAGAGCTGCCCCTTTCTTCAGAGAACTTCCCTCAGCCCATGAGAGTGACCTCACACAGAAATGTCTAGGAGATTCTATGTCCTTCTCCTGGGGGTGGCCCACAGCTAAAGACTGAAAAGAGGGACAGAAGGATAGTTCTCTTGCCTCATGGAGGACCAACTCTGTGGTATTTATTATGTATGCTCCAGAACCCCTGTGAAATCATTCTGCTGTGGCTCTAGACTACAGGTAAGACCATATCATTGCTTGGTTCCTTCTCTTACCATTTTCTCTTTCCCTCATTCCCTTTTTCCAGACAGCCCTCACTCAATAAGCCACATGCACAAGAATCCATATCTCAAGCTCTTCTTCTAGGGAATGTTGACTTAAGACACATTTTAAAGGAAATTAGCACTCTGTTCTAGTTTCTTAATTTGTGGGGAAAAGTTACATGACTGATTAGTGACATCACATCAATTTTTAACAGTATCTCTGAATAGTTGGCAATTCTTTAAATGAATTGGTAAAACATGTGTTTTCTCCTGGAGAGTTCATAAAGCTAATCCTTATACAGGGAGCAGGAGGCTACTCATTGTGTGAAAATAAGACCTGTGCCAAATTCTGTAGACTCTTGAGTTGCACTGATCTCCCTTCCACTTAACATTCAGACCACTTGGAAATAGAATACTCAAACTAAATAAATATCTTTGCCCTAAGATTGATTTTACAGCTACTCCAATGAATAGAATTGAGGAACCATAGATGGGAAAGTGGTTTGGGATTGTCATAAAATTGATTTTAGGCTCGACAGGGGTATGAAGTAGCAGGAAAAGTTCTCTGTAATATCAACCAGGTGCCCAGAGGAAATTAATATGTAGATATTGAAAGCATAACCAGGCCCCTAAAACGGAGTCAGACAAGATTTCTGCTGGCAGAGTGACTGGGTAAGAGATTCTAATTAGGAAATGAGAAGAAAGGAAATGAATATACTCCCCTAAGGATCTGACTGAAGGGTAAAGTTTCCATTCATTTGCTTTGCGTATTGTAGTCAAAGTTGGTTTTGTTCCATCAGCTAGGGGAGAGCTACGGATATGAGTTGAGTTTAAATGTGTTTTGTGTGGCATTACCCATACTCTCGCTTCTTTATATTGTCTAAGTTCATGGGGCAATAGATATGTGGAGAAAATTGGTTACTGATGTTAAGTTCTTTTGAAAAATACAGGACACCTGGGTGGCTCAGCGGTTAAGCATGTCTGCCTTTGGCTCAGGGCATGATCCTGGAGTACTGGGATGAGTCTCGCATCGGGCTCCCTGCATGGAGCCTGCTTCTCCCTCTGCCTGTGTTTCTGCCTCTCTCTGCGTCTCTCATGAATAAATAAATAAAATCTTTTTATAAAGTTCTTTTGAAAAACAAATTGCATCTATCTGGAATAAGGCAACTTAATGGCTTTGGTCATTAATATTGTCAATATTAATCATTATAATATTGTCATTAATATAAAATGAATCTATATGTTATTTTGTGACTATGAAGGATGTATCATCCAGATTATTTCGCTGATTTATTTTTACACAGGCACCTCGTGACCATTTTTATTCATCCAGCAAATATTTTAAAGCTCCTGTAATACCCAAGACTCAGTGCTAGACTTTGGTGAAATCTTGTGATCTAATAAGGGAACAAATGTAAAAATAGAACTCCAAATCAGGATGCAAAAGGATGTGTGTTAAAAGATAAACATGAAATACTATGGGAGTTTAGGAGAGAAAAAAATCTTCAGCAACAGAGACCACTAGAGGAAAAGGTGGCAGGTACTTGAAATCACTATCAGCATCATGGTAGATATTATTAAATAATTCTGCATGTTAAGTAGAGACAAACAGGGCTATAATTTTATGAGTTAATCTCTTTATATACTAAAATCACTTTTTTAGTAATTTTAAGCACTAGAAACCCACAAACACTTGGAGAATCCCAGAGCTTTTATTCTAGAAAACTTTTGAGAATTTTAGAGAATGACTTACCAAATGGTAAGATTACCAAATCTTCAAAAATCTCTGGAGACAAAGTCCAAGGGAAGAATAATTTTGATGACATCCATCTATTAAAAGAATACCTTTTCCAGCATCTCTTGAAAATGAAGGATTTCATTTTGAGAAGTTAAGGTTTTCAGGGTCACAGGTTTTCAAAAGTCATTAAAAATGAAAGAGAGAAAGAGGAAAAAAATGTAAAATCACATCTCATCTCCAGATGATGAGATGTGAAGCATGGAGGAAGGCAGGGGAAGGGAGAGGGAGAGAAGAAGGGGGTGAGGAAGGAGAGAGAGAGGGAGAGAGAAGGACAGAGAGGGGAAGAGAGGGAGAGAGAGAGACAGATTTGCTAATAGGTACTACTAAAGTCAGGAAGAAGCCTGTCCAAGGTTCAGTCAAGCTGAAGGGAACATTAAGGACTTCTTGGTGAAGATAATCCTTTCGAGCTTCTATGTTCTTTATCTTTTCCACCTTAAGCATAGGAATTCACACTCAAGTTCAGGAGTCGGCCAGCTTTTTATTTAATAATATTTCTGGTGGAATTTTAAGCCTGCAATGAGTTACTACTTTAGACACTAAATAGGGCCCTAGTGACTATTTAAAATGCCTACTTCCTGACCATGGATGCCTAAAGAAAAAGTTTTGCATGAATCAAGAGATGGGCATTTAATATTTTTAGAGAAAATGGCATTAATCAAAACAGTGAGCTGAAGGAAAACAGATATGCATTCTAAATTTCTATAACATATTTTTATGTTTAGTTTTTATTGTATCTATTCATTTCTTTCTCAGAATAGCATATTTCTTGGAGCATACTTTTATTTGGATCTGGTGGTGCAGATGGTGGAGGGAAGTGTGAGTCCCTTGAGGTGCTGTGAAAATGAGAGTGTTGGGGCTGGAATATATAATGAAAAGGAAAGACCTATGTGGGAGGTAAAGGAAAAAAAAAAGAGGAGGAAAAATAATATTGATGATGAGATCTGCAGAGTGAAAGAGAATGATTCCTTAAAGAATAGGGTGGATATCGATGTCTATTTATATCTGTATCTACATAGTATATGTATATGTATATGTATATCAATCTCCATCTAAGCCTCCCTACCATCACTTTTTTTGGAAAAATCAGTACCCCTCCTTTTTTTGGATAACTCTTCTTTCCCTGGTTTCCCATCAGGTGTTTCCAGCAGAGAGGGGCAAATATATGACCTAAATCTCCTGGATGAGTTAGATGTACTACCAAAGATGAGAGTGATGGTTAAATGATATAAAGATAGGTAGGACTTGGGGGGTTGACCAGCTCGTCTGGTTTGCCCATGACTAATGATTTTCCCATGATTTTCAATGCTAAAACCAGGATGGCCCCAGAGAAAATGAGACGGTTGGTCACATTAGAATTTGAGGATTTCTGTAATTCACACCCAACACTATTCTTACCAGTAAAGACAGGTGACAATTGTGATCAGCTTCCAAATGAAGATCACCTAATGAGAGATTTGGTAGAGATTTTTGCCTTAACACCTCACCCCCAGACCAATTCAATAAAGTATGATTTGGGGTGCTAACTGAAGAATTATAATTTTACAAAATATGGAGGGAAAGTGTCCAATTGTCTCTATTAAATAAAGCTTCATGGAGGTTCTCCTATTTAGAAAAGGCTACATCACACACTAATTATGCCATATCCTTACCTCTCTATCTAAACTTTGCAGGTACATATAAAGAACTATTCAGGGGGATCCCTGGGTGGCTCAGCAGTTTAGCACCTGCCTTCAGCCCAGGGCATGATCCTGGAGTCCCGGGATGGAGTCCCATGTCCGGCTCCCTGCATGGAACCTGTTTCTCCCTCTGCCTATGTCTCTGCCTCTGTGTGTGTGTGTGTGTGTGTGTGTGTGTGTGTGTGTGTGTCGTGAATAAATAGATAAAATCTTTAAAAAAAAAAAGAACTATTCAGAAAGTATCACAGTAAATTGTAAAGAATTTGTAATTGTAAAGAAACAGCTTAAAGGGGTTAATTGTGTATACATTAATTGGTAATGTGTTGCATACCACCCAATTCTGTATTCAGACAGTAACCATTCTCTAAAGCCTAAGTCTTACTTTGAGTTCTCTCAAAAGCTGAGCCTGAGATGAAGATAGATTGTTTGGAAATGAATCCAGGAAGCACAGGTAGGGGCACAGGGAGCATGAAATGGAGAAGAGAGAAAAGCCAAAAGGAGTGTGTCGTGAGCTGGTTACTCCTGTAGTGAATGGGCTCAATCACACTGAGATTTTCAGGAAAAATGTAGACATTGCCCCAGACTTGTCCCACACTGGAATATTTATCCTGTGTCTCCTTCCAACTGCTGGTTGAAAGCTATGCTTTGGGATTTTGCACTTTGGCAGTCTTTCACAGCTGAGGTGCTGGAGGTCACTGCTCATCTTCTACACACCAGCAGGGAGGAATCAGGTGGGCTGAGGCGATGGGGTACAACAATGCAATAGAAACCTTGGCTTCAGCATCCTACATTGCTGTCTGTATATGTTCCCTCCATCACCCTAGAGAAATCGACTGTAAGCTGAGGAAGACCCTTAAAGATGGTGTAGGACCAATGGGCTTATTTAGTGATGACCAATAAAGGCTGAGACAGGTAAAGGAGTGATTCAGAACTGCACATGCATGCATTCTTGGTTGTGCAGGATTAGATGCCGAGATTCCTAAAGTTCATTCCAGGGCACACCTGTCCACACAGAATGAGTGAGTAAAATATGAGACCATTGTAAATGTGATTTTGATGAGAATATGAGGAGGAAGCAAAATTACTGTCCTTTTACACTTTCAAAATTTTTTGTCTTTAAAAATGTCTTTTTCCTTGTCTGCCTTTAAAAAAAATCAGCTTTATCCAGGTATAATTTGCACATAAAATTATAAAATATCTGAAGTGCATGTCTTAGTGATTTGGTATGCATATGCAATGTGAAAAGATCCCCTTCTCCACCTAGTTGTTTTTTTTATTTATTTATTCGTGAGTGACAGAGAGAGAGAGGCAGAGACACAGGCAGAAGGAGAAGCGGGCTCCCTGCAGAGAGCCCAGTGTGGGACTCAATCCCAGGACCCTGGGATCATGACCTGAGCCAAAGGCAGATGCTCAACCACTGAGCCACCTAGGTGCCCCTGCTCTATCACTTTTGAATTTTTCTTGACTTAATCTTAACAGAAGCATTTCATTGTAGAAAAATAAAGCAACATGTTATTTGGAACTCGAGATCATGCGTTTGGGTACTGGGAATTGTACCTGTTCACTAAGAAATTTCAGGCAAAGAAAGTCCTTAAATTTAGTTTCTTCACCTGTGGAATGAGGATAGCATTTTCTATCTCTCAAGGACTCTGCTGTGGTGCACATAAGATCCACTAGGTTAAGAACTGTGTGAGTCATAGCTACTAATGTCAGTAATCAATACTATTAAAAGTACTAGTAAAACATTTCCCAAGTGGGATTTTTTTTTTTTTTTTTGAAGGATCTATGAACCTGTGAGTCTGCATGCTTGTTTTCCTGGGCATAGACATAGCTCAGAAGAAGACCATGGATATGGACCATGGAGATGTGCAATAAAGGTAAAGGGCAGCAATTGGAAACCCACAAAAATTGACCACCAATGGAATGATATGTTGATTGACTGTTTTATTTATCCATTGGAATTCAGCGCATGGAAATTACATTAGCAAACGAATGCAGATTAACCCAGGGAAGGGCAATTGTGGTTTTTCATAAAGATGTCTGATACGGTATTTTGGATTAATGTTCACCGATTCAGAGTGCTCTGCAGAGCCCAGTGGTTTTGCCCTGGGTATATGTGTATACTTTTATGGTTGGCTGTACAGCAGACCCCAGAGAATAAGGAAGAACTCCTGTGGCTTTGCTGAAGGCTTTATTTTCTGGAACCCCTGATAATGGCTTTGATAATCAGCTTTGACATTGTGCTTGCAAGGAAATCAGCCCTGTTCTTGTTTGGCCCATCATTTTTCTTTTTTCTTTATTCTTTCTGGTTAAAAATGCTCTATCAAGTCTTATGCAAAAAACAAAAACAAAAACAAGCAAACAAAAAAAACCTTTGCTTCAGGGCAGACCGATTTCAAAGAAGGGAGATAAAAGACCAGAGTGAAACTCAGTTCCCTCAAACTCAGACATTCCAGGAGACCTTCCAGGTGATAATCCCTGAAGTCAAATTTCAAAACCTGTACCTTTTGTTCAGCAGTCTCTGGGCAACTCCATTAGTAAAAACCCCTTTTCCAGATTCTCTGTAGAGTTCATAGGAATGGTTCCTAAATATTAGCATATGTACAAGTCAAGAATATTGTGACAAAAATGCAGGTTTCTGGGAGGTAATGGTGGTATGGAGCCTGCATTCTGATTCCCTTCTGGAGAATCACCTGACTTTGAAGGATGCCTTCTTTTCTCATGGCAAAGGTCACCCTAGAAAAATCTTTGGAATTTTCCATCTTTGACTTGTCATTCTGTTCCTGTACTTGTATAATTATTTAATGTGTACATAGACAATCTGAACTTGATCATTTAGAGCTCTTGCTAAGAACTGAAAGACCAGCAATAAAGAGTCCATGCTATTGGTACATTCACCAGGATGGATGAATCTCACAGATAATTTGTTGAGTGAAAGGACACAGTCACATAAGAGCTCATGCTACATGATTCCATTTATATGAAGGTCAAGAGCCGTTTATATGAAGGTCATGAAATTAATTGATGGTGAAGGAAGGCTTAAGAGTGGCTGCCTCTGGCTGGGTGACTGAGTAAGCAGAAAGATTTAGGGGTCCCCAGAAAAAGAAAAAAATAATTTCAGGCCCCCAGCTATTTTCAGTGATCTTTGCCTTAGCACTCCACTAGCCCCAGCACACTTCCTGCAGAACTTCCTAGGAGGTGTCAGAATTACAAAGAAATGCAAAAACCTCCCTAGGTAAGGATTTTAAGGGAACAAAGGGAATGCAAATACTATCAGTCTCTACCAGGCCAGAAAATAGCCTAACCTTATCAGAGACAATAAATCAGTGGTAAAACTCCCAGTGCTGTTTCAAAGGTAAGCAAGGCCTTGCATTCATTCATTACCTGAGATAAGGAGCCCAAGATCCATCTAGTTTATCCTGGCTCTCAGCTCTTGGAGCACATCCATAACCCTCCCCCCTGTCTGAAAGTTACCTCTGCCTTCTTATAATGTTATGATAAAACTCCCCTTTCTGATTACTCATCATAAGCCCAAATAAAATAAACACACTCACCCCTGCTCAGAGAGTCCTGGCTTTGGAGTTTATGCCCATGATCTCCTCATTTGCTGCAAATAAAATTTCCTTAGTGTGACAACTCCATCTGGTGCAATCTCCAACTCACCAAGGAGTGGACTCACTTTAGTTTTGTTATAACTGTACACTGGGAAGGAGTTTAGGGAGCCTTATGGGGTGTTGGAAAATATATCTTGATATGGGTCATGATCATGTGGGCTGTATATATACACACAAAAAATCAAGGTACTGTATACTTAAGATTTCCACTTTATATAAGCTTTATAGTATATATAGCATTTTCCAATTGAATCACACACACACCGAGGGACCCTAGTTAGAGAAGACTAAGCAGCTAGGCCTTTTCATGCTACTTTGAAGGCCTTCCCTATTGAGTTGAATTAACAAATAGGCAGAACAGATTAGGTGACTAGCACCTTTTGTTCACCCACATCACCCACAGGCTGGCTGATTCCAAAATTATACTTTTATTGCAAAGTTCAAATCTTTCTCAAAGGGTGCCACATATCTGGAAAAAAGTAATCATGTATCATTAACATTTGATCATAAAATAAGAAGGGATTTTAGAATTCAGGTAGTTTAGTGGTTCTCAAATCTGCCTGTGTATCAGAATCACCTGGGAAGCTTCAAAATATAGATTTGTAGGTTGTATCTTAGACCTACTGAGTCAGAACCTCTGGTAGTAGGGTGCTCAGGGTATATGACATTTGTAATTGCAATTAGTCCAAATGATCTACCATGCGGGAATTTCTCTGTGTGTTATGATGATAGCAACCTTCAGATTTCCTTGTATATAGATTATGATGTTTCTAGAGATCCTTTCCATAGATCGTGTCATCTGACTAGGTAAAAATGGTATCTTTTTTTTTTTTTTCTTTTGCAGATGAGGAAATCAAAACTCAGTGAAATTAAGTGACTTCCCCTTCTCAGTAAGGATAGTCAGGTCTTCTATTCCAGACCTGTTTTTACTCTCTCACTATGAATGGAAAGCCCTGTCCAGCCTCTTGAAGATTTTCTTTTTTTCTTTAAAATAAACTTTTATTTTAGAACAATTTTAGATTTACAGAAAAATAGTGAAATTAGTATAAAGTTCCTGTATACTCCATACTCAGTTCCTCCTCCTGTTAACATTTAACATTAATATGATATATTTATCACACACAATTAATGAACCAATATTGATACTTTCTATTAACTAAAGACCATACTTTGTTCAGATTTCCTTAGCTTTTGCCTAATGTCACTTTTTTTTTTTTTTTTTTTTTTCTGTTCCAGGATAACACATACATGTCTCCTTAGGTTTCTCTTGGTTCTGAGAGGTTCTCAGATTTTCCTTGTTTTTGATGACCCTGATAGTTTTGAGGAGTACTGTTCAGGCATTTTGCAGAATGTCCTTCTGATGTTTTTATTATGGTAGGTTGAGGTAATATGCTTTGGGGAAGGAAGACCACAGAGGTTAAGTGCCATTCTCTCCACATCATTATCAAGGGTAGATGCTATCAGTATGAATTATCACTGTTGATGCTTACCTTGATTGCCTGGCTTGAAGTTTCTTCAGCGTAAAGTTATTCTTTTTCCCTCATTCCACACTCTGCTCTTTGGAAGAAAGTCACTATTTGCAGCCCACACTTAAGTAGTGGGGAGTTATACTCCCCTCCTTAAAGACAGAGTAAATGAATTATTTTAAGCTCTAGATTCTTTTTGTTACTGCCTATTTATTTATGTGATCACTTATTTACTTCAGTGTGGGTATTAATTTATTTATACACATGGATATTTATTTGATACTTTGGGTTATAGTCCAATGCTACCTTATTTATGCTGTTCAAATTTTTCCCACTTGGCCATTGCAAACTCTTTCAGTTGGCTCTTGTGTCTCTTTGACATACCGAGATGTGTGCATGTATGTGTATCTAAGAGAGAACACTTGCTTTTTTCTAGCACTACAAGATGCTTCAAGGCTCCTCTTGTTTATTTCCTGATTCAGTGTTAACATCAGCCATTTCTCTAAGGAGCCCTGATTCCTTTAGTATTAGAAATCAAGATCTGAGTGCTGAATGGACCAGTAAATGACTCCTGTGATATTCTAAGTTAGTTCAAACTCTCTAGCTATTTATTGTAACAAATCTACTTTAAAAAAAAATCTCCGTATCCATTGAGGGCCAACCTTTTTACAAAGTATGATAAAAATAAAATACTAAGAAAATGAAATAAGACACGTAAAACACTAATCCACATTTTTATTGACTAAACAAACCTAAAGTTGCATTTCAAAAAAATGCGTACACATTACAGAAAAATTGCTAACAATAGTTTTTAAATGATCACTCTCAAGTTTTATACTTCCCTTATCACAGACTGGTAACAAATAGTTTATTGATCAGCGCTGGTCTTTGGACAACACTGTTCGGTAGCTGTCCCTTGGTCCATCATTGGTTAACTCACTCTTTGGAACAGGTATTTCTTTCCCCCATCTTCTAGCCAACAGGTTCAAGTTCTGTTCTGGAGCAATAAGGCCCAAGGAAGGTCCTCTCTTACATTAAATACTCTTGATAATTTAAGAGAGTTTCATTGTCTCCCAAAGACCTAGTAAATCCTTCTCAGTTTTTTTCTACTATTGATTTTCCAAAAATGACTTTCCATTGTATTTGCCTTATTCAAGCCTGTTCATCTCAATGGACTTCACTTCATCTATATTTTCTTAAAACAGCATTACGAGTTGAACACAGAATCTCAGATGTGGAAGTCTATACCTTCTTTGCAAATGCTCTCAGCTGCTTTCCCCTTCACAGTTTGGAGACAACTCTCTGTCTTGGATTTACTATATCCTTTATCCCCTGTATATGTCAGTCACCTTAAGAAGCCCATGTCTCTGAGGTAATGCCTTATTTCTCACATGACTCTGTCCATCACCTTTTTTGATCTCATAGCCCACCCTCTCTATCTCTTAAAAACCTGCCATGGTGCCCCCAGGACTCACAGTCATGAGTAAAATACCCCATAATCTCACCCTCTCCTGGGACCATTCCCTTAACTTTTTGTTCTAAATGGAAACCTTATCACCTTGCTTCCCTTGCAACTCAATTGACGGTTGTTTCCTTTTTAACACTGTTGGTGCCACTGGGTTTGATGATGTATGGATGTTCTGTTTGCTCCTTATTGCCATTCTAAATCATCTCCCTAATTCTTCTCTAAATACTACCCCTCAGCTTGACTTTCATGTCATTACCATATTCCACCTGCTACTCCTTCCTTGATGTAATTATCTGTACACTTATCTGTTCACTGCCCATATTCCTTGAACATTTTAGCCCTTGGATAATTGTTAGGTTCTCTAGCATGAATTCATTGGTAGCTTAGTTCCTTGTTCTCTCTTGCCATGCTCTTGTCCTGCACCCTACCTCACTCACTGAGCCTTCATACTCTAGACATCGTCATTGCTAGTGTCTATTATCTCAGCGCTGACATGTCACACTACCGCTACCACCTCCTACCCTTCCATCTCACTCCTTCTAGTAGTTCCTAGTTCTGAGAACTCTAGACAGATACAACCACCTCCTCTCAGTCTGTCACCTAATATCCTCACTTTCGTCTTTATCCGGCTCAAATCCCAGGGCCAACCATTATATTACTCTCTTGCCTGTAAACACAATACCCTTATTGAAACACTTGCTTAACTAAGTCACAGCCTTTTGCCACACCTTTCTGCGATATGTAGCCATGCTGATTGGTTTCAAATTCATTCACAGTCATCAACCTTAAGTGTGTCTTGGTCTACACAGCACTCATATTTCCCCCACTCATGCATTCTTCCAGTCTCCTACAAGACCATTTCATACCCTCTCATATGTGTTCTGACCTTCCACACCTCTCTCCTCATCCTGATGCTCACATGATGGTCTTGCTTTCCATTTCATAAAGAAAATGGAAATGGAATATTCCTACAATCATAGGAATACTCATAGGAACACTCCTACAATCTCCCACCACCACTTGTGCTCACTTATCTGAATCTGTGCTCCTATATTTGGCTCCTATCCTATTAGCAAGCCTGAACTACCCATTCCCACTTGGTAAGGGCATCCCTCCATTTGTCCACTAGATTTTATCCTTTTCTTACCTTTTCAAGTCATCAATCCAATAATTCTTCTTTCCCTTTCCTAAATTTTTTTCCTTTCCTGGAGTCTTCACAACAGCATGGAAGCAGGTTGTTATTTTTCCTTTCTTAACTATACTTATATCTAGCCATTACCTTGCTTGTATCCTTCCCTTTACAGCAAAACTCAAAGGGCTATCAGTTGTCCAGTCTTCTATTTCCCTCCTTCCATTCTCCTTTGAACTCCAATAAAGTTTTACCCCATTACACTATTAAAACTGCTTTTATTGAGGTCACCAGTGACTTGCATTGAAAAATCTTGTCCTGAATTCATTCTAATTCTTCATTTCATTTGAGCTTTCAGTAGCAGATAATAAACTCCTCTTCTACTTGAAGTACCTTCTCTGTTTGATTTTCTGGGTACCATATTTGTCTGGTTTTCCTACTTGTAGGATCATTTTTTTAGTCTACTGTGCTTGTTCCTCCTCATCTTCCCAGTCTCTAAAGTTCAGGGTGTATTTATAGAGGCTAAGCCCTTGAAACTTTTTATTCTCACTCTTGGTTATTTCAACCAAACTGATGGATTTAAATATTTGTTTATTGATGCCTGCCAAATTTATATTGTCAATCTGGACTTCTTCTCTGAACTATAGATTCTTATAGCCACCTTCCTGATTGATATACCATCTTGACTTAAGCTACTGTCATCTTTTGCCTGTATTATTAACAATATCTCCTAATTAGTCTCCCTGCATGCTTCAATGCAGTGGCCACTCTTGTTGATCTACTGAAATTCCCAGTCAACTTATGTCCCTCCCCTGTTCAAGCCTTTCTCTGGCTTCTCTCCTTAGAGTGAGATCCAGTACTCAAGAGTGACCCACAAGGGCCTAGATAATCAGCTCTGTGTCATCTCTCTGATTGCATCTCCTACTGCTCAGTCTTACTCACTTTGCTTCATCCACACTGGGCTTTTTGCTGCTTGGCCTCCCAAGAGCCTTTGCCCTAGATATTCCTTCTCTCTGTCCTTCCTGAGATATGCATGACTTATTTTCTTTTGTCCTTTTCATCTTTTCTTAAATAGCCCCTCTCAATGAAGACTTCCCTATCCACCTTATTTAAAATTGTTACCCTCTCATTGCCAACATTTAGGTTCCCTTTCTTGTTTTCTTTTTCATCATTTTTTCTCCAGTATTTTTGTTTGGTTCATCTTTTGTTTTTCCACTAGAATGCAGGTTTTATGAGGGTAGGGTTTTGTGTGTGTATTGTTCATTGGTATATTGCCAGCACTTACAACAGTGCCTAGCAGGTAGCAGTAGTGCAATAACATTTATTAAGTGAATGAATGGCTAATTGAATGCAAGGGGAGTTGGGTCTTTACTTCCCATAATATGAACACTATATACTACAAATACAACCTAAATGTGGATCAGCTTCTCATTTGTTTAAGCAATCACATCCCACTCTTGATACATTTCATGTTTATGATCAACCACAATTCCCAGCTCTTTTTCATAAGAACTCCTGCCAAGCCAGGAGTTTCCTATTGTGCATTCATAGAATTATTTTTAAATTCCCACACATGGCCCTTTATAAACATCATCTTGTTATTTTTAAACTCAGCAGTCCTAGTCTGCCAAGAGATAATTCTGGATATTGATTTTGATACATCTTACATTAACATTCTCTTCTAGCTTTGATAAACTCTTTTATTTGACTTCATTTATATTCATTATAATGTCTAATAAGACAGGAGAAATTGAAGAGCCACAGGGCTACCAAAAGAGGAGTTGTAACATGCTGCATTTTTCCAGAAACCAGTGTACCATTACATGCGCGGGCTCTTCTTATATGTGACTGTGACACTCTTCCATGGAGAGATTGGGGTCTAAGTTCCCTTCCCTTGAGCCTGGACAGTTCTTGCAATTGCCTCAATGAATCAAGTATGGTAGAAGTAACTCTATGTGACTTCTTCTCAAGCTAACCTAGAGATGGTAATGCTGCTATTACCTGTTTTTTTCTTTCTTGAGACATCCTTGGGATCCTGAACTGACATATATGTTCAGTTACACTAAGGCCACCATTCTGGAGAAAACACATAAAAAGACCACAAAGAGATAGAGAATGAAATCTGAGAAGCTGCAGATATTTAGGACTCCAGTTGTTTAAGTCTTTCAGCCCTGTCACCAGACATGTGAATGAAAAAGGTTTGAAGATGACATTAGTCTCAGTTGCCATCTGACCACAACACTAAGATAGGTCACAAGACCCAAGGTCAGAACTGCCTAGCTGACCAGCCCCAATTTTTTTACCCATAGGAACCACAAGAGGTAATAAATGATGATCATGTTTTAGGCCATTAACTTTTAGAATCATCTGTTACACAGCAATAGGTGACTAACACCTACCATGTTGTTGAGTGTATGTGGTTAAAATCCTGTTCTGGGAGCAGTCTGTTCTATTGACTCAGGGCTTGGGTGTTACATATGAGAAGTACTCAAGGTCAGGAGAGATGCTAATAACTTCTGTGGGAAGTTTCAACTACTTATTGCTGAGTAGTAAATCTTCAAAATAGAGGACTGTTTGAAATAAACTAGAATGGCAAAAGTGATTTGAAACAGAATGATTTGACTAGAAAACAAACTTTGGAAGGTTGGGGCAAGAATAGAGATGGGCTCTGATTCACTATTTTACTTATACTGGCTGGCCATTCTTCTCATTTATTTGAGGGAAATTTGAAGAAACAATTGCTTTTGCACAGTTTTGAACTTCTGCTAATACAAACTCCATTTGTTCATTCAATCTCTCCATGCTCCTCTGCCCCCACTGTGGCCCTGCTCCTTACTTACTTCTTTTTTTTTTTTTAAAGATTTTATTTATTTATTCATGAGAGACACACACACACAGAGGCAGAGACATAGGCAGAGGGAGAATCAGGCTCTAAGCAGGAAGCCTAATGTGGAACTCTATCCTGGGACTCCGGGATCATGACCTGAGCCAAAGGTAGCCGCTCAACCACTGAGCCACCCAGGCATCCCTCCTCGCTTACTTCTGATTTGCAAATAAGAAGGCCACATACTACTCACTTTTTCTGGGGGGGGGGGGGGTGTTTAAATATTTATTCTTTTATTTTGTAGCACTTGACTGTGAATATTACAATGAAGGTATGTGACACTTAAATAAAGACTATTACTATAGCATTCTATGGGATATATTTTTGGATTAAAAGTTTCTTTTTAATAAATTTATTTTGTATTGGTGTTCAATTTGCCAACATACAGAATAACACCCAGTGCTCATCCCGTCAAGTGCCCACCTCAGTGCCCGTCACCCAGCCTCCCCAACCCCCCGCCCACCTCCCCTTCTACCACCCCGTAGTTCATTTCCCAGAGTTAGGAGTCTTTCATGTTCTGTCTCCCTTTCTGATATTTCCCACTCATTTTTTCTCCTTTCCCCTTTATTACCTTTCACTATTTTTATATTCCCCAAATGAACGAGACCATATAATGTTTGTCCTTCTCTGATTGACTTACTTCACTCAGCATAATACCCTCCAGTTCCATCCACATTGAAGCAAATGGTGGGTATTTGTCATTTCTAATGGCTGAGTAATATTCCATTGTACACATAGACCACATCTTCTTTATCCATTCATTTTTCGATGGACACCGAGGCTTCTTCCACAGTGTGGCTATTGTGGACATTGCTGCTATAAACATCGGGGTGCAGGTGTTTCATTGCATCTGAATCTTTGGGGTAAATCCCCAGTAGTACAATTGCTGGGTCGTAGGGCAGATGTATTTTTAACTCTTTGAGGAACTTCCACACAGTTTTCCAGGTGCAGGTGTTTCATTGCATCTGAATCTTTGGGGTAAATCCCCAGTAGTACAATTGCTGGGTCGTAGGGCAGATGTATTTTTAACTCTTTGAGGAACTTCCACACAGTTTTCCAGAGTGGCTACACCAGTTCACATTCCCACCAGCAGTGCAAGAGGGTTCCCCTTTCTCCACATCCTCTCCAACATTTGTGGTTTCCTGCTTTGCTAATTTTCCCCATTCTCACTGGTGTGAGGTGGTATCTCATTGTGGTTTTGATTTGTATTTCCCTGATGGCCAGTGATGTGGAGCATTTCCTCATGTGTTTGTTGGCCATGTCGATGTCTTCCTCTGTGAGATTTCTGTTCATGTCTTTTGCCCATTTCATGATCGGATTGTTTGTTTCTTTGCTGTTGAGTTTAATAAGTTCTTTCTAGATCTTGGAAACTATCCCTTTATCTGATCTGTCATTTGCAAGTATCTTCTCCCTATTCTGTAGGTTGTCTTTTAGTTTTGTTGACTGTATCCTTTGCTGTGCAAAAGCTTCTTATCTTGATGAAGTCCCAATAGTTCATTTTTGCTTTTGTTTCTCTTGCCTTCATGGATGAATCTTGCAAGAAGTTACTGTGGCCAAGTTCAAAAAGGGTGTTGCCTGTGTTCTCCTCTAGGATTTTTTCTCTAAAAGCTTTTGAGCTCGAAGGAAAAATGTTACTCTCGTATCTTTGTTCCAAATTTACATTCTCCTATTTGAGTGAGAAAAAAACCAAACCCAAACTATTTCATTTACTCTACCAGTATCCAATATATTGTACCCTTTGGATCTCCAACATTTTATATGGGGTTTTGATTGATTTCTTTTTGCCTTTTTTTGATTGTAGGCAGCCTGAGTGTAGTTAAAGGTATAAACTCTGTCTGAAGTTTTTCATTTAAAAAGATATTTCCTCCACCTCTATGCCTTTGCTTCTCTTGCTGTCATAACACCAATATTTTAAAATGATTTTGCTCATATTAATCACTTTCTCAACCTGAACTACTAATCTTTTAAGTGTGTCCTTTCCAAGAATAGACAATTTATTAATGTCTTCTTTCCCCAACACATCTCTTTGTAACCATTCTCTAAACTTATTTAATTACAGTGTTTGAAATTTTGCCTGTTAGACACTTATTTAAGGAGTGTGGCATATAGAATAAGGGAAAATAGCCATACTTGATTAAATTAACTCAAGATTATTTTTTAACAAGCTATGAGTGGTTGACTTTCTCTTGTGCTTCCTTTCCCTATGGAATCTATGTAAAAATGTATACAAAGATCAGTAGCCAAAAGAGAAACAGAGAACAATGTTGTTAATTTATCACATTCAAGTTTGAGACAGCTTCATCCTATATTCACATGATAGCTGTATTGGTTTTAATTCTGGGGCCCAAGCGGGTTGCTAATCAATTCTGCTCAGAATCTAAATAATGTTGTTGGGTATTTTGACATATATTTGCAATGAGGTGATTCTAATCCCTCCTTTCCTATCAATCACATGAGCAAGGATGGTGCTTACCTCTGGAAAGTAGGCCTGTAGCCTTTCATGGTAGCTTTTAGCGTGGTGACAGAGAGACAAGACAAGTAAAGTGAGCTTCCTGGTAGAAAATAGGAAGTAAAAGGAAATGAGTAGGACCTTAGACACTGCCTTTTATAGATATAATTCCCACATTTACAACACCTGATCCAACAAATATTTTATACTTTCATATATCTGATTATCAACTCCTCCTTCCATGAGAGTACTAAATAATTGAGTAGAGAGGGATCATAAACTCCTTTGTAGGTATCCCCCTAAGTGGAGAAAAGAAGAGAAGATTACCTTGATTAGGACAATATACCTACCAGAAGAATAGGACATACCATCTACCTTAGTTGGTTCTGGCTGCTGTAACAAATACCACAGACTGAGTGGCTTAAACAATCAAAATACCATGGACTTTATTCAAAGAGTTGGAACAAATCATCTTAGGATTTGTGTGAAATCAGAAAAGACCCCGAATAGCCAGGGGAATATTAAAAAAGAAAACCAGAGTCAGGGGCATCACAATGCCAGATTTCAGGTTGTACTACAAAGCTGTGGTCATCAAGATAGTGTGGTACTGGCACAAAAACAGACACATAGATCAATAGAACAGAATAGAGAATCCAGAAGTGGACCCTCAACTTTATGGTAATTAATATTCGACAAAGGAGGAAAGACTATTCACTGGAAAAAAGATAGTCTCTTCAATAAATGATCCTGGGAAAATTGGACATCCACATGCAGAAGAATGAAACTAGACCACTCTCTTGCACCATACACAAAGATACACTCAAAATGGATGAAGGATCTAAATGTGATTCAAGAATCCATCAAAATCCTAGAGGAGAACATAGGCAGCACCCTTTTTGAACTTGGCCACAGCAACTTCTTGCAAGATACATCCAAAAAGGCAAGGGAAACAAAAACAAAAATGAATTATTGGGACTTCATCAAGATAACAAGCTTCTGCACAGCAAAGAAACAGTCAACAAACTAAAAGACAACCTACAGAATGGGAGAAGATATTTGCAAATGACAGATCAGATAAAGGGCTAGTTTCCAAGATCTAGAAAGAACTTATTAAACTCAACAGCAAAGAAACAAACAATCCGATCATGAAATGGGCAAAGGACATAAACAGAAATCTCACAGAGGAAGACCTAGACATGGCCAACAAGCACATGAGGAAATGCTCCACATCACTGGCCATCAGGGAAATACAAATCAAAACCACAATGAGATACCACCTCACACCAGTGAGAATGGGGAAAATTAACAAGACAGGAAACAACAAATGTTGGAGAGGATGTGGAGAAGGGGGAACCCTCTTGCACTGTTGGTGGGAATGTGAACTGGTGTAGCCACTCTGGAAAACTGTGTGGAGGTTCCTCAAAGAGTTAAAAATACATCTGCCCTATGACCCAGCAATTGTACTGGGATACAAAGATACAGATGTAGTGAAACACCAGAACACCTGCACCCCGATGTTTCTAGCAGCAATGTCCACAATAGCCAAACTGTGGAAGGAGCCTCACTGTCCATTGAAAGATGAACAGATAAAGAAGATGTGGTTTATGTATACAATGGAATATTCCTCAGCCATTAGAAATGACAAATACCCACCATTTGCTTCAACGTGGATGGAACTGGAGGGTATTATGCTGAGTGAAGTAAGTCAATCAGAGAAGGACAAACATTATATGGTCTCATTCATTTGGGGAATATAAAAAATAGTGAAAGGGGAAAGGAGAGAAAATGAGTGAAAATATCAGTGAGGGTGACAAAACACTAGAATCACCTAACTCTGGGAAACGAACAAGGGGCAGTGGAAAGGGAGGTGGTGGGGTGTTTGGGTGACTGGGTGACGGGCACTGAGGGGGGCACTTGGTGGGATGAGCACTGGGTGTTATATGTTGGCAAATTCAACTCCAATAAAAAAAAAGGTAATAAACATTCATTTCTCACAGCTCTGGGGGGTGGAAGTCTGAGATCAGGGTGCCAGTATGGTTGAGTTCTTGGTGAGTGCATCTTCCTGGTTTCCTCACATGGTGGGAGATCAGAGAGGTGAGAGGAGGAGGGAGAGAGAGAAAGAAAGGAAGCTGTATAGTGTCTCTTAATATAAGGAAGGGCACTAATCCCATCCTGAATGTTCATGACCCTCATGACCACATCACCTTCCAAAGACCTCAGCAACAAATATCATCATCTCATTGGGAATTAGGGTTTCAAGATACAAATTTTAGGAGGACATAAACATATAGCCCTTCCTCTGTCCAGTCTTCCCTAGACATTTATTTATTTTTATTCAATTGAGTTTAGCAACTGGGTCAATAGTTGAGCTTGATCATGACTGATACTTCAGAACAATTACAACAAGCCAGGCCAACACTTAGTTTAAAATCATAACCATTTCTTAGGACAATTGACCTAAGTCTATTAGGTCAGTTGGGTGGTTCCACTGATCTTGGCTGACTGAGCTCTCTCATCCAATTATAGTCCTGCTGGTGGCTTATTCAGAGGCTGGATGGTCTAGGCTGGCCTCAGATGGAATACTATGTGTCTTTTCCATATGTATCTCAAGTCTCTCCAGCAGGCTAGCGTGGGTATGTTCTCATGATTGTTGCACAAAATCAAGGGCAAGAAAGCCTGCTTGTGTTACATTTTCTTTTGTTCCATTGGCCAAAGCAAGTCATATAATCAAGTCCAGAACCAGAGTGGGAAGGGAATACTCAATTACAGGACAAGGAGAACTCAGGGATCCTATTAATTGAGGCTATGACTTAAGAGATGCAGTGTATCAGGAGAGTCATGCAATCACCTTCTTGATTCTGATGTCACCCCCATAGAACTGTCTGTGATAATGGAAATGTTCTATAGCTATGATGTCCCATAAGATAGTCAACTAGCCATATGTAGCTATTTAAATTTGTTTAATACAAATGAAATAAAATTAGAAAATGAGTTCCTTAATCATAATAGCTGTACTTCTTATCTTAATAGCTAGCAGTATACTAATCATTGTTCCTAATATTTAACCGTGAATCAGTGAGTTGAGAAAATGTGCTATTGTACTTAGAAGTCCCTATAATAGGTCAAAATGGGCCATTAACTTGGTATATTAGAGGCATTGCTGTGCCCTATTGGGAACTGATTTAAATTGATTAGGTCAAACTCAGCCAGTTTATTCTTTGGGAGAACTTTCAGCAGCCTAACATAATGGAGAAGGTGATAAGTTTCCTCTCCACAGACCTACTAAAAAGTTGCAATGAAGCTGAATCTCAGATCTAGCTATCTCTGCCTCACTTACAGATATTTATTAGCAAGTAAAATTGAGAGTCCACACACTGTGCTCTGCAGGCTCAATAAAGACTCCATCTCTATTTTTAGGTGATTTAATAGTACCTTCCATAAATGTTGGAATATTGGAATATTCCATAAACTATTCACCCAAGACAAAGGCAGCAGGTTGCTGCTAAGCATACAATGGACTCCAACAACCGAGAATCCTCTTCATTATCTGCTGAATGCTGAATTGTTTATGCATCAAGTTTAGGGTACCATCCCTAACCAAGAAGAATCTAGGATACCTTGAATTTTATACCTAGTGCCTACAAGGGTCTGAATGGCTCTTGCATATTCCTAATTAACCTGAATACCCTGAGCACTATTAAAGTCACCAGTATAAACTCATTTCTAAAATCCATTGTGGCAATTAAAAAAAAACCTGCTAGACGCACTAAACAAACTTCATTTCTGACATAAATTATGCTAATTCACCAAACCTTAGATTTTGTTCTGAGATCAATATTGCTGCAGAATTTGGAATAATTGCCCTGAAAGTGTGGTCTTTGATGGAGTGCTAACACATTACCTTGGAGGATTTGGGGCGACTGAATATCCAGTGGTCTAGATTAAAATGAACACACACACATATATTTTCTATTTTTACTGAAGTATCACAAAATAAATGTGAGACCACATGGTTTAAGGTGAAAACTTGTACTCTCATATCGAGTTCTCAACTAAGATTATAACAGAATTTATGTTTTTCAAAAGGCTGGTTTATTTTTGTCTTGTTTAAAGTTTCACTAGCAATTTCTAGTTTTAAAACATCTGTGTTAGAAAATGTGGCAAATGTAATTTTTCTTAATTACAAGTTCCAAAGTTTTGTGGATGTTGTTTAATACCTGATCAGTTTTTATAAGGATATCAAGGAAACTTGGAAAAGAGGTGAATTTTTGCTTATAGATTGTGTATTGCAGTACTCCCCTACAAATTTTATTTTATATTATTTAAATTCTTTGGGATCCCTGGGTGGCGCAGCGGTTTGGCGCCTGCCTTTGGCCTAGGGCAGGATCCTGGAGACCCGGGATCGAATCCCACGTCGGGCTCCCGGTGCATGGAGCCTGCTTCTCCCTCTGCCTGTGTCTCTGCCTCTCTCTCTCTCTCTCTCTGTGACCATCATAAAATAAAAAAAAAAAAAAAAAAAAAAATTAAATTCTTTATGCATTTATTTACCTCTTGTGTCCTTTATCTACCAAAAATTTAAAAATCTTGTTTAAAATCTTCTCCATTGGTTGTAATTCTGTCCATTTCATCTTAAAGTTTTTAATTTATGCATTTGGTGAGCTGTTATTTTATGCATACCACTTTATGACTGCTAAATTTACATTGCAAGTATATATTTGAACAATAAAACATGACAGTTTAATTTGAATCATCTTTCATTCAGCAGGATGTAAACTTTTGGTAATTTATTATTAATATTATTCAGAAAGGGTACAGGGTTGATATAATTTCTGAAGACTTGCATGCTTAAGACCTTATTTTTCTTCCTTCTCACGAATAATGGCTTGACTGTGTATAAAATTACTGGTTCGTAAGCCTTGTCTGTTCTAGTCTTCCCTCCATTATCTGCTGGCACTTAATTTTTCTTCATTTTGAGGTAGCTTGTGTTTCTTTTTTTTTATAATAATAAATTTATTTTTATTGGTGTTCAATTTGCCAACATACAGAATAACACCCGGTGCTCATCCCGTCAAGTGCCCCCCTCAGTGCCCGTCACCCATTCACCCCCACCCCCCGCCCTCCTCCCCTTCCACTTCCCCTAGTTCGTTTCCCAGAGTTAGGAGTCTTCCATGTTCTGTCTCCCTTTCTGATATTTCCTACCCATTTCTTCTCCCTTCCCCTCTATTCCCTTTCACTATTATTTATATTCCCCAAATAAATGAGACCATATAATGTTTCTCCTTAGCTTGTGTTTCTTACCTTGTTTTGTTGGATTTTTTGTTTTTGTTATTGTATTCTACTCATTCAAAAATGCCTCCAGCAGGTGCCTAGTTGTGGGTTCCTTTCTTACAGTTTTTTTTTTTTGTCTGTTTTTGTTGAAAAATGTGAGCTTTTTTTTTTAATTTTTATTTATTTATGATAGTCAGAGAGAGAGAGAGAGAGAGAGAGAGGCAGAGACATAGGCAGAGGGAGAAGCAGGCTCCACGCACTGGGAGCCTGATGTGGGATTCGATCCCGGGTCTCCAGGATCGCGCCCTGGGCCAAAGGCAGGCTCCAAACCGCTGCGTCACCCAGGGATCCCCCAAATGTGAGCTTTTTTTAACCATACTTGAGTACTTTCTTGAACTCTTTTTCTTTTAAACTAGGTCTTTATTGCATTTGGCTCTGATGTTCCTTTGTTTTGTATCAGCAGATATGCCTATAACTCTTAAATTAGACTTTTATTCTCTAGCTCCATATACAGATTCCTACCACATTGTTTTCATCTTTTTAAATTCTGAGAAAAATCTCTCAATTCTGTCCTTCCCAGCATTTCAATTTTCAACAATGTTGGATCTGCTTTCTTACGTCTAATGAGAATTTTAACTTGATTTTCCAATGTCAGTGTCCTTAAAATCCTGCTCTGTCTCCACACTCACCTTGTCTTAACTCACTGCTTTGTACCTTACTCTGAAGTTCTATATTCATCTCCATATTTTGTTGCTGTTATTACGGCTTTCGGTTTCTATTTTATATAGACTAAGGCACAGCTTCTGTGTCAATAGAGATTCAATCATTCATTCAACATTTATTTGCTGAACACCTTTTTCATGCTCAGTAGCACCTTTATTAGTCACAGACATTAAATGAAATAATTACACAAATAATTATATACTGACAAAAATCACAGGGTGCCCTGAGAGTATGGAATAGAGGTCTACTTTAATCTAGAGGGTAGAGGAAGGACTCTTTGAGAAGGTAAAACCCAAATAAAGAGTAGCAGTGAGCTAGTTAAAAGAGAAATTAGGTGAGAGCCTTCCAGCTAAAGTGCGCAGCCAGGAAACAGGTAAAAAAATTCTGTTTCTTTCCATGGTGCAATTTTTCTGAGTTCTGGATAAAATCTCTTTTCTTTGATCTGCAGGATTTCTTAAAGATCATGTGTTGGCATATTCTGTTTGTTCTTGACTGAGGGAAATTTTTCTCTGGACCTTGATCAGGGCACAGAGCCTACAAATAGGCCTAAGTTCAGAATTCTGTCCATTTTGGTGGTGGTGGAAATCTTTTCTCATGGCAAAGTTCAATCATGAGCTAATGCTAATGTGTTTATCTCTGACTCCAGTTGTCCCATATAACATGATCTTTCTGGACTAGATGGTGTTTCCCACTCAAATTGCTTGACGTGGCTGTCTAACTGAAATGGGCTGCCAGCTTTGTTTGGGAGTTAGGTGCCAAGGCTCGATGAGTCAGGGTCAGCCTGGATGGAGACATTCTCCTTCTCTTTTTTCCCCAGCAAGTAGAGCTGCTCTGTGTCATGTAGCAAAGCAGGAACAACCCACTCTCAATGACGTTATAGACAGAAGACATTCCTTTCAAATTCTGGATCAAGGTCATTCAGCACTCTTTATTTTGGGGTCATCTGATCATTTTGTTTTGTTTTGGTTATTTTATCTTCTGTGTATTTATATGTATTTAGTGGTATGTAAGAAGTTGTGACAGATGCTATTTTAAAGTAGAAGCCTTTGGATATATTTTTAGTCTGCCAAATTTCTTGGAACTATTTGATTTTTAAAGCCAGAGATTCTTTTGGTGAGTTAAAACATTTTAGCAGAAAGAAAAAGCATGTATGAAGTTTAGATCAGCATTTTTATTAACTAGTACTTTTATTGTCTGATATGGACCTGTGGGGACTTGGGGTCATATAGAGAGATGGTAAAGAGAACACTGATCTGTGTGTGTGGAATCCCAGTCCTGACGTTAAATGTGACCTTCCTGGAGTCGCATTCCCTCTCTGCAAAAGGAGGTACTCAGAAAGTCAGTGTTTTCTGAGTTGTTCGGCAATGTTCTAGGGCTCCAATCCAAAGATACTGAATCTGAATTTTAACAAGACTCCAGGTTATTCCTGTACTTGTGAAAGTTTGAGAAGCTCTGATCCAGGAGGTGTCTGTGGTGCCATCGGGGCTCCTCTCGGAATGCAGGAGAAGGAAAGAGAAGAGATTTAGGAGAGACTGTTTTCTTCACTCTGCTCCCTTTAACTGGCCACAACCAGGGAAGCTCTGCTTCTTCCCTTTAAAGAAATTTAATTACCAGTGCCCAGGTATTTTCTTTTAGGAAAGATAGATCCTTCTGCAAATAAGAAAATTGTATGATTAGATGATCATCAACATTCTTTTAGCTTAAAAGTTTCACGCCTACACTTTCTTTCAAAGACAAGAGAAAGGCAAATTTATTATAGCTTTGGAGGAAAACAATTAATACAATATCAAGCATACAAACTTGATTTCTTGGAGCCCACATGGGATTAGTTTGAGATACGGCTGTCAGAAACACAGGAGAGGAGACCCTGCTTTTTGCAAGGGGGAAGAAATTGATCCTGTCACACCCCTTAGGCCCAGAGGACAGCCTCTTGCCTGGACACCTACAGAACTCAAGGTAGGAGCAGGATAGTTCCCCTAGTATTCCCAGCCTCCAAGCCAAGGTTTTGGAAATGTCAGATTTTGGCATAAGTCATAGAATGTCACAGGGTAAATTATTTCTGCAATGGCAGGGTGTATTTTTACTCCTTTAGCAAAATGTATTATTGATTCTTAACTGGCAAAAAAAAAAAAAATCAAGTATTCATTTATCATCTCCCCTTCCTCTCAGCAATGCCACAATAATACTGTATTACAATCATCCCAAACTCAGTGTCTTAAAAAATTAATCTTTTATGAATAATTCTCACAAATCTGTAGGTTGACTGGGAGAGTCACTGGCCTGAGTAGGACTTGCTCATTTTCTGAGGTGTATTGGCCCGTGTCCAACGGGGGCTGGCTGGTCTGAGGGGGGCCTCTACTGAGATGAGTCAGGTCTCCACCCCAAAGGTGACTTAAGTCTCTCACATCTCTCTGCTAGGCCAGCCTGTGTGTGCCTGTTATCACAGGAAATTGCAGAGGAGCAGGGAGGAAGTAGAAATGGGCAAGTGTTCTTCATGCTTCTGTCTTCCATTCGCTAACTTCCCATTGGCCTATACAAGTCATATGGCCAAGCTGAGAGAGAAAGAGAGACAGAGAGAAGAAAATTACAGGATAAAGGGTGTAGATGCACAGAGGTCATTAATTAAATTCTATTTAAATCAATTAAATGAAATATGAAGCTACCACACATGATCTTAAACAGGAATTTGGCAGGAATCCAACTGTAAGAAGTACAATTCTCACTTACAAAAGGAGCCCTGGAACAAAAATATGCTAGAAAGGTGGATCTCAGTGAACCACAGCAAGAAATGATAAGCACTAGCACAAAGAGGCTAGATTGATGACTTTTCAATATGCTAGTTACGTTATGATAGTATAGAGAAAAGCATAAGGCATTTGTTCTATTTTTTTCCTATTTCTGGTTTGGGAGATACTGTGTCCTTTCTCTTTTATTAATTCACCAAATAAAAGCTAAATATATTATACCCAAATTATTTATGGTTAATTCAGCTTTACTAAGTACCAGTGTGGCATTTATGTGTGACCAATTATCTCTGCCAACCCCTTCCTCCATGGTCTACTTAGGACCTCCTGTTGTGTTCTACCTTTCATGTAAACATTTGAGAAAGTCATGTGGTTAACAGTTACTGCAGGATGCAATTGTCTCCTGACTCTTTGACAGTGAGAAATAATCTGCATGACCTACCTGCCCCTTTGTCCCAGAGAAAGCTTTGCTGGAGATGTCCAGACCTGAGAGAGAAGAATCAGCCCAAAATCTGTGAGCCACGCTAAGTACAACAGTAATAACACAAATTAATTTGAGTCTTGTTTTCCCTCCTCTTGGAGCTGGGAGCATATTGGGTGGGAAGGTTAATACAGTGCAGTCTTATCTCCTCTGGGCAATTCTGCCAACTTGGAATAGTTTTGCGTTTCCTCCCTGGGAAGGAAATGTGCTCTGCCATAGTGATAAGGAGAATGGCAAAGAGGTCAATTCAGAGAGATTAGGATGCCTACCAACTGCTCCCCATGCTGCACAGGGTTATTATAAATCTGGGAAGTGAGGGGTTCAGTTAATTTTAGTTCTGAGTAACTCAGTCTCTATGGGGTTCTTTTCGGAGATGCAAATGACTCAACAGAACCTTGTTAAAAAGACTTTATTCTGTGCATCCAGGGAGAGAGCCCACATGTGATTTTTTCACAGGAGACAACTTAGTATCAATTGAGCCAAAAAGAAAATCAGACTTCCATAACTTTTCAAGAGTCTATTGTAGGGGAGGAAAAAGTTTTCCCTAACCCTCTTAGGATTCCTGACTAGGTCTGAAAATTAAACTGACAAAGACTGATTAGCAGAGGAGAAGCATACAAACTTACTTAATATAAATTTCACGTGACAAGGGAGGATTCTGAAGGAAATGAAGAGCCGAAGAAATAGTAAAACCAGAGCATTTTTATGTTAGGTTTGATGAAGAGTAGACAGTCACGTAGAATAGCATAGTAAACTGGGAGAGATTTAGCAAGGCTGGTTTGACCAGATTCTTCTCCGAGTTTCTTTGTCTGAGGCAATAAAGATGCTCCTTTCCTCCAGTTGTAGGTAGGGCACCCCTCCTATGAGGGTTTTAATGGCCAATTTTAGGACACAAGTTGGAAAAAGGTCAGAGTGGCCTTCCTGCTTCTGCTATTTTCTCAAACTCTTTCAGCTGAAATATTCAGTATGCCAAGGTGCCATATTTTGGGGTGGCATGACCTGAACCCAATTCACTATCATGCTCATCTCCCATGCCTTTGCTAAATTAGAATAATTTTGTTCCCTGACTTGGTGAAAACGAGCAAGAATTGGTACAACTCCCTCCTAACCATTAATTCGATGCTGTTATATTTTTCTTTCCTTCTTTTTTTTTTTTTTTTTTTTTACACTGGTGGCAAAGCAGAAATTCCCACAGGCCTTGAATGTTAATGAGGTGCCAAGGAGTGCTGACAGGAACAATGCATAGTGAGAAGAGTTCACATCTAACTTCTGAACAGACTTTCCTTGAAAAAATACCTTACTGTTCCATAAGAAATAAGGAAGAGGAAACCCTCGGATAGATCCTGATTATTGGCTTCTGTCTCTTGCTCTCATATGGCTCTCCATTTCCTGACCTCTTTTCTATTTTTTCTCCATAGCTCCAATTGCTGTCTACAGTCCTATATGAAAATGTCTTTCTCAGCTGCCATGATTAAACTCTACTTTAGTCAAGAAGTTCTTTAAGATATTCTGCAGGCACCCGTTGTAGGCCTCCTACAACGAATGAAATGTAATAAATAAGTAAATGAGTGAATAAATGAATGAATGGATGAGTGAGTAAATCAGTGGATGAATGCACAAATGAAGTGGGCTCCACTCTCTATAGCCAACTCCAACAGAATGAAAGGAATGAAGAAACTTCTGTTGTCCTCAGCATGATGGCATTCCAAAGTTAACTTGGGTTCAGACTTCCCATAGAATTACGGGAACCATGATCATGTCGTTCATGGGCTGGTAAGCTTTCAGATGATTGGCATCTCAGGGAAGCTCATAATTGCCTTTCCTCCACAGTCTCTCTGTACCACCCTCTCCACTGAGGGACAGAAGTCATTCTGGAGCAGTGATGTCCACTAGAAAAATAATGGGGGCTGTGTATGTAATTTTACATAAAAAAAGATTTTATTTATTTATTCATGAGAGACCGAGAGAGGCAGAGATATCGGCAGAGGAAGAAGCAGGCTCCCTTTGGGGAGCTTGATGCGGGATTCTATCCCAGGACCCTGCGGTCATAACCTGAGCCAAAGGCAGATGATCAACCACTGAGCCACCCAGGTGCCCCAATTTTATGTTTTCTAATAGCCACTTGTTAACAAAAGGAAGAATAAACTGTGCTATGGGTTGAAGTGTGTCTTCTCCAAAAAAGGCATCTTGGAATCCTAGCCGCAGTACCTCAGAATGTGACCTGATTTGGGGGCATTAGACATTAGAGTCTAGACCTTGGACATTAGAGTGGGCACTAATCCAATATGATAGTTGTCCTTATAAAAATCACAAATTTGGACACAGGTGTGGAAAGTAGATGATGTGAAGGGAACTCAGTGAGATGTCAGCCATCTGCAAGCCAACGAGGAAGGCCTAGGCAGATCTTTCTTCCTTCACAGCCCCCTGAAGGAACCAATCTAGCCAATACCTTGATAGTGGACTTCTAGCCTCCAGGACTGTGAAACACTGAATCTCCGTTGTTTAAACCACTCAGTGGTATATTGTTACCAGCAGCTGTAGCAAACTTACATGCAGTGAAAACATTTTTAAAAATTATATATTTTATTCAACCCCATATATCAAAAACATTTTTCCTAATTCAGTGTGTATTTGACAGAGCACCTCTCAGTTTGGATTCACCACACTTCAAGGGTTCAGTAACCATGTGTGGCTTGTGGATCCCATAGCGGACAGCATGGGTCTAAGATGAACTGAGTCCTGAGGGGAAGGATCCTGTTCCCCACTCCCCCAAGCTGAGTGAACACAGACCTACCACTCCAAGGAGCTATACAATTGGGAGGCAAATGGAATTTGGGGAGTTTAACTTGATGTCTGAAGATGGTAATTAAGAAAAAACAAAAAAGCTCTTCCATTTTTTTTTTTCCCCAGTAGTGTGGTTCTGCTTATAAACGGTGTATGTATTTTAAGTCTTGGCAATTCGGTGTGTTTCCTACTTGGGCAAATTGGCCAATTCAACATTATTACTTTAATCATACAAATGCAGACTTTATAAGTGATTTACCATAGAAACTGAGAAAAAACCCACCTCCCTCCAACTAAAAATATAACAGTCTCTATAAATATGCACAACCATATGACAAACAATTTCTGGGGCACAGTGCTACATTCTATTTCCTTTAAAGAAGTCAGTATGGTGGATCTTGAGCACCATTCGCAAGTGTGAATTCTCCATTTGCATGCCTACTTTGAACCTGCTGGGCAGTGTCTTCATCCTTGGGTCAACCCATCATCTGTCACTTTTTAATTTGTTTAAAGATGCCAGAAGAAAGGAGTGATGGGAGAACCCATTTCTGATATTTGTCATCTGCTTTCTTTCTATATCTTAAAAACAAACACTGACAAGTTAATATGGTTGATTATGTCAAATACTTTCTCCAAGAGAAAGAAACACTAGATGAGATGTGATATATGATTTGTAATAAGAAATATATGGTCTTTGTATCCATTTCTGGCTCAGAGCTCTTAAAACTCTTGGAATTTCCTAAATGAGGAGAACAATAAATGTGTCTTTTGTCATGTTAATAAGGTGATTTCTGGAAAATACCTAAAGATGGTGGCTGGTTATCAGTGGAGCCAACCCTGTGAATAGAGGGCTGGAACTTCCAGTCTCATCCCCTGACCTCTGGGGAAGGGAGAGAGGCTAGAGGTTGGAAACAATCACCCATGGTCAATGATTTAATCATCTTTTGTATAGAATGAAGCCTGTGTAAAAACCCAAAAGGAGAGGGTTTGGAGAGCTTCCAGGTTGGGGAACCAGAACACTGCCATATGCCCCTGAGCCAGGCCCCAACTGCACAAGGACAGAAGTTCCTTTGTTCAAGACCTTGCCCTTTGTATCTCTTCTTCCAGCTAGTGATTCCTAGCCTTTAATATGCTTTGAGTAAACTGATAGCCCTGTGAGTAAATAGGTTTCCTGAATGCTGTGAGCTTCTCTAGCATGTTAATCAAACCCAGAAGGGATTCCAACTAAATAGCCAGTTAGTCAGAAGTCCAGGAAACACCCTAGACTTGCAATTGGTATGTGAAGTTAGAGGAGGTGACAGTCTTGTGAGACAGAGCCCTTAACCTGTCAATCTGATGCTATCTCTGGGTAGTCAGAATTGAATTGAATGGGAGGACACACAGCTTGTGGAGAATCACAGGGTGGTGTGGGGACCCCTCCACCCTGTGCAGCCTCTCCCCCACTGGAATTGGTATCGCAATCAATATAGGGCAACTAGCAAAACTACTCATTAATAGCAAGGTTCTCCAGTTGTAGTCTAGTGGAGGAAAGACAGTTGAGTCCCGTCCCATGTGATTGTGAGAGGAATGTGAGCATTATAAGACTGTGTTGAGGAATGTCTGAGACAAGCCCTGATGGGGCCCCCTGGAGGGCTGGCTATATGCATTCCTCTGTCTACCTCCTTTTCCTCAGGCTTCCATCCATGCTCCTTTTTTCTTCGTACTCTGTATCTTCTCTTTGGCATGCTCTCACTCATTTCCAAGGCTTCACTTACCATGTGTACTGATTTCACCTGAAGATTCCTGAAACTTTCTCTGTTCCTGGACCAGCCTTTGACATTCTAGAAACTTCTATCCAGTTGCATAGTACACCTTCCCAAGCTTTTCCTCCTTCCTGCTTTCCTTTCTTAGTAATGGGGCCCATTTACTTCTGGGAAGCCAGGGATCATGAGGGACTCCCTCCTCTTTCTCATGCCCCACCTCTGTCAGCCACTGTGCCTTGTGCATGCCATTGCCTAAATACCACTTGAATCTGGTTCTCTCGAGTCGCCAGCTCCCCACCCCACCTCCACCCAGGCCATCCTCATTTTTCCCTAGGATCATGCAACAGCCTCATTATAGGCCATCTGCCCTGATTCTCACCCCTTCCAATTTGTTCTCTAAGCTTTAGACAGAGGGATTTTCCAAAGGGACAGATATGATTAGGTGCCTTACTATTTCCATCCTTTGCCAGTGCCTGACATCAGAGTGTAAACCCTATGGTCCTTCATGTTGTGGCCTCTCCCTAATTCTCTGGCAGCGCTGTCAGGTGCCTCTCGATGTCTGGTTCTATATCAGTGGTTGTTAAAGTGAGATGCTGGGTGAGCAACATCAGCATCCCCTAGAAACTTGTTAGGAATGCAGATTCTAGGGCCCACCTAACACCTACTGAACCAGAAGCTCTGGCTCAGCATCCTGTGTCACAAGATGGTTTGCTTCCAGGAGACTGTGATTGAACTCCAGTTTAAGAACTGCTATCAATATTAAGAACCACTAGTAGAGATCCTCAGTCATGTCAAATAGAAAACAAATCAGGACTTAGTAAGGGGAGACTTTATTCCAAAGGATTATTGCAATGTTGGGGGGCAAGGGGAGAAGGGCTATCGCAACGGGGAGAAGGTTCTGTCCATAAGATCTGCCAGCATCTCCAGGGTTAAGCAAAAAGGACCTTTATAGAGAAGAGTGAACAAAGCTAGGAAGAGCTGGGTATGGGGAAGTGGGATGAAAGGCAGGGACATGACAGGACGATAGAACTGGGGGTGTTTTACCTTGAAGATAATTATTCTCAGAACAGGAAATTTGGAGGGTCTGTGCCTGGCCTTGTCTAGGTAAACAAGGAGGTTATTTCGAGTTTTCTCTGAGTTTTATGGAGAAGGTGCTTCTTTGCAGTAGGCCATTCTGGAAGACAAAAGTGTGTGTTGGGGGGATTGCTTGCTGTTTTCCACGAGCTCATTCCAGCTGTGTCCACACTGAATGTTGCCCTTCACCCATGTTCTTCCTACCATCCAGAGCCCACCTGCCCGGTTCTCTGCACCTACTCTCTCCCTACCCTTCCACATTTATTGGGTCCTGGTGTCATCTTAACTGAATCTCCTCTCCTATGCTGGGCTCTACATATGCCATCTACATTCCAGGTCTCCAGTCCTAACTCAGTGCCTGTCACCTGGCTGGAGTCAATGTATAATAAACAAATGAAGGAAAGTAGAGAAGTTTCTGGGAAGATATGTTAATTTAAGAAGCTCTCTTAGTGTTTGATAATAATCCCTCAAGAACTCTTTTCCCCCCTTCTCTGCAGTTAGAAAGCAGTCAGAAGTGTCACATTCCCTCCTGAGAGCTCTGAAACCAATCCTAAAATGGCTGCCATTTTATTGACCTCACTGGAGCTCTCTTTTTCCAAGCTCAGCTACTTAGCTGTGGTTGTGTGTGTGTGTGTGTGTGTGTGTGTGTGTGTATTTTAACATTTCTATTGTGCTCTTCAGGGCAGGATAGAGGTGTTACAGCATTCTAATGTGTTACCAGGCTGCAGATAAGAATTTAACAGCCCGTGGGAGGGCCAATTAGAGTCAATTATAATGTAATTGAACTGCCTTGTATTCCTTGTCTGTATAGAACTTCTTTCTGCAAAGATTATGCTTCTCTTCACACTGTGTTGGGGCAAATCTCAGCTGCACAGATTCACAGGAAATGGTTCTGACCCTAGATCCTGGAGTAGAGTTTCATGGAGGCTGAAATGTTCTGGAAGATGAGGGACAGAGAAACTCAGCTCAGTTCTGTTATTTTGAAAAGGTAAGGAAAGAGCTGACTTTCCTAATTTTTCCCGTTTCTTTTTAAAGATAAGATTGCTGCTAAGTTCTTACATAGAATTAGGGCATAAATGAAATACTTCACAATCCGTGGGAAGTTAGGACATTCAACCAGTTGAAAGGAAGGACAAAGAGTGAGGGTTACGATCTCTACATTTTCTCCATTGTTGGGTGTTGGAAGTGGTGCCACTATGGGAGGATTGATGCTGTCCTACCCCACCAATATTCCCCTGGAGACTGGCCTTTGGACCATTGGAGAGGGGAGCCTCTGGTTATATGATTTCTCCTTTCTCACTGCACTCAGCCACCATCATATCTCAGCTTTGAGATGTAATGGATATGGATTCCCAAAGGCTCCAGTCCATGATTGGTTACGTAGTTTCCCTAGTGGCAGAGTCCTCCTATTGTCTCTCCCTCTTTCCCTACTCAACTCTTTCTGCTTCTTGCTCCTCTTTTCTGGTGTTATATATCCTAATAAAATAATGTAACATACACCTTCAGCCTCACCTTCAGCCTTCTGATATACCAGGGGTAACATTGATTACACTTGTGAAAACAGGGTAAACAAAGCAGGTTTTGATTGATTTGTATGTTTTCCCATTTTCTAGAAAACAGTTTAGTGGACTGAGAGCCCAGTCCATGGCAGAGGGCTTCCAAAGTGATAAAATTAAAGTTATGTGCTGGTCCCAGATATAATGCTATTTGTATACTCACCAGTTCCCTTGACTAGTAACAGGTCTGCTGCTTCCACGTCTCAAGAAGTAGCTTAAGTGAAAGACAGTCTCCCCTTTAAGGGCTTTGATTAATTAAAACTCACCTGATTAATTAAGGCCCATCCAGAAAACTTCTCTTTACTCAGAATCAACTATTGGCTTGCAACTTTAATGGCATCTGTAGAATCAGTTCAGCTTTGCAATATTCTGTTGGCTAGAAGAATGGTATGGATTCCACCCACACTCAAGGGGAGGAAATTATGCACAGACAGGGGTGCTAGAAGGTGGTGGTCATTAGGGATGATCCTAGGGTCTGTCCCTCACACTGAGGAAATCCAAGGCAGAGGCCTGAACACAACATCTAGATTAGGTCACAGTAAGACACTGGTAAAAATGATGTCCTAGTGGGTCAAAGACCTGGTGTTTTTTTCTGTTTCCTGGCTTACAAAAGATCTATGATTTTTGCATGAGCCCATCAGTAGAGAGAGAGAGAGACTCGGTAATGATGATTATTGATAAAAATTACTCAAAATTTAGATAAAAGGTGGGTGGCTTGCTTTTTCAGTGTCATACAGAGGTGCAGGCCCACCTAAGGATTAGGCAAACGCATGTTCTTTAACTCACAGTTTGCTACTGATTAGAGGTCCCAGAATCATTGAAGCTACATGCTATCATGCAGACTTTTTTTCAGTAAAAAAATGCAAATTACTTTCAATCAGTGGAATGGATCATCTCAAAGATTATGGCTTATCACCCTTTTGGACATTAACCATCTTTGTAGGTAGCCTATCCTAACCTGCCTATATTAACTTGGCTATGAAAACCTATCTTTCCAAATGTTCTTTGGACTGGTTTTAACACCTTACTATTTCTCTCAGTAATTAATGAGTCAAATAAATCTTTGACGTGTTCATCTTATATTTGCCTAAGCATTCTTGTGTCATTTTTTGAAAATCTAACAATGGGATGGAATTTTTCATCAAGCAGATAGGAGAATAGAGTTTGTTTAATTGTAACAAATAAAGAAAAGTGAATTTTTTAACCCAATATTGTGGGGTACAATTCACAGCCTTGGCAATCCTCTCAAATTACGAGAAGAAATTAATTTCCTTGCCACACTTTTTTTTGGGGGGGAAGGAGGAAATAAATCCACCCATAGCGACCTAACTTCTTTCTGTGCACTTATAAATGCCTGATCTGTGGTCTGCAGATTTGAGAGCATAGTACTTAACTACCAGATATGGTACTGATGGTAGCAGTGAGTCAAAGATCCATTGTGAGGGCAAAGCATACAGGTCAAAGCCCCCATCACAAATGCTCTGCTGAGAAGCATCTTGAATTGGGCACTCGGATATGATGGAATTCCAACAAAATCCTCCAGTTGCTCAAGTGTGATTTAGTCTAGTTCTTGATATATACAGTGTAATCCAATTAAATAGAAATTTAATCTAGTAAATTTATCTATAAATATATATGCCCTTTATTATGTATAGTTGATATTTTAGCCATTATATATAAATGCATAGACACATGCAGGTATGTGTGTATGTGTGTACATACATACATATATATGCATATGTTATGATAATTTTGACTTCATGCTACTTGCATCTTCACATTTACTTTATTTTTTTAAATTTATTTTTATTTATTTTTATTTTTTTATTTTTCACATTTCCTTTAGAACATAATGCTTGGATGAGATATGACACCACTGTACCTGTTGCCAAGCCTGGTGTTAGATGGCTACTTCCCAAATCCTTGGTCTGTGTGGCATAAGATGTTTCACATGCAAGTTATGGAAAGAAGTGTTGTTTCAGGCTGAGCCCTGCATAGGCTTCTTAGTAGATACTGTGGTGCCCCACACAGGAGACTGTCTGCTTACCTCAGGGCTTAGCTATTATTAGAGGTGTTGATCAGTTTCGAGCACAGAGCTGCCCCTAGGCTTCTTACCAAGAGAATAAGCTCAATCAACAGGACTGCTTTGCCCAGAAATGTGTGGAGATTTTGCCCCTTACCCTAAAGTGGGGACAGCCCAGAGCCAATAACTGACTGACATCAGGGCGCATAGCTGGTTCCCCATGCGTCAGTGGCAGATGGGTAACCCTGTGGTGGCATTTTCGCTCCAGACTCCTAGCAGGATCAGGCTGAGGCCAAATTCCAGCTGACATCACTTCTTTTCTCAACTCCAAACCTGACCCCATCCTGTATCCCATTCTGGTCTTCTGTGAGCACACCCCAAGAAAGTCACTTGCACAAGAATCCCCCTCTTGGGCTCTGCATTCAAGAAGCCCAACCTAAAACTTTCTGAGCCTCTTTTCCTACTATGAGTCATCACTGAATGTTGCCTCTGTACCAAAGACAGTGCAGCCTCTCAAATACACGCCCTAGGAGAGATGCCCAAAGAAAAAGGGAAACGATATATTCCACCTAACTGAATTTCTACCACTTTACGCCCTGAAACTATCTAATCAATAGAGGCTTGTGGAAAATAATTTTGTGACATCAATAAAATGGGGGAATTCCCTGGACTCCAAACCAGAGGACCTTATTTTTCAGCCAGGCTCTACATATAACTTGCTGTGTAGATGCAGCAAAGTCATTCAGGGGAGGTGCATTTTTATTACCAGTACAATCATCCAACTGCCCTGATCACTTTGCAGATTACCATAAGGGACCCATGGGTAACGAATGTGAAAACATTTTAGAAACTGTCAAATGGGTTTATTATTCCAGAGTCTCTTGTATGCAAGAGAAAATTGCAATTGAACTTAAGCAAAAAGGCAACTGTAAAAGCTCATCTCTCTAGGAAGTCCACAGTATGAGGCCTGTAATTAGATTTAGGAGCTCAGTCATCACTGGAATTTTGTCTTTCCTCTAACTTCTTGGCAATTCTTACTTCTTTTTAGCTTTGTTCTAAGAAAGGCTCTCTGCATGTGGAAAAAAGTTGACTTCACTTAGCATATCTCCATTCTTACAGCCTATCCAGGTCTTAGGGCATCCTCAGAGCTTATGCTCCAAGGGAAAAGAGGACAGTTTTCTGTATAACTCTGGTAAAAAATCATGGGGAGAGCTAAAGAAGCAGGCTTGGGCACATGCCCATCCCTGAGCCAATTACTGGGACCAATGGAAAGAAATACACAATTTAGACAGAAATGGGCTTTATGACTTTTTTTTGAGGGTCATGGAGTTCAGCTCCACCAGAGCCATATAGAACAAATAGGAATGCTGTGGAATGTGAAAGTGATAATTTTCCCAAAAGACAGAGATCAGATTGACAACCATATATACACTACAGTATTATGTAAGTTAGAAGGTATAATAATCATCAAGCAGAATATATTAAACTTTTATTGATATCTTAAGACCATTGATAACTAATCAACCTTTCTGGTATATTACTGTCATACTTCATATGGTGAGTAAGGTTGTTAATATATACACCAAATTGCCTCAGACTCTTAAAATATTGTTGAATGATTATGTCTGTATTTGTATGTAGTTTTTATTCTCTTCTTGCCTGTTATTGAAGTTTTAATACACTTGCTTCAAGTGCCTCTTCCATACAATCTACTATAGGTCAACAATTCAGAAAAGCATGTTAAAATAGAACTTTGTGTAAAATAAGAGCATGTCAGTTTTGAGAGAGATTCTCTTCTCTAAGAAAAGTCCATGGATATTGTGACATTTTATTTCATTGCTTAGAAACATCTTGTTCTTAGCTGCTCTGAACTGAGACTTCTGGTCTTAGGGACCAAACTGCCCTTTCTACCTAAAAATATTGTGAACAATAAGGAATCTAGTTTGGGTATCTAGAGTTTAGGGGTTCTTTTCCACTAGTATGGGATCAGGTGAATTAGGGCAAGTGCTGAATTCAGAATGAGAAGACTGATTATCTTTCTGGTTCTTCCACTTACTGGTTAATCAGATTAGTTCAGCACTTTTATTAAAGCACTTTTTAAATACAAGGCACAGGGATAGACATTACAGATATAATCAGTTTCCTGTTGCTAGATAATCGTTCACCCCAAAACTTAGTAGGTAAAAGCTGCTGTATTTTATTTCCTTGTGATTCTGTAATCTGGGCTTGGCTTGGTGGTTCTTCTGCTGGTCTCACTTAGAGTCTCTGGTGGCTGTGGTTGTTTAGAGGTTACCCTGGGGTTGTAGGATCTGGAGAACTCCAATCACAAATCTGGTTCATGCTCTTCTTCAGGTCTTCTTTTCATATAGTCTGATCATACAGTAGCCTAGCTCAAGCTTTATTACCACATGACAACTAGTTCAAAGAATGACAGTACCATAAAGCAGGAGCATATCTGCTTGCATCATGCTTGCTCATGTCTTACTGGCTAGTCACATGGCCAAGTCCATACCCCATGCTAGTGAAGAATGCACAACAGCAAAAGCACCAGGAGGTGAGTTTCATTGAATGCTGCTGAATTAACAGTCTGTCAGTGGTGGTTCTAACTCAAAGTGGAATCACTAGAACTCCAAACAACCCTTCAGGGTGAAGTAGAGAAGCCTCACTTAACAAAAATTCCAGTCACTAATATTGGGCATTAACAGTTAAGATTTCTACTGAGAAAAGTGTTCCACTGTGAAGAGTATATGTATTTTAAAGTCACTGGACTATATAAGCTCTTGAAAGTTAAACATTTTATGATTTTATGACTCCAGGAGTTCTTGAGCCACTGAGTTGAGCTGTCCTTGGATGATAGCACATACTCTTATCTATTCTCCTGGCTACCTGCCAAGATGGATGCAATGATGTCTCCACGTCGCTTAGAGGTCTTCAGCAGACACACTGAAGACATCCCCTGAATTTCAATTCCTTTTCTGCATCACATCCTGCATAGGAAATACCTCCTCCATTCAGAATACTAATATCCATAATTATGAGCACTTATGAATTTAAAGGCAGGTGTTAACATTAAATAAATCAGTAGTGTGAACATATATTCATTTGAAATGTGCTATCCTGTGTATGTGACTGTGGTATTACTGTTTCCCTGTCAATAGCACATGCTGTCTATTTTATTTCTAAAATTTCAGGTATTTAGCATATAATAACTTCAGCAGGTATTAATTATTGAACACTTATCATGTTCTGGGCACCATGCAAACACATTTCATCTCATCCCGTTAATCTTTACAAAACCCTTACAAAATTGGCATTATTATTATTCCCATTGAATGAACAAAGGAGGATCCTGAGGCTGGTAGATGATCTAAATCCATGCAGCTGAGCTAGTGACATAGCTGGGATATGAACCCAGAACCTTTAGGCCACAAAACCAGTTTTGCAGTCCTCTCATACTTCACCCATTATTTTTGTGATCAAGAACCTAACCTAAGATGCAGGGGTTTAGTGCATAGAAAGCAACACACCTGTCTGGACAGACCTGAACTCTTTAGCTATCGCCTACTACTTGGGCTCTCAACCTTGGCTGCATATTGAAATAAACCAGGGAGCTTTAAACAAATGCTAACACCTGGGTCTCACCTTCTTTATTCCTGATAGACATTGGCTTTGGTGAAACCTGAGCACTGGGCTCCTTGAAAGCTTCCCAGCTAGTTTTTACTATGCAGCCAAGATGGAGAACCACTAATTTAGAGGGATCACCTATATGTCCATGCCTCTGGAAGCCACTTGCAGGACCCTGACTGTTCCATGGCCTTGCAGATAATACTCCTGTATGTAATGTTCTTACTTTTTTAGTTCTTAAAAACTCCTAATCATACTTCAAAACCCAAACCCAGTAAACAAAAGGAAGTAACCGAGGGAAAGAAAAATCATGCAAACATTCAGACCAGCATTATATAAATGTCTGGGCTCGTGATTATTAACTGCCTCTTAGGGTTTCCTGGTACACTCCCCTCCATATCCTGACAGCTTACATCTGAAGAAGTCTCAATTTTTAATTCTTAGCCTCTACTGTCTGCCCCAGTCCTTCTGGGGCCTATTTTATTTTATTTTATTTTATTTTATTTTATTATTTATTTTTAAAGGTTTTATTTATTTATTCATGAGAGACACACACACACAGAGAGGCAGAGACACAGGCATAGGGAGAAGCAGGCTCCATGCAGGGAGCCTGACATGGGACTCGATCCCGGGTCTCCAGGATCATACCCTGGGCTGAAGGCAGCGCCAAACTGCTGGGCCATCGGGGCTGCCCAGGCCTCTCAATTTTAGAAGAGATGTTCCAATCTTACCAGTTCTTGGGTATCCACTTGCAGGTGATTGGGGAAGAAGGAATGATACTGCTGTTTCAGCCTCACCCTCTTTGATGATGGTCTAATCAGAGAGGAATTCAGTGAGAATGTGCCATGGGCTGCAGTGCTGGTAGCAGCAGTGAGATTCATGTGAGATTCAGTGAGATTCACCTTCCTGGGAGGGTGCAGTTTGTTGAGTTATTAGGATAAGGGCAGGGTACTTTCATCCTATATTCTAAAAACTATTTGGATTTTAGGGGACATGAAGAAAACCAAGAAAAAGCTGACAAATGGAAAACCACTGCAGGGAAAAATAATGTACATATATCAAGCATCAGACTCCAAAGAACTTAAACTCTCCCAAGTTCTACCTTATATATTAAAACCTATTATGACTTTTTTTAAGAATGAAAATAATTAATTAGCACTTAATGGTTATACTTGTTTCATCTCACCAAGTAAATTGCAAGCTTCTTGGGAACTATATTTCCCACTGTATAACGATGTTGGCATCATCCTCATCTTCCTCATAATTAACAGTTATATAGAACTTACCATTTGCTGGACATCTTCAAACAGTTAAACATGCATGATTATTTATATATTGTATGCTTTATAATAAGCCTATGAGGACAGTTATTGTAACTATCCCCATTTTACAGATCCGTAAACCAAGACATGGAAACACTAGTTGATTTCATTTACTGACGGGTACTCCACTAAGTTGGGGAGTGGAATCCCAAGGAATCTAGCTCTGAGGTCTAGGCTCTTAACCTGCACACTTGGCTATTTTCTGACATAGTTGAAAAAAGCAAAGACATTATAGCTGTTATCAGCATGTGATTTATGATTTCTTTGTATCTATTGCACTCAAGAATCATATGGCAGAGAAAGATCATTGCTAAGATTTCAAAAGACCATCTAGAGAAAGTATCTTCCTTAAACATACATATGTAACATGTAAATCTATAGATGAAGGTGAAGTATCAACGGTGTACGCTAAAATGTTGACAGAGGTCATTTGGGGTGGTGGGACTAGGGATGACTGTTGTTTCCTTATTTGTGCTGTTTTGAATTTTTAAAAATATTTGTGACATTTAATATTATAAATTTCTTTTTCTTTTTTTAGTGGGGAGGGGTAGAGGGAGACGGAGAGAGAGAATCTTAAGCAGGCTCCACACTCAGCAGAGAGTCCGATGCAGGACTTGATCTCACAACCCTGAGATCATGACCTGAACCAAAATTAAGAATTGGATACTTAACCTATGGAGCCACCTAGATATCCCAATATTACATATTCTATATTATGTGTTGCTATTTATATAATATAATGACTGTTTTATATAGTATACACAGTATGCATTGCTTTTGTTATGAGAGAGTACAGAGGTAGCTTACAAGAGTTCAGCCTAGTATGAACTTCCCTGTAAACCCCTTACGATGTCCTAATCCTAGAGAAGTCAGAAACCAAGCTTAGAGAGTTATGGAAAGAGGAGCTGGACAGGAAAATAAACTTCTGAATATCTCCCCTCCATTCTGGTAGGCCTAAGCAAAGACCTTTGACAGATACAAGAACCAGACATATTAATTCTTATATAAAGTATGGGAATTTTGATGATGTAACTGTGACCAGGTAAGTCATAGGGCCTGCTAGTTTGTTTATCCAGTGGCAAGGGAACAACTACTACAGAATAGGTGGGGGTGGGGGCAGGCAGGTGGAAACTATGGGACAAATTTAAGATATTTGGCATTTGCTTTAGGTTTAATAACACATGTTTTTTTTGTTGTTGTTGTTTGTTTGTTTTTTTAAAGCCTGCTAAAAGGGTTTTGGCTTCTTTTCAACAATTTCTGGATATGGGACTGATATATTTTTTTAAGATTTTATTTATTTATTCATGAGAGACAGAGAGAGAGACTGAGAGCCAGAGACACAGGCAGAGGGAGAAGCAGGCTCCTCACAGGGACTCAATCCCAGGACTTTGGGATCATGCCCTGAGCCGAAGGCAGGTGCTCAACTGCTGAGCCACCCAGGTGTCCCCGGGACTGATATTTGATCAGATTTTGGCATTATGCTGAGATAGGCCTTGATGAAACTTAGATTTACTTAGTTAATATGTGTAAAAACATGATAGGGAGGTGGAAAAACTGCTCAGCTTTGTTGCCACCAAGAAAGACTCTTGATATAGAGGGTAAGATTTGAATGTGGCCTTGAAAGATGAACGCACAGGTAGTATATCAGACTAGTTCGATGCAAGAACTTAAAAACGTTAGAAAAGCCTAGACTGAAATGCAATGTTTACTACTTATTAGCTGAGGGACCCAGGATAATCTTTTCCAATCTAAGTTGAAAAATGGGGATTTTTTTTTTTTTTTTAAGAGGGAGAGAGAGTGAGAGGGGAGGGGCAGAGGGAGAAGAAGAGAGAAAATCTTAAGCAGGTTCCATGCCCAGTGCAGAAGTGGGGCTCGATCTCACGGTCCTGAGGTCATGACCTGAGTCGAAATTAAAGGTTAGCCACTTAATCAACTGAGCCACCCAGGCTCCCTGGAATTATCATTTTTTTAAAATCACACATTCTATTGTACATGATTAAAACAGTAATTGGGTTACATATAATGACATAACATATATTATTATTGATTATGGTTTAAAATAATACCACAAGCATCTGTCTCAGAGTTTAGGAGTGTTAAGAGGTAATAACTCAAACTAATGTGCCAGGCATAGGGCCTGACTATTAGAATGTTCAGGAGGTGGCAGGAGCTGCTACCACCACCAGAAATTGGCCAGACCATAAAGCAGGGAGTGAGCAAGTAGAAGGACCAGCAGGTGGGGGATGTGCTGATACCGCACCAATCCTGCCACAGAGAATGAGACAGCCTCTTTGAGATGGTCTGGTAAGTGGAAATGGAAACCAATGAATAGAAATGGGAATGTCAGAACTGAGAGCAGAATTTTGGCATCTCCCTCTAAGTCCGCACAGCCTCCTCCTTGGTTTCATTTGCATCCCTCCATCTCTGGAATGATGCCCCTGACAGCACATTATCCAGCTTTCCAGAGCAGGTCAGAGCCAGCACAGGGAAATGGAATGGCCCTGCTAGCAAGTAATGATGGTCCCCACACAGCCTTTTACGTGGGAATTAATCTTTTATTAAGAGAGAAAATTAAACCCCGATGCTTCAGGGGCTCTTTGCTCCTGGTTACAAGAGCCCCGGGAAGCACTAGCTCTTCTCCAGGGCCTCAGCCAAGGGCAGTTTTCTTCTAACAATTCCTTTGGAAGCTGAGACTCTCTGAGGGCCAGTACTAGTTTTTGTTTGTTTGTTTTTGTTTTTCTGGTATATGAATGAAGAATTTGAGCACAAAATATACTGTTGGCTGCTTCGTAAATCCTCTCTTTCTATGCAGACTGCTGAGAGAAACTCAAAGTTTAGGTGATGCTGTAAAGCAGACAAGCAAGCTTGAAAAGGAATTTGGGAGCTGAGGTATGTATGTTTGTGCTCCTTTGAGAAATTGGAGCTGTGTGTGTAACTTGGGAGAGAAAGTGCACTTAGGCTTCGGTGGAGATGCTGGGGAAGGAGACGTTTTGATTTATGTGTCCAATATATGTGAGTTGAGGGCCTGCTGTGTGCAAAGTGCTATCTGGGGCCTGGATTCTGTCCTGGAAGCCCTCATAATCTTATGGTGGTGAGAAATCTCTCATATAAGAACCATGAACAGAGCCAGGATGTTTCTTGAGCTGGTCAAAGTGCTGAGTGAGAGGCAAGGACAGGCAGAAGGTGATGTCCAGGGTGTGATGATGGGGCAGGCTGGACACACACAGGTCTGTCCGAAAAGCTGGATGCAGACATAGCATGGAGAGAAACATGAGGAGGATAATTGAGGACGAAGGAGTAGCCCGTTGGCAAGACATAGTCCAGTGGGTTTTGTGGCTGCTGAGTACCATTCTCTAAGGGGTGGAGAACTAACTCATAAATGGGAGCAAGGCTTCTGGAACTCCTGAGGAAAAAACTTGGTGGAATTAAAAGTTATTCTAATGCCTTTTTGGAAATAGAACTCTGTGCACATGTAAAGTCAGGACTAGGTAGTGGTTGAGAGTGCTAGGTGGGGAGATTAATAGAGGCTCAAAGCCCAATACTGCCATTTCTTAGCTGGCTGATCCTGGGCATGTTTTTTCAATACTCTGTACTAAAAGACTAATAAATACCTTTCTTGCAGGAGGAGAGAATTCAGTGAGATAGTCCCTGTAAATACATTGTACATTACCTGGACACATGCAATAGTTCTGATACTGTATTATTATTACCTGGCTAGCTCCGCTGGCATCCTTAAGGTAAAGTATCAAAATCATAAACATGTAGCTAATTTATAGCATTAACAATTTTGCTCCTTCCTTAATTTGCAGTCCTGGTTTCCAGTTCATAAACCATACGTGTGAATTTTTGGAGAGATTTAGTAGCTGGAAAAGGAGAGAATTGGGAAGAAAAGAGTCCTGCGGGCCAAATAGACTGATCTTGTTGGGTTCTGAGGCCAAAAACTGTACACAAATGAAGAGGTTTAGAGGGAATGGATTTTTAGCACAACAGAAGGTAAAACTTCTCACTATCAAGGCTATTTTTTAGAAAGGAAGAAAAGGAGGTAAGATAGAAGGGGGGGAAGGATAAAGAGGGATGATAGAAAGAAGGAGGGAGAAGAAGATGGTGAAGGGAGGAAAGAAGAAGGGAAGTGGAAGAGGAAAGAGAAAGGAGGGAATGAGGAAAGGGAGTGGGGTAGGAGGTGGGGAGGGAAGGAAGGAGGGAGGGACAGAGGAAGGAAGGAGGAAATGGAGGAAAAGGCAAAGAAGGGAGGGAGTGAGGGAGGGAAGAAGAGGGGGAGGAGGGAAGGGAGGGAAGGAGGAAGGGAAAGAGGAAGTAAGGAAGAAAAAAAGGAAGGAGATAAGACAATCATGGCTTTGCAGGACAGTGAGAGTGGGACAAGTGACCCCATCTACCATTCCTCCCAGAAGTATCCAAGCCTAGAATAAACACCCACCAGATATTCCCGCATAGATGGGCACTTGACTGAGTGGCCTTTAAAGTTTTCTCCCAAGTCCATCTTTTTATGAAACTTTGGATTCGAATAATGTGGCTGCTAGAGAATTCAAATATGTAAAATGGACCTTTTGTTGTTTTTTGTTTCCTTGCAGCTATTCCTTCAAATCCCAGAGGGCAAAACTAAAATGTTTTCTGAAGTTGTTATATGCATAATATTTAAGGATTCACAGTTCCATGTCCAAGGCTGACAGATATACTGTTTCTTTCTCTCAAATTCTTCGAAACACATGACATTTCTGATCTGATCCCTCTGGAGTCCAGCCCTCACTGAACAGTCACAAATAGTTTCTTTATCAAAAATAGCAACCAAATGAAATTTTTCACTTATTACTGTAATATTAGGCATAAACACTCATTTTCTTAGTGAAATTAAAAAAAAATGCCCCTTGTCCTTGGGAATCTAGACCTGTCCAGCATGTGTGAACAATGTTATGCCTCTTTCTACACAGTTTGATTTTTCCCCATTTAAAGGAGCAACTTTATTTATTTATTTATTTATTTATTTATTTATTTATTTTTTTAAAGGAGCAACTTTAATTCCAACTTAGGTTTTAGGTCTTGCATGTCCTATTAATTTGACTATGGAAATTTATTATTATTACATTTGCAACACTTGTTACATTACTGCCTTTAATTGCACTTGCATTTGCCTACTTATTCCAGAATTCAAGGACAACAGGTATTCTTGATCCTCTGAGGTAGGTTTATTCAGAGAAGCACAGCTTAGATCTCTGTCTGGACTGGGCGGTTGAGCACCTGGCATGTTCTGCTATTGACCATGCAGATTTGGGAATGCTTATAAGCACTGGCATTTATTGTTATTTTATAGATATGGGATGGTATCTTATTTCTTCCTGGATTCTATGGCTAAGGTGTGTGTAAGCCACCACCTCCCTGGCTTTGTAGTAGCACTATGTTATGAATAGAAAGGCTTTCTGCATTGGCATGGTCTATTCTATTATCAATCAGCACATTTTCTCACAAGTATGTTTTCCTTTTCCTTAAAAATATATAGTCAGAAATAATAAATGTTGTATAACTTTATTTAGGGATATTTGTTCACATAGAAAGAAAGCCAAGGCATGCCACAAAGGAGCTTTCTGCACAAAAGGAAGGAGTGCCCGAGTTTGCTCTGAGTTATGAAAATTGATGAGGTGAAGAATTTCCACTAGATTTTTATTTAAGAGAAATACAAGGTGGCTAATTTCAAACAAATAAAAAAGAATGTGTTGCTTTATGAACCTTGCAAATGGGCAAATGACCTTTAATATGTGGAATGACTTTGCTATGCTAGTTGAAAGGCAGGATCAAAAGCACTGCTGGACCTTTCTGGAAGAACATGTTGGATGAAAGGCAGGATTTTGAGGAGGATGAACGGCAGGATTTAGCCAGGTACCAGTTTCATAAAACAAGGGTTGGGGTTTCACCAGAACAGAATGTGGATTGGAGAAGGCTTCAGACATCCCTAGGTTGGGTCTCCTTATTTTTAGAGAAAAAGAAATGAAGTCCCAGAGATGATAAAGTTTGTAAAGCTCATCGGCAGAGCATGAAAGAACCTTGGTCTCCTGACTTTGGCTTAGTGGCCCTCCTGCTCACTAGATAGAGGAGAAATTCTCTCAGATATGCTCAGGACCCCACAGATTCAACTTGAGTCTAGAGCAGCCTTCCTGAATGTGAGGGCTGATATTTGCTGGGGAGGAAATGCTGCTTCCTCTTGAGTTAACTCAGGCTGGAGGACCACCCTGGATGCATTCTGGAGAGCTCGCTCTCTGACCCTGATGCTGCAAGGGCTGGGTATACAATTGGTATCAAATGCATGGTTGTTGGATGGCTGCATGCTTGCTGTTCTTGTTACATGCTTCTGTCATAATGATCATAAGAAATCAGTAATTTTATTGCCTACTATGCCCATATTAATCTTCATAACACCTCATTTTCTTCAGGGTCAAGTTCAAACTCCCTTCCTTCTACTTGGCATAATATCATATACCTTAGCCTTTCATGTATCTCGGTTGGAGCAATATTTCAAGCCCAATATTCAAATCTTACTTCTAGTATGAAAGCTTTGGTTAGTCTAAACTTAGCTCTTTTTTTGTCTGAAGTCTCATTCTATAGAGCCTGTGGTCATGGTAGTCAGGATGTGCTGTGGAGTTCACAACTCCGGAAGCAATCCTCATGAGACAAGGAATAGGAATTGGTGGCACAATTCTGGGTGCATTCCGCAAAAAGTCACCAGTGAAATTGAACCCCATTTGCCCAAAGTGGTCATACAAGGGCTTTCTACTACAAGCAGCTCATAATCTATCTTGGAGTGAACCTTTTCTTCTTCCCTCCCTCACTTCCTAACCCTCTTTTGTGCTTCCTGGAGTTACTTTCCAGATATACTACCTGCACCCAAGTCCTTGTTTCACAGTTTGCATTTAAAGGAACCCAAAATAAGATACCACATATTGAAATACTTCAAAAACATGCAGTGCCCAGGTTAGAACTATGCACATCATATGTGCTAAAATTATACAGATTAAATAAATATGGATGAATGGAAAATATGCCCTATATCAAGATCTATTTTCTGTCTCCTATGAGGCTGTCAGATCATACTGAGCTTTGTATTCATGCTTAATAATAATACAGAAGCTTCAGAGTCACTGGTCATTCCCAGTATGATTCCTTTGTAGCCCTTTGGTGCCCTTCCTAGATCTCCTTGATAAAGGAGCTACTATGTTGGCTTTCACAGGGGCCACTGCTCTAGAGAATTGCCCTTGGTTAAGGAGATCATGTCTCTCCTCCAGAGGCAGTCAATGACGGGCTGATGTGGGGGTAACACAAGGCTAGTTTCCTTGCCTTAGATGGGGCTCTGTGGTGAAATTCGCCCTCCAGAGTTCCTTGTGGGATCAGGCTGGAGCTAGATACCATGTCAGCTCATACCACATTGTTCATCTGCTATCCCTGCCCATCTTCTTCCTTTAGTCCCCTTCACCAGAGAACTCTGCCTCAATACATCCCATGCATCTGAATTCCCATTTCTGTTTCTGCTTTCCATTGATCTTCCTTATCCTCCAGGGCTTTTCCTCCCAAGACCCCTGGACAACCTGATACTGAATTTCTCATGTAATGTGACAATTCATATATTCAATAAATTTTGGAAATTTCAGCTCTGCCACAAGGTATGACTGCCCATTATCATTGTTTTTAACCTCTCTCTATTAAATGTTTAAGAATGGTGTTTGGCAACTCTTTCAAGAAGTAACCTTCTTTGGTATAGACCTGTTCAGTACATGGAATGACTTGACCGTGGAATTTCTCTAGGACTCATAAATTCACTTTCTTGGGGAAAAAAGCATGACTTTTCTCTGTTTCTTGCCATAGAAATTTTACTTCAACATTATATAGAATGATATTTAATATAGCTCAGCTTATAACTTATAAGAGACCACTTTGAGGTTAAAATATTTTAGCTGCCCTGTTGCTTTTGCAATTGAAAGGAGCGGAGTAGCTAGAAAGATCAAAACCAACCTTTTAAATTCCCCAAGGCCTTGTTTAATGGAGTGTATACAATCAAATTTCAACAATCCATGGCTAGATTATCTATGGCAGTACTTCTCAGACTTTAATGTGCACATGAATCACCAGGAGATCTTGTTTAAATGTATATTCTGGTTCAGTAGGTCTAGTGTGATGCCTTCAATTCTATGTATGTGAAAATCTTTCATAGGATGGTGATACTAATTGTCCACAGACTGCACTTTAAGCAACAATGTCTTACATATTTTTTTTGCTCCTGTAGTGCTCCACCGCCCCCCACAACACCACCTAGTAACCATATAGATAATATAATCTAGAGATAAGATTGAAAGTCTGACATCGAAGCCCTACGTGACTATGTGCCTAAGCAAAATTGTCCCCCTGGCCTCTGGTGATAAGCTCTGACTCTAAAGACATATAATGATGTTGTACATGATCAGAAATGAGAAATGTTGATTTTGGTAAATTTTGTTTTAGGTGGGTTCAGGTTGAGGCTAGATTTCTCCTGAATACACATTCTTATCTAGCTTTCAGAAAGGGATGCCATCTTTAATGCTAACACAAGGAAAATAAACACAATCAATACTGGTATCATAAGCAGTCTGGTTAATAAAAAATACTGATTGCACCCTACCTAGCTTGCTCTTTGGGGCTACCACTCCACAGTGGAAATTCTACTCTTAGCTCCTATAATAGTTCCCCGAATTCCAGGCTTTATCTTAAACATGAAATACCGAAGTCAAAGCTTATTTTACTATATTTCCTGAATATATATTTCCTGAATATAGTCTAGGCCTGAAGCAGTTTATTTCTCCTAAATAGCTAGTCCATATTTCCAAGGCATAGCTGACATTCTGAGAAATATGCATCCTCAGAAAACATCCTCCTGTTTGTGTTTAAATAATATAGACCATTTTTATACCTTTACAAAATTCTCAGAAAAATGAATATGCAGAGTGTTCATAAAATTAGAACATCGCACACATAACATATTGTTTCCTCATGGGAGGTATTGAACAATAAAACTAGATGAAATTTTAAGACTTTCTAATTTCCCCAAAGACCAATATTTTATATTTTCTATATTTTTACTCTAAAATATTGAAGATTGTTGATGTCAGCAAGAATGGAAGGATCTTTAAAATTCTCTCTTCCATAAAATCTACAAAAATATTGGTAATAAGTAGTTAGAATCAACATGTTCATAACTTTAGAAATTAACAGAAGGCTTGCAGTTATATGGGAAGTGTTTTTCCAATAATAATGGTTGGATCACAGTAAAATAGTGAGCCTTATTTTTGGGTATTTTAACTTTCCCTGTTGCCATCTTCCCACCCTTAAGCTCTGTGGTAACTTGTTGCCTGGAAAACTTACAGCTCATGTTCATAGTTAAATACAGCAGCCTTGCAGCAACTAGAAGAGAAACAGGGTTGAAACTCCTATAAACTTAATTCCTATAGATTATCATTATATGATCTGTCTAGTGGTTCCCTGGAAGATGCCACTTGCAAGACAGTCTTTATTTGCCTTGACTTAGACCTCATATAATGCAAAAAAAAAAAACAAAACAAAAAAACAAAAAACAAAACAAAACAAAACCCAAAAACCAAAACCAAAAAAGCAAAAAAAAACCTTTTTTGCCTGGCAATGTTTGTCAAAAACAATTAGAGGTAAAGTGCCTACTTTGGTGTCTGTCTGAAGCAGTAGATAACAGCTGGAGAAAACCATGGGCTAACTGAAAAGCTGGGAAAAGAGATATCCACAGGGGTTTTGAAAAGCTCATACACATGATCACAAGGATTTAAAAGTTAGGTATATGTGTGGTGATATGTGTATGTTCAGGAGAGTCCAGAGAAAGCCTTTAGTTCTTACCTGTGGCCTACCTTGAGCCTCACTGTAAGCATAAAGTGAAGCATAAGGTAGAATTGTCAAATCCCTGTTTGAATACTGAGGGTATTCCCCAGTAGACACACTGAGCCCCTTAACAAAGTCTGGTAGACTTACTGGTTTTATTTTTTATTTTATTTTAATTAATTAATTAATTTAAGATTTTATATATTTATTCATGACAGACACACACAGAGAGAGGCAGAGACACAGGCAGAGGGAGAAGGCAGGCTCCATGCAGGGAACCCAACGTGGGCCTTGAACCCGGGTCTCCAGGATCACACCCCTGGCTGAAGGCGCCGTTAAACCACTGGGCCACCAGGGCTGCCCAACTTACTGGTTTTAAACGTTTAAGGAAATCTGTCCAATCATTAACTGACCATGATGCTAACTAGGCAGAGACTTCAGTGGTCACAAATGAAAAAGAATAGAGACTTAACAGAGTTAATTCAGGGAAGCCATTAGACTAACAAACCATTACTGCAACCATCAACCACCACTATGGCAACTACAACCACACACACATTGACACAAAACAAAACCTGGTAGTAATAGCAAAACACAGGAAGAGATGAAAGTCTAATTTTCAGAGTTGCCATATTATTTTAAATGTTCAATTTCAAATAAATTATGAGACCTACAAGAAAAAAACCTGGGAAAGTATGATGCATAAGTAGGAAAAAGAGCTGTCAGTAGAGACTGTGAGGAAGTTCATGTGTTGGACTTACTAGACAAAGACTTGAAATCAGTTATTTTAATTATAGTCAAAGAACATATACTCTTTTGGAGTCCATAAGGATGATGTCTCACCTAGTAGAGAATATCAATAAAGAGGCAGAAATTGGGATCCCTGGGTGGCGCAGCGGTTTGGCGCCTGCCTTTGGCCCAGGGCGCGATCCTGGAGACCCAGGATCGAATCCCACGTCGGGCTCCCGGTGCATGGAGCCTGCTTCTCCCTCTGCCTGAGTCTCTGCCTCTCTCTCTCTCTCTATGACTATCATAAATAAATAAAAGTTAAAAAAAAAAAGAAACATTTAAGAGGCAGAAATTAACTAAGAGGAACAAGTAGAAATTCTAGAACTGAAAAATATAATTACTGAAATTTAAAATTTTTTTTAAAGATTTATTTATTGGGATGTCTGGGTGGATCAGTGGTTGAGCATCTGCCTTTGGCTCAGAGCATGATCGCAGGGTCCTGGGATTGAGTCCCATGTTGGGCTCCCTGCAGGGAGCCTACTTCTCCCTCTGCTTGTGTCTCTGCTTCTCTCTCTGTGTCTCCCACGAAAAAATAAATAAAATCTTTTAAAAAAGTAAAAAAAAAAATTAAAAGATTTATTTATTTACTTATTTATTCGTAAGAATATTGTATATATAATGTAATATAATTATGTATATATAATGTATTTTGGTTTACAGCTCTTTTTTCTCCTATCTGATTCAAAGGATACCTGCTTCCATCAACAACCATAAGTCTGTGTTGATGAACACATGGTACCTAAAGGTGTAGTTTATATGATAGTCATGACACAGAAGATCAAGTGGAGAACCAAGCAATACAAGAGCAAAGTTTTGGCATACTATTGAAATTAAATTTGTGTGAAAGCAACTAGATTGTTATAAATTGTTAATTATAATCCCCAGGGCAACCACTCAGAAAATAATCCCCAAAAATATAGTAAAGGAAAGGAAAATGGAATTAAAATGATAAAGTAGGGATCCCTGGGTGGCGCAGAGGTTTAGCGCCTGCGTTTGGCCCAGGGCGCGATCCTGGAGACCCGGGATCGAATCCCACATCGGGCTCCCGGTGCATGGAGCCTGCTTCTCCCTCTGCCTGTGTCTCTGCCTCTCTCTCCCTCTCTCTGTGTGTGACTATCATAAATAAATAAAAATTTAAAAAAAAATGATAAAGTAGAAAATATCAATTTAACACAAGGTAGCATTAATGGGTGAATAGAACAAAAAGATATATGACACATAGAAAACAAAAAGCAAAATGCAGCAAATATAAACCTTACCCTGTAATTACAACAAACAAAAATGGATAAACACTCAAATTAAGAAGCATAATGTCCTGAAAAAAGAAAACCTGATCCAACTATATGCTGTCTAAAAGAGATACACTTTAGATTCAAAGGCACAAATAGATTGGAAATAAAATGATATAAAAAGACATACCATGCAAAGAGTAAGCATCTTTTATATGTAAAAGATATGTGTATTGGCTATAATATTGGACAAAACAGACTAGGGACAAATAAGGATATTTTATAATGATAAGATCTATACCTCTAAAAGATATAAAAATTTTAAAAAAAATAAAAGATATAAAAATTCTAAGCATATATGCACAGAAAAACAAAGTCCTAAAATATGTGAAGCAAAAAAAGTGATAGAACTGAGGACAGTACACAATTCAGCAGTAATAATTGGAAACATCAATACTCCACTTTCAATAATGGATAAAACAAGTAAACAGAAGATCAGCAAAGACACAGAAGACTTGAACAACACTATGCACTAATTAGACCTAACATAGATATGTGGAACACTCCACCCAACAAGAGTTTAACACACATTTTCTCAAGTGCATATGGTACATTCTTGAGGATACACATGTGTTCTAGGCAATAGAACAAATCTCAATAAAAATAAAAGGACTGAAATCACATGTAGGTTGTTACCTGACAACAATTAAAGGTTGTTACCTTTAATAAAATTAAAGATCAAAAACAAAAGGAATTTGGAAAATTCACAATTATATGTAAATTAAAGAATACATTTTTAAATAACCAATGGGACATAGAGTAAATCTCCAGGAAAATGAGAAAATACCTTGAAATGAATGAGAACAGAACCACAACATACCAAAATTTACATGATGCACTGAAAGCAGAACTTAAAGGAAATTTATATCTATAAACACCTTTGTTTAAAAAAAACAAAAATCTCAAATTGACCTAATCTTCAATCTTAGAAAACTAGAAAAAGAAGAGCAAAACTCAAAATGAGCAGAAGAAAAGAAATAATAAACATTAGAGAGAACACTAATGAAACAGAGAACAGAAAAACAGAGAAAATCAAAGAAATCAAGTTTATCTTTGAAAAGTTCAATACAATTGACATACCTTTAGATAGATTGGCCATGAGAAAAAAATAGAAGACTCAAATTACTAAAATCATAAATGAAAGCGATGACATTATTACTAACTTTAGAAAAATAAAGACCCTGAGAAAACACCATGAAAATTATATGCCAATAAAATAATCTAGAGGAAATTGACAACTTTCTAGAAGGACCTAAGTTAGGAAACTGACTCAAGAATAAATAACAAAATCTGAATAGACCTATAATAAGTAGAGTTGCAGTTAGTAATAAAAAAAACTACTCACAAAGAGAAAAACAGTATCAAATAGCTTCACTGGTGAATCAACCAGATGTTTAAAAGAGAATTAGCAAAAATAATATAAAAACTCCTGCAAAATATAGAAAAGGAGATAACACTTACTTCCCAATGCTCGAAAAGACATTATATAAAAAAAAAACACAGCTATAGACCAATACCCCTTATGAATACAGATTCAAAAATCCCCCCCAAAATACTAGCAAACTGAATGCAACAGCATATAAAAAGAATTATACACCACGACTAAACAAAATTTATTCCAGCAATGCAAGATACCTTCATTATGTAAAAATCAATTAGTATAATGCACCACATTAATAGAATAAAGGATACAAACCACATGGTCATATTAATAAGACAGAAAAATAATTTGACACAATCCAACAGACTTTCATGATAACATTCAACATAAAATATAAGATATTATGATAAAGGGTATCTATAAAATCCCCACAGATAACATTATAATTAATGATAAAAGTCTGAAACTTTCTTTCCCCCCTAACATCAGGAACACGACAAGGGCATGTGCTTTTGTCATTTCTACTTAACATAATACTGAAGTTTCTAGCTTGTCCAATTAGGCAAGAAAAAGAAATACAAGGCATATAGAATGTGTAGGATTAAGTAAAACTACATTCATAGATGACATAATCTTTTTATAGAAAATACTGAGATCTACAAAAATCCATTAGTGCTAATAAGCAATTTAGCAAAATTCCAGGATACAAGATCAATATTCAAAGATCAATTGTATTTGTATACACCCACAATGAATGACCTGGAAATTAAATTATGAAAACAATTCCATATATAATAGCACCATTAAGAAAGAAATACTTAGGAATAAGCTTAACCAAAGAAACTCATACACTGAAAACTTAAAAACATCATTGAAGGAAATTAAAGAATACTTACATAAATGGAAAGATGTTTCAAGGTCACAGATAGGAAGATTTCAATGTCAAGACGGTAATATATCCTAAAATCATATGGCAATTCAAGGGACAAAGAATGCTCAAAACTCTCCTGAAAAAAGAATGAAGTTGGAGGACTCGAACTTTCCAATTAAAAATTTAATACAAAATACAATACTTAAGATGTGAGTTGTGGCATAAAGATAGACATAGAGATAAATGGAATAGAACTAAGAGTCTACAAATAAACCCATATATTTATGGTCAACTGATTTTTGTTAAAGGTGCCAAAGCAATTAAAAAACTGATGTTTTCAAAAAATGGTGCTCATATGACTGGACCTTTACACCATATGCCAAACTTAAGTCAAAATGTGTCAAAGACCTTAAATAAGAACTAAGATTTTTAAAACCCTTAAAGGACAATATAAGTGCAAATCTTCATGACCTTGGATTAGGCAATAGTTTCTTAAATATGACACTTTAAAACCACAAGCAACCAAAGAAAAGGTGGGTGAATTAGACTACATTAAAACAAGCAAGCAAGCAAACAAGAAACCTGTGCTTGATAGAATATGATCAATAAAGTGACAAGATATCCCACAGGATGGGAGAAAGTATTAAGAAATAATCTATTAAGGGTCTGGTGTCTGGAATATATCAAGAACAATAGTAAGAAGCCCAGTATGGGCAAAAGATTTCTTCTCCAAAGAAGATATATAGATGGTCTCTAAGCATATGAAAGATTTTCAACATCACTAGTTTTTAGGGATATGCAAATGAAGACTACAATGAAATACCATTTCACAGCAAAAAGATGTCTACAATAAAAAACACAGACAAGAACAAGTGTTGGCAAGGATGTGGAGAAATTAGAGTCATCACTCATTGCTGCTGGGAATCTAAAGTGGTGTAGCTGCTACGGAAAACAGTTTGGCAGTTCCTCAAATGGTACATGTCGAGTTACCATATGGCCCAGCCATTCCATTCCTGGGTACATGCAGAAGAGAATTAATGACATCAATTCACACAAATACTAGTAAATGAATGTTCATAGCAGTTTTACTCATAATAGCCAAAAAGCAGATGCAACCTAAATATCCATCAACAAATTAATAGATTAACAACTATAGTATATCTACACAATGGAATGTTATTAAACTATATAAAGGAATAAGGAACTGATACATGCTATAAAATGGATGAACCTTGAAAACATGATAAGTGAAAGGAACCGGACACAAAAGGCTATATACTGAATGACTCCATTTATAAGAAATATCTGGAATGGGGAAATCCATAGAAGACAGAAGATGAATCAGTGGCGACCAGGAGCTGTGGGAAGGAAAAAAAGATGGTGATTGTTGCTGGGCATGGGGTTTCTTTGTGGGGAGATGAAAATGTTCTGGAAGTGAGGTGATGGTTGTACAATCTTATCAATGTGCTTGAGACCACTGAGTTGTATTTAAAAGGGTCATAATTTTTTGTATGCGAGTCATGTTTCAATTTTTAAAGAATCAATGTGAGTTCACAGAAAAGGAGATACATGAAACTTATTGTGAATATAAAGAATATTGCAAACCCTGATATAATTGATTTTGGAGTCGTTTCTTACCATTCTGTTACTCTGATACCAACTATTGGCATAAATATTTGAAGCTGATGGTGAAAAACATTTATACAGTAGTGAGGCTGCATTTTTCAAAAACAAGATGAATAGAGAATTTGCATGCCCAAAGCTAAGAATTCGGGAGGAAGAAGTGAAACCTGGGAAATAGATACATACAGACAGGAATAATATCATTTTGAATGAGTTCAGCACTGTTGCTTATGGTAAGAAAAAGTTTGAAATAACAGTGAGAGAAAAGAAAGAAGAAAGGAAATTTGCAGGAAATTTAGATTTTAATTTGAGAAAACTTCTATGGTCATTCTCATTATTTCTTAATAGTGTGTGTAAATTCTGTCTCCATAGCAGTAGCCTCTCCAGTGAGTCATGACTGTATCATCCATTAGGGCTTCTCAAACTCTAGTGTACGTTTGAATCACCTGGGACCTTGTTAAATGTAGATGCTTGTTTGGTAGGTCTTGGGTAGAACTTGAGATTCTGCCTTTCTGAAGAACTCACTGCTGATAATGCTAATTGACCACAGGTTATCACCCTTCAAGTAGCAAGATTTTAACATAACTTTTTTGTTCTTCTCAGTACTGTGCTTAATAAAGGCCACCCAATGGATAGATGTTGAATAAATAGATGACTTTCTATGCTGTGATAAATGTCTTTCCTATTTATATTTTCCTAGGCACACATAAAGATTAGGGAAATTGTAGCACATCATAACATGAGGAAAATATTGTGGATTCCATCAGATATTTCTTTCCTGTATAATCTCAGAGCACATGCTGCTGCCAGATTTTTGCGCGTAAGCAATATGAACTGCAGTCAGCTGTGAAAGTTTACCTCCCTCATACATGGAAATTACTTCAATAAATGTTACTTGCATAAGTGAGATTGAATGTAAACACATAGATGCCTAAGCCTCTTGCTTATCTCCATCTCCGTACGGGTAACCATAGCTGAAAAAGTTGGAGCATCTCATCATGGGCCTTTTGACCTACAGGCAAGCACAGCATAGAATCCACTGTCCTTCTTCACACCATGAATTGCTTCATGGAAACTTCTCTCACAGAGGAAGTACAGAACCTAATGAAGTCTGTTATCTCCTTCGCTATTTCCTCTTAGGTTAGAAGAAAATGACACTCTATGTTACTCCAGATTTAAAATAGTTTTTGCCAAATAGAATTTCCCAGGCCCATAAGCAAACAAGGCAGGCAGGACCAACCTGTTTACTTGAGAGTTAGCCTCTTGAGGACAGGGTCTTAAGCCATTAGTTATCAAAGCAATCATTCCATAGCATTTATTGAACATCTACTATGTGCTTCAGCACTGTCATGGTTTCTTTAATCATCACAATACCTGAAGAAACATAAAATTCTTGAGAAGAAGGACTTTGGCCTGTTTAACATAGTACATCTAATAGCTGGAATGACGCTTGATACATAGCAGGTATGCAGTAAACATTAGTTGATTGATCAAATGACCTATGAATTAGATAATGTTCTTTTAAATATTTTTAAATTTAAATTAAATTTAATTAACATATAGTGTATCATTAGTTTCAGAGGTAGACTTTAGTGATTCATCAGTTACATATAATGCTCAGTTATCATTCCATTAATGCCCATCACCCAGTTATTCCATCCCCCCACCAACCTCCAATCCAGCAACCCTCAGTTTGTTTCCTATAGGAGTCTGTATGGTTTGTCTCCCTCTCTGCTTCTATTTTTCCCTCTCTTCCCCTATGTTCATATGTTCTGTTTCTTAAATTCCATATATGAATGAAATCATTTGATATTTGTGTTTCCCTGACTGACTTATTTTGCTTAGCATAATATCCATCCACATTGTTGCAAATGGTAAGATTTCATTCTTTTTGATGGCTGAGTAGTGCAGTGTGTGTGCGTGTGTATGTGTGTGTGTATGTGTGTGTGACATCTTCTTTATTCATTCATCTGTTGATGGACATCTGGGCCCTTTCCATATTTTGGCTATTATGAACATTGCTGCTATAAACATTAGGGTGCATGTGTCCCGTTGAATCACTATGTTTATATCCTTTCAGTAAACATCTAGTAGCACAATTGCTGGCTCCTAGGGTAGCTGTATTTTTACCTTTTTGAGGAATTTCTATATTGTTTTCTAGGGTGGCTACACCAGTTTGTATTCCCACCAACAGTGTAAGAGAGTTGCCTTTTTTTCTTATTCCTCACCAACATATGTTGTTTCCTGAGTATTTAATTTTAGCCATTCTGGCAGGTGTGAGGTAATATCTCATTGTGGTTTTGATTTGTATTTCTCTGATGCTTAGCATTCTTTCATGTCTGTTGACCATTTGTATATCTTCTTTGGAGAAATGTCTGTTCAGGTTCTCTACCCATTTCTTGACTGGATTTTTTGTATTTTGGTGTGTTGAGTTTGGTGTGTTTTGTATTTTGGTGTGTGAGATAAGTTCTTTATAGATTTTGGATACTAGCCCTTTATCTGGTAAGACATTTACAAATATCTTCTCCCATTCTGTAGGTTGCCTTTTAGTTTTGTTGACTATTTCCTTTGGCTGTACAAAAGCTTTTTATCTTGATGAAGTCCCAATAGTTCATTTTTGCTTTTGTTTCCCTTGCCTTTGAAGACATATCTAGCGAGAAGTTGCTGTGGCCATTGTCAAGGAGGTTGCTGCTTGTGTCCTCCTCTAGGATTTTGGAGATGGATTCCTGTTTCACATTTATGTCTTTCATCCATTTTGAGCTTAGTTCTGTATATGGTGTAAGAAAGTTGTTCAGTTTCATTCTTTTGAATGTGGCTGTCCAATTTTCCCCAACATCACTTGTTGAGAGACTTTTTTCCATTGGATATTCTTTCCTGCTTTGTCAAAGATTGGTTGACCATAGAGTTGAGGGCCCATTTCTGGGTTCTCTATTCTGTTACATTGATCTATGTATCTGTTTTTGTGCCATTACCACACTGCCTTGATGATCACCATTTGTAATACAGCTTGAAGTCTGCAATTGTGATACCTCCAGCTTTGGTTTTCTTTTTCAACATTCCTTTGGCTCTTCAGAGTCTTCTCTGGTTCCATACAAATTTTAGGATTCTTTGTTCCAGCTCTGTGAAAAATGTTGTTGGATTTTGACAAGGATTACATTGAATGTGTACATTGCTTTTGGTAGTATAGACATTTTAACAATATTTTTTCTTCCAATCCATGAGCATGGAATGTTTTTCCCTTTCTTTATGTCTTCCTCAATTTCTTTCATAAATATTCTATAGTTTTCATAGTATATATCCTTTACCTCTTTGGTTAGATTTATTCCTAGGTATCTTACAGTTTTTGGTATAAATAGTAAATGGGATCACTTTCATGCTTTCTCTTTCTTCTGCCTCCTTGTTAGTGTATAGAAATGCAGCTGACTTCTGTGCACTGGTTTTATATCCTGCCACTTTGCTTAATTCCTGTATCAGTTCTAGCAATTTTCGGGTGGAGTCTTTTAAGGCTTTCAACCTAGAGTATCATGTCATTTGTGAAGAGTGAAAGATAGTGTTCTAATTTTATAGGAAAAGAGCCCCAAAAGTTCAGAGAAAAATATAACTTCCCTTAAATCACACAGCTAGTGGATGATGGGGCAGAATTCAAAAGGTGGTCCACGAGCCTCTGAAATATACATGGCATCAGTCACGCTCTTCCTTTATCTTCTACCTTTCAAAACGCATGGCTCTTTCATCTCCCAGGGGTTTGCTCAAGTATTGTGTGCCTTGCTTTTTTCCTTCTTATTCTGACAAGAAGTCAAGTCTTCTCTTTTGACACAAACTCCATATTAGTATAAATTCAGCTAAAGAGAACCAGGTCTAAGTTTTTGTAAACATAGGTCATTCACAAAGTGTAGTAACTAATTACCAGTAACACAATGGTGTGTCTTGGAATTCTGTCCGAGAACCACTATACTCGGAGTTGTTAGATTTAGCAAAAAGAAATATAAAATGCCCAGTTTGAGCTTGAATTTCAAGTGAACATCAAATATTATAATATTAATATGATGCATTATTTGGTATACACATACTATTGTTTGTTTTTCTGAAATTCAAGTTTAACTAGGCCTACTGTGTTTTATCTGGAATCCTAACTACACTAGATCACACCCCTGCCCAACATAGTAACAGAAGCCAAAAAGTACTGGTTGAGTGGATAAATAAATTGATTAATAGAAGAGTAGAAAAATAAATGAACAAATGATCATTCAGAACCTCTAATTTTCTATTTTGGGCATCATTTAGACAAAAATTAGCCTGTATCCTATTTGCTATCAGCTTCAACATCATCATATGTCCTTGGAGGCAGGGCTTATCATTGGGGCCAGGAGAGTCATATGGCTTGGACTGCACAGTCATCAGAAAGGGCTCTCGTTTTAGGCTTTCAGTCATATCTTTAAATTGCATTATTCATGGAAATGGGAATGGAAAAAAAAATGTTTATCAAACAACTTTAAAATTGTATTTCATTGAATAGACCACACTGCAAGCCCCATATTAGTTTGGTACTGTCATTGCAATAATCTACTACATACTTAGGGACTTACAACAGTGCAGATTTATTAGCTTACAGTTCTGGATGTCAGAGTCTGAAAAATGGGTCATAGAAGGCTAAAATCAGGGTGTTGGCAGGGCTGTATCCATTCTGGGAGCTCTAGGGGAGAATCCATCTTGTTTTTTCCAGCTTCAAGGGGCCACCTGCATTCCTTGGTGCCTGGCCCCCTTCAGCAATGGCATTACTCCAGCGTCTGCTTCTCACCTCACTTCTGTGATTCCTACCCTCTTGCCTCCCTTTCATAAGGACTCTTGTGATTACAAGAGTCAGATAATCCAGGATAATCTCCCCATTTATGGAACCTTAATCATATTTTCAAAAATCTCAGTTATCAGTAAGGTAACATATTCACAGGTTCTGGGGATTTTGATGCAGACAACTCTAGGACCATTATTTGGCCTATAACATGTACTGTAGTTAGTGTGTAATGATATTGCCCAGTGCTCTCTACAAATGCTAAATGTAATCCTTTAAAGTATACCAATATTTTTATAGTTTCTTCTGTTATTTTTTCATGTTTTAATATCCCTGGAGCCTCTTCTGATTTCTGAGAGTTTCTACTTGAAGCAATGTGATTTCTTATCTCAATAAAGGAAGCATTGCACAGTTTGGTACACTAGACTGGTGGTTCTCAATCTTGGTTCACATTAGAGTAAACTGAGCATTTTTTAAAAAAATCCCAATGCAAGGCTGCATACTAAAGAAATTAAATCAGGATATCTGGGGGAAGGTATCCAGGCTTCAGTATTTTTAAAAGCACCCCTGTGTAATTCTAATGTGTGTCCAAAACTGAGAATCACTTCACTCTATTTAGCCTTGACTGCTAAGCTAACTTGTTTTCTTCCTTTACTTTTTCCTTGTTTTAAAATTTATTTTTATTTATTATTTTCTTCTTATTGAAGTATAGTTAATGTACAATATTACATTAATATTGAGTGTACAACATAGTGATTTGACAATTCTAGATGTTATGCTGGGCCCATCACAAGTGTAGCTAGTGGGCTGTCACCATACAAGGCTGTCACAATACTATTGATTATATTCCCTGTGCTGTATCTTTTATCCTCATGACTTACTCATTTTGTAGTGGGAAACCTGTACCTCCCACTCCCCTTTACCCATTTTTGCTCCCTATTCCTTAGTCTAGTCTGCTTTTCTTGCTATCTGCAAATTTGTCTCTCTCCCTTATTGGACCATGTTATTTTGATTGTATCATACTCAATAAGGAAAGACATAGAGGGGATCCCTGGGTGGCGCAGCGGTTTGGCGCCTGCCTTTGGCCCAGGGCGCGATCCTGGAGACCCGGGATCGAATCCCACATCAGGCTCCCAGTGCATGGAGCTTGCTTCTCCCTCTGCCTGTGTCTCTGCCTCTCTCTCTCTCTCTGTGACTATCATAAATAAATAAAAATTAAAAAAAAAAAAAGGAAAGACATAGAGATGCTCTCAAAATAATCAATATGGTGTGGCTTAGTGTGGACAGTGCTGTGCTAGGAATGAAAAAATGGACTACTTTTCCCCAAGAAGCAACTTCTTTACCTCTCTGACTTTCAGCTTCCTTATCTGTAGAATGGGGGGTTTGGAATAAAATTTCTAAAGTCTTTTCTAATTTATAAACCTGACAATTCTAAATATAGAAAGGAAAACAAGATCTTATGGAAGGTGTTCTGAATCCCAAAGCTGAAGATTAGATCTGATTTAATTTAAGGCAAACAGTTTTATTCTATGCATCACTGTTTGCCTTGGTTTGTTTTCCCCAGAAGCAGAATATGAGACAAGTATTGGAGTATGAGTGATTTAGTTAGGAGGCAACCCCAGGAAGCACCAGGATAGCAAGGCAGATGATTCAGGTTATTCTCTGTATTTCAGTGTCAGTGTGGGTAACTGGAGCTCCATCCCACTGGGAACGCTGGAGATGGTGTAGAACATGAGGCTCAGAGTTATCACACCAGAAGGTAGAGGTTAAGGTAAGGGGAGGTGCTGCATACTGATTTTTAATATTTGTCAGTCTTTGGTTGATGGCTGCTCCTGGGGACTATTAATTCTCTAGTCATTTCAGCCTGCTGTGTGTAGAGGGAGAGAAATGCAGTGGCAAGAGAAGCCCTTGGGCAAATAGATGCAAATGGTGACATTTGGATGTCAGGTCAATGTGCACCACAGGGTTAGGACCAATGGGGATATGGACAGATGCTAATGTGGCTCTTTTAAAAAAATAGCAACAAATTCTTGTTCTTTATATATTAATTAATGTATTTGAGGAATAAATAAATTAACATTTCTGAAGCACTTTGAGGACCGTCCCCACCCTTTAGGAAAGCTGCTGTAGGCAGACAGACTATGGCAACAAATGTATTCTCCCTGTATAAAAAGGTTTTCTTGGTGATGAGCATTGGGTGTTATATGCAACTGATGAATTATTGAACTCTACATCTGAAATTAATGATGTATTATATGTTGGCTAATTGAATTTAAATAAAAATTAATAAAAGACTCTCTTAGATATTTTTAGACAGCAGATGAAAATTTTCAGTTTGTTTCAGCACCATTTAGTGAGATTCTGTTTCAGGCCACTAAATGACATTTTTTGTTTCAGGCCACTAAATGACATTTTTTCTTCAAATATCAGAAGGTTAAGGAGCTAGATTTTCAATATTAAAAGTAAATGAAAATATATTACTTGGCAGGTATGACAAATCCCTATGTAGGTGTTAAGGAGAAAAGGTGTTGCTCGTATGCTATGTGTCTTGTGTTTTAGCCCAAAGGGAGAAAGATGTCCTTTCCATATCTATGCCAGATCCTGCAGACATATACTAGAAACACACAGATTTACTTTCTCTCCACTGAGTTAAAAATGTTACCACTAGTGTTCAGGTTCATCATAGCTATGTTCTTCTAAAACCATCAACTCCTTCCATGTCTTCTTGTAGGGCACAGAACAAGATAGTTTGACCATCTCTCAGCCTAACCATTCCAGAATGTTCATGGCACTGGATGATTTTTTTTTTAAGTTGGATAAATAGCATAGATTTATCTCCAAGTTTGAAATCTTACTCAAAATTTCTTCTTTATAGTAAAAGAATGGTAAACGTTTTGCCTTTAGATCCATAACCCTTAGCTCTCTCAATATCTTTTTTAGAATCTTCACTATGACACTGATGGAACCACAGAGTCCATGAGCCAGATGCAACCTAGTGCAAAGTCTGGGGGATGGAGAAAGTGTGGTGAATGGAGCTTGTTCCCTCAACATTAATGAATCCATAGTTTTAGACTGTCTCCAAAATAGGAGCATATATTCACATCCATCAAGACCACCTAATCTCATCTGAGCTGCCAGAATGACAAACGCTGCATGAATGACCCCAGACTAGACCAACAGAAGACCATTCACTTCAACCTACCTCAAACTGCTTATCCACGGAATTATGAGTAAACAAAATGGTTGTTTTGAATCACTGGGTTTGTTATACAAAAAATAGATTAGTAATATAATTTGTTAAACAGAAATTAATGAGTGTTTAATATGGGAAGCCTTGGACATCTCAAAAATATTTGAAAGGCAATTTAGCTCTAGTTTAAATCTCTCAAGTTTTTGTTATGAACCCTTTATCAATGTAGGTCCATTGTTGTCAGATATGTATTCTGAATTTTTTCTGCCACTCCTTTGTTTATGCAGACATTAAGCATGGGGATGCCTTTTCTTGTTTCTTAGCCTGCCCATAGCAAGCAGCTGTTCAAAATCAACCTCCTTGTGGACGCCTGGGTGGCTCAGAGGTTGAGCGTCTGCCTTAGGCTCAGGGCGTGACCCCGGGGCCAGGGATTGAGCGCCAAATCAGGCTCCCTGCATGGAGCCTGCTTCTCCCTCTGCCTGTGTCTCTGCCTCTCTCTCTCTCTCTGTCTCTCCCTGTGTGTCTCTCATGAATAAATAAATAAAATCTTAAAAAAAAGATTTTAAAAAACAAAAAACAAAATCAACCTCCTTCACAATGTTTACCCTGATCAGTCTGATTTTTTCATCCACTAAACTTATACAATCATGAATAGATTCTACATATTTCATGCTTAGTCAATCAATTCAAAAGTCTTAACCTCTAGTCTAGACTCTAAGTCAATCAATTCAGAAGTCTTAACCTCTAGTCTAGACTCTAAGCTTCTTGCAGGAGAGATGATACCTGCACCTAGTATTGTATCTTTCACATGATTCAATATGGGTGAAGCTCTACCCAAAAACGTAGGTATCCCAATGATCTACTATCTACTGTTGGTTAAGTTAATACATGGTAGGAGGGAAAGAGCCAAGGAAACAATGAAACATTCTTAGTCCCTGGATATTTTCCTTTTGGCTATGCATCTGTGTTCACTACTTTTTATGACCATTAGCTTTATAGATTCCAAATGATTTTATTAGTGGTGGAGAAATATCAAGGGAGTATTATCATTAGAATCAGTGTGAAGTATTGTTGCTGTGCTGAATGTAGTTGCAAGAGTTATAGTAGAGTTTGAAAAGGAGATGGCAGGGGTGCTGCCCCAGCATAATGAAGTGAATAAGGGCAAAAGACCTTCAATACATTTGTCGTACTGAATTCCACTGAATTAGCCTCATCTCCACTTTCTTATTTTTCTTCCTTTCTTCCTTACTACAGCATACTTGGGGAGCAGATTGAAACTCTGATCCTCATTATAGTCAGTAAGATCAACCCTACATAGAAGGATTTCTTTTCACTTTAGTGATACTATCTTTTGAACTTCAAGAAGGTCAGATTTCAGGGATATTACATTTCTGGTGAATGAGCCTTTATGGTCAGTGATAATTTTAAAACCCACTCCCTAGTGGAGAATCACTGGCAGCTAGTACTGGGACTCAACGGGGTCTCTAAGAAGATCTAAGTAACACAAGCATAAAAATGCAAGTGAAATGTCAGTCTACACTTTCCTCTATGGAATATAAGGCAAAATCTAGAAACATTCACAAGGCTGACCTAGCAGAGAATCTGAAAGCAAAGACAATTTCTTTGGACAATTAATCCAGAGGTTGAAATGGATGCCTCTTGGAATAAGAACTAAAGGATCTTCTTTCACACTTTCTCCATTTCAAGTTTAAGGATTCAAAGGTGGTGACTGGCTAAGAGTCAAAGCTTTATTGCCAAACTAGTCTAAATCAAGATGTCATAACTAGCTGTGTGATTATGAATAGGTTACTTAGCTTTTATTAGTATTTATCTTATAATTTATTTTTTATCTGTAAACTTAGCCCATATATGCTATAACCTATAGATTGCTTTACACTTTCATGATAAATAAGAGTCATGCAAAAAATGTTAATTTTTATTATGCAATGTGGCTAACTTGGTCTTACATTGGTTAAGAAAATCCTTTTGCATTAGCAGCTTAGGTCAGAACTCCAGAAGTTGACTTTAGACAAAGCTGTATTTAGAAGTGATTTGTTATGAAATTGCTCCCAGAAAAGACCAGTAAAGGAGTGAGGGAAGCTTAATAGGGAACACAAAGAAACTAAATGAGGATGGGGAAATCTCACATGAATTCCCAGCTTAGCCCGACTCCAAGAGGAGCTTCATAATTTGTCCTACCTATGATGAGGGAATTGGGATTTCACAGTTCAGCACCAAGCAGTCATCAGTAAAGGTTCTCTCTGGCAAATATAGACTCTTAGCTCTTCTGGCTATAGTGTGCAGGCAAAATGGTTTGAGTAGTTTAAGAATGTTTATCCAATAAGAGGCACATGGGTGCTTCTTTATTAGAAGCAAAACACACAGAATGAGGGTGAAGAATGATGGAAAAGTGCTGAATAGTCTCAGGAAAGAAGATGAATTTATTTACATGGTATATATCCTTTTTACCATGTACTAGTTGTATTTTAAAAACTTAATGAGAGATGACAAGGCTCTACTTTCAAATGAATATATTACACTGGTCAATGTGAAATATTTCCGACTCAACTTTGCTTCCATGTGAATGCACCCATATGGATGAATACATTTTGAATTATCTGACCTTTTCTGTTCAGATTTTCAGAACAGTACTAACCAACACATGACAGAATCACTTTCATTTCTAACTCTTCATTTTAATTCTAATTGACTTTAGAATAGAACCACCCAGAAGAAGACACTTGGGTACCCAATGATCCAGAGTATAAGCATGTAGCCAAGAGTTTCTGTGACTCCTCAGGGGAGTTGCAGGGAAAGAATGAAGCATATGTCCTCTTTCAAGGCTCTGCTCTGGCTAGGTGTGTGATACCTGAGCAACTTGCTCAGTTTCTTCAATAATAGTGACAATCATTATTGGAAACAACCTACCACATGTCATGTTCTTACCTTGCACTAGGAATTTTGCTAAGTGCTTTACACATGTAGAATTTAGGATTCAAGTAAAGCAATGATATAGATATGATTATGATTTTATGAATGAGGAGGTGAGCCTTACTGATTGGTACTGAAATAGGGAAGCTCAGCTCATTTTCTCTGAAGGTAACACAAACTCTGGAGTGCAATTTATACTCCAGAGCTTCCTTTGGGATCAGCTGAAGTTGGGAATTTACCTGAACACTCTCCATCATCATTTGGCTTCTTCCTTTTTGACCAGCTTCCCTCATTCCTTCATCAGTCTTTTCTGATAGCAATTCCTTAAAAAATCATTGCATTGGAGTAGTTTGGTGGCTCAGTCAGTTGGATATCTAACTCTCGGTTTCAGCTCAGGTCATGATCTCAGGGTCATGGGATTGAGCCCTGTGTCAGGCTCTATGCTGAGTGCAGAGTCCACTTGATATTCTCTCCCTCTGCCTCTCCCCACCCTCACTCATGATCACTCTCTCACTATTTCTCAAATAAATAAATAAATAAATATTTTTTTAAAAAATTGCTTGCAAATCAATTCTTATTCAGGGGTATCTTGCCTAAGACACTAGTCTAAAGGATTGTGTGTGTGTTTTTTTTAACCAATTATAATACTAAAAAAGGTCAATGATACTACTTGCTTAACCTTGCCACAAGTGTGATGAGGATGACAACTCACATTTGAACTCAGATTTGGCTCCTTCTCAAACTCATGTTCTGAACACTATCTTTTAATTTCTCCCAGTAAACTAAGGAGGTCACGCCAACTAAAGTATAACTTAACAGATAACTTTACAGTATCATGACTCTGATAATGTCCATCCCACCCCCACCCCCTTCAATGTAAGAAGATCTAGTTCTTCTCAGATATCCAAGATATTGAAACTCTCTGAATATCTCTTATAAGAATCTGTAGGATCTGGGGGTAGTGACAGGAGGGAACAAACCTCCCTCCCCTATTAGTTCATTTCTGTAGTCTGAGAAGATTTGTTTTTCTCATTTTTTGTTTCTCCATGTAGGGAAATGCTTTAGACATTCTGTCACAGTGAAGGGAAGGGAGAAATACGAATTTAAGGAAGGGATGGAAGGAGAATAATTGAGTCCTATTTGGAAAATGCAGAATCTTTTATGATAAAGCCCTTGGTTCTCTGGATTCTGGGCTTTGTGTGTGGGCAGTGTAGAGCTTTTCTGGCTAGTCCTTTTAGTCATTCCACCCATCCAACCTGCTCTGCCAAATATTTCCAGATGAATAACTCTCACCCAACTTAAAACCAGTACTAACTGTGGCACTAAAGCTGTTTTTATTTCCTCCAAATCCCCACTTTAATGCCTGCTTTCCAATCTGTTACACAGCAACCTTATTACTTAACCACAAAAAGGATCTGAGTTCTCCTCATTAGTGGACTGAAGACACATGTAAGGGGTCTATCAGGGATTACCTCCTAGTATTGACAAAGAAATTACAGGTTGGCTCGTTAAAGATCACATTTCTGAGAGAAGCTGAGGCTGCAGTCAGGTTAAGTATGAAGTCTTGGTGGGGTTTAGCATAAGTGGTTGTACAGAAGTTATTCCTATAAGCTTCAATCATTAGACAAATATCAGTACATTATTATTTATCTTTAAGTCATTTATTTATTTATTTATTTATTTAATTTTTATTTATTTATGATAGTCACACACACACAGAGAGAGAGAGAGAGAGAGGCAGAGACATAGGCAGAGGGAGAAGCAGGCTCCATGCACCGGGAGCCCGAAGTGGGATTCGATCCCGTGTCTCCAAGATCGCGCCCTGGGCCAAAGGCAGGCACTAAACAGCTGCGCCACCCAGGGATCCCTATCTTTAAGTCATTTATAAAATAAACATAATATATGCACAAGATATATAATAAATGTACTTAGCCAGAATTACCTGGAAACAGAACGTGAGGCAAGGATTGAGTGCCGAAGCTTTATTTGGGAGATTCAGACCCAGGGCATTGTGGGTGGAGGAGACAAAAGAAAGTGCAGGGATAGGTAGAAAACAAGATAATAGGGATACTTTACTAGTCACTGCTTCATGATAATCTGTGAATAGATACAGTATGTTGCCTGACAGGTGTGTTTGCTCAGAGCCACATGATGTCTCTGGACAGGAGTTATAAAGATTCTGCTCATAGAACAGTCCATAACAGATTAAGGTGTGGACATTTATTTATTTGCTCCTTCCTGTGTCCTATCTTCCGCTGGTCAAAGGTGGCCCCATAGAGCACTGGCTTTTCTACACATGCAATTTGTTCATCCAACTGATTTAGCAGCTCCTCAGGATGACAGGTCCCACGCCTCACAGTGTAGCATTTTACATTAGTCCAGATGTCATGAGACAAACCAACATTTCAGCTGTGAAGAGGGCCTGACATTCTTATGGAAAGCAACTTGCAGTCAGGCTACTAAGGCCAAGCAGAATTGGTCATTTGTGTGCTAAGACCAGAGAAAGTTACAATGAATCTAGAAGAGGTTGGCATGAAGGAATGTGAAGATACAAATAAAATGTGCAAGATAAAATACTATGTCATGAATAACTAGGAATTATATTATGCTTATAATGGTTTAACAATAGATATATTTTATAGAGAAATTTTCTGTGTGTGTGGTGTTGTGCTAAGACTGTCACATGAGCAGGTTCATTTGGCTTTATGGACAATTGACTGGAAAATGGCCACTGTCTCCTATTCCTCTTTACCATACCCTTTGCAAAATGATGTCATAGCAATGCTAATCCAGGGAAGGAATCTATTTCCTTCCCCCTTGAGTTTGAGTTTAAATATGTGACTATTGCTTGGGCCAATAAAATGCAGTGGAAGTGATTGTATAACAACTCCAAGCCTTAGGAGGCCATGTGCACTGTTGCCCTCTCTCTTTGATCTCTGCCACCAGGAGAACAAATGTGGGGTACAGTTGGATAATGAGAGATCACATAGAGCACAGATGAGCCACCCCACCTATGGTCATCCTTGACTAGCCAGACTTGACTGACCAACCAATTCATCAAAGGTGCATAAGCAAGCCAGCCCAAATCAGGCAAACCCAAGGTAGATCTTCAGAGCCTCCTAGCCAACCCATAGATTCTTAAGCAAAAATACATGTTATTGTTAAGTCACTGAGGTTTTGTGCATATTTTTTTATGCAGCATTATTGTGGCTATAGGTTACAGTCCAAAGCTTACCAACAATCCTACAAGGTAGACATGATTTTTTGTTGTTGTTTTAACAGATATGAAAACAGGAGACATTAAACGACTTGGTCAAGATTATATGCTAAACATTCGATTGGAACTCAGGAATGTCTAACTCCATGGTTTTAATTGCTATACTTTACTGCTTTGTTTCTTTTTTTCTAGATCCTTGATCATTATTTCTCCTGACTAATGACTGTGAATACTTTGACCATATTGTCATCTTCCTTAAGATGATATACCTCCTCATAATTTTTTTGTGAGGGGTCTGGGATTTTGTAATCAAGTGAATATTAGATATACAAAATCTTAAGTGGGGAGAGAATATCAGAAAGTATGACATAGGAAAGACATCAAAGGAAAGGCAAGTTAAGTTACAAATCTTACCCTAAGAGAGAGGATGATGTAGACAGTGATCCCATCATGGGATAGCTGGTCCTCTAGGTAACTTGAGTCTGTAGCATGTGTAGATCTTTGAGGTTCAGGATTTTGCATCTCCTTGCTAGAGTTAAATAATAAAAATTCAATTACAAAGATCTGATTGGCTTTATTGAATGATTCACATATCAGGCAGCATCCCATCTAGCAAATAGAAAGGAGTTCCAAAGAACTACAGAAGAGGAAAGGCTTTTAAAGGCAGAGAGAGAGAGAGAGAGAGAGAGGAAACTGGTAGTTAGTAAAGAAAGCTCTGTTTTTGGCAAGGGAATGGAAGGGATCTATCGGGGATTACCTCCTAGTATTGACAAAGCAACTCCAGGTTGGCTGGTAAAAGATCGCATTTCTGGGAGAAGCTGAGGCTGCAGTCAGGTTAAGTATTAAGTCTTGGGGTTTAGCATAAATGGTTCCATTTTGGGCCTGCTGTCTCTGTCTCCTTTTTAACACTAGGAAAACAGATATCCTTAATTTGCTTTGTCTGTTCTCTGAAAAGTGTTACCATAAATGGGTTAGACTCATGTTTATGTGGTTTATGGAGTCAGTCTCATGCATTCATCTAAAGCCATACCACAGACTGCCTGCTGCCAGGGTGAGGACCTGGTATCTATATTCAATCAAGGGCCTCTGCCATATTTATCCAGCTGGTTTTGAAAACAAAGGAAACTACATGCAAGGGTGAGGTCAGTCATCAAGCCTGGGCCTCCTGAGGCGCCAGGCTTTAGATAACTGTCCAGTCAGCGTGGCGGGGAGACACGGGCCTCATTCCCATTAGTGTTAATAGAGCCAATCCTATGAATCCACCACATATCAATGTGTATTCTCTCATGTTTTGATATCTTAATGCATGAAATTACATCTCTAGGGAAAGGCTTGCCTCCTCTTAAGTGCTCCCAATTCCCATTAATGATAATGGAAAAGAGACACCCTCCCCCACTGTTGCTCAGAAATGTAGGCAAAATATGGAAGATGATTAGGTTTCAGGAGTGTCACAGGAGACTCAAAGAAGCTGCGGAGAGGGTCTAAAGTGATTCTTCTTTGCAGGCATCTTTAAGCAGTTTTATTACACATAGACACTTTTCTCAGAACTGTCAACAGATAATTGGCTACAGTCTCCTCTCCAGGAGGAAGTTGCTGATGCCTAAACAAGTTTGGAAATACCCTTTGGGATGTGGGGTGTATGTTTGAAGAAAGGGAATGGACAGGGTGCTGGGAGAGCTTCGAATATTCCCATGAGAATGTCAGTGTGGGTAAGCAGGAAGGCAGTCTGGGGGCTTCTTCCTTTTCTCAGGCTAAAGGCTGCTCTGTGCTAGAGAAATGAAATGTGAGCAAGGAAAGCGCCCATCACTTCTTGCCTGTACTTTCTTTTGGATATGCTTTTCTGTATTTTAGGAAAAGCAAGATAAGCAATTCTAGCCATACTCTGCCTTTTTCTCTTTGTAGAAAGGGCACTGACACAGGTTCTTCTACAGTCTGAGGTTACTAAAGAGGTATAATTGTACAACTTAGAGATAAGAGTACGTGATCAGATTACAAATTAACATGAAAATTGGCCCACACTTATTTACTCTCAGTAAGTTTTTTTAACTTAAATTCAATTACCCAACATATAGTACATCATTAGTTTCAGTTGTAGTTTTCAATGATTCATCAGTTGCATATAATGCCCAGTGCTCATTCCATCAAGAGTTCTCCTTAATGCCCCTCACCCAGTTACACCATCCCTCTACCCATCTCCTCTCCAGCAGCCCTCAGTTTGTTTCTCAGAGTTAAGACTCTCCTATGGTTAGTCTCCCTTTCTGATTTTTTTCTCCTTCATTTTTCTCTTCCTTCTCTTATGGTCCTCTGCACTATTTCTTATATTCTACATATGAATGAAGCCATATGATAATCATTTTCTCACCTTGACTTCCCTCAGCATAATACCCTTCAGTTCTATCCACATTGATGTAAATGGTAGGTATTCATCCTTTCTGATGGCTGAGTTATATTCCATTGAATATATGTAGCACATCTTTATCCATTTATCTGTCAAAGGACATCTCAGCTCCTTCCACAATTTGACTATTATAGACATTGTCTTAGCAAGTTTGGCTGCTGCTTTTCCTGGTGAACTAGCAAGTGTCCTTTTGGCAACTTCCTGTAACTTAAGGAAATGGCTTGTTTGGAATCAGCCACACATGTAAGCAGCACAGTATTGTCACCTGCTGGTGGAATGGGAAAAAGTGTTAGGAGAGGCACTTAAGTAATTTCAATCTAGAGACCACAGTGTCTGAAATTCTATCACATTCATTCTTCTATAAACTCTCACTTTAAAAAAAAATGTAGAGCAAAAGATTGCTGGAAGAGATAATATATTCTGCAGCTAATACCCATAAGGGAATAATTTCATCAGAAACCACCCAGACATGATTCATAGGGAGCTAAGAATGCTTCAAGGGAGAAGATAAAGCAAAGAAAAGAGAAGAAACAGAGGGGAACATGGAGTGAGATGAGGATGAGGCTGCATCCTCACAGAGACTTTGAGAGGACAGAAAGGGTAAATGTGTTTGTTGTTGAGCTGGGTGCACATTATAGAAGACATTTCTTCTGTAGCTGTTTCTTGCCCTTCCTCAAGTAAGCGTTACAGAACTACTCTGAGACCTAGATGGAAGCAATGGACCCTCTTGTCACCCAACATTGGGTGACACACACACACACATACATACACCCAAGCCAACATGTTTTCATGGAATTTTGAGTGTTCAGAGATCCCCTGACGTCCATCCTTGGGCCCCAAGTTCAGGGAAAAAGCCAAACTAGAAAATTAAAGGTCAGAACTCTAGTATGATGAGGACATTAGATTGTGAACAATAGTGGTCTGGGTTCTCTCATTTCTAACAATCCCATGTAGAAGGTGACTTTTTGGTAACAATGAGACTGTAAACAGACCTTCTGAGACTAGACTACTAGAAATACTCATATATTCTGATGCAAGTTGCAGCGCTGCCAGCTGTGTGGATAAGGATGAGTTTTAAGTCAACAAACCTAAAGAGTCACACAGAATCATTTTGGGAAGTATCCCAACACCTTTTCTACCCCTGTCTTAAATAAAAACTCACATTAGGGATCCCTGGATGGCTCAGTGGTTTAGCGCCTGCCTTTGGCCCAGGGCATGGTCCTGGAGTCCTAGGTTCGAGTTCCACATCAGGCTCTCTGCATGGAGCCTGCTTCTCTCTCTGCCTGTGTCTCTGCCTCTCTCTGTATCTTTCATGAAAGTAAATACAATCTTTTTAAAAAACCCTCACATTACACTCACTCAAGTGATCTTCCATGAGTTGTTATATCAGAATCACTTAAATAGGGAGGAATCAATAGGTCTTTAACAACATTCTTTTATTGATATACCAACTACTCCTCTATGCTTACCTGCCTCTCAATTGCTCTGGTTTCTTTTCTTTTCTTTTTTTTTTTATGATAGAGAGAGAGAGAGAGAGAGAGAGAGAGGCAGAGACACAGGTAGAGGGAGAAGCAGGTTCCATGCACCGGGAGCCTGACGCGGGATTCGATCCCGGGTCTCCAGGATCGCGCCCTGGGCCAAAAGCAGGCGCCAAACCACTGCGCCACCCAGGGATCCCTTGCTCTGGTCTCTTAAAAGAAAAGCACCATATTGAAATAATACCCACTGCCCCCATATCATTCTTTCTTCCAACATTTTTTTACCAGCAAATGACAGACCTCAATATTGTACCTTTAGGAGCAGAAATAGGAGATGACTCTACTTTTAAAGCTTTGAAAGGGAAAATATACAATGATTAGATCCTTCATTTCATGGTCCCTCAGATATAAGAAAAATCTCTGCCATGTGAGAATAAAATGGTTATTTTTAATGGTTTGTTAACTATTACATGTTAGGTGGAACTTCTTCAAAAGTGAGCAAATGCTGATTCCTCTATCAAATACAGGCATTCTTGAGTTTGCAAGACACAGATGACTGTGACCTCAGTTACTACCAAAGGAACTGGTCTGATTTTAACTCTATGTTTCTTTAAAAAACAAAAACCAAAAAAAAAAAAAAAAAAAAAAAGTAATTCCCTAGTAAAGTGGGTAGATTAAAGAGAATAGCATCTTAACCTGTTTATTTTTTTTAAATTTTGCAAGTCATTATTTATTTTATTTTTTTTTTTTTTTATTTTTTTTATTTTTTAAAGGTTTTTTTAGTTATACACTCAGGAGAGAGACACAGAGGGAGAGAGAGGCAGAGACACAGGCAGAGGGAGAAGCAGGCTCCATGCAGGGAGCCCGATGTGGGACTCGATCCCGGGTCTCCAGGATCATGCCCCGGGCTGCAGGCGGCGCTAAACCGCTGCGCCACCGGGGCTGCCCTGCAAGTCATTATTTAATTCTAGATCAAGGCAAGTACTAAATTATTAGGATATTTGTTCTAAAGCTAGATGAATCATATTCTAGAAAATCAGAGCATAGTTGCTGGTGGCATCCACAGGTCCACTTTAAAGTCCCATTTCAGCCTGACTGTTTGCTCTAAATGATAGAGGATACAACTGAGATAAGGATCCTGTCCACAAATTCATTACTCTTAACTGTGCTCACAGAGGATTGTGTGTGACAACCCACTTTGTAAATGACCACTGCAGAGCTCTGATTATTCTTGTGGCAGTGATAGGTAGAATGAGAGGCTTTTGACTTCACCCAACTTGTGAAAGAATTGGTCACCATTGAACGCTTTCTCTAAATGTTTCCCAATTCAATATGGACTCTTTACTGAGGATTCTTCATCATGTGCTACTGAGAGGTAGGGACCTCCAGCAGGTCATACTTAGTTACCTGGCATAGATCAATCTCATGTATCCTCTTCTGAACATCACTCCAAACTCCTGATTGCTAAACATAAACACCAGCTAGTGCCCTCAGGCAAGGGATTTTCAGATGCAATTCTGGAAGATGGGCTGGCCAGGAAAACAAAGCACCTGTCTTCTTAAAATTCAAGGCACTTTCATAAGAAAAATATCCATTCGGGGTGATAACTGATAAGAAAACTAAATTCACAACAGTTTCTCTATAAGTCACTCCTTACTTAGTTGGCTTCAGATATGGGAAAATGACAGATGATGCATAATAAACCATAGGATATGTATGGCCTGTAGAGGCAGGTTATGAACATCTAGATGTGGGTTATAAGCATCTAATGGCTATAGCACAATGTGATCTGTTATCTTCCATTAAATCTCCCTCAGGCACCACTTGTCAACAGTGGTCAAGTATGCGGGAAAAAGTGGCAATTGAAGATCTATAGTTGTATACACCTGGCATTAATAATTGCAGGTAGAACCAGCCTTAAAAAAGAGTTCTTAAGAGATTGTAGCCAACACAAGTAAAGCTTGCAATACTAGACAGGCTGCCATATGTCCACATTTGTATAATGAATTTGCTTCTGTAAATCACACTATTCTTTGATAATAAGAACCTGATGCCTTGTAGTCCCCTACATGTTTTGTGTCTACACTCATATCCAATACCGTGGGCCAGTGGTAAGAAGCAGAATATATGTTCAAGCTAATGAGCTTGCAATGGCTTCTTGTCAACAACACCATATCCTGATATTCTTTCCACTGTATTTGCTTTAGGTGATGTTTGGCATCACAGGCTGGTGGGTCACAGAGAAGACATTAAGCAATCATTGCCAAGATACAGACTAAATGACATTTCAGAAAGTCACAGGAAAATTTATGGAAACTTGTAAATTCACCTAGTTCAGGACCAAGAATGCAACAGAAATACCCAAGCTGGTGAGTTGTCAGCTGTCTCAGTTGCTGTGATGTGACTCTGAACACTCTTCCTTCTAACTTTCTCTGTTAAACTAGAAAGGAGAAGCTAGATTAGAATTGTGTCTAAAGTAAGAACATTTAGGTTCTAAATGAGATTGTGAGGGATTTACCTATGAGTAAAACCCATGCTGGAGCTCGGAGGGTCACTTTATGCTGCTCATGCACTCCTGGGCTGGGCTCTATTTTGTCCGGTCTTAACTATTCTAACCTAAATCAATGCTACTGTCTTATAGAGCCTTGTAGATACGGGTGAACATTGATTAGTCAGCACAGGTAGGTTAAACTGTGATAACAAACAGCTCTGGAATTTTAGTGAGGAAATATAGCATAGGCTATCTTTCTTACTTAGGCAGTGCCCTCTGAGTGTCCAGGAAATCCTTTGGGACAGCTGTTCTTCATACAATAACTTGGTGGTCCAGGTCCATATTAGTTGCAGCATCAGGAGCAAACAGCCTCCTTGTTCAACAGGCAGGGGAAGAGGCACTGGAGAAATGTGAGTGGGTCTTTCACATCTTCATACATGGCTCAGTCCATTGCCCAGAACCAAACAGCACTGCCCCGCAGCAACAGGGTAGGGATACTTAATCTTCCTCTGTTCTTAGAACCAGATCTGGGCTAGCACTAGACGTCTCTGTAATGACACTTATAACTCCAAAGTAACATTTTAACTCAAGCTAGAAAAATATCTAGCTTTCAGCTTTTAAGTCTTCTTCCTCATACTATAACCCCTTGGGTGCTACATTGCCATGAAGGAAGAAAGAAAAGGCACTGCATTTCCTTTTGTTTGTGATAAACAGGAGGGCACAAGGGCTAGTGTTTCCAGGTCATGATTTATTGGTTCAGCCGGATCTACTGCAATGCTGCAGTCTTCCAGGACACTCAGCAACACAGCAGATCTTTTAAATAATCTCAACCGGCTCCCATGCTGAATAGGAGCAAAGGGAAAAAGTATCATCCCAGCTAACTCTGGTTGAAATGGAAATCTGCTCAAACTGAAAATAGAAACTCTCATGGGGGTAGTCTTTAAAAAAGAACCGCAGGGCCCAGTAGCTCTGGGTGACATATGTTGAGTCATTTAAATTTCGTTTCTTTCCACACAGTCAAAAAGTGAACGGGTTTGAAGCTGTAAAAAATAACACAGAAAATAGAACTTTAAGTCCAAAAGACAGTTCAGGAATTTCTCTCAGACCAGGGCAGCCAAGGTATTTGTCAGTTCAGACCAATTTCCTTTATCCCCTCTCTTGCTCCTAGAATATGATTTTCTAAAACTCTATTAAATGCCAATCCTATAATATCCCACACTATTATTGTCACCCGTCTCTCCTGACTCATCTGGTTATCCTCTCTGGAAATGCGTATCTAACATTTTCTATCTATTCTTTCTATCTATAGGACATTCAAGGTCCTCTTTCAAAGCTCTCAACTCCCCAAGGCTTTCTCGGCGTGTGCTTCATGCTGTGCAATTATCACCTTATAAAAAAATGTCCTTTTCCCTAGGAGCTCCTATGTGGTTGAGAACTTAATCACACACTGGCTTATTCAGTAGATGTTGCAGATGCGTTAGTCCTGTCTTCCCAGAGAGGTGAATTGGTCCTTGACATACCATTTTTCTTTGAGACTCATCAACACCAAGTCGATGCTGTAGTTTCATGCCTAATAAGCTATTTGTTGGTTGACTGAATAATCATACCTTACTTATTCAGATTGGGGTCACATGAAGCAGGTGCATTATACATGAATATGCTCTCTGGCCATCCTTCATGGTATGGTCTCATCCATCTACTTCCAAATGACTACTGGGGCTGAGTCCACATTGGAGCCCAAGGGTAAGCCATGCCTTGTGCTATTCCTGCTCCTATTTGTGTTGGGAACCCCTGCCTTGCTGTGCTGGGACATTGGAGAGTTCTAGGGATTAGATTGACCATTCTCACTTTTTAACTCCTTCCTAAAATATAGTTATATTTTCATGCTCCTTTGTCATGTGATTTTTCCCTCTCAATAGAAGGCAGAGTATGAATCCCTATCCTTGTTCACTATGAGTTCATATAACTTGCTCTGGCTAATGGTGATTAGCAGATGTATCATGTGTAGAGGACTTAAATATGCTCTATAGTTACTTTAGCCTCTTGTGCTCTATGGTTTGTTTTACGAAGGATTCATCTTTGGCATTTATCTAGTTTGAAAATTATGAAAACACATGGAGCAGAGGTGAACGTGATCTGAAGCTGAATAAGCCCAGCCCACCAGAACAGGTGAGCCCAAGCAAGAGTAGCCAAACCACAGCTGATCTTTAGAGAAAAATAAGAAAAGTAGGCATTTATTGTTATAAGCCACTGAGATTTGGTGAGTCATTATACAGCATCACCACATTAAAATTCTAACAGGGGAGGAGGCTGGGTAGTAAGGTATCCAAGATATGGAGCCCCCAAAGATAAACTGATAGTAAAGGAGTAGCTCCTGACTTTGGTGAAGGAATAAGACACTGGAAAAAAGCGGAATGTTCTTGCTGGAAAGACACCGAATAAAAGAACAGAATAATGTCTCATGAATGACCAGGTGAGTGGCTACCCTATGGCATTGACACTCCTAGTGATAGTCTTCCTTATTTGCAGACATTCTCCTTGCTGTCACAGTGGCAACCTGCTGTCCTTGAGCTGCAAGATCCCAATATAGTCTGAGGATAAATAGTGTAGAGTAATGGTTCAGAGAGTGAGTTTTGGAGCTCAGCTACCTGGACTTCATTCCTGGCTCTACTGCTTTACGGACTTTGCAGGTTATTTGGCTTCTTTGTGTCTCAGTTTCCCTATCTGGAAGATGGGCCTAGTAATAGAGTGAATGTACCTCATGAAATCATGTGAGGATGAAATGTCTTAATATGTAAAAAGTACTTAGAAGAGGATCAGGAACTTAATAAGTATTGGCTACTATTATCATTATTGTTATGATAATTCCACCAAAATTGAGAGCACAGAACCCCATTGCACTCTGCTGAGTGTCCTATGGGGAAATCAGATGAATGCATGAAGACGTGGCTACCACACTAAGTGAACATTTAATTCCAAATGGGAGATGATACTATATAGGTGCCTACTGTTCTGTACAGTAATTACTATTCATCCAGTGCTCCACGGGAGGGCGGGGCCACATGTTTTGAGACCACACTTATTGGGAGCTCGTTTGGTCCAATACTGAGATGAAGATGGGGAATAAAAGATGAATTCATGATAGAGATATGACCAAAGGGCTATGAGAATGTGGGAGGGAGAACAATTGCACATGTGTGGGGAAGATGGAAGATCTCCACAAAATATATGGGACAGATTGGATCAAAGAATGCTCTCACAGAGAAAAACAGTTAAGGATGAGGGAATGCCAGTCAGAAGACGCTTCTGTAGAGAATTGAAAAATGGCGACTCTACAGACTTAGGGAACTGATGAACTGGGGTACTAATTGGTGTGTGTGTGTGTGTGTGTGTGTGCGCACATGCATGTGTGTTTGTGGGGCAGATGAAGAAATTGCACCTGAGAGAAGTTTGGAGTTAGATGAGAACCCAGGGTCTTTCTGACCCTAAGCTTCATATTCTATTACACCACATTTTGTCACAGATATTAGTAGAAAGTAGAAAGGAATGCCAATTTGGGGTCCTATTTGGAGGGTCTTGAAGGTCAAGAAGATGAATTTGATTTGTAATTGGTAGTTAACAAGGGACCTTAAAACGGGGAGGGGACACCACTCTGTGCTTATATCAGGCATATCATTTAATATGGGGTGGGCCAAGTGGTCCCAGGGGGAGCATTTGAGATCTGGGAAGTCATGTTAGAAACATCAGTAGTAGTATGGGGACTAGGTCATCGATGGTGTGCTGGAGTCAAGGTAGAAGGGATGGACTCTATTTTGTTCAGTTGGCAAGGAATCAACTGAATAAGATAATGGTATAAGGACATTCTTTAAATAACCACAGTCACTTGTGAATTCCAGGACATTTATATCATTATTTTCCTTCTAGTGCAGGATCCAGTTCAGGATCACACATTTCATTTAATTGTCATGTCTCTTTAATTTTCTTTCATCTGGAACTGTTCCTCAGCCTTTCTTTTCAGTTATGACACTGACAATTTTGAATAATACAACCACCTCCTTTTAATGTAATAGTCCACTTTTAGGGATTTCTGAAGGTTCTTCATCCTTAGATTGAGGTTGTGCATTCTCAGCTGGAATACTGCATGGAGGATATTGGACCCTTGTCAAGATATCACATTTGGATGCATACTATGTCCATTTGCCCCTCATTAGTCATGTTGATTTTGATCAACCAAAGTATTGTCTGAGTTTTTCCCCATTGAGGTTTGTTCAATTCCCTTATAGTATAGTTAATACACTTCCTTTGCAACTAAAAAAAAGTTTGTGAAAGATACTTAAGACCATGCACCTATCTTGCTTATCATCAAAATTTCTCCATGAATTTAGCATCCTTTGATAATTCTTGCCAGATCTTATCTTTGCTATGATGGTTGCAAAACAATGATTTTTCAGGGGTGCCTGCATGGCTCAGTTGGTTGAGCATCTGACTCTTGATTTTGGCTCAGGTCATCATCTCATGGGTCATGAGATTGAACCCCACATTGAACTCCCTGCTCAGTGGGAAGTCTCCTGAAAATTCTCTCCCTCTGCTTCTACCCCCTCTCATGCACATGCATTTTCTCTCTTTCTGAAATAAATAAATAAATCTTTTAAAAAATAATGATTTTCTAACTATAGTTCAACTATTGTATCTATCAGCCAGCAATTAGCATTCTTTTTTAAATAAGAGCCATCTTTTCCTCCTGTTTATTTATTAGTTTGTCTAGCTGTTTGTTGGTACTCAAAGATTACCTTCCTTAAATATTTTGGTGCTCAAATTGTTCTAGATTTGGCCATCAAGAGCTCCTTCAGACTAGTTCCTGTGTCCTTGTGACATAATCCCATTTTTTTTCCTTTGAATACTTTTTAAAACTTTCTCATTTAACCAGCAACCCTTGAACAGACTATTTTCTGTGGTCATGTTCCAGAAACTCACAAGCTCATGAAGTAATTAAATCAAATTAATGCCTTCATTGATTCTTTGTTCGAAGCAACTAAGCAATGACCCCCAACTTTTCCTGAAAATCATTCATTCTTGCTTATCAACCACACAGAGCTCATCTAAAAGTTCTTCTTACAGATGGTCCGGTTAATTCAGAATTTTAGCACCAAAGCCTGGGCACTTATTCAGTGCTCAGTCTACTTCGGCTCAGATGTTTCCTGTAACTTGAGATCAATGGATGGTTAAGCTAAAATGTTACCAGGCAACAAAGATCATGACTCACAAATTCAGGCAAGTATATTCAGACGAGTATATTCTGATTCATGACACTCTGTGAGGAAGACAGAAGCTGGGGTTAAAAATGGAAGAAGTTTCAGAGAGCTCAACATTCTCTTGGCATTATTCTTGCTATCTCAAAGACTTTGATCCCAGATGTCCCCATTAGAGATATGAGTTGGAACATATTCTCTTCCAGCTCAGTGGGGAAGATGAAGGGCAATTAAAAAATAATGAATTACCAAAATATCCTTTATTTGTAATACCCTACAATATATATGGTTATCCAAGGTGAATACCCAAACTTGTTGGTAATGGGCAGTGATGGTACCCCAGCTAGGTTCCTTATATTAGGATGGTACATCCATGCCCAGTGGCTGTTAATGTTGGCAACTAAAAGCTCACACTACCTCTGTTCTCTAGAGAATTGCCCTAAATTCATGGGAGCCTTCAAGCCCAGGTAGTTAGGCTGATCTCTTTGGCCCCAGGACACCCTGAAGCCTGGATTCAGGAGTACAAAAAGTTAATCCCGTTTGCCTCAAATTGGTACCAACTCTGTGATGCAGTTCATGTTCAAGAGATTCTCATGGGACCAAGGCTGAGGCTGGACACCAGAAGAGCCCACAGTCTTATTTAACGAGTTACCTATCCCACTTTCCTCCTTCCCTCCCTTACAAATTTCTTCCAAGAGCACTCCCAATAAATCACGTGTCTTGGGACCCAAATTCTTGTCTCAGTCTCTGCTTCTATTGAATTCAACCCTAAAGAACTCAACCAAAATTAATATGGAAAATGTCTTAAAGTTATAAATAATCTCATATGTGATTTTCAGAGTAGACAGAAATACATATTTTTACATGAATCATTTGACAAAAAAGAAAAAAATATTTAAAACCATCTCATAATATCCTAGTACTAATACTTTTTTAACAGTATCACCATCTTCCAGTGACATTGATTGGAAATCTGAAAAATATCCCCTGACTTGCCTCCAAACACCCGCTTTTGCAGGTTCTTGAACACTTCCAGTCAAGAACCTCATGACCCCTCTCTGACACATTCTCCTCACTGATCTTTTTGCTTCCATTCTTTCCCTTCTCTATTCCCCACAATATTCTCCATGCAGGACATTTTCCCTATCAGGCAAGGCCCACAGTAGTCTAAATTGGTCTACCCATCTTCTTTGCAGGCCCACTGACCTGTCTGGCCAGTTGCTCTCTGTATATTCAAATAATCATTGCAAGGATATTTCATATATTCTTACCATTCTTGCTTTTGAACTTGCTTTTCCTCCTCTCAGAATTTGTCTCCCCACATCTGGGCTTCTTGAAATGCTATCTATAAAAATGCAGTTTAAATCCTTCTTCCTCACCAAAGCCTTCTAAGATTCCCTAAATCAAAACCAGCTTTTCTTTATCCCATATTCCCTCAGGCCGTGGTTTGTTCTCTCTGGGAAGGCATTTCCCATATGCCTGTATGCTTGTCTTCATTACCAGTGAATGCATCTAACTTCTCCACTGTACTACAAGGTGCTTGAGGAAGATGACTACTTTTTCCTCTTCTCACATCTCTTCAGTCTGCCCTCCTTCTGATCTTTTTAACTCATCCTGCTTGCCTCCATTCTGCATGATGCATAAAAGACAGCTGCAGAAAACTGTCTGCTCTAGATAATTAATGCCCCAATCATTCTTCATGGACACATCACACCTTGCTGATTGAATTCAGGGTTATGTGTCCCACTCTTGCTTTTTTTCTGTTTCTTGCCCCTTCTAATTTAATAGCATTACCACTTGTCCTTTTGAACTTTTGTATTTGGGTTTTAGTTTGGCTCTGGATTCAACCCATTTCAATATTCCTTGTAGCCTTGGGTAAGAGTTACTTTTCCCAAGGCACATACCTATTGAGGATTCAATAAATATGTGTACTTTGGACCTCATGGACCTACTCTACCCTGTTTGCTTTCCATAAGCTCTCAGTTTATCAACTAGGAGTCATGAAGTACCAAGGAGCTGGTCCATGGGTAGGTTTTATGACCAATAAGTGGGAGGTCTTCCCTTGCTATGTGGATTCTGGCTCACCCAAATTCAAGCCATCAGCTCTTACGATTATTTGGTAGATTCAAGTCCTATTTCATACCTTTAACTTTCTTTTCCTCCAGGCTCAGGACACAGACAAGTTCTCTTGGAACTCTCCAAGAATCATGGTGGCCATGATTAGGATTTCAAAAATATCAGCAAGAGAGATTTGGGCAAGGGGTGGGGTGTCCTAGTTTTCCTTGGAGTCAGTGGACTTAGTTGTACCTAGACAGGCTTTCGCTGATACAAAATGTCCACACAATTGTCTGCTCCTACTTTAGTAGCTTTTAACACCATTTTCCATACTGTCTGAACTGACCCCTAAATGGATCTAAGTGAAGGTTGTTATCAGTTGCAAAGCACTATGAAAATATTAGTTGCAGCTGTTTTAGCAGTTGGTATTTCAAGGGAGGAAAAAGAGTTCGTTCTGACTGTTCTCTTCTTAAAATCAAGAAGCTCTGAACTTTGACACTTAATTGTTCTCATAATTACAGCAAGAGAGAGGGAGAATTAAAGCTAAAATTCAAGCAATTACATGTCAAGGGCAAAAATGGCAATTATGTTAAAAAGCATGGTCCATTTTCATTTTAGTTAAGATGGCTGTTAAGAAAAAAATCTGAGATGCAGGAGGTTGGGGGCAGGGCCTATATATGAAGATCTTGACCTCACTGCCCTGTGAATGTGTTTTTAATTCTTTCTGCTCCACATAAATGTCTTAGATAAAGGTATTATGTGTGAGACATGATATATTTTTGCACCTTTACAGAAAGACAAGATTTATTCTTAATAAATGTTTCTAGATTTTTGACGTTTGATCTATTATATAGTCATATCTTACATACAGTTATCAGAAACCTAAAGATGTCTCCTCATTATCCAAATGCCAAGACTACATCTAGTTAGAACCAAATTAGATGACAGAATTATAACTGATGGAATCTTAGTAACATTTTGTAATAAAAAATAGAGAAAACACATTCTCTTGAAAGGGACTTGCCTCTTCCCCTTCTATTGTGATAATGTTCTGCTGGTTGATTTGCTCATTTATTCAACCATATGTTAATGCACCTTGGAAATTTTCTTTAAAAAAAAAAACTTTTATTGTGAAATAACAGATTCACAGGAAATTGCCAAGAAAAGTACACCAAGTTTCTGTGCACTCTTCACCTAGCCTTGCCCAACATTTGTATCTTGCATAACTATGTGATGTATCAAAATCTGAAGATTAATGTTGGTGCAATTCACAAAGCTTATTCAGATTTCATCATTTCTGCTTGGATGTGGGTGTGTGCACATGAAGATGTGTGTTTAGCTCTATGCAGTTTTCTCCCTAGTATAGCTCTGTGTAACCACTACCATAATGAAAATACAGAAAAAACTTTTATCTCCATATGACTCCCTCATGTTATTTATCCTTTAAAAAAGAGGATATTTTAAATAATAAAAATAATTTATTTATTTATTTATTTATTTATTTATTTATTTATTTATTTATTTATTTTAGAAGGAGGGAGTATAGGGAGAGAGGCAGGGAGAGAGAGTTTAAGCAGGATCCTCACTAAACATGGAATCTAATGCAGGGCTTGATCCCAGGACCCTGAGATCACAACCTGAGCTAAAACCAGGTCAGACATTCAATCAACTGTACCACCCAAGTGCCCCTTATGTATCCTTTTATAGCCATACCCACCCCATACCCCATCCCTATCAACCACTAACCTGCTCTCCATTGCTCTAATAATGGTATTTCAGGAATGTTACATGAATCGAATCGTGAAGTATATATCCTTTTGAGATTGGCTATTTTCATTCAGCATAATTTACTTGAGGTTTATCCAAGTCTTTTCCATGTATCAATAATTTTTGCCTTTTTATTATTGAATGGTATGGTTAGTATGAATGTAACACAGTTTGTTTACCCATCCACCCACTGAAGGATGTTGTAAGACATATTTATTTAAGAATTGATTTGTATGGGGATGCCTTGGTGGCTCAGCAGTTGAGCATCTACCTTTGGCTAAGGTTGTGATCCCGGGGTTCCTGGGATTGAATCCTTCATTGGGCTTCCCATAGGAAACCTATTCCTCCCTCTGTCTATGTCTTTGCCTCTCTCTGTGTCTCTCATGAATAAATAAATAAAAATTAAAAAAATTATGTGTATGTATGTTAGCTGAGTGGCTTACTAGCATTAAGCATGAAGAGATTAAGTTTAGATCTAGCTGATTATGGATTACGGTTTGATTTCCAGGAGTCCTGGTTTTGAATAGAGAGAATCAGGATAAGACAGTCTTCTGAGTTACTTCATGCTCAAAAATATGATCATGACTTCTTGTGGATGTTGTGGATGCTGCTTAGAAGAGCAAAATCAAGGTTGCCTGAGTGGCTCAGTCAGTTAAGCATCTGCCTTCAGCTCAGGTCATGATCTCAGGGCCTTGGGATCAACCCCTGCATTGGGCTCCCTGCTTAACGGGGAGTCTGCTTCTCCGTTTCCCTCTGCCCCTCACTCCTACTGTGTGCTTGCTTCTCTCTCTCAAATAGACTTTTTTTTTTTTTTTTTTTAAAGAGTGAACTCGGGATTTGAGGCACTAAATTTAAACTTCAGGCCCCCAATTTGCAGAATGGCCATAGATTAGCTATACACTTTCCCAACTTTTTCATGCATATGAATCACCTAGAGATCCTATGGAAATGCAGATTCTAATTCAGAAGGTCTGGGTGAGCCTGAGATCCAACTGTTAAATTATTAAAATTTAGTAAGCTCTTGGGTGATACTGACATTGCTGGTGCATGCACCTCACTTTGATCAGCAGTGGACAAGATAATACCTGAGATTCACTTATAACTTATTTTTTAAAAAGATTTATTTATTTGAGAGAGAGAGAGAGAGAGAGAGCACGCAAGTGAGCATGGGGAAAGAGGCAGAGGGAGAGAATATCCAATTAGATGCCTGCTGAGTGTGCAGCCTGACACGGGGCTCAATCTCTTGACCCATGAGATCAGGACCTGAGCCAAAACCAAGAGTCTACTGAGTCACCCAGGCACCCCTCCCTTATAACTTAAAATATTTTCCTTGCTTCCTTTAGACAAATTTATAGGTTGAGGAGTGAAAATGCTGGGAATGAAGCCTAAATGGCTGGAATTCAGTTACGTAAGATGTGCCATTGAGAAAATTAGGGCCAGCATGCCAGCCAGTTGGTTCCACAGTGGCTCACCTGATATTGTCAAAAGGGAGGTGCATACAACTCCTTTAGAACCACAGCTTTGGCCCTGAAAGCAGCCAAGGCCAAGAGCACACTTGATGGGACTTAGTGAGTCCCTGAGGTAACCAGCTCTTACATGCTCTTATTCTCCTCATGTTGAGTGTCTGACAACACCTCATTCATGTAGTATTAACAAAGAATTTTCTTCTCATTTCATTTTACCTTCATGCATGAAGGGAATAGACTTATTCTAGGTCATTTTAATAGAGCATAATTAGGCCCAGTGGGTTGGAGATTTGAGTTCAAAATAATGATAATTTTGATGATTGTGCTGTCAAAGTTATAGGCTGGCTTGTGAAGTGATGAACTCCCTGCCATGACAGGCGTGAAGCAAAAAGCAAGATGATGGTTTATTGGGTCTATAAAAAGACTGTGTGGGAGGATGGCCTAGAACAGGGGTCAGGCAATTTTTTTTTTTTTTCTGTAAATGGCCAGGTAATAAGTATTTTAGGCTTTTGGGCCAAGTGGTCTCTGTCTCAACTACTCAACTCTGTTGTAACCCCCAAGCAGCCACAGATAATATGTAAATGAATAAGCATCCCTTCGTTCTAATAAAACATTATTGATGGACACTGAAATTTGAATTTCATACAGTTTTCATGTGTCATGGAATATTGTTCATTATTTTATTTTATTTCCCTACCATTTATTTAAAAATGTGAAAATCAGCCTCAGCTCACAAGCTGTACAAAAACGTGGTTGTAGGCTACTCTTGGTTCATGGCCTTTATTTGCCAACCTCTGGCCTAAATGAACCTCAAAAGTAAGGAATCAGGGATGTGAGGATTCTGGCCTTGCTTAGAATACTCTGAAAGGTGGCATCCTCTAGCAGAGAAAAAAGGATTTGTCTTCCATGTAAATTCTTGCTCTCCACAAGTAAATGTATTTCAGAGAGGTGAATATTTGATTGAATTTCACCCTGCTATAAATATTTGCTCCTTCTTGAGGGAATTGGGATCTTTTCTCACAAACTTTGCCTTTTCTCTGACTCCAAATGGTAGATTTAGTTCACAGCCCAGAGCCCTACCTCAGATGGTTTCACCATTATAAGTTGGTGAGGATTCTTTCTTTAATCTGGTTTCATCTAGAGAGCAAGATGCATATATGGACAGCAATGCTTAAGAATAATCTTGGGTTTTGGTAAGATTTTCTGAAGATGATGTTTGGGCTGTTTTGAGTTACTGCAACTGGCGGTTAATATGCAACTCAGTTTTTGGGTGAGCAACTTGCAACAAGAACCCTGCTGTGCATTCTGCTTCAGACATCATCTACCCCTTCCCATCTGATACTGCAATATTTCCTGGATGGACAATGAAATGACTCTTCCTGACTGAAGGCCATCTCTTGTCTTGACCTTTCCATTGCCTTATCTCATTAGTGAATTTTCTTGGGTCAGTCTAAGGGGGCAGAAAATTGTTTGGTACCTGATTACAGAAGAAATGGAGAGGTGGCTGGGTAGCTCAGTTGAGCATCCAATTCTTGATTTTAGCTCAGGTCATGATCTCAAGGTTGTGAGATTAGGGCCCTGTGTTGGACTCTGCACTCAGTGTGGAGTCTGCTTGTCCCTCTCCCTCTGCTTCCCCCAATAAATAAATAAATAAATACATACATATATATACATACATACATACATACATACATACATACTTAAAAAAAAAGAAGCAATGGAAAAGGCACAGAGAAGTACATGGCTGAACCAGAATGGACATGCACATGTACACAGTCCTCAAACTCTGTTGATCCTTTGACTCTATGCATAATCTCTATTCCCTTCAGAAATCTATGCATATTTTGTGGATTTAAATGGTTGCATTTCCGGGTATGACACTTCATTCCAAGACTATGAAATGGATTGAGTGTAAAATACTAATCAGAAAGAAAGGAAAAAAAAAAAAAAAACAGACCTGGCTTCAGAGAGAACTAATAACCCATTGATAGAAATAATGTGTTAGATGAATAATACACCAAATGTAGTACTAATAGAAATAGAGTACATTTACGTATAATATGCAGGGAAGGTTTTATTCAGAATTTTTAAGATCCTTTAAGGTCAATTTAACCACCTGACCTGACAGACAGTTGAAATGAACTTAGAAAGCATCTGATGGACTATAGCGGTCATTCAAGGCTTGGGAATAAATTTTATAAGAAAACTAAAGTATTTACTTGCTCAAGTAATTTCAGTGAAATCAGAAAAAGAAAAGAAGTTAAAGATGAAGGGTTTTAATATCATTAGTTTACAAATATACAAAATAAATTTAAAAAGCACATGAACTATATAATTTGTAGAAAAACAAAATGGTTGAAAAAATGGAGAAGATGGAAAAAAACCTCCAAATTACAGTGAGAAGTCACATTTTTGCATTACATTAGTAAAGATTAAAAGATAACATGATTTAGGGCAGCTGAGTGAAGCTTCTGACTCTTGGTTCCAACTTTGGTCATGATCTCAGGGTGGTGAGATCGAGAACCTTGCATTGGGCTCTGCACTCACTTGTGGAGTCTGCTTGCCCCCTTCGCCCCATGTGCATGCGGGGATTCTGACATGGGATTGATCCCTGGACCCTATGATCATGACCTGAACCTAAGGCAGGTGTTTAACCACTGAGCCACCAAGCATCCCTAAATAAAATCTTTTAAAAAACAACACGATTTGCTAAGACCACAGTGAGGAAAAACACCTAGCAAAATGGCTAAAATTAAAAATACTTAGTTTAAAAAATGCTGGCAAGGATGAGGAGAAACTGGATTACTCACATTGTTGATGAGCATGTAAAATGGTACAGCCATTCTGGACAACTGTTTGGCAGGTGCTCATAAAAATAAATGTATAACTACTCTATAACTCAGAAATTGCTCTCTTGGGGGGCATTTATGCCAGACAAATGAAAATGCATGTTTACACAAAAACATAACCACAAATGTTTTTTAGTAGTTTTATTCATGATAGCCCCAAACTGGAAGCAACCAGAATTTCCTTCCATTAAGCAAGTGAATGGCTAAACAAACTATGGTACATTGTTACCATGAATTATTATGAGCAATACAAAAGAACAAACTAGTGATACATGCAACAAACTGGATGCCTCCAAAGAATTATGTTCATTGAAAAGAGGCAAGTCTAAAAGGTTACACACTGTATGATTTCATTTATATAACATTCTTGAAATGGCAAAGTTATAAAAATGGAAAACAGTTTAGTGGTACCTGGAAATAAGGAGGAGGCAGGGACAAGAAGAAAGTGTGTGTGTCTATAAAAGGGCATCATGAGGAATCCTCCTTCTGGTAATGGAAACATTCTGTATTTTGACTATATGTCAATGTAATGTCCTCTTTGTGACATTGTGCTAGAGTTTTGCAAGATGTTATCATGGAAGTAAATTGGGCAAAATGTACATGGAATTTCTCTGTATTATTTCTTGTAACTGCTTGGGAATCTATAACTATCTCAAAATTAAAAGTTTAAGAAAAAATATGATTCTGAGAGTTAAAAGAGATATAAAGAAGTTTCTTACTGCTTAAATATTAGGAGTGGTACCATTATCATAGATGAGTATTTCTGGAAATATTTTAGTGACACAAAAGCCGCAAATTTTTCCCGTCTTGGCAGTTCTTCTTTAAGAATGCATTTTGGAGAGATAATTGAACACTCCTATAAAGATTTATGTATACAAATATTCAATGTTGCATTATTTACAAGAGGAAAATATTTCAGACACAATATCTTATAATTAAGGCATATTTAAAGATTTGTGCTATGTATATACTATAGGCTCTAATGCAGAAACCAAACTCATCTTTCTGGAAGAGAGATAGGCAGTAGAACCCACGTGGTTAAGCACATGGGCTCTGACGCTATAATTCAAGGATGAGGTTGCAACAGCTCTGCCTGCAGGTTGTGAGATCTTGGATTAGTTACTTAAAATCTCTGTGCTACATTTATCCCTTTGTAAATTACAGATAATGAGGTTGTTGCAAGGCTCACTAGAGCTAAAAATGTAAAGGCTGGTGCTCCATAAATATCAACTGATATGTCCCACATTTTTGGGTCATTTTTGAAAATGTCCTAGAATAAGCATTCATTATTTTTCTATGTTCAAAAAAAATGAGAAGGAAATGGATATTGTGAAATAAAAGACAGGCAATAAAATATTAATACTGGTTATTGATTATATTAAATGGTGAAGGATCTTATTTTTCCGCATGATTTCCCAGATGGTTTGTGATGTGGGTTAAGTGCCCCTATAAATTAAACTTTTATTAATCAGGGACCACAGGATGTTCTATTCATCTAGTCTATGCACCTCTTAAAATTTCTTAACGATAACCTTAACGATTCTTATTGTTCACTGGCCCCTGCTGACCTTACAGCCTTCATCCCTTGGCCACGCTGTTCTCTGGCTCCCCACTCAATCCCTATTGCCCCGTTTTCTTCCATGCTGTCTTTTATTTATTTTTTTTAAGGTTTTATCCATTTATTCATCACACACACACACACACACACACACACACACACACAGAGGCAGAGACACAGGCAGAGGGAGAAGCAGGCTCCCTGCAGGAAGCCTGACGAGGGACTCGATTCCGGGTCTCCAGGATCAGGCCCTGGGCTGAAGGTGGCGCTAAACCGCTGAGCCACCCGGGCTGCCCAACCCACCCACCCCCACCCCACCCCCCTCCCTGTCTAACTTTTAAGCCTCATTTCTTTCACAAAACCTTCCTGCCAGTACCTCCCACCACGGCCTGACTCTTCTTAAAATTCCTTCTCTGTTCTGTATCATCCTAAACGACTTAGCACTTTATGGTTGTCATGTAGAATGCTATTTTATGGGATTGTGTTTTTTTGCACAGTGCTGGAAATGGATACTTCGTGTATTCTTAACAGAAATTTAAGCCTTTGTGGTCAAGGGCTGTTTTTATATTTCTTTTGTGCTATGCACAGAATCATTGTTGAATAAAAGAGGGTCAAGGGTATCCTGGCTGTATGGGCTTAGCCTTCAGTAGTGATAAGTGAAGTAGAGTTCATCCTAAACTTAGTTATTTGGGCAAATATCTTCTAAATGACAGGAAATAGACTTTTTTTTTTTTTTTTTCCAGAACATCATGTATCAGAAGATAACATTAAGGGAGATATCTTCAGATCTGAATTGTGAGACTTGAAAAATCCTGAGTAAGAGTAGCTGGGAAATCTGGAGGTACTAAGTAACACTGTATCTATCTATACCTGGGGGTTGAAGGGCAGCCCTACCAGGGAAGAAAGTGAAGTAAAATCTTCTCTTACAAAGCAAAACATTGTAAAACAATGAGATGGCTTGTTTATATGTTATTTTATATAATCCTAATACATAAACAAATACAAGTAACATTTTGTTTCATATACTTTCAAATTTCAACTTTTAACTTTTCCAACATCAATGATATTAATGTTCTGATCAAAGTAAATGATGAGTAAAATAGAGTAATGTTTACTCTTTATAAAGTAAAGAGCTAAAATAGAGATTATAGATGCCAGTTACAACTTCATATCCACTCTCTGATTTCTCTACATTGTTTTAAGCTGGAAAATCATGAAAAATTTGACTCAGTAAATTTAACAATTATAAATCATCACAAAATTATGGGTTCTGTTAGTTCGTTTTTAAAGAGGTTGCTTTGCAATCTCGAGATATTCTTTTTTTTTAAAAAAGGTTTTATTTATTTATTCATGAGAGACACGGAGAGAGAGGCAGAGACACAGGCAGAGGGAGAAGCAGGCTCCACACAGGGAGCCCGATGTGGGACTCGATCCCAGGACCCTGGGATCACGCCCTGAGTCAAAGGCAGATGCTCAACTGCTGAGCCACTCAGGCATCCCGCAATCTCGAGATATTCTTAATTCAACTTGAAGACTTGAGAAAAAACTAAGATATTTTGGTTAATGCATGAAATCCCTGCAATATTCAGTAACCATTTATACCATGCTCTCTGTAGCTCCTTTGTATTTTGAGAAGTTCAAAAATTCAGAAGGATGCAGAATAATTTAACAAAGACCTTCATACCCTCCACTAAGAATGAAAAAAAAATATTAGTATTTTGTTCTCCTTGCTTCAGATTTATTTTTATATTTATAGATGTGACATTTCAGATATTTGAGCCAATTCCAAAGGCAGCCACTGTCAGGGAATTTTCATTTCCTCCAGCCATCTATACTGTATTTTTAGTAAGTACATATCTATATATAATATCAGTCTATAGATTTCGCTATATATTTCTTAAGCTTTAGCAAGTATCAGAATCTACTTAAGGACTTGTTAAAACAGATTGATAGGCCTCACCCACAAGGGATACTGATTCAGTAGGTATGAGTTTGGATCCAAGAATTTACATTTCTATTTTTAAGTAATCTTCACATCCAATGTGGGGCTTGAACTCACAACCCTGAGATCAAGAGTCACATGCTCCACTGACTGAGCCAGTGAGGTGCCTTAAGAATTTACATTTCTAACATGTTCCCAGGAAATGCTGATGCTGCTAGTGTAAACACTCGATTTTTAGGATAATTTATATATATTATTTTTTATTTTTAAAAATTATTTTTCAATTTATATTATTTTTAGAAAGCACTCCATAAGTGATCATGTATTACTTGTTTTAATTCAATATCGTGTTCCCATGGTCTGTCCATGTGAAACATATCTATATGTATTTTATCAACTGTTCTAGAACAGTTCTATGTCCCTTTCTCTATTGTTAGTTATTCTTGTTTTCCCCAATTTTTGCTATATAAACAAGGCAACACTGAGCACTTTTCTACATGTCTACTAGTGTAAATATACCATAAAGCAAAAACAATTAAATATTAGTGATATGTGCTTTCACATTTTCTAAATACTGTTCAGTGAATCTTCCACGTAGTTCTAGTTTATAAAGGTTCCCAATTTTCACTCTCCTCACTAACCCTCAGTTATGTCATACTTTTGTCTTTTGCACAATTGATTAAAGTTACTGACGGTTCATTAATGTTTTAATTTGCACTTCATAACTTTCAATGAGGTGGAACATCTTTTCATGTTTATTGGTTATTCATATTTATACTTCTACAAATTGCATATTCAAATATTTTGCCTCTTTCTATTTTGCATGTAATCATTTTACTACTGATTTTAAATGAGTTTCTCTTTTATCCTCTTTAGTCATTCTTAGAGATGTGAATATTTTATCCTCCTAAATACCAGTAGGAAAGAAACAGTAATTTTTAAAAATGGCAAAAGGGTAGAATATATGTCATAAAAAAAAACATACATGAATGGCTAATAAGAACATGAAAAGGTATTCATCATCACTTGTTATCAGGAAAATTCAAAATAAAACACAGTGAGCTATCACTATAAACCTATGGGGATCCCTAAAATTAAAAAGATCACCAATAGCAAGTGTTGGAACAGATTAAGAATCACAGAAATTCTAATAGATTGCTAATCAAGAATGTAAATTGGTAAAACTATGTTGGAACAATCATTTGACAGTGTTTTAAATTGAGGTATAATTGACAGCATATGTTAGTTTCAGGTATGTATACTGGAAAATAATGAGCACAGTAAATCCAGTTAACATCCATTACCAGACATAGTTACAAATTTTTTTTTTTTCTCATGGTGAGAACTTTCAGATACACTCTCCTAGGTACTTCCAAACTTGCATACAGTATTATTAACTATGGTATTTGGCAGTTTTTTTTAAAAAATATTTTATTTATTTATTCATGAGAGACACAGGGAGGCAGAGACATAGGCAGAGGGAGAAGCAGGGTCCCTGAGAGGAGCCTGATATGGGACTTGATCCCGGGATCCAGGATCATGACCTGAGCCGAAGGCAGATACTCAACCACTGAGCCACTCAAGTGCGCCTGGCAGTTTTTTAATAAGGTTAAATATGCACCTATTCTATGACCCAGCAATCCCACACCTAGGTATGTGCCCAAGAAAAATGATAACATGTATCTACCTAAGCCATATATGCACATATTCGTGACAGTGTGATTAATAATAACTTCAAACTGGAAACAACTCAAATGTCCATCAGTGGGAGATGGATAAATAAATTGTAGTTTATTCATATAATGAAATATACTCAATAATAGAAAGAATGATTTACTGACAGATACTTTTCTGAATCTCAAAAACATTGTGCTGAATAAAGGAAGCCAGGCACAAAGGAACACACTATGATTCCTTTTATTTTTTTTTATTTTTTTTTTTTTATTTTTTATTTATTTATTTATGATAGTCACAGAGAGAGAGAGAGAGAGAGAGGCAGAGACACAGGCAGAGGGAGAAGCAGGCTCCATGCACCGGGAGCCCGACGTGGGATTCAATCCTGGGTCTCCAGGATCGCGCCCTGGGCCAAAGGCAGGCGCCAAACTGCTGTGCCACCCAGGGATCCCACTATGATTCCTTTTATTAAAAGTTCAGGAGTCATCAGGATCGTGGCTGCACTGGTAGATATATGGTGGGTATTGATTAAGAAGGGACCTGAGGAAATGTTCAGGGATGCTAAAATATGGAAATATCTTGACCTGGTGGTGGTTATGAGACTGCATATGTAGGTAAAATTCCTGTAACTGTACACTGAGAAGCTGTGTATTTTGCTATATGTGCTATAATATTGCTATAATATTCCTTGCTAAAACAAATTTTTAAAGAATAAAATGTCTAAAGATCTCATTTTATTAGAATGTCAAGAAGAGAATTTCTTTGTAAGGGGAAATGAGTGGTAACTTGGTTTCCTATAATAGAGAAATATGTGTCTGATAATATGTGCTGGTATTTTGAAGATAACCACTATAGGAATTAGGAAGTATGCTGCAATGTCCAAAGAAACAAGAATTAAGCGTTGAGAGAGCAAAATTTTTTTTAAAAATGTAAAGAAAAGTGAACAGGATAAAATGAACTCTTAATTGTTAACTTAAAAGAGAACAGGTTGAATTTTCCTATGAAAAACAGAGAGGATCAAATTCATTTACAAAAGAGAGTCTTACATTATTGGCAGTCTATAAAAATGGAGGCAGAAACTTTACCAGAAAATTAAGAGATGAAGTGGTGAAAGAGGACAGAAAGAGATAGGGTGCCAAGTGTAAAAGGTATGATTTATGAAGAAGGTGCTGATTTTACACTTATATCTACTAAAACAACAAAGAAAATTACACACATATACATATACATGTATATATATGTCCTATGTAAGTTATTGCCTTTCAATTTTTATATATTTTCATATATTTAAAAAATAGATGTACACAATTTTTGAATACATGAGAATGTGTAAAAATGGAAAAGCAGTCAGTCGTTTACATTGAATGAGATTATAAGCTTATTTTGTGTCTTTTTTCATAGAATTTCTGACTGTGTTTAATGGTTTTATTTATGGTAAATGAAGCTGAAATAATTATTTTTAGGCTGAGATTATTTTGCATAAAAATTACATTGTTACTTAATAGGAATGGCTAAAGGATTATTTTGCAAAAATTCTAAAGGTGAGCTGTGATGACAGATAACTATCATCACAGAATGACACGGAGGAACAATTGTCTGGCTTTCTGCCATAGGCACCTGAAAAAGAATGAGACATATTCTGTCCCTGTGTACTGGTCACCACAGCCCCTCCAGGACCCTTTGCCAAACGCAGGCATCACACTGAGTATGGGAGACTTGGGCTCTGGTAGCAGCTAGACTTTGTGTCCTGCTGGTGACTTTCTCTGGCTCCAGGGGAGAATTATCAGCTGTCTTTGAAAGTTTGACTCTTGTGGGTTCTAGAGCTAGATTGTCTTAAAGGATGAGAGACTGTAGGGCTAAGGAGGATGAAGGCTGGGGCTGGGATCATGCTGGAAGCTTGCATCCCACTGCGATACAATGCTCTGTGAAGTGCCAGGACCTCTAGGACTGCCAAAAATGTGCCTGCATTATTATCAGGAAGCTTCAAGTTCTAGGAGCAAAATTTAGGCATCCTCTTTGGTCAAGGCTGTGTGCAGATGAGCTTGGACACATCTCTCCTTCTCAGTACCAGCATCCAGACAGCAATGGAGATCAGCACTAAGAGAATAGAATGCAGCCAAAGAAGCAGGAGGGAAAAATGGCAAATCTCACTAGGCATGGCTTGGAGTCTGATGAAATTCAACTTAGAAAAAAATTAAAAATATGATGGTTCCTTTCCTGCAATGTTTAGGAGTAAATTCATACTGCTCACATTATAGTTTTATTATTTTTTATTTACAAGTGACTTATGTAAGCATTTTTTTTGCACATGTTTGTTTCAATATAGTGTTTCAGCATGATTAGCATCAGCTCAAGAATCCACCTGGTGCTAATAGAACATGATTTGTAGCTTCATCTTGAGTATTCTTGATCTTGCCATTTGCATCAACAAATTTTCATTTTCAAATAGTCTGGTTTTAATCAGCAATCCGTTTCTCACTTAAATAACCATTGTTTGACCTCAACAGAAAAAACTATTAAAAATATAATAGATAAGAACCACATTAAATATATAATGAATATAAAATTTTGCATAATGTATTTCTACCCCGATGGAGCATATTATACATTCTCTTGTTATTGCACAGCCAACTGGGATTTCATAACACGAAGGTATGCAAAACTGATTTGCCTGGGTCTTACTTGTATTTAATAGAGCACAGTGTCCTTGTTCTGTAGATTTGAACTTGTACATTTTTAAGTAGATGGATGTGCATGGGCCTGAAGTCACAAAAGGTCAGTGTAGAACAGCAATCTTTCATTTCCACAACACATTTATACCAAGTTCAAAGACATGGGGAGCCTCTGCAAACTCAGGACACACTTTAATCAAATTGAGGCAGCAGGAGGGCTTTTATTTAGAGAATTGCACAAAAATGAGTTGTCCACAAGCATAAATTAAAACATTGGTAATCCTCAGTATAATCAGTGTATATTTTAATAGATGTGGTTTTTAAAAACCATTTTAAGAGGAGTTCAAAATATTCAAGAAGGAAAATTTGAAGTAGGAAATTTAGAAGCCCAGAAATATCTCTATAAAACTCTGAGTTGTTTAGAGAAATAAGTTGACACTTCCAATTCTTTGACCCTTTGAATCTATATTTTCTTTGAGTAGTGGTTTATTCATATTACTATTTAGGGCCTCATGACATGGATTGGCCTACTCTAAACTCAAGTAACATGTAAGGTAGAAGTCATGTAACAACACACATAGAAGTCCATGTAATCCTCATCCTCTGCAGTTGAATGTAGTGACAAGAACTTTTCAGGGAACGTATTACACTGGTGGAGTTGGGTGAATCCTTATGGATTCTCTTAGACGAACACATTTTGTGAGCAATCACAATGAAAAGTTAGGACTTCATTATTTACCATGTATAAGTAATTACTTTCCTCATAGAAAAGTACCCTTGGTACTTCTCTGAAATATGAAAATAATTAATATTATTTTATATTCCAAGTATAATCACTTGTTTCATATAGATGTTGTTTGGCAGTGTGTTTGAAGGCAAAATTCCCAAAGAGAAAATAGAAAGTATCTCAAGAGAACATAATTTATTTTAAAAAAAGCAGCTTTATCGAGGTATGATTGACATACAATAAATTAAACAATTTGAAATTCGGTTAAGTTTTGACATATGCATAAATCCATGAAGCCAGCACCAGCATCAAGATAATGAACACATTCATCACTTCCAAAAGTTTTGCCATGTCTCTTGGTAATTCCTCCTTCCTATCCTTCCTTTTTGATATGGATTTGGTATTCTGAAGTCTTTGTAAACTTACTTATTAGCTTTCATAGCTTTTAAAAAGATTTCATCAGATTCTCTAAATGGAATGTTGAATAGAAATAATGAGAGTATATATCCTTGATTTTTTTCAGATCTAAGGGGAAAAGCATTTAGCCTTTTAATATTAAGTATGACATTAGCTATAGGTTTTGAATAAATGCCCTTCATTAGGTTAAGGACATTCCCTTCTATTCCTACTACACCAGAAGTTTTTATCAGTGTGGATGTTGGATTTTGTCAAGTATTTTCTTCTACATCTATTAAGATGAGCATATGATTTTTCTCACTTCATGTTCTTTTTATTTATTTATTTATTTACTTATTTTATTTTTTTCATGTTCTTTTTTTTTTTAAGACTTTATTTATTTATTCATGAGAGACACACAGAGAGAGGCAGAGACAGGCAGACAGATATCCGTCTATCTGTCTATCTATCAGTCCTATCTGATAGATAGGACTCTATCCTAGGACCCCGGGATCACGCCCTGAGCCAAAGGCAGATGTTCAACCACTAAGCCACCCGAGTGCCCCTTAATTTTCTAATATAGTAATGTACATTGATTTTCCAATATTAAACCAACCTTGCATTCCTGAGATAAACCTTACTTGGTCAGGATGTGTTATCTTTTATGTATATATCTGTCATGCTTATCTTTGTCCTGTTTGTATGTAATTTGTCTTTTCTTTTTTCCTGACTGCCTTTAACATTTTCTGTTTATCAGTGATTTGGAGTAATTTATTATAATATACTGTTGTGTCATTTGCCTCTTATTTATTGGGATTGGGTTCTTTGAGCTACTCAGATCTTCCAGTTTTCATTAAATGTGGAAAATTTTCAGCTATTACCACTTGAATATTTTTTTTTCTGTCTTCCCCTTTCTCCTCCCTCTGGGTACTTCCCTCACAACACATACATGAGGCTCTTTGAGGATGTTGTACAGCTCACTGATGTTCTGCTTTATTGTCCTTGTTTTCTTTTTGTTTCTGTTTCACTTTGCATCACTTCTATTGCTATACCGTCCGAGTTTACTATTTTTTCCTGCATGTCTAATCTGTTGTTAATTTCATCCAGTGTAATTTTCTTCTCAGGCATTGTAGCTTTCATCTCTGGATGTTTCTTCATGCATTTGTACCGATCAGTGCTCAGCTAAAATGCAAGTTGAACCTTCTCTTATTTCTTGGGTTCTCTCCATATTCAGTTTTCCCTTCTCTGGTCCTGTGTTTAGTGAACTTCATTTACATTGGTCTCCCAAGACTCTAATCTCTGTCTTTTCAACTCAAACAGTCTACTGGACTCATCCTGTGTTCTCTCTTGAATACACTATGGACTGGAAACTATGTAGGTAGTTAGCTGAGACAATCATAGGGCTAACCTTGTTTGTCTCTTGTCTCTTGAGGATCATCATCCTTTATTGATTGATACTCAATTTCTTGAAATATGTTTTATATATCTTATCTGTTTTCTGATTGTTTCAGGTGGTAGCACAAATCTGGTCCCCATTACTCCATCCTGGCCAGAAATGGAGTCCAAGACAGGCCAGTTTTTGTCTGTCCAGTTAATTAGCCACACTAACTTTTATGGTTAAATTATAAATATTTAATATAGTGATTAATTTTCACCACATTGAGTGAAATTACAAGTGTTTCTCCCAACACAAACTACTGCCCTTTTAAAGTGATGTGTGGGGATTCTGAACATGATTTCTTACCATCCACACTATAGGTGCAGCTTGCTGAAAAATAAATTAGATATATGAAGATATTGGTAGTTAAAGAGTTACTTTAAAATTTCCTCATTTTTCGTAAAGATTGGCCATTAAATTCCTGCCTTCTAACTGCAGTTTCCTTGCTTTTAAAAAAATTTACATTCAGGTTTTGTTATAAATACTTCATTTTAAGAAGATATAAAATTTAATTTGCACAAATTTCTTAGTAACATATCTGTTAAAAAGCTACAGTAGTTCAAGGGCAAAATTGGGAAGCTCTTGGCAGAAAACATGAAATCACTGGGATGATGATATGTGCTGGATTGTGAACTGGCATCCTGCCAACATATCTTCCAACCATGAGGTCTTTCCAAGGAAAATGACCCTGGCAACCATAGAGAGTGATCCTTGTTTGCACACCTGGTAAGCTGGTGGGTTTCTGCAGAAGAGGTTAGTTCATGAAATGTTTCATTGCACAGAACATTTGGAAGTGAGACAAATGAGAGAAAACTAAGTCTGATCAATTTATCTAGTCCTTTTAGAAAATGAAAGAGAAAGAAAGAAATTCCGTGGAGTTTTAAAAACATGTAGAAGAATGGTGTTACCCTTCAGGTCATAGTGATTCAGAGGGGCACAAGGAAGTCTTTTGGAGAGCTGGAAATATTCTAAATTTTGTTCTGAGGAATGGTTATAAAGATGCATGCATATAAATTAATTGAGATTTAATATTCTTGAGCATTACCATATCCCTGTTATTTCTAAAAAATATTTTTAAAAGGGTGGTGAATATTTCTAAAAAATTTTTTTAAAAAAGGAGGTAAAATGTGTGTATTGATCTTGGAAAGGTCTTTGAATATTCACAAGGCACCTATCACATTTTATATTTTTAAAAGGTTGTCATTTAGAAAGATAATGTCAAGCAGGTATTAGTTGTAATTAGTAAGGATACTAAAATCAAACAAAGTTTTGAGTTGAAGAAAAAATGGTTTGATTAACAAATGGGAGAATTAACAGTTTGTGTATTAAATGGCAAAATTCTAAATTTTATCTTTACGTAGTACAATAAGTATATAACAGCTAAGTTATGAGTACATTCATTCTGATAATGAATTATTAATTTGAACTTGGATTCAGGAAGTCTTGCTTAATGTTTGAGGTTGACATCATATGCAACAGTTAGGTTTTCCAACTAAATATCCCCTATTGCCATGATCAAAGTCTATAGCTAGTGCCAGCAAACCATGCCTCAGAAAATCTGGGGTGCCACTTGTTTCTGTCCCCAAAGTACATAAGTTGAATCTTAACCCCAAAAGGCAATGATATTGAGAGATGGGGCCTTTGGGGATGGTTAGGTCATGAGAGAAGAGTCTTATTTGTGCTCTTATAAAAGGACACCCAGAAAGGTCCTTTATCCCTTCTACCATGTGAAGACACAGCAAGAGTTGCCAAACATGAACTGTGAAGAAAGCTCTTACCAGAATATAATCATGAGGACACCTTGATCTCAGATTTCCAGCCTCCATAAATAAATAAATGTGAAAGATAAGTGTTTGTGTTTTATAAGCTACTCAGTCTATGGTATTTTGTTATAGCAGCCTAAATAGATTGAGATATCATTTATTTTTATAAGTTAAGTTTTATAGTAACACAGCCACATTCCATGTATCTAGTACTGTCTTTGGCTACATTCACATTGTAAGAGCCATGTTGAATGATTTGGGCAGAGACTACATGGACTGCAAAGCTTAAAATAGTCACTATCTGGTCCTTTGTTGAAAAATTTGCTAACTCCTCGTCTACAAGAAGCATTACGCATAATTACTACCCTCTAGAATTCTTATTTTGTGCACACAGTAAAATGTAGAGTATTGTGCTCATACCACGATGTAGGCACCTGTATGAGGAAGTGGGCTCACATATATCCTTGTATTTATTTTTCATCGAAGTTCTGTGTTATTTATGTGTTTCCTCTCTTAGTCGATTGAACAAATGCATATTAGAGAAGGCAAATAACCAATAACATTCCTAAGTCCTCACATCTAAGAAGTGGCTAATCCAACTTGAACTCATATCTGACCCACCCCAACCCCTTTCTGGTACAACACAGAATTTCCAATTCAGGAGGAGGAGGGGCAAGATGGCAGAAGAGTAGGGTCCCCAATCACCTGTCCCCACCAAATTCCCTAGATAACCTTCAAATCATCCTGAAAAATCTACAAATTCGGCCTGAGATTTAAAGAGAGACCAGCTGGAATGCTACAGTGAGAAGAGTTCGCGCTTCTATCAAGGTAGGAGACGGGGAAAAAGAAACAAAGAAACAAAGGCCTCCAAGGGGGAGGGGCCCCGTGAGGAGCCGGGCTGAGGCCAGGGCGAGTGTCCCCAGGACAGGAGAGCCCCGTCCCGGAGAAGCAGGAGCTGCACCGACCTTCCCGGGCGGAAAGGGGCTCGCGGGGAGTTGGAGCAGGACCCAGGAGGGCGGGGATGCCCTCGGGCTCCCGGGGACACTAACAGACACCTGCGCCCCGGGAGAGTGCGCCGAGCTCCCTGAGGGCTGCAGCGCGCACGGGGGACCCGGAGCAGCTCGGGGGGCTCGCGGGCGGCTCCGCGGAGGGGGCTGCAGGGCGGGAGGAGCTCGGGGGGGCTCAGGCAGAGGAAGAGGCTCCGTGCGGAGGGGGCTGCGGGGCGGGAGCGCGAATCCAACAGCGCAGGCTCCAGAGCACAGGGCCCCGGGACACAGCCCAGGATCCGGCCTTCCCGGGACAGGCAGAGGCCGGGAGGGCCCAGGACCTCAAGGACGCTCCTGCCCCAGCTGAGCAGATCAGCGGCCCCGCCCGGAGCCTCCAGGCCCTGCAGACGGAGAGCTCTGGAGTTACTGCGGGGGCTGACTCCAGGGCTCCAGAGCTGCTGCTGCCCCTGCGGTTGTTCCTCCTGGGGCCTCACGGGGTAAACAGCCCCCACTGAGCCCTGCACCAGGCAGGGGCAGAGCAGCTCCCCCAACTGCTAACACCTGAGAATCAGCACAACAGGCCCCTCCCCCAGAAGACCAGCTAGATGGACAAGTTCCAGGGGAAGTCAAGGGACTTAAAGTACACAGAATCAGAAGATACTCCCCCGTGGTTTTTTTTTTTTTTTCTTTATCTTTTTGATTTGTTTGCTTTCCCCACCCTTTTTTTTTTTTTTACTTTCTTTCTTTTTCTTTCTCTTTTTCTTCTCTCTTTTTTTCTTTTTTTCTTTTCTTTCCTTCTTTCTCTCCTCTCTTTTTCTCATTTTCCCAATACAACTTGTTTTTGGCCACTCTGCACTGACCAAAATGACTAGAAGGAAAACCTCACGTCAAAAGAAAGAATCAGAAACAGTCCTCTCTCCCACAGAGTTACAAAATCTGGATTACAATTCAATGTCAGAAAGCCAATTCAGAAGCACTATTATACAGCTACTGGTGGCTCTAGAAAAAAGCATAAAGGACTTAAGAGACTTCATGACTGCAGAATTTAGATCTAATCAGGCAGAAATTAAAAATCAATTGAATGAGATGCAATCCAAACTAGAACTCCTAACAAAGAGGGTTAATGAGGTGGAAGAACGAGTGAGTGACATAGAAGACAAGTTGATGGCAAAGAGGGAAACTGAGGAAAAAAGAGACAAACAATTAAAAGACCATGAGGATAGATTAAGGGAAATAAACGACAGCCTGAAGAAGAAAAACCTACGTTTAATTGGGGTTCCCAAGGGCGCCGAAAGGGACAGAGGGCCAGAATATGTATTTGAACAAATCATAGCTGAAAACTTTCCTAATCTGGGAAGGGAAACAGGCATTCAGATCCAGGAAATAGATCCCCCCTAAAATCAATAAAAACCGTTCAACACCTCGACATTTAATAGTGAAGCTTGCAAATTCCAAAGATAAAGAGAAGATCCTTAAAGCAGCAAGAGACAAGAAATCCCTGACTTTTATGGGGAGGAGTATTAGGGTCACAGCAGACCTCTCCACAGACACTTGGCAGGCCAGAAAGGGCTGGCAGGATATATTCAGGGTCCTAAATGAGAAAAACATGCAACCAAGAATACTTTACCCAGCAAGGCTCTCATTCAGAATGGAAGGAGAGATAAAGAGCTTCCTAAGACAGGCAGGAACTGAAAGAATATGTGACCTCCAAACCAGCTCTGCAAGAAATTTGAAGGGGGACTCTTAAAATTCCCCTTTAAGAAGAAGTCCAGTGTAACAATCCACAAAAACAAGGACTGAATAGATATCATGATGACACTAAATGCGTATCTTTCAATAGTAACTCTGAAAGTGAACGGGCTTAATGACCCCATCAAAAGGCGCAGGGTTTCAGACTGGATAAAAAAGTAGGACCCATCTATTTGCTGTCTACAAGAGACTCATTTTAGACAGAAGGACACCTACAGCCTGAAAATAAAAGGTTGGAGAACCATTTACCATTCGAATGGTCCTCAAAAGAAAGCAGGGGTAGCCATCCTTATATCAGATAAACTAAAATTTACCCCGAAGACTGTAGTGAGAGATGAAGAGGGACACTATATCATACTTAAAGGATCTATCCAACAAGAGGATTTAACAATCCTCAATATATATGCCCCGAATGTGGAAGCTGCCAAATATATCAATCAATTAATAATCAAAGTTAAGATATACTTAGATAATAATACACTTATACTTGGTGACTTCAATCTAGTGCTTTCTACACTCGATAGGTCTTCTAAACACAACATCTCCAAAGGAACGAGAGCTTTAAATGATACACTGGACCAGATGGATTTCACAGATATCTACAGAACTTTACATCCAAACTCAACTGAATACACATTCTTCTCAAGTGCACATGGAACTTTCTCCAAATAGACCACACACTGGGTCACAAATCGGGTTTGAACCGATACCAAAAGATTGGGATCGTCTCCTGCATATTCTCAGACCATAATGCCTTGAAATTAGAACTAAATCACAAGAAGTTTGGAAGGACTTCAAACACGTGGAGGTTAAGGACCATCCTGCTAAAAGATGAAAGAGTCAACCAGGAATTAAGGAAGAATTAAAAAGATTCATGGAAACTAATGAGAATGAAGATACAACTGTTCAAAATCTTTGGGATACAGCAAAAGCAGTCCTAAGGAGGAAATAACATCGCAATACAGCATCCATTCAAAAACTGGAAAGAACTCAAATACAAAAGCTAACCTTACACCTAAGGGAGCTAGAGAAAAAACAGCAAATAGATCTTACACGCAGCAGAAGAAGAGAGTTAATAAAGATTCAAGCAGAACTCAACAAAATCGAGACCAGAAGAACTGTGGAACAGATCAACGGAACCAGGAGTTGGTTCATTGAAAGAATTAATAAGATACATAAACCATTAGCCAGCCTTATTAAAAAGAAGAGAGAGAAGACTCAAATCAATAAAATCATGAATAAAAAAAATAAAAAATAAAAAAATAATAAAATCATGAATGAGAAAGGAGAGATCACTACCAACACGAAGGAAATACAAACGATTTTAAAAACATATTATGAACAGCTATACGCCAATAAATTAGGCAATCTAGAAGAAATGGATGCATTTCTGGAAAGCCACAATCTACCAAAACTGGATCAGGAAGAAATAGAAAACCTGAACAGGCCAATAACCAGGGAGGAAATTGAAGCAGTCATCAAAAACCTCCCAAGACACAAAAGTCCAGGGCCAGATGGCTTCCTAGGCGAATTCTATCAAACGTTTAAAGAAGAAACCATACCTATTCTACTAAAGCTGTTTGGAAAGATAGAAAGAGATGGAGTACTTCCAAATTCGTTCTATGAGGCCAGCATCACCTTAATTCCAAAACCAGACAAAGACCCAACCAAAAAGGAGAATTACAGACCAATATCCCTGATGAACATGGATGCAAAAATTCTCAACAAGATACTAGCCAATAGGATCCAACAGTACATTAAGAAAATTATTCACCATGACTAAGTAGGATTTATTCCCAGGACACAAGGCTGGTTCAACACTCGCAAAACAATCAATGTAATTCATCATATCAGCAAGAGAAAAACCAAGAACCATATGATCCTCTCATTAGATGCAGAGAAAGCATTTGACAAAATACAGCATCCATTCCTGATCAAAACACTTCAGAGTGTAGAGATAGAGGGAACATTCCTCAACACCTTAAAAGCCATCTACGAAAAGCCCACAGCAAATATCATTCTCAGTGGGGAAGCACTGGGAGCCTTTCCCCTAAGATCAGGAACAAGATAGGGATGTCCACTCTCACCACTGCTATTCAACATAGTACTGGAAGTCCTAGCCTCAGCAATCAGACAACATAAAGACATTAAAGACATTTCAAATTGGCAAAGAAGAAGTCAAACTCTCCCTCTTCACCGATGACATGATACTCTACATAGAAAACCCAAAAGCCTCCACCCCAAGATTGCTAGAACTCATACAGCAATTCGGTAGCGTGGCAGGATACAAAATCAATGCCCAGAAGTCAGTGGCATTTCTATACACTAACAATGAGACTGAAGAAAGAGAAATTAAGGAGTCAATCCCATTTACAATTGCACCCACAAGCATAAGATACCTAGGAATAAACCTAACCAAAAAGGTAAATGATCTATACCCTAAAAACTATAGAATACTTCTGAAAGAAATTGAGGAAGACACAAAGAGATGGAAAAATATTCCATGCTCATAGATTGGCAGAATTAATATTGTGAAAATGTCAATGTTACCCAGGGCAATTTACACGTTTAATGTAATCCCTATCAAAATACCATGGACTTTCTTCAGAGAGTTAGAACAAATTATTTTTTAACGTATTTTTTAAATTTTTATTTATTTATGATAGTCACACAGAGAGAGAGGGAGGCAGAGACATAGGCAGAGGGAGAAGCAGGCTCCATGCACTGGGAGCCCGACATGGGATTCGATCCCGGGTCTCCAGGATCGTGCCCTGGGCCAAAGGCAGGTGCTAAACATGCTGTGCCACCCAGGGATCCCCTAGAACAAATTATTTTAAGATTTGTGTGGAATCAGAAAAGACCCCGAATAGCCAGGGGAATTTTAAAAAAGAAAACCATATCTGGGGGCATCACAATGCCAGATTTCAGTTTGTACTACAAAGCTGTGGTCATCAAGCAGTGTGGTACTGGCACAAAAACAGACACATAGATCAGTGGAACAGAATAGAGAACTCAGAAGTGGACCCTGAACTTTATGGGCAACTAATATTCGACAAAGGAGGAAAAACTATCCACTGGAAGAAAGACAGTCTCTTCAATAAGTGGTGCTGGGAAAATTGGACATCCACATGCAGAAGAATGAAACTAGACCACTCTCTTGCACCATACACAAAGATAAACTCAAAATGGATGAAAGATCTAAGTGTGAGACAAGATTCCATCAAAATCCTAGAGGAGAACACAGGCAGCACCCTTTTTGTACTCAGCCACAGTAACTTCTTGCAAGATACATCCACGAAGGCAAAAGAAACAAAAGCAAAAATGAACTATTGGGACTTCATCAAGATAAGAAGCTTTTGCACAGCAAAGGATATAGTCAACAAAACTAAAAGACAACCTACAGAATGGGAGAAGATACTTGCAAATGACAGATCAGATTAAGGGCTAGTTTCCAAGATCTATAAAGAACTTATTAAACTCAACAGCAAAGAAACAAACCATCCAGTCATGAAATGGGCAAAAGACATGAACAGAAATCTCACAGAGGAAGACCTAGACATGGCCAACAAGCACATGAGAAAATGCTCCGCATCACTGGCCATCAAGGAAATACAAACCAAAACCACAAGTGAGATACCGCCTCACACCAGTGAGAATGGGGAAAATTAACAAGGCAGGAAACAACAAATGTTGGAGAGGATGCGGAGAAAAGGGAACCCTCTTACACTGTTGGTGGGAATGTGAACTGGTGCAGCCACTCTGGAAAACTGTGTGGAGGTTCCTCAAAGAGTTAAAGATAGATCTACCTATGACCTAGCAATTGCACTGCTGAGGATTTACCCCAAAGATACAGATGCAATGAAACGCTGGGACACCTGCATCCCGATGTTTCTAGCACCAATGTCCGCAATAGCGAAACTGTGGAAGGAGCCTCGGTGTCCATCGAAAGATGAATGGATAAAGAAGTTGTGGTTTATGTATACAATGGAATATTCCTCAGCCATTAGAAACGACAAATACCCACCATTTGCTTCCACGTGGATGGAACTGGAGGGTATTATGCTGAGTGAAGTAAGTCAATCAGAGAAGGACAAACATTATATGTTCTCATTCATTTGGGGAATATAAATAATAGTGAAAGGGAATAGAAGGGAAGGGAGAAGAAAGGTGTGGGAAATATCAGAAAGGGAGACAGAACATGAAGACTCCTAACTCTGGGAAACGAACTAGGGATTATGGAAGGGGAGGAGGGTGGGGGGTGGGGGTGAATGGGTGATGGGCACTGAGGGGGGCACTTGACGGGATGAGCACTGGGTGTTATTCTGTATGTTGGCAAATTGAACACCAATAAAAAATAAATTTATTATAAAAAAAGAATTTCTAATTCATATTTGCAAAGTATAAAACCTTCGACTGACAGTGGGATTAGTATGGAAATTCTAAGTGCAAATACCAGGTTATGTTCAATAAAGTGGCAGCACATAAGACTGTAAAACCAAGACTTGAGGAAATAAACCAAAGGTGAGCTGTTTTCTGAATCTCTTGTCAGAGCTGTTGGAGTTGGGTATCTCCTGATGTGTTTGTAGTCAGTTGTCTCGGTAATCAATTACATAAAGCCTCCTGCTCACTTTTTCCACGGTGCATAAGACCTTTAAGAAGTAAGATCAAACGCTCTTTTAGTCATAGAGTCATGAGAAGATTAATCTACGCATGAGCCTTTGTTTTTGCATTGTGTAAGTTTCTTCTACATGTAAGGAGATAATTGTATTCTGGGTAACGTTCATATTTCTGATCTCTGTTTCTGAAGTAAAGGTTGGGGCAGCTTGAATGACGTTGGGGAGCATGGAATCATGGAAATATTGGGATGAGAGGTGAATTTCATTTAAAACCATACTAATCCCTGGCTCTTGGAGGGATGGAAGGGCAGACGGAATTCGAGAAAGCTCCCCAGGTCTTCTACCCTTCACAGAAATTGGCTTTTAGTTTCTCTGCAGGTGCCAAGTACAGTAAGCGTCAACAAAATGCTGGTGGCCTAGCACATGGTTTTTACACATGTTTTAGGCAGAGGAACACTGATCACTGCCTACACAGAACCTTGTTTTATTTTTCCTAAATAAAGGAACAATGCCCAAGTTTTTGCTATTATGGAAACACTCTGATGACCTGGGCCCTGGCCATACCAATTCAGGGCTCATTGAAATAATGTCAGTTCACAAGAAGAGCCCAGTCCCTTATCTAGAGTGTGTTGGGTTCTGCTCCTGAAATAGAAGGGGTTAATCTTGGGGAAAGAATAAAAATTCAGCTAAGTAGATTGTACTTATTTCTGAGGACTGCTTTAACAAATTACTATGATCTTGGTGGTTTAAACAAACAAACAAACAAACAAAGAAACAAACAAACAAATGTATTCTCACAGTTCTAGAAGCCAAAAGTATGAGATCAAAGTGTTGGCAGGGCCATCTGCCTCCAGAGGTTCTGGGAGAGATTCATTCCTTGCCACTTCCAGCTTCTGGTGGTTTTGGAATGCCTTGGTTTGAGGCCACATCACTCCAATCTCTGCCTCTGTGGTCACATTGCCTCCTCTTTTATGTGTCTCTTCCTCTGTATATCTTTCTCAAAACTTCTTCTGCCTTTCCCTTATAAGCATATGGGTGATTACATTTAGAGTCTATACAAATAATGCAGTATACGCTCCCACTCAAGATCCATAGGATAATTACACCTTCTGTCACATAATCAGAGGTTCTGGAGAGTTAAGATATAGACATATCTTTTTTGGGAACACCATTCAGCCCATTACACAGATTTTAAGGAAGAGTATATAAGAATCTTCCTCTCTCTGAAAATCAAAATTTCCTTGTTTAACTCTGACTCCAAGACCTAGAGAAGCCTCAAATGGACCTGAGGAGTATAGGCAATAATAAGCCAGTGGCTGGCTAAATTGAGATTTTAGATGGAGCTGGGCTTGCGTTGTTGTTGCCAATTAGTCTGTGGTCTTTGGTCATGTTCCTCTTCCATTTTCTTTAAACTTCAGGGACATCTTGTTAAAAGCTACAGCCTGGTATCTAGTGTATTCTGAGGAATCAGGATAGGGGTTGTGCCCACTATGGGACAAAGAGATATAGCGATGATTATATATCAGACTTCCAGGGGTAATCTCTACCAGCAGAGGTGGCTGATATTAGATTATGGGTTATCCTACGAGGAGTCCTGGGAAAAGAGAAAGCCACTTGGTGCTAAATGCGAAAGACAGGGTACAGGAACATGAAGGCTTTGAGTGACCATGAAGCACTGTCATGGAAAATTCCACAAAGCAGCTAGGAGGCTTTTTAAGGTGGCAGTAGAGTGTACTCGCTTCCTGACAACATCCCAGCAGACTGGTAGGCTCAGGCCATGGTAATCCTCTTGGTCTTACCTGTAGGCCATTGAGTTATGGTTTATTACGTAAGCATAAGAAATATTGCTATTTGGGAATGGAGTTATAATTTCTGATACAAGGGAAATTTTACCTCTGGTTCACTTCAGTTAAGATATGGTGAATACATCAAAGTGTCCATACTATTTCCAGAGAATGGAAGCTTATGATTCGAAATAAAGTAGCTTAATTTTTTGTTTATTTACGTGATTTTGTTATGTGTCACTGGGTAAACTATATACTTTCTATTTCCTTTGTAGAAAAATATATATAATTTCATAATTGAGAGCACTAGACTGAGGAGCATATGTACCTCATGTTGGCTATTAATCCAGACCTACTACAGGGCTGTCAAATACAGAGTGAATGGTGACGCTATAGGGAAATTGAAACAGAAAGAAGCCAAACTCTTTTTGTAAAATTTAAGAATGATGAAAAGGCATTTTAAGTACAGGATTGACCCTGGTGAATAATTTGGCAAGATGTATTGGCTTCTTCTAGGTGTCGAGTTTATAGGTAGATTCAATGTGACAGGCAAGAAATGGACAGACAGTGGGCGAGAAGCAAAAGGCAATGGAGTCCTTTGTTCACATATTGATGTGATGTGATTTTTCAGGTTTTTATGTCACACTGGAAGAAATAATGATGGAAGTTGGCAGTAGGCTATGTCAATATTTTCCATCTCCAAAATATCACCAGCAGTTAGGAAATGGCAATTTTGGTCACAAATCTCATGGACACTACAATATAAATTGTAAATAGAGGGGAATTTAAAAATACACTGCATATTATAAATTTATATTGCTGAGTTAACTCAAGAGTATAAGATTCCTAAAATTGGTACTTATTTTAAATGATGTCCAAACATGCCAGAGTATGTAAATGGCCAAGGAATGCTACTGATATTTGGAGGGGATGGTAATGGGGAAGTGTATTACATGATCTCAACATGATTACATGTTGAGAATTATATTTCTATAACCACCCCTGGGGGGTTGTGTAAGCATCGCTTACCAAAGTAGGTGGCAATAATTCAAAACAAGGGAATGGTCATACAAAGTTTTAACATTTACTAATCAACTATTGTGTGCCAGGCATGTGCTAAGAACTGTCAGGTGTGATATTTAACTTATTCCTCTCAATATCAATGTTAAGCATAATTACTGCATATTTTATAGAGTAAGACATAAGGAGAAAAGAGATGAAAAACTTGAACAAGTTCAGACAGCCAGTAAACACAGAGTCAGGACTTAAATTTGAGTCTTTCTGAATATTGATCCTTTCAGTAATATGATATTTCTGAAATGAGTAGAACATTTACTAGTTGAGTGAATAAAATTTTTTTAAGATGGATGGTTCCTTACAAATATTTTTAAAATGTTCTTATACAAACTCCATAAGGTGGCAAACCTGTAAGGGATTCCTTACTCTCATCTGGCTATTGGTGGTGTTGTTAAGCAGTTAAATCATTTGTTCCCATGGTTTTTAATTGTGCAACACTATTAGTAACAATTTTGTTATTATGTACATATATTTATGTACTATACTATAGTATACTTATAATATCATAAATGAAAGGTATGACCTGCTACAATAAAGTAGATTGTACATTATAAAGCTCAAACAAAATAGAAATTTTTCCTACACCAGTCACATGAAGGCATTTTCCAATATAATGTCCCAGAAGCTTTTTGTTAACATTTATATTTTGTCTATCATCATGCTCAGCCTGGAATTGATTTTCTATAGATGATAATAGGGAAAGTTTTCATTTTTCTATATGGGTATACATTTGACCCAGAACCACTAATTGGAAAGCCACCTTTAGCTATCGCTGTATAGTATCACTTCTGTCATAAATCAACTGTCTTGCTTGGGTCTGTTTTTGGACTCTATATTCTGTTCCATTGATCTATTTATCAATCTTTCAAATAATCCTACTTTGATGTATTTACTGAGGTTTTTGTCTTGATAAAGGGTAGTATAAGTCATCATACTAGAACTTTGATCTTCTATATTGTTAGCCTTTCTTGTCTCTACTCACTTGCTCCTATTCACATATAGATTTTAGTATCAGCTTGTTAATTTCCACTAAAAATGTGGCAGTTTTTAAAGGAATTTCATTGGACCTATAGATTATTTGATGATTATTACCATCTTAAGTATATTGAGTCTTTCAAAATAGAAAAATGGTAAATCTCTACTTTTAAAATATTTCTTCAATTTCTTTAGATTTTTTTCTATAGGGGTTTCAAAATTCTTCATGAAATTTTAATAGATATTTGATTTTTGTTATGCTATTATAAATAGTATCCTTCTTTTAACTGATTAGATTTCAGCATTTATTAGCACTTTGGTAAAAAACACCTGTGCTTTTGAATAGCAACAACAAAAAAATATATCCTACTTGAATAAAACCTTAAATATATCAAGGAGTGTGAACAGTATTCACAGCATCAATCTTATGATCTCCTCCAACATAGAGAGGAAGCTCATCTAGTAGGAATTATATAGGATCTATAGGATCTCTTCACAATCTAAGTGATAAATATCAATTTTAAAAACAGCATTTTCTAATTGTTTCTTGATAGAATATAGGATTGAGATGATTCTCTAATTGATCTTGTATCCAGTGCCCTCATTATTTCTATCAATTGAATATTTTTTTTACTTTTGGATTTTCTCTGTGAATAATTATTTCCTCTGCATATAATGAAAATTTTATTCCTTCATTTTATATTTTTTCACCATTTATTTTTTAACCTTTACTGCATTGACTATGCCTCCAGTACAATAACGACTGGAAGTATGATAGCAGGTATCTTTGTCTTTTTCCAGATATCATAGGAAAAAGTTGTTTACATGCCCTTTATCTAAGAAGGTTACCATCTATGAGTTTTTATTGTGAGGATTGAGTTTGACCCAATGCTTTACCCTTTATTCTCTTCATGTGGTGAACAATACTGAATGAGATGTGAATGTATACCATCCATGCATTCTTGAAACAATCTCTACTTTGTCATGATGTATTTTTATTATTCCCATAGTTATATTTTGCTTGGTTTTGGGTGTTAATATTTTGGTTAGGTTTGCATCAGTGTTCACAAGGGAAATTAGCTTATAACTTTTCTTTCTTATAATGTCCTTACTAGGTTTTGGTATTAAGATTATCCAGGCTGTTTAAAAAAAAAAGCCAGGTGGCCTTCTTCTCTATTATCTGGAGTAATTTGTGTATTGAGCTTACTTTTTCCTAAAACATTTGGTAGAAATCGTGATAAAGTAATTTAGAGTCTGAAGTCTGTTGTTTTTGTTTGTGGAAAGGTTCTTAATTACATATTTAGATTTTAAATAACTATCAGATTAATTGAATTTTCTATTTTTTCTTGTTGATAGAGATTTAGTAGATTTATGTTTTCCAATTGTATCTAATTTTTTCAAGATTTATTACCACAAAGTTTTTCATAATATTCTTTTTTTTTTAAATTTAACTTAACAGTCTTTCCTCTGTATTTTGGTGCATTAGGCCTCTTTTTTAGTTTCTTGATCTGTCTTTTCAGGGGTTTATTAATTTCATGTTCTTTAAAAAAAAAAAAAAGCAATTTTGGCTTGGTTGATCCCTTCTATATTTACTCTTGATTTCATTAATTTCTACCTTAACCTTTTTACTTCCTTTTCTTTGTCAGGTTAATTTGCTATTTTTTTTAGTATTTTATTTTATTTTTTTGAAGTTTAATTAATATACAGTGTTATATTCATTTCAGGTGTACAATATAATAATTCAACAATTTTCTACATTACTCAATGCTCATCAAGATATGTGTACTCTTAATTAATTTATTTCACTCATCCCCCTAACTCAACTCCTCTTTGGCAACTACTACTTCATCCTCTATTTAAGAGTCTGTTTTTTTGTTTCTCCTTTTTTCTGTGCCTGTTAACTTGTTTTGTTTCTTCAATTTCACATATGAGTGAAATCATATGTTATTTGTCTTTTCTCTGACTTATTTTGTTTAGCTTTATACTCTATAGATCTACCTATGTTGTTGTAAATGGTAAGATTTCTTTCTTTTCTATGGCTGAGTAATATTCCATTGTATACTATATGCCAATCTTTGTCGATTCATCTATCATTAGACACTTGGGTTGCTTCCATATCTAGCTATTGTGAGGAATGCTGCAATAAACATAGGGGTTCATATATCTTTTTGAATTAGTGTTTTTGATACCTAGTAGTGGAATTACTGGGTCATATGGTAATTCTATTTTTAATTTTTTGAGGAACCTCTACATTGTTTTTTATAGTGGCTGCACCAATTACACTCCCACTGAATTCTTTTTTTAACCTCTTGATAATTGATATTTAATTTTTCTTCTCTTCTGTGTATATATGGCTGTAAAGTTCCCCCTTATAGTTTGAGCTATGCTCTACAAGTTTTGATTTGTCTTATTTTTATTATCGTTCATTTCAAAATACTTTTGTTTTCATTTGCCTCTTGATGACTTAGGAGTCCAGTATTTAATACCTGCACATTATTTCAACAGCAGACTATGAAGCAAAAGAAGGATCAGTTTGTCCAAAGACAAAGCAGTGGAATTCAGTCAGAGCTGTACAAAGAAATGAGAATTTTAAGAAGTGAGGTTACCTTAAAGGACATAGGAAAACATCAAACAGACTAGCTTTGTATCAGAGAACTCACAGAAGGAAAAGAGAGGGAGAGAGAAAGGAGCAGAAAACTTATTTGAAGAAATGATGACTGAAAACTTCCATAACCTGGAGAAGGAAACAGACATCCAGATCCAGGAAGCCCAGAGGGTTCCAAATAAGAGGAACCCAGAGAGACTCACAAGACACATTGTAATTAAAATGTCAAAACTTAAAGACAAGGAGAAAATATTAAAAGCAGCAAGACAAAAACAGTTTCTTATGTGCAAAGGAACCCCCATAGAAGAGTATACTCAGAAGAGTATAGCACTATATATTCGACAAAGAAACTTTCAACCAAGAATATTCTACTCCACTACGTTATTATTCAGATTGAAGGAGAGAAAAAGAGTTTTCCTGATAAACAAAAGCTAAAGGAGTTCTTCCCATCACCAAACTGCTTTACAAGAAAGGTTAAAGGGACTTCTTTCAGTTAGAAAGAAAGGGTGCTAATGAGAACACATTAGAAAGGGTAAATCTCACTAGAAAGGTAAATATGTAGCAAAGGAAGTGGATTAATTGCTTATAAAGCTAGTATGAAGGTTAACATTTATAAATTATGAAATATTACACAAAAATCCAAAATCCTATTATTTCTTGAAAACTCAGAAATCCTGACAGCACTAGACCAGTATTCTTACCTTAAACAATGGCTGTGCTTCTTTAATAAAGCTGGTTTTCCCATTTTTAGATCTGGCCTACAATCTGCACATTGCCACCTGGCCCAATTCTTTTGTAAAGCTGACCTGAATGTTTTTGATTTGAGATCCTTGAAAAAACCCTGACAATAAACTCTCATTGCTATGAGAACAAGTACTTTATTTGAATTATGGTGAAATCACAGCACCCTGCACAATATTTAGACCGCATTTGGTGACCAAATTGATGTCAGCAGAATAGTTAAAGCTTTAAAAAATTATCAGTATACATACCAAATTGATTGTTAGTAATAAAGCCGATTTATTTTAATTAATGCTTGAAACCCACAGATGCCTAAGTTACTTTAATTTATTCCACAATTTCTCCTTAAATCAAACTTTTGGAAAAAAAAAAAAAAAAAAAGCTTAGAGGTACTACCAAGTAGCGAAGCTGACTGTGAATAATATTGCTTTCTTTTGTTTGGTGGAGGAAGGTAATTAGCAGGAAATGGCCAACAGATGAGATGCAGGAAGAGGAAGCTGGGAGCAGGAGGGATCTCTCACAGGGTAAGGAAGTCACTGGGATCACTGAGAATCGATTTCATTACAAATCTCAGCAATTGCTGGGAAGAGTTTCCTGGGATAAGCAGTTAAAGCAGGTCACACATATAAAAAGGAAATGCTTTGCTTAGTAAAATTGGAAGAATTGAAAAGCGTACGTATTTTTATGGGTCAGTATCTTGCTAATCAGTGAACACCTTACCATTTAAGGGAAGGCTTTTTAAAGCCCTTGAATTTGTTATTTAATTCAAAAGTGATAGACACTGCTGGGACTCTCACAGGCCTTCAGCGCAGATGCCTGAGTCCCACAACTTAGCCAGGCAGAAATAAACAAGACACTTGTGTCCAAAAGTTTGACTTTTCACTCTCCGTATTGGATGAACCTCTGAGCAAATGTTCCTTTAGAAGAGTCTCACCTCAGAAAGGCTCTGGAACATCTGGAGTCTGGGAAGGCCTAACAGGATTTATATGTACTGATAGAAAAGGGCCACTCAGCACCTGGTGATAACACCACATTCAATCAAGGGAAATTAAATTCTAACAGGATTAAAGGAGTCAGCAGTTAATACATAGGAGCAAGATTTCCCCCAAGCCGACATGCACATTGAAAGCCTATCTTCTATGGGAGAAAGTGCTAAGAACATGACACAATGCATTAAGGAAGGAGGCTGCTTAAAATATGTGCAGAAATGCTAGCTTTTCATTCTGGTATGGCAAGAGAGATTAGGCCTGAATCTCCTAAGATTTATTGCCCTGTTTTCTAGCAGTGAATGCAAAAACATGCATTCATATAACACTGCGGAATCCACCCAAATAAACCTAAAATTATATATCAAATTTTTAATGCGACTATCACACAGGCACACACACAGACACACACAGAAATTGAAATAATAAAGGGAATGTCCTAAAATATAAAACAAGAAAATCATGAATACTTTTCATTATCCCAAATCAAGGCTCTTTAGTACTTTGTTGTTGGGCCGTGGAAATCTAGCAGTTTCCGCTTGATGTATCTGTACATCCCAATTTGCAATTTTTCTAAAATTCAAGGAGATGTCCACAGCTTATGCAAATCAAGGATCAACAACACTCTTACAGCTGTTACAAGGGACTTGTCTTTTCCCCAAAGTTCTCTATGACCCTGAGAAGGAATATACCATTCCTTTATGGGCATTGTCACTTTATCATCTTGCTTCCTGCCATAATTCAGCGTTAGACAAAGGAACTGTGCTTCTTTGTGGTTGCTTCTTTCTCTGTATAAAAACTGATTCAGGGCAATTAGATGCTCCAGCTATTCAAAAAGCAAGTGAAGACTGGTGAGGGGCCCACACTAAAGGACAAGCTTGTCCTTCAGAGAGGTCATACCTCAGCTGAAACTTTCCTTTCCTTGGGGACAGTGGTCCCCTGTCTGTTCTCATCCTCTCTGAAATAGGATTGTTGTTTTGCTTGTATCCTTTATTCCTGAGTCAGAGAAATCAGTTTCTGTGGTAGATTGATTGTACTAGTGCCCCACCCCCCACCTCTTCCACTTCACCCCTACCACTATCTTCACCCTCTGCCTTATAGCATTATAATACCTTCCTAGTCTGACTCCAAACTCAGTCAGATTACAGGACATTTTGAAAGGCCAATGGGTTGTTAATAAGGGTGCTGCAAAGGCAAGACTTTAATGTGCTTGCCTGTTGGGGTTGCTTCCCTTGCTCTGTCTAATGTCTGTGTGAAGGCAAGTCAAGCCTGATGAAGGATGAAAGACATGTAAAGTAGAGCCAACTCAACTCTGTTGAGCTGGTCTGAAATCAGCTAATAGCCAGTGACCACCTTCCCCCCCTTATGTGATGAGCCCAACCAAGACCAGAAGACTTCTTTTACAACCTACAAGCATGAAGTCTTTGTTTCCCTGTGGATAATCCCTTACCTTCCTCCATTGGCCCAGACCTTGGCAACCATAACTATGATTTGAATAATTTTCCTAATAGGAGGGACTACTCCCCTGGTGAGGGCAGAAGGAACATCTTTCAAAGTTCTCTTTAGTTATACCTGGGCAATTTCCTTGCCACATTTCTATATGCAATAAAAAGATATGATTAAGTAATTAGGTACTCACCCTGCTTAGATTGGTCTTCATTAGAGACCATTTAAATAACATATTGTCAAATATGTTATTGTCAGATTTGATAGAGCCATTTTTGTTTCTCTTTGGAGGATTTTTCTTCTTAAAGAAGTGAGATGATCCAAGAAATTCAGTGTATATTGAGGGCTGTGTCCATACATATTGTTTTAAAAGAATCAGGTTGGAGATAAAAATGAACTAAGATGCTGCTGATTCATCTTTGTGGTAATAATCAATTGTGTGGCAGAACCCAATCTATTATTTTTATAAGCTAGCACTCTCTGTGTCTTTACTTGCATTTTTTTAAGACTTTATTTATTTATTAATGAGAGACGCACACAGAGAGTGAGGCAGAGACACAGGCAGAGGGAGAAGCAGGCTCCATGCAGGGAACCTGATGCGGGACTCGATCCCCGGTCTCCAGGATCACACCCTGGGCTAAAGACAGGCACTAAACCGCCGAGCCATCCGGGTGTCCCTTTACTTGCATTAAATAAAAAAGGAATTCTAGTTGGAAGGTTGAATTTTATTGATAATTTCCTTTTTTTTTAATTTTTTAAAATTTATTTATGATAGTCACAGAGAGAGAGAGAGAGAGAGAGAGGCAGAGACATAGGCAGAGGGAGAAGCAGGCTCCATGCACCGGGAGCCCGACGTGGGACTCGATCCCAGGTCTCCAGGATCGCGCCCTGGGCCAAAGGACAGGTGCTAAACCGCTGCGCCACCCAGGGATCCCAATCCTTGCAAAAAAGTCAAATTGTATTTAAAAGTATCCTTCTGGGGATCCCTGGGTGGCGCAGCGGTTTGACGTCTGCCTTTGGCCCAGGGCGTGATCCTGGAGACCGAGGATCGAGTCCCACGTCGGGCTCCTGGTGCACGGAGCCTGCTTCTTCCTCTGCCTGTGTCTCTGCCTGTCTCTCTCACCTGTGTGCCTATCATAAATAAATAAAAAAAATAAATAAATAAAATAAAATAAAATAAAAGTATCCTTCTGGATCTTTTTTGTAAGAGATACACTCAAAACACAAGGACGTAGAAATTTTGAATGTAAAAGTATGAGGGAAATATACAAGGCAAATATGAAGCAAAAGAAGTCTAGTATATATTAAAATAAGTTTAAAGAAGACTTTAAGACAAAAACAAGATTAGGGGCAGAAAGGGTCTTTACAATGATAAAAATGTTTTTAAACCAGAAAATATAAACCTCTAACTTTATATGCACCTAATAAAATAGCCCCCACAAAAATATATTCTTAATAATTTGAAGACTTAGATTTAAAAGTCAATCTAAAATATTCAGAAGAATGTATCTATAACTTCGGGGGAAGGAAGCCTTTCTTAAGTATGTCAAAAGTTGCGAAACATAAAAAATCCAGATGAGTACATTAGACCAAATTCGAATTAAGAACTGGTTCTCAAGGATACCATAAGGAAGATGAAAAGACTCCTGACAAATTAGGAGATATTTGCAACGTGTATCAAATCTAGTCCATCAATCAAAGGACAGCACAATGAATTGTGATACAATTGACCCTTCAACAAAGTCAGGATTAGGGACACTGGCCCCTGTATGGTAAAAAAAAAATCTGCCCTTAATATATGACTCCCTCCAAACTTCACTAAAAATAGCCTGTCGACTGGACTGAAGCCTTACTGGTAAAATAAGCAGTCAGTTACATATTTTGTAAGGTTTATGTATTATATATTGTATTCTTATAATAAAGTAGCTAGGGAAAATAAAATGTTAATAAGAAAATCATAAGGAAGAGAAGATACATTTACAGTACTGTACTGCATAAGTGGGCCTGTGAAGTACAAACCCGTGTTATTCAAGGGTCAATTTATTTTTGCACAATAGAATATTAGACTGTAGTGAAAATAATGAAGTCTAGCTTTTGTGACGAATGAATTTTAAAATAAGAACACTGGGTTTAAAAAGCCAGTACCACAAAACTAGATACAATACGATGCTTTTTTAAGAAAAATATAAACATATATTGTTTAAAACTATAACCACAAGAGACAAAGTAATCATGAAAATAGCAGAAAATGATAAAAACAAAATTTAGAATAAAAGTTACTTCTGGGGTTGAGAAGAGACAGGGGTATAGGGTAGAGAAAGAGAAAAACAAGAGAATATATCAAAATTAATAATAATGGGGGATGTTTCAGGGGCTGTTAGTGCTATGCCACATGTTTTACACATGTTACATATATTCTTTTGCATGCATCAAACATTACATATTAAAAAATATAAAATGAATCCAGTCAACAATTCTTTGCAAACTATCAAAAATAAATTCAAAGCAACAAAAAAGACAACATGTCTCCAGAAGTTTACATTTTAAAAGAAAATCAGTCTAGGGCAGGGGAAAAAAAGAGAAAATCAGTTTTAAAAAATGAATTCGGGGGCACGTGGGTGGCTAAGTCGGTTAGCCATCAACTCTTGGTTTGGACTCAGGTCATCATCTCATGGGTTGTCCGATCAAGCTCCACATCAGGCTCAGTGCCCAAAGGGGAAGGGAGTCTGCTTGGGATTCTCTCTTTCCCTCTCCTTGTGTACCTTCTCCCCGTTTCCCCACACTCTTGCTATCTCTCTAAAATACATAAATAAATCTTTAAAAAAAAGACAAATGAGTTCAGTTAATAGTTTTGGGTGGAAGTACTATATAAAAATAAAAGTAATAGAAAAATAGGGAGAGAGAGAGAGAGTGCCAAAGACAAAAAGGAAAGTATGTAGAACACTTAACAAACACTAAAATTTTAACATGGTAAATAATGCTTTTTGGCATTATTTCTATCCCACCTGCTTTTCTAAAATGATAAGGGAGAGACTCTAGTTGGATTAGAAACATTCTTGGCATTTGCTATTCTGAATGTATTTTCCATCTTGAAGTCACTGTGCGTGAAGCCAGGAGCAATTACTTTTCAAGTGGATACACTGTCACCACCTTTCAAGGTGTCATTGTCCTGTATTTCATCAGAACTACTTGAGCCAGCCAGACGTTCGCATGCCAGGCATTACAAAATAAATGGAGAATTGGAATTCTTTCCATCTATAAATCAAGGGAATGCAAAATTAAATTCTGACTAAAGAGGCACTCCCCCTCTTTATGAGAAAAGCATGTATTTCAACTTTTCTGGTATGGTGCAAAGACTCATTTTAATGAGGGGCTTCTGCTTCTTATACTTAGAAGTTATTGGAAGTTTGAATATTTTTTTTTTCAAAAATGTTTTCTACTTTTCCAACTAAGTTTCTTTCTATATAGAAAGAATGGATTAACCTTTTTTTTTTTTTAAGATTTTATTCACGAGAGACTCAGAGAGAGGCAGAGACATAGGCAGAGGGAGAAGCAGGCTCCCTGAAGGGAGCCTGATGCAGAGCTCCATCTCAGGATTTTGGGATCACAACCTGAGCCAAAGGCAGACACTCAACCACTGAGCCACCCAGGTGCCCCTGGATTAACCATTTTTAAAAGAACTTATTTTCTTTCCAGCAATCCTGAAGAATAGCCCATTGTCCAAAGCTTGAGCTAATAGATCTTATAGTAGATTGGTTGTGCCTATGAGAACAACCAGTAGGGATGGATGGCTTGCCAGCCATGCGTTGTGCAGGAATGTGGGTGCCTGAGTGCTGACATGCAGAACTGCCTTGATTAATTTGCCCAAAGAAAATTCAAGTGGATTTGGGGTAATTTATTTATTTAGAAGCACTGTATCCTTTTTACCCCACCTCCATCTTGACCCAAGTCAGTTTGGGCTCCAAGGGTATTTCTTTATTTTACATATTTGAAGTGTACAATTTGATGACTTGATATACATATACATCATGAAATCACCACCACAATCCTACTAGTTAGCATATCTGTCACCTCACATAGTTATAATTGTGTTTTTGGTGGCGGTTTTTTATACTTAGGAAACACTGTCTCAACAAATTTCAAGCACACAGTACAGTGTTGTTAACTACAGTCATCATGCCTACATGAGATCTTCAGAACTCATTGATTTTGCAAAACTGAGACTTTACCAACATCTTTCCATTTTCCCCTTCCTCCAGCCCCTGGCAATCAACATTCTACTTTCTGCTCATATAGGTCTATATTATATTCCACATATAAGCGAGAGCAGATGGCATTTTCTTTCTGTGTCTGGCTTATTTCAATTAGCATGTTGTCTTCCAGGTCTATCATCACAAACGGCACAAGGCCCTTCTTGTTCAATATTCCATTGTATGGATATACTATGTGTTCTGTCTTCGTTCATCCATCAATGGACAATAAGCTGTTTCCATATGTTGGCTATTATGCATAATGCTTCAGTGAACATAGGAGTGCAGGTATCTATCTCTTTAAGATCCTGATTTCAAGTTTTTTAGATATATACGCAGAAGTGGGATTACTGGGTCATATGGAATTCTATTTTTAATGTTTTGGGGAGCCTCCATACTATTTTCCATAATGGCTATACCAATTTACATTTCTACTAACACTGTAGCAGGATTCCCTTTTTACCACAACCTGGCCAGCATTTATCTTTTGTTTTGTTTTGTTTTGTTTTGTTTTAAATAATAGGTTTCCTAACAGGTGTGAGATAATATTTCATTGTGGATTCGATTTGCATTTCCCTGACAGTTAGTGATGTTGAACACTTTTTCATGTACCCTTTGGCCATATATGTGTCTTCTTCAGAAAAATATCCATTCAGGGCTTTTGCCCATTTTATATCAGTTATTATTAGTTTTGCTATTGAGTTATCTGAGCTTTTATGTGATTTGGAAATCAACCCGTTATCAGATATATGGTTTGCAAGTATTTTCTCCCATTCCATAGGTTGCCTTTCATGGTTTCCTTTGCTGTGCAGAAGACTTTTAGTTTGATGTAGTCCCAGTGTTTATATTTGCTTTTGCTACCTATGTTTTTGATATAGTATCTAAAAATCCATTGCCAAAACCAATGTCAAGGAGATTTTCCAAGAGTATTTTTGAACATATGACACTAAAAAGTATCTTAATTTTACCTGAGAATGCCAAACTCCCTCCCAGTGACTCTCAAATTGAAAACTGGTTTCAATGTATCAGCCATTTTCTGTAGCTTCAAAGAATTATGCTTCCATTTCTTTTGTGGGTTTTAGCTGAGGTGTAGTGTTCACAATTGAATTTATAAAGGAGATGGTTCTTGAACCACACATATACACTGTACTGGAAGTTAAGAATATACAACTGGCCTACTTTATATACACACATATAACACCCCCCTATACACACATGCACACATACTACTTGATCTATTTAAAATCAGTTCCTAGCCTCTAAATTCCTCAGACCTTAGGGAAATAAAACCAAGGTCATAGCTATATAATTGCAAAGATCCAACTGTGTCTTATTAACCCAGTCACTTCAAGAGCTAATTCAGGGGCCATGTGTCCATGAAACCACAGTGTGATTAAGATTTATAATTAAATTTAAAAAATGAAAGGCTCCTTTGCCTATCTTACATAAGGATCCATGAAGTATATGGCTATCATGCAAAATCTAATGGACAGACAGCCTTTTTATATCAAGCTTTTTCTTTTTATTGTGGTGCCAGTTTGTGGTAAGAGATGTGGCATTGCTTTCTAAAAAGTCTCTCCAACTTAAAATTCAAGAGATTAAAAAACAATGCTGAGACTGCATTTGAAGAAGTTCCCTGAATTGCTCTGGATTCTTAGAAACATCAATCTAAAAAGACAGACATTTTCTATCTACGAATATCTATGATATAAAAATGCCCACCAGGGAACACTCTCTATGTCAGTGAAGTAGTAAAGGGATGAGAGACTGTACTTGTCCAGGCTCTCTGAGAAATGAATGCCAAGCAATGATGAAACACAAAGGATTTTTTTTTTTTTAGGGGAAACACCTGTAAGGAAAAAGGAGGAGGGGCTGGGAAAAGCTGGGTGAACTCTCAAACCACAAAGCACATCTGATCTGGTGGGAAGGTGGTAGTATGATGAAAGTGGGTTGAAAGCTTCCTAGAACATTGTGCAGTTTTATGTTCCAGCAAGGCTATTGGGACATCCTTGAGCCAAAAGCTAGCCACTGGTGAAGACCCATGACTTCCAGAAATGGACCTGCCTAGCATGAGCTATGATGTGCTCAGTCATTGGCCTCAATGCCAACTCAGAGATCAATGACTAGACCCTTGAAATTTCAATCTCGTGCCATAAATTTCTTCACATGCTGTAAACAAGGCACAGAATAACTTAGATGATATTATAGAAGATTATTTCTCTATTAGTCAGCTTGCTACAATAAAATGCTGCATAACAAACAACCCCCCAGATCTATGTATTGCCTGTTGGTGTACCTTATAGATTTTGTTGAGAGACAGACATCAAGTATGTATTGGATAATAAGGAACTGAGGTAAGTAGGCATTTAGTGTGAGGTTTCATGCTAATCTAAGAGTTGGGCTATGTGTAATGTTTGCTCTAGCTGTAAGTACTAATGATCTTAAATTCCTCTATTAGTGTCTTTGTGTTTTGTCTCCCCTTTTGACTTTGGGTTTCTCTGAGTATTCCTCTTCAAAGAGAGACTATGTCTGCTATTTCAGCTGTAAACCAGTGTATTACTCTGGAGCCATGCTGATGTGGTAGTAAAGTGTGGCAGAGAGGAAGCATTTTATAATACTATTATTGAATCTCAGTCTTTTAGTGGGCCTATAACTTTAGGCTGTGACCTTCACAAGTGCCTCTTCAGTGGAATAGCGTCTGCCCTCCCCTGGTCCATACTCTCTTCACTGGCTACAGCATTTCCAGATGATTTTCATGAAGCTCTGTCTTCTGTTGACTATATTTTTCCTCTTTTAGGTGAGACAGGAAAACTAGCAGGGACTGGGTGGGAGGAATACCCTTCTCCCAGATGAGATAATGCTCTGGAGCATAGGCCCTCATTATGAAAAAAGGTCTGAGCATATCTCAAAATGATGATTTTTCCTCTTTCTGCTAGAGGCAGGAAGGACTCTGTCTTAGCTCTTCACTGTAAGAAACTGATGGGGCTCCTGGAAGTAAGGTCCACAGAAGTATGTGGGCCCCCAAACACTGTAGTCTCCCTAGTTTCTCACTGCCATGCTTGTCTGCACTCAGCCTCCAGGAATTCATGAAAATTAACATTTAACAGTTCCTATCCTGTACATGGCTCCAGTGGCTTTATGCCAGGTAAGCAGATCTCTGTTGTGACTCTCTGGGCTTGCCTGTTTCTCCAGACTGCAGGGTGGAGGCAAGAAAAGTCATTAATATATAGTTCTTCCAGCTTTTTCTTCTAAGAATGAGAATGAGAATTTCCAGTTCTTTACATATACGTTCCTTAGGCCATATTATTCACAACAGAATAATGAGATCAATATTTTTATACTGTTTATTTTGAAATAATTATAGATTCATGAGGATTTAAAAAATGTACAGGGAGATCACATGTATCCTTCAATTGTAACATCTTGCATAACTACAGTACAATATGAAATCCAGGATGCTGGCATTGTTATAATGCATAGAGCCTAATCACATTTTACCAGTTTCTCATGCTTATGTGTGTGCGTATATATGTGTGTGTACAATTCCATGCAACCACATTAATTTTTAAGAAAAAAGAAGACAATATCTAACATAACCGCAGAGCCTGTTAAAAATAGGAAATTGAAATTGATACAGTACTATTAAAATTTGGTATAGACCTTATTTGTGATTCACCAGATTTCATATGCAATCTTTTTTGTATAGTTCTATGAAATTTTGTCACATGTTTTGAGTAACTAATCACAAAGTTAGGATGCAGAACTGTTCAATCACTACAAAGAAACTCCCTCTTGTTACCATTTACTGATCACTGATCTATTCCCTATCACTATAACTTTGTTACTTTGAGAGTGTTGCATATATATATATATATGTGTGCATATATATATATACTCACACACCCAAACATATATATTTAAATTATTTAATGAAGTATAACTTTTTATATGTAATCACATAGCATTTTACTCTTTGAAATTAGGTTTTTTTTAAAACTCAGTATAATATCTTTGAGATCCATCCACAGGTTATTGCATACATTAATAGTTTATTCCTTTTTACTGCTGAGAAAAGTATTCTACTCTGTGTCTCTATCACTGTTTGTCCATTCAAGTGTTAAAGGACATTTGGGTTATCTCCAATTTTTAGTGATTACAAATAAAGCTGTTATGAACATCATGTACAGGTTTTTTTGTGAACATACTCATGATTCTAGAATAAATACCCAAGAATGTGATTGAAAAGTCAAATGATAAATGTATGTTTACAAGAAACTGCCAAACTCTTTTCCAGAGTGGTGGTACCATTTTATCTTTCCACTAGTAATGTATGAGAGATCCAGTTGTTTCACATCTTACTAGCACTTGGAATTAAACTATATTTAAATTTAATCATTTTTAAAAGATATACATAAAATCATTTTATTTTTTTTGAGAGAGAGAGCTGGGACAGGAGCGGAGGGAGAAGGAGAAAAGCAGACTACCTGCTGAGTGAGGAGCCCGATGCAGGGCTTGATCCCAAGACACTGAGATCATGACCTGAGATGAAATCAAGAGTCAGAAATTTAACCAATTAGCCACCCACGTGCCCCTAAATTTTAGTCATTCTAGTCGGTATGTAGTAGTAGTTTATTATAACCTTAATAACCATTTCACTATGGCCTGTGATGTTGAATATCTTTTCATGGGCATATTTTTCTTCCCTATATTCTCTTTGGTAAAAGGTCCAAGCTTTTGTCCATTTTCTAATTGGATTGTTTACTTTCCTACTGTTGAGTTTATAACATTCTTAACAATATTTTGGATCTAAGTTCTTTATCAGATATATGATTTGCAAATTCTTTCAATCTTTTTATCATTTTAAAGGAGTATTTTGCAAAGCAAAATTTTAAGATTTTCATAAAGTTTAACTTATTAATTTTTAAATAGATCATGCTTTTGGTAACATGTCTAAGAACACAGCACTTAATATTTTTAATGGATTAAAAAAGTCTTCTAAGAATTTCTTGTCCATCACTTAATATTTAATAGAATAAAAAGTAGTAATAAGCAAATTATAAAACAGAAAGCTATAATGAAAGATATTTTTTGAGAGGTGAATGAAACATATAGTACTAGAATGTATCTGTATAATATGTAAATATACATATGATTATAATTCTCATATTTGTATATATCTATGTGGCCATAAAATAATTTACTAAATAAATTATGATTAAAGGAAAATATTAAATTATAGAGGAAATGTAAAGAATTATGAGAGTATTTGCATGGCTTTATGCTAAAAACTTTGAAAACTTGGTTGAAATGGATAATTTTCTAAGGAAATTTAAATTATTAAATTTATTGTCTAAACAATATGATAATTATGGAGAAAATGCCGTAAATAGATAAACATCTACCTACACAAAAGAAAAACAATACATGTATTCATCACTGATACTTTTGAACAGAGAAAAGACCCACAAATATCTGCAGTTTATGCAATTTTATTTATGTATTTATTTAGAGAGCAGGGGGAGGGGCAGAGGGAGAGGAAAAGAAAAAATCATAAGAAGGCTCCATACCCAGCACAAAGACATGGGGCTGAATCTCAGACCCTGAGATCATGACCGGAGTTGAATCAAGAGTTGGATGCTTAACTGACTGAACCCCCCAGGCACCTCTACATTTCATGTAATTTTAGAATATGGGGAGAAAAGGTTTTCTACTGAACTAAATAAATGCATTTATTATTGAAACCAAATAATGACAAAGTAGCAGAAAGAAGTACTAAAAGGCCAATTAATTACATTCAATAAAAGTGTGAAATATTATCAATTACAGTGATCAAGTGAGGGTAATGTTAAAAATGCAGAAAGTCTACATTTCCAGAAATCTACTGAGTTACTATACTAAGTCAATGAAAAGGACAAGAAAAGTAGTTATCTCAACACATTAAAAAATGGCATATACTACAATTCAAATCATATCTAAGGCACATAATAGTTTTTAAAATGTAGTAATAGAATACTACTTATTAAAATGTAATTTTTATATATTTTATGTATACAGATAGATTTATATAGGTTTTTATAGCACACAATAAGAGCCAACATCATGATTAATCCTGAAGAACTAGGCATTTTCACTTTTTAAAAAAGATTTTATTTATTCATGAGAGACACAGAGAGATAGAAAGGCAGAGACATAGGCAGAGGGAGAAGCAGGCTCCATGCAGGGATCCCAATGTGGGACTCAATCCTGAGACTCCAGGATCACGCCTTGGGCCAAAGACAGATGCTCAGCCACTGAGCCACCCAGGCATCCCTACATTTTCCCACTTAAACTAGGAACAAAAGAAGGACGATTGTAATCATCACTATTCTTTATAATTGTTCTGAAAATATAAGGGATATAAATACTACAAATAGGAAGGAAATAATTATTATTATTTACAAATTATGTGATTATACATTCAAGAAGCCTTAAGAAAAGCAACAATTAGAATTAGTGGGAGAATTCAGTATTGTGGCCAATGACAAAATAAATAATCAAATATAGTTTTCTTATATAATAATAACTCTTTAGAAGTTGTAATATAGAAAATGATTGCATTCACAATAGTAATATTATAAATAATAATATTTCACAAATATAAAATAATAAAGAACAAGTATCACAGTAAATGGACAGGTACTATATAAAAAAACTCAAACTCTGTAAAAGAGTTTACAAGATTTGCATAAACAGAGAACTATATCTTATGTGTAAGGAGATATAACATTGGAAATGAGTCAATTTTCCTAAAATGAACCAATACATTTAATTCAATTTACAGAGAAAATCTAAGTACAGTTTTGTTTTTATTCTTTTTAAGAAATGACAAAAATTATCCTAATATTTATCTGAAAAATTAAATGTGCAAAAGTGGTTAGGAAAAAACTGACAATAGAAGAAGCCTACAGAATTTAATTTATTAAAATATGTTGAGTGAGATCACAAAAGATGACAGGGTAGAAAGCTTCAGGAATCTGTCTCTCCATCAAAACAATGAACTGTCAAGAACTGCTAGAATCAACTATTTTGAAATTCCAGATTCTGTTCAAACATTAACAGTGTCTGAGGATGTGCTTCATGGAGAAAGAGGCTGGTAAATTTCAGTGCTTGGCATAGCGGTTATCTCTCCTGCATCTTCTAGGCCTGTGGCAAGCAGCCATGGGATCCCCCTCCTGGTATAGTTTGCTGGTGCCAGGATGGGAAATAAGGACGCTGTTTTCAAAAAATTGAGGTTGTTTTGATCTGCCTGGTGGATCACTAGCATCTTCTAAAGCACACAAATCTCTATGTTTCGTTTTGGTTTTTTTTCCTCCTTGTGACTATGGCTTACTTGGTCCTAATTGTCAAGGGTTTGGGGGAGTAGAGGATCATGGACAAGCTAAGCCAGCTCCAACCTGAAGACATTTGTAACAGCTGTACCTTTTGACTAGAATGCTCTTCCCTCCAGTCTAACTTTTTTTTAGGCTGAATTTCTTACCTACTTCAAGCCTTTGCTCAAATTTTACCTGCTCAATGAAGCCTATACTTTCCTATTTAGTTCTGCGCCTCACATTCACACTGGTACTTACTGTCTCTCCATCAAGCTCTTTCGGGGATATCACTTTTCTCATATGCTGTCTAGATTATTTACTTGATTGTTGATTGTCTGTTTCTCCCACACTAGAATGCAAACTCCTTAAAGACAGGTTCTTTGTTTTGTTACATGTAGTAGGTGTCAGTCTATGCTGCCCTGATGGCCCCTCCCCCCACAATACAAACACACACACACACACACACACACACACACACACACAATTTCAGGACTAAAAGCTCCCATTTTCCTAGATCCTGTGAATGATGGAGGCTGACAGCTTGAGAGATTACTTCTCTTCAATTGTCCTCTGCTGAAGACATCCATCTTACCCAATGTTACACCCTTCCCCAGGGCCAGTCCCTGCCCAGTATGGATTTAGAAGTACAGAGACTCAAAAACCTTGCCTGAATTTGAGACAGCCCTGAAAGACATGCAATGTCCACAGCTCTATAGGGGATGGACTGAGGCCCCTGCTGCAACTGCTCCATGGATCAGCTTTCCTCTTCCCATATTTCTCTGACCTTCACAGGTGTCAACCACAAGAACACATCCCCAAAATGTTCTTCCCCAGTAATCTCCATCTCAGAGTCTATTTCCCAGGGAGCCCTATCTATAGCATTCACTGACATACCTCAAGTTCTAGGAAAGTGTTTAACAGGTAGGGGTTTCTTTTAAAATGCTGGATGTGTAAATAAATATAAATACACTGACAACCTCTTCATGCAAAAGCTAAGTGTTGACAATCAACACACCTACACATACTTTTCTATGTGTTAGATAGGAATTTCATGCTGCAGACTTTTTTTTTTTTTCATTTACCTACTCAACAATATATATTAAGCATCTGTTATATGTCAGCCAAAGATACACAAGTGAACTAAAGGGACAAAATCCAATCTTCATGAATCATAGGGTCTCACGGTAGAGTCAGAAAATATGAAAACAAAAATATAAATATAGTATAATGTCGTTAGTGATGCAAGCCAGGAGGACAAATAAATCAGGATAAGGGGGCAGAGAGTGATATGGTGGGGGTTCTAGTGATATTTGAAATTGGGTAGTCAGGTAGCCCTCTCTAATGAGGGGGGTTGGCGAAAATGAAAATGAAAGGACATCACTTAAGAATTAAACATATAGATGCCTGGATTAAGGGTGTTTCATGATGAGAAACAGCCTTTATGAAGGCCCTAGACGAGGGATGTGCTTAGTTTTTGAGAGAAAGGCAAAGAGGCTGGGATGGAGTGAGCAGAATGGAGCGTAGCCAAGATAGTGGCATGCATTTGAAGCAATAGTCAGTCACTGAACCATGCAACGCTTTTTGAGAATTTGGGATTTTATTTTAAGTGTAGCAGGATGACTTCAAAGGGTTTTGAACAGGGAGGTTGTATGACCTTCTCTCTGGTTTTAAAGAAATTGTGTTTTTAAAGGAATCCCATGCCCTAACTGTTCTTGGGATTTTTAGGCATTTACTAATAACCTGTGAAGTTGCTCCATGGCACATAGTTACTGAGTGGATGCTCACAGGACAATACCTCTTGGTGTTTGCAATTCAATACCTTTGGATGGCATGCAGCCCTTAGGTATACTTAATTCTGAACCACATTTGGATTCAACCAACAAATTTCAAGAGCCTATCATGTTCCTGGAACAGACCTTATTTGATCTTCACATTCTTGAGTAGACATCATTACTCCTTTTGCAGATGAAAATGCTTGAATTCAGAAAATTAAACAACCTATCCAAGTTTGCACAGTCTCAAGTGACTACAGTGGTCTTGAATTCATCCTCTTATTCTGCATCCTACATTTTTGCACTAAATTTAAGCACATGCATTTGCTCTCCTCATTCATGGTCTGAGATAGAATAGGAAGTATAAATAAAAATGACCATTTATTGTGCATAGTGCTAGGTGATGTGGACATACCACTTGAATTAGCCTTCAAATGATTCCATGAGTAGGTGATATGATCTCCATTTTCTAAACAAAGACTGAGATATAACTGCTTGTGCTCAACCTGTGGTCCATCAACTGGTATCATTGGCATCACTGGGGAGCTTGTTAAAAATGAAGAATCTAAAGTCTCAATCTATGAGATGGAGTAAATAATAGCTTTATCAAGTATTTAGTGACCTTCCACTTTTCATTGTTTTTATCACTGTTTGGACAAGCAACTCAAGTTCTCTTTGCAAATGTAGATTGTGATTTAGAATGTGTGCTAACATTCTGCTGTCCAAAGCAGGTCGCATGGCCAAGGCTAACCTCTACAGATCTGGATGCATTATTCTCTGTCTATGGAGGGAAACGGGGAGAATGCTGAATTCATTGCTGAACGACAAACCAAACTGTCACAGAATTAGTAAGGAATATGGCCACTTTATGCAACCAACTATTCTTCTTAAATCATTATGAATATTTTTCAGTTTTCTGGGGTATCCTACCAAATTTAGTTGACTTTCAAAGGATCCTTTTTTTAAACATATATAAAGCCATCTCTGGAAGGAATTCTGGCAAGCACATTTTCCTCTATCTTTTATCCCTTGGTCAGGCATTCGCATTCCTTATTTTTTTTTTCATTTATTTGAGAGAGAGGGAGCATGAGTGGGGTGAGGAGTAGAGGGAGAAGCAGACTCCCAGCTGATCAGGGAGCCCAATGCGAGGCTTGACCCTGAGACCCCAAGATCATGACCTGAGCTGAAGGCAGATGCTTAACCGACTGAGCCGCCTGGGTGCCCCTCGCATTCCTTATACAATGGCACCTTGGACAGCTGACTGGATGAACTCCCATTAATGCAGCTCTGCCCCTACTCTAAGGAAAGAGCAAAGTGTCCTGGTCAATAGGCTAGTGATTCTGCCTTAAATTAGTTGGACTCCTGGCCATCTTTTATTTCGATGAGGTGTGTTACTTTTTGAAAACTTTATTGAGCTGTAATGTTAACTTAGTCAAGAAACAGAATATTACCAGCATGATGGAAGCTGCCTTCATACTCCCTTCTAGTTACTATGCTTCCAAGGGTAGCCACTATCCTGACTTTGATTAACATACATTAATTTTGCCCATTTCTGTTCTTTAGATAAATGGAGTCATGTAGCATGTACTCTTGCATCTTCATTCACTTAAAGCTATATTTGTGGGATGCCTCCATATTTTTATGTGAAGTTGTATAGATTGTTACCTTTATTGCTGTGCAGTGTTTATTCTACCATTTATTAACAAATTGGAAGCATCTATTTTTTAGATATTAGGAATAAAGCTGCTATAAACATTGTGCTCTATGACTTTTGTTGAACTTGTGTATATATTTCTTTTGGGTATACACCTCTGAGTGGGATTGCTGAGTCGTAGGATTTGTATATGTTCATATTTAGTAGACACTTGCAGCTTCTATTTTAAGAGTTTGGAGGGTGCTGTAGATTTAGCCGAAGGTGCATGTGGCTACATTTCATTTATAACCTTGTTATTTTCCACTTTAAACATAGTAAGACTATTTCTCCCTGGGCCTAAGCTGTTCTTTGGTTGCAAGTTAGGCAGTTTTGAAAGTTGCACTAACTTCTTTAACTTCCTGGGGGCTCTATCCAGTGTATTACTCACAGATTGGTAAAAAATGGAGGTTCAAGCCCCCAGTGCTGTGTGCATAGGGAAAATGCATCACCCAGTATCTGGGAGTGGATGATAGGTCTGGAAAATGATGATTATCCCTTTAGAGTCCAAATGACAGAGTCATTTATCATTTCAAGTCCCAGAGAGGGACAGGCCTTGTTCAAGGGTTATGCTAATGAGCTGAGTGCTCTGCCAGGTGAGAGGTGGCACTGCCACCATCCTGATATTTGCATGCCTGTTTCTCTGTAGAGGGAGGCAGAGTCTTAGGATTTGAGGGAGGTCAGAGCCCTTTGCAGATCAGAAAGACAGAAAGAGACCTAGGAAAAGAGCAAGAGCTACTTATAAGCTGTATCTCAGCATTTCATTGGCTCCAAGATAAGGAACCTGCCCACAGTGAAAGTAAAAGAGTTTTTTGTTCGGTGTCTGTCAGTTACACTGATAAGTTTATCCAAGAGACTTTTGAGTAGAGAGAGAAAATGTTGACTTGGAGGTCTCTCTCCAAAGGGCGTACTTATCAGATGGAAGTGACCAGTGGGAGTAAAAGACAAAATGCACAGAAGAAAGCTTCTTTCCAGCCCCTTCCTTAATGCCAGGTTGAATTTTCATGCTCTTTCCTAGCTATTGTCCTTTGATGAGTACCAAAGCCGTCAGGACAGCTTCTTTCACAGTTACTACTCTGGTAGAGAAACACATGGAAAACATGCAGGAAAAAATATGTAAAATAAGGTACAAATTATGAATCAAAGTGATTCAGAAGAATATGAGAGAGTGAATATTTTTGACTCTACTAATTATATCAACGGAGAGGTGGCTAATTTGGCACTGAAATAGCCCAATGGCATAGTTATATCTTAAAATATATGCTTAAAAATATGTGCTTAAATTAAAATTTAGTTATGTCTTGTAATATATTTATTTTCTCATCCTAATGAAAAATAAACCTTCTAAGAGTAGGAGGCAGGGCCCCAGAAAGAACAAGATACACGCTTAGATGGGGAATTTGAGGGAACTTAAAGGAATATGTTTACACAATTTGCTGGCAGGATTAAGAGGAACCAACATAGAATTTTGAAGTCCCCGGAGCCATAGCCATCGTGAGGGGCTCCTTATCACTCCTTGGGTGGAATGGGCTGGGGGAAAAAAGAGCAACCAGTACCCAGGAGCTGTGTCTAGAAGAGAACCTCAGCCATCTAGCATCAATCTGATGGGCGGGAGCCAAACCCACTTTGCCACCTCCCTCCCATCTCTTGCTGGTGTCTCTTCATTGGATAAATCCAACTGGAAGCCCAGCTGTAAAGAGGCTATTCCTTCATTGATCCAGGGATATAAGTTCCCCCTTGCTCTCTCAGGTGGAAAGGGACTGGAAGGGCAAGGAGGGACCATTCAGCATGTGGATAGTTAGGTTTTTCAAGAACCCAAACAAAGCTTGTGTTTAGATAATGGTCTTTTTAAATAAAATACACACCTATGGTACTGTTATAATTTCATGTTCATTAAACACTTCTAGCTCATTAAATAGTCATTAATTAGGGTCCAATTCTGCAAAATTTTCCTAGCCATGAAAATCAACAGTTTTTTTTTCTCAGCTGCCTTTATCTGGCTGAAAGAAAAAACTCTTTTTTTTAAACAAATGTTACAGGGTTATGTAAAAACTCTGAAAAAATATCAATAATCAGCTTCAAAAGGTGAACATAAAATTTCCTGAAGCATTTATAATTATATTAGGATTTTATAGAGAAAATACTATCTTCTAGCTGTAAGTCTATATTTAGAGGCTAAAATACCTGGTTATATCCTGTTCAGCCCTGGCTATTGATTTAGGAATTCATAGAACTATTTATTCTTCTTCTCAATAGAAAAGATTGCTTACCATAGCAACCCCTGCATTAGCATTCAGCTTCCTGGTTGCAAAGCACCTTCCTAAGGAGGACATACATCAATGTGCAAAATGAGCCCAATTTTTAAAATATAATTTTAAGGGGGGAGGCTGTTATATTAAAACTCACAACAAAGAAGACAACCCGAACTAGAGACTAGCAATTGTCTCAGGCTTGTTTGCAATTATATAATCTGCATATTTTCCCTGATTCCAGGCATTCTATTCCTCTTGTACTTCTGTAAGCCAAGAATGGTGGGAAATAATAAAATATTATGCACAACCCACACCCAGCATCAGAAGCTTGCTGCTCTCTATGGGGAGTTTCAACCTAGGTCAGCTTCGCCCCACTGTTCTTAGATTCATCTTTCTTCTGCTGGAAAAAGGCAAATTCTTGGTCCTGCCACTCAAAATCTCAAAGAGAAAATATTTAGTCTAATTTTTCTAGTGTGTTTCCTTGATGTCAATCAGGTGTCTGAAACACTAGTGATTGTTTTTACCTCATACTGTGAAGTGAGGTAGCATTTTAATTAGGAAAAAAAATTGTGCTCACAAGAGATAGTCACAGCTTTTGTCACTGAGCTCAAAATGGATGGAAACCAAGAAGGCATGATTTGTATATCAACGATCGAGACCTTCAAACCTTTGTTTGGAGTTTCAATGGTTAAAAAGGGCTTGCCCACAGTTGCATTATAACTGCCCATGGTCAATGATAATGCCGAAATATAATTCTAAAATGGTTAGTGATTTTGACATTCTATTTTCACTTTAGGAGGATTTTTACCTGATTTGAAGACAGTGGCTGAACAGAAAACAAAACAAAACAAAACAAAATGGGGGCCCAGGTAACTCAGAAGACTGGCAGGTAGATAATAGGGGTCAAGAGAGGTGAACAAGGTATCCTACAAGGAAGTGTGTTGGAGGAAGAGGGGCTGGAGAATGGAATTGTGCTTTGGACACAGGTAGAAGCTCTTCTATATGCTTTGTGTCCAATCCCTGAGCTCCATGAAGCAGGCCCATGAATGAGAACAGCAGTCCTGATTGAAGCAGGAGCAAATATGTTAAGCTTCCTGCATATATTTTTATCCTGGACACTTCCCCCAGAGATGTCATGGGCTTTCCTTTCAAGTTAAACTCCCCTTCTGCAGACTTGAGGAAAAATGTGATTCTGAGTCCTTGGCAGACCTATCATTACATTCATTTTCACAGAGCCTTGGGTTAGCAATAGGAGGTTCTTTCCTTTTGAGCTGACCCTAGCGTTGATAGGTGCTGTTTGTGAGAGAATAAGGGGGATTTATCCAAGTGGACAAGGTGGGATGGGGAGTTGGCTCAGAAATGGATTTGGGTAGGTCTTCTACAGGTATCACAGTCTTGTGGAATCAATTGATAAATCAGACAGTTAATGAGAGATTGAAATATTAACATTGCCTGAAATATTACTGCTGAAATATTATTTTAAGCTGTTATCAGTGCTCTAGCATTCTTACCTACTACTAGCTTCTTTCCTTATTTTTTTTTTCTCTAGAGAGAGAGCGAGAGCAGTAGTTGGGGGTATCGCAGAGGGAGAGGGAGAGAGAGAATCTTAAGCAGGCTCCATGCTCAGCACGGAGCCCAACACAGAGCTTGATCTCATAACTCTGAGATTATGACCTCAACTGAAATCAAGAGTGGGATGCATAAATGACTAATATACCCAGGTCCCCATTTTTTAGCTTCTTTCGACCAGTGGTGCTGCTCAAACCTTAGAATATCAGTAGTGCTCGGAGATTTAGTAGTCCTTTTGACTCAGAAATTCCACCTACAGTCACTCAGTCCTGGGAGGAACCTAAGAATCTGCATTTCTAACGAGCTCCTGCCATTGTGCTGGCTGAGGGCTACACTATTAGTAGCACTGAGTCAGTCACCTGCTAACTGGTTGTTGGGTCCAGGAGTCCGTGTTTTAACAAGCCTCCAGGTGATACAGATGCTCTCACCAAAGTCTGAGAAGAAGTGCTTTAAATCACATGTTCTCAACCTTAGCTAAACATTGGACCTACCTGATGAATTCCTTAAAGGAGGCCAATGCCTGGTCCCACCCAACTGGTTCTGTTGAGATTGGACTGGGTAATAACCTGACATGGGGATCAGTTGCAGAACCCTAATGTGATTCTAATGGGCAACAAGGTTGAAAACCATTTCTCAGACCATGCCCTCCCTTCTAGGTTGTAAACCTAGACGGTCTGCAATTTGTTCATTTCAGTGTGTTGCTATGGAAAGGAAGAGATGTATAAAAATTCTAGCAACTGAAAGGAAAAAAAGTTTTGCTAGCTTTGTGTGAAGCCAATCCCAGCTTACCTTATATGCTGTAGGGACTGAGTAAGACGGGCTCAATTCAAAAGTACTGGAAGTGAGTCAGCCGGAAGAGGTAGAAATTTGGGCAGAAGAGCAAGTTCTATAAATCTGTAGAAGTGAAATCCATTTAGTTACCTCCAAAGGGCCAAATGTGCTATTTAAAATGCTCCAATAGAGCATTCGATTTCACAGCTGTCTGTAGCTTTGAGGCCAAATTATCCTTCCCTAAAGTTAGGAAGCAGAAGTAGGAGTGCTACGCAAAGCCACATGTACTACTGAGATATTAATTAAGCCCAAAAGACTTTAAGGACTCCTGTCCAGTCCTCCTAAGTGCTTTCTCCTTTGCCAACTGATGCAAACAGATTTTTCTTGACCTTCTTCACACTTGATCCAGATCTCTAAGCCTGGGTATTATTAACATAAAGGGATGTCAACATTTTAAATTCCAGAGAATAGGTTCCTTCAAAGCAAACCTATATCCTTTTGTTGTTACCCAGGATTTTGAGGTTTATTTCTGTTTTTATTAAACATAAACTGTCTCTTCTAGGAATGTGTTAAACAAAAAATAAGCAAAATTTCTTCTATTTGGGAAATCCAGTTTGAAATTTATGCAGCAAGCATGGGTACTATGCCAAATTTTAACACTGAATGGAGGATCAGAGGAACTTCATCCTGGTTTTCATCTTATCATATGACCTTGAGAATGTCTTTGAACTCTTCTGAGCCTCAGTTTCTTTACTGTCGACTGGCAATGACATCTCATGTTCCCTTTTGACTTTACTCATTTAAAAGGGTCTTAGGAAATGGGAATCTGGAAAATTCCATGTGATCAAAGTCAACTGCAAATCTGTTACGTTAGTTTTCAGACTTTCAACTGAAACACTAAGGAGATTGTTGCATGTGTGCAGTGATGTAGCTTCAGCTTCAGTGCCATCTCCTCCTTCCGTGCTTTCCTGCTGTGTTTTGGCTGTTGTTTTTATTGATATGATTTAAGAAACATAGAAAGCAGGCCATGGTCTTCAACTCATTTCTCTTAGGGTAATAGAAGATAAACTATTTTTCCTGTGATCTGCTTCCAAATCATTTTCACCAGCTGTGCATCTCCTGTTTGGTGAAAGTTATCAGTTGAACTTTTCCCTTCTGTTAGTCTGTACTTAGTCATTCTTCTGAAGGGAAGTTCCATTTACTTTGTTGGTTCCAGGGAAATGCAGCTATGTCAAGGTCTTGTTCTACTTCTTCCTAATTGGAACAGTGGGGGAGGGAGGATGAGCTTCTCTGATTTGCTGGTAAACTGACAAATATTCTCAGAAACCCTGGTCTAGTCCTCCTGAGTAGAGTTATTTTTGCCAAAAGATACGAATAACATCCCTCTGGACTTTGTAACCATTATACTCAGGCTGAAGTTGGGACCGTATTAACATAAAAGGATGTCAAAACTTAAATCACGGCGAAGCATAGATCCAGCCAAACCAAGCACTGGCAATGATAGACTTTAATAGCAACTAAACTAGTACTAAGTGGTTGTATGGGAAGAGTTGCCAATTTTGCCTAAAAATGTATCAAAAGAAAGAAAGCAAAGCAGGGGACAGGCATTGTTCTGGAATTCAAGAGCCCTGGACTTGAGGCTTGATCATTAGTTAACCAGTTATGAGAACTTGAAACAATTTTTTAGTTGCTCCAGATGTGAAATGGGTATAAATCAGTGCATCTTGAACTTTAAAGTGCATTTGAATCTCCTGAGATGTTGGTAAAAAGCAGACGCTGATTCAGTAGGCTTAGGATCCCTCACTTCTAATGTATCCAAGATGATGCCAATGCTATGAATCCGAGACCACACTCTAGCAAGTGGCCAGTTAATTCTCCTTGAGTTACGTGCAAGCTCTGGAAGTATATAAGTAAATAAATAACTCTTTTTTTTTTAACTTTTTTATTTATTTATGATAGTTACAGAGAGAGAGAGAGAGGCAGAGACACAGGCAGAGGGAGAAGCAGGCTCCATGCACCAGGAGCCTGATGTGGGATTCGATCCCGGGTCTCCAGGATCGCGCCCTGGGCCAAAGGCAGGCGCCAAACCGCTGCGCCACCCAGGGATCCCAGTAAGTAAATAACTCTTAAACCATTTTGAAGAATCCTATTAAGAATGATGTTGAAGTCCAGATTCCACAAATCATTATATGAATGTGTCATAGTACCTGAGTCGATTCTCTACATTTCATACCCTCATTCACAGGAAAAATATCATTCACAGAAGTAAGAGTTTTTGAGGTAATGATCCTTCTGCTTTTCACAAAATATTATTCCCTGCCTATTGGATATCTTCTGATCTCCCTCCAAAATAACTCAGAAGAAACTTATAGTGAGTCTTGGAAGCTTATTGATTTTGTATATTAGCCCAGGAATTATGCTTTTAAGGTTTTTGTGAAATTTATGAAACATAAGCGATGGGTCTATTGATGTTTTAATTGCCAAACCAGTAATTTTTTTTGCTGCTTCTGTTGTAGCATGTGTTTCTAGTTTTTATCCTGAGACTGAATCTATATTCCAGCTAGTGATACAGAATATTAACCGATATTTGCATTCTCCTAATTAGAAATGCTCCATTGACATTCTAACATGAGTTATGTGGACAAATCAAGAAACCTCTGTAGTGTGTCTGATGTGTGTGGGTTAGTTTGCACCCCCCCCAAGACATGTTCATAAAATTAAAAAATATGACGGTGAGAATATAAGCATGGATATGAATGAATTTGGCTTTCCACTGTTTTTTGTTGTTGTTGTTTTGTTTTGTTTAAACTGGATAGTCTAGCAAGGTTTTAGTGTGTTCCAGCTTTCAGTCAGAAATGTTGTCAGGACAAGATGCAGCCTACTGGCAGTAGCATCAAAAACAAGCTGCTATTTCTCCTGGGAAAGCCATTTCTGAACTTCATTACCAAAGACTAACATCAGCAGCAAAGTCAAAGATGCAACTTCTTTGCACTATATGCATGAGGCACATACACTTTGATGAAATGGGAAGAGGTGAACTGTGCACAGCTTAGCTTCTATTTTGCATCAGGGAACAAAAAAAGTATGGGGGAGAGTTTCATTTGCAATGAACATCAATGCCTTTCTGGTTCTTTTCTCTTTGAAAAAAATATCTGCTTAGAATAGAAACTTACTGAAGATATATATAAAAAAACCCACCTAACCTCAATGGGGAAAATAGAAAAAAATGTTTAGTGTCTTTATTGTCTTCAAATATTATATCATAGTAATCCTCTAAAACTGGAGCTCACATGAATTGTTATATGGTGCCAAATTAATGACAAAGACAATGTATTCAGAATCATAACACACTGAGTTGAAATCTGACATTGAATCACTTTTCTGCACTGCTAATTTGGATATTCACCAAGGCCCCTACTAGCCCTGTAATTCCTTGATCAATTTTCCAATGATATTTTGGTTTTCTCATGTTTACTTACAAGCTCAAGTTATGTTCACTGCTCTTCTTTACTCATCTTTTTATATTTAATGTTTTTCATGACTTGGCCATTTCCCTTTAAAAAGCCCACACAGAGTTACCTATTTGATGTTTGGGCTTTAAAACTCTAATAAAGCTCCAGTGGTCCAGGAGATAGAAGAGAGACTTGAGGAGAGCCTATCTGTTGATAGGCTAAGGCAGTGTTTATCTGCTCCTTCTATCTTGTATTTTGGTGGGTTTGTCTTGTCAAGGAGCTGTGAACTTTGGAGATGAGCTTCAAATTGACCACAGGTAATTGTTTTCTAGGAGCCACTTTTAAGTGATTATCCACTGGCTCAGGGAAGTACTGATGGGAAAATGAAGTCCAGTGGTATGCTGGGGCAGATGAGACTCCTGAGGCCTTATAATATCAATTGTGTGGGCCTCTGCCCAACTTTTGGCTACAATGAGAATATTTATACCGTAGAAATCAGCAAAATGCTACAAATTGGGTTATTTGTTAGAGCCATTTGTTAAACATTTATGAGCATTACAACTGGATGCTACACATATACAAATACACATAAAAACACACATACCAACAACACCTACATTCGGAATTTGTGAATGTCTTTGTCAAAGCAAAAAGTTGGACTAGAACTTCCCTCTCCCAAATGCCCTTCGATTTTCCCCAATTCACAATGTCCATACAGTTAATCTTTTAAAAATGTGTATAATGTATCATTACCTCATACAATTGTTAAAAGACTACAAATTCATAATACATTTATTCAAATGGATTATGAATGGAAGGAAGGAAAAAAATTTCCATGTTTGTATAACCCAAATTATTACAATTAACAATATTATTAGCAGTTTATTACTGTTAGTATAATATTTTCTATATATAGTCCTGTGAAAAGGAAACAATTCCCTTTATCATTACTCTATGATTTAGGTTTCTTCTCAGTTCTCCACTATGATAAATAATACCGTAATGAACAGCTTGATATGATTTAGACAGTAGAAAAAGGCTATAGGATGGAAATATGGAGTGTTATATTTTTGGACCCCATACCCCCTGAATTGTTGGCAAGTTGGAGGAGAAGATGGCGTGAACAGTTTAATCTTGGCCAAGGAAAATTCAGCTGTCTGTTGAGCAGTTTGGAGAACCTGGAGATTTATGGAAGTCCTAAAAAATGCTAACTGAATGGCATGTGTGGGTGTGTTGAGATTTGATGCCAGGTGGTTTTGAGAAGAGTTTGCCAAGGCTTAAATCAACCTTATCATCAGGATCAGAGCAGATGCCAGCTATTTCTCTTATGCCCCAATTCTGGACCTGATTGAGGACACCTGTTAGGAATATTTGTCACCTGATGCATATCGAGGCAAGCAACACATCATAGAGAGTTTGGTAACAGGAAAGGTAGAACTTTTAGTTGTTGGGTGAGGCTGAAAGCTTCTGTTTACCGTTGCTTGCCAAATCTACCTCCAGCTTGCTGGGTGGACAAGTTCCTGAACCTACCAACAGGGAGGCCTATCAAGCCAACTAATCTGGTACACTGTGTTCTCTGATAGCTGTGGCATGAATATATTTGTGTATATCTCCACCTGCTCTGATCACTCAAGTGGAGATTCTGTTGTTGAATGCATCTGGTTTTGAATTTATTGAATTCTTCATTTAATTTGATGCACAAAACATTTAGGGTGCAATAGGTCACTACAAGGCAGAATGCAATGGTTATGTCTCCATTTTGTCAGACTGATTAGTATAATTGAAGAGATAAGACATATTAAAATACTGAAAAAATAAGCCCCTTACAACAATATAAGGAATTATTACATGGGTTACCACTAAGATGGGGGGCAGGGAAAAAAGGATAAATCTGAGTAAGAGATGTGAACAGTGACTTCAGGGGGATAGTAGCATGACTAATGTTTCAGCTAGTGAACACAGAATAAAGGAATTCTAGGGAGAGACAGTTTTGTGGACAAACAAGAAGCTACTAACAATTGCTCATAATTATATTGTGCTTTTTGATAAAGGGCTTTCATGTATTTTATTACATTTAATTAAGGTAGAAGTAGAAAACACCCTGAATTGGCTGAGCATAGACTTGAGGGATAGTGGTGGAAGTGTTTCTCTGACAGTCCGTTGTTGCTAGACTATATAGGATGTCTTAATCTGGATTCCTCTAAAAGCCAATCCTAAAATGAAGATTTTAGGTAGTTTATTTGAAAAAAATAATCCCAGGAATCAGGATGCAGGTGACGCAGGAAAGGGGGAGAAACCAGTAACAGGGAACATGCAGATTACCACTAAGGCCAGGAAAGAATGAAGTAAGGGAAACACTTACCTCAGATATAGAATTTAAGAAGTGCCAAACATCTAGTAATTAAAACAGAACAATCTTTTAATGAAAAAAATTAAAATATAAAAATTAACTACAAAAAACTTGGATAAAAATTATCAAAATTAAAACAATTTTTTAAAAGTTTATTTATTTTAGAGAGAGAAAAAGAGAGTAGAGTGGGGAGAGGTAAAGGGAGAGGGAGAGAGAATATCCAGCAGACTCTCTGCAGAGTAGGGAGCCCTATACTGGGCTCCATCTCATGACCCTGAGAACATGACTTGAGCTGATGTCAAAAGTCAGAGGCTTAACCTAACCCACTGAGGCACCTAGGAACTCTGGAAAAATTATCAAAATTTTATTTTATTTCATTTTATTTTTAAGGATTTTATTTATTCACGAGAGTCACAGAAAGGGATGCAGAGACACAGGCAGAGGGAGAAGCAGGCTCTCTGAAGGGAGCCTGATGCAGGACTCAATCCCCAGATCCTGGGATCACGACCTGAGGCACAGGCAGATGCTCAACCACTGAGCCACCCAGGCATCCCTAAAAATTATCAAAATTATAAATAAAGACAAGTCCTGATAATGCTGTATGGAACCATAATGGAGCCTGGGGCAAAAGGATAAATATGTAAAAATACATTTTTATGTATTTTTAAAATAGTGAATTTTCTTAAGAACATTAACTGAAAAGTATATTGAATAACTGAAAATATATTGAAAAACTGAAAAGTGGATGTATTAAAATTCACACAATTACTTTAAATTTAAACATTTTGTTTACATCAAAAACAAATTTTATTATTATTTCACTTTACTGTTAGTGGAAATAAACTCTTCAAAAATATTTCCATGAAACCATTAATCATTTAAAAAAAAAACACTTGGGATCCCTGGGTGGCACAGCGGTTTAGCGCCTGCCTTTGGCCCAGGGCGCGATCCTGGATACCCGGGATCGAATCCCATGTTGGGCTCCCAGTGCAAGGAGCCTGCTTCTCCCTCTGCCTGTGTCTCTGCCTCTCTCTCTCTCTCACTGTGTGCCTATCATAAATAAATAAAAAAAAAATTTAAAAAATAAAAAATAAAAAAAAAACACTTAAAAATTGTAGATAGGAGCATACATACTTCTTTTGCCTCAGGCTCTAGTATGGCTCCATATGGCACTGGTTACCACTGTGGGCTTGATCCCCCTTTGTGAGTCTTTAATAATTGCCCTCATGAGGAGTTAGAAGGCTGAGATATTTGTCCACCAACTCCTGGCCCTCAATGTCCAGAGGCTCTTTCTGTGGGTGCTAATTCTCTGGCACTCCCAGCATACACCTGGGGTAGATCAAGACCCATGGGAAAGACACTATCACCAAGAGTTATAAAGGGCTTTCATAAGCATTCAAGGACCATAGGCTTTTGTAGTGTAAGCCCTATGATAGTGAGAGATGAGAAGATGTAGAACAATTATCAGAACTCTACTTTAGAAATATGTGTTTTCTTAAAATTAAAAACAATTTTTTTTGGAGCAGGAAAGGGAGGGGCAGAAGGAGAGGGAGAGAGAGAGAATCTTAAGCAGGCTCCATGCCCAGTGTCCAGCACAGAGTCCAATGCAGGGCTTGGTCTCACAACCCTGAGATTGTGACCTGAGCCAAAATCAAGAGTCAGATGCTTAACCAACTAGAAATATGTTTTTGGATTCACTGTGTATAGTATGTTGGTAATGAGAGACGCAGGAAGGCCAATTCAGAGGCAATTGCAATAGTTTGGTTGGCAGATAACATGTGGCTGAGCTAGGAGCATGTCTGTGGGGTCAGAAAGAAAAGAGGCAAGAAGAAAAGTTTCAGAACTTGAAACACTGGGTCCTGACCAGCAAATGGATGTGTCAGGGAAAAAAAGAAGTGAAGATGTGCAGGTGAGGCTGTGGTTTCCCATTCCCATTGTGACTGAGATAATGGTGATTCTGTTTACACAGTTGATAGCTTGAGATAAAGAGCAAACTTGTGAAGAAGAGAGATCTGGATTCGAACATGTTTGGGGTACAAGGATCCAAGGTGGACTTACATATCCATGAACACAAATGATGATTCGGTGGGCCAGGAAATTGCAAGACTGTTTTGCCTGAGTTGATGTTCATAGAAGAACAAGGCATTTGAGGAGAATGTTTGGGGGACAGAGGGTAGAGGAAGGAGAAAGATGGTAGATCAAGGCTTCTTAAAGTGTACTCTGTGATCCATGAGCTGCTGGTTACCTAACCATAAGATAAACACTGCAAATGTAACATGTGGGAAACTTCATAGCCATTTGACACTGCTGAGGGATTTAAGAGATGTTTCACTTTTCTAGTAATTCCTTTTTATTGTGTTTTGCAGTAATATCAGACAGTGATAGATTGAGATTAAAAATTAAAACAATAAAACAAACAAAACCAACAATTCCTGGGTCCTACTTCTGATGTAATTGAGAAGCACTAATATAAGACAGCATGGTAACTGCCCAGCCTAGACTTATGGAGAAGAGCCACAAAAGAGGCATTCTAAGCAATGTGAGGCACATTAAATGCTGTTTGGGGGTTTTGATGACAAAGCAGAGTTGAAGAGAGACACCCTCACAATGAAAGGCCTAATAGATGCAGGGCATCTTGGCTTCTGAGAGATGGTGTTAGAGGAGGTTCTCACAGACAGTTTTGGGGGAACTCAATGCTCAGAGCAGGCATTGGCAGCCCCAGCACAGGAGTAGTGGTGTAGAACCACAAGAAGTCTGTTTCTACTACACATGAGCTATGGTTGAAGTCAACAAACCAAATAACTAGAATGATGAAGGAAGCAGCTTCCAAGAGAGTATGCATGGTGATTGTGGGGGCTATAAAATGAGCTTTATATTACTTAATGGTGTTAATTACTTTTTTAAAAACACAAATGCTGAGCACTTTCTATATGGCAAATACTGTTCTTGGGTGCTAGGGATACTGCCATGAGGGAGATGAACGGAGCCCCTGAGAGAGACAGACAAGGGACATAATATAAACAGAAGTGCAGGAGAACATGCACTTGAAGGAGCTTGATTTCTTTCCCCTAAGTGTAGGTGGAAGTCACAGGGTTTTGGAAAGTAAAATGCTGTGGTTTCTGTCTTTAAGGGTTTATCATCGGCTACCATGAGAAATAGAGGCAAAGGCAGATTGGAAGCAGGGAGGTGAGATAGGAGGCTAGTGTATGGGTTTAGGGGAGTATGGATGGTGGTTTGGTGGTGATAGTTTATGGGTGGTTATAGTTTATGGGTGTAAGTTGTCTCATGTTAACTATTGGCTTTGGGAATAGTTGTGTTATTGTGCTCATGGGGCATTCAAATTGTGCTATCTTTTAGGCATTTGGAGCTGCTTGTTTAGGGCCAGGAGAACCCTGGTGTAAAATCACAAAATTTGGGAAAAAATTGCATAATTTGGGGACTGTCTCCATCGAGGTGCTGGTTAGAGCTAGGACTCAGGGACAAGAGTAGAGGGTAAAGCGCAGAATCATAAAGAAGCCTGTTGTGGGTTGAACTGTGTCCCCTTCTAAAATAAATGTTGAAGTCCTAGCCTCCAGTACCTCAGAACAAGACATTATTTATACATAAGTCCATTGCAGATGTGATTAGCTAAGGTGAGGTCATACTGGAGTGAGGTGAGCTCTTATTCCAATATGACTGGTGACTTTATAAGAAGAAGAAACATGTGGACATAGACACACAAAGGGAGAACACCATGTGATGACAGAGGCAGAGACTGGAGTGATCTAGTCGGTGGCCAAGGAACTCCAAAGGGTCAGTGGGTACTGCCAAATGCTAGGAAGAGGTAAGGAAAGGTTCTACCCGTGGTCTCAGGAGAAGTAGGGCCCTGCTGACACTTTGAATACAGGCTTCCCACTTCCAGAAAAGAGAGAGAAATAAATTTCTGTTGTCTTCAGCAACTGGGTCTATGGTACTTCACTCTGGGAGCCTTAGGAAGCTAATGAAAAGATTTACTTTAGGAGTCAGTGGAGAGAGAATGAATAAGAACAAGAAGGACTGCTGAAAAATGAAGAAAAAGAAGCTGGAATATTAAATATTGCAGCCCACAAAAATGGAACATTCTAAGACACAAGGGATATGTTCATAAGGGTAGATGAAAAGGGTGGAGCCAAGGCTCTGTTCATTGTCTACCTTACAGAGGGCAGGAGAGGGCAGTGGGTGGATGGAGGACAGGCAAGAATGGGGAGCCACTCAGGAAAGTCTCATTACTGAGACATTTAGGGACAGGAAAAAAAAAAAGAGACAGGATAGATATATTATAAAGTAATGGTCAAAAGTGCATTTTTTATTTCTTTGTTTTCTTTTTTTTTCCCTTCCCTTCTCTTCCCTTCCCTTCTTCCCTTCCCTTCTTCCCTTCCCTTCCCTTCCCTTCCCTTCCCTTCCCTTCCCTTCCCTTCCCTTCCCTTCCTTTCCCTTCCCTTTTCCCCCTCCTTTTTAGGATAATAAAGGCTTGAACTTGTTGGCTGAGGGCAAGTTTATAATGAATAAAACCATAGATAGAAAAATATAAGTGAAAAATGACAGGGGCTCTTATAAAACAGGATGAGATAGGATCAACACTAAAGATGTGGACTGGTTTTAGAGATAAGGCAACTTTGATGGGTAAGAAACCTGGCCTGGTGTTGGGGAGTGGATGGGGGTGGGTCCCCAATCCTCCACCAGCCATCTTGGCTTTAGCCAATTACTTAGCTTCTCTGAACCTCAGGCAATCTGTAAAATATAGATTAAATGAGATAATGCCATGTAAAATTTATTATGTTTTCTGGCACATGTTGAATTTTTAATAGATTTTAATTTGTATATATAATTGAGATAATATCTCAAATTGTTGTATATTTTGATATCTTTATTTGTATCTATCTCAAAACAGAGCTTGGTAAATAGAAGGTGCTCAAAAAATTACATTTCTTTCTTACTCTCATCCTTTTATTTTGAGACAAGAAGAGGAAGAGATAATTGGGTATAAATACAGATAAATTCTGAAGTAAGAAAGAAGCTAGGGAGAACAGTGGTTAGATGACTTATCTTTGGTCATGAAGTAGGAATTCAGGTTTCCCATTGAAAAATAAACTGTTAAGAGTGGAAAATATTTAGGTCAAACACGTGGAATGAAATGGAGAAAAATAAAATGAACAATCTAGAGAACCTGTGGAGGCAGAATGACACATATCCATGGGGCATAGATAGAGTTGAATTTATTGGGGTAGACATCTTCTAGGATGACCCACAGTGATCCACACCTCCTGGCATTCACACTGGCATAATCTCTACATTGTGTGTGGGCTGGGCTCGCATATTGACTCCTATCTAGCAAATGAAATAGAGAATAAGTGATGCGGTGTCACTTCTGAGTTTAGGTTATAGAAAGACTGTGGCTTCTATGTGGAATATACACATAATAGAATATTGCTCCGCCATCAAAAAGAAAAAGATCTTGCCATTTGCAACATGAATGGGTCTAGAGGGTATAATGCTAAGCGAAATAAATCAGTCAGAGAAAGAAATACATTATTTCACTCATGTGGAATTTAAAAAATAATTGACAGAGAGACAAAAAATAGACTCTTAAATACAAAGAACAAACTGGTGGTTGGTGGAAGGGAGATGGGTGGGGATGGGTGAAATAGGTGAAGGGGATGAAGAATACCCTTAACCATGATCATCACTGAGTAATGTATAGAATTGTTGAATCACTGGTACATGAAACTAATATAATATGTACATTAATTATACTGGAATTAAAAAAAAAAAAAAAGACCGTGCCTTCTGTCTTGGCTTACTCTCTCTTTCATCGTTTGCCCTGAAAGGAAGCCAGGTGCCATATTGTAAGGCAGCCCTGTGGAGATGCACAGATGTGGTAGAAGCGTTCTCTAAGATGAGATGCAGCCCCCGTTGATGGTCTGACTGCACCCTCACGAGATACTTCGAACCACAGGCACTCAGCTAAGCTACACCCAGATTCCTGACACACAGAAAAGGTAAGATAACATTTGTTGTTTTGAGCTGCTAGGTTTTGAGGTAATTAATTGTTATTCCTCATTAGATAACTAATATGCACCATTCGTTAGTGGGCTGAAATAGAGATATCTTACAAAAATATTTTCCTGGGATTAGGGGTAAGGAAATGGGGACAGAGAGAGGACAACTTCTCCAATGTCATTCAGAAACATAGCGCTTTTTCCTGTATGACTCATCACCTCTTATGGTGAAGGGCATTTCTGTAGTAAGGGGGCATTGGTCCTTACCGACATCGTGAAGGATGAGGTTGCTGCTGTCAGATTTCACCCCGCATCTAGGTAAACCCCCCATGACCTACTGAGTGTAATAATCTCAGAGGTCCTGAAGCTGCTGTCCACAGTAAGGGCATCTCATGCTCTGCCACTGGTGGGGACCGCTTCCAGCCTGATGCATCTCCTAGCTGGAGATTTGTTTCCAGATACACATTTTTCTAATTCATTCGTGACTGTAATGGAGGAATCTTTTGGAAATTACACACTGGGATTAAGAAAGAAGGTGTATTTGTAGTCAGTTCATGACTCACCTCTTGCCCACAACAGTGTGGACCTTTACTCTGGGATTCTCAAAGACTAGAAAGCATACATTGCATAAACCAGATAAACATGTAGGAAACAGAAGGAAAGGCAAAGTTTTACCTTTACTCTCTCTTCAGTTTCCAGCTGGGCTTGAATATTAAATTGACCTAGATAGATTAACAGGAGAAAAGCATACATTTTTATTTAATATGAGTTTTACCTAACACTAGGGCCTTCATAAGGAATGGAGAACCAAAGAAATGGTGAGAACTTTAGGCTTTTCTATTAAGTTGAACAAAAAACACAATTATGAAAAAGTAACTAAACTATGTGGGGAAACTAAAGGAAGGTAAGGATGATTTTAACAAGGTCTTTTTAAATAGAATTCTCTTGGTCTCACCTCTCGTCTTTGATAAGAATGTACTTTCCTTTTGGTAGGGGGAGAGCATCTTTCACATGGGAATATCAACTTCCACTTTTCAGAAAAAGAGGGAAAGTCAAGAGGATTTTTCTAGTATATGCTATTCTTCAAGTGCCTTTCACCCAAAATAGCCAATAGAGTAGAGTAGCATATTTTGGGGTGGCATGTTTGAACTCCTTCAAAATGTTACACATTTTGGAACACCGTGGTGGATCAGTTGGTTAAGCGTCTGCCTTCCATTCAGGTCATAATCCCAGGATCCTGGGATGGAGCCCCACATAGGGCTCCCTGCTCAGCAGGGAGTCTGCTTCTCCCTCTTCCCCTGTGTCTCCCCCTGTTCCTGCCCTCTTTCTTTCAAATAAATAAGTAAGTAAGTAAGTAAATAAATAAATAAATAAATAAATAAATAAATAAATATTTTTAAAAATATTGCATATATTGATAAATAATGAATGCGCTGTGGGGTTTGATTTACTATTGGTCTGGCCTGGTGTAAATGTCTATACTGACAGTCATACCAAAGACATAACACTCTCCCATCTCCATACTTGGCCTTACCTTTCATTTAGGGTCTTGTAGGTGTTATAGAATTCTGAAAAGGGTATTTCCCACATGGAGTAAGTTGAATATTGATTTAGCAAAGTTTCAGGAGCCATTTGCAAATCCAGCTGCTATTGAAGACAGGTCTTCAGTGGGTAATAACTGGAAGAACAATGAGCATATTTCCCCATCAGAGGAAACCCACAGTACTTACTGTAATGTATTCCGCTGTTTGCGGAATTTGACTTGTATCCCACACAGACCACAAGGAGGCCACTCAAGAGAGGCTGGGCCATCTCTGGATCCTACCTTGCTCCTTGACTGTGTGGGTTCACCATACTCTGTCTGAACCTTCACTCTCCCTAACTTTTTTTTTTTTTTTTAAGATTTTATTTATTCATGAAAGACACAGAGGGAGAGAGAGAGACAGACACAGGAACAGAGGTGGAACAGACACAGGCAGAGGGAGAAGCAGGCTCCATGCAGGGAAACTGACATGGGATTCGATCCCAGGTCTCCAGGATCACACCCTGGGCTGAAGGTGGTGCTAAACTGCTGAGCCACCAGGGCTGCCCATCCCTAACTTTTCTTAAGCTCTGAGAAATCCATACTATTTAAGGAGGAAGGAATACTTTTTCCTAAAGCTCTGGCCTCTGCTCTAGGTTTATGAAAATAAATAAATAAGTAAACAAGAATTGGATCTTTAAAATTTTTTGCCATTTTTAAGTTCAAGTGTAATTAACGTTATATAGTGTTATAGTAGTTTCAAATGCATGATATGATTCAGCAACTCTATACATTACTCACTGCTTATCATGATATGTGTACTCTCCATCCCCTTCACCTATTTCACCCATCCCGCCCTCACCCCACCTCTCCTCTGGCAACCACCAATCTGTTCTGTGTATTTTCAAGTCTGTTTTTTGTTTGTTTGTTTGTCTCTTTTTTTACTTTGTTCATTTGTTTTGTTTCTTCAATTCCACATATGGATGAAGTCATATGGTATCTGTCTTTCTCTGATTGACTTATTCAAATCTTTTTTTTTTTTTTTTTTTTTTAGATTTCTACATTTCTGCTGGGGGTCACAAATGCACCATGATTAGCTGACTGGACAGAGGAGAAAACAAGGGGTAGAAAGAATCAGAAGGAAAAAAAAAAGCAATAACATGGCTAATTCTTCAAATGTATTATCTCTCCCCATGTGCATAAGTAAGTTTATGGAATCCAGAAGCTGTTTATGATGCAACCATTTCTATGAACAGTAATTTATAAATAATTCATGTAGTGTTGGATCCTTCAGTTGATAAAGTCCTGCAGATTAGCAGTCCCTGGATAGTCACGGGAGTCAAAATATCACCATTTCTGCACTTCTGGTTTCCGGGGTGCCTCTAGGATTTGCTCAGGTTATAATAATAATAATTGCTGCTATTTGTTGAACAGATGCTATGATAGACCCTGTGCTAAGGACTGCATGTTTTTTTTTAAATCCATAATCAATATGCCCACCTGCGTAAGGTGTTACAAATGAAGAAGCTAAAGCTCACAGAAGTTAAGCAAGTTGTTCAAGATCTCCCAGCCAGAAAGTAGCTGAGACGATGTATAAACTCAAGTCTGTCTGGTTCAGAGATCTTGATCTTCCTATTCTACCACTGGATTACATTGTAGGACCTGAGGCAAGAACTTGTGTACCAGTAGTTTGTGAGGTGATCTGAGAAACCAGGACAGAAGGACAAGTGGGAGTTTAAAAAAATCTCATTAGAAAGTGATTTTGTTGAGCTCACTGCTATGGACCCCTTGGATTTGTTCCTTTTCAGGGCTTTCTCAACTATTTATAGATGTATCTTAGAATTTTCCACCAAAGAACAAACCTCAGAACATATTAATCCATCAGCCCTCATGCCCCTGTGTTTGAGAGCTGTCCCTGGGGCACCATAGCCCTGTACTTCTAGGCAGTACAGTCATGCCTGAGGAGTGGACTGTTACTTGATTTTAGAACATCAGAGAAACTTCAGAATAGAAAGGGGAAGACTCAGAGGACATACTGAGATGAGACTTGGTGGATATGAAGTAACTCAAAGCCTGTGAGAACCTGCCTGCTGCAGCCACAACTGGGATCAGAGGTAAGGCTGAGAGGGTATGAGCTGGGTCACCTAGCACATCTGATAGAACCATACTCTCCCAGATTCAGCCCTTCCAGGCCACACCATCATGTGATCCTTGAGACGTATTGGCTTTGGAAAGGTGGCAAAGCTTGAACATGCCTGGTCACATCCAAGTGACAAATCACTCCACCAAATTAAGCACAGGGAGGGGGGCATAGTGAAATACATAGATAAAATTGGTTTTCTTCCTCATTGAAACAGCAGATGGATCAGAGATACCTGAGTTTGTTGTTGCAGTAGTTGTCACTTTCCAATGGGCAATAAGAGGCTGGAAGAATTTGGTTAAAACATTCTCCTTTTCAAGATATATAATATAAAAAGCAATTTTTGATGACCAGTAGGGTGCTGTTATGGGACGAGATGGAAAAGGATACAGCTTTGAGGCAAGAACTATGAAGGGCTAAAATTTTAGCCACTTGCAAGCTAATGAGATAGCAAGCTAATGAGTTGCACTTTTATGGATGCTGCCAGAATACAGAATATAGATAGTACTTTATTACTGAGGACACAGCAAGCAGCATGAGTAATAGCACATTTGTTTCAGTTCTCCTGACCCTCAAGTCCAACAGGGGTTACACAGATGCCCAAATAGATCTCTGTACGTGCAGTAGTTTGAATTACAGGAGAAAAATCTTAAGCTTAAAGAACCTGAATTGCAAATTGGGCAGGTATCCCCTCCTTTGCTCTCAGGAGGCATTATCTAATTTACCCTTAATAGTAAGGATGCCTGCCCTTTCCTCCAGAAGGAAATACTAAAGCTATGTCCCAAGGATGTAAGCAAACCTGTCCTCAACTTCAGAGGAAGACCCTATCTTTGTCTTCCAAGGCTGCTCAGTGTACAAACATCTTTGAAAAGATAAGCTGAAACAAAGAGCATTTGGTGCCTCACTCATGATATGTGTGGAAATACAAAAGACCCATGCATAATTTTCTTTCAGTACTTTGTCTTTCATCAGGTAGCAACAGGGATGACCTTTGGTTGAGCCATACATAGATGTTTTACTGTCTTAGCAAGGCATATAACTTTGACACAGGGGACATATTTCTTGACCTCAGGACAGAGGAAAAAGACATGCCTAAAATACTTGGATAAGAAGAAAAAGTGAATGGAGAGAAAGAGGAAAGGGAATAAAGAGAAAATGAGAAGAAAAGAGAGAAACTTAGAAAAACGGTAAGTATTTGACAGATTCAGAAAGGCATATGAAGATATAGAAAGCATTGAGTGGGTGGGTGGATGAATGGAGAAATAAAGACAAATACTGAGATGGATATATAAATGGGTGATAGGTAAATAACTATATGAATAGAGAGATTGAAGAGTAAGGGAAAGAAAAGAAATGAAAGAGAAACAAGGAATAAGAGAAGGGCAGATAGAAACTCGTGACGACTGAGACTGAGTCAGAGAAAGACACAGAGATGGAAAGAGAAGATAGAGAAAGACAAAGAGAGATACATGAAGATATAGAGAATGAAAGAGAAAGAACGTGGTTGGATGGACAGATGGGAGAAAGGGATGAGGAGTGAGAGAAATGGATAGATGGATGGATAGATAAATAAATGAAAGATAGCTAAAGAAAAAGAAGAGGTAATATGATTTGGGGCTCTGTATTCAGATCTACTGTTTTTGGTCTGCCATTATTTAACTGCCTGGCTTTGGGCTAGTTGCTTTCTTCACCTGTCAAATGGGAATAATATTAATAATTGTATTGACATCATAAGGTTGTTTTTAAGTCTGAATTGAAATATTCCTCATAAATCCTTAGCAAGCTGGTAGTCTTGTGATAATACAGTTACACAGAAAGAAAATGTTACGTCAGCTAAGATGCCCATCCCTATGAATCTAATAGGGTTCAACATTTTCAGCACTCATCTTACATTTTTGTTTCCCATTGGAGCCATAGCCGAGTCTGGCAGATGTGTCAAACCCTGATAAAGCCAGCACTGGCATCCAACATTAAAATAGCAATTTTATGCAGACGGGATCTTCTCATTATGTTATCCTTCTGCAATCCATAATTATTGCTTCTGAATGAATCTGAGGTTGTCTTCATCTCCATGAAATGAGGTCACACTACTTATACAGTAAATTAAAGGCAAATTGAGCAGATGATATGTATAAAATAAGAAACACGCAGTTTTTGGAGCCATTGACACAGTGCTAAATGAGTTGATTTTCCATACAAACCAAGTATTTATATAATTTGGTTCAGCATCCCAACATTCAGATGGCAGCCTACACTCTTTACAGACTTGTTACTCTTTTACTCTTTACAGAGTTAGCATTTATGGTGAGGAATTACTTCTTGAGTCCTTTGATTTCAGTTTTATATCCAAACACATAATGTTTTACAGTTCATTCTTGCTAAAAAAAAAAAAAAAAAAAAAAAAAAAAAAAAAAAAAAGAGAGAGAGAGAGAGAGAGAGAGAGATATTCTTGCCTAAGTTATTTTGGTATATCACATTATGGTGAAGTATTTCCAAATAAAGCGGCATAAAAAGCACAACCTAAAATGTTTGACTACATCAGAATGCATTACAGACTCTTTATCTGGCTAGCTTCTTTAATTGTTCTTCATGTGCCCAGGCATTTACATTTCAAAGGGGTAGTTATTATAGTTTCTAGAACACACTTAATTCAATTAGTTCCTCACTTTTAATGAGAATAGAATGAATAAAAATTATCCTGATTTAAGAGAAACTATGTATTTTTTTCAAGTACTTTTTTGCCTCTCTATTCTCCTACTCTTGGTCAGTCTTATGAGTAAAAAATTATACAGATGGTGTAATTCGAAGGACAGCATGACAATGGGTGTGAAAATGCTTTAAAATACTTTCTTGTTGCTTTTCTATTAAATCTCTATCTAGTCAGAAATTCCACCATTAGGTAGTGTTTCATTTGGCTTAAATATCTTTCCCTTAAAGGTTCCCTTTTATTTCTTTCCAGTTTTATTGAGAAGTAATTGACATACGTCATTGTCAATAAGTTTAAGGCACATGAAATGATGGCTTGGTTTAAATAAACTGTGAAATGATTATTACAATAGGTTCATTATCTCATATACATACAATATAAAGAAAAGAAAAAAAAGTTCTCCTTGTGATGACTCTTTGGATTTATTCTCTTAACTTTCCTAAATATCATACAGCGGCGTTATAGTCATCATGTTGTACATCACATTTCTAGTACTTATTTTTCTTAAAACTTGAAGTTTGTATGTGGGATCTCTTTTAAAATGTAAAAGTTTCTGAATAGGAAAGATTAGGTTATATTTTAGGTAAATTCACTTTATTTGGATATTTTCCCTTTTAAACATTCAGATTAATCAAACATTATTGAACTTAACTGTAGTGGTGATTTGAATGGAGTGACATAGTAAAGATGGGACAGCTCACCGCCAATTGTTTATTGAGCTCTTATTATATATCAGACCCTGTACTATGCACTGGGTATACCAAATAGACTTTGTCCTCATGAAACATAACTTACTGAGTGAGGTGACTGATATTTAAATAATCACAGAATTAGTAACTAAAGATTGCAGTGACCTCAGTGAAGGAGAGTTGCAAGGAGTTTCAATGGCCTGAAATGGTTCTGATGAAGTTTACCAGAAAGCACCTTTTCAAGGGCCATGATGTTATCCAGGACAACAAACTCATGTTTAAAACATTATGTATTCTTGAATGAGAAGCAGGACAGAGAGCAACTTAATAGGCCAGAGAGCTAAGCATGGAGCATGATGTTTGTTTAGAAACTAGGCTCCAAGTTATGCTTTTTTGTGGCCCAGATAACTGCTTCTGAGTCATGCCTGGTGTCTTCCTGCTTCCCCTGTCAGATGTCATCTCTGTTCTTCAGCCCTCTCTGTTCATACCCATGTAGTGCCTGCTAATATAGCAATATGGGTCTACTGCTTGCCCCTTCCTGGACATTAGGTTCCTTGAGCTCCATATCTAAACTCCATACATCCTCAATAAATGCCAGGTATATGAATGAATGACAGCAATAACCTCTGAGAGGGATAGTATTAGTCCTATTTGTCAAATAGGAAACAAGGTCAGAGTGCTTAAATGATTTATCTAAAGTCACACATACAATATGTGGCTGTTTACAGATCTCAACTCAAGTTCCTTTAGAGCAGAAATTTGTTAGAAATTTACTATCTCATAAAACAGGGATTTAGGATGGTATCCCCATGCCATTTGAAATTATTTAAACTCTAAACATATATCTCATTTGTATATAGTTTTGCAGAAATAAGGTATAAGTTAGGCTATATAACAAACAAACCTCAAATCTCAGTGTTTTAAGGCAGCAACAGGTTATTTCTCATGCAACTTATATATCGAGCAGGTCAGCAGGAGGTTCTGTTCACTGCTATTGCACATGAAGCAGCTGTCACTACAAATATTCTGTCTCACTACCAAAGGGCAAAATAGGGGTTTAGAATGTCTTGCAATTAAAGGCTCTAACCTAGAAATGACACACTGTCACTTTAGTTCATAACTCATTAGTTGGAATAGTCAGGCCCTGTGGTCTCTGTGAGAAGACGCAAAGGCAGAATATTTGGTAAGAATTAATGACTCCCACAGATAAAATGATTCATGTTTCTTTTGTGGACATTTATTCATCATTTTTTATTAGGTACTTATTATGTGCCAGCATCTGTGGACATAACAGTATATTAGTTGGCTGTTCGTGCACAATAATCGCATCTCAGTGATGAGCAACAAAATGCATTTATTTCTCTATTGTGTATGTGTCAGATGATTAGGGTCAGGCTGATCTAGCTTGGGCTCAGCAGAGCAAGACTCCAACTTACAGGTTCTGGGTTGTTTGTGTATACAACATATAGCCCATACCTTCTGGGACCAGTATCTACATGAGGCATGTGCCTCTCATTCCAATAGCAGAAATATAAGAAGGGTAGAATATGCGATGCCTCTAAAAACCCAGGCTTGTATCTACCATACAATGACTTCTGCCTCAATTCCATCGATCAAAGCAAGTATAATGGCTGAACCCAACAACAATGGGGCAGATAAATATAATCACCCTCTTTCAGTATAAACTACAAAGCCCACGAACAAGGGCAAGTTTCAGAAAAAAAAAAAGTGATTGGAAAAAAAAAAGTGATTGCTAACAAGAATGAAATCAATTCAAGTTGTGATTAGCCTGAAATCCTGAATTTTGTTTAGCTTATATCCTGTAGAAAAAGGATCAATAAATAAAATATGTGAAACCTTAGATGGATATAGCAGCTAAGAAAGAAAGTCAAGCAAGGAAAGGGATTGGGAAGAATAGTGGTGGTAACAGTGATTGACATTCTAGAAAAAAAGGCCAGAAAGAAAGACCTTACAAAACAAGATGACAACTGAGTACTTTTCCTAAAGGGAGTGAGAGAGACATCTATGAAGACAGTGGAGGAAAACTAGAGGAAAACAAGCAACTAAAAAGGCTAATGGTGTCCAGGAACGGCCTGGTTGTGTGTGTAGGGGGCAAGAAAGAGGCCATCATGATATTATAGGTGATAGACAATGGTGGCTAGCCAAGGGTCTTGCAGTGGATGTAATGATAAGTTCCTGAATTGGTTGGATTTTAAAAATATTTTGATACCTAGTCAATTAAGTTTGCTGATAGTTCAGATGTGCAGTATGAGAAAGAGTTAAGGAAGTTAAGGATGATAGTGAGGATTTTTGCCCAATTGGCTTGAAGAAAGAAATGCCCATTTTCTGAGATGGGAAGAGTGGTAAAGGTCCCATAAGAAAAGAAGATTGAGGTTCAGTCTGGGCCTGTTTATGTTTAAGGTACCTGTTAATCATTCAGATAGAGAGGCTAAGCAGGTTATCAGATAGTGAGATAATTACAGGAAGATACAGGCTGTAGAGATGAATTTTGGAGCCTCTTTTATATGCTCATGTATATATCTGAAGCTACTCAAGGCCATGAGACTGGTTGAAATCACCAAAGAAAGGAGTTCAGATAAAATTGTGACAAAAGCCAAAGCCTGAACACTGGGTGCTTGCAATTTCCAACGCCAAAGAGATGGTGAGGAACCAGCAATAGAGGCTTAGAATATGTGGTTAGAGTCTAGGAGAGAAACAATGGGAGTGTAATGCCATGGACATTAGAGAAGAAATGTTTTTGGGCATCTCAGTGGTTGAGCATCTGCCTTTGGCTCAGGTTGTGATCCTGGGGTCTTGGGATCGAGTTCCGCTTCAGGCTCCCTGCTGCTGGTCCCTCTGCCTATGTCTCTGCCTCTCTCTTTGTGTCTCTCATGAATGAATTTTTAAAAATCATAAAAAAAAAGAGAAGAAATGTTTTCAAGGAGGAGGGAGTTTTCAACTTTGTCCAAAGCTATTGATATGTCAATTAAGATAAGGGCAGATAACTGTTAGGTTGAACCACATGCAGACCACTGATGATCTTGTGAGAACAGATTAGTTGGAACAAGAGGGCAAAAGCTTGGTTGGCATGGGTTTAATAGAGAACGGGACAGGAGAAATTGGTGATGCTGAGGATAGATCATTCTTTTATTTTTTCATTATTTTTTAAAGATTTTATTTATTTATTCATTCATGAGAAACACACACACACAGAGAGAGAGAGAGAGAGAGAGAGAGAGAGAGGCAGAGACACAGGCAGAGGGAGAAGCAGGCTTCATGCAGGGAGCCTGACGTGGGACTTGATCCTGGGTCTCCAGGATCATGCCCTGGGCTTAAGGCAGCACTAAACCGCTGAGCCACCCAGGTTGCCCAGATCATTCTTTTAAAGAGTTCTGTGAAAAGAGAAAGTAAAATGTTTTGTTTGTTTGCTGGAAGACAGGAATGATTAAGGGAAAATCATTTTCTTTATAAATGGGAGAAATATAATCATGTGACTTATAAGAACAAGAAAAAATAACAATACAGAAAAGAGGGATGTATTGATGAATTGATTGCCTTGAGTGCTGAAAACGAAAGGGTTGTTGCAGAAAGGGGGAGTGTGCTTTGTCTAGGAGCATGGGTCTTTCATCCACATGATCTAGAGGAAAGGCAGAGTAAGTGGGGACAGAGGTAGGTAGGAGGGAGGTGTGTTTGTAGGAGTTAGGTACTTCTATTCTTTCAGTGAAGAGGGAAACATTTGTTCATTGCCCAAAGTCAGTTCTGTTCCCTCCAACTCAGGTAGCCCAAATCAAACACTGTCTTAAAGCCATACTGGTGCCAAATATACCAACAACCAAATACACAACAAACTGGAAATACTCAACCCAGGAAACAGAGGATGGGCCCCCGTAAAAGTAACCAAAGACATTCATGATGCTTTTGCAACTTGGAACAGCTGGAATTGTGAAAAATCAAATTCCTGGTCTTTCTGCAGAAGCTCTTTCACTCCAGAGTTGCCTTGTGCCTCTCATGCCTCTGCTACTAGAGTTTATGGCCCTAAGAAGGTTTATTTGCTTAAGGAAACTTGGCTGGACCTCTAAGGGAAATATGGGTCGTTTTCTGAAACAAAATTGTTGACATTTCCCTTCCTGAGAGTTGCTATAACCTAATCCACTGTGGAAAGTAGTTCTGAAGATCTCCCTCAGTTACTTTCTCTGTAGCCATGTATTGCCTTCATGTGTTATAAATATCAACCTCGTGCCCCATCTCTGCAAATGGTTCAGATGTTACCTCTTTGAGAGGGCCTTTTCCTTATGTTAATTAACTAAAACTGAACAATTAAGTGATATTTTGGGGCACCTGTCTTCCCTTCTGTATGCTCATATCATTGAGAACAGAGACTGTCCTATTCTTTGAGGCATTCCACTGAAGGCCCACCTTATACAGAATAGGCACTTAGTAAATTAATGAATGGATTACTTTTTTTTACTTCCCTTCAGGCATAATTAAAATTCAGTTAAGAAAGGACTGCATGAGCAAAGTGTTAAAGGTTAACAGCAAATCTGTTTAGAACAATAGCAAATGTTAACTAATTATTAAAAGACATCTTTTAATTTAAAAGCCTAGTTTTTAATTATTTTTATAACAGTTTATGTTTAATTTTACCTGTCTTACCCCTGGCTGTAGATGACAGATTTCTATTTTAATTATGCAGCCAGTGATTACTACAAATGTGTTGAGACCCATTATTTTTTTTTTTTCTTCTCTTAGCTCTCTTGGAGTTGGAAGTGAGCAGCCGTTGAGTCTTATCAAGTTCTCCTGAAAATGGCAGTGATACATGGTCAAATAATTAGTGCCTGCCAAATGACTGAGACTCACATGCCTCTCCACAGTCTTGGTGTATAGGGAATACTAAATAGAGGAAAAAGTCTTAGGGCAGATACATGTGAGTGTGATCATTCTGGCTTTGATTATCTTTATCCGCTGCCTGTGCCTATCTTGCAAAAGCTAATTCACTCTCAGTAGCAGCTGAGTTTTGTGCCTCAACAAAGTACTCCTTTGCTTAGTGGCTTAAACAACAATTTTGCTAGCACATGATTCTTCCCGTCAGTGATTTGGGCTGGGCTCAGCTCACTGGTTCTTCTGGTCTTGGCTAGGATCACTTATTTGTCTGTGGTCAGCAGCCAAGTTGGTTAGGGTTGGGTATTTCAAAATGACCTTCACTGGGATAGCCCATTTTTACTCTACATGTCTCTTATCCTTGCCAGGGCAGGGTTCCAGGAAAGAGTAGAAGCATAATACCCTTTTAAGGCCAAGAATCAGAACTGACATGCTGTCACTTCTGTAACATTCCATTGACTAAAATAAGTCTGAAAACCAGTGATATTCAGAGAGTAGGAAAATGGATTCCACATCTTAATGGGAAGATCTGGAAAAATCATATCTAGGCAAAGGGCCCAGATACAGGGAGGTCATTTTTGAAATCTATACCATCTGAAATATAACCTGTTTTAAAATATACATGAGCAAAATAAGCCCATTAGTTGAGTCTCCTGGTGATGAGAACTCAAAAGTGCTGGGGATTCTGTACTGGAGTGAGAAGTAGGGCCTAGTTGTGCTATGCAGCCAATGTACTGCTTCTTGAAGATGGGCGATAGACTCTGGCTGCTGAAATGAGAGCTCTTTCTGCTGAAGTTCATTACCAGTTTGAAAGCAATATAAAGACTCTAGTAAGGAAACCCAACATGGTCATTGTGTGCCTCAAAAAAATCTTGAGTGGATCCATGTATGTCTTTGTACACCAGCATTTCTTTTTCCATCTGAACATGTGATACCCCAAATCATTACTTCCTTGAATGATCTAGCTAACTTGAACATGGTCCTAACTACTGTGCTGGATGACAGCTAAGGTGCTAAGAAAAATATTAAAGGTTTGCCCATTTTTAGAGGGGTCTCTTGATGTTCCAAACACTTAAAAGGCCAAAGTTATAAAGCTCTGATGGTGGAGAGACATGCAGGAAGGCCCATGCTTTTCAACCAGGTACCCCAGCAAGCTCCTGGGTAGTTCTGCTCCTTTTAACCTAAACATTAAACTGTTTTTTATTGTCAACCATAAATTTGTATGGGTAGAGCACTGTATAAGGCACTCCTCACTTACATTAAATAGAGAGTAATATTTGGGATAATGGCAGTGTGGTGTCCAGTGCCAATGTTACCTTAGTAGCATCCTGTTTAGATGTTGTAAACTTGGCTAGGTTTCTTTCTGCCCAAATTTCCTTGATTCCTGTCATTTTTACAAGCTACATTCCCTGTCCTTCCCAGCAATTTCTGGAGTTACTTGCTAATAAAAATCCCTCTTGCTAACAATCCTCTTTGCTAATAAACCCCTATTCTGCTAAATTAAGCAGAATCACTTTTTTTTTACATTGAAATATAGCTGATACACACAATGTTACATTACTTCAGGTGTGCAACATAGTGATTTGACAAGTCTGTATGTTATTCTATGCTCACCACAAGTGTAGCTACCATACAACACTACACAAAACCATTGACTATATTCCCTATGCCGTGCCTTTAACCCCATGACTTATCCATTAAATAACCAGAAACCTGCATCTCCCACTCCTCTTCACCCATTTTGTCCATGCTCTACCCCTGCAACCAGAATCATTTTGAAAACATTTTTAATTGCTTGCAACTTAGAATGTTATTGATTGATTTTAAAATGTTTTCCTTTAATTCTCTTTTGGGTTTTCTTAATTCCCAGTCAAAATATTTATTTTAGGGGGATTAAATTGGTAATTAAAGCCACACTGACATGGGTTTATAATGATTTTTTTTTAATGCAGGTAAATGCAAAGCAGTGGTGCCCTACCCAGATCCATTTTAGTAGGCAGATGTGCCTGTCTCCAGACTGTATGTATGGATTGCTACTGTCTCATAGCTTCCCTCCCCAACCCTCATGCTCCAACTGGACAATTACTCTCAGTATTCAGGGCCACTAATGCTTTTCTCTTCTCCCAACCCCCAGGAAGCACCTTAAAGCCAATGATGAACTGATATAGAGATAGAAAGGCCAACTCACATATTTAAGGAGGCACAGCTCAATAGTATTTCAGAGGCACTCATGGATCAGGCCATATCCTTGCTCAGCTCCTTCCCTTGCCCTCTTAGGCTTCCCTGATTCCTCTCCCCTTAGAAGCCTTTTCTCTGAACCACATGCATTTGAATCCCTGGCTCAGGCTCTGCTTCTAGGAAAGCCAGAGTAAGACTGCAGATTGAGATCTCAGAGAGAAGTATATTAGTCATGGAGTCTAAGTGCGGTATCAATTAACCTCAAATGTCAGTAGCTTAAAATGATAGCAAATTATTTCTGGCTCACTTCAGTCTAATGTGGTTTGTTTTGTTTTGTTGTTTTGGTCATCGAGCATTCAGAGATCCAGGCTCCTTCTATCTTGTGGCTTCTCTGTTTTCTAGGTCCTTACCATGGGCTCTACTGTGGTTGATGGGGGGAGGCAGTGAGGCTTGCACTAAGGCCAGTTTCTGGAAGTGGTGACCTCACCTCCACTCACATTCCATAAACAAGCACATGTGCAAGGGAGACTCTCAAATGTGGTGTAGCTCTGGGCCCAGGCAAGAGAGGAGCTTAAAAATAGGATAGGTGGTATACGGAAGCAAAGCTAGGAAGCTGTAATATCTGAAAACACCACTTGGCTATAGTTCAGATGGCCATATTGACCAAATGCTCTCTGGGGAGTGAAAGGATATAGTTTTAATAATTATATCAGGTTTTCAGGGGTAAAATGGGGCTGTTTCAAGCAAACAGGAATGTAGAGTCATCTCAGCTATAGATGACTCACAAGCAATTAAGAAATGGCTGATTCACACCATGTGGGTAATAAAAATATTTTAAATTTCTCCTTCTTGGGCCACAATCCAAAAAACTGGGCAAAAGGGAAAGAAAATCAGGGGGTGGAATTTATAACCTTCACGGGTAGTAACAGCTACATCCCTCCCCAGTGCCTCAGAATATTCAGTTTCTCAAGTGTCCAAGTTCTTGGATGCCCTCACCCCCATCCAAGGCTCTTTCCTGCTTTCTCTTCTCTAGTCATTCTTCCACAGTAGCAGGAAGCCAACATTAATTCTTTCTATGTGGCCTTTACCAGCTCCCTCTGGCTGAAAGAACTAAGGGTATATAGTAGGTCTCTGAGGCCTGCCTGCTGTAAACATTCTCTGATGCTGGAAGACTAAGACACTCAGAATAAGAGAGAATATGGTCATACCTTTAGAAATTGGTGTGATTTTATGATTTATAATAAAAAAATATATATTCGGTCTTTGTCCCCTTTTCTGGCACACAGCTCCTAAAACCCTTGGAATTTCATATAAGAAGAGAAAGATGTCTCTTTTCATGCTAATGAAGTGATTTTTAGACCCCCCACCTAGGAATGAGGGCTGGTTGCCAGAAGAACCAAACTTATGATTAGAAGGTCAGAACTTTCAGCCTTATCCCCCCAACCTTCAGGGAGGTTGGATTAATTGCCAATGGTTGGTCGTTTATTCAATCATGCCTGCATAATAAAGCCTCCATAAAACTCTAAAAGGACTGAATTCAGAGAGCTTCTGGAGTTGATGAACAGACGGAGATTTGGGAAGAGTGCCTGCTTGGAGAGGGTAAGGAAGCTCTGTCCCCTTGCCCTGCAACTTGCCCTATGCATCTCTTCCATCTGAGTTGTATCCCTTTATAATAAACCAACAATAATCTATAGTAATCTATAATAATCTCCTGGGTAAAACATCTCTCTGAGTTCTGAGTTTTGTTTGCCACTCTAACAAATTAATCAAACCCAAGGAGGTAGTCACTGGAACTTTCCATCTATAGCTGCTTGGTCAAAAGCACAGGTAATGACCTGGACTAGCTACTGTTGTCTGGAATGCGGTGGGTGACAGTCTTATAGGACTGAGCCCTTAACTTGTAGAATTCGATGCTATCTCTAAGTAGGTAGTATCAAAATTTAGTTGAATTTTAGGAGACCCAGCTGGTGTCCAAGAATTGCTCGTTGGTGGGAAAACCCTACCCCATACATTGGAAACTGGTGATCACAACCCATTTAGCTGGAAATATGGGAATGGGAAGGAACAGTTGGTGGTCCAGTGTGAGTGATTATTGATGGCCAAAGGGAGTGATGGTGGTAGATCACAGTACAGATGTGCTCAGGGTCAACCAGGCACTAACTGCTTCTAGCCTAGCTCACATGAGGGAGGACCCTGCCTAACAACATGAGGATGAATAAGGTGGTCAGAAGGGCCTTGTGGCCTCCATAATTTCCATCAGCATACTCCTTTTTATTGATCTATATGGTGGATATTATGATACACCATCCAGTTCCCCTCTTGAGGGCAATACTCCCACCCCTAGCTGTCAGAAATTTCAGCTGTTGGCTGCTCACAATAAGGGTCATCCCTGAAGATTGCCTGTGGTCTCAGAGGACTGCCTTGCCTAAGGCAGCACAGGCAGTGACTGACTAATGACACAAAGGCCTGACTCCTTTGACTCAGCTGGGGCAACCAACATCATCCTGGCTCCAGAGCTTCTCATAGGGTCATCAGGGCCTCTGTTGTAATGGCATCGGGGGCCAGACTTTCTCCATGTCCAGTCCCACCTTTCCCACAACCATAGAGGTATCTCCTGAGAAACCAAGCCCTAAAAAATCCTTTGTGTCCAACTCTGAGTCAGAGTCTGTTTCCAGGGGATGAGAATGAAGACAGTCTGAGACATAAAATCTAAATAAACTGTCTGTGGCAGGAAAATGGACTTTCAAGGCAAATGCTAAAGCTCCCATGGCTAGTCCCCAACTATTCTTCATTGGGGAGAGATCTGGAGGGAGGATCAGCAGGAGCCATGAGCAGCCCCCCACGGCTCTTATCTGCTGCTACTCTGCTCTTATATTTCCTCCCCCCTTTGCCTTCTGTTAATGCTAATTCAAGGTCTTAAAATAGATTTTTTCTTCTTTGCCTATAACACACTTCATCATTTTCTTCTCTCACAAGTTTTGATCTTCTCTGCCTAGTGGGTTTTCTTATGTTTAAAGAAAAAGTCAGGGCAGCCCCAGTGGTGCAGCAGTTTGGTGCTGCCTGCAGCCCAGGGTGTGATCCTGGAGACCTGGGATCGAGTCCCACATCAGGCTCCCTGCATGGAGCCTGCTTCTCCCTCTGCCTGTGTCTCTGCCTCTCTCTCTCTGTGTGTTTCTCATGAATAAATAAAATCTTAAAAAAAAAAAATTAAGAAAAAGTCAGAAGTGTGTGTATTTGTGTGTGTGTGTGTATTATATAGCAGATTTCATGGCTTTTTGGCAGTTGGAACTCAGAGTACCAGGTAGACAAAATCTGTGATATGGTCAGGTCAGGTTATAAGGCTCTCCACCTTAAGAATTATGTAGGTACTTCTGTGGCCCAGGTATCCCTTGGCTATGGCCTGGACTCTGAATCCACATGCATCTTCTTTCAAGCACTGCATTATTCTTTAAGGTTCTAGAGTCCTGGGGCCCTGGCCATCAACGGAGGGCCTATATCCTATCCACAGATTGCTAGGGACACAAAATCCACAGGCAGTTTTTCCTTGGGGATATTCTTCCAACCACACAAGTTCACTGAGGTAGGACTTGAGAGAGTGATTCCTGTGACAAGAAAATAAAGTGGCTGACTCACAGTCACGATGAGTCAAAGCCCCCACAGTGTGGAGGTGCAAGACATACACTCGCACACCATTTTCTGTCCTTCACAGTCTGTGGCACAACTGTCTACTTTATGGTTTCAATCTTTTTGTTAAAGGTCTATTTCTGGAACCATACATTTAATGTCTTCATTCCAAGTGCACTTCATGTTACACCTGAGTGGTGTTTCAGGACAAGTGCACAGGCATTGACTTCTTATGTGACCCTCACTCTCTGAAACTTTGTTGCCCCACTGCCCTGCCCCTGGAACACTCAGGAAATGAAGTTCTGAACCTCCATGCCCATAGATTCTGTGCATTTGTCACATTGGCATAATCCCTGTATCTCTCATCCTGTGGCTGGTTATAAGCAGGCTGGTTTGCCCTTATCTTGCTTGTGTGTAGCATACTATTCTCTCTCCAGCTCCTAGAAGAAGTTTAGTCATGCTAAATACATTGAAGGTGTAGATTCATTGTCTCATGGGAGAGAGAAGACAGGCCCACTGTCTTCTTGGCTTTATTCTTGTTTCAATCTCTCTTAGAGTTTCTTATGGCTCTGTGTCCCTTCTAAAAACCCCTGCTTCCAAATGTGATCCTAGGGGCGTGATCTCAGCTCTTTGCTGTCACTGCTGCTTTGAGAGAAAATAATCTTGCTTTCTTCCTACCCCTCAGAATTTTAAGAGGCTTTATCTTTATGTCTGGTCATTGTCTTCAATTAACCATGGCTTCTAAAGCTCTGCCTTCAAGTTCTCCTGCCCCATGAACACAGTGTCTGTATCAAGCACAGAGTTTTAAAACAATAATGAGCACAGGTGAACACCAATTTCAAGGAATTTCCACCAAAGAATGAGCCCCTCTAGGACAAGTTATCTTTCTTATTGATGTTTATGCCTTCATCACCTGGCAGAGTTCTAGCACAAGGTGGCCACTCACTGAGTTGATTGAATTAAAAACACTATCGTGGGGGATCCCTGGGTGGCTCAGCGGTTTGGCGCCTGCCTTTGAGGCACGGGATCGAGTCCCGCGACGGGCTCCTGGTATGGAGCCTGCTTCTCCTTCCTCCTGTGTCTCTGCCTCTCTCTCTTTCTCTCTCATAAATAAATAAATGAATAAATCTTAAAAACAACAACAACAAAAAAAACACTATCGGAAGACCGGGTGGCTCAGGGGTTTAGCACCGCCGCCTTCCGCCCAGGGCATGATCCTGGAGACCCGGGATCGAGTCCCACTTAGGGTTCCCTGCATGGAGCCTGCTTCTCCCTCTGCCTGTGTCTCTGCCTCTCTCTCTCTCTCTCTCTCTCTCTCATGAATAAATAAATAAAATCTTAAAAAAACTACTATCGGGGATTATTTCATAAAGCAAAGTATCTTCCTTAATGGGGATGATAAGTTCTAAGTCAATGTTATTATAAATATGTTTTTAGTATTTGGGGATTTTCCTAAGTTGATCAGATGAAATGGACTTCATTACTCAGAGGGAAGTATAAACCTGGTTCTATTCCATATGGAGGTTGGTTGTGAATATCTCTCTGGAAAAACTCTCTGGAGTTTTGCTTGGGAAGCAACAGTAGGTCAGGGGCAAAAATCTTCTCTCGTGTCCCAGACAAAATTGTGGGAGGTACACTCTGAGCTCTAGGCAGCAAGCCAACATTCTCATGCCTCCTGATGCTTGAAAACTATGCTCTGATTTTTATTTTTATTTTGTTTTCAGCGCCAATGCTCCTGGGTCAATATGTTAATTTGAAAACTAGTTGCATATATTTGCATGTTGTATATATTCTTGACTCCATAAAGGCGGAATTAAAATTAAATAGAGTTTTTTGCCCTTCTACTAGCCTAGTGTGGTTTTAAAATTCTACAAAGAAATTCCATTTTCCTTCATTTTTCTCACTATTTCAAACTGCAGAAAAGATAATGGGGTTTAACAATTATCAGCTTAATCTAGTAAAAGAAGCTTTGACTTTCTTGACAAGAATTATTTAATCTACAGTGGCAAGATAATTTTCATTGGTTCTTGACCTGTAGTCTATAGACCCAAATTGGGTAGTTAGGAGGAGAGTTCATGAACTTGTAAGGAAAAAAAAGTAAAACATTTTTATTTCACTAAAATTTAGCATTCTCTTCAATTCTGTATATATGCTGTCAATTCCAATAGTATCAACATCTGGTTCTTTGGCTTCAATAGAAATCACAATTATTTTCATATCACAATAGAACTGTTCCACATATCTTAAAATGTCATTTACTCTAATCACTGCTTTTAAATTATATAATTCAACTTTCCACTAGTTCTTGTTATTTAATATGCCAATAAAGAAGCACAAATATTGCTATATCACAAATTTATGGTTTTTAATTTTTAGTAAGTTTCAGTATAATTCAGTTTTTACTTTGTTACCCTTGTGCATTTCACCTTCTGCATTGAAAAATATTATCCTGAGGAAGGGTCCATCAGCTTATCAGACTGCCAACAGGATCCAAGAGACAGAAAATGCTAAGGGCATGAGATTTACCTATTTATTTGTTAACACCCCAGCTCCTTTTTGTGTGTAGGTATCTTGATTAGCCACAATCCAAGGCTTCTTATCTGCCTCTCCTGAACACGACCCTCCTGGGGTCAATAACATTGGTTATTTGCTGAGCATTCCCTTTTCCAATATGCCTGATGAAACTAGAAATTGAGCAGACTATTTCTGAAGAGAAGAAAGCTCATTTGGGCATGGCCTGATGCTCTGAAAAAAAGTCATTATGTTTTAGGATAAGGGTGATATTTTAAAAATATATGTAACCTAAAGTCTGATCACTCTGTAGGCTTTTTAAAAAGGCAGCTCTCCAATTAAGCCCCTATCAATCCCAAATTTTTAGGACAGATTCTAAATATAGAATCACCTTTTCACTTCCATTAGAAGGATAGAAGCCACTTTGAATGGTATATCATCTACTGATAAAACATAAATTGGAATCATTCTGAATCTACTGTGTTTGCTCCATGCTGGGACCAAACTGAGGTCAAGGAGCATTAGTGGCACATTGCAGTTTAGAGGGAGCCTTGTCTTGCTTAGAGAGAGTATCTAATAAATAGGAGGGCTCTAACACACCAAATAGGCTTGATTCTTTAGTGAAAGTTAAATGTGATTGTATTCTTACTATTTCAGTCTGAAGTCAGTTTTATTACTGTCATTGTTCAGTCAAATTTTAGTCTGCATAGGATTTTTTGAGGGGGAAAACACTGAAATACTTCTCTCACATCCCCAGTTTGGAGTGATAAATGGCTTCCCTTGCCGTGAGAATACAGATGCTGTCATTGGACTCCAACACATCAGCTGCCAGCTTGATTTCTGGTTCTCCTGCAGCTCTGCCTGTGTCACCTCAAACTGATTGCCTGGGTGGCTGAGTCATCACAGTGCCAGAGAGCCAAATCCAGTAAAAATCAGCCTCTGGCCCTTCAGGATTTACCCGACATATTTTGGGAGGCAGTCCAGTGCCAAATGTGGGTCTCAGGCACAACCATTAAGTAGGCCACATCTGGAATTACAAACTTGACTTTAGCTTTTTTTTTTTTTTTTTTCTTTTTTTACAGAGAGAGAGAGAGAGAGAGAGAGAGAGAGAGGCAGAAACACAGGCAGAGGGAGGGGCAGGCTCCATGCAGGGAGCCCGACGTGGGATTCGATCCCGGGTCTCCAGGATCACGCCCTGGGCCAAAGGCAAGCGCCAAACCGCTGAGCCACCCAGGCTGCCCTGACTTTAGCTTTTTAAAGTTCCATGAATCTTTTAGCTTCCCCCTTCCTCAAGCATTCCATGCCTCCATGCTGCTATTGCCTTTGCCAATAGCTGGTATTCTTGTTCACAGTATAGTGTTAGCACAGCAATGGGCCCTTCATCAGGGGATGGCTGTCAACTGGAAGAAGCAAATATTTTAAAGGTATACAATTCTTAAAGTGAATTGCTATTGGTGAAACCTGGAAGGCTTCCTTGCTTGTATTTCCTTCAGTTGACTTTAAGTTTCAGAAAGAAGATTATTTTGGGTGGGCCTGGCCTAATCAGATGAGTTCATAAGAGAGGGTTTATGGATAAGAAATAGAAGAGGTACCTAGAAGGAAGCAAACCTCTATGTTGTGGACGGAACCATACACAGGGAAGAATGTCTCGCAGCCTTGAGGAACTGAAAGTTTCAGACTTATCAGTGGCAAGGGGCTAAATTATGCCAATATCCTAAATGAGCTTAGAAGAGAAGCTAAACTCAGACAAGAACCCCAGCTCAGTCAATGGTTTGATTTCAGTCTTGTGAGACCGTGAGCTAAACTGTGCTTTGGCTCCTGATCCACAGAAACAGGGCAACAATAAATGGTAGTGTTTGAGGCACTATGTTGGCAGTAATATTTTTTTGCACAGAAATAGAAAACTAATAAAGTGGGACTCCAGAGATTCCTAACTTTTGTGTGTCATTGATCCCATGGGAAGTCTGGTGAAGCCTACAGACTTTTGCTTAGAATTAATTTTTAAATACTTACAATAAAATGCATGGGCTTATAAAAGAAACCACTTTTATTAAAATAGGGTAATAAAAATGTTTAGAAAATCTAGGTTAGAGTAACATATGCATTTATTTGTTAATGCATTAAATGATAAGATCTAGTGGTGGATCTAAGAACTACTTTAATATTAAAGAATAATTAGTACAAGCCTATTTCAAGATATCTGCAGAAACAGTAACACAATACAAAATTACCTGCTATTTCTATGAGTGTCAAGGTGTCAAGACTGCTAGTGCTTTTATGGTTGGTTGCTTTCATTCACAGTTTAAGAGAATACTAAGTTTCAGTTACTAGTTAAGCATTTTCCCCCAATCCCAGTGTATGGACCCCTGCATTCTATCTGAGTAAAGAACCCTAGAGGAGAAAGTTCTTGGGCTTCTCCCAACTTTCATATTCTGTGAGCTTGCTTCACTTTTATGAGCACTCCCCAGAGGGTTCCATCACCCACACTGGACCCTTGCTCACCCCCTCAGAAGGGCCACTCTCTTCTTTCTTGCTAGCTCATGTTTCTTTTTCTTTAATTACATGGGCCACTTGATTTGCATGTGATTCTTGTCTTCTCGGTGACACAGAATTAACTTTAACAGAACACAGACACAGCAAGATAAACTCTGGGCTTCTGAATGTCAGTGTTACAAATGCCCTCCTGGGGTGGGAGGGCCCAAACTCATAAGTGAAATGGCAAAGCCAGACTTCCATGCTGGGCTCCTCCTTTAGTTGACAGCTGCCTATCCCAGCTCCCTTCTCTTTTCTGCAGACCCAGTGTGGGCCAGAATGTGTGGTTATGAAAATTTGCTTTCCACCACCCACTGTTCTCTGCACTGTCAGAGTTATAAATGGATGTTCTCTGCTCTTGGCTGTGATGTAAATCAATGTAATGCATGCTTCCCAATTATTTCTTTACTTCTTTCTTTACTCTTTCATTTTCTAAAAAATTACAAGCTTGCGTAGCTTTAAAATTTAAAGAGTACTTAAGAGCTTATGATGCATTCCCTCCCTCTCTTGTCCCAACTCCTGTTTTTATTTTCTTTTCCTTGTTGGTTACTTTCTTAACTTTACATAACATATCTATTATTTCTTGATTTATTAACTTTACATGAAGTCTGTTGACTCACTGTTATGAAAGATGAGGGTTTAATTCACTTTCATTCCCATTTCCCATGGATGGTAGTTTTATTGTTTTAGCTCTATTGCTTGCCTTTATCATACCTCTATTTATATCAACTTTAGCATCACATCTGCCTACTTTTCCTTCTTTTCTGTGTTTTAGCTTCTTTCAAATATATGTTTACTTCAGATTATCAAGCTTAGCATCATTTACTTCATCTTAAGCCAAAGTTGCCTTATATAACTTTCTCTACTTAATTTTAAAGTAGGAAATTAGCAAAGAGCTTTAATCTAATTTGACTATCAAAATATTGTTCTCTGTAAGGCCAAGTGTTGGCTAGGACTATGGGCCTAATAAAATGATCTCCTAGACCACTTGAAGAAGGAAGTGCCAACTGTGAAGGTCAAACAATTCATATTGTTTATACCATCTAGTGATTAAACTCATGTCTAAATTTTGGTTAACACTTTGATGAACATTATATGCAGAGGACTTTTTTGTTTGTTTTAGGTCTTTTTCTCAGTTACCTCTACTGTTTTTTTCCATCTTCTTGACAAAAGAATGACCTGACTTCAGTCCCTAATTCTGTGGACCCTCCCTGTGGGTGGAATTCCAGCATAAACGTATTTCAAATCAATGTACTTCTAAATAACGACAGAATTGAACCAGATTGATTTGAGAGTAAAGGGCAACATTGCAAGTATAAATCCTACCTAAGATATATTATTTACAAGCTCTAGAAATAAGGAGTCCAGTGGACTGATTCCTTCAGAAGCATATCTAAACTTTTCCATCCAGGTATTTTGGGTGGGGCTCTATCTTCAGTCACAGCGGTAGAATAGGGGACTCAGACCTAGCCTATCAGCATAATGCCACTTAGGAAGCAGGTCTAAGTGACAATTCTTGGTCCCACTGCAAAGGTTTCACAGTATTTTAAAATAAATTATTTGGATCAAATGTCAATAGTGTTTAGTCTGTAGATTCTAATAGCTCAGGATCTCCATTGAACTCAGTGCTACAATGATCCATTCCTCAGATGATTCCCAAGTTTCTTCAGAGTTCCATTTGGTAAGAAAACTTCTAGAAACTGAATCCACGCTCTCAGTTCATAAGTGAATTAGTGGGTTTATTTCCTAAACCCAATTACTTTCTGTTGCTGATGTAAAGACTTACTGTTCAGATCTGAACACCACTGTCTATTTTGTAAATGATCCCCAGGCTGAAGTGAAACAGAACCGTTAATGTATTTTTGATGAATATTAAAAATTCATGAAAAGTATGATAAATATTCAAAGGAGCCTGGTTTTGGTTTCCTTGCCTTAAAGTTATTCTCTCTCGTAGCCTCTCCCCCTTTGCTCTACAAAGGGTATCATAAAACTCTGCATCTTTCTACATTATGGAAAGTCAATTTGATAAGAATATTGTGATGTCTGTAACCTGTCAGGGGTAAATTGAGTAGAAAATTATGCAGTAGCCTGGTAAAACCAAATGTTAATATGGAAATTCTCGTTAAAAGCCCTAAGAAGCTGCAGATGTTTGAGTAAATTCTACTGATTGCTTTGACCTGACCTTTTTAAACTGCCCCCTTACCCAGTGTGCTGAAACCCTTCAACTGATCCCACCTGCATGTTATCAGTTTCAGACCAGGAGGCTTTTGCAGAATCGTTGGCTATGGCATTCACTCATTTTCTCCCCACCTCTCCCCCTTGCTTAGTCTCCTTCCTGCCAACAACAGCTCTCGGTACAGGGCTGTGAGCAGGAAAATGCAGCAAGTTTCTCCTTCAATAAATAGGGCATCCCATTCAGGTCACTCATGCAGCTCATTTGAAATAAATTGAATCAACTTAGGCCTATTAGCAGCTTGTCCTTGAACTAACATAATCCAGGATGTCCAGGTACCACTCAGAGAAGGAATCATGATGATGACAAAATTTGCTGAGTGCTCCAAGGCCAATTTTTGTGGAACTTTACTTGAGTAGGGCTGGGGAAGGGACCTGCTTTGGCTCCAAATGAAGTAGCATGTTAACTATTAATAGTATGCTATGCCCTTGGAGAAAAGCCTCTGAAAATTAGAACATTTGAGAATGTTTTTCAACCAAGTTTTATTTTTATAAAATTGAATGAGATACCATGAATGAGGTTAGGAGATGGTGCTCCTCCCAGGAGACTGGGAATGCCCAGTCCCTTCCCAGAGAAGCTCTTGTCATAGGACTTTTTCCTCAACAGCATCAGCAAATCAGTGAACCAGCAAGCCTAATTCATATACAGGAGTTACCCAAGGAGTAGCATGAAGATTGTCTTCCTAAAGAAGGGTTTAAATTTGATTAAAGCAAACTCTCTCTGAACTTCCCTTCTTTGTTCCCTAATTTGTTCCTATAATTTCCTATCCTGCAACTTTAAAGGTGGTCAGAGTCTCCATTTATTTAATTATGACTTTTCCTTTGTTATTATTGTGGTTCAGCAGTATAGCAAGTTCTTCTCCTGTCTGGGCACATGGGATGATCTCATGTTCCTGCCCTTTCAAGTGAGGCATGACCATGAGACTTGTTTGGCCAATAAAATGTGAGTGGAAATGCTATGTGTGATTTCTAGGCTGTCTAGTTCTTGATACTTGATTCTTGAACTCTTGCTCTCTCCCACACCTGTGATCATGGAGGGAGAGGTTGGCAAGGAGGGGCCATGGGATTGATGCAGCCTGAAACAGTAGTTCTGATCATGGCCAAGTTAGGATGAGTGGGAAGTAACTGTATTGGGCTAAGCCAGTAAAAATTGAGACTACTTTTACTGGAGCATAATGTAGCCTATCCTTTATGAAACAGACTCCATGTTTAAACTGTCCTGAATGAAGCCCTTTAGAGCCACTGCTCCTTTATTTTCAGGGCATTTGTCTTGATTATTCTTGATGGAAGCTCTTAGCTATTTTGTGCAGTAGACTGCCACATGGGAAGTTGTGAGCTGGGGGGTCCAGATGTTGATCTGCCAGCAGCAGACAAGTGTATGCTTCATGAGGTCCTCTAATTAATGGAGAGGAGCCTTATGGTATAATCAAAATCAGGCTTAGCACAGGGCTCTCTTGGGATCTCTGCCTATGATTGTAGAAAGAAAAGAATATCTGGTTTAATTGACATTTATTAATTGCTCTTGGCTATTCATGTTAACTCACCTCCACACTGATAATGGCTTACAGGGATAACCTTGATAGGAATGGTTGATTCATAAAGGCCTGAGTGTGATATCAGCTTCAGAAATACAGATCTCCTCTCAGAAATGAGGCTCCAAAGGACAAACATTAAGTTCAGTTTCCTCTAAGTCCAAATGAACACTATCCACCTGAATGGAGTAACATAACCCCTCTGTTATGACTCAGACTTGATTCTTACCTATTTCTTAAGTTCACCAAAAGAGGGAAATTATTGCATAATTTCATAATTATGCATAATAATATGCATAATAATAATAATTATTGCATAATTCCTATACTTTTTAAAAATTTAAATTCAATTTAATTAACATGTAGTGTATTATTAGTTTCAGAGCTAGAATTTACTGATTCATCAACTGCATACAACATCCAGTACTCATTCCATCAAGTGCCCTTCTTAATATTCATCACCCAGTTATCCCATCCTCCTACCCACTTCCCTTCAGCAACCCTCAATTTGTTTCCTATAGCTAAGAGTTTCTTGTCATAGGAGTTTTCTTTTATTTTTCCTCCCCTCCCCACCATGTTCATCTGTTTTTGTCTCTTAAATTACACATATGAGTGAAATCATATGATATTTGTCTTTCTCTGACTTATTTTGCTAAGCATAATACCCTCTAGTTTTAATTTCTTGAAAAATGGGAATACATTGATAAAGAATCCCTGTTTTAGTAGGCTTCAACATTTAATATTTAAAAGACTGTATTACCAGAAACCCTTTCCAAATTGACAGGCTTGGGGAAGGAGTTGTGTTTTGTGTGGTGTTTCATATGTTACTTGGTAGAATAAAGAAGTTTTAAAATGTAGTTACCATATTTCATGTGATCCTCCACTATGGAAGATCCATTAATAATAAATATCATACTGAGTTTATGTTTTTCTCCTATAGCCAGGAAATCTTTACTTTTCTTTGAAGTCCCCCAAAGCATGATGTTCCTGAGTTAAGTTGCTATTGGGTTGAGGATTGGAAAAGATAACAAAACTGAAATATTTTCTTAATTTATCATGGAGGTTAGGCAAGTGATGGCGAAGTTTCTATCAGCACTCTTTACTGTTGATAAATAGGAAAATGTCTGAGCTGGACAGGGGCTCTAGTCTCACTAATTTTATGAAGTCCTTACAGAGAACTTACAGTGCACATGTTCATTTACTCCTTCTTTGTTCACTTCCTCCTCCTTGGTTTCAATTCCTTTGGAAAAAATGACAGCCTCAAAAAAGTGCAGTCCACTTAATTTGTACCTTGTTTAAAACAACTATTGAACTGACTCAGCCTACTCTAATAGCTCTATTTTGTACATATGACTTCTGATACATGCAGTTCTTTCAAAACTTCTCTTGTTCCTTGTATTCTCCAAATGGAGATCATTTGATCTGTACTTTTCCTCAGGAGCATGAGAAGCTTTCTTAAGGTTGCTGGTCTCTCCTTAACCTATTGAATCTTCTTATGCCTAAGGGTTATTAGGTTAAAAAATATTTGAATATCAGAAATGTTATGATTCAAGCTTTATTTGCTGTGGCTAGAGATTAATCAAGAATTGTGTTCTTTTTTTTTTTTTTTGTAGAAAGCATCTTTATTTTTTATTTTGTTTTCTGTGAAGATTTTATTTAAATTCAAGTTAGCTAACATATAGTATAGTGTTAGTTTCAGGGGTAGAATTTAGTGATTCATCTCTTGTATGTAACACCCAGTGTTCATTACAAGTACCTTTTTAATGCCCATCACCCATTTGTTCCAACTCCTACCCCACTTCCTGTTCAGCAATCCTCAGTTTGTTCCCTGTAGGTGAGAGTCCCTTGTGGTTTGCCTCCCTCGCTGTTTTTATCTTATTTTATTTTTCCTTTCCCTCTCCTATGTTAATCTGTTTTGTTTCTTAAATTCCACATGAGTGAAATCATATTGTGTCTTTCTCTGAATATTTTGCTTAGCATTTTACACTCAAATTCCATGTCATTGAAGATGGCAAGATTTCATTTTTTTAAAAGATTTATTTATTTAAAGAGAGAGAGAGCAAAGGTGAGTGGGGGGAGGGACAGAGGGAAAGAATCTTTTAGCAGACTCCTGGCTGAACATGGTACCCACCACAGAGCTCAATCTCATGACCCATGAAATCATGACCTGATCTGAAACCAAGAGTCAGTTGCTCGACCAATTGAGCCACTCAGGAACCACAAGATTTCATTCTTTTTGGTGGATGAGTAATATTCCAATATATACATATACCACATCTTTATCCATTCATCAGTCAAAGGACATTTGGTCTCTTTTCACATTTTGGCTATTGTGGATAGTGCTATAAACATTGGGGTGCATGTGCTTCTTCAAATCACTCTCTTTGTATCCTTTGGAAAATACCTAGTAATGTAATTGCTGGGCCATAGGGTAATTCTATTTTTAACTATTGAGGAAATTCCATACTGTTTTCTAGAATGTCTGCACCAATTTTCATTTCCACCAACAGTGTAAGAGGGATGCCTCTCTCTGCATCCTCATCAACATCTTTCATTTTCTGAGTTGTTAATTTTAGCCATTCTGACCAGAGTGAGGTCATTGTGGTTTTGATTTGTATTTCCTTGATAGTAATGTTAAGCATTTTTTCAAGTGTCTGTTTTCCACTTGTATGTCTTCTTTAAAAAAAAAAAAAGATTTATTTATTTATTCATGAGACTACACAGAGAGGAGAGAGAGAGAGAGAGAGGCAGAGACACAGGCAGAAGGAGAAGCAGGCTCCATGCAGGAAGCCCGATGTGGGACTCGATCCCGGTCACGATCCCGTCCTGGGCTGCAGGCAGCACTAAACCACTGAGCCACCTGGGCTGCCCTACTTTTTGTCTTCTTTTATGAAATGTCTGTTCATGTCTCCTGCCCATTTCTTAACTGGATTTTTATTTTTTGGATGTTGAGTTTGATAAATTCTTTGTAGATTTCGAATCTACAAAGAGGTTGTCTATGTTCTCCTCTTGGATTTTGACGGATTCTTGTCTCACATTCACATCTTTCATCCGTTTTGAATTTGTTTTGGTGTATGGTGTAAGAAAGTGGTTTAGTTCCATTCTTCTGCATGTTGCTATCCATTTTTCCTAGAGTGCTTGTTGAATAGACTGTCTTTTTTTCCATTGGATTTTCTTTCCTGTGTTGTCAAAAATTAGTTGACCATATAGCTCTGGGTTTATTCCTGGGTTCTCTATTCTGTTCCATTGATCTATGTCTTAATGATTTGTAATCATTAACTTTGTAATGCAGTTTGAAGTCCAGAATCGTGATGCCTCCAGTTTTGGTTTTCTTTTTCAACACTCCTTTGGCTTTTCAGGGTCTTCTCTGGTTCCATACAAATTTTAGAGTTGTTTGTTCTAGCTCTGTAAAAAATGCTCGTGTTATTTTGATAGAGTTTGCATTGAATGTGTAGATTGCTTTGGGCAATATAGACATTTTTAACAATGCTTTTTCTTCTAATCCATGAGCATGGAATGTTTTTCCATTTCTTTGTGTCCTCTTTCATTTCTTTCCTAAATATTCTATAGTTTTCGGAGTATAGATCTTTTACCTCTTCAGTTAGGTTTATTTCTAGGTATCTTACCATTTTTGGTGCAATTTTATTTTATTTATTTTTTTAGAGATTTTATTTATTTATTCATGAGACACACACACACACAGAGAGAGAGAGAGAGAGAGAGAGAGAGAGAGAGAGAGGCAGAGACACAGGAAGAGAGAGAAGCAGGCTCCATGCAGGGAGCCCGATGTAGGACTCGATCCATGCAGGTCTCCAGGATCACGCCCTGGGCCAAAGGCAGGCGCTCAACCACTGAGCCACCTAGGTGTCCCATTTGATGCAATTTTAAATGAGATCCATTCCTTCATTTCTCTTTTTGCTGCTTTGTTATTGGTATATAGAAATGCAACAGATTTCAGTACAATTATTTTATATCTTGTGACTTTACTGAATTCCTGTATCAGTCCTAGTAATTTTTTGGTGGAGTCTTTCAGGTTTTCTACAGAGTATCATCCTCTGCAGGTTGTGAGAGTTGGACTTCTTCTTTGTTGATTTGAATACACTTTATTTCTTTTTGTTGTCTGGTTGCTGAGGCTAAGACTTCTAATATTTTGTTGAACAACAGTGGTGAGAGTGGACATCCCTGTCATGTCCCTGACTTTGGGGGAAAAGCTCTTAGTTTTTCCCCATTAAGGATGATATTAGCTGTGGGTCTCTTATATTTGGCCTTTTTGATGTTGAGGTATGTTTCTTCTATCCCTAGTTTCCTGAGGGTTTTTATCAAGAAAAGATGCTATATTTAGTCAAATGCTTTTTCTGTGTCTATTTAGAAGATATATGATTCTTATCCTTTCTTTTATGAATGTAGTGTATCACATTGATTGACTTGCAGATATTGAATCATCCCTACAGCCCAGGAATAAATCCTACTTGGTCGTGGTAAATTATCCTTTTAATGTATTGTTGGATTGGATTAGCTAGTATCTCGTTTAGAACTTTTACATCCATGCTCATCAGGGCTATTGGTCTGTAATTCTACTTTTTAGTGGGTTTTTTGTCTAATTTCGTAATCAAGGTAACTCAGAATGAGTTTGGAAAGTTTTCCTTACATTTCTATTTTTTGGAACACTTTCAAAAGAGTAGGTATTAATTTTTCTTTAAATGTTTGTAGAATTCCCCTGGGAAGCCATCTGGCCCTGGACTCCTTGTTGGGAGATTTTTGATTACTGACTCAATTTCTTTACTAGTTATGGGCCTAGTCTGATTTTCTATTTCTTTCTGATTCATTTTTGGTAGTTATATGTTTTTGAGAATTTTCCATTTCTTCTAGATTGCCTAATGTGTTGGGCTATAACTGTTCATAATATTCTCTTATAATTATTTGTATTTCTGTGCTGTTGGTTATACCCTCTCCTCTTTCATTCATGATTTTATTTGGGTCCTTTCCCTTTTCATTTTGATAAGTCTGGTGAGGGGGTTATCAATGTTGTTAATTCTTTCACAGAACCAGCTTCTAGCTTTGTTGATCTGTCATACTGTTATTTTTTTTCATTTCTATATCATTTATTTCTGCTTTAATCTTTATTATTACCCTTATTCTGCTGCCTTTAGGCTTTGTTTGCTGTTCTTTTTCCAGCTCCTTTAAATATACATTTAGGTTTGCTTATATGAGGCTTTTCTTGCTTCTTAAGGAAGGTCTGTATTGCTATATACTTCCCTCTTAGGATGGCCTTCGATGAATCCCAAACATTTTGGACTGTCATGTTTTCATTTTCATTTGCTTCCACGTATTTTTAAAGTTATTCTTTAATTTCCTGGTTTACCCATTCATTCTTTAGTAGGATGTTCTTTAACCTCCATGTATATTTGGTCTTTCCAAATATTTTCTTGTGATTGACTTCAAGTTTCATAGCATTGTGCTCTAAAAATATGCTGGATATGATCTCAGTCTTTTTGTAGTGGTCAAAGCCTGATTTGTGACCCAATATCTGATCTATTCTAGAGAATGTTGGATGCACACTCAAAAAGAATATGCATTCTGCTGCTTTAGGATGAAATGCTCCGATTGTATCTGTTAAGCCCATCTGGTCCACTGTGTCATTCAAAGCCATTGTTTCCTTGTTGATCTTCTACTTAGATGGTCTTTCCATTCTGTGAGTGGGGTCTTAAAGTCCCCTACTATTATTGTACTATTACCAATGAGTTTCTTTAAGTTTCTTATTAATTTATTTATATATTTGGCTGCTCCCAAGGTAGGGGCATAAGTATTTATAACTGTTAGATTTTCTTGTTGGATAGACACCTTTATTATGATATTATTCCAGTTTTCAACTCTTATTACAGTCTTTGGTTTAAAATCTAGTTTCTCTGATATAAGTATGGCTACTCTCACTTTCTTTTGAGGTCCAGTAGGATGATAAATAGTTCTTCACTCCCTCACTTTCAGTGTGGAGGTGTCTTTGGGTCTAAAATGAATCTCTTATTATAAGCAGCATATCAATGGGTCTTATTTTTTTATCCATTTTGATACCCTATGGCTTTCAATTGGAGCACTGAGTCTATTTATATTTGGAGTCATTTATATTCATTGATAGATATGAATTTAGTGTCGTTGTATTACCTGTGGAGTCACTGTTCCTGTATATTATCTCTATTTCTTTCTATTCTTTGTTGCTTTTGGTTTCTCTTTCCCACTCAAAGGGTCCCATTTAAGATTTCTTGCAGATCTGGTTTAGTATTCATGAACTCTTTAAGTTTTTGCTTGTCTTGGAAACTCTTTATTTCTCCTTCTTTTCTGAACTACCTTGTTGGATAGAGTATTCTTGGCCACATATTTTTCCCATTTAACATCTTAAATATTTTCTGTCACTTGCTTTTGGCCTGCCAAGTTTCAATGGACAGATCTGCTGCTAATCTTATGTATTTACTCTTGTAGGTAAAGGACCTTTTGTCCCTAGCTGTCTTCTCTCTTTATCTTTGTATTTTGCAAGTATCTCTGTGATATGTTGTGGTATTGACTTGTTTTTATTGGTTTTGAGGGGAGTTCTCTGTGCCTCTTAGACTTTTGTGCTTGTTTCCTTTCCCAGATTAGGGAAGTTCTAAGCTATAATTTGCTCAAGTTTCCTAGGTCTACCTGCACCATCTAATAGTTTTGTTTCCCTCTTTTCAACTACATTATTTTCTATAATTTTATCTTCTATATTACTATTCTCTCCTTTCCTTCTTCAATCCTTGTTTTGATTATATCTAGTCAGTTTTGCATCTCAGTTATAGCATTTTTTATTGTGGCTTGACTAGTTTTTAGGTCTTTTATCTCTGTAGCAATGGCTTCTCTGGTGTCTTCTATCCTTTTTTGATGCCTGGCTCATAGTCTTATGGCTGTTGTTCTGAATTCTCATTCTGATATATTGCTTATATCTATTTTGAGCAAGTCCCTGGCTGTGATTTCTTCTTGACCTTTCTTTAGGGGAGAATACCTCCATCTTGCCATTTTGGCTAAGTTTCTGTCTTTTATTTATGAGTATTGTGAAAGATTGTTAGGTTTCCTGCACCTGAGAATAATACTATATTAAAAAGGGGTCATACACTGCCCAGGGCCTGGTGCTTCAGGAGATGTTTCTGTTGTATGCTGTGTGCACTCTGCTGTTGCATTTTGGCTGCTCTTTCCCACTGGTCAGTCCTCTGCAGAGTTCCTCCTTGCTTACTGTGGGAAGTCTTTGGACCTATAACTAAGCGTGTTTGATTTATTTGTTAAAATTTTCTGGGGGAAAAAAAAAGAAAAGAAAAAGATTAAAAAAAAAAAAAAAGCCCGATACAAAAAAGAGGAAAAGAATGGAAAAAAAAAAACAGACAATCAAAAAACTATAAGCCTGATTCCAAAGAAAAAGAAGAAAAAGAGAATCCTGATCCAAAGAGAGAGAGAGAGAAAAGGAAATAAAAAAACTAACAACAAAAAATTCTATAAACCTAATTCCAAAGAAAAAGAAGAAAAAAAAAAAAGGTAAAGCCTAGTCCCATTTCCACCAGAACTGCAGGTGATGCTTTGAAACACTCTAGGATTAGTAGACTTGATGCATATGGTGTCCTGCCTGTGCTCCGTCAGAAGTTGTGTACTTACAAAATCTCAGAGTTTGAGCTCCACACACTGTTTGCACAAAACTTGTGACACTTAGTATTCCTGACTCCTTCAGTCTGTGGTCCAGAGAAGTTTTCTTCTTGTGTGAACCTGACATGTACTCTATCAACCACCCACCTCTTTCTCTCCCTGTGGAAAAGGCTACCTCCCCTTTGAGGCATCTCTGTTTTTCTCTCACCCAATTCAATTCCATGCACCTTGCATATGCCACTGTCTCCCTCCACATGTGGAGATCCTTTTCCCAGTCCTCAAATTGATTTCCTGGGTGTTCCAAGTGATCTGACATCTTTACATCTATGTTCTAGGGATGAGAAAAGCCCAAGATCCTCCTACTTCTCACCATCTTAACTCCTCCCACCCCCCACATTTGTGAAGAATTTAAAGAACTGCCTAACAAGTGTAAACAACCGGCTCTTTGTCATCTTATTTTCTGTTCTCTTCCAAAGGAAATGGATGAGAGATAGAGAGAAATATCATGAAAATAGTCAACATAAGTGGTGTGACATTCCTATACATTGTGGATTGTTCACCCCACCCTGGTCCTGCTCCAGGCTGGGGAGCAAGAGAAAGAAGAGGAAAGGAAAAGAAGAGATGCTAATTTCCATTTAAGGTCCCTCAGCCTCAGGCATTACCTTTATTCTGATGGGCCTCCACCTCCTCGTAATGAAATCAGAATAAGTTCTTCATATTTTAAAGAGTTCTCTTGAGATAAAATAGAATAGCATAGAAGCATATTATACTTTGCACCTCAAAGAAGCACAGCACATCTTAGACCTTTGTGAAGTAAATGTAAAACTTTCCTCACAACCCTCCCTCCAGAATCTAAATAGAAAATACAAAACAAACCATCATAAAACCTCAGAGTTCTTTAGGTCTCCTTTGACCATATATCCACAGAGAAGAGAAACCATTTAAGAGAGAACAAATCAAGGGGAAGAAGAAGTGAGGATGCCTACCTACTCTCCTTGCCTATTCTACTGCAAGACTTTTAATTGTGTTAGCTTATTAAATTCTCTCACACCTTCCCATTTTAGAGAGGAGGAGACTAAGGCCAACAGAGATAGATAGTTTGCCCCAAATAGAAGAGCTTGTTAAGTGGCAGAGGAATAGCATCAAAGGCAAGCTGATTGGCTCCAAAGTTGTACTCCTTCCAAAATTATACACAACTGTCCACATGGATCCAGGCAGGCAGTGGATTTTCTGGGAACCAGGAAAGCAAAGGGTTTTTTTTGGGGGAGGGGGGGTTGGTGTGGGGCAGGAACTCACCTGTCCACAGCTTCTATGACAATATATCCTGCTCCTTTCTGTGGGCCTTTCTCTAGCACGTTAGTGAAGCCACATCCCTGATGTCCTCCAGAAAAGATTGAGTAGTGGTGGGAGTGTATGAGGTGGGAGTATTGTCTATCAATATCCTATCATTATCCTGTCCCACTTGAATAAGCAGGTTTCAGGGGGAGAGAACCTAAACAACATATATGCCCTTTAGAGAGAAGCATCATTTGCAAATGCCCCCAAAATGAAGACATATTATGCCCTAGGGAAGAGAGCCAGGCTTGGGTGGTCAGGTAGCTCTGCCACTTTTGTGAGACATTAGACATCTGAAAATGGGGATGATCATAGGATTTTTGTAAATCAGTAAGTCTTTTCTTTCTTTTTTTTTCTTGGTCTCAGGGCCTATTTCACACTTAGGAATTTATTAGGACACCATAGGAGCTTTTGCTTTGTGTCAGATAGGTGCTATCAATATTAATCACATTGGAAATTAAAACCAAGACATCCAAATGCTTACTAATTTATTTTAAAATTATTGTATTACATATTAACATAAATAACATGTGTTTCTTAAGAACAGTAACTACAGGTAAAAGAAATCTTAGAGGACTGGCATTGTTTTATAACTTTGTAAATCTCTTTAATCTCTGGCTTCATATAAAATAGCCAGATTCTCCTATCTGTTTATGCATTCCATCTGCTGTGATACATTATTTTGGTTGAAATATTTAAAGAAAACCCAGCCTCAAACAGATTTGTAATTGGAAAAGTATGGACCTTATGGATTCCCTGAAAGGTGGACTCCATGAGTTCTGGTAGTATGCTTTGAGAATAACTGTTTTAAAGATTTAAATAGTGAATGAATACAAAAGATTTACTAAAGTGCCAAGACTCAGAGCAAATAGATGCTCACTAAGTTATACAAGAAAATGCAATCCCCAAGCTTCAATGTACCTACATATTGATGTCTAAGATAAATGTTCCAAAACAGTGAATTTCTCCCTCTCTAGCTAGCTAGCTAGATATAGATATAATGAGAGAGAGAGAGAGAGAGAGAGAGAGAGATCATAGCCACACAAGTTGATAGGGGCATACATACATGCAAAAGTACATACACACAAATGAAGCTTGAAATTCTCTTAACCTCTCTTAAATCAAAATATTGCTATCATTTCTAAAGTTTTTTTAAGAGGATCCCTGGGTGGCTCAGCGGTTTAGTGTCTGCCTTTGGCCCAGGGTATGATCCTGGAGTCCAGGGATTAAGTCCCGTATCAGGCTCCCTGCATGGAGCCTGCTTCTCTCTTTGCCTGTGTCTCTGCCTCTCTCTCTCTCTCTCTCTCTGTCTCTCATAAATAAATAAAATCTTTTTAAAAAGTTATTTTAATAATATTCTTTTGCCTCCTTCTCCTCTTACTTTCCACCTTTCTTTCTTTTTTAATTAGGAAAAAATATATTGTATTGGTGTGACCAGCGTGGTACCAGTGACAGGCAATGTCAGGTACCAGCACCTATCTCTGTCATGGATTCCCTTCCTCTCTCCTGAAAGTTCATGACCCAATCTCAGAAATAAGAAGAATTTCAAACATGTTCACCAGGGCAAAGTGGAAGTTATTTACCTTTAGGGCCTTTTATCAGGAATGGGAAATCTATAAGAAGGGATTCCCTTAGATAGGATTCTTAATGTCAACCCCAAACACAGAAAATTATTTGAGTGGTAATTTTTTCAATTTGCTAAAAGATGGTCCTTCTAAAACACCACTCTAGATTCACAGGGGGGAAATGAATAGGTATATGCTACACTAATATTAAGCACTAAATTCTCTCTCTCAGAACCACATGGAAAATGGCTCCAGGACTTCCACTGGGCACCTGTGCCATCAGCATCTCCTTGACATTGTCCATGAGGTCCTCAGAGTTTGAAGTGTGAAAGCGTTCCATGAAATATTTTGTAAAAGATGTGATTCCTGATTTGTTGTTATTTGATTTTGTTTGAATTCTTTCTTGACTTTTAAGATTTTTTTAAAGAAAACCAGTATTTCATTGATACTTTTTGTTTTCTTTTTTTTAAATAATAAATTTATTTTTTATTGGTGTTCAATTTGCCAACATACAGAATAACACCCAGTGCTCATCCCGTCAAGTGCCCCCTTCAGTGCCCGTCACCCATTCACCCCACCCCCCGCCCTCCTCCCCTTCCACCACCCCTAGTTCGTTTCCCAGAGTTAGGAGTCTTCATGTTCTGTCTCCCTTTCTGATATTTCCCACACATTTCTTCTCCCTTCCCTTATATTCCCTTTCACTATTATTTATATTCCCCAAATGAATGAGACCATATAATGTTTGTCCTTCTCCAATTGACTCATTTCACTCAGCATAATACCCTCCAGTTCCATCCACGTTGAAGCAAATGGTGGGTATTTGTCATTTCTAATGGCTGAGTAATATTCCATTGTATACATAGACCACATCTTTATCCATTCATCTTTCGATGGACACCAAGGCTCCTTCCACAGTTTGGCTATTGTGGACATTGCTGCTAGAAACACCGGGGTGCAGGTGTTCCGGCGTTTCATTGCATCTGAATCTTTGGGGTAAATCCCCAAAAGTGCAATTGCTGGGTCGTAGGGCAGGTCTATTTTTAACTCTTTGAGGACCCTTCACACAGTTTCCAGAGTGGCTGCACCAGTTCACATTCCCACCAACAGTGCAAGAGGGTTCCCTTTTCTCCGCATCCTCTCCAACATTTGTGGTTTCCTGCCTTGTTAATTTTCCCCATTCTCACTGGTGTGAGGTGGTATCTCATTGTGGTTTTGATTTGTATTTCCCTGATGGCAAGTGATGTGGAGCATTTTCTCACGTGCATGTTGGCCATGTCTATGTCTTCCTCTGTGAGATTTCTGTTCATGTCTTTTGCCCATTTCATGATTGGATTGTTTGTTTCTTTGCTGTTGAGTTTAATAAGTTCTTTATAGATCTTGGAAACTAGCGCTTTATCTGATATGTCATTTGCAAATATCTTCTCCCATTCTGTCGGTTGTCTTTTAGTTTTGTTGACTGTATCCTTTGCTGTGCAAAAGCTTCTTATCTTGATGAAGTCCCAATAGTTCATTTTTGCTTTTGTTTCTTTTGCCTTCGTGGATGTATCTTGCAAGAAGTTACTGTGGCCGAGTTCAGAAAGGGTGTTGCCTGTGTTCTCCTCTAGGATTTTGATGGAATCTTGTCTCACATTTAGATCTTTCATCCATTTTGAGTTTATCTTTGTGTATGGTGAAAGAGAGTGGTCTAGTTTCATTCTTCTGCATGTGGATGTCCAATTTTCCCAGCACCATTTATTGAAGAGACTGTCTTTCTTCCAGTGGATAGTCTTTCTTCCTTTATCGAACATTAGTTGACCATAAAGTTGAGGGCCCACTTCTGGATTCTATAGTCTGTTCCATTGATCTATGTGTCTGTTTTTGTGCCAGTACCACACTGTCTTGATGACCACAGCTTTGTAGTACAACCTGAAATCTGGCATTGTGATGCCCCCAGGTATGGGTTTCTTTTATCATTTTTAAAAAAAATCTAGGTATACTTTACATACATTAAACACCACTATTTTTCATTGTAGAGTTCTGCGTTTTGACAAATGCTAGATTTGTATAATGATGACCATAATCAAGATACAGAACAGTCCCAACATCCCTCAAACGTTCCTCACACTTTTTATGACTAATTCTTGCCTCTATCTGCTGCCCCTAGGAAACACTGACCGTTTTTTTCCCTATTTCTATAGCTTTTGCTTTTTTTAAAAAAATGTATCTTTGTCTTTTATAAGATGTGATGTTAATGGAGTTAAAGTCTTGTTGAGTTGGCTTCTTCATGTAGCATAACGGACTTTAGATTTATCCTTAATTTGGGGTATATCAATGGCTGGCTCCTTTTTTGTTAGGGGCACTATTCCCCTGAATGGATGTTCCACATTGTTTTTAATCATTCCCCAATGCAGGAACATTCCAGGTGTTTTCAGTTTGGGACAATTATAGATAAAGTTCCTATAAACATTCGCATACATTTTGTGAGTGTGCATGTAAACTTAGATATTCATTTCACTTTGACTGCTGGGTCACATGGAAAATGTATAGTTAATATTATAAGACTGCCAAACTGTTTCCTAAAGTGGGTCTACTATTTTGATTCTGACTATCGATGGATAAAAATTTTAGTTGCTATAGTCCCTCCCTAGCACTTTGGCAATGTTACCCCCAACCCATTGTAATAGGTATGTTCATACACATGCATTCATATTTTTGAGGCTTCCATTTCTCTACTCTTAATAAAAAGCCACAAAAGAAGGAATATTAAAATAACTTAGATCTACAAAATCACTATAGAAGCAATAGAATAATTGGAATAATGGAAAAATACCAAAGACCTAAAATTCTCAACATGTAAGCACAGGACTTTAAATGGGATAATATTTAGCTAAATATTATCTTTTAAATCTAAAATTTTATAATAATTCAACATCATAGAGCTAGTAACTCAAACACTAGAGGTCACATTAAAATTAACAAACAAGTATAAAGTTGATCCCCTCTCTAAGTGTCCTTCTGATGCTACATAAACTTCATTAAGTTCATATTAGTTTCTTTAAAGTGTTGAATGGCCAGTAATTCAAAACAACTGAAGTTTTAATAATTACTGTATGTTTTATAGTTCTTTAATAAAATTATCAAGTTTTAAATTGGGATTTCTATTTTCTCTTTTAAAAAACAGCTTTATTGAGATGTAATTTATATACCATAAAACTCACCTATTTAAAGCATATAAGTCACTGGTTTTAGTAAAGTTGCAGAATTGTGATTATAACATGATCTAATTTTTTTTAACTAATTTGCCTTTCAAAACAGCAAAGACTTATTATATTGGAATGTATGATTCTTTATTTTTGAGTATGTGTATCATTACATACATTCTAAAAATGTCCAGTGATAAGAAATTCAGAGCAACAAGGGTTTAATTTTTTCCAGAAGTAAATCTTTCAATGATTTATGTTAGTATTCTTTTGCAGCTAAATTGATGAATGATTTCAACCTAAAATATACTGATAAAATTTTATTTAGGACTTGAAAGGTATGAAGCTTATTCTTAATAACACAGTAATTGAGTTGAAATTAAGTTAATTAAAAAATCTTCTTGAAGTAAGCAAATTTAAAAACAATGATTGGAAAAGCAAAACTTCATTAGGTTTAAGAAAAGCTTAATTTATTTTTCTTTTCACTATTTTTCATCTTGTACGTCATGTTTTTTCAAATAACATCATCGTCTTAAAGTCTTTAGGTCAAGTTTTCTTTTGTTTGTACATTTGTATCCAGGTCAGTTTCCATTGAAGATATTAACATATATTATCTGTGCATATCTGGGGGGAAGTATTTTAAAATGTTAAATGGATTTAGTAAGTAATCTAAAGATCACCTAACATGGATACATAGGAGGTCATATTAATATAAACAGCCACATTTTGTGAACTAGTGTTTCCCCACTTAAATTATGGCAGAGTATTATCCCCCTTTCTATGGAACCAAGTATTGGGTTCATAGAATGGGTCTTGGCCCTGAAATGAAGTGCTGACTTCTGATCAATATCCTCCAATGACATGACTCCACCCTAACCTGCTTACAGCCTGTGGACTGGTTCAGTAAATCATCCTCCCCTCTTGGGTTCAAGTCTCCTTCTTGGGCTTCAATGTTTCACAAAGTTTATTATCTGTACTTTTATCCAGAGCTTCTTCCTCCCCTGGGTTCTCACACATACCAGGGTCACTCTGTGGCCCTTCAGCACCTCTATTGGGTCCAGCTAGCCACTGTCTCACCATCCTTAGCAAGAATTCCCTTAAGGCCTTGACAACTCCATCTGTCTTCAAGACTCTGCTGTACCTCTTTCCATTCCTCTATCCCACCTTCCAGACCACTGCCCTATTGCAACACAATAGCCCACTGGTCATAGATGCTACTGTAGGTACCGGAAGGACAGAGCTTCCCTCTTGTCCAGATACTTTGAGATGAGCTAGAAAAGATTTTGGGTAACAGTTGCATAAACACCAGCTGGCTGTAACCAAGATTTGGTGGAATGTCAGCTGTAGAGATCGACATCTGTATATCTTTGCCCTGGTCTAACACTTTAATATTGAATGGTATTTGGCATAATCCCTGAATTGGCAAATGAGTTATCTGCTGCACCAGGGAGACCTGGCTATACAGAGACACTTGGGCTTTTGCCATCCCATTAAATCTTTTTGAGATACCTAAAAGTATTTTAATATGGAATGTGTCATGGGATATGGGATCCTGCCAATTTGATAATTGAATGGGGGGAGCTGATGTTTATTTTAACAAAACCAAATCCCTTCTTGACAAGTCTATTTTTTCCCATTATGAGAGAAGACTTGCATTATGAGACACCCTTCAAAAACAGGCTATCACCCACTCATTTCTGATTCATGCCTCCAGCTGGTGTTCCGCCCTCTCATACATCCCTGGCACCGTCACTACCCAGTGGGGAAAGATAGAACTGCCACAACAACTTCACATCTGAGTTCTCTCTGATGTCTTTTTTTTTTTTTTAACAACTGGTAGGTTTGCACAGCACCCTAATTATTTGGTATTGGTCTTCAAAAGTCATAGTAACAATGGAAAGAAAGATCTGTGGCCAATGTTGTGGACGGAAGACATTTTTCTACATGTCTTCCTCTCTTTTGTGTAGAGGAAATTTATAGGGTAAGATAATTCCAAAAAGAATACATATTCAAACTATTTTTAAAGTAACATTTATAAATTCATTTCAATTTAATTTATTCCTCTTACTTTGGCTTTTAAGCAATGGCATCAGTAGAGTGTCAGTAAACAGCCCCATAGATTGCCGCCCTAGACACTTGGAACTATCATTCACTTAACAAATGTATATATGAGTGTCAGACTCTGTCCTAGGTGCTGGGGAAACTCAGTAGTGAACAATACAGATGAGGTTCCCTTCTCATGCAATCAAACAAATGATAAACATATAATCCAATAAATCCAAACAAGAAAATATTAGATAGGTCCAAATGCTATGAAAAGCCCAAACTTTAAAAGCAGCTCCCCGGAGAGTGTCTCAAGTTAAATCCAAGTTCAGTGGGCAGTGTATTGCAGAATATAACTTTATATTCCATCAGCAAAGACCTGGGAGAAACGTCAGAGAGGATATATGCAAGGCATGGTCTGATTCCCTAAGGAAAAGAGTTTCCATCACTTTCTTGGTGTCTCATCCTGTCTTTCCACATCTTTCCCCTCACCTGGCAGCTGAATAGATACTACAGGAATGGTACCCAATTACAGGGAGAGTGGGGTGGAGGGTGGGAGTAACCATAGCGGCTGAGAGACCCCATGCATACAGGCTCACCACATTTTACAAGTATGTTTTAGCTAGCTTAAAAATGATGAAAAAAAAAAACTTTCCTTCAGAAAATGTGACAATTGGAAGAGGGTTGTTTGTTTGTAATCATCAAAGCCTTTCAACTCCAGGGTGAGGAAAAAGTCATTTCTGGTGCATTTATAAATAGGATGATCCAATCCTGAAAAAGTTACTCTTTTATTTACCTACTCTGCTAATATTTCTCCACTGTGGTGGGCTCTTCCCCTCCCATGGTCAACTGAAGGGAAGTAAATTCCTATGGTTTTCCTTACTTTTCTCATTTTACACATTTCCTGCCTATAAAATGTTCTGCGGGTGTGTCCTCAAGCCAGTTAATTACCTGCACTTTGCACCTTTTGTGTGGCCTCCATTACTGAGGGTCATTCCAATTTTGATATGCTCTTCCATTTTCACCCAAAGCAATTAGTAAAAAAGTTGTTAATCAGGGGAACACCTGCAGTCACATTTCACTTGATCTTGTTGGCATTAGTCACTGTGCCATTGTGGTGGTTGAATTATTTCTCCAGAAGATATATCCAGGTCCTAACCCACAGAACTGTGACTGTGATCATATCTTTAAAAAAAGTCTTTGCAGAGAAATTAAGCTCAGTATCTCAAGATAAAATAATCTTGGGCCCTAAACCCAATGAAAAATATCCTTATGAGACACAAGGAGAAGAGGAAGAGGCTATAGAGGCAACAGAAGCAGAGGCTGGAGTGATGTGGCCATGAGCACAGGAATGTCACAGTTTCCAGAAGCTGAAAGAGGCAAGTAATGGAATCTCCCTTAGAGCCTTTGCAGACAACTTGATTTTGAACTTCTGGCCTTCAGAACTGTGAGATACATTTCTGTGATTTTTAGCCATCAGATTTGTGCTAATTTGTTATGGCAGCCCTAGGAAACTAATATAGTCAATCTAGGTTGTAAATTCCATAAAAGCAGGACCTAAGCAATGTCCTGGAGTGTGTGTCCCATATGCAGAGAGGACCAAATCGATATGATTTAATCAGGCAAGTTTAAGAATAGGGCTAAATTATAAAAGTGTCTATTGCAGAAATATCCCTATTTTAGCATTCATGTGGCATCTCAAGCAAAGCAGAGACAGCCATATTTCTCTGTTAGAAGAAAAAAAGAACTTAAGTTTTTGAGGTGCTGTTCAGTTAGATGACAATAACACCCTCATGAGGGCCTGACAGCAAACCAAGAAATTAAATAAGACCAGTTTACACCTACATTCTTCTTGCAGATGTTCCTTCTTTTTTCATAGAGATGTCCTTATATACACAAAACTCAATTTCTCACCCCAGTGCTTAGTTCACCTCAGACTGTTTAATCAGCACAGGGATGCTGTGTGGATTCGCTATTCCCTTCATGCTGAAAAGAAAGTGACCTTGGAACTCTCTTGCACTTGAACCACCATAAATTTCCTGCATTGCCAGAGAATAGCACAGGCCAACTGCAGGGAGAGGTTGTTTTATTTCTTCAAATACTGATGAAGGGCTGTTGTCTTGTGGTAATTCAGCTTAAGATTTGCCAGAAAAAAAGATCCCCTCTCACTCCTCAGTAATAAAACTGGGTGGCTGGGAAAATGCAAAGACACTGAAAGGAACATTCATCAAGGTATAGATGCTATTTTGTGAAAACAAAATATGCCAAGCCAGTGACACTAAGTCATAAGGAGCTGTTTGATCTTGCTCTCCTCATTTTGAGCACCATGTCCAGAATGGGCAATGTTCTTACTGTAAGGCTGCATCCTATCAACTGCTATACACAGTCCTATGCCATAAAATGAGAGTTTCTGCTTCCTCTGTCATTCTCTCTGGAGCACTATTCATTCCCACTTTGGGCTCTTACAGAACCCTAAAGCTTCTCTGATATTTAGAAAGGCAGCACACCATGAGATTGGGTAGATGGCATAACTTGAGAGTTACGTTCAGAGGCACAGAACCCAACTCCATCCAGTAAGCCAGGCTCTGGTGGAAGGCAGCTAGCTGCAAAGTAGATTTTGAAATATGCTCCAGGAAAGCCTCCATGAGTATGATTTATTTCAAATGCTTATTATAATCCATACCCTTAGAATACATTGGTGAAGAAAATAGCACAGATGAATAATTCTACTACATTCTGATGTTTAGGTCTTATTGGAAAGAAATTCTCCTTAAAGCTAGTGGAACTAGACTACAGTTGGCAGAATGACTCGGAGATAGTTCAGGATTGAATGCAAATTTTATACTTTCTGAGCAGAACCAGCCATGGAAGTCTAGCAATTTTGGACAGGAAGTCTCATACTCAATAACATTTTTAAAAGTTTATTCATTTTATGACTATGAATAGTGAACCCACTGTTTGCCTAAAGTATGTATATGCTGTGAAAGATAAAGAAAAGTATAATACTTGTTTCATCTTCCACACTGTGAAAGCTACTAGAGAATAACAGGCATACTTTTCTGAAAAGTTAAAAAAAATACAAGAGGAATCACAAAATAGTGCATAGTCAATGGACTAGACTAATAAATCAAACATATAATAAATTACGTGTTTGTAGATGAGAACGATATGACCAGATGATTTGGTAGAGTGGAAAGAACATGGGTCTTCCTTCAAGCAAGCTGGGTTCAAACTCCTTTTTGTTTTGCCTCTTCCTAGTTATGGGTTTTGGCCAGTAAGTTAACAACCTCTGTGAGCCTCAATTTCATCAGGATGTCTTTATTGGATGAAAAGCATTTGGAAAATGAGACAGAGTAAATGTAACACCTCTCACATAATGGGTGTTCAAATGTGTTGTTGCTTCCTTATTACTGCTTCTTTTCTCCTCTGACCCATACTTTCCCAAGAAGGGATGCTTTGGATTAGATTTTCATAAAGTGTTTCACAGTCCTTGGGATAGAATTTGTGACACTTCTAGATGTTGTGAGTAGGGCGTGCTGACAAAGAATTAAAAGGTGCTAAAAGAGGGTTCCCATTATCCAGGAGGTCCAAAAATTTCCTTAAGTTTCTGCCATTTCATAGAGCTCGTGGCATTCATAACCAGACTCCAAACTGAGGCCTCAGAAAGGATCTTACGTGGAAAATTTCCTTCCTGGAATTCAGGTCTCATCTCCTTGGTTATGTTAATTGTGTTTGGGTATTAAGTTAGATATAAACTTCTAGGTCCCCAGGGGAACAATGGAAACACAGCAGATTATATGATTTTCATTGGCTGATAAAAAGGACATGTAGAGTCTTTTTGGAGATTAGATTCCAAGACTTAAAAGGTGTAGTCATAAAAAAATGAGAATGCATGTATAAGTTGCATTCTAAAGTATGCTTTATCTTCTTTCTTCTCATGTGTGGCTTCCAGCTCTTCTAGCAATGTTAGGGGGTGAAGTAGAAAAATACATACCTGGTGGATATGACCGTTAGGGCATTATGACTCAGGAGGAAACCTGGTAAGATCCAGATGTGTATACTTAAGAATGGAAATAAATGTGAACAACATTAGCATTTGTCAGAGGAGAATGGAGAGAAAACAGGGTAAAGAAATCTGTCCAGAGTAGCTTTCATTAAGAAAATCTTCAGAAACTCAAAGTATGAGCAGCAATGGAAATTTAGAGATTGGGATAAGGCCAAAGCCAATGGCCCAGACCAGATGCCTAAATTTCAGATGATTTTTGTAACACAATAGGTTGAGCCAAGCCAATGGTTGAATTCCAGGTGAATAGAAGGAAATTTTGCTCCATTGTTACAGCCAGCCAATGATATAGCTGAATTCATCCACAAAGAATTTTCTTCAATAACCAAAGAAAGTGATAACAATAATTCTTGTGTTAGATAAGAAATAGAGAAGACCCAATAGGAGACTGGTTCATGCTAGGATCTCTTTCTATCATATAAATTATTTTGCAGTTTAAGGAGTAGTGTTTTAGAGAAGTCACATGGTGGTCAGATTTCTACAAGAAGCACAAATACATGAAAAAAGCCTCAAAGGCAGAATCATTGAGTGATGATGCTTCCTCACTGTTCTATTGAGTAGAAATGATGAAAAATCATGCAGTGGAGAAAAATGGTAAGCTTTCCTCTCTTACCAGTCTTGCTGGTTAATTTTCCCATGGATACATTCACTGCCAGTTAACTATGAGGAAAAATAAAACCAAAAAATTATTTATTTTTCTTTTGGTTCTCATTTGTGAGAGGCCAAAATATTCAAAATGAGCTGGTCCTCCTTTAAGGCAGTTCTTTACCTTCATTGTCCATTAGAACCACCTAGAGAGCTTTTAAAAAATCCACCAGCCTGGGTCAATCTTATTCTCTGGCATCGGTGTTTGGAAATCTGTCTAGGTGATTCCAGTGAGTAAACATGCCTGGAAATAGTATGGCTATTCCTATTCGTAACATCAGTAACGAGGAATGAGGCTGACTGAAGAATCATGAATCATGGTCATTAAGAAGTGGAGTCTGTTTCCCTCTTCTTGAATCTGGGCTGCCTCTGTATATTTTGGTCAATAGAATGTGGTAGAAGTACAGTGATGAGTCTCAGAGCTTCCGTATAGTTTCTGCCTTCATCCTTTTGCAATATTCTCTTTGCCTGCAAAGAACCTTGGGGTAGACTATTAGATCATGAATGATCACATAGAGAGATGCCCAATTACTAGGCAGCACCAACCTCCAGCCATGTGTGTAGGGTCATCTTGCCCCATTTAACCCCAGTAGCCCCTTCTAACTGAGCCTGATCAAATTGTCTATCAGCTTTGCCCCCTTTCTTCCTTTTCCACAAGAAAACTAGTTACCATGTTGTGAGAATGCTGAAGCAGCCAATGGGAAGTTCTGTATGATGAGAATCTGAGTTATCTTGCCAACAGCTATGTATGTGCACCATGTTGGGAGCAAATCCTCCAGCTTCAGTCAAGCTTTCAAATCAATAGAGCCCCTACCAAGATTCTGATGGCAATTTTATGAGAGATCTAAGCAAAACACACCCAAGCTAAGCTGCTCCCAAATTCTGGCCCATAGAAACTGTAAGAAAGTCAATGGTTTTCATTTTGAGTCATTAAGTCTTAGAGCCATTTGTTATGCAGCAATAAATAACGAATGCAAGGACCTTTATTTCTGGATGGATTGCACCTGAGAAAATAGACCTAATGTGTCAAGTTAAAGCATGTAAGGGGAAGGAGAATAATTCAACATCTAGAATTAAAGTTCATGGTCTAAGGTCAACGGCATGGTGGTGAACTAGATTAACGGTGCTTTGTAGCCTGGGGAAATGGAAAATGGTATACCTACGAGGAGTGCCAGGTGGTTATTGCAGCAAATGTTAATCCTGTCTATGAAGAGAATTCAGTCCTGCCAGAGGTGAAAATCTGCCACTAGATAGGGATTTAGGTGCTCTGGTCATATAGATTGGAAAACTGCAGGTTGATAGACTGACCATTATACACATCTCCAGGGAACTAAGAAACCACTTAGTTTAAAGAAAATAACACAGGAACTCATATTAAGAGGTGGTAAAAAGCGATTTATCATTTTTGGGCCAAATACTAGCTAAGTCCCAAACTTAGAAAAGAAGGAGAATTGAGAGAATGAGGAGAAAAGTTATGCAACAGGATCAGAATGAAAAAAAAAAAGTCATAAATGAGGAGAACATTTGAAAATAGTACATTTTTTTAAAGCAAATAAGTTAGGAGGTTTTGTCCCTCTCTCTTAACAGCTATATCTATAACCAAGCATGCTATAATCTACAATAATACCAGGAAAAACAGGGATAAAATGTGCAGGTACAATGAAAGTGAATAATTTCAAGAAATAATGTTAACATGTAAATTTTAAACAGATTGTCAATTTCTCTGTAACTCTTGCAGAACAGCCCACATACAAGGTAGAATGGAAAACTTCAAAACAGCTCAGCGGCTAAATAGAGGCAGAGGAGTAAAAATAAATAAATATTAAGTTACCCAAATAGAGGCCTATGAGCTATGGAATTTTATTTTGAGGTAAGAGTCTGTGATTTTCTTCACCAGAAGGAGTAATTAATTACTTAATGCTGAAGGAAAGCAGAGACAAAGGGAAATTGCTGCATTTTTCCACCTCACATTCCAGACACTCAAAATTGCATTGGTCAGGGAACAAAGTTTCAGTTATGCAAGACAGTAAGTTCTAGATACCCAATGTACAGCAATGTGAGTCACTAGAGTTAACAATACCATATTGTGAACTTGAAATTAATTGAGAATATAGATTTTATGTTCTCCCCACACATACTCAAAAGAAAAGGAAAACAAAAGAAAATGGTATCTATGCAAGGTGATGGTTATGTTAATTAGCCTAATTATTGTGATTATTTCACAAAGTATATACATATCAAAACATCAAATTGTACACCTTACATATGTATATTTTTTATCTGTCCACTCTACCTCAAGAAAGCTGGAAAACCATTGTAACAAATGGTATCCTTATGAAGCAGCCTTCAATAGAAAAATTCCAAGAGGGCATTTTTAAATAAATGGAACCACAATTAAAATAAATGAAAAAATAAATTGAAAATGAAGGGAAGAAAGATGAAAACAAAAAGCTGTTACAGGAATATGCATCAAAGGAAGAATTAATCTGGTTAGCAGAAGAATATTTATTTATATTTTTACTTCTGAAGAAGCAACACGATTACTAGTGGAAAAATCAATATTAGACTCCAGGATGTCTGACTTCAAAGTCTATGCTTTTAACCATCATATGATGCTACCAAATAAAACTGAAAAATAAGGAAGAGACAAACACAGAATTTAATGGCTTAAGAAATAAAAATTTGCTATATTTGCCATGTCTATATGTCTATCCAAGAATTGTCTTTTTGTTTTTTTTTGTGTGTTTTTTTTTGTTTTTGTTTTTTTTTGTTTTGTTTTGTTTTTTTAATTTTTATTTATTTATGATAGTCACACAGAGAGAGAGAGAGAGAGAGAGAGAGAGGCAGAGACACAGGCAGAGGGAGAAGCAGGCTCCATGCACCGGGAGCCCAACGTGGGATTCGATCCCGGGGCTCCAGGATCACGCCCCGGGCCAAAGGCAGGCACTAAACCGCTGCGCCACCCAGGGATCCCAAGAATTGTCTTTTTGAATAAATTGGTTAGATACATAAAGCACTAACTCACACAAATCAGGGGGGTAAAAAAACATCAGGGGGAAAAGAAAATTAGAAAAACAAGGAACTAGCCAAAAATGAGAAGACTGTATTAGAAACTCATAGAGGAAGAGTTCAACTATACAAATAAATTGGAAAGCCTGGTAGAAATTGAAAATATGAATTATTACGAATTGAGTCAAGATAGATAAAACAACCTTAAATAAACCAGTGGCCATAGGCTAAAGTGAAACAGTTGTGAAAGCATTGTTTAACAAGCCCCTGTAACCAAATGCCAAGCCCAGATGGCTTCATGAGCTCAATTCTATGAATATTTCAAAGAAATGTATAAATCCAACCTTATTAAAACTGTTTCATAGAATATATAGAGAAAGAAGGCATCCAAATATTTTTCCTTTAGTCAGGATAACTTTTATGCCATCCTCTCCCAAAAGGTAAAAATAATACATAGAATCATAGAATGACAGAGGAAAATCCAGTCTACTGTCAGTAAAAAGCCAAGGAGATCCCTTTAAAATATAGATTGTTCTTGGGAACTACTAAGTGTATATATTGAACCTCATGGATTAATCCTCTAATTTTTTTTCTTTAAAAAAAACATTTTGATCTTTTTTCTCTGGGCTCAACTTTCTGGCATTATTCTTGAACTTATTCCTCTAGCCTTTGAGCTCATTAATTTCTGCTATTTATTTATTTTTAATTTTCAAGGACTCTATATAGCTTACTGATTTTTCTTTTATATATAGCATTCTATTCCTATTGTCTGGATGCCATGTCTTCCCTTATTTGTGTCAATATATTAAGTGTAGGGGTTTTTGAGCTCTCTCTCCCTCATTTTATAATTATAGAAACAGACAGGAAACTGATATGTAGGTGAAATCTTACTGGAAGTAAGAGCTAGAGGGGAAGAAAGTCTTTTTTAAGATTTTATTTTATATCCTTTGGTGTATTTGAATCTCTTATAATATGTATATATTACCTTTATAATATTAATAATAATAATAGTAATGAGGAGGAAAAGGAGAAGGGGGAAGATAAGCCATTAGGTAAGCATCTTGACCTTTGACCAGTATATTTATAATGCTTATACAGCACCAAGAAAAGGAATATCCTTAATACCAGCAGAGGCCTGGACAGACAATTCAGATTTTATCAGGCAACTTAATGTCCCTCTGCATTCTATAGTAGTTCTTCTATGCATAATTTAGAGTCCTTGTAATGAGTTCTACTAACCTTACATTATCTATTGCAGAGTAGGACTTTAATGGTTTTTAATGTGATCTGGACTTTCATTCATCTGTAGTTATGCTACTTGTGTCTTACATTGCAATCTTGAGTCCTTTTAGCCTCCCATGCAGGTAAACCTCCAATTATCCTCATTTGGTAGTTTCCATTTGACTATTGGACCTCAGAAATCACCTGTTTCCTTGCATAAAATTAAGAGATTTCTTGGCTAACAGGAGGTGGGAGGCTGTGCTGTCACTCTGTAAGGACTGTATAGCAAAGCAAGGGTACTTGAGCTTATGTGTCCAAGTTGAACAGTTTGGGCCAAGCTCATATGCATCATGTTTGAGGCAATTTGGAGCAGACTACTTCTGGCCTAGGCCAGTCTTCCACATGTCACTTTGCTTAGGCAGATACTACCAAAAGCACAGACTATGTACAGAGGACAGTGGGTAGTCAGGTCCTGAAATTCTACATGCAGCTGAGAGACCGCCAAGGAGGAGGGTCATGGGTGCTGCCAAGAGCTGATTTTTTTCACCTGGTTCTGCCAGGAATTTTAGACTCATTACTGTCCCACACTCTTGGCTTCTACTGGCCTGCCAGTTTCCATAGTCCAGGGCTCTATGGGTTCAACACTAATTCTAAAGTGTCCTTCCATCCTACTCCTTTCTGTTTTGTTGTTTTCTGCTGTAGGATCTTTAGGATGTTTCTCCTCTTCATTACTCTCAGGCTTACTTACATTTACCATCGGCAACAAGTAGAAACAATTTGCTATGGTGTCTTTCCAATCACTACACTCAACCAAAGTTGATGCTAGCCCTTGAGATCTTTATCTCTGTTCACTGTCCATTCATTCAACAAACATTGGTTATCTAAATACTATATGCCAGATACCCTTCTAAGCACTAGGGATATTATGGTGAACAAAAGAGACAAGATCCCTGCTATCTTGAAGGAACTATTTTACTAAATGTTCCCTCAGAATCAAAGCTTTTATTTTTGTTTTAAAAGATTTTTTTATTTATTAGAGAGAGAGAGAGTGAGAGAGAGAGAAAGATTGCTCACAAGCAGGGAGGGCAGAGAGAGAGGGAAAGAGAATCTCAAGCAGACTTCATGTTGAACCTGGAGCCCAATGCGGGTGTCGATCTCAGGACACCGAGATCAGGAGGTAAGCTGAAGTGAGTTGGTAAGCTTAACTGACTGTGCTACCCAGGTTCTCCCAGAATCAAAGCTTTTAATAGCATACAGTATTTCTTATTCCCAGAGGAATTATTAAACAGGTGATCTTTAAGCAAGTGCTCAGAGAGTATCCAAGATCTTAAGGAATTAAGTCAAATGATAAAAGATTGGGCATACTAAATGTAATCTATTATAGGAAATGTGGTGGTGGTGGAGCACTTCTTTAAAAATAATATGTTTCTTGTTAGGCTATTTTATTGTCATAAAGCAACCTGTTACAGCAGAAAGAGCCCAGGATTTGGCATCTATGGTGTGTTCTTGGCAAGTTATTTCACCACTTTCAGCATTGGTTCCCCCTAATTGATACCCCATAAAAAGGGAATTCTAATATCCATTGAGAAGAAGTAGTGAGATAATGCGTGTTTAGAAGCCTAGGCTGGCCTGGTACAAAATAAGAGATCAGAATATGGGCTTTCTCTCTGTGGAAAGGGCAAGGGGTGGGCAGAGCCCTTGATTCCAGCAGAGGAGCACCCAGCATCCTGATCCTACAGATCTTGGAGGGCTATGCCCATGCCTTGTGGAAAAAGCAGTTTGGGTAGGCAAGGGAGCTCCCTCAGATGCATGGCCTCAAGCTGGGAGCTGGCCACTTCACAGCTAGCTTTCCTGACTCCTGAAGCCCTTCACTGGAATAATTTTCTTATTAAGCTGACTTTTTTTGCCCCCTACCCTGTGTTTAGAATGCAAGTCCGTGCTAACTTCCTGCAGAGCCTTTTTAAAAATTTTTATTTATTTATTTATTTATTTATTTATTTATTTATTTATTTATTTATTATTTTTTATTTATTATTTATTTATTTTTATTGTAGTTCAATTTGCCAACATATAGAATAACACCCAGTGCTCATCCTGTCAAGTGCCCCCCTCAGTGCCCATCACCCATTCACCCCCACCCCCCACCCACCTCCCTTTCCACTACCCCTTGTTCATTTCCCAGAGTTAATGTCTCTCATGTTCTGTTGCCCTCACTGATATTTTCACTCCTTTCCCCTTTATTCCCTTTCACTATTTTTATATCCCCCAAATGAATGAGACCATATAATGTTTGTCTTTCTCTGATTGACTTATTTCACCCAAGATAATACCCCGCAGTTCCATCCATGTTGAAGCAAATGGTGGGTATTTATCGTTTCTAATGGCTGAGTAATATTGCATTGTATACATAGACCACAGCTTTATCCATTCATCTTTCGATGGACACCGAAGCTCCTTCCACAGTTTGGCTATTGTGGACATTGCTGCTAGAAACATCGGGGTGCAGGTGTCCCGGCGTTTCACTGCATCTGTATCTTTGAGGTAAATCCCCAGCAGTGCAATTGCTGAGTCATAGGGCAGATCTATTTTTAACTCTTTGAGGAACCTCCACACAGTTTTCCAGAGTGGCTGCACCAGTTCACATTCCCACCAACAGTGTAAGAGGGTTCCCCTTTCTCCACATCCTCTCCAACATTTGTTGTTTCCCGTCTTGTTAATTTCCCCCATTCTCACTGGTGTGAGGTGGGATCTCAATGTGGTTTTGGTTTGTATTTCCCTGATGGCAAGTGATGCAGAGCATTTTCTCATGTGCGTGTTGGCCATGTCTATGTCTTCCTCTGTGAGATTTCTGTTCATGTCTTTTGCCCATTTCATGATTGGATTGTTTGTTTCTTTGCTGTTGAGTTTAATAAGTTCTTTATAGATCTTGGATACTAGCCCTTTATCTGACAGGTTATTTGCAAATATCTTCTCCCATTCTGCAGGTTGTCTTTTAGTTTTGTGGACTGTTTCTTTTGCTGCGCAGAAGCTTTTTATCTTGATGAAGTCCCAATGATTCATTTTTGCTTTTGTTTCCCTTGCCTTCATAGATGTATCTTACAAGAAGTTGCTGTGGCCAAGTTCAAAAAGGGTGTTGCCTGTGTTCTTCTCTAGGATTCTGATGGATTATTGTCTCACATTTAGATCTTTCAACCATTTTGAGTTTATCTTTGTGTATGATGTAAGAGAATGGTCTAGTTTCATTCTTCTGCATGTGGCGGTCTAATTTTCCCAGCACCATTTATTGAGCCTGCAGGGCCTTTTTTTTTTTTTTTTTTCCTGCAGGGCCTTTTAATGATACACTGCAGTGACCTCAGGAAGAAGATGGAGAAAAGCCACTTTTCCTCACTTTGGAGGAACAAAAGAAGAGGCTCATGCTAAATGATGCCCAGGTTTACTGAGGACATGTACATACATTTTATAGCAGCTTAATTTATTTTCTATTATAAAAGTGAGTTATATCTTCTTTGTTTTTCTGATTCAATGGAAGAAGAACTGTTAGAAACAAAGTGAAAAGTCCATGAAAATGACTCTGCTGGGGGAAACTCCCTGCAGCAACCCTTCCAGAGGTTTATGTGGGATGATGTAAGAAGAACACCAAATGCATAAATTTCCTCCTGAAATGGATTTGAAACTGGGTTCAGAGAGGCCAGGATGAGATTTAATTCCCAAAGGCTTTAGTGGGAAGTTCATGCTGGTCCAAATAATAATAATAATAATAATAACAACAACAACAACAACAACAACAAATAGATAGCAAAAGGTGCCTTTCATGAAAAATAGATGAGTGATCTATGGACTCAGTATCTCAAGGCAGGGTAACCATATGATTCAGGTTGGTCATTTCTACTCTGTTAGGAAAAAAGGGAAAGAAAGGAAAAAGAGAAAAGAAAGAGAGCAAAATTCTTACATGATATTCATTTTGTGCTAAAATTTGGAGAGAAAGTCTTTAAAGTTATCTGTTCATCCCAATGATGGATATAATTTTGTATTTAGACATGTTGACAACAAAAATATATGTGTATTTTGGAGTATTAAGGCTTCGCAATGACAGATAGTAGGTCTTAAAATCACTAAAAATATATTTTTTATTTTACATGTTATCAAAATGATACCTAGTGTTCCTGAGAGGGAAGAACATATTCTTTGAAAAAAATTCTTAATTTTCATATAACATTAAAAAACCTCAAGATTCCTTAATAAAAGACAATAAAATGACTAGGTCCTACTTGGATTGGCTTATGAAGACTTTAGTGGCTGTTCTTGCTTGAAAGGCATCCTCAGGGGATCCCTGAGTGGCTTAGCGGTTTAGCAGCTGCCTTTGGCCAGGGGCGCGATCCTGGAGTCCCGGGATCGAGTCCCAGGTCGGGCTCCCGGCATGGAGCCTGCTTCTCCCTCCTCCTGTGTCTCTGCCTCTCTCTCTCTCTCTCATAAATAAATAAATAAATTAATTAATTAATTAATTATCTTTTTAAAAAATGAAAAAAAAGAAAGGCATCCTCAGAATGGATTTAAGTAGAATTTCTTGGTTGCAGAGTTCACTAGTTAGCTCTCTTCAACTGAGAAAAGATTTTAGGTCAAACCATTGGCATTTACAGTAAAGGCAAATAAATTAAGCTTCTCTCTACCAGACATGTTACAAACATGTTTTGAAAATATTTGAGTAGTTAGGAAAAGCAAATTTCATTTAGTGAATGAAATATCAAATATAATATGAAAAGCAAATATCATGTAGTGTTGCATGTCTGTGATTTAGTAAAGCAATGGTAGCAACGGAAGATTAAGACCTCACTTTGATATTTTATGCATATGTATCTGTATGTGTGTATACATATATCCATATATGTACATATATGTGCCCTTATATAATATATATACTTAATGTATATATATTTATATATAGGTATATCCATATCTCCACATCTATATATATATTTCCATTTATATATATATGTCTTGTTTGCCTCTACCCCGTGGTGTGAGGGGGTAGAAGTGTTTAATGATGCCTACTGATATGAAATTTAATTGCTCTCCAACTCCTCCACTTATTGGGATTTGTGGGATAGAAGAAGGAAACCTTGAACACTCCAGTGTCTAGATTCTTCTCAGCTGCTTAAAGGATGAGTGCCTGAGTTGGGTGAATGTTGATCCAGTACAGTACCTCAGTAACATTGGCATATGTGAGTTGAGGCTTGTTTGATATAAGGTGTCTCAAGAGTGTGGTCCTAGGATGCCAGGTGGGATCCAGGGGTCTATCACATTGTCAAAAGGAAGTTTGGCAAGTTCACAGAATAAGCAATATGATTATGGTTCATACACAGTTCACAAGTATGAAATGTTAAATTAGTTTTAATTTTCACATAAATGCTTTAAGCACTTAATATTTTTCTCAAAAGTTTTTCATGTGCTTAAGGAACTGGATTGATCAGGTGCAGTGCCTGTGTGGCTCAGTCAGGTAGGCATCTGCCTTCAACTCAGGTCATGCATGATTCCAGGTGCTGGCATAGAGCCCCACATCAAGCTCCTGGTTCAGCTGGAAGTCTGCTTCTCCCCTCTCTCTCTACCACTCCTGCCCGTGCTCTCTCTCTCTCTCTCAAATAAATAAATAAAATCTTAAAAAAAAACTAGTTTGACTAGTTCATCTTGACTAATATTATATTCATGGTTTGTCTTGGTGGTGGTATTTTTAATAGTCACACAATAAAATCAGTCGCTTGTGTTTTGTTTGCTTGTTAAAGTGTCTTTTATTCTTGCTGGTGTATTCTGTTATATTCCAGTTGATGAAAATGGATGAATGACTTAGAAATACTTCATTAAAGATAAAAATGCTATTAAAAACATAAGATTGTTTTCAGATAAAATCATGATATAAATAGTAAATAGGTTCAGTGTGGGTACAGGATGTGAATCTATAATGGACTGGCAATTTCACGTGTGTAGCTAAAGATGAACAATGTAAATGGGAAATACATTTGTTAATATCAAAAATCAAAACCTTATTGGACTAGTGAGGCTTCCATCTCCAAAAATAAAACTTTTGAAAATATGTTATGAAGCCATCTATGTTTTCATGTCATTTTTAAATAAAGAAACTTGTACTTTTTTCCCAAATCAAATGCAAACTAATGGATCAGGACAAAATGGAAAATTTCATCTCTAAAGTCAAAGAAGAGATAAGAATGAGAGATGTATAATTCGGTTTTCCTTTTTATAGCAAAAACTAATATCAATCTTATTGCCAAAATGCTTGTAAAACCAGCCATAAAATTAATGATAAATGTAATGCACAGAAAGGAGGCTGAGCAAACCATTACCGAAACAAGCCATTACCAAAATTTCTTTATCCACTGATACTGTTGGATATTTCTTACAGTAGCTGGTTGCTATGATTAGTGAAATTCCAATTGGACTCAAAAGCATCTCGTCAAAGGAATCCCTCTAGCTCCACCTTCAGGATGATCTGTTTCTCCCCCTGAGTAGTTTCAGACACCTGGCATACTTCCATGTGCACATATTGCTTGATCATGTACCTCTGAGTATCACAAAATCATCATATTACAGGGACCAGTTGCGTATCCTTGATAAATTTGTTTGAATCGGCTCAGTACTTCCTGAGAGGTAACCGTTATGCTAGTTGGTTTTCTTCCAAGTGAGTACAAATTATACCTTTGTAATCAGAACTATGTTAAAAAAATCACCTGCTTCTTTTTTTTAAAAGTTGGTTTTATAAACATCAGCTAGGATTAAGCTGATCAGTGTTTTACCTGTTCTTGTATATTTGATTCAAGGCAAAAGCCAATTTTCTTCATTTAGCTATGTCTATTTATTTTAGGATATTATTTGAACTTGAACATTCTGGTGTATTTTATTGTTCCTTGTGCTCTGCACCATTATATTTACTTTCTAACTATTGTGAATGTGATAACCAGTGATCCAATTTACAGTTGGATGAAACCAGACATATTAGGACTTTCTACAACATCTGGTTCCTTAATTCCCTGCCCTTCTTTCTCCTTAGTCCTTTCTCTCCTGTGCAGAATATGGGTTTGTATGTTTTCTTTTTTCCAGTTGTCCTCAAAGGATCTCATTTGCCCTGAGTTTTGGTGCCAAGCTACTGTCCTATGATTGCCGTTTGTAGTCTGTCTTCACCTTGTACCCAACTCACAAGTCCTTGGCACCTCCTCACTTTCTTTAAAAAAGAAAAAAAAAATCCAGCCATGCCAAATATATTAGAAATAGGACATTTCCTGAATCTTCCAAAAGGAAAATGCAGAAGGGTTTCCATTTTCTTCTACCCACCCACTGGCAGTTTGCTCCAGACTTCTGCCCCCCAGGGGATCATGAAGTCCCCTCTGGCATAGCCTTAGCTCCCTCTCTGTGCCCCACAGAGTCTACACCTGGCTTCTATTATGCTCCTTCTTGTGCGGTTTTTGCTAACACTCCAAACACTTATTAAAGCGAGTCTTTCCAACAAATGCAATTCTCTAGTGAGAGGAGGTCTGATTAGGGGGAAAAAAAAGTCCCCTGTTATTATAGCAGGAAAGCAGGCAAGCAGAGAGGAGGGTGTATTTAATACAAAACAGCTTCCTTGAGCTTAGTAGGGAAACCATTTCTACCAGTAATTTATGGATCTGGAGCTCCTCTGGCTTTTAGGGTCTAACTAATTGTGTAAACTTCATTTGTTTCATTTGAAACTTGGCTGTCATTTCCTGTCAGGAGGCAAACAACAGATACACTGACTATACTTTCATCTCCTGATCACCTGTCAGCCTCACAGGAACAAGCGTCTTGCAATTTGTCCCTGCCCAGGCACTTCATCTTCAAACAGAAACTGCATCTTAATTATAGGCTTTAATGGGCTGTTTCACTCTGGGATCAATATGTCTGACAAAAACCAAGCTCCGCTAAAAGCTCATTAATTCACATCCGACTAATTCAGGATTTGTGACGATTTTGGCAGGGACCACGCTGAAGTTTACCTCTTGTACTGCTGCTTACAAAGGTTTAGCTTGGCCAATTAATTGGGAAGCACAGAGTTGCCAGGCAAGTATTTACAGAGTATCTGTACGCATGGAGATAACGGGCTGATTGTAGCTTCTACACCGTCCAGTTACTACTAGGCTACCCCAGTCAACCACTGCTTTGTATTAGCATCATGGACTTGGAAATTGCAAAGAGCACTGCCTCAAGAAGTGCCTCCAGATCCACCAATGTCATTGCGTTGTGGTTGATGCGTTTGGTATATTACATCACGTCACTCACCCCACCTCTGATTTCAAGGCCCGGCTGCAGTGGACATTTATTTCCACATGAGGTCAAATTCATCTCAGCAGGCAGAGTCCAGTTTCCAGCATGGGATGTGCAAGTCTCATTGCCTTTTTGCTCTGAATCTACAGGAAGAACAGGCCAGAAGTGTAAGGGGTTCATGCCAGCACAGGATAATGATCCTCCAGTGGGAGGCAGAGGATACACTGCTGGACACTTTGAGAGGCATTCCTAAGCTTCTCAGAAGTCCCAGCAGAAGTGAGCCCCTATGGCTGAAAGCTGTGACCTTGATCCTGTGCATTTGTATTGGCTTCTGCTGCTTTCCCGTCTTTCTCTCCCTGCTTCATGGCATCACTTCCCAAATAAACTACCTACCTCCACACTGCTTTTGGGGAAACCCAAACTAAGATAGCCATTCCTACAAAACTATATGTGAAAGTACGCATGTATTTGAAATGTTTGCTCATTCCTTAATCCACTCATTCCTTGGTAAGTGCATGTCTTGTGCTTTCTGGATCTGGGATAGTCCTTTGGCAATGGCATTGAGTAGGCAATGTCTATCTTCTTTTCTCTCGTTTGTACTTACAAAACTCTTTTCCTTCTCCCTGATGTCCTTTCCTTAGGTTATCATAGTCTCTCCTGCAGCCATCTATCCAGTTCTGATCTACCCCTGGTGCCATTCCATTGCATCCTTTTCCTCAAAATCAGCATAGATTATCCCCAGTTGTACTTTATCTTCTGCTCAGTGTTCTGTTTCTTAGTAACATAACCCTAACTAATATAGTAGATAAATCCATGCCAGAAGAGCTCATGTGTTTTTATATTACTCTGAGAAGGTAATATGTGGTTTAACCAGGACCTTCTGAGTAGTTGGGGCCTTTTCACTATCATTCAAGCCATGCCTATATTTAAACACATGTAGGTGTGCCAAATGCTATTGTCTTCTTGAACTTCAATTGTTGTCTTCTGAATTCTGTGGATCTTCCTTCTTCATCTTTTTGGTCTTCATCTCTTCTTTCCATTACCAAACTCCTTGTTACTCATAGTGTGATCCAGTGACCAGTAACATCTGTTTTGCTTGAAAGTCTTCTTTTAATGTAGACTCTCAGATGCCCATGCCACCTACTGAATCACAGAACCTGCATTTTTACAAGACCTCTTGGGGGTTTCAGAGGCACATTAAAGTTTGAGAAATATGGCTACTGATGGTGGCTTCCTAGGCTTCTAGACCTGGTTATTTTCCTATTCTTCCACACTCTCCCAGGCAATGTCTTTGCCTTCATGGCACCACCTACAGTCCATAAACTAACTACAACAACGTAGTCAGTTGTTGGTAATCAACTCAGATTTCCATTCCAAACTCCTGCTCATTTGTGCAACTGTTCAATTGCCCGCTGGATGTCTACATCTGGGTATCTCACAGGGGAGCCCATGTCAAGATATGGAAGTATGGTCGCTCCAGTGAAGCTGTTGCTGATGGGTTAGCCCAGATATCAATATCAATTGGGATCGATTTAAAACTAGTCAAGGTGGTTACTTGTTGCTGTAGTAAAAGCAATTTAACAAACAAAAAACCAAAACAAATCCAATCAGTTTTGTCCTTTCTTGAATTTGGGGTCTAGGAATATTTTACTTTTCAAAATTAATGACTTTTGAAACTTTTAATTCCACCCCCTCCCCCCAAAATAAACAGCATTGTAGGGGCTACGGCAATACTCCTCCAGATTCCTTCTTCAGAATCAGAACAGTTCTCCTGCTCCTGGACATATCTGTGGCTGTATCCCTTCCTGGAAATTGTTTAAGGTGGTAGGAAACCCATTTAATCAAAGGCACACCCTGCTGAGGGGATGGTCTGTGGCTGATGATGGGTCAGTATACAGATATAGAGGTCTAGTCTCCTTGTCTCAGTTTGAAAAACTCAGAAGGGCTTATTCTAGCTTCAGAGCCCTTGTAGGATCAGTTGAGGCCTCAGTTGTAACCACACCATGGGTTAGGCTCCACCTTTACCTAGCATTCTGGTCTTCACTTTCCCACAGATACCTCCTGAAAGGACTTCCCAATATAGTTTCAGCATGAAATACTCCATTCCAGAGTCTATTTGCAGAGAAACCAACCTAAGATACTACTGTTCCTTCATTATTTCCTGTCTTACTGAATGCACCAATATTCATCTTGCTGCCTGAGCTAGAAAATTAGGGAAAGTTTTTGACTCTTCCACAAAAAGAGGTCAGTGTTGCATTGATCTCTCCTTTCTATCCTTCTGCCCATTGCCCCAGTTGAGCTGTCTCTTTCCTATAAAATTACAATAGCTTCATAACTTGCTTCCTCACTATAACCATCATAGTATTTCTAGAATTAAACAAATGATATCATTTATAATTTTTCTTCTTTCTATAAAGAAGAAGAATTCCCTCAGCATAAAATCCAGACTTCTTAAGACACCATATAACACCTATTTGTTTCAGTCAGCACCAGGTGTACCTATCTCAGAGGAATCATTTCATTGTGTTGCCACAGGTTAATTATTTTCTCCATATGTAAAAGTGGCTTCTCTGATGCTGAGAATGTGTTTCTGTATCTCAGTATTCCTAGAGCCTTGTTCAAAGTGTAGCATCCAGTAGGAATGTGAATGAAAGTTTCCTGTAGGCATCTACTCTGTTCCCCTGTGCAGGTTATTCCTCCAACCTCATTCATTCTAAATTCAGGAAATGAAATGATTCCACTGTTTGCTCATGTATTTAACCTGTCACTTACCTTTACTTCTTAAGAACAACCATTTAAACTTGAGGGCATGATGATCCATTAGGAATTTGCTGGGGTGACTGGGCAGCCAGGATTTACAGCACTCTGTCGATGTGATTCTTTTTATGCATCCTGTAAATTTTAGTTATAGCTATACTTGTCTGTGGCCAGCGTGGACAAGGCTGGCTCCTTTTTGTAATTTCATAATCACAATAAGATCATAAATCTCAAGCTGCCTTTTTTGTCTTTTTTTTTTTTTTTTGGTAGTCTATTGCCTGAAGCAAGACAATGGACTTTCAAAGGAAAATGTCAGCATTAACAGACCACCATTCTCAATGAGCCAGGCAGTACTGTTTCAAGGTTATGTGAAGTTCATCCACATCTCTTGACCAAAGGCTCTGTTTTAAAAAATTGTGAGGATTTTCTCTGCGACCAAGTCATCACATCTTTTCAGAGCTGAAGGACAAGTGTGCAGATATGAATATCCAGATGTTAGTGTCATCTTTACGCCTCACCCAGATGATCATTAGACTTCAGGAGAACAGAACAAGTAGTTTGACATTATGGAAATTTACTCAGCCTTCCAGGACGTAGTAACTACCTTTTATGTCACTATTATGTTAAGTCTGTGCAAATGATGCAGTCTGTGTTGTCCAAAAAAAATTATTCTTGAAGATTGAGATTAAAATAAATAAATATTGTATCCTAGAACAGATAGATTTACAGGAAAATAATTGGAACAAAAATGCAGAGTTTCCAATCCTCTACATTCAGTTTTCTTCATTAATACCTTATATTAGTATATTTGTTGCAAATAAATAACCAATATTGATACATAATTACTAATATCCAATAATGTATTGTTTTCTTAGTTTTTTTTAATGTAATATTCTTTATGTGTTCCAGGATTCTCTTCAGGATACCAGTTTATGTGTTTTTTCATTTGTTTTTTATTGAAGTTCGATTTGCCAACATATAGTATAACACCCAGTGCTCATCCCATCAAGTGCCCTCCTTGGTGCCCATCACCCAGTTACCCCAACCACCTACCCACCTCCCCTTCCACAACCTTTTGTTCGTTTCCCAGAGTTAGGAGTCTCTCATGGTTTATCTCCCTCCAATTTTTCCCACTCAGTTCCCCTCCTTTCCCTTTTAATCCCTTTTACTATTTCTTATATTCCCTGTATGAGTAAAACCATATGATGACTGTCCTCCAATTGACTTACTTCACTCAGCATAATACCCTCTGGTTCCATCCACACTGAAGCAAATGGTAGGTATTCGTTCTTTCTAATGGCTGAGTAATATTCCATTGTATATACACCACGTCTTCTTTATCCATTCATCTGTCAAAGGACATCGTGGCTCCTTCCACAGTTCGGCTATTTTGGACATTGCTGTTATGAACAGTGGGGTGCAAGTGTCCCAGCATTTCACTACATCAGTATCATTGGGGTAAATCCCCAGGAGTGCCATTGCTGGGTCATAGGGTAGCTCTATTTTTAACTTGTAGAGGACCCTCCATACTGTTTTCCAGAGTGGCTGCACCAGTTCACATTCCCACCAACAGTGCAAGAGGGTTCCCCTTTCTCCACATCCTCTCCAACATTTGTTGTTTCCCGTCTTGTTAATTTCCCCCATTCTCACTGGTGTGAGGTGGTATCTCAATGTGGTTTTGATTTGTATTTCCCTGATGGCAAGTGATGCAGAGCATTTTCTCATGGGCGTGTTGGCCATGTCTATGTCTTCCTCTGTGAGATTTCTCTTCATGTCTTTTGCCCATTTCATGATTGGATTGTTTGTTTCTTTGCTGTTGAGTTTAATAAGTTCTTTATAGATCTTGGATACTAGCCCTCTATCTGACAGGTCATTTGCAAATATCTTCTCCCATCCTGTAGGTTGTCTTCTAGTTTTGTGGACTGTTTCTTTTGCTGCACAGAAGCTTTTTATCTTGATGAAGTCCCAATGATTCATTTTTGCTTTTGTTTCCCTTGCCTTCATGGATGTATCTTGCAAGAAGTTGCTGTGGCCAAGTTCAAAAAGGGTGTTGCCTGTGTTCTCCTCTAGGATTCTGATGGATTCTTGTCTCACATTTAGATCCATTTTGAGTGTATCTTTGTGTATGGTGTAAGAGAATGGTCTAGTTCCATTCTTCTGCATGTGGCAGTCCAATTTTCCCAACACCATTTATTGAAGATACAGTCTTTTTTGCAGTGGATAGTCTTTCCTGCTTTGTCAAATATTAGTTGACCATAGAGTTGAGGTCCCATCTGGGTTCTCTACTCTGTTCCATTGATCTATGTGTCTGTTTTTGTGCCAGTACCAATTCTCTTGATGATCCCAGCTTTGTAGTACAGCTTGAAATCCAGCACTGTGATGCCTCTGGCATTGGTTTTCTTTTCAATATTACCCTGGCCATTCAGGGTCTTTTCTGATTCCACACAAATCTTAAGAATATTTGTTCCAACTCTCTGAAGAAAATCCATGGTATTTTGATAGGGATTGCATTGAATGTGTAAATTGCCCTGGGTAGCATTGACATTTTCACAATATTAATTCTTCCAATCCATGAACGTGGAATGTTTTTCCCATCTCTTTGTGTCTTCCTCAATTTCTTTCAGAAGTGTTCTATTGTTTTTAGGGTGTAGATCCTTTACCTCTTTGGTTAGGTTTATTCCTAGGTACCTTATGCTTTTGGGTGCAATTATAAGTGGGATTGACTCCTTAATTTCTCTTTCTTCAGTTTCATTGTTAGTGTATAGAAATGCCACTGATTTCTGTGCATTGATTTTGTATCCTGCCACATTGTCAAATTGCTGTATGAGTTCTAGCAATCTTGGGGTGGAGTCTTTTGGGTTTTCTATATACAGTATCATGTCATCTGTGAAGAGGAAGAGTTTGACTTCTTTATAAATTTGATTACCTTTTATTTATTTATTTTTTGTCTGATTGCTGAGGCTAGGACTTCTGGTACTATGTTGAATAGCAGTGGTGAAAGTGGACATCCCTGTAATGTTCCTGATCTTAAGGGAAAGACTCTAAGTTTTTCCCCATTGAGAATGATATTCGCTGTGGGCTTTTCATAGATGGCTTTTAAGATATTGAGGAATGTTAGTCTATCCCTATATTTTGAAGAGTTTTGATCAGGAATGGATGCTGTATTTTGTCGAATGCTTTCTCTTCATCTATTGAGAGGATCATATGGTTCTTGTTTTTTCTCTTTTTGATGTGATCTATCACGTTGATTGTTTTATGAGTGTTGAACCAACCTTGCATCCTGGGGATAAATCCCACTTGGTCATGGTGAATAATCTTTTTCATATACTGTTGGGTCCTACTGTCTAGTATCTTGTTGAGAATTTTTGCATCCGTGTTATCAGTGATATTGGTCTATAATTCCCCTTTCCGGTGGGGTCCATGTCTGGTTTTGGAATCAAGGTAATGTTGGCCTCATAAAATGAGTTTGAAAGTATTCTGTTCCTTTCTATCCTTCAAAACAGCTTTAGTAGAATAGGTCTTATGTCTTCTTTAAACGTTTGATAGAATTCGCCTGGGAAGCCATCTGGCCCTGGACTTTTGTGTCTTGGGAGGTTTTTGATGACTGCTTCAATTTCCTCCCTGGTTATTGGCCTGTTCAGGTTTTCTATTTCTTCCTGTTCCAGTTTTGGTAGTTTGTGGCTTTCCAGAAATGCATCCATTTCTTCTAGATTGCCTAATTTGTTGGCATATAGCTGCTTATAGTATGTTTTTAAAATTGTATTTCCTTGGTATTGGTTGTGATCTCTCCTCTTTCATTCATAATTTTATTAATTTGAGTCTTTTTTTTCTTTTTAATAAGGCTGGCTAGTGGTTCATCTATCTTATTAATTCTTTTTAAAAAAAGATTTATTATTTATTTATTTATTTATTTATTTATTTATTTATTTATTTATTATAGACAGAGAGAGAGAGAGAGAGAAGAGAGAGAGAGGCAGAAACACAGGAGGAGGGAGAAGCAGGCTCCATGCCAGGAGCCCAACGGGAGACTCGATCCCGGGACTCCAGGATCGTGTCCTGGGCCAAAGGCAGGTGCTAAACCCCTGAACCACCCAGGGATCCCTATCTTATTAATTCTTTCAAAGAAGCAACTCTTGGTTTTGTTATTGATTCTACAGTTCTTCTAGTCTCTATTTCATTGAGTTCTCTATCTTTATTATATCTCTTCTTTTGCTAGATGTAGGTTTTACTTGTAGTTCTTTCTCCAGTTCCTTTAGGTGCAAGGTTACCTTCTGTATTTGAGTTTTTTCCATTTTTTTAAGGGAGGCTTGTATTGTGATGTATGTCCCTCTCAGGACTGCTTTTGCTGTACCCCAAAGATTTTGAATGGTCGTATCTTCATTTTCATTAGTTTCCATGAATCTTTTTAATTCTTCTCTAATTTCCTGGTTGACACTTTCATCTTTTAGCAGGATGCTCTTTAACCTCCACGTGTTTGAGTTTCTTCCAAATTTCTTCTTGTGATTGAGTTCTAGTTTCAAAGCATTATGGTCTGAAAATATGCAGAAGACAATCCCAATCTTTTGGTATTGGTTAAGACCTGATTTGTGACCCAGTATGTGGTCTATTCTGGAGAAAGTTCCATGTACACTTGAGAAGAATGTATATTCAGTTGCATTTGGATGTAAAGTTCTGTAAATATCTGTGAAATCCACCTGGTCCAGTGTATCATTTAAAACTCTTGTTTCTTTGGAGATGTTGTTCTTAGAATATCTGTCAATTACAGAAAACACCATGTTGAAGTCTCCCAGTATAAGCGTATTATTATCTAAGTATGTCTTAACTTTGGTTATTAATTGGTTGATATACTTGGCAGCTCCCACATTAGGGGCATAAATATTCATGATTGTTAGGTCCTCTTGTTGGATAGATCCTTTATGACACAGTGTCATATAGGACACATATAGTGTCCCTCTTCATCTCTTACTACAGTCTTTGGGATAAACTTTAATTTATCTGATATGAGGATTGCTACCCCTGCTTTCTTTTGAGGACCATTTGAATGGTAAATGGTTCTCCAATATTTTATTTTCAGTCTGGAGGTGTCCTTAGGTCTAAAATGAGTCTCTTGTAGACAGCAAATAGATGGGTCTTGCTTTTTTATCCAGTAAGAAACTCTGCATCTTTTTTTTTTTAATTTTTATTTATTTATGATAGTCACAGAGAGAGAGAGAGAGAGAGGCAGAGACACAGGCAGAGGGAGAAGCAGGCTCCATGCACTGGGAGCCCGACGTGGGATTCGATCCCGGGTCTCCAGGATCTCGCTGTGGGCCAAAGGCAGGCACTAAACCACTGCGCCACCCAGGGATCCCTACCCTGTGTCTTTTGATGGGATCATTTAGCCCATTCACGTTCAGAGGTACTATTGCAAGATATGAATTTAGTGTCATCATAATATCTATTCAGTCCCTGTTTTTGTGGATTATTTCTTTGGGCTTCCTCTTTCTTTTACAGAGTCCCCCTTAATATTTCTTGCAGAGTCAGTTTGGTAGCCACATATTCTTTCAGTTTCTGCCTATCTTGGAAGCTCTTTATCTCTCCTTCTATTCTGAATGAGAGCCTTGCTGGATAAATAATCTTGGCTGCATATTCTTCTCATTTAGGACCCTGAATATATCCTTCTAATCCTTTCTGGCCTTCCAAGTCTCTGTGAAGGGGTCTGCTGTTAACCTAATACTTCTCCCCATATAAGTTAGGGATCTCTTGTCTCTTGCTGCTTTAAGGATCTTCTCTTTATGTTTGGAATTTGCAAGTTTCACTATTAAATGTAGGGGTGTTGAATGGTTTTTGTTGATTTTAGGGGAGGATCTCTCTATCTCCAGGATCTGAATGCCTGTTTCCCTCCCCAAGTTAGGGAAGTTCTCAGCTATGATTTGTTCGAATACACTTTCTGTTCCTCTGTCCTTTTTGGTGCCCTCGGGAACCCCAATTAAACATAGATTTTTCCTTCTGAGGCTGTCATTTATTTCCCTTAACCTTTCCTCAGGATTTTTAAATTGTTTTTCTCTTTTTTCCTCAGCTTCCTTCCTTGCCATCAACTTGTCCTCTATGTCACTCACTCTTTCTTCTACCTCATTAACCCTCATCATTAGGACCTCCAGTTTGGATTGCATTTCATTTAACTGATTTTTAATTTTGGCCTGATTATATCTAAATTTTGCAGTCATGAGGTCTCTTGAATCCTTTATGCTTTTTTCCAGAGCCACTAGTAGCTTTATAATTGTGCTTCTGAATTGGCTTTCTGACATCGAATTGTAATCCAAATTCTGTAACTCTGTGGGAGAGAGTACTATTTCTGATTCTTTCTTTTGTGGTGAGTTGTTCTTTCTAGTCATTTTGCTCAGTGCAGAGTGGCTAAAAACAATTTGTACTGGAAAAAGGAAAGAAAAAACAAACAAACAAAAAAAAACAAAAAAAAAAGAGAGAGAAACAACAAACAACAAAAACAAAAAACACAAGGAGGGGTATCCTCTGGTTCTATATACTGTAAATCCCTCGACTTCTGGAGCTTTCCAGTGCTGCTTGGTTAAGAACTTGCTCTTCCCCTGTCCTTCCAGCTGGTCTTCTGGGGGAGGGGCTTGCTGTGCTGATTCTCAGGTGTGTGCACCTGGGGGAGCTGCCCCACCCCCTGCCAGGTTAATGGCTTAGTGGGAGCTGTTTATCCTGTGAGACCCCTGTTCCCTGGTGGCCCGGACCCTCCCAGGCACAGGGTGACACCAGGCGGCACAAGACTGGCAGCAGCCAACCGTCCAGCCCTAGAGTTTGCTCCCGCAGTAACTGCTGCAGCTCCCAGTCTGCACTGGCCTACATGTTCTGGGGACAGGGGTGCTGACCTGCACAGCTCAGGGGCTCTGGGAGGCAGGAGCGTCTTCCCTGTCCTGGGCCCTCCCAGCCTCCGCCTATTCCTGGGGGAGTGTAGGATCCTGGACTGTGTCCCCAGTTGCCTTGGGATCTGGGGCCTGTGCCACTGGAATCGCGCTCCTGGGCTGCAGCCCCCTCTGCCTGGAGTCGCTGCCTGAGCTGCTCCCCAGGCCTCGCGGGGCACGCCCTCCAGCCCTTTTCCAGGCTCCACCTGTGGGGTGTGGCGCACTCTCCCCCAAGGCGCACTTCCTCTGTTAGTGACTCCAGAAAACTGGAGGCTCCACTGCTCCTCCTGGGATCCTGCCCAAGTTCTCTGTGAGGGTCTTTGCATCTGGGAAGACTGTTAAAGTTCCTGCTTCTCCTGGACTGGGCTTTCCTGTCCTGGAGGCTCTCGCCTCCTGGCCTTAGCCTGGCTCCTCGCGGGGACCCCTCCCCCACTGGATTCTTTTTTATTTATTTTTTTTTCCATCTTCCTACCTTGTTAGAAGTGGGAACTCCTCTCTGCAGCATTCCAGCTGTTCTCTCTTTAAGTCTCAGGCCGAATTCGTAGGTTTTCAGGATGATTTGAAAGTTATCTAGTTGGTGGGGACAGGTGACTTGGGAACCCTACTCTTCCGCGATCTTGCCCCGCCCCCCTTACATATATAATCTTATTGCATATATTATATGTGTCTGTGTGTGTGTGTAATATATATATATATATATATATATATATATGGCATTTAACAGGCCTTTCAAGTTTTTGTTGAAAACATTATACATCAGGTAGTTGGAACTGATGTAAATAGGACTTTAGTGTGAGATTTTTTTTTGTTTTGTTTTTGAAATATTTTATTTATTTATTTATTTATTTATTTATTTATTTATTCATTCATGAGATACACAGAGAGGCAGAGACATAGGCAGAGGGAGGAGCAGGCTCCCTGTGGGAAGCCCGATGTGGGACTCAATCCCAGGAACCCAGGGTCATGACCTGAGCCAAAGGCAGACACTCAACCACTGAGCCACCCAGGCACCCCATAGTGTGAGGTTTTATGTTGATCTGTCTAGGAGTTGTGTTGTGTTTAATATTTGCTATTGCTATATTGTTTTGATCTCCCCTAGTGACTTTGGCTTTTCATAAGTACTCCTCCTCATAATTCTGCATCTTTCAGCTCTTTCTGCTAAAACCCACTGTTATTATATTAGAGTGCTATTGGTGTTGTGGTAAGGTGTGGTGGAATGGAAGTGTCCCATAACCTTATGATTAAATCTCAATCTTTCAGTGAATTCAATCTTCCTGTGTCCCTGGACTATGATCTTCATAAGTATTTCTTAGCTTTTCTCCTTCCTTTTAGTTGGAACAGGAAGTCTCTTAGGAGCTGGAGTGTGGGAGGAACATTCTTTGCTTAGCTGGGATGAGGCTCTGGCAGTCTTTTTTCCTGCAGAGTCTGCCTTCTTATGGAGAATGGTCTGGGCATATTTCACAGATTGCTCGACTTCCATCTCCTGCACCAGAACCTAGAGGGGATCTTTCTTGATTCTGTACCCTGAGAACTTGTGGGGCTCTAGAAGTAAAATGCATTAAAGTATAGGGTCTACCCTAAGATTGCAGCCCTGGAAACTCTGCATTCTCAAAGCAGTACACACTCAGCTTCCAGCAGTTCTTCCAAATGCCCATTTGAGTGTTTCCACTGTTCATGGCTCCAGCAGCTTCTGCTCCAGGTAAGTAGATATTGGCTGAGGTTCTCTAGATGCATCTGTCTCTCCAGATTTTGGTGTGGCACTGTGCACTATGAATGACTCAAATTATCAATAGCTTCAAGAAAAGTTTTTGCTTTAGTTTATTCATCTTTTTCTTATTATACAGGACTGATGATGTCTAAGCTCTTTACATATTAGAGATGAAACTAGAAGTCAAAATTGGGATTTTAAGCAGAGTATAAAGAGAGTCGACATGACCCCAAACAACTAGATATAACCTCCATGATTCTTAGTTATCTAGTTAGCCTCATATTAAACACTTGTGTATTGTCATATGCACACCATCCCCCTATACACACACACAAAAAACATCACTCAACTCTCTATGAAAGTCATTTGTTAAGTGAGTACTAGAGGCTTCAGAATCTTACAGTAGGTATATTTTCCTTTATTCATCTTGGGCACAAGTTTACTTTTGGTTATTTTTTTAATGATTAAACTGACATAAAATGTGCTCTCAAATGTGTTTATTAAATGAACAAAAGTCATTAGTAACTATATAATGATAAAATCCAATACAATGTGAAGAAGAAAACTGATTGTATATGTAAATTGTTGATCAGTAACAAACAGAGGATTTTGAAAGTCAAAAATGAGATTGATCATTATTACTACTTTCCTGGAAATGTTGCCATACCAAAGAAAAGAAATACAGAATTACAGGGTTGGAAATAAGAGCTGAAATCACCATAATTTCCTGTCTCTGTGTTAAACAATATTGAGACTGGGATATTTTTCTCTATATATGTTAAACAGTATTGAAAACAAGCAAAATAGCTTAGCTACTTGCTCCAGAAAAATACTTCTTCCAGGAGAATAAGACCAGAAGCAACTGAAGTTCCCTAAATGTCATCACTAATAACATGCTTATCAACTCTTTCAAGAGCTTCACAAGCTTTGTTCAGGAATTCACTTATGCCATAAATTCTGCCCAATCTCAATCAGCCACCTACCTTCCAAAATCCACCTTAAAAATGACCACCCAGCCCTAAGATCCTATACATACCTTCCCTTTATTTCTCCCTATTTATATACTGTTAAGACTTGTGAGGGTACATATTCTACTTTCCTGCAATAAGTCCAGTAATCTAACCTTTGCGCAATCAACAGGTTTTTATAATCATCTCTTAGGGAACTAATAGTTGATAAAAGGAGCTGAAAAGGAAAGTGAATGCACTACTTTGGGAAGCCTTTAATACGGTTTAGATTGTTATATTGTAGAGTCTAATATAGCTCTTGCATTTCAAAAAATTATGCCTATACCCTCTCCAGTAATGGGAAATGTTAAAATTATTTTTCTTTATTTTCACCTTAGATAGATCTATCAGAAACTTCCCCTTTATTTTGGTGAAATTTCATCTCCTTTTTACATTAACTACTGGAAAGCTCATGACAGGCTTGTGAATGCGCCGTGATTTGTGATTTTTGTATGCACCTTCCAGAAACACAATTGCAATAATTCTTCACTTGAGAAACCTAAAGAAGAAGGGAACTTATGACTGTTGTAATATATTTCTAAATAGATGATTGCTCCTTAAAGACTTCAATTTGACAATAAAATGCTTTTAACAAAATCTAAGGAAATACTTAGTGATGGGATTTATTGTCAAAGATCTAAATTCTAGTGACAGCCATTCTAAAAAATCATTTGAGATCATTGTAAATTAAATAAGCAAACCATAGTCAAGGACTAGTAAAAGCTGCCCCATGTCTCCACTTACTTTTTCCCCTGTCATTTTTTTCCCAAATACACATGGTACAGAGAGCTTGGGAAATGATCTTCATGTCAATGGATAATTATATATTCTTATGGAATGCTGAATAAATCATTTTCTTAAGCTGGGTAAATTGTGTTATGCCATTGATCAATACTGTCTGCATTTCTTTTTTTTTTTTATCGTAGTACTGCAGAGGAACAAAATTTGCCACCTTAAAATATGTCTCTCTGTCATGTGGATTAGTTAAGGCTGATTATTGTTAAGAAACAGAAGGCTCTGGAACAGCCTTTCACCTCCCTAACTGCCTTAAAGAATTTAGATGGAGGACCTGTTCCAGGAAGGGAGCTATCGCCATAGACAACTATAGCATAATATGAGCTAGGTGTGGTAGACAAGGAGAAACTTACCAAAGTCTGTTTGTTAAAATTCCCTTCTATGTCCCATTGTTTCTGTATGGCCAGAAAATATTTGTTTACCAGATATTTGCTTCTTTTTCTTTTCTTATGAATTGTTTTTCTTCTAAGTCCCAGATCCCTACCCCTTTCTCTTTAGCTCTAATGGTTTCTAAGCCTCAATTGCCTGCCTGTCTGTGGGCCTCACATTCTTACATATTCTTTGTACATACATAATTAAATTTGATTTTCTCCTGTTCATCTGTCTTATGTCAATTTAATTCTTAATACCAGCTAAAAGAATTGTAATGGGTAGAGGAAAATTCACCACCCCTCACCCCCAAAATAATACATACATAAAGTTTGTGTCTGCGTTTCTAAGGTACAAATACTTTTTAAAAGGGCTTAGCACAAGATATTTTGAGGTATTCTGGATTGGCTGATACCTAGCTGCTTGAGTCATTGTCAAGTAGCTGGTCAAAGTAAGCGTGATCAGAGGAGATTCCGGGAGGTGACAGGAAGAATCGCTGTGCACACACATAGGGGAGTACGCCAAGTACACAGTCTGCCCACCTCCTTAATGCACATTGCCCCATCTGCTGTAGTCAAAATCTCATGGTATTCCTACTTTTGGGCTTGTGAGGCTGGGCAGTATTCATCTCAGAGGAATGAGAGAAGCACTGATCAAACTGTGCCCTGTGAAGAACTGGGCTTTCAAGGGCTGACCAGGAGTAAGAGTTTCAGAGACCATGACACTTACTTCAGTCAAAGAAATGCAGCAATTTTTTTAAAATATAAAAAGAGTTATGCAGAAAATTTCATTTGAAAAACAAGTTAAAAATGCTTCTGAGGAAATGTTTAGAAACTGCTGATCTGTTTTCATACACAGTAAATTACATCCAATTCAACTTAAGCCTTTTCTAACCCAAATTCCTGAACTTCCCAGAATCTACTTGCAGGCTCAGGTGGTGCACAGATCCTAGGCTGAGCACCTTGTCTTAGGACTATAGCTGGTTCTTTTATCTACTAAGAATTTCCCTCAATACACATTGCTTGCCTCATACCTCTATGTGTTGCCATGTTGCATGCTTTTGGGCTCCTTCTGCTGGGCTTCATCTACCTGTTGAGTGACTCTCAGCCTGGCTCCTGTGATGGCCTTCTCTCACCTCTGGAGTCAGATACCACATCCTCAGCAAGTTGTCCCTGACCTCTCTTTCTAAAATAGCAACTGCCCCTGTCCTGTTACTCTCTTTGCTTCTGTCCAGCTTTATTTATCTTTGCAACTGCATAGAGTTATCTAAAATGTATGTTAAATAATGCATCTGTTTATTGAAGCACTCTTATACAGGTATCTAAACTCCATGAATACAAGGAACTTACCTGTTTAGCATTCTGCTGTATCATCAGTACCAAGGAACTCAGTAAATATTAGTTTTCTATAAAAAGACCTGTGATTCTACCCTACAACTTCCTAGGTACCTATGCATTTCTTCTATCATTAGCTGCAGTTATAATTGTTCATATTCCATGTCATGCCAGATCCTTCTTGTATAGGTCTTATTACGAAGTAATAAGCAGATCATCCATCTTCTGTCTGAGAAATGATGTTCTGACTTTTACTCCTACCTTGTTTTTTGTCCATGGATGGCAGAGCTTTGTCCAATAAGTAGACTCTTATTCATCTATGTGATGGAAATAATAGCAATTACAATGACATTGTTTAAAGAATGTCTGGGTCTGCCTATAGCCTCAGCCTCCTATAACTACCCACTAAGGAAATAAAAACCAAAAACTTCCATAAAACCCTAATAGATCTTGGGACCCCACATGCCCAAAAGTACTTCAGTCACCAAAAGTATAGCATTGTTCCCAAATTACCAAAAGTAATTTAAAAATATTTCTATTCCTCACTCAGGTGTTAAGTCAAACGTTACATCTTTAAGCCTGTATTAAAAAAAAAAGAGAAACTTCCTGTTTCTTTTTTCTAGTTCTCAAATATTATATTGTTGTACCAGAATAGTCCTAATCTCTTCACCTACAAATCCATCACAAGACTGCTATAGATACTCAAACACATAGGCTTTCTCTTTTTTCCATTCCCTGTATCAGACTGTCTCACCTCCCCAACAGAAATCCCAACCTGACTTATACTTTGTATCAGTTATCTATCTATCTATCTATCTATCTATCTATCTATCTATCTATCTGTCATCTACCTATCTTTATCACCTATGTATCTTTTTAATTATTTTTAATTTTTAAAAAAGATTTTATCTATTTATTCATGAGAGAAACAGAGAGGCAGAGACATAGGCAGAGGGAGAAGCAGGCTCCATGCAGGGAGCCTGATGTGGAACTCGATCTTGGGACCCTGGGATCACGCCCTGAGCCAAAGGCAGATGCTCAGCCACTGAGCAACCCAGGCATCCCTATCACCTATGTATCTATATATAATCTATCTATCTCTATATGCATCTGTTTATCTACCTATTTCTTATAAACCACTACAGGACTAAGTAGCTCAAAACGATTCTTTTCATTTTTTAAAATATCTCTCCCAAGATATTTATTAACTCTGAAGTTAATAAAATGGTAACTTTAAAATGGAGAAATTAGAAAGAAACCACTTTAATCTACTGGTCAAGGTGAACAGCACTTGTAATAAGCCAAATTACTAGGATGTACCCTCTGATAGGATGGACTGAGAAGGATATCACTTCATTCCTAAAATGTGAAACCTCAGACAAACTCAAACTGAGGAATGTTTTGCAAAATAACTGACCAATATTCTTCAAAAGTGTCAAAGTCATGAAAGACTAGCAAAGACTGAAGACCTATTGTAGATAAAAGGAGACTCTCAAGTCAAAAACTAGATGAAATGTGGAATCCTCCACTAGAACCTGGAACAGAAAAAAAAAAAAAAAAACACTAGTGGGAAAAAAAGGGTGGAGTTTGGATAAGGTCCTTACTTATTAATATTAATTTCCTGGTTCTGATCTTTGCACTATGGTTGTATGGGGTAATAATATTAAGAGAAGCTCAGTAAGGGGTACATGAAAACTCACTATTTTAGCAATTTTTGTATAAATGTACAATTAATTCAAATTAAAAAGTTAAAGAAATATACATAATAATATATTGCTTCTTCTATTTCTGTGGGTTCCCTAGTGATTCTTCTGTCTTACCTGGGCTCACATGGGCAATGACATTTATCAGGTGAGTTGGCTAGGTGCTGGCTTATCTAGGACATGGAGCAATTTGGCATCTCTTTTCATGTGATCTTTCATTCTGGCCTTCTCACCATGATGGTCTCAGAGTGTTTTCAAAGGGTGAAAACATAAGCATAGTTTCCAAATGCTTGAATTTGGCACCTCATTCTGTTGGTCTAAACAAGTCCCAAGACCAGACCAGATTCATGACTTCATATTGAGAGGAGTAGTGGCAGAGTCACATCACAAAGCGTTTTGGACATGGGAAGGCATAATTCATTGAGGACATTATTGTAAATATTTATCATGAGCCACATTGGGCAGTGCCTGAATACTGCAAGGGACTGTGCACAGGCAGGACACCTCCATCCCTAGGACAGTCACAGCCATCTTCCTCAGTCCTTGGGGAGCATGGGCCTTCTGTCACCCTGAGTCACTTTTTTCTCATGCAAAAACTCTCCTGAAATAAAAAATAATCCCACTATTATACATCTCTCTGAGGAATATATTGCATATGTGTGTGTATGCAAGCATGTGTGGAGGTTGCTTTGTATATTTAGGTTTGTTTTTTTGTAGCAGCAAACTTGATTTTATCATCCTTTGTAAGTTTTATTCCCCAAACCTAAATTCTGTAATGATTACAACACAGATGGTATCCCTATGTGTGTAATGAGGAGGGCTGGGGGTCGGGGGCAGCGAGTGAGAACTTCACCATTTCTTTATAGTATTCACTATAGATAATTCAGAAAGGGTATCATTGAATTTTCACCAAAACATTTATAAGTTTAAGTGGCCCTGACTCTTTTTTTCTACAGGATTTTTATGTGTTCCAATAAAAAAAGTTTCACTTTAAGTGAAATCAAGTGAAAGATAAACTCAACTAGTAACTGAACAAGAAAACAGAAATCAATAGTTTTCTATAGTGCGAGGAAGAAATCAATAAAAATTGGAAGGAGAACTCATTATCAATGTTCAGGGTAATCAGAGTTGAGAAAAATTCTGCCATTGGTTAATTGACAAGGGCAAATAATTTGTGTCACAGAGAGGATTGTTATTTGTGATTTGATACCTAAAAGGGTATTACATTCAGAGCTTCCAATTATAGGACCTGATAGAAAGTTGAGTCAATACACATTTCATTTTAATTGAATTTGGTGTTCAAATAGAAAATACAAGTAATTCTATCAAAATACCTGAATTCTTGGTCTGTCTGAACCCAATTACAAGGCTACTATAGTTTTTCTATTTACCGGATGTGTTGATGTTAGTTAAAAACAAGCTATATTTGATATTTGTTCTTACTTCCATGTAAATGGAATAGCGGTTTCTACTTTGGTCTGTCTCCCCAGAAGTTAATCTGTCAGGAATTTCATATGCTGGTGCCCTGCCTCATCTGTCTTTCAGACAGTGATAAAAAGTAAGAGTCACAGACAGCCAGCAGGCTTGTGCTCTTAATTACTTTTGAAACATTGAAATCAAGATATTCTTTCCAAGGGGATCTCTCATTTTAAGTGATGTGAATATTTTTCCTACACTTCGTTTATGTCTTTAGTCTAAAAATCTGAAACTCTTTGGTTCAGGAAATGAAAAAAGCCTTCCTCTTTCATTCTGGGAGTTGGAGGATGGGGATAGTGTCATTTATGCTAATCTAATGCAGTGAAAGGTTACAATGTAAACCATTTTGATAAAAATAAAACTCTGGACACCTACATGTGTAGATTCCAATATTATATTTGGAAATATATAGTATAAATGTTAAATAATAATTATATAATATTAAATCTATATTAAATATTATAATTATATATGATATTAAAATATATTTAAATATAACACTTCTACTAAGCAATATATTCTATATAAGAGGTAAAGTTATAGATGCTTACTGAATATAGTTGGTGCTCAATAAAAGTTTTGGTTGGCCTGAATAAATAAAAGTGTCATTGTATATTTCTTTCCTACAGAGATAATTGGGTTTAAATATGCTTTTACATGATTTTATATATTGTATAAAATTATGCATTTATTTTCCAGAAGATGGCTTTGCTAAACATATATCTTGAAATTTTGACTCTTCTCTATAAAGTTAAGTTTTAAGACTTGCAATATTTTCTTCTTTAGATCAATACTGGAAATGAGACTTTTGGGCTAAGACTTCATGGGACATGTTTTCTCTTATGTTGAAATAAACTTGCATGCAGTCAATCTGTGGATAGTAGTTGTTCTAAGTGCAGGATAATGACCTGGTTGCTGGAGAGAGATAGAGACAAAATAGAATACAGGATTCTTGATCTTCAAAACTCTACACGTTAAAGGGAACAGTCAATACTAACAGCATAGACAAAAAAAAATTGCACAAATCAAATATATTAGCCAGCACATAATAAAACTATGAGAAATCAAAATATATAAATTCTGATTGAAATGCATACATACACATATGGGGAAGCTAACTGCTGTAATGTACACATATATAATTAAGGGAAGCCAGCTGCTGTTAAAAGAAATAGGAAGGAGGGAAAGAGGGAAGAAAGGTAGGAATGAAGGAAGGAAGGCAGGCAGAAATGAAAGAAAGAAAGGATTTCAGCAATATTACAGACTAATGGTTTCTTTCTGCCTTATGTCATAGAGGGTCTGCCCTACTCTGTGCGGTCAATCATGGATGTAAGCTCTTATAATCTTTTGGTTCCATTTTCCTCTGATTGGTTAAAGACGTTAATATTCACCTGGTTAATTAGGAAATAGACATGGAGGATTGTGGAGGATATTTTCCACATGTTGATTTGGGAATAGCATACATACATCACTTCCACACATATTCTGTTGGCCAGAACCCAGTTGCAGTGCCAAGATAGACTCCAGTGATCCTTGCCCCCTAATATTCACATCTTTTGTAGTCCTCTCTCACATTGCTATAGTGGAAATGGTGGTATGAGATCCAAAATTATATTGTAAAGAATTTCTGCTTCCATCTTGAGCTTGCTCTCTCTTGGATCACTCACTCTGTGGAAAGCAAATAGCCATGTTGTGAGCAGACTAATGGGGAGACCTACATGTTGGAAAACTTCTAGCCAATACCCAGCAAGGAATCAACAGCTACCATGTGAGTGAACTTAAAGCAGATGGTCTAATATCAGTTGAGCCTTGAGATAATTGTAGCCTCAGCTGAAGGCTTGACTATAACCTCTTGAGAGAGGCTGAACCGAAACTACCCAGCTAAACTGTTCTTGAATTCTTGACCTTCAGAAACTGTGAGATTACCACTATATGATGATTTAAGCTGCTAAAGTTTGAGGTAATTTGTTACATAGCAATAGATAACTAATGTGCATGATCTCCACTTCCTGGGAAATGATGTCTAGCTGTGTGTCCATAAGGAAAGGATATAGTATTAAGTGTCCACACAAGCTGTCTCTACCATACTCAGTATTCAGTCTGTGCAGAAGTCAGGCTCAATGAGACATAATACCTTCCCCTGAGGAGCTCCTATGAACAAAACAACCACAGACACATTGCCCAAATTCTCCACAGGCTCTTAACCTTTTCTCTGCAGACCACGAAAATGGCCTTGACAGGGAAGGCCCGAGGAACTGATGCCTTGAGATCTGGGCTATTTCCAGATTTCAGTCTTACTTCTGCATGGGCCAACAGAGAAGACAGACCTTTTCCAGGGCAATCTAGGGGTTCCAGCACCAGACTGGAAAAAATACACAGATCCTTGTACTGAAGTACTTAACTCTTATACTGAAAGGCTTTCAAGAGGTCCTTCCAAGCCAATGGTAACTCATAAATAGGTCCAGGGACCCAGAACACATTATTATCAGGCCTGAAATTCCCCTATGGGGAATTTCTCAAAGGAAGAATGGATTACATGAACCACAAGCTTTCCATTAGTTATTGCTGGCTAATAGAGTAAAATATATTCAGAAGGGCAGACTCCAGTGTGACTACTTTTAAGTTACTTTGCAAGCGTGATGAATATCTATAGTCTTCCCTGTAGCTTAAAATATGCTATAGGGGTGCCTGGGTGGCTCAATTGGTTAAGTGTCTGACTCTTGATTTTGCCTCAGGTTATAATCTCAGTGTTGTGAGATTGAGCCCTGTGTCAGTCTCCACACTCACTGGGGCTGTTACTTATATTTTATGTTATATATATTTATATATTATACTTATATTTTACTAGAGAGGCAAAAATAATAATAATATATGTGAAGTGTCCTATGTGTATTTCTATTTTTACAGCAAAAGTTGAATGATAATAATAGCCTTTGCCTTTTGCCATTAGGGACCTTTAATTTCCCTGATGGCATTTCTAGAGCTTCACATTTTATTCATTTTGTTGTGGAGGCTTCCTTCAGTGTGAGGAATTAAGACTGTCTTGAATTACAGGAAAGGTTTTATAGACAAAAGCATGACTAAAATCTAGAGTGACCTAAATAATATTTATGCCCAGAAAAAAAATTACACCAGAACTTTACCATACAAATGAATATTTCTCTCTTCGAAAACTCTACACATATTTTAGTGAGCTGCTAACCATTAATATCTTTGAAAATTTCAACTTTCAGAGCAGAATTTTCAGCTACGGTCTGGTCTTTCAACAAACATTTCTTGAGGTCCTACTATACAGAGCTGGACTAGGAACTAGGTATAAAATAAGACATCAAGTATCCTTATTTTTTATGACAGCTCATCCATTGGAGTATGATCTTTTTGTGAAATCAAACAGTCACCAGACAATCAAGCCTCACCAGAGAATCTTCAGTCAAGTTGAAGTAATTATACTTTGTATCAAAAATAAGTGTGATTGGAATACAATGAAATTGATTTTTCCAATGAGGCTGGTAAATTTAATCCAAAGTCAATCTCAGACTAGGGGAAAACTAGCATTTATTGAATACCTAATATGTTCCAGTCATAATATTTTCCAAACATCATTCTCGGAAATTCTGTCAGAGGTTCACTGTTTATATTTACCAGTGAAACTCAATGATTTTTTGCAAGACCACATTGCTAGGATGTGGCAGAAACAAATCCATTCTCAAATCCTTCTGACGTCAAAGTCAAGGACCATGTCCTTCCAGTTATAACAATTGCATATCCTTAGGAGTTTTAAATGTTTTATGGACAATGGAAATAGAATTAGAATAGTTACATAACTTCCCAAGGGACCCACTTAGAAAGAAGAAAGCATCTGGGACCAGTAAATTTAGAATTATTTTCCAAAGATATGTCTTCTTGATAAGTGCATCTTGTATGTCCATGCAGTAAGAAGACCAATTTCCATTCCAACAAAAGGCAGCAAATTCCAACCAAAGAATAATGAGATGAGATTCACAATGGATTACCATCAAAATCATTAACCAGTACCTCCATGGTTGTGGGATCACAAACTCTAAAGTGGGGCAAATTTATGGTTGTTTGCCACTTTAGTGATTTGACAATTGCCAAAGCCCTGCCCCAAAAGTGACACTACCCTAAAAATCCTCTTTGTTAAAATTCCGAGATTTCTAGCAAAAGCACAAAATCCCCAAGCAGGTAATGTGTTCCTTTGCTCTTTCAAAGCATTATCATTAGTAAAATCCAGCCAGCCAGCCCCTGTGCTATGGCTTCTCTTATTACAATATTTAGGCTCAGGAATCATGCTGTATGGGTTGACAGATCACATTACTGGAGAAATATGCAGATGACTTGCCTCAAACACCTTTAATTGACAGAACCTTTACAGACATAAAGAATTCACTCAGCTAAACAATATTAGGATTAGGCTTTGCCTTTCATTGAAGCATCTTCCTATAGAAAATGAGTTTCATCGATCATTTTTGTCAAAGTCAGGGACAGCCATTTTGTCAACCAAACATGTTTATTTAATAAGCAGCATTGTGTTGCTTTGTAATCCCAGGAACACATATAAGCACTGTCTCTAAGCCCCCTCTCCCACTGTCCTAACCTCTGTATTGTTATAGCATACTTGTTACCAACTCTCTGAGTTAGGGGGTTAGCAGACGACTGAGGCTGACGATAGGATTGGTACACATCTTGGCATTGGGCCCAGAACAATAATCCAGCAAACATCCATTGAGTGGATTCTATAAGCAAACTCTTTTTCAGCTCTGAGGGTGATATGAAAAAGAATGCCATATGTCTACATAGACAAGAATTTTAGAATCTAACAGGAGAAAATAGCAGTAGCCATTATTTATTACGAGTTCACTACTAAAGTTCTTACATTTAATCCTCCTAATAAAGCTGTTAAGCTATATTACTCTGCACCTTTTATAGATGAGGTTTACAGAAGGTAAGGAATTTGTACATATCATTCAGTTTGTAAGCAATGAACCCAGCTTCGTCCAGCCACAAATCTTAATTTTTAGGTATTATGCTATAGCTGTACTATCAATGCAAGAAAAGTTAAAACAATTTAAATGTAGAAAAATAACATCAGCAAAGGAGATAAATATCAATATAGCACTATGGCAGAAAAAAATGGACTTGACTAGTGCTGAATATGTGGGGCAGTAATGGGGACTGCAGGAGTTTGGGAAAATTTCTGAGCTCCTGTTGGAGGAGGTCATGGAGAGGACATGACTGCTGGTTGATTCCCAAACTGGACCTGAGCAGTTGAAGGCTCCTTATTCCCTCCCCTGTCCTTTGAATGTATACTCTGTCCACAGTGGGAGCTGCCTTTTAAGGACACAACCTTGAAAGAACAATACACTGTTGAGGCTATCTGGATGGTTTATATGACCAGACCCAGTTAAAGCCTCTGTATAAGATTCTCTTTAGTGTCATTTTAATCTCAGTTCTTTATTTGATATATATGGCTGAGATAATGGAACTCCCAATTCTAGAAGGCTAGCTGGCACTTGTTCAGCTCTCCTGGGTGCCAAGCATGTGCCAAATCCCCCACAAATACCATCCCAGTAAATTTTGTTAGTAGCCTATCATCTTTACTTTCCAAATAAGGAATGTAAAGAATGGAACACCTACTAAGCCCTTTAGAAGATTAAGAAAAAGGTTTGCTTTCAGGATTTCCTTCCCTGACACATCATGAACCTTGTCTCAGAAATTAGCAGGAAATACCTTGTTCATAGTGCCAGAGAACATGCTTATTCCTCAGATTCATCTAGGAGGGAGTTCTCATCCTGCTCCACACACTTGAAGCTCTAGGGAAAAACTTGATCATACTTTTCTCTCAGTTCAACAGTGTCCAGCCATGTGTCGGTTTAGAGAAACAGAGCAATGAGAAATCTTGCTATATTTTATTTCCCCCCAGTTCCAATTCCCCTTGTGCTATTATGGTTATGGTTGACAAACTTACTGCTTTTGTGCTTTCATGAGCTCCTGTAGAATTTCCCAACACTCGTGAGCTTCTTGGGGTCAGAGACTATGTATTATTAAACTGTATTACTCCTATCTTCTAGTTTCATATCTGGCACATAGCACATAGTCTGTATGCCACAGGTATCTGTAAAGCAAGCTTGATTCTATAAAGCTTCTTTACCTGATTTGAGTGTTTAAAATTACTTAACATGGGACACAGACTTTAGTTTTATGGTAAAAGATAAAGCTTTGAACAAGTGGGTTATCACAAAAGTCAGAGTATTTTCTACCTTCAAGGGGAAGGAGAGAGCTCCCAGTGGCAAGGGTCACACAGAAGAGTCTTTTGAGGTGCTGGTTGCATTTTATTTCTTGATTTGTGTAGTAACTACATACATGTTCAGTTGCTAACTATTCTTAAAATGTCTGCACTTTTCTGTATGCTTTATAGACTTTATGATATATAACATATATGTATAAAGTGCTTGCAACAAACAGAAAAACACTTTCACAATTTAAGGTAAATTATAAACCAAACACTTGTGTAACCATCAAACCACTTGTGTTTCACCAAGCTAAAAAAAAAAAAAAAAAAAAAGACTTAAATCATAATGCCCATAGGTAGATTAATAATCTGACTTGAATTTCCATGTCAAGGCACATGATGCTTTCTTGTGAGCTCAAGGAAGTGAGGCACACTGCAGAGATAGAGAAAGAGCATCCATAGTGAGATTGAAGGATGAGACAAAGCAGCTCTTGATAAGTAGATTTGGGGAGCAGATGTTTTGTTCATACGAGACACAGAGATATGGTCTCCTCTCAGAGTATGTCTATTATATTGTCATGGTGGAAAAAAGAGAAATGGAAGTCAAATTGGGGGGGAAAGAGGAGGTGATGTTTGGCAAGGGTGTTGTTGGTAGGCCTGCTGATTATAGCACAAACTCATCGATTTCCCAGGTTAAGATTATGATGCTGTAATAAGGCTCTAGTAATACTTAAAAAAGAGAAAGATGGGAAGCTAAATTTTGGCAAGTGTCCCACAAGAATTATGGATATATTGATCATCTTGAAAGGTTACTATATTTATAAATTGAACATGATATATCACCATGGATTGGAGGACTGTTGATTGGTATAACAAAATGACATCGATTAACTATGGTGGATTGACGTTTGTCTCTTTGTTCTTTTGTATGAATTATTTTATGTGACAGCCTGTGATTGTGAAGGTCTGAGGTTTGGAGTGAACCGAGGTAATGACTGTTCTGCAGTAATAAAATGTCCACCCCCATTTGCCAAATGAATATTTCCTAGGAGGTGACACACCTACATGGAATGGCACTCCATTTAGAAAGCTAATAGTTAAGCACTTTTCCCCAGTGGATCAAGACCCATGATTGGGGATATTATTATCCCCTCTATAGAATTTGTTCCATGTTCCCATGTTTAAATTCAGAAGACCAGTGGAATGGAAACATAGAATTAACCTGATTGCAGCGGAAAACATTCCAGAGTGAAAACCTCTCATTCTCTTGGTCTGTCTTAATAGGGAATCAAATGTGATTTGTGTTGTGTGGAGATGATTACTGATGGGTAATTATTCTAAAATATCTCTTTTCAAATCCTTTGCATGGCAATCAAGAAAGAATGTGAGAGGTTAGGCATTACATTACCAGAGTTATCAGCAGCATATAATTTCTTAATTATGCATAAAAATGAAGAGCAAATACCTGCTGAAGGAGTTCCTGAATTTTCTTTGTGAAATGAAGTCTGGAGTACACATGAGCCTGTGAGCCTTAACAGAGAATCTGTGGTTTAAAAGACATGAGCAAAGATTCTTCCATCTAATGGCTGTGTGACAAACCTCAGTTTTGTGATCTCTGTAGTGGGAATAATAAATAAGAAACCAGTTCTTCTCAGGATTGAAGTGTTAGTTGCATTAAGGAATATCACAAGCTGTTTATGGTGATGTTCGGCATATAATACAAGACACTCAACAAATGGTAACTTTATATTATGGCTGTTATTTTTACTATCAGGATTAATATTACTACAATTCCTTACACTACTAGCTTTGATCAAAGCCATACTTGATTCAGGTGGAAATAAATTTAAAGGAGATGAATATCACTTGGATATTTCTTATTGGAATTAAATTATGGACACAAAAGTGAAAATTAACCAGGGTCATTAAGATAAGCCTTTTGAAGATTGCTATAGGAGAGTGGGCCTGTCATAACCTTTTCCTAAGAGGGCCTCTTATTTGGCTTGGACTAAATTGTTTCTTGGGTTTTCCTTAGGGTGGCATGTGCTACTTGAAGATGGCAGCCACCTTAAAGCCAATTAACATATTTACTTACAGTTCCAATCTTGTATCCTCTAATTTGGGGGGAAAATATGTACATTTTTGATCCATTATGAAGGCTTGTCAAGAACAGATGAAGTGTGAATTGTTACTATTTGTGTTCATTTCTTGTCGAAGTCAAATGAGTATTTTACCACTCAGCATCCTTCCTTAATTGTTCCCATAGAGTCAGGCAGCTTTCTTTTTAAGATTGTATTTATTTGTTCATGGGAGACACAGAGAGAGAGAGGCAGAGACATAGGCAGAGGGAGAAGCAGACTCCATGCAGGGCGCCCGATATGGGACTCCATCCTGGGACTTGGGGATCCCTCCCTGAGCCAAAGGCAGATGCTCAACTGCTGAGCCACCCAGACGACCCAAGCCAGGCAGTTTTTGGAGACTTTATTCTCTCAGTGGTGTGGATCTTTAGCTTTTTGGAGTCATATTTATGATCCAGACAGAGCAATTTATCTACCCGATCTTGTTGGGTTTGATTGTTGGGTTGGATCTACTAAGAAAAAAAGATATTGTGTACAGTGAGAATGAGACAAGCTAGAACACATTTTTAGCTGGTAAAAGGATCTCTACTCACTTCCTCTGCAGAAAGCTGCATGGAAAATTGGCACCTGTCAGGTTTTCTACATTCAGGATATGAGGATCTATAGTGTCCCATGGCAAACAGCCAGTGTCTGATGGCTACCAAGTCATTGTAAAAGTGCCACCATTTATGATTTGCAAAAGCAGCCACACCATCTCTCCTCTACTGAAATAATACCTTCATATCTCAGAGTAGCTTGTCATGAACAATGGCTATAAGAAAGAACAAAGGGAGCAAAACTGAGAATGAGATGAAAGAGTCGTTGACAGCTAAACTGATGATTAATTAAAGATTTCTTATGGAAAAATAGTTGAGCCCTGAAGGATTGTCTGCATCATGATTCTTGACAACCAGAAGCCATTCTTCATAAGTAACATAGTTGCAGATTGTATGCCATTCTGAAAACATATTAAATATTAATTAATTTAATTAATATTAGAAAAAAGAATTGAGCATTTAGCAACATATAAAATTATGCTTAGAAAATTGGATGTCAACTAGTTCAATTACATGCATTATGGGATAGATGTTTTATATAAATATAAATTAACAAGAGTATTGTTTAGAAACACTCTACTCCAATACCAATTATCAGGAAAATTAGCTCGTGAGGAATGACAACTTATTGGTACATTTATGCCTTCAGGGGAAATGAGAATTTACATTTTACCTTATACTCTATCTGTACATTGCAATTATAGCTTGGATCAGAAAGCACTGCTTTGGTGATTTCAAACATACATATACTGGATGAAAAAGACTTTGGAAAACAAACAACTGCTGTACATTTATTGCATCCTAAATTTCTGCAGTCCTCCTATGCCTGGAAGGGACAAGTAGGTTTGGATTTAGATGCCAAATATAACTTCTACTCTAAAGGGAAGTTAAAATCCTTTGAGAAAGTTTGATAACATTTTTTCGTGGTGTTGGAAAAGCCATCTCTTTTTTATTCCAGATGCAGGAATCTGAGCCATTTTTTTTCTCTTAATTTTCTCCTGTTTCAACATCATCTTGTGTAGGCCAAGGTCAAAGTAAAGGGCAAAGTAATCCTCTGTATCTATTGCAACTCTGCAAATCGAAGGTAGTTAGAAACATATTGTTTTTGAGTATTATAGAAGAACTGCATCATGGACACCCACTTTCATATCTACTGAGCAAGAAGTCGAATATGTGAGTCTTTGGTTTAAAATGAGTGAGTACAATACCCCAGTTCCCCCAGTTTAATGTCTCTCTTTCATAGCTTTGTCAAATCAAGCAGGATTACAAAAGTTCATTATTTCAGGTCTTTGTAAGGTCCCTGGGTCTGTGAGTAGTCAGCGAAGAGCAGCCACTTTTGGACATGTCTTAAGTTGGTTTTGTCCAATAGATTTTGTCAGGAAAAATTTCTTTCTTTGTGAGACATTCATGACATTCATAATACAATCGCTCAACAAAGATTGATTCACAATAGTAAGTTCAGGTTGCTATTCCACTTAAAACAGTGGGCATGCATGGCTATGATTCCTCAAAACTCTTAGAAGAGTATTTATGGCGTTGAATGTGATCTTGCAGTAGGGCACATGTGTGATGAATGGTACCTTATGTGCCTTTTAATTTAGCAAAGAGTTTATACTCTTGCCTTTAGAGCAGTGATATGATTATATTTTCCTGTTCTCTGACATAGACAATGTGTACAGAGTGGCCTAGGTGATGCCCATAGAAACTTCATTTCCCACTTGCAGTCTACCATGACCTTCCCCTTTCTTTTTGCTCTTCCTCCTTCTCTTCTGCTACAGTGGATCCACTTTCCATCTTTCAATATTTCCTAAACTTGATTTAGAAGTTCTTCTTTCTCAAGTGGCCTCATTAATAATCTAGAGTGGTAGCTCTGGTGAAGGCAGTGAAGGAGAGGAAGGGGAGAAGAAGTTATGGTGGAAAGCATGTAGCCCTTGGCGCACACAGAGGTGGGTCAGATTGTAGCCCTAGGGCTTATGACCTGTACCATCCTGGGCAGCTTGCTCAATTGACAGGTGTCTCCATTGCCTTCTGCTGTCCTCAGGAATATGAGGATAATAATGCTTCCTCACCATGTACTCCGAAGGATGTAAGAACTGTGAAAACTCAAAGTGGTCAGTGTTTGACTTAGTGAGTGTACTTCCTTCATCTCCACTTTGTTCCATTTTCTTCTTTACCCTGCCAGGGTGTCACAGGGTTGGCAGTCTCAGGATTGGGTCTAAGAAACAACACCACATTTCCTGTTCTGCTCAGAAAATGGGTCAACCTTTCATTGCTTAAGTCATAACCCTTTGCATGCCTCTGATGATCAATTTTCTCAGTGGCCTTTAGGGGCAAAGTGAGAGAAAAGAAGTTGAAAATAGGAGGGACTCACAGCTCCTAATCTATTTTTCCAGTGTGAGAAGCTAATGGGTTTTACACATTAGAAATTGCCATTCGTTTCAATTACTACACAGACAATAACAATACCCTTAACAATACTGTTACAATTGCCTATATCAATTGCCACTGCTATTTTTGGAATTTTTTATTTTTAACATTTTGTGAGCAATTACTTTGTGCCAGACACTCTACTCAGCACTTATAGAGAAGCAAAGCTGAATTGTGGATCCAACTCCTCCTGTAACAGAGTCTGCTAAAAGCCTTCCTCGCTGGTGAGTCTTGTTTCTCCTTTATCATTATCCCCTCCTCTATTGACATATGAAAAATTGAAGCTGAGCTCAGGAAGACAGGGATCTGGAGGAAAGCAAGGAATCTGGAGCAGTATTTATATTGCTCCCCAATGAGGTATAACCCTGTTCAGAGCCATACACGGTGACCCTGGACGGAGAAAGGTGAGCTCTGGCCCTCAGAAGGAAAGAGCCAGTTCTAGGAGCTGACCAGCCAGAACAGAGTCCCAGACACAGCTTCCAGCCTGAGGTTCCCCACTAGTTTCTCAAGTGCCCCTTCTGTAGTATTCTCACTATCAATGGCCTAGAACATGCAGCATCCCTTGGCTTGTCATGTGGCTGAGAACAGTGTGAAGCTAGAACCCTACATAATTTCATTCCAAAGGTCCAGGATAGGTAATGAGTGGTGCCTTCCCACTGATGTGGTTAATACTCCAGGGGTACTAAAACGCTGGGGTTTAGTGAATACATCTATGGATAAAGATATGGATTTGCAAACAGGAAATTTTTGAAGCCTTTTGAACTATGCCCTTTGAGAGGTGCTTGTGTCCTTTCTATTTGTTTACTCTGGGGAAATACAAAATCCGTTATTTTTTTGATGCTATAAAAGGAACAATATACATTGAACTCTCTAATTCTTCTGCTAGCTGGAAGCCCTATAGTAGCAGGTATTATGTCTTTTCAGTATCAAGCATGGAAGCTATTGTTACAGTTTCATTGGTTGGTGATACTTTAGAGCAGGATTTTCAAGCTATAGTATGGATCATAATCTCCCACAGAACTTGTTGAAACAGATTTCTGGGTTTTGTTCCTAGAGAAGGTGGTGTGTGGTTCTAAGATGTTCTCGAAGAGTCTCCATTTTTCACAAGCCACTGGTGATGCTGATGCTATTGGTCTTTGGACTGCACCCTCAAGTAACATTTTCGTAAAGTGCTACTGTAGTCTGCAGTTTTCATCTTCACTTTGTGCTGGGAGATTCTAGTCTCAGTTACACCATATTGTCTGGGCAGGGAGACCCACTGGGTTACGCTCTGTACCACCACCCAAACCCTCCAGAACTCAGTCATGCTTTCTGACAGATCTTAGATATCTGTTATTCTTAGAGCCTGAAGCCATTATGATCTGAGACACAGGTGCCCTCAGGACCTCTGAACAGATTCACTCTGCAGCATAGAGAGTAAGAGAGAAAGTAGGTGTGTCTGGAATACCGAATCATAAAAGTGGCTAGATGTGCATAGGGCATAACGGTATCAAATTACAGGCCTACTTGGTCTCACCCAATATAATTTCATTATGGTTTACAAGATTCATCATGCAAGCTGTTGGAAGAGAGATAAGACATGGCTAAATTAAAACAGTGTATGACGCGGAAATCTTTCAGATCTGGGTAGAAATTCATATTCTAGCTGATTCACAGCCCCATTTGGGGCTTGGCTCTGGCAGATTGTTAAAACTATTGAAGCATTTGTGGAACAAGGGTGGGGAAAGGTAAGGAAGGATGGGTATGGAGGCCAGATGAGCTTTGAGAAAGTATTTTAGGTTCTCTTTACCTGTTTCCTCATCTAAAAAATAGCATGTCAATGATATTTCTGCAATAGAGTCTTTGTAAGAATTGCATGCAGGGATATTTAAAAGCTGTCAACATGAAATCTAGAATATAGTAACACTCATTAATATTAGTGTTCTTTTCTTATTTTTCTTAGTGTCTCCTGCCTATTAATCAGGAGAACATGAAGGCTGAAGAAAGAAAATATATAGGTTCTCAGAAATTGCAAACCGTTGGTCTCCTGGCATATAACTGAATTAGATTTATTCTATTTTTTTTTTTTTAAGGTTTAGTGGAAACTCCAAGGACTGGCCTAGAGACTTAACAGCCATTGGTGACAAAAAACAAAACAAAACAAAACAAAAAAACTATAAAATGGCATCATGTTTTAAAAGTAGAAGACACATAACAGATGGAACATGGCTGGTAAATATTCATTAAAGGCTTTACTGTTTTGCAGTGGACTGTGGTAGTACCTAAAACTTCATATTAAGGTGCAAATTATATAACCAAATGATAAGGAGTAAATATAATGCAGGATATGGAAAGAGAATGGAGAGGGACTGGGTTTTAATTCCATCTCTGCCTCTAACCAGCCTTGTGACCTCGCAAAAATCTGTGAACCTCCTCGTAACATACACGTGCATGTAATACACACTCTTCACAACACGCTCTCCAAAACTAGCTGGAGTGCCTATTAGCTCATAAATATCATGCTTGGTTTAAAGTCATCAAGGCTATAATTTAGATGCTAAATAGTCCCATGCAGAGAAGCATTTCAAGACAAAAATCTGGGGGAACTAAATCTGGGTTACTAATCTTTATGACTGTGGGTAGCAACTCTGAAGACAGAATTTTCCTGAAAATCTCCCCTCTTGTCTAATTTGTAGGGTGCCCTGTTCACAGGAGGACATTAGGAGGTAGGTAAGCCATTAGATTCTCCCTGAAGGTAGATTCTGAACATCTATCAGTGCTATGAAACTTGGGCTATATCTGTCTGGTCACTGTCCTATTTTGACTATTGGCACAGTGCCTGCCATGTAGTAAGAATTCAATCAGTATTTGTAGACTATATAAGAAAATGAATGAATGACAATACAGGTGATCCAGCTTCAAAAGGATTGTGCCAGAGAGCCCGTACAAATCAAATTGTGAAAATTCCTACCTTTCCTGATTCTGTGTAGACACAACCCCAATTTCTGCCTGTGCCTGAAGGATAATTACAATAATAATTCATGTCTCCATGTGGAAATAAGGTATAAAATTCATACTTTCCTAGGGTGCATTATCACTCATACTTCATTTTGGAAAGATTGATATGGAAAATTAGCAGCTCTACCACAAGGCTAATGAGAAATATAGGCAAAGCATCTGAAGCAATAGAAAATAATTTTTTTCCATCATGATCAGTTAAAGGGATACAGTAGAAGACTCTGTCTGGAGCCACACTCTACATCAAGCAGCACCTATCACACTTTATTAAAAATGTTTTTTTCTTATTTATTTATTTATTTTTAAATATTTTATTTATTTATTCATGAAAGATACAGAGAGAGAGAGAGAGAGAGAGAGGCAGAGGCATAGGCAGAGGGAGAAGCAGCTTCCCTTCAGGGAGCCTGATGCAGACTCGATCTCAGAACTCCAGGATCACTCCCTGAGGGGAAAGCAGAGCTCAACCACTGAACCATCCAGCCATCTGTCTCCTTTATTTTTTAATTCGATTACTTTCCCCTTAAAAAACAGACTTTGAATCAAATCATGTGTATTATGTGTATTATGATAAATAGTATAGTGATAAATAATATATAAGGCATTTTCTACCTACAATAACTGTAGTGTGAACTGGGGATATAGTCATGTGCAAGAAAAGCTATACATGGATGGTCTGCTGGTGCCCATACTAAGTAGGAAGAGACCTAATAACTAAGATGTTTGAAGTGTATAAGTGAAGAGCAAAATGCTAGGATGGTGAGTAATGGAAGCTTGGGGAAGTGGAAAAGACAATTGTAATGAAGAGCTCAAAGTTGAGGTAGGACACATACAGACACTGTAGGATCAAGTCAGTCCAAGAATCATGATGTGGAGAGGATCAAACATCATCCACAGAGATAATGGCATTCACAGTGAATGACAAAAATGGTAACTCTTAGGTACAGTGAAAGCATTAGTTTTAGAGCCTAAAGATACACATTGGAAATCCAGCACTACCATTTACCAGACAAGTAATCTTGAGCCAAATCTGTGGGCCTCAGTTTTCCAATCTATAAAAATAGGCTTACAGGTACCTACTTCAGATATTCAGAACAACCAGTGTGGTAACACACAAGCAAGAAGCACTTTGTCAGCACACAAGGTATACAGCAAATCTGCCAATGCGTGATTGAAGCTAACAAATGGAAAAGCTAAAATGAAGGCACAGTGGGAAGTCTGCAGGTTTGACTGAGGTGTTTGGTTGAACTGTTTTTGACAATGTTGTCAATAAGGTTACCCATATCCCAGGCTTCTATAAGATAATTAGGAAGCCAAATTATCCTAACATCCATTCTTGCCCTATTTCAATGCACTTGTTTAGCTTCCACTTGAATAATTAACCTGCTCAGTGTAGAGAACTGAATCAGATAATGCAGCCCATGGTTTTTTTATGTTTGGGCTGATTTATTTTGTCTGGCAATACTGAGGAAAATAAGCAAAGAACTGCCAAATTTCCACTTAGCTTGGTGGAAACAAGCTGCGAATAAGGGTAAATCTTGGAGAAGGGGTATTGTTAAAGGCTGGGAAAATTTCTAGAAGAGGCAGGGGGTCTCTCAAGTTGTCCTATTCTTGGAGAATTTCCACTACTTACAATTGGAAAAATGTGTACATCTGTTTATGCTTCCTATTGAAGTCACTATACTATTATCCACAAGCTCCCTGGATTCAGTCCCCCTTCTGCCTTCTAAATGACTTTTGCACCTGGCCCATGCTTTTCTTTACCAGCTAATAATAATGGCAACAACATCTACCTACCGAGTCACTGTAATTTATAGTTTATAACGTGCTTACTTTATTTGAGTCCCCTAAGAACCATGTAAAAGGTTGGCATTGTTTTTTTCATTTTACAAGGAAGGAAAGAGATTTAGTAGGGATGAGGGTAAATAGGGAAGGAAAGGAACATAAATTAAGGCTGGAGAGAGGAGGGCAGACTCTTGGAAATGAAGGAGACCATGGCAAGTCAGACAGTCTAATAGAGGGCTGTATCTCAGGACAGTGAACTCTGTGGTATGTTTTTTTTTTTTAAGATTTTATTTACTTATTCATCACACACACACACACACAGAGAGAGAGAGAGAGAGAGGCAGAGACACAGGCAGAGGGAGAAGCAGGCTCCATGCAGGGAGCCCGACACGGAACTCCATCCCAGGACCCCAGGAGCACACCCCGGGGCCGAAGGTGGCGCTAAACTGCTGGGCCACCGAGGCTGCCCTCTGTGGTAGGTTCTAAGCTGGAGTTTGCTCCTTCTTTCTTGACAGACATGATCAAAGCTCAAAGAGTTCATATCAGTTTCTCTTGGCTGGAAAATGGCTGAGTCTTGGGTCCTACAATACATCATCTCCCTGCCGCACTGTGCCGGAACATTACCCCGTTTGTCTAAGCCAGCCCCATTTTCTCCAAAGCACACTCTTGGGTGTAAGAGAAAAATCTTAAGTATAGAAACACATCTACACAATGAAGAATAACAACCGCAAGGAGAAGTGATGGGAGAAAAAAAAAATAATCCAGGTACTGGTCATATGACAATCCATTGCTGCTCAAATGCACATCCTACAACAAATATGTTGTGATGTATACTCTAGTCCTTAACAGCTCTCTGTCCATCCACATGGACTCATTTCTTTCTTTTGATATCTTCAAAATGTTTAAAAACTAATTATCCTTCTATAAACACCAAGGACAGATGGGTTCCAGGAAATGCTGACTGAGGATGATATAAAGCATGTCACTGATGCTACCACTCTTTCATTATTTGTAGTAATCTTCACAGCACATATTTATCTTTAAGCTCATGTTTCTCGCTTAGAATTTTTAATGACAATGCACATCCTGTCCCTCTGAATCCTCACTTCACCTCCATCCTCTTTTGTCTTCTAGTTTATAAGATAAAACTTTGGATAAGTAGGAGAACCTGAAGATTTTTATGGCATAGTTGGTTTATGTATTCACATCTGTCTTTGTCTGCTCAGGCTGCCATAACAAAATACCAGAAATTGAATGGCTTTGGCTTAAATAATAGAAATTTATTTTCTCACAGTTCTAGAGGCTCAGAGTCTAAGATCAAGGTGCCAGCGGTGTTGGTTTCTGGTGGGACTTCTTTTCCCAGCTTGCAGAGGACTTCCTTCTCACTGTGTCTTCTCACTGCTTCTTCTCATGGCCTTTCCTTTGTGGAGAGAGAGAGAGAGCCCTTTGGTGTCTCTTCCTTTTCCTGCTGGGATACCAGTTTTATAGGATTAGGGGCCCATGCTTATACCTCACTTAAACTTAATTGCCTTTTGAAAGACCCTATCCCCAAATACAGTCACACTGAGGATTAGGGCTTCAACATATAAAGGGGGGGAGGGGCACAATGCAGTCCATAACAGTATCTGAAGATAAAAACATGACCCACAGACAATCTTTCCTGAATATTCCATCTCAAAGCATCCCGACACTGGTGGCCTTCTACTTTTCTCCCATCCCACCATCCTTCCCTTTTCATTCTCAGCTTTTCACTGAATTCCATTTCCTCCTCCAAGGTCTCCACCATATTTTTAAAAATATTTTTATTTATTTATTCATGAGAGACATATAGAGAAAGAGACAGAGACATGGGCAGAGGGATAAGCAGGCTCTCTGCGGGGATCCTGATGTGGGACTCAATCTCAGGACTCCGGGATCACAACCCGAGCCAAAGGCAGATGCTCAACCGCTGAGCCACCCAGGTGCCTCTCCAGCATACTTTTAAATTCTGAAATAGCCCAGAAGTGGTTGTTACCTGTGGTGACCTATGAAGCCATCTTAGACTGAAGGAAGGAAGACTTGGCCACTTGAGAAAACACAAGAGCTTCAGAGCTCTCTCTGCTGGGAGCCTCAATATTTATCTTCTTCCTTATCCGTTATGGAAAAAAAATGAGAGAGACAAAATGGACTTTTTGGGTATTTAGTAAGCTTTGGTAGAAAATAGAGGGAATGGCTGGGTGGTATCAGGGTTGTGTGAGGGTGTGCGGAGGGCTTTGTATTAGCCTGTGGTCCAGAGGCCAGAATCCAGCTAGGCATCAGATTGGACAACAGCACTCTTTCAGTGAAAGAGTAAAGAGCCAGATGAGCAGAAACAGCTTCTCTGAGAAGGAGAAGAGGGGGGTCAGAGTGCTGAATATAGCCAGGGGCTCCACCCGAGAGCAGCAGCGTCCCAATAAATAACTATAAATATTGGCTGCTGCTGCAGTTTGCTTATCCTAACTCTTGTACCATCCCAAGTCCAAACACAATCTTGAAGGACTCACACAATTTCGAATGTGTGGCTCTCTGGTTTCTAGCTCACACTACCATTTGAAAAAGAATGTAGAGGGGATCCCTGGGTGGTGCAGCGGTTTGGCGCCTGCCTTTGGCCCAGGGCGCGATCCTGGAGACCCGGGATCGAATCCCACGTCGGGCTCCCGGTGCATGGAGCCTGCTTCTCCCTCTGCCTATGTCTCTGCCTCTCTCTCTCTCTCTGTGACTATCATAAATAAATAAAAATTTTAAAAAAAATTAAAAAAATAAAAAAATAAAATGAAAAAGAATGTAGAGAAATTATATTACAGAACATCTTTTTGTCTCCCTATGGTGAAATGGATTACTGACCCCTAAGTCTTTCTTTCTTCATTTAACTTTGGAGTGATAAACAAAAATGCTGACCTTAAAAAATGAATGGAGAAAATTGGGAGATCAGAATTCCAGAAAGATCTAGCCTTCATTCATGCCTGTACTAATTCTGTGTCCCTGTCCTGATTCTACCACATTATGCTCTTTAGGATGCCATGGGACTCTTCTTAAAATGTCAGCATTTATCATTTAACACCTTTTCTAAAATGCATGACTATTTTGGGGAAATAATTAAATCTCTGATCATTTATGTACACATAGAGGCCCAGAATCACTCCTTCTGACTGCTCATTCTTGTATAATACTGTAACAATAAATAGAGGAAATGCAGGATTTAGGCTGCAAGCGCATGCTCAGTTGGCACGGAGTTTGGTTTTGTTCTTTTTCTACAGAATCCTTTATATAGCTTATTCTGTTACTCATTTGGGATGTGTTTTCTTAAAATAGAGAACAACAAATTTTGGTGAAGAGCACTGGATTTTCACCTAAGGAAGTGTTGATCACAACTTGTCACTTTGGCACACTTTTCCATCAACTTCTGGTCCTCACTTATGGATGCCATTCTTGGTTAGGTCTCCTCCTACCCCTCTGGATGCTTCTTGTCAATCTCCTTTGCTCTATTGCCTCATCATCCCAACCTATAAATGCAGGGGGCTCTCCAGATTCATTCCTAAGGCTTTGCTGTTAATACTCCTTATTTGAACTCATCCAGTCCCCTTGCTCTTTGATCGTTCCCCAAATTGTACCGCCTGTCCCAACCTCCCCCACCCCCAACCTAGGCTCATTTCCTACTGCCTCTTCAGTGTACCGGCTTTGATATCTAAAAAAGCATCTCAAACCAGACATAGCCAAAATGAAATATTGGTTTCCGTTCCCCACAAATCTGTTCCTCCTGATGTCTTTTCGACATCAGTAAATGGAAGTCCATTCATGCAGTTGCATAGATCACACTCTCAGGCTTACCCTTAAATTTCTCTGAAGCCTCACATCGAGTCCATCAGAAAAACATGTTCCCTTAGCTGCAGGATTTAACTAGGCTCTCAACACTCCTGCCCTTCCCCACTATGTGTCCAGTTTGTACCATCAACAGCAGTGGGTCTGTCACTCTGCCTCCTTTGCTCAGCTCTATCCCGTTACAGTCTGTACACAAAAGCCAGAATGATTCTTTGAATATGTAAGTTGGGGATCCCTGGGTGGCGCAGCGGTTTGGCGCCTGCCTTTGGCCCAGGGCGCGATCCTGGAGACCCGGGATCGAATCCCACGTCGGGCTCCCGGTGCATGGAGCCTGCTTCTCCCTCCTCCTGTGTCTCTGCCTCTCTCTCTCTCTGTGACTATCATAAATAAATAAAAAAAAATTTAAAAAAAAAAAGAAATGAATATGTAAGTTGTATCATGTTTTACTTTGACTCAAACTCTCCACTGACTTCTCAACTCACTTGAAATAAACTCTTATGGACAAAGGGGATTAAGACCACACCTATCATTATGAGCACTCAATAATATATAGAATTATTGAATTATTGTATTGTACACCTGAAACTAACATTACACTGTTAATTATACTTCAACAAAAATTTTTTAAAAAATTTTATGGTCCTGTGAATTCAGCCACTTATTTCCTTTCTGAGGCCGACTCTTACCATTTTCCTCACCACCTACTCTAGTCTAGCCCAGCCGATCTCCCTGCTGTTCCTTTAACATGTTCTCACCTCAGGAACTTTGCGCTCACTGTTTGCACTCCCTGAAATTTTTTACTCAAAGAACATGCCTTTTCCTTTAGGTCACATAAGTCTCTGCTCAAATGTCACCTTATCAGAGACACCTTCCCTGACCAATCTCTGTAAAGTGGAACTTCTGCCCCTTCCCCCTCTATTTCTTCCCCTCTTCTATTACCCTATAAGCCTTATTTCCATCTGTATATACTTCTTACTTACCTGCTTATTGTCCACCTCCCTCGTGAGAATGTCAGATCCCTGAGAACAGGCACCACGAGTGTTTATTCACTGATTGATCTGCAGTGCTTACAGCAGTGCTGTTTCATGGTGGTCAATCAATCAATCAATCGGCCCATATTACTTTTTATATGTTTCAGTCATGGGATTCTTACGTGAAGATAAAGAAAGATCAATGGAAAAGAGAACTGAGGAAAATCAGAAACCCAATCTTGGAAAAAGAGATTTTTTTTTTTTCCTTTGAGCTTTGCTCCTCGACTATGGCAACATCTGGGAGCTTAGCTTACTAGAAATGTAGGTTTGGGGACTCATCTCAAACCTAAAGAATAGACTCTTTAGTTAAATGAGTTAAGTTGAAACAGAAGTTGATTTTAATTTTTCCAGGCCTCAGTGGTGTTATTTGATCCATTTCTGTGGGCATCTGGATGACTGAGTGATAGCCGTGTGGACTTCTTAGCACCCTGGACCAGGTATGCACTTCAACATTGGGTGAGGCCCAGAAATCTGAATTCTAACAAGGTTCCTGAGTAATCTGTATGGACAACTGAGTGAGCAGCTTTGCCCTAGAGTCCTACAGATACATCTCTATCTTTCTTCAATGAGATATCTGTCCTATCTGAACAAGATTGCAACTTGCCTTATATCTGACACTAAGTGTCCTTCTGTATTGTCTGCTTTCCAGACCTTGTGATTTATAAATGGCTGATAAATGAGAAAAGTGACTTGCATTGGGGAACCTAATAAGACCAGGCACCCTGCTGCCATTCAATTTTTGACATGGGAAAGACCCCACCCAGGAGAGTATGCGGAGGGAGAATTGTCACTCACAAGATCATAGTCTTCTGTCAAGAGGCAGGCTGCCAATTTGAGCCAAAACAAGAGTCCACTGAGAATCACCACAGGCAAAACCTTTCCACTGGGTGATCTGAGAAGTCAGGTACTTTGTGAAACAAAGCTTAACATTCAAATAGGCAGAAGGGAGTCAGTATGGTTGCATTTACATTTTACCTTATTCTTCCGTTGAGGTATCTTACAAAAAGCATCCTCTCTTCTGATAGCTGCTGTAATTTGTATATTTTTATCTTGTCATCATTCAAATTTGGTTTGCTAAATTCTGAACTTCCCTGACAGGCTGGTGGTGCAGTGTCAGAAAATAGCATTTCATACTTATCTGAGATGGGGATTTGAGTGCATGTGATTAATTGGAAAGTGCCCTTAGAAGAAGGGGAGTAAGAAAAGTAGGATGGGACAAGGGAAGAAGCCATGCACAGATGTGGGTTCAGCTCAAGTTTAGACTCAGCCTAATCCCACAGGGAGCTCTGGAGCATGCAAGGCACCAGAGACTATATCCCACCGTGAGTCAGAGGTTGATCATTTTTACCTTCTTGTGAGTCAGCTGCAAGCTGTCTCCAGAAATTATGTGGACTTCCTTAGCACCCTGGACCAGGTATGCACTTCAGCATTGGGTGGGGCCCAGAAATCTGAATTCTAACAAGGTTCTTGAGTAATCTGTTTTTGCACAATAGAGTGAGAAGCTTTGCCCTAGAATCCTACAGATACACCTCTATCTTTCCTCAAAGAGATACCTGTCCTATCTGAACAAGATTGCAACTTGCCTCATATCTGACACTTGAGTGTCAGTCTAGTGAACTCCTAGACATTTACCCATGAGGGAACACTCATAGACCGTGGGCAAGTCTCAGAAAAGGAGAGTAGTAGGGAGCTGTAAGCAACTAACACTCACAGCAGTTGATGGATCTGTCTACCGCAGGCATTAACAACTATCCATCCATACACCTTTTATGAGGAGTAGTTCTTTCATGTAGATTGGAAATCTGCCTGGTGATTACTTGCAAAGAAAAACATTCTTTTAATTTTAGATATTAACATCTTTAATTACCATTTGCTATTTCGAATGTAGTGTTAATTATTAATTCATTTAATTCTAATAACAACTGAGTTGTGTGTTATTGCTATTCTTCATTGATGAAAAATTGTTGCAGTAAAAGCTTAAAAAGTTTGCCTAAAGTATACAACGGAGTTCCACTAGAGTTTAGGCAGTCTAGCTCCAGACTCTTTATTTGTAGCCACTAGACTATGAGACACCAGCTGGATGACCACCACTTTGAGAGGAGGCATGGCACCATAAAGCCTCGCTTAGTGCTAACAATGTAGGTGCCCATTTTATGTTGGCTAAATGAGCCAAAATGAACCAAATGATCCAAAAGAAACAATATTGGATAAAAATATGAATCCCTTTGATCTTGTACACATCAGCTTTTGCTATACAACAAAAGATCCCCAAATTTAGTGGTTTAAAACAGGAAACGGTAATTTATTTCTTCGTTCTGTGCGTGAGCAATTCAGGCTGGGAACAGCCTTGCAGTTCTGTTCTTGATGGGCATCCTGTGGTCAGCTGCTGATTATGTAGCAGTTGCACCTCTTGGACTGGTTGTCTAAAAGCAGGAGTGATGTTCTCAAGTGAGCCATGTGTGTCTCATCATCTCACTGGCTACCCTGGGCTTGCTGACCTGGCATCTTGGGAGTATCTCAACAAGAACAAAAATACATAAGGAGTCTTAAAGCCTAGACTAAGAATTGGCACACTATCACTTCTTTGGCATTATTTTGGCCAAAACAAGTCACAAGGCCACCTCAGATTCAAAGGTTGAAATTGACTTCATATTTTGATGGGAAGACATTCATAGTCACATTGCAAAGGGGCAAGGAAACTGAGAAAGGGATTATTCATTACCATTTTCACTATTACGAGAAATCTCATTGTGTACCTGTTTGTTACATGTAAATATGCAATAGAACCCTTTGGTCACACTTAGTGTTTTCTTTTACATATAAAATATTGATGATGCTAGATTAAGAAATTTAGAAACCAAATCACTACTGTTATTTAGTTAACAAAAATCAATGTACACATCTGAAACAAGAAGTCTGCTCCTTGATGTTCCTTTTTTCTTTTTCCTCCAAAAATATAAAAATATCTTATCAGTAACTCTACAGTCCTATAGTAAATATTTTAAGCAAGGTTAAAGTAGATTTAAATGCTACACAATGAAATTTGAGTCTCCCATCTACCCCATTCTACTACCTTGTCTTACTCCAAAAAGTGACCAATGTCAAAAGACATGTGTGTTTCCAGACATTGTCTCCCTGAATGGGAGTCATACTATACATACTGTCCTCCACTTTGCTTTTACACTTAGCACTGTATCTTGAAGACATTTCTCTACAGCATGAGTAGTTTTAGCTCATTTTTAAAAAAATAGTGTAGTAGTCCCTCTGAAGTGCAAGGATATACCATAGATGAATTTACTTATTCCCTTGTAGATAGTTACTTTTACTGCTTCCAGCATTTCTGGTCTCCTAGACAATGACAAGGAGTGTATTCTTTTGCATATTCCTTTGGATTCATTTATGAGAGAATATTTAGGAAAAATTCAAGAAGTAGAATTTATGGGTTAAACATGGTCTTTTAAAATAAAAAAAATTGATTAAATTAACTGGAGTGAGGGTGTGCAAAGTTTACCAATTTTAGACTCCTATAAAATAGTGCATGCATATAAGGTTTTTCTACAGCTCACAGACAGTACAGATAGTCCTTGACTTACAATCTTTAAATTTATGGTTTTTCAACTTAGCAATGGTGCAAAAGCAATATGTGTTCAGTAGAAACTATACTTCAGATTCTAAATTTTGATCTTTTCCTGGGCTAGTGATATTTGTAAGATACTCTCTTGTGATGCTGGGCAGCAACAGCCACAGTCCTAGTCATCATGTGATCATGAGAGTAAACAACCAATACACTTAGGACCATTCTATTTTTCACTTTCAGTAGATTCAAAAACCTAATAAGATATTCAACACATTTTTTACTGAGAGAGAGAGAGTGAGAGAGCACGAGAGCGCATGCAAGTGATAGAGGGAAGAGGAAAAGAGAGAGAGAGAATCTTCAGCAGGCTCCATGCCTCGCATGATTCTGAGATGAAGACCTGAGCCAAAATCAAGAGTTAGACACCTAATCGACTGAGCCACCCAGGCACCCCTCAACACTTCATTATTAAATAGGCTTGGACTTAGATGACTTTGCCCAACTGTTGGCTAATGTAAGTGTTTTGAGTACATTTAAGGTAGCCTAGGTTAAGCTATGTTATTTGGTAGGTTAGATATATTAAATGCATTTTCCACTTAGGATATTTTCAACATATGATGGATTTATCTGGATGTAATCTCATTGTAAGTTGAGGAATATATGTATAAATTAGTAAATATTAACATTTTTATCACTGTTCAACTATTCTAATTTTAGAGGTATGGTCACATGATTGCTTAATTTGTATTTCTTTAAAATAAGTGAGGTTGTGTATCTTTCCAAAATTTATAGACAGTTTATATTTAATTTTGTTAAATGCTTGTTCATATTTTAAACTCATTTTAGTATTGTGTTATTGATCTTTTAAGAAAAAGCTTATATAAAGCTTTCATTTATTTTGGTAAGAGCACTTAAGATCTACCTTTTTTTAAAAAAAATACTTTATATATTTATTCATGAGATACACAGAGAGAGAGAGGCAGAGACACAGGCAGAGGGAGAAGCAGGCTCCCTGTGGGGAGTCTGATGTGGGACTCAATCCCAGGACCCCAGGATCCACCCAAGTGTCCCTAAGATCTACCCTTTTAACAAAGTTTTTTTTTTTTTTAAAGATTTTATTTATTTATGAGAGACACAGAGAGATAGAGAGAGAGACAGAGACACAGCCAGAGGGAGAAGCAGGCTCCATGCAGGGAGCCTAACGTGGGACTCAATCCTAGGTCTCCAGGATCATGCCTTGGGCTGAAGGCGATGCTAAACCACTGAGCCACCCGGGCTGCCCAACAAATTTTTAAGTATATGTTATTGTTGACTATAGGTACAATGTTATACAGCAGGTCTTGAGGATTTACTTATGTTGCTTAGTTGCTTAACTGGTATGTATATATATATATTTTTTTTTTTTCTAAAACTGAAAAGCATGTATTGTGTCTTTTGCATGATCATCTGGATTTAATCTGAGATCACAGTCTAATTCTTATTCATAAGCCAATTTTTCTGCACTGAACAGAGTACTGCTACCTCAGTCAGTATTTTTTGGTTTGCCACCCCCTCACTCCCCAGCACCCCCTTCACTCCCACCCCTACCCCCCATCCTGCTCGGCTCCTTCTCCTGTAGGGTTCCGATGGTTCTGTTTGCATCAGTCTTAACAAGAGGTATGCCTGTTCTCACTCGTGCAGAAAACATTGTTCCAGATTCAATCCACTGTGTTTATGTCCCCCCATGTAGTTTTTAAGGTTATTTATTTAAATGTCTAATGTATTTTATTGTAACAGACATTGTTTTGCCAACATTGCCTATTTCAGTGGCACTTTACAATCTAGTTTAAAAAGGAAAATAAAACATTTTAAATAGAAAAAATTCTATATATATATATATATTACGTTTTCTTTATCTATCTGTTAATGAATATTCAAGTCAGTAGCTTGTTGCTTCTTATCTTGGAGTAGTATTTCATTGTATTTTCCTACTGAAATTTGTTAATCTGTTCACCTGTTGATGGACACATGGAACATTTTGTATTGTGTTTCATTGTGAGCTAGGTTGCTATGAACATTCTTGCACAAGTTATTTTTGTGCACATGCTTATTTATTCTTGATATCTACTTAAGAAAGGAATATCTAAGTCAAGGGTAGATTTATTTTTAACTTTATTAAGAAATACTAATTTCCAAAGACTGCCATTTCCTATTCCCATTAGCAATGCATGAGATTTCCAGATGCCTCACAAATCAACACTTAATATTTTCAATCTTTATAATTTTAGATATTTTGACGTGTGCAAGAAATGTGTCTCCTTGTGATTTTGTTTTGCATTTAGTTGACAATTAATGAAGTTGATCATTTTTTTCATGTGTCTTTTTGGCTTATTGCCTATCTTTTGTGAAATGTTTTTTGAAGCTTATTTTCTATTTTAAAGGAGGTCACCTTAGTTTACTATTTATTTGTAGAGACTCTATTTATTCAGAATATGAAACTTTTCTCATATATAAGCGTTGCACATATTTTCTCCCAATCTATGATTTACCTTTTTATTTTCATAATGGTGTCATTTTTGAATAGCAGAAGATTTTAGTTTTTGTAATATTTTCTTGTGAATTTGTTTCTCTTGTGGTATTTTTATGTCCTTTATAAAAAATCTGTTTCCTCCTCTTCTATGATTTATTTCAAGTTAATTTTTTGTATGGTATGGGTCATAGATACTTTTTTTCTATATAGACATTCAGTTCCAGTACCATTTGTTGAAAGGCTTTCCCATTAAGTTGACTAGATATCTTGGTTCTATTTTTGAGCTTTCTATTTTATTCCATGTTATATTGGTCTATTCTTACAAAAGAGTCACACTGCATAAATCACTGTCACCTCTTAGTAAATCTTAAAATCATGCAGTTTAATTCATTTAAAAAAACTACTTGAGAGAGAGAGTGCATGGGTGTTAAGAGGGGTAGAAAGACTCTCAAGTAGACTCCCCACTGAGCATTGAGTCTGATGTTGGGGCTCAAGATCTCAATACCCTGAGATCATGACCTGAGCCCAAATCAAGAGTCAGACATAACCAACTGAGCCACCCGGGCACCCCTAATTCCTTTGATTTTATTGTTCTTCCAAATTGTTTTGCTATTCTAGATATTTTAGAGCTTCATATGGATTTTGAAATCAGCTTATCAATTTCTACAAGAAAGATTCCTAAAATTTTAACTGTGATTGCTATAGATCAATTTGTGGAGAATTGATATCTCAATAGTTTTGAATCTTTCAAGCCATGAACACATTATTTCTCTCCACTATTTAAATCTTTAATTTCTCACATCAGTATTTTGGTGAAGTTTTGCATGTCATTAACTTAAATTTATTCCTAGAATTTGATTTTTGATGCTACATAAATAGAATTGTTTTAAATTATATTATCAGTTGAAAAAGTTCTATACTTAATTTGCTAAGAGGTTTAATTATACATGGGTGTCAAATAATGTCAAATGATTTTATTTATTTAGATGGTCATATTTTTTACTAAGTTAATATAGTACATTATATTCATTGCTTTTCAAATGTTAATTGAACTTTGTATTCCTTAGATAATCTCTACTTGGTCATGATTGAAATCAATTTACTAAAACTTTGTGAAGCATATTTGTGTTTGGGTTAATAATAAATATTAGTCTGTAATTCTTTTCATGTTTTCATAGCAGGGTTATGCTGGCCTCTTAAATTAGAGTATCACCAATTATACATATAATTAATTATATAATATTAACATTATATTTGTATATTAATTACATATTATATATCAATTACATATAATATATTCACACATTTATCAATATATAACATCATTAATATTATGTTAATTATATATGTATTTTGAAGAGACAAATTGAAGAAGGAAAAATCTAATCCTAAAAGATAACATGTAAGTTGATATTGCTTGTAAATTTGAATACTTTATATTTAATTACTTCACTACGTTTTGTCTATGTAAGTATTTACGTTTGCATTTAAGCATATACTAATTTAATATATAAGGCCTAAAGCTTCATATAATAATTAAACAATTTTATTTTTGCAATTTGAATTCTCACACAAAAAGTATAAATTAGACATGGTAAAACAATCATTTATTCTCACCTCTTAACATTGTTACAGTTGAATGCCTTTTCTCTACCCTTTGCTCCTTGACCCCAATTAGGAAAAAAAAAATCCCTGAAAAATAGAGAAAATCTTGTTTTGTTTTGTTTTTTTAAGAAAGCATCAAGTAAATATTATGACCCTTCTCAATACTGTGAAGACTTGAGCAAGGTGGGAGGCAACATAAATGCTCCCTGACACTTGACATCATAGCGTTCTCTGGAGCCACAAATCCTGCATTCTAAGCATCATCTGCCTAAAAGGCTCGTCCAAATATCCATTGGCTATGGTGATGTGATTCTGGACCACAGAGGGTTCAAAAAAGAGACAAAGAATTTCCTTTGGAACTCAGGTTCAACCACAGATTTTAGGGTAGGTAAGGAAATCAAATAAGCACAGAAAGCAATTGCAGACAAGCTTCAGATTTTTCCCCACTACAGCATTCAACATTGAAATACAAGGAACAAAGTTCTAAGGGATAAAAATATAGCATCAAGGATTTGTGCCCAGTTATATTTTATTCAACTATAAAGGCAATACAGAGACATGTTTAAGCATGCAGTATTGGAGATCAGAATAATTATAAGCTTAGGTTATGAAAAAATATCAGGTCAATCTAGAATAAATCCAAGTTTAAAATCAGGAATGAAGAGGAAAAAAAGAAATCATGATAAAAAGAAGAGTGATAGGCCCTGAATCCTCTAAACTTTAAAATTAAGATCAAATAATAACCATTATATTGATCATAAAACTTTTGACAAAGTAAATATATAAATGCTAAATATATATTTATACTATGTAAATACCAAAGACTGGGAAGGGAGTTTGAAGAGGATATACTATTTTTCTTATTTTTCAGAATAGGAAGTTCATGGATCTTGTCTAAATTTGAAACAAGGTTAAAAAAATTCTCTAACATTGTAAAGTATCTCTAATCTAATATATTGATCTTTTGGCAATTAAGTCAGGTGATGAAGCAACATTTATCTGAAGCTCAATATTTTGTATATATTTTTTTGGAGTTCGATTTGCCAACATATAGTGCTCATCCCATCAAGTGCCCCCCTCAGTGCCTGTCACCCAGTCACTGCATCCCTCTGCCCACCTCCCCTTCCACTACCCCTTGTTTATTTCCAGAGTTAGGAGTCTCTCATGTTCTGTCAGCCTCTCTGATTTTTTCTACTCATTTTCTCTCTTTCCCCTATAATCCCTTTCACTATTTTTTTATATTCCCATATGAGAGAAACCATATAATGTTTGTCCTTCTCTGATTGACTTATTTCACTCAGCATAATACCCTCCAGTTCCATCTACATTGAAGCAAATGATGAGTATTCGTCATTTCTAATGGCTGAGCAATATCCCATTGTATATATAGACCAATCAACTTTATCCATTCATCTTTTGAGGACACTGAGGCTCCTTCCACAGTTTGGCTATTGTGGACATTGCTGCTATAAACATTGGGGTGAAGGTGTTCTGGCGTTTCACTGCATCTGTATCTTTGGGGTAAATCCCCAGCAGTGCAATTGCTGGGTCATAGGGTAGCTCTATTTTTAACTCTTTGAGGAACCTCCACAGTTTCCAGAGTGGCTGCACCAGTTCACATTCCCACCAACAGTGTAAGAGGGTTCCCCCTTCTCCACATCCTCTCCAACATTTGTTGTTTCCCATCTTGTTAATTTTCCCCATTCTCACTGGTGTGAGGTGGTATCTCATTGTGGTTCTGATTTGTATTTACCTGATGGCCAGTGATGCGGAGCATTTTCTTATGTGCATGTTGGCCATGTCTATGTCTTCCTCTGTGAGATTTCTGTTTGTGTTTTTTGTCCATTGCATAATTGAATTGTTTATTTGCTGTTGAGTTTAATAAGTTCTTTATAGATCTTGGATACTAGCCCTTTATCTGACAGGTCATTTGCCAATATCTTCGCCCATTCTGTAGGTTGTCTTTTAGTTTTGTAGACTGTTTCTTTTGCTGTACAGAAGCTTTTTATCTTGATGAAGTCCCAATAATTCATTTTTGCTTTTGTTTCATTTGCCTTCATAGATGTATCTTGCAAGAAGTTGCTGTGGCCAAGTTCAAAAAGGGTGTTGCCTGTGTTCTCCTCTAGGATTTTGGTGGATTCTTGTCTCACATTTAGATCTTTCAACCATTTTGAGTTTATCTTTGTGTATGGTGTAAGAGAATGGTCCAATTTCCTTCTTCTGCATGTGGCTGTCCAATTTTCTCAGCATCATTTATTGAAGAGACTTTCCTTTTTCCAGTGGATAGTCTTTCCTGCTTTGTCAAATATTAGTTGACCATAGAGTTTAGGGCCCATTTCTGGATTCTCTATTCTGTTCCATTCTCTATTCTGATCTATCTGTCTGTTTTTGTGCCAGTACCATACTGTCTTAATTATCACAGCTTTGTAGTATAACTTGAAATCCAGCATTGTGATGCCTCCAGCTCTGGTTTTCTTTTTCTATATTCCCCTGAGTATTCGGGTTCTTTTCTGATTCCACACAAATCTTAAGATTATTTGTTCCAACTCTGTGAAGAAAGTCCATGGTATTTTGATAGGGATTGCATTGAATGGGTAATTGCCCTGGGTAGCATAACATGTTCACAAAATTAATTCTTCCAATCCAAGAGCTTGTAATATTTTTCCTTTTCTTTATGTCTTCCTCAATTTCTTTCAGAAGTGTTCTGTTGTTTTTAGGATATAGATCCTTTACCTCGTTGGTTACGTTTATTCCTAGGTATCTTATGCTTTTGGGTGCAGTTGTAAATGGGATTGACGCCTTAATTTCTCTTTCTTCAGTTTCATTGTTAGTGTATAGAAATGCCACTGATTTCTGGGCATTGGTTTTGTATCCTGCCACATTGTCAAATTGCTGTATGAGTTCTAGTAATCTTGGGATGGAGTCCTTTGGGTTTTCCATGTACAGTATCATGTCATCTGTAAAGAGGGAGAGTTTGACTTCTTCTTTGCCAGTTTGAATGCCTTTTATTTCTTTTTCTTGTCTGATTGCTGAGGCTTGGACTTCTAGTACTATGTTGAATAAAATTGTGAGAGCAGACATCCCTGTCTTGTTCCTGAGCTTAGGGGAAAGGCTCTCAGTTTTTCCCTATTGAGAATGATATTTGCTGGGCTTTTCATAGATGGCTTTTAAGGTGTTGAGGAATGTTCCCTCTATCCCTACACTCTGAAGAGTTTTGATCAGGAATGGATGCTGTATTTTGTCGAATGCTTTCTATGCATCTATTGAGAGGATCATAAGGTTCTTGATTTCTCTTGCTGATATTATCTATCACGTTGATTGTTTTATGAGTGTTGAACCAGACCTTGCATCCCAGGGATAAATCCCACTTGGTCGTGGTGAATAATCTTCTTAATGTACTGTTGGGTCCTATTGGCTAGTATCTTGTTGAGAATTTTTGCATCTGTGTTCATCAGAGATATTGGTCTATAATTCTCCTTTTTGTTGGGGTCTTTGTCTGGTTTTGGAATCAAGGTAATGCTGGCCTCATAAAACTAGTTTAGGAGTATTCTGTTCCTTTCTATCCTTCAAAACAGCTTTAGTGGAATAGGTCTTATGTTTTCTTTAAACGTTTGATAGAATTTGCCTAGGAAGCCATCTGGCCCTGAACTTTTGTGTCTTGGGAGGTTTTTGATGAATGCTTAAATTTCCCCACTGCTTATTGGCTGGTTCAGGTTTTCTATTTCTTCCTGTTCCAGTTTTGGTAGTTTGTGCTTTTCCAGAAATGCATCCATTTCTTCTAGATTGCCTAATTTGTTGGTATATAGCCACTCATAATACATTTTTAAAATTGCATTTCCTTCCAATCCGTTCTGATTTCTCCTCATTCATTCATAATTTTATTAATTTGAGTCTTTTCTCTTTTCTTTTTAATAAGGCTAGCTAATGCTTTATCTTATTAATTCTTTCAGAGAACCAACTCCTGGTTTTGTTGATCTCTTCTACAGGTCTTCGAAAGTCTATTTCGTTGAGTTCTGCTAGAATCTTTATCATCTCTCTTCTGCTGCCTGGTGTAGGTTTTATTTGCTGTTCTTTCTCCCGTTCCTTTACATGCAAGGTTAGCTTGTGTATTTGAGTTTTTTCCAATTTTTTGAGGGATGCTTGTATTGCGATGTATTTCCCTCTTAGGACCGCTTTTCTTGTATCCCAAAGATTTTGAACCATTGTATCTTCATATTCATTAGTTTACATGAATCTTTTTAATTCTTCTCTAATTTCCTGGTTGACACTTTCATCTTTTAGTAGGATGCTCTTTAACCTCCATGTGTTTGAGTTTCTTCCATAGGATGCTCTTTAACCTCCATGCGTTTGAGTTTCTTCCAAATTTCTTCTTGTGACTGAGCTCTAGTTTCAAAGCATTATGGTTTGAAAATATGCAGGAGACAATCCCAATCTTTTGGTATCAGTTAAGACCTGATTTGTGACCCAGTATGTGGTCTATTCTGGAGAAAGTTCCATGTACACTTGAGAAGAATGTGTATTCATTTGCATTTGGATGTAAAGTTCTGTATGTATCTGTGACATCCATCTGGTCCAGTGTATCATTTAAAACTCTTGTTTCTTTGGTGATGTTGTGCTTAGAAGATGTATCATTTGCAGAAAGCTACTATTAGTGTGTTATTATCTAAGGATCTCTTTACTTTGGTTATTAATTGATTGATATACTTGGCAGTTCCCACATTAGGGGCATAAATATTCATTATTGTTAGGTCTTCTTGTAAGATAGAACCTTTAAGTATGCTATAGTGTCCTCTTCATCTCTTTCTATAGTCTTTGGAATAAACTTTATCTGATATGAGGATTGCTACCTTAGCTTTCTTTTGAGGACCATTTGAATGGTAAATTGTTCTTCAACCTTTCATTTTCAGGCTGGAGGTGTCCTTAGGTCTAAAATGAGTCTCTTATAGACAGCAAATAGATGGGTCTTGCTTTTTTATGCAGTCTGGAATACTGCATCTTTTAATGGGATCATTTAGCCCATTCACGTTCAGAGGTACTATTGAAAGATATGAATTTAGTGTCATCGTAATACCTATTCAGTCCCTGTTTTTGTGGATTATTTCTTTGGGCTTCCTCTTTCTTTTACAGAGTCCCCCTTAATATTTCTTGCAGAGCCAGTTTGGTAGCCACATATTCTTTTAGTTTCTGCCTATCTTGGAAGCTCTTTATCTCTCCCTCTATTCTTAATGAGAGCCTTTCTGGATAGAGTATTCTTGGCTACATGTTCTTCTCATTTAGGACCCTCAATATATCCTGCCAGCCCTTTATGGCCTGCCAAGTCTCTGTGGAGAGGTCTGCTGTTAATCTAATATTTCTCCCCATATAAGTTAAGAATTTCTTGTCTCTTGCTGCTTTAAGGATTTTCTCTTTATCTTCGTAATTCGTAAGTTTCACTATTAAATGTCAAGGTGTTGAACGGTTTTTATTGAGTTTTTTTTGGGGGGGAACCTCTTTATCTCCTGGATCTGAATTCCAGTTTCCCTCTCCAAATTAGGGAAGTTCTCAGCTATGATTTGTTCAAATATTCTTTCTGACACTCTGGCCCTCTTGGTGCTCTCTGGAACCTGCATCATATGTAGATTTTCCTTCTGAGGCTATCATTTATTTCCCTTAATGTTTCCTCATGGTATTTTAATTGTTTTTCTTTTTTACCTCAGCTTCCTTTCTTGTCATCAACTTGTCTTCTATGTCACTCACTCTTTTTTCTCCGTCATTAACCCTCATCGTTAGGACCTCCAGTTTGGATTGCAGCTCATTTAATTGATTTTTAATTTCATCCTGATTAGATCTAAATTTTGCAGTCATGAAGTCTCTTGAATCCTTTATGCTTTTTTCCAGAGCCACCAGTAGCTTTATAATTGTGCTTCTGAGTTGGCTTTCTGACATCGAATTGTAATCCATATCCTGTAACTCTGTGGCAAAGAGTACTGTTTCTGATCCCTTCTAGTCGTTTTGCTCAGTGCAAAGTGGCTATATGAGTGGGTTGCATCAAGAATATCAATCACGACCTAAGTAAATTTCACCCTGGATGATTCTGATGAGGTCAGAGGCCAGAAAATGAAAACAAAGATCAGAATGAAATAAAACAAAAGGACCACTAAGGTTCGAAAACAAATTTTAAAACAAAGTAGTAAAATATAAAAGGCCAAGAATCCCAATGAAAGAAGGAAAAAAAAAAGAAAAAAGAAAAAAAAGAATAGAAAAAAAGCAAAAGGAAAAAGGGAAAAAAAAAAGAGAAACAAAAGGGAGGGGACTGAAAGATGGTGGTGATGATGAAGTGGTAGTGGAGGGGGAATGTAGTCTACCTGAGGGGTCCTTAGAGGGTAATCTTCTTGGTTCTGAGTGTATTAAGTCCTGTATGTTAGATGATGCTCAGTCCCAAATTTATATAAACCAGGAATACTTGTAGAGGGCCCCAACATTGACCACCAAAACAGAAATGAGATAAAAGAAGGGGGCAGAATGGGAATGATGAGAATATATAATCTCACAGAGTGAACTAGCATAGTGTTCCACTTAGTTCTGGGTGCATGCTGGTCATGTTTTAGAAGGTATTAACTTCCACCATTGTAGAACGAAATGAGGCAGAGAAAACAAAAAACACAAAATAAAACAAAAAAACATTTCTCATATATCTCCCAAAATTAAGTTGAGTGTTTTGAAGGGAGTCTAGAAGTGGAATATATATCTAGGACCTGTAACCGTAGAAATATGAAAGTCAAAAAGGAAGAAACTCAAAAATGAAGAGGTGGGAAAAGTGAAAAAAATTAGAAATTTTTTGTCTGATATAAAAATGAGTTGTATTGGATAAAAAAGGAGGGGTGCCCTCTAGTTCTATATACTGTAAATCCCTGGACTTCCCCTGGAGCTTTCCATCGCTTCTTGGTCAAGAACTTGCTCCCCCCTGTCCTTCCAGCTGGTCTTCTGGGGGAGGGGTGGGCTGTGCTGAGTCTCAGGTGTGTGCACCTGGGGGAGCTGCCCTGCCCCCTGCTGATGCCTGGCTCAGTGGGAGCTGTTGACCCCATGAGGCCTCTGTTCCCTGGTTGCCCCACCTCTCTCAGGCACAGGGTGACACAAGGAGGAACAACAACACTGGCGGCGGCCATGTCTACAGCTCTGGAGTCAGCTCCCGCAGTAACTACCATAGTCTCCCAGTACCCTCTGGCCTGGATGCTCCTGAGGCAGCATGGATGCACTGACCTGCACAGCTTGGGGGCATCTGGTGGCAGGAGAGTCCCTGCTGTTCTGTGCTCTCTCCGCTTCCATCTGTCCTGGGGGGAGCACAGGATTCTAGGCTGTGTCCCCCAGCGCCCTGGATTCCAGGCCCTGTGCTGCTGGAATTGTGCTCCTGGGGCCATGGCTCCCGAAAGCAGCAGGGTGCAGCCCCCTCCGCCTGGAGCCCCCACCTGACCAACTGGCTTCTCCCCAAAACCCTGCAGGGCACCCGCTCTGGCCCTTTACAGAGATTGGCCCACTTTCTCCTGGCAGGCACTTCCTCTGTTAGTGACCCCGGGAAACTGGAGGCTCCACTGCCCCTCCTGCGGTTCTGCCTGATTTCCCTGCTAAGTGCCTTTCCATCTGGGAAGAATCCAGTGCAGATTTTTTAAAGTTCCTGCTTCCCCGGGGCTGGGCTTCCCTGTCCCGGAGGCCTTTGCCATGGCCTTAGCCCGGATCCTCACTGGGCCCCTCCCCTACTTGATTCTTTTTAATTTTTTTCTGCCTTCCTACCTTGTTAGAAGCAAAAACCCTTCTCTCTATAGCATTCCAGCTGTTCCTTCTTTAAATCTCAGGTCAAATTCATAGGTTTTCATGATGGTTTGAAAGTTATCTAGGTAAGTTGGTAGAGCCAAGTGAGGTGAGGACCCTGCTCCTCCACCATCTGGCTCTGCCCTCTATTCCTTAATTTCTTTTTTTTTTTTTAAATTTTTATTTATTTATGATAGTCACACACAGAGAGAGAGAGAGAGGCAGAGACATAGGCAGAAGGAGAAGCAGGCTCCATGCACCGGGAGCCCGACGTGGGATTCGATCCCGGGTCTCCAGGATCGCGCCCTGGGCCAAAGGCAGGCGCCAAACCGCTGCGCCACCCAGGGATCCCTATTCCTTAATTTCAATGCAGTTTCCCCCCTTCCTTTTGGTTAAATGTAATTAAATTTTAATTAAAAGTCTAAATAAGTGTAGCATTGTAGTGTGTTAACCACTTTTCTAAGATAATTTACATTTACTCATCTATCATTTATTATTTAGATGGATGTATTTATGTAGACATCCCTAAATACTGGTCCTTAAGTGTGGACAATGATTATTTTTGAGTAGTAAGATATGGAGTAATTTTAAAAATATTTTCTTGTATATTTTTGAATTGTCAGATTTTTATAATACTTATATAATATTTACATTACTTATATATAAAATCATCCTAAGAATTCATTATGAAAATTAAATTAAATGATATGACTTAAAAATACAAGCTGAAGGTTACAATTGTCAAAGACTCTAAAAATATGTATGTATAAAATAATACTCGTAGATAAATGACAAAGGGCAAAAACAAAAGGTAAAATGTCATTGATCAATACATTAAAAATAAATAGTGCACTCCTTAATGCACTTGATATAATGAACACTGGGTTTTACATACAACAAATGAATTACTGAACTCTATATCTGAAACTAATGATACACTATATGTTAACTAATAGATTTAAATAAAATAAGTTATAAAAAATAAAAATAATAGTGCAGATTCTCTGGTAATCAAAGAAAATCAAATTCAAATCAACTTGTCTTTCTCTTTTTAACCTGTTTTTAAAGAAGTATTGAGCTGGTCTTCTCACAATCTGGTGGTGGAAGTATATATATATATATATATATATATATATATATATATATGAAGTATAAATTGATATAACTTATCTAAAATGCAATTTGGCAACATTTGTCTGAGTTTTAAAAATATTCATAATCTTCCACAACTTCAGGAACTTGAGCCTGTAAAAATATGTAAATGTAAACAGGCACTTATAAAAATAGATGATAGTTCTGTATTTCACTGTTATTTCTAGAGGAAAATAAGAAATAATCTAAAAGTCCAATAATAGAACATTAGTGTCTATGAGAAATAGTAGTTTCCACTTATCAAGCTTCCATAACTTGTCCACTTTTATCAAGGGCTTTCCATACATGATCTCACTTTATCTTTATAATGACACAGGGAATAAGGGCTTTTTACATTTTGCATTTAAGGGATTGCCCATCTGAGAGTTTAGGAAACATAGTGGAGATTACCAAATTCATATGTGGTAAGATTTGGATTCAATGTCTAAAAATTAATATTCTTCGATAGTATGTACTTCCTTCCTTTACATTAATATTGGGCATCCACTTTAAATGAGGGTTTAATTTTGTTGAGTCATCATTAAATTGACCTATCAAAAATGCTGGTTAAGTGTAAATGTCATTTTATTAAAGTTTGGTTATAGATAGCTAAAGACTTGAAAAAATTAAGTGTCAACTTTGGTTCTGAATTCCTCATGTTGGGAGCTTGGAAGTTGCTATTTTATTCTAAGAGCAAGTAAAAAGTTGCAGACTGAATAATCAACAACTTTTCTTGGATTTATAGCAGGATCTGAGGGGAAGACACAGGGTGAACTGCTACCTTCAAGATTGGAGAGACAGGCAGGCTGCTACAAGGAGTCATAGCTTATCAGAGTGAAGACTCATGAATAGAAACCTCCATGGGAACCAGTGCATGGGTAGGAAAACCTGAAGAGTAATTGAGTATTGCTGGAGGCTCAATGTAGACAACTCTGAGAGTTAAGCATTCCAGAGAGACCCAGTCTTGAGGTGGGGAAACACCAGAGTTTTGCAAGATCTACCTTTGGGAGATTGATTAGGTTCTTAAAATAAATACTGGAGAAAAATCTCCTCATACTTTTGTCAGAGGGAGAGGAAAAGGAGTCATTGTATATCTGAGAAACACTTGTGTGTTCATAGTCCAAGGACACAGGCTTACTAAAACACAGACTTAGTCACAGGACTGAAGAATGGTTCACTTCCCCCACAGCTCACCACCACATCACTAAAGGCCTGTTTACAGTAGTTTCCTTTACCAAGTACAACATATCTGTCCATCAAGAAGAAGTTATAAAAACATTCCAAAAAGCAAAAACAAAAACAACAACAACAACAAAAAAACAGTTTGAAGAGATTGAGCAAGCATGAAAAACCAGACATGGCAGGGATATTGTAATGATCACATCAGGAATTAAAAACAACTATGATTAATATGCTAAAGACTCTCATGTATAAAGTGGACAGCATACATAGACAGATGGGCAATTTAAGCAGAGAGATGGAAATCCTAAAAACGAACCAACAACACTGTAACAAAAATTAAGAATGTCTTTGATGGGCTCATTAGTAGATTTGGTGGCTGAGGAAAAAATCTCTGAGCTTAAGGACATCCAATAGAATCCTTTAAACTGAAAAGCAAAGAGAAGAGAGACTGAGAAAAATGGAACACAATATGTAAAGGCTGTAGGACAATTATTACAGGAGGTATAACATTTGCATAATGGGAACACCAGAAGCAGAAGATGGAAAGGAACAGAAGAAATATTTGAAATAATAATGACTGAAAATTTCCCCAAATTAAAAATTTAGATGTGTAGATGTTTCTCACAATTGTTTTTTCAAAAGTGTTATTTTTATTACTAAATTTTTTTAAAAAATATTTATTTGTTCATTTTAGAGAGAGAGAGGAGTGAGAGTGTGTGAGCCGGGGGAGGAGCAGAGGGTGAGGGAGAGAAGCCAACACCTTGCTGAGCATGGAGCCCCATGTGGAGCTCAATCTTATGACACTGAGATCACAACCTGAGCCAAAATCAAGAGTCGGATGCTTAACCCACTGAGTCATCCAGGCGCTCCTATTACTAAATTTTTTATTTTAATTTTAATACAGTTAACATATAGTATTATCTTAGTTTCAGGTATACAATTCTATACATTATTTCAGTGCTCATAATTTAAGTGTACTCTTAATTCCCTTCACCTATTTCACCCATCGTCCCACCGACCTCCCCTCTAGTAACAATTAGATTATTTTCTATACTTAATAGTCTGTCTCTTGGTATATCTCTTTCTTTCTTTTTTTCCTTTGCTTGTTTGTTTTGTGTCTTAAATTCCACATATAGAAGTGAATCATATGGTATTTGTCTTTCTCTGACTGACTTATTTTGCTTAGCATAATACTCTCTAGATCCATCCATTTTGTTGCAAATGGCAAATTATCTTTCTTTTTGGCTGAGTAATATTCCATTGCATATATATTCCATATCTTCTTTATCCATTCATTTATTGGTGGACCCTTGGGCTGCCTCCATAATTTGGCTATTGTAAATAATGCTGCAGTAAACATAAGGGTTCAGGTATACCTTTGAATTAGTGTTTTTGCATTTTTGGATAAATACCTAGTAGTGCAATTGCTGAATCATGGCACAGTTGTATTTTTAAGTTTTTAACGAAACTCCATTCTGTTTCCCACAGTGGCTGCGCTAATTCGCATTCTCACTAACAATGCATGAGGGTTCATTTTTCTCCACATCCTCACCTACCTTTGTTGTTTCTTGTGATTTAATTTTAGCCATTCTGATAGGTCTGAGGTTGTACCTCATTATAGTTTTGATTTGCATTTCCCTGGTGATGAATAATGTTGAGCATCTTTTCATGTGTCCGTTAGCCATCCATAAGTCTTTTCTTGGAGAAATGTCTGTTCAGATATTCTGCCCATTTTTAATTAGATTATTTGTTTTTTTGGGTGTTGAGTTGTATCAGTTCATTATATATTTTGGATATTAACCCTTTATCAAATTTGTCATTTGCAAATATCTTCTCCCTTTGAGTAGGTTGCCTTTTAGTTTTGTTGATTGTTTTCTTTGCTATGCAGAAACTTTTCATTCTGATGTAGTCCCAACACTTTATTTTTGCTTTTGTTTCCCTTGCCAGAAGATACATATATAGGAAAATGTTGCTATGTCCAATGCTGCCTGTGTTCTCTTCAAGGGTTTTATGGTTTCAGGTCTCACACTTAGGTCTCTAGTGCATTTCAAGTTTATCTTTGTGTATGATGTTAGAAAGTGGTCCAGTTTCATTCTTTAGCATGTAGCTGTCCTTTTTCCATTGCATAATATTTCCTCCTTTGTTGAAGATTAGTTGACCATATAATTGTAGGTTTACTTCTGAATTTTCTATTCTGTTCCACTGATCTGTCTGTTCTTGTGCTAGTAGCAAACTGTTTTGATTACTACAACTTTGGAATATAACTTGAAGTCTGGAATTATGAGACCTCCAGTTTTGTTTTTCTTTTTCGAGATTACTTTGGCTATACAGGGTCTTTGGTGGTTTTATGCAAAATTTAGGATTGTTCTAGTTCTGTGAAAAATGCCGTTAGTATTTTGATAGGCATTGAATTAAATCTGTAGATTGCTTTAGGTGGTATAGACACTTTAATATTTGTCCTTTTAATCCATGAGCATAGATTCCATTTCTTTGTGTCCTCTTCATTTCTTTCACCAATGTTTTATAGTTTTCAGAGTACAGGTCTTTTACCTCTTTGGTTAAGTTTATTCCTACATATTTAAAAAGTATTCTAGATTTTCACAATAAGAAAATAAATAAACACATATTTTTATATGAATCTAAACTCATTAAGAGTTTTCAAAGACTAATGATTTAGGGAAATACATAAAACAAGAAATTAAGTGGGAAAAGAACATAAAAATTTTATGTTACATCTCAATCTATCTATTGATACAGAGGAATATCAGAAAAACACAGAAATAAACATCTTAACATGATATCTGAGTGAGTTCGTATGTGATACTTTTTCTGGATATTTCTTTTTAAAATTTTGTAATACATATACACACTACTTTCATCATTGGAAAAATAAGACCGTTTTCAAGAAAGAGGATATTATGTGATAGTATTATGAAACAGATGCACAACAGCCAAAAACTATCAACTTTCAATAAAAGTGCCATTGGCATGAGATAAGAAAATGCCTATCTGTTCTATAGTGCTTCTGTTTCTATTCATAATCCATATGAAAAACAGTTAGTTTGATTCCTACTCCATACACACACACAAAATCAATTCTAGGTGAGATAGGTAAAATAAAAAACAATTCTGCCCAATAGGAATGTAATGGAAGCCAATTTTTATTGAGGTAAAATCCATATACCACACAATCTACCATTTAAATTATGTGATTTAGTGCTTTTTAATTATATTCACAGTTATGCAGCCATCACCACAATTAGTCATTTTGGAAAATTAATTGGCTGCATCTATTAACATTAAACATTTGTTTCTCTGTATCATCATTTCATATGTCCACCAAAATATATGTAAACGAATGCTCATTTCACTACAATTTATAGTTGCCAACAATTGAAAAAGTCCTAACACTCATCGATACCATGGATAATCATAATGATACATTCACTGATGGAATATTAAATAGCAATGGAAAAGAACAGACAGCATATCTAGGCAGAAGTATGTATAGCACTCACAGAAATAACACTCAGGAAAATAAGCCATCTGTGTAAGTGTATTGATTGTATTAGCTTATTTATATGAATCGAGAAAAGAAGCAAATGAATCTGTGGTAATAGCTGTCAGACCAATGGATATTTTGTGGAGGGCATTGAATGGAAGAGGACAAGAGTGAGAATTGCAGGCTGCTGGAAAATTTCTATATCTTTAACTGTGTGATGATTGCCCAAAAGTAGGCATATGTAACATTTCATCAGGTGGTGCACCTGAGGTTTGTGCATTTTATTGCATGCACATTACACCTCAATGCAATTTCTGATAATTTAAAAAGTGTAATATGAGCCAATGAAAGATTCCCATAGGTCAAACAACCCAGGAGTAATGGGAGTAAAAATTTAATGATGTAGGAGATCAGTCTTTTCAAGAAAATAAAGATTGCTTGGACTAGAGCATGATATAGACTTTTCTAAGCAATTTTATCTATCATTTTTTAGTTGATTTGGTTTGGACTTAAATTATTTTTATATTACAACAGTTTTGATAGCTAAATTGCTTTCATGATTTGAAATCTCCATATATATTTAAAGGCAGGAAGAAAATAATTGCTATAATGAGTAAAAAAGAACTCTTTCTGCCTTGAGCTTACAAAGATAAGAGGGCATTTAATGGAGCTTTTCGTTTAACTTTAAAAGCACTCTGCATGGGGGAATCCTCTTTCCATATAATTTAATGATCCAGGAAGAGTTTTCATAAATGGCAAACTAGTGTGCTGCATATAGGGTAGAAAGGAAGCAGAAAGAGTAAGCGGGTTGGCTTACACTGTAAGAGGTGGTAGTGTTTACACTATCACAACTAGTCTAGGAAAAGACAAAATGAAGGTAAGGAAAACACATTAGGGACACATAAAGAGTAGCTAGTGCTTCATTGTGGATGGTAGCTCTTTAAAGAATCTAGTGGCTCTTATACATGACCAGACAGGGAAGAAAAAAAATGAAGTCGGTCAGATTATTCACAAAAGCCCAGGAAAATATCTGGCCAGTTTCTCTCTGTTCCATGAGGCAAATCCCATTCACATAATTTTGGTATATAAATCATAAATAAATAAATAAATAAATAAATAAATAAATAAATCATCTAATCAGTATTTATATTGACTATTTTTTAGAAATCATTTATACTTCTGTTAATCAGTACTGTATGAAACTATATTTTGGGTTGCTACATTCTTTATACCTAGTCACATACATATATAATTACTAATACTTAAAAACAATAGGTATAATCTGAAAGCTTCTCTCATGTCACCAGTGGAACAAATGCCATCATTTGAGAAGCATTGGCTTAAGGGGTGCCAAATAGTACACTTAATCTCAAAATGTGGCCTTTATTATAGGAAACTTGTTATGGTGTCTGAAATTACCATCAAGAAACCTAAATCTTTGCATTAAGATAGTATCGTTTAAAGGTCCTAGATTAGAAAACGTAAGTGTGTCAACTAGAGGAAAAAGTCATTATCAGACATTATCACAGTTAATCTTACTTCTTGTGTATAGTAGGGGTCTCAGGGAATGGACTACTAGAGACTTACATTTTGATATTTGAGCCAGGGAAGTAATAGACCCTGGTATAGGGTTGGACAGAGTTAGAGAAGGTAGTGAAAGTATTGGGTTATATATATACATCAAGGAGGTCAAGGAGAAGCAATCATGATGTCAAGGGAAGTTTCAAACTCCAGCCTGGCTATATTCCAAACATCAGTGAATAAGACACTTTGATATTGGTGAAATGTAGAATGGAATGGAATATAAATCACACCTATATGGTCAATTGGCTTATGACAAAATGCCCAACACAATTAAGTGGGCAAAGGAAAGTCATTTCAATGAATGATGCTGAATTAGCTGGATATGCATAGGAAAAAAAATGAAACGTGGCCATTTTTTAAATTTTTATTTATTTATGATAGTCACAGACAGAGAGAGAGAGGCAGAGACATAGGCAGAGGGAGAAGCAGGCTCCATGCACCGGGAGCCCGACGTGGGACTCGATCCCGGGTCTCCAGGATCGCGCCCTGGGCCAAAGGCAGGCGCCAAACCACTGCGCCACCCAGGGATCCCCAAACGTGGCCATTTTTGATGTTATATACAAAAAGTAATTTGTAATAGATCATTGTCAGACAAGTAAACTTACAATTATAAAACTTTGAGAATAAATAAAATCTTTAAAAAAAAACAACTTTGAGAATAAAACAGGAAATGATCTTTGTGGGTTTTGGTTGAGCGTGAACCATTTGAGAAAAACTGGGTAAATTGGACTACATCAATTTTTTTTTCTAAAAAGCTCTTTAAAAGGCATTTAAGAAACTAAAAAGCAAGCCACAGAGTGAAGAAATGCTTCCAGCGCATATTATCAGACAAAGGACTTGTATCCAGAATGTTTGAAAACCCCTTGCAACTCAATAAGAAGGCACACAACTTAATAAAATATGGGCAAAAATTTAAATAGAGATTTCATTAAAGAAGATATGCAAATGACCAACAAGCACATGAAAAGATATTCAATATCATGTCATTAGGGAAATGTAAACTAAAACCACAAAGAGATACCAGTACATACTGTTGGGCAAAGGGGAACCAGGCTGTCCTGATTTAACTTTTTGAGGGTTTCTTCTTGTATTTTAAAAGCAAATTTTTTTCAGTTTTCAAGGGCATGTGTAAGCAGGAATCATTAACAAGCCAACCCGAAGGGGGAGAGAGTACATGATTTCATTAGGCCAATTAAAAAAATGATAATTCTAAAGATGCTGTTTTTCACCTTTTCCATAATGAACTTGGGAGGCTTGGGATGCTCAGTTTTGTGTGCTATTTCAGGCTGGGATAATGGGCTCCCTTGGGTCCTGCCTCAGTGATGCTGCCTTGCTTTGTCAGGCAGGGAAACAAAGACACCAACTCACATCCCTGGCTTTGTCATATCCATGCCTGAAGATGATTTTACGTAGGTGATTCTGGAAATATGGGGATTTAAGTTCCACTACTCCAATAATTGTTTCAGAGAAGTGGGATTTTGTGAGGTTGAGAGGAGAGAGAAGATGAAGGCTATTACTGAATAAATGTCCTGTTTCTGCTGTTGGGATAGATACATCATCATCCCAGCTGTCACCAGTCACCACTAAATGAGTGTGCATTTTTCACGCTTCATTTAGCAGGCTTTTGGGACTGGCTGAACTCGAGCCTGGCCAAGATTATAGACTATTTAGTCTCTAAACCAGAGTTCATAATAAATCCCCCCACAAAGCCAGAGCCAGTGGTGAAGGGAGCCTGGTTATTGCAGGGCTTTGTGAAAAGTATAAAAGTAGGATCAATACTGCAGAAAAGGACTAGGGAAAGGAAAGAAGAAGGCAGACCTCCTGGAGGTCTTTAATCTGCATGGATTTTCCATGCTTCACTAGCTACAGGCAAATCACTATCATCAATCCCTAATCATCATCAACAACAACCAATAAAGGTAATGGAAGCTGTAAGTGTCCAAGGAACTGGGAGGTGTTTTTGCAAGGGGGGTTGGGGCAAGAAGTTAAAAAAAAAAATCAGTGTTGAGTCACAGCATTGTTACAACTCCACTAGTGTATAAGCATATGTTTGCAGTTGATGGAAAGAAGCTGTAGCATGGGAAAGGTGTGGTCCTTTCCTTGCAATCACCTAGAATTTGTAGGGACCTATTGTAAAAGCTAGAAAAATATGTGTACCAAGCAGCTGATCTCATCCTGAATGGCTTTCTGAGTAGTGTGAGTTGGAGAAACACTCATCTCAAACCTGTTCTCTCTCATCTGCTCTGTGATATGGACATCAACACCAAAAAAAGATATACAGAGCTCAAAAGTGGAAGGAAATCCTAGGGTGACTGCTAGAGAATGTGGATGGATACCAGGTTCTGGTCTGTGAAGTAGGAGGGAAGACAGGTAGAAACTATACATTGTAGCAGGAACTGAGACAAAGCTAGGTACTGGGGATGGTTCAAACCAAGTCAGTAGGGAAGATGAGTCAGAGGGATGTGTGAGGAATGGATGAGGCATAAAATGCCAGGAGGAGAGGATATGAGGTGTACCTGGAGAGGTCAGATCATGAAAGAGCTTCAAATCCATGCTATAGAGTTTCAACTTTATGCTGAAGGTAATAGAGAGGCATGGGTGAGTCTTAAAACAGTGGAGAATATCAACAGTATTATAAGGTGATTATTGTACTTAGAGTATGGAAAATGGGTTGGAAAGGAGCAAAGCTAAAGATAGAGAGGTTGGTGGAGATGGCTATGCTGGTCCAGAACAATGATGATGAACTGACCTCCTGAAGAAACAGACAGGGAGAAATGGGGGAAAATATGGATGGATTCCAGGAGTCAGCACTGGCCTGGACTTAGCATTAGTTGACTGGTTACTGTGTTTTCTTTCTTGGCTGTTTGAAGTCTGACTGACAGTGCAATATCTCAGCCCCAATTCACTCTCAATTATGGGAAGTCTAATACTTGTTGCTAAGGTCTCCATTTATTGATATGTCCAAGAATCTTTAGGGAGCATCCCCATGCTTGAATTTGAATTTGAAAGACTATGGTACCACTATGAGAAGTTGGATCATCCAGTGTAGGGTGCCACTTTTGTTATCATCAGTACCAGAGACCCGGGGATTGCAAATGAAACCTAGTCAAGAAAGAATTATCCTGCTTCATGGCTGCAGCTACTGTTACGTTTGTGTGATCCCCTGTTGTGTCCAAAGCAATGTGAGTACTTGCTCTATCACAATCATTGATGCAAAACTCTGCTGAGGCTACAATGATTTTTTTTTTCTTAGTCTTTCACAAACTCCAGTGGTAATTTGCTCAGTGAAGAATGTACCTGACAGAATTATCATGAATTCCCAACATTAAATTTATGTAGATCCCATCCCATTATTTCTTCCTTAGGGTGTCAGAATACCCTATAAAGTACAATGAAAGAGTCTCTATTCTCTACCATCTTAGGAGGCCAGAGTCACCATTTTTGTAGAACACCAATGTCCTAGGTCAAGTTCCCAGAAGCTGACCCTAAGGTGTTGATTCCTGTGAAAATGATTTATTTAAAAAGTGCTTCTAGGGGAAAAGGTTAAGGAAGTAGAGCAGGGAAGAAGGAAGAAGCCAAGCAAGGATGCAGCTTCAGGCAAATTCTCAGTCTTAGCCTAATCCTACAGGGAACTATGGAGTATAAATTACATCTCAGAATTTTCCTTGACTCAAGGCAAAGGAGTTGGACTTTCTTACTTGTTGGCCAAGGTCCATTCCAGGGGATGTAAACTACCAGGCACTTCCTGATGTCTGCTGGTGATGGGGGCAGAGAAGCTTTTAGTAGCCAAAGGACAGTCCTATAGGTGTTAGCAGGTGTGAGCCTTAGGCTACAGCACACAGAGCTGAGGGATGGGAACACATAGAAGGGTGAGAGAGGGGGATGCCTGGGTGGCTTACTGGTTGGGTATATTCCTTTGGCTCAGGACATGATCCAGGAGTCCCAGGATCAAGTGCCATATCGCAGTCCCTGCATGGAGCCTGCTTCTCCCTCTGCCTATGTCTCTGCCTCTCTCTGGGTCTCTCATGAATAAATAAAACAAAATCTTAAAAAAAACAAAAACAAAAAAAAAAACGGGTGAGAGAGACCTAAGGGGAAACTGGGAGAAACAGTAGCCATGCTCAAATCATACCTGGTTTTGTGCATGAAGACGTCCATCCCATATTTGTGTAGTTTCCTGATGCTTTTATCATGGGTGACTCATTGCATTCATTAAATCCAGGGTTTTTGTCAAGTCCATTTTTTTTTCTATCCAATCCCATTCCACAGATTTTGAATTTAAAGGGAGAAAGTGAAGGATTCTTGATTCTTCCCCTGGGAAAAGCCCTGGATCTTTATGCAAATGTCCTTATTACCTTCAAACTCTACATTTCAATAGTGTCTTTCTCCTATATATCCAACAATTATGTTTCCACCTCATCAGAGATTCTGTTACCTTTAAGTTTGGAAATGAGGAAAGATCCAGAATGATACCCAGGATTTTTACTTCATCTCCTGGGTCTCAGAGCACTGGCTTCTCTGGGCATGAGTCTGAGCGGCTTGCAGGCACTTTCCCTGGTTCATGCAGCTTGCAGGGCAAGGGACTGACACGTTGGGAAATACTCTTGGGCTTCCTGAAGAGCATGAACAAGTTATAAGTGAACTTCAGAGAGGACCTTCAGCCCAGATTCTTTTCTGAGACTAAAGATGTAAAGGAAATTCAGGTATATTTGTTGTCCTAAAGTACACAGTTCCTAAAATTATAGAGTAATAGAGCTCCATCCAAAGTATGGGATTGTTTAGTTATCTCCTTTATGGTAAAAAGGAAGAAATTAAAGCCCAGAGGCTGAGTGGTCCATGCACTTGGTTGCTCAGTTAATTGGTTGCAAGACCAATGCTGGAATCAGAGTCTTATGGTTTCTATCAAAGTAAATACATTCCTGAATGTAAAAATGAAAATGGCTATTAAAACTGCCTAGATTTTATTGCCCCAAATTCACCATTTTATTCCATTTCTCCAATCTTCTATGAAAATCTTTGAAACTTCTTAAATTAATTTGTTTGCCTCAAAAACCATTACCTAAATACGTTGAGTTATTTTTTGCTGTTTTAGTTGTCAATGTATAAATATTTACTATCCCCTTGAGTTCAAATAATTACTTTTTCCAGGAAAGTTGAGGCAAAATGCAAGGGCATATCTCATTAAATAGGATGACGACAAAAATACATCTTTATGGCCATAGTATTATAGCACACGCAATCACCCCAGCTCAGGAGCCACATGTACCACTTAAGTTCTATTCTCAGTATTTCCAGTTCCACCATTGCTTAGCTCTGTGGCCTTGGACACATTATTTAATCTTTCTAATTGCTAGTTTCTACAAAATGTGTATAATAATAGTCTTCCTTATAGATTGGGTAGCAGTAGTAATTAATGTTGAGTGTAAAACCCTTAACACAATACCTAGAATACAAGTATCCTACTAAAGGTCATTATTTTAATTGACTTTAATCTACATATTTCATTTTTGAGATATAATTGATATCTGATAAAATTCATCATTTTTAAGTGTACAATTCAATATTTTTTAGATTATGTCACAAAGTTTTTCAGTCATCATCATTCTCTAATTCTGGAACATTTTCATCATCTGTAAAAAAGCTACCATACCTTTTAAGAGTGGTTCCCATTCTTCCATTCCCCTAGCCTCTGGCAACTACTAATTTACCATCTGTATTTATAGATTTACCTATTCTAGACATTTCATATGAATGGAATTATACAATATGTGACCTTTTGTGTCTGGCTTCTTTCACTTAACATTATGTGCTCAAGTGTCATCCATATTGTACTATATATATATATATATATATATATATATATATATATATATTCTTCCCTTTCTATAGCCAAATAATATTATGTGCTCAAGTGTCATCCATATTGTACTATATATATATATATATTCTTCCCTTTCTATAGCCAAATAACATTATGTGCTCAAGTGTCATCCATATTGTACTATATATATATATATATTCTTCCCTTTCTATAGCCAAATAATATTCCATTGTATGGATGTATCTCATTTTGTTTATCCATTCATCAACTGATGGACATTTCAGTTGTTTGGTTTTTTTTTTTTTTGGTATTATGAATAATGCTATGTGAGCATTCATGTGCAAGTTTTGTGTAGATACATATTTTCAGTTCTCTTGAGTATATGCCTACCAGTGGAAATACTGGGTCAAATGCTAATTCTATGGTTAATGTTTTAAATAACTGAAAAACTGTTTTTCAAAATGACTGGACACTCTTATATTTGTACTAACAATGAGGAGGATTATAATTTATTCACATCCTGTTCAATACTTCTTATTATCTGTTCTTTTTATTGTAGCCATTCTAGTGTATGTGAAGTTGTATCACATTTGGTTTTGATTTTCATGTCTTTAAGGATTAATGATCTTCAGCATCTTTTCATGTCCATTTGTATATCTTCTTTGGAAAACTCTCTATTCAAATCCTTTGCCCATTTTAAATTGGGTTTATTTTTTTCTTTATGGTTGAGTTGTGAAAATTCCACACATTTTATTGGGTATTCATTTGCAAACACAAAGAAGAAAACTAGACAAACTCCTGCTTTTGTGAATTTATATTCTAATGGAGGTATAGATAACCAAAACACAGAAAACAAGAAAGTGAGCAAGAAAAATGTCTGAGAACAATAAATGTTATAAAGGAAAGAAAATGAGGTGTATAATAGTGACAGAATGGGGATGACATAAGATGTGGTGGAAAGATAAAGATACACTTCCAGCTTTCTGTTGAAACCTATAACAATAGAATGAACCTATCACAGAAAGATAAGCTATTGCTGAAAAAAATGTACCAGGATTTCAGTAACATAAGCAAAAAAAAAAAAAAAAAGAAAGAAAGAAAGAAAGAAAGAAAGAAAGAAAGAAAGAAAGAAAGAAAGAGAAAGAAAACCATACTGCAAAATAAAGAGTTACCTATAGCTGAAAATATCCCTTCTAGCTTAGACACATTGCTGGTAGAAATTTTCATCAGTTTGGCCCTAAGTCTGCAATTATATGACAATGTGTAATTTTTTTTCTTTTTTTTTCTTTTATTATTTTTTTCTTTTATTTTTTTGACAATGTGTAATTTTTTTTGCCCAACATTCCTTTCACATGTCATCAAGTAGGCAAAATTTGCCTTGATATTTTTGAAGAAAAAAAATTGTACTTCTTGAATTCAGGGCCTATACAGTGCTTTTTCTAGTTTATCAGTAAGTACATATTTATTAAGTATATACAATTCAAGGCTAGTCCCCACCAGTTTACAGTAATGAGTCCAAAGGGTAAGGTATAACTTTAACTTATCCTCTTTATTAAGAAAATAGATGGCATGGGAAAAAATTCAAGCATTAAAAAATGCTAGAGCTAAGTTCTGTGCTCCTAATGTTGAACTTTCTTTGAAATCATTTTCCAAAGCAAATCCATAAAATATGAGGTGACCGTATTTCCTGTTTGCAAACAATGCATAAAACATAAAGTAACAAGCACAATATTCACATTTTAAAAATGCAATTTGGAATGTAGTGCTCCCTTGCTTGTTTTGGAGCCAGCTGCCAGAGGATATGAATAACAAGATCAGAAAAATCCAATAAAGGCTAAGTGTGCTTGTGGGTAATTTCCCCATCATTTGGGTGTAGTTCCACTAAGATAAAGGACAGATACCTGAAACCACTGCACACATTTCACTAAAATCTAAGCAAAGAAAAAAAAAAAAAAAAGACCCTCTGTTAAAAAATCCAAGGTAATGCAGCTTGAACTATTCATCCAATCATCCAGCAACACCTTATTATGAAGGCTGGTGCTCTTATTAAATTGATTAAGAGCAGAAGTTAGTAAAAATGCCTCCAGAATAACTTATATGGAAAGTAGTATCTATTATTAGGAGTTATTAGACATCAACTTTTTAAAGAGCTATTAATCGGCTACCAGATGCCAGTTTTAGATACTGAAATATAAAGATAAGAAAAACAGACAAAATCTCATTCGCAGTGAGGCTTACTACATTCTAGTTGAAGACACAGATAATAAACAAATAAACAAGAGAACTTCAGGATATAACAAATGCTACAAAGAAAAGAGAATAGGATTATGTATAATGATAGGAAGGATTAAATAGAGACAAGATTAAGTAGAGTGATTAGCAAAGATCTCTGTAAGATTATAAAATGGGATTTGAGACTTGAAAAACTAGGCTTGAATAAAAAATTTTGTGTTGCATTTTTGTATATCCTATGTGTATGTTGTTTGCCCTTCTTTATTACAGTTAAAGAAGGAATTCTAGTTTGTTGTTTTCCACTTTTCTAACCTCATTTTTAGTACTTTGCATATCTAAAAAGGTTTGAATCAATTACTATTATGGGAGAATATTAATATATTAAAATAATTTCTGCATTTGTAGGTCTAATATTTTACAAAAAGAAACTCTATTATAACCAATACTGTCCTGTTCCAGTGCTTAAAGGATTTGCTTGCTTACTTTCTGTATCAGTTAGCTAGCACCACAATAATGCTGTGTAACAAAATCCCAAAAGTCAGTGTTCAAAACAATTATTTATTCTAGTTCTGTACCTGTGGGGTAAACTGATCAGGGATTAGACTTTGGACTTGTCTGAAAGCTACAGAGTGATACAGGTCTTCTCTAGTATGTTTTTTTTTTATTTTCCTTAACCCAGTAGCTGCCTGAGACAGGGTTCTTTCATGTAGAAATGTAGAATTGCAAGAGACCAACCACAACCATGAAGCATATGTTAAGCACATGTACTAACAACCATTGAACAAAGAAAGTCACATAGCAAAACCTAAATTAAGTGGTGGGAGCTACACCTTGCCCATGATGTGGCCAGAGGAAGTCTTATTGCCAAGCCCAACATCAACACAGCACAGAAATAATCCCTCCCTTTTAGTTAAAGGGAAGACATAAATATTTGCCACACAATAGCCTCATCTACTACACCTTTCATTCAGCAACTAAATAATGAATATCTGGTATATTCAAAATATTGTGTAATGTGCTGGGGATATATAAAAATGAAATAGAAGCACAGGTTATGTACAAAGAAAATCATTTAGGTATGCCTATTTGAGTCAATAACACAAGGTAGCAATTCTCAAGTATATTTTCAAAGAATCAGGTAAAAGGCTTTGGACATTGAGAGAAGGATGAAATTACACGTGTTCCTCAATTTATATTGTCTTTTCTTTTTTTAAAAATATTATTTATTTATTTGAGACAGAGAATGAGAGAGCAAGCATGAGCAGGGGTGAGAGGCAGAGGGAGAAGCTGATACCCTACTGAGCAGGGAGTCCAATGCTGGGTGGGATCCCAGGACCCTCAGATCACAATCTGAGGTGAAGGCAGATGCTTAACTGACTATGCCACCCTGGCGTCCCTTACATTGTCTTTTCATTATAGACGATCTTTGGTTGAAAAAATGTATACCTACTCACCATTAAACACACAAATTCACGCATATATGATACATTGTGTTGAATGTTGAGCATATTACATAACCTTCCATTATAAAAGATGTTGTCAGTATCCCACCCATTTCTCCTTGTCACTTAACCTTCCTGTAATAACCAATGGCTTTGCATTTTGGGAACCTGCAGCCCTCTGTCTAAAGGCTTTATCTTCTCTGAGGTGCATGTGTGTCCTGTGCATGGGATTGACTAGATGAGCCATGGAGTTAAAGCCCTGGTAGCTGCTCTCAATTAGGGGTGGACCAGACTTGATGGGAAAATCCTCAGCTCCATCCCCCTGCCTCATTAAGAGTTTCCCAACAGGATGGAGCTCTCAGCACCCATAGTGGTGCCTGGTTTAACACATCCTTTGTTGGTTCCCTTCCCTTCCCTGTCTCACTTTCTTGGTCCTTACTTGCGTGCTTCATGGGATCACCTACCAAATAAATTAATTACCACTGTACTTGGATCCTTGTTTCAGGGTCTGCTTCCAGGTAATCCAAACTAAGATCATGAAATAAGCCGAAATAACTCAATTTGAGGCAGAAACGTCAGACCAAAATCAAAGAGTCTTGAGGCCATCAATGTTTCACTAGGTATCTGGCTTGGAGCTTTTAATCTGTGCTGAATTTATATATGAAAAGCAGCAGTTTCCATCTTTACAGAACACATTATATGCCTTATAAAGTAACACAACTCGAGTAAAATTTGCACCGCCAAGAAAGATTATACGCTTCCAGCTGAAGGAATTGAGGATCAGTTCTTATGTAAATAGTTCATTCTTCATGAGGACCTGATAAAAACTAGAACCAGGTATCCATAATTTGATCATTTCTTCCTAACCACTATTAATTCTACCAATACTTAGTGATAATTTACTACATGAACATTTCTATTCTACTTTTTGAGATTAAATATTAGATTTAGGCCTGGTGCCTCGTGCCCTCTAAGTATTTATAATCCAGTTAAGAGTCAGGCATGGAAGAAGATAATGAAAATTAGACTATAATATAAACTATGGCAAATGCCATAATTAAGGAATAAGCAAACTACTCTCAGCATGTACCCAACCCCACTCTGAAGTAGGGCTTTCTAACAAGGTAATCTCAGATAAACATTCAAATATGGATTGGAATAGATCTTTGAAAAGAGAGAAAGCCACTGCTGAAAATATAACATATAGTTTAAAGGAATGTGTGTGTGTGTGTGTGTGTGTGTATATATATATATATATTTTTTTTTTTTTTTTGGAAAAAGACTCTTGGCAGCCCCAATGGCTTAGTGGTTTAGCGCCACCTTCAGCCTGGGGCGTGATCCTGGGGACCTGGGATCGAATCCCATGTCGGGCTCCCTGCATGGAGCCTGCTTCTCCCTTTGCCTGTGTCTCTGCCTCTCTTTATCTCTCTCTCACGAATAAATAAATAAAATCTTTAAAAAAAAAAAAGACTCTTTTTATTAACAAATGGTATGCCCTTAGACCCAGCTTTGTGAAATTTGGATCAGGTAAAATTTTGTCAGGAAAACAGAATTTTAAAAATATTTTATAATATTTTCTTCAGGGTCAGGGAATTCGTTGCCGAGGTACTAGAGGGTAGGGAGGCCAAAGAAGAAAGCGGTGTCCCACCTGGCAGCAGGAGATCCACAGCACCCCTTGGCTGGGGAGATTTGAGGTGATGCTGGCCTTGGGCATGTTGCTAGCAAGAGCCAGAGATAAGAGGTTCCCTCCTCTCCTCCCTCCCATGTTCCAAACTCTCACCAAGTGTCCTATTGGCTGAACCCCATGGGAAAGTGCTGCAGTGGGAGCCTGGGACATACAGCAAGTGGGGGACATCTGCACTGTCAGGAGAGCGAAGTCAGGGCACAGGTATGGAGGGGGACTGGAGGGCAGCCCAGGTCAAGACTGTCACAGGAACTGAATTTCACATCTAGGTTCTCACAGCCTTTCTCTGCAAATAGAAAATAATGCCCACTCCTCTTGAAAAAATAAATAGATGTATATGTATACATGTATATATATACACATATGTGTGTGCATATGTATACACACACGCACACACACACACAGCCTGAAATCCTGAGATTGACATTGTAACAATCGTGAGCCAAAGTTAAGAGATAACTATTACTTGAAATTCACACTGTAGCTTATCAGCAGGTAAAAATGACACTTCTTTTTTAAAAAAAAACATTTTAAAAATACATGTAAGCACTTCCACATCTTTATGTATTGGTGTTTAGATGCAGTTTATATTTTGAATAGAAGTTGTGCTACCCTTTCTGGAAGCATTCTTGTTGCTATCACAATCTTTCCTCTTCTGCTTTTTCTTTCACTAGGTAATCAATCACCTGCCAAGCAAATGCAGGATTTAGCCTCTCCTCCCATTCCCCTGTGCACATTGGAATAATTGTTTTTCTTAACTTACAGTAGCCATGCAAGGAGGTTAGGAGTGGTAGAGATGTTCAAAAGCAACGTTTAAAGAAGGATCCAAAAACAGAAAGCCAGTCATCAGAAATTGCCAAGTACCTTTACATGCTCAGCACTAGATTTGTGCTGATGTGGGCTCTAAGATATTTTGTGCCATCAAAGTCATTATAATCTCACTGCCTCTTCCTTCCCCTCCTATCTTCTTCCTTCCTTTCTCTCCCTTATGTTGGCCACCCTCATCCCCTCTTTCCTTCCTTCCTTTGTTTCTTCTTTCATGCCCTACAACTCTCTGCAAGGTATTTGAGATGATGCATTTACAATATCATTAGAGAAACCTGTGAAATGATTAAAGAACAACAGAAGATACATGATGGTGGTGATTATGCAGCCAGTAAAACTGAGGAGAAAAGGAAAGAGAATGGCTATGTGCACAGCAGCCGTCAGACTTCACACACTCTGGGATGGGAATTGAACATTGAAGATTAGTGAATTTGCACTGACAGGAAGAAGAAGGGAGAGTAAGGCGGAGTGAAGGCATATCAGATAGAGTCACAGATGTAGGAAAGAAGAGGTGAGGGTAGGAAAGGGAGACAAATGTCATAGGATCCTTCTTCGTGATGCACCTTCTGACCAACTGTCCCCTTGCCTGTCCTTTATTCACATTATTGAGTCAGTCAACATGTTTACTAGCCAGTGACCATTCTATAAAGTTTCATGATCTTCAGGCCATCTACATGCGTGCAACATTTTTTTTCTTATTTTTTTCTGCATTCTTCATAGTTTTATTTGAAGTTCTCTGCAAACGCCTACATGAAAAGCACAATTCCTTGGTTGACACAAGTGTAGTCACTAAATTCACACAGAATCAAGTTTTTACCTCCCTCAACCCAGGAAAAGCAGGGAAGTTCATGAACAATGCAGCAGCCCAGCCAGGCACAATTACTTGGTCAAAGAGAAAAAAAAAAAGTTAACATTTTTCATAATAATAGTTCACCAAAAAAGAGAAAGAAGAGATGTATTTTTAATGTAATATAGTTGTCACTAAACTTTATTAAAATCAAGGCCCAATTTGACCTCGAAATGAGCCTTGTCAACACTTCCTTTTCATCTTCTCAGCTTTTCTAGCTATTAGTATTTGAGAACCTTTCTTGAACAAAGCTTTTATGTTTCATTCTGGGGCTGGAGCACCTGACTTTCTTTGTCATTATTTTATAAAGAAGTGTGTTATATATTCAGATTCTAATTGCTGAATATTCTACTTGCATGATATTATCAAGAACCTTCAGTGACATCTCCAATTAATCTGAATTTTTTCAACTCAGCCTTTCTTTTGATAAGCTAACAAACACCAAGCAAATATTTTAGGCCCAGACCTGAATATATAACCTTATTTTAACTTTATCAAGATCAGCATTATTTTATTTTACAGGGCATTTTTCAAAAAGAAATCATCCATTTTGTGTCATTTTATAAATACTTACTCACCTGTAGCATGAGTAACCATGGGTAAGAATGGAGTGCCCATTCAGGGCCACAGAGGACAGTATTTGGTTAGGCTCACTAACTTGCTAAGTAATTCTTTCTTATCTGCTAGCTTGACAGTGATAATTGCTCATATCTTCATCCTAGCAAAATTGCAAATGACGGCTTGGAAAAGACCTTCAGGAAAGTTCTTGAATGGGTAACATTAAGTATTAAATCTGTAAGTATGAACCTACTGTATACTTGATTTAAATCTGCCTCCTTCTGCTCAGTGTGGTGATTAAGAAGAGCATGGGCTCTGGAACCAGATTGTTTCTAGGTGAATCTACCGTACCCATTACAAATATGGCAGCTTGAGCAAGTTATTTAGTTTCTCTTTACCTCCATTTTCCTTATGTAATGCAATGATAATAATATTTACATTGTAGTATTGTTGTTTGGAATAAACATGATAATACATATTAAGGACATAGAGGAGTATGTGGCTTATAATAAGTACTCAATAAATGCTAGTTTATTTTTTTCTAGGCATTATTTACCCCTGTTCTACCTCACCCTTGGGTTGAACATCATTTACGTGATTTTCTAATGACTATATCCAAAGCATGTTATCATGCAAAATAGATCAAATGAACTCTATTTAATGATTTAATTAATTAATCATTTAGGATGTATTTAAATTTAAGTCCTAGACATTTTTATCTAAGATTTATTAATTTGCTTGACCTATTTCCTAAGCTCTTGTGAATAAAGGATGCTTGAATGAAATACACCCTTTATTCTTGTCCCAAATTATCTCAATAAGATGCTCTTCGAAATGGCATCCCTGTCAGGAAATTCAAATAATTTGGACAACAAACAAGCAAAAACCAGACCATTTGGCTGTATTCTATATGATGTTTAAGGGAGATTGAATAACCTTATATTGAGTTAGGGTGAGTTAGCACCTTTGACTTCTTTAATGTCCATCTGAGATTTCAGCAGCTCTTCTTCAGACTGAAATATGGTTTTCAAACCCTGGGGATCTAATAAAAATGAGTGAAAGTAGAAGAGACAATAAATTATTATGCTTTGTGGGTTGTGGGTGTGGATTTTCTTTTCCTTTCCATTTTTTCTTTTTGGTAATGAATTCAAAACATTTATAATTTGCCAAGATTATGTGCTTTTGGAACTAGAGAAGTAACACAATGTAACAGAAATAATATTCCAATCCACTGACTATCCTCCATGATGGCATTTTGGAAAGCAAAAAGAGGGACTTCTTTCTGACTCACTCCAATTTTTTTTTTTTTTAAGAAACAAAGGGAAATTTTAATACCTTTAATTTTCTGGGTTTTGTGTTTTGACTCTCATCTTATTGCATATAACAGTTAAAAATTTAATAAGTTGCACTGAAAAACATTTTTTCCCTTAAAGATTTATCTTAAGGGAGTTATTGAGAAGGCTATTTCTATTTCTTTGTTTTGAAAATGAAATATATTTTCGTTCATACACTGAATCAAACTTCCCTTTGAACATACTATTTGGAGGACATACTCTTTATTTTAATACCTTCCTTCTTGATGAGACAATCAAAGTGGTTGCAAATAGTCCTATAGGAAAGAAAGGGATGTAAACTCATGTGTGGGAAGAGTGTTGGGAAAAAAAGGGTAAAAAGAAACAAAAGAGAAATGTTCTTTTTTTCTCATAAAAAAGACAGGAGGTGGGAGATAGATGAGAGTTTTTCCATTCTAAAATGTTAAAATAGTATATTTTCTACTCTTGTAAAGCACTGAGTTCTTAACTTCTTTCAAGATGGTGCTATATCCAGGCCAATAATAACTGGTGAATCACAGATAGTTACTGCATTTCAAATTGTCTAGTTGTTGTCTTTGCATTGTTTAGTCAAAAGAAAGCAAAATTCCTGAGTCACATTGCTCCCATCCATTTGGAAATGATGCGTCTGATGTAAACTATTTTAAAGATTGATTGATTGATTGATTGATTGATTGATTGATTTGAATGAGAGAGAAAGAGCAGGGGGAGAGGCAGATGGAAAGAGAGGAGGGAGAGAATCTCAAGCAGACTCTGTGCTGATGTAGGACTTGCTCTCATGACCCTGAGATCGTGAGGGGAGCTAAATCAAGAGTGGGATGCCTAACCAACTGAGTCACCTAGTCACCCCTCTGATGTAAAATTTAATTCTGTGTCCTCAGACTTTTGGGGTATTTGCTATCACCATCCTCTCTTTGAACAGAATTTAGTGTAAAACAGTCCAAACCAGAGAATGTCTAAAATGCCTACATTGACCAAATTCATTATTAAGGATTTAGAGGAACCATTTGTTTTAGGAAGGCAAAGTATGACCATTCAGATTTCATACTTGAAATGATTGAGATGCATAGAAATTATGGGGTTTATATGAGTTCCCCCCTCTTATTAGAGATGATTAGGTACTTAACAATAGGTACTTAACACTATGTTCTATGTTCATGGGCTATAATTAAAAAGAGCTATGAAAATATGGGTATCTACAATGCTCTTCCCTCAAATTATAATTATTGTAATAACTCATTATCGTTGTCCTTTCTATATAGTATTAGAAAGAGTTATCCAAAAACATCTTCTAGGATTGGTTACATTATTTCCTTGGCAATAGATAGCAACTACTTACCCACATGAGCTAGTATTCATTCTTTTATACATACATCTTCATGGATATATGTTTGTTTCTTCACCTTTCCCTACCGGTTTGAAGATACTAATAGCAGAGAAATGTTCTAACATATTTTTGTATTCCTCTAGGTACTTAACACTATGCTCTACCTATACTTTGTTCTAGTATGAGCAAATATTTATTGATTACTTGACTTATAAAGTTGAGATGAGCAAGAGAGAAGGATCACTAATTGTTTAAGGCTCAGGTTGTAGATCTGTATCTCGTGATAGGTGGACTCTCCCCTGTGGTAGGGCACGAAGTAGATGAGACACAGGTTCTTTGTAGCTCATAGGGTAACTGGCAGATCAAATTGGGTAATATATATGTAAATACTTAGGTAACTGCACTCATTCATTTTCTTCGCCCTATGTGCATTCTATCTGCCTTTGGTCCTTACTAACTTCTCAAAGATTGAATTCAATCCATTGAATTTGTTATGTGTTGGATAGAAGAGGAAATTTAAAAGTAAGGTAAGCCCTGGACCCTAGGGATGCGAAACCAACATGGTACAGTGAATGTAAGCTACAACAAGTGGAAGTAGGAATGATTTTGACTATAACACCTACAGCTTTAGCATAACAGTCTGTGTGTTGGAAAAAACGACAATAACAAATCACACCTATTGTTCTCTTTCACCTCATATGGAATTATCCTCTAGGAGGTAAATGTCGCTAGTTTATAAAGAGGAATAGACAGGAAAGTTGGAGCGAAGAGCTCATATAGCTCTTGAGTAATTCCCAAAGGAGCTGATTACCACGGTTCCTCTTGATTATTATCTATGTTCCCTCACAAAGAATGTAATTGTGGTCACCTGATTTATGCAGTCCATTGGGAGGATAAATTCATAACTATTTTTAGCATGTGTTGAGTGACTATATTTTAGGATTGCTTTTCTTGATTTGGGATGTCATCTCGCATTTTGAAATGATGCTTTATTTTTCATTGAGATATTCTTTTGTGCAGGTCCAGGCCCATTCACACTGTGTGTAATATGCCAGAACAAACAGATAAATCATCCCACGGCAGAGCAATGTAATGCTAGGTTACTGTAATATTGCCCTGAGTGCTGAAATCCTGGTGCTTTCAGGGTTGTTACCCTATAATGTTATTTCAGTGAAGAAATAATAGCACTTTTCTCTATCTCTTAAAAATATCTTCTGGCGTTTTCCAGGGCATTAATCATAAAATCTGTGTTTAATAAAAGGAGAAATGGGAAATAATAAGAAATGAATTAGATTTCAAACAGCACTGAAGGGAACTATGTGAATGCACAGTGTGTTGGGAGGTAAAGGTTTTAGATTTTTGACATGTTAAAATGAAGACTCTTAATAATGAGATATTTTTACACTCTTGGGGGATAGGGAATGTTGAATAAAAGTGGATGAGATATATTCCAATTCTTTTTATATTTTAGTGCCTTTTCACATGGTTATTTTCCCTAAATTATGCACCTAAAAATAAAAACACAAATGTGTCTTTAATAGATTAAAATGAAGCTGATGTCCTGAAAATAGCCACTGAAAGTTTATAAATGCGATTTAATCTACATTTACAGAAGGAAAATTATTCAAATATTATAGTTTTCCTGCATGAATTTTTATATATTTGATATAAAGGCAAATTACTAACAATAAGGATAAAATGAGATATTTAGGGCACCTGGGGTTCTCAGTTGGTTAAGTGTCTGACTTTTGATTTCGGCTCATGTCATGATCTCAGGGTTGGGAGATCGAGTCCCATGTTGAGCTCTGCGATGAGCTGGAATCCTGCTTAAAATTCTCTTTCCATCTCCCCCCACCCTCTCTAAAAAAAAAAAAAAAAAAAAAGAGAGATAATTAGTGCTCTAATTTTAAATACATACCATTGAGAAACTCTATAGGAAAAGAGAACATTAATATTAAAGGAGGAAAGTTGATAATAATCTAAATTTAAATAAATTGAAATCTGATAATCTAATCTAAATAGAAACATGATTAATTGGATTATATTTCCATAATGATACTATACTATACAGCAGTTGAAATGAAGAAGTTAGATCAACCTATAGCTGTGCAGATAAATCTTTTTTTTTTTTGATGTGCAGATAAATCTTAAAAGAGCTTTAAGTGAGCAAATAAAATTGCAATGGGATAGCAAGTACGTGAATTTTAAAAACACAATGTAGTGCTGTTTATGGATATTCATATGTAGCAAAATATGGGAACATGGCTAAGAAACATACCAACTTCGTCCTCGTGACGGCCTCCAAAGAGGGAGGGAGGAGAGTAGGAAGCTGGTATGGGACTTCAATTATTTTGGTAACAATTTATTTCTTTACAAAAATAGAGAAGGATCGGTGATGTAGCAAAACCTATTTTCGATGGGACTAGAGGGAACATGGCTGTTGCTTGTGCTATTCCCTTACTTTCATTGTACGTTTGAAATTGTAGTATTTGAGGGGAAAATCTTATCTCTGGCCTGAAGATCTTACAGCCTACTGTGCTGAGGGTAGGAGGTTTTGTGGACATGAATGGAGGACTCAGCATTCGATGTTCAGTAATACATGTGAAGGCCCTCAAAGGGATGGCCATAACCTGAGGAAGCCAGGGAAGGCTTTGCATTCCATGAATTCTGGATCTAGTTGCTGGTGCTGGAACATCCCCTATGAAATGCAGTGACTCTCAATCTGGGGCCACTGGGGTAAGGCATCATTCTTCTCACTAATGATTAGAGTGCATACATTCAGGTGAGATGTCTGTGGTCATCATACATAAGTGCAAGGGATGCCAAGAAAAGCCACCTGCGAGTACCATGGAGATGTCAATCTTGAACCAACACAGAGAAGGTGGCAGAAGCAAGACAAAACATCATTGCCCCGTTAACCACGGTTTTCATTTCCTTTCTTTATGTGCACTGGCTTCACTGAACTGATTTGATCTGTAACCCAGACACCTGCCAGTCGTCTGAAGGGACTCCCTGTCTGAGGAACATGAGATAAAAATGGCCATTTAGAGATGAAACCCATACACACGAGGATGGTTATTTAGAAACGAGAAATTGCATAGAATACCAGAATGTTAGCGTTAGGATTCAGAATTCAATTAAGTCACTCTTCTTCTGGGTAAGGAAATTAAGGCTGCAGAGTGATTTTGTAACTTGCCAGATATCCACAGAGGAAGAACAAAGCCTGGGACCCAAATGATTTACTTACGGGCTGAGTGACCTGCACACTACTGCAAGAAATCATTCCATTACAAAACTTCAAGGATGATTGTTTGGGATTCTCTCTCTTTTATTCTAAGCTAAAAAAAAAAAAAAAAAAAAAAATCTGCTGAAAATCCCACAGGAGCTGAAATTGCTGAAGACAACTAGCTCTTTAATTATGATGTGCAGTGAGCTGCTTTTACTTTTCGCTTATCTCTGAAGTTGGATTGCCCAGTACATCTGAATGTTCCCTGACAGGTCCCTGTGATTTATATCAGCTCACAAAATTAAAAAAATGCAGACTTGCAGCTCTAATTTGCCAGAATCCTTAAGATCTCTTTTATCATGCCCTGCTGCCTGGATGGAAAGCAGCATTCTCTTTAGTGGCAATCTGCTCTAATCATTTTTTATTCAGGTGGCAGGCAGGGTTCAGGCGAAACATGAAAGAGAGTGATTGGAGCACAGTGTCTTCAGATGGCTTAAACCACATCACTCAGGCAATTTTGATCCTTTTTTATTTAGCCACATTTAAACAGGTTTCTTTTACAGCTCGGAAGACCAAACCATTGCACAGGATATAAATAAGGTGCATCAGAAAAGACCATGACATTTGGAATCTGAAGTTTCCTCCCTTTTAGATGTGTGTGACCTTGGCTTTCTAAATTTCTCTGAGTTCTCATTTACTTAGATACGAAAAAGGAAATAAAAAATGTACTCATCATTGGATTATTCTGAAGGGGAAATGAGCTTTGAGAATTGTAAAAGTGCTTCATATATTTTAAAGTGTTAACACAAATGTATCCTATAGCCATTTTCTGTGTAAGATTTTAAAATGTGCCATCTTGTCTAGAAATCAATTAAAAACAAGACACACTAAAATTTTCCCCATAAGTTATTAAAAAGAAATAAATTCAGGGGGTGCCTGGGTGGCTCAGTTGGTGAGGCATCTTCATCTCATCTCAGGTCTTGATCTTAGGGTTGTGAGTTGGGGCTCTGCTTTGGGCTCTGTGCTGGGCACGGAGCCTAGTTAAAAAACTAAAAAATTGAAAAAAATAAATTCAGATTCTAGTTAGTTTTCTTTTTTTTTTTTTTAATTTTATTTACTTATTAGAAACAGAGAGAGAGAGAGGCAGAGACACCCAGGCAGAGGGAGAAGCAGGCTCCATGCAGGGAGCCTAACGTGGGACTCCATCCTGGGTCTCCAGGATCACGCGCTGGGCTGAAGGCGGCGCTAAACTGCTAAGCCACCGGGGCTGCCCTCTAGTTAGTTTTCTTTGCAGTATTCTGTACTGTGCTTTTCTGAAAGGTAAACATAGGACAAATTGTGTAAAAAGCAATGGTCTTATTTACTACCAGTTTCTGGAGAGGAGAGAGAAGTCGTACCTTTGCTGCAAAGCTACAGCAATTTATTTTACTTTATGAGAAAAAAAATCAATGAAAGAAGAAGACAGCTACTGGGGCCACCAGAAAGAAATTCAAAATGGTAATTGGTTTGGGAGTCTTTGCTGGTTTTTAGAAAGCCTCCATCTTTTGACGATGTAACCATCTCCTGTGAGTCTGAGACTCCAGGACAAACTCCATGTAACAGCATGTTCTTTCACTCATCCAGTTGTCTTTTCTTCTTATTTGGTTTGACTTGCAAACAGTAAGGTGGGCTTTAATGAGTGAGTTGCCTACGCTGGCACTGTCACCTAAAATTGCCCACTCTGCTGAACTCCAAGCTGCCTGGTGTAGTCTCCAGGAAAATGCAATGTATTTTCATCCCATTGGAATAGTTTTGTGTGCTCCTTGCCAAGGGTAAGATCCTCGGGGTGGAAACCACAATCATATGTTGTCTCATTATCTTAATGGAAGTAGTACCTGGGTCAGAGATAATTGTATAAACTACTGCTGGATTCACATTGCTTTGCCAGTTGGGACTTACAGGGCAACCAATCATAAGTCCAACCTAACCCCCAAACATCTTACTATTGCCATTGTTTCCCTAATGCCTAAAATTCCCATGGATTCATTGAGAAAATGTTTATTAAAAAAAGAAAATGTTTATAAAAACTACAAACCTAGTAAGTAGAGTACTAATGCTAAGTATAGAAAAGTAATATTCATTCCTGTATAATATAGGGTTTCTCTCTTAAAAGTCTTCTTAATGGTAAGTGTATATTTTAATGGTTGGGGGCATTAGACCCTGCAGAAATGATACATCATTTAGGTCATAAGGATTGGTTTGTTTGACATGGCCCTATTTTTTGCCCTCTCTTTCTTTATTGGAGTGAAGGAGAGGGAAAGGAATAGAGGACATTAATCACTGAACTATTGTCTAATGTGGACACTAGAGAGGTAGCAATTTAGTAGCTGGAGAATATCATGAAAGGCTTCGAGGCCACCAAAGTAGACCGAAGGGCAGGTTACAGAAGAGGTAAACCTCATGATTGCTTGTTTCAGAATCTTGTCCTAAGCTGGCCACAGCAGACTATAATTGGAATTGAATTTAAACTGCATCAAAGTCCTAGCCATGTGGGCCCATGACCTGAGACATGCTGAGGTGGCTTTAGTCTTGCTTCTGAAAGTGTAGGCTCTGGACTAGTGGCATTATCATCATCTGGGAGCTTGTTAGAAATGCAGAGTCACAAACACACCAGACCTCCTGAATCACAACCTGTATTTCAATAAGATACTCATATCATTCTTATGCTCTTTAAGTTTTTAAAAAGGGTGGGCTAGTGAATTTAATAACGGGGAAATAGCATAGAGAATGTATTATAATTCTTCTCAAGCTATCTTAAGGCTAGATCAAAGTGGGCATTCTTTAATGTCTCCTTAACAAGCTCTTAGCAAAGAAGATCCACTTTATCAAGTGCAGTGAAGAAGAAAGAAACAAAGATGGAGTCCAGATGAGTTTTACTCTATCTACCTTGCTCTCCCACCCATGGTACTAAGATGGCATATTCTAGATGTCTGGACATTGCTCAGGATAAAGAGGGCTTGTGTTAGAGGTGACAGTGACAATGCCTACTTCATGATGACTTTGATCTTTAGGACTTTTTAATGGGCTCCCTGGTTGGGAGTGCTGGAGGAGCAGATTTTGATTGCAAGGCATCTTCTAATGGATGGCAATGTTATAGTAATCACAGCAGGTCCATTTTACCCCTGCCTGAATCTCCCCCTCTCATTCCCACACATTTTTGTCTATTGGCGACTGGTCTGCCTCCTTCAATGTTTTCGCATCAGGCATGGGATTTTGTCATTGAGCTGAGGAAACCCATGTAGTATTTGTTAGTATTTAACTATTTTAAATGCCAATAAGAAAAACTATGTATCTAATTATAATAATAAAACTACTTTTCTTGTTTAGGGAGGTACCAGTAGGAAACACAAGAAATTTGAAATATATTCAGGTCTTGCTTACCAAGAGTACATCATCTGTACCTTGGTTACTCAAAAAAGTGTATATTAAATCAAAACATACTTAAAGGAACGTGTATTCCTTTTTTGCTTGGAAGTAAGAAATTCTAAACAATATCCTATAGGAAATTTTCCCTAAACGTGGTCACATTTGCTAACACAAAGCCCACTCTTGTCAGGCAGATGAGAAACTATTAAGCACTGGCCTTCCGAATTCAAAAGCAAACCACAAGAAAAACCTATAATGCTGTTGGATTTATACAAATAAATATGATGCATATATTAGGCTGAATAATAGGTCAGTTTCATATGGCTCAACCTAATGAAGATGGAATTGGTATTGTTAAATCAGGATCTCCCTGTGGATTGAGAATTTTGAGCTCATTTATTAAACATTTACAAAGCACCTAATAGTGACAGGGATTGAACTAAATGTTGATATTCAGTCTTGAATAAGGTCTGGTTTCTGTGAATGCATGCTTATCAATCATGGTATTTCAAATTTAGTTGTCCCTCACTATATGAACTCCTGTTAATATTGCTACTCACTATCCAAAGTTCAGAAATGGAATACATCAGGATAGTCAGGAATATCTTACTCAGTAAAGGAAAAGTGCTACCAGTCATGTCTGGATTCTATTGATACTTAACTATTCTATATCCCTGACTCTAGATCTAGGTAAGATAGCTTCCAACTTAAATAAAATACTAACTTATTGTGGTTCCATGTAAAAACTAGTGCACTACTCAATAAATATTCATGAGTTTTGTTCCAATACCCATAGTTTTATGTGAGCATGTTAAATGGGAAAGTTCCTCTTTACAAAGTAGAAAATTCTTATGACATAGGAAGACATTCCTAATCGGGCACAGGAAAATAACTATTTATTATCCACTACATTTCCCAACCACATGGTTGAGAAAACAGTTGTTTTCCCCTTCATGCAGAGGTTCATGAGAATACTTCCCTAAGGACAGGCACTGTGTCTTCTACCTTTCTGCATATATCCATGGTAAAGGGCTTAGCAAAGTGATGAGTACATTTTCCAGAATTAGAATCAGAGAATGACATCTTTGGAATTGGAACATATAGAGTCCTTAACTTGCAGATAAAAAGCAAAGTTCTGGAAATTTGACTTGCAAAGAAATATAGGTTAAATTAATGCAAGAGCACAGATAATTCTAGGACTCAAAATTCCCACTTTGGTGTCTTTCCAAAGATCATGATTGATACATTGGCAGATCAATGGTTGGAAAAATTCAAGACCACTGTGTGTATTTCAGGTCAGTGATGATATGGACATACCAGTTCTCATGAAACTCAATAGTCTCAAGGACAACTGGCTTGAAGCCCTAGAAAGAATGAATATACAAATGGACAATGGTGGGATGCCTGGGTGGCTCAGTGGTTGAACGTCTGCCTTTGGCCCAGGGCGTGATCCCTGCATGGGAGCCTATGTCTCTCTCTGCCTATGTCTCTGCCTCTCTCTCTCTCTCTCTCTGTGTCTCTCATGAATAAATAAATAAAGTCTTAAAAACAAACAAAACAAATGGCAATGGCCAGACTATATATGGCAACAGAACTCTGACATATAGCCTTTGCAGCAACTAGTCATGGAAGCCAAACCAATCTCTGTAGCACTCACCTGAAACAATCCTGGTCAGTGACTACCAGCTTCCTTGTTTTTGGTCCCTACTTTCAACTCAGATCCAACAAGAACAAGCCAAATATGATTTCTAAACCAGTCACAAAAGATGCCCTCTTCTAGTTAGCCTAATTCTAGCTTCCCACACCAAAAGCCCCCAATCAGGGTGCACCTAAAGTTTTCCCTTTGTACCTCTGCTGCCTGCCTTTGAGTTTCTGTCAAATACAAGAATGAGGTTTGACCCTTTTGCTAAGGCAAGTTCTGAATAAACAAGCTTTATTCATTCTTTTGGGATGGGCTTCTTTTATTTCTACATTCTCCTACTCCCCATCATCAATCTGTAGGCCTCTAACTTCTGATGGGAAAGTTATTCTCTCTCCTCAATGAAGAGTATAATGAAAGATCAGACATTTCCTCTCTTAATACAGAAGTGAATCTAGGCTTTTCATTGACTTGAACTTTTATTTGCTGCCCCTTCAGGGTAGTTTCTGTCACTTCTTTCCATATTGGAACCCTCCATATCCACTATGTGGCTGCTCCAGATGGTGGAGCTCCCAAGAATGAGCAGTGTCAGTTTTTCTTTCACATTGTAACCTTGTAGAACCCATGTGTCCTCATAAAGCATTATGTATATTGCCTGGTCATAAGTAGTTACTATTATTAGTGTTACCCTCATTATATAAAATAATTGAAGCAGTCAAAAACTAATTTTAAGGCTTCTGCTGGCCCTACTTTATTTTTAATTTTTTAAGTTTATATATTTATTCATTCAAGTCCTCTCTACATGCAATCTTGAGGCTCAAACTCACAACCCCAGGATGAAGAGTTGCGTGCTCTTCTGACTGAGCCAGCCAGGCACCCTACTTTATCTTTATTTTGAAGCAATATTTTATCTATATATTTCCATGGGTTTTGCCAAGCTTTGGAAATATCTACTTCCTTACTGATTTAGGCCAAATAAAAGTGAATGCTTAGCAACAGGTGATGTTGATTAGCCTCTGGATTGCAATAAAATGTAAGAAGGATCCCAAAGTGCTACAACAGGCAGAAATATTATGATTACAAATAAAGTTTTTAACAGAAAACATTAAAATCAAAGCCCTGGAGTAATTTTATCTCCTTTATAATAAGTACCTCACTACTGAGTAAAATGGAGCTGAGGGCTGTTTAGAGTTATTTACCTCAGACTTGATAAATCTCTTAAGAACGAACTTGGACCTTGAACTGCTTTATGTCAACCTACCTACACAACATGATTTAACTCTTCATTAAATGTGAGACGGAGGTCATCTCAGGAGTACCCTCAGCTCAGAGGAAAGTACAGAGACTGCTATTCACAGACCTTAAAATCAGACTAATTTACCTAATTGGTGACATTTATAGGAAGTCTATTTTACCCCATTTGTGTTTATCTATCCATTTGTTCATGTATCCAAATTCCAATCTTTACTAGGCACCATGCTAAATGCTCAGAATATAGTATTTATTTATTTTTAAGATTTTATTTATTTATTCATGAGAGACAGAGAGAAGCAGAGACATAGGCAGAGGGAGAAGCAGGCTCCCTCTGGGGAGCCTGATGTGGGACTCAATCCCAGGACCCCGGGATCATGCCCTGAGCCAAAGGTAGGCGCTCAACCACTGAGCCACCCAGGTGTCCCAGAATATAGATTTAACAAGACAGATCCTTGTCCTCAGTGTGCTTGGGGTCTATTTAAATACACAGAGAAGAAGGAACCAAAAGCATAAATGTGTCTTTCTTCCTCTCTATCCCATTTCACCAACTGAAGATACTTGCTTACCAGTCACTTTCACATCTCTTAGAAAGCAAAAAGCAAAAGAAGTCCAAGTAATGTAGAAATGCTATGTTGATCATTATGATAAAGGTCTATGTTGTAGATGAAGGGAGAGGGAAGAAAAACCAGCTGGGCTAGGTTTGAGAGAGAATTTTGGAGAAGGGAGAGAGAGAGAGCGAGAGCAAGCAAAGACAGTAACTTGGTTTTGCTTTTGTTGTTTCTGTTTTTTTCAGCATCTCTCAGGCATGAAAAATATATTGAAAATAACAGATACATCTAAAGAAAATATTTTTAAAAAAATTTTACTTTAAATGCACCCACTAGTACCCCTAATATTTCTGAGGGTGTTTTAAGGGGCTCTCAGCAGTTGTGTTTAAGTAACACTGTTCAGAAACTGGGCCATATGGAACCCCAGTTATATTCCAGTTAAGGAAGTCAGTGAGCAGTTACAATCCAGGGATATAAGTGCTCTGATAAGGGATATATATGGTGCTGTAGCATAAGATAGGGAAGGCATATAGTGCATCAAGGAAGGATTCTCAGATAAATCATATCTAAGCTGAGACAGGAAGCATGAGTTATCCAGACAAACCCATACATGGTAGGGGATCAGGCAATAGAATCAGAGAAGCAGTAGGATTGCAAAGAAACCATTATTCATAATGACTAGAATAGAGTGTGTATGGGAATAAAGGGAAAAATAACCTTGAGAACAGCATTTTCTTTAGATATTCTTTGATGAGATCTTGTATATAATCCAGGATTCCCTTTAACAAGCTCTCTTTCTACCCTTGTAGTACACATCTCCTCAAAGAGATTGCAAGTGAACTGTCTTGAGTGATTAGTCGTCTACTTTGCCTACTTTTTAATCTACAGGACCCAGGGCTATATTGTTCATAGAACAGTCTCAGCAGATAAACAAATTAATTAGTTACCACTTATTATATCTACTATGTACCAGACTCTGAACATATATCATCTTTAATCCTAATCATAAACCTAAAAAGCAAGGTTTTATTTGTCCTACTCAAGGGATGAAAACACCAAGGCTCAAAGTCCAAGAATTTGCATAAGATTACATCAAAGTGGAGACAGAAGCTGCACTGTTCTTCACTTCAGCAGACCACTATAAACATTTGTGGTCTTCACTTAGCTATGGGGACCACTACAAATGCTACTCTTTCTCCCCACACTCCACCCAGCAAGACTTCCTCAGGTTCACCCAGCTCTTTGTGCCTTGGCACTTGACTTGTTCAATAACTGCTAACATCACTTAGTAAGAGTAAGGATCTTAGGAGTTAGACTTTGCCACTCACAAAATTTGTGACCTTGGAAATATTACATGAATCTTGCTATAACTCTGTCCCTCATCTGTAAAATAGGGATTGACTGAGTACCTATTTCATGTGTTGTAATTAGATTTATATAAGCTTATGTGGGAGAAGAGGAGACTTATTGCTTGACATAGAGTCAGCCAGCGATGAGTTTTCAATTTCCATTGTGGACTTTCTCAACCTCAACCTTACTCTAAACTTTCTCAAACTCAGCCTATTTTTTTGTCTTTTTTTACAGGAACTTTGCCTACATTATCACACCCATACAGTTTACCACTGGAAATGACTATGGATTCTTAAAGTAACAAAATGCCAGCAGGTTAACCCTATTGGCATGTGTATCATATGTATGTGAGTATGTGACTATCACATCACAATCACACACCATCACAATATGACATTTAAAAAAAAATCAAAATTTCCTTCTCTCTTTCTTCCTTTCCTTTGTTCTCTCAAGATCCTTGTGGCAGAAATAATCAAAAGATTTACACCCTCCAGAAAGTACTTTTATGCTGACACTTAGCATTCATGTTAATTTATACAAGAAGTGAGTTCAACTGCAGTAGAGGCTCCAATCAGCCCTGAGTCTGCATTATCTCCTCTTTCACCCAGTTAATTATCAAAGGGCCTGTAAAGGAATGAAATGCACATAAAGAGAACATTGTGACTTTAAGAATCTTCTCCCTGCCAGTGCCTTTCAGGCAATGCTTCTGATTTTAAGAACGCACTATCTCAGAAGGGTGTAGGATGCGAGGTAAATGTCACATAAATAATATGTGAATTGTCTCTTGGTATCCTGAGCACCAAGCTCAAACTCCAGGCATCTCTCTCATGCTCCAGAGAAACTTCCAAGTGTAGCAGAGCCATATTGCAAAATGAATTGAGTACTTTCTTCCTGCTGACTGAGCTCTTTTAGTCTGTGACAAGACCAAATGGAAGATAGCTTTTGAGAACTAAGGGTTGGTGCAGAATGGTGGTACAACCATCCAGTATGACTCAGGATCAGGGTGTCTAGTATTTCTGTCCTGGGCAGAATCATCCATGGGAAACACATGCACACCTATGCACACCCAATGGGGGGCAACACTGTTCAAAACGTAGAATTAAAAATTAACTTTATGACAAAAAATAAGGAAATTTGTATAATGCTTCTGGTCCTTTTCCCTGGAAGCAGAGCCTGAGATGGGAATTCCACTGTATGTGATTTATTAAGGGCAGGCTCTCAGACGTCAGAAAAGCAAATGAGGTAGAGGGAAGAGCTAAGCAAGTATTGTCTTCTTTGGAGATGAACCTTGGCCTGATCACACAGAGAGCTCCAGATCATGAATTTAAACTTCAGAGTTGACCCCACCTTGAGGCAAGGAGCTGGAGACTTTGGATCCTTGCAGACACAGACCACTCCAAGGGTGATGATAAAGAACCTCCCTAGTAAGACAACTCCTTTATAGCAGAAAGCAGTCTCCAAAGAAATGTGCAACCTGAAGCTCCTTAGCAGCAAACCCTCTCCAGCTGTGGGATGGGTACACTTGCCAAGTAAAGGGCATCTGGGTAGCATCTACTACACTTGGAGTAATTTTACTCTTTCAATATATATGTACTTATGGATGAAGAGGATCAAGTTCTCTCTCTCTCTTACTCTCCCTCCCTCTCTCATCTATCTATCTATCTATCTATCTATCTATCTATCTATCTACCTATCTACCTACTTACCTACCTATCTATATGCTAATTTAGTCTGCCTACACCCATAATCTATTTCAGCCTTCCTTAAATGTCACTGTACTTATAGATTATTTCCATTTGTTTCAATCTACCTATAATTACCTCTCTAAGTGACATTTTAAAAAACAAATTCAAATGCAGGATACTTATATTACACAATTGTACAATATGCTTTTGGTCTTCTGTTATGATAAACCAAAGAAAACAAAAAAAAAAACCCTGAATATTGCACATCAGCGGATAGAACAGAATTTCATCTCAGCTGTGAGAAGAAAATTTATCCTTTTCTGGTCTGTCATAATTAATAGCCTAAGCATTTGATTTACAAGATTCTCTAATCTAGGGGATCCCTGGGTGACTCAGTGGTTTAGTGCCTGCCTTCAGCCTAGGGTGTGATCCTGGAGTCCTGGGATTGGGTCTCACATCAGGCTCCCTGCATGGAGCCTGCTTCTCCCTCTGCCTATTTCTCTCTCTCTCTCTCTCTCTCTCTCTGTCTCTGTCTCTCATGAATAAATAAATAAAATTTTAAAAAAAGATTCTCTAATCTAAAAAGTACCATTTCTATATGCAAGATAAAGCAATTAAACAATGAAATTGCAAAAATCTGTATATAAAAATCAACAAATTTGATATTCTTTCCATAGCCCTAGGCCTGGAAGTAAGGACATGGTCTGTCATTCTCACAGTCCATCATCTCTCCTGCTCCTCATACCCAGGTGTGAATTTCATTTTATTGTCACTTGTCTTTCACCACAACAATGCTCCATTATAAGCTGCCTCCAAAACCAGAGGTTTGAAGCAATGAGCACTTATTTAGTCATTGGTCTTCAGATTACTGGTTTAGGTTGATGTATTATTTATTTCTGCACTAACAAATTTTTCCTAAACATAGCAGCTTAAAGCAGTATACATTTATCCTCCCAAAGTTTCCCTGAGTCAGAAATCTTGTGGAGCTTAGCAGGGTACTCTGGCTCTGGGTCTAGCCTAGGATATAATCAATGAATTGGCTGGGATTGCAGTTGTTACAAGGCTTGACTGGGGGTTGATCCACATTAAAGCTTATTCATGTGAGTATTGGCAGGTCGCAGATCCTTGCTGGACTCATCAGTTCCTTACCACGTGGGCTTCTCCATAGGGCTACTCATAACACAGCATTCTACTTCCCCCCAGAGCAAGAGTCACAGGAAAGAAGCAAAAGAATGAACAAGACAGAAATCAGTCTTTTGTAACCTAATCTTGAAATGACATTTCAACATATTGTTGTATTCTATTTATTAGAAACAAGTCACTAGGTCCAGCCCACACTCAAAGGAAAAAATTCACAAGGGCATAAAAACCAGGATCATTGGAAGTCATCCAAGATACAGCCACATACAGCTGGTTGTTTCCTCTGGTTTTGACTGGACTTATCCTCTACCTGGAGATCATCTGTTATTGGCTGATCTAGGATGGTGTTGGCTATAGGACTTTGCTCTGAGACTTGTGTACTTCATCCCTGGAAAATCAGCTGGGGCATTTTCTCTTGGTAATGACAGAAGTATAGGAAAATGAAAAAATACCCAAAAACTCTTGAGACTCAGACTAAGAATGGTACATCTTCTCTTTCACTGCATTCTACTGGGCAAAGAAATAGATTCCACACCTGACAAGAGAAGCTGCAGAGTCATGTTTGAAAAGACATGAATACAGGGAAGTCTGGAAAATTGGGGCTATTAAGAACATCAAACTAGTTAGTACATGTCAGTAAGGTTCTTTGCTCTCCTATTTCATATTCTTGAAGCAGTCATTCACACACCTAAGGGCCACTCCCCTCATTTCTTGAAATTTTCGTCATTCATTGTCACTCTATACAATGCTATTCCTGTTGGAATTCTTAGGGATATTGATATCCACAAAAATCAGTGTTTCCCAGTGGGGCACCAATGTTATTTAGGGGGAGGAAATTCTTCACTTACATGAAACTATCCCTTGAGTTGCAGCATATTTCACTTCCCTGAATCCTGCCCTTTAATTGTCAATAATGCTTCTAGGTTTAAAAAATGCCCCAATAGGGAGGGAGGTCACAGATAAGCAAGTGAAGGAGGCTAGTATGATCTATGTGATGCTGAGTTAGAGTCAGAAACATGAGTTCATGCTTAGCTTAATATAGTTGTGGTAGAGACTATTACATATAAAAATTTTTATAGGTATGGGCATATGTATACGTGTATGTATATATATATGTCATTTTGTATGTGTGCGTAGATGTATGTATCCATAAATATATGTGCATGTATGTGGTTATATCTATGTGTATACATATGTGTATATATTGTGTACATATGTGTGTAGACATGTGTGTATACATATATGCATGTGTGTATCTATGGGTATATGCATAAGTGTATGTATACATATATGTGCATATAGGTATATAGATAAGCATGCATACGTATGTGTGTATATTGTGTATTTGTGTAAGTGTACATGTGTGTATATGTATGTATACACGTAAATATTTTCTTGCTTTGTCAGCTAATAGGCTCTGGAAACAACAACACTGCAGTAATCATGAGCAAAGCTAACCCTCAGATGTTGATTTCTAATACCATTCTCCAGTAAAAGAAGCCAGAACTTCTTGGAGAAATTACTATTCTAGGTCTGGAACAGAATATATACAATATGAACTTGGAACATATGGTAGGACTAGAAGGTCAGTGCTAAAAACAAACAAAAAATCCCCACAATGATTGGGGTATGTCAGAAGGGCACAGAAGTCAAATGAAAGAGCTTGGAGGGCCAAAACAATTTGAGTAACACAATAAGCAAAGTAGTTATGAATTATAACACCAAGTATAAAATAAATATCCACAAGCCCATACTGATATAAATAAAGAATTGAATAAATAAACAAATGAAGGAAAATGTACAAATCTCTTATGCAGAAGAATGGCGAATAATTTATGTAGCTACTCTGCACTCAAGTATAACTCTTCATTTCTTAATTGTGGGCTGCATGCAATGACTTTCTTCCCAAGAGTGGAGCATGGGAAGGGAAAGAGAAGAATCACTTTGTAGTGAAGAAACATGACAAACACTACATCAGTCAGGGGATCAAGATCAACATTGACTACAATCAGCCATGTTTGTAGTCATATATGCATGATATAATGTGATGAGGTTACATTTTATGTCTGTAAAGTGAATCTTCCTCTCTAAAACCCATACCCTCAGTCTAATCATGAGAAAATGTCAGACCAAACCCAATTGAGGGATGTTCTACAAAATGCTTGATGGGTATTCCTCCATACTGTCAAAGTCAGCAAAAATTAGAAAAGCCCGAGGAACTGTCCCAGCCAAGAGGAACAAAGGAGATATGACAACTAAATACAATATAACATCTTGGATGAGATCCTGGAACAGGGAAAAAAAAAAAAAAGTTAGGCCAAAACTCAGCAAATATCAATACAGTGTGGACTTTAGTTATTAATTACCAATATTGGTTCATTAATTGTGGCAAATATACCATACTAATATAAGATACTAATAATAGAAGAAACAGGGTGTGGGGTATATGGAGAACTCCATACTAGCTCCATAATTTTTATGTAAATCTAAAACTCTTCCAAAATAAAAATTATATTTAAAAAAAATGCCCTAACACATTTTCAACCCCCTTCTCCCAGGTGAGTGGTAACACTCTTGTCAAAAGACACTGACATAGGTATCCTTCTAATGCCATCAATTCCTTGACCTCCTTTCCTCCCGTAATCTTGTCCTCTTCTCCAACTCAGCCATTCACACCCCAGACATTAGCATCACGGATAATGAAGGTCTTTCATGATCTCAGTTTCAAGCGTCTCTCTCCCTTCTCTGGTTATTCTGTCTGACAAAACTTCAACCTCTGGGTCAGGACCTACAGTTCTTTGCTCCTACCATCTTTTCACTGTCTCAAGTGTCCTTATGAAGTCCCTTTGCCTGGCTTCAGGTCTAAAGTTAATTATTAGAATTGCTCCCTTGGATATACTCTCAACTCCATTGTTTCTCTCTTGCTTTGACCTATTCTCTTGGCAACACTCCAGCCATAATTAAATTAGACTCTCCACCTATTTATCTTATGCACCCATTTAGCTGAGCACAGCTGGCTTCTAATGTTGCCTGGCAATAATATCCTACTTTCCTACTGAATTTACTGTCCTGCTCTCTTGGACAACTGTTTCATGCTTTCTCTTCTCTTCTCAAGCCTTTAATGCAGCTTTCCTTATCTTCACTTTCACCTGATGATATATCGCCTGGTTTGATGAAAAAATAGAAGCATTCAGGGGAAAACTTGCACAAATATCCACCATCACATTACCTACTCACCTGCATCAGTGCACATCACTCCTATTTTCTCCTCTGTTATCATGTGGTTCCCTTGGTTTTCAACCAATGCTAAACCATACCCTTATGTACTATATCCTATCCCTTTATATATTACTTAAAAGTGTGAGGGTATTATTTTCTCCTTCTCCTGCTTCAACTATTTTCTCTGTATAGGATCTTCCTCCTCAGTATACCAATATGTCATTATTTCTTCCAAGAAACAAGCCTTTTCTTAATTCTTTTTGTAAATTCAAATTCAATCATCAGTTTCAGATGTAGAGTTCAATAATTCATCAGTTGCATATAACACCCAGTGCTCATCACATCATATACCTTCCTTGTTGTCTATCACCTAGTTACCCCATCCCCCACCTATCTCTCCTCCAGCAACCCTCAGCTTCTTTCCCACAGTTAAGAGTCTCTCATGGTTTGTCTCTCTCTCTCTGATTTCTTCCCATCCAGTTGTCCCTCCCTTCTCCTATGATCAACTGTTTCTTACATTCCTCATATGAGTAAAATTGTATGATAATTGTCTTTCTCTGATTGACTTATTCGGCTCAGGATAATACCCTTCAGTTCCATCCATGTTGATGTAAATGGTAAGACTTCATCCTTTCTAATGGCTGAGTAATATTCCATTGTATATACATACCACATCTTCCTTATCCATTCATCTGTTGATGGACACTGAGAACTATTGATCCACTTTTTTCTCTAGCTACTGTACTATTTTTTTCCTTTTCCTTTATAGTTAAATTCCTTTCAAAAGTGTTCAATACTCTACCTCTCCAATTGCTCACTTCTCATTTGCTTTTAAAACCACTCTAATGAGACTTCTGCTTTACTGCCCCATAGGTCAGAATGCTCTTGTCAATACAGAAGCTTTTTGGTATGAAGGATATACTTCTTTCTCTGACCCATTCTCCTCCACTAAGCACAAATTATTTTATTCTCTGGTATCTTAGTTGTACCTGAATATATTTTCTTGTGCTCTGTCAAATGTATCGGGCCTATCTGCCACAGATACCTGCTGACATCGCTCATCTACATCTCTTCTATTTCCCAGAGGGGATCTCTAGATCAAACACTCACATTGCATGATTAAGTGGGGGGAAAGCGTCTACTATATAAATATTATATCAGTAAATAATGGAAATTAAAATATTTAATTTTTTCAGCCCAGTACTTCTGTTTCTGAGAGTGAGACTTTGTGAAAATCTTGAAAGATAATGGAAAAAATATAAGTAAAACGGTATTTGTGGATAGTTTCAAAATGGGAAAGTAGCCCCAGTCAATAATGAAAAATGATGGTTGTTTCTGTTTATTCATTATGAAACATAAAGCAACCCTAATTGCCTTACTATTTATCTAACTAAAGTCCATCTGCTTCAAAGACACTTAGAAAGAAGGGCAATCCTTCCTGAAGGTTTGGTTTTCGTTTCCCTCTTTGGCTATAAAATGTTAAGGGGTGAGAGACAGTGAGCTTTCCCTTTTTTTATAAAATATCGTTTTCTTTGTTTGTCAGATGACCATAACGACATTCTCTTGGTAACACCTCTGGCCTTGCAAAGTTGGGCTTAACTTTCTTGATCTCTGCATGTATTTACAACAAAACAAACATACTACATTTGTATAGATATGTCATCTGTTGCTCTTTGTTTGAGCTCAGCTGGGGATTAGGAAGGAGAAATCAAGTTTTGAAGAAAAACAATAGCGCCATTTGGACAGCTGCAGGCATGAATTTCTGAAGAGGACAGCTGGGTCAGGTTATGTTTCAGACTCTGAACTTCTTTGCCCTCAAATAGAAGCCTAGCAATAAAGGAGGAGAGCTTGTGATATGGTATAATGTGGGGCTGGAGCCTAGTGTGTTGGTTACTAAATTCATAGCATATCCATGCTGTATCAAAACCTATTACTTCCCCCAAGTTCAGATTGCAGGTTTTTAAAGCTATTTCTGGGTTCAAAATGTCACCACTGTCAGAGTGTTTCAAGCCATATAGGGATGGAGAATTCTCTCTACACCCACCACAGAAACGGTGAATCCTTGCCTTGCACCAGTTATAAGCATGCACAATAGCAACAGAGTGCTTAAACCATCGGATTTCTACCCCCTATACAAGATCAGTCAACTCAGCATGGTTGACATTTTTGATTGATATCAATTTACTTAAGTGCTACCTGCTTTTTAAAAGGCTTTTTACCATTCAAAGTTTTTCTTGAGTCCAGCTAAGTAGTAAAATATGTTTATTAACTTTTTAAAGAGATATATGCTTTTTGAAATAAAAATATGTAATTTAAATACATAGGGTGTCATTATTTTATCTCGGCTATCCAAATCCCCATATTAACCACCACTTTTAAAAACATGCTGAATCTCTATCGACTTTTTTATTCATAAACATCAGTTAATCTACTAGCTGTGGTTTTTATTACCAAATGCAGAAACTAGAAAGTACATAACCAGAAACCCAACTCTCAGCCCATATCCCTGGTCTGGCCATGAGAGTGAGGGATTTGGCCACTTTCTTCAAGGCCCTCCTGGCTTTGTTCAGGTGATATCTATCCAGTTCCCTTTTCTATGAGTCAGCAAAGCTAGTTAACATCACAGTGAATGGGAAGTGGGGATGGCGTTACTGTTTTCCAAAAAAGATGTTCTTGACTAAGTGTGGAAGATGCTGCATATGATATCTCCTTGGAGATTGCATAATGATACATAGCAGATTATAGTTTTTGAGAAATCTTACTGTGCCTGCTTGATTTGGTTCAACTGAAGTTCTCAACCCTTTCTTAACCAAGAAATTCTTCCCATAGAGGAATTTCTACTACTTGTGATAGCTGAGGCAGGTCACATAAGGATGTATAAGATTCAGGCTTTTACCCACAGTAGGATGAGAAACTATTGGAGGGCTTTGAACAGAAGGACATGATGTTTATGGTTGATAAAGCTCATGTGAGTGCTATGGGATATGATTTAAAGGCTCATGGGAAGACAAAAGTAGGAAGAGGGACTAGGAGGCTATCACAATAATTCAGGTGAGGAAACAAGGTTAATTTGAACCTGATGGTAAAGGAGAAGATAATGAAAGTGCATCACTTTCCAGATGCATGCAGAAGACAGAGCTTTCAATATTTGCTGACAGAAGGGGTGCGGGGTATGGGCAAAACCTCAAGGATGACACCAAGGTCATTGCCCTGAGCAAATGGAAAACAGTGGGAGGAACAGATTGGGCATTTAGGGGTAAATCATGAGTGTAGTTTTGGAGGAGTTAATTTAAAATGACAATTAAATGTTCAACAATAGCCAGGACATTTTTCAGGATACCTCTCTGAACTTAGTTCAGTGTAGTGGTTCTCAACTCTGACTCGACGTTAGAACCATCTCCAGAAGCTTAAAAGTTCTGATGTCCAAGATACCCAAACCAGTTATACAAGAATCTCAGAGGTGAACCAAAGCATTGGCAGTTTTCAAAACCCTTCAGGAAATTCCAATGCATAGTGAGGGTTGGGAACCATAGGTTCCATGGCACTGGTGGTTTCTGGGTTTGGGATGATGAGGACACAGTCTATGAGTTGTGGGGACATGACAGATGCAAAGAAACTGGAAACAAGGCAGTCATTATCATTAGGAAGTAGGTAATTCCTGCTTCATGTTCAGGTACTCTTCAGGTACTCTTGCTTCATGTTCTCTAAATTCAAGAAATGTCTGGCCTTCTTGCTTAAGGCACCTTGTTTCACACATTGTTTCTTTAAATTAGGCAGCATTAGTTGTTTCTTGGTCCTCCTGGCCTGGGGCCTGAGCCTTTTCTACTGGTCTCTGCAGACCCAGGATTCATAACTGAGTTACCTGGAAGTATAAGAGAACTTCAGAGCCTCTCACATACCCCAGTCAGCAGTGCCTAGAGTTGAAGCTAATTTGGAAGAAGTAGGAATTCAACAGCACTAGGTGGGGTGGGATGGGAGACCTGTAAAGTAGAACAGTTTAAGGGGCTTTTCGTCACAGTGGCCAGGTCCTTACAGAGAAGGCAGAGATGTTCTTAGAACCTCAAATATTTGCCTTTCTCAGTCAAACTCATATGTTCAGTTACCACTTCGATGGCCGAGGTCCTCGTGTGAATACTTTCTCTCTCTCTCTCTCTCCCCCTCTTTCTTAACACACACACAACACATAGGTCACCCGCATACCCACAACATACACTGCCCGTTTCCCCGCCATCATATACCAACACACTTCTCATCCACTACCTCCTCACATCAAACCTCTCAGGAAAGACTTTCAAAGGGCTTATTCATACTGCAGATCAGTGAAGGTTAAATTGTTTATTCACTTTCTGTGCCCCTAGAGAATTTATAATTTTATTGATAAACTTTGGAATTTTAGGTGTCATAGCACTGGGAAGGAGTTTAGAAGGTTATGTGTCCCAAGTTCCTCTGAAGCTACATTATTTAGGCACCAATATACCCTGTTTACTTACAAAGACACTCTTGAGTAAAGTGGATGGAAGCCCTTGGAACCCCTTTATCCAGTGGATAGTTTCATCTGAGATGCTGCCTGTTAACTCAGACCTGAGGAAAAGCCCTGAGGTGATACTGATCCCACCTCGGAAGTATTGTAGATGCTGTGGGCACCTGCCACATCCCATGCCCCTGCCTCATCAGTGCACAGCAGCTCAATTTTCAAAGCCCACCATCTGCATTTCTTTTCCTGACAGCTTTCTCTGACCTAAGAAGCCCACTTTGCTCACTCTTGTAATGAGCTGAAAGTTCCCAGGAATTGAGACCACCAAAAAGCAGCCCTCCATCTGTGTGACTGGTGAGATTTGGCTCCCCATGCTTTGAATGGGAGAATTCTTCTCCATGTTCTACTTACTATAGGTTTCTAGAATTCTCCATTGGGATTGAGTCTGCAGTGGTAATTGGCTTGACAACACACCCTTTTTTGACTGATTTCCCCCTCCCCACCCCATCTCACTTTCCCATAAACCCTTACAGTCTTTTCTGGGATCACTCCTGAGATAAACTACTTGCACTGAAATTCTCATTCAAGGTCAGCCTCTGGGGAAACCCATAGTAAGACACGAGGAAAAGGGAAAGTCCTCTGCAACTGTACATGAACAGAAGATAAAGGTCAGTTTAGACAAAAGGGATCAGAGTCACAAATGTGTTTGTAAAACTATCCTGTTATCTAGATTTGATTTGTAAGGAAGCTTTGGGAAATTTGCCTCTGCTGAGGTAGAGACCAGAGTGACCATGTAAAAGGGAAGCAGATGCACTCAGCCTGCGGCCTCACACATCTGCTGAATGAGCAACAACTATAATTTTCCAGGAGGGAGACAATAAAAAAATTCACATAAAACTTTTTATTGTGTAAGTGACACTGGTTATTATAGTCAGCAATCAGAGAGCTACCCCGAGGATAGAGCTTCTCTGCCTATTAATGTAGAGCAAATGGCTAGCCTGTCTCTCAAGTCTCTCAGTGTAACATTGGAGATGCTAGGATTCATTCCAAAAAACTTATAATATCAGCGAAATACAAGAAAGATGTAGCAAATGTGTGTTTCAGGAAAGATAATAAAATAAAATCTAAGCATTTCAGAGCTCTTGGGGCAAATTGAATCCATGGGAATTGAAATATAAAGCCTTGGAAAAAACACATAGTTTTCTTTACAGAGGACAGGGAAATAATGTATTTCTCTATTTTACGAAAGGAAGTTCTTCTGGATCCCAAACTACACTGAGGCTATTTCCAAATGTAGGAAAAAAAATGAATCAGGATCCACAACTTTGGTGTTTATAATCAGGTCTTCATTTAAATATAATTTTTTTAGTGCAGAAAGATGATAATTCATAAATGCAATTTGTAAACAATTCTTATGTGAGAAAAACGAACACCTCACCCAAGTGTTATGCCACTGCCTTTAGGGCCAGACTCTGTGGGGGAAGCCCACTCCACACCTTTATTCCAACACAGCTTAAAGGGGCTCTGCATCACTCGCCAGCCTTGGCAGACCTCAGAATGACTTAGAGGTCCTTTATTATATTATTGGCTCTAAAATAATTTGGGGGATATCCTGCTATGTTAGTTCAGGTAGCCCAACTCAAGTGCTATAACAAAGACTAGCATCTACAACTGGTCTTATCCCCCAAATCTCGACATTTAACAGAATGTAAATTTATTTATGGCTTATATTAAAATTGAACACATGTGAGTGGAGTGGCAAAAGGCACTAGTTCACAAGATCTTTCAGAAACCCAGGCTCCTTCCACCTACTGTTTTCATAATTCCTTAGACAGAGGTTGGAAAACTTATTTATCATCTGTTACCTATCTATCTGTATTTATAGACTTTACTTCTGAGAGCAGTTTTAGGTTCAGGGAAAACTTGAACAGACAGTACAGAGATGCTCCACATCCTCCCTGTCACCTCCAACATGCACCGCTGTCCCACTGTCAACATCCCCCACCAGGGGTACATTTGTTAAAATCAGTGAATCTATACCAACACATCATAATTTACATTATATTATTATTAAATCATGATATGTTATTAATACATTAAATCATATTATTGCATTGCATTATTACACAGTTTATATTCACTCTTGATGTGTACTCTATGGGTTCAGACAAATGTATAATGACATGTATCCTCCTCCACAGTGTAATATTTTTCACTGCCTTAAAAATCCTTGTGATCCACCTATTCATCCCTCCTTCCAACCTCCCCTAAGCTCCTGGCGACCACTGACCTTTCTACTATCTCCATAGTTTTGTCTTTTCCAGAATGTCATATAGTTGGAATTATACAATATGTAGCCTTGGCTATTGGCTTCTTCCACTTAGTAATGTGCATTTAAGATAACCCCATGTCTTTCTATGGCTTGATAGCTCATTTCTTTCTGGTAATAAATAATAATATTCCATTGTCTGGATGTACCCCAGTTTATTTATTCATTCATCTACTGTCGAGCATCTTGGTTGTTTCCAAGTTTTTGGCAAATAGTGAACTTTATTTTTAAAGGGTCAGATCATACATATTTTCAGCATTCTGAGTGATACAACGTCTCTTGCAACTGCTGCCATTGTATTGTCAAAGCTTCCCTAAACGACACATAAACAAATAGACATAAGCTGCGTTGCAATAATGTTATTCACAGGTACACCTGGGTGGCTCAGTGGGTGAGCATCTCCCTTTGGCTCAGGTCATGATCCCAGCATCCTGGGATTGAGTCCCACATCGGGCTCTCCGCAGGGAGCCAGCTTCTCCCTCTGTCTATGTCTCTGCCTCTTTCTGCATGTCTCTCATAAATAAATAAATAAAACCTTAAAAAAAATGCTATTCACAAAAACAGGGTGTAGTATGCAGACTCTTGTCCTATGGTCTTGGAGTCCTCCACTGGCCCTCATCAGCAGACAAGGGAAAAGAGAGAGAGCAGAAGATCTGGAGATCTGGATAGTGTAGTAAATATTTTTATTTTAAAAATATATAGCCTTGGTCAGACCACAGACCTCACCCAGCTACAAGGGACACAAAACATCTAAGTTAGTTGTGTACCCAGAGAAGAGAGAAAACAAGATTTTTGTGAGCTGATGACATTTTATACCAACCTGGGAACTAATCACTTTTTAGGATAGAGTGTTTCCAGAAAAGGTATTCTGAGATTCTAAATAGCTGGTTTTAAAAGTCCTGGGAACACAATTCGTAAGGGAACTAGAAACTTCTAAAATCTATGAAAGAATTTGGCTGGCAAATTATAATATGATTTTTGAGAGAAGTGTTGTTTAAGCAATGCCAGAAATCAACTATTTTCCATATGGATGAATTCTGCAAGTTTTAATGAGGAATTAAAAAGGATCTTGCTGGACTTCTGCTTGCAAACAGTTGGCTAACAGGTATGACTCACAACTGGAGTAATAAATCTCTATTTCTTTTTAAATGCTTATAATTTTTACTTACTTTAATGGACATCAGTCTTTGCTTATATTCTTTTTTTCCCGTGATGATTGTCCCTCTCTGATGGTCTTTGCTTATATTCTATCAAATTAGTAGACATTGGTCTTCCCTCCTATTCTACCAAAATTAGTAAGATTTGAGTACAGTCATGAATTTGGCTAATACACCAAGTTTTGTTTCCTTGTGTAGCTTTAGAGCACAAAATTATCAAATTCAGAGTTTATTTCTCTCCAATAATTCCTAGAGTAATTATTTTTGTGGAATCTGACCATAGAAAATAGTTATTTTACACCATTCAAGGTCTGAAAGGTGATCATGTTTAGTAGCATTAACAAACCCAAGGATATAAAAAAAATTTCATCAGACGCTGTTGCCATGAAGGAAGAAAAAAAATCCACTGTAATTGTTCGTGTCTGGTTTGGGCCAGACTAAGTAAAAAACCAAAGAAATAAATCTAAAGCTCTTGTCTTCATTTTTCAGCCTTCAAGCCTTCTAATGAGGCAGAGCTGTGCAGATAAATCTAAAATTTTAATAAGAAAAAATGAAAAATATATGGCAGTTATTCTGCAGTGCCCTTCCAGGTCACCCTAGAATTTTTAAAGTTACTGTGATTGCTCTTGATTCTGGGTACATTTTGTACATTTTGAAAGCAACTTGTTCCAATATCAAATCACATTTAAAATTGCCTTAGTTTGTTTTGTTCTCTTTTTAAATGTAGGGTTGTTGTTGTTTTTAATTCTTTTTACTGATGATGTTTTGGCCTCTGGCAGGTTAACCTAATGCATCTGTTAGGGCAATAGTTCTTCATGTTTAGTGTACCTGAGAATCACCTGGAAGACTAGTTAAAATGCAGGTTCCTGAGCCTGACTCTCAAAGACTTTAAATCAGCAGGTCTGGCCTGGGGCCTGAGATTCTGCATTTCTAATAAGCTCCTAGGCAGTACTAATGCGGCTGGTCTGGTAGCACACTATTTAACACCCAAGTCAAGAGTCTTTCAATTAGAAACCCAATACAAACTGGTTTAACAAACAGAAAACGTGTCGGTTTGCAAAAATTAAAACTCCAGGCTGTCAGTCTGACTTCTGCACTAAAAATTCCATCTGGTCAAGTAATATCCTGAGGTTCCAGTTTGTCTCTCTTCCTCTCCTAGCACCATTACCCTTGTAACAGCAATTCCCTCATGGTTGCAAATGGATTGTGGAGCTCCAGGCCTTATATTTTCAAGTTTCCAAGCCCAAGGGAGAAAAGGGACTATTTTCCCTCTCAACTGTTGCAAACATTTTCTCCCTGTTATTGGCTATAACTGAGTAACATGATCGTCTTGAACCAATCACTGTTTTTGCTGTTCGCCTAAGGACGTGATAGCCAATCAGTTTAGGTTAACCTGAACCTATGCCTAGATGTAAGGGCTTCAGACACCTGCCATATTTGTTTTTCTGCATCAGAGATTACTTTAAAGCCACAGAGGCTCTCTCAGCTTGAGCTTAAGGCAGTCTAGATGTATTTAAGCATTGCTGCTCTTGTATCCTCCAACCAATGGGACATGGGATTCATGGATAGTGGTCACCATCTCTCAGCTTTCAGGCAATTGTTATGTGTATTCTATAAAGTTTCTTGGAGAGTCCTGGTAGAACTTTTTCCAGTTGCTCACTGTGGAAACCAGCTCTATGGTAGACTTTGTACAGACATTTCCTCTTTTTCTGTCTCTGTCTTCCCTGCTCCTCACCTTGCTCCTGGAACCAAATAAACTACCTGTCCCCAAATGTTTACCTCATATGCTACTTTTAGGAAAGTCCAACCATAACCTGACCTAAACCATGTGGACTGACATTGGGGGAGAGGGTGGTTCTCCAGCAGGACTCTGGGGTCCTACTTTTTTTTACCAAAAGAGGGGTGAAAGGATGCTCCGAAAGGAAAACAACATGTTTCCCCTAAAGCCAGGGGAAATATTTGAGTAAATTCACAAACAAGTAATATTCAATTCCTATTCAATCAGAATATAGATTTGTAGCTGCAGTAATGCACACAATGGATCAAATGGCAGCAAACCAAATGTAGACACTGCCCATCCTACAGGAGACTGGGAGAGGAGAATGGTACCTTGGATGTTATGTTACTTTAAACATGGTTTTAGCTAATAATAACTTTTAAAATGGGCACTAACAAGGGCTCTTGATGTGATAAGCACTGGGTGTTATACTATATGTTGGCAAACTGAATTTCAATAAAATATTTAAAAATAAAATAAAAAATAAATATGCTTTGCTACCCTCAATCTCAACTAATCTTACAACATCTTACTCAAATGTCTAATGCTGCCATCTCCCCAATCCACCTAGAACTGTGCATCCCAAGCTTCCTAGTACATTTTGTATCTTAGTCTTCCATGTCTCAACTAAACCCCAGCTCCCAAAGCTTTCTCGGCTTGTGTCCCATCTGCTGAGGACAGACCTAGGCTGAGGCTATCTGATGGCCTGACAGCCAAGTGTTTAACAGTGAGTGAGAATGGATATGACATGCAAAGTCCTGCTTTAATCACATATAATAAATAATAAGTAATCCATTATTTAAGATAAAAAATAATTCCATTATCATGTCTTTCTGGAAAACTTTAGCCAAATGTTTTATAGAAATGCATTCCCAGAGCTTTTCTCTCATGACACGTACTATCACCTAATTTTTGGAAATGCTAGATATTGCCTTTACTTTCAAAGTCACAGTAAGCATTTGGTCATTAAACACTCAGATACATTTGGGCTCAAAACAGTATGAACTTTACTTAATCCAGGTTCTTCCCAACTTAGGTGATTCTGGCTCTATTTGAGTTTTTGCTATTATTGCTATTTTTGAAGTCTTTATCATGGAAAACCATTTACATCCTAAAAACCTCAAACACTTCTAAAAGTTCTGCCCTAGCATAAAAGTGATAACTAAACTAGGAAGTTCTATTACCCCTGTAGATAAATAGGAGGGAACTTGAAGTAATTCATCTTGGTGAAAGCTGAGACTCCATCTACTTACATGTGGGTCTGGCTCTATGTTCATTTTCAGGCCAGCCCAAGATTTCTTACCTCTGCTCTTGGCATCACCACTGCATGTTATTTCTCTGAAGGCCAACAAAGTGAATAATGTGTAGTTTCTCTAGTATTCAGTAGAATTGGAATTGGAGCCACCATATCTGACATTGCTTTAGCAGATATGGCAAATATATTATTTTTTGTAATATACCACCTAAGAAATTTGGAGTTTTAACCAAGCCCACGCATTTGGAATAGAATGACTGTTGGTGGTATGTGCATGTGCTTCTAGCTTTACGTGATCAAAGCCCATAGAGTTCTTTAGTTACAGTACCTACTTTACACATGGGAATCATGATCTACTAAAGGTGAAAGCTGTATTTTATATTTGTAATGTGGAGAAGGCATGTTATTTTAGAACGGGGATTAAGTTCACCAAGGAAAGGATTTGCACATGAGCAAAAAGCTCAGCAGTGACTTCAAGGGCACTTTTTAAAATGCATTGTAGTAATTTTTTCTAATACACTGTGTTGTGTTACAGGGTAACACACAGTAAAAAACCCAAATCCCTGAACCAAAGAGGCTTTCTTGGATTACTCATTGGAAATGGAAGCATCCCCTCCATTCCTTGAAACCCCTTTTTTTCTGCTTCGCTTTTGTCCATGATCCAATCCCAACTGTCAAACAATATATTTATTTGTTTCTGTACAATAGAACAAAAGCTGAGTGAGACTCCAGGCTTCGTTGTGTTCACTGCTTGGCATACTGTAGGACTGCCAGAAATATTTATTGAATCTATGAATGCCAGTATTAGCCTATTGTCCTAATGGTTTTTATTTTCTAGAAATCACATGTACCGTCCAGTCTTTCATGTGAGCGAGTAAATAAATGTATTTGGCAAAAAAGTTGAGATGATACTCATGATTTTATCTCCCTGTTCTCTTCTAAGCTCTTAAACCTTTTTGCAGGTGGCAGTTTTTTTAAAAGGATTTGGGAATTGCAGTGTATTGTTCTGTCAGGGTACTTGGAAGTTTGAAATCAAAAGGATGAAAGAATTTCACAGGGTAATTGCCACTTAATGGAAGCAGAAACTGTGACTTGCCCAGAGAAAATAAATATTCTATAGGATTATACCTGTTCATCATTATAGAAAAAGGTCGACATTATACAGAAAATTCATTGGTATAACTACAGATACATTTTTGTTTCTATAGTTTGGCTCATTCTCCAGGCTTTGGTGCTATGAAGGCTCAAATCTCTGTACATATTAACTGGGCCACCTAGAAAATTCTCTTAGCCTGATTGAGTTGCAGTTTCCTCATTTGTGAATACAGGTGAGAATATCCACTGCTTGGGATTATTGTAAAGATTAGGACTAAAATATGAAAAAAACTAAATTCAGTAGACTCAAATGGTGATTATTTTTATCATTGAATGAACATATTTCATGAACTCTGTATTAGTTTTCTAGGGCTACAGGAACAAAGTGACATAAACTGTTGTGGGGGAGGTTAAAACAATAGAAATGTATTCTTTCAGAGTTCTCATGGCTAAGAGTCCAAAATCAAGGTGTCAGGGGGACCATGTTCCTTCTATAACCTATAGGGGACAATCCTATTTGCTTTTTCTTAGCTCTGGTGGGACTATCAGTCCTTGACAATCCTTGGCTTGCAACTGCATCATTTTAATCTCTGCTTCTGTCTTCACCAGACATTTTCCCTGTAAGTCTCCATCTTCTCTTACAAGGTGTTAAAAAGAAAAGCACAGGCCCAAAATGGTGCCACTTAGGCCAAGCTGACAAAGCAAGACTTAATACCTAAACTATTATAGTTTCAACCTCCTGAGAATGTAAACTTTGACCAGTTAACAAGGAATTTCACGGCCAATAATAAGAAATTTATTGATAGACTCTGTCTGTTCCCCCTAGGAGGGCAACCTTGTCTAAATAATGCACTTCCTGCTGATAGATACCTTTCTCTTTTTTTATGGCATCTCTCTACCTTTATAAAGCTCTCTCTCTTTTCCTTTTTTAGCTCAGTGGAGCTCACCTCTACTTGCTAGATTCATGAATCATTAAAAATGCCTGTTAGATCTTCAAGTTTACTTGGTTGAATTTTGTTTTTTAACAAAGGACACCAACCTTATGGAAGGAGGCCTCACCCTAATGACCTCATCTTAATTTGATTACATCTGCAAAGACCCTATTTCCAAATCTAAGTACCAGGGGTTAGGATTCAACTTGTCTTTGGGACAACATAATTCAAACCCATAACAAACTTATATGAATTCATGAGCTCTTCTCCTAGCCCACTACCTGTATTTCTAGCTCTACTATAATACTTTCAACCCACCAACCTGTTGCCACTACAGAAAGTTTTCAGCCCAGAAAGAAAAGAACTTTCTGATTCAGAGAAAACTGCAAGACCAGCAACTTCCTAAAGCTTTCAAAAAGAACAAGGGAGCCTGACATTGCCAGGCTCTAAAAGCCAAACAGCTTGGAGAAAGAGATTTAAAGCTCGTAAATATCAAAGAGCCTCTGGAATACTAGGGGCAGGAGGAGCAGTCCTAAACACAGTGAAACATAAATAAAGTTGGACTGGGTTCATTGGCTTCACTCCTAGGGCAAAATTATCCTCTCCTTTCCAAAAGTAGTATTTAGCACACCATTAGTTTGGAACGGTTATTGTCTTTGTGGAATACATTATTTTTTATAGTTTATGGCAAGAGTTGATACACAATGTTACGTTATCCTATATTTCTATTCAGATAGATACAGGATTGTAGCCCTGATGGGACTTTTGAGGCTGATCTAATCTGACCCTTACCCCTAACATGGTCATTTCCCTGCCGTCTGCAATTACCATCTTCTCATCTGGTTCCCCAACTCTAGCATCATTCTTTATATTATATATTTATCTTTCCTGATTAGAGAAGGAATACACTGCCATTTTACATACGGAATATAAATAAATACAATTGCCCTACAAGCTCATCACTTTTTTTTTTTTTTTTTGAGGATTGGATTCCCTTTTATTTTTTAAATTTTTTAAATAATAAATTTATTTTTTATTGGTGTTCAATTTGCCAACATACAGAATTACACCCAGTGCTCATCCCATCAGGTGCCCCCCTCAGTGGCTGCCACCCAGTCACCCCCACCCCCCGCCCTCTTCCCCTTCCACCACCCCTATTTTGTTTCCCAGAGTTAGGAGTCTTTATGTTCTGTCTCCCTTTCTGATATTTCCTACCCATTTCTTCTCCCTTCCCTTCTATTCCCTTTCACTATTATTTATATTCCCCAAATAAATGAGAACATATAATGTTTGTCCTTCTCCGATTGACTCATTTCACTCAGCATAATACCCTCCAGTTCCATCCACGTTGAAGCAAATGGTGGGTATTTGTCATTTCTTATGGCTGAGTAATATTCCATTGTATACATAGACCACATCTTCTTTATCCATTCATCTTTCGATGGACACCGAGGCTCCTTCCACAGTTTGGCTATTGTGGACATTGCTGCTATAAACATCGGGGTGCAGGTGTCCCGGAGTTTCACTGCATCTGTATCTTTGGGGTAAATCCCCAACAATGCAATTTGCAAATGACATATCAGATAAAGGGCTAGTTTCCAAGATCTATAAAGAACTTATTAAACTCAACAGCAAAGAAACAAACAATCCAATCATGAAATGGGCAAAAGACATGAAGAGAAATCTCACAGAGGAAGACATAGACATGGCCAACATGCACATGAGAAAATGCTCTGCATCACTTGCCATCAGGGAAATACAAATCAAAACCACAATGAGATACCACCTCACACCAGTGAGAATGTGGAAAATTAACAAGGCAGGAAACCACAAATGTTGGAGAGGATGAGGAGAAAAGGGAACCCTCTTACACTGTTGGTGGGAATGTGAAATGGTGCATCCACTCTGGAAAACTGTGTGGAGGTTCCTCAAAGAGTTAAAAATAGACCTGCCCTACAACCCACAAATTGCTCATAACTTTTTTAAAAAATCATTTGAAGTCTTGATTTTTAATGACTTCCTAATACTCCATTGTCTGATGCACTATATTAGTCCAATACCCTATTAGTGACCACTGACATAGTTGCCATCTTTTTCATTCTTATAAAAGTTGCCATATTGACCATTTTTGTACCCAAATTGTGTGCCCCAAAGCATTAGTTCTAATTTGTATCCTCAGTTCAAAAATTTTTAGAACCCAATGGTCAAAATATGTCCATTCTCTGACATGGAACTCTGGTCACCTTGAAGGAGGAAATAAGCACATCCAGGTCTCAAGGGTTTTGACTTGTTCTTTTATGATGGTGTATGTGGAGTTACCAATAGGAAGGGTAAAACAGGTACCTTTGGCTTCAGTATTCTTAGGTTGTGATCACTTGGCTCCTACATTCACAGATGGGAAAAGTCTACCTAAAGCTATTCCCATGCTCATGACAGAATCTGGTGTAATTTCCTTACCTATCATTCCCAAAGGTCTTAGAAAGAGCTGTTAGGAAAATCTTGGACCTCAGCCCACATTGATTTACTATAAGCAACCAGAAAGCAGGTTTGTGGCAGGCCTTCCGACGTTGAGAGCAGTTTGTGGTGAACAGATTATGTTCCTTTCAATCACTGTGCCTTCATCAGTCAGGGCAATTAGAGGCCATGCTGTTATATCTCCTCCCCATGAACTCCCATCTTCCAGACCCAATCAAGAAGCAGGAGGTGGGCCTCTTCTTAACCCAAATCTACCCTGGCTGGGCTCCAATCAAAATGTTCTCATTGTTTCTTGCTCTCCCCCTCCATAGAGGAACCTCTATTCTTCAATCATGTCTTTGGCAATTTAAATGATGGATGGCTTTTTGCATATCATTAGCAGGGCTCAGAAAGAATGATAACTGCACAACCCCACTGATCAGTGCAATAAGATAAAAAAATTTATCTGGAAACCATTTTGCCAGATGACAAAGTAGAAGCCAAAAGCCAAGACAGAAAAATCTAACCCAGTGTTTGCTGTTTGCTGAAAGAGAGCTTTCTCATCTGAGATTATGATTCTGTTTTACTAGTGGAGAGAGAACAAAATAGCTTGAGTACACACAACAAAAAAGTGGGATTGATTTATAATTTGATTAAGATGATTCTCTAAAAATTTTTTTTTTCTATTCAAAGTGTGGTATAGGGATAAGTAGCCTTAGCATCTCCTGGGGGCTGGTCAGAAATGCAGATTCTTTGTTCACATGCAACAATTTGAACCAGAACCTCCATTTAACAAGATCCCTCGGTAATTTATTTGCCTGTTATGGCTATCAAAGCATTGATCTATTATATAAAAGGTATGTGCATTTAGTTGTCTGGATGACACTCTTTTAAAAACATACTCATCTTCTAAAACAAAACATAATGAAAACAAACCATTAAAATCCTTTTCTACGTAGAAGAACATTTGAGTTCTTCCAGGATCCAACTGAATTTGTGGGACTTGCACTGAAAAATTCACTCCAAGGGATAGAATTGTTCATTTGGATCTCCTTTTATTTTTAATTGTATAATTTTAAGTAGTTTAATTTATTGAAAAGTAACAATTGGTAAAATTTTCAAAGAGCATAAGAATGTATACATTTCAAAGTAAGACTTCATTTTAGATAGTTTCATCCCTAAAGTTAATCACTGCTAATAGATAGTGGAAGGTTATGCAAAAATATCTGCACTTTTGTTTTTCAGCATGTTTTAAATATCCTATAACAACACGTAGAGAGATCTACCTCATTATTTTTAATGTTTACATATTTTTCCTGTTTGCATCAAAATTTGTAACTATTGAGTGTCATTTTAGGATGCCTCTAGCTTCTTCATTTGTTTTTTTTTTTTTTGGCTACTCCAAATGATACTACAAGTGATGTCTCGGTGCATACATGTATGTCTACCTATAACATAAAAAAATCTAAGAATAAAATTGCTGATTGTAAGGATAGGACATTTAAAAATTTGTTAGATTTTGCCAATCTGCCCTCCAGACACACCGTTTTTGTTAGTATCCCACCAACCATCCATAAGATTTGTGATTATCCTAAGTTTCTGCCTTAGTGAGATATCACATGAAATGTATAATCTGAATCTGACTCTATTTTATATACATTTTTTTCATTATGAGTGAATTTGAGCTTATATTTATGTGTTTAGAAGTTGAATTTATTTCTATTTTGCGAAATATGTGTTTATTTTTTCAGCTGTCTTTTTCATTTGTATTTCTCTTTTTACTAAAGTATATATTTGACAGGTAACATTATGTAAATTTAAGATGATGGTTTGATATACATATATTGTAAAATAGTTACCATAATTACCATAAGATTAGTTAATACATTTTTACTTCACATAGTTACCTTTTTGTGTATGTGTGGTAAGAATATTTAATGGGACACCTGGGTGGCTCAGTAGTTGGGCCTCTGCCTTCAGCTCAGGGCATGGTCCTGGGATCCGGGATCTAGTCCCTCTTTGGGTTCCCTGCGGGGACACTGCTTCTCCCTCTGTCTATGTCTCTGCCTCTCTCTGTATCTCTCATGAATAAAGAAATAAGTCTTAAAAAAAAAAAAGATCCACTCTCTTAACAATTTTTAAGTATAAAATACATGATTAACTCTAGTCACTATGCTGTACATTGGGTTCCCAGAACTTATTCATATTATAACCAGAAGTTTGTACCCTTTCACTACCATCACTCATTTATTCCACTCCTAGCCCCTGGCAACTACTAATTTTCTCTTCATTTCTGAGTTCAGTTTTTTTTTAGATTTCACGTATAAGTGAGATCATACAGTATTTGTCTTTCTCTATCTGACTTAGTTTATTTAGCATAATGCCCTCAAGTTTCATCCAAGTTGTTGCAAATGGCAGGATTTCCTTCTTCTTTATGTCTGTGTAAGATTCCATTATTCCCATTTTTTAATCCATTCATTCATCAGTGGACACATAGGTAAATAATGCTGCAATGAACATGGGGATTGCAGATATTCCTTCAAGAAAATGATTTCATTTCCTTCAGATATATGCCCAGAAGTAAGATCGCTGGATCATCTGGCAGTTCTATTTTTAATTTTTTGAGGAACATCCATACTGTTTTACAGAATGACCATACCAATTTACATTCCCACCAACACTACATAATTATTGGCTTGCAATCTCCTCAGAAGCTTCTTGAGTAATAATGTGAAACCAGCCCTCATACTTGGAGGGCAGGGAATGACCAAAGAAAGAGGTAGGCTACTTCAGATTAATAGGTGGCAGGTTTAATAAGCAATAGAACTTACTTATGAGGCTTGTCCCAGGCAGTTGAAAGATAAGTAGATCTCCACACCTGCCTCTAAATCTTGAAAAGTTTTTATAGAGGCCTTGACTGGGTTCAGTCACATATACCATTCAGATGGTCTCAACATTAGGTCGTTATCTCAAGGCTCTGTCCTTGGAGCAACCTTTGGCAGCAGGGAAGGCAAGTGGAACCACATTCTAAGGACAGGGAGGGGTGAGGAGCTTCCTATCGTTTGGGTCCAGCTCACGAGTCATCTAGCGGACACCTGCTCTCAGTGACTTCCTCCAATAACAAGGGTGGTCCCCTTTTCTCCACAGCCTCACCAACACTGGTTATCTCTTGCCTTTTTGATGATGACAGATTCTAACAGATGTAAGGTGATACACTGTGGTTTGATTTGCATTTCCCTAATGATAAGCAATGTTAAGCACCTTTTCATGTACTTTCAGTCATTTGTATGTCTTTGGAAATATGTCCATTCAGGTCCTTTGCCCATTTTTGACATATATATATTTTTAATTTTATTTATTTATTCATGAGAGACACAGAAAGAGGCAGAGACATAGAGGGAGGAGAAGCAGGCTCCATGCAAGGAGGCTGATGTGGGACTCGATCCTGGGAATCCGGGATGATGCCCTGAGCCAAAGGCAGATGCTCAACCACTAAGCCACCCAGGCATCCCTGTTTTGCACATTTTTAAATCAGATTTTGTTTCTTTTTGCTATGAAGTTGTACGAGTCTGTTCTATATTTTGAATATTAACCCTTCATTAGATATATAGTTTGTAAATTTTTTTTTCCAATTCTGTGGGTCGCCTTTTTACCTTGTTGATTATTTTGCTGTGCAGAGCTTTTCACTTTGATATACCACTTGTTTATTTTTGCTTTTGCTGCTTGTGTTTTTGATGTTATATCCAAAAATATCGCTAAGAGCAATCTAAGGACATTTTCCTCTATGTTTTCTTCTGGGTGTTTTAGTTTCAGGTATTGAGTTAATGTTTTGAGTTAATGTTTTGTAAGTGGTGTGAGATATGGGTCCGATTCTATTATTTTGAATGTGAATATTCAGCTTTCCCAAAAGACACTATTTTTTCCTTGTTGCATATTATTGGCTACCTAGTCAAATATAAGTTAATCATATGTGCATAGTTTATCTAGGCTCTTGATTCTGTTCTCTTAGTCTATGTGTCAGTTTTTTTTTTTTTCAGACCATACTGTTTTGATTACTATAGCTTTGTAGTATAATTTACAATCAGGAAGTGTGATGCCTCTAGCTTTCTTGTTCTTTCTTAAGATTTCTTTGGCTTTCCAAAGTCTTTTGTGGTTCTACAAGAATTTTAAGATTATTCTTACTATTTCTGTGAAAAATGCCATTGCAATATTGATAGACATTGCACTAAATCTGTATAATTCTTTGAGTAATATGGTCATTTTCACAATATTAATTATTCTGACCTGTGAACACTGAATATCTTTTCATTTATAGATAAGATATACATATCTATCTTCCTCAATTTCTTTCTTCAATGTCTTATAGTTTTTAAAATATAGGGCTTTCACCTTGTTGGTCAAATTTATGCCCAAATATTTTATTGTTTTGGATGCTAATGTAGATAGGGCTTTTTTCTTTATTTCTCAGATAACTTGTTTTTTGTGTATAGAAATGTAAGTGATTTTTGTGTCCTGCAATTTTGCTGAATCCTTTTGTTAGTTCTAACATTTTTTAGTGATTTCCTTAGGATTTTCCCTCTCTCTATATAAGATCATGTCATCTGCAAACAGAGAAAACTTTACTTCTTCCTTTTCTATTTGGATGTCTTTTTATTTCTTTTTTTTTCTTTTTGCCTGATTACTTTGGTTAGGACTTCCAGCACTATAATGAATGGGAGTGATGAAGGTGGGACCCTTGTCTTGTTTCTAATCATACAGGAAGAATCTTCAACCTTTTATCTTTGAAAATTATGTTAGGTGACAGTTGTCATATTGCCTCTATTATGTTGAGGTATATTACATCTATAACAAACCTGTTGAATGTTTTTATCATGAAAGAATGTTGAATATTGTCAAACACTTTTTCTGTTTCTATTGGGTTGATCATATGATTTGTATGTTTCTATTAACATGATAAATTACATTCATTAGTTTGCATATGCTTAACCACCCTTGTATCACAGGGATAAATCTCACTTGATCATAGTGTATGATTCTTTTAATGTGTTGGTGAATTCAATTTGCTAGGATTCTGTGGAGAATTTTCACATCTATGTTCATCAGGAATATTGGTCTGTAGTTTTCTTGTTATGTTCTTACCTGGTTTTGGTATCACAATAATGCTAGCCTAATAAAATACATTTGAGATTGTTCTCTTCCTCTTAATTTTATGAAAGAGTTGAGAAAGGTCGACATTAATCATTCCTTAAATATTTGGTAGAATTTACAGGTGAAACCATCTGCTCCTGGGATTTCTTTGTTGGGAGATGATTATTCCTTCAATTTCCTTAGTCATTAATCTGTTCCTGTTCAGATTCTCTATTTCTTCATGGTTTGCTCTTGATAGATTGTATATTTCTAGGAATTTATCCCTTTCCTTTATGTTAACCAATTTTTGATGGGTAATTTATTCATGGTAGTCTTTTATGATTCTTTGTATTTTTATGATGTCAGTTGTAATGTCTCCTCTCCTCTTTCACTTATAATTTTGAGTCTTCTTTCTTGTTTAGCTAAAAGGTTTGTCAATTTCATTCATCTTTTAAAAAACCAACTCAATTTCATTGACTTTTTTGTTGTCTTTTTATTTTCTATATTATTTATTTCTGTTCAAATCTTTATTATTTACTTCTGCTACCTTTAGGTTTACTTCAGTCTGTTTTCACTCGTTCCTTGAGGTATAATGTTAGGTTGTTACTTTGATATCTTTCTCTTTTAATTTATGAATTTATTGCTATAAGTTTCCCTGGTTCCTTTAGAACTCTTTTTGTTGTAACATGTAAGTTTTGGTATCTGGCATTTTGGTTTACCTTTGTTTCAATACACTTTTTGATTTCCCTTTTGATTTCTTCATTGACCTATTGATAGTTCAGGAATGTGTTAATTTCCAGATATCTGTACATTTTCCAATTTTCATCCTATTGTTGATTTCTAGTTTTATACCACTGTGGTCAGAAAAAATATTTGATATCAATCTTTTTAAATTTAGGCTTGTTTTGTGGCCCAACATATGATCTATCTGGAGCATGTTCTCTGTGTGCTTAAGAAAAATATATATTCTGCTGCTGTTTGATGGAACGGTTGTTCTGTATATATCTGTTAGGTCCATTTGGCCAATGGTGTTTCAGGTTTACTGTTTTCTTATTGTATATTCTTTCTGGATGATCTATCCTGTGTTGAAAAGAGGATATGGAAGTCCGAGACTATTATTGTATTATTATATTATTGTCTATTCATTTCTTCAGTTCTGTTAATATTTCAGGATCTTTGGGGACAGATGAGAGTGTCTCCCACTGGATCTCTGGACTGACAGTACTGCTGGTGGACTACAGTTGGGAAGAACTGGAGCCAAACATATGGCTGGAACCTGTAGAATATCTGACAGACTGTTGCTGTGAGGGGGCTGGGGCTCAGTATTTGGCCCTTTTCAGCTGTCTTTTTCTAAGGAGAAATAGAAATGTTCTTACTAATATATCAGAGCTTTTTCATATTAATGGCCTTAGAAACCATCCCTTAGAGAGCAACACGTTATAAATATTTTCCTCAGTTTGAATTTCATCTTCTTTATATTTCATATTGTATTTGTTTTGAACAGATAACACATTTACATATTTCAAATATTGGAACAATATATTCACACTATGAATTAAGAAATCTTCTACATCTGCCCCTGTCTACTCCACTGCCCACCCACTTGTGGATGGCCATGTTCATCATATTTTGTGTATTCTTTAATGTTTATGTAATTGTAAGCAGATATGTATTATTTCCTCCTTTTCTTACAAAAAGAATATCACCTGTAATATTCTTGCTTTTTCTTTTTCACTTGGAAAAACATCCTGGAGATCTTTCCATATTAATAGAAACGAGTATTACTATTCTTTTTTTATAGCTATGTATTATTCCTCTGCTGGGATGTGACATACTTTATTTCATCAAACTTGTGGTGATGGACATTTGTGTTGTTTCTAATCTTTCATTAAAAATAAAGCCGCAATGAATAACCCTGTAACTGTATTATTACTTCATATATGAGCAGATGTATGTATGTGATATATTCCCAGAGGTAAGATTGTGAGATAAAGGATAAATGGTTTTGTAATTTTGATAAATGTTGCCAAATTTCCCTGCATACTAGTTCTGTATTCCCACTAGCAATGTATGAGACTGCCTGTGCTGTCCAAATTGTGAATTATTACCATATGATGAATAAAAAATAGCATCTCACTGTAGTTTTAATTTGCATCACACTTTTCAAGAGAAAGAGTATGAATGGTTTAAGGGCTATTTGTATTTCTTTTATTTTGTGTACTGCTATTTATCGTTTCCTATCTTTGCTGACTTTTCTGTTGGATTGCTGTCTTCTTTATCAATTTTAACAATTTTTCTATATATGCAGGTACAAGCTCTTTGTCTTCTACATGAGTTGCCAATTTTTAAAAATAGGCTATTCTTTAGATGTTTCTTACTTTTTCATGTAAGATGAAAGTTTTAAAAATGTATTAACATTATTGACTTTTATATCTGCTGGTTTTGGGTCCTATTAAAAAGAACTTCCCTACTGCAAATTTAAAAAAGAAATTTATCCATGTTTTATTTTAGTTCTTTCTAGAAATACACTCTTTTTGAAGTTAATTTTAGTATACCATATCCAGGATGGATCTAAAGTCATTCTTTTCTAATAACTACCCAACTATATTTATCATTTGTTTAACAAAAAATAATCATACTTAATCTTCTAACTCGAGGTACAGTCATATACTAAATACTCCATGTATCATATACCTTTTTAAAAAGATTTTATTTGTTTATTTATGACAGGCACAGAGAGAGAGGCAGAGGCATAGGCAGAGGAAGAAGCAGGCTCCTTGCAGGAGCCTGATGCAGAACTTGATCACAGATCCCAGAATCACACCCTGAGCCAAAGACAGATGCTCAACTGCTGAGCTACCCAGGCATCCCATGTATCATATACCTTAATTATATACTAAATACTACATGTATCTGAAATTTCCAGATCTATTATTTTTCCATTCATTTGACTAGTCATGTGCCAATGCTGTAATGTTTTAATTAGTGAGGCTTTTTAATATGTCTTTATTTTGAATAGGCTTGGTCTTTTTCAGTTTTTCAGATTTAGAGATTTCCTGAATATACTTGCTAGTTTATTTTTTTCATATAAATTTGGAATCAGTTTTACAAGTGCAAAGGAAAAAAATCTGTTGGCATTTTTATCGTAGACATGTTAAATTTATAAATTAACTTAGGGAGAATTGACCTCTTTATCATTTGGAATCTTTAATCCAAAAACTGTTAAGTCTTCCTATTTATTATGTTTACTTTTTTAAGCCTTAATGTTTTGCTCCTATATATTTTACATGTTTCTTACTAAGTTTAAACTTGATGCTACTGTGAATGGTCTAGTCTTTTACTATATATTCCTACTGATTGTTATTTGTATATGTAAAAGAAATATATTCCTTACATTTATTTTATAATCTGATACCTAATTACATTCTTTATTGTTTGGTAGTAGCTTTTTTTCCTATTGATTCTCTTAGATGTCCCATATATTCAATTATATCAGATGGACATAATGATAAATTTACCACCTTCTTTCAGAATTTTTTGTTCATTTAAGATATCAGACAAAGTGGGGTGGGAGGGTTCCATATCTACCCAACAAAGAAGAGAAATAAATATGAGAATGCACAATAAAATTCCTGAGGAATCCCAGAAATATTTATGGGGCATTCTTGCAGAGGCCAAAGTCACACATTGGGCAGGATCCAATAAGTTTTTAGTTGCTCCCGTTTAAGGGACAAATCCTTGACGATCCAGGCTGGTACTGTGGTTCACAAAAGGAACCAGAAAACTCTATATTTAGGCTTTTATTTTTTTTGGAACCTAGGACATAAATATTTTTACATAAATAATCCATAGATATTTGGGGAAAATGTAACCTCATTTATTTTTACTCAAGTTATCTATTTTCTTATTTATTTTAGTGTCTACTTGATCTGTCAAAAATTACAGAAGTGTAAAAAATCTTTCTAAATCTATTGTGTTTCTATGTATATCTCCCCTCACTTGGGGCTGTATCTATTTTGATGTCTTGTTTTCCAGCACATGTTGGCCCCTGAGAATTAAACTTTTATAAATAAGTCTCCTTGTCCTGTTTTTGTGCTTTCTGCCTTGAATTTGACTTTGTCTAATATTAGTATTGTTATTGTATTTTCCTGGTTAACTTTGTACATCATTTTTTAACCATTTTCAATAAATGTATTTTATATAGTTATCAGTTGTAGACAGCAAACAGTTGGGCTTTTGATTCATGACCTATCTGTGAATACCAAAGTGTAAGTATTTATTTGTGTTTTTTGTCTCATTTGTGTTTATTGTCAGGATTGACATGCTTATTATCTTTGGCAGCCTTGTTCCTGCTTATTATTTTTGTACTTCATTGTGGTTTCATTTTCTTTCTCTTATTTGCTGTATGGCTTCTGTTTTGTTTTATTATACCTGTTCCTTTTTATAAAATGTAAATTTTCAGGGCACCTGTATAGCTCAATTAATTGAGCATCCGATTCTCGATTTCAGCTCAGGTCTTGATCTCAGGGTCATAAGTTCAAGCCTTACATTGGGTTCTGTGCTGGGCGTGGAGCCTACTTAAAAAAATAAATAAATAAATGCACATTTTCTATATGACATCCCTTATGTTTAAATTTAAGATTTTAAAAAACATTCTTCATCTTAAAGTCTTTTTTGCATCAAAGTTAAGAACAAAAGAATAAACTCTGATTTCCTTCTATGCAAGAAAAGCAATAGGGCAATTCTCCATTGTTCTGTTTCATATTCTACAATGTTCATGCATTTATTTTTATGATGTATACTCTCAGAGCCAGATAATTATAATCAAATCATATTTAAATAAAGTATTATCTTCAAGAGGACAAATTTGAAATTGGCATTCAATTGTATGTCCAAGCTTTTCACAACTTTATAAGCAATTTCATTTTAACTTGTCTCAGTGATCATCACCCTATAATTGTAAATCATGACTTTCCCATTCTTGAATTGTTGATTCTTCTCATCCAGCTCTTTTTTTCACCCAACTATTTGAAGTCCATAGGCAAATCTCGAACATTCTTTTTTTGGCTTATATGCATCAAATAAAGAGGAGCTTTCAAATATAAATTGGTAACAAATTTTCCTCACAACAATGTATAGATGTGATTGCAGTACTTACTGTCATTTAATGTTGCACAAAAGAATCTCCACCTACCCTGAGATTTTTTTCTTTGGAGGAATCTGTTATGTCTCATTAGTTGTTGGCACAGATATTTTCCATAATGTTTAATTAATTCTTCAGTGTTGGTTGACTTTTACCTAAAATATCTTAACAAATTTCAGTGTTTTAAAACAAGTTGGTTTTGGGGTCAGAAAAAATATTTTTACATTTATTTTTTATTTTTACTTTTGATTGACATTGTTTCATTCTCAAGGACATCTTTAATTGTTAGGCTAATTCTCTGTTCTCAATTCTGTCATTTTTTGTCTTTTCAATTTAATCTCTTTTTCCTCTACCTCTGAGTTCTTAAAGAACATCTCCAATTTATTTTCCATATTACTTGTTTTTACATTCTAGTCTAGCTTGAAGTCACTCAGTAAATGGTTTAATTTTTTTATTTTTTTATTTTTTATTCATGATAGGCACACAGTGAGAGAGAGAGGCAGAGACATAGGCAGAAGGAGAAGCAGGCTCCATGCACTGGGAGCCTGACATGGGATTCGATCCCTGGTCCCCAGGATCGCGCCCTGGGCCAAAGGCAGGTGCCAAACTGCTGCGCCACCCAGGGATCCCTCAGTAAATGGTTTAAAAGTATGATGTCTACTGGTATCCTGAGAATAGAAAATGTGAACGTTCACAGTTGGGTCAAGGCAACCCAATCTCATAATTCAGCCATGTGCCCTTTTCCATCACCAATATATTGTATATCCTGTGAACAACAGGTAGAACCTAATCAGAGAAATAAAATGGAAAAAGCCTTAATGTTTATTTTGGGGGATCTTATGTTAAATACATATACTCTTGGGCCACCTTAACATCTTGTGATATATTTGCCTGCAAATGGCTCTTCAGTAGCCACACAACATCCCTGGGTGTAGCCAGCATTTAATCTACTACATTATTCATGAAATCCTCTGTGAGTCAGCATTCACACATCAAATAAAAGATAAGTGCCAATATTGTATGAATTTAGCAAATAGAAAATATAGATGGCAGATCTTATTTCTCACAATTAAGCAAATCTTAGTCACAAAAACACCACCAGGCAGAAAATATGGAGGACATCTACAGAGAGTCTTATTTTTAAGTACAAAAATGTAATACATAACAAAAATGCTGTCAGGACTCTCCATAGTATCTTGGCCCTCACTTGCATACACCAAAGGCAGCTTACAATGAACGTCTGGTATTCTTTGCCTGCCTGCCTGCCTGCCTGCCCATAGGAGTACATTTGGCCCACATTCTGGGCAAGCCTTAACATTCAATGACCACAGAAACAGCCCTCAACCAATCATGGAGGAGAATTGGACAAATTTTCTAGTTCCCTAACTCTTTGGGGAAAAACCCCCTTGGTGTGCACCACATGCCTCCCAGTGTTCCCCAGCAAGAAGATTTTAAGACTGTCATTGTAGTAACATATTTATAAGCCCACTAGATTAGCTGCCTTCTGTTCTGTTTCATTTCTTCACCCCTGTACCAGTGTTTCCTGAGATCACTACCCCAACAAATCATGTGCACTGCAATTCTTTCTCGGTCTGATTTATTGAGATTACTAACCAAAACAGATTCTAACCAGAAAGACAGAAACAGGAGCAACATAGGTGATGCCCCTTTAGCCATATGACCACTGAAACTTCCCTTTGAGCTCCACTGACTTAAACATGCCCAACAAATAGCATGTTTAAGGTTTTCTCTTCCTCTAAGTGTTCAGGAATATTTTATAGATTTTTTTTTCCTCTTTCTTGCTTCCCAAAGGAAGAGACATACTAAAGCCACGTGTGTGAAATTCCCTGAATTCTGTCTTTCCCCTTGGGCTGTTCAATTCCTGGACTTAGACCCATAGCTACTGAACAGGTTGCTTGGCTCAGATCCCAGCAAAATTCCTCAGGACGAGTAAGGTAGTGTGTGATGGAGTTCTGTAGCCCTGGGGTGGGGAAGGCGGTGGCTATTTTCCCTCTACATTGTCTTACCACACGAGTGTATGTGGTGGTTCCAGATTTTTTTCTCCATTCTTGCTTAACAGTGGTTTAAAAAAACACCACATTCACTCTGATTTTTGTCTTGTTTTTTCTCTCTTAAATGGTCTCCATATTCTATTTGCTGAAAACTATCTGTCCTTCAAAAACCTACTGCCCACAGGATGCAAAGCATTCATGGTTAGTAGCTCTCCTTAGGATTCTCTATGCTTCTCTTCAATACTTCCAAGACTCAAGTGTATTTGTTCCCAAATCTGATATTGCCAGCCATACTTGTTACTCTAATTGTTATATGTAATCCAATTGTTAGGTAAAATAGTGAACTATGAATAACAAAAGGGAAAATTCTTGTTTCTATGAAAGCCAAGGTGATTGCTTCAGAAAGACTCAAGGAGAAATTGCTTTAAAAGTGTTACAATTGATTTAGAGATGTGAGAACTGTAAAAGATTGGGAAATTAGAAATATATGTATATATATATATTTATACATACACATATACATATATATCTTCTGCACTCAGATATGCTTTGCAAGTGCTGTGAGCTTCTTGCTTTACCTTAAAGACAAAAACTGGAATTGAATAGTTAAGATGCACATTAGAATCACCTGGGAAACAACAACAAAAAAATGTTTGAACTTACCCTGAGAGACTCTGATCCTATTGTCTAGAGTGGTGCTGGGCATCAGGAATTAGGACTGATTTTTTAAAGCTCCTATGGGATCTACCATGTAGTAAGGGTACTAGGGGTATGAAACCTCTTATTTCTCTTGGAAGAGTGACCACTCTAATGTAGAATGCACAGCACAGGACTCTACTGATCAATATTGCTGCCTCAATATTGCTGCCTCAGTTAAAAGAATATGCTATTCTTTCAGATTGTGGCAACTGGTTGGTTGTTTTTCATCTAAGATTCCAGTGAAATTGAAAGTTTCCATCTTCTTACTCTGTACAGGAATTTCAGAGTAAGATTGGAAAAGAAAGGCTCAAAAGTTTCTAGCTTGATGACCTTTTAAACTGGATATAGCTGAGAATTTTTAGAAGTATGTCAACCCTAGCATCTTGCAAGTAATGCTTCCTTGTTTTTTGCTACTTTTGTTTTTCATTGACATTATTCTAAGTTTAATTCTTTTTTTTAAGATTTTATTTATTTATTCATAGAGGCAGAGGAAAGAGAGAGAGGCAAAGACACAGGCAGAGGCAGAAGCAGGCCCCATGCAGGGAGCCCGACATGGGACTCCATCCAGGGTCTCCAGGGTCTCCAGGATCAAGCCCTGGGCTGCAGGCGGCGCTAAACCGCTGCGCCACCGGGGCTGCCCTCTAAGTTTAATTCTTTGTAGTGCATGTTACACTATAATTCATTATTATTATTGAATATACAGAATAACCATTTAAAAAAATTATTTATTAATGAGAGACACAGAAAGAGGGAGAGACACAGGCAGAGAAGAAGCAGGCTCCCTGCAAGGAGCCCGATGTGGAACTGGATCCCGGGACCCCAGCATCACACCCTGAGCCAAAGGCAGATGCTCAACCACTGAGCCACCCAAGTGTCCCACACAATAACCATTTTAAACAAGTATAAGAATAATAAGATGAACACACATGTGCCTGCCATCCAAGTTAAGAAACAGAAAATTGTCAAAACTGTTTAAACTCTTCATCATTTCCTTAATTGTTTTCCTTCCTCCTCCTGAGAGTTAACCCATTCCCAAGTTTTGCACTTAGGCTTCTTATCTGAAATAGTTCTCAACATATATTGATATATCTTTAATTATACATTGTTTTGTTTTATATATTTGACCAATAAATGCATATAATTTGATGTACCTTTTCTGGAAATTGCTTCTTTTATTCAATATTATGCTTTTAATACCTATCCATGTCAGTATGTTGATCTGTAATTATTTCATTCACATCGCTATATTGAACGTCATTGTGTGAATATACATCAATGTACTTATATATTCTATAGAATAGATATTACGTTAAAGTAGTTCGCAGTGTTTTGCTTTGGTAAACAATATTTCCATAAGTACTTTTTTAAATGTTTGCCTAATGTGTTTCCTGATGGCCTGATAATGGGATTTCCTGGATCATAAGATGGTAATACCTTCAACTTTAGTGAATTAGTTTAAGGTGTTTTCTAAATTGAATCTAAATTTATACTATCCCAAACAAATCTTGGTGCACTGTATCTTTCTACTTTTCATCAAAATGTGTTTTGTAAAATATTGCACCATGGATTTAATTTTATTTCCCAAACAATTATTGAAAATTATCATCTTTCTCCATGTTTATCCCTGATTTATAATTCATCTTCTGTGAAACGTTCACTCATGTCTATTGAGCATTTTTTGATTATGCAATTTTTCTATTTTTCAGGTAACTAGAAGTTATTAGTTTCTTCTAGATATTAATCCCTTAGGATTTTTCATATGTATAAAAATTTTCACACTAGCTTGTTATTTTTCTTTTTACTCTTACCAAGATGTTTTTGATGAGCAGATGGTCTCACTTTAGTATAATTATAGGGTTTTCCTTTATGGTTTGCAGGTTCATTTTTTGTCTTCTTAAAAAAATTGCAGAACATGAGAGACTACTAACTCTGGGAAACGAACAAGGGGTGGTGGAAAGGGAGGTGGGCGGGGGGTGAAAGTGACTGGGTGACAAGCACTGAGGGGGGCACTTGATGGGATGAGCACTGGGTGTTATGCTATATGTTGGCAAATTGAACTCCAATAAAAAAAAAAAAATTGGCCCTTACTCCAGGATAAGAAAGGTAGTTGCATCAGTTTCTAAATTGAGAAGTTGTGTCAGCTCCACATATTGAGTGACTAATCCAACCCCTATGATCTGTAGTGACACTTCTGTCATAAAGCAAATTCTGTGCTATCTTATCCTATTCATCTATTTGACTATTTTGTGCTAATTGACAACCGTATTAATAATTCTAGTTTTATAATGTCTTCATTTCTGGGAGGGTAAGTGACTTTATCCTCTCCTGGAAATATTTTGATCATTCTTAGGCTAGTACTCAGTCATGGAAACATTAAAATTAGCCTGTTAAATCACATACACACACACACACACACACACCCTTCTAGATTTTTATTAACATTGCATTAAAGACAGATTATATAGATCAGGAGTTGACAAACAATATACCATAAACCAAACTTGGCCTGCCATCTTTTTGCCCCTGCTTACAAATAAAGTTTTTTTTTTTTTTTACAAATAAAGTTTTATTGGAATATAGCCAATGGTGACTGTCAAGCTACCAAGTGGAGTATATGTGATTGCAATTGCATGTGCCACAAAGCCTAAAATATTTAGTATCTCATCTTTTATAAAGTTGGTTCCTGATATAGATAATTTGGGATAATAATTTAATTTTTATGATTTTGAAATTTTATATCTAGAAACATGCCATAAATCTGATTTATTAATTCTTCGCAAATATTTCTGAATAAATATTTATGTTTTTTCTCCATAAAGGCCTGTAACATTTAATCAGGTACTTAATATTATCTTCTAGCAATTCTAAATTATATCTTTTAAAAATTATAATCTCTAACAGCCTGTTGCTAGTGATTAGAAATGCTCTTGTCTTGTGTATAATCATGTACAATGATTGCATAACCAAAGAATTTGCTAAGTTGAATTATGAAGTTTAGTAAAGCATCTACACTGTTTGTATTTTCTATGTTCATAATCACATGAACTGTGACTAATGATTGCTCAATTTCTTCTTTTCCAATCAACATATGATTGTAGTATCTTTTTCTCATCTTAGGGCACAAACTAGGATCTCCAGAACAATTAAAAAAAAAAAAAAAACAAGTATTGAAACTGAGCAAGTCCATCTTCCTTCTATTTTTAAAAAAAATGCCTCAGTATTTAATGCAGCAATATCCATAATAGCCAAACTATGGAAAGAGCCCAGATGTCCATCAACAGATAAATGGATAAAGGAGATGTGGTACAATGCAATACTACTCAGTCATCAAAAAAATGAAATCTTGTCATTTGCAATGATGTGGATGGGACTAGAGTATATTATACTAGCAAAATAAGTCAGAGAAAGACCTCACTCATGTGGAATTTAAGAAACAAAACAGAGGATCATAGGGGAAGAGAGGAAAAAATAAAACAAGATGAAATCAGAGAGGGAGACAAACCATAAGAGACTCTTAATCATAGGAAACAAACTGAGGGTCACTGGAAGGGAGGGTAAGGAAGTGAGGGGATGACGGGGTAACTGGGTGATGGACATTAAGGAGTGCATGTGATGTAATGAGCACTATTATATAAGACTGATAAATCACTGACCTCTACCTATGAAACCAATAATACATTATATTGTTAATGAATGTTAATGTTAATGAATTAATTTTAAATAAAATTTTTAAAAATTTAAAAAAGGATACACTTTAAATGTTCAATATTAACTAATGTGTATGGTAGTTTTGGGAGTTTTTTTCATAGGTAAACCTAACGGATTAAGAAGTTCCCTTCAATGCTCATTTGTAATGAATTTTATCATGAATCAATAGGAAATGTAGCAAAACATTTCCTTTTTCTGTGGAAATAATCATTAGAGCTTTTATTTTTCTTTTTCTTTTTTCCCTTACCTTTAGTTTGTCAATGAATAGAATTTGGTACGTGTGTGTGTGTGTGTGTTAGTGTGTGTTCACACATTTCATTTTTTTGTTCTCTCCTCTAGGTTGGAAGGTATAGCATTTATTCATATTCTTTTAGTAGATACCCTATGCACTTTTCACTTATGGTTAACTTAAGAATGTCTAAGATTAATCATTACTTTTATCCACTTTCTTAAAAATATAGACCATGGAATATTTTAACCTGAATCAACCCCCACTTCCATTTATATTCTGTCGTTAGAACTAAAATTGGAATGGCTTATTTTACTCTGTTCTCATAGATTAAGGGGCTGTCATTAGTGTTTTGAAACTTAATGTTTGGTTATATTTACTCACATCTTGAACAATTTATTTACTCATCATTTCTTCTTGTATTTTCCTTCTTCCCGAAGACCATGTTTCAGAAGGTTCTTTAGTGAGGGATATGTTAAATTTTTGTTAGCTTTTAAAATGTCTTTATTTTGCCATCATTCTCAAAAGGTAATGTTAATTGACAGTTATTCTTCTCTCTCAATGGTATCTTGAAAATACTGTTAGTCATTGTATCTGGTTTCCACTGTTAATATTGAACAATCAGCTGCCAATCTAATTCCAATTTCTCTTTTCACTCAAGTTGCTTTTATTCTTTTTTTTTTTTTTCCTTTTTTATTCCTGCAACTTCAGTGTTACAGATACAGGTGATAATGTTTTGTTTTGTTTGTAATTTCTCACTCTACTTGAGATTTACTATGTATCACAAATTGAATGACTATTGAGCTTTTATTAATTCTGGAAAATTGTCAGATATTATGTCCTAAATATCACCTTTCCACTATATTCTCTTTTTTTCCACCCTCCATTTTGGAAAACATCTCATCATATGCACCATGTGTTTATTGCTTGACTTCTCTTAAAACTTTGGGGTGCATTCTAGATCATTCCTTTTTTTTTATTGAAGTTCGATTTGCCAACATATAGTATAACACTCAGTGCTCATCCCATCAAGTGCCCTCCTCAGTGTCTGTCACCCAGTTACCCCAACCCCTCCTACCTCCCCTTCCACTACCCTTTGTTTCACAGAGTTAGGAGTCTCTCATGTTTCATCACCCTCTCTAAATTTCCCACTCATTTTCTCTCCTTTCCCTTATAATCCCTTTCACTATTTCTTATATTTCCCGTATGAGTGAAACCATATGATGATTGTCCTCTGACTGACTTAGTTCACTCAGCATTTCTTTAAATCTATATTCCAATTCACCAGGTCCCCCATTTAGCAGTATCTAAATCTGTGGTTCCCAAACTGACTTGCCCCAGGTCATTGACTTGCTTTGGGGTGATATATTAAACTAATAGGGGCCACAGAATATTTTAATATTTGAGGGGAACAAAGCAAAACTCAACACTGTAGTAGCAAGACACTCTGCTGCTACCTCAAAGTAGGTCAGTTTCAACATTCCATTCTTTTGCAGTTACTGTGATCAAAAGGAAAGAACAAAAACAATTGATGTGGAATAGGAATTGAGTTTGGTTGGGTCCGATCTGAATTACACTTTGGAAAGTTGTCAGTGCCCAACATTACTTGAAATGGTTACTTAAGAATGAAACAGAATTGTTATTTTTTATTCAGCTTATTCTTATCAATTTTTTTAGAGAGAGAGAGCATGAGCAGGGAAGGGGCAGTGGTAGAGAGAGAGAGAGAGAATCCCAAGCAGCATGCTTACCATGGGCTCAATCTCACAACCCTGAGAACATGACCTGAGCCAAAACCAAGAGTTGGATGCTCAACTGACTGAGCTACCCAGGTACCCCTATTCTTATTAATTTTTGAATTGCTACTAAGTTCTTTTGACAAATATATATTAAGTGTTCGAACCTAATGTAACAATTTATTAGATGGGAGTGTAGGGAATTTCTTTGGGCTTAGAAACACTGATAAAATTACTGAGATCCTAAGGACATCATTTAATATGAAGGTTTGGAAACCTCTTATTTAATCTGCTTTTCTTCCTTTAGCTTTCAATCATTATGCTTTGCTTTTCATCTGTATAAATTTGATTTGGCTCTTTTTTCAAAACTGCTAGACAACTTATTATAAGCTCTTGTTTCTCACATTTGCCTACTTTATTTTTAATAAATTAAACATACGTTGCATACTGATATGTATGTGTGTGTGTGTATATATATATATCATATATGTATACATATCTAAGTATCTTGAAATATTTAGGTACTTCTAATATTTAAATTTTTATATATTTAATTATATTTGTGTATAGAGTATATATACATATATTGCTTCACTATGAGTTAGTTTTGGGGTTTTATCTGTGACAGTTGTTTGAGATCTCTCATGAAGTACATTCATTCACAGAGTGTTGGTTTTATTCCTGATTGGCTCAGAGGAACACTACCATTTCTGGATCTCTTTAACATAAATTCTTGTCTTGATATTTTTTCAGACAACATAGAGTCTGAATTTGGGTCAGCAACCTAGTAAGGAATGGCTTATGGTTAGGTTTTCTTAAGGCATTTTTCCTCCAATTTATCAGCAAGTTTGAGACAGGCAAATTTCCTTATGAGTACATTGTATGGGAGGGTTTTTTTTTTTTTTTTCATATACCTAATTTAGTCTTCAAATGATGATGTAGGCCTTTGGAGTTCTGGCCTTATTCTGGGCTGGGTGATCTTTAAGCTTATCTTCATTCCCATGTTGTCATTAAAATAAACATTTATGGTAAGCAAGGGTCAGGTGAAAGCTTTGGAGCACCCATCAGCTTCACTCTTCACTTATACCTTTGGATTTCTCGTTTTACCATCTTGACCAATGAGGATTTCCCTTTTTTTCTTGATAGCTTAAAAATACATTTTTAATTATTTTAAACTGGCTTTGCTTGAGAAGGTATTCACATTGGTATATCACCTGCTTCTCTAAACTGAAGATGGGAAATAGTGCAGACTGAGCTTCTTCTCTAAGTCAACCACTGATAATTTCCCAATTAAGTTCTACATAAATTTTTCCTCAGTTAAGTCCTATATAAGTTTTTCCTCAGAATTTATTTTAAAGGGATCCAGAGATGGTAGTGCTCCTTGGAGCCAACCAAAAATAAAACCAATAATCTGTAGATGAATGTATTTCATGGTAGGTCTCAAACACAGGGAAAATATAATCTTATACTTCTAACACTGTTGTAATATTCTTTTTTTTTCTTTGAGAGAGGGTTTATTTTAAAGAGGTTTTGGGGGATCCCTCGGTGGTTCAGCAGTTTGGCTGAGGTGGCCTGGGGCGCGATCCTGGAGTCCCGGGATCGAGTCTTGCATCAGGCTCTGGCATGGAGTCTGCTTCTCCCTCCTCCTGTGTCTCTGCCTCTCTCTCTCTCTCTCTCTATGTCTATCATAAATAAATAAATAAATCTTTAAAAAAATAAAGAGGTTTTAAAAGGAATTCTGGAGGAAACCCATAAAGAATGATTAGCCTGACTTGACATAAATTCATGAGTGTGAATGTGAGTCTGGGGGTGGCCAATTGAGAGCTAACATCAGTTTTTTAGTACATTTCTCTCTTGACGAAGAGTTTGGGTCATGTGAAAGGCTGGGATACACAGGCAATGTTCCAGCACCATGCCAGAGCATGAAAGAAGCTGCTTTATTTATTTATTTATTTATTTATTTATTTATTTATTTATTTTATGATAGTCACACAGAGAGAGAGAGAGAGGGAGAGACACAGGCAGAGGGAGAAGTAGGCTCCATGCAGGGAACCCGACGTGGGATTGGCCCCAGGGTCACGCCCTGGGCCAAAGGCAGGCGCTAAACCACTGCGCCACCCAGGGATCCCGAAAGAAGCTAGTTTAAGACATTTTATTTCATCCTATTCCCAGGGCAACTGGATTTCCCACCTAATGGGACATTAACTCTTGTTGAAATTATGGGCTAAAGGGGTATCCTAAGTCTCTAAGGTCTGAGACATACCAATTGGCAAATAGTATTCATTTCTCCCAAAGAGCTGAGCTTAATTGAATGTACAATTGGAGTACATTGAATAAACTTTACTATTGCAAACAAATCAATAGTAAATAACTGTGATAGTTATTATCTAGTACAGATTTCTTCCGAAGAAAGGACATAACACTCCTGTCCCCACAGGTAGGCTAATGGTAATCATAAATAGTACATTCTCTTCATTATTAAGATGCAGATGAAATAAGAAAAAAAATGTATCCAGAGTTAATAGGAGGAAAAATAAATTTTGGCAAAATAGTGATTTAAGTTTTTAACCTGTCTACAGAAAGATACTCAGACTATAAAAAAGCACTATCCATTTGAAAAGACCAGAATAGACAAGTATATTTTAGGCACCCTGAATTGTAAAGAGAACAAGAGGCTATATTATAGTGAGAGAGCAACTACATATGGAGGTTAGGTTCAAATCCTCTCCCTAACATCATGTTTCTCAGTAACATCATTTCACTAATTGTACCAATTTTTCTTTCTAATCCACAGTATCACTGTATTTGTGGTTTATCATAAAATCACTGAATGTTAGATTTTAGCACCATTTCAGAAAAGGAAACTGGGGTCCACAGATATTATGTGTTTTGTTGAATTGTCAAGGCACTGTAAAGAATGGTCATCTGAACCTTGTGCCAAAGGCTGAAACAACCCAGGTTATAGTGCCTGTTTGGCCCACTTGTACTATGCTCATGGTGATCAAGAAATTAGCTTGTTGGCTAATCGTGGGCTTTTTTCTCTAACGAATTCAATTTGGTTCAATGAAATGCTCTCTTAGGAAGGAAGCCAGTTCTGCAGCAGCTAAACTTGAGTGTGAAATAATAAAATAATGTGCGAGTTAGTTTTTGAAGGATACATAGACCAGGCTCCAAATGGTTTATTTGCTGGAGAAGGCAAGAAGGAGGGGCACACAGTGGAATGGTTTATACTGAATACAGATCCCAGCTCTGAGCTAAGTTCTCCTTTAAATGTAACCAAAAAGATATGTATTGAGCACTTGGGAGACACACATTTGAACAAATACTGTTAATAATTAATGCTTAATAATACTTGAATAGTTTCCCATTTTGTATGAATGACATAATCCTTCTAACATGTTTAAAAGATAGCCAAGACAGTTCTGCTTCAGGAAGTAGGAATATCAACTTCAACATAGCTCCACAATGCACTGTTTCTTGTATTTCTTTGTACTTTTGCAGCACTAGACACATGGTAAATAGCTTCTGTTCTTCCTGAATGGCTAAAGGGAAAACAGCCAAATACAAATTCATTGAAGCTAAACAACTAATTTTACCTCATATTCTTACACCTACTTTGTTTTGCTCCCAGGTTTATAATGGAACTTATCTCTCCTTACCTAAGTGCTTTGACAAGCACTCTATCCAAATATTTTGATCAACACACACACAGCTGGGTTGAAAAGCTTCTTATCACAGCACTCAACTCTATTTATTTTATTTTCTACAATGACATGATGGAGAAAAGTGCATTGCAAATAAGAGTTATAGAGTAAAAAGGGGAAAACTGTATTTTTTTCTGTTGCTAGGCATAGGGAGGGGTATAAGGAAGAAGATGTTCCCTGCACTGCTAGCTGTAACTTCTCTTTGTCACTGGGTTTTAAATTCCCTGGCAATGTCAACCACAATTTCCTGAGTTCTTCAAGACCCATTCATATTCTTCCTCTTCAATAAAGGTCATTCCTGGTCATTTTTACCCTTACTTATCTATCATTCTTTGAATTCCTTTATTTTCTTTAAAGATTTTATTTATTTATTTGAGAGACAGTAAGAGAGCAATAAGAGCGAGAGAGCAGAGAGAGCATGAACAGAATGAGGGCAGAGGGAGAAGCAGACTCCCCAGTGAGCAAGGAATCCTATCAGGGCTTGATCCTGGGACTCCAGAATCATGACCTGAGCCAAAGGCCAACACTTAACTGACTGAACCACCCAAGGTGCCCTTTTGAAGACTCTATTAACAAGAAAACTGATGCCACCCATTTAAGCTCTTAATTATAGGTCAAATTCCATTGTTCCTATTCTTTTTCATTTGAATTTTTTTTCTATTACTCTGCAGCGTGGACCACATGACCCAGAGTTCATCAGACCTTTACTTGTATCATATGTGTCAACATCCTATTGGTCAAATTAAGTCACACGACCAAGCCCAAAGTCAAGGGTCAGCAAAGTCATTTCTGCCTTGATGGGGTGGGGGCCTGCAAAATCATGTGGAAAAGAATATGAGTACAGAGAAGAGTGGAGAATCAGAAACTTCTCATTCAAGCCTTTGTATTTACCTCCTAATTATATAATTTTGGCTAAGTCATTTAATCTCTCCAAATTTCAAATTATTCATCTACAAAATGAAGTAGACTCTACTTTCTTCTTAGTCATAAATTTGGACAAATAAGATAATGACATAAAGCACCCAGCATCAGACCTGGCTCTTCCTCTTGTAATAGCACCCAATGTGTAAAGTACTTGATTAACACTATATTGGATTTTCAAACACTGAGAGCTCTCCAGCCAAAGAACAGACCGCTTCATGAAGTCTGAAATAGGAACTAGAAAATATCGAGTCAGTGGCTGGGCATTAGAGGAGGAAAACAGATCTTTGACAAGGCGGGAAAACATCCATGACAATATGATTATTTCCATATGATTCTGAGTTCCCTCCCACCCTAGAAGCTGAACATCCCATATGCATATTTTCCCTCTCCCCCTTGAAGCTGGGGCTTAGGACATATTGTGAGTTTCTGCCAGTCAATCCCACTCCCCCTGTAGGTCTTTCACTAAAAATAAGGACAACAAAGTGTGCTCTATAGATAGCAGTAGCAGCAGTAGCCACTTTTGAAACAGCATTGAAAGCAGTCTGAGCATGGAGGTGGATGTAAAAAAGTCAGGTTCCTAGGAATAGCAATAGCAGCTGCACTAAATTGCAGCAGAGCATGCTTTTATGTCAAGGTCATAGCAGTAGCTGTTTTCTTCCCCAGTTGTATGCTGTGGGTTATCGTCCCACCTACAATGCTGTAACTGTGGTTCTCCAGTGTTTCACCAGATATCCAACATTCCCTTTTAAACTGTATTTTCTACGTAGTTCATCTAGATTTTATTGTAGCTTGCAAATAAGAACACTTATTGATGTGGATATTGGAAACAAAGTAGTCAGGTAGCAAAAGTAGATGGTCATCAGACCCTCTAAGAAATTTAGAAAATAAGAGATTGATTGTTTCACTTGCCTGGGGCTATTGGCAGTGAAGATCTGGTTAGTATTAAGGTATGCACTCTGGCAAAGCATGAAGAGAAATTAATTTTTTAAAAGATTTTATTTATTTATTCACGAGAGACAGAGAGAAAGAAAGAGAGACAGACAGGCAGGGGGAGAAACAGTCTCCATGCAGGGAGCCTGATGTAGGACTCAATCCCAGGACTCCAGGATCACACCCTGGGCCAAAGCCAGGAACTAAACTGCTGAGCCACCCGATCCCCAAGAAAAATTAATTTAATGCTCATCTATGGTCATTAGGGATGAAGGCATAACTTTAGGAGATCAATTGGCTACTTCCCCAAAATAGTATAAAAATATTTAAGGACCAGAGGGTAAGGTATTGGGTCTAATGGTATTGAACTTAAGAAAAGAGATCAACAATGTCACATTTCTTAACTTTCACCTTAAAACATGGGCTGAAAACCAAAAACTTTCTTTCCCTGATAGAATTACCATTACTTTCTATGACTTCTTTTAATCTCTTATCTCTTGCAACCCCCTAGTCTGAAAATTAAACAGAAAGTCTGATATTTGTGGCTGTTATATGACAATGCCACTGAGTTTGAGGTTTCATTAGGTTTTTCAAGTGTTTGATTAGGGAAAACAAGAGCTAGAATAGGGAAATACAGGAAACCTCAGATGATTTGTAAGGTCTCAAATCCTCACTCCCCTTTAAGATTGCCTAGGTATCTTAGGCAAAAGAACTTTTTTGTTTGAATAGGCTATTTACACATGCTGGGGACTCTCCACTGAGCAAGTTCCTTTGCAAGAAGGAATTCTTCTATCACCTCACCTCATTTTTCATGGTCTCTAGATTTCACGTAAAGCACAGATATCTCAGTGCAGTTTATGAAGCCAAATATGAGAAGGAAGGGCTTCAAAACAAATGAGGTATAATATTATGCTAATTTCCAGGAACAAAAGATGGCATATAGTTGTAAAAATTTATTACAATGATGTGAGATCAAAGTAAGACAAAAACAATTTTTGGTCTGCCTGATTTCATCAACATTAGTGAATATTCCAGAGATGCTAATTTACTCTGCTCACGTTGGTGCCAGGAGTGCCAACAGTTTAGTGGACTGAAATCTGGACTCAAAAGTTAAAGCAGATTCATCATATGTGACCTATTGAAACCTACCAAATGATGCCCCTCAAGAGATCCTAAAAGATTCTTTCTTCACTGAAGCTATGAAACATACATTATTGAGGAAAAGAACTTGTTTCGTTTGGGGGTGGAAATCATGCTCAGAGACTGAGTTTGCCTTTACCAATGATTTATTTAGTGCAGGTACACTGTGGGAATTTCATGAGCCAATAGCACACAAGAAGATAATGTCTTTTGATATACTAGTAAAGAAATAACATACTCCAAATCAATGAAAATCATGCTATTGTTCCAGGCAGGGGGAGGGAGGCAGTGAAAGGAATAAAGTTCAAATTTAGTTGGCATTTACCTTTATAATAAGTTGGTACTTAGGAGGGAGAGACTAAGTCAATGAGAGCTGCCATCCGGTTGCCAGGCAAAAGTATAACTCCCTTGCTGCTAGAGCACATTGCTGGAGAAAAAATGAGACCAATGTTGACATACAGATTATTTTCTGGGGTTACCTCACAGCTTTCACCACTGCTAGTAAGATGCACCTCTACTGCACAGGAGCTAATTGTCCTAAGGTCACTGGGGAATTATTTAGATCAGCAAAGTGCATCTTTGCCCAAACCAAACACATTTGGGTAATCCTCACATACTCTTGGCGTTTATAGTCAAATGTCCTCTTGACAAAGTTGCTTCTTCATATGTTTTCATAGATGAACCCTGACTGGGCCCCTGGCAGCCGAATTACTGACTTCTTAATGATGAAAAGAGATGATATAATGACATCCTGACACAGCTTACTTTATTCTTGTACCAAAACATTTTTTTTGTCTTTGTCATAAACAAGTGGATTAAAACATGTGGATTTGAAATCGTATCAAGCCAATACACAACAGCACTACAGTGGCTGATCTTGAGGCATGAGGAACTGATGGAAGGTGCTGCTGTTGAAATGAGTTTCCTTGATTCCCATGGGGAAGCCAGAATCCTAGGTGGCAAAGGTCAGATTGAGAAAATTGTCTGAAAAAGACTAAATGACTAGCATGCCAGGCAGCAGGTAATCCAATGCTCTGACCTGCAGGGCACTTTGAATTGTAACTAACTCATTATTAGGCTCCTTGGATTCCAAATATTTGGACAATCTACCAAATTTATATTTTATTTTTGGAGACTGAGAGAGAAACAGAAAAGAATAGAGAGAAAGAGAGAGGAAGAGGGAGAAAAAGAGCTGTTGAACAGAAGGCTGATTTGATCCACAGATTCAGATTGTCTCACTCAATTCCCAAGCCTGAATTGGCTGTCTGTCTCTTCCTCCTTCAACTTCTTCCCTTTTTTTATTCAACAGTAAACAGAAAATAAAAACAACAACAACAACAACAAAGGAAAACAGAAACACACAAACTTAGAGAATAAGAAATAGAGTAGTTTTATTGGACTTAGCTTTATCTTGGTAAATCAAAGGTCTTTCCTTCTTTCAAGTTTCTATCAGCTGAAAGTGAGGCCTCACTGCACTTTATCACCCCAAGGACATAAGGAAGGTTTCCTCTCTGTGTAAGATTCTTTGCTTTATTTTGTAAAGGGAGATATAGAAACTGAGCTACATTTTCCAATTTTTATTTCTTTTCAATTTTTAACCCCAAGTGTCTTAAACATTGCCTAATTCAAAATAAATTGTCAATAAATGTTTCTGAATGAATTGATGCTTTGTAATATGCTTTGTAATAATTTTGTAATTGATGCTTTGTAATTTTACTTAGGATGTTCCACTGAATTTTGAATGCAGTGCAGATGAACAGTTTATAAGATTGCAGCCTGGGAGCCATTAACAAAACTTTCCACCATAATAACAAATGTTCTTTCCTGTAAGAGGAATGAGTAGTTTTTCTGTATCCATACAGGCCTTGAACTATTCCATAATCCCAATCTTTAAAACTACTTTAAAAAGTCAAGAGTTTCTAGAACTTTCACATCTGAGTCACCTCTCTTGGAACCTCTGAGCTTGTGACTATTGCCTCTTTGGGTGGTATGCCCAAAATCTAGCACAGTTTTTCAGGTGCCACAAGGTAAGATATCCCCCTTCCTCCTGGGGCAAGTCTTTATCAATGCAGATATTTTAGGCCAGGTTTCTGGTAAGCGGAACCTGAGATGGTAGGACAGGAAAGTGATTACTTGAGGAATTTTTTCCAGAAGAATGGAAGTAAGGGAAGAAGGTTGGCTAGTAGGAGGAGCTGAGCCAACATGTTATTTTGTATGTTCTCATCACCAGTTCTGAAAGATGACCCAGTAGTCACTTTAACTACCTCCATTTTGACCTCAATTTGTACTTCCTAAGTTCTTCTTCTAATTCAGGGAAAAGACTCAGTGGGCAAAGCATTCTGTGATGAAAATTGAAACTACCCTCAAGCAATGACAACTGCCCCAACACCAGCAAGACCTGGTGTGACTGACCCCAAGACAGTAATTGACCTGACCTTTACCACCCAGCTGCATGTACCCACCAAGCTCTGTCTCACATTTTCCTTATATAAATTTAGAAGTATTTTTAGCACTTTGGATACAGCCTTTGGGACACTACTGTACTATCTTCCCAGTGTTGGCTTTACTAAATAAATTCCTTTCTTGTTTCACCTCCACTTCTCTCTCTCTGGATTTTGTCAGCAGCTAGCAGCCAAACTTGATCTGTTTGGGAACCCTGGAGCCAGGTGCTCTTGCACCTTTGGGCCCCAGTTACAATTCCAGTATGTATGTAGGGAGAGAGGTGAGGCTTCTCTACACCAAAAAGCAAGTCTGAGGATTTAACTCAATTTAAATTACCAGGAAACAGCATCAGATTCCATAGGTTTATGGCTTAGTTCCATAAAAATGTCCTTCCAAGCCCCTCACCTCAGACACCAATTTGCAGGCATAGGTTACCTGTATTTCTGACTGGCTGACTGACTGACTGACTGACTGACTATAAACAAAGGTGCCCATGATCTCCTTGTGCTCCATTAATTTGTTAGAGGGTCTCACAGAACTGAAAGAAGCATACACTTAGTAGATTACCAGTTTATTACAAAAGTATATAACTCAGGAACAGCCAGATGGAAGAGATGCATAGGGCAAGGTATGGGGAAAGACAGAGGAGCTTCCATGCCCTCCCAAGGTGCTATCCTTCTAGCACCTCCATGAGTTTATCATCCTGGCAGCTCTGTCCATTTGGGCTTTTATAAAGGCTTCATTACATAGGCATGACTGATTAACTCATCCATGACTGAACTGAATCTCTAACCCTTCTCCCCTCCTCAGAGGTGAGGGTCTGATATGGATGGAGAATGGAAGTTCCATCCCTCTAATCACCTCGTTGGCTGTCTTGGCAACAAGCTGTCATCCTTAGGAGCTTTCCAAAAGTCACCTCTTTCACATAGCAGAAGAAACCTTTATCACTCTCATCACTTAGGAAATTCCAAATTCCAAGGAAATTCCAAATTTCATCCCCCTTTATGCCAGAAATGGGGATGAAAGCCAAATATATATTTCTTATAAATCACAATATCACACCTGTGGTCTCAGCTAGAGTCCGGACTAATCACACAAGGAGCTCTAGAAGGTGAATCACAAGAGTTGGTCCCATTCCCAAAGCAAGGGATCTAATCAGTCTCTTGTAACTGTAATTTCATCAGTTTTTGGCTGCAGGCTACCCTGGCTGAGTGTTACTTCCCCAAACTCCTATCAGCCAAAGGCAATTCTCTGCCAATCAGGCCGGTTCTGAGCTAGTAGCAGTCAACACTCAGATGCCAGTGGCTAGGTGCGTAAGCCCCATAAAGGAGAGCTAGGCAGGGCACCAATAGTGTCTCTTCAGAGCCTAACATGGCATTGGTTTCTATCGGTTGCATTACATTTATTATTTATATTGGCTTTCTCATCTACTAAAATCAATAAGTTTTTTTCTATACCTACTGCTGTTCAAGTCTATATACTCCTTTCTGTTTTTTGTCTAGATTAGTTTTTATTTATTTATTTATTTATTTATTTATTTATTTATTTATTTAAAGATTTTATTTATTTATTCATGGGAGACAGAGAGAGGCAGAGACACAGGCAGAGGAAGAAGCAGGTTCCATGCCGGGAGCCCGACACAGGACTCAATCCTGGGTCCCCAGGATCAGGCCCCAGGCTGAAGGCTGCACTAAACTGCTGAGCCACCCGGGCTGCCCCTAGATTAGTTTTTAAACCTCAGTGTAAAACATTACATTCCCTTCTGTTAGGTATCCTCTCATTACATTTTCCCCTTCTACCCAGCCTATCTGTGTCATTTTGGATACTACCATCCAATACCCGCTAAACCACCTGACTTTAGGTGAATGCATGTTTGAGATCTCATTAAAAATAGACTGATTCTGTCAGCAACATATGGTATCTGAGTGTTCAGTCCCATCTACTGAAGCCCCAGTATCCAGAATGTCAAGATCAAACTCATCTAATGCCTATCACTTTGAAATCAACGTTTTGCTTTCTTAGAAATTTCATACCTTTGAGGATAAAAGGTTTCATTGGTTCAAAGAAAATGGTCTGAATCCCTCAGATCAAAAGATTGTCAAAGAAATGTTTGGGTTGCCCTCCCCATTCCTTATTTAGAATTTGCTTTCCAAGCATCTAGTCCCTAAGCCAGCTGAGGCTTTTGGCTGGGTTTGTTTCTGATCAACAGAAAAATGAATCATTCCCTTCACTGAAACCCTGAGTCCTCAATGCCTGAGAGGTTAATGCAGACAGTGCCCGAGGTCCAAGCTGTACTTTCTGGCCACATGGGTGGTTAATGCAATCAAGGATGAGATTAATTAAATTAAAAGTCTGCTTTTATCGCTCAGAAAATACAGCAAATTCAATAGTCTTTGACAGCCTGGAGCTGGAGGCCTGGCTCTAATGTGATCACTGTTGGATGGGTGTAGCCAGACACCACGTCATTTAGGGAGACGGAATGCCTCTGTGCCCATTATGGGCTGCATCCACTGTACATTTAGAAGCCTGTAGTGAGCGATCAACATAATGTACATTTACCACTGTAGGTACCTACCCAGGACTGAGCCTGGAACCTTCTGTTTTGCTTCTAAAAACACTACTCAGTTAACTAGTCATTCCCTGCAGGATCCCTGAGCCTATAGATCCTGTTGTTCTACTATGCTTAGAAAACTTAAGTACCGGCTCTTTTAGTCTTCCAAACCCTGTCCCACTATGTCCTACTGTAGAAATAGCCTTCCAAAAAGACATGTGTGTAAAAATATTTTTCCCTTGAATGTTGAAGGAGACCAGTCTATTCAGTTACTATCATGTAGCAGATACAGGGAACAGGTTAAGAATTCTATAGTACTGCATGATTGTGTCTAATGTGTGTGACCCCTGGCCCAGTGTGCACCTGCCATGGTGCTCAGTCACAAAGTATGGGCTGGCCCCAAGAAGCCTCTCCCTATAGCTCTGGATTGTAATTTATCTTTTCTAGGCCTGTGTCCCAGCTGGACTCTGAGCTTCCTGGAGGCCAGGAATGTGTTTAACTTTTCTCAAACATACAGTTAAACTTTTGTGGAATGGATTTGGAAAATTCCACTGAAATTCAACTCAAAAGTGCTTACTTCTAATCAACTTTAGAGTCCAATTTAAGGAGAAGACAGAGTAGTGTGAACTTTGCAATTTTTAAATCGGCACCAGAAAAAGAATTTTTAAGTACATCATCAATTTTCATTGAGTAATGAGGGTCTTTTCCCTTAAAAATATTAACAAATAAATCCTTAAGTCTTGGTAAATGAAATAGAAGAGTAACTATTGGATAAATCACTTTACCATAAAGTCTTTTGTTATTTGAAATATTTTCTAGGGCAAGGTAGAAAATTTTGAAGATAAAGAAATCAATAAATTAGTCAAATGAATCAATAATCAATAAAATAATCAAATAATTTAAATTGGCAAAGAAGTAGATATATGAACTGAAAACACTGATTTCTCTTTTTCCATTATAATACTGTTATAAAAATCTTTAAAAAATGTTCCTCCTTCGAGTGTTTGCAGGATTCCAACCTGTCCCATCTTGCCTTAGGCAGAATGTCCCAACATGAAGAAGTGGGAGCTTAACATATGGATTTATCAAATAACTATTTTTTAGAAAGAGGCATTACAAGGCTTTTTTAAAAACTAGTATCTGTCAAAAGGTTCTTTTTTTTTCCAGTGAAGCTGAATATCTCCAACTGCATAGGAATTATGGTATATTAAAACAAAAGGGGGCCTTAGAAGTTTTGTCAAGAAATTGCTTCACTTTGTAGATGAACAGAGATGCCGAGGAACTTGCTCAGAGCTGCCCAGGAATCTACTAACAGGATAAGGCTCTGATACAAGTCTTCTTGAAATCCTGTTCCTTGCTCACTCCATGCCACCTACTGCAGATTATTTTCATGTCTTTTGTCTTTAAAAATGCAGGGGTAGGGGAGAGGGAAAGCAGGAGTACATTTTATACATAGTATGATGCCAGATTATTAAATCATCCTTTCCCAGATAAACTTCTCTAAGAACTTCTCTTATCTGAAAAGACTTGAATTGTCTCCACTTTCTTCAACCTGCATAGCATCCACTTTTCTTTTCTTCCTTGTTATTGCATCTGCCTGCAGAACATGGCACAAGGGTACATGGGGGAAGAATGAGGAGGGAAGGTAGCTGTGATATAAGCAGAGTAATGGAGCTGGCTGCTTCTGAGCAAACTCAGTGCTGATCTAATTGTGAGGCCGTGTTATTTCTCCCTCCTCTCACCCTGTCCCCATCATTCTCCTTGGGTGCAGGGCCACATATACTTCTGAGGCAATTCCTCCAACTCCTGAAATAGATGGGGGTAGATTGGCCAAGGGATCTACAGAAATTGATAGCCTCCCTTGAATAAGGGCCTGAGCAGCAAGGCTCCTTCAGCGCCATCAATCAGCAGTCACTGGGAACAGAGAAAAGATTTTCCCTAGTGACTTAATCAGTCAGAGGGATGTTGTCTAGCCGATTGAGGGCAGCTGGAAAGTGAGCAGTTGTTTCTATTATAACTTGTCATCAACTATTGGTCTCAATAGAGAAAGTTAGGTCACAGCAGCTTGACCAAAGATCAAGGCAGGTGTTTTGTTTAGTTCCTTGGAGAGATGCTGATTTAGGAAAGAGAGAATGAGGTCTTTCGTGAAGATGGTCTGTTATTACATTTAATATGAAATTTATATCCTAGCTTTCACAGAGGATCCAGGGCACTGGAGCAGAGATAAGAAAAAAGAACACTATGCTCCTTTATTGGGTATGAGAGGAGGATAAGGGTAATCTTTATCCTTTCCATCCTGCATGCCCAGTTCATTCTGGAGCAGTTGCCTGGTTGCCAGACCTGCTATCCCACCCATCTCCCCAGAGCTCCCCACTTCTCCCAGGCAGGAAGTCCTTCTCTGACCACTCTGCATGTTGCCCTAACCATAGTCCCTTCCTATCACCTCACCCTGTTTCCCTTCCTTTGCAGGATTGAGTGTCATCTAGAATCATCTTGCTTTTAGTTATTTCTTTACCTGTTCTCCACTTCTAGAAAGTAAACTGCATGATGAACAGGAACCTGATCTCACTCTGTAGTTACCATCTTATTATCTACCCATGCCTGGAAGACAGAAGATACATAATAATTGTTTGGTTAAAGAAGTAATTATTTCATTTTTAAATTATTTTTAAAATTATTTTTAAATACCTAGTATCCAATAAATACCTATTATGCCACTTATTTTTAAATATCTATTATCAGATTGGGTTGTAGAAGCAAGGACAGATTTGCAGACCTAGGCAGACGTCCAAGTTCAGATAACATGAGGTCCAGAATGCAGGAGAGCCATCTGGATTCAGACACTGGGGTAAGGAGTGGTCAGGAAACAGTGAGGAATGTGGGTAGCTTTGCATCAGTTGAAAAACAAACAAAACAAAAACAAAAACCTGGAAATCAGGCAAACTCATGCTTCTTCTCAGAAGGCTTCTCTCTTTATTTGTCCTTTTAAAGCAAGAGTGTATCCCTAGGATTCACTAGTTTGAGGCTTATCTTTGTTGTTCAGTGAAAATCCTGGCTGAGAAGCAAAGGGAGATAGGGAGGGAAGAAGAAATTCTGGTAGGGGTCCCGGTTAGTCACATGGCGAGAATAGGCTTTGGACAGACTCATAGTCCTGGGTTCATTGCCCTTTGTGAATGGACACTAAGGAGGATTCAAGTTAAAAGTTAATTAAAAAGTGTATAAAGCACTGTTATTGCAATGAACTTGCACTTTAGAATAGGACATTCAGGGCATCCAGGCACATACTCAACCATGGTGCAGGGCCTTCGCATTAACACTGGCATTTCCTTGCATCTTAAATACACCCTCTTCACTACCATTTAATAACCATCTATTGGACATTTAGAGGGTGCTCCTTAAGCCAGGGAAGGCAAATCCCTGGGAGGGTACACTGCTTGCTGGGAAATATCCAAAAAATAAACCCGTGTCATCTTCTCATCATTGGGGGGACAGAGCTGAACTTTTAAATTAATGAAAAGTTTAAAGATAAAACACTAGACTTTCAAGAAGTGCTGTGCAAGTGGTCAGCTATTTCGGATTGAGCCTCTGGTTCCCACAACTCTTGCCTAGTACTTTTCATTGTCATTTAGAAACAACCCACATTTTCCATTATCTTCATCTGTTCAGTATCTTTTCTTTTCTTTCTTTTTTTTTTTTTTTTTTTTTGGTGCAAATGTTCATGGTTTTTATTTTATTTTTCAATTTTTATTTTGGTTTTTTTACAAAGGTTGACATTTTCCACAACGGATGTAAGAGTGTTGAAAAAAATTTCCAAATCTTTGGGGGCAGGGATGTTCAGTATCTTTTCATTTATGGATTTGGAATGTCTACCAATTATGGATGAGATGCTTAGATGCAACAACTATTTCATTTTTTTCACTTGAATTTCCCAGCCCTTGGCATTGGGATAGGGCCATGAAACAAGTTTTGGTCAGTGGATCCTAAGTAGAAGTGGTGGATATCCCTTCCTAGAGGAGCAAGAGCTGATGTGTCTCCTCCTTCCCTTCCTCTTCTCCTCAGTAGCCTTGGAAGCCACACGTTGAGATGGTGGAAGTAGAATATGCAGGGAGCCTGGGTGTCTAATTGCAAGATGGAGGCAAGTCCCTGTCAACCTGCACCAGATTTTTCATGAGCCAGAAGTAAATCTTCATCGTGCTAAACCACTGAGATTTTAGGATTTGTGTATTTCCGCAGCATAGTGTAAGCTATCTTTGTCTAATTATCCATTCATAATTATTTCAAAGTAGAAGTGTCAGCTGAGGGTGGTAATATTTATTGTCAGACTGCTCATGATTTTGGATGCCAGCTTGTCTGTAGAGTCAAATCTGTAAGATCCTGGTTTTGGACATAGGAGACTAGTCAGCTATATTCACATGCTGCTCGGGTAGGAGTCCTCAAACTCAAAGCTATTCTTTGCTTAACTTCTCACACCAGGCTTTGCATTTCTTAAGTGTTAATTTGAAATTCTATGGTTACTAAAGTCCTGGAGCTTTTTTTAATGAAAAGGACAAAAGGAGTTGACTGCAGTCACTGAAAGGCCTCATCTCAATGGAGCTGAAAGAACATGCAGACCTTTCCTGATAACAAGGGGACTTAAATCAAGCTCACAATGGCGAGAGTTCCAATCCATTCTATTGAACGGCTGCTATCCCCAACAAGAATATTATATTGCCTCTCATGTTAAATTGCATTGCAGGAGGCTGGCAAGAAACTCAGTATACAAATCAAGGTTCAGATGAACACACTTGATAGAACGGAACTGAAATGGGGCAAAGTTCAGCAGTTGTGAGAGTGCAAAAGTGGTTTGGAAATCCTAGGCCCTCAAAATTTTCACTATTCCTCAGAGGTTATAATGCTAAATTATACACTTTAGGAAATGAACACAGTGTGATAAACTTGTATTGAGAAGGGAATTGCTTGCTCATCTTTGGATGCTGTATTAACCCACCCCAGATATAAGTATACTAATAATAACAACTATATTTATAACACGTAACATCTCATGTGTATTGGCTTATTTAAACCTCAGGATAAACCGGTGGAGTAGGGATTATTATTAGCTACTATTTATCAGTAAAGAAACTAGCAACCTTTAAGTAAGGGGACTTAAAGCAAATTGCCCAAAGACATATACCTAGAGAATTTTGGACCTGGTTTTGAACCAGCTACCCTGACTTTAGAGGGCAGACATTAAACCATCATGTCCCAGTGCCACTCTTAAGAGTATTCATGAATGGATGGAGGAAAGGAGGGAAGCCTGGATGAGAAAGAGTGATGAAGGATGATGGAGGGGAGAGGGGAAGAGGAAAGGAGAACTGGAAGGAGGGGTGGATGGGTGAATGGAAAGAGCTTTGGAGAGAGAACTGGATGGAAGGATGAAAAAGTCAGATGGAAGAAAAATGAAAGAATAAAAGGCATGACAGAAGGATGGATGGATGGAAAATAATTTGACTGAAAGAATAGATCAAACAAATAGAAGTCTTTTTCCCTGATCTATTGGAGTTTTTAATGTTGCTGTTGAGAAAGGTCCTGATACTCACAAAATAAAGATTCATGGCAAAGATGAATCTTTTCTCTCCCCTTTTCTTCTCGTGCATATGCACACAGTGTGCTATCTCCTGCCTGGGATTTCTTCCTTTAAGACTACCCTGGATTTTCTTTTAACTGGATGTTGCCAACATAAGTGGTATTTGGAGAGGTCAGGGTCTTGCCTTTTTGGTTTTCTGTAAGGATGCAGAAAAAATATCTTCCAACACATCAGTTCAGGTTGTTTCAGAATAAGATTGTACACCCTCTGGACAGAGGTATTGCTATTGAACTCTTCTTGTGAGAAAGGATTCTGTGCTTAACATCCAGGCCCTCTGAATCCCAATTCAGTCTTTTTCTCCATTGCCACATGTTCAATAAATATATATACATTTTTAAGAATGATTTGGTATGTCAGTATGAACTGCACCAGCACCTATATGCGGCTTCCTCCAGTGAAAGCAGTCCCAGAACTGCAAAGCTCTGGCCCCTGTATGCTCACTCCTGGGAAACCAGATGGACTCTAAAGCTTCCAAAGCTATCCCAGAAACAGAGAGGATTTGGTAACCATGTAAGTGAAAATTTTCTTCTTAGCTTTGAAGGACAGAGAGAGTCTGAACAGCATTGAGGATCCAGGACCCCCCCACCCCTCCAAAGAAACTTGGTCCTCCACAGAGCTGCCAGGAAGCAATAATGCCAACCTGCTCTGGCAGTCTGCTTTCTGCACTGTGAATCCTCCAGTGATACCTTGAGGACATGAGGGAGCCTACATGCACTCACGGGGCCGGAGATACAGATGATGTGGGCCTCTTAACCTCTTTTATGCCTTGGAGTCCTTGGCTCTCTAGTGAAGAATCTGAACCCTTTCTTAGAGTAATCTTTTTAATGTATAAAATAAATTCAAAGCTCTGCAAAGGAAACCAATCATACTGAAATACAGGTATCAAAATATTTATTAAAATTTGTGATAGAGCAAAAAATGACTTTTTTACTGCATAAATAATAAGATCCAGCTGTAGATATGATAACTACCGTAACTTTGGAGTAGTGACAAACATAATGATATTCTGAGATATGTCCAATGATGGAAAAGGAATATGAAAACATCTGTGATTTCTGTTGGTGACCGAGTCACAGGTACTACTAATTTTGCTGCAGCATAGCCCATAGTCAGCATTGAAGGAAATGCTACTTGCAGGTTTCAGTTAAAGGTTTTAGGTTAGTGATCATGAAGATGCCATTTTCTTTTTTATATCCAAGTTCACAGAGCCCCTGGATTTTATCCATGGAAGGAGGATGAGAACTCCTGGGAGTTAGAAGTGTTCTTTTTTTTAAATTTATTTTTAATTTAAAAAAATGATGTATAATTAACACAATGTCATAGGCATTTCAGGTGTGCAGCATATTGACTCAACAGTTCTATACATTACACAGGGCTCACACGATAAGTGTAGTCACCATCTGTCACCATCAACGTTATTACAATATTACTGACTATATTGCCTATGCTGTACTTTTCATCACCATGACTGATTTATTTTGTAACAGGAAGTTTGCACCTCTTAATCCCTTTCCCCTACTTCACTCATTTCCTCATGCCCTTTCGCTCTGGCAACCACCAGATTGTTCTCTGTATTTGAGACTCTGGCTTTTGTTTATTTATTTGTTTATTCATTTTTTTTATTGCACGTTTAAATGAAATCAGAAGATTTCTTTTTTGTTCATTTTATTTTAGTCCTGATGATAAAATGCTCTCTGTACCTTTGTATATACCCAAATGAATTGAAATTCAAAAGCAAGGACTCAAAAAAAAAAAAAAAAAGGTGTGATGCAGACATTATACCTATGTACTGAGAGATTTGTAGAAAAGAGGGAAATAGAGTATGTGTTGGTTGTCGAGTAAAGCTGCCTAGGTTGGTTGAGATGGATATATAAGGACAGTGGTATGTCTAGACAATTGTAATGATTGAAGGGACAGGGTCTCAGGTTGAATTCTCCAAGAAGCAGAACGTGAGACAAGAATTCAAGTACTAGTAGAACATTTGGGAGATAATCTCTGGAAATACTGTAGGAAGGTAGGTGAAGTGAGACAGGGAAGAAGAGGAAGCCAATGAAGAGTAAGTTCTCAATCAGCTACACTATAGGTGACTGATCTTAATCCCCCTGGGGAACTGTGAAAACCTGTGTGTGCTTACATGCAGGGTTATCTCACCTGACTGGTAAGAGACCTGGTATATCTGTATTCAATTTCCATTAGTCATCGTTTGAAGGCTGCTCTGGCGGGAACTTTGCATTACTTCTAGCATGTCCTGTGTGCTGCACAAAGTGCCAGGGTAGGCTCCAGCAGTCAGAGAAAGACCTTGGGCAAAGAAGTGCAGGTGCTGACAGTGGTAGCTGGACCATGTACCCTGAAGCTGTAAGGGCCCTTGAACACATGCAAGCTGATGGGCGGGGGTGGGGGGGGAGGAGTGGTTGGTAAGGGTGGCAATTAGTGAGGCAAACAGAGCTTCCCAATTCATTTAGGACTGAACCAAGAAGAGGAATACAGTTGACTATGGAGGTTAGGGACACCAACCCCCTCCATGCAATTGAAAACTCACGGAGAACTTTTGACTCCCCCAGAACTTAACTACTAACAGCCTACCGTTGACTGGAAGCTTTACTGATAACAAACAACACATATTTTGGGACACCTGGGTGGCTTAGCAGTTGATCATCTGCCTTTGACTCAGGCATGATCCTGGAGTCCCAGAATCAAGTCCCACATTGGGCTCCCTGCAGGGGGCCTACTTCTCCCTCTGCCTGTGTCTCTGCTTCTCTATCTCTCTGTGTCTCTCATGAATAAATAAATAAAATCTTTTAAAAAATAAAAAAAACACATATTTTAAATGTTACATGTATTAAATGCTATATTATTATGGGAAAGTAATAACTAGAGAAAAGAACTAGAGAAAAGAAAATGTTATGAAAGTCACAAAAAGATCACATATTAAGTAGACCTGCACAGTTCAAACTTGTATTGTTCAGGGACAACTATAATTATGACTTTTGTTTCTGTTGACCAAGAAGAGGAGGAGGCTGTAAAGCAACCAAAAGCATCTATTTGGGGTCTTAGGGACTGAAGTCCAGGGAACACAGAGTAGACAAAAATTGATGGAAATATAAGGTGTGCTCCAAATTGCCAGCAGGGAATGAAGTCTTACAAAGACAAAAACTGCAAGGTTACATAAATTGTTCTGGAAGAGTTATGCTGGCAGAGTTAAACTGGCTATCTCATACAGGATTGACTCTTTAGCTAGCAGGTGTTACATTATCTTTATTTCAGTCCAGAGTAGAAGGATGTGTTCCAGGAGGTGGTCCAGCTATAATTGACAAGTTGCAATTGACAAAAGTCAGAAGTCCATGGTGTTGGAAGAGTTCAAACAGAAGAGGTACACAGGCGCTGCTTCCTCCATGTCCTCTGCAGTCTATTTTGAATGACTGTTAGTAATGCTTACTTCATTTTTAAATTTTCTTTCACATTTCCAATAGTGCCTTTGAAAGAGTTAATTTCAATAAAGCATTAGTACAGCACCTGAGCTCTATATAATTAAGTCCATTTTAATATGTGGAGAGGAGTCTTTGAGAACGTAGTTGCCTTGCCTGAAGTCACATAACTGCACAGTGGTGAGGTCAAAATTGCGGCTTAAATCTTATGCTTTTGCATCCAGGACTCTATATTCTGTTCCAGACTCCCAGGCATTTGTTGTGATTACTCACGGTGCACTGAGGATGTGGTAATGCTGTTCTGGATTGTTCCATCTCGGTGGTGGTTGATTTACCATCTCTTAGTATAAACATCTCCTTTTACAACTCTGAGCTCTTTTGGGGAAAGCTTTAATTTCAGTTTACATATTAGATAGAAATGAAAGAAAAAAGGCTATGAAATTGAGACATGAGCCACATTACATCTATGACTATCTATCGTTGTATTTCTGGAGGACATTGAGCAGGGTAGCTAACAGACAATAAGTGATATGGGAAGTTGGACAAAGGGTCATGGAATTGAACCCAAAGAGATGAGCTGCTAGAACGTGGCCTATATTAGTATCCCTACTCTCTCTTGACTCCCCATATCCATTTCCCAGAGAGTTCATTCACTCCTCCTTGTCTTCTTGCAAACTCTCTTTCAAACACACTCACTGATTTCCTTCAGAGACCTTGCTCTTTGCTTGATGACTGGAATACCAGCCCATGTGCATCCCTTACTGCTGGGTTCCCCTTCCCAAGATACTCACTATCATCACCTGACACCTTCTACAGGTATAGCTTCATACCAAACACAAGGAACTGGTCCAGAATTCAGGCACAAGAGAGAGAGCTTTTTTGAGGACCAGGTAAACTTTATCAATTTTGAAATCAAGTCACCTTCCACACCATAAGAATTCACAGTATATAGCAACCTAATCTCCTGTCCCCATATTCCTACAGCATTCTAAATTTTGGGTAATTGTACTATTTTCAATAAAAGTATTTTGTCCCATATATAATGTAATTAATTGACCTGTATACTTTTATAAGTCTTTTGATGAAGACATCTTGATTTAGATTTGTAGAAAATAACTTTAGATACTCAGGTCAACTCACCTGGACACTCTCCTCTCCTCATCATTCAGATTTAATTGCACGACTCAGCTTTCCCTTGGCCCAAATGTTAATGGAAATCATGAAAGTCTGGCAGGGTGGAAAGAAGCCCAGCCTGCTATCTGTTTTGGAAAAGACTTCCAGAAGGCTATCTTTACAGCTTGTAGATGTTAGATTGTCAAAATACTTAGTGTTTCTTATGTTTCTTACACTCAGCATCTCCTATGTACTTAAGGGTAAGATCTACGAGCAATGTTTCCCCAGTGTTACTAGGGAAGAAGGAAAGAAGGAAAGAATAACAAGAGAGAGGGCCTCTCTATTCCTATGGCAAGCCTCATATACCATTTCTTAAAACACAGGATTTGCCTTGTTTCCTAAGGCCTGATTTTTTTTTTTTTGTAACTTCCTTTTTTGTTTTCTCTCTAGAGATTTGACTTGAGGAAGACAGGATGGAGGTTCCACATGGTGACTGCCAGGTTTCATGAAACAGGTAAGCTGAGAGCATCTCTCCTGGGCCTGAGACATGCTTCTTATGTTTAGTTTTCATTCTATTATTTAACTCATTGAGTCTGTGACTCAATGTTTTTTTAGGAAATGTTTTTATAGGCCACATCCTCTCCTTCTATGAAGGAGACCGAGAAAGAATATGCCCACACAAATCTCAGAAGAATAACATGCTTGGGAAAAAAAAATCCATTTAGAGGAATGTACTTTCCAGCGATCTGGTGTTGTATATGCCACTAAGGGTACTGCTTGGCAATAGTTGATATATTTCAAATTATTGAGATAATTCACCTATGATGGTTCTCAGCCACCAACAAACAAATTGCTAAAGGTCCTTCCTTTTCCCTCCAAATAGCAGTCTTGGTGATTTGTCATTAGTGTGCATCTGCCTCCAGGGCAATCAACAGAGATCAAGGTGCCTTGGGACAGATGCTGAAGCCAGATGAGAAGGTGGCCATCTTTTTCAAAAGCCAGGTACCTGCCCTGTCCCATTTTTCTTCCTCCTATTAGAGGAAATGTCCTGTTCCTTTAGGATATTTGTGTTCCTGTCAGAAGCTGGTGGGAAAGGAAGGGAAGAACCCAACAACATAGAAATACCACCGTCAATGAGGTGGTATTTCCCATATAGCTCTGGGCCACAATGAAGGAAGACCTGCAGTATCCATAGCAGATAGGCAAGGGCCTGTTCCTGTAATTCCAGATATATTGATGAGTAAGAAGGCAGTACAGGGTACCAAGGGTAAGTGGAGGAATATAGCCAGTTTAGGAATACAACACAGACTATTAAATAAAAGAGAATGGCAAGATTTCAGTTTTTGATGGCTGAGTAATATTCATATATATATGAATATTATATATATGAATATATATAATATATATATATCACATCTTCTTTATCCATTCAACTGTTGATGCCCATCTAGGATCTTTCTATACTTTGGCTATCGTGGATATCACTGCTATAAACATTGGGGTGCATGTGCCCCTTTGAATCACTGTATCCTTTGGATAAATACCTAGTAGTACAATTGTTGGGTTGTAGTTCTAGTTTTAACTTTTTGAAGAACCTCCATAAGGTTTTCCAGAGTGATTGCACCAGTTTGAATTTCCACCAACAGTATAAAAGGGTTCCCCTTTCTCCTCATTCTTGCCAACATCTGTTGTTTCCTGAGTTACTAATTTTAGCCATTCTGACTGGAGTAAGGTGATATCTCACTGCGGTTTTGATTTGTAAGGATGTGGATGGAACATATAACAGAGAGTGTTATGTGAAGCAAAATAAGTCAAAGAGAGACCATATGATTTCACTCATATGTGGAATTTAAGAAACAAAACAGATGAACATAGGTGAAAGGAAGGAAAAACAAGATCAAAGCAGGGAGGGAGGCAAACCATATGAGACTCTTAACTATAAGGAACAAACTGAGGGTTCCTGGAGGAGCGGTGGGTGGGGGATTGGGTAACTGAGTGATTGGCATTAAGGAGGGCACTTGTTGGGATGAGCACTGGGTGTTATATACAACTGATGAATCACTAAATTCTCTATCCCTGAAACTAGTAATACATTATATGTTAACTAACTTGAACTTAAATAAAAAATTTAAAGAGAGAGATAATGGTATCTCTCCTCTATCCTCTCATGAAAGTACCAGAAGTAAAGTGAAAGGACAGCAGGGGGAGGGTAGGAGAGAACCATGGGTGGTGGTTGTTCTGGGCTTACCACTTGAATGACCATGGGGAAGCCAGGGATGTCTAGACCACACAACCTGTGAAAGCTACTACACTTGATTCTTCCATTTGAAACACAGAGGGGATGTGATAAAAATTGAGATGACTTTTGAGTTAACTAAGACACTGACCAAACCACCAACCGAGACTCTACTTAAAATTCGTTAATCCAGGGATCCCTGGGTGGCGCAGCGGTTTGGCGCCTGCCTTTGGCCCAGGGCGCGATCCTGGAGACCCGGGATCGAATCCCACATCGGGCTCCCGGTGCATGGAGCCTGCTTCTCCCTCTGCCTGTGTCTCTCCCTCTCTCTCTCTCACTGTGTGCCTATCATAAATAAATAAAAAAAAAATTAAAAAAAAATTGTTAATCCAGAAGCAATTGTGGCAAACTGAGGCCTACTGAGATGAGTATGATTTTTCTGAGAAAATGACAAATAAAGGTTTATTGCCTGCTCAGGACTATTAAAAGTCCCATGGCATTTGAGGAGAATTAGGGCAAAGTTCCATCTATTGTCTTTTACTGTTGCAATTTAGGAGCTAATTTAAAGGCTCTTTGAAACCCATTGTTTAAACAACTTGGACTGAGTAAAAAAAGATCTGAGTGCTGATATCTTAAACACACATACTATCTTTGCCTTTATTCTGGAATGATTTAGGCAATGAAGGTGAACTAAATCACCAGGTTGACATTCCAATCCAGTGCATGTGGTTGAGGGACCCTGGGAAGTTCTAAAACCTGCAGCTGGTATTATTATCCAATCTGCTTTGTGCAACAGTGGATATTTGCTCAAACTCATAAAAATTTCTCTGCAAGGTCTATTGAATGTCGCTGGTATTTGTAACATAATAATCAAAATGAATTGTTTCTCTGGTGGTAGAATGAATACACAAGGGCTGATTAATCCACTTGCAGAAACCCTGAAATGAAGATGAAAAACATAATAACAGCCACCCTTAATATTAACCCCATGGGGACTCAGTTATTAATTGGTCTGGATTTGAGCACAGCTTTTAATCAACTTGCAGGGTTTTAAGCTTACACCTCCAGAACTGCTCATTCATCTCTAAGAATTGTGAATTAACTGATGAGCAAATGTCAATGAAGGTCCTTTTGAGAGCTCATCTTAGGACATCTCTTCTACATCCATATCTTATAATAAAGCAGCCCAGCCATGCACTGGACTGAGCCCACATCTGGAGAGAATTTGTCTTCAATTTTTCATAGAAGAATGAAAGGATAGCTCTATGCTACAGAATCAACAGGTTTTTGAATCTAAACTCAGGTAATTCAAGCCAAAGTAATCATTCTTAGGGGAGGAAGGGAAAAGAGAATCCTATAAATGAAAATAATGAATTCAGACACTCGGATAATAAACTGGCCTACAAGGTTGATCTCAGTAGGGGTCCTAAAATATTTGGACTTCAAGGAATTCTTTGAAAACTCTCTCTCCAGAACAATGAAACTATGGACATATATGTCTCCCAATGTAAACAAAATCTGGGGAGTTCATAGACCTGCAAATGTCCATCCTCTGACTCATAGGTAGGAGTCCCAATTTAGATGCTTTCACAGTTCTTAATGACTCCTGTCTTGTAACCCCCTCTACATCTGCTATGATTGGATTATTGGAGTGTCTTTCCTGATGGCCTAGAAGCTGTCTGAAGGCAGGAGCCATGTAGATTTTCACTACTGAACCCCTAGGATGTAAGGCAAGGCCTGGAACACGGTAGAACCCAATAAATATGTATGAGATTAAAAGACAGAATCCTCATCTACTGAAGGTTTAATGTTTTGTCCAAATCCAAATAATGCTAATTAAGTAAAAAAAAAATAAAAGACAGAGAGGGAGAGAGAGAAATTTTCCACAATTTGGATGACACTAATTGTTCCCAGGCCTCCAGTCTGCCTGGCTAACCTTTCATTGTGCATGATTGACTTAATGATAATGAATTTCTGGAAAGCAGTGTTCGTAATTATATTTGATCCATTGAGTTTTCTAAAGCAGTACTGGTCAAACTTGAGCATGCAGGAGAGTCACCTGGAGGGCTTGTGAAAACAGAAATTGCTAGGCTCCCCCCTCAGAAAACCCTAATTCTTAGAGGACTGGCTTGGGGCCTGAAATTCTGTATTTCGAGTAAGCTCCAGGTAATGCAGATACTGCTGGTCCATGGACCACACCTTAAAGAACAAGTCTTCAAAAACCCCATGAAGTAATTCTCAGGATCTCATTTTCTATGGAAGGAATCTTGAGAGTCACATCAGCCCCAGATAACACAACAGAGCTAGGATCCTGAAGGAAAATATTCAGACTTCAGTTTCTGTTTGTGTGCTATGTGTTACGATGCCACCCATCAATAGGCTAGAATAACATCCTTATCACACCTCTACATCATATTCCTCATAGGTTCTTCTTCAGGAGATATGACTATAAAATCATTAAGCTCTTAATTTGTCTTATTATATAAACATGATTATAACAGAATTAACTGAACTTTTCAAAAAGAAAAACAAATCTCCTCTAATCTTTCCATTTTATTGGAGCTTTTCTGTTTGTTTTGGGTATTTTGTTTGTTTTTGTTATGAGCATGCTAATTTTTAAATAGCTGTAATGATGAATATAAAATTTGTGTTCAGTTTTTACTTAACATATTGGATATTTTTATTAAGGTGCATTGTTTTCATAATTTTAATAATGATTAAATCAATATACTAAAATGTATATGGGCTACTGTTATCCCCTCAATGCAGTGATTTTGAGAGCTTATAAGCCTACTCCATTGCAAAGGAATTACTCAAATATAGTTGGGATGCTTCTTTTGAAAAAATTCTCTGAACTCATTCTAAGATATTCAAGAGGAACAGTCTTACTCAGTCTCAGTCTGGTTTTGATCAGAAGAGAGTTACCAACATCATCCCTTACTATTAACCTTGCTTGACTCTAAAAGACTTTTCCCATTAAAAAAATGTATCTTTAAAGGATCAATATTGACCACTACTGGGGGACATGAAGAAGATTACAGGTTCTGGTGGTTTAGGCTTGTTATTTTCTGAAATCCTTAGATTTCTCCTAAAATGACCTATAATTCTTGTAAAAATATACTTTTGGCAGATTAGTCTTAACTTCTTTTGGAAACATAAATATGTGAGAATAATAAATACAATTCTTAGGAGAAAATGAGTAAGAGACCAAAGTTTACCAGATTTTATAATGCTACAAAATTAAATCAATTTGTTACAGGCCCATGAATAGAAGAAACAGTAATAGAAACGAATCCAAAAATGGATTTGAATTCTGTATTACCTGAGAGCAAGATTTTAAGTCAATGTAAATGGATGGTTTTTTTAATGTATGGAATTGAGACAAATTAGCTAGATATTTGAAAACATAGTTTAGTAGATCTCTATCTAAATTGCTGATTCAGCAATGATGGAAGAAAGATTTAAGTATTTTTTTTTAAGGTTTTTATTTATTTATTCATAAGAGAGAGAGAGAGAGAGAGAGAGGCAAAGACACATGCAGAGGGAGAAGCAGGCTCCATACAGGGAGCCCGATGTGGGACTCAATCTCGGGACTCCAGGATCACGCCCTGGGCCAGAGGCAGGCGCTAAACCACTAAGCCACCCAGGGATCCCCAGATTTAAGTATTTAAATAAAACTAAACTATAAAATTACACAAAGTAAATATGGAAGACTGATAAGTTTGACTATATAAAATGCAAAATTTCTGTATGACAGCAATACCATATTGTAAACAAAGGTGATAAGAAAAATGGTTGACCTAAAAAAACAATTCTTAGCACATAAGAAAAAAGACTAATTTCCTTAATTTATAAAGTACTCTTTCAAATCAATTATAAAGGACCAGAGTCACAATACAAAATATTCAACACATCTGACCAAAAACAGAACATTAAGTAGTTTATAGACAAAAAGTTATGCAATATTATTCCTATTAAGTAAAGGCATGTCAAACAAAATGTAACTTTTCACTTATCAGATTGGAGGTTACCAAAAGATTTAATAGTTTGTAATATTACTAACAATGATTAAAGGAGGCAGGCAGTCTCATACACTCCTGATGAAAGTATAAATTGCTGCAACCTCATTGTATATCAATGTAATAGATAAATATCTACCAAAAAATAAAATGTACATATTTCCTTAAACTATGATTTATACTTGTAGGAATTTATGCCACAATTATACTCACAAATATGCACTGAAATATATGTATAAATATATTCATTATGAAATCTGTAATAGTTTTAAAAATACGAAGCAATCTAGACAGGGGAATGGCTACATAAATTATGAAACATCCATTCAGTAGAACAGTAGATAATTACGAAGAATGAGGTAGAACTCTGTGTGCTGACAAGGAAATATCCCCAAGTGATATATTGTCAAATTAAAAAAAGAAGAGAAAGGAAAGGCAAATTGTAAAACAGCATATAGAGTGTATATATTATGCTTCTGTCTTCTTTTAAACTGAATCTTTGAAGTTAAAAAATAATATCTAATATTTATTTAGTTCTCCCTGTAAGTACATATCTCATAAGAATATCATGAAGATGAAGTGAGATAATGTATGTAACAACTAACGAGTTAGTTCCAGCTATCTATTGCCACATAATAAAACACCCTCTTAGTGGTTAAAACAATAAAGTTTCTCTTAAAATAATAATAATAATAATAATAATTAATAATAATAAAAGAACGGCTTTATTCCTCTTTGTTGTTAGGTAGCATTCCATTGTATGAATATGCTACAATTTGTTTGCCTCTTCACCAGTTAATAGATATTTGTATTGTGTCTAGTTTTTCGCTATTATAGATGAAGCTGCTGTGAACATTCATATACAGGTTAGAAGAATGAAAGAAAAACCATAGTTGAAAAAAGTTAATCTCAGAGCATCTGAAGAAGGACTCATATCCAGAATACATAAAAGACCTTCAAAATTCATGAACAGAAAAAAGAAAAAAAATAAAGAAATGGGAAAAATATTTGAACAGACATTTCACAAGATATAGGGCTAACAAATAAGCACATGAAAAGATGCTCATTGGTCACTTGGGAAAATTAAAATCAAAATGAGTTATCATGACATACCTATTAAAAAGTTGTTAGAAAGTTTCTTAAAAAGTTACACATGTAACTACCATGTGATGTAGCTATTCTATCCTAGGTATTTATTCAAATGGAATTTTGATTTCTGATTATTTGAATGTTTCTTAGACTTTATAAGTCTAAACACGTTGAGCTTAGGGACACTGTTTTTCAAATATTAGTTTATCTTATCTTTTTATTTAAGGTAGATATTTCTAACATTAAATATTATGTCCAGAACCTGATACCTGTTCAGTAAAAGCAATCTTGTAAGTGAAAGGTGGGCAACAGAAAATATTCCTGAATCTGTTGCTAGAGGATAGGATAAAGCAAAACAAAACAAAACAAAAACAATAAGGATTCGTTATTCCTATAATTCTGTGAGGTGACTGGGTTGTTTTTCTGCTTTACCCACCCAGGCAGAGGTGCTGGAGGAGCAGCTCACTAGAGCTGCTGCATTCAGCTGGCAAGTTGGCCCACGGTGGCACTCAGCTGGGAAGACTGGACTGGCTGGGTCTCTCTCTCCACATAGTGTCTCATGTGGGCTTCTTCCTGGTGGGCCTCTCTGCATCATGGTAGTCCCAGGACAGGATCGCGAGAGATCAGTCCCAGTGCTCAGGAACTTAGCAAGATTTTGTTTGTATCATATTTGCAAGTCATGTGACAAAGTAGCAGAGTCAATGTGGGTCGATATAAAGATATGAAAAGTGGGAGGTGAAATTGTTAGGAACCATTACTGTAAGAAACTCCTACAAGATATGTACAGTCACCCTCATTTTACCAGTGAAAAAACTGAAGCTTAGGAAGAGTTAAATGACTTGCCATTTTGTTGAAACAATTTCATTTAGGGTATCAGCATTTCATTGTGTAAAGTTATTTATGTTTCATGATGCCTTTGCTCTTACCTGAGGTTAATCCAGGTGATAGCAGAGCTCTTTGAGCTAAAAACAAAAACACACTAAAAAGAAACACGTAATGCACCTGAATGATTCCATCCTGTATGCCTTATACTTTCACATGAGCTAGAAAGGAGAGCTATCAGTGACTCTGTAAATAAGATAGTAGGCTGGCTGCATTGGAGGTACCCATATTTCATGACTGTGGGAGATACTTTTTGAGCAATGAGGGTCATGGAGACAAGAGTTAATTTAATTTCTTTCAAAAGATGGTAAGATGAGAATACTAGTATGTTTAGGAAAGAGATGGTGACATCTTTGGAGAAGACAGCAATAGATTAAAACATCCCATATTCCATATTTGGTTGAGAGGATCTTCTCTTTAGGAAGTTAACTTTTCACTGAAACTTGCATTGTTATATGACTACATGATACATCAAAGATCTGGACATTTTCTTTGCTCCAGTGATAGATCCATTCTTTGTATTGAATTTCTTTCTCTTAAGTCCCTCTGGAGCTGTGATCATACCCATGAAACACACCATATAACCAATAACCAAAAAACAAAAGTCTTAAATTGCCTAAATTTTTCAAAACTGTGTCACAGAGGCAAAAAAAAAAAAAAAAAAATAGGCTGAATAGTTGTCTCAGATTAAGATCTGAAGATAAATAAAACAAAAACTGTACATGAGGCCTAACTAGCTCCTGTGCAAAAGAATTAAAATGTTTCATGAAGAGTATTACTAGGATAATTGGTGAAATTCTATAGGGACTGTAGATTATAATGAAGGATTATATATAAAGTCAAATATCCTGATTTTGATAACCATTCAACAATTAACATTAGAAATCATCCCTGACTTAAGGAAATACATATTCAAGTACCAGGGAATAAAGAAGCATGTGTAATAGTTCAGGAAAAAAGTAGGATGACACAAAAAATGTAACAAAATATTAAAAGTTGATGAATTTGGTAGAGAGTACATAAAAGCTCCTTGTGTTATTGTAATCTTTCTGTAAGCTTAAAATTGTTAAAAAAATTTAAAGAGTTCAAAAATAATCAAAGGATAGGATTTATTAACAGATCTCACAGGGCCCATTCTAGTGGGCTTCCTGAATTTAGAAATCTCTGGATCACAAGGGGGCACTAAGCCCTATGTTCTAACACAAAATTCCAGGGGACTCATGAACAACCTGAACAATACCTGCTCCCCTACTGGGATAGGCTGCTTATTCTCAACAAGGGGAACCATGGCAGGATAGTTACTGTGGATCACAGAGTTTGTGCTGAAACCATAGAGAATAGATCCAGAAAAGCATGATGGGAGTTTAGAGGCCACGCTCTGGCTGGGCAGGCAATAGTGGGCTGCTGCTGAGCCATGGCCACGTGCACTGTTTTTCCTCATAGTGGCTATTTGGGAGTACCTTAAGAGGCAGTGAGATAATATGGAGAATAAAGCCCCTGAAGACCACTTCTTAGCGCTGCCACTAGTTCATACATCAGACTGGGTGTTATTGTTTTTGCTCAGATATTGCTGCAAGGCCCAGAACAAAGAGCAGGTGCAGTATCATGTTCAGAATAAGGAACAAGCTGAGACTGTCTGAAATAGAGTCAGCATCTCAGAAGCAATTTCATAAAATGAAACCAATAGAACAAAACACTGCTCCTAAATGCATAATAAAATATCAAATAACTTTAGCTTTCATTTTTTTATATATGCAAATGTCCCTTCATCACACAAGACTCTAAAAGCCACATGCAAATCTGTTAGTGAGTAACTCACATTTTCATGAAACTGGTCTGAAAAATTTTTTAGCTCTCAACCCTATTTACTTTCTCTAGGGCCTTTCAGAAAATAAACATTTTCCTTTATAGCACTTGACCTATAATTTTAAGGATACATTATATATTAACATAAAGAAGTTCTATGTTTCCTTTATGTATCATTCATTTTGTTTTTCTTTCAGATGGATGATTCATTTATTCATTCAACATTTGCTCAATATCTACTATAGTAGATATGTCAGGACCATATCCCTTTAGCCTTCCTGGAGATTATCCGCTGATTCATTAAATAGTTCCCACTCAAACATCTGGGATCCTCTACCTAAAGGCTTTCTCTTGCTGGTGACAGAGGGTAAGAGGTAGACCAGAAGCGCTGAGGAATAAATGTGCCCTGTAAGAAATATCCAGTAATGAGAGCTGGGAACTAGTAGATACCTGAGCTTCTCTTCACCCTCAGTGGAATAATTCTGAGCAGGTCTACACAGTCTCTCAGAAGGTACTCAGGGGGTTAAGCTCCAGTTGCACCCAGTGATAACCTACTCAGTGACACAGTCTTTACTGGCTGCCTTCCCTTGCTCTCTCTCTTTCCTGATCCCTCACCTGTCTTTCCTGGGATACAGCCAAGAAATTACTTGAACCAAAGTTCTTGTTTCTGTGTCTTCAAACCAAGATACCTTCTCTGCCTGAGGTAGAGGTCTACCTGCTGGGCTGTCGGTGGTTAACAAGGCAGAAAAAAATTTCTCCTCTCGGAGCTTACCTTCTAGTGGAAACAGCTGAGATGAACCAAGTAAAATTCAAAAAGAGGCTTTATCAGGAGTTTGTAAATATGTAAAACAGGATAATGAGACAAAACATGGTTATGCAGAGTCCGTTGGAAGAAATATTTGAGCAAAACTAGAAAAGGGAGAAGGTGTGAACTTTGCCAAGATCTTTGGGAAAATAGACCAGCTAGAGGACCTAACAAGATCAAAATCCTGTGGCAGAAAGAGGTGGGACAATCCAAGGAGCAGAAGAAAGGTCAGTTTGGCTGGACAGTAGTAAACAAAAAAGAAACTGTGTGAGCTTAGACAAGAAATACTGAAGCACCATAAATTTTATCTTTACTTTTTGTATTTACATTTTGATTGGTTTGCATGTTTCCAGACACAGTTAGTACAATATTAACTCACTATGGAATATATACTCATTCATTCAACAAACATTTACTAAACATTTATGAGTCACAGGTATTTTAGAAATACCCGAAAGAGAACTTAGAAAAGTAGAATCACTGTTTTCATGAGGCTGACATTCTAGAGCATAGGAAAACATAAAAACCCTCTCCTTTTATTTTAAATGACTGTAGTTAACCAGGATCCTTTAAATCATCTTTTCCTATACCAGTGAAATTTTGGCTCAATTTCCTAATTTTTCTAGTTAAGTGTTAGTTATTACAACTGAATATAATTCTGTTTAATACTTCAAATTCATAAGCTATCTAAAGCTCTCTCCTTCCCCCAACTATCCTAGATTTTAATTTTTTCCAGTGGAAAAAGAAAATTGCAATTACCCTTATTGACTCAATATAATAATTCTGATTATTGCTCTCAGTGGATCTATTTTTGTCTGATAAATCATCTTCCTGTAGATATCTGTGGTTTTCCTGTTAAGGATCCCAACACTTGACTAAGAGCCCCACAACTCCTGGAGTCTATTAACCTCCATTATCCTACACATGGAGTCACTGGAACTGGAATAGCTTTTGTTTTTACCCTCCAAAGGTTACAGACAACAACACGATTACACAATGCTTTCAAGCCTACTCCATGGACCACTTGATAGGGAGAAATTACTGGACACCAAGAAGACACTAGATCCTACATTCAGACATAACTCCTGACTCCAGGGAACTTCTGTCAAAAACTTCCAAGAACTATGACAGCATTTGCTACTCTAATCAGAAAGTTTCTGGAGATTCTAAAACTTGGCAAATATCCATCCTGAAATGATACCAGCCTCCATTTCTTACAGCAGCCCAAGATCATAAGTCATCTCCACTTAAAGGGCCACAAAATTTGGCCTTGGCCCTTCAGAAGATAATATCTCTTCTGTTAGCTATGGCAGGAGAATTGTAGTTGATGCTGTAAGTGCCCCAGTCTCTTCCCCTCACATTCACTACACACAGCATTCTACTGCATGCAGCTATGACTCTCAGCTGAGGGTTTTCAGCCACAGGCTGAAAGGACCAGAATTGTTGAGGGGTTGACAATGCTGAGTAATGAGGGATTGGAGTTGGTGTACAAATACACTACTTCCATGTTCTGAGGGACAACTCTGAGATGGTACAACTCTGAGATGTGTTATACACTGTCTCCTAGTAATTCCCCAGCAGGACTGAGATTCAGATGTTTTCAGTAACCACCTGCTCCTTTATACACTCTTTACTGGATTCCCTTCCCTTTCCTCACTCTCTCGTTCTCCTATTGGGATTTTCTGCAATCACATCCTAAATAAATCCCTTACCTTCAAAATCTGCTTCAGGGGGAGCCCAAACCATGAGAAGGAAAATACTATCATGAACCTAGTCCTCCTCGAAAAACCAACAGGGTGCTACATTTTATTTGTTCTTCTCAGTTCTGGGAATTATCTATAATATGGTTTATCAGGAAAAGCTCCACTTAATACTAGAAATGCTAAATTATATTCACATTTACATTTATATAATCATGTAAATATACAATATCTAACATATATCTGGACACTTAGGTCAGAATAAAATATCTTAGGGGCCTTACAAATATTTTTCAGCAATTTTTCCTGCATTATGCTGTCCTCATCTGTAATACAGCATTTGGACTTCATCATGCTCAATGCCTCTTGCAACAGAAATTTATTATTATTATTTTTTATGATAGTCACAGAGAGAGAGAGAGAGGCAGAGACACAGGCAGAGGGAGAAGCAGGCTCCATGCACCGGGAGCCCGATGTGGGACTCGATCCTGGGTCTCCAAGATCGCGCCCTGGGCCAAAGGCAGGCCCCAAACCGCTGCGCCACCCAGGGATCCCGCAACAGAAATTTCTATAAAAGTTCTGGAAATCTCATCATCAAGGGCAGAACATCATAGTGTCCCTTATCTGTAACATTCCTCCAAGCTTCAATGAATAGATGAATCAAAGTGGGAAGGGAGCTAGATGTCCTCCTTCTAGTTTAGTGACTCAGCAAAACCAACCATAATGGACCAGTGGGCATATGTTCTTTGAAGCATTTCTGATGCCAGGAACGACTAGGCAAATGTTCTCTGTGCTTTTCCTATAGGATACAATTATAATTTTTGACTTCATAGGATAAATTAATGTATCAGTGATAGTCATGGCACATATGTATGTATACATGTATGTATGTATGTATTTTTAAAGATTTTATTTATTTATTCATAAGAGACACAGAGAAAGGCAGAGATGTAGGCAGGGGGAGAAGCAGGCTCCCTGTGAGGAGCCTGATGTGGGACTCAACCCAGGATCATGACCTGAGCTGAAAGCAGACACTCAACCACTGAGCCACCCAGGTGCCCCTATGGCACCAATTTAAAGACTTAGTTTAATAAATTTGTTGGGAAACAAAGAGACATATATTAGGATCTTAATTTGCAGTATTCTTTTGACCCATCAGGACACATGTAGCAATGACTGAGCTGTGCAACATATATTCTCAACCTTGAAAGGAAATTCAGAAAAGTATGAGTGCCAGTTTTACCTTCACCTGAAAAGCCAAAGCCAAAAACACTCTTGATTTAATTGGAGAAGACCCAAAATGGAGGGCATGTGCTCATCTCAAGATCAAGGATTCGTGCTTTATTCTGCATCTCCAACTTCATTCTCACAAATTGATTACTTTTGTCCTGCCTGTGGAGAGCCTTGGCACATGATCAGAGTTTCTGACTCTTGAAGCTGTTCATATTCATAGTGATTTTTACAGCCAATCTCACAAACACTGAGAATTATCCATAGGAATCTCACCTGTCCCTGGTACAATGCAGATTATCAGAGCACTGCCTCCTTAGCCAAAATCCTTATTTTCAGAATCATGACCCATAATCTTGCCATGTCTTTACTGATGGGATTTCATATTTAATATTTTTTTCTAATGGAAATTTCCACTATTTATCTACTTTATAGCAAATGACTTTGCTATGGGACTAGGTATTTAACCAAAACAATTAAGAAACCATGATTTTGCTAAGGAAATAGAAAAATGAGAGGTTAGAGCAACTCTTTCAACCAGATGATGTGGCAGTTATATTTCCCTTTGGTTTTTGAGTGGCTCGTTTTCTCTGGCCTAGATAGAAGCAAGCTAGGATCAAAACATCTCAGATATTCCTAAACACTTGAGTCGGAAAAAAATGCCTTGTAGATCTTCTACCCAGGGGGCTTCATCATTATAGATCCCACTTCCCAGAAATAGTGAAATGAAGTTTTAATGAGAAAATAGACAAATAGGCGAACAAAACCCCCAAACTCAATTATCAATTAGATGGGGGAAATATTTAGGGAAGCAGTAGGGAAAACGAAACTAGTATTTTATTCCTCAATCTTAATGTATGGCCGTTCTGATATAAAGGTTCTCCCACTGGCTGTGATCTACATCCTTCAGCCTTCTTGTGACATTAGAGCTGGAGCCACTCATTCAAGGTCTCATCAATTAAGACTTTGCATAGTCACAGTTTCCCCTGCCATTGGTGCCAGTGTCCTGTTTCTACTCCTCAAAGAATTCAAGTTCCCAATTAAAAAATAAGAGGTACAAGTTTACTAAATGTTTTGTACCAACTTTCACATTTTTCAGGTAGTGTTGGGTCCATCAGTATGTCTGCTCTCAGTTGATCACACATGGTTCCTCATGGCAGCAGCACCTGAAGTAGGAAAGATTAAGGTCCAGAGAATATGCAGGCAGAGCCCTGTTTCATACACTGTCATCCCTGCTCTATCTTTCTCAAGACCTAGCCTAGGCAAACAGTATCTTTGAGCACAAATATGGTTCTAGGCGGGACATACCAGGATGTGACAGTGGAATATTGAGGTTGTTTCTCCCCCAGGAAAAAACAAACAAACAAAAAGAACTTCTTTCCTTATTCTGAGAAACTCAAACTGAAATTGGCCAGTTAGGATGATATCAGAAAGGAAACAGAATCCTCCCTGTGAGTTTTGGCAACCACTAGGGTCTTGGCCCCGGGTTATACTTGAACACCTCACCTGGGACCACTAATGGTACCCCTCAGCTTGGAGAAGACCACCTCAGGGGCCAGACTACGACTCCTCCTAAAGCAGGGCAAAGCTCAGGTCACTGGCAGTGTCCGCCTTGAAGCGCTGCCATGCATGGAAAGACAGGGAAACTGGAAACAGAGGACACTTCTAATAAGGCTGCTTAGGTGGAGGTTGGTGGGCTCATTACCCAGAATGTGTCATCTACAGCAAATAACTTCAGTCATCAAGCCATGGAGCTCGGTGGAGAGCAATGCAGTGTGTGCCATGAAACAAAAGATAAAGCCCAGGGAAATAGACTCCGATGTTGCCACCCAACAGAGACGGCAGCTGGTAAGCCACCACTTGAGCAATTTGGGTGAATGCTGCTGATAGTGGCATTCCGCTTACTTCCCTGTCTGGCCTCTATTAAAGAATAAACCCTGTCCAGATCCTATAGGAACTGGAAATTCCAGAACAGAACTGGGTCAGTCACGAAACTGCCTGAACTCCTGTTTTAAATGGATTCTACTAGCGAGAAGGAACTCCTTGGGTAGCTCTCTGCAAGTGCCTCAGGTTTGCTAATGGTTTGGACTAGAGAACACCCCTCAAAGATGCCCCATTACTTTCATCCCATTGGCACACCTGAGTTAGGTTTGGGGAAAGCAGCTCAGGAGAATAAAAAGAAAAAGAATTAAAGCAATTCTTCCTGTGGGGTAATTCTTTTTGTTTGCTAAGTATATTAATGGAAAGCATAGGGTTGACACTCACCTCAGTTAAAGGAATAAATTATGCTTCAGTGCTTTGAAAGCCTTTATTGTGGCAAGTTAATTGTTCTTCATTCTTATCTGTTTTTCTGAAGAAATCCCTTTTAAATCAATACTTCAATGTCCTGAGTTTATTTTGTTTTATATACTTGAAACTACATTAAAGTGTCTTTCTAGAGAAACTTGTCTTATCAGTCAGAAGTTACTCTACCATGGTAAAACAGGATTTTATTATAGACATACGATGCAGAAGGGCACTGGCTATATTAGGATCCACTCCCAGCACGCTAACCAGAATGCTCAAGTCTTGACGAGTATAAAATTCACCAAAAAGTGGACCACCGCCCTCTTTCTTACCAGCAATTTAAGGCAAGTCCTACTCCCCATTTTTCTGTGTTCTGACAGGGGAAAAAAAATTACCTGCAAACATCTCCAGGTGAAGTGCCTCTGTTTCTCAGGATTAGAGAGTTATAGAAAATAAGAATTGAGTTCATTAAATATTTCCTCCGGCGTACAAAGTCGACTATCAATCTGTCCTAAAGCAAAGAAGCAATATTTGAAGTTATATGGAATGTAAATACTCACCGCCAAGCAAAGGAAGCGTACCACATGTGCAGGCTCTAAAGGGGCTTGAGATGAGCTGGCATTATTGCTTGGATCGCCTGTGCAAGATTGCAACTAATAACTATGATTACATTAAAAAAAAAAAAAAAACCCTTGTCGCAAAATGAAAGGATTTCATGCCCCTGTGACTTGACATTATTGCATTCTACACTCTGCTCCCAGGAGCCGCTTCTTGTGTAAGGCCTTGGTAGGAAAATCTATACTTCTCTTTTGAGGCCCACGTTTTACTAAATGAATATATTTTCTTTGATAAAATACCTATGTTGTTTCCCAGATAGAAACTGTCATTTCTTTAAATGAGTAAACATTCTGTAACCTTTCTTCTCACTGCTTCGATCTTTTATTCTGGTCACCACTTCAAAAAGGAAAAAAAAAAAAAAAAGTCCGAAGTTGCAAACTACAAGCAGCATTTTCTCCACTGCTAAGGAGCATGCCTTTTTCATTTACAGCTGGCGCTAGTACACTCTGAGATTGTAGATGTTCCACAGAAACATCACAGAAGTTACAAAACAAGAGACTCTGTTTCTCTACCTGTAAAATGAAGATGGGCTAAAGTAGAGTTCATTTTAAGATCTCTTCCAAGTCTAAGAGTTTAAAAATGATCTTTGGGAAGACAGAGAGCTCCTGTCCTCCAATCCATCACGGTTTTCCTTGGGAATGTAACCTAAGACGGATAAAGAATTCTTCAAAAGAATTTGATTCCAAAACCTTACTCAGAAGCTCCCCACAATTATGTTATCAAGGAGATTATGCCCGTTAGGGAAGAAAAAATTCCTCTTCTACTCATCGAGGCCTTCCAGCTGAACTAAGAACTGAATTGATATAAGACAGCTTAGCAGGAGAGAAAAAGCTGAAATATTATTATGTGCACACGGAAACCTGCTAATGAAATGGAGACCCAAACAAATGACCAAGGCAGGCAGTTTTTATATAGTTTAGACAAAGAGACAATAAATTTGTGAGCAACTGACAGGAGAAAACATGTGTGGGATTTCTAATTAGTAAGGAATTTTAAGTAGAATTTGGGCTGAGGTAGTAGGGTAGAAAAAGGACCAAGATTTGTTTCTATAGCATTCTCGACTCTAAATTCCCCATCTGGGGATGGGGATGTCTCATTACCTCCTGGGACAGGGAGGATACCTTCCACATGGGAAATTTCTTTCCTGCTTCCAGAGGGACAGAGGTGGCTCAGGCTGTCTCTTAAGTAACTTTAATTTAAAATAATCAATATGCCAAATTGGTGCATTTTAGGGCAGCCTGCCCTTGACCCCTACAGCCCCTTTTTTGAACTAAAGTTTTCTATGCATGGTTTTAAGCTAAATACCTTTTTGTTAGGTTATTAGAGAAGGAAGTAGAAAACAAGTGATACTGTTTAGAAATTTCTATTGGAAATGGAAACACTAAAATGCAGAAAGATTAAGTGAATTTGTCAAGTTCACACAGGTCAGGAACAGTGGAGATGGGGTTTTTCATGACACATCCACTTACTTCTTAGTGAATCCCTGTCTCATGTGGGCATTGTGCATGGTGGTAGGAATCTTAGGAATATAGAAGACCGGATACTGCTCAGAATCATGGTATATAGGTGAAGGGACTTACAGCAACAACAACATAAGGGGCAATTGTCATAGAGCATATCTTATAAGTGTGCTATACTAGGTGATCCCAGGGTGCAGTGTTGCACATTACAGATTGCCTGTAGGGCCCGGGAAGATTCCTCAGAGGGTAACATATGAGCTGAGGACTGAGGAAAGAGTAGGAGTTAAAGAGCTGAAGACAAGGATTCTAGGCAGAGAACACCCAATTCTAAGGGAAACTGAGGCCTTGGCAAGCCCAACACAGAAGACTAATGCCAGCAGGTGGCCATAGGTGGGCCACTGTGCACAGGATGAAGGGGCTGGCAAACAAACACAACTGAAGAGATACACATAGCCCAGACCACGAGTAGCCCTGCTTAGTAGATGTACTGAAGGACTTCTTATCCTTTGGAAACAGCCTTAACCTCTGCCCATACCTGGTACCTCTCTGTACCTATAGCCTCAACAAGAGGGTGGGCAGCAGCTGGTAAATTCTAGAAACGCTAAGGGCAGATTGTCCAAGCTTGGATGAATGATGAGAAGTAATAAGGAAGAAGGGGATAAAATTAAGGATCATCTGACAGACAGAAAGGTAAGGCATCTTTGCTTCACCAATTTAAATTTTCTCACTGAAGTGGCAACTCCCTTGTAGATTAGCTTGGGTGCTAGAGGAGAATAGAGAAGGCTAAAGTAGCTAATTTGGATCATGCTAGGAAGAGCTGAGTAGAGAAATAAAAACACCAAATAGCCTAATTAGTATGGGAGCTATAAATATAGCCCCTGATGTAGTATTTCAGGGGGAGGTTATTTGGATGCATCCATGTTAAGTGCCATGGGAGCACAGACTAGCAGGCAAGACCAGTGTTCATGCCTCTACACCAGGAATTAGCCAACCCCTGCCCTAGACCATGAAGGTAATAGCATCTACACAATCTACTCACAGGGTGGTGAGGAAATTAGGAGTCCCATTGTTTCATGGGAAATATTTTTGTTGGTTTATTTTTATGTTTCTTCAATAAGATAATAAACACCAACTACGGAACCCAGGTCCTCCACGCTTACTGTTAGTCACATTCTGGAAATCGCCGCCATGGTACTTCACCATATCATGCATAGGAATCATTCCTGGAAAAGTCTTTACAAGATACGTATCTTCCTTGTAATTGAATAAGGACTGTGAATGACGGAATATTTACTCAGCAAAGAAAGGGATATACATTTCTCCAGAAAGTTCTAGCTTAGCACAGACTTCTGGTAGCAAAACAGTGACTGACATCCTACTGGGAGGTTTTTGTGGGGTTCATGCAAATGAAGCAAGGAGCAGTGGCTGTGGCAGGCTTCTCATCAACAAAGTGATATGCCAGTAATTAGGTTTCAACTGACTCAGATCCCATTCTAAGCATTAATTGGGGGAAAATATGCAGATTGCTGGTTAATAATAGAACAGTTTTAGTTCCAAAGTCATTTTCTTCCTGTTCATCAATTTGTTTGATTGCTTGTGTGGCAAACACTTGATCTTCCCTGTATGTGTTTAGCTATTTGAGATTTTTTTTTTAAACAGCCATTTATTAATTAGAGATGTATTTAAAGCACACTGGTAGCTCCTTTCTGGCCCCTGGAAGATTATTTGAAAATTGGAAGCTTCCAGGGGTGACATGGGGTTTCAGAGAATAGAGTGGGAGTGGGGAGGATAATGTGTGTCTTCCATCTGTGTGAGGGGGAAGAGGAGGCAAGACTTAAATTCTTGAAATAAATATGTGTTAACGATTCAAAGCATAATGTGCCCATAATGGGTTTTTCTCTTCTAACTTTCCAGCACTTTCTCTTCCCAAAGGAGTTCTAACAGGCTTTTCCGCCTACCTGCAATTAAATGATTTGGTCTACTATGACTCCTAGCTGGATTGGGGTCTACTTTAGTGCCCACCCCTGTACTAGGAATGTCTATGCAGTTGGCTCATGTCATAAAGTCAACTACATAGACATATAGGACAGAAGCAGACTGTCAAAAAGTAGAAGGTAAAATAATAGAGCAAAAGAAAACAGTGATTCTCAAATTTAAGTATGTATCCAAATCACAGGGGAGCCTCAGATAGAGTGCAGGCCCTGCTCCCCGACCCCCCTCCTGAGTGATTCTGTTTCCTTAGGTCTGGGGTGGGTCAGGAATGCCTGCCTACAAGTTTCAAAAGATTCTTATACTACAGGTCGCTGGACCACCCTTTGAGTAGAACTAGAGAGTACATAGGTCACAAAAGTATCCAATTTACAAAACTGAATGTTTTAAACAAAATACAGTTCCAGAACACATACTGTCTCACAGTGTCTGCAGAGAAGATTAGGCCCATAGCTTCCTGTTTACAAATACTGATACAAACAAAATTAGGCAGTGGAGTTATAAAGAAACTTGCAGTGAGCCTGGGGCAAATCAATGTGACTTTGAAACTGCCTTCGTGGACCATTACCTTGGTTCCCAGGAAGCCCCACTGAGAGATTTTAAGAGTTGGTGCTATCAGGCCTGCATCACAAGAGTCAAGGATTGGGGCAAGGGATGTTATGAAACCCTCTGCATTCCCAAGTGTTTTTATAAAAACGACCCCAAGTCAAGTCAACCATTTATCATAAGGAGGGGGCAGCAAAACATTCCCAAAAGGAAATCTTAGGGGTTCTAGGAAAAGGAGAGAGGAGGAGTCCATCTTTGCCTGGAAACAAGGGAACAGAAGCTAATTTTAGCAGAAATACCTCTTTGTCAGGAAAGAGTTTTGATTTTGTAAAGCCTCAGTTGCCATATAAAAGTGTGTTATGGACCAAGTATTGATTAAGAGTATGACTTCATTTGACCCTAACAATAACCAAATAATGCTAGCATTACTATTATTTCCACATTACAGAGGAGAAAATTGAGGCTCATAGAGGTTTAAAAAATCGCCTAAAATAAAAAGGATAGTATATGACACAGCTGAATTAAAATTTTGTTCTTTCCTATCATCTCAACTATTTAACCACTGGGTTGTAGTCCTCTCTCCCCTCATATGTTCACAGTGATTTTGAGATTTCTTGACAGCATCTCTTCTCTTTGCGTCACTTTCTATCTTCTAGTAACATAACAATCTTCACAAAATAGCCTTAAGAGTGATGGGCTCTATAAACTGTATCCTGGGGAAAATGTTCACACTAGCTAAAATTTTCCAGGACCAGGCAATTGCCCCAGAACTGAAGACAGTGCTATAACAACAGCAAATGCGGGTGCCTGAAAATCTATAGGAGCTACGTAACTTTAATATATAATTCTTATTTATATCTCTTGAATATTGATTTTACTAAAAATCTTGTTTCTACATTCAGAGCAGTATTATATTCCTTAGGATATGCTTGACCACAGGTAACATTAAATCTGATCAAAGTGGCTTCAAATGAAAAATTCCCATCTCGGAAAAGAAGATGTCTGGAGGTGAGTGGTTCAGGGAAAAAAGTAGTAGCTCAGTGATGCCATCCAGGACCCGTTGTCTTTCTGTTAATTCTGCTCCAGCCTACTGCATCACTTCTTAGGCTCTCTCCACATGGTTGCAAGATAGCTGCTGTAGCACCTCCTTGCCACAGTATGCCACAAAGGAAGGAGGAACCGTGTAGGGAGAAGGGGGTCACCTTTTTATCCAGGGATAGAATCTTTCGTAGATACCCTCTTACACTGTTAGTTTCAGTAGAAAACAGGAAAGAGGTAGAGAGTAAAACCAAGATTGGTCCTAATCAATTGAGATCTATTTCCCAGCTTTGTGTGCCTACTTGATTTGGAAACAAAAATTGCATTATCTCCGAAGGGTGAAGGAGAACATGGCTGTGGATAGAAGCACCGTCATATTTACCACCATCACTATTCTTCCTAATGTCAAGCCCTTTTCCATACAATCCTTGGCTGTAGAGAATATATTAAGTAGGACAGCACTTGGCTTCTGGGAGTTCACAATTTAATCCAAACCCAAATGGCACTGCCATTTGAGATCAAACACAGGAGATGATGGAGACCAGAAATCACAATCAAGAGAAAATTAAAAAAAAACAAAAACAAATCTGCATATATTGTAGAGAAAAAATTCCTTATTCCATCTTCCCAGATATCATCTTACAGTAAATGCTAATTCATGAGATGGCTTTGATTTGTCGGGTGAATATCTGATAGCAGAATCAGAATGTGGGCAAGCCACATATTTGCATCTATTTTAATTTTTGAGAGTTGCTGTACTGAATGAAAGAAGGAATTTTATTCTAGCCTTGAAAATTATTATGAGTGACTCACAATGAATGTTGCATCATTGGATATTAATAATAATGTTTTAAAAGTAGGCCTGCAGGCTGGATCTTTATTGGATTCTCTTCCAGTGCTATTCAAAGTTATTGAGAATGTCGGCTTCGGATAAAAAGACGTATGTGAATAATTGCTTATGTGCCACATAGATTCTCTGTGATTTGGAGCACTTGGGTTTAGTTCACAATCTACATTACTATTCCTGTTATATTCCCAACTGCTTCTCTGACTGCGGCACTTTCGATGACCTGCCTAGTAACTTCTACTCTGCATTGTCTTAAGTAGTTTCCAAAACTCATGACTAAGGAAAAGTCTTTTTTCTAACTTTTTTTTCCCCCCAAATAAATGGCTCACTTATACTCCTCACCAGCTGTCCTACCTGCATTGCCTATTAACACAATTCGTCTTAAGCCTCTGGCGGAGTCTGGGTTAGGCCTAAAAAAAATACTCATTATTAGTTTCAGTGTTAAGATCCCCACTACCTTCAAGCTTTTACTCAGATGCTTCAGCAGTTAGTGTGCAGACTCTGAAGCCAGACTGCTTGGAGCCTTATCCTGTCTCCACCACTTCCAGGCACCTTGGACAAGTTCTTTCATCTCTTTGCACTTCATTTTTCCCCTCTGAGAAATAGAGATAACAAACACACTATGTTCTTTTTCATTTTTTAAGGATGAGGTGACAGAATAGATCTACGACACTTAGATTCAATGTGTTAGCTACTTACTAGTCCTAGAGCTTCTATCACTACCACCAAGGCTACTGCTACTGTATATTTCCATCTTTTCTATCGACCTACATTCCCCCTACAGCCCCAGAGTCCTTAAAAGCTGTATAATAAGTTACCCAAACACTTAGTGATGTAAAACAAGATTTTTAACATTTTCATGGATTCTGTGGGTCAGAAATTTGGACAGAGTACTGTGAAGATAGCTCATCTCTGCCCAACATGGTGGGAGTCCTAAGCTAAAAAACTGGGAGCTTGGCTCTGTGAGGCATCAGCTGTGGTGCCCAATGCGGGGGCTAGAATCATCCAGACTTCCTCACTTACATGTCCAGCACACGGATTGAGAAGACAAACAGCTGAGAGGGCTGGCACAGCTGGAGCTCTCTGGACATCTATTTCCAATGTTATGGTCTCCCTGTTCGTCTCTTTGGTATGGCAGCTTCAGGTAGGCGGGCTTCTCACCTGACAACTTGGGGATTCCAAAGTGTGTGTCTGGATAGAGAAAGGAAGACAGAAACTAGACTGCCTTCTATGACCTTGCTTCAGAAGTCATACTACAACAGTTCTGACAGAGCTGCAGGCCTACAGTTTTCAGGAGAGAGAGCATGGATCCCACACTTCAAGGAGGAGGGCCAATGTCTCATTGTAAGCACATGTGACGTAAGTGTGGGCATAAGTGTGGACCTCTTGGAAGCTAAAATCTGTCATACCCCAACCAAACCCAGTCTTCAACGTGAAGAACAACCATTCTTACCCCATGGGGTCTTGTTTCTCTTACCCAGTAAATTGTTTTAGGGAAAGGAGGGTCACTCATTTAGTTGTTGGTCTCTCGGCCTAGCCCTTCCTCAAAGACAGGAGAGGCTGTATTTTCTGAAGTGTGTCCCCACAGAGCTTGGTCCTGTGTTGAGATCACTGGAGGAGCTCAGTATTACTTACTGGTTGTTGGATGGCAATTTTTTTCTGCCTAATGGCTCATGGATGCTTACTTTTCTGTTTCATAGTCAAATCCCTAGAATCTTTACTTTCTTCATTAATGAAATTTTAGTACCAGCTTGGTAAGCCTTTAGTTTTCTGGAATATCCCTTCTATTATCCATCTGGTATATTCATTTCACATTTTTCATCAGAACATTCCAAACCCTACAAATGGCTCCTTATTATATATCATATACAACTCAGATTTCTTAAGCCTCCTTGTAAGAAAGGTCATTTACCCACTTGCCCCATCTACTCATGAGCCTAGGTTCTTATTTCCCCATTAAGATTTTCTACAATCATTCCCCTTAGCATTATTCCCACTATACTGATGTCCCACTGTGGGTAACCAGCTGAGGAGCTTATCTAAGGACTGAATCTCATTACCCCTAGCACACTGGGGATACATGAGGTCCTGAGTCAGCACACTGACTCTTGATCATATTGTTCTCCAGATATAGCTCCTCTGCCCCCCTCCACTTCTCGAGTTATATTAGCCCCCTTATATCTCATTCAGCATGATTGCAAAGTATTGTGCAGGACAATTGTTTTACCCTTTGAAATAAACATGGTTTTCTCTGTTTCTCAAAGTTAATCATTCCTATAGCTAACAAGTAAATTCATGATGATTGTTGTCTGCTAACTCTCTTAATAAAAGCTGCATGAGACAAAGCCTTGGGGTCTGAGTCCGAGTGTTCTTGGTCCTCCTGTCCTCCAGATTAAAATTCAGTGAGTCTTTCTTCATATCATCACCTGAGACTATCCTGGCCCCATGGCACCACACTTGGTGACTTCTTTTATATTTTCAAGGGTTTTGTCACTTTCAAACCAAATTCAAGGCTCTTATCCTCCTGAGGAGATCCTTTTATACATTTGTACATTCACTGACACTAGCAACACTCATAATGCACACACACATATGGTACTTACAAAGTAACTTTATGAGCTATCTTCAAATTATTGAAATGTTTCATCATAACTGGGGTTATGTTACCCTGTCAAACCCAACTACAGGATTCTTTATTTCTAGTTCTTTATTTTTATACTACAAACACTTCAGGTTATATCCTATAGCATATATCAAATATATTTACTGCTCAATGGGTTCAGTTGCTTGACAGAGTCTAGGTTATAAATGGGCAGTGTTAATAAACAAAACAAAACAAAAAAACAACTCCAAATCAACTGATATAAACATTTTACAAGAGGAGGAAATCAGAACTTGGTTTAATCATGTCACTAGACGAAAAAAGAACTGTTATGTCTCAGAGATTTTGGATATGTTTTCTCTCCCTTCCTATTCTTTATATTGGCCTACTCTGTGTGTTCTGGCAATGGATAAAGGTATGCACTTTCCCCTTTTGGGGCGTGGGAGAAAATTTAGGAAGAATTCCTGGGAAGGGAGACACGGTGGAATTTGATAACAATTATGTAGAGGTGGTGGCATAGTGAAACTGTGGGTCTGTCATTGGATTTGGCCATGTCACCTGCCTTGAGTCTCTGGAATCATTACCTCTTATTCTGTGGCTCATCCCCTAGTTTGATGGTATACTTTGGAGTAAGGGCCAGCATGCTTTCATGAAATGGATGTGATGGCTTCGTAATATATCAGTGTGGCTAGGCTGAACAATACTTCCCAGAATTCCCTTCCTGTATCTTTCTGATTAAGATGGGCCACTAGAGATATTTTCTTAAAAGACTTGGAGGCTAGAGGTGATGCATTAGCCATGTGCTTTTGCTTCTGAAAGGTTGGGGAAGTTGCTTTTGCCACTCACGTACCTTGTCATTAATCTACCAGGTCACCGTTTTGCTGTAGGGCAGCAACTGTGCCTGCAACTGCTCCACCTTCCCCTGATCCTCCTTCAACTTCTCCCACTCTTGGGTCAGGTGTGTGTTTAGCTCATGACAATGAGCTCCAGCTTCTGCGGGACACTCACATCACAAAAATGGGAGGCAATAAGACTGCCACGGTTCCAGTTCTTCCTCATGGGCTCTCACCTGTCAATTATCTTTCCCATTTTACTTCTAATTTCCTTTCCCAACTGCCTGCCCTGGGGACTTCAAGTTTCAGTATCAGATGCAAAAACAGTAGTCTTACGAAGACTGTCTAATGAGCTGCCACATGAGTTGTTACAGGTCAAATCCCTGTAACAAATCCATATGTCTATGGATACATATAATCCTAATAGTTCTGCTTCTCTGATTAAACCCTGACTGATACAGTGGATTTTACATATTATTTTTCATAAAATGGAAACCACATCAGGTTTCAAGAATAACAGATCCCTTCCAACTGGAAAAAAGAGGATGTAGAGTTTAGGAGTTCTGTCCAAATTTAGGGCTCTAGGCCTCTAGGGCATAGGTTACCCTTTCAAAATATTTCATCTCTCTCTCTCTATCTGTATGTATCAAGAAAAAAATCTAAGCTAAGCCAAGCAGTATACTAAACTATGGAGATTCTCTTTACATTTGATCTACAGGAGAGAAGACCATTTTTCATTGGAATTTTTTTCCCTGAAGAAATTCATTCTTTGCAGCCATTTGCCTCATATCAGAGAGATGTCTTCCCAAACTGTTCTATTTCTTCTCATTATCAAACTGCATATCAAAGAGGCTCCATCTATATGTTTATTTATTCAGAACTTACTTTTGAATTGAAAGTTTTTTTCAGTTTAAAAATAATTTTCCTGCACTGTACCCTGAGGAGAGAAATCAATCTCAGCATTTGAGAAAAGCAGAAAAAGTTTTGCTAAGTTTGTGGCTATGAGAGCAGCACTCTGTATGTTGTAAGGACATTTGATTCTGTTGTTCCCCCTATGAAACAGAGCTGCAGAAAAACTTAATAATAAGTCCACTGGTTTTCCAATTCTATTTACAGTTTGCTGTACTATTGAAGGCAATCAGGCAAAAGCAAACTTTCTTTGCCAACTTCTCATGACTGGTGGCTGGAAAACCATTCATAGTGACCTCCTGCTGGAATCTCCTGACATGCGTTAAATTTTTACAGTCTTTGAATCTCACAAGTTTCAAGTCATTATTTCTTCCTCTCATCTTGACAATCATTAACTATTTCCAGTCTGTGTCATGGTAGTGCACTATACCCATCCCCTTTCCATTAAACATGTTGTTTAGAGTCCATTGGCTATGTGGGATGAAATGGTGGATTGGAATTTTTTCTCTTATTTGTGTTGCTTTTGCTTCTGTTCCTTTGAGCTATAGAGCTAGAAGAGTAGCCACTTTGGTGGGAAAGGTGAGAAAGTGTCATTACTACTAATCAGAGACTGTTCTGGATTCCCCTTGGAATCTTGAATCTGGAAGGATTCGGAAGGACTCTTTTATCCTCCTGCACCCTTCTTGACTGGCAGTATATAATATAAGATGATGGGGAAATGGTTCTGCTGATATGGAATCAACTAGAAGTCAAATATTGACATACCTGGAACCCAAGTAATAAACAACTTTCATCCTTAAGACATCCAAATGGGATCTAAAAAGCCATAGTTTCAATAGAGTTTTTGAAGACACCTGGCATTTTGGAAAAAAAAGCAACAGCTTTTTTACTGGCCTGACCTGGCTCAGATTGCTGCCCAAAATTACTTTTGATTTTTCCACTGGGCAAGAAATTTAGCTTCTAATCCTCAATATATCAATTTTTAAGTATGAGATGGTAATACCTACCCTCAGGGTTGTTTTGATCTAAAAAATAATATAAGAAAATCACCTGGCCCATGTTACATACATCCTAGATTTTGTCGTAGAATTTGGGCAACCTTATCAAAGAATCTGTTCTTTGTGATTATCACTTGATGAGGACCTGCACACTGGTGAGAAAGGATGAGGGAGCACCTGGAAGAAGTTTCTGAGAGTTATCAACAAGAATCAGTACCATGAAGTGATAGTGGATCAGTCACTACTCACCTCATTCCATGTGGTGTATACTTGGTATGCCCTACTCCTTAACATATTAATTTCTCTGAACTGTTGAGACTAGCAGTATGCCAACCATTTGGTATTTCCTGAAGAGATGACCTCTCTTAGATTACGTAGATGACAAGTAAAACAGATATCTATCTCAGATGGGGGAAGCGTCCTCTATTTTAATTTAGCACATGACTCAAGTTCTTTAATTTCAACAAGCGTTTGGTGACCAATTGACTGCTCTATTGGTAGAGCAGTATTGGTCATCTATGAGTTAATGTAGTGGGATTTGAATGCTGTCAAACCCCTAGGGCTTGAGGTGGGTATTTCATACCCCTCAGCAAAGCCCTGTCCATCACTTTCAGAAAATGGAGGAAAGAGTTCAAACATTTTGACATTATAAACTCAGACAATGCAGGAAATAAAAAAGGTATGTCTTTGAATATAAAATGGTTTTGCTTTGTAGAAAAATGCGGCTTTTTTTTGCCTACAGCTTGGTGAATTAGGAAAGCATTTCTTACTGACAATTGGGCTCTGTATATGCATGTTTGATATAGCTTTAAATTTAGTATTCTTGAGTCCAATAGGACAAATTTGATTGATTAATTGATTTATTGATTGATTCATTCATTCATTTTGGGGGACCCTGGCACCTGATCAGCAATCTTGATCCCTGCTCTAATTCTTGCCAGCATCAGAGGGTAACACTGATCTCTGGACTTTTCAGCTCTGTCACCTCCTTAACTCCACTGGCCTTCTCCTCTATGGACTTCAATGCCACACTCCCAAGACAATACTAAGAACTTGAAGCTCAGCTGCCTCTAAAATCCTATTCCCTAACTACAAAACTAAATCTTAGTCTTTCTAACCCTCCTTACATCAATACTTGGGCCTCATTAATCTCCTTACTTTCTGCCTGTTCTCTTGAGACCCCATTATACATCACTTCAGTTATTTCATTATCCTTATCTTTAATTCCATTAACACATCTTATAAAATTCCAAGTCTAGATCCCCCAAACTTCTTTTCCTTACTGCCAAGATGCTTTTGAATACCACTGGAGAAAGTTAGTTATTATCATTCATGCCATTCAGCAGGCAACCCCCGATATACAGTGATTCTGTTACATGTCCTTGGTAAGTGTTCTTTTACTCTAACTTCACAAGCTCCTCTCAAGCTGTCTCTCTTTCTAAAATGTTTCCTCTTTGAGGGCAAAAAGCATAATTATGTATACATAGATACTGCCCAATCCCCACAGCCCTACTGTCTAGCATAAAACCTGGTACATTTTAGATAATCAATAAACATTTGAGGAATGAATAGAGAAAGACCTACCACACTCTTGAATCTATCAGAGGATAATTCTTCTTACTCCACAAATAAAACTAAGAGATTAGTTATAACTACTTCACCTATTCCTATACTATGGTGATTATCCCAATCCATTATCAACATATTTCTAACCATTTTTCCAAAGTTATTTCTTTAATTTGCACAGATTTCTATCCTTCCTATAGGGATTTCAAACTTAACAAGTCCAAAATTGAACTCATTATCTAATCCCCCCAACCTGACCTACCATTCTATTTCTGAAGTCAGAAACACAAGCATCACCCCAAACACCTTCCCCACCCTCACCACTTATAATCATCCCCTTAGGTAAGCCATGGCAAACTCCTAATATCTCCACAATCAAGAATTTATCAAAGTGTGCTCTGGTCATATAAGCTAGAAAATGCTTCATATTTTATGTTCTTCTTGGAACACCAAAAGATCTAAAGATTCCAGTAGTAAGCCAGGTCTTTAATTTTAACTAAGCACTTTCAGACTTACAACTGCCACTCTCACTGCCAAAACCTATAGATATTTCATGGGATTGAATGCTCCTAGAGACACAGTTGGAAACTACTCTTCTTTGTCCTCCTATCTTCATTCTCGCTGTGTAATAGATACTGTTGTTACTCTGCCTGGATCCCCTAGGATTTTTTTTTTTTACCAACTTCCTTTCACCATTGTCCAACTTCTATGTTGTCATTAAAAGCTGATACCTTTGACCTTCAGAGGATTATCCTTGGGCATAGGAATGGTGTTGCACTCCTACTTAGTAGGAAGCAGATTCTAGACCAAGGATTCGTGTGCTTCCTAAGTAGAGAGAATCAGAGCAACTCAAAGTTCCTTTCTCCTTCAGGATAGCTTCTAGACAATGACTAACTGGTATGGCATATAGGGTGAGATTTAATTTATGCTACAGAGCTCATTTTGGGTTTAGGCTGAGACTGAGACTATTCCTGAACTCACATCTTTATTTGACTTTCTTGCTTTCTCTGTTCTGCTTCCCATATTCCCTCATGCATTATTTTGAAAGTACTGCTTTTGTAAATCACTTGCAAATAAATCCTGGCTCAGGGTCTGTTTCCTGCTGATTAGGAGCACAATTCTTTATTTTGGATCTCTCCATCTGTGATGTCAAATACCACCATATTCCATTAAATGATCTATCTGCCTCTAACCCCACTTTCTCCATTTTTTTCTAGGATAAAATCTTTACCATGGCACCCTAGGTCATCCACCATGTAATCCAGACCCAATTCTTCAGCTGTAGCTTCTCTTACTCTCTTCAGTGAACCTGCCGTTCAGCCATGCCAAAGCAACTGCTATTTCCCAAATATATAAAGGTCCATCATGGCATCATAGCATTGCACAAGCTATGTGTCTTGCCAGAAGTTGGCCTCCCCAATTCTTTTAGTTGACAAATTCATATTCTTCCTCCAGAAGTCTTTTCAATATCTCAGTGACCATTTCCTTAATGCTGCCCTTTTGCAGTCCAGCCCTCTGCCTTTTACCTCAGATAGTATTTGTACATTATAGCCTGTTTGTCACATCGCCTGATTTCTTTTCTAATGTTGACCTTTCTGAAGGTCGTTCATTCTGAGGGAGTGGTTCTTGGTCTCTATGACCCCATAGAGTCTCATTACGTACACAAGATAGTCAGTAAATATCCATTGCAACCTAGAAATCTCCTGTCTGGTAATTAATGACTCTTGAGCTCAGGATATCCTTGTTATAGACATTGTGACCTAACTAATATCTAAGAGAGCAATTTTATTTTTAGTTGTTCCTGCCATCCACATTGTAGATCACAAATTATGTAAATCAAATCACACGGAGGAACTACCCCAAATGGAATATTTTAGGTGTTAAATTGCTATCAATAAACTTGCCTGCCAAATTTATTTGAGCCCTTTAAAGAAATTAAACACACCTTAAGATTCTGTGTGGAATATTTGGATTCTATATCCTTAGGCACCTAAATCTTACAGGACTAAGCAGTTAAAGCACATTTACAAAAGGACAGCTCTGTTGCAGGAGGATGTTGGCAGTTCTCATTTTCTCTAGTGAGGAGTGGATCTGGGATTTCAGCACTGATAAGTGCACAGGGCCACTAGTTCATGACCTCAAAGTACCTTTCTTTGTGAGTTTGCCGGTGGCTTTATGAAGATAAATGTTATGTGTTCATGTTCCTGAGAAGCAGTTTCTTTAAAAAGCAAAATTAGTAGTTTCCCCACTGCCCTCTGTCCTCAATTTTCACTACCTAGGATGAGTTTGTAGATAGACCTGTAACTTGTAGCTTCTGCTAAATCTTAAAAACCTAAAATGGGAAACTGGCACAATTTATTGTTCCTTTAGCCTTGTCTGTGACCTAAACACTAAAAATGTTATCTGGCTTTTGTCTGGAACAGCATCCACCAGGAGGTCTCTCCTCCTGAAAGCTTTCTGAGTTTGCCTACAAGACTGCTGGTTTAAATAACAAAAAATAAAAATAAAAATAAAACAAAATGCATCCTTCAAATAAATGACCAGAAAACGAATTCCAAAGCCTTCATGAAATATAATTTGTTTTTGTGAAAGTAAGTAATTGTTAATTTGTTACCTGTAATGTGCCTGTGATGAAGTTTTAGAATTAGGTGAGGTTTGGTGGGGTGAGGTCTGAATCGGATGACCAAGAAAGAATTCTTGAGACATCTTTGGTGCAAAATGGTGGTTTCATTAAAGCACAGGGACAGGACCCATGGACAGGAAGAGCTGCTGCCCTGGGCCTGTGAGGGGTGGCTGGTTATATACCTGGGAGTTGGGAGAGGCTTGGGTATAGTGTACTCTCTAAGAATTTTGGAAGCAAGGTTTCTAGGACCTTAAGAGGGCTAGCTATTGTTGGGAAAAGGTCACTTATTACTGTCTAATGAAACCTGAATGATGAGACCCTTCAGATGTATATTGGTGGGCCATGATTGGAGGATGATTGCCAGCACATATCTTAGGGGTTTAGAGATAAAGGGAAATTTCTAAAGGAATTTTTATATTTTAAAGTAGACTTACAAGATCTTGGGGGTTGGGTTAAGATTGCCTTTTGCCCTTAGCAAAGTATGAATGAGGCAGTTGAGTCTGTAGAGGAATGTCCCTCTGCCTGTTTCAAGGACTTGTCAATGTGCTGTCACAGGCTTGTGCTTTGTCTTCAGCTAATTCTGTGTTCCCCCATCACCTGGAAAATAATTATTTTTGGACATAGTGAAATATGGCTTTCATTATTTCCAGTCCTCATTATCTTCATTTTTTATTCTTTTTAGTCAATCTTCTGTGTCAATTAGCTAGTGCCATGTAACAAACCACCCCAAAACTTAGTAGCTTAAAACATACAATCAATTATTATTTCTCATAAATCTGGGGATTGGATAGATGGTTATGCAGACCCGAGTTGACTGTTAATGCATCTATTGTGTTCTGTAGATTGTCCAGGAGTTCTTGGCTGATCTTGTTTGAGTTCTTTCGTGTGTCTGCAACCTCACTTTAGATTTTTGGGGACACTTGACTTTGCTCCATCTCATACTCTTTCAAGGTATCCTAGCATGTTTTCCTGATGAAGACAAAAGAGCAAAAGAAAAAACAGAAGTGTGCAAAAACTATTGGATTCCATGTGTAGAACTTACTCCTAATCAATCCCACCATACTCTATTGGCCAAAGCAAGTCATAAGGCAGCCCAGATATGAGGGGTGGGAAAAAGGCTCCTCCTATTTATGGGAAAAACTGCACAGTCATATTGCAAAAAAAGTATGGACACAGGAGAAGGTGAAGGATAGGATTTGGAACATTTTTAAAAGCAATTTCTGTTCTTCAGCTTTTCCAGGTGTGGTATAACTTCAAGATGTCCAGCTTATACCCTCTGAAATACACCTTCTTGTCCCTAAAACTTGTGGTTGAAAAATCACATAGAAACTTATTCATAGGGATCCCTGGGTGGCACAGCGGTTTGGCACCTGCCTTTGGCCCAGGGCGCGATCCTGGAGACCCGGGATCAAATCCCACATCGGGCTCCCGGTGCTTGGAGCCTGCTTCTCCCTCTGCCTGTGTCTCTGCCTCTCTCTCTCTCCGTGTGACTGTCATGAATAAATAAATTTAAAAAAAAATATAGAAATTCTATATTTAAAAAAAAAGAAACTTATTCATAGAAAGACAAATGTCTTTTAAAGCTAAATATGCTGTCTTTATGGAAAATAATGCTGAAGAGCTACCTCATTCCTCAACACACACCTGCAGCAGATTCTTTACAATAAAGGACATCACGCATAAATAAGTAGTTCCAAGAAACATCCTTAGTGAAAGGAGAAATTTTCAGTAAAATTCTTTGTATAATAATAATGGTAATCATAACAAATGATACAATAATAATAACCCTGTACATTTATTGAACATTTACTATGTGTCAGGCTTTGAGCCAAAAGCTTTAATTTATTATCTCATTTTTTGAAGGAGTTACAATTGGTATAATGCCCATTTTAAAGATAAATGCATTGAGGTTTAGATGGATTAAGTAATGTACACACATTCCCATTCCGGGCAGTTATTTGATGGCTGCATGAGGATTTTCACCTACACTTGCCTATTGCAAAGTGAATGCTATTCACTATTGCATTCCACATGTGGTTTTCTCTACATATTAACTATAAGATTGATAACATATTGCTCTCCACTGGTGGTTCTCAACGGTGGCTGCACACTGAAATCACCTGTTTTAAAGAAATGCTAATTATCCTTTCTTGATTTAAACTCTCTCCACAGTGTAGGGATAGACTGACATTTTTCACAGACTTGGAACAAGTAATCCTAAAATTTGTATGGAACCAGAAAAATCCCTGAATAGTCAGAAGAATGTTGAAAAAGAAAATCAAACCTGGTGGCATCACAATTCTGGACTTCAAACTATATTACAAAGCTGTCATCATCAATACACTATGATTCCAGCACAAAAACAGACATATAGATCAAAGCAACAGAATACAGAACCCATAAATAAACCTTCAACTCTATGATTAATTAATCTTTGACAAAACAGGAAAGAATATCCAATGGAAAAAAGATAATCTCTTCAACAAATGATGTTGCGAAAATTGGACATCCACATGTAGAAGAATGAAACTGGACCATTTTCTTACACCATACACAAAGATAAACTCAAAATGGATGAAAGACCTAAATGTGAGATAAGAATCCATCGAAATTGTAAAGGAGAACAAATGCAGCAATCTCTTTGAGCTTGGTCACAGCATCTTCTTGCTAGACAGGTCTCCAAAGGCAAGGGAAACAAAAGGAAAAATGAACTACTGGGACTTCAAAAGATAAAAAAAACTTTTGCACAGCAAAAGAAGTAGTCAACAAAACTAAAAGGCAACCTATAGAATGGGAGAAAATATTGGCATATGACATATCAGATAAAGGACTAGTACCCAAGATCTATAAAGAATTTATCAAACTCAACATCCAAAAAACAAAACATCCAGTCAAGAGATGGGCAGAAGACATGAACAGACATTTCTCCCAAAAATATATACAAATGGCTGATAGACATATGAAAAAATGCTCAACATCATTCAGCATCAAGGAAATACAAAGCAAAACTACAATGAGATACCCCCTAACACCAGTCAAAACAGCTAAAATTAGCAAGTCGGGAAACAATAAATGTTGGCAAGTATGTGGAGAAAGGGTAGCCCTACTATACTATTGGTGTGAATGCAAACTGATTTCCCTCTGAAAAAAGGTTATGGACATCCTCAAGAAGTTAAAAATAGAGCTACTGTATGACCCAACAATTGCACTAATAGGCATTTATCCCAAGGATATAAATGTAGTGATGGGAAGGGACACCTGCACCCCAATGTTTGTAGCAGCAATGTCCACAATAGCCAAACTGTGGAGGTAGCCCAGATGTCCACCAACAGATCTCGCGCACACACACACACACACACATGCACACACACGTATATATGAATACTATTCAACCATCAAAAAAGATGGAATCTTACCATTTACATTGCTGGAGGGTATTATTGCTGAGTGAAATAAGCCAATCAGAGAAAGACAAATGTCATATGGTTTCACTCATATGTGAAATATAAGAAATAACACAGAGGATCATAGGAGAAGGGAGGGAAAACTGAATGGAAATAAATCAGAGAGGGAGACAAACCATGAGAGACTCTTAACTATAGGAAACAAACTGACAACTGCTGGAAGGGAGGTGGGAGAAAGCTGGGGTAACTGGGTGATAGACATTAAGGGGGACATGTGACGTGATGAGCACTTGGTGTTATATACAAGGATAAATTATTGAACTCTACATCTGAAACTAATGATATATTATATGTTGGCTACTTGAATTTAATGCTGATGCCTTGATCCTACCACAAAAGATGCTGGTACTTATGCTGAGTATGAGGATTTTAAAATCTCCCCAGGATATTCTAATATGTATTTTTTTTAGTGCAACTAAAATGCAATACATGGACCAGCAGCATCAGCATTTCCTGAGTTTATTAGAAATGCAAATTCTTAGGCCCCTTCCCAGACCTGATAAGTCAGAATAATTGGAGTGGGGCTCGGGAATCTGCATTGAAAAAAATCCCTCTAGGTGACGCACACAAATTATTCTGATGCACACAAATGTTTGAAAATTACCACTTTGTACCAGTGATGCTCAACCTTGTGCATTAGAATCCCTGGAAGCATTTTATCAAACGAAATATTGGGTCCTGTCCTAGAACTACTTAAACTATTTTCACCTAAGTCTTCAGGCAATTCTGGTGCACTCAGGATTGAGAACTGCATCTTTATTATTTTTTTTTTTGAGAACTGCATCTTTATACTAAGTAGACTCTATACATTTCCAGTACATGGACACTAGGATTTATTAAGGTTACACGGTTTTTCTTTCTCTCACAAAAGACCTAAACATAATGAACACAACTGTTATTGTAGAAGAAATGTCTAGTGCTAAAACTAAAGAATTGTACTCTTTGATGAAAGCAGAGCTTGATACTGCAAGATTCCAGAAAGGACAGATTGATTAGTATCTCAGCTATAATTAGCAGAACATAACACGAGAGGGATGGCTGAGATGTGAGCACTGGGATGAAGCCACCTATAGCCCCAGGACCTATAGTACACATCCCAGCAAATGCCTGACTGCAGCCATTATCCTTTCTAGAAATAAATCAAATGCTCAAACATAGCTGACTTTAAGATTAAACTCAGAAGTTGATGCCTGCGATGGACATTGAATTTCCCATGGCAAATAAGAAATCACATTCTACTTCTTCCCAAAATTGCCATTTTCAACTTCTGTTGGCATATCTGAGAATAACTGCCCCATTACTAATTGGCCCCTTAACTCTGGATCCTAGAACAGAAGAAATTAGATTCAGGAAATATTTCTATTGCAAGTTCTGGAAACTTGTAAAAAATGTCTTCTTGAGTAACTTTTACTGTCCCCCCATTTAGGACAGAGAATCTATATATATTTAAGGAACACACTTTTAAAATCAGCTTTCTTTTTAATCAAAAATGCCTTAAATTCCTACATTCTTCAATTAGCTTATAATCTAATAACAAACAATTACTAAGTGCTTATTGTTTAGAAAGCCTGAGACTAAATGCTATGTGTGATTTAAAATAATCTATGCATTGCAGAACCTGCTAGTCAAAACATTATTCCTAGACCAGCAACATCACTATTCTCTGGGAACTTGTAAGAAATGAAGATTTCAGGTCCCTGAGTCCTCTGTTTAATAAGATCTCCAGGAGATCTGTATGACCATTAATGAGAAACATTGCAGTAAAAGATGTGGTCTTATCTTCTCAAAGCAGTTGAAAAAACATTATATACATATGCGAATGTTAAATTGTATTAAAAATTAAGTATAGGCCAAAATATGATATCTGCTCTCAAGAATCTTAAAGACTGGAGATAATGTGACAAGTTGAATAATTATCTTAGATCAAGAGGAGAACCTGAGAAAGGGATTTGGAGCACATGTCTTGTTGGGTGAGGGTTGTCAAAAGAATAGAAGTGAGAGGATCAGGATGGGCTAGGGAAAGGAACAAAGTAAGGACATGATCCCAGCTGGAGTCAGCTTTTGTAGTCTTGTTAGAAGGTAGTTGGCTGTAGGCTGCTCCTGAATTGGGAGTGGAGAACACAAACTCTGGATGAAAAAAATGGCTTGCATTAAACTGAAAGCAATTCTCTGAAGAAGGGGAGCAACTGTGAGATGTTGGCAGCCAATCCTTACAACAGCCCGGTGCTGAGTATACTGACCATTAAAGGGAATCTGGACAAGTGACCAACAGCATCCATTGGAATAATATAAGATGGAAAGATGTCACAGAGAAAGTAGAATTTAAACTGCACATTCAAGAACCCAGTCATTTTCCCTTTTCAGTAACAGTATTTGATTCTCCCTGGGGGACTCTCACCTCTTCTACTATCTCCACATGTGGTTTATAATGGTGACTATACTTCAGACTTCAGGGGTGGCCATGCAGGGTATCATATCCCCTTGGCCACAGGGATTGGTTCTGGAAGAGGAACTTGACAAAATTCACATCAGTGAGATGCCCAATAAACTGGTTCAATTGTTAGGAGTGAGTTTTCTCTCTCTCATTCTCTGTCTCTCTCTCTCATTCCACGACGTGGAGCCCAAGAAAGAGGTCATATGAGAAGATAGCAAGACTGAAAGAGAGAAATTTAGGTCTAATTATATGAAGCAGAAGCCTGACCAATCCCTAAGACTTCTCAGGATACGTGAACTAATAAATTAATAAATTCATTTCTTACTAAAGCCAATTTATGCCTAGTTTTCTGTCTTTAGCAGTTAAAAGTATGCTAGGATTTAGATATGAATGAAGCTTTTCCTGTTTTTGATATTTCTTGTGGTCTTAACAAGATGAATTTCCATTCCCCTTTCTCCTTCTTATGAATCTTTCCCTTTTATTTATACCACTGCATAAATACTATTTTTGATGTAATTATGTTCTGTGTTCAGATCATTCTTTTCTTAAAAATATTTATTTATTTATTATTTATGATAGACATAGAGAGAGAAAGAGTCAGAGACACAGGAGGAGGGAGAAGCAGGCTCCATGCCAGGAGCCTGACGCGGAACTCGATCCCGGGACTCCAGGATCGTGCCCTGGGCCAAAGGCAGGTGCCAAACCGCTGAGCCACCCAGGGATCCCCTGTTCAGATCATTCTTAAAATTAAATTGAGAATGCCTTCTTACCAGTTACTTTAAAACTACATGCTCTTTGAGTCCATAAACTTCATAATCAATGAAAATAAGGTAAAAGCTTATATATTTTAGAGATAAGTGATATTTCCTATTCCAATCTTGACCAAAATTTATCAATTTACTTCTTGACTTTGTAAATTATGCCATTTTGGAGAAAATATTTTCACCAGCAACCTCCTTCAAGCTCTATGTTACTTTGAAATATCAGTAGAGAATTCTTACAAGCAAGCTGAAAATATATTAATTTAAAAAAGAGAATGAAAAAAGATGTGATATATATATATTATATATACACAATGGAATATTCCTCAGCCATTAGAAACGACAGATACCCACCATTTGCTTGAACGTGGATAGAACTGGAGGGTATTATGCTGAGTGAAATGAGTCAATCGGAGAAGGACAAACATTATATGGTCTCATTCATTTGGGGAATGTAAAAAATAGTGAAAGGGAATAAAGGGGAAAGGAGAGAAAATGAGTGGGAAATATCAGAGAGGGAGACAGAACATGAGAGACTACTAACTCTGGGAAACGAACAAGGGGTAGTGGAAAGGAAAAAAAAGGGGGGTGGTGGTAGAAAAGGAGGTGGATGGGGGTTGGGGTGACGGGCACCGAGGGGGACACTTGACGGGATGAGCACTCGGTGTTGTACTATATGTTGGCAAATTGAACTCCAATAAAACAAATTTTAAAAAATAAGAAAGAGAACAAAAGAGTTTATTAAGGATTTTAAGACAGCATAAAAACTGGGCAGTTTATTGCCAGTATCAAAATACATGAAGCAATCAGAAATACCTGAGATAAAAACATTAAGCATAAATCTAAATTTTCAAAAAATCCTTAAGAACTAACTTAGGGTGTGCATTTCTAAAGTTTGTGTGGACTTCTGGGATTACTCATAGCCATGTTTTAGAAGCGAGGAAAAACTAACTAATTGGTTAAGTGAATTTGCTTCATTTTTGTTTGTTTGCTTTTTGTTCCTTTTTCTGTTTTTTTTTTTTTTTTCACTTTATTTCAGATTCTAGTACTCATAATGACTATCACCAACCAAGGACTCACCAAATAGACACTTGACATATGTTGTCTCTCTTAATTCTTAGGACTTATAGCTGAGCCTCCATTAAGATGAGTAATTGGGTACTCAATGTTTTTTGTTGTTGTTTTGTCTTTTTTGTTTGTTTGTTTATTAATGTTTCCTAAAAGACAGATATGTAAATAGTAGAGCTGAGATATAAGTCCAAATCTAATCCAGAGCCTGAACAAGTAGCCACCCTACACTTGCCATTTCAAATCTGATTTTCTTTCTTACCTGTTGATATAAACCTTGTCCTTCAGGGGTACCTTTGAACTCGGGATGCTGATGGAGTTCACATTTACCTATAGTGACCTTTCTATCTGAGTTGTCTGAGAAATAAAATATCAGTGCTGACACTGGGTGTTGAACTAATAATACATTATATGTTAATTAATTAAATTTAAATTTTAAAAATAAAATTAAAAAAGAATATCAATGCTGACAACAAAAGGAAGGTTGAATCTATTTCTTCCTCTCCTGGGCCTACAGCAGGCAATGCACTGTATCTGACTGGACAGTACTATGCAAGGAGGGCTTCATACATTTTGGCAGGGCTGAGATACTCCTATAACAGAATTAATCCGTAGTGGGGGCCCATCTGATAGAAAGACAGTGAGGTGTGACATTTGGTGTTTCAGCCAGAGTTCCCTAATTCTCTTCCCTCAAAGAGACTGTACCACACAGTAGCTACATTCAATAGCAATTTACTGCAGTATATTCCACACCTGCCTTACACACCTACCATTCCACAATTGCCTTTCAACACATACCATTCCACAGTTGCCATCCCCCATATTACCGTTTCACACTTGGTATGAAAATTCAAATAACTCTTCAGTAGGCGTGGAAGAGTTTATGTATATACATCTGGATTTGTCAAACTCTGACTTCTTAAAAGACAGTGGTTAATGACCCTAATGAATAGGAGTCTTCAGACTAGGAGGAGGGAGCAAGGTTGTGCTTTGTAAACCAACTATTTGTTTTTGAAAATATGCAATGAAAAAGTGCATGCATGTGGATTTATGAACCAGTTTTTAAACTGGTGACTTGTTAAATTTATTTTCAAAGCTGAGTTCTTTGTAGGCCACTTGGTTCTAAAATGTTTAGATAATTGACTTTTATGTATTTTTTCTGATCTTCCAGAATATCCTCCTTATAAATAATTAGAAGCTGTAGTCCTATGGGCTTTTCCTCCCATCATTCAGCACATTACCACATGAATGTGCATTATTTATAAGAGAACAACAAAAGGACACTTGATGTCATTGGCCAATATTGGATTCTGTGGTCTTTATTAGTCCCTAGATGTGTATGCTGACAATAGAATGAAGGCTTCTAGTATGCATGTAGATGACAGGGTCAAAAAGCAACATTATTCTAAAACTCTGGACTGTAATGTATTTTCTTAGAGCCTGTAATAGAAACAAATTGTTTTTGCCAGTCTAGTATCTCTTTTTGGACAACAGGGCCTTTACTTTCCACTTGGCCAAACCCCTCTGTTTTCTTTGAGTTCTCTTGATTGGCATTGCCTCTACCCCAGACTGGGTCAGTTCAGCACAAGCCTCATCATTTAGTGACAAGATAGGTGTGTGAACCAAGGCAGGTCAATAAGAGCCTTAACCAGGACTTTTGCTGGAGCTATCAGAAAAAAATAATAATAATAATAATCTTTCTTTACCCTGTACTGGTGAAGCATATGCCTTAAACTGCTGGAGGCCATTCTTGCTATCATTTGAGGTAATTCTGTTGAGAATAAATTCAACAGAGAAAAGAAACAGAACTTAAGAAAAGAAGATGCCCTATGCCATAGTTGTCACTTTTCCGAAGTTAGGCCATGTTAGACTTTACAGAAACCAACACAAGGCCCTTTCTGTTTAAACTTATTTGAACTAAGTTTTCCGTAACTTATAACCAAGAGCATCATAATAAACAAAGCAATCCAAACCAAAATTCACCCATGTCCATACCTTGTTGGAAATTTCCTTTAGGAATAGTCCTTTCAAGCAAGATCCTTCTGAAAACGAGTTGATTTGAGGGGCTTCTTCATGTGTTAGAATGTTTCTGAATCTCTTTGGTGTGAATTCATGCTTTGTAAATACCTGAAATTTCTTAAGTAGACCTGATATGTGATGTGGACCCTACTTTCTGCAGGAACCACACTGCCAAGATCTGGTCTATAAAGATTGCACACCTTGACAATAAATTTCAACTTCTGGAAGTCAAGTATAATGAAAGATAGGTGACGGAGGATATAGGTTCTGATATTCACCTGAAATATCCACCAGCTTCCTGAATGTTTTACCAAAGTCAAATTCACAGAAATCTTTCTAATCTAGAAGTGCTATATCACAGGAAACTTTGCTGTTCCTCTAAAGGTAAATAAGAAGGCAGAAGTCTGATCCCATAGAAGGCATTATTCTATTGTATTTGTTCTCAAACTGTAGCATACACCAGAATTACCTGGAGTGCTTATTAGAATACAGTGCCTCTGAGTCAGTAAGTCTGAAGTGAGGCCCCCAAATTTGCAATCTAACAAGTTCTAAGTAATGCTGTTTCTGCTGGTCTGGCAAGCATAGTTTGAAGATCACAGCCCTTAAGTTTACCATTCACAGTACAAGTAACAACAGTGTTGTGTATAAGACTAACATTGATGGGGTAAGGTACTAATCTGATGTCAGTTCCCCAGTAGAATTCACTGCTGCTGAAGAAGGTGAAATCTGTTTCCCCAGAAATATTGATTAGATTATCCCCTCCCTTTTTTTTTCTTTTTTTGAATGCAAAGATACATTTATGTATTCTGAACTTAGCAACTTTCCTTCCTAAGCAGCATATGCCAGTGATTTAAAGTTATCCTATTTGCTTCTTATCCTTCTGCGGCTTAAGCAGAGTTTGCAATGGCCAAAAAAGTCATCAGTCATGGAACAAGAGCTTTTGTAAACTCTAGGCCAGACAACAAGGATTAGGAAATCTCCGAACTGGATAATTAGTCAAGAAAAATAAATATTCTTTAGTAAATGCAATAATAATCACACTGGACTTTGAGCTAATCAGTTTACGGGCCATCTGTCTAAGAAAAGTAGACAGAAGACAGTGCCCATTATGCAGGCCTCAGGGGGCTAGGAGGAGACTGATGGAAATGGGAGCCTCCCACAAGACAAGCAGTAGATAGAAGTCTTGCTCCTTCAGGTTTTACATCAGAGAGAAAATGCTCTATGTGGAGAGTACAGTATCAAAAAATATACAGGGGCAGGAAGGTGTACCCAAAGCTCTGGGATATAGGTGGAACTACTCACTAGCAGTGATGATGTCATCTTGGAGAAGTAGGAAGAGACGATGGTGAAAGTCATACTAGATTATTTGTATGGATTATTATACTAGGCTGTATAACAATCTCATCAGTTAGTCACTATGCTTGGCCCCCTGTTATAGACAAAGGAACAGTGACTGAGAAAAGATAAGCATCCGTCCTACACCATTCAGTGTGGTATAATAGGGTGAGGCTTGAAATGCAATGGTCTGCACTCAGGGTTTGAACTGATAGCCACCACAATCTACAGCCACCCTGTAAGAAAGACCAGGTAAAGGCCTCCTGGACTTGAGCCATTGATCTCAAATATTAGTTTATCTTAAAGTACTGTGGACAATAAACTCGGGGCTGAGGCTGGATGTCATCTGGAGCCTGGTAGTCTGTACAGAAACAGTATTTTCTAGATTTACTGAATGGTAGTGGCTTGTGGAGTAAGTCAGCCAGTACAGCCATAAAAGGTGGCATACCAGGGTATATATTGGCCACATTGAGGTTCTAAGCCTAGGGATTGGGCCTATTACAAAGACTTTTCCAGAAGTACTAAAAGTGGAGTTGTCCTATATACCATTGATAGTCCTCTATCATTGATTTAGGTATATGAGTTTTCTCTGGAAAACATTGTTTCAGTAATAGGAACCGCAGCCAGCTCAGTGGACTATGCTTATAGTTTTGATGGTCTTTGATTTTCCACTGGTGGCAGAATTTCAGAGATTCCTATGGACTTCCCAAACCTCTAAACCAAACTGGTTCAAGTCTCTCTATTCTATCTATCTGTGCCTGGCACTGCATAGTCATTTGTTTATTATTTAACTGTGTTGCTTCAACTGGTATTATAGCTGAGGTGGGAAATTTGAAAGCTCCTTATCATAGGACCTGTAGGTGCATAATGGACTCCACTGCCCCTGGAATTATGGCTTTTGTGACAGAGACTGCCCATTGGTTTGGGTTACTAGAAGATTAGAAACAGGACCATGGTCCAATGGAGAGAGCCCATTGGCTGAGTTTATGGTTATTCCTCAGCAAAAGTCGGACATCGGTGGCACATAGAAATGGATCCGGGGTAGGGAGAAGGTATTGAAAGGTGAGCAGTCTTTTGCAACATCACCACTGAAAGGATTATGTTTTATCCTAATGCTATAATTCAGACATGTTCTGGGATGAGAAAAAAATCATGCTTTCCAGCATACGATTGATACTTATACAATCATTCAGCATTGAATACTGTTTAGTAACCCAGGCACTGTCCTAGATGGTGATGAACAAGACAGAAAAAACCCACGCCTTCATGAAACTTACGATCTAGTGTAAAAAGACTGACAATGCACTATAACAAACATATATATATACCAAATCATCACATTGTATACCTTAAATTTATACAATGTTATTTGTCAATTATATCTCAATAAGGGTGGGGAAAAATAAAAATAAAAAAGGGCAGTATTTTTTTTGGAGTGTTGTTTGATAAGTTCTTTACAGATCTTGGATACTGGCCCTTTATCTGACATAAGGAGGACACATGATGTGGTGAGCACTGAGTGTTATATGCAACTGATGAATTATTGAGCTCTACATCTGAAACTAATGATGTGCTGCTCTATGTTGGCCAATTGAATTTAAATTTTAAAAAGCATTTTATTATTACCCAGAATCCACATCCAGCATCTCTCAATACTTAACTTCCTGTATTTCCTCTCAGGATGCCCCACCCCTCTTTTCAGATCTCTGAAGTTGCATCCCTGAAAATTTTTCTCCTTTGACCCACAAAGACAGATTACACACACACACACACACACACACACACACACACGTGTGCACATACATTTTTCCATCCTGTCATGGGAGATATAAAGAAATAGATTTTTCTACCTCAAAGTGAGTCATCATCTCTCCCTAATACATGGCCAATAAGAAGAGAAATGTAATCTCTGATAGAGCATTCTTCCTGTTGTATACATTTTTATTTGCTAGTAATCCAAATATAATCCATACTACATATTGAAATATCATTTATTTTATTTTCTCTGTCTCTTGAGCATATACTCTGGCTATAGACAGCACTGGTCTCATATTGGCTTTTTCATCCAAAGCCCTTCCCCATCAAAACTTACACAAAGGGACTAGTTGGATGCTCAAATATGTATGAGTGAATTATACCTCTGGCTAAGGTAACCAAGCCTCAAAACAGCACAGTCTGTGTGTGTTCCATCAAGGCAAGAAATTTAAGACTTTTGCCCGTTAGGCAATGATAAATGAGGAAGAAGGGCTACTCATTCCCCTTGGAGGAGAGGACCGTAGTTAGTGTTTTTTTCTCTCTCAGCCAGGGTAATGCTTCCTCTCCCAACGAATGTCATTCTGGATAAAATGCTCCATGAAAGATTCAATAGACTCAAACTCATTTAGTCATAAGTAGAGTTGGATAGAAAATGGGAGCAATTATTTTCCATGATCACTAAATGCCATAGAAATCTGTGTTCTCTGTAAAGGAAAGCTTTACAGCATAAGGATATATTTCCTCAGAAAGAAGATGACATGGTTTCCAGATAAGTATTCAGTTCATAACTCCAAATTACATGCTGTAGGTAAAGAAACATTTTTTCTCTTGTAATTACAATGAATAGAAACTTTCTTATGCTTATTTTTTCTTAGAAAACAGTCATGGAGCGTGATGCATCATTATGTTTGTTCATAACTGCTTCATGCCAGTAGATGCTGAAAAGACCTATCCATCCTCAACTGGAAGCACTGACAATTTTCTACCTTTTTAGCTTCCACTAGAGTGTAAGATAGACACAGAATCAAGGGCATATCTTTACTTCACAGATTTTCAAGCATCAATTACTAGTTGGTAGATCCTACCCTTCTCTTTTTACTTACCTACAATTTGGCAATTTCATTTTTAATCCTGTCGGAAAAGAGATAGAGAAAGTAATAAAATTCAAAGTAATCAGTTTGGTCACTTTTTAATATGTCTCGTAAAAGGCAGGATAGGGATACTGGAGACTTAGGAATACTTGTATTTTATTAGAGTCCATGTTCTCCTGCCTTTGCTGATTCTTGACATAATTGTGGAGATGTACCTTGCATGCATAAACATTCAATAAGCATTCAGTGAATGAATTAATAGGGCAGCCTGGGTGGCTCAGCGGTTTAGTGCTGCCTTCAGCCCAGGGCCTGATCCTAGAGACTGGGGATCAAGTCCCATGTCAGGTTCCCTTCATGGAGTCTGCTTCTCCCTCTACCTGTGTCTCTGCCTCTCTGTTTCTTTCTCTGTCTCTCATGAATAAATAAATAAAATCTTTTAAAAAAAAGAATTAGTATTAAATGCTTAGGTTTGCCCCCCTCTTCTCACATCTCACCTGAATTTCTCATTTCTCTCTCTTAATCTCTCTCTCTCTCTCTTTCTCTCTCTCTCTCTCTCTCACACACACACACACGGAGTGACTTTCAAATTTTAGTGCACATCTATCTACAAGACTTGTCAAAACTCACATTCCTTACTGGACTCGAGATCAGATTTTCTGGTTCAATTGGTCTTGAATAGGACCCCAAAATTTGCATTTTTAACACACTTGCCAAGTGATATTTATGCTACTTGTTCAGGGGACCATACTTTGAAAATCACTGCCCTAAAGGATGTGTTCCTCTCATTTCTGTGGCTTCTTTTCCTCTATGCAGGAATGCTTTCTACAACAAATAATTTTATTTCCTTGAATCACATCCCATAGATCCCTCTTGGATTTTAGCCACAGTCATGCTGGACAGTTCCAAGACTCAAGCTACTAGAGGCCCCCTTCATCTGGGTATTTCTCTGCTTTTCCATCTCAGAGCCTCCCCAGAAGTTGCAGGAACCCATTCAGCACACCGTGTAGAAGTATAGGGGAGCTAAAATCCCTAAAGGATAAAGGCACATGTGTTGTGGGGACAATTCTGAGAGGAAGTCTGTAGATTTCTCAGAGGTCCCACAGAGCTGAGCCCCTACTGCCCAGAGGGGCAACCCTGACATCACACATTCATATATGCTCTACCTTTTCTGTGTCACTCTTGTTTTCCTCATTCCTGCCTCCTGAGTCATGTTCCCATAAACTACCTGTGCCAGTATTTTTGTCTCAAGCTTTGTTTTCAGGTAAATCTAAATACAAACACCTCCTCTAACTCTTAGTAGCAACAAGCTACTGTCCTATCTCTTCTTCCCATCCCCAAACCCATCTTAGGAAAATTACTTTTTATGTTTCAGATTCCATGTGCTTTTTCTAGGTCCCTTTCTCTTCCACTCTGCAGGATTTGATAATGTTAACACTCCGTAGTTCTTGAAACTCAAGTGCAATATGATTTCTCCTCTGAGACTGGACAATCCACTCCACTGTCAATATGGACTTTTTTCAGAACTCTGTAACACTAGGTTGTGCTTGCTTAGTCACATGCCCTGTCTCTTTCTAGTAAACTCCTCTGTCAGAGGATCCCAAGCTTTCTAGACTCACAATAGCATTCTTAGTATCTCAGTAATTTCTTCACAACACCCTTAGGCCAAAGGAAAGGATAACAGTCCCATTTATCAAGGAGTTTAGTGTGAACAACTTAGTAAGTATGTATGTATTAACAAATGATTAGCCATTTAGAAGCATGACACGCATAAATATCGATTCAGTTTTAAATAAGGACAGTTACTAATGGGATGTGTGTGCCTATTGAACACTGCAAAACTTTTCAAAATTCAGAATCAGATTGGAAACCCTCACAAACATTTTTTCCACATTGATTTTTACATGTTTTTATCTGAAAATTCGGGCTTGTGAAGATATAACATCACTGAAAAGAATGTAGCATGATCTATGGATGTTGAAACTGTGGGCTGCTTTGATTTAATAGTAGATATATAGATCAGTGGAATAGAATTGAGAATCCAGAAGTAAACCTTAAACCTATACCTTGATGATGAATTGCTATTTGAAAAAGGTGCTGATAAATTCAATGGAGAAAAAGTAGTCTTTTTAATAAAATTGTGCTGGAGCAACTGCATATCCACATGCAAAAGAATGATGTTGGACCACTCCTTCACATCATATACAAAATGAAATCAAAATAGACCTAACCAGAAGAGATAAAACTACAAAACCCTTAGAAAAAAAAAGGTGTAAATTTTCATGACCTCTGATTAGACAAAGATTTCCTAGATATGATGCCAAAATCACAAGCATTCCAAAGAAAAAATAAATAATATGATTTTTTAAAATAACATATATTTGTGCTTTATATGATGCCATAAAACAATGAAAGGACTACCTATGGGATGGAAGAAAATACTTGCATACCATATATCTGATTAAGGACTTGTATGTAAAATATATAAAGAACTACTTGTATGTAGAATAATAAAAAGACATAGCTCAACATACAAATGAGCAATGCATTTGGACAAGTAGGCCTTTCTCCAAATAAGATATACAAATGTCCAATAAGCATGTGGAAAGATGCTCAGTATTATTAGTCATTATGGAAATGTAAAATATTAAAACCACAATGAGATACTACTTCATACCCAACTAGGATGCATATAATCAAAAACAAACAATAACAAGTGTTGTAAAAAACTGTTGAGAAAATAGGACCCACCTCCTATTCTGAAGACAGAGTAAAATGGTACAACCCTTTGGTAAACATTTTGGCAGTTTTTCAAAAAGGTAAGCATAGAGTTATTTTATGACCCAGCAATTCTAGTACTTAAGAGAATTAAAAAAACACATATCTACACAAAAACTTGCATACAAATGTCATAACAGCATTATTCATAATACCAGAAAGTGGGAAGAATCCACATGTCCCTCAACTGATGCATGAATAAACCAAATGTGGAATAACCTCACAATTAAATATTTTTGGGCCTTAAAGGAAATGAGATACTGACACATGCTACAATATAGATGAACCTTGAAAACATTACACTAAGTGAAAGAAGTAAGACATAAAATGCCTTATATTGTATGTTCTCATTTATATAAAATTTCCAGAATAGAAAAATTAATAAAGGCTGAGAGTAGATCAGTGGTTGTCAGGGACCTGAGAATTGAGGTTGACTGCTAAGGGAATGGAATTTCTTTTGGGATTGATAAAAATGTTCTAAAACTAGTGGTAATTGCGCAAATGTGTGACTATATTAAATATCACTAATTGTCCATTTTGTAAGGGTGAATTTTAAGGTATGTGAAGTATATCTTGATAAAATGTCAAATGGTCTCCCTTCTTATCCCAACCAATGCCTTCCTAACTTGAAAGGGCAGCCTTGAATTTTTGGCTAAGCCTCCACTAGAACTCACAATCTCAAGTGGTTCCATTGATGTTTAGTGAGCAAAATTGAAGATAAACTGGTAAATTAGCCATGACCTTCTTGCAGAAATTATTGTTTGAAGGACTAAAGAGGGTTTTACTTTGTTGAATTCAACAAGATATACTGAAATATAAGCTGACGTTTTTTGTTAACTTGTATCTTTTAGTCACCAAAGAGTAGAATAAAGGATTAAGAATGGAGAGTAATGTAGCAAAGCAATGTGGTAAGAGCAGGATTCTGAAACCAGAAATCCTAGGTTTAAATATTAGCAAAGCAATTTCTATCTGTGTAATGTTTAGGAAATCATTTGCTATTTTTGTGCCAATTTCTTCATTTTTAAACCGTGGCAGTCATTTCTAAATAGTAGATTGTTAGAAAGATTTAATGAGTTGATATCTATAAAGCTTAAAATGAATCTAATTCCAAGCCCGTATTCTGTAGAGCTGGAAAGAAATTCCCAGAGAAAGAAAGAAAGAAAGAAAGAAACTCATGGGGATGACAGAAAGAACATGAGAGACTCCTAACTCTGGGAAACAAACAAGTGGTAGTGGAAAGGGAGGTGGGCGGGGGGTTGGGGTGACTGGGTGATGGGCACTGAAGGGGGCACTTGACAGGATGAGCGCTGGCTGATATGCTATATGTTGGCAAATTGAGCTCCAATAAAAAAGAATAAAAGAAAAAGAAAAAAATAGAAAGAAACCCACTGTCTCCAATCATGTGGTTTCAGATGCAGGACCAACTAATGGTGCCCTCATCATGCTTTGTGTCCTCTAAGTCTGATATCTTTGCTACTATGATGCCAGGCTCCTGTGTGAGAATCCTGGTAGAAAATGAAAGTGCAAGGACTTGGTTTCAGCCTCCTTAGGGATGCCACACAGTCATGATGTTTGAACTTGATGACATTCCCAGGATGCAGGGTACAAATCCCTGGTACCCTTCATGTTGGGGATCTAACCAAAAGAGACTCAATCACATCAACATCTTGCTCTTCATCCATGCCTGGACCAGGGCCCTCTGCTGAAACCTTACTGGCCATTTTGTCTTATTTCTTAAAGACTATAGTGCCACAGTCCTCTTTCCGTCTCTCAAATGTGCTTCTCAATGAGTGAAAATTCTAGGACCTTCTAGATGATATCCAAATTATCCATCATTCCTTTTTGACTAATTCTAGTCTAGCCTGATTTCCAAATTATCCACCCCAGCAATGTTCCATGCTTGCTCTATACAAGTTTCATAACTCAACACATATATGTTCACACCACCTTGCTCATGAGCAGTCACCAAATAGGAATCCAACCAACCCTTTCAATTGCCATACATGTAAGCAAGTTTTAGAAAGCATTTCTGTGAAGACATGGAGATGTTCAAAAGTTGGAGAACATGAAGCAGAGCTGTCCAGTAGAATTTTACGTCATGATGGGCATTTTCTGTGTTTGTGCTGTCAAATACAATAGCCTTTAATTACATGCAGATATTGAACCCTGAAATGTAGCCAATGAAATGTGGCAATTGAAATCTTCTAAATGTTTCAAAAATTCTAACTCATGTACAGGTGTGTTTAAATAGCCCATGTGGCTAGAGTCTACTGTGTTGCACGGGACAGCCAGCACAGGCCATTTCCAATGTGAGATGACATAGTTTTCCTAGCACCTTCTCCCCAAAAGCCTGTCACTCTCACAGCAATTCGGTGGCATAATCCAACCCAGTTTTTCCCAAATATGAACAATGCCTAGCTATCTTTAAAAGAAAATGAAATTTCTGGACCCTAGTGCTGCCTCTGAATTTGATATGCCTTTGGTTCAATTCTCCCAGCATTTCCCATTATTAAACACCCACAAAACCTTTATTTGTAACATGTAATGGCATTTTAGAGCCTTCAGTTGGCTCCATGAATGAAAACACAAGCACTGAAATTGCAAGACAAAGACAAGACTTACTCATAAGAAATCATCTGAAGATTCTGAAATAGGCTTTGAAATATTGTTCTTTTATTCACTTATCCAATGAAAATCTTAAAAGCAAAATTTCTCCCAGAGAATTCATAAGCCCAAGTTTGATAGATACTATCCTAACATCAATTCTAAAATGTTCCATTTCCTGGCACTACATCCTGACAAATATTTCCAGTTTCTGGATTTGAATAGCCTCAACCAGAGTTCCAACTGTTGCTGACAGCCAGGCCTGGATAGACACAGTCTAGTGTCTACTGTGCAAGGAATTCCTCTCAACAAATCACGGAACCACGGTACAAAGGAACTCCTTCTTTCCCTTCTAAAATGGTCTTCAGGAAGCAAAACAAACAAAATAAAACACCTGAGTGAAACATCACCATCAACAATTTCCAGTCTGAAATTTCATGAGGGAGTCACTTTGGTAATTTCACATAATTCTCTTAGATTTATCATGAGGCTAGATGTCTCTGCAACATTTAGTCTTATAAGTGCTTCCCCAGATATTCTGATGTCCATCTTGGAGTATTGTCCATACTCTACCGTGTAATGACCACCGTGCCCTCAGTGGATCAATGTTTACTCTGCACTATGAGTTGCATTTTTCAGCCACGACTTAGTGCTCCTCTCAGTTCCAGGGGAGTGATTCAATGATGCATCTCTCTCTTGCTTCTTATGACCCATATCCTGGACCTCTTAAAACATAACACCTTATAAACAACTTAGAGAGTTATTTCCTCTCAGATATTTAGACACTCTGAATTTGAACATTTGATTTCACATTGTGAGTGGTTGCAGTTCCTCTCTACAATTTCACAAAATTTCTAACATCACTATCCCATTGTATCCTCTCATCTCCACATCCATGACCATGTCAATCATTGAGATCCACTGACATACAACTCCACTTCTCACTAGCTTCCTCAAGAGATACAGTTACAACCTGCCTATGTTCCAGGAGGGTGTGGTGAGTTGTGGAGTCACTAAAGGTGGGGATTCTGTAGCAGTGGGTCCAGCTCTCCATCATCTCATTCACTTTCTGCCCATCCTATGCTAACTTCCAAAGACCCATATTCCTCTCCTGAGACCTTCCTACTAGACAGCACCCCACAGGAACTCTTGTCTAACACTTCTATCTCACATTTATTTTTGGCTTAATGAGAAAAAACAGTAATCCAACCAAGAGTCAGCATGCATGACCTGAAGTTCCATTCATTAAATCTGATATTTTTAAAAGAAATGCTTCTCTCTAAGAACTCTCTTTCTTATGTGCATATTTGAAGTAGGATGCTTATTTCTTTAAGTCTCTAGCATAGCAAAGTGTCACATGACATGTCACCTTCACATTTAATCCTAGCTACATTAGCAGGCTCAATTTCCCTGAAGGCGAATGTAACTCCAAAGAGCACCATGATTATGGCATTATCCCACTCAAACAGAAATAATATCAGCAATTTGTCAGCTAGGGGATGAAGTTTAATGACTGAACTCAAATCTTCAGAGGGCATAATAAAACAGTGGAAAACATTCTGAAATGATCAGAATCATGGAAGATGTGAGTTGTTGTTGTTGTTGTTGTTGTTGTTTTTAATATAACAGGTCCTTTCAGTGATAACTCGTCTGGAGATAAAATTGTTTTAGAACCTTGAAAATCAGCTGACCTTATTAAAAGCATGTAGAACCAGATTACTTATAGCCTTCCTCCTTCTTAATTGTCTTCTAAATTTGCAGTACCAACTAAAGTTAAATCATTTTCTGGACAAGAAGTATGATTTCAATATTCACATAGGTTTGCCACTTAAATGTTACAGAGGAGCTAATCAATAGTAGTCATCCCATCTTACAAACTTAGATTCTGCTGTGTGGGAAGGCAATAAAAGAATTAGAAGTCTCAATAAGTTAGCTTTTGCTATATATCAAATCACCTAAAACTCAGTGGCTTAAAACAGTAGTCATTAATTTAAGTCATGTTCCTATGGGTTAATAATTGGGGCTGGGCTTAGTAACTGAGTGGCTATCCTGGTTCAGTGGATGAACTCACATGTCTGTGGTGAGCTACCAGGTATAGGTGGCTAATCTATGATGATCTTCATTTCTGTTCCACACTTAAAATACTTTTCACCAGGGTAGGCTGAATGTTTTCACAGTTGTTACAGGGTCCCATGAGAAAGACAGAAGCATAAAAGATGTCTTGAGGTCCACACTCAGGACAGGCACAGTCACTTCTGGTTCATTTTTTATAGCAAACCATAGGCCAGATTGAATTCAATGAACGGAGAAATGGGTTATGCCTCTCTGTGGGAAACACCACAAAGCTGCATGGTGAAGGAGCATGAATCCAGGAAGAGGCATAATTATGGTCATTTCTGCAAACAATCTACCTCAAAGACATTTCCCAACTTCGAATTATTTAAAAACCTACAGAAGTACCTAAAATAACATCCAGGAAGTTCTTGAGAAAAAAAACCCAACAGAATCACTACCCATAATTGCTGTCAATTTATAACCAGCTATTTATCCTTATATCTCTTTGAAGAGAATTCTTACTTCCATACTCAGGTCTCTATTCCAAACACACTTGTTTACTTGTATCTTCTTCTTCTTTAGTTTTCCTCAGTTTCAAAAAAAAAAAAAAAGTTAGTGGTCAGTTACTGGTAATTGTTGTCAATCATTGTCCAGAACTTGTGATAGTTGGTATATGTGGTAAAAGTTTTGATATTCAATCTGGATGCAGAAGTCTTACAACTCTAAAGATTTAATATTAAGTCCTGTATTTTCCCCTAAGGGAAACCATTTCAAAAGTTTGTCACACACTCGTTCAAGAAAAAAAAAATTATGAAATGTTTTTATAAATGGTACTATACTTGAGATGAGAGCTTAGATAGAGACTTGAGGGTCTTACACATCCAGGCAGGAGGGCTAAACACCACTTATTGGAGATTCAGGGCAATGAATTTAGGCTGCGAGTAAATAGCATTAGTAGCACAGCCTACTTCTGGATTTGGACCAGCCTAGGGCTGAAGTGCGGATGGGTGGACATACGTGAGCAAATCTCTCTAGAGAGTGTTGTCCAATAGAAAAAGAATATGAGTTACTTGCATAACTGAGTTTTCTAGTAGTTATATTTAAAAAGTAAAAAGAAACTGGGGTGTGTGGGTGGCTCAGTTGGTTGGATGGCTGACTCTTGGTTTCAGCTCAGGTCATGAACTCAGGGTCCTGGGAGCCAGCCTGGCATTGGGTTCCATGTTCAGCAGGGAGTCTGCTTATCTCTCTCTGCCCCTCCTCTCTCTCTGTCAAAAATAAATAAGTAAATCTTAAAAAAAAATAAAAATAAAAAAAAGCAAGTGAAATTAACTTTAAGAAAATATTTTATTTAACTTTATATATCCAAAATAGTAAATTTTCAACATAAAATGAAGTATGTATTCAAAATATTAAATCTTCAACATAAAATGAAGGATGGCCTCTACTTTGGCTTTAGAGGCAAAAAATATGTCATGGTGCTCTTTGTATGCTTCGTATCTAGCTCAGTGCTTGGCACAGAATATGTGACCAATAAATGTAGGCTGAAGGAAAAAAGCAATATAACCATTGGGTACCTGTGATTCAGTCTTTAATGACTGTGTTGTCATTGCCTGGAAAGATAACCATTTTCCCATGCATTTTTGGTTTCAAATTCTTATAACTAAAGGTCAGTCCAACTAGCTTAATCATATATTCTTAACTTTCAAATTATATAAACAACTTACATTGTCTCTGAATTCCACTTGACAGCTTATTTGAGAATAGAAATTCTTTAGACATGAAGTAAGTTTGTCATTTAGACTAGTGTTAAATAACCTAGAGAGTGTGGTAAGGACAGTCCTTGGCTGCCTTGGGGTCCTTCATAAGGACATATATGTATTTTTCCAGTAAATGGATTTCATGTAGTTTACACTTACAATTCCCATTTGACTTTGGGTTCTATGACAGCTATTTTTTTTTTCTGCTATAAAAGCACTTAGTCTCTTAACTCCACTTGATGGGCCTTCCTTCAAATATTCATAAGATTTTCTGTAAATGTCCAAGTTTCCTTTCTGAAACTATAAATATATCAGTAAAAGAAGAATCACATCTCAAGCCAAGACAGGCTCAAATATTAGCCTGAGATTCTCTTTCAAGTTAATCTCTAAAATACAGATCACAGTTTAAGAAAAAAAGTGATGTTTCTTGACAAAAAAAAAGACTGGGTCCGAAGTTAGTGAAAATATGTACAAAAGGAAGAATCCTCAGAGACTGGTAGATCCTAAAACTCTATTCACCAATCTGAGCAACACACATGGCATATTTTAATGCTCACGAATCCACATGGCTAAGAATATTATCCAGAGACCTCTCAGTGTTGTTTTTTTTTTAATCTCCCAAATCATTTAGTTAATAAAACAAAAATTGTTAAGCATTTACTATCAAAGAGTGCTGGGTGAAGGACAATGAGAAGTGCTGTAGGAGCAGAAGTTAAGATCCACTCTTTTAAGTTTCTTAAATTTTATTTAGTAAATAAGCCCAACGTCACCTCAGGGTTCTTATTCCTCCTTATATTCTTTTTGTAAATTCCCTTCAGTGGGGCAGGATTACCTCCTTAAAAAGACTTGCCTATCACCTCAATAACCCATAGTGCCATAACTTATTATTTTAAATTATTGCTGCTTTTACTACGTGGAAAATACAATAGAAGATAGATGATAGATAGATAGATAGATAGATAGATAGATAGATAATAGATAGATAGATAGATAGATAGATAGATAGATAGATAGATAGATAAACTGAGGTCCTTTTTGTCTCTAATTTGGGGAAAGTCCTAAAAAGCTGAGAGTGAAACATTAGGTGGTAGGTACTTGCACGTCCTAAAATGAAGCTCCATCTTCACAGGATATGGGGGAGAAGAAAAGTTTTTGTGGCTGTGCCCAACACTCACCTTAAGTGTATGAAAAGGTTAAGAAGAAACATCTCAGAGAAAGAGAATTTGGGGAGAGCTGTTGGTTTGCTTTGGATTTTCCCTCCCTTCACCAGTGTTTGCTCCAGTCTAACTGAGGCTTCAGAGAATCTTTTGGAAATTGTCTCCTAGGCAGTACCTAACAGCTGAAAAGTCTCATGGCAAGAAGTAGATTGTGGCTTGTGCTTGTTTCTCTCTCTCTCTCTTTTTTAAAGATTTTTACTTATTTATTTGACAGAAAGATCAGGAGCAGAGAAAGCAGCAGGCAGAGGGGAAAGCAGGCTCCCCACTGAGCAGAGAGCCCCACATGGGCTCCATCCCAAGACCCTGAGATCATGAACTTAACCAACTGAGCCACCCAGGCATCCCAAGATTGTGGCTGTTTCTATTGGTAAAGTGAGAAGATTTATCTATAAATGAAAGGAAGAGTTTTGACTAGTCCATGGAGACTGGAATATTTTTATTACTTAAATGAAACTGTTTTGTGCCTAATAGCAATTAGAGAAATTTTTATTGATAGAGTGATATATGTGTTGAAGAAGATCTGGGGCTGAACCAATATTTCATCCACAGAGAGTAAGAACAAATTTCACAGAGGGGGTTTGAATAAGTTGCAGAGGGGAAAAAATGGTGTTATTTTATGATTGTTCTTCTAGATCTTGCTCTTTCAACACAGCAGTTACATACATTTATATGCCTGCTTATTTAGTCATCCCCATTGGAACATAAGCTCCCCAAGGGCAAGGACCTTATCTCTTTCTTTCATTGTTGATTCCTCTGAGCCTAGAAAAAATGTCAAGTACATCATGAGTACTTAATAAATATTAGTTGAATGGATACATAAATGGGTAGCAGTGCATAGGGGATCAGAAGTTCTTCTACATGATTTTTCTTGAAGAAAATGTGTTGGCTGAAATTAAAAAAAAAAAAAAAAAAGAAATACAAAAATACAGATGATCTTCCCCGAAGAAATAGAGTAGCAATAGTGCCTTCTCAATGTAGCCATAATTTACACTGGCTTCAGTGGAGGAGGCTCAAAGTCATATATAGGCTCTTCTCATCTAAAATCTTAGCTGCCTAATGTTATTCTGCTTATGTAACTAATTGCTACTGGCAGCTTTTATTTCTCCTTTGCATTTTCTCATGCGATATTCTATTGCTAATAAAACTGTCAATTTTCTTTTACTTCAATAAAAGGTCACAGATGACAACAACCCCCTTCGCCTACTAACAGCAAGAGCCTTTATTAATATTTTAAATGTACACAGTGATATTTCCAAAAGGTCAGATTTTTTAAAAGACATAAAATGTCAGTCCTAATTCTTTTCTCTCCTTTTCTTTGCCCCATATCACTGGCCACTTTGCTCTTCAGCCTCAGATACTGTGCTTATGATAAATTATGTTTAACCAGGTAAACATCAGGTGGGAGCATCAGGTAGGAGGAATAGCATAAGAGGCACATGTCTCTACCATCGATATTTCTCCTGCAGCTTAATGTACAAACATGGCCATAATGAGCAGCTTTCTGAATATAAAGATTCTAAAGAGCCCTCAACAGCAGGTTTTATGATTTTCATTCTTTTCCTAATACTGTATAACAAATCATCCTAAAACTTAAGTGTTTTAAATTAATAAACATTTCTTTCGTGAGTCAGAAATATAAATTAGGCTCATGTCAATTGCATTTCCATAATAAATTTTTTTAAATTGTGGTAAGGTTTATGAGTTCTCAGGCTCTAGGTCTCACAAAGGCTGCAGTCAAGAAGTTGACCCAGGCTGCAGGCATCTCAAGATTTAACTGAGGAAGGACTCATTTTCAAAATCATTCATGTGGCTGTTGGCAGGATTCAGTTCCTCATAAGCAATTGGATTGAACGCTGGATTTTGGCCAGAGATCTTGCCAGTTCCTAGCCACATAGTCATCTCCATAGGGTAACTTATAACATGGCAGCTAGTCTTCCTCAGAATAAGCAACTGAGATGTCAAGAAAGAGAGTGATACAAAAGTCATGGTCTTATTAGTCTTTGAAGTGACATTTCATGATTTTTATCAAATTCTGTTTGTTAGAAGTGAGTTAGTAGGTCCTGTCTACATTCAGGGGAGAGCATAAATACCAGGAGGTAGAGATCAATGGAGCTCATTTTAGAGGCTGTCTACCACAATTATGAAGCATGAATTTGCACCGATCAAAAGAAAAAAAGAAGAAGCCTTTTGATTGTTGATTATGTGACAGGCATGGTACTAAGGATTTTATATGAAATCATTATTTCAGGGAAGCCCGGTGGCTCAGCAATTTAGTGCCACCTTTGGCCCAGGGTGTGATCCTGGAGACCCAGGATCCAGTCCCATGTCGGGCTCCCTGCAGGGAGCCTGCTTCTCCCTCTGCCTGTGTCTCTGTCTCTCTGTCTCTGCATCTCTCATGAATAAATAAATAAAATCTTAAAAAAAAAGAGAAATAATTATTTCAGAAAAATTCTATAAAGTGAGTGTTATTAATATCCAGAGGTTATAAACGGAGGCTCAGGGTCATAAGGCAAAGTCGTCAAGATTTCACAAATAGTCTGAGATAGACCTTGACTCGTAATCACTGTACTTCACAATTTTATTCTACTCCTTTTCAAACCTTTCTTTGTGATCAGTGATAGACCTCTACAAAAGATAGCTGGCTAGTTTTTGAACCATATCTCTGGTTATGAGAGAGTATACATTGAGCTAGGCTACTTGGGAAGAGAACCATAACTGACACACAGAAAATGTTTTTCTATGCTAAGAACCAGGGATAGATGTTAACCAGATGTAGACATTATCTTCTAGAAGCTACTATGTGGTAGGGAGGCTGCACTATAAAGATCCTGGTATAGGGCAGAATGACCAATGATGAATTATACTTGGGGAAGTGAAGATCATGACAGGATTTGATTAGTCATTTGCCTAGGAAGGCCAATATGTGTTTTCTGACTATGAATAATTCTTAAGAAAGCTACCATTCAAAAGAGGGTGGTACCCCCCCTGCAGTGTCAGTGAACACTACGAGGGGAGCTCGACTCCAACAACTGTCCAGCAATAACAATGAATACCCCTCACCTTAATTGTCAACAAAGGCCAAGTGAAAAACCTGGAATTCTTCCTCCATCTGACAGTAATGAGATGGTACTTCCAATATCTTGCACTGCTGGAGCTGCGTGAGAAAAAAAAACAACTGAGAGGTGCCTGGGTGGCTTAGTCAGTTGAGCATCCAACTATTGGTTTCAATTCAGGTCATGATCTCATGGGTCATGGGATCAAACCCTGTGTTGGGCTCCATGCTGAGCACAGTCTTCTGGAAATTCTCTCCCTCTGTTCCTTATCCGACTCTCTCTTTCTCTCTCTAAACTAAATAAATAAATCTTAAAAAGGGGAGAGAGAGAGAGAGGAAGAGAATGCCAACTGAAATAGGAGTTCTAAATAAGAGCCAGAGTCTCATGATGTAATTTGAACATATAATGGTTTCAGTAAAAAATCATTGCTAATGCTAAGGACCAGGAAAACCTAAAACAGAAATGAAAAAGACAGTGAATAGATTCTATAAAGACTGCAGAGATATTAGAATTACTTGACAAAGATTTTAAACCATCCATGATAAAAATGCTTCAATGAGCAATAATGAATATACTTAAACAAATAGATAGAAATATTCACTAAAGGAGCACCTGGGTGGCTCAGTTAGTTGGATGTCCAGCTTTGATTTCGGCTCAGGTTATGGTCTCAGAGTCATGAGATCAAGCCCTATATCAGGCTCCACACTCTTCAAGGAGTCTGCTGAGATCCTTTCCTCACCCCCTCTCTCGGTGCTTCTTCGGGTTCATGAACATTCTGTCTTGCAAATAAATAAATAAGTCTCTTACAATAAAATGTTCACTAAAGAAATAGAAAGTTTCAACAAAGAAATATACATAATAATCAAATAGAAATTTTAAAACTGAAAAATAGAAATATAAAATAATATAAATGCCAATCTGAAAAACAAAGAGAAGTTAGACTAAAGATTTAAAAGAACATGGCCTCCAGGACCTAAAACAAATATCAACCACTTATATTGTTAGAATTTTGGAAGGAGAGGAAAAAGAAGGCAAGTTGAAGAAATATTTTAAAGAATTAATGGCTGAAAACTTCCTAAATTTGACAAGATACATCTGCCTACAGATTCTAGAAGCTGCATGAATCTCAAAAAGGATAAACTCAAGCAAATCCACAAAATATATCCAAAGCAAGCAGAAGGAATTAACAATAAAAATAAGTAAACCAATGAGATTAAAAATTTTACAGTACAGAAAACCATTAAAACAAAAATCTGGTTCTTTGAATATATTAGTAAAATTTACAAACGTCTTGCAATATTGACAAAGAAAGATAGAAAATAGAAATTGGCAATATAATAAATAAAATGGGGGATATTACTACAAAATCTGCAAAAATAAAAAATATAATAGAATCCTGCAAAAATCTCAACACATAAACTTGACAATTTAGACAATAGGATCCTATTTTTAGAAAAATGCATTTCAACAATTGTGAAAAAGATAATTTGCATAACTTATTACAATTAAGGAAGTTGTATTCTTTTTTTCAGGATCCTATACTTTTAATCATGCAATAGCATTTTATTTTATTTTTATTGAACTATAGTTGACAGGAGATTATATTCTTAATTTAAAACTTTCCCCATAAAGTAATCTCCAAGCCTCGATGCTTTCAGTGGAGAATTCTATCAAACATTTAAGGAATAATTAAGACCAATTCTATACAGTTTCTTCCAGAAAACTAAAGAGTACATAATACTTTCCAGTTGATTTTATGAGGCTAATATTTCCCTGATAACAAAACAAAGACAGTACAAAAAAAAGGGAGTAATAGTCCATTGTTTTTCATGATTATAAATGCTAAATCTTCAATAAAATACTATCAATTAGAATCTGCATTATATAGAAGGAATTATGGACCATAACCAAGCAGTATTTATTTTAGGGAAATAAGGCTGGTTCAATGTTCAAAAATCCAACAATATAGTCCACAATGTTATCAGGCTAAAGGGTAATCATGTAATTACAATGTAGGAAAAGCATTTGATAAAATATGACACTAATTCATGATAAAACTCTCAGAAAAATTGGGGAAAATTGAGAAATATCCTCAAAGTGATAAAGTGTGTCTATTTTTAAAACCTATAGCTAACATTATAATTAATAATGAAAGACTGAATACTTTCTCCCTAAGATTGAAAATAAGGCAAGAATGCCCTCTCTGACTAATATTTAACACAGTACTGAAAGTTCTAGCCAATGAAATATGGTAAAAAGGAAATAAAAGACATAGATCAGAAAGGAATAAATGATACTGTTCCTATTTGCAGGTGACATAATTATCTATGTGGAAAACCACAAGGAATCTAGAAAAATACTCCTACAAACTAGTAAGTGAGTTCAGCAAGGTTTCAGGATACAAGGTAAGCATACTAAACTCTATAGTATTTCTATATACTACCAATGAACATATGGACACCAAAGTTAAATATAATACCATTTAGGGATGCCTGGGTGGCTCAGCAGTTGTGCATCGGCCTTTGGCTCAGGACGTGATTCTGTAATACTGGGATCGAGTCCCACATCAGGGTCCCTGCATGGAGCCTGCTTCTCCCTCTGCCTATGTCTCTGCCTCTCTCTCTCTCTCTCTGTCTCTCATGAATAAATAAATAAAATCTTAAAAAAATAATAATACAAATTACAGTTTTTTAAAAAATGAAATATTTAGATGTAAATCTAACAAAATATTTACAGGATTTATTTGCTGAAAATTATATAATACTGATGGAAGAAGAAAAGATGTAAATAAATGGAGAAAAATGCCATATTCATGGATTGGAAGACACAACAATGACGTCAGTTCTCAAACTCATATACAGGTTTAATGCAATTACTATCAAAACTACAGCAAGATTTTATATAGTTATAGATGGGGACTATTCTAAAAATTGTGTATAAGGGAAAGAGAACTAGAATAGCTAAAACCAGGTAAAGAGTACAGAGAATCTCTGTATTATTTCTTACAATATCATGTTGAATCTATAATTATCCCAGAATAAAAGGTTTAATTTATAGAAATTGGGAAAAACCCATAAAAGGAATGGTGGGGGGAAGGATGGCATCTGTATCTTCTGTGAAGTCTCAAGATTTATGCTATCCTTTAAATCCAGAACTATCCCAGGATCCCTTCCTATGGAGAGAAGCTGAGCCCTGCAGAGCAGAGGTTTTGCTTTGTGTTTCTCTTTAGAAGTGACAAACTTAAGTGTTGTTGAATCTACAAAGTAGTTTATTTTTGTTTTGTTTCCCTTACCTATGGTGATTTGTCTAGTACCAAGTTGCTATGGCTGAGGTCAAAGAGGTTTCTGCTCATGTACTCCTCTAGGATTTTGATAAAAACCTGCACAGCAAAGAAAACAATCAATGAAACTGAAAGGCAGCCTACAGAATGGCAAGTGACATCTGATAAAGGGTTAGTATCCAAATCTAGAAGAAATTCTCAGACTCAACACCCAAAAAACAAATAACCCAGTTAAGAAATGGGCAGAAGACCTGAATATTCACTTTTCCAAAAAAGATCCAGATGGCCAACAGACACATGAATAGATGCTCAACATCACTCATCATCAGGGAAATGTAAATCAAAACCACAATGAGATACCATTTCACTCCTGTCAGTAGGGCTAAAATTAACAACACAAGAAACAACAGGTGTTGGTGAGGATGCATAGAGAGGGGAACCCCCTTACACTTTTGGTGAGAATGCGTACTGGTGCAGCCATTCTGGAGAACAGTATGGAGGTTCCTTAAAATGTTAAAAGTAGAACTACCCTACATTCCAGCAATTGCACTATTAGGTATTTACTCAAAGAATACAAAAATACAAATTAGAAGGAATACATGCACCTCGATGTTCTTAGCAGCATTATCAGCAATAGCATAGGGAGAGCCCAAATGTCCATCAATTGAAGAATGGATAAGGAAGATGTAGGGTATGTGTGCATGTGCGTGTGTATCTATCTACACACACACAGTGGAACACTCAGCCATCAAAAGAATGAAATCTTGCCATTGCAATTACATGGATGGAGCTTGTGTATTATGCTCAGTGAAATAAGTCAGTCAGAGTAAGACAAATACCATATGGTTCCACTCATATGTGGAATTTAAGAAACAAAACAGATGAAGATAGGGGGAGAGGAGGATAGAGGGAAACAAGCCATATAAGGAAATACATTTTAAAAGAAATGTAGAAAAGGCCAGTTTACGCATCTCAATCAAAGTGGACAGGGAGCTAAGATTTGACTCATTTTCTGTTTTTAGTCCCAGGCTCTTTCAACGATACCATACTGTCTATCTTGAGAGGAAATAGCAGGTCATATACTATTGTTGGGTCAATATTTTTTCTTTTTCTTTTCTTTTTACAGATTTTTTAACTTATTTATTCATGAGAGAGAGAGAGAGAGAGAGAGAGGTAGAGGCAGAGAGAGAAGCGGGCTCCCTGGGGTCCTGGGATTATGACCTGAGCTGAAGGCAGACGCTTAAACAACTGAGCTACCCAGGCACCTGGGTCAACCTTATTTCTACTGCCTCACATTTGAGAATAATTCACTTAAAAACAATCAGATAAAATATATGTACAATCATTCATAATGGCATAAAAGTAACAAAGAAAGAAAAGAACAAAACAGAGAGAAACAAAGAAAGAGACAGCAGAAGACCCAGAACCAAGTCTCACCACTATTATAAATATTCTTATGACTCTAGTAAAATCCACTATCTTTGAGTGGGGCTCATGTCTTCATTTCCTACTGCAGGCACTCTTGCTTTAAGATCAAATGCAATAAAACAAATAGATGCAACTTGAAGAGTTAAAAGCACCAGAAGTAGGATACATCTATCATTAACTAATAATCGCTGCAAAGAGAGAAATCAAAGTACCATACTTTGAGTAAAAAATACATCTGCCTGAGCACGCCTATTCCAGATCATGCCTGAATTTCCACCTTTTTTACCTGCCTTCTAAAGCCTCTTAGCTGTAAATCTCAATAAAACCTTCAAAAGGCAATTTGGTAGAAAAATGTTTTAGCTAAATGCCTTTTGCAATGATATGTCAAAGAGGATTTAATTCCTTTTGCTTATGCTTCTCTCATCTTACAAGTATGTTGGATACCCAGATATTCCTTTCTGGATGGTTCCTCAGGCAGAACAGAATTGGCTTCCAGTTGATGATCAGTTTAACTCCTGTGCACACTAAAATGTATTTTCAAGAACTGCACTAATAAAAAAAAAGATGAAAGAAAGAAAGAAAGAAAAAAGTGGAAAAAAAGCTTTCAAGAATACGAGTTCTCAAGAAGTCCATTTCTCAAGAGTTCAAATCTGTTTTTATGAGCAAGATTTAATGGATGTGATACTGCACATCTCACTGTTTTTGCCACATTGCCCACAGCTGATAAGAACAAAATCATCAGTGATTAATCCAACAGAACCAATGTCAGGGTCCTGATAAATAATTTTGTAAAAACAGAATGTAGAAAGAGGTGAAATAAACCAGTGTGGGCTTATTAGGAGAAATGTACAAGGCAAAACTGGTACAGCTTAAGGTGGCTGCTAATAGAAATTAAGAAAATGATATTTAAAGATAATGAAAAGCTTCTGTTTCCTCATCTTTCTCCTTTGCCTTGGGCACACCTGTGCCTATGTCTAAAAGTTTTTATAATCTGTATTCTCCCTGAAAGAGTCATTTTTAAGAACATCAACCCAGAAATGTGGAAATGACTAAATGGCTGCTATGATTTGTTAATGGAATGGTAACGCTGAAGACTTTACAAAGATAGAATGAGCCAACTAGAGTATCAGAAAATGAACTCAAATGATAAAACCTTAGAACTATATGTTCTTCAAAATGGAGTGACATCACCTTGTCTTAACATCTCTCCAACTTTTTCCTGTTGCATGCCCTTCAAGTACCACCATTCCTCTAGGAACACAGAAAAGGTACATTTTTCCCTGTAATAAGGCAAAATGGATGTTGCTTCTTCTCACTAATTCCTTAATTTTACACAGTACAAGTCTGTTACCTCTTCACCTCTTCCTACATGGGAGCTTTTCAAGTATTTGAAAAGAGCTATCATCTTTCCGGGCTTTTTTTTTCTTCTGACAGCTGCATAAAAATACTAAAAAGAATGTATATACATTTTAATTAGACTACATAAAAAAGAATGAAAGAGGTTCACCAAAATAGAATGGAGAGGATATGGATTTTTTTCTTTTCTCTGTTTTCCAAATGTTTTCTAAGAGTTTGTGAAATTGGGCAGCCCGGGGGGCTCAGCGGTTTAGTGCCGCCTTCAGCCCAGGGTGTGATCCTGGAGACTCTGGATCCGGTCCCACTTCAGGCTCCCTGCATGGAGCCTGCTTCTCCCTCTACCTGTGTCTCTGCCTCTCTCTCTCTCTCTCTCTCTCTCTCTCTGTATGTGTGTGTGTGTCTCATGAATAAATAAAATCTTAAAAAAAAGAGTTTGTAAAATTGTTTAGGTAATGGGGAAAATATATGAAAATGAAAAAGACAGTATTATCTTTCCCCTTGGAAAAATATAAGTAGTAAGAGAAAAGATTCCATTTGCTGAATTTTGGCAAAAGAGATTGTTTAATGCATATTTCTCTTTATTTATAGGGTAAAACTGAGGCCAGGGAGGGTAAGGAATAGATCATAGTTACTTCTCTAGATGTGCAGTCATGGTCTTAAAAATAAGCCTTTTGATTCCCAGACTAGCATTCATTTTGTTACACTAAGTCATGTAGATTGCCTTAAAGCCCTAGTATTGCAGTTGTTTCAATTTCCTTAGCCCATCTGGTTGGTATTCCTTAGATTGCTTCTCTGGGTTCATCCTTTGGTGAATTAAAGAAACAGAATTGGGAGAGATTATGAAAAATTCCCTTTTTCCTATGTGTCTACTTTGCTTTGAGCATAACTGTGGAGATGTCTAATGGTTTTCACATTTGTGTTTTCTGGAAGAGTCATTAGTAAAAAACATCAAACCAGATATGTCAAAATGGCTGCCACGATGTGCTAATAGAAGGATAACATTAAAGACTATAAAGATAGAAGGTGGCAGTTAGTAAAACCTCTCATGTTTCTATTTTTGAGCTACAGATGCCATTTTAGTGCCCCTTGTCAAAAATGTCAAGCAATAGCCAAAGCATTTATCCAGTTCCCATTTGCTCTGACTCATCAACCAACCAGGTGTTTGAGCATCACATGTCCATCCTGATAAGACAGATGAATACAGAAATGAAACAGCCTGGATATAGAGTGATGTTACTAGTGCCTGGGTGGGAGTAAACCTAAGTAACATGCCCTATTCTGGTTCTACACTACCTGCCTTTGAGTTCCAGGGGCCCACAGTGATAACCTGCTGGATGGCACTCCTCTTCTTCATTGCTTCACTTCCAGTGCTTCCTGGAACCACTGCCCAGTAAGCTTTTGGCACTTTGCACTTTGTGTTAGGGTCTGCTTCTAGGAACATCCAATCTATCACAACTCCTTCTACATCTATGCACACACCTGAATACACATACCTAAGACCAGCATGTGTGTTATCGTGTACATCAGTTAGAAGTAATCCAGGTGCCAACTGGGAAATAAAGGTCTCATCTGTTCTTGAATGTGACTGAACAGGACCCTGTCTTGTGTCACAGTCCATTGGAATTTGACTAGGAGGCAAATGATTCATGGAAAGTGTTAAGCCCACTCATCTTGAGGGCACATCCCTGGTTATTACATCACCTCCTTCACAGGTGTGTTCTCCTCTGACTGTACTATGAAATCTCTCTATTTACCAACTTGGATGGAAGAGAAATGTAGTTTATCAAAACAGTCATTATAGCAGCCTCAGTGGAACTCACAGGAGCAAACATAGCAATAGGCCTTGTTTTACTAGATAGTGACACACTTCTCAGAGTATGTCACTTCATAGGCTATTTCTTCAAAGTTTCCTATTAAACACCTGAATTTATAAGATAAGTAAGCTGACTTACCATGAAAAGTCACTTTGCTAAATCAGTTCACAGGACATTACTAAAAATGTCTGAGTCTTCCAGATAAGGAAGATAAATTAACCTATGAAAACATCAACCTGTGTTGCCTTTGCTGCTTCCCGTGGCACTTTGGAATTTATTCCCTTGAGAGGAGAGTCTAAGAAACAGTACACAATTTTATTAAAGTATTGACTAACAACTTATGAAATTATAGAATGATGATCTGGAAGACTGTTATCCATGGGTGCTTGCTATTCCAAATCTTCAGCATCTATGGTGGGACACCAAACAATCTGATCAGCAGCAGGAAGCCTGGCAAGATAGAAAGGGATCCTGGGAATGGGTTTGGGGAAACCAGAGTGGTCATTGGGGCCTCAGAGGAAAGGCGCTTTACCATCCTATTACCGTATAGAAGTGTTTAAATATTTAATGACTAGTTTGACTGTTCTTGAGTACTAATTAAATATTCTGTGAGCAAAACCAGGGCGACTAGCCTCCAGCAGGTGCTCACCATTCTGCTTCTGGTTGCTGCCACAGAGTGAGAGCTGGAAAGTGTCAGAGACTGACAGATGCCAGGTAATCAAAGCCAGTTCCTTTGCCTTAAGAGAAGGTGCAGAGCTTCCATGGGCTCAGGCTGAGGCTGGAGTTTCTGTAACTACTCACTTATTAGCTCCACCCTTCCTTTTCCCTTCCTTGCTTCCCAATCTCACTAGTTTCTCCCAGAAGCACACAAATCCTGACACAAGGGTCTGACTCTTGCAGACCTGACATAATAAACTCTCTAAGCTGCAGTTATTATTTAGCTCCGAATATTATGGATTCCATTTCTTTTCCTTCCTTGACCTCTTATGAGGTCACTACACTAGTTCTTACTGATTGATACCGTAATGTTTATTTTTTATACAGAGCTTCTATTTCAATCCCAGAAGACATTATGTCTCCAAGTCTCAGAGTTCGGTTTTGAAAAAATCATCAATTCTCTGTCTATTGATTTAGCTATTTCTGCTCTGAATTGGTGATGCCAAATTCCATGCAAATGTAGAACTACCAGAAGCATGATTTCCTTCAGAGCAAAAGGCTCCCCTCTAATGCTGATATCTGAACATCTTTCATAGTTCTAGTACTACTACTGCTGATAAAAAATAAGAAGCTATCATGTTTTATGCATTATATCATTTAAGTCTCAGAAAAACACTTTAAAATGAGTATCATCAATTCCAAAGCACTTGAGGAAAACTGAGGCAGCAAGCATTAAGGAATTTTTCAAATATTGCTCTTCTACCATGTTGAAAAGCCAGGTTATGGGTTCCCAACTATTCAGTACCAAAAACTGCTTCAGATTCTACTGCTGATTGTGTCCCCCCAAGGCAAGTGTGGGATTGAGCTTCCTGCCATTGATGGGACAATGAGAGAGCCCAGGTTATTTTCTTCAATAGCTGAAAGTTCCCTGGACTCAGCTGAGCCCCACATCTTGCTTCCTGTTATCAAGACCCTTGTGAGAGCAGCCTGGGTGCATGCTGTCCATTTTCTGCCCTCCTGGGTTCTGCTCAGATATCCCCTGTCACCCAATTACATTATTCCTTCATGTAATCCCAATAGTCAGTTTTTTCATTATCCTTTTCTGAGATTCTTAAAAAGAAGGCTCACACAAAAGCATTTCTTGGCAATGTAAAATTTACTGAAGCGAGCATCTTAACAATTTATATAGAAAACAACTAATAGCTATAGGGGTCCTCTTCCTCTTTGAAATCCCCCCACACTCATTGCTCAGCTGGCTAACTCCCTTCTTTCCCAACATTATTAAAATTCTGTCTCATGTGCTGCATGTGGAACCTAGTCTGAAGCTGAATTCCATACTACAGTCACATATCAAAGGCTTTTTTTCAGAAGAGCCGGCCTTCTCCCACAAATTAATTTCTTGCATCTGTTGCTAAGAAGATAAATATTTCTTTCCTATGTAACTTGCATAAAGTTAAGGAAAGCTAACTAAATTGAGTAATGGAGCAACATTTACACCATCTTCCTGATCCCCAGAAAAAGCAGATGTGAGAGATGTATGGATTCTTGAAGCCAAGAGAAGGCCCTATCATCTCTTGAGGTGCCCCATATATTAAGCAAAATAAAGAAAGATCAAAATAGAGTTCAAAAACTAGTCAATCAAATGTGTTTATACTGAAAAAAGAAAAGGTCAACAACTTTAATATATGCACAAAGATATTATAATATAATGCTATTCACAGGACAGTCCTAGGATTTAGTTTTAGTTTAAAAAAAATTTGTCATGTATTACAAGTTTCTGTAGTGGTCTGATCATTAATTTTATTCTAAAGCTGTATGATGAATGTTTTTTATTGGTGCCAGGATATCTCTCTGAGTTTGATCTCATTTTAGAAAATGTCCAGTTCTAAATTTAAGACGCTCCATGAATCTGAAGGTCTGACTAAATGGACGTCCCTCTGCCTCACCTAATTCACTGTAATATGCCTTGGATAAGTATCAGCCAAAACAGAGAGACCTATTCTTATTTGAATAAAAGCATCCCTTACATATATACTAACTATTGTATGGGATCATATACACAAAAGAACATTAAGGGAAAACTATACTACCTTGATAAACAAATGGGGACACACATTCAAACAGACCAGTTGCTTTCAGAACTGCCCAAAAGCAATTAATCAGTCTGTCCAATTATTGATTTTATTCTGTTGTGTAAACAAATAAATCCTTCCCAATAGGTATACACTGTCTTGCTGTGTATACTACATGCATTTGAGGAATCACATTAATTTCAAATTAAAGAAGCACTCTCATCATATCATCCAAATTGTAGGATATCTTATGGTGGATGAGGTCCCATAAAACATTGAGTTACTTGACGAGAAAATGTCACAGAAAAAACAAAACAATTGCAATTCTAAGTCATCCTAAATGTAGCTCCTCTTAAAAGGAAATTAAAGTACACTCAAGTTTGTAGTTTCCACTAGAAACAGTAGGTAGCATCAATGCCTTATCAATGAGAAATTTAAAAGAGAAAGAGCCATCCCTTTATTCACAATAAGCTTGGAATGGTAGCACTTGTTAGGTGAATAGGTATCATCTAGCAATGGAATGTGGTAGAGAGACTCTGAAGATAATGGGTACCAATTCCTTCCTGCTCAAGCTGAACCTCAATTCAAGAAAAGGGACCTAATTCCCCTTCCCTCAAAACTAAGTTGACCTTCCAAATTTCTTGACCAATAGAATGCTGTAAAGTGACATTGTGAACTTCTGAGACTAGATCTTTTGAAGAGTTTACCTGGGCCTCTTGGATGCTCCCTCTCTGAACTTAGCTTCCATGTTGTTAAAGGCCCAAACCACACAGACAGACAACTTGTTGGGTTTCCAGCCAACAGTCCAACAGTTCCAGATTAGCTCCCAATCAACAGCTAGCATCAAACATCGACCATATGAGCAAACCATCTTGGGCATCTGGCCCAACCAAACCTTCAGATAACTGCTTCCAGATGTGCCATCTGACCACAACTGGATGAAAGATCCAAAGTAAGAACCACCCAATTGAGTCAAGTCAACCCACAGAATCATAAGACATACTAATACGTGGTCAGGTTACATTGTAGTTTTAAGCCAGTAAATTACAATGTGGTTTGTTACATAGTAGTAAGAAGGGAAGAGGAAAGAGGAGGAAAGCAAAAAAGAAGTTTCTGGAAGGTCTATCAAATTACACATAGAAAATCTACCTTGCTCCTACAAAATTTGCATATCAAGAGAGAGGATCTAACCAAGGGATGTGTGTTTTGAAAAAAATTCCCAGAGTCAGTGACTTTTTGACATAGCCCAATTAATGTGGGACAGGGTTGCTACTTGCAAACATATGGTATTTAAATTTTGACACTCTCTCTTTAAATGAATAGGTCAATCTGCTAATTTTTGAAAATATTTATTTGAGAGAGAGCAAACGTGCATTTATGCACATTGGGAGAAGGCCAGAAGGAGAGAATCTTTAAGCAGACTCCCCACTGAGTGTGGAGACCCCTGTGGGGCTAGATCTCATAACCCTGAGATCATAGACCTGAGCTGAAATCAAGAGTTGGAAGTTTAACTGATTGAGCCACCTAGGTGCCCTCAATCTGCTAATTTTATAAATAAGAGACTATAAGAGATGGTAAGTGATTCTATGAGGATAGATATTCAACTGGTATAGCATCAAAGTGATTTTTGAGTCATTGAGTCTAATCTTTAGTTTATCCCATGAAATATTACCTCTTGAAATAAACTCTAAATTTGAGAGCTGAAGCCTTCAAGTGCTTGGTCTGAACCCTTACATCTTTTCATTGTTATGCTTTTCATTTGAAAAATTCCATTTTGAATTATTTAGAGGAGTAACATTTAAAAAGAAAAATGAATTGCTATCTCATTCTTTTATATCATGTATAATAGGTGATATATCTTTATTTACTTAAATTTTGTTATTATTTTTGGTTTAGATTAACAGGGGCTGGCAAACTTTTTCTAGAAAGGACCAGAGAAAATATTTTAGGGTTACACAAGGCCTCTGTTATACAGTTGTCATTGTCGTTGTTGTCTTCTTCTTCTTCTTCTTCTCCTCCTTTTGCAAGCTTTTAGGAACGTAAACAACATTATTAGCTCTGGAATATACAAAACGAGGTTATGGAGGTATTCAGATCATGTGCTCCAGATTGCCACTCTCAGGGTTAGAAAAAGAGTTTACACACAGAATATACAATTAGCATGAGAAATTTATAGTGTTAGATGAACAAAATGAAATACTGTGGGCTGAATATTATTTTGACAATGCTGGCTGAAACAAATTTAAGCAAGTTTCTTTTTTGCAAGACTTTTTAGTGCCTTCGCTATGTGAATATGAACTGCAAATCATCTAGAGATGGATGTAGTGTTCAACATTTCTGAAACACATGATTAACTTTAGAGATATCATTTGTAACATTATCTTTTGTTAAGATTTTATTTATTTATTCATAAGACAGAGAGAGAGAGAGAGAGAGAGAGAGAGGCAGAGACATAGGCAGAGGGAGAAGCAGGCTCCCCACGGGGAGCCTGATGCTGGACTCGATCCCAGGACTGCAGGATCAATGCCATGAGCCAAAGGCAGACACTCAACCTCTGAGCCACCCAGGTGTCCCATCATTTGTGGTACATTTAAGGGAATAGTGCTTTCCATAAAACTCTTCTGGAAACATACATGTAGTCTAACGGAATAAAAGGTGAATTCTAAGAAAATTATTGAGGGCTAGTCTTAACTAATGAGAAGGTTGAAATACCAACTTCCTTTTTGTCCAGCAAACAGGGGATTCTGGTACTGAAGCACTGGTTATAATTGTTTGCCTGTTGATGTTTAGTTCCTGAAATCATTCTAGATTAAGTGCCTGTTGTACATTCCCTATAAAGCCTGCCTTTTCACAGGAAAGCCTTCTAAAAGATATCTGCCAATTTCCCATAGATGGCAGGCAGATGTTTAGGTCAGACCAAAATAGCAGCATCTACACTCAAGAATGGACTGCCTGCTCAGAAAATTACCTGTCTGGCCAGGAAGTTGCTAAGAGCAAAGTCGTAATTTTCCTTTCATTTGTTGTTGTTGTTGTTGTTTTTAATGTGTCTGACAGCTTCAAAATAGAAACTAATAAGAATGTTAATTTCCCCCTAATGTGATAAAAGTCTTGATAAAAGAGGAACTAAAATGATTGGTTCATATGTGAGTGAAATTTTGGTGACCTCCATTTTTGTCGCCCATGGCATTTTTTAATCCTTTTTTTGGGGTCACTAATATTTTACCCTATGAACAAAACTTTCATTTCTGTATATTTTTTTTTATTGGAGTTCTATTTGCCAACATATAGTATAACACTCAATTTCTTTGCAGCTCTTCATTTTGTCACCTGAGCTTCAGGTTAGTGTCATAGAAAGAATGTGGGTTCATGTTGCCACTCAGTTATGCATTAATTATGTGACTTTAGGGAACTCATTTAACTCCACTGGACCCCAGGTAGCTGTTTGTGAAATTTTTAGAAAAATTAAAATGACACATAAAAATTAAATGGCATAACATAGATAGAGTTTTTATCAGGTGATATACATGGTACATGATTAAAATTATTTACTTTCTTTGCTTTATTTTTTCCTTTCCCGTTGTCTAATTAACTCTCAGTTCTAGGCTTGCACAACACCACACACTTTGAAGAACACAAAAAAACTCACTAATCATGAGCCCACGATCTGAGATGATAAGCGGAGGCAGCTGTGGCTCTAGAGGGTCAGCTTTCTACATTCACAAGGATGTACCAGAGCTATGGAAGAAGATCCAGAGATTAGTAATCCTGGTGAGAGGCTGAGTTTCAAAACAGTAAGTAGTAGATTGGTTTCTGCCAAGCAACTTTTTCATGGATGTGACTATTTTTGTGAGCTGTGCAGTGTCTTAAAGCCTTTCTACAATCTAAAAGCCTTCCCTACATTTTCTTGTCATTCAGGCACACCTGCCAATTTCCATGATAGGAAGGCAGCAGAATATATACAGTTAAGATACTTTCCTATGCTTGTTTTAGCAATTCTGTGGTGCATGTTTTGAATTTATAGTTTTTTATATCTCTAACTTGATAAAAAGCTCGCCCAAGAAATGCAAAGTGCCTAAATAGCCATCAATGTGCTTCTAAGAATATGGTTTCTCTATAGTTAACTGATTTTCAGTGGCCATTGCTGAGCAACAGTTGACCAGAACCAATTCCAGAAAAGATAAGAACTTGAGCAATTCAATTGTTATGGGGGGAAAAATATTTCAAAGAACTACCTTCCCAAAAAGGTATCTAACCACAGCTGGTTTCCCAGGTGATTTTTACTAAACCTTTAAAGAATAGATCATCCTAATGTTTATTACTTTAAATTATCTCAAAGCACAGAAAAAAACCTGAACGTTCAAACTTCTTTTTTCTTTGAAAATATTATAGCATTGCCACACAAACCTGACAAAGTTAGTACAATAAAAGAAAACTCCAGATTACTCGCATAATGAGAAGCAATATAAGAAGCCGAACAAAATAGTATAAAGCAAAATGCTTCAGTATACTTTAAAAAAAAAAAAAAAAAGACTACCCAGGTAGGATTCAATACAAAAAATGCAAGAAGATATCAATATCAAACCAAAACTGAACATTCATCATCATATATTCTATAAAGGTCTTTAATAAGAACCAAAATCCACTCTTGATTTTAAAATAAAAACACAATAAAGTAGGAATAAAATAATGGTGTGAAATATAAATGATGATAACCCAACTCAGCACTAGGTTTATTAGGGAAACATGATGAAGCATCTTCACTAATGTTAGAAATAAATAAGGATGCTACTGTCACCATTATCACTTAATGTTGCTCTAGAAATATCAACCAATACAATAAACAAAGTAAAGACAAAATTATAGTGAAGAAACAAGAAATGAAATGCCTATGTGCAGATGTTAATATGGAAAATTACGAAGAATATAATTAAAAACTGCCACAGTTTGAGAATTCAAAAATTATCTGGGCACAGAAGTAATACACAGAAATCAGTGGCTTCCATTCACTCAAACAATCAGAAGATACAGTGGAATAAGAGATACCATGTAGAGTAGCAACCAAAAATATGCATCATTAAATTTAACAAAAATATACACAATCTGTAAGGAAAAAAATTGCAACACTAATGAGATACAAAAAAAGGAGATTAAAAAATGGAAAGAAATCCTATATTCTTAGCATCCTATGATATTAAGCACTTTGGGGCTGGCTATGAATTGAAGGTGATCCAGAGAAAAAGCTGAATAGTATTCTAATTGGAACTGGGTAAACTCACTCTAAACTTCGTATGGGAAAATATCCAAGGAAAAATAACGTTGAGATTTGGGAACACAATTATATCTTGGAACGTTAAGGAGAGAGATCCAGAACTAGCAAATGTTGAAGCATATTATATAGCCATAGTAATTTTAGGAGTGTGATACTGACACATGAATAAGACAGGAATACTTGAAGTCCAGAAATATCTATATACACATGGCAATTAAATATGCAATAAAGATAACATTTAAATTGCAGGAGTGGAGAAAGGAAGCTTATTCAACAAATATATTGGAAGAGCTTAATAGCCTTCTGGGAAAAAATAAAAAATTTTATACCTTAAACTCCATACCTTAAACTTTAAAATAAAACAAATTTCAGGACACCTTGGTGGCTCAGTTGAGCACTGGACTCTTAATTTTGGCTCAGGTCATGATGTCATGGTCATGAGATGGAGCTCAGCTCCATGCTCAGTGGGAAGCCTGCTTAAGACTCTCTCCTTGCCTCTTTCTCTGCCTTCCCTCCACTCACTCTCTCTTTCTCTCTCCAAAGATAAATAAATAAATAAATAAATAAATAAATAAATAAATAAATAATCTATCTTTTGAAATAAAACAAATTTCAGATCAATTTACAAAAACCTTTATTATAAAAATAAAAAAAATTACTGGAAGAAAACAAAAATATTTTTAAATATAATTTTGAGGTGGACAAGACTCTTTGGTGCAATAAAATATGCAGACTGCTTTAAAAGGAAGGTAATTAAACTACATTAAGTTTCTTTTCTTTAATTTTATCTAAAAGCACTATATATAAAGTAAAAAGTCATAAAACAAAATTGTAAAATGTGTTTGTGGCTAATCTCACAGAAAATTAATTCCCTTAACATACAAAGAGTTTCTATAAATCAACTTAATAAGAACAACAACCCAACAGAAAAGGTAAACAAAGGATATGACATAGAGTTCATTTAAAAAGTTTAAAATACAGTAAAAAAATGTTAATTAACTTCAATTATTACGGAAAAGCTCCATATTAAACTTTGGCAGTAAAATGAACAGATTAGGAAAGATTATAAAGTTTGAAAACAGATTATGTGTATCATCATGAAGAAAGTCCCTGTCTTTCATTGCCAGTAAAAGCATAAATTGGAACAACCTCTATATACAGCTACTTAAAAGATGTATCAGAATTAAAAATGTAAATACCCTTTGAAATAACAATTCACTTTCTAGGAATCTAATCTATACATACAAAGGCGCAAACTGATAGATAATCAGTTTCATCCCTTGGAGCATTGCTTGTAGCTGAAAAATATTTAAATTACCTATGGCCTATTAACAAGGACAAGTAAATAACTTAGGGGCTAATATGCAATAAAATACTACCTAGTCATTAAAAAATAAAACTAGGAGATCTGTTTGAGGTAATATGGAGAGATAACCTTTAAGAATATCAAAATGCAGAATTGGATGGACAATATGTACTATTTGTGTGATTACAGAAAAAGAACAGAGATTACCCCAGAAGGATACACAGACTGGTAGTTGCTATTGCTTCCAAGGAGGGCAACCCCAAAGCTCCAGAACAAAGAAGGCAACTGACAGTGATCCTCTTCACTGCCTTTGATCCCTTTTCACCCACTTTTATTGAACATGTCAATTTCTCTTAACTAGGACTAATATGGTCTTTGCTTTTCTGTTTTTTACCTCTCATTTTCCTTTCTTGTTTGGGCGTGATTTATGAAAAGAAGGAAGATACATGGCAATTTTATGCTGTCTTTTGCAAACCAGAATTTTCTATTCCTTTTTTTTTTTTTTGCCTTTTGAATTTTTAACCATATACATCTATTACCTATTAAACATAAGGAGAAGTAGAGCTAGAGTGTATTATGCTAAGTGAAATAAGTCAATTAGAGAAAGACAAATACCATATGATTTCACTTGTGTGGAATTTAAGAAACAAAACAGATGAACAAGGGGAAGGGGGAAAAGAAAGAGAGGAGGTAAACCATTATTAAGAGAGACTCTTAACAATAGATGAAAATTGAGGGTTGCTGGAGGGGATTTGGGTGGGGGATGGGCTAGATGGGGAATGGGTATTAAAGAGGGTACTTGTGATGAGCACTCATGTTATATGTACGTGATGAATCACTAAATTCTACTTCTTTTTAAAAAATATTTTATTTATTTATTTGAGAGAGAGCAAGACAGCACAAGCAGGGTGGAGCAGCAGAGGAAGAGGTTCTCAGAGCAGGCTCCCCACTGAGCAGGGAGCACGATGCAGGGCTAGAGTCCAGGATCCTGAGATCAAGACCTGAGCTGAAGACAAGATGCTTAACTGACTGAGCCACCCAGGCACCCTAAATTCTACTCCTGAAACCAATATTACACTATATGTTTACTAACAGCAGTATAAATAAAAAATTGAAAAAAAATAACTAGAAGTCTGGGTGTTATACTATATGTTGGCAAATTCAAGTTAAGTTAAAAAAATAAGTAAAAGTAATTAAAAGAAAACAAGATTAGCAAAAGTCAAATGTTTAATTTTGGTTAAAGCGCTTGCCTAATTTTGGGTCACTGTTATGAAATGTTATGATCTAACAAAGTCCTAGGATCCGGGATTCACCATATGGAACAGAGGAAGAGAAGGAGGGGGTAGTCTGTGGAATTCATCCTGTTTTCACTTTAGTAAGAGTGGGTTTTTTTTTCAGGTTTATATACTAGTGTTTTGAGCAGATTTCAATAAAAGTGGATTCTGCTGCTAGTAAGTATATAAACTGTCCCTGTAGTTTATGGCACCATGGATGCACTTTTACATAATTGGTTACCCTACATTTAAGATACTGAGCCTAAAGTATAATTTTACTATTCCAAATTATTTTCATGGTTTGTAGTTGTTATGTGTTTATTATTTACACCTATTTTTGATGGTTCTTAGAGTCACTTAATACTGAGCCCTTGATTGAGAGAGTATCTACTCTGCTTGTCAGTTTATTTGCTATTGTGATTTCTTTGAATGCCTTCTGATGAAATTGGGAAGTTTCCTTTATAATGCCTAAATTCTGGTGGAGAATCCTTGATCCAACTGGATACCCAATACAGCCATATGTTGTAGTTTCCTGTCTCCATACTTTCTTGGTATTTGGCTTGGTTGCCAGAGTAAGTAGGTATACATTTACTTTATATTTATATAGGACAACCAGCATTTTATGAATTGCTATGTTCTGGGGTATCATGTCAAGCAGATAATTCTTAAGTCAATGTGGAGATATAATTTGTAGTTTCAACCAAAGAGTGAGTATTATGAAGTAGGTCGCCAATCAGAACCTAAGAAATGAATAAAAATTCACTCTGAATTTATATATTTTCTAGTTGCTAGTTTATAATCCTCTAATAGGCATGAAATCCGGAACCACACAGGGAAGCTGAGGGCAAAATGGGGTTTGTAGATAAAGCTCTTCTGTTTCCTCATCAAATGCTGAAGGCCTCAGGTTTGGTGTTGCAGGTGAGGAACAAAAAGAGTGGGCAGATGAGATGTCATTTCTCCTCCTTTCTAGTCTATGCTGCTATTAGTTCTGGCATTCACCATCTATGCATTGTAGATGGGAAGCATGTCATAAGTGACTATACTCTCCATTAACTGGGAAGATAAATAAACAAAAAGCAAAATAAAACCAGAGCTGATAAATCTTGTATTTACTTCAAAATCCTTGGTGCCAGTGTTTCAAATAAAATATTTCTTTATCCCACTTCTTTCAATAGACATCTTTTAGGTATTCACCTTACCAGGTAGGAATTGTGCTGGGCACTGGGGACCAAATGATTGAATGCGTTATGATCTTTATCTTCTAGTCTAATAATGAGAACAGTCATGGAAACCAATCACAAGAAAAGCCCTAATGTTTTTTTTCTGGACATGGTGGCACAAGGTGGGGTGAGATGGAATCTAGAGCCTGGGTGTGGTGAGAGAAAGTTTCCCAAATAAAATATATTCGCTGCACTTGAGTGATAATCGGACTTAGGATACAGAGAAGCATCTCCAGCCATGGCTAAACAACAACAGAGACTCTGATTATCAAATTGGACAAAGACATATAGGAAGTATGTGCAGGAGTAACAGGAAGTGAGGTCAGAGAGAGGTGGGACTAGATTGGAATCTCTGGCCAGGTTTGCGCCACTTATAATAGGAAGTTAAAGAAGCTTGTGGGGTCGACTTTTCTTCCTCTCCTACTGAAAAACATTGAGGAAAAATAGCAGGGGTTCATTGTCCCCCAGATTACTCTGTACTCAGCACTCATTGCATTGCTGAAATCCTCTGACATGTGCATACCTATCAACCTAAAGTTACATCAGTTTTAAATTCTATAGCTAATATCAGGATAGCACAGGAGATAAGGAGGTGGGGGGAGATAATGGGATAGAGAGAGAGAGAGAGAGAGAGAGAGTATGTCATCTCATATGACCATTTTTATCATCACCTGAGATACCAACTTAGGAGCTTTAGATCTGATGAGGAATCTGCAGATTCAGAAATGCTGTGTCTGCAAATTCAACCTTGCACTCAGCTTTGCTGTGACTCTGGGCTTCACACATACTTGGTGATTGTAAAGCAACAACTGAAAAACCTATAAAGAAATAAATTTTATTTACCTCTAATTTTCTGATTTTCAGTCTACATAACAATATTCATTCTGGCCGAAACTGCTGAGCACTACAAATTATATTTTTGTAGATCATCTTTTTAAAAACTATACATTCAGCATTTTTATCTTATAATCCACCCAACGTAAGTACTGTCATCTTTGCAAGTCTCAGTTTTAACCACTATTTCTCAAAATCTGTAAATCCACTCATGGGGGTGGATTTACTTAGCCAAACATCCATGTGATATGAGCATGTTTATATATATGTGCATGGATTGTGCATTATCCTTTATTGGCATTCTCAGCACTCAGAAAAGGGATCTTTTGCACAGAGTAGGAATTTAAGAAGTTGAAAAAATGAAGCACATGGTGTTCCCAGTAAAAATAGGTATTGAATTAAATATATATAACCATCTGGATCCAGAATTAGCCATCCAGGGTAGACACCTACATGCTATCATCCCACCACCTGCAGTGAGGAGAAGGACACTTGGAGACTATCCAAATCAGTTTCCAAATTCCTAAGCAGAATAAAAACAGAAGTATATTTTGTCAGGCTGAAAAATGTCATTTTTGAAAACCATAACTGTGGGCTGCATTTTCCCAACAAATTATAGTAGACATCCAGAGGCATCTGATTGTGTCTTTATTAAACATAAGGACATTACAAGAAAAAAGGCAAGTGAACCATTGTATAGTTCTCTCCAGGTACTCTAGTCACACCTCCAGCAAGTCTAGAAACCAACCGACTTAGAAAAGTCCAGCCAAGTGACCCCTTGAGAAGTGATTAGGGATGGCCAATAACTGTCTCTGAAGAGTTCTGCTGAGCTCAGCTAATGAGATTTTGCTTGGAATTACAATCAAATTTAAGTCTCTCCATTAAGAGATAAAGATGCTAATGTATCTTAAACTCATCTTTTCTCCCTCCCCTCTGCTACCCTGGCCAAGATTCCTTTAAGGTAATGGGAATGAGTCAATGTTTACTGCTTCAGGTGCTGAGTTCAGACAAAATTCTTTTTTCCTTTGTTCATGAGGGTGCTTTCATATTTGGAAAGAGCACTATCGGAAAAAGCAGAATTAGCTTTTAATTCTTTTTAATAATAAGCTAATTATCTTTCTTCCTACCTGTGAAGAGTGTCTTCTTATTCTATGTCACTCGTAGACTCTGGTGCAAAATTCACGGGATGATAGAATCATTGCCTTCCTTCCTCATGTTCTGTCTTATCTGTAAAATGTTACTGAAATGATAGGAAAAAACTAAAATCATAAAATGACCTCCTTCACTTTATTATTTTATAATGCTGCTATGATATACTATAGTATATGTAGTTACTATAGCCAATTATAAATTTCCAAAGGGTATCTTAATTAAGAAGAAAATGTCCTTCTTTTCCATATCAATTATAAATAAGAAATGCTTGCAATGAGTGTGAGTAAAAACAACTTGTCAAAAACTAGTGTTAAAGCTTAAAAGCTTTACATGCCTTCATACAAATACAAATTCTTTATAGTAGAGTCCATCTGAAGACTTACTCTATAGTCATTAAAATAATGTGAAGGGAAACCTGGGTGGCTTAGTTGGTTGAACATCTGAGTCTTGATTTCAGCTTAGGTCATTATCTCCAGAATCTTGATATGGAGCCTTCTTTCTGGCTCTGCACTCAGTGAGGAGTCTGCTTGAGATTCCTTCTCTCCTCTCTTTGCCTCTCCCCACTCCTGAACTCTCTATCTTGCTCTAAAATGATTAAATAAATCTTAAAAAAAATATGAAAAGTTTAAAGTTATTGCCTACGGTGAGTAATATCTCTATCTTCTTTTTTAGGATTTTATTTATTTATTCACGAGAGACAGAGGAGGGCAGAGACATAGGCAGAGGGAGGAGAAGCAGACTCCACACAGAGAACCTGATGCAGGACTCAATCCCAAGACTCCGGGATCATACCCTGAGCCGAAGGCAGATGCTCAACCACTGAGCCACCCAGGTGTCCCTCTATCTTCTTTTTTATTTAAAAAATATTTCTCAACCTATGGTGATGTATATGGACCAAGTAATTTAATTAGGAAGTATCATCTCAGAGAAAAGAAACCCTTCAATTTTGGAAATTTCCAGCTGTATTAGCATGTTTCCATTATCATACAGTAGGACATGTGGTTAACTGTTATAGGTAATATTTATTGTTTATTGTGTGGCAGATCTTGTCCTAGGTATTGTACAAGCATTATTGTGTTTATTTTCACATCAACCTGGTACTCTGATTATTCTGCCCATTCTACAGATGATGATATTGAGACACAAAGGTTTGAAAAATCTGTAACAGTTCTCAAGGACAATTCTCAGCAAGTGGCCATGCTGAATGACCTAGTCTCTGGCTCCTGCCTGTGCTCTGATCCAGTTGAATATACCATCTCTGTTTCAAATGCAGCCTTGCTAAGGAATGGCTTACAGCATGAGTATTGGTCAACTTTTCAGAATGATGTAAAGAATATCTTGGAGGATGAGGCAAATGGTTTCAGGACTCTAGGTTTCTCATACCATCAAAATATATGCACCTTTTCAAAACTAAGGACATAAGGTTTCTAATTCTTTATTTTGTTTGAGAGAGTATATTTTTAAAATACCCATCCATTATTACTATGTTGCCTAAGAGAAAAACATTTAATATCAAAATGTTAGAAAGATATAATATCAGAGTACATTTACTTTTATGGAAATTTCACTACACTGACCTTTTATTTAATTTTTTTCTCAATGGATTAGGAAAAAAAAGTCATCAGTTTAGCATTAGTCCATATATCCATTTCCAAAAACTTCTGATTTAGGTTATATAGTATATATTGTCTTTTGCCGTCCTCCTTCTTAGCATTTTTCCTATTCTTCCTCCTCCTCTCCCAACTCCCCATCCCTCCCTTCCTCTTTCTGTCCCTCCTCCTCCTCATGCCTCCCCTTTCTTCCCCCTCCTCCTCCCTATCTTCCTTCTCCTTTTTTCCTCCTCCTTCTCCCTCTACCTTCTTCCACTCCCCCTTCTTCTTCTTCCTTCTCTTTCTTTTCTTCCTCATTTGTTGACTAGTGATGGTCTTCAAGAATGTGGTCAAAGAGAATCCAACAGGAAGAAACAAAGGATCAAAGCCTAGAAAACGTACATGCTGAGTAATCATTCTGTGGATACTTAAAAATTAGTAATAGTGGATAGTCAGTAACTCAAGTAACTTTCCTCACCACAGAATCAGTAGTATCAAATATTTTGCTATCCCTATGATACCTCTTTGGCTCCTTCTGCTTTTTATCTTCTTATGTGCAGGGTTTTTTCTGCCCTTCCCAAACTCAAACTCATCCCAATTTCTAAATAACTTTTCTGAAATCAGTTCCTTCACCACAATTCACCATCTGGAACATACCCTGTCACTGCCTCCCATTTGCCTTCTGCTCTGACCCTCCTTGCCTCTCATTAGGGATAACTCTGAGGCATAGGCAAACACCACTTTCCAGAGTTTCTCAATGAGATTAAGCTCCAGCTGCCTCCAGTAGTAATTTATTTTTTAACCCATGCCTTCTCAGTTTCCTTCCCCCATCTCCCATCCCTCAGTTTTTCCTGGGGTTACTTTCCCAGTAAACTACTTGCTTTTGAATCCTTATCTCAGGATGTGCTTCTGGGGGAAGGACAACTAAGATACCATCATAACTTATTTCAGAGTGATATTGGCCATTACTAAAATCATATCCTAAGAAAATGAGTCCTATGGCAAAAGAACTTTATAAAAGTACAACAAAATAGGGTGTCTAGGTAGCTCAGTCAGTTAAGCATCTGACTCTTGATTTTGGCTCAGGTCATGATCTTGTGGTCATGAGATCAAGCCCCATGTTGGGCTCTGCACTCACCACTGTGACGGATTCTGCTTGAGGTTCTCTCTCCCTCTCTCTTGGCCCCTCCCTTTCACCTCGAATAAATAAATAAATCTTACAAAAATAAAAGTAAAACAAAGAGACTGCCTTCCTAGAAGAACTAAACAGAAGTCTATGAAACAGGCTGAGATTCACCCTGGCCTTCAGGCTGCTCTTATAAGTCATTGCTCTTTGCTGAGTCACTTACCATTACTTCTTGATGTTGTTTCATTTCAGACATTACACAAAGAACCAGTTTGAGAACACTGAATTTACACCACGTATTGGCTGATGTGAAACACTCCAACTGTGCTAAGATGGCCCTACAAAGTTAACAAGGCTTTCAAAAGTCTGGTAGCTGTGAATATAAAGGAATGCTTAAAACTTTCCAATTCTCTGCTGAGTGACTCATAAAAGGCCTTCCACAAGCTTTAATTCACTGCCCTCCAAGAATGAATTTTCATGATGGATAGAAGCCATCTTGATCTACAACACTGTTTTTTTCTGCTATCATGGGCAAAGTGGGTATCCCACCTCTGGATATAGTTGGTTTTGCAAGAACTTAAATTACAATGCCCCCATTAACATTCACTGCTGTTTTGTGAATAGCATATTCAAGATTTTTTGCCCACTTGAAACTGGATGCATCCATCAAAAATTCACCTTGGGTTGCTAAGTTTGAAAAGGCCATGCAATGCCTCATCTTCTTTGATTTTTTTTTCTTTGATTTTTGAACTACATAAAATAACTGTGAGATAGTTCAACTAGAGTAACAGAATCCCCAAAGAGCGAGAGAAGCAAATCTTCCTTTTTCTCTTGGTCAGTATTACTCAGTTTGGATTTTCTCCTACAATTTTTAAAATATAATCCATTTCATCTAGCTGTAAAGACTAATATCCCATTCAAAACAATTCCATTTCTTGTCATTTTTCCCCACTTTATTGACCACTGAGCAACTCATTATCTACTGACCTGAATCTTAAAATGAAGGATTGCCATTTCAATAGTCACTTTTGGTAAGAAATTGAGTAAAACAAGTGATTCAACATGCCAAATCTATAATAATATTGGAGGGATGTGCTAACATGGCGCCAACTAGAAACCGTAGCTTCTTAAGTTAAAGACAAAAGGACTGAACTGTCCTCTAACCCAGATGTGCTTTTACTATTGGAAAGCTGCTTTGACACCAACTTGATTCAGTCATTGTGCTTTCTCTTTTGCATATTGTTTTAGATGGAAATTCACAAGTGATGATAAGAAGCTACTCAAGAACAATTTAAGAGTAGATAACTCAAAATGGGGTGGTAAAAAGAACGGCTACATTATTGCTTCGCATCTTAGTAAACCATTTCCCACAATTGTTCTAAACTCAAATTGGTCACTTATGACAAATAAGCAGTACTTTGAACAAGTTTTGTTCTTCTTTCTGAAACTCTAACATTTGAGGTTGTGATGAGCTAAATAGAGTCTCTGACTCAAGGCAAAATTGCCTTCTGTTAGCCTTGACATTAGAGCAGTTGGAGGAAGGAGGCTTCATGTTCTGAACTTGTCAGAGGAAGAAAACAAACCACTTAAATATATGACTAGTTACCAGCTAGAACCTGTTATAATAAGCACACAATCTTTTGTGAAAATCAATTAAGTGCAAGGCATTTTAATTCTCTTTCTCTAATTCTCATGGCAACCAAGCAAGTAGGGGTTATTATCACTCAGTATTAGATAAAAGTCAAGACTCCAAGAGGTTACATGTGCCCCAAATCCAATAGTAAATAAATACTGGAGTTAATATATGAAATCAAGTCTTATTGATTCTGAAACCTGTGCCCAACCCTACCACTAACCTACTGTTTTCTGGCTTTACTTTGTAGCAAACTTTATTTAATGAAATGGAATTTACCTGGACCCCTGAGATGTTAGGGAGATAAAAGAGGAGTATTTTTGTTGAATTGGGAGTGGAAAGCCTGGAGCCATACTGCAGATTCCTTCCCCATTATTTCCCAAGTCCTCTCTGCAACAGCCCCACAGGGATTAATGGAAAGTCAGGACTCTGTCAAAGCCCTGTGTTAGCCCTGTTATTGCAGCAACGCCTCCACCACCACCATAAACATGAGCATCCTCATCCATGTCAGGGATGACACATAGATACTCCCAAGTCGACCTCACTGCACCTTCAAAATAAATGGAACTTTCTTTTCCTCCCCCTGCCATGAGCCTTAAAGTCATAAATCTCTGTGGAATAATGGGGTCATTTCATTACAATTTAATTGTAATTTCTGCATCTAGAATGTTAGAGAAGAAGGGTAATAATAGACCACAGAAACACCATAGTTAAGAAAAAGACAAGAGAAGGATCTCATCTAACAAACATGGGTACCAGACCTGAAAAGGGGACACAATTTCCATTTTCGAATATTTTATCCCCACACATAATATATATATACTACATGTATTTCAAAGCAGAGTCCCTTTGCACGCAAATATAAAAAGCCAAATCAAACTCCCCTGTGTTTCTTTATGCATTAAGTAAGAAATTAGAAAAACTATCCACTAAGGAATCTCCCCTGGCAATGTGGCTCAGGGCAGAATGATGTTATTTAAAATTCTTCTCTCATTAGAAGGGAAAGGAGTTTGCTTCTTGCGAGTTTGTGTGTATTTATACCAGAGCTCAACTGGCATTTTCATCGTGGTGTTTATGAACCGTCATGCGGTTCCACTGCAGTTTCTGACACACTCATTAATTTGTTCCCAGCGGCGATTCATTACCAGCATCACAGGCAAAACAGGCGCCCTCCGCGGGCTCGCGGGCCCGCCCGGAGTCGAGCAGCAGCCGGCGCGTCCTCCCCGCAGCAGGCCCGAGGCGGAGCCCGAAGGCAGGCGCCGGGCCTCGCCGCCTCTGAGCCGCGTCCGCAGCGGCCGGGAGCAGCGACTCCTCGGAGAGGCCCGGCTCGCGCGGTCTCGGTTCTCGGTGACGCGCCTCCTGCCGTCAGCCGGCCTCGGACCGCTTCAGACTTGGGGCCCAGGGAGGCCTTAGGAACTGTCCGTTCTCCGGGCTGTGGGTCTGCTCCCTGTGCTGACCCCTCGTGACCTGGGGGGTCTGAGCTCGGGGTTTGGCTCTGCCGAAGCCTCCTCTGAGAGCTCTCGGGAAGCCGAGATTCCCCCAGGACAGAGGCCTGTTGAATTCTGCTTCCCGGAAAGCCCTGTTTTTGGAAGGAGCTCGGTGCTCGCAGAGGCAGGGTGAAGGCAAAGGGGAGGAGTGGCCTTACTTCTCCGTCAGCGGATCCAGGGGACTCGGAGGCACCCTGCCAGGTGGCGGCGGCCCCTCCATCTGCCCCCCCGCAGCCGCCGAGGACGCGGCCCCAGGGGCGGACAGGACCAGGGCGGGCCCCATATAAGAGCATAAGCAGGGGATCCCTGGGTGGCGCAGCGGTTGGCGCCTGCCTTTGGCCCAGGGCGCGATCCTGGAGACCCGGGATCGAATCCCACGTCGGGCTCCCGGTGCATGGAGCCTGCTTCTCCCTCTGCCTGTGTCTCTGCCTCTCTCTCTCTCTCTCTCTGTGACTATCATAAATAAATAAAAATTAAAAAAAAAAAAAGAGAGAGACTAGGCTGCTTGTTGTGTCTTGGTTTGTTTAAAAAAAAAAAAAATGTTAACTCTTCCTCGTTAATAAGGCCTCAGGGTGGGCACCTGGGTAGCTCAGCGGCTGCGTGTCTGCCTTCGCCCAGGGTGTGACCCGGGCTGTGATCCTGGAGTCCCGGATCGAGTCCCACATCGGGGTCCCTGCAGGGAGCCTGCTTCTCTCCCTGTGTTTCTACCTCTCTCTCTTTCTGTGTCTCTCATAAACAAATAGAATTAGTCGGATTGGTTCACTGTTCTATCCCCAGTGTCCAAAATAGTGCATGATATGTACCAGTGGTTTAATAAATACTTGTAGAAATGACAGTGTGAATGAGCTAGTTCGGATATCAGAAGTCATCAAGAGCACCAAGATGGTGCTACTAAAATAAATAATTGACTTTGAAGGTGCAGAAGGTGGTCATGACGTCAACTAGCAGGTCTCACTTTGCTGTCATGAGACCGACCCAACATGATATGGCTTCATCTTCCACAATCTTCTTTTTTTTTTTTTTAAAGACTTTTTTTTTTCAATTTTTATTTATTTATGATAGGCACACAGTGAGAGAGAGAGAGGCAGAGACACAGGCAGAGGGAGAAGCAGGCTCCATGCACCGGGAGCCCGACGTGGGACTCGATCCCGGGTCTCCAGGATCGCGCCCTGGGCCAAAGGCAGGCACCAAACCGCTGCGCCACCCAGGGATCCCCATCTTCCACAATCTTCTTGTAAAGAGGCACCTCCCTCAGCAAGAGGCCCCACCCCTTAAAATTCATTACAAAGCAACTAGGCTAAGTGAATAATTTATATGCTACCTGTGTTCTTCTCTACACTAGAGGTGATGTGCTTTTTTTTTTTTTAAGATTTTATTTATTCATGAGAGACACAGAGAGAGAGGCAGAGACACAGGCAGAGGGAGAAGCAGGCTCCATGAAGGGAGCCTGATGTGGGACCTGATCCAGGGACCCCAGGATCATACCCTGGGCTGAAGGCAGGCGCCAAACCGCGAGCCACCCAGGGATCCCCAGTGATGTGCTTTCAATATTCCATCCTTTTCTTCCTCGGCTACATCTCAGACAACAATTTAATGCCATGCAGAATATGAATCTCACAGGTGAATTTCCATCCAGGGTACAGTTCTCCTACTCCTGATGTGGAGAAAAATGTAAACAAAGCTACAGTAAAAAGTTCCGTTTGAGGCTGAGAACAGCCAGCAAAAAGCAAGAAACAGCTGGAAAAACTTATTTAAGAGACAGAAAAATAATAAACATCCTTACCTCATTTTCTTTAAAAGTTGTATAATATTCAGTAGAATGTATGCACCACAATTTATTCAGCCCTTGAGTTGTTAATGCATTTTGTAGCTTACTTCCCATTTTCTTCCTCTGCAAAGCTGCAGTACTCTGATACTTATATCAGAGCCTTTTGGTGCCTTTATTTCTGTAAGCAAAACTCCCTAAAGTGGGATTACTTGGACAAAGGGTAAGTTTTTTAAATTTACCTCCTCTCAATCCCCCCCCCCCCCCCCCGTCAAAAGTTTCACTACATTGGGTTGCAAATCTGATAACTAAAAATTTGTGACATTCTGCATGTGGTTGAGCATCTTTTTCTAAATTTATTGGCTTTTCTGGTTCTTTTTTTCTGAATTGTCTATTCGTGCTTAGTAGAGTTATTTGTCCTTAGTTTTAATTTTATCAATTGAAAAAGCTCTTCACACAGTAGGATCAGTACTCTTGCCATTTCTGTTGCAATTATGTTACCAAAACATAGCTTACATTTTTACTTTACATATGGTATATTTAGGGGCGCCTGGGTGGCTCAGTCAGTTAAGAAGCTACCTGAAGCTCAGGTCATGATCTCAAGGTCCTAGGATTGAGCCAATATTTCCTTAAAATATTTATATAACTGAGTATCTCTAATTTTATGATGTTTTTATGATGTTTTTGAGATTCCTGTCTTGTTTAAGAAAGCTCCATCATCCCAGAGTTACCAAAATATTCCCTTGTAATTTGTTCCAAGATTATAATTTTTATTTTAATTTCGCTCTTTAATTCATCCTGAATTTATATCTGTGTGTGGAGTAAGGAAAGAATCTCATGTTTTCTGCCATATAGGCAACAATTATTACAACATGATATAGTCAATAAATTATCTTGAGTTAAAATGAAATCTTAAAATATCAAAATATCAACAACATTTTTCACAGAACTAGAATGAAGAACCCTAAAATTTTATATGGAAGAACAACAACAACAAAATAGTCAAATAGTAAACGCAGTCTTGAAAAAGAAAAACAAAACTGGAAGTATCACAATCCCAGGTTTTAAGATATACTATAAAGCTGTAGTAATCAAACCAGTGTAACTGGCACAAAAATAGGCACATGGATCAATGGAACAGAGTAGAGTCCAGAAATAAACCCTCACTTTCATAGTCAATTAATCTACAACAAAGGAGATAAGAATATGCAGTGGGGAGAAGATACTATTTTCAACAAATGGTGTTGGAAAAACTGGACAGATACACCCAAAAGAATGAAACTGGGTCACTTTTTTTACATTATACACAAAAAATACAACTTTAGTCAAAGCTAACTAAAGATCTAAATATAAGACCTGAAACTCCTAGAAGAGAACATAGGCAGTGATTTCTTTGACATTGGCTATAGAAAAAGATTTTAGATGTTTCCTCTAGCAATGGAAACAAAAGTAAAATTAACTATTGAATCTACACCAAAATTAAAAGTTTTTGCATAGTGAAAGAAACCACCAAAAAAACAAACAAAAAGAAACAAAAAACAAAACAAAACAAAAAAAACAAAAAGACAACCAAGTAAATGGGAGGAGATATTTGTGAGTGATATATCTTATATGGGGTTAATATACAAAATATATAAAGAACTTGTACAACTCAACACCAAAAAAAAAAAAAACAAACAATACAATTGAAAAATGGACAGAAGGCCTGAAGACATTTTTCCAAAGAAGACATACAGATGGCCAACAGACACATGAGAAAATGATCAATATCACTAATCATCAGGGAAATGAAAATCAAACCCACAATAAGGTACAACTTTACACCTGTCAGAATGACCAAAATAAAAAAAAAAAACAAAGAATAATAAGTGTTGACAAGGATATGGAAGAAAAGGAAACTTCGGGATCCCTGGGTGGCACAGCGGTTTAGCGCCTGCCTTTGGCCCAGGGCGCGATCCTGGAGACCCGGGATCGAATCCCACGTCGGGCTCCCGGTGCATGGAGCCTGCTTCTCCCTCTGCCTGTGTCTCTGCCTCTCTCTCTCTCTCTGTGACTATCATAAATAAATAAAAATTAAAAAAAAGAAAAGGAAACTTCATCCACTGTTAGTGGGAATGCAAATTGGTGCAGCCACTGTGAAAGACAGTATGGAGATTACTCAAAAAACTAAAATATACCATGCAATCCAGTAATTCCACTCCTGGATACTTACCCAAAGAAAACAAAAACACTCATTCAAAGAGACATATGCACCCCAATGTTTATTGCAGCATTATTTGTAATAGTCAAGATATGCAAGTAACCCAGGATCAGTATTAGATATTGGATAAAGAAAATCTTTCTCTCTCTCTCTCTCTCTCTCTCTCTCTCACACACACACACACACACACACATACACACACACACACACACACGGGATATTTCTCAGTCATAAAAAAGAATAAAATCTTGCCATTTGTAAAAACATAAATAGAAGGACACCTGGGTAGCTCAGTGGTTGAGCGTCTGCCTTCGGCTTAGGTAGTGATCCCAGAATCCTGGGATGGACATGTCCTGCATCAAGCTCCTCAGAGGGAGCCTGCTTCTCCCTCCGTCTATCTGTCTGCCTCTCTCTGTGTCTCTCCTGGATAAATAAGTAAAATCTTAAAAAAAAAAAAAAAAAACACAACCCACAGATGGACCTAGAATGTATAATGCTTAGTGAAATAGATCAGAGAAAGACAAATACCATATGATTTCACTCATGCAGAATTAAAAAACAAAGGGGAAAAAAAGAGGCAAAAAAACCCCAAAACAAAACAGATTCTTAAATACAGAGAACAAACTGGTGGTTGCCAGAAAGGAGATGGGTGGGAGGGATGGGTGAAATAGATAAGGGTAATTAAAAATATCTTGATGAGTATTGAGAAATGTATAGAATTTTTGAACCGTTATATTATACACATTATAGTATATATCTGAAACTAACAACACTGTATGTTAATTATATTTGGATAAAAGAAGAAGAAAAAATGCAATCTTGGTCAACCTGGTTATAATTTCTGTTTTTCCATGTGCCTTAATAGAAGCAGCTTTCCTGAGAGTCATTAAGAGAGTCATTAAGATCACCTGAAATAAAATGTAATTTGTTGGCAGACCCTGCCCAAATAGTGGTCCATAAGCTTTGTCAAATTTCAAGCAGAATGTTCTTTTATTTCATTTTATGTTTATTTGTGCTCACCAACTAGATCCTTCCTATGCTCCAGACACACTTCTAAATACTTCTTACAGATTACTTTTTTTACTCCTTACGTTAACCCTGTAAGCATATTAGGAAACCAAAAATTAGAGATTTTAGTTGCCCCCAGATGACAAAGATGGCAAATGTTGGGACCAAGATTTGGAGTTTGCAGTGTGATCCCAGAGTTTTTTGTTGTTTTTTTTTTTCTTTTTAAAGATTTAATTTATTTATTCATGAGAGATACACAGAGAGAGAGAGAGCAAGAGAGAGAGGCACAGACACACGCAGAGGGAGAGGCAGGCTCCATTCCAAGCAGAGAGCCTGACGTGGGACTCGATCCCAGGTCTCCAGGACCACACCCTGGGCTGAAAGCAGCGCTAAACTGCTGAGCCACCTGGGCTGCCTGATCCCAGAGTTTTTATTCTTAATAGATCGAGCTAGTAATGATACTCTTTTGTTTTTGTTATCTTAAATACTCCACTTACCACAACACAGAAGGTACTTAGTGAATATTTGTTGTACTGGATTGGATTGAACTGAATTATTCTCCTATAACAGATTAGGATAAATTAGTCTTCATCTGCTACCTCTGATGGAGACCCAAATAGTCTGTCTTCCTTTATGTGCCTGCAAATCTCCGTCCTAAAATAAACTAAAATGAGTGGAATTTAGATATCAGAATAAGTGTTCAAACCCTCCTGAATGGACTAGATCTTTGGCTTAAAAAATAATAATAAAACATTTTTTTCATACTGTAGTCATAACATTCAGAAATGATGACTTGAAATGAGTTTGCTTCTTGAAAATCCTGAGTAATTTCAAAACAGGGTAATTTCAGTAACTGCAAAGGAACAGCTCTAATGAGTTCTGCTTAGAGAATCTTCTTCTCACCAGGAAATGATTGAAGACAAGGAGATAACCTCTCATTAATTCCTTACTAACTATTTTAATCAGGATTACATCACTGTCTCACTCCCAGCACAGACAACTGCCAGCAGGCTTTGGTGCTCAAATTCATTAAGCTGACAAGATGGAAAGGTCTGGACAGCCAGAGGGGTGGTTTCTGTGCCCCCCACCCCACCTCGGTGCTGTATTTGGTGAAAATGTGACACCCTCATTTCTCAGAGTGGCGATTTCCACTTCTGGTTTATTGTCAAGCATCCCTCAAAAGCTTGGCACAAATGGCTTCTTTCCGTGAGGTCTCAAATGCCCGCGTTGTGGCTGGGAGCACCAAGCCCTGCAGGCAGGGCTATCAAACAGACAAATAGTTTGCACATGGGGATGGAGTAACCATTCAGCATTGCCATGGACAGCTCCCATCTCCAGGGGCATGGAGGACCTTCTGCCTCTTGGGGTTCAGGTTCGTCCTTCTGCAGGTGGGACTGGTCCGCTCCTACTACTCAGAGCTTCTGGAAATCATGGCCAGGGCATAGGGAAGCTGTGCCTCTTCATGTCTGGGAGGCGAGTGGTGGAGGTGAGGTGGGGTGACTTCATAGTGCCCCAGAGAAAATCACCAAGGGAGAACAGAGCTCCAGGAGGCTTGAGATTCCCTTGTAGCCAACAATGCAGCTTTTCATCCTACTCAAGCAATAGCCCCACAGAGGCCCCCTATCCGACCAAGCCAGGGGCACCAGGAGTGGCCTTTTGGCTTCAGAAGGCCACACACTGCTTAGGGCTGAGCGACTCACTGCCATAGGGATTGGTCCAGAGATTGATGCATCTGGCCTAATCAGAGCCAATGAGATACATGCAAACGGCCCCCTAGGAGGTCACGTGGTGTAATAAAGGGCCCCAGACAGTGGATGGCAGGTGCCCATTTCCAGTCCACGTTCAGCAGGTCACTTTTGGAATGTTATTTAACCTGTCTCGGTCTCAGTTTATTCATTTCTTCAATATGAATAAGCTAAGTACCGTGGAAGACATAAATGTAAAAGGAGTTACTATGTGTCATAGTAAATCCCAAATTAAAAGTATTCAAGTATTAGTTATTATTATGATTGTTTTCTTCCCCTGAGACTTTTAGGAGAGGAATTCTCGCCCTTTTTTATGGGATTTGAAGCTCAGAAAATGTATAGTCTGGAAAAGCCATGATCAACTTAAGTCTGTGAGTGAAGAATTGTCTGAAAATAAAGCCAATGTGGAGCTTTGCTATTTAAGACAAGGTAAGAGACATGCAGAGAGTGAAACTGGTCCTGGGGGTATCATATGAGGCTCAGATCAAGCTGTACCAGAAGCAAGCCCTATTTCATGAGCCTTCTTCCCTTTTTGTTTTGTCAGCTTGATTTGGGTTTTGGGGAATTTTCACCCCAAGAAGTTTTAGCTGCTTCTCTCTTTATGGTGGGGTTCTGAATAATTCTGGACTGGCTATGGGATCTACCTGATGTAATGAACCAAAGCCTGGAGAAGAAAGCTGGGATTCTTCTTCCATATTCATGTCCTGGTAGTAAAGGGCCTGAAAGCTGATGCAGGGGGGGATGTGGACTTTTGAATGTAGCACAGAGTTGCCTGGGCTCCCAGTCCTTCAAGTCTGAAAGAATAATAATTTCAGTTTCTAAAACATCTGCATGAATTAGCAGGTGGGCAGAGTACACAAGGATGGGCTAAAAAGAGGTAACTTATAAGGAATTGTAAAACCTTGGGCCTGAGTGCTCACCTACTGGGACATTCGGATGCCTTTCCAGAATGGGGAGGAGAAAAGGCAGTCAGGCCACATCTGGGTGGATTCAAGGATCATGGCGCCAGTAAGACAGGCATGGGACCGTATGTGTTAACCTGCTTAGAAACCCAGAGCTTTGAGGAAATCCCAGCATGAGGCTGTAGAAATTAAGTTCACCTTTCTCTTCCTTTCTGAACTAAAAATGGTTCCATTCACAGCCTCTAAATTAACTTTTTGAAAGATTTTCTTTCTTTCTTTCTTTCTTTCTTTCTTTCTTTCTTTCTTTCTTTCTTTCTTTCTTCCTTTCTTTTATTTATTTATTATTTATTTATTTATTTATTTATTTATAATAAATGGGGGAAGGGACAGAGGGAGAAGGAGACTCCTCGCTGAGTTCAGAGCCTGAGGCTGCTAGATCTCATGACCCTGAGATTGACCTGAGCCAAAATCAAGAATTGGGGACTTCACCAATTGAGCCACCCAGGTATCCCTCTAAGTTCATTTTAAATGCCTCGTTCCTTTGCTTAGGTGGTTGCTTTGACCAAAAATGTGCACATGTATGTGTGTGTGCGTGCACTCATTCATACACACACATATATACAAAGTGCACATTCCACTCCTGTATGTTTCTAAATTTTCCAAAACTTTTAAGATATACTTTTCCTTCTTCAAATTTTCTCTAATGACTTCAGCCCACAGAATTCTGCCCTTTTCATGAAATCCCATCTATTAAATCAATATTTCTTCAGCAACGTGTTAGATATTGTTCCTATAGACACAAGAAGAGTAGCAATGAAAATGCAAGATCCTGCCCAATGTGTGCTGGATCCAACCCACCAAGAAGAGAGTCCTGATTTGTAGTATTTGCCATGGTATAAATACATCCAGTGGCCAATGTTAAGCTAACAACACACATTGGTAAAAAATGGGCAGTAGTACACCATTATATAATTTCCTAACCTATAAATACAATAGATTTAAATAACTTCCAGAGCATGGGTAAGAATAAAATGTAAAAAAGCACTTAAAAAGTGATTAAGATTATTTATTACCTTTTCCCAATATAATTCACTTAGTTATAAACTTATATAATTTAATTTTAATAATGACTGCATTTTGAAACCAGCTCTCAAAATTCCTAGAAATATAAGAATTGGCTCTTGTGACCTGATGCAAGCTGGATACAGCACACTTCTATCCTTTCTTTAATGGCACTTATCTTCTAGAAGGAGATACGGACAATCAACAACAAAAAAATCGAACAATAAATGAAACTACAAATAATGTAAAATATATAAAGAAGATCTGATGGTAATAAATATAAGGAAAAACAAAGCAGGCTATTGAGCATCTGGAGGATGGGAGTTTATTTTAGGTAGAGTGAACAAGAACACCTCAGAAGAGTAGCAATCCTTCACTTAAATGAAGTAAGAGAGTAACAAATGAGAAAAATCTAGAAAAGTGCATTTTAGGTAGAGAGAATGGCATGTGCAAAGGCCCTGAGGGAGAGGTAAGCTTTGTGTATTCAGGAAATCTCAAGAAGGTAAGTGTGGCTACAGTGGAGTATATAAGTGAAGGATCCTAGGACAGGTGATTGAAGAGAGCATCAAGGTCCAGATCCTATAGAACCTTGTAAGCCATAGTGAAGATTTGCTCTTTCAAACTGAACAGTAGGTGAAGAAGCCATTGGAAGCATTGCCCTTTAGAAATACACTGTAGGCCACATATGTAATTATAACTTTTCTAGTAGCCACATTTAAAAAGCAAAAAGACACTGATAAAATTAATTTTAATTATATTTAACCCAACATTTCAAAAATGTTATTATTTCAACATTATTATTCTTAGTCTTCACAATTTTTAACTGGTATTTGCAAGAGAAGTAGGTCTTTCACTACTTTACAAATGATACCCTTTTTCTTTCATGTTTTATGCAGGGGATTTCAGTTCTACCAGTTAATCCTCATTGGGAAACCTCTATTGATTTAATTCAATATATTCTTACCTCTGGATTCTTTGAGAAACTTTAGAGACATGATCTTCTGCCCATATTGTACCAAATATCACAATTTGTGGCAATTAAATTCTGTTGGAAGGAACACAAAGTCATTAGACATTTTTAGCACCCACAGTTTTGTGAACAATAATGGGCAGTTAGATGGCACTCTCTGATCTTAACATAATGTCTGTCTCTCTTGGGGTCTCAGTGGAATGTGGCTCACACATGGGAGCCTGAATACCGCTTTCATGTTGTGTAGCAGTAAATGCTTAACTTAAACAGCCTCTTCATTCTCTTCTTTATAAAAATGTAGTGTCTTGGCACCCATATTTCTATCGAATTGCTGTCAGGTAAGGCTTTGCCCAAGGTCAGCATAACAAGCCTCTCTGCCAGCTACCACAGCCGACTTTAATACATTCGGAGGATTTATGTCAGATTCCAACCACTAAAGACTGAGCTGATAATCATAGGTATTTGGCAGAGGCATTAGCATTTCTGTCTGTGCAGAATTCAACACCCTATTAACTATTCAGAGGAATCATTTACCTAGTGGGGGAAAGTACCAAGTTGAGTTTGGGATTCCTCACTGCCCACCACAGGCAGTGTCCTAGAAATCTCTACTGCTTTCTGCATAGAATAATTAACCAGGGTGGCACATTACCTTGATTCCTAATGAATATGACTACACAGACATGAAGATTTCAAAAAACATTAGGGAACAGAGAGAAAAACCATGCTTCCTGTGAGATCCCTCTGTGAAGGCCCATGTGAATAATTTTTTTTTTGAACACAGTGAATGATATTCTGTTCTTCCAAAAGAATATAAGGTCAAAAAAAATATATATATATATATAAGGTCTGGCCCATCCTCCAGGATATAGTCCAACAGTAGCTGCAGTGGAGGCCTCCTTTGGGAAAGCTGCTCTCTCTTTAAATGCAAACAACATGGATGGAACTGGAGGGTATTATGCGGAGTGAAATAAGTCAGTCGGAGAAGGACAAACATTATATGGTCTCATTCATTTGGGGAATATAAATAATAGTGAAAGGGAATAGAAGGGAAGGGAGAAGAAATGTGTGGGAAATATCAGAAAGGGAGACAGAACATGAGAGACTCCTAACTCTGGGAAACGAACTAGGGGTGGTGGAAGGGGAGGAGGGCGGGGGGTGGGGGTGAATGGGTGATGGGCACTGAGAGGGGCACTTGACGGGATGAGCACTGGGTGTTATTCTGTATGTTGGTAAACTGAACACCAATAAAAAATTAATTTATTAAAAAAAATGCAAACAGCTACAAAACAAAAACCACAACATGATACATAATAACTCAGAAAAGGATGGGTAGCAAAGTAAAAAGGAAATTGGAAGGGTCAATTAAAAAAGAAAAAAGGGCCAATAGAACTACTTGAACAGAAATACAGAGCTCTTTTAAACACCAGAGTTGGAAATTGAACTTGATGCTTGGTTTGCTGACTCCAAATGTGCTTTATGATTATCAAGTGAGGCTAATGTTTAAACCTAGCCACAAAGTCCTACAGGGGAAATAGAGGCAACTACTGCAGGAGAAATTTTATGGTCAATAAATATAGGACTCTTTAGAAAAAAAGCAGTTAACTTTTTCCTCAATCATGTTAAGAAGTCACCCATTATTACACCAAAAAAGAACTAAAAGACTGATTTGGGCATCTTTTGGAAGATAAATGAGTTCCTGTGGGTGGTGAAGCCAACTCCACAGTGGCACTGTGCTTTCTTCAATGAACTTTTTGCCCCTGAGACCCTAAGCTCCAGGATGGCAAAGGTGAGAACCATTTACTGAATTTTTAAATATTTCAAACCCCCCAGCACATTTTTATGCACAAAGCCAATCATCCAAAGAAAGTCTAACACAGAATTATGATTATTTTTGCCGCAATTATAGAAATCTTCCATAAAAATTGTAAGAAATGTAGATCCGAGTTTTAATAGTTGAGCACTTGTTGAGGCCTCTCTTTTCCACCCACATGTATAATCTTAATTTGAGATTTCTTTTTTTTTTTTTTGGTTTCTTTTTAAAAAATTTAAAAAATATTAAAATTCAGTTTGCCAACATTTAGTTTAACACCCAGTGCTCATCTCATCAAGTGTCCTTCTTAATGCCTGTCACCCAGTCACCCCATTTCCCCACCCACCTTCTGCAACCTTCTGTTTGTTTCCCAGAGTTCGGAGTCTCTCATGGTTTGTCGTCTTCTCTAATTTTCCCCCAGTTTCCCTCCTTTCCCTTATAGTCTCTTTCACTATTTCTTATATTCTATATATGAGTGATTTCTATTTAAGACACTGATCTTGACCATGAACATTCTCTATCCATGTTGTTATAGGGATTCTAAAGGGTGCAAAGAGCTTTGCCAGTTTGCACATGGGAATTGCCACTCAGTGCCACATAATGCAGCTACTCTCAGGATGCATTTAGGAACCTACTACCCTCTCTCTGTTACAAAAACAGAAGAGACCACTATGAAAAGCAGATATTTGTTACAGACTTTTCACCAAATGGAAGAACTTAGAAATGTTTACCCCTCCTTTATGTCAATTCAACATAGCACAACACAGGAGGTATGTTTTCTTCTAAGATTTCAGATTCTCTTAGGAGATCTGCTTCCCACTTTGGCAAATGCATATTGAATCCCTATTATGTGTAAGGCTGGGTACTCAACATGGCAGTGCATTCAGAAATGTGTCTGGCAGAACCCTGGCCTTGTAGAGTTTAGCTGTGCAGTAGAAGGAACAAGACTATGAACATGTTATTCCTATGCAAGGCCATTTGACAAAGTATTTTTTCTGAGCAGAAGACTGACTCAAAAAAAAAAAAAAAAAAGAAGACTGACTCAAAAGTACATATATTATATAATTCCATTAATGTGATGTTCTAGAACAGGTAAAACTAATCTGTAATTTAAAAAATGAGAGCAGTGTGTTCTCCAGGGTATGGACATGACTGGCAAAGGGTACAAAGGTCACTTTCTTTCTTTCTTTCTTTCTTTCTTTTTTTCTTTTTTTTTTAACTAGGCTCCACACTCAATGTGGGGCTTGAACTCATAACCCTGCAGTCAAGAGTTGCACACTCTACCAACTGAGCCAGGAAGGCACCCCTATAAATGCCATTTTCTATCTGTCTTCTATCTTGCTAGGGTTTGGGTTATACAGGTGTACACACTTGGCAAACTCAATACATGATATAACTTCAGATGTGAGCATTTCATTGAATGCAAATTTTATCTCAAAATGAAACTATCAATAAATATGGAACTCTGGCTAATGATAAGCTACTACAGTATTTAGGGAGAAATGTACTAAAGTCTGTAATTCACTTTGAACTGCATAAAAAATAAGATGGATTGGTTGATGGATGGATAGGGATAGATGGATGGATGGTTAGATAAATGATTAAAAAATATACAGTAAAGTGTTAATGGTAGAAACAAGATGGACATATGGGAGTTCTCTGTACAATTCTTTCAATTTTTCTTTATATTAAAAACTTTTAACAATCAATGTTGATGATAAAATAGCTACCTATATGAAGAGAAAATATGAAATATTCCTAGAAAAGCACAAGGAGTTTGAATGGTAGTAAGGGCATTCACCACTTGGGAAGTGATAAAAGCAGAGTCTCGGTAAGTAAAAGAGAAGAGAAGTCAGGCTGAGGTGGGGAGCTTAGCAAGGGTCGCTACGTTAAAGGGAGGCTTTCAAGGCCATGCTGGGCAATCTCCTATCTCTGAGTATAATGCACAGCCATTGTTGAGGTTTTCTGAGCAGAGGATCAGTGGGATCAGAATTTTCAAGAAGGGACTTGGGTAGTGGGAGAGCAATGGGGCAGAGAGAGCTGTTTGCTGGCAAGTAATGGGATTCTGAACCAGGAAGGTATCAGAGGAGCTAGAAAGGACGTGACAGGTGATGCTTGGATGTGAAGAAAGCACAGTGTGGGGAATATGCTATTATGGAGCTGAGTGTGAATGGTGATGAAAACATGAGGCTGAGGTTTCAGCTCTGTGATAAAAAGGGATTCACTGATGATTTGTTTCATGGAAAAAGAGTTTAAAAACAGCTAAAGTTACAGAGCAGAAGGCAATGAGCTTGATACATGCAATTTACAAAAGATGCATCAATGGGAAGTAATGATATGAAAAGAATTCACTAGTATTGCAAAATCAAATAATAAGAAAACATTTTTACCTATCATACCAGCAAAAAGTTAACAAGAATGATAATGTCCAGAGCATAGGAAGATGAGGGACAAAAGGCAGTAAAACACACTGTTCATAGGAGTGTAAGTTGGTAATGACTGTCATGCGGAAATTTTGGAGTCTCTATCAAAACCTAAAACTTTCCTTATTCTTTTTTTTAAGATTTTATTTATTTATTCATGAGAGACAGAGAGAGAGAGAAAGAGAGAGAGAGAGAGAGACTGAGGCAGAGACACAGGCAGAGGGAGAAACAGGCTCCACGCAGGGAGCCCAATGTGGGACTTGATCCCAGGACCCCAGGATCATGCCCTGGGCCGAAGGCAGGTGCTAAACTGCTGGGCCACCCAGGCATCCCTCCATATTCTTTGATACAGAATTATACTTAAGGAGAATGCATTCTAACCAATTACTTGCATCATACATACCTAATATGAATATGGAAGATTTATATGTAGCATTGTAATAGTGGAAAATTTGAAATAACTTAATTTTCTATCAGTTGAAGGAGTATATTTCATGGCTTAATATCTGTATTAGCTTTCTATTGCTTCCATATAGAATATCACAAATTTAGAGATCTAGAACAACACCAGAAGTCCAAGATAGTCTCATAAAGTCAAGATCAGTACTCAATACTGGGCTAAAATGTCGGCAAGCTCCCTTCCTTTTTGGATGTTCTAGGAAGAAATTGGTTTCCTGCCATGTTAAATTGTTGGCAGAGGATCCCTGGGTGGCCCAGTGGTTTAGTGCCTGCCTTTGGCCCAGGGCACGATCTTGGAGACCTGGGATTGAATCCCACGTCGGGCTCCCGGTGCATGGAGCGGACTTCTCCCTCTGCCTATGTCTCTGCCTCTCTCTCTCTCTCTCTCTCTCTCTGTGACTATCATAAATAAATAAAAATTAAAAACAAAAATTGTTGGCAGAGTCTAATTTCTTGAGGTTGTGGGATTGAGATCCTTGTTTTCCTGCTGTCTATAAGCTGAGGAATGTACCCAGCTTCTAGACACTCCTACATTTGTTGGCTCATAGTTCCCGCCTTCTATCTTCAAAGCCAGTAAAGGGAAGACCGAGTCTATCTTATGCCATTTCTCTCTGGCGCATCTTTCTGCCTTCCTTTTCTATATTTAAGGACTTGTGTGATTAGATTGGGACCACCCAAATAATCCAAAATAACTTCCCCATTGCAAGGTCTGAGAGCCAAGCCCTAAATCACATTTGCAAGTCCATTTGGCCGTGTAAGGTAACATAGTCACAGACTCTGAGGAGTGGAATGTGGACATCTTTGGAGGCTATTATTCTGCCTATACCATCCTTACTGTAGACGAGAAGCTGCCTTAGAGCTAAGTTTTTAGGGCACCTGGCTTATCTATTTATCAGACTCCTCTGAGTTCCGCCAATTCATTCCCTTTATATTTGATCTAAAGATGTGATTGTTAATTATCCTCATTATGGTTTTTCATATTACTTGTTGAAAAAAAAACTTTTTTTTTTTAACTTCAACAGTCAAACCTGATGATATGAAGGAAATAAAAGCGCCATTTGCATTCTTCTCTTTATACTCAAGCAATGTTGTGCCAATATGCTAGCATTCCCAGAAGATGGCCTCAAGTCACAATCCAAACAGAACACTCAGTATGGTGGAGGAGGCATGGTTACAGCTTGGGACACTGAGTTGATCTCGCCTTTGCTTCTAATGACTCAAATGACACTTGATCAGTCAATTAAAAAATTGTCTCTAAGTCCCCACCTCTTCCTATATTTACATACTGGGCAATGTGGCCTTTCTGTTCTTTCCATCAAAAAGTGAAGTCTATTCCATTTCCTTTTAAAGCTGGTCTGGCCTTGTGACTTGCTCTTGCCAACAAAATATAGTAGAAGCAATGGCCTCAAAAGGACTAGCAACCCACACTCACTCTCTTGGACTTCTACCACTACTCTGGGATCAAGCCCAGGCTAGCTGCTGAAGCATCACCCCGGCTATAACAGCTGGTTATGTGAGTAAGGCCATCCTAGATCAGCCCAGGCCTGCTGCCCCACCAGCTGACCAGGCCTGAATGAACCCAGAACCTAGTTCTAAATGAGACCAGAAGAATCTCCCAGGTGCCTGGTAGACTAAAGCAGATTTTTAAAAAACAATACAAAAAACAAACAAAAAACTTTAAGCTATTGAGTTCTGGAATGGCTTGTTAGGCAGCAAAAGCTAACTCATATACCATGGTTGGGCCCAAACTTGTCATCCGTAGAGAAGGGGACTAAATGAAACAAATTTTAGGACTTGTTTTGTGTATTATTTTCCATAGCTTCATCCATTTGGTGGTTTTTAGCTGAAATGAAAGACTACAATGTGAATATATTGATCTGCTGGCTAGTGAGGAAATGATAGGCATTAGCTATACCATATGTGTGCAAAAACACCCAGGCACTTGGAAACATACATGAAGCATACAGGTGGGGTGGCCAGAGAGGAGCTGAGAGCACACTTAGTAGCAGGATCCAGAACCCGGTCACCTGTCAGATCAGAGTCAGTCATCGCTCTGGCCTATCCTCTCTTCACTGCAAGTCCCCCTCAATTTTATTTGAGAAATGTGCTTTGATTGCTTATATTGATTTTATACCCAAATCTCTCCTTTTTCAGATATGAACAAGACTATTTTAAGACTTAACAATTGGCTGGGATTTATATGGACAAATGGATTAAGCCTGTAGAGAAATTGTTTGGCCTTCTTTAAAAACAAAACAAAAATGTCCTACTGTTTGCTTAATGGAACAAAACAGTCTCCACTCAAGTCTCGTGGGGCCCAAATAATGCATATAATAGTGTGGGAGTTCAATTGATCCGGATGAACACATCTATATGTGCTAAGCTGCCTTCTTTTTATCCTACAATGAGCTGAAGTTGAGGTCCCGAACCATTTCAAGTTTCCAGTTTTTGTCACTTTCCAACTTTGAGTTGGAGCTAGTTAATTCGCCTCTCTGAATATTGGAGAAGGATGAACTAACTAGGAATCACGTGGCCAGTAGCACAGGGTTATTGTGATACTTAAAGGAGATTCACATGGACAGTTTAAGACATTCTCTGTTGCTCGGTTATTATTCCTTTTACTACATATCATTCAAAATCTAGCTTAAATGAGGTCACTTTGTAAAATCTTTATTCATATTGTCAGCTCATGTTTTTTCCCCTTCTTATTTATTCAAGCAAAATTTCTGAGTCTGAGCTAGGCCCAGAGATACAGATGTTAACAGAACTATTTCTGACATGTATAGAGATGTACCATAAACAATATAATACCTAATTAATTAAGCTCATCATGATGTGGGCTACCCAGCATTGTTTGGCGACATTATGGGAGTATAGAGCAGACATGAGTCAGAGGAAGGCTGCTCAAGGAAGTGCCACTGGAGTAGGGATGGAGTGATGTCAGCAGATGGTAGTCACCAGCTGGAGAGAGCCAGGGCCTCTATCTGTCTGTCTAAACTCTGACAATTGTTTTTCCAAACGTACTTGTTGATACTTGAACTTTATATCAACCAGGAATTTTCTCATAGGTTTGTTTGGCTTGTCACCCCAATTAAATTTTACACTCACCTGGGGAAGGGTCCATATGCTATACTTTAAAAAATTGTTTCCTTCTAAAGCATAAGAGTGCCAGGCTAATGTTTATGCACAATGCATAGTTGATTGGTTGATAACAAAAGACACTTAAGTTACTTAATACTGACTATTCTTGATTTATAAGATAGCTCACATTGGCCTACCAGTTTCTATGATAATTTTTGAAGTATAGCATACATACAGAAAAGAGTACAAATCATCAGTGTTCAACTCAGTGAATTTTCATGAAGTGAACATGTCCCTATAAATAGCATCTATTTCAAGAACATTGCAGCCCTCCAGAAGCCCCCTTGTATCCTCTTCCAGTTACTACTACCCCAATGGGAACCATTACTCAGACATCTCACAATAGTTTTTGGTTATTTTTTGAAGTTTATATATAATGTGTACTCATTGGTGTCTAGCTTCCTTTACTCAGCATTTGGTTTTTTAGATTCATCTGTGTTGTTGAATGTGGCTATGGTTCTTTTGTTCTTGCTGGTATATAATACTCTATTGTGAGAATATCACCTATTAATCCATTTACTCTTGGTGGTCATTGGGTATGGTGCTCTGAACATTCCTGTACACATCTTTTTGCCAAGGTATACATTCATTACTATTGGATATGTACCCGGGAGGAAAGATGCTGGGTCATATTTGTCCCAACTTTAGTAGATACTTGCCAAAAAAGCCTTCCAAATGAATTGTACTAGCTTGCTTTCACCAGCATGTGCTTAATCATTTTTAAAATACAGCCACTCTGAGAGTCAAGTATTTCTTGGATGTTATAGAGCATGTTATAGAGCTTAGAAGTTGTGCTTTTGGTACCAAGTGATTGAAAGGATACCTATGCATTATCTTTGTGGACTTTTTACAATCTGGTCCATAGCTCCCTCAACCTCACCCACATCTTCATTATCTTTGGTGGGTAAATGTAGCAGAGTTTCATAATATTGCACATGTTTTCTGAGATGGAATGGGTTTTAAAAGCAGCCGTTGTTCTTTGGTATGACTTATAAAGACAGGACCTTTTTCCATCATCTCTCCCATTTATTCTGTTAAGAAGGAAAGTACTTGTTTCTAGAGGATAGAAAGATAAAAATAATAATAAACCAGCCAGGGAATGGAAGCAAATGCATATGTGTTATTTCCCACAACTGCCTCTTCTTCCATATTGTCCAGCCAGATGCTTCCTTCAACCTCTCTTGCCAGGGGCCAGGGCCAGCCTATGCTCCAGCATGGCTTCTTCTCCCTTAGCAGGCTGTGAAGATACAGACTTCTGGCTCAGAACAATATATACTGCCATCATCAGAGACCTCTTATTGCTGGTGGCCCCTGTCAATTAAGAACACATCTGTTTATTAAGTAAGATGCTGATATTCTGTTGAGAACAAAACAGATTATAAATGCTGGCCTTGGATTTTATAAGCATATACTTGAAACTCATACATTTTTATGGTATCTTACACACATCAGGAACTCAGGAAGAATTATTTGTATTGAGGTCTTACCCTTCACACATGGAGATCACGTTTATAACAAAATGGCTTGAGTAAGATGCTTGAGTAAAACATTCCCTCACCAGATTGTCAGCCCTCTGAGGGTAACACTCCCATAACATTCTTGGCCCATAGTAGAGCGCCTGGCATAAATAAATACTTCTTGGATATTTATCACATCCTCAATAATAGATGCAATTAATGTTAAAAAGCAGAGGAAAACATAAAATGGTTCAGATAACTGAAAACTAATCAGAAACCTAATTGGTAAGTTGCTTGAATATTATTCTTTCACCCAAGATGTTGGCTGGCATTCAGCCTTCGGTTATAACAGGGACACAGGGCTTTTATTTCCATGTACATGTGCTGAAATAGAAGAGCATGCAGCAGGCTCTACAACTATTATAAAAGCTGCCTCTTGAAATAATGTTATGTCAGGCGTGCCTTTTTGAGCAAATATATGCCAATTAGATAAGCTTATATAAGTCTTTGAAGGAAAGAATTTTTCCTCCAATTAACTTCTCTCCACTATCCAACAGAACCAGCTTACTCATACACCAAAATGATCGTAAACCAAATCACAAAGGTCTCTTGACATATTTAAAAGTGATAATATAGTCAGATACAATTTAATCAAGTTCATTTCAAGTTTATAGCTAAGGTATAGAAGGACTGGCCACACTCCCCAGGCAGATTCTAAAGACATCTTGGTTTTGGCTTGTGGAAAAGAAAGCAAAATGCAAAGCCTGCATGGGATGTCATCTGTTGGAGAACAAAAACAATAAACAATAGAAATGTGGACTCCCCTGTTTCAACATTCTGTTTGAGATCATCCTTTTATATCACCCACATGTTCTGTAAGTGAATGGCATCAGTACTTGTTTATATGAGGCCCAGAAGTATTTTCCCTTTCCAAGACTTAATGCTATGTTTTTTCCTTTAAGATTATTGTAGATTGTGATGCCAAAATTGTTAGATCTACAGTGCTTCAGAATGAAGGCAGTTGTAATAATACTGCTGTATGGGAGAACAGACTCTTTACTCCCCAAGCTTTCTTATCAGTTTGCTATGAGTCATCAACCACCTATTGCCTCTTTTTCTCACCTTGTTTTGTGAAGTAATTTGTCCACACTTATTTATTAAAGTTTTATATCATTTACAGCTTGTTCATCGACAGCCTGTCTCCAAAAATGACAGGAAAACAATATAATTGGTTGTCCTTCCTAAATATCTAAGGGGAGAAAAAGAAGATATTATGCCAAGCTTCTTAAAATTCACGAATGAGGCAGGGTAAATATCTCCACAGAATTTATAAAGTCTGAACAATGCCTTTGATCTTGATGTATTACAATCCCACTCCCACTTCCCCATCCCCAGTGATGGCTTCAATATTTTACTCTGCTGGCCTAACACACAGCTCACAATTTTAAACTGACAAATCTAAGAGCATAAATTTTAGATGCTTTTTGCAAAACAGCAAGGCTGAGGACAGACGGTACATTCAGAGTATTATAGCCTGTTCTAATTCATGCCATTTTCACACACTTTTTCCCCCTTTGGAGCCTTTAGGGACATATTTCAAGCAAATATCAGTGCTTTGTGTTTATACTATGTAATAAAGCATACCTATGCCTGTCTGTAAGAGAATATCTGTTTTCCAAATCATTTCAGTTATGGAGAGAAAATTGATTCTATTTTGAGTCCAAATATAAGGGTAGTCCCCCAAGTAAACATTTAAAAATTTTTTCATTTGGGATTTGCTAGGGGGCTTCCAGTTATTTATTACTAAACTTGGTTCCACCCACAGGTGGATGCAGTGTGATGGAGGATACAAGGAAAATATTTCCCTCTTTTCCCAATGCATCCTTATCCCTCTCCCCCAGCCAGTGGGAGTACATGACGTTTAACAACTCGAGAAGGTAGGTTAGAGAAGAGCATCTCTGGAGTTAATTCCTTACTATAAAGTCAGTGCCTCTGGGAATTGTGACCCACTCTCTATAGCAATGGCCTAAATTAATTGAGAAGAAGCTTGCTTTTAAAACAGATAGGAAGAGCCAGAACATGGAAGAAGAGCTGGGGAAGATAGACTCAGCGGTTAGATGCCTCTGAGTAATGAGAGTGTAGTGAGTGTAGTAGGCAGAAATGACAAATATGTGACCATGTTGTCATCACTCCCTCCACCATGCCCGTGAAAGACATTTCAACCAACCATGGTTCTCCTTCTCTGCAGGGTATTGATGTGTCTTCAGGCTCCTGCCAGCACTCCTTCAGCTGCTATTGACCAACAGGAGTTGGCAGGTGGTTGAAATTATGTACCACCCCTAGTCCACCATAGGAGTCATTAAAAATGATAATGGAATCATAGGAGTCAATTTGAAGGACAGAGAAAAGAGATTTAGAACTGGACTTAAAAGCCAACTATGCTTCTTACTCATTGGGTTGCATGAATAAGAATAGTGACTGCAGTAGTACTAAAGCTACCATACTTTAAGTCTTTACTGTACGCCTTATATTCCGCTGGATGCTTTACTTAGTGTAATAAGGTATGGTGTGTGTGTGTGTATGCAAGTGTGAGGGCAGTTCTAGAAGGCTGAAAACACTCTATTTTTTTAAATTTAGGTGCTGCTTTATTTCTGAAAATGTACTGAGTTGTACATTTACACTAAGTGTAATTTTCTCTATGTATATTATGCTTTAATTATAGATTTTATAAAAAGAAACTAAAATTTCTAGAATTTTCCACAAACTAGAGGTTTATTAGCAAACAAGATTTGGAGAGTTCTAACCCTGTTCTACTTTCTACCCTTCACACCTACTTCTATCAGCCATGGATATGGCTCAGAAACTGTCTTCTCGGTGATTAGAAGCTCAATTTAATAAAATGTTTGAGTGAACATTTAGGGCAAGAGTTACACCGAAGTTACCCAAGCCCCAAAGTTCTGGTGAAATTGAATCAGAATGATGCTCATATTTAGAACATTCCTTCTTTCCTCTCCTCTAACCCAGAGCTCTCCCCAGAGTTCCAAGCAAGAGTCTGCACCAGATATTTTACACAAATAATGCACTAAAGATTGGCTTTATTGCCCCATTTCCTGTATCTTATATATAGAAGAGTGTCAAAACAGCATTTAGAAAGGAGGCCAACTTCAATTTTAGAGCTTTATAATCTTAGCAACATCCCCACAATGTTGTAAACACAAACTGTCCTGTTCACAATATTTAGGAGAGCTCCCATCCCAAGGGAAGTATCTGCAGTGCTAAGGTAGTCCTCTAGGGTCTAGTACCAAAGGCCTCCAATAGTGGCAAGCCTTGATATATTTACTAGAGGTCTATGGTCTGGTCCTTAATCTTGAAAAAAAAAAAATACCTACAATCATGAAATAATATTGTAGAGAATAAATTGAATTGACCCCTGCATCTTCTTTTCCCACAGTCCTTCCCCCCATCCCTGGTACCTGGATCATTTCTCTTTCATAGTTATTATTGCAAAATGCAGAAAGAAAGAACAAGCTAATATTCAGCCCTTACTTCCAAAGCAGACCTCAAGGGGAAGGTGGAGTAGTGCCAGTGGGAATGCTCTTCACCTCCACATAAACCTAAAACTGCTGGAATGTGTCTAGTGGGTATCTGCCATGCTCCTGGGAGTTCCTTACATGGCTACCCTGAAGAATGATGCCAGTCAGTGCATGTCATGAGCAGTTCCAACACAGCTATAGGTGGGCAAATGGAAGGCTCTGCTGAACCCCCTGAGTCAACAAGGAAACATGGTTATGGCCTCCAAGGCCATTATGACAGGCAACTGGAAGGCCCAACAGTATTTTCATCAATAAGCAGATGAATGGTGAAGGGGGATACTGTTCTCTAGGGCCAGTAAGGAAGATGCAGGGTGAGTCCTTACCTGCCTAGCTCTTCACCTACAGTAGAGCCTAAGAATCCTTCAGCATGGAGATGTTATTTGACATACATGTTGAAGGTGGATCTGCCCACCATCAGCAACATGACAGATTGTTTGGTTTAACACACCAAGCCTCAATCCATCAGACTCTGTCCCTGCAGCTGAGAAGCTAGGCATCTGGGGGAGAAAAATGGCTAAGTGTTTGATCACAGCCAGGACATGACATGGCACTATTTCTGAGGCCAGAAGAACAGCCTCTGCAAAAATGAGGAATACGTGTGCTGGGGAAGGGGCTGCCATCAGCAAGTTCAGACACTTCTCCACCTCTGTTCCCCATGGCCCACACTGTTCAGTCTACAAGTGCTAAACCAATATATCCTACTCCCCCAAAATCATTGAAGGTCTTTGTAGAATTGAAAAAAAAAACCTTTTTCCTCCATGGAGTTTATTACTGATGGACTAGAGCAATGAGATGTAGACATCAACTGACATGTCTCCAGCTGTCTGTACTACTATTTATAATCACACAGCTGCCCTAATATCCTGTCTCTATTCAATTTTTACCAGCTTTATTTGGTTATAATTGACATATGCATAATGAATATATTTAAATTACGCAATTTGATTTTTGACATATGTAGACATCCATGAAACTATCACCACAATCATAATAGTGAACATATTCTTTACCCACAAAAGTCTTTCATGACCTTTTTAAAATTTATCCTTTTTGCCCCTTCCTCATATAGGCATTGATCTGCTCTCTACCCTAGATTAATTTGTACTGTCTAGAGTTTCATACAAATGCAGTCAAAAAGAATATTAACATACTGTATGATTTGAGATTTATCCAAGATGTAACACTCATCAATAGGTGATTATTTTTAAATTGCTCTTTGGTATTCTCTTTACTCCGTCTCTCTCTCTCTCTCTCTCTGTCTCTCTCACACACACACACACACACACACACACAGTTTTGAAGTCTGTGGCAAAGACATTTTTAAAAAAAAAACAGACATAAGCTTCTTTTCTGTCCTCCTCCTGCCTGGGCAAAAGATTCCACAGCCAATGGAGAGTATAACCTTCTAGGAAAATCTAGAGAATGAGACCACTGGTTACTCTCCACTAAGGGGTAAGACCAAGGTGAGATGGGAACAGTGGGAGAGCCCTCAGATAGGTTTGGGGACCCCACAGTACAAGGCACTAACATCCAAAGTCCAGCTAGAAGCCCAGATATTTCCATGATACCATTGTGCGACAGCAGTGATATCCAAAGGCACTTGTGTTAATGCAAGCATGGGAATAGGAAGAGGCAGCAGGTCATATCCACCATAGGAAGCATGAGAAATCCCTAAATTAAATGAGAAAATCCAGAACTGCCTTAAAAAATATGATATGATTACATTTAACTGGGGTTAATGGTTCTCTAACTAGAAATTGCATTTAGTTATATAAAAGAATAAAAGTTACATCGTGTGCTTAGCTTAAGAATAAAATTCATACCTGCTCTTCTGGTGAGTGTCCCTGATTAATTGTAATCTGGATGTTGATTCCTAATGATAAAGCTCATAAAATACTAACATACAAAATCAAGAGATGAAAAACAATTTTTGGCATACATTTTCCTGCCTATCCCATATATCATTTTTGCTTTGAAATAACTTCTCTCTGGTTTTCCTTCCTGTGCCTGTCCTCCTGCTTCTGTACAAACAGGCAGATCCTGAATACTGTTAAATGCTTAGAGCATGCCCTTCCTCTTTTCCAAATCCTCATATAAAAGCCCATGCCTTTTCAGTGAGTTCTAGCCCAACATGATCTGTCTGCCTGTTCTCTATGTTCCACCCTGGCCACTGGGCTCTAGCCCCCAAGTGCCTCCCATCACCTGGGCTTGCACACATGATTCCATCTGCTTGCAGTTTCTGACAGTTCCCCAAGACTTTTACTTAAAAGTCCTCTGCCACTCTGATCTAAAATTCCCACTTCAGGCACTCCCTTCCTCCAAAACAGATAGGTAAATAGTTGACCTATTTCCTGACTCCCAGGCTGGGAAAAATGCCCTATGAGGCCATGGATTTGCGTTTGTTTTTAATAACTCTTTCATCCCCAGCAGAATAGTGCAGTAAATAGACTGGACCCTCAGTAAAGATCTGTTGGGAGGATACAGTGGAATTTATGTTCCAGCAAGATAGACATGCCCATCCCCCTGGCAATGTCTTCCCTTCTTCTAGGCAAGATTCATTGGTAAATGAATTACAATCTGTAGGAGTAGTTTGCTCTAGATTCCAAGATCCAACATTAGATTCGAAGGTGGATTGGCAACTAGGCTCTGAGAACCATAAGCATCTGTCCCCACCTGTAAGATTTCACCTGCATGCTTTGGTCCTATGTGGAGGCCTCTCTTCCAGGAGGGTCCTGAGCAGGTACCAGGTACTGCCCACCCCACCCCCAACCAGCCAGAGGGAGCAATTTCCAGAGGGTGAGCGCACTGTGCTTCCAACACCCAGGATGGGATTTTGTGCTTGGTACATTTTGTTGAATTGAAATCTCCCTTTCCAGTGCTTCCAACATGAGCTAGCTCCCCTCTGGTGGATAAAGTCTTTCTTTGAATATATCACTGTGTTTAATCAAACTTCAGTCAGATCTTAGGGCTCTAGATATCATTACAAAGCCTGCATATCTCTACTCCAGTTCATTATAATTAGTTTATTTCTGAAAAGACCTATTTAATTTTAACTTTGTAGGGAAATATCATTGTAGCTCTAGAGAACATTTCCTCTAACTACCAAGACACATACCTGCAGATAATAATATAGGGAAGCATGTACAAGGCTTAATGAAATTCAATCAGCTCCAACCATGTCCCCAAATTACCCTTCCCATTTATATATAGTAACTTAATTAATATAATAATCTGAAAAGCTAGGTGCTAATATCTCCAGCTCCAGCCATGTCCCCAAAATTACCCTAGCCCTTTATATGTAGTAACTTATTTAATATAACAATCCGAAGAGATAGGTGCTATTATCTATCCCATTCCTTAAACTAAGGAATAAAGAATAAGGAACTCATTAAAATTGTCTAGTAATGGGTGGCAGATCTATTTTAGCATAACATACATAATATAAATTTAATAATAAATTAGAAAAACCCAAGGATAATATTTAAAATATTTATCAACCAAAACAGTGATATAAATTATAACATAAATCAATTTATGAGTCAAAACATAAAGGAAAAACATTTATTTTTATCCTCTAGCTTGACTAAATTACAAATACAATCATAAAAGTGCTTATTAGGTCATATAAATTATAAGCACAAATCATTCATCAACTCAATCTAATAGTTTCCCAATCTTGTGTCAACTCTAGAAACAGCTACATATCTCATGGGAGAGGTGGCCATCCTCAGTTCCAAGTATCTGACTCTGAGACGATGGGCAGTTGTACCAAGCAAGTTCTTCTGACAGTTTCCTTATTAAAGTGAGAGTGAACAGGTCCCTGGCACGCAACAGGTCCCAGGTCCCTGCTTTGTTGCAGCCATAGGACAGTTGGGCATATACCTTGACATTGGTGTTACCCACTGTCCTAGCCCCAAAGAACTGACACCTCAGCCCCCACACTAAACATGCTGCCACCAGTGCCACCACCTACTCAGCAACGGGACAGGATTGGAGCAGTACCCACCGTGTTGCAGTTTCTGTGGATCGCTATGTGAGACTACTACACAAACAGAAAAAGATCTATAAAGGTGCCCAGAAAACTTGATACCTCTGCATAATAGGGGACAAAAGAGATTTCAGGCCCATCTGAACATGTTTAAAAGCAGATGTTTTCTTGGATTATTTTTGTAAATGATGTCTCATAAACAAAAATATTTTGTAAGTTAAAATTTTCAGTAAAATCACTTTTATAAAGCTCTCTAGTTGGCTGGAGAAAAATAAATTTTTAAACCAATGAATATCCTCTATCTTTAATGCTAAATTCTTCATATGGATCCATATTTTCCTCCTTGAATCTAATATACTTTTCTGCTCTTTTCTGGGTGACAATCAAACACTAGCTCAGTTCTTTGTTGTACTCAGCTATTGATTCATTTGAAAATATTGTTTTAAGGAGCACCTACTATTGCCAGGCCCTGTGCTAGGTCAGGAATGAACACAGTAGACATAGCACCTGCTCACACAGCATCATGAGTCATGAGTGAACATGGGAATTTTAGCAGTGGAAAAGAAAATATGTTTTTTCTTCACTGGGACCTCACAAACAAGGAGTATAATGAAGGGTAAGAATTAGGGAAAGGAAGCAGAGACCTGAACTCATGTAGTGCTGCTGGCAGGGGGAGGGCTCTAGACTGATTTGAGGAGCCATGAAGTTCCAGCACCTAAGCCACCTGATCAAATCTGTGTTATTTAAAAAACCACTGGTGCAAGTCGGTTTGAAGAGAACCACCAAGGCCAACCACATCCAGTTTTCCAGTAGTCAGAGGATTACAATGTAATAAAATGCCATCAACTCCAACATTCCACTGGAAGTGATAGCATTCCCAATAATTAGGAGATGATAATAAGCAAGGGACAATTCTGGTCCATAGAGAGCCAGGAAACAGAGCTCACCAAGGGTTTGATGTGGAATCATAGCAGCACTACTCCGATTTTCCCTTTTTAACCAAAAGATAATGTAAAGGAAGAGATGGATCCCATTTGTAGGGATGTGGCTGATTGATCCTCTCTGGGACCCCAAAGCTCCCCTACTGGCATCCTCAGTCTTTGCCTGTCTCCTGTAATACATGAAACTTATTCTCTGCATGTTCACATAGATGCTAATGCCTGAGCTTTTGTTGATGCATCAAATGACCATGATATTTATTAGCAGGTTTACCCCACTGCAAGTTTCTGATTCCTTAGATCTTAAACTTTAGTGTCTTTATTTCCTATTCAGTAACTCAGCCAGTTGTCATATTTCCCTTCTTTTAGAATTTGTGTGTACGTGCACCTGGGTTGCTCAGGTGGTCAAGGGTCTGCCTTCAGCTCAGGTCATGATCTCTGGGTCCTGGGATGGAGCCCTTGCTCAGCAGGGAGTCCGCTTCTCCTTCTTCCTCTATCCTTCCCCCCCACCTCCGCCGCCCAAGCTGGTGCTGTCTCTCTCTCTCTCTCTCTCTCTCTCTCAGTCTCTCTTTTTTTCTCTCTCAAATAAATAAATAAAATCTTTAAAAAAATAAAATAAAATTGGTAAGTATTCTTGATAAAGGATCTCGAAGACATCAAGCTCAAGATAACCTGAATTATTATACATCAGGTTTCTAATCGGGGAGTGCTATCCAGTGAAATGGAAATAATGTGCTTTTATCATGCAGCTGGCAGGTGAAATATTGTGCTTGTTTTATAACAAATGTCATACTTGAAAGTAGAGGTATTTGCAGCTCTGAGGGGCAATAATTTCCACTCGTTTACTAAACACAGGTGTCCATGTCACCTGTTTCCCTTTAATAAGTAAATCGACCAAAAGCAGCACTCTATTGCTAAATCTACCACAACTAGAAAGCTGGGGTGAACAAACATACTTTGGGAATTTATTGCTTATTCCCATTTTCATTTTACAAGGTTTAGGAGAGATGAAAACAGTGTAAACATGAAGGACACAGCATAACCACTGGGGTCCCTCCTGTTGTCTTCCAACTGGAATTTCTAATAAAAGTGTATTTGAGTCTGATCCCGGCATTGCCTTGGCAGGGCGCCCAGCATCAAAGTCACAGTGGTGCTAGGAGGTGCTCCTAGAGGTGGCAGGTGGTGAGGCGGAGACCGAATGTGGTGCCCAAGGCAAGAAGAGCCTTGGGAGCAAGACTGGCTACCTAATTTGTGGACTCGGTGCAAAATGAAAATGCAGGAGCCTTATCCAAGAATTATGAAGGATCTCAAGAGAGTGAGAGCAGAACATTAAATCAAGCATGAGGTCCTTCTAAGCATGGGGTTCTGTTACAGAACAGAGAAGGGCAGGTCCAGGCCATGAGACAGCGCTGTGCAGGTTAGAGATCTGTGCAGTATATGAATTGAATCTGGGGAGAACGCCCACTGCCCAGTGTCCACCGTGAGAGGAAATTTACTGTGGGCCCCTCTAAACAGCCTGGCCAGCCACTAAGCCTTTACGTATTTTTTTTTTCTTTTATGAACAGGGAGGCAGAGATGAGGAATACGTTCAAATATAAATAGGGTTATGGTCTAAAAGCTATTTAAAAGTAGAGAAGATTCAGCCAAATAGCTCAAACTAACCCAGCTGGGGGAGGGGGGACGGGGAGAGAGGTTGTAAACTACAGATTTTCTACTGATACCAGGAAAGGGAATAAGGCTTCTCTAGAAACAGCTGGTTGCCATGGTAAAGTGGTAAAGAGCTTTCTTCAGTTTTTGCCTTCTGATTTGAAAACGTAAAGCTGAGGAAAGGGACTCAGAGGGAACTTCAAGTAAAATAGTTGCACTTAGACTTCATGTAAAGCAGCAAGAGATGATGTCAAGGAAGTGGTTAGTTGAGGCATCATCAGGACTTGACCCCGTGCCTTAGAGGGAGTGAGCAAGAATGTAAGGCTCTGAAGAACCTCTGAAATTTGCAGCGGGATTATAATCATGGCTTGCTGAGCATGGATCCTGCGTCCAGATCTGTGCCAGGCACCTTCTATACATCATTCCATTAATTTGTGTATGCCTTAGAGCAAGCTAGCATGGCATGTATTATCATCATCATTTTGCAGAAGAAGAAACAGCGATTTAATAGGTCACATAATTTGACCAGAGTTGTATTGCTGCTACTAAGTGGCAAGCTACCGTTCTGACTGTTGATGGGATGTGGCCTGTTTAAAAAAAAAAAAATGAGCAAGGGCAACAAGATGGGGGTCTGTTGTAGAAATTGTTTTTGGACTTTGTAGCAATAAGGTGAATTGTAATAAACTAGGAGAAGATTAAAAGTTTAATTGGAGACAATAATTTTACTTTAGTTGATATGACTTAAATATTGTTTAAAATGATGTTTATGTTTCCTTCTACCTATTAGGGACAAGTTTCTAGGTATTTGGTCAAGGTTCTGATCAATCTTTTTATCAGAAGAGAAACTGATTACCTTTTTGAACAATAGAAAAACAGATGCTCCATCTAATAGCATCTTGAACAGATGCTGAAGGCATGCCATATGTAAGAGTTTTGTGGGCTAAGTGGCATATACTAAACATTCATTAAACACCTGATGAATGAACGGTCACAAAATGGAAGAAGTAAAAAGATACATTGGTAAGAAGACATAAATTTCCTTGTTTCTGCCAAACTTACTAACTTCACTGCCAATTTGTTCTTCTAAGCGGGTTGCTCTCTGTTAAGTAAGGGTTATAAACCTTCATTCAACTATATGTCCTCCTCAACCAAGCACATATTTATAAAACTACCAATGTCATGAACTTGTGTTTTATGCTAGAAAAAAAAATTGGCAACCACAAACGCTCATTGCAATTTCTTCATTTCTATGAATAGTTTCCATTCATATTAGTCAACAATTCTATGTAGCAACAGCAGAATTTATGCCTTGCTAAACTCTGGGTTATTCTCCATCTCAGAAGTGAGTCAATGGAGGGAAGTATTGATTCTCCCTCATTATAGATCAACCAGGGGTCCTAGAATACCACGGAGTGAGGCAAAGTGGGTCTTTACAATGCTCCTCTCTTCTCTCTGATCCATTGTACCTTCAAACTTGCCATGGGAACCTATCACAGTGGCTGACCAACTCCCCTGAGGATGGCTGGAAAGGAGCAGGTGCAGTGCCTGGTCTGTGGTGCATGCCCAACAAATGCTTAATCCTCTACTTTACAGCTATGGCCTCTACCCTGGCCCCTGTCTCCACCATCTTTCTATCCATAACTAGAATTTGTATCTTATACCCTTGGGAGTGTTGTTCTCAGGCAGCTGTCATAGTTGAAAAAGGATCTGTCAAGCTAATTCCCACTGAGGTGTTAATTGTTGACAATAGCATAATGTGTCACCTGCCTGGAGATATTTGCATTTTGTAGGTGGTCTTAGAAACAGCCAATTCTTATCTAGCATATAACTCAGTCACTTTTTCATGAACAATATTCAATGAATAGTTTGAACTAAACTCACTAAAGGAATAAATCTCCAATAGTAGGACTTTAGGCACCAATATAAGTCAGTAGGGAAGACATTCTTGGGCAAAGAGGTTTTCCAAATGTCACTCAAATCCCACAGAGAGCCAACTTCAGCTCTGATTCTCCAAATGAGTTAGAATATCTCTGCCCTACATGTGAATGGAATTCCTTCCAGCAAAATTTAACCTAAATCCTTTCCTACAATACTCCAAGGAGAATTAGCAGAGTCCATTGCACTCCACGCAAAAACTTTTTCATATATTTTTATGTTTATAGCACTGGGGAGAGAGAGAGATTGATTTATTATCCAAGTGATGTATTTACCCACCAGACGTTCTTCTACGAAGTGTATGGAGCAATCCAAATATATAAAGCTAATATTGTTTCAAATTAACTTGTAGCACATATTTACTTGCTTATATGCCTTTCCACTAATTAGCTGGTAGTAATTATACAAAAAACAAAAAACAAAACAAAAAAAAACAAATCTCACAAACTTCCAATCTTCATTATAAGAATATGTCTCAAGAACACATGGGTACTTGAATTCGGGTTCTTTTTTTCCTTAATTGAGTAAAGTGTAACAAAGTCACCCTGTACTTGGGTCCCAAAGAGATGCTTTCCATTCCCCAAGTATTTCAGTTGTATGACCTTGGTCAGTGAATTTAACCTCCCTTAGCCCTAGTTTCTTTGTTGGCAGGTAGGAGGACTGCTTTGTTTAGCATCATGTAGTGCCTTTTCTGGGCCAAGTGCTGGTCAGAGGGCTTTGCAAATGTGAATGTATTTAATCCTTCTCAGACCCATAGAGGACAGCAGTGCTAGCATTCTTGTCTTACAGAGGAGGAAACTTGGAAGAGAAAGGTAAAGCACTCTGCCCAAGATCATATAGCAGGCAGGGTCAGAATCTGCACTTGAACCTGGGTAATCTGGCTCCAGAGTCTGGGGTCTTAACCATTCCTCTCACATCAGCCTTCTCCTCACAATCTGGAATCTTGGGTCATGAGGTAGGAAGAGGCTTTAAGGATGACCTGGAGCACATCCTTAGCCAATGCTTCACTTGCATGAGAAATGGGGTCTTGACACACAGAGACAGAGGTTTTGAACTACACATGAGGAAGGAGGAGGATCTTTGTTATGTGCTTATGAATGTTTGGGTTGCCCTGGAGACAGTCTGTGAAATAGGAATGCAGTTTATTCAGGAAGTGATCACAAGGAGGTCCCCATTGGAATGGGGAAGTAAGTCAGGAAAGGGATGGAAGTCAGTAAAGCATACATTTATCAGCAGATTCCTCCTCAGACAATGAGAGCTTGAACCCACTGCAGACCTCTGGGACTCAGGTAGACATGACTGAAAATGGTTCGACCCAAGAGCATATGTAGCCATCAACTCCCTTTGCTCATCATTTGAGGACACTGTAAGGGGTATTATCTCCCTGATACTGTGAGCCCATGCGGGACACGGGTCCTACACATGCCTCTATGGAAAGAGAAAGCTTTCAGACAGAGACAGAGGTCCTGAAGCAAACACCAGGGCATGGGGAAGAACACCGACAGCATGCATGTCAAACTGCAAGGTGCAAATACTAAATTATAAATATTTCCTCCATCTAAGAATAGTTATGCAGTCTTCTGTGTGTTGTCGGCCCTCCAACATGGAGGCATTCTCTTTTGCGGGACTTTCACTGCTGACTGTTATTAGCATGACTCCCATCCAAAAGCATGACAAGAAAGAAAAAAGAGTTTCAGGGATTCATTACTTCATTCAACAAGTTTTTATTGAGCACCTCTCCGAACCAGGAACTCTTTTGGGCACTGGGGATATAACAGTAAAAAACATATATGTGTAGGCCAAGGTCCTTGCCAACATGGAGCCTGCATTCTGGTAAAGGAGAAAGAAAATACATAATTGATATGTGAATTGTATTATTTGCTAGAAGTTTGGAACTATGAGAAGTAAAGGGCAGAATAAGGGGATTAGTAAATGCTGTGGGACTGACACACTTTGAAATATAATGGTCAGGGAAGGCCTCATCAAGGAGACAGCATTTGAGGAGGAATTGAAGGAGATGACAGAAGCAATAATGCTCATATCTGGAGTATGGTGGGGTTGGGAGGGAGTGAGAAGAGCACCCCAGCAAGGGGAAGAGCTGATGCTTGGAGATATGGAGTGAGGGGCAATGGGGAGGAGGGGAGGAGGCTGGCTATGTGGCAGCATGGAGGTAATCCAGTGGGAGATGGTAGGAGATGGGATCAGAGAGAGGAACCCAGGTCAGGCCCTCAGGCTCTAGGGACCTTATAAGGACAGGGATAAAAGCAGGCATAGGGGGGTGTTTCCTGGGGGAGCAGTATGGTAGGATTTCAGTACAATGGTCTAGTCTGCCAAGTGGGAAACAGACTGCCGGAGGCAGAAGAGAAGGCAGATGGGTCAGTTCAGAGGCTGCTGAGATAATTCAAGTGAGAAATGAATGAGGAAGCCAGACCAGGTGGAGATGGTGGACAGAATCTGGCTTTATTTTGATTATAGGCAGGATTTCCAGAAAGTCTAGATAAGGGAGAAGAGGGAATCATATTGTCATAGAATAGAAAATCTCAGGAGTGATACTGTATTCCCAGACTCTCAGGTTATAGCTGAGGAACCCGAGCTCAAAAATTCAGATCTAGGTTTGCTTGCTGAGCTGGGAGTAGAGCACAGCTGAGCTGGAAGTAGATGTTAGGACTGCCAGACTCAGTTGGATAGACCTGAAATGATGCCTTCCAGTGATGGGGGCAGTCTTTCAGGTCATCCAGGCCCTGTGGGAGGAACCATGAATAAATGACCTAGAATATATATACACTTCTTTTTGGCCCCACTCCTGTCACAACTGGCCCCTTATCTCTTGAGAGCAGTGACATTTTTCTTGTTAGAGGTACCCAGTCCAACCTAATTGCCATGTTCCCATGGAAGGTGCATAAAACAGGCTTCCCTTTTAATTTACTGAAAAATAGCAACCTCTTGGTAAAATCTTGCAATCTTCTAGAAACAGTAATGGTATATGTAGTCCTGGGAACATCCTCACCACAATGAGTAGCACACCCTGTTCCCCTTTCTTTGGTTATCACTTAATGTTTCTCACAAATGTACCTTCCACTCCTCTAATAATGTCTATAGAGCCCCCTTGGGTAATCTCAAACTCCTGAAGAAACAAAACTTTGGTTTTCCATGCTTCCCACCATCTATTTGGTATCAGTAAGGACCTTCTGCCAAGAACACCTTTATTTATGTACTGTAAAAGAAACTTCATAACAAATACATAAAGAGTGATTTTCCACTCATAAGGAGCTAAATTAAGGGCACTGGCTCCGGAACAAAGCCAAAGTAATTTGGAAGAAAGGCCATTTTGTCTTCCCCATTCCCTGGCACTGCTATGCATCCCTTCTCTCCTGTTTTTAGACATATGTAATTGATGGAAGCACCAATTAATCAAATTTAACTTACATTTTTGTACAGAATACAACAATGTACAGTCATTTTACATAATATTTAGGTTACTGGTTGGATTTTTCTTTAATCTAGAAAAAAGAATCAGTTTGCATCCCCTGAGCTGTATATCCATCAGCTAGCAGGAGAAGCCTCCAGAAACCTGCTGAGAGACAGGAAGAAGTCTGTTTTGATGCAAAGCCAGCTTTGTTCATTCCATAAAGCTGCTCATTCAGCTTTCATGGTGACTAATATAGGGCCCGTCTATGCCAAGTATTATTTTGAATGTCACATTTTATTCCAAAGACTAAGTTCGAGCGGTCTCTTCCAACACTGATAACAGAAAAACAAACTTGGCCTCATAGATTTTTCTCCTTATTTTCTCCTGTTATTGCCTTGAGTTCTGACACCCTTGTCATCATGTTATTTTCCAGAAGCAATCAAATAACCAAACAGCATCTTTCTCAAGTTATAGGACACTGAATCCAATGATTCTGAAGTCTGAAGTCACACTTGCTTCTTAAAACACAAATAATAAGCTTCCATCCTTATCTTCTGCCCTCCACTCAAGACCTAAAGAAGGGGTTCAAGAAGGATTAGGCATCTCGCATTTACTTCTACTGATAACAGATGCTCTTGGAACCAAGTAATGCCACCTCTGCTTGAGTAATTCTTGATTAAGAGAAAGAAAACCAGAGAGATTCAGAGACAATGTGTTAGAAAATGGGAGGTCTGCCCAGTCCCAACACAATAAGTGATTCTGACAAGAAGAGTTTATGAATATGTGGGGGTAGAATCTGGATTTGAAAGTGACGTGTTTACTGGGAGATGAGATGCACATGCCTGCTTAAATACTTTTGTGTGGTTATTAATAATCCCCAAACATAACAAAACTCACAAGGCATATGTTTCGCTTACAGTGAAACCAAGTCACTGCATCATCAGGCAGGATAATATGCAAAGCTTGTCCTGAGCCACACAGCATTGTCAATAAGCAGCCAACTTTAGATATGGGTGAGCAATGGTGCTGCTCCAGTTCCCAGCACCAGGACCCAGGAATCTGGCACAGAGGAAGGATATAAATGAGATCACAGCCCAGATGGAATAGTCATTCTGTTGGGCAGCAGGGTGGGCCCCAGAAGAAAGCATGGGACATAAATTTTGCAATCCCAGCAGAGATGGGCTATGTTGCACTAAATGCGTCCAATAAGACAAATTCATGATTCAAGAATGAAGAGAGGATTTCAAGATGTTTATTGTATATCTATGGCATTCTAAGTGAGTTACTTCACCTGCCTTTGCTCTGGCTTCATACATAACTCACTCATCTCCCCCTTCCCCAACCATTAATAATCCTGCTTTTGACTCTGCTTCTTTTTCTTTGGAAAGTCAGTTTAAAAGTGTGGCCATAACAATCCAGGTTTTCATCCTGATATCTTCACTCTAGTAGCAAAGATACAGACCTCTCTTCCAATTATTTAAGCATAAATAAATAAATAAATAAATAAACAAACAAATCCACTGATATTGATTTTAGTAAATTCATTCAGGCTATGTATCTATCTTTGGAGCAGTCATTTGGAATCTGATTGGCCAGGTCAGGTCACCCTCTCCCCTCGGCCAATGGAGTGAGGACAGTTGCCAAGACCTTTGACTTAGGAAGATATAACTTCTAAAGGAAAAGTCCAGATGCTTTTACTTGAAGGAGAGGGAATGGGTGGTAGGTAGGCAACAAGAGCAGATAGCCACTCCTTGATGTCTTTCAAGTTAATATTTCTATTATCATTTACTAGGGTTCCACTTTGTGCCAGGCAAATTTCTGAAAATCATGGGTTATACCAAGGTGATGGTGCCAGTCCCCAAAAGAGAGGACAGCCAGACCCCAACTGTGTTGCAAAGCTTAGTGGAAGCACAAGCCACTTGCTATGGATTCCAGAAGAAGGAACAATTAATTCTGGCTCAGACATATGGAAAGGCTTTGTAGACTTCAAGAATGAATGAGCTTCCAATATATGGAACCCACAGGAAAGCAAAAACTAAGATTTGGAAACTTGTGATTAAATTTTAGAGTTTAGGAAGTGAATCAATGGGTGGTTAGAGCCAGACTACAAAGAGCATCTTTGTGTGTGAGCTTGTTGAAGAATTTAGACTTTATTTATTAGAGGAGAAGAATCTGATAGAAGTCTGAAGAGGGAAAGGACATCCATTAAGGAGGTAAGTTTGGGAACAGTTGTGGGAAGATTAAAACAGTAGAGTGAGATAAATTTCTAGTGACCCTGCAGATGAAAAAGATAAAGATTCTATAGCTTTAATAGCCACATGTAAACTGACTTCAGCTGGCCACCAGTGGCTCCAAACAGTAATAGACTAGTTATTAGTTAAAGATGGTTTTCTATTAGGAAAGAACTGGGAGAGATAGTTAAAAGTCAATATGCAATGCCTGTTAGTTGATCAAATAAATTTTACAACAAATTTTGAAGCACAGTCCTGCTTTAAACAACTTGACATCCTGCTGATGTGGATTATATTTAAGTAGAAGATTGCTGGATACTCTTCCTCCTGGAACACAATGACACAGCTTTCCGTGATCTTAATTTAAAAAGGCTAAAGACTATAGAGGGAGAAAAAGAGAACAGTAAAGAGAAAAAGAGGAAGGAAGGAAGGGCAAGCAGGTGGATAGGAATGGAAGGAGAAAAGGAGAAATAGAGGCAAAGGTGGACAGAAAGGTTAGTAGATTAGCTTAGAGTTAGTAGGTTTCTCAGTGCAGCATTTCCCATGAATGGATTTCTCATCAGAGCCAACTTGAGGCAGCCCTTAAATTTGGGAAGTCTGATGTCACTAGGTTCAAGCCTCCTCTGCATTTGACTTTCATACTCCGAGTTCTGACAGCAGTCTTCAGTGCACCTTGAACTTTTTCTAAAAGATGACCCTTGGGAAAAGACAGTTATATAACAGGACATAAAAGTATGTTTGAGGAACCTCCACACAGTTTTCCAGAGTGGCTGCACCAGTTCACATTCCCACCAACAGTGTAAGAGGGTTCCCTTTTCTCCACATCCTCTCCAACATTTGTTGTTTCCTGCCTTGTTAATTTGCCCCATTCTCACTGGTGTGAGGTGGTATCTCATTGTGGTTTTGATTTGTATTTCCCTGATGGCAAGTGATGCAGAGCATTTTCTCATGTGCTTGTTGGCCATGTCTATGTCTTCCTCTGTGAGATTTCTGTTCATGTCTTTTGCCCATTTCATGATTGGATTGTTTGTTTCTTTGCTGTTGAGTTTAATAAGTTCTTTATAGATCTTGGAAACTAGCCCTTTATCTGATATGTCATTTGCAAATATCTTCTCCCATTCTGTAGGGTTGTCTTTGAGTTTTGTTGACTGTATCCTTTGCTGTGCAAAAGCTTCTTATCTTGATGAAGTCCCAACAGTTCATTTTTGCTTTTGTTTCTTTTGCCTTCGTGGATGTATCTTGCAAGAAGTTACTATGGCCGAGTTCAAAAAGGGTGTTGCCTGTGTTCTCCTCTAGGATTTTGATGGAATCTTGTCTCACATTTAGATCTTTCATCCATTTTGAGTTTATCTTTGTGTATGGTGAAAGGGAGTATGGCTGTGGATCCCAAGGGGATGCCTTGTCTTGCTGAGAGGGGTCTCTCTTAGAGTGTGTTAATACTTCTTTGAGTTTTCACAGGCACTGAGCTGATCTCCATCCTCCAGAAGGAACTACTGGCCACTCCTACTGGCCACTCCTCCAAGGGAGGGCTCTTGGTCTCACAGTGAGCAGCATTCTAGGCAGTGCTGGTTCCTCCAAGGTCCCTCCATTCAGAAGGCTAGAGATCAAGCACAGCCCAGAAATATCACAGGACAAAGGGGAGACTGAGAATGATAGGGCTATCCATTCTCAAGGGCATTTCCAAACAGGACTGTCTCATCTTCCCCAGTGATGATGACCACATCCTCAGAGAGATCCCTTTCTTTTCAAAATACATGGTTATCCCTAATACTGCCCTCCACCATCATCACCCTGTGGATATTACATATGTGTGTGTGTGTGTGTGTGTGTGTGTGTGTGAGAGAGAGAGAGAGAGAGAGAGAAAGAGAGAGAGAGAGAGAAAAAGAGAGAAATACTATAATTTTATTCTTAAAACTTTGGCCTTGACCTTTCATATCAGTTGAGGAGGACTAGGTCTGAGTGCACACAGACAGGACATTACTAACAAAGGAAAACCATCATTTGGTCCCCAAAACCTGACTTCCTGGAAATTATTAAAATTTCCTAAATAAAAAATAATCTTAAATTTAATTCCAAAATATTTCCCAATATATATTCCTTGTGTACACTTTTGCTTGTGTTTATAGTTTTTTTCACTGCTGTTTTTGGTGGATTCATATTTTTGTTTATTCTCACACAACAAGATAGTCACATATATGCATGTGTTTGTGGCTTGTGTGTATGTGGGTCATAAGTATATGTGAATGTGTGTGTGCATGTCTGTGTGTCTATGGAATGTGTGTATTCATATATAGGCAGTTGAGGCAGAGTGGAATGTGTGTGATTACAGTGTGTATGTGTGTGTGTGTCTGAAGTTATATGTATATACGTAGCATATATGTGACTGTGTCTGTGTACCACATGTGTGCATTGAAGTATGTGTGTTAGTGCATGGTATCTTGTGATTTGTGCTAAGACGACTATGGGTGTGTATACATGGAGTATGGATGGGTGTACATATTTGATACTTCTGTGTCTATATATTGTTTTGGGGAAAGCATGTGGTGTATATGTGAAAATTGTGTGTATATGCACTTGTGAGTGCACACAATGAGTTTTTTAACCTTGTTCTGATCTAATAAAGATACCGTTTAGGAATATAAAAGGACATTATTCTGTTCCTTTTCTAAAAATCTGTGTTTGAAGTAGACTTTGAATATTTGTTTTCATACACAAAGCAATTACTCTAGTTTATAGCCAAAGGCAACCATCTTGGACTTTTGGGAATATGCCCAAAATATTTCCTAAAAGTGATTTAAAATTGGAATGGACATGCCATTTTTAGGTGTCCAAAGGGATGACAGAAGATAGTTGATGGTGTGTTATTTTAGAGGCAAAGAACTATTAAAATGTTTCTGACCGTAGCAACAATAAAATACTAATGAACCAAAGGAACAGATGGAAATTGAAAAGCATGTGCAATGTCAAAACCCAAAATACAGTGATTTGTTAAATTACAGGGTTTGTTCCCCTGAGAGAGGAACTGCAGTTTGCTGATAACTCAGCGACAACCAGGATTATTACTGTAACACAGCAACGCCATTTTCCGCCTGAAACCTGCAAGAACTAATTAATTATATAGCTTTGGTTACTAGGTTAGAACCAAGCTTTGCTGTCCAGTTTCCAAAGACTGAACTTTCTAAATTGTCAGAAGAACAGCATTTTCCTAATTGTCTGCTGACTACTGTAGATTAGCTACAAAGACTGCTATCAAGTGCCATAAGGAAAATGCCTCATGATAAATTGTTTGCTTTTTTGGCCACTGACGAAGACTCTTTTCCTATAGCTTTTTATGTTCTGGAATCACCCAGACTTCCTTAGTGAACTGAAATTTGTTGTGTTGAGTTGTACCTCTAAAAATAATGTGAGCCAGGACAGGTGTGGCTCCTAAAAAGGATTTTATAATAATGCCAGTTGAGCATACCAGGCTAGATAGGTGATGGGAGAAAAATACTGTTCTCTCTGTTCTAAACAGAAGACCCCAGTCTATTTCCTAATAATGAAGTGAGATTTTAAGATCCTCCTGAGCAAAGAATGGGGGGAAAATGTTCTGCTCATTATAAAAGAAAAGAATCTTTTTTGTGTTATTTTCCCCCCAGAAATACTTGGGAATTAGAAACCAAAGTCAACCCAGAAGGCCCAATGAAAACACTAGAGGAACAGATGCTTGCCTTGAGTCTCCTGTGGTTCTGGGGGACTTTCCTCTCCCCACTAGACCTTGTCATTTTAACTCTAGCATTTGCTGCATTCCTGATGCCAGGGAAACAAACTCCTCTCATGACCAATGGGAGTGTGAACTGATATAACTACTCTGGAGAGCATCTTGCTGATATCTACTAAAATTGTAATTGTCATATTCTATGGCCCAGAAAGTGTATTTCTCAGTATCTTGCCTAGAAAAACGCTCATCCATGCACACCAGGAGTTTTTACTAGGATGGCCAGTACAGCATTGCTTGTAATAGCAGAGAATTGGAAGGGAAATTCATGTTTACAGATAGTGAAAGGGCTAGATAATATGGTATGTCTAGGTTCTTGAATTATTTGCCACTTTATATAAGATAGATTTATACTGGTGACACTAGAAGACTTCCAAAATATGAGTGGTAAGCTGAATAAAACAAATAGCAGAACAAAATATGAATATAAATATGATAGCATTAAAAAAAAGAAACTGCACATTGATATACAACAATATTATACCTTTATGAATAGGAATATAAATACACAGAGAATGATCTGAAATTAGTTCCATTGGGTGATAAAAGCAATTATTCTTTGAGAAGAAGTTGAGTGTGGAAGTGGTGGTCAGATGGGTTTAGATTTATCTCACTAGTTGTGTAATCCTGGAAAAATTACTTACTCTGTTTTAGGTCCTTAATCTATAATATGGAGATTATAAAATATGTCTACATGGTAGAAGTGTTGTGAGAATTAAGTGAGTTAATAATAAAACAGATAATGGAGCACTTTTCAGGCCCCAGTAATGCCCTAAGTGCTCTACCTATATTACCTATTTTAATGTGTAGCAGGTAGAATCATTATTCTCATATTACAGGTCAAGAAACAAAAACATTGAGATTGATAATTTGCCAATAGTCTCATAGTTTGTAAGGTAAGTGTAAAGCTAGAGGATGAGACAATGACAACCTTCAAAGGGAGAATGAAGCTAAATGAAGAATGAAAAGGTTTGAGAAGGTCTGAAGACACTTCCTGAAGCTCATACATCTTTTTCATATTGGCAGGAGATGAGTTTGGACCCATTTATTCTCCAGCTATAGAAAGACTCAGATGCCTGCTTTATCTACACATTCTCTGGCCAAATAATGAAACAGAAGGTGGACAGTTTTCCATTTAATCAGGTTCAAAATCTTGGGGTGCATTTTTCACTTTCTTTCAAACCCACTGCTACAAATTAGACAATCGATCTCAAGGCTATACCCCCATGTGCCCTCAGAGTCTGCAGAATGCACTTCCTCACTGTGATGGGTAATTTTATTTGTCAACTTGCCCGGGCCACAGCGTGCCCAAATATTTGATCAGATATTACTCTGGTGTGTCTGTGAGGGTATTTTGGATGAGATTACCATTTAAATCAGTAGTCTGAGGAAAGCAGATTGCCTTCCCAGATGTGGATGGATTTCATCCTATCAGTTAAAAGCCTGAATAGAACATAAAGGCCAACCCTCCTACAAAGAAGAGAGGACTCCTCCCACCTGACTGAATTGAGCTGGGGCAGTTCATTCGTGCTTTCAAACTTGAACTGAAATATCATTTTTTTACTGAGTCTTAAGCCTGCTGGTTTCTGGAGTAGATTTATGTCATCAGCTCCCCTGGATATCCAGATTGCTGACTGCAGAATTACGGAATTGTCAGCCTTTGGATTCATATGAGCCAATTCCTTATAAGTGAGTAAATTTCTTATTAGTTCTGTTTCTCTGGAGAACCCCAACTAATATAACTACCCCTCGACTTTGGGTTTGTTCATGTGAATTGCTTTGTTCAGTGGGATGGTCGTGGTTGTGATATGAGTAAAGTCTTACCATATGTTCACATAGTTGGGTTTAACCTCTTGCACTTGTACCATTGTTATGAAAAGAACATATTCTGGGTAGCCACTGCCCCTAGACCTCAGAATGAGACAAGTGGAATTGACTTGAGCTTGGCTGCAGCCTGGAGCCAAGCCCTGCTGAATACAGCAAAAATCAGCCAAACTTTAACTAACTGGCAGCTTCATGAGTGAGAAAATGTTGTCTATAAGCTACTGAGTTTTTGTTTGTTTGTTTTTTTATTGCTGTTTTGCAGCAATATTATGGTTATAGCTGACAGTTACACTTATCATATATAATGCCTTCTTTTTTCAATGCCTCTGAGAGTCATCTCTTCCCTCATTCTGGAGTAGATACTTTGAATCTGCATGGAGATAAAATGAAAAGAGAGCCTCCCACTGCTCTCCCCTCTGTTCCAATCACTAATCAGGGCTGATGATTGAGGAATCTATCTAAAGCTTGGTTCAGCTTTAGATAGCTCTACTCTAAAGTCTTCAGTGACTTCCCAGTAAAAATAGGGACCTCTAGCCCTTGCCAGCACCTGCTTCCTTACACTTCTGGACATTTCTACATTCAATTTTCTCTACCCAGAATGTTCTATTACTCTGCCATTTCTATTTTCCCTTATCCATATGGTAAAATTTTAATAATGATTTAAGATTCTACTAAAGCTTTAATTCCTCTTTGGGCACCCCCTGTTTGGCATGCACCACATGCCTACCCAAAATACATAAACACACATAAAAGAATCACACCTGGGTCTTCCGAGATCATCATAGTTTTTTCTAAGCTCTTATAAACTTATCATCCATATACTTAACTGTATAAATATAGTAATAATTTGCCCCCAAGGAAGATCACAGACCTGTGGGCCTGTGAGTATTTGTCAGGCTAGGGTTGGCTACACGACAGAAACAAATTAGTCCCTAAATCTCTGAATTTATTCTGAGGTACAAGTCTGCCATTGCACATTTAAGCCATGTGGTATTTCCAGAGCATAGAATGCGTTCCTTTTACACCTGTGTCATGCTGTGAGTCAGTGGGGATTCTGCTCCATCTAGTCACTCAGGGACCCAGGCTGGAGGGACTCAGGCTTCATCTCTTCACCTGTTTCCATTCTTTTCATAGGGGATTACTGGCAGAGCTGGAATTTGAACAAGGAAAATGACTTCCAAATTCAATCTTTAACCACTACTTTCTTTATATGTTTCTCCATTCAAATCAGGGTAGAGAAAAAGAAGTGCATCTAATGAATAATATGCAAGTATTTTATATTTCTTATTTAAATCTTATTGTAGAATTAGGGGAAAAGTTTTATTATATCAATTTAGCATAAGGAAATAAATTTCTTTGAGATTAGGTAATTTGCCAAATGTCACATAATTAAAAATATGCTAGAAGCAGGGTTCAAAACATACTGATATATTTCTAAGATACCATTCAGGATATAACACCTAAAAGATTAGAAGAAAAAAACCTTTTCTATAAATCAGGGAAGGTGAGAGATTCCATCATGGAAAAATCTGGGGTGGAGGGAGATACCAAAAATGTATATATGTATTTTTCAAAGTATATCATCTCTGCCCTGTAAAAGCATGAAAAATACTAATGAAAATTCTATTTGAATTACTCAGAGCTGACATATGAAGCATGAAGTAATAAGAATACACAGTTGATCTTCATTTTTCATGGATTATATATTTGTAAATTCACCTGCTCACTAAAATTTACTTGTAGCTGTAAAATCCGTACCCTGGAACCTCCACAGTCACTAACAGACATACACAGAGTGGTAAAAGATTTGAGTTGCTGGATGTTCACATTTCCATCTGAGTTTGAATAAGACAGTGCTCTACTTTGCCTCAGCTTTCATTCTGTAAACAAGTGTCCCTTCCATGGTCTACTTAGTGCCACATTTTTCACATTTTCTGCTTTTTGTTGATGATTTTGCTGTTTAGCACTTACATGTTTCTGAGTGCAGAAAGGCTGCAATGTACCTCACAGAGAAAGTACTTGTGTTGGAGAAGCTTTGTCCAGGTACAGGTTATAGTGCTGCCACCTGTGAGTTCAATGATCATCAATCAATAGCATGGTACTTCCAGGAAAAAAAAAAAAAAAGAAATTTCACTAATGAGATATGGTAGGCCCTTCCACATGGCTCTAGAATATCGTCTATAGTGCTATGGGCAAGCTTGAAAGTTAACTAAACTTGTGGATGTGTGAGATAACAGCTGATAAAAAAATGTCTATTGGATGGCATCATTGTGAGTCTAGAAGCCAAAGAAATCATGGTCATGTTACCCAGGGTCAGGAAAATGTCATACATATTGAAACATGCTTACATGTTCAAAAAACAATACTACCTTGAAAATGTTAAGTTTGCAGGTTCTGCAGATTAAGAAGCTATGAAAGAATTTTTTAAAAATTTTCTCTGAGTGTTATACACAAACAGGATTGAATGGAAGAGTGTTTTTAATAGTGATGAGACTGGCTAGTTTTACAAGAATATTGGCAAACCAACCTATATAACACTAATAGCAAAATATTGTGATCAGAGGCATATGGGAATTTATGTCTGTCTTTTTCCAAGGAGCAACAGTTCAATATTTGCTAATTCAGTGTCCATGGTGATTTTATAGAATATAATAACCACTGTGACTAATGAGAACCAACTGCGTGTGTGTATGTTGTGTGTGTGTGTACATAGTACAAATACCTAGTACTAACTGAAAGTGATTCTTTAATATGCAATATTCAATTCCATTTTCTCCAATTAGGAATTTAGTACTTTCAGATCAAAATCTCTCATTGCACATGTTAGCCATGTGGAATTTTTTTGGTTGTTGCTTTGGTTTGGTTTTATATCTTTTAATGTTTTGTCACTTTCAAATGAGTTTTGTAAAATCAGCTAACATGGGAATTGTGGCCAATACTCTTTTTCTAATTGCTTTAGCTATTTTTTTAAGGTTTGTTTTTAGACCTTGGCTGTTTTGAGGAAAATGGAAAGTGACTTGGCACTGACCGTATCACTCCACAAATTATCGTGAGTGGGGGATTCACACATAAGTCTGAGGATGGCTAAGCATTTGTTCTTTCCTAAATGAAAAGTTGAATTTCCCCTCCTTCTGCAAAAATCCCTTTGTCAAAGGGACTGTTTGCCACTTTTATTGGCATTGCCACCTAAATGATATTAATGCAAAAATCTGATAAATGCATAAGTCTCTTAGTCACACAGATCCTATTCTTGTCTAAGAATCTAAGAATTATTTTTAAATAAAATCACTTTGGAATATAGATTGAAAATTGAAGAGCAATAAAGAGAAGAATTTCTACTTCATCACTACATACATTTCCCATCTCCAGTCAGCTCTTACTGCAGTTTAGGAGGATGTGCAACAATTTAATTGTTCTACTTGATTGCAACTCACAGGACATGCAAGAAGAAGATGAATCTATCTTGGCAAAAGCATTACTAAAAATATTTTAGATGTGCTTGCGCAGAAGTGAAGGAAATGTTTCTGAGCTTGGATGAGAAAGACACAAGCAGTGAAAGGCTCTGTGCAGAGACTCTGGTTTGTAATACAAATAGGATTGCCATAAATGTGCAGTTATCTGCACACACTTGGGAAGGGGATGGTGGTGAAAGAGAGTGATGGACCTTCCGAAATGGGAGTAGAGACTTCACATTCCTGTATGAAAAGCAACACACTGCCAGCTCTATGTGTTGAGGCTGTAGGAAGCAGAGTTCTAGTGCATGAGGATTTCTGGGCACTGGAGACTTGGGAGTAAATGTGAATATAGCAATGTGGCAGCCACTGTTGGTGCTTCACTTGTAAGCACCATTCTAGTGCTTGGCTCCCAACAGCCAGCATCTGCTTCTGTTTGCCTGAGAAATTCTCAGATCTCCAGAGCCCACCTTGCATGCAAGTACGCAGACCAGAAGTCCTGGGGAGTGAACACCACTCAACCCCAGCAGTCCTCAGGTAATGAATGAGGCCTGCCCTTCTTCACACAAGTAGCAGAACTATGAAGTGTGTTCCACACTGGCTCCCAGAGTTCCCTGGTAGGACTGAGCTCCACATGCCCACACCCGGTATCACACTTTATTGACCTCTTTTCTTTTCTCTCTCTCCTTTCCCCAGTCCCCAACTTTGTTTCTGAGATCACACTCCAAATGAAATATCTGTATTTCCATCCTTATCTCAGAGTTTGCTTCCCCATGAAACTCAAACTAAAGAAATAGGTTAACCAGGTTCTAGAATTCTCAAAATGCGTAGTTGCAGGGCCTTTACTTATATTCATCTGTGATGTTTCTTTAGTCATAAATGAAGGAAAAGAAAACCCAGAAGCAGGGGTTGAGAAAGTATTGTCAGAGAGTGAAGCAACTGGTTGGGGACTGTTGTGAGCATCGTGCCTAAATTGAGTGGCTAGAACCAGCTGTGGTATGTCTGATTTCACTGGGTAATGTGACCCTTGGGTTATCAGATCCTTTTTTTTTTAATTTATTTTTTATTGGTGTTCAATTTACCAACATGCAGAATAACCCCCAGTGCCCGTCACCCATTCACTCCCACCCCCCGCCCTCCTCCCCTTCTACCACCCCTAGTTTGTTTCCCAGAGTTAGCAGTCTTTACGTTCTGTCTCCCTTTCTGATATTTCCCACACATTTCTTCTCCCTTCCCTTATTTTCCCTTTCACTATTATTTATATTCCCCAAATGAATGAGAACATATAATGTTTGTCCTTCTCCGACTGACTTACTTCACTCAGCATAATACCCTCCAGTTCCATCCACGTTGAAGCAAATGGTGGGTATTTGTCGTTTCTCATGGCTGAGTAATATTCCATTGTATACATAAACCACATCTTCTTTATCCATTCATCTTTTGATGGACACTGAGGCTCCTTCCACAGTTTGGCTATCGTGGCCATTGCTGCTATAACCATCGGGGTGCAGGTGTCCCGGCGTTTCACTGCATCTGTATCTTTGGGGTAAATCCCCAACAGTGCAATTGCTGGGTCGTAAGGCAGGTCTATTTTTAACTGTTTGAGGAACCTCCACACAGTTTTCCAGAGTGGCTGCACCAATTCACATTCCCACCAACAGTGTAAGAGGGTTCCCTTTTCTCCGCGTCCTCTCCAACATTTGTGGTTACCTGCCTTGTTAATTTTCCCCATTCTCACTGGTGTGAGGTGGTATCTCATTGTGGTTTTGATTTGTATTTCCCTGATGGCAAGTGATGCGGAGCATTTTCTCATGTGCATGTTGGCCATGTCTATGTCTTCCTCTGTGAGATTTCTCTTCATGTCTTTTGCCCATTTCATGATTGGATTGTTTGTTTCTTTGGTGTTGAGTTTAATATCAGATTCCTCTTATGGAAAATTGATTTTTAAATGTTGAGAATTGATTCAGACTGTTTAAAAATACAAAGTACAATACCACAAATTTGGAAAACCATTAAGGATGTCTGCTAAAACAGAACATGAGTATAACCTGTAAGCATTTCCACTCCTGGGGAGATACTCAAGAAAACTGCATCCTTATGAACACAAAAAGATATGTACTATAAGAAACACTGTTCGTAATAATGCCAAGGACACAAATGCTTCCAAAAAAAAAGGTAGAGAGATACATTGTGCACACCCAAGTGATGCAAAACTCTATAGCAAGGAGACTGTGTAAATCATTGCTACTGACCATACTATGAATGCTCTCAAATATCATGTTGAACCAAAGAAGCCTGAACCTACTGTATGCCCTGTATGATTGCATTCCTATAAACTATGCAACTATATAAATAGACAAAATTAATCTATGCTATTGAAAGAATAGGCTTTCTTATTCAAATCAGTTTCTCTAGTCACCTACTACACTTGTAGGATCCTATAGGTAGGGGTATACTCTTCATGGGTAAATCATTTCTCCTTTTAAGGTATAATTCTTCTTGAGAAGGGTGGTAACATAGATCTATTAACATGAATTAGGGCCTAGCATTGAACGACACAGAAATGGACAAGTCAGAATCCATGCCCTCCTGACTGGACAAGACCTAAAATATATCATGGGAACCATAGGTTGATTTACATAGATCTTGGTTACTGCCCACTCCTAAGTCAATTGCTGAGGACAGGGGGTATGAGATCATGTTCATTTGCCTATGCCACACAGAGGCTACCTTTGGAACAGAAACTGGGATTAATTCCATGCAAACCTTAGGACTGCTGCTATCTTACTTTGGATTCCCCTAACAACACATCTTGAAAATAAAGATTTAAGTGCTTGGAGACAATTCTGGAAAACATCAGTAGAGAAGTAAAGAGGGAGATAAGGAGGGGATGGCTGATGGACAAGAGAGCTAGGGTGTTTATACACCCATTCCCATCTGTCATTAGGTGAGGACTGGTGCTAGAAGACATTACTTCGCTATAGTTGCCTGTGTTTCAAAGAAAGCTCTGGAAGTCAAAGAAAATTTTCAGAACAAGAAATGCAGGAACTAACAGTTGAAAGTCGGGCCAAATGTAATGTTGAGCAAAAGAATCCAGAACCTAGAGTACATACTATGGATGATGACAGTGGAGCATTGACAGCACCTGCTACAATTACCCAATGAGAGAAGCAGGTCCTCAACTGAAAACTTGGATGCATTTTAGGAAAAAGAGACAAAATGAATGCCAATTAGAACACCAACCAGTGTCCACTACACACTCAAATCAGAAGTCAGTCATTAAGCAATAAAGCAACCCATGATTGTTCCTTAGAAGGAGAGTCACCTCAGAATCTGCCTCATTTGTGAGATGCCACCTCAAAATAGCCTCCACTTGTGCAGGAGTCCAGTCTTCAATGTGCCTGACAGGTGTCCCTATATGATTCTTCCACCAATAAGGGGCCTATTCTTTCACAAGACAGCCTCTTCTGTCATCAGAAAGTCTTACTTGTTATATACTTTTGGTATGATATTGAAATCTGCATCCATATGACTTCCCCCATGCTTCCCTCTCCTCTTGTCTGGTCCAAACACCCTCCCTGGACTGTGTTCCTGGATCTGCAGTGTCACCTTGGATATATCCACAGGGCCTTGGATCAGACGGTGTGGGAAGTGTGGGAAGTAGTGGGTGGATGTTTCCTTCATTAAATCTCTCCTACAGTGATTTTCAGATGAAGTCAATGAAAGGTTAAATAACTTGGCCCAGATCATACACTCACACACTGACAAGTGAGAGAAGTAAGGTTCAAATACGGAATATCTGACTCCATTACAATGTTTTACTCAACAGAGCGTCTGTGGGGGGAAAGTGTGCATGCAAGTGTGTGTGTGTGTGTGTGTGTGTGTGTGTGTGTGTATGGCTTCTCCCTCTGACTCCCAGGTACAGCCACCAGCTCTCCGTTTCCCATACTTATCCCAGACCATGCAGTGAGACAAACCTCAGATCAGCAGCACTGACTCTCCCCTTCTCCTCCATCAAAATTGCCATCTTTGGGGTCCCACACAAAGTAGCAATGGATTCTCTCAACAAAACAATTGATACTTTTGTGATAAATGGCTGGGATTCCTCTTCAAGTCACAACTTACCTTTGGAGGATGATGCCTTAATTCAGAAAGGCAGCTGAGGTGGAAATTCCTATCATTGAAACAAACACAGGAGAGTTGGGGGTTCCTTTGGGGATTTGTGACACAACCAAAATCACATCATATAAACATATACTCACCTTTCTCAGTTTGTGGGTAGGCTTAGACTCAGGTCCTATCTAAAGGGAAAGTGATTGTCCCTAAGACTGCCAGTCTACAGTGTACTGGGGGATGCATCAGAGCCCTTCACCATGATTGTTGGGATTTGGTGTGCCCATTTCTTTTTGTATCAATACTGTCACAGCCAGCCTTGTAGATTCCCTGAAAAGACATGCTGACCAGATATCACAGGCCAGTTGTCTCTTTAGAGAATCATCCTCTTTCCTGAAGCACAATGCAGAATGGGAGAACCAGAGCAATTACCATAGGATGGTGCTTATTTTCACAGTCAGAGCAAAGGGTTTTAGTCAGACTGCCTATGGACTCAAAGTTAGGCTCTGTCCTCAACTACTAACAGACCAGTGGGCTAGTGTCTCAACTCTCTGAGCCTCAAGTCCAAAACATAAATGAGAATAGCCCTCACCTCTTAGGCTGCTATGAGGATTGATTGTTATGATACCTGTGGATGTTCCTTTCATGCTGTGAGTGCTCAAAGTCACTTTTCTTTTCTTGCTATCAAAGCCAAGTCCCCACCACGATCATTCTAGTACAGAAAAAAAGAATATTTTGAGATCTAAGTTGTGCTTGCTCTCTCTCTTACTCCTTCCTCTCTCCATCTATCTTTTTGGCTTATGTATTTTTCAAAAGTATTATATGAGATAGGAATACAAACCTCCCTTGGCAGAGTCAGCTAGTGATAGCAATGCGTTTTATCAGGGGCAGAGAACTCCCCAATTCCCTGTCTTGTCCCCTACATTGGTCATAACCATTGCTCATTTTTTTTTACTCTGTTTGCCTGTTCATGATCTGCCAGACTCTACTACAAAATCTGCCTTCGCTCCTGCCAAAAATGATCGTTTTTTCTTTTCTTGTTCCCCTATTGACCCTCTATTCATTCCTGATGTCAATTGAAAACTTATCTTTCTCTCCCCAATCTATTCATCTTAAATTCAATCTCCCACTGCTATGATTTTTCTTCAGCATCTGGATAGTTTAACTTACTGTGTGCCATGGGGGATACAGATGTGCAGCAGATGCCAGGCTAAGTGGAAGAAGCATTGTGTAAATGGAAAATGTATTCAGATTGTCATGAGGATGGTTGTGTTATTTTTCTTAAGACCTCTGGCCTTGAAATTTGGTTGAAAGTTAATATTTTTTTGAACGTCTTATTGAAGCATACCAGAAAGGAAGAAAATATATGCATACATGTGAATGCATGGCTTAGTGAATTTTCACAAACTAAACACACCTGTATAACCAGTACCCAGATCAAGTAAGAACATTATCAGAATTCCATTTGCCTTTCATTATCCCCCCAAATGTAACCACGATTTTGACTTTTAAGAGCATAATTTTTTAAAAAATTTTTATGAATGAGATCACACATGATATACTCTGTTTTGTCTACCTTCACTTCTTAAATATTATGCTTGTGAGATTTATTCATACTGGTTAAATGTGATAGTAGTTCATGTTTTCTTATTATGTGGCAGTATACCATTATTTAAATATGGCATAATTCATTTATCTCTTCTATTGTTGAAGAGCATTTGGGGAGTCTCCAAACTGAGGCTTTTATGAAAAGTTATACTAAAGTGTACATGTCTTTTGGTGTACATATGTGTTCTCTTGGGTGCATATGTAGTAGTGGAATTGCTGGATCATGGACTATCAGTATATTCAACTTTAGTAGATTACCAGTTTCCCAAAGTGGTTGGATAATTTTATGATATCATCATCACAGTAGAAGGGTTCCAGTTGTTCCACATCCTCACCAACACTTTATTGTCTGTAATGTTTTTGTTTTATTTTGTCTTGCTTTTTTTTTTCTGGCATTCTGGTAGATGTGTGTAGTCATACCACATTATGGTTTAATATGCATCTTCCAAATGACGAATGAAGTTTAGCACCTTTACACACATTTATTGGCCACGTGGGCATCCTCTTTTGTAAAATATGTATTAATTTTTTTTATTTTTTGCATTTTAAAAGTGTTATTTAATTTTTCTTATTGGTTAAAATAGCTAAGATTTTATATAAGACAAGATTTAGAGAGTTTGCCACACTTTGATGGATTTTTCTACCACTTTACAATAATTATGGATGTCTCTAGTTATCACTAATGATGTCTCAAGTTGTCAGAAATTTCTCCAAGCAATTCAATTTTATTTAAAAAAAAAAGTACCCCATAGCACTTTGAGAAGCAAAGCATGGAGAGTCAGAAATCTGGGTTGGTTGTTTCACTAAATAGCTTTGTGACCATATGCAAGACTTGGTACCCTCTTCTGAAAAATAAGATGGTTAGATTTGAGAGCTGCCAAATCTAAGATTCTATGAAGTGCAAATAAAGTCTGTAGTTTGGAGAAGTGAGGAACAGGGAGAAAAGGAGGCTATAAACTGGAGCACCTCCACAAAGTTGATAATTCCTACTCTTAAATTAAAAAAAAAAAAAGACACACCAAACAATCTAACCTTAACTCCATAATTTCTTCCATGTCTTAAATTTTACCTGAATTGTGAGTTTTCCGTGTTGAAGAAGGAGTATCAAAAAAAATGTTAAATCTCTATTTATCCTCCTCTCTAGAAATTTTTCTGTAATGGAAAATAGTACCCAGATCAGAATTGACCAAAACAAGAAACAAAACTTCTTTATGGTTTTTTGAGTGTGTGCCTGACACAGACCTAAGAGAAAACACTTGTTATCTTCCATGGCTCAACCACAGATATTGTACCAAGACTAGCCTATTGTATCTACCTTTTTTTCTGCACACTTTGGCCTTGAGTACAAGCCTTTTTATGCCTTCTATGATAAATGGTTGTCACCAGCCTGAAATCCACATGTCCTGTCTCCCCCTCCTCATGTAGCTGCAACCTCTTGATAGTAAATTCTGTGGCAGCTTCACCCTAACTGGCAGCTTACAGAAAATAACATAAAAGAATGTCATCACAACCTCAGAGAAATCTTTCATACAAGATACAAAAAGCTTTAAGCATAGAGGAAGTGATTAATAAATTAGACAATATTAAAATTAAGAACTTGCATTCATCAAAAGACTCCATTAAGCGAATGAAAAGGCAAGACACATAGTGGGAAAAGATATTTGATACATGTATAACAAAGAGATTATGTCCTGGTTATTTAAGAAAAAAAGTCCTATAAATCAATGAAAAAAGATAACCCAATAAAAAAGGGCAATAGCTCTGAACAAATACTTAAAAAAGAGTATAAATAAATTTATAAACAGGAACGACCTCATTAAGTACTAAGTACATAACCTACGTACCTTTCTTCAATAAGATACCACTATATGCACACTAGACCAGTAGGTATATAAACATAATACAATATTGAATGTTGGAGAGGGTATAGAACAATACAAAAATCTCATGTTTCTAGTGGAAGTGTAAATCAGAATATCCACTTCAAAAAAAAAATCTGTTTGGCAGTATGCGCTATAGTTAAAGATATGGGTATATACATATCTGTAAGCAGGAATTCAATAATTCTACTTTACATACATAACCTACAGAACAGCGTAGATATGAGCAAAGTATGTGTACTTGTCTATAAGTATACTCTTCTTAAAAGCAAAAGTCTAGAAACAACCTAAACACTTGCCAATGGTACAAGTTTAGGTTAATCATTAACTTCCAACAGTAGAGTGCTATACAGTAATGAAAATGAATGACTACAGTTATATAGAGCAAGATACACAAGTCTTTAAAACGTGATACTGATAAAAGAAGGCAAATGCAAAAGGGACCCCTGGGTGGCTCAGTCAGTTAAGCATCCAATTCTTGATTTTGGTTCAGGTTATGGTCTCAGCGTTGTGAGACTGAGCTCTGCACTGGGCTCTGTGCTGGTTGTGGAACCTGCTTGGGATTCTCTTTCCCTCTCCTTCTGCCCCTCCCCATCCACCCCATCTCTCTCTTTCTCCCTGGCTCCCTCTCGAAAGAAAGAAAGAAAGAAAGAAAGAAAGAAAGAAAGAAAGAAAGAAAGAAAGAAAGAAAGAAAACGCATACTATCTGATTCCATTGACATAAAGCTCAAAAAACAGGCAAAAGTGACTGTATTATTTAGAAATTATTAAAATAAGAAGAGAAGCATAGAAGTGATTGCCTATTCAGACAGAATAGTGGTATAACTTCTGGGGTAGGAGGAGGTCAGAGTATAATTTCTGGGTTGCAGGCAATGTTCTGATTCTTGACTTGGTGGTAGTTCATAGCTGTAACCTTTAGAACTAATTTTTATACTGTATAATGATGTTTTAGGAAATTTTATATGTATGTTTTGTTTCACAGTATAGAAGACAAAATAATGTGTGTCATGCCTGGCACATAGTAAGTGCTCAATGAATGTCAGTTATTATCATAAATATATAATATACTAATTTTATTTTTATTAGACTTTGCACTTTACAAAGTTTTTTTCATGAAAATTACCTCATTTTAACCTGTGTTGTTATTATTTCTATTTCACAGATGAGAAAACATAGCTTAGTCTTCAGACACACACACATACACACACATACACACACACACACACACACACACACCACACACACCAAACAATCAGCAAGGAGTACAGCTGGAGCCACAGCTCTGGTCTCTGTCTTCGAGACTCACATCTACCCTGTTACTTAATGGAAGGGGAATGAGCCAAGAGTCTGATGATCCAAAACCCAGCCCATAGCTAGTATTGTTTTACTGTATGAATGGAGTCAAACTTCCTGATTTTCCCATGTCAAAGGGACACAAAGACTTCCTATGCTGCACAGAACCATGAGAGGACAGAAAATGTGTTGAAATACGTGAAATAAAAAAATAAAATAAAATAAAATAAAAAATAAATTAAAAAAATAAAAAAAAAGAAATACGTGAAATGCTGTATTCAATGAATGTTATTTTGATGTGCCTTTACCTATACATTGAGCCTGAGCTGACTTAGTCAGTGCTAAAGCAGCATTGATATTAGTAGTCTCTCTCCCCTCCTCTTAGTGGTCTCACTCAAGTCCCCAAAATAAATCAATGATAAAGAGATTAATCTAATTAGAAGACTTGGACATTGGAGCCAGTTGAAACCAAACTGCCTATGCCCAACACAGCCAAATGGAACTGGGAGCAACAGAAAGCAAACATTTTTGCACGCTGAAAGTTGATACAAAACACTTTCTCACTCATCAGTCTAAGAACGGTTAAAGTGCATGGTGTGGGAAATTAAGCTTATTCTTAGCCTGCTTTAACAGAAAACAATCTCCAGGGCTATCTCATATGTCTTCTGACAGAGGGGCATCAATTGGGAAGATTACGTCTGTTATCAAGGAAAGCAATGAACTTTCCATTTACATTGGACTTTTATAATCTGATGAGAGAAAAGGTACATTTATCTAGTCTTTTAAAAGGGAACGGAAACTCTACAAATCTGTCCATTATACCTGCCGAGAATCTAAAGTGAGGTCAAGACAAAAGCAGATTACTTTTGATAGTGTTAATAAGAGTTTATTGCAAGGCCTGCAGGCCAGATCTCCCTCTGTGGATTTCTGAGTGGCTTTGGGAGCTGGGCTATTCTTAGAGTAATGAGAAAGAGCCTTATCTCACACCATAGGAAATTCAAAGATCCCTACGGCTTCAAAAGTCTTATTGTTGCACTTTAGTAGAACTAAAAGCCAAGGTAGTTTCTCATCACAAATACCTGTCTAATGTGGAGGATATGGGAGGAACCTTAAGAGATACAGACATGCAGCTCTCAATATGGTGTATTAATAATGGCACTCACAGAGACTCTCATGTGACTGAGGCTGTTTCCATGACTGAACCACATTCTGAGGCAGCATTAGCAATATCAGTATTAGTGAGTTAAAGGTATTGGTTACAAGCATCAGATGCTAACTGGCTTATTTAGGCAATGGGGAATATATTAGGAAAGTATCAAGGGCTGAAAAAATTAGTGGGTGGTTAAGTTTTGGAGGAGGGAAGTGCCAAGAGAGTGACAGAACAGGAAGCAAGAGGCATAGCAATAGTCTCCTGCCTGGAAAGCCTTAGGCATGACACCACCTTTATCGTGTATGACCTATACTCACTGTGTTCTTGAGTCACTGGCTCAAGGTTTAAAGTCTTATGAGAGACCATATGATTGTCTAATCTTAGGCCATAGGTAGACTCCCTCATCTTGTGAATAAACCTACATAGGAGACAAGAAAGATGCACTATGGCCCTACTCATCTTCAAAGTGAGCACTGGGTATCTGAATTTCCTTTCCCACAGAGACTCTTAGAAGATAGAATGGTTACTTTATTGTTTTTTTTTTTTTCGTTCAATCATGTGAATAACAAACATTCCAAACTCTAATGGATCATAGCAACAAACATTCATTTTTCTTGTTTGTGGTTCCATGAGTCAACTAGGATGGCATTACCTCAGGTGGCAGACTAGCTGGGGTTGCCTCCAGGCCACAGACCAGGTCCACATCTGCTCCACATCTCTCTTTCTTTTTAAAATGATTTTATTTATTTATTCATGAGAGACACAGAGAGGCAGAGGCAGGCAGAAGGAGAAGCAGGCTTCCTGTGGGGAGCCTGATGCAGGACTCAAACCCAGGACCCCAGAAACACGACCTGAGCCACAAGCAGAAGCTCAACCACTGAGCCACCCAGGTGCCCCTCCACATCTCTCTATAGACCAGTGGCTACCATCAGCTTGTTCTTCTCATGGAAGCTCACAAAAAAAGCTAAGCCTCTGTTTGTCTTACCTCTGCTCACATCCCTTTGGTGGAAGCCCATCACATGTTCTATGCAAATTCAGTGGGGCAGCCAGGTGTAACCCATCCCATCCCAATAGGACAGAGGATGGAAGTGAATAATGTTGATAATGATAAACAGTCAATCTAATACAGCTGCTAAGCAAGCATCCTCTTTATGTAGGACCTAACCATTTCACTGACAACTTCCCAAAACCTCCATTTCTTCCATTTCTTATCTGATCCAAATCCTCAGGTAAAAATTCATGAAAAAGATCTTAGTCACTATTGCTGGAGGATACACACTAGTTGTATCTATATGTGTCCCTCAGATCTCAGTCCCACATTCTTGGGCAATTATATACATGCTTTATTTTCACTTGTAGATAATAAATGCCTTGAGGGCAAAGCACATGTCTTAGTGAGGATCCTTGCAGATGTTCGGCTTGTAGTTGTTTTCCTTGAGTTGCTGATGAATGAAAGAGTAGGTCCTATTGGACTTTATCAGTCACTGCTCTGATAGGGCTCACCAGCCTCAGAAGAGCGTGGGCATGGATGGCCTGTGGTAGAGCCAGTGGTTGGGATCAAGGCTTGTTTAGAACACTGAATTTTCATATACCACATCATGAAACAAAGACAAGTCATTTATCCTTTCAAATTCCATATTTGTTTCCTTATCCTCTCACCTCTTGACTCCACCCACTACCAGTCAAGGTCAAAGGCATTACCTAAATGAAAGGGATGCCTAAACCCACACCTAGGATCTTGCTTCAGGCTGCATCTCCTTTGTACTTTTATCTCATCACTACCACTATTGTGTCTAAAAGGCTTATTCCTTCTTGAAAGCAAGTACCATGCTCCCAAATAATATTAACCATGAATATTCTGTGTCAGGTGCTAAGCCAAACATTTAACATGAACTAACATAATTAGTATTCATAACTTCTACATTAGACAAGAACTAGTAACATTGTGATTACTTGGCTTTAAGCTCAGACTGGACTTTTCTTAGTTTGCACTATTTACCCTGTTGGAAAGGTATAGGCAGTAAGTGCTGAAAGCGCAAATTCAGGAACCAGACAACTTGTTTTTAAATCTCTTTCCAATCCTTATATCTGTGTGACCTTAAATAAGTTACTTATATCCTATGCCTCTGTTTCTTTTTCTACATAGAGGTTGTAATAGTACTTACCTTGTAACAGTGTTGTGAGCACTGGATAGGCAAAAACACCCAGAACAATGTCTAAAAGCACTCAATAAATGTTTGAAAGGGGCATTGATCCTCCATCCACCTACTTGGATGCTCACTTAGTGACCCAGACTCCCCCATCCAAGAGGGACTCCTATTCTGGCCATGGAAGCAGGAGTAGATATGTGTAATAGCCCATTTCAGCAAGAAGGTCCCCCATTCACCTCTACTTTGACCAAAAGAACAAAGTCCCTTCAGATCTCTTTTGTGTTTTTCCCTCACATTGGAGTATTTTTGTTCATTCTCCCTCATCAGCACATGCCTAGGAAATAACTAGTTTTTGATTATGGATTTGATGGCTTAAGACAGTTTTATTATTTTATTATGAATTTGGTTGCTTAGAATTTTTGTTCTTAATTTTGGACATTTATATCTCATTTTCCTTATGAGAAAATCTAGGAATTATAGTTTTAATGTTGTAGTAAGTAATATTAAAATAAATGGCAAGCCAAGAATTAGGGAATTAAAACACCTAATAATTGGATTGGAGAAATATAAAAATGCTGGATTCAGTGAACCAGCACCAGTCTAATTTAAATGTCTAATTAAAAGTTATTTGGAGGCACAGCATACACAAACTGCATTGCAGTCTTCCATGGCTGGAAAGGAAGCTTGGTAACCAGAAGCAAATTCAGAACCACATGAAGAAATGGGAATGGACTGTAATCTTTAAGCAAAGTATTCCATTTTAATCAAGGCATGTCCTACCCTGCATTCCATCACCACTTCATTAAAAGATGCTGTCCCCGGTGCTGAAACTACTGTTAGTTGTTTAACAGCAGAGCAACCATGCTTCAAGCCAGGAAAGGAAGTAGCAATGCCTGGCCGAAGGAGGAAGCTTTTGTTAGCTTGAGCACTATTTATCCAAAGTTGCCTGAGAGCTACAGAGGAAGAAAAAGAAGAAGGTTTGTGATTAGGCAAGCTTAGATTAGAACTGATTTGACAAGAACAAGCCTGCCAGTCTGCAAGCTGATTCATATAGAGGGCTATTCATAGCAGAGGGCTATTTAGCACATTGTCAAATATGACATTCTAAAAACGCAGTATGATCGTTGGTACAAATAGCTAATGAACAATGACATATTTAGATTGCCTGTATAGGGGTGGATAGGTGTGTATAGTTAGGCAAAATGAAATCCATCAGTATATGGGGAGGGGGGAATATAAACAAACAAACAAAAAAACAGAAAATACCCAAAGCAAAATTCTAAAATTGAGTTTGTTTTCAGAGGTTTACCCATTCTTTTACTATCAATTTGCCACTGTCACCTTTGTCTCTCAGTTTTCTCATCTGTAATATGGAATAATAATCGTGCCTACTTTACAGCCTTATGAAAATTAAATTGAAATTAAATGGGTTAAGATATGTAATGCATTTCAAATAGTTGCCAAGAAAGAAGTAAACTCTCAATAAATATTGGTTCTTAACATTATTAATATTATTATTGACACGTATTTTTCTCTACCAAGGAAGTGTGTGGTATAATCGTTTGTATAGGCATCATTAAATTAAACCTAAATGCTTAGCAGAATGCCATTTACAATTCAGTTAAATGGTCCCTCCACTTCTGGAGAATAGAATTTCTTTTTCTAAAGATGTTTCCTATGTTTAAGAGCTCAAAAACGAGCTGCATTCTCTCAAAGACCTCTCACATTTTCCTTTCCTTCCATTTTCTTGTGTTATCAGATTATTCATTTATTTGTTCATGCACGTTTAAAAGCTCTTTAATGAACCAGGCATTGTGCTATATTAAGTTGCTGAGAGATGCCAATCAAGGAGCTTAAAGATCCTCTGTCATTAATGAAAAGAACTACCAACAATCTACAGTATACTTGTACATTAACACACACATGTTAAACATGTTACATTATCTCCATGTAACAGAAAAGGAAACTGAGGCTTAGATGAAGGAATACCTGCCTTGAACATTCTGCTTTAAGGACTAAATGAAGATATTGAAATGTCCAATCTGTACTAACCGTCCATTGCAGAACAGTCTGTTTAAGGAATTGCTGAGCTTCTCTTCCCATCTCCCCTTTTTCAAGACTCTTGGGAGGAAATAGTTCAGAGAAATGGGGACTTGAGGTCTAAGACTTCCCCATGAAGGACAAAGTCACAGCTCCTCCCCTTTCCCCATGAGACAATCTGTCAATAGAGTGTGAACTAAGAAAAATCTCTGCAGTCAAAATGGGGTGAACACAGCAGATGAATTACCTCTTATCTTTAGTTCCACTTCCCTTCCTAATGAATAAATGAGGAAATCAATAGATCCCTGTGTCCTGTGTGCCGTTTTTTTTTAACTCCAAGCAAGTGTTGTTTTCATTGTTTTATTTTTTTTTAACTAAGCAATCCAAACAACCAGAGGCCATTTTCACAGCTTACCATCTAAAAAAAAACACTGCAGTGATAATTAAAACAATCTGGGGCTAGGGGAAGATGGAAGGGAAATCTGTCACTACTGAGACTATCAAGCAGAAAAAAAAAAAAAAAGTGTTCTGGGGAATGAAGCAGAAACATTGACAATTTGTTAGATCTAATCCCAGACTGACATGCAGTGAAAGGGTGAAGCAGAAATTGTTGCTGGGGGAAATGTCAGCTTTACATGAGACATCCATGGAAAAACTTGGAAAACCTACAGTTTTCATCTGCTGCCAGGGCCAAGAAGGAACCAGTTTTCCTTTGCACAAATGGGAATCGACTACTCTGTAGTCATCTGCAAAGACTAGCTTCAAAAAGGAATGAGCATGTCCAGTATATTCACTCCATGTCAGCTTAAAGGCAAGGGTTAAAAAAAGTTAACACATACCCCAACTTTAAAGTATTTTAAGTTTAGTTTTAACTTCACTTTAAGGATATTGCAAGTCTTTCAGAGTCAGAGTTTTTTCCTTTCTTTCATTCTAAGAATGAAACTCCCCATCCCACTGACTGAATCATTTTAGCCCTCTGAGAGATTGTTCAGTAGCTTCTCACCTCCAACTAAAGGTAAAACCCCCTAAGGTAAAACCAGCAAGAACAGCTTTGTAAGACATCTGACCTCATGCTATTCTTAATCAATTTTGCAAGAAAGGTCTTTCCAGTCAGGTATAAACTATGAAATCCAGTCAAGAACCTTTGGTGCTTTATATCTCATATAGTTGCAGTCTGATGGAAACAAGTTTGCCAGAGATTTGTAAATTCTCACATAATAGAAAAAATAATCATTGGACTTGAGGCAAATCTGCTAACCTCATATCTCTTGCTATGTTTGTTGGTTAACAACATAGGTTGGATAATATAACAAAAATAACAATAATAACTAGCCACTGTAAGGTTCTGTTCTTTATGGTAAATGTCATTATTTTTATCCTCAAGCTAAATTTATGAAGTAAAGACATTTGTTACCCTCACTTCACAAACAAGAAAACACATACATTGATTTGAAATGGTGGATTGCATTCAATGCTTAAAATAAAACAAAACAAAACAAAAGGCAAGCAACTAAAATTAAAGCTTCCTTCTTACTGTATTTCTGAAATTTAGATCATTTGATTTACCATAAAAATATAAGCATAGCATGGAATGCAAGCTACTTGTCTATCAAGTGGGAATTTTCCAGTATTTAGAAATTTATTGGGTTTTAGCCAGTCTAGCTCTATTTTGTTGTTCTCCAACAACAAAACCAGAAAATGTTACCAACTGCATCATTAGATGCAGAAGTTGGGAAACAAAATATTAAGGGATTGAGCTGGAAGCATATACATCCAAGAAGTAAAAGTGGTAATAATCCTTGGGGAAGTGGAAGATGAAACTGTATATTCTTCTTTGCCCATCTATTTTGTTGGGTTTTTTTTAACTGAAAATAAAAAGGCCAAACTAAAAAAAAAAAACAAAACAAAACAAAAACTAAAGAATAATGGAGGAAGGTGTTAACTTTTCCAAGGAATCATACCTACTTCTGAATAACAAGTTTATAATACCTTTAAACTCTGAAGTCTGAGTATGCACCTACTGAGTTGCATCTCTTGATCTCTGCTTCCTTTCCTTAACTGCTCTTCTCTGCTGATTTAGAAATGATATTTTGTCACTATGGTTACTACCCAACTTCAGAATTCTTGAAAAACATATGCTATCCCAAATCAGCGATTATTAAATAGTTATTAAATAAATAGCTGGGGTAGCCTTATAACTATTATTTTCATTGAATTTATAATTTTAAAAACTTCCAAAAAGGAAATCTCTAGACTTAGATAATTCCACTGGAGAATTTTACCAAATGATTAAAGAAGAATTAATATCCATTTAATGTAATTTCCTCTCGAAAAACTTACAAGTGAGTTCAATAAGGTCACAGAATAAAATATAAACATAAAAAAATATTTCTATGTCACCAATAGGCATGTGTGCACTTGCAGCAATACTTCCAAGTTGCTCAAAAAAGAACTTTTTTAGAGATAAATCTAGCAAGACATGTACAGAACTCATTTGCTGAGAACTGCAAAAACACTGAGGAAATAAAGAGATTAAAAAGTGAAGATAGAATGTCATGTTCATGGATTAGAAAACTCAACAAAGTAAAAACATCAGTTCTCTCCAAAATGATACACAGCTTTAACACAATTACTAACAAAATCGAAACAACAGTTTTTGTATAGACAAAATAATTCTAATACACATACGCAAAGGCAAAAGAAGTAGAAATAACTAAAACAATTTTGAAAAATAATATAGCACGAAGAATCAGTTTTCCTGACTTAACACTTATCATGCACCCACAGTAGTCAAGACTATGCAGTATTGGCAGAGGAATAGGCACATAGATCAGAAGAAGAGAACAAAGGACTCAGAGATAGAACCACACAAATGTGTTGAACTGATTTTTTGACAAGTGCAATAGCAATTCAATGGAGGAAAAATAGCCTTTGCTATATGTAGTAATAGAATAAATGACCATCCACAGGCACGTGCACAAAGAGAATTTTTGTGTAAGTCTCCACTTTGAACAAAGTTAACTCAAAATCTATCATGGACTTAAACATAAAACATAAAATGACAAAACAAACAAAAATAAGCTAAAATATTCCAAATCTAGGTAAGAGTGCTTAGCCTTGATGCTAAAAATATGATCCATAAAAAGAAAGAATGATAAAGTAGACTTCATCAAGATTAAAAATTGTTGCTCTGTAAAAGACTCTATTAAGAAGATAAATAGACAAACTATATACTGAGAAAATATTTGCAATTCATTATCTGACAAAGGACTTTTATCTAGAACATATAAAGAACTCATAAAACTCAACAGAAAAATAATCCAATTAGAAAATGGACAAAAGACATAAAAGATATTTCACTGAAGAAGATATGCAGATGGCAAATAAGCACATGTAAATATGTTCAATATCATTAGCCATTAGGGAATGCAAATTCAAATCACAATGAGATATTGCTACACACCTATCAGAATGGCTAAGAAATGCTTGTGAGAATGTAGAGATATGGGATCATTCACACATTGTTGGTAGAAATGTAAAGTGGTACAGCCACACTAAAAAAAAGCTGTTAATTTCTTTAAAAACTAAACATGCAACTATTGTACAGCCCAGCAATTGCATTGCTGGGCATTTATCCCACAGAAATGAAAATATGTTCACCAAGAAAAACTGTAAATGAGTGTTTATGAGAGTTTTATTCATAGTAGCCAAAAAGCACAAATAACTCAGATATCCTTCAAGGGGTGAATGGTTAAACAAACTGTGGTACATCTATACAATTATTACTAATCACCAATAAAAGGCAACAAACTATGGATACACTAAGCAATATAATTTAATTTCACAGAACTATGCTAAATGAAAAAATCCAATTCCCAAAGGACACGTACTATATGATTCCGTTTATATGATATTCTTGAAATGACAAAATCATAGAAATGAAGTACAGATTAATCATTGTCAAGGCCCAGGGAGGAAGTGGAGGCAGGAGGGAAGAAAGTGCAGCTATAAAAGGGCAAAATGAGAGATTCATTGGGGATGGGACTATCAACTATCTTGACCTGTGCCAATGTCAATATCTTGGTTATGATATTTTACTTGGGTTTTGCCACTGGGAGAAACTGAGTAACGGATATGCTGAGTTGCTGTTTATTAATTAGTCTAAGTACATGTTCATCTACATTTATCTCAAAACTAAAAATGTAATTTAAAAAGTCAACACGAGCTTGTTACTCATAGTTCTGTGGCAGGTCTTCAACATGTATATGTTCAGTTCTACCATAAGCTGTTAGAGGAAGCTGCTTCTGTAAGCTCACTTGGCACATGAAGCAGATAGATTGCCATCTGTACAGACACCATCCTTCAGGCCGCCCGCACTCCAGCTTTTCTTCCAGACCCGGAAGATTCTGACTCACCACTTTATTTTGATCTTTCCCTCACCCTAGATATATATACAAATGCTAAGTCATGTAAACGTACACACAAATGCTAAGTCATCACAATTCCTATTTTCCACTCAGAGTTTTAAATCAGAATTACACCAGTGCCAGATACTGCATAGCTACAACAGCACATATGCCACAACAGATGGCTTACAAGTTGTGGCTTTTACCCCCAAAGTTCTTCTGCCTAGTAAATCTATCAGTAAGCATGCTCCAAATAAGTATTGTAGAATAAAGATAAAAAGTAGGTTTGGTTGAGTGGGTAATGGGATTTCAGAACACAAAGGAAACTTCTGGAAAGTTCCAACTGAGGACCAATTTTGTAGCATCCATTATATGGCTCAATAAACTTTAGTTTTTATTTGGGGGGTTGTTTTTTGTTGTTATTTTGGTGTGTGTGCATATGTGTGTGTGTAATAAAAAAGACTTCAAACACTACTGAGAATCAGATGACAATGTTGGACACTGTCCCTCTCCAAAGTACACACATTTGTCAATTGATCGAAACATATGATCACTGCTGAAACTATTTTTTATTCGGTTTTAGAGAATGCTCAAATATTCAAGATATAAAAATGTCCAAATACCCAAATTGGTGTCAAATGCATCTCTGAAATCTTTGAGCCTGTGATTGCTGGATTAAATGCCAGGATCTTCACGGACACTTGTTAATAACAAGCATCTCCACTTTATTGTATTGTTTTCTTCCTGTGTGGAAATTACTGATCTTCCTAACCTATTTAGATCCATTGAATATGCAGTACACTTAGTAAATGGTGTCTTTCTCAATGCATCATGTATTAGTCAGCTATTGACACAATTATGTTGCATAACCAACCATCTCAAAACTGGGTATCTTATAACAACTGGCATTTATTCTGATGCTCATGGGTCTGCAAATCAACACCTGGACTGTTCTTAGCTTGACTTGGTGAAACAGTTTTGCCTCATGCTGCATACCAGCTGAGCTTGGCTTGGCTTGGGCTTGGGAATGGCAAATCACAGAAGAGTAAAAGGTAAGACAAATCACCTAAGCCCAGTTAAAGCCTCTACTTGAATCACAACTTCTAACATACCTTTCGTCAAAACAAGTCACGTGAAAGATTCCAGGATCAAATGCTCACAGTAGGAGATGTGAATATTTGATGAGTGCTAATCCAGTATTTTACACACTACAAACTTCTTTCTAGTATTTGATAAGGCAACAAAGATGCAAAGATGCAACAAAGATCTTTCACCATACACAAATGCCTAAACCAACTGGTCAAAAAATGTAGTTACAATGAGACCAAGCCTCAATGTCCTAAGTCACAATTATAAAAAATATCTCCAATAATTGCTATATATATTCCCTTGAGATCAAAATTGTCAGCATTTATAACTGCCCCCACCCACTCCTGCTTCACTCTCTTTCGCTCAAGAAAAAAAAGCATAATTTTTAAGTGAAAAACATGCCAATTTACCTTTTCTAGGTGATATATAGAAACCTCTGTTCTTGCTATTTCACTGGCCATCTACCTAGAATGCTTTTCCCCAGATCTTTTATCAGCCTCTGCTCAAATGCTACTTTCTCTGAGAACAGTTTCCTGACCTCCCTATGTGAAAAAGCATCTCCTAAAACTTTATTCATTTTCCTTGTTTTGTTTCATATAGCACCTTTTAGTAATTGACATCATATTGCATATTTTTTTCTCTTTTACTTATTAACTGCCTTTCTCACTAGGATGTAAGCTCTACACAGACAAGGTTTGTTCACTCCTCTAGCTCTAGAATATAAAGGACTACATTGCAGGTCTTCAAATATCTGATGAGTAACTGAACAAACAAAACCTAAATTTTAACTGGGGACTTAAAAGTTTTTTGAGGCTTCCCAAAGGTTTTCCTAAGTACCCAACTACCCCACCACCACTATCCACACATACTCTAGGGATTCCAGAACTCTCCCCAAGACTTCTGAGAATTTCCAAAACTTTATGTTCTAGAACATCTCTAATTCTGGCTTCCTGCCTTCTTGATTTATCAGTCATCTTGCCATCCTATGCATGCCATCTTTGCCCCCACTAAAAGCCTTTTCATGTAAGGCAACTCATGTGCTTAGTAAATACATGAGTTTAGTAAACACATGTGTTTGGTAAGCTTTACTGAAGATTTATGAACAGTAAAAAGAAGAAGACTGTACAAAGTGTGAAGAAAAACATTGAAGCAAATAATAAACATTCTTCTTTAAAAGCCTTCATTCACCACCCCATGGGGTTTTTCCAGGGACACACTATTCTCTAAGTTTTCCTAGCCCTACAGCAACCTCTCAGTCTCTGCTCCATGAATCCTCTTCACAGCATGCTCACCAGGATAGAAACAAACTCTTCTCTCCATCTCACACAGAGCAATTCAGTCCTCCCTTTTCTTGCCTTTGATCTTTCTGGTTTCATGCTTCAGGGTCTCTTCTTCCAACTCCAACTCTTAAGGGCATTTTCCTAAACAAAGATTCTTCTTTCTGAAAAAAAAATGTCTGATGCAAACTATTAAGATGATACATCCATTGCTTCTATAGCTATGAGAGGCTCTAATATTCCACATGGATACCAAATATTGCCTTCTGATGAAATATTATATCTTGCTCTATAAAATGCTAACATTTTTTGTATGCATACATACTAATATACACATGGATACAGATATATATACATACACTACATATGCTACTATGATTCATAAAAAAATTATCAGAAAGTATAACTAAACTCACATGAATTCACAGCATCTTTTGGTCATTGGGTATTTCATCAATCAATCGTTCTAAAAGATCAACTTTAATTAGGTAGATGTCTGTAAGCCTTTCTGATGTTAAAAACAGTTTCACACTTGAAAAGACTGATAATATATTGCCTATCCAATATCAATTTTTCAAATAGATCCTGGAATTAAGATTTGAAAGGGACAAAGGCAGCCATTCTTATAGATCCTTTTCATGCTTGTCAAGTATTTTCATCAGAGAAATTGCCACAGGGATGAAGAAAACACAAGGACTGTTCATTTATCTAAATTATATGGATGCATTGTTAAATGAAAAAAGTTGCATCCAAACCAATATTTAGTGTGTCATCTAAAAATAAGAATACTTCAGTATTATTAGCTGGTTGTGAGACATAAAGTCTCACTTACCTAGAAGAAGAAGCCCATTACCTGGTAGGACAGGAATACCTGAAACCTCAGATAGTTGTAGTGATGGTAGATAAAAAAACTGGTGCCTAACACTGTTCTTACACCTGGATTATCATCCAGGCCACCCTGCATTCTTGATTGCATTTCTAACAGTTGGAGGTTTCAAATGTGTCATGCTATTGCCTCTACCACACTGGGCTGGGTCTTGGAAAAAGTAGATAGTCAGTACCATGTCTCCTAAAATACTTCTTCTGATATCCCCAGTATCCTGAATCCATTTAATTATATCAGCCAGTACTTTGCAATGAAGCTAATTGTACAATTTCAATCCTAGACCCTAAGGTCAAACATGCCATGTTAGTGGAATCTTTACTTATTCTAGGATAAGATGGTCTCTCCCTAGTTAGTAGAAGAGACTTGAGATCAATTTTGTAGGTCTAGATGAGATATTCCTGACCTATGAAATGCAGTCACAGATGCTAACTTTGGCCAACTCCCCACACTACTTATATATACCAATGGGAAGAAAGGCTACTGATCGCTTAACTCAAATGATTATATATGATACTTTCCACTGGGTGATGTCACTCCCCTGGGCTGTAATTTCCATGTGGATCAACATATTTCTCCTTACTTCCTTAGTTGAACATAATCTGAACCCAAGATATGGTGGTTATCTAGCCATTTCAGGCTTTCCTGGACCTCTTCCAAGACCTTACATGTCCCCTCTGGTCCAAGTATGAAGAAACAACCTTCTCAGAGTATGTTTGTCAATTCAGGGACTCCAGGAAGCAGACACTAAGACAGAGTTAAAAGTACAAGAGATGTATTGAGAGCAAAATTTGTGACATGTAAAGGAGTGAGGAAAAGCCTTCAGACCATGATGCAGATATAAAACCAGTGAGTGGAGAAGAGAAAGAAGGATTATATAGGAAGTGGAACAGGCTGTTATGTAGCTCTGAGAAAGTGTCATCCATCCAATGGGGAGCTCCAGTGCAAATAATGAGCATTGAGCAGCCCAACATTGAGCAGAAAAGTCCAGCCCCTAGTTCTCTTATGGTAGTCAGGTATTAACTTGGAGAAGCCCAAGAGCAGTGTAGCCTCAGCTGAGATGCTGCAGGAGATCTTGAACATGCTCACTGGGCACTGGCAGCTATCTGTATTCCTTTACCACAAGTCCTTTCTTGAAGAGATATCTGAGTGGTGCACAACTATGGTTGCCACAGAAGGAGACATAGCATACTACAACCTTGATTGTAGTCTAATTCCTGGGTGGAGGAAAACTTTGCTGATGACAAAAATATAGAATGTGTCAAACATCTAGGCCAGGTAACCAAGTATATTCACCATGCATCAAAGACCCAGCAGATTAGCCTAAATTCTAGGGTGATTTAGAATAGTCACTATTATGTGTTGGCCAGTTAGGGAACATCTTATCCTAGACTAACACACCACACATATATGCATCAACACCAGTGGGGAGTCAGAATATTCAGCATCCCACATGTGGGACAGGAAGAAGTGTTGTCTAGAACTGTCAGTAACCTGGAACCTATCCTCTGGACTAGAGCTGAGCTCCCTGAGACTGCATTGAGGGACAGCTTAAAGTAATATTCATGACTTTCTTTTTCTTATTCCTGTCTTAACCATCCTCCAGTGTCTCCTATAGCAATACCAGAGATGAGCCTCATGAACCTACAGGTTATAGTGGTATAGGTTCCTGATGAGTTGGTAATGACACATAACATCTACCCCTTGGGTTAAGGAATGAGTTGAGAAGTCTAGTTCAACTTTTTTGGTTCCCTATGGCTGGCTCCTCAGAAAAGTTGATGATCTCTAGGCCACCACAGAAACTGTTAGCTTAAGGCAACTGATTCCAGAGAGGACTGTGCTAATGCATTTCATCATAAGGCCACTGAACTATTGTGACATAGCTGCAGTCACAAGATTTGGACTCCAGCCCAGCTCTCTGTTCATGCAAATGGAGGGGAATCATACAGTCTACCAGCCAAAGGCTGGATTCCTGCTCCCTAGATCTGAGGATCAGCCTTTCTATATCCCTGTTTGCCACTTTAGAGAGTAATAAGCAACAGGAGGCCACATATCTGCTAACTGCTTGTGTTTCTGTGATTTTCTTTCCCAATAAATGCTTTTCCAAATGGCTTATTGTGTGTACTCTACCTCTGGTCATGTGCCCTTGTCTGCCAAGTGGCTTCCCTCTGTTTATAAATAAAGCATGGAAGTGCACACAAGAAATTGATAAAGGTGATAAATCAAGAGGTAATAGAGACAGTGAATAGATGTGGATAGAAGTAGAAGTCAATGCACATATTTGATACTTGAACAATATGAATGTCCTACCTAATTTTTAAAAAAATAAAAATTGAAAGGAGAAAAGGTTCAATTAATAATTTCTAGAAAATAAATTAAGGTCATAAAGTTTCGCTTTCTTGTCCAAATTTTTTAATGCAGACTTGAAAGTGATGTTGACAGCCATAGACATGAAAATGTACCATGTACAACAGAGAAAACATAGCAGAAATAAAATCACATCATGATGGCAAAGGAATAGTGCACATACTTTCTCAAATAACACATTAGGGTGCAATTTTAGTTAAATCTAAATAATTTTTTAAAATTTAAGAGGGAAATTAATTAAAGGTAAGAAATATTTCAACTGCTTGAAAGTGGTAGGACCTACACATCACACAAATGGTTCCTCCAATGGGGATTAGGAAGGCATAATTCACATTCTTCCTTCTAGCTCTTTACAGTCTAGCTGGGGAGACAGACAACTAAATGGATAATTAAAATACATTGTGTTATCATACATGAAAAACAATTCCAGATAGATTGTTGATGTAAAAATGAAAGAGAAAGCAAGAAAAGTTCTACATGAAAACATCCACAACTACCTTCTCTACTTCAGAGGAGGGAAAGTTTTCCTAAACAGAAAAAAAAAAAAAACAAAGACCATGGAGGAAAGTAATAAATTAGATAAAATTAAAAATAAGAATCTTGGCTCATCATAAGATACAATTAAAAGATAAGAAGGTAAGCCACACTGTGAGAAAAGATATTTTCATCACATATACCTGACAAGTCACCCCTTTAAATCAGTATAAATAAGAAAGACACCCCAATAGATAAACAAGCAAGAGACTTCAACTGACATTCAATTATTAATCAATAAACATATGTGAAGGGACATCTGGGTTGCTCAGTGGTTGAGTGTCTGCCTTTGGTTCAGGGCGTGATCCTGGGGTCCTGGGATCAGGTCCCACATCAGGCTCCCCACAGGGAGCCTGCTTCTCCCTCTGCCTCTGTGTCTGCCTGTCTTTCTGTGTCTCTTATGAAAAAATAAATAAAATCATTCAAAAAATAAAAACAAACATGTATGAAGTAACAGAAGAAAATTGTAACCACAATGAGACACCACTGTACAACCACCAGAATGGCAATGTCCATTTTTGCTAATCACTGGAATTCCCCCTAAGGGGGAACAATTGGAATGTACATACACTGCCTGAAAAGAAAAAAAAATGGTGTGATCATTTTGGAAAATGTTTGCCAGTATCTATTAAAGCCAAACGTGCATTTACTCCATAACTCCTAGACATGTACCCAAGAGAAATGAGTGCTTATTTCCACCAAAAGACAGAGACAAAAAAATGTTCACAGAACCATAGATAAAATAACCAAAAACTGGAAACAACACAAATGCCTCCTGATAATAAAAGGGATACATAAATAGTGGGTCTATTCATTAATGGTATAATGCATAGTAATGAGAATAAAAATATAGTTACCCACAACAACACAGAAAAATCTCACAGGCATACTTAGTAAAAGAAATCAGACATAAAATTATATGTACTGCATGGTTCCACTTGTATGAATTCCTAGAACAGGCAAAATTATAATAGTAAAAGTCAAATTAAAATTACCTTTGGGAAGAAGGAAGTATATTGATTAAAAAGTAGCATTAAAAGTTCTTCTGAGTGGGAGTTATTTAAATTTCTTGGTCTGGGTGGTGATTTCATGGGTATATTCACATCAGGATGAGTAAACTGTATATTATGAGTGATGCACTTTTCTGCATGAATGTTACATTTAATTAAGAAACTGTTTTTTTTTTTTTTTTTAAGTGCAATTCTGTACTCTGATAGAACCCACTGAGGGAACGCACAAGAGAAAGCTCCAATACTGGCTTAGGTGATTGGGGAAAATTTCCTGGAAGGTCTACACTGAACCCTGGAAGATGGATAGGAGTGGGTTGGGTCAATAACAATGAAAATGTTCTGGAACAAAAAGCTGCAGGTGAAAGCGATTGTAGTGCCTTTCAGGAACCATTCTATGTCTTACGGTAGAAACAGTGTTTTGGGATTGTGAGGGAGGGCAGGGAAGAGATGGGAATGTTGAGAGAATTTAGATTATAGATTTGTAAATCTTGTTAAGGAATTTGTTCTTTGAGCAATATTCTAGTTTTAAATAGAGAGTAATATGATAAGATTTGTATTTAGAACCATGACTATAGCTACAATGGAGTATTGAGAATACAAGATGGGAGGTACTGGAAAAATCTAGGCTAAAGAAGAGACAGAAATGGAGGATATTAAGGGGGTGTTTTGACAATAGGGCTTGACAAATGATTCATTATGAATGAAAGACAAAGGAGTCTAAGATGACTCCCAAGTCTTAGCCTGTGCTATTTCCTGAGAACACAGAAAGATGAACAGTTTGGGTAGGAAGGATGGAGTTAATGGACCAGCTATAACTGATATAAGACAACACCATAGTGAGATACTAAACATTCCGAGCAAGTGTCTTTTTTATGGCATTTTTCGAATTCCTTTGGCAGGGGGATCCCTGGGTGGCTCAGGGGTTTAGCGCCTGCCTTTGGCCCAGGGCGCGATCCTGGAGTCCCGGGATCGAGTCCCACGTCGGGCTCCCGGTATAGAGTCTGCTTCTCCCTCCTCCTGTGTCTCTGCCTCTCTCTCTCTCTCTATGTCTATCATGAATAAATAAATAAATCTTAAAAAAAAAAAAAAGAATTCCTTTGGCAGTATCCCATCAGCCATTTCATTTTAAGTCTCTCACTAGCCCCTAGGACGGTCAGCACAAGCATCATCATTGCACATAGCAAACTATCCCCACCTCTCAGATCTGAGTGGCCATATAGAGTTGACAAAGCACCTGATGTAGAATGAGGAAGTGTGGATGAGCTCACCCTTATCTCTTTAGGACAACATACATCTCACTCTGTGGCTCTTATCTCGACTGCTGTGAAGAGCAAACAAGGCAATGCATCCCAAAATGCTTTCAAATATTAAAGACATCCAAAAATGCTCTGTTACTAGTACACCTCAAAAGTGCCAATAATTTAAAGAAAACCCCAAATGAAGCATGAATCATCTTCCTTGCCTTCCCATAGTCCATGCTTTCTCTTCTCTCATAGTCATCTAAGCCAATCTGAGATTATCCCTGGCTCTGATTTGTGGAGCTGTGCTACTTTGCATGGCTTCTGAGCCCCAATTATTGATTTTCTGTAAGGGACGACTGTGTTTGGACAGGAGGGTGTCATGGCTATTTGTCCAACAACATTAAGAGGAACTTACTGACAGCTTTATCTCTTTGCCATGAACACCCAGACACAGAGTCTCATCAAACACTGGGGATACTTTGGCATCCCATGCTTGATGTCTCCCATTACCCCACAAATACACATTAAGGTGATGAATTCCTTGTCAACTCATTTTATTTATCACCTCTGAGGTGGGCTGTTAAAAATCACAATTGTCAAATTTCTCATATATCTGTCACAAGCCAAATAAGAAGAGTCCATAAATAGCTGACATTTGAACATTTTCTTTCTGGAGGAGAAATAAATGAAAATTGCTTTTTCTCTAAGTTTAACATGAAATCAGATTTAAAACTAAATATTTTTCTAAAATAAACAGAAAAGAGTATATTGGCTGGAAATGTTAATATCATTGGAATGTTTTGTTATAGGTGATGGAGTCAGAGGTGAGATCTAGTTATAAGTCATTTTATCTCAAAAGAGATTTAAATAAATAAGATTCAAAGAACTAAAATGGAAAATTGAAATGTCTAAGCACAAATATCAAAATTTCAAAAATCTTAGTATCTATGGACAGGTCTTCTAAAACAAAGAATCTGAGACTTACCATCAAAATCCAGGTTAGTTTGAAAAATGTTTCTACCAGTTCTTAGAATCCACACTCCACATATGGCACATGAAAGAACTTAAGGGAATTAATTTTTATCATCTGTCACCTATAAGACTATAGCAGAAGCAAAATTAGAAGCATAGAAAGAGTTTCATCTGAGACTCAGCAATTGAATAGTGTCGGATGTGGTTGATTGTTTCAGGAGACTTGGGGCAGGACATAACAAGAGACTGTCACCAGGTAGTCACTGATCAAAGAGAGGATGTATCCAAAGGAGAAGTATGGCATTCCAAAGAGGAGCTATCAACTTTCATTCAAAGATGCCCAAGTACAGAATGTACTCTTAAGTCACTATCCAGCTGGAAGAGACCCTAAATATTATCTAGGCTTGACCCTTCATTTAGCAAAGGAAGCATCTGAGGATTGAGAGACTAAGAAAATGAGCAACAGTCACACAGCTTAAGACAATGCCATGAATGGAAACTGGGGCCTCTTGAGTTGCTGTTTATTCATCTTTCTATCACCTGCACCTCATTCATTATATTCACTGACCCCATAAATCTTTATTGACCATTATGTGTGATTAAGATATTTTAATGGCTATCCTGGAAGTGATTTAACACTATCTGTTCTCATTTTGATCAAATAAATCAACCGCTCTTTACCAAACAGTTAATTGGTTGTCCCCTGGGAATTTATTATCATTGAGACTTACTCATTCATTCCTTTCATTCCTCTCCAAAAACAACACTGTCTACCAACACAAGCATCATGGATGAGCATCCCTTCCATCTCTTCCATACCTGTGTTTTCTGGTATAGCTCTTCTTAGAGACTCTTTCTGGTACTTCCTAACAAAAACTCAATAGGCCAGTTTCTCTTTGCTCTGTGGAAACAGAGCTACTTCCCAGCAGACTTCATGAGGCTTTAACATTTTTAATTGGGTATCATCCAATTAATTTTTTTTGTCTTCACAGTTTCCCCTATGTAAAACCACCTTTCAGCTCTTGGGCCTTATCTATAAAGCAGACAGTAAGGAGAATGTGGGGATCATGCACTTGGTCATAGGGAACACCTGAGAGATCATGGTTATCCCACTATATGACAGCTGTTGAATCCTGCTATTCCACCATTAAATACTCTCCGGAATCCTGTGATCACATCATTAAATATGCTTTCATTTTTGTTAAGCACGACTCTCTCCTTTTAAATGCAAATACTTTTGGAAGGGATTGCACACCAAATTCTTAATTTCCAGGATCAGATTGTGTTCATCCTCCACTGGAGGGAGAAGCAGATTAAGGATTGGGCACTCTTGCCCGGAGTGGAGTAACCGCCGTGATGACCTCTGATGAATCCAGTCCTGTGAAGGGAAATATGGATCCAGAGGGCAGTCATTCTGTGCAGGCAAATTGGCTGTGTGCAGCCTTCTCTGGGATGATAATAACCATAATCGTCATCATAATCATTAAAGTAGCTGATATTTATTGGGGGCTTATTATGTTCCAGACACTTAGCTGAGAGCATGATACTGTTGAGGCCACAGACAGGACTCTGAGAATCTTAAGTTCTCACTTCTGACCCCTGTGAGGCTGCCAAAGATTTATCAGCAGATCTTGTTATACATCCCTTGCTTCTACCTCCAGGCAAAGCAACTGATTCTCTCCTTTTGTAATTGCCAAGATAAAATATATTAATTCCAAACATGGTTACCTGTTAAGTTGGTATGAATTTATGCCTACAAACTCAGATATATGAACAAGAAATAATCACCATGATGGGCAGCCTGGGTGGTTCAGTGGTTTAGCACCAGCCTCAGCCTCAGGCGTGATCCTGGAGACCAGGGATCGAGTCCCATGTCGGGCTCCCTGCATGGAGACTGCTTCGCCCTCTGCCTGTGTCTCTGCCTTTCTGTGTCTCTCATGAATAAATAAATAAAATTTTTTTTAAAAAATTAAAAAAAATAATCACTGTCTTTGACAACCACAGCTCAAGCATGGATCCTAGAGCTAAATGGTCTAGGTTTCAATGCTGCCTGTGTGGTCTCAGTTTCCTCACCTGTAAAATGGGTCATAAGATGCCACTTCATAGGGTTTTCATGACAATCGAATGAGTCAATGTATGAGAAGTGATTAGAACTGTGGCTGGCACACTATACCTGCAATATAAGAGCTGAGTCTTATCATGTTCTCATTATCCCAAAATATTGGCAGAAAACATCTGTGTAGGGTCCTGACATGGTGAGGAGTAGGAAGGGATGGCATCCTTGCACTCAGGCTATTGCAGAGAAGGTCTTCCCCTTGTTCAGGGAGCCCACTGGCCCCAGTTGTCTAAGAGTGATAGTAGGGATCCAGGAACCTTTCCGCAAGGCTATATGGTGCTTTTCTCCGAAGTATACCACTTCACCACTTTCTCGCCAGGGCATGGCCACCTTCCAAAAGCATTCCTGGAAGGCTCCTGCAGATCCTGTCCCAGTACTTTCCCCTCTCTCAATACTAGACTTTTCTAGTCTGAAGGTGAGAGCAAAGCTTTAGTCCTTTCTTTTTCTTAGTTGCAAATCTTCACTTTCCCTAATTGTGTAGTATTTTAGAACACAAAAGCCTAGGAGAGCTGCAGGCTATTTCTGGTTTCCTGACCTTCCCGTTTACATCCCTCCTTGGAGGCAACAGTCATCTGCAAGACTGGAGGGAAAGGAGGAAAACAGTGAAAGGAAACAACAACAACAACAACAAAAAAAGGTAACTATCTCCATATATGATTCCACCCTATTTAAACAAGATGATGTTTTTTCCTGCATGACTGGGGATATCTCGATAACTCAACAGAAGGCTGGGTTCCCACAGTTTGCTCATTCCTGAGAGCCTTTAAACATCACTTCTAAACACCTTGCCATGCTTCCTTCCTGCTCCAGCATAGGCTCCTGGAGGGTGTCCAGGCAAGGGAGGCAGAGGCAGGTGAGCTGCAAGCGCTGAGAGTGCATAAATGTAGCCAGTGTCAATCCCAGTCAGATACATCAGTGCTGGGTGCTTACAGATCTGAGGATCTAACTTCTCAGAGTGGCCTCTGACCATTGAGCCACACTGCCCATGCCTCTTTCCACCACCCAAAAACAGGAAGTGAGCAATGATACCAGTGACTGGCTGAATTTTAAGCAGGTCTGGATGCCTCTACCTTTAATTGTGGAAGTGCTACAAGTTAAGAGGCCATTCCTTGCTTCAGCCAAAAAACAGAGTTCAAGTGAACCTGAAGCCTTGTTCTTAGTTTCTAGTGTGTGTGTGTGTGTGTGTGTGTGTGTGTCTCTGTGTGTGTGTGCATTACAGGTCTGAGTCTGACGCCAGAAGTTAAAATCCATTGCACATCCAGCAGGTGGAAAGGGAAGATGTTTGTAAGGTGGAGGAAAGCGAGAAACAAAATGGGACCCACCGGTGAGAAATGTATGGCATTTCTTGCCTCCTCTGACCTTAGAGCTTTGGTGCCTGCAGAAACCTTTTGTCATGCTGCTAAACACGCACACCCAGTCCCTGAGACAGACAAGCCCCAGGAGGGTCACGGGATGGTGGAGCAGTTGCAGGCCTCCATGGCTGAGGTGAACTCCGTATGGCTGCACCTCACTTCCACACTCCACTTCTCTCTTGGAGAGAGAACCATGCAGGAAAAGGAATTAGAGGATAGAGTTCAGCCTGGTCTAGTTGACACATTGCAAAACCACTACGGTGATAGTACCTACTCCATCAGGCTGCGTTTTCTGGATACAATAATTCTCTTATTGAGGCTAAAGCCAAGATAGATTTGGGGGGGAAATGCTAAGTGTGTGTGCTCCCACATGTGTATGTGTGTGCGTGTGTGAGTGTGTGTGGGTGTGTGTACGCGTGTATGTACATAGACAGGGCTATGGCAGGGCAAAGGTGACTTGGAAGAGGCATTCCTGCTGCTGTGCTATGATTTTACAGCCATAATCTCCACTCTTCACAAGAACCCAGTACGAATGGGGTAGGATTACACCCTTTCATCTGTAAAGAAACAGTTTCAGGAAGGACAAGCATCTGTAATAACTATCAAAACTAGGATTTGAATCCACATTTCTCTAAACTCAAATTCAACATTGTAACTAGGGCCACCTGCCCTTTAATATTTTCTTAACTGTTTAAATCCCAACGAGATATATCAATGGGTGATTTTTAAAAAATCATAAATCCAGACATGAGGACTTCAGAAATCCTGGACTTAGGACTCATCACGAGGGCGGAACTTCGTGCTATTTTATAAGCCTTCAGCCTGTCCTGGAGTTCACCCCCACTTAGAAGCCAATTTCCTAATAGGTATGACAGGTCCCTCACTTGGGGGCCCAGCAGAACACAGGTAGATAGTCAAACTAGTAACAGAGAACATTTAATAAAAGGACTATTTACGGAAGTGGAGACAGGTTTCAGGAAGCCAGCTGTGGTTGGCAAAGCACCCAAGGATTAGCAGCAGAGGGAAGCTGATAGCACATAAAGAAAGAGCACTAAGAAGGAGCATGACCAGAATGCTGGTGGGTGCTATAGCTGGGGAAAGAGACCAACCTATCCTGGCTGATGTGTGGGTTTTTTTTTTTTTTAAGATTTTGTTTATTCATAAGAGATACAGAGAGAGAGAAGCAGAAACACAGGCAGAGGGAGAAGCAGGCTCCATGCAGGGAGCCCGACATGGGACTCAATCCCGGGTGTCCAGGATCACGCCCTGGGCCGAAGGCATATGCTAAGCCGCCGAGCCACACAGGGATCCACACTGGCTGATGTTTTGACCCCAATCTTTTCCCCTAAGATCTCCTACCAGTGCCTCTCTATAGTGGACACAACAGGAAACCGAAGAACAAGGGTGTTTGAGGGAAGTAATCTGTCAAAGTCAGTTTCCTGGAGCAAAAGGAAGGACAGAGAATGACTCTGGAGGGACAAAGGGAACTCCTTGCCTCTTTCAGTTCTTAATTTTCTTTAAGAAGCATCAGATTCTAATGACTGAAGTGTTCACATGACCCAAGCATGAGGTGGTCAGGTCACAGCAGCAAAGAGCAAAAAGATATAAGGACAAGGTGCCATCTGACATAAATCCCACTTCTAGCAGTTATGAAATATACCTTCCATTGCTGAAAACAGAGGCCGGGGCCATCTCTAAATTGTAAATAGCAATTCGACGTGGATGTCCCTGCACACTGAAATAAACTTTCTCTTGTGCTTTAAAGTTGCAGAAACCCTCAGGGAAATTGCGAAGAAGTAACGTTTTAGGCTGAGTCACCTGTCAGTCTCCAGGCAGATACCTTCTTCTGCAAGTTGCCACAAAGCAGTGGCATTGCTTTTATGCACACATATATAGAGAAGCACAAAAATACATAAACATAAAAATAGTGCCGTGGTCTATTAGAAATGCAGCTCCTCTGCACTGTTATCTGCACTGTTCGTCTGCAGCAGCACGCACACCACCACACCACGGAGAGAACACTGTGAAACCAGAGTGGGCGAGCGGCCGGAGATCTTTAGATTTGATGCAATGGCTGGGACCTGCCCAGGAATGCACTACTTCCTCCAGGTAAATTAAAGACTGAGGGAAAAAAATAATTACTGACTTGTTCATTGCTGTTGTGGTTGTTGTCATTGTTGCTGTACAGACTGTACAAAATACAGTACTAAACTGAACATTCTCAGGTGTCAAACTCACTGAGTAGGAAAATCCCGTCGCCTGCGATCAGGGGATGGAGTCAAGATGCAGGGAGCTGGTAGAGGTAGGCACAGCGCTTCCCCAGAGACAGCTGATAGAGACCCATGGGTGACCATTCCTAACAACATCACCATGTGAGAGGTTAGCAATAAGCATGGCTTGGGCCAGAGGTCAGGGCTCATCCAGAGCGCCAGCTGTGTCTAGTCAGAGCTGCAAGTCACTTCCTCCCTCCTCTTTCTTTCTTTCTTTCTTTCTTTCTTTCTTTCTTTCTTTCTTTCTTTCTTTCTTTCTTTCTTTCTTTTTCTTTTTCTTTCTTTTTTTTCTTTCTTTCCAGTGCAAAGCGCTTTTTCTCTGTGAAAATCAAACCTGGCCTGATATGAGAAGACTGGCTTTTCACTCTATACTTACACCTTTTTTCAAAGTTTTTTTTTTTTTTTCCTGTGTGTCATATGACATTTTTAACTAAAAAGTGAGTTAAAAGGACCAAAAATCTGCATGTAGCCTTCTACTATTCTTCCTACCGTTATTAGCACACACTAGAGTTACAGGAGTAAGCCTTCAGCAGGCTAGGAAGATTTCCTTTGATTCCAGCCTCTGACTCAATCCCTTTTTGCTACAAAGTAGGGCAGTGAGATACAGCAGCAGTATTGGCTTCCTTTGCTCTATTTATTCCCATGCCACAAAACTGTGAGCTTTAACTCCAGAAGGACCAGTGTGCAGGACACAGGTCTGTGTGGCCTCCCTGCTAAGTTATTCTCTGACCTGGCATCAGAAGTTGGGTGACAGGAACAGATGTGAAAGGTTAATTGTCATTTGGTTCCATGCTTCTGGCACCTGTGTGTAAACCTCTTCTTTGGTGTACTGAGTAGAAGGAAAGCAAGAGGATATCAGATTAAAAATTGCATTAAGATCCATTCTTTCATCTGACCCATGGGTTTCATATCTGCTAATACACATAAGACTTCAAATTCTCCATAATTCCTTCCTGTAGGCTTGCTCAAGGACTTGGCATCCTGCTACACCCCCATCTCTCTGAATGTATCTTCCCTTCTCCTAGCTCACGGTCTCACTGCCCATTTGACCTCTTTCCTCTCCAAAATTAGTTACAAATCCAACTCTTTGCTTTGATGTTCAGCTCCCACCCATGCATTAAAATTAATGGTAGAGCAGAAGGAAGTAGGGTGGATGGTTTAGAACTGGTCACAAGAAGCTAGAAGAGAAAGTGGACAAAAATGGAAGTGGCAGAAAGCAGGACAAATGCTCTCTCCAGCTGGCAAAGATATTTTAGAAAATTGGGCTCTAGTTTAGACGGCATGAAGGCAGGCCTTGCCTTCCACTATAAAATCAGGGCCATCTTCTAAGAATCACATTAGTTGAAGTTGGTCCCTCTTGAAATACAGACCTTGTGCAGTCTCGTTTTTATATAAATATTTTTAATTAATAGATGGCTTCATCAAACATGAGAAGGATTAAGCATTAACACTCACCAGAGACCCTGAAATTAGATTGATTATCTGCATCTTAATTTGCTTTTTCGACACCACTAATTTATTTTTAATAGGTCTGTAATTTAGCTTTATCTACTTCTTATTCTGCTTGGCAGATTCAAATGCTTGCAGCTCACCAGTCTCTGTAACCTTTAGGCACTTCTGTCTGCACAGTATATTAATTTTTAAATTATCCAGCCCAGTGTGAGGAAGAATATCAATTACTTTCCATATGGGAGCCAGGCTCAAATCCATCCTTTCCCAGTGGCAGTGAGATTTAAATGAAGGGGAAGGCCAGTCATAGGGAGAATCTAGATAAACACAGTGAATTCTCACCCTTGTATTACAGAATCTGCCTTCCTTGAAATATTTTGCACTTGAATCAGTGGCATTGACATCATTATTGCAGTGAAAATAAATTTTGCTCTTAATGGCAGATTGACTCACGGAAAATTGGTGAATGGAAGGCAGAACCTTTCAGCAGACCTTTTCAGTTCCTTCCCATTTCTGATTTTATTAACACTGTATCACTTTGAAAAATTCACCCAAATTTCTTTCAAGGTGGAAGCTTGTCTTCTTCCTTTTGGAAAACCTCACAAGGTAAGAAGCAAGAATAAAAAAGTAGACTCACAAACAACAAAGAGGAATGATCATCTTCATGCATGGGAAGAAAAAAGTTGCCCTTTTTCTTTTTTCTTTTCTGCCTGTTATGGAGGGGTGGATATAAGATAAAGAGCACAATTGAGGAAGCTTATGTAAGGTGGAAATGGGAACATGAGATTTGCATGCTAAGATCACTGCTGGAGTGTGAGCAGCGAGGACAGTTGTGTTAATCCAGATGAAGATCATGATTGTCACAGCCAAAGGTATGCTAAGGGAGATGGCGAGAGATGGTCAGGTCCAAGATATTTATTAAACAGACCTACCAGAATCACTGATGATCCTACATGGAGAAGGAGGGAACAAGTCACAGATGAATTCCTAGACTTCTGGTGTGAGCTATTGGGGGCTGGTTGTTTAACACCAATCATGAAAACAGTAACAACAGGAGTGAGGGGAGGGTGGAAAGCTATCATTCCATTTAGACAATTATATCTCCGATGTCTGTGAGATATCCAAATGGAAGTAGCACATAGGCAGTTAAATAAGTAAGACTAAAGTCCAAAGGAAAGATCTGACTTAGAGCTGAAGTTGGGTACTATCATTATAAGATGGTATTTAAAATTATGAAAAAGGGGCATCTTGGGTGACGCAGTCAGTTAGGCAGATGCCTTTGGCTCAGGTCATGATCTCAGGGTCCTGGGATCGAGCTCCATGTCAGGCTCTCTGCTCAGCAGGGAGACTGCTTCTCCCTCTCCCTCTCCCTCTCCCTCTCCCTATCCCTTTGTGCATGCTCTCTCTCTTTCTCTCTCCCTCAAGTAAATAAATAAAAATCTTAAAAAATAAAATAAAAATAAATAGAATTATGAGAAAGGATTAGATCACTTAGGGAAAGAGAGAAAATACACTGGCTCCATTCTTAGTCTTTGGGAACCCCAAAATTGGATACAGTGAAAGTGGCTCCTCTGGTGGGGAGAGAGGAAGGGGCATCCAGGAAGGGGATAATGTCTCTGTAGCCAAGGTGACAGGAAGCTATCCCAGGAAGAATGCTAACTGCACCCAGGGTTACTGAGAAATCAAATAACACAGGAACAAAATGTCAATTTTACCTCAATAAGTCTGTTAGATATTTTTAATCCTTTTCAAGGCAGGAGGAGATTAGATGCTGAACTCTGAGGACAGGACTTGGCCTTTGATAGGAGCACAGACCATTTCTCCACAGGAATAATAGCAGGGAAAAGATGGATGTGGCTTCCATACCTTCAAGTCTCCACAGAGGATAACATCCCCACCGGCAGCAACTCTCTGAGATAGAAAGCAGCTAATGATGTCACCACCAAACACCTCAAACACCTCTATCCCCTTCACTCTGAACCCCACAACACTACCCCAGGAGGTTTTTCATAGCAGCAAATTGTGGATTTGTCTACAAGCATGTAAATCCCTCGAGGGGATAAACAATGCTTTACTCAGCTCTGCCTTCTGTGTGCAACTTGGTATCTAGCTCAGAATAAACCCTCAATTTGTGCTTTTCAACTGTGGTCATAGATTTTTTTTAAACATTTCTGGAAAATTCTTAGCCTTAACCATATATTGCAAAAGATAGAAGAGCCTGGCCCAGGAATTAATAAAATCACAAATGAATTATTATATAAATAGATTACTTTTCTAATTTCAGGGACAATCATCACACAAGCTAAAGAAAAATAAAGGGGGTTAGTTACACAAGGGACAGAATTGTCTGCTAATATATTAGAGGGTGGGTAAGAGCAAGGCTCAAAGCTGAGCTCAGTGTTTCTTCTGAACTGAAGATTGTTAGTCAAACATACCAATAACCATAGCCCATAGTGTTTGCAGAAAATGTACTTTAAAATAATTCACTCCAAAATAATAATAATAATAAACAACAAAATAAAATAATAAAATAGGTCACTCCAGGGCTCTAAATGGAGACGCTTGCTCTCAACACTTTGGAGTTCAGGAGAGGACTATTTCAAATGATGTTGCTCTCATGTCTTCCACATGAAACTGTAACCTTTCATTCCAACTATAAACCCTGGATTGCTGTTTTAAGAGTAGCAAAGTAATCTTGGGATCTATTGGAGAGGTTTGTTTTTTTAAGATTTTATTTATTTAGAGAGACACATGAGAGACACACAGAGAGAGGCAAAGACATAGGCAGAGGGAGAAGCAGACTCCACGCAGGGAGCCTGATGTGGGACTCGATCCCAGGACTCCAGGATCACGCCTTGAGGCAAAGGCAGACTCTCAACTGCTGAGTCACCCAGGTGTCCCCTATCAGAGAGTTTTATTCAAAATAAATGAGGCCAGAGATAAGAGGAAATTTGTAGAAAAGGCTAGAAAGGACTAAAGAAAGATGGAGAACAGGCAACAAGATATAGCTACTTTAACCATTTGATATTAAGTACAAGGACATGGTATCTCGTCTAACTAAAAAAAAAAAAAAAAAAAAAAAAAAAGGAGTCAGGGCATCTGAGGAGGAACCAAGAGGCCACTTTGGTTGCTGACCACAAATCTCACACTTGTGACTTTGGTGCAAAGTAACATGCAATTACTTTGCTTTCCAAAAGCTCATAACCTGATCCCTCATGTCCTTCAGACTGAACTAGAAAATGCTTCTTTATTATGGCTCCCCCAAGTCCTAACAACAGAGGTCCCACATGTCACTTTGGGCTCCCTCAAGCACACTTTGCTTCTACCAGAAGGGTATATAGGCACTAACCTTTGCTTCTGGAAAGGAACACAGAATGCACAGAAAATACATGGAATGTTAGAGTCCAGAACCATCCTTCCAGGATTCACAAGAGCCCTTGTCCAACTCGCTCATTAGACAAGGGACAAAAATGAGAAAGAGATATCTGTGAGTTGGAATAGGTCATAGAGCTAGCTAGTTGTGGGTAACAACTGCTAGCCTGCCATGTTATCCTGGGTCAAGTTCCTCACCTTTTATCTCAATTGCTTTACTTTTTTTTTTTTAAGATTGTATTTATTTATTTATTCATAGAGACAGAGAGAGAGAGAGAGAGAGAGGCAGAGACACAGGCAGAGGGAGAAGCAGGCTCCATGCAGGGAGCCCAACGTGGGACTCGATCCAGGGTCTTCAGGATCACACCCCGGGCTGCAGGTGGCGCCAAACCGCTGCGCCACCAGGGCTGCTCTCAATTGCTTTACCTGTAAGGAGGGGTAATCATGATCACCTTGTTGGGTGGTGAGGGACAAAATAAATGATATATGTAACATTCCTAGCACAGTGATCCACTTGGTTGGCACTAGCAGATATTCAATGAATTATTCTCTCCCCTTTCACTTTCTTGCTACACACAACCTGATGCTTCAGTTTGTGCTATCAGAAACAATGGGTTAAAGAAAACCCAAACTATTGCCCAGTTCTACCTAGAGAAAGGAATTTTCCTACACTTCCCTTCATATTGCAAAGCATGTTTCTCTACAGTCTTTAAATAGCTTGGAAGCCCTTTATGTTGCTTCTTAAATACTGCTTTAAAAATAAACTTTTCCAAATAAATACATGAATGAGTGAATGAATGAATGCATACATACATACATAGAAATATACCTTTCCTTGCACCTTCTCTCACCACTACGATACCCTCAGGATGTCAGGAGGCTCTGGGTGAAGAGCTGATGGCTCTCTCGGGGTCTTGGAAGCACCCTCAATATGACCCATTCTCCATACACTAGGAGGAGTGATTTCTTCTCCACAGGAAAACTGAATTTGCTTTTCTTAACAGCTCTCTGGGGTCCAAAAAAAAAAAAATGTTCAGTGATGCTCAATAGCCATATGGACCCACTAGTAGTTTGAATATTTTTGGCCAATTGGGACAGCAACAGAGGGAGAAATATGTCTTATGTTTACAAATTTTGGCAGAAGAGAAACGAAGGAAAGAGGTGTGATGTGCAGGGGCAAAGGAAAATACAGAGCTGCACACAAGGTGCAGAGAGTTGAGATTTGTCTCCCCCCAAATCCGATTACTCTTCTCATATCTTGAAAATATGGCTCCCCAAAGCTTGGTCATCACATTGGCTTCCTTCTAAATCCGGCTCATCGCCTTCTTTTTTTAAATCCTAGAAAATATAAAGTATAATTAATATGCTAAAGAATAAGATATTGACAAATGCTTGTAAAGTGTAATCCAACTTAAATCTGCTTCCTATGAGGAATCTCCAAAGTTGCACTGTGCAGATCCAAGCACAGAAAATACCCCAGAGACAAAAATTAAAATAACTCATTCTTAGCTTATGTGTAAATCAAAAGAAGAAAAGGAAGAATTTTACCAAGGTTATTTAAGTTTCATGGAAGGTATATTGGCTTCAGGTACATCTGGTTTTCATCTAACTTGAAAAAGGCTTAGATTTCAAAAATGAAACTATGCAAATGATTAGTCAGTCATTTTGTGTAAATGCTTTAGGCTTTCAATGTTACTGTGGAAAATAAAGTAAAATAAAACAGCTTTAGCACAGCCCTGATAAGCTTAGTCCATGGACAGCACATTAAATCCTGAATTACATACTCCACCAAACCCTTCCTAATGAGCCATCCAAGTCTCTGATGTATATAATATGCCTTTTTAAAAATGCATGAATACATATCCTACCCACAGGTTTGGATGGCTCCTTTGGGTTATTTAAGTTTCAAAGGAGTCCATCAGTCTCCCAGGTATAATGTTCTGTGAATGCCTTAAAAATGAAAATTCAGAAATTAGAAGCTCAAAATACCTTAAAGGGGAACAATGTATCAGCCCCCCAAACCAGGCCATTCAAAAGCAAGGTTGATGAGGCATCTGCTTCCATAAGTTTTCCTGTCTTTTGTCAGTTTGGGTCACAACCCTTAAAACAGCTGTAACTCTGTTCCTTCCAACCTAATTATACAACTCCTGCTTGTTTTATTTATAATTAGAATCCAATGACCTCCTCTGACTTTTGTCTGTGCTGCTGTTACGTGGCTGCTCTTAGATGCTGAGATGTGATTGTACTGAGCAGGGAGGGCCAGGATGTTCAGAGCCCCAGGATGGCATCCCCATGGGCTGTTCTCAAAAAAATGTGAAATTTGGAGCAACCCAGCCTAAGGAAAGTGGTGAGTCCAGAAAGGAAATACTCGTGGGTAGGAAAGAGAGAAAAAGTGATAAGGGCTTACAGAGAGAGGCAACTATAACTTTCCTTTCTAGGGAAGCACAAGAAATAAACAGTACATGACCTAGGGAGCAAAATCCACTGGGTAGAGTGGGGAGAGAGGAACACGGGAAATGGAAGGCAGGGGAGGGAAAAACAGCATTAGCTGAAAAACTTCCTTGTGCCAGACTCCGCCATTAACCTATTTAGCCCACTGTGACTTGCCATGTACATGAAATTACCTTCATTCTATAGAGAAGGAAACTGAAATTCAGGGAGGTTGAGAAATAGGCCAGAAATCACACAACGAAGGAGTGGAGCCAGAACTCATACCTGGGGCTGGGTGACTCCAAAGCCTGTATCCTTTCTCCTCTTAGCTAATGATGGATTTAGTGGAACTGAATTCTAGGGACAGGGAAGATGGGAGTATGTGTCTGGAGGAATCCAGGGGCCCTATTCAGCACAGCCTGATTGCCTACCTGCACTGTGCTTCCTCAATTGCAGAAAATAAACCCCACCTCATAGAGTTGTTGTGATATACATGTATAGCACATGGCACATGGACCTGGCACATTGAAAGCATAATATGAACAAAAGCTATTTAGTATTACATCACTGGCCTCATGATTCACTTCCCCAATCTGCATGTAGAGGTTTATATGATGAGCCCAAAGCTGTGTGTATATGAAAGCAAGTGTTTGATGGTGTTTCAAGTTTCTGTAGATACTACTCATATTTTTCCCCAACAGTAGAGATATCATAAATTAAGACTGGCTGGGTATGATTTGAGCAGGACAAGCTGGTTAGAAAATTGCAGATCATGACCTGAGTTTGATAAAGTAAGACCTGGAAAGTTAGTTAATTCCAAAGGTTGAGGTCTAACATTAAAACACATTTGTCATCCCCATATAATTTAAATCCATAAAGAGCTGATGTAAAGTAAATCTCCACACTGATGGAGGAGCAAGGGGAGAATGAGCTCATCCAGTCTGATGCCCTCATTTGCCATGAGTGGACCTGGTGGCTCAGAAGAGTCTAGTGAGTCATAGCCAAGTGTGGACACCCCCCTCCAGCACCCAGGCAATGCTAGTTCCACTACGCTAAGGCCCCAGTGGTGTTGATGATCACCCTAAAACACACTTAAGGCATGACACTCTGTCCTTGAGGTTTCTAGTAAGACATGAAGGTTTTTCATGGCATTAGTCAGTGAGTCACATGACATCAATGAAAATAGATATCCATGACCTCCAGGATTGTTTTTTTCCCAAGATTACTCAGATACAGAGTGGCAAAGGAACAAAAGACTTCTTCTACAGCCTCACAGAACTCAAGCCTGCCCCCACAAATCCAGGAAGAAACCTGAGAGTAGACTGTTCTTTCTCCACATGCAGAGAGGTGACTTCTCACCATGGCACCTGACAGAGGGGATACAGGGAGAGGAGAACGCCCATGTGTCTTCTGTCAGCTGCATTGCTGCTCCTTGCAAGGAAACAAGCCCCTTCAGAGTACCCACCAGTCTGAACTTCCCCCTTTAACCTCTCCTCAGTCTTTTCTCACTCTTTTCCGGGGCTCTTCTCTTCTCTCTAAAGAACATTTTAGACTGATACAAAGACGAGAAGGAAAGTAAAAAGGGAGAGACTTCCTTATCTTTTCTTCAAATTCTAAGTCCTGGACACAGGCTAGTACTATTTCTTCAAGTTGCCGTCAACATCTGGAATACCATTTTGTCCAAGTTGGAAGCCAGAGGCCATTCCATGCATCCTGGAGACACACATTTATGTGTATTGCCTATATACTTGGCACTGCAGTGGGCATCATAAGTAATCAGGGAAGCCCAAGACATAATCACAGCGGGAGTGAGAGACAAGAAAAAAAGTCAATGAAGATTTTCCTTGTTCAGCTAATTTAATGTAATGGCAAAATTCTACCACAAAGAATCCCAGGCTATACATGTTACGCTTTTAAAGAAGGAAGAGGGAAATACTTTCTATAAATTGAATTCCCTAATATCAATGGGATTAACTGAATTCCCTACTGATTGTAGATGTTAGTCTGTTTTCCTAGAGGTTGTACTCCCCTCCTGACTTGTCACTGTGGACCATGCCATGCTTTGCCATGCTGTGCCCTGCCTGCTATAAGGCCTCTTCAGATGCTCTTGGCAATAGCCCACCCTGGGGGATGATTTCCTGTGTTCTGAGAGATTCACTGATGTCCAGACAAAAATCTGCCCCAACTGCTCCCTGGTGATTGAACTCCTTCTATCAGGGAAGACAAAAGAACTGAGCGTAGTAACACCCCCCAAGAGCAACAGTCTGGTGATTTCAATTCATGAGGTAGAGATGACAGAGAGAAAGGATACCTGCCAGACATAGACTGTTTAGGGGGGGTCAGATAAGGTGGGAGAGGTGAAGAACAGATGCAGAAGGAGAGGCCAGAACCATCCAGAGAAATTTTGTCTAATGGCTAATGTGATAGTTGACTGGCCTCAGGATGCTGACTCATTCTCCCCACTGCTTTGCCATCCCTAGTTCTGCCCTGAGAGGGACAGGGACTAGATTTACCATTTCCTCAGAATGTATCATCTCACAGCATTCCCTGAACCAATGCCCCTTGGGAGTGGGTAGGTCTTGAGAGAAGAGGGAATAAGGCTAAGCTGTTAGTCATGGCTTTGTGGTTTGTGTTTGTTTGTGTGTTCTCAGCTTAGTTTGGATTGAGTTTTCCTGCTCTTTTATTTCTGCTCATAAGGCTCTCCATCCAAAATGAAATATTTTTGAAGTATAGCCCAGCTTGTTCTGAACTCTAAAAGATTGAGTTAATTAACCTTTCATCAGCTGATTACTTTCAACCTTTTTGTTGGCACATTTGGGAAATGTATTAGTGGTTACTAATTAAAGGTATTGAATATACCTTTATACTTCAAATTCTTAAACTCCTGGAACTAAGTTGATTAAAAATAAAAGAAGAAAGTTTCTGTTGAACTTATCCTTCAAAATGGCTAAGAGAGACTATAAGTAAAACCAGGAAAAGGGAAGCTGTCACCTTATTCTGTAACCTATCTTTGTAATTGAGGTTTGGGGCTGGGGACCATTTTGTAAAAATAATAATAGCTGAAATTTACTGTATGTTTATCATCTGTAAGAAAGATAATAACAGCTTTACACAAACCAGCTTATGTAACTCTCACAGTTCTTTGAGATATATATGAATTCCAATCCCAAATTATGAACAAGAAAATTAAAGCTTAGCAGTCAAGCAGATTGTCCAAGATCACAAAGTTAGTACACACCAAAGGAGGGACTTAATGCGGTGGTCTGTCTCCAAAGATGATGCACTTAATTTCAACCATGTTAACTGATGATACAATCATTATTTTTAGAGTTGGAAAAAACTAAAAAAAAAAAAAAAAAAAAAAAAATCCACTTGCAATTCCGAAGTGCATCATGATTTCTCACAATTTCTTTCTGTATTGGTTATTTATTGTTGCATAATAACTTATTCCAAACATGCATTATCTTAGTCTTAGAGTGGCTTAGTTGGGTCTGAGTTCCTCCCAAGACTGTAGTCAAGCTAGTGGCCCAGGCTGCGATCATCTGAAGACCTGACTGGGACTAGAACACTTGCTCTCAGGCTCACTCATGTGGTTGAGAGCTGTTGTTGACTATTGCCCATAGACCTCAGTTTCTCACCATGCGACCTCTCCATAAGTAGCCTGACTGTCCTCATGGCATGGCAACTATATTCCTACAAAGCATGTGAACCAAGAGGGTCAGAGTCCATGATAGAAGCTGAAGTCTTTTATCACCTAATCTCAGAAAAAACATACCATCAATTTTGTCCTATCCTATGGATCACACAGGTCAGTCCTGGTACAATGTGGAGGGTGGAGAGGTTTACATAAGGTGTGAATACCAAGAGATTGGAATCCCTGGGGATCATCTTAGAAGCTGGCTACCATCCTTGACTTTCACACTCTTCTCTCAACATAGAATTCCTTTTTCCATCTTTTCTGTCTGCCTTCTGCTTCATTCTTAAAGACTACTTCAAATGTAATTTTTTAAAAAAGAATTCCCCAGTTCTTATGATTCTAATGATTATTAACACACTGATCATACTGTACTGTGATCATTTGTTTACAAGTTATCTTTCCTTAGGATTTCCAAAAAAATCAGAGACATGGCTTGCACTCAGGAAATTTACTTTGAGAAGTGATCCCAAGGAACAGGTGTGGATGTTGGGAAGAATGAAACATGAGGGGAGAGAAAGGCAATCTAAGAGGTCCTTACTGTCTGACTGACATTGTAGGCAACTGGGGTCCATCCACTAGGGATCCTCTGAGGGACTGTGTCATGTGTAACTAGAATTATCTGCCTGAAAAAAGAGGGTTGTATTTAGAATAAATACACATGTAATCAGGAAGACAAATAGCAAAAAGTGTCCAGAATTATCAAGCATCAAGGTAGAGAAGTACAAAGTGTCAGCATGTTAAAATGGGATGCTCACAGTCATATTAAAGATGTAAAACTTTATCCTAAGAACTCATTGCAAGGAAAGCTTTATGTTTCTCTACAGTTTGAATGCTAAGCTTCTGGAAAGACTGCTCAGAAATGTTTTTGGGGCCAAATAAATGAATGGAGTTTAAACTTCTCACTTCAAAACAAGCAAACTAAATCCTAGACTTCTGTTGCAGATTATGAAAGTGGCAAGACATTGTCACTGCCACCCTAACCAAGAATACAAAAACAAAAAGCTCTAAAATCATTTTTTCAAACCCTTTAGAGAGCTGAGGACATTTTTTTAAAAAGCCTAATGAATGAGCTAAAATGCAGAGTGTAACAGTCTCCTCCTAGGGGAGAGGAAAATCAAGGCTGCTTTCATCCCCAGCATGGTGTTGGAAGAGAACTCCTCTACAGACACAGATCTCTACTACAAGACAAACTAAAAGATGTTTTATAGATAGAAGAAAAATGCCACATGGACACATAGATCACCCATAAGGAATGAGGAATCCTAGAAAGAGCAAACACATGGGTAAACATAAAACCCTTTCAAAATGATCATGTTATAGTTAATTTTTCAAGTCTTTTGACTGAAACAAAAATAATGAGCATATTCTAAGGTTATAGCATATAGTGATAAGAACAAATGACTACAAAAGCATAGAGGGTGGGAGGGGAGTAAATTTAATTACTGTGTTGTAAAATCTTAGAGTGTGTATGAAAAATTAGAATTATCATGCAAAAGACTTTGATAATTTAAAAATGCTTTTTTATAATCCAGGTCAACCACTCAAAATATAACATAAAGAGGTATGCATTAAAAAGTTGAGATATGAAATAAAATGGAATACTGAAAAAAAAATACTTGACTCACCCAAAAGAAGGCAGGAAGGGAGAAGTAAAGAAAAAGTAGATGGGACAAATAGAAAATAAAAATAAATATCAAATGGTAGACATAAACCCACTACAGCAATAACTATATTAAATTTAAATAGAAGAAATTGAAAGACAGTAACTGGTAGGACAAAAAAAGAAAGACTCAACTATTATTGTCTAAAAGGACTCTTTTAAATATAAAGACACAAACTGGTTGCAAGTAAAAGGAGGGAAGAGGATTTAAAATACAAACAATAAGCAAACAAAATCTAGAGGGGCTATATTAATATCAGACAAAGTAAACTTCAAGACAGTATTATAAGGGATAAAGAAGGACATTTCATTATGATTAAAGAAATTTATCTCAAAGATGTAACAGTTCTAAGCAAGTGGTATATTGAATCACAGAACTTCAAAACACATGGAGCAAAACCTAATATAAGGGAAGAAATGTACAAATCCACAATAATAGAGACTGCAATGCTCAGCTCTAAGTGATTACCAGAAAGACCTATGAGATATTATTTGTAATGCATATTCCTGATAAAGGACTTGTACCCAGAGCACATAAAGAATTCTTACAACTCAATAATAAGACAAAAAATCCAATTTAAAAAATGGGCAAATGACTTAGACACTTATAAAAGAAGATATAGTAATGACTAATAAGCACATGAAAAGATGCTCATTGACATTACTCATCAGGGAAATGAAAATTAAAACCATGATGAGGTGACACTAGATGTCCACTGGAAAGGCTAAAATTAAAAGAACCAGAAACACCAAGTGTCGGCAAGCATGTAAAGGCACTAGAATTGTAATATGTTGTTAATCAAAGATAGTATGGTTTAACCAATTTGGAAAATAATTTGCCCTATCACCTAGTAAAACTCCATTTCCAGCTATTTGCCAAGAAGAAATACAAATAAATGTCTACACAAAGCAGCTTGATTTATAATAGCCCAAATCCAGAAGCAACCAAATTGTCTATCTCCAGGTAATATAGAAATAAATTATGGTATATTGTAGCATATTTATGCAATGAAATTCTAGTTGGGGGACACCTGGTTGGCTCAATGATTGACTGACTGACTGACTCTTGATTTCAGCTCAGGTCATGATCTCAGGGTCCTAAGATTGAGCCCCCCCGTTGGCCTCTGTGCTCAGCACCAGGTCTGCTTGAGATTCTCTCTCTCCCTCTCCCTCTTCCCCTCCCCTCACTTGTGATCTAGTGCATGTCTCTCTCTCTCTCTCTCTCTCTCTCTCTCATAAATAAATAAATAAATAAATAAATAAATAAATAAATAAATAAAATTTTTGAATAAATAAAATCTTTTTTAAAAAGAAAGAAATAGGGATCCCTGGGTGGCGCAGCGGTTTAGCGCCTGCCTTTGGCCCAGTGTGCGATCCTGGGGACCTGGGATCGAGTCCCACATCAGGCTCCCGGTGCATGGAGCCTGCTTCTCCCTCTGCCTGTGTCTCTGCCTCTCTCTCTCTCTCTCTCTGTGTGACTATCATAAATAAAAAAATTAAATTAAATTAAATTAAATTAAATAAAATAAATAAATAAATAAATAAAAATAAAAAGAAAGAAATACTAGTTGGTAATTACAAGAATTACCTACCTATGCACATACTGAATGAATCTTTAAAATCATTGTTGATCAAAAGAAGCCAGACACAAAGAGACTATACCATATGAAACCCAAGAGCAGAAAAAACTAAACTACGGTAATAAAAATCACAAGTAGTTGCTTATTGAGTCGGGGTGGGGGGTAGAATAGCTAAAGGGGCATGAAGGAATTCGCTGAAGTGATGCAAAATGTTCAATAGTGTGTCTGGGGTGGCAGTTACATGACTGTGTAACATTGTCAAAGCTCATAAATGCAATAAGAATAGTAAGATTTATTCATTTTATTGTATGCAAATCATACCTCAAATGAAAAAAAAAAACAAAACACCTAAAATCCAGGTAAATTTAAGAAACTTGGAAGTTGGGACACCTGAGTGGCTCAGCAGTTGAGCGCCTCCCTTTGGCTCAGGGCATGATCCCAGATCCTGGGATTGAGTCCCACATTGGACTCCCTACGTGAAGCCTGCTTCTCCCTCTGCCTATGTCTCTGCATCTCTCTCTGTCACTCATGAATAAATAAATAAAATCTTTCTTCAAAAAAAGAAACTTTAAAGTCTTTATATTAATTAGATATTGCTGGCAATAATGCCTAATAGCAAACAATCCCCAAATTCAGCAACTTGTATTGGCAAACATTTATTCCTTGCTCAGGAGTGGCAGGCTGACCACTAGTCCCTGTGGGACTCATCTCTTCTGGAAGTTCTAACAGTCAATAGGGCAAGCTTTTCTCAAGCTTCCAATGAAAGTTCTTAGAACTTCAGCTTATAATGGGCATCCTGTCACCACCTTCCATTGGTCAAAATAATGGCCATCTGAGCCCAAAGCCAATGGGGTGGGAAGAATACTCCACTCCCAGCGGATCATGAAAAGGGTGAAGGAAGAAAGAATTAATACAATGTCAGTGTCCCCAGGTGGTGTAAGAGGTGGAAAATTAGATCTCCTAACAACTAGAGCAATACCTCTGAACCATGATATCCCTATATAGTCTAGAAGCCATCAAGCTCAACCCCAGCTGTGTTCCTGAGGAGGGCTCCAGAACATCTTCACACTCCTTGACAGAGAAGTGTGACAAAACCAGAATACAGTGCTCGGTGCAGATCTGAGAGAGAACCTTACTTGAGACAGTCAGAAGACTACCTCCCTCCAAGGAGCCACCAAGTTCTCTGTGCTGAGAGAAGAAACATCTGTTAATAGAAAGAAATGCAATACAGCCATCTAATGGATCCTGGATGTCATAGGCCTGCTTCTGCTTCCTTGGGAACATTTAAAATAGATTACAACTCAGAGGGAATACTGTATCTCTATTTGGGTTGTTTGAGTTTGAGCATGTGTGTCAGCAGGCAGGGTGGGCACCTGCCAAGGTCATAGGTATATGAATTGTCAATGGGTTGCCTCTTGGTTTGGGGTAGATGTTCTGCAACTCTGGGGAGCAATATTCCTTAACTTGAGCCCACCCCAGCATAAACACACAAGGAAGGGATTTGACATAACTGTTCTAAGAAAAGAGAAGAAACTAGACCAATTCTTACCTACCTACCATCTGGTAAAGACCAGGTTTGAAGACAGGTGGTGACCATTTATGCCTCATGGACTTTCAGAAACCAACCAGAAAGAAACTTCAGCTTCTATTGTCCTTCTAGGCACATTAAACCATTTTCTCCCTGACCAACTGTGGACACACAGTAAAGCACAGCAAAAGCTTCCAGCATTCAATCCCTTTCCACAAAATTATGGTCTGACCCAGGCCAGTGATCTGAGCTTCCCCAAATCCACCTGATTCCAGGCATTTGTCTATTACTCCAGTCAACTGAGGAAGTCACTCAATTTCATTCACTCTTCCAACTAACAATGATTGCCCACCTGCTATGTGTCAGGAACTCTGCTAAGCCCTGGGGGTAAAGCTGTGAATGAGGCAAACAGGGGCCCTTCCATTGCAGAGCTTAAAAACAAGCAGACAAGATAGATGTCGAGGAAGCAGGTTAAGTGTTATGGGAGTCAAAAAGCAGAATTGCACAGGGGTCTTCAGAGCCTGGTGAGTCACAATAGGACTCCCAGTGTATCCCAAGGGCAGTGAGGCACCATTAGAGGCGCAGTGCTGCATGACCATGGGCTTTGGCCGCTGTGCTTTCCTTGAAAGCTGCCATGTGACCAAGCAATGCTTCAAATGCTACATCCTCCTATGAGCTCTGTCCTGCATTGTGGGATTTCAAGCTGAAGATTATTCAAATGCACTGAAATTCTCACAAATGCAATATCTCTGACACACCCTACTGATATCTGAGATAACTCTGGGGGCCCTCCAGGGCCTGTGGCCCCAAGCCAGCAGAGGCCCAGATCCCAGAGACCACACACAGGCTGTTCATACCCTCTCCCACCCCTGTCTGCATTGTCCCAAGGCTGAGGGGAAAAGTTCTTGCATTGTGATAAAGCACCTCCTCCCCCAGACCATGCAGTTGGCTGAGCATCACCAAACTGTTTGTAAAAATAACAGGAAAAGGCTGGGTGGGAACTTTTATTTAACACAGTATCTGCACCCAGCCCACTGTGTAGGGCTACAAAAGTGACTTAAATCCTCACCTCCTTTTCACTTTGCCATTAGTCAAATGAATAGAGCAAACTCGAAAGTCTAAGGTCTAGCTGATGTTCATAAAGTATCATGGGAGGCCTAAAAATAAGAGAAATAAAACTAAAAATGTAATTCCCACAGAAAATGTAACTGGAAAAATATCTTCTAGTTTCAATCATACATTCCTCAGAAGACTTAGAGCCAGGACCACAAAAATGGTCAGCAATGGTGGTTAATTTTGTGAGGAAGGGTGTTGGGTTGTTCCCCCCACACACCCACACACACACACCTCCTCCACCTGAGTATTCTATTAAAAAGAAACTATCATTAGCTAAAATTTGGCATTTGGACAGCACAGCATTCTATTTGTAAACGAATACACAGCTTAGGCATATCTCACTGAGCTTCATTAGGAAGAGAATTGCCCCAACAGGTTTGGAGAGTGATGTATGGTGCCGTGTGCAAAAGGAAAGAAGGCTGGGAGGTGGGGTGCTGGAGCCTCAGAGGAGCTTAAGAGCTTGACATCAGAACCAATGGAATTGATTGAGGGAGATTTTGTTTCTTCTGACTGTGTGGGAACTCTAGCAAGAGAGGGCATTTGGGGAAATGATTTTTATAATTTGATCCCAGAGTAAACCAGGATGATAGTTTTGCCCTGCAGCTGAAACTCAGCCTCTCAGGAAATACCAGGCCTTGAGAGGGAGGCCTGTCATATCACCAAGAAGGTGTCAGCATTTTCCTCCACGCAGGCTTTGATTCTGCCTCAGGCTGATCTGCAGGAAAGTGCAGGACAGGTCAGGGGCTGGGGCTCCCTGGCTCCCTGTTCCCACCCTCACTGCTCAGCATGCCCGCTGTGTGGGAGAAGCATGAGAAAAGATTAATTATGTCTGTCAAGAGTTAACTCGAAATAAAGGACAGTGCCCCTCACTTTTGCTTAAAGATCCAGGCCAGACTTGCCTCTTAGTTTATGCACAGAGTTCACTCTGATATCAGAGGACATAAATGTGAACACATGTGCACACACATACACACACACACAGGGATCCATCAGATCTGCATCCTCCTCCCTTCTTTCTTCCAGCAAATATTTGGAAACTCCTGCTGTGTACTGGACACTTGATCTGGAAGTCAGGTTGTGAGTTTGGAGGCGATGGCTGAAGTGGGTACAAATGAGCTGTCAACAGAAAGTGATCTGGATAAAGAGAAGAAGGGATAGTGATCTTAACTGCTCTTAGCCTTGTGGGAATCCGTGTAATGATCCTGCAAGATCATTAGTGGGTCTCATCATTCCATAGGTCTGGGGCCAAGGACACAAAGCCTAACAATTGCCTTCATCTTAAACCAAGTAGAGATAGCAGGGAGGACAACTTACTCTACAAAACAAGGAAAAAATGTTTTTCCATAGAAGATAATTGTCCTTCTTTGGCTGGTCGGTATCTACATCCTCTTCCCAACAGTCCACCCCTACCTTCAATAAAGGCTGGCAGTCTGGGGTCCTACCCTGTGTGGTAGGCTGAATAATGGTACCTCAAAGATGTCTGCACCCTAATCCCTGGAACCTGTGGTTGTGTTTCCTTACACAGGTAGATGGGACTTGGAAGAAGTGATTAAGAACCTTGGGTGGGAAGATTCTCCTGGATTATCCTGGTGTACCCTATGTAATTACAGGCGTCTTTGATAAGAAGGAAACAGGAGAGTCAGAGTCAGAGGAGAAGAAGCCCATGTGAGAACAGAAAGAGAGGGATGTAGAGTCAGAGGGAGGCCATGCTACTCTGCTGGCTTTGTGGATGGAGGAAGGGGCCATGAGCCAAGGAACGTAGGCAACCTCTGGAATCTGGAAAAGGCAAGAAAATGGATTGTCCCCCAAAGCCTCCAAAGGAAAGGTAGCCCTTCATCACCTCGATTTCAGACTGCTGACCTTTGGTACATTAATTTGTGTCCTTGGCCACTAAGTTTGTGGTCATCAGGAAATTAATAGGAAAATAGAAATTAATAGGAAACTAATGTAACATGTTAGTGCAAGATTACCTGGCTTTCAGCTGCCAGCCTGTGCTTCCCTTTCCCAAGACCACACAGCTCCTACCTGTGGTATTCCAGAGGTGGCTGAGGATGGACTCCCACCACCTCCAAGCATCACTGATGAGAACTGCTAGACAGAAATCTCAGTTTCCTTGCCCTTGAGACAGATATTCAGAAGTATGTGTTCCATATAGGTTCCTCAGGCTGCCCTATTAGATTAAGCCCCCAGTGCGCAGTAAGGAACCTGGCTGGCTCAGTTAGGCATCTGGCTGCCTTCCCTTCCCTGTCTCACTCTCCCACTACCTCTTGGTGCCTCCTGGGATTACTTCCCAAATATACTATTCATATTTGAATCCTTGCCTCTTGGTCTGCTTCTCAGGGTCTTTAACTAAGATTCAGTATTATCAGAGCCCTGCTTCCCCAAACCAGAATCACTCACTTAAATCAAATGACTCAAGCCAGACCTATTACAGTTGTAGCCCAGGTCATGAACCTTAAACAGAGAGATGAAGGACTTTAAACCAAGGAGTGCTTTGTCCTGGGGGAGCCTCAACCAACATCTCAATCTCCACCTGCTTTAGTTTCCATGAGCCCCTGTACGCCTTCTGAAGAATGGTTCCTGTAACCAACTCTGCCATCAAAGAGCCTTAACAGATAGAGAACTGGAAAAGGAATGAAGGAAGGAGGTACACTCTTTGAAAATCAGGAAGAAAAAATAGGCAAAAACAAAAACAAAACTCAGCAGACTTGACATCTGGGAGCCTTCATTACATATGAGTTGTCAGTGTGTTTTTCAAATAGAAGCCTCCAGGGTATCCTTTTTGCTCTTCCTCAGCCAATATCAGCCCCTCCCTAAGGACAGGCAATGTCTAGGTACAGACACATGACTATGCTATGAGAATTGGCTAAGCTGGAATTTGACCATTTTGAACTTGGGAGAATTCTTTAATGATCAGAAAAGGAGGTGCCCAGAAGACTAACCCTTTCTGTTGTGCAATCCTTAGAGATGATAGGGACCTCTCTTCTGTTATTCTGGGTAGACATGTGATGGGCTGAGCCTGGAATACATATATACAGCTTGACCCTTGCTATCGTAAAATAGCAATGGAGAGAAGTACAGTACCCAAGAAGTTTGTAGTAATCTTGTCCATTGGGACAACAATAGAATGTGTTGGAATAGTGATAATGACACTTAGATTCTAGAGAACTGGTGTCTGGTTTTAACTCCACCACTTATTATATAACTGTAAGCAGGAAGCCTTACCTCCCTACATCTCTTTTCCCCTCAATTATCAAATGAGAGGACTGGACAACGTGATTAATCCCTGACCTGTGACTATAAAAGAGTATGATTCTTGGATGATCTGGTTCCAGCCAACTTATCATAACCAACTGTCATGGCAGTGAAGTTGAGTAAACATACTCCCCCCTGGCATGCATGGCTATCTCCCCATCATACTCAGCATCTAGTAACCCAAGCGTTTGAACATGGAAATCCAAATTCTTTTCTCCAACATGAATAGAGGCCAGAGGAATAGGGATACAGCAGCTCTAAGCTTGATTCCACTCCCAAATAATGGATAGACTAGTACTGATAGGTGAGTGTGTTGGCTTTAAAGGGAGAAAAAGTCAAAAGAACATCTTATTCCTTATTAGGCATAAAATGAAAATATCTCTGTTCCTTCCAGAATGCAAGGGCATTTAGCTTCTTAAGGCTGCTTTAAAAGAAATACGTTCATTTTGGGGATAGTTAAGCTTATGGTTTTCCATAAAACTGCATCATCTTAAGACTCTAGCTAAAAGCTCTAATCTGCTGAACCAATTCATTTAGCAAATGTTTTTGAGCACTTGCTATACACCAGACACAGTTAAGCAATGGAAGTACAAAAACCATATGACTCATGCTCCCTTTTATTTTGAGAATCTGCCTTTATTCATTTAGTACACAACTATATTCTGGGCACCTATTACATACTAGAAACAGAGCTAGTCACTGGAGAAACAAGAGTGAACCAGATAGTCTCCACTAGCTTTCAGGTAGATGGTGAAGAAGGTCAACAAAATGGGCTATTCTGATATTGTACAGAAGTAGATTACATACACATGGAACTCAAAGTAAGGAGTGGTTGAAGGCTACATGGAGGAGTCAGAAATACTCTCAAAGGTGCTGACTCTCCCACAAAGGCATAAGGGAAACAGATAGAGGGAGAGTTGGTTGGAGTACGGTTGGTGAAGGGAATTCTAGGTATGGGTACAGAAGTGTGAAAAAGTAATGTTTCCCTGTCAAGGGTTACAAAGACCAAACTTGTCAGAAGCAGGAAGAAAGAAAAACATGCTTGAAATGTCTTTCTTTCCCTCTTCTAATGGATATAAAAAAATCATTCAATCAACCCCAAGTGGATGAGAAAACTCAATTTACAAACATGAAATGTTGGTGTGGTCAGCTGTCTTCTACCACCAGGGAGGCCAGAACCACACTCTGGGACTTGAGCATCTCCTGGTCTGGGTTTAAACTTGGCTCAGCCTAGATCCAGGACCTCAGACAAGCTGAGGTTGCTGAGAGAATTGAATCAGAAAATGACTATAGAATCATCTACTAAGTGATCAATAAATACTACAATTATGAGAAAAAATATTTTACTTTCTGATGAGTGGCATGAGTGGCTTTTTGGTTCCAATGACAAATGTTTGTAGTTAATAAGTGTGTTGAGTTATATTTTCACAGGCTTATTCTTTATATTAACATGTTGAATATGGAGCCTGTCTTATTCACTTGAAATATATAAACATCTATTTATAAAACAAACTGTAGTCTAATTCTTGGGTAATTTCATTGTAAGTTTATTTAAAGTGTCACCTAAATGAGAAACATTAATGTCTGTTTTTCCTTTCCAAGTGGTAGTACTTGCAAACAGACATTCTTATATATAAACCCCATTTTTATTTTTATTTTTATTATAAAGTCCTGACACAATTCAAAGAGTGATCTGTTTGACTTTGTGTTATTTCACACTTGCTTAATGGTATAATGCATATAATTGGATTTTGAACTCCTCATCTACACAAGCTATGTGCCATTGGACAAGTTGACTTATCTCTCTGTGCTTTCTTTCATACATATTTAATATTGAGATTATGGAGTTGCTGTGACAATTAGATGAGTTAATTCATGCAATATGTTTAGATTAGTCATTGACATATACCAAATTCACAATAAAAAAATAATATTATTATCATTATAAAAATTTTAGCTATTTGGGGCACCTGGGTGGCTCAGTCGGGTAAACATCCAGCTCTTGGTTTTGACTCAAGTCATGATCTCATGGGTCATGAGATTGAGTGCTGTGGGATCAGGTCCTGTGTCAGGCTCTACACTCAGCTGGGAGTCTGCTTCAAGATTCTCTCCCTCTGCCTCTCCCCTGACTCCTGTGTACACACACATGCATGAGTTCTCCACTCCCCACCCTCAAATAAATAAATAAATAAACAAATAAATAAATAAATACATCTTTTTTTTAAAAAATTAGATATTCACCTAAAATGGGTTATAAACTAATTAAGAAAAATGATTAATATTTTTTGATTATTAAATTTTCTATATTAGATTGCTAAATAATAAGTCACCCCAAGTATTTGTGGCTTAAAATAAAAATAATCACTAATTATGGCTGTTGTGGGGTCATCTCAGACAGATGTGGGCTGGTCAGCTGGGACTTCTTGGGCAACTCTCTCTGTCTCTAGATGGTCTTTCCACAAAGTCTCACAAGCATGGAAGCTTCAGGTGACCAGAATTCTTACACAAATACTTCAGGATTCTCAAGCCTGTTGTTGAGACAAGAGAGAGAAAAAGAGAGAGAGCTGAAAGATATCAACACACACCAGTGCTCAGAGCAGTGCCTGGGGGGCTGGTAGCTCTCAAATAGGTAAGGCCAACTATTGCTATTATTATCAATTACCACCATCGCTGTCTAGGTTGCCTTCAAATGAGTGTCCTTGAGAAGGTAGCTGAAGAGTTTGATTTGAGTTCTCCTGGAAGCAGCCAGCATCTGGAACATGGACTCAGGTGCTCTTGGTTTGTTCTGTGATTCCATGAAGCAGGAGTAAGGAAGCAGAAAGCAGGAGACAGGGCAGAGAGCAAAAATGTGCATGGTTGAGCTGTTACTCTTATGGCAACTGAGGCACTGGGGATATAGAACAAGGCTCCAAAGTTTCCTTCTCCCCGAAGTTGGGATATTTATCCTCTATCTCCTACTGATGGCAGAGGGTTGGCTGAGGATTGGGCAAGGGTCATTAACTCATACCCACCCTGTGCTTCAGTAGCCTTTTCCACTTCAGAAAAATCCCTCAAACAAAAGAAAGAGGATCTGTAGTGGAACCCTGGCAGCAGGCCCAAAACTGCGCTCTATAACTGTGCTGGAACCAAGGAGGCCTGGCGTGGACATATAAAAAGTCTGCCCCAAGGGGCGTCTCCATGCAGCCCAACAGCCAGGCACAGGAGCTGCCATCCACTCAGTCCTGAGGGGCTGTGAGCTACTCGAGAGGCCACAGTGTGCCATGCTGAGCATAAATGGGTGCCAAACTCAGAGCAAGGCAGACATGACCTCCTTCTCAAGGGTGTGGGTGTGGCCACAGGCAATATTTCCTTCTGAATGTGTCCTAATACACCCAAGGGCCAAAATGTAGGTGCCAGTGGGTAGGATCTTTGTTTTGTTCACTGATGAACACCATAAATGTGATACAACATAGGCTTTCAATAAATATTTGTTAAAGGAAGGAAGCAAGGAAAGAAGGAAGGAAGGAAGGAAGAAAAGAAGGAAGTAAGGAAGGAAATGATCCTTCAAAGGCCCAATACAAATCTCTGATACTTATATGGAGCCTCCCTGTTTCCTCTCTATACTTGAAGAAAGAAAGATCCACCTTCACAGCCTGAAATATGGACAAGAAACATAAAAAGTTTCCTGGAAAGTAGCTAAAATAGTAACAATTATTATATTATTATATATAATATTAAATATATTATACAATTATGATATATAACATAAAATGTATTATTATTATTATTATTACAAGGCTCAAATGGCAATGTGTCCCTCCAGGCAGAGCAGTGGGGTTGGGGCTGCCCTCTGTGACGGTGGAGGTACTCCATTCACTCCAGAAAGTCCAGTGCAGTAGAAAAAGCACAGTGATAATTGAATGTCTGGCCCAGCCTTGATTGTAGTATTAGGTTCTTTCTCAAACTACCAAGGAGAGCTCTGATGACCAAATTGCAGGCTGCTGCTTAGGGTCAGATGTGGGACTTTTCTGCCAGGAGCAAAACTCAGAAATAATTTGGAGCCCACCTTAGTTGTGATCCTATCCTGCCTCTCTATCTATCATGATGTCTGCCCTGCACAAAGGAGCCTGAGGAGAAGCCTGCTAACAAGTCCAGCTCCACTCCAGGGTTGCACTCTCCCCACTGCACTGGCAGCCCATGGTTCTCTGAGCCTCTGAGGAAGAGCAGGACCACAGCATCACTGAAAGGAGACAAGAGAAAAGGCCGTTCGATGCTGTGTGTGAATGCAAGGAAAGCAGAGAGAGCCCCAAGTGTGCAAATGTGGGAGAGGATGAAATGAAATGAGCCCTGCAATCAGTAGCAAGGGTAGCCAGGCCTGACACTGGCAGATAATATGCAATCATGCACAGCATGGTGTTAGCCAAACCTTTCCAGCACTTGAGAGTGACCAAACCCATAGGCAGACCCAGATAGAGAACAAAAACACCCACACACAGAGAAGGAAATATTCTACTCCCTCAAAGCTGAGGTTTGTGTCAGCTCTAGAGCAAAGCAGTCTGAAGGAGCTATAAACAAACCACTGAGGCATGTCTCAGGTCTCTTTAAAGCTCCTTCCCCCCTTTAAAAAGAGAGCAGAAGACATTTTGCTAAGTGGATGGGGAGCGGGGGACAGAAAAAGAACCAGAGAGCCAGTGTGACAATCTCAGCCACAGGAAAACTCAACGTTTACAAATTGAATTAGAAATTTCCAGAAACATAAGAAATTCAGGAAGATCTACCCAACTCATGACACTTCCCAGAAATGAGAGCGTAGACTGGGTGTGTCACAAGATGTTAATCCTCTCTAATTTGCTGCAAAAATCCCCACCTGATTTTTTGTGGAAAACAACATTCTAGGATTTGCTTTCATGGACAAAATCATTTAGGGATTTCCTAAAATAGCAGATATGCTCAAGCAATATATATTTGATTTGGGTACATTTTTGAATTGACAAATGGATATGGGTTCATTGGATGTTGAATGCATACCTTAAGGAAAAATAAAAACAAACAAACAAACAAACCAAAAAACCTAACCAAAACCCAAGTGTAAAAAGGTCAGAAAGTGCAGCCTAACTTACTTCCTTGAAGCCATTGGTGAATAGGAACAAATTGCTTTCTCTCAACCTTTCTCTACTTTAGTAGCTTCCAAGCTCATGGGAGCAGTGAAATCCAAATGAAAGAGCCCCAAATACCAAACAGGCTCAGGCAGAGGGGTTCTGGAAAAGCATGGAAGGGCTTGTGAACTTGGAAGGGTGCCCCCAACTTTCCTACTGCTATTACTCCTGGGAGCTCATGTATATCTTGGGTATGCCATGGCACAAAGATTGAATTTCTCTGCACAAATACACAGAAGTACGCTCTGTAGAGGGAAAAACATGAAGAAGTTTGTTTTACACTCCTGTCCTCAAACCTGTTTTTATAAAAATAGCTATATATCTTTCCCAAGATAAAAATCATCAGCACCTGTTAGAAAATAGAGTTTAAATTTTAGGGGCACCTCAATGGCACAGTCAGTTGGGTGTCCAATTCTTGGTTTCAGCTTGGGTTGTGATCTCAGGGATATGAGACCAAGCCCTGCGTGGGGGTTCTGCTCAGCACCAAGTCTGCTTAACACTCTCTCTGCCTCTGCCCCACCCATCCTCTCTTTCTCTCTTTCCCTCAAATAAATAAATAAATCTTAAAAAAAAAAGTGTGAGTCTTTATATTTTAAAAGTGTCTGTGAATTTTATAGGAAATATGTCTAAACCCCGCATCTCTGGTGAAAGCATAGGCCATGGTAACATGTAAATTTGAATCTTCCTAATGACTCTCAAGATAGATGTAGTAATCATTCTTCCTATTGCAGACTCTATCCTGTGTTTCACCTTTATCCATGAGGTAAGTGAGTAGTTGGGCAAATCTAGTCATTGAAGCTTGAAAGGGGAAAGAAACTTAAAGCTGCAATTTTACCTCTTGGTATTAGTGAATGTGATAGTGAGAGAGATTAGGGTATGAGTCAAAGGATAGGCACTAGTTAAAGTTACCAGAAAAGATGGGTCAAACCAGGTGGCCTGGGTGGCCCAGTTGGTTAAGCATCTGTGTTTGGCTTAGGTCATGATCTTGGGGTCCTGGGATCAAGCCCTGCATAAGGCTCCCTGCTTAGCAGGGAGTCTGTCTCTGCCTTTCCCTCTGCCCCTCTGCCTACTTGTGTATTCTCTCTCTCTCTCTCTCTCAAATAAATAAATAATTTTTTTAAAAAAAAGAGAGAGAGAGAAAGATAGTTCAAACCAAACCCACAGAATAACTAACTGGGCTCCTTCTGATTCTGTGCCCCAAAAGGTGGCAACTGAGCCATACTCATTTTTGAATCCCCAGGAATCAGTGCAGTGTGGTCATGTTTCTTGCAAGATCAGCAGTCCTAACTTGCTTCCCTCAGAACTCACATTAGAATAATCCTGACACAAAGAAACTGGATTTATCTCTTCAAGGAGTGCTACCGGGTGCAATTGCTTTGTTTATATTTTTGAATTTCTTACATGAGAGTTACATGAATTCAGGATATTTCATTTATTTATTGGTAGAGGAAAGAAATGTCAATCTATTTATCTGTAAGTAGTTAATCAACCTGAAGAACAATTGAGCCTATAAATCAATTATTGTGTGTAAACTTAAAAGAAAGACTTAATATAATGAATAGGAAAAGAACCAGAGTTGGAGTCCTGGGCATGTGGTTCAAATTTCAGCTCTGTCACTCACTCTGCATCCCACCATGGATCCCAGCAAGACACCTTAACTGCTCTCAACCTCAGTGTCCTCACTTATTAAATTCAATGCTGGAAGAATATCTATTTCACAGGTTTATGAAGGGTTTATGAGGAATAAATTTGAAATATATGTTAAGCTCACTTGCATAGTGCCCAGAACATATCAAAAGCTCAGCAAATTGCATCTAGCATGACTAATAAAAAGAATTAACATTTTTTTCCCCTGGAACCAGCAGTGGGAAGAAATTGTAACTCAGAATAAAGAGAAGACGAGACCAAGAAAGACCAATTAAAACAGGGCAGCAGGATAAGATCTTTTAAAGGAGATCCTTCCCCCTTGTCCATAATATGCCTTAGCATACACCCCTCTATGAGTCCATGGCCATGCATGTGTCTACCTAGTGTATTTTGGACAGCCTTTCTGTGTTTGGAGTTTCCCACATTATAAGTTTGCCTTTCTCAAGTAGAATCCAGAATTCACTTATTTACATTTCTAGATTCCTTTGTAACTAAAACACAGACATGTGACTTCAACTCCACCAACACATATTCCCAACTTGGATTTGGAAGAGAAATTAGTTGCCATGTGGAATCCATGGTGGAATGTTGGTGAGAGTGACTAAGTGTAGTTAAGAGAATTCCTATTTCACATGGAGTACTGGCTAAGGTCACAGAAATAGCATCTGCACCTGTAACCCCTCTAGAGCTGGTACCCGATGGTAGCAGCATTGGGTCTCTCCTGGGGTCATCAGTGGTAGTGCTGAGGCATCATTCCTGCTGCCTACGCTCCGTATTTAATTCTCTTGACCTCTATAATGCTATGAACTATCTAATATTTAAGAATAAGTTTATTGTATTACTTAACTAGTAGAGTGGATTCTGTTATTTGCAACCAAGAATGCCAGTTGCCTACCTCATGATCACCATTGCATTGGGGTACCTGGGTAGTTCAGTAAGTTAAGTGTCTGCCTTCAGTTCAGGTCCTGGATCCTGGGATCGAGCCTGCCCCATGTGAGGCTCCTTGCTCAGTGAGGAGCCTGCTTCTCCCTCTCCCTCTTCCTCTCCCTCTTCTACTCCTCACCCTCGCTATCTGTTTATCTCTCAAATAAATAAATAAAATCTTAAGAATAAAAAAAAGACCATCATTGCATCACAGCCTAGAAATGGGTACTCAGTAAATAATGCTTCTGAAAATAAATCACCAAAAGGGGAAAAAAAGTTTAATATGTTGAGAAAATTATAAAAAGTCTTTAGAAAATGGTTAGTGCAAACATTTTGGAAGGAAAAGAATTAAGCATTGGTCATGACAGACTTTGTGATTTGCACTTGGTCTGTGTTATCTTATCAAAATTGACTTCAGTATGTGGAATTTGATGAATCAAGTACCACCTATTTGTTGATTTCAGTCCTGACACATGTATTAGGTAGCATTGCTGTGCACTAGAAGGCATTAGCAACCATCTGCAGCCTATACTTTACCTCACCAGATAAAGATAAAAGTAGCATATGGATGGAAGAGAGTTTCTAATTGTCTATAAGTACAACAGAATATAATCATTGACTTCTATCCTTTAATTGTTGTTTAAAAACAACAACCAGTCATTCATTTATTTGTTATTTATATTCAACAAATATTTATTCAGGGACAACCACATAGCTGATGTTATTCTAGATACCAGAAATAATTAACAGTTATTAATATATCACTTGTCAATGATATAATTAAATTGAACTCTAGAGTGTTTTCACTTTTACTGCTTAACAGACATGCAACATGGTTGTCAACTAAAATCTTCCAGTCCCTACGATCTCAGCAAGATTGACTCCAACTCCCTTTGCATGCTGTGGAAAATTCTAAATTCCCCACCACCAAAAAAATTGTGAATATCTAAGGTGATGTTTTTCCCATTCATTCTGGCTATTATTTCCAGTGTCTCATGAATTACACACCTTGCATTATACATCTTGTGACTTTTTTCTGAAACTCATTTTCCCAACTCTACTACCAAAGAATCCCATTTACAGAAACCTTTATGTGCAGAGCAGATTTGGAGAGATAGAGATAGTTATATCACAGCAATGTAAACAAGTGCAAAATGAATATCAGCCATCTGAGCTGGGGAGTCCCTCTGTTCCCTTTCAATGGGCTTAGTCACCATATCACCTCTATTCCTACTTCCCTTCTTTTTGTCCCTGTGCCCCCCTTTTCTTGTGTATTCCTATATAACAAAGTAGTTAATAAGTTGAGCTTTGGAGACAGGCCCCTGATGTGTGGATCCCAGCTCTACCCACTATAATCCACATAATCTTGTGCAAGTTACTTCAGCTCTGGAGGCCACAGTTTGCTCATCTATAAAATGGAATCATTCTCATTTACAGTGTTGTTGTAAGAGTTAAGTGAGCTAATACACATAGGTAGCCCTAGCACTTAATGAATGTGTATATATGTTAGGATTTTTACTGTGGTTAATGCAGAGCTGCTCAGTTACCCTATTTGTGCCATTACCAGTACTAATTCTTGTCTTATATCCTGGCCTGAGAAATGGTTGAAACTAATTTCTTCCCTTAAAGGAATTCTCTTTCCATTTTCTAAAGTAATATTTATTATTGACCTAAGTGTAAAGGCTCACTTAGGAGGAAAGCATAGGAGTTAAGTAAGCACTTGGTTGTTTTTTTTTTTTTTAAAGATTTTATTTATTTATTCATGAGACACACACACACACACACACACACACAGAGACAGAGACAGAGACACAAGTAGAGGGAGAAGCAGGCTCCATGCAGGAAACTCTATGTGGAACTTGATCCCAGGACTCCAGGATCATACCCTGGGCTAAAGGCAGGCACTAAACCTCTGAGCCACCCAGGGATCCCCAAGCACTTGGTTTTAAAGTGCTTTGGCCTAGGTTGAAGCCTGGTACCACTCCTTATGATTTTTTTCTCCCATTTGGTGATTATCAGTTCCAATGCTTCAGTTTCCTCATCTATAATATGGGATAATAGTACTACCTACTTTGTAGGAATGTTGTAAAGATAAAATAAGTCAATATCTTGAGAAAGTAAAAATGGGCTTGGACTTTAAAGTAAAAATCAGGCTTGGCAAATAAACAAGGTAAAGCCATCGGCGAAGTTAATAGCAAGTGACATTCCTCCCAAAGGCACACTACAGCTGTAAAGTGTCCTAAAACCCTCTTCATTAGGTGACATGGTTGTCAACTAAAATCTTCATTAAAACTGCTGTGTTACCCACTGAGAAACTCTGTTCTCTAAATCATAGACTCTGAGAAACATTGCCATTTGAAATCATACCAATATGAAGGAAACATTTCATTCTGTTTGGTTTGGGCTTTTTGTCTTTGTAAAAAAAAAAAATAGATACATTTATTATTGTACAGTTTCTGTAGATCATAAGTCCTGGGGGTTCACCTGATTCCTGTAAGTAATGGGTTCAAAGTGTTGGCCCGGCTGCATTCCTTATCAGAGGCTCTGGGGAAAAGGGTTCTGAGCTCATTCAGATTGTTGGCTGAATTCAGTTCCTTATAGTTGTAGGACTGAAGTCCCATTTCCTTTCTTGCTGTCAGCCAGGCTTATCTCTGCTCCTGACAGCCTCCCACAAAAGCATCCTACTCCCATCTAGAGAATTGAAGTCACTTTGACACAGAAAAACAGTCCAGACTTACAAGCCATGTGCAGATCTCCAAATAAGGAGTTTCTACTCCACATTTAACTGAACTTCACAGCCTCAAAGTAAAAGGGTCCTGAGTCCACTTTGTCTGCAGACCTAATTGCTGACTCCTAACATGCAGCCCTGCTTTGCTTTCAGCCCATCAAGATGCTGCTTCCATTACATTTCACCTAAATTCCACCCTTCTTCCAAAATCCTACAACTGCACTTCCTATTTTATTTGGTAAGATACACCACATTTCCTCTAGCGTGTGCTCTCTCTCATTGCAATGAGTCAATAATCTGACTTAGTAGGACTAGAGGCTTGTCCCTGGTGGTCTTCAGCCAGTCGGGCTAGAACAACTCTGCTTAAAACACTGTCTGGTACATAATAATACTTGACTTAATTTTAGCTGTTATAGCAAATATAATAATAACTATTATTATTATTATCATAAATTCTGTGGATAAATACAAATAAAAGAGCAATAATGCTGTGCCAGTGATAGAAGCTGTGAATAAGCCAATTGGAAAAAACAAACAAATCACTGTGTACTGTGTCTGCAGAAATCCCTGTAACTGCAGATTTTTCTGAAAGCAAATTTCCACTTTAGAAATCTAGCTTGCTGTCACATGCTAGCAGAAGCTGTTCAGTCCTTTGAAATACTTCAACATGCAGCATGGCCCCATGTTTGCTCCTCTGGACTATGAGTTGAAACAATGAAGCAATAGTATATAAGACTTTAGAAACTGTTTTAAAATCAGCCCCATAACAGATACCAAGTGAAAAAATTAATTGATCTGAGAAATGTTTCTCACTCTTTCCCACTAAAAATGTAAAATGTAAAGGATGTTTATAAGCTTAAAGTAATTATGAGTAACTCTGGCATAATATAAAAGGCTCTGGGCTTTGGGGGATCTTTTATAAACATGCCTGGCCCCAGTTTGGGGTTCAAGGAAGACCTAGTGAGGATAAGCATCAGAAAGAGATTCCTTAGAGCAACCCCATCCTTCTGGCCTACCTAGACACCATTTCTCATTTGGGTAACTAATATCCAGAAAAATAGATTCAAAAGCCATTTAACAAACAATTTAAAGAAGTGAGTCAAGGGGCACCTGGGTGGCTCAGTTAAACATCTGACTTTTTTTTTTTCTTCCAGGTTTTTGTTTATTCATTTGACAGAGAGGGAGTGAGAGCATGAGCAGGAGGGAGGATCAGAGGAAGAGGGAAAAGCAGACTCTGCCTTGAACAGGGAGCCTGATGAAGTGTTGGATCCCAGGACCCTGGGATCATGACCTGAGCTGATGGCAGATGCTCAACCAACTGAGCCACCCGGGTGCCCTAATCATCCAACTCCTAATATCAGCTCAGGTCTTGATCTCAGGGTTGTGAGAAATTAAATAAGTAAATAAATAAATAAATAAATAAATAAATAAATAAATAAATAAATAATAAACAAACAGAAATTTAAAATAAATAAATAATAATAATAAATAAGAGTTGAGTTGATACCTAGCAATGATTGGCACATAATAGACTCTCAATGAACATCTGCTGAATAAACGAATGGGTTCTGATATGTACTTCAGATAGAATACCACACTCTAGAAATGTAAACATGAGAGAAAATGCTGGTATAGACATGATAACATCCAGGGAGGAATATAAAAATAGTTCAAACATAAATGTATAAAACCATCCCTAGGGCCATAGAAGATAAAATGTTTTGTGAAATTCAGAATAGACAAAGCAATGCAGCTAACTTGGGCAATACAGCTCACTGGGTCAAAGCTAATCATTGGTTCTCAGGTCAACAGATCCCCCTCCTATAACTCTATGGGTGTTCACTGGTGAATGTTAGATGCACAGATTCCCACAGTGTGTGTTTTTCTTCTAGTCTCAGCAGAGACTCGAGCCTTTTCTTGGACAAACACTTCTGATATTCAATCTACAGGGGCTTACTAAGTTAACAAATAACTATTATTCACAGAAGATCAATTCATTAACATAGTATTTGTTCTTTCTCTTGTTCTGTGTTAATTTATTTGGAGGGCAATCTTTAAGTTATTGCAAAAGATAAAGAAGGATACAATGAACACCCCACTATCCAATTGAAACCCCCCACCCCCCACCAGAGCTACCAGCAATCCTGAATTTGGAGATTATTATCTCCATGTTTTAAGTTTCAAAACATTTGTAATTATAGCTTTTAAAGAATAAACAGCAAAAAAATAAAATAAAATAAAAAAATAAAGAATATACAGCATTGTTTGCATATTTTAGTCTAAGCATAAACTAATATCATACTTTGGTTTTCTAAAAATTGGTTTTTATTCCATCATATATTTTTGAGATTCATCTCTGTTGATACATGTACTACCTGTATCATATTCCACTATACGAATATACACAATTTATCTATCTATTCTCTTTGTGATGAGTAAGTTGTTTCAATTTTTTTCCTATGATTCCATGATTCATAGTCAACAAGAGTAATATACTATAATTGTCACTGCAACTATTAAGGATAATAAGAGCTAACTTTTATTAGTTTGTTTTACTAATCTAGTTACTGATTAATTAATTGGCTTTACTAATTAGTTTGTTTTAATGATTTAATCTAAAAATTATTTGAAGTAGATACATTATTAACTCCATTTTATCAATAAGGAAAATATTAGGAAGGTATTATTGAGTTATAGAATGCAAATTTTCTACCTTATAACATATTATCCAATTATAAAAATATATTCCCATCAGGCATATATAAAAATCTCCGTTGTTCCACAGTCTCATCCAAACTTGATACCATCAGGTTCAAAATTTGTTTTTGTTTTTTAAGATTTTATGTATTTATTCATGAGAGACACACACGGAGAGAGAGGCAGAGACACAGGCAGAGGAGAATCAGGCTCCATGCAGGGATCCCGATGTGGGACTCGATCCCGGGACCGTGGGATCATGCCCTGAGCCAAAGGCAGATGCTCAACTGCTGAGCCACCCAGGGATCCCCCTAAATTTTGTTTTCAAATATGTATGTAGAGATTGATAATGTAAAGAGTATATTCACTGACTCTTTGAAATGGAGAGAGAGAGAGAAAGAGAGAGAGAGAAAGAGAGAGCAATCAGAGTAAAGTCTGTTTCAGGAATGAGGAAAGGCAACCAAAGAAGTTAGGAGTTGAAATCTCAGTAGAAACACTCTAACAGAAGACTTCTAATTGGGAGTCTTGCACATACCCACCAAGCAATAGAGTCATACACATGCTAATTCTTCTTTTACCCAGTGTTCATTTTGCTGTCAAAGACTATAGGGGGATATCTGAATTAAAGATCAGAGGATGGAAAATTCCTTTATCTCTAATTCTTAATTCTTCCCTACTTTTAATATTATGATTTTTCAATAAATGTTGTGTCCCTAAGCACCTCTGCTTTCTCCTTTTCATTATGAATTATTCATGTAACCTAGAACAAATCAATAACACTCCTTTTAACCTAAAGTTATCACTTTTCACCAGCATTCATTCATTTTCTTTTGTCATTTTTCTTTCTCTAGGAGAAAGAAAAGCTTATTATGTATGCTTGATCAATGTGAAAACACACCCAAAGTATGAACACAACAAGATTAAAAGTCTTCAGTTCAAATAAGACCACCCCCAACCTACTCCCCCCAAAAATAACCCCTTATAACTAAGCCACAGAAGACACCAATCTCCATTAGTTCATTAGTATTAACCCTTTAAGCCCAAAGGGAGTTTAAATGACACCCACTGGAAAATTCCCACAGTGTAAGAAATAGGCTTCTCACTAAGGCTTCTTACAGATTCCTTCCTCATAAAAGGGCCTTCTGTGTTGAGTGGATTCCAGAAATTGAGGCATTTCTGTAAGGGACCTGTGAAAACATGCTTGACTGGATAAAAGGGTGGCCTTGTTTTACTAAAAAACACATTCAGGCTGTGAAAAGTTAAGATAGGCCTTAACAACAAAATTAATTATATTTTAGTTACATATCCTTTGTTTTTACAGCAAACTCCTTTCTCCACAGAGAAACTTCAAGGTCCTATCACCTCCATAAAACACTATACCCTAATTCTCAAAGGAGAAATTACAGGACTTTGAAAATTCCTGTCCCTATTAAATTTAATTTAAGAATTTTTCTAGCTATGAACCTTGATCTCCTCTGATCTTGCAACCCCAGCAAAAACAACAGTAATCAAAATATCTCCCTTCTTTTGTTTTTCAGTCCCATCCATTTTGAAACAACCTGAGTTTTTAACCAACCTGGATTATCCAATGTGAAATACTGAGAGAAATCAATGATCTCTTCCTGGCATTCCACTTCCAGAGAACCCAAAGAGATGTTTGGTGTCACTGTTACTGACAAAATGCCTGAGGCTCAGGGATAGAAAGAATGTTTTGTCCTTCTCTTTTCCTAAAGCAAAGTAAATATATTTCATGGTAAACAATGGGTTATTGAAAGGACTTTTGAGCTATTTAGGTATTATAAGCCAGTTTTTGTTCTCTCATGAAATCACTTGAAGGTAGATGGAATCTTCCATAATTAAAAAAAAAAAAAAATGAGTACTTGACCATTTTAAAAGATCTTTCTCTCCATTTGGTTCTTGATCAAGCCAGATTGTATCTATTCTCCATTACAAAACTTAAGTCTGAAGCCTCTTGTTTCTCAAGATTTACAGCTAGCTCATGATTCTAACAACCAACAACTTCTAAGTAACATTCTGACTCGCAATCTTTAGACTCTTTAGGAGACACTGTCTTTTGAAATGTTTTAGCAAGAGGTGAAGATAGGGGAAATGTGTTGTTATGCAGAAATGTGTTAACCCTGGGGCAGATTCCTGGAAGACCCATCACAGTTCATGTCTTTTTAAAGTGTCTATGAGAGTTGGGAGAGGTCCAGGGAAGATCACTGTGGGGAAGGACTGTGGAGTGATGAAAGAAAGGGAGAGGGAACAAGCAGAGGAAGGAACAATGAAAAAAAGCAGAACTGAGTGGGTAAAAATTAGAGAGGAAAACAAACTATGAGAGACGTCTAACTCTGGGAAACAAAGGGTTGCAGAAAGAGAGGATAGTGGGGGGTGGGGGTAACTAGGTGATGGGCAGTAAGGAGGGTACATGATGAGATGAGCACTGGGTGTTACACTATATGTTGGCAAATTGGATTTAAATAAAATATTTTTAAAAAGCAATAACGCCTCTTGCAACAACAAAAAAGAAAAAAGCAGAACAAACACCTGTTGCACTTTATCTCATAAAACCAGGGTTCTGACAAATGAATATGGTAAGAAATCTGATAATTTACCATAAGGAAACATATCATTTTTCTTTCTTTAATACAATTTGGGTTTATTCCTTTGGGTCTAAATGAATACTCCATATTCAGTATGGACATGTCAATATTCAGAATATCAGTAAGGCAAAAGCTGTGCTAAAAAGGCTAAATAAATATTACTTTTAGAAAAAGAACTCTGGGGCAGCCCCAGTGGCTTAGCATTCGGCCTGGGGCGTGATCCTGGGGACCTAGGATCGAGTCCGCATCAGGCTCCCTGCATGGAGCCTGCTTCTCCCTCTGCCTGTGTCTCTGCCTCTCTCTCTCTCTCTTTCTCTCTGTGTCTCTCATGAATAAATAAATAGAGTCTTTAAAAAAGAGAGAAAAAAAGAAAAATAACTCTGCATACCCGTGTACACACAAATACATATCTACCAGAATAAACCAAGACCCCTCTTACTTCTCAGCTTTCTTAGGTGTGGCTCATTAGCAAGACAAGATGCTAGATCTCAGGGACAACAGAAATAAGACCATACCCACACATTATCAGCACCCATAATAGGGAACTAACATTATTGATCGTGGTTTCAGTGAAGTTTTCCCCAGAAACATACTCTAAGTTGAGAATTTATGGGCATTCAGCTGGTTGGCATGATAAAGGTAACACTGGGGAGAGGAGTAGGGAAGGAAACATCTCCAATAAAGGTATTATTGAGCCAGCTGACACCCAGGTGACTCAGGAAGTGTGGGACCAGTACAGAACACAATGCCCTAGAACTAACCCATCTGCGGGAAGAGGAAGCTGGAAATGTACCTGTCAAGTCCTATATATCATTTTTTGAGCCTGCTGAGATGAGTGTTAATGGTATCAATTCAGGTCCTTGGGTCTCTAAACAGGAAATTGCCTAGAAGCCAAAAAGGAGTTCCAGATGAGGCTTTTATTAGGGCTTATGCTGGAGCACAAGAGAGACAGCACAAAAGGAAAGTGTCCTTCAGGCTAGCTCCCTGGGGAATGTTTTTATAGGGGCTGAGGTGGGAAAAGAGTGACATCTAGGCATGCTGGGGCAGGAAGATAAAGAGGTTGGGTGTGTAGGCACAGTGGACAGAACATGCTTTTACATTCATCACATGTCTTATCAGTATATCTCTACCCCAGCTGTGATTTTTAGTACCATAATTAGGGGAAAGTTTCAGTACTGGAGTCCATCTTGGTGCAGGCTGGTTTTGTCCTATCTTCATAGTTGAATCTCTCCTTTCAGTGAGCTTCCTCCCTTTGCATTCCTGCAGGATATTCTACTCAAAGGCAGAGTTGTAGCTATCCCAGGAGATCTACCTAAGGGGCATCGTTAGGGTTGAAGGGACCTGAGTCCTTTGGCCTCTCTTATTCCTAAGGAGAAGGGGCCGAAGGTCTCATCTTCTGAAACTGCTTCCTACTAAGCAGGGCGCTGTTATCCCTAACATGGAGGTGTAAAAATCTCTCTCACTGATTGTTCTAAGGACTTGTAGGCCCTAGCATCCTCCTTCGTGGGGTTGGAATACTTGTGCCACCATTATCTTGACTTCAAACTCTTAAAGCCTGGAAGACACAAACTTTACCAGGAGATTAAGAATACTGGGCCCCCAAAATAACAGCAATATAATAACCACTAAGGACCCAAGGAAAGGCAGGAACCAGATGATGTTAGGGATATAGCATGTAAAAGAGTACCACAGAGTTTGGATATTGGCATAATTAAACCATGAAACCATTTGACTTATCTGTAAATACGAATATTCAGTTCAACCTCCCCAGCATTGTTGATGTATATACAGCAAATTTTGTTGACTATTGTACAGACACCTCCTTATTCAGCCAGAAGATAATCTAGAGCCAACCTATGGCCAAATACAACCTATTCACCAAAGAATCTAGGGACTCCTAAGGACCTCCAAGGTGTCACCAGCATTTGAGACCAGTTTGTCTAAGGCCCGGGTAGCATTCCTTGTGGTTGTTTTCAGGGGTGGCCGGTCTTATGACCACTCCAATTTCTGCTGAGATGAGTCAGAGCACTCTGTTTTGTCTGGTTTAAAAGGTAATTTAATTAGGTAGACCTAATCATTTAGGTCTAGTCCTTTAGGGCCTAATTGTCCCAAAGTGGACTCTCCCCAGAAGGGAACATTATCTGCCCAAAGAAGCCACGGAAGGAGAAATCTGAGCTCTCTTCATAGTGTAGTTTATTTTGTGGCAGACCACAGAGGACTAGATGGGGGTGGGGGGTGGAGCAGGCTACAAGCTTGGCAGGGTAAAGAGGAACTAAACCATCTTTATAAAAGAGGACCCCAGTTAGATGTGTTATTACATCTGGGAGGCAGAGGCTATTCATCCAATAGCCTCCCCATCTAGTTCTAAGTCCTCTTTTATTCTCTCCTGGCTGTCCAAGGCAGATGGGGTCTGACAGGTGAACTCTAGGAACGGGTTACTGTTACTTCTCAGGGCAAATGGGAGGAGTTAGATTGGTGGCCTGGGGAGGTAGGGATGAGTCCACACATCAGTGAGTCTGGTCAGGGGTACATGAAGAGTTTGAAGAGGAAAATAGCATAGGATAAATAGAGGGTGAGATTCCCATATCAGTGAGGTAGCTATCTATCTGGTAGGAGCAACAAGGTTGTCCCCTGTTTTTCACAGAGCAGTGGGTGCTTAATCTGGAGACTGGTTTGTTTCTAAGAGTCAATAAGCCCTACACACTTTAAATCGTCACCATCACTGAGTTCCACTATGAGAAGTGATGTGTTCCTAATGGGTTCAAAAGTCAAGGTGAGATTAGTATCTTCATTTATAGGTACAAACTATTGCTTAGGAACCCCTTCTTGTGGGTGAGGATAATAGCTCCAAAAATTAGAATAACCTTTCTGAGACAATGATGCTAGAAAAGTTGACAATTGAATTTTCTCTCCAGGCTTCCCTTCTTTTGTTATTTCCTTCCCAACTCATCCCCAGAAGGACCATGAGAAAGGTCTGCCTCATCCATCCTATCCTTGGTTTCCATCTTTTAGACCCACCAGGGGCAGAACAGATCTTTCTCAGGGTTTGGAGGTGACCCAAAATGGTATTGGTAGAGAAAGAAAAGTAAAACAAGGGCAACAAAAAGAAAACTCAGCAAACCAATCTACCAAGGCATAATCGCTTATCTGCCTCTGAAGATCACTACTTGAGCAAGTATTTAAAGTCTTCCACGGGCTTTATAAGAGTAGGTGGTTCTTGGCCTCCTAAGCATTCCCAAAGATGTCCAGAAGAAAAAGGTTTTAGCCTTGAAAGAGGTACCCAGCTAGGGATTCCCAGTAGTTTAACTGCTGTTGAATGGCTAAAATCACTAGATGGGTCCTTTCTGCTTGGGGAGGCAATCTTCCAGGGTACCCTCTTTTAAGGTTATAAGAAGAACTTGATCCCCTGGATTAATTTGCAGTGGGATGGGTACCTGAGTGGCTCAGACAGTTAAGCACCTGCCTTCGGTTCAGGTCGTGATCCCAAAGTCCTGGGATAGAGGCCCCACATGGGGCTCACTGCTTGGCCTTCCTGAGTCTTTTCGGAGAGCCAATGGGCCTTCTTTTATAGCCAATGTCACCCAGAGCCTCTCAACAGGCCTGGGGAGCCTGCTTCTATCTCTCCTGCTTCCTTTGCTTGTGCTCTCCCTCTCTCTCTGTCAAATAAATAAAGATATTTTACAAAAAAAAAAAAAAAAAATGCAGTGGGGTGACCTCTTCTAAATTACCTCTAGGGGGTGCTGGTAGCACAAGATTAACATAACCCAAAATAGATTTTTGAGCCTGGCTCAAGTTAATATGCTACAACCCTTGGCTCATTTCCCCATCTAGTAAAATACTAGCAGTGGGGAAGGGTCTCCCGTATATATTTCAAGTGGACTGAGTCTTCAGCTAGTCTTAGGGCTCTGTGAATCATGATTACTGCAATAAGGAGCAGTTTGCCCCACGGCTCATGAATCTCCTGACAAAGTTTCTCTAAGGTTTTCTTTAGGGTATGACTCATCTTTTCAACCTTTCCTAAAGACTGGAGATTCCAGGAGGCATGTAGTTAATACTTCATTCCCCAGGGCTGTTGAGAGGCTCTGGGTGATGTTGGCTATAAAAGAAGGCCCATTGGCTCTCTGAAAAGATTCAGGAAGGCCAAATTAAATAACTCTTTCTTTTAGGAGGGACTTGGAAATCTCAATTGCCTTCTGACATGGAGTGAAGGTTTGACAAATCCTGTGAAGATGTCAATGAACATAAAGAAAATACTTACACCCTGATCATGGGGGCATTTGGGTGAAGTCTATTAGCCAGTCTTCCCAGGTATGACCTTTGGTGTTGGACTGGTTTAAGTAATGAAGGAGGGATTGGATGGGCCTGTAGATTGTTAGAAACACAGGGTCGCCCTCTCCTGTGACTTGTCTTACCATTTTTCTAAATTCACTTGCTGAAAGATCTTTAATACTTAATCCCATAGAGTGCCTCTCTCACAGTGGCTAGCGTTATGTAAATACTTAATGAGTTTCCACAGTTGGGCCCCAGGAATGAGGAGGACTTTGTCATCCTTTATGAACCATTCAGTACTCTGTTTTTTTATATCTCCATTTTCAGCACCTTTCTCCTCCTGCTGGGAATATTAGGGATGTGGGGAGCTCAGAGGGGCCAGTCACTGAGCCATGACTGATCAGGCTTTTATGATCACTTGGTCATCTCTGTTGTTCCCTTGGCTTACAAGTCACCTATATTGCTGATGGCCCTTCCAATGGACCATGGCCACCAGAGTGGAAGCAGTTGTACTGCTTCCAAGAGGGTCAGGATCAGATCTTTATGCTTTATCAGGGAATTTTATGCTTTATCAGGGTTTTTTTTTTAGATTTATTTATTTATTTATTTATTTATTTATTTATTTATTTATTTATGATAGACACACAGAGAGAGAGAGAGAGAGAGAGAGAGAGAGGCAGAGACACAGGTAGAGGGAGAAGCAGGCTCCATGCTGGGAACCCGATGCGGGACTCGATCCCGGGACTCCAGGATCGCGCCCTGGGCCAAAGGCAGGCGCCAAACCGCTGAGCCACCCAGAGATCCCTATCAGGGATTTTTAAAATCCCCCTTTCTTTCCAGGTGGCAGCCTGGGCATGTAACACATTAAACCTATATTTTCAGTCAGTAAAATATTTAATCTTTTTCCTTTCCGCATTTGTAAGGCCCTGATTAGGGCAATTCACTCATCATTTTGAGCTGAGATCTGAGATGGGAGGGATATTGCACCTATAACCTCATTGAGACTTACTACTTTATTGCCTGCTTTCCAGACACCCTTTTCTATAAAATGGCCCCCGTTGGTAAACCATTCTATCACTGGGTTGTCAGGGGGGCTCGTGCTGGAGGTCAGGTTTACTGGAATAGGTTTGCTCTATTATCTTTATTACTGGCGGTGCAAACCTTCATCCTCTGTGGCTGGGAGCAAAGTAGCTAGGTTTAAAGTTTGGCATATTCTTAAAGGAATAGCTGAGGTGTCCTGATATTTAGTTAAACATCCTCCCATTAGCCAGTGGTGTTCTTTAATTTCTGGTACTGTCTAGAAATGATGAGGGGTTATGCCTTCCAGGTGTTGGCCCAGAGCAAGCTTAGAAGCTTCATTAACTAAGAGAACAGTGGCTGTAACCACTTGTAGGCAGCCCTGCCATCCTTGTGCAACTGGATCTAGCTGTTTTGAGAAAACACACCCCCCGCCTCTGGTTAGATCCCAACTCTTGGTTTACAACCCCCAAAGCTCCAGTCTCTCATGAATGGACAAGGTAAGGGGTTTGTTCAGAATGGGGAGTCCCAGGGCTAGGGCCCTGGCTAATTTAATTTTTAAAGCCTCAAAGTCTTGCTCGTGCTCCCTATTCATTATATGGGTTCCTTTTCTCCCCTTTTAGAGTCTCATATTGGGGCATTTTCATTAGGCCTAATTAGAAGTCCAGATGCAACAAAACCCAGATATTGAACCTGTTATTGTGAGATCTGAGTTTTCATCAAGGAGACTTTATATCCTCTCTTTTCCAGGAAGTTAAGGTTAACCTCTGAGTCTTGGTTTATCTGGCTGCTAATTATTAGCAGGTCATCAACATATTGCAATAGGGTTCCCTTCATTAAATCTAATTCTCTTAGTTTCTTTGTCAGTGCATTTCCAAAGAGATGAGGACTGTCCTGGAAGCCCTGTGGGAGGACAGGGCTACTCAGTCCATTGTATACTGAGTAGCTTCTAGAGTATCAAGGTTTTTTCCACTCAAGAACAAAAAGGGAGGCGCCTGGGAGACTCAGTTGATTAAGAACCTGACTCTAGCTTTTGGCTTAGATCATGACTTCAGGGTCATGAGTTCAAGCCCCACATTGAGCTCTGTGCTGAGCAGGAGCCTGCTTGGGATTCTTTCTCTCTCTCTTTCTCTCTCTCTCTCTCCCTCTGCCCTTTGCCACTTGTACTGCCTGTCTCTCTCTCTCTCAAAAAAAAAAGTAAAAAGGTATAGGGAGTTAGGGTGGAAAGGAATGTAGAAAAAGGCATCTTTAGGGAATCCCTGGGTGGCTCAGCGGTTTAGCGCCTGCCTTCGGCCCAGGGTGTGATCCTGGAGTCCCGGGGCCGAGTCCCACGTCGGGCTCCGTGCATGGAGCCTGCTTCTCCCTCTGCCTCTCTCTCTCTCTCTCTTTCATGAATAATAAATAAATAAGAGCTTAAAAAAAAAAGAAAAAGACATCTTTAGATGCTACTCTTTAAGATCATTAAGATCTAGCATAGTGAAATATTGAGTATCTCCAGGAACCTGGGTGAGTAAGGTGTATGGGTTAGGGACACTGGATAAATGGGACTAATCACCTCATTTATCATCCATAGGTCCTATACAAACTAATATTTCCAGTTCAGCTTCCAGACAGGGAGAATTGGAATATTGCTGGGAGATTGACATGGTTTAATTAGCCCCTTTTTCTAAAAATTTAGCAACTAGTAATTGGATTCCTTTTAAGGCCTCAGATTTTAGGAGACATTGTATTTTTTCAAGGAAATTCTACTCTAGGTTTTAACCTTATTTTTATTGGATGGAACATTTTTAGCCTTTTCCTGGGATAGATATGCCCCACACAGAAGAGTTTACTTGGCCCCTAACCTCCTTGGGAATATTTAGAGGGTTAGGATCAGGACCCTATGAAGTGTCAGTAGATGGAGACCCTGCCAATCTACTGCAGGTTCCATTTCCATTCCAAAAAGAATTCTACTCTTTTTTTTTAGGAAAATGGGGGCTCTGAATTTATTTTAGCAGGTCTCTTCCCTGCAGGGGATCTCAGGCATTTACAGGAAAGAATGAGTAATAGTAGCAGACCTGACCTCACAAGCAAAAGGGGAAGTAAATTACCTTACCTTATGCCCTCCATCTCTCCCCATTACTGTGCATTTGAGGTTGGAGAGGCGCCAATATGCCTGGTGCCTCTGCCAGGTCGTGACAGAGTAGGCAGCTCCAGTATCTATACAATTTTCAGTCTTCCTACCTGACCCGGCAAGGGTGGGCCAAAGGCTCCACTACAGAGACAGTGATGCGCTGGGCAGAAGCTGGAGCTGGGCAGGTACTGCAGAGGGTCGATCCATGTACAAGTTCTCATGAAGAGATTAGCGAGCAGCAGATGCAGCCAAGGCTTCCCACAGGGAGCATTCCTGGCATTCCCTTCCCAATGTCCCTCCTTCCAACAATAAGCTCACTGGTTTTGTGGAAGGTTTGCAATCTCCTGTTGGTTGTCCTGTCTTCTGTGCTCTGAGTGTGACCTCGAGGTAGTGGATGAATTAGCTCAGCCTTTGTCTTTATGGCCAGTCTCCTATCTCTATCAGTTTCTCTGCCTTGTCCCTGTTATTACAGAACTTGAATGCCTCCTCTACTGAGGTTGATGGTGGAGTATGAGGACAGGCCTCTAACTCTGGCAATTTTCTCCTAATGTCTGGAGCAGAGCGGGTTAAAAAAAATGCATGGTAAGCAATGCCCTTTCTTCTGCAGACTCCAGGTCTGTGTCAATATACTTTCTGAATGCTTCTGGTACCCAGCTCAGAAAGACTGTGAGGATTTCATCCTTCTCTTAAGTAACCTCTCTAACCTTATCATAATTCACAGATTGTACCCATCCCTCTGACAAACAGCTGAGGTGATGTAGTGTTCTGACTCAGTCTATGTCATCTGTATAGTCCCAGTGAGGGTCTTGTTCTGGAACCACATGACCACTCACTTGGTAGACTTAACTTGGTGTGAGGATTGGTAGCCATTAAGCCATCTGCATATTCTCTAACCTTCCTTATAATGATACCTTTCTAGTCAGAGGTGCAACAGTGTGCTGAAATGATCGTAACATCCTGCCAGGTAAGCAAGAACGTCAGTCCCAGTCTGACAAACTCATCCCCAAACTTTTTTGAAACTCTACCAAATCTTTCTTTGTGTATCTCTAAATCTCCCATAGAGAAAGAGACATGTACTTTAGCCATTCCCCAGCTCAGCCCCTCACCCTGCCCAGGGAGGAAGACTCTGGGGCAACAGTGGGGCAAAGTTATGCAATTCATCTAAGGTCCTTTCAGCGCTAAGTGGGGGCAGACTACAGCACAGGTCCTCCTTCCTCTAATTACAAATGCCTTCCTCTAGACCTTGCTGAATTTTAGCATATGTCAGGAGGGTTCAGGCTAAGATCAGGGAATATTGTAGTTAAAGCTGATTTAAGTGATGCCTGGGTGGCTCAGCGATTGAGTGTCTGCCTTTGGCTCAGGGCATGATCCCGCGGTTCTGGGATCAAGTCCCACATTGGGCTCCCTGCATGGAGCCTTCTTCTCCCTCTGCCTCTCTCTCTGCCTCTGTCTCTGTGTCGCTCATGAATAAATAAATAAAATCTTAAAAAAAAAATAAAAAGCCGACTTAAGACCTCCAAGAATAGGGGCACCTGGGTGGCTCAAAGGGTTAACATCGGACTCTTGATTTCTGCTCAGGTTGTGACCTCCAGGTGGTGAGATCAGCTTCATGTTGAGCTCCACGCTTAGTGGCAAATCTCCTTCAGATTCTCTCTCCATCCCCCTCTGCTCCTTTCCTCATTCTCAATCTCTCTCACTTTCTTAAACAAATGAAATCTTTTTTTAAAAAGACCTCCAAGAATATGACCTGATATTTCTAAAAATATACAAAATAACTATAAAAGTAAATGAAACATCTTTCAACAAATGTCTATCATCTATGCAGGTACAATGATGCCAAATCTGTTCTGAAACTGCTATAGCCAGAAACTTAATCCGGAAAACTGGGACTAATACTGCTCTAAAATTAAATGTCAAGTCATCCCTTACAGTGTCCCTGCCATCACATTTTGGGAGTTTCCCAGTTTCAGTGATGTTTGTTCACTTCCTTTAGCAAAAGTATAGGAAGTTCACTTTCTTCCTAAAGTATAGGAAGTAGTCACACTTTTGCTCATACTAATCACAAAGGTGCAGAAAAAATTATGTATTTTTTATTTCTTTATGACTGACTTCATGTTTCTCACAAACTGCTGGGGTGTATTTGTGTGTGTAGTATGTCATTTTGTGGGGTAGAGTGTAGATGACCTGTAGAGATTTTTTTTTTAAGTTATCTTTTCTTAAAGTATAATATACACAGAAATACATACAAATTATGTTGGGCCATGAGCAAATGGTCAAGAAAGGATTCTGGAGGCATTTTCATTGCAAAAAAAACTGCTTTTATTATAGCACAAGGACTGGGCCTGTGGATAGACAGAGCTGCACTTTAGCTGTGTGAAGCTGGTGATTATATCTAGTGCTCAAGGAGGTGGGGATGTACAGGGAGGATTAGATCATAAATGTTTTCTTCAAATTTCTACTTGTAAAACTACTTCTGCAAGATTTCTCTGGTGCTTATCATTCAGCTCGATATTAACTACCAGTGAGATGTACAGGCAGTCATGAGACCCTTTAAGAATGTAGCAGCCAATACCTATTTGATCCTTATCAGACAGATACAAGCTATAGGGCAGCCTTGTAGGCTAAAGATGAACATTTTTCTGCTTCTATCCCTCACCACAAATCATAAGTGAATTTTCAAGACTTGCTTTGTGGGAAGGGTGACAGGATCCTGGATTTCAGTCAAGGGTTGAATTTTTCTTTTCCTCTTTAAATATCTGCTGTAATCATTCTAATCCTAATTTTTGTTTTCCTCTGCTACCTCTCTATTTCCCTCCTTTGAATGAAAAGAAAAAATTGCCTCAGGAAGAGGAGAGCGGCTTCATTTACATAGAGATCTACAACTGAAAAGCATATTCAGGTATTTCAAAATATTTATCTCAAAAGATGCAAAGATTAATTTTGGCATATTTTTCCCAATATTCCTCCACGTAAACAGAACCACACTTGATAACTAATGAGCTCTAATTCATCAACTGCAGAAGAATTGGGCCAAACAACAGTGAAAACAAAGGGAAATAGTAGTGACTGCCTTTATAGTGCTTGATAGTTTGCACGATGTTTTTTTAATACTTGCCTTTTTTTAACCTCAGACGACTCTGTGGGATATGTTTTACTACCTTCATGTAGAGGCCTGGAGCAATTCAACTGCTTGCCCCCAACGTACAGCCATAACTTAAGAAAAAAACAACTTATTTTAAGCTTGCCTTCCTTGTGGTGGTAAAGGTAGAAATGAAAGGTGAATTTAGGGTAAACTTCCTTGGTTTTCGAGGAAATATTTTTAGCACACCCTCTCTGTTGTTCAAATGGATATTAAACACAAGCCAGGGCCAGTGTCCTGGAGAAACACTCCATAGGTGAAGTCTAGCTAAATGCGGACTGTGTCTTGGGAAAGAGGCATCCTGTTTCGAAACATAAACAGCTGCCATCTTCACAGTACAAGTGATCTCCCCTTACAGGTTATTATGATGGGAATTGATGTTTTGTTTTCTGGACAGGAGTCAGCAGTCTTGAACTCTGGAAGAGCTTGAAAACTTGGACTCTTATTTTTAAAAGGTTTTATTGGGGATCCCTGGGTGGCTCAGTGGTTTAGCCCCTACCTTCTGCCCAGGGCGTGGTCCCGGAGTCCCGGGATCGAGTCCCACGTCAAGCTCCCTGCCTGGAGCCTACTTCTCCCTCTGCTTCTTTCTCTCTCTCTCTCTTTCTCTCTCTCTCTCTGTCTCTCATGAATGAATAAATAAAACCTTTTTATTTTTATTATTTATTTATTTACTTATTTATTTATTTTTAAAGATTTTATTTATTCATTCATGAGAAACACAGAGAGATAGGCAGAGACCTAGGTAGAAGGAGAAGCAGGTTCCCCACAGGGAGTCCGATGCAGGACTAGAAACCAGGACCCTGGGGTCATGACCTGAGCCAAAGGCACATGCTCAACCACTGATCCACCTTGGAGTCCTGAAAACTTGGACTCTTGAAGTAGGAGGGCAGGAAGAGCCCCAGAGAAGAAGCAAATTGCTGTGTTCTAGAAAAAGGGATCTGATATTTTTATTTTGTCTCCCTTTTCTGCATTGTAATTTCCTTACATCATCTTTAAATGTTGAATTCAGAGGCCATGTGTTAATTGTTCTTTAGACAATCATCGCTGTCCATTGCTGTCTCTCTGGCAGAGAGAATAACCACAAGGAGGAAAAGAGGTTTATAGCCCTACAGTGGCAGAAAGGGGGAAGTGAGCCTCACTGTGCAGCATGAGGTGCTGAGGGCAGAAGTAGGCCTGAGGAACATTCTGGTACTCCCCAGGGTTCTCAGAAATGCCTGCTGTTACCCAAAGGGTATTCCAACTTGGGACCACAGGACAGTAAAAGAGAGAGAGCCTCCCACATTGCAGGGAAACGGAGTACAACTACAATTAATTAAAGGAACTCAAATGCCTATTTTAGGTCCCTGTCCACCCTTCTTGTGGGGGCTAAGAGCAGGTTGTCCCAAAATGCACTATTTTGACATATTGGTTATTTTAAACAAAAGTTATTTAAGAGACAGCTTGTGTATGAAGAACATTCAGACCCTGCTCTGTCCTCCTGGAAGCAGAAAACAAATCTCTCATGTGGAAGTTACCCTTTCTGTAAAGAGACATCCTCATCACCAAAGATGGGAAATTCAGGGATGAGAAGATTTTATAAACAACCCTGTGACTTTTTTTTTTTTCAGATTTTATTTATTTATTCATGAGAGACGCAGAGAGAGAGGCAGAGACAGAGGCAGAGGAGAAGCAGGCTCCCTGCAAGGAGCCCAATGCAGGACTGGATCCCAGGACTCCGGGATCATGCTCTGAGCTGAAGGCAGACGCTCAGCCCCTGAGCCACCCAGACATCCCAACCCTGTGACTTTTTACTGAATCATTATCCCAGCCCAAATTCTATTTAGAATTCTTTACTAATTAAAGGTCCCAAAGTTAAGTTTTCTTTGACCTGTCAATTTCTCACAGATTCATTGTCTCTCTATTTTAATAATACAGAAACTATCTGCTATGGTCCTTTCTTGAGGTCTCGATCATAAGAATATTTTGGGTTTTTTCATCCTGTTAATCTGTGTCATGCCAATTTAATTCTTAGTCTAGCTGGAAGACCTCAAAGGGTAGAGGACAGATTTTTCATTGAGCTGAACTACCATTATCATTATCAACTACCATGGAGGGAAAAGGACAGTTTGTAAAATATCAGAGTTGATATTCATTTTGCTACAAAAAACATGAGGTAGATACTATGAATATGTCTAAACTCAGATCCCTGCTCCATCCCTACAACCCTAAACAGGCTTGTGGGACCTGATGCCGTCTCCAGATAGACAATGTCAGAATTGAGTTGAATTTAGGAAACTCAGCTGGTATCAGAGAATTTCTGGCTGTGGGGAAAAGAGCCACCACACTGGAATCAAGTGCAGAATTTTACTGACCTTAGCAAGTGTTCCATGAGTGTATTCTCAGCTGAGGACAGTATCATACACCAATTCACTGTTATTCAAATGTATGTTAAGAAAAATGAAAACTGAAAGTGAATTGAAATTAAAATGTTCTGGTCTCTTATATTTTGGAATTATAATGATACTGTTTTGTTTTTGCTTTTGTTTTTGTTTTTTTTTCAAAATGGTAGGAGAGGAACACCTCTGTTTGCTTTAGCAGCAGCTCCTAGCTCTTCTCAGGTAGCACGTGCATTGGTCTAGTGATAAATCTGTCCAGCACACAGAGTAAACAACTGCTTGCCTCCAGTTGGATTTTCAATTACATCAGGTATGTAATCTGATGTCTGGGAGCCCCAGGCTGCCGAGGACAGTGTCGTCTTTGTGGGGTTATTTAAAGGAGATCTTTGTTTATCTGCTCCCCAAATGTCCTTGCCTCATATATTTCTTGCAGTCTGACATGTTCCCTTTCAATCCCAAAGGCTTTCTGTGTTCAAAGCTCCTTATCTATTATAATGCAAATGTCTCTGGGAAAAAAAATAAAAGCTCTTTATCAACTAATATTTCAAGGAGAATCATAGCAACAAATGCTGAAGACAATTTCTTGGAAGCCCAGGATATAGGAGAGGCATGTATAAGAAAGGGAGTGAAGTGGGGAGAGAAGGACAAGAAGGAAGTGGGGGGGAGAAGGACAAGAAGGTGGATGATCTCACAAAGTGGAGACAGATGACAAGGATGGGTTCTGGAAACAGGCCAAAGCTTAGATTCCCATGAAGCCAACCTCCATGACCCTCAGTTTTGCTTCCTCGCTTGTAAAGTGAGCATAACATTCTGTAACTTGGAGAGTGGTTTTAACAATTAAATGAGGCAATGTACAGGCTTTGCCTGTCCTACTCATTGCAAGGAAGTGTTGACCGTTAGCTCCATGTCTGGGCTCTGGGGTCCTAGGGACCTATACCACCTGCTGGCGATGTGACCTCAGGCATCGCTAAGAGGTTCTATCTAGGTGAAAAGGGAACATGTCTTGCCTGCCGGCCTACCCATGAAGAAGGAAATGTATGAGGAACATTTTTTAACGTCTAGTTTGGGAACTATATGAATCACTCAGGTCAACTACATTGTGCTGACTATCCAAAAAGAAGGGTCATCTAATGACACTAGGTGAGTGGCTTATTAACTGAAGAAGAAAGAGCTATAATAATAATTTATTACCAGCCAGAAATCAGTTTGTCTGTGATAATGAAAGTTAAAATACTACTTTTCTTAGAACTATGCTGAAAAAGACTACTGAAGAAGTATGGCATATGATAATAAAGGGGACGAATAAAAATGAAAGTGGAATGAAAGGTGCAAGTTTCTTGTTCTTAGATCACAGACCACCTCCTCGCCCACTCCCTGCCCCCATCCCACCCCAGCTCCCAGCAGTTGCCCCAACTGCTCCCTTTATTTTTTATTTTAGTGGAACGCCTTTTTCTGTCTCAGCCACAAGATGTCAGCCTAAGCTTAGTCATTTCTGTATATTTCCAGGCCACAAACCAATTTCTTCATCCCTTCCCTTCCTCTTTTTTGGAGGAATGATCATTGGCTGTGGGCACTAACAAACCACAACTGATTGCATTGAGTTCTAGCAGCTTCAGGAGCTTTGCTAAAAACAGCGTCCGGCCTCCAGAGGAGCTTTCCTGACTACCACGGCCCCCAGGCCCGAGAGAACACTGACCCCTCGCCCAGTGTGTCCACTGGTGCTTCCTGCACAAGGACATGAAACCAGTGTCCCTGGTTTCGGAAAGGACACCATATACCTGTCTCCTGCCAGTACATGAAGGCAACTCTAGAATGGCTTGGCAGCTCAATGCCTTCATGGATGAATGCCCCACTTACAGCCTGTCCTCCCTCCTCCCCTGTGGCAGCAGAATCTTCCCTCATAGGAGCAAGATACCTTGCAGTAGCTCCAAGAATCACCTTCTTTTCACACAATGGAGAAGAGGGGAAAAGATGGCTTTTCTTTCTTTCCTTGTGGACTTCTGTGAGACCCCACCAAAACCTCTTCCAGATGCTTTCTAGCAGATGTAGGTGTACAGCTCACTGGCCAGCTTGTCCCAGAGACCATCACCAGCAAGAAGATTGGGGACCCCATGATCAGTTTAGATTGGTTAGGCTCATTCCCTAGGTCTGAGGAGGGTTTATCTTCCTTTAGCACATTACTCTTACCAGTTCAGCTGTGGTTGCCCAGGGAGGTCTGTAGTATGCTAGAGCTTCCCTGAAACAGAGCAAGGAAATCACCAATTCCAACAATTTATATATAAACTGCTGCCCTTTGCTAGAGGAAGGGGGAAAAGTAACATGTTGCCATGACCTGCCAGGACTCTGACATCAAAGGCCCCAGGGCCCATGCAGGGAGCACTGGGCCAGGTGTCAGGAGCCTGGGATCTGAGACTCACTCTCCTCGGACAGTCTGAGAGCTTGAGAAAATGCCTCTGTTCTCTGGACCTGTTTCCTTCAGAGAAACACAGCATGCTCCAGGATGCCTAACATTGCACAGAATCAGCCTGGGCTACTGGCCCTCTTTGGAACAGGCAGGCTCAGGCCCCTGCTTGTTTGTCTCTCTCTGTGCTCTTAAGCCATGGAGTCACAGTAACCTGTAATTTCCAAACAAATGATCTTCTATGCTTGTGTGAACACTGGGCACCACTATCAGCAGGCATCTTTCTGTTCCCTTTCCTATGGCTGACCTGTCCGGGAGAAAACACCCGGACACAAAAGTAGGATGTCCTGAGGAAGTGGACCTGAAAGGGACAAGAACTGTGAGGCCATTGATGTGTAGTCCTATAACATGGGAGACAAGGGGCCATATTGTTCACTGAACAGGGCTGCATGATAAGAGTATTCAAATACCAAGTCATGGCGTGCATCACCTTCAAGATCAAGGTCAACTCTGGGGAGAGGAGAAAGTAGGAATGGAGATTGAATTTTTGGTTATACATGTTATGATTTTTCTCCTAAAAAGCATTTTTTTTTCTGCCAAGAAACAGATTGTCTGTCTGGATGCTGATGGCATGTGGGTGCAGCCCCTACTTGGGGCTCAGAGTCTTGGAGACACTAAAAGCCACAGAGAACCAGGCTTCCTGCAGAATTTTAATTCTGGTTGAATTCTAGGAATCAGCCTCGCTGCAACTCCCATGGATGGAGAAGGTTGTTAACTGCATAAGGCTTGACCAAGAGCCATCCAGCTTCCCTTGGGACCAGGGAGACAAGTCAGTGAGAAACACCATTATATTCAGAGGAACTTCAGGCTTCACCAGGAGCAAGTTAGGCATGTGAGCCACCCTTGGCTTCAGCCTTGCCCTTGTCCCATAACTTTGAGCAAAAGAGAACTTGGCATTGTGGAGAAATGTCACATTTTGAAGGAGCCTCTGACAGGGTTGGACGGTACAGTTTTGTGTGCCATTCACTGGTTTCACCTTGTTCTGCCTCTTGCCAAGAAGGAAATTCTAGAAGAGAGGAGTCGACTGGAAGCTCTGTACATGGAAGGATAAGTATTGGGCCAACTTGGTGCTGAGACCCAGATCATCAAGGACCCTGGACCCAAATACCCCACTCCCCTGCTCCAGACTCTCCTTCTATCTCAGAGTCCTGGGACAGGTTTCCTGAATCTGTGTAGCTCAGTCTCCCTCCTGGCCAGCAATGCTATAATAATAGTACCTGCCTCTGGGTTGTGAGGTTAAAATCACAAAGGATTCAGATAATTTTTACTATGATTTACCAACTACTCTGATTGTGAACAAATGATTTATCTAAGCCTTGAAGGTACCATTTAACCTCAAAGCACTATCCTAGGGCCCAAGGAGATGGTAAAGATTTTACAAGGACTACTTACCACAAAGTTGTATGAGGGGTACCTGGGTGGCTCAGTGGTTGAGCATCTGCCTTTGGCTCAGGTCTTGATCCCAGGGTCTCTGGATTGAGTCCTGCATTGGGTCCCACAGGGAGCCTACTTCTCCCTTTGCCTATGTCTCTGTCTCTCTCATGAACAAATAAAATCTTTAAAAAAAGTTGTAATGAAATCCAGACCTTCACCTGAGTCCCATTGGCACAGACAAAGGATTCCCAACCTGATCTCTGCATCAGAATCACATGAGAATTTTATAAATAAAAATATTTTTTACATGTCCCACCATAATATTCTAAATAGTTTGTGTTATCTATTTACACAAAAAAAAAGGGAAATGAAATGAGTAGTTCAATCAGTGGGATGTTACAACTTGACTTTGTGACTTGGGTCATCCTCTTTGGTGAAAATTTCATTTTTTTTTTTTGAAACCAGTCCTTGGAAGTGTGTCTAACCAGGTATCCAAAGATGTACCCTCAGAAGAGTTATTTATTCTACACTGTCAATGTCCTCCAGCCAAAGACCATCAGGAACAGATCTGTGATTAAACAACTTGAATTTATTTCTCATTTAAAGAAGGGACAATACCATGGGGAAATGTGGAGTCTTTCGGTAAGAGCATGGTAGAGATGACATGAAAGGGTTTGGGGCTTGAACTGGGTGCTTTAGGGGCATCCTTGAGGAATCAGATCTTTACATGGCAACAGATGCTGTCAGAGAGTGAGTCGATTCTATTAAAGAGTAGCTTGAAAATGTACAACTTGGGAGGATGTGAGGCTAAAACTATGATTGGTAAAGCAACTGTTAAACGAATTACCCAGGAGGGGTGTTTGCTCAGTTTTGTGGTTTGAACTATGTTTATGTTTCTGACTACATTCGGACAGGACCACAGAATGCCTTGACCCATCAGAGTTGCAACGTGGCCTTCTCTAATGTTGGTGTTCTGTGAAATTGTTTTTACTAAGAAGGAAAGTGTTATATGTTCTAGCTGTGAGGGCCAGGCCTGTTCCTGGCAGCACTGAGCCTAACAGATGGTGCCAGGCCAGTTCCCAAATGTCAGGGGCTGCCTCTCTCTTTCTCAGTACCTCTTTCAGCCAAGGCCAGACTGCCAGGTCTCAAGACATAAATCGATGATCTTCACCGCTGCTGAGACGTTGCTAATCAGGTGTTTGTCCAGATTGTGCTGCCTAGGGTTAATCTCTCCTGCTGTTTGTTGCAGGATGAGTTGTTGTATCATCTGATATGGCAATCTCTGCCCAGGAGCATTTAAGACTCTGGATGGGATGGATCAGTTGACTGCATCACCAGCAGTTACCAGAAACAGAAATGAGTTTGAGTCCTTTCAATGAGCCTGTATACAGGAGCCTAATCATTAAACTGAGGCAAGAAAACACATCTTGGAATCCAACAAGGTCACTGGTGGAGAGCTGGGTATCTATTCCTTTAGCCTAATCATAGGCTATGTTATTGCCTGGAGTATGCAGGTGCAGCAAGAAGTGTTTGCTCTAGCGGCTAGTTAAGAGAAATTAATGTCTTTGTGATTATCCATGATTCTGACTAATAAATTTAAACAGATTTGTTGGGTTTCCAGAGAACAAATTGTGTAACTCATGACATCTGCTAGTGTCAAAAGTAAATTTTGGACTTAATGCAACTTTTCCAGTTGCATTATCCCTACCATGGGGGTTGCCATTCAAAGACTATGCATGGAAAAAGTCACTTATGCCTCTTGGAGTTCTCCCAAGTAGATTCTGTTTGCCTCTTTGGACGTTTCTGGATATTTTTTGTTCAGAGAAACATGATCCCCTGGAGCAGTAGTAGTTTTAAATACATTAAAGTCTATAACACTTATCCTGTATATGCAGAATTATTACGTGGTGGTCAATACACACTAAGTTATCTTTGTATTCAGGATAAGCCTGATGGCCACATAAGCAACAGATCCTAATGGGGCATGAATTGTATTGGGATTTTAAGTATTATTTTGCAATGCTATTGACCAAAAACTCTATTCCCCAAGAGAGTCATCAGTTCCTACAAAGCAGCCAAGAGTGTATCTGACTATTGGACCAAACACAGTCCAACATTAGTCCCCAATGGACTAGGCTTTTCTGAGAGGGTTGTAATGGCTTTCACAGAAACATTTTGTTGACATGGGTCAAGGTCCAGATTTTAGAAGACTAAATTTGGGATCAGTTATGTGAGAGAAGCTTATGTCTCAGAAAGATCAGTATAAGGAAATTAACCTTGAATGTTTAAAGGAACAGTTGTCCAGAAGCTATGGTCTGAGAAAAATATACTGAAGTATTTTGTTTTTTTCTTAAATGGTAAAAGATTATGGCATGTGGGGAGAGGCAGTCAAATGTAATAGGATGAAAATGAGGGAAATCATATTAAGAGAATGATAGAGGACAACACCAGATGTGATTTGATTAGTGTAGAGAGAGGAAAGAAAAGGGGTAATGAAAAGTAGAAAATTAATCTGATTCTGACATCTTGGGTCGTAGGTGAAAGCCATCTGTTTCTGCACTCTACATCATCAGCACTCAACATCATCCAGAAAATTCCTAAGAACTCCTTCAGTTTCAAGCCTCCTGATGGAATGGACATACAGTAGACAAGAGTCTTTTAAGTTGGGAGATACAGCCTGGAGACCAACATCTTGGAGTTTCATTGTGACAGTCATTAACAGTACTTGATAAAGCCTTTTCCCATTGAGGGTCAAGAACAGTTTTTCTCTGATGCCTTTTTCAGAGGACCAAATCTCCAGGTCTCAGATCATGCAGCAGTTGCTTCAGAGGTTGTTATAGAAATTGTTTGTACCTATTGGTGATAGAGTCAGAGGTATTGTATGAGTTCCCTAGAGTAATTACTCATATCAGCATATAAGACAGTTGAATCTGGAATTGGAAGTAATTCTCAAACTCATAAGGCAGCCTGTTATTAATGCAGAAGGAGATAACTTCTGAGCCCTATGAGAAATTGATCTTATTGCCATCAAGGCTAACGGGAATAAGGCCTTAGAAGTTTGAGGGGTTTTGAGATCTTTGATCGTTATGGTTTTATTTTTTTATTTTTTTTAATTTATTTTTTATTGGTGTTCAATTTACTAACATACAGAATAACCCCCAGTGCCCGTCACCCATTCACTCCCACCCCCCGCCCTCCTCCCCTTCTACCACCCCTAGTTCGTTTCCCAGAGTTAGCAGTCTTTACGTTCTGTCTCCCTTTCTGATATTTCCCACACATTTCTTCCCCCTTCCCTTATGGTTTTAGAATTCTGTTAGTTCTTTTTATTTTCCTTAAAGTTTATGAATGATAAAATGGGGTTTCTGAATAAAAGGTAAAGCATACAGCGTTAACAGTAATACCTGTGAAACATGTGTCTCCATTACTGCAAAGATAAATAGGATTTTCCAAGCCCAAAATACAAAATCAAGTAATAGCTTTCCCTTTGTCATTATTGTATAGCTTTCCAGAAAGAAAAACCTCAGCCATGCTCATGCCTCACCTTTGTGGTCCTTCTGAGGTTGTGTCACCAACAGGTGGGACATTATCAGAAACATCCTCAGTAATACTTTATGCTCTTGTGGATAATATCATAAAGCCATAAAGCATTTTTTAAAAACTCTATTTCCATTATGGCTTATTATAACTTTAGGTAAGATCAAAGCATCTCAATGTCTCCAACGTACTATTCTGTAGTGGCCAGGGCATCTCTTTGTTCCTAGAACATTTTGAAATTATGGACTAACCTAAATTCATACCTACTATCAGTAAAAAAAAATTTACCTTTTTATGTTCTATCAGCCAACAAGTCTGGGTAAGGGCAATTAATTTAGCCATCTGGGATATTTAATTTCTGGGTGAAGCTTATATGTCAAGGGCAAATTCAAGCTTTTGATGGCATACCCAACTTTGTGATTTTTAGGGTTTTTTTTTTAAGTTTAAACCATATAAAACCATAATAAAATCAGTTATCTCATCTACAAGATTCATACTGATGGTAGATTTTTCCTAAAATGATGTTACATAGTTGTTGGGTTCTCTTTCTTCAGGTAAAGAAAGGAGGGTGGTTAGATTTTAAAATGATGCAGAGACCTTTGAAGGGCAAAGTAGGTGATCATGACTACCAGACAGGTGAGGATACAGGGGTTCTTTTATACCAAGTCCTTTGTGAAGCATTCCATGGGGCATGTTACCAGCCTCCAAAATAGAAGAGGCTCTCAAGATAGATAGATAGATAGATAGATAGATAGATAGATAGATAGATGTTATATATATATATATAAGATGTTACCAGTATGTTACATTGCCTTAGTAATCAGAGAGAGAAAAGGAAATTTGTGCCTCTACCATTAGATCAAGATTATGTTAGCTTAAAGAACCAAATTATAAATTCAAAGAGAGTCACTGCCAAAGAGTTGGGTTTCTGTGTCCATGTGAAGTACTTTCATAAGATAATAATTACATGCCTTCAGGTATTAGACCGTGAGGAGTAACCAACACTGGGTCCAGACCTCGTGGGTAGCCTCTGAGCATAAGTGAGTGACTAAGACCTCTCTGCTGTCCAAGTGCTTTGGTGAAGGGACAGGAGTATTTTGAGCCAGACCAACATAGGCTCTCCACCAAAGGCTGCTCCAGGCTGGTGGTATGCCCACAACAATAGAGTAATAGCCAACTGCTACTTGTGGTTCTCTGAGGATTGTGCTTTTTGTTAATCCTCTGCCACACTTTAGTAAGTGCATTGATTAGAATTCGTAACCATGTTAGCTCAAATGTTGTTCTTTCAAAATCTTTGTACCTATGCAATAAACATGCAATGTTGTCCTCTTTGAAAAAGCTTCTATGAAAAGCTCTAAGAATTGACTGATGGGAATTCAGACTGTCATGGGATTATATTATTTTTGGAAATTCTAAAGTTTCTCTTTTCATCAGCTAAGTATTGGGACTTTTTAATAAAAAGTGTAGGTCTTCAAGTTATTCTATGGACACTTCTTTTAGATTGTAACTTAAATACAACAGTAATTTTGAAAGTGTTTTGAATACTTCATTTGTTTTGTTTTGAGGACTTAAAAGTCAATGGATTAATATTACTATCACTATTTGAGTACTGAAAAATGTTTTAGAACCAAAACAATTTACTACTGATGATTACATGAACTGTTTGCTTGCAACTTCCCCAAGGCCAAGTGACCTACCACATAGGCTTTTGCTTCATTAGCTCTTGATGCCTGAAGCACATGCTACTAGTGTGCATCTGTAGAATTTATCATTGAGAAATCTCTGAAGGGTCTTATAAATTGCCTTCTCCAGAGTTTAGTGCAAAAGAGGGGTCGGTGATATGGCAGTCAAATCACAGCATGACTTGCCTTGCCCATGAATACTTGACTCCAGGGTTTGCCATAATTGAATGTGTTAGGAGCAGTAAATACATAACCTACTTAACTGTTCTCTCATGGAATTAATTCTTCGTTTTTGATAGGTTGATGAAGCTAGTATGAAGTCTGAGGTTAGCTTATTAAATATTAGAAAAATATATCTAAAGGAAAATGATGAAAATGCAGCCAGTTTGAAAACCTTTTAACTTTTTTCGGCGCAAATACAGTGTATTTTTATGTCTTGTAAAGCATGATAAAGTTTTTAAAATGTAAAAAAAAAAGAGAGAGAGAGAGTGAGAGAGAGAGAAAGTCTGTGTAGGATAATAACTCATTAAATGTATTAGGGACCCTAGAACTAAATCAACAGAAGTTTCTTTCTTTCTTTTTTTTTTTTTTTTCATAAATCACTGAAGTTTCCATGCATTTTGCTATCGTATATAGTAAGCAAGTTTGATATGGCTTGACCCCTGGATCTAACAAAAAACTGAAATAAGCAGGAAGTCTCTAATGATTCACATAACTGAGTCAATACTACCACTTGTTCAGAACTTTCATGAACAAAAAGCAAAAGGGATTTGTGAATCTAGAATCTTGGAGAAAAATTTTTAAAGACTTTATTTATCCATTTGATAGCGGAAGCATGTCCGAGGGAGAAGCAGAAAAAAGGGAGAAGGACAAGCAGAGTCCATGCAGAACAGAGAGCCCAGTGTGGGCCTCTATCCCAGGACTCCAAGATCATGAACTGAGAGGAAGACAGACACTTAACAACTGAGCCACTCAAGCACCCCAAAGATAGTTCTATTAGTACATTCTACTTATATACAATTCACCTAGGAAGATCAACTCTCTTTTGGATTTGCCTGGTTTTTTGGTGTTTTTTTTTTTTTTGGTTGTTCTAAATACCGAGGTTATAGGACAAAGTCTATCATTGTACTTTTGAATTAGTTAAAACCTGAAGAATTTTAACAAACTGGATTATTCTAATTATTCCTATTTCTTTTTATTATTATTCTGAGTTGTAAAAAGTCAAAATAAAGACTCATAGCACAGAAGACAATATAAATCATAACCATCTAAAATCAGAAGTAATTTTAGAACATTGTAAAAACACACAAGAATAAAATTAAGAAAAAAAACACAAGGAATTTTTAAAAACTCATTAAAGTGTAAAGAAAGCACTGATATTTAACAGAATAATTAAATTACAAAAGGAAACTGCTCAATCTAAGCATACAATTTTATTCCTGTTTTATACTACTTATGTAATAATTTGGAGCAAAAAATCTATTATTGTACTTTTATGTGTATATACTTAGGCATATACAGATATATAAAGAGGGAATTATTCAAGTTTTTACCTGGATCTTTAAAATAAAATTAATTTATCAGTATAGTAAACAATGTGGATATCATATTATATTTGTCCAATGAATAAGCTGTAATACATTTCTCAAGCAGAAATTCATATATATTATATATTATATATTATTTATTGTATCTTATATAGTTAACCATTTATATTACGATCATTTTTTTTAAGTAGTCTCTATGTAGCGTGAAGACCAACATGGAGCTTGAACTCACAACACTGAGATCAAAACTTGAGCTGAGACCAAGAGCCAGATGCTTAACTGATTGAGCTCACCCAGGCATCCTTATATTAAAACATCTTTAATCAAAATAATCAGCATGAAAAAGAACTACAGGACAAAAAACAAGAATTGTTTCACTATTTTTTCTTTATAAACATATCATTTTAACAATTGAAGTGGATGAATTCTCACACATATAGAAACATATATTTACTTCTGTCTATATAATTTGGATAAGAAAGTTGTCATTCAAAGACAATTGTATATTTTGTTGTTAATCTATTGCAATTTAAAATAGTAAGAGTAGAAATTATGTATGTTAGTAAGTGGTTTGTGTCTGCTTTTAGAAACTGACCTGGTGGGGATCCCTGGGTGGCGCAGGGGTTTGGCGCCTGCCTTTGGCCCAGGGCGCGATCCTGGAGACTGGAGACGGGGGATCGAATCCCACATCGGGCTCCCGGGGCATGGAGCCTGCTTCTCCCTCTGCCTGTGTCTTTGCCTCTCTCTCTCTCTCTCTGTGACTATAAGAAAGAAAGAAAGAAAGAAAGAAAGAAAGAAAGAAAGAAAGAAAGAAAGAAAGAAAGAAAGAAAGAAAGAAAAAGAAACTTACCTGGCTTTCAAAACTTAATTAACAACTCATTTGTCTAAGATCTTAAAATTAGATAAGGATTGGGGAATTCCAATTTAGTTAAATCTGTAGCTTTATAAAAATTTAATAAAGTTTAAAACTTTAAAAAGACATCCATTATTATCATTTCATTTCACTATGTATATACACAAATTTATACACATAATTTTTTATCTTAAACTGGTTATATAAACAGTGGCGACTTACCTAACTCATAAATACAATATAGGAAATTTATAAAATTTAAATCATGGGACAGTTCACCTTGGGGTTTTGAGCAACAACAAAAAAGATACTGTTCGGACATTATATTTTTATGGTAATTTTACCACATTTCTAAGTGTACCAAATCCAGTTTATTTGGAGAATATACTTTGATTTAGATCATCTAAATTCAGTGTTACTTTTTGGTGTGACATATGGTATATCCCAAAGATGTTACATTTGCCTTGTAATCACTGAGTGAAGTGTTCCACCTATCTCAAGTTAGTTGATTGTGTTATTCAAGTTTTCTGTATCTTTGTTAATTTTCTGTCCAGTCGTTCTAGCAGTTATTCAGAATGGGGTATTGAATTTTCCAGCTATAGCCAGTCAACTTTCTATTGCTCTTTTCAATTCTAGCAGTGTTTGCTTCATGTATTATGAACTTTTTTTATTAGATATGTATACATTTATAATATATATTCCTGATGTGTTAAACTTTTATTTTTGAGATGTTTATCTCTCCAATAATATTTCTTAACTTAAGATCTATTTTATTTTATTTTTATTAAAGATTTTATTTATTTACTTGAAAAAGAGAGAGAGAAAGATTGAGCATGAGTGAGTGGGAGGGACAGAGGGAAAAACAGACTTCCCACTGAGCTGGGAGCCAGGATGTGGGCCGGATCCTAGGATCTTGGGATCATGACCTGAACCAAAGGAAGACCCTTAACTTACTGAGCCACCCAGGTGCCCCTTAAGATCTGTTATTGATAGAGTCATTCCACCTCTCTTATGGTTACTATTTATACATCTTTCTTACTTTCATTTTCAATCTCTTTGAGCCTAAATTTAAGGTGTGTTGGCATCAGGGGTTGGGTCATTCAGAAACTCCGTTTAAAGCACAGTATCCTCATTTGTTCCTCAAAGTCTATTTTATTACCTTATTTATTTATTCCAATTCCCCACTCCCTTTTTACCTAAGCCTCCCCAAAGAAAATCATTATATATTTATTGTGTCTTTTATTTTGTGAGTTTATATAAAATTTATAGTTTTATAATGTGTACATGTTTTAACTTTAGTAAATGCTACTGTGTTCTCCCTCATTTTGTTTCTTGCTCTTTTAGTCTGAACTTCCTCTAGACCACGCCAAGAACATGGGCCTTACTGGCACATTAGCGGTCTTTCTTATTAAAAAAAAAGAAAAACGAGAAAAAAGGATCCAACTAGATTAGCAGTCAGCAACCACTTCTGGCAGGTCGGAATCTGGCCCTGTGCTTTTTTATGAAAATAAAATTTTATTGGAACGCAGCCATGCCCATTCGGGTGTGTACCATTTATGAATGTTTTCATGCTACAAGGGTCAAGTCTAGTAGTTGCCATAGAAACCATATGACCTACAAAACGAATGATATTGCTATCTGTGCCTATACAGAAAGTTCACAGACCCCTGAACTGGATGATCCATTACAATCTGTGTATTCTCATCCGCCAAAACGTTCCTTTCTCCTGCCATTCTTACTGAGGGGCGATTTGAGCTAATGGAGGAAGGCAAACAAGCAAACATTTACCATGATGGCAGAGATTTTCCGAAGGCAAAATCAATTCAGAAATCTCACTTGTGGTTACATGACTAGGCCTCAGCGCTGGCAGAGCCTGTCACACATTGGAAATGCTGCTTCTACAAGCCCCACGTTAACTCCTCTGGGTATTACAGACTTGAGCAATTAAGTCTTGGTGTTTAAGACTGCTTTTTAAATCTGTCCTTTAATGTTGAGTGAAAAAAGAAGCTGATTTCAGTGAGAACTGTTTCTTACTCTTCTATACTCACAGTATGCCCTTATATTTTTTTTTTTAAAGATTTTATTTATTCATGATAGTCACAGAGAGAGAGAGAGAGAGAGGCAGAGACACAGGCAGAGGGAGAAGCAGGCTCCATGCACCGGGAGCCCGACGTGGGATTCGATCCCGGGTCTCCAGGATCGCGCCCTGGGCCAAAGGCAGGCGCCAAACCGCTGCGCCACCCAGGGATCCCTGCCCTTATATTTTTTAATACTGTTATCCATATTATCAGTTATTGTAAAAGGCTCCAGGCTTTGGGAAAAAACATTTAAAAATACAGAAGGCACAAACTCTTGGAGATTAAAGTAAGGCAGGTGGACAGAGGCCCCAAAACTCTTAGCATCAAAGGTCTTTCAGAGCATTATTACTTTTCTCTGTTCACTATTACTTTTTTGTCTTTCTATCCTGGTCTAGACATCATGTCTTACTGGTGTAGTTTAGCAAAGACTCAATCGACAGGGGTTAAGTCATTGTGTAGTACATACAGTTCTAGGCAGATAGTAGACACTCACTAAATGTCTATTAGATGAATGGGTGGCCATGATGGGTGCTTTCAGTGTAATCCCAGCCCTCTAGAAACTTTAAATGTTAAAGATAATACTACCACAAGGATTCGGTGATGGGTATCCAAACAGGCAACCATAACATAAGAAGACTCCAGAAACAAATGGACAATGAATTTTTAAAAATTTATTCATGAGAGACACAGAGAGGCAGAGACATAGGCAGAGGGAGAAGCAGGCTCCCTGCAGAATTCTATCCCAGGACCCCAGGATCATGACCTAAGCCAAAGGAAGATGCTCAACCACTGAGCCACCCAGACACCTCTGGACAATGAATTATGCTAATGAAATATGCTACACAATGGCCATAGGTTGGGGGGGGGGAGTGAAGGGGCAACACATAAAAAATTCCAAACAATTAGCTTCACTGAAGTTTTATTTACACTTAGGTGATGTAATTAGCATCAGGTAAACTGTCTTGCCATTATCAACCCAAGAGTGTCTATTAATAATACTTGTTACATGAATTCTCAGTGCATTTGAATTTCACTTGTCTCCAGTACCTGGGCAAGGGTTCAAACTGAATCAAGACCTCATTTTATAAAACTTATATATTCAAGTCACAGGGCCACCTTACCAAGTGAACAAATAACCATTTTTTTCTCATAAATATATAAATACCTGATTCATGAATATGCAATTTATTCTTTATTTTTGCTATTTGGGGCTTTTGTATTTGGTTGTGCAATATTTAATATTTGCTGAGAGATGTAAAGAATAATATTGCAAGCATGCATTTACACACTATCCAACTTGACAAATAAAGCCTTTCAATCCAATTAAGTTCCTAGTGGTCTCATCCCTGATCCCTGATCACAGAACTCTTTCTCCCTATTAGATGTAACAACACTCTAGACTTTGGGTATTATTATTTTCATGTGTTTCTTTATATTTCTATATTTTATTTTTTATATTATATTTTATTATATATTTTATATACATTCATCCCTAAAAATATCCAATATTGTCTATATGCTTATAACCTACATGTAACTGGTACCATAATTTAGTTTTTTTCAAATCATTTTACTTCAATCTGTATTATATCTTTGAGTTTAATCCGTAGTGATACAGGTATATGCCATATAATATTCCATTGCATGAATACAGCAATTTTTTTGTCAATTTCATTTTTTATTATTTAGCTTCTTTCCAGCTTTTTTTTTTTGCTATTACAAACAATATTTTGTGAACACTCATATATGTGTTTCCTTATGGACATGAGCAAGAATTTCTTTAGGGTGATATCTAATAATGACAACATTGATACTATCACTACTAGAAATAAAACTTGTAACATACATTTACTAATGTAACTTCTAAGTATGTCAGATATATTAAATCATATTATCCTCACCTCAACCCAATGAGATAGATCATTATTATCCTCATTTTATGCATACAGAAAACATAAGTGGACAGTTGATAGGTCATACGATATGTACATTTTCAATTTTACCAGATACAGAAATTATCCTTCAAAGTACTACAAAAATTTCCATGTCCATTAGAGAAGTATATAAGTTTTTATTGGTTTATATTCTTGCAGCACTTTCAAAAATCGTTAGGGAAATAAAAATATATATTTATGTGTTTTTATTTGTGTCAATAACTCAGATGATAAAGAGAGATATCAAAATAAATTTTGCCTTAAGAGTGTGGATGAGTGGGATCCCTGGGTGGCGCAGCGGTTTGGCGCCTGCCTTTGGCCCAGGGTGCGATCCTGGAGACCAGGGATCGAATCCCATGTCGGGCTCCCGGAGCATGGAGCCTGCTTCTCCCTCTACCTGTGTCTCTGCCTCTCTCTCTCTCTGGAACTATCATAAATAAATAAAAATTAAAAAAAAAAAAAAGAGTGTGGATGAGTAAAGAAATCACAGAGGCTGGGAGTTTGACAAACATGTAAAATGCCCCACGGAGAGTCCAAACATTATTGATTGTTGGCATACAGCTGTGGGAAGGGTGGAGCCATACACTAGTGACAGTTTTGTTTTCCCAGCACTCACGGGGCTATTGAACACAAAAGGAAATGTCTCAACTAAAACTCAAGAGTTAGAAAGTCTGTTCCATAACTTTAATTCTCTCCCAGGTTGAACATATATAACTTTCCAGTGAGTTATGCATCCTGAACACCCTTACATTCTCTTTCTTAGTTGTGAATGATTCAAATAGCATAGGAAAAAATCAGTATGTTTGTTTAAAAAAACAGAAAAAAGGATCCCTGGGTGGCTTAGCAGTTTAGCTTGCCTTGGGCTCAGGGTGTAATCCTGGAGTCCCGGGATCCAGTAACACATCAGGCTCCTTGCATGGAGCCTGCTTCTTCCTCTGCCCATGTCTCTGCCTCTCTCTCTCTCTATGTCTCTCATGAATAAATAAATAAAATCTTTAAATAATAATAATAATAATAAAAACAGAAATGCCCACTTCTCCTCAGAAATGGTTAATTTTTTTATATTTCTTGCAGAAGGAAAGAATGTTTATGTATATTTGATTGATGGAGAGATAGACTCAAATTATGAACCTAAGGAGATTAAGGATCTTTAAATTTGTGGTCAAAACAGATAAAAATAAAACTTTCCGACTTATGGAGGTTGTGGGAAATGCCATTTTCCATGAACACATTTATATTAACACTTGAAACGCACCCAGACTTCAAATCCCACCAAATGGAAAATTTCCCAAGTGTGGGAAGTGGGCTTCTTACCACATAGGTTGCTGATTCCCTCTTCATCAAAGGGCCCCTCTGTATTCAGCATATTTCAGAAACTCTAGTAATTTTTGTGAGGGGGTTATTCAAACATACTTGACTGAGTAAAAGTGTAAGATATGTTTTCCAAAGAAATAGAAGTTCAAGCCATAAAAAGTTAGGATATGCTCACAGCAGCAAAAACTACATTTCAGCCACACAGCTTATGTTCTGGTGGCAAACTCCTTTCCCTACAGAAAATTTAGAGGTACTATCACCTTCACAAAACGAAAGCCCCTCCTCCTCAAAGGGAGCATTTCAAAACTCTGAAAATTCTGATTCCCTGCTGAATTTTACAGAAGAGGCTTTCTGAGGCCACGAAGTACCACTTCTGGTCCTGCAGTTCCAGAGAAAATATCAAGAGTAACAATAGAAGCTTCCTTCTTTTGTTTCTTAGTTCCACCCCTGTTGAAAGGTCCCTGAGTTCTTCAAACATCAACCTGGATTATTTAGTAGAAAACACGAGAGAAATAAATATCTCTTCCGGGCATTCCAGTTAGAAAGAGAAGCCTGGGCTTAATGTCACTATTACCGACCAAATCCTCTCAGTTCAGGGATGGAATGTCTTCTCTTCTTGCTTGGAGCTAAGAAAACATATTTCATGGTGGAATCTTGGTTATGAGGGTTTGGTTTCAAAATGATTTAGTGATTATAAGCCAGTCTTCCATGAAATTATTTGAAGGTAGATGGAGTCTGGTATGATACTAAAAAAAAAAAAAAAAAGATTCCTTAAAAAAAAATACTACCCTTTGTGTTTTAATTTAGCCACAGTGTGTCTATTTTCCATTAAGAAAACTGTTCCTGAGCTGTTCTAAGGTATCTAAGATTTCGACTATATATGACATACAATTGCCAGAAAACCCATCCCACTTAAGAGAATTCTAATTAGCAAGGCTTCTGCTAATGAAATACTCAGAAGTTGGGGGAGGGGGATGGGGTAACTGGGTAATGGATATTAAGGAGGGCATGTGATGTAATGAGCACTGGATATTATATAAGACTGATGAATCACTGACCTCTACCTCTGAAACCAATAATACATTATATGTTAATTAATTGAATTTAAATAAAATTAGGAAAAAAAGAAGTCAATGTCTTTTAAGTTAATACCAAAACAAAGACCTTGCAAGGCAGCTGCCATTCAAGAATATGTTTGTACTATGACAGGTTTCTAGAGGAGCTATCTGATACTTCTTTTAAGTGAGATGGGTAGTTAGGGTCCCTGGGAAGACAAAAGATCAGAGAAGGAATGTGGAGAGATAAAAGGAAGAGGAAAAGTGGGGGGTGATTGATGGAGGGACAGAGGAATTGCACAGTAGAATAAATCTCATCTATTAAAATAGTTCATGGCTCTCTGATAAATTGGCACATTCAGAAATCTGTTTTCTTTAAGGAAACTTATATTTTGTTATCTTGAACACATTCTGAAGTTATTTCTTTGGGACTCCAAAGAATCATATTTTGGAGATGAGGAGCAACCTAGCTGATACTAAACAATAACCATTGATTTTGGAGAATATGCTTTTGAATACATGAATGTATTCACCAAAACAAACCAATACTCCATTCCCAATTCGATCTTATAACCTTTGATCCATGGTTTGTGGCATGGACAACAGAAGGGGTGGGGGCGGGGGCGGGGGGAAACGCCACAAATGAGACTATAATTTAACTTCAAGAATCAAAAATTAGAGGCAATATTGTTGTCATTGTCCTAGTTTGGGATCTGCCTGACGCAGATGATAACAGGGATTTGAGGCCACTTCTGAAGCTAGCAGGCAGGGGCTGCCAAGAGACTGGAAAGGGGAGGGGTGCTGAGGAAAAATGAGAAGAGGTGAAAGATAGGGGGGTGAAGTAGAGTCCCCCCCACCCCAGGAAGTTAAATACCTAGAGAGGAGCACTGAGGAGAGCCTGAGGACAGCCCACAAATGATGAATGAGAGAGAGAAGCTGGGAGGAGCACGGGCAGGCTCAGTACCAGGGTTTAGGGAATTTTAGGTGAAAGGGGCAGGCAAGGTCTGCTTCCCACCTAGGCATCATTAACCTTAGAGCTAGCACAATTTTATTTTTTTTTTAATTTTTATTTATTGGAGTTCAATTTGCCAACATTTAGCATAATACCCAGGAGCTAGCACAATTTTAAAGGGCTAAGGTCAGACAATCAGGGCCACCCCTAGAATCAGGGATAGGGTAAGCTCAAGTCTCTTCCTTGCTCGATCCAGAAGCCACGGGCCAATACTTGGCCGCACCCAACTCTTGAGAAAAGGAACTGGGATGCTGCCTGCTTACACACCAAGATGATGAGAGACAGGACAGGCAAGCCCAGAGGAAAAGGTGGGCATTAGAAGTACTTTTACCTCTTACCCCTTCTTAGTGTTTCCTTGATTGTTTCCCCTGAACGTCTTCTGAAATGATGTCACGTGAATGTAACCTCTTCATGATTCCCTATTAACTTCTTCAGGAAAATAAAGTGAGATACTTATTTCCTTTGCTGCGTGAAGCCCCTGCCCCAAGCCTAGGCTTCCTCCTTCAATTTATAGTTGAAGTGTAGGGACCAGAGTAAAGAATACCGTTCAGGTCTCTAAGAGCAGAGAGGACCAGTCTTGCCTTTTAAATTTTTCCCCCAGGTTTTCAACTTTTTCTTTGTGCACATTGAGGAAGTTCTTTCATTCTTTCACTTTGGCTCTTAGGAGACAACTGGGGGGAACAAACTCAGAAGGAGATTGAAAGGAAATTGAGTTGGACTCCTGCCTGATCCCCCACTGTGGTAGGGTGAATGTAGGAGTGGCACACAGTGAAGGAAACCCCAGCACTCAAGTGATGAATAGCCAGGGTATCTGGCTGGCCTATACCATCTTGGTAGGACTCCTGCATGTGGTTCTACTCAGCATCCCCTTCTTCAGCATTCCTGTTGTCTGGACCCTGACCAACATCATCCATAACTTGGCTACATGTATTTTCTTACACACAGTGAAAAGGACACCCTTTGAGTTCCTGACAGAGGAAAGGCTTACCACTGACACATTGGGAACAGATGGACTATGGGCTCCAATTTATCTTTTCCCAGATCCCTCAGCATCTCTCCAAATGTCCTCTACCTCCTGGCAAGCTTCTACACCAAGTATGATGCTGCTCACTTCCTCACCAACACAGCCTCATGGCTCAGCATACTACCACCTAAGTTGCCCCAATTCCAAGAGGATCATCTCTTTGGCATCAACAAATACTGAGGGATGGAGCTGGGGATGACACTGGACCAAAGGACTGTAATGTCCTTTCCTTCTCCACACTGTCTTCTGTATCCTGAAAGCCTGAGAACTATACAACATTTCCCAAGCCCCAGGAAGAGAATAGATTGGAAAATGGGGATCTTTGGGCCCAGTCCTACAAAGAACAGATTTCTTTGAATCAAAAGAGGAGGAAAGATAAGGGCCAAATCAGTCTCATTCACAGCAGGAAGCCATGTTTGGGCAGTGTATTTGGTAATACAAAAAAGTTTTTCCAGATCAAACCACCTTCCAGCTCAGTTTTACTGTGTATTATCCTTATAGTAAATATTTTTTTTCAAAAAAGAAAAAGACAGGAATTTAAGGCAATTAGTGTACCTAAGAGGCAAAGGAAACAGGAATAGGACAATGGGGAAATGAGGCAGAGAAGTGAAGCCACCCTTTAATGAGTATGACTTCAGGCCAGCCACCACTGAAGTAACTGGAACTCCATTCTATTGGAGAGCTCAGGGAGTCAAAGTAAAATACAACCTCAGTGTTTATCTCTCCCCAAGGGTGAGGGAGCTGGGATATTGATTGAGTGATGCTTCAAGAGGCAATAATTCTCTCTCTCTCTCTCTCTCTCTATATATATATATATAGAGAGAGAGAGAGATAGATAGAGATAGAGATAGATATCAATTATATATATCAATCACTTCGTGTGGCAGATTATTAATCACCATTAATCAAGGGATGCCTGGGTGGCTCAGTGGTTGAGCGTCTGCCTTTGGCTCAGGGCGTGATCCCGGAGTTCTAGGATCAAGTGCCACATCAGGCTTCCTGCAAGGAGCCCGCTTCTCCCTCCACCTATGTCTCTGCCTCTCTCTCTCTCTGTGTCTCTCATGAATAAATAATAAATAAAATCTTTTTTTAAAAAAAGCACCGTTAATCAAAGGCCAATTGAATTCTTTTATTTTTCCAGTTTTATTGAGAAATAATTGACATATATCACTGTAAAAGTTTGAGGCATACAACATGATGGTGTGATTTACATTTACTGTGAAATGATGACTACAATAAATTCAGCTAACATCCATATTCTCATATAGGTACAATGAAAAGAAAAAAGATCTTGCAAGGTATCCTGTTCCCCAAGAGTAAGTATGTTCATCCTATGACAGGTTTCTGGATGAGTCAGCTGATACTTCTTTTAAAGTGGGGAGCAAAGTCAGATTTTCTCCTTGTGGGACACCTGGGTGGCTTAGCAGTAGAGCATCTGCCTTTGACTCAGGGCATGATCCTGGGGTCCCAGGATCGAGTCCCACATCGGGCTCCCTGCGTGGAGCCTGCTTCTCCCTCTGCCTCTGTCTCTGCCTCTCTCGCTGTAACTCTCATGAATAAATAAATAAAATTTTAAAAAATTCTCCTTGTGATAAAAACTCTCAGGATTTATTCTCTTAACTATATATAGTTCCTATATATCATACATCAGTATTAGCTATGGTTATATATAGGTCACATACTTATTTATCTTATGACTGGACTTTATACTTTTTGACCACCTTTCTCCAGTTCCCCTCCCTACATTCTCCTCTGTCTCTGTTAACCACAAATCTGATCTCTTTTCTATGATTTTCTTTAGATTCCATATATAAGTGAGATTGTACAATATTTGTCTTTCTCTGTCGTCGCAAATGATAGGATCTCCTTGTATTTTATGGCTGAATAACATCCCACTGTATTTTTATACAACTCCTTTATTCATTCCTTCATCAAGGAACATGTAGGTTGTTTCCATGTCTTTGTTATTATAAATAATGCTGTTATTGGGGGTGCAGCAATTGGATTTGGCCAACACTGCTTCCTTGAGACCATCTAGCAAGGATCAAAGTGCTGGAAATATGAAGCTACCATAAGAGTTACAGAACATTTCTCCAGACAGATCTGCAAGCATCAAGAGATATCCTGTGAATGAAGTTTATGGAGCATTTCCTTTATTCTCACTGCCAAGCTATGGGGTGGTCAGATGTGAGGACTTTCTCACTGGTGAGAAAGCGGCTTGAGAGATTATATGGTTCCTCTGACATGTTACACCTGCTGAAAGGTATTGACTTTGACCCACTGTCTCCTTTCTCTTTTCCCTTTTCCTCTATACCTGGCTGTATTATGAGGCTGCTGACAATTTGGAGAAGATTTTAATTAAAGTTCTTTAAGACCTCCAAGAATATCAGAAAATACATGATATTTCCAATAATATGTCAACATAACAATACTACTAACATAGCTATAATGATAAGATGCAGCTATAACAACAATTAAATCTCTTCTTTAATTTCTGTCACCTGGAGTTGGTCCTAGGTAACTTCTCACTTAAGAGAGTGACATGAAACATGAACTAGCCTGAGTGTTTCCTCGTGGTGCCACTGTCATGGTATTTGGGAAGTCTACCAAGTTTGTAGATTTTTGACCCATTTTCTTAAGCAAAAGCATATAAAATAGATTTACACATTTAATCACACTGTGCTCAAATGTACGAAGAAAGGTGATATCTTGATTTCTCTAAAATTGATTTTTTGCTTCTCACAAGTGCCACCTGCTATATTGTATGTGTGTGTCCTTGTGAATGTGCATGCAAGGAGGTTCAGATTTTTCAAACAAACTTTTTTGGTGAAGAATAACATGTATAATGAAATGTGCAAATATATTAAGTACTACTGAATGGATTTTCACAAGATAAATATGAACATAGAGTCAGCACACGGATTAAGTACATTACCAGTACCCTTGAACCACCCCCATGCCACCTCCTAGTTACCAGGCCTGACGTGGGAGACAGGGTAATTGATTCAATCACTCCTTTCCTCCTTCTCTGCCCTCAGTGAGGGCATCTGGTACTTCATGATCTGCGTGCATCACTGCAGAACTTAATAGGATATGAATTGATGCTTTGCTTCCTCAGACAGGAACCAGAGGCAAGACTTGGGGTCTCTCAGTCTGGAAGACATTAAAAACTTGGACCCCTTTGGGAGCAAAGCACAGACCCTGGTACCATGGCATCATACTAGGAGCTATGGCCAGTAGAGAAATCACAGGGAAAATGTAGCTGATGATTTCTAGGAAAATAAAGGCTGGAGTATTATTTTTAAGTTTCCCTTGTATGTACTGCAGTTTCCTTGTGTTGTCCTCAAGTGTTAGAAAAGTCTGTTTAATACACAGCCCTTTTGTTAATTTTGATTGGAGGGATCCTCTTTGTCTACATTCTTCGGCAAAACAGACAAGAGGGAATAACTACAATGTGGAAAAGATGTCAGAGACCTGCAGGAGGAGATGGAAGGACTGAACCTGAGCCTGGGACATGAAATGACCAGGGGCACACGTAGGTTTGTGGAACACTCCTCAGGGTTCTCAGAAATACCTACCAGCAAGCTGCTCAGATTAAGGACCACTGAACAGTAAAGGGAAGAAGATATCCCATGTGCTAGAAATTGATTGGATGCAGAATTAACCATTTTTTTTGGATAACTTCTACATGTGCCATTCAGATTAGCAAATATATATTATTCTTAATATTATGGGTTTTTTAATATTTCATTTATTTATCCAAGACAGAGAGAGAGAGAGAGAGAGAGAGAGAGAGGCAGAGGGAGAAGCAGGCTCCGACGTGGGACTGCATCCCGGGTCTCCAGGATCACACTCCGGGCGGAAGGCTGGGCCACCGGGCTGCCCAATATTATGTTTTTAAATATATATTTTAAAATGCAGTTGCAGAATATCATCATATAATTAGAAAACGTTAATTGGTTTTTCTTGGGGGTTTTTGTTTGTTTTTTAGTTAATTGGGGTTTTTTTATTCGCTCTTCTTGGGCACCTCTCTTCCCACTCACTCCCCCTGGCTGCCAGAATTTCTTCCCGAAGCGCCTATTTCACAACCAACCACGAGATGTCAGCCCAAGCTTAGTCATCCCGGTATTTCCTGGCCCACAGAATAAACTTGCTTTTTTTTCTAACTAGAGATAATTTTGAGGCCCTCAAGCCCCTCAAGGTCAGGTACAGAAACCCCCGTGGCCGCTTGCCAGGGATGCTCATCATGGATGAGACCCACGGCCTTCTTGGATCTAAACCCACTGATAATCTTGGGCACGAACAAATCACACCTGCTCTCCCTGAGCTCTAGTGACTTCGGAAGGGTCTCGGCTAAGGGCAGCATCCAGCCTCAGAAGGAGCTTTCCTCCCAGGGCTGGGAGGACTGGTCCCTTGCCCAGTGGGATCTGGACGGAGGACACCGCCTACCTGCCTCCCTACAGCTGCGTGAAGGCTACTCCGCATCTGGCTGTGCAGCTCCACGCCTTCGTGGACGCAAACGCTTTCCCACTTGCAACCTGCCCTCTGCGAGATGTCAGCCCGAGATGCCTGCGGGAGCTCCAAGAGCCACCTTCTTGACACAGAACAGAGAAGGAGGGACGGAAGAAGCTGGCTTTTCTGGTGAATGTTTGTGAGGCCTGGGCAAAAACCTCTTCCAGACACCTTCCAGCAGATGTGGACACAACCCATTGGCCAGCCCGTTCCTGACACACTTGCCAGCAAAGGGAGTGGGGATCTGGTAGGTTTAGATTGGTTAGACCCATTCCCTGGGCCTGACACTGCCCCAGACTTGAACAAAATGGGCTCCACTATCAAGGCTGTTGAGGAGACAGCTGGCAGAAACTGCTTCACAAGATTTTTAAAAACAGAGGAAGAAGAAAGAACAAAAGAACGAAAGACCATAAGAACGAAAGGAAGGAAGGAAAGGAAGGAAGGAAGGAAGGAAGGAAGGAAGGAAGGAAGGAAGGAAGGAAGGAAGGAAGGAAAGAAAAAGGAAAGACAGACATACAATAAAGAAAGACAAGAACGCACGAAAGCAAGAAATAAAAAATAAAGCAATAAAGAAAGGCGAGTTCTGAGGACTGAAGTACGTAATTACATGAGGAATGCCTTCCCTTCCTTCCTTCCTTCCTTCCTTCCTTCCTTCCTCCCTTCCTCCTCCCCCTCCCTCCCTCCCTCCCTCCCTCCCTCCTCCCTCCCTCCCTCCCTCCCTCCCTCCCCTCCCTTCCTTCCTTCTTTCCTTCCTCTCTCCTTTCCTTCCCTTTCCTTCTTCCCCTTCCCTCTGAGGAGGAAGGAAACTGATCAAAGAACAAAAACAAAAATCAAACCTGCCAAAAGTCCATATGAAATCTGTTCTCAGTAAAATTTATTCTCAATAAATTAATAAATCAACATTTTAAATGTGTACTGTGCAGGTAGCTTTTCATCATGAACCTTTTTTTTTTTTTAATGCCCTTTTATGTAGCTCTACTGACTACTTACAGGGTAATTTGTGAAAATTTTATTATTTGTAATGTATTGGTGGCCAGTTCATTAAGTCTCAACATAGTGGGACAAAAACAAGAAAAGTTTTTCTATTTCCCACACTGTGGCTCTCCTTTGATCTCTGCTGGAGTTCCCAGTTCAATCCCTTAGGTAACTCCTGGGCAGATACCTTTTCTAGTCATTTTCAATCACCAAGATTCTATTCATTTTAAAATTTTAATCTAAATGTGTATTTTAAATCTCATCTCTTCCCTTCTCCAAAGGTTGAAACTTCCAAGTGGATAAGACTGTGGTCTGCTCTTTCCTTCTGCTTCAGCATCTTGGACTTGGTGAATAGGAAGACACAGTCCATCTCTGGAATCCCTCTTGGTCCTCTTTATTTTTCTCGTCTCCAGCTACTCTACAGATGTTGGATGAGGAAGAAGGGATAGGAGGAAATGGTAAATGCCTTTTCACTGGATATGTTTGTGGTGGTTTCTGCTGCTGAGCTACCACAGACTGGCTACCAACACACTCCCAAGTGATAGAGACTTTCAGACATTGGCTCACAGGTTGCATGCACAAAATTTCAAAGGCCTTATTGAGGTTCTCCCTACCACTCAATTTGCTAATGTCATGGTTCATATCAACCCCTTTTCACCATCCCTTCTTATATTTTCCTGGAGGAGAACCCCACACACTTGTTCCTGGCAGGCAGCCTTTGCCTTTTGAGCAACCGTCTTCATTAGAGAATTAATAAGATGACACAAAACTGGCATTATCATAGGAAACTCTGCATTCCAATTGTGGATGCGTAAACATCTCTACCACTGGCCCTTGGTATCTATCCTGCTGCCTCATCTTTTGCCTCCCTCTTCAGCTATGCTGTGGAGCAGTTGGCAAGCATGCTTGCCTTGGGAGATGCCTATCTGGGAAAGAGATCCAGCTTTTCCCTTCTGCAGTTGCCCTGGTCTTTATGTGTGATTCTCTTAGAAATCCCATCATTTGGCTTTGGAGATGAGAAAGCAACTTTATGATGAACACTTGCTTCACCAGGCTAACACCCACACTTCTTATGAAACTACCACTTCTCTCAATTCTTTAATAGGATAGGGGGGCATTGGCTGACTGTCCTGGATAGTAGGGATGATGTATCTCCTCTTGGTAAGCCTGGGGCAGGGGCTGGTCCCTATGTTATTTTAGGTCAGTATGTAACTCACTCGATCCTTAAATTTGGTTCATTGTTGCCAGTATGGGCTATAGTGAATGTCCTCCTAACAATCTTTTAAATTTTATGTAAAGAACAATTACTAAAGAGAATTTAAAAAGTTTGATCTGTGATCAGCATTCTGTATTAAGTAAAAGAAGAAAACTAACATATTTGAGAACTTATTTCACTCAATTGTCACAACATGACAATGAAGTACTCATTCTGGCTTGATAAAAATGGAAAATTTAAGCTCCAGAAGTATTCAGTGACTTGTTCAAGGTCTCACAGTTAATGAGGCAGAAACACAGGTATGTCTGATTCCAAAGCCTATACTTTTATTACTTCTCCTGCTTTTTCTACAGTGTCTGGTAAGTAGGTCCGTTAGCCTCCCTACACAACTAGTTTTAAATAAGTGAACAAGGCAAAATTCAATTAAAAAGGAGTGGCCACCACTGATCATAAACAGCACTCACATTTCCACTTACAGGCACTTTCAGCTAGTTCAGTCATGGCAAACGGAGAAAAAATAGGGTAAGTATCTTTGCCTTCAAAATGGTTGGCAGCTAGGAAGGAACCTAAAGACATACAGGAAATGAACTACAATAAAAGGTAAAAGAGCAACTCCTAAAACAAAGACAAAAACTCAAATTCTAAAAGGATTCTCCAGTTCAATTTCTTTCTTGGAAGACTAGATGTCAGAAAAAGTTGCAGTGTGAGCTGAGTGCTGGGGAATGGGCAGGCTAAGGATATCGTAATATCAGGGAAGGGTTTGAGGGTAGGGAACAGGGTGAAGAAAATCAGAGAGAGAAATCATCTAACAGGTTTGGCAAACAGCCAGGGATAGCTAGTTTGGCTGGAATGTGAGGTATGGGGAATTTATGTATAGAAATCAGGAGATAAAATTAAAAATTTAAGTCAGGGTCAGATCAAAGAGAACCTTCAGTGTCAGGCTAAGGTAATGACTGAAACACCATTGAAAGAAGTTGAGCTATTATTTCATTAGCATTCAGTCTTAGGACAGTGAACCTTGGAGTACTGTGTAGGATCAATTAGAGCAGAAAAGTCAAAAGAAAAAGTAGAACCACCACGGAGCTATTGCAATTATCATGGGACGCACTGTCAGAGTAATATTGACAAAGATGTAGAGCAACTGGAACCTCCATATACCATTCATTGGAGTATAAAGTGGAACAATCACTTTTCAAACTTGTTTGGCAATTTCTTTTAAAGTTCACCTTATGACCCAGTAATTTCACTCCCAGGTTCTTACCCAAGAGAAATGAAAACATATGTCCACAAAAAGGCTTGTATAAGAATATTGCCAGCAGGAGCACCTGGGTGGCTTACTGGGTTAAGCAGCTGATGAGTTCAGCTCAGATCATGATCTCAAGGCTCTATGCTCAATAGGGAGTCTGCTTGAGACTCTCTCTCTCCTCTCTCTGCCCCTCCCTCTGCCTACATGCACATGTGTGCATGAGTGCATGATCTCGTTCTCTCTCTCTAAAAGGAGGAAGGAAGGAAAGATATTGCTAGCTGCCTTGTTGAGTATATTGAAAAGCTAGAAACAACACAAATATCCATCAATAAAAAATTAGATAAACAAATTGTAGTATATACAATAATGGAATATTAACAAATTTTAAAAATGAGCTACTGATAGACACAATAACATGGTTGAATCTCAAAAAGATAATGTTAAGGAAGCCACATAAGAGTATGCGCCACGTGGGATCCCATTTATTTGAGGTCCAAATTCTGGGAAAGTTAATTTGTGGAAATAGAAACCAAATAGTGGGTTTCAGGGGAAGAAAATAAAGGGAGGATTGGAGAACCAATTAGAAAGGTGCATGAGGAAAATTTCTGAGGGATGCAGATGTTCTGAATATTATTTCTGGTGGTGATTATACATATCACACAATTGTCAAAAACTCATCAATCTGAACATGTGGCACCTCTGCATTTTATTGTATGTCAATTATAACTTAATTTAAGAGAATTCTAGGACACAAAAAAGTAGCATTCACACAACCTTCCTGAAAAAAAAAAAAACAACAACTAACAAATCACAACTCCAATACATTACCTGAGAAATCAGTCAAAGTAAAATTGCGGAAATAATGGCTGAAAAGGACCTAAGGGTAAGCAATAAAGCCAATAAAAACCTACAATAAAGATAAAATAATAAGCTTAGAGTTCAAAAAGTAATAACTTTTGTAAGAGATAATGAATGTTATAAAATTAACACCTTAATGATAGCTTGTATCTCAAAGGTTAAATTATGGCCAAAAATTCTGAAAAGTCAGTGTGAAAAGATGCAGCAGTGATGTGTTTAAAGAAATCTATAATTAAAAGGGCTAAAGACCTACTGCAGAAAAAGCCAGAATTATGCTCGAATGACATATTTATACATTTAAAAGAATACATTGTAAACCCTTTAAAGAACATTTTTTCAATTAAGTTCATAGTTCATAAAATTTGCTTTGGAAATAAAGCCCATTTAGTGGTATTTATTTCTCACTCTGAGAAGTAACATAGTGCTTACTGAAGCGTGTCCTTCTATCTGTCAAGGAGGTAGAGGTCATGTAAAAAAAAAGAGGCAGCATATACCTTTCTGTGATTAGCTTAGGGAACAAAATTAATTACTATTCATCTCTTACCCAGATAAGCTCTAAGAATCATATACTTAAGGTTACTTGTTTAGGGAGTCAGAAATTATATTTCCTATTCAAAAAACAAGATAGAAATCTGTAGAATTTGTCATTCTGAGACTTGCTTAGGAAGCAAAAGTGAATTAAGAGTAGTTGAAAGTCCATTTAAAAAGGAAAATATAGCCTTGCACCATGTATAATTCATGTACCTTTCTCTAGAAGGAAAGCTAAGCTGTTACCTGGAGATTCATTTTCCAGTGATAAACAGATGATAGTTCTGTGTAAAGATGCCAGAATTCTGTACATATAGTGATACACACAGTGCAAACTCTTGAATATACACTATGATAAATTTGGATCTCACCAGCTCCCCACTCACTCTAGATACTTGTTAATTCTCTGGGTTTCCACTACTCTAAGGTATACATGGTTACTAGAAATAAGTGGAATGATTCCTTTTTTTAAGTGGAATGATTCTTAATGAGCAAGCAGTTGAATAAATTATGGTGAATGTCTACAAGGAAATATTAGTTCTCTATTGACATTTTGTATTGTTTATATGTTAAATGAAAAAAGTAAGTTTCAGAATCACATGTTTTATATTTTAAGTAAAACAAATCACAAGAGATTTTGGGTAAAACAAGTACCAATATAAGATATGAAAACAGACCATCAAATGCCATACTAGAAGAGTTAATAATATTGTTCATATTTAAAAGAAAAAACTAAAAATAAATAAAATTTAAAAATCACTGATCTATTTAAAATGTACATGACAACTACTGTAAGGAAATCCCTTAGGAAATGTATATACTAAAAGAAAATTCAGGAAAGATGAGTCAACATGGGTGGATGGACAGATGGATGGATGAATGAATGGAGGAGTGGGTAGACTGATGGTTGGAGAAATCTGGAGGCATTTTTCTCCATTATTTTTTTAGTATATGATGTTTCCAATGATAATTCTGTTGCCAAAATCCCTTTTGTTTTCCTTATCCTTAGCTTTCTGACATTTCTGACAATCAGAATGTGGATGGAAGGCTTTTCTATTTAAAGAATCTATTCCAAAAAAATAAAAATAAAAATAAATAAATAAATAAATAAATAAATAAATAAATAAATAAATAATTCTATTCCCCTTCAGCTCTGAAAAATACCCTCATTGCTTCTCAAGTCATTTAGACCCACTTTATTTTCCCTGTTCTATCTTTGGGGCACTACTACTTGGGGGCTGCTAGATCTCCTGGATAGAGCTCTGTCTTAATTTCTGAAACATTCATATGCTTTTCATGTTGCTCTGCATTTTGAGAATTTTTTCATTCCACCCCCCTTAAAAAGATCATTTTATATACTTTGTTCTGTTTCATAGCATTATGGTCTTGATTTGTGTATACAATATCTTCTTAAATTGGTATGTTTCTTTCAGTTCTTTTCTGAGCCCTGGATTATCTCTATCCTCTTGGGTTAGTTTGTGTGTATATGTGGGATTGTATTATCCTACAACAGTGAAGAGAATAGAGAATGAGATTATAGTTACAGGATGAGATGTCCCCAGATTTCTAGAATATAGAAAGTATAGATGAAAGGATAAAGAAGATGTGGTTTATGTATACAATGGAATATTACTCAGCCATTAAGAAATGTTGATGGCAGAGGAAGAGGCAAGGAGGGAAGCCACTTCTTAGGATATATGCTGAGGAATATATGTGAAAGAAGCAGCCAATTCAACTGGTGGACACAGGTTGCAATTCTAGCATGCCATTTATTATTCATATGGTCATTGGTATTGTACTTGATTCAGAACTTTCACTGTTATTTAATAGATCAATTTACAAAATATGAAATGCATATGTATTTTAAGCCATAGCTATGTTTACATCACTCAATTTAAGACATTGAAGACATTGTCTTTTAGAAGTTCCTCTGTGAGGCTCTTCTGGATCATATTACTCTCTCATCCCTGGATTGTGTGTTAATCATTCTTTTCTTTCAGTTTTTTAAGGTTTTACCATTTATGTTTATATCTCTAATATACATATGGTAGATATATATTCCTTATATATAATTATATTTAAGTCTATATTTATGTCTATAATTTTGTTCTGCTTGGTTTTGAACTTACATAAATAGAATTATACTATATTATTCTAAGATTGCTTCTTTCATTCAATATTGTTTTTGAGGTTCATCCACATTGAGGCATGTGGCTGTCATTTAATCACTTTCACTACTGAATTTTATTACATAGCATGACTATATTACAATGTATTGATTCAGTCTACTATTATGGAAATTAGGTGGTCTTTGATGTTTGGCTATTACGAATCATGCAGCTATGAATGTTCTTATACATATATTCTCTTACAGGAGTACACAATTGTTTCTTGGCATGGATTATTATATTACGGAAATGCATAGATTCAATACCTTATTGATACTAAGCTGATTTCTAAAGTTGTACATTACACCCAAATTAACAGTAGATGAAAATCGTCATTCTTCTACACCATAGTGATCATTTAGGATCATCCAATATTTTAAATCTTATTGAGCTGGTAGGGTGCAGCTATGTCTCATTCGGGTTTTAATTAGTTTCTATTATTGCAAATGAATGTGAGCTTCACATTCTTGTGTATTGTGATTTTTTACTATGAGCTGCTCTTTTTTTTATCTAATTTTTTTGTGGGAGTTTTTTTTAACCTGAGTTTGAATTTGAGGTTTTACAGAAAGGATATGCATTTTCATCTCCAGGTGCCTAAGAGTACTATCAGAATGGGACCACTTCAATTAAATGATCTGATTGAAATTTTCTATACCACAAAGGTAGTGGAAATGTGGACTAAAACCCATATGAGGGCTGGCATATATATTTTTAGATGAGATTTCTTTTCTATCTAGTACCAAGGTTTAAAAAGACAAGTTTAAAAAAAAAAAGACAAGTTTTATCTATGTCCCCTTCTTTGGGATAGGATTTCTTTTTAATTCACCTTATCTTTAAGAGCATAGCCTTTAAGAATCCCAGCCTAATGAGGAGATTTCCTAATAGACTTCTACTTTGGGTGGGCCCTAAGATTTGCCTTTGTGCCCTCTATTTCATAAAGCCAAATCAGAAACTCAGTTCCCCAAGTTTCTTAGAAACTCCTGTATAAATTCCAGCTGTGACATTTAATCTAACTTACAGGGTTCCTGCTTTCACTTCAGTTCGAAAACTGCAGATACCTTTCTTTAAAACACCTAGTGCAGTAAGGCACTTAAATTAAAAAAAAAAAAAATCCATCTGACATTTTCATTATTTCGATCAGAGTGTCAATCAGCATACAACCTGGTAAATTAAGTAACCCTGCTTCTTTAATCCTTACCAAATAGACCAGGGCTGCCCAACATAACATTCTGTGATGATGGAAATCTTCCATGTTTTCACTGGTCGATATGGAAGCCACTAGATACATGTGGCTCTTGAGCATGTGAAATGCAACCCTTATGATTAAAGAAGTGAATTTTAATTTCACTTTAGTTGATTTAAATTTCAATAGCCTTCTGTGGCTAGTGGTGACCATCAAACAACAGAGTACCAGACCTTTATTCACCCATACATAACTGCTCTTACAAGGTGTAACTGTTAGAACTATATATAAACCAGGAGATGGAAATTATTGGCCAGGAATGCCATGGCCAAAGGACAAACAGTATAAAAAATCAGATTTAAAAGAGAGCCAGCCTTCAAACTATGAGGTTCTATAAGATATAAAGACATAGAGTTGTAGGGTTACTCTTCCATTATCTGCAAGCCATTTCCTCAACATTCAGCAATTAAAACACTTAATACAAGTGATCTATATGCAAGAGTACCAGCAAGTTCAACCAACAAAACCATAGCTGGTTTACCATAGTGGTAAAACTGTAACTATTTCCCTACCAGAGATAGGTTTAAGGGCCTACTTTTAACAGTTGAATCTCATATCTATAGCTTCATCCCAACTTTCACCATCATGTATGCAACTAAGAATGTTACTGGGGACCCTGTCACATTAATTACACTGGAGCTGGTATTAGCATCAGATAAAGCAATGTTAATCACATTAATGCCCAAAGTAACCCTGGTGTGCTCTATTGCTTTTTCTGGCACAGCAAATGCCTCCAGCTTCTTCTCTGCATTGGCCATATAGGAATTTTGGCAGCACAACATATACAATCTAAGCAGGCTTTGCAGTTGAGTAGCAAGGGCAGCCTTAGCCACAGCACATTAAGAACACATGAATTTTGAGCAGCATGTCCACATTTATGCCCCTTCTTTTTCTTTTTCTTTTTTGAGGTTATTTTTTATAATGCTGGAATATTTCCAATTTCAAATATGTTTATCATCTCTCATGAGATCTGACATATGCTGAAGTTATGTTTTGATATGGCACACAGTCTGTTCAATGATAGTTACTCACCTGGTACAAGACATAGGAAAGAAACATTTGAACAGAGAGCAAATGACACCACTTTTTGTTTGTGGTGTGTCCTGGTGTCATTTTATATGAATGTGGTCAGGTAGAGTTGTTTTTGTTGTTATTGGGCCCTTTTTCCTGTCTCCTTTAGTGGGGTGGGGTGAGCCAAAGTCACAGGAAGAAAAATGTGATGTATGTGTTCAGTATGTACCTTTTTGTTGTTGTTGTTCTGCAAGAAGAATTGAACTCCACTCCACTCTCTCTCCACTATTTTTTATAACAAGAGTAAATTGTAGGAAATGATTCTTTAAATAATAAAAGAGTCAGTATTCCTAAAAGTACTAAGCTTCAAGCCTCTTTTTTTTTTTTTTTTTTTTTTTTTAAAGAACACTGGATGTGTGGCATCTATCTGGCTACATCAGAAAAAGAGTATTTAACATAGTTTATGTATTGCACAAGTCAAAAACATAAACAGCACAGGAAATGGCATGAGGCACTCCCCAAAAGGTTTCATTAGGCTAAATCTTATCTCAGCTGCAATTGCTCTGACTCAGACTAGCTTCTTGAATTAATATCAAAGCCAGTACATACTCACAGCTGGGCTCCCACCATGTAGCCTCTTGTTTTTGTTATTTATGGCACTAGACCTCTCCTTGGAACTTCAGAGAATCAGCCATTTGGCTCTAGACCCATTCATAGAGGGACTTTTCTCAAAGTTATTGCTACCAGACACACGAAATTTATTTCCTTTTAAGAATACAGATGAGTATTTAAATCACTTCTCTTTACAGACTAATATTCTGCACAGGAGAGGCATAGTCTTGTGAAAAGACTACTGGACTTAGCATCAAGAGAAATAGGTTCTTACCCTAGCTCTGTCATTAGCCACGTATGCTCTTCCTGCACAAGTCACACAACTTTTTGGGGCCTTGGTTTCCTCAACTATAAAAGGTGAGTGTTCTATCTACTACATCAACATTAAGATTCCATACGGCAGTCTCATTGGGAAGACTGAGTTACCCAGTACAGACTTGTGTAAACAAGTAGAAGATGGGAGATTGAGGGTTTTGTTTCCATGCTGCAGGATCCTCAGGATAGGTCAACCCCAATGGAAAGAAAACCAACCTTTTTTGCATTTTTTCCTCAATGACCTGTTTTCTGATTCAGGAAAGATTACTCATAGTTCATGAGAGTGTTTCTAGGTCAATTTGTAGGATTTCTGTCCTCTCTTTAAGGACACTGTTTTATATCTCATTATTATGCATTTCATATCATAAATGGAAACCTCTTGCATTTATAATGCATCTGAAAAGGTAGAAATCATACAATTACTTTATTTTAAAACAGTTTATCAGTTTTATTATCAGATAATGGTCATTAAATTTAAAACAATGGGTTTGTCAATTGGCAAAGAGTACAGTAAATATGACAGAGGGTCTGGAAACATAGGAGAAATAGTATACTTATTGTACATTATACAAATAGGAAAATAGAGTCTCAGAATTGCTAAGACCTCAGAATTTGTAAGGAGCGGATCAGATCCAAAACTGAAGCCCATATTGCTCTGCCTCAAAAGGTATATAGCTTGTTCCCCATTAGGTATAAGTATCTCAAATCAGAACCAGATCCCTAACGTATTTATGTAAATTTTCTCATTGAAAATTTACAAATAACAGTCCAAGACACCAAACGATCCACTTTGAAGGAGACTGGGTAAAGTGGTCTAGATACTTTCAATGTATAATAGAAAAATTTAATTGACCCTTGGTCACTTGAAGACAAAAAGTTTTCACTATCTTTTCAGAATTTTTCTTAAAGAATTTTCTGAAAATACCTGTATATTTTTCAAACAAAACCTTTTTATCTTGAAGCCCATTCTGTGCATAATGAACATGTCTTCATTCTATGACATTAAGTAAATGTGCATATCAGCGTCTTCTACTTAGAGTAGAAAACTAATTGAAGGGTGCTGTCCCATCGAACTTGTTTATACAACACATGGCACAGTACCCTGAGCAGCTACGCTGAGCTACACCGAGCTTCACTTAGAGAGTCTTCAAGTGTTTGGACTGGATGAGAGCTTATAATAGGCTACCCCAACCTCCTCACTCATACTTGAATAGATTAAAGCCCATTCATTCAGTACACCTTTGTCCAACACCTACAGTATGCCTTTGAAAGGATTTCAGAACAATGGGTGAGAAAAGGATGAAACAGCTCAGACAAGTCAAACAACTGCCCAAGGACACTTACAGCTCCATGCCATATCTAGGATAATGATTACTGGAGCAATGGTGATCAGAACACTGAAGATTTAAATGAGACAGCACATACCTGACATCACTTATAAAGGTGCTAAAGGTAAGAGACAGGGAGAATGCAAACTCAGCATCAAGGGAAGGAAATCTGAGGAAACTTTTTAAATATTTATCACTGCGGACTTCAAAGAAATATTTTAAAGCAATGCCACTTATGTTGGCGGGATATGACCCGATGGAACAATTTAGCTTTTTAACAGTATTTTTCAGAAAAAGACAGGTTTTGGGATGTATGATGTCCAAAAGCTACAAGGAGGTACACATTAAGCTCTCCAGCCTTCAAATATCAAAGAGTAACTCATAGGTAGAAATATTTGCTCCCCAGACTCACATCTTTCCCTCCCCATCTAGCCTGCAAACGAAATCTAAGGGCATTCCTACCTAAACAGATATGGAGGTACAAATGAAGTCTGGCCTCCTTGGGAAAACCAAGAGGTTAAATGGAAAAAATAAAAGCAAACCCTCTTCTATATCACCTCCCTGACAATGCAGCAAGCCCATGATAAGAACATAGAGTACTTATGGTTATAATGAAAACCTCCCACACATGTTCTAGAAATGACTAGGAGAGGCACTCCAAGTCACTGGGGTTCCCAGGACATCACTCATTCTTCCAAGGACCCTTAGCCTCTAGGCAAATCCAGTTTACCCATCAAGAAAAATGAGAGCATCAGGGACTATATCGGAATTGTTGGTCCCTCCAAAGTCTGTTCACTATTAACTCTAGGGGCACAAGGGCTTTTTACCTGGGCAACCTTTCCTCTGGATTATTTAGGCTTCAAGAGGGTTGCCTTTGGAACTGGAATGCTACACATGACTGAGAAGTGAGTCTGTATAGAAGGGGCCCAGTTTGAGTCTAAACTATTTATGTTCTAAGGACTCCAGTGTATCTGGACATTTTTGAAGGGCTTTCAAGATGGGACCACCAAGACAGATTTTAATGGGCATCTTCCAAGGTCCAAACCACACCTTTGGTTCAAGAATAATGGAGCAGGATCATAGAACTCTGTCAGTGTGGTGGAGGAGCTTAGTGTAGCCCTGAAGTATACTGGAGGCCTAAAGGTAGATAAAGACTCTTGTAAAAGAGCAAGTGGGGATAAATAAAATCACTTCAAGTATATTTTCCACAGGACTAAGAGTACAATTAGCCAACAGCTCCAGGGCCAGCAGGGCCAGGAATTGGCACCCTCACTGTAAATGTTGGCACCCTTGTATCATGGATCTACTGCCTCTGTGAGGATATCGGCACACACTGGAGCAGTGGCAATGCCCCAGGACAAATGGAGATTGATTGGCACAAAGAAACAAAGCATTGGGAGGAGATGGGGAGTCTGTGTCCTCACACATCTCCTTCCTCAAGACAAGATTTATCTGCAGAATGCACTGGAAAAACCTATAAGGTCATCCCAAAAAGATTGGAGGAATTTGAAAGAAGTTATTCTTGCAAAGACATGGGAAATGGAGCCAGAATAGTACTGTTTAATGACTATTGTCATGAGCATTATTTATTCCTACACTGCTGCAGCAGCGAAAATACAAGTTAAAAAAGAAAAATAAAACAGTGGGAAGCCTAGGTGGCTCAGTGGTTGAGTGTCTACCTTTGGTTCGGGTCATGATCCCAAGGTCCTGGGATTGAGTACTGCATCAGGCTCCCCACAGGGAGCCTGCTTCTCCCTCCGCCTATGTCTCTGACTCTCTCTGTATGTCTCTCATGAATAAATAAGTGAAATCTTTAAAAAAATTAAAAACAGTGCTTTTTTTCTTTAATGAAATGTGTAACTGTGAAAATCTAGAGCTTGATAAATTATGAAATGTTATTTCTATCCTTTTCTCTTTGTGGCTCCTCCTGCATCTTCTCTGAGTATTGCCTTGTGAATTTCCTCAGAAAAAGATCCAGTCTTGATGAGAACAATAATTTCTTTGAGTAATGCAATGTCAGTGGATTCTGGAAAGAAGGTACCAAATTTCTGTTGCTTTGATGCATCACTAAAGAAGCCACATAATTTATCCTGTTACTCAAAACTTACCTGCCTCCCTTAAGCATTCTACTTAAAAATTATCTCTATGATTATTGCCTTTGCTACAACCCTGATTAGCTTCTACGTGATGATAAATGTATATATATTTGGGTTAATATAGACCATATACATATTTCCACTTATTTTCTTCCCTTGGTGAGTATGTTTATGCACTCAGTTTCCAACACAAATTATACAACTCGCACCCATACATATGAATAAGAAACATAAAAGTTTAGGTGTGGAATGCCACACCTTCTTGCTCCAATTCAAGACAGCAATGGAGTTACCAAACTAGGGAGGTTCTGGGCTTTAGGAAGATAAAATTAACAATGGATAAGTGTTCAGAACTATTGTCCCTTTTCCCATATGCTACTGAATAGGGGAGATTGCTTCTCATACTCCCAGATAAACCTGTGCATGCCTTCATTTACAGAGTAAGACCTTGGGCAATGAGCTTAACCTCTTTGGGTACAATTTTCTGATTCATAAAATAAAATTAAAATATCTGTCTGTCCCTCATAAGACTGCTATATTACATAAATAGAAAATTAAAATATAGATATATTTAAATTAGCATCATTTAATTTTTTTTAGAGATAGAGAGCATGAGTGGGGGGGGAGGAGAGTGACTCTCAAGCAGGCTCCATGCTCATCTCACAACCCTGAGATCATGACCTGTGCCAAAAACAAGAGTCAGAAGCTTAACTGACTAAGCCACCCAGGCACCCCCATAATTATTTTTTTAAAAAAGAAATTATCACCTAAAATTAAAATGGTCCCTGGAAACATCTTGGTGTTACATCTTACATCAGTAAGATGGCAGAATAAGAAGTCCCAGTCTTTGATACCTCACAGAAACAGATATAACAATGATATATGAGCCAAAGTACCTTTATGAGAGGTCTAGATTACATTAAGATACTATAATACCCAAGATGAGCACACTCTGTAGAATGGCTATCTTAAAAAAAGAGATAACAGGCATTGACAAGAATATGAAGAAGTTGGAATCCTTGTACAATGTTGACAGGAACATAAAATGATGAAACTGTGATGAAACAGTATGTGGTTTCCTCATAAATAAAATATAGAATTACTATGTGATCCAATAATCTCACTTCCTGGTATTTACCCAAAAAGAATATCAGCATCTCAAAGAAGTTTATTCATCTCTATGTTCATTGTGACATTATTCACAATAGCCAAGATGTGGAAACAATCTAAATATCCATTGACAGATGAATGGATACAGGAAATGTGATATACACATGCAATGGAATATTTTTCAGCCATAAAGAAGGAAATTTTGCCAAACACTATGCTAAGGAAAATAGGCCAATCGCAGAAGAACAAATACTGTGTGATTCCACTTATATGAGAAATCTAGGGGAGTCAAACTGGAAGAAAGTAAAATGGTGGTTGCTTGGGTTGGGAGGGGAGGTAGAAAGTGAGGAGTTACTATTCAACTGGTATAAAGTTTCAGTGAAGCAACATTAGTAAGTTCTAGATATTCACTGTACAACGTTGTGCTTATAATTAACAATACCATAGAGTACACTTAAAAATGTATTAGGAAGGTAGACCTCATGCTATCTGTTCTTACGATATTAAAAATATATTAAACATGAGTCCTTGTAGGACAACTCCCTCTTAAAAACTAAAATAACATAATGCCAAACTCCAAAGTAATTTGTAATATTGTAAATATTGTAAATAAAATTTATAATTAAAATAAAAAGTGTAAATAAACTTTGAGAACTAAGCTTTATCATGAGGTTAAGGGACAATCTGTGTGGGATATTTGGGGGAACACGAGGAGGAAGTTTAGGTCAAGTGTTCCCTGAGAACCATTCTCCTCTTTTTCTGTGATTTGGGTACTTCATAACACAGTGTTCTGTAAGCCATTAGTCAGTCCATGCCCTATGCTTTGGAGGATGAAGAGGCAGAAATCATGTCAGAGTTTTCTCACCTGAATAATAAACACTGAAAAAGAAATGCAGGGTAAGACAAAATTAACTAAGATCGAGCTCGTAGATAACAATTTGCCTAGTGTATCAACAATGCTCCATAGGCCCTCTGGGCTGACCACCTGAGATCCTTGGTCAGACAATCTTTCGGCAAGAGGAACATGTGAATCTTAGTACCATTGCTTGCAATATGCCCTGAGGGCCAAAGTGCTTTCTTTGTTCTCTTAATGGTTCCTATGTCGTACTTGCTGGAGGACTAAGAGCTCTTATAGCACTTTTCACCACTAAGGAGGTGGTTTCTGGGGACAAGGCTGATGGGAGCCCTGGCCCTTCAAAAAAGCAAGTTTGGACAATGTGAATAGGTTTGAGAATTGAGGAATGCCCGAGGTCACATCTGGATACTGGTCCAAGTTTCTACCCCACCTCACTCTAAGTAAACAAAGGAAGGAGTGTCAGCATTTTACCAACTGAAGGTGAGGCTCAGATATTTGTGATGTCAGAAATCACGAGATACTTCTCACTCTCATTTCATCCCATGGCATTGTTCTTGGACAGCATTTAGGTAAATGTCATATTTAGTGAAAAAAATTAAAAATGCACTAAATTCTAGTTTTTTTTAAATGAAATATTAAAAATAGTTCTAATAAGCAAAAAATGAGCATTCTATAAAATGAATATGCATAATTGGTTTTTCCTTTATTTTAGAAGCATTTGTATTCATGGAACTGAACAAGAGGAATCATATGTAGATTCTTATATGCCATTTGCTGTTAGATAAAATAGCCTCATTAGTAATAATTATATACCAGTTTGTTATGTCAGAAAACTTACTGATCAGTACTCAAATATAAGTGTTTTGGGAAAATCATTGGCTTAAAAAATATCTTTTTCATGAAGTTCCTTTTCAGAAATTATGCAATAGTATCTACTCAAATTTGCAGATGTAAAGATACTTTATGAAAAAGTTAATATTTGTCCCTTTATTTTCCCAGAATAATTTAACATAATTCTGAATGCCCCATGAGTGTGTACATGTACAAAAGTATGTAATAGTTTTACACAACAAATTGGTATTATTCACATTAGTCTTCAATCCTTTCTTCTCACTTAGTAACCATTCGTGAGTATGCTTCTGAGTTGATCTTAGAGGTCTAAGGCATTCCTTATTATGGCTGGCAAGCTTTTCATTTATGGATGTAGCGCAATTTGTCCAACCATTGCAGAGCTAATGAACATTCAGGTTGTTCTCCAGGTGGCTTGCTTGCTTGTTTTTCTACTACAAACAATCCTGTGACAAATTGATACATTCAGTACACATATCTTTGAGTTCCAGTAGTCTTATTTACATAGGGTAGATTCCTACAAGCAATATAGTTGATCAAGGGTACATGCATTTTTATTTTACCAGTTAATTCTTTCTTGTTTCCCAGAGGTTGTAGCAGTTTTTATACCCACCATTAATGTATGAGAGTACTCATTTCCTTGAAACATTGCCAACATTGGAGGTTGTTGTGCTTTAACATTTTTGTCATTCTTATAGCTGTTGGGTAACTTTTAGATTTAAGAAAAGTAGGTTTGTGATTTCTTTTTGTACTCGAAAAGTCCTGGCTGTACTGTTACAAAATGTTCATTTTAAATAGAAAAGCTTACATGTTCTTATTTTGCCCATCAGATTTTTATTACTGTAACAATTTTATAACATAACAGATATAGAAAGCAACCAACATTGCTTCCATAACTATTTTTCCATTTTAGTCCATGTGCATTTGAGTTTTATAAAGACAAGATTCTACTATACTGCAATTTTACACTTTCAATTTTTACTAGACATTCCAAAATAAATACTTTCCTTGTTATTATAGAATCTTCCCTTTTAACAGCTGCTTGCTGTTCCATGGTTTGTATCTATACACTAATTAATGCTTCATTCGTTATTGAGTGTATGACATCCACAAAGCTATTTCTAGTTAATAATTACATATAACTGAAGTGAAAATATTCATGACTATAAAATAATCCCTTTTAAGTAGATTTTCTAGGATAAAATTCCAACAACAGAATAGAACAAACATGTTAGCAGATCTTGAGACATAGGGCCAAATTATTTTCCAAAAGGATAGTATCTATTTATCCAGGCACATTACACTTATGCATGACATTTAAAGATTTTTATTTTTATTTTTTTTATTTATTTTTTATTTTTTTATTTTTTTTTGTTTTTTTTTGTTTTTTTTTTTTCATTTAAAGATTTTTAAATAAAGTCTCAGCCACCCTTATTTTTAATGAGCTTTTTGACATTTTAAAAGCAGTCTCTGCTTTTAAGATATAATGATTATCCTTGGGGAAGGTAATGACTGGAAGGCGGAGCAAGTGAGGTTCTGGGCTGTGCTTATGTTCTGTTTCTTGATGTGGGAACTAATTAGTCAGATGTGTTTAGTTTGTGAAAACCAGAAGTGTAGTACACTTAAGATTTGAGGAATTTCTCTATGTGTGTTATAGTAAATGTTCAAGAAATATGTTGCAGCAATTTCATGGGAATGCCGCGCTGCAGAAAGGCATATGAACAATCTGGAACATTTTTGCCAAGTACCACTTTGGACTGAAATTGGGTATCTGAATATGCTCACACATTTTGCTATAAACCATCAATGATGTTCCAAAGCACCAAATCTGTGTGTGTTAGAAAATCACTCCAAGTCCCAGATGATCAAACATTCTTTGTTTTCTAAACTTCACCAGCAGTCTGACAATGGCACTGTTGGGAAAACGAGGTCAACTTGGAGTTTACTGTTGCTCAAAATAAACTTTGAGGAAGTCAGCCAGAGACAGGGCCCAGGGAGGTTAAGTGATTGGTCCGAGACACACAGTTCACTAATGGCAGAATTAGAACCGAACCCAGGCCTCCAGTTTACCCATATCAGGGGTTTTCCTAATGTAGCAGGTTGTCTTCTTTCCAGCCTGAGACAAGTGTCAGACAAAATAGTTGTTGATTAAAGTTTTTCTCTGATTTTCCATGGGACGTGCCTTAAGTTTTCTGATTCTGTACTTAGTCCTTCCCCCAGGTATTCCTAACACTGCTTTTTTTAGAATTTTTTCTTTTGTAGTCTTACCCTGGGAAAACTATGCACTTTATGCTTTGCACCTATTGCCTTCTTCACCTAAAAGATCCTCCTGTGTTCAGGCCTTTGTATATATGACCTCATTTAAAATATTCCACACAACAATCTCATAAAGTAGGCCTTACGAAGGCTTATCCAAAAGCACACAGATAAAGACTTTTCATCCAGTTCTATTTAATTCCAAACCCCATATCTAAACCACTCCTCCATGCTGCCTCTGTTCTTGCATTCATAGCAATTCTGAGTCTTGATAGTTATGTGCATGTTTGCATAAGCAGTATTTCATTTACCTTTCCTTACAACCTCCGGAACTAAGCATTATTTTTGTGCCCCTTTACAGATAAATAAATGAAAGCTTAGGAAGATGAAGTGACTTGCCCAAAGTCACACCATAATTATAATCCATACCACATAATTTAATCCCCGATTCAACATCTTTCAAGTAATTATATAAATATTTATTGAAGAGTTCCTTGTAGAGCATTAAATTGGATACTCTGGGAATTAGAGAGATTGTTCATAATTGCTTCCTGTGTTAGATATATCTGTTCTGCCTAATTTATAAGATCCTACCCACAATAGAGCTCAGCCTGCTTATAAAAGCCTCCCATAATGCTTAGCCCAGCCCAGAGCCCAGAATCACTAAGTACATATCATTAGACTGATTACCTTAGGATTTTTTCATCTTGGCTGCCAAAATAACCAGATGCCAAACAGCCACCAAACATTCTTATCCTGTGGCTGGTTCCAAGGTCATTCATATCCTGGTCACCCTGATTTCCTTTATTAGGAAAAAAATCCATTTTATTTTAAGAAAATATTTTTTTCAAAAAAGCCATAGGTAATAAAAGGGAATCCTAATCTCCCCAAAACAGAAAATCACTGGGTGGTTTAACATTAGAAATTCTTTCTTAAAATGATAGTAAACATATCAAGTTCCAGGAAAAAAATGAAATGAATTTTTAAGCATTAACAATTCAAAAATTCTTTGATTTCCTATTGAAGAATGAAGTTCAATGGCAGAAAAACACAAATGAAAAAGAAAAACAAATAAACTAGACTTAATCAAAATTAAATACTTTTGGTGACAGATGATGACTACACTTATTACAGTGACCACTGGGTAATACACAAAATTGTCAAATCACTATGTTGTACACCTGAAATATTATACATTGTATGTCAACTATACTTCAATTAAAAAAGAAACTTTTGTGCTTCAAAGGATACCATAACAAGAGCAAAAAGACAATCTACAAAATGGGAGAAAATATTTGCAAATCATATATGAGAAGGGAATTCTATTTAGAATCTATAAAGAATTCCTACAACTTAACAATAAAAAAATAACCCAATTTAAAAATGGGCAATAATCTGAATAGATATTTCTCCAAAGAAAACATACAAGTGGTCAATAATCACATGAAAAGATGTTCAATATCGGCCATCATGGAAATGCAAATTGAAGCCATAGTGAGATACTACCTCATACTTTCTAGAATAACTATAAGTGAAAAGACAGATAATAACAAGTGTTGGTGAGGATGTGCAGAAATTGGAACCTTCCTATGTTACTGGTGGCAAGGTAAGATGGTTTTTAGAAAACTGTCTGGTAGCTGCTAAAAATGGTTAAACAGAGTTAACATATGGCCCAGCAATTCCACAACTACATATATTCCCAAGAGAAATGAAAACATATTTTTACCAAAAAACCTGTACACAAATGATCGTAGCAGCATTACTCATAATAATCAAAAAGCAGAAATAATCCAAATATCCATCAGTTGATGGATAAACAAAATGTAGTGTATTATATTATGTATTGTATATATATATTTTATAATGTTATATATATTATTATATATTATATATGTTATATTATATATATTATAAAATGTGTACTTAAAAATGTATTGATATATATATGTATTTATATATATATTCCTGATTTTAGAAATATATTCTAAAAAAGCAGAGTTGGGAATACCTGGGGGAAGGACTGCGTACAGAATCAGAGAATTAAAGGCAGCCATAAAAAAGAATGAAGTAGTTAAAATGAGCCATTGACAAAAAGACATACTGAGCAATTCCATTTATATGAAATGTCTATAAAAGGTAAAACAATAGGGACAAAGAGTAAATTAGTGCTTGTCTACCTGGAGACCAACAGGGGGAAGGTGGAAATTGAGGGACCATAAGGATTGACTGCTAATGGTATAGGGTTTCTTTTTAGGGTAATGAAAATTTTCTGAAATTGTGATGGTGATTGCACAACTCTAAGTATAGTAAAAACCATTGAATTGTGTCCTTTAAATGAGTGGATTATTTGGTATATGACTTGTCTATTAATAACACTATAAATAAAAAATATAAAGAATAAAATTCAGTCTTGGAAACTTCAAAAACATTAGACAAAAATATTTATGACATATCCCTGCATTCAAAACAACTGAAGATACAATTGGTGCGCATCTTATTTGTGGTGTGTTTCTGTGAACTTTTCCATTTGTCATTACGTATACATGATCTCTTCATATTATCATACCAATATAGCAAGAAGTAAAAACCATGAGAAGTAGATGGAATGAGGGAAAGTTGTCCAGAACTGGAAAAACAGGTTGAATATAGATTTGGTATGTCACCAGCTTAAGTTTCGTGCACTAGCTCACTCACTAGAAGAAAAAAATTAGCAATTTAGAAAAGAAGATGGTGTGATTAAACGTGTCAACCAATATCTTCTGGAGATTTAGCACGTGGTGGTTACTGGGCAACCAACTCTCTACTCAGAGGTCAAAACCCAGTTAATATACAACCCTACCTTCCCCCCTCCACTCAGAGTAGACTGAATTCACCACAGTGTGTGTGTGCTTGTGTGTCCATGTCAAAGAAAAGATCTGGGGCAAAAGGAAACATTCTGATACTAGTGATAGCAATTTTCAGGTTCTACAAAATGAATGTTTGTCCAGAAATAAAAACAAAGAAATTACAATTACATGTAAGGATATGGGAAAATCTTACGATCATAATGTTGAGCAAAAGAAGCCAGACAAAAAGGAATACATTCTTCATGATTCCATTAATATAAAGTCAGAAAGAGGCCAAACTAATTGGTGCCACTGGAGGTAGGAGTAACGGTTACCCTTGGGAAAGTCATAGTTGAGGGAGTATGAGTTTGATTCTAGGGTGCTGGTAATGTTTGAACAAAGGGTGCACATTTCCATTTTGTATTCGTCCTGCAAAGTATGTGGTTGGCCCTGTCCTTAGGTCTACTCCTTATTTACTCTGTCTGGAAATTCAAGAAAAAGTATTTATGGCAGCTTCACAAAGTATTATGAATCATGAGTTCAGGGCAGGAAAAAAAATCAAGAGAAGCCAGTCTAAAGAAAACAAGAATTCTCATAAACATTATTATAGAAAGTGCTCCAGCAATGGTGCTATTCAACTTGGAACCACACCTTCCTTTTTGGTTTGGAGAGGAGAGAAAAAGGAAAATAATAAAGACGAACTGATCAATTTTGTACCCAAATATCAGGTTGACAGAAAACATTATCTCCCCCCCACCAGTTTCAGTGAGATATAATTGATATACATCACAACATAAGCTTAAGATGTACAGCATAAGGGTTTGAATTACTTATACTGTGAAACAATGACCACAATAAGTGTAATTAGCACCTATTGTTTCATATACCCATTATAAAAAAGAAAAAGCAGAAAAATTTTTTTTCTTTCGTAAGAAGTTAGAGGATCTACTCTAGTAACAACTTTCCTATACAACACACAGCAGTGAAACTATAGTCGTCATAGTATACATGCTTATTACTTATTTATCATGTGACTGGAAGTTTGTTCCTTTTAATCACCTTCCTTTAATTCCCTCCCCTCACCCCCCCCCCCCACCATCTCTGGTAACTACAAATCTGATCTCTTTTTCTATAAGTTTGGGTTTTTTGTTTGTTTAGATTCCACATATAAGTAAAATTATACAGTATTTGTCTTTCTCTGATTTCACTTAGAAATCTTTCACTTCTGTTTTGTTGCAAATGACATTTCCTTGTAAAACATTATTTCCTATGCTCTTCTTCCCCCCCCCCAAGGAAAAGAGTAATTTATTTGATCTCAAATTACCAATTAATTGTGATGCCTCATTTATTACTTTTCTGAAAAATGTTGCTTAGATCTTTTAATCTTATGTGTACTTCTCATTTTTCATTTTGCATATCCATGGTGGATTGGTGATTGTTAGCCACTGTTAGCCATATGTACTCAAATCATAGATTCCTTGATGCAACTGATGTCTGTTATCCAATGTCCTATAGGCCACACTCTGTAAAGTAGGGATGCAAAAGTTGTTAGCTGGCCAATTTTTATATCTCATTGAATGTTGCTTTGAATTTAAACTTTTAATTTTACAAGAGGACTGCACAGTCCTGAGCTATTTTGACTTTAAAATGGATCAAAGTAATGCAGGATAAAGGAGTTTAAAGCAAGCTCTATATTTATTAAAAACCCAGCTAGTTCATATAGTACTTTTTACAAATCTGGGAACTACTATTTAAACAAGTTATTCTTGAGCCCCAGTTTTTAATGTGTGAAATAGAAATCTGATGGCCTATTATTATGAAGATTATTTTGATGACTAAATTAAATGTGGAAAAATCCTGAGAAACTATTTGGAGCATTGGTATTGGATCTAACACTGCAGGGGCAATTTAGATACTAAAGAAACAGTTTGTGCTACAAATGCCTGAAGTATAATTTTCAAAATGTAAAAACCCTGACTTTCAAGTATAAAATAAATACATATGAAAGGTTTTATGCACCTTATTAGTTAATTAATCAACAGTAATATGTTAAGACTGGGCCAAAGGAGAATTTGAAGGACAAATATATTTAGATGTAGATAGATATATAGAGAAAAACAAGAATGCAGACATTAATATTCTATAAATATAAAATGGATAGTATCCTCTAAAGGCAATGCAATGTAATGTTTGGGATATCTTTTCCTATTGGCAGTAATGAATTGTATATTTATCAGGCAAAATTCACTTGCATTGCTATTCACAAGAATCATTAGCATTGGTATCAGTTTTGTACACATTTTTTACCCCTTACAGAACTGTAAAATAGTCAAAAGAAAATCAATCACGAGGTGCATGCTCTTACAGAATCAGATAACCCCGAGAGTTCACTAGACCATGTCCTGCACTCCAATTGAAAGGACATTTTGTTATTTCTCTTGTCCATTTCCAAATTGTGCATAATTTTTCTTACAAAATTGTCTATAGTGTATATGTATGTGTATGTGCATATGTGTCTATTCATGTATTTATGTATATGTAGCTGAATGGAAACAATTTCAAACGCCTAAGCTCACGCACAATCATTTCAAATGCTATAGTGGGACAATATGTTTGCTTTCTTTCTTTGTATGTATGTGCCTATATGTCATAAGGAAGATAGGTAGGTGAATTATTGTTGTAGAATATTATTCTAACATAGTAACTGATGGGCACACTCTCCTCATCCCTCAGCTTAGCTGTTCAGCTGCTCTATTCTCATTGAGCCAGGAGGAGGAAGTTACAGTAACCTCTCTGGACTTTTGTGTTCCAAAAGGGGAAGACTTTGAGGAGCACAGATGACTCACATAAGTGACAGCAGCAGGTCTGTAAAGAGAGGGATGTGCTGGGGAGCTAGATGAGAAGGTGGGAAGAAGGAATCAGAAGGGAAGTAATGAGAGTAGAGACACCAGTCAAAGACAGTGGGAAGGGCTTGCCTTCTTCCCCAGGCAGTGCTCCCTAGAAGAGGGAAATTCCTGGAGAGAGAATAGCTGCAGAGGGAATCTAGGTAGATAGGGCCACTGGCAAACTTGAAGGGATCCCTGATTTCTAGCCTAGCAAATAAAGAGAAGATTGGCTCCTTTGCCTTTCCACACAGCACAGAGAAAGCACAGAGAAATCCACTGGAGTTGAGGGAGGCAGAAGTGCTATGTAGCATATGTCAATGGCCAAAGTTATTGTCACTCTTCAAGACTTCTGTTTCCAGAATAACCTTAGTTCATGAATGCCCCCCATAACTAGACTGATGGACTAATATTATCTCAACCACCTTATGGAATGGGAGTGGGTCCTTTAGATTAAGTTCTAAGAAAAGTTACATCTTTTGCACAGCTAAGTTGTGGGTTGTCATTTATGTATGCCATATTTAAGATGCTGTTCTTAGAAAGATTTAGCCCTCCAGCAGGTCCAGTATTCATCATTAACCAGGATCCATAATACTGAACCTCTTGTTGTCAATATGAGAAAGGCTCAGCCACAAGCCCCTTGGAAGCTTAGAAAAATTTTTCCATCCTGAGGTACTAGGTTTTACCTCCAGTGTCAGACCACCGCAGGATGGGTTCACCCTTCAGGGGTCTGGAATGAGGTGGGCTTTTTAAACTATACTGCGCACAGCAGGGTTATAAAATGACCCAGTCACACTTAGGAGTCCAAATAAACTGCCTAGCAAATTGAGATACAGCCTACATAAATGCCTCCCACTGATCTTTGCATTTAAGGAACCTAGAAATAGGTTTTAAGCAACAGGGCCAAAACACTTTATGAATATTTTTGACAGCCTCTAGTTTTTATCTACATTGTAGCCACAGTAATGTGGCTACAATTATATTCCCATGAACAGGAGAAAGGTTACCCTGGGTCAAGCTATCAGGCATCTGTGGCTAAGGTGGCTAATGACCATCGAAATCTACATTCTTCTCTTTTTCCCAGACATACAGCTAGATGGCATTTCCCAGAATCCCATGCAGTTAAGGGTGGCCAAAAGATGGAGTTGCAGCAATAGAAATAGGAAGAAGTGATATGTTCCACTTCTAGACTTGGCCCATAAAATACTCCCTCAGGCACTGCTGTATGACCTTTTTCCTTGGACAGGGAAACGTGATGACTATAGTGCCTTTGGAAGACATGGTCTGAGAATGCAGACCCTGGGTCACTTCAGCGTGGACACAATACTTGAAATAGGTAATGTAATCCCTGCCAAGGTCTGCCCCCCACTTCTTGGTTTCTTGGATCAGGATGATTTGGAGTTTCAGTCCCTCCTATTGAACTTTCTTGATGGTTGATCTTAATCAATTAGCTTGTGGTTTTGAACCTTTCTTCTTAGTTCCATAAATGTCATTACATCATCACTAACAATATTCATGGATAAAGGAGGAAGAGAGACTCTAAACTTCTGTATGATATGCTTTCTAATGTTCTCTCATATAATGTTTATGATAGCCCCAGGAGGCAGTTACTATCTTTTATAAATGGAAATAAATAAAATTCAGAAAAACTAATTTGCCTAATCCCAGCAGAGCCATTTATCCATTATGAGACACATATTGTTGAAATAAAAGTTGAGTCTGTTTCATTTGAATGAAAACATCCAGGTCACCATCTTTTTACAAGCCAACTGTTTTTTTCCCACCTCTTTACTTGCAGGCAAATTAAGACTACATGACACATTTCCTATATCAAGTTAAGTATGAAACATCAGGACCTATAAGTGCCAGGGGCATGAAGAAGAATATATTTTAGCCATGAAATAAATACCTAGTTGTACATGACTCATACAAGAATGTTACAGGAGCCAGAAAAAAAAAAAAAAAAAAGAAAGAAAGAGACTATTTTGAAGTCAGATGCTCTTGGCTTCGTTCTTATCACATACTTGTGGTTTGGCACCAGCAACAACAACCAGGCAAACTCTGTTGATGCTAGACTACTATATAATGTTACTGAGACTCACATGCTGAGTCTCCTGGACAAGTGTACCTTGGGCAAGTAGGTAAATGATTTCTCAGGTCAGTAAGAAATACTAACTTAGCCAATCCACATAATAACTCAATCAATCCAGCAGTCCACAGACCCAAATGAGTGCCTGCCTCTGCCTGAGTATTATGCCTGACACAGGAAGGAATATGATAAAAGCATGTAGTAAATACAGTTTTTCCTCTTTAGCCACAAGACATTTAATTCATCCCAAATTTTCTTGATAGGAAAATTCTCCATTAAATAGCTTGGAACCTTAAAGTTCAAACAAGCTTAAAGTTTGATAACATTTGTTCACAATCATACCCTTAGGATTTGTGCATTTCCCTCTATGTAAATTTTAAAAAAAGAAAACAACAAACCACCATGACATACAACTACAGACTAGAATGTATACATTTTTAAACTGACCATGCCAAATGTTGGTGAGGATGTGGAGGATGTGGAGCAACTGGAATGTTCATGGTACAAATACTTGGAAAACTGTCTGTATCTTCCAAAGCTGAACACATGTACACTTTATGTCCCAGTGATTCCATTCCTAGGTACATACTGAAAGATGACACATATACGTATATTTTTTTGGTTTCATAGTGGACTTTACTGGGGAAAGTTAGTGTAAAAAACATAAAAACATAATTCATAAAATTTAAATAAGACAGTAAAATTACACCTTATAGCTATAGTCATCGCTGTCATAATCACGAATCAGGTAAAGTCTAAGTTATCGCCTAGGAAACACTATTTTTTTTTTTTTTTGGAAACACTATTTTGTGAGGCTTGCGTTGCAAAGCCCGAGGCAGCAAACACCGCGATTATTAGAAGTGAGCCCGTGATGAATTTACATTTGAAGCTGAGGAAACGGAAGAAGCATGTTCCGATCAGGGCATCACAACATTCTAGTCTGGAAAAAGCAACTTTATTAATGTCCTGCAGCAGAGAACGTTAGTAACTGTAACCAGGCATTAGAATTCTCATTTCAAGTCACCCTTCTCCACCCACCCATTGACAGCTCTGTGATTCCCCCCGCAGCCTTGTGAAGGCTACCTCAACCCTCATGGTCACTTCCCAGCCTTGCTTGGAGCCCACTAAAATGCCTGCATTTCCTCCCATCCAGTTGGGATCCAGGATCAATTAAGAGGGCTGGGACATTGCCTACAACCACCTGCCCTCATCCTTTCCACATGCACTTCTAGCTCCACATATCCCACTTTCCATTTGGAGAAGACTCCATCCAGATTTACCTCCTCAGTTGGAAAAAGTTGGTCTATCTCTCCTCACTGTTATGTGACTTTTTTGTCACACAATTTCCCACACAAGCTTCACATTTATGTTTTCATGCAACTCTCTCTGCCTGAAACATTTTTTCCCTGTCTTTTCTCCTGATACTCACCCATTCATGTACCAAGACCCAGTTCAAATCCTGCTTTTGATGTGTGGTATTCCACACCAGGCAAAGTTATTTGTTTCCTCACCTATACTCCCTAGTTGTCAATTGGCCTCTCACATTGGACTAGAGTTCTCCACTTGTCCCTCTTGCCCACAGTTCTTTGAGAGCAGGAACTATGTCAGATTGTTCTTTATTTCCTGAGATCTAAGCTCGGTGACTGGCTCATTTTAGGCACTCATGATTAATTTGAAAGCAATCTGATTGAATTGCATCTAATAGACACATCTCAAAAGTTTATTACTAGAAACTTGATGATGAATGGGTTTTCACATTTAATCATCCATTTCAACCATTCAAGGGATACCAAAGTAAAGCTTTATCAAGAATGCAAGTCAAAAGTACTCTTCAGTAACCTGCTTGTAACATCCTACTTTTAGAATAAAGAATAAATACATGTAATTAAAATAAACTTATCTCAGAGACATAATTTTTTAAATCCAGATTATGACCCACATTTGGTTTCTATCCAATCTAGTTACTTTCATCTGTCCAAAGAAACTTGGCAATAACAATGGAAGCTATCTATGATCTTAAGAACTTATAAATGATTTGATTATTACAGTTCTACTTTGTTCAATACACTGAACTTATACATAGGAGCTTGATTTCTGTGACACAACAATATGTGAAGCCAGAAGGGTTGAAATCATCACTGGGATAACAAAGAAGCTGGGCCTGAATGCTCAACGTAGATTAGGAAGGCAAAATAAAAATTTATTTATCATTTGGCCAATTCAATAACATTTCTCAAATCATATGTTATGAAAAGAAGCAAGATTCAATGAGATGTTATAAAATGACTTCAGATTTTTTAAACAAAGAATGTGAAAACATTGCAGGAAACAATATGATAGTGAAGAGATTAGTGGGGAGTTAGAATTCGTTCTTCCCACATAAGCCCCAGAAGTCCAGCAGTGTGGACTCGTGTCTCTTTGATGACCTGATGGGAAATATAGGGCCAAGCAATCTCCGGGACTCTGGCTCAGCCCTCCTGGATTCCATGGCCCTGGGGACACTCACACCTGTGTCACTTCTCTTTCTCCTGAGGAACACTGCTGGAAACTTCAACCTTACAAAGAAGGTGTACCGTTCCTTAAAATTGGGTAACTGTATTTTGAATCCTGGGAAAACTGAAATTAATAAGGAGGTGATAAAGAAAATTAAATGCATAGTATTAATGCTTGCCTGTTAAATTTAGAATAATGCATGTGTGTGAATGACCTAAAAATCTGTAATATTTAAGATACTTTCACATAGTTGTCTTGTAATTTTAAGTTAAGACATCTAACAGAATACTAATTCTTAGGGATCCCTGGGTGGCGCAGCGGTTTGGCGCCTGCCTTTGGCCCAGGGCGCGATCCTGGAGACCCAGGATCGAATCCCACGTCAGGCTCCCGGTGCATGGAGCCTGCTTCTCCCTCTGCCTGTGTCTCCGCCTCTCTCTCTCTCTGTGTGACTATCATAAATTAAAAAAAAAAAAAAAAAAAAAAAAAAAAAAAAAAAAAAAAAAGAATACTAATTCTTAGACAACACTAGAATATTGAAGAGAACTTGGAGTTGCCATATAAACTTATTTAAATTTGTTAAATTTATATAAGCCATTTTTTTGTATGGCAAGGTTTTGTTTATTAAGGCTAGATATTTCCCCAGTAGCCGTTTAAAGTGCTTACAAGAAAATAAAATACAATAAAGTATTTTTGTATGTGTTTTTATGTTTTACATTTTAAAAAAATTTAATTGTTTTACATATTTTAAGACAGTGCATTAACTGAGTTTATAATTACAAATGGCACTGTTTGCTTCAGGAAATTTAGCCTAACTCAGCATTAATGAATTAATAATCACAAACATAGTTACTTCTTTCATACAAAAGTCATAACAAGATTTGTAGATCAAAGAAAAAAAGACTTATAGATTGAATTTAACTAGGTTTTCAATTTGTAATTTAATATGACAAATATTAACTTAAAACCCACTTAAGTAAATCATCATTGCTTTGTGCAAAGAATTCCCTAAGGGAACTAAGGAACTCTAGTGACAAAAATAAAAAAAATTTTGGTAGCTTTCATCTAAATTCAGTGGCTTTAGGAGTTCATCCCCAAACATCTGGAATAGCCAGGTTGTAGTAGAGGCTCTGGAGTACTTCAGATTAGTACCTAGTTTATGTTTTGAGAGTCTCAACCCTGAAAATTTGGGAAAGGGATTTATTGAAGTATAGTTGACACACATTTCAGGTGTGCAACGTAGTGATTCAACATCTTTATATATTATGCTGTGCTCATTGCAAGTGTAGCTACCACCTGTCACCACACAATGCTATTATAACTCTGACTTTATTGCCCTATGCTATGCCTTTCATCCTCGTGACTTACTCATTCCAAATCTGGTAGCCTGTATTTCCCACTCCCTTTCACCCATTTTGCCCTTCCCCCAACCTCCCTTCCCTCTGGCAACCATCAATTTGTTCTCTGTCTTTACTTTGTGCTTCTGTTGCTGCTTTTTGTTTGTTTATTTTTGGGGTTCCGCATACAAGTAAAATCATATGGTATTTGTGTTTCTTGTTCTGACCTATTTCACTTAGCTTAGTAAGTATTTTTTTTTAATTTTTATTTATTTATGACAGTCACAGAGAGAGAGAGAGAGGCAGAGACACAGGCAGAGGGAGAAGCAGACTCCATGCACCGGGAGCCCGACGTGGGACTCGATCCCGGGTCTCCAGGATCGCGCCCTGGGCCAAAGGCAGGCGCCAAACCGCTGCGCCACCCAGGGATCCCAGTTTTTTTTTTTTTTAACAGATGTTGTATCATAACCAAAGAGTCCAGACATCATATGGAAAGGGACACACCTGTTCTTTGCTAGGAGCACTCTGAAGGTAACTGATGCTCCAAGGACTCAGGTACACCACTCCCCAGAGGATGATATAAATGAAGCAAAGTAGAATTACTACACTGTTGCTGACTTTGGGGTAGTAGTCATCAATAACAGGGTTTTTTCTACCTTCAAATAGTATTGTCATTCTATTAGCCAATGTTTTGAAAGAAATTTTTAAAACAACAAACTGATACCTGATATCTGTAATGTTGGTATCTGGCCTTCTGATATTACAGTGTTTACAACCTATTGATAAGAAAACCTTTGAATCTGAATTATCTTTACAATGAAAATTTTTTAGACTGAATTCTTAAGGAAATTTAAATACTTCTCTGTAGAGGAATCCAAGATTATCAAATCCCTGGAGGTATTGAGATGTCATTTGATCTTTGCATCTATTTAATCGGACTTTTATGGGTCAGGAAGGCAAAATAAAAATTTATTTCTTATTTGGCCAATTCAATAGAATGTCTCAAATGTATCAATTTTTGTTATTTCTCTTTGTAGTGGCTGATAGTTGTCTGAAGGAGAGCTATAATGGTATATAGGAAAGGGACTTGCTCTGGACTTAGAGATTCTAGCCTGAGTTCACGCCTGCTTCTGCCACATACACTTGTGGCTTTGTAAAGTCACTTAACTTGTGACAAATTTAGTTCTTGCCTCAGTGTCATGCTCCATGATGTAAGTAAAGATCAAGTTACAGAGAATGAATAGATTTCTAGACACTGTACAATTTTGACTATTTTGCTCATTTTCTCCCTTTTCTGCCAGTGTTTTCAGAACATATTACCAAGTGTAGGTCTTCTTTAGACAAATGTCTGTTCATGTTTTTCTGCCCATTTCATGACTGGATTGTTTATTTCTTGGGTGTTGAGTTTGATAAGTTCTTTGAGTGAAATAAGCCAATGAGAGAAAGACAATTATCATATGGTTTCACTCATGTGTGGAATATAAGAAATAGTGAAAGGGACTATAAGGGAAAGGAGGAAGGAAACTGAGTGGGGGAAAAATTAGACGAAGACAAGCCATAAGAAACTCCTAACTCTGGTAAACAAACAAAGGATTGAAGAAGGAGAGGTGGGTGGGGGATGCGGTAACTGGGTGATGGACATTAAGGAGGCACATGATGAGATGAGCACTGGGTGTTATACTATATGTTGGCAAATTGATTTTAAATAAAATATTAAAAAAATTTTAAAAAGAATATGTTACCAAGCCTCTGAATATCTCTTTCTTGCCCACTTCTGGAAGTAGGCCTCTGAGCCAAAAATCCCATTCAGAGAACACCACAAAGCTATGATTAACTAATTTCATCTTTGCCTTTAATACACTAATGGACAGGTTTCTTTTCACTTTCACTAATAAGATATCTGGAATAGAAGATATGAAGGTGCTGCTAACTATTGATTCTATTCTAACTATTGTGAAGGTGGAGACTTTTTGTCTCATTCATTGTTCATCTCTCTTTTGCATTAAATCTACAAGGAAATAAGCCAATACAATTTAGTCCCCGACTCCCAGTGTAACAGCCATAGAAGAGAGGGACCAGTGAAAAGCTAGTTTTGCTCCGATGACAAAGGTTGGGAGAGATGCAGCAAAAAGTCTGAGCTTGAGACACAAAGGGGTTGGCATACCTTGGGATTGCCCCATCCCATCATTTGACCCAAGACCAAGCTACCTTATTCCTTTAGCTTTCCCTGGAGTGGAAAAAAATGGCAACCCTCCTATGCAAATCATGATTAGAAGAAGCATTATGGTCACCTCCCCCATAAGCCACATCTTCCTGGAGGGGACACAAACCCCATCAAAGAGAGCTGAGAACCAAGAAATGAAGCTCTGACAACAGGGGCCATCTGCTTTTCTGTTCTTGTTTGTTTTTTTTTAATTTTTATTTATTTATGATAGTCACATAGAGAGAGAGAGAGAGGCAGAGACATAGGCAGAGGGAGAAGCAGGCTCCATGCACCGGGAGCCCGACGTGGGATTTGATCCCGGGTCTCCAGGATCGCATCCTGGGCCAAAGGCAGGCGCTAAACCACTGCGCCACCCAGGGATCCCTCTGTTCTTGTTTTTTGCTTGTGTGTATCTTTGTTTTTGTTCATTGACACAATAAATGACTATGATTTTTTCCCTAAGTGCCTGATGTTAAAGAAGTCTCCATGTGGGGGAAACATGAAGGTGGGCTTAGGAGGACTGAACAGGCTATAAATAATTAACAGTGTCCAAAAAACCACAATGCCATCTGATGGTGATAGGAGAAAACAGACCCCTGGTGACTAATGCATTGAGAGTATAAGGGTTAATGAGTAAACCACACGTGTTCAGAACTGGGACACTGCAGTCACCATCTGCCTCAGAACACCTGTGTCAGTAACAAACCCAAGTAACATTTTTCTTTTCCTGCTACCTTATTGGACATTAACCCATCAAAAATGTTTTGTCTCTTTTTAGGTGAAAAAATTGAGGCAAAAGGAGAATAAATGGTGCCCCCAAAGTCATGTGATAAAGTAATTCAGCCTTAACAAGAAACCAAACATTCTGTCTCCCAGATTTGTGTGTTACTAGAATGCTTGATAAGTTAACACCTCTCATTATATCACTGGTTTTTAACATCAGGTGGGTTCTTTTTTGTTTTTAAAGATTTTATTATTCATTTGACAGAGAGAGAGAGGAAGCACAGGCAGAAGTGGCAGGCAGGGGGAATGGGAGAAGCAGGCTAGATGAATGCAGGACTCGATCCCAGGACCCTGACATCATGACCTGAACAGAAGGCAGTAGCTTAATCTACTGAGCCACCCAGGCGCCCCATCAGGTGGGTTCTGAAGATCATTACTTTTTTTTTTTTTTTTTTTTGCCATTTTTGTGCTATGGTAAAATCCACATCACACCAAATTTCCCATTTTAACCATTTTTAAGTGTACAGTTCAGTGGCATTAAGTACAATCACACTGTTGTGCAACCATCACCGACATCTATAGAACCAGCTGAAACTCTTGCCCAAGAAACAGTAACTTCCCATCTTCTCCTCCCTCCAGGCAGCCTTGGCAGCCGGTGCTGAATGCTATTTTACAGGAAGGGGGAAAAAAAAGTTGAGCATAGTTTACAGCCGAACATTGTAATTAGATACAGGAGGCAGGAGGGAGGGGGTGGAGGTAGACATAAATTCGGAACTGACTACATGTAGGAGACTGTGACTGTGCTGTGTGTGTGTGCGTGTGCGTGTGCGTGTGCGTGTGTGTGTGTGTCTTTAAACGATGCTCCACCTCCCAGCCCGCCTCCTCGCAGTTTGCCACAGGGTTTTGCAGTCTCCTGATTTCCTCATGCCCCCAGGAGCCCGCATGGGCAATCTTCTTTGTAGTTTCAGAAGGTTTGTTGCCCTGAAGGTCGCACTCTGAGTTGAGGAGTGCAAAAATAACCCCTTGTTTTGCCTTCCAAAGATCTGCCCCAAAGATAAGCTGTTGCTCTTCTGGAAAGCCTGACTGGTAGGATTCCTTCAGGGGTTCAGCCCAAAGTGCTTCCTTTCGTCCCCTCACCAGCTTCACTCACGATCAGAGCTTGCCCAGGACCTCTGGAGGAAAACCTGCTGGATTCCATCATCTCGCCCACAAATGGCTAATCCTGGAGGTGGTGCTGTTTGCAATGGGAATCTGCACAACCACGAGAAACAGAGTGACGGCTCACCAAGTGGAAACTGCGCGAAGAACGGGATAGTGAAAGAAGCCCAGGTAAGAGGCCAGGGCTCTGAACCACTTGGACAGTCCCTCTTTCTCTCTGATGCTGGTTGAGGCTGCCTGAACTGAGAGTCCTTTCCATGCAGGCTTTTAGGGGTTTTGACACTTCAGCTAATTACAAATGCCTGGCTACGAAAAAGTTGAAGTGTGGCTTAAGGGGGAGAACGTCTTCGCTGTACCAGAGCCTTCAACTCCCCGCAGCGCCAACAGACCCGCTGGACTCCTGCTTTCTGGTGGGCATTTGAGAGGGCACAGTGCTGAGTGCTCGGACTCGGCTGACTTTCGGTGCATCAGACACTCGCAGCGGGCTGCTCTCATCAGGCTGCAGCAGGGAAAGAGGGGTGATAGTGGCTGTGCTGAGGTGACATGGTGGGGGCCGCATTTAGCCCCCCTCCCCCAGGAGAAATGCCTCTCTGGCTGAAAGGCGAATTCTTTGTAGTGTTTAGTGGAGCATTGTCATGGCTTACAGCTTGATTTGGGGCCAGAGTCCTTCTTTGAAACGACATCACAGGCATTCCTTTCTGAGACACTTCAGAAAGTGTGGCTTATTGTTGCACAGTGCACACAGGAACTCAACAGGCCTTTCATTGTTTTCCCATTTGATACTTTTTGCCTCACTTGGCTCTGACAGAATGTTTGATGGGGATGTGCTGAGGAGGAGGAGGAGGAGGAGGAGGAACTTCAGAAATGCTGTCAGTGTATTCAAAGAGGGAGCCCCGGTGTACAAGGCACCTGTGAAAAGGCAGCGCCCTCCTCGCATAATGCCCTCTGCTAAAGCAGCAGGGATGAGCTCACCTGCTTCAGGAGCAAATTAGCATAGCCAAACAGGTAGCTTCACTCTTGGGAAATGAGGAGCTGGGCAGGGAACCCATGCAGTCCTGCATTACATATCCACCCCATAGGAACCAGCATCCACCCAGGGAAAAAGTTAGATTGTTTTAAGATCACCGGACAGGCCGAGCTGGCTGGGGGCCAGTCCACCATTCAGTGAATTAAATTCGTGCTCCCAGTTGGAAGAAATGGGTGGGGAGGGACACTCTGGAGCCCGGGGTGTGTGTGAAAAGGCTATGGTCCCAAAATGTGTTCCCCTCTTGACAGTAGGCGTTATGCTAAGCTTGGAAGCTTCCATCAAAAACCTCAGGCCTGGCCTCTCCCAGCTGAGCATCTGAAACCTACCACAATATGAAGAGAAAACATTCGACTCCTATCTTTCCCGTGAGGACAATCCTAATAATATCCACCATCTATTTGTCAGTAAGTGTTGATTTAGACTGCTAACCACCCAAGATGCTCCTGGCCCTTGAAATGCTGGAAACACTGGCCACACACCTGTTCACCCTCTTAACCAGTCTGACCCTGAGGCCTGTCAAGGAGCAGAAAAGGCCTTCAAAGTTCTTCTGTCTCTTTTACTTTATCTTGGTTTTGTAACCACCTTCTAGTCTCTGAGGTTGGAAAGTTAGCTCAATGGTTACAACCACCCCTAAGTAAGGATGAAACTCAAGATCCAAAAAATCCATTACTAAGTGCTCTTGTAAAACGGAAAATGTCCTTGAGCATCAAGGCCTCTGTTAGAGCAGCAGGAAATAAGAGGGCTACCGTTGCCTCTTCCAACAGCTCGCTCTGAAGGACTGTCCAGAACCTGTTTAGTTCAGATATATTTAGGTGTAACTAAATTGAAATTGGCTTCCACTGAAAGCTTCAGTTATGACTCGAAAAATATTTTCCAGAAAGAATAAACCGTGCTGAGCTTTTGGTGAGTAAGGCAGACAAGGGCCTGTTTTTCCCTCGTGGGTGATGTAGTCATCCTTAATGCATGATTGTGCATCACTAGGGTCAGTACATTTTGCTTTGGAGATCTTTAACCAACAGGTCTTAACCAAAAATCTTGCCACTTGCCAAGAGCAGTTCATAAAGGCTGACAGATATCCTGGGCCAGTAGTCCTCCCAACACGGTTCTGCCAGGCTCACGGTCCTATGAAGCAAGATGGAAGGTTCTCCCAGCTTCTCTCAATATCCTGTCATGCTTTCTCTTCTTGCTTCTTTGCAATCATACAACAATATCTCTGTTTCTTTTGTGTGTCATGGGACCCTGTAAGACTCGGAACAAAGGGTTCCTTGGCATAAAAAGGAATATGAAAATCACTGTGAGGAATCTCTCCGGAACCCACCTTCTCTTTGTTCTGGTGTAGTCTGGTTTCGACAGCCTAACACGAGTCCATCTCACTACCTCAGTGTCCAGTTTAGCCAGGGAGCAGAATCCTTCTGTGTGGATGATTTCTAGTTCCTTTCTGGAGTTTTTTTTTTTTTTTTTTTTTTTGGAGCTCCACCTTATTGTGTGCCGTCTTCTCTTTAAACCCCATATGACCCAAGGATGCACTAATTCTTGGTTTTCATCACTGATTACTTTTATTTGTTCACTTGTAATATGTCATCCTACCTCTTACTTCTGACAGACAGTGCCTCAGTAACAGAACACTCTTGTCTAAAGCATTTGTTCTCCTTCTTCATGAGCATATCCATATAAATGTTGGAAGGGCCCTTAATATCTTAATTCAAACTTGATATTTCCTATTGATTACTTAATCCCTGTAAAATTAATTGGGAATTACTACTCACATAATTGCTTTTTTACTCCCACTCATTATGTCTGACCTGGCCATACATTCATATTAAGAAAGCCTGAGGCTCGGGAGGTAGTCCTTGTGTCTTCATTGTTCTGAGTACTGCATCGCCTTCAAGTTATTTTTTTATGGGGTGGGGTCTGCATTTTTCCCTCATTACACTGATCCTATAGAATCAAGGAAAACTGTTGAACTTTTCTCTAACCATTCCTTTCCTATAAAACAAAAATATCCTGCAATTAGTTATTCTAATTCACTGAGTTCTTGACCTTGAATGTTATACTTTAAAACTGTAGTATAGACAGCCCTGAGAGGTAGTCACTCATCCCACCATCTATTCACTCACACATTAATATTTATTAAGAATCTGTTGTCCTTTGGACATATAAAGATGTACAAAAAGTGACAATTTAGCTATTAGGAGAAAGTTAAAATTTAATAATAAATACATTAAGTTAAATGATGGTACAGGACAAGAGCTGTCATAAAGCAATTATGAGTGAAGGACAAATGAGTGGTACAGATATTAAATATCAGAAGTTCAGAGAGGAGGACGATAATAGCATGTATCAGTGGGTGTGCTACGTATCAGGACTTAGCTAAACACTTTATGTAGAGACCTCCTGTACCCTCATTACAGCCCCATGAAGTGGTAGCATCATGCTCAATTTACAGGGGAAGAAACACAAGAGATTAAGGAACCTGTGCAGAATTATAAGCAGCATAGCCAGGGTTTGAACTGAAATTCATATTGCTCCAAAGCCAGTTCCCTTTCTACTACATTCTAAGAAACCTCAGGTTGGGGTGGCCAGTGATGGCTTTGTAGAGCAAGGAGGACTCATACTGAATCCGGAGACACTTGAAATGGTAGAACAAATGGGGAGTTTATTCCTGGGGGCTGAATGAGAGAAAGAAGGGAGAGGAGCCCCAGAAATGAATGTAAGCGTTTCTAGGTGAGGGCATGGGAGCATAGGTCACAGAGCATTCTAGAAAGGAAGAGGGGTAAAAGCAAAGGCCCTGAGGCATGATGGAGTGTGGAACATTTGAGAAACTTCTCTCAATTTAGTGAGGCTTCAGCATAAGAGGGAGAGGGAATGCCATGCTCAGGTGGTACTCGGTAAATGCTACATGAACGGGAAAGATTAAGCAGATTCATGAAAATCCTTCCTAGCTCTCTAACCATTGAATATGAGCTTCTGTACTCCTCACTTTTTCATATCCTTCTGTAGCCCACAATGTCCTGGTACATCTGCTTTTCTGTTACAATATAAACTCTAGACAGTGAGAACCATGACTTACAGTTTAATTGCACACAGTGGTAGCTGCCTGCCAGGCCCTTGTCAATATTTATGTCTGTTGGGCCCATCTAGGCTGCACACTGCTTGAAACGGAGGTCAATAATCTCACCAATTATTAAAAGAACTCATAAACTACAAGTCTTGGAGATCTCTTGCAACTGCTCTGAATGTTCATCCACTCTTGTCTTCCACGATCATTCTCTAGTACCTTTTGTTTTTTGTTTCTCATTTCCTTTAACAAATCCTCAATGTGACACCATGATCTCCTTAAACAGTCTCATTTCTTCATGGGCTCATCGTTCTAAAGCATTCCCACATGTCAGGTATTGCATCTATTCAGATAGGAATATTCTGACTCCATTTATAGTAGCTCACCAATTTGGCAGACAAGTAAATAAGTAATTATAATATTTAATGACAAGTTCTATAATAGATGTTGCAGTTATCTATTTCTGTGTAACAACAATGCCAACTACCCAAAATTCAATAGTTTTAAACAACTGCTGATGATTTCTGTGGGCTAAGAATTCAGGCAGGCTTGGTGTGGGGATGGTTGTCTGTGCTTCATGCTTCATATGATGTTTAATGAACATCCAATATGGACCCACTGAGACCTTGGAACTGGCTGTTGTCTGGGGAATCTTTTGTCTCCACAAGTATACCCTCTCCATGTGGTCTTTCAGTATCAACAGAGTAGTTCAAATTTCTTTACATGAAGGCTGGCTTCCAAGAGAGTGAAAATGCAAACTGCACGTCCTCTTAAGGCTTAGGTTCATGCTTACTTCTACCACATTCTATTGTCACAAGGCCAGCCCAGATCCAAGGGGAAGGGAAATGGGCTCTGCTTCTTAATGGGGTGAGCTTGCAAAGTCACATTGCAGAAGGTTGTGAGGGATTGGAGGAATTATTGTGACCATCCTTGGAAACAATCCATCATAGCAGAGATCTATGAACCATATTTGGGAATACAGAGGAGTGGGCATCCTACCCAGGGTAGGAATGCAAAGAAGTCACTCTTGGCCTGACTCTGAAAGGCAGAGTAGCCAGGCACACAGTCATGGGAAGGCATTCTAACAGAAGGAAATATTCTTAGAAAGATACAAAACATTAAGACATGATGTGTTTGGTCATTGGAGATTGGGTAAATGGAACTAAGTTTAAAATGTTTAATGCAGGTAAATAGGTAATAAGCTTGTAAAAGTAGGTGGGATAAGATCATAAAATATCTTTGTCTTAGTTTAGGTTCCCCAAGAAATAGACTCAGACATAAGGATTTGAGCGCAAGAATTTTATTTGGGAGGTGAACTCAGGAATTAGGGGAAGGGTAAAGTGAGACATGGAAGAAAAGGAAGTCAATACATTCATGAACAGGTTATCTCTGTTGGTAACTAGGGCTCATATTTGGGGAGGGGGGGTAACTTGATGATGGTGTAGAGTATGCCTCAAAGTTGTCCCAACTAAGTCACAAGAAAAAAAGAGGTATATGTCACCTAACTCCTGTCCATCGACAGGAGGGATTCTCCCAGGAACATTAACCACAGAGCATTTCTAGCCTGACTACATATGGCTAAAGAAAGCCCTCAAACTAAGCTATCAGTGCTTACTGCAAGAAATCATCAGAATGCAAGGGGATCCAGATATAGCAACAGAAGTGTATAGTCACATATATTTGTAATGAGGGACCTTTGAAAAGAGGATCACCTTCAGATGTGGTTTTCTCAGGCTGTGTGGGTTTTATCTCTGGTGACTTTTAGAACATGGCTAATGGATTATATTTGGCCTAATGGACTAATCATCATGGATGATTAGATTATGCTATTAAGCAACATAAACAGAACCTCCTACTGTGGCTGGCAAGAGAGAAAACAAGAGAAGTATTGTCAGTGTTGAATATCATTGTCATGATTTTCTCCCTTTGCACTCAAAGAAAGTGAAAAAGTAGAAACTATGAAGAAAAATTTAGTGGATTTTACTACATAAGGAAAAACTAAAACTCTATGGGAAAAGATATAAAGAAAATGAATAAAAATCAATTGGAAAGTATAATTGAAGTAAAACCCCATTTACACTAACATCAGAAATGTTGTACTTGGGAATAGATGTAAAAAGTGAAAATCAATTTGAATTGAAAATCAGTTTTGAAGAGCAGCATTTAAATGCTGCTGAGAGACATAAAAGAAAACTGGAATAAGTGGAAAGTCATACAATCTTCATGGATAGGAAGACTCGATGAAAAAAATGTTAATTCTGCCTAAATTAATCCATAAATTTCATGTGAGCCCAATAAATGAAACAACATATTTTTTGAACCAGATGAATGACTTTTAAAATTTTGTGGAAAAATTAACAAGCAAGAATAAACAGCAAGTTTATGAAAAAGAATGACATTGAGAAGGAACCAGGACTACCAACTAACAAACCACGTTATGCAGTACAAGAATTAAAGTGTTTTTATACCAGCACAGGAAACACATAGATAAATATTATATTTAATTCTTAAAATCAGTCCATAATTGTGCTAAAAATATACATTTTTAATAATATTTGCCTGTAGAAACTATAACTATATTACACAGGAACCATAAAAGAAGAGGTTGAAAATTTGACTACATAAAAAGTATTTCTGCGTGGCAACAGAACAAAAATAGCATCATAAAATAAGCAGAAGGCAAATTACAGACTGAGAAAAATGTTTGCATTCATGTCATGAAATGCAAATTTCTTAATATGTAAAAAACCTTTAGAAACCAATACAGAACATACAAAACCAAAGCAAAAAAAAAAAAAAAAATAGGCCAAGATATGAAGAAAGTCCAAATGGAAATACAAAAGGTAAGAAATGGGAAGAGAAGAGCAGGGAAGTAAGGAACAGAAAGTAAAGGAATATGCTAGAATAAGTTTCCATGAGAAGGGAAAGAAAAGATGTTTTTTCATGTTGTGTCTATAAGGTACAAAAGCAAGTTGAAACTTAGTTGGAATAATCTAATTATTTTTATCACTTTGATAATAATAGTAAGGCTAATAAATAATATTATTGGTAACTGCTCCCTTCCAGGTACTTTTATAAAATTTGCCTCATTTAATTTTCATAATAATACTGCAAAATGGATTTTATGATCTGTGTTTGTATGGATGAGGAAATTGAGACTCTGAGAACACAAGTGACTTCCCAAGGTCACACAACTAGAAGTAAACTGGAACATAAACTCTAGATCATACCTTAGCCAATTTCTTTTTACTCCAACATGTTGCCCCAGACCCCACAGTATTATCTGCTTTACATAAAAATAAGCCTAGAAGCCTTTACTTTAAGAACTGAAAATAATTCCAGTTGCATAAGTTACCAAAGAAAAGGAAGAGGCTTATGCTTTCATTGTGACCACAAATATTCTAGAATACCATGCTCCCACTCCTAATACATATTGGCCAGTAGTTAAGAATCTTGGGAGGTAATCAAGAAAATAATAATTATGATAATCCCCAAATATTTCTTTAAATATTTATTTATTTTTATTTATTTATTTATTTATTTATTTATTTATTTATTTATTTGAGTTCAGTTTGCCAACATATAGCATAACACCCAGTGCTCATCCTGCCAAGTGCTCCCCTTAGTGCCCATCACCCAGTCACCCCAACCCCCCGCCCACTTCCCCTTCCACTACCCCTTGTTCATTTCCCAGAGTTAGGTGTCTCTCATGTTTTGTCACCCTCACTGATATTTTCACTCATTTTCTCTCCTTTCCCTTGATTCCCTTTCACTAATTTTTATATTCCCCAAATGAATGAGACCATATAATGTTTGTCCTTCTCCGATTGACTTATTTCACTCAGCATAATACCCTCCAGTTCCATCCACGTCGAAGCAAATGGTGGGTATTTGTCGTTTCTAATGGCTGAGTAATACTCCATTGTATACATAGACCACATCTTTATCCATTCATCTTTCAATGGACACCGAGGCTCCTTCCACAGTGTGGCTATTGTGGACATTGCTGCTATAAACATCGGGGTGCAGGTATCCCAGCATTTCACTGCATCTGTATCTTTGGGGTAAATCCCCAGCAGTGCAATTGCTGGGTCGTAGGGCAGGTCTATTTTTAACTCTTTGAGGAACCTCCACACAGTTTTCCAGAGTGGCTGCACCAGTTCACATTCCCACCAACACTGCAAGAGGGTTCCCCCTTCTCCACATCCACTCCAACATTTGTTGTTTCCTGTCTTGTTATTTTTCCCCATTCTCACTGGTGTGAGGTGGGATCTCATTGTGGTTTTGATTTGTATTTCCCTGATGGCCAGTGATGCGGAGCATTTTCTCATGTGCTTGTTGGCCATGTCTATGTCTTCCTCTGTGAAATTTCTGTTCATGTCTTTTGCCCATTTCATGATTGGATTGTTTATTTGTTGTTGAGTTTAATAAGTTCTTTATAGATCTTGGATACTAGCCCTTTATCTGATAGGTCATTTGCAAATACCTTCTCCCATTCTGTAGGTTGTCTTTTAGTTTTGTGGACTGTTTCTTTTGCTGTGCAGAAGCTTTTTTTCTTGATGAGTCCCAATAATTCATTTTTCCTTTTGTTTCCCTTGCCTTTGTGGATGTATCTTGCAAGAAGTTGCTGTGGCCAAGTTCAAAAAGGGTGTTTCCTGTGTTCCCCTCTAGGATTTTGATGGATTCTTGTCTCACATTTAGATCCTTCATCCATTTTGAGTGTATCTTTGTGTATGGTGTAAGAGAATGGTCTAGTTTCCTTCTTCTGCATGTGGCTGTCCAATGTTCCCAGCACCATTTATTGAAGAGACTGTCTTTTTCCAGTGGATAGTCTTCCCTGCTTTGTCAAATACTAGTTGACCATAAAATTGATGGTTAAAGTCCATTTCTGGATTCTCTATTTTGTTCCATTGATCTATGTGTCTGTTTTTGTGCCAGTACCACACTGTCTTGATGATCACAGCTTTGTAGTACAACCTGAAATCTGGCATTGTGATGCCCCCAGCTCTGGTTTTCTTTTTTAATATTCCCCTGGCTATTGGGGGCCTTTTCTGATTCCACACAAATCTTAAGATGATTTGTTCCAACTCTCTGAAGAAAGTCCATGGTATTTTTGATAGGGGTTGCATTGAATGTATAAATTGCACTGGGTAGCACTGACATTTTCACAATATTAATTCTTCCAACCCATGAGCATGGAATATTTTTCCATCTCTTTGTGTCTTCCTCAATTTCTTTCAGAAGTGTTCTGTAGTTTTTAGGGTATAGATCCTTTACCTCTTTTTTTTTTTTTTTAAGATTTTATTTATTTATTTATTCATGAAAGACTGGGAGACAGAGAGCGCCAGAGACAAAGGCAGAGGGAGAAGCAGGCTCCATGCACCGGTAGCCTGATGTGGGATTCGATCCCGGGTCTCCAGGATCGCGCCCTGGGCCAAAGGCAGGCGCCAAACCGCTGCGCCACCCATGGATCCGATCCTTTACCTCTTTGGTTAGGTTTATTCCTAGGTATCTTTTGCTTTTGGGTGCAATTGTAAATGGGATTGACTCCGTAATTTCTCTTCTGTCTCATTGTTAGTGTATAGGAATGCCACTGATTTCTGGGCATTGATTTTTGTATCCGGCCACACTGCCGAACTGCTGTATGAGTTCTGTATTGAGTCTTTCTAAATGCCAGGCATCCTAAGTGCTTTGGATTCATCATCTCATGACATTCCTCTAAGGTATATACTATTACTATCAGACCTATTTTATTATTTTATTTTATTTTATTTTATTTTTTAAGATTTTAAAAATTTACTTATTTGAGAGAGAGAGAGAGAGCATGGGATTGGGGGAGCAGAGAAGGGCAGAGGGGAAGGGAAGGGACAAGCAGACTGCGCTGAGCCTAGAGCCTGCAAGGAGTCTATTCCATGATCCTGAGACTATGATCTGAGCTGAGATCAAGAGTTGGGTGCTTAACTAACTGAGCCACCCAGGTTCCCCTATCAGACCCATTTTAGAGGTCTGATAGAGGAAACAAAGTTTAAGTTAACTATGGTCATCAACTCATAAGTATCAATTCTGGTTTTTGAAACTAAGTTTGTCCAATTCTAGAACCGAAGTCCTTAGTCTACAGTGTTTCTCTAACTATAAGATATTAATAGAAATGGAATTCATACCTCCTCCCACAGCCAAGGGGCAAACTGACCTCAGCCTTGAAGGGCCAAGTCAGTGTGGGTTAAAGGTATTGTGAATTGTTTTTGCTTGATTTCCTTATTGTTTTTGATTAAAATTTAGCTTAGTTCCAAACTGTCACATACCAGAGCTTTCAATGTGCAATATAGTCCACTCATGGACACACTACATCAATGCACTGGCCACCCTCCACCCCACTCTTCACTTTAAACAACTCTGGATTTAAAGAAAATTGGCCTATGTAACTCTAAGTCATATGGACTCAGACTGAGCCCCAGATGGAGCTCTGGAGATAATTTAGTTTTCAGAAGTGTTCTCCAAGGGCACATGACCACCCTGAATAGACAGTTTACTTAACACAGGATTTCCTGGTAATAGTGACATCTTGGACATGTGATATGATAGATGGAGGATACTTGCAAATTCTTTAGGGTATTTCCCATTGAGAGATGGAATCTATTCCACTCCCTTTGAATCCAGGTTAGACCCAATGACTTACTTGGCCAATAGCATAAGACAGAGGGAAAAATCTGGAATTTCTGAGATTAAGTTACAAGAAGCCTTGTGGCTTGAACCCAGTCCTCTTAGAACACTCACTCTTGGAATCCAGCCACCATTCTTGGGGAAAGCCTAAGCATCCCAAAGAGTAGCCCATGTAGAAAGAAACCAAGTCTCCTTGCTATGCCCTGGCTAAGATGCAGCACCAGCTTGTAGTTCATGTGAGTAAGCTATCTTGGAAGTGGGTCCTCCAGCCCCAGTGCCTGTCTGCTCCCTACTGATACTTCATGCAGTATAGCTGTGTCGTCCCCACTGAGCCCTGCTCAATTATCGATTGCTGAGCAAACAAATATGTTTCAACTGTGGTGATGGTTTGTTAAGCAGCAGTAGATAAATGAGCATGTGGATATTCTATATCTTTAAAATACCTAGAAAAATCACTCTGTAATCTTACTTAATAACCATTTTCAGAGCTGCTAATTGCATCTTGAGGGAAGAGTTTGTTTGGGCCACCCATTTGCATCCATTCGGTGGCAAGGATGTCTTTCCTGAAGCTGTACACTTGTACGCTTGTTTTGCTTGTGTTTTGAAATAAGGACTGTACACTTTAAGTGTCTGGTGGGTATAGCCCAATACCAAATACAATAAACTCAAATATCACCAGTGCAAAAGCATAATCATTTGAACGCTGCCAAGTCTGATGTGTAATTATTCAACCTAAGGAGGCCTGTAATTTACTGCATTATCTATGAAGAAAGAGCTGACTCAGGAGCATGTGTGTGTTCAGGTGCAGATGTTTTTATTAATTAAAAGAATACATGTTTTAAATTAAATATATTTAATATCTGCCAATTAAATACTAATTTTATCTATTTGTTAAAGTTTCCTTTAACAACTTTCCCTTTGGAAATACTGCTAGAGATATTGATATTAATCTAATTAATTGCAAGAAATAAACTCCATTTATTTTTAAATACTTAATCTTTTTACTAAGTATAATCACATTTGTCTCAGTAGGCCTGAATTAATGTAGTTTATCTGGAATTCTGTAGTATACAAAACTATAAATTCATGTGAGAAGGAGCTGCCGCCACCAAATTAGAAACAGATTAAAAGGTTAGATTAACCATTTGAAAACAACAACAACACTGTAAACATAGCTCTGATAAGTATTCAGATTTTTTCTCTGCAATCTACTTTATCCATCACACTGCCAATCTGAATATTGCTGCCTCGAGAGTTTTACTGTATTGGTTGACAGAATGTATGATTTTCAAAAGAAGCTGGAAATCCAAATGGGGTGGGAAGAGATGTGGGGAAGAAAAATATCCTGATTTTTAAGCATTAGCATCTAATCTTTAAAAATTCAAATAGTACAGATTTCAGGGAAACATTGCTTCCAGCCACAAATCTGTAACCTCTGAGCTATAATAAGTAAATAGGATGAGAAAACTAAGAGGTCATTAATTCAGTGCTCTTTTTTCATACATATTAGGGAAAATGAAATGGCTCAGGGAATTTGGCTCCTCTTAATTTAGACTTTATATTTTTAAAAAGCAATAGATGAGTTTCACATCTTCATTTTCATGAGTTACTACATTGACACTAGATCTTGGGATGTGCAAGTTTGAGGAACAATTATGACCAACCACACATATTCCTGACCAAACATTAGGTCCCAAAGTGTTTATAGAAATGTCAGAGAACTGACAATATTTTACTGGTCAAATCTCATCTCTCAGGCTTTATAGGAAATGACACACAAACTTGTTTTTTAAAAGATTTTATTTTTTCATGAGAGAGAGAGAGAGAGAGAGAGGCAGAGACACAGGCAGAGGGAGAAGCAGCTCCACGCAGGGAGCCTGACGTGGAACTCAATCTCTGGTCTCCAGGATCAGACCCTGGGCTGAAGGCAGCGCTAAGCTGCTGAGCCACCAGGGCTGCCCCAAACTTTTCATTAGACAATGCAATCGTAAGTCCTGGTCACTATTATTGTTCTCTAGATATGATATAACTGGGCCTTCAAAAGTTGCACAAGAAAAAGTCTATATGCAAGTCATGATTATCCTCATAGCTACAAGTTATACCTGACTGTTCTTTCTCTGCCATGTGGGGCTTAGCCTTTTGGAAATCAAAATTCCTCTTGTGAAACTGATAGATACCTCCTATGGAAGGATAAATAAGTCCATAATCACGAAGTTTTCCATGTAGAGAATTCATGCCTTCCCTGACTTTCTCAGATTCCCAGGTTATCAACCTCAGCCCTGGAGTGCCTTTATTAATTAGGCTACATCTGTTCTCACAACCCAACCAGAAAAACCAGCAAATCAACCTCTCCAGAGAAGATAGGGTAAGAGATCCACAGGTTGATTCACCAAAGAAAGAAAAACACACATAACCCCAAGCCATTCTACAACATTTTGTCTTTTACAACACTACAATGCATTCATATATCTTTAACTATAAAACTACTCTTAAATTCTCCCCTAAAACCTTGAGTAAAACTTAACTCAAAGTTAAAAAGGTATTTCTTTTCTGGTGGTTTCCATACCCAAGCACCCCAGCACCCCTCAGGATTTCCCAGAAAATCACTTAAAGAGGAATAGATAGCAGAAAGACCAATAGCTTCAACATCAGATAGAACTGGGTTTGAGTCCCACTCTGCCCCTTACTAGCTGTGCCACATTGAGCAGATGGCCTCATGTCTCTGATCCATATCCCACAAGGCAATGATGAGGATTAAATGAGGTAGAATATGTAAGGCTCCCCATGACTATCAGATATATAGTAGATAGTCAGTAAATGGTAGCTATTATGTATTAAAGTTGGCCTACAGTCGTCTGTTTCTCCTCTACAACTATTCTAAGAGTGTTCAGGGCAATGCCTGGTATATAATAGGTACCCAATAAATGATAGTTCTAAACCCTCAAATTCCACCATCCAATGGTGGCTTCTCAAGACCTCATTTTTCTTGGCCTGTCACCAGCATCTGAAGCAAGTAATCACCCCGTCCTCCTTAAAGCATGTTCTTCTCTTGGCTTCTAGGATATAACACTCATCTATCACTCACCATTCCTTTATGGAAACTATAAAGGTTTCTCTTCATCTCCTTGGCTTTTAAACAATGGAGCTGCCCAAGGCTCAGAATTTTCATTCTCTGTTCTGACTGTGTTTCTGACATGATGATCTGATCTTGTCTTATCAATGTGTGTGTGTGTGCGCACGCGCGTGCGTATCTATGTCATTTCCAACTACCTACTTTCCATTTGGGTAATCAAAAGGCAACTTCAACTTACCATGTCCAAAACTGAGCTCCCACCCTCTACCTTCAAACCTGCTCCCCTTATATAGTCTTTCCTGTCCCAGGAAGTGACAACTCTGTTCTTCCAGTGGCTCAAATCAAAACTTGAGCATCATTCAAAACTTTTCTCTCTCATTTGACATTCACTCAGCAAATTCATGATCCTGTTTCCACAGTATACCCAGAATCTACTTTCGACCTCCCCACAGCAAGCACACTAGTCTCAGTCACCATTACTTCTCATCTGGATTGTTACAGCAGGCTCACCTCTTCTCTCTGTGTTCCAGTTACCTATTGCTGTATAAACAACCATCCCCAACACATAGTGACATTAAACAATAATCATCTTATTATGCTCACTGATTCTGCTGGTCAGGAATTCAGAAAAGACACACCAGGACAGATTTTTCTTTCTGTTCCATGATATCTGGGGCTTTGACAGGGATGACTCTACTAGCTGGATCTGGAACAGCTGGTCCAGAAGGATCTGTCTCCCAGATGGCTTCCTCACTCCCATGTCTAGCATCAGGGCTGGAATAGCTGAAAGAAAGGACAAATAGGGATTGCCAATGTGGCAGGGGGGCTTTAAGAGTGTTTTCTAGTAAATGGAGTAGAAATCCCGTGGCCTTTTGTGACCTAGCCCCAGAGCTCAGCTTTACTTCTACCCTACACTATAGGTTGAAGTAGTCACAAGCAAGCCCACCTGATTCAAGGGAAAGGGACCTCCTCCTACCCCAACTTCTTAATGGGAAGAATATCAAAGAATTCATGGACAAAATTTAAAACCACCATATTCTGCTTCTACCTCTGCCTTCCCTTCCATCACCACCAGCAAGGCTGTTTTCAGTAGAATAGCCAGAGAGATCTAGTCGAAATGAAATCCAGAATGTCACTCTTGCTCAAATCCTTCTCATGGCTTCCATCTTACTCAAAAGACAAAATCCTTCTAATGGCGATAAGGCCTCATGGCTTGGTCCTCTCTGACTCACCTCCTGCTTCTTTTTCCATTGCCTAATCTATTCCAGCCACACTGGAGCAAGCAGGCCACACATCCTGCTTCTGGGGACATTCACTCTTCCTCTCCTGTATGTACTTCCTAGACATCCACATGCCTGCACCCTCCCTGCCCTCAAATCCTCACTCAGATGTTACCCTCTCTATGAGATATAAGCTCACGACCCTATCTAAAATTGCAAGTCTTCTCACCACCTCTCTCCCCTTCCTGATTTTTTTCATTAGTCCTTAACCCTGTACACAGACACAGACACACACATATATACACCATGCTAATTGATATCCTATCTCTTGTCTGCCTCATCTTCTAAATATAAGCACCATGTGAGCAGGGATTTCTGTCTTATTCACAGCTGGATCCCCAGCACCTAAACCAGAGTCTGTACATAGTAAGTGCTCAATAATATTTGTGGAATGAATAAAGACTGTCTATTTGTACTAATCTATTGTAAGAATTCTCATTTCAGCTTATTTTGTTTGCTATTTAAATTGCCATTTGCTGTCCATATGTCTAGTACTTTAAAATATGGAGCAAGTCCCAATTAATGTGATATATAGGCTTCTTTGTAAATTTCAAAGTATAAAACCTCTTATTGATTAATTTACAGGTCTCCTAACCTTTGTTGGAGAACATGGATACTATTCACTGTCCTCTTTTTAAAAATCACCAAATCACTAGATTATTTTGTACAACCAGGTAGCTACATGCTTTTATACTGATATCCAGATATTATATGTACTCTAAGCCTGGGGTCAGGGAACATGCTTTAAGCAAGTGGAACTTTTTGAAGAAAATGAAAACAGATATTAAATATCACCATCCTGATGATTCCTGCCTCTTAGTATGAGATGAAACATACCTGGATTAGAGAGAAAATGACAAATACCACAGGGTATATAATAAGCCTGTCATCTGGTTTTAATAAACTCTGCAGTCTTAGGGTTGAATATCCAAAAAAAAAAAAAAAAAAAAAAGTCAGTACAGTCTCTTCTCCCACCAATATCCCTATATATGAGATGATTTTTAAGTTTCATGTAACAAAATTGTATATCGCACTACATGCTAAGAACCTTACAAATACTAACTCACTTGTTCCTCACAACAATTTATGAGTTTGATACTCTTACTATATCCCATTTTTTTAGATGAGTCAGCTCATCAAACAAAAATTAAGTCAATTTGCCTAAGATTAAACCTCTAGTTAGTAGTTCAGGCTGGCCCCAGGTTCTGTGTTTTTATAACTAGAAAAAAAAAAAAACCACCTTTTTCTCAAATGTCTTATTGTGAATATTTGTAAAATCACATAAAAATTAAAGGAGTTCTACAGTAAATATTCGTATACCTACCACCTAGATTCTCCAATTAATATTTTATTATATTCGTTTTATTACATGTCTATCATCTATCCATTCCTCTATCAATCCTTTTGTTTTATGCATTTCAAAGAAAGTTGTACAATCAGTACACTTCACCCCAAATCTTTCTGCATGCATATTATGTGGCTTCAATACTTGTCTACAATACTTGTCTACTCTTTCTTTTGAGGTAAAGTCTACACATAATGAAATGCACAAATCTGAATTACACCACTCAGTGGATTTTGACCTACATTGCCTTTTGGTTGTTCTTCCTGGGAAAAGTTTCATAATATAGTTTTGACTGTGAAAATATGTTATAAAACTGTCCACTTAACACTGGGGAGTTTAACCTCTGGACAAAATGTAACCAAACCAAATGAGAGTTCATCCACCCGGTATATAGCAAGCCAAGAAAACCTGCCACAGAGCTTTGGCTCTAAAGGAAGATGAGCTATTCCTTAGTGTGGTGTCACCCAGGAGAACAAGGACCTAATGCTCAAAAATTCCAGACTCCCTGATGGTGTACAAGTCAGGGTTTTTAAGGGCAAAACTGGGAGCAAGTATCTTCTGGGAAGGGGACACTGTTGATTGGAGTTCCATGAAGTCATGTTAATAGATGTTACCTAGTTGCTTTTAGTGCCCCTCTATTTGGTTCCATGGAGGTCTATTGCCTCTCAAAAGACTTGGAATCTGACCTTATGTTCTTCATGTTGGGTATTCCATTAGGTACATCTGGTGCTTGTTGTTCAAGACTGTGCTTCCTATATGTGCTCAAACTAACTACTTGTATGTGCCTAAGCTAGTGGGATTGCATTTCTGTATGTTCCTTTGAATGATAAAAAGCATTCCTATCTCTTGACTCTGAATCTACATGTTCCCTAGCTGGTCCATTCATAGGAGTGAATGATATCACTCCTATGTTCATTCTTCCATTTGAACTAGCAAGATAGTTGCGGATTCAAAAAGAAGTGAGAAATGTATAAATTGGCATCTCATGAGGTAAAGGAAAGGCTCGATAGAAGGCTTGTCTGAGAAACTCTCCTCTTGTATATATAGAATTCCAAAGGGATTAAGAGCCATTTTCCTTTTTTGACCTTAGTATAATCCATCTGGCAGAAAGGGAATTTAGTTTAGAAATCCCTACAGTTCTATCCATCCCTTGTCTTCTTACAGATGGAGGGATGAAGGTCAACACGGCTAAGTAATTACCTCCAAGGTCACACCAGTGTAAGGATCCCCTGCCACACACAAATAGCTAGGGACCACAATATTTGAAAACTCAAAGTGGTATCTGTTATTTCAAATTCGTTAGCTTCCCATTTCAAAATTAATATCGCAAAAATTGCATTTGTCTCATGTAAGAAGTAAAGGCATCTCTTTTCCTATTTCCCAAAATAAAAGCCACACATGGAAAGCTTCCTTTTTCGTATCTGAGAACATCATGTTAGAGAAACCACTATTAATTAAAGTGAATGTTTGCTACCACATGTGTTTATGCTTTTTGAAATAGTATTGTTAATCTTCACAATGGGCTTTCGAATTTCACACATAAGGATTCAAGGTTTGAATCACTCACATGGCTGGTAAGTAGTGGAACCAGGATCATCTGACTCCTAATGTCACATAACCTGTTGCCACACCCCACAGGCCTGCTGCTCTAATAAGCTAAATTCATCACTTAGAGATTGGGAGTAGGACTTGCCCTTGGCACTGTGTAGGCTTGAATTCTAGCCTCCTGTTAGTACCTCTGTGATCTTGGGAAAATGGCATAATCTCTCTGTGCCTCAGTTTCCCCATCTGGAAGTGAGGGCCAGTTGCCCACAGTTGTAAATGGCTTGACAGCACACTCTTCACTGGTTTCCTTCCCTTCCCTGTCTCATTCCCCCTCTCTACCAATGCTTCCTGGGGTCACCTTCTAGATAAGCAACTTGCATTTGAATCCTTTCCTCAGGGTCTGCTTCTGGGGAACCTGAAATTAATGATTTCTTAAACACTTAACCAATTCTTTGCCCTTTTAACCTTCAGCATCAACTACCCAGATCCTTATAACTGTACAATCAGCCTATATCCAGATCTTACTGGACCTGCACATCAATGCTGTGAAGTAGACAGAATGACTGTTATTGGCCTGTTTTAGGGATGAAAAAAACAGGGCTTAGAAAAATAATGAGACCAAAGCCACATGGATGATGGGGACAGAGCTGAACAATAGTCCCAGACATTCTGATTCTCAAATTCAAGGATGTCTCAAAGTCCTGGCTGCAATAGACATTTATCCAGCCTTGATTCAGCACATACAACCCCCTCAACTGCTCCTTGCAAGAACACGTGGGAAGTGAAAAAATCAAGGCATCTTTCTTTCAGTAGTTTTTTTTTTTCCAGTAGTTTAATTCACAAGAAAAAAAGTGCTATTTTTATTATTATTTTTTATGAAGGTAAAACAAAGTTTTATTTGATTTTTTCACCAATTGGAGATATTCCAGATGATCTGATTTCAAATGTTGCTATGGAATACAAATGACATTTAGTCTAGTGATTGGCAGGTGGCACCTCAAAGAGATAAGGAAGTCTCCTGCCCAGCAGTTGTAGATAATGACTTTCCAAAAAGTTTCTTTGCAAATGGTCAAATGGGAATAGTTTTTTTTATAATAAATTTATTTTTTATTGGTGTTCAATTTGCCAACATACAGAATAACACCCAGTGCTCATCCCGTCAAGTGCCCCCCTCAGTGCCTGTCACCCATTCACCCCCACCCCCCGCCCTCCTCCCCTTCTACCACCCCTAGTTTGTTTCCCAGAGTTAGGAGTCTTTATGTTCTGTCTCCCTTTCTGATATTTCCCACACACTTCTTCTCCCTTCCCTTATATTCCCTTTCATTATTATTTATATTCCCCAAATGAATGAGAACATATACTTACTTAGAAGAGCAGCTTTAGGGGGTCAGTCTTTGTAAATTAAAAAAAAAATCCACAAGATTCTAAATGCCTTGAAAAATGTTCAAGTTCTCGCCTAGATGTTTATAGTTGGGCAGAAAAGTGATCTTACATGGTATACCAGATATCACCACTTCCTATAAATCTTTTATTTTTATTTTTTTAACGATGTATTTATTTACTCATGAGAGACAGAGAGAGAGAGGCAGAGAAACAGGCAGAGGGAGAAGCAGGCTCCCTGTGGGGATCCCGATGCAGGACTTGATCCCAGGACCCTGAGATCACACCCCGAGTCAAAGGCTATATCCTTATGTTATATAGCATGTGTATTCCTCAAAAGTACCTTCTTTTGAGCCCTTTATCAACCTCAAGTTCATTTTCAAACACTTAACATCATAAACGCTTGCTTCTGGTCAGTTCACTTCTTAGTTTCTTTTCTGAGTTTGCCCAAGGCAATGGCATTGATGACATGGTAGGAGCTCTTAGGTTCTTGCAACATAGCATGTTTCTCAGTTACCTACTTGATCAGATCATTATTCCTAAAGAAACTAGGCTCCAGATCATCTCAAACATTTGAATGATAATGGCAGAACTGATCTCAAATCTCAGAGAAGCATGTTATCTCATTTTCTAGATCTTATTGACGCATTTCACAATAGGCAACTGAGACTCAAAGAGGTGTCATCATTTGCCCAACACCAATTGAGAGCAAGGCACATCTGTGTCCACTGCTAGTTTCTAGCACCACTACACAACACTGACTTTCACATCATAGAACCAAAATAAACCCAATATGAGCTCTTGACACTAACACTTTTTGTCACCTCATGCAAATAATGTGGGGTGCTGGGAAAAAACCCACAATTGATTACCTCGGGATTTGGTTTGTTAGTTTTTGCAAGAGAGGATGGCATTTTCTTTAAAGGGCCATACTTACCACTGGTCAATTCTTTTTTTTTTAGTAAACTCTATGCCCAGCATGGGGTTTGAACTCACAACCCCGAGATTAATCACATGCTCTACTGACTGAGCCAGTCCTCCTACCACTGATCAGTTCTTAGCAAGACCGCTGAACCAAATGCCTACAGACTGGAAACAGAAGTACTCCACATGGTGGCCTGAGAAAATGACTCAAAGTCTGAAAAAAAAAGTCATGGACAGGGCCTTTTTGGTTTTTATTGTTAAATGTAATTAATCTTTATACCAATCAGACGACTCAGGCCTTGCACTCATTCATTACTTAGGGCTCAGAAACTATGATGGCTAAAAATTCCTGAATCTCCTTAGTTGGTTTGATTTAGAAGTACAGTTATAAACTAGTCAAGATTAGCCTTGCTCTTAGAGAAGTTAGTTTTTTCTACATTATGTGTCACATGATAAGCAAAATTAATCAGATAATTATAGCCATGACCATGGATATTTTCAGATTTTTTGGAGGCAAAGAAATAAATTGTTATAGTATCATATTCTTGGTGAAGGGGTTGTTTGGAGCAGTATACTTGTTTTTCCAAGGAGCAAAATGTTTTCATGGAAAAATAAAATAGTATATGCTGCCTTCCACGGAAACCAAAGATTTCAGCCAGGAAATGTATATATACTCAACTAATCTCTTTAAGGACACATTCTGGGGGTGCCTGAGTGGCTCAGCATGGATTCTGCATACAATTCTCTCTCTCCCTCTGCTCCTGCCTGACCCCACACTGCCAGTTGGGCAAACAAGCACTCACTCTTTTTCTCTTAATAAAAGACAAAAAAAGGACACATTTTGTTTTTGAAGGCAAGCAGAGGTTCCTAAGATGCTCCTGACATGCATAAAATGTGTGTGCTTTTTATAGGGTGACAGGCAGAGAAAGGGAGGAGGATAGGCACAACCATGAACTAGATACTAATAAACGCAGCTGTATCCTTGGTGAGTTTCTTTCTTTCTAGGTAGCAGGGCCTTCTGCTTCTTCATGTCTCTGAATGTCAGGCACTGTTTGGTCTAGCTTCACAGGACAGGAAGTTTTGGGTGTGACTAAAGTACATAATTCAGCACCATTGAGGTGCAAGAAAAAAAAATAGATTCAGTTTGATTCAAAGAGAAAAACCATTGTTTGCAATCCAGGATCAGTCCACTGAGCTCAGCCGAATGACTCCCAGGACCACATTTTGTGTGCTTCCAAAAGCCACACCCTTGTTATAACTCACTTATGAGTCACTGGCTGCTTGGCATGGTAAAGAAATACCACAGTGCACACCTCACCTGGTGTCAGAGCATGCCTCCCATGCAGTCTAAGAGACTCCTTTTGATTTCTGGTTGTCAATTCAAAATTTCAGAATCACCTAAATAAGTTTGCTTCATTAAATCTTCTTCCACAGTGAATAAGAGAAAGACTTTAAAATTACCAATCATATGACCACAAATCACTGTAAATCACTGAATGTGGGTGCTCCCAAAGATCTGTTCTTCATCCAGCTTCCAAGGGCCCTTATGAAAACATATCTGATCAGATTCTTAAGCCACAGACTTTCTTAAGCTCATCAGTGGCTACCTTGTTAGGATCAAGGCTGAAATCCTAGGCTTGGTTTATGAACTCTGCATAACTTCCCCAGGCTATTAATTCACTAAATATTTATTGGGTATCTACTACATATCAGATGTCATTCTAGGCACTGATATACTAGCAGTGGACAGAGAAGATGGAGCCGCCCTCCCCCACCAGAAATGACACTTGGCCATGCCTGCCCCCTCACTGTCCATGCCTGACAAACACTGTGTTCTCTGCCCACTTCCCATAGTTCTTTAGGCTTTTCCTTCTGCTAGAACATTGTGCCTGGCAAACTCCTACTGATTATTCAGATCTCATTTTAAACACTGTCTTCTTTAGGAAAATCTTTCTCTTTTCCTAAACTAGATGAGATCCCCAACCTGTTCACCCCACAGGACTCTTATTTATTCATCATTTCATTTTTTTGTTATGCATCTGTATTTATATTTAGACAGGGGTTGGCAAAATTTTTCTGTGAAGGGCCAGATTAATAAATATTTTTCAGCTCTGTGGGCCATACAGTCTCTGTTCCAGCTATTTAGTTCTGCCATTATAGCATGAAAGCAGTCATAGACGATACATAACATAACAATACAATATATAAACAAATGGGTGTGGCTGTGTTCTAATAAAACTTTATGTATAAAAACAGGTGGTGGGCCTATTGGCCACAATTGGCTGACCTCTGAACAACAGATCCTGTGGTAATGGAAATGTTGTATAACTGCTCTCTTCCATGAGGTACCATCAGCCACATGTGGTTATCAACTACTTGAAATGTGGTTAGCATAACTGAGGATCTAAGTATCTAAATTTATTTAATTTTAATTATTTAACTTTAGATGTAAATAGCCACATGTGGCTTGTGATTATTGTATTGGATAGCACACATACAGACCATGAGGTCAGGGGCTGTGACCCCCTTGGTCACCACCCTGTCACCTGGACCTAACATAGCAGCCGGCACAGGGTAGGTACTCAATATTTGTTTGCTAAGTGAATGAATGAATAAGTGTATTATGGGATAAATTATCAAGCTTTCTGCTTGCTTTTTACTACTGCTATAAAATTGATTAGATGTTGCCACTGAATACTTCTTGCTCTCTAGTCGTGAAATATTATATTTTTATATGCATATTTTATCTCTCCTTTAGCCCATGAGCTCAATGAACATGGGGCTATGAGAAAGACTCTCTGATTCTTCCAGTGCTCAGTACAAGTACATGCACATAGTAGCCAGCCTTCCCAGAGAGTTTGCAGCTACCAGTACTTCTCTGGAAAAGGTAGAGATTCAGCTGTTAAAGCCATTTTACTTCTGAAACCTGTTTCAATCTGTCTCAAAGGTCTAACTTCAAGCCTTTCTACTTCAACCTTGCTATTGTAAAGTTGAGAAATTCACCTTTGCCCTGGTCTGTCCTGTCTTATAACCATGGAGAAGTTGCTTAATGCCCTATGTCTCTCTTATTAAGTAAAGATAACTCTAATTCTATTACAGTTATCCACCACCTACCTCTTAAAAATATCATGTAAATAAATAAGGTCATGGTCATGAAATCTTTGAGAACCCCAGGGAGAGGCAGTCTTCGTACATGGCACATTATACCTAATCAACAAGATAATAGATGGTAGTGATTCTCAGTGATATTAAATCACTGGTACATTGTTTTCTTTGGTTTATCAGGATACCTTAGTAAAAGCTCTGTGTTCCTCAAGTAAGCCAGCTGCTTGTAAACAGTATCAGAAGAATGCAATCATTGCAGGGTAGTGAAGAACAACCATTTTGTTCAAGGTTAAATTATGCAAATTGACTTTAGAACCTCCCCTCCAGCTATCATCCCAGGTAAGATCTGAGGGTCCTCCAAATATTTCTGCCCTGTATTCCTACCTGCAGGTCTGATAAAGAGGCATCCCACTGAAAACATATCTTTCTTTGACTACTATCTGAAACATAAATTCTAGCTTACCTTGCCATAGAAAGGTCATTCAATTCCAGTAGACTCCATACATCTCATCTCCAAGTAGGTAACACATGAGGTCCAGCCAGAAATCCATGCAATGTTCTATTTCGACCTACCAACAAGTGCCCATGCTGGTCCTCCTGTCCTAGAGGCCCTCTTCCCCTTTCCCAAACTTTCCCAATCTTGGCACCCTCTCTCTCTCTCTCTCTCTCTCTCTCTCTCTCTCTCTCTGTCACTCATTACTACAACAGATATTCATTGAGCACTCTGCTAGGGATTCTTTACATCCCTCCAAGCAATCCTGCCTTTTCTGTGAATCCTTTTCCTAATCTGGGTACATCCTTTGGAAGCCTACGGCTCTCTTCATGGGCTGCTCTGACCTATTAGCTACCTTCTCAGACAGTAAAGAGGAAAGCTAAGACAATCGGAAACAAACTTAACCTCACCATACCTTGTTCACCAATAGAAAAACAGGATTGGAATAGCTGATATATAAAGATCTGATCTCCTGAAAAAGTTCCATATTTATAATCTTGTCTCTCTTTCTTTCCGACATCTGTGGTCACTGAAGCCTAAGTCAAGTATTTTTGATCATGTACTGCCTAACATACAGAGATGTTCAATAAATCAAGAATTGAATCTTTGAGTCAGTTAATTTTCTGGCTTAAACTTCTCAGATTTAAATTTGAACTTTGGGCAGCCCAGATGGGTCCTGATACACACGTTTCCTTAGGGAGGTGACTCAGTTCTTAGACTTCTCCCAAACACATGTAAGCAAGAGTTAGAAACAAAAACATTTTAACAGAATCCCTATAGTATGTATTCATTAACATAATAGTAGATGTCATAATAAATGAGCCACCAAATCTCAATGGCATAACCCAATAGAAGTTTGTTTCTTGCTTGTGGTAAGTCTAATTGACAGTGATAGGAAGCTGGAGGGGAAAGTGGTGAGGACCCTGCTCATGCAGTTATTCAGAGAACCAGGCTAACAAAAGTTATTCAATATTTAACGTATGGCTTTCAAGGTCACCTTGGCCATCAGCATTCAGATGGCAATAGGAAAGAGAGAGAGGTAGATCATGAAAGAGGTTCTTTTTATGGGCCAAGCATGGAAATGGCACATTCTACTTCTACCCATTTCACTTTGGTCAGCACTCAGTCACATAGCCACATCTGTCTGCAAGGGATATGGGAAATGTAACCCAGCTGGGAGGAAGAGGAAAAAGAAATGGGTTTGATGAACAGCCAGTCTTTGCCACACTGAACAAACAACAGAGCTAAAATATTTGAAATATTTGAAAAGCCTGAGTGTAAGATAATGAAAGCTATTATTTAGCAAGTGATCCTTTATTTTTTGTCCTTTTATTAAATGACTTGTCTTCTAAAAATATTATTGTAACACAATGTGGTGAATATAATGATGGTGTTATGCCATGAGAACATCAAGCCTGGATCTTTTTCTGAAGTGAAGCAGCCAGAGCTAATCTTAAACCAGAGGCTATTAGGCAGGCAAAAGGTATGTGTATGTGGAGTGAAGAGGGAGGGGCAGCAGCAGAGAACAGTGAAGGAAGGGAGTAGAAACTGAAGAAATTACAGGGAAGTGGCGGCATGAGAAAATTTTGGAGGAGATACAAATCAAGGTGTGAAATGAAATTTTACTGTTGCTCACATAACAAATGCAAGGTAGGAAATCAGATGACTTGAGGCAGGTCAGTTCTATGCTAAGAAACTTAGCTTTATGCTGAAAACCAACACTTCCCAAAGAGAGTTTTTGTCATGGCATAGGTGGATTTATATGGAAGGTGAAAAATACATTTGATATATGCGTTGGATTTCCCAAAGTGAAATGGTTTTTCATTCCATTATTTTAATAGCATTCAAAAAGTGGATTCAATCAGCAAGTATTGATTCAGCACCTATCATGGGAAGCTGTGTGCTAGCAACAGGGAGTAACAGAAGAGGACAAGAAAGATGGCTCTTATAGTCTAGCTTTTGTACATTGTGAATACCCAAGAGACACAGAGATCTTTAGCCTTTCCAAAACCCTTTTTGTTAATGGCCATCTTTAGGGAGCACTTTGGAAATTCTGTTATAAGTGAATTTTAAAGCTAAAGTTGCCTAAGCATCTGGAGATTTGAGGAGTCAGGATAGAATGAGGAGATCATCCAGGAGGTGATTGTGGTTGCCATGGTCTGGGATATAGATGGGTGAGTGTCTCCCCTGATGCTTCCAGTTCTACCTTGGGGATCTTTCTGTCCATCCATTCCTACTGCCTTTATCCTTCCTGCTCTCATCTTTCAAGCCCTTGGTCAACTGCATTCTCATTCATGAAGCTTCCCCTACCTCTTCCAGCCAGGGTTGGATACAACCTCCCAGTTCCCACAGGACTTCTCTGTGGTAAAGCTGTGAACCTCTAGTCCGTCTCTGGGCATATCCTGTCTCCTGGCAGAGCATTTGGTAACATGGGCACTCAGTAAAACTTGGTTTAGTGTTGAGATAGAAGAAAACAATAATAACAAGATCTCTTAGGTATACTTGAGGCTGGAGTTTGAAGGCTGTGTGAAAAAAAATTTTAACCTAAGTCATCACATGGTCATGTATTTCAGTGGCCTGAACAATTTGAGTTGCCTGAGCATCTGTTTCTTTTACCCCAGCTATCCTCCTGGAATACCCAAGATAAGAGGTTTCCACATTGGCTCTTACCCTGTAGAACATCTTATTCCAGGGTTTGCCAGCAGTTAATAATTGATTATATCAGGTGTCTGTAACAAACAGAAATAAAATGATCAGTAAGGTGCTTATGCCCATATTGATCATGACTGTATACATAGAGAATCAAGTGATACACTCTAAGCAGAAGTGTCTCACCTATTTGTAACAAGATGATAGGACTTAGACTAAACTGAGACATAAGAGCTTCACAAAGCATCTCTGAACATTTATGTCTACCAAACACGTGATAGAAGGCTGAGGTGAAAGTACTCATTCGTCAATATCCCCAGACAACTTTCAGGCATGAAGTACCTTCCAAATAAGGTAGAATTGTGTACTTTCATCATTCTTTATTTTTTAAATTATTTTTTATTGGAGTTCAATTTGCCAACATATACCATATTGCCCAGTGCTCATCCCGTCAAGTGCCCCCTTCAGTGCCTGTCACTCAGTCACCCCAACCCCCACCTACCTCCCCTTCCACTACCCCTGTTTGTTTCCCAGAGTTAGGGGTCTCTCATGTTCTGTCACCCAAACTGATATTTCCAACTAATTTTCTCTCCTTTCCCCTTTTTTCTTTTTCACTATTTTTTATATTCCCCAAATGAATGAGACCATATAATATTTGTCCTTCTCCGATTGACTGACTCAGCATAATACCCTCCAGTTCCATCCATGTTGAAGCAAATCGTGGGTATTTGTCGTTCCTAATGGCTGAGTAATATTCCATTGAGTGTATAGACCACATTTTCTTTATCCATTCATCTTTCAATGGACACCGAGGCTCCTTCCACAGTGTGGCTATTGTGGACATTGCTGCTATAAACATCGGGGTGCAGGTGTCCCGGTGTTTCCCTGGATCTGTATCTTTGGGGTAAATCCCCAGCAGTGCAATTGCTGGGTTGTAGGGCAGTTCCATTTTTAACTCTTTGAGGACCCTCCACACAGTTTTCCAGAGTGGCTGCACCAGTTCACATTCCCACCAACAGTGCAAGAGGGTTCCCCCTTCTCCACATCCTCTCCAACATTTATTGTTTCCTGTCTTGTTATTTTTCACCATTCTCACTGGTGTGAGGTGGGATCTCATTGTGGTTTTGATTTGTATTTCCCTGATGGTCAGTGATGCGGAGCATTTTCTCATGTGCTTGTTGGCCATGTGTAGGTCTTCCTCTGTGAGATTTCTGTTCATGTCTTTTGCCCATTTCATGATTGGATTGTTTGCTTCTTTGCTGTTGAGTTTAATAAGTTCTTTATAGATCTTGGATACTAGCCCTTTATCTGATAGGTCATTTGCAAATATCTTCTCCCATTCTGTAGGTTGTCTTTTAGTTCTGTGGACTGTTTCTTTTGCTGTGCAGAAGCTTTGTATCATGATGAAGTCCCAATAGTTCATTTTTGCTTTTGTTTCCCTTGCCTTCATAGATGTATCTTGCAAGAAGTTGCTGTGGCCAAGTTCAAAAAGGGTGTTTCCTGTGTTCCCCTCTAGGATTTTGATGGATTCTTGTCTCACATTTAGATCCTTCATCCATTTTGAGTTTATCTTTGTGTATGGTGTAAGAGAATGGTCTAGTTTCCTTCTTCTGCATGTGGCTGTCCAATGTTCCCAGCACCATTTATTGAAGAGACTGTCCTTTTTCCAGTGGATAGTCTTTCCTGCTCTGTCAAATATTAGTTGACCATAGAGTTGAGGACCCATTTCTGGGTTCTCTATTCTGTTCCATTGATCTATGTGTCTGTTTTTGTGCCAGTACCACACTGTCTTGATGATCACAGCTTTGTAGTACAACCTGAAATCTGGCATTGTGATGCCCCTGGCTCTGGTTTTCTTTTTTAATATTCCCCTGGCTATTGGGGGCCTTTTCTGATTACACACAAATCTTAAGATGATTTGTTCCAACTGTCTCAAGAAAGTCCATGGTATTTTGATAGGGATTGCATTGAATGTGTAAATTGCCCTGGGTAGCATTGACATTTTCACAATATTAATTCTTCCAATCCATGAGCATGGAATATTTTTCCATCTCTTTGTGTCTTCCTCAATTTCTTTCAGAAGTGTTCTGTAGTTTTTAGGGTATAGATCCTTTACCTCTTTGGTTAGGTTTATTCCTAGGTATCTTATGCTTTTGGGTGCAATTGTAAATGGGGTTGACTCCTTAATTTCTCTTTCTTCAGTCTCATTGCTAGTGTATAGAAATGCCACTGATTTTTGGGCAATGATTTTGTATCCTGCCACACTGCCGAATTGCTGTATGAGTTCTAGCAATCTTGGGGTGGAGTCTTTTGGGTTTTCTATGTACAGTAAGTATCATGTCATCGGCAAAGAGGGAAAGTTTGACTTCTTTGCCAATATGAGCCTTTATATCTTTTTGTTGCCTGATTGTTGAGGCTAGGACTTCTAGTACTATGTTGAATAGCAGTGGTGAGAGTGGACATCCCTGTCGTGTTCCTGATCTTAGGGGAAAGGTTCCCAGTATTTCCCCATTGAGAATGATATTTGCTGTGAGCTTTGTGTAGATGGCTTTTAAGATGCTGGGGAATCTTCCCTCTATGCCTACACTCTGAAGAGTTTTGATCAGGAATGGATGCTGTATTTTGTCAAATGCTTTCTCTGCATCTATTGAGAGGATCATATGGTTCTTGCTTTTTCTCTCGTTGTTATGATCTATCACATTGATTACTTTACAAGTGTTGAATCAGCCTTGCATCCCGGGGATAAATCCCACTTGGTCATGGTGAATCATCTTCTTAATGTACTGTTGGATCCTATGAGCTAGTATCTTATTGAGAATTTTTGCATCTGTGTTCACTGGGGATATTGGTGTATAATTCTTCTTTTTGGTGGAGTCTTTGTCTGCTTTTGGAATTAAGGTGATGCTGGCCTCATAGAACAAGTTTGTAAGTATCCCATCTCTTTCTGTCTTTCGGAACAGCTTTAGTAGAATAGGTATTGTTTCTTCTTTAAGTGTTTGATAGAATTCCCCTGGGAAGCCACCTGGCCCTGGACTTTTGTGTCTTGGGAGGTTTTTAATGACTGCTTCAATTTCCTCCCTGGTTATCAGCCTGTTCAGGTTTTCTATTTCCTCCTGTTCCAGTTTTGGTAGTTTGTGGTTTTCCAGAAATGCATCCATTTGTTCTAGATTGTCTAATTTATTGGTGTATAGCTGCTCATAATATGTTTTTAAAATCGTTTGTATTTCCTTGGTATTGGTGGTGATCTCTCCTTTTTCATTCGTGATTTTATTAATTTGAGACTTTTCTCTTTTGCTTTTAAGAAGGCTGGCTAATGGTTTCTCTATCTGATTTATTCTTTCAAAGAACCAACTCCTGGTTTTGTTGATCTGTTCTACAGTTCTTCTGGTCTCTATTTCATTGAATTCTGCTCGAATCTTTATTAACTCTCTTCTTCTGCTTAGTGTAGGTTTTATTTGCTGTTCTTTCTCCAGTTTCTTTAGGTGCAAGTTTAGCTTTTGTATTGAGTTTTTTCCAGTTTTTTGAGGGAGGCTTGTATTGTGATGTATTTCCCTCTCAGGACTGCTTTTGGTGTGTCCTAAAGATTTTGAACCATTGAATCTTCATTCTCATTAGTTTCCATGAATCTTTTTATTTTTATTTTTATTATTTTTTTAATCTGGTCTAAAAATCCATGTGATGATCTTTATTATTTTTAATAATAAATTTATTTTTTATTGGTGTTCAATTTGCCAACATACAGAATAACACCCAGTGCTCATCCCGTCAAGTGACCCCCCTCAGTGCCCATCACCCATTCACCCCCACTCCCTGCCCTCCTCCCCTTCCACCACCCCTAGTTTGTTTCCCAGAGTTAGGAGTCTTTATGTTCTGTCTCCCTTTCTGACATTTCCCACCCATTTCCTCTCCCTTCCCTTCTATTCCCTTTCACTATTATTTATATTCCCCAAGTGAATGAGAACATATAATGTTTGTCCTTCTCTGATTGACTCATTTCACTCAGCATAATACCCTCCAGTTCCATCCATGTTGAAGCAAATCATGGGTATTTGTCATTTCTCATGGCTGAGTAATATTCCATTGTATACATAGACCACATCTTCTTTATCCATTCATCTTTCGATGGACACCGAGGCTCCTTCCACAGTTTGGCTATTGTGGACTTTGCTGCTATAAACATCGGGGTGCAGGTGTCCTGGCGTTCCGTGAATCTTTTTAATTCTTCCTAATTTCCTGGTTGACCCTTTCATCTTTTAGCAGGATGGTCTTTAACCTCCACGTGTTTGAATTTCTTCCAAATTTCCTCTTGTGATTGAGTTCTAGTTTCAAAGCATTATGGTCTGAAAATATGCAGGGGCCAATCCCAATATTTTGGTATTGGTTAAGACCTGATTTGTGACCCAGTATGTGGTCTATTCTGGAGAAAGTTCCATGTGCACTTGAGAAGAATGTATTGCGTTTGGATGTAAAGTTCTGTAAATATCTGTGAAATCCATCTGGTCCAGTGTATCATTTAAAACTCTCATTTCTTTGGAGATGTTGTGCTTAGAACATCTGTCATTTGTAGAAAGCGGCGGTGTTAAAGTCTCCCAGTATAAGTGTATTATTATCTAAGTATGTCTTAACTTTGGTTATTAATTGATAAACTTGGAAGCTCCCACATTAGGGGCATAAATATTCATGATTGTTAGGTCCTCTTGTTGGATAAATCCTTTAAATATGATATAGTGTCCCTCTTCATCTCTTACTAAAGTCTTTGGTATAAATTTTAATTTATCTGATATTAGGATGGCTACCCTTGCTTTCTTTTGAGGACCATTTGAATGGTAAATGGTTCTCCAACCTTTTATTTTCAGGCTGGAGGAGGTGTCCTTAGGTCTAAAATGAGTCTCTTATAGACAGCAAATAGATGGGTCTTGCTTTTTTATCCAGTCTGAAACCCTCCGTCTTTTGATGGGGTCATTAAGCCCATTCACATTCAGAGTTACTATTGAAAGATATGAATTTAGTGTCATCATAATACCTATTCAGTCCCTGTATTTGTCGATTGTTTCTTTGGACTTCCTCTTTCTTTTACAGAGCCCCCCTTAATATTTCTTGCGGAGATGGTTTGGTGGTCACATATTCTTTCAGTTTCTGCCTATCTTGGAACCTCTTTATCTCTCCCTCTATTCTGAGTGAGAACCTTGCCGGATAAAGTATTCTTGGCTGCAGGTTCTTCTCATTTAGGACTCTGAATATATCCTGCCAGCCCTTTCTGGCCTGCCAGGTCTCTGTGGAGAGGTCTGCTGTTAATCTAATACTTTTTCCCATATAAGTTAGGGATCTCTTGTCTCTTGCTGCTTTACGGATTTTCTCTTTATCTTTGGAATTTTCAAGTTTCACTATTAAATGTTGCAGTGTTGAACGGTTTTTATTGATTTTAGGGGGGATCTCTCTATCTCCTGGATCTGAATGCCTGTTTCCCTCCCCAAGTTAGGGAAGTTCTCAGCTATGATTTGTTCAAATACACTTTCTGGTCCTCTGTCTCTTTCGGTGCCCTCTGGAACCCCAATTAAACATAGATTTTTCCTTCTGATGCTGCCATTTATTTCCCTTAACCTTTCCTCATGATCTTTTAATTGTTTTTCTCTTTTTTCCTCAGCTTTCTTCCTTGCCATCAACTTGTCTTCTATGTCACTCACTCATTCTTCTACTTCATTAACCCTTATCATTAGGACCTCCAGTTTGGATTGCATCTCATTTAATTGATTTTTAATTTCAGCCTGATTAGATCTATATTCTGCAGTCATGAAGTCTCTTGAATCTTTATGCTTTTTTTCCAGAGCCACCAATAGCTTTATAATTGTGCTTCTGAACTGGCTTTCTGACATCGAATTGTAATCCAAATTTTGTAACTCTGTGGGAGAGAATACTATTTCTGATTCTTTCTTTTGTGGTGAGTTCTTCTTTCTAGTCATTTTTGCTCAGTACAGAGTGGCTTTTTGTACTGGAAAAAGGAAAGAAAAAAAGGGAAACAAACAAAAAAAACAAAGAAAACAACAACAACAACAAAAACAAAAAAAGGAGGGATAACCTCTGGTTCTATATACTGTAAATCCCTCAACTTCCCCTGGAGCTTTCCAGCACTGCTCCATCAAGAACTTGCTCTTCTCCTGTCCTTCCAGCTGGTCTTCTGAGGGAGGGGCCTGCTGTGCTGATTCTCAGGTGTGTGCACCCTGCCAGGTGCAGGGCTCAGTGGGAGCTGTTTATCCTGTAGGACCTCTGTTCCCTGGCGGCCCCAACCCTCCGAGGCACAGGGTGACACCAGGAGGAACAACAACAGTTGTGTTGGCCAGCTCCCCAGCCCTGGAGTCAGCTCCCCCAGTAACTACTAGTCTCCCAGTCCACACTGGCCTGGATGCTCCTGGGGTTGGGGAACGCTGATCTGCACAGCTCGGGGTGCCCGGTGGCAGGAGTGTCCTCACTGTCTTGTGCACTCCCAGCCTCCGCCTGTCCCTGAGGGCAGCACAGGATCCTGGGCTGAGTCCCCCAGCGCCCTGGGATCTGGGGCCTGCAACGCTGGAATCGCTCCGGGGGCTGTAGCCCCCTCCGCCCGGAGCCACCGCCTGAGCTGCTCCCAAGGCCCTGCTGGGTACACGCTCCAGCTCTTAACTGCGCTTGGCCCATGGTGTGTGGCGCGCTCTCCCCTGGGGCTCACGTCCTCTGTTAGTGACCCCAGGAGACTGGAGGCTCCACTGCCCCTCCTGGGATCCTGCCCGAGTTCCCTGCGACTGCCTGCCTTTCCATCCGGGAAGATTGTTAAAGTTCCTGCTTCTCCGGGCCTGGGCTTTCCTGTCCTGGAGGCTCTCGCCACAGGGCCTTAGCCTGGCTCCTCGCGGGGACCCCTCCCCCACTGGATTATTTTTTATTTTTTATTTTTCCACCTTCCTAGCTTGTTATAAGTGCAAACTCTTCTCTTTGTAGCATTCCAGATGTTCCCTCTTTAAATTTCAGGCTGAATTTGTAGGTTTTCAGGATGATTTGAAAGTTATCTAGGTAAGTCGGTGGGGACAGGTGACTTGGGGACCCTACTCTTCTGCCATTTTGCCCTGCCCCCTTACTCTCATCATTCTTGTATCATTCCACCTTCATGAACTTTGGGGCTGTATCATTTGTATAAGTGACATTCCAAGGTATTTAAAAGGGAAATAAATGCAACTCGGGAATCAATAAGACACTCAAGTATTTTAGAGTAAAAGTAAGAATTCTACTGAAGAAAGAGCTGCTTTGAATTTTACTACCATAGGGGTGATTATTTAAAAAAAAACATATATATATACACTCTAGCTATATAATTAAAATATATATATATATATATATATATATACACACTAGCTATACACACACACGTACAATAAATAAATGTTTCTTCATTTGCTGTATGTCCTTAAGATAATTTCCAGATACTTTAAATCATTGTATTTTCATCATTTTTACCAGTTAAGTTTGTTTTACTGTCAGGAAGATCCATGGAAGCTCTTCATGGTACCATTGTGGAAATGGTCTCCCCTTCCATAGATTTTTAACCAACTCCCACATTTGAGTACAGCCTAATCTCTAGAAAAAGTCTCTTATTCAAGAGTATTCACAATGGTTCTCTTTCTCTGCTCAAAACTCAGCAACTACACGGTAGGTAGATACTCATTCCCAAAATGCCAGTATCCTTGGAAGTTTGTGTTATACCCAGGAGACCTCAGAGGAGGTCTACCCAACTCTTATAATGTGGAAAATTCTGCATACATTCCACTTCAGAGAGGAAGATGGTCATCTCCTTATCCCCAGTGCTCTAAGTTCCCCTCATCATTTTGTCAGCCCAAAGACTATTTTATTCCCAGACTTCCTACCCTTGTAGTGACCAAAACCTGACAGTCTCTTCATCTTCATCTTGGCTCTTCTTTTCCATGGACCAACCCAGCAGTACAATGGAATGCGCCATGTTCCACAGCTGCCTCAGTCTGAAAATAAAAGCTTGCTTGTGAGTAGGTGGTTAATCTACAGAATTAACTTGAGTCCAGATTTATTCATCCCTTTTTATCCCACTCCAAGTACTAGGGCAGAACAAAAGCCTGCAATGGTTTTTTGCCATTAAAAGGATTTGCCATTTATTTCCCTTTTTGCCATGTTTTTTTGCCCTCCAAAATTCTGGAGGGAAAATTGCTACTGAGACTGTCAATGTCCTTCTGGTCAAAATAGTCACATGTGCTCTTCCTCCCATCCCTTCAGGGGATGGCAACTGTCCTGGCAATTATACCATCTCTTCCTTTTATCTCCAGTTGTCTTTAATCTATTGGGTACTTTTTTCAATTCCTAAATATGCTATTTTCTTTATTCACAGAGCAGCAGCTCCCCACATTATTAGTACCTAAAGCCACCACCTCCTATCTGTCCCATCCTTCAGCACCACACTTCTTCAGTGAGTAGTCACCACTCCTAAGCCCATTGTCTCCATGCTCCCTTTCTCCTTAAATCCTAGTGTCCATAAGACCACTGGGAAAAAAAGGTAGATAAAATCACTTGCTGAAGTTTCCTTGTGAGTGTCTCATAAATAATGGTCTTCTTCAGCTCCAGTGTCCCAACCCCCTACCTCTCCTCTCCCTTGAACCTTCCACCACTTTCTCCCTTACACTTGCTCTGTCCCAGTGGATTTTCCTCCTCCTGCTTCTCCTTATGTGTAGGTCCTGGCTGGAGCTCCATACATATTCTTCCCCTTTCTTCCCAAATATTTTAGTCTAACAGTTTTATCTGTCTTCTCCATTCACAAGATTTCTTGAAAATCATAACATTTCATGAGTACTTACTCTGTGGCAGGTACTTTGTATATATTATCTCATTTAATTTTCAAAATAGCCTTTAGGGCACCTGGGTGGCTGAGTTGGTTGAGCATCTGACTCTTGATTTCGGCTCAGGTCATGATCTCAGGGTCATGAGATGGAGCCCTGTGATGTTGAGTTCCGCACTCTGTGATAAGGCTGCTGGAGATTCTCTCTCTCTGCCCTTCCCCCCGCTCATGCTTGCTGTCTCGCACTCTCTCTCTCTCTCTCTCAAATAAATAAATAAATCTTAAAAAAAAAAACCAACCTTTAAAAAAAAAAAAAAAAAACCAACCTTTTAGCTCCATTGTAACCTTGAGGGCAAGAGAAATTAAGGAACTTGCACAAGGTCATCCAGTTGGCAAATGGAAGTGCCAAGATTTAAACCCAGGCAGTCTTATGGCTGCTCAAGGGCTCTCCACCATCCAGCTCGTCAGGACTGGGTTCAAATTCCATCTCCTTCAGGAAGCCACTCCTGATCACCCAGAGTGATATGATCCCTCCATTCGTGGCATCCTTATGGTGTTTACTTTCTGCTCACTCCCCTTCCTACCCCTACCTCACCTCTCACATGCACCATAACGTTATCAATTCTGGGAGAAAGGGACTGTATTTGCTGCTTTCATATCCCCTCTAATGTTAGCATTGGACTGTTTAAAATAGGTGGGCAGCGAAAGACCTGCTAATTTGAATAGAAGACTCATTATCTGTAAAGTGAGTCTTCCCAGCATGGCCCAACATCCTGTTTATTTCCAGATATGACAGGAATGTAGGAAGTGAACAAACCTCAGAGTGTCACAGTGTTGCAATTGAGCAGGCACTGTAGGCTAGGTTGCTCAGGATCTGTTTATTTTCAGGCCTGTGAAAGAAAAGGTAGGACAGAGAAAGAAAGTACATCATGGATTACCATGCTATGTCAGTCTTTGGCCAGCAAACTTATTAAGCAAGATTTTAATGCTTCATTTACTTTAAAAAGACAAAAATCTCATATTTCAGAATAACTATCCAACCCCAGATTGAGAATTCTTTCCCAAGGAGTATGATGGATTTTAATTTTAAATAAAGGGATGTAGTAAATGAGTCACTATCCAACTGTTAAGAAAGACCTATGTATTTCCAGATAACTTTATTCTCCATCAAGGTATCTCATTTTCTCTCTGCCAAATAAAATAATATTAAATTAAATGAAAATAAATAAATCAAGTTATGTGAGAGAAAGTAGATATTGGTTTGAACTGATGGACATTGTTGAAAATTTCTCCTTTGTGTTATGACTTTCTTCAAGAATAAGTCACAGGGGCAAAACAAAACAAAACAAAACAAAACACCCTAGTTATACAAGCCAAGGCTGTGCACTCAACTGTGAGTGTTATTTGCATCTAGGTAGACTGTTCTGCAGTGCAGGTTTATCTCAGAGCCAATTCAAGCAGAAAGTTCCCATGGATTTCAGGGGAAATGTGCTGCTTGATTTGGCCACATATAGAGCTCAGAAATGGATTTAAGGCCTCCCAAAAAGGAAAATCTTCTCCTACCCTTCACAGATTGGCCTCGAAGTTTATCCCTTTATATGTGGCTACATAACTTAGCCATCTTCTAAGTCAACCAAAGCCGTTAATCATGTTTCCAGAAGTCACCTGTATTGGGCCCCTTTCACTCACTCTTCTTCCTCTACAGTGCCCTTAAAAGCCGTGGGTCCCCAAATTCTGTCTCAAACCTACTGTTATACTCTCTTTATAATTTGCCCTTTATCACATTCACCTTCAATCATGGCTCAAACCAAGCCTCATCGATCCCAGGACACCGGGATCACACCCTGAGCCAAAGGCAAATGCCCAGCCACCAAGCCACACAGGCATCCCAGATACTTCATTTTTCTCATCCTTGATCTTGTACCTAACCAGTAATAAAAATTCATCAAATCTTCCTTCATGAAGATCTCAGTCCCTTTTTCTGGAATCTGACAAATAGAGGAAAGAAGGAAGTCAATGATGTGTCCCCATGATGTGGAAGGAGCCAGGAGATGGTTCCTAATGGGGTCAGGAGGTCACTTGGAATGCAGGACACAGATGCAGTCCAAAGATTAAGCACAGAACAGAGCCAAGGAAAGGAGCCAAAGCGGGCACTAGAATAGTAAGATCAGGTGTCCATCAGACCTACAGGACAGGTGTGAGGACATAGTAGGAAATAGGTCAAGAAATCAGGATGGGACTCAGTCTGTTTTGTTCATCTTTGAGCCCCCAGAATCAAGCACATAGGCAGCTCACTGTAGGCACATATTGAATGCCCTATAATCCCAAATATGAGGTATTGGTTATAACCTCTCATTCAAGACCTGATATTAACCAATGCTCTCTCACTTTCATTATTTGAGACCACCAGGTAATGTTGGAGGAAGTCATATGAGACAAGAGTAACATCCATTCACATTAGTTCAGAGTATCTAGAGAAGTAACCTGATGGTATGCATAAATAAGGAGCCAAGGAATTTTTATTAAAATTAAATTTTATTAAATTTTTATTTTTTATTTTTTTATTTATTTATGATAGGCACACAGTGAGAGAGACAGGCAGAGACACAGGCAGAGGAAGAAGCAGACTCCGTGCACCGGGAGCCTGACGTGGGATTCGATCCCGGGTCTCCAGGATCACGCCCTGGGCCAAAGGCAGGCGCTAAACCGCTGCGCCACCCAGGGATCCCAATTTTATTAAATTTAATAATATCTCATGGGGTTTTGACTTAATAATTCAAGTGTTCAATGCCATTATAAAAAGGCTTTTTAAAAAATAATTTAAAAACCAGTGAGGTAGACAAAAGAAATACTCATCTACAGATGTATTTTTTTTATTGTCATATATTTTGTGGCTTCGGATAAAACTTCCAGTGATTAAGTCACATAGAGATTTCCAAAATATTGCAGCTCTGACAACATAGAGGAAAGGAAGGTGACATGTTCTCAAAAACTGTGTTGTAGTAAAAACACCACTCTAATTGACATGATTTTATATATCATTCTAAATATATATGTGTAAATTAAATTAATGCATTAAATATTAGTAGATATTTGACAATTTCCTCTAAATCACTAAAAGTTATATATTGTGGTCAAAACACTTCTCACTGAGAAATGCAGAATCTGTGCATTGCATTATGTTTGCTGAGTGAAATAATGAATTTATAAATACTTATTAAAGACTTAATTAAATTTTATCCTTAGGAATAATTTACTCACTAGTACACTGAGCCAATATATTCATTATGCTACTATGTGAAATCAATTAAACAGGAATCAAAATGGTCTGGCTCTAAAAGTTACCTTCCACTGGAATGTTGACACCTAATATAAAGAAAGAAATACTTCCTGTAACTTTGTTATAAAAAATTTCAAACACATACAAAAGTGAAAAAATAATGTAAGAAACATTCATATAGGGCAGCCCGGGTGGCTCAGAGGTTTAGCGCCACCTTCAGCCCAGGGCCTGATCCTGGAGACCCGGAATCAAGTCCCACGTTGAGCTCCCTGCATGGAGCCTGCTTCTCCCTCTGCCTGTGTCTCTGCCTCTGTGTGTGTGTGTGTGTCTGTCATTAATTAAAAAAGAGAGAGAGAGAGAGAGAGAGAAACATTCATATAACCTTCACCTAGACTCAAGAGTTATTTTTCTTTTTTGAGAGTGAGAGAGAGAGCACACACACACATATGCGAGTTGGGGGAGGGGCTAAGGGATAGAGAATCTTAACCAGGCTCTACTGTCAGTTCAGAGCCTGACATAGGGCTCCATCTCATGACCCTGTGATCATGACCTGAGCCAAAATCAAGAGTCAGACATTTAAGCGACTGAGTCACCCAGGTGACCCATAGACTCAACCATTATTAACATTTTCCCAAAATTGCTTCATATATGTATATTTAATTTTTGATGGACCATTTGAAAGAAAATTATAGATGTCATAACATTTAATTACCCTAATACCTCAGCATGCCCTAATATATTTCCCCTCATATTGTAGTACTGCCATCACTCCTAACAAAATTAACAATAATTCATAATAAGATACATATCCAGTCCACATTTGGATTTATGCAGTTGTTCAAAATATGTATTTTTTAACTCAGTTTGTACATCAACAAAAAAACAGGATCCATGAAAGAACACACACTGCATTAAGTTGTATCTTTTAAGTCCCCTCTACCACCTACCCTTTATTTTTTTTTTCTTTTGTCCAGCTTTATTGAGGTATAATTAAGAAATAAAAATGTATATATTCAAGACATGCAATGCTATTTGATATATGTAAACATTGTGAAATTACCACAGCCAAGCTAATTAATATATCCATCACCTCACAAGTTATCATTTTCTGTGTATGGTGAGAACACTTTAGATATATGTCTTATCAAATTTCAAATATACTATACAGTATTATTGACTGTAGTAACCATGATGTACATTAGGTCCCAGAATTTACTCATCTTATAACCAAAGACTTACATACTTTGGCCAACATCTCCCTATTTCCTCTACTTGCTGACCTTGGTAACTACCATTCTACCCTCTGTTTCTGTGAGTTGAGCTTTTTTTAGATTCTACATATGAATGAGATCATGTAGTATTTGTCTTTTTGTGCCTGGCTTATTTCATTTAGCATAATGTAGTCCATATTTATCTATGTTGTTGCAAATACCAGATTTCCTTCTTTTGTGTGGCCAAATAATATTCTACAATATTTTATATTCTTTATTCGTTCATCCATCTACAGACACTTAGATTATTTCTATATCTTGGTTATTATGAATAAGGATACAATGAACCTGGAGGTGCAGATATCTCTTCAAGACACTGATTTCATTTCCTATGGGTATATATCCAGAAGTAGGATTGCTGGATCGTGTGGTGGTTCAATTTTTTTTTTTTTTGAGAAACTTCAATGGGTTGTACATTTTCATGATGGTTGTACCAATTTACATTCTCATCAACAGTGTACAGGGTTGCCTTTTACTCTACATCCTCATCCACATTTTTTATCTTTTGCCTTTTTGATAGTACCCATACCTTAGTAGGTGTGAGGTGGTATCTCATTGTGGTTTCTCATTGCATTTCCCTGATGATTAATGATGTTGAATACCTTTTCATACACCTGTTGGCCATTTGTAGGTCTTCTTTGGGAAAATGTCTATTCAGGACATTGCTAATTTTTATTTTTTTTATTATTTTTTTAATAAATTTATTTTTTATTTGTGTTCAATTTGCCAACATACAGAATAACACCATTTTTAAATCAGGTTATATGAGGGTTTTTTAGTTGTATGAGTTCTTTATTTTAGATACTAACCCCTTATCATATATTTGGTTAGCAGATATTTTCTCCCATTCCATCAGTTGCTTTTTCATTTCGTTGATAATTTCCTTTGTTGTGCACATTGTGGATTATCTGACTGTTTCCTCATAAAGTCATCTGCCACATTCCCTTATCCTGATGTTTCTTGTGAAATGGAAGTTAGATATAAAAACTTGACTAAGTTCAGGTCATTAGTATATTGAATATTACATCATGATAAGAGCACAGATGCTCTTGTTCCAACATTGGTGATGGAATTTGATCACCCAATCAAAGTAGTAACCTCAGATTTGTTATTAGGGAGTAACATATGGGGTGGTACGTTGGCATCTTGCAAAAAAAATGTATTTCTCATTAACTTTTCACTTAATGGATTTAGCACCTGTGAGAATTTTTGCCAAAATCAATTATTTTGGAGGGGATTGTAAAATAAAATGTACCTTTCTGATTACCACATTCATGATCACTTTCTACCTTTCTCTAAGCACTTTTTTATGTTCTTTAAAAGTTAAAAGTTTGAAAGTCCAAAATTTTAAGTATATATTTTATCATAATGGAAAAGAACTAACCTTCTATTTTCTTTTGTGTTTTCAGCAAAATGGGAAGTCACATTTTTACGATAAGCCAATTGCTGAATCCTTTGAAGAAGCACCCCTTCACGTTATGGTTTTCACTTACTTGGGATATGGACTTGGAACTCTATTTGGCTATCTCAGAGACTTTTTGAGGAGCTGGGGAATAGAAAAGTGTAACGCAGCTATAGAACGAGAAGAACAAAAAGTATGTATGTGTACCTCCTTGGATCTTTGTCAATGCATATTCTTTTCTTAAGTGTTCTCAGAAGTGGTGATGCATGTACAGACCTAAAAAGAGTGAGGCACTGAGACCATTCAGGGTAAAATCTACTCATCTCCACCCCATAAGCCCCATCCCCCATGTGTCAGACTTATTTTTTTAATAAACATTTTATTGAGCAACTACTACTTGCCAGACACTGAACTAAGGGTTTTCTCATACATTATCATATTTAATTTTTATAACAGTTCCATGAGACAAGTATTAAAGTGCCATTTTAAAGATGAATAAATCAAAATATAAGAGCAGAGGCTTTTGGCTAGGACTATACTCTGGTCTTCTTGTTGCAAGATGAGTATTATTTATGTTCTATCCTAAAATAGAAAAGTGTGGAATATGAAATTTTATTTTCATTTAGGTCATGGTTTCTCAACTTTGATACCAATGACATTTTGGATTGGATAATTCTTTGATGTGGAAGGCTGCCCTGTTTGCACTGTAAGGTTTTTAACCTTAACATTTGACATGACATGACAATCAAACATTTCTCCAAACATTGTCAAATGTGTCCGGAAGTACAAAAAAACTCAATTTAGAACCACTATCTAGATACTTTTGATAGTTAACTCATAAAAGTCTACAGCATCTTCTTTTCACATAGAGCTATCAGGACAACCTGGAAAATATTCAGAGATCTGCAAAGAACCTGTATTTTCCTAACATGTTTTCCAAATCGGTTCATATGATTTATGATGCCCCAAATTCTTTTTTTCTAAAAATTGCTCTGAAATATTATGATGATTATGGGCATGGATCATTCCACATGATGGAGCCTTGAACACATCTAAGCAAAGAACCATAGGGAAAGAAAACATGGTGTGAAAGAGGTAAGAGAAAGCATTGTACATTCAAGGAACAGAAATTCCAATGACTAGACTATTGTGAGTGACAGTGGGAGTATGTGGGGAGAAAGATTGTTTGAGAGGCAAGTAGAGACCAGACTATAATGGGTTTTTATAAGCCAAAGATATTTATTATAAGGACAATGGGTAGGCATTAAAGGAATTCGGGCAGAGGAATGCAGATTTGCAGATTAGAAAGACCATGTTCACTGGCCTATGAAAAAAAGGATTGCAGGAGGACAGAACAGACCAAAAAACCAGTTAAGAGGCTGATGCAGAAATCCAGCTCAAATTTAAAAAAGCTAGGGGCACTTGGGTGGCTCAGTGGTTGAGCATCTGCCTTGGGCTCAGGTCGTGATCCCAGGTTCCCGGGATCAAGTCCTGAATGGGGCTCCCCACAAGGAGCCTGCTTCTCCCTCTGCCTTCTCTCTGCCTCCCTCTGTGTGACTCTCATGAATAAATAAACAAAATATTTTTAAAAAAATAAATAAAATAAATTTAAAAAGCTAGATGAGATCTGGAGTAAGACTAGGGTAGTTGTAATAGGAATGGCGATAAGAGGTAAGGCCAAGAGATGTTAAAGAAGATGGAGTTAATAAGGATGATTGACTTGACTTAGGGAATTAGGGAGATGGACAAACCAAAGACCACATTCAGGTCTATGCCTTGGGCAGCTGGGTGGGAAGAAGGTTATGGTATTCATTGAAATGGGGAATAGGGGATGAAGATCCAGTTGGAGAGGAAAATGGTCAATTCCTTTTTGCCAGGTTGAGAACTAGTATTAGATATAAAGGCCTAGACCCCTGGAGAAAAGTCTCAGATGGATATTGTGGCATCTTCAGCATATCTTGAGCATATCAACATTAATCAAAGCCACAGAAGTAGATGAGATCTCCCAAGGAAGGTCTATATAAGAAAAAGGAAGGGAGAGAAGAGAATGAAAACCTTTAGAGAATTTAATAGATGTAAGAGATGGAATTCTAATGCAAAACTAGAAGCAATGTGACAAATTAAAAGGCCTTAAAATAGTTTAAGAAAGAGATATTTGTACTTAAACTGGGGAAAAGATAGATGGAATGAAGAAAAGGGAATTATAGAGATATTTAGGAGATAGAATCAACAAGTCTTGGTGACTGTGTGTAGAGAAAATTAGATAAAGGGAAGAAACCAGGGTAACCCAACTTCTTTGGCCAGACATGAGAATGGTAGTGGCATGCCCATCACAATGGCAAGGTTTTATATAGCAAAAAGATATACACACATACAGTTTTGAGGATGTACAGGTCCTTAAATGGCAAAGGTTCTAGAAACAATTGAGTCTAGTAGGAGCTGATGATGAAATGGGAGACTGGGATTAGAAAAGCAAGTTCTTCTTGGCCATTCTCATGAGGATCCCCACAGCTCCTCCCTGACACCAGCCAGTCTGCTCTAGAAGCTGTTATCACCAATCTGCCTGTTCCCCAGGTGTAGGTAACTGGTGCATAATAGATCAGCACATTTCAGTATATGTACTGGGACAGAGGGTGAGTCAAATGTAAATTCTCAGGTGTGGCATCCCTTGGCAGGCTTAGCCTTCAGCTTTGCCATCTATTTTCTCCTCTGTGCCAATATTTTTGTTCTAGCAACCTAGCAGGGCTAGTCACTTTTTTTTTTAAGCATTTCTTATATTTCAAGCGGAACATAATTATATATAGGAAGCAGACTCTGAGATGGAGGTGTGAGGGCAGAAAGATTTTTGCAGTGTGCTCCTGGAAGCAACACCCATACACCTGTGAGGAAGTGAAGGGAGCAAAATGAGACCAGGTGAATTGTGATGTAGTCCCAGCCAAGGTCTCACTGGATCCCACAGGGAGCTCTGGACAGGAAGGCCCTTCAGAAGCATTCCTCACAGAGGGCAGGGTTTTGGAGCCTTCTGTGATGATAAATGGGAACGACCACCCTAGAGGGAGATCCCTAGCCAGGCAGCTCCCTTCAGCAAGCTGTCTGCCTCCAACACTCCCAGCACTTGAGGGAAGGGGTGCCTAGTCCCGAACAATGGGATACATTGAGCATGAGCAGCCTTGATTGCAAAACCTGTCACTATGGCTGCAAGAACTGCTCAAACCACCTCCCAGGAGGAAGACAGTGCATCAAATAAATCAATGCTCTGGGTTTTTTTGTTTTGTTTTGTTTTTTGTTTTTTTACAAAATAAATGATTTCCCTCCTGTTGGATCTCTGTGAGGTAGAGACCATCAGTCAATTGAGTTACCTTGGTGGATATACCTTTCACATGGCACACTTTTTATTATGTGTTCCTTCCTTTTGAGCCCCTTTAGACATTTATAGCTGTTCAGAGTAACAAATTGCAATAGCTGCCGTCATTGTATTCTTTTTGATGGGACTTGGTCACTAGAAACCCTACATTCAGGCTGACCGTTAGCCTTTTACTATTTCCCCCAACCCTGTACTTCTGAAAGTCCCCTTGTTTTGTGTTAATAAGCTACCCGAGGCACATCTTGAAGTATCTTGCTGGAAACACACCACTTTCCAGTGACTCTTGGTTCTTTTAGCAGAAATGAGCATTATAATCTATTCTAAAAGCTGGTGACTGAGAGAGCAGAATGAGTTGTCCCATAAGCTAGCCAAGAGCAAAATGACACCAGGAAAAAAGCGTATCCATGAGGTGGTGGTGGAGAATAGCAATAATGTTTTCCAAAAAGATCATAAAGAGATGTCTGATTCTGATTACCCTCTTCTACTCTATGTGTCTTCTTTTTATTTTAAATATGTTATGTATACATAAGGTGTACAGCATATTTTGATAAAAATATACATAACAAAATGATTGCTACAATCAAGCTAATTGACATGTCACTTTCCTCATTTCTTTCCTGTTTTAATTAAATACAAGAATTTATTAATCCAGTTTCCCTATTTTCTCCCTGAGATGACTCCTCTCATACCAAACCATCCATTCAGACTAAAGTGTTGCCCCAAATTTAGAATCTTTCTGTGTTCTTCTCTTCGATTTCTAGCCCAAAAACCCTGAAACTGTCTCCAAAACATAAAGGCTTTGAAAATCTTCTTACCTAGATCACTTGATTACTGATTCACTTAGGATTACTGATTCACTTAGTATAAACTAACTGAAAAGAAAAAAAATCAAAATCTTCCTCCAGAAGAGCTAAAAAACAAATGCCAGGCCCAGGAGAACTGGCACCTCAAACAGACTCCACTAAGGATCAGAAGACACTGACTAGGAATGTGACAATACAGACAGGTACAAGGTTTAAATATTCTTGCTTAAATTCTCCTTTTAACTCTTAATTTTGGAGACATATATATCCTTTTTTTAAAATCAAAGGCCACTTCAGCAATGAACTGAAATTCATTAAATACCTCTAGATAAATCACTTTCTCAGTGATGCAGTGGCTTAACTTGGCAAAATCCAGAAGAGAATGTCAGCAAATATCATCATTAAATGAATGTCAAGCATCATCAGAGACTTGGAAAAACTTCAAGCCTAGCCCCATTTCTCAATCCATATGGTTTGATAACAGGTTCAGCAAGATCTTCTCCACATGGCACCAGCCTTTTATAAAACATTTCAGTACAATTCCATGTTCATACTAGATCCGGAGAGTCCCTGTAGCACCATACAAGTACATCTTAGACATTTCTGGCCCATCCCCAGAGATTTTTACTCCCACATGAAACAAAGAGTGTTCAGCAAGTTGTAACTGTAAAGAATTTTAAGAGAAATCTTCAAATGTTTGCATGAATTAAAAATTGTCCTTTTGCATCCACATTTTGCATCCTGATAATGATAGCAGGATTCACCCAGAGAGTACTCATTACTTCTGAGTATTTCGAAGGGTGGGTTCCATTAAGGTCACTGGATCTGAGTTTTGTCCAAAGCAAACAGATGGCCTGAGCACTGGTCTTCCTGTTTGGACCTGGGCGAGTCCAAACTCAGAGAGCTTTCATTGGGGTTTCCCTGGGAACTTAACAAATTAGCCAGCAGCTTGTGAGATGGTAATATTAGACCAAGGGTTCTCAGCCTTGGCTGCATATTGGAATCACCTGAGAAGCCTTAAAAGCTAATACTGGGCTTACACCCCAAATTCAAATTTAATTGGTTTGTGGGTACATCCTTGGTGGGGTTCATAAAAGCTTCCCAGGTGATTCTCATATGCAGAAACTTAGAAACCAACGTTTAGAACAATGCTCCTCCAACTTTCCTGTGTATACAAATGGTCACTCCCTCACTTCCTTGAATTAAATTTCACTAAATCAATAGCTTTGAATGCAGCAGAAATTGATGGCCAGTGAAATCCCAAATCCCCCCAACTAGGCTCCATTCCAAATACCTTCTGGCTGCTTCTAAAAAGCAAATATAGCCTCACAAGGGCTGAATATTTTCTATGATTGTTTCTAGCAAAGAAGCGTATGCCATAGATTAGAACGACAACTTTAAAATCATAGCTCTAGAAATATTTTGTGAAACAAGATCATCAGTAAAATCAGATCACAGCCTCCACACAGTGAATACTCAAGTCAACATTTATTTGGATGTGTGTATCTGAACATCCAAATAAATGCATATATATACATGTTACACATACAAAACTTCTGCTGTGTCATTAAAATGTTCGTTAAATCGTTTTTCAATTCCTTTACTTCCTTTTGCAAGAAGGAATCTACAAATAGTAGTCAGGCAGAGTTGATTGATTTTGATAAGGTAGAGCTTTGCTATGTACACCAAGTATTACTAAGCCAATGTGTGAAATGAGTGGGTTATGACAAGTCCTAATGAAGAGCCCCTTCTCAAACCTGTGTCTTTTGTTTCCTTTCCCTTTTGTTACAGAAATAATGAGCAAAATTGTCCTTTTTTGTGCACTTAATTACATATAGGCTCATTTGCACCCATTTTGTCCTTTCCTTAACATAAATGGGATTGTATCATACACATTGTTGTGTGACTTACTTTTTTGTCACCTATGTTTGAAGATATTTACATGTCAGTCCAAGATTACCTCATTTCTTTAAATACTTGCATGATGGTATTCCATAATGTGTATATATGATTATTTATATTACCAATTTTTATTATTTTATTATTTCAAATAATTCTTCAATGAACAGCATATGTATTTATTCAAGGATAATTCCTAGAAGTGGCTTTCTGGGTTCAAGGAATGTATATTTTAACTTCTGAGAGATTGGCAAGTTGCCTTTCAAAAAAGCTTGCCCAGCTAGACTCCAGTCAGCAGTACCTAGGAGAGCTTACTTCCTCACCAGCACTTGGTATGTTGATATAATCAATGCATTTTTTACTTTTGCTAGTCTGATAGGTAAACATTTTTTGTTCTTGTCTTAATTTGTATTTTCCTGATTAACAGTGAGACTGGGCTTCTTTTTTTTTTTAATTTTTATTTATTTATGATAGTCACAGAGAGAGAGAGAGGCAGAGACACAGGCAGAGGGAGAAGCAGGCTCCATGCACCGGGAGCCTGATGTGGGATTCGATCCTGGGCCTCCAGGATCGCACCCTGGGCCAAAGGCAGGCGCCAAACCGCTGCGCCACCCAGGGATCCCTGGGCTTCTTTTTATATGATTACTAGTGCTTTATACCCACTCTTCTTGAATTGCCTATTCATATCCCTTGCTCATGATTTTATTAAATCATTTCTTCTCACTGATTTAGATGAACTTTTTCTATATATTCATATATGAATAATTTGTCTATTAAATAATTTTAAATAATTTTCTAATTCTGTTTTGTAGCTTTTAATTTCCTCTATGTTCTATTTAGCCATACTTAAATTTTTAATTTTTAAGCCATATGTATCAGACATCTTTGGGTTTTCTTTGTTTTTGTTAGTTTTTGCTCTTTGGGGAGGGAGGGTTCCTTATGTTTAGGAAGGCATTTTTTTTCATCTTAAAGATAAAACACATTTTCTTACAATTTCATTCAGTACTTTTATGATCTGTGATGCATTTATACATTAACCCATAATTCACCTAGAACTTATTTCTATGTGTTGTGTGAGGTATGAGGACTTTTTAAAAAGTTTTAATTTAAATCCTAGTTAACATAGAGTGTAATATTGGTTACAGGAGTAGAATTTAGTGATTAATGACTTTCATATAATATTCAGTCCTCAAAACAAGTGCTCTTCTTAATACTCCTCACCCATTTAGCCCGTCCCCCATCCATCTCCCCCTTCAGCAACCTTAAGTTTATTCTCTAGTTCAGAGTCTCTTATGGTTTGCCTCCTTTCTCTTTTTTTTCCCTTCCCCTATTGTTAATCCATTTTGTTTAAATTCCACATATAGTGAATTGTATTATATTTGTCTTTCTCTGATTGACTTACATAATACACTCTAGCTCCATCCACATCATTGCAAATGGCAAGATTTCGTTCTTTTTGATGGCTGAGTAATGTGCGTGTGTGTCTGTGTGTGTACCACATCTTCTTTATCCATTCATCAGTCAATGAATATTTGGGTTCTTTCCATAATTTGGCTATTGTTCATAATGCTGCTATAAACATTGGGGTGCCCCTTCAAATCAGTGTTTTTGTATCTTTTGGGTAAATACCTAGCAGTGCAATTGCTGGGTCATAAGGTAGCTCTATTTTTAACTTTCTGAGGAACCTCCATACTGTTTGCCAGAGTGGCTGCCCTAGTTTGCATCCTTACCAACAGTGTAAGAGGGTTCCCCTATCCCTACATCCTGGTCAACATCTGTTGTTTCCTGATTTGTTAATTTTGGCCATTCTGACAGATGATGTGATGTGGTATCTCATTGTGGTTTTGATTTGTAGTTGCCTGATGATGAGTGATGTTGAGCATCTTTTCATGTGAGGAGGACTTTCTTTTTTAAAAGAGAGTTTTAAATGGTCTGAATATCATTAATGGAATATTTTTTACCCACTGATTTGAATTTTTTTAAGATTTTATTTATTAATGAGAGACAGAGAGAGAGAGAGAGAGAGGCAGAGACACAGGCAGAGGGAGAAGCAGGCTCCATGCAGGGAGCCCGACGTGGGACTCTATCCCGGGTCTCCAGGATCACTCCCTGGGCCAAAGGCACTAAACTGCTGAGCCACCCAGGGATCCCCCCGCTGATTTGAATTATTGATCTATTTGTCTATTTTTTAGGTAAATTTGTAAGTTTTTAAGTAATTCTTAAAGCTTTTTTCTCTGTGTATACTTTTTTTTTAATTTATTTTTTATTGGTGTTCAATTTACCAACATACAGAATAACCCCCAGTGCCCATCACCCATTCACTCCCACCCCCCGCCCTCCTCCCCTTCTACCACCCCTAGTTCGTTTCCCAGAGTTAGCAGTCTTTACGTTCTGTCTCCCTTTCTGATATTTCCCACACATTTCTTCTCCCTTCCCTTATATTCCCTTTCACTATTATTTATATTACCCACATGAATGAGAACATATAATGTTTGTCCTTCTCCGACTGACTTACTTCACTCAGCATAATACCCTCCAGTTCCATCCACGTTGAAGCAAATGGTGGGTATTTGTCATTTCTAATGGCTGAGGAATATTCCATTGTATACATAGACCACAGCTTCTTTATCCATTCATCTTTCGATGGACACCGAGGCTCCTTCCACAGTTTGGCTATTGTGGACATTGCTGCTAGAAACATCGGGGTGCAGGTGTCCCGGCGTTTCATTGCATTTGTATCTTTGGGGTAAATCCCCAACAGTGCAATTACTGGGTCGTAGGGCAGGTCTATTTTTAACTCTTTGAGGAACCTCCACACAGTTTTCCAGAGTGGCTGCACCAGTTCACATTCCCACCAACAGTGTAAGAGGGTTCCCTTTTTTCGGCATCCTCTCCAACATTTGTTGTTTCCTGCCTTGTTAATTTGCCCCATTCTCAATGGTGTGAGGTGGTATCTCATCGTGGTTTTGATTTGTATTTCCCTGATGGCAAGTGATGCAGAGCATTTTCTCGTGTGCTTGTTGGCCATGTCTATGTCTTCCTCTGTGAGATTTCTGTTCATGTCTTTTGCCCATTTCATGATTGGATTGTTTGTTTCTTTGGTGTTGAGTTTAATAAGTTCTTTATAGATCTTGGAAACTAGCCCTTTATCTGATAGGTCATTTGCAAATATCTTCTCCCATTCTGTAGGTTGTCTTTGAGTTTTGTTGACTGTATCCTTTGCTGTGCAAAAGCTTCTTATCTTGATGAAGTCCCAATAGTTCATTTTTGCTTTTGTTTCTTTTGCCTTCGTGGATGTATCTTGCAAGAACTTACTGTGGCCGAGTTCAAAAAGGGTGTTGCCTGTGTTCTCCTCTAGGATTTTGATGGAATCTTGTCTCACATTTAGGTCTTTCATCCATTTTGAGTTTATCTTTGTGTATGGTGCAAGAGAGTGGTCTAGTTTCATTCTTCTGCATGTGGATGTCCAATTTTCCCAGCACCATTTATTGAAGAGGCTGGTTCAATACCCGTAAAACAATCAATGTGATTCATCATATCAGCAAGAGAAAAACCAAGAACCATATGATCCTCTCATTAGATGCAGAGAAAGCATTTGACAAAATACAGCATCCATTCCTGATCAAAACTCTTCAGAGTGTAGAGATAGAGGGAACATTCCTCGACATCTTAAAAGCCATCTACGAAAAGCCCACAGCAAATATCATTCTCAATGGGGAAGCACTGGGAGCCTTTCCCCTAAGATCAGGAACAAGATCCACTCTCACCACTGCTATTCAACATAGTACTGGAAGTCCTAGCCTCAGCAATCAGACAACAAAAAGACATGAAAGGCATTCAAATTGGCAAAGAAGTCAAACTCTCCCTCTTCACCGATGACATGATACTCTACATAGAAAACCCAAAAGCCTCCACCCCAAGATTGCTAGAACTCATACAGCAATTTGGTAGCATGGCAGGATACAAAATCAATGTCCAGAAGTCAGTGGCATTTCTATACACTAACAATGAGACTGAAGAAAGAGAAATTAAGGAGTCAATCCCATTTACAATTGCACCCAAAAGCATAAGATACCTAGGAATAAACCTAACCAAAGAGGTAAAGGATCTATACCCTAAAAACTATAGAACACTTCTGAAAGAAACTGAGGAAGACACAAAGAGATGGAAAAATATTCCATGCTCATGGATTGAAAGAATTAATATTGTGAAAATGTCAATGTTACCCAGGGCAATATACACGTTTAATGCAATCCCTATCAAAATACCATGGACTTTCTTCAGAGAGTTAGAACAAATTATTTTAAGATTTGTGTGGAATCAGAAAAGACCCCGAATAGTCAGGGGAATTTTAAAAAAGAAAACCATATCTGGGGGCATCACAATGCCAGATTTCAGGTGGTACTACAAAGCTGTGGTCATCAAGACAGTGTGGTACTGGCACAAAAACAGACACATAGATCAATGGAACAGAATAGAGAACCCAGAAGTGGACCCTGAACTTTATGGTCAACTAATATTCGATAAAGGAGGAAAGACTATCCATTGTGTATACTTTATAATTAGCTTGTTAGGTATTGAATTTTTTAAAGAGACTGTTGCCATTTTAATTGGTAATATATTATTAAACCTATAGGCAGAGGTTAACTTTGGAAAATTTGACATCTTAATAATATTTAGTCTTCTCATTTAGAAACATGATATGTCTCTTCACTTATTTCAGTATCTCATGTCCTTTAATAAAATTTTATAATTTTCTTTATTCTAAGGTCTTATATTTCCTCTTACAGTCATTGTTTGGGTATGAGTTTTTGATGAATTTGAAGAATTTTTAGGTTCTGTTTCTTTATACTTTCTTATAATATTTAAATATTATCTTTTTTCTCTATCCCATATCTAATTAATTATGGATGGCATATAGGAAAGCTATTTTCATTTTTAACTCCAAATGCTACCACCTTAATGAATACTTCTCCTTAGTTGCCACACACAGCTTCTCAGTTTGTTGGATTGGATTGAAATTTCTTGTAATTTTCCATGTGTGCCATGAAAAACTGCAGAATTTTAAGTGTATTAGAACAAACTTGCTAATTATGTAATTTGAATCCTCTAGACTTACTTATTTTTTCTCTTCTCAAACTTATCATTTCTGATAAATGTGTGTTAATGTCATCCACTGTGATTATGGATTTGTTTTTCTTTTTCTTATATATTTCAGTTTAACTGTCAGATACGTGAGTCATGGCTTTTACAGTTTTTGGTGGATTTGTTCCTTTTATCATGCTTTACCTTGCACTCTGTCATGTCTAATGTGAATATACATCTGCTTTTTCTTCAACAGCCATCTCTTTATTTCAGTCTTCATCACTTCAGAAAATGTAGCCCTTACATAAGCAGCATATAGATTTATTTAAAATCAAACCTGAGGGATCCCTGGGTGGCACAGCGGTTTGGCGCCTGCCTTTGGCTCAGGGCGCGATCCTGAAGACCCGGGATCGAATCCCGCGTAGGGCTCCCGGTGCATGGAGCCTGCTTCTCCCTCTGCCTGTGTCTCTGCCTCTCTCTCTCTCTCTCTCTCTGACTATCGTAAATAAAAAAAAAAAAAAATTAAAATCAAATGTGAAAGCTTCTGTGTTTTAATAAAATAACATAAGCTATGAACAATTACTTTCTTGAGTCATGTGAAATTGCTGTTTTTGTAGGTCAAAAATAAACATTGGCAACTCCTTATGGGTAAACCTAATACTTTAATTACTCATGTGTTTCTTAATTCCTGCCATCTTTATATTTAACATTTATTCTTACATTTTCTGTTTTTTTTATTTTAAATACTTTTCATATCTTTGATACATTTGAATTTTCCTTGTTCTGCATTTTTTTCTTCTTGTCACTGTTAGGAAATTGTATGTAGTATTTCTCCCGGCTTTCTTTTTAATGGTTCTCTTTTAATGTTAACATATATGTATAGAACTAGATAAGTTTCTCAGTGATGAGAGTCTTCCAGGAGAATTTAATAACATTTCTTTCTCTTGCATAAACATTTTCCAGGGTATAATTTATTTATTAATTTTTAGGTTCTGTTTCTTTATACCTTGTACACAAAACTACTTGGGCTAACCATAGTCCATTAGTTTCTTTACTTACTACTTTTCCTGGCATCTCATCTTCCTCCTTAGTTATTTCATTGTTTGTTTTGTTAAGGTACTTGCTCAATTATTACAGAAAAGGTCTGTGGGAGTTAAGCTTGTGACTCCTTACATATGTAAGAATGTTCTTATATGGCTTTCTCATTTGATTGTTGGTTTGGCAAAGTACAGGATTCTAAGTTCAAAATAATTTTCCTTCATAATCTTTTTGAACTGTCACCTACAAAAGTCTAAAAGCAATCAATTTCTTATTCCCTTGTATGTAAACTGCCTTTCTTCCTTCCCTGAAAACATTTGAGTTTTTCTCTTTATCCCTGGAGACATGAAATTTAACCAGTACCCACGAGATCATTTATACCTTAGATTCAAATCTTTCTTCCTTTCTGGAATTTTCCCCTGCCTTTCCTCCTCCATCTTTTTTTTTTAACCTTATTTACCTCCTCTTGCACTTCTTCTTATTCTCCTTTCTTTCAATCTTGTAACTCCTATTAGAGAGATATTGGATCTTCTGAATCTGTTTTACATATCTCTTAACTTCCTTCATATTTTTTTCTCTATCTTTTTTTCATTATGGCCTGGGAAACAGTCAATTTACTAGTCTTGCTTATTAATCTGCCTTTCAGCTGTGTTCCTTATACTTTGAACTGTTCATCTTCTTAAGGTATGCATTGTTCTGTTGTGTGTCCCAAAAGATGAATATATTTTAAATTCTTTTTCCGTTTGCTCTATTAAGTCTTTTCATTAGATGTTAGTTCTTCTGCTTGTTGAATTTGGTGCCTCGTATGCTAGTTTTCCTTAAATAGCACTGAGACTTGGTTTTATGCTCATTTCTTTTTTTACTCAAGAATCCTTATTTTCCTATGTGTTCACCTATCTTGAGTGATTGAAGAAAGGAAACGGAAGGAATTGCCAGGACCAGTAGCTTGTGTTTTTGCAGTGTAGACTCCCCCTCTCTCCACATTGGGGCATTGCTTTCATTCAGTTCCTGGTGCCTAGCAAGGTGATTTGTCCTGTGGACAGTACAACTGCTTCTTACTTATTAACCCAATAAAAAGAGGACAGAGAGATATAGCTTCCCATTTAATCACCCTATCAACTTTGTATGGTTATTGACTCTTATCTTTAAACTCCCCTGACTGTAGGGAATATCCACACCAGTCTTCCCAGGAAATGTTTTAGAACTATGTTTTTTTTTTAATAATAAATTTATTTTTTATTAGTGTTCAATTTGCCAACATACAGAATAACACCCAGTGCTCATCCTGTCAAGTGCCCCCTTCAGTGCCCGTCACCCATTCACCCCCACCCCCCACTCTCCTCCCCTTCCACCACCCCTAGTTCATTTCCCAGAGTTAAGAGTCTTCATGTTCTGTCTCCCTTTCTGATATTTCCTACCCATTTCTTCTCCCATCCCTTCTATTCCCTTTCACTATTATTTATATTCCCCAAATGAATGAGAATTATGGTTTTCTATGGTTTCACTTCTCCATTGATCAGATCTTATTTGTGTTCCATCTTTTGTGATCCCTCAATATTTCTGATTCAGTAATAATACTCTCAATTGTCTTTCTAGACATTTATAAATTTATTTTGTTTCTTAAACATCTTTTGTCATTTCAGATGACTTTTAGATGAGTGGTCAAATACTTGCAAGCTCTTAGTCTGCCATTTTTATTCAAATCTCCCTCTAATTTCTTAATAGAATTAAATTTAGCCATCTTGACTTTGTGCTTTTCATACTTCAAAGAACTGTTTATGATACATTACCCTTTCCAACAAAGAAAAAATATAAACATATTGTATTATTACTCAGAGCTCATCCCTGATAGGAGAAATAGGTATTTCCCAAAAGGAAATAATGACACAAAATTAATTAGTTGAGAACAGAAGTATAAGTGTCAATGTAGGCAAAAATTAATAACTGGTGCTTGATAATGATTTTTTCTCTCTTACAAATCCATGGTTCTATTTCCTACTGAATGAGCAGGTAGTTAAATCAAATAAGAAGGAATAGACTTCCAAATTTGGCAATATTTTTCACAATTGGCTGTGGATATGTTTTCTTCACTTCCTTATAAACACCTAACCCTGTAGTATGGTTATTGAAAAGAGCACTGTTTTTTTTTTAGAACTAGGTGGAATTCCCAATTTGTCCACTTAAATTTTCTGACTTTCTAATGACTCATCCAGAAAAATTAGATAGAAATACATTTAACACTTGGAAAATTATAAAGTATCCTAGGAGATTAAAGGTGGAAAAAGAAAGACTGTCATATTTCAGTAGAAACAAAGACATTTTTGTAGCTGCATTTTTAGATTTTGTTCAACCCTCCTACACCCCACCCCTCCAAAACAATTGTGTCCTTATGGCCCAAGTTTCACTCTCACATCTAGCCATTTGTATCAGGGAAAAAAAATAAAGATAGTGAGTAGACCAAATGACAAGTTACATATACAGATGGATAAAGATATGTCCTCTTGCAATGCTCCTGTTTTTGCAATATCTAGTCTAGTTTCATTTTCTGGTATAGCGAAAATGCTGTGGGAGGCTTACCCGAGATTAGAGGGCAATGACCTTTGGAAGGTGTTGACTGCTCCTGAAGAAACCTCAATGGTGCTCAAAGGAATGGGGTGGGGTGAAAATACACCCATGCAGAGGCAGGAAGACTCACAGGTGCAGAGGAAGAGCAAGACAGTGCTGCAAAAGAAGGCAATTCTTCCCTAAACCAGACCTTAAATTCTAAGCAGTTCCCTCTCAGGGACACATAGACTGCTGAGCTTGTGTTTCAGGTCTGAGTTTGTGCTCACAAAGAAATGGCTCTGTGTGATTAAAAGATTGGCCTCTCACTTTGGCAGAGAAGTTTAAATACTTAATTTCTAAAATATATATATATATATATATATATATATAATTGAATATGAAGATCATTACCTACTAGAAAGTCTTCTCTGATCCCACAGAATACGTTAGAATCACTGTATCTTGCCCTGAGAGCATTTATCTCACTAAAAAGCTGGCTGCCCATTTCCATATAGGTAGAAAATCCAAATCTCTGAGCCAGAAGCCAGAAAGTTTGGACAAGATGGAACATTTTCCCACCTTCCCTTAAGAGGCCATAATGGCATATCTTTATGAGACATCAATGGTGAAAAACCCTAGATTGTTTCCTCAAGTCAGTGCCAAGTTCCTTATAATGAATGGATATTCCTCTATGGTCTGGCAATCTGTTGGCCTTAGCTTTCCATATTATAGGTCATGTTTTTTGTTTGTTTGTTTGTTTTGAGGGGTTTCTTTGTTTTTGTTTTTGTTTTAACTGGTGTTTTGGAGGGAAGCTTGCACAAGTGGGTGAGGTGACAGCTTGAAGTCACTCTGAAGTGACTGCTGGGAAAGTGAACGAAGCCAGAGGTTGACCAGAGTTCAAGTCACTAATCTTGCTGGGTCTGATTTTCCTCACATGTCAAATGTTTGAACTCTATGACTTCTATGTCCCCTCTGCCCTGGTATCCTGTGCATCTTGTGGTTCTATGTTGAAATTAATTTTGTTTTAATATTGTAGATATAATATTTTATTTTTTCCTACCAAAAACCAAGTGTTTTCCTAAACCAACTGTTAACTATTTTGAGTAACATTTCCCAAAATATCTAAAACTATAATTCCATTCAGAGTCTAAAAATAGTACTTACAGACCTACTTCTCTATTTTCTCTTGATAGTATGAATTTAAATGTTGTCATTTCAATTAAGAAATTTAGAACTAGAAGGACACAAATGACATTTGGGGATATGGAGTAACCATGAATCAGTAAACAGCTTTAAAAAAAAAAAGAGGAAATAATTTGGAAAAGGAAATATTTGGATTATTTGGAAATAATTTCCTGAAATTACCAAATCTCCTTTTTTCTTGAAAATAGTCCATTTCCCTGTTAGAATATAAAAGGGTATAATTGTCATAACCATGTAGCTTTAAATCTTTTTTTTTAATTTTTTTTATTTGTTTATGGATAGTCACAGAGAGAGACAGAGAGGCAGAGACACAGGCAGAGGGAGAAGCAGGCTCCATGCACCAGGAGCCCGACGCGGGATTCGATCCCGGGTCTCCAGGATCACGCCCTGGGCCAAAGGCAGGCGCTAAACCGCTGCGCCACCCAGGGATCCCTGTAGCTTTAAATCTTATTAAAACTTCTGTCAGGATACTTAGCTATTCGAGGATAAATTCATTTGGTAAGAGATTTTCAACTTTCAGATGTAACTAATAAAGTTGGCTTTCATCCTCCAAATTCATGTGCAATAGATAGTCCCCAGTATGTACTGGGATTGTGGTTATAAACATTCTTCCTAATACATATTCACAACTTCCCCCCAGAAATGATGCCATTGCCACCAAAAACCTAATGATGTGGCAAAGCAAACTTGGCTTGGATGCAACCACAAGCCATCAAAGCCTGCAGATTCCATATATTTTCCTCTGAAATGGATCAGCTAGGAGATGAGTAGGCCAAACCAGTATCTTAAGAAGGTCTTCCACAAAGCCTTAACCCTGGTCCTCCTTGTTACAACAGGAAGTCAGCTTTATTCCATAAGAGGAAGGAGAGCAAAGAACTCAAAGAGGATGGGAGAATAAGAAAGCTCCCTCCCAGTTGTTCAGTGGTTCCCCATTGCCTCCAGGATAATGTGTGAATTCTTCATCCAGACACTTAAGATTCCCACTTTCTGTGCCCAACTGAATACTGCAGCATTAATATACCACAGGGAATAGTAGCAGATGGGATCAGGAAGGTAACAGGGATTAGACCACTCAGGATCTTGGCTTTGACTCTGAGTGAGGTGGGAGCCACCCAGAGGTTCTGAGCAGAGTAACAAAATATGCCTTGTTTTATTTTTACTCATTCTTTTCAAAAATGCCCTACACTTCCAACACAGACCCATTTATCCTGAGTGCCCCCTCCAAGCCTCCCTACCCAAAACAATCTCATTCCACCTTCAGTGCCGAGCTTTGAGACCCCTCATATGTAAAGTTACCTTGATTCCTCCACCAAAATGTGACTCTCCCTCTCATTCTAATCTTACAAGTGCCTAAAGTACTTGGCCTAGACCCAAGTCTTGTATTTCCTGCCTTGTGCTCTTAGGAGTTAGATGGCCAAAAGTTATATATGTTTTGCTTTGAGCCTCAGCTGGATAGCAAACCTCTTGGGCATGGCTTACCTTTTATACAGGACAACAGTGCTGTTACTTCAACTGTGGGTGAAGCCAGGTGCCTCCACAAGCTCATCAACTGAGTTTCTAGGCCCTTGGCGATATGACAGCCAGCCAACTGCCAAGAGTTTTGCCAAAAGGTCCCATATCAAGTTCATCCACATTTCTGAAAACATGAGTGGGGATATTCATGTTAAAAAAAGTTAAGACCAAATTATTATTCAAGAACTTTTTTTCTCCAGCTAACCTTCTTTGACATAAACACTTATTGTTACTTTTCAGATGGAATCCCGCAGGATTCATTGTGTCTACCATTCATTTGGAGACTTAATCTTGTATTGCACTATCGGCTTTGCTACCTTTCTGTGCCACATTTTTTACTTCCTCCCACTAAAATATAAGTTCTTTAGAGATGGAGGCCACAGCGTTATCTGGGAACCCACCTATTTCTTTACCTATGGGCCCTTTCTCAAAAACTATTTGCAAGTGGACTATTTGCATGGCTCTTCCAGCCTTCAATTTGCAAATACAATACAAAAAGCAGGAGATCAAAGGTAAACTGCTCCCTCTATTGTAACAGGATTTTGTGCCGCTTTATCAAAACTTTGAGAATTTTTACACACGGAACTTGTACATCAGAATCAGAGACAACTGGAACCGGCCCATCTGCAGTGCCCCGGGATCTCGGTTTGATGTGATGGAGAGGGTGTCGGATGACTACAACTGGACATTTAGGTGAGGAAACCTTCTGGAGGGGCTTGGTTGAAAGAAATGCTTTCCAGGAAATCCTGGCATGGGCACCAAGTTACAGAGTTGATGAACCAAACAGTTGCTAGTCTTCCATCATTGAGCCCTTTGCAAGCCCTCATAAGTCCAGTGGCAGAGGTCACGGTAATTCCATTGCCAAAGGTGGCTATGTTATATTAGTAAAAGTAAAGCCTGTGTCAGAAGGTGCAATATACATGAAGCCAGCCAGGAAGGGTCTTTTCAGCTTTATTGACAGATTATGCCCCTCTACTTGCTGAAGGAGACAGTAAAGTCCTTGCTAGAATTTAAACAAGAGCACAGGTGTCACAGAACCAAATGCCCATGGAAAGCCAGGGCTAAGTAATACTCCATGGCTTGGGAGACCTTTTTCCAGTGCTCTGTCCAGCTTCATTCGGGGATTAGTGTCCTCCAGGGATGCAGGCCATTTTGTGTTGACAGCAATGCACATCAGAAAGGAAAAAGAAAATATATGATTTGGGCCAGACCCAAGATCTCCTTGTAAGAGTATTTTATGGGGCACTAGGGTGATGTTAATTGAGAAAGCCCTTTGTATTCTTCTCTCTGCAGGTTTACTGGAAGAATCATCAAAGATGTCATCAACATGGGTTCATATAACTTCCTTGGCTTGGCCGCCAGTTATGATGAATCTATGAGGACAGTAAAGGATGTTTTAGAAGAGTATGGCTTAGGTGTGGCCAGCACCAGGCATGAAATGGGTATGTATGCTCACCATTTTGAAATTTTGTCCAGTTGGGTCTCAGATTCCTTGTGGCAACTTCTCAAATCTAGATCATATTCTAGACTATGTACCTCAAAAAGCTGTTATAAAATGCAAAATAAAAAATGTATATGAAGGTCTTTTTGGACATTTCAAACATTATGCTCTTGCCAGGCAGTCTATTAATTACAGATTTTAATTCTCCAGAATAAATAAAAATGAATCTTTCCTTAGACCACATTATCTAAAATAGGAACTATTGTGCCTCTTATATCTGGTCCTTTTCTGGATCTTTCCTTGTCTTTTTTTAAAACAGTTTTAGTCTTTTTTAAAAAAGACTTGCCTTTTTTTTTTAAACAGTTTTAGTGAAGTATAATTGATATTTTTAAAAACTGTACTTAACGTGTACAATTTGATGGGTTTAGACATACATATACTCTTTGAAACCATCACCTTGGAAATAAAGGTAATAAATACGTCCATCACCTTGGAAAATTTCTGTGTCTCCACCTTTTGTGGTAAGAACACTTAACATGAGGTCTACCCTTTCAACAAAATTTTAAAGTGCATAATGTAGTATTGTTAATTATAAGCACTATGTTGTAGATCAGATCTCTAGAATTTACTCATCTTGCATCATTGAAATTGCATATCCATTGAACAACTTTTTGTTTAGATTTTGCTCTTTCTCCAACTTTTCTTAATGATGTCCATCACTGATCTTGCTTTTGTATTTGTATTTGTACATTGCCCATTGCTGCTACTAAAAACATAAGTTCCATGAAGTGAGGGATTGAATTGGTCTTGTTGTCCATTGTGTTGAATGCATAAGTGAATGATGAATGAATGGACAAGGTGGAACAGACTGCTCATTTGTTTCCCTTTTAGCTGAAACATTTTTCTCTGAAATTTCTGCTCCTCCTCACCTCAGGGAGAAAGAGTGGTACAAGCTTACTCCTATAAAGTGTCTTGATATTCCTGACAGTGTTTTCTTATACATCATCTCATTTATTCCTCACAAAAGTCCTCTGCACTAGGAGGCAGCACAAGTGATGTTATTTCATTTCTAGAGAGGAAACTGAGGATCATAGTAACTAAGTGATGTGCCCCAGTAGTTTAGTAACCATACTAATTCCCAGTCTAGCTAGCTTCTTTTTTTTTTTTTTTTTTTTTTTTTTTCTAGCTAGCTTCTTAATAGCAGTTTCCTGTTCACAATGATACATGAATGGTTTACCAGGTCAGTTTCAGGCCAGTCTAAGAAGCCAAGGTATATCTACTAAAAAGTTTTACCAGTAATGAAAAATGAGCCACATGCCCCTCTTAGATAACCAATTGAGAGAAGAGCATTAAAAACATGTAATTATTCAGATCCATGTAACAAAGAACAAGTTGAACAAAGTTAACTTTTTAAATCCATACATTCAGTTAACATTTAGCTAAAGCTACAGACTTTATAAGTGGTTGCTCAGTTTTGTTAAGAAAGGCATCTTATGGGATGCTTGCTGTCTCTCAGTCTGTCAAATAAATAAAATCTTTTTTTAAAGGCTATTAAGTATGCATACATATGTATATTTCTGTGCAAATTTCTTTGAAAGATAACAGACCATTCAGAGTAAAAATAATTTTAAAAAATAAAGTAGGGATTCCTGGGTGGCTCAGCAGTTGGGCATCTTTGGCCCAGGGTATGATCCTGGAGTCCCAGGATTGAGTCCTCCATCAGGCTCCCTGCATGGAGCCTGCTTCTCTCTCTGCCTGTGTCTCTATATCTATCTCTGTGTCTCTAATGAATAAATAAATAAAATCTTAAAAAAAAAAAAGAAAGGCATCTTATCTTCATTTTGAGGCAGGGGGGCTACAAATTTAAGCATAATACAGAAGGAAACTTCTACTTGACTTAGCAGAACTGGGTCACCTATGATACCCCATTTGGGGTGGGGCAGAGACTGGAACACTACTCTCAGTCATAAGAGACATGGAGTCAGTAAGCTTTGGAGGCATTTCCTCTGGTACCGGTGACACCAACACCAGGATTGTTAATGAACGAGACAGAAAACACATTTCCTGAGGATGATGACTCCCAACTCCTTGAGACAGGACACTCCCCAGTCACAGCAGCAGAAGCTAAAGGGAAGCAGCGTGATACAGGCTAATGATTTGCTTCCTATGGAAGCCAGATATGGAATAGAAGTTCCTGATTCTGCAGACTCAATGAACTCAGAGAAGCCAGGCAGAGATAAAAATCCTAGTTTGGACTTCCTGCAGCCTAAGTTCTTTCTCCACTTGCTCAACCTTCTGAATGGCTAGGCTTTTAGTGTTTATCTGCTTCTCTTAGTCTCTGGCTCAAGCTCTAGGAAGACGATTTTAACAGTTTTCAAGGAAACAGTGAGAGAAGAAAATAGAAGCCACCCACACTTAATTTTAGGCAAACGGAAAAACTGATAACAAAGGTGGATAGGAGCAATCAAGAAATAAAGAAATAAGCAGGATACACTTGAAAGTATTCTGCAATATAAGCAGTAACCTTAGCATAGCATGCAAGGATTAGTGGCATAATTTTGATTGCCACTTATTTCAAGAAATGCAACTAACCTTTGAAAGCATAGATTATCTAGTCTTAAGAAAATGTTTAACAGTGCAGTGGATTGTCAATGAAAATTTGGGAATATAGAGGCTTACCAATTTAGCAACCAAAAATGCTTCTTTAGGAACCCAAAGTAAAAGTTTTAGGAACATTTAGTCACTTAAGAGTAGTTTCCTGGAGCTTTTAAAAATAGTTTCCAATGTTCTGGAGGGAAAAGCATATAGAAATCATAAAATAGGAAATTAAATACAAAATAAATCAAGAGGAAGTATTTAAAGCATAGTAAAAGGATAGAAGACCACACATGGTATCTTGGCCAAAAATATTTGAGAAGAACATATTTGCCCACTGAAATAAAAGGACTGAGATTTGGCCAAAAATCCAAACTCAACTATATGCTATAATCAAAAACAAATTCAAGTAAATTTAAGTTATTCCAAAGGATGAAAAGTAGAAAGATATGTCCCAGCCAGACACCTGGTTCTTGCCTCCCTGCTGCAACCACCACCAAAATGTACTCAGTGCTCAACAGGGAAGTTAATTCAGTAAAAAGACAACAAAGAAAGAGCCCAAGAGTAAGACTGGGTGCCCAATCTGCACCTGCAAATGCCAGAACTGAGCCCAAAATACAGCTGAGCTGTAAGTAACGAAACATTTCCAGACACATACATACAGGATTGCAAATGCTGCTTTTAACATGTGAAATGACTTGCTACTATTTATTTTCATGTACAACTAAACAATAGTGGCAAACAGAATTAAGGGAGGCTTTGACTGTGTTGTGGTCAATTTAACCTTCCATAGGATGATTGGGGGATGGCACATTTTTTGATATCTTAAATACGAGGCAGAGTAAAATGGCAATTTGGAGTCATAATCAAGCATTTAAAATGCCTGACACTTTTCATTCTTATCTTCTGTGTTCATGGGGGCTTTTTTATTAGAATTCTTCTTGATCCAGGCTGTCTCCTTTAAACAGTGTGCTATATGTTATATCTTTGGTAATTACAGCCCAGTTTTTCCTAATAACTTTCTTAATGCGCCATGAAGGATTAGAGATTTTTGAGTATTGTTGTGTGTGATATTACACTGTGAACTAGTGAACGCTGGACTGAATGGCTTATCAAAAGTTGAAGAGACTGCTGCTCAACATCTTCTTTTTTAAGGTGGCTTGCCTCCAGATTTTTAGCTGGAAAGTCACTTGAATAACTGTTTACAGATTCTAAAATTACATGGAGTTTTAAATTTCCAGCACCAGGATTGAGAATTGTTCATGATGTCTGAGTATTAACATCAAACAATAATCAGTAATATCTCCATTATGCAAGATAGTTCCACATTGATCTTTGAATTTCTTTATTTGAAAGGACTATTTAATTTTTCTGTATATGGAAGGTGTTTGTCTGATTGTGTTGGTTTGACAATGAAAAATGTAATGCAGCAGCCTCTGAGGCAAAGTAAAATGCATAATTGCTTCTTCTTTTTTCATATCAAGCCAAAGTGTAAAGAACAAGCTGAAACTTTAAAAAATAAACAGACAACCTAAATGTGTGGTGCAAATGCCAACAAACAGGAAAGCAGATTAGCTTAAAGTTATTAGTCATTAATAAACATAAGAGACTCATCTTATAAAAATTATGTGGAGAGTCCATATGAAGACAGATTCAATTCCAATAGTCTCCATGCATCAAGTAGCACAGCACAGACATAGATGGCTGTTTATTTTTCTGTATACCTGGAAATTAGGACAATGAATTATGAGAGACTTTGAAAATCATGTGGGTCAATTCCACAGGCTGATTAGAAACAAAAGCAAGACAAATAAAATAGTGATAGAAGACCACAAAGTACCTCTCAGTCCTTGAAAAACAAAGAAGGAAAGAAGGGAAGGAGGGAGGGAGAGACAGAGAGAAGGAGAAAGGAAGAAATGAGGGAAGAAAGGAGAGAAGGAAGGAAGAAAGGAAGGAAGGAGGGCAACGAAGGAGGGAGGTGAGGAGCAAGGAAGAGAAGGAAGGAGAGAGGGCAAGAAGGAAGGAGGAAGGGGAGGAGGGAGGAAAGGACACTAACATAAAACATAAAGGACACTAACAATGTAATTATTTTCATTTAATATTTATATATTGAATTATGAGCCTTAAACATATTACAAGTATACTTCTTTTTAAATAGTGAAATTTCACAAAAATTGAGTATATGTTATGCCATGAAGAAAATCTCATTAGATTCCAAAAAGTGAAATATACATAGGTCACATTATTGGATCACAGTGAAATAAAGCTAAAAATAAATAATAAAGTTAGAAATAATTTTTTAATAATAAATTTATTTTTTATTGGTTTTCAATTTGCCCAGTGCTCCTCCCGTCAAGTGCCCCCCTCAGTGCCCGTCACCCATTCACCTTTTTAAAAAATCTCTGGAAGGTTTCAAAGCTCTTTCCTAAGAGACTCTTGAATCAAAAGAGAAATGAAATTACTTTTAGATCATATTTAGAAACTATGAGAACACCATAGGGTCCAACTAGCTGTGTACTGAGGAAAATATATACTCTTATTTTACTGAGGAAGAAAGATTGAAGCTAGTAAGCTAAGCTACCCAGGCAGTAAGGAGTAAAAGGAAAGCAAAAATATTGAATTATTAAAAATAAAAACAGAAACTCAGGAAATAGAGAAGAACAATGTCTACATCTGTGTTTTAATAAGTCACTAGAGGTGATTTTGATGAGTGGCAACCAGACTTGGCAACCGCTGAACATAATTTGACAAACAAGCATTTAATAAAAGAAAAATTGTAAGGCAGTATTACTTAGCAAAACAAATATGTAAGGAATTAACATTGTAGATCAAACAGTATATTCAAATAACAAGATACCATGATCAAGTAGTCATTTCAGGGATTATGAGGATAGTTAGCTCAATAATAAAGCAATTCATAACATTGAAAAATCCTAGAAGAAAACATACAATTATCTTGATAGGTGACACTAAGGCATTTATTAAATTCAGTATCCCTTCCTAGTACAAATTTTCATAGAATAAAAATAGGTGATTCCAGAATGCAATAAAAAATACCTACTTCAAACAAAAAGACTACTATATTTCATGTTGAGACACTATAAACTTTCACTCTAAAGTCAGAAAAAAGATAAAGATGTGTTTATCCACTGTTTTTAATAACCTCTGGAAGTCCTAGACAACATAATTTTATTTTTCACTCGTTAAGCCAATAAATATTCATTGAATGACTACCGTGTGACAGAATAAGAAGAAGTGATATAATAAGAGGTAAACCACCCATTATTTTTAGATGATCTGATTGTTCACCTCCCAGGTCTTCAAGCTGTGATCTGTGAAGAACAAAGAGGACCTCTACATGGGCTCTTCTTGGGGCCACCATTGATGTTAGAGGGAGCTAAGCAGGAAGGACAGAGTTTTGATCTACTTTCTTCCAGTTTACATATTTAAATAATCAAAAATTTATTAGAAAAAATAAATATCCAATAAAAAACAATAAAGACCTACTTGCATGTAGACCAAGTCCTGTTTGCCAACATTTCAAATGCATGCACACACGACAATTCGTGGTTGCATGAACACTCCAGACAGACCATTGGAAGCTGTTGTCAGTGGCAGGCAAAATGAGGACAAGAGGAATAAGAGAGAAGCAGGAGAAAAGGAACCAAGGGGACACAGTAGGAAAGGGAAATGGGGGTATCTTAGCTCAGGACTGCACACCAGAGAAGACAGTGGGGGGTAGGGCAATTTACGATACTCAGGGGTTTCTGTAACCTGGGGCTAGTTAGGCATGTAACTGGCACACTGTGTGTATGTGGGTGGGTCAGTGGGTGGGTGTGAGAGCCTGGTCCCTGGAGGAGGTGGGTGGCTTCCATAAATAAAAAAATAAATAAATTTAAATTCATATGGTAAAGTCAATAATTAACAATGAGAAGATATGTTGGAGAAATTGTTATTAATAAATATGAGCAAAACTGGCAAACATCTAGGAAATTATGTTGAAAATGTCTAGACTATTTTAAGAAAACTATAAAACTGTTGTAAAGGTCTTAAAAGAAGACTTGAAAAAAATGAGATAACAAATCCTAGAAGGGAATGACCTGGTGTTATACTTCTATCAATATTTCTCCAAATGAATATGTAAATTGAACACCATCCCAGTGATATTAATAGATGGGGAGAAGAAGTAGGGAGTCTAAGTGGAAGTCTAGAGACAGACACTTGGCATACTCATTTGTCTACAGTAAGAACAATGTTTCAAATCAGTTGGAAAATGACCAATTATGTCATATTTAGTATTATGATAACTGGCAGATTACATAAGGAAATAAGTTAGATTCCTACTTCACATATTATATCTCGGTAGATTCCACTTGTGTAAATTGCAAATGCATTTGCGATTGAAATATATAAGAACAATCTTATATATAAGAATAATAAATAAGATCACCAGAAATAACTACATAAATAAACTGAAACTGAATGAATAACTGAAGTGATGAATGAATAACAAATGAACAGAGTAAAATGACTCCAACAATTCAAATACAAAATGCACTTCTATGTACTCCTTGGTTAAGGCCCTGCTAGGACTGTCAGGCTGTAGTTCCTTTGATGTGCGTAACAACTCTGTTTCAGTCAATTCAGGCTGCTGTAACACAATATCACAGACTGGGTGGCTTATAAACAACAAAGTTCAATTCTCAGGGTTCTAGAAGCTATGAACATAGTCAGGTGAGAGCCCTCTTCCATGTGGAAAACTTCCGGTTGTACCTTCATATGATGGAAGGGATGAGCCAGTTGTCTGGGACCTCCTTTATAAAGACATTAATCCTATTTATGAGGGCTCCGTCTTTATCACCTAATCACTTCCAAAAGGCCCTACCTTCTATTACCATCACTTTGGTGTTAGGTTTCCAGTATGAATTTTGGAGAGACACAAACATTCAGATCACAACAGTCTCTTCTCCAGCTTGTCACTTATAATCACCCTTCAATTCTATAACCATAATGACCTTCCAGAGAACTCACTTTACCTAACCCACTTTACCTGGCAGTACATCCTCTTAGTGGGAGGGATCCATTTTAAATGAATTCCAGGCTGACTCCATGCAACACAGGACACCCTCATCCATGGAAAGCAAGCACTCTTCCCTGTTAGAGGAAAGGCAGCTTGCTCCCACCCCAACTTCTAGACAAAAACACTTGCCCTTCAAATATGTCAAACCTGACTCAGTAGTCTACTGTGTCCTCATGCTCAGGAGAACCAGAGAAAGCACTTCCAGAAATCATAATGGAAAAAAGCCAACCAGATGAAGCATTTAAACATGAAACATGAAACATGAAAACCATGCCAACAAAGTTAAAAGTCGAGGAACAAAATTAGAAAAAGTTATTTGCAAAATATAAAACAAAATGCTAATGTTCTTAACATGTAAAAACTTACAAACTAGAAGAAAAAGAACATCTCAAAAAGTGGGCCAAGATTCTGAGAAACTTCAAAGGAAGCAAGACTGCAGTCAGGATAGTATAATATTCTCAATCTTTTCTTTATCACTCCCTCCTGTGATATTTTAATATCTGTTTATGTAGGTTATGGAGATCTGTGCCATATACATAGAGTAAATTATCTGCCCTCCCTCCTTTAGGAGCAATATTATCCCTGCTGAGAATGCATAGCAAAGTGGTTACCCTTCAGGGGAACTAGATGGTGACCAGAAGGGGGCACAAAGGGACTTCTTGGGTGCTGTCTATATTGGTGTGTGTGTGTGTGTGTGTGTGTGTGTGTGTGTGTGTGTGTGTGTTTTATGCAGTAATATGGGCTTCATAGGCTCAATACTCAGAATTTCTTTCATTTTTTACATGTATGTTACAGTGTAATGAAAATTTTACATTAAAAAGTAGATCAGTATACAAATGGGCAATTAAGGGGAAAAAAAGAAATACAAGTGGCCAATGAACCTGTGGAAAATACTCTGTCCCATTAATAATTAAAGAATGATTAAGACATAGAGTTACTATTTCTCACCTAGTTGGCAAAAGTTAAAAGTTAAAATATAAATTTATATATCTCCCATAGGCACGCATGGGTGGCTCAGTCGGTTAAGTGCCTTCTGCTTAGGTCATGATCCCAGCTCCAAGGCTCAGCAGGGAGTCTTTCTCCCTCTCACTCAAATAAATGAATAAAATCTTAAAAAAATAATATCCCATAGTTTCAAAGGAATAAAGAAAAGGGCATCCTTATATACTGTTGGTAGAGTGCATTGGAAGGCAATTTGAAATATATCAAAAGAAAATCATTTAACTCAGCAATGTCATTTTGAGAAATTTTGCCTTAAAATTTTTGAATTAAGTGTTCAGAGATGTGATTGAGAAATGTATGATCAAGAATAATCACTGCAATATGCTTAATAGTAAATATTGGGAAAATAAGTGACTTTCCAACAATAAGAAATTGACTAAATATATTTGGTAGATATGTTTAACATTATCTTATTTTTTTAAAGGTTTTATTTATTTATTCATGAGAGACATGGTTGGGGGGGGGGGGGGGGACAGACACAGGCAGAGGGAGAAGGCTCCATGCAGGGAGCCCAACGTGGGACTCGATCCTGGGTCTCCAGGATCACACCCTGGGCTGAAGGTGGTGCTAAACCTCTGAGCCACCTGGGCTGCCCACATAATATTATTTAACCATGTAAAATTATAATGCAGTTTCTCAGCAATGTGGTTGAGAGCAAAGGCTCTGGGATTAGTTTACTTGAGTTCAAATCCTAGTTCTCCCTCTTTAACTAGCTAGGGCCTTTGATAAACTGTATGCCTTCCTAGTCCTCCATTTTCTCAAAGTGGAAAATACATTGCTAAGAGGATAAAACAAGTTATAGAACAGTATGTTTATTATGAGTCCATTTTTAAGCATACACTTTACATGACTATTTGCATTGATAAAGATTGTTATACTTTATTTTGTGGTAGCTTCTGATTTTTCCACAATGATCTCATATTTCTTGGGTTAATTATTTCCTTAAAAGTCAATAGGAGTCTAAAATGAAGGCACAGATTTCTTTGGGCTTCCAAGATTGGCCCACTGAATCAGACTGAATTTTCCAGTTTACTGGAGGGACCCTGCCACAGGGTATGTGGATTCTTTAGCATTAAACCAGTGGCTCCCAAACTTGAGCTTACATCAGAATCACCTGCAGGGCTTGGAAAAACACCTACAGAGTTTCTGGTTCAGCCAGGCTGGAATAGAACCCAAGATCTTGCATATCTAATGACTTCCCAGGTCATATCCATGCTGCTGCTCTGGGGACTACATTCTGGGAACCAATGGAAACTCTCTTGTGTGGCTGACTTTCTTGACAAAATCAAATATTTTCCAAAGTGCAATGGTCTTTTACTTTATGTGGAGTGAATATTACCTATGCCTGGGGGATGAGGTCTATTTAAAAAAAAAAAAAAAAAGAAGATAAGTAAGAGACAAACCAGAAAATCAGTGAAGAAAGTTAGCTTTGATCTAATTGCTGCTCTAGATTTCCAAATTCAGGAAAGGTTAAATTTAGGCAAATGAAAGAGAAACTTTTATTTCCTTTCTTCCCCCTTCCCCATTTTTATTCTACAAGGGTGTTTAATTTCTTGGTCTCTCTTTACCTGATTAGGAGCAGATGTGTAGTAACAGTGTATTATTTGAATGCCTACGCTCTATAAGTCCTTTGGGCTGCTAGCAACTGTTAGTCAGAAGCTCACTTCTAAGAAAACAAACTCATGGAATGCCACAAGACTACTTCTGTGCCAAGGAAAGCTCATCTCTCTCTACTTAGAGACCTTTCTTCCTTTGAGAAGGAAAGCCTTGTGCTTAATTCAGCTCATCAGAGAAACCTGAAGAGTAAGCATACCTCAAAACTGCCTCGTGGAGAATATTCATTCAAATTATAATTGCAATTTTAAAAAATAGCCTTCAAATATTTTTTTTTAATTTTTACTTATTTATGATAGTCACACAGAGAGAGAGAGAGAGGCAGAGACACAGGCAGAGGGAGAAGCAGGCTCCATGCACCGGGAGCCCGACGTGGGACTCGATCCCGGGTCTCCAGGATCGCGCCCTGGGCCAAAGGCAGGCGCTAAACCGCTGCGCCACCCAGGGATCCCCTTCAAATATTTTTATCTTAAAATATACGGAAAGGACAAAAAATTGGAAAGGACACATTAACTTAGGAATCAATGTGACTGGATATAATGAGAAACTATTTTCCATTTTCAAGTTTCAAATATGATTTTTATGTTAGTTGTACCAATTTGCTGAAATTTCTGTTTCTGTTTCAGAACATGGTCCTAAATCATTTGATAATTTGTCTCCCTCTGCCTCTTTCTGAAAAGTTCTCTGCTATCATTTCATTCAAATTATCAAGGGCCTTTCTGTTTCTTTTTCAAATATTTGTGTCTAGGTCCAGGAAATGTATAGATAGTCTCACTAGCCTGAACTATTAAAAAAGAGACTAGCCTAAATCTGCAAAATGTCTAAATTAAAGCAATTTTGAATAAATATCATCTTATGGACTTCAAGTTCCTATGAGAATGGGCAGTCTCAAGAAATTGCTATCAAATAGAGATCTTGTTTTCTTTTTTTAAAAAAGCAATTTTAATTAACATAGTTTTATGCAAATCAATTCCATAAATATGCTCTAAAGCAGTGGATTCAATTAAATAAGCTATAAACATGCCCACATCAATTGGTTTTGCCTTCTTAATTTACAACAGCAAATTCTTCATAAACAATGCCAGTTCCTCTCTGACCAAATTATTATAAATTCTGATTAATGAGATTTCGTTCCATTTCTCTCAGCCTCTTTATTTTCCTTTAAGAGTATTTTTAAAGGAGACAATCAGAGGAAATGTTTGAGAGTAGGAAAATGAAAGTATATCTTGGTTCTTGAAAGCCTTTTGGCAATTTCCCGATACCTGCTATAGTTCTGACAAGGTAATTGCCCTTCTCTTGACAGTGACAGAAATTACAGCACAGCCAAATTGCAACTAGCAGAGATATTTCTGCAAGTGCAGATTTGGCTTTGTAGATTCAACAAAGCCAAGCAAGCATAACAACTCAACAAGATATCCCAATAATTTTATGTAAGTATAATACTTGCCAGTAAGGTAATACCTGGGATGATTGAACAAAGTTGAAACTTACAGAATTTCAGAATATATGGATCTTCTACTGTCTTCTCCTTACCCATACAAAGAACATAAAATGAGATATATGAGACCTAGAGATTTTTTAATAACCTGCCAATGGTTTTGTAGTCTAGTTTTGAGGAGTCAAAACTAGAGATCAGTTCTCCTGAGTCCCACTGAAGAGCTCTTGGCACTACCCCATGCCATTCATAGCTAAAACTAGAGACCATCCACTTTAAGGGTCACCAGGCTCTTTCAGTTGCCTCCTGCTTTTGTAGTGCCTGCAGGTCACAAATAGTTTTTACAATTTTAAGTGGTTGAAAAAATAAAAATAAGAATTTTTGAAATTATATGGAATTCAAATCACAGTATTGATAGATAAAGTTTTATTGGTACATAGCCACAGCCATTCTTTTGTGTACTGTCTATGACTACTTTCACTTTATAATAGCAGGGTTGAATAGTTTTAACAGGGACCATCTGGCCCACAAAGTCCAGACTATTTTCTCTCTGGCCCTCCACAAAATGTTTGCTGTTGCAGATAAGTACCTTCCATCATTGCAACTTGGGAAGAAGAGTCCTCTAGATTTATTAGCAGTTGTCCAGATTTCCAAATCCAGTGCACATCAATGTACATCAAAGCTTAGTCTCTTACTTCACTTAGACAAAAAAAAAAAAAAAAATCCTGTTGCATCCAAACACACTAGGGATATAAATTAACTTTCATTAACATCAGACCCTATGTATATCCTTTACAGCCACTGATATCAACTTTAGGAAGACCAAGGACATTGTCAATGTCTACCCCTAACTTCCCACATCCAGATCCCCAGTTCAAGCAAAGTGGCTCAGATGTGGGTTGATATCCATGGCACAACTGGAACAGCCAGGTGAGCCTGCTTCTAGATCAAGTCTAAGAAACAATCTACAAACAGGATATTCAGGACAAAAAGTGACTACAGTCACAGTTTGGTAAACAGTCTTCACATGTGCCACACAGGAAGAATTGGTGGTGGCGAAATAAGCTTGTTAATAACATCCACACTCTTCACTATTAGTCAATGTCAGTTTGAAGGCCAACAGTCTATATGCTCTGACTAAAAAATATGAGCCAGTCAGTATCAATAAAAATCCAGCAGAAGTATACAGTACATAAGCATAATATTGGTGCTTTCTCCTGCATCTGATTTTTACTGATTTGATTGATGGCAGCAAGCCCAGTGTTTGGCACAGGAAAATACCATTGAGAGAGGTGGGAAGAAGATACATCCAGCTTTTTATTCAGTTGTTTTATTCACGAAGCAGGTTTTAAGTATCCCATTGGATAAATAAACCTTCAGGATGAGAACAAGGGTCAATATATGCACAGCATAGCAATTTGGAGATCTAGTGTCACTAGCCAATTTGTGGTTGTTGTTGACCTTCAGAGACTAAAAAAGAAGCTAAAGTCAGGGAGAAAGAGAAAAATTACTAGGAATTTATTTGTACCTTTGGTTAGGACTATAGCTCTGCTTTCTGGGGATTAAAAGAATTTCCATATTTATATAACAAAGACAAAATGTTGAATATAATTTCTGGACCCACCCCAGCACTCAGACCACCAACTGCAACTTGACATGACTCAGGCACCTCCACCCGATTAGGATATGGCCTGAATGTTTGCAGAAAGCAAGCTCATGAAGTTTTTGTGACTGCTTTATTTCCCTTAAGTTCTTCCTACATTTTTAGTTCTTCAATGTGAAGAACAGGAAAAGGAAAGCAGCACTCAATTAATTCAGATGAACCATAATTTTCAGTATTCCTTAATGAGCACCCCATCCAGACAGCCCAGTCTGAGAGGTATGGCTTCCTGAAGTAGAAAGTGTTGTTTTCTACAAACGAAGATAAGCCCCTACATGCAAAACCACTGATAACTCAGCTGTGAGACATATGTGGTCATAGAAATTGGTATATCTGAATATTAGTTTACTATCCATTTGACCACTGGAGATCCAAAAGAAGGCTAGATCTGGAGACCTAATATGAATACCTGTATTTCCTCCCTTCTTCCTCTCCTTAAGCCAAGGCTAATGGTACAGACTGAAAGAGGGTCCTTTCTCGGTATGGTTTTGGACATACCCACTTCTTACTAGTTTATTGGCTGTTTGATTGCTTACAACACATTCTACATTATCCTGAAGACTTTTAGTGATGTAGTTGTTATAGATAAACCCCTGGATGGCAGATTTGGGGAAGATGAATATGAAGGAAGACATCACAGAGACTCACTGTGAACTTCTACTCATTACTTCTGGGTGACTGGGCCAGGACACAGTTGTCACCTGACTCCCTGGGAAGGAAAGGCTTATGAAGAAATTTACCAAGTTGGCAATGTTTGGGCACCCTCCAACCTTGCTGGAGGTCTTCTTCAGGTATGGGTGTTTCCAAAGTGGAGCTCACTTGTTGCCCTGGCATCATGTGACTTCTCAACCTTCTTCCTTGTGACATCCCCTACTCTGTGCCCAGTCCTGTCTTTATTCTCCATCAAAAGGTAGCATACAACTCAACAAGCACCTACCATGTGTCTAGGCTCTGTGGTTGCCAAGATGAACATCTCACACACAGTATCAGCACCTGGGGGCTCTTTCTGTAGTAGAGAAAATGGCCCCATGAATGTTTTCAGTTCAATTTAATAAGTGCTATAATCATTATGTGATGAAGCTTATGAGATCTCGGAAGAAAATGACCAAGTTTGGCTGGGGAAACTGAGAACAGCATCTGAGAAAAGATATCATATTAGATGGACTCAAAGAATGAGTGGGACCCACAAGAAGACCATTGTATGTGGAGGAAAGACCACTCCCAACATGAGGGAAGCCTAAAACAGAACCTCTCCCAGCCTCTCTGGAAACTTCAAGGAGAGGTAACCAGAAGCCACTTTGCTGTTTAGTGGATTAGCTGAGGCCAGAACCCAAGGCCGTCATACCCAGGCCAATGGTCTTTCATTACCTATCCTTGGGGTCATTCCCTTTGGGATGCAGTTTCCCTTAGGTAAAAACAAATCTGATAAGTGACTATGTGCCCATGTCTTATCCTTAAATTATAGTATTTCTTTTTTCTCTATATCTTTGATAATAAAGTTTTAAATGACAATTTAAATTTTTTAACTCCACACCCCCAAAATTAATTATGCTAGAATATTTGTTCACTATGGTTTCTGACAATTCGGGGGTAAATGAATTCAGATTAAGAAGAAAGGCCTCTAGCCATCTGTTGTATGACAATGTGACCTCTCAGGAAGGACAAAGATGATCCATGAAATGTCCTCTTTCATATTAAATGCAAAATAACTCTTTGAACTCACTAGTCAATACCTTCTCAAGTGTAGCCTTTCACCGTTTTAACACAGTCAGCAAGCTAATTTACCAGTTTAAATAAAATTCTGGTATCACACTCTGTATAGTAAAATATGTTGATCCTTAGGTTTATAATAGTCCCGAATATGCTAACAATATTCCTTTAACTTAAATCTGAGTTAAATCTGCTTCTATATTCTGTGATTGCAAATTACAACATCTCTCCACTTGTACATTTTTGTGTTCTGTCAAGTGTATCCTCTACAGCAGCACAGTCCAATAAAAATATAATGCAAGATACATGTGTAATTTAAAATTTCTAGTAGCCATATTTTTTTAAGATTTTATTTATTTATTCATGAGAGACACAGAGAGAAAGAGAGGCAGAGACACAGGCAGAGGGAGAAGCAGGCTCCATGCAGGGAGCCCGACATGGGACTCGATCCCGGGTCTCCAGGATCAGGCCCTGGGCTGAAGGTGGCATTAAATCTCTGAGCCACCTGGGCTGCCCTCTAGTAGCCATATTAAAAACAGTTTAGAGAAAATAGGTAAACTTATTTCATAATATGTTTTGTTTGACTCAGTATATCTAAATATTATTATTGAAACACATAATCAATATAAAATATTGAGCTATTTTACATTATTTTTATTGTACTAAGCATTAAAAAATAATGTATATTTTACTCTTACAGGACAACTCAATTCAGACACTAAATTTTCATTGTTTAAAGTGAAATAAGTAGAATGTAATCGGACACAAATAATATAGTAGTGTTCAGTGGAAGATATTTTAATGCTTCAGCTGTTAAGTTTAAATAAAGTTAACTAAAACTAAATACAATTTAAAACTTTATTGCACTAACCACATATAGCTAGTGGCTACCATATTGGACACTGCAGATCTAGAAAGATCTTTCATATTAAATGCAAAATAACTCTTTGAACTCACTAGTCAAATGAGAAAAATAGCAATATTTTTCTCTTTGATGGCAAAGAGAAAAATATAAGGATCTTTAACATTTACTCTTAGTGAGGCATAGGGATTGTGTATAAGAAGGAATCAGAGTATAAGCATATAAAAGGTAGCAGAGTGGTAAAAACATGAACTTTGGAATTAGACCAGATTATCTCTGTTGGTTTTCATCTGTGACGTCTTTACACCTCAGTTTTCTAATCTCTAAGATAATGATAGCTGCATTATTGGGTTCTTAAGATTAAACGAGATAACCTAAATAGCGGGCTTTGAAATTTAGAACATTCCAAAGGTTCAGTAATTTATAACTATATTGACTAGTATCTATAGAAATCCTGGGATCTGTTTGCATTTAAGTGTGAGGCCTCTCTGAGAGGGTTATAATTTATTTTTTATTTTATTTATTTTATTTATTTTTATTTTTTTGAGGGTTATAATTTAATTAATCACTTGTGGGAGGTTGGGTGAGAGAAGATTTGTGGTATTTTTGTAGGTTTTATTGCATTATCAATATTTATATTGAAAAAATGCATCAATCTTAGTATAGAGCTCATTAGATTTTCACAAAGCAAACATACCAGTGTAACCAGCACCCAAATCCAGAAACAAAACATATAGAGAATCTCAAAGTTCTCTTCGTGTTTCTAATAAAATTAACCACTATACTGACTTCTAACACCATAGGTTAGGTTTGTCTGTTTGTAAACTTTGTATAAATGAATTCAGCCTGTATGAGTGTATAAGTATCTGACTTTTTGCACTCAACAACATATTTGTGAGATTTTTTTTTCATTTTGTTGCGTAGGGCAATAGATTGTTCCTTCTCATTACTGCGTTTAATTCCACTATGTAAATACCTCCACAAGGTGTTTAATTTATTCATTCTACAGTATGTGGATATGTGGATTGTTTCTTGATTGCAGCTGTAGCAAATATACCTGCTACACACAATTCCACACATGTCTTTTGGTGATGAGTATGCACTGGATTTTGAATTTTCAATCTTGTTGAGAAAAGAAGACTCACTCATCCTATCATTTTATGTGCAGGAACCTTGGATAAGCATGAAGAATTGGAGAACCTTGTGGCTAAGTTCCTGAATGTAGAAGCAGCTATGGTCTTTGGGATGGGATTTGCAACTAACTCAATGAATATCCCTGCTCTAGTTGGAAAGGTGAGAATTTCTTAACATAATTGTCTTCTGCTATGTTATTCCTAAGAATTATAACTCTGAGCAGGTCCTTCATTAGAAGTATGGCTGAGAAGATCCTTTTTCTAGGAAAAGCTGATTGAATACCTAGCTTTCTAAATAAATATACCACCTTAGTCCAGCAAATCTGTTCATAGTGATATTGTTTATAGAATTACAGTCCTAGATGTGGGTCACATTTCATCTTTGATGATAGTTTAGCAAGAGCAATTAAATTTTTTTAATATTTATTTAGTCATGAGAGACACAGAGAGAAAGAGGCAGAGACACAGACAGAGGGAGAAGCAGGCTCCATGCAGGAAGTCCGATGTAGGACTCAGTCCCGGGACTCCAGGATCATGCCCCGGGCCAAAGGCAGGCGCTAAACTGCTGAGCCACCCAGGGATCCCAAGAGCAATTAAGTTTTAAGGCTCCCAAGTCCTCATTTACAATGTAGCAAACACTTATTGGGCATTTATTTGAATAAAATATTTTGTTCATGCCACTCATTCATTTATTCATTCAATAGATCACTTATTGAGAAACTACTTTGTCCTCATATAAGGCAAGATACAGGGCATACAAAGATGAACAAGACCTGTGCCTTGTAAATCTATGTTGTTTACAGTCTAGCGGGGGGAAACAATGCACCAAATAAAATAGGATGAATACCCCAGAAAAGACAAGTGTATACGTGGAGAAGAGCAAAAGAGTTGCTTCCAAGCTCTTCTTGAGAAAGGCTGAGATGCCTATGCAAAGTGGATGACATGAGAACTGAATCTGTTACTTGTCCGTAAAGTTTTTTCTTTAAGATAAGGAAAAGGGAGCAGCATGCATAAAGCACTGAGCTTTGGAAGAACTAAAATAAAAGATAGTAGATGAAGAAGAGAACAGAGACGAACAGAGATGAAGGCAAGTGCCAAATTGCAAAGAGCCTTGTAGTCCTGCTTGAGTACTGGAAATTCTTTCTGAGGAAAATGGGGAAGTTGGTTGGCTCAGTTTAAGTAAGCAAGTGCCATAATCATATTTAGGTTTAAAAAAATCTGACTCAGAACAACTAAATGCAATATATGATCTTTGATTGGATTCTGCACTGAAAAAAAAAAGAATGAAAGATAACATCTATAAAAGTCATTGATATAATTAGGACAGTTGGAGAAAGATGAATTTGGACTATGTCTTAATACACTACATAAATGATTTCCTGGGCATGATCATTGCATTGTGATTTAACCAAAAAATGTCCTTATTCTTAGTAAATATATGATGAAGAATTTAGGGGTGAAATATCATGAAGTTTACCAGTAACTCTCAAATGCTCACCAAAAAATTATAAATACATAAACACACATCTAGAGGATGCAGGTATAAGAATATCACTGGCTTTTCCCCTCCAAATTTAAAACATGTAATATATGGAGTTTCCAAAATATGAGCAAGAACTCAAAGATTCTGGGTGACCACAAATGGCCACCATAGTTTGTCTATGCATTTTTGGTACACTTGAGCAATTTTATAATTTAGAAAATTTGAAATTAAAAGATTCAAAACCATAATTTATAAGCAGTAAATTTGATTGATCTTTTTCACTGGCCTCAGACTGAATTGCCATCCATACTTTTCCAAATGCAAAGTTTTTAGCTGGAAAGCACTGATGCTTTTGTGTACAAGGATGTCAATACAGAGGAAAATGAGAATAGGAAAACAAGAGCTTGAAAGGCCTTACAGAAAAGACCCCTGCCTTCTAGAGGAAGTATACCAAAACCTTCCCAAATAATCCAGCACAGGATCAAAGAACCCCAGCAAGTCCAAAACCCACCAAAAGTATTTCCACTTTCCTGTCAAACATCAATTCTTTAGAAATGTGAGCAGCCTCTAACCAAGATCTTGAATAATGTTCTCCAATGAATATCAAATGCAAATGGTTAAAGATGTAATCCCTTAAAAAAAAATCCCCATCTTCATCAGCTAATTGTCTACAGGATTTTATCCATATAGACACCAGGTAGAACTCAGCCTTTTAAAATTAAAGAGGGTTTGGGGAATGTGTGTTACAGGTCTGGAAGTGTCTTTCTGTTCCCACATGTTGTTTTTCTTTAATTTTATTTATTGGCCTGTGTTTTGTGTGTTTATTTTCTGAACAGGGATGCCTCATTTTAAGTGATGAGTTAAACCATGCATCTCTTGTACTTGGGGCCCGACTTTCAGGTGCAACTATAAGGATCTTCAAACACAACAGTGAGTATCAGTGAATTTATCCCAACATACACTGCTTGCTTGTAGAAGGAAGTAAAAATAATTAATGGGGCTTTGTCCTTACCCTTCAAACTGGGAACTTAACCTAATGAAACACAATTATGTTTATATTCACTACCGGCTTGTTAACCTCTGCTGACCCAAAACAAATGGCTGAAGTGCTTTAAACACCCAGATTGCTAAGTGTAACCCAAACACATTAATGTCACTATTATTAGTGGTCTTACCATGCAGCCTCAGAAGACATGACTGATCTCTTAGGACACTGATGTTTAATTATCAGAGGTGTTATAACTTCCTTTTCTATAATTCTGCCTTAGAAAAGGTCTAAGACTTAAGTTTTATGTTATAGTCAGGTAAAAAGTCATATTCTTCCTTACAATGTCTACTTTCACCATCCCCCCCCCCCGCCCCCAGCACCGGCTTACAATCTAGTAGGAGAAGCAGATACATATCAATCAAAGTAACTGTATCTTAGGTTAAGTAGAAAAAGGGCCACAGCAATATTGGGCAATGGTTAAGAGTACACGCTTTGGCCAGAGGATATTTTCATGCCCACCAAGATAGCTAAAATCAAAAAAATGACAACACTAAATATTAGCAAAGATATGAAGCAACTAGAACTCTTGCCCACTGCTGGAGGGTACAGTGATACAACTTCTTCAGAAAACTGCTTGGCAGTCTTATAAAGCTACACATATCCCTATACTGTGACCCATAAATTCCTAATCTTGGAATTTCCAGTATATGTCCATAAAAAGGCTTGTACAAGAATGTCCATAGCAGCTTTAGTCATTATAGCCAAGACTGGAAACATCCCAAATAACTATCAACAAGAGAATGGAAAAGATCTGTGCTGTATTCATGTGATAGAATATGACACTCTGATAAAAAAGGAATAAACTACTGATACACACACCATGGATGACTCTCAAGAAAAATTACTTCTAAAGAAATAAATCAGGTACAAATAGTATATACAATATGAATTTGTTTATAGTAAATTAAAAAAACTACTAGACAAAACTAATCTATGGTAATAGAAATCATAACGATGCTTGCCCCTTGATTGTGGGGGAGGGAATCAGTGAGAAGAGACAAAAAGGAACTTCCTGGGGTGATAGAAATGTTTGATATTTTGATTGGGATGATGTTTACATTCTTATTAGAATTCATTGAATTTTACATTTAAAATCTGTCAATTTCCTTGTAAATAAATTTTCCTAAAATATAATTGTTATCATACAATATCTTTGGTATTAAAAAGAAAAGTATGGGCTTTGACCCAAGCATTTGTGTCCTCGTTCTATAGCTTATTTGCATGTGGTCCTTGGGAAATTACTTAACCTTCTCAAATTTCAATTTACCTATTCAAAAATGAGGATAATTACGATGCCTGATTCATGATATGTTGGAGAAGGCATGTAAAGTTCTTGCTTAGCACAGTGCCTGGCAATAGAAACTTCTGAGTTGCTTGTATCTGCTGCGTTCTTATGATTATTATTATCCTCATCATTTTCACTGTCAGTGCTACTAAAGGACAGTAGAAAACATAATGACCCAGAAGAATGCAGAGGTCATTTCATTTTGGGGATTGCAATGAAATGGGTAGTATTTGCCATAGACTTTGAAGGATTAAGAGAATTCTGATTGGAGATAAGGGGAAAGGTATTTCAAACAGAATAATATGGTGTAAAGCAAGACCTCTAGCGTAAGCTGAACTTCTTGAAGAAGAGCCTGAAAAATAAGGTCTTGGCTAGTCAATGTAGAGCCCCTAGGATATATATACAAGCTATGATATATGTACTTCAAGAAGCAACAAAACACATTTGGACAGTTCTGCTTCATTCCATGCTGTACTCCAGATAAATTGGATTTGCTCAAAACACTTAGTGGCCCTCCCCTATGTCTAGTGGCAGTGAAAACAGAGATATAGGTTTTAAGTTAAAGCTTTGAACAACATCAGATGGAAAAGACCATCTGCTTATTGGTTGTAAAGATCAGCTGTCCCCAAAAACAGTTCTCGTACACCTCCTCTATCCTGCATTTGTTATTATATGGAATTTAGCCCAAATTCTACCATTATCTACTTTTCCCTTGAAGGCTTTATAGAGGCAATGATGATAGATAGATAGATGATAGATAGATAGATAGATAGATAGATAGATAGATAGATAGATAGATATGCATACATACCCAACCGGAATTTTTCTTAATCACCAACCAAGAATTTCCTACTCTCCAACTTAAGACTTTTGTGGTAGTGATTCTCCAGTGATTTCTCCCGCCTCCTGGTATTTATGCCCTTGGGTAGGCCCTTCCTGCATTGTCTCAGGGTTGGCTTATGTCATGAAAAGATTACATTAGAGGTGATGGTATGTCATTCATAAGGTTAGGTTTTAAAAAAAAATAAATAAATAAAAAAATAAGGTTAGGTTTTTAGGGGCATTGTGGCTTCTCTCGGTTCTTCATTCTGGCATCACTAGTGGAGGCACTTATACAGCCTATGCAGAAGAACTGGGGCCTCTTGCCAACAACCAGGTGAACGGGATATCTTTGCTGACCCTCTGGCCTCACTCAAGTCTTCAGATGACTGTAGCTCCAACATCATGACTACATCTCACAACTTTCTTGAGGCAGAACACCCACCTAAGGTTCCTAATCCTAATTAGGATCTGTGGATAATAAGTGTTTGTTGTTTCGAGGTAATTTTTGACATAGCCATAGATAACTAACAGAGCTTCTCTAGCCACCATTACTATGCAGAAACTGGACACCCAAGTGTGATTTCCCATTTCCTCCTCCTATGAATCTAAAACGAATGACTCAGCAGACCCTAAGTCCTTTTACCCAACTGCTTTACACACCTAGTCACTGGCAAAGAAGCCAAAATGGGACACGGTGGAGGACAAACCATTCTTGGTCTGCATGGAGACAAGAAACTTGAGAGCCTATAGCACATAGGTCAGGAAGTGAAGTAGGGTTTGGCTAATATTTTTTGAGATAGTTTCCCATGGCTCATATGGCAAGGGAATATCAGGACCTGACCCACCATGCTAACAACCCCTCTTTTGAGGGGAGTGAGGTAGGGGATGGCTTGAATTGATTCTTTTCCTGTTGGCTGAGGCTAAATTATAAAGAGAAGGGATAATCGTCACCTGTATCCCAGTCCCACAAATAGTTATCAAAAAATACTGCTCCTATTCATGGATATACAGAGTAGATGCCAACAACATGAACACATCAGTGAAGATTATTTCTACAGTTTTGTTCAAACACAGTTATATACACATGATTTATCAGAAACTATACAATGGGAAAACTTCTAAGCAGACCCCTACAAAACAACTTTATTTTAAATATTCAGATAAACTGATGCAGTTCAGCCACAGATTGAATCTTTCCATTAGTTCCAATTGCTCAATTGTTCCAGGGACATAGAGTAGTAGTTCAACCGGCTTCTTCTGGTCTAGCCCATGGCACCCTACACAGCTATAGCATATCTTCTACTTCAGATTCCCCTCTCAGGTTAACAATTCCAGTGAAAATACATCCAAAGGAAAGAATAGTAACTACATGAGAAAGAAATCTGACAACATCTGGACAGTGGGTAACAATGATGCCAGTTTCATTGATGAGGGGCAGATGGAAGTGTGTGTCTCCAAATGTGATGCCCTAAGAAGGACTCAACATGACTTATGTTGTGTTCAGATCAGAACACTGAATTTTATCAATAAACAACCCTGAAGTAGAAATATGCTTTTGAAAAGAAAACAGGAAAAAAAAAAGGGAATGTATTCTCCAAATATGCTAATATTGTAAAAGACAAAGAAAGGCTGAGAAGATGATCCAGATTAAAGGACACCAAAGTGCTGTGATAACTAAGTCCAGTACCTGACCCTAGACTGGATTCTGAAAGAGACAAGGAGATGCTATAAAGGACATTCCTGCCAGTTCACAAAATTGGAATATGCCAGTAGTTAGACACTACGAGGTAAGATTATGGTATCAACGTTAAATATACTGAAGTGAATAGCTTCTCTGTCATCCAGGGTAAACAAACTGTGGCCTGTGAGCTAAGAATAGTTTTCACATTTTTTTAAAGATTTTATTTATTTATTCATGAGAGACACAGAAAGAGAGACAGAAACACAGGCAGAGGGAGGAGAAGCAGGCTCCATGCAAGGAGCTGATGCAGGACCCGATCCCGGGAATCTGGGATCACGCCCTGAGCCAAAGGTAGATGCTCAACTGCTGAGCCACCCAGGTGTCCCTAGTTTTCACATTTTTAAAGGATTGTATAAAGAACAATGAAGAATGTGTGACAGAGACTATATGCGATCCACAAAACCTAAAATATTACTATCTGGTCCTGTAGAAAAAAAGTTTGCTGACCCTTGCTGTAGTCTCATAAGAGGATATATCCTTAGTCTTAGGGAAGGTATATTACAGTGTTCAGAGATGCCATGATATATGCAAATTAGTCTCAGTTCAGTAAAAAATTGTATGTGTGTGCATGCACATATATACATACACACATACATAGAGATAGATGATACAGTGATAAAGTAAATGGAATAAAATGTTAATAGATGAATCTGGGTAAAAGAGTACATGGGTGTTCTTTTTTTAAAGATTTTATTTATTTATTCATGAAAGACACACAGAGAGAAGCAGAGACATAGGCAGAAGGAAAAGCAGGCTCCTTGCAGGGAATCTAATGCAGGACTCAACCCCAGGACCTTGGGATCATGACCTGAGCCAAAAGCAAATGCTCAACCACTGAGCCACCCAGGTGCCCCCATAGGTATCCTTTGTAGTACTCTTATTCTTGCAATTTTTTGTTAAGTTTAATATTCAAATAAAATTTTAATTCCTTAATCTTCTGCTGAAATTATAATTCAAAAATCAATTTTATCTACCAATTTTACAAAGCTTTCAACACATTCAGTAACTTATTCCTCATGTCCTCCCTTTGTACTCACAGAACACAAATAATAGTTCTCACTTACATCTCTATAATAATTGTTAGTTGCAGTTATTTTATACCAGCAACCAGCACTCATTGAGAATTTACGTTGATGCTCAGCCAGTGGCCTTCTCTTATGTACTTATATAATTCATGGACAACCCCATGAGGTTGTCCCCATGCTAGTTTACAAAAGAGGAGATGTGGGCTTGGAGGTATTAAACAACTTGTTCAAGATCATACAGCTGCTCAGTGGTGCAGCCTGGAGCTGTCCGTACAAATGCCACCCCTTCCAAATAACTGAGGGCTGTGTGCCGCAAGGGTCCGAACTCCATTATCTAGTGAAAATTCTCTCTCTTTTTAAGATTTTATTTATCTATTCATGAGAGACACAGAGAGAGAGAGAGGCAGAGACACAGGCAGAGGGAGAAGCAGGCTCCATGCAGGGAGCCTGACGTGGGACTCAATCCCAGGTCTCCAGGATCAAGCTCTGGGCTGAAGGCAGCACTAAACTGAAAATTCTCTTATGTATGAGCTGCTGTTGCTCTTAGCTTTCTGTCATAGGTAGAATAATGAATGGCCTTTAAAAATGTCCACGTCCTGGGGGTGCCTAGATGGCTCAGTTGGTTAAGCCTGATTTCTGGGTCTTGAGTTTAAGCCCTATATTGGGTCTTGATTCCTGGGTCCTGAGTTTAAACCCTATATTGGTCTCCATGCTGGGTGTTGAACCTACTAAAAAAAAAAAAAAAAAAAAAAAAAAATGTTCATTGTCCTAATCCCCAAAGCCTGTGAATATATTACATTATATGATAAAGAGGAATTAAAGTTGCAGATGGAATTAGGATTGCTAAACAGCTAACCTTAAAATAAAGAAATTGTCTGCATGGGTCCAGTGTAACATGGTCCTTATATGTAAAAAAGGAAGCAGGAGAGTGAGTGTCAGAGTGATGCTGTGTTAGAAAGATGCTGATGGTCACTGTTGGCTTTGAAGTGGAAGATCATGCACCAAGGAAAGCCAGAATCTTCTGAAAGCCAGAAAAAGACAATGAAATGGTTCTCCCCTGGAGTTTCCAGAAAGGAAAGCAGCCCTGCCCGCACCCTGATTTTAGCCAGGTGAGACCATTTTGGATTTCTGGCATCCAGAACTGTAAGATAAATCTCTGCTGTTTGTGAGCTATAGATCTGTGCTAATTTCTTACAGCCCAAAAGTAAACAAATATACTTTTATTCTCAGACACACAAAATCTTTGTTCCCACTTGCCAGCATGCTTACTAGTTTTGCAATGGGCATTCTTTCCCAGCTATTGTGCTCACATCAGAAAAACAGCCACTTCTGAGAGCAGGGGTATTTCCAGGGTCTTTTGAATGACTTGCTTCCTTGAAAGGTGAGAGAAATGAGATGGTGTATAGAAGGGGAAGAATTAAATGAGGTCACAATATGTAAGGAATCAGTTGCTGCTGGCTGTCCTTCTTGCTTTGCTATTCCCAGGATAATACTAAATTCCTCAGTAAACAATGATGCTTTAATCCTTAATGTGCATCCACACAGATTGGAATGATAATGTAAAGAAGATGTAGAAGATACTAAATTGCCTTCTTGTGTGTGTATGAGACATGCAACCAGCCCAGATGGAAGCCAATAACTTGTGAGACAGGTTCTTAGGAATGGCCACCTCAACCAGAATGTTCTTAAATATCGGGATGATGAGATTTCATACAACTCTCTACTTCTGCTCTCCTGGGCTTTCCTCTACATGTGTCTTCTGCTTACATCTTGAAGATACTACCCTGACTTTTGGAGGAGAAGAGGTCCTATTTTATATAAATCAGTACCAGAGGATACCCTTTGTTATTTACAGCAACTGTATGTAAATCAGAATTCCAGGCCCTGAATTTTTGAATGGTGTGTGGGTAAAAAATATACCTAAGATACAGTTAAACCTATTCAGACCATTATAAGCTTTGAATCCTATGTGAACATGCATGACAACTAACTTGAAGCTATTCCTCACTTCTTTCTCAGTTTCCCACAAAATCAGAACAAGGATCAAAGGAGACCAAACAGAAGGAAAATTCTGAAAGGGAACAAAATTGGAACACGCAAAGGCTACTCTCCAGGGAAACTCTCCAAGGAATCAGAAGTGCATTTTTAGCAGTACTAAATTCAAAGTCGGATACCAGACTTCTTTTTCACCATAGATTAGTTCTTCCTGGATAGTGAATATTGACAATTAATGAGACCGTACCTATCATTTACTCTGCATTCCCTAGAGCCAAGCACTATATTAAGCCCTTTACATAATCAGTTCATTTAATTTTAACAAAAACCCATATTCATAGTTCTTTCCATTATCTCTACTTGTTAGGAGGAAATTGATTCTTACAGTGATTAAATGATGTGCCCAATATCACACATGATAAATGGCAAAAGTCAAAATTTAAACCCAAGTGTGTTGCTCTTCTCTTGATTCATTTTTCCCAGGAGCAGAGCCTGAAACAAGGGTTTGAATGCAAGTCATTTATGTAGGATATGATCCCAGGAAGCACCAGCAGATGAGTGGGGAATAGAGACAAAGAAGGAAAAGCATCCCACAAAGAGTGTATTGTCAAGCAAGTTACCACAATAGAAAACTGGAGCTGAGTCCTCCTAGGAAACTCTGGGTGCCAGTATAGACATACCTCAATGTTATCTCACTTGAGACATACCCTCAGTGTTACATACCTCAGCACCCCCAGTGTTACAGTGGGGGCACTGTGTTATTTATACACCAATTCCCATTTGTGGGTGGCTGGAGGCTGTTCCTGCTCAGGCTGAGTATGGCCTCCACAGCCAGGAGAAAAGCCCATGGACAAAGAAAGGTCTGTGTTTGCAATAAGAGGTGGGCTGAGGGATATAGGCAGGGCCTGGACAGCATCTGCTAATGCTCTGACCTGCTAGCTAAGTCCAGCTACTGCCAGGGCATATGTAGGACCCAAAGAGCTGTGGGTCCTTGTGTAAAAATCAATCTAGTGTGATGGCTTATCCTGCTAGTAGCCTAAATTTTAATTCAGAATGCTAAAGCTGACCCTCTAAATTCCTCTGGCTAAGTGCTAAGAATATCTCCTTGCATTTTGTCCTTGGGCAGCTTCAGTGAAATAGCCAGGTCTGAGGTTGCCTTTGCGATTCATCAGGTACCACAAAACAGACTCTTTAGACATTTCATAGCTGAAGCTAAGGAGTCAGCTCCAAGCAGGGACAATCACCATTCTGGTGCATTTTGAGCAAGTGGGCCTCAGCTCCCTGGGGCACCTGGATGCCTTTGGTAAACATCCTCCCAGCTGTGTATTAACAGCTCTGGCATTCCAGGCCTTCAAACCCTGGATAAATGTTAACTCTCTGGAAAAGTTGATATCTTCTTCCAGAGATTTGGGAAAATATTTTTTTCTCTGAGTCCGCTCACTTTACTGATAATTATATAGGACCTAGATTATAGAACAATGTTTCTCAGACTGACATACACCAAATTCAGTAGTGGGGCAGGATGGGGGTGGGGGCTTAAAATGCAGATTCTGATTCAGGAGATCTGGAGTAGGGCCTGAACTCTGGCATTTCTGCCAATCTCCCAGGTAATGCTGATTCTGCTGGGGTGGGACCACACTTAGTGAGGCTATAGGCAATCTTGTCCTCAAGGGTGTCACGAAGGGCTTCTTAAACTTGTCTTGGAGAGGAAAAGCAGTATTTTCAGCTGGGAGAGTTGCCATGGGGTCAGAGGCCTGGGCAGGCCAAGAATTTGGAGCAGCTGGTAAAAAAAAAAAAAAAAAAAAAAAAAAAGTGGAGAAGAAGAACCTAGAAGCACTTAAAGGCCAAGAGGAGACAGAAGAATGAGTGTAATGGTTTGTGGGAAAACTCTTCAGTTCTGCCTCTGAGGGCTCAGCAGTGCTATTTGAGTACAAGGTCAAACCTATAAACAGCACTGAGATGACTTTTTACGAGCCACAACTTTTCAGATCTTACGGTCTGACTTGGACTCCTGATCTGGCTTGTTCTCTTTAATAAACACAGCGATTGCCTCGATATGTTTAACAGCAACCAACAGTATTGAACTCTTGCTGTAATGAGCCTTTTACATGTACTAACTCATTTGAGCCTCATAACTACACAAGGCACCTACTAGCATCATTTCCTTTTTACAAAGAAATCGACACAGAGTACTGAGGAGACACAGAACTAGTAAGAGTCAGAGCTGACATTTACACTGAGGAGATCTGAGTCCAGTTCCCATTTTTAAGCACAAAGCATTTTTACCTCCTTCCCCAGCCCTTTCCACCACTGCCTCCCCGTGGCTGGTGAAGTGCAGGAGCCTTGCTCTCCCACGCAGCTCTCCTTGAGCGGGGCAGTTGGGTTAGACAGATGCAGCTAGGGTTCGCTCTGGTTGCCGTTGACCTGAGATGCAGGATCCCAGCACTGACTGCTGAGCCTCCCACATCATTCCTTGAATCATATCTCACCTTCCTGCACTGACCTCAAGTGCTTACAGATCCCAACTCAGTACTGTGTTTAATTCTCCCTAGAGAACTAGAGCCCTACATGCTATATCGGGCCAGAGCCTGAGGATACTCTGTTCCCATGCTTTAGGTTATTCCTGACCTTATCTCCTGTCTCTGAGGTCAGAAGCTGCTGGTATGATCCCCTTTCCAGGTACACAGGTCCTGCCCCTAGCACCTGCCTTACCCTCAACTCAGCTCAGCCCTCTGCTCCCAGTTGCCTTTGCACTGTTGCAAGGAGATCACCCTGCTTCTCTCAAACCTGCCTAAAGGCCATTCAACACCTGCCTGCATATTGACAGAGCTATTAAGAAAATCTGAACCAAAATATTTACCCAAACTGTAAAACTTAATGTACCAAATTTTCAATGCATTCGGGATTCCCTCATTGATCTCATGGGGAAGAGACTCCATAAATGTGACTTTGAGAAAAACATTTTCTTTGCTTACCAAAGTTAGCCATTATGATCATGCTTTCTCTTAAAGTCTAAAGAGGTGCATATCCTCCCATCACCATCTTAAAAGTTAGAATAATTTATTTATCATTGTTCACAGTTACTTAAGTAATATTGCTTAATATTTCACATTTTGACTCAATATGGAAGGATGAAATTGAGTGTCTCCAAAGCAACAAGAAGAATGGGGTAACAGATGGGGAGCAAGGACTTAGAGTAACAAGTAGCATTCCTTCATTATGCAACCATCTTTTCATTTAAGAGATATCTGATGGATGCCTATCATGTGCATGCAGGAAAATATTTTTGGTGCGCAGTCCATGGAATACGGAAGCAGAGGGTATATCTAAATGCACCTGGAGGTGGTTTTTGTGGAACTTTGAAGGACGAGTATGAACCATCAACCACATTGAGCACCATATGGAAAGTAGAGGCTGATATTCATCATAACCACCACAACTGGCCTTGGATCCAGAGGAGGGGGAAGCCATTGAGGGATGGGCAATAAGGGAAGCACTCATGTCTCAACAAAAGGTCAATTGCACAAGAGAAGATGAAGAGGAAAGCTGTTGCAAAAGAAAATTATTACTATATTGGAGAGCCAGAAAGAAGAGAAATATCAACTTCATATCTTCAGGAAGACCCTCTTTGAACTACACCCAACCTCCTTTCTGAAGATGATGGCTTCCATGTTTCCTTGCACCTGCTCTTCACAGTACATTATCTGCAGTTTGCCCAGATCCCAGAGGCTTGCTGATATTATCAGGGCTTTGAATTTAAGGACAGGCTCAGAAATAGGCTCTCAAAGTATATTTGTCACCTAAGCCTGATTGTAGTTTTTGGCACCTCGTTGGATCATTTCAGGTATTTAGCAATTCAGTAATCTGATTAGCCATTCCTGTGACAGACCAGGACTTGCTTTGCACGGATCACCAGAATGTGGCCTCCATGCTTTCATTTTTAATAGCTAAATGTTCATCACTCATGATGCCAGCTCACTCTTCTCAGCCCTTCACAAACCAAAGGAAATCACCTTAGTCAGCCTGATGGTGGTGAAACGTGTCTAAGGCATTGCTGATACCAAACTTGTGGCAAAATTACAAGTCCATAGTATGTAGTAAGTTTAGAATGATATTGTACAATAGTGCTGTGTATGTGCACCTTGATGGCATCAAATTTATTCTTTTATGTGAATTTCCATATCTCAGAATTTTCTTTAAAGAAGTAACAAGAAACGGGTTTGTTTGCATTTGGTTGGTTTTACAAACCTTTCATCAGAAAAAAATAAAAACCTAATCCTTCTTTCCTACTTCTTAGAGGTGTCATGAGGATTAACAGAATGCAAATATAAGTTCTTTAATAAGCAGCATTATTTAAAAATCCCTTGCAGATGTTAGCATGTGGCTTGTTGAAACAGCAGACCCTTACAAGTCCTGCAGAACATAAACCACAAACCCCTGAATCCTACAGGTCTGTTACCTATACACTGTAGCATTATAGAGCAAGACATTAAGAAACAAAGAGAAGCTTCCAGACATTAATGTGGGTCCAGAATTCCACATGAGTGAAGTCATCCCTTTCTCTGCCTAGCTTCTGTGTTTCTAAGGGATCAGTGAGTTCCTGCTCACTGGAAATAAGGTGGGAAATAAAGACTGATTGATTTTCCCTCTGCTCAAGAATCCCATTGTGTGGACACCAGGGTTTTTGTAACGTTTCACCAAACCCTATGCCCATGGAACTCTATTCAAGTGGAACAGGATGGGTTCCCTGCCATAGAAGGAACCGGGATTCCTCTCACTTCTATCTGCAAAATGCATGAGATACATCGTGGGGCCATTTAAAGGCTTGTCCTCTATCCTTCTGTCCTGCTTGTTATAAAAAGAATGGGGAGAATCTTCTATTTTCTTTAGTGGTGTTCATTTTAAGCCTAATCCCAGGCACTTTAAGCCTATAATATGTATGTGACCTATTTGATTGTATAAACAATAGAATTATCTCTGCATATCAGATTTTTCAAGTCTTAGAATATTTATTTTGAAATGACTCCTAGTTTCGTTCACTTGGATTTGTTTTTATTACTATGGCATTGGGACCACACTCATCATGTGTCATTTCTGTATAAAGAACTTATAAATTCCAATTCCCAGAAGGAAAAACACTTTTTAAACAGGAATACTTAGATTCAACATCTCTTCATTCGACTCAAAGACTAACAGGTCTGCAGTAGATTATAGAAAAAGGAGCTGTTTCCCTTAATCACAAAGGTTCCTTCAACATCTTAGGAACCCAGCCTAAAGCAAAATGTCCATTCAGGCGAAGGTTTATTATACTGGAGATTCCCAAAATAAGAAAGCTGTTTTTTTGTTTCCTTGGCTGCCATCTAGTGGGTAATAATGTCATGTCACTAAAACTCACTACATCTGTGAAGATCAAAGATGTATGCCTGTCTTTAAAACAAAACACGGGTAATTAAAGAAATATTATCGTAGACATGAAGCAGTTATCCTTTCTAATAATTTCTATTGATATCCAAAGTGTTATTCTCCTTCTTTTTCCATGGGAAGGCAACCAATTCAATGAAAACACATTGATTTGACACTAGTATCGTCCACGAGAACTAGCACTATAAAGAAACCCTTAAAATAGATCCAACTGCAGACTGGGAATGAAAAGGTAAACTTTCGGAGCTCTCCATTGAAACCAAGAATCTCAGCTAACTTGAGCCTAGACCAGTGATAACCCAACGAATAGCTGTTTCTTTGGCTCACCTGTTCTTTGGCCTATTGGCCCAAACCAATATTGATTGTACTGTTTTACATTTATCTCTGCTGGGTTTCCCCTGTGAGCATTTTTAATGGAGTCTTTAATGCCTGGAGAACATTATGTAACAGGTCAGCTGTTCAGTAGCATCTCCACCTTTTCAAATTAAAATCAGATTCTAGATCTAAAGTACTTCAGTGTCAGATTCTCAAAAAAGGACAGCTCAGGAAGTACAAAGAAATAGAGTAGAAATATAATGAGTCTAAAAAACATGCACATGAGCCTCTGCCATTTCTCTCTCTCTAGGCTTTGCAGGTTAAACACACACACACACACACACACACACACACATACATACACACACACAGAGCTGGAATGTAGACCAGTCTTTCCCAGTGGTCTCTCAACCAAAGCCCAGTCATCTACATGTGATTGCATATAAATGAAAAGTCACTATTAATTATATTTGGCATCACAAGTTAACAAGAACAATCTAGCAGACATCCATCCTTCCTTGTTCTACATGACCACGGAGCTTGGGAAGAAGGGACAACAGCTCTCGCTTAAGGCAATTGAAGATAGTCGTTCTGAATGTGGGGCATGGTACAAGACTGCATAGGTTCAAATCCTGCCTCTACTGGTTGTGATCAGGAGATTTACCAGACCTTCCTGTGCCCCAGTTTCCTGAAATATAAAATGAAGATGCCTCCTCTTCAGGGTCATGGTAAGGATTAGAAGAGTTCTTACAAAAGGTATGCTTAGAAGGATGCCCAGAATGCAGATAAGGCTCAGTAATTGCGAGCACTTACTAATGTGTCCAGATGCTTCCAAATAATTTGCCAAGGAATGCCAATTGTTCCCCTAACTTAAAGTTTGGAAGCCTCTGAAGTTGGACTATATGGAAGGTCAGGTCTCAGAGTGTACAAACTCAACTAAACTCTAACATGCTTATGCTGAAACAATTGGTGAGCCTTAGTTAATGATACCTCTCTGAGTTAATTTTAACCTGGTAACAAAGCCCATGGGATGCATTTTATCCCATGTTTCGGTCTCTGCTGAAGCAGGAGAACAGAGCCTTTTAAGGGCCTATGAAACCATGCACCTCCAGTGACGGTTTATTCTGCGTGCTATACAAACCTGATTAGTCATTTTGTCAGAATTAAACTGTACTAAAATATAAGCCTCTCTCCCCCCAGGTGTTCTCTGATTCTGATCTTTCTCTCTGAAAAAGTTCAGGTCTGAGACTGAGCCTACGAAATCTGATGCCTTTTCAAAAAGGAAAATGGGAGAGGAAAAGGAAAACCTTCTCATGACTCAGTTTCTTTTTTGCTATTATTTAAAGACATGCAAAGCCTAGAGAAGCTCCTGAGAGATGCTGTAATCTACGGCCAGCCTCGAGTCCGCAGAGCTTGGAAGAAGATTCTCATCCTAGTGGAGGGCATCTACAGGTATGGAAATAACCAGGGACATTTTAACACACTAGGTCCCCCAGCAAGCTGACAAATGAGGAAAGTCTGACCTCTCCTCGCTCAATGGAAAAATGACTTGGATATAACGTATTATGAAGAGACCTGAGCCAGAGCTACCAATGTATAGCTGTCAGGCCTTGGGTCACCTGTCTTTTCAACGTCTAAACATATGGAAGAACACCTCAGAGGCTGGATGCTTGTGAAAGCAGATGTCCTCAGAATGGTCATCACAAGGCATTGCTGACTTGCATTGATTCTTTCTGCTACTTTTGGCTGCCTCACAGTTTTGAAGACCCATGGGGGCTGGATTATTCAATATCAGAATACTTTTTGCCTGGGTTGGCTGGGTGGCTCAGTTGATTAAGCATCACTCTTGAGTTCCACTCAGGTCATGATCTCAGGGTTATGATATCAAGCCTGAGCTTAAGATTCTCTTCTCTCCCTCTCTCTCTGCCCTCCCCAGCCCCTGGCTCACATGCTCTTTCTCAAAAAAAAAAAAAAAAAAAAAAAAAGAATGCTTCTTGCCTTTATGGCATTGCTGATAGGTTCCCAGATGCTTCTAACTGGGCAGTGCACCTAGACTCCAGTTGCTTGCTGAACTTGGCCAATTGTTTGCATTAGAATACAAAAAGCCTGCACGTTTTCCACAAGGTTAAGGCTAACCTCAAAGGCAATTCTTGATCCAGAGGTGGGAGCAGCTGAACTTGGCATCTGAAGGTATGGTCAGTTTCCCACTGCTTTGAAGCCAAGCAGACAAAACACCCACCAAGTCACTGAGAGTTTTTACAAGGCACATTGTGATGGAATGGGCTTCATTCTCTGTCTGAATTGATTATCATTGCTGAAATGGAAATTGCCTCCAAGCTGTTCTGTCCAATGCCCTAGTCCTTGAGTCAAGGAAACATTACCTCAGAGGGCTGCCTCCTTAAATAAGTTCTCAAACAATCCTAATGTTCAGAGAATTAAGGGAGATGTTTCTTATAATTATAGAAAAGTGAACAATATTGAATGTAAGGGAATGAAAGCTTAACTTCCCCACAAGGAAAGGTGTGGCTTACAAAGGAGACTTAGATCAGAGGGAGCTTTTGATTTAGCCAGAGTGCACATCATTTCTGTTCCATGAATGGATAACAGAAGAAAAGTCTCCATCCCTTTTGGGAAAAATAAGTGCTTTCTCCTAAATTTAAAATAATAATAATATTATTATTTATTATTAATAATAAGCCAGGTACCATCTTGTTTTTTCCCTCAGCCTTTTCCCCAGTGCCCACTGTTCTGGGTGCTTCCAGTTCTTCCATATAGTTGCAGAGCTGGCATTTCGAATAGCCCACTTTATGCATCACTTATCAGTATCTCCTCAGGTCAGCCCCAGACAGTGTCCTATTTATGAAGTCTTTGGGATCACCCTAGAGCAGTATTCTCAACCAAGGTGATTTCTTACCCTCAACCCTCCCCTATCCTGGACACTTTGGACAATTTTTAGTTGTCACAGCTGCCATAGAGTACTACTGGCATCTAGTGGGCAGAAGCCAGTGATGCCGTTAAACATTCTGCAATGCACAGGACAGGCCCCTACAACAGAGAATCAGCCTGCTCAAAATGCCAACAGTGCTGAGGTTGAAAGACCCTGATGTGGAATATTTCAATTAATAATTCAGTTTCATTAATTATTCACTGGCCTTGAACTTGCTACTTTCAGGAAATGATCGCATATGGACTCTGGGCTGTCATAACCTCAAGCACAGGTCTTTCTCCCTGTGTGATCTGTGCCAGCTGCCAGCCTGGGAGGGGAGCCCTTATCTAAACACCTGTCATTCATGCCTGGACTCGCAGGAGCAGGGATCAGCTGAGGGACAGCAGATTGGGTGAACCAGAGTTGACAGAATCCAACTTCAAATAAACAAAGCTTGGCTCCACTAAAGGAAAGTAGTGTTTTAAGTACTTTGATCGTGGCTGAAGTTAAGTAGACCACCAGCATTTTACTGTCAACTATTCCCATCAGTTACACAGAGAAACCACTCCAGCAGCAGGGCTCATTAATGCTGGGGCCTATGTCCTACCACAAGCTCAGGAGGACAGGAGAGCCAGGTGTGGACTTCCAGCTCCAAGCCAACAAGGCACCAAACCAGCACTAGGGCTTCACGAGCAATGGTGCCTGCTCTGGTACCTAATACCATGTAACAAACCACCCAGAGCATGACGGCTTACACAGCAATGAGCTATTATTTCCCATACCACTGTGGGTTCCCTGGATCGACTGGGCAGTTCTTCTGCTCCTCATGGTGTTGGCTGTGGTCATTTAAGAGGTTGCCTTCAGATGGAAGTCGAGCTGGGATCTGGAACATCCAAAATGACCTCACTGAGTTCTAGCTGTTGACAGAAGTACCTTGTTCCGTTCTCTTCTCCGGGGTGCTTTGTCTATAGGCTCTTCTCACTCAGCAATCACGCCAGAACTTCCTTACAACATGGTGCTATGTTCTGAGAGAGTGAAAACAGGAAAAGACTGTCAGTCTTTTCAGGGCTAGGCCCAGAACCAGTATGGCATCACTTCTGCAAGCACGATGGGTCAAAGGATGGCAAAAGGCCAGCCAACCCAGACTCAAGGAGAAGGGGGAGAGAGCCCACCTCCTGATGGGAGGGTTGGCTTGTGTTTAGAGCGATGGGAAGACTTGAAGGCAGCCATCTTTGGAGGCAATCTGCCACAGTGGTTCAATCAGCTTGACATTTATTTATACAACGAAACCTCCACTCTTCATGGACTTCCCTTCACAGAGAGCTTTCTTTTACCTCATCTGCACAGAATCTTGTCTTTAAATGAAATTATGACCTAAAAAGGCTCATTTGAAGCTAGGAAGCAGGGCATTTCTTAGACAGGCTTTGGTACTTCCTGGGGCCTCATTTTCCTCATCTGTAAAATAAAGATAACCTAGACTGGAGTTCTGGACCATAGTAGATGATCTCACTTGCCGCTATCACCAAAAAATGAAATTATTTCCCACAAGATTTACCAAAGAGCCAGGGTTAGGAATGTGAAATCAACAGTTCACAAATGCACTTCTACTTTTTAGCAATGTGTTATGGACACATACCTTGTTGACATCAATCAAAGCCTCCTTTGTTTTTTCACTCCCAGATTTGTTTTTATCTATTGCTGTTGTTTGCCACCACCGGCAAAGTCTCCCCACAACAAATGCCTCACATAAGTCAATTTTTTCATAATTCATAAAAAAAGCAATCTGCCAAATCAGACAGTTTCAGGCAGGTATCAAGGTAAAAAAAAAAAAAAAAAAAAAGAAGAAGAAGCCAGATACTAAGTCTAAGAAATCCTTAAACTCCACAAAAGCAGTTATGATAATGATAATTATAGTAACAATAATAATGTCACCATCCATAAACCATCTAAGTCTCATTATTTATATAAAGGAGGACATGGAGGACCCAGGATCTGGAAGGAGGCCTGGGACCTGGGTTCAAATCCTAGTGTTGTTACCTACAGTTGGGTGCCCTTCATAGGGTTCTTTTATAAGTATTAAGTAGGATCATTGAATCTCATTCTTGGCAGAAGCCCAGCCCATAGTAAGCCCACAACCAAGAGCAGCCATCCTCATCATTAAATTCATTTTTAACTGAAGAAGTTGCTGCATGGAAAACAGTAAGCTCTCTACATTAGTGAAGCTGTTTGCTCTTTACCCAGCTGGAGGATGGGTATCAGCTCACATTTACTATGTGTCTACTCGTCACTTCACATGTATGACCTTGAGTAAACCTCTCTGGTACCTTTGAGGTTACTGTGAAGATGAAGACACTTGGGCCAGGACAGATAACTGAGAGGAAATAGAGAGAGCCAGGATTCAAACCAGGTAGCCCTGCTGGGACAGAGGCCCAGTATCAACAGAAGACTCCACTCATGTGTCCCCATCTGATGATGTAAACATAGAAAATGTAAAGTCATCCATGTGGCCTTCATCATTTACCTACCTAAAAATAGGGAGATTGAAACTTAAAATCTAAAATCTGTGAGTTCATGATTTGGGGCTTAAAAGTACAATAGTATTATTTTAGTGTTGTCATCTGCATTCTCTTTTAAGTATTATTTTAAAGTCAGACTTTTCTAGTTTTGTATCTCTGAAAAGTCTAGTTAGTTGACTCATTGTGGTTGAGAAATCTCAAAATTTTTCAAAAAATGTACTAGAGAAGGGCAGGGGTTCCCAGATAACCTGGGATATAAAGTAGCATAACTGTAACCCATAACTTTCAAAATAAAAGGTAGGAGGAACAGCCCTTCCAAAAAAATACATATGTAAACAAATGTTTAAGTCTCAGAATTCCATTCTCTCTAAGGGTATAAGCCATTCTCCTTCACAAAATAGTGTAAGTTTAAGGGTTGAGAACTTTAACCTATGGTTTAAACAAATAAAGAAAAAAGGAAAAGAAAATACTTTATTTTTAATTAGTCTTAGCTCTTTTCACCCTCTTTCCTTTGTTGGATTGTACTTGGGGCCCACCAAGGAGATTTTTCCACCATGTAAGTTGACATACCAGTAGTTTAATTCCCAATCCTGCCAATGGATAATATGCTTTATATGTGGAGGAGAAGGTGATGAAAAGGAAATTTCAAAAGAGTCTTGTCACTTAGCTAATACATTATGTAACAGAAAAGATATAAAGAAATTGTTCACCAGCTTGTTGGTTTAAGACTAATTCAAGTCCTTGCACAGAGCTTCAAATTAAGTGGTGGAATTATCTCTACCTATAGTTATATTTTAGTTGTTTTTCTTTAATTGAAGTCAAAAGAAAGCACAACTTGCCATTCAAGAAGAAAAAATAAAACACCGTCCTTGTTTTCTTTTTCATTTTTGGCACTGTATTTTCTGACAGCGATTTACAGGAACAACATAGATAACCTATTCTTGCATGCACAAATCTCATTATCCTCCTTAGGAAAAGGTTCAATTCAAATTTGGTCACGTTGAGAAAATGAAAACTTAGTGTGAGTGAATATAACTCTTTATAAAAGCTGAGTTCTCTCTAGGACTCACGTGTGCCCTGCAGTAACTCCAGAAATCAGCAGTACTGTAGAGTCATTAATCTTGGAGAAAGAAATATAAACCAGGTGGGCAGACTCCTAACATCAGCTAGACCAGCCCCAGCAAAGGATGGCTAATTAGCTGCCTTGAGTGTCTGCAAACTGTTCAGCATTAACTCTGGCTCCTGCCAAATTCAGTTCCAGAACAAAGAATGGCTATTTGTGACATGTCAAGTTTTTAGCATACTTGTGTTACCAACTTATAACATGTTAAAGATGAGAAGTAGATCCTAGAATGCTGAGGGAATATAGCCATTTATTATGTATGACACCCATATGCCTCTTTCCTAGAAGATTCAACACAGAGCATTGTGTAGGGCTCACAATTTCTCAAGTCAGGCCTCATTGCAAACATTTCTCCGAAAGCTCCTCCTAAGAAAAAGAACAACCCAATGAGTGCTCATTATGTGCCAAGACACTTTACAAACTCTATTTCTAGGCTTCCTTAGAAAGACCTTATACAGAGGGTTCCATCATCATGCTTACTTGACATAAGAGAAAACTGAAGCAGAGAACATCATGTGAGATGCCCAAGTCCTCAGCTGGTAAGTGGTGTGGCTACAGTCTAAGCTTAGTGAGATAGCTGTGCCTTCTCAGTGAAAACCATGTTAACAAGCAGTTAATCAAAGAAGTTACTGGAATTTATTCACAAACTTATATAAGAGAAGATGACTGTATTTGGTTTCCATTTCATTAAAATCTGAAAATAGCCATTCAGAATGACCTTGTGAAAAACACAAATGCAATAAGCTGGACTTCATTAAAATTAACAACTTGTGCTCTGTGGAAGGCCATGCCAAGAGAATGAGAAGACAAGCCACAGACTGGGAGAAAACATTTGCAAAAGATACATCTGATAAAGGACTGTTATATAAAATATACAAAGAACTCTTAAAACTCAACAGTAAGAAGGCAAATAACCTGATCAAAAAGACCTTAGGAGATACTCCACCAAAGAAGACATATAAATGGAAATACACATAAGAAAAGATGCTCCACATCATATGTCATCAGGAAAACGTAAATTAAAGCAATAGGATACCACTACACACCTGTTAGGAGGCTAGCATCTGGAAGACTGGCAACAGTACATGCTGGTGAGAATGCACAGCAACACAAAGGCTCATACATTGTTGGTGGGAATGCAAAATAGTGGAGCCACTTTGGAAGACAGTTTGGCAGTTTCCTACAAAACTAAACAAACATACTCTTATCATACAATCCAGCAATCATGCTCCTCAGTATTTACCCAAAGGAGTTGAAAACTTATGTCCACACAAAATCCTGCACATGGATGTTTATAGTATCTCTATTCCTAATTGCCAAAACTTGGAAGCAACCAAAATGTCCTTCAGTCAGTGAATGAATAAGTAAACTGTGGTCCAGCCAGGCAATGGAATGCTATTTAGCACTAAAAAGAAATGAACTCTCAAGCCATGAAAAGGCATGGCAGTAAAAAACGTCTGTAAGATACCATAATGATGGATACAGGTTATCATACATTTGTCCAAACTTAGTGAATGCACAACACCAAGAGGCAACACTCAGGTTAACTTAGACTTTGGGTGACAATGATGTGTCAGTGTAGGTTCATTTGTAACAAATGGACTGCTCTGGTAGAGGATGTTGATAATGGGGTAGATTATACCTATGTGGGACAGAGTATACGGGAAATCTGTAACTTCTGCTCAGCTTTGCTGTGACCTTAAGACTGCTCTACAGAATAAAGTCCTTTAAAGAAGCCAAAAGCACAAATGCTACACTTGATGGTCATCCTACTCCCTCCAAACCAGTACCCCTGGGCCTGGATAACTGAACAACCAGCCGGACTGTTTTGACTGAATCAACCTAACATTTAAGTTTATTTTTGTAATACATTAAACTTAATAAATAAACTAAATAGGAAGAAGGGAGAAGCTCAACTTTCTGTTTGCATCAATTGATTACTTCTTGAACTCAATTGAAGGGTTGCTTGAGTTGTTTGACAAGCTCCTTTGTGTGGTGAGGGTGAGAGTCTGTGTGTTTTCATAGAACTCAACTGTCAGGGCAGTCAAAACTGTGTGTGGTGTAGACCCAGCCCACAAAGTGTTCTGAGAACTGATTAAAGCCAAAACTTCTTTTCCATCCACTGAGTTCCAAAGGTGCCATGTAAATGTGAATTTTACTTATTTCTTTACTTCACATTTTTCCCTTTTCTGAAGGACCTGAAGAGGTTTTTGTAACTTACAATACCATGAAAAAATTAAACACTTAGGGCTAAAACAAAAAGGTTCATCTACGGCAGTGGTTATCAAAGTGCTGTCCCTAACCAGAAGTGGGAGCTTGGTAGAAATACAGACTGTCAGCCCATCTCAGACCTGCTAAATCAGAAACTTGGGGGCAACGAGGTGAGGGGGGAGCAGTAGTCTGTGTTTTAACAAACCATGCAGGGGATTCTGATGCTCACTCAAAAATGAGAAGATTTCCCTAAAGGAACAGAAAAAAAGGGTCAAAAAAAAAAAAAGGGTCACTACCAGATACCCTTGACTTCCAATGAGCACTGAACAAGACAGCCTAAGAACTTTCTCTTGTGCTTTCATTAATACTGTGTGTCTTAAGCAAAGTTCTGTTATGTATTTTTAGTTCTTTCCTTTGATCTTTGGCAATCCAAGCACTGAATTTAGGTCAGATAGAACTGGTCAAATAGACAGCAGCAAGCTTGAAAAGACAGATTACTGTAAAGTAATTCAATTAAAATGATCAAAATACCTAGAATCCAAAAAAGGTCAGTCTAGTTACACTAGCTGCCTTTATGAATAAACTGATCAACAGTGCGGTGAGCTAATTGTTTACGTAGTAATTAGCTATAACAACTCAAAGCACTGAAATCTGTTGAACATAAATTATTTTTTTCAAGGAAAATATTGTCAAATTAACCTTACAAGATTGAGAGGGATTGTCTGAGCCAAATAAAATATGCTGTAAGAAGAAAGGAATTGCATGTCCCTGTCACCGCTGACTGGTGTCAGGGCACGATGTCTGAGACGCGTTGGAAGGGAGACCATTACAGAGCTTCCCAGGAAAGTATACACAAATGACAAGCATTTCTCCTTATGCCCTAGCATGGAAGGTTCCATCGTGCATCTGCCCCAGATCGTGGCTCTAAAGAAGAAATACAAGGCTTACCTCTACATAGATGAAGCTCACAGTATTGGGTCCGTGGGCCCAACTGGCCGGGGTGTTGTAGAATTCTTTGGACTGGACCCTCGAGATGTCGATGTGCTTATGGGCACATTCACCAAAAGCTTTGGAGCTGCAGGAGGTTACATAGCTGGAAGGAAGGTAAGAGAGGGACTCCCTGTGTCTACTTAAAACCTGAATGCTCTGGCGACACAGTTTGTAGGGCTGCTCTGGATTCCATGAGAGTTCAGTGCAGTTCACCATACCTCAGTAAATCATGGCAGCCTAGATACAGTGGGTCCACAGCCAAGTAAGCCCAGAATAGCAAGGAACTCACCCTCAAATGGTGAAGAGGAGCATGTGATGAGCAATCCCATTATAATAAAATGACAACACAGGCAGTGTACACAGGCAAAGACTTAATACAAGAAGAGGGGTTGTTAACTCTGCAGGGTAGTATCTAAGGAGTCTTAGAATAAATATCATTCTTATAGGCAAATGATGGGGAGAGGGTATATTTCAAAAAGAGGGAATAATGTATACCAAACCACAGAAATGCTAAGGGGATGCTACAGAACTGTGAGCAGCTTGGTTTTTGTGGCATGAAAAAACATAAAGCAGATAACAGCAACAGTGGGCAAAGGTCAGATATTAATTTAATTAATTAATTAATTAATTAATTAATTAAAGGTTGGCCTTGTGCTACAAGTTCTGGGTTTTAAGAGTTTTAATCAAAATTGTAGCAATATCATGCCCTTTAAGGAGATTTTCTGTGCAAAATAATTCTCTCCCACATTTTGGATAAGCCACAGGTCAATTTTTGTCACCCTCTCATATATTTTTTAAATATTTTATTTTATTTTATTTTTTTTAAGTAATCTCTACCCCCAATGTGGGGCTCAAACTCATGAGCTGGAGATCAAGAATCGCATGTTACACCAACTGAGCCAGAAGATGCCCTTCTTATGTCCTATCTACATGACTTAGAATTCTGATCTGATGGGATCAGACTATTGAGTGTTATCCTTGTTGTTTTATGGCCAACATCTCTAGGGGGGTTTTCAATATAAACCAATAAATGTTTAAAAGAAATTTATAAAGAGGACGGAAGGGAGGGAGAAAGAGAAAATGAAAAATTCAAACCTGGATTTGAGAGATAGATAAAGAAGTCGGTTGCCTGCCCTGTATCCAAATCCTGATAGCTATCTCATGTAGGCCTACACCTGTCCCAAAGTAACTTGTGCCAGTGATGCTGGCTCCACCGAGGAGGCACACCAGGCCCCAAACCAGTGCATGCAGATGGCATCAACAGCTTATCCAAAATCCCCAATAACTTACTCATTGTGACCAGCAGGAACAAAAGTTCAGACTCCTGATAACCCAGTCAGACAAATCAGGGATTGCAGCAGAAAACAGTCTGGTCATTGAAAGCCTATGATTTAAAACAGTGAAATCTATAGCCACTTGCCCTGCCATGAGATACACAAGCGCTTAAAATGTTCAGGGTTTTCAGTGGCCTTGACCCTTCAAAAAGCATTACTTTCTTCTGAACTCAAAGCATTGTTTTCCATCCTCCCTTCACTGGCCTGTGGGAATTAGCTGGGTAATGCTAAAAACATAGGGAATGCTACAAAATTTAGCTAAATCTGGTGAAAGGTTAAATGTTCCCTTCCTCAACTGTGGAAGCGGAGGGATCAGAGGGTCTCAAATTTAGGAGGTCCCTTTTCCGGCTGCGTTGCTTTGTGAGCTTGTGGTTTTGTAATTACTTTAGCAGCAGTTCTGAGCTACAGAATTTTTAACCAAGCGTAACTCTGTTTCCTCTGCCAAGGGCACCTGAATAAACGGAAGCAAGCGGATCCTTGAAATGTTGTCAAATTTGGTAGATGTCACATTTTCCCCTTGGAGTTCCTTCCTGTGATCCTCACTTTAAACAAAGGCTCTTGACTAGCCTGGAAGTGAGGACCAGCTCACTCTGATTCTCTCTTATTCTCTATCCTCAAGCCAGTAGGACTGTTTGACAAGTGTATTTGTTCCTGTCTGTGTAACCTGTATTCCTTTGGGGTGGACAACTGGGCAGTCCTGGGAAATTGTTTACATTAATCGCAATGCAGAAAAACATATAGATCTGTTCGTTTCCTTGCTCTTTAAAATATTCATCCTCTGCATGCTTGGATCCAGAGAACTGCAACATCCCTCCCCAACCCACTCCTCCTCCCCTCTCCTCCTCCTCCCTTCTCCTCCCCTCCTCCTCCCTTCTCCTCCCCTCCTCCTCCCTTCTCCTCCCCTCCCCCTTCTCCTCCCCTCCCCCTTCCCCCTCCCCTCCCCCTTCCCCCTCCCCTCCCCCTTCCCCCTCCCCTCCCCTGCCCCCTCCTCTCCCATCTCCCTTCCCCTCCTCTCCTCTCCCCTTTCCCCTCCCTTCTTCCTCCTCCCCCCTCCTTCCCCCTCCCCTGCACTCTATCATCCCTCCCCAACAACCTCTCCTCTCCTCCCTGTCCCCCTCCCCCTTCCTCTCCCTCTCCCCTCTCACCCTCTCCCTCCCCATCCTCCTCCCCCTCCCCATCCTCCTCCTCCTCCCCATCCTCCTCCCCCTCCCCTCTCCTCCTCCCTTTCCCCTCTCCTCCCATTCCCCCTTCCCTCCCCCCTCCCCGCTCCCCTCCCCTTCCTTTCCCCCTCATCTCCCATCCCCCTTCCCCCCTCCTTCCCTCCCCTTCCCCCTCCTCTCCCATTCCCCTTCCCCCTCTCCTCGTCCTCTCTCCTTCCCCTCCCCTCCCCTCCTCTCCTCTCCCCCTCCCTTCCCCTCCTCTCCACTGCATCATACCTCCCCTCCACGCATCATCCCTCCCCAACCCCCTCCTCTCCACTCGCCTCTCCCTCTCCTCCCCTCCCCATCCCCTTCCATACTACACTGTAGTCTCCGAATTGACCACTAGATGGCAGCAAGATAGTCTTTGGCTGAGGTCCATTAGCCTATGCGGAGACTTAACTGCCCTAAAACAGCAAGATGCAAACTCTAGAAAACATAGGGCAGTTTTTAAGACGTGGAAGGTGAGCAAGAGACTGGAGGCCACTTGTGTTGTTCCCTGATGATTTCAAAATCAGTCAAATACACACCTGTCTGGAATGGTTTTGATGAGTCTGTGGCAAACCCAGATAAACTGGTTTGCTTCCCAACTGATAAGCCAAGTTAATGGAATTTTTGCATCTGCTTGTCTGTACCTTTAACTTTTTAACTTATGTTAATTTTAAATTAGGTATAGTTTCCATTTAAATCATAGCTTTTATTCCCTGAATTTTGAATTATTTTTGTGAAAAATTTTCACTTAGACTTTATTGGACAAATGCCAACAGTTTTAATTTGAAGGAAATCTTTCTACTTAGCTATTGAAATAATTAGAGTTTTTAGAATTCTATCATGTTTTTTCCTGCATATTTTGCCGTGTATACCTCAATTTGGGGGAGGTACTGCAAAATATCCAGGATTCTAGCCAATGGGCACAAAAGCAACAAAATTAACCATAAAGTTGTTAAAGAACACACACTAGGACCTTACATTTTTTTCTGAAACCCTAATAATTTCAATTTTACTGCGTTCATAGGGATCTTAGTAAATCATGAGATTTGATTACTTGAGTCAAAAACTCTATAAAAAAGATAAAACTGTCTGGCTCTCTTTTTAAATATCAATGTTAGGGTTAGTAGTAGAGGGACTATATTCCTTTTAACAGTTTCTAGGAGGCTCTAGAAGCCTTTCTGGAGCTGATCAAGATCGGGACTATGTACGTAAGTGACAAGATATGTCACAGAAGGAAAAGTGTTTAGAAACAAACAAGGGGAGAAAAACTCGATTTGGGGCAGCCCTGGTGGCGCAGCGGTTTAGCGCTGCCTGCAGCCCAGGGCGTGATCCTGGAGACCCTGGATCGAGTCCCACGTCAGGCTCCCTGCAAGGTATCTGCTTCTCCCTCTGCCTGTGTCTCTGCACCTCTCTAAATAAATAAATAAATAAATACATACATACATAATCTTTAAAAAAAGAAATGCTTCCCTATAGAAAGAAAGAAAGAAAGAAAGAAAGAAAGAAAGAAAGAAAGAAAGAGAAAGAAAGAAAAGAAAAACTTGATTTGATGCTAAGACAGTACCCCAGAGAAGAGATTTTTTTTCTTGGCCCCAGGCTGGCTGTCACAGAATGTCTGACAAATTCATCTCTACTTACTGGAATTTACTGCCCTGGCCTCGACCTTCTCTCCCCACCATAGGGAAACCGTAGGTCTCTCCAGAGCCAGCAAGATTTTGCTATTTTGTTCACTTTGAGTTTGGAGCTACTGTAAATGATCTGCGAACAACCCAACTTGGAACATTCTGTCCTTTCATGACCTTTGAGGTGAAATGTCAGATAATTACTTCTTTCCACCAATCAGAGCTCCATGCCATGAATGGCTTCTTTAAGGATGCCTGAGCTGATGGAGCTAGGTTTATGTTTATTTTTTAATTTGTGTCAGTCCAGTTGCTGAGGAGAGGTGGTCAACACTAAAGACCTTGTTTGGAGCTGGTGCGGGGGAATCCAAGTGTTTCTCAGGCATGCAGCCTTAGTCCCCTTGTATGCCTGCTGCTAACCACTGGCTTTCATAGTCTCCATGGGCTGAACTGAGACTTGCAAATGTGTGCAGCAAAGGTAGCCTTCATGATTGATAGGCTGTAGGGCTGGAATTCTGGAGGAAGGAAATCAGACAGGGCAGCCAAATTTGGGGTGAGCGTTAGCCCCAGAAGCCTGGGCGCCAGACAAAGGCAGGCCCCTTGCAGAAGCCAGCTCTGCCCTGTATGCTTGGCCGCGGCTGCATTTAACAGCCCTTTGAAGTAAATGGGGGTCATGGTATGAACACCATGATGTTTATTCTAAGAGCCTCCTCTCTGATTTCCTCAGCAAACCACCCTTGCCCTTGAACTCCAGGCCTATGGCTAGAGAAAATAATCAGGTTTTTGAACTTACAAGTGAACTTGGAGACCTCAGTATGAGGAGACCTCTAACCCACTCTGAGGGAAGACATAACCCAGACTTTCCTTGAAGGGACCAAAGCCAAATCCCAAGTCATGGTTCCTGGTGCCTAATGGGGGAATCAGAATCTGGGCATCAACACCTTCCTTGATGCTCTGCAGAAGTTACTTAAGGAGCCCCACTTTCTGAGCCACACAAGAAAATTAGCCTGGTCCACAAACTCAGACCCTCAGAGGAAGGGGACTCAGTCTAAAAGAAATAAGGTTGTGGGCAAGATACTCTTAATGTTAAAAGGGAATAATAACTGCACTAATGAGGCATTTATTCAAACTAAGAAGCAGACAACCTTGGCTTTATGAAATTCCCTAATTTGGAAAGGAAAATTAGGGGTTGGGGACCCTGAGAAGAGCCCTTGAGAAACCCAAGGAAGCTTTGTTTTGTTACTTTGTATGATCTTTGTCAGTGATGCCCCAAAACTAAGAGACTATTTCTATACTTGTTCCTAAGAATGCAGCTTAGTAGTTCCCTATATACTTCAAGGACCCTCACCTGATTCTTCCTCAGTCCCTAAAGGCCTTTGCTCTTCATTAGATCATCAGTATTTACCAGGCCCCTGCTAGGTACCCACCACTGTGGCTTTTAGAGGAGGGTATAACTCTCAAAGTAGTCTCACTCTCTTTGGAGAAATAAGAGCAATAGCCTCAAAGCATTTTGAGACTGATGCAATTCACTCTGTAATTTAGTACTGTTAACAGTTGAGTATATTAGAGATTCTCCCTTCCTCCCCCCAAAAAGGAGCAACTTGTGAACTAAGGGAAAGCACCACAGGTGAAATGGAAGTGAAGAAAGTCATCTCTGAGCTTCCCTGTCCCCTCACTGCCAAGCCAGCTCTCTAGTTGGAAAAGTATTATAGTATGGTGCTAAGGGTGGGGACTCTAGACCCAGACTCTTTGGGTCCAAATCCTAGTTATCCAATCATGTTTTGGTTGGATAATTTTCTGACCCTTTCAGTGACTCAGTAATCAACTATATAAGGGAGATAAAAATAATACCTACATCAGACTGATTGGGAAGGTTAAATAAGTTAATCCGTGGAAAGTCCTTTAAATGGAGCCTCAAGTGGCCAAGGAATATCAGCTGTCGTGTTAGCGCAAGCCCTATAATGTTTTCAGAGCCATGCCATCAGTCATGAAGTCTGGTATTCTTTTCTTTAAAATGCCTCTCATTTCCCTCCTAACATTACCACCCCAATAAGGATGGAGGAAGAGCTGGGCTGAAAACCTTTGGTTTGCTGTCCCGGTGTACCAGGGTGTAGTTGGCTAACCTTAAAACACTACCCTCTGCCAAATAAGGGGGTTGGGATAGAGACACTCCAAGGAGTTTTTGTATTTTGGTCCCCTCCTCCCAGCCCATGCTCCCAGCTCTAAGAATCTTCGATTTGACAATCTATTAATGATAACCGCCAATCTCATTTGATATTCACTTTGTACCAGACACTTTTCTAGACATATTTAATTTTCATGATGACCCTGAAGTTAGTATTAGTATTATTTCACTTTTCAGAGAAGAAAAGTAAAGCACAGAGAGGTTTAGTAACTTGCTGGTGGTCACATATCGGTTAAGTGGGAGAGCCAGGATTTAACTCAAGCAGTCTGATTCCAGAGCTTGTCCTGCAACTCTTCCCTTTATGGAGATAACCTTGCCTTTGAAACACTAGCTTCCCCCTCTACTCCCAATTGACTCCTCTATTTTGTTGATAAGATGCAATCCTCATTCCCAATTTTAGCACATGTCCCTGCCTCTCCCCTCCCCTGCATCTGTCCCAATCCATCCATCCTTCAAGGCCAGATCACCTGCTTAGAAGAGCCCTTTCCCAGCTCTGGTCCACATGAGCCCCTATCATACTGTCACCTGTGTCCTTCCCACTGTCTTCCACTTGGCTTCCCCAGGATTTCCAGGAGGCATCAACTCTCAACAAACCAAGAAAACCCTTGCTGCTGCTCTTGGAGCAGCACTGAGCATAGAACTGTGAAGAACAGCCTGGGAAATGACTGCCTCTTTCTCTTAGAGCCTCCCCCCTCTCCCATTGCCCAGAGTGAACTTTCCAAATACTGTGTGGCCTGTGCCTTAAGTCAGGCCATCATCATGCATGTACTCTTCAAACAGTGAAAACTCACCCAACTGCTTGTATGAGGATCACTAAACCAAAGAATAGGTAGAAACTTCATTTTAATGTAAATGAATAATGGCTGCCAGGGACTAGCCTTTCCATCCCCCTTCTCTTCTTAGACTCCCACATCTAGAACAGAGCCTGGAGCAAGTCCTCCCACAAACTTGCTGGAAAAATGAAAGCAGGGACAAAGGCCCCCCAGGGGTACGGAGAAAAAAGAAAAAAAGAAAGGATAGGGAAGGGGAGGGGAGAGGAGAGGATGGGAGGGAAGAAGAGGCAGAAGGGGAGGTAATGGAGGGGAAGGGAATGGGAAGGGAAGCAGACGGAGGAAGGAAATACTTAAGACTGGAGAGGAGAAAAAGATTTAAAAGGGGAATTCAAAATGAAAGAGGGAAAGAAGGAATCAGAATAGAAGAAAAGGAAGAAAAAAAAAGAAATGAAGAGTGTGAAATGAAGGACAAGAGAGAGAAAGGAAGTCAGGGAATAAGGATCCATGAAAGAGGAGATTTAGAATGAAGGACACATTGAAGGAAGCAGGAGGGACAGAATGGAGCTACCAGGTCCCCCCAGGAGGCAAGGTAGGTGCATCACATCAGCAACTGCCTGTGAGACAGGCCATTCACTTTACTGAAGACGATGACCTAAGAATGTTTAAGAAGCTTGTGAACAACCATGCCACCTATTCCCCAAGAGAGATGGGAAAGGGAAGGGTGGGCACAGTCCCAGGCTTGGAGTTGGGGACAGGTGTAGCTAATGAAGGGGTTTAGGAAGAGATGGGCTTGCCCGAAGCAAGGGCTCCTCCCAGTTCACCTTTACGCAGGGATAATCAGAAAAGACACCTCAGTGGTATTCTAAATTGTCTCCTCATCCTTGAAGAGAGAAGGTGGCTGATGCTTTACAGACTCGCTGCTAATGCAGAAGTATTATTAGCCCATTAGCTTTTCTGCAAAGCATCCTGAAGGTCCCAAGCCAGAGCCAGAACCAGCGGGCCAGTGGAGGGTCTGGTCAGCAGATAGATGGCTGAGCACCTCCCATGCACCCCTCCCCATCATGGCATTGGGTTACTGGAACATCTTAGGCTTTCAGCGGGCTTACCTGGGACCTTATATTGGGCCTCGGGAGTCAGGCATGCAAGTGAAGAATCATTCCTGCCACTGAAGACCAGCAGACTGCAGCGGGTCAGCACTCCAAATAGTGCTGCACAAAAATTCCAATAGTTCTCTACTGTCCAAGTTGTAACCAGAGTTTATTTGATCCTACACTCTGGTTTAATTTCCCACCTCTCCCTTCTGCCACTCTCTACCCCACCACTCCTCTGTATCTGTTTTCATTCTTCAAGACAATTCTGCTTCCTCACTGAAGCCTTCCCTGTCTGCTCCAGCTAGCAATACCCCTCTCTTTCCTCTGCAGTCTTATACCCCTGTTGCATATAGTGGTCTGCATATCCTGTTACTTTTCCCCCCATTGCTTTTCTTTGGCACAATCTAATGTTATATGCTCAAGGGCAAGAACCACATCCTATATTCTTGGATACTCCTAAATACTAAGCCAGTGCTTGTGCCTGCTAAGTAGTCAACAAATGTTTGGGAAATCATTTCTCCTTTATACATATGGTTTTGCCTTGCAGACCTCAACTCCAAATTCTCAGCATTCCACTTTTGCATGCCTTGTAGGTTTTTGAAGGAGAGACTAAGAAGAGATAGAAAAAATAAACAGTTTGGTGATGCCCCTTGAAAATCAGATCACATGTGAGAATCAAATGTCTTGTGCCATGGTGGATGGGGAGCAGATTAGATGTGACTCTCACCACCAACACTAAGACTTATTTGCCTTCTTTTTTTTTTGTTTCCTCTTTTATTAAAGGAGCTTGTGGATTATTTACGAGTTCACTCACATAGTGCTGTTTATGCCACATCCATGAGCCCCCCAGTAGCTGAGCAAATCATCAGATCAATGAAACTTATCATGGGACTGGATGGTACCACAGAAGGTAAGAGGTTCTGTAGGTGGGACAACTCTCATAGATCCTTTCTCAGACTTCTGTCTTCCTCCTGCCTCATCAATCTGCCCCCTTCTCAGATACATACCTTTGTCTTAACCCAATTTGTAAATTCGTACAAACCCACTTTATACATGATATATAATCATACATAGTACAAAAATGTACTAAAACTGCTGCCAACACACACACACAAAGGAAATATTTTTTTTAAAGCAAAGAAAACTTTCTAAGTCACTTCTCAATGTGATCAGCAAATCTGGATAACTTTCTGTGATCAGTTGTGTTAAAACAAAGCAAACAGTTATATGTGTTTGCCTGTGCTTGGTTGGGGCTGTCACTTGTATTTCCCTGGGAAAAAGTGGGAGTTGGGGAGGGATTTACCATTTACTGCCTATTTGAGGATACATGTATAAAAACACACAATAACTTTCCAGACATCTTTTTTACATTGGGTCTCCACAGCCAAAGTGTGCTCCTTTGCTTAACCCAAATGAGCTTAATCTTTTTGAAAAATTGTTTCAGCAAAGCCTTTTGGAGCTTGCCTTCTATCTTTAAGATATAGCTTATAGGGCTTCTACTACATGTCACAGTGGGGATACAGTGATGAATAAGGCAGTTCTTGCTGCCAGGCAATCTTGAGTGCATTTAAGTAGCAAATTATCCTGGCCCCAAAACTGGTCACTGGGCTATAGAATCCCCATGCTGCATCCCACCTCTCAGCTGGTGGGAAGCCCTCCATTGTTTAGTGCCACCTTCCAAGCCTTGCTACTTCAGTAGAAGCCTGGGGAGGTCCATTTCCTGATTTTATTAAAGCAGCAGAATACTTTACTCACATACAAATTTTACCCAGAAGTCTACTATATAAAGCAGATTAGAACAGGGCTGAGCTGGTTGAAGTAGTGTATACACCTCCCTCCATACTGACAGCCCTGGAGGCCCTTTTCCTGACCCAAGCGCTCCCCAGGACACTGGTTTGAAAACCCCTGAGACAGACCTTTCGTTTTCACTAATGCAGAAAAATGGCCTGCAGAGTGATTTTGTTCCTGCACGTAAAATGCAGTGATTGATAGTCCTCCAAAGTCTCTTCCAACCTTGTCTTTAGGGTTTTATGATTCTGTCTCTTGTTGAATAGGCTGTGTGAGAAGGAAATAAAAATCCAATCTAGGGAGGCCACGTGGTGCAATGGTTAAGGGCAGAAACTGAAAGCATCTGCCTGGATTGGACTCCTGGGATCCTGTTTACTAGCTCTGTGGCCATAGGCAAGTGATTTAACATGTCTGTTCAACTCTGGGCAAGTTACTTCTTGGTGCTTCAGTTCCTCCAGCTATAAAAAAGAGGAAAATAATATTGATGAGTTCATGCTTTTGTGGGAGTTAGGTAAATTAAGATATATAAAATACTTAAAATTATGTCTGAAAACAAGTCTTTGGTAAATGTCATGTAATTGCTTGCTACTGTTATTTGCTTACTATTATTGAGGTATTTAGTTCTCAAGTGAGAAGTATTTGGACCCCATCTCTGGGATGCTGTAGGAAAGATTCTTATGATAGAAGTGAAGTAAGACTAGATGTACCCCAAGGCCTTGGATTAGTCAGGAGAAGCAAAGTTATGCCACCATAACAAATAGGCCTTGAAAATCTCTGTGGCTTAACAGAACCAAGGTTTATTTCTTGCTCACATCAAGTCTAATACAAATCAGATAACTCTCTGCACAGCTATCCTCCATAGGAGCAGTGATTCAGGCTACTTCTAGCTGAGGCTAAGGCATCTCCTTACATGGCCTTCATGGTCACCATGGCAGAGAACAGGAGAACATCAACCTGCAAGTGACATTACCACCTTGTTTATAGTCCTTTGGCCGAAACTAGGTATATGACCACATCCAAATTTGTGGGAGAAGGAGTTGGTAAATTAAAGGATATGGATATAGATAAGCAGATATCTTTCAACCTTTTAAAGTGAAGCTAAAAATAGAGCTATATCTGTCATGCCAACGTGAACTGTCTGGTTGTATGAAAAAACTGGTCTGGAACCACTGCTTCTCACAAAGCTATGTTGATGATCTTCCTGAACTTCATTCGTTCATTTTTTTTAAGGTTTTATTTATTTATTTATTTATTTACTTACTTATTACTTATTTATTTGAGAGCACAAGTGGGTAAAGGGGCAGAGGGAGAGAGAAAAGCAGACTTCCTGCTGAGCAGGGAACCCAGCAGGGGACTCAGCCCCAAGACCCTGGGATCATGACCTGAGCCAAAGGCAGACACTTAACTGACTGAGCCCCCAGGTACTCTGAACCTCATGCATTTCTTAATGAACAATAGCCAGAATTATTCTTTGGGCCATATTTTAAAGATGAATAACTAAGAAAGTTAGCCTATGTCTCAATAAGGATCACTAATTTTTTAAACCCTTTAGTGTATATGCTATCAGTAGTTGATTTACATGTATCCAACCTGACAGTCATTCCCTTCCCTCCTCTGGATTTACCACTTCATCACAGACAGAAATCACTCCATTTATCTGATTACAGTTGAAGATCAGCAGAAAAATCACATTGAAAAATATGATCATTTGCTCTTTGATAGTCATCTATCATCAATTTTTCTTCCTCTGAGGTGGGAAGTATTTTTCTTGATTCTCTCTCTTTGCCTTATAATTAAAGAATTAAATAATTCTTATGATTTTTTTTTTTTTGCCTCCCGGTTAAAGTTTCTCCCTTTACTTCTCTTGCCATCTTAGTAAGGAAGAAAGAAAGAAAGAAAGAAAGAAAGAAAGAAAGAAAGAAAGAAAGAAAGAAAGAAAGAAAGAAAAGAGAAGGCAATGTGTGAAGTCTGTTTTCTTAGAGCCAAGATGGGAGAACCCAGGGGGAAAGATAGGACAATTTCTTTTCAAAGGGGTGAACAAAGGAAAGTAGTAGAAAAGAAAATTGACAGAATCATCAGCCAAGTTTCAGATGGTTCTGTCTGACACATCTTTTGAAGAATTCAAAGGCACCAGTGAATGTTCGTGCTGGCCTCATTTACGACAATGCCTGCTTTAAATAAAATGAATAGGACAGGTTGAGAATATTGCATTAACTCTCCCCTTTCTCCTGAGATACACGGGGACTCTCGGGGTAAAGTTGCCTGGAGCTCAAAGGGATACACTCTGTCATGCCAGCACAGCCTTATAGGATCTGAGAAAGAGAGCACGGCTCCAAGCCTTCATCTTTGGCCCACTCCACTGCAACTGTGATTGGAGCCTTTTAAGGCTTTGTTTCGGGCTAAGTATGGGGAGCAGTTGGCCAGATCTGTCCCTTGATGAATATCTTTGCTTTAATCTGCAATGCAAAGCCATAGGCTTCAAAGAAAGGCAAGCTACAGGAATAAGGTCAGTGTTCCTTTGAAGCCGAGGTTCAAAGATGAAATAGCAGTCTCAGTGAAATGACAATGTTTATGCACCAACAGCCACCTTCACTCTGCAGCCAGGCTGCTCAGTGGAGTTCATGTGCACAGGCTGAGGACTGCAGGCCGTGCACACATTCCATGTGCACCGAGGCCCTTTTCATCTCCTGGCCTGTCACGTGGTGCAGCACAGTGAGCCCAAGGTGGAGATTTGGTTTCTCCACCCTGATGATTGTTGGGTGGTCCATAAGCCAAATCAATGCTGTGAGCCCCTTAAGGGCAAGAAATGTGTCTTGCATTCATCTGGTGTTCCTCTGAGTGTCAAACCCACCGCTCAGCTTAATAAATACATCATGATCCGACTAGCATCTTGCTGGCCTCCTCGATTTCAGGACAGTGTTTATGCTAAACAAGATCGAGGGGATGTTTATCTCATAGGACTGGAAACCAGCAATGCGTTCCACAGCCATGTGGTAGCTGAAGGGATCACTCGGTATTTCGGACTCTCTGTAACTGACATCACTTCTGAGGAAGTCCCGGAAGATTGCAGCTCAGTGGTTTTCCTCACCCACACATGGCACAGGCAGCCACAGGAGGCTGAGCCCCAAACCATAACAACCCCCTAAGGAAAGCGACAGTTATCTTATTATTACGTATTTTAAGTCTTTGATATGCATTTTTCAATTAATCAGTCAGTATTCTTTGTCAACGGCCGATCTTGGTCCTCCTTCCCCACTCTCCCTTTCTTCTCTTGGGGAGAAAATAGAGCATGTGTCTCATGGAGGACTAAAGGTGTGCGCTTTGCAGCCGGACTGCGGACTGCGTGGGCCCCAGGCCCCAGCCACCCTCGCCCTCGCTCCGTGAGTGACAGGCTGCTGACCCTCGCTTAGCCTCAGTCCCTTAGTCTTAACGGGGGTTGTACATAGGAGTAAGTGATGTGATACAGGGGATGGACTTAGCAGGACACTTGATAAATAGGAAATACTCACTAAAAGCCAACAGTCGCTATTATTTACTACTTGCCGACCTCCAGATTTTCAAGTTCTTGCTCGTCCTAGAATTCTGCCTCTCTATCAGACCTCCCTCTACCCCATCAGCAAATCCCACAGTATGCCCAGAATCTGCTCCCTTCTTGCCAGCCCCACCTCTACCTCTGTCAGCTGCCCTCTGGATTCCTGGAGTAGCCTCCTGAATACCCTCTCCACTTCTGCTCTTGCCTGTTGTGGGACTTGTTTTCTACACAGAAATCAAAGTCAGCTTTTTTAAAAGTGTAACTCAGAATACCTCTCGTGCAGAACTTTTCACTGCTTCCCATCTTAACGAGTGTCAAGTTCAGACCATGGCCTTCAAGGCTTCTCATAATGTGGTCTTCCATTTTCCCACCGCCTTTCCCTCGCCTCGGTCCACCCCAAGCAGCTGGCATCCTTGCTTTTCCCAGAACGCAGGGAATGACTCCTGCAGGGGGATTTGTCTTTGCCAGCCTCTCCAGACCTGTGTTTCTGACCCGTAGCTGTGCGGCCCACTCCCTCGTGTTCCTAGCATCTCTGCCTACCATCAGCCTCTTAGAGGAGTGACTCTATCTATCCTGAACACACTTCCTCCTTGTCCCCCTAATTCTCCTTATCTTGCTCTCCTCTTCATGCCATTTATGCGTACCTGACAAATTACATATGTATCACCTGTTTTTCCCCCCCTCCCTAGGATGTAAACTCCAGGTGAGCAAGCACGTTGTCTGTTTTATTCATTACCCTGAGAACAGTGCTGGGCAATTACAGGTTCTCAACCAATGCGTGTGGAAAGACATGCTTAGCTCAGCAATTGAATGAGCCTTGTCTCCTTCACATCTCTGTGCTCGGATTCTCTCCCTTGCCACCTTCCACAGGCACTCCCTCCTTTATTCACTTGCTCACTTCCTTTGTCCTAAAAAGCTTTCCCTTACCCCTTCTTCCTCTTCACAAGCCAGCAGGCTGCATCTCTTCCATGGCTGCAAATCTCTCTGAAACAGGGGCCTTTCCTGCCTGCTTCTCCCTCCTCCTCCACACTCAGTGCTCAGCAATTTGAGCTTGTCCTCAGCCTATTTCCATAGACTCTGCTCCCTCCAACATCCCTGCTGCCCACCTACTCCATTAGCCCTCCTCTGGCCAGATTTGACTGACACCACTACCTCCTCTTCTCTTCTTCGAAGTCTTCTCTTTGTTGTGGAGTTGCTCTTCTCTTCTGGTTCTTTTAAAAAATTTTTCTGTCTCTTCTCCCTCCTCCTTTCTGTTAGGTATGTCCCCCTGTCTGCATTTGCCAGAATCCCACCCACGGTTCTCTTTATGTTTCCCTCCGCACAAGCATACCACACACACGCACACACACACAAACACACACACACACACACACACACACACACACACACACTTTATTCTTTCCCTTATGTAGAGAAGTGATTCTCAGATTTGAGCCTGTATCAGAATCACCTGGGGGGTGGTGGTAAGAACAGATTGCTGCCAGCTTCTAGCTCAGAAATGCTTGTTGCACATCTCATAAGCTCCCAGGTGATGCTGCTACTGCTGCCCCAGGAACCAGAATTTGAGAATCACAGCTGTATGACGGCCTATAGTCTGTTTCTCCCTCCCATCCGGTTGTCCCATCACTCCATGAGACATGAAGTGATGATTGGGAACATGTGGGCAACTTTTTCAGACATCGGTGCCATTATAATTAGCATATGAATGTAAGTGCAAAACTAGACATAGACATAGGGCAAGAATCCCAAGAAAGAGGCCGAGCTCCATGAGCAAACTCAATGTTCAGATGGCCAATATTCAGTTTTCAGAGATGCTGTTTGATTCTTTTGAGGGAAAGATGGCCCAGAAAAGATATGTTATCAGCATCTATATTATGCACAACTGGGACTTAGCATGTTTTCTTTTAATTCAACTGGGAAAATATGTTTGGAGGCCTACTATGTGTCATGCTTACCACTAATGATGTGAACGGGATGGTTTCTATTCATAAGAAATCCACAGTGCACTGATGCCTGATAGCCAAGAGCTCTCCCCTCACCAAGCACCTGTGCTCACAATAGCCTCTCCCTTAAACCTATGCTTCCATATAACTTTTTGAAGTACATAAAGTCATTAAGAGTTCATGATCACAATACTGATTATATTATTTGATTTGACAGCAGACATCTGACAGAGAGACTGTCATTTCTCTAATAATTCCTGTTATGTCTCCTGGGATGGAACTGATATAATAATTACTCCAATTCTTTAGTACATCTTCAATAGGTGAAATCCATTTGGTGACAAAGGAGATCCCCAATGGGCAACTGCTAAGTTTAAATTAAATTATGAAGGAAGTGTTTTAATAAGTTAAAATAAGCTACAACCAAATCTTTCATATTCATAACTTGGAAAGAATGGCTTTTCCTATAATTGTGTGGGGTCTGCTTGAACTCGCACTGTAATTATCAGCTTCCTATTGGATACTCATTTTCCTGCTGTGGTTACAATTTTGATGACATGGTATTGAAATGACATTGGCATTTCTAAAAAGATGGTCTGCTCAACCTGATACATCTATTGAAAATCAGATACTAAGATTTTGTAATAGTTTCCATTTCACATCAGGATAAAATAGCAATTATATATCTTATCAAACACTTGTCTCCTTGCCAACCTGCAATCTGCATACCCATTTATCTGACTATCTAAATTTAATCTGGACATGTAACATTTTTAATTTTTTGTGTAACATCAATTTTTTTAGATATGAAACTTAACCAGAGACAGGAATAGTTTGGGAACAATTGTAGCTACAATTAACAGGTCAGTACTTACATTTGAAACACCCCATTAGCTAACTCCTTTCTTATTTCACCAAAATGGCTTTAGAAATAATCATAATATCTGAGATCTAACCATCCTTCTCCCTGCTGTTACTTCAGTGCTAGGCTGTTGGAATGATCACCAACTTTTCGAATCACAAAAACCTGTTTTTTGGTATTGTACACATGGAAATATTTAATGTTTATACCTGGTGGCCAGGAGTATCCCTAGAAATGAGAACAGTAGTGAGAATTTACTTCGAAGAGAAAATAAATACAAAATTCCAATTTCTAATGTGTAATATCCAGTTTCAGTAGCCTACACCATCACCATTGCTAATAAAATATCCTATGCTTATACAATAAAGTTAAGAAAAATGAAATTCTCTATTTTTCTTCAAAGTCACACTTGTCCCCCTTTTCCCTTTTGCAGGGAGTTTCTGAGTAGCAAGGGGGATGTGTCTGGGTATTGTGTTGGTAGAGGAAAAACTAAAGGTAAAATTAAGACAAAATGATGAATTGTGTTCTTCCTGGAAATAAGGCAGTTCACTACATGAGACCCTCAAAACTATGGGAATCTGACAGGATGGAATAACAATAGGATGGTTTATCTTATTAATTTAATGTTTTCTGAAAGTACTGTGCAGAGATTATTGCTACAAAAGGACGACACAAACAACCACAATATTACTAGTATCCTTCCTCAGTCATCTTAGATACAATCGATCAAACTTAGATATTATCCAGATAATTGCCTCAATTCTCTACTTTCAATATGAAGAAAATGCTTAACAAGCCTAACAGAGCCTGGAAAGCTTGGTTTGGGTGAACTTGAGCAATAAGGCTAAGGAAGGATGGAGAAACTGAGTCTGCAAATGAAAGCTAAGTACTTCTAGCCATTGTGCCAGTACAAGGAATTCTTCCTCAAGCTGGCTTCCTTTGCCCATTGGCAAATCAAAACTATGATGGGCCCAGGATCTGAGAAGGAAGGATTAAATAGACATGCTCCCCAACAGAGGGCTTCCTCACACTAAATCTTTCTGAGATTTTATTTCCTTCCTGACTTGGGAAGTACTCTAAACATTCCATCTGTGAAGAAATCATTACCTGGGCCCCAGAATGCTGCACATCCCCTGCTGCCTTTGGCAGGGTTGGGGAATGAAGGCTCTTAGCTAATGAGATTTCTCTCCTTTTTCCCTCTGAGTAACAGCCTCTGGGCTGGGGAGGCTCTCCATTCCTGAAATGAGGAGGTGGTGTCTTTTAAATCTACATTTGGTTATGTCACGGTGTCTTTATTTTATGATGACATTGCCTATTCTGAATTAAAACTGAGTATTCTGTCTCATTGTTGCAAAATCCTTGGTTCTATTCTATCAGAGGGGCCAAAGATGACCAGTTTCTATGCAAAAAAAAAAAAAAAAAAAAAAAAAAGGAACTAATGGAAAAGGGGCATATATTGGCTTTTTTGGGTGGGGGGCATATATTGTTAATTGAACAAGTTTAGCTCATGTTTAAAATCACTGGATAGGTCAAAAATTGTCACCAATAAAATTTTTTTTAGCCTCACAAACAAAGAATCTATCTTCAAAATGAAATGAAATGATCAAGACTTTCTCTAGTTCCCCAGAGGCTTGCCACTTTTCCTCATTTTGATCCCTTGACCACCACATAAGACTTTTCCTTGCTCCTGACCCCAGACACGAATGCCCTTGTGGTTTCTGCCACTCAGGCTCATCTCTCAGAACAGAACTCAGAACCAAACTCAGGGCCCAGGTGAAATTTGGACTCAGAACATCTTGGAATGGAAGTTCATGCAGAATGACCCTTCTAATTCCTGCCACCAACCCTAACCATCGTAAAATATCACCATCTTCTTTGTGGGTTATTCTCTAACTCCCCTGTTCTGCACCATTTTTCTTCATAGCACTATCACAACCTGGAATTATACACTTACTTCCTTGGTTATTGTCTGTCTCCCTCAGAAGAATACAAATGCTGTGAGGACAGGGACACTGTCCCCAACCTCAAGCAATATATGTTGATGGAATGAATGACCCAATTCAGTGTAAGCTTTGGCCATATCCCATCAACTACTCACCAGACACATTGGTACCTCCCTTATGTATGCTCATATCGCCTCCATCTGGAAGGCCTTCATCTCTCCCCCCTCCCCCCACCTACTAATACTTATTCTTTTTTTTTAAGACTTTATTTATTTATTTATTTATTTATTTATTTATTTATTTATGAGAGAGAGAGTGAGCACAGCAGGGGAAGGGGCAGAAGGAGAGGGGAGAAAATCCCAAGCAGACTCTCCGCTGAGCACAGACCACCCGCTCAACCCTCACCCTAGGACCCTGAGATCATGACCTGAGCCAAAGACAGATGCTTAACCGTCTGAGCAACCCGGGTGGCACACACTTACACCCATTCTTTATCTCCTAACCCCTATTTAGCCTTCTAAGCCCTATCTCAGTGACTGGATTCAGAAAATATTCCTTCCCTCCTCCATCTCCTGCAATTTTTCTCTCCTATGTTAGCCACATGCTCCCAAGCCAGCCTTCCAAATAGTTAGCGTTAGGTTAATTAATTGTGTGTTAAGCATCAAATATGTAAATGAATGAATACTCAATGACTAGATGTGGGGCTAAGCAGATTTCTTGGGCAAGGCTTAGAACCTAATCACCACTGATAGACGATTTTGACGTTTCTTTAGAGTTTACCTATAGAATTATTTTGGTTCAAATACAGGAGTTAGAGTCACTTCCTTGATAGATACATGTATGGGCCAAAATTTAGCATTCCTTTTCTATTCTTCTGATAAAAAATGAATGGTTTTATATTATCACACATACTAAGGCTTTGTCTAGACACCATCTAATACAGAGGTGAATAAACTGGGTAATTCAAGCCAATGCTACACAAATAGCAGGAACAAAAATGGAGTTTTTCCTTTAATTATCCAAGTAGTTAGCTGAATCCCTTACTTAACGATTCCTGTGGAGACATCCAAAGCTCAAAAGTGCCTGTGACTTTTTTATACACAGTAATCAGTAAGGACTGGCCACCAGCTAATCCTCTATGTCCGAGGCAAAGTACATATCTCAAATAGAGGAGAGTAGGTTGATTCTTAGGCATCCAAAATGACATTTTCCACTGAATATGCTGGAGGGGCCTCCCTCTCTCCCCTCCTCCATCTTAATGATGATTTGCACTTAGGATTTTTTTCAATCAAGAAATTTCATGTTTTCATGACATTATTTGGTGACTAGTAATGAGAGGTTGAGAAACTAAAATTCTCCAACAAAAATTACAGTTTCCCTTTATACCATTTAGCCAATGAAAGTAGAAGGGCATTAGGATTTTAAACCCTTGAAAGTTTTCAAGGTATGCACAGTCTTATAAGGCTAGTATTAGTTAAGGTAATTAGTTGTTGTAGCAGACAAACCCCAATATATTAGTCGCTTAACACAATAGAAATTTATTTTTTGGTCGTATAAAGTCCAAAATGAGTGTTCCTGTTGCACAGGTAGTTCTCGTCCAGGAATCTAGCTTTCTTCCATCTTATAGCTTCTCCAATTTCAACATTTGGCTTCTAAGCTTGCCACCGAAAGGGTAAGGAGCATAGGGGATGGTGTATGTGGTGTTTTCATGGGCCATAACTGGAAAGGCACATTTCATTTCTGCCCACATTCTATTGGCCATAACTCAGCCACATGACCTTGCCTGACCACAAAGCAGCCAGGGAAATGAAGTAACCGTCTGCCTAGAAGGAAATGGATTCAGTGAATAGCTAGCTAGCCAGTCTTTGCCACAGTATGTAACCTCAGTCCAGGACATTCTTTCCCAAACTTTTGATGGATGTATACTGTAGGAAGACATTGTATATTTTAGACAGTTTCCCAATCTTTCCCTATTGACTTAGTAAATAAACTCTTGACCTGGAATGGAATAAAAGAAGCTAAGAAATAAGGAAAAACAAAATCCAAAGGACCGAAGATGAATTTCTCTTCCTTCTATAGGGACTCTCGGGGCTCCTAGTCTGGGTTTTACTATAACCATTTCTGCTTTTTTTGCACAGAACCTAGTCCCAGGCCATGGCAGGTATTCAGATCGTTATCATTATTATGTGGCTAAATTCTCCAATAGTGTGTGCACTTTTTGGAGGCAGAAAATGGACCCTGGGCATAATGCTTCCCCAGAAGAAATTTAATGGCATGAAATTGGGACAGCTCTGGAAGTCAGGCCAGGACAGGGAAGACTGAATATTTTGGAAATAGTAATAACATACTCTCAGACAGTAGGAATTTTTTTTTTTTTTTGGAAAGGGGAATGTAATGGGACAGAATATAAAACATTACAATTTAAAACATGCAGTTGATAAACATGCACATTTAGGCTAGTTATCTGAAATGGAGGACGTCATTTTGAATCACCCAATCCTCTTACTCAGCCACCCTTGGGTTCTTTGAGGACCATTGACTTAAAGGGGGTTAAGAGACTTGAACAAGAATTGAACCTCTGCTGCTCATCACACCACCACCCAGGAGTTGGCTAGTCAAGGTGACTCATCACTCTGTACCAGACCAAGAAATAAAACTAGAGAGTTCATGTCAAGATTACTTCGTATGAAGATACAATCCTGCCCAATACCACTTGAAACATTTCATCTATGTTGAGAATTAATATTTGTTTCTGTTATGTCTACATGGGCAAGTTCACTCCAGATTATTCATGCTATCCCATATGTGAGATTTGCAAAAGAGATTTTTCAAAGATTTTTTTTATTCAGTTATTGAGAGGAAGAGTGGGTTGAAATGGCAAGATCTTTCAAGGAACTTCATTAACTTATGAACCTCGATCATTTTCCTTTTGTTTTGTTTTGTTTTGTTTTGTTTTTCACCCTCTGGAAAGCAAACCTAAGGATAAAAGAAAAAAAACAATGAGGCTTAAAATATAATGCATTTGAACTGGAAAAGACAAGCATGCCTTATCTTTAAATCATTTTGTATGGATTATTTCATTCATCCTGGTCATTTGTGAACTTTTATCATGAGATTGGCAGGTGAGGTGTTGACCCTGCTTCTAACCCGATGTGGACTTAGAGAAAGTGGCACCAGCACCTTCCAGCTGTGACCTTGGACCTTTGCTCTGGGTCCTGGAACAGGGCACACATATTTTTACACTTGAGTTTGATAGGTTTAAAAATAGGAGTGACTAACTGGGAAGATTTAGCACTTGGGCGGGAGGAGTCCACTGGGTGACAGCAATTTGCTCTCCAGTCGAATTCTCTCACTTTCTTACTGTTTATATTTGACATGAGATACATTTGCAAACTTCCCTCATAAGCTGTTGCTTTTCTTCCGTGCTGTGTGGGAGCTGCAAACTACCCTAATCCATCCACATCGCCAGGTTTATCTGGGGCTGCCCTGGCTAATTTACTCTTCGCCAGGAATTCTGTTTCCTCCTCCAAGGGAGGAAGGGGCAGAGAAAACCAAAAGAACTCTGGCTGGGGCCAAGAAACTCCAATAACTAGACCTGTGATTTTAAAACGTTTCATGTTTCTTAGCACCTACCTGGGCCGAGAGTGGATACCAGGCTGGCTTCCTACAGTTTCTTGTCCTCCCTCAGACACAGTCCCTTGGAAATCCCTCAGTGAATGGGAGCAGAGGCCACAGAGAACCAACCCTACCTGGACGGGCCCTCCGAGGACCCAGGCAGTGTTGAGGGAGGAGTTAGTGGCTATTTCCTGAAGATATGTGCTTCATTACCCGCAGGGGACCAGACAGAGGCAGAGAAAGAAGCTCAGGGCTTTCTGTGTTTTCTAAAGGTTTCAGGCCACTGGCATTTCAGCAACAGCTAATACAAAACAGATGGCCGGGTGCTACGCTCCGCTGGCTTTCAACCGAGGGGCTGCCTCCGTCATGATTAATCACCTGTGCTGGGGGTTGGACAGTCCTACCTGGCCTTTTTTATATGTGTGGACCTCAGGTGGGGGTGAGCAAGCCAAGTGACAGGCATTGCCTCTCTGCCTTGTTGCTGCTTCTGTGCACAGAGGACAGCTTGGGTGTATCCCATAAACACAGAATCAGCCGGCAAACTGAACTCCAAAGAGCAGGGGAAGCTTGTCTGGTTGTACAGAACTGGCTTGCCACATCTTCCATCCCTTCATTGACTTCACCTTGAGAGTTAGGCAAGGGTAGAAGTTTAGGGCAGCTCTGTAAATTCTGCACTGCTTTGAGGCCTTACAAAATTTCCCTAGCAAGAGTGTAAAGAGGATCTGTTTGTCTTTTAGATGGCATTGGGGCAAAAGGTTAGTGTGGTCACTTCCTTCCACCCGCCCTACAAACAACATATCCTTTTACACCATGAGTCCTACGGAAGCTTCCTCTTCGCTTTTGTCTCTTCTATGTGGACAGACTCTGAGATGGGGGAGTCTGTGATGGAGCACATGTGGAATTCCATATTGGCTCAGTAGAACAGGAGAAAGGGAAGAACATGATTCCAGCTGTAGCATCTCAGAGGGGGAAGGGGAGCTGCTGTTACATGCTGATCTTTGTTTTTCCCATAAGTGGTTCATTTGCAGCAAAGCAGCAAAACCCCCAAAGGCAGTGGGTGCCATGCCCCAGCCCCACTCTTGTCTGGACAAGTTGTGGAGAAAACCAGCTACCCTACCAGCCACAGCTGGGGAGGATTAAGCAGGTGGATTTGTGCCTGGAGAAGCCCAGCGTGTGCTCTGGGCTAGAGAGAATGAATGTATTAGTTTTCTATTTCTGCATAACAAATTACCACAAATTTAGCAGCTTAAAACAACATCATTTATTATCTCATGGTCTCCTTGGGTCAGGAGTCTGGTTCTCTGCTCCAGGCTCTCACAAGAACGAATCAAGGTGTCCGTGGCTGGCCTCTTTTCTGAAGCTCAGGCTCCTCTCCTAAGCTCATGTGTTTGTGGCACAATCCAGCTTGGGGGTTTCAAGAATGAGGCCCCCATTTCCTTGCCAGCTGTCAGCTGGTCCCTCCCTGCTCCTAGAAGCTGCTTGAACTCCTTACCACACAGCCCCTCCACCTGAAAGCCAGCAAAGGAGAATCTCCTTCACATCAAATCCCCCTCTCTCTTCTTGAATCTCTCTTCAAGGAGAGTCCAGTCCCTTCTAAGGGCTCACCCGATCAGGTCTTAAGGACTGGTTAATGTCCCTAAAATGTATTTTTCTCTTTTATAATAGGAGGTCTTTATCTAGTTAGATTTCCAGTGATCATATGCTTCAACTTGAAAACTAGAAATGAAAATTATTCCTGTGAACATTAATTCTGGTGGATAAGAAGCCATTGGAGGACATGTCCCAGGCACCAAAAAAAAATCCAAACAACAAACAAGAAACTGAGGAGGGCACAGGACCAGACAGATTGGGTGCAAGTGCCACAGGTTACTTCTGCTGAGCTCAAGGGTGCAGTGCTATAGGGCAAATCTCGGACAGTTTGGGCTTTGGTTCAAATTAATAGATTTCAACATTTTGAACTGTAGAATTTTTTTCAAATGAAATGTATATGGAAGTCCATTTAATAAGATTTATATAGTTTTGCAACTTTATAATACTCATCATATAGAGCCTATTGTGTGCCAGACTATTCTAAGTGCTTAATATTTAATCTGCATAGTGGAATGTAATGCATATTAATATTATTACGTTGTCATTATTCCCATTTTATAGATGAAGAGCCTGAGTTACAGAAAGATTAAATGCCTTGCTCAAGAAGGTAGAGCTGATTTTAGACCCAGGAAATTGAGCTCACAGTCCTTGAATATTTGGCCTTGATGCTATTGTTGTAGTGGGTCCAGGTTGAGGGGCAGCTGACCTGCTAAGCCTTCCCTCACTGTCTCCCCACACCCCCTATATAAGGCTTCTCCAGCGCATCCCCAGCAGACACTTTGAAAGCCAGAGGTTGGAATCATGTAGATAGCTGCCTCAGTAGGACTTCCAGATGGCCACTTTCACTAATTACATCGTTTCTCAGAGACTTTTCGGGAACCCCATTAACCCAGTTTGCTCAGCCCAGGACCTGTCCTTTGCCACCTCCTTTGTCTTCCTGCCATAGGTCAGAACAGTTGCTGACACGCACATCCTCACCCACTTCAAACATTTGCTGCCAGTCTGGCTTCCTACTTGTCTTACCACCTCCAGTTTTTCCTTCATCCTAATCTACATTCTATATGCCGTGAGCTTTCTCTTCCTAAATCCCCTCAGAACATGGTATGTCCGACTCATGTTGCTGCCATGGCTCCCTATTAACCACCAAAAGCTTCCAAATCCTAGGGTGCTATTCACAGCTGTCAATGGTCTGACTCCACGGATCTTTCTCATGACTGTGATGCAAACGTTGTGGCAAGTGAGTTAGCCATTTCCCAGGTGCCCCCTCACCTCCAAACTTAGATGCATATATTAACTTATCACCTCTAGCTCTTTGCTCCAAAATCTCAGAGCATTTCTTCATGGAGCATTCCATTTTCTACCTTCCATTACAGTCACATGAATTTTTTGAGTCTGTGAGTTCCTTGAAAATAGTAGATACAAAAAAAAAAAAAAAAAAAGAAAATAGTAGATACACTCACCGTTTAATCCTCCACTGAACACTGAACCCAACAGCCACTAAATATCATCCTCCCCCAAAGTCCTAGGAAATAGATGGGGCAGTTGTTGCTATCACCTCTATTTAACAGATCAGTAAGTGAAGGCTCAGAGATGATGAGTTACTTGCTCATCTTCATTTAAAAAAAAAAAAAAGGAAAGGAAAGGGCAGGTGGAACATCTTAGGTACAAATATGTTGACAGTATAAAATACTCTGAAACAAAATTGCTTTCTGGTGTCTTCAGACCAGAGGATCAGCCTTAGTTTCTTTGTAGAATCAACACCCACAATAAAAGTTATGGCTTCAAGCAATGATTCTTAACTGGTGCACAACACAGTTACAGGAGCCTTTCTGGAGCAGAATCTCTACGGGCCGGGGGGAGGCTTTATTTTATGTATTCTAGAAAAAGAAATATTCTCAGAATACTCCAGTGTGTTCCTCTACCTAGGAATCACTGATTTACAAAGTTCCCAGAAGGCCCCTTGCCTCCCAAACTACCCCATTTAATGTAGAAAATCCGTTAAGTTGGAACTTGCTAAAATAACTGCTTTCTATTTAAATGCAGATTAAAATTAAATCTTATCATTCATTCTATAAGTATTCATGAAGCGCTGCTATATGAAAAGCCTGCCAACTCTGTCTAGATCTTTCTTAAGACTCTTCTGCTCAATTGTGTATTATTTGATATCTGCCCTGTCTCCCATTAGATCATTTCTTTCCAAACAGCCTCAAAATGTTCTCATCTTCTGCTTTACCTTAGCAGCTGGCCCGGCTCCTGTACATAGTGAGTGCTTTTCATTTGTGAAATGTGTGAATCCGTGAATCATGGAATTCACACCTCATCAGAAATGAGTTTACCAGCTTCTCTCCAAAGAACAGACTTTGATTAGACCGGGGGTGCGGTCAGTTTCCGGGTCAGCTGGGTAAGACATCAATGATCTTCCAGACTCAGTTTCTGTATCTGTAAAGAGTTCCTCAAAACACAGTTTCTGGCTCATAATAGGTACGAAAGACATGTCCATTCCCACCTCTCCTTGTGGCTTAAACTCCTGAGGGTATATATGAGCAGTGGGTAGGGAGGTGGACACAGTGGCATCCTCTGGGGGTTCTTGAAATCAGGCTGGACAGACAGCTGTCCACCCTCGATGGCCAGCCTCCTTGCTCCTGCGTGCATTCCCCGGGGGTACAACTAAGTGGCCTGAAGAGTCATTGGAACATGTGTATCTGACTATAAAACATGCTGTAACCTTGGAATCCGGACATCAAAAGGGAGAGCTTCAGTGCCTGATAAAAATGTGTGTTCCTCTCAGCAAACCACTCCAAACCGTTTTCTCCATCCCACTGGGAAGTTTGTCACTGCTAATGTGATTCTTATGGTCTTGCTGCTCTGTAGCCTCTTGATCTTTACTGAGATCGCTCTACCCCTAAGTGTGTTGGAAACAAAATGTCCTATCTGGTGTCCAGAGCTTAAAATAACAGACCGCTGGGTTCCTGCTGTCATGATCCATGGTCCCTCCCCATTACCACCACCACCACCCGCCCCTGCCCCACAGAGCAAGAGGGAGAAGCTGTGAGTGAATGGACAAAGAAAGGGCAAGAGGCAAGGAAATTAGGCATTCTCAGGCCATTCAGACATTCTTTAATATCAATGTGATTTGCTAGAAAGACCGACTTCTTAAATTGTGAGAAATGTTTTGCAGAAAGACTCTTCCCATCTCTTAAAAAAAAAAAAAGGCAACATTTTTCAAGCAATGCTACCTAAAAGCATGTGTGAGTTTGTTCAATTTGTATCCCAAACATCGTGGTGGTGTGCTAAATAATTTTAGGAGGGACAGCGGCAAGTACTTCTTTATGTGCATCTGTATGCCTGGGGAATAATAAAATAAGTCACTCTCTGGCATCTGCACATATTCATGTTTCCTCTGTTAGCAAATGAGCTTACAAAATCTGCAGAAAATAGAGAGTGGCACCCCGTGCTGGCTCACAAGCTCACGAAATCCGCCTCTTCCACTTAGTCTCAGAGGGAAAGGTCTCTCTTTTTTTTTTTTTTTTTTTTTTTTTTGCATGCCGATGGTTTAGTAGACAACAAATTTTCCTTCTTTGGCTTCTGATGGGTCATTCTGGGAGTCTCCACTGTCTGCAATGCCTTCTGGCCCTCTGGAGATTGAGTTGCCCCAAACATATTTTTGGAAACGCCACAGACGATTGTTTTTATTAGGGGACTGCAAAGCTTTGTAGTGGGATGCTTTGTGTTTTATTTGTTTTCCTTCCCCTGCCCCAGCTGTTTTTGTTTTAACAGCATTGGAGAGAAGGTTAAAGTGTTTGTGGCCTCTGTTAACCTAGCCCATCTCTCAAGTTGGCAGAGCTAGAAATATGAATGAGCAGAATAGGAATGTACAGGTCAGTAGGATTTTTATACAGCCTCATAAGAGGAGTGAGGTTGACAGTTGGGTTGATCTCAAGTCAAATGAGCGCTTTGGAGCAGATAACTGTCTAAGGAGCAGGTCCCCCCCACACACACACACACACAAAACGTACTTTCTAAGCACCCAAGCACTGCTGGGAGGTAATCGTGCCAAACAAAAGGCTATAACATGCGCCCATCTTTTATTTTCCACGTCCAACTGAGAAATAAGACATAGCCAGGACACAATCATGCACTTAACACAGACATGCATGACTTTTGGTCTTGGACTAGCAATGATGACTGTTTCTGAGACATCCAGGTCTCCATGGCTATACCTTGTAGAAACCAAAATTCATGCCTGATCCTATCCTGATTTATATTGATTTAACTGGTCTGGGATACATTCTGGGCATGGGATTTTGCCAAGCTCTCTAGGTGATTCTGAGGTGCCATTGAGGTGCTGGGACCTACTACCCCATGGAAAAAAGTAATTAAACTTCCAAACACCTTCTGCGTGCCAGGCACAATATGAAGCATGTTTCTATATTAACCCCTTTATTTCCACCAATCTTTCTGGATGATGAGCTTACTTATCTACATTTTACAGGTAAAACTGAGGTTTTAAAGCCTTACTCCAGATGGAGTTCAGTTTTTTTAGTCCATTTAACTCCAAAGCCTCTTCCTTTATCAGAGAACCCAGAATCTAGTAAAATAAACAGTCTGTATAAACTCTCCAGAACCCTACATAAGAGATCAGCTCATTTTCTTAATTATCTGAGCAGAGACCTTCTCTGTCTTCTATGTAATATGTGAAACAAGAACCAGAAATTGTTGAATTAGAGGCTTTGAGTGTTAGGAAGGGAATGTGGCCACAATGTCCATTCTCCATGCCACCCTGGCATGGCCATCTCTGTACAAAAAGACAAGTGCTAAAAATTCCTCCTACTCTTACAAGGCTCTTCTTCTACTCTTCAAATGAGGATCTCAAAGCCCACCATAATTAATAAAATCACCCACATCCTGTCTAGATGAGTAGCATTTTATATGTATAAATTCCTCTTTGCCTTCAGGCCCTACAAGAGTAGAATGTTTCCAATTTTAAAGAGTGAGCAATAGAATAATTGAAAGGAGCTGTATTTTGGCCGATGCAAAGGACCTCAAAGGCATTAACGGTGATCTATATGAGGAAACATGGTGACCGTGAAGTGTATCATAATGGCTTGTCAGCCATGCTGTGCTAAATGATTCAAAGATAGAAAAGCCAAGGCAATTCTTAAGAGTCAGCTACCCCTGGGATCAATATTCTGATCTATTTGGTCCACTCTCCAAAGGATCTAGAAGTAATAAAGTGATGACATTAGCTGATGATCCAGTTACTTGGGTTAATCAAGGCAAAGGGGACAGACGGGGCCAATTAAGTAGCTGGGCAACCCAGTGATAGATGAGTCATTATGAGCAAGCCCAAAGATAATGCCATTGGGAAAAGCAATTTAAGTCACTCATGCACTTCCAGGCCAGGAAATCCTTCTAGTCTTTGAGGGGGATCATTTAGGAATCATCAGACCCAGCCTGATGAAGTCATCTATTCATTGTGTAGTTAACGATCAACAAAAGAGCTAAACATACAAGGCGACAGGCCATATGGAATACATTTTGGTGGCTGGGATATATATCTGTGCCTTCATTTGAATCACCTTCTTAAAACAAGTCTTACTTCAGCCCCTCTTTTTCTTTTCCTTCTTCTTCCACCATCTCCCCCGACTCCTTATGTTCTCACCTTCTTAAACGTGCAGTTTTGATGTATAGATGAATTTTTTAAAGTGAAGAGGTAAAGGATCTATACCCTAAAAACTACAGAATACTTCTGAAAGAAATTGAGGAAGACACAAAGAGATGGAAAAATATTCCATGCTCATGGATTGAAAGAATTAACATTGTGAAAATGTCTACCCAGGGAAATTTACACGGTCAATGCAATCCCTATAAAAATACCATGGACTCTCTTCAGAAAGTTGGAACAAATCATCTTAAGATTTGTGTGGAATCAGAAAAGACCCCGAATAAACAGGGGAATATAGAAAAAGAAAACCATAGCTGGGGGCATCACAATGCTGGATTTCAGGTTGTACTACAAAGCTGTGATCATCAAGACAGTGTGGTACTGGCACAAAAACAGACACATAGATCAATGGAACAGAATAGAGAACTCAGAAGTGGACCCTCAACTCTATGGTCAACTAATATTCGACAAAGCAGGAAAGCATATTCCCTGGAAAAAGGACAGTCTCTTCAACAAATGGTGCTGGGAACATTGGACAGCCACGTGCAGAAGAATGAAACTAGACCACTCTCTTACACCAGACACAAAGATAAACTCAAAGTGGATGAAAGATCTAAATGCAAGACAAGAATCCATCAAAATCCTAGAGGGGAACACAGGCAACACCCTTTTTGAACTTGGCCACAGCAACTTCTTGCAAGGTACATCCACGAAGGCAAGGGAAACAAAAGCAAAAATGAATTATTGGGACTTCATCAAGATACAAAGCTTCTGCACAGCAAAAGAAACAGTCCACACAACTAAAAGACAACCTACAGAATGGGAGAAGGTATTTGCAAATGACGTATCAGATAAAGGGCTAGTATCCAAGATCTATAAAGAACTTATTAAACTCAACAGCAAAGAAACAAACCATCCAATCATGAAACGGGCAAAAGACATGAACAGAAATTTCACAGAGGAAGACATCGACATGGCCAACAAGCACATGAGGAAATGCTCCACATCACTGGACATCAGAGAAATATAAATCAAAACCACAATGAGATACCACCTCACACCAGTGAGAATGGCGAAAATTAACAAGACAGGAAACAACAAGATGTTGGAGAGGATGTGGCGAAAGGGGAACCCTCTCGCACTGTTGGTGGGATTGTGAACTGGTACAGCCACTCAGGAAAACTGTGGAGGTTCCTCAAAGAGGTAAAAATAGACCTGCCCTACGACCCAGCAATTGCACTGCTGGGGATTTACCCCAAAGATTCAGATGCAATGAAACGCCGGGACACCTGCACCCCGATGTTTATAGCAGCAATGTCCACAATAGCCAAACTGTGGAAGGAGCCTCGGTGTCCATCGAAAGATGAATGGATAAAGAAGCTGTGGTCTATGTATACAATGGAATATTTCTCAGCCATTAGAAACGACAGATACCCACCATTTGCTTTGACATGGATGGAACTGGAGGGTATTATGCTGAGTGAAGTAAGTCAATCGGAGAAGGACAAACATTATAGGCTTCACTCATACGGGGAATATAAAAAATAGTGAAAGGGATTATAGGGGAAAGGAGAGAAAATGAGTGGGAAAAATCAGAGAGGGTGACAAAACATGAGAGACACCTAACTCTGGGAAATGAACAAGGGGTAGTGGAAGGGATGGTGGGCGGGGGTATGGGGTGACTGGGTGACGGGCACTGAGGGGGGCACTTGACAGGATGAGCACTGGGTGTTTGTTATACTATATGTTGGCAAATAGAACTCCAATAAAAAATATATATATATATATAAATTAAATTAAATTTTAAAAAGGAAAAAAATAAAGTGAAGACAAATATTCTCCTCCTCATTTCTAGTTCTGTCCCACAATTAGGTTGCTTTCTGTACACATACAAGTTTCCAACACTTCAGCATGTACAAAACAATTCATTTTTAAGCACCAAGGAGGATTTGTCTATGCAGCAAAATTTATACAAATAGTTTTCTGCCTTTCCTTCTCTCTTACTTGTATTCTTGTTGCAGATCTCGAATTTTAGGGTTGAGGGCTTATCTTTTCTTTTTTGAAGGAGGTGGATGGGAAAATAAAAGCATATATGAATTAAAGTAAACCATACTTCCAGCTATGTTTCTGTAAAACCAAAGTCCCAACCAGGGACCCCAAAGTAAAGGTTATCAATGACTTCCTGCCATATTGATAAATTCAGTAAACCACTATTTCATTGCCTGACTTGTCTTCTCCCTCCCTGATTTCTCTGTCTCCCTTTTAAGTTCATTTTCTTCCCAACTACCAAATTTTGGATTCTTCAATCCCTATCCTCCTTTTTTTTTTTTTTTAATAATTTACCCATCGGTCCAGTCTTCATCTTGCTCTACACTTAACCACATCTTACCTGGTTCTTAATCACTCTTTTCTTCTACAGACCATTGGATCATTGCACCTGTTTCCTGTACCTGAAATGCACCCCTCTAATTTTTTACCTGTTAACATCTATCTACCCTTCAATCTCAGTGCACTCATCATGTGTTGACTTCCTCAGATTTGCTCCAATCTATCTAATATCAGTTCTCAGAACACTACATAACATTCTTTTTTTTTTTTTTTAAAGATTTTATTTATTTATTCATGATAGTCACACAGAGAGAGACAGAGAGGCAGAAACACAGGTAGAGGGAGGAGCAGGCTCCATGCAGGGAGCCTGACGTGGGATTCGATCCCGGGTCTCCAGGATCGCGCCCCGGGCCAAAGGCAGGCGCCAAACCGCTGCGCCACCCAGGGATCCCCTACATAACATTCTTTATAGCACTCATTAGAGTTGCAATTTTACATCCATTTTTATATGTAATATGTCTTCCCACTAGACTATAAGCTCTTCCCTGTTTCCATTTATTCTCTTCCAATTGCTATTAACTACCCTTGTACTGTCTGCTTCTCTTCTTTGTGGTTTATCATCACTGCCACTGACCAGTGTCTTCCTCTGTCTCAGATTCTGAGAATAAACTTTTCTATGTCCCTCAATTTCTAATCTTCATACCAATTGTCGACTCCCTCTAAATATTTCCCATTCACACTCTACCAGCAAAAGAATCATATTGGTTTAATTCATATTTATTATCTCTTCGGTGATAGACTATCTCATGGTTCTCTGGCCAACACCCAAATGGACTGGCCTTCAATCAAGGCTGTCATGCATCTCTTAGCTGGTGCCAGCATGGTGGAATTGAGAGGTCAGCTTTCCTGAAAAAGTACAATAACCCAGATGCTTTCTCCATCACAGCCTGCTGGCAGAGCCAAAAAGGAGTCTTCCTAGAGAACTGAAGTTGTGTGAAGGGTAGGAACAGAAAACAGGGACAATTGGATCATTCAACACCCTCCTTGTTGGTTGGTGTTCCACTCAGCTAAATTTCCATTCCTTTGCATATATTGTTAGCACATTTAAGAGGTCATAGAAATCAAGTAGATTTGGGCCTGGTAAGCAAAGAAAACCCTCAAAGGAAGATCTGAAGTGTTTTGGGAGCAGTAGAGCTTAGTGAAAAATGTCAGGTGATTAGATAAAGAATATGCCCTTGAGGAGCTGTCTGCTTCTGGTTCACTCTTCTCAGGAGTAGCCCTTCTGGCTCCCCACCCCAAATGAAGAGAGTTCATCAGTCCTCCCCTGTGGTAGGCTTCAGACTAGTTCTTGATGTCCTACCCCTTTTCTCACAACATGAGGCTGTTGAAAGCTTGCTCAGTGCTCAACTTCTGAACTGCCTCTACTAGAAAAACTTGGTAAAACAATGATCCTAACAACTGGAAGAGATACATTTTTTTTTTGAGCTTGTAGTGAAGTGTTGGCTATCATCCATTATCTGGACGGACATCATCCATTGCTAATCTTGGGCATAATGTAGAGATAACAGCACAGATTCTAGAACCTGATTACCCGAGTTCAAATTCTGACTCTGCTACCTACCAACTATGTGAACTTGGGTGAGTTACTTGGCTTCTCTTCATGTGTAACACGAGATTATAGCATTTAGTTAAATACAATTGTTGTGAGGACTAAATAAATTATTAAATGTCAAGTGCTTATAACAGTAGTGACATTATGTATTTGTGGGCTACAAGTATTATTGTTGTTGATATTATTGTCCTTTAGAGGTAACCTCATCCAATAGGTGGCCACTTGAATTACTCAAACATATTTGGTTATAGGTTGTATTAATTCAACTCAAAACAGCTTAAGAAAAAGAAATGTATGGCAAATCGAACTCCAATAAAAAATATATACAAAACAAACAAACAAACAAACAAACACTTGGGACTTCATCATAAAAAAAAAAAAAGAAAAGAAAAAAGAAAAAGAAATGTATTGGTTCATACAACAGACAGTCCAAAGGATAGACTCACTTAGGCATGGCTAGGCCTAAGGTTCCAGTGATGCCATCAGGATTCTTATTGTCTTGTACCTTGGCTTTGAGTCAATATCATTCTCAAGCATGTTTCTTCCATATGATGACAAACATGTAGCTTAAGGATGACTTCATTCGTGCACTTCTTCTTCAGCAGATCTGAAAGATTCTGATAGGCCCAGGTTGTATTTTGTCATGAACCAATAATCAGGAGGATGGAGTATCTCAATTGGCCAGGCTTTGGTTCACAATACCCTTAGAGCAAAGAGGAAAGTGAAGGCCAATTCTACCTGAACATGATGGCCCCCCCTGAAGGAAGGATGTTGAGCACAAAATGCCCACTGCTCAACTCTCGGTCAGGACACAGTCTGAGGCCATTTTCTCCTGGAAGGAACTGGAGACTATGATTGACCTATTTACTGACATTTTAGCCCATTTTCCATCTGTAGAGTTGCAGAAATCCAGGAGGGATGTTCAGAATATTGAAAAACTGGTCAAGCAAGAGCCCTGATCAGTTTGAAGGGACCCCTGGCCAATCATAATGGAGGTCAGCTGCAACAGCTGTTCCTGCTCAACAGGTACTTTGTATCAGATGCAAATGTTGGACTGATTTCTAGAGGACTCAAATATCCAATTCTGTTCAATTTTCTGTATCAAGCAGATCAATGTATCAAGCAATACACTCTGGTTTGGGCTGTTTGCTCTCTCACCTCATTGGAGATAGCATTAGCATAGACAGATGTCTTCAGAACTTTTCCACTCTTTAATTCCCTTTGTCATCTCATATGTGTGACCCCTCCCCCCTCCCACCCCCAGGACACACATAAAGACAGAGGCTAAGCTTTTGAGCTGAAGTACCAGTGACCTAGAAATGGACACACATACCTTCCTTGACCCCCTGTTTGGAGCCCACACTGTCATTTTTTATCCTTGGGGAAAACAGGCCTCCTTCTTCCCTTCCCTCTACTCCTTTATATCTATTTCTCTATCACTACCAAATGCCTCACGAAAGAGTTCTGGTTTCAGCTGGACCTTTTTGTTTTGGTTTGGTTTTAAAGATTTTATTTATTTATTCACAAGAGACACACAGAGAGAGGCAGAGACATAGGCAGAGGAAGAAGCAGGCTCCCTGTGGGGAGCCCAATGTGGGGTTCGATTCCAGAACCCCAGGATCATGCCCTAAGCTGCAGGCAGACGTTCAACCACTGAGCCACTCAGGCATCCCTGACTTATCTTTTTTGAGGGATGTGCTACCCCTTCACGTTCCGGTTAGGTGAAGTACCCTTTGATTAGAGATTTGGGTGAGAAGCAACTTAATGGGCCAGCTTAGCTGGGCTAAAAAGCCTCTACCAACAACAGGGTCGTGTGTGTGTGTGTGTGTGTGTGTGTGTGTGTGTGTGTGTGTGACTTCTTGTCACATTCCCTTCCCCTGAGTTAATGTCTTCAAAGCACTTAGCACAGAATCCATACACAGTAGCTACCTAGTAAATGATAGCTCATCTTCCTTCTTGCTAGACACACCCTCTGACCCTCTAGCTCCCTACCCAGGCTAGCCTGCATTTAGTTGCTTGCTAGCAGTACCTACCAGCACCCACCACCCACCAATCCTGTCTTCCAGACTCAGGACAGTTCTTCGGCATCAGTGCCCACACCTCCTCACCAAGAGACATCTACCCACCCTATTTTGACCCCCTCCCAGCTAATGATGCAGGCCTACGAAAAACTTAGGAATGCTTGCCAAGTCCATCTGACCTTTGCTTCTCTCTTCCTTGTGAGAATTGATGGATTTCATGCCTGTCTCCTTTCAGGGTTGCAGAGAGTACGGCAGCTGGCAAAAAACACGAGATACTTCAGACAGAGACTGAATGAAATGGGATTCATTATCTATGGCAATGAGGAATCTCCCGTTATTCCCCTGCTTCTTTACATGCCTGCTAAAGTAGCGTAAGTATTCAACGACTTCAGAATAACACTGAAGCCCCAAGGTGATCTGACCAAGACAGTGCTCCTGTCTCTAAGAGGCTCAGCATAGGCATTGCTTGGAATGGGGTGCCAAGTTCAGAATTCACTTGTACAGCTTCTTGGAAGCCACCTGTCAGCCCATCAGCAAGGCCTTTCCACAGGTCTCCTAAGAAGGGAATCAAGTGTACTCTACTTTCAAGCTCTGTGAATCTGGGTCTCACCCCCTAGGCCTCAACTGTAAATTAAGGATAATCCTGTGCCCTCCTTCTGCCCCACAGTCTTTTTCAGGGGCAACTTCTGGAGACCATCTCTCCCAACATTTGAAAACAATATTACTAGGCTCCATGCTCTCTCAACTGACCTTTCATGGCCATCCTCAGAAGGAGGCAGCCTTATTTCACATGTGGGGGAAACTGAGGCTGAGGACAGTTAAATAGTTTGGCCAAAGTCATACAAGTTGAGCAGTAATAAAATCAAGAGAACATCAAGAGGCAAATCCAAACTTAGGCTCATGCCCTTAACACCAAATTTTAATGCCTCGCCTGTTAACCCATGTGGAGTTGTTTCCCACTGACTGTAATTCTGAAATTGAGCATGAGAACAACTGCATAAGGAGAAAAAATGACTTTTTCTCAATATGGCATAGACAATTTTATCCATGAGCCATTCTCCACACTGCCACAGACTACCTCTATTATTAAAAGGAAGTTAATTAAAGTCCTTTCTAAATATAAAATGTTTATTTGGGTGTCTGACCATGTGCATGGTGCAAAGTAATAGTCAACATATATTTATGAGATTCTGAAGGTCCTGACTCTTCTGCAACATAACCCCATTGTTGGAAATTTCTGCTTGACTCTCTAACAGTCTGAATAGATTGGTAGAGCATTTTAAGTATAAAGAAGAGGTTCGGGGCTATCATTTGAGAACTCATGGTGGATAGGACTGAGTTAATAGTTCCCAAAAGATTAATTCTTCAGTGTACATTCTTGTATCATTTCACCATAGCAATATAGCAAGCAGTTAAAACACACACATGAGTTCTTTAGCATGTACACCGTTACCACCAATGGGCCCTTTGCTCACAGATCTGGATCAGGCTAACAATGCATGGAGTGAGTGATCAAGAGGAGAGTGTGCTACAGAAATGTCACATGGGTTACTGCTTGGTACTTAAGGCAGGGAGCAATGGCAACAGTGATTCAAAGTATCATACAATCCCAAACCCTTTACCATCTGATTTTGGAAAGTACAGAAGAAAACCTACATTTATTCAGAATGGCTGGCAAAATGGTATGTTCTGAAAGAAAGATTTCACACTTAGCCCATTTCTATTTAGTATTTTACCATTAGCTCAAATGAAGACACCAAAAATAAATTTACTTTATTTTTGAGAGCCTAAGGTGCTCAATGCTGGAGGGTGGCAGTAGGGAGCATGCCAGATAGTTCTGACTTTGATGGTGGGGGCTGGAAATAGAATCTTACCAGGAATCCATGCCATGAGAAGAGTCCATGAAGAGTAAAAACAAATGCATTTAAGTTTAAGAATTCAACTTTGCAATAACAGAAAGAGAAAGGGAGTACTGCTCCTTTATATTCCAGGAGTCCTAAATGGACAACAGCTAATGTAAAAAATAAAATCAAAGGGTGTTATGTATAAAAACTGTGCTCCCTGGTGTAGTGAAGAGTTTAGAATGAGGAAAAATTTTACTCTGCCCCCTGCTAGCTAGAGGATCTTGAACAAAGTTGCCCAACCTTCTGATGCCCCAGTTTTCTCATTTTTAAAACTACTATGAAATAGTACCTATTTCATAATTGTTTCAATTAAACATGAAAAAGTCTATCAGCATTTATGTTGTCTCTTAAATAGGAGCTATTAGGTGGGAGCTGTTCTTATTAGTAGTTCATTGTTAATATATATAAAGCACTTAATATAGTACTTGGTGTACTATCAGCACTTAATCAGTGGTAGTTATTATTACTACTACTAGTACTTCTACTAGTATAATGATTATTAGTATTAGTTTCAACTGAGTGCAAGACTGAGTCACCATGGTTGCATGGCTCTCCAAAATAATTATTGCAATCTTTGGTTGCATTAATAAAAATAGAACTTTTGGGAAAATAATAGGTGGAGACCCTGTTATTGTGTGAATCAAATATGCCATGTTGGACATGGGATGATATGTCAAACTATCTAGTACCTTCCAGTGAAGATGTTACTTAAGGAGGAGTTAATGTGGCTGAATGCTGATTATATGCCAAGACTGTTAGACACAGTGATCACCTATCAAGGGTGGACTCTTGGCCCTTGTTTATGAACAAGGACACCAAGACCCATAAAACTTAAACTACTTTCTAAGGATCACTCAAGTTGTAAGCAGTAGGGCCCAGAATTCAAAGCCAGCTCCATTTGCCTCCTAAACCAGGGCTCTTTTCAGTGCATTGCACGGCTTCTGAAGCTTTAGTCCACAGGGGGAAAAATGCACATCTCATTAAAGCAACACAGAGTATAAGTTTAACTCTCAATGGTGAATTGAAAGACATCAATCACTGCAAATGGAAGAAAAAAAAAACACTAATTGCTTGAGTTGCCTAAGGAAACTTAGAATAGGTTAGTTACAAAAGGTAATGTCATCTACAGTTGGCAGGAGTTGCTGCCAAGAGCTTCCCTGCTGCCTGGCCTTGTTTTTGTCTCAGATATTTCTTCAACGGAAAGCTTATATGGAGAAAAGCTTTTGAGACAAGGAATTAATTATATAAGCCAGTGTATGTGCACATCTTTCGTTTGCTCATTTTCAACCCTTTGATTTTATTAAAGCACTATGATTTCTCCACATGTCCACCCACTGCAGATGAAAATAGTTTCCACCCATATATCCTTTTGAGCAAAGTTTCACTGCAACTCTATGCTGGAATCTTCCATGACATTCAGTATAATGTGATTTCACCCATAAAACATTCACTTACATAATCAAGGATATATTGCGGGATCCCTGGGTGGCGCAGCGGTTTGGCGCCTGCCTTTGGCCCAGGGCGTGATCCTGGAGACCCGGGATCGAATCCCACGTCAGGCTCCCGGTGCATGGAGCCTGCTTCTCCCTCTGCCTGTGTCTCTGCCTCTCTCTCTCTCTCTCTCTATGTGACTATCATAAATAAATAAAAAAAATTTTTTAATAAAAAAAAAAAAAAGGATATATTGCATTTACTATCTGGTGCAGAGTTTACATTTTCCTTCCATGGACCTTGTCATACACTTGCAGGATGGTAGGATACAGGATGCAGTGATGCTGCACATAATGCAGTGATAATGTTTTATTATTATTACTATCCACATAGTCTAGTTTCTTTCAGCTCACACTGGCTCTAATTTGTTTTGGGGAGTACAAACCCAGAGGCTCATTATATAAAATAAATGTTCAGGACAATCAGACACATTAACTAAAGGAGGCCAGGTTTAGTAGTGTAAATTTTAAGCCCCAAAGTGCTCCAAGGAGGCCTCAGATTAGCCTAATGAATCAACAGTCATATATTTTGCTCTACATTCTCTGGCAAAACTCGCTTCCTCTGGTACAAAGAAAAACATGCAGACAGTGAAAATGGTCTTTGGGGAGTCCCGAAAACTAGCCTGAGATCATGGGTCAGGTGGTTTGTATTCTAGCAATAAAAGGACTTGCCTTGTTTCTCAGATAATTATGGCCTCTCATCCTGTGTAGTTCCATGGGCAGCCTTCCATAGGGTGAACAAGAAAGAGAAAGAACAGCCTCTGCTTTTCAGCTCTCTCAGAAAGCTTCAATCTCCTTGTTAATCTTCCCAGTCCAAATCAAAGGCGAATCTTGCCTTGCTTGGGCCACGGGGCCAGAGAGGCTGTGTGTTCAGTAGATCTTGCAATCTCCATCACTTCATTTGATAGCATGCATTCTGCATGAGGCAACCAAAAAGGCAGACAGCTCCATTGCAAGAGGAATGAATAAATGACCAGGCTAACTCTCTATGTCTGATTCAAGAATTCTTCCTGAGTTATGACTGGAAGGTGCCGTGGTGCTGCCAGCTTCCAGCCTAAAAAAGGACACCAGAAACCTCTTAATGCTAAAAACAAATCTGAGGCATTTACCTTGCTTGTGGGCAGAGACATTTAGTAATTAAGGTTTCCTGCAGAGAGCAACAGAGCACAGAGTGGGGAAAGATTCACTTAGGGGCATTTTTTACATTGGCGCTTAGCACAAAAAAATCTACAGACATTGAGAGCTCAATATTCTAGAGTCATTACTGAAATTAGCTCTGAAAAAAAGGGTCTAGAAGCAATGAAGGGGAAGAAATCACAGCTGAGAAATTACACCCTGTTTCAGAAAGCTACCGACAAGCCTCTCTCTGTGTACACATTTCTTTTTTTTTTTTTTAAGATTTTATTTATTGATGAGAGACACACACACAGAGAGAGAGAGAGAGAGAGAGAGGCAGAGACACAGGAAGAGGGAGAAGCAGGCTCCATGCAGGGAGACCGACATGGGACTTGATCCCGGGTCTCCAGGATCAGGCTCCAGGCTGAAGGTGGCACTAAACCGCTGAGCCACCGGGGCTGCCCGTGTACACATTTCTTTCCCCATGTCCCTCTTGCCCCATTTCCCCTTCAACTCAATCAATGGGTTTAATATCCTTGAACATACATGGGTGTATTCATTCACACAATAAAAAAATGAGGAGACCCTTGCTATGTTTCCATCTCTGGTTTAATGGGGAAAAAAATCTTTGGCTCCAGAGTGAGAATAGAGCTTGGGATTAGCTCCTGCAGACTCTCAGATCCTGGTTCTCAAATTATAGTCACTAAGTATAGGCTTCTTGAAATTTCCCTACTCTATTATTGGTATTAAATTTTTAAAACATACAAGTTTGCACTTAATATAGGTTGTTTCTTTATGTAATTGTATTGTGTTAGCTGTTGGGTTTTTGTTTCTGGGAATCCTGCAAACAAAGGACTTTACATCAACGCCAACTCGTTAAACCAGGTTCATGTACATCAGCATTTTCTGCTCAATGTCAAAGACTCAATACTCACAATGCTCTAAAGAGTGTGCCAGGTCCCATAATATACACACTTAGCTATGGGTGCCATCAAGGAACTGCCCCATTTTCTTGTCAATTGTATGTAACAGAAGTTTAGTAATTTCAGTCATCTTCTATTTATTGTTATAAGAAATGTCAATTAGCCATATTCATTTTCTTGCCACATGATTTTGTCATCTCTCAGCTAACCTTCTCTTTTACCTTTCCCATAGGGCTTTTGCAAGGCATCTGTTAAATAGAAAAATCGGGGTGGTGGTTGTTGGATTTCCAGCTACTCCCCTCGCAGAAGCTCGGGCTCGGTTTTGTATTTCAGCTGCACATACGCGGGAGATGCTAGACACAGTGAGTACACCACAGGCCAACAGAATCACCAGTACTGGTACCTTGCATTGGGAGCACGTTCTTTTATTGAGCTAGCTTAAGTTTCCCTGGGTTTCTCTTAGTGTTTTAGAAAACCAACACTAATAAAACTCACTGCTAAAAAAACAAGGGTATGCCAACAATGCCCAACGATGTGATCAACTCAGCGAATAGAAAAAGAAAATGAGTTCAGTGAAGATTTGACTCAAGGCAGTGTTTTGGTTTCATAAAAAAGACTGACTGAGTAGCCATATGTTGTACTAGTTACTTGTTCCTAAATGCAAAAGCTAATCTGACGTGCTATTTCAGCACTGACTGCCTGCAACCAGACACTTCTCATAGCCGCCACGTCCATCATAATAAAATATGACCCAACTAAGCAACATGTTGGCAAAGCAATAACAAAGATAGGTCCAGACCTACATGGGGTATAAATGATTTAAAAACCGCATTTCATTGTCCTTTGGTTTTGATCTTTATGTGAATGAGTGATAGTAGAAAACTAAGCTATCTCAATCAGTTTGGGCTTGATGGAACTGTCTTTAGTGACAAAGCAATTTAGCAAACCCACTGAGTGTCTACTATGTGCAAAACCCTGGGGCAAAAACTCTAAGAGGAGATACTAATAAATAAGCAACTAGTGATAATACCAGGCAGAATAAATTCATCTTGGAAAAGAAATATAGACAACTGTGGAACATGAAGGTGGGAATTATACATGAAATTATATGAACTCATTCACTATATATGAATGAGTTATTATATATGAAGATGGAAATGAATTATGTGTATATGTATATATACATGCACATATAACAATCCATAATATGTATGAATATGGATATTATATATATGTGTATATATATATATATATATATATATATATTTCATAGGAGAGGTGACTTTTGAGTTGGGCCTATTTGAATAAAAGTTGTGGAACATCATCCAAGGTTTCCAACCAAGGGAGTGATATAATCACATCACTACAAAATAAATGTGACAAATGGATTAGAAAGGGAAAAGGCAAGAAGGGACCTAAAATGGAGCTGTTTGAACAAAACAAGAGATGTCAATGGCAGTGGAAACAAAAGTAATGGATCTATTAACAGACATTATAAATGCTTAGAGTTGGCAAATGGTTGGATGCAGGGCATTTGTGGAAAGAGGTAATCAAAGACAATTCAAAGTCTCCAGACCTGGTGAATGGAAGGATGGTAAAGCTAAAGCAGCTGTATGAGATAAGGTAGACAATAAAGAACAGCCAATCATCACTTGGCCTGCGGGAACAAAATGAGCTCAATTATAGACAGATTGAGATTATACATCTATGGGCCATCGGTGGAAAAGAAAATCAGATTCTAAAGCTTAGGAGAGTATGCAGTGCTGGAGCTTCTGTAGTTTAGGGAACTGAGAGATCATTTTAGCTAAAGGAGAAGATATAATTTCCAAATGCAAGTGAACAGGCCAAGGGCATATTCCTACGGACTGCCTACATCCCAGGCTAGACATAGGAATCATAGGCGAGGAACTAGACCTTGATGGGGCTGGAACAGTCTGAAAAGGCATGAATTAGGGTACTGTTAAACACAGTAAAAAGGAAAAAGTTTCAAGGAGGGGAAGAATCCAAACGTCTCCAAGAAACTACAGCAGCTTTAAGTGGGATAAGAGATGGGAAGAAACTTTTGTATTACACTTAGTAGAAGCTTGATGTTCCTCAGAGCAGACAGTTTGAGGAGAATGTAAGGAACAGGAATAAGAATACAAGGAATAAAAAAGTGAATACTTTGAGCTCAAATAAAAAATTACACACACACACACACACACACACACACACACACAGTATCTGTCTTTCTGCTTCACCATTACATTCTTAAGATTTAAACCAGTGTCTACATAAATAAATAAATAAATAAATAAATAAATAAACAAACAAACCAGTGTCCACTACCGAATGCATATTAACAGTTTCTTGCATGACACACTAATAATTGAGCTAACTCTAGGTTTTGAGATGCTGGGTGAACTTTGTTGTTATTGTTCTTCATAGCTTTCTGTGTTGTTCAGGTTCTCCAAAAGGAGTATGTATTTCTGGTAATTATTTTTTTTAACAAATTGTTTCTTTTAAATAGCAAAAGTAGGCAAATATTTCAAGAGCTTTGACTGCAAAAGAAAGAAAAATAGATTTAGAAAAGCCCTTGAAAGACTTGAACATGTTTACACATTAAGGAAGGAAAATGGGAGAGGAAAGGACACGACCAGGGAGCATGCTCCCAGAGGTGATGGAGGGGGTGGGCAGCAGTGGGGGATTTGTATTTTTTGTAACCCCCAACAGCACTGAGATATTCATGAATACCCAATTCTGAGACATCAGACCTCATGGTTCTCTTCGCAAGTTCTTAACTCCTACGGAATACCTAGTTTAGAAGGAGCACTGGGACATCATCTCAACAGATGCCTCTAAACTTTTGAAATCAGTCACTTATATCAATAAAAAAAAAAAACTATGGGCAAACTCCTTAATCTACACATAAGAGAAAGTGAAAAATGACCCTTGAACAGTGAGCACATAGAGGTAGCTAACTGAACATAACACTCATAGGAAATACATGTTAGACAAGTCCCTTCTATGACCATGTTTGGTACAAGGCAGAGATGAGGCAACTCTACAAATACGAAGTGGCTTAGAATTTCCTTCTTCTAACACGAGTGATGACTACACCTTTACCAATGACCTCACTATAGTCATCCCATCTTCCACATAAGAATTCTACATATATATAAAAAAGAATTCTGTATATAGCTAATCACTGAACTTCACTTGTTCAAGACAGCATCAACCCAGACTGGTCCCTGCTTCCTTAGAGTCATCCTGAGCACAAGTCCAAATGTGGTAAGAAGCCTTTCCCAACTCCCTCTTACTAAGATAGTTCTTCTCTAATACATGCTTCCAGCTGCCACAAGTAAAATAAACCTACCTTTGTTTGAGTACAGGTGTGCTCTGCATAGTCTGATCAGCGGGCTTCAACATAAATCCATTTATGAGTTATATATGCATTGCCAATATATTATGTACATTTTATAGCAGACTCAAAAATGGAAGTTAAAAAGATTGAGATTACAATGAATAGAAATCCTCTATTCTTCTTCCACACCTTCCATCAATTGTCTCTCATATCCCCCAAGTATGCAGATGCCCGCTCAGAGCTATTCCATCCCCACCTTCAGCAAAGAGCAATAGACACTATCCTAGTTTGACGTCATTTTAAATATAACTTTTGTCGCTTTGTCCTAGTCCTTAGATTTGATGTGAAAATTCAGGAAGTACATTGAAGTAAAAAGAATGTTTTAACTATCCATAATGCTACCAAACAGAAATCAATGACTCTTCCTATGTTGCCAGTTTGAAAGACTACCCAAAGAGGAGAGCCCATAAGCTCCACTTGTCATTCATTCCAGTGTTAAAAAAACATCTTCACCTTTTTCAAAGCATTAGATCCTAATATTGCCCTCCTTGTTTGACAGGTCAAGACAGGCCTAAAAAGATTAAAAAGGCATGCCCAGTACCATAAGATTAGTGATACACTAGATATGAAAAGTACATTTTGTCTATTCTGGGTCTCAGTCGTTTCTTTGGAAAATTGGGGATACATTTATCTGCCTGAATTGAGAGAACTGAAACAGATGAGCTTTCGGTCCCCTTCAGTTTTAAGTCCTAGGATTCCACGGAACATACAGATGAGTATTTAAAGCTGAGGATGAGGAAATATGGGAGAGAGGGAACGATATTAATCAGCTCCCACAATGTTCCCTTTTGCTCCTGGCCAGGTTGATTTGCTGTGTCATGAGGACATAAACCCAAATGTAATCTGCAGCCTTACCTCTTTCTTCCACAAAGTTATACATGTCATTAAACTTTAAAATAAAGTCTGAAAGGGTAAGCATGGATGGTTTTATCCCTCTCCTCACACCCTCCAAAATAAATTAAATATTCATAATGTGGGGTAGACTATGAAAAAGTATGAAATAAAATGAGTTAGCCTCTAACATTCCTCTAGGGCTGGTTTATAAGCCATACCTTAATGATTTGGATCTTTCTCCTTTTCTTTAAAATCAAGGAAGTTGGCAAAAGAAGATTGAATCTCAGTGAGGTTCTGGATCACAGAGCCATTTAGGGGTTTAAAAAATAACTGATGGAAGACAATCTCTTTGCAGGTTTTGGAAAACCTGGATGAAATGGGTGATCTCCTGCAACTGAAGTATTCCCGGCACAGGAAGTCAGCGCGCCCTGAACTCTACGATGAGACAAGCTTTGAACTGGACGATTAAGTTTCCTGGTCCTGAGTTGCACCTAAAGACTTTGCCAGAAAGACACCCCCCCCCCTGACTCAAAGAAATATAAATGGATTTCTCCCCCCTTTCTATGCACAATTTTGGTTTCCACACCAGCTTAATTGAACTGAAGAAAATGTTGTGTTTTTAATGTCTCCAACTCGGGAGTGCAGAGACAAAAGTATGGTTCCAGGTTTTAACTTTCTCCTCTCCCAAGTATCCTACTACAAATACACACACACTCCCTAGAACATTTTTAATGGCAGCGAGCCCATGCTTTAGCTGCTACTGTGCAGACTCTTTGGTCCAGACTCTTTCAGGCATTCCAACCAAATGAGAGGGTTTGGGTTTTTAATTCAGTAAATCTCACTATATTTTTACTTATTTCACCTGCAGATGTGAGCAAGGGTCGTGGGCAGCAGCCGACCTCCTTGTTTCCCCATAAGTGCCCCAGCTACAACTCCTCCATATCACTGGGAGCTCCAGGCAGGAGGATAAAGAAATGTTGCTTCTACCATTTGCCGCGTTTGCACTTTATCCAAGGCTGAGTGTCAAAGCCATAGTTAATGTTTGGAGAGAGAGAGTAGGACTGGCCAGCAGGGACTAGAGATATCTTTGAAGGAAACTTTCCTTTTCCTCTTGCTGGTATCCTACAGTTTTACAGCTGAGCTCTTGAGGTTTGGAAAATTCAAGACTTTTGTTTCATAAGGAAAGGGGCAGAAAGCAAACACAAGCCAATTTTAGGCCTAGACTAAAACTGTAATGTTACAACAACTGGAAGGTTTTTGGTGCCATGTGGAGTGAATGTTTCACTTGCATACATAACCCTTATTCCTCTAAGGAATGACTTGTCGTTTTCCTATTAAATTTTTAGTAAATGGTGAGATTCAATTTCCTTTAGAGTTGACTCTCCAGACTATACTTGAATGTATTGATTCAAAACCGACATTAAAAAGCAAATTCTATTCAACTTTTTCAAGACTGACACCCCTGTTCAAGCCTATTAAATAGTTCTCACTGTCTGCTGGCACATGTGATCCAACTCTGGTGTAAAGTGGGCTTGTACACTATTGGGCAACGAACTGTAATTTACTTGAGTTGTCTCTTTCTGCCTCTGCTCTGTCTGTCTCTCTCTCTCTTTCTAAATGTGAACACAGACTTAAATGGAATAGTACCTCTTTGCTAATTGGATCTAGTTGATATGGAAAAAGCCAGTGGAAAACCTTATCTTTAACAAGCTCCCAGATGGTTCCCAGATTTGGAAACTCTAAAGAGCAGTGGTGACCTTTTAGCAAAGCTTCTGTAATAGTTCGAATGAGTTACAGAACATTCCACTCCATCAAATGACAGTATAAACAAATCACTTCAAGAGAGGTTTGACTCATGACACAGATGGACCCAAGCTCTCATGCTGTGTACTGAGATAGAAACCCAGGCCAGAACACCAGTGTTGAAGAGCAATATGCCCTGGTGCTCATGACTGATTAAAGGATAAAGTTGATCAATGTGAAAAGCTTTTTATGGGGAAAGTATAACCCCTACCAGGTATATCAGCTTAAAAGTGGATCACAATGATGAAGTTTCTCACAAACATTTGTAAGGATCACTATCAGCAGAAGAGGAGAGGAAGTGAATTCTAACAATGCAGTTGCCCCATCCAGTCACTAGTTGTGATAACTAAATTCCAACTCTCCCCAATGATTTGGTGCACCATTACCAATGCAAAGAAAATATATATGGTATACGTGTCCCCCCCAAAAATTTTCCTCTTGAAAATGTGCATTTAAATGAAATTAATTCTAGTCAATTGTCCAAAATGTGTAAATGTCTTCAGTTCTATAAAAGGAACAATAGACAAAGAGGGCAGTGGAACATCTGAGCTTTACTGAGGTACAGCAAGCAATAAACATCCCCTTCCATTCTAGATGTCCATCATCTTCATACACACCCCTTCACACCCACCCTTTGAGTTTTAAGCCTTTAGAGGGGTGTCTTTGTAAGCAGGAATATTCATCTATCACATGACTTTTATGGAGGATCTTGAGTCTGACTCATGATAAGAAAATAATTATTTATCTACATGGCCTAGGGAGCAAGGGGGACATTACTCCTGCTTCATCAAGATCCCAGAGTCCTGGGACAATTTATTACATTCCCAGGTACAAAAGAAAAAAAAAAAAAACTACCTCTGTCAGAGGGTTTACACTGAATACACTTATGAGAACAACTATAAACCAAATACAATGCTTCCTGAGAACATTAGGAAGGACCCAGATCCCACAGGGATGGTAATATGAGTATATGTCATATGTAGAATGTGGTTGGTTAAGAAGGTGATTATGAGAATTTTTAATTTTTATAAGAAAACATCTGCTAGGTTAATAAAACCACAATTTCAAATCTGTAGGGATTATTGAATCTCAAGAACTATACCACAGCCAAAATGTCCCTTTGGCCGGTTCGGTTAAGAACGAGAATTTCTAACCAAGCTCTGTTATGTACCCCAAACATCCCAAATGCATGTGTGTGCGTACACACACACACACACACACAATTTTCCCTTCTTTTACAGAGCAGGCAAGAGTATAAAGGTAAGGTGAGAATCTGGTTGATAAATAGATGGAAGGTGTTCTAAAAGTGGTATTCGTAGGGGGGATATTCGTAGCGGGGATACACTTGCTTAACGGGGAAATGGCATAGACACATTCCTAATCTTATTGTGGAACTGTGTTATTGTAGATGTTTGGCTACACTGCCTTTCAGCATGTTTTGGTTTGACAGACACCATGGGCTTCAGAATTCACTAGGAAGCTTATTAAAATGCAGATCGCTGGGCCCCCCACCAGACTTCCACATAATCAGAATAGCTGTAGTGCCCAGGAACTTATATTCAGCCAGCCTCCTCAGGAGCTTCTAACCCATGTCATAATTTGAGAACCATTGTTGGAGCTTTTGTTTGCATAGATCAGTTGTCCCTACTAACATAACAAACTTTGTCCTGATTCTCTGTTGACAAGGTGTTTATACTACTAAAGTTAAGTGAATTATTCCCATCTCTTCTCAATGGGACATTTTGTTCCCATTATCCAGGTACCTTCTCTTTCTACAAAGTTGGATATTAAGAATAATCTGCCTCTGATTATTTATTTACTCCAACAAAAGCTCTCAAATAGGGTAAAAGTTAACAATTCTTCACACATGTAATGTTCCTCTGTATTTTCTTCAGAGATAACCAGTATTATAAATGGTTTACTCTGACTTACAATTTTCAATGAGGAAAACTTAACTCTCTGTCATGTACTTGAATTTATGGCAATAATAACAACTATATTTTGAACTTACCTGGTAATTTCTTGGCTATTTTTCCTGATCTCTGTATGGACAACATATTTGAAGTCTGTTTTCTCAGAACACCCTATGCAGCTGTGTAATTTTTGGAAATTAAAAGGCGTCTGTGCCTCAGTGTCCATCGAAAGATGAATGGATAAAGAAGATGTGGTTTACGTACACAATGGAATATTCCTCAGCCATTAGAAACGACAAATACCCACCATTTGCTTCAACGTGGATGGAACTGGAGGGTATTATGCTGAGTGAAGTAAGTCAGTCGGAGAAGGACAAACATTATATGTTCTCATTCATTTGGGGAATATAAATAATAGTGAAAGGGAATAGAAGCGAAGGGAGAAGAAATGGGTAGGAAATATCAGAAAGGGAGACAGAACATAAAGACTCCTAACTCTGGGAAACAAACTAGGGGTGGTGAAAGGGGAGGAGGGCGGGGGGTGGGGGTGAATGGGTGACGGGCACTGAGGGGGGCACTTGACGGGATGAGCACTAGGTGTTATTCTGTATGTTGGTAAATTGAACACCAATAAAAAATAAATTTATTTTAAAAAATAAAAAATAAAATAGAAAAATAAAATAGCTGCTAAAAAAATTAAAAAAATAAAAGGTGTCTGTATTTTAATTGCTTCTAAGCAATTATTATGGGACATTGTCTTATAGTATTATGAGTGTGTGTGTTTCCATGAAACATTTAGAGTGACCAATTTCATTTCATTCTGCCTATGAAATATTAGTTTCTTTAATGGACAAATCACCAAAATAGACAATAATAAAAAATAACTGATGGTTCTGTGTTTGGATTACCCTAAATAGAGACTCAGAGATTTGCATTTAAGAATTTCATTAGGGGGGGAGCCCCAGTGGCTCAGCGGTTTGGCAATGCCTTCAGCCTGGGGCGTGATCCTGGAGACCCGGGATCGAGTCCCACGTCGGGCTACCTGCATGGAGCTTGCTTCTCCCTCTGCCTGTGTCTCTGCCTCTCTCTCTTTCTGTGTCTATCATGAGTAAATAAATAAAATCTTAAAAAAAAAGAATTTCATAAGGGAAAATGGGCAAGGGTGGCTGGCGCTGGCTTGAACTATGTCATAAGAAACAATTGTGCTCATCTGTTCCCAACTCCTCCTTCTGTGACATCAGAAATTATCTTGGTAGCTTGCAATTATGTAGGGAGAGTATTTACATCATGGAATCGGCAAACACGACAGATTCGGGATCTGGAGAGCCATCTGTTAAACCTTTACCAGCACACCACTGGGACCACATACAATGGAACAATATGTAGGATAGAGCGCGGAGACAGGATTGGAAAAGGGAGAAGCCTAACTATGATTTTATCATAAAAGGCCTTAGTCACTCCCCTGGGGAGCTATGCATCAGAGATGGCCATTCAGAATTATCTCAAAGTGAAGCAAGGGAGTCAGGCTTCTATGCCCTTTCTGCCATCAACTACAAGAGATACCACATCAACTACATGAGATACAAGTTGCCAAGGTAGAGGTGTGGGAGAGGGCATTACCTTGGCCAAGACAATTCCATTTGGCCAAAGGCACTTTGGGGGAAGAACTTGGCTTTGAGCTGACAGCAGTCCATCCTCTTAAACATAATTATTTCTAATTCAACCCCCTTTAAAACATCTTAAAATGGAAAATTGTAAATATAGAGTGAGAGAGAGAGAGAATAGTAGAATAAATCCATTATATCACCTAGCTTCAAACATTATCAATTCATGGCTAATCTTTTTCATCTAGTTCCCCACTTACAGATTACTTTGAAGCAAGCCCCAGAAATCATATGATTTCATTAGGGAATATTTCACTGAATCTCTCTAAAAGATAGAGATATCTTCACCTATCCCTTAATTTGTCTCAACCTCATTAAAAGTGGTCTGTCGGGCAGCCCGGGTAGCTCAGCGGTTTAGCACTGCCTTCAGCCCAGGGCGTGATCCTGGAGACCCGGGATGGAGTCCCACATTGGGCTCCTGGCATGGAGCCTGCTTCTCCCTTTGCCTCTGTCTCTCTCTCTCTCTCTTTCTCCCTCTCATGAATAAATAAATAAAATCTTTTTAAAAAGTAGTCTATAGGATAACAAAAGCATGACCATGAGTCAAATATTAATCTTTTCTTTCTTTATCTCATATCCTGCATGCAAATTTCCAGAATCAAGACTAGGAATTATTTCTAAAGCAGGTATGTAGTGTCTTGAAAGATAGCAAGTCAATCATTTTTTTGGACACTTATCATGTGTCAGACACTCTACAAAGAACTCCAATATACATTATCCTCTGGACATTTTCATAGATATTAAAAGTGGACTCATCGTGGAAGATCAGTGTGTTGAAGTTGTCAGGGGATGCACAGTATGTAAAGAGCACTTCTAAAGCTCTAACAAGGTCTGCTTTACTTTTCTGAGAATGCTGTATTCCTTTTCCAGTCAAATTTCTTACAGTTATTTCAGCTAAACTTTATATATCAGCAGGGTAACTTGAGCAGGAATAAGAGAACAAGTGAGACCAGCTTACCCATTTAGAAAAGTCTGATGCCTGTGACAGAGCTGAGCACAGAACTTGACATTTCTAAGTCAACAGGTCTGAAAATTATCACAGATACAAATCAGTAATGTATCCAACATAAGGAGGTCAGGGTAGAAGCAAGAAAAGATTTCTTTCTTTCTTTCTTTCTTTCTTTCTTTCTTTCTTTCTTTCTTTCTTTCTTCTTTCTTTCTTTCTTTCTTTCTTTCTTTCTTTCTTTCTTTTCTTTTTCTTTCTTTTTGCTGTGGCATGAAACAGTGCTCCCTTTTACTTAGCCCAGATGCTAATTTTTATATCAAAAATATTGATTGAGGAGCCTAGTGATTTTGGCTCTCACCCAAGTTTATTCAGGATCTTTCTTAATTAGGTTTGGGTCAGCTACAATGCCTATGGCCAGGGTTAGGTCTGGCTCCAATCACCACATCATATTCTCTACTTCATCACTGGAGAAGGAATAAGGCAAGGAAATTGCTGCTTCTTTGTTTCTCCAGCCCCATGAGTATGTTTTTTCCAGATTTTAAGCATGCATGGAGCAAATGTGTAAGGAAGACTGAAAGAAGTGTAATGACTTCACTGTGAGGAGATCAATGTAGCCTAAACTTCACTGTGAGCCCCAGCAGGAACAAGGCTCCATGTGTGAGAAATGAATGGGTAGCAATGTGAGATCATGGAAAAAGATCTTAGCATCTTTTGAATGAAAATTTTTCAACACGTTGATGTAGTCAATCAGCCTAGGAGTTTTTCTAAAAAAAAAAAAAAAAAAAAAAAAAAAATCTCTTTTGCCAACAACACATGATTTTCCCATGTCTATTTTGTAAATAATTGTAGTTAAGAAATGCAGCTATTTTAATAATGTCCATACCAATTTCATATACTTTATCTTCTTAAAAACATCTGTCCAGGGGCGCCTGGCTGGTTCAGTTGGTGGAGCATGCAACTCTTGATCTCAGGGTTGTAAGTTCAAGTCTCACATTGGGTGTAGATATTAGTTTAAAAATATAAAATCTTAAAATATATATATATAAAATCTTAAAAAATAAAAAATAAATAAAAACATCTCTGCCCGTATCAGGCATCAATACAGCATGGTCCCAAATTATAGCTATCTATGATACAATGTGTTTTCCTTATGTGTAAAATAATGTGTTGATATTTAAAAATATTATTCAATTCCCCTAAAACATTTTCAACTAAATATTTATGAAGAGATTTTAATTCAAAAATTCTTAGATAAAACTTCAAAGTATACATTGATAAGATATATTTTTTAAAGACTTATTTATTTATTCATGAGAGACACAGAGAGAGAGGCAGAGACACAGGCAGAGGGAGAAGCAGGCTTCATGCAGGGAGCCTGACGTTGGACTCGATCCTGGGACCTCAGGATCACGCCCTGAGCCGAAGGCAGATACTCAACTGCTGAGCCACCCAGGCATCCCAAGATATTTTGTTAATGAGACAACTTTAAGTAGGATCAACCAAATGTTATAGATTTTCTACATAGATAAATCTCTAAGTCTTACCAATAGTCAGTATTACCAGCATATTTTACAGAAAAATTAAAATATTTTATTAAAGTGAGTCCATTTCTAATAAGATAACACTGTTTTTAAAATTACATTTTTACTGTGCATTTATTATCTATAATAGCCAGGTAAAGAAGAAATATGCCAGCTACTCAAATCAATTAACATAGACCTCAATTGTGAATAAGAATGGAACATCAGAGATTTCCAGATATTTGAGGGAAATCAGCAACACCAAAATGAGTGGCCAACATGAAAACAGAGAAAAACACTCAGTTTCAGAAACAGACAATTATGGAAAAGAGAACTTTTTAAATATTCTAATTATTATCCTTGCTGGTCAACCTTAATTATACAAAGATATCATATCCACAAAGCAAGAATAGGTTGATATGAAAAGGAACTGGAGTTCATGAAAATTTTAAATATTTAAATATAAATTTTGGTGAAAATATACCAAAAGAAAAAAACAAGAAATATTTTTAAAATTTCTCAGAATACAAAGCAAAGGACAGGGGAGCCTGGTTGGTTCAGTGGGTGGAGCATGCAACTCCTAATCTCAGGGTGGTGGGTTTGAGTCCCACATTGAACATAGAGATTACTTATGAAAAAAAATTTTTAAGAAGAAACAAGAATATCCATAAAGCAAAGGACAAAAGAAGACATGAGAGAAAACTTAAACAATATAACAGATCCATACAGGAGGACCAATATCTATCTAATAATAACTAGAGAAAGAAAAAATCAGGAAAACTGAAGACAGTGGGGAAAAATCAAAGAAATAAAAGAAGAACTATTTCCCTGAAGCTGAAACAAAGCAAAAGGTGGAAATGGCTCAGTAAATGTTGAGTTGATAATAAAAATAACTTTCACCTAAATGCATCTTTATGAAACTTTGCTCCACCAAAGATAAAAGAGAAGAACTATAAAGTTTCCAGCTAGGGGGAAAAAAAAACCTCAGCTACAAAGGTAAAAATAATAGATTTATTTCTGAATATTATAAATGTGTCCTCCAGAGGTGCCTGGGGCGGGGCTCAGTCGGTTGGGCATCCCACTCTTGATTTCAGCTCAGGTCACAATCTCAGGGTCGTGGGATCAGCCCCCTGTCTAGCTCTGCATCGGGACTGATGCCTGCTTGGGATTCTTTCTCTCTCCTGTCCTTCTCCCCCCACCATTCCCCACCTCACACACTCTCTCTCTCTCTCTCTCTCTCAAAAAACAAAAATAAAATAAAATAAATAAATTATCCTCTGGAAATTTTGTTCGCTTCAGACCCATCAGCAGTGTATACAAATACTCATTTCTCCAATTTGTGCCAGTGCTGAGTGTTACCATTTTTGTAATCTTTGTCAATCTGATAAAGAAGAAAATGTGTTCTCATTAATTTCTGATTCCCACTTATTGGTGATACACTCTTACTCATATGTGGATTAGCTGTTTGTATTGGTCTTTTGCCCTTGTGTTGTTCGTGTCCCTTGACACTTTTTCTATCACTAAGTTTCATTAGCATCACTGGATGCAAAAAGACAAAGAAGCAGTGCCTTCAAATTCAGAGGGAAAGTAGCTTTAAATTTAAAATTCTGTATCTAGAAAAATCTACCTAATGAAAAGAGGGAAAAATAGGGACTTTTTTCCCCATAAAAGGTCCAGAAAGTTTATTTCCTCAGTACCCTTTCCTTAAAAAGTTATTTGACTATCAAAAATAAATACATCCTAACTGAAGGAAGACATGGCATCCAGAAAAAAGTAGAATTTATCCAGGAGTATCATGAAAATAAATCTCAGAATGATAATTTATTAATTAAAGTTTCCTAACATGAGGTGATGGACTATTTTTTTTACTCATATAGAAGTCAAAATTAGTGGGCTCCAGGGTGGCTCAGTCGGCTAAGGGTCTGCCTTTAGCTCAGGTCATGATCCTGGGGTCCTAGGATGGAGCCCTGAGGCAGGCTCTCTGGTCAGTGGGGAGCCTGCTTCTCTCTCTCTCTCTGCCACTCCCCCTGCTCATGTTCAGTCTCTTTCTGTGTCAAATAAATAAAATCTTAGAAGGAGGACGAGGAGGAAGAGGAGGAGAAGAACTATTAGAGCCTGGGGTTGGCAAGCACACCCCTCCACACAGTGTTGCAAGGACCCAGGCGATTTTCCCTCCTATGGCTCCACGAAGCCCTAAGACATAATAGTTTCACACATAATCATTTCATGTGTGGTTGAGGCTCTAGATTTTGACAAGGAAAAAGGGAAAGTGAGTGTGGAGGAAGCCCATCTCTTATCCCTGCCTGATGAGTGACAACCCTGACTCTTTGGACACATTCTAAGGAGTATGGCAGGCCCTGATTCCACTACCTAAGGGAGTAGCCAGAGATCTACAAGAAGCAGAATTAAGGTAGATAAACACCCTAATAGCTCAGTTCCTATATATCCAGCCCTTCTCCCCCCACCCTGTGCTGCTCCAGCACCACCACATTTACCCTGTCAGATAGATGAGAACTTATAAGCTCTAACCCTCCTCCTGTGATGGAGGCCAGAGTCGTGGCCCCACAGCCAATCAGTCATCCACCAGGTCAGAGAAGTGGCTTATACCATTTCTCATCTTCATCACCTCCTTCCATGTGAACGCATCCACCTGGTTCCCTAGAAATGACATGGGCAGTGGCTGTCATGTCTGAATGCCCTCCTCAGCTAAGGCACCTTTGAAAATGCTGAGCTGAGTCAGCTAGAGGAGAAGGTGAGTGTCCATCCCTGTGCAGCTCTCAGGCAATAGGACTTCTGTCTAGGCCATGAGAACTTTGGGCATCCTGAAACTAGCCCGTATGCTCCTCAGGATGGGAAAAGAGAGGTGATAGGTTTCTCACTTCTGTGATCTTCACTCTGTCTCTCAAATTGTCACACCTCACTTCAGGACCCTCCTGGGTTTCATTAGCAATGGGGAAAGCCAGCCACCCAGGGATTAGTACAGGTTTGTTTGGGGTTGGCTCTTTTACAATTCCACTTTCACAGGGCAATAGCCTGAGGTCAACTCTTCAGTGAGTGCTGGAAAAAAGAAAATATGGTGCACTTTATGGCTTGTTTATCCATCTGCATCTTCCCTGGTGCACGTTCCTGGAGTCTCTCCTCTCCTGGGTTATGACCTTTCAGGGGTTTGCAGCTTGTTCAAAGCTACTCTTCAGTGACAGTTTAAGGACTAGGAGAGGTAGCCACTAAAAATAACAGCTTGTGCACTAATTCATTCCTGCCCCATCCCTATATAGTATCTTCCTCTGTTTTCACCAGCCTTATATACAGATGTGCATGATGTAAGCAGAGAACTTATATATAGCAAGTCCTCACCTTCCAGAAGTAAGAATCTGGGGACATGCTTTTAGAAAACTCTTGTTTATCAGAATTCCATGAGCTTTCCTATTCAGGCCTCTTGGATTTATATTTCCAAAGTTCATGATGAGACAGATGTTCTATTAAAGGGAAGATGTACCAGAAATAAAATTCTAAGAGTGAGCTTCACACTTCACAACTTGCTCTTTTTGCTTCTTGAAAAACAGTTTTTATAAAAAGATGCTTAAAATGAAAAAGAAATAAGGTGACAGATTGAATTAACCAAAGAGCTAAGAACTTATTTCAAAGCTGTCCTGTGGTCAACGTTGCGTTCTTGAGTTGTACTCATAAGATATTCCAAGGCCACACTGCTTTCCACATTGTGTATTATCTATCAAATATTAATATGTGAGACATTAAAAATGTACATGCCTCTTAAATTTGAAATTCTTCCTCTGAGAATTTATACTGCAGAAATACTGAAGACCTTTAGTTTCTGATAACATTTCAGTCTAAACAACCAAAACTCTCTCATTACAAAGTGGAAAAACTAGAGAAAATGTAAGATCCTTTCAGACACAGAGCTGAGCCTGCAGGAAAGTTAGCGAAGTCAGTTGGCTTAAAAAAAAATGAAGAGGAACCTTCAGTCTCAAACTGTAACAGCTCAGCTGAAACTCTGGAGGTTCTATGGGTGTTTTCTGGTCTCATAACTTAGAGGCTTGGGTTTTAACACCCATGTAGGGAACATAGATAAGGACTCTGGCCAGTGAGAGGTGAGAAGTTGAACTAGAACAATCCACCCAAAGTTGCAGAAGGGGAGGAGTGAGGGAGGATGGGGCAACTGGGTGACGGGCACTAAGGAGGGCACTTGGTGGGATGAGCACTGGGTGTTATATTACATGCTGGCAAATTGAATTTAAATAAAATATTTTTTAAAAAGTTATGGAAAGCTAGTCTAGTATTTGATTCCAAATATCACAAGTTGGTAAGTTTTCTAGTAATAAAACTGTCCATTAAAAAAAAAAAAAGAACAATTCATCCAAAAGTAGATAGAGATGACAATGACATTTTTCTTTCTAGGATCTAAATGGAGAAAATAAAAAAGGTCTACTCTAAGAATCCATAACCATAGATCTAATTTCATGGGTCTGGCATTCAGACTTACACTAGAATGTCTATAAATTAACATATAACATGTTCTGAGTTGATAATACCCATTGTGTGCTTGGCAGAAGGTATCAGAAAGTTTCTCTGAAGGGTTATAATCTTACACCAGGATTCCCAATGAGGTCCCACAGAAGATGAGCTCAGGAACTAAAATTGCAAAACTCATGGGAAAAGAAACCACTGTCAAGCAGAGTGCTGAAAGTTGTTATCAGAAACAATGACAGTAGACACAATAAACAGTTATGTTCAAATGATTAAAGAAAGACATTTTTAAAAAAATAATAGAAAATATCAGGAGGAGACAGATTTGGAAAATAGAACTTTTAGGAATGTCAAAATATGATCATTGAAAATAAAATCTCAATAGTAGGGTTAAATAGACGAAGTTTAAGAGAGAATTAGTAAACTTTCTTTAGAAAGAAAATTTTCTGGAATATAGTCTGAAGAGATTAAGAGATTAAAAACAATAAAAATCACATATATATATACGCATGTATATGTAAGAGAGTTTAACAGCAACTTAAGGATATCACAATGATTTAACAACAAGGATCAAAGTATTATTTACAAAATCTAAATGTTAGAAATAACATAACTGTCTAAATAGATTTAATTTTGATTCCTCATTTTTTAAAGATTTTTATCTATTTTAAGATTTATTTAAGTTTAATGAACTCAAGGTTAAATGATACTGAAAATGTATCTATTGATATTGGAAATATTTTTACATATATAAATATTTTTATAGATGTATAAATATTTTTATAAAACCAATTAAATATTTTAAACTTTTATTATATAATGCATAAGAAAATATCTGGATGAGTGTATTCCATTTTTCTCTGGGTAAAGATTCTAGCGTGTGTAGGGGATGGAAGAAGTGTGATCTTCCACAATTAGAAAATAAAACAAACTGAATTTGAAGGAAAAATACCAATATACTAGAATAGCCCATAACATTACTCTCTTGGGTTAACAATTCTTTTTTGTTTTCTGATTTGATTTGAAGTCCCTGCTGGCTAGGTGCCAGGCCCTAAAGATACTAGTCAAGACTGCTTACAGGTTTATGGCTCTTCATTCAGAGACAAAAGAGTGGAGATGTCTCCTGAGAGGCCTTATGATCCATGCAGAGTGAAACCAGGATCTCAGATATGGAATGTTCATAATTCAGAGTTAACATCTAGCCACCATGTCCCTTAATCTTCCACAGTCATCTACTTTGAGGAGCCTGCTACAAATTTTTCAAGACACTCTGCCAACTGCCCAGCAGCAAACATGGTAAGGATATTGACAAAACTGGACCCCACCTTGTTGTATAGGATGAATTTATTGATTTGCCCAACACCACTCCCCATCAAGTCTCCCAATGCTACAGAGTCTATACTCTGGGGGGACAGGATTGGCCATTCTCAATGTTCAGGGTAGAGACCCTGATCTTCTCATCTCTCAACAGGCTTTGGGTTGGGTTCCTCATCCTATTCTAAATCTTGGTTCCTGAGATTGACAGTAACTCACAAGGACCCAGACACTCACAAGAGAGAATCTAAGGAAAAAGTAATGATTTCAAGGGTGCACTCTGCCTTAAACTATAAGCTTCTGCTTTGGGAATCATACCATTAGATTGCAATAACATTATGTATCACAAGATACAAACACTGCCAATACACTCTCAGCACATTTCCAAACCAGGACAATCTTGTGCCTAATTACCCAATAATAACATCTTCATTTGGTTAAATTCCTTTAACCTACTAAGCCCTAGTCTAAGAATCTGACAAATATTGTGGCAGTACCTAGAGGGTGTTTGGAGGGATTTTTTCCCCAACTGATGGTATATTCTCAATCTTCTGCAAAGCCCTGTTTTCCCTTCCGTCTAGACTGCTGTCTGCTCTAAGTTCCCCCAATATAGAAATTCTAGAGCAGCCACTGAACATTTGTTAACTCATTTGTTTCTTAAATAATATTTGAGTCCAGCATCACTATTTCAATGTTGAAAATGAGGAAATAGAATAAGGGGAGCATGTAACTGGCCCATTGGCATAAGTCACGAAACCATGAGAGTCTATTCAGTCTTTTGAGTCCAAAGGCCAAGTTCTCTCTACTCTCCTAAACTCCCTCCCTACACCATCATTTGTTGAGCAATGGTGTGTCAGGCTCCGAACTAGATGTTAGGAAAGAAAGACAACCACTCTGTCCCTATCTGCAAGGTGTTCGTGTTCTGGCAAATGAACCCAATGGTCTGGCTAAATATAACAAATATTTACTGAAGGCCAGCTGAATTTGCAGTAATATTTAATAGAAAGAATCATGCCATCTTCAGGCTTATTTTAGTCTTTGCATTCTAGTACCTCTTTGTAGCAGATGCTCTACCTATGTCCTCTTGACCCACCCTGAAGGTTACCTGCAGTTTGGTGGACATTTTCCTGCACACTGACAACTTCCTACCACAACACTTGCCTCCCCCTTCCTAAGGGTTTTCTCTGCACCTAGTAGCCACCTGTCCACACAATGCAGGAGTTTCCAGGAGCAACCCTCCCCAGGGAATGATGGGAATTGACAAGTGAGCACTTCAACCTTTTTGAAGTTGGGGGGATAACTTGAAGTTATGTTCTATATAGTTTCTCAGTGTCCTCAGCAAGTTAGAGCTCCAGATGCCTATGGTGGTAACCTGCTCATCAATGAACACTTTATTGATTGTTTTTTCTTTCTTGTTTCCGTTCCCCACTCTCTCATTCTGCTTGTGGAATTACCTTCCAAATAAACTAACTACTGGCACCCAAATTCTTATACCTGGGTCTGCTATTGCATAAATCCAAGCAAAAAGATATCTCTTTCCTTTCCATCTACAAACATCTAACCTTGAGGCCTGTGGTCATTGGAGTCACAAGAACTTGCCCACCACACATTGTTATAACCTACTCCAAGAAACCAGACTCTGATATGTCTATAGGACCATCTTGCCAAAAAACAAAAAACAAAAACATCAGCTATGTAGACAGTGCCCAGTCTAGATCAGCTGAATTTCAGCTAATTCACAGACACATGAGTAACAAATAAATGCTTATCACTATAAACCACTAAGTTATCACACCAACAGAAGGGAAGAGCTATATGTTTTAAGATGGTAAGAACTAAAATGAAAGAAAAACAAAAGTTTGAGGAAGATTATTTTCCCTCAAATATGAAAGACTTAAGAAATAATATATAATGTTTTAACAGTAATAAGAGCCAGTAAGAATTTAAAATAAATTTAAAAATAAAAGACATGAGACAATAATTTCACATACAGAAGAATATTGACTTCAAATAGCAATAAAAAGAAATATAAAATAAATCCATAGTAAAGTGCCATTTCCAATTTTCTATCTATTAAATATGTGAATGACAGAAACTGAGTTTTGGAAAAACTAGTCCAGTGCTCTTAAAATAGTGTCCAAGCACTGTGCAATGATCTCTAGGGCTCATCTCCAGTATCATCTCCACCTCTCTAGCCTTTCAGTTCCACTTCCATATTTCTTTTTTTTTAAAGATTTATTTATTTAAAAGAGAGAGAGAGAGAACAAGCAGGAAAGGCAGAGGGAGAGAGAATATCAAAGACTCCATGTTGGGACCCAGGGCTCAGAGCCTGACACCAGTCTCGATCTCATGACCTGAGCCAAAACCAAGAGTCAGACGCTTAACTGACTGCACCCCCCAGGCTCCACTCCCATATTTCTTAAGTGTTCTTAGAATCTTCCTGCCCCAGACACTTCCCATCCATTGTTCCTGCCACCTGGGAGTTTTCATTCCCTCTCCTCCTCACCCTCACTCCTCAGCTTTTCACTGCTCTTTCTGTCAGTTGACATAATTTTACTAAGGATTGACAGAACTATTCACATTGTTTAAGTTATTTTCTCTCTCTTTACTAATTTTTGTTTTGAACACATCTACTTGATTTCATGCAAGGCAAGTGTATCAAATTCAAATCCACTTCTTTCTAATGGAATCCCTTCTAAAATGTAAATATAGAGTAATTCTTCATTGACCACCTGATATGGGTATTACATTACTTTTTCACAGCTTATTGCCTCATAAAATAATGGCAATTGTATTTCAAGGTAGCTATAAATGTACTCATTTTTACAGGTAAAGAAAGAGAGACCCAAAAGAGAAGGGGACTTCAGGTTCAGCTCTGATATGTAAAGAGCTTGAAAGTGTCACTCCTTTCCTTATAGCAAGAAATGACAGAACAAACTGAAAATCAATGACCTTTTTGGACTCATCAGAGAACAGAGACATGCAAACAGAGACAGAGCCATCCAAAAGTGACGGTCATGATTTGATTACCTGGAACAGAAGCTACTAGATCCATAAAGTAATAGGGACATTCAAAGGTAATTCTGATGAATTTCTGGAGGCTAAGTATGAACTAGCTTGAGAGTCAGAAACTCCTTAGGGCCTTGGAATTGAAAGGGAGAAGAGCAAACTCTCACAGGGTTTACCTCCAGGGAAGATAAGCTTAAGCTATCTTCAAGCTATAGAAACTTCCTGGATAGAATATCCGAGAACTGTAGGACAACTTTGAGAAATATAACACCCAAGTAACTGGAACGTCCGAAAAAGAAAGAAATGATGAAGCAGAAGAAATATTTGAAACAATAATGGCTGAGACTTTTCCAAATCTAATAATGGGTACTAAAATATCACAGATCAGGGAAGCTCAGAGTACCCTAGAAGGATAGATACAAAAACAAGCAAACAAAAACAAAAAACTTAGACATTTCATACCCAAACTGCAGAAAAAGATGAAAAGAAAATCTTGAAAGAAGCCACAGGTAAATAACACCTTTCCTAGAAAACAAGAATAAGGATTACAGTGGACTTCTCATCAGTAACTGTCAGCAAAAGGAGAATGAAGTGAAATATTTGAAGTCTTTTTTTTTTTTTTTTTAGATTTTATTTATGGATTCATGAGAAATACAGAAAGAGAGGCAGAGACATAGGCAGAATGAGAAGCAGGCTCCCTGTGGGGAACCCGATATGGGACTCCATCCTGGGACTCTGGGATCACACTCTGATCCAAAGGGGCAGATGCTCAACCACTGAGCAACCCAGGCGTCCCAATATTTGAAATCTTGAAGAAAAAAATCATCAACCTAGAATTCTATATCCAGTAAAATAATCCTTCAAAATTGAAAGAGAGGGGTGCCTGGCTGGCTCAGTCAAGATCAAGTATGCAACTCTTGATCTTGAGGTTGGGAGTGCGAGCCCCACATTGGGTGTAGAGATTACTTAAAAATAAAAACTTTTTTAAAAATTGAGGGAGAAATAAAGACTTTCTCTGACAAACAACTGAGGGAATTCATCATAAGTAGACTTGCTCTGCAAGAAAAGTGTTAAAAGATGTTCTTTAGGCAGAAGAAAATATAGGTCAGAAAACCTTAGATCTACATAAAGAGCAAAAAAAGTGTCAGAGAAAGAATAAGTGGAGGTAAAATAAAATATTTTATTCTTATTATTCAGAGCTTAAATGACAATTTGAAAAGTAATAATTAACAATATATTGCAGTGAGTAAATACATGTATACATGAAAAAAGAACATTAATGTCACAAAGGATAGGAAAGATGAATTGGGAGTATTTTGCCAAAAGGTACTTAGATCTCATGTATCATCTCATTATTTGAGGATGGACCTAGAATCACTTTTTTTTAAAGATTTTATTTATTTATTTGAGAGAGAGAGAAAAATGATGAGCCAGGAGAGGGGCATAGGAAGAAGGACAGGCAGATTAATTATAATCTAAATATATCAAAAAATCACTTTAAATATGAATGGCCTAAATACACCAATTAGGAGAGTAACTGCCTGAGTAAATGAAAAATCAAAGAGTTGGTTAGTGGGAGGAACCCAGATATGCTCCTCAAATTACCTGAAATTATAATAGAGGCTCTTGTTGCTTTACCAGAGCAGGTCAGTGTTTCTTTTATTATATAATTTTTTAAAAAACAGACTCAGTCAGCCACTGACATGTTTAACATATGAATATCTCCTGAATTAAGTTACAACCATTGAAACCTAAAAGAACACATAAAGCAAAAATCTAAAATAACCTTAGATATTCACAAAGTTGTTAAGGCGGTTGCATATACCAATTAGGAAAGGTCAGAGACAGCGTTGAGAGCATGAGTTCCATTGCTCAGCAGAGCCAGCCAGACTATTTCTGCCTTTTCACTCCACTACCCCTGGCTTTATGTCTGTCTCCTCATTATCTCAAAATGGCTACAATAGTTCTAGACTTCATACCAACATTCAAGACAGGGAAAGAAGGAAAAATGTATGTATCTTTTTCTGCAGTTTGGGTATGATATGTCCCATTTTATCAGGAAAACAAATTCTTTCCCTGAAATTCCCCCAGAAGACCACCTGTCTGCGTCCTATTGTTTGGAACTACATCACAAAGCCATCTGTAGCTGCAACAAGACAGGGCTAACAAAATGAGTATTTCACTTTTCTAATCTATGTAAGTAAGATAGGTGAGGGAAAAGAAAGTAGACAAACCCCTAGAGTGGCTATATAGTTGCACATTCCTCTGGAAAAGAGAAAATCTGATTTTCCAGGTATCACTAGTTTTACTTATTCTTCCTTTGTTGTCTGAACTTATAATTTCTCAAAAAACTGTTTTCATAGAATATTCTCTATTTTAGCCAAAAGTCCACTTAAAACTGAAACAAGTCTTTCTTCTTCTACTTAACATTTTTGGGGGGGTTAGTAGACATAGAGCTAGTCTCCAAGCTATAACAGGGACTGTATTTATGCTTCCATGGATTATGACACTTCAAATGAAAAGTTAGAACTTATGTGAACATGCTATGCAGATGACATATAAAATCCCTCTAGATTTTGCTTATAGGAGGTTTATGTTATTTCATTCTAGGAGGACGTGAGGTGTTTAGAGGACCAAGTCAGGAGTCAGAGAAAACGTTCTCAACTCTAAGGGTTTGAAAATCCAACCCCAGATGGTTTTCATAAGCAATAAAAGGGGCTTCTCAGCTTCAGCAGGGTTTTATCATTGGGTCAGGAATATCACTGAGGACCTTGTTTTTGTTTTTCTTGGGGGGGGCGGGTTGTGTGTGTTTTCTTAATCTGTCTTCTCTGCCATCGGTGACATTGGCTTCTCCCTAAGGCTGGATAATCTCATGCTCACATGATGGCTACCAACAACTACAGGACTACCTATTACTGGCTCATACACGTGTAAAATGAAAGAGATAAAAATATATCTTTCTCTTACCCCAGTCATTTAGTTTGCAACAGTCCTTCACTGGACTCTCACTGAACTGCACTAATTATTGCCTCATTAAGAACACAAAGATCTGATTGGCCAATCAAGGCCCCTCCCTACAGGTGGGGATTTTTTTCTCCCATCTCCTGCAAAGCGCCAAGTGCATAGTTGCCTGGGGGAGAGACAATGGATGAGGGTGCTGGGGAGGCAACCATAATTTCCACAAAAGCCAGATTCTTGCATTCTTCCTTTACCATCTGAGAGCAGAGGTCCCCATGAATCCATCCTCTCCAACATATGAGTAGTAAACCCTTCTCAACCCACCCTTCAGGGGTCCCATGAGGACTGAATAAGATAGCATAAATGAAGATGCTTTGAAAACTGTAAAGTGCTCAGTGATATAAGGTCCATTTAAATTATTAAGTGCTGAAGGTAAACTTCTGGATGAATTTCCATGATACACACAGGGCAGCTGCTGTCAGTGATATACCTGGTTCACTTGGCCTTTTCCAGCTTCCTACTGCTGATACCCACATCTTTTTGCTGAGGTTTTTCTCTGGGCACTGGAGCCCTCTCTGCACTTGTGGGAGGTAGGTCACAAATGCTAAGGGATTTAATATCTTTCTACCCTGCCCCGGAGCAGCGTAGCCTGTGACAGACAGAGTTGGGAAATAAATATATTAGCCCTGAAGTGAAATACTTCTGGAACATATTCTACAAGAATCCCAGAGTGGTGAAGCTTGAGTAGGCTCCAGCTTTCCACCATGGTGACTGGCCTCTTAAAGCATCTTCCATGGGCTTCCTTCCTTACCAATCTCATTCCCCTTGCCTACCCCTGAGTCCTGAATTGCCCCTCAAATAAACCTCTTATACTCGTATCCTGCTCTTAGGGTCAGTTCTGGAGGAATCCAAATGAAGACATAAATCAAACTAATATGCAAATATGAGAATGCTTATTTGACATGAAAATTATGTTTCAGACCTTTTATTTTAAAATACATTCAGTGATTCTTTTTAGGTGATTTCTGTGTGAGTTCTCATTTTCTATGTATAGCATACCTTTGTTTCTAATTAATTCATTATGTTGCCAGGCTAACAGAGGGGTCAAACACAGCCTGCCTCCAGAGAAAGATAAAACACAAGCAATGGTACACAGATGTATTTTTCACAAAGTCCTGTCCTGAAGATAGATAATGCTATTAGAACCTAGAATCTATAATTAGTATATTTATCAGTAAAATACACACTAGACTGTGATGAATTTGCATGTTTGAAGACAGAAGAAAAAAAATACATTCAAGATGACTTCACTTAGCCATTATTTTTTAAAAAGTTCTGTTTTACCCAGAGTTCATTTCTATTACAACCAAGTAATTAAACTGAACCAAACAGGTCATTTTGTTTCAGCTCATAAGAAATGATGGCCTGTTGGGTTATATGAGCATTTTGAATGGATAATTTGGTTTTGACCATTTAGCAGGGCTGGATATGAGTATTATAAATGGAATGTTAAGTTACATTTGTTTTCTAATTTTACAATTGAAATCACACTTGGTTAAAAACCTGCCTCAGCGCCTTTGCACTTAGTGATCCGTCTGTCTAGAATGCAAATCTCTGTGTGCCTGTTGTTTCTCACTATTCTGGTGGTGGAAAGTCCTTCTTCATCCACTATCTCAAACTGTGCTGAGCTGTCTAATACTGTAGTCACTAGCCATACGTGGATGTTGAGCACTTCAGAGGTACCCTGAAAAAATAAATATAAATATATGTATTCACATATATGTAGAATATATACTAGATTTTAAAGACTTAGCATTGGAAAAAAAGAATGTAAAACGTATCATTAATAATTTTTCTATTGATTACATGTTGAAATTTTATTTTGGATATATTGAGTTAAAAACATATTATTAAAATTATGCCCTTTTTAAAAACCTCTCTTAATGTGATTATAAGAAAATTTAAAATGACACAGGTGGCTCATATTTTGGCTTATGTGGTATTTCTATTGTTCAGTGTTGATCTAGAGTAATGCCCACACCACCCTCAGCATTCTGCTGTCTTGTCGTCAGAGCACTTTATCACTCTTACAAAAGTAAATTCTAAACTATTTACTGAGTACTGGAATTGCACAAGTAAATTCTAAAGTGGTTACTTGTATACTGTAAGACCCAAGAATCTTGTCAGCCATTCTTACTCTAAACCCGTCTCTAGCACATGGTAGAGTTGAAAACATACTTTATGAGATTAATAGATGGAAGAATAAAAGAATGAATGAGCTCTGTTTCCCAAAAGGCTTACCCTGTCAACTGCAACTCAACCTCATTGAGTATTCACCAGGTTAGTGAGCTGGACTAGGTCCCCCTAGAGGGAGAGAAGGAGTAGTCACACAAAAGAAACAACTTGCTCACTGGCCATTTCTTAATTGTATTTTGTGGTTCTCTTTAGGAAATCATAACCAGAAACGAAAGACAATTTGGTTCATCTGGTAAGAATGACCAACACACCTAAGACAGAGCTAGCTGACCAGAGGCTTTGCCAGTTATTAGGCAGCTAATGACTCAGTAACTAAGGCGATTGACTGGGGTCAAAAAGACTGTAACTGACCTTCTGCTTACTGAACAATCATTACAACAATCAAGAAATTGGAGGTACTTCGTTGGGCTAGAAGTCACCACTAATTGCTGGCCTCTGAGTCTCATAACTGCCATCAAATGGCTAACAGTGACATAATTAAACTTCATAGTTGACAACCCCATTAAGATGAATGGGAAAGTTCACACTCCACTCACTACTATTATTCTTAGATTTGCCTGTCTGAATACTCAAAGACTTTGTCCAGACCAAGTCAAAATGTACTTACACTTCACTCACTGAATTGGCTCAATCCTGTATAGAACATCAAGAGTCTGGGCTTAAGCAATCATGGCGCTCTATAAGTTATGTGAAAAATTGTACATTTCTCCCCTTATTATTTTAGAAGAGAGTTCTATATTCAAAGAATGGAGGAAGAATGTCGTTTTCAACTCACGTCCAGAGCCTAGGGTTTAAGGTGTATCCTGGCCAATGATTTAGAAAGGTTTAAAACAAATTTTTAACCCCTTTCTGTTCCTATTCCCTGATTTTGGATATGCTCCCTGCAAAATTATTTAGTTTCCATGAAAAAAAGAGAAGCACTTCATTTTTGCACACATACTATTTTATAATTATGCCTTTCCTAAGACATAAATTACTTCAAAAAATTAAAAACTGATCATCTTCCATGAATATATAAATAAAAAAGCCTTCCTGGGATTCTCTACTAGTCTTTGTCAAATGCCTGGAAAATTTGAGCCTACTTAATATTTCAATATTCTTTCCAGATGTCACAAATGTTCAGTTATTTGGAAATGCCTGGATTATTAACTAAATTTTTCAGTTTTAATAAATTATCATTATTATGAGGACATGACCTGATAAAAGGCAATCTGTCTCTCTACCTCATATCTACATGCCTGTTAGTTGGCCCCACTGTCTCCATTCATCATTTTTTTAACCATTAATTCTCACCTAATCCCACAAACACACTTACTCAATTTCATCCTTGTTCTCGTTCTTTCCTTCCATTGGAATGTCTTCCTTTTCCCACTTGTTTCTCCAAGCCCTTGCTGCCATTGGATCCCTGTTCAATGCCTTCCTCTTCCTTGAAACTTGAGCATAGTAATTGACTTCTATTTGAATAACCAACAGCATGCATAGTTTATTTCACTTCTTTCCTGTCTTTCATCCTTCCTTTCTTCCACCCATCTCCTTTCATGCATTTAAAAAAATATCTATTAAGGGTGCCTGGGTAGCTCAGTTGGTCAAGACTCCTATTCTTGATTTCAGCTCAAGTCATGATCTCAGGGTCCCTACCAGGGTTTCCGTTCTCAGCACAGAGTCTGTTTGAGATTCTCTCCCTCATTTTTTTAAACTCCTCTGTCAAATAAATAAATAAATCTTTAAAAAAAAACTCACACACACACATATTACTCTTCAACTATGCACCAAGATCCAAACAATAAGTAAAACAGACCTGTCTCCTGCCCTCATGAAGTTCCTATTAGGAGAAGAGACCAATATAAATCAGTTTATCGGGATCCCTGGGTGGCGCAGTGGTTTGGCGCCTGCCTTTGGCTCAGGGCGCGATCCTGGAGACCCGGGATCGAATCCCACGTCAGGCTCCCGGTGCATGGAGCCTGCTTCTCTCTCTGCCTGTGTCTCTGCCTCTCTCTCTCTCTCTCTCTGAGTGTGACTATCGTAAATAAATAAATTTTTAAAAAAAATGTTTATAAATCAGTTTATCTTGTCTCCATATATATCTCACAACCCCCTTGAAGGCAGGAACCACTTTTCATGTTGTAAGGCAAAGAAGATTTCCAGGAATGCCTCTTGATTGACTGCTATCCTCTAAGTGATTTTGGTATTTATGTTCATAATTGACTTGGTGTATTTGCTTCTAGGACTCTAACTCAGGTTTTCAGTGAATAGTTGCCCACCATCCCCCAGTCAGGGTCTTAAACCTTTGGGGTGGAGGGTTGTATACAAAGGAAGTGAAGGGAGTGGACCTTATCTTAAAGAAGCTGCCAAGATGGTGCCCATATCTAGAGATTTGTAAGTCAAGACATAACTTACACTTCAGTTTCAGTGATTCTTCCTCTTCAGAGGGTGGCCGCTGCTATAGATTAACTCTTTCAACCAATAGTGTTGACCTCACTCCTTCTGCACAGACCAGTCCTGAGGCCTGATGTAGGAACTCTTACTTGGGTAGCTTTATCCAGCTATGATAAAACCTAATTAACAAGCATGTGAAAAAATAAAAAAATAAAAAAAATTAAAAAATTAAAAAAAAAAAACAAGCATGTGAATTTATCCTTAAAAGATCATTTCATACTAAAGTTTCTCTCTTGAAAATGATTCCAAATGAGATAAAGTAGCAAGTTTCTCCTAGTATATATAAATGTGAGTTGACTTCCTGGAACTCAAATAATAGATCATTTTAAAATAAGGTCCCAAAAGGCACAGGGGCAACTTTATTGACTTTTTGCATCTACTTCCTTCATAATCTCTGAAATCAAGCCAACAGAGACAATCTGAGACTTAAACCATAAAAAGAAATAAAAAGTAAGTTAAGAAAAAAAAAAGTAAGTTAAGATTGTCAATGCCGAATATCATTTGTGCAATGGTTTTTGTTGGGTAAATAGGTCTCCCTTGGAACACTGTCAGTTGTGTATTTGCCACTTGAAGATGCATCTGTTCCTTTAAGCTGTAATCTTCCTGGAGCAGAGACCTATTGAGAATGTCTTTGTATTACTGCAATTAGCACTAGATTTTATGTTCCTAGAAGTTGGTCAGCCCCAAGACTAAATAATAAACCTCAACATCATGAGAACCATCACTATAAACTCTAAGTTACCTTCTAGTAAAAACTTGTCTCTCCATCTCTCTCTCTCTCTCTCTCTCTCCCTCTCCCTTTCTCTCTGAGGCTCTTTGGATCTCACTTCCCAACCAAGGGAACAGTAGGAATGCAGTGTATGAGGCTGGAGAAAAGCACTGTATTTAGAATGTGTTTTGCTTATTTTACCATAAACCCACTTGACTTAATTCATCTACATGCAATGCTGTATGTACTTGAGAGAAGAAAGAAAAGAAAGAGGAAGAAAGAAAGAAAGAAAGAAAGAAAGAAAGAAAGAAAGAAAGAAAGAAAGAAAGAAAGGGGAAGGAAAGGCCCTGAAAATACCACAGAAGGAAAATGACATTTGAGTTAAATTTCCACCTTCTCTGGATTTTGTTACCAAGAGCAGCTCCCCACCCCCCAGTGAGCGGGAGGGGTTAGCAGCCAGCTTCATTAGCCATAATAATAATTACACACACTTTCAAAGAGGCTTTTATCCCCAAGGCTTGAAGTGCTCTATAAACATTAATTAATTTAAGCTCTGGGTAGTCCAGTGCCATTATGTCTTTTGTAAAGAAGCGTAAACAGAAGTGCGGGAAGTTAAGTGGTTTCCACTAGGCTCTGTTCAGCCAGTCACTCCGTGGCTATGAACAAAATAGGGCCTGAATGACAGCTTCCAATGCCAGGCACCCGCCCTGGGCAGGGGTGGCGGTGGAGGGGGGGGCATGCTGGGAGGGAGAGAAGGAAGGGGGGATTCTGCAAAGTAGGGGGGGGAATAAGAAATGGCTACATTTCAACCAAAGTAACAGGCAAACAGCAGCACAGATGGTAAAACAGACCTCAGCTGGGAGAAGTCAACTGCGTCCCCCATCAGTTTTTTTCAAGGCAGGGCTTCTTAAGCTTTAACTGGAAACCACTCGCCTGGGCACCTTGCTAAACTCTGGGTCCCAATTCAGCAGGGCCCTGGTGAGGTCTGAGGTCTTATTTCTCAACAAGTTCTCAGGTGATGCTGAAGGATGCTGCTGGCCATGGATCACATTGTGTGATAATTGCCTGTCATTTTTTATTGTGGATCTTTATCCGGTTCTGTACTACTTGTTTTTCAATGCCTGCATCTTATCTTTTATTTTTTCCTTTTAAAATTGTGGTCTGATATTTATAGGGGGAAACACACAGGCCATAAGTGCTCAGTTCTATGAATTCTAGCGAATGCATGTGCCTAGGTAATCCACACCCCTATCAAGATAGAGAGAACATCGCCATCACCCCCAGAAAGTTCAGGGCCCTCATTTTGTGTAGCTAGGTTATAAGATATATCTACAAGGTCACAATAAAAAAACAATATCTTCATTAACTTTGGAAATGAGTGGCACATGACTTTCTTTAACCTTTTAAGTTAAGAAAACGGAGTCATCATCAGCCCCACTCATTTCACGGTGACCTACTTTGGAATTTGGAGGCAAAGTTGCAAACACATTATGCTGCAAACATCAGGCTGGAATCTAGGTCACCTGCCCTTTGATCCCATCGTAGAAAGACTGCCAATCCTTTGAGCAGGTCTGCCTAGGCTCTTCCTATAAAATGCACAAAGGAATTTCACCTCATGATATTTATTATTCAATATTAGTACTTTTAGTGTTTCTCAGCCTTTCCTTAAAGAGGAAACACAGAGTTTGTAAAGACTTTTTTTTAAAGAGGAAGCACTAGGCGAAGACAAATTTGCACTGTTTGAGCAAGGGAGAGAGCATGGTTAAGCTGATAAGAAACAAACCATGGGATTGCGTTTAAACAATTTTAAACCACAAAGACGAAAAGGAAGACTTTTAATCAGTCATTCAAAGTTCTTTTTTTTTCCCCACATGAAGATAAACATCTGGACATTTGGAAACATTTGGGTAATTAACTCTTTTTTTTTTCAATTTTTCATCATAAACTAATTGAGCAACTTTTACTGAGGGCAGGGTTATCTATAAAGCATGCTGTTAGGCTCCTGGGGGAAATGGAGTTGTATGGAATCTGGAAAAGTTTATAGTCTGCTTTACAATCACATTCAGCAAGGTAAGAGCCTTTCAGAAAGCACAAGAGAGAAGGAGGGAGGTTGAATAAAGGGCACAACCATCTGGGAAGACCATAGGAAAGCTCATGGGGGAGTAGCCTTCAGGATGAGACCTCAAGGACAACAGGTGGCAGAGGGAAAGCAGGTATGCCAGGCAAAAATGAGCAGACCAGTTAAAGGCATAAAAGTGGGAAGAAATACATGAGAGTGTCATGAAACAAATTTTTGTTATCCCGTCAAAAGAGAAAAAAAGCAAAATGAGTGCTAATTTTCATTTGAAACTGGTAGTTATAGCAAAACGTAAACTCTGTGCTTAAAGATTATCTTCATGCGTCTTTCCATTCAGTAAATGTTACTGAGCATCCACTGTGTATCAAGCACTGTGCTAGGCTTTGGGTATGCTCTGATGAAACAAGACAGCTTGTTTCCAGGCCCTGAGCTCTTGAAGCTTACTATCTAGTTAGGGAACCAGACAAAAGACGAGCCAGTAAACAAAGAGTACATGTCTACAAATAATGAAAAATGCAATAAATGAAAGAGACACAGACCTATAGTAGGGACAAATATAAGAGGAGGGACCTATTTTATCTGGTATAACCAAAGATGACCTGAGGAAATCACACTTCAGCTCAAATCTGAAGGAGTAAAAGCAGCGAGGCTTTGAGGAACAGGGAAGTACAGGGATGGTCCAGACAACAGAGCTTTTGTGCAAAAACCCTGACACAGAAAAAAATGGACGTGTTCCAGGCACTGTCAGAGGAACAATAAGATAAAGTAGAGCAAACAGGCAAAGACCAGATCTCGTAGAGTCTTATGGGCCGTGGCAAAGAATTTGCATCTTACTCTAAGTGCGATATACAATCCAGGATAGGTTCCAAGGTGAGAGTGACACGACCTGATTTGCATATCTCAAAGATTATTACTATGACTAAATCCTAGAGATCTACTATAGAGCATAGTGCCTATAATTAATAATATTATATTGTAGACCTTAAAATTTGCTCAAGGCTAGATCACAAGAGTGTTCTTATCACAAAAATGATAATAATCCTAACAATAATAAAGAGAACAGGAAGAAACTTCTGGAAGTGACAGGTATGTTTATGGCATAGATTATGCTAACATATAGTTATCTCCAAACCCATCAGGTTGCATACATAAAATATATACAGCTTTTTGCATGTCAATCATACCTCAGTAAAGTGATTTTTTTTAATTGAAAAATATAAAGTTAATATATTCTGAAGTAAAAAAGAAAAAATCATCCCTATTGCTGTGCGGAGAAAGGGATTGAAAGACAAGAGTGAAAATGAGAAGGTCAAGGCTGTTGGAAAGGTCTTGTTGGGCCCTGAAGGAGGCTTGGCCAAGCAGCTGGATCTGGGGGTGACAGCTTGGTGAACTTCAAATGTATTTTGTGGGTAGAGAACCATTATTATCATAAAATGCTACTCATATGCTACCAAAAGTTAACTATCTAAATTATTTATGTGCAAAAAAAGACAATGAGAAGAGGGAATATGTGCTAATTTTCATTCTGAGCAATCAGAAATCTCACAAATATGGGTTCAGTTTTTCCTGATGTAATGACCTGAGGAAACTTAAACATGAAGAAAAATTGGGGATGCAGCAGTAAAAAATTGTACAGTTTTGGTAAATAATAAACTTGTTGAAGACATCCATCCCTCCTAAATCTCTGCCACCCCTACCCTCACCTCCAGGCTGAGCAGTCAGAGTCGTGCTGATAAATATTTAGTAGCTTGGGTGGGGGGACTTGGGGAGTGGAGGAGCACTGATTAGTAGCATTTGCTGGTTTCTATGGTATAGATATTCACTCTGCAGCCAATTTTAATCTACCAACATCAAGTAACATCATTGAACACAGAGCTGGGAGGAGAGGTGTAAGAGCACACCATTATACAGTTTTCCCACCATATATCTATGAAAGATACACATAAATTCAAGAGCAAGGGTCATCATAAAATAGAAAATAATGAGGAAATGTTAAGTTTTGAGTATTATCTTGCTTTTAGAATAATTTATTTAATTGCACATTTATGTAATTTAATTCTTAATAACAGTCATGTTTAAAAGCAGCTCACAAAATTCCTGGAAATTTAACATCCGGCTCTTACAAGTCAATCGGTCTTTCTCTAGCACACCACGAATGGTTCACTGTAGCATAGGCTAAGTGCTGACAATGGGAGTTGAAGGAGCTTCAACGACCTCCCCGAGCTAAAGAAAATGTCTGTCCTATTGCTCAGATTCTAGAAAAGGTCTACCTTACCAGAATACTCATTAATAAGTAGTTGCTAAGCATTAGCTACATGCTCAGTAATTGAGTGCTAGGAGCTGGGGAACATGTCCTGAGAGTGACTGTGTGCCAGTCACTGTCCTAGATTCTTTATTAACTGAATTAACAACAAAAGCAACAACCCTACACGTAGATACTATCATTAGCCGTGTTTTATGAGAAATATTGAAGCACAGAGTGGGCAGGTTGACAATACAATGATTTGAACCCTTTCTCTACAGTGAAAGATAAATATAGAAAAATGAAGTAAAATCTCTCCTTCAGCAATTTCAGGAAGATCCATGTGAATATGTATCTTCTTTCATCTATAAATACTCATCTTAATGTCCACAGATGAAACTTTCATATATTGTTCAGAAACTGAAGTGTCTTTTGCATTTTTAACTGCCTCAGTGCTCTTGAGATAAGGGGCCATTTTAATAAAATGTGCCTTTTGAGATTAAAAAAAAGAGAATTAAGTTAAATGATAATGTAAAAAAAAAACACAATTATTTGGCTCAGTTAACATGTCAATACTTGCATTTTTGATGAGCAGTGATTTATCATACATTTTTATAACCATTGACTATTTCTCTTCATGCCCCAGCTTGTAGAGATTTAAATTATAAAAATAGTTTATATGCCTATAAAAAACATGAGTTCTATTAGACAGAAAACGAAGAAAGTAATTTGTACTATCAAATCATCTCTTTCAACTTCTGAGTGGGGCTGGGGGCTGAGAGCTGGGGGCTTCAGACCAGGAAATGCAAAACCTGCAAGTGTAAGTTCACCCTTTAAAACAATTTCTGACCCAACTCTAAATCCATTCTGAAACCACAATAAGTGTGCTTCTTGGAGGGAAAAAAACCTGTTTATACAAGTGCTTGTCACATGGGTTCGCATCAGAAATAGCTTTGCAGAATCATTTCGCGTAAAACTTGTTAACACCGTAAGACTTCTCAGAATCCTCAGGAATATAATAACTCAAATAATATTATTCAAGCATCTCTACGTTTAAAGACAGACTTAATCAGTCTTCTGAGTACTGATTGGTTTTGGATTTCCATAGTTTTTATTTTAATTTTGAGACGCCTTAGTTCCAAGTCTCAAACAACCTAATTGCTCTCACAACAGAATTGCCCACCTTTGAAGGAAATGGGGTGACAGAGACTCCCCTCAGAGGGCTGAGTCCGTCTGCCTGTCTGAGCCACTTTTAGTCAAGTATGTTACATCTACAGCACACAATTTTCCCCGCCATTTCCAGGATCCCTTGTGGGAGTTTTCAAGGGCCCAGTTTGGCCACCTTTGTAATAGAATTCTTCCCCTGGGCATGGAAATATTGCTGGAGACTCTTTTAATAATTTTAACAGGGCTGTGGTACAAAAAGATGTTTATTCCACATGGGGCAAGGCACAGGGGGAAATGCCTGTTTAATCGTGGCTTATATTTTCTTCCCAGTCGACTTAACTCTACTCTGGATTTAGCATGAGGTAGCTGGCACTTTAAGGGGCTAATTAAGACAGACTAGGGCCCAAGGTGTCCGTTCAGAAAGCAGTGGAGGTACCTTCACCCCTCCAGGGCCACCTCCACCAGCCCTTTCCAACTGGAAGGAGGAACGGACAGATCATGATGAAGATGGAAAGCAGGGAGCAGGCATTGGCCACCATGCACAGAGACCCTGAACCCCACCAGGCCTGATCTCCCCTCCAAGAGGGAGCTCACAGGTGAACCTTCTTGAGCACCTATGCTGCCTCTTGCCAAAAAGCACCAATGCCTTGGTCCTTGTATTCTCTTGGGAAGGTCTGTAATTGAACTCCAGAAACAAATCTGGCTAGATGGCTCCTCTGCTTAAGACCCTTTGCTGGCCTCCCATCTTTCTGGGGACAAATTCAAACCTTGCTATAGAGATCTGACCTATACCTGCCTCTTTATGAGCCGCCCCTCATCCCAGACACACACACACCCTTCACCCCCTTCCTGCAGCCATACAAGCTTCATTTCTATGCCTTGGACATGCCTTCATTTCTGAGCCCTCACCTACCTCCAGGGATGTTTTAAGTGGTGAATCTTTTGCCTGAAATTCTGTTCTAGCATGTCCTTCCTGACATTCAGGTCTCTATTTCCAAGGCCTCCACCTCAAAGATGTCTTCCCTTAAGTTCTCTGCCATGTCATTCACGTAGGGGAGAGGAAGTGAGAACAAAAGATAAGGAGCCAAGAGAGGGGATGTAGGTGAGTGAGGAGGGGCTGAGTCTCTCTAAGCCCTGCTGAGAGACAGTGTAGAACAGGCTTCAAAGGAAGGAAATGGGAACATTTGCCCACCAACTCCTGTGTGTGCACCAGTAGAGGGCAGCTCAGGACATTCATCACAGCATGGGTGTGCTGGCAGGATGCACCCCTGTGGCCAGAGAATAGCCTCAAGCAGAGTCACAGGTAATCAAGGAGGGAAGTCCTTGGCATCTGTCAGTGGTGCCAAGGCGATATGGGATGTTGGCAATGTGGACTAATAACTATTTCATAATCCTGAGGGAACTAAATAGATGGACAGCCTTCCCGAAATATGGCTGGTCTGGGACGTGGGCATCTTGGTTTTGAGTCCCACCTCCTGTTTTAACTCACTGTGCACACATGAGTGGCACCTTATCTCTCTGGGGCTGTTTTTTTCTCTCTTTTTTTTTTTTTTTTTTTTTTTAAATAAGAGTTGGAAATGTGATGTTGGAAGGACTTCAGTTCTTGAGAGGTTAATCTCTCACAGCCAATTCCTTTTTTTTTTTTTATTTTTATTTATTTATGATAGTCACCCAGAGAGAGAGAGAGGCAGAGACATAGGCAGAGGGATAAGCAGGCTCCATGCAGCGAGCCTGACGTGGGATTCGACCCCGGGTCTCCAGGATCGCGCCCTGGGCCAAAGGCAGGCGCCAAACCGCTGCGCCACCCAGGGATCCCTCTGGGGCTGTTTTTTAACTGTAAAATGGGGATATGGATCATAACAGCATTTCCAAAGTATGGCATATGGATCATAGGTGGTACATAGGTAAGCTTAGGTAATAAATGGATAGATGTATTCTAATTTTTTAAAAGATTATGTATGTGTTTATTTATGAGAGACAGAGAGAGCCAGAGACATAGGCAGATGGAGAAGCAGGTTCTCTGCAGGGAGCCCAATGCGGAATTCAATCCCAGGACCCCGGATCACGACCTGAGCCAAAGGTAGATGCTCAACTACTAAGTCACCCAGGGGCCCAGGTATATTCTAATTTTAAGGACGATGTATTTTTTATTAGACAGGTAATTCTAATTGCTAAAAACAATATGTCCTGAATTCTCAGTAGCTTAACACAGTAAGCATTGATTTTTCACTCATGGACAGTCCAGTACAGGTTGATAGGGTGGTGGGGAGGGTGAAATCGGTGTGGGGATAGGCCTCTGATCTATAAGACAATTCAAAAATCAAGATTTCTTCCCTCAACTGACCCTGACATTTTTAAGAAAACTGGAGTCCCAGATTATGTTCTTTGCATCTAGCTGGTAGACAAAGAAAGAGAAGGGTGAGGTAGGCAGTACAGGAGATTTCAGGAACCAGGTCTAGAAATGAGTAAATCGTTACCACTGATTCTGACCATTCTTGATCTGACCATTCTTGACCAGAATGTGGTCACATGGTCCCACCTAGTTTGGAAAGATAATCTTTCTATGTGCCCAGGAAAATAGCAAATGAGGTTTGGTGATGCACACATAGAATGATCACTACTATAGTCTGTATGTACATACAAGTATAGATACAGAGATAGATATGAAAAATATAACAACACAGCAAACTTTGATTTCATGAATATTATTGCTTGGACATGGGTAGGTGGAAATATTTATCTAAATAATTGATTTGAAACTAAGTCAAAGAAAGTTTAAGTTAATAATAGTGAAGGAATTATGCAGATATGGCAAATCACAACTGTACAAATATAGGATACAAATGTCTCTGACTCTACAATTTTACAGAGAATTTGTTCAAGTTTTGTGTAGTTAAATGTGAACCTGAATCATAGATGATTCAGCTCATTTCACTGGCAATTTCAATAATCAGTTAACTAATTCTTCAATAATGCTGCAGATCACCCTAAAATCACAATCACCCAAAAACTCAGTAGCTTAAAATGGTAGTCATTTATTCACTTGTCTGCAGAGGAGGTTGGATGACCTAATTTGGGCCCAGTGAGCCTTGGCTGCAGGCTGCAGACTGAGTCCAGGTCTGCTCCATGTGTCTCTCACTTCCTCAGAACCATAGCTGCTCCAGGACACAGACACAAACCATGGGAAGAAACAGTATCTTGTAAGACCTAGCTTCAGAACTGACATAACATTGCTTCTACCTGCAGGCCATCAACCAAATCAAGTCAAATGGCTAAACCCAATATCAACGGGGTAGGAAAATACACTCCACTGAAGAACTGGGGAAAATAGTACGATCCGCCAAAGGGCCCCACAAAACATCCACAAGAGGAAATGAAAGATCTTGGGGAGAAAAGAATGGGGGGATGAGAATAAAATTCACACCCTGTTTACACAATTTTATTCATTACCCAAATTTAGTCTGGTATCAGTTCCTGTGACCCTGTTGTTTCTTACTACAGTTAATTGAATGCTGAACACTGAAAATATGAAGAGTCAAATTAGATCAAGTATAACGTGCCCCTTTCCTCTCCTCTTATAAGGAGCTAGCAAACAGCTTCCTCAAGGTCTCAGTGGGAGCCTGACTAAGAGTGGGGGAAAAAATTCATCATCTGGTGATGTCTTCATGGTTTTGGACAGTGCCAAGAAGGATCTTCAGATAGGCAACCCAGTATGGGTCTTTTTCTTTATGTGGCATCTCTATTAGAGAAAGACACACTCTACAATGGGCCTTTGCAGCTCTTCTCATCAGGCCCTGGAATCTATTTGCTCACATTCTGAATCTGGACTAGTCTTGTGATTTGCTTTGGATAACAGAATGTAGGAGATGTCATACAAGTTCCAAAGGTTAGCCCAAGAGCCTTGTAATCTTCCATTCTCTCTTGGACTCTGTCACCGTTATAAGACCAAGTGCCAGCAGGCCTTCTGGAGTATGAGATACCATGCAGAAGAGAGCTGTGCTGCCTCTGGAAGGCAACCCTGGAGGGGAGTGGTCCTCTCCCCACCTGGCACCTGACCTCCGATGCATGAGACTAGCCCAGATTAGCAAAACCACTTCAATCAATTCGTAGACTTATGAGGAAGAATAAATTGTTCTTTTAAGACACTGCATTTGGGGGTTGTTGGTAATGCAGCAGTATTTACCAATACAGATGGTGTGTACTCAGCCCCGTCTTTCCTCTCCCCAGGGCTTGATGTTGGGCTTGGCCATGGTGCTTTGGAAGTGGATGAGGGTTTAAATGTGCTTACATAGCAGGGCCAGAACTCTGTTGTTCCTTTGGTTTGAGTCCGGGAATGCAGGCATGGGGAGCAGACTTGAAACTGACTCAAAACCCATACTCTATCCTGGACCGGCCAAGATCAGGGAAACCACAGCTGACCTGCGGATTTGCAAGTGTAAGTTAAAAGGTTTGTTACTACACTCCACCGAAATTTTGGCATTTTTGTTTAGCAGCACTATCGCAGCAGAAACCTAATACGCAGAGTATTCGTATATAAAGTTCTTATACTTTAGGACACATATTACCTTACTCTATAAACTAGCACCATCTTTGAACACATAAAACAATTGCTCATTAATTATATCATAACTGGATCATACGAGGAAATTTTACAAGACAAAGAATCCTATTATGAATCCTTTTTGTAAGATGCAGTTCATGGAGCAACACCTTTAACTTACTGACTTTTGAATTTAGATTTTTTAAAGTTTATTTCTTTATTTTTTAGTAAGTCTACACCCAATGGGGAGGTTGAACTCATGACCCCAAGATCAAGAGTCACATGCTCTTCTGACTGAGCCAGTCAGATGCTCCTGAATTCAGATTTCTTGCATTCAATGCTATATTAAATTGAAATTTATATGAAGTCTAAAGTAGGGTTCTAGTTCTGATTCTGCCAACTGATTTACCATCCTTCAACAAATCTAAACACTACTAGCATTATCTGAAAACTGCTGCCCTTCATCTAGCTTATAAGAATGCTATAACAGAAAAGGAGATACAAAATTTTTTACAAAATAATATGCTATTTAGTTCAAAATAGGATTTTTTAAAACATATAAGGTTATACTGAGGAATTTATAAGAAATGTAGTCAAAACTTATCTTCAAAAAAAAAAACATCTTCAAAAATGTATCAGAATATTTTTATTCTTATTTTTGCTTATTGAGGTAAACTTATGAAGTGCACAAATCTGAGGCATACAGTTCTATTAATTTTTACATATTAATGTAGTATGTAATTCCCAGACTAAAATATACAGCACTTCTCATACTCTGGAGATCTCCTCGTGCTCCATCCCTGTCTATACTCCTCTGAGGGCACTACTCAGATCTCCCAGCACCTTAGATTAATTGTACCTTTTTTGAATTTCATATAAACGGTATCATAGAGAATGTGTTCTTTGGTATCTATTTTTTTCCATTAAACATTATGTCTGTGAAAATCATCTGTATTGTTCCACGCAGCAACCAGCCGTCAATTCTTTTTCATTGATGATTAGTATTCCATTATATGGCTATATCAAATATTACTTATCCATTCTAAAATTGAAAGACATTCATTTCCAGCTGGGAACTAGTAGGAATAAAGCTGCTATGAATACTCTCACAAATGTTTTTCTGTTGATATACCATTTATTTTGCTGACTGTATCTCTCTTAGAGATATTTTAAGTGATATTTTTGCAGCATAAGTATCCAAGAATAGAGGTTAGTTAAGTACACTATGAACTATTCATACAAGATAATACACTGCAGTCATTAAAAGTTTTCCTTTAGAAGAGTTTTAATGGCCATATGAAATAAGTTTCAATTATGTTCCAAAACTATATAAAAACATCTAATAGGTATATAGGCTATGTATATTTGCATGTGCATACGTGTGTATGAGTTTGATGTGTGTATGTGTGTGTATAAACAGGAAAGAACTATACCAGAGGCAAATAGTGATCATCTTTAGGTGATAGAAATATGTATAATCAATTTTCCTTTTTTATAATTTTCCACGTTGTCAACAGTGAAAATGCATTACTCTTATAATTATAAAAATGTTTAATAAAAAATTAAAAGTAACAAATCTGTTCATTAGTAAAATCTTATTTTTTTTAAGATTTTATTTATTTATTCATAAGAGACACAGAGAGAGAGGTAGAGACACAGGCAGAGGGAGAAGCAGGCTCCATGCAGGGAGCCCAATGTGGGACTCCGGGTCTCCAGGATCACACCCTGGTCTGAAGGCAGCACTAAACCGCTGAGCCATCCGGGCTGCCCAGTAAAATCTTATATTACAAAACTTACATTTTTGCAATGCTTTTTAAAAATGTATATTTACTTAACCTAAATGATATATAAAATCTTACCCCTTATCACATCAGCTAATGAGTCAGGATTGATATGGTCAGGCCAAGCCAACATCCTCCTGCATGTTCTGCCTGGATTATTCAATGAATTCAGTTTCTCATTAATATTATTATCCAGTTGTACATTAGCCAGAAAAAGTAACCGTTTTAACACAAAGAAAGAAAGAAGAGCAAGGAGAAAGGAGATATCTTAATGCTTCATTGATATAAAAGTACCAGATGAATCTCAGTAAATAAATCATCACAGGGGCACCTGGGTGGCTCAGTGGTTGAGCTTCTGGCTTTGGCTCAGGTTGTGATCCCAGGGTCCTGGGATCAAGTTCTGCATCAGGCTCCCCGCTGGGAGGCTGCTTTTCCCTCTATGTCTCTGACTCTCTGTGTATCTCACAAATAAATAAATAAAATCAATAAAAAATAAATAAATCATTACAAAGTGCCTAAAAATTAATATTTATTTTTAACCTGTTGTAATTGTGTGTTATCTGGCAGAAATGACCTCTCATAATGACATATAGGTTCACTATATTTTGCAATAACACCCAATATTTCCTATTTATCATTCAACTTATAGTAAATAATTTTCCTTTTTTTAAAATTTATTTATTTATTTTTTATTGGAGTTCAATTTGCCAACATATAGCATAACACCCATGCTCATCCCATCAAGTGCCCCCCTCAGTGCCGGTCACCCCTACCCCCCACCCACCTCCCTTTCTACCACCCCTTTTCGTTTTCCAGAGTTAGGAGTCTCTCATGTTCTGTCTCCCTCTCTGATATTTCCCACTCGTTTTCTCTACTTTCCCCTTTATTCCCTTTCACTATTTTTTATATTCCCCAAATGAATAAGACCATAAAATGTTTGTCCTTCTCTGATTGACTTATTTTACTTAGCATAATACCCACCAGTTCCATCCGCGTCGAAGCAAATGGTGGGTATTTGTCGTTTCTAATGGCTGAGGAATATTCCATTGTATACATAGACCACATCTTCTTTATCCATTCATCTTTCGATGGACACCGAGGCTCCTTCCACAGTTTGGCTATTGTGGACATTGCTGCTATGAACATTGGGGTGCAGGTGTTCTGGCGTTTCATTGCATCTGTATCTTTGGGGTAAATCCCCAGCAGTGCAATTGCTGGGCCGTAGGGCAGGTCTATTTTTAACTCTTTGAGGAACCTCCACACAGTTTTCCAGAGTGGCTGTACCAGTTCACATTCCCACCAGCAGTGCAAGAGGGTTCCCCTTTCTCCACCTCCTCTCCAACATTTGTGGTTTCCTGCCTTGTTAATTTTCCCCATTCTCACTGGTGTGAGGTGGTATCTCATTGTGGTTTTGATTTGTATTTCCCTGATGGCCAGTGATGCAGAGCATTTTCTCATGTGCTTGTTGGCCATGTCTATGTCTTCCTCTGTGAGATTTCTGTTCATGTCTTTTGCCCATTTCATGATTGGATTGTTTGTTTCTTTGGTGTTGAGTTTTAATAAGTTCCTTATAGATCTTAGATACTAGCCCTTTATCTGATAGGTCATTTGCAAATACCTTCTCCCATTCTGTAGGTTGTCTTTTAGTTCTGTTGACTGTTTCTTTTGCTGCGCAAAAGCTTCTTATCTTGATGAAGTCCCAATAATTCATATTTGCTTTTGTTTCCCTTGCCTTCATGGATGTATCTTGCAAGAAGTTACTGTGGCCAAGTTCAAAATGGGTGTTGCCTGTGTTCTCCTCTAGGATTTTGATGGAATCTTGTCTCACATTTAGATCCTTCATCCATTTTGTGTTTATCTTTGTGTATGGTGTAAGAGAATGGTGTAGTTTCATTATTCTGCATGTGGATGTCCAATTTTCTCAGCACCATTTATTGAAGACACTGTCTTTTTTCTAGTGGATAGTCTTTCCTGCTTTATGTCCTAGTGGACCATAAAGTTGAGGGTCCACTTCTGGGTTCTCTATTCTGTTCCATTGATCTATGTGTCTGTTTTTGTGCAAGTACCACACTGTCTTGATGATCACAGCTTTGTAGAACAACCTGAAATTCGGCATTGTGATGCCCCCAGCTATGGTTTTCTTTTTTAATATTCTCCTGGCTATTCGGGGTCTCTTCTGATTCCACACAAATCTTAAGATGATTTGTTTCAATTCTCTGTAAGAAAGTCCATGGTATTTTGATAGGGATTGTATTAAATGTATAAATTACCCTGGGTAGCATAGACATTTTCACAATATTAATTCTTCCAATCCATGAGCATGGACTATCTTTCCATCTCTTTGTGTCTTCCTCAATTTCTTTCAGAAGTGTTCTGTAGTGTTTAGGGTATAGATCCTTTACCTCTTTGGTTAGGTTTATTCTTAGTTATCTTATGCTTTTGGGTGCAATTGTAAATGGGATTGACTCCTTAATTTCTCTTTCTTCAGTCTCATTGTTAGTGTATAGAAATGCCACTGACTTCTGGGCATTGATTTTGTATCCTGCCACACTACCAAATTGCTGTATGAGTTCTAGCAATATTGGGGTGTAGTCTTTTGGGTTTTCTACGTACAGTAGCATGTTATCTGCGAAGAGGGAGAGTTTGACTTCTTCTTTGCCAATTTGAATGCCTTTAATGTCTTTTTGTTGTCTGATTGCTGAGGCTAGGACTTCTAGTACTATGTTGAATAGCAGTGGTGAGAGTGGACATCCCTGTCGTGTTCCTGATCTTAGGGGAAAGGCTCCCAGTGTTTCCCCATTGAGAATGATATTTGCTGTGGGCTTTTCATAGATGGCTTTTAAGATGTCGAGGAATGTTCCCTCTATGCCTACACTCTGAAGAATTTTGATCAGGAATGGATGCTGTATTTTGTCAAATGCTTTCTCTGCATCTATTGAGAGGAACATATGGTTCTTGCTTTTTGTCTTTTTGATGAGATCTATCACGTTGATTGTTTTATGAGTGTTGAACTAGCCTTGCATCCTGGGGATAAATCCCACTTGGTCATAGTGAATAATCTTCTTAATGTATTGTTGGATTCTATTGGCTAGTATCTTGTTGAGAATTTTTGCATCCATGTTCATCAGGGATATTGCTCTATAATACTCCTTTTTGGTGGGGTCTTTGTCTGTTTTTGGAATTAAGGTGATGCTGGCCTCATAGAAGGAGTTTGGAAGTACTCCATCTCTTTCTATCTTTCCGAACATCTTTAGTAGAATAGGTATGGTTTCTTCTTTAAACGTTTGATAGAATTCCCCTGGGAAGCCATCTGGCCCTGGACTTTTGTGTCTTGGGAGGTTTTTAATGACTGCTTCAATTTCCTTCCTGGTTATTGGCCTGTTTGGGTTTTCTATTTCTTCCTGTTCCAGTTTTGGTAGTTTGTGGTTTTCCAGTAATGCATTCATTTCTTCTAGATTGCCTAATTTATTGGTGTAAAGCTGCTCATAATAAGTTTTTAAGATCATTTGTATTTCCTTGGTATTGGTGGTGATCTCTCATTTCTCATTCATGATTTTATTAATTTGAGTCTTTTCTCTCTTCTTTTTAATAAGGCTGGCTAATGGTTTATCTATCTTATTAATTCGTTCAAAGAACCAACTCCTGGTTTTGCTGATCTGTTCTACAGTTCTTCTGGTCTCTATTTCATTGAGTTCTGCTCGAATCTTTATTAACTCTCTTCTTCTGCTGGGTGTAAGATCTATTTGCTGTTTTTTCTCCAGCATCTTTAGGTGCAAGGTTAGCTTTTGTATTTGAGTTCTTTCTCGTTTTTGGATGGATGCTTGTATTGCGATGTATTTCCCCCTCAGGACTGCTTTTGCTGTATCCCAAAGATTTTGAACGGTTGTATCTTCATTCTCATTAGTTTCCATGAATCTTTTTAATTTTTCTTTAATTTCCTGGTTGACCCTTTCATCATTTAGCAGGATGGTCTTAACCTCCATGTGTTTGAAATCCTTCCAAGCTTCTTCTTGTGATTTAGTTCTAATTTCAAAGCATTATGGTCTGAAAATATGGAGGGGCCAATCCCAATCTTTTGGTATCGGTTAAGACCTGATTTGTGACCCAGTATGTGGTCTATTCTGGAGAAAGTTCCATGTGCACTTGAGAAGAATGTGTATTCAGTTGCATTTGGATGTAAAGTTCTGTAAATATCTGTGAAATCCATCTGGTCCAGTGTATCATTTAAAGCCCTTGTTTCTTTGGAGATGTTGTGCTTAGATCTGTCGATTGTAGAAAGCACTACATTCAAGTCACCAAGTATAAGTGTATTATTATCTATGTCTTAACTTTGGTTATTAATTGATTGATATACTTGGCAGCTCCCACATTCATGATTGTTAGGTCCTCTTGTCGGATAGATCCTTTAAGTATGATATAATGTCCCTCTTCATCTCTTACTACAGTCTTTGGGATAAACTTTAATTTATCTGATATAAGGATGTCTACCCCTGCTTGCTTTTGAGGACCATTTGAATGGTAAATGGTTCTCCAACCTTTCATTTTCAGGCATAGGTGTCCTTAGGTCTAAAATGAGTCTCTTGTAGACAGCAAATGGGTCTTGCTTTTTTATCCAGTCTGAAACCCTGCGCCTTTTGATGGGGTCATTAAGCCCATTCATGTTCAGAGTTACTATTGAAAGATATGAATTTAGTGTCATCATGATACCTATTCAGTCCCTGTTTTTGTGAATTGTTCCCTTGGACTTCCTCTTTCTATTACAGAATCCCCCTTAGTTTTTCTTGCAGAGCTGGCTTGGTGGTCACCTATTCTTTCAGTTTCTGCCTATCTTGGAAGCTCTTTATCTCTCCTACTATTCTGAATGAGAACTTTGCTGGATAAAGTATTCTTGGCTGCAGGTTCTTCTCATTTAGGATCCTGAATATATCCTGTCAGCCCTTTCAGGCCTGCCAGGTCTCTGTGGAGAGGTCTGCTGTTAATCTAATATTTCTCCCCATAAAAGTTAGAGATTTCTTGTCTCTTGCTGCTTTAAGGATCTTCTCTTTATCTTTGTAATTTGCAAGTTTCACTATTAAATGTCGCAGTGTTGAACGGTTTTTATTGATTTTAGGGGGGGGTCTCTGTCTCCTGGATCTGAATGCCTATTTCCCTCCCCAAGTTAGGAAAGTCCTCAGCTATGATTTGTTCAAATAATATTCTGGACCTCTGTCCCTTTCGGCGCCCTCGGGAACCCCAATTAAACGTAGATTTTTCCTTCTGAGGCTGTCATTTATTTCCCTTAACTTATCCTCATGATCTTTTAATTTTTTTTCTCTTTTTTCCTCACTTTCCCTCCTTGTCATCAACTTGTCTTCTATGTCACTCACTCGTTCTTCTACTTCATTAAACCTCATCGTTATGACCTCTAGTTTGGATTGCATCTCATTTAATTGATTTTTAATATCAGCCTGATTAGATCTAAATTCTGCAGTCATGAAGTCTCTTGAATCCTTTATGCTTTTTTCTAGAGCTACCAGTAGCTGTATAATAGTGCTTCTGAATTGGCTTTCTGACATTGAATTGTAATCCAAATGTTGTAACTCTGTGGGAGAGAGGACTGTTTCTGACTCTTTCTTTTGAGGTGAGTTTTTCCTTCTAGTCATATTGCTCAGTGCAGAGTGGCCAAAAACAAGTTGTACTTGATAGAAGTGTGAACTTTTCTCACTGTAGCATTCCAGCTGTTCTCTCTTTAAATCTCAGACTGAATTCGTAGGTTTTCAGGATGATTTGAAAGTTATATAGGTAATTTGGTGGGGACAGGTGACTTGGGGACCCTACTCTTCTGCCATCTTGCCCCCTTCTCAAATATTTTTATTTTAAATGCTATCTCCTAAGCATGTAAATGTTGTTTTATTCAGCAAAATCTTTGTGACCTCAATTAAGTCTATATATTGTCATGTAATGTGGCATAAAAAATCAGCTGAAAAGTTTCAACCAAAGTTAAAATTAGTTTAGAAAGGAATCTGAGAAACAGAAAATCCTCAGCTCCAAATATTTCCTTTTAAAATTTGTCTAGTCCAGGGGTCAGCAAATTATGGACAGCCTGGCCCACTGTCACATTTTTATATGGTCCCTGATATATGAATGTTTTTTTACCATTTTTAAACAGGTATACTTTAAATGATTATAAAAGTACATATGTATGTCCTTAATTTTTCTTCTTGTCCCACAAAGTTGAAAAATGTTTAGTATCCAGCCTTTTATAGAAAAATTTGTTGATACTTGCACTATCTAGCTCATCTGTGACACCATAAGATTTTGGTTACATACTGGTGAAAACAAATGTTTTTTTTTTTTTTTCATTGGTGGTTTTCATTTTTATTTACACAAATCACATGAATATATCCTTGTTAGATATAATACATGAATATAAAAATGCATCTGATGCTAAGATAACACATAAAAAAGCTTAAGTTCCCCTAAAACCAATACCCTTCCCAGGTTTGAGCATTGGGCTTGGAGTTTGGAGACCAGAATCGCAGCCTTGGTCTGTCACCAGCTTGTGTGAATTTGAACAAGTCCCATTTCTGGGTCTGTCTTCCATCTGCACAATTAGTGAACTAGATGGTCTCTAAAGACCTCTTTGATGTTCTTTTTTTTAATTTAATTTAATTTTTTAATTTTTTTTTAGATTTATTTTTTATTGGTGTTCAATTTACTAACATACAGAATAACCCCCAGTGCCCGTCACCCATTCACTCCCACCCCCCACCCCCCTCCCTTCTACCACCCCTAGTTCGTTTCCCAGAGTTAGCAGTCTTTACGTTCTGTCTCCCTTTCTGATATTTCCCACACATTTCTTCTCCCTTCCTTATGTTCCCTTTCACTATTATTTATATTCCCCAAATGAATGAGAACATATAATGTTTGTCCTTCTCCGACTGACTTACTTCACTCAGCATAATACCCTCCAGTTCCATCCACGTTGAAGCAAATGGTGGGTATTTGTCACTTCTAATAGCTGAGTAATATCCCATTGTATACATAAACCACATCTTCTTTATCCATTCATCTTTCGATGGACACCGAGGCTCCTTCCACAGTTTGGCTATCGTGGCCATTGCTGCTATAAACATCGGGGTGCAGGTGTCCTGGCGTTTCATTGCATCTGTATCTTTGGGGTAAATCCCCAACAGTGCAATTGCTGGGTCGTAGGGCAGGTCTATTTTTAACTCTATGAGGAACCTCCACACAGTTTTCCAGAGTGGCTGTACCAGTTCACATTCCCACCAGCAGTGCAAGAGGGTTCCCTTTTCTCCGCATCCTCTCCAACATTTGTTGATTCCTGCCTTGTTAATTTTCCCCATTCTCACTGGTGTGAGGTGGTATCTTATTGTGGTTTTGATTTGTATTTCCCTGATGGCCAGTGATGCAGAGCATTTTCTCATATGCATGTTGGCCATGTCTATGTCTTCCTCTGTGAGATTTCTCTTCATGTCTTTTGCCCATTTCATGATTGGATTGTTTGTTTCTTTGGTGTTGAGTTTAATAAGTTCTTTACAGATCTTGGAAACTAGCCCTTTATCTGATATGTCATTTGCAAATATCTTCTCCCATTCTGTAGGTTGTCTTTTAGTTCTGCTGACTGTTTCTTTTGCTGTGCAAAAGCTTCTTATCTTGATGAAGTCCCAATAATTCATTTTTGCTTTTGTTTCTTTTGCCTTCGTGGATGTATCTTGCAAGAAGTTACTGTGGCCGAGTTCAAAATGGGTGTTGCCTGTGTTCTCCTCTAGGATTTTGATGGAATCTTGTCTCACATTTAGATCCTTCATCCATTTTGTGTTTATCTTTGTGTATGGTGTAAGAGAATGGTATAGTTTCATTATTCTGCATGTGGATGTCCAATTTTCTCAGCACCATTTATTGAAGACACTGTCTTTTTTCTAGTAGATAGTCTTTCCTGCTTTATGTCCTAGTGGACCATAAAGTTGAGGGTCCACTTCTGGGTTCTCTATTCTGTTCCATTGATCTATGTGTCTGTTTTTGTGCAAGTACCACACTGTCTTGATGATCACAGCTTTGTAGAACAACCTGAAATTCGGCATTGTGATGCCCCCAGCTATGGTTTTCTTTTTTAATATTCTCCTGGCTATTCGGGGTCTCTTCTGATTCCACACAAATCTTAAGATGATTTGTTTCAATTCTCTGTAAGAAAGTCCATGGTATTTTGATAGGGATTGTATTAAATGTATAAATTACCCTGGGTAGCATAGACATTTTCACAATATTAATTCTTCCAATCCATGAGCATGGACTATCTTTCCATCTCTTTGTGTCTTCCTCAATTTCTTTCAGAAGTGTTCTGTAGTGTTTAGGGTATAGATCCTTTACCTCTTTGGTTAGGTTTATTCTTAGGTATCTTATGCTTTTGGGTGCAATTGTAAATGGGATTGACTCCTTAATTTCTCTTTCTTCAGTCTCATTGTTAGTGTATAGAAATGCCACTGATTTCTGGGCATTGATTTTGTATCCTGCCACACTACCAAATTGCTGTATGAGTTCTAGCAATCTTGGGGTGGAGACTTTTGGGTTTTCTACGTAGAGTATCATGTCATCGGCGAAGAGGGAGAGTGTGACTTCTTCTTTGCCAATTTGAATGCCTTTAATGTCTTTTTGTTGTCTGATTGCTGAGGCTAGGACTTCCAGTACTATGTTGAATAGCAGTGGTGAAAGTGGACATCCCTGTCGTGTTCCTGATCTTAGGGGAAAGGCTCCCAGTGCTTCCCCATTGAGAATGATATTTGCTGTGGGCTTTTCGTAGATGGCTTTTAAGATGTCGAGGAATGTTCCCTCTATGCCTACACTCTGAAGAGTTTTGATCAGAAATGGATGCTGTAACAAATGGTATTTTGACAGATATAATTCTATTCAGAAACAGCAGTAAACATTCAACATGCCCATTTTGTTTTCCTTTTACTCATAGGAATTCTGTATTTCCCAGAAGTTGGGCGGGGCCATGTGACTGAGCTCTAGCCAATAGCTTCCTGAGCAGTGCTCCATATATATTTTTTTTTCTCTTCCCTTGTCTGCTGGATTAAGGTTCTAGAAAATACATAGCCACTAAATAGAAGGAGACTGGCCCCCCTTACTCAAAGGAAGGCCCTCTTTAATACCAAAGTGTTGTGGTATAAGTGAGCAATCACTTTTATTGTGTTAAGTCATTGAGCTTTGGGGGTTGTTTGTTATAGCAGATGATGTTACTTGTCCTGACTAATACACGTGTAGAAAACTTTTCAATATTGTGCCTGATATCATCATTGCATATTATTTACTCACATACACACATACACACGCAAAAAGTGTGAGAAGAGTTTATCCTTCAGGTTTTGTGAGTAACCAAAACATCCCTTTAAAGTTTTATTTGGTTTTCAAATCCCCAACAAATAAAATATTTATTCCAAAACACTACTTTCTGTTCATCACTCATGGATAAAACAACTAGAATTCCAGAACTAAGTTAGACACCAGGTAAATAAAGGAAAATCCTGACCTTTGTAAAATAACAATCATCCCAAATTTGAGCTCCAAAAATGTGTAAACAAGCTCTTTCATGCTTATTCTTCCAAGGGGCTATTTCTCATCTAACTTTCATCATCCTGTTTAGAGTTTACCAAATAAGAATCTTCAGATTTCAGTTTAGGCACATCTGGCTCACAAATGAGGCACCACACCCCCAATCATTGTGAAAGCCTTGTCATAAGCGTTGGTGATGAGATCTTGTGTTTATTAGTAAAGATGTGAGAAGCAGTTGGTCTTAAAACTGTTTTGCGTGGAGATATCTCTGATGTGGCATCTTGAATGTGTCAGTTTGTTCTTTCTCTTCTGAGGAACTGCTGTCATTAAAGTCATTTCTAAATGCAAATTTACCAGTTTTAGCTTTCTTTCAGATATAACTCCACCAGGAGCTGCTGAAAAGAGTATTTCCACTACTCTTCAGTTGTTAAAAAAGAGAGAACATTTCTAGCCTGTTGGTTTTTTTCATTTGACTGAGCTCTTTTTAACTTTTTGAGGTATATTTAGATTCTTTGCATTTGGGAAAAAATGCTACAGAAGGCTAATATATTTATTATTTTTAAATCCCTGAAGTCACTTGTGATTAATAACAAATGTATTTCTCTTTTCCACCACGTCTGGCTTACCACCACTCCCCCTCCCCCCAAAAAAAAGTTTGAGGTGAAAGGATTAAGAATGAATTGATAATGACTTCTGATTAGGCCAAACAAACAAAGAATAACTGAATTATATAGGAAAGTCACCCTCTAATATGGTCACAGTCCACGGCCCTGTGGGGGCCGGACAGGACTGACTCACAATTTAGAACAAAGTGGCATAAGGTCCTGGAAAATTAGATAAACTTGTGTTCTTTCTCTTTCCACATGAGAAAATATAACCCACCAACATATCTTCGATCAAGAATTCTCCTCAGCCTCACAAAAATGATTCAAGATCTTTGACTCTTGAGATTTCCTTACAACTGGGCAAAAGGACTTCATGGTCTCTGTGATGTCATGCACTAAAAACACAGCATCATCCAGGTAGTATTCCTGCTCAAAGTGCATATTTTGAAATCAATTTGGAGAACCAATCATGCAAGTATAAACTGGAGGTCTTTTGGCAAAATCAATGGGCTGAGGCTCTTCATACATTTTAATGGCACAAAAGACCAAAAGGAAAGGGGGCTGGGGACCATTCAAGACAGAGAGAGACATGACAATGGCAATGAAACACAATGAGCAATTGTCACCTGAATCCTGGATAGAAAAAATATATATAATTATAAATGATACTGTAGGGACAGTAAGAGAATGTTGAATAAGGATTGTCAATTAGAGAAGATTATTGTATTGGTGGTAAATGTCCTGAGAAAAACCAATACTGTGATGATATAGCAGAATCTCTTCATTTTTAGGAGAAATATGCTGACACCCTGGGCGGAAGGCAGTGCTAAACTGCTGAGCCACCCGGGTTGCCCTTATGTTAATGTTTTAAAGGCAATTCAAATGTATGGTGATAGAAGTCAGAACACTGGTAATTGTCAGAGGGTAATTGGCCTCGGGGTGCTGGTAATAGATTGTTTCTCCATCTGGGTGGTAAAAATTCCACTGAGCTACACTTAGGATGTGTACTCTTGTCAATGTGTATGTCATGTTTCCATTTTTAAAAGTTTCCTTTGAAAAACAAAACATTGGTCTTGGAGCTGGGAAACCTAATAGCATCACCAAGTCCCTTTGCAATATTGAAAATGTCTACTTAATTCTCTGGACCTCAGTTTCCTCATCTAGAAAGGGAAGCTGGATATTCTAAACGCCCCTCCCAACATCCAGACTCCGAGATTCAACTCACTTCTTGCCTAGAAATTGTCAGAAGTTAAAAAAAAATTATATCATGTATAATATATAACCTTATAATTATGAAGCATTTTTCTCTTCCAGCTCTAGTATGTCCCTGAGATTTTATTTTGCTTCACAGAATTTGCACAGAAATAATTACAGCAGGACACCTGGGTGGCTCAGCGGTTGAGCACCTGCCTTCAGCTCAGGTCATGATCCCGGGTCTGGGGATCGATTCCCACAACCAGCTTCCTGCGAGGAGCCTGCTTCTCCCTCTGGCTATATCTCTGCCTCTCTCTCTCTCTCTCTCTCTCTCTCTCTCCCATGAATAAATAAATACAATCTTAAAAAAACAAGAAAGGAAATAATTATAACAAAGCAAGAACAATAAAAGGAGTCTTTTTAACATACAAATGAAAGCTACAAGGGCTCACTATTTTGCAGAAGATGTCAGTGGACAGGCAGGACTTCTGTCTTAATACCACACTAGAAATGCAGTAAAGGACCCTGCCACATAAGGAAGAACCATCACAAACCTTTTCAAAAAGTGAATCCAATCTCCCCATCACTCTCGCTCATGCCTGGGAGCTCTTACTCTGGAATGCAGTTTCTGGCCTCCTCAAAAGGTCATGCACTCAATGGTCTCAGGTTCTTTGTACATTTAGGGGCTCTTAGGGTGAAGTGGAGAGCACCACAAGCATCTCCTCCATCTTCACACGTTTTGTGTGTGTGTGTTGGAGCATCAGGAAGCAGAACATCGCCAGAGGTCCAGGTGTCCAATAAGCCCAACTGTTGCTTCAGGGGATAGAGCCCCCAGCAGTGCCTCTGAGCCTCTGAGGGTGGTGATTTTCTCACCTTTGAGTACTATGACCCCTTCAGAGTTCAAAGGGCTCTAATGGAAGAACACTTTGGGCTTTTTTGTTTGTTTGTATTTCCTTGAGGGCTTAGCGTTTATCTCAGATCCTTTTAGCTACAATTTTCAGCAGTTTTCTAAAAGTTGCATCCATTGAACAAATATTTATGGAGCATCTATTATGTAAATTTGGAAGTGAGCGACACAGAGAAGCTCTCTGACCTCATGGACACAATACGGTGTCCTTCATCTAGGAGAGAGAAAGACCTGGGACTACTCTCCTTGTCCTGCTGTGGAAGTGATAGTTGAACTTCACAACAGCCCTAGAGGAGCCATTCTTAGCTCCAATTTACAGACGAGGGAAACTGAGACTCAGAGAAGCACAATAACTTGCCAAAGAGATTACATGGCTGGTTAGAGGAATCCAACTGCCCGCCCCCCCCCCCCCCCCCCGCTATGATTCCGTCATCTACAGCACCTGAGAGGAGGTGGTGAGGTGTGCCAGTCTCACCAAACAGGGATTGGCCAACTAAGTCATGTGGTCCAGCTGTCTGTTGTGTACACAAAGTTTCATGAAAACACGGCCACACCCATTTGTTCATGTATTTTCTTTGTCGGCTCTCCCACTACACCAAGAGGTTTGAGTAGTTGCAACAGAAACCGTATAGCCCACAGACAAAAAATTTGCTATCTGGCCCCCAAAAGATTTGCCATCCCTCCCCCTTTATTAGTGAAGGTAGTGAAAACTTCTGTAACAAACCCCCAAATTTTAGTGATTTAACACATTTTTCTCAAGTTTATTTTTCAGTCACACAAAAGCACAGCCAAGGTGTTCTGGGCATCCCAGTTAGGGGTGGGGTAAGGGCTTTGCTCCAGGGATCCAGGCTGATCATTGTTTTAAGGTCATCCTGGACAGACATATTCAGCCAGCAGGCAAGGAAAAAGAGAAAGGATCATACATAGGAGACTTTTATGGGCTGGATATGGAAGGGGCAGACATCAGTCATGTGACTGAATCTAAATCCAGAGGATATTGGGAACTGTAATATAATCAACTGATATGTCCAAGAAAAAGAGGACATAATTTTTGGTGAACACATAACAGCCTCCACTGCAATCCCTAAATGCTAATCATTCTTCCACCCATATACCTCATATAGAGTATACATGTATTTAATTTTTTTAAATTGAGTTCTTACCTTTCTGAGATACAAATTGAAAGAAATCATGTACAAGTAAAATGATATGGTGTCATAGATTTGCTTCAAAATAATCTGAGAGGGAGAAAGTACCATGAGAATATAAGATAGAACAAGATTGGCCATGAGTTTTGTTGAAGCTGGGTTATGGGTTTGTGAGGATTCTTTACTTTTTTTGTTATTTAATATTTCTCATAATAAAAAAGTTTTTTAAGATTACCAAAAGTACTCTTTGCTCTTGTAACAGCTTTCAGTAAGAAGAAAACAACAATAAAATCCTGTGGTAATAAACTGCAAGATTCTCTTCAACAAAATATTCACAAGGTGTTCTGGATTGTTATTAATTTCTCTTATTTTTTCCAAATATTCCAGTCAAATAAGTTTGTCTGCAAAAGAAATGGACCAAGAATACAAGATGAAATCTATGAGAGAAATAGTACAATCAAAAGACAGAAGAGTTAATACTTATAGGTCAGCCACCTACAGTAGGAATATTTTAAAGAAAGTGAACTTATTAAATAAGGTCTATATAAAGACCCCACTTATTACAGTCATTAAACAAACACTGATTGGGGATCCCTGGGTGGTGCAGAGGTTTGGCGCTTGCCTTTGGCCCAGGGCGCGATCCTGGAGACCCGGGATCAAATCCCACGTCGGGCTCCTGGTGCATGGAGCCTGCTTCTCCCTCTGCCTGTGTCTCTGCCTCTCTCTCTCTGTGTGTGTGTGTGTGACTATCATAAATAAATAAAAATTAAAATAAATAAATAAATAAACAAACACTGATTGAGCAACTATTCCATGCAGGGTGCTAAGCTCAGATCTAGAAATATAATGATGAGGAGACAGGTGTCCCTGTCTTGCAGATTGTACTTATCAGGACAGCTAATACAAGCTGCTAGAGCAAACAGCCCTAAGTCACAATGGTTTTGAACAACAAAGTTTTATTTCTCGCTGCTCAAGGTTAAATGCAGACCCCCTTGGTCCCATAGCTCTCTTTTAAGCAGTAACTCAGATATTTGGGTTCCTGCCACCTCGAAGTCCTTTTTTATATAGAAAGGAAAGGTAGAGTGTATACAGTTGATCACTCGTGATATTTTAGGGCCAGACCTGGAAGTACCAGAGCTCTTTACAGCCCACCTAGACCCAGTGTTGTTTGAACATATTCTTTAACTGTGAACCCAAGAAGAAAACCGTATGCTAGAGGTAGGGAGGGATGTGTGCTCTGGAATGTTCTACTGTTGATGGTGATTCAGGTCTAGTGAGAAGGTAGATAGGCAAACAGACACATTCTACTGGAGCAAAGTAAGATCAATAATAAAGGTATGGGCTGCCTGGGTGGCTCAGTTGATTAAGCAGCCAACTTTTGATTTCGGCTCAGGCCATGATCTGAGGGTTTCTAAGACTGCCCCGTACTGTGTTGGGCTCTTTTCAGCTTTAGCCAAGAGTCTGGTTCAGACTCTCTCTCCCTCTTTATCTGCTCCTCCCCCCACTCACATTCTTTCTCTAAAATAAATAAAATCTATAACAACAACAACAACAACAAAAGTATGAATAACTACCCTGAGAACTCTTAAAAAGGAGGTAGGATATTTTTAAAACTTTCATCAGCAATTGGTACAGTTCCTGATAATAAATGTGCTTGCAACCTAACTTGCTCCAGCTATTAAATTTGTAATTCCTTTTCCACAAAAATTATAATCCAGTTTTTCCTAACCCCTAAAAAGCAGCCTGGTCTGGCAACTATAGTCACAGAGCATGGACGTTTATCAATAAACTCACCTGGAATTTGGATCTCACAGCGTGAAAGGATTTTAATAAGATTCATTCATACATTTGTTCGACATTTTATAAAGACTTCTGTCCCCAAAATTCAATTTACAATTTTTACAACATTTTACCAAGACTTTGATCTCCAACTCACCCTTTACAAATTTACAAGAATTTACACTCACTGCAAGGACTTCTTTCCAGAGTTTTTTTTTTTTTTTAAGTTATTTTTCCTTAGGATCCAAAAATGTTCATTTTAGATGAGAGAAGAGGCAATTGAGACTCACATGTGGGGACTGTGTGTGATGGAAATACAGGGCACAGCAATGCCTGGATTCTAATTTAGACCAGCCTGCCTCAGGCAATAGAAAAGCCAAATGTCCCTGTGCGCCCACATCATAATCTGGCAGCCTTCAACTCTCTGTGCCTTTGGGGTTCTAGTTTGCCGTCTTAATTTATATATTTCATCATTGCGCTGATTCTCCCGCCCTCCTCTCCTTTCGAAGTGACTCTAATTAGAAAACAGACAGGAGGATCCTTGTGGGGTCTGAAAACCGCTGAGATCCCCTCTTTGATCACCCATCTGAACTGCGGACGATCTATTGTTTCAAATTCTCCCCCCGCGCTCCGGATGACAATTTAAAGCCTGGAGATTGCAGTGGGATGGGAGGACCCGCTGCTTAAAAATCCGAAGCAAGCGCTCCCTCCACACATCTCCCCTCTCTCCCCCTACCACCACCGCCCAAATGACTGAAAAGGAAGACACCGAATGTTTTATAAACAGCTGCCAACTCATTAATAAAATGCTAGGGCTGGTTAGAATCCTAAAGATGCTCGCGGCATCTCTAAAGGCAGCAACTAGCCTAGCCCTTCCTTCCCCTGACGCAAATTAAAACGCAAACCCACCACATCCTATCTTAATCTTGCTACTTGATTTCTACAAAATGCCACCGACTCCGATGAGGTGCCCTGCGTAAAGATGTGAAGTCGGGTCGGAAGGTGGTTGACTTAAGAATCTTCAGTTTGCAGTAAAAGGACAGAAACAAGGCGGGGGCGTGTAAGGGGGGGGGAGTTCATTTATTCAATTTCGGTCACCGAAGGAGAATCGGAAGGATCAGTCCCGGCGCACTGGAGTCCCAGGAGCGAGGCAGGCTTGGAAATCTGCGACACGAACGTGTGCGGACGCCGAGGCTGAGGGCTCGGCTCGCGGGGAGGGCCCAGGGGGCGGGCGCAGGGAAGGGGGAGGCGGGAACCCGGCAGGAGGCGGAGGAGGCGCCCTATAAAAGGCCGCAGCCGGGCTGCGCGCCCGCCGCTCCGAGCCGCCCGGGAAGGCGGGAGCCGCGACCGGACCGCGAGGGAGGGGAAGGCGCGCCGGCCCCGCGGGATCCGAGGCCGCCACCGGACGCAGCTCGCTCCGCAGCCGAGGCCCGGACCCTGCGCCCGCAGCGCCCCCGGAGCCCCTGCGCTCGCCCCAGGCCCCCAGCACGGCATGAGCGGCGCGCGGGAGCCCGAGGCTGCGGCGCGGTCATGAGGCGGCGGCCCAGGAGCGGCGGCTGTGCGAGCGCGGCCCCTAGGCCCGGTCCGGGAGCAGCGCCTCCGGGGTGAGCCCCGCGGCCCGCGACCGCCCGAGCCGAGGCTGACCGCCCGCGCCGCACCGACGTCCTGCGCGGCCGAGCTGCGGGCTCCAGCCCCGGCGCCTCCCCGCCGCGCCACCTGCGCGCTCCGCCGGCCCCACACCCCGCGGAATCGACCCGCCTCGCTCTCCAGGCTCTACCCGGCGCCGCGGGGACTGCGGCCGCCGTCCAGGAGCGAGCGAGCGCCAAGACCCTCCTGGGCGTCCCTGCACCGGCCGTCCCTGTACACACGCACGCCAGCGTCGCCAAGGGGCGCACGGTCGCAGACGGACACCTGGCTGGTCCTGCGTCCCCTCGGTGCCGCACCACAACTCCCAACTCCACTTTGTTAATAAAGCTCTCCAAACCCGCCCAGGCACCCCACGCACCCACAGCCCCGAGCCTCCGCTCGCACGAGGTCTGCCCTCGCCCGCGACAGCGACCTCGGCAGCGGTGCGCGCACTTGGCGCAGCCGGGCAGGCGGACGCGGAGGCGGAGGCGGAGGCGGACCCCGGGGGCGCCCGGGGCACCTCCACACAGTACAGTGACAGCCCCCCGTGGCCGGGGCCCCTACCCGGAGCCGGCTCACCCCAGGACTCGGCGGCGGGGCGGCACCGCCTGCGGCCCGAAGCGGCGAGGGGAGCGCGGGGAGGAGGGGAGGTGGCTCGTCGGGTGAGTGGCTCCGGGCGGCAAGGGCGGGGGAGCCGAGCGTGGAGGTAACTCCGGGCCGCCACTGAAGCCCTCCTCCTCATTCTCCTCCTCCTCCTCCTCCTCCTCCTCCTCCTCCTCCTCCTCCCCGCGCTCCTCTGGCGGCCGCTCCCGCTCCAGCTGCGGCGGCGCGGCCACATCTGGGGCGCCCATGTGCGCTCGGGGGCTCGGCTGCGCCCGCCCCGCCGCCGCCCCCGCTGCCCCCTGCCCGCAGGGTGGTCCCCGGCCCCGCCCGGGTCCCGGGCTGCCCCCCCGCCCCGCCGCCCCCGCCGCCGCCGCCGGGGAGTGCCGGGGTTTGCTCCGCAGTCGGCTTGGACGCCCCCGGCCCCGCCGTGGCTCCGCCGTGGTGCGGCGGCGGCGGCGGCGGCGGCGGCGGCGGCTCCTGCTCCCCCGGCCCGGCGCGCCCCGCTGAGCCCAGCGCCAGCCCCGCGGGCCCGGGGAGCGGGGCCCCGGCGGGGGCCGAGGCGGGAGCCGCGCTGCCGGGCTCCCGGGCTCCAACTCCTCCTCCCCCGGCGCCGCCGCCGCCGCCGCCGCCGCCGCCGCCCGCCGCGCCGGGTCCTAAAGCCGCGCGCCTCAAGAGGATGGTGCGCCTGGCGGCGGAGCTGCTGTTGCTGCTGGGGCTGCTGCTGCTCACGCTGCACATCACGGTGCTGCGCGGCTCGGGAGCCGCCGACGGGCCCGACGCGGCCGCGGGCAACGCCAGCCGGACCCAGCTGCAGGTGAGTGCGCCGCCGGAGAGGGCGCGCGCGGCTGCGGGCCCCGGGTGGCGGGTGCGGAGCCGGAGCCCCCTGGATGCAAGGAGGCGGGTCCCCTCCCCACCGGAGAGCAGCTGGAGGGCGGCCGCCCGCGGGGACCGGGACGGCCTGTCTTAGGCAGAGGCGGAGCAGGGTGCGTGCCTGGAGGCTGAACCCGCCCTGAGGTCCGCAGACGCTCCCCTCGGGGTCTGCCACAGGTCAGGTGCCGGGGGCGCGAGGCTCGGGATGGGCGAAGGAGTGTGTGGAGTACGCGTGAGTCTGCTCTGGGGCGCCGCCAGGGCTGGTTCGTCTTTTAGAGGGGAGAGGGGAGAGGGGAGCGGCAGGGGGCCCTCACCTGGAGGGTGATATCCCCAAACTGGGCTGGAGAGAAAGAACCCCGCTGGGTCTGCTCCTGCGCAAAGCGACGCCGAAGGTCGGGGAATAGTTTCCCGAGGAGAAGGGCCGGACGCCCTGTGTCCGCCCGCGTGCCCCTCCCCAGCCTTGCGGAGGCCGCAGTCAAGCCACCTGTCGTGCTCGGGGACCGGATCACCTGGCACTTCCAGCGTTCAGCTCCTTTGAGGGTTGCTTTGGGAACGGGACTCTGATGATCCATTCAGCTCCAAGGCGGGGTGACCGGGTGGAGGTGGGGGGTCGCCTCTGGGGAGGAGATAGTGGGCTTCAAACACAGGGTCAGTTATGGCTTCAGAATGGAGGATGGCTCAGGTAGGGATTTCCCGCCGCTGTCTTGGAAGAAGTTTTTCCTTGAGTCTAAGGGTGTTAACTACCGTCAACTTGGAGCGTGACTAGAAGTCAGAAAGGATTTTCCCAGGAACCAGTGGGGATTTTCTGGCTCCTAAAATCTCTTCCCCACACCAGCCTCTCTCAAACTCTCTGCTCTGCAATGTCCAGATAAGTATTATTCGTTGTCCCCAAAGGGCTTTACAATTATTGCCCCCTGCTAATCCCCCCCCCCTTTTTTTTAAAATTTTTATGTGATTTTTGTGAAAGATTCTATTGTTAAAGAGAGAAGAATTCACTTAAATATTTCCATAGTCCTTACTATGTGCCACTGTGTTAAGTGCTTTACAGAATTTCATTGATTTAATGAGGTTCTGTGCTGCTAATATGCCTCCTCTACAGATTCAAAAACTGAGGCACAGAGAGATTAGGAAACTTGCCAGAGTTCATACATTCCAAACTCTTGATTAAGTATAGCAAGTTTTCTCTCTGCCAGGGTGTCAGACTAAAGCAAGGCGATCCTTGCACACAAATGCAGAATCAGGAATGGAAAAGTGTACACCCCAGAACCTCCCGTTCTTTTAAATTTGGGATATTTCTGAAAATGTCCTAAGTTTGTGGGGTCTTCCCATCTTCTCCTGTGGGCCAACAGCTACAATGACAGACCGATAGGATTCCTTTGGGGAAACTGAAGATACTCCCACTCTATAGACTGTGGCACACCCACCAGTCTAGCACTGTGGGCATAATTCTTAATATCCTCAAGATTTCTGGAGGTCATATTTTATACATGATGCTTTCTTTCCTCATGGACTCATGAAAAGCTGTAAAAACGATGTTCTATGGAAAAGTAAATTTGGCAGATTTCTTTATGAGGTGTTTGCTATCATTAGAATAACCTGGGGTTGGCCTTTTCTGACTGAACAGTAAGATAATGAGAGAAGCAGCTGGTGGAAGTGGCAACTGCAAATGGGAAGTGGATTAAATTCTCAAAAGGGCCTTTGGCTGAAGAATTTCCCCAAGAGGGCAAAAGAAATGGAGGATTTAGAAGCCATAGTGCTCCTAGGAATACGTTGGGTCCCAAAGAGCTGCTAATCCACCGGCTTCAGCTTATCTTGTAATAGTGTTTGGTTATTCTGTCCACTAAATGCACTTATCCAGGCAGAATGATGAGTTTAACAGTTTGGTTCATAATTTTATTCTCTTTTGTAATTTGTTATTGTAAGAGTTTTATATTCTTCCTGACTGAAGTTATTTCTTTGGCTCTCCAAAGATACGATGATTTAAATGTAGAAAGAGAATATGTTCCACCAAGTGAAAAAGTCTGCAAAAGACATTTATTAGTATGTTGTTTTCAGCCCCGGAAACTAAATTCACTAGTAGCAGGTGTATTTAAAACAAAACTAGGGATACTATATTCTTTCTGTTTACTGGGCATTTTTAACCCATCTTAAGTTCCATTTAAGTTTGTTAGCTCTGTAATATTTTATTTTATTTTATTTGTTGGCACTGTGATATTTAAAGTTGCTAAACTCATTCTTTGTAACTAGAAAGTTAATCCATTCTTATACTACATTTTTTGGTTATTTCTGCTTAAAATATTCAAAAATATGAGGTTACAGTTAGAAATGCACAACAGTTGGTTTACTTACCCAAACTGAAGTATATTCAGGATCGTATAAAAAGAGATACTCCTATATTTAGTGGTTTTGACATATCAAGGACACCCAATAAAATAGTAGTAAGAATAACAACAATAATAGCTAAGATTTCTCAAGTGTCTTTTATGTGTCAGACACTATTCTTAGCACTTTATATCTATCAACAAAAGTCTTGTGAATAAGCACTATCTGTTATCCCTGATTCAAATGAAAAAACTGATGTTAGTTAACTTGTCCAAGGAAGCACAGCTAGAAGCTGCTTAATTTATTTTTATTACTTTATAGTGTAAAAATCTTTGAAGAATATTTCTATTCCAACTTCTTAGCAAAGCCTTTATGTTGGGTATGAGAGAGAGAAAGCCTTTTAACAACTTATATTTTCAAACACATCTTGGCAGTCTTATTGGGTTAAATATAAATATTTATATTTTTTATATACACATACATTGATAACATTATATATATGTACACACACACACACACACACACACACACATAACCATGATCTAACCCGATTTTGGGGGTAGTTTCAACATACTAGAAGATACCTTTTTTTGACTCTGTGACTGCCCCTGTACTGTAGGTATGCTATTATGAGGTGGCAGTAAAATGCTCTGAATGCACTAGATTTCATGTGGCTCATGAAAACAATGTTAGTCTTCATACTGTTTTCAGTATTTTAAAATATCTTACAAGAAATTGTCCAGTTGTCTGCAATAGCTGCATAAAAATGCATAGAAATGTGTACTTTTTTCACTTTTGAATGAAATCTTACCTCCTTATAGAAATAAGTGTCTCATGTTGATCAGATACTCAGATTAGTTCTTTCATGTCTTTGATTGATAATAGTAAGAAAACAATTATATTTAGTAAAAGCAGTCTGGAAGATAGAACATCCTAAAATATAAGATCCATGGGCAATAATAGTAATTATTATTATATGTCTTTTACTTTAAATTCAAATGATGGCCTCTCTACTAAATCTCAGTCAGATTTTAAACCATGAATTTCTACAGATTTTAAATAATAAAGCTAGACCTTATTAAAACAATGAAATGTAAGCAAGTATTATAAATCATCAAATTGATTATTTTTATAATACCATTAAAAGAAACCAAACTCTGAAATGTAATTAACTGTCTTTGTTCTCTGTCTCCTAACTACTGTCCTTAAGAGTTCTTTCTTCCTTTATCCCTTTACTTGCCTTCAATAAAACAGTTTAGCTTTTTGCACTCACTGCTTTTGATTCAAGAGGTTAACTGAACTATTTATAGCAGTAGAAGCAAAAGGAACATTTATTTTTACTTAATACAAGTAACCTTCCTTGTAATGATTCTGTGGGATTGATCATCTTTCCATGTCCATTTCACAGATAAGGAAATTGAGGCCTGGAGAGATTTGAGTAACTTGCCCAAGGCCACAGAGCTGTGGTGGGCAGGGCCAGGATTCAGCCCCAGGCAGGCAGTCTGTGGAGTCCAAGTTCTTTTCTCAGCAAGACTGCCAGCTCTGATCTGAGTCAACAGCTATTGTGTTTCTTGTTTCATGACTTGCCTGCTCATTTTTCAGGCAGGCTGTTTGCTCTTAACCCTGGAATTCTTTATAAATTATGGATGACTGTCCCACTTAGCTATTACTATGTAACAAACCACCCCATTACTTACTGGCTAAAAACAACCACTATTTTATTAGCTCATCAGTTTGTGGGTCAGCGACTTGCTCTGGGCTCAGCTGAGTGGTTCTTCTGCTAATCTCACCTAGAATTACACATGCGGCTGTAGCCTTGTTTTGGCTTGACATGAGCCTGATAGTCCAAGATGACCTCACTCACATATCTGATGCTTGATGCAGGCTGTTGTCACTTCAGCTCTCTCTCGAGTCTTTCATCTTCAAGGAAGCTAGCCTGCATGGCTAGCTCATGTTTAGACCGATCTTCCACTCATCTTTTAATATTGTTTCTGCTGCCTTTGGCCATGCAAAAACTTTCTGTTTTAAATGCAAGCAAGTCTGAGTCATTTCACTTATGACTTTTAGTTTTCTTGCCTTACTTAAGAAAGAGTTCCTCGAATAAAGATTGTCAAAATCTTTAAATATATTTTGCTCTAGCCATTTTACAGTTTTTTATTGTTATTGATGCTGTCGTTGTTTAGAACAACGACCTATTTTGGTGTTATTTGTGGGTTTAAGGTTGAAGATAAAGATACAGCTTTGGGTTTTGTCCAAGTGAGTACTTGTCCTGTCATACCTAGGTTTGGTTACTGTTGTGAGTAGGGTTTTATTTTTTTGCTGTTGTTATAGTCTCCAGTTTGTTAGTTCTGGTATCTAGGAAAGCTATAGAAATATATGCTTACTTTTCTTGGTGTATGCATGAAAGCTAGAAATATCCATTTCAGTAGTGGGATCATTAGATTCTCATGAGATGAGTTGAAAATCTTCATTTTTTTTCACCTTAGCACTTTAAATAAGAACTATCTTTTTATGATATCATTAGAATTCGTTCATAAAACCCTTTTGGGCTTGGTACATCTTTACTTGATATCTCTGATTAACACTCCATGTTATTCCACAGTCAATAGTCTATTCAGATAATGTAATTTCTTTTTAGTCAATTTTGGTAGATTACATTTTCCCAGAAAATCATAGATTTTTATATACTGATACATTAGATAAATTAGACTTCCTCAGTGTAAGATTTGTACATAGTACAAACATATTTTGCAAATATTTCATCACTGTATATTCTTATGCTGTACAATCTTGCATGTCTTTGTAAGACTTATCAGATCAAGATTGTTAATTATATTATGAAATATATTAATGTTTATGAATATATGAAAACCCTCAACTCTTGATATTGTCTACTTATCTGCTAATTCCTCAAGAAAATTAATTTCATTTTTTTCCTAATGTCGTGGATTTGACTATTTCTCATAATCCCATTAATTTTTGCTTTACTTGTTTAGAATCCATGGTGTTAGGACATAAAATGTCCTTTTTGGTGGTTTTATTTTATCAAGATGAAATTCCTTATTTATCATATTATTGACTTTTGCCTTCAATACTTTTTTATTTGATATTAATGTTGCAACTCTTGCTTTATTTTTTTCTTCTGGGATTTGAATGTCTTTTAAATATCTCTCTTGTTAATAACCAAGAGCCAAATTTTCTTTCTCCATGCAATAATCAATGAATTTACCTCATTTATATTTATTATGATTATTATTTGAAGATATTTTCCCCATTTTATGCAGTATTCTCAAATTTCCAAATTTTTTTCCATTTTGCCTCATACCCTCCAATATATTATCAGTGTGACCTTTGGCAAGAGAGTTAGCATATGTCTTAATTCCTCTTCTATAAATTAGTGTAATAATGATTTCCAAGTGCTATTGTAAAAGTTAAAGCACTGAATGATGCTAAGTACTTTATTAGCACACAAACATTCAATAAGTATTTAAACACTATTTACTTTGTTCATTCTTCCTTTAGTTTTGAAAGTTTCTATTGCTGTTACTCTTAATATTCTAGCAAATTTGAACTGACACTTTTCTGTCAGTGCTGAAAATCAATCTGTATTTATTTATTTATTTTTTTTTCAATCTGTATTTATAAACTAAACCCCCCAAAGTAAGATTCTGACATGCCTTTTTAATTATCTAGACCTAGCTATAAGATTTACTTATTTCTTTATCTGCTGTTGCTGCTGCTTAAATCTCATATTTTCATCTTTTATTTTATTGGAAAACATTCTCAAAAATTTATTTTAGAAAGTTTTTATCAAAGTCTAACCTCTCTGAGATCCAAAATTTTTTAACGTATCTTTATTTGGTTCTCACACTTAAATGCTAATTTGGCATTTGGTTGTGTTCCATATTGTTTCCTGTCAGAATTTTGAAGATAAAATCCAATTTTATTACCCCATCTCATGTTTCATTCAAAAACCTGATGCTGTATCTTTGTAGATGACTATTTTTTTTAACTAGAAGCTTTTAGGATTTTTCACTTTATTCATAATGTTAGAAATGTCATCATATTGTGTTTAGATTTAAGGCTTTTAGTTAATTAGTTCTGGTTAGCACTCAGTGGACGCTTTAAATCTGAAGCTCCAAATTTGTCTTCATCTTGAGGATATTTCTTGAGTAATTTCTTTGCTTACGCACTCTTTAATCAGTTTCCTGTCCTCACCTTTTCCTCCTAACTTCTAGATCTTTGCTACTCCTCTCTTCTCCTCACCCCTCTCCTCTCCTCTCCTCTCCTCTCCTCTCCTCTCCTCTCCTTTCCTTTCCTCTTCTTTCCTTTTCTTCCCTTCTCCTTCTCCCATCCTCTCCTCCTCTTCTTCTTCATTCTTTTTGCCTCTCAACATTTTTAAAGCGTTTTATAAAAAAATAATGCATATAATATACATACAATAAAATAACTGAGTCTTAAAAGTTCAGTTCCATTTTCGACAATTTTATATGTCCATGTAGCCACCATCAAAATTAGGATATAGAATGTCCACATCATCTGAGAAAGTCTTCCAGTAAATCATTTTAGGCAATCACTCCTTCCAGAGGCAACCAGTGTCTGACCTCTATCATCATAGTTTGCCTGTTCCAGATCTTCATATAGATGGAACTATACTGTGTACATTTTTGTGTATGTGTCTGTCTTCTTTTGCTCAACATAATGATTTTGGGATTCATTTGTGTGGGTGTGCATATCAGTAGATTTCTCTAATTTATTGTAGTGTTCCATTGTGTAACTATATCACAATTTGTTTATCTACCCCCACCATTGGTAAAACTTTGAGTTGTTTCCATTGCTCTTGGATTTTTTTTTTTTTAAAGCCATGGAACATTCTTGTACAAACCTTACTGTGAATATATGTTTTCATGTCTTATGAGTAGATACTTAGTAGTGCCACTGACATAGTCTCTATTCTTCATATTATTATAGGAATTCCACCAAAGAAACTCACTTTTTACAGAGATTTTTCTTCACTTTCTCAGCTCTGTAGTGTTTCATTTTCAATTGGTTACCATTTATTCCATGTCAACTTCTTGTAGGTGAACCTTCTCAGCTTGTAAAGCTTACATTTCATTGTCTGTTGTGGATTTATTTATTTATTTTTATTTCACTTGCCTTTTCAGTAGCTTTGGGGAGGGAAAAGAAGTAAATGAAAATGCTTGGTCTGCCACCTTGAAGTGAAGTACTATAATTTTATTTCTTAATTTAATTTTCCTTTATACAAACCAGAAGAAAGTTTTATTGTTTGTGTAACCCCTTTGTTCATCCTTTCCCAGCCATGTTCTAAAAGGCATTGATCTTTGAGTCTGGGGGACACTCTTAGAAGTCATGAGAACTATCCATTCCATAACAGATAATCTATTTTGGTTTTAAAGCCTCCAAAGGAAAGAATCCCACAATCTTCTGTATGTCTTACAAGTATTTCTTTTCACAACCTTCAATGTCACAGTATTTTTTTCTCTGATGTGTCCTTTGCATCTTTTATGCTACATCTTAATTTCATGTTTGCTCTTTTTATCACTATTTACTCACTTTTCAAAAAAGCATCTCATTCAGGACCTGAAGACTGTTTTTTAATATTTTTTTTAACCTGTCTGCACTGGTGTTCTTCTATAGTGTTTAATGGGTTCTGTGGTTTCCTCTTTCTCTCCCATCTTCTGAGAATATCTTTCTTCTGCAACCCTTCGCTCAGAATTGTCTTATTTATAAAAAAAAAAAAGAGATGGGGATGAAGCCTCTTTCTTCAGTGACAGCTAAGGGTGTCCCTGTCTGTACTCATTTCCTAAAAGACAGAAGATTTCTTTAGGGGATGGGATAGTGGTGTCAATTTAATGCCCAGAATGATACGCTGTGAGTTTAAGAAATAGCAAAGGAATGTGCTATTAAGAAACATATATCATTTTGCATTTTATTTATATTTTCTCTGTATTCCACTTCCATAGGAACTTCAAAGAAGCTGTAAACATAAAAGATAAAATTTAATTTCTTTCTTTCTGTGGCTTATGAGTCCAGAGATTAGATGGAGTACAATATTAATAAAGTCAACATGCTAGTGCCCAGTGTTCCACTCACTGTCCACTGTGGTTACTGGCCTGATAACATAACCTTATGGCTTCTTCCCTTCTCTGCCTCTTTCCTCTTCCCCTACCAAAGTTTCCTGGGGTCATCTCCCAAATATACTTCTTGCTTTTTGTCTAAGAGTTTCTTTGTGGAAGAGAGCCCAAATTAAATGAAGCACTACTCAAACCATGGGGATGGTGACCACTTCTCTAGGAAGTGATGATGTAAGAAATGTACAGAGCAGAGTTTCCATGAGGCACTTGCTACTTCATTAACGGAGTTGAAGCCTACTAATCTCAGAAAGGTATGCACTGTGGGCAGCAACAGAATCAAGCTATACCATGCCCTCCCAGAGCAGCTGGGAAGATGGGAATTCCAAAATTGTAGGAATGGGAAAGATCAGGGCTGGGCAAACCCTCAAATTCCTGGTGTTTAAAGAGATAACTGGTCTTTTTTCTCCTGAAAGCCCCAATTCCATGCTTGTTTGCTCTTTTAAGTAGGAGGATGAGTGGCAATAGAAAGTGCTCAAAGGTGTGTGGGATTGTCATCTAATGCCTAAAAAAGGGAGAGGCCAAAGTGCCTTGATAAATATAGCTTCTCATCAACTCCCCAGGCACCAGTCAGCATGTGTCACTGAAAAGTTGTTTCTGTAAACTGAGTAGAAATAAAAACAGTAGGCTAACTACTCCTTCTTCCTGTTGACCTGACCTATGCACATTTTGGTAAACCAAGTCATCTTGCATAGAGCACTGTCTGTCTGACTGGTATACCTCTGTAAGAAAGCAGTACTCCCTGGCCCGCTCATAAGGACAGTGCTGCAGGGCCAATAGAATAGAAGGGTTTCTGTCTTCAAGTTTGGGGCCCTGGGCTGCTAGACTCACTGTTTGGGGCACCCCAATCCCCAGATGTTCACACAAGTGACTTGGAAAAAGGAAGGCAGACTGTGAATGCAATAGGCCACTTCCTGGACACCACATCTCCGTTTTCAAAAATAATAAGATGTGGCTAGAATCTATATGAAGGATCCAGGCAATCTGGAAATGATGTCATAGGCCACCCAGGTGTTAACTTACTCCCACTGGCGTCCAGATAGAATATTCATGGCAGTGCCAATGAAACAAATGAAAAACATGCCTTGGCTCCCAACTACCTTTCAGAGGTAGGGATGGGGAGAGACTAGGGAGGAAAATAGCAACTCTGTTGTTATTTCTTAAATTACAGCTTTATTGAGGTGTGATTGATGTACAGTGAACCATGCATATTTAAAGTGAACAATCTGACGAGTTTTGACACCTGTGATATCATCAAGATGATGAATAAATCTATCATCTCCAAAAGTTTATTTGTGCTCTCTTGTGATTCTTCCCTCATTCTCCAGCAATCTCCAGGCTACTGAGCTGCCTCTTGTCACTATCAATTTGTTTTTGCATTTCCTACATTTTTATTTAAGTAGAATCATACAGAATGTATGGTACAGTGAGCTTTTTTGCTTACCATAATGATTTTGAGAATCATCCATGTTGTTTTATGCACAAAGCGTTTAATCCTTTTTATTGCCAATTAGTATTCTACTGTATGCATACAATATGTTTATCCATTCATCCACTGAAGCACATTTAGGCTGTTTCCAATTTGGGCCTATTAAAATAAAGATGCTATGAATATTCAGGTATAAGTCTTTGCATGAACATATGCTTTCATTTCTCCTGTGTGAATACTTAGGAGCAGAATGGCTCGGTCACATGATAGGTATATGTTTAGCTTAATTAGGAAATTGTGGCAATCTTTTTAAGGCACTCATATAACATGTTTGGGATATTTAGTAATCCCTGGACACCACTGGAAATCTTCAGAATATTTGGAAGTTGAGTCTCAGGATGAGCTCTTCCTACAGTTAAAACATTTGTAGATTGTGATCTATAATATACAGTTGAGTCTTAAATGATGCAAGGGTTAGGGGCACCAGCTCCTCCCTCTCTGCCCAGTTGAAAATCCATATGTAACTTCTGACTCCCCCAAAACCTAACTACCAATAGCCTGCTGTTGACCAGAAGCCTTACTGCTAACATAAATAGTTAATTAACACATATGTTGTATATATACATACTATATACTGTATCCTTACAATCAAGTAAGCTGGAGAAAGAAATTGTTATTAAGAAAATCATAAGGAAGAAAAAATACATTTACAGTACCCTACTGTATTTACCAATAAAAATCAGTAAAAAATCCACGTAGGAGGACCCATGCAGTTCAGCCCCTGTTGTTCAGGAGTCAACTGTATTACGAAAAAGTGAAGGAAGGAGAGAAGATATTGTCTCTTTGGAGAGAATTCTCCTATTTTGGGCTTCCCCCAAAAGCTGTTGTCCTTGTGCCCTTCATCTTCCTGCCCCCCTGCCCTCCCTAACTAGAAATTAAGAAAACCAGAAATAGATTTTGTATCTCTTGCCTGGGGACTCAATTACATTGTGACTTGGAAATCTGGTATTGGTTATGAGCCCCAAATGAATTGGAAACCAGTTTTATTGCTGGGAACCTTCAAATTCCAGGAAGTAGAAAGGGCAAAAAGTAAAAAAGGGGAGATCTCATTAGGTGATTCTAATCCCTAGCCCATGAAGTGGGCTGAGGAACCGTTAACATGAGCTGACCTCCAGGCTACACTAGATGTTAAAAGAGAGCGCTCAGGGTTAGAAACCCACCCACAGTTCTCATCAGAGGGAAGGGGCTGGCCTTCCCTCATGGATCCACTGCCCTGATGTTCACAGGTGCAGTTGTGGCTCAGAGACACAAATGAGAGGCTCGGGATAAGTACTCTGCCTTTGCACCCAGAACAGGTTCCTGTTCTGTGGAGCAGTAGCTGTATCCCCTGGGATCTCCTTAGGAAATAAGCATCTCAGGCCTCACCCAGAACAACTGAGTTAGGACCTACATTTTAATAAGGGCCCCAGGCTAATCATAAGCTTAGCCCAGTTTAAGAAGCACCATTCAAGATGCTTATCTTGCAAGTTGCAAAGTCCCAGAAAAGACTCCGTACAGGTCAGGGATTATTATGCTGCATGACAAAGTACCCCCGAATTCAGTGGCTGTAACAATAAACATGTATTCTCATGCTCATGGATCCGCAGGTCATTCGGGGTTCAGGAGATCTAGGCAGGCTAGGATCCAAGCTGTGGGTTGAGTCTGGGTGTCTTCCATGTGTCTCCCATACTTCTGCAACCAGCAGGCTACCTGCCGCATGTTCCTCTCATGACAGTGAAAACACACAGTACGGCAGAGGCAACAAGCACTCTTGGGCCTTTGCTGGGGCCACATCATTCTTTCAGCACAAATTAGTCATTAGGCTTAACAGAGTGGCCCATCACAGGCTTTGGATTTGTTTCAACTCCACTTCTGCTTCTCACTAACATGTGTACCCTTAGGCAAAAATTGCACACTTTACTGCACTTCTCTATCCTGTTCAGTAAAATGGGATAATAGTAATATAGCTATCACTAGGAGCATATACTGTTGCAAGGACCATCCTTGATGTACAGGAATGATTTAACTCATGGGTATTGGTATGTTAGAGCTGTGTGACCTTGGGCGATTCAACTCTCTTCATTTCATTTCCTTTATCTAAAAATAGACATCCTGTTGGGATCATTCTAATTTTTGAACCCTATTTTCAAAACTAATAATGGTGAAGCAAAGGCTAACACTGAGCATTGACTCTGTGTCAGGCACTGCTATAAAGACTGTATGTATTTACACCTTTAATTCATGAAATAGCCCAATGGGGACTATTTCTACTTTGCAGCTGAAGAAGCTGAAGCACAGCAGTGTCAGGAAATCAAGGTTTATCATCTGATTGTTCAGAGCACCTCATGTGGAGGGAGAGATATCACAATACTGATGGAGTCCAGGCTGACTCCATGTGGCTGACACATTCTGCCTCCCACCAATCAGGGATGCTTCTGAAAAGGCTATTCTTGGCTTCTTCTCCCATGTGGGAGAAGGAAAAGAAAGAGCAGGGACAGCTTGACAGAAGAGACTGGGAAAGCAGCTGCCCTCCTATTTCAACGGAGGCGCGCTCCCCACCCCACCCCACCCACCATGAGGCCACATCCGAAGCAGATGCTGGATGGATGTGATGAGCGTTTCCAGTGAGACCCAGCCATCACCTAGGGAGCCCAGGAGGAGTGTGTTGTGGAGGAGCCCAGCCTGGCTCTGGGCCAGCATCAGGCCAAGGAGAAGGGTGGGGCCTGAAGGATCCTGCCTCTGAGAACCTAGAAGTAGAAAAGGCTGTGGATTTCTAGCAGCACAGAATTCTGCCAACTGAAGCTTGTGTCTGAGTCAAGAAATGCAGGTCTTCCTTCTGAATGCCCTCCCTTGTGCAGTCTCATTGCTTAAAAATCGTGTGCTCCATGGTAGGGATGGAACTGTGCCCGCAAATATGTTATTCATCACTCACAGAGCCTTAACAGTTTAAGCCTGCAACCACTTCCTTGATGAAGGGACACCCTTTCCTACCTTCCTTTCCCAGACATAACAAGAGAATCAGGACGTGCCTGGGGGACAGGAGTTCCACAGGCTCTGGGAGCTGTCTATTCTGTTTTTTAATGATTGCTGCTGGCCAGAATTATTTCTTTTCCTGGTGACTAATCCAATTTTCCCTTTCTTCTGTGTGTCACAAAGTCCATTTCCTCAAGGTCTTCTGAAGAACAAATAGTTTTTTAAATGTTTCCCATAGTTGAGAGTAGTATCACATTTCCTTTTTTAGTTATGGCATTACATCACTAATATCTAATCAGCTTGTGGACCACTCTGGTTTCAGATCTTTTTCAGTTATTCTTCTCAAGTCCCTTTCTCCCGTGAACCCCCAGCATATTTTATCCTCTGTTTTGTTTTGATAGGCTGTGTCTCATACTTCAGGTATGTTCTGCAGCTCCCTCTTTCTTTTCCTTTTGTACCCCAAATGTTGAATTGGGACAAGTCTCACTTCAACAACCTTAATAGCTTGTTAATGTGTTGATAGTCACAGAATTGAGCACTGACTGGGTATATGGCTAAAATAGAAAGGAAAAAATAACTGTAAAAAATTATATATGGCCACTGAAAATATGAAATCACTGTAATATGAAATCACTATAATATCCCGTCAGAAAGGCAAAAAGGTAAAAACAAAAACAAAACAAACAAAAAACACTGAAGACACCAAGTGCTGGCAAGAACGTCGAGCACTGATAGGGAATGTGAAGTGATATAAACACTTTGGAAAATTGGTTTTCCAAACTACTAAAATAATATATATGTGCCCTCTGACCCAATGATCCCACTCTGGATATATATACCCCACAGAAATGTATTCATGTATGCACTCAAAGACCTGAGAAAGAATGCTCAGAGCAGCACTATTTAAATAGCCTCAAACAGGAAATGGCAAAATGCGCATAAACAGTAGAACAGATCATCAGTAAGTGCACACACCGAGAGCAAACAACTCCTCACAACATGTACAACTTCACAAATGTAATGTTAACTAAAAGAAGCCAGGCACAAAGGAATACATGCTGGATGATACTGTTTATATAAAATAACTGGGGAAAACTAATCTATGCTGTTAAAAGAGAGAACACCGGTTACCTGGTCAAGTTAAGTAACTAGAAGGGAGCATAAGGGGACCATCTGGGGAGCTAGTAATGTTCTATTTCTTGATGTGAGTGTAGGCTACACAGGTGCATTTAGTTTGTGAAATCTCACTGAGCTGTCTAGTTATATATGTGCATTTTCTATATGTGTACCATACTTCAATTAAAAAATACAGTAAAGAATGCAAGAGGCAGGGTGGACAGTATTGAAGAGATGGCCACTTTTCATGGGGAAGGGCAGCCCACAAGCCTTGGAGCCCACTCCCTTTGCTTCTTGATGTGCAGGACCCTGCAGACTGGTCTCCAAATTTTAATGAGTATGGACGAATTTCGATGTTATGGGGATACTCCTCTGCCTCCATGGCCCCATGCTATTGTTACAACATCAAAGACCAACTGCTGGCTAAGATACAGTCCATATGAAAAGAATGACCAGCAAATTTACTGCTTGACTTCATTCCCTTTAAATGGAACTGGCCCCGTGGTCCTCTTTCAAAGCTCAGTTGTGGACATATATCTTCTTTATAGGACATTGTGTACAATAAAGAGAAACAATAACTTAAAATTTAAAAAAAATACTTTTGAGAGCGCTTTGAGATGAGCATTCCATCACTGTGGTTACCTATGCCCAAACGCTCCTAAAAGTCCAGCCATTGGTCTGACAGCCCTCTATTCAACATGGTGACTTTTTTCCACTAATTGAGTTATATTTTTATGCTCCAGCCCTTTCCCTGGGCTCTGCGAAGTCTTGGGAAAGTACTTAATGAGGGGTGATCTACTTCAAGCCAGAGGGCCACCTCACGGAAATCAGGCAAAATGGCAAAGTCCGTATCCCATTACTCATTAACTTATTTGGAATTGTCCTTTGTGGAGTACACATTTTTTAAAGGACTGAGACCAAATGAAGCCTGGATCAGTTCTGTTCAGTCTTTCAATACCTACGTGGATAGGATTCCTTCACACAGTCCTAAGGGTGGGAATCTCAGGGAGTTATTAGCATTTACAGATACTAGAACTGAGTGAAAAGAGAACAGAGTTGTTCTTATGACTACGAGTAAATGAAGAACTTTATTACCTTTCTAAGAGGAAAAATGGTTCTCCAGTATGCAAGTAAAATCACTTAACACATACAGGATGTCTTTGGCGTAACTTGGGGTCTGACCCAATTGGTGGAGGAGGCTTCTGTAATCAAAATTATCAACCCACTCAAAACCAAACAGTCCAGAACGATCCTTTCAATATGCAATCACTTATTACATCAGTTAATTAGCCCACAAGCGATAAAACATTTTCAAGAGTGGCCAAGTCACCCTGGCTCAAGGTTTCTACTTCTGTTTAATCCATTACTCTTGAAAAGGTTGGGCATGCCACACTTGACTGGAAAAAGGCCAACTCCTGAGTAGATCCTTTCCTTTCTGCTCCTCTCACAGGCATCTACATGAAGACACATCTACCATGTAAAACAGTGTGATTTTCCCGTTGAGATTTTGGTGGAGGCAAAACAACTCATAAGACACCTCTGAAATGAGATAAATCTCACCTAAAATGGGAATAAGCATCAAATGGAAGAAGCTGGAAATATTTGGAGAGGCCGTGGGATCCCAAGGAGACTGACTGACGCTAACTGTGGAGCAATATGTGGAAATAATGAGAGTCAGGCTCTTCAGAGGGCACCTGTGGCAGACAGCTTTTCTGTTCCAAGTTCTGAAGCCACTGGCCTTGTCACCCTGAAGTGCAGTCCAGTGCAGTGCCTGTGCCCCACAGTGGTTCTTTCACTGCTTTTTCTCCAAGGCCCGACCCAGTGCTAAGCTCTGGGACAACCCAGAAATGAATGTCAATGTCCTTGGCCCTAAATGTGTTCATAAATGGGGAAAGGAGGAAAGAATAGAAGGGAAGGTGCCTGACCAGACCCAGAAAACTCAATTACAAAATGAACGGGCCCAAAATAAGTGAAGAACTGTGTGCTGTGGAGCCAAGAAGAGCACCATTCCCACCTTCCTAATGTGGACGAAGGACAGGGATGGGAACACGGGGGAAAACTAAGACAGAATCACAGCTGTAAAGGGCTATCCTCTAATTAAGAAGCCTGCATCTCCTCTCTGGGCCCCTGAGTGCTTGTTGCTCCAAGATTACTCAAACCATTAACTCAATTTACTTTACTTTGAAGGCTACTGTATGTGCCTACTATTCCTTTACTGGGGTTCTGCATGCCACTTAGGGTGCAGTGGAAGTGGAAATGTGGTGGAAAATTGCCAGTGAGATAGAGCTTGCCCTAGTGGCATGGGCTGTCTGTAGGCCACACAGACTCCCTTGAAAAGAAAAACTCAGCACCCTCAAAATCCCAAGTGTTCAGCCTGGAGCAACATCAGGGAGCGATCTGTGGGCTCCTTCTTGAGATGTAAAGAGAGGTGGATGCTGGCAGGAAAATTGCTCTGGCTATGCCCCTGGGAGGTCCTAGCAATCTAAATAAAGGGCTTTTTGTACTGCAAGATCCATGGGCATATGACAGGTGCTTGTGTATGCAGGGGTCAGTGCCCTGCTCACCAAGTTGAACCAGGGCTTCATCTAAGCTCTATGCCACCCCACCCCCCACAACCATGATGAGGCACTCAGAAAGCAGGTTGCAGGCACTCACCAAATCTTAGAATTCTGTTGTTGGCAAGACACCTGGAAAACTGAGTCCCAACTTCTCATTTCTTACATGAGGAATCCAAATCCCAGAGAAATAAAAGCACTCTCTCATGATCATGCTACTCATTTCAGGTTGTCTGATTCCCAGGCCAGCTCCCTTTCATGAAGCCACAAAACCTGCCATTTCTGGACATCTTTAAGAGTTCATGATCTTGTTTTGCTGAAGAGAATTGGAGCAAATGTACATAAAATCCCCAGATTCTGATAGTACATTTGTCATTAAGTTCTTATGAGATCTGAAAGGAAATTAAATGAGCATGGATTGTGGCTTTTTTATTTCAGAGACCAGCTTGCAGTCAGGGAAAGGACATGATGTACATATAAGTAGAGGGCATGGCCCAACTATAGAGTAAGCATTCTAGGATCCCATTTATTCATTTAGCACTTTTGTATTAAGTGTCTATATTGTGCAGGCACTGTGCTAGATACTGGAGATTGAATAGAGTATAAGCTTATGCTCTGGAAGGGAAGATTGAAAATAATGAATTCATAAGTAAAGTAATTAGTATAGATTATAATAGGTGCTTAGAGGACATGAACAGGGAGCAGAGATAGGGAATACCTGAGAGTACCGACTAAAAGAGTGTGACCAAGGAAGGACTTAATGGAAAAGTGGCACTGAAGTCGGGAGCTGAAGAATAAGAAAGGGCCATCTTTGCAAAGAACTATTTGGAGAACAATTCAGACAAATATAATCACAAACACCAAAGCCTTGAGGTAAAAAACTTTGGCTTGATTAAGTGATAGGAAAGAGATTGGAGAAAGGGAGAAAGTATAAGGGAGAAAATGATTTGAGAACTTATAGGAGAGGATGGAGCCTTCTGGGTCATGATAAAGGATATAATTGTTTTCTGAGATCAGCAATGAAGAAGCCATTAAGGAGACTTTAGATGATGGCTCTATCTGGTTTGTGGAGAATGGGATGGAGGAGAGTAGACATATTAGGAGTTTCCGTAATAAAATAATCCAGGCAAGAGATGAAGGGACATGGACCAGGTTGGAGAGGAGAGGATGGACTCAAGATACCGTTCTGACACAGCCAATAGGATGTGGTGATGGATCATATTTCAGTTGAAAAACTGAGCAGTCAAAAATAACTTCTAGTTTTATGGAAGGTGGGGTGTACATATCAGTGGATCTATATTGGACATAGGGAATTTGAGGTTCCTGTGAGACATCCAAGTGAAGATGGTGAGCAGGGAAGTGGTCAAATGGACTGGGAACAAAGACCACTGTCATGACCCCAGTGGTAGGAAAAGAACCAAGAGTTGTGTCATGGACACCAAGGGAGGAGAATGCCTTAAGGAAAGAGTCCTTTTGAATGCTGCTGTGAGAGCAAAGGAGATGAAGACAGAGAAGTGCCCATTCAGCTGGGCAGTATGGCCATTGCTGAAAGCCTTGATGAGAACAGTTTAAGAAGCATTATGGGAACAGATGCCATTCACTTCTACTGGGTGAAGTACCAAATGGAGGTGAAGAAGAAGAAACAGAATCCATAAGTAAGTCTTAGTGAAGCTTTGCTATCAAGGGGAAACATGCTATCATGTGGATATGGGGTTGAGGGAGCATATTTGGTTCATTTGTTTTAAGATCAGAGATACCAGAGTGTCATTGATGCTGGGATTGAGCCAGTAGAAAGGAGGAAATTAATTATGAAAGATTGAGAGGGGAGAGCTAAGGGGTAAATTGATCAAGAAAGCAGGAAGGTATGTGTGGAAATTGGCCTTTGATAAAAGCAGGGATGACCATTCCATGCAATTGTTGAAAAGAAGGAAAAGATGAGCTGTGCAGATGGGAGTGTAGATCTAGTGTGAGAATGTGAGTCAATCATACAACTCTCTTGGATGAATTAACCATGGGTAGCTCCTGTTTCTTCAATGAAATATGCAGTGAGGACAATGAGGAAGAAAGAGTAGGGGATTTGGAGAGAGTAGATATGAAGTAGTCATCTTGGATACCAGAGAAGATGAGATTGTGAGGGGAGGACCATTGATTTTGGAACAGTGCTGAGTACTCATTTCAGGTTTGAGAATCTGGAAAACAGAGCAGGTTTTCATGTTGGACTATTTTATTTTTCCCATCATCCATCTCCATGGCTACTAACATAGAGAAGTTGGATCATTGGATTCAACTAGAACTGAGGTTTTGCCAGTGAAATAGATCAGAGGGAGAGAAGAAGGCAAGGAGAATTGAGAGGAGTTGCAAAGAATGGTTATATAAAGGAACATGTGCTAAATAAGAACGAAAGTAAAAGAGAAAGCTGCAAGGTGGTGAAAAATGGCAGAAGACCAGAGATCTTCGGGAATGAGCTAACAGGACATGAATTATGTTTGTGTAGAAGATTTGCTGACAGGGGGTCTAGGGCAGAGGGTAGCTGAGATGCAGTAGGGGAATAGGTTGTTGGTGGTGAGAAGTCAAGGAGCTGGGAGGGCCCTCTCCCCAGATGTTGAAGTTACCAAATAGGATAACAAATGAGTTTGGTGAAGAAGACTGAGCCAGAAGGTTACATTTTCGATGAATGAGGGAAAAGGACCAGAGGCCCCATATTAGAATAGGCATCATCCTGAAAGGAGCATCAACCTGAAATTTTCATGCATTTTTTATTTTGTTTGTCAGGAGGAAGGGGAAGAAATGGTCAGGAAGCATCTATGGGGACTAGGAAGACCTAGGAGGAGGTTTAAGGAATAGCCAGAGAAGTTGAAAATGAGAGCCGATGCCTTATCATGGAATGAAAGTCCTAGAAGGAGGTTTTGGGAGGGTGGAGGGGGATAGGTTAGTCCAATTAAGAGATGTTCAAAACAGTGTGGGATGGAGAGCCCATGGTCATGGAAGATCTCTCAATTACAGCTAGAGAAACCATCATGGGAATGGTTTTGGGCTTCTCTTGACTTGAAGGAGACACCCTTTTCTCAATGGTGTGATGGGCTCTGGGCTCTTATTTCTATGGTTAGTTTGGTGTAAAGGCATCAGATGAGGTATAGGAGTCACTTACGTCTCACAACGTGGGGTTGGCAGCCATAGCTTAAGGCATCAACTCCCTTAGTGTTCACTTTTGGAACAGTGTGTGCTGGTAGTTATACAGACCGCACCCGATTTTATCTACCTGTTTTTGTCAAACACATATATAGCACTTATTATGGGCTCAACACTTTTCTAAACAAGTGATGAATGTGAATTTATTTAATCCTCAAAATAACACCATGAGCAGGCACCCTTATTAACCCTATTTTTACACTCTAAGGTTAAATAACTTGTCCAAGTCACACACAGGATTTGAACTCTGGCTGCCTGGATTCCAGATCCCTACTTTCAACCACTGACCACAGTAAGTCGGGGCAAAAGTTCCTTTTTTATTGTCAGAAAGATATCTTTCTTGCCTTGAATGTCAGAAGACATGAGTTTGAGTCCCCACTCTGCCACTAACTGGCTGTTATCTTGGACACAGCCCTTAACTTCTATCATCCGCCTGCAGCTTTCTTAGTGGTCATTTCCATACATCACTAAGGGACCCAAGCTGACGGAGGCACTCTTACCTTAATAGTCCCAGCTTCAAAGACACACACCACTCCTGCTCATATCAATCATACCTTACTGCAAGGTGGCTGGCTAGTGCATTCCCTGGTTGCTTCCACTTTGGAGCAGGGGTACCTATTTTTGGTGGATGGCTAACCCTCCCTGCCTTATTATTCAGTGTGCCTTATGCTTCCAGGACTCTGTGTATGCACTTGTGTGTACCACACTCGGGCCTTTGCTTTTTGTCTTCTTCCTATCTCACCTTTAGGTATGTCTCATTGCATGACCAACAGTGGACTGTTAATTACTATGCAGTCCATCATTTCAGAGAATATAAGACATGTAGTCAAGAAAAAAACTGAGTCCTTCCCCAGTACCAAAACCTAAGGAAGAAATTAAGGGTGCCCCCAATTTCAAGCTATATTCATCACCTCTAGGCATTTACTTGCCCCGTGAATATGTATCCAGCTACCAGTCAGCAAAACGTAGTTTGGGTAGAAGTTGCTATATAACCTATTTGGGAATACAGGACTTAGTGTTTACAGTGTTTCTGCAGTTAGAGTAGCAGGTACAGTTTCCCTGAAACAGTTAGACATTTGAAGGAAAGAAGGACTTACTTTCTCTATTATCCAGGTAATGTTTCCTTTAGTGGAATGGAGGTGAGGCTCAATGCTCAATGGCATTTGCAGTAGGGAATGTTCATGTTACCCCGCTGCAGTGGAGGAGGTACTGATCCACCTGCAGGTGAGAGAGAGAGAGAGAGAGAGAGAGCAGTAGCAGTTTAGAAAGGTCACACCTATGGAAAGACCCACACTGTACCCAGCTATCTTCCCCTTCACTCACAGACAGGTGAGGAAAGAAAATATGCTTCGGTCTTGTACTAAATGCAGAGCTCATTTTCTTAGATGAAAAGTATACATGAGCAGAACTGATTCAGAACAGCTCATCTAAGGCTGATTTGCAGGTGGCAGTCTCTCACCACTGTGATGACCACAGGTCTCACCAAGGTGTTAAGCTCAAGTACAGAGGCTTTGTTTCCCACTACTGTGGAAGATGTCATTACAGGGTGGGGAAACAGCCTTAGCTAATAAAAACAGAGTGTGGTTACTTCTTTGGGCATTGCATGTCTTTAAGTCCTACAAGCTATGTGGTGAGGCAGTTTTATAATTTGTTTTTCTCACAAGATGACCAGTGAAAAGAATTTAATTACAAGTAATCGCATTTCGTATAAAAAACACTTAAAAAGTTTAACACGGGAAGTTTATTCCATAGTTCACAGGCATGATATTAGCTTTGCTAGATATAGCTGTAATTTAAACACAAATGAAGAGATAATTCGTTTCTTAAAAATCCATCGGCCAAGTTTTTTGTTAACTATCATTCAAGTATGTTGGCACCACTAATGCATTTGTGGGATGAGGCATTTTATATTGAGAGAATAGTTTCCCCTTATCAGGCTCCTAAAAACAAACCTCCAATGCAAAATCAAAAGAAGGCACAAGGAAAGGTGTGTTTCACCTAAATGTCAGGTTTAGAGGCATCTGCCTTGCCTGGTGTGCATGGCATTAATTTCCTGCCAGTTTTTCTATTGGAATGCCCCCCCTGAGTTGCTTGAAATTGAGAATCAAGTCATGTTTCTTTAATCAGCTCTAGGAAACAGTGAGCGAAGGGGGTGGTGGAGAGGTTTCTTTTTATGAAAAGTTCTAAAATCAGCAAAGCCTAGAAAAAACGAGTATGCACAACCTTGGACCAGGAGACTAGGGTTTTAATCTCAAAGAGCATTTGTCCCCACCCTCTCCATGCCAGTTAAGTATCTTTCTCCCTATGTTAGTTATCTCTTGTTCCAAAATTTAGCAGTTTAAAAAGAGACATTTATTATCTCACCTTTTCTGTGGGTTGGGAACTTGGGCGGGCTGAGGCTACAATCGAGTTTATCAGACAGGACAACAGTCATTGCAAGGCATGGCCAGAGGAGCACTGGCTTCCAGACTTAATGGTTTGCTTATTGGCAAGATTTTGTTTCTCACAGGCTGTTAGCAGAGGGCACCCAAAGCTCCTTGCCGTGGGGGCCTCTCCATAGGGCAGCTCAAATACAGCAACTCACTTCAGAGCAAACAAGTGAGGAAGCCAGAGAGTGTGAGCAAGACAAAATCCCTGGTCTTTTGTAACCTAAACTCAGTGACATCCCATCATTTTTGTTGTATCCTCTTTGTTAGAAACAAGTTACTTGCTCTACCCCACACTCAGAGGAAGGGGATTGCACAAAAGTGTGAATTCTAGGAGATGCCACCATTAAGCATCCTTCAGAAACTGCCTTCTGTACTCTGCTTCTCATGTAGATGGGTCCCTGCCCATTCCAATTTGTCCCAGTGGACCATTCCCCTTCATTGTCTGGTGTGATGCACTGGATCCCTACTTCCCTAGATCTCCTTATTTTTAATTCTGGTTTCTCTTGTCTATCCAGAATATAATACATTAATTTTCTTAAAAATGATTGCCTTCTCTTGCTTAAGAACTTCCAATGACTTCCTCTTATTCCTTGCCTCAGAACAGGTACCAAGGAATTAATTGCGTATCTGGAATTAATCAGCTTTTCTCACCTTTTACTTTATAGGCTGTATTTGCAGCCAAATTGGACTCCTATTCATCCTTATGCCCTCCCCATGCTCTTTAGCCTCTCTGCTCAGACCATTTCCTTGGCTAATACTGCCTTCCTCCCTCTTTCCAGCTGAGAAAATTCTGGTCAAGTTGCAAAAGTTTCTCTATGAACTGTCAAGGTGGAAATGGCCCATTTCTGAACTCTTATAGCATTGTGCATCCATTAAGTGATGATTCCATTATCCCTCATATATAATTATCTGAGGGTATGAAACATTCCCATTCCCCCCTCCCCCCCTGCCTGCAAAAACAGGGTAAGGGTCCTGGGAGCAGAAATAGTAGCTTGCTTCTCTTTTATATCCCATGGCACATGGTGTAACCCTCATGTTCAGTAAAATGTGCTCTGTCGGTATTTGTGCTTTCTGAAATGCCTTCACTAGATTTGGGAAGACACAGCAGAGATTTTTATTTCATTTTATGGATGAGGAAACTGAGATCCAGAAAATTGACCTGCTTGCTGACAATGACAGAGCCCCGATTAAATTCTTGAGTTCCAACAACACCCTGACCTATAAGAAGGAAGTGACTAATTTGGACTTCTCCAATTCACATCTGATTTTTTTCTTTTAAATGTAAAACTACTTAACCTGACCTGATTTTATTGGTGGAATGATATGATTCACAGTCATTCAATAATCCCTGCATTGTAATAAATGTTCTTTTCTTTTGATTTGTTTTTTTAACCATCCCAGGGCAAAAGAGAGAGTAGAACAGAGAATTTATTTTATTTTTTTAAGATTTTATTTATTTATTCATGAGAGACACAAAGAGAGAGGCAGAGACATAGGCAGAAGGGAGAAGCAGGACTCCCTGCATGGATCCTGATGTGGGACTCGATCCCAGGACCCTGGGAACATTACCTGAGCAAAAGGCAGACATTCAACTGCTGAGCCACCCAGGTTCCCCCCAGAGATTTCTTTTAAATAAATCAATAAAACACCACCAGGGGCAGGAGGGGCCTGAATCTGCAATTTCTGTTCCTCCGTATATGTTAGCCTTTTCCACTTAGCCAAAAAGCAGCATCAGGAAACATTGTGCTATTAAATGTCACCTTGTGTATGTGTTGCTGTTGCCTGATTCACTTCTGACCATGTGATGAAGTAAGTTATGATGCAGCTTGTAGCCTGCACAGCTCAAGAAGTTCCTAGTGACCCAGGACACTTCCATCAGATGCCTTGGCTGGAACCACAGGCATTTCTGTCAGGAAAGTGGGGTATGTGGTGTGTGTGTGTGTGTGTGTGTGTGTGTGTACACATATGCATCTCGGAGGATGAGCAAGTTAAAAGAGAGACTCAGGCATGAAGGGTAATTATTTCTCAAAACCCACTCTCCAGACCCTCTGTAGGCAATATTCTGAATTCAAAATAATTTTCAGCCAAGTCATATTTGCACCTGGGAACTGTGAAAAGTATTGAAAGCTTCAAAAAGGAGATGTAACTTGACCATGACAGGAAGTGACTTACAGCCCCAGAGGCTCAGATGTATTGACATAAGATAGTGAAGTAGGAAGAATGATGGTTTTCAAAAAGTTAGATTTTGGTTTATCTTTTATCCCAGTATGAAGTGAGTGTCCTAGGATAAATCCCTCTAATCACACAGTGCAAAAGTGACAGGTATGTAACAGGCATTGTCTGAATCCCTTGCTTTGGTGGATCTGACACTGAGGAAAGTCAGAATTGCGTCTATGACTTTCATCCTGCATCAGCACCGTAGTTTCCAAATACTATATGAAGCTGATTTTCCGAGTGCCAGGTGGGCCATGCCATTGACAGCAGCAGCAAAAAGTGCTGAAGGAATTAACCACTGGGTTATTTGAGGCTAATGCAATGGTGCTCCATTCATATTGGTACATTTCTTTGTGCATGAATTGTCAGAAGCCTTTATTCTCTAGCATTTAATCCCTTTATTCTCCTTTAAGAACATGTCTTGTTTCTCTACTTGAATTAGCAGCCTGATGTCCAGCAGCAGGTGATTATCCAAAAAAGCTGAATGTGAACTGCCCATAGCTGGTGGTGCATGAACTGACTCAGAGAGGCCATGATCAGCTGGAAAATTTGATATAATTTTGACAAGTTGGTGGGCCATTCATCTTAGCAGTGAGGTGTCTACGCTCCATAGGAAGCTATTTTTTTATGTAACATTTTGTCTGACATAGTGCCTCAAGGGTCAATCTCAGAAAGATCTTAGGTTTAGCCAAAGCACACTTCATCATTTCCTAGCAGGTGACTTCATAATACGTGAGACCATTGAACTTCACCACTTGAGCCAGGTCCCATAACACTAATTTCTACCAGAGTTCCTCTGGTGTTCCCTAGGATGAATTGCACTAATTTTATTTTTCCTTTCAGCCCACTTCTTGCCTCTTTCTGTACCCCGATCCCAGGGTTAAGAGTGACAACTTCAGATATCCTGAAGGGATGTCACATGGCTTTGATGCCATTCCTCTGACCCCACGAGATGTTTCCTGGTTCTATGTTACCAGATGTTTGGGAGGAGGAAAAGTAGCATAAATATATTTTTATCTACAAAGCATAGCACTGGCTTCAAATTTATCATGAAGATGCAAATGGGAGACAGAGTGAAAGTATATGATGTAAGGAAGAGAGGTGATAAACATGAAACTGGTAAAAAGGGCTATTATTTCTAAAGCTGCTTATATAGGAGAGAAAGCTGTTTGTATTTGGGGAAGATTGGCTACACACCATGGGCCAAATTCTGGCCCCAAGTACGTGTGGTCAGCCCATGAGCCCTGGAAAGAATCTGACTTTGCCTTTATCCAAATATTAGTCATTTCTGGGTGGATTGTTTTAGGATGATTTTTGAAAAGATAAATAAAATGAGGACACAAAGACCTGAAAGAAAAGCCAAGTCTTGCAGGGAACAGGGCTCCTAATGGTCTTCCCACCATCAAGAGGTACTGAAACAAGCATGAGTAAGGGCCATTGGTAAACCTGTCCATTTCACAGATGGACCAGGACTTGGGAGCTGGTGCAGCCAGTCCAGGCCCCAGGGCCTCCTGCTTCCGCATCTCTGGCTCTGCCCAGCAGACTGTTGCCTCCAGATGGGAAGCAATAGCAGGCCAACTTGAACTCCTCCATGCCCTGAGTGGATGGATGCAGCAGGACCACACGGAGTCCATTTTTCTCCAGCAAAGCAGTGATGTGTTCCAGGCAAAAACCCAATCTGGGATGTTTTGGCCCAAAGGAAACATTTACAACCAAATTATACACCTCGGAAAATAAATGAGCTTTCATTTTGGAAGGAAACCCTGCCAGGTTCTTTATTATTTGCACCACAATCATAAAGTTGGTTTTAATCTCTATAATGGAATGCCGCTGGTTTGGCCAACTGGCAGGCTCTGGTGGTTTGAGTGGGGATCATTTCAGCCTTCAGAACGCACAATGGGAAGTAGGGAAGTCCTTCTTCTGCAACATTTTTCTCAGGATCCATCATTTTGGTTTTGGGTTTTTTTGTTTTGTTTTGTTTTGTTTCCTCTGGCACATTCATTGCAACTTCAAAGCAGGCTCCTTTTTTCTTTCTCTTTTCTTTTATTCTCATTTTTGAAAATTCCTGGGACCTTCCAGAAAAAGACCTAATGTAATGTTTCCTTTCTAAATTGATGAAAATCCAGGAGTAGGTCCAAGAAAGTCTATAATGGATTTCCATTGATCGCTTGACAGGGAACTGGATATAAAGCTCAGAGAGAACAGAGGGAAAGGGCTTATCAAGCAGGTTCTCCTTTTCTACCTTAACAAAGACATTGGGTGATTTAAACCTGCTGGGAGTCTGCTCCCAGGATTTATGCCTTGAAATGACCTTATAAATATGGCAGCCAGGAGGCTTAGAGTTTCTAGGATGGCGTGGGCCTCATATATTTTATACCATTATCAGATCAGGTGCTGGCTAATGTGTTCTGATTTAGGGTTTGGAATAGGTGGTGTTCCTATTCCAGCATTTAAAAATGTGGCTAGTACTTGTAGTCAGGAAGCTCCCCTGGGAGCTACATAGAATTTTGCACTTGTTCTGAAGACATTAGAATGAAGTCCTTGTGAACATGTGGAGCTTCAGAAAGCATAGCAGGAGCTGCTAGGACGAGCAATGGGCAATGCTTTGGTGCTTGTAGATTGGGAAAATTGTGGCAACACAGCTAAGAATCCTAAGTGATTCCCAAATATGATGGCATGATGGAAAGCCTGAGACCTTTGAAAAGTACTGGTACCTGGGTCCTATTCCAGACACCCTGATTTAAATGGTTTGGGGTGTGACGTGGGCGAACTATAAACTCCATGAAGGCAAGAATGGTGTCTGTCTTCTCATCATTGTATCCCCAGTGCTTGGGATGGAGTAACTGGCTCTCAAAAATTACATGTTGAGTGAGTCAATGAGTAAAGATCCTGAAGTTCGTCTGCCCACACACCATTCCAAATGAATCCCAGCCAATCAAATGATTTCAGCTTTTAAATATTTGAGGTGGTTTAGGGTGGAGTGTGGGTTATGTTCTGGGTCTTCTTTGCTCCCATCTATTTAACCCTCAGTCTCCCTTCTTAAAACATCCTGAGAATGATTTTATGAGCTCTTTATTTATAATGTTCATGGCATGGCAATGTCCCAACTTAGGACAGATGATTGCTTTGTATTTTAAGTCGGGAATTTATACCTGGGGTACCCTGCACTCCTTGTGATAGAGATGGATCAACCCAGTTCTTTGCCAGCAATGCTACAGGGGCATCTTTCACCCGCTTTTAATGCACAGTACATGTTCTCGTGTTCTGACGCTGAAGGCTTCCACTACCCGCTGTGCCTTCATCCCACCTCACCCCCTCCCACAGACACTGAATCCTGGCAGTAGATAAGTCAGCTTCCATTGTAAAAATGTTTATGGAGACTGTCAGTTCTTAACCTTAAAACTGAACCATGCTGTTTGTATTTTTCCAAGTGATGGAGAGTGTGAAGGACTAATGAAAATGGAGCGTGAAGAGATCAAACACGCGTCGTGGAATCTTTGTTCAGGCTCTGGGACGAGAGCAGTTCCCTTAGGGAGGGGCAGGAATTCCAGCAAATGGGATCTCCTGTGAGTTGGGCTCAAGGCCGGAGAGCCTGGCCAGGGAGTGAGGGAGTAGGCAGTGGCATGCAGGAGGGAAGGGTCATAAGATGCTTTTTTGGTCTTTTGAGAAGCAAAACTTATTTCCTTTGTCAGAGAATGAGCAGATCCACTTGTAACAAACTCTATCTTCTGACCTTCTAGAGCCTGCTTTCCAAAGTCAGGATTTTGAAAGTTGTTCAAAAGTGTATATAACATGCCATCTCGGAGAAGTTTCTATGTAGTGTTTGCCTTTTCTGTAGACCGCTGGGGAGGGTGGGCCTGTGGACCTCTCAGGGACAGACTATTCACAATTTGGTTAAAAATGGATTTTTCTCCATCTGTAGACTTGGGAAGTGAAGGGGAGAGTCTGATCTGAAGCCAACAAACGCATTTTCACAGAATGAGGTGTACAGTTGGGGGAGAAAAGCAAAGCTCTGGCTGCTGCTTGAGCCCTTTCCAGTTGGGGCCTGTGTGGGTTGTCTGAAGAGAGCGTTTTCTTGGATTGGACTTATCCATCAGGCTTTTGTTTTCCAGACCGTCTCCCTGGAAGAATAAAGAGCAAGGGTACAGGGATGCTGGCTGGTGAAGGAATGCTCCCCAGGGGTGTTTCCCTTTGGAATGGGGAACATTTGGTTTTCATGGTGACTGCTGTGGGCCTGCTGAGAACAGATAGATTTCCTCCTCCAACATCCTACCTGAGTCATTCTTTAATTTCCTGGGAAATTGCAGCTTAACTGTTGGACAGTTTAGGATTTATCCTTGCTGATGGGTTTGCTTGGTGTGGTGCTTTCAGCGCAGCAGGGAGCTCTCTTGGGTTTGAAGAGGAGTCATCTCCAAACCATGGCAATAGGCACTTGGTGTTTGGGTCCTGAAGAAACTCATGGTCTGATCCTCTCCTCTATCTTCTGCTTCTGTCTTCCCTCTTCTCTTATACATATACTGATGGATAGTTTCTCTTTGGTGTTCCTGAGGGCTTCCTTGTGGGTCTTGTTTAATTGCCCAGCCCTTGGAGCTAGAAAAATTTATCCAGTAGCCAATGAGGACCCAAGTCTGTCCCTCCCTATGGACCCAAGTAGTTTATTCAGAGGCAGATACACAGTGAAGGAGATGTCAGTTAGAAACCCTCTGCTGCCCCACTCGGGATACTTGCTACCTAAGTGAGCAGAATGGACTAGAATATATTGATGCTGAGGATAAGTGTGAAACGAGTCAAATCTTATAGTACTGTCCATCTTCGAGGTTCTACCTTTTCACAAACCCCCCCTTCACCCCCCTGTGTATTGGTTTCTGATGTCACCTGACCCAGTAGCAGCTTCCTGCACCAAGGACCCATGAGGGTGAGGAGCTCTGCCCTTGGGGTCCTCACGGCAGGAGATCCCTGAGGAATGGGTGATGGGCTCAGAGGGTCTCCCCAGGCTTGGACTGGATGCCTTGGGGCTCGTTTGCTATTTACCTGATTACATTTCCCTGGTAAAAATATACCAACCATTGAAAGCCCTTCATTTCCTGAAAGTCTTTCCCTTGGCTGAAGTGACCACCAGAATAATAGCTCCGTAACTACTACTCAGCCACCTGTTCCTCATATTCGCCTGATTCGAGCCAAGGGTCTCAGACATTAGCCGGCATCCAAATTACTGGAAGGGCTGGTTAAGACATGAGCTGCTGGGCCCCACCCCAGAGACTGATTGTGCAGGGTGGGGCCTGGGAATCAGCATTTTTCAAGCTAACAAGTAATGCTGATGCTGGGGACCACACTTTGAGAACAAGTAGGTTAAAGTGATAACTCAGCTTATTACCGGCTTTTGGTGAGCTTGGTTAACACATGTATACACTTATGTATCCATACATATAAATATGTGTATATGCAAATCAATACATATATAGTCATACATTTGTATCACCTTTGGATTCTTATTTGACATTGAAGAGAAGCAAGTAGATTCAGAAAATGTTCAGAATCAGAACTGAATTTAAGAGAACAAAATACCTGGGCTCCTACCCCTCATCCCCTTCAGAGTCTTCTTTCTTCTTTTTTTTTTAATATGATTTATTTTTACTTTTTAAAAAAGATTTTATTTATTTACTCATAGAGAGAGAGACACAGAGAGAGAGGCAGAGACAGGCAGAAGGAGAAGCAGGCTCCCTATGGGGAGCATGATGCGGGACTTGATCCCAGGACCCTGGGATCACACCTGAGCCAAAGGCAGACACTCAACCAAGTCACCCAGGCGTCCCCAGAGTCTTCTTTCTATCCCTGCTTCCCAAGTCCCTCCTGCCCCATGTCGCTCTACTGGGGCTTCTGCTTGGTACATTTGCTGAGTGTTGAAAGGTGAATTGGTCATGCACAGGTGGCTGTCCCCATTGGTCCCTCCAGCAGAGTCTCTACATTATCTGGGCGGAGAGTAAAGCTGGGCACCGCTCATGGCATCACTGGGAGGCAGGTGCCTATCCCATGTCATGTTGGAGAGAACTTGGAGTCGCCTCACAAGTGGAGACCAAGCCAGGAACTGAGGCAGGGAGATCTTTCCCCACCTCTGCCAGAGCCTCTGCTCATCCCCCCACATCCCAGGACCCCGCATTCCAGAGAGGTAAGGTGACTCAGCTGTGCCCACGCCTATGGGGCTTTGAAATCCTGTTCGTTCATCCATCTATCTGTCATTCCATCCACTTCCTCAGAGGGTATTTAGCAGGTCCAGATTTTTTGGTAGGACTGCAACTTTAAGGGGAAAGGCTAACTTTTTGTGATTCCATCGGACAAGAGCAATACCACAGAAGCAGCCAGTTCAATAGGAAGAGCCCCAGGCTGGGAGTCGTGAATCCAGTACTCTGGGCCCAGGCCAGGAGCCCTCCCATATGCCACCTCCTCCCCAAGGATCCCCGGGATCATATTCCATCAACATAAGGAGCCAAATCCCCAGACCTATCTTGTGCCCTGCTCTTGCCAGGCAGGTCTGGCGCGACCATTCTCAGGACTGGTTATATGCTAAGAGAGGGTTGGGGAGATAAATTGGCTTTAGAATTCAAAAGACTAAAGCACTGACCACTCCCTTGTTCCTGAAGGGTAGGCATCTTTGGAGAGGCTGCTGACTGGTGGTCTAGGTTCTCTCTCTATGCTGATCCTTCTCACTCTGGGGCAGTTAACATTCTTCCTGTGGCTTTCGCCAACACAGGCTGCCATCTCCTGTCTCCAGTGTCTGGCGTTAACACCATCAGCCCCTGCCAGTCCAAAGGATTCATGGTCCCAGTAAGCCACTTGTAACACATCTGGATCCTCTATCAGATGAGCGACTTTGGTGGCATCCTCAATTCAGTTTTCTCATCCATACAGAGGAGATGATGTGCTTGTACCCATCTGGCCGGGGGCTTTGGGAGGCACTGAGTTGATGCACAATGAGTGTTTGGATAAAGCTAGCACAGAGGAGGTGTTTCTGAAAAGGGGGTGGGGGTGGGGGTGGAGGAGTGCTTACAACTAGGGAAGATAGGAGCTGAGCCTGGGGGAGGGGAGGGCATTCCAGAGAAAAGGTCTGTATCCGTGAATACTAGAAAGGCTAATGAGGAAAAGGAATAATAAAGGGGAGAAAAGACCACAGAGATGCTTCCCATTTTACAAGGGAGAAAACTGAGCCACAGGGAAGTAACATGACAAGGTGGAGCTCCTCTTTTTTCAAAAGCTGTATTTCCCTGTACCCCTATTGTTCAGAAAATAGCAGTAATACAGAAGTGTGGCATCCTTAAGAAATATCTGTGATCTTGCCCATTACCATTTCTCTATGATTTCTTCTGTTTTCTTTTCTTTTGTGTTTGTGGTAGTTACGCTAGGTTCTGCATCTGAGTAACTGGAGGGAGCGCACATCGTAAGTGCACAGCTCAATCAATTTTCAGAGTGAACTTACTGCATGACCAGCTCCCAGACCAAGAAATAGAGCATGGCCAGTGCCCCAGAAGCCCAAGGGCTCCCTTCTTGTCACTAGCACCCCTAGGGTCGCTTCTGTCCTAACTTCTAATAGCCCTGGTTAGTTTTGCCTGCTTTTGAGCTTTGTATGAATAGAATCGTATGTCTTACGTTCTTTGGTATCTGACTTCCTTTGTTCACTCTCATGTCTGTGAGATTCATCGAGGTTCTTGGGTGTCTGTACTTTGTTCATTCTCCTTGCTCCACAGTGCTTCATCCTGTGACTATTTTATGCCTGCATTTTACTTATATGTTCTACTGTGGATGGCCAGCCATTTGCCGCTGCCACTTCCAACGTTCACCCCAAACATTTAGCAGGCATGAGGAAAAATGTGATGGCACCAAATGTTAATATCCAAAGCAGCACATGTTTGAGGCTGGACTCTTTGTGATCTATTTTGTCTGTTCCTTGCCTCATCTGGCTCCCCGAATAGCTGTCACATATTTGCATGAAGTACTATATGCCATTCAATTTTTTTTTTTTTTTTAAGAGAGAGAGGGTGGTGGGGAGGAGCAGAGGGAGAGGGAGTCTTAAGCAGACTCCCCACTGAGTGTGGAACCTGATGCCAGGCTGATCTCATTACCCTGAGATCATGACCTGAGTGGAAACCAAGAGTCCGACACTTAACTGACTGAGCCACCTAGGTGCCTTGTGTACCATTCCCTTCTTACTTCATCTCCTCTCTCTATATATCTATGTACGTAGATATATAGATATAGATAGCTATAATTTCTATTTAAATATATACTTTGTTTAGTAGGGGAGTCTTGCACTCATTTTCCCATTCGTTCTCAACTTGTGCAGTGTGACTATATATAAATACAAATTATATATAATATTTTTATAAATATAAGTTATATATAAATATATTTATAAGTTTATATTACACATATGTTAATCTATATAATCATACTGCCCAGGTCAAGAGGCGTTGGGCTAGTATGAGTTTTCCTAAGAAAATGAGCCCAGGACTTCCCCACCAAACAAAGTGAGGAAGCAGAGTTGAGGATTAAATCAACAGTGTTCCTCAGGTGAGTGTTCTTGAGCTAGCCCCCTCGGAACCACTATCCCTCATTACCCCTGGACAGGGGCTGCAGCAGGAGGAAGATGGGGTCTTCAAGGGGCTGCAGACACTCTTAGCCTAAAGAGCACCTCCAGGGGAGAAATTAGGACAGCAGGGCACAGTGGAAGGAACAGGGCCATGGAACCTACTTATGAGCTAGAGACCTCTCTGACTCACCTTCCTCCTCCCCAGAATAGGGGTACTCATGGCTACTTCAAAAGGATGTTGTGAGGATTAGATTTAATGTTCAGCACCTGGCACGAGTGAGCATGTGTTTTTTCCAGAAATGTCCTGTGTGCCCTATATCTTCTCTTTCTAACCCAGCTTTTGTCCTTCTCCATCCTTAGGCCTCAGGTACTTGATCTGTGTGTGTTACAGCAACAGGCTCCCTTTCTCTGGGGCAGCAGAGGCGGGGAAGAGGAGAGGGAGGCAGCAGTATTTAGTGAGCCCCATATGACCGCACACCCTCACACAACTCTCCTCCTCCCACTCTGGGTAATGGTAACCTCTCTCTTTCCTTGCCTCTTCAGGCCTGGGGGTATAAGATCTCCCTGGCTCTACTGATCCTGGGTCCTGCAGTATCCTTGGTGGTTTCCAGTGTCTTTGATCAGACATCTGTAAATTGTTCCTTTATTAAGCTTTCCCTGGCCACCCAGTACCTCAGTGCCATCCATTTCCTGCCCAGATTCAGACTGATCCATCCTAATGCCATGGTGTTTATACTGGGGAAAGTAATAAACCTGTAAGCATGTTCTCTGTTGCAGCCCCCCCCCCCCCGCCCCATGACCACCACCAGAAAGAAAGCTTCTGAGAATCTTGCTGTCCTCTTTTCTTGAACCTCAACTAACTGAATGAATTCTAGTGGGAGAATTATCTTTGTCAAGAACAACTTTAGGGGTTTCTTTGTTTCTCTAGGGTCAGAGTAGGAAATTGTATGGGTGCAGGAAGGTAATAAAATGGTTGAAAGTAGTGTGGGTACCCATCTACCCTCCCTCCAGGGCCCTTCATCAGAGGCCAGATCCCAAGAGAAGTCCTGTTCATAAACCATGCTTCTCCACTTGTTTTAGCTTGCTGCCACATAGGACCTGTATGTAGATAGGGGTCTTTAGAAAAAAATCAAAGAACATAATATGGTGATGTTAAAGATTCAATACATGGTGAACTGAAGTCATTAGAAGAGCCTGGTTCATTTTACTCCCTTACACTGAAAGCTTCCACTCCTAAGGAATTCCCCTCTTCTACTTTGCATTTTATATGTGTATAAGCATTTCCTAACTTCACCAATGGAGTCTGAAGTCCTTGAGGAAAAAGGACTTCCAAATAAAGTTTTCATAATGTTAGAAACATGAATCTGATACAAATATGAAATGAATACATGTCAAAAATTAATTTAACTAATGAATGAAGGAACTAAGATGCTAATGCCAGGTCAGAGGACTTGAGGAACACATATTTAAAACATTACTTAAGAAAATCATAAGGATGCAAATTTGTAAGTCAAAAATGAAACTGGTTAATGTCCTATAGGGCAATAAAACAGTAAGTTTTCAGTTATTTCTTTTTCTGCTAGTTATATGTCAATTGTATAAATGTATGCTTATGCATAATGTTGCATAAGTTTAAAATGTAAAACATAGTGACTTGAGGTATATATATATATATATATATATATATATATATAGCGAAATGATATATGTTTATATTGTGAAATGATCACCATAATAAGTTTGGTTAATATCCATCACCTCACATAATTTTTTTTCTTATGATGAAAATTTTTAATGAGTTATTATTTCTATCAGGCCATAAAACAAAACAAAACAAAACAAAACCCTCTATTTCTACAGGATGAAAATGTACTTCAAGTCTGGACCTTAATCCACAGTAAATCATAGGTGAAACAAAGGTACCTTCTCCTAGAAAATTACGTAATCTTGGACAGGCCTGTCATATTGTGCCCTGGTATGAACTGTTACACCTGCAGACATCCTCTTGCCTTATTTCCAAGTTTTGGATAATTTATCTTTAACAGGGATGTGCTATTGAACCATCTCACCCCCAGCAGAGCACCTGCCACAAAGTAGCTGCCCAGGAAGTGTTTGTTGAGTGAATCCACGAAAGGAACAGACACTCCAACCATTTATAGAGAAAGGTTAGCCAAGCTAAACCAGAGGACCACAATCTCATGGTCTGCCTGCTTTCCAAATAAGGATCAAACAGTTTCCCTGGGAGAACAGACCAGCAGTCCAAATAAGAACAATCTGTATGGGCAGGTGGGAAATGGAGCCAGTCCTGGTGACGCACAGCTTTCTCTTCACCTCGGGCTGCAGTTGGTCTGTGATAGCTCTATAATTGTTTTATAGTGTCAGTAGGGGTTCCCTAATAAATGGGCATTGCTAGTTTCTGGCAGCCCACAGAGCTGTACAGGTGCATCATGAAAGTGAGAGGGGAGAACTGTTAAATCTCAGGTCTAAAACTTTGAAATCCTGGCAATAGGGCTGTTAACAAAGCAGCACATGTAATTGACGGAAGCAGTAGGCAGGGGGTTGTTTTCCAACAGATTTTATCCAGCTTGGAGTTAGCAGGTGGAGAAGGTGAAGGTGTTCTAACAATTGGAGATAGTAGTTACATTTTAGATATTTAGAACCATCAAATATTTTGTTTCATCTGCACACTTTCAATTTCATGTTTTCGAGGATTTGGCTTGACATATTTTGCATCGTTGGAAAATATTTTCTCCAGGACTAGTGTTTCTTGAGGACTCCATTCCTAGGATGTCAGAACTGGGTAGATGGAGAGGTTTTTTTGCAGTTCCCACCCCACCTCACCATGCCCATTTTATAGAAGAAATAACTGAGGCCCTGAATTATTTAGCTATTGCTGTATAACAAGCCACTCTGAATTCATTAGCTTAAAACTACAGATCTTGATTATTTTCCATGATTCTGTGGGTCAGCCCAGAGGCTTTTCCAGTCTGGGTTGACTCAGCTAGGGCTAGATGGTCTAGGATGGTCTTCATCTGAGTGGCTGGTCCTGGGCTGACTGATAGTCTGGGGTGGATTGTCTCTGTTCCACATGTGTCTCATCATCCAACAGATTAGCCCAGGCTTCTTCACACAGTGGTCTTGAGATTTCAAGAGCAACAAAAACAGACAAGTCCCAATATACAAGCATTTATCGTTAGCCAAAGTAAATCTCATGGCCACACACAATGACAGTGTGGGGAGCAGCTACTCAAGGCATGGCTATTAAGAGAGTATTTGTAGACATTTTTGCAAACCACAGGCAAAAGGTACAGTAACCTGCCTAAGCTTACAAAACTAGATGGGGGCAATGCTAGGACATAGAACCAGGCCTCATACCTGCTAGCCCAGGCCCCTTCTATGATACCATAAATCCTTTTCCAGGATTTCAAAATAAAGTTCTCATTCCCTTTAAAAGCCAATTTTAGAGGTACTTGGAGCAGATATGCATGGTAGGCTTCAGTGAAGGGTCTTGATTTTGAATGTCGAAAGAAATCCATCTTCTTGCTTAAAATAGTAAGTGGGGCAAGGGTCCCCAGAGTCACTCCCCCCAGGCCAGCCTCTGAACCCTGCCATCTAATGCTCTTTGACTCTGCCTCTCAACAGCAGAACACCAGCCTTGACCGGGGTTTGGGATCCCCCATTCCATGTGGGGAGACATAGAATTCCTGCAGCAGTGTTTGCTTCCTGCTTTGACACCGGCCCCCTCTGGCCAAGGGATGACTTAGTTGGACCATTTAGGCACTTTAATAATTTGGTGCCTTTTCCAATTGGGTCCTGGAAAATGGGTCCTAGATGGTTCTTAACTCTGATTTCTTTGCTACAATGGAGAAAGCATAACTTAAAAAACTTCAGTAATCCAGACTCATTAAATATTTCCTCAATATTTGATGTAGAGGGGAGGCCAAGCCCCACATGGCCCAAGGGCCCTCTGATGGCCACCCTTGACCTGTTCTCTACAGCCCTCTCAGCAGACAAAACCTCCCCTTAGCTTACACTTGAGGAGGGTTTGTCTTATACCAAAAGAGACTCTTCAAAGTGTGACTTCTAGGCAGGTCCACCATTCCCCCTGAGAAAGGTTCTGGAAAATACAATTTCTCCATTGCCTTACATTTGCAGAGATGTTTTAGATGATGGGTGAAGGTTTCTTTTGGCCAAATTGGCTTCCTACCCTTGAGTTCTACTTCTTACATGTTTTCTTAGACTTGAAAGAATAATTTGTGTTTCACTTCTATTCATTCTTTAGCCTCACAGGACATAAGGAAATAGATCCTGGATAGTTCCCACTCTCTTTTCTTTGCCAGCAGTGGAGAAAGCACAACTTGAAAAATCACAAATAGCACACACATTTCCAAGATCAAAGCTGTTTATAGAAGTATCTGAGACAAGCCAGTGGGGTGTTGACTTCCATTTTGTCAGCCAGGCCCAAGAGCCTTCAATTAAGAAAGAAGCACGGGGGTGGGTGGCCCACAGTAGTGGCTCCTTTGCTGGGGAGCCAGCTCCCGGCTCAAGTGCAACTAGTTGACCATTCCTCGTGTCTTCTAAAGCCTCGCCTGGGATCATAAGCAGGGTCATTCCCGAGCCCTAAAATAAACATTCTTGCAGTACATTCTGCCACTATAACGCAAGATTCCTCAGCCATTAGTCAGGCTTTCAACAGAAGGCTCCGTTCCCAACCGAGTTGCACTACTCCTGCATTCTTGAAATGATGTGCCTGTATCACCAGCTCCCAGCGTTGTCTCCAGGCTTCTACAGCAAAGATTGAAGCATATTTCTGGCCTTTTCTTCTCTGCCAGGAATTTGCCTTTCCATGCTTGCTGTAGAATAAAGCCACTGATATTGTCTCTGCTCCTGCTGCCTGAAGGGGAGCGATTGCCATCACACTCCAACAGAGAGAGAGCAGAAGGTGGCCAGCCTTGTCATCTGGGTTTTTGCCAGTGCAAGGCTCCCCAGTTGGGTCCCGGTGCCTTCTTTCCGACACTTGACACTCGTGACACTCCACAGAACAAGCCTCCACCACCCCCTGCTGCCAGTGCCATAATGGTCTCTGTGCTGTCTGCCGGAGCCCCAAAGAGCAAGTGCAACCCCTAAGAAAGCTGACTTTACTTCCTGAAACTCACTCTGTTTATTCTGGTTTTCTCTTCCTAGAAGCGCAGCTCCCCAGTCATGTGTAAAGATAATCAGGGGTGCCCTTTTATTCTTTTATCTCCCCAAATGGGGAAATTTTGCTCTTCCCTTTGAAATACCACCAGTGGCATTCTTGAACTTATTTTTAGATGTATGGAAGTGTTCCAAACAAAAATCGATGCCTAGTACAGATAAAGCCCTGAGTGTGTTTTCATGGGTAGAAGAAAAATGGAGTGTTTTAATGTGAAAGGAGCATAGCCATATGCCTGGGTGCAGTATGGCTTCCTTTAATCTGGAAAAAGGAAACAAGTATTGTCGATAATAATATGCAGATGTCTAGCCCCAAATGAGGACATATTGCTAATTAGCTATATTGTTAGTATGTTTTAAGGGGAGAGGCTACAGTGACATTAATTATAATCTCTGTTGTTTGTTGTTCAAAGTCTATGAGACCAAAAGCATTGCTAATAATATCTTCTTTAATATCTTCAATAGACGATTCCTAGATTGTTTTTTTTCTTTAAAATCCCACATAAAAGCCACATTAGGGGTAAGGGGTAATGAGGCCTGTAGCCTGAGCCTAATTAAAATGAAATCTAACTAGGCCCGTAGCCATCATTATCATCAACTAGTACTTATTGGGTGCCCCCTGAGCTTGTAGAATTGGAGGGTGTGGGCTTTGAGATTGCAGATATGCTTGTGATTTGCCCTCCAGAAATTTGCCATCCCATCTGCCTCCAAGAAGTCTGCCTGGTTGTGTTAATCTGGGAATAGTTACTACAGCCTTTAAAAAAAAAAAAAAAAAAAAAAAAAAAAGCACTAAAACTCTCCTAGCCAGCCACCAATTTGTTCCTCTTTTGGAGGTTCTGGAAATGGTCAGATAAGCCTTTTTTTTTCCCACATACTAGCCTTTGGTAGATGTTTGCAGAACAGGACAGGTGCCTCTTTGCAGACTGGGACAAAGATGCTTAGCATGCTTTTTCTGAAAGTGGACCCATCACCCAGTCCCATACCTTGATTGCTTCCTCTTGAGCTGATCACCCTGGTTTGCCCTGGATCCCTCTAAAGAACCTTTCCTTCTCCCTCTGCCTGTGCCAAATGACCAGCTGGAAACTCTGAACTTGTGACCACTCTGACCTTGATTGGCTGTGGCAACCCACCTTGGTCATGCGGATGGCCAGAACGAGCAGGTCCAGCCATGCAGTAGCTGGAAGCAGTGGTTGGGCCAGTGATGTCCTGAGAAGAAAGGATACAAATGATAAAGCTTCCAGAAAATGCCACCAAGGAAATGGTGACCTGTTGGAAAACCATAGCACTATGACAGAAAGCTGTCAGACCAAAGGCTAACAGGTTGCGATCTCTGTACTGGGCCTGACATTTGTATTATTTAACTCAGTAATGTTTTACTAAGGTTGCAGAGTAGTCCCACTCCATCCAGCTCTGATGCCCTTTGAGTCTCGGTCTCAGGGCTGCCAAGCCCTGGGCAATCTGCACCCATTTGCTTTGCCAGGATTGCAGTGTCCACTGGCCCAATTCCTCCTCTGCTCTGTTCTCTTCACCTGCTTCACCTGTTTGACTGTTGCTCGCCTCTGCAGTCTCGGCTCAAACATTATTTCTTCAGGAAAACTTTTCTCTATTTTTAACACCAATGTTCCAAGTGAGGAGTTTTTAGAATTCCTATCTCAAATGGTGACAGTAGTTTTTCACGCTTTCTCTCTTTTGTGACTATCATTGTAAGCTCATGGATTTTCATAGATTCTATGTGAAGTGGTCAACTACAAACTTTGTTTGACACCCAAATTGTCTAATCTTTGTGCAGTGAGTACCCTTCAGACTGGCTCCTATGTTCTTTGGAGAGGACACCATTAACCACTAAAAGCTTCCTTATTCTCTGGCACATCAGATTATCCCAAACTCACCTATACTTCCCTGCTCAAACTCTTGGAATCAGCTGGCTATTTGTCCAAAAGACCTCTGGTTTCTTTCAGTGAGGGCAAGCTTCTTGAAATTTAATGATAGTATTTTAAGACAAATTAAAGGAAATATTACATTACACAGTGAGTAATATATTTGAGAAATATAACATATAGATGCTGAAACAATGAGAAAACTCTGTAAATGTTATGGAGAAGGGGATAGATGGCAGCGCTGGCATCCGTAGCCTGGCTGCCACTGTGAAGTTCACTGTGATGACCCACTAAATGCCCTATTGGTACGTCTGTCAGCTGGGAATTGTGTTCAGTTGCACAGAACAGAGTACCCAACTTTGAGTCACTTAACTGAACAGGGCTTTTCCCTTTCTGTTGGTCGTCACAGCTCTAATATTCACGTCACAACAGGGGACATTGCTACTGGTGTTGCAGCATTGCCAATGTTAACATTAATGCTCCTAGTCACCAGTCCAGGTGATATGACTATGCCATCCCAGGACCCAACCCCCTTGTCTTTCCATTCAGCCACCTTTAGAGACTAGCCTTCAACCTCATGCCTGCTAGCAGCCTTGTTTCACTTGAAGCACTTCTATCTGCATTCCAGATAGGAGAAAGTAGAAGAGAGGAAAGCAGAAGGTAAGCTGACTGCCTCCCACTCATCAGGTTCATCTGTCACCTTCCACTTCTATCTCATTGGGTGGAACTGCATCACATGGTCACTTCGAGCTTCAGTGGATGCTGGGAAGTGTAGTTTTAGCCAGGTTCATTGCCACCTGAAACAAATACTGAGTAGAAATAAATAAACAAACAAAATAGGAGAATAGAATTGGGTAGACACTTGCAATATCTGCCACAATACTGCCATCTAAGGCACAAATACATGGCTCCTATGTTATTGTTTTATCATTGTTCTTAACATTTTATGATTACTTTTTTTCTATTTTAGATAAGAAGAGTTGTGAAATAACAGAGGGGCAGGAGTTATGCACAAAGATGAGGAGCATCAAGTGTTAGCTATGTAATTTGGCCACTGTAGATTGCCTGCCTCAGCTGTTGAGAAATGCGTGTGTATAAACCACGTAATAGCATTAGTGTTTCTGCTGCTCTTTTTATTGGTAATCCCAGCTCCAGAAAGAATAGTGCTACTGCAGCTGCAGCACTGATTGAAGATAGGCTCAAAGACACATTGTGGGTAAAAGAAATGTTTTCTGAAACTAAGCTGACCTCCCCATGTCATATGAATTCAGGCAAAATGAATCCTGTAGCACCTTGGAAAGTAGGGTGATATTTCCATTCTTCAGGTCCTGGACTTTCCCAAGATATGCATTCAGAAAAGGGCGTTGGCTTTTCTGAATAAAACACAAACTGTTTAAAATCTTCATCTTGAGGTCCACCCTTCCTGAGAATCTTCACTCTGCTAAAATAACTTAAGTAGGATACTCAGCGGGTAAACTTGTTGATATAGTTGGATGATGGCCATCAACCAAGACCTCTGCTGGGGCTTCTGCAAGGAAGATGTGCAGTTTCCAAGAAAGGGCTTTCTCCTACATCACTGGCGGACCCTGTCTGCTGTCTCTCACCCCAGACATAAAATTGAGATTATCAAAATAGTGGCTACTCCCGAAGCTTGTTATTGGTTGAATAAAGTGGAGTTTCATTTTATATGAGGCATTGTAAGACACCCTTCCCCTGTCCTAAGGCTTCTAGTTTCTGGAAATTTGGGGCCACGCCATTGCAGGGAGCTAAGGTTTCCAGTTTAATATGTTTTGATAAAGATGCAGCAGTAATTCAGATATTCAGAGATTGTGATTAGTGTTTCTTTATTACTTCCCATCTTCCAAATGCTTTATGAACACTGAGCTTGTTTGGAGCATGGGTGGGGGGATTGGGAAAAGATGGAGAAATGCCACATTGTATGCAAAACTCAAGCCAAAACATACTTTAGCCCCAGTCTATTCCCGGCAGAGGAGCTTGTGGCCTGAGCTGGCCAGCCGATTGCCCTAACTCTACACTTCTCTCTCTCCTCTTTTTTTTTTCATGTGTAGACACAACCCAACTGAGTTGTCTTGACCATCCTGCTGGGACAGCATGGGACTCTCCTTATTATCTGCTGTTTCACATGGAGGAGTGTTGAGCCACAGAAAGTTTAATGGCTTTTCTTGGTTCATGACTGAGCCAGGATCACTCTGTGGTAGTTTATCACTTACCAAGAAATTCCAGAGTCAGACCAAGAAACCAATCAGATTCAGTCCTTGGTTTTTCAGCCATCTAAGCAAAATGCCAAATAACATTTCCTATCTCTTCTTCTAAAATGTGAATTTTAAGGGTAGAAAGTGTACTTCATCACAAGGTAAAGGAAAGAGAGCTCCATTTTTAACCCAGTCAAGCAGGGTGTCCTAGTTACTATAACGAAGTTAGGGCTGGATTTGCAGGTAATCCCTAAAGCAATTGACAAGCAAATTTTGGTCCCCTTCTGAGAGTTATACGCTCAAATACTCTGCAAGAAATTCTCCATGAGAATCCAACTATGCTCACTAACGCTGTTGAAGAAGTTTTAGGATTGGGGTCCTGGAAGAAGAGCTAGAGAACAATTACCTTCAATCATCTCCCCTTGGACTATGATAGAGAGAACTCTTATGTTGAGGGAAGACTTAGCATTCTCCTCTCTCCTTCCCCTGCTCTCCTTCCCCTCCACCCCCTCTCTCTATGTGCTGGGCTCAGTCTCCACATAATACATTTGGCCCTTATTGCATTGAGCAATGCCTAGGAATGCCAGTGCAAGTCCCTCTACGAAGATGTGCCAGGAGACAGAAACCATGGCAGAGAGGTGGCTGGAAAGGTGAACAAAGAAAGACGCTGCCCTTAGCCACACTTCTTGAGCAAAAAGGGAGGGCAAGCAAAAACATGACGATGAGTAGCCAGCTTCCCCACTGTGTAGCTCTCTATCTGCATGTTTTAAAGAAGAGACAGAAGACGGCTATCTCTGCCTTGCACTTGCAGGGAAGGGTGCCCCAGCCTCTTGTCAGAATCACTGTCTGCGGAAGGGTCGGTGTGCAGCCTGATGGTCCCTTGCCCTCTTGGCACATTCACAAAGGTAGTCTGTGCACCAGCAAGTTTATGCCTCAGCCCCATTTCTGTTTAAAGGATATAGGAGAGATCCAGTCCCTCAAATTAGCTCTCTAAGAAGATATCTATCTACTACATGTGTTTCATCCTCTGGCTGTTCTTGACCTTTGGTACTCAGAGTTGAGAGTGTTTTGATACCAGATGTAACCCTTTGGCTGGGTCAGAGGCCCCACAGTGGGGGCAGGGAGTGCATGTGGAGACAGTGTGCTGGAATATACACTCCAAAACCCCCAAACATGCCCAAGAATAACAAGAGCATTAACCACTGACCCAAACGCTGGTGAAATTCTATCTCTACATCTCTCTTCACCAGTAAACATGAAAATGCCATCCCTGAAGGGATGGAGGAAACCTCCAATGAGAAGTCCAGGGAGAACAAGAGGAGAAAAGGGCTGGTTTGAGAAAGAAGTCCAGCAACTTCAACACTCTTCAATCACTATAAAAATTCTCCCCTAATGACAACTAAATAGAGACATTTTTTACTAGCTGGGAAAAACAACAGATTTGTGCTTTTCTTTTTAGAATAAAGGCATTAAATTTCAAAATGCCTTCTTGTCACTTTTTCTCTGGCTATCCCCATCTCTTCCTCCTCATCCCATGCAATCTTCCCTCCTTCACTCCATACCAGCCTCACTGGCCTTCTTTCTGTCCCACAAAGGGGCCAAGTTCACCCCCGGTTCAGGACCATCTTACTTGCTATTTCCTCTGCGAGAATGTTCCTCCCCTAGACTGCAATGTGTGTTCAGGTCTCACCTTCCCAAAGAGGTTTTCTCCAGGAACCTGTCTAATGTTGTTCCCGGCCACTCTCCATCATGTTCTTCTTTTTTCTAGCCAGTCATCACTTTCTGATCTGATTTTATTTGTCATATTTATTATTTTTTCCCTCAATTGGTTGTACACATTAAGAGAATAGGGTCCATGTCTTATTCATGATTATATCTCCTGTGCCTAGCATGTGGTTGACACATGTTGACTAGATGGATGCATGGAATGGATGGGAAATGGATAAGTGAATGGATGGAGAGATGGATGGATGGATATAGCCAATGATTTGGCTCAAGTATTTTATACAGTTTGGTCAGATCCTTTGTTCCTTGGCCTACACCAAAGAAATAACCTCTGAACATGGGGGCTATAGCTAATGCCAGAGTGATTAATTAACGGAAGCCATAAGGAGAAAACTATAATCTGATTCCAGTTCTGAACGAACACCTATTCTCCTTCAAAATAGCATTTTTGTGTTGATATCTTTCTCAATATTTAATAAACATCCCATAACACATTAGCCCTCAGAAAAGTTTCAAATAGCAGGCTGGGAACAGGTTCCTGATGATTTGGCCTTTTGAATATGGAGTAACCAAGATGGAGTAAACCAAGGGGATGAAGTAAACCAAGGGGAGTAAACCAAGATAAAGTAAACTAAGGGAAGTGAAGATGAATTGAGAATACCATCCTGGTTCAATTCCAGCCACTGGAATCATCTTTGTTCCTGAATTTAATGGACTGTTAAGGCTGGTATTTTCAAATCACATGCCTCCTATTTATTTGTTCATTTGCCTATCTGTTTGTTTTAGAATAACCTCCACGTGGAAAGTGACTCTACATCAGAAACAAGCTTTCCTTTCTCTAAAGAAGCAGCAGGGGAACATCTGGACCATCAGGCTGCACATCAACCCTTCCCCAGACAGCGATTCCAGCAAGAGCCTGGGCACCCTTCACTGCAAAGAGATAGCCCCAGATCCTTTCTCCTTGATCTACCAAACTTTCCAGATCTTTCCAAAGCTGATATCAATGGGCAGAATCCAAATATCCAGGTAATGCTTGAGAGTTGAAAGGTGGAAGAAAATGAAACAATCTATCTCTTTGTGTCCTGATCTGATTCTAAAGCAACTACTGCCTTAACTCACTTTCCTTCTTAACCTCTTATGAATCCGGTTTATGATCAGATGATCTCTGTCAGAACAGTGTTGTATTTCATCTTTGTGACACCCTTGATTGTGAGATGCACCATTATTTTATGAACCACTAAAAAAAGAAAACATTGATAATTAAAGTATTGCACACCAATGGTTACAATACATCCTGCTTTCAGAGATGTTGAAATGTAAAAACAAAACAAAAAAAAAATTGTATGCCTTGAAATTGATAAAATATGGTAGCTGTAGAAAAAGGCCAATTTAACATGGAAGTACACTCAGCAAAGCATGGTATGATTTCAAATGTACTCAGGAAGGCACACTCTCAAATACCTCTTAGCTTGCCTTGGACACCAGCAACTCCTTCAGGAGGTGACAACACTTCAGTTGCTCTAAAATGTAGGTGACTGCTTCAGAAAGTTGGATGAGAGGTAGGGAGGTGAGAACAGAAGTTCCTAGGGGAGATATGAATCTGTACTGTTAAGATGGGCTGGATGAAGCTGAAGGAAATGGGGGGTTAGGGAAAAGGTACCTGGGATTAAAATAGCAACCCTCATTTACACTGAAATAGACATGCTTTACAAAACAAATGTTGATCTGATTTGACTGTCCCAACACCAGGAGATGAAGGGCACATCATTTTTCCATTATCAGTCAAGCAACAGGTACTCAGGAAGTTCCTATTTGGTTTGCCCAAGGTTATATGGCTAGCAAATAGTGGTTGGAGCTCAAATCTAGGCTCTTGGATGCCTAAGAATACTCACCCTACCAATCCATGTTTTAGAGACAAACTCCTAACTTTGAATTTTGCTTGTACAAAATTTCCTCTGTGTCTTCCCAGGGTTGCTGCCCATGATATCCAAGAAAGGGGACTGAGTAGTCAACAAGGCAGCGTCATCCCTGTCATAGCTCCTGTCCTCATTTGCCTGCTTCCATACTCTCTTTTTTTTTTTTTTTTTTTTGCTTCCATACTCTTAAGCTTTGTTCTCGATTCTTTTCATTTGAGGAGGGGCAGCATTTTCTCATTCTTCCTCTCTGCTTCAAATTCCAATTAGCCAACATGTCAGAAAGTTCCTGAACCTGATCTCAGAATAATTGATCCTTAATTAAGTTAACTATCCCTCTTTCAAGACTAACATTCTCTGCATGACACCATTTTAGATCAGATTTCCATGGTCAGAGTTGTTTTGCTCATCACACCACTGCCATAGTGGCTAACAAATGTCACTGAGAATACACCCCAATTAGAATGTTGACCAGCCCCTACTGTGTATAAAATGCTGTGTTAGGTTATGGGAAATTAAGAAATGTAAGACCTTCTCTGTCCAGGGAATGCCATAGATACGAAGTTCCCGGCTACCCCTCATGACAGTGCCAAAGGGATCATGGAGATAGAGGAGGAAAAAAAATGCTATGTTCCATTGTGAACAGGTCTGAATAGATGAGAAAAAGTAGGGCAAGATAATGATGAGAGGGTCCAGAAGTGAAAAATGTTTCAGAGGTCACTCTTTGACAACCCACGCACAGAAACCATGGCATGCACCTGTTAACATTTCCAGTAAGTCATATGTTGTTCGAATTGATTAATTGGAAAAACAGGAAATCAAACTCCAATAATAAATATACAAAAAAAATGTTTAGTAGGAAAAAAAATTGGAAAAACAGGCATTTTGCCCCACTGTCCTCTCACCAGGAAGTGGCTACATGGCTCTCTGCTAAAGAACAAAGTATCCACTTGGGGGAGGTGTAGATTGGCAAATAAATAAATAAATAAATAAATAAATAAATAAATAAATAAATAAATAAATACAGACATCTCCTTACTGCTGCTTGACATGCTCCCCATCAGGCCTTTTCCTACAGGAAGTGATTTTTTTCCTTGTTTATAGTTTTCATGGTTTCAGGACTAGACCAGCTTCACTCCAGGGGAGCTTAGGCCATTCCCAAAACAATTTTAGGCTTGCTGTGACTCACATTTTTTCCCCTATAGGTGAGAAATGTCACTGTGGGTTTTAATGCTGAGGATTGAGCTTTAATTTAATAGATTTAAGAATTTCTTTTGTAAAGTTGCAAGAAAATGCCTGGATTCAGGGGAACTGAAGGCTGCAGGGAGACTGTCTTCTCATTGGAAAGTTACTAAGTACATGGGGCTATACCTAAGAACCAGATTTGAAGCAGAATTTCCCAGGGTCCCATCTCTCTCCTAGATAAATCCATAAGTCTGGGAATCCCCAGACTTCACTTGGGCATTTTGAAAATATGAACCTAAATGTTAGGGAAGAATGGTGGTTGAGATCCTCAGACCTGGGAAACCTAGATTCCTTTTCTAAAGAGAAGGACAGGGCGACAGTGAAGTGCTAAGCTCTCTGCAGCCCACACAATAGATCTGTGCATGAGGTCAGTAGAGCACCCAAGGTCAAAATTCATTTCACATCATCCTAATCTGTATTGCTTCCCTGGGTAGGAAGTAAAGAATGCTCTGGAACAGTTCTACCTGGCTTCCTGAGGGCAAGCGGCTCTTGGCATTGGCAGGTGTAGAGAGAAGTAGAATGAGCCAAGAGGGCAGAGAATACGGCGAGGGGAGTTATGAAAAGACTGCACACGAGAGTCTGGCAAAGCCTCTTGCACTGTTCTAAAATGCAGCTTCCCTGTGCACTGTCACGAAAGTATGACCGCAGAGATGGTACAGGTGAGAATTGTTTGCCTTGTCCCCTCTGAGATGCCACAGATTTAGAACAGGTGCAAAGTAACAATCAGTGGGTTTGTTTTCGGTCTGTCTTACCACCACTCCAGCACATGAATAAAAAGCTTGCCCTCAGGTGCTTCTTCGGAAAGAGATGCTTTGGAGTACAGAGTAGGAAGAGGACAGAGCCACTCTTTAACATCTTCATTCCTTTTCTGAGTTGGCCTTTGGACAGCAAAGATCACCATAGCTCCCAAGATCATAGGTTTCCCCATAGCTGCAAATATCAGGGTTATGGGCAGAATGGATTCAAAATTTGATGGCGCTCCAGCCTAGACACTGTTAGAGTCCAAAGCCTATGAAGGCTAAGGTACCACCCACCACCTTTGTGTCCACTGCCTAGACAGGCCACTCCGCTTCCGCTTTGTATGATTCCCATGACTGTTAGCCTTCCTTGGGCAGTAGAGAGGAGTGAGCAGCCAGTTTTACTGATCTGATGACCTGTTGGTCCTAAAGAAAAGGAAATTGAGCTGCATTTCTGGCCTTCTCTTTCTGGAAGGCCACAAAGGCTACTCAAATATGTTCAAAGAAAATGAAGCAGATGCAATTCCTGAGAGCCCCAGCCTAGATCTGTGTGCTAGTGTGTGAGGGTGCATACGCAAGCACATGCGGTTGTACACGCTCACACATGCACATACACACAACGTTGGCGCTGCAGCACCACTGCACTTGAGTAAACCAGTTCCCTGGTGGTCCTTTAAAAGATGAAGTGCTTTTCTAAAAGGGGGTGATGGTTTGTTTCTGTGTTGGCAGCCCTTATCCCTTCCTTACAGCACTGCTCTTTTGTTGAAATGCACTGGTTTGACACGGGGGTGGGGTGGGGGGGATGTTCAGCCAAGCAGACAGCCCCAGTGATCACCGAGGGCAGTCAAAGCATTTCCTCTCCCCAGGGAGCCGAGCAAAGACAGGTGAAGGGCACATCCATGGGCTCAGCTTCTGCCAGGGCCCCTGGGTGTGTCTACCTCCCGCCATCCACACACAGCTGGCAACCTGCCCGTTGCCCCCACCTAGCTGCCCTTCACTGAAGCCGGGGAGCTGCACAGGAATTTGATACCCCTCTCTCTGAACAACCCCTCCCCCAACCTCCTCGAGTGTCTGAAAGAGTTTCCCACGCTCTAAGACGAGTGTCTGCTATCTTTCCTGCCAAATGACCCACACCTTTCCAAAGTGACATTGCTGAGCCTGTGCAAGGGTACATCCCTATTGGGCCTCTTAACTTTGGGGAAGGGAAATCCTTTAAAAAGCCCAGCTTTTTTGGAGCTCTTTGAAACACTCCCCCACCTCCTGCCGCCCCTCCAGGCCAGGTGGAACTGGATTAGGGCTGTGGAAGTAAGTGGGAAAAAGACAGCAATGCACAAATAGCCTCAGATTCCTGAACCCAATCTCCATATTAAATCTAAAACAATAGTCGAAGTTGGATTGTGTTAAAAATAAATAAATAAATAAGTCAGGAAAGAAAGGAAACTCTCCCAGGACAAGCTAAACTTGAACTTCAGTATTTTGTTGGCTGAGTTTTTGGTCTCCAGCTGATGTTCAGATAGCAAAGACAAAAGTTTCTAAAATAAACTCATTATTAGGCTTACTGCATCAATTCATTACCACAGTAGCTATTCACAACCAAATATTTCTCTTTTCTGGATCAAGCCAAGATTAGTATTCATTTCAACCAATATACTTATTTCTTTTTTCCCACTGAGGGAGACTTAAAATAGTCATATAAAGATCTTTTTTTTTCCTCTTGACTCAGACTTACATGGCCATACTTTACATGGCCATCAGCCTCTTAAGGGCCATAAAATACAATCAGATGGGTTGGCTGGGGCTGTAAACATATGTGCTTCTACTTTTGATTCCCCTCCTCCTTTTTCTCTAAAATACTTTCAGAATTGCAGCTCTGGCCAACTGAGAACCAGGAAATCTCTATGCCCAAAACATGGACCCACACACCTATGGGGACAAGCCTGTATTGGGAAGATTCTGATGGGGGCATAGCGTCCAGACCATGGACAAGAGTCCACTAACCTGCCTTTGGGATAGGCACCACCAGAGTCTGCCAGGCTTGGCCACTATGGCTCCATGAAGGTTACTCAAACTCTCTATGCCCCTGTTTCCTTGTCTATAAAATGAGATGACAATACTACCCATGAGTAGCTCTATAGTACAATACTGCCCAGAAGGTGTTGTGAGGATTAAGTGAGATCATCCATGTGAAGCACCTAGCACAGGGCCAGGTATATGGTAAACTTCCCCAAATGAGTGGACGCAGGTTGGTGTTGACCATGGATTGAGATGACAGAGGAAACATATAAAATAATTGGAAATACAAGAACTCGTTTCAAGACAAGCTCTATACCTTCCTTGCTATTCACCTCAGAAACTTGAATTTTCCACGTCACTTTCTCTGCCTGAAATTCAAATCTAACTCGTGTAGAACAAGCAATAATGTTTCGGCAAGCACACCGCAAGTCTCAAAGCATTAACCACAGTTAGCTGGGTTACCATAGTTTTTAGAGCATCAGTGAATCTGAGAGGAGGGGACTGATTATATATCTCCGTAGCCCATTTTGTGTTCTTTCTGCAGCAGTTGTCAAGGAAGGAGAGGGCCTTTCACTGGAGATTATTTTCTTGTCCCTGGATGCTCAGTTCTCCTGAGGGAAATCATAGTTTTCAAGTCTTAGAGGACAAAACTAAGAGATTCTAGAAGATTCTCCTGAGTTGAGAAAGTCTAGGCCTCTGTTTTCTGAGAGTCATTAGTTTATTAACTGATAGAATTGTGATAATTTCTCTACACTTTTCCAAGCGTAGAGTTTGTTTCTAATAAATGTCTTGACTATCAAGAGAAGGAAAGGAGTGGTAACACTTTGTAGAATCTTATCCTCATTTCCCAAGTTTGGACAGAATTCCCCAAACTGACACCTATTTTGGACTCTCTCTCTCTCTCTCTCTCTCTGGTTTTTGTTTTTGTTTTGTTTTTCTTGGAGCTGATAAGATCCTGCCAGAAGTTGGACTTGGGTCTTTTGAAGGAGTTCTCTGACTTGTATTGTCTTGATTCATGGTATGGAAAAGTCCAGAAGAGTAAATATACTAAGCCACATCAATTATGTGTATTAAGGAAGAGAAAGGATGATAAGGTCTAGCATCTTTATCGTCTTGGAAATCTGCTGTACTCACTCCCACACCTTCAGCCTATCACATCAATTATTGTTTAAGGCATCTTTATCAGCACATTCTTTGATGCTAAAAAGAAAAAAAAAAACATGTAAATAGAATGAGAGCAACTGGAAATATAAAACTAATCTCTGCCATGCAAGAAGCCACTGACATGCTCATTAAGTTTCTTTAATTGGATTCCTATAATATTTCAGGTTCAAGATTAGATTTCTTCTTTTGATATCAGTATGAGAGCTCCACATTAACTGTAGGGAAGGTTGAATTCTAAAGTTTGAGTGTGTGTGTGTGTGTTTTGTTTTGTTTTGGGGGTTTTGTTTGTTTTGTTTTGTTTTTAATTCAATTGGGGCAGTGGCCAGTAATTAAAGGGGAAAAAGAAACCTCTAAGCTGTTGAGATTTAGTCATCGATATAGTTTTTGGAGTAAATTTGTATTTTGCTACTTATTGCCTGGCCAGACAACAAATCTATTTTGGTTGGATCTGAGCAACAGTTTGGAGAAAAAAAAAATCGTATTGACGGTAATAGCTTAAAACATGAAATTGTTTTTATTCCCAGCTTGGAGAAATTGCAGGGCACGTTTTGCTTAGGCAATCCCTTTGACTCCAGTCTGAGTACAAATGGAATACCAAAACTGTTGGGCACATTCCCCCTTATCTTCTACCCAGAGACTGATTTCATTACCATAATTGCAGGCTTGCCTGGCTCTTGGCAGCTTCTCCCCTCCGAGACCCTTAACAGCCTTACAGACGATTGTTGCGGCTCAGTTGTTCTGTCTGTAGGCAGGGGGGACGAGACTGCAGAGGAGAAAGGTTCTGTCTCCAGAGGCTCAGCATTGCCCTATCACTGCCCAACTGTGTACTCCTGGGACACTTGTCCTTTCAGGGTTGCATGTGGAGTCACTCTCTCCAGCAACCAGCCATTCCAACAAATAAGATTGATAAAAGACATATGATTCCTTTTTTTTTTCTTTTTGAAATTTGAAAGATTACTAAAAGTTCCATACTTATTTATAAATATGCAAGAGATACTTTCAAGACCGGAGAATTATGGTGCGGAATAAAGCCAATGATGCCCTTCTAGGCATCCCACACCAGAAGAAAGATTCATTTGCCTTGCTGCAGCCCGAGGATACTCTGGGACTGACAACCATTCTCTTGACCTTATGTCTGGACCAAAGCCCAGGCCTGGCATTGGCCTGGCAACTTCCTTGGAAGGTCAAAGCAAGTAGAATTCGAATCTCCCCCTTCCTAGCACAATAGGAAGGGGCTGTTTGTCTCAGGGATGGGCACACCCTGGTGCAGTTTGGCAGAGCATCCCAGCGACTCTCTCAGATGTCGGGTTAGGGCAAAACTGGAAATGCATCTTCCTGGTACATCTTGCGCTGATTACTCAGAGCACATGTTTCTGATTCATTTGCACACAGCTCATCCAGGGGGTGTTGCAAGGGCTATGTGATGGCCAAAGAAACCCAATGAGTCTTTTATTATATTTTTTTAAACAAGTTTCTCTACGTTGATTGTCTCTTGGAGCCAAGAAACTGCATTCTTCCAGCCCTGTGACTTCAACACTAGGCTAAGTAAATCTGAGAGCAAGTTCTAACCTTGGCTCTGAAATTATCTGCTCTGACCCTGATGGTCAGTTGAGGAGTGTGCACACAAGGTCCCAATACGGAATGAGTGAAAGTCTTGAAGACACAGTGCTCACACCTCTACACAACCTTGGCTGCCAGCCCCCACTAGCCTCTGGGCCATCTTGCCCCACTACTTACATGAGGGGACAGTACTTCTGTTACTTCTTGAGAGACAGTGTGGCAGACTTGTTAAGAACATGAGCTCTGGGGCTTGACTATCCACATCTGCCACTTACCAGCTGTATGACCTTAAGCAAGTTGTTAACGTCTCTGTGAAAAGCTAACCTGTTGCTGTCTAGCAACCAAAACTTAACATCTTGAAGTGGTGACCATTGGATTGTTCAGGGTCCTGTGGGTTAGGAAGATGAACAAGGCTGTGCCAGTAGAGCTTGTCTCTGGCTCACAAGGTATTGGCTGTGGTTAACCCAACTGGGCTGAAGCCTCCAAGGTGGCCTCACATGACTGGTGCCCTGGAGCTGGCCATTGGCTGAGGTACCTCAGTTCTCCACCAGGTGGCCTTTCTCTTCACATGATCTCTATGTGCAAGGCTTCCTTACCTAGAGGGAGGAACTGATCCAAAAAAATGAAAATGGAAGTTGCAGGACTTCCTAGCGCTTGTCACAGTGTCAATCCTACCATATTCTACTGAACGAGGTGAATCACAAGAATAGGCCAGAATGAAGAGGAGAGGAAATCACTTCTTAATGAGAAGTGTAGCACACACATATGAGGATGGGACAAATTGCTGGGCCCGTCTTTGCATGTAGTCAATCACAGGACCCAATCAATAGTACCAACCTTATACGGTTGGCATGAGGTTTAAATAAATTAATATAGCAGGGCATTTAGAGCAGTGCCTGGTATCGACTAAGTCTGTGCCAGTAAACATTTACTGTACTCAGTAAATGTTTGATTTTATTGTAATTATTCTTGTGTCACCTTGGGAGGACGTTTACTCCTTGAATTAAAGATTTCCCAGCAGTGTAGTCATCAGTGAATCAGGAGCCCCAGTGATGACCTCCCAGTGTGAGGCCCATGTACATCAGTCCTATCTGGCCATGGGGTCTATTGGGCCACCTCTGGGTGTTTCCCATTCTGTTGCACCATGTAGTCTCAGCATTCCTTAATGAGGGGCGCAGCCATCATTTCCCTCTGCTCTCTTAGACATCCTTCTGAGGGTGTCTAGTTTGGAGGCTGTTGACTCCTCATTGACTCTGGCCTGTTCTGAATTCTTCAGGTCACCATAGAGGTGGTGGATGGTCCTGACTCTGAAGCAGATAAAGATCAGCACCCGGAGAATAAGCCCAGCTGGTCAGTCCCATCCCCTGACTGGAGGGCCTGGTGGCAGAGGTCCTTGTCCTTGACGAGGGCAAACAGCGGGGATCAAGACTATAAGTACGACAGTACCTCAGACGACAGCAACTTCCTCAACCCCCCCAGGGGGTGGGACCGTCCAGCCCCAGGCCACCGGACTTTTGAGGCCAAAGAGCAGCCAGAATATGGTGAGTTTACCACCCAGTGACATAAAATTGGGGAGAATAAATGAGGATGACGAGACCTAATCGAGACGGAGTCAAGCCAAACCCAGTTTACAGTGTGTGGTTTCGGGTCTTCTGTGAGGCATACCTCATGAAGACTTTATTCCACGGAAGCCCCAAGAAGGCACCAGCAGCTGCATTTTTCTGGAGACACTATAATTTTTAAATCATACCAATTATCCTAGGAGAGAATCTTTTTTTTTTTTTTAGTTAGGGGTTGTTGAGGTTCTACCTTTTCTCCCCCAAATTTCAGTTTTATTTCTAAAAATGAAGAAATCACCAAATTGACTTCCTTGTATATTTTACTGGAAAAATTCATACTGAAAATCAACTTAGTAAAAAGAGGAGTGTCCAGCTGCTTCTTTTGACCAGGAAGCCATGTTATTATGTCTGACATTGGCAGTGGAGCAGCCCTTGGGAATCCACAGGAGTCTGTGCTTCATGGGTTGTCAAAGGCAGGCTTCCCCACCAATAAATTTTAAGATGCCAAGTAGGACTTCTGGTTTCCCATGAAAAATCCTTTTTCACTTGAGTTGAGTGGGAGACAGATTGAGGGAAATTCAGCTCCACTCAGTCATTCAGGGATCCAGGCTCCTTTCATCTTAGAGCTCCACCAACTACCAGGGCCTGGGGTATGCCCTGGAAGCTCAGCATCCAGTTGGCAGCCAAGGAAACAGGTGCAGCCTGGAAGAGGCGCACATGCCCTTAACCACTCAGGCTGGAGATGATCCGATCGTGTCCACTCAGACTCTATTGGTGACACTTAGTCATATGGCCCCACCTAGATGCAAAGGAAGCTGGGAAACACATCCTGGGTGTGCAAGAAGAGGAAAGAGACCTGGCAAGCTTTCATGGGGGATCAGAGTCTGCCCAGAGTCAGTATTAATAACAATATCTGATGTCATGCACATGCCTCCATCATGATGGTGTTCTAGTGGCTTCACCACCAGCAGCCTGAGAAACAAATGCTGTATGATGGGAATGACTTGTCTCACACCATTGTACTCTCACCCTTACCTCCATTTCTCAGTAGAAAGACCAGCTGTATATTGGAGAGTCACTTCTGCCACTAAGAGATGATACTAGGCAACTTCCAAAACAGGACGACCGTTTTGTAAAGGCATGCCTTGTGTTGGGCACCATGCTATGCTCTGGGAATCCAAAAGTTAGAAAGATGCAGGCCTTCCCAAAAGAGGATCTCACCTCTCTGTGGACAAGGGAGAAAAGTTGTGTGATAGAGGAAAACAGTGCCATTGTAGAGATACACATCAAATGCTAAGGGAGCAGAAAGAGAGAACTCCTACCGTCCTTCCAGCCAGGGGGCTTGTAAAACCTCCCCTTTCCCAGAAGTCCAGGTCCAGTTTATCTGTTTTCCAAGGGAAAGGACAAGGGATAGTCACCAATATGTATATAGCATTCACCATGCACTAGGCCTTCTTCATGGCATCTCACATATATCAGCTTGTTTAATCAGCTCCCTGGGGCGGGTACCCATTTTACAGATGGGAAAACTGAAGCCTAGAGAAGTTAAGCAACTTGATCTCTCCTTGAGGGTCAAGGCCTAGAATTCATTTCAGGCAGTCTGAGCCCAGAGTCTGTTCTTTTAACCACTTTGTTATTCTGCCTTTCTGGGGAACAAAAATATATATATATATAGCACATCCTTTAGGAGAGTAGAATGTTCTAGAAATGCGTACTTCGATTGGAAGGCATAAATGGAAGGAAAAGTCCAGTGATGTTAAGCAAGAGGAACACAGAGGATCCCTGGGTGCCAGTCTGGTGTGTCACAGGTTTCTGGCTTAACCTGTTTGCCCCACACACAGGGAATACTGTTTTGAAGAATGGAGCTCAGACCCTCCACATCAGAATCCCTTGATTGCATGTTTGAAGATGCCAATCCCAGCCCCAGCCCCTTCCCTCTATACCAGTGGTCCTTAAGGTGTGAACCCCAATCAGCCGTATCAGCATGGCCTGAGCTGTGACAGGCATGCACATTTTCAGGCACCAACCCCAGGCCTATTCAATCAGACACTCTAGGATGGGTCCCCCAAATCTGTGTTTGAACAAGCCCTCCAGGGGGCTCTAGTGCACTGAGCACCACTATTCCAGAGCAACGGTTCTCTGCCTTAGTTGCTCCTGAGAGTCACTTGAGTAATTTTTTTAAGTCCCAATGCCCAGACTTCTCTTCAGCCCAGTTAAATTGGGATCTCTGGGGGTAGGGCCCAAGCATCAGTTTTTAAAAGCTCCATGAGTGGCTCCAGCATGCAGCCCAGTTTGAGAGACGCTGCCATCCTTCTACTGAACTAGAATGCCCAAGAGTGAGACCTGGAGTTGGTCTCACTCTGCTTTTTTGTCTCTTTCTTTTTGCAACCAAAATCACCTGGTGATTCTCATGCTCACCAAAGTTTGGAGACCATGACTAGAAACAACTTTTGCATCTAAAACCCTTACGGAAGACACTGCTGAATTCATGAACATTAAGAACATCGTCCATTTCAATCTTAAAGAAAGAATTTACTTGTACTAGAATAGTTACTGTAACGGCCTCAGCCACCTTCACCCTAGCTTTCTAGGCCTAGAATACCTATGGAATGTCCCTCATCTGGACCTTCCAGCAGCCCTGGGCCTTGGAGAAACTCCTGTATTTTATGATTTTGGAGTATCTCTTAGTAACTGCCTCATCATTGGAGTGTAGGTATCAGGATTGCTACTTTGTAAAGAAGAATTTGTTCCTCTGACTACCCCCAAAGGAGTGCTTCTCAGACTTTAACATGCCTACAAATAACCTAGGGGTCTTTTCAAATGCAGCTTCTGATGCACTGGATGAAGCTGGCACAGCCAGCCCTCAGACCACACTTTGAGTAGCAAGACTCTGTTGTAAATGCTCAATAGCATGCAAAATGAGTAAATGATGACTACTTCTCTGACAGGCTCACAAGGGATGTGTGATTTCCAGAATTCTATGCAGCATCAGATGAGCTGAATGCTCTTTTTTTCAATCAACAAAAAACTATTAAGCAATTTGTAAGTATTTGTCTCTATGTTGGATGCTGTGATGGATACAGTGAGAGAACAGGTGGCCGGGGAAGGTGGGGTTCATGCTGTGACAAAGCAGCGCCACTCATTGTACTTTGGTATGTGCTGCCTTGTCTGGGGCGTGCTAATACTGCCACAGGAAACTGGTCTTTGTGGAGGGTGTTGATCTCAGATTTTGAAAGCTAGGATCTTTAAAAAAAGAATTTAAATGTTTCGGACCAAAGAGTACTTAAAAAAAAAAACAAACCTAGGTGAAAAAATAGACTAGAATGGGATCTTCAGAATAAATTATAAAACACAAAATAGAGGTTAGGTAGACCTACTTCATGATTGTGGAAACATGATGAGACCATGAGTTGGCTCAACTCCTGACTGGATTTGAGATGCTACATTTTAAATACCTTCTGTAGAGATACTTTACGTATCATCAAGAACAAAGAAAGAGTCCAAATAAATATTTTTCTGTCAAATAGTAGTATACCATTCCCAAAAATGTTCTGAATAACCCGCATAATGAAATCAGATAGGCATTGCTTACTGTAACCTGGGTTTGGGACTCAGTTCTTTGCAATCCTCTGACTGGTCATGGTCCTATTTTAATAAATTTCACAGTGATTTTTGTCAAGGCTTTTCTTTGCAATGTTGAATTATGGCCACATAAGTGGGTGTCTTAAAAAAAAAAAAAAAAGAGGCCAACATGAGCCAGAGTTAAAGCTGCAGGAGTACCAGGATATGGAACAGCATACGACTGGAACAGAGAGACCCCACATCTAATCCCAGCTCTGCCAGATTTGAGCTGTGTGATGTTAGGCAAGACCCTTAACCTCTCTGAGCCTTAGTTTCATTATCCATAAAAGGCAGATATTTCCACCTACCCACAGAATCATTATAGGAATTTAATCAGTATGTTTAGATGGAGAAGCTGGTTAAAGCAGGCCCTCAATAATTGGCAGCCACTCTCATCTAAGATTAGTGGTGGAGGCTTGCCTGTGACCAAGTCAGGACCCAAATCACTCCAGTTGCCCAGATACTGTTTAATCACTACCTTAAAATTTCAAATGACATGTTTGAAACCCAGCTCTCAGTCCAGTACACTGTGGATTGTTTTCTTCCCTCACTGAGCTCTTTGCTGTCATAAGGACTGTTTTTTTGTTTGTTTTTTGTTTTTTTTTTAACTGTCACTGTCACCTTGGCAATTACTGCTGGTCATACTCATTTTCTGCTCTGAGCGATGTTCCCTGGCAGGTGAGCAAATTAGAACAGACTTGTTTTATTAAAGCAGAAAAGAATACTGCCCTCAAAGCCTTCTGTCCTTTGCACACATTAAACAAATAAAGATTCCCCAAGAGGAGGGTCTTTCCTGGGACATCCATCTGAAACAGTATGCTATGGAGCCTTCAGGGGGATGAGCTGACATATACACCTTGCCCTAGGAGGTGGCTTCATTTCATTCCTAGCCTAATAGAAATGATGAGCCATGTGGCTACAGAACTATTTTGTGCCTGACTTTGAGGGACCACCTTTTAAGTTTGGAAAATAAATGACTTTGTGAGCATTTAAAATAAAAACCTAAAGAAAACCACTTACTGGGATAGTAAACCCTTCATTATTCCAGAGTCTGCTAGCCACCTAGAAAGCATATTTTAAGGAGATTTTTTTATGGTATATTTGTAACAGTTAACTTTTGCTGTTTAAGAAACCACCCCCCCAAATTGAGTAGCTTAAAAGAACAAACGGGTTCTCTCGTAAGAATCTGCAGTTTGCCTGGACTGTTCTTCAACTCTGGGCTGGCTTGGCTGGGGCTGGATAGTCGAGGATGGCTTCACTCAGCACTGGGCCCCCAGCTGGACAGCTGGGCATCCTGCGGTGGCTGGCTGGAGTCTCTCACTCTCCAGGTGGCCAGCCCAGGCTCTTCACATAGTGATGGAAGAGTTCTCTGCAGCAAGAGGACAAATCCTAATGCACAAGCACTTGGCCAGCCTCTGTTTGCATCATATTTGCTATTTTCCCATTGGCCAAAGCAAGTCACATGGCCCAGGCAGGGGTCAACAGGAAAGGAGAGTAACCAAAGGGTAGATACGGGGAGAGGAATTATGGAAGCCGTTTTTCACATAATCCGATTCAGTATTAACATTCAATAATTTAGATCCAAGAGCCCAAGACCAGAAATTACCTTGCACAAAGATTCCAATATAAGCCTCATGGCGGGGTTAATGCTGAAATCTCAAAGTTCAAGCATATTTCCCCAAATTCTCTCCCCATATTACTACAACAGTAACGAAAGGTTACTAGAGATTTCTAGATGGTTGAGGTCCCATTGCTTCCAATGAGCCACCACTTGGCATCACTGGAGTATGTACCCACCATATAGATGACAAGAACTCTACCTAAGTGATTTTAATAAGCTTCTTCTGACTGACCCACTGCCCCCTTTATGAGTCCAACAACATTACAATCTTTACTTGTGACTTTTTGTTGTTGTAGTTCCCTTCAACAAATCTGGTCTTGGTGGTACATGTAGGGTGTGGCTGAGTGTGTTCGGGTGTACATATAACCCACCACAACTGAATGTTCCCACTGACAAGAGTGTGATCTCATGATTGTCCCAGGCATATCTCTGATGTTCTCAGGGAGATTATCAAGAGATACCAGACCACAGAGGTCTTGGAGGTAGTAGCAGCTGCACCTACCCGGGTGGTTTCTCCCTCTGGGGGCAACTTGTCTCTCCAGTTCTACATGTTGATGCCTAGTAAGTGATGGGAGAGATGAAGAGGCTGACCTGGGGAGACAGGCCCAACTCCTTCACACGAGACAGTCATTTCAAACATCTGGCTTGGCTGTGTTGCTAGAAAACCATTTCTTAGAAGAAAATCAAAAAACAGAAAGATTCCTTTTGGGGAGAAAGAAGAAATGGATGGGGGCCCCAGGGCAGGCAAGGTGTGGGCAAACTCTCTGCTCTGGGTTAGGGATGAGAACACAACCATGAACAGCCAACACCCCCCCACACCCCACACCCCACAGCTCCATTTAAAGGGCTGAGGAGCCAGAACGGCCCTCTGTTTGCCTGAGGAGTGTTCAGAGTGAGCACCATGTAAACAACAGGCTGGAAGGCTGGCACAGAGCCCACACTGCAGGTAGAAACATGTGTGGACTACATTCCTGCCGGGCCTACATAATAACAATCACCACGACCGGTTATGAACAGAGGGGACCCCCTTCCCGGCAAAGCACATACCTATAGCCCCAAGCTTGGTACTGGCAGAGGCCCCAGGGCTGTAGGACGATCTGGAAAAACCAGGAGAAGTTATTATAGAGTAAAGAGGCTGCTGAGGGAGTCAGGCTGTAGAGATCAAGTGCTCAATACTAGGACCCAAACTTTCCTTCCTGTTACCCTTATGACCTTGGGTTAATTCTCCCCAGTCACTCTAGGACTTAGTTTCTTTACTTTTAAAAAGAGAAATTCAGTTTTGATGATATACCAACAATCTTTCTCACACTCCCAAGCCTTCCTAGTTTGATCAACTTCTCTTATTTTATTTTTTTTGTAAATTTATTTTTTATTGGTATTCAATTTGCCAACATATAGAATAACACCCAGTGCTCATCCCATCAAGTGCCCCCCTCAGTGCCTGTCACCCAGTCACCCCCACCCCCGCCCACCTCCCCTTCCCCCACCCCTAGTTCATTTCCCAGAGTTAGGAGTCTCTCATGTTCTGTCTCCCTTCCTGTACTTCCCACTCATTTTTTACTTCTTTTTTCATACCATTTAGTGGCTTCTAATATACTGTGTAACTTACTCATTTTTTGTTTCTTACTTATTTTGGACTCTTCTTACTAGAATATTAGTTCCATGAGGACAAAAATCTTTGGAAATTTTATTTAGTCATATTTCCCATATACCTAGAATTGTGCCTGGCATATAGTCGGGGCTCAGTAAGTAGTCATTGGATGGATATTAAGTGATGACCTGGAGGGATCGTTTCTAGCTTTGCCATTATGTAGCAGCTACCTACTGCTGTATAATAAACCATCCCAGAACTCGGTGGCTTACAACAACAGAAGTTTATTATTTCTCATGATCCTGTGGTTCAGAAGTTCAGGGAGCACCCCACGAGGCAGCTGCTACACTCCTAATAGCATCTCCTCTACTCAGCTGTCCACTGGGAAGGGCTAGAAGGTTCAACAAGGCTTCATTCACATGTGTAGTATCCTGCAGCCCCTCATGCACCTCCTCTCTCTCCATGTGGTGGCCCTTAATTCACAGGTTTAGCCACAGCTTCTTCCACAGTGACTGGATTGCCCAAAGTGAAAGTCGGAAGCTTTCAGGCCTCATGGGGCTGAAGTCAGCTCAGATTTTAGAGAAGGGAAAATAAGCTCTCTTGCTTTCATTCTCAATGAATGTATGTGTAAGGATGGAAGGAAGTGATGGTGGTCATCTTTGGAAACTACCTACCTGGTATTCTATGATCCCATACTCTACAAATGTGCGCATTCTCGATAAGCATTTACTGGGCACCTTCTAGGGGTCAGGCCTGGCCACGTGCTGACCACCACAGTGCTCAAAACCTCAGAGAGAGTTCCTGCTCTCACGAAGCTAATCCCTAAAATGAACTCTGGAGCCACAAGCCTTTTGACTCCAGCTGGCATCTGGTCCCCTCCAACAGTGAGAACGATGGAAGAAGACAACTGGCAGGCTGCTTGACAAGGGGGATTTGGGGACTCTTTGGGCGAGGCTGGTGACCATATCCCTGGCTCCCTTCCAGATTCCACAGATGGTGAGGGTGACTGGAGCCTTTGGTCTGTCTGCAGTGTCACCTGTGGGAACGGCAACCAGAAACGGACCAGGTCTTGTGGCTACGCATGTACCGCAACAGAATCTAGGACATGTGACCGTCCAAACTGCCCAGGTGGGTTTATGCAGGGGAGTGGCTCCAAGTTCAAGGGGAAGTTCTCCATTTATGTGTAAACCTTAGAGAAAATAAGTTTTAAAAAGACAACCATTTCCCTAATAAGAATTCTGACCAGACTGAAACAATAAGAGATGAGTAATGAGCTGAATGGTTGAAAAGATGGGTTTTCTGAGTCTTATGCACAACTCCCATGGCCATGACAAAGAATACAATGGCACAGTGTACATGTTTAATTTAAAGAAGGGACCCTGGTTAACTTGCGCATTTGATGTGGGATTTGTTGTGCCTTGAAGAGACAGACACATGCAGAGAGACATTCATGGTCTGATAAGGAAGTTAAGATGAGAGGCTTGAAGATTTATTTATTTGCTTTAGAAAGAGAGAGAACAAGTGGCTGGGGGTTGGGGGAAGGGCATTGAGGGGGAGAGAGAATCCTGAAGCAGATTCCCTGTGGGGCTTGATCCTAGGACCCTGAGGCCCTGACCTGAGCCAAAATCAAGAGTCAGCTGCTTAACCCACTACACCACCCAGGCGCCCCCAGTTAGTTATTACTTTAAACTGCATTGTCAGTGTTTTAAAAACTAAACTAATTGCAAACTTGGTAAGAGGCTGAATTGGGGGTAAAAAATAATTGTGTCTCTCTATAGCAGTTGTGTATCAAAGTGTGGCCTGTTTTTATAGGCATACACATTTTTAAAGGGTCAAGAAGAAAGAAGAGAAAGAGTGGGGGAGAGATACACAACCAAGACCACATGTGGCTCACAAAGCCTAAAATATTTACTCTCTGACCCTTTACAAAAAATTTACCTACTCCTGGCCTATAACTTTACATTTTACATGTGCTTCCGTTGCCAGTTAGAATATCAGCTTAGGGATCCCTGGGTGGCGCAGCGGTTTGGCGCCTGCCTTTGGCCCAGGGCGCGATCCTGGACACCCGGGATCGAATCCCACGTAGGGCTCCCGGTGCATGGAGCCTGCTTCTCCCTCTGCCTATGTCTCTGCCAATCTCTCTCTCTCTCTCTCTGTGTGACTATCATAAATAAATAAAAATTAAAAAAAAAAAAAAGAATATCAGCTTAAAGGGTTCTTCCAAAAAAACTGCACATTCTGAATGGTTTCATCTGAAAGATATTTCAGAGACAGGAAAATTTGAGCCCCACACCCTCAAACTTCCTTTTTCTTTTATTTTTATTTATTTATTTATTTTTTTTTTGAGAGAGAGAAAGAGTGCAAGTGAGGGGAGGGGCAGAGGAAGATGGAGAGAATCTCAAGCAGGCTCCACAGTCAGCACAGAGCCCAATGCGGGGCTCCATTTCACAACCCTGAGATCACGACCTGAGCTGAAATCAGGAGTTCGGCGCTTAACCGATTGAGCCACCCAGGTGCCCCCAGACTTCCTTTTTCTATTCCTAGAACTCAGTTGTCAGATCATAAGGCTGAGATTTGAAACAAAAAAGAAGTGGAAGAGCAAAAAGGTTTCTGAGAGGAGAGAAGGATCAGATAGGACGTGCTCATGTTAGCAAATGGCATGTGTAGAAAATGGGGCTGAATTTAACAAGCTCCATGAAATTCTGGCTCCATGTCAGCTATGCAGGTGGATTTCAGAAAGTGGAGCAACCATCAAGATACTTTTCTTGATCTTTCCCATGATCATCATAATGAAGCTGAGTTGGAAGTCTGATATGATGGGATTTAGATAGGTGGAAATAAACCATAAATAATAATAATATGAGAGGGAGGAAGAGGAGGAAGACAGGAAGACAATGAAGAACGAAGAGAAGGACAGTAGAAAGAAGATGAAAGAAGAAAATAAAATGATAATGAAGATCATGGAGAATAGGATTTTTTGAGGACTTAAGTATCCAGCAAATTTCTAAGGTCTTCTTAGGGCTTATTTCATTTAATCCCTACAATAGCTTCATGAAGTAGGGGTTTATTACTGTACCACTTGACAGCTACTGAAATAGGCATGAGGTTAACTAGTATGAGTCACTCAAGCAGCAAGAGATCAGTCTTGAATCTGAATCCAGACAGTGTGCTTAACCGATTGAGCCACCCAGGTGCCCCCTGGGTGAGTCCATGTTCACCATTACACCATTCCTCTGCCACCAGGAGGAGGAATATGGGGCTCAGCCACTCATGGATACAGACAGCATTTAGTGTCAAGGCTTGGGGGCTTGCCTGCTGTTTTCTTTTCCCAAGCTAGTGCTCAGATCCAAGTCTACCACCTGGTGACCACCATTTTGAATGTTTCCTTCTCATTTTCTCTCACCACCTAGAGCAGTGTGCCCAGCAGCCCTGCTCATACATTTTCTTCTTTTCTGACCCCACCCTTCCATCCTCTCTGCCTCTCTGTTCCTGGGCCTTCCAGTTTTTCAGGGCTTCATTGGAACATGAAGGACTTTTTTTTTTTTTTTCTTTAACAGGATCTCTTTTATTTAGTTTGCTGATTCTCAGCCTTAGAGGAATGAGTCTTGGAGCCGACAGTCTCCCTGGCCTGGCAGTCATTACACTGAAAAAAATCTGTCTCCTAGGTCAACCCTACAAATAAGTGCAAGAGACCTCACACAAAGTTAGAGGGAGCCCCTTAAAGAAAATCAAGTCAGACCTTGTGACTACTATGTTCTACCACTCTGGCCTCCTCAGAGGCCTCAGCTGGCACAGGATTTCTGTTTTGTAGGGGAAGCCTGGATGGGGTGGTAGTTTGGGAGAGGATGGGGGAACCAGGAAGTATGAGACAAACTGGGTTCAAGTAATGACAAGAGCAAAAGCAAGTAATGACAAGCCCAGATTATTCTCTTTGAAGCACCAGTGGTGGTGCTGGAAGTCCTAGAATGTGAGATATCTGCTCTTTAGCTATGAACTGCTGCATCACCAAAATGAGCTATAAAATACTCCTGAGAAAATTATCAGCTAACACCTACCACTTACTCCTGTAGGTGCTTTCTTTACCCGTAATTTATTAGAATGTGTTTAACTCTCTGGAGGTGGGGCACTCATTTCTGCCCATTTTACAGATGTGAAAGCTGAGGCACATGAATTTTAAGTGGCTTAAAGGTTACAGGTTAGTAATGATTGGAACCCAGTCGGTCAGTCCTTAAAACTGGTTTTGACCACTAGACAAAATATTAACCACTGCCTCTAATCCAGTTTGTCACCCTGATACCACCAGATAGACAGCCTTGCAGACACGTGTCCCCTACCACCCAAAACCCCATTCCTGGCCCTAGTGAATGAGTTCCTTAAGACTCATTCAGGCACATTTGGATCTGATTTCATACTGCAAATGGTATCTGGGGTTTTAATATATTTTATGCTCTACTACCTGCTTTTTACTGTTTCCTCCACTGGCAAATTCCTACCCATGAGTAGTAATGAATACAAAAAAGGCTTTGTTCAGGTGTATTTGTTTCTTTATTTGCTGGGGAGGTAGGGGGTAACTTTTTCCATATAACTAGGGGAAAATGAGCTCTTGTCTGTGTTTAGGAATTGAAGACACCTTCAGGACAGCTGCCACCGAAGTGAGTCTGCTTGCGGGAAGTGAGGAGTTTAATGCCACCAAACTATTTGAAGTTGGTAAGGAGATCTTTTCCCCCTCTTTTTTTTAAATCCAAATATTGATTTAATATTTTGGAGATTCCTTTTGCCTTTGCAGTGCCATCCCATCCTAGGATCCATTTAAATGTTTCATTTTCCTCTTCTGGGGTCCAGTTCTCTCAACATATTTTTTGCTCACTGAATATACGCCAAGCAAGAGAGAGCAGTCCCATGCCTCCTTCACCAGGCTGAGCAGAGTGCCCTCTGTGTCTGCCTTGCTTGCTACAGAGCTTCCGGGGCAAGAGGTGGGACAGAGCTGCCCTTCCCTTAGCGTGGATTCAGTCTCAAATGGGGCCTCAGGCCCCATGGAATCCCCTCTGGTAGCACTCACTGAGTGTCCCCAAGAAGTCAGGAAATGCTGGTCTCAGTTCTGTAGCAAAAGTTCTTCCCCCAAGGGAAGAAGGGAAAAGGAACTTTCTTAGTATTATGCCTGCCTCCCTCTACCACATAAATTTTTTGTAAACCCTTGGCATACTCTGCTACTTATCTGCTAGAAAGTACTAGACCAAACACAATAAATGTGAACCAAGCCAAATTGAAAGTGACTACTCGGGTCCAAGATGGGGCGCCTGGGTGGCTCAGTCAGTTAAGTGGCTGCCTTTGGCTGAGGTCATGATCCCAGGGTCCTGGGATCAAGCCTTGCATCTGTCTCCCTGCTTAGTGGGGAGCTTGCTTCTCCCCTGCCCCTCCCTCTGCTTGTGCTCTCTCTCTCAAACAAATAAATAAAATCTTTTTTTTAAAAAAGAAATATATTAAAAATAGCTTCATGTGCTTTAGGATGCAATTCTTTATTGCTGAAAGATGAGACTCCTTCTGCAACATTTCTTCATGCTACTCGAAAATTCTTTCCTGGCCTTTTCACTTCCACCCTACCTCATCAGCCAAACAGGAGGCAGTATAGAAATTCTTTGTGATCCAGGACTTCCATCTCCATCCTTCACACATACGAACTACATTTAGTAGGAGCCTTCTACAAACATAATGCATGTGACTCCCTCCCCCCACCAAAAAGAAAAATAGTGAAAGATTAAATGTGGGAAATTTACATAAAATGGTAGAGCAACAAAGGTTGTCTTTGGGGGCAGAGAGATTCTCAGGTTTGCCCATACTATACACCCTACAGACAGGCAGCTGCTTGCTTTTTTGCAGAGGGATAGCTCCAGTTGCACAAAGCCAACTGAGATGAATGGGAATGGGTATCAATCAGGTTCTGGGCAGGAGCAAACACAGCATACTGAAATCAGGTTATTGAGGAGCATTGGATTAGGGTCTGTTTGCAAAGAGGTGAACAGGATAGAAAGACACCCTTGGCCTGAAGGGACCAGGGGGAGGAGTGGCTACTAGAACCCATAGAAAAAATGTGTGGAGAGGGCTGCCTGACAGCACTCCTGGCTCTCAGAAGGATGTGGCCAACCTGCAACAGTGAGGGAGGAAATACAGGAACAAATACTTTGACCTCACTCTCTTCTCTCCCCCTGGTCGCTGGCCAGGTCCTCCCCTGGGATCAACCCAAAGAGAAGTCAGGGCTCGAGGGAGCCCATTGATATAGTCCATGTAGGACAACCTTCCAGGGCAAGGAAAAACATGGAATGAGGATAGAGAAGGACAAACAGAGGATTCCTCACAGAGATGGGACACAGCTTGAGCTGCACAAGGTCATTGTCCCCCTTGTAGTATCTCCATTGTCTGATCTATAAAATGTTATGAGATGACAGCGTGAACTGACAGACCTATTGTAGAATTAAATTAGTTAATATTTGCAAAGCATTTGGAGCATGTCCATCACACTGAAGACCCACAAAAGTTTGATAGGTAAAAATAAGCCAATGTATATCCTACAGGTACATGAATTATGATGACCGTCCACACTGGAAACAGAAAAGCCATTTTTTAGGGCCTTCACTGAATATTGTTTCTGAAGACCATGCCCTCCAAAGGAGACCTTCACTGGCTTTGTAGACACACATTTCCCAGGAGGGAGCCTGCATTCTGTCACTACTGTCCGGTCAGGGGCTCACAGGGGTGGAATCTTAGAGCTCAGGCCCAAATGGAGCCCTAGCACACCCCCAATGGCAGCGTACCCTGGACCCTATGCTGTGGGCTCCCTACTTTCCTTCAGCATGATCCTCATCACATTCTAGGACACAGGCGTCCTTTTCGTCCCCAGTTAAGAGATGAGAATCCTGAAGCACAGTGAGGGAGAACACCTACATGAGGGCATGAGCAGTATGCTAGATGCTTGAGCTGGAATTCAATCCCAGGCCACCAAACACAGGATCCCATATTCTTCATCTGAGGCCAGGCCTCTCTGAGCCCCTGAGAGATGCCCTATCTCTCCTGTCCTCATTCCACTGAAGAGAAGCCCGAGCCCTCCTCCAAACTGCCCGCCAACCGCGCCCATCCTGGCCACTTGATTGCCTCTTAGGGCACCACCAGCCTCCCAGGCACCTGGGTCAGAGATGGGAAGTTGCTTCTGATGTCTTTCTTCCCTCACCATCAAACCCACCCAGGCCTGGCAGCCTTCTGACCACCCTTGATCCCTCCTCTTCCTTCACTTCCCACCTGGACTCTCACCACTGATAGCAGCACTGAATACATCCTCCTTACTGTGCCACTTGGCCAATAGCTCACTGTCCCTCAAAAACTATCAGTAGTTCCTTAGTGTCCTCCAAACAAGCCTAAACTACACTGAAGAGCCCCACGATCGGACACCAACAGCCTTACTTCCTTCCCTATAACGCCTGTTCCTGTGACACCGAATGTGTTCCCCTCCCCCAGACAACCCCAGCAGATGTCTTCTGCTCACCAATGGTCACTGTTTGCCTGCTCCTGGGTCCAGCCATTCCCATGAGGCAGTGCAGGACCAGATAAACATTCCTTGGTTTTTCAAATAAAACCAGGAATCCACATTAATAAACTGCAATCACCTAAGTCTTAAATGAAGCCAACAATTAATTAATTGGCAATTAATTCAACATATTTTTAATTCTATAAGATCCAAATACAACAATCTCATGGGGGCAGGTTCTGGCTGGAAGACTAGAGGTCCATAGCCTCTGGCCTAGACGTTAAGTTCCCTAAACACAGGCCACCAGCCCCTTCCTCTTTGAGGCATCTTATTACATGGATTGCTTACAGTGATTGTCACTCTCTGGTGCCTACGATTAAGAGATTAGGCCATCAGCTTTAGTTTAAACCAGTCATGGAGTGGCACAAATAAAACCTGGTCCCACCATCCTCCTCTGAGGCACTTCTCCCTTGTCACCATGTACTTAAAGAGGAGATTCAAACTTGCCCTCTGAATTATTGTTCATTTTGTTCTAGGGGAGAGTGGGGTTTTCCCCCATATCCTCCCGTTTCTTCCCCAGATGACTGCTAAAATTCAGGGATAACAGTATCATATATTTTCAGAAGACAAACCAGATGAAGCAGTTGTGCTGGTGAAATCTAGGCGATGGCATACAGGTCGTCACTGCTGAAGTAGCTTCTCTCTACATTTCTGTGCGTCTGGAAATGTTTCATAGCCTAAAGCGGGGAAGTTGCCTGGTGAATAAAGTTCCCAAGTTCCAGGGGGTGGTGGTGGTGGTGGTGGATACGATCAAACCGAGGGCTGGTGGCTCCCCGACCGCAGGGGCTGGCCCGGGAGGGCAGGACTTGGCTTCAGTGTTAACCAGCTGCCCGTCTTGCACGTGGTGACAGGGTGTCCCTGCGGTCTTTTTCAGACACGGACAGCTGTGAGCGGTGGATGAGCTGCAAAAGTGAGTTCTTACAGAAGTACATGCACAAGGTGATCAACGACCTGCCCAGCTGCCCCTGCTCCTACCCCACCGAGGTGGCCTACAGCACAGCGGACATCTTCGACCGCATCAAGCGCAAGGACTTCCGCTGGAAGGACGCCAGCGGGCCCAAGGAGAAGCTGGAGATCTACAAGCCCACGGCCCGCTACTGCATCCGCTCCATGCTGTCCCTGGAGAGCACCACGCTGGCAGCCCAGCACTGTTGCTACGGCGACAACATGCAGCTCATCACCAGGGGCAAAGGCGCGGGGACGCCCAACCTCATCAGCACCGAGTTCTCGGCCGAGCTCCACTACAAGGTGGACGTCCTGCCCTGGATTATCTGCAAGGGCGACTGGAGCAGATACAACGAGGCGCGGCCTCCCAACAACGGACAGAAGTGCACGGAGAGCCCCTCGGACGAAGACTACATCAAGCAGTTCCAAGAGGCCAGGGAGTACTAAGGAGATGCCACCTCGGGTATATGTGACACAGACGCACTGCACTGATGTCGCCGGGGCAGAGGTGCGCCTACCCGCATCCATGTCTAGGTGTATATACCACATGGGCATTTTTCATCAATCACGCTAGGGGTGTGCGCCAGGCCCCAGTGGCTGCCCTCTGAAGCCACCTCGCCACCCGAGATGCCCCTGGAGCTCCTTGGAATTCCTCGGGGGGGAGATGTCGGCGGCAGGACGAGGACAGAGGAGTCAGAAGAAGAACCTGGAAGCCATAGCAGGTGGGATTCGATGCGCACCCAGATCCAGTGTTTCCTAGAGAAGCAAAGCGGAAAAGACCGAGCTGTAAACGTTATATGCAGTTTTTATATATAACTTATTTAATATGAATGTGACTTAAGCATAACCTTTTCGCTGGAGTTGTGAAACTGTTTAATCACTTCTGTGAGAGTTCAGACAGGGGCTAAAGGATGTGGGAGAGAAAGGGAATTTTGGAATTATTTTTTTTTAACTAAGTAACTCAACAGAAGTGTATCAAAACAAGAAAACACCCACTTTAAACCAAATGTTCTTTAGTCATGAGGCACCTTGCTGGAGTCTCGGCTTCCCGAATGCCCTTGCCTAAGATTGGATAGGGGGTGCGGGGCACACGGGTATTTTAGGGGCACATCTGAGGACTGATTTTAAATAGGCTTTAAAATAAAAGGCCAATATTAGCATAACGCTATAATTCTACTAAAAGGCTTCAGAGTGGCAGAAGTTCTGCTTATGTCTTAGTAGGTTCAGAAGGCTGCAGGAAGGTCAGACATAAAAACAGGTAGTAGCACTTTTCCAAAGAAAAAAAGAAGCAAAATAAATGGGAAAAGAACATGGACCTCATTTCATCTATTTTAGTCTAATACCATTGTAACATTTTTTTACTCCGCCAATATATTCCCAGTAAATACATATAGAAAGAGTAGGAGGACTCAAGTCTAGAAAATCCTAATTGTTTATGTTTTAAGAAACGAAAAAAAAACTACATTATTTTTGTAAAGTATTTATTGAGTCATTGAGTCTTGTGCATCAAGCGATTGTGATATGACCTGGTTCTGTAGTGTGGAACTTAGGACAAATAAAGAGTTTGTTGTTATGCAATCTTTACTTGCAAAACTCCAGGAGAAGAGAATATATACTAAAATCATAATAAAATGTGTTACCTGCAATAAATGTGTTAACTGCAAATATTTATAATGCAAATACCATAAAGAGCCCTGGTAGCCCAGGGCTTCAAGGCAGGGGAGAGGAAGGTTCAAGCCAGGTGGGAATAAAAGACTCACTGATTGATGCAATGATGGGTGGTATAACTCATAGCATCTTTGGCACCAAGAATGTCAACCCAGGCCCCAGGAGGCTGAACTGAACCTGACACACAGGTAAGTTTTTGCACACTCAGAGCTAAGAAAGAGCAAGGAAGAGCAGGCCAGAGCAAAGGCAGTCTAGGTGAGGGGCACCTGGGTGGCTCAGTCGGTTAAGCATCTGATTCTTGATTTCAGCTCAAGTCTTGAGCTTAGATCATGAGATTGAGCCCTGAGTTGAGCTCTGTGCTGTGCTTGGAGCCTGCTTAAAATTCTCTCTCTCCCTCTCCCTCTGCCTCTCCCCTATCTCCCCCCAACCAAAAAAAAAAAGAGAGAGAGAGAGAGAGAGAAAGAGAAAGAGAGATGGTCCAGGTCAGCAGGGCTGCTTCCAGACAAAATTCTGCAATGGCATAAGTAAGTAGAACTACTCATCATGCAGATTATTCCTTTTCCAGATGAGAATACCAAAACTCAGAGGGGAAAAATATATCACATTGGGCCCATCTTTCATTTCCTAGCCTAATGCTCTTTCTATTTTATCAAATTGTTGGTGTCCTGGTGGTGTCTTTGGTATTCTTAATCCCACCCTTAAGTTCTCCTAATAATATTTGTTCTTTTGGAAAAGCTGTTATCAATTATTTACACTTTAGAGTGAATTACCTATGCATTTCCCTTCTCAGAACATTTATATTTAAGAGCTATTTCTAATTATGACATGAGAAGCCTTATTGACATCTGAAGGAGTTTTAGGCACCTGAACTGGTAGGAGAGAATCAATACATCTATTTACCAGGGAAACAGATTTGGTTTCTAATAATAATAGGAAGACTATTTCTGCAAAGAGTGTTGGTTGCAATGGATTGCATTGCCTTTGAGATGGCAAGTTCCCTGTAGGGACAGGTATTCAAGCAGAGACTGGAGATGAAACACATATGAAGCTCAACTGAGTGATGAGAGAAAAAAATGGACAACAATAACACCCTCTGATAAATGTTTTATTAAGGGTAAGCGCAAAAAACTATGGGAAAAAAGGCAGGAAGCAGGGAAGTACGTGTTGAGGCAAATGGAGGAGTGGAATTTCATAAAGCAGCAAAGAGGGAGGGGGAAGTGGATGCATTTGAAGTTAGAAAAAAGTAAGAACAAAAATAAGGAACGAGGAAGAAGCTTGGGGTTTACTAAAGGCCGCATGTTTAGAGTGATGAGCAGAGGAACAAGAGTGGTAAGTTTTGGAGCTATACCTAAGGTGTCTTTATTAAGGATTTATCATAGAAGATGAAAAGGAACAGAGCTCTTTCCTACTAAAGTGAGAATGACTGATGTGAGCAGTATTTTCAATGGGCTCATTGCCTTTTCTTTTTTTTTTTTTTAATATTTTTTTTTTAATTTTTATTTATTTATGATAGTCACAGAGACAGAGAGAGAGAGAGAGAGAGAGGCAGAGACACAGGCAGAGGGAGAAGCAGGCTCCATGCACCGGGAGCCCGATGTGGGACTCGATCCGGGGTCTCCAGGATCGCGCCCTGGGCCAAAGGCAGGCGCCAAACCGCTGCGCCACCCAGGGATCCCCTCATTGCCTTTTCATAACAGACCTTGCTGACCTAATGAAATGAGAGTTGGAAGATAAGGTGAATCAGGGGCAAGCAAGGGCCCATGAGCTCTTTGCATACAGAATACATCCCTAGTCTCCTATACATCATCAGGTTAGTGCCACACCTCTGGAAATCTGGTGAACGATGATCTGCCTCTATCAGGAAAAGCTATTTTCCAGTCCCAAAGCCAATGAGTGATGCTCAGAAAGCCAGAACCCCTCGGCTCAGGTATCAACTAAGACAAGGCAATCTTTTCCAGCACAGGGGCTCAAGCTGGCCCCAGGGTAACCCCAGGTAATTCCCTTCTTGCAGATGGACCTTGTGCTTAAGAGCAGCAGCATGCAGCAAAGTGGCTGCCTACAACCTCACCTGAAGTTCCTGTAAATAGGACCATCAGCAAGTGCTCTACAAAGGCCTCCCATGGAATTTTTTGCTCCCTTGCTTCTCCCTGGGGAAAGACCCCCTTTTCTAATAATCTCTGGGCCTCTTGGGTGCCATGTGTGAGCAAGCCAATAGTGAGTGGCAAACAGAGATGCTCAGGGCCCTCTAGTGGCTGCACATGGGAAAGTTCAGGAAGAGGACTGAACGTGCGGAGTCTTCTCTTTGGCCCCAGTACAATTGTCCACCATGATTATAGTCTCCAGAGCGTTTCTCTCTGTGTAGTTCAGTGGCCAGGAGATTAAAGTTCTCCAGTCTAACATTAGGGATCAGAATAAGTACTATACTAGCCACTCTTTCCTGATCACACACTTTGTGCCTCTGGGCTACTTACTTCCTTTACCCTGGGAAGCAGGCATAGTGCATCACATCCATTTAACCGGAAAAAGAAGCCCAACAAGGTTAGTGAACTTGCCCAAAGCCTTAAGGCTCTATAAATGGCAGAGCTGGTTGAAGCCAGTTCTTTCCAATCACCAAGCCCACATTCATAACCTTAACCCTTCTTCTACTCTCTTCCTAAGTTTTTGCAACACTCACAGGATCAGTGTGGTTTTTGTTTTCCTCTAACTCACTCTGCCTTTACTCAATTTATTCAAGTCGGCCGAATCCCCTGCAACAATCCTTATGGTGTCTCATATTGGGCACAGAGGATCTGGCTTTATTTCTACATATTTTGTTCAGCTGTGTCATTCTGTAAGATGATGCTTGCTCCTCTAGCTGAGCCCTTGCTCCAGTTGGGTCAGTAACAGAGCTCGACATTTCTAGAAGAACAGAGACTGACCTGTTTTCCCTCCTGCAGGCAAGCCCTATGCTGTCACCTGTTGGGTGGGCCTCAGAGGTGGGTGTTGCATCCCGTGCTTCTCTACACCCCTAGTTCCTAGCACCTTACCGGGCAGATGTCAGGCAATGTGCAGAGAGCTGAAGAATTTGAAGGTTGATGCAAACTGCCTGTATTCCAGTTCCGGGTCTCACACTTGCCTGCTGTGTTCCACTGGACAGGTGAATCAGCCCCTGTGGATTTCCATTTCCTCATGCAGTTGTTATGAGAATTAACTAAGACAAGAACCACGAAGTTCCTGGGGCCTGTCAGATACCATGTGCAATGAAGTTTGGACATTGGTATTTAGTCATTTGGCAACTATATACTGACCACCTACTAGTTGCCAGGCACTATTCCAGAGGCCAGAGTTTTAATCGTATACAAATCCAAGTCTTCCTGTTGAAGAGCAGACAGCCAAAAAATATGTAAGCACATAATCTGAAAGAGTGATAGATAATGTAAAGAAAAATAAATTTGATCACACACATATGTTGTATTACTTATGGAAATACTAATTGCTGTAATAAATAATCCTCAAAATCCGGATGCCTGGGTGCCTCAGTGGTTGAGTGTCTGCCTTTGGCTCAGGTCGTGATCCTGAGGTCCTGGGATCAAGTCCTACATCCGGCTCCCGCAAAGAGCCTGCTTCTCCCTCTGCCTATGTCTCTGCCTCTCTTTGTATCTCTCATGAATAAATAAATAATTTTTTTTTAAAAGGGGTAATCCTTAAAATCACAGTGGCTTAAGACAGTAAAAATCTATGGTATGTTTCTGGTCAAGTGGCTTTCCTCTGAGTGATGACCCAGGGGTCCAGGGTCCTTCTATACTGTGGCTCAGCCGTCTTCAAGATGTGACTCTCTGGGATGTCCTGGGAATCAGCTCTATTCCTGTCTACTTGAGTAAAGAGCAGGCAGGACAAGCATAAAGGTTTACATAGGTCAAGCAGAGAAGTACTGTACATCATTTCCACTCCATCTCCACAGCTCTGTTCCATGCCACACTCTTTTGGGAGGACAATTGAGAAATAGAGTTTAGTTGGGACTTTGGGGGTGCAGGAAGCCTAGATAGGCTATGTACGCACTCAGCCCGTGTCTGCCACAGAGGTAGACCACCTGGCTACACAAGGCAGGAGTGAAAGGCAGCGGACAGGACTCTGGATGGGCCCAAAGCAAGCGACCAAAGAAGAAAGGGCTTTCCCAGCCCCTCACCATCTTCCTACCAGTGCATTGTAGTGCTAACCCGTCCTCGGTTTACTATCTATCAATTGGCTAAGACCACCTGTCTTACCTAATCACTGGCACAACCCTCTTGGCACTTCCCACACTTCCTACACATCTGTGTCCACCAGCCCAGCTCTCAACTGGAAGCTCCTGTAAGCCTTTGCCTGATCACTCTCTCTGGGTAGTGGGGCTCCTCGGCTTGCACAGGAACAGACTCAAATGCCAGGGAGTTAACAGTGCTCCTCAGAGCACTTAACAGTCGACTGAGCAGAACTATGTGGATGAATACTCCAGCTTCCTCACTCTCAAGTGGGGCAATTCTGAAGCATGTTTTATTCTATTCTCAGAGCTCCATCGGGACTGAGCTCCAGGCCCCCACAGGGGTAACTGGCTTGCTAACATGTTATCTATTGGCTTTCTTCCCATCCTTGTGTTTCTTCCCCACTCTCTTTCTGTTGCTTGCTGGAATCATCTCCCCAGTGTCCTACCTGCTCCAATCATTTTCTTTGGATTCGTTTCCAGGGGAGTCCCAAACCAACACATAACTTTATGTTTTAATACTTACTGAATGCTATTCAAACATAAGCTTACTTTCATTACCATCATGCTCCTGCAGAGATGAGGCTTGGCTGTTGGTGATAGCTCTACCAAAAAAGAAAAGCCAATCTCATACTGACCAGAGATTGGCACTCTACTAGATTTTTGAGCTTTTACAAACCAAAGTTATAAACCCTCAGTTTTTCTGAAAACTGATCCAGTCCAGCAGACAGAAAATGACCCTTCCAGATACCTCTAAAAACTGCTGAACACCTTCTCCTAATCTTTGAATTCATCTCCTTGCTGGCTACAAACCAACCCTGCTCCACAGACCACGCTTTAAGTAGCACTGTTCTAATTAAGCGACGGTGATCAATGCCCCCTTGAGCAGTGATTCTGGCCTGACATACAAAATCATGAAAAAGCTTCACAGGAAGTTATGTGTGGGGAGAGAAGAGGATGGGGTTCTCCCTTTGTCATCCACTTACAGTTTCCAATGGAAAAATGTGTGGGTTGTCACATTATGCCTGCACTATTTTAGACTAATTAAAGGCTTGCCGCAGTAATTACTGGGTGGGTATACTCAGGAACATACATCCATGTGTACAGATCCTGAATACAGTAGTATAAATTAAGACAGAAAGCTTACAGCCCATTGCTTTTCTGAGGCTTAGTGTTGGTTTACCATACAGGATTAGAAGAAGAGAGGCACTTTCTGGGATCAGAAGGTAAGACATCTTAGGAACAAATTTATGAGACTAGCAACTCTTTGTTGAACCAGAAGAACAAAGCTTAGAGATGATTAGGTTTTCTGTTTTTGTTTTTGTTTTTTGTTTTTGCTTTTTTCTATCTCCATCTCCATGTAGAGGTTTGGAAAGTCAACATACAAAGATCAGTGCCTTGCCTAGAATGGTAAAAAGAACATCATCTTCAACCATTTTGGTGGTTGGGGAATTGGCGGGGAGGAGGGGAGCTGGATTGAAACACAGCTGCAAAAGCAAAGCTGGGTAAGAATTTTACAACTTTGCTAATTTTCTATCTGTTCTGGGAATAGTAAATGTGCCCTTACAGATATTCATGATTGCCCTCAAAATAAAAAAAATAAAATAAACTTAAAAAACAACTTTCAAACGGCACAGAAAAGTCTTTCATTCTTGAGGCATGTAATTCATGGATGATTTTCAAAATGTCATGTTTGAATTGGGAAAGTAACATTTCTTGAACTAACCAGCCAATTGCTTCAAGAACATGACTCAAAGGATATAAAAATTTCAAGCCTGACTATTAAAAAAGAAAAAAGGAATTTTTTTCTCTATGCAGCTAAGTTTATTTTTCTCAAAGGTCATGACTACATATTAGGTTTATTTGCCATGGAAGGGAATGGCCTAAATGAAGTATGCCTTTAATTCCTTAGTGAAATGGAGCAGTAGCAGATCTTAACAAGCACCACTTCAAGATTTCACACCAGTAGACATGCGGTTTTGCTTTGTCTAGCTCTGTCCTCCTTCACCCCTCTACACCCAGCGCAGGTTTTGTTCTGTTTTATCTTTGGAAAGCTTAGCAGATGGAGAAGGAGGGAGGGGAAAAGCAAAGAGAAAAGCCAGGATTTCCCAAGACAAAATCCTCTCTGGACCTCCTAAGGTAACTCATTGCCCCTGTTGTCAATATAACTAAAGTGAAGTCTTTATACAGGGCAAGACTGGGGAGACCCACACCACTGATGCACCTGTCCCCAGGGACCTTCAAATGCCCCTGCAGGGACCAGCCAAGACCAGGAAGAGATTTCCAGGGGCCTCGTGCCCCAGAGCCACATGGTTAGGATTCCTTCAGTCAAAAGAGAATGAGGTGTTTTGTGCTGATTGCTGTGGAGGGAAGATTTTTCTTCAAGAATGTTTTACGATCCTCACCTGGTGACTGACTCTATGGAGTGGAAGTCAAGGCCCACCTTCTCCAGACCTCAGGAAAAAGCCCTCCATGAAGCAACTCTTGAGTGCTCCCTCCCACTATGACAGGATATGATGAAGAGAAAACAAAAAAGGAGGAAAGCAGGGATCCTGTTCTAGGGAGATAAAGCTTGGTTCATACCACTCACCATCAGCAAATGTAAAAAACTGAAGTTTGGGATAAAAGCAAACTCACTCTCTGTTTTCTCTTCTTCAAGATTTCTACCCTGTACCATTCCAATTGCCTTCCTCACTGCTCCTCTTTCATTCCTTTTGCCACCCAACTGGCGTTTTTGTAGCCAACTTCTATTCTTTGGGCCAATCCTTTTGTTTGTTTTGAATACTCAAATAAATAAATAAATAAATAAATAAATAAATAAACACTTTATTGATGTATAACGTACAATCAGAAAAATGTACACATGTCATAAATGTGTAGCTCAGTGAATTTTCACAAGGTGAACACAGTCATGACCAAAGTCAAGAAATAATTGAAGGGTCATGAAGAAACTCGCTGGGATGAAATGGTCTATATCTCGATTATGGTGGTGGCTACACAACCATATATATTTGTCAAAATTCAATGAATTGTCCACTTATAGAAAGATTGGATTTCACCATATGTAAATGTTACCTCAACACAAAATAAATAAAACATTACCATCACTCCTATGCTACCTTCCAGTCAGCACCCACTTTCCACCAAAAGTAATCAATATCATGACACTAGATTTGTTTTGCCTGATTTTCGAACGTTGCTAGAGTCCTCTGACATATGCTCCTTGAGGTCTGGCATCTTTTGTTCAACATCATTTTGTGTGAGTCTTCCATATTGCTGTTTGGAGTTATCAGTCATTCATTCTCATCATTGTCCAGTATCGCAAGTTTCTATTTACCTTTCTGCCATGAACAGGCATTTGGGTGGTTGCCAGTTTGGAGCTTTTACAAACAGCGCTGCTGTGAACAGTTCAGGTGTGTCTTTTAGTGCTCATATAGACACATTTCTATTGGGAGTGTAATTAACAGGTCCTCAGGCATGCACAGTATTAGTAGATACTGTCCGAGGGTTTTCCAAAGTTATTGGTTGACATTCTACCCAGGAGTGATTGAAGGTTCTGGTTCTTTGATCAATATTGGTTCTATCCCTACACTAACCATTCTTTGATATTTTTATTCTTTAGATTTAAGTCAATGTATGTGTGCTGAGCATTTGCTGTGTGCTTGTCACAATTCACCATGCTGGAGACACAAAAAAGGAGCAGGAACCCTGTCATAAATGAATGGTTCAGTGGGGTGACTAGTTCAGATGACTATATTACAAAGTGATAGATACGATGGGACCAGATGAGGATGTGATTAATTACAGAGACTGTACTTAATAAATCAGAGCTGCCACATTTTATTTAGGGGGAAAAAAGTCTAACGATAACAAGTGTTGGCAAGATGGTGAAAAAACAGAAATTCTTATTGCCATTGCTTATGGGGATAATTTGACTATACCTAGTACAGTGGATGCTGTAAAGTGGATATAGCAGAAATCACCAATTTCACTCCTGAGGGCTTTCTTTCTATTGTCAAAAATTGGAAACAACTTGTCTACCAACAGAGGAGTGGCCAAATAAACCATGCATTAAGATAGAATACTATCCAGCTGTTAAAATGATCTAAAGCTATGCCTACTGTCACAGATGTGTCATAAAAATATAATATGTAAAAAAGTAAATTGCAAATGGATATATGAAGTTTTACACAATTTCAATAATTTAAAGAGTCACAAAACAATGCTATATTATGTGTGGACATCAACATAGGTAATAGTACTAAATTATGCACAGGAAGGCTAACCATCCAATTTCAAGGTAACAGTTACACCTGAGGATGGATGACAGTGAGTAGGTGGAAAAAGTGGAAAACATTAGAGGAAATATGGTATTTAAAAAAAAGAAACCTAAAATATACTACAAGATATTAATACCGGTTAAGTCTGAGCATTGGGTAATGAACAGTTGTTACGTTATTTTCTTTATGTGTAATATATTTTCAACTAAGTACTAAAAATACACAAAACTGAAGGGAAAAAAATAAATGATGTAGTGAGGTTGGATGGCATCCTACAAGGTCATGAGTCTAATGCCCCTTGGCACATATAAGTCCACACACAGAGGATGATGTGTAGGCTGCCATTGGTTGGTAATGGTAATATTAGAGTTGGGACGTCTGTATTCACCAACTCCTAGGCAAGGAAGCCACTCCAACTAACAGTTGCCTTCGTTCTTTCAAAAGAAGAACACACTGCCTCTCCCCAAATTCAGAGTCTAACTTCATTTCTTGTGTGCACAGTTTGGGATAAACAGAGGCCAGTACTGGGAACATGGTCCCAAATCCAGCACCTACTGAATGGAAGGCCCCGAGCTCATCCCACAGCCTTGCTAAATCACACTTCCTGTCATGCCCCCTGCAGTTCTGCTCCCAGATCTGCTGGAAGAGCCAAAGAAAACATGAGAACTGCCCCTTCTAAGGCCACTGGGTCCCATTTCAGTGTGAAATGCCTGCTTACTGAGCATTTCCTTTGTGCTAGATATTGGATCAGGAAATAAACTCAGCCACCCTTTTAAAATGTCACAGGTGAGGGGATCCCTGGGTGGCTCAGCAGTTTAGCACCTGCCTTTGGCCCAGGCCGTGATCCTGGAGTCCCGGGATTGAGTCCCACATCGGGCTCCCTGCATGGAGCTGCTTCTCCCTCTGCCTGTGTCTCTGCGCTCCCCCCCTTTTTGTGTGTCTAATGAATAAAATTAAATAAATAAATAAATAAATAAATAAATAAATAAATAAATTGAAAAAATGTCACAGGTGAGGACCTCAAGCCTCAGGTAGTAGAAAGACTTGCCCATGATCACTCAAGTGGTAGATCCATATTTAAACCAGGGTATGTCTGGCTCCAAACCCACATTTCTTCTTTCACCCTTTGGATGTCAAATGTGCAGGTACTTCTGTCCCCTCTGTCCCACCTTTTCTACAGGGAACCAGCATCAGGGTGGGGTGTGAAGGAGTGGGATTTTATTCTCATCTGAGCACCTTCCAAGTTCACGTCGGGCCCCTGGTCCCCACTGGTCCATCAGAGGGTCTATCCCACAGCCATCACGATGACTCCGCATCCATCTGCCACAGGTTTTTCCCACTCTCCGTTCCCCTGAAAAATTGAATTGTAGAAAACTAGAGTAAGAACAACTAGACTGTGAGCAACTTCTGGTTTCTGCTGGATGAACCAGATGTGAGCCTGACATGCCAGGTGTTTCTACTTCTGTCAGAAACTGGAGGTTATAGAAGGCAGAGCTTGGACACACCAGGGGCTACTGATCCACATCTTGTCTGGGTCTCCAGGGACCAAGGTTCGAGAAGTGAGCCCCACTTAATCATAGCAGGGCACAGTCACTCAGGGAGGTGGAAGAAGGCTCAGCAAGGTACTGATTAGAGAACAGAGAGAAATAAAGGGGAAAAGGATGATGAAATGGAAGCCTGAAAAAAAAATCCCTCACTCTAGCTTATTTGTCAAAAAAAAAAGAGAGAGAGTTGGTTTTTAGAGTTCTAAGGTTGCTATGATGACTGAAGGTACGAAGGGGTTAAGTTTGATGTGCAGCAGGTGGAGCTGCAGAGCAAAGGGCCCAGGCTTCCCATGGGAAGTGACCAATAACTCAGACCACTGACCCCATCAACCATGCCCTGCAGCAAAAGCCTCCCCCTACTCCCAACAAAAGCTGAGGGGTCATGGGCCTGGGGACCATTGGCCCTATTAACCATGCCCCTCAGTGAGACCCCCCCCCAAGCAAAGTCTGAGGGGTCATGGGCCCTGGAAAAACACAGCATCTTATCTTTTTTCCCAGAAAAGACAAATCCATGGAAGGGATAGTAGAGTACACCTCAAGCAAAAATACTTCCGAAATTCTGAAAAGAATTCAGACTTCATTAGCAGAGTTCTGGGTGGTACACTAGCTCTGTGTTTCAGGAGATATTTTAACCTTAAAAGCATTGGTATGCTCCTGTGCTTGCAAACCCAAGGGCAGCACATTGAGAGAGATGATGCCATAGGGACTCAAGGCTGAAACCAAGAGAACTTAACTCTGGTTAATTTAAACAGAAAACAAGGATCCCTGGGTGGCTCAGTCAGTTAAGCATCTGCCTTTGACTCAGGTCATGATTGGGATCGAGTCCCGCATTGGGATCCCTGGATGGCAGGGAGTCTGCTTCTCTATCTACCTTGCCCCCCTGTTTATGCTCGCTCTTATGCTCACTCTCTCTCTCTTTCTCTCTCTCTCTCTCTCTCTGAAATAAATAAATAATCTTTAAAAGAAATTAAAAAGAAATGAAGCATATCAGACAGATATTGTGTAGCTTTAGGGATAATCAAATAAATAAGAATAAAACCACATCGCATATCATTTAAGAGGGAGGCTATATCAAACAAGATAACCATGGCTTAAATAAGATAGAAGTTTATCACTGTCTTGTGAAAAATAAGCCTGGCCTTTAATAGTCCCAAGTAGTCATGGGATCCAGTTTCTTCCACATTTCTCTTCAAGCCATTTCCACTTCATGGTCTAAAATGACTACCCAAGCTCCAGCAATCACATTCATACTCCAGCCAGCAAAAAAGAGAAAGGAGTGAAAAAGACTTCTCAGAAGTTGCAGGCACATTTTTCTTTGCATCCCATTCACCAGAACTCAGTCCTCTGGTTGCAAGAGAGGAGGATGTCTTTATCTAGGTAGCCAAGTGCCCCAGCTAACGAGGTCCATGACAAAGAAAGAAGATACTAGAGAGAAAATTAGCAGTTTCTTCCACAGGGGCCTAAACCATATGAATTTTTGTGACAACTGCAGTCATATATTTTTATGGCAAGTGTGAGCAGACCAGGCAATAAGCCTCATGCAGAACATGGCTTTGAGCAGGGCTTTTCCTCTTAGGGTTAAGTGAAGATTGTCACTCAGATCCAAGGAGAGAAATGCTCTGTTCCGGGAAGTTCCAGGTCCCCGGTCCCATAGCATCTAAAACCCTCAGTAGCATTGCTGTGCACACGTGGTCCTTGGTCTCTGGGCCCAGGCCCGTGGTCTTAAAGCCTCAGCTTGACCGCAGGAACCTGGTGCATTTCAGTCTCTGTGCCATCTCCAGCACCTAGCCCAGGGCCAGGCACACACAGCCAGCTTTCAAAGAAATGTTTATGAAACTGATGAATGAACTTCTACATTCAACTGCCTCCTATATACACGGGTGATGATTTTTCACATGGGTGAAAATATTTTAAAATGTTACTGAATTCATAAATGTATATTTTTTCTCCCCATGTGTATTTTCTCAGTGAATTTCTAAGCACATGTGTATTGGCGGGGTGGGGGTGGTGGTGGTAGCAGGGCTGGGCAGCAGAGTTAGTCTTGGGCTAGACTCCCTGGATTTGAATCTTTAATCTGCCACATGCTAGCTGTGTAACCTTGAGCAAGATACTTCACTTCTCTGTGCTGTAGTTTCCCATTTGGTACTGTTGCAATGGGGTTATCATGAGGATTTAATGAATTAACATTTATATTATGTACATTGTGTGTATCATTTAGAAGAATGACTGGCACAGAGGTTTAAATAAAATAATTTTTTTAAGATCTTATTTATTTATTCATGAGAGACACACAGAGAGAGAGGCAGAGACACAGGCAGAGGGAGAAGCAGGCTCCATGCAGGGAGCCTGATGTGGGACTCGATCCCGGGTCTCCAGGATCATGTCCTGGGCTGAAGGTGGGCACTAAACCGCTGAGCCACCCAAGCATCCCAAAATAAAATATTAAAAGTGCATAAAATCTTTTACAAAGTCTCATTTCTTAATGTCTTAAAGAGAGTCTCCTGAACAAAGCTGAGAATCTATGACCCACCCTAGATGATTTTTAATTTGGCACGTCTTTAGGTTCAAGCTTTTTTTTTATTGCCCCAATCCCAAGAACAAGCCAGTTCATCACTGTCAGAGACAGTTTCTGGGGCATGTCCTGAGTATCCGGGTCTAAATTACATAGTTACAGGTTGCTCTAAGAGAAGAGATGCCTGCACACAACATTCACCTTACACTCTGTTGTCTTGGCTGATGAACCCAGTACAGGGACTGACTCTATTTCTCTCTCCAAACCCTCCACCTGCCACCTCGATCGCTTCATAGCATCCCAGCAGCTGCCCATGTTGCAAACAGAGACCAATTCCCTTTGATGCCCAGGACCAGACGAGGTCCATATGAGGCTCTCAAACAAAGCTTTTGTTTTGTTTCTAAATAACTTAAGAAGGCTTAAAGGGGGAGAAGAAGTGCCCTACTTTCTCAGGCTCCTTTTCCTGCTAAAACAGAAAGAAAAACCCAAGACCCAGGGAGGGATCCAATGAGACAGAGAAATAGACTTTGAGAAGGAGACAGGAGTACAAGACAAGGAATGCCTGCAAAGCTTAGATTACTTCCTAAAGGATGGGGGGTAGGGGGATACGTGATCTTTATCTAATCAGACAGTCTACCCAGGAAGTCCCTGAGATCAAAGCAAGGGGCTTTTTATTTAGTCCTGCGTCAACTTAAAAACAGTCCTGGCAAAGCCACAGATCTGGACAAGCTCACACCTCTCCCCACCCCCACCGCCCGTGAGCTGTCTCTTAGCATCTGAACCCTCTTAACATTCCATTTGGAATAAAACCCTGGGATGAAAAGAGTCCCCAGGATTACTGTAGGAAGAAGAGACAACATTTGACAAAGTAAGGCAGAAAATGTTGGGCCAAGCCACAGTCCTCCCTGGCTTCCCAGAACAACTAGGTGTGCACCGAGGAAAGGCACACCATTTCCACTTCTCTGCATAGACTCCCCACCACCCACCATTCCCCTCGGATCAAAGGAGTCCTAAAAGGTACACAGCCACTTGTCACAAGGATTTTTTCCCCACATGCCAGGCACTGTGTCAGGACAACTCTGAGGAAAAGCAGGCGCTGGGGGGGAGCAACCAGACTGATGTGGGATAGAGGCCAAGAGAGGAGTGCCACTGTCCCCATTCCTTGGTCCAAAGGATGAGCTGGTGATCTGGAGCGGGGTGGGGCGTGTTCTCAGAAAGTAGGAGACACACACAAAGGCTGACCTGTTGAAAAGACAGGTGCTGAAAAAGCTGGAGGCTGGTTCAAAAGGGAGGGAAGTCACTTTTCAAAAATACAATGGCTCAAGGGGGACAGGACAGGAAACAGAGGTAGAAAGAGTTCATCCCCCTGGATAAAAGACTATAGAACCAGAGTCACCCTCCAGTGCATTACCACAGAGAAAGCTCAGCACAATTTTTTTTCCAGTGCAGCTGAGATCCTTGTATCCTTTACTTCCAAAAACAAACACGTACAGCTCAGAAGGAGCTAAGACTTCTTGGTCATTTATTTTTTTTAAAGATTTTATTTATTTATTTATGAGAGACATAGAGAGAGAGAGAGAGAGAGGCAGAGACACAGGCGGAGGGAGAAGCAGGCTCCATGCAGGGAGCCCGATGTGGGACTCGATCCCAGGACTCCAGGATCACGTCCTGGGCTAAGGCAGCGCTAAACCTCTGAGCCACCCAGACTGCCCAATCCTTTATTTTTTAGGCACTTAAAATATATATTATCTTATTTAATCTTTATAAATCCCTTATGATTATTACTCCCATTTGATGAGCTGGGTTCATCAGTTTGGACCTAGTTTCTCTTACACAAATCCTGGGCTCGAGTTGATTATTCTTTTATTTTATTTATTTATTTGAGAGAGAGAAAAGAGAGAGCACGAGTGGGGGTGAAGGAGCAAAGGCAGAGGGAAGAGGAGAAGCAGACTCCCCATTGAGCAGGGAGCCGATGCAGGCTCAATCCCAGGACCCTGGGATCTGAGCCAAAGGCAGACGCTTAAAGGACTGAGCCACCCAGGCACCCCTCAAGTTGACTGTTAAAAGCAATTTTTAAAAGAAGAGTTTTTAACATTTGCCTTGAAAGAAAACCTTGCTCTTCAGTACCAGCAGCTTGAAATGGAGGCTTCCTTATGGGAGACTGAACAAACCCTTTTCTGTCCTCTTCTCCCAACAGAAATGATTTTTTCATAGCCAAATTGTTGGGAAACTCAGTATTTCTTGTGAGTCTTTCCGGATTTCAGTATAGTCAGTTCGTCACTTTTAGGATGTATTTTTCTCTAAGAAATATTATCTATCTTCCTCCTTTTAAGGACCATTTGCATTAAAGAGGAATTATCACTTTAAGCCAAGAAACATGTGAAATAATTGCTTGATGTTCTGTAGGAAAATGTTGCAGCTGTCAGGTACATCGCTGGGGTCTGGCTATGCATCAGAATCAGCTTCAATAACACTCACACATGCTCATGTGGCCCCTTACAAAACATGTCCTCATGGGTGTTCTCTTTCATATTCCCCACTCACAGGTAAGGAAATGGAGGTGGGAGCAACTAAGTGAGTTGCTTAAAAATACACAGGCCATTGTGGAAATCAATTGCCTCATTATAAGACATAACAAATGTGAGGTGTATTTTTAAAATATGACTTTTAGTTTCAGAATTTATTAAACCTTAAAGTGATGAGCAGGACCCAAAAATAGAGAAAGAGGGTCTTGTCTACCTTATTATCAGGAGTGTAGGATTTAAACGTACATCCTTACATCTTTCTGAAGGCTTACGGGTTTTAACTGTGATTGGATGATGAGCCTCTTGGAAGAAACTAAGTTTCAACTGGCTTTGGTTATGCCTTGATCATTATCAACTATTTCAAACATTCAGGATGCTTTCCCTTTCACAGGTGGAAAATGGTAGGTGATGGGGGTCAAAAAGATGCCTACAAGATGTCTTCACATTGTTTTCAATTCCCCAGGCACTGATCTCTTCTCAGGGTTGGTGCCACGTCAGGGAGCAGACATGGCTTCCAACACCTCTATGTAGAAGACACTTATTAAACACACATATATTGCATAGGAGATAAGTTAAAAGCCAAAGCACTCTTAGAAATAATCTAGTTTAAGTTTCTTATTTTCCGGATGAGAAAACTAAAGCACAGAGAGAGGGCAAAGAGATCTGCTCATGCAGCTGGCAGAAAAACACAAGGACTCCTAGCTCTGATGACTACATTTTAACACCATTTGGCCAGAAAACAGTTTGTGTCTTTTCTGCTCCTTCTTCTCTTGCTGGTCATCTATTTCTTGCTGCTCCAAAGAAAAATCAGAAGGTTTCTATTAGTCTTATAGAAGCGTTCCAGCGAGGATCTTCTTGATGCCAGGAACAGAGAGACACTCCACCTCAGTGACCACCAGGGGGTGCCCACAAGACAGTCTGGCAAATGGGGGGGTCTCCCTGGAGAATCTCCCTTCTCAGGGGAAACACAAATGATACCACAACTGAGACTATTATCTTTTGTTCTTAGAAGGGGTTAGAGGTCTCTGGTCCCTTCTGAAAACAAGTTTGGGAATGAAAAGTGAGGAAAGAAAATCTGCAACACGTGCAGACCTTGAACTTAAAATGTATTTGTTTACCGCTCTTGTTTGCTTGCTCTTCTAATATCTGTCTCCATGAATAAAATGGGAAGAAACCTGTTGCTTTGATTCCCAAACAAAGCAGAAAAGAGCAGGGATTAGATGTCATGAGAGGACTCATAATTTCGTCTATAAGAAAGGCAAGAAGGGGTACCGCTTATAGTATGGCTTTCTGCACCCCAACCTGTTTCCTGGAACAGTCATCTGATTGTCTGCCTCCAGAGACTTGACCATGACCAAAATCCCTCTGCTGCCCTCAGAAGGCAGAAGTCACTTCAGATGAAAGCCAGATCCAAAAGGCTCGGCTCTTCAGTAAATCCTACCAGCATCAAAATACTGAAATGTGGGTAATGCGTATTCATTCGTAATTCCCATTTGATGAACTGGATTCATCGATTTGGGCATGATTTTTCTTATTCATGCCATGAATTACTCACAGAATTGATTCATTAATAGAAATTTTTGAAAGAAAATCTTGTTCTTCACAGCTGTTTGAAATGGAGGCTACTTTATGGATTTAAAAAAGTTTCAGTAACCCCCAGAAAACTCTCTTACTGCCTGCTGTAGTTACATCTTCCATCCCACCCACCTGACCCCTGGCAAGCACTGATCACTATAGTTTTATCTTTTTGAAATGTCATGCAACTAGAAACATACAGTACATTGCAAGTGGCTCCTTGCATTTGCAATACAAATATTTGCATTCAAAACATACAAAATATTTGCAAATGGCTCCTTTCACTGGACATAATGCCTCTGCGATTTATCCAAGTTGTTACTGTTGTTGTGTGTATGTGTGAATGGTTTATTTTTTTATTGCTGAGTAGTAATCCATTGTATGAATATACCACAGTTCGTTTATCACTTAGTAAGGGACATTTAAGTTGTTTCTAGTGTTGGGTGATTATGACAAGAGCTGCTATAAACAATTACATAAAGGTTTCTGTGTGCACCTAGGATCTCATTTCTCTAGGGTAAATATCTAGGAGGGGGATAGCTGGGTCATATCATAAATGCATGCTTGACTTTTTAAGAAAATACCAAATAGCTGTACTGTTTTGAATTCCCACCAACAATGTGTGAGCATTTTAGTCGCCACATGTCCTCATCAACACTTGGTACTGTCAGTATTTTTTTTATTTGAGTCATTTCAGTAGGTATAGAGTAATACCTCATTATGTTCTTTGTTTGAATTTCCTTGATAGTTAATGACATTGAACATCTTTTCATGTGTTTACTTGTCTTCCACATACCCTCTTTCATGGAATATCTGTGTAAATCTTTTCCTCATTAAAATTGGGTTGTTTGTTTTGCTTCTGTTGAGTTTTGAAAGATACAGGTAGGATACAGGTTGTCAGATATACGTGTTTTAGATATTTTCTTTCAGACTACAGTTTTTTTCTACATTCATCTATTTTACTTTTGGTGTCATGTCTAAAATGTCTTTGTGAAACCCCAGATCAGGGAGATTTTTCTTTTTTAAATATTTATGTAGTTTTACATTTTATATTTAGGGCTGTGATTCCCTTTGAGTTAATATTTGTATAATGAGTGAGGCTGAGGTCAAAGTTCACTTTTTTACATAGGATGTCCAATTATTCCAACACTATTTGTTGAAAAAACTATCCTCTCTCCTTTTAATTACCTTTGCACTTTTGTCAATAATACATTGATTTTGCTTGTGTGAATCTTTTTCTGGATGCTCTATTTTGTTTTGCTGATATATAAGTTTATCCCTTCCCCAATACTTCATTGTCTTAATTACCGTAGCTTTAAGGCAAGTCTTTAAATCAGAATGAGTTCACCAACTTTATTCTTTTTCAAAATTGTTTGGCTTATCCCAATTCCTTAAATTTTCCATATAAATTTTGGAAACATCTTGTTCTTATCTACAAAAAATCCTGATGGCATTTTGAGTGAAATGACCTCAAATCCATAGGCCAATGTGGGTAGATTAGACATTTTACTATGTTTAATTGCAGAGTAAATTGCAATCCATAAACATGCTATGTTTCCCCTAAATAATAGGACATCTTTGATTTCTTTCATAATATTTTGAAGTCTTAAGCACAGAGAGTCTGCACATACTTTTAGATTTATAAATGAGTGTTTCATTTTTAACAATAGCTTATGTCATAACATAGCTTATGTCATAATAGCTTATGTTAATGAGTGTTATGATCTGAATTGTATACTCCCATCCCCAATATTCATGTGTTGAAGTCCTAACCCCCAGTACTTCAGAACATGACTATATTTAGAGATAGAATCTTTAAAGAGATAATGAAGTTAAAATGAGGTCATGAGGGTGAGCCTTAATCCAAAATGACTCTGTCCTTATAGGAAGAAGAGAATAGGACACAGACATGCACAGAGAGAAGACAATGTGAGGACACAGAGAAGATGACCATCCACATGCCAAGGTGAGAAGCCTCACAAGAAACCTACCTTGCCAAAACCTTCATCTCAGACTTCTGGCCTCCAGAATTGTGAAAAAATGTTCTGTTGTTTAAACCATGGGGTCTGTGGTACTTTGTTATGGAAGCCCTAGCAAAGTAATACAATAATCATACCTTTAAAAAATTTCAGTTTCCATTATCCATTGCTAGGATATAGAAAAACAACTGATTTTGTGATTACCTCATATCCTGTAACCTTGTTAAACTCACTATTAGTTCTGTGACTTTTTTCTTAGAAATTCCTCAAGATTTTATACATAGACAATTGTGTCACTTGCAAACAGGGACAGTTTTAATTTTTTCCTCTCCATTCAGAATGCCTCTTATTTCCTGTTCTTGCTACTGTAATGGCTAGGACTTCCAGTATAAAGCAGAATAGAAATAATGAGTAGACATTCTCACCTTGCTTGAGAGAAAGGCATTAAGTATGAAGTTGGTGTGATGATAGGACTTTTGTAAAATATCAGTTTTAGGGGTGCCTGGGTGGCTCAGTTGGTTAAGCATCTGCCTTTGACTCAGATCATGATCTCAGAGTCTTGGGATCTAGCCCTGCAATGGGCTCCCTGCTCAGTGGGTAGCCTACTTCTCTCACTCCCTCTGCCCACCACTCCCCCTGCTTGTGCTCTCATGCTCTCTCTCTCTCTGACAAATAAATAAATAAAATCTTTTTTTAAAATGTTATTAAATTGGGGTTGTTTTATTCCTTATTTGTTGAGAATTTTTATCATGAATCAAGGTTAAATTTTGTCAAATGCTTTTTCTGTATCTACTATATGATCTTCTTTCAACTGTGAATATGCTAGATTACAGTGATTAATTTTTTGAATATTGAATCAGCCTTACATATGCTAGATAAGCCCTATTGGTTTTATACACCGTTAAATTTTATTTTCTAACATTTTGTTGTGGATTTTTGGGCCTGTATTCCTTTTTTTTTTTTTTTTTTTTTTTTTTTTTTTGATTTTATTTATTTATTCATGATAGACACAGAGAGAGAGAGGCAGAGACACAGGCAGAGAGAGAAGCAGGCTCCATGCACCGGGAGCCTGACGTGGGATTCGATCCCGGGTCTCCAGGATCGCGCCCTGGGTCAAAGGCAGGCGCCAAACCACTGCGCCACCCAGGGATCCCATGGGCCTGTATTCCTGAGGGATATTGGTCTATAGTTTTCATTTCTTTCAGTGTCATTGATTTTGGTATCAGGATAAATTAGGTGTCATAAAATGAAATTAGAAATGTCACCACTTGGGGTGCCTGGATGGCTCAGTCAGTGAAGCATATGACTTGATTTTGGTTCAGGTCATGATCTCAGGGTCTTGAGATCAAGTTCCACATGGGGTTCTGTACTGAGCATGGAGCCCCCTTAAGATTCTCTCTCTCTCTCTCTCTCTCTCCCTCCCTCCCTCTCCCTCAGCCTCTCCCTTCCTTCCTCTCTGAGAAAGAAAGGGAGGCAGGGGAGAAAGAAATAAAAAAGAAAGGAAGGTTGCCTCTTCCTTTATTTCCTGGAGGAGATTGTATAGAATTAGTAGTATATCTTTTTAAGATAATTAGTAGAATACGCCAGTGAGAAAATCTAAGCCTAGAATTTTCTTTAGTGGAAGGTTTAAACTATGGATTCAAGTCATTTAATTGTAGGTTTATTCAAGTATCTATTTTATCTTGGGTGAGTTTGGTAATTTGTGAAGCTTTTTCTCCCTTTTGACTTGTCATGGTGTTTTTCTATTTGCTATTTTATGTTGTTCTAAGTAAAAAATATATGTGTGTATATATATGTATATATATAAATAAAATTTAAGTTATTAGAATGAATTTTACCATTCATCCTTAAATTGTATAACACGACTTTTAAATGAAAATATAAGAGGGTTTAACTTGTACAAGGAATCACCACAATTTGTATTTCATCCCTCATACATGCATATATGCGTTTTGTTCTTACCAGACCAGTGAAAATCCTGTACAAGGATAACTCAGGTGTTTTTGTTTGTTTGTTTGTTTGTTTGTTGTTGTTTTTTAAGATTTCATTTATTTATTTATTCATACCTTTATTATTATTTATTCATACCATATTCATGACAGACACAGAGAGAGAAAGAGAGGCAGGGACACAGGCAGAGGGAGAAGCAGACTCCATGCAGGGAACCTGACATGGGACTCGATCCCGAGTCTCTAGGATCACACCAGGCTGATGACGGCGCTAAACTGCTAAGCCACCGGGGCTGCCCTCAAGTGTTTTATCTTACTTCTTCACACACATTCTACCGAGTCTCTGTTTTGGGCTTATTGATGAGTTAAGAAGGACTGAAAGGAAAGAAGCAATTCATTGTCCTATTTTTCTTTCCTTCTGTATCATTACCAGCACACAAGGTTGGCTAATATATGATAAAGCTACTTGATCGCTCATGTTTCTTACAATGCCCTTTTCTTCTTTCTGCATTTAAAGCAAGTCTGGTTTGAACAGAAAATGTGGCCTCCTAGGGCTATCAATACTATAGATTGCTTTGCATGTTGTACACATACATGCTTTGAATTGTGCTGGGTTCCCATGCATCACTGGTCTACCGGAGTTCTATGCTTATGGGCCACTACAAACACTAATTGCAAATAGGCACCAAAGAACAGCAGATCCATATATTGTATATATCTCTTGAGCTCATATACATGCTCCATTGCCCTGTCAGATTCACATATGCAACATAAGATAAAATTATTAAGAATGTCAAGATGGCAACAGCAGAGCATTCAACCAAGCATGGGGCCCTACTGAGCACAGGCCCTTGCCACTGCCCAACTCACATATCCATGAAGCTGGCCTGGCATGTATGTGTAGAAATCACCAATATGGTGATTCTCCATTTTTAAGTTTGTTTTATTGTTCTACCCACACTTGACTTCCTGGGAAACCCACAGAATCCAGTGTGACATTTTGAGATCATTAACCACTTGACAGGGGAGGAGAGAGAAATTTAAAGCAAATGTGTCAGGAGTCACACCTAATCAAAGATCAATCTAAAGCAAAGTTAAAAGCACCTTGCAATTACAACATGAGTCAATAACAAGATAAGGTTTGATCTCAAATATTACAGGAACAGGTCAATTATGTCAAAGAACACCCTGCTGCTCCCCAAAACATACTGAAGGAAAAATATTCACATTTTTTCCTACCTGCCTTCCTTTAAAAAGACCTAGTTGATGTTCCATATAGGTAAGCTATAATGTTCAAACTTAAACATGTTAGTGGTACAATAGGATTGTGGTCCATGTGAAAAATAACACCACACTGTTCTATCACCAAAAAATAAATTTTATGATAAATTAAAGGTATTATTTCTTTTTATATATCATACAAATTTATTTCTTGTTTCATTTTTATTATTTTTATAGCCATTTACTGAGGGGAAAAAAGCCAATCTCAAAACATCACATACTCTATAATTTCATTATATGGCACTCTTTTTTGCTTTTTTCCTTCTTTTTCTTTTTTCTTTTTGTTATTTTTGAAGTCTTTTTAAAATGCATCACACATTTGCCTTCTTCTTAAATGAAGTATACAGATTCCTGTTTGTCCTATCTTTGAGGACTACAGATTATGATGTCAAACCTCAATTACTATACTTTCAGTTGGATTTAACACACATTTATTCAGGAACATTTACTGGAAGGCATTATGTTAAGAGTAATGGCTGCCTTAGTCAGTTCAGGCTGCTATAACAAATGCAAAATAGTCTAAGTTATAAATATCAGGTGTTTATTTCTCACAGTTCTAGAGGCTGGAAGTCCCAGGTCAGGGGCCAGCATGGTTCAGTTTTTGTTGAAGACTCTCTTCCTGGGTTGCAGACTACCCAACTTCTTGTATTTTCTCATGGCAGAAAGAGGGCTAGCTCCCTCCTGGCCTCTTCTTACAAGAGCTCTCATCCCATTCACACTTGCTCCACCATCGTGACTTAATTACCTACCAAGGCCGTGCCTCCAAATATCATTGGGAATAAGGTTTCAACACATGATCTGGGAGGGATACATTCGGTCCATTACAATGGCCCCAGCTGTTTGGTGCATGTGATCCAACAGGAGAAGTAAGGCAAATGTGTAAGTTCAAAACTCCTTGCCAAACACGACAAGTCCTGTTATACAAATCTACACAAGTATTATGGAGACAAAGAAGAGCAAGGATGGAGAATACATGAGAATTCAAATGGGTCTTGAAGGGTGACTTGTGATTGCAAGAAAGGATGTACCAGGCTAAGAAATTCATACCTCTTAAGTGGAAATTCATAGTGAGATAGAGTAAGGTGTTGTGCTGGCACCACAGGTCAAATGTCTGGAAATAGATGGAACAGTGAGAGAACATTACACTTGTATCTACAGACAATGGGGAGCCATAGAAGGTTTTGTAATAGGAAGATGGCATCAGCATTACACGTTAATTGCAGCAAAGCATTTTGAAAAGTGTAAGACTGTTTGTACCTATATAAACTGTTCTACTGTTGTGCATTCTTTTAACTTGTTATTGTAAGTTTTCTGCCACCTTTTGGTCTGCCAGCTATTCTTGATACTATCAACATATATGACTCTGGCCATATTCATATCTAACTTCCTACTAAAACTCTGCCTCTAACCTACTACAAGCTAGAATACTAAATAACCAGGATTATTTGGATTGTATTTAAAGAATATACATAGGTTATGAGATATAGACTAAAACTTACTATTTCTCTAGGCTGTTTATGGTTTACTTCCTAAACAGAAGGGATTTGCCTAAAAGAGAAGTGCATGGGTTTGGACCCCAATAAAAATCAAGGTTTCTAGAGGAAACTTCTGGTTAATAATACTGGACCATGACTATCTTTTCTTCCCACCCAAATTTCATTAAAATACAGCCAAGGAATTTTTTAAAACAAATTAAGCAGCAAGGCCAAAGAGAATGAGAGACAATTTGCCATAAATGCTTTCAACAAATTTTTGGAAGGTGAGAAATGAATGGAAGAATGGTAATTACCTTGGCAAATGAAGAAAGGAGAAAGCCAATTGCTTGCAGACAAGTGGGGACAGAGCTGCTTCACCCTGAAGAAACTGAGTTGCTCAGTGTTAATAAGCAACGAAAATTCCAAAAGAAAGGTAAGAGTAAATTCTCTTGTGAAAAAGAGTGTTTGCTGGAAGTTTGCCTGTTGTGTGGTTGGGCCCTTCAGGTTTCCTCTCCCCTGTGTACCTTCAGGCAATAGCCCTTCCTTAACTTCCTGGAAGAAAGCTGGTGGTTGATACTTCAAAGTAACTGGACTTGGGGTGTGGGTGAAGAAAGGTCTACATGTGGATCCCCCAATCATCCTTCCCCGTGATGTTTCTAGAACTACTCTCACCTACACATGCATGCAGACACACACAAACATACATGCTGGCAGATTTAGGTTCCCGTCTAAACAGTTCAGAGAAAAGACCTTCAAATAGTAACATTTGGGAGTTCCTCAATGAATTGGCGGTTTGTTCCCTGACCACCCTAGAGCAAAGTTTCCCGACCCATGGTCTTAGTGCCTCCAGTCATAGTGCCTCACTTTTAAATAGACTAAGAGGTTTTCTTCCCTCCTGGCACCAAATACACAGTGTCTTTCCCAACACATTTCTCCAACACTCTGACACTGACTGGGTGTCCATCCAATAATTCAATCCAGCTCTGACACTGTCTACTAGAGTTAGTGTCAGATCCTACACGTTAAAGGATTTGGACCCATAAGACTCTCCCACTTTGGGTGCTAATCACAAGTCTCAGGCCATCTGTACTTCCAACACACCAGCTATAAATTGGGGATTCCCTCGATCCTCTCCTTAGGTTTAATAATTTGCTGGAACAACTCAAGGAACTCAGGAAAGCTTTACTTACTATTACCAATTTACTAAAGAGGATACAATTCAGGAATAGCCAAATGGAAGAGATGCATGGGGCAAGGTGTGGTGGGAGGGTCACAAAGCTTGCATGCCCCCTCCAGGCATCACCTTTCTAGCACCTTCATGTGTTCACCTACCCAGAAGCTCCCTGAGCCCTGCATTTTAGGGGGTTTTATGGAATTTTCATTACATAGACACAAACAATGATATCATTGGCCATTGGTAATTCAACTCTATCTCCAGCCCCTCATCTCTCCCCAGAGGTCAGGAGGTTGAACTGAGGGTCCTAACCTTCTAATCATGGATGGATTTTTCTGGAGACCAGCTACCATCCTGAATTCATTTAGGAGCCCCTCAGCCAAAGGTCATCTCATTAGTATACCAAAGACATTCTTCTCCATCAGGAGATTTCAAGGGTTTCAGGAGTTCTGTGCCAGGAAACTGGAACAAAGGCCAAATATTTTTTATTTCACATAAACATATCACCAAACATAATGACAAGTCCCCAACATGAAAGAATAGGACAAAGATCAAAGGGGGAGGAGGAACAGAATTAATTTAAGTAGGAATGAATAGAAGGATTGGAAATATTATTATTCTCAAATGTATGAGAAAAGATACTGCATCCAAATAAGAAGAGTTTGCTATGAAAAATGAATAATTAAAAAGGAAAAAAGCTCTTGAAAATGAAGAACAGGATTGCAGAAGTTTTATTAACTTCACTGACATTTGACAAAGTTGAGGCAAAGATCAAGGAGCTAGAAACTAGGAGAAGAAAGGAAAGCAAATTAGGAGACCTATCCAACATCTCCCATCAGGGGTTGCAAGGAGACAGAACAGAAGAAAAATAAAGGAGAGAGATCACCAAGGATACAACGCAAGACAATTTCCCGGAAAAGAAAGACGTTGGTTTCCAAACTGAAAGGGTCCTCTGAGGGCTCTAGACAGTACATGAAGAAAAATTCACCTGAAGGTGCAGAAGACAAAGCATTAAAGAGGAGACCCTAAAAGCTTCCGAGAATTAGAAACAGATTCCATAGAAAAAAATGGGAATCAAAAAGTCATCGGGAAAGAAGACTCCAGCAATGAGATTTCAGATGGCCAGTGAGTCATGCTATGCTTTGGAAACAGTGAAAGAAAATAAACTTCAACCAGGGCCAGGGAAGTCACAGAGGATCCCAAACTCAGAAGGGAGCTTCGTGCTTGGGTTTACTGCTGTGGTCCCCATTTTTAACACCTAAATAATTTTATCTTTGAGTTTGCGTATTGGGAGTGAAGTGCCAGAGGACAGTGGTGCATGCACAGTGCTGCCTCCCGTCACCCCCTCACCGCTCTGGCATGGTTCTTGGCCTTCTGTCCCCTGACCCCCACTGAGAGGCTACCATGGCCTCTGCCCCCAGTGGGCCTGGTGCAGGTACGGGGACAAGTGGCATTGGTCACGCACACCCCACACACCTGGTGGCCGGGCTGGGCTCTGGGTGCTTGTGAAGCTCTGCACCCACCCTGCCAGTGTCCCCATGCCTGAGGGAGTACATTAAAATAGCAAAGAAAAAATACCATGAGAGGTTGATAGAAAGAGAGAGGTCACAAAAGAAAGGGAAAGGGATTTTTTTCTGCTCTTTGGTTTTGTTTTGTTTTTTTTTTAATTTTTATTTATTTATGATAGTCACAGAGAGAGAGAGAGAGAGAGGCAGAGACATAGGCAGAGGGAGAAGCAGTCTCCATGCTCCGGGAGCCCGACGTGGGATTCGATCCCAGGTCTCCAGGATCGCGCCCTGGGCCAAAGGCAGGCGCTAAACCACTGCGCCACCCAGGGATCCCTTTTTCTGCTCTTTGAGAAAAAAGGCCCCACATTTTCAGTTTGTGCTGAGACCCACGAACTTTGCAGCCATCCCTGGTTTCAATTTAGAGACTGTCTGAGAAGCGACAACCTTTTTTGTACCTCCAAAGCTCAACTGTGAATATCACCAGAGATAAAAAGAGCAAGTACTCCTAATATTGGCTGATTTTATAATGAAGTCAGGATCGTTCCAATGCGGACCCCGGATCCCATAGTTGGAAATTCCTAGTTCCAATGTGTCTTTTCCGAGCCACACCCTGACTACTGGATTAGGGGGCCACCAAGCAGGCACTGGATTCACATCCACACAGCCACAATTTCATACCCAAAAGGACAGTTTCAGACAGAACTAGGTGCTACCTAGGAAACGCTCAAGTGGGTTTAGGGGTTTAGTGAGGTTTTTGCCATATGAATGCCGGCAATCTGTTTTAGGGGAGTTTCTGGGGGTCTTCTAAGTTCAATTAAGGCAAAACCATCTCAAGGAGGATGTGAAAATGGCTATTGGGAATGAGGAGGGTTTCCTTCCCTGGGAAATCTGAAGAGGAAAAGAGATTGCTGCTCATCTGGACTGGCGTAGTTTAGGCCAGAGGCAAAGGTGGGGAAACTCAAGCTCTCTAGCCCCACCCCCAACCTCCTGAGTGTCTGATTTTCATTTTTTTAGACACCAAGGTCATTGCCAGTTGTGAGAATAGCCAAGTCTAGACCTTGCTTTTTGAAGTCAGTACTGCTACTTGCTTCACACAGGTCCACATTCTCAAAGCCCTTAATTCTCCCCCAGTTCCCCCCTTGCTGTCACCCCCAGAACCTCAGACCTCACTGGATTTGGTGACCTGACAACTGCCCTTTACATAGGGATTTGTATCATAAATTGCCACTAAGAGGCCTCTGATACACGTCTTCCTCCCAAATTTATGCTGTCATGGTTTTCAGACAGAAACTGGTGTGTACAATGTGCCAGGCTTGCGGTTCATCAGACAGGTTCTATTAGCTTGGTCGCCAGGTGGTAACCATATTATTCCATGCTTCTCGGTAACTTTTGTGCAACACAATTACCTTTGACAGTTCTTGAGTGGGACAGCAATTTTCAGCAAATGTTTTCAGTAACCGGAGGCCAGAAGGAAAGGAAACATGAGTGCTTCAGTTAAGCTTTGAGTGTGGCTCTGACAGCTCTTCAGCACCTCTCTGGTGTTATAAATAGGAATTCTGTGGAAATTCGGGCACATGGAACTTAGCAGAAGGGAGCTAAGCAAGGCCAGTGGTTTCCACTGTATTTAAGAAAGAATTTGCCCTTACACAGGATAATAAGTTCTACAGTGATGAGTTTCTTCCAAGTGCGAGAATACAAGTATAATTTTCCTTTTGATGGGGTCTCATGCGAGGGATGTTCAGTCCTCCTTCGTGCTGATTCCATACTGCAGAGAATGTGGCATTCACTTCTTGGACTTCTTGGATTCACTTCTTGGATTTATAGTGGCCTCAGCACTCCTCAGAGTTATCTAAGGAAGATGTAGGTCAATTCACCCTTCTCGACTAGTTTCCATTTTCAGGGGAAAAATAAATACTGAGTCATCACAGGTGAGCTGTTCAAAATCTGGCCTTATAGAGTTAGAATATGAAAGTCAATCACTTCTCTGCTAGCACCACCAACACGCTCACACACTCACACACACACACACACACACACATACATACACACGTGCATCAGGGACTTTCTAAGAAAATACAAAACAAAGTACCTGGCGGTCTCTAGTCATACATCATAGGAAAAGAAAAGAACCTTTAGGTCCCCAAACCATTATGTGTTAAAAGGACTGATCACACAATTGATAAATCTGCAGAGTTCAGGGCTGTTGGAGTTGAACATGGAGGTCACGTGGCCACGACCACATCCCAAAGAACATACTATGATTCACGTCCTACTGGTCTGATGCAGAGCAAAACTTTCCTTTGACACACCCAAGAGAAGAGCCTACCCTTTGCTCCAATTTCATTAGGAATGTCTTACAGGCAAGCTTTCTTTTGATCTCCAGTAACTAGACATATGATATCATTAGCCGTAAATCAAGCCACATTTCCCCCCTTTCCCTAAAACTGGTCTTAGCGGCCAGGACAACACCAGCTAATCTGTAACATGTTGCAGATTGCAACATCTCCTGGTGCCGTCATTTGTCACCTTCTTTATTTACTTACCAGCCACTTGGTCAATAATAGTTGGTGATTTTTCTCCTAGACTCAGAGACCAGAATTCTGATTTTAAACTTGGCCTGCATACCTCATTCCTACCAAAGTGCGATGCTTTACTGTTACCCATTTTGAACTAGTTTTCATGTATCCCAGGACTTCATTCTTATATGTGATCTTTTGGTAAAGAACAACAGTGTCAAAAGTAATCTGCAGAGTATGATATAGAATAACTCTCCAAAATAACTTTGTTTCCCCAAAGTCATGAGTGGCAGCTTGTCAACCTTTTACAAATGTTGAACATTAATCTTCTGCTTAGTTTGGGAGACTAGAGAAGGAGACACCACAACCAGGTAACACATGTGAAATCGAGCCATTCTTGAATCATGCTCAATATGAAAACAGTAGGCCGAGGTCTTTTATTTGATCATTTTTTTAAAAATTTTTTTTAAAGATTTTATTTATTTATTCATGAGAGACACACACAGAGAGAGAGAGAGAGAGGCAGAGACACAGACAGAGGGAGAAGCAGACTCCATGCAGGGAGCCTGATGTGGGACTTGATCCCAGGTCTCCAGGATCACACCCTGGGCCAAGGGCAGGCACTAAACCACTGAGCCACCCAGGGATTCCCCTGATCAGTTTTTTAAATAGAATTTAATCAATGTCTTTCTTATTATAAAAACACAAAATGTGTCTGTTACCAAACAAACTATCAGGAAGAACAAGCAAGCAAAAAGTGAAAAAGGAAAGAAGAAGAAAGAAAGGCAAGGCAAGGCAAGGCAAGGAAAGGCAAGGAAAGGAAAGGAAGGGATTCAAATTTTCCCTGTAGCATGACTTTTGGTTAGTTAGATCAAGACATTCTCAAGTATTTCCTCACTGGGCTATCTCTGTTATAGAGTCTGACAAAGCCCCTCAAGCACCTTAAGTGCTCATATTTGAACTTTGTCTGCAAAATTGGGGTTGGTGATAAATCAAAGGACATGGTGTGTTTATGGGGAGGTTGAACAAAGAGGCATGACAACCCCCTCCTCTGAAGTCCCTTTCACCTTCTCCCCACCCTTCTCCTGATGATGGGCTGAGTTGGCCTACCAGTTAGCTTTTGCTGCATAACAAATCACTCCCAAAACATGTGGTTTAAAACAATCACCATTTATTATTTTTCAAAATGGTATGGATGTGCTAGGTGGTTCTTTTCCTCTGAGCCGGCCTGGCAAATTCTCTCATGTGTCCATGATCAGATGGGGTGGTGAGGAGAGGGTCAGCTGATGGCTGGCCACTTTACAATGGCCACAATCACATGTCTGGTGGCTGAATGACTGTGGGTCAAGCAATAGGGTGACTAGCCACATGTCTGTCATCCTCCAGCAGGCTAGCTTGGGCTTGTTCACATGGTGGTCATGAGCGTGAGAGAAAATGTGCAGCACTCCTTGAGGTTTGGGCTCAGAACTGGCATGTGCTTTCTTGTGCCACATTCTCTTAGCTAAAGCAAGTCACAAGCCAGCCCAGGTTTAAGAGATGAGGAAACAGACCTTGTCTCTTGATGGGAGGAACTTCAAAGTAAAGGCAAAGTTAGGAAGAATTTGTGGCCTTCCTAGTAATCAATTACAATACCCAACCAGTCTTCTGGAGCCATACACGTGGGCTGGCCTTCCCAAATCCTCACTGCCCAGAAACCCAAAGTTTATTTTTCCAGGGGCGCATGGATTGCAGGTCTGGATGGGTTGTTTGTTTTTGTATTTGTTTTGACTTTAAGCTATTTCCAGGATGTTCCTTCCAGAGCAGAGAAGGCTCTGTTCTGTCTGCCATGTGTATTAAGATGAGCTGTGGCAGAGCATTGTTCTGTGGCAAGAGAACCCGGAACGTGGGACAGAAGCAGCAGAATCTGTGACAGACTGCTGGGGCACTGGAGTGCACCCTTCTAAAATAAGAAGACAGTCTTCCTGCAGTGCTGCCTGGAGCTGCCCGACAGCCAAGATTGTGCAAGTCAAGAGCATGACCAGTGAGTGTTACCCAGCCCTGCCAAGGGTGACAGGGCGAGTTCACCTAACCAGCACATCTGGGACACTCCAGCCTAATGAATTTGTGGAATTCCTGGCCCTCGGTTGACAGTATCTGGCTCACGCTTTCTCCGCTTTCAAATTTGGAGATTGCACAAATGACATGAAAGGTGGCAGAGGGCCTTGGAATGTCCCATTTGATGAAATCACACACGGGGACAAGGAGGGCTCAAATACTCCTGACAGGGCACCCCCTGATGATATGTGCATGTTGGAGAGTGGGTGTCCGCCCAGCTTGGGTCACTTCTGGCCACTTGGGGCTTGGACTAGGAGAAGCTAGAGGACGTGGCTGGCAGAAACGCAGGAAGGAATGTCTCGAGAAGAGTGAAAAATTGCTTTCATGCACTTTGCTGGCAAAGCCTCCGAGGATGGAGCCTCTTCCTGAGGAAATATTGCAACATGCTGAGCTGCTAAAGGGTCAGGGAAGGATCTCAGCCAATGGGGGCAAATGCCCCTTCATTGGCCTCTCTCACCTCCGGCACAGTCCTGCTTGGTGACATTCCCATGCAAGTGGGGAAAGTGAGAAATTCTACTTTCGATCCTTGCCGCCCACACGGAGGTCTAAAATGAGGTCCGGCAGGAGGCCAGTATCAGATATGCCCAGAGGCCCACATGGAGAAGCCAGAACTTCCACCCAAACAAGCTGTGGCCATGCTTATCTACCACTCTCCTGGGAGAGCAGAGGCCCAGCAGTGCCTGAGGGAGGCATAGTTTGGCTCTTGGAAAAAACGGCCCTGTTGGGCTTCATTCCTCAGGGACTTGCTTTCTGGCTCTAGAGACAATGCTAAATTCAGTGTGCACCCACGTGAAAGAGGCTGATTCCAAAAGTCAGAGAGACTCCCCAGACCACACTTGGACCAAGGCACAAACAAAAGAAATCCATCTGCTTTCTTTTAATGTGTTTCTCCCTACTGGACAGGGGCAGCAGAACTGGGCCAAGTGACTGTGGTTCCTACCCTACTTCATTAGCAGGAAAGTCCTCCTAATCTAAAAAGATGACCCAGCTCTGGCTCCTCCAATCAGGCTTCTACTCCCCTCAGGCTTCAGTGAATTGTGCTTCTGCCTCTTTCCCCTTGACATCCTTTTCTTTCACCTGTGATCCCTGTCTGAGAACACCTGCTTGGGTCCCACAGCCAGTAGTTGCAGCCAGCTGGTAGAAAGACAGGTATCAGGGACCCCAACCAACAGAGTCCATTCCTGTAGAATCCAGAGCCTGGGAGGATTCCCAAGCCTAACTGGTCAGGCCTGTTCCCACAGAGCTACCACGACAGCCAGGCCAGCCTAGCCCATGAGCTTCTGCTTGTTTCCATGTGGTTATTCCACTCAGGAATGTTCTCACTTTCAGCCCTTCTGCTTGTAGTTGTTCTACTCCTCCTTTCTCTATTGCTCCAACCCCAGACAGATTCCATGTTACTTAGTTCAGTATTCTCTTTTCTGATAGTCGATGGACTTTTTGGTTGTGGGATACTAGCAAAAATCTCATCCAGAGGGGAGAAGCATGATCTGTGAAGGCCAGAAGTGCCCTTGGTCTTGATCTCCAGGCTCTGGGGGTGTCATATTGTGATTTATAATAAGAAATATATATTTGGAATTTGTCCTCATTTCTAGCACAGAGCTTCCAAAACCCTGAGAATTTCCCAAGTAATGAGTTACCTTTTGTTAAGTTAATGAAGTCACTTTTGCACCCCACCTAAGGATGGGGGCTAGTTGCCAAGAGAACCAAGGGGCAGTTAGACAGCTGGAACTTTCAATTCCACCCCCCCTGACCCATAGGGAAGGGGAGAGGGGCTGGAGGTTCAATCAGTCACCAACGGCTAATGATTTAATCAATCATGACTATTTAATGAAGCTTCCATTAAAAAGCCCCCCAAAAATGAGATTCTGAGTTGGAGATTTGGGAAGAGAGGCACTCTCAGAGAGGCCTTGGAAGCTCCTTGCCTTTTTCCCATGCATTGCCCTACACATCTCTCCCATCTGTTTCTGACTTGCATAAAAATAAAATGGTAATCTAGTGAGTGAAATGTTTTCCTGAGTTCTGTAAACTACTCTAGCAACTCAGTTGAACCCAAGGAGGGAGTCTCATAAATCTCTGATTTATAGACAGTCAGTAGAAATACAGGTAACAACCTGGACTTGTGATTGGTATCTGAAGTTGGGTGAAGTAACAGTGTCAGGGGACTCAGCCTGTGGGAATCTGAAGACATCTCAGAATAGACAGTATCAGACAGAATTGAGTTGAATGGCAGGACATCCAACTGGTGTCAAAGAATTATTTGTTTGTTGAAATGGGGAAAGCCCCCACATATTGGAATTGAAATCAGAATCATGGGGGGGTTGGGGGGTGTGGAGGGGGGCATATCTTGGGATAATCTCAAGTTTACAGTATCTAAAATATTTACACACACACACACACACACACACACACACACAGACACATACCCCTGCCCAGACTGGATTTTAAAACCCAAAGTTTCCTTCAACAAAACATTTAGAATTAGATTTTTCAGACCCTGATATACAGGTACAATTAATTTAAGTAAATGGAGGCAAAGGGAAGGGGTAGTTGTCTACATAATGGATGGGAAGTTGGAACAGAAGAGATTGGGGAAAGGTCCTTCATAAAGAATCAAAGATTCTCAGAATTCAAGAAAAAGATCTGTCAGTAGAGATCTCTGTGCCCAGGGGAGGTTTTCTGGAGTGAAGTTTTATTCTCTCAGTGATCTCCTTACTACCCTTGGAAATATCTACCTTTCTGGGAAATAAAGGTAAGATTAGACCACAGGGTTGATACTTGGTATGAGAGAGGATGTCCCTTAAGGCCAAGTTCTCCAGCATCCTTTCTTTACCTCTTGTCTTCCTAGGGCCTTGTCTTCTCCATGTGCCCCACACCCCTAGCCCACTATGCTGGTCCCTTTCCATCTGTGCTGGCTCTGTGTTCACCCCACTCCAGGCTCACTCAGGGGCGGACATGATTAATGAGCCATGGCAGGCCCAGGAAACAGCCCCAGCGGCCTCCAAGATTTCTTTGGCTTGAGGCATAGCGGAGGCCCTAAGTCTTCCAGGATTCCACTGTACTGGATTCCATGTAGGGAGGTCAGACCCCACACAGGTAAGCATGTCCAGTCAAACTGCTCCCACCCACTCCTAGTACACCAATACCTCATGCATGTTTATACACATTCACCAGGCTGGACTCCTGGAAACATGAATCTCCCAGATTCTACCTTTGAAAAACTGGTGAAAATTTTAGAATTGTTTCCTTTGCATTTTTTTTTTTTTTATTATAAAGACCATATAACCACATTACGGAAAATTAAGAAACCAGAGTGAAAACTTTTGTTTTTATTTCTGTAGAGTCTTTTTATGTTTGCACAGAGGTTTAATTTTTGTTTTTTTAAAGCAGTAAGCAGAACATCAGGAATTTCATTGGCCAACATTTTCTCCACCTCAGTCACATTTCTGAACCAGGAGGCCTTTGGGCCCTGGAATCCACTAATGGTAATGGTGGGGCCCATGGTGCTACTCAAGAGGCAATGTCAAAGGGCTAACACCACACCCATTAGTTCTTCCCCAAAAGAATCTAAGGTGCCCTTGACCTCCACAGAGCACCGATAGAAAAATGAGTCACCTCCCTGAGTTGAATACCCCTATATGTATCCAATATCAGGGCTCTGGCACCACTCCCGGTGGGCCTGGATTTTTCAAGAGGGAGATCTAGCACGTACCTTTCCCCATTGGAGTGACACAAGGCTGGTGCCCCAGAACAGAGTCGTCAGTGTCTCTTGAGGATGGACCTTGGCACTGGATTAAGGGTGGGTGGAACACTGGGCATTTATTAGCAGAGTCAACCCCATCAGTGCCACTGATTCCCTAGACCCAATGGGTTCTCCTCACTCTGCCAGGGGTTGGTTGGAAGGGGGCAGGTGGGATGTGGAGCAGGACCCCAGGGGACTGACCCCTGCCACTGCCACAATCTCCTCAAAGCCTGGTCGGTCTCTTGCCATGAAAACACTCAGTTCCCTCCCAAACCATAAAAAGCAAATGAAGAGCAGGACTGTTTGGCCAACATACTGCCTAAGAGAAACCTTGGAGGCAGCTCAAGGGCTACTGCCCATTCCACAGGGGCCATGCTTCCAAATGCAAATATTAACCTTGGCGATCTGTCTGTCTCCTGCTTCATGACTTAGATGGTGCCTTCTGGGGTCAGGTTTAAGTTGGGGCAGAGAGAGATGAAGAAAAAAATATGAACTCTCTATGAACAAAGTGAGCTTTTGATTTCTAGACAGTATTTAAATGGTGCTAGTGTTTAAAATCCACCTCGGTTAAAGGCTACTTTTCTAAGGAACTTCTAATGCAGAAGGGTGAGTCCCAGCAGTTCTTCTTTATGGGGTCCTCAGGCTGAGAACACAAAAACAGAAGTATCAGTGCTGAGATTCAAAAGCACTCAAGTGACAACTAATCCTCACAACTCAAGACTGGGAGCCTAGGGAATCAGCTTCATAAAGCCTGAAGACTTGTCCTGCACCATAGTGGTTTATGTTTTATGAGATGGTCAGCAGGTGTGGCCACAAGAGGAGAAAGAGAGGGGTGGGGAAAAACAAAGTTTCTTATACTCACAGATCCTAGAGGCAAGAGGGCACAGTACAATTTGCAGGGCCACGCAGGAAAGACACCAGGGTAATCAGGAGGCAAAAAATGGGAATGAAGGGTGTCTTTTGGCCACAGCCTTTATTGGGGTTTCCTTGGGAAAAGCAAGGCAGGGCAGGGTAAACAGTTTAGGACTGCTAATTTCAAAACTTTCTGCAGGCTCCAGGCTTTAGGAGCAGTCAACAGTTGCCTGGCAATGGCACTGGTGTTAGGATGACTAAGGCAGAAGAATATTGGCTCCTGGGATGCACAGGCCAAGCAGAGTAGGTAGGTAACTCTGGATGGGTTAGTTTGCATATCAAGGACATGTTCCTGGACATATCCTTTGCTATCTCTAAGAATTTCCTAGCTGAGGGAGGGGCCATGAGAAAGAATTTCTTAAGATGGCAAAACATCATAATACGCAGGAAATTGAAAATATTTACAATACACATAGCCTTCTCCAGATGGACCCACAGTCTATGAAAATGCCCGTCACCTCATCATGGCTGCCAAATCCAGAAAACAGCAGTGGTTTTTGTCCACAGCACAGTGTCGAGGGCAGAGGACTACAGTATGCCAAAAGTTAAGTGTCCAAGGAACAAGAGAGAAGAGTCTTCCCAGGGCCCTGGTAGCTGTTGGCTGCTGGGGAGAAGCAAAACCCAGAGCAGGGCTCAAGCTTTGGAACTGGGTGCCCCAGACTTTAGCAGTCTTCTGGGCTCTAGAGGAGCCAGAAAAATATGCAATGCATCTATTAAATTACCCTTTCTTCATTTATGCCCTACTTATTTTAGCTCCTCAAGCTACGTATAATTTGGGACTCCTTTTCAGGAGGCCATTGTAATGCACACCACTAAACCAATGATTCCACGTCTAATAGTCTGCTCATAGGCAACAATCAGTGATGAACTACAGTCTTAATCTCTTAGATGCTTAACTGTGTTCCTACTAGAAGAAATTTGAAAAACTATAGTCAAAAGTGAATTGGTGAAGTATATTATGTACAAGCAAGTAAATATGCAGCCATTTCAAATGATGACTTAAATAATTTAATGTAGGTTGATATGAGAACTGAATAAAGATTATAAAATAGGATGTACTATGTGATACTAAAAAGACCACAAACACAGTATGATACAGCCTTTACGTAAAATGTGTGTGTCTATCTACAGATTCACAGGAAAAAATCTCCATGTGGAGGAGCCCTTCTTGGCATGATGCTCACATTCCTGCCTTGATTCATAATGCAAGAACTCCCTCTCCACTGTGTGGCTTTCTCAGATGACTTTCCCAGCCGTGGGGATGACCGTCCAACCTGGAGAGAGCAGCTTATCTTAACTGGCCATGTCAGCAGTAGTCAGTCAATTAGGGTCATTTCTGTCTCAAAACCTGAAAATAGAACCTCCCCCTTTCCTCTCCAAGACCTGCTCTGGTAGGACCTTAGTCTCTTTTCTTACCTCAGACAGGCCCAACCAGGCCTCTTTTTTCTGCTTCCAGCTTCTCAGTTTACTTTGGATGAATGAAACCAGTCAGGCTCACTTGTGCTTCAGTTGCCTCAAAGTGAATAATTAATAAAACTGATAATTTCTAAGTGTCACCTAGACTTCTGGCAGGGAAGAGGGATGAATGATAGGATTCAGTCAATAAACCCCCCTCTGAACCAAGTATGGCCTAAGACAGTTAGACCTAGGAGACATTTGGCAATGGTCAGGAGTCATTTTTGGTTGCTCCAGCACAGATGGGAAGTAGAAAGGGAATTGCTACTGGCATCTAAGGGGTAGTGGGTAAGAGGCCAGAGATGCCACTAAACACCCTGAAATACACAAGGCAGCCCTCCCTAATAAAGATTCATCTGGCCTAAAATGTCAGTAGTACTCATGTTGAGAAACTTTGGTCTGAAGGATAAATATAGAAGTGCTGACAGCAATTTGTCTTCTACTTTCTTAGTAATAAAGAAAAAAATAAAAGTCACTTTAAAATTGAAGACATGGATTGTTCCACTGAATTTCTTCTTAAAGGGGAATTTTAAGAGTCCCCCTTAAAATTTCTTGCAGAGCTGGTTTGGAGGTCACATATTCTTTCAGTTCCTGCCTGTCTTGGAAGCTCTTTTTCTCTCCTTCCATTTTGAATGAGAACCTTGCTGGATAAAGTATTCTTGGTTGTGTGTTCTTCTCATTTAGGACCCTGGATATATCCTGCCAGCCACCAATAAAAAATAAATATATTATAAAAATAAATAAATAAATAAAAACGAGGAAAGATAAATACATAAATAAATAAAATAATAAATAAATAAATAAATAAAAATAGAATAAAAACGAGAAAAGAAAAAAATAAAATTGAAGACAAAATGGTGGTACTACAATTAGGATTTGTCAAATGAAGAAGGAGAGAAGGAAGAAAATAACATGGCTTCATAAGAAAGTGTAGCTAAGACTATGAATTTCTTGGGGCAGGGATGTTTATATACTGTACAAATTTGTATTTAGAGCACATGTATCAGTAGGTGGCAGGCACATGGTAGGTGCTGGGAAATTGTAAATACATGGATAGATAGATGAACGGAAGCGTAGATGGATGGATGGGTAGATGGATGGGTGGGTCGATGGCTGGATTGGACCTGCGTCAATATCAAGAACACTGAAATGTCTTATGGTAATTATTTTGCAATATAGACTTGTATCAAATCATCATGTTGTATACCTTAAACAATATTACATGTCAATTCTATCCCAATAAAACTCAGAAAGAATGGGGAAAAAAGATAAAGTGGCTGCAGCTTGTCAAAAGTTCAATGATATACATGTTTTGGTGAGTATTTATTGAAAAAAAAAAAAAATCTTGTCTCTACCAACAGCTCCTAGCACTCTTTGGAAGCGCCCCCGCCCCCCCCACACACACACAATGGAAATAGGGCCTAAGAAGTAGAGAGACTGAATTTGATAGAGTCCAATCATAGCTGTGCATTACTAGAAAAGAAATTTAGTAAGTCAGCTCATCCATAGGGACCTAATAAATTTCATGTTGGCTTATTTTTTTCTCTTTTCACTCAAATGATGTGAATTTTTAGCTACTGATACTGCTGTATGGGTGGTGTAGTGCATACCAGAAAGCATGTAGTTCTGTTTCCATAGGTTTATTGTGGCTGGTCAGTCCTAATTAAATGACTCCTTTTGTCTTGTGTTTAGGGCTTCTGGACATGGCTCCTGAGCTTTATTTTTGGCTCTGAGCACCGATGTTGCTTCCTGTTTTGTTGCCAGATTAATGACCTACAGCATGTGAGCTAAGGCAGCCCAAAAGGAATATTTCTCTTAACTTCCTTCTTATTCCTTGGGATAATTCTGGATCCACAACAGATCAAGTGCATCATTCCAGAGCCAGCAACACTGACGTGCAAAATACCCATGGCCTGCCACCTCCTGCCAGTTGGTATTTTTGACAGTCCTTAATTAGCACGGTACAGTTAACTTCAGCCTGTCATTTGTGTGGGCTAAGCTGTTTGAAAAATCCTGGGGTCAGCAGGGGTCAGCCAGTGGTGGGTGGACCATTTTCCTATAAACAAATGATGGAACTCTATGTCTGGAAGATGCCAGCCGTGGTTTAGTGCCAGAGACCTTTCAAGGGACTAGTGCTAAAGATGCTACATTTACCCCAAGTAACTATATGGAATAACTTATCTGAGGGGGTCGCTGGGTATGAAGTTATATATCCTTGAGAACATCTAGGAAAGTTTGTTTTGGTTTTAATAATTAATGTTTCACAAAGACTATGTCACCAAAGCCACTCTTACCATGAGATCATTTCATTGAGATAATATTTATTCTTAAGATTAGGGGTATGAGATAGAAAGCATGCAGATAATCTAAAAGTAATTTCAATAAAAAAAGATAGAAAAGAAAAAGAAAGGAATCAGAGAATGCCTGGGTGTCTCAGTGGTTAAGAGTCTGCCTTCAGCCCAGGGGGTGATCCTGGAGTCCTGGGATCAAGTCCCACATCAGGCTCCCTGCATGGAGCCTGCTTCTCTGTCTATGTCTCTGCCTCTCTCTCTCTCTCTTTCTCTCTCTTTCTCTCTGTCTCTCATGAATAAATAAATAAAATCTTAAAAAAAAAAAGAAAAAGGGATCAAAAAACCCAGCTTTGTTTTACATGACTTGAAAGTTTTATCTGATCCCTCAGAAGATTCTTGCCAAAACCCTCATATTTAAAAGAAGATTCTGCTCATTCACATGTAATATGTTAGTATGTATTGAAATTTGCAAAGAATCTACAAAAAATATCTAGAACTAATAAATGAGCTTATCAAGTCACAGGATACAAGGTCAACATTTAAAAACAATCAATCAGGGGGGCCTGGCTGGGTCAGTTGGTAGAACATGTAACTCTTGATCTTGGAGTCATAAGTTTGAGCCCCATATTAGGGGTAGAGTTTACTTAAAAAAAATTATATAACAAAATTTTAAAAAGAAAGAAAAAAACCCCAATCATACTACTTTATACTAGTAATCAACAATTAGAAATCAAAAAATAAGATTTACAGTAGTTCCAAAATTACAAAATTATGTAGAAATCTAAAAAATATGTGCAGTGAAAAAAATATGTGCAGTGAAAGAAATATGTGCAGTGAAAGAAATCAATGAAAATCTAAATGCGTAGAAAGATACACCACAGGGGCATCTGGGTGGCTGTCGGTTAAGCATCTGACTTCAGCTGAGGTCATAATATCAGGATCCTGGGATCGAGCCCTGCATCAAGCTCTCTGCTCAGTGCTTGTTCCTCTCCTCCTGCCCCTCCCCCTACCAGCTCAAATAAATAAATAAAACCTTAAAAAAAAAAAAGATACACCACATCCATTAGTGGGAAGATTCAACATAGTCAAGATGTTAATTTTTGACCCAAATGATCTAAGGATTTGACTAAATTCCAATCCCAATACCAGTAGGATTTTTTGGGGGGGATAAAATAACACTGGCTCTAAAATCCATATGGAGTGGAAGGGGAGGAGGGCGGGGGGTGGGGGTGAATGAGTGATGGGCACTGAGGGGGCACTTGACGGGATGAGCACTGGGTGTTATTCTGTATGTTGGCAAATTGAACACCAATAAAAAATAAATTTATAATTAAAAAAAAAAGAACGCAGCTAGTTGAAAAAAAAAAATAAAATCCATTTGGAAAAAAAAGCAACTAGAGCAGCCAAAACAATTTTGAAGAAGAAGAATAAATTTGGACAAATCATGCTATCTAAATTTAAGATTTATTATAAAGCAATAGTAATCAGAACCATAAAAATTTTAAATTTTTGTTCCATAAAAGACACTATTAAAAGAAAGAAAATAAAACAAGGGTACAGACTGGAAGAAATATTTGCAAATCATGTGTCTGACAAAGAAATTATAACCTGAATATATAAATAACTCTTAAAAGAAAGAAAGTAAAACAAGGGTACAGACTGGAAGAAATATTTGCAAATCATGTGTCTGACAAAGAAATTATAACCTGAATATGTAAATAACTCTCAAAACTCAACAATATGAAAGCAAACAATCTAATTTTAAAATAGGCAAAAGATTTGAATAGGCCTCTCTCCAAAGAAAATATAAAGACAGTAAATAAGCAAAACAGAATAAGGCATTGAGGAACTGCAAATTAATACAAGATACTACCGTATAATGGCAAAAAAAAAAAAAAAAAAAAGACAATACCAGGGTTAACAACGATACAGAGATAGTGGAAGTCTCACACACCTGCTGTTGGGAATGCAATTTAGTATGGCCACTCTGGAAAAGTTTGCTTGTAAAATTAAGCATATACCTACCATATGACCCAACAACCCTACTCCTGGATATTTATCTTAAAGAAATAAATATCTATATTCACACAGAAACCTGATCACAAATGTTTCAGCAGCTTTACTCATAAACTCCAAAAATGGAAACAACCAAGATGTCCTTCAGTGAGTAAGTTGATTAACAAATTGTGAAACCACCATATAATGGAATATTATTCAGATCTGAAGACTTGGGTCCATGCAACAAATTGGATATATCTTAAAGGCACTAACCTGTGTGGGAGAAGCTAGCCTCAAAAGGTTACATATTGGGGCACCTGGATAGCTCAGTTGGTTAAGCATCCAATTTTTGATCTCAGCTCATGATTCCAAGCTTGATTTTGGAATCATAAGTTCAAGTCCTGTGTTGGGCTCCACATTGGGCAAAGGGCCTACTTAAAAAAAAAAAAATTACATATTATTTGATTGTATCTACACGACATCCTTGAAATGGTAAAACTATAGGAAGTGACAATAGATTAGTAATTACTTGGGGTGGTAAGAGAGTTGCCTCTAAAAGAGTACCATGAAGGAATTTGGGGAATTATGGAACTGTTCTGCATCATGATTGTGGTGGTGGTTACTTTTATCTTAAGATTTTTTAAAATTTAAAAGTAGGCTTTGTACAAATATGTAATGGTCATGTTATACACCTGAAACTAATATAATGTTATATATCCATTAAATCTCAGTGAAAAAGGATAGGTTTTGTGTAACCACAGGACAGTGCTATCTAAGAGAATTTTTGGTAATAAAAAGGTTCTATATCTTGAGGGGTGCCTGGGTTAAGCATCTGCTTTTGGCTCAGATCATGATCCCAGGGTCCTGGAATTGAGCCCCACGTTAGGCTCCCTGCTCAGCGGGGAGTCTGCTTCTCCCTGCTCTGCTACTCTGCCTGCTTCTCTCCATTCTCCCTCTGCCTGCTACTCCCTCTGCTTGTGCTCTCTCTCTCTTTACTTTATAAGTAAATAAATAAAATCTTTAAGAAAAATTTTCTATATCTTGATATGCCATACTGTAGTCACTTGTCACATGACATCGGAAGGCACTTGAAATGTGGTTATTTTGAGACCCTGAATTTATTTAATTTAACTAGTTTAATTATTTAATTATTTTATTGAACAGTCACATGCAACTTAGTAGCTATTGCATTGGACAGTGCAATTACAGAACACTTGAATTGCTGTGTTGGATTCCAGAGTTTATCTAACTTGTATAGATGAAGAAAATGCAGGAATATCTACATTGATAAGAAATCCAAAATTTATCACACGTACACTCATTAAGAATGCATTAAACATTTTATAATGTGGCTAAGGATTCTGGAGATTTGGGTTAAAATAAATTCACATTCACTCAGGATACTACATCCAATGAAGTGATGGGCATGTGGGCTGGGTGGGGTTAGAGGGGTGGAGCAGGAGACACATCAGTGCTTCCTGTGTGACAGCAGAAAATCAGTCTATATCCTTTTTTAATTGTCATAAATAATTCAAATGCAAATAATTACTTACTCACTTGACTTGGATTGGCCACAATGAGTAACCATGCTGCCTCTTGGACTCAGACACTGTATAGCCATCAAACCAATGTTTTAATATAACACTTATGATATGTTGGCTAACTGAATTTAAATCAAAAATAAATAATAAATAAAATAATACTTAGGAAAATTCATGGTTCTTTATAACCTAGCCCTTGACCACCTCTTACCACTCTCCAAACACACAGAAAGGGACTTGTGATTTCCCTACCTTACATCTCTGTTCCTTTGCTTTGTCCATCAATTCCACATGGAGTCCCCTTTCTACACTCTTTTAATGTAATAAAAGATACCTTCCTTTTCTTTATTACAGTGTCTCCCAAACATCCATCATTTGAGTACTGCTTTCTTGAGATTTTGCCTTGTCTCTATCCTTCCTATACTATTATTGATCTTAATACTTTGAACATGACTCACTCTCATTTACTTAGCTTGCTTTATGTGATCTTATCCATGACACCATGGGTTTGGTGTGCTAATTATATTCTTGCCAGCACATAGTAGAGCAGATATATTATAAGGAAAAATTTTAGCCATTCACGCCCTGAAGTCAACTCATGTACCACCAGTGCCACACTCAGCACTTTGGGTAATGTGGCTTTCACAGCAGGCTCAGGCATCCACACCTCCAGGAAGTGGGCTATGCACCCCTAGTGCCCCAGCAGTTAGGCAAGCCTCTGGTAAGAGAATTAGAAGACTCTTCAATGGGGAAATTGACTGACATTTGGGAGTCCTCCCAAAGAGCAACTGGCCTGACTCCACTGTGAAGCCTTTCTTGCATATAAAGCTTCCAATCATGTCTTAAGTACTTCACTAGAAATAGGAACAGAGAGCCAAAGACCACCAAATATTTGAGGAATGTCTCCTAACATAAAAGCCAAAAGCCAAAATGAAGAACTAGGGAGAAAAACACAAAGGTCAAGGAGATAATGTAGAGATCAGAAGAAAACTATAAAAATCCCACTAAAGTTAATATCCTTAGATTGAAAAGAGATATTGCATCCATGAGACAAGAAGAGGAAACTATAAAAAATAATGAAGGAAATAATAAGAACTCTTATATAATTTAAAACAGGGTGGCTAAAATTTTTAAAAATCAAAAGGCTCGGAAAATAAAATTGGTGAAACCTCTCAGGAAGTAGAACAAATAGAAAACTATTTTTCATAAAGATTGATAAGAGTCTTGGGGAATCAATGTAGGAGATCCAATATCCAAATAATAGTTATTCCAAAGACTTAGAGAATGGAGGAGGAAATAAATTATTAAGGAAACAATAAAAGAAAAATTCCATTATTCAAGAGCATGCCGTGAGAATGAAAGGCCAGCTGAGTGACCAGTACTGTGAGACTTGTGGAAATAAAGAGAATATCCTAAAAGCTATCCCAGAGAGAAGAAGAAAAAACATCACTTACAAAGGATTGGAAATGAAACTTGCATTGGGCTAGTCACAGCAATAAGTGTGCTAGAAGACAGTAAGGCAATTGAGTTTCAACCAGGAATCTACATACAGCCAAATTATAAATTATCGTATGAGGAAGAATAAAGACATTTCAGACACATCTCTGGACTGAAAAAATTAGTGCCTCCCATGTGCTGTATCTTAGGAAACTACTAGAGAAGATGATGTTACAAAAGGAGGGAGTAAGTCAAGAAAGTGAGAGATGTGGGGATCCAAAAATGAGGCAACCCAAAGAGGAAGTCACAGGGCAATGGTGAAAAAATACTCCAGGATAAAAACCATGCAGCAGCCCTAAAGACTGCATCAAAACAGGAGAATGCAGGGGTTTCGCAGGAAGACCATACAGGAAGAAAGTAGAATAAATTATCTGACATATTTGAGCTTTTGGAAAAGCTATTAATGGGTGGGTGTTGACAGATTGGATGGGAAAAATTAAGGTAGGACCCAGAAAACCCTGCAAGAGGAAAGCAACAATAAAATGAAGCATTGGGCAAGAAAGATAATCATTATTCCCTACTTGGTTCTGGGGGAGACCATATTTGGCAACCATAACAACATGAATAGTGGCAATTGATTTAATTAAAAATTGTGTCAGAATTATGAAAATAGGGAGAGAGGAAAGGGGAGAGAGTGTGCAAAAGTCTGTGTCCTTTGCAGGAAGTCAACACACAGGGTTTTTTTTTTTTTTTTAAGATTTTATTTATTCATGAGAGACACAGATAGAGAGAGAGAGAGAGGCAGAGACACAGGCAGAGGGAGAAGCAGGCTCCATGCAGGGAGCTCGATGTGGGACTCAATCCCAGGTCTCCAGGATCACGCCCTGGGCTGAAGGCGGCACTAAACCGCTGAGCCACCAGGGCTGCCCAACACACAGGATTTAAAATGAATAATTCAGAAAAAAAGTATAAGGAAACAGATAAATACTAGGAAAAAAAATAGTTGAAAGCAGGTAGGTCTCAGGCAGCAGGACTTGGCAGTAGGAAGTGGTAAGGTCCTTGTTCTTTGGGGGCTTCTTTAATTTTTAAATTATGTCCATATACTTTACAAAAAAACAAAACAACTTAAAAAGGGAGAGAGAAATTATGGCTGCCAAGCTGTAGATCAGAGAACAAGGATTTAGTTGCTGAGGGGAGCCATAAATATAGTAAAGCCAACTTTCTAAAGGCTCCCTTCTGCACACACTACCCCCAGATGATGTGACAATATTACACAAGGGAAGAGAAGGAAAGCCATGCCCCAGCTCCACCCTCCCTTTTGGGAAATTCTTGGCTCAATTCACAATACTGAGTCTTTGTTTCATGGTGTTTGCAGGACTCTGCCCTTTTGGAGGTGAGATGTTTACTTTCCATGGCCAGAAAGTTTCCTACAACCCTATCCCACCATACATGTGGCTGGGGAATTGCACAAGCCCTAGCATGCTTCCTTCAACACTGTGTGTCAAGCCTTGGCCACGAATTATGTGTAATATGATGGTGCCTTTGGAATGCTTTATGGACTGGCTCTGTCTTCCATCTTGACCAAGTGAATGGTTCATGATGTGGCTAGGGAACTGATTGGTGGGGAGATGGCCACTTAACTCAGCTACATTTGAATGCGTCTCTAATTCTTTCTGCTCTCTTTCCTCCTAAGCTCCAGTCTTGTTTATCTTGATCAAGGAGATCCTCCATCCCCAAAAAGTCTAATAGAGAGCTTGCTGTTCCTCACTTTGCAGCAAAATAGCTATGTTGATACCATGCACAACCTTGCTCATACCTTAACCACTACTGCTTCCTAAATGTTGAGACATCATTAGAATCATATGCTATTATACCAATGTGCTGTTGGTACTTCCTCTCATTCTTTATTCCCACTGGATTCTTGACAGGAAACTAAAGTTTTATTTCCTAAAGCAATCATAAATCAAAAAATAAAGAAAAGTCAGAGAAAGGGCAGAAAGAGAGAAGCCTCACAAATCTGTATCTTGCTGTTGAGATGTTAGTAAGTATTTTATATAATATGAAGTTTTATGGCTTAAATTCAAGAGGTGGGAATGCAGTAGCTAGTATTCCAGTCATGCCTACAGATTTTTCCAGATTTAACAATCAACAATATGAGCAATCATTGTGAAGCAATAGTCACTTCATTCAGCATATAGAAGTCAGAGAAGTGGGGATCCCTGGGTGGCGCAGCGGTTTGGCGCCTGCCTTTGGCCCAGGGCGCGATCCTGGAGACCCGGGATCGAATCCCACATCGGGCTCCCGGTGCATGGAGCCTGCTTCTCCCTCTGACTATGTCTCTGCCTCTCTCTCTCTCTCTCTCTCTCTCTGTGACTATCATAAATAAATAAAAATTAAAAAAAAAAAAAAAGAAGTCAGAGAAGTAATCTGCCTTTCTCTGCTTAGTCTTAAAGAACTGGGTTTTGGGAGTGTCAGCAGCCTCATAACTTAACTCACAGACTAAGCCTACATCAACATGACTTTACTATTTGTTCCAGGAAATTCTTGTCCAGTAAATAACCTCAATGTTTCCTCCAGGATCTTCCTGTAAGTAAATACTTATTTTCAAACAATGAACTATTCAATCAGCCCCCTTTGTCAGGCCAAAAGTTGTTCTGTGGGACAGATCTACTTGCTTATCAAAGCATACTTTGCTCTAGAACCCTTACTTTTCAGGATGCCCGGTGGCTCAGCGATTAAAGTGCCTGCCTTCAGCTCAGGGTGTGATCTTGGGGTCCTGGAATTGAGTCCCACGTTGGGCTCCTTGCGTGGAGTCTGCTTCTCTCTCTTCCTCTCTCTCTCTGTGTTTTTCATGAGTAAATAAACAAAATCTTAAAAAAAAAAAAAAATAGAACTCTTACTTTTCTGTGAACTTTGCCTGCTTGCAATCCCCACATTGAAAGGTCTGTCTTAAACCACTCAAAACCAGATCTAAAACTCTACACATACCTGCCTGGACCTTTCCCTCTGAAGCTACTACTAAGGCTTTGTCAAGGTGGCGTTCTCCTCTATTGCAGTAAGTAATAAACAGCTTTGTTTGATCAGCAGAGTCCTGCTATGATCTTTTTAGGGAGTTGGCAGTCAACAAATACATGCATTTTAATCATTTGTGTACTGTCACAACTGTTAGCTTCACAGTCTTGTTCTGATAACCTATTTTACATTTCTTTCATTCATTTGTGCATTCATTTAAAAAAATTTTTTTTGAGACCTACTACGAGCCAGGGGGGTTAAAGAATCTTGGTTCCTCATTTCATGAAGTAAGGAAAAAAGACACTAATCAAGAATTCCACAAATATAAATTACTATAAATTGTGCTAATGCTATAAAGGAAGGGATGTGGTGCCAAAGGAACATTTAATAGGCCTACTATGGGAAATCTGCAAAGGATTAGTCCATTGGGCTGAGCTAGGAGGAATGAGTAATCTCCAGGTCTGAAAATTGGGTCTCAAGTGTAGTATGAAGGACAATTTTGCAAGCTGAAGGAAAAATTCACTGGTAATAGGTTAGGAATTTATTAGCATTCTCTTCAGTTCCTTTATCTTCAGGATTAGATAACCATTTTGTTTCTTCTGGCTATTTCTCTTTCACAGAAAAGAAAAAGAAAGACAAATATATTTCAAAAGGAAGAGAACCAAAGAGAAAAAATAACATATCCATGTTTTTCACTGTTAAACTCCCTTTTTCCTGGTAAGAAGCAGTCATGGTAAAAATGGAAGATCTTAACCACTCTAAAAAAGTCTGGCAATATCTTATATTTATATTTTTATATAAATGTAAAATACCATATAACCCAGGATTTTCACTCTTAAGTATTTATCCAAGAGAAATGAAACATACACCTACACAAAGACTTAAATATGAATATCCTTAGCAGCACTATTCTTTTTTTAAAAGATTTTATTTATATATTTGAGAGAGAGCACAAGCAGGTAGAGCAGCAGACTCCAAGTTGAGCACAGAACCGGATGCAGGGCTCGATCCCATGACCATGAGATCATGATCTGAGCTAAAATCAAGAGTCAGACTTTTAACTGACTGAGCCACCCAGGCACCCTACAGCACTATTCTTAATAGCCCCGAATTGAAAACAACTTGGTTCTCACCAACAGTAGAATAGATAAATAAATTGCAGCATATTCACTAGTGGAACACTAAACAGCAGAGGCAATAGGTAACTTACTGCTATATGCAACAATAGGGATGCAGCTCTCAAACACATTCTAAAGGCTGGATGCAAATGAATATATACCACGATTCCACTTACATGAAATTCTATAAAAGGAAAAAAAAAACACCACTAATTGATAATAACAGAAAACAGATAATGGTTACTAAGAGCCAGAAGTAAAGAGGGGCTGACTGCAAAGGGGCATTAGGGAACCTCTTGGGGTGATAAAAATGTGCATCTTGATTGTGGTGGCAGTTACACAGGAAGATATGTCTGTCAAAATTCATTGAACTGTACATTTGAAATGGGTCTATTTTATCTACATAAGTTTTAACTACATGAAATTGATCTTTTTTTCTTTTAAATGAACTGAGAGTGGAAGAAATTTTTTTCCAATGAGATTGGTGAACTTTACTCCAAATTTGATTGAGTCAAAGTTTTATGTCAGTCTTGCTGCAGAGAAAAGAACTATATACATCGGGCTAATCCAAAGACTGACAGAATTCTGGTGGGGAGAAGAAATGGTTAAGTAATTAATCATTGTTAGACTAGATACCAAATGAAAGAAATGTCTAGTTAAAGATCTTTAGAATCTTAACTGACAGTCAGTGGACAGTCACCTGGGAGGATGAGTAACTGGTTTTTCAGACATGATCTTAATCCCATCAGAATTCATCAGGAAATTGGGGTGCCTGGGTGGCTCAGTCAGTGAAGTTCTGGCTCTTGATTTCTGCTCAGGTCATGATCTCAGGATGAGATCAAGCCCTGCCTCAGGCATCACACTGGGCGTGGAGTCTGCTTCATTAAGATTTTCTCTCTCCCTCTGCCCCTGATCCTTTCTCTCTCATCCTCCCTCCCCCCTACCCCCAAAAAGAAAGAATTCATCAGAAAATTGCTTCTGCATTTATCAGGAATGCCAGTTTCTTCCTATGAGGAGGTTTGTGTATAATAACTCATGAAAAAGGTCCAATTCCAGATAAAATTTGGTATATTTTTTTCTTCCAAATATAAATTCACTAAAAAAAAAAAAGGTGGAAGGAAAACACTTTGAAATGTTAAGTGTTGTGATTACTTCTCAGTGATGGGATTATAAAGGAACTTCACTTTAATCCTTGTCTGATTTTTTAAAACCTTGTCTAGTAAATCAAGTATTACTTTTGTAGTTCCAGTAATAAAGAAATGTTTTTCACCATAATTTCAACAAAGAATTCCATTTCTTCATTATAACAAGTTTGATTATGAAAAATGAAGTAAGAAATATGAAAGTGCTGGCCTGGGATCTGTGGAGGGCGGACAAGCCATGTTTTCTCAATGGCACTAAGCTGAGGAGTGAAGCAAGGTTAGGAAGGGAAGAAATTCCTTAGAGAAGGAAAGATGCCAGGAGATGGAGATAAATAGTGCCATGGCCATTGGGAGAGGGGCAGGTACTGATTTAGTTTTGGTAGTTCTCCTCCCATCTTTTGCGCTTGTAGTGGCCAAAGATGGACAGGTAGCAAAGGTCCACCTGATGCACAGCAGCTTGCCCGGTGCTCCTGTCCATTGGCTTATGAGCTGGACTGAGACTCCTACTTTTGTAAACAAAGACCCTGGATTTGAAGTCTACATATTTGACCCCTGAGATGGGCCAAATGGTTATCTCCACTGAGATATCTGTGCCCACTGAGAGAAAAAATAACTTGGAAGTGACATGGAGTAGTTTGCTGTTCATCAGGTGCCCTACCTACTGCATCTTCCAAGACCAGATTAGGAGGCATCTTTCTGAGTCAGCCAGCTCCTCATGCTATAGCTCAGGGTGTGCATTGCACAGAGGAGGAAAAGAGAGAACTCAAAGGCAACTTGTAGATTTTGCACATGAGCCACTGAGTAAACATCAATATTGTTGAAATGGTGAATTCCGGGGAAGGAGCAAGCCTGGGGGTCAGGGGATGGGGAGATAGAAACTAAGTGTTCTGTGTTGGACATATTATGAAATGCTTTGTTAGGAGTCACAGTGGACATACCAGGTCAGCAGTGTGCAGTTTAGGTGCGTTCAGGCTGGAGATTTGGGGGCACAATACTTATGGCCATAAGACTAGATAAAATCATCTACAGAGAAAAAAGGGCTGAGAACCAAGCCCCAGGACCACCAATGTTCAGCGGGAGAGAAGAGAAACCATAAAAGGATACTGAGAAGAAGAAATGAGGGAAGTATGAGGAAAACCAGAAGCATTAAGTGTCTCAGAATCCAAGTGAAGAACGTCTTTAATTCTAAATCTTCGAGAATTCCAGCTTCTAAAGAAGAACTCCAGCTATCCTTTAAGCAATGGCTGCACTATTTCAGCCCAATGACCTACCACTCCTAGACCTACTGAAAAGATATTTACTATGATTAAGTCTTTGGATCATGGCCCAACGTCCCCCCCAGTCACCTATGTGGTTGATTTTTCCTCCTCCTGCCCAGGGTAAGGTTAGCCAAAAACAAGTCCCCTGCATAAGAGATTCATTCTCTGGCCTTTATAATATAAAATGAGCCTTTCCCAATTTCCCAGCATTGACTGCCCTGAACGAAGTGTGCGTTGAATAGACATGTTCTCCCAATGAAAGATGGTTCCAAAGAGCACTCTTCCAGGTGTGCACCAAAAAAGCATTTCCTCTTTTCTTACAGACTCTGCACTCATCTTGGTACCAAGAGGGTATGGCCTTACTTGGCTAAACACACACACACACACACACACACACACACACACAATTCAACTCAGCTCAGGGACTAAAAACACTGAGGAGCTCAGGAATTGGTTTTAGGTGTGGAAGTACCAAAATCACCACCACCTAGCTCTCGCTAAGCCTTAGGCGTTGTAGCTAATCAGTAACATTGAAAGACTCCTTTTATGGAGGCTTCCCCACCATCAATGAACTCATTTTATATAAATATTTAGCCAGGCAATAAACTGGACAGCCTATATTACTCAACATCAGTCTCAAAAGACCCTCCCGATTTATATACACAGCATTTTGGTGGAGCAATACATTTTACACGCATGACATGGTCAGCGATAAATATACCAGGGTAGGTCAAACCCTATTTGGTTCTCTGCTTTTAACTGTCTTGGGCTTTGTGTGTTTCTTTAATCAGTTGGATGATTTAGATAAACAACGTGTATTAGTCTTTGTAAGTAGAACATGCCTTGAACTTTCTCCAGATATTCATTCCCATTCATCATCATAATAGTTGCTCCCCCTTGGCCATCATTAAGATTAGAAACGTCCTTGAACCATTTAATGATATTCCACAAGACTGGACAGACTTTTCATGCCTTGATGAATTGTGATCACTCAGCTTAGACCAATGAAATTGGATATCCTTTAATGTGCCTGATGACTTTAAGGAGTCAGAGAAACTGACTGACTTTAGGGAAAGCAGTGCTCAGGAATCAAAATGGCTTCACAGAATAACCATTCATTTGGGGGAAGATGTATGATTTAAGTAAAAATTGATTAATGAGTTAATATCTAATCTGATAGCTAACTGCAATAGATTTTATTTCTTTGTTCATACAGCTGAATATGGTTTTATCTTCAAGTGTCCACTTATTATAGAACTCATTAGAATTCTTAAAGCAGATAGGAAATCATTTTTTAAAGCGTAAGTTAGAATGTTAAACGAGGTTCTTTCAAGCAAAGTGACTTTTATATGTTCACACCACTGGTAAGGAAAACAATATAAAAACAAGGCTGGGCTAGAATGTGTTTAACTACCTTGGAGTGAGAAAGACTAGTTGCCTCTATTTGATGGTGGCCTGCAGCTCCAGATGGTCACCATGGGAGTGATGTGACCCCCAAATGTCTGTGTGACACAAACAAGCAGACTTGGCAATTTGTCCCATAAATATCTTTAGTATCCTCACAGATTTTTCTATTCCATCAACTCCGAAAACACTGACATCACTATGGTTTAGAACTGGCTATTTATAGTAGCATATTTAAGTCATCTTTAAGTTCCTCTGCAAGCCATGACCTGAGACAACAGGGTTAAGAACAGGACATGAGTGTAGTGGAGAGAGCAGTGTGCTTGGAGTCAAAAGACCAACTCCTGGCTCTCTCATTGGCAATTTGATAATTGAGGAGCTTCAGTTTCTTCTTTTGTTCATCATTTATTCATTAATCATCTATAGTGTGCCAGGTGCTGTCCTTGGGTTACAGGATAGAATGTAATAGAACATGGGGCTCAACATTCCATGTTGAGGACCTATCGAATATAACTTCCTCCCTTCCAGAATTGTCATATGTGCCAAATAAGAGAGCATAAGTAAAAGCACTTTATAAGGTGTTTTTCTCCCAGCAGAAAATCCCGAGATAAGAAACTGAATGCATGGGTTTTATTGGAGAAGCACAAGAAATACTGGCAGTGGGGCTAGGAGATGGGAGAGGGGAAGGCAGCCAATAAAGGATGCACTGACAAGGCGATCACCACTGTGGGAACTGGAAACACCAAAGGGAAATTCTGGGAAGTGGTGCAAACAAAAGCCCCAGTGATATTCCACTCCAAAGGTGAGGTATTTGGGGTATTTGTACACCGACTCCTGAGAATCATGATGTGTTAATGCCCTGGTGCTTCGGTGTGCCACCAACAGAACAGTCTTCTGTCATTTGGGAGAGAACGCACAGGCACAGAGAGGCAGAGTATGGTAATTGCAGCATATGGCAATTGGAAATCAGCTGGATCACACTGGAAATGGTGGTGTCTAGGAATATGGAGGGGGACAGTCTGTGAATGACACAGATGCGTAAAGAATGAGCCTATTATCATCATTACTCTACTGTTCAGATAGTGCCATCTGTCCCCAACCATGTGCCCTGGTATTTAAAAACCACTTGCAGGCTAACTTACAGTATACTAGTAACTCTTATTAACCAGCTTGATGTGGAAACACTGTAGACTTGTTTCTCAAACTCAGTTTGTGAGTCCATATAGATGGAGCCTCCAGAACCCACTAATTCAATGCATTCTGCAATTTAAGAATTTTTCATTTTGATGATAAACTAAAATGAATTAATAAAAACATATTCAGGGTCAACTTGCAACTAATTCGGGCCGGGCAATCTCATTTGCATTTGAATTTTGGATTATAGTAATGCTGATGCCAAATGAAGATTGCAGGTAGCTAGAAAAGAGTAAAGTGAGAGAATTGAGTCATGATCAGTAATAAGGTATGCTGAACATAAAATAACCTTTGTGGTCTTATCTCTATGCCTAGGGTTGAGCAGAAGTGGTGCATGGATCAGTCTATGTACACACCACCTTTTGTCAGTAAACCCTCAACTAGGAGTTTTTCATGAAATGGCTACATCTCACTTTCCCAGGTTATCTATTAAGTGGATTGGCTAGAAAAATAATGGATAGATAGTTAAAAACAAGTTTATTGTCAAAAAGGAAGTATAAAGCACGTTAGCAACTCAAATGATGCCTATCAAATTCAAAATCAAAAGAATCAAGTCAACTAGTAAAATATTCAAGTTTCCAAATAAAGGTTCCTGTAATAAAACTTGGACTTCTGCTTCTGGAAAGATGGAGTAGAGTCACTTTCCCTTATTCCTTCCACTAAGTATAGCTAAAAATATGGAGCATTATATATAAAACAAACATGAGAAAAGTTGGAAAGGTAGAGAAAAGAAGACAGGCCAGTTTGGGACCACAAGTCCTGAGGAATATGGTGATGAATTCCCTGAGTTTTCGTTTTGCCTCAGCTAGCCCAGACTGGATGCTGGAGAAGCCAGCAACCCCAAAATAAATACCAGTGGACACAGACAAAAGAGCCCTAGGAAACTGCTCTCTCAGGCTATTGCAACAGAAAACTTTTAGATCAGATGGCTCTACTTCCAGCCAAACACCACAAGAAAAAAAAAAAAAAAAAGAGTTCAACCCCACCCCCACCCCCTCCAGTGAGGGTCACAGGGAGAACCTAGACTTCCATCCTCAGATTAATACAGGCATCCCAACACCCCCTCTGCCAAGTGAAGTCATAGAAACCCGAAGGGGAAAGGAGACTTTCATCTCCTGCAGGGAGTAAAGAGCCACCTCCCCTCCCAGTGGGCAGGATGTCAGCAAAAGTCCTAGTGGGAGCCTGAACTCCACTTCCACCAGGGGGTAATGAGGAACCTCTCCCCACTGGGTGTCAATGGAGCTGAGTGGAGAACCCAGACTTCTCCACTCCCATCTGGCAAGTAAGAAGGAAGCACTCCCCTTCTCCCACAAAAGTGGCATCAGAGGAGACCTGCAAAGACACAAAATTTAAGGAAGATCCAGAGACTCATAAAATGATAACCAAAATATCCAGGTTTCAATGAAATGCCACTCATACCAAGAACCAGGAAGATCTCAACTGGAATGACTAAAGACCATCAATAGATGCCAACATCAAGATGTTAGAATTATCTGACAAAGAATTTAAAGCAGCCATTGTAAAAATGCTTTGACAAGCAATTATGAACATGCTTGAAACAAATGAATACAAAATAGAAAGCCTCAGCAAAGAAATTTAGGATACAAAGAAAAATCACATGGAAATTTTAGGACTGAAAAACACAATAACCAAAATAAAATCAAACAATGATTTAAGGTAAAACAACAAAAACAGTGTAATATAACCATCATATTATTGTTAACATAAACTTTGATTTTAGATTTTGTTGTTTTCACTTGAAAATCTACTTGGATTTACAACTGTAAAAGAGCTATACACATAGGAAGTTTATACTTAGTTTTATGTTTGTACACTTTTAAGTGGCAATAATTTGAAGTAATTTATGTTAATACTAGGAAACGGTTTTTTTTTCCTTTAGGAGGCTCCCTCATTCAAACAAGAAAATATTTTTTAAATGACATTTATAATGTCTTACGAGTGAATGGTATCTCCCCCACCAAAATTCATACGTTGAATTCCTAACCTCCGGTACTTCAGAAGGTGACTGTGGAGGGAGGGCCTTTAAAGAGACAATGAAGATAAAATGAGGTCAGATCAGTGGGCCTTAATTTGATATGACTGGTGTCCTTATAAGAACAGGAGCTTAAGACACCGACATGCACAGAGGAAAGATAATGTCCAAACAAGACAGATAGGGATGGCCATCTATGAGCCAGGGGTAGAGGCCTCAGAAGAAATCAAGCCCACCAATACCTGGATCTCAGACTTCCAGCTTCCTGAACTGGGAGGAAAACAAATTAATGTTGGTTCAGATACTCAGGCTGTGATACTTTGTTATGGCTGCCCAAACACAAACTAGTACATAATGCAACTGGAAATTTGGATCATTTAATAGACTTTTAATGACATGAAAGAATTATTGTAAAGTGTTTTAGATGTAATAATAAGGGCAAGTTATTGTGGTTATGTTAAAAAAAAAAAAAAACACACCTTAATTTGGGAGCACCTGGGTGGCTCAGTTGGTTAAATGTTTGCCTTCAGCTCAGGTCATGATCCTAGTGTCTTGGGATCGAGTCCCACATGGATTCCCAGCTTAGCTCAGCGTGGAGTCTGTTTCTCCCTCTGCCTCTGCCTCTGCTCCTCCCTCCACCCCCACCAGTCCTCTCTCTCTCTCTCTCTTTCTCTCAAATAAAGAAGATCTTTAAAAAAATAAAAATACCTTAATTTTTAATTATACATGTGAAAAATGTTTGGAAAAACTGGAAATGACCAACCAGGAAAGTGAAGAATTTGATAGGGCATGGTATTCTTTACCAATATTTATTCCTAAATTATATCCTAATTTTTTTCTATTTTTTAACAACTTACTGTTATATATAACTTAAGTTATATCTTACACTATCAGTCAATTCACTCATTTAAAGTATACAATTCAGTGGCTTTTATTCTCAGAGTTGTGCCATCAGTACAGAATTAATTTAAGCACATCATTAATTAATCCTAAAAGAAACCCCACACTCCTATTTATCACCACTTAACTTTCCCCATTCCCCATTCCGCTCAGCCCTAGGAAACTACTAATCTATAGATTCTGTTTCCTTAAATGTACCTATACTGGGCATTTCCAATAAATGAGATCATACCATAAGTGGTTCTTTGTGACTGGCCTCTTTTGTGTAGCATAATGTTTTCAAAATTCTTTCATATTGTAGTATTTATCAGTATTATATTGTTAAATAATATCCAATTATATGGATATATACTACATTTTGTTTATCAGTTGTGAACATTAGGATTGTTTCCACTTTGTGACTATTATAAATAATGTTGCTATGAACATTCATATACAAGTTTTGTGTGATACGTTTTCATTTCTCCTGGGTATATATCTAGGAGGGGAAAAACTCAGTGTTTAACTAATTGAGGAGAGCTGCCTGACTGAGTGGCTGCATCTCATAGAATAAGTTGAGAAGTGTCCCCTCGTCTTCTGTTTTTTGGAAAAGTTTGTGGCATTAATTCTTTAAGTGTTTGGTAGAATTAACCATCTAGTCCTGGGCTTTCTTTCTGGGAGGATTTTTGATTACTAATTTAATCTCTCTACTTGTTATAGGTCTATTTGGATTTTCTGTTTTGTTCTGAGTCAGTTGTGGTAGTGTGTACCTTTCTAAGAATTCGTCAATTTTAACTAAGTTATGTGACTTTTTGGCATTTAGTTGTTTATGACATTCACTTTATATTCTATTTCTGTAACTTAACATTGTCCCCTTTTATTTATGATTTTATTAATCTGAGTCTTCTCTCTTTTTTCTTGGTCTGTATAGATAACAATTTGTCAATTTTGTTGATCTTTTCAAAAAACCAGCTTTGGCTCTATTGATTTTCTTTATTGTCTTTCTACTCTCTATTTAATTAATCCTCATTATTTCCTCCTTCTACTTGCTTTGGGTTGAGTTTGCTCTTCTTTTTCTCATGTCTTAAAGTGGAATGGCTTGGTTGTTGATTTGAGATTTTTTTTTCTTTTTTAATGTAGGCCCTTACAGCTATAAATCTCCTCTAAGCACTGCTTTAGCTGAATCCCATAAGTTTTTATATGTTATGTCTTTAATTCATTTCAAAGTATTTTCTGCTTCCCCCATGTGTGTTAAGATTTTATTTTTAAGTAATTTCTATACTTAAAAATAATAAGTAATGTGGGGCTCAAACTCAAAACCCCAAGATCAAGAGTTGCATGCTCCACCGACTGAGCCAGCCAGGTGCCTCTACCTTCCCTGCGTTTTATCTTTGGTTCATTGGTTATTTAAGAGTGCCTTGTCTGATTGCCACATATTGCTAAATTTGCTCAATTTCTTTCAGTTGGTAATTTCTAATTCTATACTATTGTGATCAGAAAACATACTTGTAATGATTTTATCCTTTAAGTTTATTGAGGTTTGTGTTATGGCCTACTCTAAGATCCATCCTGGAGAATGCTTCTTTTGTACCTGAGAAAAATGTGTACTCTGTTGCTTTACCTACTCCTTTACCTAGTAGGGTGTTGTATAGGAGTCTATGAGGTGTGCTTTGTGGGTAGTGTTGTTCAAGTCTTTTATTTCCTATTGATCTCTTGCCTAATTGTTCTATCCAATACAGAGTGAGATATTGAAGTCTCCATTATTGCTGACTTGTCTATTACTCCCAGTTGCATCTGCCTTTACTTCATGTACTTTGGGACTGTGCTGTTACATACATATGTTTATAATTGTAATGAATTCTTCATGGATTGATCCTTTTATCATTATAAAATGCCCCTCTTATCTCCAGCAATACATATTTGTTCAAGTCTATTTCATCTGATAGGAGCAAAGCCGCTCCAGATTTCTTAGGGTTGCTGTTTGAGTGATATATTTTTCCATTCACTTCAACCTATTTGTATATTTGAATCTAAAGTATGTCTCCTGTAGAGAGCATATAATTCAAATTTATTTTTTAATCAAATCTGGCAATCTTAGCTTTCTGATTGGATTGTTCAATCCATTCACATCGGTAATGATTGACTTTATGTGTCAATTTAGTGGGTGTTGGGGATGAGATCTAAATTAGTGAACCCTGAGTAAAGTAGATGGCCCACCATAATGCTGGTGGATCTCATACAATCAGTTGAAATCCTGAAAGAATCCTTGAGCAAGAGGATTGCTTGAGCCTTGAGCAATCTTTGAGCAAGACTTCCTTCAGACTTCCTCTTCACCTTTGACTCTCTAGGGTCTCCAAACTGCTCGACTTAACATGGGCACTGCATCGCTGGGGCTCCTAGGTCTCAAGCCTACTGGCCCACACTGCAGATTTAGATTCACCAGGCTCCATAATTGTGCAATCCAATTCCTTATGTGTTGGTTCTATTTCTCTGCAGAACCCTAATACAACATCTAATGATATTATGGTTAGATTCTTTGTTTTCTATATGTCTCCTATATCATTCCATTTCTATTTTGTTCCTATTCCTTTACCGCTTGTTTTGCATCAAGTGAATATTTCAAGTGTAATTTAATTCCTTTAATAGTTTTTCTACCATTTATTTAGTTATTTTCTTAGTGGTTGCTCTAGGGCTTCCCATATATATCACTTTATCAGAATCAGCTTTAGATTTATATTAACACAATTCCTGCAAGAAATATGAATGTTACTTCTGTATAGCCCTACTCTCTATTCTCTCTTTGTGTGCTATGTCACACATTACAGCTACAGATGTTACAAATGCAACAATACATCATTATAATTACTTAGTATAATTTTAGGTCAGTTGAAGAAGTAGAGATAAGAAAGAGCAAGTATATATTTGTAGGTTTGTTGTATTTACTTTCTTCAGCCAATAGCTAGCGTGGAAATGGAGATCTCATTCTTACAACCTCATGGAACTACATCCTGCCAGCAACTTGAATGAGCTGGAGACAAATTCTCCCCTAGTACCTCCCAGAAGCAATGCAGCCCTGCCAACACCTTGATTTTAGCCTTTCAGGTACTGGAGCAGAGAAACCAGCCAAGGACTTCTGACTTAGAGAATTGTGAGATAATTACATATATGTTGTTCTAAGCTATTAAGTTTATAACAATGTGTTAGGCAGCAATAGAAAACTGTTCCACACTGTCTCTTCCATATCATCATGAGGCACCCTCATTTATTCATTCAAAAAATATTTAGTGAGGACCTCTTATGTGCCAGGCATTGTCTTAGGTGCTGGAAGTATAATATGAATGACAGAAAAATCCCCGTTTTCAGGGAACTTACCTGCAAATGGAGGGAGACACATAAACCAAACAAATGTGTCAGTTATATGGTAGATTGGAAAGTGGTGAGTGCCAGCAGACAAAAATAAGGCAGAAAGGGGACACAGAGTGGTGGTGGGGGCATTGTGGTGAGAAGGATGTTTATTGAGAAGGTAACATTTAAGAAAGAGTTGAAGAAGAGTTACCTTTCCACGGAGAGGTAAAGGCACACGCAGTGGCTCTGAGACAGGAGAAGGTCTGGGCTGCTGGAAGGGTAAGGAGGTCAGGATGGCTGGAGCAGAGTGAGCGAGGGTTATAACTGGAAGTGGGTCAGAGAATGACAGAGAGCAGATCCCACAGTCTTGTAATTACTCTGGGGCAAGGTGTACTATGAGGTTTTGGGCAAAGGAGCATCATGGCCAGACTCATTTCAGGCTGCCAAATGGACAAGGAACTGTGAATATGGGGAGGCCAGTGAGGACCTTGTAGTCATAACTCCGGTAAGAGATGATTTGAATGGTAGCGGTGGAGAGAGGGAGAAGTGTTTGGATTCAGGACACATTTTAAAGGAAGGCCAATAGCATTCAGTAATGGATTGGTTAGAAAATAGGAGACAAAGTAAATTCAAGGATTTCAAGTTGGTGGTCCCCAAAAAGCTTTGCCTCTCTGTACAAATACCCTAATGCAGTCCCCTCTTAAATCTGGGCTGAGCCAGGTAACTTGATTTAAGCAATAAATGTGGCAAAAGTAAGGCTGGGCCAGTTCTGACCTAAACCTTAAAAGGGCCTCGTAACTTTTGCTTTTATGCTCCTGGGAATCCTTGAACTGCCATGTTTTACAGGAGAAACAGCATGAAAAGACCAGGTAGAGTGGCCAAAAAGCAGAGGGAAAGGCCCTGAACCTGCATGGAAAAAGAAGGAAGCTTATCCAGCCCAGCCCCCAGCTCACACTCCCACTGAATACAGCATACCCGTGACTACCAGCAAGAGCCACAGAAAAACCAGAGTGAAGCCAAGCATAGTTGACAGAACTGTGAAAAAACAAAACAGTTGCTGTTTAAACTACTAAGATTATTAACCTCCCTAGGTTATGCAATAACAGGTGAAAAAAAAAATGACCCCAAGAATTTTGGCCTGCGCACCCAGAAGGATGGAGTTTACCATCAACTAGATGGAAAAGGATGCTAGTTAATAGGTTTGGGGAAAAAACTTGGGTGGTCAGATTAATATCTTACTACTTAGAAAAAGAATACAGTTTTCTTGATATTTTAGAAGAACAAGATCATCTATCTTTTAAGCACTGCTGGATTTTCCAGGACCAGGAAAGGCCATTTGAGGTGCAACTTTTTGGACCTCCAAAAAACAGACACAGCAACGATTAAAGGAATTGTTTAGATTTTTTTTTTTTCTATCCAGGTTCTGAAGCTCTGCCAACAATCAGTGTAATCCCCATCAAGGCAGGGAAACCTCGCCCAGTTTTTCCAGCTTTGCTACTGTGGTTTCAGGGCTTTGGTGACTCTACCATGTAAAGGAGAAACCACCGGGTAGCTTTCCCTCCCCCTTTCCACAACTGGTCACAAAGAACCATCTTGGGCTTGGCTGACGGGCTTCTTGGGGCTGAAGGCACAGCCTCGGAGGGAGGCCCCTGCCAGTTTTAGATGTAATCCTTCCTGTGGTCATACACTTTAGAGACAGCAGTATGTGGGCAAAGAAAATTGCCTGGTCAATTTGGTCAGCCTGTAGGTCTCTGATGATAGGCATCTGGGCTACTACTGTGTAAGCTTGAACCCAAATGAAGTTTTGGGGAAAAGCAGTACGTTCCTTAAGAGTTCTTAATGCCCCAGAGCAAATATTAATGTGGAAGGGTTACTTTTACACTGTCAACCTCCCACTCACTCACTCCCACCCATATAGCCTACGATGTCTACCCACTCACATCTCCTTCTTAATCAGGATTTGGGAAAGTTTTAGGATATAGCTAAACTAAAACAAATTAATCATATTCCTGGGGGCTCATTTCTTCTGGGCTCAACCTTTTCTTGGACTAGTGTTTCTGGGAGAAAAGGGTAGCTTCCACCCATAGGCCCCTCTTGGTCCTCCACACCGCGACTAACCACTGGAAGCTGAAGTTGGATAGGAGACTGGACTTCATGTCACAAAGGGACTCACAAAATTGAGCAATTATAGGGTGTATGACAGAAGAAAAGTTGATGTGCTTGACTTAGTAAACGTTTTAAGAAAAATGTTGAGAGGCATTTAAAAGAATTTAACCATAAAATTATGCCAAGGATATATAAGTTTGAGAGATAGCATTCTGAGAGTGGGCGCCATATAAGGTGATCCAACATGGTCATCATGGAGATGTGTTTGTGACATGGGGACACTATCACTGCTTTGGTCTCTTCAAATCTCTTCAGGTCATTACACACTTTTGGCTATGGTTTCTTCCGAGTACCATTAACATGACTCCAGATTCTTTCCCTTACGGAGTCCCTCAATCCTTGGTGGATTGTGGCTCTTCAGCTCGTTTATTCTCCACCTCCTTAAAAGTATGCACCTTCTCTCCAGCTCTCCAGTGCCTGTCATTACTGACTACACTGTGAAATTCCCTTCCACTTTTGTGGCACATCCAGCCTTAGACTTGCAGAATGTTCAGTCAGACATTATGGATGAAGATGGGTCATGAGGAGCATAAGGCAGAGAGAGACCCCAGTGCAGTACATGAGCAGACTCCTGAGTTTACCCTCTCAGCAGAAGAGGGTATAAAGGTGCATCAAGGCCTCTTGGCCAAGGAGAAGGGAATGTTTCTTACTTTCAAATCCCTAAGAAGCAACCCTAAGACAAGGTGGCAAGTGCAAGTAGTTCATCTGGGAGATGGCCCCAGGATACACAAATAGGGGAACTAAGAAGGATACAGGGAAGGGAAGAAGGCCAACATGAGTGTATTAATAAGTCAACTACCAAAGGAGGGCAACTGAAGCTTAACTCCTCTGGGAAATCTCTCACAAACTGTGTGGAACATGTACCCCAGACTTACACCACCCAAGAGGCAAGGGAGTTAGTATATTTATACAACAAATTCTGTTCATCACTTGTTGAGAGCTGCTTCTGGGGCCCACTGTTTCCTGGGCATGTCTGGCCTGCCGCGTGCAGGGACAATGCAGCTTTCTATGGTTCCAGAACAAGCTCTCAGGCACAGAGGTGCAGATGCTAGCCTCTGAATGTTGTCTGGGGCACAGGAAGATCGATGGGCAACAGCAGTGGTCTGTGCTGGGACCTCTGCTCAAGCTGCCTTTCAGACCTTGCCACACTGCTTGTTGTGTGGATTTGGGGCTTGAGAAAGTAGACACTGACTGTACCCAGTACTGGAGATGGATTCCTACAGATGCCTTAGGATAGGATATACATACTGAACAGCACTAGCCGAACCAATAATAAATGAGGTCATTTGTATAGGTCTGGAGATTTTTCTACATATCCTTAAGTGAAAACAGCAGGTTATATAAAACCATTTTGGTGTTAAAACCATAGAAAGCTTATGCATTAAAAAGTCTACAAGGATATAAGACAAAGTGTTGTTAACGGTTGTCTCTAGGGAAGTGGGGTTATGAGTTAATTTTGTTGTTATTTGTTGCTCTCCTTATCGATTTTCTGATTTTTTTTTGTAATGAGCATGAATTGTTTTTGTAATAACAATGATCAGATCTTTTTAAATTACACAATAATTTAATACAATCTCAAGATTCAGGAATAATTTCAGGACTTTTCTAAATGTTCCTTTCTTCACCATCTCTTTTCCTCCCTCCCCACTCGGCCCAGTGCTTCAAAACAGAATGACCTTGCTTATTTGCAAGTGACTGCAATGTACTGTCACCACTGTCAAACATGGGGCAAAGAGGGCAGTTAGGCAAAAAAGACTTTTGAGCAGCCAAGAGAGAGGTTTCAGTAGCCATAAGCCAAAACTCATCCACTTTGCTCAGACAAGTGCCATAGACTAGCATTTAGGACTTAATCATACACACTTTGTACACAATTCTAACCAACATTGCCATCAGACTTCAACTTCATGCTTCAAAGCAGCAGTGAAAAGAGGAGGAAGGGCCTGCCCCTGTCAGACACACAGGAGGCATGGAGAAGAGGCAGAGCTGATAAGCGAGGACAGGTCCAAACAAGGCCTTCACGCCTCAGCACCCAGCCTGGGTGCTCCCACTTTTAAGGTAGAGCACAGGCCCTCCATCTCCTTGCCACTTCCAGAAGTGTCCCATTTCCAAACCCAGAACAAGATCAAGTGATAGCCTTGAGGAGTTGAGTCCAGGCTTACTTATACTCAAGAGAATCAAGCATCCAATGATTGGGGCTTAAAAAGAACCTGAATACAGGCATACAGTAAAGATCATCCATGTGAAAATACTGCTTCGGAATTCGGTGACAGAAGCCAGACTAGGGAATGAGGTTACTTTCTTATCTGTTTCTACCGACCCTTTCTACTTTTGTGTGAAATGAGGTCGATCATCCTCTGGTTCCAGGATGCTCTTTAACATCTGATCTTATCGCTAAGGAAATTATACTACCCTTTACCATTTTGCCTCCATGATTCTGAGTATCACTTTTTGGGCCTCCTGGTTTGACAATATTCCTAAAATTAAAAAAAAAAATAGAAATTGTAGAATAAAGCCTTAACAAGCTGTTCTTGGAGGGACTGAGCTCTTTTATACTGACCAGTTTTTAAACTCTTCATAAAAGGGGTCTTTAACAAGCCCAAACTTTTAAATATGAGTAGAATAAAGTCAAAAGAAGATGAAAAGAAATGGCATTCCTGGTGAAATAGGTCAGATGATTTTCAGACTCCAAAGTGTCCTGATAGTTTTACGTGATCCAGTCCAGCTCCTCAAAAAACTCTGCCAACAGGTAACAGGTTTTTGAAAGCTTTTGAAGCCAAAGGCTCCCCACCAGCCAGCCCATCGCTTACGAAGTTCTCAGCCTCATTAAGAATGAGAAACAGATACCACGGCACCAACCTGTCTACGAGAACACAGCGAGACAAATGTAATTGCCTGTACAAGGAATATAAATCAGCAACTCCCAAATCATTCATATTTACACCCACTCCATTTTGGTTGTCTTTCCTTTATAATTTGGCCATACATCGATGTCAAGTGTATAATTTCATCTGGGGCTTTATCAGTTACCACCCAGAGCCATGATTATATGGTGCAGGGAACTTCCTCTCCCTGAGTGAGTCTATCTTTAGTATCTCCTTGATAGCCACTTCTTACTCATAAAATCAAAAGAAAAGTCTTGGTTTCCTAATGTGGCTCCAGAATCACTAAATATAACATTTAGAAGCAATTTATCAACTGAAACCCTTGGGTTTTCAGTTGCCACTACAATTTTTGAAAGCAAAGTGTTCTTATTCCTTCTGTTTTTTTTTTTTTTTTTTTTTTTTTATCAACTTGCATTTGAAATTTTAGGGATTTTGATACTGACCATCCAATTATAAACGAAGGTCAACTTTCATCTCGTTAGTGTCCAGCCTAACTGCACAAAGACAGGTTTCGAACTAGCAGAGTCAGAGCAAAAAAGAAAGGTATGATTTCTGGAAGAAGTAACATTTTACAAACAAAATAAAAAATGGTTCTCCAATCTAGGGTTCAAAAGATAATTTATTAATCTGAGAAGAGGAGTCACACACTATACCCAGTAATATGCTTCTTTTATTTTTGGGCCTTTTTCTTAAAAATATATTTAAACAAGAAACAAAGATAATATTGAATTTTCCCATAAATTTTGATTTCTTATTTACAGTGTTACATTGTAAATAACATTCCATTATACACAAATTAAGGACTGTGCATTACCGTATGTTCTCTTTACATATTCTCTCATAATATAGTACATATAGCTTGAAGATATGCAGTATTTAAGCTTAGAAAAGCTTGAGGAAAGAAGTACAAACTTTATCAATAAGACTATTATTTAAAAAGGTTCTGACCTTAATTCTCTGCTAGATTGTTTCACTGAAACCATTCTTTGTTAAAGAAAAAATGCCCCATATGAGGGATGAGAATAACAGTTTAAGTTACCACAGGATCCACTTAAACTGGTTAACAAATAAAAACACTTTATCACTTATTACTGTTATTAAATGGAGCACTACCACTGTCAAATCATTTAAACAAGTAGATTGACTCTTCAGACACATACATCAACGACAGCTGGTACCTCTTTATGAAATCAAAAATGTTTCCTGCATCTTTAGGTTTTACTTGTAAACAGTAAAGCACACATTCTGTAAAGATGATTTAATCATTCCTGGTCTTAGGTTACACAATAAGGAGTTTCTATTTCATCAAGGGGGAAGCAAGCCCACGCACTGCACACACACACACACACACACACACACACACACTGCACACATTCAGTCCCGCTCACCCGCCGAAGACCTGCATGTCACTGAGCACTAACTACAGCCACGCTAGTGTCGCAAGCGGTGCACGAGACTGCAACAGGAATTATAAAACGGTGAAGATAAAACATCCAGCTTCAGTTAAAAACCCCGAAAAGCTCAGGTTCTGAAATGCCTCTCAGACGCTTCCTGCTCAGCCTGAAGGGTCAGTTCACTGGGCTCTCCAGGCGGCAAACCCCACCTTCGATTGCCACGGACTGTCCTGCCACTGCACCAGGAGGGAGTCTTGAAATGTGAGTCTGCAGAGAGGGAGACAGGAGAGCGTTAGAAGTGCCAGCTGTGTCCTCCCGTGTGCCGAGGGTGGAAGAAATGCCAGAATGACACAGCCTCTCTTTGCTTCTCAGCATCTACGTGGTAGCAACCTTTAAGTGCAGAGAGATCCTCTTTGTTCCAATCTTGCAGGGAATGTTTACTGAGCATCTATGACATGCTAAGCACAGCCCTAGCAACTGGAAGTATAGACTGAACAAGACAGCTAAGGGCCCCTCAAGGGCCCTCTCAAGCACAGAACTTACAATTTAGTCCTATTCAGAATAGTAGTTAATGGTGTTAATGCCAACTATATTGAGCATATTCTAGTTCTCTGAAAACCAGTCATTTATATACATTCTGTCTTCTAAACATCCAAAGCAACTAAGAATAACGGATTCATGTTTACATTTTATTCTCTAAGGGAGTTGAATAGCTTGCAAAAGTTCAGATAATTAAACAACCAAAAAAGTAAGTGAGGCAATGAGAAAAAAGAAAAATAAGAGCTTACAAAATAAGGAAAGGACAGGCGTGAGATTAACATGCAAAATCTAGCCTGAGTTTTGTACCCATGCTAGAGGCACACTCCTGCCTCATTTCTCAGCTTCTTCATTCCATGACCACAGAGGGGGTTCATGTGTGGCCAGGAGCACAACAAACCAATTGCTCAGAAGGGAACCACTATTCCTGGTACAAGGCCTAGGAACTACTTCTCATACAGGGCTTCATACACAGTAGGTTCCTCGTTTAGTGGATGAGTGAAGACATCAGCTGCACAATAAGGAGTTTTGTAGGGCTGAGGGTTAACTTTACTCAAGGGAGGCTGGCCTGATGGAAAACAGTAAAAGCTGTTCCAGAAGAGGGTCAGGATGACGTCAGCCAGGAATTCCTTTTTTTTGATGATCTGGCTTAATCTGGGGAAAGATAAATGTCGGGAGCTTCTAAGAAGAACAGAAGGACTGTATATCCCTTAGGTAATCCTCTCTAATTCTGCTACTCTAAACAAGTTTTTCCTAAGGACTGAATGGAAGTGGGTTCAAGCCCCAGGTGAGACTGTTAGATGTGGCTCGTGAAGTGGCCAAGCCTAGAGTGAGAATGACATCCTCTCATGCAACCAAATATGAAACAAGCCTATGTTTTAGATGGAATGACAGCTAATTGGTTTGTAGTTTGAGGGTGGACAGTATTCTTGAATCTCACTGTACAAGTCCTATTAGAGTAGCTGATATAAGTCAATAATTTGGAAAGTTCTAGAGAACAGGAAGTGTTCTCTGGGCACTGTGTTTTTCTGTGTGCCACAAGGGTGAAGTCTGTTGCCTCAGGTCAAGAGCTGGGTGAGGCAGTCTCTGTGGGATCTCCTGGGATACAGCTATCAGTGAGTTTAGCTCACTAAGTTCATGCTTCTGGAAACTGTGTCCCAGGATCTGGCCTCATTATTACATCAGAGGGCCAAACTTGGATCTCACCATATGGATATATTGTACCTGAGAAGTCCACAGTAGGAAAACTTGTGGCTCTTTGGTTTCTTGCGATGCCTCATTAACCTAGCAGGAGTTAGAACAGGGTGTGTGGTTTAATTCTGCTACCCAGGAGTGTTTGTCACATCAGGCACAAAAATCTCAATTCTCACAATTCCCAGGGCTCAATTGTGATGGACCTGCTTTTTTCTTCCAGGAATTTCTTATCATGAGATGAAAGAGATTTTTTCCCCCAAGTATCATTCATCTTTTGTTTTGTTTTGTTTTGTTTTTTAAGATTTTTCTAAACAGAAAAGATCCCTGAAAGCATAGAAGCCCTTTGGTCAATTGTATCCCTGATCTCACCCTCTTCAGTCATGAATACAGTCATGCAGCTATGACAGGGATCAAGAAGAAGCAGAACCTCTTTGGAAAACAGTAGGTGGGTTCCTCAAAAAATTAAACATGAAATTACTATATGATCCAACAATTCCACTTATGGATAATACTCCAAACAAGTGAAAGCAGGGAACACAATAGCCATAAGGTGGAAACAACCCGAGAGTTCATAAACAAAATGTGACATATATTATACACATGGAATGGAATATTATTCAGCCCTAAGAAGGAAACTCTGACACATCCTACAACATGGATGAACTTTGAAGACATTATGTTACGTGAAATAAGCCAGATACAAAAGAACAAATGTTGTAGGATTTAACTTATATGTGATATCCATTAGTCAAGTTCATAGAGACAGAAAATAGGATGGTAGTTACCAGGAATGGGGGGAGGAGGAATAGGGAGTCACTGTTTAACAGGTATAAAGTTTCAGTTTGAGAAGATGAAAAGTTCTGGAGATGAATAATGGTGATGGTTATACTACAACATGAAGATACTAAATGCTACTGAACTGTGCATTCAAAAATGGCTAAAATGGCTGCGCCTCTCTCTCTCTCTCTCACTCTCTCACTGTGTTTCTCATGAATAAATAAAATCTTTTTAAAAAAATGGCTAAAATGATAAATTGCCATGTATATTCTACCATAATAACAATAAAGAAAAGAATAAAGCAGAAATAACAACTTCCTACCTGGTTTAGAATAGTACTCCGCATGATAGCATTAAGAGAAGGGGCTAGCTAAGAGTGAATCAGACCCCCATAGAAGACCCCCATAGAATGCAGACCCCCATCGAAGAAACACTAACACCACCAGGTTCTGTTCACAAATAGGTTGGAAATCTCAAATCAAGTTTGTTAAAATATCTGTCCCTAAGAGAGAAGCTCACAGGAAAATCTGTCTTCATGTTTCCCAGAGATTCAGAGAGAATCCAGTGGGACCTCCTGGCAGGCCTAGTGGTCTAGGCATGAGAATAAATTAATTGTTTAAAGATCAAAGAGTGAACATATGTCCAAGCAGATGGCCTGCAACTTGACCAGGGGGATGTTGGTCTTAAAGCAAGTGATTTCCTGCTGACCAAGGAAAAGACCAGAGCTAGAAGGAAGAAAGTCTTGCCCCACAAACCAGGGGGCTTGATAGCAATCCCTTGAGATTTACAAAAACACAGATGGCCAATTCAAACTTATCTCTGACATTCTCGCCCCCTTTACGATAGAAGGCCATCTAAATAAACTAAGCTAAACTACAAAGCCTCAAGGAGAGTTAGGAAGGAAAAGAAAAAGGATTAGAAAACATGATCGTGGTCTTGAGATAGCTGTTAACAGTACTTGGGCAAAATACTTCAAGAACACATTGAGATTTGTATAAATTTTGCTGTTTACAAAGACAAAAATGCTCAACTAGGCAAACTAGTTTAATTTCTCAGGATTGCCCCTTCTCCAAATCATCATGTAGTCAAGAGGGATTCTGCAGTTACAAAACACATTGGTGTGATCTTGGTGTTGAGAGTAATAAAATGGTTAACCATCCATCTGTGTAACAGTACTTGCCCAGTTTCATCCATCAACATGATCTTCTGACTCATCACAAAATAAGTGCCCTTGCTCTGAAAACATTTGAGCCAGGATGTATTTGAAGCTTTCTGTGGAAATTTCAATGGAGCATCAAATCACATTATAAACAGTGAGAGTTGTTTAAGAAAATGTTTTATATGAGTGTTCATCTCAAAAAGTTCTTTTAGAGAAGTGGGTTTGAATTCCTCTTGTGGCTAAAGAGACCATTTTCTACAATGAACTTATATGTTAGCATTTAAAAGTACAATAAGGTGGGGATCCCTGGGTGGTTCAGCGGTTTGGCGCCTGCCTTTGGCCCAGGGCGCGATCCTGGAGTCCCGGGATCTAGTCCCACGTCAGGCTCCCGGCATGGAGCCTGCTTTTCCCTCTGCCTGTGTCTCTGCCTCTCTCTCTCTCTATGTCTATCATAAATAAATGAATAAAATCTTTAAAAAAATAAAAAATAAAAGTACAATAAAGTATTTTACATTGTTTAAGGACTGCGTAGACTCTCAGGCACCCTATAAGCATTAAGAACTTAACAAGGTAACTTTAAAAAGAAAAAAAAAAAAAAGAACTTAACAAGGTGTCATTAAACCATTTAAATACCAATGTACTTTTATTAAAATTTACAACTAATGATAAGTAGCACATAAAAATCATGTATGAAAAAGCAGCAGACAGGTTCATTTCAGGTTGTTTTCCTCCACTTTTTGTTGCATGTTCCACTCACACTCCTCTCTAACCATGATTCCATGTCTCTAATGCCCTTTTCTGGTTCTTTCTCAAGTAAAGACTTCCTTGACTGGATCCCCGACTCAATCTAGAAGCTCTTCTTCTAACTCTTAAGGCACACATCTGAGCATTTCTTGTCCTTTTTATGGAATCGTCTTGGTTTTTGTCTGCTTTGAATTTTTAGGCCTCTGTAATTGAAAGTCAATTGGAGGCAGGAGCTGGTCTTGCATACACCTCTGTGTTCCTTGTACCTGTCAAAGTGCTTGACCCAGAAGGCACACTCTGGAAATGCTCACTGAGTGAAGTGACTAAAATACACCCTCAAGGCCTATCCTTATGAATATACAAAGAATCTCAAGTGTATCAACTAGTATGACCAGTTTGATTAAAAAGTTAATCAAACTAGTTTGTCATGCATGAACAGAAATCTCACAGAGGAAGACATAGACATGGCCAACAAGCACATGAGAAAATGCTCCGCATCATTGGCCATCAGGGAAATACAAATCAAAACCACAATGAGATCCCACCTCACACCAGTGAGAATGGGGAAAATTAACAAGGCAGGAAACTACAAATGATGGAGAAGATGTGGAGAAAGGGGAACCCTCTTGCACTGTTGGTGGGAATATGAACTGGTGCAGCCACTCTGGAAAACTGTGTGGAGGGTCCTCAGAGAGTTAAAAATAGAGTTGCCCTATGACCCAGCAATTGCACTGCTGGGGACTTACCCCAAACATACATATGCAGTGAAACGCCGGGACACCTGCACCCCGATGTTTCTAGCATCAATGTCCACAATAGCCAAACTGTGGAAAGAGCCTCAGTGTCCATCGAAAGATGAATGGATAAAGATGTGGTCTATGTATACAATGGAATATTCCTCAGCCATTAGAAACGACAAATACCCACCATTTGCTTCAACGTGGATGGAACTGGAGGGTATTATGCTGAGTGAAATAAGTCAATCAGAGAAGGACAAATATTATATGGTCTCATTCATTTGGGGAATATAAAAAATAGTGAAAGGGAATAAAGGGGAAAGGAGAGAAAATGAGTGGGAAATATCAGAATGGGAGACAGAACATGAGAGACTCCTAACTCTGGGAAACGAACAAGGGGTAGTGGAAAGGGAGGTGGGCAGGGGGTTGGGGTGACTGGGTGATGGGCACTGAGGAGGGCACTTGATGGGATGAGCACTGGGTGTTATGGTATATGTTGGCAAATTGAACTCCAATTAAAAAAAAAAAACTAGTTTGTCATGGATTCTTTTAAATGGATTTTTTTTTTAAGATAACTAAACTTTTCCATTTTCCAAGTGATTGTGCTGTTAGAACAGAGATGGAACTTTAGATTTCTCAAATGCTAACAGCTCCACACCAATGGAACCCACTGGCTTCATACTTAAAATTCTCTGCTTTCTTGCTAATTTCCTGACTGACTGAGGTTCTTCACTCCTTGAAGAACTATCCACTTATAAATTAAACTAATTCAAACCCAATATTCTTAGGACCATATCTTATTATAAAAATCAAATACATTGTATAATAATAAATTTAGCCTAAGATTTCAAGATGAGAAAGTTAAAGAAAAAATATCATAGAAATAATATAATTCCTTGATGTCCTAATCACAATCTAAGTTGAAGCTGAGGGCAGCCCGAGTGGCTCAGCGGTTTAGCGCCGCCTTTAGCCCAGGGCTGATCCTGGAGACCCGGGATTGAGTTCCACGTCAGGCTCCCTGCATGGAGCCTGCTTCTCCCTCTGCCTGTGTCTCTGCCTCTCTCTCTCTCTCTCTCTCTCTCTCTCTGTATCTCTCATGAATAAATAAATAAAATCTTAAAAAAAAATAAGTAGTAGCTGAGACTTCCTATCATTCATATTCATGTCTTTAAATCTCTTAAGACCACCTTAGTGACTGTTCTTTTGTGGTTTCTAGGAAAACTCAAAGCACACAATTTAATTTTAAAAGTCTCAAAAGCCTTTATTAGTGGGTATATTTTAATCCATCTTTCTACTCTTAGGAGAATTGTCGAGATCTGTTCACAAGAGACAAGGGAAGAGTCTCTTAAACAAGTTATTATCCTTCTTAGTGGGGTCAGAAAAATAAAATCTGGGCAGACACAGTCCAAAAAAAAGCTGTTGGAAATATTTTATTCATTGGTTTCATAATTCTGAGGGTTTGGTTTTCTGTTTTTAAAATATAGAACTTGAAGCAAGATAGTACTGTCAAAGCAATACAGGCATTTACAAGTAGAACAAATGACATTGAGAAAACATTCCACACAAAGACTTAAGAAACAGTATTTCAGAACAGACAGTAGGTGTTTTCATCAACCAGAAGCTTAAGAAGTACATGTAATACGTAACATATCATGTCCAATTCTAAAATTAATCCACAGAGGCAGTTTATCATGATGGCTATGTACAGAATCAGAGCATCTTGGGTGCTGGGCCATGTCCTCTTTTTCCTGGACACACTGAGGAGCTACATTTCTCAGCTTCCTTTCAGGTAAGTGTGGCTACGTGACTGAATCAGGCCAGTGGACTAGAATACTATGTGCCACTACCAGGTCTGGCAGAAAATTTTCTTATGCATCATTCTCCATGTTCTTTCTCTGATGACCTTGAGGAGGAGCCTGGGACCTTGGCTCACAACTTGGAGGAGAGCCTGCTGCTAATCACAATCCCCAATTTGGATTTTAGAAACACACTTCCTACTGTGTTTGAGCAACTACATATTTTGGGGTTTCCTTCTTAGAGCTGCTGGCACTATCTTAATCAATAATGGTTCAATATAGGCCTCTGCACTTTCTAGCTGTGTAACCTCTGTTGGCTATATAACTTCTCAGAGCCCCATCTCTAAAATGAATATATTAGTGGCATTTATGATCAGGTTGATATGGACTACATGAGATATTGCATGCAATGAAAACATGTGTCAATAAATGTAAGATTATCATTAGTCAAACAAATACACAGCCATGAATAAAACATCAAACGCACAGTCTCTCTTGTAGATTATTGCATATCGCAGAATTGGGGAATTCTATTTTAAAAGTTTGATAGTCTACAAAAACAATGAGGTATTTTAAAGAAAAATTAGCTGCATGCTAAAAGGTAAGGTTCAAGAAAATGGTCACTTTTAGGTCAGTATTTTTGATGGTGCTATTTTGCTGCTACAGATAAAAGAATAATTGCTGAATATTTAGTAGCTGCTAAGGGTTTGTATATATCTGCTCACTATATAACTAATCTAAGGACTCAAAAGCAGTGAACATGTTTGGGTGCTAAAGAGAAAACCAAAATGGTAGAAAACTAGCAAACTGCCTTCTAAGAACATGTACCATGGTAGGGAAGACAAGCACTCTAAGGGTTAGAATACTTCAAGGTGTGTTTTCTATCACCACCAAGCAATTAACTCTACTCTGCTGATATTGATCAGGGGTCCTACAGCTGAACTCAATTCTGACACTGTCTACCAGGACATAGTGTCAGACTCTATAGGCTAAGGGCTCAGTCCCACAAGACTGTTCCTCCTTCCCAATCCAGATGCCATTCCCAAATCCAGACTGCCACTTGACCTACCTACAATAAATAGGAGGTTCCCATACCTCTCTTCAATTTTGCTCATTTTCTAGAATGACTCACAGAACTCAAGAAAACAGTTTACTTATTCAATTACTGGTTTATTGTAAAAGTATATAATTCAGGAGCAGCCAGATGGAAGAGATGCATAAGGCAAGGTAGCTGGGAAGCAGTTCAGAGCTTCCATGCCTTCTCCAAACATGCCATTGTCCCAGCACCTCCACAAGTTCACCAACTCCAGCCTACTGGGGTTTTTTGGAGGCTTTGCTACATGGGCATGACTGATTAAATCACTGGCTAGTGGTGACTGAGCTCAATCTCCAGCCCGTTACTTTCCCTGGACACTGGGGGATTGGCCTGAAAGTTCCAACTCTTAATCACATGGTTGGCTCCCTGGCAACCAACCCTCATCTTTAGGTTACCTTGGAGTTTTCTGAAAGTTGCCTCATTAACATAAACTCAGGTGCAGTTGAAAGGGGCTTGTTATGAACAATGAGACACCCATTTCACCTTATGGATATACCTCGATTTTAGGAACTGAGGACAAAAGACCAAATATTATAACAAGATATGATCCCACTGCTCTTAAGTGCTTACACTATTCCAAGGCTTTTTAAGTCGTGAGTCAGGGACCAAATATATATTTCTTATGATAAATCACAATATTACAGATATCCAAACACAAATGCCATAGAATCAGGAGTGAAAACATGGATGTGGATCAAAGAATTGAGGACGACATTCCAGAGGCCTTGGCACTGGAAGTCAAGTAGAGCAGGAGGGCAGAGGGACACAAAAATGACATGTTGGACCTTAGTGAAGGAGAGGTGACAGGTTTATGTGGTTTGAGCCACATAGTTTTCCCAAGTTTTAAAAATAGAAAGTATTTTTAAATAGAGAAGCTGTACAAAAGCATTCTGATTCCTAGCTTCCCTTGAAAAATTTGACAACCCTTGCATTCCTTCACTGGGATGAAGTGGAGTTACCTTCTTAAAGTACATTTTTTTCTCAAGAATTTTTCTACAGGCAGAAATCTCTGCCTGTGTCTTCCTGTGGTGTGTCCAGAAGGCACCCAATATTTGGTGATCCGTTTTCCACGGGTTTGGTCCACTGGGTTCAGGTGGTGGCAGCCTGATCCCTCCATATAAAATTCCCACATCAACCTTTTGTCCGATGATTTTAGCAGCCACTGATAATCATTGCTTAGACCCTTTATTTCATGAAGGAGTTCCCAAAGGGTGATTTTCCTCACTGATTTCACTCTACCTCAAGAGCTGAAATTCTTCTATGAAGAACTTTCTCTCATCAACTTTTTGATATTCCAAAACAAAGTTTACATAAGAAAGGAAAGATAAATACTTGATTTTTCCAAAGCCTTTTCAGGGTGCAAATAATAAGCCTTCAAAAACAGCCAATCATTCTCCCCATCATTTTCTGTGATGTTAAGAAACCAGTTTTTTTAGGAGAAAGGTGGTAAGAGATTAGAGGGAACATAGTTGGGGGTGGGGAAAAGTGATGGAAAGAGAAGGTGCAGCCTTTTTCTTCTTCATTCCTATCAGCTAAAGGCCAATTCTTCTATATTTTATAATAACGAAAGAGAGAGACAGAAACAAAAGAATTGCAAGAGCTACTTTCAAACTGGCGATGTGAAAGAAACTGCATATCTGTTTGGACTGGCTTGCTAGCTCTGTTCTGGACTAATTTGTACATTCATCTGTTTTAAGTCAAATATAGTACCTAGTAGAATGAATTAGCTCCTGGACTGGCATAAGTACTACTGTCAGTTAATATGGTAAAATTTGATCAAGGTCAATTTGATTATTTAGCAGAAAGTTCCTTCATCAAAGTGAACTGGGTGTTAAGATAGTATATGAGTCTGCTAAGGCCTCAGGCTGGGTGGCTTAAACAACATTAATTCATTTTCTCACAGATCAAGGTTTGATTTTTTCGAGGCCTCTCTCCTTGGCATACAGATGGTCTCTTTTCCATCAGTTATCCCTAGTGTCTCTTTCTCTTCTGCTAAGGACCTGAGTCCTACTGAGTTAGGGCCCCACCCTGTTCATTTACCTTAATCATCTCTTTAAAGGCCCTATCTCCACATGCAGTCACATTCAGGGTTAAGGATTCAAGATCGGAATTTGGGGGCTAGAGAAGGGGGAGAAAGACACAACTCAGTCCATAATAGGACCAGTCCCTAACAGATACAGATCTCAGAGTGATATGGAGTGAAATCCAGCAACGCCCATATATTCTGGTTCCTTTAGTTCTCGGAGCGGAACTCCTCCTCTTCCCACTTTGCTTGGTCCTTTCTCTTTCTCCACTTGCCTCCTTGCTGTTACTCAACCACACAGCACACCCTAGCTTGAAGGCCATTACAGATGCTGTGCCCACTGCCCAGAAAGCTCTTCCATCCAATATCCCTGTGGCTCGCTTATTCAATCCTGCCAGATCTGAACTCCAAAGCCACCTTTTCAAGAAGGTTTAACCTGGCCACTGGCCCTGAATCTCACTACCATCACTCTCTCTGCCTCAAGGCTTCCTATGTCCTTACTACTATCTAACCAGTCATATATTTTGCTCCTTTATCTTATTCATTCCTTGTCTCCCCTGATGGGACAAAAACTCTGTGAAGACAGGAAGTTTATCTGCTTGCTCACTGCTTTTTCCTTAGTTCCTAAAAGAGAGTCTGGTATATGGCAGGGGTTCAATATATCTGATAAACAAAGGATTTTATTTTATTTATTTTTTAAAGATTTTATTTATTTATTTCTGAGAATACACAGAGAGGAGAGAGAGAAGCAGAGACACAGGCAGAGGGAGAAGCAGGCGCCATGCAAGGAGCCTGACATGGGACTTGATCCCTGTCTCCAGGATCAGGCCCTGGGCCGAAGGCGGCACTAAACCGCTTGAGCCACCCGGGCTGCCCCAAATAAAGGATTTTAAATAAATGATAGTTGGGAAACAAAAGTGCAAATTGCAAATTAGACATTTTATATTTCTTGATTTTACATTTTATAGTTTTTGATTATAGTTTATGTAATAAACCTTTAGTGAAATTTGAATAAATGAAACAATCAAAATGATATTGAAGTTGTGGACCTTAAAAAAAAGTCTGAAAACAAAAGTCTGCACATTTCCCAAGACTGACACAGTATGATCCAACAGATTCTGTTCATTCATTTACACCACAATTGCATGTCAGCACACATAGTATCCTCTTTTAGAGAGAGATCATTGCAAACATCAGCTACTAGATAGTGGTCAAGTGGGGACTGTGTGCTTTGTGTGTCTCTTATGTTAGGCCACATTAATAAAATTTTGATGAAGTCAGCAAGACAAAGAATATGGAAAACACTACGGTTTGCATGAGCATTTTTCCTTCTGGAAAGCAGGACTCTAGCCTGGCTAGTGAGACATCAGTGCCTCCAGCTAAATCTTATGTTATCATGAGCATTTGAAGGGACAGATACTCTTTTTCCCTAACATCTTCCCTTCTCCTGTTAGTTCTGCCTTACTTTTCAAACCGTTGAGTCCTTGGTAACTTATATTTTTCCACCCATTAATGGTGTCACATGAACTTTCTTTTTTCCTTTTTAAAGATTTTATTCATTTATTTGAGACAGGGAAGGGAGAGAGAGAGAATGAGCAGGGAGGAGAGGCAGAGGGAGAGGGAGAAACAGACTCCCTGCTGAGAGGGAAGCCTGATGTGGGGCTAGCTCCCAGGCACCAGAGATCATGACCTGCGCAGATGTTTAACCAACTGAGCCACCCAGGCACTCCTCACATGAACTTTCTTAATATACTATGGAATAATCTGTATATTTTAAAGGATAAAGATCCATTTAGCTACAGGCTAGGTCTGTCTTCTATATTTATTACTATGTTACTTAGGGCATGTAAATTTGGTACTGTGAGGTGGCTCTGTTGGCTGAGCATATCTTATGTCTTTACATAGTAAATTCTTACCTCATGTGATAATAGTCGCTCTGTGCTTTCTTTTACTGGCACAAATATGATAGACCTTAAATGACCGATTCCAGGGAGAAGGGCAGAGGAAGTGTGTCTGGTTAGTTTTTATTGCTTTGTTTCTATTATGGGCATTTCTCCCCCCTTAATGAGTGAGTCAGGACACACCACCACCCCCATCCTTTTCCCAGAAGTTCCCTGCCCACTGGTTTCAAGAGCTGTCTTTCAAGGTGATATAACTTGTGAATAAGTATATTCTAAGCCTTCTTTGTGTGTGGCATTAAACCTTGGAATGTAGTTTACTACTCTAAAAATAGTTTGGTCTTTAGACTTCATCCTGAAAGCAGATGTCCTCAAGTAGTTGACAGTGTTACATGAACCTGCTTAATACAGTCCAGAATAATGTGTATATTTTACAGAACAAAACCCCATTTACCTACAGGTCTTAAAATCTGGGTGCTCACTTCCTAAACCTCTGTGATAGTGGGCAAGTCAGTGAAGTCTGAGTTATAAAATGAAGACTTCAGATTAGATTATCTCTAGAGTAGCCAGCCCCTCAAGTTTTAACATTCTCTGATGCTGACTTCATTTAGCTTGCATATACATTGTTAATGAGTTCAAAAACAAGTGTGTTACTTCTATTCCATCATTGTCTTAAACTAAAAGTAATAAATAGGCCAAAGCAATTTCAAGATGGAATTCCGAAGTTCAACCTAACAAATCAAGAAATATCAACAGGATGAGGAATTAATACCATATGTTAGTCATTTTACCGTATGTCACCCTACCTTGTTCTCCACATTTCAAACAAGGATGCCCTGAAAGATCCAATGATGAATATGGACAAATCACAAAGATGGTATTATAGTGAATTTCATTGTTAGTACTGAAACAAGGCTACATAAAGGGAAAAATTCTATTGTTCTCACATATAAATATCACGTCCAAGGAGCCTTAAAATGCCGTCTGATGAGAACAGCATGTTGTTCCAGTCTCAAGGCAACTTTTGTTACTTCTTTTACCATGCAGAAGACACCACACTTCACAGGCAACATCAGACAAGACTGCCCTCCTATTTTTAACTTAAAAGCCCTGTGAAGGCATCCACATAAATATGGCAGGTCCCATAGTACCTATTATACCATCACTCACATGGAGAATTATCATGAGTATTTCATTTCACTAAAGGTGATAAAAGCTCTCCACTATTAAGCAAATATTTATTCTGCACTTATTATGAGGGAAGAGAAGAATAAAACACACATGGATTTTGCTCTGAAGGCAATTATGTCTTTGTAAGATGCCGAAACTAGTTCTTTGTAAATCTAGTTCCTTATAACATCTTAAAAAAATACAAAGTCCCTGTATTTGTGTAATACTTTAATTTATATAGTGCTTTTGATCCTCAAAATACTATGCCAGGTAAAAAGATATATACTATACCTGTATTTCAGGTGAAAAAAAAAGCAAGGCTCAGAATGGTTATGTGGTTTGCTTATAGTCACAGAAGAAGTGGAAAACTGATACTTGAATGAAAGTCTGTGGACTCCAAATTTAGGGTTCTCTTTACTGCCACAAAGCTTACCGTGAAGGATTCTAAATCTAGCTCTGTTAAGAGACACACCTCTCACCGAAGGAGGTTTATGACTGCATAGTCTCCCAGGGGGACAATAGGGCTTGCTCAAAAAAGCTATTGACACAAATTTTGCCAACAAGTTTCAGGATGATTCTGGGATTCAGAAAACTGGGTCTGAGCCTTAACTCTGCTGCTGACAAAGTAGATAGTCTCAGGACTGAGGTCACTGGCTCTCTGGGTTTCAGCCTCTTTGTCAGTAAAAAATGAAAATTTTAATTCAATTATATGTGGGGTTCTCCTCTACTTTTGTATTAGAAAGGCTCTCTAAATGTTTGAATAAATATTTTTTCAAAAAAATCCATGTCTAAATTGTCCTAAAATTTAAGTCACAGATTTTTTACTAGCTTCTCTAAGAACTAGTTAAAATCCCAATTGGTCTTGGGACTTTGTATCACCTTGTCCTTAGACCCTAATATTGAGAGGTATTCTTAGAGGGTGGTTTTATGACCACCTACTGGGACCCACTACATCAGAGTATCTGAGGTTGGGGCCCAGAAGGCTGGATTTTCACCCCACTCCCATCTCTGCAGGAGCAAAGCCTGTCCCTAGGCTATCTCTTGATGAGTAGGTGGGCAGGCAGGAAGAAAAGTCAGTGGATAAGTCATGCAGACTAAATGTAACTACATATCTGATACCATAATGCTAATGCATATATACTCAGGTTGTAAAGACCTTTTGTACCCTCTACTCTGACTTAAATTTTTCTTTACTCTTCTTTTTCAGATATTTTAAGAGGAATATGTACTATTTTTATATTAAAAATTGATTTTAAAAGAACAAATCAAAAAAATCAAAAATAATAAAAATAATAAAAAAATAAAAATAAAAAAATAAAAGAATAAATCAGGGACAGGCTCAGTGGTTGGGCAGCTGCCTTCGGCTCAGGTCATGAGCCCAGAATCCGGGATCGAGTCCCGCATCGGGCTCCTGTGAAGAGCCTGCTTCTCCCTCTGCCTATGTCTCTGCCTCTCTCTCTCTCTCTCTCCCTCTCTGTGTGTGTGTGTGTGTGTGTCTCTCATGAATAAATAAATAAATATTTTAAAAGAATAAATAAAAAAAATAAATCAATATATGCCATTCCATGTATTCCACATAATCACAATTGTGTGTAAAAAACAAAAACAAAAACAAAAACAAAAACAAAAACAACTCACAGTTGCAAAACCAGAAGGAAATACACCAAAATGTTAACAGTAGTTAATGTGGGGTAGCTCACTGCATTCCAGAAGGATTCACTCAGGGCTATGTCTGAATTCTTTTTTCTTTCCATTATTTTCCTTCACCTTCATTATTGTGTAGTATGGTGATTTCGTGAGTGTATAATGCAGCAACACAATCTATAAATTAATCTATATCTTTGTATTACTGTTCTAGACTCATTTTGGAATGGGTAACTATGTCCCCACTCTACTCCCTAGCTTTGCTGAAAAGGAATGAAAAATAACGGTAATGGCCACAGAGGACCCAGGAACAGCACCCAGTTGAGTTGATCACTCTGTTTTCCTTGGAACACATTTTTCCCTTAGCTTCCAAGACACCATACTTACCTGGTTCTCCTCAACTTCTATGGACACAACTTTTCAGTCTCCTTTGCAGGTTCCTCCTCTTGTCATCAACTTATACACATGGGAGCTCCCCAGGAGTCAGGCCCCTTTTCTTCTATGTTCACTCCCTTGGTAATCTCAACTGGTCTTAGAGTTTTAAAAAAGCATTCATATGCTGAAACTCCCAAATCTACATCTCCAGCTTACACCTCTCTAGACGACTAAGTGGTTAGAACCTTGGGCTCCAGAGTTCAGATTGTTCAGCCTGAATCTTAGTTCCACCTTTTTGTAGCTGTGTGGCCTTAGATAAATAACTTGGTATCTCAGATATTTCTTCTCTGAGGGGCTAATGGTGGCATGAGGTGCTGAGCTAAGAAGAGAAGGTCTAGCTGAGTCCTGCAGGCCCAGGTGTAAGAGGTTTACCTTCATTTCTGTAGGAAGAAGCTCTCGGCCACCACCAATTCCTTGGTGAAGACAACCCAGTGGCCTCTTCTTAGAGAACCTAGTAGAGAAGTCTCAACATCCTGATAATTTATACTGACTGAAAATCCAAAATGTCAGTTACAATCTTCTGGTTGGTAAGCTGCCAGATAACATAGGTTTTAGCATCACTTGAAAAGAGCATCTTGTATTTGAAAAGAAATGAAAGGTTAATGTTTAAACTATCACAAAGAGTGAAACCACTATTTGCGTAATGGACTATTTCCCGAGAATTTCAGTCGATCTGTCAGTGAGGAATTTGGGAGGGGTAAAAATAAAAACCACCAACAAATGCTTTAAAGAAAGCTCTCCTTGTCAAAACCATCCGCTTCCTGACTTCTTATTGATCTGACCCATTTAACGCCAAAAAAACTAACTGCTAAAGCATTGAGACCCAGACAGCAGCATTTCTCAAGCTGAACTCCTGCTGCATCCTGGGAGATCCTCTCTGAAAAAAAGAAGCATGGTTAAATGTCAAGGAAATGGTACAAACTTATTGCTCAACCCAGCCCATTCTTATTAGAGCTAGATAGGCATGTGAGCACTTAATGGTTCAGACATCCTTCTAAAGGGGAGCAAAGTACATGACCTCCAAATATGCCACTTTGGCATGTGGATTATTTTGAGCTGAGGGCAACTGAGACCCAGCAGAATCAAGAAAATTTTGAAACCTTTAATCACCCAAAAGAACTAAGATAGGAGGCCTGGCCAGAAAGAGAACCATTATGGGAGATAATTTTGTATCTGAAGGGCCTATCTGTAGGGCAGGGCAAACATCTAATTACCAAACATCTTCTCTTCTTACTCTGAATTACTCTCCTCCCCTAGGAAGCCTCAGGTCCCTATACCATTCCTTATCTCAGGATTCTATACAAGCTTCAACTGACTCACTTGTCCTGTGTCTCCATGTTTTTTATGGAGCTCCTATATGTATGTAATTAAATTTGCTTTTCTCCTGTTAACCTGGTTTATGTCAATTTAATGAGTAGACCAGCCAAAGGAACCTAGAAGAACAGAGAAAAAAAATTTTCCTCCCCTACATTTCAATAAAGAATTCTCTGTGGCTCTTGAAGGTATCTTATCCCAAATGTTAATGAATGCCTTCCTTTAATACCAGCCACACTCAAACTACTATAAAGAGTGTGCTTTTATTTTGCTTTAATGCTGAAATCTCAGCTCCTTTTGCTGGTTCTTCCTCACCTCACCAACCACTAAATGTTGGGGAACCTCCAGGCTCAATAGTTGGACAACTTTTTCTCTGCCCATTTTATAGAAATATATCTGTGAAATGTTTTGGACAGAAAGTGACACATCTGGTTGCACTGGAGAAAGAGGAAAGAATAAACTCTCCAGACCTACCTCTTCCTCCAGTTCTCATTCCATTTCTTTACATCTATTTACAGCAAAGTTCTTCAAAAGGCTTGTCTATACTTGTTACCTCATTTTTTCCCCCTTCCTTTCTAGAAATGCTCTACAATCAGGTTTTTGCTTTGGCCACTCCAGTGAAATAGCTCCTATCAAGGTAACCAATACATTCCAATGCTAAATCCAATGATGTGTCCTCAGACCCTATTTCATGGTACTAGACTACTGCGTCTGATAAAGTTGGTCCCCCTCTTCTCCTTGAAGTATGTTCTTTCCTTGGTTTCTAAAACAGCACAGTCATGCTGTTCTCCACCAACTTCTATGGCCATTTCACAGTCTTCTTTGCTGGCTCCTCATTTCCCAAACTTATAAACATGAGAGATCCTCAGGCCTCTTTTCTCCTGTCTGTGTTCACTAACTTGGTGATCTCATTCAGCCTTCTAGTTTTAAAAAGCATTTATATGCTGAGATTCCCAAGTATATATCTCCAGCTTAGTCCTCTCTCCTGACACATTCATCCGACTATCTACTGGGCATTTCCACTCAATGCCTTATAGGCATCTCTATATTAACATTCCCCCTCATTCCCTTCAAGCCTAGTAAAGGGAAACTCCACCCTTCCAACTGTTCAGGCCAAACTCTTAGAAGTCATTATTGCCTTCTCTATTTCCCTCATATCTTTTTTTTAAATTTTTATTTATTTATTTATTTATGATAGTCACAGAGAGAGAGAGAGAGAGAGAGAGAGAGAGGCAGAGACACAGGCAGAGGGAGAAGCAGGCTCCATGCACAGGGAGCCTGATGTGGGATTCAATCCTGGGTCTCCAGGATCGCGCCCTGGGCCAAAGGCAGGCGCCAAACCGCTGCGCCACCCAGGGATCCCTATTTCCCTCATATCTTTATCCAATCCATCAGCAAATCCCATTTGTTCTACCTTAAAACTCACAAAAAAGTCAACTGATTCTCACCATTTGCACTAGAACTAACACTACAGTCCAAGTCATTATCATCATTGTGAGTGGCAACAACCTTCCACTCTGTCTTCCCTTCATAGCTGGAGTCATCTCTTAAAATATAAATCAGATCACGTCACACCTGGGCTAGTGAGCAACATGATGCTAGTGGGTTTCCAATGGCTCTCATCTCAGAGAAAAAGCCCAAATCCTGACAATGACCAATATGAACTTATGCGATCTGGTCCCCCACTGCATTCTAACCCACTAACACTGGCCTTCTCACTGATCCCCCAACATACTAGGAATACTCCTACTTAAGGGCCTTTGCACTTGCTGTTCTTTATGCCTGGAATGTTCTTGCCTTGCTCCCATAAATCTTACAAGACATATGTCTTGGAACAGTTGTCTTGAAACTCAAACGTCACCTCTTCAGTGAGACCTAACTAACACTGGAACCTTCCTACTTCCTAAAACCCTTCCCAGTTTCATGTTTCTTTTTAGCACTTATCACAAACATAGTATATGCCTTACTTATCTTGTTTATTATTTCCCCCACTGGCATGTAAGTCTACAAGCACAGGGATTCTTGGCTTCTGTCTTGACTCTTACGTCCTCAGAGAAGTATCTGAATATAAAAGGCACTCCATACCGTTTGTTTGATAAATACTTCATTTGAAAAAATGAGTTTCTGTGTTTTATCAAAACTCTATTCCTAGTTAAACTGAATTTTTTAAATAGCTACAATCTCAAAGCCAAAGAATTAGGGCTTCCTTCCTAGCCAGTCACTGTTAGCCACTATAATAGATCCTTTAGTAGCTCTACTACTGGTTAACTGAGGTTAAGAAAAAATGTATTTTTGTCACCTTTGATGGTGAAGATGTTCTAAATTGTACTTATTTCTTTTTTGTGTGCCAAATATGTTTACTGAACAAAAACATTGAAAAAAATGCTATATTCAGGAATTTGTTGTATCTAAGAGGTTATCACATTAAAGACCAAGTCTTCCTAGCTAACTATATGGCATTGGAAATGTGCAGAGAGATCACTGGGGCTTATTACTAACTGCCTATTAAGAGCTTGTTTTTTTTAAAAAAAAAAAAAAAAAGAAAGAAAAGAAAAAAGCTTGTTTTGCCAAGATATTCCATTGTTATCCTTAAAATACATAACATAAATAATTTTAATGGAGCAGTATAGTTGACAATTCTAACTATTCAAAATTTTACCATAATATTCATAAGAACTATCAATGGAAGAAATGAGGGGGTCATTCAGTTTTTCATCTGTTACAGGAAAGGCATTTAAAACAATATTAATTTTCTATTTCAAGTGAAGAAAAGCTGATTCCAAGTACTTTGAGCATCTCTTAATAGCAAATTGTCAACTAATCTTCATCCAAAATTTTATACCTTCAACAATACAGCAGACAGTATAGTCCAAACATGTATAGTATAGTGATGACAGCTCAAGAGCATAAAAGTCAATAATCAGTACCTATCACTTATTGCATCCAGCAGTATTTGAAAGGAATGTAAATAGAGAGAATAGCTCAACCATATCCAAATGTCTCCGTTAGTTATTACTAAACTGTTAAGCTTTCACCAATTTATAGCATGCTTTATTTACCGGACATAAAAGTCATACATTGCAACCAGCATAAAAGATTTTAATCCCTAGGATTAGATTGGACCCTCCGAGATGAAGGTTTTTAAAAAGGCAGAATCCATATTTTTTTTAATGCATGGTACTGAAATGAAAATGTATTCTAACAGACTTTGCTTAGGGATCAAAATCAACAATATCGATCAATCTCAAATGCCTGTGAGGCCAGCCAATGTAGGACTGTCAAAGTGGAGTGGCAGGCCCCACCAGTAGGATGACTACCAGTGTTGCCAAATCTGCTCTTAGAAGATAAATCAGAAGAAAAAAACTTCATATTTTTATGGAAAATTTAAAATGTTTAACTCCTGTGTAAAAATGTTATGGAAAATTTGGATTTTGTGCAAACTTAAATTTTTTATGTAAAAATTTTCAATTATTTAAAAAAGCTGATCTGCTGATGAATCCAACTTTTGATCTCAAATCTGGAGGTTACTGGGAAGGAGAGACAGTGGGGACAAATGTGTCCAAACAACACTCTCTGGGCTCAAAGTTCTACCCTGAACCTTGACAAGAAATCATTCACTAAATATGTAACTATGGAAAGCCTACATATGCTGTCTGGGGTGGTCATTAGCACCTCTCATATACTATATGCTTGGTAGATCCAGCTCCTGTCACTCACCAATTTAATAAAATAATGTGATGAAATTTCTTATAAAATAAATTGGTGATACTGAATATTTATAATCATAGAAACCAATACTTTGTTTTGAGTTGGGAAGTTAACATGGAATAAGAATGATGCCTCAAGACACAAGAAAAATCTCAAATAAACAATTGAATTCTAACACTTAAAGGAACATTCTATAGAAAAAGAAGAACAAACAAGGCCCAAAGTTAAAAAGAGGGAAATAATAAAAATCAGAGCAGAAATAAATAAAACAAAGACAAAAAAGAAAAAAGAATATATCAATGAGAACAAGAACTGGTTCTTTGAAACGATAAATAAAATTAATAAACCTTTAGCCAGACTCACCAAAAAGAGAAAGAATTCTCAAATAAGTAAAATCATAAAAGAAAGAGAACTTATAGCTGACACCACAGAAACATAAAAAATTATGATATTACCATATAAAACTATATGCCAAAAAATTGGATGACCTAGAAGAAATGGATAAATTTCTTGAAACTTACAATCTTCTGGGACTGAATCAGGAAGAAAGAGAATATCTGAAGAGATGAATTACTAGTAACAAATCTAAATCAGTAACCATAAATCCCCAATAAATGAAAGTCCAAGACAAGATGGCTTCACAAGTGAATTCTACCAGACATTTAAACAAGAGTTAATACCTTTTCTTTTCAAATTATTCCAAAAAAACAAACAAAAAAAAATAAAAAAACAGAAGAGGAAGGAATGCTTCCAAATTCTTTCTGAGGCCAGTACAGTATTACTCCTATATCAAAACCAGGTAAAGACACCACAAAAAAAAGAAAATTAAAGGCCAATATCCCTGATGAACATAGATATAAAAATCTTCAACAAAATATTAGTAAACCAAATTCAAAAATATTCATCAAAATCAAATGGGATTTATTCTAGGAATGCAAGGATGATTCAGTATAAACAAATCAATGTGATATATCACATCAACAAAATGAAGGATAAAATCATATGACCATCTCAATAGATGCAGACAAAGCATTTGACAAAATTTAACATCCATTCATTATAAAAACTCTCAACAAAGTGGGTACAGAAGGAACGTACTTGACATAATAAAGGTTATATCTGACAAATCTATAGCTAACATCATATGCAATAGTAAAAGCTGAAAGCTTTTTCTCTAAGATATGAACAAGACAAGGATGTGACTCCCACCACTTTTATTCAACATAGTTCAGGAACTCCTAGTTATAGCAATCAGACAAGATGACAGAAATGAAAGTCATCCAAATTAGTAAAGAAGAAGTAAAACTGTGACTATTTGCAGATGACATGATACAATATATATAGAAAATCCTAAAGACACTACTAAAACACTACTAGATCCGATAAATGAATTGAGTAAAGTTTCAGGATACAAAATCAATATACAGACATCTGTTGAGTTTCTATACACTAATAACAATATAATAGAAAGGGAAATAAAGAAAACAACCCCATTTACAATTGCATGAAAGAGAATAAAATACTAGGAATAAATTTAACCAAGAAGTGAAAGACTTTTGTAGTAGTCAAGAGTGATAACATATTTTAAAACATCCCTTCTGGTTAAAATAGCTATGGTAAAATAGTGAACAGTATTGTAATAATGTTACATAGTGACAGATGATAGCTATACTTGTGGGAAACATAGCATAATATATATAGAAACTAAATAACTATATTGTACACCTGGAACTATTGTAACATTGTGTATTAACTATACCAAAACAACAAAAGTTAACAAAAAAATTGAAAGACCTATATTCTGAAAACTAAGACACTGATGAAAGAAATAAAAGGTGACACAAGTAAATGAAAAGATATACCACACTTATCTCATGGACTGAAACAATACGGTTAAAATGTGCATACTACCCAAAGCAATCTACATATTCAATGCACTCCTTATCAAAGTACCAACAGTGTTTTTCACAGACCTAGAGCAAAAAAAAAAAAAAAAAAAAAAAAAAAAAAAAAAAATTCCTGAAATTGTATGGAACCACAAAAGACGCTAAATAGCCACACCAATCTTTAAAAAGAACAAAGATGGAGGTATAGTAATCCTAGACTTCAACACTTACTACAAAAATAATCAAAACAATATAGTATTGGCACAAAAACAGACACATAGATCAATGGAACAGACTTGAGAACCCAGAAATAAATGCAAACATATAAGGTCAATTAATCTACAACAATGGAGACAGGAATACAATGGAGAAAAGATCATTTCTTCAATAAATAGCACTGGAAAAACTATAAACAGCTTAATGCAAAGGAAGAAAAATGGACCACTTTCTCATACCATACTAAAAACAAACTCAGTGTGGATTAAAGACCTAAATTTAAGGCCTGAAACCACAATATTCCTAAAAGAAAACATAGGCAGTAATCTCTTGGACATTAAGCTTAGCAATATTCTTCTGAAGTGTCTCCTCAAGCAAGCAAAACAAAAACAAACATAAACAATTGAGACCTTACATCAAACTAAAAAGCTTTTTGCACAATGAAGTATACCATCAACAAGACAAAAAGGCAACCCATTGAATGGGAGAGAATATTTGCAAATGGTATATACAATACTCAGTTAATATACAAAATATATAAAGAACTTCTGGGCAACTGGAAGGCTCAGTCAGTTAAGTGTCTGACTCTTGGTTTCAGCTGTCATGATTCGTAGTTGCTGGGATCGAGCCCCACGTTGGGCTCGTTGCTCAGCATGGAGTCTACTTCACATTATTTCTCCCTCTCACTCTCTCAAATAAATAAATCTTTATATATGTGTATGTGTGTGTGTTTATATATATATATGTACACTTATTTATTTATTTAAATATATAAATAAATAATATATATATATATCTACAACTCAACATTAAAAAGAAAAAATTAAAAAGAAATAATCCAATCAAAAAATGAGCAGAACTGAATAGACATTCTTCTAGAGAAGACATAAAAATTTAATTACACAATAATACACTAATACTGGGAGACTTTAACATGGCACTTTCTGCAAATGACAGATAATCTAAGCACAACATCTCCAAAGAAACAAAAGCTTTAAATGATGCACTGGACCAGATGGATTTCACAGATATTTACAGAACTTTACATCCAAACGCGACTGAATACACATTCTTCTCAAGTGTACATGGAACTTTCTCCAGAATAGACCACATACTGGGTCATGAATCAGGTCTTAACTGATACCAAAAGACTGGGATTGTCCCCTGCATATTTTCCGACCATAATGTTTTGAAACTTGAATGTAATCACAAGAAGAAATTTGGAAGAAACTCAAACATGTGGAGGTTAAAGACCATCCTGCTAAAAGATGAAAGGGTCAACCGGGAAATTAGAGAAGAATTAAAAAGATTCATGGAAACTATTGAAAATGAAGATACAACTGTTCAAAATCTTTGGGATACAGCAAAACCAGTCCTAAGAGGAAAATACATCGCAATAGAAACATCCCTCAAAAAATTGTAAAAAACTCAAATACACAAGCTAACCTTGCACCTGAAGGAACTGGAGAAAGAACAGCAAGTAAAACCTACATGAAGCAGAAGAAGAAAGGTAATAAATATTCGAGCAGAACTCAATGAAATAGAGACCAGAAGAACTGTAGAACAGATCAACAAAACCAGGAGTTGGTTCTTTGAAAGAATTAATAAGATAGATAAACCATTAGCTAGCCTTGTTAAAAACAAAAGGGAAAAGACTCAAATTAATAAAATCACGAATGAAAAAGGAGAGATCACCACCAATACCACGGAAATGCAAACGATTTTAAAAACGTATTATGAGCAGCTATACGCCAATATATTAGGCAGCCTAGAAGAAATGAATGCATTTCTGGAAAACCACAAACTACCAAAACTGGAACAGGAAGTAATAGAAAACCTGAACGGGCCAATAACCAGGGAGGAAATTGAAGCAGTCATCAAAAACCTCCCAAGACACAAAAGTCCAGGGCCAGATGGCTTCCCAGGGGAATTCTATCAAACTTTTAAAGAAGAAAAAATACCTATTCTACTAAAGCTGTTCTGAAAGATAGAAAGGGATGGAATACTTCCAAACTCATTTTATGAGATCACCAACACCTTAATTCCAAAAGCAGACAGAGACCCCACCGAAATGGAGAATTATAGACCAATATCCCTGATGAACACAGATGCAAAAATCCTCAACAAGATACTAGCCAATAGGATCCAACAGTACATTAAGAAGATGATTCACCATGACCAAGTGGGATTTATCACCAGGAGGCATGTATACAATGGAATATTACTCAGCCATTAGAAATGATGAATATCTACCATTTGCTTCAACATGGATAGAACTGGAGGATATTATGCTGAGTGAAGTAAGTCAATCAGAGAAGGACAAACATTATATGGTCTCATTCATTTGGGGAATATAAAAAATAGTGAAAGGGCATAAAGGGGAAAGGAGAGAAAATGAGTGGGAAATATCAGTGAGGGTGACATAACCTGAGAGACTCCTAACTCTGGGAAATGAACAAGGGGTAGTGGAAAGTGAGGTGGGCGGGGGGTTGGGGTGACTGGGTGACCAGCACTGAGGGGGGCACTTGATGGGATGAGCACTGGGTGCTATAGGTTGGCAAATCGAACTCCAATTAAAACATATACAAAAAAAACAAAAAACAAAAAACAAAAAACAAAAAAACGACTACATACAAATGGCCAGCAGACACATGAAAAGATGTTCAACATCACTAATCATTAGGGAAATTCAAATCAAAACCACAACGAGATATCACCTCTCACAATGGCTAATATCAAAAAGACAAGAAATAAAAAGTCTTGATTAGGATGTGGAGAAGAGAACCCTCATGTACTACTGCTGAGAATGTAAATTGGTATAGCCAACTATGTAAAAACAGGATAGAGGTTCCTCAAAAAATTGAAAATAGAAGTACCATACTATTCAGTAATTCCACTTGTATGTATTTATGTAAAGGAAACAAAAACACCCTTTGTTTATCATGGTATGATTTATAATAGCCAAGAAATGGAAGCAACCTAAGTGTTCATCGATAGATGAATGGATAAAGATACACACACACACACACACACACACACACACAGGAATATTACTTAGCCACATAAAAAGAATGAAGTTTTGCTATCCACAACAACTTGAATGGATCTACAGGGTATTATGGGTATCATGCTAAGTGAAATAAGCCAGACAAATATCCTATGATTTCACTCACATGTGCAATCTAAAAAACAAAACAAATGAATAAGTAACAATGACAAAAAAGAGAGAAACAGACTCATAGAGAATAAACTGGTGATTGCCATAAAGGAAGGTGTGGGGGGGGTGCAAAAATGGGTGAAGAGAATATAGAGGTACAGACTGCCAGTTACAAAATGTCATGGGGATGAAAAGTACAGCATAGAGAGCATAGTCAATAATACTGTAATATACTGATCATACACATTTCATAATATACAAAATTGCTGAATTACTATATGGTACACCTAAAACTAATTTAATATTATACATCAACTATATCACCATTATAAATTTTCAAAAAACAAGAAAAAATTCCTTTCATCATTTGTCCTCTGCTTTATAACCAAAAGAAAGAAAACAGCATTCTGCAATCATTACTCACTGTGGGTAATGAGGGCAATCATTCTTAAGACAGTTGTCTCAGTTACATGCCATGGTTTCATGTCCTGTGGGCAAACAGTCTGCCTTGGGAAGGTACATATTTATCTAAAATGTTAGGTACTGAAAGGTAAAAAGATAACACTAATGTTCAACTCACACTTGATGTGAACTATGTAGACTGATGACTATGTAACTATGTAAAGGTAGACAAAGCAGTGTTTTCATATTGCTATAACAACAACAACAAGAACAACAAAAGCTTATTCATTTCACCTCAACATCCAGTGTTTACAAGTCCACATAATAGACACATTTATCTTTGCAAAGATCTAACCCTACACCATGATTAAAATGAGATTTACTTAGATAAATATGGTTAATACCTCTGAGGAGATTTATGCTCTTGCCAACATGGTGAATTCTCTCCTGTTTATTCTTTTTATTGCTTTGGAGCAATGTCAATGAATCCTTTGGAAGAAATTGATGGCATAAGACTTATTAGGCAAAAATAAAATCACTGATTACTTTTAAAAATAAACTTGAGGCTGAGGAGACTTCAGTCTCAAAGTTTGTTTTTCACACATTTAGTTTTAGACAGTCTTCTCCTGTTTTCCAAAGGACTTTCTAAATAGACCTAACAGGATCCTCCTGGCAGTCTTAACAGCATGGAAAAGAAATGCAATTTTCTATATTTGAAATTCTGGGCAAGCATGAAAGGTACAAATAAAATCACTGATTATCCACTTTTTCTTGTGTTCCATAAGTGCATCTGGCAAACTTAGCTGTCTGAGATGTTTTCTCAGTACACAGCTTGTTGGTGGGACTTAATTTACCACCCTGAGGCAGTTGGCTTCCTGCCAGGGATCAGGTTCCTTCAGTTATCAGGCTCCTTCAAGATGGGGGCAGTTAAAATTTGGTTTAGACTAAGGCCAACTTGTATCTAGGTGATCTTCATAAATCTAACATATGGCCCAATAAATCCAGTGACTGGATGCCACTGGGTACTATCATGGAGCTCTTTTAAGGAATTCATGAGCAATATTCTCCTAAGGGTTCCACTGTCTAGGGCTCAGTAGAATCAGTCTTAGCCTGTATGTTCAAGGTTCACACAAGAGAAATTCAACAGTAGCTAGTAGCAACATTTTCCCCTCTTTTAAAAGAAGAATTATTCAGGTAGATGAGCTTAAGAGAAAAGCTACAAGCCAGTCTTAGAGTAAATTAAAAAAAAAAACTGAAGTTGTGATGCTATCAAGCTGGCAGATCTCTAGTCAAACTGCTTTTGGAAAGGGCATTACTGTCAGGTTAGCCTGAACCTCAGGATTGAAGGATATGTGTGCGTGTTCTTGTCACTTTAAACAGTTTTTTTTGTTTTTCTGGGATTACTGAATTCACTTGTCAGTTGGTTTATATTTATGAGTTGGAGTTACATTTTGTTAAATGGAATAACCACTACCATCTCCACCAGAGATGCAGGATGAAAATCTAGGAGGTACTGCTCTTGTCATAGACAATGTAAATGGCACCTTTGGGAGTATCATTATGTAAAGAAGCCTTTGGAGCTATGCAATGTGAAGGCTCTGAAATAGTATCTACAACTTTTGCTAGCACCACCTCCTCCTACCACTACCACCACCACCATCAACCATCATTTATGTAGCTCTATTAAATACACTTCAGTTATATTATCCAACTAATTTTCAGGATGCTATGAGAGCATTACTAGTATTCTCACTTCAAATATCAGGAAACCAAGGATCAGAGTTGTAACTTGCCCCAGGTTATAAAAAAGCAGGGGCTCCAAAGTCTGGCTAACTACAAAGTCCATTCTCTTAATCATTATACCAACTGCCTCTTAAAGACAGGCCTGCTAATATCTTTCCTTGGGCTTTAAAAAAAAAATAGAGGTTTGATTCAGATTTGATAAAATGTAGAGATGTTAAGTAAATCGTTTGATGACTTTTGACCATTTTTATACCTATGAAACTGAAACCAAACCTATCCAGAAAATTTTCACACAAGCTATATTTCTATTACATCCCAAATTCCCTTGTACTTCTTTTCTTGAAGGAACAATTTTCGGATGTCTTTCATCTGGCATACTTTATATAAATTGAATAATTCACAAAGTAGTCTTTTGTGTCTGGCTGTATTCATTCAATGTAATGTTTTTAGTTTATCTGTTTAAAGGTATAGAAAAGAATTTATTTAGCTTGTGAGGATTTACTTTCACAATGGTACAAACTCTTGGCACTGAAGACCTTCATAAAGTTTTATAAATTGCTTTAATTAGGTAAATATCTAGGTTGATATTATGAGGCTGTCAGATATTGTTAGAAAAAGTTAATAGTCACCAGGATTTGCATACATAATCCCATAATGATAAAATAAACCAAAGAACATGACTTTTAATACCTCTCAAAACAATAAACTTCATCAAACATTTATTCTGAGGACATAGCACCTGATCTCTGAATTTTTTTTTTCATTTTGTACTTTCTGACATTTTCCCTGAATATAGGTTATAAATAGTCTTTCTCATTCTCTCTCCAGTCTCAATAACCCAAAGTCCCTTGTTTTACTTTGGTTATACTATTATCATTTAGAGAATAAACATTTACATAGCAAATTATACGTGTGAATGAAAAAAATGTTAAAGGATTACAAATAATAGGGTAATTATTTCACTGATCCTCATCCAATTTCAGAAAGATTATTTCCCTAAAGCAGCAATTCTGTCTGATAAAACTCTTCCCATTTCTAAACACGGTGAGAAAAAGTGAAATTATGGAAAACTTATGATAGGTTATTAGACATTGTGTGCTTTAACAGTTCAACACTGGCAATACTTGATAATCAGGAGTAAACTCCTAGACTTAATATTTTAAAATGTATACTTTAATAAATATAAAGTACATAAACAATTAGGTAAGCTTGTTGAAGAAGCTGACCAAAATAAATTAGAAGGTACTGGTATCCATCTACATTTTCTGTCTTTCATTTTTTACAGATTATTTTATTAAGGTGGTTGAATGTACACTATATTTTTTGTCATTTTGCAAGTCCTTTACTGTGAAGACAATTCTTTTATCTCGTAACAATAACAGCAGCCACATTACTAGTGATTATTCCAGACTGCCACGTTGGATACATTCAATTTCTTCTTCTTCTTCTTTTTTTTTTTCATTCAATTTCTTCTTAAGACACAAGTTTCCATCTGAATTTCTGAGGCAATGTTTTTATAAATCCTGCAGTGTCTTATGAACCCTGCTACATCAGCAACATCAGCAAATCTGGTGACTTATTTCTTTAGAATGTTGTGCAATTGCAGAAGAGAGAGTGGTATTCCTATTGATCCCAAAGCTTCTGATATTATTGGGTTTCACCAAAGACTGCCTTTATTATAGTAGTTTTTGGGGAGTCTCAAAATCAGTTAAGATTTCTAACTTTGGTATTTTTTAAAGTTGATTTTTACAATTCTATGTCCTTTGCATTTCCATAGAAATTTTGAAATCAGCTTGTCAATTTCTTATTTTAAAAACTACAGGTATTTTTATTGGGGTTATTTTGAACCTATGGATGAATCTGGAAAGAATGGATATCTTAACGTTACTGAGTCTCAATCTGTGAACATGTATATTTCTCCATTTACTTAGGTTTTCTTTTATTTCTCTTAGCAAGGCTTTGTAGTTTTCAAAGGACAGGTCTTGCACATCATTTGTAGAATCATTCCATGTCATCTGAGAATAATTACAGTTTTTAATTCTTTTCCAAATTTGTCTTTTATTTCTTTTACTTGCTTTATTGTACTGGTTAGGAATTCCAGTAAAATACTGGATAGAAGTAATGAGCGGACCTTCTCTCTGCCTGTTCTGAATGTTAGAAAGAGTCCAGCATTTTACCAATTAGTATACTTTTAACTGTAGGTTTTTGGTAGATGCCTTTTATCAAATTCAGGTTCTTATCAGATTTCTGGTATTGCAAGGACTTTTATCATGAACGGAAGTTAAAATGATCATATGATATCTATCTAGATGATCATATGGTTTTTCTCATTTATTTTGGTTAATACAGTAAATTACATTGTTTGATATTTTTAACAGATTTGTTGAGATATTTTAACAGATTTGTTCATTTACTATAAAACTCACCATTTAAGTAAGTATTCAATTTAGTACTTTTCTTGCATTTGCAAAGTTGTACAGCTCCAATTCCAGGACACTTTTATCACCTCAAAAAGAAACTGTACCCATTAGCACTCACTCTCACACTCTCCTCCCCCACCAGCCCTGGCAACCACTAACCTACATTCTGTCACATTTTATTTATCCATTCATCAGTTGATGGGTATTTATTTCCACTTTGTAGCTAGTATGAATAATGCTGCTAATTTTTTGTGTGGTTATAGTTGCAATTCTTTTGGTTATATATCTAGGAGTAGAATTGCTGGGTTATACAGTAACTCTAGGTTTAACTTTTTTTTTTTTATTATTGCTTCTACAAGCAGAAGATACTGAATTTTGTATCTCCATTTCCTACCTGCTCTTCTTAAATTCGTAATTCTGAGAATTTAAGAGTTGAGCTCCTTGGATTTTCTAGGTTTACATCATATCACAAAGATATTGGTGTTTTTTTTTTTTTTCTGTTCCTTTCTTTTCAGAAGTTATACCTCTTGTTTCTTTCTTTTGCTGAAGGATTACTTATTTTAGAGAGAGAGTGCAAGTTGGGGGAGGAGCAGAAGGAGGGGTAAAGGGAGAGAAAGAGAGAGAGAGAGAGAGAGAGAGAGAGAATCCTCAAGCAGACTCTCCACTGAGTGCGGAGCCCATCACACGGCTTGATCCCAGCACTCTGAGATCATGACCCAAGCCGAAATCAAAAGTTTGGTACTCAATCAACTGAGCCACCCAGGCACCCCTATACCTCTTGTTTCTATTTTATGTTCATTATATTGGTCTGAATATTCAGAAGAGTTTCATAGTAGTAGTGATACTCTGATAGATTGAACTTTTTAAGGAAGTGTCCAACTGTTTTCCAAAGTGGCTATACCATGTTACATTCCCACCAGAAATAAATGAAGGTTAGGTATACTACCAACACTTGCTATTGTTCTTCTTTTTGGTTATAGCCATCTTGGTGGATGTGAAGTGGCACCTACTTGTAGTTTTGATTTGCATTGCCCTAGTGACTACTGATGTTGTGCATCTTTTCATGTACTAATTGGCTATTTATATATCCTTCTTTGCAAAAATGTCTATTTAAATCCCTTGCCCTTTTTTTTTTGTCTTTTTACTGTTGAATTGAAAGAGTTGTTCATATATTTTGAATACAAATCCCTTGCTAAATACATTTTTTCCCTATTCTGTGGGTTATCTCTTCACTTCTTGATGGTGTCCTTTGAAGCACAAAAGTTACTAATTTTGATGACATTCTATTTATCTAATTTTTTTTTTCTGTTACTTTTGGGGCCACAGTGTGGGGGAAAAAAAACATTGCTTAATCCAAAGTCATTAAGATTTACTCCTGATTTCTTGTAAGAAATGCAGTTTTAGCTCTTATATTTTGGTCTCTGATCCATTCTGAGTTAATGTTTACAAATGGTGTGAAATAAGGGTTCGACTTCATTCTTTTGCATATGGATCTATCCAGGTTTTGGGATCAACTGTTGTCATTAATTGGTTTTTAAATGTTAATTCAACTGGACATTCCTGGGAAAAAGAATTTACTTGGTATGTATATATGGTATGAGTGTGTGCACACATATTACTCCTAGATTTTTAATCCTAAATTAATAATTAACTTATTGTTATAGACCATGATCCCGCAAGGGTCCTCCTTGTCAAAGACAGCCTAGAGAGGATGGCAATGAGGAAAATAAGGAAAATCAAGAAGAGACCCAAGGTCAGCAGCCACCTCAACGTTGGTACCATTGCAACTTAAGTTACTGACAGAAAACCCTAAACCACAAGATGGCAAAGAGAAAAAAGCAGCTGATCCACCAGCTGAGAATTTATCTGCTCCCTAGAATTTATAAGCAGGCCGGGGCTGGTAAATGCCTACTTACCATCTCTATCATCATCCAGTTTAGTCATCCAACATGATGAAGATGAAATGAAGATGAAATTCCAGCAACAAGAAATGAACAACAGATTGGAGCTGAAGACCTTAAGGGCTTGCTTTTTGTCCATTGACCAGATAAACAGAACTATGTACATTATCTATGCAGCATGGGGTTTTTATTATTTTTACCTAAAGACATCTCTTTGTGGTAACAACAAACATGTTTTTTTTTTTTTTTTTTTTTTAAAGCCTGTTTTTTTCTCAATACACCTTTAAAGGTTTTTAAATTGTTTCATATTTGGTCAAGTTGAGATTTTTAAGAACCTCATTTTTAATTTGTAATAAAAGTTTACAACTTGATTTTTTTTCAAAAAAAGTCAACAAATGGCAAGTACTATGTTTATGAGAGATATTAGTCTGTAGTTTTCCTTGCTTGTAACATATTTGTCAAATTTTGATACTGAGGTTACCCTCCCATCATAAAATGAATTGGAAAGCATTTCCCCTGTCTTGTTTTTCCAAGAGAATTGTTGAAAGATTGTATTATTTCTTCCTTAAATGTCTAATATAACATATCAGTGAAACCATCTGGGCGTCAAGTTTTCTTTGTAAGAAGATTTTAATTATAACAATTTCTTAAATATACATATGCTTTTTCCCAATTTTCTGTTAGATTTCCTAAATTGGGCTTTTTTCAAGGAATTAATGGATTTCACCTAAAGCTACTGAATATATTATAATAAAGTTGTTCATTGTATCACCTTATTATCCATTTAATATCTGTAGGATCTATGATTCCACACTAAAATTCTCCTTTTATTCTTGATATTGTAATTTGTATTATTTTCTCTTTCTGACCATTCTTTCTAAGGTTATGACAATTTTATTAACTTTTTTCAAAGAACCAATCTCTGGCTTTGTTGATTTTTCTCTATTTTTAATTTTGTTATTTTTTTTTTACTTTTATCTTGATTATTTCATATTTATTCTCCTTAAAGCTTAAGATGAAAATTTAACTCATTTATTTAAACTTTCCACTCTAAGCATTTAAAGTTATACTTTTATTTTTAATGTCTCATTGTGTCCTATAAATTCTGACATATTATTTCCATTATCATTCCATTTGAAATAATTTCGGATTTCTTTTGGTGAGTATTCCTTATGAACTTGAAAAGAATAACTTGTTGAGTGTGGTAACTATAAATATCACTTAGGTCAAGCTGGACCATAGTGTTGTTCATATATTAACTAATTCTTATTCTACTTATTACTGAGAGAGGGATGTTAAAATTTCCAACTATATTGTAGATTTGTCTGTTCCTCCCCTCAATTTTTTGCTTCCTTTATAAGGTACATACACCTTTTGAATTTTTATGTCTTCTTGATGAATTGGCCATATTATCAATATGAAATGTCTTGCTTTATCTCATAATGTTTCCTATGTCTGACATTAATATAGCCACACCAACTTTCTTATGCTTGGTGTTGGCACATACATTTTTTTCCCACACTTTTACTGTCAATTTTGTCTAAGTCTATTTCATGTGCATTTCTTATAAACACTATATAGTTGGGTCTTCTGAGTTTTTATTCAATATGAAAATCTCTGTCTTTTAAATTGAGTATTTTAGTTTATTCATATTTAATGTAATTATGGATATAATTGAGTTTAACTCTTTCAGTATTTGTTTTCTATTTGTCTAAAATGTTCTTTATTTTTCTGTTCCTCTTTTCCAACCTATTTTTTTGGTTGAGTATTCTGTAGTATACTTTCTTACATGTCTCGTACTGTTTTTTTTGTTATGTTTAAATTTGTTATTCTAGAAATTAAAGAAGCATCCTTATCTCAAACTACACTCAAATATTAACATACTGTCTTACTTTACAGCTATATAATTTCAAATGCACATATTTTAGACCACTTGTCAAGTTCCACAGGTCACTCTTTTAAGTTTCTCAAATTCATTTTCCTCTTTGTGCTTAAGTTTGGGCAGTTTATACCAACTGGTTTTCAAGTTTACTAATCATATTTTCCACCCAGATCTCCTGTTAAGCTTATCAAATAAGTTCTTTGTTTCTGATATTGTATTTTTCAGTTATACCATTTCTATTTATTATTTCTTTTATCATAATTATTTTATAGTCTTTCTCCACTAATTCCAATATCCAGGTCATAAGCTTCTGCTGACTGAGTTTCTTTTTCTTCAGAGGATTCATAAATTTTTTATGATTTATTTATTTACTTTTAAAGAGAGAGAGAATAGGGGGAAGGGCAGAGGGAGAGAGAGAGAATACTGACTACCCCCAATAAGTAGGGAGCCCAATGCAGGGACAGTTCGAGGATCGTAAGATCATGACCTGAGCTGAAATCAAGAGTTGGCTGAACCACCCAGGTGCCCCAGAGGACTCATGATTTTTATTGTAGGACAGACATTGCACGTAAAAGAACAGTAAATTATATTTAAAATAGATAATACTTATCCTAAGAAAATGGCAAACTCCCTTCCTCTAAGTTAGGACTCTGAGTCAGTCTAATCTCTAGGTGAGCTGGTTCTGGGCTTTGTGGAAGTTTTAGATTTAGTTCACTATTCTGAGGTCTGGATCAGGAATTTCCCTTATGCAAGGTCTGGGATTTGGGCCCTGATGAGACTCCAAAGATTTCTCTGTGTCTTATAATCCTGCTGCCGGTAATCTAATCATGGGAGATTTATCATTGTTTATTGTGCAGTCACCAGATTTCTGGGTTGCTTAGGTTTCTCTTGGCTCTGAAAACCTCCCCCAGCTTCCCATGCCATGACATATTTCTTCACTCTGTTGCCCAGGCACTAGCATTCAATAGTATGCTGCCTTGCCCTTGAAAGTCCTGTATACCTTGTAGGAATAAGGAGGAGGGTTTCTTCTCATTTCTTTTCTTTATTCCAGCCTTATCTTGTAATTGCCTTGCACTTGATAAAGGGCCACTATACATCAGGGAGAGGTCTCTCAGTTCTCCTGCCTTACCTCCAGTCTTTCTTTGGCTACTGTCATGTACTTGGTGCAAATCCTACACACCTTGATTAATCACTCTCAGCTCTTTGCCATGCTCCTAAGCCCTTGGTGTGCTCATTTAGTGAAGGGTTCATAGAGAAGAACTGGTGGTGGGTGCAAGACTTACCCTGTGACTGGGGCTTCTTAATATTTTAATCTGTCACACCAGCTCACATAAGGCTACAAATAGTTCATTAAAAGTTTGTCTGGCTTCTCTTTATATTTTTCTATGACAGTTTTACTCCTCTTCCTACTGTTGTGCCAGAAATAAATCAGTCAAGAGTTTATTTATTTTTTCCCCTAAAAGTCTCTTTCTAGGACTTAGTTTGTTAAGGTTTTTCTAGCATATTCATAGCTTTTTTGGGTGATATTTTAAATTTATGATTTTATAGTTCATCCAGCTCATTCTCATTGTTGGGAGTAGGAGTAAAAGTCTCTTCAACTTAATTTAGAGAGGGAATGTCTTTCTCAATTTCTTTGATAACTTCTTCTTGTCTACCTTTCATTTTATATGTGTCTTCCTCCTACGATTTTATTAGAGAAGTAAGTTAAGCCTAACAAAAAACTCTCAGGAATCCCATCTGTTCTATCCTTTCTAAATAGATGTTTACTGAGATTTTTTTTTTTTAAGCCTGAGACACTATCTTCAAAAAAAAAAAATGAAACATGCTAGATACTACACTGAGATTGTAAAAATTCTACTGAAAACTGAATCACAGCATAACTGCTTATGTAATCTGGAATGTAGAATTTAGGACTTTGCAGACTGGAGGCAAGCATCCAGGGGTAACAGGTCATAATATATACAAATATCTATAATACATACAATATATCCATAATACACCAAGGACTTCATAGAATCCAGTCATCTGTATTTAGAGAGATAGATCCATAATATACCAAGGACTTCATAGAATCCAGTCATCTGTATTTAGAGAGAGAGATTTTCTTTGTTGTTATCATACTTTATCCCAGGAAGGACTGAAGGCATAGTAAGGTATTCTTATTCTCATTCTACAGATGAGACCTCTCAGATCCCAAGAGGCAGAGTGAACACACCAAGTATGAATTATGGAGGAAGAACCCAAGCTCCAACCGCCTGGCACTGAACTCATTCCAACACTTACTCACTTCAAAACAAATTGAATGTACCATAATATCCAAACGTGATACATTTTTAAATTTTTCTATACAAAAATAATTTCAAAATTAAAGAATAGTTCAAGGAACAGCCATACTTACTGTACTCAGGTTCACCTATCGATGACATTTTGTTCCATTACTTTGCAATTTGCTATCTAACCATCCATCCATCCACATATTTTTTTCTGAACCATCAAGAAGATACTGTAATATTATGGTCCTGTATCCCCAGATACTTCAGTGTGTATTTTCTAAGAGTGGGGATATTTGTTTCTATACCACAGTACAGTTATAATAAACAAATTAAACAATGATACAATACTTTTTTACTATCTATATTCCAATTTTGTAAATTGACCTAGCATTTGTAACATTTCCCCCCTCCCATATAAGATCCAGTCTAGGATCAAATATTGCATTTAGTTGCCAATACTCTAGTATTTAATCTGGAGCATTTCCCTCAGCCTTTGTCTCTTATGACATTGACAGTTTTTGAAGAATATAGTCCCTTTTTTCTTTCCTCATAGAATGTTCCTCATTTTAGATTTGTCTGATGTTTCCTTGTGATTAGATTTAGGTTATACACTTCCAGATGGAATACTACAAAAGTGATATTGTGTCTTTCTCACGTTATCACATACAGAGGCACATGATGTCCATCTGCTCCTCACTGGTCACGTTAATTTTGATCACAAGGTCAAGCTGTTGCCTGGTTTCCCCATTATATATTTATTATTTTTCTCTGCAACTAATAAGAAATCTGTGAGGAGACACATTAAGACCATAAAATAGCCTGCTCTTCCTCAAGAATGAATTTTTATGGGCAGCCCGGGTGGCTTGGAGGTTTAGCACTGCCTTTCAGCCCAAGGCCTGATCCTGGAGACCCAGAATCGAGTCCCACATCAGGCTCCCTGCATGGAGCCTGCTTCTCCCTCTGGCTGTGTCTCTGCCTCTCTCTCTCTCTCTCTCTCTCTCTCGTCTCTCATGAATAAATAAATAAAATCTTAAAAAAAAAGAATGAATTTTTATAACAGTAGTTTCACTATTGTTATAAAAAGTGACCTCTACATAGTAAAAGAAACCTAGGTTTCACTTATTACACTTGAGTAAGTTCCATGCCAGTTTTAACACCTGTTTTATTACAGTAGTCCATGCACATTGGGTGTTTATTAAAAATGTTCATTACTATCTGGGTAGGACATAGGCAATCTGATTTTTAAATGCAACTGGTATCAATGCCCTAATTTTGGTTTAATAAAAAAAAAAAAAACCTCTTTAACTTATGCTACAGAATGTTTAGAAATTAAATGATATAATTGAAAGGATGTTCTATAAAAAAGAGAAGAAAGAAATTTATAAAGAGCCTACCTCTATGTATTCAAATTGCATATGGATTTTTGTTACAATAATATTTATTATCCAGCATTTTTAAAGCAGTACTATTCTGAGGTGAGCTTAACTTCAAGGCTTTGGACTGAACATAGCTGGCTTATGTAAAATGTTCTATTGGCTAGGTGGCTTTAGTTTCTGTGTTTGGTAACAAGAAGACCATATTTTTAAAAAAGGAAAGGAAAGGAAAAAAGACTTTTTAGAAATAGTTTTTAAATTTAAAAAATGTGTGCATTTTGTTGTTGTTTGGTTGTGGGGTTTATAAAGATGCCTTCTTTCACATTTGCTACCAAAGATCTCAACATCATGTGAGAGCATGTTTCACAAACCAGTCATCATGCTGAAAGGGCATGCCATTAATTCAACAATTTTTTCATAAAAATCAGGAAATCAGAGGAGTAGGCTGAAAGCTTACTTTCTTTAAACTTTGCTATCGCCCTTTTCCCTTTTGAGCCCAGCTTCTCATTTATAACACTGTCTTACTTGCAATACAATAAAATTCCAGCCTTTATGACAGAAGAGATGGGTTTTTTTGATCAACAGAATTCAGCAGCCAAAGCATTAGTGTTTTTTGTTTTGTTTTGTTTTGTTTTTTCTTTCTTTTTTCTTTCTGGAAAGCATTTGTAGCCACAGGGCTCAAAGGAGGAAGAAAGGGAGCAGGATTAACTCTCTGCAAGGAAGGTCAAAAACATAACTTACAAGTGAGGCCAGAGGAGCAGCTGTATCTGTTGGCCCAATCAAGACTACCAGCTGGAGAATTTACCAGCAATATGAAAACCACGTCCACCAGATGTCAAGCAATGCAACTATAGGCCAAATATCTTTGGGCTCGGTGCGAGACTCTCCATTCTCTTTACTGCTCATATTTCATGTTAAATAGTAAGGTGTCTTCCACAGACAACCAGCAGGGATAAGTAGAACATTTCCACACAAAGGACTTAATAACATGGTGGTATCCCCATAAGACTGGCTTCAATACTTAGGTCTAGCTCATACATGTTCTTTTGTTAAAAAGCAATTTTAGCTCAGAATCAATATGTAAAAGGTGAGAGAAACTTAAAACCTTGTAAGCCATTACTGTGGCTTATCAAGCTTATTCTATATTTGGGAATGGTTTTGTTATTGGGAAGAAAAGAATGTTCTGAAAATACTTATTTGAATAACCATTTTCTACTCTTTCTTTAAACCTATGCTGTTCAATATGATAGCTATTTCATCACATGTGGCTATCTAAATTAAAACTAAGTAATTTAAATTAGGTTTAAACTAATTTAAAATTCTGTTCCTTAGGCATACTAGCCATATTTCAGGTGCTCAATAGCCACATGTGACTAGTGACTATCCTACTGGACAACACAATATAAATATAAAACATTTCAGTCATCACACAAAATTCTATTAGGTAATAGTACTCTCAAGTCAAAAAATCATCTTTTTTTTTTTTTTTTTTTTTTTTTTTTTTTAAGAGAGAGAGAGAGAAAACAAGCACAACTGGGTGCAGGGGAGGGTGAGGAGTGGAGGGAGAGAGAGAATCTTAAGCAGTCCTCCAAGCTCAGCACAGAGCCTGACACAAGGCTTGAACTACGAACATGAGTTGCTGACCTGAGCTGAAATCAAGGGTCAGATACTTAACAGACTGACCGCCCAGGCGCCCCTCAAAAGTCACCTTTAAAACAAGCAACTATAATTTTCTTCTGTATATACTATGAAACAAAGCAATCTCTGTGCCTTCTCTTATGAAATAAATCTACTAGTGGAATATGATTATTGTACTAGATGAAGGTAACACAAAGAGGAAGAGAACTCAGCTGAATACTGTTACAAATAAAAGCCAATCTTTTTCTGATGAAATGCTCTTATACACTCTACTCACAGAAGCCTTGTGATGTTACTGGCTTGCTGGATAATATGGAGGCCAGACTGGATCCATTAGTTAAATGACAAATAAATAAGCAATACATTGACATGTATCCTTAATTTGTCACATGTATCCTTGATTTGTTAATGATTCAATCTATATCAGACATTTATATCATAAGGTTCCTTACTTTTATTTCCAAATGTGCAAAATAAATTATATCCTTTAGAAGAGGCTACCCAACTACATAGCTTTGCAATTGAGGCACTTTAATACCAAGTAAACATCATATGCCACAGCTGTTTCTAAAAATTTTATGAACAAGAAGAACATGAGGCCAATATAAACTAAAATCCATAAATTATATTTCTTACTTCCAGACTCACCCATTGTGGATACAGGGAAACCAAGAAACACATGAATAGCTGCATATGTCTGTGTGACTGTTGTGACTCACTGAGGGACACATGCCGCAGGCGTATGCCACAGAAGGCATAGACTGTTGACTCTGCCCACAAGGACACCATGCCAGGGTGCGCCAGAACACACCAGAGCACTAGAGAAGTCATATGTGCAAGCACCTCAGCTAATTCCACCCTCACACATGCAGGATGCTGTCTAGGCACTTGGCTTTACCTGTTTCCTTGATCTATTCCAATGCTCCCGCAAAACCACCCAGCCCTATCAGCCCATCAACTCTCTTCCCATTTTCTCTTCCCAATTCCCAGTTTCTGCTTTTCTAGCTATTCACAATGAATGAGGAAGAACAAGATGAAAAACAAAGGGGAGGTAGTGTTTCCTAATCTCTGCTCTGTCATCAAAAGCTAAAAAGATCTGCTGTTTTTCTTTGGGATCATTAACTCTTCTTAATCAAGGTCTCTTAAAGATCACAGAGCTACTGCCCAACAGAGGCTGAAAAAATACATTTTTATCAACCTTACTGGTTAGAGGTTCATGCAACCGCTGCAAGGTTTTCAGGTTATGCCCCAATTTTCCCACTTACCTTGGCTTTCCCATCCTGGGCTGACATATATCCAACACACATGCTCTCTGTCGTGTGGCTCCACAGAAATTCCACTGCCATGGAAGAGAACACAAATAGGCACATTCAGATCACAGATGGAAAATAAATCTTTGCTTTTTAATAGAACAGTTAAAGATAGCTTTATATTTTAACACACTTAGTTCCCTACTTTCCATTTGGTCCTTCATAAATGTCAAGATGATTTAGTACTCAAAACTGTGTAATGCCATTTACTGTGAAATGAAAAATGTATTTCTTTCTTGTCAAAACTTATGATTATTACATGTAAAATAAATGCTCTTCTGTTTGAAACTTGTAACCTTAAACACACACATGCACCACACACTCATACATACAGTACACAATGATTTAGCACATGTAATATTCCATAACGTAGTTTCCTTTAATACACACACACACACAAACACACACACACACAGTTTTGGTTTCTAAATACCATTATCCATGAAAAGGAACCAGGATTCCTTGGAGAACGTTCATTCCAGGGCTGGGGCAGAGAAAATATAAAATGAATCTGGAACATCTTACTGTGCCAGAAAGTAAGGAAGTGCTCAAAGAATGATGACAACTTAACAAAATGACCCAGACATCAGACTGAAGGGGCTCTCACTGGCCAAATCAGTGACAATCTAAGTATCAAAATAAATAATGATAGTAATGAATTATCACTACTGAATAAGAACCAAAAAGCCCATACTAATGCAAATAAATAAATGAATAAATAAACGGGGGAGAAGAGAAAGCTCTTCCTTGAAGCAGAATGCCAACTAATACAGAAGAAATAACAAGTTAGAAAACCATCATGGTTGCTAAAACTAGTAGGTGCCAATTTGAAGAAAAGCAAGCTATTTACATAGTCTCAAAGTATCTTTCCATAAAATTCTTACTAAATGTAAAAGGGGAAAGTATAAGTTCACTGTGGAGAAACCAATGAACCTCCATCCCTCCTTAATCAAATGATCAAAACTCACATCACCAATTAAGGGAAAATCAACACCACATGCCTCCTGGTAAGATACCACACGACACATCACCATTTCTGTGGTACTTCTGCCCAAACTGCAGAACCAAAATTGCTTGAGGAAATACCACACAAGTCTGATACAGGAACACTACTAAATAACTGGTTCGAACTCTTCAAAAATGTTAAAGTCAAAACATACAAAGGAAGTTGAGAAACTGTTCCCATTTAAAGGAGATATGACAACTAAATGTAATGTGCTATCCTGCACTGGTCTAGGAGTAGAGGATGTCATAATGATGTTATTGAGACAATTGACGATTTTAAAAAGAGACTACGGATTAGATAATGCTGTATCACTATTAAATTTTATGATTTTTATAATTGTACTGTAATTATTTAGAAGCATGGCTTGTCCTTAAGATATATACACTGAAGAATTAGGAGTAAAGATAGCTAACATCCATCTTGCCTTCAAATAGTTCAGGGGAAAAAATGCACACTTCAGTGTATGTGTGTGTGTGTGTGTGTGTGTGTGTGTGTGTGTAGAGGGAAGAAAGGAGAAGGAAGGACTAAGGATAGAAAAACAAATGGGGGAAAATAAAAACAACGGGTGAATCTGGGTAAAAAGCTATTCTTGCAACTTTTCTGTAAGTTTGAAATTATACTTTAATAAAAAGTTACAAAAAGAAAAATACACAAATATCAGAGAGACCTACAAAACCCTGTCACCTTCGAGTATTTATTTTCAAAATTCTATGGTTTTTTTTAAAGGCATTTTTAAACTTTTGATGTACTTCTCCAACAAAAATTTTAAAATTCTCTGATAATAAAACTGCATTGCTCAACATTAAACTCTCTGAGTCCCAAGCCATCCATCTGTTTATATCTCTGAGCTAATTAGGCCTGAAGACAAGTGTTTGAGTTGAGACACAACTGTGGGATCAGTGATTCTAGACTCTGAAGGCTTTGCCAGACATGTGGGGAAGAAAGAAGCAGTAAGGGGCAAAACTGAGTTTCTCAGATACGTGGCTCACTCCCTCATCATTAATTAATTATCAAACCTGCCAACCTGCTCAACAGACGCTCTGCTGAATAGTGCAGGACAACAGCGTCACGCAATGAAGCAAGTTCTCCCCACCAGATGTTTTTTCTTCCTCACACATCTGCTTTGAACTTCAAAAATCTTGAAGTCCAGAGCAAGGTCTGGGATATTCTAAATTGCCTAACAGAGCAAAGGCATTCAAGTCTTACTGAATTTCCTTAAAGTAGTGACAAAGCAATTGTATTTAAATACAAAGTTGAGGCATTTCTAAAATTGTGATTTCTCCTTATGCCCCAAATGTTAAGGTGGCTCATGAATTAGCCATGGGACAAAAAGTACATGGAAATATGGTTGATCTAATTATGAAAGTAAAGGATAAGAACATTACACTTTATTTTTTTTTTAAGATTCTATTTATTTATTCATGAGAGATGTAGAGGAGAGGCAGAGACACAGGCAGAGGGAGAAGCAGGCTCCATGCAGGGAGCCCGACATGGGACTCGACCCTGGGTCTCCAGGATCCTGCTCTGGGCTGAAGGCAGCACTAAACTTCTGAGCCACCGGGGCTGCCCTACACTTTATTTTTTAAGACACAAGTGTGCTTATTTTAAATACATTACTCTCCCTAAAGATGTAGCCTCCTTTAAGGAAATGTAATATACAAAAAATTTAAAATTATGAAACAGGATAAATTGGGTACACTGACTTCATTAAATAATTGTTTTGGGGCTCCCTGGGTGGCTCAGCGGTTTAGCGCCTGCCTTTGGCCCAGGGCACAATCCTGGAGTCCCGGGATCGAGTCCCACGTCGGGCTCCCGGCGTGGAGCCTGCTTCTCCCTGCCTCTCTCTCTCTCTCTCTCTCTGTGTGTCTATCATAAATAAATAAATCTTTCTAAAAAAAATAATTGTTTTTATATTGAAGGGTTTCTACACATAGTTTAGGAGTTCTTAAAAGTAACTGTCTAGAAATTCAGTTGCTTTTTTTTTAAGAAATCAGTTTTCATTTACTCTTTTCACAAACATTTATCATCAAAAATATATTTTTGCAATGTGCATTGTATTGACATACTATTTTTAATACCTACAATTCAAATATGTATGTATGAGTTACTGGTTCAGACTAATACAAAAAATCAACAGAAATCGCTTATGATTTAAATTATAGAATGCTTTTGGAAATAAGTCCTATTTATCGAAGTGTATGTCTTCAGTCAATTTAACAAAATATTTCTTGGTCAAGGCATTTAGGAAAGCAGGAGACAGAGAGGAACTAACATTGAGAATCCATCATATGCCAGGCACTGTCTTTTGTAATAGAACTCAGTAAAGCCTGGATGGGAAACCTGAGGCTAAGAGTAGGTAAGTAAAATGGCTTAGTTTATTTTGGTAAGTCCACAAACTACAATTCAAACTGGACTTTTAGATTCCAAAACCTGGTGACCCTCCATTGTTCTACTGCTTTGAAATTTATACAGCTTGGAACGAACAATTTATAATCAGTGTTATAAATTGAGAGGATTAAATTCGTTAAAAACAACAAAGAACCAACAAAATATCAAACACAATACAATTCTTAAATATCTCTTAAGAAAAGCTGTTATTTTTATTATTTTCTTAGAATTTCTTTTAATTTTCATTTAAATTTTAGTTAGTTAATATACAGTACAATATTGGTTTCTGGAGTAGAATTTAGTGATTCATCACTTACATACGATACCCAGTGCTCATCACAAGTATCCTCTTTAATACCCATCATGCATCTAGCCCATCCCCCATCCACCTCCTTCACTGACCCTCAGTTTATTCTCTATCCTCAGTCTTTTATGGTTTGTTTCCCTATCTCCTATTTCCCCCCCTTCCCATATGTTCATCTGTTTTGTTTCTTAAATTCCACATGAGTGGAATTATATGGTATTTGTCTTCTTTGAATGACTTATTTCGCTTAGTATAATACAGTCTAATTCCATCCACCTTATTGCAAAAGACAAGATTTCTTTTTTGATGGCTGAGTAATATTCCACTGTATTTATATACCACTTTTTCTTTATCCATTCATCAGTTGATGGATATTAGGGCTCTCTCCATAGTTTGGCTACTGTTTATAATGCTGCTATAAACATCGGGATACATGTACTGCTTCATATCTGTATTTTTGTATCCTTTGGGTAAATACCTTAGTAATGCAATTGCTAGATTGTAAGGTAGTTCTATTTTTAATTTTTTGAGGAACCTCCATACCGTTCTCCAGAGTGATTACGCTGGTTTGCATTCCCACCAACAATGTAAGCGGGTTACCCCTTCTCCCCATTCTTGCCAACATTTGTTTCGGTGTTGTTGATTTTTGCCATTCTGACAGGTGTGAGGTGGTATCTTATTGTGGTTTTGATTTGTATTTCCCTGATGATTACTGATACTGAGCATTTTTTCATGTATCTGTTAGCCATCTGGATGTCGTCTTTGGCAAAGTGTCTATTCATGTCTTCTGATCATTTCTTAACTGGGTTATTTGTTCTTTGGGTGTTGAATTTGCTAAGTTCTTTATAGATTTTGGATACTAACCATTAAAACTAACAAAACCCAAAGGTCACCAAAGACAAAATCAATACATTTGACTAGATTAAAAATGTTTATGGTATTTTCTTTTGCCATATGGGGAAAAAAGTCAAGAGATAAATGACACACTAGGGAAAATATCTGCATAAAAAATGCTTAGAAAAAGGACTAATTTTCTTCATATATAAAGATCTGCCACAAATCAATGAGAAAAAGACATAAGGAAAAAGTGAAAACTAAAAGGAATATAATTGACTCTGAAACATGAAAAGATGTTCTACATTTCTTCATACTAGAAGAAATACAAAATAAAACCACAAAATACCATTATTCAACTATCAGGTTATCAGATATCAAAAGTTTGAAACAACGTTATGTTAACTGGGGGTGGATAAAAAAAAAGCACGCTCATTTACCAATTATGGAGGCACGACCATTTGAAAATAGTTCCTTGTAATTTGTGGTATTTATGCTCCATTTGGTTACTACGAACACTGAATTAGTAAATACTGAGGAATTGCTCATAAGGGAGATTCACGGAAAGGTTCCTATAAGCCTCTGGTTACAACATTTTCAAACAATAAGTAACCTTATTTTATATGTTTCTGTATAAGACATCTTATTTAATATATTTTTCTTCTAAATAATTAGATACATAATCTTTCTTTATAACACAGCGGTAGCAAAGAAGAGTTTAACATTTTCCTGACCCTGGATAACCTGCTCATGAACTTCTTTGCTTTTCAGTCTCACAATAATTCCATCCCTGATGCTCTGTTTATTGGTCATTATTTCATGAATCCACAAATTTAGCTACTTTTCCAGCTTTTCCACGACTTTATCATGAACCACATGTTACTTTAGCAGTTTCTGGAGGAGCATCACAAACAATTTGATGAATTTCCTCTTCCATTTTCTGGATGTATGACATTGATTCATTAACTTTGAACTCATGGTCAACAGCATTAGTTTTATATATTCTTTATACGTTTTGGATATTAACCCTTTACTGAATATGTCATTTGAAAGTATCTTCTCCCATTCTGCATGCTCTCTTTTAGTTTCCCTGATTGTTTCCTTACTATGCAAAGCTTTTTATTTTGATGTAGTCTCAATAGTTTTTTTTTTTTTTTTTTTTTTTTTGCTTTTATTTCCCTTCTCTCAAGAGACATGTCAAAGAAGTTACTGCCTGTGTTCTCTTCTAGGATTTTTATGGTTTAAGGTCTCATATTTAGGTCTTTAATCAATTTTGAATTTATTTTTTTGTGTTTGGTGTAAGAAAGCGGTCCAGTTGCATTCTCTTGCAAGTTGCTGTCCAGTTTTCCCAACACCATTTGTTGAAGAGACTGTCTTTTTCCCATTAAATATTCTCTCCTGCTTTGTGGAAAATTGACCATATAGTTATGGGCTCATTTCTGGATTTTCTATTCTCTTCCAATGATCTAAGTATCTATTTTTGTGCCAGTCCCATACTGCCTTGATCACTACAGCTTTGTAGTAGAACTTCAAATCTGGAATTGTGATACCTCCAGCTTAGTTTTTCTTTTTCAAGACTGTTTTGGCTATTTGGAGTCTTCTGTAGTGCCATACAAATTTTAAAATTGTTTGTTCTAGTCCTTTGAAAAATTCTGTTGATAAGGATTGCATTAAATCTATAGATTACTTTGGGTAGTATGTATATTTTAACAATATTTGTTCTTCCAATCCATAAGCATGGAATGTCTTTCCATTTCTATGTGTCTTTAGTTTCTTTCATCAGTGTTTTATAGTTTTCAGAGTACAGGTCTTCCAACTCCTTGGTTAATTTATTCCTGGGTATTTTATTATTTTTTGTACAATTGTAAATGAAATTGCTTTCTTAATGTCTCCTATTGCTTCATTATTATGTATAGGAATGCAACAGATTTCTGTATAATTATTTTGTATCCTGTGACCTTACTGAATTCATCTGTTAGTTTTAGTAGTTTTTTGGTGGAATTTTTAGGGTTTTCTGTATATACTATCATGTCATCTAGAAATAGTCAGTTTTGCTTCTTCCTTACCATTCTGGATGCCTTTTATTCCATCCTTTTGTCTGATTGCTGTGGCTAGGACTTCTAGTATTGTGTGAATAAATGCAGTGAGAATGGATATCCTTGTCTTATTCTTTATCTTAGGGAAAAAGCTTTCAGTTTTTCACAATTGATATGATGTTAGCTGTAGGTTTTCATAAATGGCCTTTATTATGTTGAGGTATGTTCCCTCTAAACCTATTTTGTTGGGTTTTTATCATGAATGGATGTTGTACTTTGTCAAATGCTTTGCCTGCATCTATTCAAATGATCATATGGTTTTTATTCTTTCTCTTATTGATGTGATTAATCATATTGATTTGCAAATATTGAACCATGTTTGCATCCTGGGAATAACACTTGATTGTGGTGATTTTTTTTAAATTATTGCTGGATTCGGCTTGCTAGTATTTAAATGAGGATTTTCACATCTATGTTCATCAGAGATATTGGTCTGTTGTTCTCTTGTAGTGCTTTATCTTTATGTTTTTGTATCAGGTAACATAGGCCTCATAGATGAACTTGGAAGTTTTCCTTCCTTTTCTATTTTTTTGGAATAATTTGAGAAGAATAGGTATTAATGCTTCTTTAAACGTTTAGTAGAATTCACCTGTGAAGCCATCTGGACCTGGACCTGGATCTTTGTTTACTGATTGATTGATTGATTGATTACTGATTCAACTGAATATACCGATTCAATTTCATTGCTGATAATTGATGTGTTCAAATTTTCTATTTCTTCCTGATTCAGTGTTGGTAATTCATATGTTTCCAGGAATTTATCCATTTCTTCTAGGTTGTCTAATTTGTTCCCATATAATTTTTCATAATGTTCTCTTGTAATCCTTTTTATTTCTGTGGTGTCATTTATTTCTCCTCTTTCGTTTCTGATTTTGAGTCCTCTCTCTCCATCTTTTTTTTTTTTTCGTTTTTGTTTTTGTTTTTAAAGTGGGCTCCAGGAACACCTGGGTGGCTCAATGGTTAAGTGTCTGCCTTTGGCTCAGGGCATGACCCCCAGTCTGGGGATAAGTCCTGCATCAGGCTCCCTGCAAGGACCCTGTTTCTCCCTCTATGTCTCTGCCTCTCATGAATAAATAAATAAAATCTTAAAAAATAAATAAACAAACTAGGCTCCATACCCAGCATGGAGTTCAGTGCAGGGCTTGAACTCATGACTCTGAGATCAAGACCTAAGCTAAGATCAAGAGTCAGATGCTCAACCAACTAAGCCACCCTGGCACCCTCTCCCTCTTTTCTGATTAATCTGGCTAATGATTTATCAATTTTGTTGATCTTTTCAAAGAACCAGCTCCTACTTTCATTGATCTGTTCTATTGTTGTTGCTGTTGTTTTTAGTTTATATTTCACTTATTTCTGCTCTAATATTTATTATTTATTTCCTCCTATGGGCTTCGGGTTTCATCGGTTCTTCTTTTTCTAGCTCCTCTAGGTGTAAGGTTAGGTTGTTTATTTAAGATTTTTCTTGCTTCTTGAGGTAGATCGGTATTGCTATAACCTTCCTTCTTAAAACAGCTTTTGCTGCATTGCAAACATTTGGACTATTGTATTTTCATTTTCATATATCTCCATGTAATTTTTTTATTTCTTCTTTGATTTCTTGAGTGACCCATTCATTGTTTACTAGCATGTTATTTAACCTCCATGTTTTTGTTCTCTTTCTAGATTTTTTTTCTTATGGTTGATTTCTAGTTTCACAGCATTCTAGGCAGAAGAAATGAATGGAATGAATTCAATCTCTTTGAATATGTTGAGAATTGTTTTGTGGGCTAATATATGATATATTCTGGAGAATGTGCACTTGAAAAGAATGTGTACTCTGCTGTTTTAGGATGGAGTATTCTGAGTATATTGGTTAAATCCACCTGGTCCAATGTGTCATTCAAAGCCACTGTTTCCTTATTGATTTTCTGTTTGGATGATGTTCTGTTTGGACAAATGTCCACTGAAGTAAGTGGGGTGCTAAAGTCCTCTATTAGTATTATATTATTACTGATTAGTTCCTTTATGTTTATTATTTTAACTGCTTTAGGTATTTGGGTGTTCCCGTGTGGTGGCATAAATATTTATAATTGTTCTATCTTCCTGCTGGTTTCTCCCCTTAATGATTATAGAGTATCTTTCTTTGTCTCTTATTACAGTTTTGTTTTAAAGTCTATTTTGGCGTATGGGACACCTGGGTGGCTCAGCGGTTGAGTGTCTGCCTTTGGCTCAGGGCGTGATCCCAGGATCTTGGATCAAGTCCCACATCAGGCTCCTTGCAGGGAGCCTGCTTCTCCCTCTGCCTATGTCTCTGCCTTTCTCTGTGTGTCTCTCATGAATAAATAGATAAAATCATTTTTAAAAAGTCTATTTTGGCCTAAGGGCACCTGGGTGGCTCAGTTGGTTAAGTGTCTGACTCTTGATTTCAGCTTAGGTCATGATCTTGGGGTCATGGAATTGAGTCTCCCTCTCCCTCTCCCACTGCCTCTCTCCCTCATCAATGCTTTCTTCACAAAAAAAAAGTCTATTTTGTCCTTCTCTATTCATTCACTTTCAATCTATATGAGCCTTTAGGTCTGAAATGGGTCTCTTGTAGACAGTATATAGATGGATCTTGTTTTTATTTTAATCCATTCCATCACCTATGTCTTTTGATTGGAGTGTTTAGTCCATACAAAATGATTACTGTTAGGTATGCATTTATTACCATTTTGCTACTTGTTCTATAGTTGCTTTTGTAACTTTTCTCTGTCCCTTTCTTCTCTTGCTCTCTTCTCTTGCAATTAGTTGGCGTTTTTTAGTGATATACTTGGATTCCTTTGTCTTCTGTTTTTACATACCTATTACTAGTTTTTGTTTTTTGGTTACCTTTTGGTTTATATATAACATCTTCTACATTTTGGAGTCTATATTAAGTTGATGGGCACTTAAGTTTGAACTCATTATTTACTCCTCTCCTTCCCACATTTTAGGTATATGGTTTCATACTTTACATCCTTTTATTTTGTGAGTCCCTTGACTGATTTTTACAGATATACTTATTTTTACCATTTTTATGCTTCGTACTTTTCTTACTCTTGCTTATGGTCTTTCCTTTCAACTCAAAGAGTCCCCTTTAATATTTCTTGTTAAGCTGGCTTAATACTCACGAACTCCTTTAACTTTTGTTTGTCTGGGAAACCATCTCTCCTTCTATTCTGAATGACAGCTTTGCTGAAGAGTATTCTTGGCTGCAGACTGTTTCCTTTCAGCCCTTTGAATATATCATGTTACTCCTTTCTGGCCTGCAAAGTTTCTGTTAAAAATCAGCTGATAGCCTCAATGGAGGTTTCCCTTGTTTCTAACTGCTTTCTTTTCTCTTGCTGCTTTTAAAATTCTCACTTAACACTACTTTTTGCTATCTTAATTACTGTATGTCTTGGTGTGGACCTCCTTGGCTTGATTTTGTTGGGGGGCGGGGGGGGGGGCATCTCTATATGTCCTGGATCTGGATTTCTCCTTCCTTCCCCAGATTCAGAAATTTTCAGCTATTATTTCTTCAAATAAATTTTCTGTCCTCTCTTCTTTCTCTTCTCCTTCTGGGATCCCAATAACATGAATGTTATTAGACTTGATGGTGTTATTGAGTTGTTTGGGGGCCTTTTTAAACAGTGAAGCCATCAGTAAAAGCACAAAAATATGAAAAATGTGGCATCAAACAGGCTACAAAAAGGACACTTCTTTACAGTTATGAAAGCTGAGACATGAAGGCAGAGCATCACCTTGTTCACCTCAGCTGAGAATGTGCATGTCAGGTGACTCAAATTTTTCATCACTCTGCATGTGCCTAAAAATGACTGTGAAAGTGCTGGGAGTCCTAATTTTGAAATTACAAATAAGTTTCAGCAAATAGGAAAATTAGTAAATTTGAAATCTGTAAATAATGAAAACAGACTATAGTTACTAAAATGACATACTCTTTGATCTAGTAATTCTACTTCTGGGTAATTACAGATATGCTTTTATATATATGAAATGACATATTTACAAAGATATTCATTGAAGTAGTTTTAATTAGGAAGAAACTGGAAATAGTTAAGTTGCCTATTGGTGGGAGTATACTATATACCATAGTATATAAATAACGATGGTACTCTAGACAGTCGAATACTATGCAACAATTAAAAACAAAGGAAGAAGCTCTACTTGGTAGATATGGAACCACCTACACTGAATATTTTTCAAACTTTCTGACCATGAACCACAATATAACCAAACAAAATTTAAAAGTCTCACACATTGTCACTTAGTAAACATATTTCTATATAAGTGAAATTTCACAAAATAAAACCTACCCTTGGGCAGCCAGGCTGGCTCAGCAGTTTAGTGCCTGCCTTCAGCCCAGGGCGTGATCCTGGAGACCCAGGACTGAGTCCTACATCAGGCTCCCTGCATGGAGCCTGCTTCTCCCTCTGCCTGTGTCTCTGCCTCTCTCTCTGTGTCTCTCATGAATAAATAAATAAAATCTCAAATAAATAAACAAACAAACAAACAAACCTACCCTTTTACTTACCATGCATTAGTTTATACTATTGGATTGTTTATATTCTATCCACTGTATTTAAAGGATTCTGCACATGACTCACTAAATTGACGTTAGACCTCATTAATACAACATGCTTCCGTTTGAAAAAATACTGATTTACAAGATACATAGTTTATCTAACATAAAAGGCAAGGTAGAAGGGCACCATGGATGAATACATTTATAAATACACAGTATCTCTCAGGAAAAATATTTTAGGAACTGGCAACAGTAGTTGCGCTACTATAAAGAGAACTGGTTGGTTAAGGGAGTTTAATGGAGAACAACCTATTTTTCACCATATATCCTTTCCTGAAACTTCTGAATTTTGTGTTATTTTGGTTTATTTCCTATTTTTTAAAAATGCCCCTAGGAATCTCAATTACCCTTTTAACCTATGTTATCAAGAAGAATTAATTTCTTCCCTATTTAGATTATGACATTCTGAACTTCTGAAATTTGATGTAATGAGATGTTACCATATATTTTTAATTATCCCTCATGAGAATGCTTTATTATGATGTGAAATGATCTAATGCTTTCAAATTGTTTCATGTCTTGTGACTACCTAAAATATACCAGATCTTATAAAGGGCCACAATTTTATTAAGACCCTACATAAATTTACACTGGACACATTTATTTAAGGCAAAGCCCGTTGTGTTTAAAGATCAATTAAAACAAACAAAAAAAATTATTCCCATTACAAATTTAAAAATTCTAAAACCACTATGAGTTTTTAAAAATGAGTAGAAAACATTTGTTGTCTCAAGGGCAGTTTATCTCACAAACTTTTATAACTGTCTAATTAAATCCTAAATTATACTTAAAACCTGGCAAACGATAGTACAAAATTAGCTCAAATATAGTTACACAAAGGCAAAAAAAAAAAATGAGTAGCATTTCTTATCATGAGTGACATCTAAGTCTATAATTGATTTCTTGATTTTAGGGATTAAATTTGAAATTGTTTCATACATCTAAAATGGAAATTTACATTAAGAGTATTAAGATATGATCCTAATAATAATACAGCAAACTGGGCAGGTGTTATATCATGATACTGGGATTTTTCCTGTGTGATTATCCCACGTAGAGAATCATGAACTGAAGCAACATATAGGATAAATGAATGGTCTGGAGTGACATGTCTGAGCCTGTGAAAGTGTATGTTTCTTTGGCAGTGGCTGGTGACTGTTTACACCTCAACTACTAATTTGAAAAGCCTGTGTTTTAGAAAGCCAAAGCCCAATGGGCACCTGCATGGCTCAGTCAATTGAGCATTCAACTCTGGTTTCAGCTCAGGTTATGATCCCCAGGTCTTGGGATCTAGGCAAGCATTGAGCTCTGCACTCAGTGGGGAGTCTACTCAAGATTCTCTCTTCCTCTTCCCCCTCCTCCCCATTCACTCTGTCTCTAAAATAAATAGATTTTTTTTTTTTTAAAAGAAAGAATGAAAGCCAAAGCCCAGGTACTGTGGAGCTACTGAAAATGACCAGACTATTAAAAGATCTCTATCAGAAAACTTTAAGAACACACAAAGCCATGCTAAAATAGATTCCTAAACATGTGAAAGATAGTCATAGAGATTTGGTAAGTTTCTCTATCAAGTGACTTCACAACACATCATATCACATAAATGTGATGTGGAAAAAAGCCATCAATACCAACTCTGTTCCAGTGCCAGAGAATGGCTTACATAAGATGTGTTGTGCTATGCTCCTCAAGAAAGACATGTTAGAGGTCCCTGGATGGCTCAGTCCTTTGAGCATACAATTTTGTTCCTGGCTCAGGTCGTGATCTCAGGGTTGTAAGATCGAGCCCCACATCAGGCTCCACACTCAGTACTAAGTCTGCTTGTCTCTCTCCCTGTGCTCCTCCTCCTGCTCTCTCTTGCTGTCTCTCAAATAAACAAAATCTTCAAAAAAAAAAAAATCACAGGCTAATGGTATTACAGGCACATCGAAATGGATTTGCACATAATCTTAGAGGCTAGCCTTTGTGGAAAGTTGCATTTAATACATTAAATGCATTAAATAAATTTACCTACAAGTATAATGCTCAAGAGTGGTTCTACTTTTTAGTCTTGGTGTCCTTCCACTATATAAGATAGCCTTCAGCCCCTACGCAAGGCTTTGGCTCCTGGTGACATTTAAATCACCATCTTCACCAGTTAATATTAGAGCTACAAAATTTCTTTACTAGGGTTGCAAGCAAGTTTTCTCTACCAAGTGGATTCTCTTCTCTAACCAGAGAAGCTCTCAGCCACCCCTTAAAAAAAAAAATTGTTGTTCTCCAATTGTTGTTAACAACCCCCAGCTGCACTGGCTCCTGCACCCATTTAAATCCCCTCTGCCTGGCTTCACATCCAGACTTTCTTGCAAGGAAAACAGAACTTTAAAATCAGAACCATCTTGGGCTGGGCAGTTGCCAAGTCAGCTGCTGCTCCTTAGAATTAGGTGGAATGACTTACCCTTGGACGTTTTGCACAGTGCTTTAAGTTACATCTTACTAAATAAAGATAAGCTCATTTTTAAAAAAAGATGTTATTTATTCATTTGAGACAGACAGAGAGAGAGAGCATGTGCAGGAGGAGAGGAAGGGAGAGAAGAAGCAGACTCCCCACTGAGCGGGGAGCCAGACATGGGACTCGATCCCAGGGCCTGGAGATCACAACCTGAGCCAAAGGCAGACATTCAACCATCTGAGCCACCCGGGCACCCCGATAAGCTCATTTTTAAAATGGGAAGAATGAGGAATTGTAAATAGAAGAGCCACCTCTTATCTCTGTAGTTTTCCCCTGTGGTTAAGTTCTTTATAACCGAGAATGGAGTTTATACAGGGATGCTTTACTGTCCTAACACAGAATCCTTAGGATTCACATCTCGTATGTTCTACTGTGGCCATGAAGTAGCTCTGAGTTGGTTCACCTCTTTGAAAAACTTTCACCACTAAACTGTTTCAGAAGGGATGGAGTTATAGAATCCCAGTTATACTTAGTTATACTAAGCCAAGAAAATAACTATTTTCTCTTTCCAAGGCTCGCTCTGATTTGTTCAAGACTAAAGGATGCTGACTGAAAAGGGAGAGAGGGATGTGGGTCAAATAGTAATTCAGTTCTCTTCCTTTTTTATCTTTTGTTTATTTATTTGTAGATTTATTTATTTGAGAGAGTGTGTGCATGAGCAGGGGGAAGGGACAGAGGGAGAGAGAGAATCTCAAGCAGACTCCCCACTGGCAGACCAGTGTGGGGCTCGATCCCATGACCCGAGCCAAAATCAAGAGTCGGATGCTTAACCGACTGAGCCACTCAGGCACCCTTTTTTATCATTTTATTGTATTAGAAACCACTGGAAATAGGGGCCACTGGCTGGAACATGAAAGTTCTCTGCTGAACAGAAAAGCATTCAGTGAAACAAATTTTTATTGAAACATGATTTCATTCATTCAACAAATATTTTTTTAGGATTTATTTCATGCTAAAATGATCTCTATTACCCTTTGAGCAGATGAAAATTGACTATAAAATTTGTCAAAATGTTTTTCTGAGAGTTTTAGGAGAACCACAGTAATAGGAATTACATAATCACTAGAATTCAACCCATAAATCTTTGTATTCTTTATATCAAATGGAAAATTTTGTGGCCCAAATAAAAATACTACATAGTTAGATTATAGCTAGAACTAATACTTCTTACAATGGACAAAAAAATTACAGATAAACATCTATTTCTAATTTTTAAAAAGTACATTAGTAATATTTAAGGGTAAAAAAAGTTCTTTTATAAAGCAAACAAAGCAAATTATACCATTTGTAATCAACATCTTTTTGTTTTAAAAAACAACTAATTGGGCAGCCCGGGTGGCTCAGCGGTTTAGTGCTGCCTTAAGCCCAGGCCGAGATCCTGGAGACCCGGGATTGAGTCCCACGTCAGGCTCCCTGCATGGAGCCTGCTTCTCCCTCTGCCTGTGTCTCTGCGCCTCTCTGTGTGTGTGTGTCTCTCATGAATAAATAAATAAAATCTTAAAAAAAAATAAAAAAACAATTGTGAAAAATATAAATCTCAGAACACTACCTCAATAGATTAATGCAACCTGTTGTTGAAAAGTTTAAATATCGCATCTGCCTATTTACCTTGCATTTAAGAATAACTACTTAATTTGCTTCTTTCCATCTGATACTTAAATAAGAACCAAAATGCCAGCCTCTATTTTAAGGCTACAGTAAAGATGTAACAATTCCAAAGCATTGCTGAGACACTAAAAAAATATGCTTCTCCCCATCTCCCCGGGTGTTGTATGGAATGCTGTACACCTGAAACTAATATTATATTGTATGCTAACTAATTGGATCTTAAATAAAAATTTAAAAAGAAATGTTTCCAACCGTGACACTAGATGCTCTTATAGAACAAAGTTATTAACATCAGATAAACATCCATCAGTATCTCTTTTCCCACTACCAGCCTAATAGCTAATTTGCTCTCTCTCTGAGAGTTATTTTTATGATCACGTGAGCCCAACAGAATGCCTAGTCATAAGTGCTCATAGCGGCATGTGCCATGAAATGGAAATCAGTGATACTGCTGGGGCCCCCAGAATGAAGCTCCTTTGAAGTGCATGTGTTTATGTGTGCTTGCCAAATTTTTAATGTCAGTAAAACCAAAAGGCGGTTTGGAATTTTAACTTACAGTAAAATGACCTTTTATCTTTTTAATGTTCCAGAAAACATCAACTCAATCTAACATTTTTTTTAACTATAGCATGTTTTGGTAACCGTGACAAGAAGAGCACTTGATAAAGAACTTTGCCTGTTCTATAAAAGGTGGGAGGGAATGCCACCTTTAATTTTAACTGGCAAGTGAAAAATAGTTTAGTTTGATAGATGTAAGTCTAAAATGATAGAATGATTATTCTTTCAAGTAATTATGTAAGAAACTGCAAAAATTCTCACAGAAGAAATCATATAACATACTATTTACATAAAGTCAGGCCCACATGGGGGCTTCAAAGATATGGATAATGGGCAATTTCTTAAGCTGGGTGGCAGGTCCACAGGTGTTCATTTTATTATTATTCTTTATAACTTACAAATTTATTACATTCTTTTAAAAATATATGAAACATTTCATAGTTAAGATGAAAAACAGGGAAAAAAGAGGTAGCTGGACAATTAGAAGCAAGATCATGTACAACACTTAATTATCAGCATAATGAACATATTCCTGGATAGTAAGGAACCTGGAGTTATTCTCTGAGTAAGGTGAGGGTAACTTAATGGAGGAGTAACAATTACCAGATGTGTTCATCAGATGATCAGGCTCTGGCTGGACTATGCACCTCAAATCTTTTTAGGATGAAGGACCCCCAACAGTGGCACAGAGGCCACTGGCTAAACACAGCTTTTTTGCCCCTAAGAGCCCTTATGCTCCCTATTCTGAATTGCTTAAGATTTTCCTTAAATTTATGGAGTCTGTTTCTCATTGATCCCCATACTCACTGCTTCTCAGTAACCATCCTAAGGCAGGGACCCTGAACTTCATTCACAAGGTCTGTCAGGCTCCCAACAGCACTGCAAGGGCAAGTTGTAAGGAGAGAAATGCACCCATATATATAGTAAGATTGGCTGCTTAGGCCATACATTTGCATATATTCTAATTACTTGTTTCCAATTGCAAGTTTAAAACAGAAAAAGATTCATTTTTTTCCCCCACTGGGAGGTTTGATGTGCCTTTGTTTACACAATTATTAACCATATTATGTATTATATACAGCAGCCTCAATAAAGCACTTCTGTACAGGCCTGGAAAGCGTATGTAATTGTACTTTAGCAGGTAAAATATATATTGGGGTTTTTTTTCCCTCTAAAAGCAGAGAGAAAATTAATTCTTTTCAGCTGTTTCACTCCAGAGAGAAGCATTTGCTTTGTGTTAAAGCAGTGATTTGTAGGCTGGGCTTTGCCAGCATCTCATGATCTGAGGAGTGGGAGGTGGAGGGATGGGTGTTGCAAACACATTCACATCCAAACTGTCCTTTTTACAAGGCTGTTTGCAGAGGCTATCTTCTGCAATTCATTTCAACTGTCTCCAAATCTTCTTGTTCCCGGACACTCATCATTATCCAACATTTCCGAGCCATACTGATTTGTGGTTTTATTTTGTTTCTGTTTTTTCAGAGCTTATAAGGATACTTTTTGTGACATTTCATTTTTCTGGAAGAGTATCAATTTAAAATTTCTGCTAAATAATCAATAACAAAATTCCATTTGACACTTAATTCACTCACCTAATAACTAATGGAGCCTATTATGGAGGTTGGTACAAGAACAATAATTGCCCTCAGAGACTCCTTACTCTGGGAAACGAAAAAGGGGTGGTGGAAAGGGAGGTGGGCAGGGGGGGGGATGGGGTGACCAGGTGACAGGCACTGAGGGGGGCACTTGACGGGATGAGCATTGGGTGTTATGCTATATGTTGGCAAATCGAACTCCAATAAAAAAATATACAAAAAAAAGAAAGAAAGGTATTTCCTTTCTGATCAAACTTTTCATTACAAAAAAAAAAAAAAAAAAATACTTGCCCTCAAATGGTTCACAATCCATTGGTCCACACCAATCCAATGGTGGTGTGATTCTCAGCGGCAGTGGAATTCTGATATTTGGAAAGATACTTTAAACCCCTGGATCCGTCATGTGAGTCACTGGGTCTCAAAGATCTGTGATCTATTCCAGTCAAATAATTGGGCTCAGAAAAAAGCTTAAGAGGTGCTGGCCTAGAGGGAAGGACAGACACTTTAACACATGTCTAGGATGTGTCATGGCAAGTGTTACAAGGGATGCCAATTGCATGTTGCCAAAAAAAAGCACAAGGAAGGAACAAATCACCTGGGGAAAGGGTTTCCAAAGGATCCCATTAAGATTCATATCTGTCCTGGGTCTTTAAAGAAGGAATATAATTGGCCCAAGGCATTCCAAGAACAGGTAAAAGCATGTGAAAGTTACTGGGGGGAGGAGACAGGACCCTCTGGATGAAGACCAAGAAATTTTGAGTGGCCAGAACTGGGGGTGTTGAGGCTGTGCAGAGGAAAAGGACTAACTGGAAATGACAATGAAAGCATGTTCTGGTGTTAGATCTGGGGAGGACTTTCCCATCGAGTCAAGTAGTTCCCATCTATCTTCTAGGGAAATGACCAGCAGAGGCAGGAGTATGTATGCATCCTCAAGAGAAAAAATGAAAACAGGGAGTGACAGTAAGAGATCTAGATTTTGTCTTCAACACACAGAGAAAGTTATTTGACATTTAGCTTAGACATATAGTAAACGAATTACATATACTTATGTGGCCCTTCTTTTGACCACTATCCCTCTGATCTTGGGATTGGTCTCTCTAAGTCACAATTAGGTCAGGTTCTCATTTTTGCCCTTTCTGCTTCAGTGCGGGCTGCTTCTCTCCTGACTGCCCATTTCTGAGCCCACATTTAGGTTCTCTGGGCTAGCTACAGATGTGTTATTGCAAGAAAAGTCTGGTGACTGTATGGAGGTGGGAGAAGAATAGAGGTAAGGCAGCTAATAAGATGCTCTAGAAAAGAGTGACTAGGGATTGCAAAGTAGGAGGGCACTGATCTCATTTGTCTCATAGGATTCCAAAGAAAAAAACCAGAATCCACTTATGCAATCTGATAGTCTCAGCTGCCTTAAGATGCAAGAGAGCACCTTGATTTGTTATTGTAGCTCTTTAGACAAACTAGAGGCCCATTCAGCAGTGAGAGGATTTAAAAGGTTTGTTAGCCAATTACTTTGGCATAAATTACCCCAAAAGGTAGTGGTTTAAAACTATCTGTTTCTGTGGGTGAGGAATTCAGGAGTAGCTTTGTTGGATGATTCTTGTTCATAGACCTATACTCTCCCTAATGAGATACAGCCAAGAAATCTACGTAAGGCTACAGTCATCTGAAAGTTCATTCAGAACTAAGGCTATTGGCAAGAAGCCCTAGTACCTTGCTGCGTATTGGAAGGCGGTCACAGTTTTTCGCCATGTGGACCTCTCCATAGTGCTGCCTCACTGTCCATACAACATGGCAGCTGGTCTTTCTGAGAGTAAGAAAGCAAGACCTTTTTTGATCTAGCCTCAGAAGTCACACACATAAGAAATGCTTGGTTTTCTAATTTACAGACTCAACTTGTACTACAGCAATTCACAAGAATCATACAATACACATCAGGCACCACCCATGCCTTCTGTAAGAAAAATTTATACAAAGGGTCAAACTATCACAGTTCCTAGGGATGATCTATAACACTTATATTTAAAAAAATGCTTAGGGAAGAATGGATAAATACACAGCAGTGTATCTGTATAATGGAATACCACACAGCAATGAAAATGAATGACTGCCACATGTAACATGGTTAAATCTAACAGGCTTCACACTGGCTGAACATACCAGATACATATAATACATATTCTATGATTCCATTTATATAAAATACAAATCCAAGCGAAACTAATCATGGTGTTAGAAGTCAGCATAGTGGTTCATTTTGGAGAGGTAAAGAATAGAGGTGGTTACCAGGGAGAGTTTGGGGGTTGTAGTAAAGTTCTAGCTCTTATCTGTGTGCTGGTTACTTGGTGGGTTCAGTTTATAATTATTTATCAAGCAGTTGCTATTATAATGTGTATTTTTCTGAATGTATATATAATTAGTTAAAAAGTCAATTAAAAATAACATATAAGGTCCCCTCCTAGCTTATGTGGTACCCTTATGCAAATTTTTAAAAAATGTTCCCTCTGGATGAATGGATGAGAAAAAAGCACCCCAGTGGCACAGGTTCATGCCTTGAGAAATGAAGGACCAGCTGGTTTTAACCCCAGTGGTACACATGGCTAGACACAAAACCACACATCTGGATGGACATCTGCAAATCTGAAAAACACTCACTTGACCCTTCTTCACCACAGCTTTCTGAGGAAGGCAGGACGGATACCCTTATTTTATAGAAAAGAACATGGCATGGAACAGTACAACAGAGGCACAAAGGCGTCATAGCTAATGAGCGATGGAACCAGAACAGACTCCTGACCAGCACCTCTTCACAGGGTTCTGATTCCATGTGGGGAGGGGGAATAGGAAGAAGCTTCTTTCTGTTGGTTATCATGAATGTTGTTATGGGTCAACTCAAATGCTTTGTGGAATACGGCAAGGAACACGGTCTGATGTTCTTAATATTGGGCTAATATTAGTAAATGTTCTAATATTAGTAAAGGTCCTAGGCTATAAGCCCATTTGAAAAATATGTTTTAAGTATCCACTTAAAAATGAATATTCATCTTTTACATGTTTACCTATGTGAAAAGATCAGTAGAACAGACATGTTTAGATAGCAATAGAGCATTTCTGGCCTTCCCATAGATTTACATTATTAACTTAAGAATATAATTATTTCCATGTCTTGAAAAAAAAGGAGAAATACACACATAAGGTATATGTCCAGCTTACCTAGAAGTGTCTGCTTATCTTGGGAGGAGTCAGACTCTGCAGAACATCTGCAAGTTCGGAGAACAATCACTCCTCCAAGCACACCATCCTCACTGGCCAGGAAAGGTGAACCTAGGCAGAAATGGCAAATGGTCATTTTTTTCAGTGAATTCTACTTTTTTCATTTTCAATTTTCATTTGATTACAGGAACAAAAATGTGGCATGAATAAGATCTTGAAAGATGCCCATTTTCTGACAATCACTGTTGTTCGTACCTTGTATAGGCTTGATGGTAAAAGCAGGCTTATGCCTGAACAGGAGCCATTTGGCAAAGACAATCCCAGATGCCGCCAAGAAGACTTGAGTGGGGGGTGGAGTGTGCATTACACTCAGAATGGAATTGGAAACACTACCAGATTAAAGGACGAAAACACAAATACAGGAAAAAATGCTCAGCAAGTCTCTTTGATCAGTTCTTAGGGATCACTTACCAGGCTCTCCCTGCTGTCAGGAGCATGCCACCAAAAGCTTTGATTTACTACCTTAAATTCAATTTTAAACAATAAGCCACAAACTTTATTACAAACATTTAAAAATGATCCTGATGGTTTACACAAATAAGGGTGAAACTGTATTTCTATTATGAGAGTCTGGTGGTTAGAAACAACCAGGCCCCTTTAGGATCCCACACACTGAACCATTGTGAGCATTTCAAGAACACTACATTTTAAAACCCCTCATTTTTTCTCCCCAAGGACATCTTCTTCGAACATCTGGCATAGCAAGTAAGCACGTGGGGAACAAATGCAAAATTAACCCAAGTACTATCAAAGAAAGTAGTAAAAATAAAAACCAACCAAATTGGATTTGAGGAAGCTTCTGGTTAAACTTAGTAGATTAAACACATATATTTATCTCCGCTCCTTCCAAAGGCATGGCCCAATGAGGACAGAGAGAAATGCAAACAAGAAAAAAATTGACCTTTTAGAAAATGAATAGAAAATAGACATTAGTTGGCTCACCTAGTAAGCTGAAAAAAAGCTGAAACCTAAGCTTTCATGGAGGAACAGGGTTGAAATTAGGGGGCAGGGGCACCTATAAGAAATCATCCAGTTTTGTCATGAAACCCAAAAGGAATCAGAAATTGGAAGCTTCACGTTCTCTGAAGGCAGGGATTCAGGGTGGGACTAAAATGAAGATGGTTGGTTTAGAGTATCCAAAAAGACCCTCTACACCAGGTGTCAGTAAGCTATGACTTGTTTGGTTTACAACCTGTTTTTGTAATGTCTAAAACTAAGAGTGTTTATTTTTCAATTTAAAGGGATATATATATATATATATATATATTTTTTTTTTTTTTTTAATGACGAGAAGGAGAATATGTAGTAGAGACCATGATATAGCCCAAAAAGTCTAAAATCTTTACTTTCCAGCCCTTTAAAGAAATAGTTGGCCAACTCCTAATCTAAAGCCTCAGATTTCTGCATGGAGAGAAAGTTACTTCTTCCTAACCCAGGAGATGCCAGGATATTTACTCTCTAGAGAGGATGAACCAGAGGAACTTGAGTCTTGGAGGCATCAGATTTAGTACAAGGCAGGAGAGAGGCTCCACAGTGAATATAGGAAGTGGAAGTCTTAATGCTAAACAGTGAAATAACCAGCTCCTTTACCCACAGGCTCCCAGAATACAAGAAGTCAGGCTGATATCCTCCAAACAAAATATTGGATAATTCCTTTTCAGCCACACAACCAGCTCAAGAATAAAGACCTACCTGAGAGACCCTAAGAAAAATTTGCCTTATGGTAAGGGCTTCTAGATGACAAGTGTGACTCTTTCAGGTTTTCAGTTTAGCTTCTTGGTATTTAACTGTTAAACAGTATAGACAACCTAGGATTACAAGTTGTTTTAGTTAGGCCTCTAGAAAAGACAGAGACCAAAACAAAAAAGCAACACAGAGAACTTATGCAAATGACTGAGCAAAAGAAAAGTAACAGAGAGAGAGAGAGGGAGAGAGGGAGAGAGGGAGAGAGAGAGAGAGAGAAATCAGAACAACAGGCCAGAAGGTCCAATACCTGAATAATAGGAGTTTCAAAACAAGGGACTAGAAGAAATGAAATTTCAAAGAAATAATTCAAAAATAAAAAAGAATTGAAAGGTAAGTGCTTGGACTAAAAGTTTCATCAACCTCCCAGAACAATTCATGAAAAGAAAAAAAAGAGTGCCATGTACATATATCAAAATATTGAAGAAACAGAGAAAAGTCTACAAATTTCTAAGTGGGGAAAAAAAAGTCACCTGGAAAGCAAGGGGATCATAATAGCATCAGGCTTTTTTTTTTTTTAAGATTTTATTTATTTATTCATGAGAGAGAGAAAGAGACACAGGCAGAGGGAGAAACAGGCTCCATTCAGGGAGCCCAGCATGGGACTCAATCCTGGGTCTCCAGGATCATGCCCTGAGCCAAAAGCAGTGCTAAACTGCTGAGTCACCCGGGCTGCCCCCTCCCCTTTTTTTAAGATTTTGTTTATTTATTCATGAGAGACACACACTGGGGGGGGGGGGGCATGAGATTTTTCAATATAACACTGGAAACTAGAATATTAGAAGAAACCTTCAAAATGCTGAAGGAAAATTATTTCCAACCTAGAATTCTATACTAGGCTAAAATGTCAGTCAAGTGTGAAAACAGAATAAAGGTCTACAAAGTCTCAAAGAATTCACTTCCCACATTTTTCTCAGAAAGCTATAGGATGAACATGCCTTGGCAAAGTGAAGGAATAAGACACATAGGAAAAAGAAAATATGATCTGGAAACAGGGATCCAAAATAAGAGAACACAAAAAGATTCCCAGATGGCATGCAGCTTTGCAGGAGGCTTAGAGTGGACAGTCCAAATTGAAGCAGGAAGCCAAAGGAAGCTCAAAGATATATCCAAGGGAAAAAAAGTCAAACTTACAGAATATATGTTGGGTTTGAAATTATTTAGAGGAAATGTTCCAGATTTTGAGGGAAGTTTGACAATCAAGACTGACTGGTATTAAAAAACAAACAAAAAGAAACCTAAACAATAATGATGTAAATATTAACTACAGAAAAAATATGTAGCCCAGTTAGCAACAGCTAGGGTCAAAGATATAAGCTCGCAATACTGATGAGCTTAAATAAATAAATAAATAAATAAATAAATAAATAAATAAATAAATAAAAGTGGTGTGGGGTGGGGGGACATAATACACTGAAAGGAGGAATGGTACATGTAATATGTATAGGTTTGGGACTGGAAATAGAGGGAAATTAAATCCTTGCCTTCCCTGGTATAAATATGAAGATATCTTAATTTGATATACAAATAATATCCAAAATTGAAAGCTGAAGGAATAGTAGTACAAGTGTGTTATGTTGAATTACAGATTTAAGTTTTAAAAGAAATAGTTAATAAGAGTTAAAAGTAACAGCCTTAGGGGAGAGGAAGCTGGGGATTGTAATTGGAACAGGGAACTACTCATTTTCATTTTAAGTCTGGGGTATTTTTTGTCTTTTTAAACCACTTGTTTTGCCGTGCAAAGAAAACACAACACAAATTTAAACTGCGGGAATTGGACTAAATTTTTTAAAGAAGGGGGAAGGAGACGGGAACTTCACAGTCATTGAGAAACTCGTGCATCAGGACTTGGTTCTATGCTTTCATGTTCTATAGTTTAATTTTCAGAACCACCGAAGGGGGTCAGAGCAAATCTCCCAAAATGTGTCATTTTGGCATGTGGTCTGTTTTGACCTGAAGGCAATTGAGACCCTGTGGGCTCAAGAGAAAGTTTTTACCTCACCCTTAACTACCTAGAAGAACAGAAATTGGAGGTCTTTCCCAGAATTAGAATTATCACCAGGGATAAATTTTATCTGAATAACCCCTCTGTATGGCAGGGCAAATATCTAATTATAAACATCTGTTCTTCTTATTGCTTGTGAATTGCTCTCCTCCCCCTTGAAGCCTCAAGCCTTAGCTCAGCATGGCATAAATATCTCATTTTACCTTTCTGTCTTTGAACTCCTCAAGTATAAGTTGAGAAGTATAAGTTGTATGTATGAAATTAAATTTGATTTTCTCTTATAAATCAGTCTCACATCAATTTAATCCTTAAAGCAGCTGGAAGAACCTTTGAAGGATAGAGGAAAATATTTTCTCCCCAACACCACGTACTATGAACTATTTTTATGTTGTAGATGAAGAACCTAAGGTTCAGAGAGGTTCAATGCCTTGCCATAGTCATACTACAGTTGAGCTGAGTATATGGTTTTCCCTCATGTCTCTCTGAGCCCATAATCCTTGCTTGCTTTGCAGCAATGCCTCTCAGGGAACAGGAAACTCCAGATAAGTTCACATTCCAACTGCTGCTAGAAACTTCCACCCCACCAGCACTCAAACTATTGACACCTCTAGAATTGGTCCTTTCCCTACCAAATCCAGGAACTTCTCCTAGGTCCCTAACCACTCATCCAAGCTTAAAACGCTCTAACTCTCCCCTCTTTGATGACTCAACACATGAAACCATGTGAAATTCCAACAGTTTTCCCTATGACTGTACTTGTGCTAGGCTCTGCCCCTTCATTTCCACTGACAAGACCCTCAATGTACTCTCATTGTACTGAAAACATTGCAGTAGGCTCCCTGCTCCAGTCATTCAAATCTGTAAATTAATTAACTCAATAAATATGTACAATGTGCCAGGACTCTTCTAGGCACTGGGGATATAGCAATGAAAAAAAAAAATGAAGTCCTTGCTCACATCTAGTTGGACAGGTTAGGGGATAAGTAAACTTAAAAGTCAATAAAGAACTTCATGAAGTTCTTGATAAGCACTGTGAAGAAAACGAATCCTGGTAAAGGACAGAAGGTGTGACTCAATGCAGGGTCTATTTCACATCAACAATGAGGAAAATTCTCTTGTGTTAAGGAACTAACCATGTAAAGACCTGGGGGAAGAACATTCTAGGCAGATGAACAAGCAAAAGTAGAGACCTTAGGTGAGAAGGAACCTAGGTGTTCAAGAAATATAAGGAGATTAGAATGGTAAGAGCTGAGTGAAGGAGAGGGAAGAGAGGGCAGAACATGAACTCAGAGTGGCAAGGCCAGGTCACTTAGGGTTACAAAAGACCTTGTGGGTACATTAAGGAGTTTGGATTTTACTGCAAGTGTGATAAAAAGATTATGAAATCTTTAACATGACAATGATAGTTTTTGTTTGCACTTGCAAAAGGTTAATCTGTAGTATGGAATGGATTGGTAGGGCAAGCATGGAAGCAGCAAGTCACTAAAGAAGCTGCAGTTGCAGCCCAACTGACAAATAACAGTGGCTTAGGTGAGCCTGCTGGCAGTGGAGACTGTCAGTAGAAAGTGGGTCTGGGATATACTCTGCAAGTAGAACCAAAAGGGCTGTTCGTAGAATGAATATGGGGACATGGGAAACAGAGACATCAAAGTTTACTCTAATAAGAAATATGCACCCCAGCTATGATTACATCATAAACCATTCAAAAACTTTCAATGGCATTCAAGTGTCCACAGAACAATGTCCCAACACCTTAGCCTGGCATAGCCCTCCTCTCTCTTCGAAACCTTATCTCACTATTTATTTTTACACAAAAAATGCTTTAGCCAAATTGAACTTCCTGTATCCCATTTTTTTTCCAAGATTTCATCCTAGGCCCGTTGAACAGTTATGAACTGTTCTTCCTGAGTCCCTTTCTCTCCATGAACTGAATCTATCCTTCTGTGCCTTTTATACAGACACAGCTCTCTACAGTGAGGGTATTTCACCAGTAGAGTGCCTTTAGTGATTAATGAAATGCTCCCACTTATTCACTGCCTTCTCCTGATCTCCAATCTCCTCAACACACTGTACACACACACACACACACACACACACACACACACACTCCCACTAACATCACTGCAATGTGGCATTGAGGATGACAAGACAGGGTGTTAATGCAATGAAAGGTGATGGAGGCCCCAGGGCACCATGAAAGCTACATCAGAACTCCTCACTCTTAGTATGCATCCATTCAATAATTTAATGAAACAATGATTAGAATATATTTGAAGATTTCAAATTTTTCATGGAAAGTACTCAGATTTCATATTATCACTGTAATGTTTAAAAAATACTGACTCAGACAGAAGGCCTTGTTTTGAGTCTCGGGGCAGTAACTATGTCTTTCTACGAAAGACATATTTTTTTAAACATCTATGCTTCAGTTTTTTAGATTATAAATTATGGATATTAAAAGACATCTTTCTGGTTGTTGTAAGGACTGAATTATATATATGAACTCTGCAACCTCTGAAGAGTTATCTAAACATTTGGTGGTAATAACAATGATGGTAGGAAGACACTTCAGCATTTTGCTGGTTCTCAAAAATTGTCATGTTGAACAAGATCTATTACTGTACCTATTTGGTTAACCTTCCACAACAATCAGAACCAGTATTCAACTGATATTCAGTGGTGGTGATAGGGTATCAATTTTCATTCACCCTAATAAAATGTCCCTAACAGATTCTTTAAATATTCAAATGCAAAACTATTATGGAATAAAAGTATAATTATAGATGGTAAGAGAAATAGTTACTGTAATCAAATGTATGTAACCTGAATATTCATTTAAATTATAAACCCATACTGTAAACAAATGAGACATCTACTTACTAAATTTGTGCCATAATTTTTAAGGATGAAGAATTTGAACAAACTTGAAAGGAAAATCATTATAAGTATTAAAGTAGAGAATTTAATAGGAATATTAATCCATATTCTTTTGATTGCTAATACTAGAATCTTAATTAAAATGATCTTCAGTAAAAAGGAGGATTTGCTGGTTCATAAAATCCAATCGTAGGGATATGATGGGTTTTAGTAACAGCTGGAAATAGCTCTCTATGGATAGTAATACCCATCAATAGTTCCAGGCTATATTCCTGACAATTTTCACCACCAGGGACTACCTCTTTTTCAGTTTTAACATTCTCAGGGGGCATCAGTTGGATGTAAGAAAATTAAAAAACTTGACTAGCCTGGCTTTAGTCAGGGATTAAGCCTAGAACAATCAATTGTGACCAAGAGGCTAGTGGAGTGAAGTCATGGATAGACAGACAAATCCACAGAGGTCCAGAAAACACAAATGAATAGAACACTAGGCCACAGAACCAGGAAATAAGGATCCCATATCTGGTGCGGTCTACTTGAAATTAATCAAGCCACTTTATCTCTCTGAACTTTGCTTTCTTGTTTCATCTGAAAAATTGGGAAACTGGACAAATAATCTCTAATATTTCTACCAGTTCTAATAGGTAGGAGTATTTTCAGTTTTAGAGATTTATGTCTACCCACAGCAGCAACCAGCCATTACCTGATGCCAGCAAGACAAAACATTAAAGCTCCTTTTTTTTTATGGTGAAAAAATTTATATTTAGATTTATAGCCAGCTGGACTCAGTTTAGATGATCCCAATTTGTTGGCAACATCCAAAGCATCATAGTCAGGAGCCAGTCGAACATATGCTTTCTTCTCTCCATCAGGCCTGATCAAGGTGTTGACCTTGGCCACATCAATGTCATAGAGCTTCTTCACAGCCTGTTTGATCTGGTGCTTATTGGCCTTGACATCCACAATGAACACAACTGTGTTGTTGTCTTCTATTTTCTTCATGGCTGACTCAGTAGTTAAGGGGAACTTGATGATGGCATAGTGATCAAGCTTGTTTCTCCTGGGGGCGCTCTTTCGAGGATATTTGGGCTGCCTTCCGAGACACAGGGTCTTGGGTCGTTGGAATGCAGGTGACGTGCGGATCTTTTTTTTGTGACTGTGCACGGCTTTCAGCACCGCTTTCTTAGCTTTTAAAGCCTTTGCTTTGGCTTCGGCTTTGGGAGGGGCAGGGGCTTCCTTCTTCGCCTTTGGGGCCATCTTCATGAAAGGGCCATTAAAGCTCCTTTTGCAAAACCTGGTACAATGCTTCCTCTTCAACATGTGAGGACTTATCAAAGAGTGATTCCGTAGCCAGAAGGCAGCTGCTAGTGTTCCACCTTCTCATTACACTTAACAAAGAACCTCTGTCTTTCAAATACATTTCTGCACATCACTTTTTCTTTTTAAAGTGCATATGCCAAATCACTTGAACGTCATTTTCTCTTAGAGGAATTACACACGTATTGAGAAAAAGAATTGGAGAGAGACAAAGATGGCTTGAAGGTCAGATGAGCAAGAAAATGGAGGACTGAGAAATAATAATGCTCCCCTGCTGTAAACACATACCTCTAACTCTAAAAGAACAAGAGAGATTATTATAAATATTCTTTAAACATAAAAGTATATACTTCTTGGAAGACCAAGGATCTTTCTTCTAAAGATGCACTTGAGTTAGTCTTTTCTGGATCTGAAGTATAAGCAGAACGACATGAAGACTACATAACATAATTAGAGGAGCCGATCACTATGTTCAGAAGCATTAGCTCCATTAATGAAGTGCCACTACATTTTGCCTTTGAAAAGAAATCTACAAGATCATCGCCATCATCCTATTAGATGTATATTAACTGCACTCTATCATTTCCTGCTCCAACAAAAATCCTGATATAATGATTATTACTATATTCATTTGACAGATGAGAAACCAAATCAAAAGAGAAAAAATCTGATGCACAGGGTGGTAAATGACAGGCTTTCAGCAAACAAAGAGGAAGTGGGGATCACAACACTAACTGCTCACCCAGATCCTTGCACTACAAACCTTGAAGACTATTCCTATTCCATCTCTACCACAGTGCATGGTATCATCGTTATGTCCAGTTTTCTGGTGGTTTTTAAACATAGTTTTAAAGACTCTAATTCAAGTCTTTAAAAAGAAGAGTTGAATGTGGCCAATGACCCTTTTGAAGTACCTTATCTACCATAATTTGAAAGATAGAAAAAGTTAACCTGTTTCAGAACATAAAATTCCAAAGTATAATGAGAACCTAAACATATCAGAGAGACAGTCAGTCTGTGGATAAATTTATCGATTCTGCCCATAAATATTACAAGTAAGAAACCAAACTTAGAGCACCTGGGTGGCTAAGTTGGTTAAGTGTCTGCCTTCAACTCAGGTCATGATCCCAGGGTCCTGAGATTGAGGTCCACATTGGGCTCCCTGCTCAGCCAGGAATCTGTTTTTCCCTCTCCTTCTGCAACACGCCCCCCCCCCCCCCACACACACACACACAACTGATGCTCTCTCACTTCCTCTTTCTCAAATAAATAAAATCTTAAAAAAAAAATAAACCAAATTGAATCCATTAAAAAGCTTCTGTTCCTTGGTTTAACCAATCACAGAATATAGTCATCTAATACAGCCCTAAAAATAAGAGTTTTTGGGGTTGTTTTTTTTTTTTTTAAGTTTGACATGGGGTCTCTGTTCTCAAGAGAGTAATTTAGCTAAGGAGAAAGACAATACACTTCAGAAATCATACCCACAGTCATAAAATAAGTAAGTAAGTCATGGGTCTATAATGTACAACATGGGGATCACAGTTAATAATATTATATTATATATTTGAAGTTGCCCAGAGTAAGCCTTAAAAGAAAAAAATTATAACTATATATGGTGACAGATGTTAACTAGGCTTATTACAGACATAATTTTGTAATATATATAATCAAATCAGTATGTTACACACCCAAAACTAATATAATGTTATATGTCAATTATACTTCATTAAAAAATCATAAAGCAATTCAAGAAGAATCAGTAGGTATCTTCTTTTCCTGAATATTACAGCTCAGCGTTCTATTTGCTGGTGGAGGTATCTGGAATTCCACAAGCTCACCCTTACATAGCAATGACAGGATGAAAAATGTGAATCTCTGACAAAAAGCAAGTAAGAATGGCCTACAGACAACCAGAAGATTCACTGGATGGGAAACCAAATGGTCCAGTTTTCCAGCCCTGGTCCTGGTACATTCCATGTTAACTTTTACAAGTAAGAAGAGGATTCTCTACTCTCACACTCTACCAAGTCACCTCAAGCTAATGGGGAATACAAAGAACACCTTTCCCCCACAGCTAGTTATCATCTAACTTCAATTTCCAGGAGTGTCACAAGGCAGAGAGGCCAGAATGGTGATAGTGGCAGAAGAGAGGGATCCAGACTGGGCAAGCTGTCCTCAGTGGGGACAGGGTGTGGTGGTATAGATCATAATTACTTATTAATACTAGACTAGAAGCCATGAATTTGAATATAACATTCATTCAACTAATATTTTATATTTCATCTTCACCTTTAAACATTTAAGCCTCTACTCTGTGTCAAGACTGTATGGGTCCCTAGGTATTCAGTGATTAAGATGAAAATCTGTGCCCCCAGGTGCTATGGTCTGAATGTTCGTATCCTTCCAAATTCACATGTTGAAAAATGCCTAACATGACGGTATTAGAAAATCGGGCCTTTGGAAAATGATTAGTGCCCTTACAAAAGAGACCCAAGACAGATTCTTTGCCCTTTCTGCCATGTTAGGTTATAATGAGAAGTCTGCAATCCAGAAGAGGGCTCTCCCCGGACCATGCTGGCACCTTGATCTTGGATTTCCAGCCTCCAGAACTGTGAGAAATAATTTTCTGTTGTGTATAAGCCACCCAACCTGTGGTAGTTTGTTCTAGCAGCCTAAATGGACTAAGATATCAAGTCATCTATGATAAGATAGACTATACACAAATATAATCAGTGCAAGAAAGGTAAATCAAGCAACATAAGGGAGATACAAGTGCTAAGGTGGGTTCAGAGGGAGAGAGCATTTTAATCAGAATGGTCCGGGACAGCTTCCCTGATGGTGACAGTTGAGGAGAAAAATCCAAGCAACTGAGAGAACAGTAATTCATGTACTGGGTTCCTAAAGTAACAACATTTCTGGTACAGTAAAGAAATATATTTCAAAAAAAAAAAAAGAAATATATTTCCATGTGTAGTCATGCCTAACAAACCAAGAATAATATTACTTGTTTTAAATCAAGAGAAACAGGGCTGGTATTCAGCTGATTGTTAAAAGACTGCTGTTCTTATTGGCTGTTAACTCTCTTGACGATGCCCTGACAAAAGGCAAAGTTTTAATTCACTACTGTACTTCTTTAAAACATACTATGAATACCATACATACGGTTTTAAATACTCAAAAATAACAAAATAATATTCAATGACAGTATCTGTCTTACTCCAGTCCTATTCCATTGAGATGAGTATATCCTTCCTAAAATTATCCATACTTATACACATATCTATTTTCAGTTTTTCACTCACTGGAACCATGTTATATAAACTGCTCTGCATCTGGCCTTTTAAATTGAATAATATGACTTGGAGATCCTTCCATAACAGCACACACAAATTTAGCTCATTCTTTTTAATAACTATACCCTTGGACATATATGCCATCACTTCTTTTTTAAGATTTTATTTATTCATTTATTTGAGAGAGAACTCAAAAGTATGTTATGTAAGTGGGAGGAGGGGCAGAGGGAGAAAATCTCACTCCACAGTAAGCAGAGAGTCCAACTCGGAGCTCTATCTCATGGCCCTGAGATCATAACCTGAGCTGAAACCAAGAGTCTGACGCTCAGTCAACTGAGCCACCCAGGTGTCCCTACCATCACTTCTTTAAATAGTTCCTTGGTGATGGGCATTTAGATTATTTCTAGTTTTATCTATTTTTTTGCTATTACAAGAAATGCTCCTGTGAATATCAGGATACATTTATCTTTCATACATGTGTAAATATATCTATAGGATACATTTGTAAATATAGTTGACAAATCAATCAACATATGCATTTAAATTATTGCTACAGATCCCCAAACTGCCTTCTAAAAAGACTTATACACACAAGAACAGTTTGACAGTGCCCGTTGCCCCATAAACTTACCAAAACTGGGTAGTACCAAACTCATTGATTATTATTAACCTGATACATGAAAAATGGTATCTCATTGGTATCTTGACAGATATTTATTTTGCAGCTGGTAGGTCAGGTAACAGAGTTTCTAACAGATGCATTTTAGCTGCTGCTATTTGCCTCAGATATAGTGCCTGGAGCAGAACAGTTATCTTGTGGCCATGAAGTGTAAAGCTATTTACTAAAGATTACCAAATAGAGTCTAGGCTTCTGATGCACTCTGGAGCCACTGTGCCAGCTTTGGACCAGTTTCAGACTTTTTACGTGAGAAAAGGAAAGGCCTCATTTTGTTAAGTCCCTACAGCTGGGTTTCTATCATATTAGTCAAATATAATCCCAAACCCAAAATTTCCTTTATCTATTTCTCTGTCAGGAGAATTGGTATTATTTCCCCCTGCCCTTACTAATTTGCTAAACTCTTTACATGTTAAGGCACCAAGTACTTGGCCGTGTGTGTTGTAAATATTTTCCCTCAGTTTGTTATATATATTTTGATTTTGTCTATGACTTTTTTGTAATAGAGAAGTTTTTAATGCTTATGTGGTCAAATTTATCAATCATTTTCCTTTACAGCTTCTGTGGTGGGAGTTTTTCTGTAACCCAAAATTATAAAAATAGTCCATTTTTTTCTATGAGTGCTTTTATAATTTCAGTTTTTACATTTAAAACTTCATTCCATCTGGAATTAATTTTGATGTAAGGACTGCAGTGGAGATCCTGCTTTATTACTGTTTTCCCTTAATGGTCAGCAAATTGCCCAACATAAATTTGTTGGAAAATTCAGTTCTTACCCACTGATTTGAAATGCATTTTTATCACAAATTACATTCCCATATGTATTTGTGTCTATATCTAGATTATCCTGTTCCATTGATGAAACTGTTCCCATACAGGTATCAAATGGCTTTAATTATCCTAACTATAGTATATTCTACCTAACTGGGCCAGTTTCCTCTCATTACTCATTATTTTCATAATATTCTTTGTTATGTTCATGTGATTTTTCCATATGATTTTAAGAATAAGCTTGTGGGACACCTGGTGGCTCAGTGGTTGAGCGTCTGTCTTTGGCTCAGGTCCTGATCCTGGGATCCTGGGATTAAGTCCCCGAATAGGGCTCCCCACAGGGAGCCTGCTCCTCCCTCTGCCTATGTCTCAGCCTCTCTCTGTGTTTCTCATGAATAAATAAAATAAAATCTTAAAAAAAAAAAAAAGCCTAAGCTTGCTTATACTTTTATCTCTCACTGGAATTTTCATATGAACATAATTTCATGAAATTGTGATTTTGCTTAACACTTAGGTTGTTCTGGTAAATTTTTCCAAGGAAAGCCTGAAGATAGAATTAGTTATATTCCTGACACCTCCAAATGGTGGAGCCATGTGAATTTTTAGCAAAGAAATGTGACATGGCACCCCAAAATAAAGTTTGCAAGCATGGCTCTATCTAGTTGAAAAGGATCAAATAAGTATCTTTGTAGAATATCTTCTGAGATGTTAGTATGAAAAAAACAATTTTTTTTCTTCATGGTCAGTTCCTCTTCTGATCCATTTTATCTGATTAACTACAGGCTATAGTTGCCATCTGTGATATTCTTAAATCAAGAAAATAATTCTCAGTAACCCTCAAGATACACAAAACAAGACAAAACCAAAAACTAAACCCCTCAGTTCTAAAAGAGGTTGGACGGCAAGTTGTCTGTGAGTGAAGTGAAAACACTGAATTGGCAAATATTTAGGTCAACTAATCAATCCTAAGTAATCCTAAGTGCTTGAAATACGAAAAAAAATTTTCCGGTAGACAAAGTTATTGCTCATTGAATCCTAGATTCCATCCCTGCTGACTGTCTTAGGATATTTACAATATTGTCCAAGGGACCAATGTTCCTGAGCAATGTCATTTACTTCAGGAGGACTATGCTGGTATTTTTTATCTTGACTTAATAAACAGAATCAGTGTGATCAAATAATGCAGGTAAGCATCTGGGAGTTCACCAGACTGTCCCTACCAATTACTTATTGCACAAAGACCCACAAAGGACATAAGATATTTAGGAAGACTATATACCCATCTGTTGCTGTTCATTGTTTTGAGCTGTTCATTCTGCTCAATGAGTTTTTCCTTCTCGAGTTCTTTCAGCACATATGCCATTTTGTCCTGTGAACAATTTTTTTTTTTTTCACTTTTTACCTGGTAAGGTTGTATCCTGCTCAAGTACATGAGCAGAAGTACATAACTTTGAGGCTTACTATCATGCTTTTAATTCTAACGTAGACAGTTTAATACAGCACCTACTTTGTGTACTCTCAAGCATTTTGCTTTTAAATAAATAAACAAATCTATCTTATTGGGGGCAAAATTGGCTTCATATAGTCTGTCTTTCCAGCTTGATAAAATGGTGTGATTGTTGTGATATAATAAGAAATATATATTTTGGAGTTTATCCATAGTTTCTGGTACACAGCTCCTAAGACCCATGTAACTTCCTATAATAGAGCCATAGGGACATCTATTATAATATTTAGTTTTGTTCCTAATTCCTGAAATAGCTCTGGAGTAATACAAGTAAAATGGGTATCTTTTGTTATTCATAACAAGCCCCTTTCAACCATACCCGAGTTTTTTAAATGAGTAACTTTGGAAAGCCCCTAAGTAACCTAAGGATGAGGACTAGTTGCCAAGGGAACCAACCAAGTGATTAGAAAGAGTTGAAACTTTCAGCCCCACACCTTCCAACTCAGGGCAGGAGGGACTAGAGGTTGAACTAATTGCCAATGGCTAATCATTTAATCAGTCATGCCTATGTAATGAAGCCTCATTAAAACCTAAAAAGATAGGGCTTACAAGACACCTAGGTGGTTCCACAGGTAAGCTTCAGCTCAGCGCGTGATCCCTGGGATCAAGTCCCACCTCAGGCTCTCTGCAGGGAGCCTGCTTCTCCTTCAGGCTATGTGTGTGTGTGAGTGTGTGTGTGTGTGAGTGGTGTGTGTGTGTGTGTGTGTGTCTTCTATGAATAAATAAATAAAATCTTAAAAAAAAAAAAAAAGATAGGGCTTGGAGAGCTTCTGAATTAGTGGATACAGTGATGAGAAAAAAACTCTCTAAAGGCCTGAGAGACAAGAGAAGCCATTTTAGATTTCTTTCTAAGTCAACATGGCTGTATATCAACTTTGTTCAATCAAAAGACTGATTTATGGCCTGCCACCTATGCATTGCACTTCTGCTTTGTGAATGAGTAACCTAAAGGAAAACCACCTTGTCCTTGGAATATGAATTCTTCTATACCATTCCTTTATGATAAAACTCATGATTCCTACCCAAATACTAATCTATAATCTTCTGAGTTTTTACAAGATATAAAAAAGTATAAAACTGTAAAAACTGTTCATTCTCAGGAACACTTTCTTCCCTGTAAAGAGCATGTTTCTCAAGCAGCTGTCCCAATTTGGTAAATAAAATGTTCTTCCTTACTTTTAGAGATTCTAAAAGGTTTGTTCATTTTGTGTTGACAACAGGGAGAGCAGTGAGCCCAGGGAAGGCACAGTAGCTTTCAAGCCCTTCCCACACACCTCGTCCTATGCACCTCTTCCATCTGGCTGTTATCATTTATATCCTTTTTTAAAAAAACAGTAGCCTCTTAAGTAAACTGTTTTCCTGACTTCTGTGAACCACTCTAGCAAATTAATTAAACCTAAAGAGAGGGTCGAGTAAACCTCCAATTTATATCCATAGCACAGATGACAGACAATCTGGGTTTGTGAGTGGCATGTGGAGTTGGGGGTGGAGGGTAATGCAATCCTGTGAGATCCTGAGTCCTTAAGTTGTGGGATCTGATGTTATCTCCAAGTAGATAATGGCAGAAGTGAGTTCAATTGTAGGTCACCCAACTGATTGATATCAGAGAATCAGAGAATTACCTTGTGTGGGAAACCCCTCATACACATTGGGTGACCACAAGTGTTAAAGTGAAGTACGACAGTAGAGGAGAAGGCAGGACTGTTTTTCCTTATCAAATGGTGATTGCTGATACTGAGATTCCTGTAAGTTTCTAGATGCCACAGTATTTTTTACATTTATTATTGTATTGAAAGGCATATAGTGGCACATAGCAGCATAATTATAAGTGCAATTTTCTATCATTGCTTAAGCTTACAACTCTAATTCTAGAAACACTGCATTGTTACACTGTGAACTTTAAATGAATCTGTCCTGTAGCCACGTACAGTGAGTTAACATATCCTGAACACGTAACAGTGGAGACACTCATTAATGCAAAAGGACATTTACACAGAAGGCTAAACTGCAATTAAACAACATATCAACATAATAACATGTGCGGTTTTATATCTCACTTGAATGTAATTCTCTATGTATTTTATATTTAGTGAAGTCACTGAACTCATTAAATACATGTTCTATACAACATCCTCCCAAGCAGGTATGCAAACACTTAAAAAAAATTGTTGGGCAGCCCAGGTGGCTCAGCGGTTTAGCGCCGCCTTGAGCCCAGGGCCTGATCCTGGAGACCTGGGATCAAGTCCCACGTCAGGCTCCCTGCATGGAGCCTGCTTCTCCCTCTGCCTGTGTCTCTGCCTCTCTCTCTCTCTCTCTCTCTCTCTCATGAATAAATAAATAAAATCTTAAAAAAAAAAAAAAAAAGGGCAGGCCGGTGGCTCAGTGGCTTAGTGCTGCCTTCAGTCCGGGATGTGATCCTGGACATCCAGGATCGAGGCCCACGTCGGGTTCCCTGCATGGAGCCTGCTTCTCCCTCTGCGTATGTCTCTGCCTCTGTGTGTGTGTGTGTGTGTTTCATGAATAAATAAATAAAATCTTTTAAAAAATTTGTTTCTGAAAAATGTATAATCCTATTGGTGAGACATAATTTACGTAGCTAAAAGCTACAGAACAGTATATAATAATATCTATTAAATTTTTACACAAATACATTACTATAAACATGTACATATATCCCACCAAATGTAAGAGCAATATCCATAGATAGAACATGCATATATAGAACCTCTTGTTCACCAGCCACCACTAGAATAGTCTCTGACACATAACAGAGATTGATAAATAACAGGTGATTGATAAATAATCTGTTAGATGAATGAATGGACAGTCCATTAGAGGGCCTTGTGTTAAGTGTTTTAGGACTTGAGAAGGGCATACTTACTATACTTATTAGAGAGCTCTAAAATGAGTGTTCACAACTCTTGACTATTTACACAACATGAATGTTGAGAAAGGTCATAAAGAAGAGCAAAGAGTGCTCAGAATATACTGAGTACTTAATATCTACTAGATGATCTAGACCTAGAGAAAGATTAAGAGGCTACTTGGCTGAGAACATGCAGAAGGATGCTATCCCAGGCACAGGCAACATTGGGAAAAGAGACAACTGGGTCTGGAAATAGAACAATTTTAAGGATTAATGAGAGAAGCCAAGAAGAGAAAGGACAGGAGCAGAGTTTGGAAATCCAAGGGCCAACAGTAAAGAGAATATCTAGGGAGACATTCACAGTGGGAAAAATGACATGAGAACAAACAACTCCAACTGACTGAATTAAAAGATGAGAGGGGAATGGCAAGCAATCAGTGGTCCAGAACTGCTCAACTTGCAGTGGAAGAAACAGATCTGAGGGATCTTGTGCCAAAAGAGAAGAATGAGATAAAGCTATAAAAAACAGCAATCAGTGAACGAGAAAGTCAAGAAAGCAGTACCATCTCCAAGATCTTCTGCTTAGCAAAGTGATAACAGTGGTCACATTAACCAAGGACTTAACTTGCTAACAGAGTTCCAACAATATTTTTAGTTGTTTCAAAAAGTCAAGCAAGAGCTCCTAGACCCTGGAGCACACACAGGGAGAGTTGCAAGGCATTCTGTTCCTGCTGGGAGTGTCACACACATAAATTGGGTTAAGATAGATAAATAAGCTGTACTGAAAGGGAAGGGGAGCAACAAAAAGGTGACTCATCATCATAAGACTGTGTGAATATCATCGCTACTTTTCCTTCATTTATTCTATATGTTGAATGCTGATTGATTATGTATTCAACCCAATTCTGAGTGCTGGATTACACTGGTAAACAAGACACACTTGGTCCTAGCTCATAGGGAGGTTACATTCTGATGGGGGAAATGGCCAAACAAACAATACATACACACATTATTTACAATTGTGACAGTTCTACAGAGGAAACAAACAGGGGGCTAAGGAGGAGACTAATGGCAGCAGGTAGGACCCAACAAGCATCTCTGAGCAGGTGGTATTTTAATTCTGACTAAAGGATGAGCAGAAAGGAACCAGAGAAGATCGGAAAGGGGAACAATCCAGCCAGGAAATAGGGTCCTAAATGTGGGACCTAATGCCAAGATCCTAAAGTGTGGAAATACCTAGGAATTTGTAAAAAAAATAAAAACATAAGAGCAGGGAGGCCAGCATAATAAGCGAGGGAGGAGAGTTACCAGGGATGAAGCTGAGGGAAAAGCAGGAATCACATTAGAGATGCCATGAGGTAACATGTACATTTTTATCCTCATCATAGTGGAGGACCATCAAAGCAATAGAGGAATTAGAACAGGCTGCTGTGTGGAGAACAGACTGGGTTGAGGGCAGCTGTCAGGAGAGGCAGGAAGATTGAGGATGTTTCTATGGCAGTCCACATGAGAGTTCCTCACTGAATGTTCAGGATATCACTGGAGAGGCCCCTCCTGCCCAGGCCCAGTGAGGTGGCAAATGGACCACAGCCCTCACCATACTGAGTACATGCTACAGCAGATACTGCTCAGAGTAGAAGTGGGACAAGAAGAAACTGCACTGGGGACTGAAGGCAGGTGCTCTCCCAAGGAGAGCATTTGGGTCACTGCTCTCCATCAGGAGGCCCAGGTACCACACTGGAATGTGTGTATACAGTCACACACCTAGATCTGTCATTTCAATCAGGTTATTTAAACATCCCCTTATTGTTATGTAAGATCGACTGCAGGGCCATGAGGACAGTTGTCAGAGAATACTGGGCACAGTGAGGTCTACCATTTCCTGTGAAATTCTTTCCCTGGTCTACTGCTCCAACTTCCTTCCCTTTCTGGGTCCAGCATGGCCTTGTTCATCTCTGGAATTCCCTTTCTATCCTAATTCAGCAGAGCTCTAATTTGTTAACTGTAGGGTGCTGAGCAGGATCTATTTTTTGGCTTGTCATTCTTCACTAAATACAGCCCTAACCTTTTTTTTCATCTTCGTTGTGGAATTTCAGCTGCCCTATTTGATTTAATTGTAGATTTTTACAGTCTACACATGCCTAGAAGCCTTGGGCTGTGGATAACCTTTTACTATGTCTAATAAATAAAATAGAAAAAAGAAATTGCGGAAGTAAACCATAAATGTCTTAAAGACTAACAAATAGGCAAAAAGGAGAGCCATGAATTTTTAAATTTTTACAGACATTCTTGGAGAGTGAGATCTTATCATTCATTACAGAACAGCTAGAAAGAAAGCAAAAGTAACCCAAAAAAAGTAACTCTTCCTTCATTTCTATTTTTAGAAGGATCTCTACTAAAATTAATACGTTATCAATGGCAATGAAAGGCCAAATTGATTTGTCAGTCATCTGTTTTAACTTACAGAAGAATAGGCAGTAGACTCAAACTCAAGCAACCCTAGGAAAAATAAAATAAAGTAATAAAATATTAAGATAAAATTAAATTTAAAAGCTTGTAATGAGAAAAGGGCCAAGAATAAAAATAGGTACCTAGTAGGAAAAAGCAGGCAATATAATCCATAAGGAAAACTGACTTTCTTGGTCCATAACATTGAGAAGCGTAAAAAATGAAAATGGGGGTCTCTGAATTATACTTGATCATTCAGGAAAGTAAAATTTGAAAAACAGCATGGTGCATATATAATGGGATTGGCTTTAGGAAGTTAAAATCAATAAATAACACTTTATGCTTTGCTTTAGAAAGTTAAAATCAATAAATAACACTTTATGCTCAAAAGCAACTTTTATAGAATTTTTGTAAGAAAAAATAATAAAACACAAAACCATATTGCAGATCCACTTGAAGGACTTAAATTAATCCAAAATTAAATGAAGAAAAATATTCTACATATTACATATAATATAGATGAATATAGAAAACTATTGCAACTTCATCAATAACTATTAATAATCTCAAATAACGTTGAAGGGTCACTTTCAAGAATTTTAGGAACTCCACCTACAGATGAGCAATTTTATCCAGATACACAGATATATGCACACTCGCAATTTCACAAAGAGAGTTGCTGTGTTAATAAGCTGAGATAAACACTGAAAGATCTCTAAGAACTGGGGGAGTTCCAAAGAAGCAAGGTCTATTTTGGACCTGTCTCCGAGAAGGGGACAATTACTAAAGAGCAAAAAGATCCTTCACCCATAAAACTGCCCAACAACACAGGAATCAAGTGTAGTTCCGTTGTGAGACTCATTATAAATTCTAAATTTGAAGAGAGAATAGAGGGATGTTTTCATTTGTTCATTTTCAATTATGCATTCCCACCAAGAAAAACAACCAAATATAGCTGGTCAGTGGTGATTCACAAAACCTTAATCTAGTGTGCAACCAAAAGGATAATGTTAGAAACAGTGGTGAATCCAAAAAGTTTCAAAACAACACATTTGAGGGCCACTTTTAAGAAGAGCAGAATCTATCCAGACAGTTGAGTGAGCAACATTTTGATGGTGAACAGCCTGAAGGAAAGAGGACAGTGCCAGTAATTCAAATTTTTCATTTTCATACTTAAGTTTATGGATCAATTTTTGGGCTAAAGGAAAGGAGAATCATTAATTTTCTGTACCCATCAGGTTGGGCGCCATCTGAGGACTCCAGAGCCCTGTGGCTTGCTTCATGTTCAGCTCAGTTAATGCCACAGCTCAGCAAAAAATAGATTTCAAAACAGTCATGTAAACTAGCCAACATACATTTTCAGTGCCTGTGGATTCAGAAAACTGCATTTTTCTTTTAATTTTAATTGTGACAAACAGTTGACATTGCTACACTTACTAGGGGTATACAAAGTTTGAAATGTACACTAATATAAAGAGTTTCGTGGAAACAACAAAAAATGTTCATGTCATGCCTTGAGTGAAGTAGTGTCTTTCTCCTCAGGGTTGCCCACAGACTGACTCGTCACCAGATTGAGTTTCCCATCATCAGACTTGTCCCTGTGGCAGTTTATCCACTGGCCCCCAGAGATTACTCCCCATCATTCCTCAAAGATTAATGCTCCTAGGTCATTGTTTCTCTGACATCCATCTTGCCATAACTGCTGGTGATTTCAAGGTATGGAGATTATGCTTCCAACTCCCTGACCTCTTAATTCCTTGACCTCTTCTCTCCCAAGAATCCTATCTTTTATGTCAGCCACTCACTCTATTATACCACATTGTGTTTACCAACAACTTCCACATCTTTTATAGACCTCACTTGCAAGCATCTCACCATTCCTAACTTTCTAGTGTGCACCTTCTAGTACCCAGACTCCAACAATCCTTCAATCTGTTACTCCAATCCTCCCTTTGGTCCTTAAGGAGGCTAAAGTCCATGGTCCATCATTATAATTAATTCCCTGCAGAAACTATCTGCCTTGTTCTTGACCATCATACTCACCTGGCAAAATTCCAACCATAGTTAAATACTACTCCATGCCTAGACCTATAAGCTGAATTTGACTGGAGACTGGCACTACCATGCTAACCCCTTGTGATCACTAACCTCAATTTAAGTTCTTAATGCTGCCTAGAAATCATACATTTTCCAATCACATTTCTTCTCAAATTTCCAGTATCTCCTCCTCCATCCCAACTCTGCAGCTGACTTTGCTTCCAATTCCCTGAGGAAAACAGAAGTGAGAGAGAGAACTTCCATACATTCTACAACACCTTCTTGATTCAAATATTACCACAGATGAGCTGCTCATGTTCCTCTCAGGTCAATGGCTATGCCTGTCCCCCTTTCCACTCATTCAAGGATCTCAGTGATACCAGAGGCTCTCACCACCTGTCCATCACCTTAAAATATCATCTGCACACTCTTAATTCTCAGGTTTATTTTAGCCCAGGTCTTCTCTCTGAACTAGAGACTTGAATATAAAATTGCCTAATTAAAATTTCCACCTGCATATTTAATAAGCACTTTCTGGAACTCCTGACCTTTCCTCCAAGACTTACTCCTTCCTGGAAGCTTCCCCACAACAATAAACAGGAACTTCATTCTTTCAGTTGTCCAGGCCAAAAGCCAAGTCGTCTTTGACTCTCTTTATCTCTTACTCTGTATTAATTATCTTGCTAGCTCTACTTTCAAAAACTTGTCAGAATCCAACCACTTCTTTCCTTTCTACCACTACCATTCTAGGCCAAGCCACTACTATCTCTTGCCTAATATAGCCTGAGAGCATCTGATTGGTCTCCCAGGTTCCGTTCCTGCACTTCATGTCTATTGTCAGTACTATAGCCAGAATGACCCATGTTAGAATGTAAATCAGGTCATGTCATTCCCCTTCTTATAAATTTCCATGAGTAAGTTTCTACATAATGGTAGAAGCTACTCTTTGAGCTCATCCCTAGCCATCTTCCTCCTTGTTCCCTCTGCTCCAGGCACAATAGCCTTCCTGCTATTCCTCAACCTCTACAGACACATTGCTACCTCTGTAGCACATGCTGTCCTGGCATGTTCTTCCCATCATGGGCCACTGGCTCCATCTATCACCTCCGGATTTTTGCTCAAATGTCACCTTCTAAAGGAAGTCTTCCCTGACCATTCTCAAAAACTTCATTTTTCTCTATAGCTCTTATGATTATGTGACAGATGAGAAGCTTTACCTATTTATTTACTCTCTGCTTGACTCGATAAAATATAAGCTCCATGCCGACATGGACTTTGTTTTATTCATTGCTATACCCCCTATTTCCACTCTCATGTCTGAAATATAGTGTATGTTCAAATACTTATTAAATGAAGGAATAAATGCATGTTTTTGGGAGCACCAAAATGGAAAGGCTTTTCTGAATCATGTAGGCCAGAGATTGCCAAATTTTTTTCTATAGAGAGCCAGATAGTAAACATTTTCAATTTTGCAGGCCTTCTGGTTTAAGTCACAACTCCTCAACTCTGCCATTGTAATGAAAAAGCAGTCACAATATGTTAAACAAATGAATGTGTCTGTGTTTTAATAAAATTTTATTTACAAAATCAGGTGGCCAGCAGAATTTGACCTGTGGACCATAGTTTGCCAAACTCCGATCTAGGTTATTCTGTTGTACTGAGCATTAAAGCCTTAATTACCAGTTCTCCCAGAATTTATGAAACAGGCTTTATAACTTCTAGAGCTAGAACCATCTAGATCAATCATTTAATCTAAACCTGTGACAGACAGTAGATGCTTACCTAGCATCCATTTTCTCCTTCCTTCTACCAAAAAGAACCCCATTTGGTTGAGGGGACGGCAATATATACAGCTAAGAATCTATGTTTCTCAGCCTTTCTGCAGCTAGAGGTGACTGTGGGCCAAACCCTGGCCAATAAGACACACAGAGACATCATGTGGAGGGCATTTTAGGAAAAGTCCTTTATTTTTTTCTTTTTCTTTTATTTTTTTTTTTACATTTAATTTAAATTCAATTTAACTGAATTACCCCATCCCCCCACCCACCTTTCCTTCTGCAACCCTTTGTTTGTTTCCTAGAGTTAGAGTGTCTCATGGTTTGTCTCCCTCTCTAATTTTTCCCATATGTGGAATCTAAGAAATAATGAAAGGGATTATAAGGAAAGGAGGGGAACTGAGTGAGCAGAAAAAGTCCTTTAAAGAGGGTTGACAGGTGGCACACTCTTTTTGTTCATTGCTCTTGCCCTTTTTCCTGTTTTAAATGCAAATGTGATGCCCAGGAAGTGGTAAGAGGCACATCCCAAAGATAGCAGAGTAGAAGAGGCAGGTACATTGAAGACACTGTGGAGTTCATGTACAGGTTCTCCAGATGTCTTGTTATAAAAGGAAAAAGCAATCTCTGGTTAAGCCATGAAAGTGGCTTATTAAGGAGAGAAAATGAATATTTGGTTAAGACACTATAAGTAGCCTGTAAAGAGAAAATGAGTCATTCAAGATCCTAAAGCCAGCAAGTGGCATAACAGAAACTTGAACTGATCCTGTGACTTCCACTTTAGTTGTCTTTGTCTCATGTCACTTCTCACTCAAAGAATAAAAGGTACAACATGTTACTCCAGGGAGAGTAGACAGCATGTGAATTAGACAAGCTTTGTTCCTATCCAAAAATGATTATTTCCCAGGTTAAGATAACTAGGAATTCTGGAGATTTTATCTAGCTTCAGATGTCAGATCCACATCACTGACCACCCCTAAATTAATCCTATCACACACAATCTAAAGAGAGAGATGGCTCCTGTATATAGATTTGGTAGAAAAGGCCAAAAAGGGTTCCAATTTACTTTACTTGGATACCATGCTCATTCTTGAACAGGTAGAAGAAAGACTATTCTGATTGGCTTAGACTGGTTCACACACTCACCCCTGTGGCATGGGAAATGGGTCAGCCTCACCCAAACGGGGTCTCAATGGTTCCTCTCAGTAAACAATGGACTCTAACATTGGAAGACACAGGAAGAGGAATGTTAAAGTGTGTTCCTACACGTACAAATACACATACAAACATATATGATTTTTTGTGCCTATCCCAAGAAATTAGGAAATGTGGGTTGTAGGCTTAATTCTCTAATAGGTTGACCCATGATCTCTGGTTCTGAATTTTCCAATCATTTACCAAAAGGAAATGACTCATCTAACATTAGCCTTAAGTATTAAAAGACAGAATGAAACAGAGTATTTGAAAAAATCTTGGAAAAGTAGGAAGTGCTATATAATTATGTAGGATTATTATAATAAGTGAATAAATACAACTGATATAAAACAGGAAAGAGACTCCTACTTCATCCAAATCTATAAAAATCTTTAAAATATCCTTTAAAATGATGAGCACCACAAAGCGCAGCCTAAACACAAAGACAGGAACTCTGATGCACGACCTTCCTGAGACTAGTAACAGGCCCATAATGTTCCCATCAGAAATGACTTGCCCCATTCTATTCCCATCTCTGTTCTAATCATAACCTTCTCACTCTGTTGATCTTTAAAAACCAAAGTAAAAAAGTTTTCATTATCCATATACATACTGTTTCAAACTTTAAATGACTTAGATGAAATGACATATTTTTGGTCATTTGCTGTGGTCACAGCAACTAGCAAGACACTGAAACAATCTAAATGTCCACTAAAAAGAGGCTCTATAATAAAATTACGCCACATCGCTATAATGGAATATTATATAGCTGTTAATAAGAATAAAGAAATTTTTTATGAAGTAACTCAGATTGGATTACCTAAATACATTCAGTGAAAAAAGCTAAGTGAAAGACTGGCATATAGCTATACTGCTACCATTTGTGTAAGAGGCAAGAAAAGAACACATACCAAGATGCCATGCATAAAGGCATAGGATCTCTTGGGATAAATCTAAAGAAACTAATTACCTTGGTTTTCACTACAAAGAAGAGCTGGGTTTGCTGAAGAACAGACTGTGGGAGAGACTTTTGTATCTTTTTATATCTTTTGAATTGCACATCATATTAACTTTGCACCAAATAGACAGAATGATAGTATTATACAGCAAAAACCTAAGGAATGACAAAGACACCACCAGGTCACACAGATCTCTAATAACCAAGCACAGAGGTTAATGCCTTTGGCTGCCAGAGATCAACACTAAGTTTAATAGTCTAACACAATAGTTGTGTTAACATAGGGTAGTGATTGGAATATAACAATCATTCTGTCATGGGATGCCTGAGTGGCTCAGTGGTTGAGCATCTGCCTTCAGCTCAGGACATGATCCTGGGGTTCTGGCATCCAGTCCCACATCAGGCTCCCTGCAGGGATCCTGCTTCTCCCTCTGCCTATGTCTCTGCCTCTCTCTCTCTCTCTCTCTCTCTCTCTCTGTCTCATGAATAAATAAGTTAAAAAAAAGAAAAATTTTTTTTAAAATCATCCTAATCATCCTGTCCTCCCCTATCAACTTCATGGTAGGGACCATGAAGCAAATGGTCACTCAACACTTGAGCAAACACATGCTTCTACTGGCAAAACACAAAGGCTAAAATAACCAATTAGGTATTCAAACAAGAGCATCCCCCCATTTATGTATGTATGTACATATGTCAGTGTACACACATGCAAATACACACACATACACAATAAAGTATGAAAATAAATGAGTAGCCAGATTTTTAATACATTTTCCATTTCACAAATACTCACTAAGGATACACAAGGAACAATTTATGAGTGTTTTCAGCAACAACTAAGAGAAACACAGACCTACTGTGACTTAAACAAATTGGAGTTTACTTTCCCCAGCTAATAAGTAGTCTGGAGGAAAGTGGCTTTTCCATTAGTGGTAGCATGTCTATAGTGTCAAGGCCATGATTTCTATGAGTCTCCTGTCTGTTCCCTTATGGCAACAAGATGGTTGCTCTTACTTTAGGCATCACATCCATATTCAGGACAGGAAGAAGATAAAGGAGGTAATGTTAGTACTTTCTATCAAGAAAATAAAACACTTTAGGCATCACATCCATATTCAGGACAGGAAGAAGATAAAGGAGGTAATGTTAGTACTTTCTATCAAGAAAATAAAAATAAAATAAAATAAAAAAAAGACTAAAAAAAAAAAAAAAAAGAAAAAGAAAAAAGAAAATAAAAGACTCCCAGAAACTCTCAAGCAGACTCTTGCTTGTATCTCATTAGCCTGACCTATATGGGATGGTTATTTCTGAAAAGGAGACTTAAAACATAAATATTTGTTTTTTACAGTGTATGAAAGCATGCAATGGCAAAATAAGCTAAGAGTGACTACTGGACAACCAGCCCACAGTGTGTGCCACAAGTACTCTGAGAGACTGTAAAAGTTGGCACATAGAGGTGATGAAGTGTGACCCCCCCTCAAAAGTTCACGTTCTTTATTGCCTACTTTCAGAATATTTTCAAATGTGACAATATGATGGATGTTAGATTGGATGCACAAGCTGACAAGTAAAAGTACTGAAGGCTTTTCATAAATCTAAAAATAAAAAATTAATGTACAAGCTATACATTTGTATTTATGTGCCTTCTTATTGGATGTAATTGTCTGGTAAAACAAATGCACATCCAAAAGTTATAGACGTTTATTTTCTTCATATTTCTCCTTAAATGCAAGTTTTCATTTGTTTAATGAACTATGTTATAATTGCAATTGATTTCTCAGGATCTATAGACACGTTCTGTTCCCTCCACTGTGTTATATGATAAAGTTTTGTAATAACTTAAGTTGCAAAGAACTGTTAATTTTATCATAAGCTTTTCTACAAAGAAGGTCTACTCCCTATAGTGTCACCATCAGTCTATAGTGCAAAAGCATTACACACTCAAATATTTTTTCCTGAGTCATTTGCAGTTAAGTTTCAGACATTATAAGCTTTTTTCCTAAATACTTTGTAAGAGACCCCTAAAAAGAAAGACATTCTCTTACCTAACTAGAATATTATCATTTCTAAGACTATTAATGATTCTAATTAACAAGACTATTAATTAGTAATTTTTATGAATAAGTATTAATCATTTAATGTATTCAAACTTCTCCAAATGTCCCCAAAACTATTATTTTAAAGATTTTATTTATTTATTCATGAGAAACACATAGAGAGAGGCAGAGACATAGGTAGAGGGAGAAGCAAGCTCCATGCAGGGAGCCCGATGGGGGACTCAATCCCAGGACTCCAGGATCATGCCCTGGGCTGAAGGCAGCACTAAACCGCTGAGCCACCCAGGCTGCCCACCAAAAGTATTTTTTAATCAAAGACTAATCACACCCAAATGTTTTTGTTTAAAGTGACATGTTTTCAAAATTATTCATCCAAAGGCAGTTAATTTTTACCTATATCATTTTTATTGGCTGTCAGTCGATTAGTATTTGGATTGGATTCCTTAAATACAAGTTTCTATATTTATAAAATAAACATTTGTTTTGCATTTTTGTATCTAAATGATTACAGAATACAAAGAGAAACTCTTGAGAACATTATATTTTGTAGGAAGAAAAGTAGGGAAGGAAGACAGGCAGAATTATTTTTTACCTTAAAAAAGAATGGAAATGCACATGAGCACATGTGAGCATGTACACACATACACACACATGTATTCACACACACAGACACAGATCAAACGTGTTCAAAATTTACCCCAAAAACACAATATAGAATTCCAAATTACAAACTCAAATAATAAAGACTGCTACTTGATTTAAGTGTTTTAAATAAATATAAATTTGCTATTTTAATCAAACAAAGAATATACTCTGAGTTTACCCAATTTGAAGCTGAAAAATCAAGCCAGAAGCAAGGTAACAGAGCAGAAAATCATCAGTGTCATTGAGCCTCAGATGGACTATGTTAGAAGCATTCCACAAAGCTTCCCATGATTAATGCTAATGAACGAACTGGGTTCTACCACATTCATAAAAGGTTCAGAATAATGTTTATATACATTCTATTCTTCCCTCATGAATATGTGGTTTTCACAAATTCAAAAATCATAGTTACTCTCAAATACCTGATTATTAGATTACAATGTGGGGAAGCAACTTAACAACCATGAAAGGAATTCTCCAATTTCTTATGAGCATTATAATACATGAATTGATTTATTTATCCACATCCACTAAGATTGATTGATTTATCCACATCACTAACTGTAATATAAGGTCTGTTCCAACTAACCAGTCAATATACTGTATAGCTCAGTCTTCAGCTTCATATGATTTCATTTGCCTTTCCTTCATGCAGTATTATAATTATATTCTCTGAGTTTACTATAACTAATATTAATGGTTTTGTCCACATGCTCACAAACTAAAGGAAAAGACAAAAAACTTTTAGATCACCTAATCAGTCAGTAGGAAAAAAATTTAGAAAAAAATTATTGCTAATATGGAAACAAAGATCTTTATTTTTTTTCTGCATGGGATAAAATAAATTCCTTATGAGGTGTTAATTACACCCTAATATTTCAAAAATATCTTTTAGCATAAATTGTAAAATACAGTACCTATAGTGAAGAGCTCAGCAGCTCCCAATTCTGTGATGGTACCAACTTCTATAATCAAGTCTACAGTCCCTATATCTAGCCACCTTTAAAATCAAATAAAAAAGCAACAAAACTAAGCTTCTTTTTAGTGTAACATGCTTACAGAGGTGGTGTTGCTCTTCTTCCTTTTTAGCACTGTGCTTATTTTTTGCTTACTAACCAAATAATATTACAAAATTATTTCCAATTATCCAAATGTGGTAGCTAATTTAAATAGCCTTTTCCTTCTCTCCCCACAGGTCTGTGTGAGTGAGTAAGAACACATCTGCTATGGACAAACCATCCTCTGCTACGTAAAAATCTCCAAGTATCCAAAATATTTGGTATTTCCAAGCTGTAGAAGAGGCTAGAGCTCTTGTATAAACAGGAAACCTAGGCCACAGGGAGAAAACCAGTGTCAGCCGTGAATGTGCAAAGCCCTACAAAGTTACATTTCTGTTGCTGGCTACCCATTTCCACTTATTCTGGTAAGTCTACCTTGTTAGTCTGTTGCTGATCAATTCTGTTAGTGATTTAATATGATAACAAATTTTTCTTTTTTCTTATTTGTAAGAGGAGAGAAAAAAGAGAAAACTAATTGAGGCTTCCCAGAACAGCCTGACACCATTTTATCCCAAGATTCTCCTTTAGGAATAAATGCATCAGCCATATCATAGAAGGTAACTTAGGGTTTCTTGAAAATTGGGATCCTTCTGTTTCTTACATTCAATATATAATGAAAAAAGCAAAGCTGAGTGTTACTCAATTTAATAAGGAAATGAACTATTTATTTTCAAAATGATTGTCCAGGTCAATAAATGTGATTTCTAACCATCCTTTCTAGCCAAAGGAAAAAAAAATAATTTCTTAAATTTTTACTACTTTCAACAGTTCCACTGAATATTATCTAATCATTCCTCCTATAATGAGATTTCCTAGCCTCTCTATACAATCTTTCTACATCTTGATTTAAGTATATAACTATTTCCTAAACCTCTGTTTAAAAAAAAAAAAAATGGAGACCACTCTGAGAAGTATTTCAAAACCACACAGCAACTGCTCAGAAAGAGATAAGCAAAAAACTGTTCAATTCTTGAAGGCCCTTGGAAAACCACATTCATTTCTAATATGATTGTCTATAAACTTAAATAAAATTAAATAACTATTATCTTTACAATTACTTGCTATTTTTCTTTTTCATCTCCATCCCACCCTTTCACTTAAATTTACTCTGATTTTTTTAAAAGAATTTATTTATTTATTCATGAGAGACAGAGAGAGAGAGAGGCAGAGACACAGGCAGAGGGAGAAGCAGGCTCCATGCAGGGAGCCCGACATGGGACTTGATCCTGGGTGCCCAGGATCCCGCACTGGGCGGAAGGTGGCGCTAAACCAATAAGCCACCAGGCTGCCCAATTTATTCTGATTTATAAAACTTCTATACATTTAGAAATATTCTAGGATTCTACATATGTATCTTTTGTTACACGAGAAGAAAAATATGATTTATTTTGCAACTTTGTGACCTTCTATGAGATATATTCCAGCTAACAAAGAAAAGATGAAAAGCAAAGTATTAATCTTCAATAAATTTATATACTATGCAAAGTTGTGGATGGCAGTCATATATCAAACTCTAAACCCTGAGTTGGTTCCCACAGTTGGCCCTCTATTTATGTCAAGAGGCACAGGAGTGAAATGGCACCTGCCAGTTTGTGTCTGGAGGGATCTCTCCAAGAATACTCTCTGGGACATGCTCCCAGATGAGCAAACACTCTCCCCGCTGTGTGCTCCAGGCTTCTCAGATCACTTCCATGCTGTGTGTCCATGGGGTTGTTTGCCTGCCTCCTCTCGAAGCCTATCCAGACAAGCCTGCTGACCTCTAAAATTCCAGGCTTTCACTGTTGCCAAATGTTATGAAATTTGTTCCTTTTCACTTTCAAAGGCAATTACTATGGACATTTGTTTTTCCACTGTGCTCCCCACTGTGTGTTAGTCTGTCTCTCACCATTCTCCAGGACTATGGCTCCCTCCCCACCTCCAGGACCACAATCCCTTTCTCTCCCAAACTGCCTCGCCACACATCCTACTTCTTTGATGTGGTTTCTTCTCTACCTCTAGTTGTAGAATTTGTTCTACTAGTCTACAGGTCAGTTTCTGGTGTATTTAGGATGATTTGATAGTTATCTATTTATATTCATAGGATACGATGAGTCTAGGGACAATCTCTTACTCCACTGCCAGCCTAGACAATGATTTTTTTAAATAGGTGTATTTACCTAATGGATACAAAATACTGATTCTAAGGGATACAGGTACCTTGATGTTTTTTGTAGCATAGTCAACAAAAGCCAAATTGTGGAAAGAGTCCAAATGTCCACTGACTAATGAACAGATAAAGAAGATGTGGTATACATGTACAATGGAATATTACCCAGCCATACGAAAGGATGAAATCTTGCCAAATGCAATGACATGGATGAAGCCAGAGAGTAGTATGCTAAGCAAAATAAGTCAGAGAAAGACAAATACCATATGATTTCACTCATATGTGGAATTTAAGAAACCAAACTGAACATGGGGGTGCAAATCAAGAAACAGACTCTTAACTATAGACAACAAACTGATGGTTATTGGAGGGGAGATGGGTAGTAGGATGGGTTAAACAGATGTTGGGTATTCAGGAGGGCACTTGTGATGAGCACTGGATGTTGTATGTAAGTGATGAATCAGTAAATTCTACTCCTGAAACTAATACTGCTAATATGCATGGTATGTTACCTAGCTGGATTTAAATAAAGACTTGGAAAAATTAAAAAGAAGACAGTAGCTTACATGGGAAAAAAATCATAAGGCTAGCAGGGAAAATCCACAGCCAAAGAATACTCTATGCAGCAAGGCTATCATTCAAAATAGAAGGAGGAATAAAGAGTTTCCAAGACAAAAAAAAAAAAACCTAAAGGAGTTCAATCACTAAACCAGCCCTTCAAGAAATATTAAAGGGGACTCTTTGAGTGGAAAGAAGAGACCAAAAGTAACAATATAAAGGTAGGAAACACAAAAGCAGTAAAAATGAATATTTCTGTAAAAAAAATCAGTCAAGGAACTCACAAAATAAGAAAGTGTAAAATGTAACAACATATAACTACAATGTGAGGAAGAGTAAAAAATGGGTTCAAACTTAAATGACTGCCACCTGCATATAGACTACTACATGCAGAAGATATATACAAACCTAATGGTAACCATATATCAAAACCACTAATATGCAAAGAATAAAGAGAAAGAAATATAATAAATATGTCACTAAAGAAAATCAGCAAATCATGAAAGACAAGAAAAGATCAGAGAAAATCTTCAGAAACCATGAAACAAATAGATACTTATCTGTCAATAATTACTGTGAATGTAAGTGGACTAAATGATCTAATCAAAAGACACAGGATTAAACACACACACACACACACACACACACACACACACAACCCATCTATATGATGCCTACAAGAGACTCATTTTATTTATTTATTTTTTTAAGATTTTAACTACTTACTCATGAGAGACACAGATACAGGCATAGGGAGAAGCAGGCTTCAGGCAAGGGGAGCCTGATGTGGGACTCAATCCCAGAACTCCAGGACCATGCCCTGAGCCGAAGGCCAACACCCAACCGCTGAGCCACCCAGGATTCCCAAGAGACTCATTCTAGACCTAAAGACAATTTCAGATAGAAAGTCAAGGGACAGAGAAACATTGATCATGCAAATGGATATGAAAAGAAAGCCAGAGTAGCAATACTTACAACAGACAAAATAGACTTTAAGAAAAAGATACTATATAATAATAAAGGGGACAAGGGCAGGGGGTGGGGGTGAATGGGTGACGGGCATGAGGGGGGGCACTTGACGGGATAAGCACTGGGTGTTATTCTTTATGTTGGCAAATTGAACACCAATAAAAAACAAATTTATTATAAAAAATAATAATAATAAAGGGGACAATCCAACAAGAAGATATGAAAATTGTAAATATTTGTGAATAGAACAAAGGAGCACCCAAATACATAAAAAAATTAATAACAAATAGAAAAGAACTAATCAACAACCATACAGCAATAGCGGGGGACTTTCATAACCCACTTACATCAATGAACAAATCATCTAAACAGAAAATCAACAAGGCAACAATGGCTTTTAATGATACACAGGAACGAATGGATTTCACAGATATATTCAGAATATTCCATCCTAAAACAACAGAATACACATTGTCTTCAAGTGCACATGGAACATTCTCTAGAATAAGTCATATATTAGCCCACAAAATAAGCCTCAACAAATTCAAGAAGACCAAAGTCATATCATGAATCTTTACTAATCACTACATTATGGAACTGTAAGTTAACCACAAGAAAAAAATCCAGAAAGACCACAAATGTATGGGAGGGTAAATAACATGCTTATGAACCAATGAATGGATCATCAAGGGGGAAAAATTACATGGAAAAAAAAATAAAAACACAACAATCCATGGGCCACATGGGTAAAATCTGTGGTTGAGCATCTGCCTTCGGCTCAGGTCATGATCCCAGGGTACTGGGATCAAGTCCCATATCCGGATCCCCACAGGGTGCCAGCTTCTCTCTTTGCCTATGTCTCTGCTTATCTCTCTGTGTTTCTCATGAATAAATAAATAAAATCTGGAAAGAAGAAAGAAAAGGAAAGAGAGAGAGAGAGAGAGAGAAAGAAAGAAAGAAAGAAAGAAAGAAAGAAAGAAAGAAAGAAAGAAAGAAAGAAAGAAAGAAAAGAAAGAAAGAGAAGGAAGAGAAGGAAGGAAGGAAGGAAGGAAGGAAGGAAGGAAGGAAGGAAGGAAGGAAGGAAGGAAGGGAGACATTTGGGATGTAGCAAAGGCTGTTCTAAGAGGGAAGTTTATGGCACTACAATCCCACCAAAGGAAGCAAGAAATTTTTCAAACAAGTAACCTAACCTCACACATAAAGGAACTAGAAAAACAACAACAAACAAAACCTAAAACAAGCAGAAAGAAGAAAATAATAAAAATTAGAACAGAAAAAAAAAATGAAATACAAACTAAAAAACAATAGAAGAGATCAATGAAATCAGGAGCTGATTCTTTGAAAAAAAAAATCAGCAACATTGAGAAACTTCTAACCAGACTTATCAGAAAAAAGAAGGACTCAAATAAGTAAAATCACAAATCAGAGAGGAGAAATAACAACCAACATCACAGAAATACAATTATAGATCATATTATGAAAAGCTACATGCCAACAAACTGGACAATCTAGAAGAAATGCATAAATTCCCAGAAACATAAAAGCTACCAAAAATGAATAAGAAAGAAATAGAAAATTTGAACAGATCAATAATCAGCAAAGAATTGATCAGTAATAAAAAAACAAACCTCCCAAGAAACAAAAGTCCAGGACTAGATGGCTTCCCAGGTGAATTCTACCAAACATATAAGAAGAGTTAATACATTCTTCTCAAATTATTCCAAAAATTAAAAAAGGAAGGAAAATTTCCCAATTCATTCTATGAAGCCAACATTACCTTGATACCAAAATCAAATCAAGACACCACGAAAAAAGGAAACTACAAGCCAATATTTCTGATGAATGTAGATGCAAAAATTCTCAACAAAATATCAGCAAACTAAATCCAACAACACATTTTAAAAAATCATTCACCACAACCAAATGGCAATTATTCCTGGGATGCAAGGATGGTTTGATATTTGCAAATCAATCAATGTTATAGATTATTACATCAATAAGAGAAAGGATAAGAACCATATGATCATTTGAGTAGACATGGAAAAAGCATTTGACAAAGTACAACATCCATTCATGATTTAAAACATACACACACCTAAATAAAGAAGGTTTAAGGGGAACATACCTCAACATAATAAAGGCCATATATCAGAAAGGCATAGTTAACATCATACTCAATGGTGAAAAACTGAAAGCTTTCCCCCTAAGATAAGGAACAAGACAAAAATAGCCATTCTCACCACTTTTATTCAACACAGTACTAGAAGTCCTAGCCACAGCAATCATACAAGAGGAAGGAATAAAGGGTATCCAAACTGGTAAGGAAGGTTAAACATTCACTATTTACAGATGACATAATAGTATGTATAGAAAACCATAAGACTACCAAGAAACTGCTAGAACTAATAAATGAATTCAGTAAAGTCACAGGAAATAAAATCAATGTGCAGAAATCTGTTGCATTTTTATACACCAATAATGAAGCAACAGAAAGAGAAATTAAGAAAATCCCATTTACAGTGTACCAAAAATAATAAGATCTCTAGGAATAAACCTAAGCAAGAGGTAGAAGATCTGTACTCTGAAAACTATAAAACACTGATGAAAGAAATTGAAGATGACACAAAGGGATAAAAGAACATTCCATGCTCATATGTTGAAAGAACAAATATCATTAAAGTGTCTAAACTACCCATAGCAATGTATATATTAAACCCAATCCCTATAAAAACACCAATAGCATTTTTCACAGAACTAGCACAATTCTAAAATTTATATAGAACCACAAAAGATGGGCAGCCCTGGTGGCTCAGCGGTTTAGCGCCACCTTCAGCCCAGGGCCTGATCCTGGAGACCCAGGATCGAGTCCCATGTCGGGCTCCCAGCGTGGAGCTTGCTTCTCTCTCTGCCTCTCTCCCTCTCTCTCTCTCTCTCTGTTTCTCATGCATAAATAAATAAAATCTTTAAAAAAAAAAGAACCGGGATCCCTGGGTGGCGCAGCGGTTTAGCGCCTGCCTTTGGCCCAGGGCACGATCCTGGAGACCTGGGATCGAATCCCACGTTGGGCTCCCGGTGCATGGAGCCTGCTTCTCCCTCTGCCTGTGTCTCTGCCCCTCTCTCTCTCTCTCTCTCTCGCTGTGTGCCTATCATAAATAAATAAAATTTAAAAAAAAATAAAAAATAAAATAAAATATTTGGTCTCCTTTAAAAAAAAAAAAAAAAAAAAAGAACCACAAAAGATCCTGAATAGCCATAGCAATCTTAAAAAGAAAAGAAAAGACATCACAATTACATACAACAAGTTGTATTACAAAGCTGTAGTGATCAAGACAGTATGTGATTGGCACAAAAACAGACACACAGATCAATGGAACAGAATAGAAAATCCAGAAATGAACCCACAACTATATGGCCAATTAATCTTCAACAAAGCAGGAAAGAATATCCAAAGGAAAAAAGTCTCCTCAACAAATGGTGCTGGGAAAACTGAACAAACACATGCAAAAGAAAGAAACTGGGCAACTTCCTTACACCATACACAAAAATAAACTCAAAATGGAGTAAAGACCATAATGTGAGCCCTGAAACCATAAAAATCCTGAACACAGGCAGCCTCGTAGCAACTTTTTCCTAGATAGATCTCCTGAGGCAAGGGAAACAAAAACAAAAATAAGCTATTGAGACTACATCAAAATAAAAGGCTCCTGCAGAGCAAAGGAAACAATCAGCAAAACTAAAAGGCCACCTACGAGGGGGGAAAAGATATCTGGATATGACGTATCCAATAAAGGGTTGTATCCAAAATATATAAAGAATATATAAAATTCAATACCCAAAAAACAATCCAATTTTAAAAATGGGCAGAAGACATGAATAGACACTTCTCCAAAGAAGACATTGAGATTCCAACAGATTCGTGAAGAGATGTTCATCATCATTTAGTATCAGGGAAGTGCAAATCAAAACTACAATGAGAGGGCAGCCCCAGTGGTCCAGTGGTTTAGCGCTGCCTTCAGCCCAGGGTGTGATCCTGGGGACCTGGGATCAAGTCCCGCGTCGGGCTCCCTGCATGGAGCCTGCTTCTCCCTTTGCCTGTGTCTCTGCCTCTCTCTATCTCTGTGTCTTTCATGAATAAATAAATAAAATCTTTTTTAAAAGATTAAAAGGAGACACCATCTCTCACCTGTCAAAATAGCTAAAAATCAACAACACAAGAAACGACAGGTATTGGCAAGGATGTGGAAAAATAAGAACACTGTTGGTGGGAATGCAAACTGGTGCAGTCGCTGTGGAAAACACTATGGAGGTTCCTCACGAAGTTAAACATAGAACTACCCTATGATCTGGCAATTTTACTACTGAGTATTTTCCCAAAGAATACAAAAATACAAATTCAAGGAGCTACAAACACCTCATTGTTTATTGTAGCATTATTTACAACAGCCAAATTATGGAAGCAGATCAAGTACCCATTGACTGATGAATGGATAAAAAAGATATGATACATATACATAATGGAATATCATTCAGTCATAAAAAAAATGAAATCATTCCATTTGCAATGACATGGATGGAGCTAGAGAGTATAATGTTTAGCAAAATAAGTTATTCAAAGAAAGACAAATACTATATGATTTCATTCGTGTGTGGAATTTAAGGAACAAAACAAACGAGCAAAGAGAGAGACAAATCAAAATGGACTCTTAATTATAGAGAACAAACAGATGGTTACCAGGGAGGATGGGGGTGGGAGGGATTAAGGAGTGCACTTGTGATGAGCACCATGTGTTGTATGGAAATGTTGAATCACTATGTTGTATACCTGAAACTGATATAACACTGTATGTTAATAGGAATCAAAATAAAAACTTAAAAAAATGAATGCAACATATTTATTTCATATTTTCTATCTAGTGATTCTAATACGTAAGGTCTTTGACAAGCTGGTTAAAGTTTTTGTTGACATATGTACTCTCCCTCATGGTTACTCTCCTTTATGTAAAGTTTTATTTCAATTTAAGGTTGTATAAATATGGATTCACATTTGAGGGCTATTTTGAGATCTGACTTGAAAGAGCATTCCTTCACAAAAGATTTTCATTTTCTTCTGTTAAGCCCTGGAAGTTACACATATCTAGGACTACCTTAAATGAAAATTCTGTTCTATTCACTTGAAAGTGTGATTTTTGCAGTTAGTATTTTGTCCTGCACTGTTGGATTATTTGTAATCAGAAGGTTCCAAGATCTCCATTCACGATTACCAGAAACAGGCATGCCTATATTTTCTAAACTTTAGTGTGGTACTTATTGCATCTTACATTTTATTTATGATGCATTTGCCTTTTTTCTTTCCATACAATGCAAGTCAAGTTCCTTGACAGAAAAGCTGTTTTGTTTTCTTCATCTATGAACCTCTAGTAGTAGCCAACAAAGTATATAATGGATTTCAATGAATATTTATTAAATAAAAAATGTTTAAAATTCTGAAAGTATAAATGCATAGGACCCAAGAACTATCAATGAATAATGCTTTGACAGTTGCCTACTTTATTGTTTTCCTAATCTGTTATTTATACACGTGAGTAAAACAGACTAAGTATCACATTTTTTATGATAATGAAGCAGAAACATGTTTGATTTTTTTAATGGATAAAGAGTAAATTATCCTAAGGGTCTCCCTCAAGCTCCAGGCAGCTATGAAGGAAGAAGATTTTAGTGTTTGAAAAAGAAAAATGTCTGCAAGGAATATAGACAAAAGTCTTACAAAAATGCAAAACTGCACTGGTGAAGTTTTTCTTGAAGTTTTCAAAATTATTTTTAAAGTTTTCTAAATTATAAAGAAATTGATGATACTTTATTGATCCCAGAAAAAAGTTAAAATGTATAATGACAGCTTCTTTTGCCCTTCCTATGGAAGCTAATGCTCATGAATTATCAAGATTTTAGTTAAGATTTGCTCATTAAAAGAAAACCTTTATTGAATACAACCTCTCAATTTGGCAGAAAAACCACAAGAGGGGACTCCCTTCAACCTCAATTATTGATGGCATTCTGCATTTCACAATATGTTAATAAAGTATAAGAATATTCCCCGAAGAAATTAAATAAAAAAACACAGAGCAAAATCCACTTTTTTAATCATAATACTTTATACCACATAGAATTTCTCAATAATGGCCACACAGAGTATAGGTTGATAATACGAATAACTTAGAAAATCAAAGAGAAGAAGAAATTTGATTTTTACAGATAACATTTTATCAACTATTATACTTACTTAGTGCGTTGAACCAACTAAAAAATGTACTGTGACATTACTTGTTGAGAACTGGGCAAGAAGCTACAATGCTACCCTGAAGGTCACATACCACACATACAGCCACAGTTTGCATGGAAAAAAAAGAATAATTCATGAAACTAAGTTCATTCAAAACTAACCGTGAATAGGAAAAGTCACATCTGAATCATTGTAAGAGCTTTTAAATGTGTGTTACTCATTTAAAAAGCACAACTAAAAAGGAAATCTATTTATTTCTTTTCCCTACTTAACTAAGCATTCAGTCTATAATCAGCTGGTTAGCATGAAGTATTATTAAGGCACTATTTTTACAGTACCCATTTTTATGGGTTTTGTATGTTACACAAACAGTGGTTTTTTAAAAAATGCATGAATTGGTTATTCTCTTTCATGCTTCCTATATTAAGTCAAACCAATGCTCTGGATCTTGGCATATTGGTAATGCAAGTGGAAACAAAAACAGTTCAATTTTCATAATGTCTTTCAACTTTATTCATTTTATCACATTAAAGTCTCATTTATCAAAAATAGTTTAAAGAGCCCTGCGTTTAAGATAATTTCAGAGTTTGTTTCAAACTACCAAAAAAGTAGGAAATAACAAGTCACGGACTAGAAAAATACATAAAAACAAATTATTTAATCATAAGTATAAAATTAGTTTTTTAAAAAATCCCTCATTGCTGCAGAAGGTCAGAGATACCAAACACATCACGACTCAAAAAAAAAAGATGGATTATTTTAAAATTCTGTCGAAATGGTTATTGCCACACCATTTTTAAATCTTTCATTTTAGGTAATTTTACTATTTAAAAAGTTAAATGTCAATTTAAAAAAATCACCCAAACAATACAAAAATGGTCAAGAGCTATGAGCAGGTAATTCATGAATTAATACAAAAGGCCAAGTTACATGTAAAAAGTTGCTCAGCCTCACTCATCAAAAAAAGAGGACTTAAAACTGGAAACCATATTTCTAATCCATTATTTTGGATATTTTTTTAACATTGATAATAACCATTAGAATGTGAAGGAGAATTCCAGTTTCCAATCTAGCATGTAAGGAGCTTGGAAGTTGTTACTGTATCCTAACAACAAGTAAAAAGCTGAACAAACTAAAAAATCAACAACTCTTCTTAGATTCATTAGAAAACTGAGGGCACAAAGCAACCCAAAACTGGAGACAGATACAGAGAATCACAACTTATCAGAGCACAAAAGTATGAACAGAACCCTCCACAGAATTAGTGATGGGGTAGGAAAACCAGAACTGTAACTGAAGAACTGCTAGAGTCTCGGTGTAGACAGTCTGTGAGTTAAAAACTCTGGTCAGGGGGCTGGGGGCTAGGAATGGGATGACACTTTGTAAGTTTTACCACCTGGAGCCCTACTAGGTTTTCACAGTAATGAAAACTGGAGAAAAATTCTTTCATGCTCCTAGGAGGAGGAGGAAGAAACCATTTTTAAATATAAGAGAGCATTCCGTTCTTATAAACAAAGCCTGCCCTCAAGAGAAACTATTTTACCAGAGCCAAGTCTGTGGCATTTTATCAGAGCCTAAACTCAATGTAAAATACTCAACTCCAACCAGTTCTGACCTTCTACGTGAAAGAAGAGAGCAGAGGTGAAAAACTAAGAGGCACTTGAGAAATCACAGACCAGAGACACAGGCTCACTAAATTACTGGGACGTAATTATAGGAATACAGAATATTCTCTTCCCCCTACCTCTCATCACCATATTAGTAAAGGCCGATTTCCCACAATTCCTTTTAACCAATACATCATGTCCAATTATCAAGAAAAAATTACAAAGCTTACTATAATGCCAAAAACAAAGTTTGAAGAGCCAGAAGAAGCATCAAACCAGATTCAGATATGACAAGAATGCTGGAATTATCAGACAAGGAATTTAAAAGAACTATGATTAATAAACTAAGGGCTCTAATGAAAAAGTAGACAACATGCAAGAACAAAGGATAATATAAGTACAGAGATGGAATGTCTAAGAAAGAATACAAAAGAAATGCTAGAGATCAAAAACACTAAGGATATGCAGACAGAAACATCTAAAACTGGAAAAGCAACAAGAAAAAGACTGAAAAGAAAAGCAGAACAGAATATTCAAGAACTATAGAACAACAACAAACGATGTAACCTAAAACAAAAGGGGAACACCAAAAGAAGAGGAGAGAAAGGAACAGAAGAAATATTTGAAACGACTGAGAGTTTCTCCAAATTAACATCAGACACCAAAATTACACATCCAGGGAGCTCAGAGAATAGGCAAGATAAATGCCAAAAAAAACTATATCTAGGCAAATCATATTCAAAGTATAGAAAATCGGGGATGCCTGGGTGGCTCAGCGGCTTAGCACCTGCCTTCGGCCCGGGGCGTGATCCTGGAGAACCGGGATCGAGTCCCACGTCGGGCTCCCTGAGTGGAGCCTGCTTCTCCCTCTGCCTGTGTCTCTGCCTCTCTCTGTGTGTCTCTCATGAATAAATAAATAAAATCTTAAATAAAAAAAAAAGTATAGAAAATCAAAGATAAAGATAAAAATCTTGAAAGAAGCCACAGGTAAGAAACACCTTACCCATAGAAGAACAAAGATAAATATTACATCTGACTTCTCAGAAATCATGGAACAAAGAAGAGAGTGATGCAAAATAGTTCAAATGTCAAAAGAAACAACAACAAAAACACACAAAAAACTCCATACTTGAATGTGTGGACTGCAAAATTATCTTTCAAAAGGAGGAATAAAGACTTTCTCTGACAAACATTTGGGAATTTGTTGCCAGTAGATCTGCCTTGCAAGAAATATTAAAAGAAACACTTCAAAGAGAAGGAAATTGATAAGCCAGAAACATGGCTCTACATAAAGAAAGGAAGAACATTAAAGAAGGAATAAGGGTAGGGTAAATAAACTTTTATTTTTCTTATTTATAAGTGATCCAACAGACAATAATTTGTTCGAAATAATAATAGCAATAATGTATCTTAGTGTATGTGTGTTTATATGATTATGAAAGCCTGAAATGAATGAAAGCAATGATATAGGGATATAAGGGAAGAATTAGGAGTTTTTTGTTATTCGAGGTACTTGCACTACCCATCAAGTGGTATGGTATTATTTGAAAGTGGACCTAGGGATCCCTGGGTGGCGCAGCGGTTTAGCGCCTGCCTTTGGCCCAGGGCGCGATCCTGGAGACCCGGGATCGAATCCCACGTCAGGCTCCCGGTGCATGGAGCCTGCTTCTCCCTCTGCCTATGTCTCTGCCTGTCTCTCTCTCTCTCTGTGACTATCATAAAAAAAAAAAAAAAGAAAGTGGACCTAGATTAGTATATCACAAACTGTAGGGCAACCACCAGAAAAAGTAAAACAAAACAAAACAAAACAACATTGATATGCTACAAAAGGAGAGAAAATGGCATCCTGTAAGATGCTCAGAGTATAGAGAAACAGGCATTCCTACACGGGAAAATGATATAGACAGAAATTATAGACAACATGAATCTCTCTCAGTAGGGAAACAGATAAATTATGGAACCACAGAATATTCAGCTATAAATCTCTGTATACTGATATATTAAAAGCATCAAGATAAGGGGTGTCTGGGTGGCTCAGCCAGTTAAACATCTGCCTTTGGCTCAGATTGAGTTCCCGGGGTCCTGGGTTCAAGCCCTGCACTGGGCTTCCTGCTCAGTGGGAAGCCTGCTTTTCCCTCTCCCTCTGCTCCTCCTCCTGTTCGTGCTCTCAATCTCTCTCTCTCTCTCTCTCATGGATAAATAAAATCTTTAAAAAGAAAATCAAGATACGTTAAGTGAAAAGTATGCTGCAAAACAATATATTAGAAATCTCTTCTTTATAATTGTTTAAAATGATGAAAGAAGGAGAGTGGGGGTGGGGGATACACAGACAAACAGAATAGATTATAAAGACCTACACCAAATTGTCGGCAGCAGTTCTTTCTGGCAAAAGCAACAGGACTTAGAGTAAATGGAAGGGGGGTATCTGTCTTGGTTACTATGTAAAATTTTTCTATGTATACACTGCAGTGAGAATCTCTAGATATATTATCTATGCAGACGCTTTTTTAAAAGAAAAAAAAAAAGGAAGCAAGAAAGGAAAAATATAGTAGTGTCTTTCCATAAAACCAAGAAAGTCATTGCTAGCTTGTCTCAGTTACTGACAGAATGATTTTAACCAAATTACTTCAAATAGGAACTTGAGATCCACCATTAACAATTTAATTTATAGTTTCAATTAAGGAGCAATTTGATTTACAACTATACTTTTACACAAATAGTTTAGATTGGCCTGTGAACAAACCAAGGATCAAAGAGAATTTTGGAACTAGAGGGGACTTTCTGGCCCCTCATTTTACACATGAGGAAACTGAGAACAAAGAGATTTGTCCTAAAACAAACAACTAATTTCTTCACTGTTAAAAGAGGAAAGAATTCAACCTTCTTGCTCCTTGTTCAGGACTCTGGTAAATTCAATTTATTTCTTCTAACTACTTTATAAATATCACCTGTGGTTCCTGAAAATTCCCAAGTGGTTCCAGAAAATTTTCATTTTCCAAATCACCTGATTAATAAAAAGAATTTCACATTTTCAGGTTGGGTGCAGTAGAAAGTCAAAGAACTTAGCATGGTGAAGGAATTTAGAAACTCTCTCTTTCAAATAAGGAAAGGAAAGTGGGAAAGTGGGAAAGGGGAAAGGGGAAAGGAAAAAAAAGAAAGGAAAGGAAAGGAAAGGAAAGGAAAGGAAAGGAAAGGAAAGGAAAGGAAGGTACTGGCAATGGAACTTGAATGGCAGACGTACTTGTAATGGCAGTTACCTTACGGTCATTTCTCCTTCCTGCCTTACCTTCCCTTCCCTTCCATTCACTTCCCTCCCTTCCCCAGTCCCTTCCCCCCTTCCCTCCCCTTCCCCCCTCCTTCCCTTCCCTTCCCTTCCCTTCCCTTCCCCTCCCTCCCTTCCCTCCCTTCCCTTCCCTTCCCCCTTCCCTTCCCTTCCCTTCCCTTCCCTTCCTTCCCTCCCTTCCCTTCCCCTCCCTTCCCTTCCCTTCCCTCTCCTTCCCTTCCCCCTTCCTCCCTTCCCTCCCTTCCCTTCCTTCCCTTCCCCTCCTTCCCTTCCTTCCCTTCCCCTTCCCTTCCCTTCCCTTCCTTCCCTTCCCTCCCTTCCTCCCTTCCCCCCTTCCCCTTCCCCTTAAAACCAACGGCCATTCAGAAAACAACATAAGTAGCTTGCTACATCCAGTGAGTCAGACACAGAGTCCAGAGTGCAACCCAACTCTGCTAACCCCCAGGATATTCTCCCCTTGTATTTTTTTATTCATTTTACTTTAAAAAAAAAAAAAAAGGCAATGTGATCCTGTAGAAAGAATACACACTGACTAGGTGACATTGGGCAAGTCATTAAACTTGGAAACTAAGTTTCTTCAACTATTAAATAAACAGAGTCAATCAGATGAGCTCTGAAGTTTCTCACTTCTTTCTGTGAACCTGGAATTTTAAAAATACAGCTCAAATGCATTAGGTTATGGGATCCAGTGGCAAAAAATACAGTGGCAGTCTAACTCTGAATACCTTCAAAGAGCTATTGAGAAGGAGAGCACAAAAAAAAAAAAAAAAAAAAAAGGAGAGCACAGACAACAGTAGAGAGCAGAGTGGACTTTAGGAATTCCAAATCTGGAAAGGTAGAACTAACTAGCTGGTGAATCTGTGGTTTCAGATTCAGTACAGTGCTTCAGAAAGTTGCCATGCACCATAATTCTACACCTACCACAGGTTTACAGGAAGTTAACTTCTCCTGAGCATCTAGTTTTCACCTCTTAGTATTCTTTCTCACTATTGTTCTGAGAATGCATCTAATAAAGTTGGACAACTAATACCAAATTATATAAATTATATATGGTATTAAGGCCAAGAATTCGGTTTCCTTAAAAAAAAAAAAGCATTCAACATCAGTAATTGCTAAAACAAACAAACAAAAATAATACTTAAGTTTGATTCTGATATATTTGAGGATATAGTAACACGAATGTAATTAATCTTTTTCCAAAAAATCCTAAGAGGCAAACTTCAAAGACCTGTTCCTAACTCATTCCTCAGCTCACATTTTGCTATCAGGCAATTCTTGCTAGCATGAATATAGCTAATACCATTACTTGTATCTTCATAACCTCAGTTTAACTACCTGTAAGAAAGCACCTATACAAAATCTCTTCTTACTGAATTCTTTTCCTTTCTTTATTCACTCTGTTCTTCCTTCAGATATATCCAATTCTTTCTTGCCCACCAACTGTTTTTCTTTCTCTCTTTGCCCTAAAAATCTTTTATAATAGGCTATGATACTTATTAAAGGCTTTAACAATGAAATAGTTTTATCCACACCCCCAGAACTTTCCATTGATCCCCTCAGTTATACGTGTGCATACCTAGTTGATACAAGTTTTATACTTTGAGCTTCTAAGTGGACTTTCATAAATTTGAAGTAAAGGCAGCTTTTGGATGAAATGTGTTTTAAGTAGGTAAATCCTAAATTTTGGCAGAATAAGTAGTTTAGAGCTTCCCACCAGTATCCTAGATAGAACTGGGGCTAGGCTGTGACTAGACATGTGGACATCGGTGGGAAAACCAGAAGAAAAGAATGGATCACTAGTATAGGTTTCTGTCCCTCTTTCCAAGCTGCTGAAAGTGGAGGAAAAAGAGGAGACCCAAAAAAAAAAAAAAAAAAAAAAAAGCCCTAGCTAGATCTTCAGAATCCAAGAATAGATGAGACCTCAAGACACAGAAAGCCAGGTAGGGAAGCTCCCCATTTCCATGCCACACTCAGACCAATAAGATGCTGCATGAGTAAAGTAGAAAAACTAGCCTGATATACTTGGGCCATGAATACTTGATGTTCTCACTGATTATTCCAGAAGTTTCAGACCATCTGATTCTACTACCACTAGCATCTACTGTCAGTGGATGCTATGCGTACTAAGGAAACCAGATGTTACAACAAGACCACGGTCACCATAGTGAATTCAGCAGTAATAGAAGCCAATAACCCATAAAGGAGATGGAAGGCAAGTCTCATCTGAGCAGAAGTCAACAGCAGGAGGAGGATGACCATGAGCGAGATGGTCCCTCCCACAATGACAAAGAAGCTCCCTTGAAACCCCATGGCACCCAGTAGAGAGGGAAAAGTGGCAAACAAATATACAATGCCATGTATAAAGAGAGACTAGGCTTACATGGAAGGAACTAGCAGAATGAAAGCAAGCAGTCAGGCATTAAACTGAGTTAAAGAAGATAAACAGTTACAAAAGGCACCTTTCCTGCAATTTCCAGCATGGGCTGGGAAGGAGAGACACTATGGCTGTGGACATCTGGTGAAGTATGCCCCAGATACAGGCCAACACAGTCCTTCTGTGACTTTGAAGCCTAGGTTTGGGCCTAGCAGTAGGCCCCCTTCAGCTGCACAGGACCCCCTTGGCAAGGCCCCACACAGTCTGCCATGTAGCCCCTATGGCCCAGAGGGTCAAACACCAAGTAAGTAAGTCCTTCTATAAACTCTCTGTGGCCTGTGAGCTGAGGTGCTCTATGTCTTCTGCTCCCACTAGTGCCAATCTCCCACTATACACTTGGCCAGTATATACTAATCATCTGTTCCCTATCTGTACTCGAGACTCAAGAATAGCCTATTGTTTGCACAGCAACTCCAGACCCATCCCAGTCTGGTGAAACCAATGAACTTTTCTGCTACCTGGTGGCCAAACCAAACCTCCTTCATCAAGATCTGTACCCCTTCCAAGTATGTCCTTACTGAGACACTCTCTCACCTCTAGAGTACTACCTACAGTTTCTTTATATCTTACAGTTACTCTTTCAACACAGTTAACAATTTTTTGTGTTAAACTTCCCCTAGTTAACCTAATGTATAGTTTCTGTCTCCTGATTGGACCCAGAGAGCTACATCCACCTAGTCTCAAAATCTGAATCTATGAATATTTCCACTTCTTCATTTCGTCTCTATCCCGTGGACCATTCCCAGCCCCTCATGTCTCCTTCCTATAGAGATGGTCTTGGACAACCTCAGATCTACTTTATAAACCCTCCCCCCAAATACCAATTTGTTTGTCAACTTAGAAACACATAAGGGTTCTCTCCTTTCTATCAGATCAAATATGAACTCCTATGCTGAGATTTTAAGGCTTTCTGTGACCTGGCCTCACCAGACCCACTGCACATCTGGAATACTTCCTGCCAGGTAAAAGTCATGTAGGTGTCTGGTCAACATGATACTACATCCTACTGTCATGTCTGTGTTCATGCTCCTCTCTTCTCCCTCTTTTCCCACTTATTCCAAAGTCTTCTGGGACCAGTTCTAAGAGCCCCTATCCATGAGTTCTTTGGGGAACGATTTCTTGCTACACTTTTGTCTGTGTTATCCTTATCACATAATTAGCATCTTCATATACCCTGTCTTAATTCTCCAACTAGAGATACCACTTCCCAGATTAACCCTGTAATACCCTTCTCTAATCTATTCATGGCTATTACTCTAACTCATTTTTAACTATACTTTATATGTCTTATATAACTTCATTAGCCTTCACATAGTGGTAAGCTCAATGTTACATGACAGGAAAATCAGACTAAGTCAAAGAGTTTTAACCCTATGTAACAGTTGTGGATAGGGCCATTGCTAGGCTATACAAAATCTTTCTACAGATTAGAAAAAGGCACCCCTTCCTCCAAACTGATGAAGTCTCACATCTGGTTACACAGTTTGGCAAATGGAGCCCAGGCAGGATTTCAACTCAACCTCATATACAACTATACATAGCAGCACTGGATTCATTAATATATCACGGACTAAAAGATGAATCAAAATGTATTAGAAAAAAAACTTTTAAAGGATGTTATCCCTTGAATTGTGTTTTAGTAGAATTTTATGCTATATCACTCTAATCTTAGATAATGTCTCAGCTTGGGCATTAGATTAGTTATATGGCAAATTTCAAGCATCTGTGGGTATCTCCTGTAATTCTTTTCATAACCAATATTAACTGAAGGTCGAAGTCTATGCTAGGCCCTGGAGCTAGGCCTTGTTGCACAAATATAGTATCTGACTGATTTACAGCTCAGTGATCAATCTATATTTAGAAGAACAATACTTTTAAAGTCATACTTACTGATAAACTTGTTTTGCATAGTCTCCAACAGTGCCTGGTGAGCATCTTCAGCTTGTAAAGCATGTGAACATTCTCTAGCCAATATGGTACGTACAAGATGCTCCCCACATCCTAGAAATAAAAGAAGACCAAGAGCTATTGAGGAAAAGCAGTTCTAAACATCCTTATCGTACTAGCATTAAAACATCTTCATATGTCATTTAAGAAATAGTTTTGGAGAATAATTCAGTGATGGATGAAATGACTTCTATGAGCGATCTAGAATTTTAGTTAGAAAACTCAGTAGAACGTAAAGAAATAAATAACTGTCTAATATCAAAAGGAAACAGAAAAATAAAAGAAAACCCCTTTTTCATAGGAATGATTTACATAATAAATTCAGATTCCCTGAATTCAGATTTTCTGCCTAGGAATCTCCTAGGGCTTTGTCTCATTTTCACTGTTGGATAACTACAGAAATTCTGTTTTATAATTTATTTGTTTACATACAATTGTCCTAGTCCCCAATTTTGCCTCACCATCCCACACACCTGGGAGCATGGGAGAAATCTAAACAGCCCAGGGCAATCTAGATCTCCATCTACCTACTTTTCACTAAAATGTCCGCCACATATCAACGGCTGCAAAGTGGACTTAATAAAATAGCAGCTTTCTCACCTTATAATAGTAACTTACATAGCCTACAGAACTACTCTGTAATTCTAAAAAAAGAATGCATTTTAAATCCATGGAGTGAACTTGGGACCATTCAGACACACTAAGAAAGAGTATGTATAATGGCAATGGAAAGCACTGCCTAAAATTCCATTACAGTTTCTATCTGTTAAAAGTAGAAACTGGGGTCACCTGGGTGACTCAGTCGGTTAAGCATCTGCCTTCATTTCAAGTCATGATTCCAAGGTCTTGGGATGGACCTGGCATTGGGCTCCCTGCTCAGCGGAGAGCCTGCTTTTCCCTAGCCTTCTGCCTCTTCCCCTGCTTGTGTTCTTTTGTGGACCCTCTCTCAAATAAAATCTTTTAAAAATATATATTTAAATAAATAAATAAAAGTAGAAACTTCCTGCAAAAGCAGAGACAAAGGAAATTCAATTTATAGGTTGATAAGTTCAAATAAAAGATTTCTGAAGAAAGAGACTTACTTTTTTCTTAGATATAAAAAATATTAAAAAGCTACTTTGATAACCATTGGAGGAGTAAATCTTTCAAAAAAAAAAAATACTAAGTAATGGGGCACCTGAGTGGGTCAGTCAGTTAAGCATTCCACTCTGGGTTTCAACTCAGGTCGTGATCTCATGGGACATGAGATAGAGCCCCCTGTGGGAAGTCTGCTTGAATATTCTCTCCCTCTGCCCTCCCCAACCACACACATGTGTGCGCTCTCTCTCTCTCTCTCTCCCTCTCTCTCAAATAAATCAGTAAATCTTAAAAAAAAAAAAAAAATACTAAGTGCTACTGGAAATGCTTATTCTACATAAAATCAGTTATATTAATTAAAATGTAAATTTCCTCTTACACAAATGAGAACAGTAGATAATACATAAGACCTGCTTCCTGTCTCTTAAAGAATAAGGCTTTTTTTTTTTTTTTTAAGATTTTATTCATTCATTCATGAGAGACACACAGAAAGAGGCAGAGACATAGGCAGAGGGAGAAGCAGGCTCCCCACAAGGAGCCCAATGCAGGACTTGACCCCAGGATCCCAGGATCGTGCCCTGAGCCAAACAAAGACACACAACCACTGAGCCACCCAGGTGCCCCAAAAATAAAATAAAATCTTGAGGGAAGCAGCTCAACATGGGCACTGGCTGCCTAACTTGCTTACACCAAGTTCCAAACCCCTGTGCTCTTGGCACTGCCCTTATCAGTCAAGCTTGCTTCAGTTCCAGTGGGATGGGTCCCTCACCCAGAAGACCAGCAGAAACCCCTGCCCAGACCATACCTCCTGGCCAGAGAGTTCTATAGGGCCAACTTCTGGTGGAGTTGGTGTCAGGGTCATTTCACAAGTAGACCAGAGCCCACCTAGTTAAAACTTTCCACATTTAGGTGAGTAACCAAACATTGCCCACAACAAGTTAAAAGAACCTCTGCAGATGAGTGGCCTGAAGGACAGAGCTGCCAAAATAATACAGCACAGTGCACACAGCAAGGCTATCATTCAAAATAAAAGGAGAAACAGTCCCAGACAAACAAAACCCAACAGAGTCCAAGACCAATACACTAGCCCTGCAAGAAATATTAAAGGAGACTTTTTTGAGTGCCAAAGAGAAACCAAAAGTGACAAAAACAAGAAAGGATCAGAGAAAATCTCCAGAAATAATGACAAAGTAATAAAATGGCAATAAAATAAATACATATCTATCAATTATTTCACATGTACATGACTAAAGGCTCCAATCAAGAGCCACAGGGTGTCAGAATAAGTGAAAAAACAAGACCCATCTATATGCTGTCTATAAGAGACTCATTTTGGACCTAAAGACACCTGCAGATTGAAAGTGAGGAGGTAGCAAAATATTTATTATGCAAATGGATGTTAAAAGAAGGCCAGAGTAGCAATATATAGTGGACAAACTAGACTTTTTTTGTTCTTGTAATTTTTTTTATAGATTTTATTTAGAGAGAGAGAGCTAGTGCAAACGGGGAATGGCAGAGGGAGACAAAGAGAGAGAATCTGAAGCAGATTCCTGGCTGAGTGGGGCACCTGGCACAACCCTGAGGTCACGATGTGAGCCAAAATCAAGAGTCGGACGCTCAACTGAATAAGCTACCCAGGTACTCCCGTTCTTGTACTGTTTTTATCCTCCTTTGGCAACAGAGTAGTATTGGTCTCATGGACTGATTCTGAATGTGTTCCCTCTATTCCATTATTTATAAAGTTTTGATAAAGATTTTTATTAATTTAGTTTAATGTTTGGTAGGATTCACTAATGAAACCATGTGGTCTTGGGCTTGTCTGTGCTGGAAGATTTTTGATTCCTAATTCAACTTTCATTCTCATTGCTGGCCTAAGATTTCCTACTTCTTGCATTCAAGACTCATGATTGAATCTTAATAATCTGTGCATTGTTAGGAATTATCTGAAACTTTTTCTAAGTTAATTATTTGTCAGTATATACTTGTTTATAGTAATCTATTATCACCCTATGTAATTCTCTGATTATCTGTTGTGTTGTTTTCTTTTTCTCATTTTGGTTTTTGAGTCTTTTTCTTCTTAGTTAACATAGTTAAAGCATTGCCAATTTTGTTTACTTTTTTGGAAAAATGGGTCATTATTTTCAATATTATGTTATTGTTTATTCTGGTCTCAATTTTATTTAAAATTTCTGACTTTTCTTTGTTATTTCTTTCCTTTACTAAATTTCAGCTAAGCTTTTTTTCCTAGTTCCTTGTGGTGTAATGTTGTTTATTTGAACTTTTTCTTAATACAAGCATTTATAGCATAAATTTCACTCTAACATCTGCTTTTGCTGCATCCCATAGGTTTTGAAATATTGTGTTTTCTTTTTCTTTTGTTTTGAGAGATATTTTGATTTCCATTTGATTTCCTACTTGGCCCACTGCTTGTGCAGTAGCATGTTTTTTTAATATTTATATATTAAATATTTAATATTTACATCGTGGATTTTTCATCTTTGTGTTATTGTTGATCGTTAGTTTTGTACCATTGTGGTTGGAAAATATAGTTGGTATGATTTCAGTCTTCTTAAATTTGTAATATTTGTTATGCCTCTTTTTACGTGACTTAACTAGGGGATTCTTCTGTGTATACTTGAAGAAAATGTATATTCTGTTGTTCTTAGATGGAAAGTTATATACGTATCTTTTACAACCACATATTCTGAAGTATGTTTCAAGTAAAAAATGTTCCTGTTGAGAAAAAAAATTAAAAGCTCACCTTAAAAAAAAATTCGTGCCAAAGGTATTTCATTAGTTTATTAGAAAATCAAGTTCTACATTTATTCACATAATAGGCAAAGGGTATCAGAGGATCTGAGCACCTACTGAGAATAAAGGAGAAGTATGACTCAATTCTATAGTCAAAAAATCCACAGCAAAAGAAGGAGCATCTCTACCATCCACTCCAATTCCCCCCACAGGTCCAGGGACAAAGCAACGTTTTCTCATGTTATTAATTTGCACGCACGAGCGTGTACACACACACGCACACACACCCCACTGGTAAAGGTTCTTAGCAATCAGAAATATGAGCTAAGATTATCATATGAAAGAACTTCTTTTAAAAAATGTCTACAAATTTTTAAATTTGTGAATCATAAAGCAATACAAACTGATATAATACACAATTCTCTGTTTAACTGGCATATACTATGACAAGCATTGGCACCAACAACAATCACCCTAAAAAATGTTATCTATAATTGTTAAACCATTGCTATTCCTTTCATATCAGTAATGTTCCCTTCATATGTAATACCTCTCATTCTCATTCTCTCCTTCCCTTTATCCCTCCCAATATATACACGCACAAATGCATACACAGATATGTGCATATTATGAATACACATACAATATATACTTATTGCCAAGAAACACAAACCATTCAAAAAGTGTGAAAGTTTTTTTAAAAAATCACTTGATATTTTGCTAGAAGTAATTTCCCTGAATTTTTTGGTAAAGTGTAAATGTAAATATCCTTCCAGATCTGAATATCATTTTATATGTACTTACACTTAGAGGAAGATCTAGAAATGCAATTTAATATATAACTTTCTGAGCAGGACTGTGGTGTTCCCTATTTTGTAAAAGTTTTGCAATATTATTTTTATAATCAGGGAGAAAATAGCAATAAAGCTAATAGAAAAGAAACCATTTTTGACACTTAATATGTTAAGACACTGTGCTAAGTTCATGAAACTCCGTAAATTTCAATTCCCTTTTGTGTACATATTTGATGTTGAAGAGTGAAATGTTATACTTTGGAACAATAATAATTGTTAGGAAATTGGCATATTATAAGCTAAATGGGTGTTCAAAAGGTTATGTACACATGCCTCAAGTCAAACAGCTAAACCACATGAAGTTAACATTACATCAAAAGTACACAATATGTGGTCAGAGAGACTTTCCTCCGTTGTTACACAAGAATATACAGGGTTTTCCAATGATTGATTTTTCACCAAGAAACTTTTAAAATTATGACTTCTATTCGGACATATATCACCTCTAACATAAGAGCGTTGACATCAAAAGCTTGTTCTCCTGCAGGTTCCAATCAAAGAAAAGTATGACTTATGTGGTTTTACCCACAAAATTCCAAGGTTTCTTAGAATATCCTGCCAGATAGCTGAAGTGTGATTCAAAGGCAAACAGTTCCATTCTTTATACATGAATATGAAGAAATAAGCCTTTCGTTGTATCCTCCTTCTGTCCTTATTCAGGCAAGTGTGTATTCATATTCTCAAATCTTAACAGAAAACATAAATTATACATAGAATGAAGACCTAACAACAAACATAGAAGAAAAGTGATATGGGCATACCTCAGAGATATTGCAGGTTCAGTTCTAGACCACTGCAATAAAGTGAGTCAAATAAATGTTTTGGTTTCCTAGTGCATATGAAAGTTATGTTTACGAAAGTTATGTTTACACTATCCTCTAGTTTATTAAGTATGCAATAACATTATGTCTAAAAAGAACAATGTACATACTTTAATTTAAAAAACACTTTAGGGACACCTGTGTGGCTCAGCAGTTGAGCGTCAGCTTTGGCTTAGGGCGTAATCCCAGATTCCCAGGATCGAGTCCCACATTTGGCTCCTTGCATGGAGCCTGCTTCTCCTCCCTCTGCCTGTGTCTCTGTGTCTCTCATGAATAAATAAGATGTTAAAAAAAAAAAAAACACTTTATTGCTAAAAAATGCTAACCATCATCTGAGCTTTCAGTAAGTCATAATAACTGACCAGAGATCACCATAACAAATATAATAATAATAATGAAAAAGTTTGAAATATTGTGAGAATTACCAACATGTGACACAAACATAAAGTGAGCAAACACTGTTGGAAAAATGGTGCCAACAGACTTGCTCAACACAGGGTTGCTATAATCCTTCAATTTGTTTAAAAAAAATAGTAATATCTGTGAACCACAATAAAGTAAAGCACAATAAAATGAAGTATGTCATTTAATATTTAATATTAAAAATATTTAATATTAATAAATATTTAATATTTAAATATTAAGTTTAAAAGAACTAACTTATTTAGCATCAGTAAGAGTGAAAACTGCATGGATTGAAACACATAGTGAATTCATAACTTACATTCTAAAAAGCATTTGTCACCTTTGAAGATGCTATAGAACCAATTCATATTCCAAAAACTGGTAAGTAAAAATAAACAATCTAGCATTTCTCTGTCCTTCCAGTAAGAACTGTACACCATGGTAACCAAATAGTTTTATAAAGGACAATTTTCTCCATAGAAGTATCCCAATAAAGAAGAATTAAACAGAATTAGAATAAAATCATTTGTAACCTATAAAGTGATACCTGATATAGCAGCAATCATCAATAGCTCCTAATACCACAAAAGGACACAGACATTAAATGTCCTTTGATATAATTACACCTGTGTAGTCTTGCCCCACACTAAAAAATTTACACTTGAATCTGAACAAGTCTCTAAATTCAGTTATCTATTTCCATAAATAAAGAGCTTTTGCAAAAAAACTATAGCTAACATCACACTTAATGGTTAAAAACTGAATTGTTTCTCCCTATATCAGAAACAAGGTAATGATGCCTACTTTTATCAGTCCTATTCAACAATATTCTGGAAGTTCAAGCCATGGCAATAGGCAAGAAAAAGAAATAAAAAGCATAACGATCAGAAATAAAGAAGCAAAACTGCTTTGCAGATGACATAACTTATTATGTAAAATCCAAGGGAATCTACAGAACAACTACCAGAGGTGTCTCTCCAGGTTCTTCCTATCTCGTTAGTAGTCTAGGGCAAAGGTTGGCAACAGATACCTGCCTGGTATTTACCAGTCCCCAAAACGTGGACTTGATTTTGATTTTCATTTCTTCCCCCAACCACTCACTCACCAGATTGTTACTGAACACCCTCTTGGTGCCAGTCCCAGAGTGCATAGCAGTTGGCAGGGCACTATTGCATAATGTCAGATCTCCCTAGTGGTGGTGGATCCCTACTTTGCTACTAAGTAGTCAACAGTCACCCTGGCAAATCCAGATGCCGGTGCCCTCATTGTGTATCTTACAGATCAACTTTGGGGATTTAGATGAGAACCCTATATTCAGAAAGAACCCTGGTCATTCCCATAGCCGACTATGAGCCACTCTCTATGGCTCAGTTATCTCCCACTAATCCCAACCCTGAGCCCAGTCTCAGTTCACTCCTTCCCAGTATGCTTCCTGTTGCTGAGACTCCAATATGCCCCATACTCAAAGACTTAAAAAATATCAAACATTTTCTTGTGAGAATTACATTTCCTCTCATGAGAATCCTTAACCTTTCAAAACCTATACTAAGGATGAATTCACAATAAAAAATTATAAATCACATATGCATACACATATGTGCACACACACACTTATAAGATGAAATGAGCAAATGTAAAAATAGGAGGATTATCAGACGAAGAAGTGATAATAGAACAAAAAATGGACATTTTGTTAAAAAAAGATAAACTAAGTATTTTAGGTTTTATAATCTACATATGATCTCTGACAAATATTGTTTTATTTTTACAACAACTCTTTAAAAATTTAAAAATTATTCTTAGCTCATGGGCTGTACAAATATAGGCCATGGGCCAGAATTGGCCCACAGGTCATAATTTGACTATCTCTATAATAGACCAATTTGTAGTACAAAGATTAAAAGGAAGAGAGATCATAAATTTTAAAAACAGAATAATCTGGGAGCAGGCACCAGGGGGAGGTATGCAGATTTTTCAAGGAACCAAATAAAACTTTTCAAATTAAAAGAAAATGGTTTAAAACTGAATGCAAGAGAGAGAAATAAATGGTATACCAATGGGAAAAAAAATAAACCTAAAAAGTATCTAGAATGATAAAGAGAAGGAAATCAAGGAGTTAAGAAGCCTGAAGTATAAAATGAGAATATCCAATAGATTAATAGGCATTCTGAAACAGAGGGGGAAAAAATGGAGTGAGGGAGTACTAATATTTGAAGAGATAATGAATAAGAGTTTCCAGAATTTAAGTTACAAGGAAATTCTTAAACTAAAGATGCATACAGAGTTCCAAAAAAGATGAGTAAAAACAAACCCATCCTTAGGTATACCACAAGCTCTGGACCAAAGACATCTAAAAATTAATTATAAAGGAAAGAGGAATCATCTACAAAGAAATTTTAAAATTTAACTGATAAGTTCCCAGCCAACAAAAAAGGCCAGAAGACAAATATCTTAAAGATGCTAAGGCAATAAACAAAAAATAACTTATCAACTCAGAATTAGTTAAACTACCATTCTAGAGTGAGAGTGAATACAAACTGTTCAGACATATAAACAAATTCATTCCTTTGAGATTTTAGCTCCCAGGTTACATCTACTCATCCCAACACCACATCTTGTCATAATTCCTGCTGATTTTAATATTTCCCTAGATGATTCTCCTAATACCTTGATATCTAGATTCCCTGATATCCTCTCTTGAGGTTATTCACATTATCTCATACATTCAGTACCATGACTATGTTATTATCAATAATATTAGCTCCTCTACAGTCTCAGCTGCAATCATCCCACCCCTCTCCTCTTTCCAGCTCACTTCTTGAGTACTTCGGTTACAACATTCCCTCCATCTCACCAAAAACTGCCATCCATTAACTCTGTTGCTTTTAAACTATCCTGCACTTCTCTTGGGACCTCACTGCCTTCCTTAAAATTCCAATGCTTCATCAACTTCTATCCAATCTCTTACTCCTGACAGCCTCCATGTTTCCCTCACTTCATCGAACTTGTCTGGCAGAAGCTTGCCCTGGAGTATTAGTCAAAGGTACTACACAAGGCCACAAAAACAAATAACCCCCAAACCCTAGAGGCTTAACATATAAGAAATATAATTCTTATTATTGTTATAGGTTGCACTTGGGTCACCAGATAATGTGCTCCACACAGTCACTCAGGAACAAACCTAGGCTGAAAAGTCTCCTAGACCATACCCCTTCTAGAACAAGAGGGCCATCGCAGGCCTGGAAGTCACACATATCATTTCCATTCCAGTCCAGTGGCCAGAAATAGTCACGTGGTCTCAAGCAACAACAATTGGGCTGTGAAATATGGAGAAGCATAGGAAATAGGGAGCAATATATTAAATGTCCCTGTCGTCTGACTAAATCTAACTTTCCATGCCTGCACCTACACAGCAGCCATCCTGTGACCATGGGATAACATATATGAACAGGAAGGCATATCCAATGAGGAATGTAGAAGACAAAGGACAGACCAGGTACCAGGCAACATTGTTGGGTAGCCCGATCAGCCCCAGGCTCCTTCCAGGTTTCCTGTTACACGAGATCTAGAAGGAAATAAAACAAAAAACTACCTGTTTAAGCCACTGTAATTAAGTTCTTTTTAAAGTCCAAATGTATTCTTTTCTTCATTTTTTCTTTTGGTATAATATATATGAACATAAAATTTACCATTTATTTTTTAAGTGTACAATTCAGTAGCATTCACAGTGCTGTAAGACGATCAACCACCATCTACCTCCAGAACTTTTTCATCTTCCCAAACTGAAACTCTGTACCCTTTCAACAACTCCCCACTTCCTTTCTCCCTCCAACCCTGGAAACCACCATTCTATCTTCCATCTCTACAAATTTGACTACTCTAGGGATCTCATATAAGTAAAAACATACACTCTGTCCTTTAGTGGCTGACTTATTTCACTTAATATAATGTCCTCAGGGCTTGTTACATATTGTAGCATGTTTCAGAATTTCCTTCTTTTTTAAGTCTAAATAATATTCTATTGTTTTGCATATAAACATTTTGTCTAACCATTCATCTATCAATGGACATTTGGGCCAAATGCATTCTTTTGAGCTATTTGCTGAGATAGAATATGGCTCAGAAAACTTTACACTGAAAGAAGACAACTTCTAGATACTTCCTACAACTCAAAACTGCATTGAGTTAAATATAACTTCTGTTAAGTTCAAGTAGGTATATTTATTAGATATCATTAGCAGCAAGCAATACATGAAAAAGGTCATTTGGTCTGAGTATATTCATTTTCACTAAGTTATTCTGGAAAATCCATGATATATTTGCTACCATCCAACCAAATTTCTTTTTAATTTATTTGAATAAATGAGTGTCATTTGGATTAAAACAAATCCTTTATGATGCCTGAAAAAATAGTCTTACATATTTAAGAGCACTTTTCTTGGGGGCGGAGAGGCAGAGGGAGAGGGAGAGTCTTAAACAGACTCCTCACTGAATGCAGACCCTTAAAAGGGGCTTGATCTCAGCACCCTGAGATTAGGACCTGAGCCCAAGAGTCAGACACTTAACCTACTGAGCCTCCCGGGTGCCCGAGGAGTTAGTATTTTCTATTCTATAACCAGACTTGTTTTTAAATCTAGCTGAGTGACTTTGGAACTCTTCATTTAAGCCTCAGTTTCCTCAGCTGTAAAATGAGAAATGCAAGTAGCAACTACCTCGTGGAGCTCTTGTGAGGACAAAGTGAAACATAAAACATTTAACATGGGGTTAGACCCTCAGTAAGCACTTAATAAATACTACAATGAGGGTAATAATCTGCTTAAGGAAAACTATTTTTATCATTTTCTTGTCTCTCCTCAACCTAGTTTCTGTATTTTTCTTCTGTTATGACAAAGTGATTCTCAGCTAGCCTGACGATCATCACTGAGAGCCTAGAATACAGTTAAAGAGTTTAGCCTTTGATTTGCCATTCTGAAGGCTACTGCTTCAAAGCAAGCTGAGCCTTCACATAGAAGCAAAATGACTCCCTAAGTAAATGTTTCATTATCAAAACAAGTAATGTGAAAAAAAGTCTTTCTCAGTCTGGTGGAAAACATTTTAACTGTGGTTATCCAGGAATTGTGGGCTAAGCATAATTTTTGTTTGTTATTTATTCTTATTATTTTCTCTGTGTAATAGTTCCTTTTTTCCCACCAGATTTATTGCCTGACTTTAATATTACACTCCTGCATTCATAACACTTCTTTCTCTTAAGACAAGACAGTAAAGAGCAAGGCAGAGTCTCCCATAATGGAATTTGGTCCCATTCACTTACTTCCCTATATGTGAGTTCATGAATTGGGGTAAGGGAGACTGTGAACTAGTGCTATAGGTGTCTTACTCATTTGATCATCACACATTTAGGATTTTCACTTCAGTTCTAGTGATAGATGCAGCTTTCAAACTAAGAGAATTAAAAATATGCAAACATAGGGGTGCCAGAGTGGCTCAGTCAGTTGAGTGTCTAACTCTAGATTTTGGCTCAGGTCATGATCTTGGGGGTTGTGAGATAGAACCCAGAGCCAGGCTCTGTGCTGGGCATGAAGCCTGTTTGAGATTCTTTCTCTCCCTTTCCCCCACCCCTTCTCTCAACAAACAAACAAACAAACAAATAACAACAACAACAAAAAGAAACATAATAGCCCCCAAAAATCATACTACCAAATCATGGTTTAGTTCCAAAAGTTAAGTAACAAACTGAAAAGTGTTTGCAATAAGCATAGAGAAACAAAACTTTACCAACTCTTGACTGTCATTTAAGATATATCTTCATCATTTCAAGAGAATTTTTAACTTCTTTAAATCTTTGTCTCAATTTAATAGTGGCAGCAGTGGTAGTACAAGCCAAATTATTACAAAATGAAAATTATTATTATTTTTTTTAACAAAATGAAAATTAAAAGGACTTTATGTGTCAAGTTTTTGATGTAGTTTTCAAATGTGGGGTTTTAATGTAGTGTTTAAATGGTAGAAGATTATGATATAATTCCTCCATAGGACCTAAAAATTAGATTAGAATTTTAAAGCATAACTCCTAATCTCACAGATCTTGCTCTTCTTTGAGACTTTATTTCTTCTAAACCAGTTCTAATACAAAGAGCCCCCAGAGGGGGAAAGTGAAGTTGCATTCACAGTAGATACATAACCCACATTCCCAGGCAGCCTGTATACACGAGTACAGGATCAGCAGCAACAAAAGCTCACATTCAGTACCACTGGCACACCACACATCTCCAAGGATTACTGATGATTGTGAAGTATTTATGTCATCTTATAAATGCTGCCATTCACTCTCACTGTGGCTAGTGGGCATCTGAAAAATCTTTCAACACATCCCCTGTTAGAAGTCCACAGGGACAGATAAGTAATGAGGAAAGGCCTTTCCAAATTTAAAAGGAAACATTTGGTACTTCAGTTTCCAGTATTGCAACATCTCTTTTTCAACAAAGGAATTTATTACATAGTACGTCACCTTTTCCCTGTTGGAGGATTTACTGCCAATTTTGGAGTTGGGTTACTTCTGGTTTTCAAGCCTGTCTTGTGAAATTAAAGAGAGGACTGCCTTAAAAGTGATAGAACACACATGATTTCAGTCTTCACAGTGTCCCCATGGTTATCAAACCTGGAACCTATTATATACAAGAAGAAAGCATAAGGATCTTTATAAAGAGATGGAATAAGTAGTGAAGATGTCTAATCCAGTCAAGCCAGTTATATTTACCAACAAACATTTAGTGTTTCCTCAATATTCAGTTCTCTCTAATCCATAACCCAACAGCACACTTAGGATATTTATAGTAATCTATCAAAAACAACTCAAGCTTTTCCAATTTTTTTGATCAATAACACATAGCCAAAAGAAAACCAATTTTATAATTAGTTCCTAGAGATCTCATCTCTTACAAACTAGGATGTGATTAATATATGCATTAGCATTTCAAAATCACTGTACAGAAAAATATATAAGAACAGTTATATATAATTAAACATAGGAAAACATCTCATCTATAGCATAGTGCTTGGCATATGCTACATATACTAACTGCCTGAAAATTACTAGTATTATCAGTATTATCAATTTTATTGGCAAAGTATAACCAAACCACAAAAGATTCAACCATCTGAATAAGAGGTAGCTACATAAATGAGAAGAGTTCCAGTTCTGTGAATGTCAATACTTTCACAAATTAAAAAACAAAGGAAAAAGACCCAACAAAAATGAGTAGTGAAAAACCTTTATCCAATCTGCCATGTCAGAAAGAGTCTGTGGTTAACACAGAGGCACCCCTTCTCAAAACTTGAGCCACCCGTTCTTTCCCTTGCTCCTCCCTTTGTCAAAGTCACATCCCAAAGTGGGAGTGTACCCCATATTCACTCCAATAAAACAGTATCTTGCTTTTTTATCTATATATTCTAAATTTAGTTCTCTAAATTACAACACTCTGATTAGACCACCTGGGACAAATGGTACCAGAAAGGAAAAATATCAGAGAAGAAAACTACCTCACTACAAGTGGTATTCTTAGCTATGAGGGAGCCTCTAAAATTCTATCACTACTGTTACATTTGTTTGGGAAATATACTACATGCATAAGCATTCATTCAGACTTATCTACATTTGAAGACTTCATTAGGGCAGTAGCCATAAAAGAAGCATCACTGTTTGTAATGTTTGATGCTCTTCTATGCCTTCTACCCAGAGTCCTGTTCAATTAGAGAGAAGAACCACAGATGAGGAGAATCACCTCCAGATGTGGAACGTGATATAAGTCACTGAAGGTCTCCATGCCTCAGTTTCCTCACTGGAAAAAAATAAATGGCTTAGTTTAAGTGGTCTTAAATTCCTCATAAGAAAAAATTTTATAGCTCTAAGTACTTTCAGAACTTCAGTAACATTCCAGTTAAAATTTAGTTAAGAGGCTTGCAATGAACATACAACTTATGAGAAACCCCTTACAAAATGCTGTTAATTAATAAAATAATATATTTAGGTTAAATTCAACAAGAGAAATTTATTTTTAAGGGGAAAATAAAAGGTCATGACTCACCATCAATTGATCAACTACTGTATATCTGGGGCTTTCACAAATATCACCTTATTAAGGTTTTACAATTAACTTGTAAGAAAGGTATTGCCACACCCACTGGACAAATAAGAAAAGTAATTTGGAAAACCAAAGATAACAGCCAAGTCTTGTAACTGTAAGTAACATGCTTGTTCCATGATGGTCCAGAAATCATGAAAAACTCAAAAGCCTCAAAAAATTAAGTCCATGGCCAAGATCAAAGTAACAATTACCTGCAGATAAATAGCACAACAAATTTTGATAGCAACAGTTAGGACTGTAGATAGCTCCCAATTTAAAGATAACATCCTAGGAACAATTACTAAACAAGTCCCAAAGGAATAGTATTAAAGTTGGAGATTTCGGGATCCCTGGGTGGCGCAGCGGTTTGGCGCCTGCCTTTGGCCCAGGGCGCGATCCTGGAGACCCGGGATCGAATCCCACGTCGGGCTCCCGGTGCATGGAGCCTGCTTCTCCCTCTGCCTATGTCTCTGCCTCTCTCTCTCTCTCTCTGTGTGTGTGTGACTATCATAAATAAAAAATTAAAAATTAAAAAAATAAAAATAAAAAAAAATAAAGTTGGAGATTTCATTTTGCATCAAGGCTATAGTGTGCATTTTATGAGTTAAAAAAAAAGCCAAGATATGGTTATAAACATCTACATTATTGTAGATGTAATGTAAAATAAATATTTCAGTACACACACTGATTACATATATATTTACAAAGCCCACAAACAGAAAGAATGTAAGCAAGGCAGTTATACTATCTCGTAAATTTAACCTGTAACTACTAAGCTGACCATATATATTAAACATTCAATTAATAATTTTCTTAATGACAAAATTTAGAAGCAATTTATAGGGGTGATTTGAATGGCCACAGCCTCTTTAGAAACTGAAAAAGGAAGTCTGAGTTGATGTTATTTCTCAATAAATTCCTCTGTACAAAGGAGAAGCAATATAAATCATTTCATCAGTTTTAAAGCTCTATTCAGAGTTTTAAAACAACATTCAGTATTTGGAGGCCTCACGAAGTATCATGGGGGGAAAGTTTTAAATCTGCTCACCAGTCACTGCTTATCCCTTTCTCTAGTCAACACAGTGTCAAGACTTGAGAAAGACACAAAAGTTCTGAAGGTGAAAGGGGAAAATGATAATCATATTCATTTGTCTAGACCAGAGTAGAATTTAAAACAAAACAAAACAAAAAAAAGGTCCTAAAGATATCCTACCAACAACTAGCAGAAAAATCATATAAGTAAAAAAAGGGAAAAGCAAAATAGTAGACCATCTCAAATAAGACATGTAGTAAAAGGCAAATAATATAGTTTAGCAACTCTCAAAGTTTTCATTTGACATCATTAAGAAATAATGCTAAAGAAGAAAATACATTCATTTGTATTACTTTCTTAAACTTTTAGTCAAGAAATTTATTATGATTTTATTCAAAAGTTGATTAAGACTATGCTTGCTAGGACAGGAGAGATATCTTTGCCTAAAATTAAACAGTCTCAGGAAATTCAGGGAATTTTCCATGAAAACCCATGTATAGATTCCATAGAGGCCATAAACCCCAAATTAAGAATCCACACAACTAAGACTTTATTTAAAAATCTACAAGCATATGATTAAAAACCAGGAAGCTAAACTTTCATTTTGATTTCCAATAAAAAGGCCTTCTGCTAGAACCGTGAACTCCATAAAACAATGACATTATCATTACCCAGAGGCTAACTTGGACATTGCAGTGAAAAATACTGAAACTAGACTATCATGTTAGAATCATACTATTTCCTGTAAGAAATAAGGATTCTTGGAGAAACTAGTTCTGGACCTGGCTAAAGCAGTGTCCAAGAGGAGTCTGACATATCCTGTTCTATCTAAAAGCAAGGAAACTATCAGAGATAGCTATGTCAAAGAGAAATGAATTCAACTTAAAGGGGCTTTTATTAACAAAAGATAGAACAATTTTACCAGCAAAAAAATATGATGATTCTAAACTCTTTAATATGTCAATTGTAAATGAGATTGACTCAATCCTCTACACTAGATTATGAAATGTGCTCCTCTTTAGTAGCAAATATTTTCTTTAATCTTGTCTACGTTCCATCCATAATGTTTATCATATAATGAATGATTATGAACATATGAAAAAGCAAGAAATGTGCCCTATACACAAGAGAAGGAACAGTCAATATAAACAGGCAACTAATGGCTCCAATGTTGGAATTATCACATGAGAACATTAAATAACTAGAATAATTATTTTATGTAATTATTTATTAGAAAAGAGGTAAATTTTCATAAAAATGTGGGAAATCTCCATAGAGAACATATTCAAATATGAATAAAATACAAAATACAGTATCAAAAATGAAAATGCATTGAACAGAATGCATTTCTATTACTTAGAATAAGAGACAGCAAAAGAATAACATCAGTGAACTTAATAGTAGTCATGAGAAAATACCCAAACTGAAACATAAAAAGAAAAAGAATGGCTAAAAAGGGAACAAAGAGCCCCAGAATCTGTAGAATACCAAAGGCATATAATGGCAGTCCCAGAAGTAGAAGACAGGACAAGACAGAAGAAATATCTGAAGATATAATGGCTGAGAATTTTCCAAACTTGACAAGTGAAATCAACTCAATAACCTGGGAACCTCAGCAAAGCCTAAGAAAGATAAATATGAAAAATATCACAGGGACATCATAGTCAAACCGCTGAAAACCAAAGGTAAAATATTAAAAATATATAGGGGTAAAAAAAAGATCTATTACACACAAGAGGACAATTATAAAACTTCCCACCAGAAACAATGGAATTGAAAAACATAACAGAATAATATTTTTAAATTGCTGAAGAGGGATTCCTGGGTGGCGCAGTGGTTTAGCGCCTGCCTTTGGCCCAGGGTGCGATCCTGGAGACCCGGGATCGAGTCCCACGTCAGGCTCCCGGTGCATGGAGCCTGCTTCTCCCTCTGCCTATGTCTCTGCCTCTCTCTCTTTCTCTCTCTGTGACTATCATAAATAAATAAAGATTTAAAAAATAAATAAAAAATAAATAAAAAATAAATTGCTGAAGAAAAAAACAGTCACACAGAATTCTCTGTGCTGGGAAAATAACCTTCAAAAATAAGGGAAATGAAGACATTTCAGATAGATAAAGATGACAGACTTATCACCAGCAAAGCCAAACTATAAAAATACTAAAGAGCATTCTTTAGACTAAAAAGAAATAATAGAAGAAGTTTGGTATTAGTTTGGTATTAGGAATAAAGAGCATCGAAAAGAGGAGCTAGTTGGATAAAAAAAAATTAATTTTAAAAAGCCATTAAGTGGGGCACCTGGGTGGCTCAGTCAGTTAAGTATCTGCCTTTAGCTCAGGTCATGATCTCAGCGTCCTGAGATCAAGCACTGGGTAGGGCTCTCTTATCAGTGGGGAGCCTGCTTCTCGCTCTCCCTCTGCCACTGTCCTTGCTTATGCTTGCTGTCTCTCAGTCTGTCAAATAAATAAATAAAATCTTTTTTTTAAAAGGCTATTAAGTATGCTTGCATATATATATTTCTGTGCGAATTTCTTTGAAAGATAACAGACCATTCAAAGTAAAAATAATTTTAAAAAATAAAGTAGGGATCCCTGGGCGGCTCAGTGGGTTAGCGCCTGCCTTCAGCCCAGGTCAGGATCCTGGAGTCCCGGGATCGAGTCCCAAATCAGGCTCCCTGCATGGAGCCTGCTTCTTCCCCTGCCTGTGTCTCTGCCTCTCTCTCTCTCTCTCTCTCTCTCTCTCTCGATCTCTCTCTCTCGATCTCTCTGTGTGTCTCTCATGAATAAATGAATAAAATCTTTAAAAAAATAAAGTAAAAGTAATAATGAAGATAATACATTGTGGGGTTTATAATATAAACATTAAAATATATGTTAAAAAATAAAATAAAATATATGCTAAAACTCAAAGGATAGAAAAAGAAATAATGATTTTATCCTGTTAAAAGGATCTTACATTGTTTCTGGAGTAAAATATTATTATTCTAAAGTCGACTATGGTAAATTAATGATATATATTATAATCTCTAGGGCAACTACAAAAAAACATAGTATGTCGAATTAGAACAAAATACTAATAGAGAAAAAAAATGAACTACTAAAAAATATCCAACCCAAAGGAAAACAGGAAAAGAATAGAACAAAGAAAAGAAAGAACAAGTAGAAAATGAAAAGCAAGATGGTAAAATTTTGCCCAATTAGATCGATAATTACATTAATTGTAAATGGACTAAACACTCCATGTAAAAGGCTCAGATTATGAATCTGGATTAATTTTAAAAGAGGAGGGGCCCCATTTGTTTATAAGAAACATAATTTCATATAAAAAGCAAGACAAGCTAAAAGTAAAATTGTGGAAAATGATACCCCAGACAAGCACTAAGCATTAAGAAAGCTGGTGTGACTGTGTCAATGTTAAACAAAGTAACTGAAACAAAGAGGACTATCTAGAGATAAGGGAGGATATTTTATAACAATAATAGTATCAATTTTTTCAGAAGATACAACAATCTTAAATGTGCATGTAACTTGTAACTTCTAAATACACAGCTGTATTTAGAATTCTTTATAATGTCAGCATTTCTAAATAAAAAAGGAAAAATAATAATGAATGCAATGGGCTGAAATACATAAAATACATAAAAACCTACAAATTGACAATTTCACATATGAACAAATAAATGTAGATTTAAAAAACAAATTCTGCCTTAAAAAAAAAACTAAGTCTAATAAAATAAGACCTAGTTGCACATCTTAGGAAATTACCTGAGCATCATTTCATTATTTTGAAAACTGATGTGTAAATAAAAAGACTTGAGCATCTTTTCTGTCTTTCCTGTATAAACTATATCTGTTGGTAGCCAAATAGATGATGAAGAAAAGGTTTTCTTTTTTAGAATAATTACAGCCAATAAATGCAGAAGAAATCATAGAATTCTGGGATATAGTCACACAAGGGAGTATTATACAAATGTTAAGATAAATGCACTAGAATTATAGAGCAACGTTCTGGACAAATACTATAAAAACATAATATTTAACAAAAGAAGCAAGCCACAGAGAACTATATACCATGATATTATGTTCCTATAGCTCAATAAAAACCATAAAACTAAGAAATACATTGCTTAGGTTGCATACATTTTAAACTTTTTTTTTTTTTTTTTTTTTTTTCAAAAAAAGGGAATGATACACAATCCAGGATAGTGGTTATCTTTGGAGGAGAGGCAGATGTTTCAGAAGAGATAGGAGTAGATATAATACAATTACTAATGTTCAGGTTAAGCTGATGATAAAAGTTTAAGGGGTTTGATTTCATTTTTATGTTTCATAACTTACATATGATGCATTCTTTTATATATACTCAATAACACAATTTAAAAATGCTTAGTTCTTAATAAGAGAAATGATGAGATAATCAGTCCATATCTACCAAAATCCTTAAAAATGTCCAATGCTTTTGAGTCATAACATACATTTCCAGGAATTGTGTTAAGGAAACAGACAAGTATACAAACACTATGCACATGAAAATCAATGTCATTTGAATAGCAAAACAAAACAAAACCAAAAACCAGGAAACAACTCAATGGTCATTCTAAGAAACTGAAACAATTTTATTGAATAGAATTTTTAGAGAATGATTTATTTTGTAGAACAGAATTTTATTCAGCTACTTTAAAATAATAAAATTACTATTTAAATCACTAACTTAAGAGTTAATTAATTCCTAAACTTTATGAGTTAGACCAGGGATACTTAAGCTGAGCAATCCATGATTATGACACCATGAAATTCTACTAGAATTGTGTATACATTTATGCAGGTAATGTGTTCATGGGCATGTTTCTAGGGAGAGAATCCATAGTTTTTAGATTCTCAAAGGGAAAATGGTTACTCAAAAAAACAAAAAAAATAGTTACTATGGTAGCTAATCTCCAAAGATGGCCCCCAATGAATAAAGCTCCCCGGTATTCATACCCTCCTGTGTTCCCCTTCTCCTACACTGAATCTGGACTGGCTGTATGATTCACTTTAACAAGTAGAATGCTAGCCCCAATCCTAAGCCTTAAGGACACTTGACAGCTTTTCCTTTTGCACTTTGAGAGTCCAGAACTACTATGTAAGAAGTTTAAAGAGAAAGAAGCCCTGATACTATGTGGGAAGAAAGCAAGTCCAAAGCATTCCAACGTATCAGCTGAGCCCAACCTTCCATCGTCCTACCAAGGCACCAGCCATGTGAGAAGGCTGTCACAGACATCTAGCTAAGCCATCACCTGAATGCAGCCATAGAAGAATACCCAAGCATAACTGGCAAAAGAGCTGTTCACTTGAGAACCAGCCAACACACATAATCATAAGAAAAAGGTTGTTCTTCTAAACCACAAATATTGGGGGTGATTTGTTTAACAACAATAGGCAATCAAATAGCTACAGATGGCTGGTTTAGACTGAGTAACTTCACCTAATTAAACACTTAATGTGTTGCAGTATAATGGCTAAACAAAAATCAGAGGCTATCCATCAGAGGATATAACATCATTCCTCAGTCCTCTGTGTAATCCCTGTCCATGTGGGCAAGTAGGTGCATGCACACACACACACACACACACACACAAACGTGCACACACAATAATGGCATTTATATAATAGCTTCATTGAACAAAAACAACTTTAGTCCCTTTGATTTCATGTACTTTATTTACATAGGCCCTTTTATTACACATAAATGAAATACAGATCAAGCATCTAACTTTGCCCTTATATTAAGAGATGAAAAGGAGTGAGACCCTTAAATGACCCTTCATTTTAAATATTACAGTGGTTAGTTATGTAAATCACCCTCTAGACTTTAAAAAAAAAAAGTAGATTGAGGTATTGAGGTTAAGGGAACACGCATTTAAAAAGTATTTTATAGTGCTGATAAAATAACATTGTATTATTATTATTATTAGGACAATTACAATGCTTACTGAATAAAAACACTCTCTTATTAATTTACACAATAATCTTGCAAATGATACTTGAGGGGAAAACAAACTCAAACCGAATCAGGAATTCTACCCCAGAACCAAGAAGCAAAGCAGAACATAAACAATATGAAAAAGGCCAGATCCCATTTCATCTATTCAATTTGAGTGAAATGAAGATATAAACAAACTTTGTGGTGGCGTGTTTTTTTTTAATCTATTGCATTTGATTTTTCAAAACAAAAACATCCATTTTCCACAGCCAGCTCTGTGTTAGCCAAAAATAATGGCAAAAGGCATGGCTTTGGTAAGGGCAGGTTTAAATGACAACTGCATATTTTTTAACTCTTTAAATACAACCTATAATATTTTAAGTAGAACAACAGCTGATTAAATTTCAATGTAGCCCCTTTTCTTTTTCATATTTCTCTACTGTCATTGAGTGAAGATTCTTTAGATTCTCTAGGTTCTCATGTACTGTTTGACCCTTTTCAACGTCAGATTTCTCATTTGAAATGAGAATCACTATGTAAAAAGTACTTAGCATAGTGCCTGCCCATAGCAAATGCTCAACAAGTGATAGCTATAATTATCATCCTTATTATTGATCACAAAATGATGGCAAGTGCCCAGGTTAGTAGGATACTGGTGGTTACCTGCACACCTATTTCCTTCTCCTTTCCTAACAGAATCCTGATTCTGCTCTGCTTTCTACTCCCCTCAACCACAGTCACCAATGTGCCCCACAGCATTTCATGTAACCATGACAGGTTTATGGACAGGTAATTCCCTTTCATCAGTGATTAGTTAGGAAATGGGCATGTGATCCAACATTAGCAAATCACTAGAATGTGAGGAGAGGTCTGCTGGAAAGCCAATGAGGAAAATGTTCCTCATCCCTGGAAAAGAGCTACCAAAAAAGATATTTTCTTTCTCTAGAGATTTCTGTATGATGAATTTTTCTGGCAATGCAGTATCCTTTCTCTGCCATCAGACTAAGGAAGAAGTCAATAATGATGATGACAGAGAACTAGGTCCCTGATATCAACAGTGGAGCTCCTGAACCAATCAACCCTGGAATCCACCTACCTCTGGACTTCCTCATATGTGAAATCATATTGTTTCTTATTGTTGAAGCCAGTTCAAATTGTGATTTTTGCTACCTGCAGCCCAAAGTACTCTAATTACTATAGTAATGGAAAGGTATGAAAACCATAATAGATTTTATCAAAACTAAACTAGTTAAACCACCCTTCTCTTCAAAAGAACAGATCCTCTACCATGAACACATAAAGCTCTCAAACAAGCAGGAGCACTAGCTCTGGTTTACCAATGTGGCAACAAGTCATTTTGCCAATCGGACTGTATGACAGTGCCTAAAAATAGGTAAAGGATTACTAAATTCAATTTATTGAATACCAACTATATCTTTGAGCCGCCAGCTTTTTCCTCAAGGAGTTCCCAGGCTTTGTAATGAAGAACCACCATACAAGTCACATAATGCTATCTTATGGCCCCACTGACCATGGAGGAAATAAATCTGCAGGACTGAGTGAGGGAAGGAGGAAGAGAGTAAATGAGGGAGACTGCAGACAAGAGAAGAAAGACATCTGAGCTCAATCCTAAAAGATGAACCAGACTTCTGAGAAGAGATTCTAAACAGGAATAGAAAAAAGAAACATACAATCCTTTCTCAAGATACTGTGCTAAGTTTTTTATATTGCAATGACAGGAATAAAGAAATGAGGTAAATGATAAAGCTAGGACTTTATAGTATGAGTTTATTTTGTAGATCATAATAAAACTTACCAGTGCAATTCGCATAGTAGGATAGTAAGTTGCTAAGAACTGTCCGTGAACTTGAAGACCATGGGCAGGGTTTAATATGCAAAAAGCTGTTCTGAGGAAAGCCCAGAGTGGTACACAAACCCAAGTCTCTACCCAGATACAAATAATTCTGATGTGACAAGCTACAAAGAAGGAACTGCTGCTAAGACGTGAAGCAAAGTCAAAGCAAATAATACAAACCAAATAAAGATGTATATAACATATGAAAAATAATTCAGTTGAGAATATTACATTTCTATATTCCACTAAATTTACCTTGGCATAAGTATGAAAGCGTAACAAGTAAAGCGGAGGCAAATCAAAATTTAAAGGATAAAGAAGAACTCAGATGAAACAAATGCTCAGTAAATTTTAAATCTTTATTGTCCTCTGACATGAATTTTACTACCTACCTCAGCTACATGGGGCAAATACTCTTATATTTCTGAGAACACATCACCACATCATCATAGCAGAATTCAAGCAGATTATTATTCCATCAGGAGTCATGATGTCCTTCAAGAGATGAATGGATAAAGAAGATGTGGTATATATGTACAATGGAATATTACTCAGCCATTAGAAAGGATGAATACCTACCATTTGCTCCGATGTGGATGGAACTGGAGGGTATTATGCTGAGTGAAAGAAGTCAATCATTGAAAGACAATTATCACATGGTTTCACTCATATGTGGAATATAAGAAATAGTGAAAGGGACTATAAGGGAAAGGAGGGAAACTGAGTGGGGAAAAATTAGAGAGGAAGATAAACCATGAGAGACTCCTAATTTTGGGAAACAAACAAAGGGTTACAGAAGGTAAGGTGGGTGGAGGGATGGGATCACCAGGTGATGGGCACTAAGAAGGGCACTTGATGGGATGAGCACTAAGTATTATACTGTATGTTGGCAAGTTGAATTTAAATAAAATATTTGTTAAAGATTATTATTCCATCATCACCAACATTAATAAATAAAGACTAATACGACAGATTACAACACATAATTTTCAAGGTATTATAAAGAACCAGGAAAACATTATTATGTAGGGCTAGAACAGAGAGAAGAAAAGGAAGTGAACAGAGCTGCTCAGGATTACAAAACATACAACACTGAGTCCCAACCAACAGGAGATACAATGGTACTAAATGATAATCTCAATGATATTTAGCATATCTGTTTGTCTCCTCTCCATTAAAAAAAAAAAGTCCTGATCCTGGCACTGGTGGATATACCCTAACAACCTGCTCCCTCCATTACAATTCAAAGCCAAGTCTAATTCCCAAACCCATGATATCCTGCACCCTAAACTGCCACCAACATATAACCTGCTCCTACATTCAATGTGGATACCTAAAATACCATTGTAGAATTTTAATGAAGTCTCTAATTTCTTAGTATCTAACTCAGATTTTTTAACGTATCTATCCATGCTTTCTTCTAGACAGTGGTTATTAAAATCTTTTTCATCAAAGCCAGAAGACAAATACAGCGCACAAATAAATATACTTTTTCGTGATATGAAGAAAACATTCTGAAAAATAAAAATGTAAGGTATCCTTTGGTCACAATGTGTATCTTGATCGTACTCTGATTCACTAATGAGAACCATGACATGTATTCAATAACAAGTTAATAAAAATGCAAGCTGTTTCTACATTTTACATTATCTACACTTTTTTTCTATCCTTTGCCAATAAATCGTTTTGCCCAAATTAACCAGTCACCATGGACAGAACTGGTTAAAATAAATACATTTGATTCAGCATTATGTCTTTCTGACCCTTCTACTGGCATCTTTTAGAGTTAGCAATTTTATCCACTTCTATTTGCAACAAGAACCTCAGCTAGGGCTGGGTGCATCTCAGATGAGTCTGGAAACATAAATAACATTTCTGCCAGCACAATGATCCTGTCTCAGTGGTCCCTTATCAATGCTGGTCCATAAGTTAACTTGTTCTACAGTTAATGCTCTCAGGAATACCTAGGGTCTAGGATATATACCAGATCTCTTTAGCTTTTGATCCACCAAAACATAGTATGAGAAGAGATTGGTAAATTGTATGATGTGTGTTATAGGCAAGGCACAGCTGGGGAACAGCACTACTCTGCCCATCAAAATGTTGCCTTACGGGACACCTGGGTGGCTCAGCGGTTGAGCGCCTGCCCCTGACTCAGGGCATGATCCATGGTCTTAGGATCGAGTCCCACAACGGGCTCGTGCCTGGAGCCTGCTTCTCCCTCTGCCTGTGTCTCTGCCTTTCTCTCTGTGTGTTTTTCATGAATAAATAAATAAAATCTTTAAAAAAAAAAAAGAAAGAAAGAAATGTTGCCTTACTACTTAAAGTATGATCTATGAACTAGCAGCCCTGATATCACCTGGGAGCTTGTGAAAAATGCAGAATCCAAGCCCCCCTCAGGCCCATTGGGTCATCATATGCCTTTTATCAGGTGATTTATACATGCTTAAGTGTGAAAAGAGTAGGTGTTCTTTAAAAGTAGCCTGAGAGACTGTTTCTAAAGATAGATCATTAAGATTATTATCCCAAACAACTCTCAGAAATAGGAATCTCAAACCAAGGTTTGTGTCTAAAGAACCATGTACCTTATGCTGAAAATATCCAGGGGAAACCTTAAGAGGAACCAAAGATCCATACTTCAAGCATCTGAGAGCTAAAGCCCTGAATTCCCTGGGCATCATTTTTCTTTATAACAGCTTGCCAACATCAGACATACTATGCACCTTCAGAAAGTGATGAGTTATACCATGTACAACTTTCATAGCAACAAATTATCAATTTACAAAACTCAAAGTCAACATATTGTGCCTCACAGTCATTTAAGCTGGCAAGACTTTAAAGTACACACAAATCTGAAATAATGCGTTGGAAATATTTGATTTATGTTAAACAGCGCTCTGGAATTTAAACATTCATATGCTCAACCAAACCCTATTCCTAGCCAATCGGTTCACTGATCAGCTTACATATATCGTTCCAACATACACTGCCCAGCTACCTTTAATATTTAAGATTTTTAAAGACCTTTTTGTGTTTTTTAAATAAATCTTATTTCAAGTAAATTTCCTGACCTGAAAAGCACCACCACCACCACAACAAAATAACACCAAAAATGGCTCTGTGCTATAAAAGGTACTGCTTGTATTGAGTGAACTCTGCCTCTAACAAGAACCTTCTACAGAGGGAACTAAGATGGCAAAGCCACGAAGGCCTTCAGTCCAGTAAGGAGCACGAAGCAGCGTGTCAGAAAGAAATTGTTTTTCTGCTCCTTTTGATGGGTTATGCTTTCAAGTCAGGAAATTAGAAACAGGTGTGCCAGAGGGCACACACATCCTCGCTCCACACTGAAAAACACGCGTTTTCAATTTTCAAACATGAAAGGGACTCCTGTTGAATGAAAGAAGAAATGAAAATCCAGCTCTGTTTCTGCGAACCATATGAAGGGAGCTTAGAAAGTCTTTGACAAGTTGCTCGACTTACTCCCTCTCTAACTGACAGCAGGTAGTAGTCGACAATAGGAAGGAAAAGGCATTCTTTCAAGTGAGAACAATCAAAGGGAGAATTACATTAAGGATCAGAGCATTGGCATTTTAACCTATCACTTGATCCTATGCTTCTGTTTCTACCATTTCTTCACCTTCTGTTTTAAAATTAGAAGTCTATTCTTTCACAAAACAATGCAATGCAAATAAGCAATGCAAAATAAGTATCTGGCAAAAAAAAAAGAAATCTGAGAAAGTACAAACACCAAAAAGAACGTTTTATCCACAATAACCCAACTCTAAATAATCTCTTTCAAAAAAAGATCTACTATTCTTCACAATGTCCTGAGCTCTTATAGGATGCTGGACATTTCAGTGAGTATATGAGTGTGATAGGTAGTGCTAAACTTAAAGGCAACTAGTTTTGGTGGGATTTGAGGGGAAGGATACATGACAGGAAGATATACTAATGGCAGCAGCAGCAGTCCACACATCAGGTGCACCGATGTGCCTGCAAGTGACCCTCTGGGAGGCACTGGAGTGCCCATTCCTTCGTGAATGGATGTAGCAGAACCCCATTCAGAACTAGCAAGCCTTTAGCATATCCAATATTTCAACATATTTCTATAATGGCAATAGGAAACTTTCCTACACTATCAAGTACAGCCATAGACTTCAGCCCTTTTAGGACAGAGAACATCTTTACTTTTCTTCTACCATACCCAGACTATAGCAAAAGCCTCTAAAATAGGTATTGTTTTCTAGCATGAGAGCAATTATGAGTCATCTTACATAAGAGCAAAATACATGCACTCATCCATGCATTAAAAGGCATCCTTCACATCCCTTAAAATTATGTTTCCAAGAATATTTAATGACACATTCTTCACTATACAATATTAAATAAAGCATAATACAAGCTGAGCAGTATTGCCATTTTTGTTTTATCTATCAGAAATCTACCAAAAATATTAATACTACCTACCACAGGATGGCAAAATTACCCATTTCATTTTCCAGATTCTTTTCAAGGAGCATGTGTTTTCACATTTAGGAAAAAATCCACTCATTTAAGACCTCTATGTTGCACAATAACCAAAGCTGTCACACTGAACTGGTTTCATAGAAAATGACCTTGCATAATTCAGAATTCTATGTTATTTTGAACAATCAGTGATTTTATTTATGTAAAAAGCAGGAAATAATATATTAATAGTTTATCAGATACAAAATGACATAATTAGAATAAGCAACACTCTTAGAATAGAATTTCCATCCAGATAATTATTTTAGTTCTTAGAAATGTGTTGGTAGTTTAAATACTCTGTTATCTATACATGAACAACATTTCTTCCCCCACCAACTTCCAATCAAACAATCCAAAGAGTCAAGTACTTTTAAGATGATGTTTACAAATGTTAGGGTTTTATCTATGCTCACATCTAGAAGTTACAATTCACAAAAAAAGATTTCTCATGACATGATTCCCAATCCTACATATTATATACCAAATTATTTCAGCTTTAAGTAGCTGCTCATTACCCTAAACCCCTGAAGATTTTTATTGAGTGTAACAAGATTTTGTAACAGGAATAGCACTGCCTAATAAGATTTTGACCTAAGCCAGTAGGAGGCTGGAGTTGCCATTTGCTGTGTGGAAAATCTGAAAAAGAAGCACATGACCAGCGGTGGAGGGGATGCAATATCAAGAGCTCATATTTGGACATGCTAAATTTGAGATGCCTATTAGACATATGAGTGGAGACTGAACAAGCAGTTAAATACATAACTGAGTTCTAGGGAGAGGCCCAGGTTAAGAGATAAAAATCAGCAGATATGTGAATGATACTTAGCCATTAGACTGGATGAGAACACCAAAAGAGTGAGTATACAAAGAGAGAGAGAAGTTCACAGGCTAGGTCTCAGGGTAGTCCAAAACCTAGAGATCAGGAAGATGAGCAGCATTAACAGAGGAGACTGAGAAGGAGCAGTCAGTGGGGTAAAAAGAAGACCAGGAGAGCAGTGGTACTCTGGAAGTCTACAAAAGAAAGTACTTCCAGGGGGAGTAAGCCATTCAAATAACTGTTAAGTGATGCTTATACGACTAAAAGATGATCACTGGATTTTGGAGGTGATTGTTTATCTGGACAAGAACAGATTGGTGAGGTGGTGATAAGAGAGGGATGGCCTGATTGATGTAAAGAGAAATGAGAGAACTAAGAAAAATACTGAACTTTAAGTACAGATAACTCCTTGATGTTTCACTTTGAAAGGTTGATCAAAAATAGTAAGAGTGGGGGGAATCCCTGGGTGGCGCAGCGGTTTGGCGCCTGCCTTTGGCCCAGGGTGCGATCCTGGAGACCCGGGATCGAATCCCACGTCGGGCTCCCAGTGCATGGAGCCTGCTTCTCCCTCTGCCTGTGTCTCTGCCTCTCTCTCTCTCTCTCTCTCTGTGACTATCATAAATAAATAAAAATTAAAAAAAAAATAGTAAGAGTGGGAAGAGAGGCTGAACCCCTAGGTGACCTACACACAGAGTCCTGGCTAAAATAAGGTTTTTATTCAGGACATTAATCAGGAGGCTAAGCCACCAAGAGTGCTAGTGACAGAGAATCCTACAGAAAAATAATGGCTACTCTTTTTTTTTTTTTTTAAGATTTTATTTATTTATTCATAAGAGACACAGAGAGAGAGGCAGAGACATAGGCAGAGAGAGAAGCAGGCTCCCTACAGGAAGCCCGATGTAGGACTTGATCCTGGGACTCCGGGATCACGCCCCGAGACAAAGGCAGATGCTCAACCGGTGAGCCACCCAGGCATCCCATACTGGCTACTCTTAAAAAGGAAGCAAAAGCATGTATTCCTGCCTGCCTCCCCACCCCTTCTGCACCCCAGAACAATGACTATATAGTACATGTGGATGTCTCACCAATGGTCAGCCACTGGCTCCTGCATTATGTGACTCCACTCTTGTAAGGAGGGCTGCCTTGTGCCTCTGAGAAAGGTCCCTGGGGAAGAGGTTTGCAGCACTGGCTTAACAGACAATCTCCCACAGAGGAGCAGAGGAAGACTTGTGGCTGCTCATTAGGTTGAAGAACCAAGAAGGGATAACATTAATTCCCAGCCTTTGAGGAAGAGGGCTGGCTCAGAATCACTGGCTCACAGATATTAAGGCAAAAGCCTGGTCTTATTTTTTGCATTTTTTATCACCCCAACTTTGAACCTACTCTTGGCAATCCATGGCCACATTCTCACCACCGTGAGGGTTCTAGAACTACCCAGAGCCAAAACCTAGAATATCAAAGAACCTACAAAGTCAGAAATCACTGGGCCATATACCAGAAAACCATGTAGCAGAGCTTTCTTCATGCCAAAACACTTCAAGGAAGAGGACTGAAGCCTGTGTCTCCTGAACTCTAGTCAGCTGCCATATAACCCCTGGACTCACTGATTCTAAGAAAAAAACATACTGCACAGACAAGTAATAGCATACCAGTGTTAAGGTCAATCAGAGCATAAACTTAATCTCCCCTCTTTTTTCCTCCTTCTGATCTTCTAATCCTCAATCTGCTCTTCTTTCCATAGCCAGAGAAAGACCACAGATGTATCTTACATTAGGTATCTGATGTGTTACTGAAAAATTATGTGTGATTCTGACTTTGGCAAATTAAATCCAATTTTAAAGTACTATTTAAAGAAATTGCATGGTGAATAATCTTTTTGAAATGACAACCAGTCTTCTAGAAAAGGGAGAAATCACATACACATTTCTTTTAACAAATAGATTTGACATATAACATTGTGTAAATGTAAGGTTTACAACATGTTAATTTGATACATTTATATATTGTAATATGACTGCCATTGTAGCAATAATTAGTACCTCTGTCACATTTATATAATTATCCATTCTTTTTAGTGACTGGAATAATTAGGTTCCAGTCTCTTGGCAACTTTGATTATAATAATCATCATTTGTCTTAATTTTAATTTGTCTAGTAAGCACTTACTCAGTGCAAAATTCTGTGCCAGGTACTCAGGAAACACAAATATACCCACAGATCCCCTTTTCTCAAGAGCTTATGTCACTGTTTAAGAAAGCCTAAAATAAATTGTTATTTTTACACACACACATAAAGCTGAGAATAAGGAAAGCTTTTATTATAGTTTATCAATTCTAAAGTATTTTTTCCACATTGAATATTTTCTGAAATCAGTACATACATTATAACTGATGGCATCCTCCTGTGCTGCTCTCCAAGCTGCAGCTGTGACATAGATAGCTACCACTGCCTCTAGAAGTAGGTAAGCTGTTCCAGTTGCTGACCCTTCCATTGAGTTATGTGCCATGTTAGAACTACAAGTTTTGAGTTTGTCATTTACCCTATGTTCAAAAGGATTACAGTATGATATAGGATTGAAACAAAAATTATGAAACATAGGAAGGCATGCAAATAGCAATGGAACATGACATTGTTATCAGTGCAGCAAATATTTCTTGAGGACTTTCAGAGGAAAATCCCCAAATTCTTTATTTTCTTGTAAAGCAACAACCATGTGTTAAGTGATGAGAAAGAAGTCTGTCATTCTATAATTGACAGTCTTCTCCCCACTCTTGGTATATGTATCTTATATGGGTTATATTCTTGGATATGACACTAATCATATAGACAACAAAAGCAAATATAGGTAAGTGGGATTAAGTCAAACTAAAGGCTTCTGCACAGAAAAAGAAACAATCAACAAAATAAAAAAGCAATCTATACAATAGGAGAAAATATCTATGAACCATATATCTGATAAGGTGGTAATATCCAAAAGATATGAGAAACTCTTAAAACTCAATAACAAAAAAACAAATAGTAAGATTAATACATCAGCAAAGGACTTGAACAGACATTTCTCCAAAGACATACAAATGGCCACCAGGTCCATAAAAAAGGTGCTCAATCTCATTAATCATCAGGGAAGTGCAAATCAAAATCACAATGAGACATCACCTCATATCTATTGGAATGGCTAGTATTAAAAGGACAAGAGATAATAAAGGTTGGTGAGACTGTAGAAATGTTCAAACCCTTGTACACAGTCATGAGAAAGCAAAATGGTGCAGCTGCTATGGACAACAGTATGGAGGTTTCTCAAAAACTTAAAAATAGGACTATGATATGATCCACCAAATCCACCTGTGGATACTTATCCAAAAGAACTGGAAATCAAGATCTTGAAGAGATATCAGCACCTCCATGTTCACATCATCATTATTAATAATGGCTGACATGTATCAACAGATAAATGGATAAAGAAAATGTGGTATATATATATAATGGAATATTATTCAACTTTAACAATGAAAATCCTTCCACATACAACAACATGGATAATCCTTGAAGACATTATACAAAGTGAGATAAGCCAGTCACAGAAGGATAGATACTGCATGATTCCACTTATATAAGGCACTTAAAATAGTCAAACTCACAGAAGAGTAGAATGGTGATTGCTAGGTACTGGAGGAAGGAAAAAATGGGGAGTTGTTACTAAAAATTCATGAAGCTTCAGGGCACATGGTGGCTCAGTCAGCTAAGCATCCGACTCTTGAGTTTCACTCAGGTCATGATCTCAGGGTTGTGAGATCAAGCCCCATATCTGGTTCCACACTAGGCATGGAGTCTGCTTAAGATTCTTTCTCTCCCTCTCCCTGTGCCCACCTCCTCCCCTCCCTCTCCAAAAATAAAAAAATTCATAAAGTTTCAGAAATGCAAGATGAATAAGTTCAGGGGATATGTTGTACAGTATTGTGCCTAAAGTTAAAAATACTGTATTATACATTAAAAAATTTGTTAAGAAAATAGATTTCATATTGTACTCTTACTACAATAAAAAATATGAATCAACCAATATTTTTTTAAATAATAGTTTGTCTTATAAAAGATCGTGACTTAGATTCAACGATACACAGTTAAGTACTGAACTACTAATCTAAGCCAAGAAGTATGCTAAGTGCCTTCCATATGTCAACTTATTCAATACCCACAGATATTAAGGTATTAACAGATTAATTTTTAGATTAATATTAATAGCAGGTATTCCTGCTCTACAAATAACCCTGTGACAATGTCTCAGCCAGTGAGTGAGTCTGCACAAGAACCCAGGTGTCTACTCTGCTGCCTTCCTAGCTAGACAAATTTCCATGATGCCAGAATATTAGTCAGAGTTTCCATGGCCAATTCCTGCCACACTACTCTTCCCCATTCCCCATTCATTCCTCCGCACCCAACGATGACAACAAGATGCTAGAGTTTATCCCTCAGGTTAATGATCAAATTGCCTGTCTGGCCTTGGGAGAGCCCTACCCTGACCATAACTATCTTCCCTCTGCCTTTCAATTATCACCTTCCAAGAACTATAAGCCTAAAATGTAGGCTAGGTCTCTAAATTTTCTACAACAGCTTAAGGCACCAGTTTTATTTTGGCCAAACAATTGCAAAATTCTGTGTGCACCACCTTTCTTCTGACTTGGTCACCCAACTCTGCTATGTGTTTCCATTGTCAACCTCATAGCAAGAGCCCCAGGAGAAATAAGACTGAAGCAAATCACACAAAGTCCCTGGGATGGAAGGAACTAAAAACTTGCTCTATTATTCTCAAGTTATGAGGGCTGATGACAGTTAGTCCTTAAACTTCAGAAGGATACAACAGGACAAACTGGGCATTCAAGCTCAAAAGCTGCACTGGATGTCATGAACAGGAACCTAAAGTTATCTTTAGTCATGTGAAACTATTTTCAGCTAATGCAAGATGTGCAAAGGAGGAAATATCCAAGGAGAAGGGAAAAAGACCTTAATTTTACAATTTTAGCTTTACCCACCCACTGGCATTGTACTTAATATAATTAAATTGATGAAATGTATTCCTATTCCAACTTCCACATTACCAGTTGAAAAAAAAGGAAAGAGGTGGACAATCCCAAAGAGAATGAATTTCCTTTCCAAAGTGACAAAGTCAGGCAGGCTTTCAGGATTTCACCTTAAAGAAGAATCCAAGTCTCCAAACATCTAGATATGAGAATAACACTTAAACAATTGTAATCAACTCAATGAATAACATATAGACCAAAAATAAAGTCAATACACCACATATGACACTAATACGTCTTTTGGAAAATAAAAATGAAACAATGAATTATCTTTTTTAGACTTTAGTTGGCTCAAATACCACAATTTTCTATAGACATAGGGTCATACTTAATTATGTACACAAGCTAATTCCTAAATATTATGCATAGAAATTTTCATGTGCTATCAATATTAAATTAAAAATTAACTCATATTGGGGCATCTGGGTGGCTCAGTCGGTTAAGTGTCTGACTCAGGTGGTTAAGTGTCTGACTCAGGTGGTGATCTCAGGGTCATGGCGGGCTCTGTGCTCAATGCAGAGTCTGCTTGTCCCACCCCCTTTGTTCCTCCCCCTACTTACTTATGCTCTCTCTCTAAATAAATAAATAAATAAATAGAATCTCTTAAAAAATTAACTCATATTATACTCATCTCTTCAAAATTGAAAGAATTAAAATCAATTTTTTGCCAATTATATTAGTATGGTTAAGGTTCAACATTAATTCGTGTTTGGACTTCACCTGATAGATCAGTGACACACAATTATTTTTCCACTGATGCAAGGAAATGGACAGAAGCAACAAACCTGAAAATGGTACCAAGATTTCAAGTTTGAACAAAGAATAGGATAGCGATGGCAAGAAAAGAGAGAGGGAACATATGAGAAATTTGGTGGCTAAGGGATGTGATTAATGAACAAGGCATTTCATTGAGCCTTCTGAATCTAATGTGCACAGATGACACCCAGAGGGACATGTCCAACAGGAAATCAGAAAAAAAGACTCAGGGATCCCTGGGTGGCGCAGCGGTTTGGCGCCTGCCTTTGGCCCAGGGCGCGATCCTGGAGACCCGGGATCGAATCCCACATCAGGCTCCCTGCATGGAGCCTGCTTCTCCCTCTGCCTATGTCTCTGCCTCTCTCTCTCTCTCTGTGTGACTATCATGAATAAATAAATAAAAAATCTTTAAAAAAAAAAAAAAAGAAAAGAAGACTCATGTAGACCTCCAGAGAAAGGTCCAGGAGAGATAGACATGGAAGCAAATATCCTAAGAGATAACTGCTGAAATCAGAAGAACAGCAATAATACCAAATCACCAAGAGAAAGCATATAGAGTAAAATGAAGAAAAACCAAGAGACGCCCAAATCTAGAGCTGATAGCAATGGGAAGAGTCTGTGAAGAGAGTCAGGATGGAGTAGGTCAGAGAAGCAGGACAAACCAAGAGAGTTCCATGATCTATGCTACAAAAGCATAGAGCTACCTGTATCAGGGATCACAGAGTCAAGAGTAAGCAGGAAAAGAGGGCTGGGTTGGACTGGGTAGTGTGTATGACGATACAGAAACCAATGTGGCAAGAAACTGAAGAAAAGAAGGAAAGGCAGCCATATCCATCCTCCTGATAAGGCCTGAGGATATGGAGGAGAAAGCCTAGGACTATAACTTGAGAGATAACACAGCAAAGGGGATGAACCAATATTATTTTGTCAACCATGCATATTACCACATTGAGAGAAAAGGCTTCAAGTACAACTGGCACAAGCATATGAAAACCTGGATCTAGACAACAACCATTCTACCCATTAAACTCCCACCCTCCACACACATACACAAACACTACATACAATTTCTAAATGATAATGACTTCTAACACAGATATAAAAAGAGGGCCTATATTTAATTAAAAGTGTAGAGGGGAAAAAAAAGTGTAGAGGGGAAGATGTCATAAAATACACATTTTGAGGGCACCTGGGTGGCTCAATCTGTTAACCATCTGACTTCAGCTCAAGTCCCGATCTCACGGTCCTAGGATAAAGCCCCTCGTTGGGCTCCTTGAACATTGGGGAATCTGCTTCTCCCTCTCCTTCTGCCCCTCCTCTGGCTTGTGTGCATGCACTTTCTTGCTGTCTTTCCCAAATAAATAAATAAAATGTTTAAATACATGTATATGTACACACATTTTGAAATACACTTTATATTTTATACCAACATATTATTCAAAATATTATCTTAGGTTTTGAAATACCTTGTTACTTTTGTATCTTTTGTGATCTAAGTTTGGAACTATCATGAGTCACTAGAGAAAAAGAAACATTAAAAATATAACTGTTATAATTAACTACAGAGTTGTAATGAAATGTTAGCAAACCATTTACACTGGGATATTTACACTGTGAAAGAATCCTTAAAAGCTCCCACATATCAAAGACCTTTCATACATAAATGCTCTTGTCTATACAGTGTCTCAGCATAGCATTTACATAAAAATACTTTCAATCATTAAGTGACCTACAATGTTGCAGTTATGAAAAATGGTCATGAAAGCAGCAAATACCTGAGGTACTCACAGCTGTGGAGTAGGGATTATGAGCTCCAGTATTTTCAGCCCAGCATCCACATCCATAAAGAGCAGCCTGGGAAAATAAAAAATAGATATACAGTGTATTTCAAAAATATTATATGTAATTACTTGCTTTCAACAGAAGACAAAATCATACCTATCTAATAAAGACTGGTTTAATAACAATTCATATCAACTGGGAAATAATACCAGAGGCTGCGTAAGACCTCCCAAACAATGGTCCTAACAGTATTTAAACTATATTTTCAACTACTGTATTAATCTAAAATTTTTCAGAAAATAGCAAAAGAAAGTTTCTTCGACTTCCATCAACAATAGTTTTTTTCTTCCTTGAACAACCTTTCCCCAAGTGGTTTGTCAGCTAGTTCTGACAAATTCTTCTCTTCTACCTCCTTAAAATCATTGTGGCTGCCTTAAAATAGTGCTCAAACTAGGTATATATCAAACTGCTAGAGAAGCTTGGTGATAAGACTGTGGTTCCCCAATACTTCTGATTCAGTGGTCTCAGGTTGCCCAAGTAAATGGTTACACCAAGTAAATGGCATTATTATCAGGGCCCCAAGGGGCCTGGGATGCACGTGGTCCTCCTGGCATACTCTAACAAATCCTGTCTAGAAAGGCTTTTGCCACGCTCTCTGTAAGTGGCACAACAGGAACTGCTAACAGTTATTACCAAAGGGCCGAGTATATGCTTACCACTGTGCCGGATTTGGCCAGATATAAAGAAAGGAGCCAAAAAGGTCAATTCAAGCTAGTCACTTTATGAGGTGGTAGAACAGATTTATATGTCTGAAACCACCAATAACACAAATTACTATAGTTTTGTAAAAGAATGTAACAATCATTCCTATTTTGTTTTTAATAATGCCCCCCAGAATGTCTGGATTCATCTCTTCAATATCCACAATGACTTCTCTGCCTTTGGGAAAGGAAATGAAACTGATAACTCTTCTAGTCCTTAGTTAGAAGCAGAATTAGCTGCTTTGATAGCTAGCATAAAGAAATACAAGAAAGCCTGTTCAAGAATGCTCATTACCACAAGTTTGGTGAGAATGGAAAACTGAAAGCACAGATGACCATCAGTAAATAAATGGCTAAACACTGGCCTAGCAATATGTGGAATTCATTGCAGACGTTCAATATAAATATTTAAATTTTTAAAAGACTTTTAGGAACTAATACAAAAAGATCTCTAAACATATTTTTGAGTTAAAAAAAAAAGAAAAAGAAGACATGCTGTAATACATTGAGTATTCAGTATGACTTATGACTGGTGAAGAAAAAAGGTATTCCCATAAAATAGTAACTGTTTTTTTCTAGGAGCTCACTTGTAAGGACTTGGGGAAGAAGCGAAGACTGGGAATGGTGACCAGACAGACTAGCTTTCTTCAATATTCCATTCTTTTTTATGAGGACTTCAGAACTCATTTGCTTCAATATTGTACCCAGAGCAGGAATTTCCATGAAACATTCCAGGCACTTCTGATACCAAGAACCTCCATACTCATGTGGGAATGTATTCCCCTTTTGGACACTTGCTTTTGGTGAAAAGTTCTTCCTTAGATTGCTTTAAGGAATATCTGATTTAATATAACTTCTACCAACTAATCCTGGTTCTGCTCTCTGGAATTACTTTACCCTCCCTGCTGAAGTTCTCTAAATTTTTCAAAACAGCTATCCAAGTGCCCTGAGTACTCCTTCCTCACTCAGAGAATCCTAGAACTACTCCTTAAGACTTTGAGATACACCCACACCCTCTACTCCCCTAATCACCCTCCTTGAGAAATATTCCAAAATCCAAGATAATTGGAGATGAAGTCTCCCATGTTCATGTGATCCATAGTTGCCATCCCTAGCTATCACTGACAAAGCCTTCTTAAAAGTAGAACCAAGAATTCAATACAACATTCCCAATATGGTAAACAGGAGAAAATCTATTATAGCCTTTGAAACACCATGCTTCTAAAATACACAAGACTATTGGGTCAGAGTGGGAACTGAAGGCCCTACAGAAGGGATTCAGCACATGGATTTCAGAACAAAACTAGCAAACTTGTGGAATAAGCCATTCAATTGGTACTACCTGGGACAGGTGCTAAGTGAGCCAAAGCCTCAGAAGACATTTGACCTGAGGGGAACAGCCTATTCTTCCTTCACTGAAAACCCTGGACATTAGTCTACTGTCCTTTCCATTCCCCACAATTATCTTTTTTTATTATTATTATTATTATAGTCACACACAGAGAGAGAGAGAGAGGCAGAGACACAGGCAGAGGGAGAAGCAGGCTCCATGCACCGGGAGCCTGACTCCATTCCCCACAATTATCTTGACCCAGGAGCCTGCACCCAAAAATAGCAAATAGAGTCACAAGGACATCTCTTAGAAATGTAAAAGAGGTCATTTTTTTTTTTTAAAGAAAAGAACACTTAGTCTTTGTTTCTTCTCTCTAAACAAAATCCCTTTATGCTACTTCCCCTCAATTTCATGACTTAAAATTGTCTTCCTTTTTAATCTTCTGAAATCAATGGAGTTCAGACAGTGACAGGTCAAATAAAAGAAAGATTCAGAGACTGTCTCTCTCCTATTACTTTTTTGGATAAAACGTAACAAGCTTGGGGCACCTGAGTGGCACAGCCGGTTAAACATCCGACTGTTGATTTCGGCTCAGGACATGATTTCAGGATCGTGAAATCGAGCCCCACATCAGGCTCCATGCTCAGCTAGGAGTCTGCTTGTCTCTCTCTCTCTCTGCCCCCTATTCTCTCTCTAAAATAAATAAATAAATCTTTTTTTAAAAACGATAACAACCTTAAGAAGGCCTTAAAAAACAAAAACAAGCATCCTTCTTTCCAGTAGTAAAATCTCATTAACATTTAATAAAGGTATTAACATTCAGTAACAATAGGTCATATAAATATTATTATTGTTGTTGTTATTTAATCTTCTTTGGGACTGGTTTTCCCTTGTAAAATGAGCATAACAAAACCCCCTGCCTCATAATGTTGTTATAAGATCACATGAATGAACATACTTGCTGCACATAAGCAAGAGATTAATAAACAGTAGTTACAGCTAATATATAGCTATGAGGGACTGTGACAAGCAATTTTAATGTATTACATCATTTAATCTTCCAGAGCTTTGTAAGATAGTCACATATACTCATTTTACAATTGTGGAAAGTGGAGCTTAAACAACTTGTTTACAGTAAGGAAATGCTAAGTGGGGAGGTGAGATTAGAATAAAGGTTCACCTGAATCCAAAATTCACACTCTTAACCACTAAACTCTATTGCCTATTTGTGTGGGGCTCTATTGGGGGTGGAGGGAGAATGGAATATAATAATTCCCTTCACCTCTCCTATTTGTAAATTTTAACTATCGTTGGTAAGCCAAGCAAATAAGTTCTAATTCAAATAGCCATTTTACCATCTGAACAGTTATCATAATATATCTAGAGCAGGGTAATATGCTAAGACTTTTAAATAATTCACTTGTGCATTTAAAATGTATTTATTTTAGCATCTCATTTAGCATCTCATTTAAGCATTTTTTTTTTTTTTTTTTTTTTATGATAGTCACAGAGAGAGAGATAGAGGCAGAGACACAGGCAGAGGGAGAAGCAGGCTCCATGCACCGGGAGCCCGACGTGGGATTCGATCCCGGGTCTCCAGGATCGCGCCCTGGGCCAAAGGCAGGCGCCAAACCGCTGCGCCACCCAGGGATCCCCATTTCAGCATATTTTTAAGTCATTTTTTCAATACTTTGCTTGTATATTTTGTTTCCTTCCCTCCTGATTGTCAAGAAGAATGCTTTCTTACTGTCATCTGATGCTTACATATTTCCAGGCTTATTACATCTTCTCCATCCATGCAATATCATCCAATTAAGCAAACATATTTTCCTATTAGGTACCTTTACTTCTATCCACCACACCCTTTGCTGATGTTCAACTCTCACAAACTATGTCTTCATAAACTAGCTAAGTGAGGCAAATCAATACATTTAAGTTTTATAGAAGTATTTCTTTTTCCAGGACAGTCCCATGTGTAGTGGCAGAATGGCTTCAAGACTGCTCATTTTTTTTTTTTTTTTAAGACTGCTCATTTAATATCCTGCTAACATCGTCCAGAACTATCCTTGGTTCTGTTGCTGCTATTTTGCTAACCAAAACAAACAAAAAACAGTGAGAAAGTCATGGGAATTACAATGCAATGAAGGCAACTATGCTGGCTTTTCTCTCTCCTTCTCCACCAAGGCATCCAAATCTGATATGCCAAGCTTGGTTCTTATTCCAAACTTGACAAATACACAGGGCTTTATAATGTGGAAAAACACCATGACCAGACAAAAGCTTTTTATAATGAGTTCAAAGCATTGTACACATGTTGAGTAATCATTCCCCATAAATCCCCTTTGTACGGTAGGCAAAGAGTAGCACAAAATTAATTATTCTTCTCTACCCCATCCCCCCACAGGATTATAAGAGGCTTGTACACTATAAAGGGCAGATCAGGGAATATCATTTGGAGCTTTCCAAAGATGTCCCTCCATAAATCAGATCACTCTGCTCCAAGTATTCATTAACCACCATGTCCAAAGCAACTGTGATACCTACTCTTCTTTAAATGTGATGGACAAAGTATCCATATAGAGTATGCCAAGCAGTGCTCTGCATGTAACATGAGATCCAAGTACTGAGCTTAGGCACAACCCTTGCAACTACTTTAACAGACTCCATGAGTCATTAGTTCACTCAACAAATATTAAGCCCATAAATAATGTATAAATTGGTTTATGCTCAGAAAGCTTAGTAAATCAAATGGATTGTGAAACATCATTCTCAGTATAGAACTAAAGTTTGGAGATGGGGGAAGGAGGAATGGTAAAGAAGATGCACAAATGAAACGGGAATAAAACAGTTACATATAAATCCGATTTCTTACGTGGTATTATGTGTTGGTGACCTGAAATACTGGTTAGTCTATAAAATAGCTAAAATGCTTAATCAGAAGAGGGATCTAGAGGATTAAAATTTTACTGTTCCTCCAATAGAGGAAATACACAATGTAACTCTAAAATCATTTCCCACCTAAAAAGCAAGCAATGATATAATCAGGTAGTGCTTACTCCTACAGAGAATGACATTGTAGGAGTCTTGGCCCAGCCACCCCAAGATTCTTGTATAGAGTGTACAACATTTGCCCCGGTCCTCATCAGGAACTCAGAGGAAGGCTGACTGAGCATGTCTTGAAAGAAAGAAAAAAAGAAAAAGAAAGAAGAAAGAAAGAAAGAAAGAAAGAAAGAAAGAAAGAAAGAAAGAAAGAAAGAAAGAAAGAAAGAAAGAAAGAAGAAAGAGAGAGAGAGAGAGAGAAGAAAGAAAGAAAGAAAGAAAGAAAGAAAGAAAGAAAGAAAAGAAAAGAAAGAAAAAAAGAAAAGAAAGAAAGAAAAGAAAAGAAAAGGAAAGGAAAGGAAAGAAAAGAAAAGAAAGAAAAGAAAAGAAAAGAAAAGAAAAGAAAAGAAAAGAAAAGAAAAGAAAAGAAAAGTCTCATTTGCAAAGAGAGAAAATGAGAGGCAGCCCGGGTGGCTCAGCGGTTTAGCACTGCCTTCAGCCCAGGGCCTGATCCTGGAGACCCAGAATTAAGTCCCATGTCAGGCTCCCTGCATGGAGCCTGCTTCTCCCTCTGCCTGTGTCTCTGCCTCTCTTTCTCTCTGTGTCTCATGAATAAATAAATAAATAATTTTTAAAAAGAAAGAAAATGAGTATCAACTCCTATTTTTTGATTGTCTACTAAATACCCAATACCCAGCCTGTTGGAAGTAACAAAACACAGTGTTACTAATTGTAAAGATCAAAAAGAACTCTTACTATGAGAAAGGTTTTGGGTTTTTTTTTTTAGAATCTAGAAAAGGTACTTGATTATTTTTATTACATAAATGTAAACAACACACACACACACACACACACACACAAACACGCACAGTAATATTTTTTTTTCCTAAAGAAAAAATGTTTCTACTGGCTTAAAAAAATGGTGAGCTAGAAAAAGCTCTTTTAAAAACCATGTTTTTAAATTGAAAAAGCTCTTTTAAAAACCCCGTAATGACTTACCTGTCCAACTCTCCCTGGATGCTTCAAGGCCAAGCCTCCACTGGAGACAGCAGCAGCAACGTTGCCTTCGTGGTCCACCACTACGGCGCCCACTGTGTCCAAAGTGCCTGCGTCATTCTCCTGGAGAGCAAGCAGGGCATGAGCACTCACTATGCAAAGTGTGTCACAGTTTGATATGACCACATAGCACTTCTCAGTACAATCATGACATAATTCAGCAAACTCCTAAAATCATCTATTATCAAGTTGCCACTAAAACCCTGTTCAAGTCAAAATGTATTTTCTACTGAAAAATCTTGAGCAAAAGGTGTCTTGTCGCTTTTCTCTAATAATAAGCCTAGCATGCCTTTCTAAGGGAGAAAGAGAAAACACCATCTACTATAAATTAGTGTATTGCGGTGTCTCCCTAATCTCCAGTATTAAGTTCGTGACTGAAAATCTGTAAGAGGAAAAGACCTATGGCATAAGTGAACCAATAAATGCATTAGTATATTTTTAAATATTATATACAAATTTCTAAAAAGTAAGCAGTATATTCAGGACAATAAATGAACAGAATGGCCTTTACATTCTTGAAGTATACTATGCAATAATTTTCTTTTACTGTTCCTTGCTTGTGAGAAATTTATGGCCACCGCCTTTCTCTGTTGTATTAATAATATGCTTGCCAACTATATAGTAGAAAACTATACATTCCTGGGAGGCATCTTTGCATTTCTGTGTCTTGTCCCAGGTCCACAAGTTTAAGGCTTTTCGCATGTATTGACTACTAGCAGCTGCTCCTAGTCAAAGATTTCTGGGTCACCTGTGCAAGACAGACAAACTTTACAATTCTGGATAAAAATGAGAATCATGGAAAACAGGAAAAGAGTTTCATTAAAAAAAAAAATCTCTTTGTATATATTAACAAGAGAGGCTACTGCAGGTCTGTAGGTTAACAGTAGTCATTGCAGTGTTCTCACTCTAGGGTACTGGGTTTTAAACTGTGGCCCAGAAACCAAGACTTCCACAAGGAGGCAGGGACAACCCCAAACCCAACAAGACCAGCGCCTCCTCCTGTGTAGTTTATTGCCCATACTACTGAGCAAGACTTCATTTGTACTGAGAGATCCCTAGCTAAGAAGTTTTTGAAATTACATATTCAGGCATTGAAGAGAGTTCTGAAGTGGTGGAGACATAATGCAAGCAAAAGATTTTTATTTCAAGCAAATTGAAAAATCCAAAGGCAGAGTATGCCTCAACAAATATTACATGAAGTCTGTTAGGAGAAGGTACATCTAGACATTTACATTGCTCTACATTCTAACTCCTCTTAAATATACTGATACACTGCGACATTACTTATTTTACTAGAAAACATGTAACTGGCTCAAATAAGTCCTTTATTTATTTTTTTAATATTTTACTTCTTTATTTATGATAGTCAGAGAGAGAGAGAGGCAGAGACACAGGCAGAGGGAGAAGCAGGCTCCATGCACTGGGAACCCGATGTGGGACTTGATCCCGGGTCTCCAGGATCGCGCCCCGGGCCAAAGGCAGGCGCCAAACCCCTGCGCTACCCAGGGATCCCTCAAATAAGTCCTTTATTTCCCCTCTCCCTTTTAACCACAGCCAGGGGATGTCTGGCCAATGGATCCATAAGGCCATATCCCAGAACAGCACAGTTCTGCAGGTGGGAGAATACCTGACATTCAAGGATAGTTCCTTATCCCGACTGTAAACTCTCTGAGTAAAGGTCTGACCACTGTTCCATTTTGCACACAGCAGACATTTGGGCATACTTATTCTTCAGTTAGGAGGAAATAAAGCATGTCTGCATCTCTGATATCACAGACACAAGAAAAACAAGTGATGATAGATGCCCGGCAATTGTAACATCAGGGCCTCCGTTTTCCATCTCCTTTCACAAGATTCAATTTTATGCAAATCCAGAGGATGCCACAATCTTAGGGAAGACTTAACAATAACTGGGTTTGCTCATTTGGTATGGAAGAAGTAAAATTTATCTTCTTTGGTAGATAAGATGAAAGTATGAAAGTAAAGAATTGCATTAGACACATTTTATTCCAGGGGAAAAAAATGAATAATCCTAAAGAGAAATGTAAAGGGGCAACATCTGTTTCATTATTCTAAGAAATAATTCCTAAATCTTTATACCCTTGCAACTTCAAATAGAGAAGTGTTTGTTCCTTATCCAGATGACAAATCTTATGTCTCCTACAGGGGGCCTTCTCAAACTTTAATGTATACACAAATCATCTGAGAATCTGTTAAATGCAAATTCTGATTAAGTAATCTAGCATTGGTCAAAACTGTACATCTAACAACCTCCCCAGTAATGCTGATGTTGCTGGTCCCCAGACCCCACCCTGAGAAACAAGGTAAGATAGCATCCTACAGGATTAATTATATCAGCCAACCATCTGTTCTACTCCTTTTAAGGCAAATAATTTTATGGACACAAATCTGCTAAAGGAGAAACTTAAACCACCTAAGACTAATATTATGTCAGCATAAAAGATTTAAGTTCTATCTGTTCAAATATCAACTGGCAGCATATCACCATGGTCATACCACAATGAACATACTATAAAATATTTTGAAGTACTGGTCTCGTAATGGCTCTTTTAGAAATAGACAACTCTCATACAAATAAACAGAAACTGCAAAATACTTTCCTTAACATTAAAGTCAAGAAAAGGTATTCTTCATTAGCTCTTTATTAACTGTGATGGCTAAGCCCAAGCATTCTGTAAAATGGAATTTTAAGAGGATACATGAGGGTATACATGACATATACACAATGATACACATTACTTATAAAACAATTCTCTTAGCATTTCAATCAGGATATTATAAACTATGAGGATTATCATGTCTAACCAAACAACAACGGAAAGATATAAAAATATAATACATAGGTGGATTTACTGTAACTTGGTTTTTAAAAATGAAAAATCAAGCAAAAAATAGAGAATCCTGTTCCAAATTAAGCCACATATTCCTAAGGGCTGCAACACCTGCAAAAATCAGAATTACTTCATAAATATTCAAGAATTAGTTCATAGATTTCACATACTGAAAGGCAAATTTAAGGATGATGAAGTAATATTTAAGCATTTTTATGAAGTGTAGATAAATTGAGTGAAAGATAAACACTGATATTTTGGCCATAATAATTTCACAAAACTCATTTGTATAGAAATGAAATCTTAGAAAGGTTAAAAAACACACAATGACTGTTACTATATAGAGCTACTATTATGCTCTTACACTCCATAAATACTTAAAAGTACATGCACCACATAGGTACACATGCACCTATTGTCCTCTACTGAAACATGCTATTTGCATTACTTTTTTGATAAAATTGTGACTAAAAAGCAACTGTATAAACTATAGTTCCCCTTACAATAAACACATGTATATAAAGTTAGCAAAGAGATTGCACATGTCATGGAAAACACTGAAATAAAACTTTCTTCAAGTAACCAATAAACTAGTAATCATGTTGGACTTAATGTCAAAAGTTTTTACTTTTCTCTGCTCCAAACTGGAGATGGCTATTATACAATTATTGTAAAATTAAATTAAGTGACACATGAACTACTTTAAAAGGAATAAACACCTTAATACAAAGTTTAGGTACTTCCCACCAGAAAATTATGCCTCTAATCTGTGTTCTAACTCTGAAATCTGCCAAGAGACACCATCTATCAGTTACTTATCTCATTAACCTCGTCTTTCTTCTACACAGAATTACTCAGATATCAAATAGTTAAAATGCAAAAATAATATCTCAAATATATGTCCATCCTGAAACTGGTATATATGGTGGGATTATCCTAATCCAATAAAAAACACAAATATATTTTTGAAAAGATAACAAACCTTCATAATATACCTTTTCAATATTTATGCACAGCATTATAATTGGCATGAGTTTCTACTTGAGAAAAGCAGATGACTTATGCCCTATATGACAGTACATTAATGGCAGCATAAAGCTTTGCTGTCTTTGAGTATTCTAACCATGGAATTAGCTCTGGCTAAGAGACCTAGATCTGGCTCCATGCCTATCTCCCACAAACCAACCCCACAGTGGGGCCCCCATAGGATTAGAATATATCAGGTATGTATAAACAAAGTATGATTTAGGTAGAATTATCTACTTATATATCTGGCATGGCTGAAATCAAAGAAAATTTGGATATAAGAATACCCAATGACCTTTTTCTTCTCTCATTAGAAAAATCACCTTTCCGATGCCCATACTATAAACAATGTTTCTGTAAATTACAGTCAAGATGTCTATTCTTAAATAATCCTTTATTTTCTTTTTTTAATAAGTAACATTAAATATCTTTGCAGCACTACACAAATTAGTTTCAAACATAAAAAAATTATATGAAAATTGTTATTTATCCCCTAAATCACTCAACAAAAGTTAACAGAAACATTTTTAGATCAAAATAAAACTAAAGTAGGTTAACTATGCTTTTAAGGTGCTTTAATATATCTACATTACAGCTTTAATTATAAATTCATACCATCACAAAGTTCCAAAGGATCGATCACCTAAAAATTCCAAACCCTCAAAGACAGCAAAGGACAATGTTTTCCATATGGCACAATACCTAGACAGTGTTCTAAGGCTTGCAACATTCAAGGTAGAAAAAGTAATGGTTTTTAAAATATTTCAAATAATGAATTATGGGCTTTTTTGCTTCAAAATATAACAGTCTGAGAGCCTCAGTATGCATGTTGAGTGAGCATGTATAAGTAAGTGATGGAAGAGACCAGATGAACATACTCAGGACTTAAATCATCACAAAGCTGAATAGTAAAAATCACGAGGGTAGTTTTATATATGCAGCTTTAAATCATATTTATTATAATTCATATGTTGTTCAATTAAAATTACTTTATACTTATAATGAGCCACTGGTTAAGGAATGTAAACCTAAGATATACTGGAGTCAGAATAAAAGTTAAGGAATTTTAAAAAATAAAATAAAATAAAAAAATAAAAGTTAAGGAATTTAACAATAAGTCTGAGAAAGTCCATGAGATAATATTAATTAGATCATTAAACTGCATTCCTCTGATCAAAATACTTAAGAATATACCTCAATGGCTTCAAATATGGGTTTAAAAATATGATGATGAATATATCCAATTTGGCTTCTTATTTTTCTGGAATAAATATTAACCACAATTTTTAAATTCTAAATCAAAATTTTTAAATGTTCATCTAAATATACACCCAGCAAAAAAGCTTAAGTATTTACCCAAGAGAAATCAAAGTATGTACAATAAAAGCCTTATGAAAAATGTTCACAGCACTTCTAACTCCAACAGCCAAAACATGGAAACAACCCAAATACCTACCAAGAGGGGAATGGGTACACAAACATGATATAGGCAATAGGGGAGGACTGCCCAGAAACAAAAAGGAACTAGTGATATGTATGACAATATGGGTAATCCTTTAGATGTACACTGAGTAAAAGAAGCTAGACACAACAGGGTACAGAATATATGCTCCCATTTATATGAAGGTTTAGAAAAGGTAAAACCACTCTGTGGTGAAAAAGAAGCAGAAAAGCGGTTGTCTCGGGAGACGGGCTTGACTATGAAGAGGCATGAGAAAACTTTCTGGAGTAATGGCAATGTTTTATATTCTGATAGTAATATGGGTTACATGGCTTTATACATGTCAAAATTCATCAAATCATACACTCTAAGACATGTGCATTGCACTGCATGCAAGGTCTACTACTAAAAAAAATCAATAGCTGAAATATTTATCTAAAAGCACACAACCAAGAATTCAAAACATCAAGTCATGGACAAATTTTCTAATTCTGTCCGTATACTATAACACATTTAGCTTTATATAACATTTAATACACATTTGATGATGATTGTTAAGTGGGGGTGGATGGTGATAGAAAACATGAAAGATGGTAAAAAAAAATACACATGGATGAGAGAAAGCCTGACATTTGTCCAACTAGAAGGAACAGGCAGAATAAAGATGAGAAAATAATGAAAGAGAAAAAGCTAAAATTTCCCAGAACTGATAAAATATAAGAATCCAGATCTCCCAGAAGCCACAGAGAAAGGAAAGGAGTCAGCTAGAAAGAAAACATCACCTACAACAGAATGATACAATGTTCAGACGCCCAATGAAAGCCAGAAGACCGTGGTATATCTTCAAGGTACCCAGAGAAAAATAACTATAAACCCAGAACTAGGTGCCCCACAAGATTATCTTTTAGGAACAAGAATAAAACGAAGCCATTTGTAAATAAGTAAAATGACCTAAGAGACCTACCACCAAGAGACCTACACTTAATGAAGGACCATTCTTTTTAATACTACACCTAACCTCTGTCTATATCCTCTCTACCACCTACTCACGAGCACAGATAATCTCCTTTTCCTGGCTCTACTTTATTCTTTTCCATAACATCTTAATATCTTCTAAACTATACAATTTATGTTGGCATTTAAATTGCCAATCTCCCCCCCACAAGATAGGAAGCTCCACAAAGGCAGCAATTTTTGTTTAGCTTATTCACTACCATTTGTTAAGCACTGAGAAAAGCACTTCACATCTCTTAGGTATTCAATAAATACACGTTGGATGGATGTATGAATAAACAAGTAAATTATATGCTTCAAAAAGAAGGAAAATAATCGCTATGACCTGAATGTTTATGTCCTTTCAAAATTGATATGTTGAAAACCTAGCTGCCAAGATGATGCAACTAGGAGGTGGGGCACTGAAAGATGGTAGGGCCCTCATGAATAGGATTAATGCCCTTCTAGAGAGGCCCAAGAAGCTCCCCTGCCCTTTCTGACATGTGAGGTTACAGCACAAAGATAGCCATCTAGGAAGCAGGCCCTCAACACACATCAAATCTGCCTGGGTCTTGATGTTGGACCTCCCAGCCTCCAGAACTGTGAGAAACAAATTTCTGTTATTTATAAGCCACTCAGTCTATGGTATATTATTAGAGCAGCCCAAATAGATTTAAAGATAATAATCCAAGAAGGACAATCAGGCATTAAAGAATGAATGGGTAAGCAAATAAAATGGCAAAACTGCATGTAAATCAAAACTAATATTGTCTTTAAAAATAGCAATAACATGTGATTAGAATGTCAGGGTGGGTTTTGAAATCTGGCTACATGCTATTTATAAGAGATATACCTAAAGCATAAGGACATGGAAAAGTTGAAAGTAAAAGGATGGGAGAAAAAGCAATGTCAAGCAAGGGCCAGTCCAAACAATGTAGCTATATTAATGTCGAGCAAAATAAGTTTTAAGACAAAAGGTATTAATAGACATAATATCTCTACATGATAAATGCTAAAAGTTTAACTTCACCACATATAGAGATATAGTAATTATAAATTTGTATGTATCTAAAAAGAATAGCCTGAATGTATGTAAAACAAAAGCACATCAACAAGGAGAAAGCAACAAACCATACCTCATGATGAGATATTCCAATATATTTCTCTCAACTACCAGTAAGAAACAGAAGAACCTGGGATGCCTGGATGGCTCAGCAGTTGAGCGTTTGCCTTTGACTCAGGGCATGATCCCAGAGGCCCAGGATCAAGTCCCATATCAGGCTCCCTGCTTGGAGCCTGCTTCTCCTCTATGTCTCTGCCTCTCTCTCTCTCTCTGTGTCCCTCATGAATAAATAAGTAAAAATCTTATAAAAAAAAAAAAGGAAGGAAGGAAGGAAGGAAGGAAGGAAGGAAGGAAGGAAGGAAGGAAGGAAGGAAGGAAGGAAGGAAGAAAGAAAAGAAAGAAAGAAAGAACTGAATTGTACATTAGAAAGTGTGATTGTTGGGGATCCCTGGGTGGCTCAGCGGTTTAGCGTCTGCCTTCAGCCCAGGGCATGATCCTGGAGTCCTGGGATCGAGTCCCACATCGGGCTCCCTGCATGGAGCCTGCTTCTCCCTCTGCCTCTCTGTCTCTGTCTCTCTCTGTCTCTCATGAGTGAATGAATAATAAATTCTTTTTTTAAAAAAGTGTGATTGCCTAATCTTTATTAACTCTCTTCTTCTGCTGGGTGTAGTTTTATTTGCTGTTCTTTCTCCAGTTCCTTTAGGTGTAACGTTAGCTTTAGTATTTGAGGTTTTTCTACTTTTTTGAGGGATGCTTCTATTGCAATGTACTTCTCTCTCAGGACTGCTTTTGCCATATCCCAAAGATTTCGAACAGTTGTATCTTCATTCTCCTTACTTTCCATGAATCTTTTTAATTCTTCTCTAATTTCCTGGTTGACCTTTTCATCTTTTAGCAGGATACTCTTTAACCTCCACATGTCTGAATTTCTTCCAAATTTCCTCTTGTGTTGAGTTCTAGTTTCAAAGCATTATGGTCTGAAAATATGCAGGGGACAATCCCAAACTTTTGGTATCGGTTAAGACCTGATTTGTGACCCAGTATGTGGTCTATTCTGGAGAAAGTTCCATGTGCACTTGAGAAGAATGTGTATTCAGTTGAGTTTGGATGTAAAGTTCTGTAAATATCTGTGAAATCCATCTGGTGCAGCGCATCATTTAAAGCTTTTGTTTCTTTGGAGATGTTGTGCTTAGAAGATATGTCATTTACAGAAAGTGCTGTGTTGAAGTCTCCCAGTATAAGTGTATTATTATCTAAGTATGTCTTAACTTCGGTTATTAATTGATTGATATACTTGGCAGCTCCCACATTCGGGGCATAAATATTCATGATTGTTAGGTCCTCTTGTTGGATAGATCCTTTAAGTATGATATAGTGTCCTTCTTCATCACTTACTACAGTCTTTGGGATAAACTTTAATTTATCTTATATGAGGATGGTTAACCCTGCTTTCTTTTGAGGACCATTTGAATGGTAAATGGTTCTCCAACCTTTTATTTTCAGGCTGTAGGTGTCCTTAGGTCTAAAATGAGTCTCTTCTAGACAGCAAAAATAGATGGGTTTTGCTTTTTTATCCAGTCTGAAACCCTGTGCCTTTTGATGGGATTTACATTCAGAGTTACTATTGAAAGATATGAATTTAGTGTCATCATGATACCTATTCAGTCCCTGTTTTTGTGGATTTTTTCCTTGGACTTCCTCTTTATTTTACAGAGTCCCCCTTAATATTTCTTGAAGAGCAGGTTTGATGGTCACATATTGTTTTAGTTTCTGCCTATCTTGGAAGCTCTGTATCTCTCTTTCTATTCTGAATGAGAACCTTGCTGGATAGAGTATTCTTGGCTGCAGGTTCTTCTCATGTAGGACCCTGAATATATCCTGTCAGCCCTTTCTGGTTTGCCAGGTCTCTGTGGGGAGGTCTGCTGTTAACCTAATACTTCTCCCCATAAAGGTTAGGGATCTCTTGTCTCTTGCTGCTTTAAAGATCTTCTCTTTATCTTTGGAATTTGCAAGTTTCACTATTAAATGTCCGAGTGTCTAGTGATTTCTATTGATTTTAGGGGGGATCTCTCTATCTCCTAGATCTGAATGCCTGTTTCCCTTCCCAAGTTAGGGAAGTTCTCAGCTATGGTTTGTTCAAATATGCTTTCTGGTCCTCTGTCCCTCTCGGCGCCCTCTGGAACCCCAATTAAACGTAGATTTTTCCTTCTGAAGCTGTCATTTATTTCCTTTAACCTTTCCTCATGGTCTTTTAACTGTTTTTCTCTTTTTTCCTCAGCTTCCTTCCTTGCCATCAACTTGTCTTCTATGTCACTCATTCATTCTTCTACCTCATTAACTCTCGTTGTTAGGACCTCCAGTTTGGATTGCATCTCATTTAACTGATTTTTAATTTCGGCCTGATTAGATCTAAATTCTGCAGTCATGAAGTTTCTTGAATCCTTTATGCTTTTTTCCAGAGCCACCAGTAGCTTTATAATTGTGCTTCTGAATTGGCTTTCTGACATCGAATTGTAATCCAAATTCTGTAACTCTGTGGGAGAGAGTACTATTTCTGATTCTTTCTTTTATGGTGAGTTCTTCTTTCTAGTCATTTGCTCAATGCAAAGTGGCTAAAAACAAGTTGTACTGGAAAAAGGAAGGAAAAAAAGGAAAAAGAAAAGGGGGAAAACAAACAAAAAAACAAAAAACAAGGAGGGGTATCCTCTGATTCTATATACTATAAGTCTCTCGACTTCCTGTGAACTTTCCAGCGCTGCTTGGTCAAGAACTTGCTCTTCCCCTGTCCTTCCAGCTGGTCTTCTGGGGGAGGGGCCTGCTGTGCTGATTCTCAGGTGTGTGTACCTGGGGGAGCTGCCCCACCCCCTGCCAGGTGCACGGCTCAGTGGGAGCTGTTTTTCCTGTGAGGCCCCTGTTCCCTGGTGGCCCCGACCCTCCCAGGGACAGGGTGACACAAGGAGGAACAACCCCACTGGCGGTGGCCAGCTCTCCAGCTCTGGCATCACCTCCTGCAGTAACTACTGTAGTGTCCCAGTCCACACTGGCCTAGGTGCTTCAGGGTGGGGGGCGCTGACCTGCTCAGCTGGGGGGATGGGGGGCTGGCGGCAGGAGTCTCCTTGCTGTCCTGTCCCGGGGGGAGCGCAGGATCCTGGGCTGTGTCCCCCGGCGCCCTGGGATCTGGGACCTGCGCCGCTGGAATCGGGCTCCCAGGGCCACGCAGCCTCCTCCGCCCAGAGCCGTCACCTGAGCTGCTCCCAGGGCCCCATCGGGTACACGCTCCAGCCCTTGACCGCGCTCCACCTGCGGTGTGTGGTGCGCTCTCCCCTGGGGCACACTTCCTCTGTTAGTGACCCCAGGAAACTAGAGGCTCCACTGCCCCTCCTGGGATCCTGCCCAAGTTCCCTGCGAGCGCCTTTCCGTCCAGGAAGATTGCTAAAGTTCCTGCTTCTCCAGGACGGGGCTTTCTGTCCTGAAGGCTCTTGCCGCCCGGCCTTAGCCCGGCTCCCTGTGGGGGCCCCTCCACCACTGGATTCTTTTTTATTTATTCTTTTTTTCCATCTTCCTACCTTGTTAGAAGCACTTCCTACCTTGTTAAAAGCACCTTGTTAGAAGCTCTTCTCTCTGTAGCATTCCAGCTGTTCTCTTTTTAAATCTCAGGCCAAATTCATAGGTTTTCAGGATGATTTGACAGTTATCTAGGTAAGTTGGTGGGGACAGGTGACTTGGGGGCCCTACTCTTCCACCGTCTTGCCCCCTTCAAGCTGTGTGATTGCCTAAGTACTCATAGAATTCTTTTCCCAACATTTAGAGGAGAAACATTATTTTCTTTTTTTTTTTAATTAAATTTTAGTTAACATATAGTACAATATTGGTTTAGGGAGTAGAATTCAGTGATTCATCCCTTACATACAATACCCAGTGCTCAACACAAGTACCCTCTTTAATACCTGTCACTCATCTAGCCCATCCCTCACCCACCTCCCTCCATCAACCCCCAATTTGCTCTCTTTTGTTGAGTCTCAAAGGTTTGTTTCCTTCTCTCCATTTTTTTTATTCCCCCTTTCCATATGTTCAGATTTTTTTTTAATTTTATTTATTTATTTATGAGGGACAGAGAGAGAAACAGACACGGGCAGAGAGAGAAGTAGTCTGCCTGCAGGGAGCCCAATCCCAGACTTGATCCCCAGACCTAGGATCACACCCTGAGCCAAAGGTAGACACTCAACTGCGGAGCCACTCAGGCGTCCCAGATGTTTTCTTTCTTAAATTCCACTTATGAGTGAGATCATATAGTATTTGTCTTTCTTTGACTTACTTCACTTAGCATAGTGTACTCCACCTCCATCTACATCATTGCAAATGACAAGATTTCATCTTTTTGGTGGCTGAGTAACATTCCATAGTGTGTGTGTGTGTGTGTGTGTGTGTACACCACATCTTCTTTATCTATTTATTAGTTAATGGACATTTGCACTTTCTCCATAGTTTGGCACTTGTTGATAATGCTGCTACAAACATCAGGGTACCCCTTTGAATCTTTGGGTAAATATCTAGTGGGGCAATTACTGGATCGAGGGTAGTTCTATTTTTAACTTTTTGAGGAACCTCCATACTGTTCTCCAGAGTGGCTGCACCAGACAGAAACATTATTTTCAAACACATATGAATATTTATAAAACAGGATCATACACAAAATCATAAGCTAAATTACAACAAATTTCAAGAAATAATTCCAAATAGAATATGCTAACTATGATACAATTAAGTTATAGTCAATAAAAGTAAACAAAATTTAGAAATTAAAGAAGAAAAAATATTTCTAAAACTAATGAATCAAACAAGAAATTTAAATAGAAATAAAAATATTTGGGCAGCCCCAGTGGCACAGCGGTTTAGCACCACCTGCAGCCCGGGTGTGATCCTGGAGACCTGGGATCGAGTCCCACTTCGGGCTCCCTGCATGGAGCCTGCTTCTCTCTCTGCCTGTGTCTCTGCCTCTCTTTTGCTCTCTCTGAATAAATAAATAAATAAATCTTTTAAAAAAAAGGAAATAAAAATATTTGAATAGAAATATAACATTTTGAAACTTGTGAAATACAGCAAAAGTGACAGAGAAAAATTTATACTGAAAATGTTGATGTTAGAAAACAACATGACCTAAGTGTCCAAATAAAGAAGTTAATATAAACAAGAGAAAAGAGAAAACAGAAAGAAGATGAAAAATCGGTGAAAGAACAATAAACATTAAATAAATAGATCCAAAAAAGGTAAAGTTGGTTCTGTGAAAAAACTGCTTTTTGAATGAACTGAATAAATTAAATCTGATAGGCAATAATTTTCTCCATGTATCACCTAAATCTCAGCAAAGGTCCAGGCCTCCTGCCCTCTCCTCCAAAGAGAGCCCTGGCTCTCTGGAGTAATAATAGCAGATACTGACATTACCTCACTCACACTTCCTCCAGTGAAAAAGTGGCTCCCCATACCCCAGCTACCACCCTCCCTGATACATACCAAAATACTGCCCTTCTTCAAGTCCTGAGGCCTCAAGTAACTCCAGAAAGATTCCCTTAATCTCTTCCCAAACCACACAAGAGACCCTTGCACCTAAAGGCTCAACCTGAAACAGGTTCTCCCCTCTCTGGGAAGACTCTATATGCTGGATTGTCCTAGGATCTTTTGTAAGCAGCAACTAACAAAGTATCACATATAGTTTTTAATTGACCTTCATCAATAAATCAAACTCTGTGCCCTCTAAAATTGCATCTTGTTCAATATAGACATGAGATCCAAACTCAACCTATCTAAAACAGTTTTCCTCCAATTATTTCTCTCCAATCATTTTATATTTAGATCTTCCCTAAACGTAACACTTTTGCATAACACTCCTGAATAGGTTCTTTCCCAAAAGTATGTCCTTAAACAACTGCTCTGTGAAATCCCTGGCTGGCCCACATAATAAGCACACTAAAGTCCAGACCTCCTTCTCCCACTCACTTAATCCATAAAGAAATCATCTGTCTTGATACTGGTCACACTCTTCCATTCAATGTTTTTCTTTTGGCAACACTTCTTTACTGCCCTCTCATCCTCTTGGGTCATCTGGCACCAGATCACACTCTTTCATTTTTGACTAACCAATTCACTTTCTCTAACTCCAAATCACTTTTCTAAAAGTTCTGTTAAGTAATACATATATTACACTTTAGCTTTAACTTTGCTTTTTCCACTGGAGACTATCTTAAACTTAGTTATCACCGTCTGGAAAACATGTTCAAGGGAGGAGGGAATCAAGATTATTTGGAAGTTTCACTTCATACAGGCACGTATATCACAGTACTACAATGACAGAGATAGCACAACATGCTACCAGCATACTCACTAATAGGCTATGAACTTCATTACCTGGGCAGATTAAAAAACACCCAAATAAATTAACTAAAACCTTGCTAATTAAATAGACAGCAACAAAGTCTCTTTAATAAGAGCAGGCAACCTTTTTCAATTTAGTTGTCCAATTTGGCTCTTTCCAGGAACACCTGGCTGTGGTCTGGACCTCTGGTCTTTCATTTCAGAGCATACATTTACCTTCTCTGGATAAAATTACACTTTTTATTTTAAATACCAGAGCTCCACTGGCCTTTGAACTGAGTCTTAAAGCAGTGGGGAATAATAGATAAAGGACTAGAAGGTAACTTGGACAATCTGGAGTCTACTCCTGCCAATGAAACACCATGACAATGGGGATGGATCATTTAACCTTTTAAATTTGACCCTATCCAGATTGAATATTTAACAGTGACTTTAATAATACAATAATAGGTATTTTATTTGATATTTGATTTTTTAAGTACAGCAATATCTATTTGACCATACAATTGTGAATATATCCACAAAAATATAAACTACTAAAAAAATAAAATAAAATAATAAACTATTAAAAATCATAAACACTCACCTACTAAAGATAAGCATACTAAAAAAACAAAAAGGAAAGGAAAAAATGCCCACATACTTTTTTTCCCTTTTATTCCTCAATACCTTAAAATTTTATTAAGTAGAGAGAAATCAAGAATCACAAAGAATAGGAAAGGACCTAAGTATATTCTAGGATATAAAATGCAATCCAAACCTAATTATGATAGTACTATACCTAGAATTTTTAATGTCATTCAAATTAATCTCAAGAATGTTTTCAGACTCCCAACACTTAAAAGCCTGTGTTTAATGCAAACAGTCACCAGAATAGGCCCCATTATATATATTTCAATATATTCTCCTCTTTTGCTCCAAAGTACATTTAGTGCAAATAAAAGTAGACAAATGTTCAGGGAGAACTCTGACTGTGGAGTTAATGTCTCTATGGACTATTTTACTTTGCAAAATTATGTGCACAGTCAAAGCTGATCAACTGTCATGCTCTTACCAGCGATTACAAACTGCCAAAATCAGAGTTTACTTTCAACAGCAAAGTATAATTTTGGTGTTGCACGTTTTGTTTTTCCAAATACCTTAAAATGAAACACGTATCACCATGTGCTCTCTCTAGATTTTCTCACACATTTAGGCTACCTAGTTGGCGATCAGAAGCATTTGAGTTTGAAACCGCCATCCTGTAGAAACTCTATAGGGCAACCAAGCTTCTCTACCTACAGGCTTCTAAACCTAATTCTTTGTCTTTTCTACCTCAATACCTAAGTCCTACCCTTTATCCAAGACCCAGCTTAAATTCCACCTCTTCCATAAAGTCTACAATGAGAAACTTAGGGACTTTAGAGCAATTTCTCCACCCTACCAATTCCCATGGCCCTCACTGATTACTTCATTTTTCTAGCACATACTACATGGTATGATTTCTTTTTATTGTTTAATTCCCCTGGACCAAATATGCAATGGTCAGGGCCTGGGTGCTATATACTCTGTTTACTCCCTAAAACCAACATAAAAACCTGTTTATAAAGGGGACTCAATAAATGTTTGCTGGCGATAATGTTGAAGTCAAAGGTAAAATAGAAACTGGAAAGAAAAACTAAGGATCCCATGAGGCCATGACCCCTCTGGTGGAAACATCACTCAAAGCCTGTGTCCTCCTCAAGGTGACTTGGTGAGTTCGACGTAAGCCTCAGGATACACTAATCAGCAGAACAATGAAAATGGAGCACCGCCTATCCCTTGAGCAAATGACCTAAAATGACCACAGAAGAGATGGCAATATTTGCAAAGTGAAATGTTCTCAACACATGAAGGGAAAAAAAAAGGTACAATCACAGCATTACAAACTTAGCTTCCAAGGCAATCTCCACCTATCCCTTCTGAGGAAATCACACAACCAAAATAAACAGGTGCTAGAACATGTAAAAAAATTTCTAGTGGTGATGGTCCATTCTTTTTCCTAGAAAAAAAGACATGATCTAGCAGTGCATTTGTAAAACATTCTTACCTGCATAACAGGAAAGGAACTTGGTCAAGTTTTCTCTAGATAGGCACGCCCCCTTGTGGGCACTTCCTGACACACCTCTTTGAAATGGTCAGCTGAGACTGAGGGCTGTTTCTAAAGTATTATTTCCCCACAATCATTTCCCTCACTTACTTATATATTATCTTCAGATCACTACAATACTAAAGAAGTACAGTGATGTTATTAACAATATTTCATATATTCTTTTTTCATTACATTCTCCAGAAACAATCTTACTGGTAAACAGCAAAGCAGTATTTTAGACTAATGTATGCTTGAAGCACTTAAATAATAGATTCAAATTTATCTTGAAAGACCATAAAGCTTACAAATTGAAGAAAATAACATTTTATACTTTGTCAAAATTAATGTTAGAATCATCTTTTGTAGATGTTTAAGTTAGTAATGTTAGCTGAATAAAGGCACTGTTACTAGGCACTGTGATAAGGATAAAGAAACAAAATGCTCACGGCTCCATAATATATATTATAAAATAACCATATACACCAATCTCAAAATGGCAAATGTGTAGATAATTCAACAAGCATTTATCAAATGCCCATTATATGCACTAAGTATAAGAAAGAAATTAGAGCTGGAATTGGATTAGTTAGAATTTCAGTAGGCAGAGAAGTGGCTGTCATTCTATTATTAATTATTACTACATGAAGAAGAGACATAAGCAAAAATATAGAAGTGAGAATTTTCAGTAAATTCATGAAAAATCAAATGTATTTGGTAAGAGAAAAAGATAATTCCCAAAGAAAAATAATAGAAAACTAGATTGGGTCCAACTTCAAGAGGATTTGTAAAGTCAGGCTAAAAAGTTGGATTTTAACCTACAACCAGAAAGACTCTATTAAAGTTTCTTTGAGAACAGGACCAATGCAAATATTTTTAAGGAAATGCATCCTGGGATAGATAATATGCAGTATCAAAGATGAACTCAGTAAGGCTAGAAGCAGGGAAGTCAGACAGATACTGCAATTGTCCAGTCATCAAGGATGAAAATTTACAGACTTGATGATGGTTAATTATACCAAAAAAAACAAGCAAAAAACAAAAAATGTATTCATTAAACAAATGTTTATTCAGCACTTATTACATGCCAAACTAAGAAACCATGGTAACTAAAACAGATGACTGTGGACAATGACAATGACCCAGAGGGAGACACACTCTGAAGCACAGAGAAGGGAGAAAGGAGCTCTAGTCTACCTGGAGGAGAGCTAAATGAGTGATGTGCTCATGAAGTTATTAACTGGATACAGTTATGTATTTGTAACTCCTCTAGAATGTTCTGTGTTCATTTAAACAATGATTACTAAGCAGATGTTTTCCTAGGCCCACTGTGATATATTAGGCAGAAGAAAGCAATAATTCTCAAATGCTGGCCCAATAACTTATCCATCCCAAACAGATTTTGATTCAGTATATTGAGAGTAGAGCCTAAGAATCTACAGTTGTAAAATTCCCCAGATAAATCTAATGGTCTGTAGGTTTAGGATATACTAGAAAAAAAAAAAAAGAATATTTTAAAGAGAGGATCCAGAAAGGGGTTTTGGACAAACTCAACACTGCTACTGAAAATAGATCAGAGGGATGCCTGGGTGGCTCAGTGGTTAAGCGTCTGCCTTCGACTCAAGTCCTGATCCTGGAGTCCCAGGATCAGGCCCCACATCAGGCTCCCTGCATGGAACCTGCTTCTCCCTCTGCTTGTGTCTCTGCCTCTGTGTGTGTGTGTGTCTCTCGTGAATAAATAAATAATTTTTTTTTTAAAGAAAGGAAGAAAATAGATCAGAGAATTATCAAGCTGGAAAGAACCATGGTAAACACCTGGTCCAGCATGCTGACTTTACATATTGAGAAAACTAAAGTCTAGAAAGGCTCCATGTTTGCCCAAGGTCTCTGGACTAGTCAATGGCAGACCTAGACTAGAACTCATGGTCCACTATGCCCCATCTCTTAGCCTGCCCTTCTCCCTCAATTCCTCAAGTAATCTCAGCTTCAGGTCTTAAATTCCAAATGGTTCCTGGCATCTGTTTACCAAAATCTTCAAGACTGATTATAGAAAAGGTAGCCCAATCAAGACTTTAACAACTCACAGACAGTTCTCCTTCAACTTAATTAAGCACTGGTTCTTGTCTTCTGATCCTAAAACACCCCTGTAATTGCTGTGTGTGTGCACATATGTATATACACACTGGTCTTCTCACATAATGGTTTACTCTGCTGGTCTTATCAGCTGTACGTGTATCAGCATCACTACATCTACAATAGGCCAACTCAGGTCATTAGTGGCTGGTAATATCATATAAGGACATATTTAAAAGATCTGACTTAGAATCAGATGCATTTAATATCATGGCCTAAGTCAGTTCCTATAGGAAGGCTTCTATCTGTAGCCCCAATGAAAGTCCATCCACTGGAGGACTTTTTTTTAGGAAGGCTACTATATGGTGATTTCTACATTATATGCAGGATCACCTGGGATTATTCCAGTGATAATGAAGGAATGCTCTTTTCTCTCTCCACTAATTCTGCATTAAATTTAAAAGGAACTCTACAGAACTGCTAAATTCTAAAAATTGAGGGAGGATTTATAAGGCTGACAATATCTGATGCCAACTTATAAGTCCCTTAACCACAGGTTACTTTCATTACAAAATAAAAGCAGCAGTTAAGATTTGTTAACAATGACTTCTTGCTTCAATCTTATCCCACTTACAACTTTGAGACTCAACATAGATTTAAGGCATAGCTTGGCATGGGTTCAAGAAAGACTTGGGAAGAAACCCAATCTACTAGCTATTGAATCTTTATGTGAGAATTGAAAAGCTTTTAGGAAATAGGGGGAAAATACTGCAATTGTCCAGCTATCAAAGGTCGGAAATTTTTAATTTGAAATAATTGATGAATTGACACAAAGTACAACAAACCACAGACATTTAAAGAATTCCTATCAAGTTAAACTGTAAAGGAATAGTGATCATCAGGCTCCATAACCTACATAAATGCATCAAGTGATGGTAATCTAATTAAATGAAATACATTTTTTAGAGGGAGGGGGTGGGGGCTAAAGGAGAGGAGAGAGGATCTTAAGCAGGCTTCATGCCCAGCTCAGAGTCGAGGCAGGGCTCAGTCTCACAACCCTGAGATCATGACCTGAGCTAAAATCAAGAGTTAGATGTTTAACCATCTGAGCCACCCAGGAGCCCCAAAAGTAATACATTTACTTAAGTTATTGATGTATCTGACTTACATATAAATTCTATAGGCTAATCTAGTAATCAAGATAATCTTAGATGATGCAAATGTAATTTTTAATACATTACTCACAACTCAAAGTAATCACTTAACAGAACGAATTTTCAGTTTTATGAAAAGCTTAAATATATAAATTACTTTCTTCATATAAAGAGAATTCAAAGAAGTTTCTTCTGTTTACTCGTATCTATGCATTAACCATCTTCTTGAGAAACACAACAAAATTCCAGATCAAGTAAATTTCTATAAAAGACTAATTACTCCTTTCCCTATACACATTATAGAAAGACATGTACACAAGTACAAATAGAACAATCTGAGAAAAACATGTTGTTTTTTGTGCATTTATTTTCTTTGATCTTAACCTACCTCTCACCCAAAAAATACAGTGATTTAGTATGATACAGTTAAGCGTTTACATAATAATTTCAAGATGGTGGATAAAAGAGAAAAATGTTACCCACAATATACTTCAAAAGAATAGAATATATTTATATGAAGCACACAAAGCAAGGCCCAACATTTCCTTTCTGAAACATGTGGCCAATTTGATGTCCCTATGTGGTAGCTAAAGAACACAAAATTAAAAGTTGTAGCATCTCTTTAGAGTGGTTTTGAACATACAGCATTGTATAAAGCACTGCAAAATTTTCTCAACTTGTTCATTAGAAATTGAAGAATGAAAGATATTCACAAAATGGAAAAAGGTCTGATTATCTTTCATTCCACTGTCTATACAAGTACTGCTTTACCTAAAAACCAATGAAATTAATTGAAAACTTAAATTACTTTGTAAAAGTGGTAAGAGAAGGCAAAGAATTCTATGGACATTCAACTGTTATTAAAGAAAAAACATGGAAACTATTCCAACAACATGCTTGTGAAAAATGAAAAGAATAAAAAAAGCCCGAGACATCAAATATGTTGAGATCAAACAATACCCCCAACATCTTTTAATACTGTAAGAATAAAAGAGTCCCTTCTAGTAATATCCAGGGCTAACTGTTTGAAACTGATATTTATGAAATCTAGATTATGGTATACATTGAGTCTGTTTGTTTTCCTGATGTGAGCATCTCCTCTTTGTAGCAAGTCAGTCAGCTCTGTGGCATGAGTCAATAACAGCAATTGGTCAATGAGCTAACCACTTCATTCCAAAAGAAAGGTTTCCTTTCTCAAATACTATAAAGATTAATACTAACACAACTACTTTTTCTTTTTTCTATCAAAACAAAGCAAAAAATAAATTTAAAACATGTCATCACTTCATCACATATACCACAAGAATTACTGATACTAACAATGTGAGTTCTCAAGACAATATTGTTAGGGCAGATCCAAATGCCAATTTGCAGGAATTTGAAAAGACAGAGAAGCATGCTAAAAAGCACCATGAATATGTGATCAGCAAAACTCATACTGAAGGAACCTCCACAGGCCAAATAGTTCAGGTTCCTTTACAGACACAAGGTCCTCACTTTGCCTAGTTTCAATATTTACCAACGTCAGTTATCACAGTTTAAATATTATCAGTCACTCAACAACATGGTTCAAATTTCAGTTACCATGGTATATTAACTATGAATAAGTTGCATGAAGTACAGATTTCATTGCTAGCTCTGCAGTTCACAGATCACTCTGTAAACAAACATCAGAGGTTCATCATGATCAGTAACCAATCATGTCACTTCCTTCAAAGTCTGTCAGTGATGGGTCACTGTGCACAGACAGCAAAGTATGTAGCTGTGCTGCCTCTTTGTCACCTAGTGATAAATATGACATTTAAAAAAAAAAAAACGATAATCAAAAGAAGGACTGGCCAAGAAAGATGAAAGTGAAGCAAAGAAAGGGTGATAATGTTGGAAGTAAAATTCTAATCAAAAATAAGTGAAGTTGGGCAGCCCTGGTGGCTCAGCAGTTTAGCGCTGCCTTCAGCCCAGGGCCTGATCCTAGAGACCCGGGATTGAGTCCCATATCAGGCTCTCTGCATGGAGCCTGCTTCTCCCTCTGCCTATGTCTCTGCCTCTCTCTCTCTCACTGTCTCATAAATAAATAAAATCTTTAAAATAAAATAAAATAAAATAAAATAGTAAAATATAAAATAAATAAAAAATAAAATAAAATAAAATAAAATAAAATAAAATAAAATAAAATAAAATAAAATAAATAAAATAAAAATAAATGAAGTTATAAGGAAATAGCTGACAGTGGGAATGTTTGACACTGGCACCATTCATCAAGATACTCTAGATCTACAGTCAGTGGAACTTAGTGAAGACAAATTTATTAACATAAACAAGGAATGTGGTTGTGATAAAAAGGACAAAGATGTCCCAGAGAAAATGACATTGGCAAAAAACTTGACATTAAAGTGACTCTATGAGAAAGACAAATACTATATGATTTCACTTCCATGTAGAATATAAAAAACAAGTGAACAACAACAAAAAAACAGAAACAGACACATAAATACAGAGAACAAACTCGTAGTTGCCAGATGGAAGGGGGGTAGAAGATGGGCAAAACAGGGGAAAGGGATTAAGAGGTACAAACTTCTAGTTATAAGTAATTCATGAAAATGAAAGTACAGCACAGGAAATATAATCAAAAATATTATATAATGTGTGATGACAGTTGTTGACTATACTTACCATGGTGAACACTGAGTAATGCACAGAACTATCAAATCACTATGTTGTATAACCTGAAACTAATATAATATTGTTTTTTTTTTTTTTTACCTCTTTCCAGAATTGTTTTGTATTTTGAAATATTTATTTTTTTTTTTTTTTTTTTTTATTGGTGTTCAATTTACTAACATACAGAATAACACCCAGTGCCCGTCACCCATTCACTCCCACCCCCCGCCCTCCTCCCCTTCTACCACCCCTAGTTCATTTCCCAGAGTTAGCAGTCTTTATGTTCTGTCTCCCTTTCTGATATTTCCCACACATTTCTTCTCCCTTCCCTTATTTTCCCTTTCACTATTATTTATCTAATATAATATTGTATGTTAACTATATCTCAATAAATAAATAAACTATACCCAAAGGAGAAAGAAGGAAGGGAGAGAGGCAGGAAGGAAAAAAAAAATCTCTGGGAGATATTTTGCAACATGGAAAGAGCAAAGGATACAATGCTGAAAGCTAATCCAAAACTGAAAAGGAGTTTGACAATTCACCACGACATAAAAAGGTACTCACTCCATATCATGTTATGACAAGAAGTACTCTTCAAACTACTCCTGGTAAGTTTTTTTAACACAGAAATAAAACACTTTAATTCTTACTGCCTCTAATGTGTTTCAAATTAGTATACTAAATAAAATTTAATTTTAGTTACTTTTAATCATTTCTCTATACATTTATAACGAACAATAATAGAGTTTTTAATATGTTAACAAAAGTGTTTAAAGGTCACGGAACAAGTGTAATTTTTTTGTCATTAAGACCCCTTCACACACTTCCAGCTTGCACATTTTTATGGTCCAGTACTATCATGCAAAGTATGAACTGTCTATACATCTTAAGGGAAAGAAGTGAGTAAAAGAAAAATCTATAAGAGGTGGGTCCACCAGAGAGGAGAGTGGAAGAACAGAGTGAACAATTACTATTTTTACTTTATACAGCACTATAGTTAAATAGTAAATTTTTCCTTCTCTTCCATGTCTTCCCTCTAAGTCACGAAAAATAAACATGCATTTCTATTAAAATAGAAATGCAGGGGTAGCCCAGGTGGCTCAGCAGTTTAGCACCACCTTCAGCTCAGGACCTGATCCTGGAGACCCAGGATTAAGTCCCACATCGGGTTCCCTGCATGGAGCCTGCTTCTCCTTCTGCCTGTGTCTCTGCCTCTCTCTCTCTCTGTGTCACTCATGAATAAATAAATAACATTTTTTAAAATATATATATATATAAATAAAAATATATATATATAAATGCACTTACCAAGACAATACTAAGTTTATATCTTCATATTTTAATATTGTCTTAAAATCTATATATCCTGAAAAGTCAAAACGAAATGAGTTTCTCTTTGATTTATGTGTAGACTAGCTCCTTAACCCAGTATCAGTTTATAGTAATAAGGGGCATGTTTATTGTGGGGAAGGAAAGGATAAAAACTTTCTCCCCTTATGTTATATGCTATAAGTTGCCTACCTAATAACCACTTCCTCCTTTTCCTTTGATGACAAAACCATTATTTTGTTTAGGAAGATAAAGTGTCCAGCAGCAAGCCATGAGCTTTGTAAGACTGTCATCAGGATAACCCACTCAACCTTCTAAGCTCTCTTGCAACCAAGAATAGCCAAGTGACTGAATTGTGCCCCTTCTCCACTATTTCCCAAAAAAATTAACTAAGGGGAGTCTATAAGGAGACTCTGGAAAACTTTTGCATCCCAGATTTAAAAAGTAACAGATACATCTGGCAATAGTCTCCCCACCCCCATCATCTCGCTTCTTCTCACCTTGAATGCAGATGTGACATCTAAAATTGCAGGAGCCATATTACATCCATAAGGCAAAAGGCATGAGAGAAAGGCCCAAGAGAATTCCAGATATGTTGGCTCTAGCATCACTGGAAACCTAAGCTATAGCCAGCAACCAACCACCTCCAAACTTTTTATTATATGGCAAACAGCCAGGGAGCAGGAAGACAAATATGCATATCCTAACCACAGTCAGGTTTTCTATTGTTTGCCGCCAAAAACATTCCATGGATTAACCATTCTTATTTTAAACTAAGTCAAATGTAAATGTAAATGATCAAAGACTGAGGAAAATAAAAACACTACAATTTAGTGAGGTGGCAAACTATTAAATATTTCTCTTGCTTTAATTTTTAATTCTATTACTATTGTAATGTTGGTACAATTTTTTTTTTTAAAGAAAAGCAAATATCAATACAACAAAATTTTCTAATTGATTTACGTGACTTTCAGGATTAAAAATAATTGACTTATTCTACCATATACTCTTCAAAATAAAGTTTATCTCCTTCAACACTGAGTAACAAAAAATATCAACATCAGGAAAGTTACCAAACACTCTATTCTTATTATATTTACATAACCAACTCATAAGTATATTACATAGCCACAACAAAGAGTAGTCCTGGGCCTTAATCAATGCTGGGCTAACCAAAACTATGCTGAAACTACACACATAGGATAAGGAGAAATAAACTAAATACAGGTTGATTTAGAAAATAGCTATCTGTCCTTTCCTGTCATATCTCTAAAAAATTACTATACTTTCTCTTTAAAAGTATAATTTTCTGCCTCACTGGCTCATTATCTGGTGGTCTTTTCTTTCTGTGAGCATGTTTTATTATCTTTACTACTGAGATAAGGCCTACTAAGGTTATGCACCAAACATCTATAAAACAAAGCCTTTGGCCAGCATCTTTCCTTAGTGACAGGGGCTTAGGTCCCAGGCATTTTTGTAGGCCAGTGTCAAACACAGAGCTCTGTATACATTAAAGCTCATATATTCTGAATATTAAAAATAGTTTTGCTGTCACTTAAGTCATCTAAAATACTCTATTGGAATGATGCCTGAATTCAATCTCTCCATCCACCACTACCTACCCTTCCTTACCAATCCCCCCTTCTCCATTAAAAAGACTCCACCCAGGGTAACTAATTTGGGCAGCAGTTTTCTTTCCCTTCCTCCCTTCCTTTTTCCTTTTCTTTGCTAAGTGACTTCAACGATGAAGGTCACAATGGCAAAGACTATTGTGTCCAACTTAGTCAATAGCCACAATGCACTTGAACATCTACTATCACTTTTGTTCCCCATAACAGCCTTGCTATGGAAGAATATCACAATTTTCATTTAATGATAAGGAAACTAAGCCTTTGTATATTAAATTACTCATTGAATTCACAGACCATAACCGACAATGGTAGAGGCTCTTGACTTCATATCTCTCTCTCTTACTACCCCATGGCAAAACTTCTCAAAAGAGTTTTCTGCATCTTTGTTCTCCCTGATTAACCCATGCCACACAGCTCCACAGTCCCCTATGTCACAGAAACTGTCCTTATCTAGGTCCACAGTCTCCAGGTGCTAAATCCAACGGTCAGTCCTCTGTCCTTGTTAGCCCTTTTCTTAGCAGCACTCCACCCAAGTGATGACTGACTTTGAACCGCTCCTCTCTTGGCTTCCTAGAAACTCTGCTGGTGCTATATCTGTCTCATTGACTGCATCTTCTATCTCCTTTGCTGGGTTTTCCTCTTCCCAACTTGTACATGTTGAACTGGTCCAGGGTTCAATTCTCAGACCTCTATCTTCTCTCACTCCTAAGTGAGTTCACCTAGCTACATGTATTTATATTCCTTTTGATTCCAATAATTTCCAAGTGGGAATCTCCCTTCTGATCTGTCCATAAGCTTCAGATTCATATAACTCAACTCCACAGTTAATCTATATCATGCTTTTCACTGAAAATCTTCCTAACCGATATGAGTGGTTGCTTAAATTTTTCAAAAGTTGAATATTCTCTGGGTAAAGTGGAGAATCATTTAAAAACAAAGAAGACATAACTTAAACATTTTCTTTTTATTTAAAACACAAAGGTTCATTCATTAGCCAATCTTTTTATGTAAGACCAAAGACTTTTTTGAATGCACGCCCACAACCAAATGTTCCGTATCATCTTTCTTACATAAACTACAATGTACTGAATTGTCCCATGATTTCAAGTTTCATTTTATTTAAAATAGAACAAGAACATAAAGATACTAACAACACACCCAGAATGCTTTTAGATTTTTATTTTTCTCAATCTTTTACAGCTGGCTTGCCCATACTTAATTCTATGGCAATTTTTTTTTTTTTCCTATGGCAATTTTTTATAAACCAATTCTATTTTTTCAAGTTAGCTCTAAACAACAGTCATAGTTTTCAAGCCTACAACTTTCTTTTTAAACTCACTATCCATCAGTTTACATGACGCTTAATGAATTATATAATTACAATGATAAAAACAAGCATAATGGGGCTCTTGGTGACATAAAATTCAACTGAGAGGAGCAGAGGAGCATGGTACACTAAAAGGTGGTCTATTAGCTTTAGAGTATTTAGGGTGCTTTTGGCATCAGGTAATATGTCTTATGGTGAAAATGTAAAAGTATTGGTTAATCTGAGTCCACTAAGGGGATATGGGTAAATTTCCACTTCCTACCTCTATCACCATGAAGCCATACCTCCTCTAGCCCTTTTCACCTCAGTAAATGGCAATACTCAGTCACTAAAGCTAAAACCTTTCATTCTTCTCTCTTCCTTACCAATATCTAAGGCAACAATAATACCTGTCTTTCCAGGAAGTCTCAAAAGAAACCCCTGATATATTCACTTCTCTCCAATTTCATCCCTATCAGTCCACACTGTCAACATCTTCTAACTGTAGTAACTTCCTAATTAGTCTCTTCACTTCTATTCTTGCCCCCACCCTCAATCTATACCACATAAAACAGTCCAAGACAATCTGTAAAATGTGAATAAGACAGCACCACTTCTCTACTTTTAACTCTTCAACGGCGACTCATTCATAAAATAAAACTGAAACTCCTTGCCATGGTCTACCTAGCTACATCTCCAGCACCTAGCTATTTCTCCAGCTTCATTTCACACCATTCTCCTCTTGCATTCTGCTTTAGGCACACTGGCCCTCTTCTCCATTCCTCCAATATGCTAACTCCCCACCAGCGACACTGCACATGAACTACATAGAGTGAGTTCTACTGACTGGAATGAGTTCTACTGACTCTTCATAAAACTCATTTCATATTTTTCAAATGTTACATTCTCAAAGAGATCTGTGATGACTACTCTAACTAAAGGAGTCCTCCTTTGAGTCTCTCTTGTATCTCTCATATCCAAATTACTCTGTATCACATTATCTTGTGTTTGTGGAGGGGAGGGGGGGAATGGAAGGGTTCCTTCATAACAGTTACTAAACATGGTACCTAGCTTACTTAATTATATACTTATACATTTCTGTTTCTAGCCAATAAAATGTAAAGTTTCATTATTGCATGAATTTCCTCCACCTAGTTCACCATTGCTTTTCTTACTACCCAACTCAGTACCAAGAGTAACTGCTTAATAAATATTTTCTGTAGAAAACAATGAATCTTCTGAATAAGACCAGCTTAATTAATTCTCTAAGAAATCAACTGGTATTTCTCTGCATAAAAATCCGAAACTGATGTCAAAAAAAAAAAAAATCTGTATAAGAATGTTCAGAGTAGTTTTATTCACAATAGTTAAAATCTGGAAACAAACCAAATACCCAACAATGGGAGAATGGGAAAAACAAATTACAGTATATTCATACAAGGGAATATCGATTTCTTAATAAATAAAAAAGAATGAGCCAGTGATAAATGTCTCAAAAGCACTTTGTGAAAGCAATCAAACAGAAAAAAGTACCTTCTATATTATTTCAACTATATAAAATTTAAGACCAATACAAAACATCTATGAGCAGCAGTTGCCTGAAGAGGGTGGAGACTGGCTGGAAGGAAGCACAAAAGAACTAGAAATGTTCTATATCTTGACAGGCATGTGGGTTACATGGGTATACACATTTATAAAAAATTAAATTGCTCACTGCATACAAATTTTATCACAATTTTTTAAAAGGTAAAAAGTCTTAAATTTAGTCACTCAGATATCACATGGGATACAAAAATCCAAGAAATGGAACAACACTACTATTCACTTTCACCAAGATCTATTTCAATGACCTCCTAATTTCTTACGCTTTTCTGGCAGAAAAATGAAAAGATTTAGACCAAAATGTTTAATTGTTCCTTGTAGCAACATACTGGGAAAATACATATCAGTAAGAAAGATAATTTATTATGCATTTATATAGAGTAAATGATATAAAACTATAACAGAAAGCAATAAAACAATGTATGAGCAATTATAGAAGGAATAACCAATAAAGAACATTAATGAGATGTCAAAGTACATCAAATGACTGTGATGTGAGACACCCATCATGAATTGTGTGCTAACAGACCCCCAAGCCACAGGCTGAACAAGAATGTTGTGGTTTTCAAATTCTTTCTACCCCTCAGAACACTTAAGAAATGTGACACATGGACTCATGATGCCATACTAATGCGTAAAATGCAAACAAAGAATGCAAAAGAATAAGAAACAGACATGTAATTAGAATGTAAAAATATCTACATGAATCCAATATACACATTTCCTTATAAGACACTCTACCCTCTACACAGCCATGTTAAAAATCACTGTCTAGAGCAACAAGAACCAAAACAGTAGACATGGGCCACATGTAGCTACTGAGCACTTAAAATGTGGCAAGAGTGATGAGAAACTGAATTTTTTATTTTACGAAATGTTAAATAATTTAAATTTAAAATATATCCAATTATTAGAAAGTTTTAAGTATGTTTGGCATAACTTGTTATGCAAACCTATTTTTGAACTGTTAATTTTATTAAATATAAGTATAAACCAAATATTTCCAATGAAAACTTAGTATAATTGAAATGTGCTAGAAGTATAAAATATACACTAGTTTTGAAGACATAATACAAAAAGGAAAAAAGAAAGCTCAACAGCTCACTAATAATTTTTTCATTGGTTACACTTCTGAAGGGATATTTTGAATTCATTGGTTTAAATAAAGTGTTAAAATTAATTTTACCTGTTTCTTTTACATTTTTTTTTAAATGTAGCTACTGGAAAACTTAGAAATACATATGTGGCATCCATTGTATTTCTACAAGAAAGTACCATTTTAAAGCTTACATGTCTAATTGCAGATTATAGGTATCATTATGATACATTAATGATTATTTCAAACACCTCCTGACCTTTTCACTTGATTGTCTTCTTTTCTTTAGTTGAATGAAATCTGTTTCCACCCTTTCTGCCAGCTCTAGTTTCCTCTTGTTTCTTTTAAATGCAGCTAAACTGAATCCTATAAAAGAAACATTAAAAATAAAATTTGAGAAATATTAGGACAATGGGGTAATGAAATATCCTAAGGAGCCTTCTTTAAGAATGTTGCATAAAGGGTTAAAAGAAAGTTTTTTCCAATGTACACAGAGGTGGTAGGAGAATAAGAGAAATAACCAAAGGTTAAAGAAGTATGAAAAAGATTAAATCCAGATAGACAAATGAGTCCTGAAGGTAGAGGTAGATGGTATCTAGAGGTATCTGTTAATGCATGCTACTGCCAACTTTGGTTTTGAAGTTCTCTGTGCATAAAGGAATGAAATCTGGGGACAATGCAGCACGAGAAAACATATTAGAGATTTTCCACCAAAAAAAAGTAAGGAATCTCAAGGAGTAATATGCCCAGTGAAAGGGAAAACTAATACACAAAGAAACAGGAAACCTTCAAGTTTCAGCAGTGGCTATATATGTAAAGGAGAAAAAGGTTCACTAAAAATTTATGAATGAAAAGTAAATTCAGACAAGTTTAGAGGAGAATTCTTATTATCTGTGTGGTCTGAACACACATACACATACATGCACAAATGATCTTTCTGTTGCAGAGCTTCAAAAACCCATCAAAAATGACTACAAATACTCCCTGGAAAAACACATCTTAACTTACCAGACCTCAGAGAATTCCTATGTTCCAAATAACATGAGCCCATAGTTAAAAAAAAAAAAAAAATTTTTTTTACAAGATACAGGAGAAATGAACCACCAAAAATAACAGACTAACAGCCAGGCAAATATGAGAAAGCATAATATGACCTACAAAAGCCTCAGATATTGGAATAGTCAGACATAGAATATAAAATATGTTTATGCTCACAGAAAGTTTTTTTAAGTTACTGAAAATACAATTAAGATACAAAAAAATGATGAAATGACCAGGCACGCTTAAAAAAGAATAAAGTGGAGCTTCTAAAAATAAAAAATAATTAAAAATTTTAAACTTCACATACAGATTTCAAAGCCAATTAGATTCAGCTGAAAAAAGAGAAATTATAAACTAGAATATAATGCTAAAGAGATTATCAAAGTATCTGAAAATGGCAAACTAAATTATTCAGAGTAATTCTCTTATTGAATTTACTAAAAATGTTGGATGAAATGTGAAGACACAATACCTTTAAAACATTAAAAACCTTAAAAAAGTACCAAATCAATTCTGCAGGTAAACTAAGAACTAATGCTATTATTATTGCACTGTGAACATTTGCCAACCCTAGCACATGAGTTTGGTTAAATGGCATCAAAGAGAGTCAGGCTCAGAGCCCATTAAAGGTGGGAATTTCAAAAGACACACCTCCCACAATAAGCTGGTGATTGAAAGGGATAATGCTCTTACAATAGAGCATATTCAGAACTATAAAAATCTGCTCCTACCTTCTACTGCAACACCAAGTATATTCAAGCCAGATTGGGGGGGGGGGGGAGTGAATAAGGAGGAGGAAGAAGACGAGGATAAGAGGACTTAGAAAAAACCTGAGAGGAGGGGCAAGATGGCAGAAAAGTAGGAGTCCTCAACTCATCTGGTCCCACAAACTTACCTAGATAACTTTCAAAACATCTTGAAAAACTACGAATTTGACCGGATATTTAAAAAGAGAACAGCTGGAATGCTACACAGAGAAAAGTTTTCACTTCTAACAAGGTAGGAAGGTGAAAAAAAATAAAAAAGAATAAAGTGGGGGAGGAGAACCGTGACTAGCAGGGCTAAAGCAGAGAGGTGAAAACCTCTGGGCCATGAAAGCCCAGCCCTGGAGAAGCCGGAAATTTTAAGATCTGCATTAGAGTTTTCAATGGTGGAAAGGTGCTTGGCAGGGAAATTGGGCAGAATCACAGGAGGCATGGTGAAGCCTCAAGATTCCCGGAGTCACTATAAGAGGAGGGGCACCCAGTGGAAAAGCGCACGGCAAACTGCAGTAGGTGGAAGCAGGGAGGGCACAGGACAGCGAGAACTCTCCTGCCACTGGGTGCAGCACAGGCTGTGTAGATCAGTGTACCTGCGTCTGCCCCCAGGAGCACCTAGGCCAGTGTGCACTGGGAGACTGTGATTAGTTACTTCCAGGGAGCTGACTTCAGAGCTGGAAATCTGGCCACCACCATTGTTCTCTTTCTGCTTTGTTTCACCTTGTGCTTGGGAGAGGCAAGGCCTTGAGGGAACAAAGGCCTCACAGAATAAACAGCTCAGACTCAGCCCAGCACCTGGAAAGGGGTGGGGCATCCCGCCCAGGCACAGACACCTGAGAATCAGCACAGCAGACAGACCCCTCCCCCAGAAGAACTGCTGGAAGTACAAGGGAAAAGCAAGTTTACTGAACAAGCAGCACTGAAAAGCTCCAGGACTGAGGGAAAATAGTATATAAAACTAGAGGGTCTTTTTTTTTTCTTTATCCATTACAACTCCTTTTTTATATCAGACTTAAAATTTCCAATATTTTTTCTTTTCCCACCTTAAATACAATATTTTACCAACTCTTCATTCTTAACTTTTTTCCTTTTTGACTTTCATATTTCTACAATTACATGTCTTAGATATATTTTTCACTTCTGGATTCCCTTCAACGTACTCAATTTAATTTTGGTAGATATACAAGATATGGGTATTTGTTTTTTGTTTTTTCTAACTCATTTTGTTTTATAATGGTGGAAGTTAGTACCTTCTAACACACGACCAAAATATACCAAGAACCAAGTGGAACACACTGTTGGTTCATTCTGTGAGATTATATTCGTTCTTCCTTTCCATTCTGCCCCCCTCTTTTATCGTGTTTATGTTTTTGTGGTCAGCGTTGGGTCTTTCTATAAGTATTGTTGTTTTATATAAACTTAGGATTGAGCATTTTCTAATATACAGAACAAAATACACTCAGAACCAAGAAGATCACCCTCTAGGAACCATCAGATAGACTACATTCTCTCTCCACTACCACTTCCTCACCATGACCACCACCCCCCAGCCCCCATTTTTTTCTCTTTTCTTTACTTTTTTTTTTTTTCTTTTCTTCTCTTTCTTTTTGGTTTTTGGCCTTTTCTTTTTACTACTTTGTTTTAAAGACTGTTCTTCACTTTAGTGGTCCTTTTGTTTTATTTTGTTCTGTTCTTCTTTTTCTTTTATTTTCAGGTCTCTGACCTCTTTGGAATCGTTTAGGGTATATTTTACTTAGGTCAGTGTTGATATTTTTGACTCAGCCCGCTAATACAGCCACTCTGTACTGGACAAAATGACTAGAAGGAATCATTCACCACAGAAGAAAGAACTGAAAACAATACACTCTGCCACAAAGCTAATAGAATATGGATTTAAATACGATGTCAGAAATTCAATTCAGAAGCACAATTATAAAGCTACTGGTGGCTCTGGAAAAAAAGTATACATGACTCTGAGACTTCCTTTCTACAGAATCGAGATGTAATTAGGCTGAAATTAAAAACAGATCAAATGAGATGCAATCCAAACTGGATGCTCTAACTGCTACGGTTAATGAGGTGGAAGAGAGAGTGAGTAACATAGAAGACAAGTTGATGACAAGGAAGGAAGCTGAGGAAAAAGAGAAAAACAATTAAGAGACCATGAGGAAAGGCTTAGGGAAATAAATGATAGCTTAAGAAGGAAGAATATACATCTAATTGGGATTCCAGACGAGGCTGAGAGAGAAAGAGGACCACAGAGTATATTTCAACAAATCATAACTGAGAACTTCCCAAATCTGGGGGAAGGAAATAGGCATTCATATTCAAGAGATACAGAGGACCCCCGCAAAAATCAATAAAAACTCTTAAAACACCTCATCATTTAATAGTGAAACTTGCAAATTTCAAATATAAAGACAAAATTCTTAAAGCAATTGGAGACAAGAGATTCCTAACTTATATGGGGAGAAATATCAGATTAACAGCAGACCACCGGGCATCATATATACAGGCTACTAAATGAGAAGAACATGCAGCCAAGAATAGTTTATCCAGCAAGGCTCTCATTCAGAATTGAAGGAAAGATAAAGAGCTTCCACGATAGGCAGAAACTGAAAGATTATGTGCCCACCAAATTGGCTCTGCAAGAAATATTAATGGGGACCCTATAATAGAGGGTGCCCAAAGAAACAATCCACAGAAACAGAGACTGAATAGGTAATACGATGACCCATCTATATGCTCTCTACAAGAGATTCATTTGAGACCTAAGGACACCTCCAGCCTGAAAAGGAAGAGGTGAAGAACCACTTACCATTCAAATGGTCCTCAAAAGAAAGCTGGGATGGCAATCCTCATATCACATAAATTAGAGTTTATACCAAAGACTGTAGTAAGAGATGAAGAGGGATTATATCATTCTTAAAGGGTCTATCCAACAAGAAGACCTAAAAATCATGAATATTTATGCCCCTAATGTGGGAGCCGCCAAGTATATCAATCAATTAACCAAAGTAGAGGGGGATCCCTGGGTGGCTCAGCGGTTGAGTGCCTGTCTTTGGCCCAGGGCATGATCCTGGAGACCCAGGATCGAGTCCCATGTCGAGCTCCCTGCGTGGAGCCTGCTTCTCCCTCTGCCTATGTCTCTGCCTCTCGCTCTGTGTGTGTGTGTGTGTGTGTGTGTGTGTGTGTGTCTCATGAATAAATAAATAAAATCTTAAAAAAAAATAACCAAAGTAGAGCAATACTTAATAATATACTAATAGGAGGAGACTTCAACACAGCACACTCAGCAAATGACATCTATTCTAAGCAGAACAACACCAAAGAAACAAGGGCCTTAAATGATACACTGGACCAAATAGATTTTTCACATACATATACAGAACTTCCCATCCAAATGTAACTGAATACACATTCTTCTCAAGTGTACATGGAACTTTCTCCAGAATAGACCGCATACTGGGTCAGATCAGGTCTCAACCGATACCAAAAAATTGGGATTGTCCCCTGCGTATTTTCAGGCCACAATGCTTTGAAACCAGAATTCAATCACAAGAAATGTGGAAGAAACTCAAACACATGGAGGTTAAAGAGCATCCTACTAAAAGATGAATGGGTCAGCCAAGAAATTAAAGAAGAATTAATTTAAAAGATTCATGGAAACGATGAAAATGAAGATACAACCATTCAAAATCTTTGGGATACAGCAAAAGTAGTCTAAGCAGAAAATACATCACAATACAAGCCTCCCTCAAAAACTTGAAAAAAAAAAAACACAAATACACAAGCTAACCTCTCACCTAAAGGAACTGGATAAAGAACAACAAATAGAGCCTACACCAAGCAGGAGAAGAGAGAGAATAAAGATTCGAGCAGAACTTCATGAAATAGAGACCAGAAGAACTGTAGAACAGATCAACAAAACCAAGAGCTGGTTCTTTGAATGAATTAATAAGATAGATAAACCCCTAGCCAGACTCAAATTAATAGAATCATGAATGAAAGAGGAGATATCACAACCAATACCAAGGAAATGCAAACTGCTTTAAAAATGTGTTATGAGCAGCTATATACCAACAAATTAGGCAATATAGAAGAAACGGATGCATTTCTGGAAAACCACAAATTACCAAAACTGGAACAAGAAGGAATAGAAAACCTGCACAGGCAAATAACCAGCAAAGAAACTGAAGCAGTCATCAAAAACCTCCCAAGACACAAAAGTCCAGGGCCAGATGGCTTCCCAGGAGAATTCTATCAAACCGTTAAAGAAGAAATACCTATACTACTAAAGCTGTTCCAAAGGATAGAAAGGGACGGAATAGTTCCAAACTCATTATGTGAGGCCAGCATTACCTTAATTCCAAAACCAAAGACTCCACCAAAAAGGAGAATTATAGACCAATATTCCTGAAGAACACAGATGCAAAAATTATCAACAAGACACTAGCCAGTAGGATCCAAGAGTACATTAAGAAGGTGATTCACCATGACCAAATGGGATTTATCCCCAGGAGGCAAGGTGCTTCAACACTTGTGAAACAGTCTACGTGATGGATCACATCAACAAGAGAAAAAACAAGAACCATTTGATCCTCTCAAAGGATGCCGGAAAATCATTTGACAAATACAGCATCCATTCCTGATCAAAACTCTTCAGAGTGTAGGGATAGAGGGGACATTCCTCAGTATCTTAAAAGCCATCTATGAAAAGCCCACAGTAAATATCATTCTCAATAGGGAAACACTGAGAGCCTTTCCCCTAAGATCAGGAACACAATAGGGATGTCTATTCTCACCGCTGTTATTCAACATAGTACTAGAAGTCCTAGCCTCAGCAACCAGACAACAAAAAGAAATAAAGGCATTCAAATTACCAAAGAAGTCAAACTCTCCCTCTTTGCAGACGACATGATACTGTATATAGAAAACCCAAAAGACTCCACCCCGAGATTGCTAGAACTCATACAGCAATTCAGCAATGTGGTAGGATACAAAATCAATGCCCAGAAATCAGTGGCATTTCTATACACTACAATGAGACCGAAGAAAGAGAAATTAAGGAATCAATCCCTTTTATAATTGCACCCAAAAGCATAAGATACCTAGGAATAAATCTAACCAAAGAGGTAAAGGATCTATACCCTAAAAACTACAGAACATTTCAGAAAGAAATTGAGGAAGACACAAAGAGTTGGAAAAACATTCCATGCTTATGGATTGGAAGAATAAATATTATGAAAATGTCTATGCTACCCAGGGAAATTTACACATTCAATGCAATCCCTATCAAAATACCATGGACTTTCTTCACAGAGTTGGTCAAATTATCTTAAGATTTGTAAGAAATCAGAAAAGACCCCAAATAGCCAAGGGAATATTGAAAAAGAAAACCAATGCCAGAGGCATCACAATGCCAGATTTCAAGCTGTATTACAAAGCTGTGATCATTAAGACACTATGGTACTGGCACAAAAACAGACACATAGATCAATGGAACAGAATAGAGAACCCAGAAATGGGCACTCAACTAATATTCGACAAAGCAGGAAATAGCCACTGGAAAAATGAAAGGCTCTTTAATTAATGGTGTTGTAAACATTAGACAGCCACATGCAGAATGATGCTGGACCATTCTCTTACACCATACACAAAGATAAACTCAAAATGGATGAAAGATCTACATGTGAGACAAGATTCCATCAAAATCCTAGAGGAGAACACAGGCAACACCCTTTTTGAACGTGGCCACAGCAACTTCTTGCAAGATACATCTATGAAGGCAAGGGAAACAAAAGCAAAAATGTACTATGAGACTTAAGATAAAAAGCTTCTGCACAGCAAAAGAAACAGTCCACAAAACTAAAAGACAACCTACAGAATGGGAGAAGATATTTGCTAATGACATATCAGATAAAGGGCTAGTATCCAAGATCTATAAAGAACTTAATCAAACTAAACACCCAAGAAACAAAAATTCCAATCATGAAATGGGCAGAAGACATGAACAGAAATTTCTCCAAAGTAGACATACACATGGCCAACAAGCACATGAGAACATATGCTGCATCACTTGTTATCATGGAAATACAAATCAAAACCACAATGAGATACCACCTCACATCAATGAGAATGGCAAAAACTAACAAGACAGGAAACAACAAATGTTGGAGAAGATGTGGAGAATGGGGAACCCTTTTGCACTGCTGGTGGGAATGCAAACTGGTACAGCCACTCTGGAAAACTGTGTGGAGGTCCCTCAAGAAGTTAATAATAGAGCTACTTTATGACCCAGCAATTGCACCACTATGTATTTACCCCAAGGATACAGATGTAGTAAAATGCCGGGACACCTGCACCCCAATGTTCATAGCAGCAATTTCCACAATAGCCAAACTGTGGAAGAGCCACGATGTCCTTTGACAGATGAATGGATTAAAAAGATGTGATACACACACACACACACACACACACACACACACAATGAAATATTACTTAGCCATCAGAAAGGACAAATACGCACCATTTACTTTGATGCAGATGGAACTGGAGGGTATTATGCTGAGTGAAGTAAGTCAATCGGAGAAAGACAATCATTATATGGTTTCATTCATATGGGGAATATAAAAAAAATAGTGAAAGGGAATAAAGGGGTAAGGAGAGAAAATGAGTGGGAAAAATCAGAGAGGGTGACAAAACATGTGAGACTTCTAACTCTGGGAAACAAACAAGGGGTAGTGGAAGGGAGGAGAGAGAGGGGGTATGGGGTGACTGGGTGACCTACACTGAGCACTAGGTGTTATACTATATGTTGGCAAATCAAATTCCAATAAAAAATATACATTAAAAAACTGCCCGTGAATTTATAATTACCTAAAAATAAAAAAAATTTAAACCAACATAACTGGCCATATTAAAGAGTAAAGTACTGATATATCACATACCAGTAATAAAACCCTAAAATCAGTACATAAAATATGTCTTATCAATCATGTTATCTTTCAAAGTATTCTACCTTAAGGCAGAAAAACTATAAGAACAGAACACAGTCAGTAGAAAAGAAAATAGGATTCCTTGTGTCACAATCATGCCCATAAATTGATAGGATAGAACAACGTCTGCAATCTACTCTTTACCTGATTTATACACGTATCTTAGGTCCAATCAAAGCATAAAATAGCTGAAAATTAAGGACTGGATGGTAACAACTTTGTAGCACAAACTATTTAAGGTTGCCCTTTACCAAGAAACAACAAAACTACATTCCTTTCAATTTCAACTTTAATGAATCTTCTGGAAGAACTCAAAAGCATGTACAAGCTTTATCCCAGACTCTGTTAAAACTGAATATATATTGAAATTACCTTCAAAATTTCAAAAACTTCAGATGCCTGGGTACAAGCTATAGAGTTGCTGATTTTGGGTGCAGCCAGGGCTTCAGAGTTTTTTAAAGCTCTCTAGGGATTCTAATATGCAGCCAAAGTTGAGAATCACCTCTCTAAGGCTACACCTAACTTCAGTTAGGATCAATTACTAAAATCATGAGTCAGTGCTAAAGAGCTAGGCCTATTAAATTCTGATGAAATCATATCACCAGGATCATTTCATATCCAACATATTAGTAATAGTAAAATTATATTCATAGTTAACATTTGAGTGTTTCTAAGTGCCAGAAATTGGAATAAAAATTCTTTATATATTATCTCAATCACAATATCTCCATAAGAAAAGTTTCTTAGAGGTAACTTGCATGGTCACACAAAGATATATACCTCTAAGGTCTATATTCTGTGCCTCTATGTGGTCAATAATGGCAACTTTACAAAGACAGATTTCTCCAAAGTAGACAAACAGTAAATGTCTTGGGAGGGTAAACTAACAATAGCCTGCATAAGGTAAATATACATTCTGATTCAGCAAATCTACTTCCAACTACATAAACAAACAAAAAACTACATATATGTACAAAGGGATATGTACATGAATATTTGTGAAATCATCAATGTTAATGGCAAAATCTAGAAACAACCTGAGTGCCCATCAATAAAGAAATAGTTAAATAAATACGGTAAATGGTATTTAGTAGTTTAAAAATTAATTGATCTAAAAAAAAGTAAAAATTTTTAACAATTAAAAAAATTATTTGATCTATATATATCAACATAGAAAGATTCCAAAATACATTTTGATGACTGACAAAAAACACTGTAAGTATCATATAATAATACCATTTATCTAAAAATCTATTATAGATACCAGAGTCTGATACCATTTATCTAAAACTAATAAAAAGAATAATACTATATACTCCAGCATTTCTGTTGACACAGAAAAAAGCAAATCAACAAATAAGTATGGCTATGGGAGTAGACCGGAGTCACTGGGACTGGAAATGGAAGTAAAAAGGAAGGTTAGGTTTAGGTAGAATGCTCCAATTTTTTTTTTTAAGATTTATTTGTTTATTTATTCATGATAGACAGACAGAGAGAGGCATGCAGAGACACAGGCAGAGGAAGAAGCAGGCTCCATGCTGGGAGCCCAACGCGGGACTCAATCCCAGGACTCCAGGATAGCACCCTGGGCCGAAGGCAGATGCCAAACCGCTGAGCCACCCAGGGATCCCCAGAATGCTCCCATTTTTAAAAAGGTAACATATTCCTGTACCACACAATTAAAAAGGAACAAATATAATGTTAAGTAACCAACTATATTTTATAATGTGAAGTTTGTTATATTTTGTTAATTTATATTATATGTATTATTTATATTATTGTATCTATTAATAGTACACATTTATAAGGCACAGGTTCCAGCTCCTGATAATGGAGTAGCTTATATGAGACTAACCCACAGACCAGTAACAATTATAAACTCTGGTCAGAATTTTTTAAATAAAAAAAAATGTTTTAAAGCAAAGCTATTTGAAGGCTAGTAACCAAAAGCTGGCAGAAATAGGAGATGATTCAACCACTGAAAGAAAAGAAACATACTGGGTGAGATCACATTTACACAGCTTTCCCCATGAGGCACTACAGTCAAAACTGTAGATGCACAACAAAAAGATCTCAAATTGAAAACTACAGTCTTGCCAGGTGGAGATGACGGTATTTGGCACTACTGAAGCAGCTGAAAATTGAGGGAAGAATCCTGGAAAGGAGAAAGACACACATACAAAAAAAAATGAAGCCCACAAATCTATGTAAACGTCCCTTCAAATTCTTGAATGAGCCCTTAACTGTTCATACAAGATGCAAGATTCCATAGAGTTTAGTAAAGAAAACAACAGCTGAAAAGCTGACACAGATTTTGAAAAATACTTGCCGTAGAAGAGACAACATTTCAAGTTTGAGACTTTTGAATGAAACCCTACAATGGCCATATCATAGGACAAAAGACCACAAGCTAGTACTAAGGATTAACCCTAAGTTTAAAAACAAAACTGAAAGAGACTCACTTTCACAAAGCCTGAAAACCAGACTGTGACAAAATCAAGGGGATCTACAAATGATTTTACTACATGCTAAAACAAAACTCAGTATCATTCAAAGGAAGATAACAAATCCATAGTCTTTAAAATGTATCATCCATAATGCCCAGGTTGCAATATATACATATATGTATATAATGACATACAACAAAACAAAAAAATGTGATCCAGAGTCAAGGAAAAAAAACTATCAATAGAAACTGACCTACCAATGACCTAAATTTTAGAATTAACAATCAAGGGCTTTTAAATAACAATAAACATGTTAATAATGGGTATTTTAAGTGAAGACAAAGGGACTTTCAGGGGAAATACAGAAACTTTTAAAAAATGGAAACTTTAGAACTGAAAATACAGTATTTTATATTGTTAAAAAAAAACGCAAATTAGATTGATACCAATTGGACACTGTAGAAGAAAAGACGTGAACTTCAGGACAATTCAACAGAAATCATACAAATGGAAGTATAATGGTTAATTTTATGTGTCAACCTGACTGGGCTACAGGGTGCCCAGGTATTTGGTCAAACATTATTTTGGGTGTGTCTGCGTGTGTCTGATGAGGATGAGATTAACATTTAAACTGGTAGACTGAAAAAAAATAAAAAATATACACTGGTAGACTGAAGCAGACTGCCCTCCTTATGTAGGTGGACCTTGTTTAATCAGTTGAAATACTTCATAGAACTAAAAGAATACTCTCCTCTTAAAGAGAATGCTTTTTGCCTGACTGCCTTCAAACTGGAACATTTTTTCCATCTTTACACTTAACTAAAACATTGGCTCCTCCTCAGTCTCGAGCCTGCTAGCCTTCAGACTGGAAATGCACAACTAGCTCTCCTGGTTCACAGGCCTTTGGACTTGGATTGAACTATACCATTGGATCTCCTGGGTCTCCAGCTTGCTGACTGACTTGGGACTTGTCAGCCTCCATAATTGTGTTAAATATGAAAGCCAAATCTTTATAATAAATCTGATAAAGAGATCAATCTCCTATTTGTTCTGTTTTACTAGAGAATCCTGACTAATACAGAAATCACAGAGGAAAAACAACAGCTGAAAAATGAGTGCTTCAATAACACACGACAGTATCAGGTGTCTTCATACAAGTAGAATTAAAGTCCCAGAAACAAATGATGAAGATTATGGACAAGAAAAAATATCTAAACAAATATTGTCCAAAAGTTCTCCTAATTTGATTAAAAATATTAACCACAGGTTCAGCAGGCACAGTAAAAGGCACAAAGAAACCACACCTAGGCATATCATTGTTAAACTGCTGAAAACCAAAGATAAAAAACAATTCTTAAAAACAAAGAAAAAGAACAGAATTCTGATTTGTGCTACAAAAATTTCTCTCTCACTAATCCAAAACTTTGAAAACATTATGCTAAGTGAAATAAGCCAGACCCAAAAGGACAAATGTTATATGATTCCACTTATAGGAACTACCTACAGAAGGCAAAGTTATAGAGAAAAAAAGCAGAATAGAGGTTACCAGGGCCTGGAGAAAAGGGAGAATGAGTAGATACTATTTAATGAGTACAGAGTATTCTTCTTGGGATGATAAAAAAGTTATGGAAATGCGTAGTGGTGATAGTTATACAACACTGAATGTACTTATTAATACCACTGAATTATATACTTAAATATTGTTAAAATAGTAAATTTTATGTTATATATTTTTTACAATAAAAAAAGTGCTGAAAGAAAAAAATTGACAAGTCTGTATCCAACAAGAAATTATCTTTTAAAAGTAAAGACAAATTTTTTTTTTTCAGATAATGAAAGCTGACTTTTTACCACCACATCTACCACATTATCAGAAATGCTTGTTCTAGGCTGAAGGGAATAAGACCAGAATGAAATTCACATCTATATATAAGAATGAAATACTAAGTTTGTGAGAAACTATGTAAAAGATTATTTTAGAATAAACCTGAGAAAGCCATTCTGAAAACTTCTGAAACACTTGAAGGAGATAAAAACCTACCACAGATGCCCTCCCACCACCACAAAAGGTAATCAAGTTTAAAGCACATCATTAAGTACCAGTATACAAACTAATCCTGATTAAGGATTAGGCAAGTGCCCAATATAGGACAGCATTTAAAATTTTTTAATCTAAATCATAGATAGAATTTCTCCTTCCAAAACAAACAATCCAATCATGAAATGGGCAAAAGACATGAACAGAAATTTCACAAAGGAAGACATAGACATGGCCAACAAACACATGAGAAAATGCTCCGCATCACTGGCCATCAGGGAAATACAAATCAAAACCACAATGAGATACCACCTCACACCAGTGAGAATGGGGAAAATTAACAAGGCAGGAAACAACAGGAGAGGATGTGGAGAAGGGGGAACCCTGTTGCACTATTGGTGGGAATGTGAACTGGTGCAGCCACTCTGGAAAACTGTGTGGAGGGTCCTCAAAGAGTTAGAAATAGATCTGCCCTATGACCCAGCAATTGCACTGCTGGGGATTTACCCCAAAGATACAGATGCAGTGAAACGCCGGGACACCTGCACCCCGATGTTTCTAGCAGCAATGTCCACAATGTCAGCAATGTCCACAATACCCACACTGTGGAAGGAGCCTCGGTGTCCATCGAAAGATGAATGGATAAAGAAGATGTGGACTATGTATACAATGGAATATTACTCAGCCATTAGAAACGACAAATACCCACTATTTGCTTCGACGTGGAGGGACCTGCAGGGTATTGTGCTGAGTGAAATAAGTCAATCAGAGAAGGACAAACATTATATGGTCTCATTCATTTGGGGAATGTAAAAATTAGTGAAAGGGAATAAAGGGAAAGGAGAGAAAATGAATGAAAATCTCAGTGAGGGTGACAAAACATGAGAGACACCTAACTGGGAAATGAACAAGGGGTAGTGGAAGGGGAAGTGGGTGGGGGGTTGGGGTGACTGGGTGATGGGCACTGAGGGGGGCACTTGGCGGGATGAGCACTGGGTATTACGCTATATGTTGGCAAACTGAACTGCAATAAAAAAAAAAAAAAAAAAAGAATTTCTCCTTCCAAATTCACAATATGTCAATACTATTCTTTTTTTGTAAAAAAAAAAAAGATGAACATAATCATTAAACTTTCAAATACCTTATTTATTCAGAGAACATTTCTTGCTGGTCAGTTATATAAGGAATCCATGCATAACACAAATATACAGTTCTTATTTTGAGACTATTTTGAGACTATATAGCTGAAAATTATAATAATTTTCAGAAATTAGAAAGTAAATGGACAGTCACTGATTGAGTAGAGGAAGATGAATCCTGATGCCTGATAGCCAAGACATCAGCAAACTAATCTCCACGGTAAACAAATTCCTGCCAAAGAAACACTAGAAGAGTTGAGAATAGAAGGCATTTGGTATTTCTGAAAGCCTGGGTGGGACTAAAAATAGGAGACTGGTGGAAAATGACAATAAGAAACATGTAGATGCCTAAATCCCCTCCTCATGCTCACAAAAAATATGAGGTAAACTCTTCAGAGAAACTAAACCATATGGGCCCCAAATTAGTAGGCATCAGCACAGATGGGGGCAGGTATAATCAGGGCCTCTACTTTAAAACAGGGTTCTACATGAAAGTCTAAAATAGGAAAGGTGAGACCTCCAGCTCCTGCCCTTATTCTGTACCAGAATACTGGCTATATAGAGCTGCCAGTCCTGGGAAAATATCTCTCTCACTAATCCAAAAAGAAAACATAGATAGTTTTGTTGGGAAACACCTGGAAATTCCCTCAACAAAAAAACTTAATCATACCACCCCTCTGAGGTCAACAGGACCTGACATACACACAAACCTTCCAAATTTTAAGTACCATATATATTAAAAAAACAATTTTTAAGTAAAAAATAAAGTACCATACTCATGAATATGAAAACAGCAAGGGGTTACCAGATAGTTGGAAAAATTTGCTAACATGTATGAAGCAAACAAAAAGAAATTAACAGTAGTAAAAAGAATAAAAAATTTAAAAAAATTTTAAAAAGAAATTAACAGTAGTGATAGATAACAGCAGATAACAAATTTTAAGCCACAATGATCCTAAGAGAGATGAGCGAAAATACCTAGTTCATAAAATAAGAACAGGGCACTACATTTTAAAAGTATTAATAACTGGGGCACCTGGCTGACTTAGTCAATAAAGCATGCAACTCTTGATCTCAGGGTCACGATTTCAAGCCCCACGTTGGGTCTAGAGCTTACTTAAAAAAAAAAGTCTTAGTCACTGACTAATCCCTAGAAATTAAAACAATAAAATCCAAAATAACAAATTCATCAGAATTAGAAGGTTTAGGAGACAAAATTGTAGATATTTCTGAGACAGTAGGGTAAGAGATTTCAAAGGAGAAAAAAAATAATTTTTGAAAAAGGCACAAGGGATTGGAGCACAAGATATAACAACCAATTCATAGAAATTAGAAAAATAAAATAGAGGAAAGATAGAGCAAGAGATTAATACACAATTTTTTTTTTGTTTCCCCACAACTAAACCACATGAATTTCCAGATTAAAAGTACTCAGTACTCAGTACCAGGCATACTGAATAAAAAAAGACCCATTCCAAGATGCTTCATTGTAATAGTAAGAACAAAAAGAATTAAGGCTTCCTTCCAAAGATGAAAAATATACCACAAAGACCTGGGAATCAAATTGCATAACAGCAAGACTGAAAAGTAGAACATAAGGGAACAGTTTCTCCAAAACTGTTGGAAAAGTAGAAAATAAAAATTAACTTAAAAAAAAATAAAAATTAACTTAAAAAACATATGCATAAATATGTAGCTATGATTTCATTGTTAAAATAGACATATAAAACACATTCACACATATATTTATAACATATATTTATAACTTTTCAAAGTCATTAGATAATCATCAGACATTAGTCTTGATCATTTTAAGTTACCACATAACATGTCATCATATGATAATTTGCTTACATTCCTCTTTGTTAGACATAAGATTTTTTCAAATTTTTTGACATTCTTAATAATGCTTATTGTGAACTACATAAATTTTTGTCTATATTTCTAATATCAAATTCCTACAAGCAGAATAAGTTTATGGCTTTGCTCTATACTACTACTTAGCAGTCCTCCAATATTTCTGCCAATTTACATTTGTACCTACATTTACATTTACATTTGTTCATCGCATCACACACTTATGAGCAATAATACAGTATTTTTAACTCTCACAAATTTAACATGTACTTATTTGAATTTCCCTATTAATTATATTCTATTATCTATTTATGACTCTTGATCATTTTTCTTTTGGGGTACTATTTGTATTTGTGTGGTTTTTAATTTTACATACCTTTTCAAGATGAAGGATAGGTATCACTTTCTCATATTTATGGTTAAGTGTTTTTTTTTTTTTCTCTTAATTCTTATGTACTCACACTTTTGTTCTTCCTTTTCTTGTACTTGGTCCCTAGAAAGGCTTTCTGCAGCTCAAAGACAGATAAATGTTGACCTAAGTTTTCTTCTCTCTCTTTCTGAGGAGGTAGTATTAAGGTTTTATTGTTAGTAATTATTTTAAGTGACTTAAAAGGGATCCTTTAGCAATACTTCTATAAAAGCAAGAGCATGGGGGGAGGGAGGATCTTCAGGAATACAAAAGCGCCTTAAAAATCAAATAATTTTTTATGTATCTTTTAACCATAAATATTTCAACATATAAGCTTCCTTCCTTAAATATCAGAGTATTATGTGGATTAAAGCACTGTAACACTTCCAGGTATATATGCCAATATAGCTTAAATTTGAAAAGTTTTTACTTACTTGTGGTCATGATGTTAGGAGGGCAAGAGGGTATTCCATGATCTACTGCCCATCTGTAGGCTCCTTCTCCAACTAAAAAGCTAACAGAAAAATTATTCTTTTAAAAACTTAGTATCATCTTCTATATATTCAATAAGTATAAATCATATAGTAAGGCAATTGAAAAAATGTCTTGCATATAGATTTAATTCTAGATTTACCTCAAAATTATAATATGGTTTATATGCCCCAAATTTTAAAATCTTCCCCAAGTTAAAAAGTTTACAAATGAAAATGGTACAATTTCATCTGCAATAACCAACAAGTAAAAATGGGCACAATTCAACATAAGAAGGAAAAAAATAGTTGATCTCCCAGTGGAAAATATTATGATTTACCTTGGATCATCATGGTCACAAGATCCATTTAATCAGGGTAAGAATCAAAGTTTCAGTGAATGTCTTCAGATTTGATATTCTTGCCTACTTTAACAACTAGATGTACGAGTGGGTACATGTAGAGATGCCCCAAAACAATGAGATGTACTTATATTTGCAAGTCTTGATGAAACAAAAATGTACATATGATCTATATGTATGCCCCTCAGAATCATTTCTACTGTGATTAAGTACTGTGGTGCGTGCCAAAAGTAATTTTTAAGCCCTAAACTGCAAGTTTTAACATAATGAAATAAACAAAAGGATACTGTTAGCTAACTGTAAAACACTTATTTTCAGAGATTTCAAATATCATGTAGGATAATTAACCACTCTATTCCCTAACACAGTAATAGCAAGCAGCTGCCATAATAACCATTCATTCATCTCCTTCCATCCAACTTCTTAAAGATCTCAGCCAGCTAGTAATGGGTTTCCTTGAAGTTTTCTGCTCCTTATCTTTTGTTCCTGTTCTTCTAATCATTCTAACACTAAAACTCCAAGTAATACATATTGAAGTCTTTAGATTCATTTGTTAATAAGAAGACCAGTGACAGACTGGCAAAACAAAATCTAAGGAGCCATCCAAAAGCATCCAAATAGTTCTAGTGAGAAAGTAAATAATTAAGTCCAATAACTATTTTCTAATATATATAAAGGTAGGAGGCATTGAAAAAAGAGAGAAGAGAGGGCCAACATGAATAAACAAGTTTACCCCTTCAAACTTCTATTTTTTTTTAATTCTAAAGGATTCTGAAAATAGAAAAGTTTATCCTATTCCTATATAAAATGAAGACCACTGCAAAGAAAAGCTATCACATAAAGTTCAAATGGAGAATGACAGAAATAGAAACCTGAATAGGAGTTGAGCCATCCTAATGGCTTTTTTAGCACTTCCTTCTTCTAGAAAAGGAATGTGATATAATAAGTAACTTCTCTTCATGTGAAGATGTAAAAGACATGCCAAAGTAGCATATTAAATGACCAGAACAGAAGTTTGGAGCTAACTCTAGTATTCTTAGCACGCCCATTGGTCATCTTGGGTCCAATCCCAGTATCTGGAATCAATGGCATTTTACAAAATATTCTTAGTTTTATTTTTCATTTCTTAAACAGTCATTGCTTCTAAATTAAATCAATTTGCCATTGGCTGCTATGCAAGTTTTTAAAATAGTTGAGACATTTTACAATATTCACAAGAAGTTGACTATTTGGATGCCATCTTATGGATAAGAATACTGAATAACTGACCTTTTCTTATTATCAAAAACTACCTGTCTAGTAGTTAATCATCACACAAAATGGCATATGCATGCCTTTGAAATCATTTCAAAATTCTGAAAAGCTACATGTTACTAACATGTCAAAAAATCACTTTCTAGAAAATTAAATGCAGTATCAATTCACTGTTCTCTCAATCTTATGACTCTCCAACTAGAAAGCTTTTAGAGAAATTTGCCCCAATCAAGTTGGGAAATCCCATCGACCATACCTTTATAATATATCCAGAATCTGACCACTTCTCATCACCTCTCCTGCTACCACCTTTGTCTGAATCACCATCATCTGTTACCTGGATTGTTCCAATGGACTCATTACTTTCATGTATGCCTTGCTTTGCTCCCTGCCCCAACTATGCTCACCAGCCACTGATGTCCTTGTAATAATACACAATGACGTTCTTCTCAGAACCTGCAAAATCTCTCATGAGAAATCTAGTGTAAAAACTGGAATCTTCAAAGAGAATCTCAAGTGATCTGACCCTTTCTGCTCCCTCCTTACCTGCCCTATGATTCTTCCTGCCCCCTGGCTTACTCTACTCCAGCCTCCTGTAAAAACACAAATATGTCAAGGGACTTCTAGGCTCAAGGCTTTCACCCTGAGTATTTCTTCTATCAGGTTCTTCCTTATTTCCCAAATGGCAAATTCTCTCATCTGCTCAAATGTCTCCCCTTAATGAGGCCTATTTAAAACTATATCCAACACATTACATTCCCCTACCCCGGACTCCTAGTCCCTATCATTTTGCTCTGTCATTCTGCCCTGTCATTTTCTTTTTTCTACCTTCTAACATACTAGACACTTCTTTATAATTTACATATTATATCTGTTGTTTACTTCTAACTTCCCCAAATAAATTGTAAGCTTCTTAAGAGTTGGAATCTTTGTTTTGTCATTGACATATCCAAGCATTCACCACAGTGCCTAAAGCATACTAAGCATCAGATAAACACTGGCAAAAAAATCAAACAAATAATAAACTAGGGTGTCAAAATTCCTTAAGGAACAGCATTTTCCTTGTGTTATGCCCAATTTAATTAACATTAAAACAAATCTGATATGATGTAAAACAAAAAGCAACAACACTCTATACTGAGAGCAGCCCTGAGCTCTGGTGACTGAAACTTTCAACAAGCTGCACCCCAAGTGCTTTTGCAAGCACTAACACAGCCAAACTTCCCAAAAAGAGCTCTCTGGGCAAATATGAGATGTGAACTGCAACCTCATGGATGGCAATCATCAATTTTCAAAGAACCATGACTCTATCCATAATCAATCTAAAAATGTGTCATTTTGTGATTCAGAAAGCTCTCAAGAATGTTCAAGGATCTCAAAAATCAAAATACATTATTCTGGATGAGAAAGATACAAGAGAAAATGGGAACTGTTTCTCTAGACTTAAAAACTGATTTCTATTTATTTTACACATTGCTTCTTTGTTCACAATAAATATACAAGATTGAAGAAAGACAAATTACAGACACATAAAGTACAAATAAAGGAGAACTTGCTGTATTTGGAAATAACATACCAGCCATATAAAATAATAAAAATTTAACTCTTTAAAAATTTTTAATTTAATTTCAATTTTAATTTTTTTAATTTAAAAAATGACTTTTTAAAAAGACAGAACCTCAGCATAAGCAATTGACACACAAAAAAAATGAACAATTCTAAAAGATTGTGTATTACAAAATATATCCCATCGATGTTCACATTTCTCTGGCTGTCATAAAATTTTTTCTACTATTTTTATTTTGTTTTTTAAATTATATGTTTGAATGGGAATCCATCTAAATCTATGCCTTCTGATTAGTTTCTTTTAATCATTCATGTTTTAATAGTCTTTTCACATTCATACAAGAAAAGTAGTACAAATTTGAGTGAATTTATGAACTATAATAGATTAAATAGTACTTTAAAGTAAACAATGTACCAAAAAGTAAATTTGCCTCTGAAAAAAATCCTAGGGTCTAATGAGCACCTTAGGTTTTATTTATACTAAACATAAAACATTTGTCTAGCTTCCCCCTTTTCATCAAAAGAAACATAATTTCCAAAAATTATAACTTCTATATTAGGAGTCAGCAAAGTTTTTTATAAAGGGCCAGATAGTAAATAGGTTGGCTTTGTAGCCACAGTGTCTCTTTTGCAACAACTCTATTTGGCCCTGTGGTACACAAGTAGCCATAGACAATGCATACACAAATGGGTATGGCTATGCCCAGTAAAGCTTTATTTACAAAAGCAAGCAGCAGACCAGATTCGGCCCATCAGCCATAGTTTGCCAACTCCTGTTCTAAATGATAATGCCTATCGTAATGGAAGAAGAAAGATTCAAGCTATACTTTTATAAATAAAATAAAGAAACTTGGGTAAATATGACATAGTTTATAATGGTAGTCCCACCAAGTTTATGAAGATACTAAATATGCAACAAATCTGAACAAACACCAATATTTAAACAATACAACATATCATGGTGGCTATAACCAAAAACTAAGGTATACAAATAAATGAACTTTTTTTTAAGATTGTATTTATTTATTCATGAGAGACACAGAGAGATAAAGGCAGAAACAGAAGGAGAGGGAGAAGCAGGCTCCATGCAGGGAGCCCAATGTGGGACTTGATCCCGGAACCATGGGATCACACCCTGAGCCAAAGGCAGACACTCAACCACTGAGCCACCCAGGTGCCCCATAAATGAACTTGTTATTTAAAGACTTCAATAAAAAAATTAATTAATTAATTAATAATAAATAATAAATAAATACTTCTTAGAAAAGACACATTATATGTAATGCCTTGCTGTCCCCACACAGTGGAAACAGATGACACCAGAAGACCATGCTTTCTAAGTATTCCATCTGCTTTTGACAGTTTTTGTACCTTTATGCCTGGCATACAGAAAACAAACAATAAATATTTGCTGAGTGAAAGGGAAATGAATTAATAATTAAATGGTCATAAACAGTTACTTCTCATTATTATAAAAAGGATTCTATTTTCCCTTTACTTCTAATCTGCTGCTTCTAATGTGATATGAAAGGACTCCAAAATTTCCTAATAGCCTAACAGTGGTCAAGTGTGGGATTCAGTTTCATTATCTGCAAAATGTGTCATAAATCATTGTATAATTTTTATGAGTTAATGCATGCAAACCACATAAAACTGCCTGATTAAGTGTACAAAAGCAGTAACTATTAGCTATTATCATTATAGAAATTACATAACTAGACTTATCATGGCCATATGAAAATAAGCTCAGAGTAAAAACATGATAAAATTGGTTTTGTTGATTTAAAACATTCAAGGAATTTGACTGTTTCTCAGTTACTGCAGTATACAATGAACATCCAGGAATGTGAGAGATTTCTGCTTCTGGACAAGATAGAGTAACAGGGAACAAATTTACACTGTTGCCTGAAGAAATTGTTTTAAAAATCAAATAAAACGTAGGAAACAATAGTTTTCAGATATCAGTAGGCAACATAAGGACAGTGGTCCTTGAGAGAAATGAAATAAACAAGGTAAATCTATGAATGACCCAGCTTACTTCCTAGAGAGGTTCTAGGCCATGACACAGAAAGAATTCAGGCAAAGCCAAGCAGTTTCTCAGTTGAAGAGAAAGAGCTGGGCATCTGGAGAAACCCAGACAGCCAGGATTTACAGGGGACAGCTGCACAGAGAAAGGACTCTGAGATCTGCACAGTTTCCTCTTGTCTTCAGCTGAGTAGAGATAAGTGTATGTGTAATAGGAAATCACCCAAAGCCTGGGAAAGAATACCACAAAAGTTTCAAGCCCCAAGTTCACAAAGGGACAGGAAGAACCCCTGTTCCCAGCAAAGTAAGAAATCTCATTCTAGCTCCATCTGTTATTGTACTCAGAAGAGTTTTTACCCAATAGCAAAGCAAAATTAGCTCAAGGCTAAATGTTTCTCTAGCTGCATGTAACAAAGTATAAAGCAAAACCTGAAAGGATGAACCTGTCTCTAAATAATTTAACCACATCCTCCAATAAAGCTCAAGAATATTTGTTAAAATTTAAAAATAGCACCAAATAAGGTAAAATTCACAATGCCTCGAATGCAATAAAAAATTACCAAGCATGCAAATAAACAAGGAAATCCAACCAATAATGAGAAGAGAAATAATTCAATCGAAAACTCAGAAATGACAAAGATGATAGTCAATTAGTAAATGAAGATATTACAGCATTTATTATAACTCTATCCGTATGTTCAAGAAGCTACATGAAAGATTAAACATGTTAAGTAAATACACAGAAGACACTTTTTAAAGCTGCAAATCAAGTTTCTGAAGGCATCTACAATGTCAGAGATGAAAAATGAGCTTCATACGATTAACAAATGATTAGATATTGCAGAAAAATAATGAACTTGAAAACAGCAATGGAAATTATTCAAAATGAAACAGAAAAATAAATGGAAAAAGTAAACTATTTATCAATGATCTGTAGGACTATAAGAGGTCAAATACATATGCAACTGGAGTCCTAAAAATATTATCTTTAGAAATAATAGTCAAGGGATCCCTGGGTGGCACAGCGGTTTGGCGCTTGCCTTTGGCCCAGGGCGCGATCCTGGAGACCCGGGATGGAATCCCACATAGGGCTCCTGGTGCATGGAGCCTGCTTCTCCCTCTGCCTGTGTCTCTGCCTCTCTCTCTCTCACTGTGTGCCTATCATAAATAAATAAAAATTTTTTAAAAAAACTATAGAAATAATAGTCAAAATTTTTCCAAATTTGATAAAGTATATTTCCCTACATATCCAAGATGCAAAATAAACCCAAACCATTACAAGAAAAGAAAAAACAAAAAAACAACAAAAAAGAAAAAAAAAGAAAAAACAGACCAATATATCTCATAAGTTATGAGATACAAAAATTCTTTATAAAATCTTAGCAAGTTGGATCCACCAATATATCAAAAGGATAATAAATTATGGTCAAGTGGAATTAATCCCAAAAATGTAATTGTTACTGTAACAGCTGACAATCAACCCATCACTGACTAAATAAGAAAAATTGTAAGATCATCTTAATAGATGATAGAAAAGTATTTGAGAAAGTACAACAGCCATTCCTATTAAAGACTCTCAGAACACAAGAAGGAGACTTTCTTAGCATAATAAAGAACACTTATGATAAACCTACAGCAACCATCATACTTAAGGGTAAAAGACCAAATGCTTCCACCCTAAGATCACAAACAAGGCACGATGCCCACTCTCACATTTCTTTTTTTTTTTTTTTTTTTCTCTCTCACATTTCTATTCCATATAGCACTGGAGGTCCTAGCCACTGCAACAAAGAAAAGGAAATTAATTAAATGAACCCAGGTTAGAGAGGAAGAAATAAAACAATCTTTATTCTCAGGAGACATTACTGTCTATGTAGAAAATCTTATCAAATCTATAAAAATAATAGTATAAAACAAATAAATTTAGCAAATTCTCAGGAAAGAGTATCAATGTAATAAAATCAATCATATTTCTATATTGGCAAGAAACAACTGGAAATTAACCTGCTTGGCTCAGTCAGAGGAGCATGCAACTCTTGATCTTGGGGTCATGAGTTCGAGCTTAAGCTAGGTGCAGAGATTGCTTAAAATCAATCAATCAAGAAATAAACATTAAAAAAAAATTTTAAATAAAAAATGTTATAAGAAAAAAAAACTATCAATTATTAGAGCTGGATGCCAGGTTCATGAGAGCTCTTTACAATGTTCTCTCTACATTTATAAATACTTGAAAAGTCCAAAGTTTTTTAATGAAAATTATATGTTAATGCTGGAGAAAAGATGTAATCTGACTAATCTTAACATCATAATATGTTTCTCCAGAAGAGAAAAATTAAGTACTTTTATTCTAAAATCATCTCAAAATTAAAATTAGTTTGGACTCTGGACTTTTAAAAGTTTCATAATAAAAGATCCCAATTGTGCACTTAGTAACAGCAAAAAAAATCTCTGTAATCAACTACAAAACCAAAAATTAATTCTGATCTCCTTTCTGCTTTAATCTGTAATATTCAATTGCATCCAAAGCTCTGTCAAGTGTACAAAATGTTCCAAGATTAGAGAATAAAGTGTGTCTTCCTCTCAAAGGCAAGCTACTGCTGGTGTGTAACCAACAGCATCAGCCTTCTGTGGATAAAAACAGCCTTCAAACAGCACATGCACCAAAGACCAAAGACCCAGGGAAAGTCAGGCAGAACAAAGCAGTTACCAGGGAGGAATTCGGCCAGCAGAGAGCTTGCCCTTCTGCCCTTCACACAAGAGTCTGTTTGCAACTGAGACTGGATTCTTGATTCCTACAAAGTAAAATTGGCAGAAAATGAAGTCAGAAAAATACCTTCAAGTTTCCCACTCAGCTTTGTGGCTGTTTCAATAAAACAATTTTTAAATACCTTAGAAAACTCTTATGTATACTAATGAAAACCCTTAATTATTATGAACAATAAGGATCAATAAATAAATGAATCAACAAATAATCAACAAATAAATGAATACCTAGGGGATACAAGAAAGAATATAAAACATACATTCTCATGATTTGTCAGGTGCTGCAGCTTAATAGATACTGAAATTAGGTTTCTTGTTAATAGATTTCAGAATAGAATTTAAAAAATAAACTGAAAAAAATAATAAAAATAAAAAATAAACTGAAAGTATGGCATCTACTATCAAAAAGTGAATTTCTTCCAAAGAATCAACATGATTACAAATAGCTGCATACCCACCTTCATATTTACCTTCATACAGTGGGGAGAAGAGGCCAAGTATGTACCAGATTGTAACCTAAAATATGGTTCAGACTGTTTCCAGAAGGGAAAATAGAATGTGAAGAAAAGTGAAAAGAGGATGCTTGTCTGGGAGGAATGATAGGACAGTAAGTATTAGTGTGAAAAACACTATCATGATGACAATGATGGCAAATATGACAATGTGATGAAGACAGTGACAGTAACTCAGTATCTACCATAAGCCAAGCCCAGTACCAAACCCTTCAACGTAGCAAGTATATTTCATTGATCTCTCAACTCTGTAAGTATATTTATGAACGTTGATTACTAAGGGAATATTTGCACAAAGCGTTAAGTCACCTACATACGATCACAGTGCTAAGATTTTAAGAGAAGCAGCTAATGTCAGAGACCACATCCTAAACCACTAACCAATGAATGCCTCTCAGGACACCAGTACAAAAAAAAAAAAAAAATCAGCGGTGGGATATAAAAAGACTATAAAAAATCAAATTAAAGTCACCATATTTACTCAAAACAAAACTATTTAGCTAAACAACAAAAATGTGCCACCAAAAAAAAGGATGAAATGCCAAATAAAGAAAAAGCTCAGCTCTCTGTACTAGCTCTTAAAATATACCTCTGTATATGCTGATTCAATGTAGACTTTAATAATTGTCAAATTAAGTTATAAATTCAAATCTACAAAATCTCCATCAAAACTTCAAAAGGACTTCTATGATGTAGCTGACTCTTAAACTTCTCAGTTTAACTGGGAAAAAATGAAGAGGTATTCACCCTTCAAGATACCACTCTTATTAAAAACTATTCTTAATTAAAAGAGTGTGGTTTGGGGACACCTGGGTGGTTCAGTGGTGGAGTGTCTGCCTTTGACTCAGGGCATGATCCTGGAGCCCCAGGATCAAGAGCCACATCGGGCTCTCTGCATGGAACCTGCTTCTCTACCCTCTTCCTATGTCTCTGCCTCTCTCTCTCTCTCTCTCTCTCTCTCTGTCTTTCATGAATGAATAAATAAAATATATTTTAAAAGAAGAGAGTGTGGTTTGAATACAAATTAACAAATACATCAATGGAACAGAAAAAAAGCTGAAGTTCAGACACAGACACACAAGCATTTGAATATTTAATACATGATACAATATTTCAAACGAGTAGGAAAAGATAGACTCTATGTGAAAAGTAGAAGGAACACAGAGTAACAGGAGTTAGACTGTTTCATAACTGTAGCCATTATCTGTTGCTTCTCAGCTAAATTCTCCCTTCATTGCCTGATCTGTGAAAATGGATATGGGCCCTTTAAATAGGTTTCCTTTGCCAGCTGGCACACTGATAGCTTTGTCAGTAGAGGGCACCGAAGAGACACTCTAGGAGGAACCTTTTACTAGCCAGGCAAGTGGAGAGCATCAGTTTCTTTTCTTTTTTTTTTTTTTTTATGATAGTCACACAAAGAGAGAGAGAGAGGCAGAGACATAGGCAGAGGGAGAAGCAGGCTCCATGCACCGGGATTCCGACGTGGGATTCGATCCTGGGTCTCCAGGATCGCGCCCTGGGCCAAAGGCAGGCGCCAAACCGCTGCGCCACCCAGGGATCCCGAGAGCATCAGTTTCTTCACTATTTGGCCCACATGGTATTCCCCAGTGCTAAGTGCCTGCAGGGTGCCGCTTTCTCTAGCATTTGGCCACCACATGTTTTCCCTAGCTCCTGAATCAGACTATAGCATCATAGATGACAGTCCCAGAAAGAACAGGACTGTACCCAGTTCAATTCACAAACCTTCTTGGCCTCATAGGCACAAATAGCAAAGTTCCCCGTGGGTAAATGGCTGCCTGGTGAGCCAAAAGCCCAATCTTTATCCTGTGGAACAGAGGTTCAATTCCCATAGTTTCCTCACCCCTGTGTAAGCACCTACCAGTCTGAACTCACCTGTGCCCCATAGGATTGTCCCTGGTATCACAGTGACCGTGGCCTGGGTAACACAGCAACTTCTCTACTAGGCAGTAGCTACAACCACACCTTCTTCAATGAGATCTGAATCTCCCTCCAAGTTTATCCATACTTGGGTGTTCTCCCTCTGCCCTAGAATACATTTTGAGTTCCCTTTCTACCTTTGTATAGTTACTGTCCTATCACTGGTTTAATAGTTCTTTATATTAAACTTCCCCTATTAAATCTATCTAGTTTTTCTCCTAGTTGGACCCAGCCTGATACAGTAACCTTGGGCAAATTACTAAATCCCTTCTGTATTTCAATTTCCTTATCTGTGAAATAGGGATAAAAAAAAAAAGTAGTGTCCTCATCGGAAGGGGAGGTTGGTGGGGGCTGGGGTAACTGGGTGATGGGCAACAAGGAGGGCACTTGATGGGATGAGCACTGGGTGTTATACTATATGTTGGCAAATTGAATTTAAATATAAAAAAAAATGTGATGGGATGCCTGGATGGCTCAGAGGTTGAGTGTTTGGCTCAGGGCGTGATCCCAGTCTGGGATCGATCCCCCATCGGGCTCCCTGAGGGTAGCCTGCTTCTCCCTCTGCCTGTGTCTCTGCCTCTCTCTCTCTCTCTCTCTCTCTCTCTCTCTCCCCTCTGTGTGTGTGTGTCTCATGAATAAATAAAATATTTAAAGATAGATAGATAGATAGATAGATAAATAAATAAATAAATAATAAATAAATAAATAAATAGTGAAAAAAAGTGGTGTCCTCAAAAGGTAATTATGAGAACTAATGACAGAACACATATAAACTACTGGAAAATAATGCATGGTATGTAACAATCACCCAATAAATGGTAGTCATTATTATTGCTATTATTCAACATCATATAGGGACAATTTTTCCATTATTTCAGAAAAAAACAATGTATTAAAGAAGTAAATGAAAAATAAATTATAAGTGTACTAGAAGAAAATACAGGTGAGTATACTTATAATTATGAGGGAAACCTTAAGAAATGCAAAATACAAAAGCCATAAAAGAACAACTAATAAGTTTGACAAATAAAAATTTTAAATTCTAATACAATAAGGCACATTATAAATAAAGTTAAAAGGCAAGCAACGGGAATTCTATCAAACATTTAAAGAAGAAACTGTACTATTCTACTAAAGCTGTTCGGAAAGATAGAAAGAGATGGAATACTTCCAAACTCCTTCTATGAGGCCAGCATCACCTTAATTCCAAAACCAGACAAAAACCCCACCAAAAAGGAGAATTATAGACCAATATCACTGATGAACATGGATACAAAACTTCTCAACAAGATACTAGCCAATAGGATCCAACAATACATTAAGAAGATGATTCACCATGACCAAGTGGGATTTATCCCCGGGATGCAAGGCTGGTTCAACACTCGTAAAACAATCAACGTGATAGATCATATCAACAAGAGCCAAATGATCCTCTCAATAGATGCAGAGAAAGCATTTGACAAAATACAGCATCCATTCCTGATCAAAACTCTTCAGAGTGTAGGGACAGAGCGAACATTCCTCAACATCTTAAAAGCCATCTTCGAAAAGCCCACAGCAAATATCATCCTCAATGGGGAAACACTGGAAGCCTTTCCCCTAAGATCAGGAATAAGACAGGGATGTCCACTCTCACCACTGCTATTCAACATAGTACTGGAAGTCCTAGCCTCAGCAATCAGACAACAAAAAGAAATAAAAGGCATTCAAATGGGCAAAGAAGAAGTCAAACTCTCCCTCTTCACCGATGACATGATACTCTACATAGAAAACCCAAAAGCCTCCACCCCAAGATTGCTAGAACTCATACAGCAATTTGGTAGCGTGGCAGGATACAAAATCAATGCCCAGAAGTCAGTGGCATTTCTATACACTAACAATGAGACTGAAGAAAGAGAAATTAAGGAGTCAATCCCTTTTACAATTGCACCCAAAAGCATAAGATACCTAGAAATAAACCTAACCAAAGAGGTAAAGGATCTATACCCTAAAACCTACAGAACACTTCTGAAAGAAATTGAGGAAGACAAAGACACAAAGAGATGGAAAAATAGTCCATGCTCACGGATTGGAAGAATTAATATTGTGAAAACGTCAGTTACCCAGGGCAATTTACACATTCAATGCAATCCCTATCAAAATACCATGGACTTTCTTCAGAGAGTTGGAACAAATTATTTTAAGATTTGTGTGAAATCAGAAAAGACCCCGAAAAAAAAAAAAAAAAAAAAAAAAAAAAAGACCCCGAATAGCCAGGGGAATATTAAAAAAAGAAAACCAGAGCTGGGGGCATCACAATGCCAGATTTCAGGTTGTACTACAAAGCTGTGATCATCAAGACAGTGTGGTACTGGCACAAAAACAGACACATAGATCAATGGAACAGAATAGAGAACCCAGAAGTGGACCCTCAACTTAAGGTCAACTAATATTTGACAAAGCAGGAAAGATTATCCACTGGAAAAAAGACAGTCTCTTCAATAAATGGTGCTGGGAAAATTGGACATCCACGTGCAGAAGAATGAAACTAGACCACTCTTTTGCACCATACACAAAGATAAACTCAAAATGGATGAAAGATCTAAATGTGAGACAGGATTCCATCAAAATCCTAGAGGAGAACACAGGCAACACCCTTTTTGAACTTGGTCACAGTAACTTCCGGCAAAATACATCCATGAAGGCAAGAGAAACAAAAGCAAAAATGAACTATTGGTACTTCATCAAGATAAGAAGCTTTTGCACAGCAAAGGATACAGTCAACAAAACTAAAAGATAACCTACAGAATGGGAGAAGATATTTGCAAATGACATATCAGATAAAGGGCTAGTATCCAAGATCTATAAAGAACTTATTAATCTCAACACCAAAGAAACAAACAATTTCTGTGATTATCACAGAAATCATGAAATGGGCAAAAGACATGAACAGAAATTTCACAGAGGAAGACATAGACATGGCCAACAAGCACATGAGAAAATGCTCTGCATCACTTGCCATCAGGGAAATACAAATCAAAACCACAATGAGATACCACCTCACACCAGTGAGAATGGCGAAAATTAACAAGGCAGGAAACAACAAATGTTGGAGAAGATGTGGAGAAAGGGGAACACTCCGGCACTGTTGGTGGGAATGTGAACTGGTGCAGCCACTCTGGAAAACTGTGTGAAGGTTCCTCAAAGAGTTAAAGATAGATCTGCCCTATGACCCAGCAATTGCACTGCTGGGGATTTACCTCAAAGATACAGATGCAGCAAAACGCCGGGACACCTGCACCCCAATGTTTATAGCAACAATGTCCACAATAGCAAACTGTGGAAAGAGCCTCGGTGTCCATTGAAAGATGAAGATGTGGTATATGTATACAATGGAATATTACTCAGCCATTAGAAACGATAAATACCCACCATTTGCTTCGATGTGGATGGAACTGGAGGGTATTATGCTGAGTGAAATGAGTCAATCAGAGAAGGACAAACATTATATGGTCTTGTTCATTTGGGGAATATAAAAAATAGTGAAAGGGAATAAAGGGGAAAGGAGAGAAAATGAGTTGGAAATATCAGAAAGGGAGACAGAACATGAGAGACTCCTAACTCTGGGAAACAAACTAGGGGTGGTGGAAGGGGAGGTGGGCGGGGGTTGGGGGTGACTGGATGACGGGCACTGAGGGGGGCACTTGATGGGATGAGCACTGGGTGTTATTGTATATGTTGGCAAATTGAACATCAATACAAAATAAATATATTTTTTTAAAAAAAGCAAGCAACAAGAGATACAGAACAGTCAGTTCACAGAGAAATGCTAATTAGGCCTTTAAACATATGAAATTACATTAGATACCAAGAAAATTTCATAATAAAAGAAATTAAAATTAAAACTAATTGATATACTTTCTTTTTTTTTAGATTTTATTTATTTATGAGAGAGACACACACAACACAAGCAGAAGACACAGAGGGAGAAGGAGAGAGAGAATAGAATGTCAAGTAGACTCCACACTGAGTATGGAGCTGGATATGGAACTTGATCCCAGGACCCTCAGATTATTATCTGAGCTGAAACTAAGAGTTAGATGCTTAATCGACAGAGCCGCTCAGGCACCCCTGATATACTCTTTCTCCCCTATCACAGAAACCAGAAAGGATAAAGGAGACTGGAACAAGTGAATAACCAAACTGACACATACAGAACATGCACTCAAAAAACTACAAAATAAATAATCTTTTAAAGTTCACTGGGACACTTAACAAAATACACCATAAACTGGGCCATAAAGCAAATCTCAAAAAGCCTCAAGGGACTGGAATCATATAGAAAATGTTCTCTGATCACATGAAATTAAACCAGAAATCAAAAAGAAAACTAAACTAGAAAGTTTTTAGGCAAATAAATTTGACAACTCAAATGAAAAAGACAAATTTCTTTAAAAACATAAATGAGGGCAGCCCCGGTGGCTCAGCGGTTTAGCACCACCTTCAGTAGGGGCATGATCTTTGAGACCCAGGACCGAATCCCACATCGGGCTCCCTGCATGGAGCCTGCTTCTCCCTCTGCCTGTGTCTCTGCCTCTCTCTCTCTCTCTCTCTCTCTCTCTCTCTCTCGCTGTGTGTGTCTCTCATGAATAAATAAATAAAATCTTAAAAAACATAAATGAGAAGAAAATATTTTATGAAAAACTAAGTATCTGGAATAAACCTAATAAAAAGTATGCATAACATTTATACTGAGAACCATAAAACACTGCTGAGAAAAAAATGAGTAATGTTTATATAAATATAAAAATACTATGTTTGTGGGCCAAAATATTCAGTATTGTTAAGACATCAATTATCCAAAAATGATTCTATACATTCACTGTAATACCAATCAAAATCCCAGCAGGGTTTTATTATGGACATTGACAAGCTGACTCAAAAATTTTATGAAAATGGCCAAACACCTAGTATAGTCAATATAATGTTAAAGAAAAAAAAAGAAGTTAGAAGTCTTATACTACCAGGTATCAAGAATATACAAATATATTACCAGATATAAAGAATATAAAGCTACAGTAATCAAGACAACATGGCACTGGCAATAAATAGGAAAATGGAATAGAATAGAGGGTACAGAACCAAGGCATTGCATGTATGGTCAGTCACCTGATCTGCCAACACAGTTATGAGAGGAAAGCATTGTCCTTTCTTTTGATAATGGCAATAAACCATTTGGATATCCATAAGAATAAAAAGATTAACGTGAGCTCCTATCTACATATGCTAAAATTAATCTAAGCTTGATAAGAGAGCTAAATGTGAAGGGTAAAAAACAGTAGAACTACTGGGGACGCCTGGTGGGCTCAGTCAGGGGAGCATGCAGCTCTTGATCTCCCGGTCATGAACTCGAGCCCCACATTGGGCATAAAGCATATTAAAAAAAAATAGAACTATTAAAAGAAAACAATGGAGACAATCTGCATAACTTTAGATAGGCAAAGATTTCTTTAAAAAATATTTTTAAAAATATTTTAAAACCATAAAATAAAAGGTTGGTAATTTAAACTGCATTAGAATTAAAAACTTCAGTTCATCAGAAGACAGCATGAAAAGAGTGAAAAGGTGATCCACAGATTAGGAGGAGATATACATAATACAGGTATCTGACCTAAAATACATAAAGTACTTGAACAAATCAATAAAAGATAATCTAATATAAAATATGCAAAAGACTTAAACATACACTGCACAACAATATCTAAATGGCCAGTAAGTAGATCAAAAGGTTCTCAGTATCATTAGTAAATAGGGAAACTCAAAACAATAATCCCACTACACATATATCAAAATGGATGAATTTCAAAAAGAATAGCAATACCAAATGTTGGCCCTGATATAGAGTAATTAAAATGCTCATACATGCTTGTGGGAGTATAGATTATAACAACTACTTTTGAAAACTGTCCAGCAGTATTCTACTAAAGCAAAGCACATTATGTACCTAAACTTATCATTTCAAATCTTAAGTTTATACCCAAGAGAATTAAATGCATATGTATATCAAAAGACATGCACAAGAAGATTCACTGGAGCTTTATTTATTATAGTCAAAAACTAGAAATATCCACTAAATATCCACTAAACATCTACTCAAATATCCACTAAAAGGAGAATAGATAATTTATGATATATTCTTGCAATAAAATTCTACTAAGTAATAAAAAGAAAAATTATTGTGACACAAAACATGGGGCGATCTCACAGGCATACTTTTAAGAAAAAAAAACCACAGAGGTGTATGATTCCACTCATAATTTCAGAAATAAGCAAATTAATCTATGGTGCCTAAAATCAAAATCAGAGGAAAAGAGAAGGCAGGAGCAGAGTATAAGAGGTATGGACTAGGAAGAGCATATAGAACTCTTCTAAGATTATGGAAATGTTTGTTTTGTTGTTTTTTTTTAAGATTTTATTTATTTATTTGAGAGAGAGAGAAAGAGCACAAGCAGGGGAGGGAGAGGAACAAGCAGACTTCGTGCTAAGTGGGGAGCAAAGAGCCCAGTGCAGGGCTGGATGCCAGAACCCTGAGATCGTGACCTGAGCTAAATCAAGAGTCTGACGCTCAATCAACAGAACCACCCAAGCACCCCAGAAATGTTCTGTATTTTGACATGGAAACATTTTATATCTCGATTTGGGTAATGGTTTACATAGCTGTATACATTTAAAAAATCTTGCAGCTTTATTTTATTTTATTTATTTTTTTTTTTTTTATTTATGATAGTTAGAGAGAGAGAGAGAGGGAGGCAGAGACACAGGCAGAGGGAGAAGCAGGCTCCATGCACCGGGAGCCCGATGTGGGATTCGATCCCGGGTCTCCGGGATCACGCCCTGGGCCAAAGGCAGGCGCCAAACCGCTGCGCCACCCAGGGATCCCATCATGCAGCTTTATAATTAAAATCTGTGCATTGCATGTATATATTGCTTAAATAAAAGAACTGTAAAACATTAGATATATCTAATATGTACTGATGTGGGGAAAAAATCTCTAAAACATCCTATTTAAAGAAAAAATAAAATTTCATAATAATATATACATATATATTTTTTAAAACAGATTTGTGTAATTGTGTTTCTATTACATAAAAATATAGATAAATACATTATATTTTACTGTTTAAACCCCTCCCAGGGGAAAAGGATGAGAAGGAAAGATTTGGAAGATCAATGGTAAATTTTATTTATATCAACTGAATTTTCTAACAAAAAAATATATTACCCATGTATTTCAAATAATCACAAATTTAAGAGGGACACCTGGGTGGTTCAGCAGTTGAGTGTCTGTCTTTGGTTCAGGGCATGATCCTGGGGTTCTGGGATTGAGGCCCGCATGGGGCTACCTGCAGAGAGCCTGCTTCTCCCTCTACCTGAATCTCTGCTTCTCTCTGTGTATCTCTCATAAATAAATAGATAAAATCTGTAGAAAAAATATAATCTCAAGGAGGTGGAAGAGAATGCTCAAACTGTAACAAAGACTTAAGTATAAGCTTTTTTACTGTTTTCTTTAAAACTTTCCTAGCTAAGATTTCATGTTTTAAATTTAGACAAAGAAAACAATGTTGTCTTCAAGACTATTCCAGGCAAAAATGGTAGAAAACACAAGATTGACTAAATTTTTAAGAGACATCATATGATAATGTTCATAGTTCTTTGAAGAATAGAGGTAATGTGTTATAAGGTCCACATACCACTCAGTGCTCCAACAGCTCCAAAATTTAAGGATTTTCCATCCATTATGCTGGCGTCACACTCAATTTCACCCAAGAGATTAAGATTAGATCCCATTCCTGCATTTGTAAAAGGAGAATCCTAAGAGATACAAAAAAAAAAAAAAAAAATTTTAAATACCATTAGTCTTAAAGAATATTTAATTTTAATCCTTTATAAACTGTTTCAAGGGCTAGAAAGGGAAAGAATACTTCCCAACTCATTGTATAATACCAGTACAACCTTGTTTCCAAAACAAGACAAAGACATTATGAGGTAAGAAAACTCAGGCCAATATATCTTGAGAATTAAGACAAAAAATCCTCGAAGGAATACTAGCAAACCAAATGCAGCAAAATATAAAAGTCTTATACATCATGAAAAAGAGGGATCCCAAGGAAGCAAGTTTGGTTTAATATGTGAAATTTAATGTGATACACCATGTTAATAAGGAAAATAAAGGGAAAAAACAGGATTAAAAAAAAAAAAACAAAACCATCTGACAAAAATCCAACACCCTTTCATGAGCAAAGCACTCAACAAATAGAAATAGAAGGGAACTTCCTTTACATGATAAAGGATATCTACAAAAAGTCCAGAGCAAACATGATAATTAATGGTGAAAACTGAATGCTTTCCCTTAAGGCTAGGGATAATACAGCAATGTTCACTCTTGTCACTTGTATTCAACATTATACTGGATATTCTAGACAAAACAATTAGGCAAAAAAAGGAAATAATGAGCATCTAGATTGGAAAAGAAAAAGGAAAATTATCTCTTAGTAGAAAGTAACATCTTGTATACAAAAAGTCCAAGGGCTCCACTAACAAACTATTAGGACTGATAAACAAGTTCAAAAGGGTTTCAAGCTACAAGATAACAAACAAAAATCAACTATTATTTCTACACATTAGCAATGAACAATCTAAAGATGAAATTCAGAAAACAATTCCACTTACAATAACATCAAAAAGAATAAAAGACTTAGGAATAAATTCAACAAAAAAGTAGAAGAGTTATATTCTGAAAATTACAAAACATATTAAAGAAGATATAAGGACAGCCATGTACATAGATCAAAAGGCTTAATATCTTTAAGACAGCAATACTCTCCAAGACTGATCTGCTTCAACACAATCCCTTATCAAATCCAAGCTACATTTTTTGCAGAAATTGACAAGCTAATCCTAAAATTCACATGAAAATGCAAGGGACTCAGAATCACCAAAACAATCTTCAAAAGAAAAATGAAATTGGAGGGCTCACACTTCTAGGTTTTATAACTTACTACACAGCTATAGTAATCAAGACAATGTGATATAAACATATAGCTAAGGACAGATATATAGATCAATGCAATAGAATGCAGTGTCTAGATAGAAGCATTGCATTTATAGTCAATTCAACAATACCAGAATAATTTAACAAAGAAAGAATAAATAGACTTGCATAAGTGGAGCTGGAACAACTGGATGTTCAAGAGAACAAAGATCAATCTTATTTCACACCATATACAAAAATTAACTCCAAGTGGATCAAAGACCTAAATGTAAGAGTTGAAACTATAAAACCATTCAAAGAAAACATTGGGGCAAAGCTTATGACCTCAGATTAGACAGTGGTTTCCTAGACATAACACTAAAAGCACAAGCAACCAAAGAAAAAAACCAGATAAAAAAAAAAAAAAAAAAAAACAGATAAATTGGACATGATCAAAATTAAAAACTTTTGGGTTTCAAAATACATAATAAAAAAAGATAGAAAAACTCATACAATGGGGGTGGGGGACTGTAAATCATTTATCTCATAAGAGATTTGTATACAGGATATATAAAAACTTCCCACAACTCTGAAATAAAAACACAATTTTAAAATGGATAAAGGATATGAATGAATGTTTCTCCAAAGAAGATATATAAATGGCCAATAAGCACATGAAAAGATGATCAACATCATTACTCATCAAGAAAAGGCAAATCAAAACCACTATAAACTACTACTTCATACCCACAATTCACTTACAATAACATTAAAAAGAATCATAAACACAGATGTGTTGGTAAGGATATAAAGAAATTAGAACCCTTTTACACTGCTGGTAGGAATGTAAAATGGTACACCCACTTTGGAAAGCATCTGGAAGCCCCTCAAAAACTTAAACATAAAGTTACCATTTGACCCAACAGTTTCATTTCTAGTTATATACCCAAGAGAAATGAATTGTCTACACAAAACTTGTATCATATATTCACAACAGCTTATTTAATACTCATACACCAGCATTTCTGGAAACAACTCAAATGCCCACCAACTGATGAATAAATAAGTAAAACATGGTATAACTATACAATGGAGTATTAATTGGTAGTAAAAAGTAATGAAGTACTGATACATGGCAAAATATGGATGAACCTTAAAAACATTATGCTAAGTCAAAGAAGCCAGTCACAAAAGATCACATGCTAGATGATCCAATTTATATATCCAGAATAGGTGAACCCATAAAGTAGCATAAAGTAGATTAGTGATTGCTAGAGGTTGCAGAAGGGGGAATGGGGAGTGACAGCTAATATGTACTGTGTTTCTTTTTAGGGTGACTTAGATGAGCTAAAATTAGATGGTGTGATGGCTGCAGAACTTTATGAATATACTAAAAACCAAGTGAATTGTATACTACAAAAGGGTGAATTTTATGGTATATGAATTATATCTTTAAAAAAACATTGTGAAGGAACATCTGGGTGGCCCAGTTGGTTGATTTCAGCTCAGGTCATAATCTCAGGGTGATGACATGGAACCCCTCAACAGGCTCTGCACTGAGCATGGAGCCTGTTGGAGATTCTCTCCCTTTCACTTTCCTCTCTCCTCTCCCCCTTCTCCCCTTCTCTCTCCCTCCCTCTCTCTCTCTCTGAGCTTTCTCTCTCTCAATAAATAAATCTTTAAAAAAAATAAAAAGATATTATGAAGGAAAAAAAGCTTATGTCAGCAGACTACACAGAACATAAAGGCCTAGAATCAGAAGCCAGACATGTATTTGAAACCTAAAAGAAAAACACTGCCTTATTTTTCTAATACTGTGGATAAAGTTTTTAAACAGGGGATCCCTGGGTGGCTCAGCGGTTTAGCGCCTGCCTTTGGCCAAGGGCATGATCCTGAGGTCCCGGGATCGAGTCCCACATCGGGCTCCCTGCGTGGGGCCTGCTTCTCCCTCTGCCTGTGTCTCTGCCTCTCTCTCTCTCTCTATGTCTATCATAAATAAATCTTAAAAAAAAAAAAAAAAAAAAAAACCTACCACTAGTCTTGTTATGTCAAGATAGTATCATTTATGATCTCCAACCACAAATATGGGGAAAAAACTAACAATATAAAATCTTACAATAAAAATAAACATCATGGGGACAAAAGACTTCATTAAAAAAAAAAAGAAGAAGAAGAAGAGCCAGGGGTGGAAAGACTGATGCTCCTTAGAGTCACTACATAGATGAAAGGCCTATTCCAAAAAAATGAAGGCCATAAAAATGAACAACTCTACCACACATTCTAGAAAACTGAGTCAATCCAGAAAACTAACTGTTCTAAGGTAAGGCCAATATTATCTAAGAAACTAGGGCAAATCTGCATCAACCTATGGATCATCAAATGCCTCATACCATCTACAAATGTCCCCAGTTTCCTGTATATTCTACAAGATCCAAGAAAACTGATCATAACATTAAACCTTTTTAATATGTACCTACAATTACAGCAAAGGGGTCAGGGATTAGAGAATAGGCTTTTGTCCTAATGCAGTTAAATAACCTAACAGTCCGCAGGATTTTTTTTTTAAGATTTTATTTATTTATTCATGAGAGACACACACACAGAGAGGCAGAGACACAGGCAGAGGGAGAAGCAGGCTCCATGCAGGGATCCTGATGTGGGACTCGATCCCGGGACTCCAGGATCATGCCCTGGGCCAAAGGCAGACGCTCAACCACTAAGCCACCCAGGCGTCCCAGTCCGCAGAATTTTTAAAGTAAGATCACAGGAGAGAAAATAACAAAATGGTTATATAATTAAATAGAAATGAATAGATAAGGCTTTGAGCACCCAAAAGGAAATGGCCTACTGTGAGAGACAGAGAAGTTCAAAACAGGCTTCCTGAAGGATGTTAAAAGCAAAACCTAGCCAAGAAGCTATAAAATTCCAATTGGTGGAAATGACATGAGCAACATATAGGCAATAGAAAAGTGTCAGAGTCACAGAAGACACATTCAACAAAAAAGTATTTACTGGAGCCAAATACAAAGATTGAGATATGCTGTTCATCAGAATCTGAACCTGACTTTAAAAACACTAAGAAGCTAGTCAAACTTTCTGTATAAGAGAAAGTCAAGATGGGTATATCAGTAAAGGAAACAAACTGACATTCACATGTTGAATGATAATGAAGAGGAGCCGACTGAAATCAGTGAGATCAAACTGAGGGCTATTTTACAACATACGCTTAAAATACTAACTACCTGGCATGGAAATTATAGTAGTAGGAATAGAAAAAGAGAGAGAGAAAAGAGGGAAAAGGATCAGAACTGTAAAACTAGAGAGACAAATAAAACCATGAGTAAGAAAGGGCATTTTATAAGATGGAGAAGAGTATGCATAATTAGACCTAAGGATTTTGATTAAGGTCTTCCAACCTAATATTTGTAGTTAAATCAGTTAATAATTAAATCTTGGGAAAGAGATGACAACCAAAGAAAGATTATGGTTTAACAGACAAAGACTGAATTCTTGCCCTGGATCATTTCATACTTTGAGAACAGAGCAAAAGAGATTATTAGCAAGTAAATTACCACATTACAAAGGTTTGGGGTTTTGTTTTTGTTTGTTTTTTTTTAACTGCATATAACCTCCCTTGCCTAGGCATGTGTATCTTCAAAGTATAGAAAAGGAACTAAAATGTGAGAAAAATATAAAGCATCTACCTATATGTAGTAATTATCACATAAGATCATACCAGTGTATATACTATCTCAACAATCTTTGAAATATAATATATCGGTTAATCAGCTCTGCAAAATTTTTAACATAATCCAATTGGAAATCACAAACAAAGTTATTCTGAAAATGACTACTGCATGATGGTTTAAATTTGACATTTTAAAAATACATAAGAAAAAGTATATAAGCTGAGTGAAGTAAGTCAATCGGAGAAGGACAAACATTGTATGTTTTCATTCATGTGGGGAATATAAATAATAGTGAAAGGGAATATAAGGGAAGAGAGAAGAAATGTGTGGGAAATATCAGAAAGGGAGACAGAACGTAAAGACTGCTAACTCTGGGAAACAAACTAGGGGTGGTAGAAGGGGAGGAGAGCGGGTGGTGGGAGTGAATGGGTGATGGGCACTGGGGGTTATTCTGTATGTTGGTAAATTGAACACCAATAAAAAATAAATTAAAAAAAAAGAAAAAGTATATAAGAAAATTAAAGGATATCTTAGAAGCAATTTTTTCAAAAATATTTCTCCTACTTCAAAATATATTAATAATTTCAGAGGCACCTGCCTGGCTCAATCAGTAAGGCATGTGACTCTTGATTTGGGGGGGTATAAGTCTGAGCCCCACATACAGTACAGAGATTACTTAAAAATTAAAAAAAAAATTTAAGTAGATATATATTGATAACTTCAAAAGTATGTCTACTGCACTTCTGCTTCTGACAATTAAGGCATAATAGGGATTATATTTATCTTCTAACTAGAAAATCAGGCAAAATATATAACAAGTGGACTTCAATCAATAGCCAGCACAGGACTATGATCCTGAAAGAAGGGACACAAATCAGATGCCTCAACTTAATTCCCAGAGATACTTTCCAGGCCATAGCACAGTGAAGAGAAACCCAAAAGAGAGCCAATGCTCTTCCAGAGTTGAGGAGACAACGTTATGAGTTTAAGGAAGCCAGGAAGGCTAGAATATGCAGTACAGGGTACAAAGAGGAAAGAGTTACATACAGAGAAGTCCAGAGATTCAGAGTCTTTAAGTATTAGTCTGCATATATTTATTAGGGAACTACCAAGGCCAAAGGAAAAAGCCCTGGAAAACAGTAAGCTGACCAATTTCTGGAGTTTACACAAAAGTGAAAATAAGTTGTCTTTCCATCAGCCAGAGTGAGGGTATCAGGGTAAGCTCAGAAGATAATGCCACAAAAATCAAACCAAATTAGCCTTAGAAAGCTTACTCTAGACCTGCACTAACAAAGTTTTAGAGCAAGCCTCAAAAATATCAAAATGATTTACACGAACAAGTATCCCAAAGCACAGTTGTAAAATACCCAATTCCCAAAGATATAAAATTCACAATGTTTAGTATAAAACCAAAGATGACCAGACATGTAAATAAGCAGAAAACTATGGCTTATTACCAGAAGAAATTACAAACAATAAAAAAAATGTAGAAATGACAAACGATAGAATTAGCAAACAATTCCAGTGCTAGCTAACAATGTTAATATCACTCTTCTAAACATACTCTATATGTTCACATGGGTATAGGAAAACACGAGGGTAAAAAGGAAAGAAAAGGAGCTATAAAAAAAATAAATTCAACTTCTAAGATATAATAATCTAAGGTGAAAAACGCTTTGGAACAGAAAAAGTATTTACATTAGGTAAAAATGAAGGAAATTTGAAGGAAGTATTGACTTTAGTTAATTATAATCTATCAAATCAGGTTAATTAATTGAGAAAAATATACTAATATAAATGTTAATAATAGGGGAAATCAGGTGTTGAGTATATTGGAATTTTCTATACTATCTTCTGAACTTTTCTTTAAATCCAAAACAATTTTAAAATTAAAAGTTTCTTTTAAAAAAATCAATCAGGGGCACCTGGGTGGCTCAGTGGTTGAGCATCTGCCTTTGGCTCAGGTCATGATTCCAGGGTCCTGGGGATCATCAGGATCCCCACGGGGAGCCTGCTTCTCCCTCTGCCTGTGTGTCTACCACTCTCTCTGTGTCTCTCATAAATAAAGAAATAAAATCTTTTAAAAATAAAGTAAAATAATAAAAAAATAAACCCACAACTTGGGAGAAAAATTCTACAAAACATACAAAAAGGTAAAGGACTTATATCCGGGATATATAAAAAATCTGCACACCTCAGTAAGACAAAAATCCAAAGTTTTTAAAGGCAAACAATTTTTTTTAAAGAATTTATTTATTTATTTATTCGTGAGAGACACACACACACACACACACAGAGAGAGAATGGCAGAGACACAGGCAGAGGCAGAAGCAGGATCCATGCAGGAAGCGCAATGCAGGACTCGATCCCAGGAGTTGGGGATCACACCCTGAGGTATCCAGGATCCAGGATCACCATCCAGGCATCCCTAAAAGGCAAACCATTTTATGTACTGATTGCAAATAACATATGAAAAGATGCATAACATCATTAGCCATTAAGGAAATGCAAGTTAAAACCACTACATGACCTCTAGCGTGGCTAAAATTAAAATTATAATAAAATAATAAAATGGCTAAAATTAAAAAAACAGGCAATATTAAGTATTGGCAAGAATGTAAAATCATAATAAAGAGATTGTGATGCTAAAAAAAAAAAAAAAAAAAAAAACATGTGGAACAACTGCAGCCCTCATCCATTGCTAGTGAGAATGAAAATAGCAAATAGCTTGGCAGTTTCTTTAAAGTTAAGCATATACTTACCATAGATCCAGAAATTCTACTCCTGAGTATTTATCCAAAAAAAATGAAAGCATATGTCCACATAAAGACTTGAATAGAAATGTTCATATCAGCTTTAATTAGAACAGCCAAAAACTGTAAACAGCCCAAATGCCCATCAACTAGTACATAGAAACAAATTATAATGTATCAACACAATGAAATACTACTCAGCAATAAAGGAATAAACCCCTAATATACTCAACAATATGAAGGAATATCAAAAGCACTATGCTAATGAAAGAAGCCACTCACAAAAGACCAAATATTTATTATACATGATTCTATTTACTCCAAATTCTGGAAAAGGTCAAATTATAATAAAAAGCAGACAGTGGTTGCCAGGGGCCACTGAGAGAAAGGGATCCACTGCAGATAGGCATTAAGACAGAATTTTGGAGGTGATGGAAATGTTATATATCATGATTGTACTGGCAGTTACATGATTGTATACATTTGTCATAACATCAAATTATACACTTAAAATTGGTGAATTTTTTATATAAATTATACCTTGATAAAACTGACAAAAAAAGAAGTGTACCCCTCACTTGATATAAACTGATCACCTACATACTAATTTTTCCATCATAAAAAATATGTTTTTTAAATGTCATTTGTTGATTTTCTGATCTGAATCACTTTGTACAACTAGAAATCATTATGCCCAATTAGTAGCAAGCAATCCTTCTAAAATCTGTCAGATCCTATTACTCTCATTTTCAAAAACCTACAATGTTTCCCATAATACTTAGAATAAAATCTAAAGTCCTAATTTCCAACGTTTACAAAGCCCTACATGATCAGGCCCCTTCCTCACACATTCTACATCCTATGTACCAGCCACATTGACTTCTTGCAATTCCATGAGCACAGAGTACATTCCCACCTCAGGGCTTTTACATTTATTTATTTATTCTTTTGAAATGCTGAGCTTAGTGAGTGACTCTAGTAGGAGAAAACAGCCAATAAATAAAGACTGTGCACGTGTGTGTGCAGAAACATACACACACGTATAAATAGCTGATGTCTCATGGTGATAAGTGTTATAAAGAAGAATAAAGTGGAATAAGAAGGGATGATAGGGTACTTTTCTTTCCCTGTAACCAAAAACTCCCTTTCCCAACATCTTCATATGGCTTTTTCCTCCATTTCATTCAGGTCTCTACTCAAATGGTATCAAAGGACCCTCCCCTTATTGAGTTATTAGCATTTCACCAACTTCTCCAATTATTTTTTTCCTCTATCTTATGCTTCTTTATGGCACTTTTTACTACCTGACATTATATGTACTTTTTGTGTATCTAATTCTCTCCATAGAATGTTAAGCCCCATAAGTACAGTAATTTTGTCTTTTTAAAAGGTGTTGCATCCCAATGTCTAATGTAATGTTTGTCATTTAGTAGGTACTCAATAAATATTTGCAGATTGAATGAACAGGAGTTAATTACACCTAGAGATAAACAGAATAATTGATCACTGTGAACTACAATCCCTTAAGCTGACACTTATTGATTCTTGCAAGTTACTCTTACAGAGAAATGCCAGAATAAGGTAAGAGTATCAAGAATCCAAACTTTTCACAATTAAAAGAGAAATGATATAAATTCAAGCAATAGCACTTTCAGTTTCTAAAAGATGAAATTTTAAAAGCAAAGTATTTTTTAAGCATACTCATAACTTTCAGAGGAGACAAAAGTTTTAAAAAGTAAGATCCCTCTGCTTGACCTAGCAAAGAGAGAGTAGGAAAAGCCAAGAATGTAAGTCAGGAGCTACACTCCCATCATGACACGTAAACCCTTTCCTCTTAAAATCTGGAAACACCAAGCCAAGCAAGGATCTGCAAAACATTACTCTTTCACTATAAACTACAACCTGCATTACCCATTTAATGTCCTTTGCTGAATACATAAAATAAGAACTGTTTGCAAGGCTATAGGGTATACTGTACCTCTGGGGATCTATTATGAGACCTCTATTAACAGCTCTTACAGACGCAAGCAATTTAGCTTTCAAATGTTATACAAAAACTAGACTGGCAGGACGCCTGGGTGGCTCAGTGGTTGAGCGTCTGCCTTTGGCTCAAGGCATGATCCCAGGGTCCTGTGTTGGGAGTCCCACATCGGGCTCCCTGCAGGGAGCCTGCTTCTTCCTCAGCCTATGTCTCTGCCTCTCTCTGTGTGTCTTTCATGAATAAATAAAATCTTAAAAAAAAAAAAAGACTGGTACATTATAAAATCATTTTTATACAAAATGATTTGTATTTGTCCAATTTCTAATCTTCCTTTAAGAAGTTAGACATTTATAGGAAATTACTAATGTCAGTATAATATCATTATTCTAATGCAAATCAACAAACATCATTAGATGAATAAAACACAGTAGAATAAAATTATGTGATAATATGACTTCTTATTCAAATTAAGTATATCAAAATTATTTTATTGCCTTCATTAATAAGCAGGTAGCTTTATTAATCTAAAGCTGATGAGAAAGAAGGAAAAAGCAAACAGCTTGTAAAACAATTTGCTGAATTTTTAAAGAGTAATAAAAACAGGATATATACCCATGTTGTTATAGTCTTTTTTAAACTAACACTGGTAAAACCTGTGTGGTACACCTACCCTAGCTGACACTCTCCTAAGAATTACAAATTCCCTGGTATTTTATCATCAATTCTCACTATTTACAGGATAAATAGAGACCAATGAAAATATATTACCAAAAAATCATTTAGGGATTTTTTTTGTTTGGTTGGTTAGCAGCTAATTAAGGTCAAACTTTCGAGAACTGGATTACTGAAAGATTTCCAATTTAGATTCCTGTGTGGTGGTATAGGTTAAGTCTCATTCATTTAACAAATATTTACTAGATACCTATATGCCAGGCAAATCTTTCTGTAAAGTACCAGTTATATATATAGTTCAGGCTTTGTGGGACACACAGGCAATTCTACAACTACTCAACTCTGCCTTTGTAGCATGAAAGCAACCAGAGAAAATACAAAAATGAATAAGCATGGCTTTGTTCCAATAAAATTTCATTTATAAACGCTGAAATTTAAATTTCATATAATTTTCTGGTGTAATGAAGCATTATTCTTTTGATTTTTTTTCCAACCATTTAAAAAGGTAAAAATCATTTTTAGCTTGTGGACCATTCAAAAACAGGCAGCAGTCCAGATTTGGCTTTCAGGCCATAGTTTGTAAATCCATTATGTAAACCATGAGGATACAGCAAAATTAGGGGATACAGAAAAATATCCTTCCCACATGGAGCCTCCATTCTAGCTAAGGGAGACAGACAATAGAAATAAAATATATTAGATCGCATATGACATAGAAGTATATATGATGGAGAAAAATGAAACAGGCCAAGAGATAGGGGTACTGGGCATGGACAGAGGGCCATAATGAAAAGACAAGAAAACTATGGGAGTAGTTACAATTTTATTTTTCCTTTCAAGTGTTTATTTTGACATAATTTCAGACTTGAAATATTAATATAGTATCTGGAACATATTAAGAACTCCTACAACTTTCAGTAATAACCAAAAAACAACCCAATTCAAAAATGGCCAAAGGACTTGAATAGACTTCAATTGACATTTCTTTGAAAAGAAGATAGACAAATGGTCAACAGGCACATGAAAAGATGCTCAACATCATTAATCATTAGAGAAATAAAAATCATAGCCACAGTGATATATCACCTCACATCTATGAGGATGGCCATAATCACAAAGACAAAAAAAGAGCAAGTGCTGGCAAGAACGTAGAGAAACTATACACTGCTATCGGTAATATATAATGGGTCAGCTGCCGTGGAAACAGTTTGATGAATCCACAAAAAGTTAAACATGCAGTTAGTATGACCTAACAATTTGGTACTCAAACAAATACTTGTACAGAATGTTCACAGCAATACTTTTCTCAACTGTGAAAAAGTAGAAATAACTTGGATTGTCTACCAATAGATGAAGGGATAAACAAATTGCGTCCTAAGCGTGAACAATGTTGAATAAAATATAAAAGGGAATGAAGTACTGATACATGCTATGATATGAAAGAACCTTAAAAACATTATGCTAAGTTAAAGAAGTCAAAACAAAAGATCACATATTGTATGATTTCATTTATATGAAATATCCAGTATAGGTAAACCCATAGAGACACAAAGCAGATTGGTGGTTACTGTGGGGCTAGGAGAAGAGGGAATGGAAAGCAACTGCTTAATGGTACAGGGTTCCCTTTGGAGGGAGAAAAATGTTTCCAGAACAAGACAGAAGGTGGTAGTGGTACAGTATTATGAATGTTTGAATGCCACTGAATTACTCTAAAATTAGTAATTTTGTGTTCTATGAATTTCACGTCAATTAAAAACCAAAAAAAAAGCAGACTCAAGACTAACAAACAGCACAATTCCATTTCAGATGTGGCTTTACCCTGGAGTGACTATAAGGGAGCATAAGTAGCCTCCTGGAGAGCTGCAAATGTTGTGTTTCCTCATCTGGGTGCAGGTTCCATGAGGATATGTTCACTCTAAAAAATTCAAGGAACTGTCCATTACAATAAATGTGTATATTTTTCTATGTGTATATTACACTTCATTAAAGTTTTGGAACTGGTACGCCTGGGTGGCTCAGCGGTTGAGCATCTGCCTTTGGCTCAGGACATGATCCCAGAGTCCCAGGATCGAGTCCCATGTCAGGCTCCCTGCATAGAGCCTACTTTTCCCTCTGCCTGTGTCTTTGCCTCTCTCTCTGTGTCTCTCATGAATAAAAAATTAAAAATAAATAAAAAATATAAAAAGTTTTGGAACTATAATGTAGTTTATACATTTTTTAAGATTATTTACTTAGAAGAGTCTGCTTCTCCCTCTGCTCCCCCACCCTCGCTTTCTCTCTCTTCCAAATAAATAAATAAAATATTTTCTAAAATCTTAAAAAATAAAGGCATCTATCAGCAACAGTATGGAAGAGGTGGAAAGCAAGAAAACACAAATGAACTGAGAGGCTACAAAAGCTAACCACTTTGGGAGCCAAGATTCAACTTTTATTGAAGAAAAATTTGTTGAATTGGAAAAAGATTAATCAAATGAGAGAATTACTGAAAAGGACATACAAAGCTTTCTGGGTAATCATCACAGATACAGCCACAAATATTATGTGCAAGTCAACAATTTTTCTAAGTATGTTTTCCATTAAATAGTAGTAGAATCAAGATAAGATAAATGATGTTAGAAGCTAAATATCCTTTAGGAAGTTACCAAGACAAAGTTCAGAAATCAGTGCAATATGCTTGTACTTACGGTCATTTCTAGTACATTCTTTGCCACAAACACTGAAAATAATATTTTACTCCTAAGACAAGAAGTAAATAAAGGAACAATTTAGTTCAAGTTTAGTTGGGTCATACAGTATTTTGATCTGCTTTAGCTCCAGCTCTAAACTCTTTGGAGTGAGAAACTTTGGTTCTGATTCAAACTGCTCCAATGGGAAATTTTTTGAAAACTCTTTAGTTTGAAGTTCATTTTCAAAATAGTAAGTTAATATTTCAATCCAATTCCAATTGCAAAAAATTAAATCAAAGCTCATTCCAGTTTTACTTACTTCTGATAGAAATCTCTGCTAAGCTATCAATTCATTTTCTTGGTCCTTCCCACAAGACAAAAGTTTGTGTATCTGCCCAAGCCTTCTTTTCAGCTTTACCTTGAGCTGAAATACAGTCTTTTTTTTTTTTAAGATTTTATTTATTTATTCATAGACACAGAGAGAGAGGCAGAGACACAGGCAGAGGAAGAGAAGCAGGCTCCATGCAGGGAGCTCGATGCGGGACTTGATCCTAGGTCTCCAGGATCACACCCCAGGCTGCAGGCGGCGCCAAACCGCTGCACCACCAGGGCTGCCCTGAAATAGTCTTAATTACAAAGCCTCCTATAGTTCAAAAGTGGCAGCTGTCACTTAGCCCTAGTAGACAGAAGCCCTGAGAGAATGCACGTTCCACGTGGCCAGGTCTCATTTTTTCAAGAGAAGTTAGAAATCCAGATTTTTTAGTCTCCTTTTAAATGTTGGCAACAAATTCTAATTTTTAATAACTAATCTACGGGCCAATCAACACATATCTGTGAACTGTCCCTTCTGCAACCATGGGCCCAACAATTAATAAGCTATCAAGCTTCTGATGTAAAATCTGAGCTTTGCTGTCTTCAGTGAAAACTGAATATACAATACAGATTTCAGGCAAAGGAGCTCTTTGACATAAATGCCAGTTCTGGGGAACCTGGGAGGTTCAGTGGTTGAGCGTCTGTCTGCCTTTGGCTCTGGCCCCAGGGTCCTGGGAAAGAGTCCTATATTGGGCTCCCCACAGGGTGCCTGCTTCTCCTCCTGCCTATGTTTCTGCCTCTGTGTGTCTCTCATGAATAAATATCTTTTTTTAAAAAAAAAATGTCAATTCAAACAAATCATTTCATTCTGATACTTAGTTGGATATTTAAAATATTGAATATTCTTCCTTCTTGCTACTTAAACAAGAAGTATAAATACAGAAGTAGGCCACTTAACCTGCACTGTAGTCTAATTACCATGTGTCAACACAATTTACTAAGAAGAGCCAGATTAGTGGTCAGAAATGCCACATATTTTCTGATTATAATGATTGGAATTTATAATACGTTTTTGCTTCTACAAATGAGTCAGTTAAGCTTTCTATCCAGAATCCACAAGAATGATGAATCATGGTATTTTTCTCAAGACTACCTTAGTCACTATTAGTCAACTTAATCTACAACTTTAATGGTGAACTGCCATTATCAAAATGATAAAACATGATACTCTCTTTGGGGCTAGTAGTTTGGAGCAGAAAAACAACAAACAAAACACACACTCTCATAAAACTTACACAGTTACATGGTGGGGGGAGCAGGGGGCAGTGGTGTCAATATTCAGATAATGCAAAAACTGACAAAGAGAATCAGTAAAATAATTAAAAGATAGTAAGAATCTGTCTATAAATTAGATACCAGATCCCACATAATTTATAAAAGTTGGCTCTCAAAAAAAAAAAAAAAAAGTTGGCTCTCATTTCAGCGTGAACTCTAGTGATTTCAAGATCAAGGCAGTAGGCACATGAAATCAAACAACTATTAAGTTCTTCAAAAATTATAGCATTCAGATGGACAATATTTACAAGAAGAAAAATTCTTGGAGAAATAATAACAAGGTAACCAACTCAGAAATCTGGTACCCTGCCTATGAAATCACAATTAGCTTTCCCAGGCTTTATCCTTCCCCTACCCACCCTCCCTAATTTGCCCATTCACCATTTGTCTGCACCTTTTTCAGGATATAGGGGATGGGTTTAAAAGCCATAAATCTATCAATTATACTGCCTTTTGTCCATTTATGGAAAAAAAAAACTCTATGAAAAGAAGATAAAAACTTTTTTTTTTTTTACTATTAGTTAATTTACCTGTGTTAACCTTGTTTTGAGTAATTGAAAAATGTGGACAATCATAGAGCTCTGCCACATGGAAATTACAAGACTATGGATTCATCCTAATGTTTGATACAATATTGACCTAAAAAGCAGAATTTTCACAACTGGGACTAATTAGAGGTCATGGTATCTGGTATCACAGGACTACAGAAAACAAGGTCAGAAAGAAGCTACATAGAACATTTGATTTAATATCCAGTAGGCAATCATTTGGGGAATATAAATAATAGTGAAAGGGAATAGAAGGGAGGGGAGAAGAAATGGGTAGGAAATATCAGAAAGGGAGACAGAACATTAAGACTCCTAACTCTGGGAAATGAACTAGGGGTGGTGGAAGGGGAGGAGGGCGGGGCGTGGGGGTGAATGGGGACGGGCACTGAGGGGGGCACTTGACAGGATGAGCACTGGGTGTTATTCTGTATGTTGGCAAATTGAACACCAATAAAAAATAAATTTATATTAAAAAAATATATATCCAGTAGGCAAGTAGTTGTTAACTCTTTAAAAGATCTCAAGGTGGGCAGCCTGGGTGGCTAAGCAGTTTAGCCCCTGCTTTCAGCCCAGGGTGTGATCCTGGAGACCCAGGATCAAGTCCCACATCAGGCTCCCTGCATAGAGCCTGCTTCTCCCTCTGCCTATGTCTCTGCCTTTCTCTCTCTCTCTCTCTCTCTCTCTCTCTCTCTCTCTCTCTCTTTCTCTGTGTGTGTGTGTTTTTCATGAATAAATAAAATCTCTAAAAAAAAAAAAAAAAAAATCTCCAGGCAAGTGATAGCCATTTGTTAAGAGCATGGTGTGTCAAAAAATACAGGAGACGTGCGCAGCTCCCAACATAGCACAGGGCAATTTACCATTATAAATACTCTTAATGTTTGTATATAGAAACCAGAAGGTATTTGCAAATTCATTTTCAGGTCACTAAAACCCAGAAAACCTATTTTCATCCATGTGTGGAAAAACAAAGGTATATGAGATGATTTCTGTAGTGACACTGCCTGTTCTTAGAATTATTCTGGAAAACAAGACCATGTGGGCACAAGACACACTTGACTGATATGCACTATTGTTTATTTTAGGTTTTTAGCCAATTGACATTACATTAATAAAGACTGTAAAGTTTAAGAATTAATGGACTCTAACCACTAAGTTCAGCAGCAGTTAGCCAGAAAACATTTTTACTGGGCCCAAATAAAGTATCTTTCATTCATTAATACAGAACCACAGGGCATACTTACACATCAGAGGCTCAATGATCTAAAAAAGAGTTCCTAGAGAAACAAAAAACTTTCCATTTTCATTCTGTAACTGCTCCTTAACAACAGAAAGTATTCTTTCTTTTTTTGGCATTCTCTATTCTCTCTACCTCAGGACATATTTACAGATGCACTGGCTGCTTTACAGACATACTAAAAGTTCTTGCTGTGGTTGATCAAAGTTGGAATGCCTGAGGAAATTACTCAACTTAGACAGCCCGGAATTATATCTAGCCAAATAGTTACACTGCTCTACTTTTAACATGTGTTAAAGTAATATTTTAGCTATCCTGGATGTAAGTTGAGAGAACATTTGTTTGCATCACACTCTATGAACATTTGAGTCAAATATGTTACATTAAATACCCAGTTTTAGTATCTGCGACAGTTCATTTCTTTTTAACTATTCAGTAACAAAAAAGACAACATATTTTATGTTGGAGGAAAAAAAAACCCTCACACACAACAGCACGTGTATTAGGAACTAAGACTTTTTATGATCATCATGAAACATCCAAACTCTTCTAGAAATGTCAGAATAAATGCAACAAATGTTGATACTTGTCATTAGAGCATTTGTTAATCTGGCATACAATATTCTGTCAAAAAAAATGGAAGTATACTTTTCTCTCTTACAAAAAATATTTTAATAAAAAGCACTGTACATCTATAATCATCTACTTTCTATTATTAATCAGCCTAATTTGCAAAAAAAAATAGAACATAAAAACAGAAAAACGACATCACAGCAGTTTATTTTCATGTGTTTTTTTTTTTATTGAAAGCCACAGAATTGCAGTACAAAGAGTTACTTGTCAAACACAACACAAATCTCTAAAATAAAATATTGGCTTCAATAGACTTGCACATCTGAAATAGTTTTAAACTTTGTTTTAGTTGGATTCTTTAAGATGTCCAGGAAGAGGTTAGCACACACAGTACCTGAAATTGTCCTTTCCACATGAGTTACAATAGAAGACAAATGTAGCTGTTTCTTTAGAGCTAAATTTGGCATCCACTTACACTTCCCTTTACACCTTTTAACCATGTTGACAGTAACATGGAAACATCACTCAAAAAGAACCTAACAGACCATGGAATCATAATAACTTAAATCATCCTTCTATCAAATGTGAAGTGAGAACATGATCAGAATTGGAGGGGAGAAAAGAGTAGTACTAATTTATAAGTAGTAACTTTTTAATACTTCTTTTTATTAAAAAGACTTCAACACACTAGAAAATGTTAACATCTGCACATACTCCAAGAAAAGAAAAGAAAAATAAGTTCTGCACCCTGGATTTTCTAAGAAGCCTAATAAGTGTTAACAGTGTTGATGGCCTATATTATAGTAGAAGTCTGTCATGAACTGCCAGGAAACGTGTGTACCATGCAGGAGGTTAGACCCTGAGTGAGAATGACGACCAGTAAAAACTCCCTGGCAGTGGAAATGACCAAAGAACTTTCATCAAATGGGATGCTAGAATTCAATTCTAAGTTGTCTGCTCTGCTACAATAAGATGTAATCCTGCATTATTCTAACATTTACATAAAGCCTACTACACACATAAGAACTAAAGAGAAACAGAGACGGACAGAGAGAATATGAACGAAAGAAAATTGAAGCTATATTTTGTTCTGTTTTAGAGCAGGAATTAGGATGTGAGCTTGATGAATTCCTAAAAATCATGTAACATAGTCTCTTCCTCATTCCTTTCCAGATTCTAAATAAAGGCCTGGATCTGGGAAAATGAGCAAAAACTTAAAATCAAAGGGCAGTCTTTCCAACTGACCTTCATGATACCAGCCTGTGACTTTGCTGAATACAGAAATAGCTTCTTAGCCCAGAAATTACAAAAAAGGAAAAAAAAAAAAAAAACAGTAGATGTTCGATTATAAAACTGATGCCCCAAATGCACACAAGCATACACACAGAAAATGATTCAATAACACAACACTACAAATCTAAGGGCCAATGAATCTAGTATCTCTACTAATACAGGACTCAATTCATAAACCTAAGCTGCTTCCACACAGCCAAAACACAAATTACCACCAATTCCACCCTACTACCAAGTGTAGCTTTTAGTAGCTCAAAACTGAATTTCAAAATGTAGTATGTTCTTGCAGAGTAACAATTCCAAGAACAAAATGAGGGTTCACATATAAAACTATATGTTCTTCAGGATCTGCTATGTATCGTCTTAGACCATATCTTCGAGATTCAGTCAAGATAAATACACCTCATAAGGTCCACAGAACTCCTCAAGAAATGGCTAGAAAAAAGTGAAAAGTGTTTCATGTTCCCATCAGTACAAAGTAAAATATAACAAGCTCTGTACTTCAGTGTTTTGACTTGATCAAAAACTAATACACAGTTTTGATGCAGTGTTAAATTAAATCAGAATGTAATAATTGGTGCAGTTTTCTTTTTATTCTAAAAAAAATTAGAGGAAAAAAAAATCACTGCTTTTGCATTAAGCAGGTACTTTGTGCTAGAAAGCACATTTAATGTCTAGGGTCCTAGAAAAAGAACAGATGTACCTACTGTGTAAACACAAACAGTAAGTTACAAGTTGCCCCTTAGTACTAAAGGCAAGAATCAGCATCAGTATTCCAAAGTGTTTTAAAAAGAGTGTAACTTACTTTTACTGTCCCAGGCTAACTGGGCTCGACATGTCTGGTGCTTCTTTGTCTGCACATGGCCACCCACAGCCTGTCTTCTAATTAAATCAATGCTCTAGCAGCAGAACAAGCAAACAAGTTGCCTCCCATCTGCGTACAGCTCCTCAGGACACATTTCCCTTGGTCAGAAGGTGGAAATTCTTGGGAGAGGTGATTTTCTCTGCCTCTTCACAAGAAGAACATGGATACTTGGCTGGATGCAACTCCATGAAGTGTAACTGTGTATGTACACCTCAAAAAATAAAACAAAAGAATGCAGAGAAACATAAAGACTCTATAAACAGCTGGAATACACAGAAATACTGAAGCACCCCTGGAAATAATGCTAAACGGACAAGCAAAATGGGGTCTTTGACTGAAATAATCAATGATACTAAGTTGGGGGGAAAAAAAGGAAAAAGAGCATCTAAAGACAAAACTCAAATTTCATGCAATGAAAACAGGTTAAGTACTACAAAGGATAAGAGGTAAAACTCCTTGCCTCAAATACATAAAAACAGATCCTCCCACATTATAGAGAATAAAAGATATTATCAATTGAAGAGAAAAAATGAGACTTTCAAGAGTGTTAGGTCTAAATTAGACTCATCAGTCATATTGCAGTTAATGGGCACTTGTATATATGTGAGTTAAATGCATCAAGCTGCCTTTCCAATGTGTTCAGCCCCTTGGGGGAGAGATAAAGAGGAGGAAGCAAGGAACCACTGAAAATACTCAGCTATCCGCTGTTTATGAAAAGATGATTTCTACAAAGCAGAAAATGTTCAGAAAAATGGAGATGTTCATTTATTTACATAATTTTCTAACTTCCCAAATAAAAGAAATGCCTATAAAACAAATGCCCCTCTTTTTCTGCAACAACAACAACAAAAAACAAACACTGAGGTAGGGTAGGGGGCGGGATGTGGTTAAGTGCCTACTCACAAAGAAACTCCACATCCAAACTCCACAACCAAACTTGTGAACAGGTTTGTTGAGAGAAAGTGGGTTTTATCAGCCCTTCCCAATGTTCCCTTCCATCCTAGACCTACCCATATGCCAGCAGCAATCCATATCATTTCCATGACCACTAAGCATTTTAAGGACTAGAAGGCCTTAGGTGCTCTCTCCCACTGTGGCACACAATTCCAGCCCAAGAAAAGAGAGTGTGGCCTAATCCTGTAGCTGCACAGAACCTGGACTAAGGCCCCAACAACAGACTAGTCAACAGTGATGATATTCTGAAGATCCCTGCTTTAAAGTATTGCATGGTGTTATGCCAGCTGGCTCTGGGTAAAAAAGAATGTAGAGACAGATAAATGTGTAGCAATATTATATATAATAATATAAATATATAATAATGCAAATACTTGTTTTCCCTCTCCTACCCCAAACTATCAGCCATCTATAAGAAGTTACTTCTTAAACAATTTTCTTAGAGTTTATAAGCGAGCATTACATTTGATTACAGAGAGACCCAAAGACAACAGACTGCTTTTAGCAGACAGACATAGAAACGTGTGCCCAATATAATCTGCTCTTTAAATGCTAAAGCATTTGGATAATAAACTAGTTTCAATCATGACTTACCATCTCTCCTGACCATAGGAAGCCTTAAAGGATGAATCAAATCAAGTCAACACAAGAACTGCAGCATCCACTTAGAATAATATAAACTCAACAAAACATTTTTAACAAAGAAGTCTGTGCAAGCTGCCTTTCACTATATGAAGTTTCCAAGCTATATCAACCACTATTTTAATGCACAGTATTCTACCTACCAAAATAACCAGTTTTCAAAATGAATTGGCCAAAATCTCTCAGAGCCTACACCAAGATATTCAAACTCTCAGCCAGATTCATCAGTTTTCTCATGCAAGACTACAAAAAAACTCTCAAAAGTCTGTCATTCAAATTCCCCCCAAGATTCCTTATTAGAAATTTAAAACCAGGCCTTAATAGATGTTTTTTAGAAAAAAAAAAATCAATGTGCCAAGGGAGCTTCAGTAAGTATTTTACAAGTAGCTTGTTTTCCATCAGACTCAGTGGCACACTTTCTACATTAACAGTTGCATCATGATTCATCCAGATCTATTGCCAATTTCCTCAAAGAAGAAATTCATATTAGAAGTTATACCGTGTGAAATGTGCAAAATTATGGTCTAGAGTTTACACTGCCACTATCTGAACCAAAACTATTCCAAAAGCAGCCATGAAAACAACTACCTTCCAGATGAACAACCCCAGATAGAAAGATCAAGATGTTTCATAACACCTCTTTTCCACTGAAGGAGATCAGAACGGTACTATCCAATGGATAAAAGCCATTTTCCCATCAGTTTATAAGGACAATCTCAAAAAAAGCTATAAATAGCTAAGTGAAACAATGAAACCAAATCAGTTTAACAAATTAAAATATGATCTATAAACTGTTTCCATTTCCCTCTTCACATTTTGAAGATAAACAAAATGCACTCTAGTGTCATAACATTTTCACTTCCACACTGCAGAACACACCTCAAATGGGGTGGGCACTTTCCCTCCCAAAACCCTGAGGAGAGAAACTGGTCAGTTCAACAGGCAGGAACTTATGCACTCACCTCCTTACTTATTTAAATGATAGAAACATCTCTCTAGTGTACAGAAGTGGTAGTCTTAGGATGACACCACTTGTCTGTTGTGGTAAACGAGGATAATGAAACTACACAAGGTAACTGGTTTCCAAAAAAAAGTTCAAAAATAATGTGTCTGGTGGCCTGTGTAAGTGTATATGTGTGTGTGTGTGTGTGTGTGTGTGTGTGTGTATATATATATATATATATACACACATATATAAATTTCTTTTTCTTTTACCTTGTCTCTTCCTCCTCTATGCCAAGGAGTTGAAATCAGTGTACTTTCAACTATTTAATAAGTGCAAATTCTCATATTTTTTTTTAAATACAAGGTCAGTTATTCCTTCTAGCCAGTAAGGACCATTAAACCATTTCAGTCATTTCAGCTCACATTCAGTAAAGCATTCAAGGAATTCTGCCTATGTTTAAAAAAAAAAAAGGTTTTCTTTTTTTATTCAAAAGAGTACATCCCAAAGTCACAAAAAAAAAAGGTATGATTTCAGCAATTAATACAAGAGTTAGCTTTACTTAATAAATTGATCAAAACTAAAGAAAAGTAGGTACTCCTAAATTAAACAACACATTATAAATCAGACTCTCTGATTTTCTCTTTTCAGTAAGCTGAAAAGACTTGATATGTTACTTATATTACAGAAAATATTCAGGCAGCCCGGGTGGCTCAGCAGTTTAGCGCTGCCTTCAGCCCAGGGCCTGATCCTGGAGACCCGGGATCGAGTCCCACGTCGGGATCCCTGCATGGAGCCTGCTTCTCCCTCTGCCTGTGTCTCTGCCTCTCTCTCTCTCTCATGAATAAATAAATAAAATATTTTTTAAAATACTTAAATCTGATTTTCTTATATTGTTTCGTTGACCCAAACTATTAAAATACTTCAACTGAACTCCTGAAAACTTCACCTTATTTAAAGGTAGTGAATCAAAGTGACTGAAACTGCAGAGGGCAGTATAAGCATGATTTCTAACATAATTCTTAAGATTTAGGAAAATTCTTGCAGTTAGCCTTAGCCTTTAAACTACTAACATATTTCAAAGGTTCCACATAAAAACGAATTCTTAAACAACTAATTGAAATTATTCTCCAAATTTAGTAATGGGGGTGAGAAGGGAGAAGTACACTAAACTCACTCAGGTCAGTATCTAATGCTCCCATTATCTGTACAACATAATCCAGTCAAAAATAATAGAACAAGTTTGTTTAAAAAAGAACTTAATATCCACACTCTTAAAAAACAGATGCCATCATTCAAAACTATAAACCTCACTTATTCATCAGTAACTTACTATTCCAGAATGTATTTTTAATCATTTTTAAGCATAAATGAGTAAACTCTTTAAAAGTATGATTGATTCATTGCTGGAGGAAAATGTAATAAAATATTCAACATGATATATGTACAACTTCAGAAAGTTAAATTTATTCTAAGATGAAAACAAAAGAAAAACTTATTTTTATTCAATTTTGTATTCATAATTGCCATTATAGTATACCTTCCAACCACTCATTAACCTTCTTTTACTTTCCCTGGCCCCACACTGACTCCATCCATGCACTCCCAATAATTTCAGGACATCCTCCTACACATAAAGGAGAGTAATTTGTAATTAACAACTGAATTAAGTTAGATGAAGCCTTCCTTATGTTTTGAGTAAAGGTAAGATCTGGTGGTAAGAACATCAATCTTCTTTCTTGTAGCACTTTTTTCCTTTCATCCACAATATATAAACTTTTCTTGATATTGTAAAAACATGTCATTGATATCACCATAAATATCCACCTTATATATATATCATTTCCAAGCACTTCATAACAGTAATAATTACTAACTTTTCAGGGATACTTACTATGTGCAACACAATGACCCAAGTGCTTGTCATATGTTACCTCAATCTTCAGAATTCTATAAAATAGGAATTATCCCCAAATTATAAATGGAAAAATTGAGTCAAGGAGAATCTGTGAGGTGCCCAGAGCAAAGGATTGATACAGCTGATATAAGATGTATCAGTCACAACACGAGGGGCCACATATCCCAAGTCAGATGTGTTAGAGACCAAAACTACAAGAGAACTTGTACCTATCATCTATATTCACTTTCCTTGACTACACTTGGACCCATGTGAAGGCATTAACAGGACAGATTAAAATCTACAAAAGTGTAGTTCCATAACTAAGCAGAGAAATATACAGAAAACACAGCCAGGCCTTCTGGTAAACTCCTGGGCAATTTTCATTGGAAAAAGCAAGGCCTGCTACGACTGGGAAGGTACTCTGAAATAAGAGCCTAAACAAAAGGGCCACAATTCAGTCAACTTGAGAAACCCACTCCATCCACCTCCCACCTCAACTCATCACTGTTTTATCTTCCTATCTTGTCTCCAAGCAATTGGTCTCAACCAGAAAACCATTTGTTCACTATAATCCTCTAAACAGACTGACACAAATCTATCTTCTTTAAGTTGGAGCAACAGTCAGTCTTCTGAAGGCTTCAATATCACCAGAACAAATTCATCCTCAATATTCCAGATTATGAGAACTGAGAGATCCTCACTATAGAGTATGAGTATAGGGACCTTGAGAGCCTCCCCACTGAATTCTCAATGTCTTCAGTTAATCAGAGACCAACTTAACAATCACACTGGACAAGACACACTTCACAGAGCACAGCTTCAGGATATAGATCTAATTGATAGATTTATGAGGAACTTCCACTTCTACTTTAGACACTTCTAGACAGCTGTAATTTTCTGTTTCCTACACAAGAGGACATGTATTACTTTGGGGAAATGGAGTTAACTTCAGGAATTTTCCTACTGAACATTATAGGAAAATTTAAGTATCCAAACACCAATAACTTTTGTATTCATGAATCTCACAAAAAGGGGTGGGTGGGTGGGATTTAGCCAACTTTTATGCTATTCAGAGAAGTCCTCAGTGAAAACAACCTAACAATATCACAGGCTTCTTCATATATTTGTTAGTACAGTTGGGAAACACTGGTCCTATAACTGATGGTTAACTAACTCAATACTTTCATGTTATTTAAGAATAATGAACATAAACTCACAAATATTTTAAATAAAACATAGAAAAAAGAAATACCTCGAGTTCCACTAGAGCTGCAGTCACTGCATCTGTCGCAAGAGCACCAGCCTGTAGCTTTTCAATTGCCTATGAAATCAAGGAGAGAGATTATTCATTGTAAAACCACAACTTCCCAAACATACCTACCCAGAAATTTTCCAAAGCCTTAAAGAAGTGTAGGAGACATTTAGAGTTAATAAAAATTGATCACTAGTTCCACTCCATACTTCAAGACATAACCTAGTTAGATTTAAAACAAGCAAGGCTTTATATTCAGGATAATTCATGATATAGTTCACTTTTTACACAAATTAAGACAATGAATAAAATCTGCCATTAAATGCAAAGTGCAGGCAATTTAGTAAATGAAAGGGCTTCACTCATCACACAGCAATTCAAAATAGCTATAGACATTATGTGATTCAGTTTGGTTTAAATATCCTGACAATTCAAAGGAGGGTGCTTGTTGTGATGAGCATGGGGTGTTGTATGTAAGTAATGAATTACTAAATTCTGCACCTGTGGGGATCCCTGGACTGCTCAGTGGTTTAGCACCTGCCTTGGGCCTAGGGCATGATGCTTGAGTCTGGGATCAAGTCCCACATCGGGCTCCCTACATGGAGCCTGCTTCTCCCTCTGCCTGTGTCTCTGCCTCTCTGCCTCTCTGCCTCTTTCTCTCTCTCTCTCTCTGTCTCTCTCTGTGTGTCTCATGAATAAATAAATAATATCTTTAATTAATTCTGCACCTGAAACTAATATTGCACAGTATGTTAAATGGAATCTAAATAAATATTTGGATAAAGAAAAAATATATAAATATCCTCATAATTCATATTTTATATACATAATTGAATCTCAGACTAAGCTAACAACATCTTCTCCCAGTTACTACTTTCCACGCCCCTCACTATAGAAAACAGAGACTGAAAAATATTTCAGAATCTTTAAATGGACACATACCTGTGACAAAAGCATTTTTGGTACTACAGTGGTTTCCTTTATCCCCAATTTCAGTTACTCCCAAGTAACTATGGTCCAGAAGTTGATGATCCTCTTTCTGACATAACATCAAGTTAATAATAGCCTAGCACTATGCCCCAATGCCTACATCATTCACTCACTTCATGCCATCAGTAGGCATTTTATCATTTCACATCATCACAAGAAGAAGGGGTGAGTGATGTACAGTATGGTATTTTCACAGAGAAAGAGACCACATTCACATAACTTTTGTACACACACACACAGTATTACTGTTTTATTATTAATTACCGTTGTTGTTTTTTTAAAGATTTTATTTATTTATTCATGAGAGACACACAGAGAGAGAGAGAGAGGCAGAGACACAAGCAGAGAGACAAGCAGGCTCCATGCAGGAAGCCCAACATGTGACCGGATCCCAGGTCTCCAGGATCACGCCCTGGGCCGAAGGCAGGCGCCAAATCACTGAGCCACCCAGGGATCCCCTAATTACTGTTGTTGATCTCTTACTGCTTATAAAGTAGTTTAGTTTATAAAGTAAACTTATAAAGTTTATAGTTTATAAAGTAAACTTTATCATAGATATGTATGTATACATAGGAAAAAACATAATACATATAGGGTTCGGTACTATAGGCAGTTTCAGCATCCACTGGGAGTCTTGGAACATATCCCCCATGGATGAGGGCAGACTACTGTATATTGTATACTGTGTGTATATGTATGTGTATATGTGTATATATATATATATATATATATTGAGATCAACAAATCATGTTCTTTTGTAATATAAACTATAAAACGTAAAGGCCCATAAAATCACCTTATGTCTGAAGGATAAAGGTATGGGAAAGAAGGTAAACTGATTTCTAAATGAACTATTAAAGCTTCAATTTAGTCAACAAAGAAAATGCTCAAAACCTAAGAGTTGTATTCCTCATTAAACTTTTAAGACGTTCATTCACTGTGTAGATTGAGGAGGCTGATTATAGATTCCAATTGTATTAGTATTCTAGGACTATAGTTATATAAAACTTATTTTTTTCAGACAATGTGAACATCTCACACTTTGGTTTTTAAAGATTTTATTTATTCATTCATGAGAGACAGAGAGAGAGAGAGAGAGGCAGAGACACAGGTAGAGGGAGAAGCAGGCTCCATGAAGGGAGCCCGACGTGGGACTCAATCCCGGGTCTCCAGGATCATGCCCTAGGCTGAAGGCAGCGCTAAACCGCTGAGCCACCCAGGCTGCCACATCTCACACTTTGAAAAAAAGATTAAAAATATGAAATAGTTTAGAGAACCTTTAGCTTTATCATAAATTTAAAAAAAAAAAAAAAAAAACAATAAAATCCCTATAACAAAATATTATTTATTTATGTGATTTCAGTCATAAGAAAAAGCTTGGATCGCTAATAAAGTATAATCTTTCTTTTAAATGGTATGTAAATATAAATGAAAAGAGCTGGAAGAGACCCATATTTACTTGATAATATAATATCCATTAACATTATATTTGCAAAAAATAATGGTAGCTTTGCCAAAAGGGTATATATAGTCAAGATCAAAATAAAAACAAACAATATTTCTTCTGAGTCCATTCCTGCCTCTACTTAACTATTCAACAATTTAGCAAAGCCTCAAAAACCAAAGAGAGAAAAAGTACAGCTAAGAACAAGGGTAAAACTAAGCTCAGGAATGACAATGAATTTGTTATGATACAAATTACATAATGAAAAACAGAAGGAAAAAGCACAGGGTAATCTCCCTAAGAAAAGCACCGATTTTAATTTTTTATTATTTATTTTCTTCTCTTTATAGAAAGACACACTAGCTGCCTTTGAACTATTTTCCCTACTCCTATGGAGCTCAATGCCTTTGCAAAGATTAAAAGATATATGATTATGTGCCCACAATTCCAAAAACACAGACTTTAATCTGGGAAAGGAAGAGAAAGATCTAAGCATCATTTGGAGAATAAAAAACACAAAACAAAACAGAGACCCCACAAATATGAGCAAAATAATTTCATGGTCCAAAGTAAAGACCATCTTATAAGTCAAATTTTAAAATTCTGAATTTCAAGGTAAAGCTGGTCAAAACTGAAATGTTTCCATCAGACACACTCTGCTCATACCTTCTGACAAGCTCGTTTGCATACATGTTTATATTCCTTGGCTTTGGATTCAGAATGATAGCCTGCACCTGTAGTGGAAAAAAAAAAACAACCAGTTGTTAGTAATCATTAAAATATCAGAAACTTTACATATATTATATAAATAGTTCATACAAATTGATACTCTCCTGATCACAATAAAACCACTGTCCTACATGTATGGAGTTTTCAAAATCTAATAGCCTCCTTCTCTACCATAAGCCTTTTTAACACCATGTCTTAGCTCCTTTTTCAAAGGTTATTTTCCTGCCAGAGTCACTAGAAATAGCTCATATTCCCAAACAGGCCCCATCAAGATCTCCAGTTTCGAAAATCTCTCTCCAAAGTCAAGAGTTTTTTGGTCTGGAGGTGATAACCCAGGAGGTGTCAGGGACAGAGTCCCTTCATGTTTCTTTTTGCTGACCCTTAGAAAGTCCCTGCCATTTGGTAAATTACTGTTCAGAATCCTGAATTCTTAAAAGTAACTTGAGAGTGCTCGCTTTGGCAGCACATATACTAAAAAGTAACTTCAGAAAACTAGGTAGTTTCTAAATAACATTTAAAGTTGAGGACTGTTACATCCCACCTCTCCACAACCACAAAATACCACCACTCCCATGCGCTAACACTTTTTTACATCCTCTCGCTGTTGGAATATAGCTCAGAGGGTTTCTGAAACCTCAGTGACAGCATATTCTAGCCCACCTATTGGAAATCCCAGTGGTCCCCATCTCTTAAACATCCAGCAACTTCCTCAAGAGAATGGCTCTGAAATTTGTTTCCCTAAAAAAATTAATACTTGCTTAGTTAGGGATTTGAGAATAATCTAAATAAGAAAGAAACCAGAACTAAGGCCCTTAAACTCTCTGGATGAATAGGCTTTTAAACAAAGTTCTTTAACAGAGCTCTGAATCACTCTCTCACCCATTCACCAAGGCCCCATAAGGGTCCAACAGAAGGAAGGCTAAGAACTGCATTTCTAAGCCTCAGGGCTTTTCACTTGGGACTACAGACTGTGTGACACAATCTTACTCCACCTTTCCTCAGACCACAGAAAGAACTAGCCCATGAATCTATCGATCAGGGACCCAAAAGGGCAAAAAAGATGCCAAAACAACAAGAATCCATAATCACCCAAATTCTAATCCTATTTCTCAGGAGAACCAATATTTAACAGGCCTCTCTTCTTCATGGTTCTCTAATATACCTGTCAACTTAGATGTCAGGGCCCAATCTTTCAGGAGTATTTATTTCCCAAATCATGGGACACTACTGCTATACATATGACTTTACTGTATGGATAACAGTTTTAATAGGATTTAACACTTAAATCCTTCTGTTTTGAATAAGTGAAAAGTCTCAGCATGGCCACTGTACATCTTTAATATCTGATTCACACTTGCTAAATTCTCTATTTAACAAAGGAAAAGTAGCCTCAGGATCTAAGCCACTAACATGCAAGAGGAGTCAGCTAAAATTTAATTACACTGTTTTGGTTGCACTGTGTTTATTTTTTCCTAATGCAAGTGATACTGAGATTTCATTTAACTAAAAATACGTTTCATCTTTTAATTTTTAAGGTAAAAAGTGTTCAGCTTTTTAATATTAGGTAAACAGTAGAGGTAATATAAGATCTAGGAAAAAATCAAGAATCTAAGATTCAAATGACTAAAATTTGGGCAAGAAAAAAAAATGGGGGGGTGAGGGATGCCTGGGTGGCTCAGTGGTTGAGCATCTGCCTTTGGCTCAGGGTGTGATCCTGGAGTTCTGGGATCAAGTCCCACATCGGGCTCCCTACATGGAGACTGCTTCTTCCTCTGCCTGTGTCTCTACCTCTCTACCTCTCTATGTCTCTCATGAATAAATAAAAAATCTTTAAAATAAAATAATAAATAAAATAAAATTAAATTAAATTAAATTAAATTAAATTAATAAAATAAAATAAAATTTGGGCAAGTCTCCTCTAGTAAAAAACTAAAATAGGGGATCCCTGGGTGGCTCAGCGGTTTAGCGCCTGCCTTTGGCCCAGGGTGCGGTCCTGGGGTCCCGGGATCGAGTGCCGCGTCGGGCTCCCAGCGTGGAGCCTGCTTCTCCCTCTGCCTGTGTCTCTGCCTCTCTCTCTCTCTCTCTCTCTGTCTATCATGAATAAATAAATAAAATCTTTAAAAAAAAAAGAAACTAAAATAAAAAAATAAGCTTTAAAGTCTCTACAATGACTGAGGAACTGAAATTTTGTCCAAATGTCCAAGATATATATTTCTGTATAATCAGTCTATCTGACCTTCTAATAACTTAGGAAAGGGTCACTTTAATCCACATAATTTCCTGTCATAACCCAGATTTCCTCCTACTACGGCTGGCCCCCAGCATCAACTACATCTAAGAGCCATTCCCATCTAGGCAATGTCTGAAAGAAGAGGGATACCACCATGACAGTCACAGAAATCAATGCACTCCAACTAATCAAAAGCTCTATGTTGTCACCTGTTACAAATTTCAAACCTTTCTTATACGTTTGTCACATACTCATTCTGAATAAAATAACTTACTGGGTACCATGACAGATGCACTATTAACATGGTATAGAAGGCAGGCAGTCTGGTCCCAAGTTTACTTTTAACTGCATTATTTCTAAAATGTACCTCATTTCTTTGTAAAATCTTTTGAAAGAAAAGCAAATTGAACCTAGGTTTTTTTCAATTCTCCTAGATTAGACTCTGTAAGCCTTCCCAAGTTATCTAGTCCAGATACAGCCAAAGGTTAATGACCAGGCAGGGCACCAATTTGACAAAAAGAACAATTCTACTCCTTACTGCATATCAAATTTAATCTTGATTCCATCCTGCTTGACTATCTAAGGAAAGTTAAAAGGAGATTCAGCCATTTCTTCTACCTTCATAGAAGTCATGAGTTTTAGATAAATGCAGGCAAATAAAAATGACTTTTAAAAAAGGCAGGGGCACCTGAGTGGCTCGGTGGTTGAGCATCTGCCTTTGGCTCAGGTCATGATCCTGGGGTCCTGGGATCGGGTCCCACTTCGGGCTCCCCACAGGGAGCCTGCTTCTCCCTCTGCCTATGTCTCTGCCTCTTTGTGTGTCTCTCATGAATAAATAAATAAACGAATAGACAGATAGATAGATAAATAAATCTTTTTTTAAAAAAAGCCTGCTGGGCAGACCTGAGCAGAGCTGTACTCCTCTGAAACCCAAACTCTTCAATGATCCGGGACCCAAGGGTTAAACATCACTGTGTCTGTCTTCCACGTCCTCTGAAGTAGAGATTACAGGGTGATCTGTTGCCAAAAGCACTACACTGGAACTAAAAGCCCACTTAATGGTATCTCACCCTGGCTCCAGTACAGACTAGCCGTGAGGTTGACACTGCTGACTCTCTCTTCCTCACTTATAACATTAAGAAGGCAATCCAGCTCCATTACCGTGTAATTCGACTCGAAAATGACCACAGTTGGGGCGCGTGAGTGGCTCAGTCAGTTAAGTGTCCAGCTATGGTCATGAGCTTGGAGTCGTCGGATCAAGCCCCTCATTGGGCTCCATGCACAGCATGGAGTCCACTTGAGATTCTATCTCTTCCTCTCCCTCCCCCTCTGCTTTTCCCACCCGCATGTGCTCTCTCTCAAAATAAATGAAATTTTTAAAAAATAAATAAAATAGCCATAGTCAATAAAATTTTTCAGCAGCATTATTTTTAAAAACACAAACCAGAATTTAAGAAATTATTTTTTCTGATTTTAACACTACTTAATTATACCTAATATAAGGGATAAAAGTAAAAAATGGGATAGGGCAGTGAAGATATAGGAAGAGCTGTCCTTATAACATCTTCCAAGTATGAAGTCCAAGAGACCTATATTGAAGTCAGTCTCTTTAGTTCCAACTCCTTTCTGGCAGTTTGCCTCTTCTAGATGTGAAATTCAATTCTCACGGTACTTCAAAGCAAGAAAAAAAATCAACATTATTTTCATCTTCTGACTGCCCACTTAGAGCTCACCTGCATGTACCAACACAAAGCCTCCTCGCTTCTCCTTATGGGACTGCTTTGTTTCCAACTCTTTGACTGTTATTTTAACAGCCGAAACCTGAGATGATCTGGAAGGCAGCCCTTCTCCAGAACTCATCCCCTTCTCCATGGTCATTCTCCGAGATTATCATCTTCTATTGGGAAAAGTGCATACTTCCATCCAAAAGTAACTGCAGGAGAGGAATTACCCTAAAGAAAAACAGGCAAAGATGGTATACATTTCTTTCACTAACACACACATAACTTATACAAATTTGTGCAAAGATAACTTTCCAAAAATCTAATTTTAAAGTCATTTAACTGGGTAATACAAAGAATATGAAAAGGTTAGAATTTAAATCTATGTCCACAGACAATACTTGCTTAAAATCATATAAATAAAAGAACTGTTGTAAAAAGACTTCATACTGAGTCCAAGGATATTTTATCTTTCATTGTATTTACATTGAAGAAAACCTTAATATAATTTAGAGATCACCTTCTACTCCCTTCAATCCAAATGCTAATAATCTCTGGGACACTCTAGAATCACAGGTGATGCTGGAAACACCACAAAACCTTGACATAAAGCCTAGATTGCAGCTTACTTTTTTCCCCAGCCTTATTGTTCTAGACTAACATATAACATTGTGTAAGTTTAAGGTGTACAAAACAGATTTGACACATACACATACTGTAAAATGATTACCACAAGAAGACACCTAGATTCACAGTTAGGTAAAATTTGTGCCTTATTCTAAACAGAAATAGGGAGGGGCATAAGTCTTTCTTTGCCAATATAATACATAAATAGTAACGTAAAAAATGACTTAGCTGCCTAAAAAAAGTAGTGTTTACCCTAGGTATGGTCTTCAGACCAGGGTTTGTTACCAGTCTGCAACAGATTATTATTTTGTTAATATATTAATTGGTTTATATATGCATTTTCAACAATGTGTACACTTTTTATGATTTTTCTATTTGCTTATAATTATATTTGATTTTATCTATTAAATATAATAAAATTCAGCTTTTATTTGATATCTTTCATTCGCAGTTCCATGTTTCAGTTTTGTTTGGGGTTTGTTTTTTTGGGTTTTGGCTTTGGTTCTTTTGCATTTTATATAAGAAACAGTCAACAGTCAATTGAAAAGTTCTTAAAGTTGGACCTTTATACCAGAGATGGCCTGAGAAGCACTGCCTTATGGCATTTTAACTTCTAATTCTTGGTTTAAAAAACTCCATTGAATCTTTTTTATATAACATTTCATCTAAAGGCTAAACAGTTTTAAATCAAAATATATATATGCTATTAAATATTAAAATGTTAACACATAAATACAGGAAGAAAGTTTGATTACAAAAGAGTGCTGGGCAGCCCCGGTGGCTTAGCAGTTTAGCGCCGCCTTCGGCCCAGGGTGTGATCCCAGAGACCCAGGATCAAGTCCCATGTCGGGCTCCCTGCACGGAGCCTGCTTCTCCCTCTGCCTGTGTCTCTGCCTCTCTCTCTCTCTGTATATCTCATGAATAAATAAATAAAATCTTTAAAAAAAAAAAGGGGGGGTGCTGATGTTGATTAAATAAAAGTGAATGAAAATGCCTGCATATGTTTTTATTTTGTGGTGGCAGCTGTTTAAGAATGGATCTTCTAATGACTTCACAAGGATCTGCCCCAGTTACCTTTATTTGACTTTGGTTGTTTGGTTATTTCTCTTTGGTTATTTGACTTTAACTACTATTTATTCATGCATCACTTGATGAAGCAGAATTTAAGTGATTAGCAATTCATCTTCCAGCCTATACATGCCATCATGTCTGACCCTGCTATGAAATGAGCTTGGGCCCACTAGTACTACAGACATAGGTTAAGTAAAAACTCAATCCTTGGAAAATTAAGTTTCAGTTCAAATGAAAACACATCTGGGGCACCTGGGTGACTCAGTGGTTGAGCATCTGTCTTTGGCTCAGGTCGTGATTCCAGGGTCCTGGGATTGACGCCTGCATCAGGCTCCCTGTGGGAAGCCTGCTTCTCTCTCTGCTGCCTCTGCCTCTCTCTGTGTCTCTCCCATGAATAAATAAATAAAATCTTTAAAAAAAAAAATGAAAACACATCCAGGCAATATGGGTTATTAAACTTAAAGCTACTCTGACTCACTGTTATCGGATAAATTTTTTAAGGGATGACTGGGTGGCTCAGCAGTTGAGTTTCTGCCTTTGGCTCAGGGCATGATCCCAGAGTCCCGGGATCAAGTCCCGCATGGGGTTTCTTGCATGGAGCCTGCTTCTCCCTCTGCCTGCATCTCTGCCTCTCTCTGTGTGTCTCTAATGAATAAATAATTAAAATCTTTAAAAAAGAAAAAAAGATACATTTTTTCATAAATAAACTGAAACATCTATATTTTATAATGAATAAGGTTGATGTAATAGGCATGTTAATGTATATGAGAGATTTTAAACACTGCTTCTTAGGCTTGTCTGAAAAAAAATAAAATGTGGAGGATAAATGTGCTATTTCTTGAGCAATGTACCATCCCTCAGAGACTATCTGAAATATATTTATTTAGTAAATCACGTCATCTCCATAAACTCCTCCAAAAATGTTGGCTCCCAAAGTTCCACGGGACTGGAAAAGAAACTTAAATAGGCTATGCAATGTACGACTCTGGCTTCCAACTCCCAATAGTTACCAGAATGTTTTGATTTCAATTAGAAATGAAGCAACTTCTTTTCCAACATCCGTTTCCATTTAACTCTAAACCCATTAAAGGTCTGGCCTAATAAATAAAGAGTTCCAACAAATGACTAAAAACGAGATGACAAAGGGTAAGCGGCAAATCCCAGTTAACAGAAAAGTCATATAATAGTTTAAACAGATCAAAAGATGCTAAACCTCACTCAAAAGAAAGATACAAAATAAAACTACACCCAAATGCCATTTTTTAGTGTGGGTTGACCTACATCAAAATATCACATTTTGAGGCTACTGAGAAACAGGAGTAATTATACACTGCTAGTAGTAGCATAAGATGACAAAACTCAACAAGGGCAATCTAGTAAAATCAATCAAAATTACAAATGCACACTGAAGGATTATTTGTAATAGTAAAGATATGAACCAACAATGTCTTGATTTAAGTAGTTAATTAAAAGCAGCCGTTGGAAAAAATGAGAATATTCCTGATATACAAATACATATTGACTAATCTTACAGGTATTTTTGGTAGTAAAAAAGGCACAGTATAGAAATACATGCAATTACCATATTTTGAGGAAGGGGAAGAAAAAATACAGCTAAATATATATGCAAAGTATAAATCTAGAAGAATATGCCCAAAAAATAGTATAATAGTAGTCACCCAAAGAAGATTTGAATGAGTGACAGACAAAAATAGGATGGAAATTTTATTGTTCATAGTTTATACCTTTCAATATTGAAAAAAAATAATACTCTCCCCCAAAACTTTTTTTATTCACTTATTTATTTATGGAAGCCTGAAGTGACTAGCTAAATCCAAGTTCCAATAAAGCAAGCCTATGATATCCCACTTAAAAACTTCTGTAAAAAAAAATAATAATTAATAATTAATAATGATAATAATATAAGAAAATAAATAAAATAATAAAATAAAATAAAATAAAATAAAATAAAATAAAATAAAATAAAATAAAAAAACTTCTGTAAGGGGCTACCCAAGTGGCTTAGCCTGTTAAGCATCTGCCTTCACTCATGATCCCAGGGTCCTGGAATCAAGCCCCAACTTGGGCTCCCTGTTCACCAGGTAGCCTGCCTCTCCCTCTCCTCTCCACTCACACTGTCTCTCACTATCTCGCTCTCTCTCTCTCTCTCTCCAATAAAATAAATAAATCTTAAAAAAAATTAAAATAAAAATAATTTTTAAAATACCACATGCTGACTGTTCTCAACACTCACCCCACCTAGGTCAGGAACAGACTAAAAACATGGCCAATCAACAATACTGACCTAAAAGTTTTTGTTTGTCTGTTGTTGTTTTTTCTGTTTTTGTTTTTCTGGATCTTGAACTTTTGAGGCCACATGAACTACAGGTAATCCAAATTAAAAAAAAAAAAAATCAATAGTATTTGATCTCTAGTTTAGACTAATGAGTAAAAAATAAGTCATTACTGTAGATTAACATCAAATATCCCTGGGATTATTTTTTATCACATCTGTACTCATTATTACAAATCATTATTTGAAATTGATGAAGTATACTTACATCAATATACTGATCTATAAGAAAAAACTCTAACATTCCAGCTAAGCTTTGAGGTGACATTCAACACACAAGGTTTCCAACAAAAGGAAATGTATAAGCATGTTACAGTTTTACACAACAGAAAACAATTGTATAGCTCATTTTTTATGCCTTTATTTCTGAGTAATATGCTTGAAAAGGGACATTTTATAATTTCCCACTAGTGATGATATTAAAATTCATTTAATTGTTTCTAAAAAAAAAAAAAAAAACACTAGCAACTTGTCCATCCTCTGCAATAGTTGCGTCAAAAATTAAACACACGGTTAGCATATAACCCAATAATTTCACTCATAGATATATACCCAAGAGAACTGAAAATATGTCCACACAAAAAACTGTACATAGATGTTTATAGCAGAATTATTCATAACAGTCAAAAAGTAATAACTCAAATGTCCATGAACTAAAAATGGTTAAACAAAATGTGGTACATTCATACAATGGAACATTAACTAGCCATAAAAAAAATAATAAGTACAGATATATACTATGGCATGAATTCTGAAAACAAGGGATCCCTGGGTGGCGCAGCAGTTTGGCGCCTGCCTTTGGCCCAGGGCGCGATCCTGGAGACCCGGGATCGAATCCCACATCGGGCTCCCGGTGCATGGAGCCTGCTTCTCCCTCTGCCTGTGTCTCTGCCTCTCTCTCTCTCTCTGTGACTATCATGAATAAATAAATAAAATCTTTAAAAAAAAAAAAAAAAAAAAAAAAAAATTCTGAAAACAATGAAAGAAGTCAAAGACAAAAGGCCACATAGTGTATGTTTCCGTTTATGTGCAATGTCCAGAGTAGGCAAATCTAAAGTAGATTAATTGTTGCCTTGGGCTGTGAAGCCAAAGGGGCATTGGAGAGTGACTGCTAATGGGGGCAAGCTTTCTTTTGGTGGCAATAAAAATGTCCTAAAATTGATTATGGTGATGGTTGTACAATCCTGAATATAATAAATACCTCTGAGTTGTACACTTTAAGTGGATAAATTATATGATAAATGAATCATATCTTAATAAAGTTGTTTCAGAACAAAACAAATTTCATGCTTCCCATAAATTGCATCTTTTCCAAGTTACCAAACCTAATGGCCTTTTCTTACTCTGTTGCTTGCAACGTTTGTTCTCTAGATCCTCTGTTCTTCTTGGCAAACATGCCAATCTACCATCCTAGCTCTTCATGACCCCGCTGACCCTTCCCAATTTTGTCCTCGTAAGACTCCCTGTTCACAGACCTATTCTCAAATGTCTCCTTCAGCAATTTCATCCACTGCCAACCTTTCAAAACAATCCTCTCTCAGTAAATCAAATTATTTGTAATTCTTTATCTTCTACTCTTGAGCTCTAGTCACAAGTCTCCTGGATAGCTCAACCTGAATCCTCTTCACTCTTAACCTCCCCAAAATAAACTCATCTTTCCATATCACTCTGTATTTTTCTTAATAGGACTGCTCTTTTTCTAATTCACCTTGAAGTCATCTTGGACTGCACCCACTTTCTAAATCCTGTACATTTCTCCCTCAAGCATTTAACTTCCTTTTCCCTACTTCTTGACCCTTGTTCAGCTCACATACCTCTGAGTATATATGTTACAAAAAGCAGCCTAACTTTTCTTCCCAAATCCAGACTATTGTAAAACAACTACAAAAAGACTGCCAAAATAAATTTCATAAAGGACAACTCCAATCAAAACGAACAGCATGCCAAAAGACATGAGCAGACAATATACAAAAGAGGAAATATAAACTAGATATCCAATATTAAGAAATGAATATTCAAATAAACAAAAATAGTCTTCCTAACAAGCACTGTACTGCCACCATAAACTGATGTAAATAACCATTTTGAAAAGGAATTTGTCAGCATCAAGAGCCTTAAAATGTATAATTTTGCATATACTATCTTTCCAGAGATACTTTATGTATGAACTAGTCTTTACAAACACAAGTAACAATAGTACCATGGATACCTCTAAGGAGAACTGGGAGAGTGAAGGGCAAAATGAAAAGGAAACTTGATTTTCTCCTAATAGCCTTCTGCATTTGATTTTTTTTTCACCAGGTACTATCTACTAAACATGCATTTAAGTTATCTCTGAGACTAAGATGAATGTAAATTAACCCAATTATCAAGATCAGAAGAGAAACTCAGAATAAAACATCATTTTTGCTCCAGGGACTTTCACGGCATTGATTTAAAGTCTAAATCTTGACTCTAGTTCTCTCAAAGACTTTTATTTTCCTCCTGCATGGTGATGACATTTTTTTTTTCTTTACACCATTTAGAAAACTACTACATGTCCTGTTGGCCTCTGGTGTTGGTTTTTCACTCTAGACTGACTTAGTCTCCTAGAAGCAGTCAAAAGAATAGTAAGTCAGAGAATCTATCCATCTTATAGCAAAAGACTTCTACAGAAATCCAGCCCTTAAGCTATAGAAACTGATGAATAAAGCATTCTGTCACTCTTAACATCATGACATTGAAGGTTTAATGCCTCATTCAATGAGCTCTAAAACACACTTCTTTCATCTTTGACCCAGTAATTTCACTTCTGAGAACACTTTCTACCAAAATAACTTCAAAAGGAGAAAGGGTTTTACGCCTGTTACGCTGTGTTTAACACAGGATAATTTAGAAAAACAAAAATCTGGGAGTGATCTAAATGTCCAACATAGAGAAATGGTTAAAAGAAATGATAACCTATATTATTTATGGTCAATTGGCTTTCAACAAGGGTGCCAACACCATTAAATAGGGAAAGGATAGGGGTGCCAGGGTGGCTCAGTGGGTTAAACATCCAACTCTTGATTTCGGCTCAGGTCATGAGCCCATGTAGGGCTGCATGCTGGGTGTGGAGCCTGCTTAAGATTCCCTCTTTCCCTCTCCCTCTGCTCCCCTTAAAAAGAACTTAAATAGAGAAAGGATAGTCTTTTCAAAAAAATGGTGCTCAAAAAATCAGAGAGGCATATGCAAAAGAATCAACTTGGATTCCTACTTATTCCTATCTACCTATTCCACATAGATCAAGAACTAAACGTAAGAGACAAAACTGTAAAACTCTTAGGAAAAGACATAGTGGTAAATCTTCATAATTTTGGATTTGGCCGTGGTTTTAGATATGACACTGTGCACAACCAATCAAAGAAAATATAGATAAATCAGAACTCACCAAAAGTTTAAATGTTTGTACTTCAAAAGGCACTATTCAAAAAAGTTAAACACACACACACACACACACACACACAAAATGAGAGAAAATGGAAAAAAAACACTGCAAATTGCATATCTGATAAGGGACTCAAACAACATCAAAGGTTTTTAAAATTCAATATAAAAATGAGCAAAGGAATTGGATTGACATTTCTCCAAAGATACACAAAGGGCTGAAAGATGCTCAACATTACTAGCCATCAGGGAAATAGAAATCAAAACTACAGTGAGGTACCATTTCATAACCAACAGCATAGCTATAATTCAAAAAACAGATCATTTAAGTGTTAAAAGGATATGGAGAAATCAGAATCCTCACATCCTGCTAGTACAGGCCACTTTCAAAATATCTGGCAGTTCCTTAAAAAGCTAAACAGAGGGGCCCCCAGGTGGTTCAGTTGGTTGATGGTCTGCCTTTGGCTCAAGTCATGATCCCGGGGTCCTGGGATCAAGCCCTGCATTGGGCTCCCTGCTCTACCTGCTTCTCCCTCTGCCTCAGTCCCTCCTCCCCTACTCATGCGCTCCCTCTCTCTCAAATAAATAGAATCTTAAAAAAAAAAAAAAAAAAAAAACGCTGAACAGTTACCATATGACCCAGCAATTCCACTCCCCCATATAATCCAAGAGAAATGAAAATATATATGCACACAAACACCTGTACATGGATGTTTGCAGAATTATTCATAATAGTCAAAAACAGAAAAGAAATGTCCATTAACTGATAATGGATAAACAAAATGTGGCATATTCATATAATGGAATATTATTCAGCCATAAAAAGGAATGAAGTACTGATACAAAATTCAACAGGGATGAGCCTTGGAAACATTATGCTAAATAAGAGAAGGCACACACAAAGGCCACATATTATATAATTCCATTTGTGTGAAATGTCCAGAATAGGAAAATCTACAGACACAGAAGTGGCTGCTAGGGACTGGGGTAGGGGGGAAGGAAGGATCAAATTAGTGGTTGCCAGGGACTGGGAGATCAAATGGGAAACGACTGTAGTGGGTAGTTTCTTTCGGAGATGATGAAAACGGTCTGGAATTAGATACATTTATGAATATAGTAAAAACTATTGAAAGTTACAATTTAAAAGCGTGGTTTTTTTATAGTATGTGAATTACATCTTTAAAAAAAAGATGGACCAGGCAGCCCTGGTGGTGCAGCCGATTGGCGCCGCCTGCGGCCGGGGGTGTGAACCTGGAGACCCGGGATCGAGTCCCGCATCCGGCTCCCTGCGTGGAGACGGCTTCTCGCTCTGCCTGTGTCTCTGCCTCTCTCTCTCTCTGTGTCTATGAATGAATGAATGAATGAATGAATAAATAAATAAATAAATAAAAAAGATCGACCTGTGCAATGGGTGGAATGTACAAAAAGTATACTTTTTGGTTACAATCGTATTTCTACACACACGCTATGCTCATAAATAGGTTAAGAATGTACTATAAAAAAAAATTAGGGATCAAAATGCTGGGTTGGTGAAACTATGGGTGACCTCTATTAATTATTCCTGCATTTTCCAGATATTCTTTAAAAAGCATGCGCTGCTTTTTATAAATGGTGCGGGTGGGGGGGCGTGAGCTTTACTTAAAACAAGCAAAAACGGAAATTATCAAACCCCCGAGTAGCTTAGTATTAAACGATCTCGGTCACATGGTCCAGAAAATACCTTTTATTTCCCCTCCCCTGCAGAGGCGAGTCAAGCTACTCCCTCCTCCCGGAAACACGGTGCCCTCTATTCCCAGGGCACGTCCAGCTCCTGTTTTCCACCCTCCTCTCCGGCCGCTCCCGCTCCATCTTCTCGGTCCTTTCCGCCTCCGCCTGCTAACGTCGGGGAGACTCTAACCAGGCCGCTCTAACACCACGCGGCCGCGGCGGCCCCGAGGCACGCAGGGCTAGGGCGCACCCCCTCGGTCTCCGCGAGCCTCCGCCGTGGAGAAGCCCGCGGCGCGCCACTGCACTGGGTGAGGGGCAGCGAGGACGGCCCGCGCACAGGCAGTCCCTTCCCGGGAGCAGGAGCCGCGGACGAGACGGCGGCCGGCACGGCGCCACGCGCGACCGAGGGGACGACGGTCGTCCCGGACCCGCTCCTTCAGCACCGCCCCAGGCAGTGGGCATCGTGTGCGCCGCCCCCTCCCGGCCCCGCGGAGGACGTCCCCGCGAGCGGACCGGCCTGGACAGACACAGCGCCGCAGCGGCGGCAGCGGCGCGGACAGCGTGAGAAAGAGGGACACTCACCCGCCTCAGCCCCGAGCCCTCACAGCACCGGAAGTAGTCACCCGCCCGTTGCCAGGGTGAGGAAGCGGGGGCTGACGTCAAGCTTTCCCATTGGGCGTGCGCGTAGCCACGTGGCCGGAAGCATACGCCCACGAGGGGCTCTGACTCCGCCCGCTGCTTGCGAGCGTTTCACCTGCCGGCAGAAGTTACGCGAGGACTTCACCTGGAGGCGCCCCCCTGAGCTGCGCAGGCGCCGTTGCCAGTCGCCGCTCGCCCAGGCTCTTAGTGATCCGGTCTCCGGGGACTCCGCGGATCCCAGTGGTGGGCAGACCCGCGATGTGATACAAAATGAAATTACAATAGCCCTGATTTATTGAGAGCTTAATTTTATTCAGAGCTTAATTTTATTCAGTCCCTGCAGCACCGCATGCAGTAGGGAAAACTAGAATTCTGCGCGGATTCCAGGTGGAAGGTGGGGCCAGATCTGCCCTGGGGAGCATGAAAGTGTGGGTGGTCTTTTACCATCTAGCGTCTAAAATCAAGACCCAGTAACAATGTAATCCCTTTAATGTTTCTTTGTAACTATTAACATGAGTCCTTTAACAAACAACAACAACAAAAAAAAAAAACACACCTTTAGACGTGTTTCAGAAAGGAGAGATTGAAAGAAGTAAAGTAGTAGCTCTAAGTATGGTCCCCAGACAAGAAGCTTAACATGACCTGGGCCCTTCCGCCCTTCCTAGAAGTACAATTATAAAAAGATGTTCCACCTCGCTGGGGGGGGGGGGGGGGGGGGGATTATTTTAATCGCGGATAAAAATAGCAGTCCTCTTCTATCTGATTATATAAAATGTTAAAACTGATACTATATCCTGTTGGTGAGGATTGAGAAAACAATCACTCTTGTTCATTGTTGGTGGAATAAAGATTTGCACAAATGGGGGGAGGGGGCAATTTGATGGTCACCTACCACAATTCTAAATGTATTTACCCTTTGACCCAGAAGATGCACTTTTAGAATCTACTTATAATATTTCCATATGTTCCACATGTGCACAACGATATATATATTTATTTATATTTATATTTATATTTATATATTCATGCAAAAAATGTTTATCAAATAATTTCTATGTGGTTGGCACTGCCCAAGGAGGTTTTTTTACAGCATAGCTCATGTAGGAGAAAAAAATGGAAACTTGAATTTCTATCAATATGGACTAGTTAAGCAATTGAGCATCTGCCTTTGGCTCAGGGCATAATCCTGAATTCCCAAGATCAAGTCCCTCATCGGGCTCCTTGCACAGAGCCTGCTTCTCCTCCCTCTGCCTGTGTCTCTGCCTCTCTGTGTCTCTCATGAATGAATAAATAAAATCTTTAAATATATATATATATGGACTAGTTAATATATTATAAAAATGCAAACTGATGATGCAACCATTTTTTAAGTACTCAGATGCAAAACTATCCAAGACATATGACTTTTTAAAAATCCAAAATAATATTTTACATCCCATTTTTATGCATATCTGTGTACTTACTTATTTTCTGTATATTTACATATACATACATAGTGTATGTGGAAGATGGTTAAAAGGTTATGTGTCAGAATATAAGTGAAGCTATTAATGGAAATAAGATTGGATTGAGTTAGGGGTGAAATCATTTTTATTTTATTTATATCAATAAGTACAGAACACTTAAAAATGCTGGATAAAACACAGCAAGTATCCTTGTGCTCAGCTAAAAGAAATTCCCAGAGACCAAAAATCAATGTCTCGAGAATCCAGAGTAGGATGCCAGTGCTGAAGCTCATCGCTACTGAAAGCATTTACATATAATAGAAGCCTAATAATGTTTGGGTTTTTAAGCCCATAAGATGAGAAACAAACATGCAAGCAACCTTTAGTAAGAACAGAAACAGGACACAGTGGGTTTTGATCTCATTGGCTTCTGGTTTTGAAGTCATCAGATAAAGAATATAAAGTAAATATTCCTCAAATGTTTTTAAAAATAAGGGATAGAAAAAAAAATAAGTGATGGAGTAGAAAATCAAGCAAAGATTAAGAAAATACCAAAAAATTTTCTGATAGAATTGAAAAAAATAAATAAAAGGTCTACAAGTACAAAATTGCTCATTAAAAAAAAAAAAAAAAAACAGTACATGGGTTAAACATTACTTAGACACAACTTGCAAAAACAAATTAAGCAAATTAGAAGGTGGATATGAAGAAATTACCCAGAATTAGAATCAGAGAGACAGAGATGGATGAGAATGTAATAGCTATAGAAGATACAATGGTAGGGATAGAACGTCTAAAATATATAACATTAGAATTCCAGGAACATTAAAAAAATGAAATGAACAAGGGAAAGACAGCATTTTAAAAGATAATAGATATGAATTTTCCAGAATTGATGAAAAACAAAAACTCTGGAAGAAATCCAAACCTAGACACATACTGAAATTTCAAAAGATCAAAGACAAAAATGTCTTAAAAGCAATCAGAGACAAAATGCCTACAAAGAAATGAAAGGAGATGTCTCAGTTTAACAAATGAAAATAGAAGATGGATTTTGTCAAGAGACAAAGGCTGAGTGGTCGGGGCCGCGTTGTGGACCTCGAGCAGCAGTTGGCTTCTCCATGTAGAACCCAGGAGTGGGAGATTCAGAATCAAATCCCTTCTCCCTCCCCCCTCCTGGTTACAAATCACTTGAAATATGTAAGTTAATGGAGCTTTGCTTTGAGTGAGATTTTTTTGATCTACAGCTACATTTTCAGCTTCATGAGGAACCTTACCATCAAAGACAATGGCCAGCAATGTTACCAACAAGACAGATCCTAGCTCCATGAACTCCCGTGTATTCATTGGGAATCTCAATACTCTTGTGGTCAAGAAATCTTATGTGGAGGCAATCTTCTCAAAATATGGCAAAATTGTGGGTTGCTCTGTTCATAAAGGCTTTGCCTTCATTCAGTATGTTAATGAGAGAAATGCCCAGGCTGCTGTGGCAGGAAAGGATGGCAGAATGATTGCTGGCCAGGTTTTAGATATTAATCTGGCTGCAGAGTCAAAAGTAAACCAAGGAAAAGCAGGTGTGAAACGATCTGTAGTGGAGATGTACAGGTCAGTACCAGAACACCCTTCTCCATCCCCTCTACTCAGCTCCTCTTTTGATTTGGACTATGACTTTCAACAAGATTATTATAACAGGATGTACAGTTTCCCAGCATGTGTTCCTCCTCCTCCTCCTCCAATTGCTTGTGCTGTGGTTCCCTCAAAATACCAGCGTGTATCAGGAAACACCTCAGGAAGGGACAAACGTGGTTTCAATTCTAAGAGTGGACAGCAAGGATCTTCTTCCAAGTAAGGAAAGTTGAAAGGAGATGACCTTCAGACCATTAAGAAGGAGTTGACCTAGATAAAACAAAAAGTGGATTCTTTACTGGAAAGCCTGGAAAAAAACTGAGAAAGAACGGAGCAAACAAGGAGTAGAGATGAAGAATGATAAGTCAGAAGAGGAGCAGAACAGCAGCTCCCTGAAGAAAGATGAGACTAATGTGAAGATGGAGTCTGAGGGGGGGGTGCAGATGACTCTGCTGAGGAGGGGGACCTACTGGATGGTGATGATAATGAAGATCGGGGGTATGACCAGCTGGAGTTGGTCAAGAATGATGAAAAAGAGGCTGAGGAAGGAGAGGATGACAGAGACATCGCCAATGGCGAGGATGACTCTTAAGCACGTAGTAGGGTTTAGAAATCTTGTCCCATTATTTCTTTACCTGGGCGCTTGTCTAAGATCAAAATTTTCACCAGATCCTCTCCCCTAGTATCTTCTTCAGCACATGCTCACTGTTCTCCCCATCCTTATCCTTCCCATGTTTATTAATTCATATTGCCCTGTGCCTAGTCCCATTTTCACTTCCTTTGATGCTCCTAGTACTTATGTTAAGTCTTACCCTGTAATTTTTGCTTTTATTTATTTTTTATTTATTTATGATAGTCACAGAGAGAGAGAGGCAGAGACATAGGCAGAAGGAGAAGCAGGCTCCATGCACCGGGAGCCCAACATGGGATTCGATCCCGGGTCTCCAGGATTGCGCCCTGGGGGGCCAAAGGCAGGCACCAACCCACTGCGCCACCCAGGGTTCCCTAATTTTTGCTTTTAATTTTGATACTTCTTTATGACTTAACAATAAAAGGGATGTGTGGTTTTTATCAACTGTCTCCAAAATAATCTCTTGTTATGCAGGGAGTACAGTTCTTTCCATTCATACATGAGCTCAGTAGTTGCTTCCCTAACTGCAAAGGCAATTGCATTAGTTGAGTAGCACCTGAGAGCAGCTTTGAGTTAGAGGTATGTGTGTTACACCCCACATAAGAATGCTATATAGGAAAAAAAAAAAAAAGAATGCTATGTAGGGCTGTTTAACACAAATGTAACAATGTATTTTTGTGAATGAGAGTTGGCAGATCAAATGCATCCTCTAGAAAAATAATTAGTCTAATAGTCTTAAGATTTGTTTTCTAAAGTTGATACTGTGGGTTATTTTTGTGAACAGCCTGATGTTTGGGACCCTTTTTTCTCAAATAAACAAGTCCTTATTAAACCAGGAAAAAAAAAAAAAAAAGAATGTAGAAGATGGGGATGCCTGGGTGGCTCAGCAGTTAAGGTCTGCCTTTGGCTCAGGGCATGATCCTGGGATCTAGGATCTGGGATTGAGTCCGGCATCAGGCTCCTTGCAGGGAACCTGCTTCTCCCTTGGCCTGTGTCTCTGCCTCTCTCTCTGTGTATCTCTCATGAATAAATAAATAAAAATCTTTAAAAAAAGAAAAGAAAAGAAAAGAAAAATAAATTAGAAGATGAAAATAGTATTTTTGAATTACTGAAAAGTATTTCCAAAGTACTGAAGAAATGTCAACCTAGAATTGTTTACCCAGCTAAACAAGCATTCAGGAACAAGAATATAATGAGAATATTTTCAGATAAGCCAAACTAAGAAAATTTAGCATGAACCAATGTATTCATAAAGGTACAATGCAGAAAGAAGAAGATAATTCCAGAAGAATTATTGAAGAAAAAAAAGATGTTGACTTTGGGGAGCCCAAGTTCTGAGCCTAAGATTCTCATAACAGGTTTATAGAGTTGTCTTTATCTCCACAGACTTGGACTCTAATCCTCTGAAATCTGTGCTATTTGCTTTTTATGGTTAAGTATTTGATGTATCACCAGTAACCACAAAATGTTCTATATTTGTAATAAATTATCTTACTGTTTTTGGTAAATGACAGTGCAGAAGATCATTTTTTCTGAAATCGCTGCACACAACATTGTCCACCTCACATGCTGCTTTGAATGATGAGACATTGATACTCCTCCCATCTAGAGATGTGTCTATGTTCCTACTCTTGAATCTGAGCCAGCTTGTGAGTAGGGTAGAAACCATGCCACGTGACTTCTGAGGAAGGTCACAAAAGCAATGCAGTTTCTTTGTGATTCTCTTTTGCAATGTTTGCTCTTAGATCCCAGCTATCATGTTCTGGGGAAGATCAAGCAGCCACATGGGAAAACCATGTATGGATGTTGTGACCAACAACTCCAGATAAGGTCCCAGCTGCAGCCAGCACCAACTGCCAGATGTGTAATTGAATGGGCCTTCAGAAGATTCCAGTCCTCAGCCATGGATTAGCTTCCAGCCTTTGAGTCTTCCCAGCATAGGCATCCTGAGCAGAAACAGGCCATCTCCACTTGCCCTTTCTAAATCTTATCATAATAATACAATAAAATGGCTTTCGTTTTATTTATTTATTTTTTTTATTTATGATAGTCACACAGAGAGAGGGGCGGGGGCAGAGACACAGACAGAGGGAGAAGCAGGCTCCATGCACTGGGAGCCCGACGTGGGATTCGATCCTGGGTCTCCAGGATCACGCCCCGGGCTAAAGGCAGGCGCCAAACTCCTGCGCCACCCAGGGATCCCTGGCTTTCGTTTTACATCACTATGTTCACACTACTAGTAGTACTTGATCACAGAGCCACAATTCACCAGCTCTTATACTAAGGGCATCATGCCATGGAGCTCAAGGAAAGCTGTTAGTGGCTGGGAATATCACCTCGTGGTTCTAGACATCTCCAGTGCCTCCAGTTTGCCTGTTTATCCTCACTAGCTAGTCATCTCTCCTCTCGCTCTTTCACACTCTCCCACTGTAGATAACCTGGCAGGTGTTTTTCTTTATTTTTCTACCAGTGACTTCTAGGGGTGGAAGGGAAAGCTTATTACATAATAATCATAAAAGTATGCATTTATTATATGGCAGAAGTAACTGGAACAGATTTTGTTACCCAGAAGTGGATAAATACCGTAACAAAATAACATAATAAAAGTAAAACATGTGGCAGTGGCTTTGAGAGTCTGTGAAGCAGCAAAGGTGAGAGGGGATCCTACAGGAGAATGTCTGAAATCTAAAAGGCCTTGAGGAGGCTTCAACAGAGGCACAGAAGAAACTAAGGAAGATGTCATTGAAAGCCAGAGAATAGGGTCCCTTATTACGTTGAAACAAAAAGTTCAGCCCAGGCTTTGGGGAGGAAATATAAACCATCTTCAGGGTGCCCTGCCTGAATTCCTGACCCACAGAATCTAGAAGCATAATAGATTGTTGTTCTTTTATGTCATTAAATGTGGAGTGGTTTTTTACACAGCAATGTTAAATGGAACAGTCAGAAATAGAAGAAAAGATGTTTAGATTTTTCAAATGCATAGATAAATTACTACGTCATACATCTGAAACTCATGCAACATTGTGTGTCAACTATACTCAAATAAAAATTATTAATAAATAAATAAATTTTAAAACTCAGAGATAGGCTCCCTTCCATTTCTTGGACAACACTGTTACCTGCAGTGTCCCCGGAATTTAGCTACAAGAGACAATCACTCCCAATCCTGTTCTGCACACCTTGATCTTGGGCACACAATCCAGGCACCAGTCTGGAGTCCTCTAGCAATTTAAGTGAAAGTAACAAAATTTTGTCTAACCTGTCTTCAGAGCCAGTTTTTCAAATTTCTGACCTGTTTCAGTGAAGTAGCTCTTGGGTCTTTTGAAATATTTAGGATGCACAGTTACCTAGTTAATCAATTCACATAAACTGTTAAATGTAAAAGAAAGGCCTCTACTAGTTAATCTCCTTCAAGAAAAATCTCCATCTCCCTGTTTCCCTTTCTTCTAAATCCAAACCAAAACTTAAAACTAACTGAGGGAAAAGGACATACATGGATGGCAGATGCTCATTGTCCAGGATGCTTTGTGTATAACTTTGTAACTCTTTAAAATAAGAGGACCAGTCAGGGTCTTTTTCTTCCCTATAATTTTTTTTAAAGATTAACTTATTTATTCACGAGAGACACAGAGAGAGAGAGAGAGAGAGAGAGAGGCAGAGACACAGGCAGAGGGAGAAGCAGGTTGCATGCAGGAAGCCTGATGTGGGACTCAACCCCGGGTCTCCAGGATCACTCCCGGGGCCGAAGGCAGGCGCTAAATCCCTGAGCCACCCAGGCATCCCTCCTCCCTATAATTTTAATATCCGCCTGTGCTATATTGTCTACTTCTGTGAATCCAATGCAATTCCAGCAAATTTAGAGCAAATTATTTGTTTGAAATTATTAACTTACTATTTTATATTGTTTAGAACTAATATCACGTCTTCCAGCTTTATAATCTTTACAAGGAAGAATGTGCCTAATAGTATTTGGAAGAGAAATGGGTTATTTAGCTTCTATTGCAATGTTTTCTCTTAAGTGTGAGGATGACTCTAAAGGAAAACAATTTACATATTAAGCTATAACTTTTTTAACTTATTATGGAAATGTTTAAAGATGTACAAAAGTAGCGAGGACATTGTCATGACATCCCTGTATCCTAATCACGAATTACTCTACAGTTATCTGGGTTTATTCTGGTTGCTCACATTTTGTTAGCAGATGCCTCTGGTGTCCCTACCACATCTCTTTGGCTCTGATTTCATCTCGAGCAGGTAGCTTCCACTTGGACTGTGAGCTTCCCTGGCTTTCTGGCCCCAGGCCATTTCCAAATGCATAGTAGCTTTCTCAGCCTTAATGCAATGAAATGATTCTAGGCAGTGTTTGGGTATTAACATTCCCCAGGGCAACCTTCAGCCAAAAACAGGTTTAAAGCCTCCACCTCTGTCCTTCAGCTCAATTATGAAAGCCATTGTTATAAACTCTGCAGAGTTCTCAGGGTACTGAGAGGCTGTAGGCAACCGTAGTTGCCTACAGCAGCAAATAATGAAGCATCTTTACACTAGCACTTCCTGCCAGCCACCCTTCCTTATGCTCCATGATCCTCACTTATGCTTCCTACAACCACTTCCCAAAAAACTTCCTGCACCTGAGTTCCCTTCTCAGGGTCTATATTCAGGGGAACCCAAATGAAGACGGCATCCTTCACCCAGTCATATCTTTTGACTATGGTCAAAGTCTAATATTCATTCCTATGAAGATCATTTTGCAGACAGGACAGACCTTTTTCCAGGCACTGGTCAATGTGGCTAAATGCTGTAGAGTAGTTAGGAGCAGCATAATTCTGCTTTTCTACAAAAATTAAGAGTAGCATTTTCTTATAATATTCCTGCTTAGTTAAAGAGAAGAAAGAAAGAAAGAAAGAAGAAAGAAAGAAAGAAAGAAAGAAAGAAAGAAAGAAAGAAAGAAAGAAAGAAAGAAAGAAAGGGCAAGAGGGAGGAAAGAAGCTTAAGGAAGGAAATGAATGACTTATTCTGACAGTTTTTACTACAGAATCAAATTTTGCTTTAGGAGCTGAATATAAATAACTTCATCCACCCCATCTGAATTCTGAGCTTTACTTCCAAATCCCAGATTAGAACCATTCTAAAGTCAGGAGAACTCTTAGGATGTGTTACCAAGTAAACTGGCTGTCAGCACCTGAGACCTGAGAACACACCCAGGCCCCCAGGGAAGCTGGACCCAAGGGTCAGAGGACAGCACTGTTGTAGCCTAGTGTCTGTAATGGAAAACAGATGCTCCCAGCTGTCACCTGCCATCAGCCTGTTCACTGACTGTTTTCAGCCATGGCTCCTTCTGGACCAATCCAGCTGTGTAAACACACTTTTATCCACAAGCTGTCTGTGCGGGCAGCCAATGGATCTGTCTTTTCTTTTCTGTTAGAAGAGCCTGCCTGTGTTGAATGCAAGGCTTAACTCATTAGAATAACAATTAAACAAAGGTAGTTTTTTTTTTTCTTTTCCTTTTCTTTGTAATTTTTAACCTCTATTTTCTTTGCTATCAGGATGCCTGGGTGGCATTAGCTGTTGGTTAGTCTACTGAAAGCTGAGGGGCAAAGGGAATATGTTTGAAATAAGAATGCTTTAAAGAAAGATGGAGAGGCAGTATGGGAGAACAGGATGCCTGAGTTCTAGACGTAGCCACATGTCTTTGGGAATACCACTTAACTTCTTTGGATCTCATTTTCCTTTATCTGTGAAATGAAGAGGATAGACTAGCTGATCTCTAAAGAACTTTCCCATTACTAATATTTCCAGTAATTTGTCATTTTCATGGTTTTTTAACACATTCTTTCGTTGAAGAAATACTTTCTGAGCATATACTAGGTAACTAGCAGTCTAATCAGCATTTTCAAAATATTAGTACTAGAAGATTTTTTTTTAGAGCCCAGGCTCAATAATAGGCATCTTCTTTTCTCTCTCCAAGTTCTCTTCTTTTTTCCCCTGGTAACAATGTTTCTTGGACTATGGAGACTGATTCCTACTCCCATTTTATATGGCTTTGCTGGGTGTTCCAGGCATAAGTCTGGAGCAGGTATGAACATGTAATTAAGGCATAGCTTATCACATACCATCCTGAGGCTATAAATATTGGCTCATGACTCATTCCAGGCCAATCAAAATTCTTCCCGGGAGTCTTATACTATGGATTTTTAGAAAGAGTGTCCTCTTTAAAAAAAAAAAAAAAAAATTTAGAGTAGTCTCCATATCCAGGGTGGGGCTCGAACTTGTGACCCCAAGATCAAGAGTCATATGTTCTACCGAGTCAGCTAGGTGCTCCCAAGAGAGAGAATCCTCTTTTACATGTAAGGTTACTAAGTTGGAAAGAGATGATATCTGTGGCCATTCCCTTTCTCTGTTCCATGGAAAAAGTCCAAATGGAGTTTGAAAAAAATATGTGTTGGGAAAAGCCAACACATAAAAAGAAGAGATGGGGAGAAATTTCAAATGGTCTAGTTTGAAAGCTTTTCCCTCCCAGGTATGTGTACTAACCTCTTTCTTAACTACTTTTAGATGGTTTTCTGTCACTTCCAACCAAAAGAGTCGTGACTGATACATAATCAAACGATTTCTTTTTTTTTTTAAGATTTTTATGTATTTATTAATGAAAGACATAGAGAGAGACAGATACATAAGCAGAGGAGAGAAGCAGGCTCCCCTTCAGGGAGTCCAATGTGGGACTTGATCCCAGGACCGTTTAACTGACTGAGCCACCCAGGTACCCCTGAAACTCATTTTAAAAAAGAGATAGGGGATCCCTGGGTGGCGCAGCGGTTTGGCGCCTGCCTTTGGCCCAGGGCGCGATCCTGGAGACCCGGGATCGAATCCCACGTAGGGCTCCTGGTGCGTGGAGCCTGCTTCTCCCTCTGCCTGTCTCTGCCACTCTCTCTCTCACTGTGTGCCTATCATAAATAAATAAAAATTAAAAAATTAAAAAAAATAAAAAAGAGATAGATTTTTGCCTGGATAGAGAAATGGCTAGATATATAATAAAGCAAGTACAGTTAAATGTATATGGTAGAATGTAAGTGGTAGTTATATAGGTACTTTTTTTATTTTTTAAGGTTTCTGTATGTTTGAAAATTTTCATCATACAAAGTTTTTTTTTTTTAAGATTTATTTATTTATTTATTTATTTATTTATGATAGAGAATGAGAGGCAGAGACACAGGAGGAGGGAGAAGCAGGCTCCATGCTGGGAGCCCGACATGGGACCGGATCCCAGAACTCCAGGATCCCGCCCTGTGCCAAAGGCAGGCGCCAAACCGCTGAGCCACCCAGGGATCCCCTCATCATACAAAGTTGGAAGAAACAGAAAAAAAAATAAGAGAATTGGTCTGGAAGTCAGATCTATGGTTTGGAATATCTATTGGTTTGAAAGTTGGAAGGTTCCAGCTCTGCTACCCACTTGTAGAGCTAACCTTGGACAAATCCCAGACACTGTGAGAATTACATTAAAAAGAAATTGTTTGGGGCACCTGGGTGGCTCAGTGGTTGCGTGTCTGCCTTCAGCTCAGGCCATGATCCCGGGGTCCTGGGATCAAGTACCACATCAGGCTCCCTGCTCAGTGGAGAGCCCACTTCTCCCTCTGCCTCTGCTCCTCCCACTGCTCACATGCTCACTTACTCTCTCTCAAATAAATAAATAAGATCTTTAAAAATAAGTAAATAAAATAAAATGAGTTTCAAACTAAATTGAAACCACTCTTCTTTGTCATGCTGTATCTCACCTTTATAGACATGATGGTATGTTAGATGGGGCTTGGATGGGCACACTGGCTGGTCCATATGCATGATGTACAAGGGCCCCTCATGGCACAGAATGGAACCAGGGATGAGAAAGGAAGGGAAGTAGATGTGAGTCAGAAGCCTCCATAAGTTAAGAGTGGTGAGCCTGGAGGAAATTCACAGCAAAAAAGTAAAAACATAAGTGGACAAAATAATTTTTGTTAGTGATGAGTGTTAGGAAGAATATAAGGCAGAGCAATATCATAGAGCATTCTTGTGTGTCAGGGAATACAATACCAGATCAGTCCTAGGAAAAGTTCATAGTAGATGTGACTTTGGGATTATATCTCAGTGAAAAAGGGAACCAAACATGCCAAAATATGAAATAACAAGTTTGGGGCAGAAGGAAGAGCAAGTAAAAAGACCCCAGAGAACCCTAGTAACATAAATAAGCATGGCACAGTACCCGCCGTTTCCTTTCCCCTTTTCCCCCCCTCCTCTGCCTACTCCTCCTTCTTCTTTTCATTCTTCTCTTCATCATCAACATCATCATCAATGTCCTCATTATGATTGGAAGTACATGTGATATATTTAATAATCAGTCATTGCTGTTTCTAGGTGAGTTGAATTATTACGTATTGTTTGTAATTATATTGGCCAAATGGTTATCTTCATAACTCTTCCAGTCACTTTCTAGACACAGATAAACAGCTCCAAGAGTAGCTTTGACACACAGCAGCCCATAAGCCTACAGAAACAAGCTGGCCCTAAACAGGAACATGTTGGTCTTTCACAATTTTGCTGGTCCAAAGAACAGGCTCAAATTCCATCCCAAACAACTCATGGTTTCTTATGCTGCTCTTTTAACACCATAATTGGCAGGCTGTTGGCCAAAAAAATTGTTAGTTTATCTTGTTTAAGTGGCTTAAATATGTGTTTTAGCATTAAAATGATCCAAAACCAACACTTTGCATTGCTTTCCAGTGCCTTTTTGCCCTGCCCTCACTGGAAACCAGATTAACCTCAAGCTTTATACATGAAATGTCTTAATCTTCTGAGGGACCATTTTACCCTCATTGGTTTCAGGATCATAAGGAGATGGGCCTCTTCAGCTTCTTTTATATTCAGTAATTTTTTCTTTAATTGTGGAGATATTTGTTCAAAAATGAGCCAAAGAACATATGCTTCAAGTTTTATTTTTAGAGTTTTTTAACCGTGCCATGATTAATGTCCAAAGCATCAATATTAAAACAAATTAATACCATAACCAATCAGAAAGACATTTGGATCTAGTATGTGGTCAACTGCATTTTTCTAATCCAATATTACAGAAATAGTACAAATAGTCTGAAATACCCTTAGAGACAACAAAATGGAATTTTTTAAAATGTAGATTTTATGTATACCATGGTCATTTAGAGCCAGATTTATCATTGGAAAAGTTTATTTCCTGGGAACAAAACTATATTTATTAAGGGCAATTCTCAAGTACAGGAGTGTCTCTCAAGAATTCTCAATATGTGAATATTTGCACATACAAATACAGATGCATTGTCACTTTGCAGTAATATTTCTACAACTGTAGGGCTGGAAGAAGCTATTGTGAATGCTGTCAGGGCTTACCTACATCCCCTTGAGGAGCCATTTCTGTGCCCCTCCCTTGTCTTCTGTGTTTTGCTTTTAACAGCCAGCAGTTGTGATTCTCCAGAAGCCAACCTTTGGGTTGTTGAAGACACTTTGCCCACTTACTGAGACCTGAAAGTGCCTGGGAGTTCACACTCCACTAGTGACTGGTACCAAAATATAAAGCCCATCTCCCATTCCTGGAAAAAGTAATTAACTTTGATGTATAATTTCAACTCTAGAGCCTCCCTGTGGGATCTAGCAGAAGCTGGGGCTCTGCTGAAGCAAAGTCACTTCTTTGCTTGGCTTCTTCCTTTCCCCATCCTATCTCCCCAACACTGGTACCTGTTTCTCTCTGAAGTCCCTCTTTAACATATGACTTGAACTGCAGGACCTGCTTCTGAAGAATCCCATGTAAGACCTGAGGAGAAGAAGTTCATCTATTCCAAAACACTCTTTCACCCAATCTATGAATCTGCAAATATTTGTTAAAGACCTACTAAGGTTTGGGTCCAGTTTAGTCATGGGGAGGTAGATCTCTAGGCAAGTGGAAATGATGGAGTCCTCTGACCCAGGACCTGAGTTATCTTCCATCAGAGCCAGGGGAGGTGTTATCAATGACAAGTGCATGAATTCTCTCCTGCATTCCAGTATTATTCATACATTATTAACCAACGCTCATGGAAACTAGGAGAGGCAGAAGCCAATGAAGATCAATTGGATAGTTATGTGAATCATCTATACCCAAGGAAGGTAACCCAATAGAAAAAAATATTCATAGATTTACCCAAGTCCAAAAGCATTCACTGAGCAACTGAGACATTATTTTTTGATTAGTAATATCATTTTCTTCAAATCTCTATGACTTATCTCTAAAGTTTGCAAATACATAACATGACAGGTAATAAATTATAGGAAATGCTCTTATTTGCCCCAAGAGATGCTAAACACTCCAATGAGGAGCTGCCAATAAAAGTACCTCTAATTTCATTGTACTTTTTAATCATCCATCCAATAAATAGTTACTATCAGCTATGGATACTTCCTACTTTCTAATTAGTCATGTAACTTTTTTTGCACAGCCCCTGGGTGTGAGAAACATGGATAAAGAGAAGCTGTTTGGGCTGGCCCTCCTCTTTTTTGTTTTCTAGAACCCATTTCTAAGCAAAAAAACCCCAAAAACTAGAGTGCTTCCAATTTAATCTGTGATAGGAAGAATAATGGCCCCCAAAAGATGTCTGTGTAGTAATCTCAGGAACCTGTGAGTATGTTATCATACAAGGTAAAATGGATCTGCACCTCCAGTTCAACATGGGGGTGGGAGGGGAGGTTTCAGGGTTTCCCCACAATAACAAATGCTCCAGACAAACAGCTGGCTGTCCTACCACTGAAACCAATTCTGACACTGTCTATCTGGAGATAGCATGAGATTCCATAGGTTAAGGGCTCAGTCCCATAAGACTGTCAATTGAAAGCCCAGATTGTTACCTATGCTTCTGGCCAACAGGCTAAAGATCAGAGTTTCCCACAACACCCTTCTCAGGTTTGGTTAATTTGCTAGAGCCACTCACAGAATTTAGAAAACATTTTACTTGTTAGTGTTCAAAGAAAATCACAGGCCTAAATTGCTGTCACTTAGACCAAGTCATCAAACTGGGGCTTAATACCTAATGGAAATACAGTTTCCATCCAGAAATTAAGTTTTAACCTGTCCTCCAGAAATTAAGTCTTAATCTGTCAATCAGAATTTTCTGATAAACACCAATGAGGTAATCTGTCACATGGGTCCTCTCCACCTAAGATAATCCACCTAATGAGACCCCCTGCCCTTCCACCTAAGGGAAGATGACCTTGCCTAGAGTAATCCTGTCTTTCTTCTGCCTATAACTTTCTTGCTCTGCCTGCTTTCCTACAAAAACCTTTCATTTTACACAACTTCTTGGAGCTCCCCTCTACTTTCTAGTTGGGATGCTGCCTGATTCATAAGTTGCTTACTAAAGCCAATTAGATCTTCAAATTTACTCAGTTGAATTTTTTTTCTTGTTTTTCAAAGATTTATTTATTTATTTGAGAGAGAATGTGAGAGTGTACGAGTGAGGGGGGTGCGGTAGGGGTAGGATGCAGAGGGAGAGGGAGAGAGTCTCAAGCAGACTGTGCTGAGCATGAAGCTGGACTTGATGACCAATCTCACGGCCCTGAGATCACGACCTGAGCTAGAACCAAGGGTTGTATGCTTAACAGTACCACCCAGGCACCTCTGAATTTTTTTTTTTTTTTAACATGAGATTGCCATTTTATTGTAAAAGGCTATAAGTCAGGAACAGTAATATAGAAGAGTGCATAGAGCAAAGTATGAGGAAAAGGCATGCAGCTTCCTGCCCTCTCCAGGCATACCACCCCTCCACACACCCACATGTTCACCAACCCCAGAAGCTCTCTGAACCAGTCTGTTAATAACAAAAATTCAACCAAGTAAAAAAAAAAAAAAAAAAATTAAAGATTTATTTATTTGTTCATGATAGACACAGACAGAGAGAGAAAGAGAGGCAGAGACACAGGCAGAGGGAGAAGCAGGCTCCTTGCCGAGAGCCCAATGTGGGACTCGATTCCGGGACTCGAGGATCGCGCCCTGGGCCAAAGGCAGGCGCTAAACCGCTGAGCCACCCAGGGATCCCCTCAACCAAGTAAAGTTTAAAGATTGAATTGGCTTTAATAATCAATTCATGAATCGGGCAGCATCCCATTTAGCAAGTAGAGGGGAGCTCCTAAGAGCTACAGAAAAGGAAAGGGATTTTAAAGGAGAGAGGGAATAAGCAAAAGGAAATTATTAGCAAAAAAATCTGTTGTTTTAGGCAAAGTTGTCTTTCTAAGGGGAACAGTAGGAGTCCATTGGTAAACTTCCTAGTTGTGACCAGGAAATTCCATGTTGGCTGGTTAAAGGTCACATTTTTAGGGCATTGAAACTGCAGTTATTTATTAAGTCTTGGTCTACTGACTTGGGGTCTTAACCTAAGTGACCCAACTTTGGGCTGTGATTTTCTTTTTCACAAGTCCTTTCTGGTTTTTATGGAGGCTTCCTTACATTGGCATGGCTGATTAAATCACTGGCCTTTGGTGATCATGATTGAAGCCTTCCCCTGGAGGTCAGAGGGTTGAACAGAATTCCATCTCTTTAAGCACCTTTTTGGTTTTGCTGGCAACCAGACCCCATCCTTAGGTGGGAGTCCCAAAAGTCACCTCATTAACATAACAAAAGACATTTTACTGCTTTCATCACTTAGGAAATTCCAAGGGTTTTAGAGCTCTGTGCCAGGTACAGGAGTCCCCTTTATCCATGAAGGACACATTCCAAGACCCCCAGTATCCACTGCCTGAAACCACAGATAGTACCGAACCTCATATACACCATGTTTTCTGCTATACAAACATATCTATAATAAAGTTTAATTTATAAATTAGGAACATTGGGGATCCCTGGGTGGCGCAGCGGTTTAGCGCCTGCCTTTGGCCCAGGGCGCGATCCTGGAGACCCGGGATCAAATCCCACATCGGGCTCCCAGTGCATGGAGCCTGCTTCTCCCTCTGCCTGTGTCTCTGCCTCTCTCTCTCTGTGACTATCATAAATAAATAAATAAAAATTAAAAAAAAATAAATTAGGAACATTAAGAGATTAAGTTATAGTACAATGGAACAATTATAACAATATATTACAAAAAAATATATATATATTACAATGAAAGTTACGTGAATACGGTCTCTCTCAAAATATCTTATTGTATTGAACTCACCCTTCTTGTGATGATGTGAGATGATAAAATGCCTAGAATGAAGTGAGGTGAAAGAGGTAAGCATTGTGATGTAGCGTTAGGCTACTAATGAACTTCTAAGCAGGAACGGTCAGTCTGCTCTCAGACTGAGGTTGACTGTGGGTAACAAAACCTCAGAAAGTGAAACCACAGATAAGGAGGGGACTACTGCATATATTTCTTATTAAAAACACAGTATTGCACAAGGCAAAATAAAAATAAGTTTATAGATGGAATTAAGGCTGCTAATCAGCTAATTTTAAAATAAAAAGATTATCCTAGCCCAGCTAGCACAATGTAATCAGAAGGATCCTTAAATTTGGAAGAAGGAATTAGAAGGATCAGTGTTAGTGGGATGCTCTGTGAGAAAGACCTGGATAACCTTTGCTAGCTTTGAGGATGAAGTGGGGCCATAAGCCAGAGTGCGAGCAGCCTCTGGGAGCTAGAAAGAGCAAGAAAACAGACTCTCCCCTAGAGCCTCCAGAATAGAACACAGCCCAACACCTTGCTTTTAGCCCAGTGAGATTGATTTCATACTACAGAATTGTAAGATTATAAATTTGTGTTATTACTAAATTTGTGGTGATTTGTTCCAGCAACAATAGCAAAGCAATATACCATCTGCTTTCCACGACTGGTTTCTGTCAAGTTTAATCCAGTTGGTAGTGAAATAAAATAGAGGCCAGGCAAAGGTGGGTTGAGGCAAGCTTTTAATGGAAACGCTCTCAGGCGAGGCTCTGCGGCCCTCAAGGGAGTGAGACTGGGGAAGTCACAGGCCAGGGAAGTGGCACCCAAAGGGAGTACGTGCAAGCCTTTTTTTTTTTTTTTTTTAAATTTACGATAGTCACAGAAAGAGAGAGAGAGAGAGGCAGAGACACAGGCAGAGGGAGAAGCAGGCTCCATGCACCGGGAGCCCGACGTGGGATTTGATCCCGGGTCTCCAGGATCGCGCCCTGGGCCAAAGGCAGGCGCTAAACTGCTGCGCCACCCAGGGATCCCCATGCAAGCTTTTTAAGGGGGGAGGGGGAAGGGTTGTGTCTGTATGGGGTAACAGGTATTAGGGCATATTACGGGTGGAGTGGGTATGGGGCAATAACGGCTTATGTCCTTATATGGGTTTGGCTAAGGTGCGGTTCAGGTTTCCTGCATAGGTCCTGTCTCCCTGAGGACGTGTCCTCGGCGGGCAAGTTCCGAGGCGAGGGCAACAAGAGGGAGGGTCCGCCGCGGGTCTGTCGGTGCCTGCCCAGCCCCTTGATCCCGCCGGCCCAAGGGTTTCCACGTTCATAGCTGCTTCTGAAGAGAATGCAAAACCTCTCCTGTGCCATAGCCATCATTCTTTTGTTCTTCACTAGTTTGACTCCCAAGACCTGTATTTGAAATGTCCTACCATTCTTTTTTGCTGTCACTGGGTCTTTTGTATTTTCCCCGCCCTTTGTCTACAGAACTCAACTGCAATTATGTTTCAAGCACCATCACTTTCTTCTGGCCTTGGTAAAAAACCAACACTGACAACAGTGAATATTTTCAAGCTTCGAAGTGTTAGCTTCCCTTGCAATTTACAGTTTGAGATGTCTGGCTTCCTTTTTTGCTTCCCCTTCCACCTTCATATTCTGTTTAATTTGAGATTTTGAAGATATGATGTGCAATGATGTTAGCAATAAAGAATGAAATCCAGATGGGTTATGACAACTGGAAGAAAATTTTCAACTCCTCTGGACAAGATACATTAAGATCAAAGACACAGAGTGATGACATCAGTATCACTAAGGCCCCAAATAACTCCACATGCATTTACTCACACACTCATTTATTCATTCAATTGAACGTTAACAAATATATTGAGTGCTGACCATATGTTGGAAACTGTTCTAAGAGCTGGGGATTCATCCATGACAAGGATCTCTGCCCTTGTAAAACTTATTTTCTGGTGCAGGGAGGCAGGCAATAGACTAAACCATTAAGTAATATATGGTGAAGATGGTAAACACAGTGAGAAAAAAAAAAAAAGAGCAAGACTTGTAAGATGGACTAGGAGTGCTGCAACTTAAGTTGGGTGGACAAAGTAAGCTTCACTTTAAAAAGTGACAATTGAGGAAAGACTGGAATAAGTTAAGGAGCCCAGCTATTTCACACAAAAGAAGCAACCAGTTCAATGGCCATGAGGTGGGAACAAGCCTGCAGGCTTCAAGGTAGCAAAGTCAGTGTAGCTGGAGCCGAAGCAAGGGGAGAGAGTTAGGAGATGGGTCAAGGAGGCAATTGATGGGGGAGGACTTTGAATGAAACAGGGAGCTGTGATGTGGACCCAATTATAAGATGTGGGTTTCTCTTCGCATATCAAGCAATTTTCTGACACCAGCTGAATGTCTTATAATTGAACTCAATTCTGACACTATCTTCCTGGAGATTGGGTCAGATACCACAGATTAAGGGCTAGTCCTACAAGACTACTTCCCTGCACCCACCACCAGTTTTGGACTGGAGTTCCAATGATCCCATCCTTGGGTTTGATTAGTATGTAACAGCAGCTAATAGAACTCAAAAAACATTGTACTTACTTATTAGATTATTATACAAGGGTATAACTCAGGAACAGCCAGATGGAATAGATACATAAGGCAAAGTATGTGAAAAGGGTACAGAATTTCCTTGTCCTCTACAAGCTTGGCACTCTCCCCATATCTCCACGTGTTCATTCACTGGGAAATTCTCTAAACTCTGTTTTCTTTTGTTTTATGGTGGCTTCATTACATAGACAATTGAACTCAATCACCAACCCTTCTCTCATTCTACGGAGATTGAGGAGATGGGATTAAAGATTCCAACCCTTTCATCACATTGTTGATTCCCTTGGTAGCTAGCTTCCAAATTTAGGTGCTTTCCAAAAGTTAATTCATTAACATAACAAAAGACATCAATATAGTTCCTATTACTAAGGAAATTCCCAGGGTTTTAGGAGCTCTGGGCTCGGAAAGGGATGAAGACCAAATATATATTTCTTATTATAAATCACAATATCACAGAAGCCATGTCATAGTTTGAAGACCAAGAGGGACATGATGGTAACATATTTTTTGAAAGTTTTATTTATTTAACTTATCTCTACACCTGACATGGGGCCCAAATTTACCACCCCAAGATCAAGGGTCACATGCTCCTCCATGTGCTCCTCCAGCTCCTCCAACAGAGCTGCCACGTGCCCCCAAACTTATCATATTTTAAGTGGGTTGTTCTAGTTGCTGACATTCTACTGTAGAGAAACAATGGAGAAAGAGAAGACACACCATTCATGAGACAACTTTAGTAATCTAGGTGAGAGATGATGGTGGCAAGGACCAGGGTGGTGACAATGGATGTTATAAGAAGTGGTCAGATTCTGGTTGCATTTCAGAAGTAGAGCCAACATGATTTTGTGTTTGATTGCTTGTATGTTATGTGAGAAGGAGAAAAATAAAAGATGACCCCAAGCTTTTTGGCCTTAAGAAGGATGGCATTTTCAATAGGTGAAATGCAGAAGTCTATAGATGGAAAACTTTGTAGAGTAGGGGGAAGATCAGAAGGTCAAGTTGGGGCATGTTAGCTCTGATATATCTAATAGATAGACAAATGGAGCTACCAGCTTGGCAGTGGGATATATGAGTATAAAGTTCATGGGACATCTCTGGGTTAGAAATATATATCTGAGAGGCATAAACATATAGTCCATGTTTAAAGTCATGAGAATAAGGATGAGATCACCTAAAGGAGTGGGTGTTGATAAAGAAGAGAAGTGGTCAAAAACTGAGCCCTGGCATTCAGCATTAAGACGCCAAGGATATGAAGAAGAATCCACAAAGAAGGCTCAGAAGGAGTTGTGGGATAAGAGGTGTTAAACAAAATTCAAATAGTAAATTTGAAGACCTAATTGACTTTATTAAGGGCTGCCTGGATGGCTCAGTCAGTTAAGTGTCTGACTCTTGATTTCAGCTCAGGTCATGATTTCAGAGATGTGAGATGAAGCCCCACCTGGCTCTGTGCTGAGCATGGAGCTTGCTTAAGATTCTCTCTCTCCTTTTCATTTGCCTCTCCCTTCAATAGTACTCTATCTCTCTCTTCTCTCTCTTTTTTTTTTTTTTCAGGGCTTTATTATTTTTTTTTTAAGATTTTATTTATTTATCCATGATAGTCACACAGAGAGAGAGAGAGGCAGAGACATAGGCAGAGGGAGAAGCAGGCTCCATGCACCGGGAGCCCGACGCGGGATTCGATCCCGGGTCTCCAGGATCACACCCTGGGCCAAAGGCAGGCGCCAAACCGCTGCACCACCCAGGGATCCCTATCTCTCTTTCTCTAAAAAATATAATAAAATAAATAACTGGCTTTGTTAAATGATTCATAATTAGGCAGCATCCCATCTAGCAAATAGGGGGGAGCTCCACTGAGCTAAACCAAAGAAAAGTTTTTAAAGGAAAAGAGAAATCATAGAAAAAAAGAGAAGAACGGAATTTATTAGTGAGGAATGTGTTGTTTAGGCAAGGTTGCCATCCGAAGGGGAAGGAAAGGGATCTATTAGTAAATTTTCATTATTGACCAGGAAATTCCATGTTGACTGGTTAAGGGTAATATAAAACTGCAGTTAGGTTAGGGATTAAGTTCTGGTTTAGTGACTTGGGGCCTGAACCTAAGGAATGCCATTTGGGATCTGTGGGTTTTTTGTTTCTTTTTGAGGGGGGAGGGGTGCTTTTCTCAAACAGAGGAAAACCAGTAGAGACCAGGGACCTGAAAGCCAAGTGAAGAAGTGTTCTTAGGAAGAGGGAGTGACCAAGTAAGACACAGACTGGTAATTGTCCATTAGGTACTAACATGGAAGTCGTTGGCTAGCCTTGACTGGAGAAATTTCTTGGAGTCCTCATGGCAAAGCATAATTTGAGTTGATTTAAACAGAGGAAAACACAGACAATTCTTTTGAAGAGTTTTGTGTATCAAGATTAAAATGAAGCAAAGAGCAAAACTATAGCAAGAGAAGTGAGATCAAGAGAATGTTTATTTTACAATGAGAAACATAATAGCATGAATACTTGTGGTGATGGGGATGATCAGATGGAGAAGGAGAAATTGATGATGTGGGAGCAGAGGGAAAAATTGTTGGAGCTATGTTCTTGAATTGGCCAAAGGAAACTACAGGGTAGTTGTTCCCAAGCTCTAGTGTGAATCAGAATCCCCTAGACGGCCTGCAAAAACCCAGATTCAATGGATCTGGGATGGAACCTGAAAATTTGCATTTCTAAGTTCTCTGGTAATGTTGATGCTGCTGCTTAGGGAAACCATACTCTGGGAACCACTGGTTTTTTGGGAAGGGGCTTGCTAATGCTAAATAGGAGTCCAGCCATTAATCTGCAGTAACAGATTCACTCATTAAAGTAATTATACAGGAGGGTTTATTTTGGAAAGATGCAGCCAAGAAGACCAAAACAGCTAACATAGCCAATCTCGCTGTCTTAGGCTATCGGACTTAACAAACCTGGCATTGCCTCTGAAGAGAAGTCACTCTGAATAAGTCTAAGTTTGCAGGCACACTACCTTCCTCTCTATACTAGCTGGGCCACTTTTCTGATGTTTAGCCAAGTAGAAACACTTGGTTCACATAATCACTCCGTTTACATGATTGGAATGGCTCCGAGGCCACTCCTGGCTGGGCTTCTGCAACATTCTTGGGAGTCCCAGGTGCATCACACCCTCAGCCTGCTCTTTCCAATGCATGTTCCATAACATTGCAAAAGAGCCTAACTAAATGTGATGGTGGTGTTTTGCTGGCCAACATTTGGAATTGTGATTAGCTGGAGGCCAAGCCAAAAACCTCAAGAAGCTTGAGTCTTGTATTTTCTTTCTTTCTTTCTTTCTTTCTTTCTTTCTTTCTTTCTTTCTTTCTTTCTTTCTTTCTTTCTTTTTTTTTTCTTATTGCAATGATCAAAGCTTGCCAGAAATGGCCACTAGCAATCAATCTTTCCATAACATTTTTTTTTTTTTTTTTTTTTTTTTTTTTTTGCTTTTTCTCATTGCAGAGATGGGTATAGCAACATATACTCAGAATGTAACAACAGCAATTTCCCTCTGAATAGCTGTTATGGGGTTAAAAACATTTTCATATTCAATTTATTATGTCCATTTTATCTATGAGGAAACTGAAGCTCCCAGGGAGTAAGTCAACAGTCCAGGTCTTTCAATTCTGAATTTCTTTTTACATACAGTACTGTGTAAGTATAGTGAATTGACTTACATATATTGTGAAATGATCATCACAGTGAAGCACTGGGAACAATAATGCAATGAACCCAAGGCCCTCCAGGGTATATAAAAGAAAGATCAAGGAAGTTAATAAGTGACACTTTGACTAAAGCAAGGAGGGGACCAGGTTGAAGATCAGCACTTGCCCTCAGAGGAATGATACAAATCATAATGTTTTTGTATGGTTACATCAAACCCTGGATGGGACCCACCAGTGGAGCTGGAGGTCCAGAAAGCCTCAATGGGAGGAATACTTTGAACACTTATCAGTTATTGCTTTTTTTTTTTTCTGTTCCCAACATCTTATTCCCTAGAATCATGCAAAATGAAACTGCAGATGATGGTGAAGAAGACTGAACATGGACCTGAGAAGTAGAGACAAAAAGAGAAGAGAAAGGAAGAAGGAGGAGAACACAGGGAAGAGAAGAAGAAATTATAGGGCATTTGCTGTCAGGCAATAGAAAAAAATGTAAAATCAGAAATGATCCTATTTAACATGGCCTACCTCTGAGGTAGAAACTCAAATAGATGGGATCCCTGGGTGGCGCAGCGGTTTGGCGCCTGCCTTTGGCCCAGGGCGCGATCCGGGAGACCCTGGATCGAATCCCATGTCGGGCTCCCGGTGCATGGAGCCTGCTTCTCCCTCTGCCTGTGTCTCTGCCTCTCTCTCTCTCTCTCTGTCTATCATAAAAAAAAAAAAAAAAAAGAAAAAGAAACTCAAATAGAGGCATCATGTACAGAACTTTAACATCTCCCATTGATGGTGGCATCCTGAGGGTGGCATCCCCTCCATCCCAGTCAATGCCTCATTCTAGAGCAGGAAGTCCTCCAAACAAGTTTCCAAATTCAGGCTTTTGATTGAATCGACTTCCCAGAATTGGGTACTGGCCTTCTTTCCCAATTTCAGAATATGAATCAGAATCATATTTAATGATCCTGAAAAATAAAACAAGATACTCCTTTTACTTGGAGAAAGAAATAAATATACTTGACGGTGATTTTCTGATGCATTTCAGAATAATCTTCATGTTAATTCAGTGGGAAACTAATTAGATTTCCTCTGAAAGAGAGAACATTATCTCCTACATTGCAAAAACAAAAACAAAAACAAAAAACCCCCCTCCAAGGTCAATTGATTCCAGGGCCAGGAGCTACTTACAAATGTTCCTGTCTTTTTTTTTTTTTTTTTTAAGATTATTTATTTATTAAAAAAAAAAGATTATTTATTTATTTGTTCACGAGAGACACACAGAGAGAGAGAGAGAGAGAGGCAGAGACATAGGCAGAAGGAGGAGAAGCAGGCTCCCTACAGAGAGCCCAACTCAGGGATCATGCCCTCAACCATTGAGCCACCCACGGGTCCCTGTTCCTGTTTTTGAAAAGAATTTGTCCTGACCTCACTTCTAAACGACTCTTTAGAGTCTAAAGGATACATAAAGCATATGTATCTTGGGGGCTTATTTCCCATTTGCTAATTAAAAGTTCCTTGTCAGCAGTATTTATCACTATTATTATTGGTGAGTGAATCATCCTCTTTTTCTACCAAATCTATTTTCCAGGCTCACCCATTCTAAGTGTTGGCTTACAACTTTCTCATAGGTGCCAAAACAACCCACTCAGATGAGTCTTCTCTGCATTTTCTCTGTCAAATCCTTTTGCTCTCTAATCTGAGACTGAAGTCTTAATTAAACAATTGCCTGCTTTCAAAATTTTCTGGATTGACATCTGTCTTACTCTCAAACCAAACTTTTTTTTTCTTTTTTTTTTTTTTTTTTTCATTCTCCAGGTAGAGACCCTTAACAAGGCATCATAAAAGAAATAGATTTGTCTTCAGCCTGGTGTCTTCCGGTCAGAACTGTGAATTCTGAGTCTTACAAATACATGGATTTCTAGGGCAGCTTTGTAACTCCATGCTCCCTCTTGTTCATGAAATATCACAGCAATGGAAACTCTAATCATTGCATTAATAAAGGGCCATTCCAAAGCTGTTATTTATTTTTTAACTTAAAAATTAAAAAGATTTTCATTTTGAAAAAATATTCATTTTGACATAATTTTCAACTTTCAAAAACAATGCAAAAATACTACAAAGATGCTTATATACTTCATCCAACTTCCCCAAATGTTGGCAACTTACGTAACCATAGATCAATTATCAAAATCAGAAAACTAACATTGATTCAATACTATTAACTAATCTACAGACTTTACTCAAGTTTTTCTGATTGTCCCACTAATCTCCTTTATCTCCTCCAAGATCTAACCCAAAGTCACATTTGTATTAGCTGTTATGCCTCTTTAGCCTCCTTTAGTTTGGAACAGTTACTCAACCTTTCTTCATCTTTCATGACCTTGACCCTTTGAAGAGTCACTTATTTGAGGCTTGTTATTTTGCAGAATGTTCCTCATATGGGAAATCTACTTTTCTCCTACCAAAATTCTGGAAGAGTATTGGGGTTTTACTCTTATTTCTACTACAGTTTAGGGACATCTTGAAAAATAAGGCCTCATGCAATTTACCTCATAAAAGCTTATATAGTTCAGTCTGAAATTTGGTCATCTTTTCCAAAAAAGCAATCAAGTTATGTGTAATCAGTTACAAACAACAGAAACGCAAACTCAAACCAGTTTGAGCCAGGGAGAATACTTCTTGCCATGGGCAACTAAGAAATCTAGAGGTGAGCTAAACTTCAGGAAAGAGCTGATCCAGTCCCCCCCCCCCCCCCACCCCAGAGTCTTTTAACCTAAACTCTCCTCACAACATTGGCTTTATCTCGGGGCTGGCTCTTTCTGTCACAAGGTGGCTACCAATAACAACTGGGGTGACATGATACCTCATTCATATTCAGAAAATCACTGAGCATTGTCTCTAACCCAGTCACCAGGGCTCAAATGGGGAATGTACTGAATCCCTTAAATCATCACAGCTCACCTCTGGAGCTAAGAACAGGACCATTGTCACCTAGTTCACTTGTGGAGTGCTTTTAGAAGAAATGGGTGCTATGTAGGCAATTAACTTATGTCTACCACAAACCAAAATCCTTGGTAGAAGTGCAGATGAGTGTGTGTGTTATGGGGGATAGGAGATTCGGTGCAGGTGTGTTCCAATGGACGCTTAGTCAATGCTAAGAGGGCTCAACCAGAATGTCAGAAAGAACACAGTCTATACAAAATCAGGAATGATAACTGAGAAGTGGCAGTTTTTATTGTTTTGGTTTAACATTTAAGATAGTTAAAAAAATTCTCCTGATTTCTTCTTTGACCCACTGCTTATTCAGTAATGTGTCATTTAGTCTCCACATTCTTGTGAATTTTCTAGTTTTATTCACATAATTAACTTCTAGTTTCATACTATTATGGTCAGAAGTGATACTTGATATGATCTCAATCCTCCAAAACAAAAAACATTATCTTTAGCCTCTATTTAGACCTATGCATTCACAAGGGTATTCTGCATAGCATTACTAATATGTGATAATGGCAGGGAACATTGGAAAAATGGGATCCTTGGGCAAACAAGTTTGAGAGATGTTACCTACATCAAACACACCTTGCACCTCAACTCACATCTTTTTGGCCCACTGTTTCACTCTAGCCTTTGCTACACCACCCTCACCAGGTACAGGTACCTCACCTAGGAAGTGCCATGCATCTCTGTCCTCTGTGCCAAGGCTTCCTCATCACTGCAGGCTGGGATGGCTGCAGGGAACCTGTTGAGAGCTTCTGATGCATGTGCAATCATAGACATGTGAAGGAGATGACACCGACAGGGAAACTTCGTCAACGGTGGGATGGAGCCAGTGAATAAAAGTGCCTTTTCCATCTCTCAGGTAGAAAACTCTGAGGTGCATTTAACACAGCTCATCAGTGGAACTCTGTATAGAGCCCCCATCAACCACAGTGGTCATCAACTCAATAGCGTACCTTTAGACAGGCTTTGTTTTCCTTCCTCTCTTCCATTCTTCTTCTTCCTCAAGATCACTTTTAAAAATTACTTGAACATAAACCCTCATCTTAGGTTCTCTCCCTTTTGGAGTAATCTACCATAAGACTCTAGATGAAACAACGTCACATGGGTTTTTCTAGTGCCTATCTTCTCTGAATCCATAATTTTTAATGGACAATGTAATAATCTAATATTATTTACAGTATGCAGCATTCTCTAAATTAATTGACATGGCAATACATTTTTCTTTCGTGAATACTTTGTGACACTAGTGTTCTATGGTCACATTTTGGGCAAGGCTAGCCTTAGCAAAAATCCTGGGTTTCACATGATGCAGTTTTGGTAGCTGTTTTCCAAGGTCCTCAGCGAACTCCTCCTGTTGTCTGTGCCTTGTGTTGGCCCACTCCTCATTCCCACATTAAATTTTGGCTTGCCCAGGACTGTGTCAGGCAATAGAACCAGCAGAAATAACACTGCAGGTGAGCTCTTTAAGAGGACTGGTAATTTCCATTTATTACTTCTTCTTCAAACACTTACCTATGGGTGCCTTGAGCTGGCATTTAAGAAGTCTGGCTACCTTGCTGAAGGGAACATGTGGAGGCGTCATATGAAAAGGAGAGGTCCCATGACCACATGGAAAGGGAAAGAGACTCCACTTCCCCAGCATCCCAGGTAAATCTCTGGATGACTGACTCCAGTCCCACTTGGGCGATAGTCCAAGCAAAGCAAGGGAAGAACTGCCCAGCTAAGGTCCATTAACCTATAGAACCATGAAGATAAAGTGTTTCTTGTTTTAAGCCACTAAATTGCAGAGTGGTTAGTTACAATGTAATAGATCCCAGAAACACTAGTAGACTAGAACTGGCAATCGTTTAACTTTAAGCTTCCCAAAGGAGCCCTAAAACAGGGAATTAGGCACCATTGTTTCAGTCTTTGGTTTTCTCACTTGGATGATTTCTTTCTTCTCTTAGTGTCACCTGTTAACTTACTCTGTGTGGTTTTTTTCTTTCAGAATTTTGTTACAAAGGTGTGGGTCTCCTGTTTTGAGTCCCAGATCTACCACTTAATCTTTCATGGTTTTTACCTCCCAGCATCCTCCTAAGCATCTAGGCATAGTTTTCTGAAGAATCAAACTTTTCCACTCTCTGTCAATGTGCTGGCCCTGCCCTGGCTCAATGGGGGAATTTAGGACACAGGCCTGGCCAATCAAAGGTTCCTTTCCCACTGGCTGCAGTGATTGACAATGATTCAAGGTAACCAAGATAAATCACAAAATTCTGCTTCAGTGACCAGAAAATAAACATTTTTCTCTTCCACTGGAATTGGGTTTGTGAGGATCTAAGAAACAAAATGGCAGAGTATATTGAACCTAATACATCCTGCACTGCAGGTTCCAGCCTGGTTTCTATATTAATGACCAGATGTGTGGATCCAGTGGATTACTTGACATTTCCATTTAAATGTTGAATAAGCATTGCAACTTAGCATATCCAAAGCAACTCTTGGCATCTACATATCCCAAATATGCTTTTCCCCTGATCTTCTCTGTTCCATAAATGGCTCCACCACTGACCCAATTTCTTATATTAGAAACCATAGAGTCATCCCTGACTTCTCTCTTTCTCTCACATCACACATCTGATCCATAAGGAAACCCTTTCTGCTCTATCCTCAAATAATTCCAAAATCCAGTCACTTCTCATTGCTTCCACTAGCCTGCTCCAATCTATTGATATTTCTTGCTTGGATTATTGCAATTAGTGTCTTGAAATTTATCTCTTCTAAGATGATACCTAGAGTTCATTCTCTACAAAACAGCCAGTGATCCTTTCAACTAAAGGTCTGACTGGATCACTCCAGCTGCTTGAACCTCCTTATTGTAATCTCATGGAAATCTCTTGTCTCACTCAGTAGTCTTTACCCTGTTTGACACTCTTCTGGGTCCAACTCCCAATTAACATTTGACCTCTCTCCACCCGCTCACCCCCTTGCTACCTTTGCTGCAGCCACACTAGCTACCACGTTGTTCCTTAAACATGCCAAGCAGATCCTATTGCAGAGCCTTTGGACCTCCAGCTCTCTGTTTGCCAAGTTCTTCCCTAGATAGCTGGTGATTTGCTCCCTCACCTCCTTCAAATATCACCCTATTACTGGGTATTCACTGATACTAAATATTTTATTAATTCTGTTAGGTATAGGGATCCCTGGGTGGCGCAGCGGTTTGGCGCCTGCCTTTGGCCCAGGGCGCGATCCTGGAGACCCGGGATCGAATCCCACATCAGGCTCCCCGGTGCATGGAGCCTGCTTCTCCCTCTGCCTGTGTCTCTGCCTCTCTCTCTCTGTGACTATCATGAATAAATAAATAAAATCTTAAAAAAAATTCTGTTAGGTATAATAATGGTATTGTAGATGATGCTGAAAATGCTCTCATTGGTCTTAATTACATATTATGGATAGAATGGGATGATGTTTTGATTTGGCTGCTATGTGTGAATGTGTGTGTGTGTGTGTGTGTGTGTGTGCATAGATAAAAGGGAAATAGGTAAAACATGATTAGAAAAATGTTGATAATGGGTGAAACTAAATGGGTGAAACTGGGTAATGGATCATTCTATTTTTTCTCCTTTTGTGTGTTTGAAATTTCCATACTAAAAATGTTTTAAATTACCTTATCATAGACTCTTTTTTTAAAAAAGATTTTATTTATTCATTTAAGAAGGAGAGAAAACAGGGAGAGAGGTAAAAGGAGAGGGAGAATCAGACTTCCTGGTGTGCAGGGAGCCCGATGCAGGGCTCCATCCCAGGACTCAGAGATCATGACCCAAGCTGAAGGCAGATGCTCAACTATCTGAGCCACCCAAGTACCCTGATAGACTCCTTTCTGACCACACTCTTACTCTTACCTTTTCCTGATTTAGTTATCTTCATAGTCCTTATCACTATCTGACATAATATACATTATTTATTTATTTGTTTATGCCCTCTACTTTTGGTAGAATGTAAGTTCTATGAATGTTTCCCATGAATGTGAGAATGTAAATTCCATGAATATTTATTGAACATAGCTGTGTGCTAGTCACTGTTCTAAATACAATGTTTTGTTCATCATACTCTGTGTGTCTTCAATGATTAACACATAACAGGTGTTAAATAAATATTTTTTAATTTAATGAAGACTATGCACAGAAAAGAATGACCAGATTATGGAGAAGAAATAAGATGCTAATGTTATAGTTTGAGTTCCTGGATCCAGCTGAACCTGAAGACCTACCTTAGGGCTTTGCAATTGCATGAGCCAATAAGCTCTCATTTTTGGGCCAGTTTGAACTCTTTTTTCAGGAAGAACTTTCAACCAAAAAACCTTGATACAATATATAATTAAATGTCTCTAAACTTCTTTCTCAAGCAAGAAAATGGGAAAAATATTACTATTTGCCCAGCCCCCTCATAGGCCTGTTAACATTTGTGAGGCCCAATTGAATTGCTATATATGGAAGCACATTGCTGACTTCGACATAGTTCTGCAATGTATGCTATTTTCACTCACAATCATGCAAATAATAGAATCTTTTCATTAAAAGGAAAGTTAGATTGGGAAACTGGATTACTTATGAGTTATCAGAAAAGTCATTCTGGCTGCCCAGAGTTTTCATCCAGTGACAGGAAACAACCCAGCTCCACTGAGTAAACTTAGCCGGATGAAAGAGAACCAAGAATAAAAGTGCTTTACAAGTAAAAAAAGAAAAGACAAAGAAGTGCAGGAGGGGCCAGTTAACAGATAACCATTCCCAGACCCCTTCCTTTTATGGAACAGGCCAAAAAACTCCAGTGTTTTGTTCAAGGTCAAATAGCTACTTTCAGTGGCAGAATCAGGACCAAAAACCCAAATCTCTTGGCTTCCAATCCCATACTCTTTCCAACACCACAAATGTACAATTTCATTCTTCTAAAGTTTTTCTCTTTGTTTTTCCTTCCTCTAAATTTTTGGAGATAAATCATAGTTTGGGGGAGTCAAATTTGAACCTCCATTTCAGTATATGACCTATGAAACAATTTGCAGATGAAAAAGGGAGACAAGGAGGAAGTCTCATTCCTGTATTCCAGAGTTTCCCTACCCAAGAAAATCTCAATGGCTGAAGCCATTGGTTGCCATCTCTGCTTTGAAGTCCTGGGACCTAGCTTTGCGCAGTGGCAGTATCGTAGCCAATGAGGTTTATCCGAGGCGCGATTATTGCTAATTGAAGTCCTGGGACCTTTATTCCAAAGTCTTTTGGCTCTGAGACCTTTAAATTACACTGGTCTTATATTAATTCCTAAAGGTCATTTCATAAACACTGAGCTAGTAATAAAAGAAGATCAACTTTCAAAGCAAAAGGAGAAAATATTCACAAACTGTGAAATGTGAGGAGTGTATCAATGAGCAGGATGTTGGGTAGAAGAGTGGAGAGATCCTGACAGGAGTGTTTGAAGGTCTGGGGTCCATTCCCACAGAGCCATTTCTAGGATAATGATAAACCTTTGGGAAACTGTGAAAGGAGTGACACAGGCTTTGTTACCTCTGTCTTCTGTTACTTTTCTGCAGCCACCACCATCATCTTGCTCTGTATTTTCATTCCTGTCTCTCCATCTCTTAACTTGTTTTCATATGGGAAAGAGATGTCAAGTTGGCAGTTGCACGCAGAGATCTGAATTTCAGAAGATATATTTTGAATTATTCATGCCTCAAGGATTGCCTTGGCTGCAGGAAGCAGAGTCATCCAAGACCACCTACTTTCAGAGGCTGCTCCCATGTAGTGACTAATCAATGCTGGAACTCAAAGGCCCAGCCATCTCAGCTTGACTCAGAACAACTCTGAAGACCCATTCTGGCTCCCGTGCTTCCCATGAATTGATGGAGCCTGTTAGCCTCCACACTGCAGCTGATCTTTTCCCTCCATCCACTCCTGCTTCCTACTTTTTTCTCCTACTTCCCTCAGGCATTGATTCTAAGAACACTCCCCAGCAAATATCCTGCAAACCAAATTCCATCTCAGAGTTCCTCCCAGGGAACCCAACCTGCGGGACACTCCCTCGTCTCATTCTTGTCACAGTTATCCTCCTGGGTTCCCTGTTTCCTGACGCCCTGATGGCACTTCCTCCCATTTTCCCAAGAACTAATTTGACAACTCATTCTGCTCAGGAGTTTCCTAGGACCCATTGCTCTAGCCAGTCTCTTTTAGACTCACCACCAACAAACACCCTCCAGTTACTTGCTGAGTCCTTCTAGCGTAGGCTCTATTTTGTGGATCCTGACATAGTGTCTTGGGAGAAGGAGAGGACCATATTGTCTGAGGTGGATAAAGAGAGAATGTATGGTAGAAGCATACTGAAACACCCACTGGGTCCACTGAAAGTGGGTAACCACAATCTAGGATAGAGGGTATGACACACCACTAATGGACAAGGCACCACTTAAAATCCTGTGAATGAGACTTTGAATTGCTAAGCCATTACTGAAATAGCAGAGAGGGCACTAGAGTTGTAAGATCTCAGATGAAACTTGGATAGGAAATAGGGATCCCTGGGTGGCACAGTGGTTTAGCGCCTGCCTTTGGCCCAGGGTGCGATCCTGGAGACCCGGGATCGAATCCCACATCAGGCTCCCGGTGCATGGAGCCTGCTCCTCCCTCTGCCTGTGTCTCTGCCTCTCTCTCTCTCTCTCCTCTCTCTCTCTCTCTGTGACTATCATAAATAAATAAAATTTTAAAAAAATAAAAGAAACTTGGATAGGAAATAAAACATATAAAAAATAGTGAAAGGGAATAAAGGGGAAAGGAGAGAAAATGAATGAAAATATCAGTGAGGGTAACAAAACATGAGAGACACCTAACTCTGGGAAACAAACAAGGGGTAGTGGAAAGGGAGGTGGGCAGGGGGTTGGGGTGACTGGGTGATGGGCACTGAGGGGGGCACTTGGCAGGATGAGCACTGGGTGTTATGCTATATGTTGGCAAATTGGACTCCAATTAAAAAAAAAAAGAAAAGAAAACATTTGTTTTGTTTTCAAAATTGGTTGCTTTTGACAGATTCATTCCAATTTCTGAGCTTGTCAAAGTCTCCCAACTTGTGGATGTATACACAACCTTCTTGTATTATTATTTACTTACTAATATTTAGTCATTTAAAATTACCTTATACTTTATCCATAGGCAGTTTACTTTCTCAATTGAGTAGTGTTGTTTATAAGGTGTCCTATCAACTACTGATTTGGTTTAGTTTCTGGAGATAAATATTTAATGAATAAATATACACAGAAGAGAATGGCCAGACTATGGTGCTAATGTCATGATTTGGGTTTCCAGATCCAGCTGAACCCCAAGACCTACCCCTGAGCTTAGAGTTATGTGAGTTAATACATTCTCTATTTTGCTTGTGCCAGTTTGACTTCAGTTTTCAATAAAAAAATTTGTGGTTAGAAAAACCCTGGAATACCATGTGAACTTGGGAAAGTCACTAAATGTCTCTAAACTTGTTTCCCAAGTAGCAAAATGGGAGACTCTGCCTGCCTCATAGGTAGCAGATACTATCATATTCCCTTGAGCATTTCTATCACCTAAATTCCAGCTATCAACATTTCAGACTCTTTGAAGGCCCCTTAGCTAGACTAGGCTCTGCCCCACTCTACAGGTGGTCAGGCAGGTCCCTGAGCAACCCTCAAGTAATAACTAGGATATGAATACTCCAGCTCCCTCAGGCCTCAGGGGGGCTCGCTCTAAAGGGATTGTTCTATGCTGTCTCCAAAAGTACTCTAGTAGAATTAAGCTTTAGCTGTCCATAGTACCTTTATCTATCAACCACCTTGCCCTTTATTGGGTTCTTTTCCTCCTCTCCCATCAGTTTTCTTGGGATCTCATCCCAAATGGATTATAAGCACCCAGATTGCTGTCTCAGAGTTTCTGGGGGAGAAAAATGTTTCTCAGTCAAAATGAAGAAAATTACACCTTTCCAATGTCTGGTAAACTCCAATCTCTCTGTATAATTTGCCTGTGTTCAGGACATTGCTGAATTTTCATTGGTTGAAGTGGTTTAACTCAAGCCATCAGTATATATGTCCCAGCATAAAAGATGTGATAACCACTCTGATGTTGAACCAGTGTTGTTAAGCTATTCATTTTATTTTATACACAGTTGTGTGTATTTTAAAGATAACTCTCCAAAAATGTCCTTTTCAGTAGATTCCACAGATAAAAGGATGAAGGGCCTCTAAACATGCTGCCTTGCTTTTAAAAACAGCCGAAAGCACGTGTGCATTTATAGAATCAATTTTATAAACAGCATTAGTGTGAATGAAGCTGGAATATATTCCCACATGACAACTGAGAGTTTCACAGAAATATGCTGGATGAAAAAGTATTTACTGTGGCTTAGACAGGCTCTCACACATGGGAGGACAAGAAATGAGACGCCTCTTAATAAGCCATCCACAGTCTACAAAACTCACTGCACCTAACACAGGAACGTGAGTGGCAACCAGAGCCTCAAAACAAAGAGTAATCACCATATGGTCCTAGCGTGGGAAGATCGCGGGGCCCTGCTGGTCTTATCAGTGACACCTGTTCTCCCAGCTGGGGCACATTACTGGTGGTGTCATCTTCAAAAGCAAAGGACAGCAAACACAATCCAAAGAAGAATCAGAAATGTGGGCAGATGGGGTTGATGGCTTGATTAGCAGGTCCCTCTACTTTGGGAGCTGGACTGGTGCCATCACATCCTGTTTCCTGTGCTGGTGGTCCCCGGCACTCAGCTTGGCAGTGACCCATCACTTGCAAAGTTGTTGCAGATGGCCAGGAACTTCCTCTCTCACCACAGTCTTCTCCCCCTCTCCCCATTCCACTACTCTTATCCAAAACCACAGCATCTAAGGTTCACTTAACCAGATGCCATTGCTTTATGGATGTCCTCAGACCTACTTGCTCCTCTACCCTACTTTCCACCATTATTTATAGAGTATCAGAGTTGCAGATATCCTTAAAATAAAATAATTATGTGAATATATATATACACATATATATGTATATAAACATATACACATACTAGGCAGGTAAGTAGATAATAGAGAAAATAAGTAAATACACTAAAACCTTTAAAATTTAGTTTATTTTTTATAGCTTTATTGATATATAATTGACATATAACATTGCCTAAGTTAAGGTGTACAATGTGTTGGTTTGATATACTTATATACCACAAAATGATTACACCATAGCATTAGCTAACACCTCCTAGCTAATACCTCCATCTCTTTACATAATTACCATTTCTTCTATGTGGTGCAAACACTTAGTATCTACTCTCTTAGCAACTTTCAAGTATGTAATACAAAATTATTAATTATAATCACTATGCAGTACATTATATTCCAAGAACTTAATGATCTTATAGCCAGAATTTTGTATTCCATGACCAACATCTCCCTATTTCTCCAACCACCAGCTCCTAGTAACTACCACTCTACTTTCTCCAGTAGAGATGCAATAAAATTTTAACAATTGGCAAATATGGGAGAAAGATCTATGGAAGTTATTTATAGTATTCTTTTTTTTTTTTTTTTAAATTTATGATAGTCACAGAGAGAGAGAGAGAGGCGCAGAGACACAGGCAGAGGGAGAAGCAGGCTCCATGCACCGGGAGCCTGACGTGGGATTCGATCCCGGGTCTCCAGGATCACGCCCTGGGCCAAAGGCAGGCGCCAAACCGCTGCACCACCCAGGGATCCCCTATTTATAGTATTCTTAAAACCTTACTCTAAGTCTGAAATTATTTCAAAATTTAAAATACAGAGGCAAACCAACCATAAAAGCACTATCATAATTATGATTACAATAATTAGTATTTTCTAATTATTAAAAACCTATTTTTGGAGGCACTTGGGTGGCTCAGTCGGTTAAGCATTTGCCTTTGGCTCAGGTCATGATCCCAGGGCCCTGGGATCAACCCCTGCATTGGGCTCTCTTGCTCATTCTCTCTCTCTCAAATAAATAAATAAATAAATAAATAAATAAATAAATAAATCTCATTAAAAACCCTATTTTTTAAAGGGCAGAACACTTAAAATCTTCTTTAAAAATTATTTTCCTTTACTCTTCATTTTTATTGAAGTGAGGTTCACACAGCATAAAACTAACCATTTTATTTTACTAATGATTTGATTTGTTTGAGAGAGAGAGGGAGCATGAGGAGGAGAAGGGCAGAAGGAGAGGGAGAAACTCCCTGCTGAACAGGGAGTCTGATGTGAGGCTTGATCCTAGGATCTTGAGATCATGACCTGAACTGAAGTCAGACACTTAACCAACTGAGCCACCCAGGCACCCCAAAACTAACCATTTTAAAATGAATAATTCAGTGGCATTTAATACCTTGACAATGTTGTGCAACCACTGCCTCTATCTAGTTCAAAGCATTTCATCACCCCAAAAAGAAACTCCATACCCATTAAGCAATTATTCCCAATCTTTTCCTTTTCCTGGCTTTTGGCAGTCTGTTCTCTGTCTTTATAAATTAGCCTATTGTGGATATTTCATGTAAATGAAATTAGTCAATATTTGTCTTTTTGTGTCCAGTTTACTTCATTTAGCATAATGTTTTTGAGGTTCATGTGTGTTATGGTATGTATTAGTGCTTCATTCTTTTTTATGGCTAAATAATATTCCATGTATTCATAAATGGCAATTTGTTTACCCATTCATCTACTGACAGATTTTGGCCTATTTCCATCTTTTGGCTATTGTGAGTAGTGATGTTCTGAACATGACTGTACATTTATCAGAATGCCTAAAACTTTGACAGCTGTCAATGTCTATTGGTGACTTAAAATATAATTTCATGCTTGAAGCACACCCAAGCTTAGACTTCTCAGATCCATGAGTAAATTCTCTCTTGTGCTTGAACTAGATTGGGTTGAGTTTCTGTCAACCTGACAAAATCTTTTTTTTTTTTTTTTAAGATTTTATTTATTTATTCATGAGAGACACGGAGAGAGAGAGAGAGGCAGACACAGGCAGAGGGAGAAGCAGGCTCCACGCAGGGAGCCAGATGTGGGATTCAATTCCGGGACTCTAGGGTCATGCTCTGGGCCAAAGGCAGACGTTCCTCTGCTGAGCCACCCAGGGATCCCAACTTAACAGAATCTTAACTGATACAAACCTTTATCTTTCACAATGCATGGGGAAAAACATCTGTTCATTAAGAATATCCTTTGAAAACAAAGCTGAATTAAATTTTCTTAAGTGCAAAGGTCTCCTGTCCCCAGAAAACTTGAATAGGAATCTGAAATATTTCTGAACAGGAACAATGAGCTCAACTAAGCACAGAACATTCCTGAACTGTGTCTGCCACCACAAGGGGATAATCATAATGCAATCTTGAACCAGAGGTTTTTGTGTGTGCCAGATTTAAAGAAATTCAAAGCACTTTATTTGTGAAAGAATTATGATCTTAAAAACCAGATCATTCCTAAATCAATGGGTAATCATTTTTAGCAACTTGTCTGAAGTCCCTAAATATAAATGCTGCTCTTTTTATTTCTTCTTTTACCATTTGCTTCCTGCCACTCATCTTTCATCTCTTGTGGTCATAGGAATTTCAGCATTTTCTTTTCAAAAGGCTTTTAGGAATTGCCTTTGGTTTACTTGACGAAATCATGCACCATATACACTTCTTAAAAGGACATCATTTCATCTGATTTTTGTTGAAGAAAAATCAGGCAATTGGAGAATTTATCTGCTTACAACCTATCTTCCACTTAAAAAAACCTGTCATCACCTTCACTTCGTTTTGCTCTCAAGGTCCTTGCCTCAGCCAATTTATTAGGATACAAATTTGGTCTGAGTTCTGTCCAGCTTCCCTCCATGTAACTGCTATGGGTGGATCAATGGTGGGATTTGTATCTCCTTCTGCCTCTTGAATCTGCCATTGTCTTATTTTTCTCTCAGGGCTACTGAGGATTGAGTCAATCAAATCCTTGATTTCCAGAAATGTAATGTTGGTGCAAGACATTCTAATTCAATCTGGCCTGTTCACTTGAATTGATATGAATCTAGGAACAATGGGTAATTTTGGAGAACTATATTTGGCTATATGGTCAGTAAATATGGCCCGGAGAGTAAAAGGAAAGAGGAAGGGAAAGAAGAGAACAAAAATCAGGGGGAGGAGCAGGGAGAGAGGAGACAAGAGAGGGAGAGAAAGAGAAAGAGAAAGATGAGGAAAGATGGGATGAGGGGGCAGGTGGGAATGGAGAAAGAGAGGAGATTTTCTTGGTTTTTATTACTGAAAAGACAAAGGAATTTCATTTCAAGTGATACTTGATCAAGTGGGCCAATGATATCCCCAAGGGTCTGGCTTTTTTCATCCCTTCTTTATGATGAGGTCAAAATGGTTGCCACAGCCTTCAAAATTATTTGCTTTCTTTCATCCAAAAGAAAAGAGATCCAAAATTCCCACTGAAGTCCCATGACTCAAGCTAATTAGACTGACATAAGTCTCATGTCCATCTCTACATCAATCACTGTGGTGGGAGGGAGCCTGGGGAAGAGGAGTAGGAATTGAGATGGCCTAAGTCGATTGGATGAGTATAGGTCAAATGTCCCATCCCTAGAGTAGAGCTGGAGTCACAGCTCCCAGATCCATACAGATTCCCACTGAGAAACCTGGAAACGTTGGCAAGTAGGCAGGAGGGAAGTGCATGCTCGGAAGAGAGCCAGTGAATGTTCATCATGTTCATTCTCTCGTTTGGCTTCTGATATTTACAGCCAAAGAATGTTAGCTAAGATATCTGACTAGAATAGTGAAGACAGAAAAACTAAAGGTGTCCTGAATTTCCAGGGAAAGGTTGGACACAGTGGGGGTGATATCATATGGACACTTAGTTCATACAAAAGGACAATATGGCTTAAATGGCTTGGGTGGCTCTGCTCACCATTCCACTGTCCATGTGAGATGGCAGATGTCAGCAGCTCTCCCCTCGGCCTGTCTTGGCTTGTCTCCCCCCCGCCCCCTCCTCGCCCCTCCCCGCCCATGGTGTGAGCATCTTGTCAAACGTAATATGATTCTAGTATACACATAAAAGATGGCCCTGTGCCAGCCCCTGCTTTAACAGGTACTCAACAGAAGAAACAGAAATAGGGGAAGGAAGAACTGACCGAACACCACTTAATGAGAATGTCACTCTCAAATGTGTCATTGACAGAGGACTTTCAAAGGTAACTTACCTAAAGGGCTTTCAAGGAACATTTTTCTAAGACACTTCTGAGGGAAATTTTGCTTATTTATAAGATATGATTCTGTCTTATCCAAACAGATAACTATCACCCATGTGGAGCTGGCCAGTAGGAACATAACCCATTTTTGATGATTTGATCCATATTCACCAGTTATTTATTTTTTTTAAAATTTTTATTTATTTAAGATAGAGAGAGAGAGAGAGAGAGAGAGGCAGAGACATAGGCAGAGGGAGAAGCAGGCTCCATGCACCGGGAGCCCGATGTGGGATTCGATCCCGGGTCTCCAGGATCGCGCCCTGGGCCAAAGGCAGACGCTAAACCGCTGCGCCACCCAGGGATCCCTTCACCAGTTATTTAAATAGTCTCAGTACTTTGCACATGGTGAGAGCTTCATAAATACGGTGAAATAAATATAATTGATTTAGGCAAAATGGCTTTACCCAGTGACATGGCTTGGTGAGAGAATCTGAGGAATGTCCTCAGGATGTCTTCTCTTGGTATGAACCAGCATGCTTGAATGCCGTTTGGGGGCATTTCATGGTGGTTTAGTGCACAGAGAAAGGTGTCCTAACTCTAATTCCATTTCTTCTATGAACTATTCCTGTGACCTGGGAGACATTACATAATTTCTTTGAGTCTCAGGTTTCTCCTGGTGGAATGGGAAAAAAAAAATGCTTACTCCACTTGTTTTTCAGAGTTATTAAAAATCAGTGGCCTGTGTTCTCTTGGCAGCTGCTTTATGTCTTTTAGGGCAGAATGAATGCTATACAGAAGGAAAAACATTCAGATGAAAAATATGTTGGTGTCTCCAGAGATATTCAGTGAACAATGTATCCTGCCTAATTCACTCTTGGATGTTAAAAATATAACCCAGTACAAAAATACAACCCAATAGAATAGTAAGCTCAGATTCTCCAGAACTCCACAACAGTTCTAATGAAGACAGGATTTCTAGTGCTCTGTTGCCAACTCCTAGCTTATGACCTTCAACCCCAAAAGCTCAGGAAAGGTATAAATTATGAAAAGTAGTCTCTGCTCTCCAGAGCAAAGCATAATGCTAAATCAAACAATGAAAGAGACATGGGAGCTAAATTTTCCAAGCAGAAAAAGTAAATATAACAAGACATATATATAGTGAATTTGGATGGCATGATATATAGTGAAATGGAATGACTACACCTCTTCTTCTGGTGAATTTATTTTACAGGTTAAAAATTAAAAAGTTACATCTTTTCTGCTTCAGTCTAAGTCCCATTCTCAGGTAATCATGTGCCTCTCTCAAGAATCCAACAAAAGCTTGTAAAATTAACAATCTGTCTTCTATCCACTAAAGGGACTGGTTTCATCACTTTCTATTGTTCTGAGGGATGTAGCTAAAAGTATATGTATGTATCTCCAAGGACCCAAGATGTCCTCTCTTGGTATGAACCGAGCAGAAATGCTTGTGTATGTCCACCACAGACATATCAAAAATGTTTATAGCAGTACTATTTGTAACAGCCCCAAAGTAGAAACAGGTAGGTATTTAACTCTTCATCTTTATTCTCTATTATTTTAGCATTTGAAAACTAGGAAATTAGATTAGTCATACAGAACCCAAGTAAAGTGAGAATGTAGTTAATGGAAAGTTTTATTTGATTCTAGAATGACGTATACAATGTGTGTGTGTGTGTGTGTGTGTGTGTGTGTGTGAAAATGTAGCATTTCCAGTAAACCCACATCCCATGTCATGGGTAGAATTACCAGCGAAGTTGCTAAGAATTGACACTATTTGACTGTCACAGAAATCAATGAGAAGGAACAGAAATCTCCCCAAGCTAACTCAAGTAAAGTTGGATTTATGTGAGGATAGCAAGGAACCTCTAGGACCTCAACTGCAGGAAATGCAACTTGGCAGTGACTTTTTTTCTGTTTCCTGAGTTGCAATGTGGCTCATCTCTGCATCTTTCTGCTTCTCTCATTTCTCATAAAGTATTAAAAATAGTCTCTTCTCTCCAGAGCAGCCTAATGCTTAATGTTTCAGCTCATTCCTCTTTGATGCCTGACTCTCTTTAGTTGATTATCAGCCAGTATATTGCCAACCAATTCCAAACAATGGCTTTAGCCTGAGTCTATGTGACCTGCCAGCCTGGTCTCTCTCTTCCAGAAAATGACTTGTAGGCATTCAGTAAAAGTTAATTTCCATGAATCCCTTGGTAGACAATAAATATTAATTTTCTTTTCTCCTTCAGAAGGTGAACACCATTTGAGTATAAAAGAATGTTTGTTTGATAGTGAGCTAGTGAAGCAATATTTTCCTTGCCCTCCGCATATGTAAGGAAGATAAAAAGCTTTAAATTGGTTGAGGCACACTTCTAAAGACTTGAGAAATACTCAGACAAATCTGGAAAGTCTTCAGGATTGAACCAGGTCACTACTATTTCTTAAATCATCACACTCTTGTGTCCATGAAAAGGTTTTTTTTTTTTTTTCTTTTTTTTAATTTTTATTTATTTACTTATGATAGTCAGAGAGAGAGAGAGAGAGAGGCAGAGACACAGGCAGAGGGAGAAGCAGGCTCCATGCATCGGGAGCCTGATATGGGATTCGATCCCGGGTCTCCAGGATCACGCCCAGGGCCAAAGGCAGGCGCCAAACCGCTGCGCCACCCAGGGATCCCAATGAAAAGGCTTTTATTTTCACATCCCAAAGGTTGCAATTTGTGATTTATTATTATGGTGAAAGAAAGAAGAATGAAAACCATTTGACCTTCAACCTCAGGATGAGGGCTTTGGTTTGCTCTTTGTATTGCTCTGCCACACATATAAATCTAAGTCTTAATTAAGAGTGAACTAAAGTGGCTCTTCCCATAAGTGGCCTGAGGTAATCTCTGAAAATGATTTGCTATTCACCTGACCCAGAAAATCCTACAAAATCATGCAAATCAAGAGGTCCCTTTAAGAACACATGTGAAACTGCCCAGGCCATCAAGGGTATGTACTTCCAAAAAGCCACCAAATGCCTGAAGGATGTCACTTTGCAGAAGTAATGTATGCTATTCTGTTGCTACAATGACAGAATCACTGTAGATGTGCCCAGGCCAAACAATGGGGCTGAACACAAGGTGGGTGGCCCGAAAAGTGTGCTGAATTTTTACTGCATGCTTAAAAATGCAGAGAGTAATGCTGAACGTAAGGGTTTAAGATGTATATTCTCTGGTCACTGAGCACAACCAGGTGAACAAAGCCTCCAAGTTTCAGCATAGAATTTACGGGGCTCATGGTCTTATTAACCTATATAGGAGCTCTCCCTGTCACATTGAGATGATCCTTGTTGAAAAAGAGCAGACTATTCCTAAATCAGAAGAGGAGGTTGCACAAAAGTAAAAGATAACCCAGAAGAAACCGAAGAAAAAAACTCATAAGGCCTGGGAGTAATTCTGCATAAAATATATGCAAGTAAAAGTAAAAAAAAAAAAAAATGTGAATTAAAGTGGCACATAACCTAAATGCTCAGCTCTTGTAATGGGAGATGGGTTACCAGGGAAGCATGAGATAGGATGAGGTCAGTGACCTTCAGTACATGTTCCAGAGATGACATATATGACAATTTCCACTGGCCTAGATCTGTAAGGTAAGTGGGTGTAAGGCTACTCAGTAAGGCCATTCACGTTGCTCCCATCCATTCTCCACCTTTCCCTTCTTTTCTCTGTGCTTGGGAGTCTGACCCTTGTTGATCTGAGCTTCTTACAGCTGCTTCTTGGCAGGTTTGGTCACTGCGATCCAGTGGTAGCACAGCTCTTGAACCCAGGCAATAGGGGCTATCTTTGTGCCTGATACTTTAGGAAGCACTGCATCATAGACACACCCAAATATATATATACATTAAAGGACACAGGGGGCATCTCTGTCACTTGGGATAGAGCACTACAAGCAGTACCAACAATGCTTGGAGTGGGAGAGGATTCAATAGCAGAGCTTAGATAAAAGACCTGTGAATTAACTTGTTAAACCCTTGCCCTCTGCAGGGATGCAATTGGTTTCTGAAGAATGAAGTATTGATTTCTAATAGTGCTTGGTATCCATTTTCTTATTGCTCTTTGGGTGTTCCAGTTTTTGCTCTAGAAGTACTCACTAGTATCGTACTTACAATTGCTTCATGTGGTAGCTAAGGAATATTATATATTGTGTATATGCAGTCTAGATGTCGCTTGAACTCAGCATGATACCAGTTCTTTACATTTGGCAATCGGATAAACATCAAATGCTACAACAGTAAATAGATCAATATTTTACAAATATTTTAAAAGGGTTTGTTAAATTTTAAGAAGTACAAACTTGACTTTCATGTAGCTTTGGTTTAAATTTGAAATCAAATAATGATTTGCTTATTTTTTAAAAATTTAATAAATTTTGGACATTCTAGAACAAAAAGCTTTTTTAAAATAGATTTTATTTATTTATTCATGAGAGACACAGAGAGAGAGAGGCAGAGACACAGGCAGAGGAAGAAGCAGGCCCCACGCAGGGAGCCCAATGTGGGACTCAATCTGGGTACTCCAGGATCAGGCCCTGAGCCAAAGGCAGACGCTCAACCACTGAACCACCCAGGTGTCCCTAGAACAAAAAGCTTTTGAAGCAAAATATGAAAGAATTTAAAATTTAAAAAAAATAAAATAAAATTTACATTTACTTTGCAAGTTTTATGAAAATTTACTTAAATATTGAACACTTTAAATACAATCATATTTTTTTAGTCCTTCAATCATTACTATCAGTAAAACATAAATTATGTGAAATCTACATTATAAAATAGTGCTTTTACTAAAATTAAGATAAAAATTAATTTTGTGGAATAAATGAATGGAATATTTCTGTAATAAATTTACTATGTCTTTATTACTCATTCAAATCTTGCTGGCCTTAGCACAAAACCAATCATATAAAAAAATCATATGAAATAATAATTTAATTTAGTTGTCTTTAATATTTTGTTTACTTTCAATTATATAAAAACCTCAGATTTACACATATTTTTCAATTTTGTGGCAATAAGAGTATATTTGTTGTTTGGGGCAGGGGTTTGCAAAGTTCTTTGTTAAAAGCCAGATAGTTATTTGAGGCACTGTGGATCAGACAGTTCCTGTTCCTGTTACAACTTCTTGACTTTCAGCTGAGGGGATGAAAGGAGCCATGGACCATATACACGAATGGGCATAGCTGTGTTCCAACAAAACAACTTACAAAAATAGGCAATGGGCTCCATTTAGCCTGCAAGTTATAATTTGCTGAACAGACTCTGAAATGGATATTTGTGTGCAGGAGGCTTATTGAGGGTACCATCAGGGGACACTTGTAGGGGAAGTACGTTTAGCAGAAGAAAAGTGAGACTGGGATGAGGCAGTCACAACAAACAGCTCAGCTGATCCCATGGGGAGCTCAGTATCAGGGGTGGCCCTTTAGTATTGTCCCAGCTTAAGGCAAAGGAGGCTGGTCTTTATATGTGGACATACCCTGGGCAGGGAGAGCAAGGTATGATCTTGGATGAGGCAGATTCCTCAAGGAGAGAGCAGTGCATGGAGAGGGACTCATCTGTGAGCTATCAGTACCTCAACCTACCAGCAGCTGAGGAGCAGCACCTACATCTTAAGGAGGGGATGTGATGGTTAATTTTAAGTGTCAACTTGGCTAGGCCAAGTTGTTGAAGCATTCTTCTGGATGTTTCTGTGAGAGTGTTTTAGGATGAAGTTAACATTTTAAACAGTGGACTTTGAGTAAAGCAGATTACCTTCCATAAGCACGAGGGTGGGCCTTATTATTAGTTGAAGTCCTGAATAGGACAAAATAGACTGATTCCCCAGGCAAGAGGGAATTTTGCCAGCAAACAGCCTTCAGATTTGAACTGCAACACTGGCTCTTCTCTGGGTTTCCAACGTGACAGCCCAACCTACAGATTTTGGCCTTGCCAATCTCCATAATGACAAGAATCAACTCCTTAAAATAAATTTCTGTATACACACACACATATACTCTATTGGTTATGTTTCTCTGGAGAGTTCTGTCTAATATAAGGAATCTGGGTAATGTACCATATTAGAGAGGATTATCAAGATAGGAGACCAGAACACACACACAGTGTATAATCTTGCTTTGTAACATTTATATATTTAAATACATGGTACATGGGTCTCCACTTGCACTCTTGCTCCAGTCTGGTGGTGTGCCAGAGTCAGCTCATACCAGATCTCCATACCAATTGCAAGCATCTCTTCCCAACTCTGTGCTCAGTGACATTAGCGTGGTAGCTTGAAATTGTTATGGTGGAGTGTTTATACCAGGGAAATCAGCAAATACTACAAATCAGGGCTATTTTTTGTCTCCAAGGGCTGATTGTTAAACATTTACCTGTGTATGACTGCCTAGGTTCCACAAATGTTAGAAGGAGGCTTACCTGCATACCAGCAGTTTCACCAGGAAGTTCTTGTTGGTGGTTCCATCTCTCCTGAGCTCCTGGGACTGCATTTCCTCTCCATGACCCTCCCAGAAGAGAGAAGTAACCACTTCCCACTGTTGCTTTACTCTGAGTGCCTTCCCATTCCTTGATTATTCCCTGGTGAGTAGTCCCTGCATGATAGCCTCCTCATTTGAGCCATCTGAGATGAATTCTTTTTCCTACTGGGACCTTGACCAATACAAAAATGACTAGTAAATCTGTCTCCTACTTTATGCTCACCCTAAAGTCAGTGGCTATCTCCCTCTCCCCACCTCCAGTTCCATCTTTAGAATCAACAGCTGATAAGCTGTTTCATTTCTCGTCTTGCCTCCTTTCTACCCTGTTCATCACCCCTCTTTGCCGAACATACAAATGAATCTGTGCTATGGCTTATACAAACTTCCAAGACACACTCCAAAGGGATATCGCCATAGCCAGTCATTTTGTTCTTTAGCCACTTTGGTATTTAAATATGTGTCAGTGTCGCTTAGTGAGGTTATTTTTGGAATCCTCAAATATATAAAAGGAATACAAAAGCCAACTATCACAATTTAGCCAAACATTACATTTAGTTTTAGAAGGCACGAGTAATAGAAATCACATGGGGCTGTTCATCTGTTTGTCTCATCTGTTTATTTTAAAAATCAAAAGCTCTTGTGGTTTCAACCTGTAATGTTATATCCCTGCCTGTCCTGACTTATACATTCAGTAATCACTCCTAACAATTGGCCCAGGGCTTAGGACAAGAAGGGCTGCTATAGGCCCCTGTACTGTGCACAGTACAGATCATGAGAGCTGTCTCATTGCCATATGATAGCTCTGGAGTTTGAGATTTTCTCAAGTTGTCCCTACTTTTCCAAGTACCTCTGGTCACATTGTTTTCCTGAGTTGCATTGACTATAAACACAACATAGCTTTAGTGAGGTTTAATCAAAAAGCAACAAAGAGGAACATCTCTCTCCTCATTTTTATTAGGTTTTGCACTCATTTTTTCACAGAAAGAAAGAAAGAAAGAAAGAAAGAAAGAAAGAAAGAAAGAAAGAAAGAAAAGAGAATCAGTTGGGTTGGTTTACCAAGTTATCCCAATAGGAGGGTTGTAATATGATGTGATAGTGGGAGATATCTCACAAGTCGGCCATTGTAAGAAAAATACATTCATATAAACAATAACAAATAATATGCATTTTTAAATATTAATCAAGTTCTCAGAGGAGGGAAAGGCTTTCCTTGTAAATATATACAGAAGATGAGGAAGGAAATTGAGCTCAGAATGGTGAGGCTCAGAGAATGAGACATCTGGCAGGATGGGCTAGATTATTTGTAGAAACAAACAACTTTAGTCTCAGTGGCTTAAAGCAGGGCTTGTTTTTACTCATGAACAAGGGGTTTGGCTGTTGATCTGGCTACCAGAGTGATGCTGGGAAGGGGAAGGAGAATGTAATAAATTCTCTATTACTTCTTTACATTTATGTGTGGGAGTGATGCACATATCTTCTGCTTCTTTTTTTATTGACAAAGAAAGTCAACAGCCACATATAACTTCAAAAGTATGAGAAAGTTCCCTGCCCTGTGCTCAAGAGATGGAAGGCCAGAAATAGGGTGACCAGGACTACAAATTCAGTAACCTGTGAAAGACAGACTTGGGTTTGGTAACAGCACAAAAGTGCCCAATACCTTTCCCTCTTTACCTGTCTCTCTGTGAGTGAAGAGAACATATATAGATGCCAGAGACTGAAAAACTTCTACAGTTGATGATAATTTAAGGGAAGGAGACACTTCAGAATATATTTGGAACTTTCTGTTTTGTAAAGGAAATTTGTGTAGTGTTAAATGGCCACCTTGATTATATCAAATAACTTTAAATGTATTTTAATAGTGATGAAATATGGAAAATGAGGATTATGCCTTCCTGAAAATGTTCCTGTAAAAGCCAGGAGCAGGAAATTCTCTTCTGTGCAGTGGTTTCCAAAGTTCCTGGGGAGATGAGAAGGGAGCTCTCAAAGAAAACTCAAGGGGAAATGTGTGGCAGAGTAAAGCTCAACCTATGGATATCTAAGTACCATGAACTAATGAAGAAACATTCACAGCTTAGTAGTACTCTAAAATGGTCCACTGCCAATGTTAGTTCTTGTCTAGAATGTGATAGAATATGATAGCAAAGAGTGTGATAGCACACTATGGTACAGCATTGTTTTCAGTCATGGATGGAATTTTCACCAAGACAGCAGAGGCCATATGGCATGTTTACCACCAGGAGTTCCATATTGGACATTACTTTGAGTCTAGTCTTAGATTCTTAATGCCTTTCACTTTTTTTTTCCTTTCACTTTTTAAAAAGATTTTATCTGTTTGACAAAGAGAGAGAGCACAAGCGGGGGGAGTAGGAGAAGGAGAAGCAGGCTCCCTGCTGAGCAGGAAGCCCAATGTGGAGCTTGATTTTAGGACCCTGGATTCATGACGTGAGCAGAAGACAGATGCCTAACCAACTGAGCCACCCAGGTGCCCCTCTTATTGCCTTTCTGATGTCTAGTCTACTGCCCCTCCCTTCATCTCCGAAGAGGAAAAAAAGATAGCGAACTAAGATTAAATCATAAATACTGATGGGTCACCAAAAAATCCAACAGTGTAAAACCGTTGTTGGTGCAGCAGACATCTATTGGCTCATTTCTCCAATTCTGTTTTAGAAACTGTTGAGAGAACTGTCTCCTGGCTCCCATTGACCATAGCTGATAGATGAGCAGGGGATACAAGTTGGGCCTTTACTTTGCTCAGGCATATTGTTTCTCTGGAAATTTTGAATTTAGAGTATTAAAAAAAGGGAGTTAAATTTAATTTTTTTTTTTATTTGAGGGGCACCTGGGTGCTTCAGTCAGTTAAGTGTCTGCCTTTGGCTCAGGTCATAATCGTAAGATCCTGATATCAAGCCCCACATCAAGCTGAGCAGGGAGCCCACTTCTCTCTCTCCCTCTGCTGTTCCCCTCACTTGTGCTCTCTTGCTATCTCTGTGAAATAAATAAATAAAATCTTTAAAAAATATTTTTATTTGAAACAGTTTAAGATTTACAGAGAAGTCGTAAGACAGTATAAAGATATATTTGTTTGCCCCTGAATCATATAAGAGCAAGCTGCCAACATGATGCCTCATCACCATTAAATCGTTTAGTGTTTATTTCCCTCAAAGACATAGTTTCTTTTTAACAAAAATTAAATCATCAAAATCAGGAAGTTCACACTGATATGTAGCTACCAATTAATCCTCAGGCCACTCCAGGTCTACCATGGTCTCAGTGATGTCCTGTATAGCAAAAGAATCCAGTTCAGAACAGTTACATGTCTCTTTATTAGAGATTGGACTATTTAAAGAAATTTTAAAGTGGCATATAGTAAAATAAAGACATATAAAAAGCTGTCTGAGGAAAAGTCAATTTCCCCTTTCCACTGTGCCCCAAAGGCAATCTCCGTTACCAGTGTTTTGTGCATGTTCAGTCTACCATACACAGCCTATATATGTACATTGTTGAAAAGAGATGTCAAAGTTGCTCTTAGCTCAGGGAAAAAATAATATCAGATGTAGGAGTTTGTCCTTCAAGAATGTTAAATATTCCGGGGTGCCTAGGAGACTCATCAGTTGGATGACTAACTCTTGGCTTCAGCTTGGGTGGTGGTCTAAGGGCTGTGAGATGGAGCCCAGGTCAGGTTCTATACTCTGCTTGGAGTCTGCTTGGGATTCTCTGCCTCTCTCTCTTTCTCCCTCCATTTTCCCCCTCCCCCTGCTTATGCATTCTTTCTCTCTCTCTCTCTCTCTCTCTCATAAATAAATAAACAAACAAATAAATAAAATCTTAGGAAAAAAAAAACAGAAAAAGAATGTTAAATATCCATTAGGAACTTTGTTGCTTGCCATCAAGACAGAGGTTAAAGAAGTTTCCAAGTGAATACTTTTTCCCATATTTTGAACCTGAAAGTCATTGATCACTTAGAAGAGAGAAATTTCTTCTATTGTCAATATTAATATATTGCCAATTTGATATCTTATTTCTCTCTTTGTAGACTTCTACAAAGAGACTACTTCTCTCTTTGTATCTTATTTCTCTCTTTTTGTATTAAAAATCCTTTGTTATTTAGTTGTTTCAAATGCTTGAACACATTTTAGATTATTATATAAATCATAATAGGGTAAAAAGTGTTTTTTCAACTATAGTGGTTGGTATATAATATTCAAAAGTAAATTTACTAAGCTGTTTTTAATATTGCACTATATGCAGTCATATAAATGTTATTTATCTTTATTTTAATGATGTCATGACAAAAAATTTAAAATTCATTTCTGAATCTTAAGCATAAGGCAAAAAAAATTTTTTTTGATAACATAAAAAATGGGCCTATAACTTCAATCATGGAAACTCTGATGTGGTCATCTTATTCTACTTTACAATGGGCTAAAGAGAGAAGCTTGTTGCCGCAGTATGAGTAAAATAGGATGAGTAGAAGAAAACAGAGATAGGCAAAGTAGAGTTTCTGAGGACTTTCTAGCTCCTTGCTCCCAGCCTCTTCTTGAGATGCGATTACTTACTTACCTTTGGTTTCTTTGCTATGGGATCCCACAGGACCCCTATAATAAATATCCACCCTCAATCTTTTAAAACTGTTGCTTAGGGAGCCTGGGTGGCTCAGTCAGTTAAGTGTCTGCCTTCAGCTCAGGTCCTGGGATCGAGCCCCACATCAGGCTCCCTGCTCCGTGGGGAGCCTGATTCTCCCTCTCCCCTCATGCGCGCGCTCTCTCTCTTTCTCAATCTCTCTCAAATAAATAAATAAAATATTTTAAAAAAATAAATAAAACTGTTGCTTAAGCTAGTTTGGGTTGGTTTAAGTCACAGGCAACAATCCTAAGACAATGGATAGGAGAATGGAGGTTCACTTAAATACAAAGAAATCTTAGGGAACACAATAATTCCTAGATGGTTTCAGATATTGTTTGGGATTTCTGAAAGAATTCTAAGATTGTCCTAGAACAAGTCCAGATAGCAGACCCAAATGGAGGAACATATGTACTCAAGTGATTGTTTTTGGAGTTTTTCTTTAGTCAAATAATGAGCTGTTTATAGATTAAACATCTTCTTTTAAGCTGTTCCACTTCTAACTTAAAAGTCTTTCCTAATTAAAATCTTAGTTTAGTTCAATAATTTCCCCCCTTGATTTTAAAGTTGTTAATGTGCTTCATTGGCCATTTCCTGCCTTGCTCCTCACAGATGAACTATTTGAAATATGATAGAGTTTGTTATTTCTTACTAGTCTAAGAGAAAAAGCACTACCAATTAATTTCAGATTTTAGTAAAAGGGGTTAAAAACTCATGAAAGGCTACTCAAGATAAAAGCGTGTACAGCGATAAAGGATAATAACTCAATTTTAATTTAAAAAAATTCATGAAAACAGCTCATAATCCCAAAACTAGCATTTCTCACAACTTTTCCTAACACAATATAATTTGTTAGTCTATTAACTTTGGCACTGTCATACAGCATGGGATTTTCACTTCCACATTTTGGCAAAATTTGGGCAACCACATTTAAGGCTGAGCATTGACTCCCATTCACGCTTTGTCATTTTCTCAAGGGCCTGGTTCTGGCTTGCTGTTGGCAACTGCTCCTTCATACTCTTTTCAAGGAAGTCATAATGTGAACTCAGAGATGCTGAATATAGAGTTTATGACTCTAATGCCAGAGGGGCTTGTAGAACAAGGGGTCCCAGTTGACTTCTAAGAGGGTTTGTCTCATTTCTCATGACCCGTGTCCATTTCCAGAAATTCAGGAAGATTACATTACTGATTACTGAGTCTATTCCACAACTTAAAGTTGCAAGCATTTTGACTGTAATACTGCCAAGAGTTTCTTTTTTTTTTTTTTTGAAGAATATGGAGAAATAATCTACAACAGTCTCAAACTAGGACAAAATAGTCTATAAAGAATATGGCTCAATGTCACTATATTTGTCTTTGTATTAATTAGGATACAGGTAGAATAGGAAGTGACAGAGACCCGAGAAAATAATGGCTTGAATAAGGATGTGGTTTGTTTTATGTCACATAGATGTCTTAGAAAAGACAGCCTATGGATGATATGGTGGCTATGCTCCACGAAATCCTCAGAGATCCTGGCTCTTTCTTACCATACATTATCTCTGGATAATGGAGTGTGGCTTTTTTTAAATTGAAGTATATTTGACACATAGTGTAACAGTTTCAGGTGTATAATGTAATGATTTGACAAGTCTCTATGTTTCACTATGCTCACCTCAAGTGTAGTGTTACACTATGCTCACCTCAATGCTATTACAATACCTGGAGTGTGGTTTGTGTCCTGAGGACCCATGATAGCTGCTGGAATTTTAGCCATTACATCTGCATTCCAGGCAGTAGAGTGGTAGAAGGGAAAAGAAGGCCAGGGACAAAACCTACTAGCTGATGATTTCAAAGACAGGTCCCTACATGCTATAATTTGCTTCCATACCAGGCTGCAAAAGAGAATGGGTAAAATGGTTTTATTATGCAAAGCTTTATGCCTAATTAAAGGATTCTATTATTATGGAGGATGGAAAGAACAGACATTGGGGAACAACCTTTATCTCACTCATAATCACCTAAAGTTCTTTAGGAAGCATGCATAGTCTTTCTCCTGACCTGACCTACAAAATGATCTCTCTGAATTCTTGCCAGCATTTGGTGTCACTATTTTCTATTTTACACATTCTGATAGATATGTAGCGATAACTCATTGTGGTTTTAATTTGTATTCCCCTAATGGTCAATGAACTTGAACATCTTTTCTCAAGCTTGCTTGCCATCTGTATGATGAAATGTCTGCTCATGTCTTTTGCCTATTTTCTAATGAGGATTTTTTTTAACTACAGAGTTTTGACAATTATTTATATACTCTAGATACTAATCCTCTTTTGAATAAGTGGTTGACAAATATCTTCTTTCAGTTTGTAGCTTATCTTTCCATCTTTTTAAGATCATTTTTCACAGAGAAAGTTTTTTTGCTGATGTATCAATTTTTTTTTTTCTGGCTAAATTTCCTCCAGTGAATTGCTTTTGTACCTAGATCAAAAATCAGGGGATCCCTGGGTGGCTCAGCGGTTTGTGATCCTGGAGACTCGGGATCGAGTCCCGCATCGGGCTCCAGCATGGAGCCTGCTTCTCCCTTCTGCCTGTGTCTCTGCCTCTCTCTCTCTCTCTCTCTCTCTCTCTATGTCTATCATAAATAAATAAATAAATAAATCTTTAAAAAAATCAGCTGGGCATATTTATGTTGGTCTATTTCTGCATTATCTATTCTGTTCCACTAATTTATGTGTTTCTCTCTCTGCCAATACTACATTGTCTTGACATAGTACCTATATAATAAGCTTAATATATCCTTAATATAGGGTGGAGTGGTTCCTCCCACTTTCTTCTTTTTTTTTTTTTAAGATTATTTTAAGTATTCTAGGGCCTATACCTTTCATTAAAACTTTTAGAATAAGCTTGTATATGTATATAGAAAACTTTTCTGGGATTTTGTTAGAAATTGCATTATGTTGCACAGTGAAGGAAATCATCAATAGAATGAAAAGGCAACCTACTGAATGAGAGATGGTATTTGCAAATGACATATCTGATAAGGGGCTAATATCCAAAATATATAAAGAACTTTAAACAACTCAGCATAAAAAAAACCTAAATAATTAAATTAAAAATGGGTAGAGGGAGGGGGGAGTTAAGATGGTAGCACAGAATCCTAGGCTTGCCTTGGACCTCAAACATAGCTAGGTAACTATCAAATCATTCTGAATACTCAAGAAGTTGACCTGAGGATTGATAGAACAAACTGCACAACTGGAGGGAGAGAAGAGGCCCGTAGGAAGTGAGATGTGGTTTGGGGGCAGAAATGGATGGTGAGTGCTGTGGACAGGAGGGAGCCCTGGTTTCAGAGAAAGGCAAGAGAGTGAAGCGCAAGGGAATAAGCACAAGAACATTTCCCCCAAGTCATTGGCTGGGAAAATGAAATGGGCTGAATAGCATGAGTTTTTACAACCACAAGACTGGAATTTCAGAGGTTCCCCAGGCTTGGATATGATAGAGACCTGAGGGTGCTGCCTTACTCCTAGGGCAGAGGTAGGCAAAGGACCCCACATGGAGTGGGGTGAGCAGACTGTGTGATCTGAGGATTGCCTGAGTGGTACAGGGAGAAACTGTTCGTTCTTTTTGGAGTGAATGTGTGGGAGGTGGCCTTGCCTCTCTGGGGACAAAAGAGCCCGAGGTGTGTGAGGTGTGCGTTTCCCTCTCCCATCCCTCAGTGTAGGTGCAGAGACACCTGCTGAGGGTGGCTAACAAGGGCGCTGGCTGTTTCACCTGCTTGCTTCAAACCCCGTGCCCCTGTGCTCTGGGTGATACAGCCCTTCTGGGTCAAACCTGTATCAGTCTAAGCACAATGAGACCCTTTCCCAGAGAACCAGCACAAGTCCCTGCCACACCAGGTCCCTGAAGTTTGGAATTTTGAATGTCAGCAGCCTGGCTAGGTAGAGTCTAGGATGCTCTGTGCTGCTCCATGTGGGCAAGCCACCTAGAGACAGTGTAAAATCAGCAATCTGAAAAATGTCTGTGATACATGAGGGGAAATTGTTCGCTCCTCTGAGAGTGCTTCCCCGAGAGCAGTAGGTATGGACTCCCCCTTCCCTACCCCTTAGCCCCTTTGCATAAACTAACATTAGTAAGGACAACACCAACACTAGCCTAAACTGCATAAACCGAGCCCCATTCCCCTGCGCTCTGCAGGTGCTGCTTTTCTTGGGCAAGTGTGCCTGAGAACCAGTGCAGTGGGCTGCACCCCCAGAAGACCAGCACATCTACCTGCCCACCTACCCCACCCGGCCCACATGCACCACAACTACTGACCAGAGTTCTACAAAGCTCCAATTCTAGTGGAAAAAAGCACCAGTTCTCTTTTAGCAAGCAGACCAAAAAACACCTAGTTAAAACTTGCCATACTCTGCTCAAGATCCAAACACTACCCACTCCAGACAAGGAGAAAGTCTGCAGAGGGTTGACCGGAGGTGTAGAGCAGCCACAACACAGCAGTGGAGTGCATGCAGCACACACCAGAGACACTTCTGTAGCACCAGGCCCTGGACATTGTATGGCCTCTTCTTCATAAAGCCAGTACTCTCAGAAGCAGGAAACATAACAGTCTTTCCTAACATACAGAAGAAGACTGAGATCTAGACAAAGTGCCAAGACAGAGGAACTCATCCCAAAAGAAAGAATAAGGAAAGGTCATGGCCAGGAATCTAATCAAGACAGATATAAGTAATATGCCTGATCCGGAATTTAAAGCAACAATTATAAGGATACTAGGTTGGCTTGAGAAAAGCATAGAAGATATCAGGGAGACCCTTACTACAAAGATAACAGAGCTAAAAACAAATTGTGCTGAAACAAAAATTGCAATAACTGCAATTTGAAACCAACTGGATGTAATGACCACAAAGATGGAAGAAGCAGGGGAACAAATAAGTGATGTAGAAGATAGAATTATGGAAACACTTCCAAACTCATACCATGAGGCCAGCACTACACTGATTCCAAAGCCAGATGAAGACTCCACTAAAAAAGAGAACCACAGGCCAATATCCCTGATGAACATAGATGCAAAGATCCTCAACAAAATACTAGCAAATCGAATCCAACAGTACATTAAAAGAATCATTCACCATGATCAAGAGGGATTTATTCTTGGGTTACAAAGGTGGTTCAATATTCACAAATCAATCAACGTGATACATTAACATTAATGAAAGAAAGGATAAGAACCATATGAGCCTTTCAATAGATGCAGAGAAAGCATTTGACAAGGTACAACATTCATTCTTTTTTTTTTTTTTTTAAGATTTATCTATTTATTCATTCAGAGAGAGCGAGAGAGAGGCAGAGACACAGGCAGAGGGAGAAGCAGGCTCTATGCAGGAAGCCCGTTGTGGGACTCGATCCTGGGTCTCCAGGATCACACCCCGGGCTGCAGGCAGCGCTACACCGCTGCGCCACCGGGGCTGCCCAACAACATTCATTCTTGATAAAAAAAACCCTCAACAAAGTAGGTATAGAGAGAACTTATCTCAACATAATAAAGGCCATACACAAAAACCCTACAGCTGATATAATTCTCAATGGTGAAAAAACGGAGAGCTTTTCCTCTATGATCAGATTCAACACAGGGATGTCCACTCTCATCGCTGTTATTTAACATAGTCCTGGAAGTCTTAGCTTCAGCAATCAGACAACAAAAAGAAATAAAAGGCATCCAAATTAGTAAGGAAGAAGTCAAACTTTCACTATCTGCAGAGGATGATACTCTGTATAGAAAACCTGAAAAACTCTGCCAAAACAATTGTTAAAACTGATATGCAAATTCAGTAAAGTCACAAGACACAAAATCACATAAGGAAATCTGTTGCATTTCTATACACCCATAATGAAGCAACAGAAAGAGAAATCAAGGAATTGCTTCCAATTGCAATTGCACCAAATCCCACAAGATATCTAGGAATAAACTTAACCAAAGGAAATATATCTGTACTCTGCAAACTATAAAACATCGATTAAAGAAATTGAAGGTGACACAAAGAAATGGAAGAACAGTCCATGCTTATGGATTGGAAGAACAAATATTGTTATAATGTCTATACTCAAAGCAATCTAACATTTGATGCAATCCCTATCAAAATACCACCAGCATTTTTCATAGAGCTAGAACAATCTTAAAATTTGTATGGAACCATAAAAGCCAAAGAAATCTTGAAAAAGAAAAGCAAAGCTGGAGGTATCACAATTCCAGACTTTGAGTTCTATTACAAAGCTGTAGTGATCAAGACTGTATGGAACTGGTACAAAAACAGACACATACATCAATGGAACAGAAAGTGAAATCTGGAAATGGACCCATAGCCATATGGTCAACTGATTTTCCAACAAAGCAGAAAAGAATATCCAGTGGAAAAAAGACACTCTCTTCAATGGTGTTGGGAAAACTAGACAGCATCTTGGAGAAGCATGAAACTGGACCACACTCTTACACCATATACAAAAATAAATTCAAAATCGTTAAAGAGGGATCTCTGGGTGGCCAGCGGTTTAGCGCCTGCCTTTGGCCTGGGGCGCGATCTTGGAGACTTGGGATCGAATCCCACGTTGGGATCCAATCCCATGTCGGGCTCCATGTCGGGAGCCTGCTTCTCCCTCTGCCTATGTCTCTGCCTCTCTCTCTCTCTCTCTCTGTGACTATCATAAATAAATAAAAAAATAGGGGATCCCTGGGTGGCGCAGTGGTTTAGCGCCTGCCTTTGGCCCAGGGCGTGATCCTGGAGACCCGGGATCGAATCCCACATCAGGCTCCCGGTGCATGGAGCCTGCTTCTCCCTCTGCCTGTGTCTCTGTCTCTCTGTCTCTCTCTCTCTCTGTGACTATCATAAATAAATAAATAAAAATAAAAAAATAAAAAAATAAAAAGCATATGAAAAAAAATCGATAAAGACCTAAATGTGAGACAGGAAACCATCAAAATCCTAGAGGAGAACACAGACAGCAATCTGTTTGACTTCAGCCATAGCAACATCTTACTATACACATTTCTGAAGACAAGGGAAACAAAAGCAAAAATGGGATCTCATCAAGATAAAGAAAAGCTCTTGCACAGTGAAGGGAACAATCAAAACTAAAAGGCAACCTATGGAATGGGAGAAGGTATTTGTAAATATAGATATTAGATAATAGATTAATATCGAAAATCTATAAGGAACTTATCAAACTCAACACCCCGTTAGGAAAGGAGCAGAAGACATGAATAGATGTTTTTCCAAAGAAGGCATACAGATGGCTAGCAGACACATGAAAAGATGCTTAACAACACTCATCATCAGGGAAATGCAAATCAAAACTATAATGAGATACCACCTCACACCTGTCAGAATGGCTAAAATTAACAATACAGGAAACAACAGATGTTGGTGAGGATGCAGAAAAATGGAAATGCTCTTACACAGTTGGCGGGAATGCAAACTAGGGCAGCCACTCTGGAAAACAGTATGGAGGACCCTCAGAAAGTTAAAAATAGAACTATCCTGGGGACACCTGGGTGGCTCAGCGGTTGAGCGCCTGCCTTCAGCACAGGGCATAATCCCAAAGTCCCGGGATGGAGTCCCACATCGGGCTCCCTGCAGGGAGCCTGCTTCTCCCTTTGCCTATGTTTCTGCCTCTCCTTGTGTCTCTCATGAATAAATAAATAAAATATTAAAAAAAAGAACTATCCTACAACCCAGCAGTTGGACTGCAAGGTATTTGCCCAAAGGATACAAAAATAATGATTTGAAGGGATACATACACCCCAATGTTTATAACAGCATTATTAACAACATCCAAATTATAGAAAGAGCCTAAATGCCCATCAACTGATGAATGGATAAAGAAGATGTGATATGTATGTGTGTGTGTGTGTGTGTGTGTGTATAGCCAAATATATATGCAATGAAATGGATGGATCTAGAGAGTATTGTGCTAAGCAAAATAAGTCAATCGGAGAAAGACAAATGCCATATGATTTCACTCATCTGTGGAATTTAAGAACCAAAACAGGTGAACCATAGGGAGAATAAAGAAAGAGACAAACCATAAAACAGATTCATAACTATAGAGAACAAACTCAGGGCTGCTGATGGGGAGGTGTGTAGGGGAGGGATGGGTTAAATGGGTATTAAGAAGGGCACTTGTGATAAGCAGTAGGTGTTGTATGTAAGTAATGATCACTAAATTCTACAGTTGTGCTAGTATTACACTGTATGTTGACTAGCTGGAATTTAAATAAAAACTTGAAAAAAATGGGCAGAGGATCTGAACAGACATTTTTCTAAAGACACACAAATGGTAAATGGACACATGAAAAAATGCTCAACGTCACTAATCATTAGGAAACTGCAAATCAAAACCACAATGAGATATCACCATACACCTGTCAGAAGGACTGTAGTCAACAACAACAACAACAAGAAATACAAATGTTGGGGAAGATGTGTAGGAAAAAAATCTCACATACTATTGGTGGGAACCTAAATTGGTTCAGCCACTTGGAGAACAGTATGAAGCTTCCTCAAAAAACTAAAAATAGAAATACTGTATGATCCAGTAATTTCATTACTGGGTATTCACCCAAAGAAAACAAAAACACTTCAAACACTTTTTTGAAAGATATATGCATCCTTATGTTCATTGCAACATTATTTACAATAGCCAAGATGTGGAAGCAACCTAAGTGACCACTGATAGAAGAATGTATAAAGATGCATGCACACACACACAGCTGGAATATTATTCAATCATAAAAAGATCATGAGATCTTGCCATTTGCAACAACAATGGATAGACCTAGAGTGTATTATGCTGAGAGAAGTCAGACAGAAAAAGACAAATACCATAAGATTTCACCTATATGTGGATTCCAAAAAACAAATGAATAAAAAAATCAAACAGAAAGCAGAAATAGACCCATAAGCACTGAGCACAAACTGATGGTTGCTAGAGAGGACGTGGGGTGGATGGACAAAATTGGGGATGGGGAGCGAGATACATAGGCTTCCAGGTATGGAATGAAAAGGTTGGGCAGCCCCGGTGGCGCAGTGGTTTAGTGCTGCCTGCAGCCCAGGGTCTGATCCTGGAGACCCAGGATCGAGTCCCACGTCGGGCTCCCTGCGTGGAGCCTGCTTCTCCCTCTGCCTGTGTCTCTCTCTCTCTCTCTCTGTGTCTCTCATTAATAAATAAATAAAATCTTAAAAAAAAAAAAGGTTGCAGGAATAAAAGTCCTAGTATAGGGAATCCAATCAGTGGTATTGTAGTGGTGTTGTATGGCAACAGATGGTAGCTACACTTGTGGTGAGCATAGCATGACATATATATAAACTTGTCAAATCACTGTGTTGTATACCTGAAACTAAAGTAATATTATGTGTCAACTGTACTTGAGTAAAAAGGAAAAGAAAGAAATTGCATTAATCTATACATCAGTTTGGGGGAAAATTGACATCTTTACTATGTTGAGTTTTCTAACCTCTGATCATAGAATGTCTCATTTATTTGCCTTCTTTGGTTTCTTTCATCAGCAATTTGTAATATTCAGCATACAAATTCTGTACATGTTTTGGTATTTGTTATCTAAGTATTTTATTTTCTTTGCAACAACTATATTTTTAACTTCAGTTTCCACATGTTCATTGTTAGTACAGTATATAGCAATGTGATTAGGGACACCTGGGTGGCTCAGCGGTTGCGTGTCCACCTTCGGCCCAGGGCATGATCCCGGAGTCCCGGTATGGGAGTCCCCCATTGGGCTCCCTGCATGGAGCCTGCTTCCCCCTCTGCCTGTGTCTCTGCGTCTCTGTGTGTCTCATGAATTAAAAAAAAAAAAAAAAAAAAAAGTTTAAGAAATAAATGTGATTAATTCTTGTTTGCAAGACATTGTATCCTGTGATCTTGCTGAACTCATTTATTAGTTTGAGGTTTTTTGTTTTTGTAGAGACCTTGGGATTTTCTACATATGCAATCATATATCTGCAAATAGGGGCAGTTTTACTTCTTTCTTTCCAATCTGTATGCTTATTTTTATTCCTTTCTTGCAGTGGCTAGAACTTCCAGTATTGTGTTAGACAAGAGTAGTGAGAATGAGTGGACATTGTTTTAAGGGTACTTGGGATTTGTTTATATAGATACAGTAAGGCAAGCACACATGGAAATGACTATCATGATGGAAGTTTTTTTTTGTTGTTTTTTTAAATTTTTACTTTATTATTTGAGAGAGAGCAAGAGAGACCACATAAGCAGTGAAGGGGGAAGGGACAGAGGAACAAGCAGATTCCTTGCTCAGCAGGCTTCATCCCAGGACCCTGGAATCATGACTGAGCTGAAGCCAGATGCTTAACCAACTGAGCCACCCAGGCGCCTCCATGATGTAAATTTTTATACTCATATCCCTTAGAAAGATGAGGAATAGTACGTCACAGAAAGGGGTCATAAAGAACACTAGGGTTAGTCAGGAGGCAGAGAAAGCAGGGGAAAATGTGGGCAAGCTGTGTTTGTGGCTTCTATGGTGAGGAATGGGTGAGACAGGGTAAGCAGGTTTATTAGCATTTGTGGATTTGAATTTTAGTAGGTTCTTGAGTATAGGGGCTGTTCCTAGTTGGGTTCCTGGCCCTAGAGTGATTAGGGCAGGGAGACAGAGCCCTGAATATGAAAGCAAAATAAAGGAGATGTTAAGGGGTATGGGCTCTGGATTGGTTTGCATTTGAAAGGCATGCTTGCCTGCAAGTTATTTACTATCCCTAGGAATTGGCTAGCCCTGTGAGGGGCAGTTTCTCTAGGGTTAGCAAGGCTCCACTGGTCAAAGAAAGCATCAGAATACAGAAAGTCTAAAAGACAGGGTTAAAACAAGACAGCCTGGGCAGCCCGGGTGGCTCAGTGGTTTAGCGCCACCTTCAGCCCAGGGAGTGATCCTGGAGACCCAGAATTGAGTCCCAAGTTGGGCTCCCTGCATGGAGCCTGCTTCTCTCTCTGCCTCTCTCTCTCTCATGAATAAATAAATAAAATCTTTAAAAACTGTGGAGGCCAAGAAAAATTAAGGCCATCCCACCTAAAGTTTATCATTAGCACAAATACAGCCATCTTAGGCCTTTGTGAATAAGAGCTGAACTTTATGGGAAAAACTGCAGAATGTCCTCAATGTCCTCGGCAGGTAATCCCATATCAGAAAGACAACAGAGCCCACGCCCATGGTAGAAAGTCCCATATTAGAATGAGAACAGAGCTCAATGCCCTTGAAAGCCCCACATCAGAAGGTAAACAGAACTTGGAGAAATTCTTCCACCCCTTCTGAAAATCCCCTAGACCAGCCTATAAAAAACCCAGCTGTAACCCACTTCGAGGTCCAAGTCCCTGCTCCGCTGTGTCCGGTATACTTGGACCCAAGCTTGAGCTTGATAATAAACCCTCGTGCGCTTGCATTGGTGTCGGCTCCTTGGTGGTTTCTCAGATTCACAATCTTGGGCACAACAAAACAAAACAAAAAAACCCCAAGACAGCCTGGCTTCGTTCTCAAACTCAGGAGGAAAGCGTTCAGTCTTTTACTAGAAAGTATGTTAATTTTAGTTTTTTTGGTAAATGCGCTCTATCAAGTTAGGTATTTTCTATTCCAGACCTATTATTGATCATGAATGGATGTTAGATTTTGTCAAATACTTTATCTCATCAATTGATATGATCATATACTTTTTCGTTAGCCTGTCAATATAATGGATTATGTTGATTTTGAATGAACTAGCTTTGTGTACTTGAAATTAAACCCCATTGGTTATTGTGTAGAATTCTTTTTATAATGTTGTTGGCTGTGAAATGCTTATTTTGAGGATTTTTACACATAAATACATGAGACTCTCAGAAGCAATCACATTTTTGGTACTAACGTCAGTCTCTAGTTTTATTTGTACTGTCTTTGGTTTTGGTATCAAGGATACTAACAACAACAACAAAAATCATGTAAATGTGACCTCATAAGTCACCCAAACTACCTTTACATCGTTTGCTGAATTTTGACAGTGGCCATTTTTATCCCGAGTTTTACTACCAACAATTATTTATTGAGATCTTCACGTTATTGGTGTGGAATGTTTATTTAATGCTGTACCCGACAATACTACCCTTTTTTTCCTACCTAAAAAATACCAACTTTTTGAGAAAAGGAGCCAAGGCTATGCATAACTTACAAGCTCAATTTATTTGCTATAAGCAGTTACATGCCTGACTAGTAAAATGAGATTTATAATTAAAAACAGTGACTGAAAAGCATAGAACTCAAAAACAAAAAAACAAACCAATCAAAAAACCAAAGGGCTAAGTTTCACAGGAATCTTAAAATAAAACTGAGTAATCCCTACATCATGATTAAACAGTTTAAAGGAAACAAGTATTTTTCCTTGCATAAATGAAATATGAATAATTATAAAACTGTTTATGTACTGTATTCATAAACATATTAAGATTCATGGTCTTTTCTTTTTTTTTTTTTCATGGTCTTTTCAATGATGAGTAGATAAATACTGGGAAGTTGACAGATGGGATCAATAGGAACACTGATCTATTCCGCTGAGTTACTTAACAAAGCCAGTGTTTTATTTAAAAACCCATAATTTCCTACACAATACTCTGCATTTTCCTGTTATAATGAGCAATTTAAATGTTTTTTTTTCTTTTTTCAGAGACTGTTTATACACCCTTATCTTCACATACCTCCTTTCCATCCTTTAATTCTTGAAAACACATAAATTTTTATACCAAAAATGTCAAGTTTACTATTAACCACAAACGTGGCTAAACAACTACTGTTCTTCAGAAGCTACCATATTTATCATTTGTTTCAAGTGACCATTTTGGTTTTTATTTTCATTTATTTAGATAGTACACCTAATTCTCCTCTCTAAATGGTTAATAGTGTACAAAACCTAGATAGACCAGATGAGATCCAGGAGTACTAAGGCCTTAAAGTAGTGCTTTAATTTTAAAAGGAATTCAGATTCCTTAAACTCTATAGCAGCATATCTACCCTTTTAAGCATTCCAAAAATCTGAAGGGCAGACAGAAGAATTTTCTGTTATTGCAAATAGAAAAATCATTGCAGAGTTCACAAACATTTCAAACACAATTATAAGCAATATAAACTTGGAACTGCCTCTTCATTGAATTGTCCTCTTAATCAACTTTTCAGGTATTTTTTCAGAGAGTATTTTATTTAAGGTGCATAAAATGAAATAAATCAGTCCTACACAAAATAATAAAAATATTTTCCACTTTTATCTACAAATTAATTTTATAAACAAACTATAATAAACATGAACAAACAAAATAAAGAAAATTTTTGGCTTCTATACATTATGGCTAGAAAAATAAATTTACAGACACCTAAATCTGCCTCCTCTTCCCAGAGAAACTAATGTATATAACATATATATATTTTCAAATTATAACTCTTATTCAGACTTAAAAAACTGGGTACTGCTCTATTTTTTACATACAATTGTAAACCATCTTTTAAAAAATTAGGCTAAGAGTAAGTTTCTACTAGTATGGTTGAGTGTCACAGAATACAAAAGTTTTATAAATCCCCTATTTTAATTTGTTAAATTAATTATGATTAATCTGTAGTAATATATAGGACAAATCTGTCAATCATCCACAATTAGGTCAAATTGTTATACAAGTGGGAGAAATTCTACAATGGTCAGAATAAGATTTTATTAATATTCTTGAAAAATAGCTTTGTTCCCAATAAATATTCCCTTCAATCACTTCAGTATACTTTAGGAGAACACATTCTCAATCCAAAAAGAAACAATATACAGCTACTTGACTTTTTGTTTTTTTCTTGCTTGAAACTGCTGTGTTTTATTTTTTACAGATTTAATCAACATTGACAAGGCAGGATCAATGGACCTCTTCTGTGACTCCTTTTGAATTTCACTCTCTTTTTTCTTTATTGCCTGAGTAAGTTCTTGTTCTTTTTGTTCTCTCTGCCGGGCTTTCTCCTCAAGGATTTTTTCCATAGCTTTTGTTTTCTTGAAATTAGGATCTGAAGGATCCAAATTGAACAAGTGGGAGGTATACATTGCCTGAAACCGTGCATCCTTAACATTTACCTGCAAATCCAAAAGGAAAACCATTAAACCAGTGAAACACCAGGCCCAGAAATAGGGCCAAAGTCTGAAAGTGAGTTGTCGATTATATAAAATAACAAATATGAGCGTTTTGTATTGACTCATTAGAAAATTGTTTTCCCACAGATCTTCAATGGAGTTTTAAGGCCTGTTCTTGGAAGTCATTAAGTAGTTGCTGATAGCAGTTTGTAGATTTTTTTTTGTACAGGCTCACACACATAGGAGTGGAATGGCCTTTAGGAATATGTTATTACTAGCAAAAAGAGGAAAAAGAAGGAATGACAAAAACAAGAGATGTAGTAAAACAAAACAAAACAAAAAGCATGGCCTACTGTAGTGGCCATTGTACAGTGAGTCTGTGACATGTGACAGATGTGACAGGAGCCTGGTATTTCTCAGTTAAGCTTGAGTATGCATATCCTCCTCATCATGAGCATCACACTACATGTGATTGTTAACATTAAAAGCTAGGTATTAAAAAAAAAAAAAAAAAAAGCAAAGCTGTGTATTTTTGCTACAACCAAAAGACAAGCCAATACTTCATTTGGTGCTCAACTAAACAGTGATCTGATCCACCCTGGGATGAACTGGCTATTTTGGACTGAAAGATGGTAGGTAGCTTGGCTCCACTACAGGCCCTTCCTAAATCATTTCAGGCTAACTTTGGCTGTTTGAGCTCAATGCTCATCTCCAGAGCTGACTTTAAATTCAACACCAGCTTTAAGGGGCTAATGACTTTTGTCCCGGTTACCTCAAAGTCATCCTCCAATAATTCCTTCTTTTTCATAAGCTGTTTTTTCTTCTTTTTGCTCAGATTCTGGTGCTCTACAATCTTGTTGTAATTAAAGTGTTTCTTATTCTCTTCCTCCTCATCCATCATGAGCAAAGCCATTTCAGCCTGTGGAGAGAAAAAAAAAAGATCAAATATACAACAGTCTTTTTTCTTCCCCAAGCAGAAGTATGGGGCACAGATAGCCCTTCTAGGAAAGGAGAACCCAGTCACTAATGCTCTGGGATGACATCTGTCATCCATAAACTGATTGTGGATTACCAAAACTCATAAAGAAACCCAGAGATCTTTGTAGAGCAACAAGGTAAAATTTTTAGAGGCAACATCACCAAGAGCAGGAGAGGAGTGAAAGCTTTTACTTAAAAACAAGACCACATTTCACTTCATGTAACTGGTTAATAATAGGCTATAAGAAAGAGTCCTCAAACCCCCAAATAAAATTTTCTCATTTTCACTTTGGTCTTTTTAAGCAATGATACTAAACTTAGCAAAATCATGTAGTATTTTGTGAAACAAACTACACTTTCCAAACCTGTGCTTTAATGGCAAGGAATTTTTTTTTCTTTTGCTTTTTTTGCCTTTACTTTTTCATTATTGATATACTACTATGAAGGCAGAATCGTAATATTTGCTTCTGAAGTATGTCTGTTTTCAATAAACAGTGGAATTTTCTTCCACCTATGGGATTAAACATGAACCTTGAGGAACTAAATAAACACCCATGTATACTAGAGAAAATAGAGTTTACTTCCAGACTTTTGTGAATCTTTCCTATACTACCACTTTAGATTGCTTTAATTTCCTTTCACTTCCATCACTGGAAGAGCCACTTTCCACAAAAGAAAGATTTTCTTTGGGCTCCTTTACTCTATGAGCATTACTGTAATGTGCAATAAATGGAAAATAGAAAAGATGCATTATCATGCAGAGTTTAGGTGACCAGTCAGGGAGTGACACAAACATCAGTCATAGGGACATTGTTGACCCCAACTCCTGCCTTAGCAAAAATACGTATTAATCTGTGCCATGGATCTCTGGAGTCAGTGAAGCATAAAGGTCACTGCATTTCCAAGACAGACTTTAATCTTATAACATTAACATTTATGTTGTTTGTCATAATAAGAGAGAAATTAGCACTGAATAACACAAAAACAAAGTCTGAATTATAGGACAGATTCAGATTGAATTAAAACTTATGGCAACATTTTCATGTGTCTGTTGGCCATTTGTGTCTTCTTTGGAGAAATGTCTGTTCATGTCTTCTGCCCATTTCGTCACTGAATTATTTGTTTTTTGGGTGTTGAGTTTGGTAGGTTCTTTATAGATTTTGGATATGCCATTTGCAAATATCTTCTCCCATTCAGTTGTCTGTCTTTTGGTTCTATTGACTATTTCCTTTGCTGTGCTAAAGCTTTATATCTTGATGAAGTCTCAAGCTCAACATCACTCAGAATCAAGGAAATACAAATCAAAACCACAATGAGATACTATCTCAAACCAGTCAGAATGGCTAAAATGAACAAGCCAGGAAACAAGAGATGTTGGTGAGGATACAGAGAAAGGGGAACCCTTGTACACTGCTGGTGGGAATGCAAGCTGATGCAGCCACTATGGAAAACAGTATGGAGGTTACTCAAGAAGTTAAAAACAGAGCTACCCTACAACTCAGCAATTACACTATTAAGTATTTAGCCTAAGGATACAAACATAGTGATCGGAAGGGGTACCTGCACCCCAACGTTTATAGCAGCAATGTCCACAATAGCCAAAGAGCCCAGATGTCCACTGACAGATGAATGGATAAAAAAGATGTAGTATATATACACAATAGAATATTACTCAGCCATCAAAAAAGAAGAATCTTACCATTTGCAACGGCATGGATGGAACTGAGGATATTTATATTAAGTAAAATAAGTGAATCAAGGAAAGACAATCATATGATTTAACTTATGTGGAATTTAAGAAGGAGAATGGAGGGAAAAATAAAACAAAATAAAAAATAAAAGATGAAATCAGAGAGGGAGACAAACCATACATAAGAGACTCTTAACTAACTATAGGAAACAAACTGAGGTTTGCTGGAGGGGAGATAAGTGGGGGGATGGGATAACTGGGTGATGGGCATTAAGGAGGCTCCTTGATGTAATGAGCACTGGGTATTATATGCAACTGATGAATCACTAAACTCTACCTCTGAAACGAATAACACAGTATATGTTAATTAATTTAAACTAAAAAAAGTAAAAAATTAAACTTATGGCAATATTATATCAAAGTTTTAATAGTAGGATTTTTTTGACTTAGTTATAGCAAGAATTTTTTTAATAATTATTTTCCTCTAAGTCAAAAAGGGAAAAAAAAAACAAAAAGGGAAATGCCTTGGATTTGAGATAACATTTCAACTTTGTACTAGCTGGAAAAATGTTTGATAAAAAGATAAAAAGGTTTGTACTTAAAAAGTATACTGTTAGGAGCACCTGAGTGGCTCAGGCAGTTAAGCGTTTGACTTGATTTCATCTCAGGTCATGACCTCAGGTGGTGAGATTAAGCCCCATGTTGGACTCCCCACTCAGTGGAGTCTGCTTGAGATTCTCTCCCTTTGCCCCTCCCCTCCACGCATGCTCTCTCTCTTTCTGTCTCACATAAATAAATAAATCTTTTAAAAAAACCTATACTGTTAAAATATTTAATTATACTTTTCATAATTTATTTATAAATTTCATTACTGAAGTCAGTTATTTTTTTTCATTAGGGACACTAGAAACTCATGTAGATAAGTTCATTTAAATTGTATCTATCAATTATCTACTAGGCATGTAACAATGATGTTTTACCTTTTGTCTCTCTATGTCAGCATCTTCCACTGGAGATGTGCCATCTTTTGTAGATTTCATTGATTTTTTCTTTTCTTTTATACCTGGCACAACAAACCAACACATAAGGGTGAAAAATTACACTAAGAACAAAAACACAACATATCTAGGAATAACCTTATCAATAAATGTATAAAAACTAAAGAAAGTAAAAAAAATACCACTGAGAGATAACTATGGGTATGAATGAAATAAATACATCTGGATAGGGTGACTGAATATTATAAAGAAGGAATTTCTTCTGATAGTAATGTATAGCCTCATCATTAGCTAAAAAAGGAAAACCATAAGACCGTTTCAGTAGATACAGAACAGGCATTTGATAAAATTCAACATTCACTCATATGATAGAACAGTATGGCTTAGTAAGGTAATGTAATGCAATACCATGTATCACTGGAAAAAGGGGATTATTCAATAACTGCTCCTGGGAGATCCACTTTATTCTAGAGGAAAAAATCGAGTTATAGCCTCACCTCATAATGTACAGGAAAACCAAATGCCGGTGCATTAAAGAGTTAAATATTAAGATAAAAAAAAAAAAAAAACAACCCTATGAGGAATCGAGAATGGTTTCCTGATCTTAAATAGAAGAAATATTTTCTTAGTGCAAGGATAATAGAAGAAATCACAAAGAAAAACAAGTGATTTTAACATATAAACTCTTAAAACTCCATATATAAAAAACTCATCTGGAAAATGAAAAATTCATCTTTATAGTAAGAATTTTATAGTAAAAGTTTAACAAAATTTTTTCCTTCTCTAAAGACAAATTTGATCTTCAGTTAATTTTCTAGCCCTATTATTAGGCAAAACTGCTTATAGTAAAAGTGGCTCCTGATTGGTACACAGCTTGTATTTCCGGGGCCTCAGGGGCTTCTGTAAGCCACAAGATGTTAGCGATGTCCTTGTCCTAAATAAGAGATAGTCATGTGCAGCAGTTAAGAGCACTTGAACCTGGAGCAGTTAGCCTGGGTTTAAATTCTACCTGTACCTCACTTAGGCTGTGGCAGTTTGGGCCTGTGTCCTTATCTGTAAAATGGGGATTATAATAGTAGCACCTACCTCATAGGGTTATTGTGAAGGCTAAATAAATTGGTAAATGTGAAGAGATCAGTTAATACCTGACACATGGTGCTATAAAGTGCTTGCTATTACTACACATATATAAGATACCTCGGGTTCCTTTGTGATCATGCTGATGCCTTATTGTTTTCTTCCTTTTTGTGTGTGTCTGTTGGAGTGGGAACAGTGCAAAGGGAATCGGTATCAGGGTACTAAACTATGAAAGACTAGTCTAACGAGTAAGAGTTTTTAGAATCGACAAAGACATGTTCTGTTACTCTAGAATATTATTAAACAATGCCAATCTTCTCTACTCAACAGAGAAACTGATAGTCTCTAAGGTAATAATGATTAATGCTTACATAGCACTTCACTGTGTATCAGGCAGTACTACTATTTTACTTACTTTATATATATATTAACTAATATAATCCTCAGAACAATGCTATGAGGTAGATTCTATTATTTGTTGTAATCTTCATTCTGTGGATGAAGAAACTGAAGCACAGAGAAATTAAGTAATTCTCTTAAGTTTAGTTAAGCAAAGGAATTATGATTCAAACCCAAGCAGTCCAGCTCAGGCTTTCTACTATTAATCACTAAACAACACTCCTTCGCTATCAAACGTCATTCTCCTTGTTAAAACTCTTTCTAAAGAAAGAGTTTAAAATAAAAATAAATACATTTAAAATACATTTAAAATACATTTAAAAATACATTTAAATGTATAAATACATTTAAAATACACTTAAAATACATTTTGTCGTGAAATAATAATAATAAAAAAAAACCTCACAAAACATATAATGATTGAATAACTGCAGCTAATGAGGGATAACAGGAAAAGTAAGCCTAAAAGTTGAGAGAGGCTTTAACAAACTGCTCCGTGAGCACTAAGTCCCTGCTGTACTACTAAGCCATGTCCAGCATAAAAGTGCTGCTTAGTTTCACCCCTCAGGGCTACCAAGTCATTTGTCTACTTCCAGGAAGAAATATTTGTAGACAGCCTTTCTTTCTAAAGTGAAAATCCTTACTGTTCCTACCTTAAATGTTTTTCAGGAAACAATGTATCTACTTTGAGATTATAACTTTTTCTATATTTTAAAATATGTATGTATCTATCTACCTATATAAATATCATCAAAGTTCCCTTTCTTAGGGTCTGACTTCTACAGCCTAAGTTTACTTCTGCTTCTATGTTCTCAAGGCAAGAGCTCCTTTTGAAGTAAATGGACAAGTGACATATGCAGAAGATTGTTCTGTGGCAAGAAAGAAAAACAGGCTGTATATGATTAATACATAAAGCAGATAAAGATCTTCATATACAGCTGTGGGAAATAATTTCAAAGAACCCACAATGAACTATTCCGGATTTTATAACAACCTGGTGAAAGCCATAAAAATAAACTTGAAAGAAAGACTGTAGTAAAGAAGAAAAAAAAGAATCTCCAAAATGGTCAGAGCTAAAAATGATATCTAATTTTAACATGATGAAAATTTCTTTGCTTACAAAGAATTTACCGTGCTGGCCCAAACTGTTTAGTCAGAAGATAAATAATGTGTAGAGATCTTTTCTGCACTGTTAACAAGATCATACTAAGAGGGCACACCTTAATTATTTTTAAAAAGAATTGTTTTTGTTTCTGTTTGGAAAGTTATCAGACCTAAGTTAGATGAAGAGTACTAGGGAAATGAAAGCCTCTGTTCTGAAATGTTATCTTTACTTTTCGGTACATCTTTTTGTCAAGTAAGAAATATGTGTCCTGGGACTGCTGTGAAAAGTGCACATGGATGATTCTAACAGGTTAAATACTACCAGAGATTCTAAATCAGATGTTATGGCTTAAAAAAATAAATTTAAACAATCCTTACTGAGTCTACTATACTATCACTTTAAGCAAAAAATGAACCAGAATATATCTATGGAAAAAGATGTATTGCAAAAAGTTGACCTGTAAAAGGAATATCTGCAAAGGAAATTCCATTTTCCATTACTTGTAATGTCCGAGAAGTATTCTCATAAAAAAACTTCCTCCAAAGGGTTCAGCTGAGCCCTTCTTATGAGAACAGTTAAAATAATTCACTGGAGGGCAAAGGCCATCTCGGTACTGACCAGACACGAGTAGTAAGCTCCCCTGCAGTTCAATGTTTTTGCAGCAAGGTAGAAGACCACTTGCCCATAATCAGATACAGATACAGTCTGTTAATCATCCTCTGGACCTGGGCATTCTGGCTTTGCTTGGAAATCCAGCAATTCCCCATGTTCACCTCTTATACACATGAGTCTTGGCTCTGGCTTTGGTCTTTACAACATACTTCAACGGTTACAAAAAGTAAAGGGAGTCCATTAAGACTCAGGTTCTACCATCTACCACTGGCCTTTGTGCAATTAAATTTTTTGAGCTCCAATTTACTCATCTATAAAGTGGGCTGAAGTTTGGATTAGAGGACAGAATACATATGAAAGCATTTTTAAACTGTTAATCAACATATACATGCAGCACTAAACATCCTGCTTGAATGAATCAAGTATGGGTAGCATATTGTTAGATTTTCATGGTAGTTTATCATTTATCAAATATCTAAAGTTGTCAAGTCAGGGATGCCTGGGTGGCTCAGCTGGTTAAACTTCTGCCTTTGGCTCAGGTCATGATCTCAGGATCCTGGGACTGAGCCCCACGTCAGGCTCCCTATTCAGTGGAGAGTCTGCTTCTCCCTCTCTTTTTGCTCTTCCCCTTGCGCTCTCTCTCTCAAAAAAAGTCAAGGCAAAGGATACATTTTAATAGGGTATATTTACATGTGACGTACTTTAACTTCTACTTCTTCAAAAACAGTCTTATTAAAGAGTTTATGCAATTAGATAGCAATAAACAGATTTTTCAAATACAGTTGACCCTTGAACAAGCAGAAGTTAGGGGCACTGACCCCTCACGTGGTTAAAAATCCACTCCTCTGAAACATAGCTACTAGCCTACTGTTGACCTAAAGCCTTAATAACATAAACAGTTGATTAACACATATTTTGTATATTTGTTGGTACTATGTATATTTTTACAATAAAGCTAGAAAAAATTTTATTAAGAAAATATAAGTGAAAATATATTTATAGTACTGTACTGTATCATAAAAAAATCCACGTAAAAGTGGATTCACAGTTCATAGTGCAGTTCACACCTATGTTATTCAAGGGTCAACTATATTTCATTTCTAAGAAAAAAATAACTTTTAACTCATTCTAGATGTACATCATATTTCTGAAACTCTCACTGACATCAAGTTTGCAGTTTAGAAAAAAAAATTGTAGCAAGTTTATAGTGTAGGGGGAAAAATAGAAGGAAAAATGAGAAAAGATTTCTAGTACTAACATTGGCTCCTAACACAAGCCAAGCACCAGGTCTGGCATTAATCAATGAACTCAATTCCTCCATATTCTGAAGAGCATGTAAGTTTAGCTCTATGGGATTGCCAAGGGCAAAGGTGTTATAAATGTATCCAAGTCCATCTGGCTTATAATGTCTCTGTTCTGTTCAACCGTGCTTGAACTATACACTGTTCCAAACACTAATGCTTTTCATCCTTCCACAGCTACTTCTCAGTTTCTTCAACATTCCCCCTCCCCTACCTTCCAAAGTAGTACCTTCACCAGTATGACAGAGTAATAGTACCTGTGTAGGCTTTACCCAACTTCAGAGCCCATCCTGCATCCTCCTCTTTTATCAATGCTTTTTACTTCCAGTTCCACAGTTTGAAATATTATTTACATGCTACTGATTCCTAAGCTTGTATCTGCACTGACTTCTCAGTTGATCACCCAGACACCCTTAGTTTTTATTTTTATTTTTTTATTAAAGATTTTATTTACTTATTCATGAGAGACACAGAGAGAGAAGCAGAGACACAGGCAGAGGGAGAAGCACACTCCATGCAGGGAGCCCGACGTGGGACTCGATCCCAGGTCTCCAAGATCACGGCCTAGGCTGCAGGTGGCACTAAACCATTGAGCCACCAGGGCTGCCCCAGACTCCTTTATAAATATAAACTAATACCTCTTGACCTTATTTCCCACCCAAACCTATTATTCCTACATTACTATCTAACTCAAAAATGGAAGAATATTCTTCCAGAGACTCAAACCAAAAATCTAGAATTATGCTAAATTTCTTCCTTATTCAAGTAAGTGAGCAAGTCTACGTCCAAAATACATCTAGAATTCCATTTACTTCTCTCCTTCCAATTCTATTATTCGCATGCTATCTAAAGCAACCATCATCTCTTGCAAAAAGCCTCGTCTCCCAGCTCTCACCAATGCTCCAATCTGTGCTCTTCACAGGAACCAGAATACACACAAGATCATCATGTTCTCGCTTAAAGATCATTCAATGGTGTCCCATTGTCAGGAGAGTAAAATCCAAATGTGTTGCCATGACACAAGACCTTGCAGGGTTGATCCAGTATCCTGGTCTCACACCAAACTCCTCTGATTATGCTCCAGCCATAGTGGGGTCTTTCAATTTCTCCAACACAACTCTTTCTTACCTCACAGCCTTTCTAGGTACTTTCCCCTTGTTTGCAACATTCTTTATGCTGGACTCCTCATTCTAAAGGTCTTAATTAAATATCCTCACCTTGGAAAAGCCCTTTGTGCCAACCGTACAACTAGAGTAAGCTACTCTCCTTCCTCTCAGTTATACCTTCTATATTACCCTATTTTCTTTAAAACATTGATCATGTTCTCATAATACCTTTATTTACCTGTTTACCATGTCTTCCCTAATACCATAGATTTCCTCAAGCTTTCTGTTTTTCTTTTTCCCTTTTAAAGAAACAGCTTCAGGGGGATCCCTGGGTGGCGCAGCGGTTTGGCGCCTGCCTTTGGCCCAGGGCGCGATCCTGGAGACCCGGGATCGAATCCCACATCGGGCTCCCGGTGCATGGAGCCTGCTTCTCCCTCTGCCTGTGTCTCTGCCTCTCTCTCTTTCTCTCTCTGTGACTATCATAAATAAATAAAAATTAAAAAAAAATAAATGTTAAAAAAAAAGAAACAGCTTCAGGGGCGCCTGGACAGCTCAGTGGTTGAGCATTTACCGTTGGCTCAGGTTGTGATCTTGGGGTCCTGGGATCGAGTTCTGCATTGGGGACCCCGCAAGGAGCCAGCTTTTCCCTCTGCCTATGTCTCTGCCTCTCTCTCCTGGTCTCTCATGAATAAATAAATAAAATCTGAAATAATAGCAACAAAAAAAAAATAGGGGGCAGCCCGGGTGGCTCAGTGGTTTAGCACTGCCTTTAGCCCAGGGCCTGATCCTGGGGTCCTGGGATCGAGTCCCACATCGGGCTCTCTGCAATGGAGCCTGCTTCTCTCTATGCCCGTATCTCTGCCTCTCTCTCTCTCTCATGAATAAATAAATAAAATCTTAAAAAAAAAATAGGGATACCTGGGTGGCTCAGTGGTTGAGCATCTGCCTTCTGCCCAGGGCATGATCTGAGAGTACCAGGATCGAGTTCCACATCGGGCTCCCTAAATGGAGTCTGCTTCTCTCTCTATGTCTCTGCCTCTCTCTCTGTGTCTCTCATGAATAAATAAATGAAATCTTTTTTAAAAAATCAAAAAACCAAAAAAATAAAAAATAAAAAATAAACAACTTTAGCCCAGATATAAATAATTACTCCTAGGATATACTCTGAGATCAAAAGCATATTGAAAGCAAACAAATTTATCTATACTTTCCCTTGGAACTTCTGCTACTACCTTTAGAGAAGGCTTATTCATAACTTAAATGTGCTGATTCCAGGAAACAAGCTACCCCAAGCCATCAAAACATTTTTAACTTACTCTCTGAATCCTATCCCGAGTTCTACAATCTGACCAGACTGTATATGCCAAATGAAGCACTCTGGAATGAGAACAAGGAAACTATAATGCTTTTTGCATTTCTCCATTATAAATTTTGTTTCCTGAAATCAGAGGATAAGGCTAAAATCCATCATCTTCTAGAAATGACTGCTCAGGTATGATAAAAAGCAGAGTATGCTAAGTTTCCATTTCCCTTTCCAATTCCTAAGAATCTGACATCCTATAACAGACTTTATTCATCTTGATCTCCTTTTCATCAATAAAATGTCAGTGCTAAAAGGCTATAACAACCAGGAAATAATTTTGAGCAATTTTGACTTTCCTGTTGAGAACTATTCTGGCCCACTAGTCATGAGGGACAAGAAGCAGGGAAACTTCATAAAATCCTTCTCTTTACAATGCCAGCTTGGAGTTACTCCAAGAGCAAGCCTTTTGGAGTTCATGTGTGTGGTATTTACATCAGGGAAAGTCAAAAGGAATGAGAACAAATGGAAAATGCTTACAGTAGTTCCTGCACTGACTTGTCTAAGTATGGTCTGAATGTTATCACACACATTTACACATACCAAAAAGGTAAGAATGAAAACATTCAGGAAAGAATGAGCAGTGCATATGCAATGGAAATAAAGCTCCTTGGATATAGGGAAATGAATGCCAAATAATTCAGGGATCCAAGGGAAAAGGGAAGGAAGCTGGCTTTCATCTATAATGATGAAGCAGGATAAATGTAAAATGGATGAGATGGAAGATAGATGTTTTTGTATACTTGAGCAGAAAAGCTTTTATACTAAAATACCATGTAAAAATTAAAAGAAAATTATATACACATGCACATAATCATCAACAAATTTATTTCACACTTTTATTACTTTTTCATAGCCTCTGCAAAAACCTAAGGTAGACGCATCATAAAAAAGTAGTGAAAGCACCTAAGAAACTGACTTCCTTTTTCTCTCATCAATCCTTCTACAAGGATATTTCTGAGAAAAGAATCCCTAGTAAACCATTAAATCAATCATACCACCAAAAGCCTCCTAATAAAATTACTTTCTGTATGTACAGGGGGCATGCTGTCCTTTCCTTACCTGAGAAATGTACCCCATTGGACAGAACTGCTTATAAGCTACTAAAAGAGCTACACAAATTCTAAGAGTTTTAAGAAAGTAAGTGCTTATATTGTTTCTATCCATGCCACCTTTTTTAAAAAAAAATTCCAATTAGAAACTCAAATACAGGCTGGCTTACCTATTTTTGTAATTTCTTCAGCAAAGTATGGGTCATTCAAATCAACGTCAGAGGGAAGTTCATCTTCACTGGCTTCTTCAGCAAGAGCCTTTAAGTTCAATGTAAAAATACATATATTTTACTTCAAAGACCATTAATAAAAATTCTATCATTTATTTTATTTATTTTTAAATTTGAATTCAATTAGCCAAAATACAGTACATTATTAGTTTCAGATGTAGTGTTCAATAATTTATCAGGGATGCCTGGGTGGCTCAGCAGTTGAGTGTCTGTCTTTGGCTCAGGGCATGATCCCAGCGTCCTGGGATTGAGTCCCACATCGGGCTCTCTGGGAAGAGCCTGCCTCTCTCTCTGCCTACATCTCTGCCTCTCTCTGTGTCTCTCATGAATAAATAAATAATCTTAAAAAAATAATTTATCAGTTGTATGTGACACCCAGTGCTCACCACATCACATGCCCTCCTTAATGCCCATCATCTAATTATCCTATCCCCTACTCGCCCCCTAGAACAAATTATCCAAAAATTTGTATGGAACCAGAGACGGGCCCAAATTAGCCAGAGGAATATTAAAAAAGAAAACCAAAAGCTGGTGGCATCACAATGCCGGACTTCAAGCTATATTATGAAACTGTGATCATCAAGACCATATAGTACTATCATTTCTTTTTTTTTTTTTAAGATTTTATTTACTTATTCATGAGAGGCACAGAGAGAGAGAGAGAAAGAGAGAGAGAGAGAGAGAGAGAGAGAGAGAGAGAGAGAGAGAGGGGCAGAGACACAGCAGAGGGAGAAGTAGGCTCCATGCAGGGATGTGGGACTCCATCCCGGGTCTCCAGGACCACGCCCTGGGCCGAAGGCGGCGCTAAACCGCTGGGCCACTGGGGCTGCCCCTATCATTTCTTTTAAATCAAATAGTTCTATCTAGAATTCAACCAGTTTTTAAAATGGATTGGTTTACAAAACGACTGCCATCTGAGTTATTCTTTTTTTGTTCAACAAATATTCATGGAGTATTTTTTTTTTTATTTATTTATGATAGTCACAGAGAGAGAGAGAGGCAGAGACACAGGCAGAGGGAGAAGCAGGCTCCATGCACCGGGAGCCCGACGTGGGATTCGACCCCGGGTCTCCAGGATCGCGCCCTGGGCCAAAGGCAGGCGCCAAACCGCTGCGCCACCCAGGGATCCCGTTCATGGAGTATTTAATAAATATGAAAACTATGTAGGGTTTTGGGGAGAAATGAAATCTATCAGATACATGGTTTCTTTAAAAATTTTACAATCTATTAAAAAAAGCTAGATACATAAACAGACACATATATCAGTAGTAATAGTTCAAAATAGGAAATGCTAAAGAGGCTAAAATGAAATGATACAGACATTCTAAAGAAAAGAACATTTTTATGCGGCGGACAGTGAAAGGAGGTGGCCTTTTCTTTCACAAAACTGAGAAATTGCAGTGACTATCGATAGTTGAATAGTACATTGTGGGTTATCATTTAAAACAATTTATTTGCTAAACAGTGATTTTTTATTATGAAAATGAAAACATATAGAAAAACAGTAAGGCCAGCTTAATCAAGCTCCTTTTCTTATCACCCAATTTCAACAATTATCTTGTTTTATCTGTAATCCATCCATGAAAAGGCTATTTTTAAGCAGATTTATTGGTTAGGTTTTTCCTAATTAAATTTGAACAGTCTACTAAATCAGAATATTTAAATTAAAAATCAAGCCTATAGGGCAGCCCAGGTGGCTCAGCGGTTTAGTGCCGCCTTCAGCCCAGGGCATGATCCTGGAGACCTGGGATTGAGTCCCACGTTGGGCTTCCTGCATGGAGCCTGCTTCTCCCTCTGCCTGTGTCTCTGCCTCTCTCTCTACCTCTCTGTGTCTCTCATGAATAAATAAATAAAATATTTAAAAAAAAAAAAATCAAGGGATCCCTGGGTGGCGCAGCGGTTTGGCGCCTGCCTTTGGCCCAGGGCGCGATCCTGGAGACCCGGGATCGAATCCCACATCAGGCTCCCAGTGCATGGAGCCTGCTTCTCCCTCTGCCTGTGTCTCTGCCTCTCTCTCTCTCTCTCTCTGTGACTATCATAAAAAAAAATAAAATAAAATAAAAAATAAAAAAAAAATAAAAAAAAAATCAAGCCTATAAAATGAAGAGAACATAAGAACTAAGATCAGACTAACCAGATTTGGAGTTTTATTCCCAGGAATCTAAAAAATTAGTCATTTTAATAAAATATTCAGAATGCATATTGCTAAACATCATCTTGCATGCTGAAGAAGACCCACCAAGCCCTAAGGATTATTCATTTTGATATTAATAACTTTTTTAAAAAAAAGATTTATTTATTTTTGAGAGAGCGAGCGAGCATAATCGGGAGGGGTAGAGAGAGAGAGGGAAGAGAGAATCTCACTCAGACTCTACGCTGAGTCCTGGGCTCAATCTCAAGACTTCGACCTAAATGAAAACCAACAGTCAGATGCTTAACCGACTGTACCACTTAGGTGACCTGATATTAATATTCTTTTAAGAATAAGAGCTTCTAAGAATTTTTCAGTAGTAATATTATGTTTCTAAAAAAGATTATGGAATACCTACATACCTAGCTACGTATCTATTCACATACTTCTTTTACTGCTTTTAGCTCTAAACTATTGCTACATCAACTATGACACATAAACATGTATTAATTTCTTTAGTAATAATTTCTCAATGTCAAAACTGAATCACAGAAAGGAAAAGGGGAAACATATTTTTTACATGAAGGAAATCCTTGAAACTCTTCTCTATATGAAAAACTGTGGATGGAAGGGATCTGCTGGAATCCCAGAACTGATCCAGTACAGAGCACTGAGTCTAGAACAAACTAGCACTCAACAGATGTCCTTTTAATGGCAGTTATAAAACAAGTCCAGTCTTAGTCCAATGAAGGAAAGAATAAAGGCACAAGATAAACTCAAGGTGTTCAGCAAATGAAAATCAAAGAGAATAGTTGCTAAAGTTCTCAGAAACAAGGGACTACTCTATTGACCTAAAAAAGACCCACTTATACGTTTTACAATAAACTGATGGCTGAATAATTTGTGAAATTCTATTTAGAAGACATATTATTACCTACTTAGTTTTAAAAGAAGTTCTAAGGAAGAGGAGAGACAGCATATCAATGAGGACAGGGCTCTTACCCTCTATCCTTATTTTATCTATTTCCAGAAACACTGACTAAAATAGGAGTATTAAAAATCCCTCCAGTGCATCATTCAATCTTGCAGCCCTCTATCTTTACAAGCAATGAAAGTCATAGCTGTGTCAAAAAGCACAAGATTATGTAGGGATAGAGAGAAACAATACAGTACAGTGGAGTGAGAGATCCAGATTTTGGTTTCAGTTTGGTCACTAACAAGCAGTGGAGCCAGAGATGCATCAATTATTTTTCTACAGTCATAAAGCATCAGGACTGAACTAGAACAAATCATTTAAGATGACTCAAGTTGCAAAGTTCTGTGATTAATGGTAGTATCTTAAGGCAATAACTGTATTGCTAGCATGCTGCATTTCAGTGATAAGATAGAGTACTTTTAGTGGCAAAAACTGTTAAGTGGTGTCTGCTATTACTAAGGACTCTGTGGAAAAGATGTTACCCTCAAATAATGGGAGTCAAATCAGACTTTTCAAGACAACATATTAGTGCAGAGGAAACATCCTTAATTAAAGAGTTATAATGACAAGATGTTAATATAATAGATCCATATGATAATACTGACAAGTGCAAAGTCCAAATTGAGAAATAGAAATGAGAGAAAAAATTTCACTCACATCAAAAATTTCTGTATGTAGAAGGGCCTGGGTGGTGGAGTTGGTTAAGCATCCAACTCTTGGTTTTGGCTTAGGCTGTGATCTCTGGGATATGAGACTGAGCCCTGTATCAGGCTCTGTGCTTAGTGGCGAGTCTGCTTAAGACTCTCTCCCCCTCTCCCTCTGCCCCTCCCACTTGTGCGCTCTCTCTCAAATAAATAAATAAATAAATAAATAAATAAATAGAAAAATCTTTAAAAAAATTTCTGTATGTATATATCCTCAAGTGAAAAAATCTGTATGCATCCTTCCTAGTCTCTAGAATAGGACTCTTCTATCTAGGTATCAACTAAACTATGTATTTTATTTAGGTGGCATATAAAGGTAAAATACTAGAGCACAGTAGTTAAGGTGGCTCGCCTTTTATTAGGATTATAAATCCTAATCATTACATAGCTTTGCAGAAAACACTTAAGCTACTGGGTTTTGCCTTTCCCCTTTCTTAAAATTATGATAATAAGGCCTACTCTAGTGAGTGTTACATTATGAGATAATGGATGCCAAGCACCTGGTATCTTCTGATATATGGTTGCTGTTCAATAAATATTCCCTCAAAAAATCATTGATACCTTCTGTTTCTTCTTCAGTCTTTTTTTCTCTTTCTTCTTCTCTAAAAATTGTTCCCAGGGGGTCAAATTATCTTTTCCTTCCAACTTGTTTTTGACCATCTCTTCTGCACTTTCTTTCAAACCTAAGAAAAAACACAGAGTTCAGTTTAAAATGTTCTATCTTCATTCATTATCTCTAATTGCTTCTATTGCCCAAAGACTGCATTCCCTGGAAACTACAGGTGACAAAAACCGATTAGTAAGGCAATCCTTGTTGAAATGTCCCAGGAGGAAAGAATGCTCATAATCTCTCAAGTACTCTGTGATATACATCCTTAAGATCATAAGGACCACCAAGTTTGGATTCCACTTTGTATGGCTTTACCTCTTTCAATGTTATCTGCTCTTGTACTTCATCTTTAAAGGTTCTTTTTTCTTATGTTTTGCAGTTCCTAATTTGTGTTTCTAGGGGGCTTCTGTAATAACTGGACTAAGAGTGGGACAGAAAAAGCCCTGAGGATGACCTATATCAGTCCTTGAAGGCCCTCACTACTGCCAGAGTAAAGCAAATGTGATTACTCTGTTGTCACCTTTGATAATAAATACATTTGTTTTATTTTGTAGTACTTTTTGGACATCACAGCTCAATTTGGGGAGGAGGCAGCTTCACTATTTATATGACACAATATTCATTTCAGAGAAACAATACTAAATGGAATGATTAAAAAATGCCTTTTAAGAGAGACATGGTCAATCCAGATCTTCCCAGATAAACTCTAAATTCTAAGGTGAAAATAATTCTAAAGATATAACAATTCCTTTTTTTTTCTGATGAACCTACTGAGACTAAGAGCACTGAGCAACCTGCCTAAGAACATGCAGCTAGGAAGCCACACGACTGTAATTGCTTGGTTATCCTCTATACTATAACTAGATAAATCTAAAATGCTGATTTGACCCAGAATAAAGAAATGTATAAAGTAAAAGGATAAAACCAAAGCTTTGGGCCTCAGGTTCCTCATCTGCAAAAGGAGGTTGGTCTAGATCAGAAGCATTCAACGTTCCCACCCACATACACCTCCCCCCACCCCCTTAAAGAAAATATTTGGTAGAAGTCCAAATACATAACAACTAAAAGTAATGTTTTGGGTCTTGGGCCTCAAAGAACAGCCTGAAACAGCTGGAATAGATGATCTCTAAGGTCCCTTCCTTGCTTTTAAGCCAAAACTGAATCTTCAAATTTCTATGACTTAGAAAGTATTAAATTATCTACATACTCAAGGTTATGTAGATTTGTTTTTATGATGTACGGCTGGTAAGATCTCTGATTTACTGAATGCTAAATTAGAAACACAACTCTCAATTTGAAGACGTTTCTTATGAGAAAAATAAAATTCTCTTTACTAAATTCTTTTTGGAAGAAATGGGAACTGTATAAAATGATATCTAGGTATTTGACTGAATGAATAGATAGATATACAGCATTTAGGAAATGTAAATTGGGATCCTTGTTTGTAAGAAAGCAGCAAATCCTGACAAAATAAGTTGATTTTAAAAAACAAAATAATGTTTATGTATGCCTGTGGGTTAGCATACAATCAGACCAGTCTAATCTATATGCACAGTATTGTATTATTAGATATGTTTAAATAATCTTTAAGGTATTCTAGTATAACTTCCTTAAATATTAGGAAAGATTTTACTACTCCAGAATATTAGATTAATATATTTAGATAATTCTTAAAAATATTTATTTATTTATTTATTTATTTATTTATTTATTTATTTATTTGAGCCAGAGAGAGACAGAGGCAGAGACATAGGCAGAGTTCGGAGAAGCAGGCTCCATGCAAGCAGCCTGATGTGGGACTCAATCCCGGAACTCAGGGATCATACCCTGAGCCAAAGGCAGATGCTCAACCGCTGAGCCACCCAGATGTCCCTAGAAATTTTTTTTTTTCACCAAGAAGTATTGTTTAATTTTGATCCTTGAAACTTACCACAATGCTCACAATGCTTATCAGATGCTAAGAAAAGTTCTGTATCATTGTCTCTTTTAGGACATCGCTTTGATATGTCTTAATCACTATGAGCTTCTATTCCACAAGTAGGGTCTTCACCTTTTTTTGGGAACATGGATACCTTGAGAATTTGGAAAAAAAAAAAAAAAATACGGACTCTCTCCCTGAAACACTACTAGAAAAACTTGCATACAGTGTTCAGGGGCTTATAAATACTGAATGCCCTTTTCTTTTCTTTTCTTTAAGGATCTAAGGGTCTTAGGCAAAGAACATCTGTGGGGCAGTAGAGGTCTACATGAAGATGGGAGGCCAGCTCCCATAACTTCAAAACTTATTAGCACTGACATCTGTAGGTTCTATAGCAGGGTTCCTCATTACAGCACTATTGTCATTTTGGACCAGAGAATTCTTTGTTGTGAGGAATTACCCTGTATATTGTAAAGAGTTTATCAATATCTCTGCACTATCCACTAGATGCCAATAGCCCCAGTCATAAAATAAAAAATGTCTCTAGATTTTGCCAAATATCCTCTTGGGAACAAAATCACCCCTAGTTGAGAACCACTATTTTTTTTTTAATTTATTTTTTATTTCTTTATGATAGTCACAGAGAGAGAGAGAAAGAGAGAGAGAGAGAGAGAGGCAGAGACATAGGCAGAGGGAGAAGCAGGCTCCATGCACCGGGAGCCTGATGTGGGATTCGATCCAGGGTCTCCAGGATCGCGCCCTGGGCCAAAGGCAGGCGCCAAACCGCTGCGCCACCCAGGGATCCCATGCGCCACCCAGGGATCCCGAGAACCACTATTACAGACAATGACCAGAAGTCATTTCTGAAAAGAAGGGTTATTTCATTTGCATCACATAAGGTATGTTATTGTATTTACTTGATTATACAATATCTTTTTCATTTTAGAGTTTTCCTCCAAGTAAACCAAAGGCAGCTAAAGTCACCTTCTTTTGTATTTCATAATATTTAACACAGTGCCAGATACATAGTAAGTACTTAATAAACACTTAACTGATCTGTCTTGAAGGAGGAATTCTTATTTCAAGCCAACTGTTTGATCTTGCAAGTTTGGAACATACTCTCTCCAACAGAAAATGAATCAAATCTTTAGGATATAAATAAATGGCCTTTATCCCAAAGTGGTTTGGAGCGTGTGTATATGTGTTTAAGGACCTACAGCTCTAGAATAATTCATGAAACATTCTTCTCAGAAAATACCTTATATTTTGGGGGCTCTTTAGTTTGTTTATAACAACAATGAAATAGTTATCTTCAGTTAAATATGGTCTAATTTTTTTGCCTGGCTCTCACTTAAATACACCAAATGTGTATTAAGTAGAATGACAAACACATTGCATTGAATTAACACAACACCATGATAACTTTAAAATGCTTTGTTCTCATTGTCATCATGAGGTCATTTAAATCTCTTGCCACAGATCACAGTTGTTTATGTTCTGGTTCTTAAAAATATGTCCATCCCAGAAGTCTCCTGGCATATGCACAAGAACATTCTTCAGACAGTTTCAGCCTCATTTGAGAGCAGCCACTATGTGACTAAAAAAGAACTTCATTAGAACTGTTTTTATTTTGCACAAATTTTTTTCTAAAAAATTTAAGTGTATAGCCAAAGACTGCCGAATTAGTTAAAAATAACATCAATAATCCTACAAATAATGGGTAGAAAACCCTTTGAAAGCCAACCATGAACAGAGATGACTCAATTTAGACAATAATTTTAAGCTCAATCCATTCAGAATTATTTTGGATGTTTGCATACATACAAAAATACTTTTAAATATGCTTTCAAAATCCACTAAAACAAAAATATATATTTCTCCTGACCTTACTCATTTGAAATATTTGAAAAGTTTTAAGAGGCAGGCTATGAATAACTTATATTAACTCAACTAGGTACTATAGCTGGTTTTGTTTATAAAAACAAAATACCGGGGCACCTGGGTGGCTCAGTCAGTTAAGAGTCTGCCTTCAGCTCAGGTCAGGATCTCAGGGTCCTGGGATTGAGCCCCACACTGGGCTTTCTGCTCAGCAGGAAGAGTCTGTTTCTCCCTTTCCCTCTGCTTCTCCTTCTGCTTGTGCTGCCTAGCTCTCTCTCTCTCTCATGAATAAATAAAATCTTTAAAAACTAAAAACTAAAAACGAAATACATGTTTTAAGATTTCTGATATAGGCTGAAGCTGGCACTTTTTATTTAAGTGATGACTTAGGATCCATTGAGAATTTTTATGAACACTTATGGCTCTATCTTTATTTATGGTTGTAAGTTTAAATCAAACAATGTAACATTCAATTTCAAAAGTAGCTTTTAAAATGTAACTACCACCACCATCCCTGAGCAGGAACTCCCAACTTGAACTCACTCTGAGCATAAGAGTTTTAGAGGAAAACCAACAACCATGTTGTGAGGAACACTGACATCAAAGGCACCCATTCAAACTGGCCAGTCATCCTCAATAGTGTGGGGAGAGGGAAGAACACATTTACTTATATAATAGAGGTCACAGGAATACTTGGTCCCTAATAAGTAATAATATGAGTAAAATGCCACTGGGATCTTCACCAGTGGCCTGTTTTTTTCTCCATGGTTAATCAAGTGATTATGTACTTAGGATATCTTCAAAGTATACTGGATGAGTCAAACTATCAATCTTTGTAATGAGAAAGATGGAGATTTGAAATGTTTTGAAGTTGGTTCAAGACTTGTTCAGAACAAGAAACTGTTTAGAATGTTCAGAATTTGGCTATTTTAACTTCTGTAAATCCCTCTCTCTTAAATTCTTACAATGCTATATTCTTTTAATTTTATACCATTTATCACAGTTGCAACTTCACTAATTTGTGTGATTTTTAAAATTATTAATGGCTATCTCCTTTATTAGCTTGCAAGCTCCATGAGGGTAGAGGCCATCCATAGCTTGTCTCCCCACCAGTCCCAGTAAAAGTCACCCTGGTGGCTAGTAGAGCACCTAATAAATGTTGACAAATGAAAGGATAAACAAGTCAAATTTGTTGCCAACCTTATGGACAGAGGGCAACAATGCATGAAACTAAAAAAGTAAAATAACATTTAGTTTGGGGGACAATAGTAAACAGTAAAAATTACCAGTCAGCCAGAAGCAACAAATGCTCTTCTTATACACTTAATACTGTTAGAATATGTTATAGCTACTATATGGGAACAACACACAGACATCATAATAAAGATGATAATGATAAGAGTATAGGTAAGCTACTTAGACTGTAAATAGTTTCTCATATAACATTTAATTTGGCATCTCCCAAAACATTCAATGCGCTATCCATAGAAGACACCTCCAAAGTATGTACTGAATAAATAAATGTTAACGCTTTTTGTTGTTGCTGATTGTCTAAAAGCTATTTCAGTGGGTAGCAACTGTTTTACATTTGTCTTGAATTTGAGCTTATGCTCTAAGCTCTCCTAAATCTTTTACTCTCTTAGAGTGATGCCTTCCGTTTTTAAGTATTTTCAATTTGCTGTGAACCAAGCTATCCCTGCTTCTTAGAATTGAATGTTCTTAAAAAGCTGACTTGAAATACAAGACATTTGGCCTTTGTCGGGGAGCTATTGTTTCCTGTATTTTTAATTATTTGTATGGCTTTTTTTGCCTTTCAAATAGTCTTTTTTTTTTTTTTTTAAGATTTTATTTACTTATTCCTGAGAGACACAGAGAGAAGCAGAGACATAGAGGGAGAAGCAGGCTCTGTGCAGGGAGCCTGATGTGGGACTTTATCCCAGGACTCCAGTATCACACCCTGGGCCGAAGGCAGGTGCTACACCGCTGAGCCACCCAGGGATCTCCAATCTCCCCTGTTTTTATCCTCAGAAGTTAACTATATATCCACTCTTCTGCCGCTATTTCTCTTCCCCTCCAACTCTCTAGCACTAAATTCTCCGGAATTCATAGTGCATTATCAGTAAAAATTAAATTATTGTATCTTTGAACATTTTCATCTTCTTGCTGTAATTGAAACCTGGGTCTCCCCTGAATATATTGCAAACTATAGCAGTTACAAGTAGTTTGTTGTTATCGGAGCTTGTTTTCTTCAAAAACCCTCAACCAATTGTTCTGGGAGGGGGCAGGATATGTATGATGGTTATTAGTGCTCTTTATCCAGTTTAAGAAGTGTGGTACTGATCCAGGGATAGACAGACTAACTAATAAAATGGAGAGTCAAGCAACAGATTCATGCAGTTTTGAATCTACATGAAACTTTGGTACATGACAGAGGTGATATGTCAGATTATTGAAGTGAGAGATAATTCAATATATGGAACAGGATAAAAAAATTCCATGTACAAGAAGATGAAACTGGATGTCTACTTTATATGATATAAAAAAAAAATCAACACCTGATGAATTAAGGACCTCAGTGTCAAAAACATTAAACCTTTCTACTTTTAGTAGAAAATAAAGACGAACATCAGTCTTTATCTGATATCCTTCAGATTATCCGACTATCTGACAAATATTCTTATCTGTATAGAAAAGGATTTTGTCAATGAAATACAGAAATCACTAATTAGAAAAGACTGACTTAAAAATATTAAAATCAAGAACTTTTATTCATAAGATAAACCTCCAAGAGAGGGTGTGTGGCCAGGGTGAGGTGGGGAAGTTTCATATTAGAAAGATATTTGTTATCCTATAAAAGACAAAGGTCTAGTATCACAGATAAATACTTAAAGGACTCCTAAAAATCAGCATTAAAAGCACAAAAAATACAACAGGAAAATGGCCAAAAGATAATTTTATAAGTATTAACTGAGGAAGAAACATATATGGCCAATAAATATATGAAGAGATATTCAGTTACATCAGTGAGAAGTACAAATGAAGCACTGCTGGTAGGACTGTAAACTAATACCAACACAAAAGAATTTAGTATTTCATCTCATAAAGTTGACATTCACACCACCTATGACCAAGCAATTACACTCCTTGATAAATACCTAAAAAAACTTAAACATGTACCAGAAGCACATATCATAATAGCATGATTCATCATAGTAAAGAACATCCCAAATGCATATCCAAAAGGGGAATGCCAAATCACAGAGGGTTTTGAGACCTCTGAATATATGTATATAACCATATAAAATGTGGTTATATACACTCAAATGAATGAGCTACAGTTACACAAATATGGATAAATCTTAGCAATACAATGTTGAGTGGAAAAAAAATCAGTCCCCAAAGATTTTTAAGTATCTAAAACAAACCCACACTCCTCCCTACCAATGTTAACAGCTTTAATTTATACACTTTAATAGGTTTTAATATACTCATAAGTATGTGCAACTATCACTAGTCTATAGATTTTTAAATTCTGGATATTTCATATAAAATATATGATCTTTTGTGACTGACTTCTTTTACTCCGCATATTTTCAAGGTTCATCCACTTTGTAGCATACATCAGTACCTCATTCCTTTTTATACACTCATGCTTTTTAGGAATACTTATAAGAGGTATGGAGAAGAGAGATAAAAAGGATAAATGTAAGATACTGTTTAGTTCTAGCTTTTGTAGTGGGTTCACTTATTAATTATTAAAAATAAATTTAAAAAGGCCATGCTGGACCAATGATTAGAGTGTCTTAATCTAAAGTTTATATATAACTAATTATATGAACCAGAGGTACAAACAAATAAAGGGACAAGTTTAATAAAGTTGACTACATCATTTTTGTTCTTAAAATGGTACTATAAAGAGTAAAAAGACAAATTACAAAGAAGAACACATTTGTAAAACAGGTGACTAATAAAGACCAGTCCAGAATATATGAAGAACTCCTATGAATCACTGAAGTATAGAATACTACATAAAAATGGTCAAAAGACTGAAGAGGCATTTTCCAGATGAGGAAATACAAAGAAATGTTCTTCTTATAATTAGGCATATCCTTAAGCAAGTCTTTTACTTTTAAGTCAAGTCATATTCTTTCACTTCCCATTTCCTTTAGAGTAAAAGTTAAAGTTCATTCAAAGGTCTCAAAACCCTCTATGATCTGGCCATATCTCTGCCCTCATCTACTACTATCCATTCCCTGGTTTGTTCTGCTGCTTCTTAAATGTTCTTGGATAAATCAGAAAAGCTCCCCCTCAAGGCTTTTGCATTTATTGCTTCCTCTGCCTGAAATGCTCTTTCCCAGGATAACAATTAGTATGTACTGTCCCTAAAAGATCTTTGTGCAAATGTCACTTTCTTAGTGAAGCCTTTCCTGATCTATTCTAATTGCTACCTACCCTCACCCGTAAACTTCCTACTCCTCATCCAGGCTTCATCCTTCTATTTCCATAGCCCCTAATCATCATCTGATTAGTTTACCTAGTTGTTTTCTAATTCCCTTTCTCCCCTTTTACCTAATCCACACACACTACAATGTAGGGCCCCATAAAGGTCTTTTCAGTGTTCTGTCTCTGGAGAAAATAGTCTGGCACACATTAACACGAACTCAGCAAATATTTGAGAATAACACACATATTAAAACCATAATGAGATACCATTACACTTACATATTCAACTAGCAAAAACTGAAAACCCAGGCAATATCAATTAATGATGAGGATAAAGAGCTTAGGGAAGTCATACTACTGGTTAAAATGGCACAAGCACGTGGGAAAACAACTCAGCACACTTAGTTAAGGTAACTCTGTGAGCAGGCTCCACAACCAAGAAATCCTACTACATATATTCAAGGCATTCTCTGTATATTTTCCTAGGTGAGATGTCCCAAGAATATTCACAAAGACACTGTTTATAATAGCAGTAAACTACAATAACTGGCAATAGAACAGACATATCTACAATGGACTTCTGTGTAACAGTGAAAATTAGTAGATCATATCCTTACATATTGATATGGATAACTTTCAAAAATAGCATGTTAATACCAAAAAGTAAGCAACAGATGAATAGAGAGGGTAATTTTTGTAAAGGTCAAAACTTTTTAGGGATATATGTATATGTGATAAAATGACTATGCAGAGAAGAAAGAGAATGATTAACATGAAATGTAATTTCAGTTTCCTCTGGTAGAGAAAAGATGACGATGTAACTGGGGAGTTTTGTAGGTGACTGCAGACATTAGTAATGTTCGTTCTTAAGCTGGGTACACAGGTGTTCATTTTGTTATTTTTCTTTAAATTGTATAACTCACTGCCTTTGGTATCTTTTGTTGTTTTAGTAGACCGTTAAAAAAAAAGTGCTTACTCTTTGACAACTGTATCCAAAAATGGCTTTCACCTGCCTTCTGTCATTTACTCCCCCATCCATATAATACTTAAACTCAGATTTTTTTCTTTTTTCATTTTAAGATTTTCTTTATTATTTGAGAGAGATCAGGAGTGGAGGGGCAGAAGTATGTCCCCCACAGGAGCTTGCCATGAGGCTTGATCCCAGAACTCTGGGATTATGACTTGAGCTAAAGGCAGATGCTTAAGTGACTGTGCCACCTAGGCACCTCTAAACCCAGATTTTCTGATAGCAAGCCCCCTACGCTCTTTTTATAATCACAGTAAACTATTAATGCTACCTCAAATTTCATTGTAAGTAGGCCCCAATCTATACACTGAATTAGAAAAATCCACTTATAAATTGCTGGCTTGAAACTGAGCCTGTTTTCCTCTCTGGATTCTGCCCACAGATGCTATTAATATACAAAGACAATTTGAGGCTGGGGTCCAACCACTATGCCATTTCTAAGTCAATTTTATAAAAACAAAAGGAAATTAAAAATACATCAACCTCCCTAGCATTTCAGTATAAAGCAACTATTCAAGCAAAATTTTTCTTGCCACAATCCAAGTTTCTTCCACATTTATTGGAGTTTATATATAAATAAACTATACATTCTGACTACTTCTAAAAAGATTTCACAAATAACTGTCAGAAGAGCAACAGCCTGGCAACCTTGTTCCTATTATGGTAGATACAAAAATGATAAGATTTATACAGGACACTGAAGTAAATGGAGGCAAGCAGAGAAGGAAACCAACCTGAAGGCTCTGGATAGCCTAAGGGCTAACGGGATCAACTTTGGCAAAAGTAATCCACAGGCAGTATACTGGTTAGGTATCTCTGACACAGACTATCATTTAAGGTTTATTTTTTCAACTTTTCCAATATTTGTAATTAACTCAAGAGCTGATTTCATTGGCAATGTCCTTTACTGCAACATTAAAGAAATTACAGAATGAGAGTCATACAGAATGAAAGTAACATTAAAACCTAGGACTTCAATATTTTCACAGCATATCTTGTAAGTACTGTTTTTATTCTTTGGGATTCTCTGGTGACAGAATCTACTGAGGAAATCTGTAACAGGCCAAGCATTCTTAGGTCCCAAGAGACAGAATCTTAGAAGACCAATAACATGCATATCCAGAAGCAGCCTTCAGTGTTCAACATCATGTGAGATGTTTTCTTGCCTTTTCTGTTTAAACTCCAGAACAGCTTATAATCAGAAGACAGCCTTCTTGGACGCTGTCACACAGGTGACCCTAGCTGCAGATCAAAATGTTTCCACATCCTGAGAAGTCTGTAATAGCACATACTAAGTCATCCTCAGTAGGTGCTTATTGTTTTTAGCAAAATTTCTCCAAATTCTCAAGTAAAATTCACTGAACATCTTTATATATCTTTGTGCATGCAATAGTAAACATACGCAGATTGAGGAAAGCACTAAATGAAGACAGTGCTAGATTCGATTAGTAACCCAGGGAAAATACTCTAATGGTACAGAAGTCAGACACATCAAGGTCTGAATTACGTACGTTCTTCAGCTAGCTGAAAACAAAAAACTCCTAGCTTTTTGATCTTGAGTAAGTCTGTATCTCAGTTTTCTCTTTTGTACAATCAGCTAATAACCACTTTACAGAATTGTTGGAAGAATTTAATGTAAAATTTTTAGCAAAACACATTTTCTGACAAAGTAATAGGCATCCATTAGGTGCAAATTTCTTCTCCCATGCCTAAAGAGTGTTTTATTTATTTTTTCCTAAAGAGTATTTTAGAATATAATTCTTTCCAGATCAAAATTATGCATCCAAATTACTTTAAAAAATATTTTTAAATCTCCCTATGCTTCTACAGAAAGGAACAATGGGAATCTAAAATGAAATGTATTTTATGACAATCTAAGCTGAAATACTTAGGAAAATCTTGGTTAAGTCCCTTGCAGACAGAATTCCCTACTTTACACAAGCCAATTTTTAAGGAAACATATGCCTTCAAAGTACATGATTCAACTTACCACTAAGACATATTCCAAACACCAAAGGGAACTCACCCAAGTCAAATTACTGGCACTCATCTTTTGGCATACAGAGGATCAAGCTATTCTAAACTATGCCAAATAATTTTACAAATACAGGTTTTCTACGTCACTGAATTAAGCTAAGGATATATCTCTTGACAGTTCATTTGATGAGTGCTATCCCACCCACCCTCAATGAAGATTATCCTAATGGAGGAAAGCACCCTTACAACCTTTTTCAATAGGTTATATCAGGCAAACAATGTCGATGTGAAATGAATAATACAGAGCCCTTCCCACATGAAATCAGCAGATTCAGCCAGCCTAGCCACCAGTTCAAGCCACAGACATTTTACTGGCTTCATTTGGGACCTCATAGTTGAAAATTATCATTGCATTATAGTCAGTGAACATTTGTCTACAATGGTCTAACCAAAAGGGCACTGAAAAAAGTTGGCAAATGTTTCAGAGACCAAGAAAATGGCATATGGTCTCACAGTGGGATTAAGTTTTGCATCAAACCAATGATCTGCAGAAAGTACTTCTGCCCTTTTCTTTCTGTGGCTTCAAAACTGAACTTCTTGTAGGAGCTAGATTTGATTTTGTGTAAAATGTTATCAGCATTTTAAAAAAAAGATCTAAAAAAAAAATAATAAAAAAATTTAAAAAAAATAAAAAAGATCTATTTATTTGGGAAAGAGAGAGAAAGAGCACATACACACAGGAGTGGGGGGAGGTGCAGAAGGAGAGAATCTTCAAGCAGACTCCCCGAAGAGCATGAAGCCCAACACAGGGCTCAAATTCATGACCGATGAGATCATGGCCTGAGCCAAAGCCAAGAGTCAGACACCTAAACTGAGCCTCTAGGAACCTATTATCAGCATTTCTAAGGCACCTTGATAAATTAAAAAAATGCTTCCCAGTTAGCACCATGAATTAATAGAACTATTTCAAGATACGTGATAAGACACATCTTATATAAGATGTTCTACTGTTAGGAACTTACCCTAAGAAAGTCCAATATAAGGTTATTATGTTATCCATAATAGCGAAACATTAGAAAGAGCCTAAAACACAATGTCAAGGGAGTGATTCATAATTTATAAATCAGAAACACAATGGAATGTGGTGCAGGCATTTTAAGTATAAAGATTATTTAGAAATATGTGAAAATAAGTATGAGAAGTGAAATTAAAAACAGAGAACTCAAAATAGGGGTCTAATATAACCAATTATGTCTGCTTATAGAAGGTAATGTGTAGTTAAAATAAAATATGGAAGCAACCCAAGTGACTATCAATGGGTAAATGTTACCAGGATGTGGGGTGTGTAGTAAAATATTATTCAAGTTTAAAAAAGAAAGAAATTCTGACATATATTACAATAGGGATGAACCTTGAAGACATTATGCTAATTGAAATAAGCCAATCACAAAAAAGATAAATATTGTATGATTCCACTTACAAGGTACTTAGTGTGGTCAAAATCATAGAGACAGAAAGTTGAATGGTTACTGCTGGGGCAAAGGAGAGGAAGAATGAGGCATTACTGTTTTAATGGATATAGATTCAGTTTTGCAAAGATGAAGAGGAATTCTGGAGATGGATGGTGGTAATGGTTGCCACAACATGAACTGAACTGTACACTTAAAAAATGGTTAGGATGGTAAATCTTATGTTAAATGTATTTTATCACAATAAAAAAAAATCAGGAAAAAATTAATGTGTTCAAGTAGTAAATTTAAGGTTGTATGATTTTCCAGTTTTAGAAAATAAAGAAGAGTAATGAAACTGCTGAAAGTAAGTAGTCTGAGGAGATTCTGTCAAAATAACATATGGAACATGTGTGAGAAAAATGATGGTTTGCTAGCCAGGCAGTTAGCATATAGAATGATGACGTGGGACAACCTCAAATAGAATAGGCAAAAGTTCTGCTTTAAAGACCAAAGAATTCGCAACTTCAAACAAATCAGCATAGCTATGGGCTGTGGGAAAATAATACATGAAACAAGCTCACTCTTCTTGAACTGACTTCAGGCAGATTATAAATCTATGGCAAAGTAAAAAAAAAAATAGTACTACTGTCTAGAAATAGTGGCTACAGATGCAAACAGTACAACTGATGTGATATATGGGCAGAGAAAGATGTACTGATCAAAAAAATCATCCTAGATGTTTGTAACCATCCTAAAACAGCAGACCAATTAACCTGAAACTTCAAAACATATGGGAATTTTAGCACTTTCTGACACTTTGACTGGTATAAAAATATCCTCAATTTTTGCTTCAGATCTTTTAAAAGCTCTTTGGATAGCTCTTTTAAATTAAGTCTTTATATTATTAAGAGAGAAAATCATCTATAAAATAATCCAGAAAACTTGGTAAACATTTACTGGCAAATCTATGGAGAAAATGTGCTACCAATGTTTTTAGACAACCCTAGCTGTTTTTCATTTTTATTACATATTTCACAAATGATTAAAAAGGGGTTTTTTGCACAGTAAAAAGTTTTAGCTTCTTACAAAACCATTATAGTCACCTTGTTAACTGCATGATTCAAGGAAGGAACATACACCTAAATTTTAAAGCTGTAGACATACCAGCTATGTACAAGATAGTAGAGCGTACTGCAAATTCATTTCTACCCCATCATCAAAATACAAAGCTTACTGTAAATTCTTTATTTTAAAGTTCAGGTTTTCCATTTAATGCTCTTCTCTCGACTCAACTCAAAACTTTAAACATCTGGTTATTTTAAAAGTTCTTAACAAAAAAAATTTTTGTGAATATACTTTAGTTATACTTCAAATATATCCGTAAGGTGGATACACTGACAATAAATGGAAATACTGATATAGCCAAAAGTAAACAGTGAACAGGTTTTGAGATGTCTGAAAATTGTTTGAAACTGGGCTGCCTAGCAGAAAGAATGCCCAATTGATTCACAAGCAATTTTTTTTCCAAACAGAGAATAAACAATACAATGGCCATGGATACATGTCATTAATGTGTCTCTGTGTTTAACGTTCCCAGTGGGTCACTAAACAGAGGAATAAAGGTAGAATAAAAGGGAAAAAAGGAAGAACAAAGGACAAAACAAACACCAGAATACACACAAAATTACAACTGTAAAGAGTGGAAGAAAGAGTAAGTTGAGTGCCTTCTGCCTCAGTGAGCTGGCTTAGACAGACAGCAAGGGGAGTTCTTGCTGCTTCTTCTCTAGCTTCCATGCTTCCTTTGAAAAAGTATCCTACAGTTCTAGGTTCCTGACAAGAGCTCCTTCAAGACACTCACAGTCTTACTACTATTAAAGCTTTAAGACCATCAGCATTAATCTCATCATGCCCTTTATCACTATTTAAAACCATTACCACAAGAAGTCTACAACTTCCAAATCATTCTTCTAATAAAGTGGTGAACATTCGCATTTCTCTGTCTTCCTCTACAATGAAGCTCTTCTACAAGTCAGTCATAATCACATTCATTAATATTCATTCACAGAATCCTCTGCATTCACGGACTTGTCTGAGTCTCACTAAAACCTGGTTCTCCTCGGGGGCCTATATTCCTATATCCTTTTAATTTTTTAAAATTTTTTAATTTTTATTTATTTATGATAGTCACAGAGAGAGAGAGAGAGAGAGAGAGAGAGAGAGAGAGGCAGAGACATAGGCAGAGGGAGAAGCAGGCTCCATGCACCGGGAGCCTGATGTGGGATTCGATCCCGGGTCTCCAGGATCGCGCGCCCTGGGCCAAAGGCAGGCGCCAAACCACTGTGCCACCCAGGGATCCCCCTATATCCTTTTTAGGTGGTGAATTTTTCTCTCTCATAGTTTGTCCTTCTTACTACTCATGGTCACCTTCAGTTCACTGGCTAGCCCATCTCCCTCAAGCCCCCAACACTAAATAAATATCATGTTATGAGACCATATCACCTACAAGCCTTTCTTATTAAAGATAACTAATGACTATTCTCTCCCCTCATTCTTGAAGAACTAAGCCCTTGGCTCACTGCCACTCTTTCCAATACTAGCCTTGTCTTAATTCTTGGTGACCGCAATATCTACACAGATGATCCTTATAACACCTTGAACTTCCCAGTTCATTGACCTCCTCTTCTCCTATCAATCTATGATGCCATCTCATCTTAGAAACTCACTCTCAGAATAACTAAATTATGTCATAACCCAAAATTGCAGTCCCATCAGTCTTAATTTCAAGTATCCTACTCCTCAAACACTAGCTCCAATCTTTCCATTTTATTCTCTCTAGTAACCCTAGACTAATAAGGCTAATCTTATGTTTCACTGGGACCTACAATCCATCAATCCTCTTACCTCTTCCCCATCCCTCACTCCTAATGTGCCCTCATTTTCCTCCTGACCCAACCCAGATACTTTGGTCCATCATTACAATCAACCCCTTGCATATAACTTTGTCCCTCTCTTGCTTGGTCATATTTGATTGATAAATCTTCTAAACTGGTTTAATCCAACTCTCTCCTTACTCCATGATTGCACATCATTAAATGTGGCTAAAGAAAAACATAACTATGTTGATTCATCCAACTTTACAAGACCATGAACTTCAAGTGCTCCCTTACTGCTGCTCAGCAATACTATTAAATTTCTGTCTTCACGACTCTTAAATACTTATTTCTTATCTTCTTTTCTCCCAAAATCTCAACCTCTTCCCTTATCCCTGCTCTCAGCTGATGACCTTCCTGTTTCACTAATACAAGCAAATAGGCGAATATCATTTTTAACCATTATTCTGTGACCATATTCTATGCCTTCTCTCTTGTTAAAATGGATGAAATGCCCAATCCCTCCAGTTGTGTAAAATATTCCAACTTCTTTTGCCTACTTCAGGACATAGTTCTCTGCATCATTTTTTTCTGTCTCTGGTGGGTTATTCCCAGAAACATACATAGCATACTGTTATTTTTCCCATATGAAAGAAAAATGCTCTCTTGATCTCACTTTCTCCTTCAGTTTCTTTCCCATTCCTCTGTGACCTATTACAGAAAAACTCCTCAAGATCTGTCAATCCATTAGTAACTTGAGAAAGGGATAGATGAAAACTAATAAATGTAGAAGGAATGACAGAAAATCAGCATTTCCAATGTATAGTATAGTAACTTGACTAAAGCAAGGATCAACAATGAATGCCAATAGCAGCAGAGAAAATGTTGGGGAATAGGATATTTACTTTTTTTTTTTAATTTATCCAAAAATATTTGATTGCCTTAGTTTAGGAAGAGGGTTTTAGATCCCCACCCCACACTGAAACAAAGAAAAAAGAATGCCACAGCAGCAAATGGCTTGTTCTGAAGAAGGGCATTACAGAACTGTCTTTATTTAAAAATACATAAAAAAAAAAAAAAAACCACCACCACGTATTAGCACCTAGCACTTAGGGTTACGCAGGGCCTCTCAGAGTTCCCCTACAGAACGGGGTCCTCAAGCTGAGAACTAGGACAGGCCAGGGCTTCTCTAACTGCTCCAGCAAGCTTTCTGGTCGCACTTGGCACAGCTGTTGCTCTCTGCCAGCTCCTAGGGTAACCCGTGGTTTCTTATTCACAATGTGGGGGGTAGGAGTGTAAATCAAGTTCTATGACGGCAGTGCAAAAATTCAGTGGCACTAGTAGTGTAACTTCATAAGATACCAACACATTTTTAAATACACGCTAATTAATTACAAAAAAAAATGTCTTTACAATGAAAAAAATCAGTCAGACACCTTCTTAACTGAGTAAGCAAAGTTAACAGCACAAATAATGGGACAAATTGACATCAGAGACCTCATGAAGTGTGGCAATGAGAAGTATACAACATCATTTATGGAGAATTCTTGCCAAAACCTCTTTTAGCTGAATTAACTATCTGAATTAGGCAACAATTAGTCAAATCCAGATTCTGGATATTCTATAAACCACTACCAGCAGACACTTTAAAACTCACTGACACTTTCATGAAAAAACTATAAAGAATATTATTGGAATGAGTAAGATACCTATTATTTTATCAATATTAAAATCCTTTAGTGTGATAAAAACATTGCACTTATGTAGAAGACTGTCTTTGTTTTTGGAAGTTACATGTTGAAGTACTCTTTAGGAATGAACTTCTGAGCAGTTAAGTATTTTAGGAAAAGGAGTTGTCTGTACTTGCTGTCTCCAATTCCAATTCTCATTCTCACTTGAATCCACATTAATCGTGTCCCTTCCATTCTACCAAAACAGTTCAAAATCACTGATGATCTCCATACTGGTCATTCTCAGTCTGTATTTTATTGACCCATCTTCTCATTGAAATGCTTTCTTCATTCACTTGGCTGTCTGGATACCCTAGAACTCTGAATTTCCTCCTGTTTTGGTAGCCAGCCCTTTGGATTATATATATGCTCTCTTCAACTTGTATATGCTAGAGTGCTCCAGGGATCAATTTTGGAACCTCTTTTCTTTTCTACCTATATCCACTCTTTTGGTGTTCTTTACTTTCAGAGACCTGGACAATGAAGATCCCCAAATTTGGATCTCCAGTTCTGACCTCTTCCCTGAACTCTAAATTGTATATCCACTATCTCCTTGACATACCAACTTGGTATCTAATAGGCATCTTAAAATTAACATGTGTCCAAAGAGAATTTCTGAGGTTCTTTTGCAAATTTATTCCACTCACAATCTTCATTATTTTAGGACTATTGCAATAGCCTTGTGACTGATTTCTTCAATTCTGTCCTACTTCTTACCTTAATCTACTCTCAAGACAGCAGCCAGGGTGGTCCTATTAAAAAATAATTCAGATCAGCTCAAAACTCCAATGGCTTATCATCTCACTCAGAGAAAAAAATTCCAGTTCTTAAAATAATCCAGAAGAACTTCATGGTCTGGCTCCATGTTACCTCTCTAACCTCATCTATCATTCTTTCCTCCATTCACTCACTCCTGTCACACTATTCTTTCTTTGCCATTCCTTAAACTGGATAGATAAACTACAGCTTTAGGGCAGCCATGTATTTACTATTTCCTCTGTTCTCACACTCTTCTCTGCATGTCTCACTCCCTGACCTCTACTAGCTTCCGCCAAAATATTTTTTTTATCAGACTTATGTGTCTCCCCTTCAACAAACATAAGATTTATGATATTAAGAATTTATAAGTTTTGTTCACACTGTGTCCAGAATAGTTCCTGGCATTAGGAGGCGCTTGGTAAGTACTTAAAGGGAAGTTGGGGTACTGAAGGATATTGAGGGGAAAAAAAGACCAGATATGCTTTTCACCAGCATCTATTAAACCAAAGATAACTAAGAAAAAGAGGACTTTTACCACATCTAATGTATTTTAAGATTACAAAGAAACATGTCGTTATTTGTTCATATTCTAGATGGAATTTCAAAGATATTTTTTATGTATACCTTGTATTATCTACAGCAAAAAAAAGTTACATAATTTAAACTATTAACATAAGAGAGGCTATTTAAATATGATATAAAAACAGCTATCCTTTCTTTATTTGTATGTATCTTACAAATTCCCTATCAAGGACATTCACTGACAGAAGTAAGGTCCAACATGTATCACCTCACCTTATCTATTTATCAAAGTGAGTCAGCCAGGAGATGGAAAATATTATTCTATAAACATCAAAGTACTGAATTGGAACTTTATTTAAAAATCTTGTAATTAAACATTTTATCAACAGTTTTTTCTAGTTGTTATACTTATGTACCTGTTATCTGCTTCCTTTAATACTCTACCTTTAAGGAATTAAACTTCTAATGTTACTATAGTATATAATCCAAAGTAAAAAGGTAGGAAGTTTAAACACTCTAAATTAAAATTCCTTTTAAAAACCAAATCAGGAACACCTGGGTGGCTCAGTTGCCTAACTGTCTGTCTTTGGATCAGGTTATTATCCCAGGGTCCTGGGATCAAGTCCTGCATCAGGCTCCTTGCTAAGTGGGGAGTCAGCTACTCCTCCAGCTTGTGCTGACAACTAAATAAATAAAATCTTAAAAAAAAACCACACACACAAAAAACCATATTCCAACAAATGTTAGTGATTAAGGGTACTTATTTCTCTGAAGAGCTTAGTATTTTGGAAATCAAGCCACAGAAAAACTGATGAATGATACAGTGTAATCTCATACTGACCCACTGTGGTTTATGGAAGTATAACATCATAAAAGTCCTGAGGTTCAGGGTAATTGTTACTGAGAACACACATTTTATCAGACAGAAATTCACCAAAATACACACATGACATGAATAATACTCTAGCTTATTAGGTATCTTTATAAATACCTTAGATTCAGCAAGAAAGGTATTATCAGTCCCACTTTCCAAATAAACTGAGATCCTGAAAGATTAGCTCATTTATGTCATTTAATGAGTAGTATATAAAAGACTTTTTACATTTATACCCAAATCTGCAAATGTATACACATACTTGTGTGCAGGTATATACCAAAGATTCACAGATAGCAATACCCCAACTGAGGCCTTCAAAAATACAAGACTTACAAAACACACTATGTATTAGAATATTAATATTCCTCCACTCAATTAGCAGTAAAAAAAATAAATAAATAAACCCAATGTTGATTTTAAGTCCACAAAACTGGCACTTCTACCTATTACTGAAGGCATTATGAGCTACGACTCTTTGGAAAGCAATTTGGCAATAATCTCAAAACACAAAAAGTGTTCGTGCCTTTTCCCAGTAATTCTGTTTCTGGGAAGCTATCCTATAAAAATAACTAAAAATATGGAAAAAGCTATAGATTATTTATAACATCCTAGATACTTGGCATCTGAGATTTAACATTTGAGGTTTTGACACTGGTAGTTTTAACAGCTTGTGAGAGAACCACAGGTTGATACACAGCATATGTCAAGTTGCTATGTGAATGAGGAAGTCACATAACTACTGAGTTAGCCTAACTGCCAACATGAGCTTTTCCTTGTAGTAGGACTGCTCTCTACATGCATAGAGACATTTCTAAAATCGGGGGGAGGGAGGCGAGGGGATGGACATCTTTGTTAAAAAACTGTTTAAAAGTAAAAGACTCTAAAACAGCAAGTCAATTACTTGGTTGGTGATGAGTGTGAAGAGTCGAAGAAAGTACTAATATTTGTGGTTCTGAGATTGCTAAAGGCCTTTAGTCACATTTCTTCCCAATGCCATGAGTCTATGGCAATGAAAGATTAGGAATATGATTAAGTATTCAACAACAGAGAAATGATAGATTAAATCAGCCCAATGAATCATTCCGAGGCTGATTAGGTTAGTGGAATTACAGATGATAATTTTTCATTTTACATTTTCAAAATATTTTCTGTAACATTAATATTATATCTGGAAATTAGAGTCAAGATAAAAAGGTACTGCTAAATAGAAAAGGGAACAGCTCACAATTCATTTCATGAGATCAGCATTACCCTGACACCAAAAGCCAAGGACACTGTAAGAAACAAAAACTATAAATAAATATTCCTCATTTAACACAGGTATAAAAATCTTTAACAAAATATTATTAAATTGAATCCAGGAATATATTAAAAGGGTAATACACCATGACCAAGTGAGGTTTATCCCAGGAAAACTGTTGCTTATATCTTCCAGTTATATACACAAGTATATCACTTTTTTGTATTTTCCCTATATAACTGTATTAACATAGACAAAGGTTTGATCTGGTCTGCTTGACAAAGCTGAAATATTTGCTATAAGCTATAAAACTTCTCAATCAAGTTTACTATAAATCTGCCTTCTCAGTCAATTGAATACTTCAATTTAAAGTGTTCATATAAAGTATCTTCATCTGGGAGCACCTGGAAGCTCAGTCGGTTAATCATCTGACCCTTAGTTTTGGCTCAGGTCATGATCTAAGAAGTTGTGGGATTGAACCCTGCTAGGATTTTGAGCTCAGAGGCAAGTCTCCTTGAGATTTTTGCTCTCCCTCTTCCTATCCACTTGCTAGCACGTGTGCACACTAGCTCTCCCACTCTCTCTAAAATAAATAAATCTTAAAAAAAAAATCTTCATTCAATGGGCTCATTCTAAGATTAAACTGTAATTACATACTTGACTTAAAATAGAATTCAATATTCCTTAGAATCATTGAATAGAAGTAAAGGACCTTAAATAAAATATTGCTTCATAAACATCCCTGAGTGGTATGGTTATACTGATATGCCTTATTATGAGACTTACTGAAAAGGGCACCCAACCCCTTTAAAGCAGCCTCTTTGATTTTTTGCTGGACAATTCTAATGATGATGAGAATTCCTCATTATATTACATTGAACTCTACTTTCCTTCAACTTTTATTTACTGGCAAAAATACTGACTTCCAATTTAAAAAGAGCAATGAAATCTTCACTAATATATTCATTCTGCAAGTATTTGAAAATAACTAGTAAGTCACTTTTTAGACTTCCTCTCCAGACTAAACTGAGTTCTCCCAATCATTGTTCAGATGGTAACACTACTAAACTTCATTTTTTCTTACCACCACTTCCTGCAAAAGACAAATATTTGAAACAAATGGGCTACAACATAGCACCACATTCCCACAGGAATATGCAGGAGTTGAGTCCACCCTACGAAATTTATTACAATAGTCAATCAACTCTCAAATATCAAATGTGCTAGTCCCCTCCACAAATAAAAACCTATGCAAACATTTTATTCCCAGTGAAAAAACATACCAGTTATAAGAAACAGATACTACTGAACATAGAACACCTTGTTTTTAAGCAATTATATTCCTACAAGTTATTAGTATTCTTTCATCTAAAGATGTATTGTGGCAAAGAACTGAATCCTGGTCAAAAATCCTACCTGGCTTTATTAATTTTTAAAAAAATATATATTTATATATATATATTCATTCATTTATTTATTCATTTATTCATAGAGACAGAGAGAGAGAGAGAGAGAGAGAGAGAGAGACACGGGCAGAGGGAGAAGCAGGCTCCATGCAGGGAGCCTGATGTGGGACTTGATCCAGGGACTCTAGGATCACGCCCTGGGCTGAAGGTGGTGCTAAACTGCTGAGCCACCCGGGCTGCCCCCTACCTGGCTTTAAAAGATATATGTATATATTGTACATTGGAATCTAATATAACACTGTATCTTATATATACTGAAATTTAAAAAAAAGATATACATGTATGTAAACAGCAGCACTCTGCAAAACCAGTATTGGTTCCAAGTGTACATGCTGCTTTGCTCAGATTGCTGAAAAAAATGTGTATGCTAGAAAACAATCCTCATTTATACTAGCTTTTATCTTTGTTTAGCTTTGACATGGTTTTAATTAGTATTATTCTACTCTAAAAAATTGTTGAGCCCTTCAAGGCAGTTATAAAAATCACTTACTATGCTGTATTTCTTTGACTCTTCACAGCAAAATGGAGATGGAAAATTATATATTATATATTTTATGCTAGGGAAACCTTGCTAATTAAGGTCTAGTAGGAGTTATGGGAGGAAAGTTTACTTATGAAATACACATTTTAAAAAGAAGTTTAATGACCTTAGAATGGATATGGTGCCTGTATTCAAGTTTATATATCCTGAGAATACTAGAATCAAATCTAGGAAAGGTCTATCTTCATTAATGGACAGAAATAATTTGTAGTTAGTGAATCAAAGAAACCAATCAAGAATAAACTGGCAAGGGGATCCCTGGGTGGCTCAGCGGTTTCGCGCCTGCTTTTGGCCCAGGGCGCGATCCTGGGGTCCTGGGATCGAGTCCTGCATTGGGCTCCCGGCGTGGAGCCTGCTTCTCCCTCTGCCTGTGTCTCTGCCTCTCTCTCTCTCTGCATGAAAAAATAAATAAAACTTAAAAAAAAAAAAAAAAAAAGAATAAACTGGCAAAAGTCTAAAACACTAGCCCCTAAGTGAATTAAGAGATATACGCAAATACCATGTTAACTTCCTCATCAAAACATTCATGGCAAATAAGATTTCTTTAGGTTTATGTTTCTAAGAGTTTCATATCTAGGGGTCCCTGGGTGGCACAGCGGTTTGGCGCCTGCCCTTGGCCCAGGGCACGATCCTAGAGCCCCAGGATCGAATCCCACATCGGGCTCCGGGTGCATGGAGCCTGCTTCTCCCTCTGCCTGTGTCTCTGCCTCTCTCTCTCTCTCTGTGACTATCATAAATAAAAACAAAACAAAACAAAACAAATAAAATGCACTCAACATCTTGAAATGAAGAAAAATGAAGAAAAACAAGTGAATATTTAGTGGGTTTCTAATTCTTACCTGGAACCCACTTAATTTCCATTTCCATGTCATTTTCTTTGCCTTTCTTTTCTTTTTCTTGAATAACTTGCAAAAGCTGCCTGTATTTAGCAATTTGTTCTTCATCATCCTTTTGACTTTTCTTTGTTTTCCCATCTTCTTCTATACTGATTTTATCATCACCTAATAAAAAGATCAATTTCATTTAATACAGAAATATATAACTTTTAAATCTCACAGTCACTACACCTTCCAAAAGGTACTGTCAGAAAAAAATGAAAAAATGCAGTATCAAAATCAGACAGTTAATATTAAATGAATTAAATGAAAGCATTCAGTCTTGTCTATAATAAAAATCACCTGCAATATAAGTTAGCACTGTCTAAACAGTATATTTGAGAATCTCCCTTTTTATTAAATTTCATGTTTCAAAATAATTTTATAGATACGTAACATCCTTGAACTTTCTCTTCCCTATAAACAAGAGAGGAGAGACATCACTTTATCCCTCTTTATGTCTTCTACCATCTGCCACAGTGGCTTTAAAATGTTATGGTCAATAAAAGGAGGCTGAATATTGTTGGGCTACATTTGGTACATGGATTGAACTATTTATGCTGAAGAGACAGATAAAAGAAGCTGCTTATAATCCAAAACAAACAATGGGTCTTTTCCATTTGGTGGTGAATAAAAGGATGCTTACTTTCAGGATCTCAATAACACACTGAGAATAAAAATGAGTAAATTAGAAGTTAATTCAACTAATATCCCAGTGTGGAAAAATATCCACATTTCCATTTCCTAATTTTATAAAAATAATTAGAATACAAAGGAATAATATAAAGTTCATGGGCAACAAATACCAAAGAAAACTAATATATGAAAAGTTTGTTTGCTCTATATTTCCACTGTACTTTTCCAAGTCAAAAACATAAATTAAGAACCTAGATTTTAATGCAAAACATACAGACTTTTTGAATTGACTAAATGTCCCTGGTAAAGGAAAATTCAGAAGTAGCATAATGAAGACCCTCTCTTCTATAAGCTATGGCTAACTGGTCACTAAAAATGTCTAACATCATTAAGCAGTCAGCTGTCAAACATCAATGTTAAGATTGTCCTCACGTCTTAAAAAAGGTGACATGGAAAAAGCACTGGTTAAGTAAATGTTTTCATAGTTTTTTTCTCTAAATGAATAAAAAAATAGTCCAGGACATTCTTTCCATCCTATCACACTTTTATATTTTCATTCAAACAGCTGAAATTCATTTTTTTCCTGTTTGTGCTTTGTGCCACAAAAATAATGTTGGATGGAATTCTGTCATGTATCCCATAATTCAATGGATAAAACATCAGGAACACATTAACAAAATGGCAATGTATTTCTTTCTATTAAAAGCTTACTTCTGAAAACATAATTAGAAGCAAGCTCCTTCCAGGTTGACATTTTAGTGGTAGGTCTCTGATGGCCTACTTTAAATTGATTTTTTCCAGTACTAAAATTTTACTTTCTGAAGTGCTAGAATGTGGGATAACTCATGTATGTCTGTTTTTTTCTTTTTTTTTTTTTCCCAATTCAAGGACAATACTTTGTGAAAGTCTTAATACTATATAAGGAATGAAAAAATAATCCAAGAATAAGAAGCCCTGCAATGATCTTTATAAACAACACCATGAACATCTAGTAACTAAGGCATTCAAATATACGAATGTATTTATCAGAAGTACTAAATTACAATTTAAGTTGGCAAAATCAATTAAAATACTGAAGAAAAAACGCATGCTTTTAAAACTTAATGAGTAGTAGATTTCAAACAAAAAGCGATTAATTCTTAAAAGTTTTATTAGTAAAATATATAATATGGGGTAACCTATATAACTCTACTATGGGGTAAACTCAGGATTTGAAACCAGAGGGCCCAAGATCTTAACATATTGACAAATTAATACATTTTTGTCCAATGCGAATAGCGCCATTTAAAGAATTTATTTATTTAAAGATTTTATTTATTTATTCATGAGAGACACAGGGAGAGAGAGACAGGCAGAGACACAGGCAGAGAGAGAAGCAGAGAGAGAAGCAGGCTCCATGCAGGGAGCCCGACATGGGACTCGATCCTGGGTCTCCAGGATCACACCCTGGGCCGAAGGCGGCACTAAACTGCTGAGCCAGCTGGGCTGCCCCAAATAACGCCATTTAAAAATCTAGGTCAGTTCTCTCAAACCAATCAAAGAAAACTGTTAACATTCAGCCAATCTTCACAAGTATACATGTTCTCTACTTTCCTTTAACTTACAGCTGCTAATGAAGAAAAACTATCCAGAATTTTCAGAAAGTACTAACCATATAGGCATATGAATAAAAAGGATACGTAGAAAAATCACTATGTATATTTCAAAGGCTATTTGGAAAAGGACTTAGCTGTTCTGGGAACACTAGAAATAAAATGGTCATCAATTGTTTGAAAAGCCAAAATGTTAACAACAACAGCCACTCAGGCCTTAAAAAAATGACAAGGCTTTTGTGCCCAACATAACCAGCCTTGTAAATCATACTTTTTCAAAGACTATTAAATACCTAAGAAATTATGTGGTCTTATTAATATGAGATGTCTGAACAAAGAAACTAGAATTCCCATTCCATGTGCAGAGCATAGTTCAAGAGTAGCACTTTATGAAAATCTCAGAAAAAATGAGATGCAGTGTCTTTAGTAGTCTAAAGAAATGATGACAGGCCAATCACAGGACCTAAGAAAGTTTAAGAGTTAATGGTCCTATGTTAATACTCAAGAAGAATTTTAGGATTTATTTAATTTGACATTCAGGTAATAAAAATAATGCATATACAAAACCAAAACCAAAAGTAGCTATGAAAAATGTTAAGCTATAAATAAAAAGACTATTCACCACTACTAATTAAAAAATGCTTAATATTTAACATTTATAGTATTTGTTGTTAACACTAAATCCCTTACACAATTTTGCATGACTTGGAATTCTATTAGATAAGACAAATGAAGATGTGAATATATTAGGGAGATAGCATCAACCAAAAACTGGTAAGAAATTACAATCAAGCAAACCTTTCCAAACAGAGCCAGATTACATACAGGGAAAAAAGGTTTTTTGGGGTTTTTTTTTTTTTTTTTTGGTTCTTTTTTAAAAAAAGGGTTATTTTAGGTAAACATCATATACAACTAGAAAATACACCACTGATAATTTCAATCATCAAAACAAACTTCTAAATAAAACAGATAATTTGACAACTTCTGCTTCCATTTATGGCAAGCTAGATACTTCAGACCAACTCTTTCACCAAGGATATCATGTCAGATGAAATATTTTAAAAATCTTAAAAGCATCAATGGGTTAAAAAAAAACTTTAAAGAACTGAAAAATTAGTAAAAAATTACCAAGTCAAAATCAAGAAGGGAGCACCATGGAGTTGACTCTCTTGTATTCAAGATTTATTTTCCCTGAGAACATTTACTGATACACAGAGAAATAGCTATAAAACTAAACGTTTCAGCAGCTTAGCAGGGCCAAGAGGACAAATGTTATAAGAGGAGATTTCAACTACTATGTCTACTTTATGCAGGGACCCAGAGGGATATACCATTAGGGTAGAAGTCAACCAGTAGTAAACCCTTATGAAGACTTGTGTCACCCAAAAAGTCCAAGGAACCTGAAGCCTCAAACCTTGGGAGTAATGTAGTCCCAAAATGACCAGAGTAAATGAAAGTTCTCTCTGATTAGATACTCTCATCTCAACTATCAAATTAGAACACAAAGTTAACCATGTATACAAGTAAACAAAAGAGAAATATCTTGTACAGTAACAGAAATGAACCCAAAAAGACTTAAAATACTGAAATTATCAGACATAGACTATAAAAACATGCTTATTCCATTTACAGAAGTGTTGAAAATATCTGCAATGAATGGGAAATTATAAAAATATATCGTGGATTTGAAAAATAGCCAAACAGGGCTTTCTGGAGTGAAAAATATAAAAATCAAAATTAGGAATGTAATGGATAGGTCTATCAACAGATTCAACACTGCTGAAAAGCAATTAGTGAACTGGAAGACACATCAGAAAAAAATATCCAGAACACAGCACAGAGAGACCATAAAGTAAGAAATATATGAGAATAGCAAAATGAAGTTACAGTGGAAAGAAATAATATATACATATGTATATCTCAGAAGGACGGGGAAGAAGAAATATCTGATTAGATAATGGTTGAGAAAATTCCAAAACTGATGAAAGATACCATGCCACAAATGCAAGAAACCCAAAAAAACCCAAGCACACAAATAAAAAGAAAAACTACAAGTCTGTAGGATATTATCATTAATGTGGAGCTGGTGAGGACTTCCCACCCAGATTTCTTTTTTTTTTTTTACCAATGAAAGTATCTTTCACAAGTGAAAGCAAAATAAGGACATTTTTATAAAACTCAAGAGAGTTTGACACCAGCAAATACTACCAGAATTTATCAAGGACATATGCAAAGTAGAAGGAAAATAATCCTAGATAGAAGTATAAGACTTAGAAAAGAATAAGGAACAAAGAAATTGGGAAAAAATGTGGGTAAATGGAAATAAGGGCAGTTTAAATATTTAAATAGTCCACAGGACTTACAAAAAAATAGAATTATAATAAACAGGATAGCATGAGAGCTGTTTTAAGATTCTGCATATTGGGATCCCTGGGTGGCGCAGCGGTTTGGCGCCTGCCTTTGGCCCAGGGCGCGATCCTGGAGACCCGGGATCGAATCCCACATCGGGCTGCCGGTGCATGGAGCCTGCTTCTCCCTCTGCCTATGTCTCTGCCTCTCTCTCTCTCTTTGTGACTATCATAAATAAAAAAAAACAAACAAACAAACAAAAAAAAGATTCTGCATATTGTCTAGGAGGGTAGAAACATTAATTACCATTAGACCATAATAATTTAAGAATGCAAATCATAAATTCTAGGATAATCACTAAATGAACAGAAACAGAGTCTACTTTCTAAACTATTTGAAGAGAAAATGGAATATAAAAAAATATTCAATCAAACGGGTGCCTGGGTGGCACAGTCAATTAACATCCAGCTCTTGGTTTCGGCTCAGGTCATGATCTCAGGACTGTGATCTCAGGATTGGGCTCTGCACTGAGCATGGGGTCTGCTTGGGCTCTCTCCCTCGGCTCCTCCTGCTCATGCTCTCTCTATATATCCAAAATAAATAAATAAATCTTAAAAAAAAAAAAAATCAATCCAAAGGTAGCTCTTAGCTTAAAAAGTGGGGGGTGGGGGGGGGGTTAACAGAGCATTTCATTACTTTGTTAAGAGACTGCAAAACTGTGTAAGTCAGGACAAGACCAAAAAGCCAGGCTTTTTGTGTTTGGTAACAGCTTTATTTTATTCCAGATGGGCAGCAAAGCGAAATTTATTGAGCAATTGTAAAGTGATAGTACAAAGCTCTGGAAGAGGAAGGGGACCCGGGAGCGCTGCCCTATTTGGTAACAGTTTTATTTTACTTTCTTTTTAAGATTTTATTTATTTATTCATGAGAAACACAGAGAAAGAGAGAGAGAGGCAGAGACACAGGCAGAGGGAGAAGCAGGCTCCATGCAGGAAGCCCAACGTGGGACCTGATCCCGGGTCTCCAGGATCAGGCCCTGGGCCAAAGGTGGCACTAAACCATTGATCCACCCAGGCTGCCCCTTGGTAACAGTTTTAAACAAAATGTTTGTGGTTAGAGAAATTCATGCTAAAAAAATACCTCTAAATAAAAAATTTCAAATACTATTTGTAGGTATATATAATACTATACATGGCAGTATGCTTTGCAGATAACTAAGTATAATACTATACATGGGAGTATGCTTTGCAGATAACTCCCTTTTAAGTTACTGCCAAAGACCTATTTCCATTAACAAGTCTAGATTAGGCATCTAAAGGCTTAACAATGTAAAACATTGAAAGATTAACAAGTACCTTGTAACTCTTCTTCTATTTCCTCTTCATCCTCACTAGAGGAAGCTAAGTAGGCTTGAAAATCCATGTCTAAAAGCTCTTCCTTTTTAAACTTCCTATTGAGTGTTGTAATTCTTTCATGATCAGTCTCATCCCAAGTGATCTCCACCTTTCATCAATAAGAAAAAAAAAAACAAATAAAAATAGAAGTATCAGCAATGCACACTTATAAAATATCATTAATGTGGCTATAAGCTTAAAAAGGCATACTAAAACAAATAATAAATGACATGCATAATAAAAAGTATTTTATTTATGAAAGGGGAACCATTTCAATTAACCTGTATCTTTTTCCTAACTCTCTGCTCTATGCAAGGTACTCTATTTTTTTTTTAAAGATTTTATTTATTTATTCATGAGAGACACACAGAGAGAGGCAGGGGCATAGGCAGAGGGAGAAGCAGGCTCCCTGCACAAAAGCCAATGCAGGACTCAATCCCAGGACCCTGGGACCACGACGAGCCAAAGGCAGATGCTCAACCAGAGTCACTCAGGTGCCCACAAGGTACTCTATTATTACAAGTAAAAATTCATCAATGTGTCAATTAATTATAGGGAAAAAAATAAAACATACTAGTAAAAAATTTAACATTATGAATTGACAAAAACATGTTTTTCACCTGGAGTTCTAAGTATTTCAGAAGGTCTACAAACCATGTGAAATCCAATAAAGCTTTCAACTACTTCCAGTATGGTTCGTTTTTCAAAAAAAGATTAAGAACCACTGATAAGAAAGGCATTTACTGGTTCGAAGTATGGTAAACCCTCATGATACGGAAATTCATCTATCTATAACATCACTGGTCTGGCTCTTGTCCTCCATCTATAACATTTGGTCTAGCTCCTGTGCTCCATGCAGGCCCTATTCTCAGATAGGCTCTATCAGAAGTTTTAGATGTTATCACAGGGTAGGTCCCCTACCCTTGTTTTTTTTCCCCCTCAGGTTAATCTCCCCAGATTAGGACAAAAAAATGAGTACCAATTAACCAAGGGATCTTTAAGATAGCTGACACTACCTTAGAAGTTCTAACTAGTCACCGGATTTAGAATTATCCCTATTCCGATAATTTGTCTGAATTGGTAACCACAAAATTGCTGCTGGAACTGGGACTGATTGTGGATGGTACACCTGGACTCTAGGAATTCCAGAATGGCTGTCTGCACAGACTTGCCTTGGTCATTTTTCAGTCTTGAAAACAACCTGACCCTTTATTTTATGTTACTGAATCTATTAAACTTCACTTATTTCATAATGGTGGGGTTCTATCATGCTCAGTAACTAATCAAGGCCACACAGTACCCAACAAAGCATGCAGGTGACAGATACAGCAGTTCTCTCTACCACTAGACTATCCTCAGAAGAGCACAGTGGTCTGTCACAGGAAAGGCAATGGGAAACCTGTGTGGTTACTGCAGTCTATCTGTGGGTAGCAGGTTTAATAGGGGGAAAAGAGAAGATAAGCAGCCAAGTAACAAATCAACGCAATAGAAATCTTCTGGCTAATTCATTACTGAGCAGTAAAGTTACATCTAATAATCCTGAACTATTTTACTTTAATTGTTTTTACAATTTTGGATCACATCTGCAGAAAAAAAAAATGTATTCCTATTTAAAATTTCCACTGGTTTTAACTGTGATTTGAGGTAATGCTACCTCCTTCTCCCACTTCCCAGGATATTAATAACCGACATATTACTTATTAAAGAATCTACTTGAGGGATCCCTGGGTGGCGCAGCGGTTTGGCGCCTGCCTTTGGCCCGGGGCACGATCCTGGAGACCCAGGATCGAATCCCACGTCGGGCTCCCTGCATGGAGCCTGCTTCTCCCTCTACCTGTGTCTCTGCCTCTCTGTCTCTCTCTGTGTAACTATCATGAATAAATAAATAAAATCTTTAAAAAAAAAAAAAAAAAGAATCTACTTGAATGAGAATATAGGGGAAAGATAAAGGAGAAAAAAGAAACATTTGCAGGTAATTGACTCAAGCTTAAAGGATAACAAAAATCTGAAAATAGGTTCAGACAGATGTGGTAGATAAAAATGCAAATACACTTGTGTCTCACTCCTATTTGTATTTGTGCACTAAAATTTTGAATACTTTCCATTTCTGAAGATGAATGAGTAAATAATACACAAACTCTTTTCTAAAAGCAAGAGTCCAGCTATACATCTTTAAAAGTTAAGAAATACCGTTGATGTTCCCATTGCAGCAGATGTGAAATATTTTGGTTTATATGCTGTTAAGTCCACTTCTGAGGCTATGTCCTTGGGCTCATCATCAAAAGTAATATCATCTGGTATAAACCTAAGAAACAAAGAAAAAATAAATTTATTTTAACATATGCTGTAGTGATAAACAACCAGAGTTTAGGTTCTTTTCTAATTAGTTCTAGTTTATACATACATACCATATAAAAGTTTCTATAAAACACACATGTAGATGGGGCAAACAATGTTAGAAATAACCTTGGCACAAAATTTATGAAATTCATAAACTATAAATCTGTAACTCCACTAAATTTGAGGGAACTTTGTAGGTAGAAACCCTGTGTTAGGAGTCTGTTAATATGAGTCAGGTGCAAACACACATGGGTCCCTCATGTTTCAAAAAGACCTAGACTCCTGATAGCATGGTATGAAGATCGAATAGAATTAGTACTGGATAAGTGTTCTGAAAATAAAGTATCAGACACATAAGGTGTCTCTGAAAATAAGGAAAAAACTTAAGGTAGACTCTTTAAAAAAATCTTCACAATATCATCTTACATTATTTTTTCACAAATAATTAGCTGTTAAATGTAAATTAGTCACTGTAATTGTCTGATAATACTTAGGCATCAGGCTAAAAAAATAAGGGGAAAAAGCAGAATTAAATAACCTATAGTTAATATATTTAGATTTTGTAATTTGTACAGGAGACTTTGGTTCCACACACACAAAAAGCATATGCTCAAAAAAAAAAAAAAAAAAAGCATATGCTCTATGATCCACTAAAAATGATTTTTGGGAGATAATTAAAGTTCATTAGGTTTATTTTATTTTATTATTTTTTTAGTTCATTAGGTTTATACAATATCCTTCTCTACCTAGCTATACTTCTGCAAGGAAATTAGTAGAAAAAAAACAAATATCTGAAATAATTACTTTTAAATATAATTAATATGCATGCATTTATATTTTGAGGCAGATGAAAAAAAGTTTCCCTAGATAACTGGATGACAGCAGAAAACTCCATTTCGGTTGTTATGTTCAACAAAATAAAACAGGGAATGTAGATTTCTTTCCACGGTCATTGATCTTATTTTCTAGGCCTGCCAGGGCTTATTCTAATATTGCATGGAAATGTCTGAAAAAGGAAACACATGGAACAAAATGATGCCGAAAAGAATATGTTAACATGAATTCATGAAACATAGAGTTTGACATTCTAACAAATGCTTGTTACCTACTATTTAAACATTCAAAACAAGTACCTCCTATTTAAATTGTTGAGAAAAGAAAAAGAAATACTTGTAAGTCCTTCTTGCCAGAAATACAAGCGTACTAAAATCTTACCTCAGATTATCAATTCAAGAATTTTTATTTGTATTTTTCTTCCAGTCGGCATGCCTTTCAAATATGAAAGCCAGACACTACAATATGGTGAATTTTTTTCGGAAATATTTCATTTTGAGAACAAAGCTTCTCACAAACTTGGATACAAAAAGAACTGATTTCCATTCACAGTGTCATAATAGAATGGTTTACTGGGTTCAAAAGCACTAAGCTAATAACAAAATGCTATAGAAGTTCAGCTCCTCATTCCCTCAGAACTGACATAAGCAACCATCTAAGGCTTTTTAGCTTGGGGCCAGTGAAATCTGTGCACGTGGTGAAAATAATGCTCAAGTCTGAAGACAATGTCAGCTACACCATCCATTCACTGAGCATTTAGACCAGCACTGTCCAATGGAACCTTCTGTAATGACAGCAATGTTCTGTATCTGCTTTACCCAACATATGGCCAGTACGTACTTGAAATAGGTCTAGTGATGAAGCAAATGGATGAATTAAAATAAAATTTAAAAAAATTTTAATTAGTCAGATATGACTAGTAACTACTATATTAGAAAGCACAGGATTATAGGTACCAGTTTATTAGCAAATTCTTTTGCCCCCACCTCAATGCCTTTTTTTAAAGTTAATTCACCTGGGTCCTAATTCTAAAAGAGGTTGCAAAAAAATATTACTACATATAACCAATTACCTTAAAAACATAGCCAATATATTTGAATTTCAGGATTTAAAAGTGGGGTGACTCATACATAATACTTTTGCATTTTTTCATTATAGTTTTCTTTGTTGAGTGATGTTCCATAAGATGGAGTTCACCTAAAGCAAAAAATCTTGTGCAATATGAAACAACAGAAAATATTACCAGTCTAATATTTTATTTCTTACAAGCATATTGTGCCACAAGATAAAATTGGTAAGACACATACCTCAAATCTATGAATGAACAACTACTTTCGAATTCAAGGCCATCACAATCTTCATAAATTTTACCAGCTGTTTCAGGAGAATCACAGTCTACTACTGCATAGTAGTACCTGAGTCGTTTGAACTGATAATCTCTCAATTTTTCTCTAGAAGTCCTAAAAGGTAGAAAGCTCATTAAGCTTACCAATATGGGAACACAAATACCTATCTTCCTTTAAAAAAACAAATGTAATTATTTCAAGAATAATATATTACAACCTGGCCTTCATCCCAATCCATCTTTCCTTCATGATTCTACTTGTATGGGCATTAAATATTTAAGCTCAATTTATTATTTTGAATAGCACAGACTAGCTATTTCGATTGAAATTTGAATCTAGAAAAGGAGAATATAAGAATTACATATGCTACTTATAATTTTTAGTTCTTGAATAGTCAATTTTTTTGGTTTGTTTTCCTACCACATATAGTCTCTGAAGTAAAACTGAACAAAATCACTATATTACAAAATATGCTAAGAAAGCATTAGCTCTCAGGAAAGAAATTTCTGATTTTGTAAAATGTTCATTCCAGATTTATGTATGCTCAAGTCTAAATTGTTAGAAGTTTAATTTCATTTCACTACAACATATTCTTTGAGGGTCTTCATTGGCTCTGTTTTGCCATCAATCTATTTAACCAACATTTTTATTACATGAACATATAGCTCCACCTAGTGGTTTAAAAGCTACCTTAAAGTTTTTTCTATTCATCATGATAAAAATTTATGTTTTTTATTTAATCCATAAATTTTAAAAAATTACGCATTTTGAAGGCAAATAGGGTATCAGTCCCACTTATACGGAAAGCAACATCTCAGGGAAAAAAACCAAAACTTACTAATTCAGAGCAACGAGGCTGAGAACCCTTAATCAGTCTAATCATGAAATGTTTTTCAAAACTCCATAATTGTTTTTGTGAATAAAGAAATATGAATATACACACAAAAGGTTGTTGGAATAATGTGCCACTTCTGACAGACTTTAATCTGCTTTACTACCTGTTTTAACCATGAATAGCAGGCACAGCATAAACTTCAGTCCCATTAAAGTGACCAGAGTTCTTACAGCCACTCTGGAAAAACTGTGTGGAGGTTCCTCAAAGAGTTAAAAATAGATCTGCCCTATGTCCCAGCAATTGCACTGCTGGGGATTTATTCCAAAGGTACAGATGCAGTGAAATGCCGGGACACCTGCACCCCAATGTTTATATATATATATATATATATATATATATATATATTTTTTTTTTTTTTTTAATTTTATTTATTTATGATAGTCACAGAGAGAGAGAGAGAGAGAGGCAGAGACACAGGCAGAGGGAGAAGCAGGCTCCATGCACCGGGAGCCCGACGTGGGATTCGATCCCGGGTCTCCAGGATCGCGCCCTGGGCCAAAGGCAGGCGCTAAACCGCTGCGCCACCCAGAGATCCCCTGCACCCCAATATTTATAGCAGCAATGTCCACAATAGCCAAACTGTGGAAGAAGCTTCAGTGTCCATCGAAAGATGAATGGATAAAGAAGATGTGGTATATGTATACAATGGAGTATTACCCAGCCATTAGAAACGACAACTACCCACTATTTGCTTCGACATGGGGGGACCTGGAGGGTATTATGCTGAGTGAAATAAGTCAATTGGAAAAGGACAAACATTATATGGTCTTATTCATTTGGGGAATATAAAAATTAGTGAAAGGGAATAAAGGGAAAGGAGAGAAAATGAGTGAAAATATCAGTGAGGGTGACAAAATATGAGAGATACCTACTCTGGGAAATGAACAAGGGGTAGTGGAAGGGGAAGTGGGCAGGGGGTTGGGGTGACTGGGTGATAGGCACTGAGGGGGGCACTTGGCGGGATGAACACTGGGTGTTATGCTATATGTTGGCAAATTGAACTCCAATAAAAAAATTAAAAAAAAAAAAAGTGACCAGAGTTCTGAGTTAGTGACATGAATTTGAGAGATTTCATTTTATTTTCTATAACAGATTAATACCAGTCCTTTTCAGGGGCATCTTCAGGAATACTTAATAACTCTACTGGTCCTTGAACTTGTTCTTCTTTCATCCTCTCCTTTCCAAACTCCGAAGGATATATCTAAATGCATAAAAATAAGATCAATGTAATTTATACTTCACTTTTCTTATAACATTCAGACCTGTCAAGGTCAGGAACTCTTAAGAGTTACAACTGAATTAGATGAAAACAGCAAGGATGACTCACTTCCAAACCTATTATTGGAAGCTAAAACATCCTGAGGAATCTCCTTAAAAATAGTCATTTAGACTGGAAAGTAACAGAAGAGGAGGTTGAGAACAAAAATAGAGTATCTTCTGCATACATCAACTGGGACAAGATGGTCCTGTGATCCAAAGGAAAAATTAAGAAAAGCAAGAGTTCAAGAAACTCAATACAAACACACATATGAAAAATGACTGGTTGACATGAAATATATGAAAATGATTAAAATATATAAAACATAAAGAAAAATAATTGTTTTATCTTTTGTCATATCATTTACCCAATGCTTTCTTTTAAGAAATACTTTTATTTTATTTATTTATTTATTTTTTTAATATTTTATTTATTTATGACAGATAGAGAGAGAGAGAGGCAGAGACACAGGCAGAGGGAGAAGCAGGCTCCATGCACCGGGAGCTCGATGTGGGATTCGATCCTGGGTCTCCAGGATCACGCCCTGGGCCAAAGGCAGGCGCCAAACCGCTGTGCCACCCAGGGATCCCTAAGAAATACTTTTAAATAGAAAAGAACTGGGATGCCTGGGTGATTGAATGTCTGCCCTTGGCTCGGGGCGTGATCCTGGGGTCGGGATCGAGTCCCGCAATGGACTCCCTGCATAGAGCCTGCTTCTCCCTCCGTCTGTGTCTCTGCCTCTCTGTGTCTATCATAAACAAACAAACATATAAATAAATTCCTTAAAAAAATAAATAGGAAAGAATTAATAATCTTAACACACAATTTAGATGGTCTTGGTAAAAGAAAAACAATTCACCCTCATTGGGATTTGGTATTTTTGTATGTTGGCTACTTTTGAGAGCCAAAAAATATAATTGTATCAATTTGTATTGTTTTGATAATACTGGGCTTAATATATTTTTGCTAACTAATACATGCTTTTTTGAGTTCTCTGCAATATGCAATTTATCAAATAGGGGCTTTGAGTTTTCTTACTAATTTGAGTGGCAATAATAGGTTTTGATGTGGAATTTTTAAATATATATGTAGTCACATCTGTTGATTCTGTTTCTTTTTCTTTTCTAGGTTGAGAAATTCCTGCTATCCATTTCCTGAGACACAAGATTTAACAAGAACACAATACTATTTTATTCCATTTCTGTGGTTTGATTTTTTATTTTTTTCCTCACTTTATCATCTGGAGTTTATTTTGGACTATGATGAGGTAAAGATCTGAACTAAACTCTTTATAAAGAGACTCATTGGTGTGTCCCATTATCAGGTATTCAAGCTTAGTTTAGTCTAAATTATAATATAAACTCTACTATTTACCAATTTCATTACATCAATTTGTCCTTCCATTTTTACCCAAACTTGCTAACACTTGCAGCAATAGAAAATGTTTATATGTTGTACCTGACAGGGTGAATCCTTTTATACTGGTATGTTCTCCCAAAAATTTATTAGTCATTCTCACTTGTTTATTCTTTCAGATGATTATTGGTATCATTTCTCTTTACTTTGATTTGAACTAAAATCATGATTAAAACTACACTAAAACTATAGAATTGACATATTTAAATATTTAAATAGAACAATAATTTAGAGCTGTTTCAGTCACAGTACTAAATAGTGAGCTTCTTTTAATTTCATCCTTACAACTATCCTAGGAAATGCTATTGTTCTATCCACTTGTCAGATGACAGAACATATTTGAAAGATTAATAAAATGCCCAAGATCACATTGCATGTATCAGAATCAATATTTAAATGTAGGTCTGTCATACTGCAAAGCCTAGATTCTTAATCACTATGCTTGCTCTCCAGAAAAATGGTATCTCAACATTTATTTTTTTCAAATTTATCCAGTGTTAGAGTTTACTTCATATGTATCATGTATATTTAAGGTAATTCCCAAGGACCTTACGTTTCTGCTGCTAGTAAAAATACATATTTTTTTTCTTAATTGGTTAAGAATTGAAGAATATAATTAAAAAATATCTATTCTGTCTTTGAGCTTTATAACAGCTTTTCAATTGACTTAAGTTTTTAAAATACATATAATCACATAACCCATCAATAGCAATAATTTTACCTCTTCCTTTCTAACTTTATTATAATATTTATTATACCAGTTTTGTGCCTAACTGTACCAGACAACTCCCAGATTATTTTCCTTAAAAAACTATGACTTAAAAAAAAGATTAAACTTAAAATGTCTAGAAATATTTTAAAATTAAATCAATTCTCACCTTTACAGAAAATATAACACCTCCTTTAGGTTTAAATGAATTGAACAGAGCTAGCAAATCTTTCGCCTTTAATCTGTCCCAGTCCATATTGCAAACTGCTAATCGACGTGTAACCTAAGAAATGAGAAAAATTAAATATAACATAATCTTTATCATTCCCATCACTTGCAAAATATACAAAAAAAAGTCTTCTTTCCCCCAAATTCTGAAATCATCAATATAGTATTTATCTAAGCAGTTTCTATCTGTAAAAGAAAACTTCGGTTGAGTCACACAATGGTAAAACTGTCAATAGATAAGCACTTTTTCTTACTTGGTTCTTAGCTCTTGCATCAGAACATGATAATCAGATTTTTTAACAACCAAGTTTGTTAAGCTATTTTGCTACCCAAATATGAGTCTGGAGATTGATTATGTTACCCCATAGCATTTCTAATAGTGCAGTAGGAACTGAAATGTAAACTACCAGCTACAACAGTATTTTCTAAAAATTTCATGTGAAGTTTAATTTCATGTGACATTTCTTTTTTTATTTTTTTTTTAAATTTATTTTATTTATTTATGATAGGCACACAGTGAGAGAGAGAGGCAGAGACATAGGCAGAGGGAGAAGCAGGCTCCATGCACCGGGAGCCTGACGTGGGATTCGATCCCGGGTCTCCAGGATCACGCCCTGGGCCAAAGGCAGGCGCTAAACCGCTGCGCCACCCAGGGATCCCTCATGTGACATTTCTTTAGTTAATCTCTATTTGCTTGGGCAGACATCTAATTTATATAGCTTCATTCCATATCAAAAATTGTTTTTAATATCAAAAAGTTTTAATCAGAATACCATAAGAGTATTATTTACCAATAAAGCTTTTCCCACTCAATTTAATAACATCAATTCTACCATTCATAAAAGCTACTTTTACTATGCTCTTCACAAATAATATTATTTATTCAAAAATTCACCTCATCAGCCCGAGGAGCATCTTTATCTAATTCTCTCCAAGCATGCTCAAAACCAGAGTCCTCCGGCAGTAAATCTGCCATATCTTCTTCATCTTCAGAACTGGTTTCTATATTTCCTTTACCCCTCGCAAGATCAGGGCCACTGTCACTTTCATCATCATTGTCACTATCCTCATCTTCATCTTCCTCCTCATCACTTTCATTTCCATCAATATAATCATCAGCTGAAGTTCTACCAGTGCCTATAATTCCATCTTCAGATTCTTCATCATCTATTTCACTTGCACTTTCTGAATCTTCCTCCAGAGCATCTTTGTCAAATATGTCACCATCTGTTGAGTTTTCATAATCATTGCTTTCTCTTGCCATTAATAGTGGAACCACTGTAAAAAAAGATTAAAAGGAGATATTTAGAAAATGTAAATACAAATTGAATCCAACTTATTTTGAACTCAAATCCAGTACAAACATAATTTCTACAAAATAGCCTAAAAAAACATAAATTCAGCAAAGTTCATGCTTAAGTTATTTAACATAAATTTGGATATTTACCCAATCATACAAGTAGATTCACATATTCACTCAATTATGGAGTGCCTGCTGTATGCTAGATGCTCGATACAAAATCATTGGCAATAGAAGCTATCAATGCCTACACTGAACTTAATAGTCAAGAGGATATGTGGACAGATATCAAAAAAATCAATCAAATCAATACATATAATAGGATTCTCTAAATAGGTATAACTGAATTGTTACTTGAAGGATGAAGAGGAGGTATTCAAGATTAGACCAATAGATGAGAGAAATGTTCCAAACACCAAAAAAGCCCAAAAACAAAACCAAAAAACAAATGCAAAGATCTAAAAATAGGAAAAATTGGCAAGAATGTCTAGATTGCAGATAGCCAGGAGTCAAGTAAGAAATTAAAGTGAAGAGTAAGGTAGGGGCCACACTTTCCAAAAACCAAGAAGAAGGCTTGGACTTTGTCATATAAGCAGTGAGAAGTCCCTGTTGTTTTCAGAAAGGAACATGATCAGATTGGCACAATGAGATCACCTTGACTACACTATAGAAAATTGACTGAAGGAGTCAAAAGCAGATGCGACTAGAGAATTAGAAGTACAGGACAATACTACTAGCAAGAAATGCAGGTAGCACTAAACTGTCAGAGACAGAAAGAAGTGATGGATTCACTTCAGAGTTGCAGAGTCAGGAGGTAAAAATCAACAGTAATTAGTGACAGGGGCTTGATATGGGACACAGAAGTTTTAGAAATGTCAAAGATGAGTCCTAGCTTCTTGGCGTGAAAAGCTAGCTAGCTAGTTGGATAGAGAGATAAATGTGATGTTGGAAAAGAACCAGTTTGCTTGTTTGGTACAGGTAGATCATGAGTTGTTTTTGATATGTTGAATTTGAATGCCTTTGAATCATTAAGAGGAGATATCAAGAAGGCTGTTGGCTGTTTACAGATCTGAAAAATTGCACAGTGGAGATAAAATTTTTCATTCATTCATGTGTAATAATAAGAAATGTTATGATATAGATGAGATCACCTATGCAGAGCAAAATAATAAGTTTTCTGCTTAACTTTGAGCTTTGTAAGTAACTTATAGTTAGCAATATATGAAAAGTAAGGGACTATTTTTATTTAATTTGGATTTTTTTAGCTTTCATAACTCTGAAAAAACTCATTCTCTATTTCTAAAACAATCATACGATTCTACTGTGGGGGTGTGTGTGTTGATATACAGTATCGTACACATTTTATTCATCTTTAAATTGGAGCTTACGTTTCTGTTTACAGGTTCTGCTTGCAGAATTTTAAAAAAATTATTTATTTATTTTTTAATATTTTTTTTTTAAGATTTATTTATTTATGATAGACATAGAGAGAGAGAGAGGCAGAGACACAGGAGGAGGGAGAAGCAGGCTCCATGCCGGGAGCCCGACGCGGGACTTGATCCTGGGACTCCAGGATGGTGCCCTGGGCCAAAGGCAGGCGCCAAACCGCTGAGCCACCCAGGGATCCCCAGAATTAAAAAAAATTTAAAAGCTTAACACTTGGAATGAAATTTGAACTTAGTTTTTTCCCTGATCCTATAATCTTATAATAGGTATTTATTGACAACATTTTTTTTTTAAATTTTTATTTATTTATTTATGATAGTCAAAGAGAGAGAGAGAGAGAGAGAGAGAGAGAGAGAGAGAGAGAGGCAGAGACACAGGCAGAGGGAGAAGCAGGCTCCATGCACCGGGAGCCCGATGTGGGATTCGATCCCGGGTCTCCAGGATTGCGCCCTGGGCCAAAGGCAGGCGCCAAACCGCTGCGCCACCCAGGGATTCCCCCAAAATATTTCTTATCTACTATGTAAAAGGCATTGAGCTCAGGAAAGGGAAAAGGGATATGGCTTATATCGTGATCCCATGCTCTTGATGGGTTCACAAACAAAAGGAAATTATTTACTGATTTATGAAGCTATGTTCTAAAGTAACACAGAAGGAACTTCTAAAATTGGCCTGTACAGCAGTATTTATAATAAAAAGGGTTTCATGAAGATGCCATTTGACCTGAGGCTAACTGAAAAAGAGTTCCATGAGGAAGAAAAGAAATGGGCTTTTATTTTAGTGCCATAAGGGAGTGGGGAAATCATAAAAAACAAAAAACAAAAAACTAGCCAATAGATGTGAAAAAGCCAAAAAAAAGGGGGGGGGGCATTATTGTAAGTTCTGCATATGGGATAAGAAAAATGCCACCATAATAGTGAAAGAAAGTTACTATGAGGCAAGCATCAGAATTCACTTTTAAACAATATACTGAGAAATAATACCTTCTACACTTAGCTTTATCTAATATTGCAATTTTCTCAAGCATCAGTCATTATTATACCATTTAAATGATTTTTGCATTTCACTGATGTTTTTCATTAAACTGAATTTTAAGTTAAAAAAATTAGCTTTGCTCTAAATATCTCTGAAGTCACAGATATGAGGTAGTGGTTACATTTTTTTCCCTAAGATGTACGTAACTATTAACATAAAAAAGTTTGAGTATCATCTCACATACGCCGTTTTCTCTTATGACAACAATATACATACCACACTTTCAGTTATATAATAAATTGATATACAACTGAAACTAATGATGTATTATATGTTGGCAAATTGAATTTAAATACAAAATAAAAACATACATTCAAGACTTGAAAATATCTAGTATTTTAGTATTTTTGACAATATCAAGTACAGAGTATTCATTCATTAAGTATTTGCCCAGAATCCACCATGTACAATGCTAGATAATGGGAGATTATCTCCATTCCTAGATGGTACCACTCTAGTAGTAACTTTAAACAGTACTTACTGAGCTACTTTAAAAAAATGCATTATTATCTCCCTCCAAGTTAAAAGTAATGAATGCTCACTGCAAAAATATTAAGAAAATATGGTTTAATGAAGAAAATAAAAATGATTAGTAATTTTTCATTCAAAGATAACTGGATGGTTTTGTTACATAATTTCCTAAATTTGTTTTCTATGATGTACCCACTGATTTTTTTTTTTTTTTTTAAGTAGCTAATCATATCATTTATACTATTTGGTAACTTATTTTTAAAACTTCATATATCATAAACATGTTTGGATTTATCACAATTTATTTAATCAATTCCCTAATGATTTATACTACTCTTTAAATTTTAAAAACAATACTATGATGCACTTTCTTTGCACAAATGTCCAATTATTTACTAAAACAAGTTCCTGGGAGGCAAGTGCCGGCATCAACATTCTATAATGACACATGATACCAAACTGCACCTCTTCATGTCACCTTACCTTGTAGCAATTAAAAAGTTCTGCCCACAGTAGTTGCTAGAATGGTAACTGATGAATAATAAACAAAAGATGTTTACATATGAAGTCACCAATCCCTACTTAAACATAAATGCCCTTCTAGACTGTATGTAAACTACTGGAAGCAACACGATGGGGTGGAAGGATTAAAGGCCTGAGCTGCAGGACCAGCTCTGTGTATCCCCACGTAAATCACTTTACCCTTGTTTCCTGATTAATCTACCCTAATTTCTTAAGCTCATTGAGAAATTTTAATAAAAACAATATGCAAAAAGATTCTCTAAAATCAATCCAAAGGATTATAAGGATATGTTACATTAATCCAGTGTCCTAAATCAAGTGAAATTTAAAAGATGCTAGACTAACTTACTTCATAAACCCAGCACCAAACAAAACTTGCTGCTGTTCCTATTCTGATATTATTCTCCAATTTCAGTAACCAAACTCCTATCCATTCTCCCTATACCTCAGTTTGCTGCCTGGTTCCACTACAAATGAAATGAGATCACACTCTGACCTCCCAGTCCCTGCTATCTAGAATTCCATCCACTACCTGATACTTCCTACCTTTTGAATGTGATCTCAGCCTCTCAAGTCCTCTCTTTTTCCTGATGCCTATCCTCCTTGGGTCTTGTAATTATGGCCAGCCTTTGGCTCATCTGAATATCAATTTTCAGTTAAAAACATAAACGACTGGCAACACCAACACTCAAAATTTCTTGCTGCTGGAGGTGACACAAAATTTTAATAAGCTCAGTAAACAACTAAGCATGAACCAGAATCAGATGATTCTTAGTTCCAAATAACCATTTCTAGTTGTATTTTCCACTTACCCCTTCAGAGACCTTACTATCTAATCAAACGGGAATTATTGATCTCTTCTGAACATACCCAAGCACATCTTTGCTCAAAAAGTCCTTTCTATATAGAGTTCTGGTATCTCGATTTACTTTTTCCAAGCCCTATGGTACTTCTCCTATGAATTTTTCTCTGGTTACCGTATCTTGAGTGATCTTTTCCTCTGAATTCCCATCGCCCTCTGCTAAACATCTTTTACAGCACTTACTATTATTTATTATATTACAGATCTGATTTCGTCCACTTTAGATCAGTATACAACCAGTATATAGCCAGCAGCCACATGCAGCAACTAAGTACTTGTAATGTGGCTTGTTCAAATTTTATACTTGAGATTAGTATGAAAATAGAATACAAACTATGCCATTAACATTATTTAAGCTGATTACACTTTGAAATAATCGGTTGATGTACTATGTGTAAGTTCATAAAATTAATTTCACCTGTTTTTCTTACTTTTTAAGGTGTCAACCAGAAAATTCAAAACTACACATTTTTTATTGGACAGTGCTGCCTTAGGCTGGTGTTACTGTAGAGTTCAGCAGGGATTTATTTGCAATAGAGGATCTGCAAATGGTCAAGAAAGACTGAAATCAAGGTCAAACTCCACTCAACAAGGTATATGCACCTTGCAGGAGTGCTATGTCTGGGAATAGGAGGGAATAAACCTACTGCTTCACTCAAAGATGCTGTCCCTTACCAAACTATGAGCTCTAGGAGCTCTATGTATCCAAAAGGGCTTAACTTTTTCTAATTTGCACAGGCATCAAATAAGCTAGCAGTAGCCTCGAGATGGGCAACCAAGTCTTACTTCTACCTGCCAAATACTAGTTGCTAAAAGTAGTTGAATGAATGAAGTATGAATGAATACCCAACTCTACCACAAATCACAATCATTGTTTAGCCTCAAGTTTTTCTCTCCTAGCCATTATAGCACCAAATAATCATTATACGGTATTTTTTCTTTCACACTTTATACTCAATAAGCATTTGATCACTGCCATTATACTAATATTATGTCTCCTTAAAAAAAAAAAACTGTATAAAAATAAATAATATCAAAGAATCCATAATTCTTTCCAACCAACCTGATTGCATTTGTCTTCTTGTCTCAGAGTACTTGACCTTGGGACATTTTGCAATTTCAGAGAGGCCCAAGTCTCCTGTGCTGAGTTTTCCTTTGGGACATGAGTCTGTACTATGCCGAACAATGTTTTTTTTCTCTATTATACTTTTTTGTATAAACTCTTCTCTGTCTTTCTTAGGACTTATTTTTGAATTTACCTTCTTAGATTTGCATGACTTTTTCATTTTCTGAATTCTGCCAGAGTCATCTAAACCATTTTTCTCTCCAGAATCCTTTTGATTAATTTTCTTGGTTTCTTTCTTTTTCTCCTCCACTAGATTTGATTCTATTTTGTTGTTAGTCAGGGGTTTTTTCTTCTTCATTTTCTTTTGGTTCAATGCTTTATCATCTTCATCAGATAGATCAGAATCAGAATCTGAAAGGTCATAAAAACGTTTCAAGTCTTCTGTAGTGCTGTGGTTGATGAGACGTCCTCTTTTATCCACAGCATAATTCAACTTGAACCTTTTGTCATGAAACATTGCTCGGAATCTCTTGTCAATTTTGACTTTTCGATCCTTTTCTGGCATTTCCCAAAATCTTGGGTCTTTTGTAACCCTCCTAAACCGCTGGTCACTCATTATTTCTTGTTTGGATGCCATTTTTAAATGTCTGACTGAACAAATGCTTGAAGAAACCAAATACTAAAAAATAAAACAAATATTACATAATGAAGGGTTAAAAAGATACTTCACAAATAAATACTAATTCACAATATAGTCTAAGTTAAATGTAAATAAAGATAACACATTCAATTTCATTTCCCAACTGAGTCACATGCAGAAAAGCAAAAACTATTAAAATATAGTCTTTTGATTATAGAGCATTTGGAGAAATACATTTAAGACAAAACCAGGCAGAATTCCAGGGCTTTACAGAGGGAGGCAAATGCTTACTAGCCAAATGCACTCACTTAGAACTTCTACATTTCTTTTTGCATACCTATACCTGAGGCCAGTTAAAAGCTAATGTAATCAAAAGTTTCCCAAGCCTCAGTTGGTCCTATGTTTCTTCTCATTCTGGTCCCATTCTCTGTGTTAGTCCTTACTTCACGGTACTCTAAACAACTCTTCGTTCTACAAGGCTACTCTCCCAACTAAATAGATCCAAATCGACTCAGATTCAGCTCACAAAGTTCCCTCTTTAAATCTGACAATCCTTCAAAAAGTTTCACCCTAGTTTTTTTTTTTTTTTAAGATTTTTAAATTTATGATAGAGAGAGAGAGAGAGAGAGAGAGAGGCAGAGACACAGGAGGAAGGGGAAGCAGGCTTCATGCAGAAGAAGCCCGACGTGGGACTCGATCCCAGGTCTCCAGGATCACGCCCCGGGCTGCAGGCGGCGCTAAACCGCTGAGCCACCGGGGCTGCCCAGTTTCACCCTAGTTAATAAAGATCACTTCTCTCTATCATTTCTTATTCTATAACTGAGTAAGGCCCAAATGGGCTGATTCTCCCCAAAACATATTAGATTGTGTGTGAGAGATCAGTCCTATTCCCTTGAAAATAGTAACGATTTAGCATCTCGATTTGATTTTTGCAGAGTTAAGTCACGGAGTATTAAGAACACAAAGGAACTGATCAAACAGGGTAGCAGTGCTTTGTTTAGAAAGTAAGGCTTATATTTTGTTTTCCTTAAATTCGAAAACAATTTTTTATACTTCAAAAAAAAAAACCCCATAGGTTTCGATGATGCACTGACACACATAAGCTTAACAGGTAGGTACGAGGTACGCATCCTCTCACCAACTATTAGTGACCATGCATATAAATGTTTACAACGAAAGCATTCGATAAATGTCAGACATGCAGACAGAGATGGGCGACCTGATCTCAACCTTCAACTCCACAGCCCATTCTCCCCTTTACCCACCCTCTAACGCGGAGACCACCAGGGTGGTCCCAGAACGACGATCTCCTTCCCAACCCCTAACCTTAGGGCGCAACTACTGGGCTGAGGTCCCTCGACAGGACTCGGAGAGGACCAAGAAAGTCTGAAAAACGTGACTGGAATGGCAAAGAAAAAAAATCCCTCGTGAATCCGAAGAAGACCCTGCCACAGACTCGCCAAGCACCCCGCGCAGCCCTTCTTCTTGAAACCCGACTCCGCTCACCTCGGAACTCTCGCCCGGCCTCACGTGCGACCCGACCCGCACCCACAGTCCTCCGGGTGACGCTCCGCCGGAATGGCAAGAGAACTGGGACAAACTACTTCCCCTTTCCCTCTACTGTGCTCTCCAGCGCAGGCGCCGGAACCGCGGCGGCGCATGCGCGCGCAGAGCGCCTGCGAGCGGCGTCACCGCGGGAGATGCAGCGCCTGGGCGGTCTCTGGCTCTTATGGCGGCGGCCTCCGGCGGCAGGGGTCGCGGCAAAGGGCCTCGGTCTCAGGGAGGTCGCCTCCGGCGTCTCTCCCCCGGGCAGCACCTCGCCCAGAGCCCTAAATATCTTCGACCGAGATTTGAAGAGAAAACAGAAGAACTGGGCGGCCCGGCAGCCTGAGCCGATGAGGTTTGACTACCTGAAGGAGGAGGTGAGTCCGCGGGGCAGCGGGGGAGGGTAGCTCCTACCTCAGGCGCCGGCCCGGGGGCTCGGGCCAGGCCGCAGCCGACCCCACTTCGCCCTGCGACCTTGGGCAGCCGCCCTGCGTGTCTGAGCGTCTACTGTAATCGCCTGAGCTGCTGGGTGCGCGTATTTGCAAGGTGCTCTTCATTCATTGACCCAGCAAAGGGTTGCAGCTGTGTCCTGGGCACGGTAAGACCGCGACCCTCAGGAGGTCAACAAGAAATGGAATTTCAGCCAGAGAAGTCAGGTGAGGTACTAAAGTGGAGTGGTGTAATGACTGCAGCGGTCAGAGAAGGCCGCTCGGGCAGACGACACGATGAGGAATTAGGCAAGCTGAGAACTGGAGGGAGTAGCCTCAGTGATCAAAGGGAAGGACAAATGAGTTTCTGGGACGGAAAGGACTTGGTTGAGGCCTTCGGTGAAGGAGACAGTAGGAGGGGAGGTCAGGGAGGGCGGTAAGAGATAAGGACTTTGGATTTTCCCAACCCATTCTATACGGGAATCTCTGGCCACATGTGGCTATTGAGCGTTTGAAATGTCGCTAGTCCAGTTGGGATGCGCTCTATCTGTAAAATACACTGGATTTCAGTGACACGTGTGGGAAAAGGATGCCAAATACTTCACTAACAGTTTTTTTTTTTTTAAATCTTGATTACATGTTGAAATTGTAGTTTTGATACATTGAGTTAAGTAAAATATGTGAAAAATAATTTCTTTTGTTTCTTTTTACTTTTTAAAGGTGGCTATTAGAAAACTTTAAATTTCACATATGGCTCTCATTGTTTTTCTGTTAGTCAGCGCTGCCCTAGAGGAATGTGAGGCTTTTGAATGGTTTTTGTTTTTGTTTTTGTTTTTGTTTTGGGGGGGGGAGAGAAAGCATCAACCTGGAGCCCAACCTCACAAGCCTAAGATCATGATCCTGGCACCCCAAGCCTGTTGAATGGTTTTTTTTGTTTGTTTTTGTTTTTGTTTTTGTTTTTTTATTCATGAAAGACACACACAGAGAGAGAGAGAAAGGCAGAGAGGTAGGCAGAGGGAGAAGCAGGCTCCAGGGAGGGAGCCCAATGTGGGACTCCATCCTGAGACCACGGATCACGCCCTGAGCCAGGGGCAGGTGCTCAACCCCTGAGCCACCCAGGCATCCCTGTTGAATGGTTTTCAGCAGTGGAGTGATAGGATCTGGTTTATGTATATATATATATATATTTTAATTTTTTTCTAATTTTTATTTATTTATTTTATGATAGTCACACACACAGAGAGAGAGAGAGAGGCAGAGACACAGGCAGAGGGAGAAGCAGGCTCCATGCACCGGGAGCCCGACGTGGGATTTGATCCCGGGTCTCCAGGATCACGCCCCAGGCCAAAGGCAGGCGCTAAACCGATGCGCCACCCAGGGATCCCTGGTTTATATTTTAAGAAAATTAATTAAGATAAGTTAAGGTCTCTGATTTGCTCTCATTTGAAAGACCTCGTCCTCTGTCCAGGTGGATTGGAAACTTAAGGTTTCTACTCTTTGGACACACAGCACCAAGATCAGGCCTAAGTAAATGTTCTGGGATGAAGCAAAATTGAAGTTAAGTATAGTGAAGTCTTGAAAGCCAAAGCAGGAAAGAGTTTCTGAGCTCCTTTGGACAGACCTCTGTGTAAACTTGGCCTGACCAGGTGATTGGCTGTATTCATTCTTAGGGTTCACAATGACATGTACTTAAAAGATGTATATTTCTAACCACTTTTCTCCAAGTAAAGCGTGTAGGTTACCACTTGACTGAGGCCTCATCTATGTGCAGGACTAGAATAAATGAGGTAAAGTGTATGAGAGTTCTTTTTATAATGAGCAAGTTATTCACAACGGGAATGATATATAAAGTGGAATCCTCCAGGAAAAGACTTCTGCTGTGCCTCTTTCCCTCCCTCTACTCCCCTCCCCCAAAGCAAATATACATATGTTCTAAACTTCCAAATCCTAATAGAAACTTTGGGGTGTTTATGAAGCAATAGTGGAATCTAAGGAATACTAGGCTCCCACATTTTTATTCCTGCCAGATGAAGCTAGCCTAGCAAAAGGAAGCACCTATCTTATGCCCTCTTTTAGATTTGGTTGGGATTGGGGAGAATAGCATGAAGTGCAATTTCTTCAGATTTGGTTAACTTTCTCATTTGCACATGTTGCTTAGAAAAGTTGTTTACTTCTTTTATAGTTCCACAGAATTTCTGATGAGTCTTCAAATAATAGAGTTTTGTAGTGATCACTTATACATTCATCTGTAATAAACCCTAGCTAACAATATTCAACTTTATGTACCTCCTGCTAATATCTGTGGGCAATAATGTATTTGTTATGCTTCTGTTGCTTCTTATCCTTGTAATTTTATAAAGCATATAGAATATTAAGGCCAAAATACATATACATATTCATAAATATGTAGTCTTGAATTCATTAAATTGACTTCTGAAGTAATTGGCCTCCATTTGTTTCCTGGGGTAGTTTAATTTATTGTGTTTATAATATATGCTCAAATTACGTAATTTATGGTCCAAGTGAAAATGGGATAGAAAGAAGTACTTATCAACAGTTGAAACATAAGTAACCTGTGGATTATTGAAAACTAGAAAAAGAGTGATGCTTCTCTGTTAAATCTACTTAACTTATATACATCATTGCCGCTTGTAATCCTTCAGGTTGGAAGTCAGATTGCAGATCGTGTGTATGACATAACCAGGTAAGTGATAATTATCATAATAAAATACAATTAACTTTTGACTGGAGATTCAAGAGATTGAATGCTGAGAGCTTAATGTCTTGAATGGCAAAATCTAGAGGCATTTATTACCAGAATTAGTGATTTTAATCACATTCTTCAGTCTCTCCTTTTTTATATTTGGAGAGTAAGCATTCTTTTTTCTTCATTGTTGCCCCCCCCCCCCAAAATAAAGAATAGAAGCACAATTCATGGTTTCTCTATGAGCCTGAATGACTGATGCAATTTCATTTGACCAAAAGCCAGTTATGATAACATTGCTTCAAAAATGAAGGTAAAAATTGACCACATGTGAATTTTTCTTTTTAAGATTTTGTTTATTTATTCATGAGAGACACAGAGAGAGAGAGAGAGGCAGAGACACAGACAGAGAGAGAAGCAGGCTCCATGCAGGGAGCCCGACACAGGAATCAATCTTGGGTCTCCAGGATCAGGCCCTGGACTGAAGGCGGTGCTAAACCACTGAGCCACCCGGGCTGCCCCGACCACATGTGAATTTTTAAGATTTGCTAAACTTAAGATTTACTAAACCTAATTAAAAGTTGAACCAAAATTAACAAGAGAGTCTTTTACAATCTAAGTGAAGGAGTCTACCTAGATTTGTTCCCCACTCAGGTTATATGAGACTTCTGGCCATTTTATCTTCAGTATTGTTAATGGTAGTGGGGTTCTCTGACAATTATATGGAGGCAAATTTGAGAATAGAACACTTCGATGAGTTATTATTAAAACCTTGATGAACTCATTGCTCTGTATTAAGCATAACAACGTTACTAATTCAAGTTTACAGCTGTGTGGCAGGAACCACGCAAATAATGGTTAATGTCTTTACTGTGAAGTGCTCTGTGATGTTAGCAAATCACTTTTTGTGTTTTGTTTAAAAGGTGTCCGTTAAATTAGACCAATGTAAAATAAATAAATAAGACCAATGTGGGATGAATTTATTATATTTGTTTCTAAAAAGGGAAATTTTATAAAATTAAAAACTCAGTCATTTTTTTAGAAATGTTTTTGAAAGAATCTTGAGATGGGGATGCCTGGGTGGCTCAGTGGCTGGGCGCCTGTCTTTAGCTCAGGTCGTGATCCAGCGGTTCGGGATCAAGTTCCGCATCAGGCTCCCTTCGGAGCCTGCTTCTACCTCTGTCTATGTCTCTGCCTCTCTCTCTCTGAGTCTGTGTCTCTCACAAATAAAATCTTTTAAAAAAATAAATTAAAATTAAAATTTAAGAAAGAATCTTGGGATGAATTAATTGCATTTGGTAAAATGCTTCATTGTTACCAATAATCACCCCCCATTTCATCTGTTTTATTCCATTATTTTAAGGATCTGAAACAAATAGCTAGTTCTCTATACTGCAGTCATTCATTTGCCTGGATTTTAGGCCATTTATTAAAAATGAAACATTAAATTTTCCAAATCAGTATGGATTTTACAAGTCTTTTTATGTCATAGAACATAGAGCTATAGAGACACCTGTGATTAATGGCTAAAAGCATGTGTTAAACTAACATTAACTCTTTAGAACTAAATTATTAAAAATACCAGTCTAAAAAAAGAAATACCAGTCTAAATATCCTTGCACTAATGTTCTATCATTATATAGTGTAGTTTATGTTGTCCGCACTGATCTTTCGTCGATTTTTAAAAAATGAATCCCACAGATTATTAAATGTCTTATTTGTGGTATCTGAAATCTATTTAATACTCTTGTAATCTGGTGGTGCCTGAGTGGCTCAGTCCATTAAGTGTCATCCTTCAGCTCATGTCATGATCCCAGGGTCCTGGGATTGAGCCTGTAGACAGGCTCCCTACTCAGTAGGAAGCAGTCTTCTTCTCTCTCTCCCTCTGCCCTTTCCCTTTGCTTGTGCATGTGCACACTTTGTCTCAAATAAAATAGAATCTTAAAAAAAATTACTGTTGTAATCTGTGATAACAATAACGCATAACCAACTTTTGTTGAGCGTTTGTACTGCGCTAGATACGTGCACCATTTCGTAAAATTCTCTTGAGGAAGGTTGTAACTTTTCCATTTTATAGATGGGGAAACAGATTTAGTGAGATTAAATCACTTGTCTATGGTCACAGAGCCAATAAATTGCAGGTCCAGAATTCTAAATCATGTCTTTCTGATCCCAAAGCTTGTGTACTTTACCATGTTATACTGCTTTGTGTTGACAACTAAAATCGAGGGCATTATGTAAAAAAAAAGTTTTTTCCCCACCACCAGTTCTCCAACTGCGTACTGTTGTTCTATATTTTTGACATAAGTTTTTAATAGAAATTGAAAAAGGACTTTAGGTTCCAATAGAAAATATGTTAGTGGATAAAATTTTAAGTTTTTCTTGTCACATTACGATTAGATTTGTGAACTGGTTTTGTATGACATATATTTAGAAGAGGCAGCATAGTTTGGGGGATAATAATTCTGGCTCAGGATTCTGACTAACTGAATTCAAATTCTGATTACTGCTTATTAGTTGAGGGACTTTGGATTGACCTACTTTGAATATTAGTACATTGCTTTGAGCCTGATAAGATTTCAGTAAAAGTTAGCTACTATTTAATGGGTGTTTTGATTTTAGTTTAACATATTAATATTTTATGGTATTTTACATGATTTTTAAGTCATCTGCTGCCTCAGCAAAATTGAGAAAAAGGGATAAAGTTCCTGAGAAGTATACTGATATTTTCATGTTAATATACATTAGCTTCTTTTCATTCTTTATTTGTATGTACTATCAAATTAAAATACCCACTGAGTTTGTTCTTTGAATCCACTTCATGGAGCAACCTTATGGAAAGCCAGTTGACTGTGAGGTCCTGTGAATGTCTGGACCAGATAGACTTGCTCCTTCAATGTGTTCTCTGGTAGAAACAGCTTGTAAGGTGAGGCAGAAAAGGCAGAGGGTGTGACTTTTTGAAAGTTGTATTCATTAAAATGTTTTTACTTCAGAAAAATTAATTTTTAATAATTATTTTGTGGACCGTGTTATTACAGACAAAACATAACATAAGTTCTGTGTCTATTTTTTAGGAATTTTTCCCTTGCTTTGGATGTTGGTTGTGGAAGAGGTTACATAGCACAACATTTGAATAAGGTATATATATTCAGTGACTTAGTTTACTTTCAAGAAATAAAATTGACTATTTAAAAAAATTCTTCTTTAATTCAGTTCGTATCATATTTTTTAAATGGTAAATCAATGGTGGTTTTGTCTCCTCTTAAGTATTTTTTTCTTAATGTGGTTTTTCTTTTTTTAATTTGCTTTATACAGTGATTCCTACTTATAGTTTCCTTAAATCTAAGATATGTTGTTCTTCATTCCCATTTTGTGCAGATGTTTTTAATACTTCACAATAAAATCAGATTGACATTGATTTGGAAAATGTGATTAAGCTAATTTTTTAGCTGAGAAAAATATTAATTTTATCATTTGATTAGAAATGTTTCTGTATGATTATGTATAAGTAGCCTTGATTAAGGCTTAAACTAGCATTTTACATTTTCTAAGTCAGACCATAAAGACATTCATTTATTGTTTTAGCCCCTGTATATATAACACTGTGTTGGATACAGATTAAAGTGAGCATTCTATCTAAAATCTACTTCAGGGACACCTTGGTGGCTCAGCGGTTGAGCATCTGCCTTTGGCTCAGGGCATGATCCTGGGAATCAGGATCAAGTCCCGCATCGGGCTCCCTGCATGGAGCCTGCTTCTCCCTCTGCCTGTGTCTCTGCGCCTCTCTCTCTCTCTGTCTCTCATGAGTAAATAAATAAAAATCTAAAAAAAATAAAAATAAAATCTACTTCAAAAAAAAACATATACTTGGGCCAGGGTGGTGGGAGTGGGACATGAGAGGTTCTCAAAACACTGTTGTGGTGGGCATAGCAAATCTGTTCTTCTTGTTGCTCAGGCCAGAAAACTTGCTCTTGTGTCCTCTCCTCCCACACTGAATCCTCCCCATCTTACTTGGATTTCAAAATATATCCATAACTACTATTCTTACCACTTTCAATATTATTGTATTGGCCTCCCTGCTTCTACCTTTTTCCTCAACAGTCTGTTCTCACAACAAAGTAATTATTTTAAAGCATAAGTCAATTCATTGCCAGGCATCTGCTCAGAACTGTTGGCTTCTTTAACTCAGTAATAATCCAGACTCTTAATCCATAAGGCCCTCAATGATCTGGCTGCCTAACATATATCTCTTATCTTATGTCCTTCCCCTCATTCCTTACTTTTTAGCAACCTTAACCTTATCTCTGACTCTCAAGCTGGCCAGAGATTTGTATTAATAGTTGTTGCTCTGTTCTTCCCCAAAATATCTGTATGGCTTACTTCCTCACCTTTTTCAGGTCTTTGCTCAAATGATCCCTCATCAAAGATTCCTTTCCTGACTATTCTATTAAATAGAGTCCCCACTCTCCACTGGCTATTTGCCTGACTTGTTTCATTAGCACTTATTAGCACCTCATGTATGTTTGTTTAATTGGTATCTGTCTTCTCTTACTGGAGTATAAACTCCATAGACGTGCTCATTTATGGTCACTGCTAAATTCTCAATATCTAGAATACACATTGAAGATTTATTAAATGAAATTGCATGAATAAATGCAAGATAACTTTGAAGTTATTACTTCAGTGACTGGAAAAAGTCAGGGGTGGTGGGGCAAGGAGCCTGAGATATTCTTGTTTTAGATATGTTGAATGTGAGGTAACAGTGGACTATATTAGTGTTAATATCTGACAGGTAGTTGGAAATGTGGAACTAGAATTCGGGTATTGAGGTTAAGAGCGCTGACATAAACTTAGAAAGGGATTTCACATTCAGCTCCTCCACTTGCTGACTATATATATATTTATATATATATATATATATATATGTGTGTGTGTGTGTGTGTATGTATATATATACCCTTGGACCAGTTATCCAACTTCTGCACACCTCAGTTTCTGTAAAATGTGAGCAGTGATACCTCTCCCCAAAGGTTAGCAAGAAGATAAAGTGAGACAGGGTAAATGGAGGCTATTCTTACTTGGGAGCCTGTCACAGGTGATAACTGATGCCACAGGAATGTAAGCTCACTGGGGAAGAATATAGAAAAGAACCTTCCACAACTGTGTTTGGGGGTGGGAGAATGAAGAGTAACTTCACCACAGAAATTGGCAAAGACTACAACTTCGGGTACCTTTTTTTTGGAGGCCTGTAGTTAAACATTCACCTGCACACCAGTTGCACTTGAGTAGTTAACAGTAGCCAGGTAATGGTATGGTACCCTTTCCAAGTTGTGGGCAGGGAAGTTCTTTAGGAAGGGGGTGTGCATGAAGTGGAAAGGATTGTCTTTGTCAGAGGAGGGGAAGCAGCGTAGAAAGTACTGAAGAAGTTTCTAGGAGACCACTCACCATGCTGGACTTCAAAGAGGTCAAGTAAAGTAGAAGTGAGAGCAGACACGTTGTTCTACTTGATTAGGTTGTTAATAATCTTTACAAATAGTGTTAGTAGAGCAGTGAAAGTGGAAATAGGTTACCAGGAATTGAGGAGAAAGACATTAACGAGAATTAGAGTTGTAGATGGCAAACAGAACAAGTAGAAGGTAGTTAGACGTGAGATTTTTCAAGATTAGGAGTCTTATGCCTGTTTCAAGGTAAGAGAAAGAAACACGGAAGACAGATGGAAGATTGATAGAAATGGTGACAGGGAGAGCAGAATCCTGGAGAAAAGAATGTAGTGGAAGTTGTTAATCTGGAAAAGAAATGGTACAGTGCTCTTGGAAGGGGAGAGATGAAACAGGGAAAATGAAACCAGAGGGCTCCCCTTCTCAAGTGTCTTGTGTTTATTAAGTCTTTCTTTACTCTTTGTAAACTCTTTGAATGAACAACTAAAAGGCAGGAAAACCATCCAGGTCTTTTGTGGTCCAGGAGTGGCGACTAGCTCTCAGCATATTGTACTCTGGAAAGGCTAACACATAAGCCTTAATCTACTGAGTGAACTGAAGAGGTTGATTATTCACACCTATGTTGTATATTTTATTAAATATAGTTAAATGTGTTAAACATAGGTGTAGTTGCATATATTTAAATCTGTGTAACTTACTATATGTTATTAAAGCTAATTGTGTATACTGGTTTTACTGCAGGAAAATGCCCTTAAAAAGCTGAAAATTACTGCTGCCACTTTTTCCTTTAGCAATTTCAATAGTTACTTTGTTTTGTTAGTGGGTTTTTGTTAGTTTCTTTTTGTATTATCTGATTAACTTTTTTCCATTGCAGGAAACTGTTGGGAAGTTTTTCCAAGTAGACATTGCAGAAAATGCTTTGGTAGGTAGCTTTTTAACATTATTGATTTCTGATCTTTTGGTTTTATTTGTAGTTTTTTGTTTTTATTTCCTTCAAATTGAAAATAGCTTTTTTAAAAAAATTAGATATAACACATATAAAGAATTAAGCAATACAGGAAATGTAAAATATCAATACAGGGAAAGGAAATATCCCTGGTCCCACCATTCACGGGCAACCACGGCTAACATTTTTATCTCTATCTTTGCAGATAGATAACTGCCTCCCAACATATAATTATATACAAATGGTATAATAATATGCTGTTTTTTACAGGATATCATTCTTTTGTATCAACGAATGACATATATACATACAAATTTCTCCTTTTTAAATGGCTATATAGGGTTCCAATATACGAATATTCCGTGGTTTATTTGAGTAAATTTCTATTGAAGGACAGTTATATTTCTAGTTTCTTAATAACCAGCACTGTGAAGAACATCCTTATATAAGGCAACTTGGTACATTTGATTTATTTTTTTCCCTGGAAATAAATTCCTAGTAGTGGAATTTATGGATTCTTTGGTATCCATCTTTAAATTTTTGATATGCAGCAGACTGCCATTAGAAAGATAGAATAAAAAAAATAGAATAATATTATATGAAAACACTTTTTTTTCTTCTTTGGCAGTACTGAGCCAATTGTTTTCTGCCTTTGTCAGTTTGATAGTGGAAAGTAGAATCTTATTGATAGTTTTATTTGCACTTTGGTTGTTAATGCAGCCAACAGCTATTGATGTCTTTGGGCTATTGGTATTTTTTAATTTGTGAATTTGTAAGTAATTTTATGATGTGCCTATACCTGCACTGCTGACTTAGTGTGTTCTTATTCTCAGTAGTTTGTAGGAGTTTGTTTTTTAGGGATATTAATTTCATCATATATATTGTAAATATTTCCCAAAGTGTGTTGTTTACATTGTTTATGGATTTTTAGAAGTTTTGATTATAATCACAAATTAGTCTTTTCCTTTATGATTCCTGGCTTTTGAGTCACATTTGCTTAAAGTGTTACCATCTAAGAGTATAAAAATATTTACCCATATTTTTGTCTGCTACTTTTATGGTTTCAGTTATTCCACTGAAACTTTCAGCCTTCTGGGATTTGTTTTGGTATGAGGGAGGTTTCCTATTTATTTTTTTCCAACCTGCTAGCTAGTTTTTGTGGCTAGTCTTAATTCTCACTTAAAAAACACTTCTTGAGCTTCTTTGTGGCTCTGTTGATTTTTTTTTTTTTTTTTGGAAGGGATAGAAATTGCCAAGTAAATACAACATTGACTTAAATTTAACAATAATTTCATTAGTAACTGAGATTCTATATAAATGTATTTTGAACTTTTATTTTTTAACCACTAGAAAAATACCTTAGAAATGGAAATTCCTACTGTCAGTGTTTTAGCTGATGAAGAGTTCCTTCCCTTCAAAGAAAATACATTTGACCTGGTGGTTAGCAGTTTAAGGTTGGTAATCCATTTGTACTTCTTAAAAGTGTACGTTATAAATAAATAATTTATGGTATGTAGTTTTAATATTATGCAGTAAAGAAAATAGATAATGGAGTCAATTTTTAATAACTTTTTTTTTTAAGTCACAAACCAGTTTATAAACTCGAAGATTTCTCTGGTAAAGAATTACGAATTATATGCTCCCTACTGGAGGTGATATGATATAGTAGCATAACTTTTTTTCCCCAACTTTTTTCAATTTGCTAAAGTTCATCTGTGATAGAGGGGTTTTCCTTCCCAGTATACATATCTTAGTATTGATAGGGGAAAAAGTTGGAAAGACTATACTGGCCTCAACATTCAAATATTAGAGCACTCTTATAAACTCATTCTGGCAAATAAGGAAAAACTAGTATTTCCTTCAACTTCAGTTTTTCTTCCACACAGAAATAGAGTCCCTAAGGTTATTTTTTCCCATTTGTGCTTCCTACCATGTCTTTCCACATTGATTCCACAAACATACAGGTATTTATTGAATAGATTATAACATATAAGGCTCTGAGCTAGATGCTTTGGGGAAATACAAAAATGAATCCAGACAGGGATCTCATCCTCAAAGAATTCAGCGTCTAATAGGGAAAATAAAATATTATGTGTGTAATTTTATTTTCCCTGTCTTGTTTTATAGTCAGATTTTCTTTCAAAGATTCAACATGCCCTTCATGTCAGCAGAGCCCTTTTGATAGCATTTTTAGGGTGAACCTAAAACCAATCACTGTGGTTCACCCAGTACTTTGCCAGTAATAGCACTGAAAGGCCTCTGTCCCAGGAACCCCTCATTCCCAGAAAACTGGAAGAGTTGTACTCTAGCTATTTTCTTCAGTGAGTTTATAATTTCTTTCCTGCTTTTTAAGGTATGCTGAACAAATTTAGAAAAGTATTCACATTTAATCAGGAAATGAAAAACATTACAGAAATGTTGGTCTAAGGAAAAGAGGAAAGAAAGGAAAAGAGCCCTGGGCAAGGAATTAGAATGTGAGTTTTAGCTCTTCAGCTTGCTATTTGCAAGTACCTAATTCTGTTGTTTTCAGTTTCCCCATAAGTATGATAGAGCTTGTGATATGACATTCTTAATTTTTAATGTATCTAATAATTGTTAGAAAGCATTATGAAAGATAATGTGATCTTAAACATAGTATGGTTTGAAATGGGTATTCAGTGCTATCCTGGAAGTCAGCATAAGAGGATGCCACCTCTGTCAGGAAAGTATGACCATAATCTGCAGACACTTTGATTCTTGCCATCATATACCACTATGCACTGGTAGGGGGTGAATCTCTATTCAAAAGAAAATGCAAGAGATTTCCTAAATTAACTACTGTATAGTATTTTTAGTACTGTCACATTTTCTTTTTTTTTTTTTTTAAGATTTTATTTATTGGGATCCCTGGGTGGCGCAGCGGTTTGGCGCCTGCCTTTGGCCCAGGGCGCGATCCTGGAGACCCGGGATCAAATCCCACGTCGGGCTCCCGGTGCATGGAGCCTGCTTCTCCCTCTGCCTGTCTCTGCCTCTCTCTCTCTCTGTGACTATCATAAATAAATAAAAATTAAAAAAAAAAAAGATTTTATTTATTTATTCATAGAGACACAGAGAGAGAATGAGAGCCAGAGACACAGGCAGAGGGAGAAGCAGGCTCCATGCAGAAAGCCTGACGTGGGACTCCATCCTGGGTCTCCAGGATCACACCCTGGGCTGCAGGTGGCGCTAAACCGCTGCGCCACCGGGGCTGCCCCCAGTACTGTCACATTTTCTAGTGTAACAGAACGAAGATTTTCCCCTAGGAATATTTTTTGCTTTAAAATTTGTATGAAATTTTGATATACAATTTCAGACTTCAAAATTAACATATTTTTGGTGGTTTTTTTTTTACGTGAGTGATAATTATACTAAATAATTATATGAATTAAACTAAAACCAATATGTTATTAATATTCTAGTTTACACTGGGTGAATGACCTTCCTAGAGCACTTGAACAGGTAAGAAAATGTTCAAGATTCTAATTATGGAGATGTTTTAAATATTTATGAAAGGTTAAAGAAAATAACTTGGGTAAAATAATATTGACATCACATTGATATAAGACATTTTCAGTGTGGGTCCCTTAATTGCTTATAAATTTTGTGTGGATAGGAACCTATTTGTTCATGTTTGTATCTTCCCTGCTTATAATTAGAGACTGAGGTATGTTTGTTGATTGGCATTTATCAGTGAACTGGTGAAGAGTAGATAAAAAGCATTATGTTCAGAAGAGGGAAGGAGATCACTGTGGCTTTAAGTGGGGTAGGAAAGATTCAAGAAGAGAGAATTACTTGAGCAGGGCCTTAGAGGGCAGGTCTGATATGGGGAGGGAAGGCAGAATCACAGCATAGGTGGGAGATAAAAGCCTCAGGAACATGAAGGGACAGAGAGGAAGCCTGTTTCGAGATTAGTATAATACCAGGAGGTAAGGTATTTTGGGACCAGATATAGGAAGGCTTGGGTAACAGATAAAGGAATTGAGAGTTCATTCTTTATGCAATTCAGAGCCACTGGAGAATTTTAAGGAGGAAAGTGACATGATTAAAAGACTGTAGGCGGGGTAACTACTGTATCTTAAGCACATACTAAACACATACCAATCACTGTGCCCTGTTTAATATGTTAATAACTCTGTAAGATGTCTTCATTTTGCTACTTGGAAAACTGATGCCAGAAGTTTCGGTTCAATCACAGAGACTGTTCCCATGGTCCAGGCATGAGAGAAACAAGCTAGGTGGCAGTGGCAGGAGTTAAGAGGAAGAGATAATACATTTGAGACTCTGTAAAAGAAGAATCAATAGTTCGGTGGCTGGTTAGATCTGAAGTTCAAAGACCTAAAGGAGTCCACAAACTCACCCTAAAGTTTTGAGTCTGAATACCTAGGAGAATAGTTAGTAAAAGCAGGGGACAGAAAGGGAATGGAAAATGGTAATTGACAGAAAAACAGCAATTGGAGAGGGAGTGGGTTTGAGAATAAGTGTTGTGTGTGTTGGTTGTGTTGGGAGGGTGAGTTTGCCAAGAGACAAATGTCCATGGCACAGACAGATAAAAATGAGCTTAGAGTTCTGGGACAATGTCCAGGCTAAAGATAGTGATTGTAAGTCATCATTGTGAAATCCATGGGAATTGATAAGCCTGTCTGAGGTGGAAAGAAGCTGCAGAGAACTGAGGACTGGGTCTTAGGTCCCTGCTAAATTACAGTTTGGTGACAGGGAAGGAAGCAACATCAAAGAGGCAAGAAGTGGGGGAAGAAAAGCAAAGATTTTACGGTTGGCTTGCTTATATGCTGTTTTGTCCTTGCTTCATAATTAATTAAATATAAATTTTAAGATGGATACTTTGATGAGAAAAGCCTACTATGATTTGGGGTTTATTTCAGAATCTACCTTTTTCTATAATGTTTCTCATTGTTGAGAATAGTCCATCAAATCTAGTTACAGATGGTAGTTCTAAGAGAGTCAGTGAGTAATAAACATTTGTGATTCTGGAATCCATTCCAGCAATTATTTTGTTTGAATTATCAATTAAAAATTGGCTTTTGTCTTAAAACTGGAAAATAAGTTAATAACTTCTTATAGGAAACTAATGCTTGGTTAGATTAATGTGAATTATAATAATTTCTGTATAAGTTAGCTTTTTTTGCTAAAAACCAACCCCTGCTTAGTGGTTTAAAAAAACAGTTTACTTAGCTCACGATTTTGTGGATTGGGTGGGAATTTGGGTTGGCCTTAATTAGGAAATCCTTTTGGGTCTAACTTGGCTCACACATGTGTCTGTGATCTGCTGCTAGACTGTCTTGAAGCTGGCTGGTCAAGAATCACCTTAGCTGGGTGTCTGATCTCTGCTCCTCATATCTCTCATCCCTCGCCAGGTTAGCGCAGGCTTGTTCACAACACGGTGGCAGTACAGGGAATCATGTAAGGCCATTTCAAACCTTGGTGTGACATTGGCACACTGTCACTTACACTGCATTCTTTTGGCCACAGCAAGTCCTAAGGCTGTCCCAGATTCAGGGAGAGGGGAAATAGACTTCATTTTTTGAGAGAGTTGTTGCAAAGTGACATTTAAAGGGCACAGATGGAGGTTTGTGAGTTTTGTAATCTACCCACCACACTTTAAATTTTTTTCTTTCAGTATTTTTCTCATTATAGAAGTAAGTTGTATCTATTAGAAAAGTTGAAGACATATATTTCAGAGATATACTACCAATGAATTATTGTCTATCTTTATAATAATATTATACTGCAGTTCCTTTCTGATATTTGATTGCCTTACGTGTTAAATTTTCTGATTTTGACAAAAAACAAGAATGGTAATTGTAAAATATTGATTTAGACAGTATATGTTTATTCTTTTAACATTTTTTAACATAAGACTGACTAATTTTGTTGTATTTTTTTTAAATAATAAATTTATTTTTTATTGGTGTTCAATTTTGTTGTCTTGTATTTATTACAGATTCATTATGTTTTAAAACCAGATGGAGTATTTATTGGTGCAATGTTTGGAGGTGACACACTCTATGAACTTCGGTGTTCATTACAGTTAGCAGAAACAGAAAGGGAAGGAGGATTTTCTCCACACGTTTCTCCTTTCACTGCTGTCAATGACTTAGGACATCTGCTTGGGAGAGCTGGCTTTAATACACTGACTGTGGTAACTATCAAGAGAGTTGATTAATTCTCATTAACCCATTAGTCACACAGTTCTGAAACAACTTCTCATTTTAAAGGTAGAAAACTGTAGGTATTGATTGTATTATGGAAAGGTTTTTGCACTTTTTCCTCTATAAATTTAGTTTGTATAAACATATTTTGATTGATAAAGGTAGGAGCGTGAAATTTTATTGTTACCTGAATATGTAGCTGAAAAAAAACTAACCCTCACTTAACAAGGAGGTTATTTTCCAAGACCTACAACTCCAATAGAATCTTTAAATCCAGAGTTACGTGTAATAGGACAGAGCATTTCAGATGATGGGGAAAGGAGATGTTCAGGAGCATTTACAGCACTACCTCTATCACCAGCCCTCAACTGAAATAGTGCCCTATGAGGCAGAAATGAAAGTATGTGCATTTACAGTCAAGGTTAGAAAATGTAGGAAATGGGCCAAACTCCATTAGGGCTGGAGAGATCTGGAAAGAGGACCTGTAGGCTGTTTGAAGAAACATGGAGTCAGCATGGTATAGTGATGGTATGGGGCATTGGTGTCTGACAAGTATAATTTGGTTACTTACCTTGCTAGGGGAATTTGGATATTTACTTCACGTCTCTGAGCAATCATTTTTAAAAATATATATATAAAGCATATATAAAGCAAACGTTTCTCACCTTAGATGAGAAATACTAAGATAAAGGGTGTGAAGTGCCTGGACCAAGGTAGATGCTCAATAAATATTTGTTCTTGCCTTCCTCTCTCTCCCTCCTCATAGTCCTATTACTTTGTTATCCAAGGCTTCCAACAGGGAAGTCTCCGTCTGGAGAGACAGTGGTTGCTCCCTTCAAGCTCCTTTCATTAGCACAGTCATTTGAAAGGATGTTGTTATTGCCTTCAGAGATCAGTTGAGTAGACTTATTATGATTTTCCAAACCACTCAGATTTAAACATGTCTCTTTCCTAGAGGACATAAGAATTTCCTGACAAAGCTTCTCATTGATGATAGGCTTAAGATTGAAATAACTCATTTAAGGAGATTTAATGTGAACATATTTCATAAAAGCAGCCAGCCAAAAACAGATGGTCCTGTCCTTCCTTGATTTGGTAGAAAGCACAGGGAAGAGACCACAAGAGTCGCTGAAGTTGGAAAGGGTCTTCAATAAGGGAAGAGGCAGTAGGCTAGGAAATGACATCAATCCGCAATATATTTCACAGCTGTGTCTTTTGTAAACTGTAAATGGCCTGACTCAGCAGAACAACAGTCAGCTGTTGGCAGCTGAAAATGGGAAAGCTCTGCTTCACGTGAGGGTTCTGCTCTGTAATTAAAGCAAATACTGGCAAATACAGGCAATTGTACATAGAGGGATCACTGTATATTTTTCAGCTTTTTAAAATTATATAAGTAATAACACAAATATATTTTGGTTGTAAACATTAAACTGTAAAAGTTTGTTATGTCTTTAAGCCCCTAAATCTTAGCTCTCTCCTGTCAGCAACAACTCTCAAAATTTTTGGTTTTAGGACCTTGCTACACACTTAATATTATTGAGAACCTTAGAGAGCTTTTGTTATGTGGGTTTTACCTGTCAATTTTAACCAAATTAGAAATTCAAATTGAATTTTAGTATTTGTTAATACTTTTAAAACTAACAATAGTGTACAATTTATGTATTAACATAAATAATTTACTTTATTTTACTTTGTGGGGAAAGAAACTATTATCCAAAAGAAAAAAATTCAAAGAATGTCATTGCTTTACATTTTTACAAATTTCTTTAACATATGACATAATAAAAACACTAAGTTCTCATGCCTACTTCTGCAGTCATAGTCTGTTAGAATTTCACATGTCACATAACTTATGAAAAATCTATTGTACTTATGAGAGGCTGAGAAGTAAAAAAAGCCAAATAGTATCTTAGTATTATTTTAAAAATGGTTTTGACATTAGGGACCCTCAAAAGTGTGCCTTCTTGCAGTTTTCTATGGTTGTAAATTGAACTGTGTATTTTATTTTGTTTATTTATTTTTTTAAAAGATTTTATTTATTCATGAGAGGCAGAGACATAGGCAGAGGGAGAAGCAGGCTCTTTGTGGGGATCCTGGTGCAGGACTCGATCCCTGGACCAAGGTCATGCTCTGAGCCAAAGGCAGATGCTCAACCACTGAACCACCCAGGCGTCCCTGGACTGTGCATCTTAGAAAATTTTTTACTGGAGCACCTTAGTGGCTCAGTCAGTTAAGTGTTCAGCTCTTGATTTTGGCTCACGTCATAATCTCAGGATCGTGAGACCAAGCCCCACATTGGGCTTTGCGCTCAGTGTGGAGTTTGCTTGAGATTCTTACTCCTCCTCTCCCACTCGTTTGCATGCATGCTCTTCAAATAAATAAATAGATAAAATCTTTTTTAAAAGTTTTTTATGTATTTGAGAGAGAGAGTGCAAGCACAGGGACAGGGAGAAGCAGGCACCCCGCTGAGCAGGGAGGCCAACTCGAGGTTTGATCCCAGAACGTTGAGGTCATGATCTGAGCCAAAGGCAGATGCTTAACTGACTAAGCCACCCAGGCATCCCCAATAAATAAGTAAAATCTTTGGATGCCTGGGTAGCTCAGCAGTTGAGCGTCTGCCTTCAGCTTAGGGAGTGATACTGGGTCCAGGGATTGAGTCCCACATTGGGCTCTCTGTGAGGAGGCTGCTTCTCTCTCTATGTCTCTGCCTCTTTCTCTGTGTCTCATGAATAAATAAAATCTTAAAGAAAAAGTAAGTAAAATCTTAGAAAAAATTCTAAAAATTTTTAACCTATAACAGCACTTAAAATCCTATATTTCTGTTGGTTGGGAAATCTAATTTTCTATATTCTTTTCTAAAAAATGAGGCGAATAATTCAAACACTAAGATAATACAAAAAGTTTGGTGTGGAATCTTCTCTGTGGTTTACAAAAATTAGGAGAGTTGCTGATTTAATAATAAATCTATACAAATTTGTTCCTTGAGACATATACACTGTAACATACTCTGTTAACATTGTGTCATAATTCATTTTCTAAAAATCCCATCCCAAAAAGGTTATATAATCAGTTACACAGGTTTATGTTACATACAACGTTAGGCATATCATTTTTATATATGGCAGTAGATTTTTATTTTTTTTTTTTTAAATATTTTTTTTTAATTTTTTTATTTATTTATGATAGTCACAGAGAGAGAGAGAGGCAGAGACACAGGCAGAGGGAGAAGCAGGCTCCATGCACCGGGAGCCTGATGTGGGAATCGATCCCGGGTCTCCAGGATCGCGCCCTGGGCCAAAGGCAGGCGCCAAACCGCTGCGCCACCCAGGGATCCCAGATTTTTATTTTTAAAGTGAATTCAGGATTGCTTATTTACATTTATATGACTTTCATAGTGAATTATTTTCAGAGTTAGTGGACATTCTGAATAAGAGTCATTTCCTTTTAGAATATGGAGTTACCAGTCTAATAGGAGAAAATTGCAGATATGGTTCATCTTAAATTGAATAAGGACTTTGACAAAGCTATTGTATTCTTTTGATTGAGATGGAGACAGTGCTTTTAGTTTCACTCAAAGATTGTTTTCAAAGGATACTGCTTAATGGTAGGTATCAGGATGGAAGAAATTTTGTTTTTAATCTTACAATCTTTTTTCAAAAATACTTCCCTAAGGTAGAAAAATGCAGAGATGGTCTTATTAAGAAGTGCATATGTAGGGGATCCCTCGGTGGCTCAGCGGTTTAGCGCCTGCCTTTGGCCCAGGGCATGATCCTGAAGTCCCGGGATCGAGTCCCACGTCGGGCTCCTGGCATGGAGCCTGCTTCTCCCTCCTCCCGTGTCTCTGCCTCTCTCTCTCTCTCTCTGTCTATCATAAATAAATAAAATAAATAAATATTTAAAAAAAAGAAGTGCACATATAATACAGTTATGCATTTGTTAATAAGAAAAAGGAAATTTAAAAAATGTATAGAGGGGATCCCTGGGTGGCTCAGCGGTTTGGCACCTGCCTTTGGCCCAGAGCGCAATCCTGGAGTCCCAGGATCGAGTTCTGCGTCAGGCTCCTGGCATGGAGCCTGCTTCTCTCTCTGCCTGTGTCTCTGCCTCTCTCTCTCTCTCTCTATGTCTATCATGAATAAATAAATACATCTTAAAAAAAGGTAAATGTATAGATAGGAGTTATCTCCTATCTATAACAGAGCAGGTCTAAAGTGAAAAGAAGTCTCTTCCTCTTGACTTCTAATACCTAGTCCCTCTCTGCAGAGATGACCTTTCAGAACAATTTTTCATCGTAGACCACAATACAATTATATCATTTAAACCTACATATGCAATAATATATACACTCTTGCTTTTTTATTCTTGTAAGCATTTTCAGGATTTTTTTAGTTAATAACATATCTTGAAGATCGTCCCCTCCACCTATCTACCAGATTTTCTAACAATTGTTTAGTATTTCATTAAATAGGTATGTTTTATTTAACCAATTCTCTTTTATTTATTTTTTAATTTTTTTTATTTTTAATTTTTATTTATTTATGATAGTCACACAGGGAGAGAGAGAGAGGCAGAGACATAGGCAGAGGGAGAAGCAGGCTCCATGCACCGGGAGCCTGACGTGGGATTCGATCCTGGGTCTCCAGGATCGCGCCCTGGGCCAAAGGCAGGCGCCAAACCGCTGCGCCACCCAGGGATCCCTAACCAATTCTCTTTTAATGGACATTTAGATTGTTTACAGTTAGTTTTTGGGGTTCTTTTTTGTTATTTTGTTGCTATTTCAAACAATGCTGCAGTGAATTTCCTTTCACATAAATATTGGCATATTTGTCAAGTCCATTTCTAGCAGTGGAATTGCTGGGTTAAAAAATCTGTACATTGAAATTTTGACAGGGTCAGATGGCTTTCCAAACATAGCATCAGTTTATATGCCCCATTAACAATGTATGTGAACTCTTGCCTGTACTTGGTTTTGTATCTCTAAGGTTAAAGAAAAAGTGGTCATTTTGTTTTGCATTTCTCTGAGAATTAGAATGGATATTTTTGATAAGTTTTTTCGGCTTTGTACTATATTCTGTTCAACATTAAAGTCCAAAATTGGGAAAAATACTGAGCATATTAAATAAAGTTACAAAAAACAGAAAGATAGGGTACCTGGATGGCTCAGTTGGTAAAGCGTCCACCTTTGGCTCAGGTCGTAATCCCAGAGTCTTGGGAGCCCCATGTCCTCAGCAGGGAATCTGCTTCTCTCTCTCTCTCTCTCTCCCCCCGTTCACTCTGTCTCTCAAATAAATAAATACAGTCTTTAAAAATAAAACACAAAAAGACCTAGACATTTCAAAAGTGGTTAGTGCAAATAAGATGGAGTTTGAGATACATGCAGCATTTTGATATCATACTTAGGGGGAAGTATATGTGTCCTGTATTTGGGGGCTAATTCCCAATGTAGACAAACTCCTACATCTTCATGCTTAACACAGCTTCATCACATCACAGCCTCATGCTGTAGGCAGCTGACCTCCATCCCATAGTTGTGCCACCTCACCCTTGAATCTTCTGAGATTACTACAGCAAAAGGAGTGGCTTGGAAAAGGCTCACTAGCTCTTTATTACCTTGCTCTCTCCTTTCCTTTGGCCAGAAGAAATACCTTTCAGAGGCTTGGAAAATATCAAGGAGCACCCAGATATTGGGGGAGCATCAGTAGTTTCTGCCACTATACCAACAGTAGACTCTTGTATCAGGCTTCAAAAACAATGGAACATAACTACCCAGAAGTCCATTTGAGAAATAAAGTATGTGCCTTCAGTGTGCCTGTCCTCCAAGTGAGCCAGTGTAATATGGCTGCATTACTAGAAGCAGATTGAGATTGGGAGATTACCTTATTTGGCTTGATTCTGGGTACCACTTTTTTGTTGTTGTTTTTTAAAGATTTTTAGACAGCAGGGAGAAAGAAAATCCCAAGTTGAGCAGGAGCCCAACGTGGGGCTGAGTTGCACGACCCAGAGATCACGACCTGAGCCGAAACCAAGATTTGGACACTTAATGACTGCTCCACCCAGGTGCCCCTGGGTGTCACATTTTAAGAGATTGATACTGACAAGGTACAGAGTAATGCAGTAAGGATGTGTAAGGATCTATAAGTCTATGAATTTTGTCCAGTAAACTAACCCTTCCATCTAAAAACTTAGTATTCTAGAAGAATTTAAAGACTTGAAGAAGAGGGTGACACAGATACAAAATAGATGACTTCTGTGTTTTTCCCAAGGAGAAAACTAGAACTGGGTTAATGGAGTTTTAGGGAGATTTTTCTTTAGAATAGTGAATATTTAACAGTTTGACATTTCTCATGTATCAAGCAAAACCAGATGACATCTGTGAAGAATATTATAGAGAAGATTCCTATTTGTCATGAGAAATTGGTCTGGGTAATCTCTGGCCTGTTTTCAAATCGGAGTTTTTTTATGATGAATGTCAAATGAATACTCCTTTCTCTTTTTAAATAGGATACTGATGAAATTCAAGTTAATTATCCTGGGATGTTTGAATTGATGGAAGATTTGCAAGGTAAGGCACTTTAAAGAATGTTTATTCTCCATTTGAAAGTCATATTTTGAGAGCAGACTCTATGGCAGATACTGGAGCTAAGCACTAAGAGATACATTGGTGAGGAGAAAACAGACTGTCTTTATGGAGCTTATAAAATGGGTGAGGTAGACACCACACAGCTGCCCTAAAGAGAAAAGTTAAATTAGAATCACGGTAAGTGCTACAAAGTGGAGGTGCATGGTGCTATGACCACCTATAAAAAGATGGTGGTACTTTCTTGAAGGGTGCATCTGGGGCTGGTAAGGCACATCAGTGACTCTCTAGCAACAGTTGGTGGCTCAGGTCCAGGCGCAAGAAAACAGGTAGTTGGGTTAGTGTAGGAATGGGGTTTGTTAAAAGGGTAAGTCCTGGTTAGAGAGAGTCCGCGAAGTCTTTGTCTGAGGAAGTGCTGATTGTGCTCTGATAAATGAAGATGAGTTAACTTGGTGAAGAAGGGAGGGAAGTGAGTCACAGGCAGGGAGAATAGCATGTGCAAAGACTGGCAGGAAAACGCATGACAAGTACTAAAAGCAGGCATTTTGGCTAGAGTAGAGAGAAATAATGAAATTGATGAGTAAATGGAGACCCTGCAGTCCCTGTTGAGCTTGTCTTTATCTTAAAACCCCTTTGAGGCATTTTAACAAAGGGGGTGGGGAGTTATGATTTCAAATTTGCATTTTGGAAAAAATGGATTGGCAGATCAACTAGTAGGGAGACTCATTGATTTAAAGCTTATTGAGAGATGATGGTGGCTTGGACTAAGGTGGTGGCAATGGAGATTGAAAGAAGTGAATGGATTCTAGAGATAATTAGAATATAAATTTGACAATCCTTGCTGATGAGTTACATGTGGATGAGTAAAGAGAGCTATTTCAAACAACTCCAAAATTTCTGGCTCACATAACCAGATAGCCTGTGCCCCTTCATTAACAGAGAAAACAGTAGAAGACGACCAAGTATGGGCAGGGACACCTCTTGAGTTCACATGTGGATATTTTGGGTTTGAAGTGCTTGTGAAATGTCTAAGAGGAGATGTCAAGTACATGGTTGGGTGTGTGAGTATGCCATTTAGAGGAGGCGATTGCCTGGTTAAGATATCATGAGTCATTTGTGAATTGGTATTTGAAGCAATTGCCTGGAATGAGAGTGTGAAGTGAGAAGAGAAGACAGATACTGGGCCTTTAGGAACCTAATATACAGTGACTGTATAAAAGAAGGACATATCTGGATGTATTACAGATGTGATGGCAGAGGCGGAGTATTGCAGAACTATTAGTGGTGGGGAGGCTAAAAAATCTTAGAGATCGTGGTACTAGTAATTATTAACATTGCAGTCACCTGGGGGTGGTGACAGGACTTGGCTACAAATGGACACTGAATCAGGTGCCAACTGTCCGATGAATGAGGAAAGAGACTAGGAGCCTGATATCTATGTGTCTGACTGCAAGCAGGAGTGGGAGAGGGTGATGACCAAATATTGTGGTTCTAGCAGGACAAGGATTTTTAAAAAGTTAGAGAAAAAATGGCCTGGAAGAGGCTTTGAGGAGCAATAGGGATATAAACCCTACGTCCCAATTTTGAAAGAGGGAACGTACACAGATATGCACATCTGTTGCAGAGGGGGCTACTGGAGAAGTGATTTTCTCCAAGGAGAGCTTCTTTTTTTTTTTTTTTTTTAATAATACATTTATTTTTTATTGGTGTTCACTTTACCAACATACAGAATAACACCCAGTGCTCATCCCGTCAAGTGCCCCCCTCAGTGCCCGTCACCCATTCACCCCCAACCCCTGCCCTCCTCCCCTTCCATCACCCCTAGTTCGTTTCCCAGAGTTAGGAGTCTTTATGTTCTGTCTCCCTTTCTGATATTTCCCACACATTTCTTCTCCCTTCCCTTATATTCCCTTCCACTATTATTTATATTCCCCAAATGAATGAGAACATACAATGTTTGTCCTTCTCCAATTGACTTAATCACTCAGCATAATACCTTCCAGTTCCATCCACGTTGAAGCAAACGGTGGGTATTTGTCGTTTCTAATGGCTGAGGAATATTCCATTGTATACATAAACCACATCTTCTTTATCCATTCATCTTTCGATGGACACCGAGGCTCCTTCCACAGTTTGGCTATTGTGGACATTGCTGCTAGAAACATCGGGGTGCAGGTATCCCTGGCGTTTCATTGCATCTGAATCTTCGGGGTAAATCCCCAACAGTGCAATTGCTGGGTCATAGGGCAGGTCTATTTTTAACTCTCTGAGGAACCTCCACACAGTTTTCCAGAGTGGCTGCACCAGTTCACATTCCCACCAACAGTGTAAGAGGGTTCCCTTTTCTCCACATCCTCTCCAACATTTGTTGTTTCCTGTCTTGTTAATTTTCCCCATTCTCACTGGTGTGAGGTGGTATCTCATTGTGGTTTTGATTTGTATTTCCCTGATGGCAAGTGATGCAGAGCATTTTCTCATGGGCGTGTTGGCCATGTCTGTGTCTTCCTCTGTGAGATTTCTCTTCATGTCTTTTGCCCATTTCATGATTGGATTGTTTGTTTCTTTGGTGTTGAGTTTAATAAGTTCTTTATAGATCTTGGATACTAGCCCTTTATCTGATACGTCGTTTGCAAATATCTTCTCCCATTCTGTAGGTTGTCTTTTAGTTTTGTTGACTGTATCCTTTGCTGTGCAAAAGCTTCTTATCTTGATGAAGTCCCAATAGTTCATTTTTGCTTTTGTTTCTTTTGCCTTCGTGGATGTATCTTGCAAGAAGTTACTGTGGCTGAGTTCAAAAAGGGTGTTGTCTGTGTTCTCCTCTAGGATTTTGATGGACTCTTGTCTCACATTTAGATCTTTCATCCATTTTGAGTTTATCTTTGTGTATGGTGCAAGAGAGTGGTCTAGTGTCATTCTTCTGCATGTGGATGTCCAATTTTCCCAGCACCATTTATTGAAGACACTGTATTTCTTCCAGTGGATAGTCTTTCCTCCTTTATCGAATAATAGTTGACCATAAAGTTCAGGGTCCACTTCTGGGTTCTTTATTCTGTACCATTGATCTATGTGTCTGTTTTTGTGCCAGTACCACACTGTCTTGATGACCACAGCTTTGTAGTACAACCTGAAATCTGGCATTGTGATGCCCCCAGATAATGGTTTTCTTTTTTAAAATTCCCCTGGCTATTCAAGGTTTTTTTCTGATTCCACACAAATCTTAAAATAATTTGTTCTAACTCTCTGAAGAAAGTCCATGGTATTTTGATAGGGATTGCATTAAACGTATAAATTGCCCTGGGTAACATTGACATTTTCACAATATTAATTCTGCCAATCCATGAGCATGGAATATTTTTCCATCTCTTTGTATCTTCCTCAATTTCTTTCAGAAGTGTTCTATAGTTTTTAGGGTATAGATCCTTTACCTCTTTGGTTAGGTTTATTCCTAGATATCTTATGCTTTTGGGTGCAATTGTAAATGGGACTGACTCCTTAATTTCTCTTTCTTCAGTCTCATTGCTAGTGTATAGAAATGCCACTGACTTCTGGACATTGATTTTGTATCCTGCCACGCTACCGAATTGCTGTATGAGTTCTAGCAATCTTGGGGTGGAGGCTTTTGGGTTTTCTATGTAGAGTATCATGTCATCGGCGAAGAGGGAGAGTTTGACTTCTTTGCCAATTTGAATGCCTTTCATGTCTTTTTGTTGTCTGATTGCTGAGGCTAGGACTTCCAGTACTATGTTGAATAGCAGTGGTGAGAGTGGACATCCCTGTCTTGTTCCTGATCTTAGGGGAAATGCTCCCAGTGCTTCCCCATTGAGAATGATATTTGCTGTGGGCTTTTCATAGATGGCTTTTAAGATGTCGAGGAATGTTCCCTCTATCTCTACACTCTGAAGTGTTTTGATCAGGAATGGATGCTGTATTTTGTCAAATGCTTTCTCTGCATCTAATGAGAGGATCATATGGTTCTTGGTTTTTCTCTTGCTGATATGATGAATCACATTGATTGTTTTACGGCTGTTGAACCAGCCTTGTGTCCCAGGGATAAATCCTACTTGGTCATGGTGAATAACATTCTTAATGTACTGTTGGATCCTATTGGCTAGTATCTTGTTGAGAATTTTTGCATCCATGTTCATCAGGGATATTGGTCTGTAATTCTCCTTTTTGGTGGGGTCTTTGTCTGGTTTTGGAATTAAGGTGATGCTGGCCTCATCGAACGAATTTGGAAGTACTCCATCTCTTTCTATCTTTCCAAACAGCTTTAGGAGAATAGGTATGGTTTCTTCTTTATTTAAAAAAATTTTTTTTTTTTTAATTTTTATTTATTTGTGATAGTCACAGAGGGAGAGAGAGAGGCAGAGACACAGGCAGAGGGAGAAGCAGGCTCCATGCACCGGGAGCCCAACGTGGGATTCGATCCCGGGTCTCCAGGATCGCGCCCTGGGCCAAAGGCAGGTGCCAAACCGCTGCGCCACCCAGGGATCCCTGGTTTCTTCTTTAAACGTTTGATAGAATTCCCCTGGGAAGCTATCTGGCCCTCGACTCTTGAGTCTTGGGAGGTTTTTGATGACTGCTTCAATTTCCTCCCTGGTTATTGGCCTGTTCAGGTTTTCTATTTCTTCCTGTTCCAGTTTTGGTAGTTTGTGGCTTTCCAGGAATGCGTCCATTTCTTCTAGATTGCCTAATTTATTGGCGTATAGCTGTTCATAATATGTTTTTAAAATCGTTTGTATTTTCTTGGTGTTGGTAGTGATCTTTCCTTTCTCATTCATGATTTTATTAATTTGAGTCTTCTCTCTCTTCTTTTTAATAAGGCTGGCTAATGGTTTATCTATCTTATTAATTCTTTCAAAGAACCAACTCCTGGTTCTGTTGATCTGTTCCACAGTTCTTCTGGTCTCAATTTTGTTGAGTTCTGCTTGAATCTTAATTAACTCTCTTCTTCTGCTGCGTGTAGGATCTATCTGCTGTTTTTTCTCTAGCTCCTTTATGTGTAAGGTTAGCTTTTGTATTTGAGTTCTTTCCAGGTTTTTTTTTTTTTTTTTTTTAATTTTTATTTATTTGTGATAGTCACAGAGAGAGAGAGAGAATGAGGCAGAGACACAGGCAGAGGGAGAAGCAGGCTCCATGCACCGGGAGCCTGATGTGGGATTCGATCCCGGGTCTCCAGGATCGCGCCCTGGGCCAAAGGCAGGCGCCAAACCGCTGCGCCACCCAGGGATCCCTCTTTCCAGGTTTTGAATGGATGTTTGTATTGCGATGTATTTCCCCCTTAGGACTGCTTTTGCTGCATCCCAAAGATTTTGAATGGTTGTATCTTCATTCTCATTAGTTTCCATGAATCTTTTTAATTCTTCCTTAATTTCCTGGTTGACCCTTTCATCTTTTAGCAGGATGGTCCTTAACCTCCACGTGTTTGAGGTCCTTCCAAACTTCTTGTTGTGATTTAGTTCTAATTTCAAGGTATTATGGTCTGAGAATATGCAGGGGACGATCCCAATCTTTTGGTATCGGTTCAGACCCGATTCGTGACCCAGTGTGTGGTCTATTCTGGAGAAAGTTCCATGTGCACTTGAGAAGAATGTGTATTCAGTTGAGTTTGGATGTAAAGTTCTGTAGATATCTGTGAAATCCATCTGGTCCAGTGTATCATGTATCATTTAAAGCTCTCGTTTCTTTGGATATGTTGTGCTTAGAAGACCTATCTAGTATAGAAGGAGGTAGATTGAAGTCACCAAGTATAAGTGTATTATTCTCTAAGTACTTCTTCACTTTGGTTATTAATTGATTTAAATATTTGGGAGCTCCCACATTCGGTGCATATATATTGAGGATTGTTAAGTCCTGTTGTTGGATAGATCCTTTAAGTATGAGATAGTGTCCCTCTTCATCTCTCACTACAGTCTTCGGGGTAAATTTTAGTTTATCTGATATAAGGATGGATACCCCTGCTATCTTTTGAGGACCATTTGAATGGTAAATGGTTCTCCAACCTTTATTTTCAGGCTGTAGGTGTCCTTCTGTCTAAAATGAGTCTCTTGTAGACAGCAAATAGATGGGTCCTGCTTTTTTATCCAGTCTGAAACCCTGCACCTTTTGATGGGGTCATTAAGCCCGTTCACGTTCAGAGTTACTATTGAAAGGTATGAGTTTAGTGTCATCATGATATCTATTCAGTCCTTGTTTTTGTGGATTGTTCCACTGAACTTCTTCTTAAAAGGAGAATTTTAAGAGTCCCCCTTAAAATTTCTTGCAGAGCTGGTTTGGAGGTCACATATACTTTCAGTTCCAGGCCTGTCTTGGAAGCTCTTTATCTCTCCTTCCATTTTGAATGAGAGCCTTGCTGGATAAAGTATTCTTGGTTGCATGTTCTTCTCATTTAAAACCCTGAATATATCCTGCCAGCCCTTTCTGGCCTGCCAGGTCTCTGTGGAGAGGTCTGCTGTTACCCTAATACTCCTCCCCATAAAGGTCAGGGATTTCTTGTCTCTTGCTGCTTTAAGGATCTTCTCTTTATCTTCGGAATTTGCAAGCTTAACTATTAGGTGTCGAGGTGTTGAACGGTTTTTATTGATTTTAGGGGGGGATCTCTCTATTTCCTGGATCTGAATGCCTGTTTCCCTTCCCAGATTAGGAAAGTTTTCAGCTATGATTTGTTCAAATACACATTCTGGCCCTCTGTCCCTTTCGGCGCCCTCAGGAACCCCAATTAAACGTCGGTTTTTCTTCCTCAGGCTGTCGTTTATTTCCCTTAATCTATCCTCATGATCTTTTAATTGTTTGTCTCTTTTTTCCTCAGTTTCCCTCTTTGCCATCAACTTGTCTTCTATGTCACTCACTCGTTCTTCCACCTCATTAACCCTCGTCGTTAGGACTTCTAGTTTGGATTGCATCTCATTCAATTGATTTTTAATTTCTGCCTGATTGGATCTAAATTCTGTAGTCATGAAGTCTCTTGAGTCCTTTATGCTTTTTTCTAGAGCCACCAGTAGCTGTATAATAGTGCTTCTGAATTGGCTTTCTGACATTGAATTGTAATCCAGATGGGGATTCCCTCTCTCTGTGGGAGAGAGGACTGTTTCTGATTCTTTCTTTTGAGGTGAGGTTTTCCTTCTAGTCATTTTGCTCAGTGCAGAGTGGTCAAAAACAAATTGTATTGGGAAAAGGAGAAAAAGAGAGGAGAGAAAGAAGGAAAGAAAAGAGAAAAAAAAAGAAAAAAGGAAGAAAAAAGAAAAAGAGACAGAAAAGGGGAAAAAAAAAAGGTGGGGGAAGCAAACAAATCAAAAAGCAAAACAAACAAACAAACAAAAAAACCCAGGGTATATCTTCTGATTCTGTGTACTTTAAGTCCCTTGACTTACCCTGGAACTTGTCCGTCCAGCTGGTCTTCTGGGGGAGGGGCCTGTTGTGCTGATTTTCAGGTGTTAGCACTTGGGGGAGCTGCTCTGCCCCCTGCCTGGTGCAGGGCTCAGTGGGGGTTGTTTACCCCGTGAGGCCGCAGGAGGAACAACCGCAGTGGCCGGGCCAGCCCTGGAGCCCTGACTTCAGCCCCCGCAGTAACTACCGAGCTCTCCCTTTGCAGGGCCTGGAGGCTCCGGGGCGGGGCCGCTGATCTGCTCAGCTCGGGGCAGGAGCGTCCTTGCGGTCCTGGGCCCTCCCGGCCTCTGCCTGTCCCGGGGGGAGGCCGGATTCTGGGCTGTGGCCCCGGTGCCCAGGGTTCCCGGGCCTGCGCTGTTGGATTCGAGCTCCCGCCCCGCAGCCCCCTCCGCGGAGCTGCTCCCGCCCCGCAGCCCCCTCCGCCGAGCTGCCGCCCGAGCCCCGCCGAGCTGCTCCCGGAGCCGCGCAGCCCCCTCCGCGGAGCCGCCCCCGAGCCCCCCCCGAGCTGTTCCGGGTCCAGCCCTGCGCGCTGCAGCCCTTAGGGAGCTCGGCGCATCTCCCGGGGCGCAGGTGTCTGTTAGTGTCCCAGGGAGCCCGAGGGCATCCCCGCCCTCCTGGGTCCTGCTCCACCTCCCTGTGAGCCCCTTTCCGCCCGGGAAGGCCGGTGCAGCTCCTGCTCCTCCGGGACGGGGCTCTCCTGTCCTGGGGACACTCGCCCCGGCCTCAGCCCGGCTCCTCGCGGGGCCCCTCCCCCTCGGAGGCCTTTTGTTTCTTTAATTCTTTTTCCTCCGTCTTCCTACCTTGATAGAAGCGCGAACTCTTCTCACTGTAGCAGTCCAGCTGTTCTCTCTTTAAATCTCAGGCCGAATTCAGAGATTTTCAGGATGATTTGAAGGTTATCTAGGTAATTTGGTGGAGACAGGTGACTTGGGGACCCTACTCTTCCGCCATCTTGCCCCTCCCTCCTCCAAGGAGAGCTTCCATTTGCCTAAGAAATGAGCTTTGACTTTTTATTACACAAATGGCATGGGCAGTTTTGATGAATGAGGAAAGCTAAAAGTGATTAAAGATGTGTTCTTTGAAATAAGAACTGTGCTTATTTAGGAGAACCTTAATCTGGATACTGAAAAATGATAAGATGATTAAGCAAGAGATTTATAAGACTAAATAGCTTGCAGTTGTTTACAGATTTATAGTTTTTCTTTTTTTTTTTTTTTAAGAGATCTTATTTATTTATTCATGATAGAGAGAGAGGCAGAGACACAGGCAGAGGGAGAAGCAGGCTCCATACTGGGAGCCCGACGTGGGACTCGATCCCCAGACTCCAGGGTCAGGCACAGGGGCGGAAGGCAGGCGCTAAACTGCTGAGCCACCCAGGGATCCCCAAGATTTATAGTTTTTCTTAAACGCAGTTGCGGTTGCTTCTCTCAGTAGTCCTCTGGTAACACTTTATCTCTGTATCACAAGTGAGGCGTATTAGATCCACTAATATAAAGGGAACACTTGCCTGTTAGTGGCAGAATTAGGTGCCAAACTCTTGCCTTCTTGACTCCTGCCCTGGCATTCTTTTACCTGACTCTACTTCTTTTGGCTGCCCATTTATAAAAGACTATTTTACCTATCATCCAGCTTCCTCTGAGAATGGTACTTCTGTTGGCTTTACAAGGAGAAAGATATGTAGCCAAAAACTTACTATTATAGTCACTTTTCATTCATTATAATTTAATACAGGGATTGGTAGCCAATAGCATGCATGCTTGAGATGACAGGGGATCAATGATAAATCACACATCTCTCCAAGTACCACCCCAAACACTTGGTTCCCCAGGACATAATTAATCATGGAGCCCCTTCATCCGAAGACTTGAGAGGTGGTTGTGGGCGATGATGTATCATTCAGACTCTAATGATAAAAATACTTCTCAAATGCAGCATTTATGATTCATTTCAAGAGAGAAGCAAGAAAGAGACTAGAAATTAGATATATCAGTTGGAAAAGGTAGTACTGCCCTCTAATTAAAAATACAGAACTTGGGACGGCTGGGTGGCTCAGTGGTTGAGCATCTGCCTTTGGCTCTGGGTGTGAGCCCATGGTCCGGGATCAAATTCCACATCAGGCTCTTTGTGGGGAGCCTGCTTCTGCCTCTGTTTCTCCCTCTGCCTGTGTCTCTGCCTCTCTCTCTATGAATGAATAAATTAAAAAAAAAATCTTTTAAAAAATAATTTAAAAAATGCAGAACTTACTCTGTGTCAGGTGCAATTCTGTGACATTTTCTGATATCCTAATTTTACCTATGAACAAATTGAGACATTGAGAAGTTAAGTATCTTGTCTTTGCTCACACTGGATCTGGAATTAGGATTTGAATCCAAAGTCCAGTACTGCTTACTTGATCTCTGTGCATTCTTGTTTTCATTAAAGTTAGCATAGTAAAATGCTCTAATCTTAACTGTATAGTTGCTGGTATTTTTAATCACTCTCCAGACAGGGACTGGAACATTTCTAGGCCCCTCAGAAGGTTGCCTCCTGCCAGTATCCAGTTGATAAACCCCACTTCCCCCAAGGGTTTTAAATAGGTCATTTACTTTGAAGACTTGTTGCCTGATATTTACCTTAAGAGGCTTTGCCAGTGCTTCTCTTATTTTTACTGTAAAGACTTTTACATAAATCATATATTTTAGTCTTTGAGTCTCTTATCCTTAGGATTAAGAATTATGTAAAGATAACATATAAAAGTGATATTTAACAAAGTAAATGTAAACATTAGATGATTGATTTTATATTAATTTACTTATATTTATTTACTATTTGCCAGCTATTGAGCCAGTGATGAAGATACATATTTCCTTATCTCAGGGAGCTTGTGCTCTAGTAGAGACATAGAGCTAAAGCAAGAGACATGGCATTTAACTATAAAGTAAGATAATTGTGTTTTAAAGTATATGGAAAAACAGAATCCCTAAATCTGTTTAGGGAGTCAGGGATGCTTTTGTAGAAGAGGCAGGACCTAAGTTAAAATGAGTTTGTCAGGAGAGTGAGTGAGTGAGTGGCTGGGTACTGGGTTGGGGCGTTGCCTTCCAAGCCAAGGGAACGGTGTATAAAATCATGGTGATGTGAGACATTTCCTTCACTTTTCTAATTAAAAAACACTACAGTAATTCTGTTTGGCTTGAAAATGTAGAATGGAGAAGTGATGGGAAATGATGTGGGATAGTCTATCACAGGCTTCTAGATTTTATCAGGTGAGCCTGGTACTGTAAGGGGAGAATTTCATGCAGAGGAGAGAGAGATCACTGTCAAAAAGCTCATCCTCTAGCACTGTTTATACTTTATGAGGAAGGTAAGACTAGAATTAACATGATTCATCTCATGTTATACATGAGTAAACTGAGGCACAGAAAGAAACTAAGTAACCTGCCCAAGGTAATGTATTATAAGTAATAGAGCCAGGATTGAAGTCTAGTGCAGCAGCCTAACTCAGATCCTGAAATCTCAACCATTCTGCTTTTAAAAAGTCAGAGGCAGCTGAGTTGGGAAGGAGAGTGGCCAGGGATGAATGGAGGAGGGGAAGAGCTGGGGTGACTACTGCCAGGTATGCTGCTTTGCCTACTGTAAGATGGTGTTACTTTCAAATTGGTTTTTGGTATTTTATAGTTAGACTTTTTTCTTGATGGTTGTAGCTTCTCATTTGAACTGCCATTGTTATTAATTCACAGAAAAAGTCCAGAATGTTGACCTAATTTTACAAAACAAGTTGCATATCAGCTGATGAATACATGAAAAGTTTTGGAGGCTTTCACAGTAGTTTTAAGGTAAGTTCAGTTTGTTTTTTAAAGACAACCCTCAGTATTATTCCTTGTAAAGCACAATAGAATAGATTTTTATACAAACAGTTGAACTTAACCTTAAAAACACTGTGAGAGTCTTAAGCAGTCACTTGCTTCCTGGATTTTTCTGTTATTCCAAAACCCAGAGCTGGTCAGAAGTTCCTAAATGTGTTTCCCAGGTCAGTAAAGGTCTACCATGATGCATTTTGAAGTGCTGTCATTCCATCTTGAAGATGATAAAACTGAGTTTAATTAGAGTTGTGACTTTGCCCTAGATACTTAAGGATCAGAACTGAGATGATGATCACAAAGTCTAGACTTTCTGTACCACATCACACTGCTACCATGAGGAGAAAGGAAGGTTGATATGGTGGTATGCTTCTCTTGTGAGGCAAGGGAGTACTGTCCTAGCAGCAGAGTTACTGTGTTATGCAGTAGTGCTCTTGAATTTCTATATCACAGAGAACATTAAGCCTGATAATCTTAGTGTATCTAATACCAGTTATTTAAAAGGCATTTTAGAATTTCTATTGTATTAAGAATCCCCTGTCCCATGTATTAAGTATTTACATTAAATAACCTGTTTTCCACTGATACTGCCTATGTCCAATTTGTGGTAAGGCATGGCGCTGGGAAGGTGAATGAAAATAAAAGCACCGCAGCCATCATCAGCAATAGAATCTTCCAACTCAACTCCCAGTTTACCTCTGGTCGCTTGATATGGTTCATACAACGTAGGAGAATGTGTTTAAATCAGATTATGTAATGGGTCTGTAATGGTAGCTGTCACAGCCTTCAGAGATCATCTAGTCTTGTCACCTAGAAGACCCACAGCAATTGATCTAAGCAATTGATTGGTCGTGTATTAGATTCGTGACAGCAAGAATAAGATCCACCTTTTTCTTCTTGATGACTAATCTATTAGTTCATATGTCTGTTGTTCTTCATGAATTGGGGCTGTTATACTCACAGAATGCTGGAAATTGCTTTTAGTATCAGAGATTCATTATTTTGAGGAATAGTAGGAACCATTTGAGATTGGAGAGAAGAAAAAGATTCATTTATTACAGCTGATTTTATTGTTTTTAATAAGGCCATTGAAAACTTGGAAGGTTGTCATTTTTAAACTTCTAAAGAACAACTGATATTGGGAAGTTTGTTGGGGTTTTTTGGTGAAAGTAGGAAAAGTAAGAACTGATTTTTGATGGTGTGGTATATAGAGAATGTAAAGGATTTTTACTTTTGAAATTTGTTTTGATTTCGTGGACTAAAATGTGGCCTTTCAAAGGGATTTTGTTTAAGTATGTGCATAAATAATTAAATATATAGCACTACTTGTTATTTGAACAGTAGAAGAGTATCAATCCTTTTGGCTATCAACTTGAAGAAAAACGCCTGAACTCCAAAGCCTAGCTTGGAGCCCAACATGGGGCTTGAACTCACAGCCCTGAGATCAAGACCTGAGCTGAGATTAAGAGTCAGATGCTTAACTGAGCCACACAGGTGCCCCAGAATTCTAAATTTTAAAATACTAAGAAAAATGCTCATATAAATAATGCATATAATTTTTTCCTAACCTGGAATTAGTAAAATATTATAAAATCTGAAAACACATTGTAGTTTTGATACTGTTTAGCGAATCTCAAGGCCCTCTCCCAATTTCATGACCAGACAGAATTTATGGTTTGGAAGGAGTGAGGCATCGTAGCAGTGCCCTGTCCTCTGACGAGCAGCTAATGGGGGCTTGAAAAGGTACTTGCGAACTCTTAATAACATACCTGGAGGGTCAGTTGCTTTGCTTTTGCCCAGCTGGCCTGCTTTAGACCACTGTTGGCAAGTGAGGCATGCTTAGAGGACTTGCCTGCTAAAATTTGACCTCTTCTCTGGTCTTAATATCCAGAAGCTTCAAGTCGCTTTTGCCTAGGTCACTAAGAAGCCTAGCAATACAAGCTATTAGAGAATGGGGATGGGTACACTTCTAGATGTGAAGAGGTTAAATTTGTGCTTTGAGTAGCTCAGGGTATTAGTGGTGTTATCTAAAACTGCCTGTAGTGTATTTTTAGGCATGGGCGAGAGTAACTGTGCTTGGAATAGAAAAGCCCTGCTGCACCGAGACACGATGCTGGCGGCGGCGGCGGTGTACAGAGGTAAGGGAGCTGGTCATCCTTTCAACCCTCCCCTCCTAAAGGAACACATGCCCTGCTGTGTTTATCCCTTAAAATTACCAGTACTTCCTTTCCTGGTAAGGCACCATCAGATTTCTTGTCCTTCTTTTCAGAACACAGATCCTGTAGTTCCATATCCTTTTTCCAAACAGCTCTTAACTGTATTCCTGTTAGCTTCTCGGCATTAGGATTTTTCATGTGAGACATTCTCAGAGTCCTCTGAGTATCCCATTTCTCTTTGGAGGATATGACTTTTTTTGAGCAGATTTTTTCTTTCCGTTTCCATCTTTTCTAGATTGTAACCATTATTTGTCTTTATAGAAATGTACAGAAATGAGGATGGTTCAGTACCTGCCACATATCAAATCTATTACATGATAGGATGGAAATACCATGATTCACAGGTAATATTAGTAAGACAAATCATTTTTCTTAGCAGGTTCATGTCTTCATTTACTTTTTATTTACATAGGGTGGGGGCTTTTGAAAAAAATATATGATGGCGTTAAGGGATTTAATTTAGAGCTATATATTTATCTATTTCTAATATCTTTAATCTTTCATTATTTTCAGGCAAGACCAGCTGAAAGAGGTTCAGCAACTGTGTCATTTGGAGAGCTGGGAAAAATAAACAATCTTATGTCACAGGGGAAGAAGTCTCAATAAATATTTCATTCAATGTTAATGTACTCCAGAATTTTCATCAGAGATGGATAACTTTCACACTTAAAATTATGACATTTTGAAGCAAAGTAATCTATAAGTGATGTACTATCAAACTCTAGTAATTAGAATAACCTAATCCTACATCTACATTTAGTAACCGTATCAGTTTTACATGTTTTCTGTTTTCATATGGATACTGTTATCTAGTGGTTCAAATGCCTTATTTACAGATCCAGCCCAAAAGCAAGAAGATATTTCAATGAAAAATCCACAAATATGTTCACATATATAAGTGCCTGACTTGATGGAAAAACATTGCTCACGCTGACATTTTGTGCCTTTTTCTCCTAATGATATTTTGTTATTTCTGTGAGAGGGCCATAGCCATGGAGAGGAGAGGAAGGACAAGTTGGTAGATTCTCTAGAGTTCTGGATCATTTGGAATAAAAAGTTTTTATAATGACTACTCTGAGATACTTAAGCTAAAATTAATTGTCACACTGTCATCTTTGTTGTGAAGACAATGTGTCTCTCTAGAGCTATGATGTAGTTTCATACTTTAGGAAAGTGTGGATCTTTACTGAATCTTTCCTCACCTTTTTTTTTTTTTTTTTTAAGCATTTGAATTCTAATCTTATTTCTTTTTCACCTTTGTGATCTGGATAAGGCCCCCCCCCCCCGCCCTCCAGAGTTTTATACTCCATCTCACCTTAGGTGAAAAGAGAATGTTTTAAAGAATACAGAGGAACAATCCTGTGTGAAAGTATCTGCACAGTAATGAACAGTGCTGTTTATTGTTTGTCATTTCAGGCCTTTGGCACTATTCTAATCCAGGTCCACTGTCCCATTGTAGTGATCAAAAGCATTTGGAAGCAGTCAAGCTCAGACAGCTTAGAATGGGGGGAAGAAGATGGTGATGAGGAAGCAGGGAGTAGGCTGGGAAGCAAACAAAAGTGAGTGCTGACTTCCATTGCTCCAAGTTGAGATAGGAAGTAGTGCTGGCAGCTGTCTAATGGTGGAACAACTGAGCAAGTGTGTTAAAACTTCACCCTCACTGTTAAATGCCAGGTGGTGGTGTTTGCTTGTCTGTCATTTATGTTGAAATAAACCCAGCAGAAACAGATCTGTGTCAGTTCACATAGGATGAGGTACAAAACTCAGCATACTAAAAAAAAAGTGAGCTGAGTCTGCATCACCAGGTGATGGAGAGCCATTGCTGTCCTTTACATTTCACCAAGCATGGCCCTAGCCTCCTCTTCAGCCTTAGGTCTAAGTTATTACAGTGTTGGTCTCCCCCTGCCTTCCTTCCCTTGACCACACTGGTACCAAGCTCTTCCTGGGTAGGGGCTATGTCTGCCTTGTCCACAGCATAGTGCTTGGTGCATAGTAGATACTCAATTACATTTTGAATTGAATTAAATTATGTGAAAAATGTACCCTTTGAAAAACTTAAGTTACAGTTAAAAACCAAGGTTTTGTAGGAGAAAAATTACTATTCTTGCTGCTTTCGGGTAGGAAATCTATCAATATTAGAAATTGGAACTAGAATATTAGAAATTAGAACTCTCCTAAGCATTTTTTTTTTTTAACACGAAAAGAATATGTAGGAAGTAGAATTTGGCGAAGTTTTTAAGCTTAATTTTCAGTATTTGAAGGGAAAAGATAACAAAAAACTCTCTGTGTTAAAATTGTGAACTGATCACTGAGGAACACATAAATCCCACAATAACTATGTTTCCTAAAGGACATGTGTTTATATGCATTGTTGAAGAATGCATACAAACTTGTGATTATTGCTGAGGAGAGGGACAGAGGAACTACATGTGTCTGCATCTGTCAGGTTTGAATGTCTGTTGGGTGCAAGAGGTGGGCAGAAGTTAGGAAGGAGACTTGTACTTTTCATTTTTTATCTCTCTATAAAATTTGAAGTTTCTTACTAAAAATATTACCTCTTTCGTGCTGATTATGGATGGTGGGTGAGGCTGGGGAGGCATCTACCCTGAGCTATCTCAAAAATAAGATCATGGTTTAAAAAAATAAAGGAAAGAAAAATTACCACGACTAATTGAGGATACTTATTTTTTAACATGAGTGACAGTAGAATAATTTTTTTAGCTAATATCTGCTTGAAGTATAGCTTTAATTGAAATCCTCAGGCAATTTATTTTTCTGAATAGCTGTGTTTTCCAAATGATAACTCATCCTTTTAAGGAACAATATTTTTTTGATTTTAAAAAATTTATTTTTTAAAAACAATTTAAAAATTGAAATATAGTTGACACGGGTTACATTAGTTTCAGGTGTACAACATAGTGATATGACAAGTTTATGTTATACTATGCTCATGACAAATGTAGCTACCATCTTTCACCATACAGTGCTATCACAGTACCATTGGTTATGTTCCTTAGGCTATACCTTTCATCCCATGACTTAGTCATTTCATAACTGGAAGACTGTATCTCCCACTCCCCTTTACCCATTTTGTCTACCTCAAATCACCTGTCCCCCCTGGGTACCATCTATTCTCTGTATTTATGGGTCTGTTTCAATTTTTTTTTTTTTTTTTTTTTTAGATTCCACTTACACATGAAATACAGTGATTTGTCTTTCTCTACCTGATTTATTTCACTTAGCATAATACCCTCTAGGTCCATCCATGCTGTTGCGAATGGCAAGAACCCATTCCTTTTTATGAATAACATTTCATGTATACAATGTGTATATATATATATATATATATATATATATATATATATATATATACACACACACACACACACAATCTCTTTATTCATCTATTGATGGATACTTGGGTTGCTTCCAAATCTTAGCTATTATAAGTAACATGCAATAGGGGCACCTGGGTGGTTCAGTTGGTTAAGCATCTGCCTTGAGCTCAGGTCATGATCTCGGTCCAGGGATCAAACCCCGATGGGCTTCCTGCTCCATGGGGGAGTCAGCTTCTCCCTCTCCTGCTCCTCATACCCCCACCCCCACTCACGAACGTGTTCTTTCTCCCTCTCTTTATCTCTCCAATACATAAAATCACACTGCACCAAACACAGAGATGCATATATTTTTTTGAATTAGTGTTTTAGTTTTGGTGTAAATGCCCAGTAGTGAAATTACTGGATTATGGTGGTATTTTTATTTTTAATTTTTTGAAGAACTTCATACTCTTTTCTGCAGTGCTGTACCAATCTGTATTCTCACAGTGTATGAGGGTTTCTTTTTCTCCACATCCTTGCTAACAATTGTTATTTCTTACCTTTTTGACTCTAGCCATTCTGATAAGTGCAGGTGATGTTTCATTGTGGTTTTGATCTGCATTTCCCTGATGAGTGATATTGAGCATCTTTTTCACGTCTGTTAGCCATCTGTATGTCTTCTTTGGAAAAATGTCTGTTCAGGTTTTCTGCTGATGTTTTAATTGGATTGGGGGTTTTTGGTGTTAGGTTGTATAAGTTCTTTATATTTTTTGGATATAACTCATCAGATGTATCATTTGCAAATGTCTTTTTTCCTTTTAGTAGTTTGCTTGTTCATTTTGTTGATGGTTTCCTTCTTGTGGAAAAGCTTTTTATTTTGGTGTAGTCCCAATGGTTTATTTTTCCTTTCATTTTTCCCTGCTGGAGGAGACATATCTAGAAAAAAATGTTTAAGCAACAATATTTCCAAAATACTTCACATTCTTTTTTTTTTTTTTTTTTTTTTAAGATTTTATATATTTGGGCAGCCCTGGTGGCGCAGCGGTTTAGCGCCGCCTGCAGCCCAGGGCGTGATCCTGGAGACCCTGGATCGAGTCCCACGTCCGGCTCTCTGCATGGAGCCTGCTTCTCCCTCTGCCTGTGTCTCTGCCTCTCTCTCTCTGTCTGTGTCTCTATGAATGAATAAATAAATAAAAATAAATAAATAAATAAATAAGATTTTATATATTTATTCATGAGAGACACACAGAGAGAGAGGCAGAGACACAGGCAGAGGGAGAAGCAGGCTCCATGCAGGGAGCCTGATGTGGGACTCGATCCTGGGTCTTCAGGATCACACCCTGGGCTGAAGGCGGCACTAAACTGCTGAGCCACCCAGGCTGCCCAATACTTCACATTCTTAAACAATGTGTAGAACACAACCATTTCTTTATGACTCCACAATTACTATAAACTCAACTTGTACTGCATTGCTTGTTCCTATGCTGGCCCCAAGAATGATGTGACTTTTCTCTTATCCAACACTTTATTTACTTCCACCTACTAATTTCATCAGTTAACTCAAAAATGAACTCTCTTGAATTCATTCTGCTTTCTGATCTGTAAGATTAGAATTTAGATTAGGTTTCTAGGACTAGTATGTAAGGTAGGAAAGAGGAGCAAGGTTATGGGAGAAGGACTTTTTCTTTTGCAGTAAAATGCATGGGCTTTATCGGTTCCCTTAACAAATCTCCATTGAGTTTCTTGTGCTAGGCTTCCAGTTCTTTGTCTTTAGCTGTTGGTCTAACAGGGCTTCCGTATATGGGTCTGGGACATCCATTGGCTGCTGGGAGACTTTGGATTATTTCCTGGTTCTTAGTATTCCGCATTTTTCAAATAGAGAATTCCAGAAATGGCAGTATATATGAAAGTTTATATTTATATATTTTTTTAAAGTTTATATTTTTAAAATAAAGATTATTGCCTTAAAGAAAATTTTTGCAGGATTTGTTGAGATGGAAGCCACTCCTAGACATCAAGTATGTGACATGACTTAAAAGTTACATATGTGCTCGCTTCGGCAGCACATATACTAAAAGTTACATAAGTCTGTAACTCATGAAGTATCTATGGAGCAAGTTTTGCTTTTCAGACTCTTTTAGTACCATTTTATCTATTAGGTGGAAACAATTATGGCATGGCCTATACTGAAGACATGTATAGTTTTTATATTCCACATATGGCCTTAAGTAAGGATGAGAAAGAAGTATTTTACTATGGATTGGATTCTGTGTAGGAGAGAAATTAATAGATATTTGGGGATGGGACACCTGGGTGGCTCAATGGTTGAGCGTCTGCCTTTGGTTCAGGGCGTGATCCTGGAGACCAGGGATTGAGTCCCACATTAGGCTGCCTGCATGGAGCTTGCTTCTCCCTCTGCCTGTGTCTTTGCCTCTCTCTCTCTCTCTCTCTCTCTCTGTCTCTCTGTCTCTCGTGAATGAATAAATAATCTTTTTTTAAAAAATAGATATGTGGGGAAAAGAAGGATATTTGGCACAGTGATTATTACTTTATTCGTTCATAGATTATTTAGCCTCTTGCCTAAGAAAAAATATTTTGAGCTTTTTTGGCGGGGTGGTGATGGTGAGGTGGTGTTTTATTACTGTTGTCATTAATAATGTGAAATTTATCTTTAGAAAACTTAACCATAAGTGAACCTGCCGGGCAGCCCGGGTGGCTCATCGGTTTAGCACTGCCTTCAGCCCAGGGTGTGACCCTGGAGACCCGGGATCGAGTCCCACATCGGGCTCCCTGCATGGAGCCTGCTTCTCCCTCTGCCTGTGTCTCTGCCTCTCTCTCTCTCTCTGTGTCTCTCATGAATAAATAAATAAAATCTTTTAAAAAATTAAAAAAAAAATAAGTGAACCTGCCTTTCTAGAAATTGATAACACTTTAGTTCTCTGCCTGGATTCTTGACAGATATTTATCTTGCTGGTTTAAAAACAATTTGAAAATAATGGAAGTCACAGTGGGCTCTGGTAAGTTGTTAACAAATAAGTAAATGTTGCTTTGGACTTGTGATGGTTTTAAAATCTATCCACAGCTTCTATATATAGAATATATTCCTTTCTAAGTGGAGAAGTTTAATTCCCCTTCCTTTGAGCATGGGCTGAATTTAATGATTCCCTTCCAACAAATAAAATATGGAAGAGATCAATGAGGAGGGCACTTAATGGGATGAGCATTGGGTTTTATACTATATGTTACCAAATTGAACTTAAATTTTAAAAAATGTAAAAAGAAAAAAATATGGAAGAGATGGTGTGTCACTTCTGAGGGAAGGTAATGGAAGGCATTGCTTCCACTTTGTCCAGGATCACTCACTCTGGGAAGGCCAGCTGCCATAGCATGAGGGCATTCAAGCAGCACTGTAGAGAGGACATAGAGGTGAGGGAGCCATATTGGAAGTAGATCCTCCAATCTAATTCAGGTGACCGTAGTCCTGGCTGACACCTTGACGCAGCCTCGTGAGAGACCCTGTACCAGGACCACCCAGCTAAGCCACTCCCAAATTTCCAAAACACAAAAACTGAGAAAATAAATTGTTGTTTAAGCTACTGTCTTGGGAGTAATTTCTTAATGTAGCAATAGATTCTGAGAAAAGTTGGGTGCCTAGGGTATGCCAGGTTGTTACTTTAAGTATAGAACATTGTCTGCTTATTTCAAACTATGTAAAGTGTAAGCTACCAATATTACATTTGTTCTCAGGGAAAATTGGACCTGCGATGTTCTACCCTTGAAGTTTGAGTTCATGGTATCACTAAATAGAAGTAAACTACCAAGGTACCAAGCAGGCCTCAAATTTCATTTCCAAGGAATACGATGATCAATTGCCTGGAAGCCCAACTGGGGCTGTTCCAAAATGAAACCAGAGAATTTGAGAAGATTCTGGCCATGAGGATTCATTCAGTGAGCTAAGCAGTCCATGTGGCCTCCTGACTCCCTTCCCTTCTGCCTTAACTACTGAGTTGCTGACAGCTTGTTACCAATCTGGATTGTTGACATTATACACTTAATTGCTAGGCTGTCAGATGAGCATGTTGCTGTGGAAGTAGTTAAAGGCTTTTTATAAAGTTAGAATTGATCTTGTCTTGCTAGCCTTTGCTAAAACCAGGCAAAGGTAATCTACCTGCACTTTCAAAGTGGCAAGTGTAGTCCGGACATTCTCCAGAGTCCTTGTACAAGAATCTCATGCATGTGCTCAGCATGCCATTGCTAGTTCTGTCTGCAGGGACTGGGAGTCAGGTGATTTGGGTTTAGTCCTGGCCCTGCTGGTACCTAACACTTGGGCAAACTCCCATCTCTCTAACCTCAGGGTTTTCATTTACGAAATTACAGGTTTGGTACTCTGTGAATCTCAAAGGAGGCCTCAGACATATCTTCCAAGTTCCTGAGGGGCTTTTTCAAACAAAACGTTTCCACCTTCCTCTTCTTGGTTGGTAACCATGGCCATAGGGAGCTTTTATCACTGAGGGGACTGTGGAGCACCCCTTCATGTCAAGGTGGGAAGATGGCAGGGAGCCATTGGGCAAGATAGCAGAAGCATTCAGTCCAGTGCTAGGAGCTGGGTCCCAAGGCAAGTAGACAAGATTGCCCTCCCATCTTCACAATTGCTCCCTCCCTCAACCTCTTTTCTTTCTCCCTCCCTCCTTACTTGTTTCTTCCTTTTCTTTTTTGAAATCCTTTACAATATTGATTTGTTTTATACATTTTTTTTCTGTTTTTATTTAAATTCCAGTTAATACAACAGCATAATATTAGTTTCAGGAATACAGTACAGTGACTCAGCACTTCCATATGACACCCAGTGCTCATCACAACAAATGCACTCTTTAATCCCCCATCACCCATTTCCCCCAGGCCCCTACCCATCTCCCCTCTGATGACCATCAGATTGTTCTCTATAGTTAGGAGTCTGTTTTTGGTTTGCCTCGCTTTTCCCTCACCCCTTTGATATTTCTCAGACTCTGTGTTGATGTTTGGAGACTTCTTTTCCCTTTAAAGCTATCCTGGATTTCATTTGAGGATAAGGTGGGCACAATGTTATTTGCCTTAGGTCTCTGAGTCTTAGAAGTGGTCCAGATGCATCCCCACCAAGGAGGGCTCCAGACCCTTAGGTATTTAGCATAGACAACCTTCTGCATTTTCCATGGAACATGCCATTTTTTCACAGTCACCAACCACTTAGCATTTAGGAAGTGTTTCCTGAATCTTGCAGAAAAGTTCCCAGTTATTTGTCTAGGTGACAAGATTCTGGTTACAAGTCAGATTAGAAGAGGAAGGAAGTGCTCTGGCTTCAAGTGACAGCCCTCTGGAAGACCAAGTAAAGGAATGGATATGAAGTACATTGTGATCTCTAAATCAGAATGTCTGCATCATTTCTTGAGAAGCCAACCAAACTTCAACAAAGGCAGCTTTGTTTAGCCTGTACTAAAGTACCAGGTTGGTGAAGCCCTTTTTCTGAAATTCAGTGTTACATTCTTGCCGGGCAGTGTACCAAGCCTTTGTGTGCATTCTCAATTATTTCATCCTCTCAGCTCCTTGTAAAGTAGATACTAGTACTTATTGCCCCTATTTTTCAGAGGAGGAAACAGTCTCAGGTCATGACATCTCCAAAGTCACACACATGGTGGAGCCAATATATGATTTCAGTCTCATAGGTGACAAATTTAGTGCGATTAACAATTTTATTATGTCGCCTTCTCTGGGAAGTCAAAGTCTTCCAAGAGCTATCATTCTTTCCCTCCCCCTAACCCACCACAATCACTGTACACTCCAACTAGCAAATTGGAACCAGGCAGGCGATTCCATCCATTGTCTCCAACCCATGCTCAGCCCTGTGCTTGAATCTATTCCTGTAGAGCTGCCTGCCCTCTGACCTCTTATGGGTTCCTTCCACTCTCAGCTCAGCCATTCTTTAAATCCAGCTCTGGGCACCTGGGTGGTTCAGTCAATTAAGTGTCTGCCTTCAGCTCAGGTCATAATCCTGGATTCCTAGGATTGAGCCCCAAAATGGGCTCCCTGCTCAGCAGGGAGTCTGCTTCTCCCTGTCCCCCACCTTGCTCCTGCTCTCTCTCTCGCTCTCTCTCACAAATAAATGAATAAAATCTTAAAAAAAAAAAATCCAGCTCAAGTTCATCTTGCTTTCTTGTCCCAGAGTATCTTGAACTTTTGTTAGTTCTCTCCTTTAGCACTTTAGTATTTTATTTCTCATCCATGAGTTCTGCCTCTTTAAATATTCAGTTCTTTGAGGTATTGGCATTGCTGTAGCCAGGGTTTCATATACCTCAGGGAACTCCCAGATGGAGTCACTGCTGAGCAGACAATGGGATTCTGTGAGCACACCAAACAGCAGGAGACTGGAAAGACAGTCAGTTGCATATCCAGCTTCAGATCCCAAGGATCAACCACTTGATTGGACTTCAAGGCTAGACTCTTATTCTGGGGGGATCTGGGTACCAAGTAAAGCAGTTAGATATGGATAACAGGACAGGAACACAGTTGCTGGGGAACTGGGAAATAGAGAAAAGAGAGTAAGACCAGAACTATGACTTAAGGTCAAAGCAGGGCCTGCAGCAGTGCTGACCAGGCATTTTGCTGGAATAGTAGGTCTTAAGTCCAACCAAGATACCCAGCTGTCATTAGATACCAAGGTGGCCAAGTACAGTGATTCCAGACTTCCAGAATTATTAACCTAATAGCCCTTTTATCAAGAAGTGCTTTGCAAGACCTTGAACCTGTTTGAGGAAACACTAGCCTAGATGATGCTTGGCATTGTATAGGTTTGTTAAATTGAATAGCCATAGGAAAACCTACATTCAATTGTCAGAATCTACTCACCTGAAAAATTGTTTACGAACTTTCTCCAGACAGTCCAGTGCAGTGTTTAAGAGCACGGACTCTGACCTGGTTGTCCTGAATGTGTGGCCTTGGACAAGTTACTTGACCCAGTTTCCTCTTCTGTAAAAGAGGGAAGATGATATGCTACTCTCTGGGGAAGGTAGCTGTGAAGATCAAATGAGTTAATATATTCGGTTAGAACAGTGCTTGGCACATAATAAGCATGATATGTTAGCTATTATTATTCTAGACAGAATGAATTTTAGAGATGCTTTCAAGAATAAATTATTGACTTCTATTGTGATGCTAGCTTACTACTTATCATACAAAAAATTCCCTCTTGCTCATGCAAGAAGATTAATAAACATATACTGCTTAAAGTCACTATCCCTTTTTTTTTTTTAAGATTTTATTTATTCATGAGAGACAGAGAGAGAGGCAGAGACACAGACAGAGGGAGAAGCAGGCTCCATGCAGGGACCCCGATATGGGACTCAATCCCAGGACTCCAGGATCATGCCGTGGGCCGAAGACCGGCGCCAAACTGCTGAGCCACCCAGGGATCCCCATGCTATCCCTTTTTTAAAAAGAATAAATCACCCAACCTCAGACAGCTGTTTAGCTTCTATGGCAAAATTCAAATCTCAGTTAAGTGAGATTTGTTTTAATGCTCTGTGAGGTGAGAATTTAATGTTTCTTTTCTAGAGGCACTTTACTTAGACATTATTTTCTGATTAATGAAATACAAGTTAGGATGACAATTCACACAAGCACACGATACCAAAAACTGTTTATCAAAACATAGGTACTGACACTGGATGAAATTAATTGGGTGTCAAAAAAAATAAAACAGGCGCCTGGGTGGCTCAGTGTTGGGCATCTGCCTTCGGCTCAGGTCGTGATCCCAGGTTCCTGGGACTGAGTCCCCTCATCAGGCTCCCCATGGGGAGCCTGCTTCTCTCTCTGCCTGTATCTCTGCTTCTCTTTCTTTGTGTCTCTCATGAATAAATAGAATTTAAAAAAAAAAAAAACTAAAACCTCACAGCCTAAGAAATAATTCTATTCTTGCCACACATGAAAAAGATTTTAAAGCATTTTTCTATTATAGACTTTGTTTTCTTGTCTGAGAGGCTAGATTAGAATTATAAAACTTTTGAATTTTAATACATCAGAGAAATCTTTGTTTTGCAGTTGAGGAACACCAAGGGATGGATTTACCTGAGGTGGTTCACTGGTTGTGGAGAGTCGGGTCTGGAAGGTTGTGGAGAGTCTTGTCTAGGGACTTGTGGCAGGCTTGATGTGCTTCATGCAGCCCCAGCAGAGCTGAGGCTCAGCTGTCACACATCCCCTACGCTGGAGGTAGAGTCGTGAAGTGTGCCAAGTGTAGCTGCCTTGCACAGCCCTCCATTTAAGGGCTTTCTGTATTGAGTTCTCTGCAAAACTTGGAGTCACCCCTTATGTGAGCAAATTTCTGCATTGCAGATTACGGTTGACTGAATGTCGAGAACTGAAAAGTACTGCTGCCTAGCTCCTACCCCTAAAGATTCTGGTTTAATTTGACTTGATTTTGTTTGTTTGTTTGTTTGTTTGTTTGTTTGTTTTAAAGCTGTATAACCTGCTCTGGAGCAAAGCATTCCTGCCAAGAGAAAACTGTGTGAATCACAGATAGATAAATAATGGATAAAATCCATTTTAACCTCCTTTTTCTGATGTTGGGAATTTTGAAGGTCTGCTGCCATATTGGTTATAAGAACACCTGAGTCCTTGCATGCTTCCTGATGAGCTTGTGTTGGAGAGAGAGAGGGTGTGTCAGACTGGATTGGGGTGTGAAGAAAAGTGGGTGTGGGCAAGTTTGTCAATCAGTACTTACTGAGCATCTACTATATATGAGGCACTGGATACCCAGAGATGAGAAGCACCTAGTCGCCACCCTCACAGAGCTCACCCCTGCATTGACTGGAGACCACAGTGAAGCTCACATTGTGTATTTTTTTGCAACCATAAGTACTTGATTGAGACACTTATGTGAAGGCACTATACAAAATAGTGCATGGAGGTCCTCAGATAAATAGGGCAGGGACCCTGCTTTCAATTTAGTGGTGAGGGGTAATGCAGATGTTCCACTATAGTTGGCAAGAGACTACGAGAAATGCCAGAAAAGAGGTCTGACCAAAGCACCCTGGGAACTCAGAGAGAGGATATGCAGTCTATATGGGGTGGGGGTGGGAATGGGGATGCTATCAGGGAAGACATGGTTAATTTTTTCATCTATTCCACTAATTCATTGGACACCTCCTAGGTCCCAGACATCGTGCCAGGTGCTGGGGTATAATGATAGAGCTGCAGTCATTAAGGGGCTTCAGTCAAGTGGGGAAGAACAACAATAAACATACAGGATTTTCCTCCATTCTAAGTGCTGTTTTTTTGTGAGTTATATCCTCATTTTAGAGATGTTAAATTTTGGAAAAGTATGTATTTTAGAATTAATAAAATAAGGTAGTAATGGATGACCCAGAGTGCTTTCTATGATGCAGACAGAATAAGTGATCACACATACTAAGTTCTTGTCTCAAGGTTTACTTCAGGGGAACCCAAACTAATAATAGGGAGTTTGACCTTCACCCTGAAGGCAGTGTAGAGTCATTGAAAAGTTTTAATTGAGGGAGTGATAAAATTTCTTTTTGAAAAAGATCAGTCTGGATATAGTGTGAGGAAAGCAGAGGGGAGACAGAACACTTAGGTCCAGAGAACTAATAGTCCAGAGAGGTGGAGGCCCCCCCAGTGGATGGACAGATGGTGATGAGGGTGGGTGTGGACTGAAATGTAAAGATGAGAGATCTAAGAGGTGGTAATCAATAGGAATCCATGACTGATTGATCAGTTTAGAGGCTGGGGAGAGGATAGAGAATTGTGGATGAAATGGTCCAGGAAGAATGTACCCAGTGAGAAGTAAAGACCTCACAGGCAGGGATCTTCCTTTCCCATTTGAGCTGGCCATTAAAAGATGACAAAGACTTTTTAGAAAACATTTTTCCTAATTATCCCCCCCCCCATCATTATAAATGTTGTGAGGGTTTGTTGTGGACATTTTGGGAAATAATAATTCTCAAAACTCTGAAATTCTATCAATTACATTAAAATTTCATTGTATATCTCTCCAGTATTTTACTACCTACCTACCTAGACAACAAAAATCAAATATAGTATAACATTTGGCATCCTGCCCTTTTCACATTTTATACTGTGGACACTTTCCTGTCATTCTTTAAAAATACAACTTTTGGGCAGCCCCGGTGGCTCAGCGGTTTAGTGCCACCTTCAGCCCAGGGTGGGATCCTGGAGACCTGGGATCGAGTCCCATGTCAGGCTCCCTGCATGGAGCCTGCTTTTCCCTCTGTGTCTCTGCCTCTTTCTATGTCTCTCATGAATAAATAAAATCTTTTAAAAAAATAACTTTTTGGGGTGCCTGGGTGGCTCAGTCTGCCTTCAGTTCAGGTCATGGTCCCAGGGTCCTGGGATTGAGGCCTGCATTGAGCTCCCTACTCAGAGGGGAGCTTGCTTCTCCCTCAACTCCCTACTTGTGCTCTCTCTCGCTACCTCTATCTCTCTCTTTCAAATAAAAATAAAATCTTGAAAATAAGTAAATAAAAATTTTAATGGCCATGTAATATTTCACTACGGGAGTGTATCGTCCATTAGTAAAAGATTTTTGTTTTGTAGAGATATCTTTTCCAATTCTTTTCTCATGATAGACAACCATAAGATGAATAGCATAAATTACTAGGAGTGGAATTACTAGAAAAATTTAGTTTAAACATTAAGGACCTTGACTCTCTGACATATTCCCTCCAGACATTTTCCCACATTTCTCTCATTTTGTATGTGGGCTTTCTTAATGTACCAAAACTTTATTTTATTTCTATTCATATCTGTCCAGATTTTCCTTTGTGATACTTTAATTGCTTTGGTGCTTAAAAATTATTTCTTCATGCTGGGATGTTAAACATATTTCTTGATTATTTTAATTTTTTGTAGGCTATTTCTTAATGCTTCTGCACAAAATGGTTTAGTCTGTTATTTATTTTAGTTAGAGTAGTCTCGACTAGGCAGCAGTTACAAATAACCTCTGAAGTACCAGTGGCTTGCACTGCAAAAATTAATTTCTCATTCAGGACAAGTCCGTAGGATGGGGGAAAGTGCCTCTATGTAGTGCCTCGGAGACCCATGTTCCCTCTATCTTGTGCTACGACTATCTCGTCCCATGGTTTCTAAGGTATTATTGGCAGGAAAAGGAGGGATTGAAGAAGCATGCCAGCTTCTGATTGCCTCAGCCTAAAAGTGACAAATATTATATCCACTCACAGTTCATTGGCCAGAACTAGTTACATGGGCCCAGCATAGCCTCCAGGGCATCTGGGAGATTTCGGAGAGCATGTGGACAATTTACTGATGAGCATCAATTGTCTATGCTGGAGGGAGTGAGGGAATAACCTAATTTTTTTCCCTTGTCAATTATCCCATCATCCCTTTCCTTTGAATTTAGAGATATTTATAAGATAAAGTAGAATTGAAAGAATAAAATAACATTCCTATTCCACAAACCCTACCTTAAGAACTTAAGCTTTCATCATATTTGTGTCCGTTTATATTTTATAATTTATTTTTTATACACTTTGCCCTTTTAAAGTGAACAATTCAGGGCTCCAGGGCAACTCAGTTGGTTAGGTGTCTGCCTTCATCTCAGGTCATGATCCTGGGGTCCTGGGATCGAGTCCTGCACTGGACTCCCTGCTCAGTGGGGAACCTGCTTCTCCCTATCCCTCAGCCTGCCACTCCCTCCTACTTGTGCTTGCTCTCTCTCAGCCAAGTAAATAAAATCTTTTAAAAAAAGTGAACAATTCAGTGGTTTTTAGTACTTTCACACAGCTGTGCAACCATGATCAATATCTAATGTTGGAACATTTTTGTCACTTCCAAAAGAAGCACTGCATCCATTACTAGTTGCTCTTCTGTATATACTAAGAGGCAGAATTGCTATGTCACATAGTAACCATGTTCAACTCTTTGAGAAACTGCCAGACTGTTTTTCACACAGTGTATTCTGAGGCTGCTGGGTGGAGGGTCCCATACATATCTGTTAGGTCTATTGGGTTAATACTGCTGTTCTAGTCTTCTAGTTTCTTGTGATTTTCTGCTTCATTATTCTATCCACTACTGAAAGTGGGTATTGAACAAGTATTATTGTTGAATTTTCTGTTTATTCCTTCAATTTTGTCAGTTTTTGCTTCATGTACTTTGGGTTCCTGTTATTAGATACATATATGTTTGTTATGTTTTTCTGATAAGTTGGACCTTTTTCATGATAAAATGTGTTTATTTGTCTCTAAAAACAACTCTTGTCTTCAAGTTTACTTTGATGTTAGGATAGCAACTCTTGCTCTCCTTTGGTTACTGTTTGCATGGTATATCTTCCTCCAACCTTTAACTTTAAACCCATTTCTGTCTTTGAATCTAATGTGTGTTTCCTGTAGACAACATATAGTTGGATCATACATTTATGAAGTCCATTCTGCCAATCCCCCCATGGAGATAATCACAGTTAACATCCATTTTCATGTGTGCTCTTGTAGAATTTTCTAATATATTACATATATAAATACACACTTCCCAGTTTTTATAAAATGGGGCCAAACTGCATAAACTATTTTGAAATATGCTTTTTTCTCCCACTTCACAACAGAACGTGATATTTCCATGTCATACATATTCATATATGGCATTTAAAATCATTCTTTTTAAAAATTTTTTTTAAATTTAAATATTTAAAATCATTCTATGTTGTCTCGACTATTCACTTTACCAGTCCATTATATTTAGGTGATTGTCATCTCTTTGTCATTATTAGTAACACAATAGAAATAGCATCCCCAAAATTAATTTTATGCATATTTATAGTTATTATTTAGTATAAATGTCAAGAGGTGAAATTGATATAATTCGACGAACCACCCACTGCAACTGAAACATACCAGAGTACCTACTTCCACACTTTGGTTGTTTTCATGAGATCATTTTAAAATAATGCAAAAACAATGTCCAGCCTGGACTGGGAGGAGTTTTTGCTATGATGGTCAGTACCTGGTTGTTCAATGATTCAGCCTCTACTTTTCTTAGTCAAATTAATGGTTTTAATTTAATGGCATCCTTTATGGACTAAAATAGTGAAAAGGCCAATAAAGAGAGAAGCCAGAAACAGAACCAAAAGGTTGTTACCTTTGAGAAACTTTTAGAAGACCATATGTTAATAGCTTTTCCAGGAGACGCTAATCCTGAGCTAATTAGGAGCTATACGCTTAAGTATAGGCAAACCTTGGTTTTTGCTCCTTTCATTTTTGGAGGACACTAGTTCCCTAGCAACTACTGAAATTCTCCACACCTTGTTTATTTCCTCTGAGACCTGACCTACCATATCAGGAAGACGGATTGGTCACAGGCTGCTCTTTCCTCGAGCTAAGGAGTCTCTAGGTCAGAAGGAGGAGACCTTCCTTCGGCAGAGCCTAGAGGAGCTATGTGCAGGTACCACATCAAAAAATAGCTTTCTACCGTAGGTTGTAAAAGCAAACAAACTCACAGATGTGTTCTTCTAATAGTATTGTATGTTTATTATATTTAAATCTTTGCATATCTAGAATTCATTTTCACATAAAGTGTGAGGTAGAGACTTGAGTACCTCCACCCCCCACAGGCTATTTTATAATATATACAATTCTGAATAACCTATCATTTCTGCATTGATTTGAATTGACACTTTAACTTAAGAATTTGAGTCATTTGTGGATGCTCTATTCTGTTCTAGCTTACTCAAATGGCTCCATTATCATAACTTTATATTTTATTGGCTAGTATTATTCTCTCTCATTCTCTCTCCTTTTATATAACTGTCCTTTCTATTCATCTATGTTTATTTTTCCTTCTAAACCTTGGAAATAACTTATGTAGTTTAAAAATCATTCTACTTGTATTTATATTTAAGGATTATTTAGGGAAAATGAACCTCTCTGTATTTTGACATCTTCCTATTGAAATCTTATAGATGATTGTTTAATTATTGCATAGTTCAGATTCCTATTTTATAATTTCAGCCTTTTCTTTGGCATTAATTAGGATAACATGTCATCTTAAAATTTGAAGAACCTTACAAAAGAGCTAGGAATTCTCACCTGTTTGTTCATTAATAAATTCATTCATTTACTCATTTAAAAAGTATTTGAGAATAATCATGTGTGGGCACAGTGCTAGGTGCTCAAGATGCATGGTGAACAAATCAAATATGGTCCTGGTCCCTGTTCCCATAAAGTATACAATCTAGTGGGAATTTAAATAGATGCTGATATTATTCCTAATTTGGTTATTGTCTCTGTTTTCTGGTATTTTAAATATGATCTTTCCTTATATTCCTTCTTGGTGTGAGTTCCCCCAAAACACTCCGAGACAAATATTTGAGGGCAAGTAGTTTATTTGGAAAGGGAGTGGGAAAATGAGAGAATGGAAAATGGGAGGGAGGAAAGTCAATAAAAAATGTGCTAGTAAGTAGGTTACTACACTGGATTATTGGGGTTCAATCCTGCTGGACACCTTCTGAGGGACTCTACTCCAAATCAGCCCACTGAGGGGCAAGGAAATTGGGGCATTCTTGTTCTTCTCTCTTTGAGGGTTGTTCCTGGGAGCTGTAACCCCCTGGTGCTTCTGGTGTGTCCCAGTGCTGTATGTCTGGCCAAGAATTCTCCTGGAGCCAGGGACCGACCTTCCTCAGAGGAATGCAGGTGTGGAGGTAGGAAGCCATAGACAGCAGGGATTGCCCATGGAAGATGCAGGTGACCTGAGAACTGGGCTCAGGGGACCTGGATGAGGCACTGGTGGTATCTACTGCTGACACTGTTCATCTGGAAAAGGGATGAATCTTTGGAAAGTGAATTTACATGGAGTGGGGAAGGAGAGGTGGAGAATGGAAGAGAAAATCAGACAGTGTGGAAAGTCAGTATAACTCAGAGGAAAATCAAGAGTATTGGTCAATAGTATTGATTAATCACAATCAAGACTTCACATTCCATTTTGAGATGTCAGTGAATCACACAGCAAGATTAATGATAGCCTTTTGGGTCTTTGTATGTTGGCAAGGTCTTCTCTGTGATACCTTTGAAGCATGATTAAAACAAGCATTGTTCTAAAGAAGCTTATGTAAATTTTAACTTTAGTTCACTTTAATATTTTTAGTGAGAAAAATGAAAAATAATACATGTCACATTAAAAGCTATATTTGACAATATGATAATAATATGATGGGGGGATGGATAGAATGGAAGAAAGAGCACTGGCTTTGGGGTTGAATCCTAAATCCTAAATCTTTCCACTAACTGACAGTGTGACCTTGGGCAAATTGCAGATCTGTTCTCTGAGCCAGGATATTCTCTTCTGGAAGATGTGACAATTCCTTTTTCAACAGATTATTTTAGTTTGAATAATTTTGAATTTTCCCAGACGAAGACTCTGAGAAGAGAAGCTTCTGGAGCACAGGAGTTTGGGGAACTATAAACACTTCAGGTACATTGTGCCTCTGGAATTGTATATTCAGCACATGACCATTTTCCTCAAGTTAGCTCTAGTGGAATCACTATTTTTAGTTTTACATTTTCCTGTTAATAACAAACTATTGTTACAATGGCGCATTTATTGTTGCTACAGGTTGGTACCTTTTTTTATGAAAAGGATACATTTTGGAGGAGGTGAATAGTTTTTTCATATTAATCACATACAAGCAAAGTACTCATGGGGAAAGAGTTCATTCTGGCAGAGTAAGGAATGAAGGGAAGACAGAAGTGTGGTGGAAAAACCTGTCGTTCCATGTGGAGCAACTTTTAATCTGAAATCCAAGATTTACGTCTCCACTCCTTGTGCATTTTCTTTTGGTAATGATTACTTTTATTAAAAAAAATTCTGATACCTCAGGCATTTTTTTGTGGCTGTGGTATAGAGTTGGCAAGGACTATTACAAACCCGTTACAAACAGAAGAAGGCTTTCCTAATCTGCCACAGGTAGTCGGTCCATCTTATTAGCTCTGAAGCTGCACACATGCACACCACTGAGTTTTGTGACTTTGGAATCATAGACTCATCTCACCTTTGCACTTTCCTGAGAAAGAAACTAGCAAAGCCTGTGTGGATCAGTGACAATGGGGGCCGCGGCAGGAGTTCCGGCACACTTAGGGTAGGAGCTGTTTGTTTGCTGGTTCCCAGCTCAAAGCACACTTCTCAGTAATGAAATCATCAGAGAGGGATTTCTGGGTGATACAATAGGACTCTCAGTGCCTAGATTTGTGTTGAGGCCATAGGCTGAGAATTAACCAAAGAAGCCAGTTTTCTAAACTGAGGAGCTGGGTATCTTCGACAGATTTGCAAAACCTTGGACAGTGGGGACTAGGGTATTTAAGGCCTGAAGGAGGGTGGTGGAGGCAACATTTTCTTGCAAGGAGTTTGCTGATGGCTTTGTGTTTCCCAAGGGGGAAGAAAAGAGGGACCTCTGCCATCAAATGTAACCAAAAGGGAGGGGTTCAAAGGAAACTACTTGGAGAACTTGATCTGCAGCCCCTGAGTGTGGGGGATATAGGGAACTGGAGTGTGACACATGCCCAGTAGGGAGAGGCCATGGCTATCTGCCTGAGGGGAGAGAGAGAGTGAGACTGACAGAGTAAGAGGACCATTCCCTTCCTCTTCACTCAGGGACCCCAGGCTGAAGCAGGCAGGTCACAACCTACTTGTTGCATTCGGTTCTTTCAACATACTCCTTACTTTTGTCCGTCTATCTACTCTGCTTGCACCTGTGTTTCCTTTTGCTAGAGACACTTGTTCATGAGCTAGTATCAAATACCACGATTCCACTTTTAAGTATCCTCTGCTAATGGGCTGTCCCCAGAGCTGGCTGCTCTTCCACCAAAAGCAGGGGCAGGAATGTGTGTTCCTCAGGGACCAGATAAAGGACACAGGATAAGAGCCAGCCTAGAGCTACCTGGAGAGAAAATACTGCATTAGTTTACTAGAACTACTATAAAAATATCACCACAAGATTCATGGCTCAAAATGACAGGTATTTATTCCTTCACAGTTCTGGAGGTCAGAAGTCTGAAATCAGGGTGTTGGCCAGACCATATTCCCTCCACATGCTCCAGGGGAGAATCCATCCCTTGCTTCTTCCAGCTTCTGGTGGCTGGTGGCTTTCCTTGGCTTGTGGCCACATCACTCCAACTTCTGTTGTCACATTGCCTCCTCTTCTGTCTCTGTCAAACCTCCCTCTGCTTCTGTCTTCTAAGGATACTTGTGATTGGATTTTTAGGTCTTCCCAGGTAATCAAGGATAATCTTCCCATCTCAATAATTCATAATGTGATCACTTCCATAGAATTTTGTTTTGTTTTGTTTTGTTTTGACATAGGTGACATTTATAGGTTCCAGAGATTAGGACATGGAAAACCTGGGAAGGAGGGTCATTATTCAACCTAACACAGCTAGGGAGTCCCAACAGAGAGTCTGTTGGATGGACTGATGGATGAGCAGAGCTTTGAGGCTCAGGAGGCCTCATTAATGAAGCAGATGCTTTTCCTGGTCAGCTCTGATTTCAGCTGAAGCTATAGAGGGTCTTTTCCTGCAACCTCAGACTCCTGTTAGCTGTGCCCAATGTTAAGAGAAGGCACAAGTCTTTGTTCTATGTTGGAGAGTTCCCCAAAGCCTCAAGAAATAGCCTGGAGGGGATGAGGGGTCGTTACTGCAGCCTGGAGCAATCCCCAGATGATGGAGGAGGTAACTGATGGGCAAGTGCCCCAGCCTCTCATCTTTCAGGCAAACAATTCCAGGAATATCTTGCAAATTTTTCAGATCTTGGCAAAACCCCTATTGCCCACAGTAGTGACCTCAATAATGTACCTTTTTTAAATGGCTTTTCATCCTTTTTCATGCCCTCACTCTGAATCTTAGGATCACCTTCCAAATGAACTATCTAGACACAAATCCTTGTCTCAGGCTTTGTTTTCAGGAGACCCCAAACAAAAAAGTTTCTCAGCAGGGGAATCCCTGAGAAAGCCACAAAAGTGCTCCATGGGAGCTGACATGGTGAACTTCCATGTTCAGCGAGCACTTTCTGCAGGATTACAGAAGTGCAAGTTTATTATAAACTATCCTACTTCTTAAGCCACACCTCTTGCCATCCCAATCCCAGAGGAGTGTCAGAGGCAGGTAGGTGAAGACGGGACGAAACAGCCAAAACTGACCATTTCCCTTACTCCCTCCTCACTCAGGGGCCCCAGGCTGAAGCAGGCAGGCCACAGCCTACTTACTGTATTCGGTTCTTTTAATATACTCCTTGCATTTGCCAATCCATTTACTTGATGACACCTACATTTCTTTTTGAGACAGAACAGATTCACCAGTTAGTATCAAAATACTATGATTCTGCTTTCAAGTATCCTCTGCTAACACTATTCTAAAGAAATAATCAGATCATTGCAGGGGGCATATCTATAAAATGGAAGAAGAATCCCACCTCATAGACAGGCCTGTCTTCCAAGATAAACAGCTCAGTGTCTGGGTCTCTGTAAAGATCTCTGGGAGTTCTGAGCTGCTGGGTATAAAGTCCCATGACTCTGTCCATCATGTTGAAGAGAGTATGACTTAGAGGTACTCTGGTCACCCCTCGCAGCTAAGTCCAACCTGCCAGTCACCTTTCCAAGGTGCCAGGTGTAAAACTGTCTTGGGTTCTCTAGAATAGCCTGTCCTCCAGCTGAACCCCAACAAGTAGACTCTCTCAATGTCATGTGGAAGGAGGAATCACACAGCCACACTCTGCCTAGAATGCCTGATCATTTTAAACCTCAAGGTTTAGGTAGTTAAGCAGCAGGAAATAACTAGAACAGTAATATGGAGGAAAGAAAGTATTTTGGAGTTGGATCTGGACTCAAATTCTAGCTTATTTATTATTATGTGACCACATTATTATGTGATCTTAGCAAGTTACATAGCTTCTCCTAGACTTGTTTCCCCTTGTAGGAGACACAGGTAGTTATATCCACCTCTAGTCTCATCATGAAGATGGAATGAGAAACAGAAGAGTCTGGCATATAGTAGGGCATTCCACAGAGTTCCTCGTCCCTCTTCTCAGCCTTCCCTCACCCTCTTCTCTGTGCTTCCTGGGAGTCCCAGTACCATCTGCCTCTGCTTCCCTCCGGACTTTATCTTCTTCTCTCTTTTTCTCAGCCACTCATGGCTACAGCTGTTAAAACCCACCATTTATGATGTTGGGCAAAAGCACAGAATTCCAAAAGCGTGCTCCTTGTAAAGTGACTATGGACCCTGACTCTAGCAAACAAAATTGTTTACTTGACTTAAAAAAAAAAATGTATTGACTTGAAAGCCTTCTCTGCTTTAATAAAGAACCAGCAAAGGAAATGTACAGAAAAAAGGGAGTTACAAAGAAAACTGGATTAAAAAAAAAAAAAAAAAAAAAGCTTCTTTGTAGTTTACTGGCTATCAGTTTTTGTTTAAAGCTATCAGAAGCAGAAAGAATAGGGGCTCTGTGTGCCCATGGAGGAGGTGGGGTTGTCATAACAGAAGGTAGAAGAGGCTGCCAGGCAGGAGGCTCCTTCTCCCTTGGCCAGTCGTCATGCAGCTGCACAAGTATAGCAGGTGTGCACCCATATCCCGGGTGCCTCTGAGGCAGCTCCAGAGAGGAGGCCCAGAAATGGACACTTGGGTGATTCAAACATCCTAAGTTGCTCGTGCTCTCAAAGCCTTTGCCACATTTACTTGGCACAATTGGCTGAAATGGGAAATTTATGAGCTTACCCTACCCTTGCTCCTGTATTTGACAGCTCTCTACCCTACACACCAAGCCACAAAGATTTGTCCTTTCTTTCTTGCCTGCAGCTATTTCCACAGGCTTTACCTCTGAGAAGCTCACTCTTCATTCAGACTTTGAGCCAAGACTCCCCTGCTTGCCTTACACACTCTTCACCCTTATCCTTGTCTCTGACATGCTTGCACTGTAGAAACCTATGGGATATAATTCACCGCTGGCCTATTAGGACCAGGGCCCGAAGTTTGGATGCCTGCTCCTTCTTTGTATGTTTGTAAGTAGAAGTTCCTTCAGAAGTGGAACTCTATTCACAATAGCCAAACTATGGAGAGGGCCCAAATGTCCATTGACTAATGAATGGATAAAAAAGATGTGGTACACACACACACACACACACACACACACACACTGGAATATATATTATTCAGCCATCAAAAAGAACAAAATCTTGTCATTTGCAAGACATGGATGGAACTAGATAGACTGTATTATGCTAAGTGAAATGTCAGTCAGAGAAAGACAATACCATATGATCTCACTCCCATGAGGAATTTAAGAAACAAAATAGATGACAATATGGGAAGAGGGGAAAAAAGAGAGAGGAAGAAACAAACCATAAGACTCTTAACTATAGAGAACAAACCAAGGGTTTGCTGGAGGGAAGTGGGCAGGGAATCGGCTAGATGAGTGATAGGTATGAAGGAGGGCACTTGTTCTAATGAGCACTGGGTGTCGTATGTAAGTGATGAACCACTGAATTCTACTCCTGAGGTCAATATTGCACTCCATGTTAACTAAGTAGAATTTAAATAAAAATTTGAAAAGAAAAAAAAATTGGAACTCTCCAGTAAGTGTGGGATTCAGTACAGGAAATTCTTGACGCTTGGACCTCAGAAAGACCTGGGTTAGTTTATGGTCAAATAAATGACTATGGCTAGTATTTGTATGTACAATATTTATAAAGCATTTTTGATATTAGGTTTATGTTAAACCTCATAATTTTCCAGTGAGGTAGGAATTAATCCCATTTTATGGAGGAAAAACTGAGTTTAGAGAAATTATGCTCAAAGTCATACAGAGAGCTTACTAAGGGACAGAGCTGGATCTCAAATCCAGGTTGTTTGGTTCTAAATTCAGTGCTCTCTCACCATTTCATTCTACTCTCTGATTATGACTGACATTATTAATTAACTGTTTTCCTGTCCCTGAGTTGGATTTTCAAGTAGGCAAGCTGATCTTTTCCTACCAAAACACACAGGATTTTGGCTGGAGAACTAACTGCAGGTCACTGAAGTCACACAAGTCGTTATCAACTCAGCTGTCCCCATATTCCAGTCAATTTTCCATGAGATTTTATTTTTCAAAAATATTTTATTTATTTATTTGAGAGAGAGAAAGGGAGAGAGAGAGAGCCAACATGAGCAGATGGAGACAAGCAGACTCCCACTGAGCTGGGGCTCTATCCCAGGACCCCAGGATCATGACCTGAGTTGAAGGCAAACACCTAATCGACTGAGCCACCCAGGCACCCCTTCCATGAGATTTTAGAGAGTATTAGAAGTTACTATTTGTGGAGTTCATTCTAGAACACTAGGCCCTGTGACAGTCCCTTTATATATGTTATCTCATTAATCCTTGTACCAGCTGAGATCTTCCCACTTTGCAGATCAGGAGACTGAGGCTCAGATATGTCAAATAGCTAAAGAGTTGTGGAGCTGAGATTTAAGCCTGGCCCTTGACAGGAGTCCTGGGCCTCCTGCTCTCTCCTCGGCCACCCTGCCCCCAGGCCCAGGTCCCTGCTCTCCCTGCCACAGGAGACAGGGAGGTAGACTTTTAGCTCTGTTCTCTCCCTCTGTGGATACTCCAGAGGGGATTCCCCAGGGGGAACAAGGTTCCAGTGAGGAATGGCAGGGAGGACTACAATGTTGGACAGACCCAGATGGCATTGTTCACTGCTAAGGGAGCTCTGATAGAAGGTCCCCAGGTGATGAGTGTGTCAGTCCCCCAGCACAGCATACCACAAGGAACTTTTGCTCATTTCAGCTACAGTGTTGTTCACAGGATCATTCCTGCAAGCTGAAAGATCTATTTGTAAATTTGTATCTTTATCAGTTTCGGAGGGATCTGTGTTCCTGTCCTCCCAAAACTCCCCCTCCTCCTTACTTCTGTATGTATGTAGGAGGCAAGAAACCCATTTGTCCTCTTGAGAGGGGAGAGGCTGTCATAAAAACATGAATATGAGTGGCCTTTGTCCCTAACTAGGGACTAGATCACCAAGACAACAAGTCTACAAGGAAACCTCTGGTGACTAGTCTCTAGTACCTCACTCCCCCAGAAGTAGTCACCCCACCTAAGCAGGAAGTCTGAAATGGTGTCTGAAGACAAGTCTCGAGCTTTGTCTATTTTCCATTGCAGGCCTGTGTGGGAAATCTACAGCAGACTCTTGAGTTTGATGAGGAAATTCTTTATTTAGTGAGGATAACGTGAAGTGAACTGTTCCCATGAGCAGGTTTTCCTATGGTCTGGATCCTACCCATAGCGGTTTCTAAGCAAGAAGATCAGCACAACAATGATTAGGCCAATCACAAATAAATCCCAGTATGGTCCAAGAGTGTTGTCCAATTTCATCCATTTCCATCTCATTGTAAACTGCTGGGAGAGACATTCTATCAAAAAAAAAAATATCCAAGCCTCCCACTGTATCCAGAGCTATCATCTCCTTCCATCCCACCATCCAAAAGTTGCTCATTGTTGTTTTCAGAGATTTGGGATCTATGTGAGAAAAACTTACATTAAAAAACAGGATATCTCGGAGCAAATGCACAGTTTCCAGTTTCATGAGGGCAAAAAAAACAGGTATGTGAGCATCTGGGCTTGTCTGAGCAGCCATATCATATAATCTCCTGGCCAAATGAATGTCCTAGAAATAGAAGAACAGCCCTACTCATTAGGTGAAGATTCTTTAGGGGTAAATAAATGAAAGCCATCACTTGAAATATCATTAATTATCCTTGGTAAGCTCCCTCTAAGATATTCATGCCCCAGTCCTTGGAACCTGTAGATTATGTTCTGTTACATGGTAAAGGGGAATTTGAATATGTCATTAAGGTTACAGACCTTAAAATAAATTATCCTGGATTACCTGGGCAGACTCCATATAAACATAGGAGCCCTGAAATAGTTTTCTCAGGGCTGAGGGAAGAAGAGAAATTCAGATATTGCAGGAGAAGTTCAAGCTTCTAGCTTGGGAAGGCCTCAACTCACTATTGTTCGAGGAACCACATGGAAAAAATGGGAAGGAATGTGGGCAGACAGCAAGAAATGGGACCCTCAGTCCTACAAGCACAGGAAACTGAATATGTCCAACAATTTGAGTGAACCTGGAAGTAATTCTTCCCCAGAGCTTTCAGGAAAGAATACAGATTGATTTTAGCCTGTGAAGACTAAAGGCTAAAAGAACTGGTCAAGCTCACCCAGACTTTTGACATACAGAAACTGTGAGATAATAAATGTGAGTTGTTTTAAGCCATTAAATTTGTGAGGACTTGTTACAGGAGCCATAGAAAACTACCCAAAAAGCTTTCTTGGATACCACTAGACCAGACCTTAGATTTGATTCCAGTTAAAGAGGCAGGAGAACACTAGATGGGAACAGTACAGTTTCCCAAACAAATAACAATACAGATACTGGCAAGCATTTAAAATTCCTAGTTTTCTTCACAGTACTTATACCTGAAGTTACAGAATTTGTTTATTCATTTGTGGGAATAAATTCATTTATTTATTTAATAAATTCATTCAGGTTCAACAGGTTGTCCTCAAAGACCTGGACAACGTGCCAACGCCTCAATTCCCAGTGCTTAGTGAAGTGTGGAGTACATAGCTGGTCTCCAGTAATACAGAAAGAGTGAATAAACCATTTAGTTCTCAGGCTGGAATTTGATTCCTCAGATGGCATACTATATTTCTAGGGATCTTTTCACTCCTCACTAAATTATGCCATGGCAGACAAAATTGTTTTAATTTTCACCTACTTATGCTTGTTTTTATTTGTTTGCTTTATTTTTGCTTGCTTTTCCAGACACAGGAATGAAAAGGCTAAGCAGAGCTGCTTTTAAAGGTTGAAGTGCCTTTGGCCAGTCCCAGAATTGTACTTTGCTGGGAGCACCGTTGATCATTTTCCAAAGGATAAGAGGAGATTTTTCACAAACTGTGGTTATCCTGTATCTCTTCGTCTTTCTTCTCCATCTCCCAAACCTCCATGACATGGAGTGCAATAGTTGTGAGTCCCTGTGGCCCCTGCTACACCCATGTTTGGGTGCTATTCTCTCTCAGCTGCGCCCTGCTTATCATTTTTTGAATTTTTTCCAAAGCTTTGTCGTTTAATAAATTGATTTGTTGGAGAAAAAGGAATGTTCTTGCTTAAGAACTTAAAATGCAAGAAACTGTTCTGAACAAATCTTCCTGGCAACAGAGAACATGTATGCTGTAAAAACTCTAATTTGTGTCTCTAATTCCAACAAATTCAGTGGGTGTTCATTTGAAAGCACCCTGCAGATTATAACGGCTGTGTCACCCCCACACATGAAAGGCATACTGACTTTAATAGGGCGTTTGGGGAACAGCAGCCTTTGTCAGTATCTCAGGCATTCATTCTTATTTGAAACAGGCTATAGTTATTAATTTATTTCTTGAGGCAGAAGCATCACAATTCAGTTGCTTAGTTTATAATAAAAACTAGCAAGAAGTACCATTAAAATGGGATGAGCTCACTTCTTGCCCCCGGGCCTCACAATTCTCAGTGGGGATGGGGCAGGCCATGGAAGTTGTTCTTGAAAATTCCCAGAGAAATTCCTGAACCCACTGACTAATTAGGGCAACCCATATAACAGAAATTTTATTAGTAGGCTCTAGAAAAGACTCCTTGTTCTTTGATCCTTATAGGAAAAAAATCCAAGTCATTCAGACAAAAAATTTCCTTTCAAAAGTGTTTTGATGATGACCAGGGTTCATTAAAGAAGTCCATTGCACACCCAATCACTTACATTTAACTTTCTTGTGGTACATTTGAGCTTATTATGCTTTAAAGTCACCTGATTGAGGAGATTAGGTAAATGATCTAAGGACTCTTCTTAAATGATGTGATTCCAACTAAAATATCAGGTGTGCCAAAGTAGTGCCCAATGTTCACATGTTCAAAATAGCTTCTTTATAACTCAAAAATACAGAATTCTCCAGTAATTCTCTAGTTTATGAAAATTGTTCAATTACACGATGTGTGAGTTTTCCAGCCCTGCATCTTTGGGTGTCATCAAAAACTTTTTATAATGGGGACAGAGATCATTTTTTGGATAATCTTGTTTTCTAACTATTAATATACTATATTCTAATTGTAGAAAATCTTGAAGACATAGAGCTGAACAAATATTAAAAGCCCACCTACAATTTCACTGTACAAACAGAAGTACTGATAATATTTTATGCACAACCGTTCAGCATTTTTATATATATCATATGCACACATACTTTTTAAGAATTTTTCTCTTTAGGTAATATTTTGTCTTTTGCTTTCTTAACCTAACAATATATTTCAAAGAAAATACCATGTCCTAAGATATTCTTTTAGTCTATGCTATTTTTAATAGTTGCATAATATATCATAATAATGACTAATACTTACTAAATACTTCCACTGCATGCCAGTCACCACTGTCATTTATTTAAACCTCATGACAATTATATAGATATGTTGATGTTATCTCTACTGTAAAGATGAAGAAACTGAAGCATGGAAAGGTTATGTCACTTATCTAAATCATGAGATGTATGAGTAGCAGAGCTGAGATTCAAATCCGGATAGTGTCTGTCATTTATCACTAGGCCATAGAATACATAATGCAACAGTATACTACCACATGATGGTTTATAGAACATCCTTTCTATTTTGGAGCAGTTTGTTTATTTGTAGGTTTTTTCTGTAATAAATAAAGCTATCCACATACAATTATTTTGTTTTGTACATTTTTGATCATTTTATTAGGTGATAAGGCATTTATTTCAAGAGAAGTTATGGCCACTTCTAAGAGGTGTGTGTTCTGACCTGTCCTATTTCTGAGAAGGCCATTTTAAATATCTAACTTGGATTTGTCCTTCCCAGAAAATAATTCTATTCTGATGTTTAAAGCTTCAGTTCTAACACCCCATAAGTGGTCAAACCAGACAAGTGAGAAATGGAAATGCTTCATGCCATAATTACTTTCATTTGTGACAGATCTATTTATAATTTATTCAGTGAATGTGCTTTTTGTTTGCCCGGTAGGATCCCAAAACTGTGTTATCTGGTAGGTCTAACTGTATATGAGGGAAACTCATCTCCAAAGGCTAATTTCCTCCTTACCTTTTGTCCTAATTTAGGATAGATTTCTTAGTCATTATCTTAAAATATACATGCTTTCTTCCATTAAAAAGATCATCATGTGTTTCTTATGCTCCATGTTATAAAATCATTTTAGAACAGGACCCAGCAGGATCCCTCCACCTGAATTCATTGTGCCCTCGTTAGCATTTTCACAGTACTTTGTGTGAACATGCAGTAGTGCCATTTTAGGCTTTCACTCACTAAGGACATGTCTCTTCTTCTATAGTAGACCATGAGCTCTTTGAAAGTTGGCTTGTCTTGTATCCCTAGAATGAAGCACAGTGCTTCCTGAGACAAAACAAGCCTTGATAAATATTTGGGTGAATAAAGAAAAGCAAGGCACAGTACCAGCTAGTTTAGAAGCAGATGCAGATACCTTTCAAATCTGAGTGCTCATTGAAGGGTTCATGGAGGAGATGATATAGGAACTAGTCTTTGAAAAATGCAGGGGTCTTCAATGGTCGAAGCTGTGGGAGAGGATTATTCCAGCAAATGGGGTGATATAACCAAAGGTCGGGAGGGTTTAATTCAAGATCTCTGGTTGGGGAAAGGGGCAAGGGAAGGAAAAATGGTCTAGAAGATACGTAGGGAAGTAGGTACATTAGGTCAAGGAGGGTTTTGAATGGCAGAGTAACACTTAATTAGGCAATACAAAGTCAATAAGATGATTTTATTTCTGTGTTTGTTTGCTTGTATTTTTTTGTGTATTTGCAAGATTTTGGGAAAAGTGAGGTGGAGGACTAACAGTATCAGATTGTATTTTATCAAAAATAACCTGGTAGTGCTTTGTTAGATGGATTATGTATTAACTAAGGTAATGCTAACATCTGTAACAACTCAATTCCCAGATCTCAACATGGCGTGAATTTTTTTCATGTGGTAATCAAGAGACCCAAGCTCCTTCCACCATGTGGTTCTGCCATCCCTGAGAGCCTCTTTGTGTTCTGCATTCAAACAATAGAAGGGGAAAGAGCCTAAGGAAGGAGAAGCTCCATCTACTTCTTGGCTGCCTTAGCCCAGAAATGACACTCTTCACTTTTACTTCTATTCCGTTGGTAGGAACCAGTCATGTGGAATAAAGAGAGCTGGGAATTGTAGTCTCTGACCAGGAGACACATCTCAGCAACAAGTCCTCCCTGTGAATTGGGGATTAAAATCTTTGGCAGGCACAGCTTTCTCTGCAGCAGATCTAAAAGAAGAACACTAGGATGGGAGGCCATGGAGAAGCCTTTACAGCAAGCCTACATGGAGGAGAAACTCTGGCCAGAGCCAGGATACAGACAGGAGGAATGGGCAGGAGGAGGTGAGCAACACGTTTTCTTCATGGTTAAATTTCTGAAGTACTTCTAAATCAAGGGTAAATTGAAATAGGGTTCCATAACAACTTGTGAGCTGAGTGCTTATATTTCTAAATTAGATCAGGTCTTCTCCCAGTTTTTCCTCAGGCATTATTTTGTATTCCCAGAACAATGGTGTAGTCAGTCCTGGCCCAGTTTAAGTCAAGGAATTCACTGAGCTTAGTTCAAAGTCATAAATTGGGGAATGAGATGCTTCTCAGTGAAGCGATTAAGATAAGTCACCTACATAACCCTAGTCCCAATGTCCTTTCTTAAAGACAGATGAGGACAACAGTGACCCATATTTTTATATTGATTTACCAAGAGTTGATTTATACCTCACTTCCTTCTCCAGGAGGGCTCTATATTTACAAAGGCTTTTTCAATTCTCAGAAATCCTGGTAATTGTATTATTATTACTTATCTTTCGCACTGGTTTGCATGAGGATTAACTAATAAAGAGGACTGTGAAGTGCCCTGCCGAAGAAATGCTTAATTACTTGATGACTTAATGCTGTGAAAGTCTATTCTCCTAATTGCTTTGCTTTCATTAACCATTGCTGGAACAAGCTTTTCGCTTTTAATTATCAGTATATTCATTTTAAGGATGAGAAAAGGTGGTATCTTCTTGTTAATTTGACTATGAGGTAACAAGATTAATCAACTTGGCCCCTGGGTACTTGGTTATCATTTTTCTAATTGCAAAACAGAAAAAATTAATAAAGACAAAGAGCAATGGCTCCTCATTAACTAAATCTAAAATGCCCATGTCCAGGTCTGAGTATAGCCCTGTTTTTTGTTTTTGTATTTTTCCATGTAGAGACTTTCTGTAGGAAAAAAACACACATGTGACTATGAGATACTGATCAAAATGAACTGCCCATGATTTTACGGGACCTGGACAGGAAAGAACAGAAATGTGGTCAGAGACAAGTTTCAAATATTTTTGTAAATGTATGAAACAACCTGACAATCTCTATTGACATTGTGAATAGGCATTGGTGTGTTATATATCCTATGCCATTGACTAGTGGTGACTACAAGAAGGAAAATCAGACCCTCTGACACAGTGGGCCATCTGGGCTTCCGTAGACAGAATATGTCCTCTCACACAGTTGGTCCTATGTCCTCCCTGCCTCTAAGGTCTTAAGGCAAAATGGCCTTATTGTGGTGAGGATAGGCTGTCATGGGGACCAAGTCCTTGAAGCACATAAGACAGGTGAGCTAATTTGAATGTAGCCCATAGAATGAGGTCACTTTTATCCATGATACACACAGTGCTCCTGTCAACATTATTGTTAAATTCTGCATGAAGAATGATGAACAAAAGCTTCAATTTTATTGTAACTTAGAAGTCACTCAAATTCTCTTCTGATCTAAAAACCAGTCATTCCATACACTGACTACAAAGCCCCTTCACAAAGACTTATTGTTTTATTTCAAAGCCTGGGGTGGGGAGGTATCATCTGTTTTATAGCTGTGGATGGTGGTTGTAAGGGAGTAGAGTATAGCTAAATGACATCCAAGGAAATCTTCTGATTTAGCTATTTGATCCCATTTTATAAACGCAGGAAGCTTTTATCTACTAAGAATGGGGAAAACAGACTATATTTGAAGATTTTATTTATTTATTTGAAAGAGAGTGAGCAAGGGAGAGAGAGATCGTGAGCTGGGGGAGGGGGAGAAGCAGACTCCCCTGCTGAGCAGAGAGCCTGATGTGGGACTCAGCCCCAGGATGCTGGGATCATGACCTGAGCCAAAGGCAGATGCTCAACTGACTGAGCCACCCAGGCCCTCTAACAGATTGGATTTGGATTTGACATTCTTTCCACTGTTTAGAGTACTAGAGCTGAGGAAAAGTGATCAGCCAAAAGGCAGGCCACAGGGAGAGCTCAAGAAGGCAGGGATCTGGATGGTCCGTGCCTAAATGTGAAGCCCTTGGTTGTTGCAGGGTGGATGTACCATTGGCAGTCAGATAGGAAATTCCCCATCAGTAACTCTCAACTACTAGCCCAAGTAGAAGAAAGAAGAAAGCATAGAAAAGCTGATAACCTCTTCATTGTTTGGCTCTGAAAACACAGCAGGGAGTATAAACTCTGATATGAAATATATACTTGAGCACCAAGAAGGACTCGATGCAGAGCTCACACATCCCCCCCCCCCCAACAAAACATGGGGTCAGACAGGCCTGGATTCAAATTCTGACTCCATGAGTCAGAGAACCAATGAGTTCTACAAAGTTGGCCATGTGACTTACCCTCTCTGCACTTTTGGTTTCCTGATGCATATACACTGATGACAATGATAAGGCTTATCTCGTTGAGTGGCTGTGTGATTTAAATGGTATAGTATATATAACACACCGATGCCTGGCTGTTACTATCATTATTGATATTTAGTATACCTTTCTCACTGTGCCAGAACCCAATGCAATCCTTTATCTTAATTACACTTATAAAAGATTTACCCAGTATCTTCTTATTGTTAGCTCTCTTTCTTTTTAATTTTTTTTTTTAGATTTTTATTTATTTATGATAGAGAGAGAGAGAGAGAGAGAGAGAGAGAGAGGCAGAGACACAGGAAGAGGGAGAAGCAGGCTCCATGCACCGGGAGCCCGACGTGGGATTCGATCCCGGGTCTCCAGGATCGTGCCCTGGGCCAAAGGCAGGCGCCAAACCACTGCGCCACCCAGGGATCCCTCTCTTTCTTTTTAAATATGCCTTATCTCAAGTAAATTGTAGTCTTTGAAGGATGGAGATCTATTTTCTTAGGATACTCTAGAGTGCTCAGCACTGTGTCATGTACACAGTGTGGGTGATTTACAAGACATTTCTGGAATTAATATCACCTTGGTATCCAGCTCTGACCTCATTCCCACCTTCTCCTTATTTACTGAGAGCTTTAGAGTCACTGGATATTTTAATGGAAAAAGGCCTGGAGGTGGAAGGGAAAGGGGGCAGGGGCCACGACTATTGCTGGAAAAATCTTGAAGTTATGAATCTAATTAGCCTAGACTAGATTTACTTCAACTCATTAGTTATGTCTTTGGGCAGGAAATGTCTTTCCTCCTCATAGGGTTCATGTTAGGGTAAGTATTCTGTGTTGGTACAGGGGGAGGGATTCAGCAAATATTGTCTTTTCTTTCCTTCCTCTACACCGATGACATCAATGAAATTAAAAACTTCTACAAATTTCCCCTACCAATACAGCTGCCATGACTAGCTGTGGATTATTACCTTTGCGATACCCAAACCGTGTTCATACATATAGGCCAGATTGAACATGGCTTGTGCGCTGTGGTACTTGTCAGCTGCAATGCTGTAATGTGTGGCTGCTGTCTGATAGTCTTTCTTAGTCCCGTAGCCATAGTAATGGTAATCTCCAATTTTCACTCTAGCAAACGCATTGCCTGATAGAAACGTTAGAAAGAGAAGAAAAAAATCTGATGATTTGTGTATGGTTCCTAGTAACTCAGTGTATACTAGTGGTAGTATACATAGAAAAGAAAAAAACACTCAGAATCTTAGAACCAAGATTAGATATAATTTATAGAATATAAAATATAACACTCCTCACTAGCTGTTTTCATTGCAGGACAACTTCCATGGTATAGTACAAATGTTCATCTGCTAGGATGATTTTTTTTAAAGATAGATTTATTTATTTATTTATTTGTTTGTTTGTTTGCTTATTTATTTATTGAAAGAGAGAGAGGGTGTGTGCACAAGCTGCAGGTGGTGGGGCAGAGGGAGAGAGAGAATCTCTAGCATTCTCTCTGCTGAGTGTGGAACATGACACAGTGTGGGGTGGGTTGATCTCATGACCTTGAGATCATGACCTGAACAGAAACCAAGAGTTGGTCACTTAACCGACTGAGCCACCCAGGTGCCCCCAGGATGACTTTTTTAAAATGTAAAGTCAAATCATGTTATTTCCCCCCGACCCCCAAATGCTTCACTTTGCACTTAGAATAGTACCCAGACTCCCCACCTGACCTCTCAGTGGTACTTCATCTGCCTTCCACCTCCCTGACTAGCCTCATCACATGTCAATTTCTTGATATGCTCTAGCTTTCTAAATATTCCGTAATACTCCTTCAATGCACCAAAGTCATTCTTGCCCCAGGACCTCTGCATTAAGATTCTCCATGTCCCTCAGCCTGTCATGTTTGGACTTCTCTGATTCTTCATTTGCTGGTTTCTCATTATTAAGGTCTCACTGCAAATGTCACTTCCTTCCTAGAGGCCTTCTCTGACTACTTTGTCTAAAGTATCCCCTCATCCCCTACTCCAGTAGTTACCTATCTCACCTCCATGTTTTATTTCCTTCACAGCACAGGTTGCTGTTATCTTTTTTTTTTTTTAAAGATTTTATTTATTTATTCATGAGAGACACAGAGAGACAGAGAGGCAGAGACATAGGCAGAGGGAGAAGCAGGCTCCCTGTGGGGAGCCCAATGTGGGACTTGATCCCAGGACCCTGGGATCATGACCTGAGCCAAAGGCAGACGCTCAACCACTCAGCCACCTAGGTGCCCCTCGCTGTAATCTTATGTGTTTACTTTCTCTCTCTCATGAATTTATTTTCACTCTCTCTTATGAGGACAACAATTTTGAAGTTCTCGATCACTGATATTGCTCCAGACCTAGAATGGCATTTGCAAATATTTAAGGAATGAATGGACAGACATTTTTAGAAAATGCTTTCCTCAAGTGTTAAATAATTTAGAAATCCTACTTTCCAACAAATTTGTATATATCCAGGAGTAGAAAAAGTTCATGTAACTTTCTAAGATATGAGGCTTCAGTCTTTAGAAGGCCACTTAGGGATAACCTCTAAGGGTCTCTTTGAGGTCCATGTTTTCATTCACTAGGAAAATGTTAATTGAAAAGATGAGGAAATGCTGGGATGCCTGGGTGTCTCAGTGGTTGAGCATCTGCCTTTGGCTCAGGGTGTGATCCCAGTGTCCAGGGATTGAGTCCTGCATCAGGCTCCCCGCAAGGAGCCTGCTTCTCCCTCTGCTTATGTCTCTGCCTCTCTGTGTGTGTCTCTCATGAATAAATAAATAAAATCTTAAAAAGAAAAAAAAAAGAAAAAAAGAAAAGATGAGGAAGTGCTAATCTAGGACATCCATCTCAGGTGTGGCCAACTTCTATAGCATGGTCTAGAGTTACATGGAAAAGGAGGAAGCACCCCCGGTAGTATGGTCTGACGTATATATTAAGGGCTATAGGACTCCTTCCATCCAAAATTTCCCCCACATTTGGCCCACTGCAATACCTAAAATCCTTTGAAATCAATTCCTTTGGGTATTGAAGTTCTCTTAATCTTCTAGAATCCTCTATTAAAGTGTAACACCATGAGCCATCTTTAGCTCTGAGTAGAGGTATCATCATAAAATTCATAAGCAGCTAAAGACATTGGTTAAAACAGGATTTGCTTCCCAGATGCTTCAAAAGGTACAGGTAGTTGGGGGCAAGTCCTTCTAGAAATACCATGCAAGAGAGGCGTCTGCAGGGACCTGAAGAGGCAAAGTCCCTTAGAACCTTTTTCTTAAAAAAGATTTTTTAAATGTTTATTTATTCATGAGAGACATAGAGAGAGAGAGGCAGAGACACAGCAGAGGGAAAAGCAGGATCCCTGCAAGGAAACTGATGTGGGACTCGATCCAGGACCCCAGGATCATGCCCTGAGCTAAAGGCAGATGCTCAACCGCTGAGCCACCAACGCATCCCAAGTCCCTTAGAGCCGTAACGAGAAACCCACTCCATTTCTAATTTTGCTGGAAGTTGCTCTCCATTGACCTGAAGATTCTTTCTGGGCCATAACTACAAAAGGACAGGACTTCTGTGCATTTTCAAGCTTTAAAAGCAGTAAGCAGGGTCTCTGAAGTCCCTAAGAAGGAAGACAATTAACTAGTAGGTTTTCCAGAGGAGTCAGCTCCACCCTAATTGGGGAGCTGACTGGGAGCATGTGGTGACCCTGACAGGCTCTCAGGGGGTCACCTGACAGTGGGAGGGACTCCCCCCTGGAATTTCACAGTCATAGCATAGTGACTAAATCCTGAGGGGTCACCACTCTTCCTCACCAGTGATTAGAAACATTCATCATTACATTTTCCAACCTCAAGTGAGACATTCAGCAGCCCCATCTCCAGGGACACTCGTGCCTGACCTCTCTTGTGACACAGAATTATTTTTAGCGGTCTGAGATTTTTTTTTATATTGGTGAATTCTATTTAATATTAATGTCCTCTCGCATTCAATGTCTCTTTTCCTTGGTGCAATTTCCTGGCTTAGAATAAGCCTGTATTTGCTGCAATTGAGCTGATTTGCCATAGCTGAGAGATTGGTGTTGTTTCTCTATGCCAAACAGGGTCTTTACTGCATTTTGGGAAACACATACTTGTCTTCTTTAGGGAATTTCTCGCTAAAATTGCGTGGATGGCTTGCTGCTATGTTACCGGCTCAGCTGGATCTTCGAAGGCACCCCTGTGATTTTTTTCCCATCAGCTTCCTATTAGTGTCACTTGGGAATTATTTTTTATCTCATTTACTTCTTATAGAAAAGAGAAGAATCAACCTTACCACGAGACAATTTTAAGAAATGGAATCAGAAGCAAAATTGCTCTTTTAATGCGCAAGAGTTCCTCACATATCCAAATCCTGATAGTGAGAGCTTTGCTGCATTTGTTTGCTTTTAATAATGCCAGCTATCAATGCTTTCCCACAGGTGCAAGTGCACCTTCCCCATCAAATGTGAACTCTGTACACAGGGCAGGAGAAGCCCAGGGACATGGAGAGGATCTTGATATTTGACTCAGGGTTTTGTTCTGTTTTGTTTTCTGATGCTAACACGTTAATAGTGATAATAAAGATCTGAAGTTTGTAGTGATCATCTACATGGTATTGTAAGAGAGAAATCAAATGAGTCTTAGATCGTGAATAATTTTGCCTATACATTCATTGAGACATAGGTCAGTTTTCTGATAAGTTCAGGAAAAAGTCAGCAAATGAGTAACTGAGTAAAACTGTCATGTTTCAAACAACTGCTCTGGACATGGAGACAGAGCCATGGGAAATTCCTATGGTTTACCAAACTAAGGAACTTAAGGATAACAAAGAGAAGAAATTCCTGGAAATGACCCCTTGCCAAAGACTGGCTAAGATTGGTAGACTTGGAAATACCACCTAATTAATACCCTGAAGCTTTCTGCTTCTATGCCCAAGAACTCAGTTGGAGCAAATTAATGACTAATAGTGGACAGGGACCAGGCATGCGCTCATCTTTACCGAGGTTCTATACCTTGAATGGCAGCTCGATTCCATAGGAGAAGTGCCATTGGATACATCTTCTCCTTTTCAAGAATTTTAGCCTTTTCTAAAAAAAGGAGACATTTCATTAGGAAGGCTTAAAATACCCATGTAGTAAAGTCATTTATGCATATGTATGATTGGGGAATTGCAGAGAATTTTAACTTATCTTACTAGATTCCAAAATGAATGCTGAATTGCTTTGAGCTACTTCATACCCCATTTCTGCAAGTAGTGCATACTGAACAAGAGAAGAATCTATATCACCATCCTTATAGGCAAAGTATGCTGTCAGGAATTTCTCAGCCCAGTGGCCTAGTTCACAGACTCCTTTATAAAGCTGTACATGGAAGAAGAAATCAAGTAGACTAGTTAGCCAATATACTTCATCCCAGGTAAACGATAAGTGATAAATGAAGTTAATCACCAGCTTCTGCTGGTTGGTCAGGCAAGGATTTTAGATCTAAAGCATGGCTTTTAAAAATTATATAGGGTAAAGAGATAATACTTTCCATAGGCACAAAGATTACAAAGTGTATATTTTTTTGGTCTTGAGCTGAAACTTCCTGAGGATCATTTTAAATTTACGTAATAAACTCTCCCGACTTAGGGGCCATTTGGCAGGACAAGAACGAATGTATCAACTTCCTTTTTTTTTTTTTTTTTTTTTTTAAGGATCTTTTCGGGGCACTGCTACTCTGCAAGGGTGAGTTATAAGGGCCACAGCTGCTGTGGAAAGTAGAGAATGAAGGGAAGACAGTGCCTGAGGGTGTAGATGACATAACACGAGGGTGGTGTGCAGAGCAATGTGGGGACAGATGTCAACATAGCTGAATAGCCCTTATGTAACCAAAAGAGGTTAGCCATACATAATTCATGAGGAAGTTGGCAAAGGAGCAAATCTAAAGATAGATTATTAGCTGGCAGCTTTTGAAATGAGTTTCAGAGGGGCCAGATTGCAATATGGAGATATTTATATTGGTGCAGCGAAAGTGTTTAATAAATCAATGAAGGTCATTAAAGTCCTAAAAGCTTCCTTTTGAAAAGTACATCACTGGCTTGGGCTGAAAGAACTCACTTTCTCAGCTGTCATCCAAATCATCAAAAACCTAAGGACCTTCTTTTCTGGGAAGAAGTGGGCTACATTTTCTGGGATAAACCGAGCCATTCATTTGCCAAGTCACAACTCCCAACCCTACTTAGAAGGGCCAAACTGCCCTGGCCATTTGACTGAAGGTGGAGGCAGAGCTCCTTAATGAACTTCTGAAGTGAGCTCTGAACCTGATGAAAGCCAGATGCACGAGAGGAGGGATCATTCCCTTATTCCCTTTCCCAGCCTGAATTATGGTACAGCTTTTTTGCCCTGGCAAATGTTAGTGTTCACACTCTCAACGGGGAGAGGTGATATCTATAAAATCGAAGACACTAACAACTTAGGACAGTATCACCTCCTCTCTGTGATAAGTGAATAATTCTTTAAAAACCTCCTGTTACTTACCTCCACAGCAGTTCTGCATGATCTTAACACTCCTGTTCCTGTCGCGTACATCTCGGCCAGATAATAAATGGCAAGGGGCTGCCCACTCTGAGATGCCAAGTAAAAATATTTGAAGGCAAGTTTATAATCCTTCCATACTCCAGAGCCAGCTGAAAATTAAAATTATTTTGAGCCACCCCTTGGTTCATTTTATTTTTTACGTTATACTCTATGGGTATAATGGTCACAGTGATGCCTATTTTATTTTTAAAATTCTTTTTATTTTTAAAGATTTTATTTATTTATACATGAGAGACACACACACACAGAGGCACAGGCATAGGCAGAGGGAGAAACAGGCTTCCTGCAGTGAGCCCGATGGGGGACTCGATGGGGGACTCCAGGATTACCTCCCAGCCGAAGGCAGATGTTCAACCACTGAGCCACCCAGGTGTCCCACCTACTACTTTAAATAGGATGAGAAAAGCCAACCAGAAGTCAAGCCGTTATATAGATCCACTATTTAGAGGGGAAAAAAAGTGAAGTTTGATTGTAAGTAAGAACATGGAAATTTATGTTCTTGACCCATTCAGAAACCTGAAGAAGACAGACTCTATAGTCTCATGAAAGTATCTCCTCAATACGGCATACTTAAGGTTAATGAAAACGCGACCAAGAGGTGGTCTCTGAGGACCAGGGACAATACCAGGATGTGGCTCACCATCCTTGTCCTTCCACAGCGGGAGACCAGTGAAGCTCCTCCCAGCCATAATTACAGAGTTTGGAACAGGCAAATCCTAGCTCCAGGAGGCCCCACTCAAGATTCGACTCATGTTTGGAGCAAGGAGAGGCATTTGGGGCTAGGGTGGAAAATCAGCACACTCGCAGCAGCTGGGATTCTTTTCCTGGCTCTCTTGTTACTCCTTTGTGAGCTGGGCAACTTTAGGTCCTTCATTTATAAAAAGAGAGGCTTTCAGTAGATGGTCCTTAAATTGTCTTCCAGCTCTCAACATTTCATAGCCTTTAGAAGCAGTGCTGCTAAGGCTCTGGAGGCAAATCATTTGGGTTTGAATGCCAGCTCCACTAACTGTGTGATCTTGGGCAAGCTGCTGGATTTCAATATGGCTCAGTTAGCTCATCTATAAACTGTAGGATACTCCCTAGACATATTGAGAGGTCTAAATGAGTAATTACACAAAGACTTAATAAACATTAGCCATTACTATTACCCATATTCTAGAAGCTTGAGGAATCTGATAGATCCTGGGCCTGGGACTTGTAATGAACTAGAAGAACAAGGCCATCTTTGGCAACCACCCAAGACAGTACAAAACAGGCTGTCCCCCTGGGCTACTGTGAAAAATGCCAGCTGATGATGCAATCTGCTGCTGCCCTAGCTCTACCTCTGAAAGGAAGGACTTAGTGGGGACTCAGATATGTTCAGATCTCTTGGTACTCATCTTGGGCACTCCCGCTCTCTCAATCCCCACAGAGTATGACAAACTTTCATGGCTTTCTGAGACCTATCTTTGCTCTCAGACGGCAACTTTGTACCTCCTAGTGCATACCAAAATTCTTATGTTGTCTTTTCTCTCTTGTCTCTCACTCACTGCAGATTTACATCTACACCATTCTTTCCTCCATCTCCCCAGTCTCTGAGAATGAGAAATCCCTGCTCTTTAACAAGACTAAGGAGGCCTCCACCTACCTGGGTGCAATCAGATCCTAATGCCACCCAACCTTTTCCACAACCTTTTCATCAACTATCTCATCACTCCCAAGACACATTAACCATCTCCATTGGCTGGCTCTTTTTTTTGCCAAATATTATACCCAGGTCTCTATCATCTTGAAAAGAACTCCCTATTGGTTCTTGGTCCTTGATCTCTTCATGCCACTGTTCCATCTCCCTTCTTCCATTTAAAGGCACACAATTTCCAACAATAGAATTTATAAGAATTTACTCGTCTACTTTCTCACCTTCTAGTCATACCTCAATCCATTGTATCTGGCTTCTACTCCAACCAGTCTAATGACCACATAAACTTCTCTATATTGACAAGTCCCATGGATTCTCACCCCTTTCTTATTTTTTTGTTTTTTGTTTTAAAGTTTTATTTATTTATTTGACAGAGAGCACAAGCAGGGGGAAAGGCAGAGGTAGAACGAGAAGCAGGCCCCCCACTGAGCAGGGAGCCAGATGCAGGGCTCAATTTCAGGACCCTGGGATCATGACCTGAGCCAGGGGCAGCTGCTTAGTAACCAAATGAACCACCAGATGTCCCTGTTTTGTTTTTGTTTTGAAGAAGCAAGCTTCACATTGCACTTACTGTTCCTTGACAGTTCTCTCCTGTGCTTCCTTAAGATCACTTTTCCCACCTATTTCTCTGACCATGCCTTTTCAGTCTTTTCGTGACTACTCTTTCTCTGCCCATCTTTTCAATACAGCACTGAGAACTACCAGATTTCTGACCATGGTCCACCATTCCTTTCATGCTCTCTCTCTTTTCTTTTTGCAGTCTCAGCTACTTTTGACTAACTCCTGTATGTTGATGCCTCTCAAACCTTTCTTTTCAAGTCTGAACTTTCTTGTGAGTTTCATACCTGCTTTTGGGTATGCCCATTGGATATCACAAGGCACCTCAAACTCGACCTTTTCAAATGTGACCTTCCTGACTGTACCTCTTTGCCTCCTCCCTCAACTGGAGTTCTTTCCTTAAGTCTTCAAATTCCTCCTCAGATTGCTGCCTCAATATTCTATCTAAACAATCACTCCAACAATTTAACTTTTGTTAAGAAAGGAGTAGACTTAATAATGCATTTGTCATTCTTGGTACAACAGCCATATTTGCAGCACTTACAGTAGTACATGAAGCCTAACTGAAATTGTGCGTTGGGCCATCCTTTCTCTGCAGCTTTCTGAAAGTATTTAAGTGCCTCAGCATAATTCTGCAAGATAATTACACTCTATTACTCAAAGGTGTATGTATAACTCCATGGTAACAATTGCCTTCCACTTAAAAAAGAAAAGAGTATAGATAATGCCTTATGTGACTTAGGCTAATTAAAATAGTATCAGAAGTATTATACATTTTATTTCACTATTATATTAGATTCTATTAGGAAATAATTCTCTCATTTTCACTGTAAATTATGTCTTTTCTTACACTGACAGTAGGTTTTGTTAGATAATGGGGGAAGGTCACTTAAAAGGTTACACTAAGAGGTTAAGAGGTTACACTTAGAAGATAAATTTATCAGAGAAAATCCTCAGGGGTTATATGATTTCTAAGGTTACTTAGCATCTATCATTCTAAGATATAATTAGGGTTGTTATTCTTGTCACAAATTTATTCTATGTCTCTTTAGCAAATATTCCACTGGATTAATTTATTTTCTATAATCAAGTATAATAGTCTGGCAAACCAGGTATTAGAGACTAATTCCTTTAAATTAGTCAACGATCATGAATTTTACCCTATAAATTGCTAGAATATGTTGAAAAGATAATGAAATTATTTAACTTACCACAGGAACTCCTTTCCCATAAAAATAAAGAAGACCGAGCCCATGAAGACCAATTGCATTGCCCTGGAACAGTTTTAAAAGTACAAAAGAAAAAAAAAAAGTACAGATAAAGTCCCAAAAGAATTCATGATAAGGAAAATTATGATAAAATCATTCTATATATTTAAAATGCACCCAATAAGGGATTAATCAAGGCAGGTTAATCAGGCACAGTTGGTAAATTATTCTGTTTCTGTCTAGTTTTCCCTTTCATACATTCATAACCCCTTTGACTAGAAAAGAGGGAAAGAAAAGTCAAATCCTTTCTCCATTCTTTCATTCAGCATTTATTTATTTAGTGCTTGCTTTGTGTGTAACTCAATAGGTGTTGGACTGAGGTAGGAGGTGAAAGTTCAAAGATGAATGAACAATGATCCCTGCCTCAGGCTAGGTATCACCTCTTAATATAGCCACATCAAATGTGGTTAAGTAGAATTAGATCAGGAATGTTGTGGACACCTAGAAGAGGAACACTCAACTGCCTGGATCAGGCTAGGGACTGAGGGGATTGAGTTGTCAAATGATGACCTTTGAGCTTGGTCTTGAAGGATGTGTAGAATTCTCCAGAAGGGATAAGTCTATCCAGAATGTCTTACCTGCTTTGGTCAAAGGAGGTTGACATTAGTAGCCAAAAAGCATTTTAGAGATTCTGCAAATGTCAATCTAGCCTTTATGGATGGTAAAGCATTGTTGGAATATGTTTCTGTACTCAAATTTGACTGCTTATAACATCATCAGTGTCTTCTTTTCCACTTGATGCTAAATTAATTACCATTTATTTTTCTGATTAGTATTCTAAAGAGTCTAGGGAAGGGAGTTTTTAGCACATTTTGGAATTTAGCACATGTTCAAATTTACTGATATTTAGCATATCAATCGTGGATAAAGAGTGAACCTTAAAAGTGACTTCCCCAACCAAAAACCTCACTTTTCTTTTTGTCTCCCATCATGCATTTCACCCTTTAGTGACTAAGTAAGGAGGCACATTTGGCCACTTAACTGTCATTCAGCAGACCTGTAGGTTTGTTTTACAGGTTTATAGTATTTCCTCAGGAACTCAAGTTTTGATAGAAAACTCTCCAGATTTCTTAGTACTACTTAAATGTAGTTATTGTGAATGCAGCCAGAGTACCCTTCAGTGATACAAGAATAGCACATAACTAAAGGAGGCATAATTGAAAAATAATTTCAAAACTCCAAAGTTTGAGCTTGTGCATATCAAAGAACCAGTTATTTTAAGAACTGTATTTAAAACAGATTGTATACAACTGCTCTCTTCTTCCTGATTGTACCCTGATTTTATCTACCTGTGGTCCTAGGACTCTTGGGATGGTCTGCTCTGGGGGTAGTAAGGCCTAGTGTGATGGATGTACTAAAGTCTGGTGAGTCTGTCTTCTAACTATCCTCACTCAGACATTGAGAAAAAGGGAAGGGTAAGAAAATGAAAAGAGAGAAAGAGGAAGGGAGAAAAGAGGGTAAAGTTTCTAGCTTTTGACTCACCAACTATTTAAGGACCAGAGGACTTATTCATAACTTTCACATCAGGCGTAGCCAGCTCGGATTTACCTTCAGGGGACATTCAGGTAATGTAAGAAGTACATTAACCCTGGTAATTAGAGTAAAAGAGACTGACAAATGAGCAAGTTCCTGCCCCATCTAAAGGCAGCAGCAGCACCTCCACTCCTCTCTGTTCCAGGCAACTTATCACATGGAATGGTCGGCTCTTCCCATTTTCCAAGAAAAGCTGGATGTCTAGACTTTTATATGACATTTTCTAATTTTTATTACTGCAGTATAGTTGATACAGGATGTTACATTAATTTCAGGTATATAGGATAGTGATTTGACAACTCTCTATACATTATGCTATGTTCACCACAAGTGTAGCTACCATCTGTCACCATGTGAAACTTCCTAATTTTTGAAACACTTTCTGCGCCAAACAAAACATAGATATAGGCAATCTCTCCACATATAACTTCCATGTTAGGGCTTAGTGCTCTTGCTTAGGTTAATTGACATGGACCTAGAGAGCAGATGGTCATTTATTTAACACATATTAATGAACCTTTACTATGTACTAAGGCCACTTATCCTCCTCTAGTTGAGGAGACATGATCTTCAGATAGTAGGAGAGAAGGCACAATGTAGAAGCAGTACAGTTGCAGCATTACAGAGGGTGAATGTAAGGCAAGTGCATAAGAGGGGAAAATGATATGAACCAAGGTGGGTAGAGGTTGCTTTGTGGAAGGAGAGAGGATTGACCTCTCCTCTGGAGATGACTAGGATTCAGAATGAGGGGTTGGGGGAAGGTAGGCAAAATGACAAAAGTGTAGAGATAAAGATGGGCCTGATACGTTCAGGAGTGTGAAAGAGAAAACCAGAATATGGTCCAATATGGACCCAACAGGATAACTGCTCATGTTTCTGAGTAAATAAGATAAAAGAAGTCAAAAAGGCTGTAGATTTGCATACTGGTACTGATCTAACTTAAAAACACATTTAAAAAGATATGTGTACATACCTATATCTGTATGTGTGTATATATATACATACATATACATACAAATATATATATATATATATATATTTGTTTTAAGTAGTAAAAGAAGAGAATGGATATGCAGAGTGGAAGACAGAAACTCTTTACTTTGGTAGTGACCCCAAGTGAAAAATCTAATAAACAATCCAGGTGGTGATAAAGGGATATATGGTCATGTCCACCTGATGCCATTCAGAATAATTACCCTAAATATAATTTCAGATTTTCTCTGTAAAGGAAGGTTGCTTAGGTTTAGAACACAAGTAGCTCAGATCCCTGCTGGTTACACACCCTGAATAGCTTGGGAGCTGGGTTAATTTACACACCCAATTTTTGGCATTATTCCTTTGGGCTGACAAATCAGCGTTACTTGCCAGACCTTCCTCTATTACATTACCCCACCTCTTTTTCAATCTGCTTTCCCTTGTCATTCCTAACCTAATGGTACTCCAGATAACTATCCTGCTGAGCAAAAATTTCATATAAATTACAAGGGAGAGGAGTGGAGTACCAGCCTTCTTAGTAATTTACACCACAATAGCAGCAGCTCGGAGGTGCTAGTCATTTATAAATAGGCTCCTAAAGCAGCGTGTGGGCTTTTAAAAACTGAGAGCAGTTGAAAATATTCCCCAATTTGAGCAAATCTTTACTCTCAGTGTTGCAGTATAAGGGTTGTAAGACAACACATGCTTCCTACTTTGCAGGGTTAGAAAGTTTACCAGAGCCATTCCCCAACATTAGGCTGATGGGTGTTGCAGGCTGATGTTCTTAATGCACTAATGGGATTCAGAGAGGTCTACTGAGTTTCATCAGACAGAGCCCAGGAGTCAAGGTAAAAATTTTAATGGCAGGGGAGATATTATTCCATTTTTATATCCTCTCACAGATCCAATCAATTCTGCCTTGAATATGCTTTGAAGTTCATACCACCTAACTGGCCTCAGACTGCAAAAGATAATAGCCTAATAGCCAACACACTGTGTCTACTGTAAGCCAGGCACTGCTTTAAGTACTTCGGAATACGAGGCACATAAATATTAACACATTAAATCCTGGCAACAACTATATATGGCAAACCTATATTCCCATTTTACAGGTGGGGATATTGCGGCACAGACAGGTTAAGTGTGTCACAGGGTCACACTGGCAGAATGCTGCAGGGCTGATGTTTAAACCATGGTTTCTGCCTGCAGAGCCATGCTCAATCGTCTTGTCCTAGTCCCCTGGCTGATGATCTTCCTCCTGGGTCAGGGGAGTTTCTGGCCTTTGGGTGAGATTGAACTGGGAAAAACTGAGCATTGCTTATTTGTCTTTGTCGTGAGCTTAGCACAGACATTGAATTTTCCTTTCCGCAGTCATCATGTCTTTTACTTCCTGTTTCCCGAGCTAGGAGCTAGATGGCCTCACCTACTGCATGGGGGAAGGAAAGCTGAGCTTTTGTCTGGCCTCCTGCTAGAGCAGCATATGTCACTGCCACTTTTCATTTATCGAGAAGACAAGATATGTCTCCCTCTATCCCAACACCATATTTTATGGCAATGATATTCCTCTTCTCCAGGATGCAAAACTCCCAGGCTCACTTGCTGGGTACGGGGCTTTGGAACTCTTTGGCATCAGTCTGCATGTAATAAAAGCCAAATGTTTTTCTGTGCTTACAGAAATGGGCTGAAGACGTACCTTATTGGCTGCCATGGAAAAGTATTTGAAGGCAGTAGCATTATTTTGTGGTGCTGCAGCATTCCCCTCTAAATACATCTGCAAAACCAAACAAAAAGGGAATGTAAAAAACTAGGGATTTGCAGGTGATTAAAATATGTTTTAGAACTACAAAGAAGTGATGATTGCACAACATTGTGAATGTAGTACATGCCACCAAATCACATGCTTTAAAATGATTAATTTTATAGTATCACCTCAATTTTAATAAAAGGAAAACCAAGGAAATAATCTACTTACATACATTCTGGAGTAACCTTGCCTGAGGGCAAAGAAATGGACTCTGTCTCTGTTTTCTCACGTTGCCTTTCATCTAAAGTCGTATTTGGCACTTCAGGAAGAGGAGCATTTGTCCCCATGGTGACTAATGCAAATAGGCTACAGGGAGCCAAGGACAGCACTTGGGGGAGTGAGTGGTCTTTGAAGGAGAGAAAAAAAATGTGCCTCTCTAGAGGAACAGTCCACAAAAGTTACTCAGCCGCCAAGGGTCATCCCTTGATAGGGGGGCCAAGGATGGGCTTTGGTCCCCTTGGAGCTGGTTCTCATTCCCAGGGTGTAGGATTGAGGCACCTCATTGGGTTATACCAGTTAGATGTTCAACTAGCCCAGATCTCTTGTTACGGGCCAGAATAGGGAGTCGTGGTGGAGGTAGGGGCCTCTGAACTACACGCAGTCCAGGAGCCTTGGGCCAGGTACACTTTCAAGGCTGCTTTTGGTGCCCAGATAAATGCTGTTGTTGTATGGGCCTTTGTCTCAAACCATCACCTCAAGAATGCTGTCCTCAGTCTGTAGTGGAATGTTGTGGTTGGCTGCTTCCATGAAAGACATCTGTCATGACATACTGGGTTCAATTAGCTGGTACCATTATTTTCTTAAGATTTTTAAGAAATGAAAAAAAAATTATCAAGATGAAGCGCATACCTTTCCTATAAATGCCATGGCATTTGCACTCCCAGCCTTTGCTGCCTTTAAGAAGTAGTATAATGCTTTCTGGAGAGAAAAGAACAGTATTATTGACATTCACACATGTATCCTACAAAATAGTTTTTCAAACCAAACTTTATTTCATTTAACATGCATTCAAAAAATATCTATAAGGCACCCACACTGCTTAGGGCACTATTTCAAATGCTATTTCATCCATAAACTTGAAGAATGGGAGCCATACATGGTTCACATGAATGATTTTTAAATGTGAAGACTCATTTCTTACATGTGGAAAGGGATGATGGGATGTGGCTTTGTGGAGGACAGATGAATCCCAGCATTGGAACTACATTATTGGAGTTCATTACTTTGAAAAAGTATGCTTCGATGTCAACGCTATGTACTTACTTTAAAAGACAGTTTGTACAATTTGGTAGAATTGGATATGTAGCTTCCTAATGTTTATAAGGCAGAGTGAGTAAAACAGGACACATCTGGCTGTCTGCTGAGACCGGGTCTTTTCATGGAGGTAAACTTCAGGCCAATTCTTTCTAAATCAAAATGAAGGCGGCCAGTCAAGCCTCTGATTCTTTTTAGGTCATCACATAATTGAAATGTTCAGTCTAGAACACATAAGGGCTGACCTGGCCCTTGTTGCCCCATTCCCTAGGCCTCATCTTGACCTCCCAGAAGTTCTCCTCAGAAACTACACAAAGCATTAAAAGAAATCTGCCTCAGGAATGAGAAATGAAGATGCTTTCCCAAGTGTCTTTTTAGAATATAACTCTTCTGCTCTTTAAAAAGCCTTGACTAGGTGGATGTACAAGGATCTGCTCCTTCATAAAGACAAGAGAAGATTTAAGGAAGAAATGTGAGTAGTTCTTTTACATGCACATTTGCTCCAGAAGTATTGCCATTTTATTTGGGAGCCACCTCTTGTCACTAAAGTCAGTCTGCCTTGTGAACGTAACTAAATACAAATGGCACCAATGTTGAACCTCACACACTATATACCCATTCATCTATCCACCTCTTCTATTCTTCTTTTAATCTTTCAGCAACTTGAAAAGTGCCATATATATGATAATATGTTAAGTATTATAAGTGGTTCATAGATGAATAAAAAACACCATCCCTACATTTGCTCTCTACCAGTACTGCCGAGAAGAAAGGCATATAAGCAAATGTGTCATAGATGGGAAAAAAGGAACACTGGAAATAATTAGAGAGGTATGGAATAACAGAATGGTACATATGTGTTTTACAAGCTTTGTCTTTTCTAATCTTCACACCAGCACTGTAAGGAAGGTCCTATTAATATCTGAGCCTGCACTGTGGTACTACAGCAAAGTCAAGCAGCTGGTACTAGAGTCCCACAAGGAGCCTGATTTCAATTTCCATGCACTTAGTATTCTGCCTTCATGAAAGGTGTCAAGAAAGAGGACTCAAATGACAAAGGTCTCACAAAAGATGGAGAGGATTCTCCAGGGCAACAGGGCATCATAGTCTGGAGGAATAACATGAGCAAGGAACAGAGATAGAAATGCCTAAGGTATGTCTAGGAAATAGTCATTGCTGAAGTAGAATATCCAAAAGCTAAGATTTACAAAAATATGATGGGGCCATATTATAACAGTCCCGAATACTAGGTCAAGACTTCTTTTTTATTTGGTAGAAAATTGAAGCCATTGGAAATTTATGAGCATAAGGGAATCTTGAAACAACAAATGCTGTCCAAATGTCTGGAATAACCTGTCAATTGGATAGGAGGAAATTGTAGCAATGTATGATTTATCAATCATCTCTCAGTAAACAAATCAAATGTATGATCAAATGCATGATTTACCAATCACATTTATCAGACCCCATTAATATAGAAAATGAAGGTATTTCTTATGAATGCCTCTACTGAGCCAAGACCCAAATATACCTGTAGGTAACTCTCATGGCATGCATCCATTGATTTACATGTCTATTTAACTTTCTGTCTCCTCTAGTGTTGAAACTCCTGTACATAGCAAAGTGTCTACTGTATATCAGGGACGTAGGAAATATTTCTGGAATAAATGCATGAGCGAGTGAATGAAAGGATAAGTTTATAAATCTCTAAAACAGGGGAGCTAGATTTTAAGATTTATAGTCCCTTATAGCTCTCATACTGTGACTCTGTGAAATAATTTTCCAAGTTCAGTTGCAGAATTTGGCTCTCAAAATATTTGGCAATGGAGAATTCAGGGAAAAAGTTACTCTGAGAAACTATATTTGAATTGTTAAAAGAGAATAAGCAAATAAGAATCAGAAGAAAATAAAAATCCTGGAGTTTTCCCCATCTTTAAATATAATGATCCCATAAAGACCAGAGGAATTGAAGCTTTCTCTAATTTCCCCTTCTACACCCTTCTACTCTCATGGCTTATTCAGCATTTCAGTTCTCTTTTACTTGTCTTTAAATTAACCTACCTTTAGTGCTATTGCTTTAATTGTATAAACATTTACTAAACACTATGTGAAAGTATCATGCAAGCTACTTTGATGAGTCTTTGCTCTCAAAGAGTTAATTATCCATCCATCTATCCATCCGTCCATCCATCCATCCATCCATCCATCCATCCATCCATCCGCTGTGGTCTGTATATTTGCATCCCTTCAAAATTCATATGTTGAAAACCTAATACCCAAGGTGATGGTATTAGGAAGTAGGGCCTTTAGAAGGTGACTGGCACAGAGCTTTCATGGATGGGCTTAGTGCCTTTATAAACAAGGCCCCAGAGAGCTAGCTCACTCTTATTTACATAAGAGTGATACAATGAGAGGTCCATAAACTAGAAGAGGGCCCTATTCAACCATGCTGGCACCTTGATCTCAAACTTCTAGCTTCTGGAAATGTGAGAAATAGATTTTGGTTATTTATAAGCCACCCAGACTATAGTATTTTTGTTATAGCCCCTGAAACAGACTAAAGCACCATCCATCCTTCCTTCAAATATTTACTGAGCACCTACAATTATATTTTACTGATTCTAAGATGTCCCCCCCCCTCACACTTTAATCAGGACACTTTTTACTACCAATGGCATCATGTGATTTATATTGGCAGTGTTTTCTTCTTTCTCAATAGAACATAAAATAAAGTACCTTATAATTGATGGTATCTTAGATAGGATGAATATAGTATGTCCCATACATTATGCTAAGTGAAATTTTATTATTTAAATACATATCTTCTTAAAACAATGAGTGTGATTTTTCATTGGTTCAAGAAAATCTCTAGTTTAAGCAGTTTGTAGCATTTCCCCTAGAATGAAATGCCAAGAAAATGTATTATTTTTTTAAAAAATTGTGAATACTTCTTTTGTCTCAAAATCTGTAAATCATCCTTTTCAGGATTTCAGATTCTTGTCTTTTTAATGTGGCAAGGTAGACAAAGCAATTGCCTTTACATATCTGATATTATGCTTCTGCTAGGTTTAATTATACCATATCCACTTTAATAATATGCAGCCAAATACCCAGCTTTCCTAATTCAATTCATTCTGAGCCTGTATAAATTTAGGAATGCAAATTACATTAAAAGGTATGTGTAGAAATTCAAGATAATGTAATCAAGAATCGCATATACAATATTTTTCAGTAATTAGGAATTTGGTAGTAGGAGAGAGAGAGGTGAAAATATTGCTTATAGTGACAACTCATGAGAGAGATTAATTTAATCAAATAATGAGGAGGGGGAAAAAAAGGCAAACTAATTATTTTCTGGTATTTTAATATTTAATTTGGTGGGCAGTAAATTGGGCATTACTTACAATTATAGAGAACCTTACACTAATAATTTTCTTTGATGGACTGAAGCATTAGCATACTGACTCAAGTGGTGGTTTTCAGGCTGAGGGCCTGAAATATAACATATAATGCCTATATGCATTATATGCATTATAACATATAATGCTTAGGATGCTATCATTCATTCATTTATTCATTCATTCCTTCATTCAATAAATACTGAGCCCTAATATGTACCTAGTACTATTGGAGTATAGGATACATAGTAATGCGCAAGACAGACAAGACTTTACATTCCATTGTGGGGAGACAAATAATAAACAAGTCAAGATGAATATATGGGCTAGAGGAAAATAAACACTATAATGGGATGAATGGTGGAAGAACAGACTTGATCAAGAAAATTCTCTCTAAGGAGGTAAGACTCAGAAAGATAAGAGGCTAGCCATGGGAATAGTTGTAGTAACATTCTTTCAGAAATTAGGTTTATCCTTTTTAACTTCTCTCACTACTTTGCATCTCCCATGCCACTCCAAGTTGAGCCTGGTGCAGCTAAGCTGTGGTAAACTCCAAAAATGACCACAACATTTTGCAGTTGTACCTATTAGAAGAAGTCCTTTTTTTCCTGTCTCTTCCATGTTGGCTGGCCTTGTAATTTGCTTTGGCCAAAAGAACATGGTGGAAGTGATTTGTGAGTTCCAACCCCAGGCTTTAAGAGACTTTTGTGCTTGTGTTCTTTCACCATGTGAAAAGTTTAAGCCCAGTAGCCTGGAGGAAAGGAGCTTGTGGAGAGACCCAGTCATCCTAGGTGTCACAGATGAGGTCATCATAAACCAGGCAGCCCTGGTCAGTATTCTACAGATGCATGAGCAACCCTTGTCAAGATTGGTTGAGCCTGTCTAACACCAGAAGAATTACTCAGCTGAGCCCAGCCAAAACTGCTGACCACCCAAAATCAGGAATTTAATAAGTGGTTGTTGTTTTAAACCATCTAAGTTGAGGAGTGGTTTATCATGTAGCCTAAACTAACTGATACATAAGCCAACCAGTCTTGAGGTTTGAAACCTTGACTGGAGCCCTCCATGTAGGTTGGGTTTATTAGGTTGAGAAAACCTAATGGACAAGCCTATGCTTGCCGCCAGAATGTGCCTGAACCATGCTGATGTTTCTGGAATTGAACCAGACTTTTGGATGGGAAGTATGGGGCCCAACCATACCATTTGAAAGTTTGAACTAAAGAAACCTGACAAATCATATCATTCCTTCTTTTTGCTTTATAAATGAGGAAACTAGATTTTAGAGGTTGTATACCACCGCCACCCCCAGGTAAAGAAGAAATATGGTTTAATGGGAAGAGCACAGGCTTTGAATGCTGAAGCCCAGATTTCAAATTCTGATTCTTTTTTTTTTTTTTTTTTTTTTTAAAGATTTTACTGGGATCCCTGGGTGGCGCAGCGGTTTGGCGCCTGCCTTTCGCCCAGGGCACGATCCTGGAGACCCGGGATCGAATCCCACGTTGGGCTCCCGGTGCATGGAGCCGGCTTCTCCCTCTGCCTATGTCTCTGCCTCTCTCTCTCTCTATGTGACTATCATAAATAAATAAAAATTAAAAAAAAGATTTTACTTATTTATTCATGAGAGATGCAGAAAGAGAGAGGCAGAGACACAGGCAGAGGGAGAAGCAAGCTCCATGCAGGGAGCCTGATGTGGGACTTGATCCCTCAACTCCAGGATCAGGCCCTGGGCGGAAGGCAGGCTCTAAACAGCTGAGCCACCCAGGGATCCCTCAAGTTCTGATTCTTAACATTATTACCCAGCTGTGATACTTGAAACAATTTACTTTACACTTCTAGTCTCAGCTCCTCATCTGTAAAATAGAGATAATAAAACCTCTGTTAGGGCAGCCCCGGTGGCGCAGCGGTTTGGCGCCGCCTGCAGCCCAGGACATGATCCTGGAGACCCGAGATGGAGTCCCACGTCAGGCTCCCTGCATGGAGCCTGCTTCTCCCTCTGCCTGTGTCTCTGCCTCTCTCTCTCTCTGTGTGTCGCTCATGAATAAATAAATAAAATCTTAAACAAACAAACAAACAAACAAAAACCTCTGTTAATGAACCCATAGAAGAGGCCGACTGGGCTCCTTGGTGTTATCCAAGTGCCTGGTTATTGCCACTACAGTACCAGAATCCTTCATTGCCAGCCCTGGGATTATACTTCATCCTCATATAGAGGCATTCATCCTCATATCTGGTATTCACAGTGGCTGGAGCTGCCCAGAAGTATTTAGCTTTGTAGGGTTTTTATGTACCCTGTAAAGATTGATGGGTATTCAAACCTACAGCTGAGGTTTGCGTAGCTTCACACTCAACAGAATTTCACATTTATGGAAAATGGGTAATTCTTCCCAGTTTATGCATCTGTTATTTAACCTGAAAACTCACTGCAGGCTGAAATCTGACACTGGAGTCATATTGTGTATCTAGAACTTCCCACCTAAGAAGCTAGAACCTTGGTTATAATGAGGATTAATAAAATCTGAAGATCTTCAATTGAGCTGTCTTAAGATGCCCGTGCTTATTTCAATTGCTATGTATTTTATCACATTTTATGAAATTAACTTTGACATTTGGCCAACGTATACTGTACCTCATATAAAACATAAGTTATACTCATAAAAACAATATAAAGTGAAATGAATAGTAACAACAGATTACTCTTTTATATAACCACCTTAATAAAGTAGATATTTCTATTGTTTAACCATTGGGACTATGTTGGAATAGGGTCTGTTTTCCGTGGAGACAGTGAGCACAAGGCTTTTATAAAATGACAAGGGCTGCAAAACCATCTTTTAAAAAGAATGCCAGGTACTTCCTCAGATCTGAGGGTATCTATGGCCTTGAAACCACAGTTAGAATCTAGATGTGGCTCTGGTACCCTGGCTCTGGTATCTTATTGAGATCTTGTGTAGATCAAGTTTATTTGCTTTTTCTTCCACGATAAATTTGAGTTGTTAATTAATCTTCTAACCTCATTGAGATAAAGTAAGGTTAAGCAACATGATTGAAAGGAGCTTTGCAAATTTATAAAGATGTTTAATAATATTTCTAATTATATTGTAAGTGGCTTGAGGCTGGTACTCAGACCCCTTACCAAGAAACTCCCAGGTGGACTCTCCACAGATGACTTTTGGGGAATGGGTGTGTCCAGTGCTGGCAGGTGAAGGTATCTACTTCACCTAACCCCAGTTACAGTGAGAAGAGGTGGGAGCATGGAAACTCTCTGGCCCCAAATGCTCTTTCAGAAGCCTCTATTCCTTAGTACTTAGAGGTAGGTAGGAATGCTTCCTCTGGTGAATTTTGTTCTTCCTCAAAAGCTAATAAGCGGATCTGACCAAGGAAGTAGCAATGGGCTCTCCCCAGCAACTTTTCCATGCCACCCTCCTTCCTTTTTCCCTCACCACTCTCCTCCCATCCCACATGACAGTCTTGAGATTGACTTACATAGTAATCCTGATCCAGACCTTTCCTTCCAATTAGATGCAATTGTCCAAGAGATACCTAGGAATGACAATTTTTGAAAATTATTTTAGCAATAGCATTAATTTAAATGAAAACAAGCCAATTATATCTTACCTGAAAAATAAATAAATAAAAAGGGTGAAGAAAATGTTTAGTTGGTGATTTTATTTTAGTATACTATTTCAGTTTGATGCAATTGGTATGCCTAAAAATGAAGCAGAAAAAAACATTCCAGGCCATATCTTTTATTGGGTAGGTGACTGATGCTGGGCATCTGGCTTCCTCAGTGGCAGGAAGCTGGTCTGCTGGTATATAGCAACGTCTGGAAACATAAACCTAGCAGCCTTTACTCTTGGCTATCAAAGGTCACACAAATGCTGTCCCCTTCCCATTCTCAAAGACATAACACTTCTGAATGCTGGTAAGAGTTCATTCATACTAAATTCAACACTGCATCCAGTGTTTTTTCTATACTTAAAATCTAGGTTTTTTTTTTTTTTTTAAGTAAAATTTTTAGAAGTAAATGTAAAGGAAAAATTTGCCATTACTATGACAACTGGCTTTCACATAGGCTATTGAAACTGCAAGTAGCAGGGAACAAGAAAAGAAGATGGGGTGTTTCTAACTTCTCAGGATGGAGCATTGTTAGCTCTTTTAGAACTCAGTAAACCAAACCCCTTGTAATTTACATGTTCTAAAAATCCAGATCTGTCTGTATACATTACTTGTATCTGAACATCTCCTCTTTCTGCCAAAAATTTGTAGTATTGATATATGTCCCAATCCAAAATCTCACTGTTAGAACTCAGATTTTCAGGTCTCTCAGTTAGTCTCACTTTTTCCACAGGAATACCTTCACTTTTTTCCAATTTGTCAGCAACTGTGAACAGAAACAAACTGGAGAATAGCTAGAATACATAAACTTGCAAGAGATAATAGTCAATTTAGAGAAAACACTGTTAGGCCTATTCTTAAATTCTTAGAGATCTGGTCTACTAACAGAAAAGGAGATCTACCCTTAGGAGATATAAATGTACTGATTTTTATTTATATCGTTCTGAGAAAAGTACAAGAAACCTCATTATTTTTTGCCGTCCTTACAAAAATTGTATCAACATATATCAGATGCTACTGAAGAGCTTGGCCAAGCAGGCTCAAGAAAAGAAGACAGATGTTAGGAGCAAGCAAAAGGACCCCTTTTACCACTGGCTTTTTCCAAGATTGAAACTACAAATAGGAATAATAACTGCTCCTAAATTACTTCCTATGAATAGTCTGAAAATAAATATAAAGATAAATTGTTTGAATAAATCTAACAGAGTTTATATGTAGTAATTCCAATTTCATTAAGCATATGAAATGATCTTGTTATATATATAGCATCTAACAGTAAGAAACAGTTATTTTCCTCTTTTCTTTCTCAGATCCTAATAATGCCAAAGATGTGTATTTAGATATTATTCTGATTACAGAAATTAACCATATGAACCTTACCCTATTTACTTCTTAGAAGATTTTTATTTAAAAAATCTATCATGAGTCTGGTTCAGTGATGTGCAAGATGAAATGTTATACACAACTTTGAAAATAGATTCTAGAAACATACATTAATCTCCTGCTCTATTTTTTTGTAGACAAAGGATAGGGTAATAGAATAATGATTACTTGAATTGTTCTCAAGTGCAGTGATAGAGATTGATAGTGTATGTATCTCAAGTCCATTTCTTCAGGAATTTTTAACAAGCCATCCCATATTCCAAATGTAAGAATGAGAAAAGCTGTTTAATATTTATTTATTTATTTATTTGTTTGTTTATTAAATATTTTATTTATTTATTAATGAGGGACACAGAGAGAGAGGCAGGAATACAGGCAGAGAGAGGAGCAGGGTCCATGCAGGGAGCCCGAGGTGGGACTCAATCCTGAGACTCCAGGATCATGGCCTGGGCCAAAGGCAGGCACTCAACTGCTGAGCCACCCAGGTGTCCCCTGTTTAATATTTATTGATGCTACATTCAAATTTTCAATTGAAGGATAGCACAGCACAAGAACATAGGTACATATTCTAACAAAAATAAAAGATGAGGGATCCCTAGGTGGCGCAGCGGTTTGGCACCTGCCTTCGGCCTAGGGCGCGATCCTGGAGACCCGGGATCGAATCCCACATAGGGCTCCCAGTGCATGGAGCCTGCTTCTCCCTCTGCCTGTGTCTCTGCCTCTCTCTCTCTCTCTCTCTCTGTGACTATCATAAATAAATAAAAATTAAAAAAAAAATAAAAGATGAGTACATCCATTTAAAGCTTTTGAAAATTAACTATTAAGAAATCAGAAAACTCTACATTGTGTTAGAAGAATTGTATTGTAACAAATATTAAAAGCATGGTCATTTCATACTTTCATAAATACAACAACTGCATTGATTTATTCTTCTAATTGCTCAAAAAGTCTATTTATCTTAAAATAAATTATGTGAATTACTCACTATAATCTGCCACCTTCTTGTAATGATTTAGGGCAACTTCACAATTTTGTAGAACATTGATTCCTGACAAATATCTGTACCCCTGAAACACAAGCATATATATTCTTAATATTCTGACAGTGTTGTATTTATAACATACCTAGGTAGGCCCAAGAATATTTAATTTACATACCAAAATCATTTGGGACATCATGCTTCCTCCAGCACTTCCAAAGGTGTAATATATTAGTGCCTAAAATTAAAAAAAAAAATCTATGTCTATATCCAGCATCTAAATTTGAAGCTCAAGTCAATCATTTTTTTTTATTCCTAGCCCAGCAATGAACCTTGAACTACTCCAAAATAAATTCCAAATTTCATCCTCTTAATCTGTAAAAATGGCTGACATTTTTTGGAGGGCTTAGTGAACTCTGGAGTCTGTGAAAAGGGCATTGTACATGATATTTCATTTAATCATCAGGAAATACCTATGAAGTAGATATTATTTATCTATCATGGCAAACCTGAAATATGGAACATTAAGAAACTTACGGTATTTTAACCTTAAACTTCTGGCTATTGAGCTGGTGCTTTTAAATACCACTCTCAAGTGACTCTTTTACCTAAAGAGGAGCCTATTCAATGTCCTTTTAAAAAAAATTCAGATTTGTTCCAGAAAAAAATAGAATGACCTTACCTTGGCTTGATTGTATTCCATTCCTATTCCATAAGAAGACAAAAATCCTAATGCCTAAAACCCAAAAGAAAACGAAAACTAACTAAATCCATTTATTTCACAATTATTCTTATTTACACTGGTTAAAGGTATTTTAAATATCTGCTCCATAATAATTTGTATTGTTGGTTTATTTCTTATCCTACAAAAAAATGCCTTTTTATACTTTTGCTAAGGCTGTAAGAATTTGGAAAAGGCAATAGTGGGAATTTTATATAATATATGTGAAAATAGGCTAATATTTACTGAGCTTTAGTATAAATTAGAATAAAAGAACATAACCAATGCTTTGTATATGCTTACCATTCTTGGCAATGGAAAATACCTTTTTCCTTCAACATTTTTGAATTTAAGTTTGAATATTTTTCTTCACATTTTAAAAAGAAAATATGTATATAAAAAATTCAAAGAGCAGGACCCCTGGGTGGCTCAGCTGGTTAAGCGGCTGCCTTCAGTTCAGTTCATGATTCCAGGGTCCTCCATGTTGGGCTCCCTGCTCAGCAGATAGTCTGCTTCTCCCTCTGCCTCTCCTCCCTACTCATGTGCTCACTCTCTCTCTCACATAAATGAATAAAATATTAAAAAAATTCAAACAGGGATCCCTGGGTGGCGCAGCGGTTTAGCGCCTGCCTTTGGCCCAGGGCGTGATCCTGGAGACCCGGGATCGAATCCCATGTCGGGCTCCCGGTGCATGGAGCCTGCTTCTCCCTCTGCCTGTGTCTCTGCCTCTCTCTCTCTCTCTCTCACTGTGTGCCTAACATAAATAAAAAAAAATTAAAAAAAAAAAAAATTCAAACAGAAAGAACTATATTGAATGAAAGAGAAAGTCTGATCACAAAGCAAGATGGTACAATAGGCAACTCCAGATCTCCAGTGTCTCCACAAGACACTGATTTAGCAACAACATACAGTCCAAAAAGTCTTTATGAGAACTCCAGAAACCAGTTAAGAAATCTTAGTAACCCAGACAAACTCAAAGCCAAGAAAGAACAATCCATTGAAACAGGTAAGAAAAGCCATTTTATTAAACCTACAATTGCTCTTTCCCCAAGCCAGCACACAATTCAGAGTGATCAGGAGAAAAAGCTCAACTCAAGGCTTTTCTCTTGGGAGGGAAAGAGATGAGTGGAACTTAGGTCCAGTGTTCCAGCTTTTGGGGGGATTGCCCAAGGGTATGATTTCTGATTTGCCTGACTCAGAGCACTAATGAAGAACTAGTATACTTTGGAGTCCTAGGGGGCTGCTGAGAACAAAAGAGAGCTCAGCCACTTTTTGCAGCACTGAAGAATTTGTAGTACACCACAGACAGAAGCCAGGACAACTTGGCACAATCAGCAGAAAGTGCCCAGCTTGTAGCTTCTCCCTTGGGAGGGAAAGAGAAGACTGGAATGGGGGCCCAATATTCTGGCTTTGGGGCAGCTGTTCAACGGACTGGTTTCTTTCCCATCTGACTTGGAGCATTAACAGAACTGGCATACTTTAGATGCCTGGGGTCACTAAGAAGAAAAGGGAATTTAGCAGCTTGTTGCAATACCAGAGTATCTGCAGTATCATGGATAGACACTAAATGAAGCAAAAGACAAGTGCCTGATAAAGACCAACAAATCTAATTGGGAAATTACAATACAAGCCCAAAGAAGACACACACCTGAGAAGTTTGAGAGGCTCCCAGAATCTCTAGCTATGCTGATTGGTGAAAGTCTTTATAGCCAGTCTGTAAAGATGGTAAGGTGGCTATAGTTGCAGATGCATAGTCACAGCAAAAATTAACAAAGCACATGGAGAAACAGGTAAATATGGCTCAATCAGTAGAACAAAATAAGTCTAAAAATATCCCAACCCTAAAGAAATGGAGATCTAGAAATCACCATACAAAAAATCCAAAACAGTTCAAAATGCTATAAAAAAGTATATATAAGCTAATAGCCAAAATCAGGAAAAGAATACATGAATAGAATGAGAATATCAACAAAGATATAGAAAAAGAAAGGAAGCAAGCAAGCAAAACTCCTTTTAAAAATTCTGGAGCTGAAGAATACAATAATTGAATTGAAAAATTCACTAGAAGGATTCAAAAGTAGGCTTGATCAAGCACAAGAAAGAATTAATGAACCCAAACATAGATCATTTGAAATTATCGAGTCAATGGAACAAAAAGAATGAAGAAAAGTTAAAAAAAAATCCTAAGAGACTTATGGAAAATCATCAAGGAGACAAATATACACATTTATAGGAGTCACAGAAGAAGAGTGAGGAAAAACTGGTAGAGAGCCTGTTTTAAGAAATAGTGGCTGAAAATTTCCCAAATCTGAGGAAGGAAATAAGTATCCAAATTCAAGAAGTTCAATAAGCTTCAACTAGGATGAACACAAAGAGGCCCACATCAAGACACATTATAATCAAACTATTAAAAGTCAAAGAATCTTGAAAGAGGCAAGAGAAAAGAGACTCATTATGTACAAGAAAGCTCCGTAAGTGAGCAATTATCTCAGCAGAAACATTGCAAGCAGGAGGCAATGGGCTAATATATCCAGAATGCTGAAAGGAAACAGCTGTCAACCAAGAATACTGTATTGGAAAAGCTGGTCTTCAAAAATTAAGGAGAAATAAAGGCCTTCTCCAATAAACAAAAGCTGAGGGAGTTCATCACCACTAGACCTGCCTTATAAAAACTGCTGACAGGACTTGGAAAAAAAAAAAAAAAGGATACTAAACAGCAGTATAAAAATAGACAATATAGAGCTTTTGGTAAAGATAAATACATAGACAGATACAGTATATAATATTGTAGTATTGTAATTAGTGGTGCAAAAGTAACAATTCTGGAATAGAATTTAAAAGAATAAAAGATAACTATAACTAAAAATGTTAATGAATACAAAATATCAAAAGATGTAATTTGTGTCAATGACAACATAAAGTAGCGGGAGGAAGGAGTGTTGTGATTGCAATTAAGTTGATATCAGTTTAAAACAGATGGTTTTGGGGATCCCTGGGTGGCTCGGTGGTTTAGCGCCTGCCTTCAGCCCAGGGAGTGATCCTGGAGTCCAGGGATCAAGTCCTGGGTCAGGTTTCTACATGGAGTCTGCTTCTCTCTCTGCCTGTGTCTCTGCCCCCCTCCACCCTCTCTCTCATGAATCAATTAAAAAAAAGATTTAAAATAGATGGTTTTAACTAGAAGATGTTTTATGTAATCTCCATGATAACTATAAGGAAAATATGTATAGAAGATATACAAAAGAAAATGAGAAGGGAATCAAAATATGTCACGAATAAATAAATAAATAAATATGTGAGAAAAGAAGGGACCAAGAGAGGAAAAGATGGACAAAACAATCACAAGACAAAACAATAAATAAATTAACAACAGCAAGTTGTTTATACTTATACTCTAAATATAAATAGATGAATCTTCTAATTAAAAGACATAGAAATGGGACGCCTGGGTGGGTTAGCGGTTGAGCACCTGCCCCTGGCTCAGGGCATGATCCTCCGTCTCAGGATCAAATCCCACATCAGGCTCCCTGCCTGGAGCCTGCTTCTCCCTCTGCTTGTGTCTCTGCCTGCCCCTCTCTCTCTCTCTCTCTCTCTCTCTGTGTCTCTCATGAATAAATAAATAAAATCCTTTTAAAAAAATAAAAGACATAGAAAAAAGACGGAGGGGCAAGATGGTGGAAGAGTAGGGGTCCTCAACTCACCTGGTCCCATAAACTTCTCCTAGTTAACTTTCAAAACATCCTGAAGACCTACGAATTCCGCCTAACATTTAAAGAGAGAAAAGCTGGAAAGCTACAGAGAGAAAAGTTTTCGCTTCTAACAAGGTAAGAAGGTGGGAAAAAATCTGTGCTGGAGTTTTCCTGGGCAGAAAAGTGCTTAGCGGGGAAATCAGGCAAAATCCTAGCAGGGAAAGTGAAGTCTCAAGATTCTTGCAGTCAATATAAGAGGAGGGGCGCCCGGGAGAAAGCTCACCGATACTCGTGGTCGGATATCCTCTGGCATTTCGAAGAAGCCAGTCGGTTAGGTGGGCTGGCTCCGGACAGAGGTGACTGAGCCCTATTCCCATTCAGAGAGGTGGCCCCTGGGAGTGTAGGTCCAGTGGCACAGGGCCCCAGATCCCAGGGATCTTTGACCAAGAGGACAAAGCCGGTATCCTGCCTTCCCCGGGGACTGGCAGAAGTGGGGAGGGCACAGAACAGTGAGGACTCTCCTGCCACTGGGTGCCCCCAAGCTGTGCAGATCAGCGCACCCGCGTTGGTCCCCAGGAGCATCTAGGCAAATGCGATCGGGGAGACTGTGGTTAATTAAACATGGGGAGCTCCATTCCAGAGCTGGAAATCTGGCCAGGGCCATTGTTTCTCCTCTTTGTTTCACCTTGTGCCTGGGAGAGGTGGCTGCTAGGGAACAGGGTCCTCACAGGATAAACAGATCCCACGGAGCCCAGCACCTGGCAAGGGGGTGGGGCATCTCCGTCCAGGCACAGACACCTGAGAATCAGCAAAGCAGACCCCTCCCCCAGAAGACCAGCTGGAAGAACAAGGGAAGAGCAAATTCTTGACCAAGCAACTCTGGAAAGCTCCAGGTTTGAGAGAAAATCAAGGGAAAATAGTATACAAAACTAGAGGGTCCCCCCCCCCTTTTTTTTCCTTTTTCCATTATGACTACTTCTTATATCAGACTAAAAATTTCCAATATTTTTTTCTTTTCCTACCTTAACTACAATATTTTACTAGCTCTTCATTTTAAGCTTTTTCCATGTTGACTTTCATATTTCTACAATTACATGTCTTAGATATATTTTTCACTTCTGGAATCCCTTCAAAGTATTCAATTTCATTTTGGGAGATTTAGGAGATATGGGCTTTGTTTTGTGTTTTTCGTTTTTTTCTGCCTCATTTTGTTCAACAATGGTGAAAGTTAATACCTTCTAAAACATTACCAGCATACACCCAGAACCAAGTGGAAAACAGTGCTGGTTCACTCTCTGAGATTATATTCTCTCTTCATTCCCATCTGACCCCTCTTTTATCTTGTTTATCTTTTGGTGGTCAAAGTTAGGGCTTTCTATAAGTATTGCTGGTTTATAAACATTTGGGATTGATCATCTTCTAACATACAGAACAAAACACTCAGAACCAAGAGGATCACCCTCAGGTAGACTCTTCACTACCACTTCTTTTTCACCACAATCACCCAGCCCCCCCCCCTTTTCTTCCCTTTTTACTCTTTTCCTTACTTTTTTCCCCCATCTTTTCCTTTTATTCTCCTTCTTTGGGGTTTTTGGCCTTTTATTTTTTACTACATCGTTTTAAAATTTGTTTTACATGTCAGTATCTTTTTGTCTTATTTTATTTTCATCTTCTTTTTCATTTTCTGGTCTTTAACCTCTTTGGAATCATCTAGGTTGTATTTTACTTAAGTCATGGATGATATTTTTGATTCCCTCACTCATACAGCCACTCTGCAATGGACAAAGTGACTAGAAGGAAGAATTCACCACAAATGAAAGAACCAGAGACAGTACTCTCTGCCACAGTTACAGAATATGGATTTAAATACAATGTCAGAAATTCAATTCAGAAGTACAATTATAAATTTACTGGTGGCTCAGGAAAAAAGCGTAAAGGACTCAAGAGACTTCAACACTGCAGAATTGAGATCTAATCAGGATGAAATTAAAAATAGACTAAATGAGATGCAATCCAACTGGATGCTCTAACTGCTAGGGCTAATGAAGTGGAAGAGAGAGTGAGTGACATAGAAGACAAGTTGATGGAAAGGAAGGAATCTGAGGGAAAAAAGAGCAAAAGAATTAGGAGTCCATGAGGAAAGGCTTAGGGAAATAAACAATAGCCTGAGAAGGAAGAATTTACGTATAACTGGGATTTCAGAAGAGGCTGAGGCGGTGGGGGGACCACAAAGTACATTTGAACAATTCAGAGCTGAGAACTTCCCCAGTCTGGGGAAAGAAACATTCAGATCCAAAAGATAGAGAGGACCTCCCTCCCACCCCCCGCCAAAAAAAAACCAATAAATACCATTCAGCACCTCGACATTTAATAGTGAAACTTGCAAATTCCAAAGATAAAGAGAAATATCTTAAAGCAACTTGAGACAAGAGATTCTTAACTGAAATGGGAAGAAATACCAGATTAACAGCAGACCTCTCCACAGAGACCTGGCAGGCCAGAAAGGGCTGGCATGATATATATGAGAAGAACATGCAGGCAAGAATACTTTATCCAGCAAGGCTGTCATTCAGAATAGAAGGAGAGATAAAGAGCTTCCAAGATAGGCAGAAACTAAAACAATACGTGACCACCAATCCAGCTCTGCCAGAAATATTAAGGGGGAACCCTGTAAAAGAAACAGGGAGCCCAAAGAAATAATGTGCCAAAACAGGGACTGAATGGGTATTACAATGACACTAAGTCCATATCTTTCAATAGTTACTCTGAACGTGAATGGGCTAGATGATCCCATCAAAAGACACAGGGTATCAGACTGGATAAAAAGCAAAACCCATCTGTATGCTGTCTATAAGAAACTCATTTTAGATCTAAGGACACCTCCAGCCTCAAAATGAAGTGGTGAAGAACCATTTACTATTCAAATGGTCCTCAAAAGAAAGCTGGGGTAGCAATCCTCATATCAGATAAATTAGAGTTTATACCAGAGACTGTAGTAAGAGATGAAGAGGGACACTATATCATACTTAAAGGGTCTATCCAACAAGAAGACCTAAAGATTATGAATATTTATATCCCTAATGTGGGAGCTGCCAAGTATATCAATCAATTAACCAGAGTAAAGAGACACTTAGATAATAATATACTAATACTAGGAGACTTCAACACGGACTCTGAGCAAAGGACAAATCTTCCAAGCAGAACATCCCCAAAGAAACAAGGGCCCTAAATGATAAACTGGAACAGATGGATTTCACAGATATTTACAGAACTTTCCATCTGAATACAGCTGAATGCACATTCTTCCCAAGTGCACATGGAACTTTCTCCAGAATAGACCACATACTGGCTCACAAGTCTCAACCAACACCAAAAGATTGGGATTGTCTCCTGCATATTTTCAGACCACAATGCATTGAAACTAGAACTCAGTCACAAGAAGAAATTTGGAAGAAACTCAAACACGTGGAAGTTAAAGAGCATCCTACTAAAAGATGAATGGGTCAACCAGGAAATTAGAGAAGAATTAAAAAGATTCATGAAAATGAAGATACAACCGTTCAAAATCTTTGGGATACAGCAAAAGCAGTCCTAAGAGGGAAATACATCACAATACAAGCCTCCCTCAAAAACTTGAAAAAAACCCTCCAATACACAAGCTAACCTCACACCTAAAGGAACTGGAGAAAGAATAAAAGCCTACACCAAGCAGGAGAAGAGAGAGAATAAAGATTAGAGCAGAACTTAGTGAAATAGAGACCAGAAGAACTGTAGAACAGATCAACAAAACCAAGAGTTGGTTCTTTGAAAAATTGGAAAAAACTCAAATACACAAGCTAACTCACACCTAAAGGAACTGGAGAAAGAACGACAAATAAAGCCTACACCAAGCAGAAGAAGAGAGTTAATAAAGATTCAAGCAGAATTCAATGAAATAGAGACCAGAAGAAGTGTAAAACAGATCAACAAAACCAGGAGTTGGTTCTTCAAAAGAATTAATAAGATAGATAAACCCCTAGACAACCTTATTAAAAAGAAAAAAGACTCAAATTAATAACATCACAAACGAAAGAGGAGAGATCACAACCAATACCAAGGAAATAAAAATTATTTTAAAAACCTAGTATGAGCAACTATATGCCAACAAATTAGGCAATCTAGAAGAAATGGATGCATTTCTGGAAACCCACAAATTACCAAAACGGGAACAGGAAGAAATAGAAAACCTGCACAGGCCAGTAACCAGCAAGGAAATTCAAGCAGTCATCAAAAACCTCCCAAGACACAAAAGTCCAGGGCCAGAGCCAGATGGCTACCCAGGGGAATTCTATCAAACGTTTAAAGAAGAAATAATACCTATTCTACTAAAGCTGTTCTGAAGGATAGAAAGGAACAGAATAGTTCCAAACTCATTTTATAAGGCCAGCATTTCCTTGATTCCAAAGCCAGACAAAGACCCCACCGAAAAGGAGAATTACAGACCAATATCCCTGGTGAACATGGATGCAAAAATTCTTCAACAAGATACTAGCCAATAGGACCCAACAGTACATTAAGAAGATGATTCACCATGACCAAGTGGGATTTATCCCCAGCATGCAAGGCTGGTTCAACACTCGTAAAACAATCAACGTGATAGATTGCATCAACAAGTCAAAAAGCAAGAACCATCTGATCCTCTCAGTAGATGCAGAGAAAGCATTTGACAAAATACAGCATCCATTCCTGATCAAAACTCTTCGGAGTGTAGGGATAGAGGGAACCTCCCTCAGTATCTTAAAAGCTATCTACGAAAAGCCCACAGCAAGTATAATTCTCAAGGGGGGAAAAACTGAGAGTCTTTCCCCTAAGATCAGGAACAAGACAGGGATGTCCACTCTCATCACTGCTATTCAACATAGTACTAGAAGTCCTAGCCTCAGCAATTAGGCAACAGAAAGAAATAAAAGGCATTCAAATTGGCAAAGAAGAAGTCGAACTCTCCCGCTTCACAGATGACATGATACTGCATGCAGAAAAGCCAAAAGACTCCACCCCGAGATTGCTAGAACTCATACAGCAATTCGGCAGTGTGGCAGGATACAAAACCAATGCCCAGAAATCAGTGGCATTTCTATACACTAACAATGAGACCGAGGAAAGAGAAATTAAGGAACCAATCCCTTTTACAATTGCACTCAAAAGCATAAGATACCTAGGAATAAACCTAACCAAGGATGTAAGGGATCTGTACTCTAAAAACTATAGAAAACTTCTGAAAGAAATTGAGGAAGACACAAAGAGATGGAAAAACATTCCATGCTCATGGATTGGAAGAATAAATATTGTGAAAATGTCTATGCTACCCAGGGCAATTCACACATTCAATGCAATCCCTATCAAAATACCATGGACTTTCTTCACAGAGTTGGAACAAATAATCTTAAGATTTGTATGGAATCGGAAAAGACCAAGAATCGCCAGGAGAATATTGAAAAAGAAAACCAATGCCGGGGGCATCACGATGCCGGATTTCAAGCTGTATTACAAAGCTGTGATCATTAAGACACTATGGTATGGGCACAAAACCAGACACATGGATCAATGGAACAGAATAGAGAACCCAGAAATGGGCCCTCAACTCTATGGTCAATTAATATTCAACAAAGCAGGAGAGAATATCTACTGGAAAAAGGACAGTCTCTTCAATAAATCATGTTGGGAACATTGGACAGCCACTTGCAGAAGAATGATGCTGGACCATTCTCTTACACCATACACAAGGATAAACTCAAAATGGTTGAAAGATCTAAGTGCAAGACAAGAATCCACCAAAATCCTAGAGGAGAACACGGGCAACACCCTTTTTGAACTTGGCCACAGCAACTTCTTGCAAGATACATCTATGAAGGTAAAGGAAACAAAAGCAAAAATGAACTATTGGGACTTAATCAGGATAAAGAGCTTCTGCACAGCAAAAGGAACAGTCCACAAAACTAAAAGACAACTTAAAGAATGGGAGAAGATATTTGCAAATGACATATCAGATAAAGGGCTAGTATCCAAGATCTGTAAAGAACTTATCAAACTCAACACCCAAGAAACAAAAAATCCAATCATGAAATGGACAGAGGACATGAACAGAAATTTCTCCAAACAAGAGCTACACATGGCCAACAAGCACATGAGAAAATGCTCCGCCATCACTTGCCATCAGGGAAATACAAATCAAAACCACAATGAGATCCCACCTCACACCAGTGAGAATAGCGAAAATTAACAAGACAGGAAACAACAAGTGTTGGAGAGGATGTGGAGAAAGGGGAACCCTCTTGTACTGGGAATGCAAACTGGTACTGCCACTCTGGAAAACTATGGAGGTTCCTCAAGAACTTAAAAATGGAGCTACCCTACGACCCAGCATTGCACTGCTACGTATTTACCCCAAAGATACAGATGTAGTGAAATGCCATGAAAACCTGCACCCCAATGTTCATAGCAGCCATTTCCACAGTAGCCAAACTGTGGAAGGAGCCACGATGTCCTTCAACAGATGAATGGGTACGGAAGATGTGGTATATATTTACAATGGAATATTACTCAGCCATTAGAAAGGATGAATACCCACCATTTGCTTTGACTTGGGTGAACCTGAGGGTATTATGCTGAGTGAAATAAGTCAATCAGAGAAGGACAATCATCATATGGTTTTACTCATACGTGGAATATAAGAAATAGTGAAAGAGATTATAAGGGAAGAGAGGGGAACTGAGTGGGAAAAATTAGAGGGAGACAAACCACAAGAGACTCCTAACTCTGGGAAACAAACAAAAGGTTGCAGAAGGGAGGTGGGTCGGGAGATGGGGTAACAGTGTGATGGGCAGTGAGGAGGGCACTTGATGGGATGAGCATTGGGTGTTATACTATTTGCTGGCAAATCGAACTTCAATTTAAAAATGTAAAAAACAAACAAAATGAGTCCTATGCTCCATTGACTGAACCCCATAGGCACTCCTCAATATCACCATCTTAAATATCTGTATAACTTTAATTATGTTTTTGAATACTATTTTTACCACAGGGATTTTTTGCAGTTAAATACAAAATATTATATTTGCAAAATAGTAAACAGATTTACACGTTATAATAAAATATGAGTTTTTAAACCTTCATTGTCCGAATACAAAATTCCAAACAGACTAAATGTTGCCATCATATCCAGCACTATAAATGATATAGTGATTCCTTTACAAACTAATTAACATGTATGTTATTTTTTAGTTGGAGTATTAATTAGTTAATTAAGTCAACAGTTGTTTTGTTGACATGTTCTTTATGCCAAACATAATCTGAGTTGGTGGGTAGAACATGATTAATAGGTAAAGTCCTTATGGGTTGATCTGAAATACAAATAATTGCAGCACAATTTAGGTAGACTACAGTATAAAATGCCTTAGGCAAAGAAAAGTGTCTAACTGGTTCTGCCTTGAGCAGGCGAGGAAGGCTTCTAGGAAAAAGTGACATTTGTACCTAGTCTAGAATACTGGACAGAGGCAACATAAGGTTTTATTTGTCTGTATTTAACTAAAGCATTTGACACGAGGTCAAAATTCCATTCCCAGAAAATAAATTCCAAATTAACATAAATGGTACATGAAACACATGGATTTCAGAGCCAAAATCAGAGTATCACTCCCATACTCAGACTAATGTGGGTCCATGGCATGGCCACAGATTGCCCTCTAATCCCATTTCATTAACCATCAAATACTTGCCATTGATTTTAAGAAGAAACAGGTAGGAGAATGTAATTGGCTGAATGCTAATCCAATGCCAGGAAGAACAACTCTAAATGCATGACCACTGGCCATGTATTATCACAGCCATCTTTGTAGAGACAAGCAGGCATTGTTGGGACAGTGTTTTTGAAAGTGTACAATTACAGACTTTGGAGGGGGCATGGCATAGTAGCAGACAGGGGTTCTGGGGTCAGAAAGTTGGGCAGTATGCAAATCCAGATTCTACAACCTAATGAGCTTCCATCTTGTTCATTCTTTCAGTGTTACTTCTTTAAACCTCAGGTTTCCCTAACCTGCAAAGGGAACTGATGATAATGTCACACTACTTGATAAGGTTGCTACAAGAACTGAATAATATCTGCACAATCCCTTAGAGATGTTAAAGAACATCAGTGATTAATGTGTAATGATTTTCATCCTAATGGCTTTGTCTTTGGAGTCAGTCAGTCCTGGCTTTACATCTGAGCAACAACACTGGGTTCTTGTGACCTTCCCTCTCTAAGTCTCAATTTCCTCATCTGTAAAATGGGAATATCTGTCTGATATATGTGTGTGCTTGGTCTCCGGAGGATAATAAGATAGAATACGAGTGAGGACAAACTTATGACCTGGAAGGCTGACATTGACCTGATATGCAAAATTCAATCACACTGCTTATTGCAATGCTACAATATTTGGTGGCAAAAAGCCTCTGATCCAAGCACTTGCTATGCTTTCCCTGACATCCTGGACACCCTTATTCCTTACTCAGACTTCCCCTCCTCTCCTGACCTCCCCATACGAAGTGTTAACATCTGGAGGAGTGGGGAGCCTACATGATCCTGTACTATATAGGACCACAGCTGCATTGCTGTATCCTAAAATTTTGCAGTCATCCCATAGAAGAGTCTGATTCCAATAGCAAATCTGCTTGTAATTGATTTGTCTTCTTGTAAAAGAACAACTAGTCAAACAGATTCTATGCTATAAACAATGCTTAGTTCAATGACTGTGACGAGGATGGCCACATGCCACATCCATCACAGCTCTCTAACAGAGAGCTAATAGGCTAACAGACTGGATGACCATCTTTCTTCTCAGGCTGTTTGTGCCACCATGGTATAAGAATACTGCTTGCATACTTAAGAAATATTGCTGAGAACTGTAAAGACAATGCAGCAACAGCAATGTGGCTAAAGAAGCTGGAAATGTATACTAAGAATGGCAATAAAAAGAATGAGAGGGCTAGAGATAGAGAATTGAAGAGAATGAAGACAGCTATCTCTGGTGAAAAAGTAAGAACAGAATACTGAAATGTAATAAATGGAGTGCCAGAAGTCTAGTAAAGATCTGAGTTTACCAAAGAAAAATGAAAAAGAAATGAACCCATATGATAAAGTGGCATTGAAGGGTCGGGGAAAATACAATTGCAGCATACGTATAAAGGACAGTTGGACAGAGGAAAGAGGCATAATTATTTTTCTCATGTACTTTGTGTGATTCATTCCTCAAAATTACAAATCAGAGGAAATTTTGATAAGGGCAACAAAAGCATTTAAGGTTATGAACAGAATCTATTGTATTGATTTTCAAAGAAACTATACCTTCTAAATAATGAGAAATACTAATTAACGTTTGTCTTCATGAAAATGGTGGAAATTGAGGAAAAAGAAAACAAAACTGAGTCTAGTCTTACAGGACTAGAAGATGTCCTATAAGATAGAAGTAGATAAATTGTATATTTTTTACTTCTCTGATTTTCATTCAGAAGCAAAAAATCAGACTTAAGAAAGATTTACTCTTAATATCAATGAACAGGGGCACCTGGGTGGCTCAGGGGTGGAGCATCTGCCTTCGGCTCAAGTCGTGACCCCGGAGTCCTGGAATTGAGTCCCGTATTAGACTCCCCATAGAAGTCTGCTTCTCCCTCTGCCTATGTCTCTGTCTCTCTGTCTCTCTCTCTCTCTCTCTGTGTCTCTCATGAATAAATAAATAAAATCTTAGAAAAAAAAATCAATGGCCAGCTTCCAAAAGAAATTTGTCAATTGGCCAAATAAGAATCAAGATCATGGGGTTAAACCTCATTGTTTTAAGAATTACAAAATAGATCATTCATCTTGTATCACCTTAAAACTTGATTTAGGGGCGTCTGGTTGGCTCAGTAGTTTATTTTTTTATTTTTATTTTTTATTGGAGTTTAATTGCCAACATATAGCATAACACTCAGTGCCCATCCTGCCAAGTGCCCCCCTCAGTGCCCATCACCCAGTCACCCCAACCCCCCACCCATCTCCCTTTCCACTATCCTTTCCCAGAGTTAGGTGTCTCTCATGTTTTGTCACCCTCACTGATATTTTCACTCATTTTCTCTCCTTTCTCCTTTATTCCATTTCACTAATTTTTATATTCCCCAAATGAATGAGACCATATAATGTTTGTCCTTCTCTGATTGACTAATTTCACTCAGCATAATACCCTCCAGTTCCATCCACCTTGAAGCAAAAGGTGGGTATTTGTCGTTTCTAATGGCTGAGGAATATTCCATTGTATACATAGACCACATCTTCTTTATCCATCCATCCTTCGATGGACACTGAGGCTCCTTCCACAGTTTGGCTATTGTAGACATTGCTGCTATAAACATCGGGGTGCAGGTATCCTGGCATTTCACTGCATCTGTATCTTTGGGGTAAATCCCCAGCAGTGCAATTGCTGTGTCGTAGGGCAGGTCTATTTTTAACTCTGAGGAACCTCCACACAGTTTCCAGAGTGGCTGCACCAGTTCACATTCCCACCAACAGTGCAAGAGGGTTCCCCTTTCTCCACATCCTCTCCAATATTTGTTGTTTCCTGTCTTGTTAATTTTCACCATTCTCACTGGTGTGAGATGGGATCTCATTGTGGTTTTGATTTGTATTTCCCTGATGGCCAGTGATGCGGAGCATTTTCTCATGTGCGTGTTGGCCATGTCTATGTCTTCCTCGATGAAATTGCTGTTCATGTCTTCTGCCCACTTCATGATTGGATTGTTTGTTTCTTTGTTGTTGAGTTTAATAAGTTCTTTATCGATCTTGGATACTAGCCCTTTATCTGATATGTCATTAGCAAATATCTTCTCCCATTCTTTAGGTTGTCTTTTAGTTCTGTTAACTGTTTCTTTTGCTGTGCAGAAGCTTTTTATCCTGATTACATCCCAAGAATTCATTTTGGCTTTTGTTTCCCTTGCCTTTATGGATGTATCTTGCAAGAAGTTGCTGTGGCCAAGTTCAAAAAGGGTGTTGCCTATGTTCTCCTCTAGGATTCTGATGGATTCTTGACTCACATTCAGATCTTTCATCCATTTTGAGTTTATCTTTGTGTATGGTGTAAGAGAATGGTCTAGTTTCGTTCTTCTGCATGTGGCTGTCTAATGTTCCCAGCACCATTTATTGAAGAGACTGTCCTTTTTCCAGTGGATATTCTTTCCTGCTCTGTCAAATATTAGTTGACCATAAAGTTGAGGGTCCACTTCTAGATTCTGTTCCATTGATCCATGTGTCTGTTTCTGTGCCATTACCACACTGTGATCACAGCTTTGTAGTACAACCTGAAATCTGGCATTGTAAATCCTCCAGCTCTGATTTTCTTTTTTAATATTCCCCTGGCTATTCGGGGTCTTTTCTGATTCCACACAAATCTTTTTTATTTATTTATTTATTTATTTATTTATTTATTTATTTATTTATTTATTTATGATAGTCACAGAGAGAGAGAGAGAGGCAGAGACACAGGCAGAGGGAGAAGCAGGCCCCATGCACCGGGAGCCTGATGTGGGATTCGATCCCGGGTCTCCAGGATCGCGCCCTGGGCCAAAGGCAGGCGCCAAACCGCTGCGCCACCCAGGGATCCCTTTTTTTTTTTTTTTTGATTCCACACAAATCTTAAGATGATTTTTTCCAACTCTGTGAAGAAAGTCCATGGTATTTTGATAGGGGTTGCATTGAATGTGTAAATTTCCCTGGGCAGCATAGACATTTTCACAATATTTATTCTTCCAATCCATGAGCATGGAATGTTTTTCCATCTCTTTGTGTCTTCCTCAATTTCTTTCAGAAGTGTTCTGTAGTTTTGAGGGTATAGATCCTTTACCTCTTTGGTTAGGTTTATTCCTAGGTATCCTATGCTTTTGGGTGCAATTGTAAATGGGATTGATTCCTTAATTTCTCTTTCTTCAGTTTCATTGTTAGTGTATAGAAATGCCACTGATTTCTGGGCATTGGTTTTGTATCCTGCCACGCTACCGAATTGCTGTATAAGTTCTAGCAATCTCGGGGTGGAGTCTTTTTGGTTTCTATGTACAGTATCATGTCATCTGCGAAGTGGGAGAATTTGACTTCTTCTTTGCCGTTTTAAACGGCTTTTATTTGTTTTTGTTGCCTGATTGCCGAGGCTAGGACTTCCAGTACTATGTTGAATAGCAGTGGTGAGAGTGGACATCCCTGTCTTGTTCCTGACCTTAGGGGAAAGGCTCCCAGTGTTTCCCCATTGAGAATGATACTTGCTGTGGGCTTTTCATAGATGGCTTTTAAGATACTGAGGGAGGTTCCCTCTATCCCTATACTCTGAAGAGTTTTGATCAGGAATGGATGCTGTATTTTGTCAAATGCTTTCTCTGCATCTATTGAGAGGATCATATGGTTCTTATTTTTTCTCTTGTTGATATGATGAATCACATTGATTGCTTTATGAGTGTTGAACCAGCCTTGCATCCCAGACTCCCCGTGTCCCCCGAGCTTCTGCCAAAACTGGGGATAAATCCACTTGGTCATGGTGAATCATTTTGTTAATGTACTGTTGGGTCCTATTGGCTAGTATCTTGTTGAGGATTTTTGCATCTATGTTCATCAGGGATATTGGTCTATAATTCTCCTTTTTAGTGGGGTCTTTGTCTGGTTTTGGAATTAAGGTGATGCTGGCCTCATAGAATGAGCTTGGAAGTATTCCATCTCTTTCTATTTTTTGGAACAACTTTAGTAGAATAGGTATTGTTTCTTCTTAAAACGTTTGATAGAATTCCCCTGGGTAGCCATCTGCCCCTAGACTTTTGTGTCTTGGGAGGTTTTTGATGACTGCTTCAATTTCCTCCCCGGTTTTCAACCTGTTCAGGTTTTCTATTTCTTCCTGTTCCTGTTTTGGTAATTTGTGGGTTTCCAGAAATGCATCCATTTCTTCTAGATTGCCTAATACTGGGATATAGCTGCTCATAATAAGTTTTTAAAATCATTTGTATTTCCTTGGTATTGATGGTGATCTCTCTTTTTTCATTCGTGATTTTATTAATTTGAGTCTTTTCTCTTTTATTTTTAATAAGGCTGGCTAAGAGTTTATCTATCTGATTAATTCTTTCAAAGAACCAACTCCTGGTTTTGTTGATCTGTTCCACAGTTCTTCTGGTCTCTATTTCATTGTTTTGCTCAAATCTTTATTAACTCTCTTCTTCTGCTGGGTGTAGGATCTATTTGCTGTTTTTTTTTCCAGCTCCTTTAGCTGCAACGTTAGCTTTTGTATTGAGTTCTTTCCAGTTTTTTGATGAATGCTTTTATTGCAATGTATTTCCCCCTCAGGACTGCTTTTGCTGTATCCCAAAGATTTTGAACTGTTGTATCTTCATTCTCATTAGTTTCCATTAATCTTTTTAATTCTTCTCTAATTTCCTGGTTGACCCTTTCATCTTTTAGCAGGATGGTCTTTAACCTCCACGTGAAGTGGAGAATTTCTTCTAAATTTCTTAGAATTTCTTCTAAACTTCTTTTTGTAATTTAGTTCTAGTTTCAAAGCATTATGGTCTGAAAATATGCAGGGGACAATCCCAATCTTTCGGTATTGGTTAAGACCTGATTTGTGACCCAGTATGTGGTCTATTCTGGAGAAAGTTCCATGTGCACTTGAGAAGAATGTGTATTCAGTTGCATTTGGATGTAAAGTTCTGTAAATATCTGTGGAATCCATCTGGTGCAGCCCATCATTTAAAGGTTTTGTTTCTTTGTAGATGTTGTGCTTAGAAGATCTGTCAATTACAGAAAGCGCTGTGTTCAAGTCTCCCAGTATAAGTGTATTATTATCTATGTATGTCTTAACTTTGGTTATTAATAGATTGAAATACTTGGCAGCTCCCGCATTGGGGGCATAAATATTCATGATTGTTAGGTCGTCTTGTTGGATAGATCCTTTAAGTATGATATATGTCCCTCTTCATCTCTTACTACAGTCTTTGGGATAAACTTTAATTTATCTGATATGAGGATTGCTACCCCTGCTTTCTTTTGAGGACCATTTGAATGGTAAATGGTTCTCCAACCTTTCATTTTCAGGCTGTAGGGGTCCTTAGGTCTAAAATGAGTCTCTTCTAGACAGCAAATAGATGGGTCTTGCTTTTTTATCCAGTCTGAAACCCTGTGCCTTTTGATGGGATCGTTAAGCCCATTCACATTCAAAGTTACTATTGAAGATAGGAATTTAGTGTCATCATAATACCTATTCAGTCCCTGTTTTATGGATTGTTTTCTTGGACTTCCTCTTTCTTTTACAGAATCCCCCTTAATATTTCTTGCAGAGCTGGTTTGGTGGTCACATATTTTTTTAGTTTCTGCCTATCTTGGAAGCTCTTTATCTCTCCTTCTATTCTGAATGAGAGCCTTGCTGGATAGAGTATTCTTGGCTGCAGGTTCTTCTCATGTAGGACCCTGAATATTCCTGTCAGCCCTTTCTCGCCTGCCAGGTGTCTGTGGAGAGGTCTGCTGTTAACCTAATACTTCTTCCCATAAAGGTTAGGAATTTCTTGTTCTTGCTGCTTTAAGGATCTTCTCTTTATCTTTGGAACTTGCAAGTTTCACTATTAGATGTCGGGGTGTTGAATGGTTTTTATTGATTTTGGGAGGGGGGAATCTCTCTATCTCCTGAATCTGAATGCCTGTTTCCCTCCCCAAGTTAGGGAAGTTCTTAGCTATTATTTGTTCAAATACACTTTCTGGTCCTCTGTCCCTTTTGGCACCTTCTGGAACCCCAATTAAACATAGATTTTTCCTTCTGAGGCTGTCATGTATTTCCCTTAACCTTTCCTCATGATCTTTTGTTTTTCTTTTTCCTCAGCTTCCATCCTTGCCATCAACTTGTCTTCTATGTCACTCGCTGGTTCTTCTACCTCATTAACCCTTGTTGTTAGGACCTCCAGTTTGGATTGCATCTCATTTAAGTGATATATAATTTCAGCCTGATTAGATCTAAATTATGCAGTCATGAAGTCTTTTGATTCCTTTATGCTTTTTTTCCAGAGCCACCAGTAGCTTTATAATTGTGCTTCTGAATTGGCTTTCTGACATCGAATTGGAATCCAAATTCTGTAACTCTGTGGGAGAGAGTACCGTTTCTGATTCTTTCTTTTGTGGTGAGTTCTTCCTTCTAGTCATTTTGCTCAGTGCAGAGTGGCTAAAAACAAGTTGTACTGGAAAAAGGAAGGAAAAGGGGAAATAAGGGGTGGAGACAAACAAACAAAAAACAAAAAATAAGGAGGAGTATCCTCTGATTCTATATACTGTAAGTCCCTCGACTTCCCCTAGAGCTTTCCAGCGGTGCTTGGTTAAGAACTTGCTCTTCCCCTGTCCTTCCAGCTGGTCTTTTGGGTGAGGGGCCTGCTCTGCTGATTCTCAGGTGTGTGCACCTTGGGGGCGCTGCCCGGCCACCTGCCAGGTGCACGGTTGAGTGGGATCTGTTTATCCTGTGAGGCTCCTACTTCCTGATGACTCCGCTCAGTCCCAGGCACAAGGCGACATCAGGAGGAACAACAATAGTGGGCAGCGGCCAGCTCTCCAGCCCTGAAGTCAGCTCCAGCAGTAATTACTGCAGTCTTCCAGTCTGTAGGGGCCTGGATGCTCTGGGGCGGGGCATGCTGATCTGGACAGCTTGGTGCCTCCCGGAGGCAGGAGAGTCCTCGCTGTCCTGTGCCTTCTTGGCCTCCGCCTGTCCCAAGGGGAGCACCAGATTCTGGGCTGTGTCCCCTGGCGCCCTGGGCTCCAGGGCCTGCACCGCTGGAATCGCGCTCCCAGGGCCACGCAGCCCCCTCCATGCGGAGCCTCCGCCGGAGCTGCTCCCAAGGCCCCATCGGGCGTGCCCTCCAGCCCTTTAGGGAGCTCGGCCATGGGGTGTGGCGTGCTCCCCCGGGGGCGCAGTTCCTCTGTTAGTGACCCCTGGAACCTGGGGGCTCCACTGCCCCTTCTGGGATCCTGCCCTAGCTCCCTAGGAGCGCCTTTCCGTCCGGGAAGATTGGTGCAGCTCCTGCTTCTCCAGGACTGGGCTTTCCTGTCGGACTGGGCTTTCCTGTCCTGGGGGCTCTCGCAGCCCAGCCTTAGCCCAGCTCCTCACGGGGCCCCTCCCCCTTGGATGCTTTTTCATTTTATTTTTTTCCATCTTCCTACCTTGATAGAAGCGCAGACTCTTCTCTGTAGCGTTCCAGCTGTTCTCTCTTTAAATCTCAGGCCGAATCCTTGTTTTCAGGATGATTTGAAAGTTATCTAGGTAAGTTGGTGGGGACAGGTGACTTGGGGACCCTGTTCTTCTGCCATCTTGCCTGCCTCTGGCTTAGTAGTTTAAACGTCTGCCTTCAGCCCAGGATCCTGGGATCTGGCCCCCTTTGAGCTCCCTGCTCAGCGCAGAGCCTGCTTCTCCCTCTCTCTTCCAATTATGCTCTCTCTCTTTCTGTCCCGTGTGCACCCTCTCTCTTGAATCAATAAATAAAATATTTTTTAAAAATTTGATTTAATTGTGATTCTCTCTTAATTAAGTGGTGGTGTTATTTGCAACTTTTCGTTTTAAAAAATACTTCACTGGGTTTTTTTCTCTAAATTTTCTGCTCATGGATATGTATTACTTTAATATCAGAAAAATCATTTAGCTCAGATGCATATATTTCCTTAGTTATACAGTTCAAAAAATTGTACTGTAAGTGGGACACCTGGGTGGCTCAGCAGTTGAGCATCTGCATTTGGCTCAGTTTGTGAGATCCCGTAGTCCCAGAATTGAGTCCCACATCCAGCTTCCTGCGTGAAGCCTGCTTCTCCCTCTGCCTATGTCTCTGCCTCTCTCTCTGCGTCTCTCATGAATAAATAAATAAGTCTTTTAAAAAACTGTACTGTAAGTTATAAGAAAATCCATTATATTATATAAAAATAACTTTAATTGATATATTAAGGAGAATATGAGTGACTGCATGTTTTTCTCATGCTTGGTAATTCTAGAATAATTCTATCTCAATGGCAAAGATTCCTCATATTTTTATTTTATTTTGGATATGAATTATAGAGGTGTTCTGTAGAGGGACTGTAGTTATTAGCACTGTGCTGCTTTACTGAAAAAAATAATTTTTAGTATCAACCTAATAATCACTTTGATAATTTTAGGATTACCTGTGTAAAGCATTTCATCGTGATGTTAATGCTCTTTTTTGTATTAAAGGGTACAGATCGGATCTGAGCTATTCAGTAAGGTTGATTACTTTTACTTGGTATGCAATTTGAGCTAAAATAATGATCTCAGATACTTTCCAGCCTTGTTCAATAATTAAAGGAAAAATGCTTAATCTTTTAATATAATTTCCTATATAAAAAGTAAAAGGAATATTTAACTTTTAAATTGTTTTTATGGAACTTGAGCAATTTGCTTTGAAATATAATAAAATATCCTCTATGCTAAACTCATTCCATTCAAATTCTGGCTATTATAGCAGTTTCTTACAAACCATGGCACAATGGTTGAGCTCAGAATCAAGTCTTATAAACAAATCCAACTTGCAGAGCTTGACCTTTAAGAATCACTGGAAGTGTCGTGGATGTCATCACTATTATACAGCTTCTCTTTTGACTTAAGCATTTTTTTCTAGATTAAGCTTGAACCATTGTATATCTATCTCATTTCATCTCAGCTATATCTCCAAAGAAAGGTCAAATGCTTAAAACTGCTTATTGTTAAGTTGTTAGGTGACAACATCCAAGTGTAAAGAAATAGTAGGACAACACTGACTGTACTCAGCATATTTACTACATGAAAGCTCATAACATCTTTTGTCCTCCTTTAGTGTTGGAAGGAAGGAAGGAAGGAAGGAAGGAAGGAAGGAAGGAAGGAAGGAAAGAACGAAAGAAGAAAGGAAGGAAGGAAGTTGAGCCCTCCAGAGAATTAATTCAAAATCACCTAGTGTTATTTTTTGGTGAAAAGAAAGAGGGAACATGCCTTTGGGGCTGTTTTTTAAAGCTGCTAAAATCAGGGTTTCAGTGCTTACTTGCTAGAATGAGCTTTATACAGACAGGGCTTCCCTCCCCAGTCACAGGATGGAAAATTAACTCTTGCACAATCCGCAACTCACAAATTTCTTCAGTAGAATCAGGCCAAACATGTGATAAGCTGTACACAAAATCATACACTTTTGATGAAAGTATCTTAAAATAGAAGCTCAACTGAATAGAGGAGTTTCTTCATTTTCTTATATAAAGGTCAGTATATTTGTTTGCTGTCAAAGTTTCTATATAAATAAACCAGTTTCTAAGTTGAGAAGAATCAAAAATTGCTAAGAGTTGCAAGAAAAAAAATCTAATATTGACTAAAGAGATCCTTAAAAGGAGCCAATTTAGTCATTTTAAATATAAACTACAAGGATTAGATGAGTAGCAGGATTCTAGATACCTTCCATTTGTAATAACAGCCTTTATGGTCAACTTTCCATAAAAGGGAGCTTTTGAGGTTAAAGAGGAAGTAGTCAAATTATAGAAGATTTTTTTTTCAATTTATGGATTAAATTTATAAACCACATATTAGAATTATTATGCTTTTGGGAACTAAACTATGCAGTCAGTTCCCTAATTAAAAAAAAAATGACACAGTTCTTTGACCTTGAAATTATAATAAGAAGTTTAAGAAATTATTCATTTTCTGTTTGAACTATCAGATTTTTTGTATCTTTATTTTAGGGAGACATTTAACAAAGCCTTGCAGGATGTTCTCATGAACTAGATGAAAAAAACAGAAATGTGGGCTTTGATGATAGTAAATAAAGAGTAGACTAATGGGTTGATGCCAAGGTGAAAGCAAGTCTCTGGCAATCTGCCCCAGGATTCTGCCTATGACCCTGTGCTCTTCAAATATTTCATCAACTATTAAGATGAATGGCTAAGACTAGATTGTTTTTAACATAAAGTATAGAAAAGTATATTATCAGTGATATACATAAGAGTATGTAATGAACTTCTGTAAATGGTAATTATAGTGAGTAGAACCTTGAAAATATTAGAAACGCCAGAGCAGACTTTCACAATTATGTTCATAAATATATATATTATATATATCAATTTTATATATGTATATAAATTTGAGAGAGAGAGCAATGAGCCAGGGGAGAGTCATACGGAGAGGGAGAAGCAGACTCCCCACTGAGCAGGGAGCCTGATGCAGAGCTCAATCTCAGGACCCTGAGATCATCACCTGAGCTGAAGGCAGACACTTAATGAACTGAGCCATCCAGGTGCTCCCTACATTTATATTCTGGCAAAAAATAGTGTGATTCTGTCAATAAGAGGTGCAAGGAGAAAAAGTGAGAAAGTAATGTAAATGACCTAAAGTGAGAAAGTAATGTAAATGACCTAAAGCATCATCTATAATACAGCAAAATATAGCAAATCTACAGATAATGTGTGAAGTATAAAAATTGACAGCAAGCAGTAGCAATTTATCAAGAATCATAATGGTGGTGAGTTATCAGAAGAAAATAGCTGAAACAAAAGTGGTTGTTTATTAAGAGAATAAGGAGTGGCCTGGAGAGGAGCAGAGCATTGATGTTTATATTTTAAACCTTCAGAAGTATTAGAATTTTAATTTTTAGGGACACCTGGGTGGCTCAGTGGTTTAGCACCTGCCTTAGGCCCAGGGCGTGATTCTGGAGTTCCGGATCGAGTCCCACATTGGGCTCCCTGCGTGGAGCCTGCTTCTCCCTCTGCCTGTGTCTCTGCCTCTCTCTCTCTCTCTGTGTCTCTCATGAATAAATAAATAAAATCTTTAAAAAAAAGAATTTTAATTTTTAATATGCATACACTTCTCAATATATTAAAATTTACATTTATTTCTCAATTCACACCCCCAAAAGGAATTGTGTTTAAAACTAAAAACAAAAACCCTCTCAAACTGAAAAGAAACCAGTATCCTTGGAAAATATCAAATTCTGGGTGTGGGACAAAAAATGTATAAGATGCCCTTGAAACATTTTCTCATACAAAGCATCATATCAATATCAAGGTATCATATCGTACAATATGATAGCAAGAAAGCTGTCAGAAAACACTATGGTTATGACCAAAGAACTGAGCAAACTCAAAATAGATTCCTACTCACTAAGGATGGAAAAATTGAGCACTAAAATGAATAATTACCACAATGGACTGAAATACCTCAAACATACCTAAATTCATTAATTAATAATGATTAATAACTAAGAGGAAATAGGATATGTCTTCTGTCTTTTGTCAAGAACTGTGGCAATTTTTTCTTAAAAATGGCCACAGCAGGGGTGTCTGGGTGGCATAGTCAGTTATATGTCCCACTCTTGGTTTCAGAGTGGCTCCTGAGGTGGAGCCCCAAATGGGCTTGGAATTCTCTCTCTCCTCTTCCTCTGCCCCTATCCCATTAAATAAATAAACAAAATCTTTTTTTAAAATGGCCACAACAATATTTCTAGTCCCATATGCTAGTTCAGCACCCTAACCAACATAATAAAAAACTGGAGTCTAATTCCCCTCCACTACCTAAGGGAGATTCTTGACTATTTCAAACAATAAAGTTTGGTAGAAGTAATACTACACTTCCAAGGGTAAGTCATTGAAAGGATACAGCTCTGCCTAGCTCTTTCAGGATGCTAATTCTTGGAACTGAGCCACAATGCTGTGAGGAAGCCTATACAACAGGAGAGGCCACATGTAGGTGGTCTGGCCATCAGCCTCAGCTAAGGTCTCAACCAATATCTAGCGTTAACTGCCAAACGTATATATGAATAAGCCTTTAGGTGATTCTATCCCCCAGCCTTTGAGTCTTCCAACTAAGGCCCCCATACTGTGGATCAGAGACAAAACATGCCCATTTTACTTTGACCAGATTCTTGGCCCACAGAACTCTTAGTATAATAAATGGTTGTTTTATGCCACTAGGTTTTGGGATAATTTGTTACATAGCCATAGTAATGGGAACAAGGATACTTATATTGAGAATTAAAAGGATAGGATGCACTTGTTAGAAGCACCTGAAGCAGAGTGCAGCAACATCCATTTGGAGTGAGTTCAAATTTCTTGGCCCAATCCAGGTACATCCCTGGGTACTGAGAGAATTTATAAATTATGTCATTGCCAACTTGTCAGTGATTTTAAGTAAATAAAGAGGGCAGTAAAGAAGCCATAAGGCTTGGAGGATGTAAAATTCTGCAAATCACACATGTGCTGGTGATTTTATGGTAAGATTCCCCATCATATTTTCAAAATATTTGTTTTTGAAAATCCCATAAAATGAAGCAGTACTATTTGTCAAGCAGCATTAGTTCACTAAGAACAATCTGTATTAAGCAAGCTCTATTTTATAGGCTTGCTAGATTAAGAAATCTGAAAAATGTGGTAGAGATGATAATCTATATTTTATCCATTATAAGACACCACTGACTGTAAGTTATATAATTATATAAATGATGTCAATTAAAGTTTAAAAATGTTTTCTTATTAGGTTTTTTGTTTTACTCTTATTAGTTGTTTTAGACATTTTAGACAGAGATTTCTATTATGTCATTCTTTAATTACACAAAAAAGTAAATAAAAGTTAAATAAATTTAGGTGTTCCAAAATTCTTCTCATTCAGATTTAAATGAATCTGTTTTCAACTTAGAAAACTTCCTTGATGACTGTCTTTCAGCATATCATTCTCCATACCATTAAGAATGTCAGTAGTGCAACATTTCCTCAGGGAATATTCCTCGATGACTTCCAGGATTTCTTCTAAACTACTTACTCATTCTAAACTCTTAATCCTGCTGCTTTCCAATTTGACTAAATTTATACTTCTTTTTCTTCAATCAAATCACATGTAGCTGAAAGTTTACTTCAAAGTTAGCAAGAAGTTTCCTGACAATGTTTGATGTTCAACACCTTAGTCATAATAATCTTTTGTGATAAATAAATTGGTTCCAACAGTTTCTCATTATTCATTAGTTTTTCATCTATTCCTAGGAATTTGGCAATTTCTCCTGCATTAAGTGGGATAACTTGGCTTGTGACAGCCATTCCTTTTGCATATAATTTAGTAACAAAAAGTAATGCATTTCATCAACTTTGGGATATCTCCTTTTTTTTTTTTTTTTTTAGAAACTTGTAACTACTTTGCTTCAACAGGGCTATGACAAATACGGCATCCATGATGTAGACCAAATTCAGAGAACATACAAGATGATGAATATGTCACATGAGGAAGGCAAAATAGAGAATCTTTGTGGGAGAGAGCACAAGGTATCAAATAGCTGCCCTCAGTGTCTACAAGGCAGAAACTGGCACAAGAAGGAATTGATTTGTTAAGCACCAAATTACCATACAGTTTAAACAATTAAGTACTAAGGCAGCAACTACTATATAGATTAATTTTGATTTACTGTGTATCTGCTAACTTAATGAACTTCCCTCCCATCAGCAGAGATGTCCACTTATATTGGTTAGGATTCTCTGAATTTCAAGTACAGAAAATACAACCAACCTGGCTTAAGCAAAAGTGCAAATTATTGGCTCATTTAACTGTGAAGTGGTATCTGCCTTTAGATAATCTGGATCCAGAGGCCAGAATGAAGACATCAAGACATTCTTTCTCTTTGTTTTGTTTTTTTCTATGATGGTTTTATTTTGAGTGGTTTGACATCATGGAGGCAAAAACAATCACCAACAAACCTAGGTATCTTTATCTCTTAAATATGGAAGTCCCTCTAAAAGAAGCCAGTTTCTTTCCCAGTGATTTCAGCAAAAGTGTTGGGTTAGATCACAAGATCCCCCCCCCCCCCCCCCCCCGCAAATCGATCACTGAATCCAATGATTGGTTGAGCCTGTATCATTACGCTCTAGATTCAGAAAGTGATAAGGAGCCCCTTTGAACTGAGAAAAGAAGGAAAGTGATTTCAAAAAGAGCATCTGGGCAGGTAAAAACAAACCAAAATAAAACACCATACTCTGACCACATCTAAATACAAGATTTTACATGGAAGATCATTCCCAAAAAATTAAAAAGCAAAAAATTTAATTATTTTCAAAAAATTATCACACAGAAAATAGTTAATTTACTTTCAAAAATAGAAATGATAATACTTTCTTTGACTAGAAGCAGTGAAACTGAAAATTACTGACAAAAAGCTCAAAATTTAACTATAAAAATTTCAAGAGTTTTCTAATTTTTAGCAAATAGCAAAGATAAAATAGAAACTGGAATGACATATTAGGAACTCAGTGACAGCACTATATATAAAAGTTAAGGAATATGGCTAAAGCCTCATGTAGAGGAAAATATACAGCTTTAAGTGTTTTTTAAAAATATACAGCTTTAAATGTTTTAATAAATAAGAAAATTAAACACATATCTCAAAAAGCTAAAAGAAAAAATGAAATAACAAAAGAAAATAAACCTAGAAAAGGTAAGAATATTTTAACAACCTTTTCAGATAATTGTAGATATTCTTCTTTGGTTCTACACCAAAGCTCAACAGTGATAACTTCTTAAAGGTTAATTGTAGTATGGAATCTGAAATCATATAATGAACTTTTCTTATTCTGTTACATTAAAATCAACTGGTCTATCTTGCATTTTGAATGGAATGTTTTTTACCTAAACAGGATTTTATAACATCATGCATTGGTTATTTAGAAAATATCAGTTCACTAAGTTATGCAAGTCTTCCAAATTTGACACATTGCATTACACAATATCAAAACAACATTTAATACGATCATCATGAAACTAAGTATTAGAGTGTCAAGCAGACATAAGATATACATGGTAGCGGATATAAGCTAGAATTCCAAAATTCTAATTTTTGCTTAAAAGCTTGAAGTTGTCTTTGGAGACAATACTTTCAATAGTTTTTATTGAAGTGACAGGCTTACTGTCCATTTTCAAGAAAATGTCTGCCAATCTAAATGAACATAGCTGATCCATTGTTCCTTCAAGTAAGGATGGTGTTCTATGAAAAAACTATTTCAGCTTGGAACTCAAACAAGCATTTCAAGCATTTCCTTTAAACAAACAACATATGCCACTATTGGAAATGCTTTATGCCTACTTTCCATCTTCTTATACAGAATATAAAAAGACATGTATTTAAGAGTTGAGACTTACAAAAATAATGCTTTTACTGCTTCATCAAGGGCATTCTTTTTTTAAAAAAAAAATCAAGGATATTCTTAAGCGATATTAGCATTTTTAGTTTTTCTGTGAGTGTGTGGTATGAAGAATACAATAACAGTATAAATGACAGTTTGGTGCACTTCATTAGTTCATGCTAACATGCCAGCAGTTTTACTTAGCATTGCTTTGCATCATTGATTGCAAATGTCAACATGATGAAAAATGCAAATAACATCTTTTCATTATTATAAAAATAGTTCAGTAAAAACCAAGGAACTAGGAGCGCCCGGGTGGTTCAGTTGGTTAAACATATGCCTTTGGCTCAACTCTTGATCCTGGGGTTGTAGGATCGAGCCCCCATCAGGCTTCTTGCTCAGCTGGGAGCCTGCTTCTCCCTCTCCTTCTGTCCCGCTCCCCTCTTGTGCTCCTTTTCTCTTTCTCTCTCTCTCTTAAATAAATAAATAAAATCTTTAAAAAAAATAGATGAAGACAAGGAACTAGAAGATCTGGATTTAGGTCCATGAATATAAGAAAATTCAGCATGTTGTAACAAAGGAATTCCAAATCAGTAAGGAATGGGCTTTTAAAAAAAACTACACATATATGTATATGAACGGTTAGAAAGTGGTTTGGAAAGACACATATATTGAACTATTATCAGGCATGGGAGTTTGACAATGAAGGGAGACTTCCACTTTTTAAAAAAATTGAGACATGTAACTAAAATTCACCATCTTAAGCCTTTTTAGTGTACCGTAGAATAGTGCTAACTATATGTGCATTGTTGTGCAACATCTCCAGAATTTTTAATCTTACAAATCTGAAGCCCTAAGGCATTAAACACTTCCTCTTTTCTCCCTCTTCCTAGCCCTTAGCAACCTTCATTTTATTTTCTGTTTCTGAATTTAACTATTTTAGGGACCTCGTATAAATGAGTTGAATTAGCTTTCATCTTTTTGTGACCGGCCTATTTCACCTTAGTATAATGACCTCCTAAAAGTTCATCCATGTAGTGGCATTTGTTTAGATTTGTTTTTCTTCTTTCTCTTTCTTTCTTTTCTTTCTTTCTTTTCTTTCTTTCTTTCTTTCTTTTCTTTCTTTCTTTCTTTCTTTCTTTCTTTCTTTCTTTCTTTCTTCTTTCTTCTTCTTTCTTTCTTTCTTTCTTTCTTTCTTTCTTTCTTTCTTTCTTTCTTTCTTTCTTTCTTTCTTAGATTTTATTTATTCATGAGAGACGCAGAGAGAAAGAGAGGCAGAGACACCGGCAGAAGCAGAAGCAGGATCCATGCCGGAGCCCGACATGGGACTCGATTCCGGGGCTCCAGGATCACGAAGGCAGGCGCTTAACTGCTGAGTCCCCTCAGATTTGTTTCAATAGATTTGTTTTTCTATTCTTTATTTTGTTTGTTTTCCTTTAATCTTTATATCTTTCCTTCCATTAACCTTAGGTTTAGTTTGTTCATCTTTTTTTTTTCTGTTGTTTTGAGATGTAAAGTTAGGTTGTTGATCTTTTTTATTTTTATTTTTTTAAAAGACAGTTTTGTTTTATTTAAGATTTCATTTATTTATTCATGAGAGACACACAGAGAGAGAAGCAGGCTCCATGCAGGGAGCCCGACGTGGGACTCGATCCTGGGTCTCCAGGATCACGCCATGGGCGGAAGGCAGGTGCTCAACCGCTGAGCCACCCAGGGATCCCAGATCTTTCTTTTTTAGTACACCCAGGTACCTCTAAAACCTTCCTCATAGTACTGCTTTTGCTGCATCTCATAGGTTTTGATATGTTGCATTTTAATTTTCATTTGCTTCCAGATATTTTCCAAATTTCCTTGTGATTTCTTCCTTGACCCATTGATAGTTCAAGAGTATGATGCTTCATTTCCACGTATTTGTGAATTTTCCAGTGTTCTTTTTGCTATTGATTTCTAGTTTCATTCCACTGTGTTTAGAAAAGATACTTGGTATGGATTTTAATCTTCTTAAAAATATTAATACTTGTTTTGTGACTTAACATATGGTCTATCTTGGAAAATGTTCTATATGTCCTTAAAAAGAATATGCGTTTTGCTAAGGTTGGCTAGAATGTTCTCTATGTGTGTTAGGTCCATTTAGTCTATGGTGCTGTTCAACTCCTCTATTTCTTCATTGAACTTCTATCCATTATTTAAAATGGGGCATTAAAATATCCTACTATTATTGTGTTACTATTCTTCCTTTCAGTTCTGTCAGTGATTGCTTCATATGTTTGGGTGCTCTACTGTTAGATGCATATATATTTAAAATCATTATCTCTTCCTGCTGAATTGACCCTATTATCATATAATGTCCTTCATTGTCTCCTGTGACATTTTCTGACTTAAAGTCTTATTTTGTCTCATATAATTATGGTCCTATCTCGCTTTTTGTACAATTTGCATGGAATATATATATTTTTTATTCTCTCACGTTAGGCCTGTATGTATCCTGATATCTAAAGTCCCTAGTGGACAAAATAGTTGGATATTATTGTTATTGTTTTAAATCTGTTTAGCCATTCTATGTTTTTTTTTTTTTATTGAAGTTCGATTTGCCAGCAAATAGTATAACACCCAATGCTCATCCCATCAAGTGCCCTCCTCACTGCCCATCACACTGTTACCCCATCTCCCGACCCACCTCCCTTCTGCAACCTTTTGTTTGTTTCCCAGGGTTAGGAGTCTCTTGTGGTTTGTCTCCCTCTCTAATTTTTCCAACTCAGTTCCCCTCTCTTCCCTTATAATCTCTTTCACTATTTCTTATATTCCACGTATGAGTAAAACCATATGATGTTTGTCCTTCTCCGATTGACTTATTTCATTCAGCATAATACCCTCAGGTTCACCCAAGTCAAAGCAAATGGTGGGTATTCATCCTTTCTAATGGCTGAGTAATATTCCATTGTAAATATATACCACATCTTCCGTACCCATTCATCTGTTGAAGGACATCGTGGCTCCTTCCACAGTTTGGCTACTGTGGAAATGGCTGCTATGAACATTGGGGTGCAGGTTTTCGTGGCATTTCACTACATCTGTATCTTTGTGGTAAATACGTAGCAGTGCAATGCTGGGTCGTAGGGTAGCCCCATTTTTTAAGTTCTTGAGGAACCTCCATAGTTTTCCAGAGTGGCAGTACCAGTTTGCATTCCCAGTACAAGAGGGTTCCCCTTTCTCCACATCCTCTCCAACACTTGTTGTTTCCTGTCTTGTTAATTTTCGCTATTCTCACTGGTGTGAGGTGGGATCTCATTGTGGTTTTGATTTGTATTTCCCTGATGGCAAGTGATGGCGGAGCATTTTCTCATGTGCTTGTTGGCCATGTGTAGCTCTTGTTTGGAGAAATTTCTGTTCATGTCCTCTGTCCATTTCATGATTGGATTTTTTGTTTCTTGGGTGTTGAGTTTGATAAGTTCTTTACAGATCTTGGATACTAGCCCTTTATCTGATATGTCATTTGCAAATATCTTCTCCCATTCTTTAGGTTGTCTTTTAATTTTGTGGACTGTTCCTTTTGCTGTGCAGAAGCTTTTTATCCTGATTAAGTCCCAACAGTTCATTTTTGCTTTTGTTTCCTTTACCTTCATAGATGTATCTTGCAAGAAGTTGCTGTGGCCAAGTTCAAAAAGGGTGTTGCCCGTGTTCTCCTCTAGGATTTTGGTGGATTCTTGTCTTGCACTTAGATCTTTCAACCATTTTGAGTTTATCCTTGTGTATGGTGTAAGAGAATGGTCCAGCATCATTCTTCTGCAAGTGGCTGTCCAATGTTCCCAACATGATTTATTGAAGAGACTTTCCTTTTTCCAGTGGATATTCTCTCCTGCTTTGTTGAATATTAATTGACCATAGAGTTGAGGGCCCATTTCTGGGTTCTCTATTCTGTTCCATTGATCCATGTGTCTGGTTTTGTGCCCATACCATAGTGTCTTAATGATCACAGCTTTGTAATACAGCTTGAAATCCGGCATCGTGATGCCCCCGGCATTGGTTTTCTTTTTCAATATTCTCCTGGCGATTCTTGGTCTTTTCCGATTCCATACAAATCTTAAGATTATTTGTTCCAACTCTGTGAAGAAAGTCCATGGTATTTTGATAGGGATTGCATTGAATGTGTAAATTGCCCTGGGTAGCATAGACATTTTCACAATATTTATTCTTCCAATCCATGAGCATGGAATGTTTTTCCATCTCTTTGTGTCTTCCTCAATTTCTTTCAGAAGTGTTCTACTCAGTTTTTAGAGTACAGATCCCTTACATCCTTGGTTAGGTTTATTCCTAGGTATCTTATGCTTTTGGGTGCAATTGTAAAAGGGATTGGTTCCTTAATTTCTCTTTCCTCGATCTCATTGTTAGTGTATAGAAATGCCACTGATTTCTGGGCATTGGTTTTGTATCCTGCCACACTGCCGAATTGCTGTATGAGTTCTAGCAATCTCGGGGTGGAGTCTTTTGGCTTTTCTGCATGCAGTATCATGTCATCTGTGAAGCGGGAGAGTTCGACTTCTTCTTTGCCAATTTGAATGCCTTTTATTTCTTTCTGTTGCCTAATTGCTGAGGCTAGGACTTCTAGTACTATGTTGAATAGCAGTGGTGAGAGTGGACATCCCTGTCGTGTTCCTGATCTTAGGGGAAAGACTCTCAGTTTTTCCCCCCTTGAGAATTATACTTGCTGTGGGCTTTTCGTAGATAGCTTTTAAGATACTGAGGGAGGTTCCCTCTATCCCTACACTCCGAAGAGTTTTGATCAGGAATGGATGCTGTATTTTGTCAAATGCTTTCTCTGCATCTATTGAGAGGATCAGATGGTTCTTGCTTTTTGACTTGTTGATGCAATCTATCACGTTGATTGTTTTACGAGTGTTGAACCAGCCTTGCATGCCGGGGATAAATCCCACTTGGTCATGGTGAATCATCTTCTTAATGTACTGTTGGGTCCTATTGGCTAGTATCTTGTTGAAGAATTTTTGCATCCATGTTCACCAGGGATATTGGTCTGTAATTCTCCTTTTCGGTGGGGTCTTTGTCTGGCTTTGGAATCAAGGTAATGCTGGCCTTATAAAATGAGTTTGGAACTATTCTGTTCCTTTCTATCCTTCAGAACAGCTTTAGTAGAATAGGTATTATTTCTTCTTTAAACGTTTGATAGAATTCCCCTGGGTAGCCATCTGGCTCTGGCCCTGGACTTTTGTGTCTTGGGAGGTTTTTGATGACTGCTTGAATTTCCTTGCTGGTTACTGGCCTGTGCAGGTTTTCTATTTCTTCCTGTTCCCGTTTTGGTAATTTGTGGGTTTCCAGAAATGCATCCATTTCTTCTAGATTGCCTAATTTGTTGGCATATAGTTGCTCATACTAGGTTTTTTCTTTTTAATTTTTTTTATTTTTTTATTTTTTTATGATAGTCACAGAGAGAGAGAGAGAGGCAGAGACACAGGCAGAGGGAGAAGCAGGCTCCATGCACCGGGAGCCCGATGTGGGACTCGATCCCGGGTCTCCAGGATCGCGCCCTGGGCCAAAGGCAGGCGCCAAACTGCTGCGCCACCCAGGGATCCCTCATACTAGGTTTTTAAAATAATTTTTATTTCCTTGGTATTGGTTGTGATCTCTCCTCTTTCATTTGTGATGTTATTAATTTGAGTCTTTTTTCTTTTTAATAAGGTTGTCTAGGGGTTTATCTATCTTATTAATTCTTTTGAAGAACCAACTCCTGGTTTTGTTGATCTGTTCTACACTTCTTCTGGTCTCTATTTCATTGAATTCTGCTTGAATCTTTATTAACTCTCCTCTTCTGCTTGGTGTAGGCTTTATTTGTCGTTCTTTCTCCAGTTCCTTTAGGTGTGAGGTTAGCTTGTGTATTTGAGTTTTTTCCAATTTTTCAAAGAACCAACTCTTGGTTTTGTCGATCTGTTCTACAGTTCTTCTGGTCTCTATTTCACTAAGTTCTGCTCTAATCTTTATTCTCTCTCTTCTCCTGCTTGGTGTAGGCTTTTATTCTTTCTCCAGTTCCTTTAGGTGTGAGGTTAGCTTATGTATTGGAGGGTTTTTTCAAGTTTTTGAGGGAGGCTTGTATTGCGATGTATTTCCCTCTTAGGACTGCTTTTGCTGTATCCCAAAGATTTTGAACGGTTGTATCTTCATTTTCATGAATCTTTTTAATTCTTCTCTAATTTCCTGGTTGACCCATTCATCTTTTAGTAGGATGCTCTTTAACTTCCACGTGTTTGAGTTTCTTCCAAATTTCTTCTTGTGACTGAGTTCTAGTTTCAATGCATTGTGGTCTGAAAATATGCAGGAGACAATCCCAATCTTTTGGTGTTGGTTGAGACTTGTGAGCCAGTATGTGGTCTATTCTGGAGAAAGTTCCATGTGCACTTGGGAAGAATGTGCATTCAGCTGTATTCAGATGGAAAGTTCTGTAAATATCTGTGAAATCCATCTGTTCCAGTTTATCATTTAGGGCCCTTGTTTCTTTGGGGATGTTCTGCTTGGAAGATTTGTCCTTTGCTCAGAGTCCGTGTTGAAGTCTCCTAGTATTAGTATATTATTATCTAAGTGTCTCTTTACTCTGGTTAATTGATTGATATACTTGGCAGCTCCCACATTAGGGATATAAATATTCATAATCTTTAGGTCTTCTTGTTGGATAGACCCTTTAAGTATGATATAGTGTCCCTCTTCATCTCTTACTACAGTCTCTGGTATAAACTCTAATTTATCTGATATGAGGATTGCTACCCCAGCTTTCTTTTGAGGACCATTTGAATAGTAAATGGTTCTTCACCACTTCATTTTGAGGCTGGAGGTGTCCTTAGATCTAAAATGAGTTTCTTATAGACAGCATACAGATGGGTTTTGCTTTTTATCCAGTCTGATACCCTGTGTCTTTTGATGGGATCATCTAGCCCATTCACGTTCAGAGTAACTATTGAAAGATATGGACTTAGTGTCATTGTAATACCCATTCAGTCCCTGTTTTGGCACATTATTTCTTTGGGCTCCCTGTTTCTTTTACAGGGTTCCCCCTTAATATTTCTGGCAGAGCTGGATTGGTGGTCACGTATTGTTTTAGTTTCTGCCTATCTTGGAAGCTCTTTATCTCTCCTTCTATTCTGAATGACAGCCTTGCTGGATAAAGTATTCTTGCCTGCATGTTCTTCTCATATATATCATGCCAGCCCTTTCTGGCCTGCCAGGTCTCTGTGGAGAGGTCTGCTGTTAATCTGGTATTTCTTCCCATTTCAGTTAAGAATCTCTTGTCTCAAGTTGCTTTAAGATATTTCTCTTTATCTTTGGAATTTGCAAGTTTCACTATTAAATGTCGAGGTGCTGAATGGTTTTATTGGTTTTTTTGGCGGGGGGTCGGGGGGAGGTCCTCTCTATCCTTTGGATCTGAATGTCTGTTTCTTTCCCCAGACTGGGGAAGTACTCAGCTCTGAATTGTTCAAATGTACTTTGTGGTCCTCTCTCTCTCTCTCAGCCTCTTCTGAAGTCCCAGTTATACGTAAATTCTTCCTTCTCAGGCTATTGTTTATTTCCCTAAGCCTTTCCTCATGGACTCCTAATTGTTTTTCTCTTTTTTTCCTCAGATTCCTTCCTTTCCATCAACTTGTCTTCTATGTCACTCACTCTCTCTTCCACTTCATTAGCCCTAGCAGTTAGAGCATCCAGTTTGGATTGCATCTCATTTAGTCTATTTTTAATTTCATCCTGATTAGATCTCAATTCTGCAGTGTTGAAGTCTCTTGAGTCCTTTACGCTTTTTTCCTGAGCCACCAGTAAATTTATAATTGTACTTCTGAATTGAATTTCTGACATTGTATTTAAATCCATATTCTGTAACTGTGGCAGAGAGTCCTGTTTCTGGTTCTTTCATTTGTGGTGAATTCTTCCTTCTAGTTACTTTGTCCATTGCAGAGTGGCTGTATGAGTGAGGGAGTCAAAAATATCAACCATATCCTTGTTAGAAGTGAAAACTTTTCCCTCTGTAGTATTCCAGCTGTTCTTTACCTCTCTGGTCGAATATGCAGGTGTTCAGGATGTTTTTGAAAGTTATCTACGTAAGGGGGGACCAGATGAGTTGAGTTCCCTACTCTTCCACTATCTTGTCCGTCTTCCCCCTAGATCCAACTCTTGATTTCAGCTCAGGTCATGAACTCAGGGTGGCGAGATCAAGCTTCGACTTTGCGCACCATGCTTGGTGTGGAGTTCACTTGTGATTCTTTCCATCTCTCTCCCTTTCGACCCCTCCCCCTACACTCTCTCTCTCTCAAATAATAAATAAAGAAATCTTAAAAAATAAAATTGTGATGTTGATCTGTATATATTTACATTGCTAGATATTTATGATATATTTTGAGTAAAGAGATTTGGAAATAGCAATTAAAGTATGATCTCATTTTTGTCAAAAAAATTCTACCTAGCTATAGGAAAAATTCTATAATAATAATACTTATATCCTTTCTTTTTAATGAATGTTTAAAAAGTTTTAGGTATGGAATTAAATACCTTTACACATTATTTTAATTCTCACAATAATTCCATTAAATATGGGCAGCCCGGATGGCTCAGCGGTTTAGCACTGCCTTCGGCCCAGGGCATGATCTTGGAGACCCAGGATCGAGTTCTGTGTTGGGCTCCCTTCATGGAGCTGGCTTCTCCCTCTTTCTCTCTTTCTCTCTCTCTCTCTCTCTCTCTCTCTCTCTCTCCTCTCTGTGTGTCTCATGAGTAGATAAATAAAATCTTAAAAAAAATAATTCCATTAAATCATTCATCATTAATTGATTCAGCATTCAACATATATTTCTTGTCCTAGGCACTCTGCTAAATATTAGAGATAGAACTGTGACCAGATGGACACAGTATCCAGCATTTTATCATATCCTAACCCTATAGATGAAATATAGAGAGGTTGTCCCATCCATTAGAAGTTTTCCAGTCCAGGTTCTCTTTCAACTAAATAAAACAGAGACTCACAAGGCTCGCACAGGCTACAGTTGCCATCAGTCTATTCAGGTGGATATAGCACAGGAACTACAGTTTCCAAGAGCAGCATCAGGTCTTCGCCTCTGGGAGTTCTTGCTGCAGTTCACAGAGTCCTCCAGCATTCATTGTCTTTGGTCCCTCAGATGATGACTCCAGGAGGTAAGATCCACATTAGGTGGGTGCAGGAGCCAGGAGCCTCATTCCCCAAATAATGATTGCATACAAATAGTGTCCAAGTTCTCATAAGAATCACTATCACCATCAGGTACTTCCAATTCATTACAGTTTGCATCAATAGGAAGGAAGTTTGTCAATCAGAAGTCATTTCAATCTAGGTAGCAATGCTACCTAGGAACACACTTAACATTTTACTCCTATTAGATTATGAGGGAAACAGAACTAGAGAGTATATCAAAGGATTCTCGTATAGAAGAAGGGGAAAGGATTTTGTTTAGGAGGTATCTAAAAAGCAAGTGGCTTTGAACTTAAGTCTTTCTGACTCCAAAGTCTAGCTTTTGCACTTTCCTCCCAGAGATACCAAAAATGATCTCTGGGAGGTAAGCTTTTAGACAACTTTTACTTTCTTCTTTATACTTTCTGAATTCTCAGACTTTTTTTTTGTAATAAGCATGAATTTATTTTGTAATCAGAAATGTTTTTATTAAAAAGACCAACAACACGAAAACATGCTTTTGCTATAGCATTAAGTCAAAGTAGCCAGAAACAATATGACATATGCACTTGCACTGTGATTAGATTAAGGTAAAAAAAGAGATGCATGAAGAAGAAGCTCAGCAAAGATATAGAGCAATCCTAACAATAGTTGAGTCAGAATGGTTGGCTTGTCTTATTTGTTTGCTTGTTTGTTTGTTTTTCTGTTTTCCAGATTTTCTGTGTTATTCTTGGAATAAAATGAAATGCATTTAGTAAAAAAAAAAAAGGAAACATTTAGTTTATAAAATTTTTGAAATGTAAAAACCAAACATCATGAAAAGTAATAGATTTACTTTTGGACTTTTTGTTTTTTTGCATAGGTGAATTTATTTTATGTAAAATTTAACTATGTTAGGGGTTCAGAGTTCTCAAATTATTTCAAAATCCACTCATGATCTTAAAATGGGAAGCTGAATTAGAGAGCAGTTCTGTTCCATTCCTGACACTCACCCATGTAACTAGAAGAATTTTCCCAGGGCTCTTGCTGTATCTCTGCCCTGACATCACTATTTTAGAGTGCTACTGTAACTTCTCTAGGTCTGGGTTCATGCAGCAGAGTGTGGATACTATTGCTAAACTCCTTTCACACATTATTTGTCTATAGTTATTTTAGGATATAGCTATGTAAGGCTTACTTTTCTTTTAAAACTCACATTTTGGGCTGTATATGATCCTTCTTTAGCCAGGGACTCATATAATTGGATAGCTGCTGTTATATTTTGCATGCCAAAATTTCCAAATAGTAAAGCATCAGCCATTTTCTCCATGGCTTTTAAGTTTCCCATGTCAGCTGCTTTGGCAAAGAATACGTAGGCTCTGTTTAAAATATATGAAGGTAGAGGTTTGATTATCAAAAACGTTTTCTTTCTCCCTCCTTCATACTACTTCCCTCTAATAAGTAGGACCAAATTATCATTGCTATTAATAATATAGTTGAGCTGAAGTCCATGACATCTGTAGGGATTTTTTCAGCCTTACATGATCTCAGATTATGATTTCAGATATATCTGACAAATACTGGAGTTGCTGAAAGGGAGAATTATATAGGATACATCATGGTTCAAGCTTATTCACCAAGTGACATGAAAAATTGAGGCCCTTGTCCTAAAATAGTGAACTCCCCCATAGCCACCCACATTATATATTTGTTTTACAAAATGATCTCTGAAATATATAGCAATATAATAAAAAATAATCAAAGCTGGAATGTCACATCTTGAAAGCTACTATTATGAAAACAACAGTCCCTTTATATTCTGAAATAATTTTCTAAAACACAGGATAGTCTTAAGCATGCAAAGTCCAACTGTGTAGAAAAACAATAACCAAATAAAACCCAATGGTTGTTAGGGCTCTAAAGTCTGACTGCCTGGTACAAAATCTGGCTCCACCATTATTAGTTTGAGAGCTTCAAGCAAGTTATTTAACTTCTGTGTGCCTCTTTCATCAGTGGAGTGGGGGAACAATAGCACTTACTTCATAAATTTCCTGGGAAGATTCAGTGAGATAATCCATGTGAAGTGCTTGGCAGAGTACCTGGTACGTAATAAGCACTCAATAAATTTCGCTATTATTGTTGGTATTAGTATTAGGACTACTGCATACATTCTAAAGTTTTATAGTATGGTAATTGTTCTCCTGTAATTAGTGGGTAAATGGTATGAAAATTTATTGATTATAAATATGGATGCCATAGGATTGCCGGACATTACATTTTCTGAGTCTCACTCAGAAATCACCTGCCTGATCTGTATAACAAGTATTAATGGAGAACCTTGCAAGGTCAAAACTATGTCAGAGACAGAGTACTTTTGGGATTTATTTTTACTTTTATAACTTCTTTTTTGGTAGCAGGAAGAACAGAAATCATTAACTTCTACTTGTGACCTTGACTCAAATATAGGAACAAATACACAAATCTACCATTGCTACTCAGAAGGATTGGGAGACTCCACTTTATGCACCACCTATTCATGCTGATGCTAAAATAATTTACTCTTGGTGGCTGGAGCAGAATAGAATGGGCTTGAACTGCGTGAGAGCCACACAGGCATTAGGGTCTGGGATGGCAATACAGAAAATAGACTCTAATGGAAAAAAGGAGCCAGGAGGTCAGGCAAGAAATTAACCATGGTCAGAGCAAGCCAAGATCATAGGGACCAGAAGGCAAATAAGACAGAAGGTCTTAAGGTCAATGAATGTAAATGTCTGGCATTCAGAGATAGGCATGACATCAGGACACAGACTCCTTGGAGTCATTCTGTCACAGGGTTTGCTGCTGCAACCATACAGCCGGCTGGGATTAGAAGGGCACTCCACTTGGACCAGGGCAGAGAAATCAGAGATGGGCTGCAGGAGCCAGTAGTATATCCTTTCACTGATCCCAGGGGGCAGCAAAAGGTTGCAAAACCAATCCGTCTAAGTATCTTTGATTCTAAGGGAAGGGTGGATACCTCGGTCTCTTATCAAGAAAGTCCAAGGAAATGTAAGCAGGACCCAGGGCTGAAGAAAGTTTTTGGTAAATTAGGTAGGATTAAGAGCTGGACTGTAATTCTCAAGAGGGAAAAAGCAGGAGAAACCGGCAAAAAGAAAGGTCTGTTAGGTATCCAGATAATCCCTAAGGGATCTGGTATTGGGTGCTAAGGTGTGTGCTGGGGAAGGAGGAGACTAAGGGCATCCCTAGGACACGTCAGAAACTTGGTGTAGGGCAGCAGCTTATCTTCAAATCTTTTTTAATGATGGGGAGTAGTTCTTAATGACAGCTAACCCTGGTTGTCTCTGAGGTTTCTTGACTCCTGTAGACAAGTCTGTGTCTCCCTGACATATGCTTACTTAACATCTGTACTTCTAACAGTGCTGACTTGTTAAACAAGTTATAGCTGAATGAACGAATGAATGAATTGGGTTAAGATGTGGATGTGGATGTCAATGATCCAAAAAGACTAACTAGTAGCACCTCTGTCTTATAGAAGAAGTGGTGGAGCAAGGAGGACATAGGATTGAGGAATGAATGGGAGAGAAATGATTTCTCTGTGGTCAGTAAGGGTTTTCATTTTTCTTTTCTCTGACCAGAATCTTAGAGATGGCTATACTGGATGTAAGTGGCTTAAGAGCAGACCATCCTGATATCTGGAGGAATTTCATTCAGCTTTCCCACAAATTCCTGAAGTCTCTTGCTATGAGCAGATTTGGTTCTAGTTCTCTATCTGCCAATTCAGAAGGATCAGGTGACTCAGCTTTATGCTGCTGCAAAAATAAGCTGCTCTTGCAGTACCTGGCTGACTCAGTCAGTGGAGCATGTGACTGAGAGTTGTGAGTTCAAGCCCCACACTGGATATAGAGATTACCTAAAAATAAAATCTTTAAAAAAAATAAAAAAGCTGCTTTACTGGCACTCTTGAGTAAAGATAAAGTAGGAAGAATAGCCTGAGACTGAATGACACCTAGGTCTTTTGAAGATTCCTGCACTGCTGGATAGTTTGCTTTCAGGGCTGGGTTTTCTCCCCATTCTTTAAGCCAAAGAGGACGGTACCCATCAAGGTTAAGTGGATAGTTACTTGGGAGCTTCCAAACGTGATTTTGTCCCATTGTCTGAATCTAGGGTTTCCTTGAATTTAACAGGGTATACCTGGTGGATCCTTCATCTAGGGTTCACCTGGTATAGGGAGAGCTAATCTGAAATCTCAGGGACTAGCCCCTTTCCAGAATTCCATTGTTCTTTCATCTAGCTGGGCTGGGTTGGGAATTTCCTATTCTTCTCATCCACTCAGTGATCATCTGAATGAGCAGACTTTCCTAGCAGGCTTGATTGTATTTTGGGGGTCTGATTTAACCCCATCATCATCATGATAGCCTGGAAATGCTCAGCATGACACCCAGGTTTGGCAGGGGATGGTTTCCTCTGCTCTTATAATTTAACTTCCCCAAAAGAGGTGACTAACTCCTTTACTTCCTTCTTCTTGTCACTTTGGAAGAATTATAGAATATTTTTGACCTTCCATTTCCACCTCTGTAATTTGGGGATAACAAATTATGATTCACAATATCACTGTGAGCAATAAATGATATTCTACACATAAATGTCCAGAACAATAAGCAGCACAAAGAGAGACTTAATAAATGGAAGTTGTTCATAGCTGAATGCCCCCTTTATCCTCTATAACGTATGCTCTTCTGACAAGCTTTGAGCTTTAAGAAAGAATTCAGGGACTCTGCTGCCATCCTGAGTAGGAATGGCTACCATAGCACTGGGATGCTTCTCGCAGAGCTGCTAGGCCTAATCTGTGTGCAAACAAAAGATGTCTCCTTGTTGAAGGTCCAGAGCCCATTTTTTTTATTATGCTTCAAAATACATTTGTTTTCTTCTCTCCATCTCTGCCACTTACCATTTAAAGGGTTAGAGATAAAAATAACAAATGCTTATCTTCTGCTTACTATGCATAGGGCATTGTTCTAGAAATCTATCTGTACTATCCAGAGCACAAAGAGGTTAAGTAACTTGCCCAGGGATAAAACAGCCAGTGAAGGGTGGAGCTAGGATTTGATCTCAAGGAGGTCTTAATTAGAGACTTGAGGGGTGACCTCATGTTGTGTCCCTCTACGGGGGGCACAAGACATTTCTGCCTCTTCTTAAAACAAAGTAGACAAGTGAAAAAAGAGGAATGATGAACACAGAGTGAGACCCTGTGGCCACAGTCTTGTTACTTTCTCAGCTGTGTATTTGTGATTAACTCATTTTAACATCCTTGAATCTCTGTTCCCAACTGTTTAACTGGGGGTGGGGGGCGGGAGAGAAATGAAGTTTTTCTTAACTCATAAGGCTGTTCTGGGGATAAAATGGAATCACATACAGGAAAGTGCTTTGAAAACCATAAAGTGCTCTACAAACACTGAGGCAGAATAAAGCATTATAAAACAACCACTCTAATTCAAATAACATATATTATTTCATGAGAAATACCTAATAAATTCCAAACAGAATATTTTTGCCTGAATACTCAGATCAATGCCTTAATTCTGCATTTCACTTAAAGTGTAGGGACTATAATACAATTCTGTTTAGGCTGATGATTTGTAGGGTACTTTAAACATCAATAGATCCTTTTAAAAACAAAAACTTAGGGCAAATAAACTTATTTATTATGCCAATAAGCTTTTAATGACAAGCTAGATTTTTTTTGATTGCTCTTTTTTTCTCAGCCAGGAATTTAAATTGGCTTAAGTAACTGGACAAAGACTTACTCTGCTTTTTGTTTTTGGCTTTTAGACTGCTGGAGAATCTTGATGCCCGTCTTAAACAGCTGGTCTCCTTCATCTGTGAAATTTTTCTTTGCTTGGTTTCTTACTAAATATGGACAAACAAGGAAAAATAACATTATGTTTTCTATTTTCAAAATAATGTACTGCCATAAACCCCTGACGTGCTGAAGGGGTTCAGATAAGCCTCCCCAAAATGTGCCACATTGGCATGAAGATTATTTTGAATGAATATAATCAAGACCAAGAAGTCTCAGAAAGGGCTTTTTACTTCCCCCTTAATTGCCTCTAAGAATTTAGATAGAGGGCCTGGTCCAGGAAGAGTTATTACCAGAGAGAACTATGAAGAGTATGGACTAGGTGTGGTAAGGTAAGAGGAGGTTGGCAGGGCACATTTATTTAACTTCATCTCCATCTTATTGTCTCTGTATGATATGGCAAATCATTTGTTTACCAAACATTTGCTCTTCCAATCTTCCTATGAATTGTCTTCCTTCTCTTTGAAGCCTCAGACCCTTACCTCTTTCTTAGCTCAGGATGGCATATAAGCCTCAAATGCCCGTACATATGAAGTTAAATTTGTTTTTCTCCTATTAATCTGTCTTATGTGAACTTAATTAATTAATCAGCCAAAAGAACTTAGAAAGGTAGAGGAAAAAATTTTTCCTCCTTTACACTTTCCTTATCTTTTAACCTCTGCATTTCAAGAAGATCACTTTGCCTCTGGTCAGAAGCTAGAGGCTACATACAAAAACCTTTTCCTGTCTTCTGTGAAAATTTATGGAGGGTGGAGGAGATAGAAAAATGCTTCTGATGGTAGGAGGGAGAGAGATGCTCCCAGTCTGGGAAAGATATGCAAGTTTCTGCAAATACAAAGCAGGAAGCAAGGTGTCTAGGGAAAGGAGTTGCTTGGTGTACCCTAAAGAAAGGATCTTAAACACCAAGGTCTTACCTTTCAGACTCCCTTATCTGATCATGGCCCATCAACCTTTGAACCGTAAGATTCCAAGAGAACATGAGGGCCTGAGCAACGGGCATCTCCTAGATAACTAGTGTGCATCTAGGGTTGGAGTTGTAGTCCCCACTCCACCCACTGAATGCACATGCACACCCCCAACCCCAATACCCTTCCACATCACAATGCCTCTTGAAGTCCATTATGACACTCAATGAAACCTCTGATTAGGTGAACCATGCCTAAAACCATTTTAAAAGAGGTATATTTTGAGATTTGATGCCTCATTAACAAGACCACAAAAATCTTTAAGTGGTTCCTGTTTTTCTTCTTTCTGACAAACCATCAGAGTTGTTCAATTTATTTTTTAAAGTAAAAAATGTTTTTAGCTTAAAAGCTAATTTGCAATTATTTTGAATGCTTCAAGTTATCCATTCAATTTAGTAACACCAGACACTTTTAGCATCTAATTTCTGCTTTGAGTTATATGCTATCTATAGGCATGATTAAAGAGGAGAATAATGGAATAACCTACTAATCTGTGTTTGGAATAGCAATTGCTCCTAGTACTATGCTTTCAAAGAGCAAGAATACATTTTGAAAGGTTGCCTGTGCATGCATATACATATGACAAATGATTTACCACTACAAATTTCTTCCCATGGCTTTTATTTTAATTTGTAATTCTTTTTTTGACTTCCCAAATGTATTGAAATACAAGTTTTCTTTATTGTAAGAGGGCTCAATTTTCAGATAAAGTTATCTGACAACACTTTAATTTCCTTTTTAAGGTTTAACAATTTCCAAATTTGGAGAAAGCGCAGTCAGGAAATAACTTGAAGAGACCATTCTGAATTTGATGTAAAGGACCTTCCTGAATCTGGAATCCTCTGAACAGCCAAATAATGAATGCCTGTTGGTTGTTCTATCGTGATAATGGCTCTAAGCTGACTTAAGAAGTGGTGGGATGAGCATCAGGGGTAAAAGAGGTGGAGTAGGTGTGACAGAGCACTATTTCACACAGCAGGAAATATGAGAAATGCTTCAACTAGATGAATTTGTATTTCAGTGTTTGTCAGAGACATAATTTATAGTGAGCTCTTGACATGTTATTATGTCTACAGCCTTAATCATTATTTCATACCTAACTTGGATGCTATAATGGGCTGAATTGTGTCCCTCTAAATTCATATGTTGAAGTCCTAACCCCCAGCATCTCAGAGTGTAATTTTAGTTGGAGATAAGGTCTTTAAATAGGTAGTTAAGTTAAAATGAGGCCATTAGGTGGGATCCTAATTTAATATGACTGGTGTCCTTATAAGAAGAGAAAGAGACATCAAGGGCATGCAGGCACTGAGAAAAGGCAATATAAGACACTGAGAAGGGGGTCATTCATAAACCAAGGAGAGAAGCCTTAGAATGAAACCAAACCTGCTGACACTTTGATCATGGACCTCTAGTCTCCAGAACTGTGAGAAAATAAATTTCTGCTATTTAAGCCTCCTTTCCTGTGATATTTTATTATGACATCCCTAGCAAAGTAATACAGATGCCAACTCTGTATCCCATGGGAAACAAGCTATTCCTTCTCTCTGTGGGAAGGGATGCACCCAATTCGGCTTCCCATCAGATCAGTGGCTAGCTTCTAAAAACAGGAAGGACTATAATTTTCCATGATTCCCCAATGTCTCCAGGTGCTGGACATCTGACTTTCCCAGCCAGCTGGGTACCCAACTAGCCCACCTCTGATAAAGGCCACTTTCTCATGATTATACTCTACGTAGGCAATAGGAGGTATAGACCTTCCATGTGTCCAGCAATCCCGGAACCCAGCTCACCTTTCTGTGAGATGATGGGAGAAATGGGATACTTTGCTTTCTCTTGCTGAACCTTCTTTTGTAAATTTCTCTAATTAAGTCTCTTCCTTAATCCCTGTCAGTCTTTGTTGTGGAATTCATGAAGAATCCTCTTGTTGGTAATGAACAGAAGCGAAGCTTTGGAACAAAAAGGGCCCACTTGCCTGCAGCAGGTATTAGTGGAAAAGAAAAGAGCTGGAAGCAACTTATTCTCTGTCATTCATACATTTACTTGAGATATCATGTTTCCAAAGATGATGGAGACACTGTCTTAGCCTGGTGGTGGAGACAGACATGTTTACAAAAAATTACAATGCCATGTGGAAGGCACTCTGTAATAAGGCACTGTGGGAGTACAGAAGTCTTCTTTGTTAGCAATAGAAACCTAATCTGATTGACTTAAGCAAAAGGAATTTACTGGGAGACTGTTGAAACTTCATAAAATCAGTGGGGTCAGTCAGGAATCAAAGCTCTTTGGAGCTTTGATGCTAGAGACAGATGCTAGATGCTAGAGACCAGATGCTAGAGACAGATGCTTTGATGCGAGAGACCAGAAACAGATGCTACTACAGGGATGGATTGAAATCCAGTCATTTTAGGATCTTCCTCTCCTTGTTCCAGATTCCATGATGATTCTGATGGGTCTAATTAGGGGAGACAAGGCTTCTCATTACATTGCTGTAAGAATGTACCCACTGGGGAACACTTAATTCCTCAAAAGGAAATTGGGATGGTGAGAAAAGTAAAATGGATGATGAGAAGCCACCAAACAACAAATGTCCACTTAGGCCTCCTACTCTCGCTAAGGGAAAGGAGGAAATCTTCACTGATAAAAGGACACTTTAGATAATTCTTGAAATGCATGTAGGAGTTTGTCAGACCAAGAAGATGAAACTGGCATTTAATTTGGAGGAAACAATCTATACAAATAAACCATGGGTATGAAACAATAAGTGGGGGCAATGTGTCTTAAAGAGTGAGGGCTTGAGAGTCATGTTTGACCATGTGGTCTAGGCTGACTGTGGGAATAAGTGATACTGAGGGGTGTGGACAGAGGAGTGAAAAGGCAGTGGGGGAAGGGAACTGAGGTCATTGTGAAGGCATAGGCAAGTTTGGTAGGAGAAAGAGAAGGAGCAGAAGTGGTAGGAAGGTAGCTCTGATCAGATAATTTTTTTTGAGTTTGAAATTATATTGGTGAAATAGCTCTGCATGTGACTGGTAAATGACTGAAGAGAAATGGACACAAAGATTATTTGAATTGGGGAGGTCAGGCAAATAAGACAAGGTCTTCCATATGGATATTTAGCACCCCAGGTCCTGGTGGCCTGTAACCATTAACTGATTGATGTGGAGGTAACAGCCTAACCCCTTGCCTATGGGAAGGGGGACATTCACTCTTAAAGCTCTAAACTTCTGAACCCCTATCTTTGCCCAACTCCTTCCTTTGCCCTATCCTGCATTCCTCACTCTCTTTTATGTTTCACAACAAAAAAACATAAACAAATACCATTTAAATCATCTGAAATAACAAAAGGAAAAACAAATTCATTTTCTTGAATCTCAAATTATAGGTATATCAAAATGACATAAAGGATTATTAAGAGTCAAGGGAATTAAAAATTAAGGTGGAAGATAGATGAATGTCCTTTAGCCTGACTAAAAATCAAGTGCTACATTAAACTGATACAAAGAGATAAAAATGGGAAGTTCTTTCCCTTGTAGAAAATCTTGCCTACATAGACACTGTGTCCTTCTTACTTAATTTCAATTGTATTTGATATAAACCAAATTCAGCTTCTGATTTTCTGAATAATGCATCAGAAGCACTCTTCACATTTGCTCTTAATGTGTGCCAGGAAAATACAATACCAGATAAGGAGGGAGAATAATGATCCATTACTAAAAATAACATTCCATCTAAGAAAGAATGACTTGGCAAAGAGTTTAGTCAGATAAAGATGTGATCAACTCAAATGTACTTGGACAAGAGCAAAGATATTTACAATAATCAGGTTTATTCACACTGTCCCCAGATTACTGTTGTCAAACATAAATACCTTCAGTGGTAGTGCTAGGTAATGGTAGACAAATTGTGTTATAAATAGAGAAAAATGTTCTCCTCAAATATCTCCTAAGCAAAACTTGAAATAACAAGGATTCTGACTTTTAAGGACTAATTCACTATCTAAAACTCTCAATTTAACAGAAAGAAATGTGGTTTATAAAACCAATGAAGAGTCAAAAATGTTAATTATTATGTTATAATAAAGGCTAACATTTATAAACCACTTAGGCACCAGGTAGTTTTTTCACTGATGGTAAGAGCAAGAAGCCATTATTCTTATTTTATAGATGAGGTGATAGAGGCACAGGGAGGTTAAGTAACCTGCCCAACATCATGCAGTTGGTACCTGTAGGCAAGGAGTCAAATGTAGGCAATCTGACTGCACAATCTGCTTCTCAGAGCTACACAAGATGTAGAATTATGTGAGAAACATGAAGTTACTATCAATTATTGAAAATTTTGAAAAAATGGGTCAAAAATGCATTACAAATAAATTTATTGTAATTAAAGTACTTTAAACAATGGTTTATAGTTATACTTCTTTTATCTGACATTAGTGAAAAATGTGTTTCATATAAATCGTTTTTTCCCATTAGATGAGTCATATCTCTTTTTGTTTTGACTGTTTTCTGATGGAAATCTGTCTAAAAAGTATTTAATATATTCCTTCACCTACCCCAACAGAAGAAAATGAACATCATTTAACCTGGTCTTGATGATTCAGAGCATCATTATGCATATATGATCATACCTAGTCTGGTTGGTTTGGACATGATTATTTCAGAAGACAGTGCCTGGGGGGAGACCTTGGATAATGGGAAGCCCTTCAGTAATGAGTGGGAGCAAAAGGGACAAGAGAAAGATGGTGACTTGCTCTAGTCAAGGCCCTCTGGGGGGTAAGAGTCTGCTGACTGGGTTGATAATTAGCTACACTTGCTAATTTGTATCATCTTTCATTACTGTTTCCCAAATAGTACATGGGATAATTTTAAGCATTATTACACACACTAAAATTTTGATAGTTAATATATTTCATATATATATTCATCTATAGATTCTACTTGTCACAAGTGATACTAATTTTCATTTTTTCTCTAAAAAAATTAACCATGTAATATTTCAAACATACAAAAAAATTCAGAAAACATACCTCATCATAACCCTACTTCACACAATTTAACAGATGGCAACATTTTGCCTTGTTTTAGTTATCTCTCTAAGGAAACAATGGTACAAACACACTCAAAGCTTCCTTCCAATATCCTTTCCCCTTATTCCCTCTTCAGAGGTAGCTATTATTCTGAAGTTGCTGTGTAGCTCTTTTACTACATGTATGTACCTAATATTATTTCTATATTTTATATAAGTACCATCATATTGTATATACTTTTGCAACTTGCTTTTTCACTTTTTGAAATACATCTGGATACAAGTAGATTTCATTCATGCATTTTAACCAGGCGAATATGTTAAAATTGTATGACTAGACCAGTTTATCTATTCATTCTTCCATTATTTATCCTACTCATTCTGCAGATATTAGCTTTTTCCACTTCAATGCTACCAAAACCAATTCTGCAATGAAAATCCTTGCACATATTTTCTTATACAGATATGTGAGAAATTCGGTAGGATATATTTCTATTAGTACATGTGCTGAGGGTAGCATATAGACATTTTGAACTTTACTAGATATTACTATATTGCTCTTCAAAGAGGCTGTACCAAACATACACTCCCGACAGTGATGTACATATAAGGTTTTCATTTCCTTAAATGCTGGGTCACTCACAGGGTTATTTGACCTTTAAGCTTTGCCAATCTGTTGTGAAATGATAAATCTTTGTTATTAAACTTGCATTTCTGCAATTAGTAGTTAAGTATGTTTATTAGTCTTTGGTTTTTCCCTCTGCTAAGAATTGTCTATTTGTATTCTTTGTTCAGTTTTCTACTTGGTTTTCCTGTTGATTTGTAGGTGTTCTATATACAACCAAAATACTATTCTTTGTTGACTCTATTTGTTGCAGTATCTTCTTTTAGTCTGTGGGGCTTTTTATTCACTTTATAATTAAAAATGCCTATTAAAATTTTTAATTGTAAAGTAAGCAAATTTATGAATTTTGTCATCATGGCTTTAGTTTTGTCTTTTATAAGAATTCCTTTTCTATGCCAATATCATAAGGTTATTTCTAAAATTATTAAAGTTGATATTCACATTTAGGTCTTTAATCTACCTGGAAGTTACTTCTTTGTATGAAGTGAGAATGGGATCTGATCTTAATCTTCCAAATGAGAATCAGTTGTCTGCATACAATCTGTTTATTCTTTCCTGTTGATTTATAATGCCACCCCTGTCAAATACCAAATTCCCCTGTATATATGGAACTGATCCTAGACTCTTTTCTGTTTTTTAATCCATATGTCAATACCACATTGTTTATATAAATATCATTTTATTGTAAGAATCTAGTGGGGCAAGTTCCACTTCTCATTCTACTTCAAAAGTATCTTGGCTATCTTTAGACTTGTTTTCACGTATACTTTTAAAATTAGTTTGTCAAACTCCATGAAAATCCTTTTGGGCAATTTTAAAACTAATTTGGCAAGAAATGATATCTTAGAATTTTTAGTCTTCCCATTCATAAACATAACATCTGTTCAGTTATGCAGGTGTTTTTTATACTATTCAATAAAGTTTTATTCTTCTCCTCTTCCTTTTTTGTTTTTTAAGATTTTATTTGTTTGAGAGAGAATGAGAAAGAGAACAAGCAGAGGGAGAGGCACAGGGAGAGGGAGGAACAGACTCCGTGAAGCAGGGAGCCCGATGTGGGGCTCGATCCCAGGACCACAAGATCATGACCTGAGCTGAGATCACGACCTGAGCAGATGCCTAACCAACCAAGTCACCCAGGAGCCCCTCCTTTTCCTCTTCTTAAATATCTTATAGATCTGTTGTTAGATTTATTCTTAGGTATCTTTTAGTTTTACTTCTAAATTAAGTAGTATTTTAGTAATTTCATTTTCAGTTGTTTTTGTTTCAGTTGTATCATATACAGAAATGCTATTAATTTTTATATATTAATTTCTGAATCCAGCAACTTTGCCTAACTCTATTAATTCTCATGGTTTAATAGATTTTCTTGAATTTTCCCACATAGACATCATATCATTCTGGTGAATTATTCCTTTGAACACTATATGATGAAGCTTTCTCCCTATTTATGCCTTTACCTTGAAGTCTATATATTGTCTGAAATTAATATCAGATTTATTTTGCTTAGTATTGCCTATGATATCATTTCCATTCACTGACTTTCAGTCTTTTATGTCATGTTTTAAGTATACTCTTGTAAACAGCATTTACTTATAACATTTTAATTTTAACCTAAGGGTTTCTGTCCTTCAACTCAGATATTTTTTCTGGGCTGCATTCAGGGCTATATTTACTGATCTTTCTCTAGTTCATTAATCTTTTCTTCCAGTGTCTAATCTTTTATGTAAGCCATTCACTCAATTTAAATGAATATACTTTTCATTTTTATTAGTTCTAGTTGGTTCTTTTGCACAGCTATCTATTCCTTTTTCATGATGCTTTCTCTTTTTTCCTATAATTTCTTTTTTTAATAAACTATCGTTTAGTTTTATTATAAGCTGAATAATGAATAATATTTTTTAAAATTTTTTTATTTATTTATGATAGTCAGAGAGAGAGAGAGAGAGAGAGAGAGAGAGAGAGAGAGAGGCAGAGACATAGGCAGAGGGAGAAGCAGGCTCCATGCACCGGGAGCCCGACGTGGGATTTGATCCCGGGTCTCCAGGATCGCACCCTGGGCCAAAAGCAGGCGCTAAACCGCTGCGCCACCCAGGGATCCCTTTCCTATAATTTCTTAACCATTTAAGAATATATTTATTCCATAATTTTTTTTAACATTATTGTTCTACTATATCAGGACGTGGGGAGTGCTATGCCTGTTTGGCACATGTGTGTATGTGGGTGCAGGTATATGCAAACTGACTCTCGCTGGGTAGATTTTTTTTTTTCCTGAGTAGATTTTTTTAACTTGGTGCATTTTATAAAATTCTCGTTAAGTTCATCCTCAACAAGGCTTTTTAAAATGTAGGAATTGTAGAAATGTTTTTCCAAAGTGGTTTTGTGTTGCTTCTGTCAATTTTCCAGACTTACCTTACTGATGGAAGGAAATTTTTATTTGTTAACACGAATATGTTTACCAAAGAAAATCAGGTAACATAAATTCAAATTCAAATCTGTATAAGGTACAGGGCTGTGGTGTAGGGTTTTCCAAGGAGATGTTTTTCCCTGTGAAAGTCTAAACAGAGGAAGAGCTTCCTTGATATTTGCTGAAAATGATAGGTGGTTTACCTGTTTTAACCTAGTCTCCCTTTCACTGCAACAATTCTATAAAACTCTCAGTTTTACTCATAGCTCTTCATCCCAACTGCCTTGTCAAAAATCCTAATGTCGGGATGCCTGGGTGGCTCAGCGGTTGAGCGTCTGCCTGTGGCTCAGGAGTTCCGGATGGAGTCCCACATTGGGCTCCCTGCATGGAGCCTGCTTCTCTCTCTGCCTGTGTCTCGGCCTCTCTCTCTGTGTGTGTCTGTAATGAATAAATAAAATAAAATAAAATAAAATAAAATAAAATAAAATAAAAATCCAAAAAAAAATCCTAATGTCTTTTTTTAAAAAAATTTTTAAAAGATTTTATTTATTTTTCATGAAAGACACGGAGAGAGGTAGAGACATAGGCAGAGGGAGAAGCAGGCTCTCTGCAGGGAGCCTGATGCCGGACCTGATCCCAGGACCCCAGGATCATGACTTGAGCCCAAGGCAGATGCTCAACCACTGAGCCACCCCAGTGTCCCTAATGTTTTTTTTATTTTCCCAGCCTGGGATTTAAAATCAAGGGTTATGCATTATCTGCTCTGATCATAGTTTTGTAAAACATCAACTTGCATCCTTATTTTTCATCATTTCTAGCACCTGGGGATTTCAGCTCCCTGTGAACCCAGCTCTGCCCTAAATCTATCTATCTATCTATCTATCTATCTATCTATCTATCTATCTATCATCTATCTATCTATCTATCTATCTATCTATCTATCTATCTATCATCTATCTATCATCTATCTATCGAGAGATTGGTGTATTTTAGGCATTATTTTTAGGTATTTGTAGTAGGATTTTCATACTGGATTAGTCCACCATATTTCTAGAATGGGAGATCTTTAGGAATTTTCTTTTAAAGTCAGTGCACTTGTAAAAAACTTGTGTTGATTTAAAGAAAAAATTTCAGGGGATCCCTGGGTGGCGTAGGGGTTTAGCGCCTGCCTTTGGCCCAGGACGCGAGCCTGGAGACCTGGGATCGAATCCCACGTCGGGCTCCCGGTGCATGGAGCCTGCTTCTCCCTATGCCTATGTCTCTGCCTCTCTCTCTCTCTCTCTCTCTGTGACTCTCATAAATAAATAAAAATTAAAAAAAAACCATATACAAAAAAAAAGGAAAAATTTAAGTAATTGTAAAGGTATTAAATGATATGCAGTTTGAGCTCCCTGATAAGCAGACTCTAAGAGTTCAAAATGTTTATTAAGACATGCCCCTGGGAAGCACCCCTGGGGAAAAAGTTGGATTGGGCAGGGGAGAAGCTGTGATACAAGGCTAATGAAACCCTTGCCTGACCCTACAGGATGCTCTGGAGCTAAAGTGTGTTTTCTGATGCATCTCGCATTAGGCTGAAATAGTCCAGACTTCATATTCCTGAATTGATTAGTCTTTGGAAGTTGGTTGCCCCAGGGAGAAGGCATAACCTTGGACTATGAATCTCCCTGCACCTGAGACAGTCCTTTCACTGCTGAAGGCTGTCTGTGAAATACACTTACAGTAATTGGGCAACAAATATCTCATTGAAGTGGGTGAGTGTGTGGGTGGGTGGGTGGGGGGATATGAATGGCACTTTACAGTGTAATCCACATATATTCCAAAAGTCAATAAAGTGGAATATGTATGATAACAGCCTAGCAGGTTAAAGATCTAGGGGTGTTAAAAAAGAATGCCAAGACTAGCTTAAAGCAAGATACCAAGACAACCTTCTCAAACTAAGAGCATAGTAGTGATCTGACCTCATTACCAAAATTAATAATGATTAATTCCAAGAAATGCCAGTAAGGACCTGTCAAGATGTACATAGAAGGTAGTGTTCCAGTTGCCAGCAGGAATATGCTCCATTGTTCTCAATGCATGATTAATTATTGATTTGTCTTGCTAACAATTTAATAAAGGTAATTATTCTATGAGACTAAATTCTGACTCAGAAAGAAAAATTACTTGTTGAAGTTATAGTGATAAGATATCCTGAGGGAAAAGGAACATGCTGTTATAAGAAAAAATACAAAACCAGAATTGATGTGAAAGCATTGTGTTCAACTGTAAAAGAATATTCAAATATACTCTTAAAATGTAAGGCTCTCTTGTTTTTATGGAGCACCTATAGTGTAGCATATTGTAGAGAATGCTGTAATTGGAGTCAAAAGACCTGACTTCACATCCTAGCTCTATATAAGAGGAATTCAACTCAATTTAATTCAGCAAATATGGATTCATATTAATTATGTGATAGACAAAATGGCAGGCACAGATCTTGCCTTGAAATAATGGGAGTAAAAATGCTGTTGGTTATTATATGACAAATTCTAGGTAGGGGGACAGTGGTAGTATCTCTGTTTTCAAGATGTGGAGACATATTTTCATATTCTAGAAACAGTTTGATGTGAATCTCTTTGATTTCTCTAACAGAGTATTATATATGGTTTGTGAGCCTTGAGTTAAGGAGATGTGGTCATTAAAAATTAGGAAAGGTTTTTGAGAATGATAGGTTAAGTCTCGTATCTCTTATCTGGATATCTCTTATCTCTTATCTCATAAGTCTGGGGAATAGCACTTTTATAAAACACCTATATTTCATCTTTTTTGATATCCAGTGTGCAAAATGCTGAAATGAGAATGGAATAAGAATAGAGTTGAACAAGGTTTTTAGCCAGCTTGATAATCATGTGTAACCTATATTCCTGGTTCATTCCACGGCTTTCGAAGTTCAAACCCTCCCTCTAGACCAGGTTACTTCTCTACAGCTTTCTCTACTTTCTTAACTCCTGATTCCAGAGGTACTGTTCCTGAACTGTTTCACATGGACCCACAGTGAAACCAACAGCTACTAAAGATGTCCCAAAAGAATATCACTCTTGAAAAGTATTAATGAGGGATATAGATTTTTACCAACAATTTCATAGAGCAGAATGAAAAGATGATTTATTCCAAGAACAAAAAGAACTTTAATGGTCACCTTAGGCATCACTGATTTTAAATTATCAGTTGGGTTCCCCCAACTTTGGTATTTTACTGGTTTCTTGGTAGCACAGTCAATAACCATGTTTCTCACTCCTTATGTCTACTCTCTCCATGTTTGTTCTCCCATTCTCTTTTCACTATTGCAAAAATACCAAAATTCTCTTGGTTCTGCAGTGTAATTTTTTTCCATGTGTCAATACTTGGGATCTGTTGACATCAGGTTTCTGTGTGGAGTTGGAGGTGGGGGATCAGGAAGGGATGTTTGCCTACCTTCTATCCACAAATGCTTATTAAGGCATCTCCATAACAAGGGTAGTGCACACTGTACAAGGCATTCTGACAAGTAAGGTTTTATTTTCTCAACCTCATCACATGTAGATTTTTATATGGTTGATCAGTGGGTAAATGTAATTCTAGAGATTTATGGTAGATTATTGTGGGCTCTACACTGTAAAGTTGGCCATATCTTGCTAACTCCTCTAAGAAAAACTTGGGTAAAAGATTGGAAGGCATGCTTATCAAAATTTTGAGTGGCAGAAAACTAGGAGAGAATAGCTGATGAATTAATTGATGTAATCAATAGGTTGGAATATTAATCCAAAATGAACACAATGAAATTTAATAGACGTCAGTGTAAAATCTTATACCTAGATTCAAAAATTTAGATGAACACATATGGCTTAGGAGATATTTGGCTGTGAGGGTCAAATTTATCTGTCTACTTGGCTAGGCTACATACAGTCCCATTATTAAATAAAATACTAATCTAGTTGTTTCTGTGAGGGCATTTTGTAGATGAGATTAATACCCCCAAGCAGGTGACTTTAAGTAAAGGATATAAGCTGGGTTTGCCTGATTTAATCAGTTAAAAGGTTTTAAGAATGGTACTGGGGTTTCCTTGAGGAAGAAAAAATTCCACCTGTGAACAGCAGCTTCAGCTCCTGCCAGGGAATTTTTTTAAAAAATTTTATTTGTTTATTCATGAGAGACAGAGAAAGAGGCAGAGGGAGAAGCAGGCTCCATGCAGGGAGCCCGATGTGGGACTTGATCCTGGGACCACGGGATCATGTCCCGAACTGAAGGCAAACGCTCAACTGCTGAGCCAGTTATCATCATGAGCTTAGTCACAGGCATCTAAGAAGGAGCTGCCATAAATATGTGATGAAAGATATTGGACTAGATGACCTCCAAATTTCCCTTATTAATTCTAAGATTCTGTAATTTTACTTTTAATACCTATGCTTCTAGTGTATGCCACTAAAAGTCCTCATCCTTCTAGTTTATGCTATCTAATTCCCCTTGTCTAGAAAACCCAGTGTGTTGGATGTCTTCTTATTGCCTTTTAAAATCCACTCCATCCTGCTCTATGCCCTGGGACACTAACCCATATGGACTGCATCAAAGTTCCCCTCCAGCTTCTGACTTGGTTTGGTTGGAAGGCATCAGCACTCAGTATGAAGGGAAAAGAGTGAGGCAGGGATATTTATTCCCTGGCTCCCCAGTCTGCGTCACTGCAGGCTGGCTTTATCACTTGTCCTAAGGTCACAGTTCTGAGAGAGAGCTCTCTCCAATATAACTCTTGGTTTCTTTCTCAGGGTTCTAATAGCCACTACTGCCCTGTGACTCTTCCAGCCCAGGGGTGGTAATGCCATTAGTGTTACTAGCCTCAGGATTACTTTGCAGTTTCCTTACATCCTGTCTACACTTTAAGAAATAGACCCTTTATTAAAAGGGTCTTAATGATTCAATTTAATGTGCCATTTGCTTCCTGTCAGAACTCTACCTGATACGTCAAGTAACACACATGTCAACATTTTATGTCATAATCCAGAATTCTTCAAATGAGTAGTGAAGCAGTCATTTGGAGTAAATGGGGAGAAGAATACTCTTAAAATATTAAGATTTAAAAAATTAAAAAATTTTTTCAAAGCAAGACTCTCATAAAAAATTATCAACTAGAGGGATCCCTGGGTAGCGCAGCGGTTTAGTGCCTGCCTTTGGCCCAGGGCGCGGTCCTGGAGACCTGGGATCGAATCCCACGTCAGGCTCCCGGTGCATGGAGCCTGCTTCTCCCTCTGCCTGTGTCTCTGCCTCTCTCTCTCTCTCTCTCTCTCTGTGACTATCATAAATAAAAAAAAAAAGATTTAAAAAAAAAATTATCAACTAGAAAAAAAAATTATCAACTAGAATCACTAAGAGTTCTTCTGGCTCCAAAACTAACCCCTCCCACCTCTGGAATCCTTTAATTCTCAATTTCTATCTATTGCTCTTATTGGCCATGAACACCTTTCTATATGTACTTTTGTCAGAAAGAAATATTTAAGATTTATGTACATCTTGAGAAATGGACTGTTATAAGGCAGGGCTTCTCAAATGTCCTTGGGACATTTAGATAGTCCATGATGAATGCATGTACAATCTCTAGAGACCTGGAGAACAGGAAGGCATCTCTTTGAAGTCTTAGGTATGATAATCAAAATATGAATTTTGAAATCTATGGCATATATGATACCTATTAGTTCTAAAACAAAAATGTTTTCAACGATTTACTATTATTTACTTCCCTTAAAACCTTCAAGTAAATTGGGTGCTCAGGAAATTGCAGCATCTTTATTACATAGTTCAATATTTGCTCAAAGACATATTGAGATATATGAGATGAAAATTTCTTGATATTTTCAGCTTACTTTTGTGAGAGGCATGACATAATGGCTAAAAGCTAGAGGACTTTGGCACTAGACCATCTAACTTCAAATCCTAATTTTCCTACTAAATATTTTTTGTGATGCTAAGTAAATTATTGCTCTGCAGGTTCCATATCTTATAAAGTAAAGATAATATAGCCCATGTTAAAATTGGGAAAAACACTTAAAGCAATATGGAAAATGCTCAATTAGGGAAAGCTTTTATTATTATTATTATGTGTCACATAACCACGTCCCTATTAGGGAGAATTATTTTTTGAAAGGTGACATTAATATCTCTTTTATTTTTAAAATTTTGGTGTAATTAACATACAGTTTTATATTAGTTTCAGGGGTACAATAGTTGATTCATTTATTTACTCTTTTAAACAGCAGATGCTCCTTCAACAATCTCTACCTACCTTACTTGCCAAATTAATACTCTTCGTTTCTTCTAACTTATTCACTGATATTTGCAGCACATCAAATGCTTGCAAATAGTGGGACTGTCTTTAGTAAATGTGTACATTTCTGTTCCCCGACGTTGCATGCTTACCAGAGATCAAGTGTTTCCAAATCTATGTCAGCTTTACTGTTTATTGTAACTATGGAATTTAACTTTAAAATATGTAAACTGATTACATGCAAGTGCAAAAAGAAAATGTGTTTCTATGCAATGTAACTGAAAAACAGTGAAAAAACTTGATAAAGGAGAGCCATTAAAAATTACCCAATTTAATTGTAGATGAAATATCTATATAAATGACTGAGGAAAAAGTCTGCAAATATCTGGAAGGATTCTGCTCACAGATTGTTCCATAAGTATCTTTAGTTCCTTGTTTCATTAAAAACTTAAGATGGGAAATCACGGATGATGCATTTGAGTGGGGTTTATACTAGAAATGCCAATCAGTAGACCAATGCTAAGTAAAAGGCAAGTTGTGTTTCCATGTCAAAAAAAATGGTCAAATGAATGTTTCAGTGTATATGATTTAGATTTAAAATAAATTTAAGATATGTACATATGTCTATAATGGCATTAAAAACGGATATCCTTAATTTTTTCTCTGCCAAAGAAGTTTCCCTCTCTTAAACAAGATGTTAATAAAAGGGAAATTCATACATATCTTCTGTAAAAGGGAAAGCACTCATGAAACAGACTTAGATGCTAAAAATGATTCCTAAATTTTGTAATTGAGGGCCATAACTCCTATACATAGAAGGTATGGAGCAGTATGGAGATATTGTTTGTATTTTTTAGACACTTCTTGCATCCAGAGACAGCTGTCAACTAATTGGCTATGTCTTTACTAGGAAGAGATTTTGATTGATAGACTAGAGAAAAAAAGGGCACTATATTAATTTTGGTTTTGTTTAAGGTCTGAGTGTTTCTATTAGTAGAATAACTGATAAATGTTTTATCTACATAATTTTGGAGATTTTTTAAAATCCAGGAGTCTTAATTATCAACCTTGCTTATTACCATCAGAACAAATTCTGAATCTAAAAGAAGCTTACAGAATTTAAATCTTTTGTGTGTATGAATATTTATGACTATATTCTAAGACTTCTCAGAAAGTAGCTCTCAAATTTTATTTTAGATTACATGAAGTCATTTTTCATTTACATGTTTGAGGGAATTTACTTACAATGATTTTTTAAAAATATTTATTGATTTATTTGAGAGAGAGAGAGAAAGAGAGAGACAGCAGAGGGAGGGGCAAGATATCCTCAAACATACTCTGTGTTGAGCCCAACCTGGGGCTTGATCTCAGGACCCCAAGATCATGACCTGAGTGGAAACCAAGAGTTGGATGCATAACCAAGAGCCACCCAGCTGCCCTTACTTACAATGAGTTTTATTTCTTTTTGAGAGATCTTTATTTTGAATTCCTTTTATTCTTAATTTACGTTGAATCTTCTTTTTTCCTACAGCATTTTCTCTTTGATAGATCACTTTAATCAATTTTCTTCTTTCCAATATATGTGATAAAAATTGTTTGATTTCGTTCACTGATACCTACAAAGAAAAAGATTTTTGCTTTTTCTATGGATAACTTTTCAAAATGAAACAAGAATGTGAAAATTTTATCTGTTGATGTCAAAAAGACGATTTAATGCAATCACTCTAATTCCCGCTTTTTTCAAATCAAAATGATAGATGAATTACTTCACTTTAAGAATTCAAATCTTTTATGAATAAAAGCCTTTTAAGCCTATTGCATTTTCATCTGAACTGCAGAGCCACACATTAAAACCTAAATGTTATAAATAAAAATAAAATAGGAGAATTTAACCAATTTTACCCTTTTACTGGTAAGTTGTCATGGTGATATCAATTGTGTAAGCCAAAAAAAAAAAGCAAGATGTTGCTATTCCTTACACATTACAACAAATTTATAATGGGTGGATAGTATAGAAATCTGTTACTGTGTGGAGAAAAAATGTAAAAAAAAAAAATGTTTTCCTAAGTACTTTCAAGAAGTTATATAATTAATCTATTTTAACTAGGGGAGAGGGATTTGGAGGGATTATTTTTGAGTAGTAGAAAATAATGAAGATTTGAAGAGAGAAAATAAAAAGCTTTATGGAGATACATGTTCATGATTTACATATATACTTTTTCTGGGAAAATTATATTTGGAGACTAAAAAAATTCCTTTATTTGTCAACCACTATTTCCAAGAAGAGTAAAGGTTTTTATTTGTTTGCTTTTTTATACAGCATCACAATTTAACTCCCTTATTTCAAAATCACTTTCTGGAACGCTTAATGCCTTCATATGCACAGGCATCAGAGCAGTGACCCAGAGGCTAGAGCATGCAGGGACATGAAGTCATGTAAGGACTTGACAAAAAAAAAAAAAAACAGCTTTATTGAGATATAATTCACATACTATAATTATATATGTATAATTGTACATTTAAAGTGTACAGCTCAATGGTTTTTATACTATTCACAGAAATGTATGACTGCCACCATAGTCAATTTTAGAACATTTTTATCACCTCAAGAAGAAGAAACCATAAGTCCTTTAGTTGTTAGCTTCCCTATTTTCCCATTCCCCCTAGCCCCAGCCTCCAGCAAACTGTAATCTGTGCTTTGTCTCAATGGATTCTCCTGTTGTCAATTTTCATATGAATGAAATTATATAGTATATGGGTTTTGGTGATTGACTTCTTTCATTTAGCATAACATTTTCAAGGTTGGTCCATGTTGTAGCAGGTATGAACAGTTCATATCTTTTTATGGCTGAATGATACTCCTTACATGGATATACTACATTTTGTTCATACATTTGTCTACTGATGAGCATTGAGCTGTTTCCAACTTTTGGCTATTATGAATATTGCTGCTATAAACATTTATGTACACATTTCTGTATGGATATGTAAGTACTTTAAATTTGATTCTTCTTATTGAAGGGTGGCCGGAGTAAGCAATTAAGAACACAAATGCCCAGTTAAATCTGAATTTCACACAAAGTGATGAATTTTTCAAAAAAGTATATGAATGTGACAAATATTGCATGTCAAATAGACACACAGAATATAATGGCTCAAAATCAACAGACAGGTGTTCAAGGCATTGGCAGCTCTGCTCTGTGCTGTCATTCAGAGACCCAGGCAGGCAGAGGCTATGCCAAGATTCAACATGTGGATTCTAAGGTTCCCCTGAGCATTAACATCTAGCAGACAGAAATGGAAAGTGCATAGAAGATCATGTGCAGAAAGGGGTTTTGTTTTGTTTTGTTTCATTTGGTTTGCTTCTTTTTCTTTTCTTTAATAGGCCAGACCTAGCAGTGGTACACAGTGGCATATACTTTCTGTTGGCTGAAACTGTCACATGGCCTCACCCAAATGCAAGAGGACAATGGTAACATAACATATACCTGTGTCATGAAGAAGAGAATGTAGACTTTGATGCTCCAGGATTCTTTGCTACATTAGGATTAACATATGTCATTGCCAATAAATGAAACGTATTTTTTAAATTCAAAAATCACCAGTAGCTTTGTTGAGGAGGCAGTACAAATTTGGCAAACACTTCTGATTGTCTGGTGTTATTTCTTCTATCTCTTTCTTCTATAGAGGCCATTGTTTCCTGATTCTGATTCCTTTCCCACCCGGTAAGAGTGAGCAGAACAGCCAACTGGTGTATTAGGGTGTCCTAGCAGACAGAGAGCCTTTCTCTAACTCTGGAAGGTACCCAGAGATTATATAAGTCAATAATAAGCATTTATTAAGTGTTTCTCTCAGGCCCTGTTCTAAGAATTAGGGAGATAGCCATAAACAAAAAAATCCTCCACAATCAAAAAACCTGATGGCCTGGTGGGGAAGATAATCAACTGATAAAAGCAGGGTTTTGGTTTTTTGTTTTGTTTTTTTATTTTTTTATTTTTTTTATTATTTTTTTTAATTTTTATTTATTTATTTATTTATGATAGTCACAGAGAGAGAGAGAGAGAGAGAGGCAGAGACACAGGCAGAGGGAGAAGCAGGCTCCATGCACCGGAAGCCCGATGTGGGACTCGATCCTGGGTCTCCAGGATCGCGCCCTGGGCCAAAGGCAGGCGCCAAACCTCTGCGCCACCCAGGGATCCCTTGTTTTGTTTTTTTAAACAATAGGGATGGAATTGATTATAGTTGGTGTTCTTGATACAGGATGATTAGGGACATGTTCTCTGATACTATTTGAATAGACCCCTATGTGTGTGAGGAGGGAGTTAGTCCTACAAATATCGCAGGAAAGAGACTTCTGGCAGAGTGAACAGTAAAAGCAAAGGCCCTGAGGCAGGAGCATATTGGTGTGCCAGTAAGATGGTGCAGCTGCAGCAGAATGGGGAGAGGGGGAGTAGTAAATAAGGCAGAGGCAGCTCTGAGGCTGGCATCAGGATTGTGAACTGTGTTTTGTGTGGAGAGACTTTTGGAGGGTTCTGAGTAGAAGAGTGATATTGATAGACTTAAATTTCAAAAGGATCTTATGCTAACTGCTGTATAGAGAATATTACATGTTGGAGAAAGGGTAGGAAAAGAGAGGTTACTGAAATAAACTGCGTGAGAGTTGATGGTAGCAGGGAAGTAAAAAGATGATGGGGGAAATGGGTGATAGTGGTTGCTTTCTGAATGTATTTCAGAGGTATTACTGGCAGGATTTTCTGTTGAAGGATTTATAATGTGTATCTTAGTTTTCAAACAGCAAACCCAACGGAAGTCTGTTTCTAAATTCTAAGTTTGAAGTATGTGCTTTGGAAATGTTTTAGGGCCATTAAAGACTAACCATAGCTCTCAATCAGAGTGACAAGATGTTCCAGTAATGCCTTACCTAGCCCTCCTGCCTCTTCACTTCCCTGGCTCCTGAAGATTCATGGCTGGATGAGTTTTTTTTTAAGCATCTGTTTGAACATATCACTGCCCAACTCAGAAACCCTCAGTTCTCAGTGACAACAGGATAAAATCAAAGTCGTTTGGACAGAATCTAAGATGCTTCACAGTCTAGCCTAAAAACGTCATAGTAACCTTACTTCTTACTACTCCCGTGCCTACATGGACATCCACAATAGCCAAACTCTTCTACTCCCTGTTCCCCAAACAGAAGGGCTTTTTTCCTATTTCCTTGCCCTTGCTTATTCAGTTTTCATTGCTTCTTCTTTCCTATTATCCTAAATATCACTCCTGTTTCCAGGCCTACCTCAAATTCCTTCTCCCCAAAGCCTTCCCATTTCACTCTCTCACAGTGATCTCTCTTCTCTCCAGCCTTACGATGTCTTAGCAGTAACTCACTACTCTGTGGTCTTTATAGCTGAGATCATTCCGTAGCATAAATTTCGTATTTTATCTACTCAAATTATAGACGCTTTATATACTTTTTTGCATAGTTCTCATCTCCAGTCGAATGCCTTGAATAAAGGGGATCCTAATGAACTTATGGATTTCTTTATTTGGGGGAAATCTCTTGTTTTCTTAAAGCGCAGGAAAGGCAGAAGCATCCTTTCCTAAGAGAAACTATATCATCTATGGGCTTGCAAAAAAGCAGGTTTGAATTTATCTTACTGTAAATTTAATCTTATTTATGCCTAGATCATGCTTTTTGTAGCTAGAGATATTTCGGAGGTAGGATCTAGTCCTATGGTACTTTGCCTGAAAGCAAAAACAAACTCACAACAACAGTACTGGGATGCAGAACATATTTTTAATAGCTTCTTGTTTAAAAGAATAAGCTGTCTGCTAAGGCTAGGGGTTTGACTTAGGGTTTTAACATTGTTTTGTTTGGATGTCAATTTTAACAAGTTTTATTCTTAAAACAGCACAGAAATTTACTTTTTAAACACAAGAAACTTTGATTATGTGTTAATATATGAACAGATAACATACTCCAAAATGTATTACAGATTTAAAATTTTTCATTTACATTTCCTTCTTTGTATTTTCTGTTCACCACTAAACTGTCTAACTGGGGCAGATTAATTAACCCCTCTGTGACTCAGTTTACAATAAACATAAATAGTAAATGTAAATGCAGAATGGGAGTAAAAATATTGCCTACATCATTGGATTGTTATGAGGATCATATAAGTTAATACATGTGAAAAGCCTTGTATATAGCAAACACTCCATAAATATTAGCTATTATTATTACATTGACTATATATGTACTCTGTGAAAATAGATGTTACTGTTTTTCTATTTCAGATTCTAAACTAGTAGGACCTAGGTACTTTGGTTTTCTCTGTTCATCAGTGAACTAGGATGTCTTCAGCCTAGGAAATCAGCAAACATTATTTGTTTTTTTTTGTTTTTTGTTTTTTGTTTTTTGAAATATAGTTTGATCTCCTAAGCAGGATATCTAAATACCTTTTCTTTCTTTTTTTTTTTTTGAATTCAGTCTAATTTATTGTTTAATCTGGCAAAACTGTAAAGTTTCAGATTACCAAAGATTTTTTTTTATTGGTGTTCAATTTACCAACATACAGAACAACACCCAGTGCCCGTCACCCATTCACTCCCACCCCCGCCCTCCTCCCCTTCTACCACCCCTAGTTCGTTTCCCAGAGTTAGCAGTCTTTACGTTCTGTCTCCCTTTCTGATATTTCCCACACATTTCTTCTCCCTTCCCTTATATAAACATTTATATATTTATATTCGCCAAATGAATGAGAACATATAATGTTTGTCCTTCTCCGATTGACTTACTTCACTCTGCATAATACATACCCTCCAGTACCATCCACGTTGAAGCAAATGGTGGGTATTTGCCATTTCTAATAGCTGAGTAATATTCCATTGTATACATAAACCACATCTTCTTTATCCATTCATCTTTCGATGGACACCGAGGCTCCTTCCACAGTTTGGCTATCGTGGACATTGCTGCTATAAACATCGGGGTGCAGGTGTCCCTGCGTTTCATTGCATCTGTATCTTTGGGGTAAATCCCCAACAGTGCAATTGCTGGGTCGTAGGGCAGGTCTATTTTTAACTCTTTGAGGAACCTCCACACAGTTTTCCAGAGTGGCTGCACCAGTTCACATTCCCACCAACAGTGTAAGAGGGTTCCCTTTTCTCTGCATCCTCTCCAACATTTGTGGTTTCCTGCCTTGTTAATTTTCCCCATTCTCACTGGTGTGAGGTGGTATCTCATTGTGGTTTTGATTTGTATTTCCCTGATGGCAAGTGATGCAGAGCATTTTCTCATGTGCATGTTGGCCATGTCTATGTCTTCCTCTGTGAGATTTCTCTTTGCACCCAAAAGCATAAGATACCTAGGAATAAACCTCACCAAAGAGGGAAAGATCTATACCCTAAAAACTATAGAACACTTCTGAAAGAAATTGAGGAAGACACAAAGAGATGGAAAAATATTCCATGCTCATGGATTGGCAGAATTAATATTGTGAAAATGTCAATGTTACCCAGGGCAATTTACACGTTTAATGCAATCCCTATCAAAATACCATGGACTTTCTTCAGAGAGTTAGAACAAATTATTTTAAGATTTGTGTGGAATCAGAAAAGACCCCGAATAGCCAGGGGAATTTTAAAAAAGAAAACCATAGCTGGGGGCATAACAATGCCTGATTTCAGGTTGTACTACAAAGCTGTGGTCATCAAGACAGTGTGGTACTGGCACAAAAACAGACACATAGATCAGTGGAACAGAATAGAGAACCCAGAAGTGGACCCTGAACTTTATGGCCAACTAATATTCGATAAAGGAGGAAAGACTATCCATTGGAAGAAAGACAGTCTCTTCAATAAATGGTGCTGGGAAAATTGGACATCTACATGCAGGAGAATGAAACTAGACCACTCTTTCACCATACACAAAGATAAACTCAAAATGGATGAAAGATCTAAATGTGAGACAAGAGTCCATCAAAATCCTAGAGGAGAACACAGGCAACACCCTTTTTGAACTTGGCCACAGTAACTTCTTGCAAGATACATCCACGAAGGCAAAAGAAACAAAAGCAAAAATGAACTATTGGGACTTCATCAAGATAAGAAGCTTTTGCACAGCAAAGGATACAGTCAACAAAACTAAAAGACAACCTACAGAATGGGAGAAGATATTTGCAAATGACGTATCAGATAAAGGGCTAGTTTCCAAGATCTATAAAGAACTTCTTAAACTCAAGGCCCCAAATTTTCAATAACAGCAACATCACTAGTGTTATTGGAACATTAATAGCTTCCTCAAATAGTTTTTGGGTGGCACCAGGTATGAAATAACCAAGCAATGAACCAACTTTGTTTTTTAAGAGCTATACGAATCAGTGATTCATTCATTCAATACATTTATGGTGGGCATTCACTAGGAATTGAAGGTAGAGTGGCAAATTAGATAGAGCAATCTGTCTGATCTTATGGAGTTTCCATTTGTCTGTGAGAAGACAATAACCAGTAAACAAATAAATGAACCAGTCAGTATCAGGTGTCAATACATGCTATGAAGAGATTAAAACAAGGAGAAGTAAAGAGTGAAATGCAGGATGAAGAGGGATTGGTGCATAGCTAATTTAGATTGGATGCCCAAGAAAAGTCTCACTGAAGAGGTAACTTCAGAGCTAAGAATTTAATGACAAGAAAACAGAATGCATAGGTAGGTGGCAGAGCATTTCATGCAGAGGGAACAGTGAGCATCAATGCTCTAAAGTGGGAACAAACTTGTATGGTCTAGAAATGAGGCCCAAGTAGCTGAATGAGTCTAAATTAAGGGAAGAACTATAAAAGAGAAAGACAGAGTGAGAAGTAGGGGATCCTATCACATAGGGATATGGTAAGCAGTTAATCTTTTATTCAAAAGATAAGAGGAAGACATCAGAGGGTTTTAGGCGACATACTCTGATTTATATTTTAGAAAGAAAGAACATTCTGGCTGACATGTGAGGAGCAGATTGCACAGGATTAAGAGTGGGAGCAAGAAGAATGGTTCAGAGACTACTGCAGTCAACCAGGTGAGGGATGTTGAGATTAGAAGTGCAAGAGCAACAGAGATAAATTTCTTGGGCAAATTTAGGATATGTTTTGGAGATAGTGCAGTTTGAGATTAGATATGGGCTGGATTTAGGGATAAGAGGACAGAGTCAAGGACAGATAACTTTTTGTCCTGATGAGATCAGTTGAGTGGATGGAGATTCCATTTAAATGTATGAAGAAGAATGGAGAACAGGGGTGAATTTTGGAGGAGGGAATCAGTCTCACCACACTCAGACACAATTGTATAAGTGATAATGTCTCCAAACTGTGTGACTATATATGAAAAACAAAATGTTTGGGTTTTTTGTCTAAGGGGAGTAAGCGTGAGCCATGTTTGCTATGGAATGAGAAGTGAGTATCATTCCTTGCAAAACGAGATAGGTGAGAAATGAAAGGACTGGTGCCGTAAGGATTCTTTGCCTATCAGTGACTTACTTCCTTTCCCTTGGGCTCAACAAAGGCTTTCTTGCTTTCCTTAACTATCTCTGTCCCTTTTTCTTTCTTGGCTCACATGTCCCCAAAGAGTCACTGTTTCTTGGCACTGTGTAGTATGCTAAATTCTGCTGAAAAATTTTTCTGGAAAAAGCATACGGAGGGTAAGAGCTCATAGAAAGCATCAGTAAGGACAATAGAAATGGCAAACTGAGACTAGCTCAGCACCTCCTCATTAGTGGTCCTTGTCTGGGTGAACGAATGAAGTTCTAAGATAGAGCAACACAGGCTATCTTTGGTTTGACAAGAGGGAGGAACTGAATGTCCACTTTCTCTATTATGTATAGATTTGGATTTCATTTTTTTTTAAAGATTTTATTTATTCATTCATAGACACACAGAGAGAGAGGCAGAGACACAGGCAGAGGGAGAAGTAGGCTCCATGCAGGGAGCCCGATGTGGGACTTGATCCCAGGTCTCCAGCATCACACCCAGGCTGCAGGCGGCGCCAAACTGCTGCGCCACCAGGGCTGCCCTGGATTTCATATCCTATGTTTGGGTCACTATATTTCCAAAGAGTCTGAACATTAGTGCTGCAGATATTATTGGTGAAAAGCCAAGTTATGGAGAAAGCCAGGAGGAAGTGAAAAAAAATAAAAGAGTTTTCTTTCCAGGTTTCTCTAGGTCATTGGATCTCAGAGTATGGTTCCTAGAAAATGGCAGCACCAGCATCATGTGGGAATGAGTTAGAAATGTAAATTCTCAGCCCCACTGAAGCTCAACAGAATCAGAAACTCTGAGTTGAAGCCCAGTAATACGTGTTTCAACAAGTCTTTCATGTGATTCTGATACATGTTAAAGTTTGGGAACCTCTGTTCTAGGTCATAGTGAAGAATGTAGTCAGCTAAATTAAAGTGGAATTAAAATACTTAAATAAAATAGTACAAAAATATATATCACTCATCAGATAGTGAAAATATTTACACATATAGCAAAGATTCACACTGATGTTTGGATTTTTTGTCGACCATTTAAGGTATATCAGATTATTCAAGCTTTCTAGGTTGTCTTAAGTAAGTGTGTGTGTGTGTGTGTATATATATATATATATACACACATTTATAAATGTATAATGTATATATATAATGTAAATGTATATATATTCTTATATATAAATGTATATATAAGAATATATATATATATATACACACACACACACACACTTTTGGAAAAAAGTGACTGTTACTTTTGAACTCGCACATCTCACTGTTTTAGTAATTTTTCTTCTTTAAAGTAAGATGCTATTTATGAGATGCTTAAATTAAAGCAAAGGTGTTTTTAGTGACATCTTACAGTTTTTCATTTTTCCTAAAGTACTTTCAGTTAAGAATACAAAACAATCTTAGAATATTTTTTCCTAATGTGCCTAATCTTTTTTAAATTCAAAAGATTAAAATAAAAATAGCAAATATGGCAATAATCACCCCTAATTTAAAAGAATCGGTATCTCTTATAGAGAAGAAATCATTCATTCATCAGTGAAAACATTTCTTTTTCTTGAGAAAGACAATGCTAATTATTTTATTGCGTATTTGCATGTCTGCCTTCTAAAGTCACCAAATAACAACAGTCAACAGCTATCCCAGTATGATTTTTGACAGGTAGGAAAATGGTAAGGTAGAAAGTAAAAGGGGAAGATAAACACTGAAGGCCTATTTGAGGCTTGTGATCATGAAATCAAAGTGAAACTGGATGTATTTATTTGTAGCCACATTTCAGCTACTCAGGTGCAGGGACTGAATGGTGGAGAACAGTATTCACTCAGGGTTGAGGTTTTACAACTAAATTGGATGGAGTGCAAGAGGAGTAACTAAATGGAAAGTCTATATGAAGCAGCAATTTTGCATGACCCTCAAACCCTTATCTGCAATTCTTAAATCCAAAAAATCTGAAAACCTAAAGGTTTTTCAATAGTTTGGTGCTCAAAATCAGTTGGTAGAAAAAACCTGTCTGGCTTGATGTGAAGTTATTTATGTTCTTTACTTACTCCATTTGATATAAATATTCATATGTTTTACTGCATAAATAATAATATGTTTGAAACAACGTATTTCCTCAGTCTCAGCTGGAGATATCCTATAATATATGGTATGTAGGTCTGTGTATATATATTATAGAAGGTGTCCTATATGTCTGTGTGTATAGTAGTATATTTCCACAGTTAAAAAAACAACCCTAAATTCTGCCTCAAACTCTTGCAATAAATTGAAGAGAAGATATTTCCCAACTCATTCTCTGAGGCCAGTCTTGCTTGATACCAAAGCAAGACAAGGACACTACAAGAAGACTACAGACCAATACTCCTGATGAAATTGATGTAAAAATCTTTGACAAAATACTAGCAAAGAGAATTTAACAGTACATCAAAGGATTATACAGTATGACAAAGTAGGATATATTCCAGGAATGCAAAGATGTTTCAACATAAAAAATGGATCAATGTAATAACTGCACTAACAGACTGAAGGGGAAAAAAACCCACATGATCATCTCAATTAATGTAGAAAAAGCTTTTGACAAAATTCAACACCCTTTCATGACCAAATCACTCACAAACTAGGAATAGTCAGAAACTACTTCAACATAACAAAAACTGTATATAAAAAACCCTCAGCTAACCACAAAAAATTCTCAATAGTGAAAGACTGAAAGCTTTGCCTCTAATATTAGCAACAAGGCAAAGATACCACTCTACCACTGCTATAATACTAGAAGTCCTAGCAAGAGCAATTAGGCAAGAAAAAGAAATAAAAGACATCTAAATTGGAAAGGAGAAGTAAAATTATCTCTGCTTACAGATGACATGATCTCATATGTAGATAGCTCTAAAGATTCCACACAAAAAATTTAGCAAAATTGGAAGATACAATATCAACACACAAAAGTCAGTTGCGGGGCAGCCCTGGTGGCGCAGCGGTTTAGCGCCACCTGCAGCCCAGGGCGTGATCCTGGAGACCCGGGATCGAGTCCCACGTCAGGATCCCTACATGGAGCCTGCTTCTCCCTCTGCCTGTGTCTCTGCCTCTCTCTTTCTGTGTGTCTCTCATGAATAAATAAATAAAATCTTAAAAAAAAAAAGTCAGTTGCATTTCTATACACTAACAATGAACAATCCTAAAATAAAATTAAGGAAGCAATTCCATTCAAAACAGCATCAAAAAATAAAGTACGTAGAAATAAACTTATCATGGAGGCAAAAGACAAATATTGAAAACTACATAACTTTGTTAAGAGAAATTAAAGAAGGTTAATAGAAAGACATCACATGTTCACAAAGTGGAATATTTAATATTGTTAAAATGTTAATAGTGCCTGAAGTGATTACAGATTCAATGCAATCTCTATCAAAATCCCAGCGGCATTTTTTTTTTCAGAAATAGGAAAATTCTTCCTAAATTCATTTGGAATCTGAGGGACTCTGACTAGCCAAAACAATCTTCAGAGATAAAACCAGGGACACCTGGGTGGCTCAGCATTTGAGCATCTGCCTTTGGCTCAGGCCGTGCCAGGATCGAGTCCCACACTGGGCTCCCTGAAGGAAGCCTGCTTCTCCCTTTGGCTATGTCTTTGCCTCTCTCTCTGTATCTCTCATGAATAAATAAATAAACAATTTAAAAAGTGTTTTTTAAAAAAAGATAAAACCAACATTGTAGGTCTCACATTTCTTAATGTCAAATTTTTTTTACAAGGCTATAGTACTCATGATAGTGTAGTAATGGCATAAAGACAGACATGAAATAGAACAGAGAGCTAGGCAGTAAACCTGCTCATATATGGTCAAATAGTCTTCAACAAAGTGCAAAGACCATTCATTGGGGGCGGGGGAAGTACAGTTTTTTCAGTAGATTTGGCTGGGAAAATTGGATATCCACATACAAAAGAATTAAGTATACTATATAGCAGTTAACTCAAAATGGATTAAAGACCTAAATGTAGGACCTGAAAGTATAAAAACTCCTAGAAGAGAACACAGAGAAAAGTTTTATGATATTGGATTTGATGATGAGTTCTTGGATATGATACCATAAGTATAGGCAAAAAAAAGTAAAAAGAGATAAACTGGACCACATCAAAATTGAAAGTTTCTGTGTATCAAAGGGCACTATCAAGAGTGTGAAAGGCAACACATGGGAGGGAGAAAATATTGGTAAATTATATATCTGATAAGTGATTAATGTCTAGAATACATAAAAAATTCTTACAATTCAACAATAAAAAGCCAAATAATTCTATTCAAAGGGGTGTCTAGGTGGCTCGGTTGGTTAAGCATCAGCTCTTGATTTTGGCTCATGTCATGATTTCAGGGTTGTGAGATCGAGGCCTGTGATGGCCACTGTGCTGGGCATGGAGCCTACTTAAGATTCTCTTTCTCCTTCTACTTCTGCCCTTTCTTATCCTTGCTCATGCAAATGCACGTGCTTCCTCCTTCTCTCCCTAAAAAAATAAAGATTAAAAAAATGGGCAGAGGGCTTGAATAGACATTTCCCTAAAGAAGATATAAATGACCAATAAGCACATGAAAAGATGCTCAACATCACTAATCATTAGGAAAATGCAAATCAAAACTACAATGAGATACCACCTCACACCTACTAGGATGGTTACTATAAGAAACCCAACAACCCAGCAACATAGAAAATTACAAGTGTTGGTCACAGTGTGGAGAAAGTAGAACCCTCATGCACATATACCCAGAAGAATTGAAAGCAGGATATCAAGATAGTTGTATACCCATGTTCATAGCAGCATTATTCACAATAGCCAAAAGTTGTAAGCAACCCAGTGTTCACCAAAGGATAAATGTATAAACAAAATGTATAAAACAAAATATACATACAATGGAAAATATTCAGCCTTGAAAAGGAAGAAAATTAAGACACATGCTACGTGAGGATGAACCTTTAGGACATTATGCTAAATGAAATAAGCCAGTCACAAAAAGACGAATATTGCATGATTCTACTTATATGAGATATCTAGATTAATCAAATCATAGGGACAGAAACTATAATGGTGGTTGCCAGGGGCTGGGAGGAGAGGAGAAGCAGAGAGTTGTTTTGTAGGTATAGAGTTTCAGTTTTGCAAGGTCAAAGAGTTTTGGAGATCGGTTATACAATAATGTGGATATACTAACAGTAATTGAACTATACACTTACAAATAGTCATGAGGGTAAATTTTATGTATATTTGCCACAATTAAACAAACAAACAAACAAAAAACCCTGAGTTCTGAAACACATTTATTCCCAAGGTTTTGAAAAAGGTACTGTGTTCCTGTAGCATAAGCCATCAAGTCTAAGCTAAGTAAGAAGGAATGAGGATGTGAATGGAATGATAAACAGTGAAAGAGACACATGGATTTGAGGTCCTGGTGGGACTGAAGCATTAATGGGAATAACTTAGAAAGCACCAGGTGGTCTTCAGAGACTTGGAAGCTTAAGCTTTTAATTTTGAAAAGACATAGTCCAGATTATGACCATGGGAGTAGACAGAAGATGCAGTTATTGGAGCAAAAAAATCTAAATAATGGGATTGAGAGGCAAGAATTCATGGATACTGACAGCTCCAAGAAATAGAGAGAAAGACTACAAGGTACTTCTCTGTCCTCATCTCCTATTATTCTCCCAATGAAAGTGTAGCAATAAGGAAAGGCAAAGATACTCACCACCCCAACTATGACCAATATAATTGTGTTGTGGGAGAAAATATTTGGGAGGGCTGTAGGGGAAGTTCTCAGGAGAAAACTAAATTTCAGTTTCAGTTACAATGAAGGTAAAGGTAATACTTGGAGAAGTATGACCCCAGGATAGGTGATTAGAAAGAAAGTAAGGGTGCAGTGGATGGAGAAACCACCCATTTTACAACCAAAGTCTTGGGGAGACAGTAGTAGCATATTTCAGTAAATCTGTAAACTCTTATTGTACATATTGCATGCAAAGCATTGCATTTGAAAAGATTAAATGATACTTTTTTGCTTCTCTGGGATTGGAGCTAGTTTTCTGTGACGTGGCTACATGTACCAAGAATGTTGAAATCATTGGTAAATATGAGACCTATTATAGTGGCCTTCCTCAGGAAAATGGTGAAGAAAATTGAAATAAGCCAACACACCAAGTACATTTGCTCCTTCTGCAGCAAAACCAAGATGAAGAGATGAGCTGTGGCAATTTAGCACTGTGGTTCCTACAGGAAAATGGTAGCTGGTGGTACCTGGACCTATACCACCACTTCTGCCATCACAGTAAAGTCTGCCATCAGGCCACTGAAGGAATGGAAAGAACAGTAGAAGCTCCACCATTTGACACATGGCTAGCCTATAACAAAAGCCTTAATTTATGTAACAACAACAGAGATACTTTCTTACCCTTCAGAAGCTCACAAAATCAAATTTAAGCAATATAAATATTGATTTCACAAAGCTAAAAAAAAATTAGGACCTTTTGGAAATTCCAAATTCCAGTAACTGTATGTGGTATGTGGTGGGTATTGTGTTGAATGAATGAAATTTGTACTACAAAGATCTTTTAAATCTGAATGGGCTTAGTTATTCTAATTTGTAAATTGTGCTTAATAACTAACCACTTAAGTAACCAGTTGACATCCTACACAGAAATGTTAAATATTTTTTTAAGTATGTATGTTTTTTTAGAAAGTGTGTGCTAGGAGGAATGGAGGAGTAGGTGATACTCTTTTGTGAACCCTGGAGTTGTAAAGCTAGAAAGAGAAAACTAGGGGAAAGCAGCTATACTTAGGTGGGTTTAAACAAATTATAATGTAAATAATAATTATTATGAAAGATAATCAGAATCTACCAGGTCTGCAATGGGGTTAGAGATGGAGAAGGGGTTAGAGATGGAGAAGGGTGTTTTAAGCCAGACAGTATCTTATTTATTGCAAAGAAGTCATGAAACAACATGGCAAATTTAGTGAACAGAGATTACTTTACTCAGTATAGAGTCCTTGGTATTTTCAATTCTGCTGACTGTGCTCTATGAGGTTGGTACTAAGGAAGCTTAAAAAACTGGCTACTCAGGCAGCCCAGGTGGCTCAGCAGTTTAGAACTGCCTTCAGCCTAGGGTGTGATCCTGGAGGCCTGGGATCAAGTCCCATGTCAGGCTCCCTGCATGGAGCCTGCGTCTCTCTCTGCCTATGTCTGTTCCTCTCTCTGTCTCTGTGTCTCTCATGAATAAGTAAATAAAATCTCTAAAAAACCAAACAAAACAGAAAACAACAACAACTGGATACTCCATTGAAAGTTGGTGAGATACACAGTCTACCCTAGCATGTTTTCTCATCTTTGGCATGAAGATAGTGCTTTGGTTTTTTTCAATATTCTGAGTTCTTTTAGTATAGTTTATATCTTTTTTTGCATTGCTTTACATGGGTAGAGCTGGGGTCCTTTCTGTATTTTGTATTTGGGCCTCATATAATAATGCTGGGCATCAGGGAGGACATCTCTGAGCCTGATCAAGGTCCTTGATCTTTGATTGAGCTCTTTGGTTACAAAAGGTGCTTTCAGGGATGCCTGGGTAGCTCAGCAGTTGAGTGTCTGCCTTTAGCTCAGGGAGTGATCCTGGGGTTTTGGGATTGAGTACTGCATTGGGCTCCTTGCAGGGAGCCTGCTTCTCCCTCTGCCTACGTCTCTGCCTCTCTCTCTCCCTCTCTATGTGTATCTCTCATGAATAAATAAATAAAATCTTTAAAAAGAAAGGGTGCTTTCATATGTTATTGGGCAGGCACTGCATATCACAAGATATCAAGAGCCCACAAGAGAAAGCCAGATGACCTGATGGAGCTGGTGTCTTTTTATCTTCCACTTGCCTAAGGATAAACTGTGAGGTTATCCCAAGGTCATTTTTATTTCTGCATATAATAATCCAACTGCTGATTATGGGATGTTTTAGTTATGGTAATGTGGAACAGGAAAATTTGGAGGAGTTTAAAAAATGTTGTAATGTAGAGAGGAATTCTTAATTTATATAAACATTTTTTCAAAGTTTACTTCTTTAATTAGGGAATGGTCAGGGAAGGACCTCCAAAAAGATGACATTTGAGCAAAGATCTGAAGAAGGTGAGGGCAGGGAGGTACATGATTATCTGGGTTCAAGGATGCTTCAGGCAGGAAGAGTAGAAAAGTGTCATGCATGTCTGGGGTTTCTGAGGAATAGCACAGAGCCCAGTGTGTCCTGAACGGTGTAAAAGAGAAAGTAGTAAAAGATGATGTCAGAGAAAAAATACTGAGGCCAGACCACAGAGGCTAATAGGTAAGACACCAGTTTTTACTCTGTGTGAGATGGGATGCCATGAAAGGGTTTAAAGTAAAGAAGTGACTTGAAATGAGTTACATTTATAGGATTATGCTGGTGGCTAGTGAGAATAGACTGAAAATGTTGAATCCCCTACTTCCAAGTTATCAGAAGAAATCATCAAGTCAATAATATTTAATAAGCATCTGTGACTATAAGCCAGACTGGTCTCTGTCCTCTTTGCCTTAATATTTAGAACCCCAAACAGGTTGTGGTTTATGAGAAAGCTTAGGAATAACAGTCTTATCTTCTTACAGTGGAATGAGTAAATAAATATTTGTTGAATGAAAGAACAAAAAAAATATTTACAATAAAGAAAAAACAAAACTCAGAAACAACAGGCAGTAATTACTTGGTTAAGAAATTTTAGGGATCCCTGGGTGGCGCGGCGGTTTGGCGCCTGCCTTTGGCCCAGGGTGCGATCCTGGAGACCCAGGAATGAATCCCACGTCGGGCTCCCGGTGCATGGAGCCTGCTTCTCCCTCTGCCTGTGTCTCTGCCTCTCTCTCTCTCTGTGTGACTATCATAAATAAATAAAGAAAAAAAAAAAAAAGAAAGAAATTTTAAGCATTATGAATAAATACTACGTATAGCGCCGATAGTCTCAATTTTGTACTGGAGAAATACAATGGTTGTTTAGCAGAATATTTACCTGTGTGGTGACATTTCTTTCCTTTTGCTTTCTATTATGCTTTTCTGCTTCGATATCTGCAATATAAAAGATGTTTATAAGGTTGAAGGTATTTTTCTTTTAACATTTCAGTAAATCATTTCTTAATAAAAAACTTTCTAGATAACTTTTAGAACTCTAAGAATAATAGTGAAAAATAATTTAAATTTAAATTACCATTTATGTGGTATTAAATAATTCCTTCACAGATAATTTTGAAAGATGTAACTTGACACCAAAGACAATCTAAATACTTTAATCAAGCATCCTGAAATTGAGTTAATATGAAAGAGTTCTACAAATAATAGACTAATTACAATAGCAGAAAACTTTCTGAGCTACAACTTAATTAAAATGTATCCATGTGGGCAGCCCTGGTGGCGCAGCGGTTTAGTGCCGCCTGCAGCTCAGGGTGTGATCCTGGAGACCCCGGATCGAGTCCCACATCGGGCTCCCTGCATGGAGCCTGCTCCTCCCTCTGCCTGTGTCTCTCTGCCTCTCTCTCTCTCTAGCTGTGTCTGTATGAATAAATAAATAAAATCTTAAAAAAAAAGTATCCATGTAAATAAATATCATGTCTTTAAGAATATTAAAACATAGAAGAGGGAATATAATCTTTTATATATTTATAACTGGATTCTTATGTCAGAGAGACACTAAAAATTAGTATAGTTGAAACATATAAATATCTGAGAAATGTAGACTAGTACAATTACATCAGGCTTTGAAATTTGAGAAACTACTATTCACAAGCATTTTTTAACAAATATTTTTGTAAAGAAGAGCATATATATACCATATAGAATACATATATATTTCATTTTTACATAGGCTTGAAGTTTCTGAACTTACATATTCAGAAAAATAAGTCTTTGAAAACTTTGAAAACAAGGTGTCACATCATGGCATGTCTATTACATTAGTAGGACTGATAATTTTCAATTACTAAAAAAATTATTTTATGCACTGTAAAAATGACCCTACATATTTCCTGAAGTAAAACATGCATACATGAAATATGTTCCTTTTATAGATTGAAGAATTTGAGTGAAGACAAATATGGATAATTAAAATTTTATATTTGTAAAAGTTGTGAGCTTATACTTTTAAGAGCAGGTTATGAATATTCTCATATTATCTCTGATATTGTATTTATTAGTTTGATATGTTTTATTCTTTCTCTCACTGATCAACTTTAGTATTTGGACTCACAATTATAGAAGGTCTGTTCTGTTTACTTTGTAAGCCAGACCTTACAGAAACTGCTTCTAGATTGTTTATATTTAGTCTTCTGTCAAACTAGAGAAGCAATTGACAAAATCTAAATAAATATTCAACAACATCATGGTGACAAATGCATTAATACAAAGCATATGAAAAATTTTAAAGATTATACATATTTCATCAAATTATATACATTAGGATTTCTTTTCAGGCTCAGGATGTAAAACAAATTATGCCAGAATAAGAACATTATTATAAATGCAACTTCCTTTGTCCTAAGTTTGCCAAGTGATCATTTTAAGGCCATGGATACTCATTATCAGTCAATATAGGGTAGTGGTCCACCATGTGGCCTTTGAGTTAACCAAGCCTGAATGCTAATCTTGATTTTGTATCTGTTTCATTAATTTGTTATAGTAATCCATAAGATAATCTTTTTTTTAAAGTTTTTTTTTTTTTTTTTTAAAGGATTTACTTATTTATTTATTCAACAGAGAAAGAGAGAGTACAGATCCCAGGACCCTGGGATCATGACCTAAGCTGAAGGCAGAGGCTTAACCAACTGAGCCACCCAGGTGCCCTTCCAATAAGATAACCTATGTAAAGTATTTAGTACTTAATATATAGTGTTTAATAAATGTTAGCTGTACATATAATTATGGTTATGATTATTATAAAGAAGGTCTACTTCCTTAAAGGATTTAAGATGCCTTCAAGATGATAAGGTATGTAACTATCATAAATAAATAAAAATTAAAAAAAAAAAATAAGATGATAAGGTATGTAAATTAATATTTAAAAAGGATCATGGTGAAAAAGCATTATTAGAGACTTAATATGTTATCAGAATTTATTAATACTGTCTATTATATGACTTCTATCTCAATTAAGGCATTTTCTTCAAAACAAATTACTTAGCCTAATTATATTTGTGAATTAGAAATCAGACAACATGACTAATATTATAGCTACAGTAAATGTCTAGCAATTTTTAATCTCCATTATCACAACTAGAAAAAGTAAACTGGAAAAAGCAATGTGATTTGATATATTCCTATTGTTATACTCCCCAAAGTACACAGAATAAAATTAGAGTTAGTATGCACGTAAAATACAGACACAGAACAAGAAGTACAAAGTGTCATGTGTATTAGAGCAAGAGGAGAAAATTATGGATATTAAGTGGAATAACGTCTATATTATACACTGGACCAGAAAATCAAGCTGTCAGTGGCCATATATTAACATGAAAATTACAGGGCTAAAAGCAATTATCAAAGGTAGGATAAGTGTAGATAAAAATGTAGAAAAGAATTAGTGAAATGGGAGGAGGTGTAAGAATCTAACTGAAGGAACAAACTATTTAATAGCTTAAAACATAAAAAGAACATAAAGGTCATTACTTCCAGAAGAAGATACACAATAACAAAAATACTTTTCTTTTCTAAACCTCAGGCTTTTTAGGTTTTTACCTAAAGAAAATGAACTTTTAAAAAAGTTTGTTTTTAATTTAAATTCAATTTGCCAACATATAACACCCAGTGCTCATCACATCATGTGCCCACCTTAATGCCTGTCACCCAATTACCCCATCCTGCCATCCACCTCTCCTTTAGCAACCCTCTGTTTCCCAGAGTTAGGAGTCTCTCGTGGTTTGTCTTCTTCTCTAATTTTTCCCCATTAGGGAAAATGGTCTTCTTTATGGTCTCTTTCACTATTTCTTATATTCCACATATGAGTGAAACCATATGATGATTGTTTTTCTCCGACTGACTTATTTCACTCAGTGTAATACCTTCCAGTTCCATGCACGTCAATGTAAATGGTAGCTATTCATTCTTTCTGATGGCTGAGTAATATTCTGTTGTATATACATACCACATCTTCTTTATCCATTCATCTGTCGAAGGACATTGTGGCTCCTTCCACAGTTTGGCTATTGTGGTCACTGCTGCTATGAACATTGGGGTGCAGGTGTCCTGGTGCTTCACTACACAGTATCTTTGAGGTAAATACCCAGTACTGCAATTGCTGCATCATAGGGTAGCTCTATTTTTAACTTCTTGGGAACCTCCACACTGTTTTCCAGAGTGGCTGTACCACCTTGCATTCCCACCAACAGTGCAAGAGGGTTCACCTTTCTCCACATCCCCACCAACATTTGTTGTTTCTTGTCATATTTATTTTAGTCATTCTCACCAGTGAAAGGTGGTATCTCATTGTGGTTTTATTTGTATTTCCCTGATGACAAGTGATGTAGAGCATTTTTTCATATGCCTGTTGGCCATGTGTAGGTCTTCTTTGGAGAAATGTCTATTCATGTCTTCTGCCTATTTTTTGACTGCATTGTTTGTTTTTTGAGTACTGAGTTTGATAAGTTCTTTATAAAAATTATTTATTTATTTATTCATGAGAGACACACAGAGAGAGGTAGAGACATAGGCAGAGGGAGAAGTAGCTTCCTGCATGGAGCCTGATGTGGGACTCAATCCCAGGACCTGGGATCATGTTCTGAACAGAAGGCAGATGCTCAACTGCTAAGCCACCCAGGCATCTCAAGTTTGATAAGTTCTTTATAGATTTTGGATATTAGCCCTTTATCTGATATGTTATTTGCAAATATCTTCTCCCACTCTGTAGGCTGCCTTTTAGTTTTGTTGGCTGTTTCCTTTGCCGCACAGAAGCTTTTTATCTTGGTGAGGTCCCAGCAGTTCATTCTTGCTTTTGTTTCCCTTGCCTTTAGAGACGTGTCTTGTAAGAAGTTCTTGTGGCCAAGGTCAAAAAGGCTGCTGCCTGTGTTCTCTAGGATTTTGATGAATTCCTGTCTCACATTAAATCTTTCATCCATTTTGAGTTTATCTTTGTGTATGGTGTAAGAGAATAGTCAGGTAAGAGTTTAAAAGCCTTATGGTGTAAGAGAATAGTCAAGTTTCATTCTTCTGCATGTGGCTCTCCAATGTTCCCAACACCAGTTATTGAAGAGACTGTCTTTTTTCCAGTGGATATTCTTTTCTGCTTTGTCGAAAATTAGTAGACCATAGAGTTGAGGGTCCATTTCTGGGTTCTCTGTTCTGTTCCATTGATCTGTGTTTTTTTGTGCCAGTACCACAGTGTTTTAATGATCACAGCTTTGTAATACAGCTTGAAGTCAGGCATTGTGATGTCCCCAGTGTTACTTTTCTTTTTCAACATTCCTCTGGCTATTTGAGGTCTTTTCTGGTTCCATACAAATCTTAGGATTATTTGTTCCAACTCTGCAAAGAAAGACCATGGTATTTTGCTGGGGTTGCATTGAATGTGTAAATTGCCCTGGGTAGCATAGACATTTTCACAATATTTATTCTTCCAATCCATGAGCATGGAATGTTTTTCCATCTCTTTGTGTCTTCCTCAATTTCTTTCAGAAGTGTTCTGTAGCTTTTAGGTTATAGATCCTTTACCTCTTTGGTTAGGTTTATTCCCAGATATCTTATGGTTTTGGGTGCAGTTGTAAAAGGGATTGATTCCTTAATTTCTCTTTCTTCAGTCTCATTGTTAGTGTAGAGAAATGCCAGATTTCTGTGCTTTGATTTTGTATCCTGCTATGTTGCTGAATTGCTGTATGAGTTCTAGCAATGTCGAGATGGAGTCTTTTGGGTTTTCTGCATACAGTATCATGTCATCTGTGAAGAGGGAGAGTTTGACTTCTTCTTTGCCAATCTGAATGCCTTTTATTTCTTTTTGTTTTCTGATTGCTGAGGCTAGGACTCCTAATACTACTTTGAACAATAGTGGCGAGAGTGGGCATCATTGTCGTGTTCCTGACCTCAGGGGACAAGCTCTCAATTTTTTCCCATTGAGAATGATATTTGCTGTGGGTTTTTCATAAATGGTTTTTATTATGAAAATGAAGCTTTGGTTGGCTACTGGGGAACAGATTTTGCTACCAACAGTATGTCACACAAGGCTTTCTAGTAGGCTTTTAAATATCAGTTAAGGAACATTGGTGCTTGCTAGAGACTTGTCCCACTGTTTTATAAAACTTCCCTCTATATGAGTACTGATATCAGAGGGCAGAGCCAGGAGTCCAGAGGCTGCTACCAAGAACCAAGGGAAATAATTATTAGGGATCTACTCCAAGAGAACAGAACAGGGCTCCTATCAAGGAGCAGTGCCTACCCTTGGAGGGACCAGTGATTGTTGTACATTTCTCATTCCCCTTTTTTAGACAGCAGTATCTAGTATAATGTGGTTTTCTATTTCTCCAATATCCATTGGGTATGTGAGGGAATGAAGGATAACTTGTCTTTTTGTTTCATAGGTGTCTGAATCTAAGAACTATACTCAAGGAGTCTCACTGACCTCTTGACCTGGTGCAGATTATGAAATTATAGATTCTGAGCTTGATGCTATGATTGATGGGTCTTGGGCAATATTAGAAGGGGGAGAATCATGTGGGACAGATGTGAATCACTGGGGCCTAAGGGTAGACTGTGGTAGATTGTAACAATGGTCCCCATGAATCACAACTACTATGTTAATACACCTTTACAGTGTGACTGCCTAATCCTTCCATCATGAGATGGAGACGATTTTCCCCATTTTTTGAATGGGCTGCCCCTGTAACCTGCTTAGACTAACAGGAATGTGGCAGATGACATTGTTCAACTTCCAAGGCTAGTCCTTAATCCTTTTAGCCTCTTTTACCGTCTTGGAATAATGCCCTGTGACCACCATGCCCTGAAGAAGCCAGGGGTAATAGTGGAGGGAAGAGAAAAAGGCCCAGCTGTCCAAACTGACTACCGGCTGAATGAAGTTTCATGTGTGAGCTTAGATGAAACCAGCAGAAAAATAACCCAGTAAACCCACAGAAAATTGTGAGAAACAATAAATCATTGCGGTTTCATACCACAAAGTTTTGTGTTGTTATACAGCAGTTGATGATTGAAAACCTTTCTGTTTCTTCAGCCAACTAGGATTCCTTGGATAGAATTCTCCATTCTCAGAAGCTACATGACACCAATAAATAATGCCAAAATAAATAATATATAATATACTCAAAGCATTAAGAGAAGGATTAGAAGAAAATAACATCCCAGAATATTTGTTGTCTTGATGACATTCTTTTCAGATCTATTTTCTCATGAAAGGCTTGATATACACTAACTCCTGGCTTTAACATTCATTTCCCCACTGGGCACAGGTTCTTTCTTTCTAAGACATGGTTCATCTTCCTTTGAATGATCACTGGGACAGTGATTAATGTCACTAAGATTCTTGAAAAAAAAAAAAGTGCACCACAAAATTCCCCAAAACACACAAAAAAACCCCTCTGTACTTTATGAGGTAATATGCCTGGGGAGTTATAAGTAAATAAAAGGTTTGCTTGTTTGTTCAAACAACACTTACAAATGGAACTAAACAGATTTATTTTATTGATTTTCCTGTCCTAGTTCTTTATTTTTATTTTTATTTTTTCCTGTCCTAGTTCTTTAAAATGGTACTTCATTCCTCCCCTGCTCTTACCATTATATGTAGTAATGGTATAAAAAATAGTGACTATTGTTTCCTTTCTAATCTTTCTTTGAGATTCTGTGCAATACATTGGCTTCTGTGACTTTACACTATCCTGGATATCCTTCTTCCTTTCAAACCTCTATTTTAGAGTTTCTTTGGCTTTATATCTGCTAATGATTGTGTATTTCTCAATGCTCAGTCCTCATGTCTTCTCTGTGGGTTGAGCTGGGTCAGCAAGGACTTTAGAGTGGACAGATGGTGAGTGTAGGAGGTTAGGAACTAGAAAAGGATAATGTACTCATTCCAGAATAGGCAGCCACTTAAGAAGTAAAGCTCTGGGAATTAAACTGTAATGAATGACTGGAAAGCAAAGTAACACAAGTCATAGGAGGAGCCACAGAAGGAATCCAGGTTGGCAGAGGTGAGACAAGAATGAGAGACAATCCTAGCAACAAGGACAATTGCAAAACCTGGGACTAAAATAATGGGAGCAGGTCAGGCCCACCAGAAATGGGTACACAATTGGGAAGATGTAGGAGTGAGAAGAGTGATAGTTTGCAGCTACGAGGATCGAGAGAAAATTCTGCCAAAGAGATTTCTGGAGGGGTGAGTTTTCAGTTTCCTGTGGAAAACACAGCATAAATCAGACCCTCATCATTTCATGCCTGCATTCTTACAACAGCCTCCTAACAGATTTAATCATGATTGCTCTAATTTTAATCTAATTTACATCTACACTCAGAATAAATCTCCCTGAGTACTGTTTCCAGCAAGGCACACATCTGCTTAAAAACTCATAAATCCCTGTTGCTTACCATATAAATACTAGCTCCCTATGTTGACTTCCAGTTTCCTCTTCATTCAGGGGTAGGTCCACATTTATAAGTATTTTTCAAATACAAATAATCTGTTTCACTAGTTACTGATCAAACTATTTGAAAGTTTTCTTCTTTACTTTCTTTAACAATTCTTATTGAATGGACTAGAAGTTATTTATTAAAATTTCCAATAAAAAACAAATATGATTTTAGGTCATTTATTATTTTGGATTGTGAGATACTTAGTTTTGTACATCAAGCCTGATGTTCAGAAATAAGATTTCATATGTTCTTACTTAGCCATGTGACCTTGGATAAGTTATTTAATCCCTCTGAGCCCCAGTTTTCTATAAAGAGGGAATAGCAATACTATATCTCATAGAAAGGTAGATGTGAGGACAGAATAGAATTAAAGTATAGTATTTGGTGTTTGTTAAATACATGGCAGCTAAATAATAAATGTCAATTCCCTTCTCTTCTCCATAGGCCTACCTTTTAAAAGCAAGTGGAATTAGCATTTATAAGAAAAGAACTTCCCTTATTGAAATAAAATTAAGAAACTATATGGTTTAAACCTTGGAAGAAGGATCTCCTACTGAATTTTACCTTCTCTTTGGCTTTTTCTCATTTTGATAATTGCTGCAACCACCTTCCCTCCAATCTCCTTTCCCTGATTACTCTTACTGAATCTAAAAGAGACTGGAATTTTCAAAACAGAGTTAATAACTCCATGGAAGAGCAAAGAAAATATAAAACAGAGTCCATTATACAGAGATAGATTTCTTGAGAATACCTCAACTGCATTCTCCTAGGGCCTATCTCATTCCCTTTTCTGGAAGAATTTCATAAGAATCTTTCCCACATGTTTGGGAAAAGTATCATTTTATTCCATTCCATGGGGGCTATTCTCCTTAATACCTGGATCTCTTTGATATTCAGGGCAAGAATACAACTTCTAACTACCACTCACCTAAGGCTCTCCTATTATTTTTTTTTAAGATTTTATTTATTCGTTCATGATAGACATAGAGAGAGAGAGAGGCAGAGACACAGGCGGAGGGAGAAGCAGGCTCCATGCCGGGAACCTGATGCAGGACTTGATCCCGGGACCCCAGGATCATACCCCTGGCCAAAGGCAGGCACTGAACTGCTGAGCCACCCAGGGATCTCCCTCTACTATTCTTTTTTTTAAAAAATATATATTTATTTTAGAGAGAGAGTGTATGTGTGTTGGGGGGCGGTGGGGGTGGGAGAGAGAATCCCAAGCAGACTCCTTGCTGAGTGTGGAAACTGATGTGGTCTTAATCCCATGAACCCAAGATCGCAACTTAAGCTGAAACCAAGTCAGTCACTCAATCAAGTGCACCACCCAGGTGTCCCTGGCCCTCCTATTCTGATGGATACAGATTTTCTCTTACCCAGATCCCTGATGGGATTGGGGTGACATACATATTATCTTCCTTAGATAAAGCTCCATCCTCTACATACTGATCGTAGCTCAAGTCCTCAAGAGACCCATTTCAGTCATATAATAATTTTAACACCTATACACTAAGAATTGCCTATATAGGAGGGAGCTATTCCATTGTACCCTCAATAGGAATAATTTGCAATCATTACTTATGTATAATTAGACCAAATTTGGACATTATCAAAGTCTCTAAAGAAATAAAGGAAATTGGGATTTATGATAAAAGAACTGTACTAATGAAAATTTTAGCATATTGCAGTAACTTAGTAGACCAATAAATACATTTTGATGTATTATATATTTGGTAATAGACTAATGACTTAATTATATTAATTTAGTAATATAAATTTTTTAAAGATTTGAGTGGAGGAGGGGCAGGAGAGGGAGAGAGAATCTTTATTAAAAAATATTTTATTTATTTATTCATTGAGTGACACAGAGAGAGAGAGACAGAGCCATAGGCAGAGGGAGAAGCAACTCCCTGCAGCGAGCCTGATGCGGGACTCAATCCCAGGGCCTGGGATCATGTCCTGAGCAGAAGGCAGATGCTCAGCCACTGCTCCAGGAGAGGGAGTCTTAAGCAGATGGAGCTCAATCCTACGGTCCTGAGATCATGACCTCAGCTGAATCCAAGAGTTGGACACTTAGAATTTAATGAGATCATGGCTATGAAAATGACTGACATGGATCAGGCATTTAGTAATGCTTCTTTTAGTTTGCTCTGCCTGGAAATGTAAGGTTCTCAATAATCTGACCATATTTTTTAAAACCAAGTTATTTACTACTATACTCTGCTCTTATTGAAGTGGTGGTTATCTTTCCATATGTATACTCTACTCATTCTTACACCCATGCCCTTTATTTCTGTACTTCTGATTTGGAATGTTTTCTCTTTCTTGTCCTAACATCCAAATTTTATCCAGCCTTTCAGCACATTTGTCATGTTTCAACACTGGACTCTGGTGCCAGCAGAGTTCCTGTCCTATAACAGATTTGTAAAACATATTTGTTAAAATAACTAAATAAATTTGCCCCTTTACCTGCAGGTTTCCCCTAAATATTTCAGCCTCAAATAATCTCTCCCTTTTTGGAACTTCTGCAGGACTTGTATTCTGTGTCATTCAGGTTAGCCCCCAATTATATACTTAATTTTATTCTATCGATTGTAAGATCTTCAACTGCAGAAACCACTTCCCTGTTTTTTTTAAAAATATTTATTTATTCATTTACGATAGACATAGAGAGAGAGAGAGAGAGAGAGAGGCAGAGACACAGGAGGAGGGAGAAGCAGGCTCCATGCCGGGAGCCTGACGCCGGACTCGATCCCGGGACCCTGGAATCGCGCTCTGGGCCAAAGGAAGGCGCCAAACCGCTGAGCCACCCAGGGATCCCCACTTCCCTGTTTTTTAGGTTCACCCATAGTACCCTGCATAGTGTCTTCATTAAAACTGATGGTTGATGAAATACTTTTATTATAACATGACGTAAAATTCTGCCATGTTATAAACTTAAAATTCAACCGAACTGTTTTTTTAAGTTAGTACTGAAAACTTAGAATAAAACAATCTCAGGATTGAAATTATCAAATTCAATTATATAGCCACAAAATTTTCAAAAAAGTAAGGGTTTTCCTCTTTAAAAAAACTTCCTTATTCTTGCTATGCTTCATCAATGTAAAAACTCTGAATTAAGTGGTTCTATCCATGAAGTTGTATTATTTTTAAATCGTTATATAATATTCTGTTTTTCATAAACAAAGATGACACATGAGTGTAACATTATCGTTTTTTTTTTTTTTTTTCTAGCTGCCCTAATGGACTTCCGTTCTGCCCACCATTAGAATTTTTGGGAATTCTACCATTACAAATTTGGGAATGGGCTGACTGGATAGAAAGTGCTTTTAAGTTTGTGTTTGTAAAACATTATGTAATTGATTGATTGAATACAGAGAAGTAACTGATAAATTAATTGCTTTTGGGAACCTAATATAGATTATTTGTTTTGAGTGTTATAAGAACTAGTTTTAAAGCAGGTTTGGCACTCTTGAAACTTTTAGCTCTTATGTCTTTTCACTTATCAGTGTCTCTCTGAAAGGTAAAGAAATGTGAATTATCAGTGGAGCAAGATAATAGGATTCAGAAGTCTTCAATTTTAGTATTAATTTCCTTTATAAATGGTTGTACTAATTGAACTTGGGCAAGGCATTTATGCTTACCATGTCTTGTCTTCTCTAGTGATTTAAATGTCTGTGGCATTATGCAACATTTCCTGAAATTACTACAGTATAACTTGGGGTGATTAAAAGTACTACTTAAATAATTAATGAAATGAGAACTAAAACTGATAAAAGTTTAGATGTTTTACCTGGTACTACTAAGTTAATCAACCCAAGGAAATAACTATATAGAAAATCCCTTAGCTTCTGTATTTTGGTATATTTTCAGAGAAATATAAAAGCACATTTGTAGAATATTATGTATGTGATCTTAGAAGTTCTTGATCAGATCTTGAAGTTCAGTATCAGATCTTGATACATAAATATATGAAGTTCAACATTTATTGAATGTGGAGATAAGAAGTTAGTTTATGTGTAGAAATTCTTTGTTAATCATTATGTTCCTGAGGAGTTCTGACATGCTATAAGATAAAATTCAGAGTCTTAGGGTTGGAAGGGACTCATCTCCACCATGGTTTCCTGCTCAGCCAGGAGGAGAAGCAAACTCCTGGCTGAGCAGGCAGCCGGAAACAGAGCTAGATCCCAGGACCCTGAGATCATGACCTGAGCTCAAGGCAGCCACTTAACTGACTGAGCCACCCAGGGGCCCTGGGATAAAGTGGTATTTCATTGTTAATTTCCATTTGCATGATTACCACCAAGGTCACATTTAGGGGCTTTTGCATTTTCCTCTCCAAGGAATGAAGTGTTAGATATTTTCCCCATCTTTAGGTTTTTAAGAAAAGATCTTTAGGAGTTTTAAAATATATTCTGGATATTTGGATATTACTTGATTGGTGTTTATGTTACAAATATATTTTTCAGTCTGTTAGCCTTTTAACTGTTTATGGTATCCTTTGCAGCAGAATTTTTTAAAAATTCAAATGCAGTCGAAACTATCATTTCCTCACTTATAACCTTTGTGCGTATGTACATTTGTGTGTGGGGGCGTATGTCTTGTTCAAGGACTCACCAGTCACTTGAATTATATTTTCCTGTATTTCCTTCAGCTATTTTTATAGTTTTTCTTTTACTGTTTGTGTGTTTTAAGATTTTATTTATTCATGAGAGACAGAGAGAGAGAGGCAGAGACACAGGCAGATGGAAAGGCAGTCTCCATTTAGGAAGCCTGATTCGGGGCTCGATCCCCGGACTCTGGGATCATGCCCTGAGCCAAAGGCAGACGCTCAACTGCTGAGCCACCCAGGCATTCATACTGTTTATGTTTTTAATCCATCTGGACTCAGTTTTTTTGATTGGTATGATGAAGAGTCTGACTTTTCCTAATAATAGACAATTTGACAATAGTATTCCTTATAGTTCATCTTTTACTCATTGCCTTGAGAAACTTCCTTTCAGGTACTAAATTCTCATTTGTACATTGTTTCTTTTTCCTTTTTTCCCAAGATTTTATTTATTTATTCATGAGAGACACACAGAGAGAGTGGCAGAGACACAGGCAGATGGAGAAGGAGGCTCTATGCAGGGAGCCTGATGCGGGACTTGATCCCGGGACTCCAGGATCATGTTCTGGGCAGAAGGCAGGAGTCAAACTGTTGAGCCACCCAGGGATCCCTACATTGTTTCATTTTTAAACTCTATTTTCATGATGCATTTGCCTATTCTTCTGGCAGTACTCTAATTACTGTGGATTTATAATTGCATTTTTTACTATTTGAGCAAGAACTTCTCAGTGCAAATACACAAGCACCCAACTACACACTTTCTTGTTCTTCTTTTAAAAACTTATCTTGGGAGGGGCACTTGGGTGGTTCAGTCATCAGTAAAGCGTCCACTCTTGATTTTGGCTTGGGTCATGATCTTGGGGTTATGAGATGGAGTCCTGTGTTGGGCTCTGCATTCAGCATGGACTCAGCTTGTCTTCCCCACTCTGCTCCGCTCTCTCTCTAATAAATAAATAAATAAATAAATAAATAAAAATCTTAAAAAAAAAACAAAAAACAACAAAACTTATCTAGGGAATCCTAGTATAATTTCTTTCCTAGATGAAATTTAGAATAAGGTTGTCAAATTCATTTAAGAAATGTGTTGATATTTTCACTGGGACTGCATTGGATTTACCTGTTAACTTACAAAGACCTGGCATATTTACAATACTGAGATTCATTTAGGTGTATAGCCTTAATTTATTCAGTTTTCTGTTTAATGCTCTTCAGAAAATTTTCATTTTTATTACTCATATATGCCTTGTTTAATTTTAAATTTATTCCTAGCTATTTTTAAATTTCTCTTGCTATCGCTTCTTGGCCTTTTGGCTAAGATCCAGTGTTTAAATTTATGTTGCTATTGTGAAAGGGATTTTTTTTCAAGTTATTAACTAAATTCCAGCTAACACACAGTGTAATATTAGTTTCAGGTGTAGAATTTAGCTACTCATAGCTTACATACAACACCCAGTGCTCACCACAAGTGCCCTCCTTAATACCTATCATTTATTTAACCCATCCCACAGCTCACCTCCCTTCCAGCAACCCTCTGTTGGTTCTCTAGAGTTGAGAGTCTGTTTTCTGGTTTTTCTTCCCCCCCGCCTTATGTTCATCTGTTATATTTCTTAAATTCCATATATGAGTGAAATCATATGGTGTTTGTCTTCCTCTGACTGATTCATCTCGCTTAGCATAATACTCTCTAGCTCATTGCATCATTGCAAACGTGAAGATTTCATTCTTTTTTGTGGCAGAGTAATATTCCATTATATATATATATATATAAATTTATATATATATATAAATATACACCACATCTTTTTTATCCACTCATCAGTTGATGGATATCTGGCCTCTTTCCATAATTTGGCTATTGTTAATGCTGCTATAAACATTGGAGATCATGTAACTCTTCAAATTAGTGTTTTTGATTCTTTGGGTAAATACCCAGTAGGCAATCGCTAGATCTTAGGGTACTTCTTTTAACTTTTTGAGGAACCTTCACACTGTTTTCCAGAGTGGCTGTACCAGTTTGCATTCCTACCAACACTGTAAGAGGGTTTCCCTTGTGAAAGGGATTTTTAAAAAATGAATTTGTCTTATATTTTTAAAAATTAAAATAGGCATTTATTTAGATTTATCATGTCCTGAAGGTTTCTTTGATTACCACTGACTTTTAGTGTTTCTCTTTTTTTTTTTAAAGATTTTATTTATTTATTCATGAGAGACAGAGAGAGAGAAAGACAAAGACAGAGAGAGACACAGAGAGAGAGAGAGACAGAGAGAGGCAGAGGGAGAAGCAGGCTCCATGCAGGGAGCCCAATGTGGGACTCAATCCTGGGCCTCTGGGATCATGCCCTGAGCGAAAGGCAGACGCTCAACCACTAAGCCACCCAGGTGTCCCTTTAGTGTTCCTCTTGAACTCATGTTTTATTTTGCTGGATCAGATTTTCTAGTCAATATTTCAGTTAGGATTTGTGGGTGATAAATTCTCTGAATCCATTCATGTTTGAAAATGTCTAAAAAAAAAAACAAAAAAAAAGAAAATGTCTTATTTTGTGATTACACTTGTTTTAGTTTGTCAAATTAGATAATTCTAGATTCTGAATCATTTCATCTCAGCACTTAGAAAATACTTCTCTAGTGTCTTTTTTGTATCCAATGTTCTTAATGAATTTTAAGTCAACATGCTTACTTTTCACCTTGTCAATAATGTACTTTTTCTCTTTAGAGCTTTTAGGATCTTCTGATTAAAAGCACAAAAATTTTACCATTATTTTCTGGGAGTGGGTCTTTTCTCAGTCTTCTTACTTGGCACTCAGTGGAACTTAAACTAAAGATGCTATAAAAAAAAAAAGTCTTTTTAAGATGTGGGGAATTTTATTTAATATCTTTATTTCTCCCCCCCAGTTCTTCTATTTTCTCTTTCTGGAGACCCCCTTATGTGAATTTGTTAACTTTTGGATGCATCCCTCAGGTCCTTGAACCTTTATTTCATACGTGTCATCTTTCTGTCCATTTGCATCGTGCTTATAAAAGGATTTCTCAGTTTGATTTTTGAGCCTCTGGGTTGCTCTTCAGCTCTGTCAATTTTGGTATTCAGCCTTGAGCTTTTTATTTTTACTATATTTCATTTCCAAAATAGCTCATCTTTTATGGATACAATAACATCTTTAAAATACATCTTATGATTATCATTTTATGTTTTGAGGACTGCACCCCTTTCCTCTACTTTTTCTGTCTCCTCAGATATTACAGTGTGGTGTGTGAGTGTGTGTATGTGTGTGTGTAGGCTGATGCTTTTCTTTTCTGTGGTATTAGTTTTCCTCATGTTTGACTTGGATTATCCCTCCTAATCTGTCTCTGAATGCTCTAACAATCAACTCAGCCGACCATCAGTAACTTTGTGGGTGTTGCAGGATATACCATCAGGATGTGACAGGACCCAGTTGCCCAGGAATAGGTGCTCCCTCAGTATCACTAGCCATTTGCAGCAGAACCTTACATCTCTGCCAAAATGCCACCCCAAATCTCCCACCTCATGCTTTGTCTCCTTGTGAACTCAGTTATTTTTACTATGTACTGAAAACTTTATCTAAGTGGATTGAGACCTAAAATGAAGCTGTTTTCCCATGAGGAGAACATGAATTTGCTTTTTCCAGGTGCCTGGGACAGTACTAAGTACAGGACTATCTTAGATCTAGTTCTAGCTCAGGGTGCTTTGGATTATCCAGGCTTTAAATCTCCAGGGGGGCTGGCCTGTGATCACAACTTATCAGGAAGGTATTTTTTTCCTTTTTCTTTACTTTGTGTTTTGCTAAGTGTCAAGTCTCTGCAGATCCTTGGACTTGGGAAGGGGTAGATTTACTTCTGGGCTGCCCTTATCTTAAGAGTAGAGTACTTTATGGTTCTTGGTTGATGTTGAAAAGGTCTCCTATTAGACTCTTCACCTTGGACAGGTCTTGAGAATTAGATTCTGTTCTTCCTGCTTTGTGAGGACACTAAAACCAAAGCCCAAGTTTGTCTGGCTAAGGGTAACAGCTGCTTTGATGTTCAGGTCAGGACTGGGACCAAGGTGAGGCATGCCCTAGTCTTGCTCAGATGCTCTGTGCTTCTCTGGATGCTAGCAATTCCTTACATTTTTATCTGGTAGTTCTTTTTTTTTTTTTTTTAATTTTTATTTATTCATGATAAGCACACAGTTAGAGAGAGAGGCAGAGACACAGGCAGAGGGAGAAGCAGGCTCCATGCACCGGGAGCCTGACGTGGGATTCGATCCCGGATCTCCAGGATCGCGCCCTGGGCCAAAGGCAGGCGCCAAACCGCTGCGCCACCCAGGGATCCCTTATCTGGTAGTTCTTTACTATCTTCTCAACTCTTCATTGCATCTAAGAAGATTGCATATTTTATGCATCATTTGTTTTCAGTGGGAGGGTTGGACCAAATAACCTAGTCACTTAGCCTTTCATTACTAGAAATGAACATGGTGCCCTCTCTTTTGCATTTGGAGGTGGTAGTGGGGATGGGGGTAGGAGTCAGACTGCTAGGCTGCAGCTGCTGTTGTTTCCAACCAATGATCCTTTCTTTTTGCTCCAGAGCTCCTTCCCTTTTCCTGAACCCATCGGTACATCATATCTAGCCATATTCTCTTTTGTACATTTGGGAGGAAAAATTTCTTCTTTCAAGTCCATTCCATCTCTTATTTTGTCTTTTAGGTATTCATAGTTTATTTTTCTTTCTTTTTAAAAAATATTTTATCTATTTGTTCATGAGAAACACACAGAGAGAGGCAGAGACAGGCAGAAGGAAAAGCAGGCTTCCTCTAAGGAGCCTGATATGGGACTTGATCCTGGACCCTGGGATCATGCCCTAAGCCGAAGGCAGACGCTCAACCCCTGAACCATCCAGGCATCCCTAAAAATAATCTTCAGTCAGGGAAGCTGCAGGGCGTATACTTTTCCCATTTTGGGAATATTCTCTTTAAGCCCAATGCTGTAATTTTGGCGCCAAGTCTGTGAGGCAGACTTAAGACTTAAGGAAGTCTAAACAAACCAGTTTTTCTGGACTACCATATCTTCTTTGGATGATGAACTATATAAATCAAATTAGATGGCTACAGTAAATAAATTACAGATGTCAGTAAAATTATAAAATCAATGAAAAACTGATAAAATGCCACTGATAGGGTTTATGTAATCATCCTACTGCCAAAATAACTGGTTGAAAAGTAAATAATCACCCAGCTGTTTATTCTATACAGAAGCAAACATATATATACTACATTTTAAAATGTTTGAGTGATGGATTGAATTTTTTATTTTTCATCTGGCTGCTTGGTAGCATGTAGAAACAGCCTGCGGCAAGTAAATATGATTATGAGGCAAAAACTCAAGAGCAGTCCACTTTGTAGAATACAGACTTAGAATAACTAACAGGTGATACAGAGTAAAAACAAAACAAAACTTGAATCCCACTGAAGGATTCAAGTCTCACTACACTCTATTCTTCAGGGTTTTGAAAAATCTGTAAATTTAGACGAATACGAAAGTCTGCATGATCTACCCCAGGTTTTGGAAATGTGTTTTACAAATTTTAAAGTGTTACAAGTGCTAATTTTAAAAATTGTTGACAATCTGGTGAGGGGGTTAAAAACTAACTCATTTATGAGGCCAACATGCATAAGAAAATAAAGAAAATAAAGGTTCAATGTGCTACAAGGAAGGGCTTGGAAAATTTTTTTTTTTCTTTTGGTAGTAGAACTTGAGATGGACCTTAAAAGATGAGCAGGATATTGTACTGTAGACTTATGGTGGTGTTGGGGAAGAAAATGGGATGCCAGTACATTCCTGCAGATGGACCATCATTGCAGGTTGTCTGCAGAACAGATTGAGAAAGACATGCAAGTAAGAAAGGTAGGTATAATGAGTAGCTGATAGTTTGAATTAGTTGGAATAAAATATGTGTGTAACAGAGACAAAACAGAAAGAAGTTGGGATATAATTGCATAGAGTTTTGACGGCTGGACTAGATGTTGGAATTTTATTCTGCATAAAGGAGGTGCCTGAAAATTATGATCAAGTCTGGGGTTTAGGAATATTATTTCTGGCAGTACTGTATTGTGAATAAAAGAGAAGAGTTAAAAGTTCAGTCGTATAGCTAAAAGATACTGAGACTCTAAATTGAGACATGAAAATGCATAAATGGGAGAAGCACTGTGGAATTGACAGGATCTGGTGAAGGAATAAAGGAATTAATAATTGTAAAGGATTTGGAGATTCTGGCTCTAGAACTGGCTTTGCAGAATGACCTTGGGGAATCAATTTCACCACTCTGGGCCTCAGTCCTACATCTATAAAAAAAACATTAAATTAGATGATAGTGCATTATAACTGCATGATTATACAATTTTGAGGTTTAGTGCTTGAGAAGTAGTGGACTAGGGAGGGATATTGATGCCATTAATAAAAGATATACCAAAGAGGAACTAACTTTGAGTTTGAATTGAAGACTTTTGCTGACCATAAACTATTCATGATCATCATACAACTGACCTATACATCTAGAGATCAGGAGGAAGGTCTAGGATGCAAATACATATGTAAAAGAAGCTGGGGCTTGGGAGAGAGTGACAGACATAGAATATGAAAAGCAGGAGAGCCATGCACTGAACTTTGGGCATAACATTTAATGGGAGAGTTGAGAAAGGCAAACTAGTAGAGTGCCTAAGATTCTATATAGGTTCAGGGGGAAAGAAGATGGTGAATAGTATCAAATGCTGCATAGAGATAAAGTAGCAAGAACAGTGAGAGGCTACTGGATTAGTCATCAGTGGGCTATTGGTATTCTTTGAAAGAGCAGTCTCAATGGATAGGAAGTAGATCTTAGGATCAATCAGGAACAGGCAGAGGGCTGTCACTGGCAGAGAGAATTCTGGGGGCCGGTATGTGACAAGAGAGACATATGAACCCTTGTATGGGGATGCCTGAGTGGCTCAGCGGTTGAGCGTCTGTCTTTCGCTCAGGGCGTGATCCTGGGATCCAGGATCGAATCCCACATCGGGCTCCCTGCATGGAGCCTGCTTCTCCCTCTGCCTGTCTCTTCCTCTCTCTCTCTGTCTCTCGTGAATAAATAAATAAAATCTTAAAAAAATGAACGCTTGTATGGAGAAAATGGAGAATTGGGAAGAGGGTCAGAAGAAGGCAGTTCCGGGATCCCTGGGTGGCGCAGTGGTTTGGCGCCTGCCTTTGGCCCAGGGCGCGATCCTGGAGACCCGGGATCGAATCCCACATCAGGCTCCCGGTGCATGGAGCCTGCTTCTCCCTCTGCCTATGTCTCTGCCTCTCTCTCTCTCTGTGACTATCATAAATAAATTAAAAAAAATTTAAAAAAAAAAAAAAAAAAAAAAAAAAAAAAAAAAAAAAAAAAAAAAAAAGAAGAAGGCAGTTCCTCAAAGCAGCCTGTGTAATGGGAAATAAAGCTGTTTGGCCATTAATGGGTTTAGTAGCGGTGGGGGAAGGTCTATTCCTCCAGCTTTCCTTAGCTTGAGAGCTGCCCTCCCCACAAGGAGTGCTGTCCTACTGATTTTAAAGAGTACTAGTGATTGTAGAAGTAGTAGTAGAACTGTAGAGTTGTAGAAACCTTTCAGATGAACCTAGGTTATGAAGAAAGAGCCTTACATCTTTTAGGAGAATTCACAAAAGAGAAATCAGCTTCCTTACTGATCTATAAGCAGTCAAATTTCTCTACGTAGTTAACAATCCCACTGTAACACACCTGCTCTCTCTTGCTTGTCTTCAAGGAAAGATGCTCCAGATATTTGCAATGCATTCACCCCCCCTTTTAGAAGTATAATGTAAAAGAACTGAAAGAAAGCATAGGTAACTTAGAACTCCTAAATTTCACAAGTTATTCAAAACAGCACTGGTAATAGCAAGCCTATTTCTGAAGCACTAACATATAGTCTGCTTGTACTGCTTAGGCTCAGTATCCTATGAAACATGTCCAGGAATTGGCCTTTATGTGACTCCTGTTTGGACCTGACAGGGAACTAGATAATGGTTGCTAGACAATTGCTTTCTGAATTCCGATTAGTTTGAGATCGATGAAAACTTGACTTTTTCAACTGGGATAGAGTTGCTGGGTGGGTGTCGGGAAAGAGAGTTGCAATAAACTTTGTTTTATTTTATTTTATATTATTTTATTTTTTCTAATTGTAGAGCTTGTATGGTAGTGAAGAATTACTACTAAAAAAAGATAGACAAGATAGAGAAACCTTGGATCCTTGATTACCTGGAGCCAGAACTTCTGGGAATGTCTTTGTTCTGCCTAAGTTATATACCCTATATTACTTTAAATCAGAGGCTGGGTTGGTAGGGTGGAAAGAGAAAAACAACAACATACTATTGATTTTACTTTCATTTTCTAAGCCACACTTTGGGATAAACTATCTTCCCATCAGCATCAACTACTTTATTCTGAGGATTTACCAAAAGGCAATAAAAAAAAAAAATCTCAGCAATTCTTTTAGAACTTTCCGTAGGCGAATGCAGTCAGGAATAATTACATGGTGTGGTAGTTTCCCTCTCTCAATATTTTTATATAGGTGAAGTCAAAGTACATTGAGCATTAAGTGAAAAAAATGTCTAGAAAAAACAATATGCAAATTTACAATGTTTATTTGAATGAAAAAAAGGCAGACCTGTTTGTTTTGCCTAGAGAATTAGAGGTAGAAAGGCAGGAAAAGAACAGTGGGGTTAAAACCTGTCTGTGTATGAATCTTAGGTCTTTTAGCACTCACTTGTAAAGTAACTCTCTTCTCCCCTACTAACTACTTCCCTGGGTTTCTGTAGACCTGCAATCAATAAATCAACTGTTGAAAACTCAAGTTTGACCCTGCAAAGTGCCACAATCCAGAAAGAACTCTAATTATCATTACTGTCTCTACTTTCTCTCCTATTCACTCATATCAATATCAGGTTTTGTCCCTGTTTCTCTGTCCTGGAAAGGTAAAGATTCCCCAGCTATTAAATCCAGGGGTCACTTGTTGACCCTTGCCTCACTTCCTAACTCTAGCACTTGGCATTATTGGACATGTCCATCTTCTCAGCACATTCTCACTTTGGACTCTTATGTCACTATTTTCTCTAGCTTTGTCATCCATCTACTTCTCTCAGTCTCCACTACTATTGCTATAGTTAAGTCCTTATTGTGGCATCTCACTGTGGTTTTGATTAGCATTTTCTCAGTGATGAATGATGTTTAACATTTTTTGATGTATTTGATGGCCATTTTTGTATCATCTCTGGAGACATAGTTATACAATTCCATTGGTACATACTCAAGAGAAATGAAAGCATATGTCCAAACAGAAAACTTGTACACAAATGTTTAATGCCCATTTAAAAAATTGGGTTGTCATTTTGCCAATGAGTAGTAAAAGTTGTTTCTATGTGAATACTAAACCTTATGGATGTATGATTTGCAAAAATTCTCTCCTGTTTTTTAGGTTACCTTTTCAGTTTCTTGATGATGTCCTGAAGCATAACCGTGTTTAATATTGATGATGTCCAATTTATCGGTTTCTTCTTTGCTTGTGCTTTTGGTGACATACTTGAGAAATCACTGCCTAATCCAAGGTTACAAAGATTTATCTCTGTTTTCTTCTAAGAGTTTTAAAGCTTTAGCTATTATATTTAGTACTTTCACCCACTTTACATTAATTTTTATGTATGGTGTGAGGTAGTTATCCAAATTCTTTTTTTTGCCTGTGGCTCTGTAGTCATCTCCATTATCTGTTGAAGACATTATTCTTTCCCCTATCAATTGAGTTCTCTTGGCATCTTTGCCAAAAAATCAATTTACCATGTAAATGTGAGGGTTTATTTCTGAACTCCATGATATTCCATTCATCTATAGGTCTGTCCTCATGCCAGTACCATACTGTCTTGATTACTGTAGCTTTGTAATAAATGTGAAATTGGGAAGTGAGTCCTCCAAATTTGTTCTTTTTGTTTAAAAAATGTTCATTTCTGTATTAATTTTCAGATCATTTTCTTAATTTCTGCAAAGAAGTCAGCTGGGATTTTGTATTGATCTGTAGACCAATTTGGAGAATATTGCTGTCTTAATATTAAGGTTTCCAATCCACAAACATGAGAAATATTTTCATTTATTGGGGTTTTCTTTAATTTCTTTCAACAATATTTGTAGTTTTCAGAGTATGATTTTTCACTTTATTAAATTTATTCCTAAGTATTCTATTCTTTTTGATGCTACTCTAAATGGAACTGTTAATTTCAGTTTTTGTTTGCTCATTGTGACTGTAAAGAAATAGAGTTGATTTTTGTATATTGACCTTTTATTCTGCAACCTTGCTGAACTCATTTCTTAGTTCTAACAGTTTTTTAGTGGATACCTTATGGTTTTCTATACATAAAATCACATCTTTAATGAATACAGATAATTTTACTTCTTTCTTTCCAATCTTTATGTCTTTTATTTCTTGTTTTTATCTAACCGCCTTAAGTAGGCTCTCCTGTATGTTGAAATGAATGCACAGAAATAACCAAAATGTTTTTTGTTCCTGATCTTAGGGGAAAGTATTCAGGTTTTCACCATTAAATACATTAGGTGTGGATTTTTTTTTTTTTTTTTTAGTTAGTTGACATTACAGTGTTACATTAGTTTCACGTGTACAACTGAGTGATTTGATAGGTTTATACTTTATGCTACATCCATCACAAGTGTAGGTAGAGGTGTAGATTTTTTGAAGGTGCTTTTTATTAGGTTGAGGAAATTTCTATTTCTAATTTGTTGAGTGTTTTATCAGAAAGAGGTGTTGAATTCTGTCAAATGTCTTTTCTGTATCAGTTGAGATGGTTGTGTGGTTTTTGTCTTTTATTCTATTGATGTATGTTACAGTAATTAATTTTTGGATATTACATCAAACTTGCATTCCTGGGTTAAGTAAATAAATATTTCTTAGATTGAAATCATGATGAGTAAATTATCTGAGGATTGAGTAAAAATTAATTAATAAATGGCCAGAGAAGCCTGCAAAATAATTTCCATTTTAAGATAGTAAATAGTTAGGAATCATGAAAACTTTGGAAGTACAATTGTTATTGTCAAAAGATTAAAAAAGTATTGCAAGAATATAAATTAATGCACTTTAGCACTCTTTGAGTTCTCTACTTTTCCATTAAAGTCCTGGAACCAGATCTTCATAATACTCTGGATTTAATAAAATTTAACAATCTGTCTTAAATATCCATACTCTATAAAAATTACTATAGTGCTTTCCTTGTAGATTTGTTCAATCTTTTTTATTTTTTCTTCTCTCCCTCCGTCCCTTTTGCTCTTTCACTCTCTCTCTCTCTCTCTCATACATACATCCTTTCCAAGTATTGTCCTAAATAATCTATCCTTCTTGGATATTTTGAAGTACTTACCCAAAAATGGTATCAATTGCAAGTATTGTGTGGTTACTTCTGATCTTCTAATCAGCTTCCACCCTTACTGCTGTTAAGGAGAAAAGACCCTCATAGACAACCATAAGGACAGAAAAACTTACTTTTAATTATGACCTCAAGAATGACCAATATCTCCATTAACAGGGACAAGGGCTTCATCTTCTCCTACGCAGCTCGTCTTCACTATAACACAGGCAGAACTAGGTGGCTGGCCCTCAAGCTTCCTCTTTCAGGTCTGGGGGGCGGTGTGTGTGTCAGGATTTGGTTGCTAAGCAACCATTTCCTTACTCTTGGGCCAATGAGCTGCCAGGAAGTTCCTTTCAACTGGAATGATGACAGCTGCTGAAGAGAGCAGGCTATGGGGAGGGAACCATATCTAGTCTGCTACTCCTCTGGTAGGAGATAATGGGATAGGTTTGAGATATGTAAGAGTTGCTCTCTGAAAGCAAAGGAAGAAACCTGAAGTCTAATTTGTACATGTCCACATGAACAATAATGTTCAAATAATATTTAGAACCACTAGAAGTTTTTTTTATTTTACCTTCAGCAGTGCAAGCTGCACTTATATGAAAACACAATTAAGTATATGAGCTGACATGACATCATCCTTTACTCTAATATCTGAATGCTGTGGTGGACAAGAACCATATTGACTAAGTCTGCTTTCGTCCCTATCTGGATGAAAATATTTATCTTCCATTGGAGAAAGGTACTGTTGAGGTTTTATTGGAACAAAGGCAAATGAATCCCAGTGATCAATGACTTTTTTTTTTTTTTTGGTCTTTTTTTTAGAAAAAGGCATTTTATTACACTTTCATTAAAAGGTATTTAAAAACACCCTCTTCAGTATCTTTAACAATATGGTATTTCACAGGTGGGTACCCTCAAGGCTGGGACCAGAAATGATGATGAATATCTAGGTAAAAGCGGTATGCAAGGAATGGAGCTAGCTGAGGAAATTATACCTAAAATATGCTAAACTTTTACAGTGTGCATGGGTAATTACTTTAGAAAGAGACATATTTATTGCCTTGAATTTCCAGGTTTACTCCTTTTACAAATTAGTTTCCCAGTGCTTCAATATGTCTCTGTCTTCCTTTTATAAGGACACTATGATTACACTTAGGGTCAACCATAATAATACAGGATCATTTTCCCATCTCAAGATCCTCAATCACATCTGCAAAGTCCATTCTACTAAATGAGGTAACATTCATAAGTTCCAGAGATTAGGTCCTGGAATCTTTGGGACTATTATTCAGAATAATCCCTAGTATCTTTTCCTTTTACCAGAGGAGTTCAAAATGGGATTTTCCTAACTCCTGTACTTTTAAAAAGTACCTAAATACAATTTAATTAAACTCTTAAATATCATTTGGTAAACATTCTCCAAATAATCTTTTTTTTCATTCCCCATTTGGATCCAGATTCATAAGCATCTTTAAGCAGATGATTTTGCCTCCTACTTTTACTGAAATTGAGCTCATTGGACCTATCTGCCCTCCACTTCCTATTTATTTAAAATTTTTTTGAATCTCTTTTCTCTTTTCTAATTCATGACAAAAAGATAAAATTTCTATATTCTATATTCTAAGTTCCAGACTTCTCTCACTTTTGATTCTATCTGCATTTACTTCATCTTTTCCTGGTATTTCTTTCTAACATTTGTCCTTTCCTCTCTCTCTCTCTCTCTCTCTTTTTTTTTTTTTGTTTCAATCTTTTGGCAACAATCTTCTTAATTAAACACTTTTTATTTCATTTCTCTTGGAAAAATTTTCTTTTGGTTCTGGTATCCTTTCAACTACATCTCCTCTAATTATTCTCTAGCCTCTAAACATCTGAAAAAAATAGTATACAATTGCTGCTTCTTGTTGCTCTCACTTCTTTAACTGTTTTTATTTTCACTGATTTACATAGACTATAAATCTAATAGTCTTTTCTCAGTTCTCATCCTACTTGATCTCTGTGAGATATGTGACATTTCTGACAATATCTTCTTGAGAATATATTACCGGTTTCTCTGAAAACTGAATTACAACTATTTTTCATCTTTCTTGAATACCTCCTAAGACCCTATCTCCAGATATAATCACACTGTCAGCTGAAGCCATTCAAAGAGATAGGGGATGCTGGAAGAAATCTAAGTGTGGAGGAGGAAAGATCATGAGTTCAGTGTGGTACATGGTACATTTTAGGTACTTTTGAGACATTAAATATTAATATTTAATACTTTTGTATAATGTTATTTTGTCAGAATAATTATACTTAATGCTGAAACAAATACTCTCTAAATATCAATCCCTTAACATAATGAACGTTTCTTGTTTATGTCATAGCCTAATGTGGTATTCCTTGGATCCCTGAGATACTCCTTTAAGCAGTGTCTCAGGGATCCAAGCTCCTTCCTTCTCAAGATGCTGCTTCAGAGATCACCATGAAAAGAAAAGAGAGAATATGGATGAGTGTACAAAGGATTTGATGGTTAGGCCTAGAAGTGGCATACATCACTCTTGCCTTATAACTCACTCAGTTAGTTACGTGTCCTATCTAACTTCAAGGGAGGCTGGGAAATATCTTCCTATGGGTCAAGAGAGAGAGAAAATTGTATCAGTAAACATCTCTGCCTCATTTACTAGGTGCTAGTCACTTCCAGTGTTTTAACTTACTTCATCCTCATAATAATCAAGGTAGATACTATATTTTCTTTTTTAAAAAAATTTTATTTATTTATTCATGAGAGACACAGAAAGAGGCAGAGACATACACATATAGAGAGAAGCAGGCTCCCTGTGGGGAGCCCAATGTGGGACTTGATCCCAGTACACCAGGATCACGCCCTGAGCCAAAGGCGGACGCTCAACTTGCACTGAGCCACCCGGGGATCCCAATACCATTTTTTTCATCTCCACATAAATAATTTAAAAAAGCAAGAGGGAGAGACTGAGTAACTTGCCAAGAGTCACATAGTCACTAGGGTGAACCCAGGATTTGAATCCAGATGGTCTGGTTTCAGATGCTTTTCAACCAGTTCATAACACTGACTCTTAAAGTTGAGGATTCAATACATGGTAGCATGTATAGGTATAAAGTTCAAGAAGAAATTTTTGCTGAAGATAATAAATTTGGGAGTCACTGGTGTAACTCAGGGTTTCCCAATCTCAGCCATGTTGACATTTTGGGCCATATGATTCTTTGTGGCAGTGAGTTGTCTCATGCATTTTAGGATGCTTAGCAGCATCCTTGACCTCTGCCCGCTAGCATTCTTTTCCCAGTTGGGACAACTGAAAATGTGTCCAGACGCTGCCAGTATTCCCTGTGGAGTAGAACTTCCCCTGGATTGAGAAGTTATAAGTTATAACTTATTCAGTTATAAGAGTAACTCTTATAACTGAACCGTGAACATGGATGAAAATATTCAAAGAAAAAGTATACAGTGAAAAGAGACAAAGGGCTAAGACTAAGCCTTAATGAACTCCAAAATGTAATGGCTAAAAAGGAGGATGAGCCAGCAAAGGAAACTGAGAAGGAATGGCCATACAAGAGGAATCTCAAAGGGTGACAAAAATTGAAGGTAAAGAATGCCGCAAGAAGAAATGACAGATTAAGACTGTTAAATGCTGCTGAGTGATCTTGTAAGAGAAATTAGCAAAATGTCCATTAAAAAGCAGATGAAGGTCACTGGTCACCTTAATAAGAGCTATTTTAGTTGTTTAATAGGATAGAACCCAGAAGAAAATGAACCGAAAAGCAGAAAGTGGGATGTGAGGAAACTGACACAGTGGGTATTGATAACCTTTTGAAAAGGAAGGATAAGCAGTAGCTGGAGGGTGTTGTGGAATCACAAGAGGAATTTATTTATTTTTTAATATAGAAGTGACTTGAAAAAGTTTAAAAGTTGATGGATGGTTCCAGTTTCTTGAGTTGACATGGAACAAAGAATAATCAGTAGCATTGTATAAGGTTCCCAAGACAGCATAGGTGGTGGACTTACAGGCTGGGGTGGAAACAGTCTCCCTCTTGTAACAAAGGGGAGAGTGTCCAGTCTGATGCACTTTCCTGCAGACACTTTACATACAGCATTTCTAAATAAGAACTCAATATATTTCTCACAAAATCTGCAACTGCTTCTACATTGCCTAATATTATTAATAATAGTGCTTTTCTCCTCTTATACTATTTCACAAAACTCTTACCTTCCTTCTCTTCCTCATTCTGTTCCCAAAATCTATTTCATTTCCAATTTTTATTGATAGTACTTTTGTGTCTTCAGAGCCCTCATTTTATTTCCACTGCCAAAAAATAAGTGCATATTTTTATTACTAGCCCAAATGTCACTTCCTTCTTCAAGCCTTCCTTATTTCTCCCAGCCAAATTCACATTAAAAGAAAAACAGAGGCAGAGGCAATGTTGAAATAAAAATCATTACCTTACTATGTCATGAATCCTACGCATGAGTGTCCTGTTACCCAAACATTTCTCTCCTTTTTTTTTTTTTTAAACCTTGATAGGACCTACCTCTTTCTTCCTGTTTTCTTATATTATAAAAAAAAAAATTGTTGCAAATATTAGTTCTTACACACTTGGCTTAAACACTACACATATAACAAGGCACCCCAATTGTCAAATAAATGTGGAGTCACTACATCCACCAAATCAACCTTGTAGATGGTCTGATATTTAGAAATGCAATACATTTGGGGGAAGGAGTTGCCAAACTTCCTCTAAATTCTAGGTCACCCTACTGTTGTGGACTCTATCCGAACTGGATTTTCAGAACACCAACAGATTAGTTTTAGCCAGAATCAAGGCAGCTCTTTAACCCAGTGCCTTAATTCGAGGCAATTGCTGGTGGATAGGAAGACCTGACTCCGGCTGACGCCCACTTGAAGCTGATTTGATGTCAGATTTTTGTTTCCAATATGACATTTTGGTGGGCCACTGCTCCGTTCCTACGAGCCTTGTTTAGTCCCGTTGATCTTGGGTCTTTCCAAACTTCACAACACTCCGGCGAAAAGTAATTTTTACTAAGAGAGGGAGGGCCTGGTTGTGTATGGTCCGGAACTATTTCCCGACCCTTTCTCTTCTTCGGGTTATATTTACTCACCAAGCGGAAAGGTTTCAGGTTATCCGGTAAAGCCCACCCCGCCGGGTCAGTCAGCGTAGGCGCGGACACTGCGCGTGGGCTCCGTCCTCCTCCCAGCTTTACGCTCCTCGGCCCCGCAGGCCGCCTTCGCCCGCTGATTCGCCGGTCACCGAGCGCGCTCGGCCCGACAGGCCCCGCCCTCAGGTCCCCCGGGCGCGGCGAAGCCGAGGGAAGCGCCAGAACCTCACGCTCCTCCCAGGCGTCGGCGCCAGGCCCCGCCCCCCAACGCGAGGCCCTCTCCGGCCTCCTCGCGCCTCGGCTCCGCCCCCTCCAGCTCCCCAGCGTCCTCGGCGTCGGGCCCGAGCCTGCGCCTGCGCGTGCGCCCTGGGGCCGAAGTCGGGGCGCGCGGTGCCCGGAACGCGGAGAGCGGCGGGCGGTGCAGCCAATGGGAGGCGTCGCTGCCTAGCGGCTGGGAGGCGGGGCCTGCGCGGGGGTTAGGTTAGCGCGAGGCGTGACCTAGTTGACAGGCTCTGAGGTGCTGCTGTGGTGGCGGCCGCGGGGCTGAGGCGGGTGGGAGCCGACGCCGAGCGCGGGCTGAGGGGAGAGGGCGGCGACTGGCGAGCGGCGCGGGACGCGGAGCCTCTTGCACTTTTTCCTCCCGAGTGCCCCCTCCCACCCCTCCCACTCCACACACACCCTGTTTGCCCGTGAGCCTGGGGAACTTGCAGCTTAAAGCCAGCCACCCCCACGGCAACATGTACCCCAGCAACAAGAAGAAAAAGGTGTGGAGAGAGGAGAAAGGTAACCGGCCCGTCGTGTCCTGGGGGTGCGGGGGTGGGGGCCGCGTGGGGGCGGGGGTCAGGGCTGTGTGTGCCGCGGCGCCCTCGCCCGAGCTCCCTTCTCGCTCCCGCCCGGCCGGTGCCGCCTCCCTGGCGAGTCCGTGTGTACACACGCGCACACGCGCGCGCACGGCGGCGTGCACGCGCCGCCCCCGGGCACCTGCAGCTCGCGCACGTGTGGGCGCCCGCCCCTCGCCGCCTGCCGCCTGCCGCCTGCCGCGCCCGGTGCCCTTCTCCCGCGCCCCGCTGCCTTCGCGTGGCTGCTGCCGTGGACCCCGCGCGGCAGCCCTCGGGCGCGGCACAACTTGCTCGGGGCCCCCCCGCCCTCTCCCGGCCGCCAGCTGGGACTTTCGGACTCGCGGCCCGGTGGTCCAGGGACACGTGCCCGCCGGCGGGCGCCCGGGCTGCGGCTGCCGCTGCCCCCCCCCCCCCCCCCCCGCGCTGCGGGGGGCACCTTAGTCGGCACCTCCTGGCCAGCACCCTTTCTCCAGGTCCTTTCCGCGCCGCACTGTGACTTTTGAAGCCTGGAGCTCTAGGGGGAACTGAAAACGGGCGTCTTGTGCGTGAGGATAAGCGCTTTCAGAGAAGTCTGAATGGGCTTTTCTCTGCAGGGTGTTTGTGTATTGCATTGCCATTTGTAATCAGAAGTTGCTCAGTCTAAGAGTGCAAAACTGATACCACTGGCAATGAGTGGACCTACCCCAGAATTTTGTGCATATCAAAGCTTATCCAGACCAGCTGGATTGACAGTGGCACTGATGTTTGTAAGATACAGAAGTGTGCCATCCAATCCTCTTTTCTTTCTCCCTCTCTTCCTTTTCTCTGGCATCCTATTTAGATAATATTCCAAGAAAAAAAAAAACTTTAGTCTCCGGCGTTTTTTCTTTCATGCCCTTCACCGCACACTTGTAAAATTCTTTAGCTTTTTTACAGAAGCGTAGCAAAAAATACTTGGTTGCTACTGCAGACACAGACTAAACGTGTGTATCCAGAGTGAGGTCGGGTGAGGGTAGTGCAAAGTTCTCCAGAGTATCCCATCTGCTTCATATTAGAATCACTCGAGTGATTAGGTTGAGAGTTGATTTCATTGATAATAGCTCTTTAAAACCTGTAGATTCTTTTTGAAAGTTCTGGCCTTTTACAGTGGACAAAAGAAAGGGAATGTATGCAGAAAGAAAAATCTTTTATAAAGCCTACTTCAAACAATGCAGAAGGAAGGGAGGGGATGAGAAAGGGTTTTTTTTTTTTTTTTTTTTTTTTCAAATGAACTGGGAAGATTTAACATAATTGAACAATTAAAATGCCTTTAAAATGTTGAAACATTAGGTTTGTAGGTCACTTAATTATGTCTTAATGTTATGGAGCTTATATAGAACTAAAAATTCTGGTGTCACTAAACAGATGTTGAGAATAATAGCCCGGTACATATAAAGTAGTGTAAAATAATCTTGCTTTGTTTTTGCAGTGGCAGTTACTTTAGTTTCAACACACTTTGAACAAGGATTTACCTTATAAGCATTCAGAGATCCTCTATGCCCATTTTTATTGGTCTTGGAATGTTTTGTATTATTGATAATAAGGTAAAATAGTGGAAATCCTATAGATTGTTTACAATACATGATTCATTGATAAAGTTATGGTGATTGCCTAGGAAGTATTTTTCTGTCATAATATTCCTCTAAAGTAACAATGTTATAAAGGTTCCTTTATTTAACACCTACACATTTGAACTGTGGCAAGCAGGCATTTTAGAATCTTTAATGTCTTTATATATATATATATATTTATATGTATATATATATATTTGGATCTAACAGTAGGGGAAAGTATAACCAAATTAATGTTTTCTAAATAAAGAAGCAAATGCACAATTACAGAGGGTATTTAACAGAGTAAATTTGTCTTGTCTAAAACTAACCAATTTTTGCATGAAGTTTAATGTTAAAGGGAAAACTTACTATGTTTTGAAGACTTTAGGGTATGTCTCAGTGTATGGGGATGTCTATTTTTGGAATACTTAGCATTTAAAAATATGTATTATACCATCAAGAAGGAACAAAGGATTTTCAGTACCGTAGCTAATATTAAAGAAGCTGATGGGATGTGTGACCTTTTTTCTTTCATTGCACTGGTGAGGATGGAATTGTATTTTTGCAGCTGTTATTTAATTCTATAGGAAGACTAATCCACCTTATTGAAATGTTAGGGCATTTTGTAAACACTTTAACTCAGTGTGCCGTCTAATAGTAGATCCGTCTACTTATATGCTTGGCTCATGGTGCAGACTCATTGTAAAGGGGAAGCATTCTTTTAGGAAAAGTTTTGTGTAATGCCAAAGAAACTATAGATGTTTGCGGTCCTCAGTATGTTTCATTGTTTAAACAAATAACTAAGGATTTCTCAAGTCTACATGTGTTAAATAGACATTATTGATGTATTATTTTGAGCCTTAATTTAAAACCACTTCATGTGTATTATAATTTCAAGTACTGGAACATAAATTATTTGATTGATTTATCTTACTGTCTTATTATTGATCTTGTTTCTTTTCTAACTGTTCATGCTTAAATGTTTAAATAAATGGAAAGACAGAGGCCAGGTTGCATTCCCGTATTACTTTCTGACACTTACTAAAACTATACTTTGCTTTGTAATATCTCTCAACCTAGACCACTAATATTGCAGTATTTCTCTATGAGTGATTTGAACTCTTTTGATAGTGCTTTGGAAAGTGCCAGTCATCCCTTTTGCTCCTTTGTGTGAGTATTCTAAATTTACCATTTCCTTCAAGCTTTCTGTGCCATCAGGATCCCTTCCTCCTATATAAACGTGACATTTCCTTTTAGTTCATTTAGAAAATACATGTCATATAACAGGAACAGCCCTAATGTCTTCCTTTGTGGTCTCATTTGTCCATTTCTTTACATGTCCTTTGTCCTTTCAGCTCTGTTCTTGTTTTAAAGGAAGCACTTTTCTTGTGCTCTTTGTCTCATCTCCTGTATTCTTTGAGATCTTGTGCTATCATTTATTGCCTTTTGGGTATATTTGGTTTTATCAGTGTCTTCCGGTTCCCCTCCTCAGCGTTACAATAATACTCGAGTCTCTAAAATAGTCTTCCTTCCACAGGGATTCATCTTGGAGTTGCTTTTCTCACTTTTCCTCAGTTCCCTCATAGTCTCCTGGATCTCAGCTATGCTTTAGTGAAACGAATGTTCCTAAAATCACTCAGTAATAATAGTGATGGTACTAATAATAGTGATGTTTACTTTTTGAATCTTGTTTGTGTGCTCAATACTATTCTGAGTACAGTAATCTTCTACTTACGGGGATATATTCCAAGACCCCCAGTGGATGCCTAAGACTGTATATAGTACCAAACACAATATATGCTATGTTTTTTCCCTGTATATACCTATTTATGATAAAGTTTAATTTATAAGTTAGGCACAGTAACATTTTAACAGTAACTAATAACAAAATAGAACAGTTATAACTATATACTGTAATAAAAGTTACATGAATATAGTATCTCAAATATTTTGTCACACAGTACTCATTTGTGATGATGTGAGATGATAAAATGCCTGTGTGATGAGATGAGATGAGGTGAATGACATGACATAGTGTTAGGCTACTACTGACTTTCTGACAGTATGTCAGAGAGAGGATCATCTGCTTCCCAACTGCAGTTGACTATGGGTACTGAAACTATGGAAAGCACAACTGCAGATAAGGGGGACTACTGTACCTTACATAGCTTACTTCATTTAATTTTCACAACAGTTCTGTGACTTAGTGTACTATAGGGTCGAGAGCTTTGAACATTTGTCTGATTTGAATCCTACTTGAACTGCTTACTATCAGTACAGTTAGGTAAGTTATTTAACCTCTCTGGCTTAATTGCCTCATCGATGAATTGTGCATAATAACCTACCTCAGAAAGAAACTGAGACATAAAGAGATTAAGTAACCCAAGATCACATAGATTTGCATGGTTTGGGATTAGAATCTAGACAGCTGTGTTAACCATTTTGCTTTCTTTCAGTGCTTTTGGTGATCCAATTGATAAAACCAATTTTTATTCTTCCTGATCTTCCTGTAGCAATTGACAGTATTTCCTCTCTTCTACTTAATTTTTTATTTAAATTCAATTAGTTAACATACAGTGTATTGTTAGTTTCAGAGGTAGAGGTCAGTGATTCATCAGTCTTGTATAACACCCAGGGCTCATTACGTATGTGCCCTCCTTAATGTCCATCATCCAGTTACCCCATCCCCCTACCTCCCTCCCTCTTCTACTTATTCAGACTCTTTTCTCTTCTGGTTTCTACATCATTGGCACTTTGATTCACCGTATGCCTCTAGTGACATCTGAGTTTTATTTCATTTTTCCCTTCTTTTTGTCCATTCCCTTGTTTTTTTGACATCTGGTCACATCCCTTACCTATTCCTATGAACTTCCTTTAGGACCAGAAGTTTCTGTCGTAATTTCCAAAATCTCTAGGTTAGACCTCAATCCTGAATTCCAGATCCTTGGATTTCAATTTGAATGCCTTTTAGGCATCTTACATTCAGTACGGTGTTGACCCTTGAGTACTGTAGTGTTGTGATTTGATTATATCACATCTGATTAAAATACCTTGTTATTAATTTCTCCTAATGTGGCTGAAGAAAAGCCAGTCCTAGGAGCAGGGAAAAATGTTGGCTCCCCATCCCATTTCCTGTTCACTTGTGCTTATATTAATAACTTCAGTTTATTTCTGGAAAGAATCTTATTTTTAAAAAAATTATTTATTCATGAGAGAGAGAGAGAGAGAGAGAAAGAGACAGAGGCAGAAGGAGAAGCAGTCTCCATGCAGGCAGCCCAATGTGGGACTTGATCCTGGAACCACGGGATCATGACTGGAGCTGCAGGCAGATGCTCAACCACTGAGCCACCCAGGTGTCCCTGGAAAGAATCTTTTAAAGTGATTATTTTATGAGGGTTATACACCTAAAACTAAATATCCTTAAATCCATTCACCTTGTAGTATGCTAAAAGACAGTGGGAGAGAGTACAGTGGTCCATGTCTTTACATTGTGGAGACCTCTGGTAAAGTATGTAATACATGATAGCTGATGTACACACGTACGTCATCGTACATCACCTCTTTTGAGGAGCTTTTCCTGTGAAGGTAGTATACTAATAGTGTAGGCTGTACTTTTTGACTATTAGAGATATCTGACTGGATTTTAATGGAAAGCTTTCTTGCTTTGGACAGCTACTGAACTTTGATGTTCTTTGAGTTGTTGGAAAGATTATTTCCATGAAATTATATGTGTGAAGTACCGGCACTAATAAAGAACTTACTGCCACCATCATTAATTCTAATATGCATTTAAAAAAATATTTTATCAAGATATATATTGAAAAGTAGCATTTAATCACCTCCACAAAAATACTATTAAATTGAAAAACGAAAACTTTTATTGTTGATGGTATGTTTTAATTAAGGAAATACTGTGGTGGCTGTTTTTCTTGTGCTCTTAGCATTTGTATATACGTGTCTTAGGATTTTGTATTTCACTTATGTAGCTGTTATTCTGTATATTATCCATTCCTGTTTTGTCTTGTGAACTCCTCAAGGTAAAGGATCACCTTTGTACCTGCAGTGTATAAACATATTACTTGGCACATGGACTGTTAGTAGACGTTGATTCAAAGAGTTCATTTATTTCTTGGACCATCATAAGAGTCTTCCTCATCAAGCTTTGATTTCCACCCCTCCCCCCAACCCCTCTGGTAATATGGTATTAACTTGACATTTTTAAATATTCAAATATGATATCATTATATTTTCATTTTGATGTTTCTCAAGCCCAGCCAATTCTTTAGTTTCTTTACATGATTAATACTAAATTATAAAACAATTCTTGAACTTAAAAGTTAAATACAAATGGAGATTCTGCTTTTATTTTGCAAGAACGTTTACTGAAGATGACCTTAGAGGAGAGACGCAAAGAATACATAAGGGACTATGTTCCCCTGAACACCATCCTATCGTGGAAGGAGGAGATGAAGGGCAAGAACCAAAATGATGGTAAGTTTCTCAAAACATTTTTCAGGTAGATATTATTGTCATTTATTTATGTCTTTGCAGGACAGTTTTGATAGAATTGAATAACTAGCATTCAGTAAAAAGATGATATTTTTGGTATTTGAAGTAATTGCTTTGTTGCCATTTAATTGTTTTTAGCAATCTATTCTGTTATTTAAATTTAGGAAACTCTATTAACATAATTCATGTTATAATAGTCCACATTTATGTTATAGCACTTAAAAAAATTCTGCAGTTGTTCTTGGAGCAAATAATATTAAGGATTTGGTGCTTTTGTGGTGTGGCCTTTTGAGTTTTTCTTTTTTTTTAATTAGATTCACTTATTCAGGTTTCTTTAAGATATTCTGAGGATTGGATACAGTTGAGGGTACATTAGGAAGAATAGAGAAAAACATTTCCCATAGTTTTAGAGAAGTGTATATGTTTTGTAGGGTGTGGTATTATATCTGCATGTAAATAAAGTATTTGTATTACATACTCAAAAGTATGATTTAATGAGAGTCTAGACTGAGTGAAGGTATGTGTTAGAATATAAATGAAATTGTAAGTATTGAAAAGGTACATGGAAAAAATTCTAAAAAACAATAGATTTAATGGATGCTTATTATGCCTACCTCTGAATTAGCACTTATTGATGTTAATGGTCTAGATGTGAAGCTAAGAAGAAATAGGGTGCTTTTTAGGATACTTCATAATTGAGAAAGAAAGGTAACTGTATGAAAGTGACTTGGAACATGCTAATTTCACAGGTTCTGGTCTTAGATTGATGGAACTGTACAGGATACTATGGATTCAGAACAAGAAAGTTAATATGGAATTCCTGTGGACAAATCTGTGGGTGGGAAATAGCAGCCCAATTAGGCTTTAGTGTCTGAAGAGAACACATTTACCTGAGAGTTTTCATTTTAGACAGAATTATATTTTTCTAGAAGGCAAAACATGTGAGTCCTCTTTCTTTCTTAGTTGCTTTTTTTAGCTGGTCACTTTTCTAAGGATGTAGTACTTAATGTTCTTTTAAAGCAATTTTTTCCATTCAGAAAGAGATTCCTGTTGCTGCCAGAACAATTGACAGAGGGGTTGAGATACCCAAGGTTGTATTGCCCAATGTTGGTCTACTCACCTCTGCATAAAGGCTTGGCCTTTATGTTGGCTACTTCTTTTTGAATATACACATAACAGTCTAGGGTTGAACTGGGTTATCAGAGGACTCATAGTTGGGTATTTTCAGAGATACCACACACCAAAATTTGTCCCCTGAATCAGAAAAATACATTAAATAACACCTGCCATTGTATTCCCTAGCAGGATCCTGTGTATTTACTCCGAATAGGAGCTTTATAAGTGGTTACAACTGGTCTATGTATTTCACTTTTTTCCTAAAATGCTTTTTTTGAGCTGAAAGTTTTTCATGGGCAGTGAGATGATGTGATGAAGTTTGTATTTCTGTTGAACACTTTCTGATTCGTAGGACATGAACAGTATTTATTGGGTTTGCACAATATACCAATTTCAAATGTTGTAGTTTATCATTATTACATTTTTGTAGAAGGACGTTTTGATCTTGATATCCAGAATTACGTGGGAAGTTCTCAAGCTATTTTAATTTTTTTCTTACTTTGCTCAGTTTTGCTTTAATTAAATTCTTTTTGTTATTATATTGTAGTAGAAAGCTAAATAAGCTGGAGAATAATTGAATGCATTTGTCATAATTTTGATTTTAAGGTCTCCTAAAAAAGGAAACTAAAAATTGCCAAATATAAAATGTGTAGAAAGCTGGAAGTAGACAGTATTTTTATTTGACTTTTACTACTCTGGTAATGCTGGCAAGTATGGATCAGAAGGAGAAAGGATGGGAGATGAGTACCAAAAAAACAAAACAAACAACAACCCCCACTTCACAACCCAGTTTCTTATTGTTCATATTTGTCAACTGCTGTTGGTAAATCTCTGAAATTATATGCTTCCATTTCATTAATAATTCTCTTTCATTTGTCAGTTCCTTTATTGAAGGGAATTTTTAAATTCTTTTCTCTTAATATACTGTGTCTCAACACTTGCAATAGTGACTCATGAGTAGGTGAGCATAATTAATATGTTAAATAAGAATACCTTGAGGTCAACCCTCTGTGAAGAAGAATTGTTTTTTTTTTTTCAAACTTTAAAATGAGCATTTAAAAAATTATGTAAAAATAAAAAAAATAAAAAAAATAAAAAATTATGTAAAAATAGAGTAGTATAATGAACCTTTTTACTCCAATCACCCTGTTTGAAGGTAAAACATGGCCAGTTTTTTTTCATTTATACCAGTGCTTCCCACACCTTCTTCACAAATTATTTTGAAGCAATTCCTGTATGTCATACTAATTTTATCTGTAAATATATGTGTGCATATGCATGTGTTTCTAAAACATAGGGACATGTTTTCTGTTTTTTTTTTTTTTTTTTTTTTTACTATAACCACAACACTGTCATTACACTTAAATGAATAATTCTTTAATATAATTAAATATCCAGTTAGTATTAAACTTTTTATAATTGTTTCATAAAGGGTTTTACTTTTTTTTTAATATAGTAGGTTTGCTTAAGATCTGAACAGGGTCCACATATTTGATTGAATATATTTCTTAAGTCTCTTTTAATTTATATAGTTTCTTTTCTCTCTGTCCTCTTTCCCACCTCCTGTAATTTATTTGATAAATAAAGTAGATTATTTGTCTTCCAAACTTTTAACATTTTGGATTTTGCTGACTGCATCTTTGTAGTGTCATTTAACATGTTTCTCTGTCCATAGTGTTACTTATGAGCTAGTAGTTAAATCCAGAGTCTTGCTCAGACTTGGGTTCAATTTTTTTTTTAAAGAATAGTTTATCGGGATCCCTGGGTGGTGCAGCGGTTTGGCGCTTGCCTTTGGCCCAGGGTGCGATCCTGGAGACCCGGGATCGAATCCCACATCGGGCTCCCGGTGCATGGAGCCTGCTTCTCCCTCTGCCTGTGTCTCTGCCTCTCTCTCTCTCTCTCTCTCTCTCTCTGTGACTATCATAAATAAATAAAAATTAAAAAAGAATAAATAAAGGAAAAGGCAGAAAATTATATAAAAAAAGAATAGTTTATCAATTATTATACCTTCTTTTTCATAATATCACAAGACACATAATGTTTAGTTACTGTCTGTGTTGAAGATTCATCACTAGGTTCAAGTATTCCCAGCCTAATCTATCCATTGTAAAGTTCCCTGCCAACTTTTCACTTAATGATTTTCATAGCCATTGATGATCATTGCTTAAATCCACTATTTTATTAGAGATTGCAATATGGTCTTATTCTGATTTTATCATTCCTTCATTTATTATTTGGACTTCTATAAAGAACTTTCTCATCAATTTTTTTGTTTCCATGTAACACAATTTATACAGAAAAGGGAGAATAAATGCTGGATTTCCTTTTATTTGCCAGTTTTTAAATTGAGTTGGTTTCCTGAAATCTTCCAAGGGTAATCAAAGAGTTCTTTTTAAAAATTTTATTTATTTATTTTAGAGGGAGCATGAGAGTGAGTGGCAGGAGGGGCAGATGGGGAGGAAGAGAGAGAATCTCCAGCAGACTCCATGGTGGGCGCAAAGCCCAATTGAGGGCTAGATCTCATGATTCTAAGACCATGACCTGAACTGAAATCAGAAGTAGGACACTCAACCAACTGAGCCATCCAGATGCCTCTCTTTTTAATTTTTGACTGCCATTTAAAATCTCCCTCTCTCTCTTCCCCACCCTGCCACATATATTAAGTGGGAGTACCTCAGTGGTTAATAGTCTATAGAGGATGTATGTGTGTGAATGTGCATTTAAAAGTATAACTCTTGGACAGCCCCCGTGGCTCAGCGGTTTAGCGCCACCTTCAGCACAGGGTGTGATCCTGGAGATGTGGGATCGAGTCCCGTGTCGGGCTCCCTTCATGGAACCTGCTTCTCCCTCTGCCTGTCTCTCTCTCTCTCTCTCTCTTTCTGTGTCTCTAATAAAAAAATAAAATCTTAAAAAAAAGTATAACTCTCAAAAACATACAATTACTAAATTGTAGTCTTGTGGTACAGTAGAAAGACAAATACAGATCTATAAATGGATGGATAGATGCATATGATAGAAAAATGGCATTGTTTTCTTTGTAGGGAGGAAAGTTTTCAGGTTTAATTTGTATGTGTTCTGTACTCCTTTGCTACTTCTAAGCCAAGGTTCTTTTATTTTATTTTATTTTTTTATTTTTATTTTTTTTTCCAAGGTTCTTTTAAAACACCACTCAGAGAAGCATTGTTTCTTTGGATGGAGCAAAGGATTGGCAAAGACTGCTATGCTTATGCTGATTTTGTCTTACTAGTTAGTATCAGGGAAAATAGCTACAGCTGTAAATTTAGATGTTTTGAGTCATTACTTTTAATGTTTATATGAAATAGCAAAGGAGATAAAATATAATTGTGACAGTGAGTTAGATGAAAAATATACAATTATTTTACTCAGGTGTTACAAATTTTTTAAAAAATGCGTCATTTAGAAAGAAACTTCATACTTCATATCTTGATATTTCATCTTATATATATTCAAACATGATTTATGGTCATTTGAAAACACTTAACTGGAAATGGTCTGTGAACTCAAGTCTTTGTGTGAATCTCCATTTTTTTGAGGTATATAAAAATTTTGAGATGTATGGGTTGGCTAGAGAGGTATGTGCGTAATCTTTCATACTGAAAATAGCTAGCATTGTTAACTTAGAAGTTCAACCCTATTTGCACATTTTCATTAGAACTAATTTCTTCTGTTAAATTATTTCCACAAGAAGTGATGACTGACCAAAAAATAAATAAATAAATAAATAAAATTTAAGTCCAAACTCAATCTCTCAGTCACTGAGATCTTATTTCAGTGTGGATATTGAATTTTGTTGCATTTTACCTGTGTACCAACTTGAATATTGATGTTTAGAAATCATCAATTGGGAAATAGAAATATAATTACTTGTGTTACTGAGTGTTACATGGATGGGGTGTGGGACCATGATGGTAAAAGGAATTTTTTATTTTTTGGTAAAAGGAATTAAAAAAAAAATAACTATGATGAGGTGGGGACTTACCCAGATTTTTAAACAATGTTAACTATATTATTTGATTAAATATTTGATGTTAGTTGGAAGAGCACAGTTTAAAGTGACTAAATAGGAAGTTAGTATTTAAAACAGGATATTTGTAATAGGGATACAAATATTGGAAAGGAATATTTCCTATTTAATTTTGTGATATTGATTCCTTTTTATATTCAGTTTAAGCACCATACTTTGAAAGTAAAATGATCTGTAGAAGCAGAAGGCAGCTCAGAGCAAAACTCCTTAATTCTTAGATAGAAATGTTTTTAATTTAAAAAATTTTTTTTTCCTTTTTTGAGAGAGAGCACATGCACACATGGGTAAGGGGGGAAGGACAGAGGGAGAACCTCAAGCAGGCTCCATGCTCATCACAGAGCCACACATGGGGCTCAATCTCAGGATCCTGAGTTCATGACCTGAGCAGAAATCAAGAGTTGGACGCCTAAGCGACTGAGCTACCCAGACACCCTTAGATAGAAATCTTTTATTTTGAGTAGGTGGTGATTTTTCCCCCTTTTATGTGATCTTAAAATAAATTTAATTAAAAAAACCGGAAATCTGTTTTTGCTTCAGGTAACAAAGACGACTCTGGCTTATTCTATAATTATTTGTGATGTTTCCATTACCAACAAAGATGTGGCAAAAGTAGAACTAATATTAGAAACAAACATTTTTCACTTTATAGTTAAAAGTAAAAAGACTAGTAAGGACTAAAATCCTAAAATGTGCTAAGCTTTATGGTCTGGCTCCTCTCCTCTTTGGGCTCTTTATTATACCACTCCTTTTCTTGGTCTCTGCCTATAGCCACACTATTCTGTTTGTTTCTTGAATGTTCTGTGCCCCCTCCCACTTTCACTACTGGGTCTTTACCTGTATTTGTCTCCCCCCTCCTCCTACCACTTATCTCACCTTAATTTTTCTCAGCTTTCATTTCTCACCTTGAAACCCTTCTATTTTTTTTTTTTTTTTAAAGTCTTTCCTGAGCCCTTACTCTGGAACAGTTTCCTTTATTAGATACTTTCATAGTGCTGTGCTCCTTTTCATAGAGCATTTATATTAATTTGTTTTTATGTACTCAATTGTAGGATTATCTTGATCAGCTTCTGTATCCATATGAGATGGTAATTAGGAAAATAGGGATGATGTCTTTACTCCCTTTTATATCTCTGGCATCTGTCATAGTTCTTGCTGCACACTAGATACTCATTAGATACTTGTGTGAATTGAATAATTTAGAAACTATTTGCCTGGTAGTATTTTCATGTATTATTTCTTTTCTTCTCATCTTTTTTTTTTTTTTTGCTGTATTATAAAGATTCATGTGGGAGTGATGGGCTTAGAAATTAAGCCATACTGTTGGTTGTAAAATATGCATTTACATCTCTGTAATATAAGGTCAGTTTTATTAAATTTTAAGTCCACTGATAAATTTGAATTAAGATTTTATTGAACTATTACATAGATTTTTACCTGAGACAAGGATGGGAATTCATGTGTTGAGTATTCATCAGCATTGTATGTTATTATTTATAATACTTTTAGTAACTAAATGTCACGATTTCTGTTCCTGTGAGTTTAAATGTCAAAGGGCTTGGGGTGCCTGGGTGGTGCGGTCAGTTAAGCAATCTGTTCTTGGCTTCGGCTCATGTCATGATCTCAGGGTTGTGAGATGGAGCACTGTGTTGGGCTCTGCGTTCAGTGCAGAGCCTGCTTAAGTTTCTCTCTTCTCTCCCTTTGCCCCTCCTCATGCTCCCTCTCTCTTCCTCTCAAATAAATTGTTAAAAAATATTTTAAGAAGTTAGAAGAGCTTATGTTAAATGGGTATATACACAGACACTAAGCTTACTGTATAGTAAGTAATTATTGTAAAATAATTTGAAGTGTAAAAAAATCTTAAAGATTGCAATTCTAATGCGTTTACTTTGGCATTATTGAGTATGTAAAGCAACTATAAGAAATTATTTTAATATTATATCCCACTTAAGCCCTTTACTTAGTTGGTTTGCTTCAGAAAAGAACTTGACTATTGACAGTTTGGTCCCCTATGAAAGAATTAAGCTAAAGAATTTCTAAAAATTTTGAGGATAATGGCATTCATTGTAATAATTGTAATAATATAGGAAAACATTAAGAATTTTTGTCATGATATTCTATGTGAAGGTATGAGCATTGGTTTAGTCAAACATTTGTTAAGTAAGGTTAATTTCTAAAAGGGAGAGAAAAAAATATGAAGTTATATAGGGATTCATGATTCACTACATGGTTTTGTTTTTCCTGCACCTTTATTTTACTCTTGGTCTTTTTACCTCCTTTGCAAGATTATTTTAACAAAAGTGTATCTTACTGTGCATTGGCGTGTATACTACCATGTGCTATGTGAATTGTCCTCGTATTTAAATTTGTTTTTAAACTAATAGAGAACTAAAAAAAACACATACCTTTTTTTTTTTTTTTTGCATATATAATGATTTGGTGTTGAGACCAGAAGATGTGTGTTTTATGTCTGTGATGTCACAGATTCTACTTGTTTTCTTTTAACCTACTAAGTAAATAATACTAGTAAACAGATTTTACTTAAATACATTTTGGTCAGTGTAAACAGGTACTTTGAGATGGGCTATAGAATGGTGGTAACCAAAGCCAATATTTTCCTTTCATTTTCTTTTTTTTCCTTTCTCTGGCCATTTTTCTACATGAGTCTTTATAAAGTCTTGGTCTTCTTTTCTGAAATATTTATTGATTTTTCATGTAAGTATTCAAAACAAAGATTTAAATACCATTTACAGTTTTACCTAAGCCTTAGATTTAGAACCACATTGAGAATTACTGATGAAACAAGAATCAAAATATAGTTCAATAACAAAAAACAGATATATAACAAAATATAGATCAGCAATAAGGTACAATTCAGCAGTAGTCTATATGCCTTGCCATATACAAAGATACAAGTGCCTTTAGAGGTTTGGAATACTGTGGTTTAGTTTGGCCTAACTCCAGGGAAGGAATAGATGTCAGATTGCTGGTTGTTTCCTAGAGATTGGACTAGGTATAATCAGTTTTTCAAAAAAACCCAAAATACAGGAGATTCTCTCATGATTCTTAGATTTGTGATTGTGTCTGCCATATGCATATAACAAACTACAGATTTTCCAGGTTTTGTACTTCCGTTGTATGTTGGGGTAAAAACTTCAGGGTGGGTGTGTGTGTGTGCACGTGCGCACATAAGTTGAGGCTTAATGCTAAATACTGATTAGACATGTAAGGATTTCCATTATTTTGATATATATATATACGTATATATATATAGTATGTTAATTGTGTGAGTGCAAAAGTTTTGGAAATAAACATTACTGGCATCAGATTCCAATTCTGCTATTATGCGTCCTAGCCAGAGAAGTTGTGAAGTCCCTAAACTTGTCTCCACATTTGTTACTTGCCATATAGAGGCTGATTATTTCTCCATCCTAAGGTTGTCATGAGAATTGAGAGAGGATATCAGTAAGCCTGCGTAGCTCCAAAGCTTGCTCTTCTTATTCTAGAATGTGCTCTTTCTCTTGTAGGAAACTCTTTTGTGAGTCTGTATTCACTACTTCTAGTCACATCTAGGTTCTTAAGCAATGTATAATATAGCATAGGTTTTTTTTTTTCTTCTTTGTATTCCTGTAACTGTAACCACATGTCTACTTTGAATTTGGTCTGTCTGCTTTAAAAAGGTCGGAATTGTGAATGCTTATTGAAATTTTACAGGGTCTAGTGGAGGTCCTTGTGTATGTATCTATTTAGTAGTTTGTTTTTAAGCATAAGTGGAATTACAACTGATCAAGGAAGACTTTATTTTAAATGATTGGTTTAAAAACATCAGACTATTTTTTGTTTCCTTTATAAGTGTATATTGGTTTAAGAATTTTGAAATTTGTACTGTCAGATTTGAGAATGAGGGCATCTAAAACAAAATGCTTTCTGAACTTAAAAGCTCATATTTTAAAATTTACAACTTCTGTTATTTAGCACTTAGAGTAGCAAGTGAATCAAAAGTCTCTGGTCCTCACTGCATATGAATTTTAATGTAATTGAAAGGGAAGAATTGTTTAAAATAGGAGTTGACTGAACAATTTTCACAAACTAAGGGAATAGCATAGTTCATACATCAAAGGAGATGACTTTTTGTTGAGAAAAACAGCTTGACTCTGTGGATATGAGAAATCTGGACAGACAAGACAAAAACAGAGAAATTTTGAATTTTGGGACAGCTTTGGAGAGCGGTGTGAGGATATAGGACTGAAACAAGGATGGGACTCATGGAGGGATGGTAGAAAGCAAGAAGCTCCAGCAAATGGCAGGAAGTCAGTCCCCATGGAAGGCCAGAGTCTATGTAGCCTCAAACCATATAGATAGGATGGAGGTTAAAGATCTTTATCTTATTTGAATGTTAAAATAATGAGTGTATGTACGGAGATATCCAGGTACCCGACCTCTTGATTTTTTTTTAAATTTTTTAATAATAGTAGAAATTGTGTGACTCCTGAGAATATTGCATTTAGCCATACTTATGTCTTTGACAAACACAAAAAATACACACTCTACAGTCTCTGAATTCTTCTGCTTGTTCTGGTGATATGTGACTTGACAGATGTAAAAATGTGTACCTGGCGGTCTAAAAAACTAGTTAGTTTCTGGTAACTTTACTGGGTCCGTAAGTGTATTTAAAATCTGTTCAACCATTTTAAAGTGTACAATTTAGTGGTATGAAGTAAATTTACAATGTTGTGCAACCATTATCCGTACTCATTTCAAGAACTTTTTCATATTCCCAAATAGAAACTCTGCACCCATTAGTAACTCCCCATCCTCCCCCTCACACAGCTTTTGGTAATCTCTATTTTCTGCCTCCATAAAATTGTCTATTCTAGACTTTACATAAGTAGAATAATACAATATTCTTTATTTCTGGCTAATGTTACTTAGGATAATGTTTTTGGATTCATCCATATTGTAGCCTGTATGATGCTCTGAGCTGAAGGCAGATGCTCAATCGCTGAGCCACTCAGGCATCCCTAACGGTGGTTTTTTAAAACTACCACCTTTAGGGTGTTGGCTTGGTTTCTGTAAACCTTTGTTTTTCAGAATTTCAACAAAGTTGGTTTAGTTTCTGTATGTTGTTTCTGTGGGCAAATGAGAGCTTGGAACTATGTGGTCCACCCTTCTGCTTAACTTTATAATTTCGAATGTGAAAATCAGCTGTTTTAGTTTGGCTACTTCTAGCTGCTTTAACAAATTAATTCTCAAGAAGCTTGACCTGATAGAAGTTTATTTTTGTGTTACCTAACAATCTAGTGTGGGTGTTTATGATTGGTGCTGGTAGAGGGATGGTGGTGGTTAGGTTGGGGATATGAGTGTGCATATATGTGAGGGGGGCATCTGTTTCACATAGTCTTTTAGAGATAGAGCTGTTGGAACCTGTTCCTTCTTTGACATGTTGCTTCAAAGATTGCCCTTGAGAACCGTGGGGGAAAGAGGAAAAAGAAGGATTATGTGTCAGAGTTTTTTTTTTTTTTTTTTAATGTGAGCTAGGTCTAGAAATGGTGCACCTGGGTTCCATTCATGTATCTTGGGCCACATCTCAGTCACATGGCCATATTTAATTGTAAGATAGGCTGAGAAATGTATTCTAATTATAGAAAGAGGAAGAAATTAGAAACTGGTTTTGATGAATAGTAATTTCTGCCATGTCAACCATGCACAGAGCTTCTTTGAACTACCATGTTTTATTGAATAAACTGTAAGAAACACCATTCTTTTATATTCCATTAAGAAGGAAGGGGGAAAAGCACTATCGAATTACTACACAATGCTCTCTAATCACTCTAGTCTCTTTCAATAAATAAATTAAAAAATATTGTAGATTTACTGAGTTACACATTTGTGATACATCATCTTTGGACATATTTTCAAAAGAAACTCTAAGTGAAATAAATTAATTTAGGTATTCTTAAAATGTCTTTGCACTCAGAGTCCAATTCTTGTGAATCATTTTTTTTTTCACTCAAAGTTGCTGGTGTTTGTTTTTCTACAAAATTATTTTCTGATAAAGTTGGTGATAAAGCACTACTTAAAAATGTACTTTTGTCTGGGATTTTTTTTCCTTAAACCACTGATACCTATCTTGAATTTTAGTGCTGGCATTTTCTTGATTTTACCAGATGGTGTCAGTGAAAGGTTTCAGCCAGTTATTAGGACTCCTGTGTACTCAAACGGTCATTAAATATTTTGTTGCCTGAAATGTTGAGAGATTCCAGTTGTCCAATTGTATCACCAGAAATGCTAAATTAATTGTTATGCACACAGGAAAAGACATTTTAGAATTGAAGATGTGTAGTATGTTTTAATTTGTTTTGAAATTCTACTTGTGTCTTTTAATGTTTGATTTTTTTCTAATGATGCCTAACCTATTGTAAATATTGGCTATTTGAGTTTATGAAAATAATTGCATTTTAGTTTTTCAAGTTCTAAAGGAAGGAAGACATAAAGTGAGGGCTAAGGAAGAGCAACTCTTTGGAGCATTGGCTCAGTTAACTGAGTCTGATTTTAGAATAATGCAAGAAAACTTTTAAAAACCATTAGTTGCTTCTAAATGGAATGAACTCTGACACAGTGCATTTCCTGTAATTGGAAGTATTCAGAAAGGTTCTAGATGACAGTCATAATAAAAGCACTTTCTTCACTGGGTGGTAATTGAACAAGATGATGTCTAATCTGTGTCTGACTATGGAGATTCTTAGTCTAAAATAATATGATTTTGTATAAGTGATATTCCCTTTTCAGATCCCTGATGGTGTAATTTATCAGTACTGTTAGTGATTGGAACGGCAGTGATTTTTGTTGTTGTTGTTGTTTAAGACAGACAACTACATGCAGATTACTTTTTTGTTTCTAGTTATGATTTAACAAAGTAAGCCAATGCGTTCTTTGAAACACTGATTGGCTCAGGGAGAACATGGAGTCAAGAAATAGCACTTTTTTCTTATAGATTTCATTGAAAAATATGTTACCTGATCTTCCTGGAGGTACAGGAAAATTCTAATTGTTGATTCTCTCAGGGTTTATTTGGTGTAAGAGGTCACTGAATTTATTTTGATGAAAAATCTTGTGGAAGTAGCCCTTCCTCCTTTTCTTTTTCCTTCCTTTCTGTTGTTTACATAGTAACTTGTGGCCAGACTGTTTGGAATTATCAATACTTAAACTACTAAACAAGCTGACTTTTCCTGTTATTTGTACATCTTTGAGGTGCAAATTTAATCGATGAAGGACAACTAACTTTTAGGAAGAGAGAGGCATAGGTATATCTTTTTTAACTTTCTTCCACATATCTACATCAAGATGTCAAGTTATTTGAGATTTACTGAGAAACGACATAGTGAATATAACAGTCCCATTTTAGTTTTGGTCATTCATAACTTACTAATAACTCCAGCCTGGGATTTTAGACTATTTAACTGTGTTCACGGAAGATAATACTCGATAAATACCAGTTCTCCATGGTAATGAAAACAATGGGATACAAACATGTCTTTTTTTCTAAATCGGTTATACTATTATTCCAAATATTTCACATATCTCTCTGTGAAGGAGGCCTCTCTATATTTCTCTGAAACGATTTCTGACATGCTATATGAGGTACTTTTTATTTTAAAGTAAATGTGTAGTATTTGTGTGCATATGGATTGAACTCCATTACTTTGACAATGAAAAATTGCTTAAATGTTCTGACATCTGAAATGTATATACAACTTACATTAGAACTTATTTAAGGCTTTGTAATTATTTCTTAAAATGAGTTGTAAGTTACAAGTAAATAATAAGTACTTTCCCTTTAAATGTTGATTGTATTAAAAATTATTTTTAAAATAACAAAGTTAATGATAAATATCTATTCTAAGCATTAATTTGTAGTAAGTTTGATATAAGGTTTTGAAAGTACTGAAGGTGGTCAATACTATACATTTCTATATCTGTGTATTTACACTTTGTTTTATTTTTATAAAGGATTTAAATCATAGTTGTTGTAAAGTACTCAAAAGATATAAAAACATATAGAGTTTAAAAATGGTAGTTTCCTTTCCCCAAACAGCAAATTCCATACAGGTAAATACTTATAACACTTAGGTGATTATCTTTCTAGGCCTTTGTGCATTTTTTAGTTTATTATTATTCAACACAACAATGTATCAGGAGGTTTTCTAAGCACTAATAAATAGAGAGTTTTTAGGAAGACCTAAAATCCTTAGGAAGTAAGTGATAAAGTTATGGGGAATTGAGACCAAGAGATGTTAACTGATTATATGGTTTATCCAGCCAGTCTGGCACTAGAGTCTATGCACTTAGTCCTGTTACTTCTTACACTTTTACAGATACTTTGTACATGTATCATCCATCTGTAGTATTTTGTTAGCTCTTTTTTGAGGGGTGGGGCAGAGGAAGAGGGAGAGAGAGAATATTCAGCAGGTTCCATGCCCAGTGTCGAGCTTAACATGGGGCTTGATCTCACAACTTTGAGATCATGACTTGAGCTGAAATCAGGAATTGGATGCTTAACCGAGCCACCTAGAGGCCCCAGGATTTTGTTAGTTTTTAGCATTATGCAAGACTAGCAGTATGCATATATGGTTCTTTGGAGTTTGCTTTTTCCAACTTAAAAACTGTATTTTGATGTTTCCTTGCTTTTTGTTAAATGGCCATATATTGTTATCATAATTTATTTAAATTTACTTACCATAAATTTATTTTATCCTTCATGTACACTAGATATTTTTTCTTTTTCAAACAAGGTTGTGATGAATATGTTTGTAATCTTGTGTGTATATCTGAAGATTTCTTGGAGATAGATTACTAAAAGTGGAATTGTTGCATTATAGGTAGCATACATTTGAAATTTTGGTAAAACCATCAAATCATTGTCCAAAGCTGCTGAAATAGTTTATACACACATCAATACTCTATGAATACCTGTTTTCTCATAACTCTGCCAACAAAAGATTCCATTAATCCCTGAAATGTTTGCTGGTGGAATGGGAAAAAAACTAGTAAATCTTTGTTGTTGTGATTTGCATCTGTTTAAAATTTCCTATGTATTGGCCATTTGTATTTCTTTTGTGAGTTTCCTGTTCATAACTTTTGCCCATTTTTCTATTGGATTGCCTATTTTTTGCATTTTAACTTTGTAAATGTTGCAATATCTATTAGAAGACTGTGGTCGAACAGTATTGTGGTTAAGAATACAGACTTGAACCAGACAGCCAGGCTGAATACTGGCTCTGCCACTTTGGGAAGGTTGCTGAGTCCCTCTACTTCAGTTTCTTCATTGGTAAAACAAGGTTAGTGATGGTATACCTCAAAAGATTATTGCGAGGATTAAATAAGTTAGTAATTACAAACAGCATAGAGTAGTGTCTAATCTTAAGTAAGTGACCTCTGAGTACTAGCTTTTATAATAATGATTGTTGTCATTTATACTATCTTGTTACCAGCGAAGTTTTACATTTTTGGTACATCTGCAAGTGTTTTTTTAATCTCTGGCATTTTAGAATATACTAGATTTAAGATTTTCCTCCTTTTTATAAGAAAGTGCTTTTTAGTTTCTTAAAAAAGTTTGGCTTATTTTTACTTTGGGTTTGTTATCAGTATTGAATTTCTTTTTTCTGTGGTAGGAGGTAGGTGGTCTTAGATTTGTTTCCCAATGGATATCGACTTATCTCTACTGATCTTATCTTAATCATATGCTAAAATTTCCATGTATGTAGTAATCTATTTCTGGGTTCTTCATTCTGTTTCATTGTGATCTGTCAATTTTTGTGTAGTATGACATTGTTATAAGTACTATAGTTTATGTATTTTGATAACTTGGGAAAAATCCACTCTTAGCCTTTTTAAAAAGTTTCATTTATTTTGATATATTTTTTCCAAATGATTTTAGATTCTGTTCTATTCATAGAATATTCATAGAGTTCTATTCATAATCTTTTTAAAAAATCCTATCAGATTTTGAAAGAGTTGATATTGTGACAGTGTTGAATGTTCTTATCTAAGCATATGTCTCTCCAAAAAATTAATAAACCTCATACTTGCATATGGAGAGGCAAACAGTACATTAGAGCATAAAATGAAAAATGTCTTTCTTTCTGATTCACTCCCCAAATTTGTAACTGCCATTAATAGTTAATGTATATGTTAGAAAGTTTTAGTATTTATATAACTGTGCTTTAGAACTTTCTTATTTGCTTTTATACATAGTACTGTGCTCTAATATGATTTATTTTTATGCTTTTTTCCCATCTCATAATCTATCATGGATACCCTTCCATGAGAAATGATTTACTTTATTTATTTGTACAGGCTTCATAGTCTATTTAATCACTCTCTTATTGATGGGCATTTTGATAATATCAATTCCTATTTTTAATAGTATTTCACACACGTTCTTGTATTTTATCTTTGTATTATTATATATGTTTCTATCATAAAAGTAATTCCTAGCCATGGAATTGCTAGGTCAGAGACTCAAGGTTTTCAAATGAGAGATGTTTTCAGTTTTCACTTTAAAAATGTTAAACCATCATTATAGTCCTACTTTTAGTGTATTGCATATGTATGCTTCCTAGCACCAACTCTGGATTTTATCACCTGTATTTTATTTTTGCCACTGATTGTTTTGCTATTTTAAAAATCATGAGTGAGGTTGAACCTACTTTAGTATAATATTCATTAGCTGTGTATTTTTCTGTTTAAGCATTTACTAGGGGCCCAACACTGTTCTAAGTGGGTTGTTGTATTCATTTAATGAATCATTTCCTCTTATTATTTGCTCGCTTTAGAAATATGTTTATTAACTTCCTAAGAGATCATTGTAAATTAAGGAAATTACTTTTAGTTATATGTATTGCAGATTTTTGTTTCACTTATCTATTTTTAGTGATTATATATGTATGTATTTTACACAGTTTTACATTTTTATGTAGTCAGATGATGTTTTATAATTTTCGTCATCTTAATCTTGTCAAATTTGATTAGACTTATTGCCCTCTGTTTACTAGTTAAAAATATTATGAATGGGATCTTTATTACCATTTAATTTTCTAATTGATTCTCATCTGTTGATGAGGTAAGGGAAATGTTAATTTTTGAATACTGACCTGGAATTTGTTCTTAGTCACAGTCTTTCAGAGATATGTTAGATTTTCTAAGTAGGTAATAAAGCCTTCTGCAAATTATTTTCCTGTAGCTTTTTAATATTTTTACCTCTTACTTCTTTTTTCTTTTCCTTTGGCTAAGGTCACCTGTAGTTTTAAATGATAGTGCTCATAGTAGGTATTCTTGCCTTATTCTTGACTTTGATATTTATGTATTAATTAATGGATAGTAATCTCATCTTTCAGGCTTATGCTGAAAGAAAATTGTCTACCTAGTAAATGGACATTAATGTGAAGTTAACCTTTTTCTTCAATATGTATCTTTGCAAACATTTTATTCTCAACTGTTGCATTTATATAATAAGTATAATTAAGAATCTGTAATGTAAAATTCTTATAATGAAGTTCCTAAATATACATAAAATATCTGTAATTAATCTATAAAAGTGTCATTAAATGACAGGTTGCCATATATTGAGTTATTTTCAAGTACTTATTGATATTTCATACTGGGGCTTGACTTCCGAGTTAAGGAGAATATTTTGCTCTGAATTTTTGGTTACTCTGTCATTGATCTTAAAAGTAATTTCTATTTTTCATGGGCATAATATAGTAAAAACTTACTCAAACTTCATTTTTTTCTTGTCATCTCTTAAATTCTTTATTCAGGAAAATAGAGGGGTAAAGTAGTGCAGATAAACAGAAAGTAACTCAAAAACCCATTTTTGAAATGCATTCAGATAGCTGAGAAGAATTCAGTAAGGAAGAAGACACAGTTTCTGCCTTATTGAATTCTGTATAATATTTGATAGCCTTTACTTGCCTTCCCAGTTGAGATTTACTGAAACTATTTTAATAGTCCCTAGTTCCTAGCACAATAACTAGAATCTTTTGGGTTCTGTCAAATTCTGCTTAATATATTTAATGTTTGTGTAACATTTATGAAACACTATAGATTATGATTCGGTAGGTGTGGATTAGGGCCCAGGAACCTACAGTGTTAACAAGTACTTCAGGATATTTTCCTGTGGTTGCTTCCCATGAGTACAAAAAACTTTTTTTGAATAGAGGTATTGTATTTTAGAGAACATTTTTCTGAGGGAGAGGTTCTTGTCATCTTCAGTGCCTTAATAATGTAACTGTGGGGTGTCTGGGTGGCTCAGTTGGTTGAATGTCTGACTCTTGGTTTTGGCTCAGGTCATGGTCTCACGAGTTGTGGGATTGAGCTCTGCGTTGGGCTCAATGCTCAGCGGGAGTCTGTTTCTCACCCTCTTGCCCCTCCTCCCATTTATGTGCGGACATACTCTCTCCCTCTAAAATAAATAAATTTTTAAAAAAATGATGTAACTTTGCCTTTTATTTTAGACTTCAGCTTTTCATTTAAAAAGAACCTATTCATTTAGCACAAGTGTGCATGGGCTCTTGGTTATCCACATAGTAAATATGTATTGACTGCTTAACATTTGATAACTTGCAATAATTATAGAATTAGTCTGTGATTTACTAAGCCAATGATCATATTAAGTTAATTTAGATTTTTTTAACTTTATGATTTTTAATGTATTAAAAAAAACTTAAAAAATTGATCTCTTTTTCTTGAGATCTTTGTCATGTCCTAGGTACATGGAGCTTGAAAAAGTTTAGCTTTTTATATGAGGCCTAAAATATTTTTTTTAATGATCCAGTCTAACCTTTATTTTAAAGAGTATTACATCTGAATAGCTGGTTATATTTTAAAATAGCTTGCAATGTGTAGGGGAATTGTTTGTATTATATTCTTTAAAATTTAAAATTATATTCTTTAAAAATTATGACCCATACAAACATAATAGCAAGTTTGTGGAATTTACTAATTTTGGCATAATTAGTTTGGCATTATATTCTTTATAAATTTATATTCTTTAAAATTTAAAATTATATTCTTTAAAATTTATGACCCATACAAACATAATAGCAAGTTTGTGGAATTTACTAATTTTGGCATAATTAGTTTGGCCAAAATAGAAGCGATGATGGGAGTTTTTATCCATTATAAAGTTATCTATAAAAATTCTACAGTAAAATTTTAGAAAATATTTTAATGGGCAAATAGGATCAATTGTTTTCTTTTTGTTTGTGTCTTGTTCATTCCTTTCTTCTATTACATTTCTTTTCTTACCTTAAAATGTACATTTAAAAAAATGAGTTGTAAGAGTTACAAAAACATTTTCATAAAGTCATATTCAGTAATTAATAAAAGCTCTTTTCATGGAATTATGTAACTGATACTAAATATATTTCATCATGATGGGCATTTAAATACTTAATTTATGTCGTAATTTTAAGAGATACATAGTTTCTTGAGTCATCTTTGATTGAGCTTTATTCAGTTCAGAGGAAAGGATAATTCATTTCTCAGAGCAGTAATGTTGATATTCTATGTGAACAAACCAAACCTCCTGTGTTTATCTGTGTGTTAAACAGATAAGGGGTAAAAATGAGTGACCATAGAACTAAGAATTATTTGGGGTTAATGATAAGAGAAACAAATATCCATTGGTATTAGGAAAGGTTCTTCCTGTTTTTTTTTTTTTTTTTTTACCAGAAACTTACAAAGTGCTTAATATGTGCCAGACATATTTCTCAGTACTTTACAAATGTTAACTTATGTAATCATCATAACAACCTCATGGAACAGGTATAGTTTTCTTATTTATGGATGAGGGAATAAAAGTAACAGAGGGGTTAGCTTGTCCAAGGTTACACTGCTATCTAGATGCAAAGTCTGAATTTGAACCCAGCTCTTTGGTTCCTCTTCATTTACTCTCTGGTGATGCTGCCTTTTTTCCCCCAAAAGCATTACGTATGGGTTTATGTGTTATGTGGCTACTATTAATTGTATTCGACGTTTGGTAAGATGTATTTTCTGCTGTGTATTATATAATTTTTTATGGATTATAATTGATAATGCTATTTTTGTTTTTAAGATACAAACAACTCTTAGAAAAAGGTAAGCTTGTTGTGGATAATAAAATTGGCTATAATCACTATTGTGAGGAAGAAGGCTTTGTCCCCTCAGGTAGTGTGGTAAGGAATACTACTTTACACCATGTAAATAAACTTTACATTTCTTTGTAATTCTTCCTGTTTTCCATCCAAATATGCACTTAGAATCTATTGAAAATTTTTTTTGAAAGCTTCTTCTTTAGATTTTTCTTTTTATCAGTCACCATTATTTTTTAATAGGACAGACTGCATATTGAATATAAAGTATATTTTGCAACTTTTGGCAGCATGCTGTATGAACTTGCTTCTCTGACTGGAGTGCTAAGGTATATATGGACTTTTGCCACGGAGTTTGTGAAGCTACACAATAAAAGTACTATTCTTACAGGGCACTTTTTGTACTAAAAGATTGGTGGGGGTGGAATATTAATTAATTTAATTGGTCTACATTTCGAAAGTTTTTATGTTGAAACTAAATGATTCTCAAGATCAGAGGCAAAGAATTTCACAGTAATGGTCTCTAACCTAGATATCTCGATAGTATGTTCATTCAGTGGAAAGGTTTCAGGAGTACTTGATTGTATTTGAAGTCATTTTAGTGAACTAACCAACATAAAATGTAAAAGTAAACATAAAAGTAAAGTTGAGAAAGAGCCATCACTTTTTCAGTTGCTACAGTACCAAATAGCAAAATCCAGATACCAAAATGTTAATCAGTAATCTTTGTTGAGCTGCTGAAAAGAATCATATTATTATAGACACAGCTTGTTTTAGATCTTGGAAATATCCTAATTGTTTTTTGGATTTTATTTTAGCAAACCTCACTTTTAAGTGAACCTAAATAAAATCAAGATTTATAAAAAGGACAATTTGGAATTGCTAATTTACAAAAGGGTTGGACATGGTATTCCTTTAAATAGCTTACCTTTTCAGCTTCTTCAGGACATTATATTCACATCATTCAGACTTGCATATAAATAAAGCAAGAAACATTGATAGTCCATGGATGTTTAGGTTTTTTTTTGTTACAAAACATTACATTTGTTGAAAAGTTAAAAGGATATACATTTGAAAACTTAGCCATTGTTTTGTTTTTTAAATATCTAATGGGTTTGGATATAAGCAATATTACTATAATTGCCTTTAATTTCATTCTAAATACTGAGATTAGGGCTTGAATGGACCATTGATTTTTTTATGATTAAGTATGACCATTAAGACAGTAATCATTTGCCTTGCAGAGTGGTATGAATGTATTCTTAGAAAAATTGAATTGCCATCCAGTAGCAGAGAAATATCTTTGTATAGAAAATTAAATCAGAACACCCTTTGTTCTTATGGTTTGGGTACCATTTAGACTTGACTGAAGAAGAAAAATAGCATTTGGTAGAATTGGTGTGGTTCTCAGGTTTTCTGATTCTTAGTTTAAATTTTTTGATTTATCACTATATTTGTTGTTCATTCAAGCATGTTTAATATACCTCATCTGTAAAACTTTGGATTGCAATTTTTCTGTAAGTTTGGCTAATTACTTTTACAATAGTTTTAAAATATAGAGTAAATTGTTCATGATAAAAGAAGAAAACCTAACTTCTTCAGGTATGCTTTAGTACAAGATGAACTAGAGTAGGAATTCGAAAGGGTTTTTTTTTTTGGAGGGGGTGCTTGTTGATGGGATGCAGGGTATTATTAAAATAGTGTTTGGGGGAAAGAAACTATAAACTGAGGCTTTCTCTAAGAACCTGCTTCTTTTCTCTTCTTGCTATTTTAGGGGGAGAGATTGCTTCTTTTTAGGATATAACTTCTGTGATGTCGTGAGGAATACTATTCGCTTAGCTAAGAAATTTTAAAAATTTATAGTAAGTATATGATAGTGGGCTAAGTCCAAATTGCAGTGACAAAAAAAATACAAGAGTAAGAAGAAAATCCATTAGCATCTCTGGAAAACAGGAAAGTATGCAGTCAGAAAACATGGATACTTTTGAAAGATATGACTGACAAGATTAGATTACTAAAAACCACTAGTATTAAACAGCCTGTAACTCAGCATAGCAAAAATTTGGTTTCTGAATAGGAAATATACTTTCTTTTCTAATAGTTCAAAAATTCACCCAGCTTAGTGGTGCCTGGATGGTGCCGTTGGGTAAGTGTCTGACTCTTGGTTTTGGCTCAGGTTGTGATCTCAGGGTCATGAGATCAAGCCCTGCGTTAGGCTTTGTACTCAGCGTGGAGTCTGCTTGAGATTGTCTCTTTCTCTGCCCCTACTGCTTGTGTTCTCTTTCTGTCTAAAATAAATAATTAAAAAAAATTCACCCAGCTTAGAGATGGCAGGGCTAAGACAGAAAAATGGCCCTGTGGGCAATATCAAGGTAGTTAGAAGACTCCGGAATCAGTGAATTTTTTTTTTTTTTTTCGGAATCCGTGAATCTTGAGGAAAGATTTGTCTACTAGTTTCTTCCCTTTACCCACTTACATGCAAAATCTACCCACAAAGTCTTATAGCCGTATATTTTGGACATGATGGAAGTAGGGGAGAAAGTTGAGGAAGATAAATCACTAACATATACCAGCCATCAATATTGAGAAGTCTAAATCTAAAGTAAAGATCTTAAAAAAAGATGAAGGCAATGATGAAATCCTGGATATTTGAAGAAAATTAGCAGTGCTAAAGAGAGGACTCATATTTAAATAAGCAAATAGTTTAGAAATCATATTAATGTAAAAAAAGTAGCAAACTGAAAAATTTGTAATTAGAATTGAGAAAACATGATTTTAAAGGAATAGTGAAAAAAGTTCTTGATGGTTAAAAATATGATTGCTAAGTAAAATCCCTAGATACCAAAAATATAGAAGGTGCTAGAATCCAGAGTGTTAACTTCTGTTCTCAGAACACTTGTTGACCTAGAGTCTTGCATTTAAAGGTCTCATGGGTTTGAAGGGAGAGATCTTTGGGCTTCCATTTAGTTGAGGAATTAGAATTGAGGCATTTGCATAAGGCCAAACTCTTCAAGATAAAGCTTCAATGAAAGAGAGCCTATAAAATTAAATTTAACTTCCAGCAGGTAACATCAGAGAGATTTTCTTTCCTTGGCTTTGAGTGTAAGACAGAAAAGTCTTCCCTAAAGATTTGTGACAACAAGCCTACCTCCATGTGGGTTTGCAATTCTAATTTATATTACCTGCCTAGTTCAGGAAACTGCAGTTACAGAAAATTATTTTAAAATAATGAAATGAAAAAAAATGAAAAAAAAAATGTTGGTAGCTACAAAGCATTGAAAAGAAACAAAAGGTAATTCTCTTTAAGGGGATGGACCTTAAAAATATGCATTTTAGTATAGTTTATATATAAACTATATATATTAAGCTAAATATATATGTATAGAGTCTACATTGGGGGATTAAAAACATAAAGGTGGAAAAAACATGAGCAAGAAACAAAATACTATCAAGAAACACCAAGAAGATTTGAAAGTGAATAAAACATTTAGAAATTAAAAATTAAAATAATTTAAAAATATCAAATGGCTTAAATAGATTAAATCCAGCTGAAGAGAGAATTAATGAACTTGAAGATAGAGCTGAAAAAAAGAGAGATATGGAAACATGAAAGAGTTTGTAGAGGCAGAAGAATAAGCCTGTTGAACATCTGTGAAGTTGGGAGTTCAGAAAAGGAGAATGAAGAGGCTGAGGACAATCCATATCCAAAGAAGGACTGATAGAATTTTCAAAAGTTAAAATATGTGAATCATTATGCCAAAAAAACATGGTAAATCTAGAGGAATAAAAATAGTTGAATATTACTAAAAACAGAGAACATAAAAGGCAGAAATTAGATGATCTCTAAAAGTATAAAAATTAGACTGGTAGCAGAATTCTAAACTGCAACAGTGGATGCTGGAAGTCAGATAATTCAGTCTTCAAATACTGAAAGAAAACAGATGTTTTCCTAGAAATAATAACTAGTGAAATTACTCAAAAACAAAGGTTTTGAAATATAGTTTCAGATAAGAATATAAAAGTCTGAGTATACTGTGTTGGTGAGCATGTGGAACAATGAAAACTCTTAGCTTGCAGCAGTATAATTACCTACTTAATTTTTTTTAGGATTGTGGGTGTCGGGGGAAAAGGAGAGGGAGAGAGAATGTTAAGCAGGCTTCATGCCCAGAGTGGAGCCTGACATAGGGCTTGATCTCACATCCCTGAGATCATGAGCTGAGCCGAAATCAAGTGTTGGACTCTATTAATTGAGCCACCCAGGTACCTTATATAAAAAAAAAAAAACACTTGTTGAGAATAGTTTGGCAATATCTAGTCAGTTTGGATGTGCAACAACCCAGTAATTCTACATATATATGTGTATATATCTTAGTATTATTTGTTGATCTGTTTTGACCATGACAACTGAAATCAGATTTTCAGGAAAGAAAATTAACTCTTGCTCCATACAGTATACTTTGATCTGTGTGCTTTATCACTTTGTTCATTTTCTTCCCTTTTTGTCTTTCCTCACTTCTCCCTTTTCCTCTCCTTCTCTTTAATGTTATTTGTGACCTTAACGCACTAATGTGATTTGGTTGCTGTGTCATTAGTTATAGTTTGAAAAACATTGCCATAAAAAAATTCACACATAAGTTTAGAGAGACAAGGATAAGGATGTTTATAACAGCTTGTTTGTCAGAGTGATAAATTGGAAGTAATCTTAAGCCCCAATAAATGGAGGGTGGATAAATAAACTATTACATCCCTGTAAGGACTTTTAGCTATAAATCACAGTAAATCAGTGAATTGTGATGCTCATATTCAATGGATACATTTAGAAATATGCTCAATATAGGAAACAAGGTGTAGAGTACTAAAGTATAATTATTATATGTAGCTTAAAATGCAGAATGCTATTATAACTATAGTTTTGTAGATACATACTTAAGTAAAGATACATGATAAAATCCATGAAAATCCAAACTTAGGTCATCGCAGGGAGGGAAAGAAAGGTATTTTTTTTATTAGATATGACATTTTTTTCTTAAGCTGGGTGGTGAATATATAGGTGTTTATTAAATAATACTTTGTATGCCTAAAATATTTTCCAATAAATTTTTTAAAAAGAGAAGGAGCAGTATTGACAGTCAAATTGAGATTTCTCTCAGCTAGTATAGCAAAAAATGTTGAACATTATGAGAAAAAAGTTTGAGATCTATAAAATAGATTTAGGTCAGTTTCTGTGAAGTAGAAATTCCAGAAGAAAATGCAATGTATATTACAGCAGCAGTAAATAATAAAATGGCAGAATAAAATTTTCCTGTGCTGAAGAATTCCATCAAATAAGGTATACTGGAATCAAATTTCTGGCAAAATTGGGTAGTGGTAAAACTTCTGAATTTCAAGAATCAAAAGAAAATCAAATTTCCAGATAGAGAAAACAGGCTTACCCTGATAGAAAAAAGAATCAGATTGGCGTATGATTTTTCTCATGCAACGCTGACTCTAAGAAACAGCGGAACTGTGATATAAAAGTATATGGCAGAAGTACTTTTTAAGTATGAAGGCAAAATATGTATTCTTTCTAAAAGACTGAACTATATAACTCTTGTAGATGTAAGTAAATGAATATATTATTTGGAAGGACTTGAAATGAAATGAATCAGCATAGAGAATTCTGGATGAAAAAAAGTATACAATAAACATTGTCAAACAAAAGCAATCAACAAGCCAAAACCCAATCAGTGAAACATGGTTAAATCTAAAAAGTTGTTAATAATGTACTTTGAAGCATATAACTTGAAAGAAAATATCCTGAATAAAACAGAAGATACAGAAGAAATTATAATAGGGAATACAATTCTGGATGATTTGATAATAATAAAACTTGTGCTCTTAGCAGTTGGGAGTGGGGAGGAGGGGGGGAAATATCCTATGCAAAGAATTTCTGTTCATAGAATTACAGAAGGAGATACTTTTCACTTGATATTTTTGAAGAAATATAGGTGTAAATAACGTTGAAAATTTGAGATTTGTTAGATGGCACGTGATCAGTTCTCCCAACCTTCTCCATATCTGTTTGTAGTGACTGAAAATGTTTTAAGTTAAGCCTGTAACAGCATTTGACAGCAAGAAAGGGTGACATTGGTGTAGCAGATTTTGAGGATTTCCCTAAAAATAGAAAGCAGATGGAATGAGAGGGACATAGAAACAAGAACAGAGAAAAACAACCAAAAGTGAGTTTTTCCACAGTGGACCTCAAGAAACTGCATTTGTGTTAACAATTTCAATGAATTGGAGTGGACTTTGGACTAATCATCCGAGTAATTTAAAAACCACCAGCTGGGTTCTTCTTTTCCTCAGTTGTACAGAATGATTATTATCAGGGGTATTTATCTCTAGGAGAGAGTCATGGCTTCTGTTTTACAGATGATGATTCTGGCAAAAACTTCTGATATATTGTGGTCGGAGAGAGTAGCAGAGCAAAGCCTGTAGATTCTTCCAAGAACACAGAGTGGAGAAAAGAAGGAAAAGGCAGAATGGTTCCACATATGTGAAATACATGAAAACACTCCACACTCTTCCTTATATGTGGGCAATCTTGGGAGTTGTAGCCTACAGCCTGTTTTATGATCACACATCCTAAATTAAAATGTGCTTCTTGATATCCTCTGCCCAGTCACATTCAGTCTGAAATCAGCTCTCTCATTCAGTGAAGATGCCTTAAGAGAGGGACAGACCTATAGATTGGCAGAGGAAACCTAGGCCAGTTAGATACCATTCATAAATTTGGAATACCAAAGATCATCAGAAAACCAACAGTACAAATAGAAGATGAACTAAGAAAAACTGACCTCTGGAGAATGGGAATGATGCAAGAAGTAGATGAAACTTAAATGTAATTCATATCTGCAGAGAGATTTAAGAGGCTAAAACAGCTGGAACAATAAATGAGGCAGTTCTGAAAGAAACAATCCGTAGAGTTCTTAGACACAAAAAAATCTGATTTTAAAAGAAATCAAAGGAAGAGCTGAAAGCTGAATTAATGATTTTAGAAGTAATGTTGGGGAAACATCCTAGAACCTAAAGGTAAAAAAGAAGATGGGAAATATAAGCAAATGTTTAAATCACATGGTGCACGGAACCAGGCTTTTTGATTTCCAGAGGAGATAGGAGGAGGGGAGAGAATGATTAAAAAAGAATAGAGCACAGGGTGCCTAGGTGGCTCAGTAGGTTAAGCGTCTGCCTTCGGCTCAGGTCATGATCCCAGGGTCCTAGGATCCTACTATAAACTCCCTGCTCAGTGGGAAGCCTGCTTCTCCCTTTCCCCCTGCCTGCCTCTCCCCCTGCTTGTGCTCTCTTTGTCAAATAATTAAATAAAATCTTTAAAAAGAATAGAGCACAATACCTAGATGCCAGGGAGTGTTATATGAATATTACAAAAGATGAGTGAGGTTGACATATACTGATGTGAGTAGATGGTCAAGATATATCAAATGAAGAAGAGAAGTTGTGAAAACAGTACAGTTTGATACTTATGGTCAGAAATCATGCATGTTCAAATATGTGCAAGAAAGATGAAAGGTCATGAAATACTAATGGTTGCCTTTTGAGAAAACGATGGAGGGATGACAGAATACTTTTTATTTTTCTTAAAATATAATGTTTTTTTTTAAGGAACATATTTAAAATAAAGCATAATAAAAGTTATGTTGGAAAAGAAAGGAGAGTATTATGAGGGTAGCAGTGCTTATTTAAATCACTCTACATATAGTCTCAGGTCTATAGTTCCTTGTAACATACACTCTTATTTTTTCATAGCAACCATCTCCTTCTCTCACTGTTTCCAGAATTATAAAATGTATTTTCACACACTTGTGAACCTTTTTCACTCAGAGTATTAGGGTGGGGGTAGCTGATTCCATTATTGCATATGTATTTCATAGGGATAGAATAGATGTAGAAAATACTTTAAACTAAGGATATCTTCTGGATATTCTTTATTTAAAAAAGGTAGTATGAATCCAAAATCTTTTATAATGTGAGTCAGGATGTAATAATGAATAGTAAGGGAAAAATCAGGAGAATAATGTATTGAAGATTTTGAGGTATATCCTAGTATGATTTTTTTGAGTTGAGAGTAGGAGTTGCTCACTATCACAATAGTAAAACGTGAGTGTAATCACAGAGGTGTGAAGTGTGTTCTGGACCACCTGAAAGGCCCCATCTTTTTTGTGAGGAGATGGATATGATCCTTGATCTCAATATGCCACATCTACTATAAACTTCTGAACCCTCCACCATCATTCAGGATGCATCTCTAATGGTTGAAGAAGTGGTGGAGGATGACATGGGACAGAGTGCCTGAGGATCCTTGCGTGGAACAAGTTATGGGAAGAAAAATCTTACAGGTATTCTTCTTATATATTTTACTTGGTTGCTGTGTTTTTATTGAATAAAAAATTCTTTTTCTGGAAGGAGTGGGGAGTGGTTAGTGGGGGGTGGGAGATGGGTGGGTTGGAGTGGAAGCAGTCTTCTTTTTTGTAAGGGTGGTGATTAGAATTAGGTAGAAGAATTAGGTAAGAATATCAGCACCTTTCTATCTCTTCTCCTCTTGCACAACTTTTACTGTCATCTTCACAACAAAGGAAATTGTATTAGAGTTCTTGAATCACAGACATCTATGGTAATAAGATTCATCAGGAACATTTAAGTACACAGCATGCTGACATGATAGTATTAGCTAGCAGCACTTTTTAGAAACTAATGGAAAGTGTTTAGGTCTCTGAAATGTATTGAGTTTTAAATATTTTGAATATATGCTTAAAGTTTTTATTTGTAAGTAATTTGTCAATGATCTTTTCTTTGGTCATGTTAATTAGATTATCGAACCATTTGACACTGATTTATTTCTCAGGCATAAAAATGTTTAACATTGCTGTGGACTTCAGTAGTTAATTAAGTGGAGCTCCTTAAGTCTTAAATCCTTGATTTTTCTCTAGAATACCAAAGTTTTACGTGCCAAGAGCTCAGTGATTAGCTTCCAAGATAGCTCTAGTTCCAGTGCAGCTTAAAAATATTGCAAAAAGATCTTTATATGTCAGGGAATTTCATAGAGATTTTCTAGATGTTATTGAAGTTTTAGAAATGGTATCTTTAGTTATAGTCTTGATAGTTTATAATTCTGTTGTGCTTTTAAAATGATAAGAAGTGTGCATGAGTATGTGGAGGGAAGTTATTTTTGAAAACAGAGTTGGAACATATACCTATAACAAGTAAGTAGATAGGAGCAAAGTTATGTCAATAAAATTGGCCAAGATAAAGTAAGTGAAATGAGAGCATATTGTTACTTTTTCTTTTTTGTTTCAATGAAAATAAGAAATGTTGCTCTTAAGAATTTTGTATTATTTTCTCTTTTATTTTTTCTAGCTGGGGCACTAGGAAAAGAGCTCTTTTTTGCCATCTTGTCTGCCAGTCTATTTGAATCAAGAAAGACTCATTGAGGACTCCTTTGAAAAGAATGTTTTGAAGAAGGAAAAAGAAATACTGTTGAGAGAAGGCAAACAAACCTAAAGGGTGATAGAAGCATACATATATTTTTGTTGTGTAATGACAACAGAACTTCATAGAGTGAACATGGAGAGCTGACAAGGGAGAAAGTTCAGAAATAATGAATTTTGTGGGTCTTGATGAAAAATGCTGGCCATCTATTATTTTGGAAAGACAGTTGATGCTTTAGTCCGAGGGCTTTTTGTCTCTGCTGTGTACAGTTCTCATAAACTCTTCTCACATTCAGAACCACCTCTTTGTTCTCTGTGAATGATGGCACTTTCGCTTCTGTTAGCAGTGCTTCCAAGGATGAATGAAAATACATAGTGTCTGCCAAAACCTAAAAAGTATAGTTCATTTATTTATCATTAGTGCTTTGTAGGATATACCCTGCTTGTATTTTAAAATTCTGTAGTGCTTAAAACCAACCATTGTAGAGTATTTTTGATCAATAAATATTAGATTTCTCAAGATGAAGTATGATGATTCCTAATCATACGGTGGCCAGTATTCTCCAGTTTGATGTCCATAGACTGCTTGATGAAACAAACTTTCTTTTTATACTTAATAATTATGTTACTTATGGTGTGTTATCATGATTTTGTTTTCCTTGAGGTTTTAACAGACCTTATTTAACTGTATATGTCAAAATAAAAATTTTTAAATAGTAAGTATGTTGTAATATGGATACTGATTTTATCTAATTTTATACTAAATATTGAGCTTTGTTTTGTTGTAAACTCTGATCCTAAATGACAGCTTTATTCAGACTTTGAAAATTAAGTGTTTATATGTGATATATAGGAAGCATCCTATGGATCTGGCTGTGTTTTTAAAATTAAAATTTGTTTTTAGTTCTTTTTAAAAATTATGTAATCATACTCTATTAGGCAGCTTTTCTTTGGAAGAGGAGGAATTTGTTTTTGAACTTATAATTGGTTGTTTCAGTTCTCCAGGCCAGTGATCTGAGTTATGAACTTTGTTGTTTCTAATCCTTCAGTCCTTCCTTATTTTAAGGACTTTGAGAACAGCTTATGAAATATTTTGGACATAAATATCTGAATTGTCAAGAATGTGTTCTCTTCAGCTTTTCTCTAGAGGATTTCTTGATTAAAAGTCCCTCTCATACACTGGGTTCTCTTAAGAGTGCCTTCTTATTAATTCAGCATGAATGTGTGCATTTATAAGGGTAGTTCTTTGTTTCAATCTTACATAGTAAATTGTACATGTACATCTGCATTGCTTTTAGTGGCAAAAAACTAGGGATAACTTTAATGCACATCAAGAGGGAGAATGGTTACAGTGGAACATTGTAGAGCTCTTAAAAAATAAGTTCTCTCTCTTGTTTTAAGGAATGTCTGTGATATTTTAATTGAGGAAAACTAATTATAGTTTCAGTATTTTTTAAAAAAACTTAAATAAAACATGCTGTATATATTTGAAGTAAAGAAAGGTATAATTCTACTGATATATGGGATGGAGGATAAAGAAGGAATAGAAAGGATCTCTTCCTTTTCATATTTTTGTATTATCACATTGATTTTAGTGAAAGTGTTACTTTTATAATTTCTAAGGAAGAGTTTAAGAATTATGGGAAAAGTACTTAAATGTAGTTTTATTGTATTTTATAACTTGATAGAATAATTAGAAATAATGCCTACAGCAGTAAGTGATATACAGTTTGTTATAACTGTGAAATGAATTAAAGAGGATTCAGTATTGATTATGATACTTGGGAACACCAAGATAGAAGCCATGTTTATCTATAGGAGATAACAAAAGTGAGTGTTAGTATGAATATTAAATGTGGTCAAAATTCTTATCATAGGGACTGGTTTCAGTTGAACCTTTCTCTTCAGCCTCATCATTTGAGACACTTTAATTGAATTTACTTATATCCCTTCTCTCTACCCCTCCTTAGAATGAAGCAGGCAAGAGAGGAGTATCCAAAACTGTAAAGAGGAAAAAAGATGAATGTTACTTGAATACTGTGCTGTGGAATACATTGACTGAGAAGTAGGCATTGTGAACCTTGCTCAGATCGACACTTTTCTGGGCCTGTGATTACCCAGGTGTAAGATAAGGAGTTTGGACTTATACATACTAAGGCCTCTCCTGGAAATAGGATTACATAATAAAGAATCCCTGCATAATAGAGAATTAATTTAAAATTTAGTATTTCATTTACCAACAAAAATGAATAGTTTTATCTTTTTGGAGGTGGCAGAGTTAATATAGTGATACATGTGGATGTGAAGTTGGACATTACTTTGGTCAGTTAGAATTTTAGAATATTTTTCTTTGAGACCTATAAAACAATTTCAGATACAAGAAAGTGACAGTTAACAGATATGTAAATGTAAATGTCATGAAGTAGTTAGCGATTTTAATATTGAAAGAGACAAAAGCCTTACATTTATTTTGTATTGTGCCCATGGAATTGTGTGTTTATTTTTATTTTTTTTATTTTTATTTTTTATTTTTTAAAATTAACCAGTTTACTGGAGAAAAAAACCTATATCTATATGGTAAAGATGAATTTTTACTACTAAACTTCCCATTAGGTTGAGTCACTGAACCCAGTTTTCACAGGCACAAGTTATGTTTCTTTTCATTTTTTTATCTACCAACTCCCTTGACCTCAGCTTGAATAATTACGTATTTCTTCCATTATTTTACTACTTGGTTGTCAACTTAAATAAGTTACTATATTTTTCTCATTTCAACTAGGTTATCAAAAGGTTGTGTAATTTCTAAATTTCAAACAGTTTCATATTATAATCAAGTCCATAGCATGTTTGTATATAGCATGAATATAAATTGATTTATGAGTTGTAGTTCTGTATTTGCCATCTATATATTTCAAAAGACTTATCTATTATTTGGCTTTCATTATAACACAATATTAATATAAAGATTGGAAGAGACAGTAAATAAAACACTTTGAAAACTGTCAGTTATACAAGCATAAATTATTATTTTATTCACTGGTCAGAAAAGATTAGAGAGTCTATAACTACATTTTGTAAGGCTGGAAACACTTTGCAAATCTTTTGTCAATGCTAGGTGCAATGGAATTGCCAGTTTTATGAATAGCGAGATTTCTGTTTAACTGAGAAAATTGAGATGATTTTACTAGATGATTGACTGAATCTACCAGTATTATACAATGAGATGTGGAAATATATAAGACCTATAAAAATTTAGGAAAAAATCTGGCAAATTTCAGATTCAATAAGTAGACTTTCACAAATAGTTATCTTCTTTTATAAGTGGCTCTGAAAATACTCAAAATTATTTCATGATTGAGACCTCAGTGTATGACCATATGGTATCAAGTTTATTATACTTTTGTTTCTAACTCAACTTGGCTAAAACTGAACTGCTTATCTTCTTTTGAGCCTATTCACTTTTTACTCTTATTTTGGAGAATGATGCTTCCATCTGTCCAGTTATTTCAAGTTATCATTTACTGCTCCCCAGTAATAAATACCTACTTCTAGCAGGTCCTAAATTATTAAAGTTTCTTTTTAAACATGTCTTTTTTTTTTTTTTTTTGGTGCCTCTATCATCTTTGCCTCTAACCTGAGATCAGGCTCTAACCACTTTTTATTTGGATTATAATGATAGCCCATAACTCATCTGCCTACTTTAAAGTCTTGCTGCGTATTATCCAGACCATTCTCAAAACAATTTTTCTAAAGGTAAATCTGACCAAATCACTCCTTTGGTCTACTACCCTTGAAAGAGTCCTTTGATTAGGGGCTAAGCTCATACAAAATGCCTCTATGATCCTGCAAGATCTTTGGAAGCACATAATCTTGGTTTACATTCCTCCTCCACCTTTATCACTGTATGACCGCTAGGAAATTTAAACTTCTTTAGATTCCTCAGCTTGTAAAAGGAAGAAGATGATCATATCCCTCTATTTCAGGATCACTGTGAGGATTTTATACATGTGAAAGTGCTTACACTTTGCCTGGCCCATAGGGTAAGCTGCTGTGTTATAATTACTTCTCCAGCCTCACTGCTCTCCCTTGTCCTTACTCTGTGTATGGGATTATCCAAAACACTTATTGGACTTTATTATAATTGGCTATTTACTTTTCCGTCTCCCTCACTACACTGAAAACTTATCTAGAGTAGATGAACTGCCCTAGTTTTCATTATGTTCCCTGTGCTATGTATTAAACCTGATATTTTGTAGGTCTTCATGCAAAGAATTAATCCCTGTAGGTTTTGAGAGACTAGAATGTGTATAAAGTATATGTAAAAATTATTCTGTACCTTGGGTTTCTAAAGAACTTTTTTAACCTGGTATTTTGTATATCCCCGTTAAATATTGGCAGGAAGAATCCTGGTAGGTTCTGAGAGATTAGAAAGTATAAGATATATATTGAAAAATTATACTCTATCTTATGTTCCTAAATAACTTTTTTAAGCACTGTTTTTATTTCATCTAGCATGGTGCTTGGCAATTAGCAAGTGCTTAATAAGAGCTGAAGTAATTGATTAATTTGAAATAAAAGTTAGAATCTAAAAATTGAAGCAGTGGATATGGGATATAGATGTTATGGTGAGGTTATCAGTTTTCGAGTTCCATTTCCACTCTAGTTAAGAAGAATCTCCTGACCTTGGCAATCTCTTCTTACATGAAGCATTTATGTGAGTTGTTTGTTTTTCCTCAATAAACTTCCATTTCAATTCCCTTTCATTAGCCAGTGCAGGTGGTTTATGGGTACTCCCTAGTGAAATGACTTGGTTTTATGAACTGTTGATGAACTGAGGAGATCCAAAAAAGAAAAGGTGAATCACTGAAAAGAAATACTCTTCTCTTCCCTTCTGTGTATTAAAGACATACATTTTTACTTAATAGTTAAAATTGCAATTAGCTGATTACCAAATTGCCAATTAGATGTCACACTTAATCATTGATCCTATGTCTAGGCGGCTGGGTATTAGATGACATTTAGATTGAATTAATCTCTGGAATTTGATCATTGAAAAACTTGAGAAGTCATTTGTTAACCACTGATTGTAGATGTTTTTCCTGTTAGAATTGGTATTGATTTTTAGAATCCTGATTTATTCAACATTCACTTTGTTCCTCATTTAATAACATAAGCAAGTGGAGTTGGTATGTGAATTACATATCTCCATATGGCTGTTAAAAAATAAGCAGACACAATTTCATAACTCTTAGAGTAAATTCTTTCACTCTTCCATTCAGGCACATTTTACCTTAAAATCAGAATAAGGAATTTAGTGAAACTGTTATCTACAAATTCATTTTTCAAGAACAGTCCATTAAACACTTAAACACTCCCCCCCTTTCAATTATTTTGCAAGTAAAGAATTTATAAACCTGACTTTTTTTTCTCTGAGAGAATGAATCACTAATAGCACTCCTACTAGTTTCTCACCTTACAGATAACTGTGGTTTCTAAATTACTACCTTATCATTGTGCAGATCCACTTTGTGAAAGTTAAATTGCTCAGGTGGTAAAGATTCTAAACACCCCCTTCCACTCTCACCCTCGCAATTGCATACATAATCAGGCATTCACAATTATTATTCAAGGTAGCAATTTACTCTTACCTTGAAACTTGTACAAATAATCTTGTCAAACAATTCCTTTGATGAATTTTCATATTTCCAGAAATAGCTCAGAGTGACTTTTCAATTTAGTAGTGCTTTCTAGTTAAATTATTAATCTTTTTTCAAATAAAATTGCCAGTTACCACTAGATTGTTTCTTGAAATAGGACCTCTAAGTTTAGCTTTCATTTGTTTACATCTGTTTATTTTTATTATAACAGTAAAGGAAAAAAATGTGTGTTTATTGCCTCCATGCAGAAACTGACTTTGTTCAGAATAGAAAACACTAAACTTCTCTATCAGGACTGTTGACTGTCATTTACAGTTTAATTCAACTGATAGTTTTTCGGTCCTTCTAGCTCTGCTTCTGGTACTTGGAATACAAAGTTAAATGAGATAATAATTCTGACATCTAGGATTTTTTTAAAATTACAAAATGAAATGTAGTCCTTGAGACTATATGGACAAAGGAGAAGGGTATGGGATGGTTGGGAGAACTTTATAGAAGAGATGATAACATAGCTAAGACCTAAAAGAAGAGAATCAGCCTCTGAGTGGGTGGATGAACACTGAAGTAGGAAAAAAAAAAAAGATGCCAAGAGAAAAAGATGCAAGATGTAAACACCTATGGAGTTCTAGAGTCCTATTAATCATTTCTAAGGGTTGCAAGCTCTCTATGGGTGAGTGGCAGGTGAGGCAGTAGTCAGAGACCACCTAAAGACCAGTGCTTGCTTTTTTTTTTTTTTTTTAAGATTTTATTTATTTATTCATGAGAGACACAGACAGGCAGAGATATAGGTAGAGGGAGAAGTAGGTCGCCTGTGAGGAGCTTGATGTGGGACTCAATCCCAGGACCCCGGGATCACACCCTGAGTTGAAGGCAAATGCTCAATCACTGAGCCACCGGAGTGGTGTCCCATGACCAGTGCTTTTTTTATGGTAGGCAAAGTAGTATGCAAATGGTTACCTATTAAAATGCAGATTATGCAAACTGGTGATTACCAAAGGGGAGGTAATGGGGATGAGTGAAATAGATAAAGGTGATAGTACACTTACCATGATGAGCACTGGTAATGTATAGAATTGTTGAATCACTATACTGTACACTTGAAACTAATATACTATGTTAATTTTATAGGAATTAAAAACATTCTGATTCAATAAGTCAGAGATAAGACCCTATGTTTAGTAGGTGAGGCAATGCTCCCAAGTGATATTGGTGTTATGGGTCCCCTCACCACATTTTGAACAGCAAGTTTATAGACTATTTAAGAGTTTTGCCGTGATTCTGTGGGGCTTTGAAGAAGTGATACCAGATTTTCATTTTAAGAAAATCTTGCTTACAGGAGGCTGCAGAGTGAAGCAGGAGTCTGACATAAGTCTTGGCCACACAGGGCCCCCTTAACCTGTGTGGATAATGAGGGGAGGGGTACTTGAAGTGGATAGTTTTATAATTGGCTTATTACTTATAGGTAATCTAATATCAGTGTGAGGGGTGAATTGGAGAGGGGTAAAATGTGTGGGATTTGAATTTCAGTCTAAGGTAGTGGTCTAAGTGAATAAGACCAAAACTCCTTAAGGGGTAAGGTAGGTAAGGTGAATGTGGAAGTGGAAGTGGTGTAAGGCTTCGAGAGGGACACCTTCTGTGGTGTGAGGAAATACAACATGTATTCCCCTCTTTCCCACAAAGAATCCACACTGAAAATTTCAAATACCATTGTGTTACCAACTAAGATTTGTAATTTCTGGTTGAAACCCAGGCAGTTAGCAATGGTGACAGAAATAAAATTATTTGGAAAGTAGGATTTATTTCTTGAGTGATTGTATGGTTGTATTACCTGCTAAAGGGCAAGGGGCTTAGATGAGGAATCATACAGTTTTGGTGAAAAGTGAGGAGTTAGGTGTGGACATGTTGGATTCAAGATGCTTGTAGTATAAGTAGAGATGGCTATTCTACAGTTGTCAGAACTGAGCTGGAGAATGAAATTTGGAAATGCCTCTAGCAGAGTGAAGATTCTCTAGGGAAAAAAAATTATGATGAAAGAAGAAAGGAGGCCTGAAACCCAGTTCCTAAGGGGTTCTAAACCTTTATCAATGGCCAGTGAGAGGACCAATAGTCCTGTTGATGGTAAAAGAGAGTGGTGGTTCGGATATGTTAAAGACAAGGGATCAGTGTTCCAGTAAGGAAGATTGTTCAATTTGTGTCAGTTGCTACAGGTAGGTGCAGAAACAAAGAATGCAAAGTTTTTCAGATTTGGTACAGAGCAGCCACTGGCAAATGTGTTTAGAGCAATTTCAGGGGCATACCCTAGAAAACTGTGTTATGGAGTGGCTAGAAGAGATAATGATTTTCTTTCAGAAGAATTCTTTGTCTTCTTTTGCCATTTGTTAAAGGTCCTTTCTCAAAGCTTGGTTTTCTAACTGAATGATCTATTTCCAGGCTGCATATCTGAAAATAGTTCTATATTGGATAAATTGATTTTATTAATATAAATATACTAGCAAAAGTCATAAGAATATAAAGGAAGTTGTGATTATTTTTAAACTGAAAAGTTGCTATAACAAAGCTAATTTAGAAATAAGTTTTCATATTTTTAGTCTTATTCATTTATCTTCACTGATTATTATTGTAATCTTTGTGTTGTGGACTCCAAGGAATTATTTTCTACATGTCTCATGTTCAAAAAGAAAAATATACATTTCATTTCTTGTCTTATATATGCTTTAAACATAATAAAATTTATGCAACCATAGGAAAACTTTATTTTTAGTACTTAAAAATGAACTTAAACATTGAATTGCTTTATAGTTTTACCCTAGTCCGTTTTTCCTGTTGTTATTCATAGTCTTTGCAATGACTCCCTCTAGTGATAGCTTCCCAAAATGCACTAATTGTTGAAAAGACTATCCCCCTTTTCCTTTTCCCCTTTAAAAATATTTTTTGGATTCTACTGGTCTTTTTTGTCTCAGCATGTATTGTTTTGTGTTCTCTTTTATTGTTTTTCAGTTGAGAGAGAGAGAGTGTGTGTGTGTGCATGTGCGCATGTGTGTGTATTGTTATAGCCCGTTAGACTTCTTACTTTCCTTTAATGGCATTAGGGGAAAATCAAAGAGCTTTGGAGCCAGAAAATTTGGGTGTGACTCCGTATATTTCTTTTTATCAGCTTGTGCATAGGGCAAGTTGTCTATCCAGAGTTCTTCAGAGGAATTATGACGCCTTGTACAGAAAAGAGTAGGTGTTCACCATGTGTTAGTTCTCTTTTCTACCTTCTTCTTCTTGTTCTCATTGGTTAGGTTAGGGATCAGTTCTCTTTTCTTCCCCTTTGACTTCTGTTGTTATAAAGCATATCAGTATTGTCATTGCCTATTTACTTGTCTGTACTTTACTTGTTCTATAATTTCTAGAGGCCCGGGATTGCATTTGTCTTTGCATGTTTTTATCTCTAGTACTTTGCACAGTCTAGTACATATAGTATCCTCATTAGATGAATATTTGTTGAATGATGAAATGAATTAATAATTGAATAAATGGATACCTCTTTTTAATAGGAGTACTGGAGTGTGTTACAGAAGTTTCTCTAATATTATGCAGATTGTAGATGAATATAATGATATAATTAGATTTTACCCACAGCTGATCATAGAGGTATTTTTTTTATTTTCATTTTATTGTATAGCTATTGGTCTTCTCAGGTTTTTGATCATATAATTTGTTTTCCCTAAAAAATTGTCAATTTCAGCTAGTTAAAAAATGTGTTAGCAAACGATTGTACATAGAATTTCATTATAGCATTTCATCTTTTGTATATCTGAGTAAAATCTTTACCATTACCAATTTTATGTCTTTTTTATCTTTTAAAATATTTAATTAGATTGGAGGTATGTGTATTTTATTAGTATTTTTGAAGCACTGGGATTATTTTGAATTCTTGTTTTTCTGATCTCTAATTGAAAAAAATACATAATTTTACTTATATTGCCTCTTCTAGGTTTTCCTTTTTAATGATCTAATGTCCCCATTTATTTTTATTACTTTTTTTGTGAAAGCTTTTATTGCTCTAAAATTGCTTCTAATTATAGCTTTAACCAAGTCCCATGAGGTTTGATATGTACAGTTTTTGTTATTTTCTAAATTTCCTCCTTGACCTGAGTTATTTAGGAGGGTATTTTTAAAATTATGAAATGCATGTCTGCAAGTGTAAAATACAGTTGTTAATTTCTAGGTTTTTATAATGTAGGCAGTAAGGCATATGCAATTTCTATGTTTTGAGTTTTTTTTTGTTTGTTTGCGATACGTATAAGATCAGTATTTAAAATGTTCCCAGACACTAAGAAAGAAGGTAAGTCCTCTGTAGGAATACATAGTTCTATATATTATTTATTGGCTTTATTACATGTATTCAGATCCCTTCTGTATTTTGACTGTCATATGCTTATGAGAATTAAAGTTTTGCATTACTGTTGTGTGTCTGTCATTTTTTACATTATTTCTAACATGTCTTAGTGCCATGTTATTTGGTGCTTAAGAGTTTGTAATTTATATCTTCATAGTGGGTTTTACTTTTCATCAGTTAAAAATAATCTTTTAGATGTTGCTAGTCATTTGGATACTCAAATGGAAAAAGAAATGAAATTGATTTCTGCTTCCTACGATGCACATTTGATTGAAGACCTAAATGTGAAAAGTAAAATAATAAAGCCTCTAAGAGAATATCTTTATATCTTTTTTTAAAAAAAGATTTTATTTATTCATTCATGAAAGACAGAGAGAGAGGCAGAGACATAGGCAGAAGAAGCTCTTCTTCATCATCATCAGGGAGCCTGATGTGGAACTCGATCCTGGGACTCTGGGATCACGCCCTGAGCCAAAGGCACTCAACCTCTGGGCCACCCAGTTGTCCCAATATCTTCATATCTTAAGGCAGGAAAATATTTCTTAAAGAGAACACAGAACTTAGTAACATAAAGGAAAGAATTGATAATCCTGACCATTGGCAAGAATTTCTTGTCATCAAAACATACCAATCAAAGAGAAAAAGTAAACCAAAGAATAGAAGATACTTATAGTCCATGTATATAGTAAAGGGATTTTATCCATACTATGTAAGAATGCCTATAAATCAGTATGAAAAAAACAGTCCAGCAGAAAAATGGAGAAGATAATTGAACAGACAGTTCATAAAGGAGGATACTCAATAGCTAATAAATATGTGAAAAATTGCTCAATTTATTTTTCTTCATGGAAGTACTATTTAAAACTATAATGAGATACTATTAGAACACTCACTACAATGCCTAAAGTTAAAAAGATTGAGAATACCAAGTGTGAGCAGAATGTGGATAGCATTCACTGCTACTAGCAGTTTAATTTGGGAAAATCACTTGAAAATTCTGGCAGGATCTACTTAAGCTCTGTGTATACAGATATTAGGTACACGAATACCTGTATATGTCAGTAATTTTGATAGGAATTCATGCAGATATCCACTAAAAGTACAATCATGTTCAAAGCAGCATTATTACTCTTAGGCAAAAACCTGGAAACAAAAATGTCATCATCAGTAAAATGGTCAATATATTGTGGTATATTTAATCCAATATACAGCAATGAGTAGAGCAGTGAAAATGCACAAATTAGAGCTTCATGCAAAAACAACAAAATTATGCAAATAATATTGTTCACTGAAAGAAATCAGCTGTAAAAGAATGTGTGTAATTCCGTGCATATAAAATTCAAAAGCAGGCAAACTAGTGTAAGGTTTCGGTCTATAAAGATAGTGGTTACTTTTGTGAATGAGGGAAGGGATAGTGATTGGGAAATGGCACTGGGGGACTTTTAGATGTTAGTAATGTTCTGTTTCTTGACATGGGTAGTGGTTAGATGGGCATAGTGACTTTGGAATAACTCAGGGAATTGTGTGACTTATATTTGTGAACTTTTTTGCATGTTTATTATGCTTTGATTTAAAAAAGTTCAAATTATATGAAACAAAAAATATTGCATTAATGCTGGGATACTTTTTTTTTTTTTTTGAAAGAGAGAAAGCACACATGTGCATAAGAGCAAGGTGGGGGCGCAGAGGGAAAGAGAGAGAATCTTAAGCAGGCTCCACGCCTACTGTGAGCCCTATGTAAGGCTGATCTCAGGACCCTGAGATCATGACCTGAGCAGAAATTGAGAATCTGAGGCTTACCTGACTCAGCCACCCAGGCACTCCACTGTCGGGATACTATTAATGTTAAAATAATAGCAGAAAACAATACAACATAATCATTTTTACTACCTATTGAAGATTTCAGTAAATATTATCATTTGCCAGTTATTTGCTTGTATGTTCTCACATCCAATCCCAATGCCTCTGGTTCAGTATTGTAGGGTTACATTAAAAACAAAACTTTTTTTTTTCTTGCATTCCATTCTGGCTTTGTTTTTGTTTTCATTTGACATTATATTTTTGCCTTCCCTTTTCCTTTATAGAATTTTCACTCATTTTGAGAGTCTTTCATTTTAACAAAGGAATTTTTATTCATAATTATGAATGTGTTTTTTATTTTATTAATGCTTTATTGCTATTGTTATGCCAAATTTTTATGTGTAAGAGATTAACCTTTATTTGTAATTCTGAAATTATTTTGAAATTTTGAGTTTTTGAACCTCTATTTTTCTAATTATCAGTATCAAGAATAAACAAATTATTTTAATTCCCCCAATTTAAGATGAAACAATTTTACTTCTCCCATCCTTCTTCCTTTCACTCTTGTTTTTTATTGATGAGTTTGTGATTCACATTAAATTTTATTTTCAAATTAATTTTTGCATTTTGTTTAATCTCAAGAGTTAATCATGAGACTTATACTCTGTTTTATAATCGTATTTACAATTTTTTCAGTCAAGTTTATTGAACATCTAAGCACCAGACACTGTTCTAGAGTTTTGTCTTTTGAAGAAATTTTGTTCAACCTTATTCATTGTACCTTCTGTTGGGCATTGTACTAGGTATTGAAGACATAGTCATGAATGAAGTTTCTGCTTTCAAAGTAGTTACATTTTACCTAGAACACAAAAACAGATGAACAGGCAAGTTCAGATTATAGTAAATGCAGTGAAGAAGATAAAATTGATTAGATGCTGAATAGGAGAGTGTGCCATTTTAGGTAGATAGTAAGGAAAGTTTTTCTGAGGAAGTGATATTTGAGTTAATAAGTTGGTCATTGAAAAATTTGACCATACAAATCTAGGGAAAGAACGTCTAGGGTGGGGTTTCAGTTGGATAGGAGCAAAGTTATTGGGAGGACAAAGATGACTGGTGTTGAATGGTGTAGAACTACATGCTATGGTAAGGAGCATAGCCTTTATTTAAGTACAGTGGGGAATTGTAGGTTCAATTGCTGTAACAAAAGCCCCCAAGTGTAGGTCTTCAAACAAAATGGGAGTTTATTTCTCATGTAACAACTTAGTTCAGAGTTGATAGCTGAGTTTATTTCTAAGATTGTCCAAGGATCTTGGTTCCTTCTGTCTTGGTCTGTTACCATCTGATAAGGTGTTACCTCAGGTGTTCAAGGCAACTTAGCATGTTTGTGTCAATCAATGTCTCTTAGCTTTGGAAAGAGGGAATGAAGGACTAGAACCTTCCTTTTTTTTAATTTTTAAAAATTTAAACAATTTTTCTTTTTTTAAAAGATTTTATTTATTCGTGAAAGATACACAGAGAGAGAGAGATACAGAGAGAGACAGGCAGAGACATAGGTAGAGGGAGAAGCAGGGTCCCTGCGGGGAACCTGATGTGAGACTTGATCCCAGGACTCCATGTTTACAACCTGAGCCAAAGACAGAGATGCTCAACCACTGAGCCACCCAGGCGTCCCTAGTAACTTCCTTTTTAAGTGTAACTTCCACTTACATTCCTAGTAGTCATGTAGTTGCATGGCCATTCTTAGTAGCATGGGAGATTTTTAAGTATAGCTCCCAGCTGGTTGGCCTTGTACCCCATTAAAACTTGTATATATGGGTTATTACTAAAAAAGAATTGGATAGTAGATATTGGTAGATAGTAATGTTTGTCACAAAGCCATTGTGTTTTCAACAGGAGAGTGAACTTTCATTTTATTTTATTTTTAAGATTTTATTTATTTGAGAGAGTGCATGAGCAGGAAGGAGAGGGAGAGAGAATCTGAAGCAGACTCTGCACTAAGCCTAGAGCCTGTTGTGGGGCTTGATCTCATGATTGAGATCATGACCTGAGCTGAAACCATGAGTCAGTCAGATGCTTAACCAACTGTGCCACCCAGGCGCCCCTGAACTTTCATTTTAAAAAGATTACTCTGGTTGCTGAGAATGTATTGTGGGAGGTGAAGAGGATAAAAAAAATGGGGACCAGCTAGTCCAGGTTAGTGGTGTATGGTAGAAGCAGTGGAAATGAGAAGTAGATAGAATTAAGATGTATTTTAGAAGTAGAATAATTTCTTGATAAAGGCTAGATCTTAGGGGCTATGTGGGTTGGGGATATTCTGTTGGGGAGCCTTTATCCTTTCTGGTATTTGAAATGAAACTGAATGAAATTCCCCAGATTGAATGCATGTATAGAGAAAAGAGAAGGAGCTGAGGACTGAGATTTTAAAATTTAGAGGTGGCAGCTAGAGCCTGCAAAAGGGGCTGAAAGGAGTAGGTAGTGAGGTAGGAAGAAAACTGGGACAACAGAAGGTCATGGGAGCCTTTTGGTTTTGGACAGCCAAATGGTCATGGGAAGAACATATTTAGAGTAGTTATTTTTATTGAATACTTCTAAAAAATTGAGGTGGGAACAGAAAGGTAGGCATTGGATTTGACAATATGTAGGTCATAGGGGAGCTTGAGGAGTCTCATTTCAGCGAATTAATAGGGTCAGAAGCCAGATTGTATAGAAGGCTGAAGAGTGACTAAGTTGAAGTATAAATTGATACAACCACTTTTGAGCTCTTTGGCACTAAATCCAAGAATACTCATTGAATCTCTCCTTCCACTTCCAGGTATAAATTATCATGATAATCTTGCACATGTGTACATGATGACATGCTCAGGAATGTTATTTAGCAGTATTGTTTATATAAACAAAAAATTAGAAACAACCCAAATGTTCATCAGGAAGATAATGAGTAAATTGTGGCATATACATAAAATGGAATACTATTACATCAAAAATTGGTGGACTGTAGACACATGCATCAACATTGTGAAACCTAAAACATAATATTAATCAAAACAAGCAAGTTACACAAGAATGCATACTATTTGATTCTATTTACATAAATTTCAAAAATAGTAAAAATTAAATGTGTCATAGATATCTGGGTACATGAATATTGTTAAAATTCCAAAGGAAGTTTTAGAAGAAAGGCACAAAGGGAGCTTCAAATATGTTGATAATGTTTTAATTCTTAAGTTGGTTGGTGTGTATTTCAATGTTCATTTTTAAAACACTTTAAAAAGATATATTATCTCTTATATGCTTTATCTTTAATTTTCATTTACAAATTTCTTTAAAAAAACCCTGGAAGAGTGAATGTGAAGAAAGGATATGGAGAAAGTGAGTAAGGACAATGCTTTGATAAGTTTGGTGTGATGCAGAGCTGAGAAAGAGTGAGTTGAATGATGGAGGCTAGGTGACAGTTATTAGAAAATTGAGATGTTGGAGGTTATGGTTTTGGAAGTGGTATACATAGTGAGAAGGGCTGAGGAAAGTGAGGTAGAGGAAAAGATTGTTAGAGGTGAGAAGGTCAAGGCATCAAAAGGCCAAGTCAGTTGTTAACTGGGAATGTTGAAACAGGAGTGGACTGGAAGGGGGTGCTGATGAGGAGGAAGGTGTGCAGTGACAGGAAGATGACTTCAATGAAAAAGAGAAAATAGTCCTTAAGTTGGAGGAGGAAGGAAGAGAAAGAAATGAATGGTTTTTGTATGGAGGTGAGGAGCATTTACTGTACCTCTTAGACTTGAGGGCCACGCAGTTAAACACATACACATAAAAAACCTCCATTTCAAATGAGTTGATATTCTTAGAGGACTGCTAAGTTTCAAATGAAGTCCAGAAAGACAAGGTCACATTTAGCAGCTAGGCTAAGGATGTAGTTGAGATTTCTGACCTCATACCAGGAGTTCCAGGAGGCATGTGCATTTTAGACCTGGATGGGAGACTGGGGGCAAGTGTAACCATCCATGTGCTTGGAGAATCTAAATATTTTTTTTTTTTAATTTTTTTTCTTTTTGAGAGAGAGAGTGCAAATGGGGAGGGGCAGAGAAAGAGAATGAGAGAGAGAGAGAGAGAGAACCTTAAGCAGGCTGTGTATCTGGTATAGAGCCTGACATGGAACTCCCATCTCATGACCCTGAGATCATGATCTGAGCTGAAATTAAGAGTAGAATGCTTTCTTGACTGAGCCACTCAGGTGCTCCTTTTTAAATGGTTTTAGTGCCTACTACCAGTAAGAGTACTTGTTGTGTAATTGTGACTCATTTATAGACTGGCTTTTATCATTTGGCAATCCTTATAAGTGAATAGAATATCACTAGATAGAGGGGAAATTGTATATTTTATATGCATCAATTACCTTAAGGCTCTGACATTGCTTATTTCAGCTCATCATTTCTGTATGTATGTATACCTTGGAAGTATGCATGTCATGTACTCTCATGTGGAAGAATGTTGCTAAATTTTTTTGTTTTTCCTTTGAAATGTACTTTGTGATATTTTTGCATATAGGTACACTACTGATTGCATCTGTTAGAAGATTCCACTGAAAGAAGTTGATGTAAAGTCTTCCTGCAGAAAAGTTCTTTCCATTTCAATTTATTAGTTGACTAATCATTTCGATTTATTGAGTTGACTCGGGTTTTAAAATTCTTTTAAAAAATTTCAGTAAATATATGAAAAGATTTAAAAGTAATCTATAATGTATTTGTCAGGATAACTTAAGAACTAAAAATGTTTTTCAAAGTGTGAATATATATTCTTTTCCTTCAGGGCTGATGCTTCTATTACAGGCTGGAGATTATGCAAATATGTATATTTTATATATCACTGCTGAAAGTCTGATCTTAATCATATAAAAATCATAAAAGGAGAAGGTTGAGAATATGCTGCCCAGAGTTTCAGAATGTTTATTTTCTCTAAATATTTTAGAATTGGAGATTTCATAATCTTACTTACATTCTGCAAATTTATAACCTCAAAACTAATGATCATGTGTATAGTTGTTATGGAATTTATCATGACCAGCATCTTAAATATAGCTAGGAGTTATATATACTTTCTGTTTGTGACAACATGGGGAAACTCAGGAACACACTGAATCAATGTTAATAGCTTTTACTTTCTATGAATGGTATGCATAGTTTACAAAAGTCTTCGGGCTTCCAATGTTATATTGAAATTATGTCAGTATATACTGCATCTTCTTTATCCATTCATCAATCAGTAGATACTTCAACTGTGTCTATTATTTGGCTACTGTAGATAATGCTGCTCTAAATATCAGGGTGCTTGTATCCCTTTGAATTAGTATTTTTGTTTTCTTTGGGTAAGTAGCTAGAAATGCAGTTGCTGGATCATAGGGTAGTTCTATTTTTAACTTTTTGAGGAACTTCCACACTGTTTTCCAGAGTGGCTACACCAGTTTGCATTCCTACAAACAGTGCAAGAGGGTTCCCCTTCTGCACATTCTTGCCAACACAACACCTGCTGTTTCTTGTATTGTTGGTTTTAGCCATTCTGACAGGTGTGAGATGGTATCTTATTGTAGTTTTGAGTTGTATTTCCCTCATGATGAGCATTTTTTTCGTGTATCTGTTGACCAACTGTGTAAGTCTTCTTTGGAAAAATGTCTATGCCTTCTGCCCATTTTTAATTTTTTTTTTGAGAAGCTAGCATTTGGATATATTAGTCCATGTTAAATATTAGCAAATAAAACTCTTATTATGTTTAAATAAATAGACCTTATTACTGACATTAGAGTTAGGCAGATGTCACAATGCAGCATATAATATAAAAATTTCCCTCTCACTTTATCCTTTGGCATACAATTTCCACACTTATTCACACCTACATCCGTATGGAACATTTATCACAAAATACAACCCGGTGTAGACAGACATATTATCATTGATGTCGACCACTTATATTAAGGACTGCTCTGTGTTATTCATTAGTGTGTATTTTGACATATGCATAATATTATGTATCCTGGGACCCTGGGATCATGACCTGAGCCAAGTGGAGATACTCAACCAAAAAAACCACTGTGGTGCCCACATTATTACTGCTTTTATATTCGGGCAAGATGACCCACAAGGTTACATTAATTTCAGGTGTACCACATCTGATTGACACTTATGTTTATTGAAACTTTTAGAATGTTGAGTTTTATAAGTTCTTTATATATTTTGCATACTAACCCTTTATCAGATATGTCATTTACAAACATCTTCTCCTCTTCCATAGGTTGCCTTTTAGTTTTGTTGGTTGTTTCCTTTGCTGCGCAAAGGATTTTTATCTCGAAGTAACCTCAATAGTTTATAGCTTTTGTTTCCCTTGCCTCAGAAGACATATTCTAGAAGGAAGTTGCTATAGCTGATGTCAAAGAGGTTACTGCCTGTGTTCTCCTCTAGGATTTTTATGGTTTCAGGCCTCACATTTTGGTCTTTATTCCATTTTGAATTTATTTTTGTGTTTGGTGTAAGGAAGTGGTCCAGTTTCGTTCTTTTTGCATGTTACTGTCCAGGTTTCCCAACACCATTTGTTGAAGAGACTGTCTTTTTGGATATTCCTTCCTGCCTTGTTGAATATTATCTGACGATATAGTTGTGGATTCATTTCTGTTTTTTTTTCTATTTTATTCCATTGATCTATATGTCCATTTTGTCCCAGCACCATATTGTTTTGATCACTCCACTTTGTAATATTACTCAGCAATGAAAAAGAATGAAATCTTGCCATTTGCAAGGACATGGATGGAGCTAGAGAATATTAATGGTAAGTGAAATAAGAGAAAGACAAATACCATGTGATGTCACTCGTATGTGAAATTTAAGAAACAAAATAAATGGGCAAAGGGAAAAAAATAGGGGGGGGGTGCAAATCAAGAAACAGACTCTTAACTATAGAGAACAAACTGATGGTTACCAGAGGAGAGGTGGTGGGGAATGGATTAAATAGGTGATGGGGATTAAGGAGTGCATTGCTGTGATGAGCCCTGGGTGTTGTATGCAAGTATTGAATAGCTATTGTATACCTGAAACTAATATTATGCTGTATGTTAACTAACTGGAATTTAAATAAAACTTTTAAAAAGTAAAATTATGTCATGATTTCGTGTATAAAATAATAATTTAAAGCAGTGGCCTTTCAACTTTAATGTATTTACGAATTACCCTGAAACATGCTAAAATGACGTTTTCAGCTTTACCCCTGGAGATTTTGCTAGTTCTGTGGAAAACACTTGGTGAGATTACCTTAAAGTTTAAAGAATAAAAAAGAGAAGCTTTGGAAGTTAGTGATTTGTGAAGCAGGAAATTAAAATATTATGTCCAAGTCATTACTATGCCTGTATAGAAATTTTCTTTAGTTTGACATAGTCTTTATTGTTATTCACTAATATATTTCAAGTGAGTAGCCTTGATTTTGAAAATATCCTTTGGTGTATTAGTTTCTTTTTATTTCATCCTTGCCTGGTGTGCTCTGTCCAGTCTTCCTTTTTTTACCTTTAGTAAATGTTTGAGTATCTATAATGTATCTATCATTGTGCTAGGAATCTGGAATGACTCAAATATGCAGAAGACATGAATCTAGCCTTGATGTTCTAATTTCAGAGACAGAGAATCATTTATAAAATAATTGGTAACTATATAATATACTAAATGACAAAGTCATTCAGGATACAGGAGAATTCACAAAATATCTGACATTTGTATTATCTCTTAAGAGATGAGTAGGGGTTTGTCAAAAGGATGAAAGAGAATGACATTCCAGAATTTACAAAGACATTAAAGAGGCTGGTTTGATAAGAGAGCAGGGTGGTGGGTGAGTTGTGGAAAATGAGGATAAGATAGATTAGTGCAAGGGAACTTTATCTTTTGATTCAGTTTATTTTAATGTTTAACTTAATAAACCAGTACGATTCCATTGAGTGTCAAGAGGAGAAAATGAATTTGAAATATTTTAAGAGTAGAATTGGTAGGATTTACAGTCTAGTTGAAAATGAGTTAGGAGAGTTAAAATCAAACTACAGTTAGAGGGCTTAGAGATGCTAATTGGAAGAGTTAATGAAGATGCAGAGTCTAATAAAATCTGACTTCTATAATTCTCAATGATGTTTGGATAAACGGGGAACTCTAATCCAGTGGCCAGGCTTTATTCTTTAAAAATTCTTTTTCTTTCAGCTTTATTGAGCTATAATTGACAAATATGATCATAAGATATTTAAAGTATATAATGTGATGATTTGATGTAGATATACGTTGTGAGAGGAATCCCTCCATCACCTTATCTTTTTTGAATTTATCTCAACCATGTTTGTTTGTGTGTTCCCCTTACCTCCATGAAAATAAAGCAGGAGGATCTTGTAGTCTGCTTTTAAAGCCTGTGCCAGACTCAGTAATTCTATTTTGAAACCTGGAAAAAAGATATAATCAGAGATATATTCAAAGATTTATGTGTAAAGATCTTCATATTACAATATTAACAATAAAAAATGGGAAATGACCTAAATGCTCTCAAAAAGGAATTGAGTAGGGCAGCCCGGGTGGCTCAGCGGTTTAGCGCCACCTTCAGCCCAGGGTGTGATCCTGGAGACCCGGGATCAAGTCCCACGTCGGCTCCCTGTGTGGAGCCTGCTTCTCCCTCTGCCTGTATCTCTGCCTCTGTCTCTGTATCTCTCATGAATAAATAAATAAAATATTTTTAAAAAAAGGAATTGATTAGATAAGTTATGGTGTACTTATTTGCTGGATGGGTAAGCTAGGAAAAGGCTGTTGTAACAAGACCTATCAATGATTCTATGGTTTAAAGATTTTATTTTATTTCTTACTTTACGAGGGAATGTTTCAGGTGTTGGAAGTTCATTCAACTCCATGTGGCCATTTGGAGACACAGATTCTTTCCATCTTATTTCTCTACCATGTTGTGGGGCAGTAATGCTCTAAGTTTGGCTGTAGGCATGTCAATATTCTGGCTTTATTGAAACTGTTCTTGTTAAGGTCATCAGGGATGACATAATATTACATCCAATGGGACGTTTTTAGTCCTTCTGTTCTCTGTGACCTTTGAAACTACTGACCACTTGTTTATGAAACTGTCTCCTCCATAAGGCTTCTGCTGGTTTTCTCCTATCTCTCTAAGTATGTGTTCTCTGTGTCTTTTTCTTGTTCTTTCCCTTAGTCTTACCTTATTAGAAAGGTTGGATTCTCCAGTGTTCTTTGGCCCACTTTCCTTTGCATGTGTACCCATGATGATCTCACCCAGGGCCCCTACCACGTGGTGATGCCTCCAAATCTGTATTTATAGCCTGAAAACCTTCCTTTTGAACACCAGGGCCTGTATACATATAACACCTGTATTTAAATATTCTGGCAGGAGGTTCAGATTTAAGATATCTAAGAAGAATTAATCATTCTTTGCAAACTGGCTCTCACAGCATTACCTCTCATAGCCACCTACATCGGAAACCAGGAGGCCCTGTCCTACCTCCTATGCATTGAGACCCTAACGCTTTGTTAAATATGCCTTTTGAGTAGTTTTTCTGGTGTTTGCCCTTTCCTGTCTTCATTGCCACAGTCTTATTTCAGGACAAGATTACTTTAAGAACTCCCTCAGGGATCTAAGTTTCCATTAGGGTTCCTTTCCAATTTTATTTCTTGATTAGATAGGTCAGTGATTTTCTTTTACTTGTATTTGGTGGGCAGCAGCTGTGTATTTAAATTGCATAACATCTGGTACAGTGCCAAGTGCAGTTCAGTGGTTAATAACTAAATTATACTAATGATAAATGAAGAGAGCTTATGAATAAAGATGAACCAAGCTTAGTAATTATATTAATTAAGTAATTATTACCATAATACTCAAAGAATCCTGGGAGAAAATTAAATACCATTTTGGAAAAAAGAACTAGAGCTAAAGAAAATGATTTGAGTATTTTAATGTTTAACTTAGTCTAAATCAAAGAACTCGAGTTTGTTGCAGATGTTAGAACCCTGCAGGGAAAGCTAGAACAAATAGTTCTCAAACTCATTTGGTATGTTAGTTCAATTTCTGCTCCTTTAAATTTGGCTGGACCCCTGTGTGCCCTGCCAAGGTTGAACATAATAGAAAGCCAAATCATAAACTGTCGTGTATGACAATTCTGGCCAGATTAATCCAGATTCCTTATAGACATCTGCCCACCTGTTTTGTTCTCTTACTGGCATTGGGACTGCTAGCTTCTATTCTCTGGTGATCTTCACATCCTCCCCTGCAATTTCCTTAGCTCCTGCATATCTTTTATGTCTGTATGTACTTACCTAATTTTAGTGTCTTCTGTGCTTCAGTGTGAGAAACTTTCTTCTCATTGACTCATTAACTCATTGGTTGAGTCACTTCATATATATATATATATATATATATATATATATGAATATATGAATATATATATGGCTACAACACAAATAGAAAGAGATGTTCTTTTAGATAGTTAAACTATAAGATCACACACAAATTGTGTGATTAATCATTATAGAGGGAAAGGAATACTGGAACTGCTATTCACTAATTCTATAAAGTTTAGGGAAGACTCAGGACTTTGGTGTCTTCATCTTATGGAGTTCCAGGGTCTCTTTAAAAAATTTTGTGGAATTCCAGTTTTTCTTCTTTATTAATTTAGGCCCTGCAATTTCCTCCTTTCCCTGTTTTCTTTAGATTAGAGTGTCTACTACAGGTTAAATCATATTTTCTGAAAATGTTCATTTTTTATTAAAGTTGCACAAGTGAGTTACAGTATTGTATGTGATACTGTAGTATATTGTCATGTACTTTACCATGTGGATTTTGCTCCTGTGGAACAAAACAGGTCCTCTTAAACATAAAAATATTCAGTAATTATTTTGTCAGTGAATTCCATATTTGCTATTATCAAATATCTGCCTCTGCTAGACCCTGCAAAATCTTTATTACTGTTTTTGAGAGATATATAGTGGGGTGGGAGGATGGGCAGAGGGAGGAGGAGAGAGAGAGAATCTTAAGCAGACTCCATGCATAACATGGAGCCCCAGGCAAGGCTTGATCTCCTGATCTTGAGATCAAGACCTGAGCTGAAATCAAGAGTTGGGTGCTTAAGTAACTGAGCCACCCAGGTGCCCCACACTGTAAAATCTTGATAAAAATTAGTCAATAATTAGGTGTTAGTTCTTCATCCCAGAAATCTTACAGAAATGATCACTAGTCTTTAAAATTTGTTCATTTTTGTGGAATGACAAAGTACAAAAATGACAACAGTTTAAAAGATTTTGTGTCAGAGAGTAGAGACAAATACATAGTAATTTCAAAATATCAAAAAAATTTACTCAAGATCTAGTTATAAACATTCATAAAGGTGTGTGTCTATGTACATGTAACTGAAACAAAATTTTATAGAATAGTACTTTTCATCACTACATGCTGTACACTATATTTTAATTCTGTTCTATATCATTTTGTGAAAAAGTTGATTATAATCTATGAAACTGACTTTGCAATGCACTATAGTATTTTAACCTGAAAAATGCTACACTTAATGAAAAAGAAGACGACTTATATATGCTACTGTTTTTCTGATTTTCTAGGTTTTTTATATTATTTGAGCCAGCATTTATTTGTTTTTATAAATAAGGATCTCATAAACTTTACCAGAAATCTCCTTTTCTTCAGACTATATGAACCTAATTGATTTTGATACAAGATTACTTGAAGTATTAGGTTGCATCAGTCTTACATAAAGGTGCATTGGTTGAAGCTAGATGATTCTGGATAGTCTCATATATCTGGCTGGCAGTTGTCAGTCTGGTTGCTCTAGAGAACCTCATGTGAGATGACTTGTCTCTGTTCTAAGTGGTTTCTTATTCTCCAATAGACTAGCCTAGACTTCGTCACATAGTAGTCTTGGCATAGCTAGACAAGGCAAATATCAGGGTACAAACACTCATTAAACCTCTGCTTGGGTCATGTTTGTTGATGTCCCATTGGTCAAAGATAAAGGAAAGGAAAAGGAGAAAGGACATGGAAGAGTCCAGAGTCACTGTGGAAGAGTACTATATAAGGACATAGACACAGATGAGTGTGATTCTTTGGAAGTCTTTTTGGAGGTTCTTAGTTACTGAATTTTTTTTTTTCATAATGCTCTTTATTTATAGGTAAAAGAATCAGTTAAGGAAAGTATAGTTTTCTTAGTTACTTTTGTGCTCCTGAATTACTGACTTTACCATAGCCTAGATCCCAATATGAGTTTTTTCCCCTAAGTTTTGATTATAGTTTTATTGTTTGACATGTAAGCATTTGTTCTGATTTTGTGAAAACTTGCTTCATGTTTTTTCATGCCACTTCAGTAACTATATTGTGTTTCTAATAGGTTTCTGATAGATATCTTGGATTTGTAGTCAGTAGTCATTAATCCTTTGGATCTAATATCCAAGTGCCTGTGGGAGACAGACAGGCAATATAACTGAGTGAGGCTAGCCTGGTTTACATGTAAACAAATATACTCTGTTGTAAATTGGAAAGTGAAGGATGCCTACCCAAAGGCTGTAGCCTCTACTCACATGTCATGTGGATATGTGGGCTCAGTATTTCCAGATTTTTCAAAAGAAGTAGGAAACCTAAGTCTTAATATGGAATCTCACATTTAATGTGAAATGTAATTTTGAAGGCTAAAATTTAATTAAAAATTTAAAATACAATTTCAAAAGCAAAAACAATGATACTGCTTATGCTGAAGAAAATCTTCAGCAAAAGCTATTAATTTGTGACTTCTTTGATAGATCTCAAACAGCCACCATCCAAGGTCTTCTGTCACCTGGTTCAAACCTGAAGAGCTTGAGTCTTATCTGCCACTACACCTCCATTTGTGGTGCTCTCCATACTTTCATTCTGGATAAATTCTTATTTTTCCTCAATGCGTACTTTATTTTCTGGCCCTGTGATTTAGGAATGCCCTTCCATCTTGCCACTTTCCTCTCATTCTGTAGCCATCTGATACTCTTACTGATCCTTTAAAACTCAGCTTGGAAGTTTCACTCTTAAAAAACATCACTGAATGTTATTTCTCTGTCTGAACCTCAAAGCACTTTGAATCTTTGTTATGGCATTGATAATAATCTTCCTCGTATTGAAGTTATTTGTGTATGCTTTACTGTCATTCTGCTAGAATGAAGGAATTTATCTTTGCTGGGCTTTGTTTTTCCTGCATTACTTAGCATGGCTATCAAGCTTGGAATGCCTGCCTTCTTATCAGGTGAAGTGTCACTTAAATACGAGTACTTTATCTGAAGATTTTCTTGACTTTGCCTGACAGGGTTAGTTTGGAATCCTAGGGCAAAGAAAAAAAAATCTGTTGTTGAGATTTTCATTCATGGAAGCTCCATGAAAGTTGGAGCTAGGATGAGAGGCAGGGTGATTGAGTCTCAAGCCAATTAAAGAAATGAGCTATTAAGGCAAAAGGGCAAAAAAGACAGGAATCTGGAATATGGCATCATGATTATTAGGTAGGCATGATCAGATAGGAGATAGAGGTGTGCAGATCAACAGGCTGGCTGGTTTTAAGATGTAATCTCAGAAACACAGTCTGCATCCCTGGGGTTCCTCTAGTTCTCAGGGTGTGTGTCCTTAGAGCCCCTTAATGAGTCCCAAATTATTTTTCTGATCATCTTGATTATAACTTTAAACAATTTCTTTAGACATTTGTCTGATCTTTACTTTTTTTTATTTTATTGCATGGTTTAACTGATTTTTCTAGCATTCTCAGAATGAAAGTGGTACATTGGCAGCAGGTCCCCTGTTGAGGGACCACCAGTCAGCTCATTGGTGCTCTTGATGGTTTTTCTGTGTCATGCCCCCAGATGATAGAATACAGAAGATGTTAGTATATGAGAACTTAAGAATTTGGAGTATTCCTATACATTTCATGTGACTGTCCCCCAGCATCTTAGTTTTCCAAGCATTGTCAGGGGACCCAGTAGTGATCCCTTAGCTGCTTATCACATGACCTGTAGGTAGTTTGGCAGTTCTAATGGAAAGTGGTAGGACAGTTTTGTTCGACATGTTTTAAAAATGTGAAATGTAAAATAGAATTATGTCTTTTATGAAAATTCTATTAAATATAGTCTTAAAAATTATACTTTTAAAATGGGATAATGTTGGTCAGTTAATCTTAATTGAGATTCAGTTAACAAAATTCGCTTCTCCTAGTGTATCTTAATGTCATTAGTGAGTTAATAAACATTTGATTAAATTTGTTTTTGTTGTTTTTACTATAGCATTGGAGTATATTCCTACCTCATTAAAGGGATCAATATCTTTGAAGTTGTTTATTGATGCCTAAGAGGTGAATTAGTAACATAAATGCCAGAATTTAAATAAAGTCATAAATATAAACAGAGTCCCACTGCAAATAGAGGATGTGTTGGGATAAATGAATCTGCAAGTTTGATGATTTTGCATAAACAAAAAAGAGAAAATACAAATAGAATATACTTGGTTAATATAAGCAAATTTGAATTTATTATGTAGTCCCCTAATACCTGGTGTATTATATGTTATGAAACATTGTCAGATAGTAGTAGGAAACTGAGATCTTTGCATTATTTTCAATATGATAACCACATTGATGAACCGATTACATTTTTTTCCCCTAGCACAATGCTTTTATGAGAGGGTGAAATTCCTATATTTTACAATAAAGGGAGAGAAGGGACTTAAAAATAGGCACCTCATTCAGAATTGAACTCTCTGAAGTAAAAATAGGTAAATGAGAGCTTGTATAACATGTTGGGTAAGTGCATGGGCTGCCTGAGTTCAAATCCCAGGTTTTTACTTACCAGTTGTGTGTACATGGTCAAACTATCTCCTTTCTATATGCTTCAGCTTCCTTATCTACATAAAGGGAATATTAGTAATACATATTGCATAGATTTGTTAGGATGCTAGGAGCTAATATTTGTAAGTGTTAGAAGAGTACTTAGTGCCTGGTAAATGTTATCTAAGTATTAATTTAATAAACGGGAACTAAATAAAAATGTCCATTAGAGGGAAATGTTTTTATAAAGATGAGATTATGATGTAAAATAAACACTTATCATATGGCTGTAAAATAAACACTTATCAACAATTTCATTCTGGTTCAAAGGAGGATTTATTTATTTTTATTTTTAAAAGATTTTATTTTTATTCATGAGAGACACACAGAGAGAGAGAGAGAGGCAGAGACACAGGCAGAGAGAGAAGCAGGCTCCATGCAGGGAGCCTGACGTGGGACTCGATCCTGGATCTCCAGGATCAGGCCCGGACTGAAGGCAGCGCTAAACCGCTGAGCCACCTGGGCTGCCCTCAAAGGAGGATTTAAAGGATCACATATATATATAAGTAGTAAAGAACTCTGAAATGAATTTACTAGTAAATGCAAATTGACCATTGGATGATATCAGTTGCATTCAAGCGAACATAATTTATTTGCATTTCCTTGGGCAAGAATAATTTGCATTTTTATTTCTCTCTCTTTTTAAAAACTATTTTATTTATTTATTTATGAGAGACACACGGAGAGAGGCAGAGACATAGGAAGAGGGAGAAGCAGGATCCCTGTGGGGAGTCTGAATTGGGACTCGATCCTCGGACCCGGGATTATGACCATAGCCGAAGGCGGACATTCAGCCGCTAAGCCACCCAGGCATCCCCCTCTTTTTTACAATTTACAGAATTATATAATAGCTCAAAGACAATGAAAGATAGAGATTACACTGATGGGTAGACCAGAAGGACACCCATTATATTCCTTTATACCCCATATTGAAGTCTCAGTATTTTCTGATATGTTAAACTATTACCATAATAAAACCAATCCACAGTTAATAAAAATATTATTTGTTACTATTCCTCAAAGTAGGAAGTAGATTAACAACTTTTTTTTTCAAATACCACTTTTGAACGTCACATGATATTAACAAAGACTTTAACCAAATTTTAGTTTGATTCCTCTGAGTGCTTTTCTTGGCTAGGCCCCCTTTTTGCTAGACCTGCAAAGCCTGGTGTTAGCAAGAATCTCATTCAATCAATTTATTTTTTTATCTTATTTTTTTAAAAGATTTTATTTATTTATTCATTATATATATAGAGAGATATTCATATTCATTATATATATATATATATATATATATATATAGAGAGAGAGAGAGAGAGAGAGAGAGAGAGAGAGAGGCAGAGACACAGGCAGAGGGAGAAGCAGGCTCCGTGCCCAGAGCCTGATGTGGGACTTGATCCCGGGGCTCCAAGATCGCGCCCTGGACCAAAGGCAGGCGCCAAATCGCTGAGCCACCCAGGGATCCCCTCACTCAATCAATTTAAAGAAAATTCCCTAAAGAGATTTCTGGATGTCTGATCATCTATATCTGATCTTTGAAACATTTGTCTTCACTCTTGATTGACTGACTGGGGATCTCTTAGGGAGGCTGACTCCATAGTCAGTGCCCTGGATGACAGTCCATTAGAGCCCTGTACAGGCAGTCCCTGTGGCCCAGTGGTTTAGCGCCACATCAGCCTCCCTGCATGGAGCCTGCTTCTCCCTCTGCCTGTGTCTCTGCCTCTTCCTCTCTCTCTCTTTGTGTCTGTCATGAATAAATAAATAAAATCTTAAAAAAAAAAAAAAAAAAAGCCCAGTTAGGGGCCAGTTTTGAATCTTAAGATTCTAAGTATCTCTGAAGCTGACTTAGAGTCCCAGGTTTCTTTGTTTGAAAGGTACTTATTGGGCTGGAAATCTTTCTTCCTGGCTTTGTTTTGAGTAGTGATTTACTCCTGGGCTGCAAAGGTTTTTCCTGGCTCTTCGTAGGCCTCTCTGTTTTCTCTATTTATTTGACCCTGTTTCTCCCTTGAGAATTTTTCAGTCCACTGAAATGCCTTTCTTGAGATCCTGCGGGCTGTATGATCTGCCATCTCTGTCTACTTCCTTTCTGGTAAATTTGCTTTAATAAGGATAATTTGGAACTTTACTGGCTTCTTTAGAAAACTAAAGATCTCCCCAAGGAGATCCTCTAAGATCTCCCAGTTTGGCTCCTCTAAGACCTCTCCATTCCCATTGCTTCTGATCTTCCTTCCTCTTCTTATCATCCTTGATTTTCCCTTCAGCTTCCTTAAATTCTTTGATATGTATCTCTTCAGATCCCTACCTTTGACACTCCTCTGTCCCCTCTCTGTAAGACTTTTCCCTTCCCAGTGCAGCTTCTCAACTCCTCATAGTCACTTGAACTTCAGGCTCTCTGCTCCTCATCAGGGGCTCTCAAGGGACTCAGGGACTCCCAAAAGCAACTACTTAAAGCAGAAAAGGAAGAAAAGGTACTTGAAAGCAGAATGGATGTTTTATATACTCAGGTGAGCTTTGGAGACATCCAGACAGCTGCTTGATGTCTCCTCAGTATATTTCTCACCTAAAATTTCCATCTATAGCCTCCATAAGATTACATATCAGGGCAAATGAAAAATCTTGAAAGTCTCCTCTATAAATATTGGTAAAAAACATTAGCCATCACATTGAACATGTTACCTTACATTTTCCTTCTGCTAGAAATGTAATTTGGATAAAAAATATCAAGGGGAGCATAGACCAGAGTGTACTACTGTGTTCTGACTCATGGTTAAAATTTTAGAATGAAAGTGTAAGATCTTTGTTTGTGTATATGTGTATATTATGTATATGTGATATTTTTCTATTTTTGGATGGTATTACCAAATTAATTTATAAATTCCAGTAAAGGAACTGTATTCAAATTGGTTTAGAGGTAAATGAGAACTTATACAAATTAAATATTCTTAAAACTACCAGAAAGATAGAAACTAACTCGAATATTTTGCTTTTTAAATGACTTGGGTAAATCTTTGGCAAATAAGATCATTTTAATAAAAACAACTGTATCTTCTGAGTTATCAGCAATAAGTATAATATGAGCATATATTTTGTTATACTTGGGTTTATTAGGTAAGATTGTGTTATATCTACTAGTTGTTTAGATGAACAAAATTACAAATTCAACCTAAGACCAAATGTACAAGTAAAAATTCAGTAAACATTAATTGCCTGATATCCATGACTTCTTGTATATCACATATAGCAGGAAGAGAAAAATTCATGTATTTAACTTTTTTAGATTTTTACTTTTGTGCTGCTGTGCTGTATAAATAGTTAGCAGGGAAATAACTTGAGGTAATAGTGAGCTTTGTTTAATGTTCTAATATACCTGCCTAAGAAACTTCTGAAATCTTTTTAGTACCTTATAAACTTAGGGTTAGGCTAAATTAAATTAAGTAAATGTAGATTATTTCTAAGTAAAATACTGAAACACTAATTATTAGAACATTATATTCTTTTGGCTTTTTGTATGGTACTAAATACATTTGAGTTTGTGAATAAATATGTTCTTTGGCCATACTAAAAGCTTGTACTATAAACATGTCTCTAGAAATTGAAAGATGATATATTCATAAAATTTACTAGTCTGCTATAGAATACTCACATGTGACAATTTACAATTGTCTACTTAGTCTTCTCTATAAAATAAAGTGTACTTATGGTTAAAAATGATAATATATGTAAGTGAAGCTAGTAGGAATAAAAGGGTAAAGAGAACTCCTAAAGCAAAGTCTGCAGGATGAAGGATTTTTGTTGTTATTAAGACAGAGTCATTTTGTCCTAAATCAAGATCACTGGTTATTTCAAAATGAGGAAGAGGAAAAAAAATATAATGACTTGAATAGATATGGAAAGTAATAAAAGTTTTGCAGAAGAGGATTTTCTCTATAAGTTGGCTAAAATTGAATGGACCTATTTTGTTTTTGCCTTTTTTTTTTTTTTTTTTTTTTTTAATGAGCCCATGATGTACTGATGCAAAACTAGAGTTGGGTATTCTCTTTGAAAAAAAAAAAATTTTTTTCTTGGATTATTGGTCTGTTCTTTTTTTTTTTCTTTTTAAAGATTTTACTTATTTTATTCATGAGAGACACACAGAGAGAGGCAGAGATATAGGCAGAGGGAGAAGCAGGCTCCCCAAGGAGAGCCTGATGCAGGATTCCGAGATCACACCTTGAGCCGTAGGCAGATGCTATACCACTGAACCACCCACGCGTCCCTGTTCTTTTTTATTTTTTAACTGAAGTTCAGTTTGCCAACATACAACACCCAGTGCTCATCTCATTAAGTGCCATGCTCAGTGCCCATCACCCAGTTACCCCATCCCTCCACCCACCTCTGTTCCACAACCCTTTGTTTCCTAGAGTTAGGAGGCTCTCATGGTTTATCTCCCCCTCTAATTTTTTCCCACTCAGGTCCCCTCTTTTCCCTAATAATCCCTTTCACAATTTCTTATATTCCCTGTATGAGTGAAACCATATGATGATTGTCCTTCTCCAAATGATTTATTTCACTCAGCATAATACTCTCCAGTTCCATCCACATCAAAGCAGATGGTAGGTATTCGTCCTTTCTAATGGTTGAGTAATATTCCATTGTATATACACCACATCTCTTTTATCCATTCATCTATTGAAGGACATTGAGGCCCCTTCCACCACCATTTGGCTATTGTGGACATTGCTGATATGAACATTGGGGCACAGGTATCCCGGCATTTCACTATATCTGTATCTTTGGGGTAAATACCCAGTAGTGCAGTTGCTGGGTTGTAGGGTAGCTCTATTTTTAACTTTTTGGGGAACCTCCACACTGTTTTCCAGAGTGGCTATACAGTTTGCATTCCCACCAGCAGTGCAGTAGGGTTCCACTTTCTCCACATCCTCTCCAACATTTGTGTTCCCTGTCTTGTTAATTTTTGCCATTCTCATTGGTGGGAGGTGATATCTCATTGTGGTTTTGATTTGTATTTCCCTGGTGGCAAGTGATGCGGAGCATTTTCTCATGTGTTTGTTGGCCATGTGTATGTCTTCCTCTGTGAGACATTTCTGTTCATGTCTTTTGCCCATTTCATGATTGGAATTTTTGTTTCTTGGGTGTTGAGTTTGATAAGTTCTTTATAGATCTTGGATTAGCCCATTTGCAAATATCTTCTCCCATTCTGTAGATTTTCTTTTAGTTTTGTTGACTGTGCAGAAGTTTTATATCCTGATTAAGTCCCAATAATTCATTTTTGCTTTTGTTTTCCTTGCCTTCATAGATGTATCTTGTAAGAAGTTGCTGTGGTCAAGTTCAAAAAGGGAGTTGCCTGTGTTCTCCTCTAGGATTTTGATGGAATCTTGTCTCACAATTAGATCTTTAATCCATTTTGAGTTTATCTTTGTGTATGGTGTAAGAGAATGGTCTAGTTTCATTCTTCTGCATGTGGCTGTCCAATGTTCCCAGCACTATTTATTGAAGAGATTGTCCTTTTTCCAGTGAATAGTCTTTCCTGCTTTGTTGAATATTAGTTGACCATAGAGTTGAGGGCCCATTTCTGGATTCTCTATTCTGTTCCATTGATCTATGTGTCTGTTTTTGTGCCAGTACCATAGTGTCTTGATGATCACAGCTTTGTAATACAGCTTAGAATCCGACATTGTTATGCTTCTGGCATTGGTTTTATTTTTCAATATTCCTCTGGCTATTCGGGGTCTTTTCTGATTCCATACAAGTTTTAAGATTATTTATTCCAACTCTGAAGAAAGCCCATGGTACTTTGATAGGGATTACACTGAAAGTGTAAATTGCCCTGGGTAGCATAGAGATTTTCACAATATTAATTCTTCCAATCTATGAGCATGGAATGTTTTTCCATCTCTTTGTATCTTCCTTAATTTCTTTCCTAAGTGTTCTGTAGTTTTTAGGGTATAGATCATTTACCTCTTTGGTTAGGTTTATTCCTATATCTTATGTTTTTGGGTGCAGTTGCAAATGGAATTGATTCCTTAATTTCTCTTTCTTCGGTCTCATTGTTAGTGCACAGAAATGTCAGTGATTTCTGTGCATTGATTTGTATCTTACCACGTTGCTGAATTGCTGTATGAGTTCTAGCAATGTCGGGGTAGAGTCTTTCATCTTTTCTTTCTTTTTTTTTTTTAAGATCTTATTTATTTATTCTTGAGAGAGCGAGAGAAAGAGAGAGGCAGAGACACAGGCAGAGGGAGGAGCACACTCCATGCAGGGAGCTCTCTGTTGGGACTCTATCCCGGGACTCTAGGATCACGGCCTGGGCTGAAGGCAGACACTAAACTGCTGAGCCACCCAGGTGTCCTGGCTTTTCTATATACAGTATCATGTCATCTGCAAAGAGGGAGAGTTTGACTTCTTCTTTGCCAATGTGAATGCCTTTTATTTCTTTTTGTTGCCTGATTGCTGAGGCTAGGACTTCTAATAGTATGTTGAATAGTGGTGGTGAGAGTGGACCTCTCTGTCATATTGCTGGTCTTAGGGGAAAGGCTCCCAGTGTTTCCCCAATGAGAATGATATTTGCTTTGGGCTTTTCATAGATGGCTTTTAACATGCTGAGGAATGTTCCCTCTATCCCTACACTCTGAAGAGTTTTGATCAGGAATGGATGCTGTATTTTGTCAAATGCTTTCTCTGTATCTAGTGAGAGGATCATATGGTTCTTGTGTTTTCTCTTGTTGATGTGATCTATCACGTTGATTGTTTTGAGTGTTGAACCATCCTTGCTTCCTGGGGATAAATCCCATTTGGTCATGGTGAATCATCTTCTTAATGTATTGTTGTATCCTATTGGCTAGTATCTTGTTGAGAATTTTTGCATCCATGTTCATCAGGGAAATTGGTCTATAATTCTTCTTTTTGGGGGGGTCTTTGGTTTTGGAATCAAGGTAATGCTGGCTCATAATATGAGTTTGGAATTCTTCTGTCCCTTTCTATCTTTTGGAACAGCTTTAGTAGAATAGGTATTATTTCTTCTTTAAACGTTTGATGGAATTCTCCTGGGAAGTGATCTGGCCCTGGGCTTTTGTGTCTTGGGAGGGTTTTGATGGCTGCTTGAATTTCCTTGCTGGTTATTGGCCTGTGCAGGTTTTTTATTTCTTCCTGTTCCAGATTTGGTAATTTGTACATTTCCAAAAATGCATCCATTTTTTCTAGATTGCCTAATTTGTTGGCATAATATGTTTTTAAAATAGTTTGCATTTCCTTGGTATTGGTTGTGATCTCTCCTCTTTCATTTGTGATTTTGTTAATCTGAGTCTTTTATCTTTTCTTTCTAATAAGGCTGGCTAAGGGTTTATCTATCTTATTAATTCTTTCAAAGAACCAATTCCTGGTTTTGTTGATCTGTTCTACAGTTGTTCTGATCTCTATTTCATTGGTTCTGCTTGAATCTTTATTACCTCTCTTCTTCTGCTTGATATAGGTTTTGCTTACTGTTCTTTCTCCAATTCCCTTAGGGGCGAGGTTACCTTATGTATTTGACTTTTTTCCGATTTTTTGAGGGAGGCTTGTATTGCCTGCATTCCCCTCTTAGGACTGCTTTTGCTGTATCCCAAAGATTTTGAACTATTGTATCTTCATTATCATTAGTTTCCATGACTCTTTTTAATTCTTCTCTAATTCCTGGTTGACCCTTCATCTTTTTGTAGGATGCTCTTTAACCTCCATGTGTTTGAGATTCTTCCAAATTTCTTCATGTGATTGAGTTCTAGTTTCAAAGCATTGTAGTCTGAAAATATGCAGGGTACAATCCCAATCTTTTGGTGTTAGTTGAGGCCTTATTTATGACCCCATATGTGATCTATTCTGGAGAAAGTTCCATGTGTACTAGAGAAGAATGTGTTTGGATGGAAAGTTCTGTATATGTCTGTGAAATCTATTTGGTCCAGTGTTGATCGTTTAAGGCCCTTGTTTCTTTGGTGATGTTCTGCTTAGAAGATCTGTCATTTGCTCAGAGTGCCATGTTGAAATCTCCTACTATTAGTGTATTATTATCTAAGTGTCTCCTTAATTTGGTTTTTAATTGATTGATATACTCAGTGGCTCCCACATTAGGGGCATAAATATTCATGATTGTTAGGTCTTCTTGTTGTATAGATCCTTTAAGTATGATATAGTGTCCCTCTTCATCTCTTACTACAGTCTGGTATAAACTCTAATTTATCTGATATGAGGATTTGCTACCCCAGCTTTCTTTTGAGAACCATTTGAATGGTAAATGGTTCTCCACCCTTTCATTTTCAGCCTGGAGGTGTCCTTAGGTCTAAAATGAGTCTCTTGTAGACAGCATGTAGATATGTCTTGTTTTTTTATCCAGTCCAAAACCCTGTGTCTTTTGACGGGATCATTTAGCTCATTCACGTTCAGAGTAACTATTGAAAGATATGAACTTAGTGTCATCCTAATACCTATTGAATCTCTTGTTTTTGTGGATTTTTTCTTTGGGCCTCCTCTTTATTTTACAGGATCCCTCTTAATGTTTCTTGCAGAGCCGGTCTGGTGGTCACATATTGTTTTAGTTTCTGCCTATCTTGGAAGCTCTTTATTTCTCCTTCTATTTTGAATGACAGCCTTGCTGGATAAAGTATTCTTTGCTGCATGTTCTTCTCATTTAGTATCCTGAATATATCCTGCCAGCCCTTTTCTGGCCTGCCAGGTCTCTGTGGAGAGGTCTGCTGTTAATCTGGTATTTCTCCCAATATAAGTTAAGAATCTCTTGTTTCGCACTGCTTTAAGAATTTTCTCTTTCTCTTTGAAATTTGCAAGTTTCACTATTGAATTTGGAGGTGTTGAATGGTTTCTATTGATTTTTTGGGGGAATGGTCCTCTCTGTCTCTTGGATCTGAATGTCTGTTTCCTTCCCCAGATTAGGGAAGTTCTTGTCTATGATTTATCAAATGTACTTTGTGGTCTTCTCTCTCTCTCAGCCTCTTCTGGCATCCCAATTAGATGTATATTCTTCCTTCTCAGGCTATCATTTATTTCCCTAAGTCTTTCCTCATGGTCTCTTAATTGTGTTTGTCTTTTTTTCAGCTTCCTTCCTTTCCATCAATTTTTCTTCTATGCCACTCATCCTCTCTTTCCCCTCATTAGCCCTAGCAATTAGAGTGTCCTTTTGGATTTCATGTCAAAGTTTTTTTATTTCAGCCCAATTTGATCTCAATTCTGCAGTAATGAAGTCTCTAGAGTCCTTTATGCTTTTTTCCTGAGCCACCAGTAGCTTTATAATTGTGCTTCTGAATTAACTTTCTGACATCTTATTTAAATCCATATTCTGTAACTCTGTTGTAGAGAGTACTGTTTCCAGTTCTTTCTTTTGTGGTAAATTCTTCCTTCTAGTCATTTTGTCCAGTGCAGAGTGGCTGTATGAGCAGGTGAGTCAAAAATATCAACCACAACCTAAGTACAATATACCCTAGATGAATCCGAAGAGATCAGAGACCATAAAATGAAAAAGAAGTTACAGAAGAAAATAAAAGTACCACTAAAGTGAAAAGCAAATTTTAAAACAAAGTAGTAAAAATAAAAGGCCAGAAGCCAAAAAGAAAAGAGAAAAGGAAAAGAAAAAAAAAAGTAAAGAAAAGAGGAAAAAGAGAAAAAAGAAAAAAAAAATAAGGGGGTGGCTGGAGGATTGTGGTGGTGAAAAAGTAGCAGTGGAGAGATAATGTAGAGGTCCTAGAGGGTGATCCCCTCCGTGAGTGTATTTTGTTCTGTATGTTAGAAGGTGGTCAATCCCAAATTTATATAAACTGGCAATACTTATAGAAAGTCTCAGCAATGACCACCAAAACATAAATATGATAAAAGAGGGGCAGAATAGGAATAAAGAGAGAATATAATCTCACAGAATGAACAAGCACGGTATTCCACTTGGTTCTGGGTATATTTTGGTCATGTTTTAGAAGGTATTAACTTCCAACATTGTAGAACAAAACGAGACAGAAAAAAACAAACAAAAAACAAAACAAAAACTCATATCTCATATATCTCCCAAAATTAAATTGGATGCATTGAAGGGAATCCAGATGTGAAAAATATATCTAAGACATGTAATTGTAGAAATATTAAAGTCAAAAAGAAAAAAAAAACTTAAAAAAGAAGAGCTGGTAAAATATTGTAGTTAAGGTGGGAAAAGAGAAAAATATTGGAAAATTTTAGTCTGATATAAAAATGAGTCGTAATGCAAAAAGGGAAAAAAAAAAAAAAAGGACCCTCTAGTTCTTTATTCTATTTTCCCTTGATTTTCCTTTGGTCCTGGAGCCTTCCAGAGTTGCTTGGTCAATAAACTTGGTCTTCTCTTGTTTTTCCAGCTGGTGTTCTGGGGGAGGTGTCTGCTGTGCCGATTCTAAGGTGTCTGTGCCTAGGTGGAGATGCCCCACTCTCTGCCAGGTGTCAGGCTCAGTGTGAGTTGTTTATCCTGTGAGGCCTTCCTTCCCTAGCGGCCCACCTTTCCCAGGCACAGGGTGAAACAAAGAGGAAAGACAACAATGATGGTGGCCAGATTTCCAGCTTTGGAGTCGAGCTCCCTCTTTGTAACTAATGCAGTCTCCCAGTCTGTACTGGGTTAGATGCTCCTGGGGACTGGTGCGGGTGTGCTGATCTGCACAGCTTGGGGGCACCCAGCGGCAGGAGAGAGTCCTCACTGCCCTGTGCCCTACATGCTTCCGCCAGTCCCAGGGGGAACACAGAATGCTAGCTTTGTCTTCTTGGGTGCCCTGCGATCCGGGGCCTTGTGCCACTGGACCTGCACTCCTGGGGGCCTTGTCTCCTGATGGGAACAGGGTTCAGTCACCTCTGCCCGGAGCCAGCCCGCCTAACCGACTGGCTTCTCCCAAATGTCCCGGAGTGCTGCAACACTCTGGCCCTTTACCGATATCGGACCGCAGTTTGTGGTGAGCTTTCCTCTGGGCACCCTTCCTCTTATGTTGACTCCAGGAATCTTGAGGCTTCACTGCCCCTCTTGGGATTTTGCATGATTTCCCTGCTAAGTACTTTTCCCTCTGGGAAAACTCCGTTTCGGATTTTTAAAGTTCCTGCTTCTCCAGGGCTGGGCTTTATTGTCCCAGAGGCTTTCACTGCTCTACTTTAGCATGGCTACTTGTGGTTCCCCTCCCCGACATACATACATTCATTCATTCATTCATGCCTTCCTACCTTGTTAGAAGTGAAAACTTTTCTCTCTGTAGCATTCCAGCTGTTCTCTCTTTAAATCTCAGGTTGAGGGACACCTGGATGGCTCAGTGGTTGAACACCTGCCTTTGGCTCAGGGCGTGATCCTGGGATCAGTCTGCATCCATCTCCCCACAGGGAGCCTGCTGCTTCTCCGTCTGCCTATGTCTCTGCCTCTCTCTCTGTGTCTCTCATGAATAAATAAATAAAAATCTTAAAAGAAAAATCTCAGGTCAAATTCGTAGGTGTTCAAGATGTTTTAAAAGTTATCTAGGTAAGTTTGTGGGACCAGGTGAGTTGAGGACCTCCTACTCTTCTGCCATCTTTCCCTTCTCCTCATCTTTGTTCTTATATTGTGACAGGATTTTCTTTACCTTTTAAGTAATCTACCTAGAAAACAAAGATTCTGCATTTTATCACAATAATTTTTTGCGCCTTATGTTGTCTTCATTATATTTGTGAAAATCTGAGTATTGTTTCATAATCATCTATGATCCTATTTAATCAAGGGTTCAAACCTTTTGACATTTTTGACAACTTTACAAAATGAAGTCCAAAATGAAATCTTAACTTTAAACTGAAATTGGTATTTCCCAGACAGCCCCTGGAATATCTGAAATTTCTGTTCTACTGAATACAGAATTCAGAAATAGATCTCATTATATAAGATTACTTAGTGTAATTGGTTTAATGAAATAAGAAAAGTATGTGGGTGTTTTTTCTTTGTTATTACTGTTTTAATAAATAATACTGGTGGAAAAAGAATCAATTATATGGGACTGAATGGACTAATGAAGAATGATTATGATTTTTATATTTGTTGTTTTAGAACATTGCTGTTCTTTAATGTTTTATTTAAGGAATCCCTTTTTCTCCCAGACTATCTGTAACCCATGACATTTTAGCAGATTATACTCCTGTATACACAGTAATGAAACTTTTCTCTTTTCTCCCTATGTGATCTCTCCAGAATTCAGAAACTCTATTGAGTATTCTTATTTTCATTACAATAAAATTATTTGTATAAGTTCAATCAGAATCTGTTTTATGTGTAATGGCACATAATTGGAAAATCTGATTATATAGGCTTTGACTGGAATGTCATATTTGAAATGATGCATAGAATAAGATTATCAGACAGTTTTAAGGAACTAAGGTTTGACTTTATAGAGCCAATGCTAACAAACGCCTTTTGGAAAAACCAGCTTTCTATCTTATATACAGTATTCTCAACCTTACAAATAAGTAAAGAAGGTCACTTCCTGGCAAGCCCAGGAACTTTAGGCTATTTTGGGCATCTTGAGGAGAGGAATTCATCCAAATCTATAGGAATTATAGGCTATATCTGGTGATGAGTTCTAGGTTTGGCTTCCTAGCCTCAAAAGTCTTTTAAAAATCTAATCTGAGATTCTCTACAAAAAGTTTCAGCAAAGCCAACTTGAAAGTCCCAAGTGGTCAATTACATTCTTGCTGTACTTATATAATTAGACCAAATCTAATTAGACCAGACTTATTTTGTAAACAAGATTAAAAAGGGGGGGGGTGGTGACTGGAGAGAGACATTTTATGTTTCAGTGGAAAACTGTTGTACATCCTTGGTTGTGGGTTATTAAATTCTAGTTCTGCTCATTGTCTTGCATATTTTGTCAGTTCTAGTTTCTTCCTTCAGTGTCTGGCTACATTTCTTCAAAATGTTTACAGTTTTTCTCCCCACCACCTGATTTGGCATCTTTGAGAACTAAAACTACCCTTTTCCTGAAGCCCTGCAAGCTGAAGCTGGATGATTTGGTATAAACTTCAAAGAAATCACCTCAATGGATCATGTATGGGCACCCTCCCTGTCTATGGCTATGTAGGCCATTCAGAAAGCTCAGTGGAGCACCTGATGTCATCACAGGGACATTCAAACTGCAAAAGATATTTTGTGCCCATCTTCTAGAAATCTTCTCAACTGTCTTCCCTATGGATTCAAAAACTAGGTTTCTCATCTTCTTCAACCAGTAATCTTTGTTTTTTTTTTTTTTCCCCTCATTAAATGCTTGGCTACTCATACTACCTAGCAAATGTCCTCCACTACGAAGTCTCAACTAATGGTCCTTAATGAACAAAAGGCAACCTAATGAGAAATGGACTTACAGTGATCAAAGGAAGAAAAACATGTCTTCTTTTCTTGAATAAGAGGAAGGACTGACAAGTCTTTCTCTTTAATTGAAATTTAGTCAGATTCCACTAAGCTTTTTTCTTCATTAAGTCAGATCTTTGCTAGATCTACACAGTCCAGTTTTAGTAAGATTTCTGCTAAATCAGTTTGGAGAGAATCCCCACTCTCAATATTGATCTAATTCCACATTCCCTCCCAAACCCCAGGTGATCTCTAATCACCCTAGCCTGCCTTTAGCAAGAATCCTAAGTCTGTTCAATCAGAATCTCCCACTGCTTCCAGTTTTTCTTCTTAGTAACTTTCCTTCCATTAATTCTCATTCTGCTCCTTGGTTATAAGTCCCTACTTGTTCTTGCTATATTGGGAATTGAGATTGATTCTATACTGAGATCTCTGTTCCCCAATTGCAGTAGTTCCAGAATGAAGTCTGTTTTTTTACCCTTTTAACTACTGTCTAGCTCTTTTGTTATTATTGTTTTTTGTTTGTTTTACAATATAGTATGCAATCTAGAAGAACAGTTACTATCTTTTTTTTTTTTTAAAGATTTTATTTATTTATTCATGATAGTCACAGAGAGAGAGAGAGAGAGAGGCAGAGACACAGGCAGAGGGAGAAGCGGGCTCCAAGCAGGGAGCCCGATGTGGGATTCGATCCCGGGTCTCCAGGATCGTGCCCTGGGCCAAAGGCAGGCGCCAAACCGCTGCGCCACCCAGGGATCCCGAACAGTTACTATCTTATGTGCACACTGACAGATATTTCAACTTGCAGTTGGATAAAACCAATTATGAGCAAAATGTGAGTTAGTGCTTTGTGTATGTACATATACGATGTCCATGAGGGAGCAATGCTTGACAAATTTCTATCTTATTTATTACTGAAAACCTAGGATATAGGAAAAGATACATTGGGAGTGCTGATCAAACATACTTGTGTGAAAAGGAAGGCAGTGAAATGCCATTTAAATAAAAGAAGTTAGCCTCTGGTGGTAATTTACATTGTATTTACCAAGAGTAGGTAGTGGTCAAAAGCATGCTGTTTGGTTTTGGTTTATTGCTGAAGGAAAGACTGTTAATTATTAATACTCTCAAATTATAGCTTTTAGGTACATTTATGCCTTTTTGATATACCATATGAGAAACTGGGCAGCAAGGGTAAATCTGGCTACGAGGGGAAAGGATGCTCATGGGAATTTTTAAAATGAAAGAGAAGAGATAAAAATATTTCTTCATGATGCTGATGATTCTAATAAGACCGTTTTGAGTGACTTATTTGAATGACATGTCATAGCAGTATATTTATTCAATATGTTGAATTTGCTTTAAGCTTTAGTTAAAACTCAAAATATCCCATTTTTAAAATTTGCAGATGAGAGATTAGAATTTCTTCGTGGTATAAATGGCTTAAATTTTGAGTCTTTCCAATACCATTCTTTGATAATTTCTTTACATTTGGAGAAAGAAATAACAATAAACAATGTGGTTTATTGTCACATATGTTAAGAATGAGAAAATGAGTAAGTACTTTTTAGAGCTAAATGCAATTTGAGGGAAGGATTTGAAATCTATCTAACTTTGCATCCCAGGTTGGAAAGTCAAACTTTATGTCTTCATTTGTGATATGCTTATCAATTTAATCAATGATGGAGTTCTGAAACCCATCAGTGAGGTCTTTATAATTTCTGGGTTTAAAATAGTACAAATATCCAGAATTTTTTTGACAAAGCTAACAAATATTTAATGTTGTTCAACCACCTATAATTGGGAATCAGGACTTTTGGTAAAAGTAGAAAGAATAGAAACTTATTGGATGTGGAACTCAAGGTCTTCTGGCTTAAAATCTTTGTCATTGGTCCAGGCATTGACAGCTTGATTAGAGCACAAAGTCTGATCTTTTTCACTGATGGAAATCATCATCATCATCATCATCATCATCATCATCATCATGTAATGATACATTTTTCAAAATAATATCATTTGGAAGTATTTCTTAACTACTATAGTATTCTGAATATAGATGCTAAAATAGTTTGTCACCTTTGTAAAACCTTTGTTAAAAAAACAGTAGTGTTTGTTGAGAGCTTACTATGGAGCAAATATTATTCTAAGGGTAATAAACTCATGTTAACTATGAAGGAGCCAGTTGTTTATAGACAGGCATGGAGAAAATAAATAACTTTTCAAATGTCACCCAGTTGTTAACTTGAATAGAGTTAGTCTGGTAGGAAAGTCTGTACTCTTTGCCATTATCTGGCAAAGGCAGACAATAGTGTAGGAACCTTTGAGGTGGTTTTTTATTTTGAAGTCTTCAAACATCTTTCTCTACTCTTTTAACATACAATTTTCCCATATTCTCCTCTTTTTATTATTACTGCTACTACTGCCAACACCGATGAGTATTTTGAGTAGAATCCTTTAAGGAGAGAGGTGATTACAAAGAAGAGGATGCTTTAGAGGCAGATAGAGGAAAGATCACTTTTTTGGCCACAGATCACATCCTTAGTCTTGGCCAATTTTTGCTGTGGCTGGTGGGGCCCAAAGTCAATTTAAGTGACTCATAACTTATCATTCCTCATCTCCCAATACTTCAAAATTACATGCTCATTTAAGTGTGTCTTAGTGAATTAGTAGCATTATCTTTCCCCTTGAAAGATTTGCACAGATCATAAGTACTTTAAAAAGTTTAAGTTAATATCTTTCTTAGAGGTATATTAAAAAGCTTTTTATGTATGGTAATATATTTTAAAACATTGATTTCATACAGCTGTGTTTAATGTCTTAACATCACTACTTGTTAAAAATGAATGAAACTCTTTATAATATTGCCATAAAACATTTGAAATATGTCAGGTTGTAGAATGTAACGTTTTGGTTTGTTTTCACTATACAAGCTTGTTGGCTGTTACCTGCAGAACAGAGCTTTTTCTCTTTTAAATCTAGCAGCAAGCACCCTCTAGAATGAAAGGCTAATACAATTTGATAAGAAAAGCAGTTTCACTCATTCAGATATTCTTAATCCATCTCATTTTGAGGGAGTTTGTTACTTAGAAGTAGCAAAGAGCTGAACCTACATGTTTTTGCTCTGAGTAAATTTTCTTTTCAAGGGTGACTTCAGGTAACTAGAATGAAATAGAAATAAGCTTGTTCATCGTGAAAATTTATTTTGTCTTGGTGGTCATACATCTTTTTCTTATCTTCTTATGAAACTAGTGGTACATAATTTTATTTTAAATTTTATATTTTCATAATAATAAACATTGAATTTGTTGGTCAATATAACATGTCTAAATATACTGAATGCCTATTATATATGTGCTACTACATTTGTACTGATGAATGTGTAATAATTACAGAATAAGCCACAGACCTGGTACTTATACATGTATTTCCACTTGTCTAGTATATCAGATTGTGACCCATACTGGCTCTTGTATCAAAATTGTCTTTATTAAATAAATTAAAACTATTACTATTTTTTATTACAGAAGAAAATACTCAGGAAACTTCACAGGTGAAGAAAAGTTTGAGTGGAAAAGTTTCTCTCTATAGAGGTGACATCACATTGCTAGAGGTAGATGCTATAGTCAATGCGGGTGAGTACTTGATTTTTTGTGTGATGTATTTGTTATATGAGTATTATTTTAAAATATTTTTAATAAACAGGAATATAAATATTTTAGAAAAAGATGATCTTCCTGGTAAGAAATTATCTTGTATACTTCCCTTCTGGATTAAAAACACTGAAGGTTTATTTTATGTATGTGCTACAGTTAATTTTTGAGACTAGGGCACTGGACCACTGGAAAAGTGATAGGTTGTTTCAGAAAGTTCTTCAGAGAGAACTTTAGAAACTCTATTGTTCGTTTCATGCTTGAGTTAATAATTGGCCAACATAAAAATAAATTCATCAAGCTTTTCCCTTTTTTTGAAGAGCTTGTAAAGAGATAATTGAACGCCAGAATAAAGTAAAACAGAAAGTAATTATTTCTGCGATTTCCAAATCACAGTTTTTGGTTGCTACTTTTCATTTTAGATATGAAATGCTTTAATTATTTTAACAACCAATTAAGTAATTTTTGTGTTTGAATATTGGGGAAATTAACAGTGTTATTTATGGTAGTGCTTCTATATATTTTATTATGTGGCTGTATATCAAGAAATATATAGTAGTTGAGATTCTATAAAAATAAATGTCAATAATAAGAGGATATTTAATGATTTTAATTTATGTAATTGAGGCTTTTTTCAAGTTGAAAATGACAAAAACAAATTTGGACTTAGATAAAGAGAAGCTTTATTCGAAAAGATTATTATAGTAGGGAAAAGAATATTATCTTAATAGGAGGAGGAAGAATATTGCAATAGGAAGAATCACTTCTACCATGAGATCTATAAGCATCTCAAAGATCAAATACAAAGGGGCTTTTCTCCCATAGAGAGGAGTAAACAGGGTAAAAAATCTTGGGTGTAGGGTACTGGGATGAGTTGGTGACAAGATTGGAGAGTTGATCAGGGTCAACTGAGGTCAGCTGATTCTTGGGAGGGGTCATTTGAGAGGAGTTGTTCAACTTCCATTGCTCAAGGGTGGGTCAAAGTCCAGGGCTTGGGAGAGGGGAAAAAAGCGGGACTAGAGTTTGGTCAACTCCAATTAACAGCCATTGACCAGTCAGAATGGTCAATGGAGACAAATAGTTCAGCTGATCATTTATGAGTGAAAGAATGGGAATTTGAAGAATCTGTATCTGTCTTATCATAGGTTACAAGAGATCATCCATGATTTTTATCTAAGTCATATGGGGAAGAGTAGTTCTTTGCTGTATGCTGTTTTATGGAACACAAAAAAGGTGAGGGGTAGTTTTTTTGTCAGTTTTGTTTTCCAGGAGTACAGGATTCATGTAAAGTTCAACATTGTCTCAAGGTTCCCTCTGGTGATGAAAAAATTCACACAGGATAGTAATTATATGCCTTAGTGGGTGAACAGAAGGGTCTCATGGAGAACTGGAACATTAATATAGCATAGTTTTGGTGATCCTGCAGGAAGTCTGGAAGCCTAGTCAGCTTGTTACTCCCTTTGAATTGGCTATCAGTTGCTTTGTACTGTATTTGCTTTACTATGCTTAGAGCTGTTTTTCTCTGTCTCTTCTGATGCCTCTGTAATTCCTTTCTCCTTGCTTGCCTCTCTAAAATGCAAAACTCTTCATGAGAGAGGATATGTCTCCATCATTTAATACCCACCCAATATGAATCCCTTCTTTTGGACAGAATTCTATCCTCATACCACCTCATAGGCTACAAGTCTGTCTCCTTTATAGCTAGTCTCTGTTGACTATTAATTTGTGGCCCTTGTATCAGGATGCTTTTCTCTGATCTGTGGGGCCTCTGGAGATGACATGCCCTTAGAAAGAATCTTATGGGGATCCCTGGGTTTGGCAAACCCAGCGGTTTGGCACCTGCCTTTGGCCCAGGGCGCGATCCTGGAGACCCAGGATCGAGTCGCACGTTGGGCTGCTGGTGCATGGAGCCTGCTTCTCCCTCTGCCTGTGTCTCTGCCTCTCTCTCTCTCTCTGTGTGATTATCATAAATAAATAAAAATTATAAAAAAAGAAAGAATCTTATGAACTCCTTTTCAGTACAAAGGTTTAATAACATCACTGTAGTTAAGTCAATAATGATTTATTATACACAAAATTCTATAGTCGTATGAACTTTAATTAAAAAAAATTTAAAAGCTTTTATATATAACACCACCCTTCCTGTATATTATTGTAATTTATAGCTGTTGATCCTAGTTATGCTCTGTGGAGTACAATTAATGACATGTATTTCCTTTTTAAATACCTGAAGACCTTTTCAAGAGTTTTTCTCTTTCTTGTTATTAACATTGAATTGGCTCTGTTACACACTTAATAGCAGTAATTATGGTTTTTCTTGGGTTTTGTAACTGTATACCTATGTATCTCTCCCTTAAGGCTACAGAGTAGTCTTTTCCATTATTTGTGAAACTTTCCAAATTAATGTCATGCCATTACGTTCTTAATAAACACTTGTCATTTTGCCCATATCATCAGATTTACATGTATTATTTCTCATATAATGGTTTTAAAACAGATCTTCAACTTACCTTAGAATTGCATAAGTTTTCCTTAAAATTTTATACACATACATATACATATGTTATATATACATAAATGTTATACATACATATTCATATATATATAAATTATTCTGCTATTAGAGTAAAATAGATATTTAAGGGTTTAAAAGAACTTTAAGGTCTGAATTGTTTAGAAATAATTAAGCATGTTCCTTAACAGGCTTCAAAAATGAAGCCTTGATACTGTAAAAATGAATACTTGATACTGTATATGTGTTCTATTGAACTATATGCAATTGAACCATATGCTGTAAGCATCTCTCACCAATAGTACATTCAACAATGAGGACTTGACACAGTGAATCAGTATGGCTCTGATTTTAGAAATTATTTAATCAATCAATAAATAAAAATGATTATGGGATAATTTTCATTGAAACAGAATAAAATGAAAGCATCACTATTGGAAAAACATCCCATCACTAGTTTGATTCTTGTCCTTGCCTGAATGTGTAATTTTTTCATAGCTGCCACACAGCATACAGGGGTTTGATGAATTAATATGAAGGCAGGCAGCAACTTTCGCTCACTCTCAAAAACATTTGGCACCTTTAGCTCACCTCTATGGCTGAGATTACATTATAATTCGGACATGTTCTACATCTCACAAGGACAACCTCATCAGGAAGTTCTTGGGTATATAGACAAAAGATGCCAAATGTACAGTGTAATGACTCTATTTACAGCTTTCTGCTGTGCATTTTGTTTGCCTGGTGTGTAAGTAGAAGAACAGCTGTTAATCTTTCAAGTGAACAAGGAGACATGGCAGGAGACTTCAGAGGTTCCAGACACCTCTAGTTAGAAGGGAATGAGAGTCAGTGCCCCTAGTCAAGGGTGCTAAAGCAGCCCAGAAATAATTTTCCATCAAATTTATTTTATTTGTTTATTTTTTTAGGATTTTATTTATTTATTCATGAAAGACACAGAGGAGAGAGAGAGGCAGAGACACAGGCAGAGGGAGAAACAGGCTCTAAGCAGGGAGCCTGATGTAGGACTGGATCTCAGGATCACACCTTGGGCCAAAGGCAGGCACTAAACCACCAAGCAACCCAAGGATTCCCTTCCACCAAATTTCTAAAGTTCTTTTTCCATGCCCATATTAATATTAGTATATTGGAACACCTGGACTTAACTTGCCATTAAGCTTTTTCCTAATAAAGTACTTTTTGTCCTTCCTGGATTTGTTTAAATGAGCCCCAGGATGAGCCTCTTGTGTAATTTTTATTTTTCTCTGTAGGAAATAATACATAGTTTAATAAAACAGATTTTATAAGCAGTAGGGTGTGTAGGGCAGTAGCACAAGTTTTAGAGTCAGGCAGATCCAGATTCAAATTCAGGTCCATTTTTTTGTTTAAACTTTTTATGTTGAAATGTTTATCAGAAATTGCAAAGGTAGTATAAAGAGTTCTGTGTACCTTTTATCTTCACCTGTGTAAGCCTCCCCCAATGGTGACATCATATACTAGTAGTACAGCATCAAAATCAGGAAATTGATATTGGTATATTACTATTAACCAGACTATAGACCTCATTCATTTTTCACTATTTTTTAACCTCCGTTTATGTGTATGTATAAGTCCTCTGCAGTTTTATCCATGTACAGATCTATGGTTATCACTATAATCCCAATACAGAACTGTTCGATTATCACGAAAAGACCTCTTTTAGTATGGGACTCGCCTCATTGCCCTCCTCTCCTTGTACCCCCCATTCTTCATGTCTATGGTTTTGTCATTTTAAGAATGTCATACCAATGGAATCATACAGCATCCTTTTAAACATAAAACCCTCGAGCTTCATTCAGATTGTTGCATGTGTCAGTAATTCATTTCTTTTTATTGCTGAGTAGCTCCCTTGCATGGATATACCAGAGTTGTCTAACCATCTACCCACTGAAGGACATTTGGGTTCTCTTCAGTATTTTGCCATAACCAGTAGAACTAAAAATTCATGTACAGGTTTTTGTATGTGGCAGCATATAGGCTGATTTGTTTACTGTGACTAGGTCCTCATATAATTTTGTATTAAGGCTGTTGGTCAAGGAGTTACGGTGTTTGCTAGAGTTTGGGGGAGAATACATTTATCTAACTTATGGCTCAATATTATATCATTAGAGACAATTTTACTTGTACTATAATCACAGAAAAATATTTTCTTGGTGATGTAACTGTTATTCATTTGTGGATTGTGGACTGTGAAAAAGTGGTTAACTCTCCAACTCTAGTGGTCTGTCTTTGGCCAAAGATTAATTCAGTTTGCCATAAATAGGATTTTTTAAAGTGGAAAATGAGGAAGGTTGGTTTGTTTATTTTGGTTCTTCGTGTCCCTACCCCAGCATGCCAAGGAGAGGTTCATTTACATTGTGGTTAATCATGGAGGGGTTGGAGTTGGATCAATCATTGTTTTATATGTGTCTCTCCAACTTCCTGACCAAATGACCTTTAGTAAATTATTTAACCTTTTGAGCCTTAGTAAAATATGCTTTTGAGTAAAAATGCTTTTGAGCATTGGTAAAATAGAGATAATAATCTCTCAGGGCTTCTCAGAGTTGTGAAAATCAGAAGAGATAATGTATACAAAGCACTTCACACAGTAGTGCCTCATATATAGACACACTCAGAAAGTGGTAGCTTAGTTATAATATCAGAAAACTGACTTTTTCTATGAATGTCCCAAGGCAACTATGCATGTTTTTCAAGTCTTATGCACAGATAGTTATTACTAACTAAATGGGTTTGTCCTATGTGTCCACAACTTTAGCTGTTATACTATTTACTTGAATTTTGTAGGAAAAATTGTCTAATTCTGAGCCTCTCTGTTAAATGCCTAATTTCTATGACATTGTTGGTAATTTTTATGAGCTAATGGCCTAGAAGAATCATTTTAATTTACTTTAGTGATGTGTTTTTACTGTATTAATTGTGACTGTCATAATTGTCTCAGAAATTGAGATAGTGACATGACTGGGTACCTAATAATTTAATAGCTGGGTATAACTTAATTAAAAGAAAAGTTGATATAGAATATCTGAATATCTACACAGGAAAATCAGATACTGGGATGGGAGAAATTTTGCTTTATAGAAGTTTCCTTAAATATTCATCTCTACTTCCTTAAAATGTTATTTTTATGTATTCATTTGTAAAACATAAATAAGGCATATTTGAAATTAGAGTTCAAATCTTTGAGAAAATAGGTTCATTTACTTTTAGAAATATTTTAGGATAATTGACAGCAACAGCTTGATTCAATATAAATTTCATCTCTACTAACAAAGCACTTAAGTTTTATTTTTTATTGAATTTCTGTATTATATGTTTTCTTTTAACATTTTGTTGGGCAATAATAGACACAAAAACACACACATAAGTGTACAGCTCAATGTAACTCCATCCAGATCAAAAAGCAGAACATTACCACTACCTTGGAAGAGCCCTTAGTACATCCTAATATTTTGTAGTGAATACAGGATAGTATATTTACTGTCCTGGCTTCTAGTAGCATAGATTAATTTTGCCTTTTTTGTATTTTATGTAAATGGGGCCATATGATATATATTACTCAATATTTAGCTCTTTCATCTTACCATTATATGTAAGATTGATCTATATTGTTATATACAGATATAGATCATTTGTTATTGTTACATAATATTTCATTTTGTGAATATGCCACAGTTTGTCCAACTTACTATTGATGGGCATTTAGGTAATTTCTAGTTTGGGATTATTGGTACTTTAGTGAACATTCTAATATATTTGTGTGTATGAGTTTGTGTATGTGTATTTTTGTGAATTGATATCTGTATATAGGCAAAGGGGAAAGAATTACTGTTTACCACTCTCTCCTTTCACTTCCCCTCCTATGCTATGCCAGAACCTGCTGAAAAGTTTCAAAATCATCAGTGTGGATAGCTGTCATTTGGCCAAACCTGTGGGATATATTTGAATAGACAGGTGTGGGAAGAACCATTTTGGGAATGAGATCTCAGCAGTGGCTGCAGGTTTAAGTATGAGCTTCCGGCTACAAGGATCCCTTTATGGAGTGATGGACTGAAAATAGGATTTCTAAGGGATACTGGGAAAAAGGGATTTAAATGGCTCTAACAACCATTATCATTCCCAGACAGGAAGATAAAGGATGTTAAAGATGTTAAAACTCTTGGAATAACCTACATTTTTAATAAAAATTCCTTTGATATTTCTGGGATTTTGTTCTGATGGTAGTTGTTTTTATTTTTTGTTTTTATTTTAAAATTGACAAATGTTCTAAAATGTATCTGGTATAATAAAAGGATGAGATTAGCCAAGAAATACCTGAAAAGGGAGACAAATGGCAGAGGTTAGAGGAAGAGTCAGTCACACAATCCCAAATTGAAGTAAACATATAAAAGCTGTAGTAATTAAAAAATATACATCACTATCTCACACCTTTCATGAATGTAAGTTCTATATGGCATTTAATGTAAATTAAAGTAAAACATAGAAGGAAATATAAGAGATTATGTCTCTTGCCTTTGGTGGGAAAAACCAGTCTGAATTTAATACCAAAGAAACAAACCAATAAGAAAAAGACAAAAAAAAAAAAAAAGACGAAAGAATTTGACAACATAAATATATTTGACAACATAAAAGTCATGCCATAAATATACTTGAAAAGTAAATGTCAAATTGGAAAGAAATATTAGCGACATATATGACAAAAGTTTTACTCTTGTTATAATAATAATATAAGCTTTCTTCAATTAGAAAAAGACAAATGTCTAATATAAGCTTTCTTCAATTAGAAAAAGACAAACGTCTAATAGAAAATCTGGTTAGGAATATGAGCATGAAACTTGAAAAAAAACATGGAGGGGTGCCTGGGTGACTCAGTTGGTTAAGTGTTTGACTCTCAATCTCACCTCAGGTCATGATCTCAGGGTCTGGGATTGAACCCTGCATCGGCCTCTGCACTCAGCATGGAATCTGCTTGTTCTCCTCCCTCTACTCTTCCCCTTCACTTGTGTTCTTTCTCTCTCTCTAAAGTAAATAAATAAATAAAATCTTTAAAAAATAAAAAAAATTAAAAACATGGAAATGCCTAATAAATATATGAAAAAAGTATTCAATACTATGAGGATGCAGTGAAAGAATAAATGAAAAAGAGGCTTGTGATGTGAATCATCATTTTTTATTTGTTCTTCATCCCAACATATTTTTCAAAATATTTCAACTCTTTATCACTTTTTTTTCTGATCTACATTTTTTTCTGAAAGAATTTGTGTAATCAAACTAAGACTTAAATGCTCCAAGAAATTAGAAGACAATTCTCAAAAGGAAATGATTGCCAAGGGGGATAAGATGGCTATTAAGAAATTACTCTCTGAGTTTTCTTCTTCTGTTTTTGATCTCTGCTATACTTTTAGGGGAATAACCCTAGCAATTAAATAAAACATAGTGTTCAAAGGACTTGAGAGACTAAAATTATGAAAAAGAAATATTCATAGAGAAAGTGATAGCGGCTGCTTGGGCACTTGTTCTATGTTTACAGGTATTTTGTTCTCTGAGAATTCTTCAGTGCACTTAGGAAAACTTGTGTTTTCTTTATCACACATACTGGTCAACAGGATTTTTAAAATTATATTCTTAAAAATTTTGTTGGGGTCTGATTACAGAACGAATATAGTTTAATATTTAAAATAGGGAAAATATAAAATACAAAGAAGAACAAAACATCTGTAATTTTTCATTTCAGTGGTCATGCTTCAGGTTCTTTTCGTTTCGTATATGTACTTTGAATTTTACAAAATAATGCTTAATTTTTGTTTTTTAAATATTGTGATTATTTTTATATGTTATTTTAATAGCTGCATCATACTCCATTACACACGAGGATTAATTTATTTAACTGTTCTCTCAATGTTGGAAATTTAGATTGTTACAAGTTTTTTATTGTTATAAACAGACTGTGACAAACATCCTAGCAGATAAATCTTTGTAAACATCTTAGCTCCCTTGGAATAAATTCTTGTTTTTTTTTTTTTTTTTTAAAGATTGTATTTATTTATTCATGAGAGACAGAGAGAGGCAGAGACATGGGCAGAGGAAGATGCAGGCTCCCTGCCAGGAGACGGATGCGGAACTTGATCCTAGGACCCTGAGATCATGACCTGAGCCAAAGGCAGCTGCTCAAATTCTTTGAAGTGGAATAAATTCTTTGAAGTGAAATAATGAGAGTATGGAAGTTGTAATTTTATTTATTTATTTAGTTCGTTTTTAGTTTTTAAATTTTTAATTTATGTAGCCAAATAGCTCTGTGGACAGATAAGATGAACCTGTATCTCATAAGTTCTGAGTATCTATTTAACATTAAATTTGATGAGTTTTTAAAAAAAATCTGTGCCTTAGAATTGTACTTCATTGTTTTAATTTCCATTTCCTTGAAGACAGGGTCCATACCTTTTGATATTACCTTCTGAAATAGAAAGCAGGATTTTACCTATACAATTTTATTGGTACTGATAAGGTACAAGTAACTTGCTGGTGGTAGTCAGGAGACATTGGGTGAGGTTGAGTTGGTTGCAGGCCTGAAGAGACGAGTACTGAGTGTCAAGTGAAATACCCAAGAGCTGAAGTTCAGTGCCACTGTTTCTCTTCCAGAAATTCAAGATGGTAGGGTCAGAGATAGGCACTGAAGTTTCTTAAATGAAAGAGGATTTTACTTTCAGAGTAAGTAGTACCTAGCATCTACTATAGCACTTGACACTGATGGTATGGCTTTGGTTCTTAGAGGTCACCAAGTATGGTTTCTCTGAAACTTGAAGCCTTTATTCTAGCAAGAAAATACTAGAGCCCACCCCTGGGGCTAGAATGGGTGGAGTTTCATAGGTGCCTTATGAACCAGAACATTCCCGCTTTGTGAAGAGTATTGGCATTTACTGTAAGCATCCCCAGGTTCAGAAGCTACACTAAGCTTTCTCAGTGCTACTTTCCATGTGGATTGAGCCAGGTGAACTGAGACTGTGGAGCGTAAGCACTCATGCCTATGTTAGGAGGAGTGGCAGGGGGCAAGCGGATTCTGATTCAACTGGTAGTTAACAGTAAATACAAATACTGTCTGCCGTAGCTTAATTCTTATGATTGCATGACTTATCAGAAATTGATTACAGTTTAATCTAAGTAAAAAATGAATTTTGTAATGGTGCCACATGACATTTCATGAGGCCTAGCAGCTATCTAATGCTCAAATGCAACCTTTTTTGGAATTCTCCATGCTCTTTTTCTTTTTAAAATTATACAGTAAAATTTTAATTTTTTGGTGTACACTTCTAATTAATTTTAACTGAAGGAAATGTATATTTTGTTACATATACAGGTCAACTTAATTTCTAAAAATTACTTCTTTGTGACTTCTGTGCAGCTTGTACTTGTAGACTCAAAAGCATCTGGATGATAGTCATTCCATTCTTTTGCCTCGGTGCAATTGTAGTCATTTGGCTATTTACTTAATTTTTCAATTAAGGTCTTCTTTATGTGTGCAGGGAAAGGGAAAAATGACATTGATTTCTGAATTCCAATCATTAGTTCATATAAAAACTAGGCTTCATGGTAATATTGAAGAAAATTAGTTTATTAGTATAAAGTAGACATCTTCATATTTGAATGAAATATAAATCTATTAAACTACAGTTTCAGAGAACTTACTGATTTTTATTAACCTCATGTTTAGTGAATAGTCTCTTTATGAAGTAAATTCTGTATACTTAAAAAGGAAGATGTCAATGCTTGATACTTGAGTGGGAAGAATATTCTTACTTATAACTCAGATTTCGTGCATTTTGATTGACAAATGGTTTATTGAACTTGGTGTTATATAAAGGGAGATTTTGGCTATTTTGATAAGAAAGAAAGGTTGAGAAATATTTTTCAACACTCTTAGCCAGTTTAGATTTCTCATTATAGAAGCAACAAATGTTTTACTTTAATATAGGGACAGAAATAAACATTTTATTTTGGCATATTATCAGTGTTTTTTTTTTCACTACTCCTTTCATTCTTATAACTGTTTGAAGAAACAGATTAATGGCATGAAATTTCTCAGGCTTCTTTTGACCTTGAGGTATAATCTGATTTGCTTTGTTAAGTTTTAATTTTATGACACATCACATCTTTGTTGTATCTAAAATTAAACTTCAAGGTAGAGGTATAGTTTTTCTATGTTGGGATTGTGAACAGAATAAATTACCAGAGAATTATGTTTAAATGAATGTGTAAGTATAGGAATGTTGACTAGGGTAGCAACACCTCCTCACATAAATAGCTTGTTAATGTGCAATCAGTCACTGGAGTTGCCATGAACTTGGAGCTTAATGAACAGGTGGAGAAACAGGATGAATCCCAATCCATAATGGATCTGAAAGTTTATCAGGCAATTTCACTGATCATTAATCCATTTTGCTTGGCAACTTAATTTATCGCACAGTTAGAATGTTCATCCCTTCGGTCTCCAGGTGGAAATTAATTCAGAGACATGTCCACTCCATGGGGTTTAAGAGACCTGCTTAAGCTTTGTGAGGACATTTAAAAATAAGTTATTTTAAATGCATAAAATAGTTTTCTCTTATCATTCCTTTTGTGTTTAAGTCCTTAAAATGGGTGGATGGTATTACCATTTGATAGTATATCCTGACAGTGAATTAAGGTTTATTTGTTCATGTAAGAAAATTTCTAAGTTAAATAGACAAATTGTTGATTTTAATTCATTGGTAGAATAAATAAATAAATGTGTTAAATAATCCTGTGAATATAATTCTGTCTTTACATATAGAAAAATTCTTGATCTTAATGCATTTGATAGCATCCATATCAAGAAGTAATGAGCAAAATAAATTATTTCTTTATTTTTTTAATTAATTACTTTTTTAAAAAAGATTTTATTTATTCATGAGAGACACATAGAGAGGGGCAGAGATATAGGTAGAAGGAAAAGCAGGGTCCCCACGGGGAGCCTGATGCAGAACTCGATCCCAGGACCCCAGGATCATGAGCTGAGCTAAAGGCAGATGCTCAACCACTGAGCCACCCAGGTGCCCCAAGAAATTATTTCTTTAAAGCTCAGAACTTTACGTCTTCCAAATACTTAGAAATTCTCTAATTGGATTAACTTATGGCTTATTATTTAAAAATGCCTATTAAAGCAGTGTTCTTTGACTGTAAGGAAAAAATGCAACCAGCCTCTCTTAGGTGACGCTCTCACTCTGCTTAGAATTTGCAAGGATTAGCCTCTTAATTGGGCTTGACTTAGGACCTGGCTATGGTTTAAAATAACCTCAAAGTCAGAAACACATTTTCTTCACTTTTTGAAGACATGATTTATAGGGCATAGAAAGTTAAATTGAGTATTGATCCTTGAAAAGCAGATGTGTCCTGTAAAAAAGACGGAACAAAAGAACACAATAAAAAATGATAGAATGATTGATTGTGCAAAGCCTGGGGACAGGAGCCACCTCCTCAGATGTCATCTTTTCTAGGCATCTGTAGCTCTGAGAGGGTGATAGGAATGAAGTGTTAGAGGAGATTAGTTGCACCCTAGCATGAACTGTTACATTTTATAAGAAGATTGAGGAAGGCTGGTAACAAATCATTTCTAAGAAGGAATTTGAGGAATGAGGAATAGAACACAAGATCAATAATATCTATGATATATCTCCAGAGGGGACATCAGGGAATTCCTTATAATTTCTCAAGCCCTGTAGCACTTTCAAAAAGAATTTAAGTCAGTAAAAAATAATTGGGATGACAGAAAACCTCAAACTGGCATAATGCTGTCATTGATTGGATGTGTCAGGCAAATTGTGGCTATCATTCTTAAGAGCAGGCTGATTAAAGTAGTATCTTCATAATCTAGAGGGGTTTAGTGTTGAATTATCCTGGCACCTTTCCCAAATCCCCTTTCTGAGTCTTTGGCATTTTTCCCTGGAACATATTGCAAACCTGTGCCTTGTCACTTTAGAAACAGGACTTTTATTTTTAAATTTAGAAGAAAATGGTCATTGAGTTTTTGGGAATCAAACCAAAAGAAAAAAAAATCTACAGAGCATTGTTTGACTTTCCTCTTCTTTCTTAGAAGACTAATGATTGCAGTAAACTCTCATGGGCCTCAGAATCACCCAGAAGCTTGTTTTAAATGCTGTTTCCAGCCTCTAGTACCCCAGGATTTAGATTCAGTGAGTCTAGGAGATGGTCTTGGAATCTCTAATTAATAGGCATCCTGATGTAGGGGTTCTAATGCATATCCTTTTGGGGGAATCATTTCCCTAAATGATGTAGCTTAAAGCATGCCAAGAAAAAAAAAAAAGGCATGCCAAGAAAGGTCTGTGCACTTGCTCTTTGGTATTCTTTTTCAGGCTTTTTTTTATTTTTATTTTATTTTTATTTTTTTATTTTTTTTTATTTTCAGACATTTTTGAAATCTCTCTTCAGGGCTTTCACAGATATATGTTGGAAAGAGTTGTATCTCCCTTTGTTCTCTTACAGCAACCTGGGCTTTAATATTTACTTTTCCCTTTTCTTCCCATCCTTTTCCTCTTTATTTTCCTCTTAGTGTATCCTTTTCTCCCTCCCTTCCTTCCTTCTAATGCATATTGTGTTAGACTTTGTGCCTAATTTTCTGCCAGGCATTGGGTCTCCAGAGGATACATGTATATTATTTTAAGCCATGTAGTTCGTGACAAATTTTGTAGTGGCAGCACTAGGAAACTAATAATTAAGAGGTTGAGCCCTGAAGTTAGAAAGATAGGGATTTTGTTTTTGGTGTGATCATAAACAGTTCCTTAGATCTCTAATGCTTATAGAGTAGCTTTGAGGAGGAAATGACCTATTGTGTGTATGTGCTTTGTATGGTGTCTAGTTCCTGGTACATTTCATAAATTATTTAATAAATGTTAAATATGGTGAAGATCATGATGATGACAGTGGTAATCAGAAAAATATAAAGCAAAAGGGGAGGAAACCCAAATGGATCCATTGTGCTTTGTAGCATTTCAAATTTAATAAACTACTGACTATATTACTTCTGAGTAATTATTACTCTTACTATGTGAATGGCAGATAATAAAATACTGAGAAGCCATTTAGTGAAATGTGAGCATCTTGTAACAAAAACCCCTTAAGTTGGATTTATGTCACATGAGGAAGACAGTGAGAGGTCTTGTATTTTGGGTGAGGCCTTTTCTTTCTTATTTTTCTTTTCTTTTCTTTACTTTTTTTCTTTTTTTTTTTTTTTTTTCTTTTCTTTTGTTTAACTTACAGTTCTTCAGATAACCTGCAGCTTGGGAGGAGGTACCTTTTGATTGAAAAACTTTTTTTTGTAGCTAGCCGACATGGTATCAGTGAAGAATCAATTTGTTCACTAATTAGAAGTTCATATTGCTTTTAATCCTTCTAATAGTTCTAGGAGTTTGAGTGAAATTGAGACTTATATCTTCCTTCAGTGCCACATGTAGCTACTCATGATAAGAATAGGAATAAAGATCAGAAAAAAAGGTAAAGTAAGATACAACTTAGAAATACACAAATTGTAGTGATCCTGATTTTTCTCTATGAAATTTGAGATCCAGCAAGTATGTTTGTGTTAGAATTGTCAGGCTTCCAAATATTATTCTTCAAGCATGAAATAGCTACCTTGTTAGTAAGCCAAGATTTTAGATCTGTAGATTTACTGAGCCATATGGGTAGGCATTGACTAGATCACTTTGCTCTGTGATAGAACTGATATAATTTAAGAATCAGGTGGGTCTGATTTGTGAATCTTAGGAAGACAGTTGCTTGGCAGCAGTGAGAGGTCTTATGCCTGCTGCCATCGGTACACTTAAGGCAGTGAGCTGTTTTACTTATTCTGTCACATTGAGGCTTCCACTCATGAAATGAACCATTATTTAGAGAATTTTGTCTTCTTAGAAATTATTAAAATACGATTACCAAATGTAATCTCACTATGGTGTTTCATCAGATCAAGAACTTTCCGAGGGCAGGGACTATTATCCATTTATGTATCTCCAATGCCTTCCACTATGGCCCATTGTTAGTGCTCAGGAGATATTTGTGTAACTAATGAATGGTTGAGTATGTTGCTTCCTCTAATTGGGGCTTTTAGTTAGAATAATAGTAAATAGACTCAGACATTGAGTATTTTTTTTTTCTATTAGTTAGCAGGACTCCTTCAAATGGTAGATTTTAAATTTTCTTAATGTGATTTTTTCCTTTTCATTTAAAATTTCTTTAGAAGCACAAATGATATAAACATAATAATGTAAATTAAATAAGAGGAGAGGTGCTTGGGTGGCACAGTTGATTGACTATTCCACTTTTGTTTTAGGCTTAGGTCATGATCTCAGGGTTATGAGATTGAGCCCCACATCAGGCTCCATGCTTAGTGGGGAATCTGCTTAAGACTCTCTCCCTCTGCCCTCCCCACACTCCCTCTCTTTATTTAAAATAAATAAATCTTTAAAATAATAAAAAAAATAAAATAAGAGGAAATAAATTACCGCTTATAGCACTTTCTAGAAAACTGTGATTTTTTTTCCCTGTTTGTTTTGATTTATTTATACATTTATTATGGGCATGTTTTTTTTATTAGAATCCAGAATTATTTTGGTACAAAGAGTTTTCCACTTAATATAAACAGTTTTCATATAGTTTTATACAGTTCATAATTCCGGTTTTAAATGACTACATAATATATTCTCTACTTCCTTTTCTTTATAACCCCCATTTCCCCACCTGCTTTGTCTCTCTAGAGAATTCCACTTCGTTTTCAAGGCCTGGTTCAATGATCCCCTCATTTTTGTTGACTTTTGTGTTCCTAATACTTTACACATACATTGACTGTGGAACTTTTGATATTATATGACTTTTTTTTTGTTTTTACAAAAATTATGAGAAATGAGGTGCATCAGAGCATGGATTATACAATTTTGTGTCTTGATGACTCAGTGATAGGCATATAGTAGGCATTCAACAAATATTTGTAGAGTGCAGATACCATTCTAGGGCCTGTGAACAGAAGGATGAGTAAGAAAGTTTCTGGATTTGATGCTTAAAGTGGAAATTGCTGTTCTAGTATCTGTGGTACCAGGAGGCTGAAGTATTCATGTCACTGCTTTTTCTTTCTTATGAATTTTTTTTTTGAGGGGACTATATTTCCAGGGATGGTATGCCTAAGCCAAGGAGTATTAACAACTTTATGGCTTTTATTTTTTCTCATCAAATTACTTTCCAAAAGATTCTGTTTCTTCATGGGCCTTGTTTACTCATGTTACTTTCTCACTTATGTTTGGTATTTTGAAATCTATTTTTCACCTAATTGTATAACTTCCTTATATAATAGTGGTAGGCAGAATTCTAAGATGTTGCTCAAGATTTTTCATTTTCTGTCCTCAGTCTACATGCTCTAAGTAATTAATGGGACTGTAAATTTGGTAGATTTTACTCTCATGGTCAGGTTATATTATTTGGTACAATTGACTAAGAAAAGGAGGTTATCAGGATGGGTCTGATCCTACATGGTATTTGTGACCACATTAGCCCTTTATTTTAAAATTTTTATTATTTTTTTCTATATTAGTGCTTTAAAAACTGTTTTTTCTGGCTGGTAATAATAGAAGAAGTCAGGAAATTTAAAAATGTGAGGATTCATCACCCTTTTGCTGAATTAAGGAGGCCATATGGAAAGGAACTAGACTTGAAATTCTCAAGTGTTCAGCCTGTAGTTGCTGAGAGTGACTCTTGGTTGACAGCCAGCAAGGAGATGGGCCTGGGTCCTACTTCCATGAGGAATTAAATTCCGTCAATAAGAATGAGCTTGGAGCAAGAGTCTTTTTGAGTTTTAGGTTAGAACTGAACTCTACCATTACCTTAATTTTAGCCTTGTGATACCCAGTCACATTGTCTGTATTTCTGGCCTACAGTAATGTAAGTTGATTAAATGATATTATTTTAATCTGCTAAGTTTGTGATAATTTGTTATGCAGCTATTGAAAATGAATATGATAATTTGTTAATCATTTATGATGTTTACTATATTTATCTTTTGGTGTATTGTGAATTTGCTTATACAAAAGTTTGCTTTTTATATGATTGTTTTAAAGATGTTATTTATTCATGAGAGACACATAGAGAGAGGCAGAGACATAGGCAGAGGGAGAAGCAGGATCCCTGTAGGGAGCCTGAAGTAGGATTCAATCCTAGGATCCCAGGATCATGACCTGAGCCAAAGGTAGATGTTGAACCACTGAGCCACCCAGGTGCCCCTTATATAATTTTTACATGTTGAACTTTTTCTTGATTTCTAGAATTTCTACAAGTTTTAGAAGGTATTACATAGGGTGGTATGTATAGGCTTCTCAGAGGATTCGAGTCTGAGTCTCAAATGATATATTTCATTGGTCTCTGTTACTGGTATCCTTTTTGCTTAGCAATTTATAATATTTCTGTCTGAATATTGAGTCTATTGCTGGTTAGCTAAAGATAAATAGAAGTTTTTCTTTGGAAAAATTGGGATTTTTCTCATTAAAACATTTCTTTTCACATTTGAATAGAACTTTTTAATATAACATTAACACTAGTGGGGCCTAACACTGGAGGGCAGCTCCCTAGAACTATGTCGTTAACTCTTCCTTTTGCCATCATTCTTGGCAAGAGAAAGCTTCTCCAAACTTTTCCTTTTTATTCTACCCTTCTTCCAAATTGTAAATTCTCTGGATGGCCTAGATCTGGCCTATAGCCTATTATTGTCAGTGTTGTTTTGATCTAGAATGGGCTTCTCTAAAGGGCTAAAAGGGATGAGTTTATAGTTTTCTCCCATGAGTCTAGTATCAAACTCAAAGGCTGTATGTGGCAGAACCAGTAGGATCTAGGTCTCCTGATATTTACTTCTGTTGTTTTCCTCCATTCAGTTCCATGTGCTGCTATCATACTTAATAATTCAGTAGAGACTTGATGTGTATTTTATGATGTTAAAATGATATTGTAGGTTGGACTGTGGAAAGTTTTCAGGACTCCTTCTTTTCTGTGGTATTAGAATAGTATGGTTTCTATTAAAATATTCAGTGAACCTTCTCTTTTGAAATATTTTTTTGAATGAAATATGGATTGTAACTGAAACCTCTGACTTTAGCATTATAGTTTGGTCTGAGTAAATTTCTGAAATTTTTGTATTGCATTATTGTTGAGTGGGGTTTTTTGGTTAGAGAAAGGAAACATTTCTATAGGTATGTTTTCCTCGGATTACCCTTGACTGCTTTTCTGTTGACCTTTTTGCTTGAAATGACAAAACTAAAAGACACACTGTTCAATATTTTAACAAAATTATTGATCTTTTTTTTTGTATAAAAACATCTTGGTTGTTAAATTACCTTATTAATTTCATGTTTTAGAAGCATACTTCTATTTCTTTATTTCTTTCATATTGAAAATCTGTATAGGTGTGAGAGGTACATCAATTACTGGGTATTTTAAACTTGGATTTTTTAATTTAGGGACAGGAATGAATCCTTTTCCCTCTTTAATTTATCCTGCTGTATAAAAGAATATGTTCTACTGTTTGATTTTTCTAGTCTATCAGTAATGTTACATACATCTTCTTGGGATAATCCAGTTCTCTGTCATTGGTAAAGGTTCTAATCCTGCTGGTTTTGCCTACTTGCAGAAATTATTTTGTAAAATAGTGTAACTATATTCATGTTTGCCATTTCTTCAATATGTGGAATCAGGCAGCTTGGATTGAATTCTCTTTCTCTGTCACTTACTAGCTAGGGTCACAAAGGCTAGTTAGTTAAGGCTTGACAAAGATCATTCAACCCCTAACTGAATCTCTTCTCTCGTTTTTTTTTTTTAAAGATTTATTTATTTATTCATTCAGAGAGAGCGAGAGAGAGGCAGAGACACAGGCAGAGGGAGAAGCAGGCTCCATTTAGGAAGCCCGATGTGGGACTCGATCCCGGGTCTCCAGGATCACACCCTGGGCTGCAGGCAGCGCTAAACCGCTGTGCCACTGGGGCTGCCCTCTTCTCTCGTTTTTAAAATAGAGAGAATGAGTGTCTTAGAGTTATTGTGAGGATTAACGAAAACAATACATGTGTCCCTGGCCCATTGTCAGTGCTCAATATTTAATTCCTGTAAAAATACTGTATAAAATATATGGTACAAATGTATAAAATGTACAAATTATTGTACAAAGATACAGAATAGTATTCTGAAACATTATTCCATTAGTCATTGTTTAATTCACCTAGTTTTACCTTCTTCATGAATTACTCTGTGACCCTTTCTCCTTCTACAAAGGACCTGGGATTATTTTATTAGGAGATATCTGTAAGAATGGTCCCCCCTCCCTCCCAAAAAAAGAATGATCCTATTAAAGGATGTGTGTTTTCCCCTACTAAGATCAAGAGCTCCTTTTCCAGGGGTATCAGGTCAAATATTTGAAATTTCCTTCTAGCAATTTTATTGTTCCTGGGAATAGTATCTATTTGGATTGGAGAAATTAAATACATGGGAAGTATGTTTTACAGAAATTCTGTACAACTATATGCTTCCATCTGTTAATTTTTGTCACCTTGACTTTCCTGTCTTAGATTTGTGAGGCGATCAACACCCTCCCCTGCGGAGTCTGTATCCATCTGGTCCACACAACTCCTTTCCAGTATATGAGAATACATCAGCTATTTGAGATTACAGACTTTGCAGTGTCTTCTTCCAAACTGTAGTTTAACTCAGGCTCAGCACCAAAGTAGTGTTTTTTGACGAGATTGTCATCAGGCAAGGTAATGAGGCTATCTCTTATCTCTGTAACCTGGTATCACAGAGAAATTAGTTTGCCTCATGAACAAATGCAGAGAACAAGGTATATACTTTTCAGTACTTGAAGCATAGTCACCAGTGTAATCTCCTGACTTTGCTAGAAAATATTTAATTCTTAACCTTTGAACCCTATTTTAACCAAATGTAGTCTGAATGTCACTTCAAAATGATGATACAAATAAAGTCATGTTAACATTGGTTATCTAAAGCTCCTGTTATTCTCTCTGATCTATTGTATGGGCTCTCTAGTTATCTTTTCAATGTGCATCCTCTCCTGATTATTTCTGGTCATCTCACTAAACTGTTTCTCAGTTGCCATGTGACATTGGCCATAGTCTTTCTCTCCTACTCAAGCTTTCTGTATTTGGAAGAGCCTCACCTTCACTAGCACTGCAGCATCCATGGTGAAGATGTAAGGAGGGAAGAACATGACCTCTGCTCCACGCTTCCCCTCGGTACCTAGGCCCCTTCAAGAAATCTTCTAGTTCTGCATATTGATAGTCTTTCTTAGAGAAGAAAATATCAAGGTCTAACTCCACAGACATAAAGCTACCTAAAGAAGTTTTCTAAAGTAGTGGAATTTTAAAACCAAATCTAAAATCTGAAGGTAGATGTTATCTATCATCTTTGTAACATATCTGGCCTCTGAGGACATTGTAAAGAATGATGGATGTCATTGGATGTTTCTGGCAGGTTTAAGGCTTAGGCAAGAAAGGGAAGAGAGGAATGATGGGAGAATAGGAAATGGCGAAGAGGGTAAATAAAAGGTGGGGTAATAAAAACTGTAAGTTTGTTATCAGCAGTGGTAAAATTCCCCTCCCAATTGTTAGAGATACACCTTAGTAATTGTGTGAAGATGCTCAACCTTCCCTAATGGTATTTAGAATATATCTCCCCCCACCCTGAGTTTTAGCTCTTTCTAGTTCCTAGTTTCTTTTATGGTTATTTAATTTTTGAAAAGGATAAGATGTATGTGGTAGTGCCAGTGGTATTTTTTATCCACTCTTAAATTATGTTTTGCTTTGCTTACAGAAGCAAAAGATAGGCTCCAAAGGATGACTTCTTTCTACTATTTGTGTGAACTAAGTATAACTTGCATCTGATTCTTATTGCATGCATAAAATTCTCTTAGAGAAATTGTCACCCAGATATAACATTTTATTAAATGTTTCATGGAATTGGTATAGAGTTACTTTTTCTTTCTCTTCTTTTTTTTCTTTTTGTTGCTTGATCGAATTAAAACTTTATTATTGTATTCCATGACTCATGCCACCTTTAGAAGGAATATGTCATGTGGGCTACTCCTTTGATTACTTATCCATAAGACCAGAAATCTACTAGGGATTAATATGCTTTCACTTCCTGTTACCTCAATTTCAACAATAGCTACATTTACTAATTAAAATAACCCTACTCTTACACTTATTTTCCTAAGTGACATGTTCATATACTGAAAAATTTCATCACATAACTTGTATAATTGTTAGGAATTTTTGTATGATTACTATAACTAAAATGTCAAATATTTGTGTAGGTTATGAATATAACATAATGAACTTCAATCACCCTTCAGGATGACTATGATAAAGAAAGGGACAAAGGGAGGGGGAAATAATAAGTGTTGAGAGAATGTGGAGAAATTGCAACCCTCATATATTTTGGTGGGAATATAAAATGGTGAAGCAACTGTGAAAAATGTTTTGGTATTTTCTCAAAAGATTAAACATAGAATTATCATATGATCTAGCAGTTCCATTCCTAAGTACATACACAGGAGAACCGAAGACCTATATCTATAAAAAAGTTTACACGTGAATGTTTATAGCAGTTTTATTTTTAATAGTCAAAAGATGGAAATAATACAAACATCCATCAGCTGATGAATGGATAAACAAAATCTGTTTTATCTGTTCAGCAGAATACTATTTAGCCGTATAAAAGAGTTGACCTACTAAAACATGCTACAAAGTGGATGAATCTCAGGAACATTATTCTGAGTAAAAGAAACCAGACTGAAAAGGTCATATAGTGTATATAATTCTATTTAAATGAAATATCTGGAATAGGCACTAGAGACAGAAAGCAGAATAGTGGTAGCTGGGGGTAGAGGTGACTGCTTAATGGGTATGGGGTTTTCTTTTGGGGTGATGAAATGTTTTTGAACTAAATAGAAGTTGTAGTTATGTAACATTGTGAATGTCCTAAATGGCTCTGAATTGTATACTTTAAGAAGGTTAATTTTATATGGTATGAATTTTACTTCAGCAAAGAATAACCAAACTCACAGAATGGAGTGTGAAATTCTTAAACATTGATAGCCATTTGTTCACTTTCATCTTTTTGCATGTATCTTTTATAATTTCAGGTTTAGGTAACCTTTTTTAAGGTAACATCTTTTTTAAAAAAAAAGTATGATAATTTTTCCAATAAAAATCTCTGAACACAGGATCCCTCAGTGGCTCAGCGGTTTGGTGCCTGCCTTTGGCCCGGGGCGCAATCCTGGAGTCCCGGGATGGAGTCTCGCATCAGGCTCCCAGCATGGAGCCTGCTTCTCCCTCTGCCTGTGTCTCTGCCTCTCTCTCTCCGTCTATCATAAATAAATAAATAAATCTTTAAAAAAAAAATCTGTGGTTACTAAAAATAAATAACAAAAAAGATAAATTAAAATTACCTTAATTTTACCACTTAGAACAACTCTTAACAGTTTTATATATGCCTTTCCAGTGTTTTTACCCAAGTGTATTTCATGTGCACATACCCTATATATGCATGTACATATTTCCAAAAAAGGATCATATTGAACATAGTACTTATACTTTTATCACTTGATGTGTTAGATAATAATTTGGTCTATATTTTCTATAGTCACAGGAGCATATTACATAGCTTTTTCTTTTTTGATGCATCTGTTTTTTTAACTAGAGCAAAATTTCTCTTTGAATCCCTGGAGTAGCTCAAAGGAAAAGGCCACTTTATTGGGTTGGGTTGGACTTGATTGGATTGGATTGGATAAAATTAACAAAGCCTGTGGAAACCAATGTAGAACCTGTGAAATCCTTGGCATCCTGTTTTATTATCAAATTCTCTAGCTAAATTTTAGTTGGTGACTTGATGTACACTTTCCCCCCCTCAAGATGTCAGTATTGTATAAACCTGAGATAAATGTACTAATATATTCTGTATAATTTGCTAGAGCTATAAAGATTCTGGGGTGAATTACAATGTTTATATGTTTGGGGTTTTTCTCATGCTACCAAGAAGTTCTCTAACACTAGCTGGATGTCCTAGAGTTCAACTCAATTCTGACATGTCTATCTGAAGATGATAGCATTAGATTCCACAGGTTAAGGGCCCAGTCCTATAAAACTTGCACTACTAACTCCACCTCCCACTTTAGACATCAGTAGCAAGCTCAGGTTGTCACCTCTGTTTTTGATGGACCAGCTATATAGATTGGAGGATCTAATGACCCTCTTCCTGGGTTTGATTAGTTTTTCTGGAGCAGCTAACAGAATTCAGAAAAACATTTTACTTACTAGATCACTGGTTTTTTTTAATTTTTTTAATTTTTTTAATTTTTTTATTTTTTTTATTTATGATAGTCACACACACAGAGAGAGAGAGGCAGAGACATAGGCAGAGGGAGAAGCCAGGCTCCATGCACCGGGAGCCTGACGTGGGATTCGATCCCGGGTCTCCAGGATCGCGCCCTGGGCCAAAGACAGGCGTTAAACCGCTGTGCCACCCAGGGATCCCAGATCACTGGTTTATTATAAAAGGATATAACTCAGGAACAGTTAGATGGAAGAGATGCATAGGGCAAAGTATGGGGAAAGGGTGTGGAGCTTCTATCCTCTCTTGCAGTGTGCCACAAATCTCCATGTGTTCACCAACTGGAAGCTTTCTGAATCCCTTCTTTTGGGTTTTTATGGAGGCTTCATTACATAGGCAGGATGGATTAAATCATTGGCCATTGGTGATTGATTCAACCTTGGCCCTTCTTTCCTCCCCAGAAATCAGGGGGTGGAACTCAAAATTCTCAAAATTTTAACACATTAGTCACAATTAGTTCCCCTGACAACTAGTACTCATCTTTAGGTACTTTCCAAAAGTTACTTCATTAACATAAACCCAGTTGTGGTGGAAAGGGGGCTTATTATGAATAACAAGACACTGGTTCACTTTTACGTGTCTAGAGCAATTTCAGGCACTGAGGACAAGAGACCAAATATTATGACAAAACATGGTTCCATTGCTCTTTTCATTCAGGAAATCCCAAGGGTTTTGAGAATTGTGAGCCAGGAACTATGGATGAAGACCATATATATGAGAAATATATTTTGGTCTTTGAATAACCAAATAGAGATATTCCTTATGAATCACAGTACTTCAGGTTGCTATAATAAAATACCAAAGATTGAGTGGCTTAAACTACAAAGATTTATTTTCTCACAGTACATAAGGATGGAAATTTAAGATCAAGATATTACCAGGTTTGGCTTTTCCTGAGGCCTCTTATAGATGGTCTTCTCATCGTGTCCTCACATGGCCATTTCTCTTTGTGTGCACATCTCTGGTGTCTCTGTCCTAATCACCTCTTCTTTTAAGAGTACCAGTCAGATTACATTAGGGCTTACCCTATGGCTTCATTTTAACTTAATTACCTCTTTAACATCCCTATGTCCAAATACAGTCCATGTTCTAAGGTACTAGGGAATAGATACCTGAATTTTTTTTGGCGGGGGGGCCACAATTCAGTACCTAACATTCAGGCTGAGAAGCACTGTTTCATTGTAACTAGAAAAATTTTATTGTGTATACTCAAACTGGGTCATCCAAATCTATTAAGAGGTAGATACTCTTATATTTTTAGGGATGATTCTAATTAGGAGAGGGGAGAATCAATAAAAAAGACTAAGAGGCAAGAACAATAGGAATAATGCTTGACTTTTTTCCTCTTATACTAGAAAATATTTACATTTAGCATAAGAAAATTCAATAAAGCAATATATTCAAGTATGTTGATTATCTGAAGTGAAATAGCTCTATTTTAGCAGTTCATAATGAACTCACGAATAGGCATTGTCAATCAGTATCTTGTGGGAACCCGGAAGTAGGTTCTGCTTTTTCTGTGGGGGCAAATAGAGATATTCCTTTCAAATAGGAACAAATTAGGATTTGAGATTAGGATAAGAGAGAGAACAAACACAAGCCAAGGGAGAGGCGGAGGGAGAGGGGGAGAGAGAATCCTCAAGCATATTCCCTGCTGAGATGGAACCCAACATAGGGCTTGATCCCAAGACCCTGAGATCATGACCTGAGCTGAAATCAAAAGTCAGCCGCTTATGTGACTGAGCTGCCCAGGCACCCCAATTAGGAACACTTTAGGTGAGTGGAATCATCTTTTCAAGGACCAAGTTTTGTTTGAATTTTATCTTCAAGGTGAATATGGAAATTATGAAAAAGTTGTGAAAGTTTTTTAAAGTTTCCAAATTGTATAGTAATTATGACTTATTTAAAATGTATACTCTTCATTTGGGCAGGGGATAAAATGTTGTTTTCTGAGGTATATATTTGGCTTTTTTTTTTTTATGGTTTTCTTTGTTTATTCATAAGAGACACACAGAGGCAGAGACAGGCAGAGGGAGAAAGAGGCTCCTTGCAGGTATCCTGTTGTGGGACTTGATCCCGGGACTCCAGGATTATCCCCTGAGCCGAAGGGAGATACTCAACTGCTGAGCTACCCAAGTGCCCTATATTTGCTTTTAAAATCTAAGTGGAAACACATTTTAAGGGAAATATTACTTCTTTTTATTTCTCTTGTTTAAAACAAAAACATTTAGGGTGCCTGGGTGGCTCAGTTGGTTAAGCATCTGACTCTTTGAGTTTGGCCCAGGTCATGATCTCAGGGTCTGGAGATAGAGCCCTGCAGGTTCCACGCTCTCTGCTTGAGATTCTGTCCCCTCCCTTACCCTCTGCTTCTGCTTCTCCCTCTGCTGTCTTAAATAAATAAAATCTTAAAAAAAAACACCAAACACCAAACATATTTTACAGCTTTCATATATTAACAATCTAATAATAAATACAACAAAAATCACCCAGAGAAAGCTAGGTTAATTTATGCATTTTCATTTAGGGTAAATTGACATTTGCCTATGAGGAGTCCCTTAAATGCAGCATTTCAAGGGATGACTGGGTGGCTCAGCGGTTGAGTGCCTTTGGCTTAGGTTGAGATCTGGGGATTCGGGATCGAGTCCTGCATCGGGCTCCCTGCGAGGAGCCTGCTTCTCCCTCTGCCTGTGTCTCTCTCTCTCTCTCTCTCAGTCTGTGTTTCTCATGAATAAATAAATAAATCTTTAGAAAAAAATGCAGCAAGAAATAGTATAATTGTGTGAGACATTTCTGCTCTCAAAATGATTTGGATGAAACAACATCAGAAGAGGTCAATTAAATATTCCACTTGAAATCCAGTTAACTTTTGATTATTTACACTAATGGAAAGAGAGCATAGGCATGTAGACTCCTAAGAGGACTTTAATCAAAAATTAATTCTTGGGACACCTGGGTGGCTCAGTGGTTGGGCACCTGCCTTCAGCCCAGGGCATGATTCTAGAGTCCCAGGATTGAGTCCCATGTCCAGGTTTCTGCATGGAGCCTGCTTCTCCCTCTGCCTGTGTCTCTGCCTCTCTCTCTGTCTCTCATTAATAAATAAAATCTTTAAAAAAATTACTTTTTTTAAAAAAATATTTTATTTATTTATTCATGAAACACACACAGAGAGAGAGAGAGAAAGAGAGAGAGAGAGAGAGAGAGAGGCAGAGGCACAGGCAGAGGGAAAAGCAGGCTCCATGCAGGGAGCCCGACGTGGGACTCCATCCCAGGTCTCCAGGATCACGCCCCGGACTGAAGGCGGCACTAAACCACTGAGCCACCCGGGCTGCCCCAGAAAATTAATTCTTGTTAGCATTTGAAGACATTTTGGTATTGCATTTATGAGTGTGACTCATGTCCTATGACTTTATCAACAGCCTTTGAATTTTAAGTAAATATTGAAATGTATTAAAGTGGAATATATATGAAATTTTATACTTCTCTTGATCTTTGGACTTCCTTCTTTTAAGAGTTAGAGACCTTTACAAGACCTTGTGTTTCTCAGATTAACCCATAAACAGCAGCACATTTGACAGATAAATTCCAAATGATGGCTGATATCCTTTGTAGATAATAATAAAGCACACATTAGTTACTTGGGATTCTATTTATAATTTACTTTTATAGTTTGAAATTTGTTTTTTTAAGTAAGAACTATTAGGGTTTTCCAGAGGGGGGAAATACAGGTGTGTGCATGTGTGTGTGTGTGTCTGTAAAGAGATTTATAAGGAATTTATTACTGAATGTGTGCCTCCAACATTCATACGTTGAAATATTAATGCCCAAAGATGTTGATATTTGTAGGTGGAGCCATTGGGAGGTGGTTAGGACGTGAAGGTGGAACCTTCATGAGTGGGATCAGCTCTTATCAAAGAGGCCCCAGAGAGCTCCCTAGTTCCTTCTACTATGTGAGGACAGCGAGAAAGATGCTAGCTATGAGCAAGAAAAAAGGTCTTTACAAAAATGTGACCATGCTGGTACCTTGATCTTGGACTTTCTAGTCCGCAGAACTGTGGGAAATAAATTTCTGTTGTTTATAAGCTACCTAGTATGTGGTATTTTGTTTTAGCAGTCATGAATGAGAACATACACTGTTTGTCCTTCTCCGATTGACTTACTTCACTCAGCATAATACCCTCCAGTTCCATCCACGTTGAAGCAAATGGTGGGTATTTCTCGTTTCTAATGGCTGAGTAATATTCCATTGAGTGTATAGACCACATTTTCTTTATCCATTCATCTTTTGATGGACACCGAGGCTCCTTCCACAGTGTGGCTATTGTGGACATTGCTGCTAGAAACATCGGGGTGCAGGTGTCCCGGTGTTTCACTGGATCTGTATCTTTGGGGTAAATCCCCAACAGTGCAATTGCTGGGTCGTAGGGCAGGTCTATTTTTAACTCTTTGAGGAACCTCCACACAGTTTTCCAGAGTGGCTGCACCAGTTCACATTCCCACCAACAGTGTAAGAGGGTTCCCTTTTCTCCACATCCTCTCCAACATTTATTGTTTCTTGCCTTGTTAATTTTCCCCATTCTCACTGGTGTGAGGTGGTATCTCATTGTGTTTTTGATTTGTTTTCCCTGATGGCAAGTGATGCAGAGCATTTTCTCATGTGCGTGTTGGCCATGTCTATGTCTTCCTCTGTGAGATTTCTGTTCATGTCTTTTGCCCATTTCATGATTGGATTGTTTGTTTCTTTGGTGTTGAGTTTAATAAGTTCTTTATAGATCTTGGAAACTAGCCCTTTATCTGATATGTCATTTGCAAGTATCTTCTCCTATTCTGTAGGTTGTCTTTGAGTTTTGTTGACTGTATCCTTTGCTGTGCAAAAGCTTCTTATCTTGATGAAGTCCCAATAGTTCATTTTTGCTTTTGTTTCTTTTACCTTCGTGGATGTATCTTGCAAGAAGTTACTGTGGCCAAGTTCAAAAAGGGTGTTGCCTGTGTTCTCCTCTAGGATTTTGATAGAATCTTGTCTCACATTTAGATCTTTCATCCATTTTGAGTTTATCTTTGTGTATGGTGAAAGACAGTGGTCTAGTTTCATTCTTCTGCATGTGGATGTCCAATTATCCCAGCACCATTTATTGAAGAGACTGTCTTTCTTCCAATGGAAAGTCTTTCCTCCTTTATCGAATATTAGTTGGCCATAAAGTTCAGGGTCCACTTCTGGGTTCTCTATTCTGTTCCATTGATCTATGTGTCTGTTTTTGTGCCAGTACCACACTGTCTTGAGGACCACAGCTTTGCAGTACAACCTGAAATCTGGCATTGTGATGCCCCCAGCTATGGTTTTCTTTTTTAAAATTCCCCTGGCTATTCGGGGTCTTTTCTGATTCCACACAAATCTTAAAATAATTTGTTCTAACTCTCTGAAGAAAGTCCATGGTATTTTGATAGGGATTGCATTAAACGTGTAAATTGCCCTGGGTAACATTGACATTTTCACAATATTAACTCTGCCAATCCATGAGCATGGAATATTTTTCCATCTCTTTGTGTCTTCCTCAATTTCTTTCAGAAGTGTTCTATAGTTTTTAGGGTATAGATCCTTTCCCTCTTTGGTTAGGTTTATTCCTAGGTATCTTATGCTTTTGGGTGCAATTGTAAATGGGACTGACTTCTTAATTTCTGTTTCTTCAGTCTCATTGTTAGTGTATAGAAATGCCATTGATTTCTGGGCATTGATTTTGTATCCTGCCACGCTACCAAATTGCTGTATGAGTTCTAGCAATCTTGGGGTGGAGGCTTTTGGGTTTTCTATGTAGAGTATCATGTCATCGGCAAAGAGGGAGAGTTTGACTTCTTTGCCAATTTGAATGCCTTTAATGTCTTTTTGTCTGATTGCTGAGGCTAGGACTTCCAATACTATGTTGAATAGCAGTGGTGAGAGTGGACATCCCTGTCTTGTTCCTGATCTTAGGGGAAAGGCTCCCAGTGCTTCCCCATTGAGAATGATATTTGCTGTGGGCTTTTCGTAGATGGCTTTTAAGATGTCGAGGAAAGTTCCCTCTGTCCCTACACTCTGAAGAGTTTTGATCAGGAATGGATGCTGTATTTTGTCAAATGCTTTCTCTGCATCTATTGAGAGGAACATATGGTTCTTGCTTTTTGTCTTTTTGATGAGATCTATCACGTTGATTGTTTTATGAGTGTTGAACCAGCCTTGTGTCCCGGGGATAAATCCTACTTGGTCATGGTGAATAATTTTCTTAATGTGCTGTTGGATCCTATTGGCTAGTATCTTGTTGAGAATTTTTGCATCCAGGTTCATCAGGGATATTGGTCTGTAATTCTCCTTTTTGGTGGGGTCTTTGTCTGGTTTTGGAATTAAGGTGATGAGATGCCATTTTAGATTGGTCAGGGCAAGTTTCTGTAGGGATGGCACTTGTATAGAGATCTGAATGAAGTAATGGAAGAAGTCACGTAAACCTTCATATGCATGTATCTAAATAAAGTTTCTGACATGGCTTAAGATCTTTCTTTCTTAAATCTCTAAATATTTTGCCTAATAGGGTAGATATTGTGATGTGCTACCCAGGCCTCTCCTTCTGGAAAGTTTGTTGCTCTAGCTGCAGGGAGTGCAGGGGGCAGAAGGTCCAGAGCTGCCAGCTCCTTTAGGGACTGCCTCAGCCTCAGGGAGTGAGAATGGCTAAGAATGGCCCACAGTCAATGACTCATTGCTTTGAGAATACAAAAGCTTGGCCATTTTGGCCCAACTGAGGACAACTCTGAAAGCCCATTCTAGCTTTAGAGTTACCTCTGGGGTCAGTCAAGGCTGATACTATACTAGATGACCTGTATCACAGTTTGACTTCTGTCCAAACCATCTTCAGTCCCCTCTCTTTTCATATGTTTGATCCCAAAAGCATTTCCCTGAAGGCACTTCTTAATTAACATCTTGCATGATAATCTTGGTCTCAAGGTCTGCTTACCAGAGAACCCAGTGTTTGCTCAAAGTGTTCTAATTTACAGATTCTTTGTGATCCTATCTCAGTATTACTTGGCAGCCTGTTTTAAATCAGGCTACAGTGTGTTTTCTGACAGAATATTACATGTTAATGTGAACCTTACTTTTCTGACTCTAGCACTCTGAAAATGGACGTTCCACTTGCAACACAGTTTAGATACTGCTAAAGAGATTGTATTTTTTTCCTAACCACTTTGATCTTATTATTTCACTGAGAAAAACATTCCCTTTCAGAAGCAGCAGTTTATCCTCACTGCTTGGAATATTACAGAATTCAGATATACTCAGTTCTATTTAAATAGTTAATGCTAAGTCTGGTCAGCATTAACCTCTTTTTCATTTATAAAGAGAATGACACAAATTCATATCTATGAGTGGAATTTTCAGATTATCTCCATGCTACAATAGAGAGAATTCACTGTATAATTTATTGCCATGGAAGATATTTCCATCAAGTATATTAGAAATACAAAATTTCTGGCAATGGCAAAAAACTTGTGGACAACTTAAAAGGGGGATTTTTAAAAAGTAACTATGTTTAATGTATTTTTAATGGTTTTATATGACTAACTTTTGAAAAGTTAATACATATTTTTTAAAGATTTTATTTATCAATTCATGAGAGAGAAGCAGACACATAGGCAGAGGGAGAAGCAGGGATCCTGATGTGGGACTTGATCCTGGATCCAGGGATCATGCCCTGAGCCAAAGGAAGATGCTCAACTGCTGTGCCACCCAGGCATCCCTGAAAAGGTAATATATAATGTAAATTCCCATTTATTGTGTAATTGGAATTATTTGTGAATTACCTTCATTCTTCCTATATTAAGAAATATATGCATTAATTTAGTAATTTGCATGATTTATAAACATCACTAATTATTTTCAAACCCAATGCCAAAGTAAAAGAAAACTACGTACCGATATGTGTTATGGTTATATACACATACACGCATGCATACACACACAAACAAACACACAAATTCTCTATAAAATTTTAGTGTATGAAATCCAGAAATATATAATGATAATAACCTCATGACCTAATGGAAAATAAGGAATTTAAGGTTGATTGAAATTTGAAAATCAATCATTGTAATTAACCATATTATCATGCTGAAAATGAAAGAAAAATGTTCATCTCAATAGATACAGGGAAAGTATTTGACAAAATTCAATATCCACTTATGATATAAATTCTTAAAAATGTTTAGTATTGGAAGTATTAGTATTAGAAGTGAATTTTCTTCTATTACTAGAGATGTCTGTGAAAAACTCTAAGCTAATATCATATTTAATGACAGAAGATTGAATGCTTATTCCCTAAGATTGGAAACAAAACAAGAATTTCCATTCTCATTATTTCTGTTCAATGTGTTACTGGGCCTTGCCAGTGCAATAAAGCAAGAAAAGAAATAAAAAAGGCAGAGTAGAGAGTAATAAGTAAAGTAGTCTTTATCCTTAGATGACATGATGATTTATGTAGAAAATCCTAAAGTTTTTACAAAAAATATTAGAACTAATAAGTGAGCCTATTAGCCTATGAGATCTATATGCAAAAGTCAATTGCATTTCTTTTTTTAAAAAGTTAAAAAATATTTTATTTAAATTCAATTTTCCAATATCTAATGTAACACCCAATGCTCATCCCATCAAGTGCCCTCCTTAGTGCCTGTCACCCAATTACCCCGCCCCCCAACTCCTCCCCTTCTGCAACCGTTTTTGTTGTTGTTGTTGTTTTTTCCCCTTCTGCAACCCTTTGTTTGTTTCCCAGAGTTAGGAGTCTCTCATGGTTTGTCTTCCTCTTTAATTTTTCCCCACTCAGTTTGCTTTTCTGCATACTAGCAACAGACATTTGGAAATTGAAATTTGAAAGTACCATTTAGAGTACCATTAAAAAAATACGATTTACTTAGGAATAAATTTAACAAAGTAATTGAAAGACTGACTGATCCACTGAAAACCTCAAATTTTGCTGAGAGAAAAATTTTTTTTTCAGAATGGTGGCTTTATTAAAGCACTGCTGAGAGGAATTAAAGGAGACCTAAATAAATGGGGAGATAAGCTAAAATTCATGGGTTGGAAGACTAAATACTGTTAAGATGTCAATTCTCTGTAAATTGGTCTACAGATTAAACATGATTTCAATCAAAATCCTTGCTGGCTTTCTTAAAAAAATTGATGAGATGATTCTAAAATTTATATGGAAATGCAAAGACCCTAGTGTAGCCAAATCAGTTTTTGAAAAACAACAAATTTAGAGAAATTATACTATATGATTCCAAAATTTACTACAGATCCATATTAATGAAGACAGTGTGTTACTGATGTCAGGATAGACACAGAGATCTTCAGACTAGAGCGTAGATCAGTGGAACAGAAAAAGGGTTCAAAGATAGACTTATATAGAGGAACAACTAATTTTTTTAGTAGTGAAAGGAAAATCTTTTAAACAAGTTGCATTTGAACAATTGGATGTTTATATGCAGAAAATGAAATTTTACAAATCTCATACCACATAAAAATATAATTGAAATGAATCATAAAGTTAAAAGTAACCACAAGAACTGTAACAATTTTAGAAGGAATCATAGGGGAATAGGAAGATGAAGACAGACATAGTTTTAAATTCCAGGTTTGGTCTTGAACCACCTGCCATATGCTACCTATGCAAGTAGGACTACCTGGCAAGTCACATAACTATTATGGGCCTCACTTTCCTTACTGATGGAATGGAGATAATATCTACTACAAAATATGAATTTAAGGCAACAGTTCTTCCAACTATGGTCTTGAATCAGCAGCATTAGTACTGCCTAAAATTTGTTAGAAATGCAAATCCAGATCTACCAACTCAGCAAATTATGTTTTGCTTTCCAGGTGATTCTGATAAGTGTTTTAGAACCAATGATATAAGGATTATGTGTATTATATGCTGAGTGTCACAGTTTTTTTGTGTACTAGGTACATGGATTAATTTCAAAAACAAATGTCTGCTCTGATGTACTGTTTATTCTCTTCTTTTACACGATTTCCTCCAGAAATGCCCATTTGATTTTTCTAACTTTAGTTTTCTTTTGGATCCAACTCAAATTCCATCAACCTCTCAAATTCCTTCCCAATCATAATAATTCTATACTCTTCATCCGTAGAATTTATTATCTAGACCTGTGCTGCCCAATATAGTAGGCCCTAGCCACATACAGCTATATACTATTCAGTATATTCCACATACTGAAATGTAGCTAGTCTGACATGTGCCTGGATTTAAGAGACTTGGTATAAAAAATGAATGTATACTATCATTATACTATCATTGGTTTTATATTGGTTACTTGTTGAAATGATAATATTTTGAATACACTGAATTGATAAAATACATTCTTAAAATTAATTTCACCTGTTTGCTTTAAAAAAAGTTTTTAAGTAATATCTACTAGAACATTTTAAATGATACATGGCTTACATTATATTTCTTTTGAACAGTACTGTCTCGAGTTAGATCATTTATTTGCCAAAAACAACCTATTTAGGGTGTTTTGGATTGTCATTTATTGTTATACTTCAGTGCTGTGTAATAGTTAAGAGCACACATCTAGAATAACACCACCTGAGTTCAAATCCTGGCAGCACTACATGGTTTTTTACTCAATTATAACATGGTGGTAATAATAGTTTCATCTTTATAGGTGAGGGTTAATTGAAATAATATATGTAAAATGATCATTCTAGGTTCATAATAAATGCTTAAAATAGGATATTATTATTATTCTGGATTTAGTAATCATGAAATGATTTTATTCAGGAGGGGATGAAGAGGTAGATGAAAAAGACATAGGAACTGTTTTAGAGCTGTCTCATATGAATCTTTTTCTTTTTTTTTGACTTTAAAAAAATATTTTGTTTAAATTCCATTTGCCATATATAGTATAACATCCAATGATCATCTCCTCATGTGCCCTCCTTAGTACCTGTCACCCAGTTACACCATACCCCCACCTACCTCCCCTTCAGCAAACCTTTTTTGTTTTCAAGAGTTAGGTATCTCTCATGGTTTGTCTTTCTCTCTAATTTTTACCCACTCAGTTTCCCTGCTTTCCCTTACAGTCCTTTTTAATATTTCTTTTCTTTCTTGCTTTTCTTTACATTTTTAAAAATTTAAATTCAGTTTGCTAACAAATAGTATAACAGCCAGTGCTCATCCCATCAAGTGCCCTCCTCAGTGCCCATCACCCAGTTACTCCATCCCCCACCCACCTCCCGTTCTGCAACCCTTTGTTTCCCAGAGTTAGGAGTCTCTCATGGTTTGTCTCCCTCTCTAATTTTTCCCACTCAGTTCCCCTCCTTTCCCTTATGATGCCTTTCACTATTTCTTATATTCCATGTATGAGTGAAACCATATGATGATTGTCCTTCTCTGATTGACTTATTTCACTCAGCATAATACACTCCAGTTCCATCCATGTCAAAGCAAATGGTGGGTATTTGTCCTTTCTAGTTGCTGATTAATATTCCGTACTATATATACACTACATCTTCTTTATCCATTCATCTGTCGAAGGACATCATGGCTCCTTCCACAGTTTGGCTATTGTGGGCATTGCTGCTATGAACATTGGGGTGCAGGTGTCCCAACCTTTCACTATATCTGTTATCTTTGGGGTAAATACCCAGTAGTGGAATTACTGGGTATAGGGAAGCTCTATTTTTAAATTCTTGAGGAACATCCACACTGTTTTCAAAAGTGGCTGTACAGTTTGCATTCCTACCAACAGTGCAAGAGGGTTTCCCTTTCTCTACATCCTCTCCAACATTTGTTGTTTCCTGCCTTGTTAATTTTTGCCATTCTCATTGGTATGAAGTGGTATCTCATTGTGGTTTTGATTTGTATTTCCCTGGTGGCAAGTGATGCGGAACATTTTCTCATGTCTTTGTTGGCCATGTGAATGTTCTCCCATTCTGTAGGTTGTCTTTTAGTTTTGTTGACTGTTTCTTTTGCTGTGCAGAAACTTTTTATCTTAAGTCCAAATAGTTCATTTTTGCTTTTCTTTCCCTTGCCTTCATAGATGTATCTTGCAAGAAGTTGCTGTGGCCAAGTTCAAAAAGGGTGTTGCCTGTGTTCTCCTCTAAGATAATTTCTCTTTTTTCAGTCTCATTGTTAGTGTATAGAAATGCCACTGATTTCTGTGCATTGATTTTGTATCCAGCCCCATTGCTGAATTGCTCTATGAGTTCTAGCAATCTCAGGGTGGAGTCTAGGCTTTTCTGTATACAGTATCGTGTCATCTGCAAAGGGGGAGAGTTTTACTTATTTGCTAATTTGAATGCATTTATTTCTTTTTTGATGTCTGATTGCTGAAGCTAGGACTTCTAGTACTATATTGAGTAACAGTGGTGAGAGTGGACATCCCTGTCATGTACCTGATCTTAGGGGAAAGGCTCTCAGTTTTTCCCCATTGAGAAGGTATTTACTGTGGGCTTTTCATAAATGGCTTTTAAGTTATTGAGGAATGTTCCATCTATCCCTACACTCTGAAGAGTTTTGATCAGGAATGGATGCTGTATTTTGTCAAATGCTTTCTCTGCATCTATTGAGAGGATCATGTGGTTCTTGTTTTTTCTCTTGTTGATGTGATCTATCACGTTGATTGTTTTATGAGTGGTTTGAACCATCCTTGCATCCTGGGGATAAATCCCACTTAGTCATGGTGAATAATCCTCTTAATGTACTGTTGGGTCCTATTGGCTAGTATCTTGTTGAGAATATTTGCATCCATGTTCATCAGGGATATTGGTCTGTGATTCTCCTTTTTGGTGAGGTATTTGGTTTTGGAATCAAGGTAATGCTGGCCTCATAAAATGAGTTTGGAAGTATTCAGTCTGTTTCTATCCTTCAGAACAGCTATAGTAGAATAGGTATTATTTTTTCTTTAAACGTTTGATGGAATTCTCCTGGGAAGCCAACTGGTTCTGGACTTTTGTGTCTTAGGAGGTTTTTGATGACTACTTGAATTTCCTCCCTGGTTATTGGCCTGTTCAGGTTTTCTATTTCTTCCTGTTCCAGTTTGATGATTTGTGGGTTTCCAGAAATGTATCCATTTCTTTTAGATTGCTAATTTGTTGGCATATAGTTGTTCATAATACGTTTTTAAAATCATTTGTATTTCCTTGGTATTGGTTGTGATCTCTCCTCTTTCATTCATGATTTTATTAACTTTGTCTTTTCCCTCTTCTTTTTAATAAGAGTTGCTGGGGTTTATCTGTCTTATTAATTCTTTCAAAGAACCAGCTCCTAGTTTTGTTGATCTATTATATGGTTCTTCTGTTCTCTATTTCATTGAGTTCTACTCTAAGCTTTAAAATATCTCTTCTCCTGCTTGGTGTAGGCTTTATTTGTTCTTTCTTGTTCTGCTTGAATCTTTATTGCCTCTCTTCTTCTGCTTGATATAGGTTTTGCTTACTGTTCTTTCTCCAGTTCCCTTAGGGGCGAGGTTAGCTTGTGTGTTTGACTTTTTTTCCAATTTTTTGAGGGAGGCTTGTATTGCCTGCATTCCCCTCTTATGACTGCTTTTGCTGTATCCCAAAGATTTTGAACTATTGTATCTTCATTTTCATTAGTTTCCATGACTCTTTTTAATTCTTCTCTAATTCCTGGTTGACCCATTCATCTCTTTGTAGGATGCTCTTTAACCTCCATGTATTGAGTTTCTTCCAAATTTCTTCTTGTGACCGAGTTTTAGTTTCAAAGCATTGTGGTCTGAAAATATGCAGGGTACAATCCCAATCTTTTGGTGTTAGTTGAGGCCTTATTTGTGACCCCATATGTGGTCTCTTCTGGAGAAAGTTCCATGTGCACTAGAGAAGAATGTGTTTGGATGGAAAGTTCTGTATATGTCTGTGAAATCTATTTGGTCCAGTGTTGATCATTTAAGGCCCTTGTTTCTTTGGTGATGTTCTGCTTAGAATATCTGTCATTTGCTCAGAGTGCCATATTGAAGTTTCCTACCATTAGTGTATTATTATCTAAGTGTCTCCTTAATTTGGTTTTTAATTGATTGATATACTTGGCAGCTCCCACATTAGGGGCATAAATATTCATTATTGTTAGGTCTTCTTGTTGGATAGACCTTTTAAGTATGACATAGTGTCCCTCTTCATCTCTTACTACAGTCTGGTATAAACTCTAATTTATCTGATATGAGGATTGCTACTCCAGCTTTCTTTTGAGGACCATTTGAATGGTAAATGGTTCTCCACCCTTTCATTTTCAGCCTGGAGGTGTCCTTAGGTCTAAAATGAGTCTCTTATAGACAGCATGTAGATGTGTCTTGCTTTTTTATCCAGTCCAATACCCTGCATCTTTTGATGGGATCACTTAGCCAATTCACATTCAGAATAACTATTGAAATATATTAATTTAGTGTCCTTGTATTATCTATGGAGTCCCTGGTTTTGTGGATTGTTTCTTGGGCTTCCTCTTTCTTTTATATAGTCTCCCTTAATATTTCTTGCAGAGCCAGTTTGGTGGTCATGTATTCTTTCAGTTTCTGCCTATCCTGGAGACTCTTTATCTCTTCTTCTATTCTGAACGACAGCCTTGCAGGATATAGTATTCTTGGCTGCATGTTCTTCTCATTTAGGACCCTGAATATATCCTGCTAGGTCTTTCTGGCCTGCCAGGTCTCTGTGGGGAGGTCTGCTGTTAATCTTATATTTCTCCCCATGTAAATTAAGAATCTCTTGTCTCGCACTGCTTTAAGAATTTTCTTTTAATCTTTGGAATTTGCAAGTTTCACTATTAAATGTTGAGGTGTTGAATGGTTTTTATTGATTTTTGGGGGGTCCTCTCTCTATCTTGTATCTGAATGCCGGTTTCCTTTCCCAGATTAGAGAAGTTCTCAGCTCTGATTTGTCAAATATACTTTGTGGTTCTCTCTCTCTCTCAGTTAGATGTATATTCAATTAGATGTATATCCCAATTAGATGTATATTCTTCCTTCTTAAGTGTATCATTTATTTCCCTAAGCCTTTCCTCAGGGGCTCTTCTTTTTCTTTTTTTTCCCCCTCATCTTCCTTCCATTCCATCAATTTGTCTTTTATGTCACTCACTTTCTCTTCCACCTCACCAACTCTAAGAGTTAGAACGTCCAGTTTGGATTTCATGTCAGTAAAGTATTTTTAATTTTGGCCTAAATAGATCTCAATTCTGCAGTAATGAGATTTCTAGCATCCTTTATGCTTTTTTATAGCCACCAGTAACTTTATTGTACTTCTGAATTGTATTTCTGACATCGTATTTGAATCCATATTCTGTAACTCTGTGGCAGAGAGTATTGCTTCTGGTTCTCTCTTTTGTGTGATTTCTTTCTTCTAGTCATTTTGTCCAGTGCAGAGTAGCTGTATGAACGAGCTGAGATAAAATTATCAACCATGACCTACCTCAATAAAATACAGCCAAGATGAGTCTGAAGAGGTCATAGATCAGAAAATAAAAGAAAAAGAAAAACAGAGCAGAGTAACACAAAAGGACCACTAAGGTGAAAAAGAGATTTTCAAACAAACTAGTAAAAATAAAAAATCAATAACCAAAAACAAAGAAGGAAAAAACCCTTGAAAAAAGCAGAAAAGAAAAAGGGGGGGGGGGTTGTTGCTGGTGAGAAAGTGGTAGTGGAGAAGGAATATAGTCTCTCTGAGGGGACCTAGTGGCTGATCCTCTTGGTTCTGAGTGTATTTTGGTCTGTATGTTAGAAGAGGCTCAATCCTAAATTTATATATATATATATATATATATATATATATATATATATATATATATATATATATATATATACCAGCAATACTTTCACCACAAAAACATAAATAAGATAAAAGAGGGGGTAGAATGGGAAGGAAGAGAGAATATAATCTCACAGAAGGAACCAACACAGTGATCCACTTGGTTTTGGGCATATTTTGGTTGTGTGTTAGAAGGTACTAACTTCCAGCATTGTAAAACAAAACGAAACAGAAAAAACACAAAAGAAAAACCCATATTTTGTATATCTCCCAAAATTAAATTTAATATACATTGTGGGGAATCCAGAAATGAAAAATGTCCCTGGATATCTAAGACATGTAATGTAGAAATATGAAAGTCAAAAAGGAAAAAACTTAAAAATGAAGACTTGGTAAAATATTGTAATTAAGGTGGGAAAAGAGAAAAAAATCTTAGAAAGTTTTAGCCTGATATAAAAAGGAGTCACAATGAAAAAAGAAGAAGGACCCTCTAACACTATATGCTATTCTCTCTCAGTCCTGGAGCTTCCCTTTGCTGCATGTTCAGTTAACTTGCTTTTCCCTTGCTATTCCAACAATTCTGGGGGAGGGGTCTGCTGCACTGGTTCTCAGGTGTCTGTGCCTGGGTGGAGATACTCCCCCTCCCCTTGCCAGGTGCTGGGCTTAGTATGAGCTGTTTGTCCTGTGAGCCCTTTGTTCCCCTGAGGCCCCTCCTCTCCCAGGTGCAAGATGAAATGAAGAGAAAAAAAAGTCGCAGTGGCCAGATTTCCAGCTCTGGAGTCGAGCTCCCCACAAGTAACTAACCGCAGTCTCCCCAGTCCACACTGGCCTAATGGTCCTGGTGGCAGGCACGGGTTCACTGATCTACACAGCTTGCCAGGTGTTCAGTGGCAGGAGAGTTCTTGCTTTCCTGTGCCCTCCCTGCCTCCACCTGTCCCAGGGCGAGTGGAAGATAGTTGGTTTTGTCTGCTTCATCACCCTTGGGTCCAGGGCCCTGAGTTGCTGGACCAGTGCCCCCAGGGATAGCCTCTCACAAAGGAAATGGAGGACAGCCGCCTCTGTCTGTTGCTGGGCTCTAGGGTAAAGTGAACTCTGGGGCCAGCCTGCATAAACCTGCAGGCTTCTCCCGAATGCCCCAGATTGTTGTGGTACTCTAGGCCTTTACTGAGATCGGGTCGTGGTTTGCAGTGAGCTTCCCTCACCACTGGCACCCCTTCTTTTATAGTGACTCCAGGGATCTTGAGGCTTCATTGCCCCTTCTGCGTTCTGCCCCATTTCCATGCTAAGCACTTTTCTATCAGGGAAAACTCAGGTGTGGATTTTTAAAGTTCCCACTTGTCCAGGGCTGGGCTTTCATGCCCTGGAGGCTTTCATTTTTCCACTTTAGCCCTGCTAGTTGTGGTTCCCCTCCCCCACTTCATTTCTTTTTAATTTTTTTCACCTCCTATTTTGATAGAAGCAAAAACTTTTCTATCTGTAGCATTTCAGCTGTTGTCTCTTTACATCTCAGGTCAAATTTGTAGTTGTTCAGGATGCTTTGAAAGTTATCTACGTATGTTTGTGGGACCAGATGGGTTGAGGACCCCTACTCTTAAGCCATTCTGACAGTCTCATATGAATCTTCCATTGTTTGAAAAAGTACAGAAATTGGAAAGTACTGGTGTTAGTTCCATTACACAGAGTCATTTTGGAGGTTTAATATTCACATAAACTACTTCAGGTAGTTATATATTGAGTTTGGATCATACAGTTTTGGGGAGGAGTTGAAACAGCCATGTCTCCATGTGTGTTAATCCTGAGGGTTCATGTTGAGCAGTGTGGATAGACAGGACTGGCTGGCATCACAATTTGTGGGACTCAGTGCAAAATAAAAGTATGTGGCACCTTTTAAAATTATTAAGAATTTAAGGGTGGCACAGCAAAGCATTAAACCAAGCATGTGATCCTTTTAACCACAGGCTACATAAAGCCATCTCTGCCAAAAGACTTATAGAAATGTACGTGATAGAGAATGTTTTTCTTCAAATAGAATTTGATACTTCACTTTTATTTTAAAAGGGATAACTTTATTTATTTTTAAAGGTTTTATTTATTCATGTGAGACAGAGAGAGAGAGGCAGAGACACAGGCAGAGGGAGAAGCAGGCTCCATGCAGGGAGCCCGACGTGGGACTCGATCCTGGGTCTCCAGGATCACGCCCTGGGCTGAAGGCGGCGCTAAACTGCTGAGCCACCCAGGCTGCCCAGATACTTCACTTCTTAATAAACAAGTATCAAACACCTCCTAGCTCTTGAGCATTGGTAGACCAAAGATAAACATGCTCTGTTTCCTCCCCTGTGAGAAGAGCTGATAGATACCAAAGGGAGAGCCACCATTTAAAACTTAGGACAGAGGGGCAGCCTGGATGGCTCAGTCATTTAGTGCTGCCTTCAGCTTACGGTGTGATCCTGGAGACATGGGATTGAATCCCATGTCCGGCTCTGTGCATGCAGCCTGCTTCTCCCTCTGCCTATGTCTCTGCCTCTCTTTCTCCATGTGTCTCTCATGAATAAATAAATAAAATCTTTAAAAATAATAAAAAATTAAAAAGTAAAACTTAGGACAGAGATGATAGATAATATTCTTTCTGTACCAGAATTAATTTTTCTGTTCTGAATTTATATATATTAGACTGTTTGGGCTGCTGTAATAAAATACCAGAGATTCAGTAGCTTATTAACAATAGAAATATGTTTCTCATAGTTCTGAAGGCTTGGAAGCTCAAGATCAAGGTGCCAGCATGATTGTGTTCTGTGAGAGCCCTCTTCCTGTTTTATAGCTGGTGCCTTCTCACTGTGTCCTCACATGGTAAAAGTGGAGAGGGATCTCTGTGGAGTCTGTTTTATTATTTTTATTTTTTTAGATAGAGTGCATGTACATGATGGGTGAATGGGCAGAGAGAGAGGGGGAGAATTTAAAGTAGGCTCCATGCTCAGCAGGAGCCTGATGTGGGGGCTCCATCTCACAACCTTGAGATCATAACCTGAGCTAAATTAAGAATCACATACTTAATGGACTGAGCCACCCAGGCACCCCTCCCCCACTTTTGAAGTCTGTGTTATAAGAACACTAATCCCATCTATGAAGCCTTCCCTCTCATGACCCTTCCGTTAAGCACCTCATAGAGGCCTAATACCATCATCTTCAGGGGTTAGGATATTTTTATTTGAACTATAGTTGACATACAATGTTATGTTAATTTCAGGTATAAACACTTGACATTTATGTACATTACAAAAGGCTCACAGTGATAAGTGTAGTTAATATATGTCATCACACAAAGTTATTACAATATTATTGACTATATTTCCTATCTCTGTGTTTTAATTATTTTATAATTGGAAGTTTTTACCTCTTCATCCCCTTCTGCTATTTTACTCATTCTTGCCATCTCCTCTGGCAACTACTAGATTATTCTCTGTACTTATAAATCTATTTTGTTTTGTTAATTCATTTGTTTTTTAGATTCTACATATAAATGAAATCATACAGTGTTTGTTTTCTTCTGTCTGACTTATTTCACTTAGCATAATACCCTCTAGGTCCATCCATGTTGCTACAAATGGGGAGATATCATTCTTCTTTATGGCTGAGTAATATTCATGTGTGTGTATGGTTTGAGATCTGGAAGAGTGATGCCATCACCTTTGTTCTTTTTTCTCAAGAGTACCTTGGCTATTTGGGGTTTTTGTGGTTCCATACAAACTTTAGGATTATTTGTCTTAGTTCTATTTTTAAAAAAATGCTTTTGGTATTTTTACATAGGTTGCATTGAATTTTTAGATTGCTTTGAATAGTATGGACATTTTAAAATATTATTTTTTGTAGTCTATAAGCACAGTATATCTTTCATTTGTGTCATCCACCAATTTCTTTCATCAATATCTTATAGTTTTTCAGAGTATGGGTCTTTCACTCCTTGGTTAAATTTACTCCTAGGTATTTTATTCTTTTTGATGTACTTGTAACTGGGAATATTTTTTTTAAATTTCTCTTTCTGTTACTTTGTTATTAGTGTATAGAAAAGCAACAGATTTATGTGTATTAGTTTTGTGTCCTGTAAGTTTACTGAATTCATTTCTTAGTTCTAATAGTTTTTGGTGGAGTCTTTAAGGTGGCTATGCATATTATCATATAATCTGCAAATAGTGACAATTTTACTTCCTCCTTAACAATTTGGATGACTTTTATGTTTTTTTTCTTGTTTGATTGCAATAGTTAGGACTTCTAGAACTATGTTGAAAACAAGTCATGAGATTGGACACCCTTTTATTGTTCTTGATCCCAGGGGAAAAGCTTTCAACTTTTCACCTTGAGTATGATGTTACCTGTGGATTTGTCTTGTATGGCCCTTATTATGTTGAGGCATTTTCCTTCTATACCTACTTTGTTGAGAATTTTTATTATGAATGAATGTTGAATTTTGTCAAATGCCTTTTCTGCATGTATTGAGATGATCATATGTTTTTTGTTCTTCATTTTTGTTAATGTGGTGTATTGCACCAATTGATTTATGTACATTGACCCATCCTTGCACTCCTGGAATAAATCACACATGATTGCAGTGCATGATTCTTTTAATGTGTTGTTGAACTTGGTGTGCTGATATTTTTTGGATGATTTTTGTATCATGTTCATCAGAGATATTAGTCTATAATTCCTTTCTTGTAATGTCTTTGTCTGGTTTTAGTATTGCGTTAAAGCTTGCCTGGTAGAATGAATTTGGAAACATTCTTTTCTCTTCAATTTTTTGGAATAGTTGAGAAGGATAGGAATAAAATGCCTTTTGACTCCTGGGGGGTTTATAATTTTAACATATGAATTTGGGATTATATCATTCAGAACATAGCAGAAGATAAATACAAATAAAGATTGATTATGTTTTGGAAGAGTAACCAGAAAGAGAAAGTTCCCTGGATAATTTTGTTGCTTTCATTTCAAAGAAAGGAAAAAAATATTTTTCACTTAAAAATAAAAACGTGTGCTTGTGATTCTGGTAAGCCATTTATGATGAATATATCAAGGGAATATAAATATCATGTAACATGTCCATAATTTAGGTTATCATTGGATTTAAGTGAAACTTTTTTATACAGGGGTAATAGCACTGAGCTTTAATTGGTAAACAAAATGCAGATGCACTTGTATTTTCAATATATGTATCCAGCTCTTTTCACCCTTAATGTTAAAATACCAGCATTTTCTCTGTAGGATGGAGTAGGGTAGAGCTTGTGTATACTCTGCCACATGGCTCAGCCAGTACCTGTGGGTGGGGAACTTTCATCGTCTAGCCTAGGCATACTCAGGGAGAAAGCACCTGCCGCAGATCTCTTTATTTTTGAACTGATCCTCAGTGGTGTTGGCCAAGAGAGCCAGCTGGTGAGCTTATGTACCTATCCAGCCCTCCTTATGGTCTTTCCTTCAATGTTGGAAAAACAAAGTTGAAATTTGCCACATGTTTTAGCACTAGATTTGGCATTTACTGTGATGAATAGGTTGATTATATTACAGAGTCATATCCAGGACACTCGACCTTTCTTGCCTTACCATCCAAGGAGAAACATTTCTTCTGCTGCCTAATTTACTATAATTTACCTGGATGTGTTCTTTTGGGGGGTAGATAAGGTAGATATCTTTAACTATAATCCTGGCTGATTTGAGACTATTCCTATTGGCAATTGAATTTTATATCTATTTAGATTTATATTTTTAATTTTATTCCTATTTAGTTTTTTGAAACAGAGTGGTATCTGCTTATTGTAGGTTCAGATACCTAATTCTTCATTTATCTACTAGCTAACTGGGACTTTAGCTAAGACAATTCAGTATCCTCATTTATATAATAGGAACAGATGAATAAAATTCTTTTTTCCTAATGCAGTAGTTAAGGAATAGGTTTCAGAGACAGAAGTACCTGGGTTTGAAATCCTGGCCAGTTTGCTGTTTGCTACTTTTGTTTTGGACTTCACCTTTGCTTTCCGTCATATATAAATGAAAGATTTATTATAAAGATTAAAGAGGAGAATGTATGTAAAGAGCAAAGTGCATGGTACACAGTAAGCACTCAATATATTGCAGCTTTTAATATTATTATTCTTTTTCAGCCTAAAATCCTATTTTTGCATTGATTTCATTCATTTCTTTCTTTAATGAATACATATAGTGCTTTCTGTATGCCAGGTCCTGTTCTAAGCATACTACAGACATTGTCTTTATTAGATCCTCATGGTTACCCTATAAGATAAGTACTTTTCAGAATCTCTAATACAAAATTAATGCACAAGGTAAAAACTTGCCCAAGTGCACACTGCTTGTGATTAAGCCAGATACTTAAAAGATATTTTTAGCATTTGATTTATATAAAGTCTCTTGATTTTCTTTTTTACATTAAAGTGCAAGTCGACTCACTGTATTTTTGGTTCTTCTCAGGAAGATTTGAAGAAACATTAGGTAGCTTACTCTATTCCCTACCTTGATGGTGTTTCCGTGACTTTGATCAGGGCTAGCTGGAGGTAGCCCGTTTTTGTCACCAGAGTGTGCTGCGATTCCATGAATTTGAATTTACTGCAGCTGCTGCATAGCTGGAAGAGAATCTCTCCACTGCTTTTGCTACTGCTTAGCGACCATAGGTTTTTCAATTTGACTCTTTACCATCCCCTGGGCAACTGCCTGAGTTTCAAGTTATTTTCTTTTTGCGTTATGCCATCTTTTCCTGCTCACTGCTGTCCTCATGTAAATGAAGGAGCCAGGGCTGCTGGCTTGTTAGCAGAGTGCCTAAATGCCCCAGAAGAGCTCTATGTTGTCAAGCATTATGATGTTGCCATCACACTCATTATTTTGCTAAATAAGAAATCAGTTATGAGGTTGCCAAATTGATGGCTTTTTAAGAATTTGATAACAGCTTTTTGTTAAACTTGTCACTGCTTTTAAGATTTGCATGTACTGTCTTTCATGTTATCTGGTAAGTTCCTGATGAAGTTGAGATTAATCAGAGATGCATTAAAATGCTTATAGGTTTGATAGATAAGCCCCTATGGAATATTAATATTTTCTATAACCAAAATTTCTTATCATTATGAATAAATATTGCCTGTGATTCTGATTGCAAACGATTCGTTCATGTTCATTTGTAGATTAAAAGGGATACTTGGAAAAAAAAAAAAAAAAGGGATACTTGGGATGTTTATGTAGTATGAATTATGAAAAAAGCACAGATTAAAGTCGTAGGGTGGGTTGGGTAGCTACACACACATACACACACACACATAAACACCAAAGAGGCATAATAAGGCAGTGTCTCTGGCAGATTAATCTTACCTTCTACAATAAGTTAAGAAAACACTCCATGTTTTTCATCATTCTTTTTTTAAAATGAATTCACCTCTTGACGGTAATTATCCTAGAAAATTTGACCAGGGGAAGCTTAAAGAACTAACTCACCAAAATGAAGTTAGCATGGAAATGGGATCCTATCATTAGAAGTTGGTTATGTGCATTGTTTTCTGTATATTAATTAATCCGTAGTTTTCCTTTAAGGAAAGTTTTTACACTCTTACAGGGAGTTTGTCAAGAGTCTAGGCTGATTTGTGAGATATCTTGGGAAATGATTTACATTACTTTGGCAGAGACTTCTTTTTGCAGATAACACTGTCTTTAAGCAAACAGTGTTTGTATAACCACCTTGTGTAGCAACATTCAGCTAGCAGATAACAACCTTCACATGCCTGATAAAATGATGAAATCATTGACTAGCAGCATTCTTAAGTGGAGTCCACATTTTATAGCAATGTGATAATTCTGCTTAATGTGGAAATGGTTACAGAGTCTAATATGTGTGGAATTCCTGCTTGATGACCACTTGCTTGAAGAAAAAAAAATTCAAGAAGTTCTAGTCTGGTTATTTCATTTTGAATACATTTCTGACTATTTGATTTAATTGAATCCACTGACTAGTATGTTGGTTCATAACTTTGAAATGTAATAGACCCCTATGGAATGAGTATCCTCTATTAACCTTGTTTCAGACTAAAATAAATAAGAGATTTATGATTTTTGAATTGCATGTATAAATCACATTTTTGGGAGGGGAAAGTTAGCAAATAAAACATATTCTTGAAACATTAAAATAATTAGGTAAGACTATCTTATGAGCATCCCAGTGTCATAAGCCATTAAGAGATTAGATTTTAAATGTTTTCACCACAAAAAGAATTGGTAATTATGAGGCATAATGGAAGTCTTAGCTATGGAGATAAATGATTTGCAATATACAAGAGTATCAAATCAGTATGTTGTATGCTTTATACATACACAATGTTATATGTCAATTGTATCTCAATAATGCTGGAAAAGAAATTTCTGGATAAGAGATTGGGCCAAGTTCAACTCTGTATTTAGATTTCTTTCTTTCTTCTTTCTTTCTTCGGGGTGCGGGAGGGGAGGGAGCGGAGTTGGATTGGTATTGAGGGTCGGGTGGAGGGAGGGAGAGGAGGGAGGGGGGAGAGGGCGGCGAGGATGGGAGGGGGAGAGGGTGGAGGGAGGAGGAGCGAGGGGCGGAGGAGGAGGAGGAGGAGGGAGGAGGAGGCGGAGGCGGTAGGAGGAGGTGCGAGTAGGAGTGAGGAGGGGAGGCGTAGGAGTATGAGTGGACGGAGGAGGAGAAGAAGGAATAGGCTTCTTCTACCCTGAGTCTCACGAACGATCTCCTCTCCTCCCTCCTCCTCTCCTCCTCCTCCTCCTCCTCTCCTCTCTTCTTCTTCTTCTTCTTCTTCTTCTTCTTCTTCTTCTTCTTCTTCTTCTTCTTCTAGATTTTATTTATTTATTCATGAGAGACACAGTGAAAGGCAGGGACATAGGCAGAGGGAGAAGCAGGCTCCCCAGAGGATTCCATCCCAGGACCCTGGGAATCACAACTTGAGCCAAAGGCAGATGCTTACCCACTGAGTCACCTAGGCATCCCTAGGTTCCTTTCAAAATTAAAATAATTAAGGTAATCAGGTCTTATACTGGGCAAAGATTTTTTCCCCCCATATTTTATCTCAGTGATGTTTTTCTATCTTTGTTTTTTACAAACTCATTTTTTTTTTTTTTTAGGAGATTGTAAGGATAAAGATCTGATGCCTAGATAGATATAAAGGAGCATTTATCTAGAAATGCCATTAGCCATTTTTTTCATGTTCTTTAATGGACCTTCTGGAAATTTATAAGAATGTCTTAAGTATGTGGATTGCATATGGATTAAAGATAGACTTTAAAAAAATCTGAAATAAAGCAAAAATTTTGAAATTATTGATGAATTGAAATACAAATAATATACTCATATTTTCATTTCCTTATTCTAAACCTAGATTTGTCAATCACTGCTTTTCAGAGACTGTGTTTTGGTAAAAGTGCATATTATCCTTTAGCTTTTAATCAGGATATTTTCAAGTTTGTCCTACTTTCCAGTTTTCTTCTGTCCTCAGTCAGACCTTTTACTTACCCTGTTTCTGTTCATTTATTTATCTCTTACTTTTTATATGTAGAACAATTCACTTATTATTCATTTAACTAATATTTATTACCTGCCTTGTATTTCCCTGGTCCAGAACTGGGGTAAGATATTGATTACAGAAGTTTCTAATGTCTGTCTTCAGAGTGCTTACAATCTAGCCAAGCAAAGAAGAAATAGATAATTGAACTATGATTATAATTTTACATATTACAATATTCTTAAGTAGTCATATTTTTACATCTTCATACTAGAGGATATTATGTTACTTTTAGAAGCAGCCTATTTTTTTTTTTTTTTGTTTATGAGGGTTAGTTGAAGGGACAACATTGTTATGTTATTTGTGTAAGCACAGGTTTAGTGACCATAATTACGGGGGTATTGCCCATTGTACTGTCTGAGGTTTTCACTTCTAGAATATTCCTCACTTCCACAGATTTCTCTCAGGGCTCATCATGTTCAGCTACTCTGTATCAAGACAATTTTTCATCCTAGAGTCTTTTCCTTATGCCTTGGTTTGGAAGTTTACCCCCATTTTCCCTGAAACCATGTTTCCTCTTCCCTTGTATACATATATTTATTATTAACTAAATTAATGTCCACAATAAAGCATTTTATATGTGTGTTGTGTCGATATGTGTTAGGCTTAAATAGAGTTTAGAATAAAGATGAATAGATTTACTTCACCCCTGCACTTACTGAAAGAATTTATAATCTAGTATATTTGATAGTTACAAATAAATACTAGTTAATGTCATGATTATTCTTTATTTCCCAGCTCAGAGTTGGGGTTCAAAAAATACTGATTCAGTTAATTTGTGTTATTTTTTTTTATAGATTTCTAAGGAGAGAAACATCTCTTAGAAAAGATTGACTTCCGTCTGTGTTCATTATGCTTGAAATCATTAAACCTCTTAAAATTATGGATAATGGCCACTAGTTTGAAGACATATATTGGGAAATATCTGAAATGCTAGTTTTTGTTGTTTTCTTATTGGCAAAGTCCTAAGTAATAGAGCTTTGATTGCACGAATCTCTAGAAATCTAATGCTACCTTTTTTTTTAGTTTCTCAATATTATTTTCTCAAATAGTTCCATAATGTTTATAAAATATTTAATTAATTTGAAAATCACACACAATATCCCTATTCTTTCTCACTATTAAGTACCCTATTAGAGAGTTTTTATGGAATTTGAGCTTCCTTTTTTTTTTTTTTTTTTTTGAATTTGAGCTTCCTAAAGATTTATAGTAAGTGTTCATATTTTCCAAAATAAAGAAGCAATTAATTTCTGAAATTTGAACAGCATATTCAAATTAATATTAGCATAATGTTATTAACATTGTTGTTTTCTGCATATTACTTTGTTGGAAACCTGTTTAATCACTGCCAGGGAGACTGTCATTTTCCGTAAACTAGTATTCTTCTGAACCATTCCTTCTTTGTAAGGCTGATTATAGTTTATCCCCAATAAAGGTTTCTGTCAGTATTGAGTTACTTTGTAATTTAGTTGTCGGCATTGAAAGCTGAATTAAAACGGTAAATTTGTCATTTAGTTCTGCCATGTCCCCATTTGTTACTGCTTGGGCCGACTCAGGTTTCTGCTGTTCTAATCAGTTGTAGATTTGGGTAGAATTTAGCAGTTAATTGGGGGAAGGGAGGAACAAGAGAAAAAAGATACACAGCCTAGTTCTGATGTATGATGCTCTACAATCCTGTGATGTTTTCTCTCTGCAAGTGATCAATTCCTGGCTACCCTTTGACACCTATCCTTACTTTTTCCTTGTGGAGAAATCAAGGAAATGTCTGCAAAGTCTTCTAGATTGATACTGATAGGATGGAGGAAAGTTCATCAAGTTTTTTCAAACGTCAGAAGTTAAAGTTTCCTTCTGGGATAGGAGTCAGAGCATCAAATAGCTAGGGAGAGAAGAACTGTAGAGCAGCTTCTCTCAAACATTCCTGTGTATTATAATCATCTGGAGAGCTAAGAAAGACCACCAGGGCCAGGGCTCCTTGAAAAAGGCCAGGGCTTTTATATTTACACTGAATTCCCCAGGTAATTCTAGTAACCAACCAAAGTTTAAGAATGTCTATCAGGGGCTAAAAAGATATCTCCAGTCTGAATTTCCTGGGCACCATGAGTGATGAAGGGAAAGTAGTAGAGCAGTGAGAGGAGAACTAACCTTTGTGAGGGCCTGTTATGTTCAGGTAACAAGCTAGCTGTTTTTGGGTGCTATCACCCTAAATCTTCATAGCAGCAGCACAATGAGGTAAATATGACTTCTATTATATAGGTGAGCAAACTAAAGTTCAGAACAGGGACATAAATTTTCTAAGATGGTGCAGTATACGCATCAGAATTTGATCTATGTCAATTCTGTTTGTATCTAAAAACTACTTTTCCCGTTTGTACCTTAATGAGTTGTAAAAATTAGACAATGTATGCAAAGCACTTTTAAGCACAGCACTGGATGCTTCTATAGTAAGCTTTCCATGTTAAGAATCATCATCATCATCATCATTATCATTACTATAGTTCTTGCTTCGAGACATGCATGATGTTAGAGGCCAGTGATATAAAGATAATAAGACATGACTATCCTTAAACCGTTTAATAATACTGGAAGGACCTCACAATTGAAAGTAGTATTTTATTTCTTCTGGGCATCCATTATAAAATGTGACTCAAGTCAGGTAGAAAAGCAAGATATGCTGAAATAGAGAGATGAAGGCTGTGGTAGGGCTTATGCCCAGGCCAAGGGACAGACTTCCCACATTCAAGCCTCCCACTGAGTGCAAATTCGAACTTGCGCTGCAGAAAAACTCACAGTTGCTACATGTTGTGGATCTTAGGCCATTTAAAGAGTTTTTGAGCACTTAGCATTTATTTCTATCAAATGTGTTTTTAGAACCCTTACTCTGATTCCTATTTTATTATTTATTTATTTATTTATATTTATTTTTTAAAGATTTTATTTATTTATTCATGAAGACACACAGAGAGAGGAAGAGGCAGAGACACAGGCAGAGGGAGAAGCAGGCTCCATGCAGGGAGCCTGATGTGGGACTTGATCCCGGGACTCCAGGACCACGCCCTGGGCCAAAGGCAGGCACCAAACTGCTGAGCCACCCAGGGATCCCCTGATCCCTGTTTTAAATAAAAATATTGTAAGTGAGCACAGTGTTTGGAAAAGTGACTATTATAAGGAAAACTTCTTCCTTTCAAGTTAGTGGAGATTTTTGGTCTTTTGAGCATCCTCTTGATTTTTTGCCTTTCTTATGACTCATAAGAAAATTAGCCAGAATGTAAGAAACTTGAATCTGAAACTAGTTGTTTTATTACTCTTAGATATTAGAATTAAGGTAATAGTGGAAGGGATAATTGAATTTTTTGGCTGAATTGAAGTTTTGAAAGTTTCTGAATTTCAGTGCTGCTATGGATTCATGTTTGAGTTATTGTGGTTACTCTACCTTGTGTTTATTTGTAGCTTCTAGTTATCAGCAGTGCCTGACACAGTGTTTGACCTGAAGTGAATATTCAGGAATTATGTTTGACATGAATGCATGAATGACAGTAAATAATTAGCAAATTACTGGTAAATTAGTAATTGAAGAACATTTTTTGTGATAATCATACCATGTTGAATAAATTACTCTGGAAGACATTTGTATACTGAGATTTAAAGAATGTGTCTGTGAAGTCTAATTATTTTGTAAGATTTCATTTCATTAGGTTCTTTTTGGTGTCACTTCCACAGAAAATAATTTTATTATTTTGGTTTTCTTCACCTGTCTAGCTTTCAGATTTACTTTTGTCAGTCATTGATAGTATCTTGTTTAGTTGAGGAGGATACATTGTTACATATTCCTCCAGATTAATACTTAGAAGCCACATTCTTCATATTTTATTTTCTGTCAAACCAGTTATATTTGGTGAGATGAGTTTTCATGTGAGCAGAGAAATTGGTGGTTATATCATGCAGAACCACATTTCCTCTTACTTTAAATGGATTTAAAAGTGTTAAGAAGCTATCAAATTCTTTTCCTAAAAACAAAAACTTGTTTTTGATATTTAATATTTGCAATTCATTCTACTGAACATATTTCATTGGCTGTTATTTAATGTAATGAATTATATTCTTCCAGCTGTAAAGCACTCAGAAGGTTGTAAATAGCTGACTGCTGTTCATGTTGTTTCTTCCCACTAGAGTAATGAATTAAAAAAATACACATCAGTATGAATTTTCAGTATTTCTCCTGGTTCAAAATGTTTTGCTTAGGAGTGTTTATTAATTTTTTAAATTAAGACTTTTTCAAGAGCAATTTTAGATTTACAGCAAAATTGAGGGGAATGTACAAGATTTCCCATACACCTTCTGTTCCCATGTGTACAACCTCTCCAATTATCAGCATTCCCCACCAGAGTGGTAGACCTGTTAATAGTTGATGAACCTACATTGACATATCATTATGAATCAGAGTCCATAGTTTGTTGATATTACTCTTGGTGTTGTACATTTTATGGGTTTGGATAAATGCATAATGATATGTATCCAAGTGTTGTCTTTTTTATATCTTTTTTTCTTAAAGCTATTAAAATATACTATGATTTTCTCCTTATATTCTGTTTTTATGCTATGAACATAAATGTATGTTTTTGTGTAAGATGATTTCTTATCAACCAATAGCTAAGCACTATTTCTCTCCATTTTCACACCTTTCCTCCCCATCTCTTCATCTTCTGTGTCTTCCATTTTATCTTCACTTTCCTTCTCTGTTAGCCTCTTTGCTCTCTTTTACTCGCTCCTTGCTCCTCTGAATTTCCCATCTCCCCCCTCACCAGCTGTACTCAAAGAAGTTAAAAATTGAGGCTGGACTTGGTTTTTATAAGGACTAATTATGCTGATGCAGCACAAAGTCTGACATTTAAAAGTTGGGTTCCTGCATAGGGCTTGAATTAGGAAATTGTGTTGCCATGTAACTTACTTTTTTCTGGAAACTTGTTCTTTTGCTTACCTTTAATAAGTAAAAGCCTAGCTATGCCTTAAAAATCTTATCTAGTGGATCCCTGGGTGGCGCAGCGGTTTAGCGCCTGCCTTTGGCCCAGGGCGCGATCCTGGAGACTCAGGATCGAATCCCACGTCGGGCTCCCGGTGCATGGAACCTGCTTCTCCCTCTGCCTGTGTCTCTGCCTCTCTCTCTCTCTGTGATGACTATCATAAATAAATAAAATTCAAAAAAAAATCTTATCTAGCAAACAAAGCTTGTCATAGTGAGTGTTATATGGTAACAACTCAGTGTGTAGTTATTTATTTCTGGAAATATTGTATCTTTCTTCTGAATGTAGGTACTTTTTTGTTTTGTTTTCCCTCAGCAAAATAACCTATCAGGCTAAATAACCTAATCATCTGAATAAGCAAGGAGAGCATGAAAATATTAGGAAGAAGAGATTCCCTGCCACATCACTCCCCCTTTCTGATCAGTACAGTCATTTAATTTTATTTTGTTGTTATTCTTCCTGAACTTTCTTCCTCCCTTCTGTTTTTTTTAATACTTTTTTCCATATCATATCATTATTTTTAATGTCCAATGTTTATAATATGAGGGCCAGGGCTTTCTCCCCAACTCAAGTTTATAAATTTTTGATTGGCTTGTGTGGCCAATAGGGATACTTCTTCTTGTCTAATTTGGTTTCTGGGAAGACTTCATTCAGGTCGTCAGTGGTCATCTGATCAAATAGAATTATGTTCTTCATCTTCTCCAGCTCTTTTTCATATTTTTCAGTCCTGGCCTTTGGGAGAGACAAAAACTCAGCATAGCTTTTCACATCTTCTTTTTCCTCAGCATCCACTTGGACAGTGTATTTATCCTCTGGCACAGGAACCTTCAGGGCATTAAACTTCTTCTCAAAGTCATCTACCAAGCCAGCCTTTGCCACATTGGCCTTGTAGTAAGCCCAGTTGATAGCAGGTGGTTTCTCAGGAAGAGTAGCCAACCTGGAGGTAAGCATCTCATTCCAGGATTTCAGAGAGTTGGCAATGGCCTTCTGGTTTCAGGGTATGATCTCCCCAGAAGCTACCCAGTCAATGGTTTTTAGAGCAAGTTTTTGCCTAGCCATCTTGAGATCCTTTACCGACCCCGGCGGCCCACACTCCACAGCCTTTTTTCCATACTTTTAAGGTAAAGACTTCTTAGCTGGAAATCAATTCAGATAATAAAGTATATTTTAAGGTAGTAGTTTTTTTTATTTGTAAGAAGAAAACTTTACTAATAAAAAGAAGGATGGGGAAAGGGAGAGAGAAGAAAAATGATGAGTAAGGCAATTAATTGTGAATTTACTAAGGGGTAGAAGTGAGCATGATCTAAAGGAAAATGTAATAGAGTGACTGCTTCTGTTTTAAAAGAGCAGAGATTGGGAGTTATATGACTTATGTTCTAAGTGTGATTCTGTAATAAATCATGTAACATTCCTGACAACAGAAATTTCCTGCTTGTTATATGTAGTAGAGGAACAACATCCCAATTTTACTTCTCAAAAAATTATAATTTTTATGGTAATTTTATACATCATGTATGCCACTTTTGCTAAATTTTATAAGTTGGAGAAAAATGGACTTTGCCATTTTTATTGAAATAATACTTGTATACAAGTGAACAGAAAATGTGAAGTGGCAACAAGAATAAAATAAAGAACATTTATAATCCCATCACCCCAGGGATCACCTACAGTTACATTTTGATGTATTCTCTCAGGTCTTATTCTACACATAAATTTATATTTAATTTTTGAAAAATGGGATTATACTCAGTGTTTCATAGCCTCTTTTTTCTTTACAACCTGTAATAATCTTTTTATTTCATAAACTGTCTTCTAAAACATAATTTTCAATGACCGTATCCTATTGATATGCTCTGTGATAACTGCTTGATCGTTGATTGCTGAGCACCTAAACTTTTTAATAAAGCTTTTTGTTACTATAAATTGTGCTGTTAATGACTTTTTTTTTAATACATCCTTATATACGTTCACTATCATCTTTGGATGAATTTTTATAAAGGGATGTGAAGAGTCAAAGGGGAGGCATTTTTAAGGTTCTTGATACACAGTGGGAAGTGGTCCTCTAGAGTGGCTATCAGTTATTCATTATGACTTTGGTTATAAATGGCATGGTCTGAAGCTGTGAGGAAGCCATCTGTTTGTTGTTGTATGTTCTCAGTTCTAAGGATATCTAGAAAAATGGTCATGTGTTGAGCTTACTGCATTGATTTTTATGGATGATTTTTATGGTTGGACAAGTAACCATATGCATGGATAAAACAAGATGGATAAAACCATCCATTAACTAGTTTTTTGAAGTGTATTTTATGTATACAGTGCTCAAGTCAACTTTAAAAAATAGTACGTTAATGGAATTCTGCTGAATGATATTCTCTAAAGGAGGTCTATATTCATTACTCAGTGTCAAATAATCATAGGTAGGTTTCTTCCCAAAAGAATAAAAAAAAAGTGTTTTTGTTATTGAACTTATTATGCTTAGGGTAGCACTGAAAGAGAAGATGGATGAGCAAAAAGGGGTCAGAAAAGTTGAAAAGCATTGACAAAGTTGATGCTCATGATCCTTCACACTCCAGTTTGAAGTCAATGTAAGATAGATTATATTCAGCTAATAATGTATTATGCTGTGATATTCACCCTGGATTTAGGATGATATTCTGTCTCTAAAATCAGAAAGTTATTTGGAAAACTGTGGCTATTCTTTAATTTTTAGAAACTTTTTGGGCTTAGAATTTTTTTTAAGTTTTTTTTTTTTTTTTTTTTTTGAGTAATCTCTGCATTCAACATAGGACTTGCATTTACAACCCCAAGATAATAGTCACATGCTCTACTGACTGAGCCAACCAGGCACCCTGAATTTTTAGAAACTTTTAATTAGATTTACAGTGAATTGCATTTAGTGCTAGTTGGTTGCCTACTCTGTTAATTGTAGGTAGTATAATCTGATGAAGTAGAGTTCAGAACTGGGAATTATTTACTTTCAATTGTTTGAAACTAGCCTAGTGTCTGACACTTAATGATATTAGGACAGTTATAGAAAAAAAACTTTAAATCATTTGAGATGTTATGGTACTATGTTGTACCTGCCAATCAAATTTTGTGTTACTTATGCAACTTAAAGATCATAGTGCAGTTTTTAAGACATTCCAGCAGTGCTGTTTACGTGTGTGTGTCTATTTAACTTCTGAAATCTTAATTAACTTGAAACTCTTAAGAGTAAGAATGATGTGAAGACGGGATGTTCATGAGTTTAATTTTAATTACATGATATTATGTGCATTCTACTGCAGAGGATGCCTAGATTTTTTTCCCCAAGACCTAGTGAAGGTAAAAAGACCTAGTGTTGTTAGGCTCAGGTAAGAGTTTGGCATTGAAATACTGGGTAGGAAATAGTGGAAGGGAGTACATTGTTGCCATAGACAGCCATGAAAGTGCGCCTTACACCTCTGATTTTAGCTGCTTCCTAGAAAGGATATTCTCTAAGTATTGTATTTTTATTTGGATTCTCCTGTTTCTTAGCAAAATTTTAACCTGGTCTGTGATGATACTTTTTGAAAGAAAGATTAAAACATGGTCTAGTTACATGGCAATCAAAAGTATCTCTACAACTGATTCCAGTGTAAAAAATTTAACTATCTTGAATAGTACTTTTATAATCAATTTATACTTAAGCTGGTTAATTGGCTTTGTTTTCTTTATCCTAGGCTATGTTTCAGAGATGTTTTGGCTCAATAGAACTGTGTGTGTACGTGTGTGTGTGTGTGTGTGTGTGTGTATGTGTAGAGCAGGGGGTTTCCCCTAAGCCCCATGTAGTTTTTTCTTTGAACTAATCAACAAAATATAATATCTAATATGATAGCAGAATTTATCATTCTGTTAGCACAGTTAGTTTTGTTATATTTGACAGCAAAATATTTGATGTTTTTCTTAATGCTCTGAATAAATTAAGCCAATCAACAACAATCAAATCTTTTGAATCTTTTTCTCATTCTGTTTTTTTTTGTCTTCTCTGTGTTTATTTTATTATCTATTTTCAATTATTCCAGGTACTGATACTGTATTATGGCTTGTTGATACATAATTTTGGCAACTCCTGTGTTTCTGTTGGTAAAATGTTTTCATAGACTCTATCAAAATGTCATCTGTTATTGTCTTTGTCAAGACATTTTTAATTTATACCTTTTGGTAAGCAATTTTCCATCATTGTATGCTTATATTAATTTTTCATTCTGCATTGACAACCATTTTATATTAAACAACTTAATTTGCTTTGATCATAAATTAAAATTGGGCTGACTGGATAACTATAAACATAAATATAATTACAGATGTCAGTAATCAGCTCTTCATTCTCTGATCTGATTGAAATAGTGGACTGCTAAGGTTATAATTAGGGAAGAACAGGATATATATATATATATATGTATTATATATACAAATATGTATATATAATTTTGCGAAGAAAATTCTAGGAATAGTAAGAAGAGGGAGGGTGAATTCAGTGGACTTTTCACTAGGGGTAAGTTGTAATTGCTAGGAGGGAAAAAGGACTTTTTGGCTGAGAAATGAAAACGATGGTGGAAGTACAGTCTTTGGACAGAAAAAGCCAGTAGAAAATTTTCCTAGTGGGTGGCAGGTAACCCTAGGCTTAGACAAAATAGAGTATTCAAAGTGTAAAGAAAGAGGGAAAGAAAAGTCCTTTTGGGAATGTTAAAAGGGAAAGAGGCCTGAAGTTTTGGGTATTTTATGATCATGTATAATCAGTGTGGGAGTAGTGGTTGTCTAGTTCCAAGAACATGTTAAGATTTTTATTATACATAATCTATATGCAGATATTAATAGGAACAGATTATATTAACATTTTTATATTGATCCTCAAAGAATAGAAAATACCTCAGCATGTTGTTTCTAAATGTGTCAAACTGAAAATAATTATCTGGTAAATAATCACATTTTTTTCAGTTAAAAATTTGTTATATATATTCTCTATTTGACAAAGGCTAAAATAAAGGTATTAAAATGAGAGAAAATAGATCCTTCTTAAAAAAAGCATTCATTCATTATGCCACTTAAAAAATTCCACAAAATTTTAGTTCTAATGTGTATTAGTTACTTATAAATCTGGTTCATGTAAAGAGAAGCAATATTTTAATAAAGCATGTGTATATATATACATACATACACACACATATATATAGTATCAAATATATATAGTATCAAATATATATATATATTTCATATATATCAAATATATATAGTATCAAATAGGAAGAGGATGTTTTTCCTTTTTTTTCCCCTGGGTCTTGTTTTATAGTTTATTTCAACACTCTTTGCCAGTGTGGAGAAATGATTTGTCCACTGCTCCGTGAAGAACACTAAAATGCAATAGGAGTATTTTAAATCCACAAGTATTAAGAAGAAAGAACAAGCCTATTTCCCAAGACTTTGAACTAAGGCTACATTATTTCTAAATAGCATTAGATCTACTAAATATTTAAAAAGCTTTTAAAGATAAATAGCTCTTTTTCATTCCCAATGATGTGGATGACTTGGTTGAGTCTGATTTTTGGATTGTTGTCATCATTATTGACTTGAAACATTACATAGGTGCTGTTCTCATTATGCCTGATGAGTATACTGGCCAGCCTTTGTTCTAGGATGAAAACTTTTTATATGATGAGAAGACCAGCAACTAATGAAAATTCCACGGGCACTGAAAATGGAACTTGTTAGGATAAATTTAGTGTGTCATTTAGTTATTACCTTTTAACATTTTATCAGCAAGATCTGCTGAAACTTTCCTTGGGAGTTTGGCCTCACATTCCTCCGTCTGTCTGGAGCTGTTCATTTTCCTCTAGTCCACAAGCCTATAGAATAACTTATTTCAATCTTTGGAGGCACTATGTAACAAATCTCTGTTTTAGCATTTATCAAGTGTGTCATAATTCCTTGTTTATAGGTCACTCTTCCTTACAAGAGTGTGAGGTCTTTAAAGATGAAAAATAAGTGCTTTCTTCTTTGCATCTCCCCAGGACCTAATCTTGGGTAGATAGTAAAGCTCTGAGAAGGGCTGGAAGGGAGCTTCAGAGAAGCCTCTTGGCTGTGTTTTACAGTTGAAATAATCATTAATTTCAATTAGAATGAGAGGACATTATTTTGACTTGAAAATTCTAGTGAGATTCATTCCTTAACCAGAAAAACTGAAATGTATTTATTATACTTTTTATGTAGGTCTAAAATATATATAGCATTTAAAATTAATTATAAACATTTCTTTAATAACATTTGAAATTGAAGACAGATAATTGGCTCAACTGATTCAGATGCCTTTAAAAATTTCTACTGCAGTGTCTACCTTTTATATGTCTTATATTTTACTCCTTCTTTATGATTAAATATTAGGTGCCTTCCCCTCAGTATACTATTTTATATACAAATTGATTATCTATGATATAAGGAATGTTATACATTTTAGAACTTCACTTTCTTGTCTTTTTGACGTTTTTGACTTAGGGAATCTATAGACATGACTGATGAAAAGAGATTATTTGCTTTCACTTAATTCAACCTTAAGCCTTCAATCTGACTTCATTTAAACAAGTCAAGATAGATGTGTTCCTGACTTTATTAATCTTAAAGGAGGAGATTCCACAGACTCTTTAGTAATTTATTTCACTACATCATATTAATTTTTTTCTGTTGTAGTTAAGCTCATTTTAGAAAATGTTTTAAAATCCATGGTACCCTTTTCTCAAAACAAGCAGAATTAATTTCTGTTATTAATATGCAGCCTATAAAAGTTCTCTATCATTTTAGCATTTTAATTATAAATTCAGAATCACTGTGCCTATGTCATAGTTAAATTATCTTTTTGAAAAAATACATGTAAGAAATTTTTTTATTTTTTCACATATATAACCAGGAATCCTCATCAATTTATTTGAAAAACTGCAGGTGGGCATATCTGTGTTACAGCTATTTTTCACTACTTCTTTGGGATCTTCTTTCATTTCTGAAATGAAATAGAAAAACAATATTTTAAGAAATGTATTACCCTTTGGCTTCTTATTTTGCTTTTATCAGATGCTATTTTTATTTGCATATTGCTTAACTGTGGAATGCTGTAATTTCTAACCCATTATCTATATTACCTCCAGGTTATTAGCTTAATAACCTGAATAAGAATTGAATCTTATAGTATTGAAAGTAACATTTCCTGTTTATATAATCTGTTAACCCAGCTTTGAGTTCCCATTAAATTTCCATCATCAATGGCAAGGTAAATTAACTTAGAAGCATAATCACTGAAAATTTACTATGCATATTTTTAAAGGTTGCATTTAATATCCATTTTAGTTTACTCACTATTTATTTTTTATATTTTAGGTTTTTTTCTAAAGTCATCCATGTAGTGAGGTAAAAGTCATCAAGTTGAAGTTAATCTTTAAATAATATTTGTGTTCTTGAAACTTTTTTTTTTGAAGATTGGATATTATCTGATTGCTAGAGTTGCTGATTGCCAACTATTGAGAGACAATGTCTGAAACACAATTTTTGATTGGAATAAATGAAACTGCTTTGCAATAGTCCAGGTAATTTCTCTGTAAGGGTCATTGTGGGATTTTAAATCTTCTACATAGTTTGATATTTTATACATTACTAGGAGTTTATTATCAAAGTTGTTAAGATATTGATTTCAAACAATACCCAATTCTGTTTATTTAAGGGAATATTTATACTCCTTTTGGTCAAGTTCTTGAAACAAACTGGTACATAGATGAAATTAGAGTGACTGACTCTCAAACTGGACCAAATTAAACTACCAAGGAAAGATTAGAAGAAATGAGAAAGGAGCAAGTGATGCTTCTTAAGTAACATGCTATAAAAAGTCTTTTTTTGTAGACTATTTAGAATGAGGTGTACGTAAATTGAATTATTTCACAAATGCCATCTATTTTGACTGACTCGCAAATTATATGTCTTTACAGAAATAAAATATTTCCACTTTCTCTTGCCTAATATTCATATGTATTTTGGTTAAGGACAATACTTCCCAGGATAGCAGGGATGTGTCTGACTCATATTTGTATTCTTAATGATGTATCTTAGTGATACATAATGGCTACTGAATAATTTAAAAGATAAATGAGTGATTGCATTGATGAATGAATGAAAACCCTCAGTTATCAGGGTGGAAATTCTAAATTATTAGACTATGTTATCTTGCCTGTCTTCCCCTTTTTGCAGTCTCTTCCTACTAGGTAAGTCCTCATTAGGACATTAGACTCTGGACTCTAATCTCCGATGTTACTATCATCATGATTTTCAGAAAGGAACTGACCTCCTCTTGTTTTTAAGAAATTGTTAAGTGTGTTTGTGTAGACTTTAGTGGAATTAACCCAGTATGATTTTTTTGTTCAAATCATACCATTTTCATTTTGTTTTATTACTGAATAATGTATCAATAGTGAATAATTTAGTAATAAGGAATGGTAAAATGCAATTGTCATTAGTTGTCTCTTGTGATCTTATATTTTTTGAGAAAGAATTGTTTTAAAAATATTTTGTTCTGGCTTGGGGTCCCTGGATGGCTCATTTGGTTAAGTGTACAACTCTTGATATCAGTTCAGGTCTTGATCTCAGGCTTGTGAGTTTGAGCCCACACCCAGTGTGGAGCCTACTGAATTTTTTTTTTTTTTTGAATTTTTTTTTTTTAAGAGAGGAATATGGATCATAGGAAAAATTTTAGTGATTATATGGGAGAGGAAAAAACAAAAAAACAAAAAAACAAAAAACAAAACTCCTTTAGTCCCATGATGGGTTTTTAATTTTCTCTGTGTTTAGTGTGTATGTGTTTTTTGTTTGTTTGTTTGTTTGTTTTAAATATTTTATTTATTTATGAGAGATACAGAGAGAGAGAGGCAGGGACTCAGGCAGAGGGAGAAGCAGGCTCCATGCAAGGGGAGCTCGATCCCTTGACCCTGGGATCACGCCCTGAACCAAAGTTAGACGCTCAACTACTGAGCCACCCAGGCGTCCCTGTGTATGTGTTTTATACTGGTGTCTGTTTCTTTATGCCCTAAATATTGGTTCTCCAAATTTCAGTTGGTTTTCTATTTCTATCTCACTAATGACAGTTTATCCTTTAGAGAATAGCATCTATTTTCAAGGCTTCAAATATCACTTCTATAAAGCTAATTATAGAATATTTTTCTTTAGTTTTAATCTTACAATTGAGTCCTAATTCAGTACTCTCAAGTTATCTAATGTATATTTCTACCTAAGGTCTCTAGCCAGTCCAAGCTTAACATTTTTAGAAACAGTTTTTTCATCTTACCCTTCTTCAGTAGTTCAGACACTTGGATTCACCTTTGACTCCACCTAATTTTATCTCTCTACAATTGTTTTTCCTTTTGGGGATATGTGGTGGCTTTTTGCATGCCTTCCATTTTCACCGTCTTCCTTCCAGTTCAGTCAGTTATCATCCTCATAATCCTTTTTCTTATAGCTACTTAACTGTTTTTCTGGCCTATGAACTGTATGCAATGGTTTGCTTCACCATACTGCTTTTCCCTTAAAAAGTATCAGTGCCTTACATTGCTTATAGTTAATAAAGAAACTCATTAGCTTAAAGTTCTTTCTTAATTTTACCCTGCCCTGGTTTTGATTCCAGTCCTTCAGCTTCTGATATCAGCTACTCTAATTAAACAAGTTGGCACAAGTACTGTTCAACATGGCTTTATTTTTCAATTTTTGCTCATGCCTCTTCAAGATCTAACTCCTATAATTTCTCTTTCATGAAGGTGGCCCATTCCAGCTTACAAGGTGGTGGTGGTTTTTGTCCTCAGTGTTCCTATAGTAAGTCTAAGCCATTTATTTAGGTATGGATCATATATAATGTTTTTACGTTTTAAAAATATTTATGTACTGAATCATTTGTTTCCAGTTTTCCTTTTTTTCCCAAATGATTATGTTTCCTTATAAACTAATGGTAAAGTCCTTAACAGAAAATATATATCTTTAAATATTATTACAAAAATATTTTTCACTACAAAGGTAAAACCTCAAAAGTTTTATAATCCCATAATTAACAAGTTTTCAGTGATTTGTACCTTTTGTAATATTTTCCAGATACAATTTTCCGTGTATCTGGAAAATATTAATTCAAGAAATACTGAAAACTTTAATAAGATTATCCTATATGCCAAGAACAGGTCTTAAATGCTGCTCACTCTAGTATAGTATAATAACCAGTCATACCAGTTGATAAAGCAAGTCAATTTAATAATTTCTCAGTGAAAAGGAGTAATGAATTAAATTTGGGTATATCCTATTTGAACATAGTCTGAAGATTGACATCCTTATAGTAACTTATAAAAATAACTCTAGGAACTTCCATTAGAGAGGCCCCTATAATTAATTTAAAATACTAAGCTTGTACAACAGATGATTCATAGTCTCTACATATGAAAATGATATATTAAAGCATTTCAAAAGAAAATAAAATGACAGAGGTTATATATATTTTTTACATAAAATATAATTTATTATACTTTTAATATACTTTTTACTTTAGAATAGTTTAAGATTTATAGAAAAGTTGCAAAGATGGTACAGAGAACTCCCATATACCTCACACTCAATTTCCTGTATTATTAACGTCTTGCATTACTTTGGTACATTTGTCACAATTAAGGAACTAGTATTTATACCTTATTATTTAGTAATATTTATTAAATGGACCAAAGTTCATCCTTTTTAAAGATTTCCTTAGGTTTTTTTTTTTTGTATATTTTTTATTGGAGTTCGATTTGCCAACGTATAGCATAACACCCAGTGCTTATCCCATCAAGGGCCCCCCTCAATACCTGTCACCTAGTCACCGCATTCCCCCGCCCACATCCCCTTTCACTACACCTGTTTGTTTCCCAGAGTTAGGAGTCTCTCATGTTCTGTCACCATCACTGATATTTCCCACTCATTTTCTCTCCTTTCCCCTGTAATCCCTTTCACTATTTTTTATATTCCCCAAATGAATGAGACCATATAATGTTTGTCTTTCTCCGATTGACTTATTTCACTCAGCATAATACCCTCCAGTTCCATCCACGTTGAAGCAAATGGGTATTTGTCGTTTCTAATGGCTGAGTAATATTCCATTGTATACATAAACCACATCTTCTTTATCCATTCATCTTTCGATGGACAACGAGGCTCCTTCCACAGTTTGGCTATTGTGGACGTTGCTGCTATAAAAATTGGGGTGCAGGTGTCCTGCCGTTTCACTGCATCTGTATCTTTGGGGTAAATCCCTGCAGTACAATTGCTGGGTCGTAGGGTAGTTCTATTTTTAACTCTTTGAGGAACCTCCACACAAGATTCCTTAGTTTTACCTAATGTTTTTTTTTGGTGTTGTTCTAGGATCCCAGACAGGATTCTACATTACTTCTTGTCCTAATGTATCCTTAGATTCTTTCTGACTGTAACTGTTAAATTTCCTGTTTTTTGATGACCTGACAATTTTGAGGTGTTACTGGTCAGGTATTTTGTAGACTAGCATTTACCTGATGTTTTTCTCATGATAAGATTAGAACTACTGGTTTTTCAAAGGAAAACCACAGTCATAAAATGCTATTTTCATCATGTCATATTAAGAGTATATTCTATTAAATTGTCTAATACTGCTGATGTCAATCTTGATCACCTGGCTGAGGTGGTGTGTGTCAAGGTTCTCTGCTATAAAATTATGTTTTTTTTCCCATTCCTATACTGTAATCTTTGGAAGGAAGTTACTAGACACAGTTCACATAAGAAGTGGGGAGTTATGTTCTATCTCCTTGAGAACAGAGTATTTACATAAATACTTTGTAATCCTTTTGGAAAAAGATTTGTCTAGACTATCAAAATGAGTTAACCTTTTCATAATGAAAGCAGAAACATCAACTTTGATTTTTACTGGCTATGTGCTTCTTGAGAAGAATTTAGGTACAAGGCCATGGGCATTTATAAGGTGTACGTCTGACTTAATGTATATCAAACACATTGAATATGGAAATATTAGGACACCTGAGTGGATCAGCGGTTAAGCATTTGCCTTCAGCTCCGGGTGTGATCTGGAGTCCCAGGATCGAGTCCCTCATCGGGCTCCCTGCATGGAGCTTGCTTCTCCTTCTGCCTATGTCTCTGCCTCTCTCTCTGTGTCTCTCATAAATAAATAAAATCTTTTTAAAAAAAGATACGGAAATATTTGCAGAATTTTTTTTCATTTTTCTTGGATCAAATTTCTATTGAGACTCATTTATTTATTAAGTTATTTAACAAATACTTTCAAATCCCTAATATTACAGTAGAATCAGCTGGCTTTTGGAAATATATTGTTTTTAAAAAGACAGTAATAACCACTCTCATAGAGCTTACATAATGGTGGGAGGGAAGGGTATTGACAAAAAATAAAGTATAATATAAATACCTCAGATATTGTTTAAGTGTTATGGAAACATAAATCAGAAACAGAGCTTTTAAGGTTGCTATTTTAAACAGATTGTATTAAAGTAACATTTGTGCAAAGAATGTATGAAAGTGAAGTAGGAAGCCAGAGAGTATCTGCAGAAAGCATTTCAAGCAGAGAGATAGGCAAGTACAATGACCCGGCATGTTCTATCATTAGTTAGGTGAAAGTATGGCTACAGCAGGATAAAACAAGCAAAAAAAATGAGGTTAAAGAGTTAATGGGAAAGTGGTGGTGGCTAGATTATCTGATCCTTTAGGCATTTGTTGAATTCTGGATTTAAGTCTGACAGAGATGGGAAACTATTGGGTATTGACCAGAGAAAAGATGTGACTGGCTTACATTTTAAGTGCTAGGTGCTAATTAACTGTAGAGGTGACAGAGGTATCAGGAGGCTGTTACAACTACATAGGCTAAAATTTGATGGTGGCTTTGATCTAGGGTGACAGCCTTGGATCACAGTGACTTTCTTTGATAGAAAAATTCCGGTTTATTCCTGTTTTTCTGGTGTATTATTCCTTGTTTCTTATTCCTGAAAGTGTATCATTTGAGATAGTAATTTTATGGTGATTTTATATAGACTAGTGTGATAGTGTTGGAGGTGATAGGAACTGGTCATGATCTGTATATTTGGAAAATGATACTAAAAGAGTAGGGTAAAATGACTTAGGCAAAAGCTGTGAGAGAAGAAAAGGATCAAAAATTACTTTTCAGTTTTTGCCCTGAGCAACTGCAAGTATAAACTTGGCATTTATTAAGATGTGACAGTCATGTGAAGAGCAGGATGGGGTAAGAATTTTAGCCTAGATGAATTTGAGATGTCCATAATGGTACTAGAGGATAAGTTGTACATATTGATTAAATTAAGAGTGAAGGGTCTAGTTGGAGATGAACATTTGTCAACATTGTGTTGTGGAGAAGAAGAAAAACAATCTTGGAACTGATTTAATAGAGAAGTGATTGGGAGCTCAAAATAAATAGTGCTTTAGGGAATTTTACTTTCAGGGATTTACCTCACAGGGGTTTTATGAGTATTAAATGTTCTCTGAAGACTGCCAGAGTATTAGAAGGCCATCTATGTAGATGTGATATCACTAAATACTATGACTGAGGTAAGCAGTGTGACATGTAATTTGAAACTGGAATTCGGAGTAACAGGGAAGAAGAATAATTTGGACACAGTAATGATGTACAAAAATGACCATTCTTTAAAGATAACTTGAGAGGGTCCCTGTGGTTCATAAGATAGAGCCAGTTCCTGGTTAAAAACAAGAGAGAGAGTAAAGATAGTATCAGATAAGTTGAGAATGGAAGTGATTCCGGTTATGAAGGACTGTTGAGTTACAGAACACAGGGTGACAAAGGTAAGGAATTTGGGAGAGGTGATTTTGGGAGTCAGTGCTGTGTGGACCAGGTTCCTTTGGGGCCAATGATTAGACTAATGAGCATAAAGAGAAAAGGTTCCATGAGCCCAAAATGAGAGGTGGACATGAGGCTGTAATAATGGTTGTTGGTTGGGGCAGGAAAGAGGAGAAGCTTATCTTCCTCTCTGATTCTATTTTGTTTTATTTTCTCCTTTCTTCCCCTATGTTTCCCTGTTTTGTTTCTTAAATTCCACATATGAGAGAGATCATATGATCATTATCTTTCTCTGACTTATTTCACTTAGCATGATACACTCTAGTTCCATCCATATCATTGCAAATGGCAAGGTTTCATTTTTTGATGGCTGAGTAGCATTCCATTGTATATATATATATATACCACATCTTTTTTATCCATTCATTTGTCAATGGGCATCTGGGCTCTTTCCATTGTTTGCCTATTGTGGATATTGCTACTATAAACATTGGGTACAGGTGCCCCTTTGGATCACTACATTTGTATTTCTGGGGTAAATCCATAGTAGTACAATTGCTGGGTTTTAGGGTAGGTATATTTTCAACTTTTGGAGGAACCTCCATACTGTTTTCCAGAGTGGCTGCACCAGCTTGCATTCCCACCAACAGTGTTCAAGGGTTCTCCTTTTTCTGCATCCTTGCCAACATCTGTCATTTCCTGAGTTGTTAATTTTAACTATTCTGACTGGTGTGAGGTGGCATCTCATTGTGGTTTTGATTTGTATTTCATTGATGTCGAGTGATGTTGAGCATTTTTCCATGTGTCTGTTGGCCATTTGTATGTCTTCTTTGAAGAAATGTCTGTTCATGTCTTCTGCCCATTCCTTGATTGGATTATTTGTTCTTTGGGTGGTGAGTTTGAGAAGTGTTTTATAGATTTTGGATACTAGCCCTTTATCTGATAAGACATTTGCAAATATATTCTCCCATTCTGTCAGTTGCTTTGTGGTTTTGTTGACTGTTTCCTTTGCTGCGCAAAAGGTTTTTTACCTTAATGAAATCTCAGTAGGTCATTTTTGCCTTTGTTTCCCTTGCATCTGGAGACATGTCTAGCAAGAATTTGCTGTGGCTGTCATAGAGGTTGCTGCTTGTGTTCTCCTCTAGGATTTTGATGGATTCATGTCTCACATTTAGGTCTGTGATCCACTTTGGGTCTATATTTGTGTATGGTAGAAGGAAATGGTCCAGTTTCATTCTTCCTCATCTGGCTGTCCAATTTTCCTAAGACTGTTTGTTGAAGAGTCTGTCTTTTTTTTTTTTTTTTCCATTGGATAACCTTTACTGTTTTGTCGAAGCTTAGTGGACCACAGAGTTGAGGGTCCATTCCTGGGTTCCTTATTCTGTTCCATTGATCTATATGTCTGTTTTTGTGCCAATATCGTACTGTCTTGATGATTACAGTTTTGTAATAGAACTTAATAGAGGTTATATTTTTAAAACTATGAGTGGATAGTCATTAGTCTACAAACACTATAAATATTCAAACACTGAATGAATGAATGGGTGAATTAGTGAATGAATGAAATGCCAGGTAAAGAGATGCTATGAAAAATTCAAAGGTAGCTTTTAAGTTGTTACAGCATTTGTAGTAGAAAGCAATCTAATAAGAGATGAAAGAACAGATATCATTTTAAAAATTAATAGATTTTACTTTTTAGAGCAGTTTTGGTTTAAAGGAAACTTGAACAGAAAGTACATTTCCAGTAGCCCCTTGCACATACCCCACTGCACACATTTTCCCATATTAGTTACATCTTACATTACTGTGAGATTATTAACACACCTACATTTCACTGCACTAAAAATCCTTTGAGGTTCACCTACTTATGCTGCCCCTCTGCTCCTTCCCCAATGACTGGCACTATTGATATCTTTACTGTTTCTATTGTTTTGCCTATTCCAGAATATTATATACTTGGAATGAGACAGTAAATTGCCTTTGAAATCTGGCAATACTACTACTAAGTGAAAGCTTCTTTCACTTAGTAGTATGTATTTAAGGTTCCTCCATATTGTTTCATTACTTTTTTGTTTTGTTTTGTTTTTAATTTTTATTTATTTATGATAGTCACACACAGAGAGAGAGATGCAGAGACATAGGCAGAGGGAGAAGCAGGCTCCAGGCACCAGGAGCCCGACGTGGGATTCGATCCGGGGTCTCCAGGACCACACTTGGGGCCAAAGGCAGGCGCTAAACCTCTGCGCCACCCAGGGATCCCTTGTTTCATTACTTGATAACTTATTCCTTTTTTTTTTTTTTTGTTTAGCTGTAATTGACGTGCTAATTTTAAATGTACAACAGAATGATTTGATACTTGTGTATATTGTGAAATGATTACCACAATAAGTCTACTTAACATCCATTCATTACATATTTACAGAATGTTTTCTTGTGATGAGAACTTTTAAGATCTACTCTTTCAGCAACTTTCAGATATGGTATACAATATTACTAACTATAGTCACCATGCTGTACATGACATCCCCCTGTGACTTAATTATAACTGGGAGTTTGTGCTTTTTCTCTTCACCCATTGTGGCTGCACCTTACCACCAGTTTGTTCTCTGTATCTGAGCTTGTTTTTCTCTTTAAGATTACATATAAGTGAGATAATACAGTATTTGCCTTTCTCTGACTTATTTCACTTAGCATAATGCTGCTGAGGTCCATCCATATTTTCACAGATGGCAAGATTTCATTGTTCTTTAATGGATGAATATAATTTCTGGGCTAGGGGGAAAGGGTTAAGGGACAGGAGGGAAAGGGAAGGAGGAAGGGGGAAAAGGTAAGAGGAAAGGGAGAGGGGAGGATGAAGGGGAGAGAGAGATCTGTTTCAAATCTTTATATAGTCATCCATTGATGGACATTTAGGTTGTTTGCATATCTTGGCTATTGTCAGTAATGCTGCAATGAACTGGGAGACAAGTAGATCTTTTAGAATTAGTGTTTTAATTTTCTTCCATTCATAGTGGAATTGCTAGATCATATGGTGTTTCTATTTCTAATTTTTTGAAGACCCCCATACTGTTTTCCGTAGTGGTTGCACCAATTTACATTCTCACCAACAGTGCATGAGGGTTCCCTTTTCTCTATATCCTCACCAGCACTTATTTCTTTTCTTTTTGATAATAGCTATTTTAAGAAGTATGAGGTGATATCATACTGTAGTTTTGATTGGCATTTCCCTGATTAATGATGTGGAGCATCTTTTCATGTGTCTGTTGACCATCTGTTCATGTGTCTGTATGTTGTTTGGAAAAATGTCTAGTCAGGTCCTCTGCCCATTTTTAAATCAGATTGTTAGTTTCTTGGTTATTGAGTTGTGTCGTCAGTTCTTTATGTATCTTTATGTATACCTTTATCAGGTATGAGTTGCAAATATTTTCTCTCATTTCTTCATTTCGTTGATGATTTCCTTTAGTTTGATGTAGTCCATTCATTTATTTTAGCTTTTGTTGCTGTTGCTTTTGGAGTTAGATAAAAAAAAAAAAAAATCATTGCCAAGATGGATATCAAGAAGCTTACTGCTTGTTTTCTCCTGTGAGTTTTGTGTTTTTGGATCTTATGTTCAAATCTTTAACTCATTTTGAGTTAATTTTTTTTGTGAATCATATAAAATCGTAGTCCAGTTTCATTCTTTTGCATATGCTGTACAGATAGCTCATTTCTTTTTATTGCTGAATAGTACTCCATTGCATGGACTACCACAGTTTATCTGTTTACTTAAGGATGGGCATCTTGGTTGCTTCCACTTGTTAGCATTTGTGAATAAATCTGCTATTAACGTTTGTATACAGGTTTGACATTTTTTTTTATGTGTAACATAAAACTTAGCATCCTAATCATTTCTAAGTGTGCAGTTCAGTAGTGTTCATTATCTTCAGACTGTTAAGCAATCATCTCCAAAAATTTTTCATCTTGAAAAACTGAAACTATACCCAATAAACATCAATTTCCCATTCCCCCTTATCCCTGGCAATTACCATTCTAATTTCTGTTGTGTGAATTGGCCACTCAAGATATTTCATGTAAGTGGAATCATACGGTATTTTCTTTGGAGTGACTTGCTTATTTCATTTAATATATGTTTTCCATAGTAGCTGCACCATTTTACATTCCTATCAACATGTATGAGGATTCTGATCTCTCCACATCATATAACCAACCTTGATTATTTTGTGTTTGATAGTAGACATCCTAATGAGAATGAGGTGATATTTCCTGTGGTTTTGCTTTACCCTAATGTTTAGTGATATTGAACATCCTATTACATATTTATTGACCATTCATATGTCATCTTTGGAAAAGTGTCTATTTAAGTCCTTTGCCCATTCATTTGTATTTTTAAATATAACCATGAAAAGAAATTAATTTTAGAATTTTCTGTATATAAGATCATATTGTCTGCAAAAAGAGACATTTTTACTTCTTTGTTTCTGATTTTGAAGCTGTGTTTATTTTTTGCCTAATTGCTTTGGCTATGACTTCAAGCACCATATTTAATGGGAGTAGTGACAGTGCCTACATTTATCTTGTTCCTGATCTTAGAAGAAAAATTTTCAACCTTTAACCATTGAGTATGATACCAGCTTTGGGTTTGATATATATGGCCTTTATAATATTGAGGTAGTTTCTTCTATACTCAATTTGTTGAGAGTTTCTTTTTTCATCATGACAAAATATTGAGTTTTATTAAACGCTCTTTCTGAATCTAGTGAGATGATCATGATTTTTTAATTTCGTTCTGTGAATATGGTATACCACATTTATTAATTTGCATATGTTGAACCCTCCTTGTATCCCAGGGATAAATGCCACCTGATAATGTTTGATCCATTTAGTTTGCTGTTGAATTCAGTTTACTAATACTTTGTTGGGAATTTTTTTCTGTTTCTATTCATCAGTGAGATTGGCCTTCATTTTCTTTTCCTATAATGTCCATATCTGACTTTGATATCAGAGTAATGCTGGGCATGTAAAATGATTTGGGGAATGTTCTCTTTTTCAGTTTTTTGGGAGAGATTAGCAGGAGTGGTATTAATTCTTTAAATGTCTGGTAGTATTCATCTGTGAAGCCATCTGGTTCTGGGCTTTTCTTTGTTAGGAGGCTTTGATTACTGATTCAATGTCCTTACTTATTACTGTTCTTTTCAGATTTTCTGTTTCTTCATGATTCAGTATTGGTAGGTTGGATGTTTCCAGAAATTATTAATTTTTTTTACAATATCTAAATTGTTATAGCTAGTTGTTCATGATAGTCTCTTATGATCCTTTATATTCATCAGTTATAACATCTTTTCTTTCATTCCTGATTTTATTAAGCATTTTCTCTCTTTCTCCTTTAGCCTTTATGAAGGTTTGCCAATTTTATCTTTAAAAAAAAAAAAACAACAAAACCCAGCTCTTCAATTCATTGATCTTTTCCATCTATTTCTACTCTGATCTTTGTTATTTCCTTTAATCTTCTTATTTTGTTCTTAGTGTATTCTATTTCTAGTCATTTGAAATATCAAGGTAGATTGTTTATGTGAGATTTCTCTTTTACCTAATGTAGGCATTTATTACTCCAAAGTTCCCTCTTTGAACTACTTTTGCTGCTCCCATAAATTTTGGTATGCTGTGTTTCCATTTTCATTTGTTTAAAGATACCTTTTGATTTCTCTTTTGATTTTTCTTCTTTGACCCATTTCTTCTCTCCCATTTAATTTTTTCTTCAAAGTGTATTTAATTTCCACATATTTGTGATTTTTCCAGTTTTCCTTGTTACTGATTTCTAGTTTTATACCAGTATGGTTGGAAAAGATACTTGATATAATTTCAGTCTTCTTAAATCTATTAAGATTGTTTTGTTTCCTAACTTATGATATGTTCTGGAGAATGTTCCATGTGAAGTTGAGAAGAATGGGTATTCTCCTCTTGGTTGGAGTGTTTTGTATGTGTCTGTTAGGTCCATTTGGTCTAAGGTATAGTTCTGATCCAATTTTTCTATATGGTTTTTGGTCTGGATGATATATCCAGTATTGAAAATGAGTTATTCATATTTCCTACTATTGTGTTATCTATTTTCCCCTTGATGTGTTAGTATTTGCTTAAATGTATTTAGCTGCTCCAGTGTTGGTTGCATATTTATTTTTGTTTTAAAAGTCTATTTTGTCTGAAAAAAGTATAGCTCCTCCACTTCTCTTTCGTTTTCCATTTGAATGGAAGATCTTTTCTCATTCCTTTACTTTCATCCTGTGTGTGTCTTCTAAAGCTAAAGTGAGTCACTTGTAGGCAGCATATAGTTCAGTTTTGTGTTTCTGGTGGTTGTTTATTTGGTTTTTGTTTTTTTTCCATTCAACCACTTTATGTCTTTGCATTGGAGAATTCAATCAATTTACATATGAAACAGTTACTGATGGATAAGCGCTCACTAGTGCCATTTTATTAGTTGTGTTCTTGCTGTTTTGTAAATCTTTGTTCTTTATCTCTTATTGTATTCCTTTTTTTTTCTTTTTTTTCTTTTTTTTTAATTTATTTTTTATTGGTGTTCAATTTACTAACATACAGAATAACCCCCAGTACCCGTCACCCATTCACTCCCACCCCCCGCCCTCCTCCCCTTCTACCACCCCTAGTTAGTTTCCCAGAGTTAGCAGTCTTTATGTTCTGTCTCCCTTTCTGATATTTCCCACACATTTCTTCTCCCTTCCCTTATATTCCCTTTCACTATTATTTATATTCCCCAAATGAATGAGAACATACAATGTTTGTCCTTCTCAGACTGACTTATTGTGGAAGGAGCCTCGGTGTCCAACGAAAGATGAATGGATAAAGAAGATGTGGTTTATGTATACAATGGAATATTACTCAGCTATTAGAAATGACAAATACCCACCATTTGCTCCAACGTGGATGGAACTGGAGGGTATTATGCTGAGTGAAGTAAGTCTTATTGTATTCCTTTGTGAATTGATGATTTCCCATGGTCACATGGTTTGATTTCTTTCTTTATCTTTTGAGTATCTAAGTGAGTTTTTGCTTTGTGGTCATCATAAGGCTTACATAAAACATCTTAAAGATTAACAGCCTATTTTAGCTGATAGCTGATTAACCTTTCATTGTAACCTGTCCTCAAATTTTATGTGGATGTCACAATTTACATCTTTTTAAAATGTGTATCCATTAAAAATTTCTTGTGTTTATAGTTATTTTTATGTACTTTTTACTTTTAACCTTAAAATAGAGTTAAGTAATTAATCTACTACCCTATTCTAGTATTAGAATTTTCTGAATTTGACTTCATAGTTACGTTTACCAGTGTGTTTAGTAATATGAAAACATGTGAAAATATTAATCAGTTTCCTTAAATTTCAGCCTGATGAACTCCTTTTGGCATTTCTTGTAAGACAAGTCTAGTGGTGATGAATTCCCTCAGTTCCTATTTGTCAGATAAAGTGTTTATGTCTCCTTCATTTCTGAAGGGCAACTTTTCCAAGTATTCTTGTTTGCCAGTTTTTTCTTTCAGCATTTTGGATATATCATCCCATTCTTTTCCTGACTTGCCTGGTTTCTTCTGATAATCCTCTGACAGATGAAGTTTTCTTTGTATGTGAGCAGTTTTTTTTTTTTCTCTTCCTGTCTTTAAGATTCTTTCTCTGATTTATACAGTTTCATTATAACGTGTTTTGCAGATCTTCTTGAGTTGAAATTTTTTGAGTCCCTTAGGACTTCATGAACTTGAAAGTCCAAATCTTTCTCCAGATTTGGAAGTTCTCAGCCATTATTTCTTAAAATAAGTTTTTTCCCTCCTTTCCCCCTTCCTTCTCCCTTTGGAATCTAATAGTGCATAAATTTTTTCCCTTAGTGGTATCTTAAAGCTCATAAAGGTTTTCTCCACTATTTTCATTCTTTTTTCTTTATTCTTTTCTGACTAGGTAACTTCAAATAATCAGTTTACTACTTTGCAGATTGTTGCTTCATGATCAGGTCTGCTGTTGTGACTTTCTATTGCATTTTAATTTTATTTATTGTATTCTTCAGCTCCAGCATTTCTAGGTTGTATATGTGTGTAGGAGTTCTTTATATAGTCTCAATATTAATTCCTTATCAGATATAATTTGCAAATATTTCATAGATTATCTTTTTACTGTGTTGTTTCCTTTGATGCACAGAGTTGTAAATTTTGATGTCATCCGCTTTGTCTTTTTTTTTTTTCTCTTGTGTTCCCTGTGTTTTGGGGTTATGTCTAGGAAATCCTTGCCAAATCCAATATTATGAAGTTTTCCTTCTCTATTTTCTTCTAAGAGTTTTGTAGTTATATAGTTGTCATGCCACTCTTTGTTTGGACATAATTTTTCAACTTATTTGGGTAAATACCAAGTAGTGTGATTGCTGGATCATATGGCAACACTACTCGGTTTAGTTTTTTAAGAAACTGCCAATCAGTCTTAGAAAGTGGCTCTACCATTTTGCATTTCTACCAGCAGTGAATGAGAGCTCCTATTATTCCACAATTTGGTGTTGTCAGTGTTTTTTTTTTTTTTTAAGATTTTATTTTATTTATTTATTCATGAGAGACACAGAGAGAGAGAGGCACAGACACAGGCATAGGGAGAAGCAGGCTCCATGCAGGAAGCCCGACTTGGGACTTGATCCTTGGTGGGCTGAGGCGACCCTAAACCACAGAGCCACCAAGGCTGCCTGAACATGGAATATTTATTTACTTACTTTTTTATTTGTTTCATCTGAAATTTGTAATTTTACTCATATACATCTCGTACCTGTTTTGTTAGATTTATACCTAAGTTTTCAATTTTTTTGTACCAATGTGCTAATGTAAAGGGTGTTATATTTTAGTTGCAAATTCCACTTGTTCATTGCTAGTATATCAGAAAGTAATTTTTATATATTAATCTTGTCTCTTATAACCTTAATACAACTGATTATTAGTTCTAGCAATTTTTTTTGTTATTGATTCTTTGGGATTTTCTACATAGACAATTAGGTCATCTATGAACAAAAATTTTTTTTTGTTCCTAATTGTATACTACTTATTTTATTGTTCTTACTATATGAGTCAGGACTTCCGGTTTGATGTTGATAGGAATAGTGAGATGTGATACCATTTTCATGTTCCTCATCTTAAGAAAGCATCTAGTGGGGTGCCTTGGTGGCTCAGTTGGTTAAGCAGCCAACCCCTGGTTTTGGCTCACATTTTATCTCAAGGTTCTGGGATAGAGCCCTCCATCAGGCTCCGTACTCAGCAGGGATTCACCTTGAGGTTTCTCTCTTTCCCTCTCCCTCTGGCCCTCCCCCCCATTCATGCTCTGTCTCTCAAATACATAAATAAATCTTTTTTAAAAATCTAGTTCCTCATCATTTAGTATGATGCTATCTGTAGTTTTCTTTGGTAGATGTTCTTTATTAAGTTCAGGAAGTTACCTTCTGTTAGTTTTCTGAGAATTTTTTTCATTTTTATTTTGAATGGGTTTTAGATCTTGTCAAATGCTTTTCATGCCTTTAGAAATATGATCATGTGATTTCTTTACCATGCTAATGTGACTGAGTAGGTTCATTGGGTTTTATTTATTTTTTTATTTTTTTAAAGATAGATTTATTTATTTATTTATTTATTTATTTATTTATTTATTTATTTATTTATTTATTTATTTATTTATGATAGACAGAGAGAGAGAGAGGCAGAGACACAGCCAGAGGGAGAAGCAGGCTCCTTGCCAGGAGCCCGACGCGGGACTCGATCCTGGGACTCCAGGATTGCGCCTGGGCCAAAGGCAGGCGCCAAACTGCTGAGCCACCCAGGGATCCCCTCATTGGGTTTTAAATGTTGAACCAGCCGTGCATACTTGGAATAAATCCATCTTTGGTTGGAGTGTACAATTTTTTTATACATTGTTGAATTCAAATTGCTAATGTTTTGTTGAGGATTTTCACATCTATGTTCATAAGAGGTATTTGTTGTTTTCCTTTCTTGTAATATCTTTTTTGGTTTTGGTATTAGGGTAATGCTAATGTTATAAAATGAGTTAGTTGGTATTCCCTTTGACTATATGTCCTGGAAAAAAAATAGAGGAGAATTGGTATTGTTTTACTCTTAAATATTTGGTAGAATACACCAATAAACCCATCTGCAACTAGTGCTTTCAGTTTTTGAGGGTGATTAATAATTAAATAAATTTCTTTATAGACATAGACTTATTCAGATGTCTATTTCTTCTTTTTGTAATATTTTATTTACTCATGAGAGACACAGAGAGAAATGCAGAGAGGTAGGCAGAGAGAAATGCAGAGAGGTAGGCAGAGGGCTTCCTGTGGGGAGCCCGATATGGGATGTGATCCCATGACTCCTGGATCACGCCTGAGCCAAAGGCAGATGCTCAACCACTGAGCTACCCAGGTGTCCCTGTCTATTTATTTTTGTATAAGTTTTTGTAGATTGTGTCTTTCAAGGAATTAGTCCATTTCCCCCCTGTTATCAGGTATGTGGACATAAAATTGTTCATAATACTCTTATTAATCTTTTATCTGTGGGATAAGTAGTGATCTCCCTTCTTTCATTTCTGATATTAGTAATTTGTGTCTTCTTGTTTTTCTTGGTTAGCTGCATAGGAGACTATAAATTTTGTTGATCTTTTCACAGTACCAGGTTAGGTTTTGTTGATGTGTGTGTGTGTGTGTGTGTGTGTGTGTGTGTGTACTGATTTCCTATTTTCAATTTTATTTATTTTTATTCTAGTTGTTATCTCTTCTGCTTATTTTAGATTTATTTTTTTTTCTTTTTGTGTACCAATGTGTAAGATTAGATAATTGGTTTTAGGTTCTTTTTTAAAAATGTGTATGTCCAATGATATAAATTTCCTTCTAGGAACTGTTTTGCTGCATCCTGGAAATTTTGATAGTTGCAATTTTATTATTTAGTTCATATTTTTATTTTTCTGCTGAGACTTACTTGACTCATGTAGTATTTAGAAGTATGTTGTTTAATCTGTATTTATTTGGGGATTTTTCTAGCTCTGTAATTGATTTGTAGCTTCATTATAGTCTGAAAACATTTTGTATGATTTCTATTTTAAAATTTTTAAGGTTTATTTTATGGCACAGAATATGGTCCATCTTAGTGAATGTTTTATGTGCACTTGGGAAGAATGTGTATTTTGTTGTTGGTTGGAATATTCTGTAAATGTCAATTAGATCCAGTAAATTGATGGTACTGTTCAGTTCAACTATATTCTTACTGATTTTTTGTCTGCTAGATCTGTTATTTGCTGATACAGGGGTGTGGAGGTCTCCAGCTATAATAGTTAATTCATCGGTTCTTGCAGTTCTGTCATTTTTGCCTCATGTATTTTGATGCTGTGTTGTTAGATGCATATACGTTGAGGATTGTTCTGTCTTTTTGGAGAATGACCCCTTTGTTATGATGTAATACCCCTTGTTATCCCTAATAATTTTCCTTGCTCTGTAGTCTGTTTTGTGAAGTTAATGTAACTCATAAGTTTTCTTTTGATTATTGTCAGCATAGTATATCTTTCTTCATCTCTGTACTTTTAATCTGTTTCTATATTTACAGTGGTTTATTACAGACAACATATAGTTGAGTCTTGACTTTTTAGCCACCTTGACAGTCTGTCTTTTAATTGGTATATTTAGATCACAGTATTACAGTGATTATTGATAAAATTCTTTTAGCATCTACATTTTTGTAACTGTTTCCCACTTGTTGCCCTTGATTTGTTTCCTTTTCTGTCTTTCATTGTTTTCCTGCCTTCTCTGTGTATTAGACATATTTATATGGTTTCATTTTTCTCCTCTTTTAGCGTATCAATCATGTTTATTTTTTTAAAAAATGTTTAGTGGTGCCCTGGGGTTTGAAATACACATTTACTTCCAATCTAACCCATTTTCAAGTAACACTATCTTGGATATCCATGGATAGTGTACATATTCCCATTTCCTCCCTCCTTTCCTTTTTTGTCTTTGATTTTCTGCAGTTTGAATATGATATACATTAATGTAGATTTTTCTTTCTTTCTTTCTTTCTTTCTTTCTTTCTTTCTTTCTTTCTTTCTTTCTTTCTTTCTTTCTTTCTTTCTTCTTTTTTTTTTAGATTTTTTCATATCCTATGTGGTGTTCTCTGAGTTTCCTAGATGTGTGCTTTGGTTTTGTTATTAATTATGGAAAATTTGTATTCATTAGTATTTCAGATATTTTATTCCTTCCCTTCCTTTTTTCCTCTTCCTGCTTCTTTCCCTTTCTCTCTTTTTTGTTCTCCTGGTTTCCCCATTACACATAATTATCCCTTTTGTAATTGTCCTACAGTTCTTAGTCTGTTCTATTTTTAAAAAATTCTTTTCTTTTCATTTTGATTTGAGAAATTTCTAGTAACATCTACCTCACTGATTCTCTCACTGGGCATGTCCAATATGTTGATGAACCCATCAAAGGCATTTTTCATTTCTTTTACAATGTTTTTTTATTTCCAGTGTTTTCTAGAAATTCTTTCCTAGAATTAGCATCTCTCAGTTTATATTATCTATCTGTTCCTGCATGTTGTCCCCATTTCTTTCATTAGAGCTCTGAATATATTATAGTATTTTAAATTCCAGGTCTGATAATTCCAAAATCTCTAACATATCTGAGTCTGGTTCTTATGCTTTGTTTGTCTCTTCAGCCTGTGCTTTTTTTCCTGCTAGCATGTCTTGTGATTATTTTGAAACTGAGATGGGATGAATTAAGTAAAAGGAAGTGAGGTAAACACGCCTTTAGTGTTTTACCTTTATGTAGCTTGGAGTTAGATTGTGTTACCATTTACTGTAGCAATAGGTATGTGAGGCTAAAATTTCCTCCTCTGATGTCACTGTTTTTATATCTGTTGTCTCTGGATTTCCTTAAAGACTCCTTCTTAAATAGGGTCTAGGTCTTACTCTTATTTGTTTTGTTTTGTTTTGTTTTTTCCAGCTATAATCCACAGTTATATAAGAGCCTGGTATTGATGTGGTTAAAAAGTGTCAGGTAGTGGAAGCCTATAGTCCTATGATTAGATCTCCTTTTTTATATGAGCCTTTTATGTTGGGCTGTGACCTTCACAAGAACTTCTGTTTTTCCCATCGTATGTGAGACAGGAATGAAGGCTAGCAGTGGCTGGAGTTGGGCATTTCCCTTACCCCATGACGAAGGCTAAAGGAGGCTAGAGTTGGCTATTTCCGTTTCCCTTCCTCCAAACTGACTAGGCTCTGATAAAACCCAAGTGGGTTAGTCTGTAGTAAAAAATTTTTCTTTGAGTTTTATTTTAATTTTTTTTAAAGATTTTATTTGAGAGAGAGAGACAGAGAGAGAGAATGAATGAATGTGTGAGCACAAAAGCAGGGGGAGGGCCAGAGGGACAAGTAGACTCCCTACTTAGCATAGAGCCTGATGCAGGGCTTGATCCTAGGACCCTGAGATCATGACCTGAGCTGAAATCAGACACTTGACTGAGCCACCCAGGCACCCTGAGTTTGGTTTTTCTAACCAAACTCATAACAGCTTGTTCAAACTGTGCCTAAAAATCAGGGAAAATAGATGCTTGGTGAGTGTTTAAAAAAACTCCTATGAATTGTGTTTGTAAATTTAGTTACATTACCTTTGAGACAATTCATTAGGTGTCTTTTAGTGTTGGAGCAGCTGGAGGATGAAGTTACCAATTTAATTCCTTATAGGCAAATGAGGTTTTATCATGTTGTCCCTATTTTTGATGAATTGCCTTTTGACCCTAAACTCCGAACAAATGTATTTTTCCATTTAGGATTAGTAGAAGATCTGGTGATACGTTGTTTTTTTTTTTTAAATTTTTAAAATTTATTTATGATAGTCACACAGAGAGAGAGAGAGAGAGAGAGAGAGAGAGAGAGAGAGAGAAAGGCAGAGACATAGGCAGAGGGAGAAGCAGGCTCCATGCACCGGGAGCCCGATGTGGGATTCGATCCCGGGTTTCCAGGATCGTGCCCTGGGCCAAAGGCAGGCGCCAAACCGCTGCGCCACCCAGGGATCCCTGGTGATACATTTTTTTTTTGTAAATATCACTAAACGTTGTGAACTATATTTGTAAGCTAAGTTGGCCATGGATTTCCCAAGGCCAACATCTACATGGTGGTATCCAGAGTGAATCAAACTTGAACTGGTTTCTCTCTGTTTTATTAGAAATGTTTATCTGAGAGAATCAGGTTTTTGAGATCACTTGTAGTGACAGAAGGCATTTTTTAAAAAGTAGAGCTTCTGCAAATCTCCAAAAATAATTAAAATGTGTAAAACACATATAGCAGATGGTAAAAGGGTTTGAACCAATTGTGTGTGACTTTTTTACTACTTACTTTTCCATGATAATGATTTTGTGTAGTTAAGATGGTAATTTTTCATGATAACTTCTGCAGATATGTAAAGTGGAATGTGATTTCTGGAGTTCCTAATACCTGGCAATTTTAGAATAGATATGAAAGTATTTTCCTAATGCTTCATTATAATTTTACTATTGTAATATCAAATAAGCTGACTGTCATCTGGAGTCGCTTTTCTCTGATATTTACCCCTTTACCCAAATGGCTTAAGAAAACCAAAGTGGCATTTTATGTTGTTTCTAACCATTGTTTCCCCTTTTAAACCTGAGAAGTGTTATGTTATTTAAACATTATTTTTAAAATGCCTTTGAATATAAGCAGAAATATTATGATCTTTGATATTATCTTATTTTTGAGGACATAATTCCCATTCATCATTTATCCCCTTTATCCTCAAAATAATGTGGTCTTCTGACTTAATTTTCTGCTGGCGATAGTGGATTTTTGATAATTTCATCTGTTTTGATTATCTGTTGTTGTGTGAGAAACCACCGCAAACTTAGTAGCCTAAGGAAATAACAATTTAAATTGCAATGAAGATTAAATTCTTAAGAATAAATTTAATGAGATATGTGTAAAAGCTGTACTAGAAAAAAAATTCGGACATTCCTAAAACATGAATAGAATTGGACAAATAGACTTCCTCTCTTCTTATACTAACACTCAACATTATGAAAATGACAGTCTTCGTTTTATTAACATACAGAGTTAATGGAGCCCCAACAAAAGTACCAATGATTCATTTAGTGGAAGTTGATGCTGAAGTTCATACAAATATTTAACAGTAGCCAGAAAAACACTGAAAAAGAAAAAAAAAACAAGTGATGACTAACCCTACCAGACATTAAAATATGCTAGAATACTTGATGGCCTCTATAAATAAAGCATTGTAGTACTCACATGTGAATAGAGCGATGTGATAGAAGAGAAAGTCTAGAAATAAATCCATTACATATGAAAATTTAGTGTATGATAAGTATAGCATCTCAAATGACTGAGATAAAGATAGACTTTTAAATAAATGGTTCTTCAACAATTAAGTGGCCATTTGGAAAAAGTTACTTTACACTATGTCTTACATTATACCTAAAGATAATGGATTTTGTATCTAAGTGTAAAAGTTAAACCATACAGACACTAGAAGGAAACACAAGTACATTCTTATTTAACCTTTAACTCTGACTCAAAATACAGACAATAATAGAAAAGAGTGATAAATTTAACTATATAAGATGTTTTTAAATACTGTGTGGCTAAGAACACCATAAACAAAGTGAAAAGACAACTGACAAAGTATCTTGCTAAGAAAATATTCATAGCGTCTACACAGACAAAAGGTAATACCCTTAATACACAAAGAACTCTTTATTTTTAAATTTTTAAAATTTTTTTGTTTGTCCAGGTCTGCTTTATATTATTATTATTATTATTATTATTATTATTATTATTAAAGATTTTTTAATTTGAGAGAAAACACAAGCTGCTGGGGTGGGCAGAGGGAGAGTAAGAAGCAGGCTCAGCGGGAGCCTGACATGGGACTCGATCCCTGGACCTTGAGATCACTACCTGAGCCAAAGGCAGACACTTAACCAACGAGCCCCCTGGTGCCTCCAGAAAGAACTCATTAAGTTATTTATTATTCAAGTATATTTGACATATAGTGTTATATTAGTTTCATGTGTAAAACAGTGATTCAAGAATTCTCTATAATGCACAGAGCTCACCATAGTAAGTATAGTTACCATCTGCTACCATACAACATTATTGTATTACTGATCTATATTCCCTATGCTGTACTTTTCACCTTCAGGACTTATTTATTTTATAACTGGAAGTTTGTACCTCTTAATATTCTTTCCCTATTTTGCCAATTCCCCTACCCTCTCCCTTCTGGCAACCATTAGTTTGTTTCTGTATTTTTGAGTTTGTTTCTGGTTTTTGTTTATTTGTTCATCTTTTTTTTAGTTTCTATATATTTGTGAAATCATATGGTATTTGCTTTTTTCTGTCTGACTTACTTCACTTAGCATAATACTTTCTAGGTCCATTCATTTTGTCACCAATGGCATGATCCCATTCTTTTTATGGCTGAGTAATATTCTATTATTATAAGATATATAATTATATATCCTATATAATGTTTTTTATATATTATATATGTAAAACATACCATGTCTTCTGAATCCATTCATCTATTGATGGACACTTAAGTTGTTTCCATATCTTGTATATTGTAAATAATTCTGCAATAAACATAGGGGTGGATATTTTTTTGAATTTGTGTTTTCATTTTCTTTGGGTAAATGCTCAGTAGTAGAATTGCTAGATCATATCATATTTCTATTTTTAATTCTTTGAGGAGTTTCCATCCCATTTTCCACAGTGGTTGTACTAATTTACATTTCCACTAGTAGTTGAGGGTTCCCTTTTCTCTACATCCTTGTTAACACTTGTTATGTCTTGCCTTTTTAATACTAGGCCTTCTGACTAGTGTGAGGTGATACCTCATTGTGATTTTTGTCTTTCTCTGATGATTAGTGATGTTGAACATCTTTTCAGGCATCTGTTGGCCATGTATATGTCTTTTTTGGAAAAAGTCCTCTGCCCATGTTTTAACTGACACTTGTGTGTGTTGTGTGTGTGTGTGTGTGTGTGTTTAGTTGTATAAGCTCATTATATATTTTGGATACCTACCCTTTAACAGATATGTCATTTGCAGATATCTTCTCCTATCTCGTAGGTTGCCTTTTTGTTTGTTGTTGTTTTCTTCTCTGTGCAAATGATTTTTATTTCATTGTACTTCTAATAGTTTATTTTTGCTTTTGTCTTCCTTGCTATAGGAGACATATCTAGAAAAATGTTGCTAATGCTGATATCCAAGACATTATTGCTGATGTTTTCCTAATGTTGCTAATGCTGATATCCAAGACATTATTGCTGATGTTTTCCTTAGGAGTTGTATGGTGTCAGGTCTCACATTTAGTTCTTTACTCTGTTGTTTTTTGTGTATGGTGTAAGAAGATGTTTAGTTCACTTATTTTGCCAGTTTTCCCAATACCCATTAATTGAAACAAATCTTTCCCCCATTGTATATTCTTGCCTTCTTTGTTGTATAACAATTGACCATATAAATATGGGTTTATTTCTGGACTCTATTCTGTTCCATTGATCTGTGTTCCATTTTTGTACAGTACCATATGGTTTTGAGCACTATAGCTTTGTAGTATATCTTGAAATCTGGGATTGTGTTATCTTCAGCCTCGTTCTTATTTCTGAGGATTGTGTTGGCTATTCAGGGTCTTCTGCGGATCCATACAAATTTTAGGATTTTTTTTTAAAGATTTTATTTATTTATTCATAGACACAGAGAGAGAGGGGCAGAGACACAGACAGAAGGAGAAGCAGGCTCCATGCAGGGAGCCCGATGGGGATTCGATCCTGGGTCTCCAGGATCACACCCCAGGCTGCAGGCGGTGCCAAACCACTGCGCCACCGGGGCTGCCCCAAATTTTAGGAATATTTGTCTAGTTCTGTTGAAAATACTATTGATATTTTGATAAGGGATTGCCTAGAATCTTTAGATTGCTCTGTGTAATATGGACATTTTAACAGTATCAATTCTTTGAATCCATAGATATGGTTCATACAAAGAACTCCTAAAAATGGTGGGACAAAACCCCAAACATTCCATAGAAAAATAGGAAAAAGACATGGATGATTCATAAGAAGCAAACATGAATATATGATAAACATATAAAAAATCTTCAAACTCATTCATAATTGGAGAAATATTACTTAAAACAGCACTACAATATGATTTCTCACATTTTACAGTGATAAAAATATTTTTTAAACTTATATTTTGTTAGGGAGGCTGAAGGAAAACAGTCATTCTTACATGTTGCTAGGAGGAATTCAAGCCAATAAAATCCTCTGAAGGAAATTTGGTAGTACCTACCAAAACTATATATTTATGATTTTTTTAAGGATTTTATTTATTTATTCATGAGAGATAGAGAGAGGCAGACACATAGACAGAGGGAGAAGCAGGCTCCCTTTGGGGAGACTAATGGAATCCCAGGATCATGCCCGGAGCCAAAGGCAGACACTCAACCACTGAGCCACCCAGGAATCTTATTTATCTTTTGAACCCAGTGGTTCCACTCATAAGAACCAATGATAATGATATACCTCCCAAAATATGAAAATGAAATTTATAAGGTTATTTACTGCAGCATTACTTGTAATTGTAAAATATTAGAAGTAACCTGAATGTCCATACATAAGAGTGGTTTAATAAATTATGGCATATTGTATATTAATTCCATAAAGTATTAGGCAACTGTAAAAAGTCGTGATGAAGGTATTAGTGAACTTACTTGGAGTTATTTATAGTATATACTGTTATAAGAAAACTAAAAAAATATATATATATATATAGGGTACAATCATTAATGTAAGAAAGAAGGAGATATAAAGAAATTTGTGCAAAAGAAATACAAGAGTGATAAATCACAATTTGAAAAATTAGTTATCTATAAGTGGTGGGTAGAAGTGGGATAAACAGGACAATGAGAGCAGAGTTGTAAGGATGAGAAGGGTATACCTTTTTTGTTTTGTTTTTGTTTTTGTGTAACTTTGACTCTTAGAATCAGAGTTATGTTTTCTGTATCAAATAAAAGAAATCATTGAAATCTACCAGGATTGTGAGCAAGGTTACAGGTTGTGGGCAAAGTTACAAATGAATATACATGGTAACAATTGAACCTAATCTTATGACAGATGAATAAAATATCCATACTGAACAGAATGGGGACCAAAATAACTGATCTATCTAATTAACTTTGGAGAACAGTATTTTGACTAGAATATACAAATATTGCATCTTGTTTATAAAAGGTATGTTTTTTTTTCAGAGATATGGGTTAATAGTTCAGTAACTACTTTATGTACTTCTTTCAGAGGTATGAGTTAATAATTCAGTGTTTTAGAATTGAACAAATGAATAAATGTATATAATAAAAGCCAGGGATCCCTGGGTGGCTCAGTGGTTTCGCACCTGCTTTCATCCCAGGACATGATACTGGAGTCCCAGGATTGAGTCCCACATCAGGCTCGCTGCATGGAGCCTGCTTCTCCCTCTGCCTGTGTCTCTTCCTCCCTCTCTCTGTGTCTCTCATGAGTAAATAAAATAAAATAAAATAAAATAAAATAAAATAAAATAATAAATAAAAGCCAGGTTTCTTACTATCAGAGAAGGAAGTAGCAAATAAGGAAATAAGAGGGCTATAATGAATCTTGTAATAAATGAAAATCAGAGCTATCAGTCAATTTTTAATTAGATAAATATGTGGAGACAAAGATGTGCATATCTGTATCTACACACATAAAGATCAACATAGAAATAACTATATATGAAAAAAAAGAAATAACTATATATGTATGTATATGCATAGGTCAGTATACATACACATACATATATAGCTTCTTAGCACTGTTTACTTGACAAGGCCTTGGAAGAGTGACACCTCCATAGTAGTGAGCACACCTAATAACAAATCTTGGTTTTTATTTATTTATTTTTTGTTTTTATTTTTTATCTTGTTTATTTGTTGTTTTTTAGAGAGAGCATGAGCAGGGTGGGGAGAGGCAGAGGAAGAGGGAGAGAGAGAATCTTAAACAGGTTCTACACTTAGTAGAGCTGGATGTGGGGCACTGAGTGTAGAGCTGGATGTGGGGCTTGATCTCTCAATCCTGAGATCATGACCTGAGCTGAAATCAAGACTTGGACGCTTAACTGACTGAGCCACTCAGGCACCTCAACAGATCTTGGTTTTTAAATACCATTCTCCATTGAAAGGAACCAGAGATCTTGGAGAAGTGGTACATTCTAGAGTTGGAGTAGAGAAAGTATATATATTCCTGGAACTTGTCGGGGGTAAGGAATAGTCAAAAGAACACAAGAGCCAATGTGAAGAAGTTCCTAATATCCAAAGCTGGAACAATTTGAGGAACAAAATAGTGATAAGTATCAGAGTATAACTCATAGATTAAACTAAATATCCATACTAATCTAATTGAAGAAATGAAGAAAGAACACTTTTTCCTTACAAAGAATTCCAATTAATATATGTCGAAGGAATGAAGGAAATATAACACCATGATTAGACCAGTTCCACAGTAATAGCTTGTAGGCAAGATCCACCAAAGAATGGACAAAATCAGTCAGTGAATGTTTGAGAAGAAACAGGATGTTTACAGTCTCAGAGTCCCAAGATCTTTATCAATTATGGGGGAGAAAATAGTAATGTTACTGTTGAGAAACCGAGTGGATAATCAGCTTAACCAAGTGATGAAGGTTAACACAATCTGCAAAGACATGGGTACTAATGTCATGTACCCCTGCTGTGATACAGTGAGAAGGATGCAATATTAGTTTTGTGGTGATTTTGCCAAAAATATTATAATGTCAGTCTAATCCTGAAAAAAACATCAAGCCAAAATGAAAAGATATTCTATAAAATAAAAGACTAGTTTTCATAAAAATGTCATGGTCAGAAAGATGAAGACTATGGAATAGTCATAGTTTGGAGGAAACTGAAGAGAAACAATAGATGTAGTGTGGGATCCTATATTGAATGCTAGAATAGAAAAAGGACATTAGGGGGAAAAAACTGTTAAAATTTTAATAAGGTCTAGTCAGTAAAATTGTACCAGTGTTAAATTCCTTGATTTGATAATTGTACTATGGTTATGTAAGTTAACATTAGGGGAAGATGGGTATGAAGGATACATGAACTCTCTGTATGAATTTTGAAACACTGTAAATCTAAACTTGTTTCAAAATTAAAAATATTAGAAACTCAACAATAACCATTTTTCCTCCCTTTTGTGGTTGTTTGACCCAGCTGGACATTCTTTATTTATAACTAGTCAGAGGTCTACTTGGCTGGGATTTTTTGGAGACTTGACCTGGATGTAGAGATAGCTGCTGGGCGTCTCTTCTTCCTGTAGTTTCAGGGCTTCTCCAGTAATTTCCTCTCTCCACCAAGTAGACTGTACTTCTTATATAATGGCTCCAAACTCCAAGAATGCAAGAACAGAAGCTACAAAATATTCTTAACATCTCAGAAATCTCAAAACATCCCTTCTTCCATATTCAATGCCAAAATAGTCATAGGCCAGCCAAAACCAAAGTCGTTGAGGAATGACTTTTACCTCTTGATGAGAGAGTGACTTGTGCATATAAAAGGGAAGGAGATTAAGTACTACTCCTGACATGGCCTCTTTTTGGGTTCCCCTAGAGATGATTAGCAGATGTCAGACTCTGGCTTATGAAGCTCTGATTCAGCCTAGCTGAGGGCAGTGCCCAGTAACTCCTAAATGGAGAGAAACTTCAAGACTGGCTTGACAGTGGTGCTACAAAAACCAAAAACCAAAAAGACCAAGACAAAAAACCAGTACTAAGACTGCTACAAAGTCTTTTTCAGGAAAGAAAATTTGTATTTGAGTTTCTTAAAACATTTTCTTCTTCTTCTTTTTAATGGGTTTTAATACTTGAAACAACCACAAAATATCTCTAGAATCCAAATTTTGCTTTTTTGGCAGGATCATACCTAAACCATTCTGATTAGATGCAAATCTACTCTATTTTAAATATGTGTATGAAGGGTAATTGTCTTGCATCACATATTCCAACAATTAGCAACCTATAAGTTTAAAAAGTCCGTTGAAGTCCTTTATCTAAATCTCCTAGACTCAGAATTTCCTTCCATTTTGTTTGTCCCATTCTTGGTGGAGCAGTTGCTCAATTTACTTTGTCCAGTTGACCCTTGGAATCAATGTGAGAACTAGGGGTATTGATCTTCTGTAGAGTCAAAAATATGCATGTAACTTTTGATTCCTTAAAAACTTTAATACTAATATTCTACTGTTGACTGGAAGCCTTACAAATAACATCAATAGTTGACTGACACATTTTTTTCTATGTTATATGTATTCTTATCATAAAGTAAGCTAGAGGAAAGAAAATGTTAGGAAAATCATAAGGAAGAGAAAATACATTTACAATACTATAGTGTATTTTTCAAAAAAGTTCATGTATAAGTGGAACTGTGAAATTCAAAACTGTGTTGTTGAAGGGTCACCTGTACCTCCAAAAAAACCATGCCTAAGTGAGCACATATTGAACCTGCCAGAAATGTATTTTTTTTCCCTCTTCTAGAATTGTATCTACATATATAGCACCTGTTTTAAGGGTTTTATAGTGATCCTTACAATGACCAAATTAGGCATTAATATTATTTACATTTATATATGAGGAAATTAAAAAATTAACATAGCTTATCCTTATATGCCTTCTCATGTTGCTTGGCTTGAGTCTGAGTTTTTGTCCATTACACTTTGCTATGCTTATTAGCACGACTAGTTTCTATTCCTGACAGAAGTGTCTTCAAATTCTGTTTTTAATTTTGTATCCTGCAACTTTACTGTTCATTGGTTAGATCTAACAGTTCTTTGTTTGAGTCCTTAGGATTTGTATATATAAAATCATGTCATCTGTAAATAGAGACCATTTTAGTTCTTCCTTTCCAATTCTGATACTGTTTCTTTATCTTACCTGACTGCTCTGGCTAGACTTCTAGTACTGTATTGAATAGGAGTTGTGAGGTTAGGGCACTCTTATCTTGTTCCTGATCTTAGAGGAAAATCTTTCAACCATTGAATATGTTCTTCGATATGTTAGTTTTGGGCTTGCCACATGTGCCTTTTATTACTGAGATATGTTCATCCTATGACAGTTAAAGAATTTTTATCATGAATGGATGGCGATTTTTGTCAGATGCTTTTTCTGCATCTATTGAGATGATCATATGATTCTTTCATTCTGTTTATGTGATATATTACTTTGATTGATTTGCATAAGTTAACCATCCTTGCATCCCTGAAATAAATACCACTTGATCATGGCAAATAATCTTTTTTTTTTCCTTTTTCTTTTCTTTTCTTTTCTTTTCTTTTCTTTTCTTTTCTTTTCTTTTCTTTTCTTTTCCCTTTTCTCTTTTCTTTTTTTTCTTTTCTTTTTTCTTTTCTTTCTTTTCTTTTCTTTTCTTTTCTTTTCTTTTCTTTTCTTTTCTTTCTTTTCTTTTCTTTTTTCTTTTCTTTTCTTTTTTTTTTAAAATAAGCTGTATGCCCAATGTAGGGCTTGAACTCATGATACCACAATTGAGTCGCATATTTTATTGATTGAGCTGGTCAGGTGCCATGCAAATGACCCTTTTAATGTGCTCCCGAATTTGGGTTGCTAGTATTCTATTGAGAATTTTCATATCTATATTCATTAGGGATTTTGGCTTATAGTTTCTGTTAGTGTTAGTATCAGGATAATGTTAGCCTTAAAAAATGAGTTTGGAAATACTTCCTTCTGTTCGATTTTTTAACAGTTTGAGGATAGTTGTTAATTCTTCTTTAAATGTTTGTTACAATTCACCAATGAAGCCATCTTGTCCTCGGCTTCACTTTGTTGGAAGACTTTTGATTACTGATTTAGTCTCTACACTAGCTCTATTCAGATTTTCAATTTAGTCCTGATTCAGCTGTAGTATGTTGGAAATTCTTCTGGATTGTCCAGTTTGTTGATATATAGCTGCTCATAGTAGCTATGGTATATAGCTGTTCATAGTAGAATTTCTGTGGTATCCATTGTAAAGTTTTCTTTTCCATTTATTGCTTTGTTAATTCAGGTCCTTTTCTTCTTCATTAGCCTAAGAGTTTGTCAGTTTTATTTAACTTTTCAGACTCAACTCTTAATTTGGTTAACCTTTTCTATAGTTTTTGTTTTCAATTTCATTTGTTTCAGATGTAATCTCTGTTTTTTCCTTTCTTCTGCTAATGTTGGGCTGTTTATTCTTCTTTTTTCTAGTTCCTTAAAGTGTAGAGTTAGGTTCTTTATTTGGGATGTTTGTTGCTTGTTTCTTGTAGGTGTTTATTGCTATGGACTTCCCTCTTAAAGCTGTTTTTGATGCATCCCACAAATTCTGGTATTTGTGGTTTCCATTTTCGTGTGTCTAAAAAAACTTTTCTGTTTGTTCTTTAATTTCTTCTCTGATTTATTGATCGCACAAGAGAGTATTATTTAATTGCCACATGTTTGTGAATTTTCTGTTTTTCCTTTTTTTGTAGTTCAGGTTTAATGCCATTGTGGTCAGAGATACTTGTAAGGATTTCAGTCCTCTTGAACTTGGTAAGACTTATTTTGTAGCCTAACATATGGTCTGTCCTAGTAAATGTTCCATGGGTTCTTGAGAAGAATGTGTATTCTGTTGGATAGAATGTTTTGTACATATCTGTTAGGTTCATTTGGCCTATAGTGTTGTTCAAGTTCACTGTTTCCTTATTGATTTTCTGGATAATTTATCCATTGTCAATAATGGGGTGTTAAAGTGACTGTTACTGTATTACTGTTTATTTCTTCTTTTAGTTCTGTTTTGCTTTATATATTTTAGATGCTCCAATATTGCCACATAAATAAAGTTGTTATATCCTCTTGATGTACTGACACTTTTCTCAGTATATTATGACCTTTTTTGTCTCCTTTTACCATTTTTAGTTTGAAGTCCATTTTGTCTAATAAATATGGCTACCCCTGCTTTTTTTGTTTACCATTTGCTTGAAATGTGTTTTTACATCCTTTCACTGTCAGTCTATGTGTCTTCTTCTTCTTCTTTTTTTTTTTTTTTGGTGATAGACTTTCTTTATAAACATCCAGAAGGAAGTTTTTTCACCTATCTTCTCGAGATATCCCAAGAGGAAGAGAGGATGGAGCTTTCTGGAGCAGAGCTAGGATCTGGGGCTTCATTCAAGCCAGGCCCAGCATGTGGTTTCAGGGCTCCATGGGGGGAGGGCAGCAGGTGGGGGAGAGGGAGCCCATGGAATCCCCAGTATGAGCCCTTATCTTTATTATCACTGACACAAACCTGACCAGATGGGGGTCAAAGTGGGGATGAAGGTCTCAGCCCCACTGGACGCTGGCCTGCAGGGGCCACCCCCTGGGTGAGGGTGCCCACAGGGATAAAGGCAGCTCCTGGACTGGTGGCCAGCCTATGAGGTACTGGAAGATGGTGCTTCTCATGGGTTCTACCCTGCTGCTCAGAGCTGAGCTCAGCCACTTGGCTCTCTTTTCTAACCAGTCTTCTAGATGGCCCTCAGGGAGTTTGACAACATCTAGTGGGCACTCCTTGGCCTGCCTCTCCTCCTCCACCTGGATACTCAGTTCCTGCAGGTCCCTCTCTGACATGTGGGAAAATCTGCAGTTGGAGCCAAAGTCACACTGGCCTGTCAGTAGAAACCTCCTGCAGGGCTGCTTGTTCTGTTCATCTAGCAAGATGGCAACTGCATCTTGAAATATGTCATACCAGACCTTCTTGGCCTTGAGGTGCTATAGCCCATTTAGGTGCTTCTTGTGGTTGTGGAGGTTGTCCTGGAAGGAGCAGTTGCAGTAGTCACAAAATTAATGCTTCCTCATGGCCACTTACACCAGGTGCTGCAGCTGCCTGGTTCCACAGGGCCCAATGGCTCGAGCTCCTCCTCCTTCTGCCTATGTGTGTCTTTAAGCCTAAAGTGATTCTCTTGTAGTAGACATATTGTGCTATCTTGTTTTTCTTACCCATTACACCATTTTTTTGTCCTTTTTTTGGAGAATTTAATACATTTACAGTTTATATAATTATATATAGCTAAGAAGTTACTATTCCTATTTTGTTAATTTTTTCTCTTTTTCTTTTTTCTTTTTTTTGTAGATATGTTGTTCCTTGTTCTTATCCTACTGTTTTGTGTGTGTGTCTTTTGGTATCATACTAATGGCTTATAGAACTCACTTATTTTTTTTTGTATAATTACTACAGGATTTTCCCTTGTCATTATCATGAGGCTTATATAAAATATGTTCAAGTTATTATACCCTTCTTTAATAACAATTTAATTTTTTGTAAAGATTTTATTTATTATTTGAGCGAGAGAGACACGGAGCACTAGAGAGCACAAGTACAAGCAAAGGAGAAGGGCAGAAGGAGAGGGAGAAGTAGGCTTCCTCCTGAACGGGAAGCCCAATATGGAGCTCAATCCCAGGACCCCAGGATTGTGACCTGAGCCACCCAGGTGCCCTGATTACAACTTAATTTTGATAGGATTAATAAACTTTACAATTTTACTTTTCTTTCTCCTTACATTTTAGGTTATTGCTGTTACAATTTACATGTTGTATATATTGTGTAACTATACCAGATTATGGTCGTTTTTGTTACTTCTACTTTTTTTAACTTTTAAACTAGAGTTCTAAGTAAATTACGCATTACTGTTACCATATTGCAGAATCTAACCATGAATGTATTATTTACCATTATCAGTGAGATTTACACTACCTTTTAGTGTTTTTATGATGTTAACTAGCATTTTTTCAGCTCCACTTTAGAGTTCTACTTCAAAGAACTGCTGTTAGCATTTCCTGTAAGGCAGTTCTGGTGATAAGGAACTAAATGCCACTGTATATAGGGCTGTTGAATGGCTGTGCAGCTTTAATAGGAGGTCTGGTTAGGTTGACAGGCTGAAGGCTGTATTGAGTGATGAGCAGGACTACCAGTTAGATACTCTGCCCAGGTGTAATGGGGGAAGCAGCTCTAAAGCTGGTAAGACTCTTTTTTTTTGTCTTAACTCCAACTGACTCACACCACAAGTTCCCTGACTGAACAGGGCCACTGGGTTTTCTCTGCCAGCCCACCTCTGGCTCAAGTGCCACTATGCCACACAACTTCTAGGAGTTGTTATCAGCCCTTCTGGTCATATGGGGTCAAAAGACACTCTCCACAGCAGGTGGGACAATTTAACAGCTCCCTTGCCTGAGAGGCATCAAGCTAGTTTTCCAAACAGGTGCTAGTTGGGGGCTGGGAACCACCCTTTGCCTTGGCTACAAATTAACTACCAGCCTATTTATATTATACCATGGGAATGCTCCATGCCGCGTACTGGCTTTGCTGTGGGGTAGTCAGCTCTGCTGGCCTACCTCTCAGCTTGAGCACTGCTGGGCCACACTGCTTCTGGTTGTCACCAGTCCTTCTGGTCAGATACCACTGGAAGACTATTCTGGTTTCTTTTCTTTGAATCAAATTAGAAATTTAATTTCTGCTTTTTTACACGTACTGATTATTATAGGACAGGTAAACAGCAGTCCTAGTGAGTAAAAAACAAGAGAGTTGGCTGCTTATTATAACTGAATTCTTGCCACTTGAATCAGAACATATGATCCCCACAGGTTTAATGCAGAGAGTGTATTTTGGAAGACAAATTTCTGGTTCATTATGGAAATACTTTTGGATACATTCCAGGTTTACTCTTGCTGATATTCTATTTTGAGAGCATTGGGCTATAACTCCCAAACTGGCCACTTGGTTAAACTGGAATATATTATTCAGTGGTATGATAAAAAATACAAGTGCTAAGGGTTTCATCTGCTTTTATTTCTTTGTTTCAGTTTTAAGAAATATGTATATTTAATATATAATAATTATAAACATATATAAATATTATATTAATATAAATGCATAATGTATATAGGTTATTAAAATTGCCTGAGGTATTATTCAGGCTCTTGATTATCTCCTTTCAATCTAAAAATAATTATGAAGTAATAAAACTGCCATAGAAAAGTAAATGTTGAAGTAATTAATATTTCATTATTTCCCTTTGTTTATTGTTATTTTCCTGTTTATGCTGGCTTGAAATTATACTGGCTCACATATGAATGTGGAGATTAGTGACAGTAGATGTGCCACTTTAATTTCTGCTGCATCTTAAAGGAGTAATGATAAATTGCTTGAATATCAGAGATTATGCATAGAATTCACAGTATAAATCAAGTGGCCAATGTTATGTTAAAATTATTTCATATATTATGTGTACTGTAAAAGAGATTGGTAATTAATTTTGTATGGATTTTGTGTTAATCATATTTGGCTTAGATGCAACACATTTCTCATCTGAAAATTTATAGAGAATGACTATTTTTCTTTTATTCTGTAATTTTTGTTAATTTATTTGTTCTGCCATTTCTCAATTATTTGATTATTAAGGTAAAGAAAATGATGAAACTTTTTGTTAGGTTCTCATTACTTTGCTTTTCTTCATATTTTTAAAAATTGTGATATAATATACCTAATCCAAAATTTACCCTTTTAAAGTATACACTTCAGTAGATTTTAGTATATCTACAATATTGTGCAAGTATTATCACTGTATAATTCCAGGACATTTTTATCACCTGAAGAGAAATCTTGCACCTTTTACCTGTGTCTTCCCATTCCTCATTTCCTAACTCTTAGCAGCCACTAATCTCTCTGTCTCCATGGATTTGCTTATTCTGAACATTTCACATACATAGAATTATACAATCTGCTGCGTTTTGTGTCTGGCTTCTTTTATTTAGCATACTGTTTTCAGGGTTCATCCACATTGTAGCATGTATTCATACTTTATTCCCCCCCCAGTTTTATCGAGATATAACTAATATATTATTTTGTATTTACAGTGTACAGCATAATGGTTTGCTATGTGTATGTATTGTGAAATGATTACCATGATACATTTAGTTAACATCTGTTACCACACAGAATTACAAATTCGTTTTCCTTGTGGTAAGGACTTTTAAGATCTATTCTCTTGCAACTATGCAATACAGTATTGTTAACTACAGTTACCATGTTGTACATTACATCCCCAGAACTTATTTATATTGTAACTAGAATTTTGTACCTTTTGGCCACCTTTAGTCATTCCCTATCTCTTTTCTTCTTATGGCCAAATAACACTCTACTGTATGGATACACCAAAATTGTTTATCCATTCATCATTTGATGGGCACCTGTGTTGTTTCCACTTTTTGGCTATTATGAATAATTCTTCCAAGACCATTTATGTGCAAGTTTTTGTATGAATATGTTTTTGATTCTCTTGGTTCTGGAAGTGGTGAAGTTGTACAAATTTATGAATATACTGTAAACCACTAAAATATTAAAAGGATGAATTTTGTGGTATGTGAATTGTAGCTCATTTTGAAAATATGAAGAAAGCAAAAAATCAGTACTTAGTAAAAGCTTTCCTCACTTTTATTCTACTTTGGTAATAACATAGTCGAGAAATGACAAAAATAAAAAATTTATTAACAAAATAAATTAGTAAAAATTAGAGAAAGCAAAGAAAGTAGTGAAATTGCTCTGTTGTATGGTAACTCTGTGTTTAACTTCGTGAGGAATGGCCAACCTGTTTTCCACTGTAGCTACAAAATTTGACATTCCCACCAGCAACGTTTGAAGGTTCTGCTTTTTCCACATCCTTGCCAACACTTACAATTTTGCATTTTTATAAAAAACTAAAGCCATCTTTGGAAGTGGTATGTCATTGTGGCTTTGAGTAGCATTTCCCAAGTGACTAAGGATGATGAACATCTTTTCGTGTGCTTACTAGCAATCAGTGTATCTTTGGAGAAATGTCTATTTAGATATTTTTTAGAATGTCTTTAGAAATATCCTTTTTTCAGATTTGTTGAGGTATAATTGAGAAATGAAATTGTCAGAATAGCCAAATAACCGAAGTGTTTATTTTTTTAAAAAGACTTTATTTATTTATTTATTTATTTATTTATTTATTTGGGACAGTGTGAGAGCCAGGGTGGGTTGGGGGGGCCAGGAGGAGGAGGAGAGAAACCCAAATAGACTCCACTCCAACTGTGGAGCCTGACATGGCTTCCATCTCAGGACCCTGAGATTATGACTTGAGCTGAAATCAAGAGTCAGACACTCAACCAATTGAGCCCCAACCTAAATGTTTATTAATAGATGAATGGATAAAGAAAATGTGAGTTATATATTATACATATAAAAGATAATATATAAAAAATAGGATAAAATGTAAATATGTATAATAAATGGGATAAAAATATTTATATTTTATATATGTGTGTATATAAAGAAGATATATATACATATATTATAAATGGAATATGACTCAACTTTAAAAAAAGAGGGAAATTCTGCCATTAGTGACAACATGGATCAACCTGGAGGGGATGGTAAGTGAAGTAAGCCAGACAGAGAAAGATAAACACTGCATAGTATCACTTATATGTGAAAACTTTATATAAAAAAAAAGTCATAGAAACAGAAAGTGGAATGTAGGTTGTCATTGGTGGCTGGTGGGCAGAGAAAATTGGGAGAATCTGGTAAAAAGTATAAACTTTCAGTTATAAGATAAATAAGATCTGGGAATCTAATGTATACTTGGTGACTGTAGTTGATAATACCGTATTGTATAATCAAAATTTTATAGGATTGAACTTTAAGGGTTTTTACACACAAAAAGATAAACATATGAGGTGATGAGTATGTTAATTAACACAATGGTGGGACTCTTTTCAGAATGTATACATATATCAGCTTGTACAATTCAGATCCCTTGCCCATTTTAAAATTAGCTTCCTTGTTTTTGTTTTTGCTATTGAGTTGTAGCAGTTCCTTATATATTTTGGATGTTAACCCCTTAGTAAAATTTTCTTTCATTCCATGAAAAGATTGACTTTTCATTTTGTTGATGATTTCCTTTTCTGTGCAAAATCTCTTAAATTTGGTAGTCCCACCTTTTAACTTTTCTGTTGTTCACTATTTATTGCATCTCACTAGAGTATCAGTTCCATGAGTGTGGGTATCTTATGTATCTATATGCAGTATTTGTAATTGTGCGACACATAGTAGTTGCTCAATAATAGCTTGTTGAGTGAATTGAATGCATTGTTGTAGAGGGATGGGACATAGCATTTTTATCTCTTTTATGATAGATATTTCTTGAATCATGGCTTGATTTGGTACCTAGAAATCACAAAACTGTCAATTAAAAGATCTACCTTAACTGGAAAAGAAGTATTTCATTCTCTGTAAGTTTTTTACATGTTCTGAACCGTTCTCAGATGTTAAAATATCCTCCATTCATATTCTGCAGGATTCTGTGTAATAGACTTTATTAGAAAGTGGCTCATTTCTTCTCAGTCTGTTCCTGGAAAAAAAGTCAAACTCCGTCCCAAAGGAGTGGTATAATTGGTTGCTGTACATCTGAACTTGGATGAAATATTAATTTAGCTATGGATATGACCAACAATTTAATTCAAGCAGTATTTAATGGGTACTGTGTAGAAGGTACTGCTAGATGCTGGGGATAGAAATGTTGATAATGTCATTAAAGCAAGTACATATATGTATATAGATTTTTTTTTATTTTGTAAAATTATAAAAATAAAAAATAAAATCAAGACAATTTAAAATACAAAGCTCTACAGCATAATAATTCAAAGAATTGATTTTAAGGTCAGAATCCTGGGTTCAAATTCCAACTCAGGTGCTTGCTAGCTCTAGAGACTCAGGTGAACTAGTATTTTTAAGCTTCAGTTGCTTTTCTAAGTGATGATAATATTGCTTACCTCCCAGGGTTTTTGTGAAGATTTAATGAGAAAATGTATATAAAACTCCTTTGCACCTACATAGTAAATATTTATTATGCTATAACATATATGAACTAGAGTTTTGAAACTTGTGTTTTTCAAGATTTTTTCCCATAACTGCCTGACTTGGCTGACTTGCTATTGGAATGTCTCCCACCTCACTGGCAAGCCCAGCACATAGTAACATACAGTGCCTTTACCAGCTTTTCTCCCCCACAGCATATAGCTCTATTTCTGATCTTTCTGATGCCCAGCCTAGTGGGGCTTGCTAGCTATATTCTGACAGATGTTTTCAATGCTGACTGCTTTATTGGATCCATAGGGGTTGTTACCAGATTATTTATAATCCACACCTTCCTAGGTTCTTTGGGGAATTAAAGTAGGCATGAGAAGAAAACATTCCCTAGTCAAATAGACCTGTATAAAATTAGTCTTCAGTCAGATTAATATGATTTTTTACTTTTGCTTATTCCATCAAAAGTTTTGCCATTCTCTTAGTGATTAAAAGATGTGGTAAATGTGTCTGTGTTTTTAACTGACTATATTAGACCTTATGGAATACAATGTAAATTGACTATATAAAATAGAGAATTTGATAGAGATTTCATGAAGTTGGATTAAATGATCCTGTAGAATTTATTGAATCATATGTAATGCCACCAACAAAGAATTCAGCAGTTGACAATTGAAGCAGAGAAAATTGATGAAGGTAATGCCATTAAATTCTTCAGTAGAGACTAGAATGGCAAAGGATTAAGAGATTATTTGGAAAACTGATGAAACCCTGGAATATTTCTCTTAGATGACATTTATTACTGCCTTTTATGAATTAAATGTGAATTGACAGCTGTTATAGTATTATGAAGTAATTTTAGGAAAATCAACAAAAACCTTTTTCAGATGAAATCCTTGCTGTAAGTGGATTCAAGTGAACTTTGTAAGGACCAACTAGTCATAAAGCATCACTCTTTACTACCCATTCTTTCTTTTCCTATGATCTTTTCTACCTAGGGACACTTCAGTTAGGATCTCTCTGGTTCTGATGACTGAATTAAAGCAAATGCCCATCATTTATTTTCCATATCCCATGAACTAGCCTTTGGCTGGTCTGAATCCATCATGTGATATAAAGGATCTAAGAAGTTCAGATCCAGACTGTGGTACTTAGCACAAAGCTAAGATGGTGGTAATTAATCAAATTAGGTAGCTCATTTTATGGAATAAACTTGAAAGGTAGAATAAAACCAGATCATGAAAGAAATATTGGTCTAAAGGAAATGAACTTTATCCTACAGGTGTTTCTCAAATTGTGGTACATAGACCATTTACATTAATATCACTTGTGATATATGTTAAAAACTCTAATTTTTGCTCCCCATCAATGGATTAGAATTTCTGGGGCTAACTCTGGGAATATACATTTAAAAGATATTTTTATGTGATTCTTTTTTTAAAAGAAATTTTAGAGCCTGCACTTGCGAGCACTTGCACAGGCATGCACATGAATGGGGGGGAAGGGCAGAGGGGGTGACACCCCACTGAGCATAGAGCCTGTTGCTGGGCTGGATCTCAGGACCCATAATATCATGGCCTGAGCAGAAACCAAGGCTTGGTTGCTTAAATGCCGGAGCCACCCAGGCACCCCTCTGTGTGACTCTTATATACACTATTATTTTAGAGCCCTTGATAAGCACAAATAATTTGAAGAATTGTTCCCTGCACTTTTCTTTTTTAAAATTAAGTGCTTCCAATGATATATTAGAAAACCTTTGTTACAGTCTAAGAACTTTGAAGTAAGGTCCTATTTATCTGTAATTAGAGTTTCATTAATTGTTTGAGATACTATTTCTAAGCTTGCTATAAAGACAAATGAATATGGTTCATATGTTAACTCTGTATGTGGAATACTTTAAAATAGCATAACACTTATTCCATGCTTTTTGTTATAAAAATAATTTTTCTTCGAAAGTGTTATCTAAATCTTTTCAGTTTTTTCACTTGGAGACCCCTGCTGTTATGCAACATTGAAATAACAACATTGTTTTTCACCCATTAAAATACCACTGCAAGATATTGTGAATCGGCTCATTTGCCTTGCCTTTTTTTTTTTTTTTTTTTAACAAATAAGGCAGTGTTTTGAGTTATGCCAGATGTACAAATGAGAGATTTGAGTGCACTTGTAGAATTTAAATTGAAATGCTAATGAGATTCTGACAGGCAGAGAAAACAACACAGCCTACATTTTCATCTGTTTTATTAAAGTCATTATTTAACTGGAAAAACACATTATTTAGAGCTATTTATTTATGTGGCATTTGTAATTCAGCTCTTAAATTTTATCCAATTAAAGTGCTTCTCATTCCATTTTCACTTAATGTGGTAGATTGTTTTGGGCATTCATCTTTTGCTCTGTTTCATTCAGTTGTAGAGTGGCAGTAACTCAATTGAATGAATGCATCTTTCTCTTTTCTGTTTTTTTTTTTTTTTTTTTTTCCTAATGCTTACATGTGCTGCTTCATGCTGTGGTGCTACATTGACATCTTTATTTTTTATTCGCAGTAATTCCATCGAAATTTCATGGTTGATTGTCACACAAGATTTTTTATGGTTGTTTTATGCTTTGGTTATTTCATTAGTATTAGTAGATTGTGAAAGTAAGGAAAATAATACTGTTAAACAAAATCAAACTTTTGAGAAGGTAAATTGATCTTAGTGATGATTGAACAGGAGACACTAAGCCTTAAAAGTACTTATTTCCACAAAGATATCCAATGCCTTATGAGAAATATTTCTAATTTTTAAAACTTTTAATTATTATCTATTTGCACAATTTTTTCAATCATTTGTTTTTTTAATTGTTTTTGTGATTTTTGAGATTTATTCAAATGTCTCTATTTTGAACATTGACTTAAAGCAGGTTTTAGATTTCTTTTACTTGTGTTTATCACCCTGCCTCTTAAATGAGAGTAAAATTAGAGTATTTGTGGTTATAGAGGTTTAAAATTTCATGTACATATACAAAGTCAGTACATTTGGAGGAAGAAGTACTGCAGAATTTCAAAGGCTAGTGTGAGTCTGGTTGAGGTCAAGCTCATGTTGGAATGCAGACATTATGGGAGGGTCTAGAAGACAATGTGTCTCCTTTAGAAGGCAACTGCTATGAAGAGAGAGAAATATGTGAGTCCAGAATCATATAGATATCATCACAAATGTCAGATCTTCTTTTTACTGTATTTTACAACAGGTTTGGAGATTCTTCTATTGTTAGAATGCTTCAGTTATTTCAAACTGTCTATGATGCTTAAATGAAAATCTGTGGTAAAACAAGCTCTATTAGCATAAAAACCATTTCAGTAAATGTTCAATGACTAAAGTCTCTATATTAACTGGAATTTGAACTAATGACTGTCAGTTCCCAGACATTTACACAAAGATTCTCTCAAGGGTCCTCCATTAAGCAGCATTAGGGAGTTTCATACACAGAACTGTTTCTTTATATCTGAAAGTTTATAAGAGGGAGACTCCTGAAGGTCAGTAAACTGAGAGTCTGAGACAGCTCTGGTTCAGACTATAGCACACATGAACTTTGTGAACCTAGATGCGCCACTTGTGTATGCTCAGATTCTTTACCTGCAAAGTCAAGAGGTTGGTGGTGACCTCGAAGAGTGCTACTAGCTCTGTAACTCTGATTTTGTGATTCTTTTTTTCCCCGCCATTCCTCTTCCCAGACTCCAGTCATTGTCTTATTTACATAGTTGCATTTCTAATTATGATTCTTTTACTGACCCTCAAGAAGCCAGAGCACATAACATTTAAATGATAATTAGGTTTATCACATCTACATACCTTCTTAATATGGTGTCCAAAATTATTTTTGAAGATATATATTTGGGGCGAAATTCCTAATTAGTATTCAGGATACCTATAGAAAATAGCTTTTGTAGGTACAGTTAACTTTTGATTATTTATATTAATGTGGGATAAGATGCCTAACTGAAATGTACATGAAGACTTCATGCCTCATTTCATCTTTAAATTCATCTGTCTTTGTAAGGAGTGTTTGAATGGACTAGTTTGAGTTTCATCTTCCGCCTGGGCAGAAAACTGCCTTAAGCATCTTTATGTAGCTTTATTTTTTTACCCATTGTCCCACTTTGCTAAGGGAAAAAAAAAGGATTCATTTCTGAACCATAGGAATTAACCTCATTTTATCCATTTCCCCCGCTCTCTTCAGTGTTACATTATACTCCTGCTCATGCCATCCTCATCTAAGTGTCCATCTCTGTGCACATTATTTCATAAACATATCCCAGCTTTTGTGCCTTTACTTATGTTCTTATCCTTTTTTTTTCTTTACTCCTGTGGCCCTCAAACATGCTTTTGACTAAATCCTATTCTTGGAAAGCCTAGTCTTCCAGTCCTTTATATTTTTCCTAAACACATGAGCCTTATTGTCTAACAGATTGATTCTAGATTCTGGTCCTACAGTTTGATGACTCTCTGATCCTGAGAAAAGTACCATAGTCCCTCTGATCCTCAGTCTTCTCATCTGAAAAATATGAATATCCAAATCTCAGGATTGTTTTAAATTTTAAATAGTATATATTTCTGATATTTGATAAATATTCAGGTGGTAATAGCATATATCAGTGATTGAAAAGAGACAAAACCCCTGTCCTCATAGAATTTACATTCTGGTAGGGATAGATAGGTAAATTAAGAACAAAATACATAGTATCAGAAGTGGCACAGAGAGGAAGGGTGGCGAATGCAGAAGTGAAGGAAGAGTGAGGTTTCAGTTTTAAATAGGGTAGTTTGAAAAGGCTTACTGAGAAGATGGCATTTGAGCAGGGACTGAAAAGAGCCTGGGGATATTTGAAGAAAGATGATTCCAGGCAGAGGGAACTACAGGTGTCAAGTCTCTTATATGTATGGGTGAATGGCATGTTTGAAGAACAACAAATAGATCAGTTGGCTATTTCAGATTGAAACTAAGGCAGAGAGAACAAGGCCAGATCATGCAGGGTCATTTAGGTCAATTTTTGTAAGGACTTTGTTTCTAAATGAGATGGGGAATCATTGGAAAATTTTGAGGCAAGGAGTCATGTGATATTATTTTTTATAACTATTTTCTGGTTTCTGTATAGTTTTGGGGGAAGGAATAAATGCAGATATTGAGTAGGCTTTTGAATACATTGGGTGAGAGCTGTACAAACCAAATGTGTCTGACCTATAGTAGACATTCTGTAATTGATAATGCTTTCCCTCTGACTTCCCTGTACTGCTACCTCTAGCTAGAAGTTATTTCTTGTTCTTTGGAAGTCTCTATTAGGGCACACATCACTTTTTGGCCATTTTCCTTATTTATTTTGCTAGCCTAAACATTTCTTGAGGGCAATTTCTTGACTCAATTTTACTTATCTTTATATATATCCCATGGAGTCCAGTGCAGACATTATACAAATTATTATCAAAATATTTTGATAAGGGCAGCCCAGGTGGCTCAGTGGTTTAGCACGGCCTTCAGCCCAGGCCGTGATCCTGGAGACCCAGGATCGAGTCCCATGTCGGGCTCTCTGCATGGAGCCTGCTTCTCCCTCTGCCTGTGCCTGTGCCTCTGCCTTTCTCTCTCTCATAAATAAATAAATTAAATCTTTAAAAAATATTTTGATGAAATGAATAAACTTGTGAATATATCTTCATAGATTTGGAAAAACATACAGCAGAATATCTTGCTGGGGCATTGGCAAGACAGGTTGGTGAGAGTGACAAACCTATGGTAAACTCTGGAGTTTTTGGAGGCATAGGTATAGGAAAGAAGTATGCCCGATACACGTCAGTCTGATGTGAGATATGTGCAAAAAATGAGGCAGTAAATACTTTGGCTCCTCTCTTAAAGAGGGTTAGATGAGTAGCAGGTTGAAAGTATGTTTGGGATCTGATAAGCAATAGCATCCAAGAGAAATGGTTAGTAAGTGTGGAGGACAGGGAAGTAATAGCTCAGGAAACACATGGTTGTTTATCTTAGGATTTATTAGCAGGAATTATTTATTTTTAATAAGTAGGACAGATGTGGGAAGAGACACTGATACTGCCATGTAAGGGATGTCAGGACAGGTCCAGCTAGGCATGCTGTCTAGGGACCTCAAACATCTTCATTTGTGATTCATGCAGATGTGTAGCTTTGGGGTCTGATGTGATATAGTGGAGTGTCTAAGAGTTGGAAAATGCAGGCAAAGGAGTCTCCTCATAGGAGGCCCTTGGAAATATGGATGAGCTGCTGGCTGACCTCTGGGGCATCTCTCTGTATAGCAAGTCCCTATCCTTCAGGGGAATTGAGATAGAATTGAAAATAACTAGACTGGGGGCTTAGGATGGTGCTGGATCCTTTTGGATTCTTCCTTCTACAAGTGGTTGAATACCCAGCTCAGAGTTGCTGAAACAAAAATGATCCTTGTTGATTCATCTAACTGAAAAATCCATATGGAGTTATTGCCAAGCAAACTTGATCCACCTGCTCAAATGATGTCACTGAGGACCTGACTTCTTTGTAGTTCTCTGTGTCCTGGCTTTCCCAGTCATCCTCATCTTTATAGTGTTCTCTTGGCACCTTTCATTTGAAGTATTTTAAACACCATATCCTCAGTACAATCCTATCTGGTGGAAGACAGCCTGTCTTTCTTGGCTAGCTCATATGGAAGCTCCAGACTTTAGTCCAGTTGGACTTAAGTCATGTGTCTGTCCCTAGCCATTTATTGGTAGTGAGCTAGGGTTATATTGGTAAGCATAGGTCTGAGCCTCATGCTTCATCCTGAGTCAGGGATGGAGTAAGTTATATCCCAAAACATGTGGGCTCTGTGGGGTGAGAGTAGACACCTGGAATGAAAGTTAGGCTGCTTTTATTAAGCAGTCTAGAGGGTGGGGTGTGATTCAGACCCATGAAAACTTCAGATGTCTACTACCAGGATTACATTGTCAGGGTCCTAGAAGGAAACACCATTTACCTGAAATGGTTTAAATGAAGAGACTTTAAGGAAGGGGCTAGTTATTAAGATATGGGCAGGATTAAGGGTACAAGCAATGGCTAACTGTTCCTTTTGATCAGCATCAGCAGGAAGGTGTTATCATCCCTAGGACTTAGTGATCAAGCAGAGGAAATAGCGTTAACAGAGCCAAGTAAGAAATTGAGTTACGGAGGAGAAGCTAGAGTTGTAATTGTGGAGGAATGCAGCCAGGGATGGAACACTGAAGCAAGGAGGAATAGAGAAGAAATATCTTCACCTTTTTCTCTTCTCATCTTCTAATCTGCTGTACCACTCATTGGCTCAACTGGAATCCAGACAGGAGAGGAACCTGTATGATGTAATCCTTAGGGGGGTCAGCCTTCTGGAACACATATAGGGAAAATACGGATCTTAGTAGGGGTAAAATGGAGAATAAACAGCACAGAAAACAAATCAGAACCTCAGTCCAATAATAGGGAAATATATTGGGAAGAAAGATAAATTACAGGTAGAAATTTAAGATCTAGAGATTTATTATCAGAGGAAGGTCCAAGAGAAAGAGGGCTGGTCTTCCTTAAAGAGCATAATGAGAGACTTCAGTGATATGAAAGGGGGACTGAGCCCCAGGTCAGTCTACTGTAGAGACTTGATTCCAAGCTCTGCCCTTGTTGGGGGATGGATACCTGTTTACTCATCTTATTCCATATCATAATTTGCCTGGGAATGGGGGGTGTGGCTGCTCCTGAAAGTTGGAACTCATTGACACTTTTGTTTATATTATTGTTCTGTCCAGGTTGAGATTTATTCCTACTTAAGCTTGACTTGAAAACTCTCAGGAGAGTTCAAATAGTTGACTGAGTGAAGTGAAGAAGGATGACTCTACCAGTCATCATCCAGAGGTCATTATGTGGGCTAGATGGTAGTTGCTGTCACTAACTGCTGTGATAAATACCTAAAATATTGTGTCAAGGGGTTAAAGGCAATGTAGATTACAGCAGAAAGCTCAATTTGTGGCTGGCAACAAGATGGGAAGCAGAAGTAGTATAGCACCAACTCCACTGAAGGAGAGGGCAAATAACAACCTTAGTCAGCTGGGTCTGAGATGAGAATGCCTGATGCAAAGTTGGGAACCAGAGGAGGACTGGGCTGAGCAATAAAACTGTTGGCTGAGCCTAAAATGATTTCAAAGCAGAACAAGGGTAGGATTGTTTAGTAGTGGAAAAGAAAGCTTGGTTTGATGCTTAGAGAGTATTACATGATTTTCTTTTTAAAAAAGGCCATTAGTATTACATAATCAAGCAGTACAAACATATCAGCAAGTTGAGACAGTCTTTATCTGGGATTATTAGATCTACAGTTCAGGTGAGAGAATATTACCAACTTGTTTATCAACCCTTGTGTAATGAGAGCACAAAAGTGAATGAAAACATATCCAGTCTGCAATGAAAGAGAAATGTAATAGACACAGATTTTTTTTTCCCTACTTTGTGGACCTACGCCTAAATTTAACTCGAGTTCATTTTAAAAGGAGCTTTTTAATTCAGGCTTTTAAAATGAAGGATTTGCCTATTAATGGGAAATATGCATTTTAAGATGAGCTTTATTTGGACTAGTAGGGAAGTATGAAGCGAGGAAACTAGTTGGAAAAAGAGATATAAAAGAAGAAAAGCTATAAAAAATTGTTAAAAATGGAAGGATAACACAGCCAACTCCACAGCCATCTGCCCAAGAAACATTTCTTTTTGCCTTATTTTCCCTTGCTTTTGTGTTGGCCATTCTCTGCTAGGTTCTTGGATGGCTCCTCCTCCTATCTTCCCAAGCCAACTCTTCCTGTGCTTCAGGATGCTAGGCACATTCTGGCTTCCACACCTCTTACTATCCTCCCCACTCCCAATGTTGCCCCAGATAGATTTGTGGTATGCAAATCTGTGTTATGATGTACTTATCACATCATATTGACATAACTTTCTGATGGAAAGTCTTCTTCATTACACTGTCAGCCATTGAGGGAATGAGCCAATGAAACAATGGGTATTTATACAGCCAGAATAAATAGCTTCAGGGAGAGCATAGAAGTATCCTAATGAACATTGCAGTGTGACTGAGGCATGCTGAGGGCAGAGATACAGCTGGACTTTGGGAATAACTGCAAGTAGAAGGTTGTATGCAGTTGGTACCCTTGCTATCTTTTATTTTGGTTTCTTCACCTCTTTTTAGTGTCTCTTTCTCTGAAGAATGGCCTACATTCAGAAGATATGGTTGCTGACAGCTCTTAAGATGTACACAATAAAGCTTTGTCACTTTAGAAAGACTAAATCCTTTAGAAAGACTGAAGATTCTGACTTGACTTTCCTGTTCCCAAAGTCCTTGGTTTCTCAGAAATGTCCCAATTTGGGATAGTTGTGCCCTCCTCCTGCTTGATCGTTAACTACTCTCATTGTAATCGTGTGTGTGCATGGTAGTTCCTGTAGCCAGATAAGATAGTATATGCTTCACACCCAACACATATTAGTCTGCCATGGAATAATGAACATTTTGAGGGCCCTGCTTGCTAGCATGTGTAGCTAACTCTGGGCCATACATATTTATGAAAGGGAATGATAATGACAAGTGCACTAAACAGTTAAACTTTGGTTTGGTGTTTGAACCACTTAATATCATTATTCTTATTGGAGATTTACCTTCTTTGTTCTGTTTTCTGTTGGCTAGCATTATGATGCATTCTTTACATTTTTAAGCATAACTGACAGGAGCATCAAAGTGGGAAAGGTAGTCTGGATAATGAAAACAGTTGACTTGGGAGCAAAAATATGCTGTGGTTAATTGATAGAGCAAAGATGTTGCTGACTAACTGAAAATATTTTTAGTCTTCTAAAAGGTATTACTAATTTCTTGCAAGTGAATTTTTAAATGCCACTTTCAACTGAAAATTTTCTTACCAGTTTGCTATATGGTCCTCAGGGACGACTGACATTAAAGTGAAAGAAACTGGTATGTTTGTTACTCATACCAGGTGAGTAGATGAGGATAAAGCTAGTCAGCCTTTTAAAAACGTCTTGTATACAACATTAAAATTAGTGTGCTTGTGTGTAGCTTATATTCATGAAAGCTGATCCTAGATGTTAGTCAAATGTGTAGAATTTACATTACAAAAAAAGACAGGAAAAATGAGCTTAATTCTTTTTTCCTTTTGTAAACGTCCAGGATGGAGGATTGTGAGTGGTGATCTCTGGCCACCGGTCCAATATTATGCCTACTTTATAACCATTTTTTTGGGAGCTGGATGTAGATGTGTGTGTGGTGGGGAAGGAGTGTACTCTGGGAGTTAGCTATTAAAGAGGAGACCTCTGATAACTTGATACTGAATGAGTTTATTGATCTGTCCCCTTTAGATACAAATCCTACAGAAGCAACCAAAGAGGAACGATACAGGGTGGATTACATGACAGAACATTGCTTCTAATTTGAATCTAGGAGCCTCTGAAGCCAGATACTAGATTTGATGGGCCAATCATAAAAGTTAGGAGCCTATCCATTATTTCTGTATCAACCACTGAGTTTCTTATAATTCAGTTAGAATCTTGTTCTTAACACTTTAAAAATTTAAAACTCTGGTTATTCCTACTCTATGTTAATGTCAATATTTGTCCATATGTATTATATAGTCTGCTGGTGGTGTGTATGTTATTTCTATTTCTGGTTTGGCAAGAGACAAGAATTAATCAACTTTTCTCTCTTACTCTCTCTTTTTTCTCTACTTCTCCTCTCTCTCTCTCCCTCTTTCCTTAAACATGCTTATCTGTGAGAATTCATGAAGCCAAAGCGCCTTTATATATTACCTTTGTAAATGACCTTAAGGAGGATTTTTCTGCAGTGACAGGAACTACTCACCTCAAATATAACCGTTTTTATTTATACACCTTGAAGCTAAATAAGGGGTTTCTTTTGTGTCATTATAATGCAAGTTGGGCTTCTTTCTTTTCTTTTGCTTTCTTGCTTTCTCTCTCTTCTTCTTTAGTAAAAGAACATAACAATGTTTCACCTTTGGTTGTTACTGAAACTTATGTTCAGGCAGAAAGTAACTTTGAAAATTAGTTACCTTGGGCACCCTGGTTGGCTCAGCGGTTTAGCACCGCTTTCAGCCCAGGGTGTGACCCTGGAGTCACAGGATCCAGTCCCATGTCAGGCTTCCTGCTTGGAGCCTGCTTCTCCCTCTGCCTGTGTCTCTGCCTGCCCCCCCACCCCCCCTTTCTCTCTCTGTCTCCCATGAATAAATAAATATTTTTTTTTAAAAAAAGAAAGAAAATTAGTTACCATAAATAGAATACAAATAGCTTTTTCCATAAAATAGATGCCTCTCTTCAGGAACTTTTGATTCCAGTCTGTTAATATTGCAAATGTAACTAAAATAGACATTATCTGTGCCGTATGTGCACCAGTGACAAGGGTTCTGCACTTACAGTTTTGCTAGAAAACTTGGAGGGCAGCCAAGTGGGAGCACTGTAATAGTCTTTTAAGAAGATGGAATCTGAAATAATGTTTCAGGAAGAAAAGCTTTCAGTTTAGACAGTTGCATAGTTAACAATTACTAGCTCCTGAGAACTAACAATTGGCGTGAGTCAGTGAAACCAACTTCTAATTTTATACCGGAGTAGATAGCTTGCATAGCTTAAATGCACAGTAAACTCTTGATTTATGCTATCCAATTCCTTAGCAAAATCTTGTTTTTTTGTTTTCCTCATTGACATTTTGGTGTAGTTCTCTTTGCTGATTGGTTGATATACGTCATGTCAGTGTTTTACTTTTTCACCTGGCTTTCAAGTGTAAGTTTTTTCCATATTCTTAATTTTGAATGACTGCATATATTTTATAGTGCTAATTATATATCAGACTATTTATTTTACATGTATTAATTTATAGTAACAGGATTTGCTGTTGCTTACTTAGTCATTTCTTTGTATCTATCCATCCATTTTAACTATCTATTCGGTAGTCTTTTTAGAAAAAAATTATTTATTTTTATTTTTTTTTTAAAGATTTTATTTATTTAATCATGAGACACAGAGAGAGAGAGAGGCAGAGACACAGGCAGAGGGAGAAGTAGGCTCCATGCAAGGAGCCCGACGTGGGACTTGATCCCAGGTCTCTAGGATCACACCCTGGGCCGAAGGCTGCCCTATTCAGTAGTTTCTCATAAGTTTAGTATTATAAATATCACAAAAGCAAACATAATTAAGGAGGCATTTCCCACATTTTAAAGGGTCTTTGCCCTAGAGTAGTTTCCTAAAAACAGAATTACTGGAACAAAGTTTAAAAAAATTTAAGGCTGTTGATACACATTACCTTAATACCTTTCCTCATGGTTGATTACATTTCTGTAATAATTTATGAGTGCTTAGTTCAGTAAATTGTTGTCATCTTTTCATGTTATATTTTAATATCTTTGCTAATTTGATAGCCAAATATGTATTTTTCCCACTTCGTTTTAAATTCCTGGTTTTTTTTTTTTTTTTTTTTTTTGGTAATTTCATTTCCTCTTTTGTGAATTACTTATTCATGCTTCTTTGCCTGTTTTTCTCTTAAAGTTCTAGGCATATTCTTATGTCTGCAGTTCGTTAAGTTCCTTAACTAAGATACTAGCTTTTGTTATATTTGCTGAAAGTATTTTTTCCAGCCATTGGCCTTTTAGTTTTGAGTATTTCCTTTTATGTATAAAGGGTGTTTATATGTGGATGTGCATGGTGTGCGGGTTACTGAGGTGTAGCTGACATATGTTTTTGGTTTTTATTTATTTTTATTTTTAAAAGATTTTATTTATTTATTCCTGAGAGAGACAGAGAGAGAGAGAGAGAGAGAGAGAGAGAGAGAGGCAGAGACACAGGCAGAGGGAGAAGCATGCTCCATGCAGGGAGCATGATGTGGGACTCGATCCCGGGTCTCCAGGATGCGCCCTGGGCTGAAGGCAGTACTAACCCGCTGAGCCACCTGGCTTCCCTGTTTTTGGTTTTTAAACATTTCCTCCTTTGTGATTGCTTCCTTTTAGAAAAGCCTTCCATTTCCAAAATAATTGTTAAATTATCTTTTTTCTGTGGATTTTTTGTTTAATTTTTAATCAGTGTAGAATTTATTCTATTATATGTGTTAGCTTTCTGCAAGAATTTCAAGGAGCTAGAAAAATAATTTGTGTTTTACTTTTCTCTTTCAATGAATTGACTAATATTTGGAAAAAAGTCTAGGATAATCCATAAACCATACAATCAGCTTCTTCTTTTTTTTTTTTTTACAGTCAGCTTCTTAAATATTGTTTTAAAGATTTTCTCTTTGCAAAGTAGAAATTGAGAATTGAATTGAGAATGTAATTAGGTATATGACCTTGCATATTTTTAAATATTGCATTTAAATATTGTTTTAAATATTATATTTGTTGTATTTTTGTCTTTTCTTTCATAACCAAATTTAAGAAACTAGCTATCTAACCTTCCTTGTTCTTAGAGGTTCTGTATGGCTCACTGAAGATGGTTTCTTATCCCCTGACTTTTCATCTTCATACTATAACTCAAAACAGAACTTCTATGAGGTTTCCTGGTAGATAAAAAGAGTGTTCTGATGGAAAGTAAACAGCATTCATCGATGTCAGAAGTATTTTTTTTTAATTGTTGTATTTACTATTTAGTTGCATGCTAAATGATAGTGTTGTTTAATCAGATATAAATAATGTTTATTATACTAATAATAATGCCCATGTTGTCATTAGAAAATCAGTATGTTAGGAATGAATATCAAAATCTAAAAGTAGGATGGCTATATATGCATGTTGCATATAACAAATATACATATATATGTTTTGTTAATAATTTGTGATTTAATAAAGCTGATCTTAAAAAAAGGTTTATCAACAGATTTGACTATAATACCGATACTTCCAAATAATTTGAAATTTCCAAAATTATATAAATGGGAATCTTTGATCTCCAGTAGTAATTTTTCTGTTAATTATATTAGTACTAATTATTGGATAAGCTTTTTTTACATTTTAGCTGCATATTAAAAGCAATGATAAATTAATATAAGTACAATGATTTGGCAGTGTTGAATAAATTATTTCCTTTGCCCCACCCAAAGGGATTGTATTTAAAATACTTTGTAATCCAAATTCAGTGACTCATCTTTGAGGTTGGTTTATTACCTAGATTGATTTGTGTTGAAACTGGTTGTTTAAGATCTGACCACATCCAATTTTGTATACTGTTTTTGAAATGTAGGAATTTGGAAATTTTATTAGAATGGAAAAGAGACTTTTATAACTTATTTTCCTTTACTTTGGTTATTTTTGTTCTTTGAGAATTTTTCATTAAAAATAATTGCAGTCTTTGGCACATTGAAGACAACATAATTACTGAATAAATCTTTCTAATTATGTCTCTTTTATAACTTTCTTTTGCTTATTTTCTTCATTGTTCAAAAGAAACATACTAGTTAGAGAGTGGTGGAACCTAAAATATTAGGGTCAAGGAATGGCGGAGGACATGTAAATAGGAATAAAATGAGAGAAGCATAGAAGTGTTTTAATAATATAAGTATTCTACAGACTACCTAATTATAGAGAGGAATAGATTTTTTCGTTCTCAAGGAGATCATGGAACAGACTTAGGTCTAAAGGAGTTTGAGGTTCCCAAGTACCTGGATATATTAGAACTCTCTTTAAATAAAGGCAGCACATATAGTAAAAATTTTATTTTTCTTAAAAAATTGTAGACTCTCAAAAGATATGAAAAATGACAATAGGACCTCGTATACTACATAATTCTGAATTAAAAGAATTTCTTCAAGAAGTGGAAATTATAGAAAATGTTGTAGAGAGAAGAAATGCTATATAACTAACTGGGTTTATACTCCAGAGTTAAAAAAAAAAAAATGGGAGGGTAGTTTAAACACACAAAAATTAGATATGATCAAATATCTGGAACAGGAATACAGATTGGGACACTGATGAACAGCAGTCTAGGCCATGGCATTATTTCCTTTTCCAGGGTTCATATTGTCAAGTGAGCTCAGTATTCTTTCCTGCTTTGTCTATAAACATTTCTGGAATCCTTCTTAAAGTGACACTCTAGGTAGCTACCACCATTTGATTGATATTGTAAGAAATGCAGCCTCTTTGACATCCCAGTCTAGGAAAAGGTATCTCAAAATAATATAGGTTTGAGAGGCCTGTCTCTGTGTTAAAGGCTATTAATTAAAGCCCTTGGATCCAATAGTTAAATAAATACAAAGGCTTTTAACTTTTATATTATTCAGCCAGCATTTTTCTGTTTTATCCAACTAGGATAACTTGTGAGATGTTATATAATGTTCTGTTAGCATCTAGATCACAGTGTCTATAGAAGTAATGAGGTCTTTTAGTTTAACAGACTACCCAAAAAGGTAATCTTGTTGATACAGAGCACTGGTTCTCTACCAGAAGCTATTTTGTTTCCATAGAGAACATTTGGCAATGTCTTGTGACAGGGTGTATGCACTACTGGCACCCAGTGGATAGAGACCAGGGATATTGTAACTCTCCACAACAAAGAACTATTCAGCCCATAATGTCAGTGTTCAATGTCAACAGTACTGCTGTTGAGAAATCCTCGTCTAGAGTACTAGTTCTTAATTAGTAGCTTGTTAGGAAAGCACATTACTATTCTTCACTTCCAGTCTAGTGAATCAGAATTTCTAGAGGTAAGGCTTATTAGTTTGTCTTCTAATTAGTCCTTTGGGTGATTCTGATGTTACTTAAAGTTTTAAGACTGATTATCAGCCTATCTTGATATATACGTACATTCAAGATTAAGCATCAATCTTGTACCAGGAACTTACCTAAATGCTAAAAAAACAGCCTTTTCATAATCAGTTTGGTTTTGCCATCTTACCTAAATGGACCTTGTTTCTTCTTGTAGTTCTCAAATCTTCTGTTGTCTATTACGTTTGTTGTTTAACGTGTGTTTGTTGAGTTGTATTCAGCTTTCTCTTCCTACTGTCTACTTGTTGGCATTCTTACAAGAGCTTTTTTTTTTTAAAATCAATAACTTGGCTGAAGAGGTAGTTATCATATTTATCAGGTTTTTAGACCCTGCAATGATGGTAAGTGTTAGATGTTAGAGACAATTCCTTATTCTTGATAGGCTAACAATAACATGGTCATAGTTGTCAAATTAAAAATTCCCATTATAGGAACACCTGGGTGGCTCAGCAGTTGGGTGTCTGCCTTGGCTCAGGTCGTGATCCCGGGATGTGGGATCAAGTCCCACATTGGGCTCCCTGTGAAGAGCCTGCTTCTCCCTCTGCCTATGTCTCTGCTTCTCTCTCTCTCTCTCTCTCTGTGTCTCTCATGAATAAATAAATAAATCCTTAAAAAAACCTTCCCATTATATCCATTATATAAGCAATTCTTACTTGCTAATCAAAATTAGGAACACTCTTAATTAATTGAGTGGATTGCACAGCAGGAAGAGATTTTCAATATTTGTTGAATTGAATTAAAAATATCTCCTAAATAATTTGGAAGAATGGTGGTGATAGAGGGAAGTAGAAGAGAAAGGTAGACAATATGCTGACTTACTTTGGACTTGGTGAATATCAAGTGCTGATACACACTAAAGTAGAAATCCTCATCAGTTGGCATGAAGGAGAAAGAACAGAATCAAAGGAATGGGTTCAAGGGTCACATAACTGACAGGAGGGAAGAAGAAAGGGAAAGTGACAAACCAATAAAAGAAATTTTGTCATGGAAGAAGTCATAGGAGTTTTTTGTTTTGTTTTGTTTTTGTTTTGTTTTGTTTTGTTTTGCAAACACACGAGGGTTTATTTACAAGCTCAAGTTTGGGTCCAAGTATACCTGACACAGTGGAGCAGGGACTTGGACCACGAGGTGGGTTTCAGCTTAGTTTTATGGGCTGGTCTAGGGGACCTCCAGAAGGGGTGGAAGAATTTCTCAAGTTCTGTTTACATTCTGATACGGGACTTTCAAGGGCATTGAGCTCTGTTCTCATTCTGATATGGGGCTTTCTAGGGCGTTAAGCTGTAAGCTGTTTTTTTTCCCTGTAACTGAGGTAATGTAAATTTCAGCTCTTATTCACAGGGGCCTGGGATGACTGTACTTGTGCTAACACTGAACTTAAAGTGGAATGGCCTTAATTTTCTCGGCCTCCACATTCCCCCCTCTCAGAGGAACCTAAGGAAGGACCCAATCATGGGTCCAGGTTGCTCTCAGAGTGAGCCAGGGGGAATGATTAAATCAGGATTCGAACCAACCTTGTTGCTGTTCTTGCTCCCGTTTACATCCCAGTGAAGAAGCAACATCCTAGTTTAAGGCATCACATAATGCCCCCCTTTATTGTAAGAAGACTAAGTCTAATCCCCTTCTATTTTGAAGGACAACCTCAGACTAGGGAGTCTTGGAGGTAGGAAATAAGTGAGAACGGCGCAGTCTTAGCTTTAGGGGATTGTCCTTGTCTGGTTGGCTTTTCCATTCTGGAACAAAGTCCTTGAGAACAGCATGTGGATCAGCTGGCCGGACGTGGTTGTAGTGGACCCAGGGAGTAATCCCGTTGACCTTGAGAGGGGTGGGAGTGGTCAGAATCACGATGTAGGGTCCCTTCCAGCGAGGCTAAAGTGTCTGGTGTTGGTGTCTCCGCATGTACACCCAGTCACCTGGCCGATATCGATGGGGGTCCGGGGGTGGCCCAGTCTTGTAGAGGGCCCTCAGTTTAGGCCACACCTGGTCAGGGTGGCCGTCTGGTTTGTCCCTAAAGATCACGGCCTTAACCACACGTGAAACCCAGCAGTTAAGCCTCTGCCTTTGGCTCAGGGTGTGATCCTGGAGTCCCTGGATCAAGTACCACATCAGGCTCTCTGCATGGAGCCTGCTTCTCCCTCTGCCTATGTCTCTGCCTCTCTCTCTCTCTCTCTCTCTCTCTCTCACTCTCTCTCTCTCTCTCTCTGTGTCTCTCTTGAATAAATAAAGCAAATATTTTTAAAGTAAATAATATATATAGTATATGAATATTTGAATAGAAGTACACAGAATAAGTGGGAAAAATCAGTAGGTTTTAACATAAGTGCCGCTTTCTGAGGAGCTGGTAATATGGAGAACAGAAAAACAGAACATCTGCAGTAAGCCTTCTAGATGAAATGAGGGCAACTGAAGCCCATTCCACAATTTTTCTGATCCCAGATAGCCAGGATAATTATGGAAGGGTGGATGGGGTGGGGGAAAAGATAGGAAAGTCTCCAAATAGGTTCACATCACCCACTCACAATATGATTGGAGAGACCAGATTTGGATAAACTCAGTATAGATTTAGTGTAATTTTCTACTGCTTCTGGTAATTATGCAGTTCTGTATTTAGCTCTTTAGATTTCTTCCTTCATTTCTTATCTCTCATCTTAGATGAATGGCTCTCTTCTGATATATTTATCATAACTTTCTCAAGGCAATGTGTCCATAATGGGACATACGCAATAATTTTAAGTGGTAGACAATTTTTCAATTTAAATTATTATTTACAGATTCTATGCTTAGAACAAGATTAAGGATTTTTTAAAGTAAGTGGATTTTTTTAATTTTATTTTTTTTATGAGAGATTATGGGCAAGGGACAAGGGGAAGCAGACTCCATGCTAAGCAGGGAGGCCCATGCAGGGCTCGATCCCAGGACCCTGAGATCACAACCTGAGCCAAAGGCAGACGCACAAACGACTGATCCACACAGGCAACCCAAAGTAGGTAGATTAAAGGTAAAGCTCAATTTAAAAAAGGAAATAAATGGTAGTGCACATTTGCACAGATAAGATCCTCAAGAGAATAAGTTAATGACAGAAGTCTAAGAAAGATGGTGTTAAGGAAATACAGCTTCCTTAAATTTCATTGGCTTTTAACCATTCCAGACTATTCCTAGTAGTATTTGCCTAAATTTAGTAAACTTTACATTTTAATGGTCTCTTTCTTTTCTACTATCCATTACGTCAATGTATAGAAAAATATAGCAAAGAAATTTGAAAACATTTTTCCTCAGTCTGTTTTTCACCTACCTTAAAAAAAATTTCCACTGGCTTCAGAAGCTGTCATTTTTAGCATTTAGATTAGCAAATGCTACTTTGGTCCCTTTTATTTGGTCTTATTTATTTATTTATGTATTTGTCCCTTTTGTTTAATCTTTAATAGGTATTAGCCATTTTAACTTTAGGTATTTCTCGCATGTGTAGAAATATTATCATTTACTTTATTGTATCCTTAATATAATCATTTCTTACTTAAGAAAAATATCCTGCAGTCTGAAAAAGTGTACTGATTCAGTTAAATCACACCCAGACATACCCTTTGAAACATAAGGTTACAGAAAACAAAGACTGTGATGTAAGATTAAAATTAAATCTTTTACAGGTAAAAATACAAACACTTCATTATATAATTGAGAATACAGAAAGTTGTCTAGCTGTAGCAGCTCAGTTTCAACTCTTTTTTGAGGTATCCTTTGCAAATGTTTTGTTAAGAGAAAAAGGAGATATGCAATTAGCAGAGGAAAAGCATGCTACACAGTGCAGTAAGACAGATGGTTTAGTCCCTGAAACCATTTTTCAGTGCATGGCAGTTATGAAGTTTTGTTGTGATCTGATAGTACATAGATCTTCAAACACATTTGAATTCATCTGTCACTTAATTTCATGAATCTAGAAGTGCCAGTGATAAAAGTATGTGTAGCTTTCAAAATCTATGTAAAATATTATCAAACGATTATAAAAAGGTTGTTTTTCAATTAAGTAATAAATACTCATTTTAATTATATTATTTACTGACAACCAATTAGAAGTCCATGAGAAACTAAAAAACCCTTAAAACAGCAATGCTATCTCTGGCTTTAAATCATATCACTTTATAAAGTCATACTTTCAGCTATACTTATTATTATATTTTTCTTTCATCAAATTCTAATAACTCTAGCAAAAAAGTTGGCATTATTATCACTTCCATTATTGTTCTTATTTTATTGCTACAATAATCTGGGAATCTGGAGAACTGAATTGTACATACTAAGGACAATTTGATATTTTTGAAAAGGTAATAAGATAGCAAATTCTGTGGATATAAGACAATTTTACAAATCAGATAATTGCCCACCCCTCTGTAATTCCCCAACAGTAATCAAAAATTTTCCATATGAAATGCTTTTTTCAAAAGGGTATGATGGCCTAAGAAGATCAGTCATGACCCGGACATAACACTTAAAAATTTGGATCAAAGTGTATCTTCCAATCTACTTTTTCTAAAAATAATGCAAATACCACCTCCTCTTGCCTTCCTGTCACTGCAAGGTGGATCCTTTTGCCCCAGTCAAACCTTTGGCATTCCTGCTTGCACTGGCCCTCTGGCCAAAACAGGACATTTGTGTTTTTGATTGCCCAGCATCACCCCACTTCTAATAATACCTTGATTTTCCTTTGAAATTTATTATACTGTCTTGGTACACCCATTTTTGCTAAGGAGTATTAAGATAAAAATGTGACAAGGTGTACTCTTCTTAAAATATAATTTCTGAGCAGAATGACAAAAGACCACATGAAGTTCAGGTTGAGGCATTCTGATGGCATAATTCTGTTGAGGCTGTTCATTAGAGCGTGATACCTTAATATGCACAGAAGCCTGGTCTCTGCTCTTTCCTAAGCTGATTCCTCAAATTTTCCTTCAAGTATGGTGTCTGTGAGCACCCACTTAGTCTTCCAATATGTTTCTTCTGTGTCTATAAGCAGAGTTGGGTTCTGTTGCTTGCAGTCAAAGACCTGTATTTTTTTTCAGTCTAAAAAAAATTGTGGCCAAAATAATTTACTTCTGTATGTTTCTTCACCTTATGTACAAATACAGAACCTTTGATACATCCTTTACTGCCTGCCCTGCCATCCCCATTACTGCCTTGCCCTGTATTTGGAAAGGCCACACCCTCTGCCTGACAAGATTTTTCATACATTTCCATTTCTAACACTAGAATAACAGCTATATTTTAATCCTTCTCTGTGCCCCTTATTTGAACTCATCCTACCATAATTTTTTTTGCTAGTTTGTTTTCTCTGAGTGAAAACACCGAATCTTTCATTATCACACATCCAGCACAGTGCCTAACATATAATAGGTGCCTATATTCTTGTTGAACAATGAATTAGGAACAAAAATTCTGAGACATAACCTGTAGTACACACTGCTGGTGCCTGATGAAATGCCCTTCACTGATCAGTGTACCCATTATCCACCTAGTATAATATTAGTTGTTAATGTCTTTCAGCTGTCCCCTTCTTTGGAGAAATACACTACAACCAATGACTCACTATAGGAGCATGAAATGCCAGCCCCTTGCCTCAGTGTAGAACCAACTCTGGTACAATTCACAGATACCCACAGTATCATGCTTAAGCCGAAACTATATACTTAATTAAGAACTTTAGCTTGCTTAGCTCCTTCTTTGCTTTGTGCTGCTTCCCTCCATCCCCTTCTTCTGACAGACCTCCCTCAATAAACAATGTGCACCAAATCACCTTCTCAGGTTGTTTATAGGAAATCCAAATTCTACAGATGATACTGAGTCAAGATTTTTAACATATTTCCTTCCACAGTTTTGGCTGTTGGAATGAATTCAGAGGACTGAATCAGAGCAAAACTATTTTAGATGGTGCAGTAGTACAAAATGTAAAGTTTGTGTGCCGCCTACTATAAGATCTTTGAGACCATAGAAAAGAAGACCATAAGCAGAACAAAGAACCCACAAAGGATAATCTTTCAGTCATTATTTACAAGATCTTGCCTCTAGAAAAACTTCAGACATTAACTAAGAGTAATAATAGGAATAAAGAACGGCCATTTGGTTAGTAAGTGCTATTTAAACTGACACAGAATATAAAGGCTGTTGTTTCCTATGTAACTAAGTAACACTAAAGAAAATGCATTTTAAAAATCTTCTATCTAAAGAAATATGAATTTCTTTTTGAATTATATTTATTTAATATATTATGAAAAGGAATTTTTATATGAAGATGTTATATGCCAATAATTTCTAATTATATTCCGCAAAGGTATATTTAAAACTGCACCTTCAAACAAACTTAACAAGGCTGAATAAAACAGATTAAGGAAATGACTTCAAATATTACGATCAACTTTGAGTCATTCCCCACAATTATTATGTTTCTTAGTCTGAGCATATTCTGTGGATAAACACTACAAAAGTCCACATAAACACAACAATCACTAAGATGATGACAGTGACATTGCAAGCATACACATTGTTAGCCATCTCCATCATGAGAAAGCATCTTACCACTCTCCCATTTATTATTAGTGGAAGGAGCCATGAAGCCTGGTATCTAAGTTGGATCTGCCTGCATTTGATATTGAACCTCATTTACATTACTTCAATCCTCTAGATTTGTTTCTCTATTGTTCATAACATATTTATTATTTATGCACTACTTCTTTCTAAAAATAGATTAAGTATGTAAGATCACCAATAAGTGGAAAGTTGGTGACCTCAGCTAAACATTTTGGATGCTTATTAGTTAGTTATATTTTGCGGTATAGGAAAATTACCCTCAAATTTAGCAGTTTAAAATAATAAGCCTTTACTATCTCATATAGTTGAGGGTAAGGAATCTAAAAGCAGCTTAGTTGGGTAGTTCATGCTCAGGATATTGCCGTGGGCATTGAAAAATTTGAAAGGTGCTGTTGAATATACTTCCAAGGTCATTTACGTTGTTGTTGACAGGTCTGAGAGTTCTTTGTTGGCAGTTAGCTGGAGGTTTTGATTTCTCATAATGTGGTCTTCTTTGTAGGCTGCCTGAGTGTCCTCATGATAGGCATCTTGCTTGTGAATGATCCAAGAGATAGTGACTGAGCAAGAGAGTACCCAAAATTAAAGCAAAGTTCTTTTCTAACCTGATCATTCAAGTGACATACTAACACTTCTGTTAGAAGCTATTGGTCATAAAGATGAACCCTGGTTTGGTGTGGAAGAGAACTACACTGGGATGTGACTAGCAAGAGCTGGGAATCAGAGGAGACCACATTAAAGGCTGCCTGCCATAGACACATTTTTGAAAGACAGAAAGTACATAAAGTTGCATGGATCATGGCTATTGCAAAGGAACCATTGTTCATTATGTAGCTCCAGAAGTGCTCTAGCTCAGAATTGGCCAGTACAAAAGTTAGATGAGGGGGAAATTGGAAATGATGAATTACAGGACCACCACGGGAAGGAAGCATACCTCAGACCCCTACTCTACACTCCATCGGTGCTTATTCCTGGATGAAGCTCTAAAACAATGATAGTACACTCAGGTATAGTAAAGTAGAGGAGTTAACAGACAGGCAACTAAAATGAGTGAAAATGAGTAAGAAGACTAATCTGGAACTTAAGGTAACAGGTTTCCTTTAATAGCAATATTCTTCATGCCCACAATAAAATAGGATCACTTTTATTTTCCTTACACACAGTTTCTATCCATTTTTTTTTTCTTCCTTTGATAGGAAAATTGCTAGCAATTTTGCCAATAAACATTTCTTGGGAGCTTATTAAGTGCCAAGTACTGTTCTAGGAATAGGGTATAAAATAAGATAGCTAAAAACTCTGCCCTGTAGGAGCTTCTATTCTAGTGTGGCAGAGACAGATAAATGGTGCTTGGAGAAAATTATATAAGGTATAATGACAGAGAGGGGTTCTGAGCAGCTTTAGCGAAGTAGTCATAGAAAATCTCTTTGAAGAGATACTACCTGAGCTAAGAGCTGAACAATTCAAAGGAAACATGTGCACAAAGACAGGGGAACCCAATTCTAAGTGGAGGGAACTGAAAAATGTAGACTTTAAAATAAGAACAAATTTGACATGATAAAGAGAATAAATGAATACAATCAAGGTGTGGACAGAGAGATATTCCTCATATAACACTAACATATAGCAATAAACATTCAGCCCCAGTGTTGGGAAAACAAAAGGGAGAGGTGTGGAATATGCCACACTGAAGAGCAAATGGCTTACCTCAATGGAGCAGCTATGCTAACAGTCCCAGACAACTGTTGTCACGCTACAGATACTTCAGAGAAGTCACAAATTCATCTTGTGGGAAATATCTCAATTTTCAGGGGTTGGCTCAAATTGTGAAACAAAAACAACATCCATTGTGGCTGCCAATATGCCACCTTCATTCTAAAGAAATGTAGAGGGCTTATGGCTCTTGGTATATATGATCAGCATCTTAGAAATCAACCCTCTTCATTTTAGATAGAGGTGGGCAAGAAGTAAAGCAGCCTATCTGTCCTATCCTTGTCTATGAATCTTGAAGAAGAAAAAAATTAAAGAGGTAGAGGGAAGTATGAAGTAGAATAAAAAATATGCCTCCTAGAACACAGCAAAAAGCATAGAGTTGAGGGGGCAGAGAAAAGACAAAAAAGAGAAACATAGGCAATCAACATCAGAAAGTTAGAACTTAAAAAGAATAAATTAATCAAATAAACAAGAGTCCAAAAATTCTGGAGCTTAAAAAAAAATTGTTTAGATTTTAAAAGGTTCACCAAGTGTCAAACAGGATGAATGCAAAGAGACCCACTCCTAGATGGGTTAACTGATGTATCAGTTACAAAGAAACTATCACAAAAATGTATCACACCAAATAAAAAGAGGTCTTAATTTTTTTTTTACTAAAATGCAAAATAAAACAAACGTAAATCAGATAACCTATAAAAGAATTAATCTGACCTAAGCCTTCTTAACAACAACAGGTATTTCAGAAACCAATGAGTCAAATGACAGAAAAATTCTAAGATTCAATTATTTTGAACCTAGAATTCTATTTCCAGACAAACTCAATCATGGATGCACAATAAAAATATTTTCAAAACTTTTCAGATATGAGAGGACTCAGTTTACTTCTGAGAAATAACATTTACATAGTAATATAGTATAAATGCTACAAAGAATAGTTTAATTATAAATGTGGAAAATTATGTGAAATCTATAAGCTATGACAGAAAAAATAACGATATAGAAGCTGGGAGGTCAAAGGAAAAGAGAAATGGAAGTGCTGGTTTTCGGTTTTCTCATCTGACACTGTGGAGAGCTGAGGAATAATATTCTAAATATGATGGATCAGGAAAGTTACTTAAGTTACTGTGAAAGAGAAAATATATATTCTCCAGCAATCAAGTAGCTGGTTTATAAAAATTGTTCAATTACACGATGTAGGAATTTTCCAGCCCCAAATCTTTGAGTGTCATCGAAAATGTAATATATTGGAAAAGAGCTAATTTTTTGAATAATTTATTCTTGTTTTCTTATTATAAACATATTGTGAAACATATTATATTGGCCTCTGCCCCTGGTTCCTGACACAGGATTATGAAAGCCCAGGTAAATCTAGGTGCTAGCAGAATCTTTTGTTCTAACACGTAGTCTTTGACCCCAGTTACTGACACAGAGCTCCTAAAACCTTTGCAATTTCCTAAGTGATAAGAGCACTAGGAGCATCTTTTGTTCTAATACGTAGTCTTTGTACCTGGTTCCTGACACAGAGCTCATAAATCTTTGGAATTTCCTGGGTGATAGCAATGTCTTTCTTTCTAAGGAGCTGACTCTTGGTGGGCTCCTGGATGGAGGGTGCTCAGAAGGAAGGCCAAGCCATGATTAGATGCTTAGAATTTTCAAAAGCACCTGGGTGGCTAGGTGAGCATCCAACTCTTGGTTTCAGCTAAGGTCAGAATCTCAGAGCCTTGAGATTGAGTCCTGCCTCAGGCTCTGCTTTCAACTCAGAGTCTGCTTGAATTTTTCTCTTTCCTCTCCTTCTGCCCCTCCCTATTGCTCACCTCATGTTCTCACTCACTCTCTCTCTCTCAAATAAATAAATCTCTAAAAAAAAAAAAAAAAAGCTTAGATTTTTCAGCCCTACTCCTCATTCTCTAGAGAGGGGAAAGGGGCTGGAAATGGAATTAATAATTGATCATGCCTATGTGATAAAGTCCTCACAAAAATCCCAAAAGTACAGGATTCAGAGAGCTTTTGGTTGGTGAAAACATCTACATCCCGGGAGGGTGTTGCACCCCAACTCCACAGGGACAGAAGCTCCTGTACTTAGAGCCCTTCTGGGACCTTACACTATGTATCTCTTCACCTTGTTGTTCATTTGTATCCTGTATCATATGTTTTATCCCATAATAAACTGGCAAAGGTAAGTTAAGTGTTTCCGTTCTGTGACTGTTGTAACAAATAATTGAATGGGGTTGGGGCATCATGTGAACCTCCAATTTACAGCCAAGTTGGACAGAAGTTATGGGTAACCTGTGGACCTACTACTTGTGACTGGCATTTGGAGTAGGGGGGCTATCTCATGGGATAGAGCCTTTAACCTGTGAGGTCTATGTTAATTCCATTACATGCTAGAACTGAATTGTAGGACATCCAGCTAGAGTCACAGAGAATTGCTTAGTGTGGGGACAAAACCCACACATCTATTATTAGAAGTACGGTTGAGTATGGTAACATATGAGAGTATAGGAGAAACAAAGAAGGGAATTTTTCCTATATAGTTATAAAGGTAACTAACAGAATTAAAACTAGCCAGTCTTCTAGTTCTGTGCTTCTCAGGTCTGACTGGGCATTCAGCACTGTGCACGGCACTAGAAAAATATAAATCATTTTTAAAATAAAACAAAGATGGAGAAAATAGTCATAAGTCATCACATGCCCCAGATTCTGAATACTTAGATTATTCGGACATTTAATAGGCAGACATTGAGTGACTCTTTGTCATGCACTGCTGAGTACAAAGATATCACCATAAAAAGGGACATGCTAGAGTCTGTGAATTGATCAAAGAGGAAAGCTCATGTATTGAAGAGGGAGAAAGTATCCAAATTGGGTAAATAACCTAGAAGCCAAAAGTAAGTTATTTTAGGAATGAGTGCACAAATCCAGGAAACCTTACAATTAGAGGCAAAGGAAAATAGCATTTTTTTTTTAATAACAGGAATGAGATAAGCCAAGAAGGCATTTTGGAATTTGACCAAGTAAAGATTTTTGGTAAAGGCAAAATTTCACTCTTAACCCACCTGAAATGAGGCTTCCAAATTTTTATAATTATATTCCAATGTGCAATAACACATATGAATAAAGTACTTTGTTAATTTCAAGTGGGGCTTCACCTTGGGGTAAGGCTGGGTAAGGGATTTGGAGAGAGGTCTGTGTAACAGAATAAAGAGAATTTCACTATATTTAAAAGTGAAATGTTTTAAATTTCACTGTGTGCTACAATGTTTCTGATTCTGATAAACCTATTGTTTGCTCAGAACCAGAGTAAATGAAGGTAATAGATGTATAATCACATCTTGTTCTACCTGCCTCCTTACTATCTATCAGCCTGGAAGGTTGAAACCACCTATAAAAAGAAGCAGAGGGAGAACTAGGGGTTGAAGTGGTGTGCTTTGTAAAGAAACCTAAGAGATCAGAGAGGATAAACAGACTAAATTAGGAATTAGGAAAGGCTTCACAAAACGTGAGATATTTAAACTAGACTCAGAGAGCTGGGTTTTTCTTAGGCACTAAACAGAGAAAGGAGTTTTCCCAAGGGAGAGAGTGTAAGTATGGCTTGTTCAGGGGAGATTCATCATGCCTTAGCCTGATCTAACATCCACAGTACTAACAGTAAATATAGAAAGAGGGAAAAGTTGTGATGATACCAATGATATCCTGATTCTCCTCAGAGCATAATGCATGACTCCTTGCATGCTGAAGCATCAGGAGGCACATGGATGTTCTATGATTCTTAGAAGAACTACTAATGAACCCTAAGCAAATAAAGATGTACTCTAAACCTCAGGTAGACGCAAAAACTGTCTTGCAAAAAAACTTTTTGGAAATGGTTAATTTCATCAAGCCTTATAGTAAATGTGGTTCAGAATAACTACAAGCTATTATTTATGCTAAAGGAGGAATTTGATATTCACTAAGTTTGTCAACACAACTGTGCCCATCTTTAAATGGATAGGTTAGTCTGAGAGAAAACATAGCAATACTTACAGCAGTACTATGTCCACTTTGTAAGATGTGCAGAGCCTGATAGTACAGCCTTTGGGATTGGAGCAAGAGGTATGAGGAGCTTGCCTGATCTAAGCCAGAGCAGCTTGAAAGGAACGAGTGGAATGGAATGGTGTCTGTGAACTTTCAACTCTCAGGATGAAGAGTATCTATCTGTACACTGTTAGGGGTAGAGGTGATGGCAATGGGAACAAGAGAAGGATCCCATTCTCACATTTTAGTTTTGGTACAAGTTGTACCAGTAAATGCTAATGAGTTTATAATATCACTTTGTTATTCAAAATGAAGCTGGTAGATTCTTTAATTTTACTCTTTGAAATGTAAAAGTTGTCTATTTCGTAATACCTGAGGATTAAAGATAATAAAAGCAAAGGGTTTGGAGTTCTACAGACCTAGGTTCTGATCCCAGATTCAATGCTTACTAATTGTATAACTTTATGCAAGTTACTCAAAGTCCTCTGGTTTTCACTTTCCTCCACCAAAAACTAAGGACGAATATACTTTAATTTCTGGGATGGTTGTGAAGAATAAATGATATAATGTCATGCATAGAAACTACCTAGCAAGGAAATTGTTAGCCTCTATAGCTCCTAGTTTCAGTCTATTTTTCTTCAGAAACATTCCTGAAGTAAGAATATATGGAGCTTAAGTTCTTCTATGGCTAAACAAGAAAAACCGGCATCAATTAAAAAAAAAAAGTATACTGAACAACTGTGTACTTGGTGCTTTATTTGGAACTATAAAAATATTAAATTACTACTTATGGCTGATAACCAGGTTAATCTTTTTTCTAAAAGGTCACAGATATTTCATATTTCCTGAAGACTCACAATAAGCCAAGTAATATTACAGTATGCACAAGGTTCCATGTATTCATGCTGTAAGAGTAACGAGGAACAATTTATCTCTTAAAAATGTGTTGGCCCTGAAGAACCCAGCCATTCACTGCCATCACTTGTAACCTGTTTTGGAGAAAAGGACACCTATGCCAGTGTCATATGCCCACACTAAGAAGTTGCTTTAAAAGGAGGTCAGAGAAAGAACAAACTTTCTTAGGTTAAGGCTTTTGCTCTGTGTAGACCTATCCATCAGCTCACTATAGACATTTTTTTCCAGGTTCCAAATCCATTTACAACTTTCAGCCTGAGCACTATATCATACCTCCCTCCTGGGTGGGCCATCTACATACTGACACCCCAACCAAACATAAGTGATGACACTTATGCTGCTCATTACCGGATGTGGTTCTCTGAACATCACCTCCAGCATATGCTATTGGATTTAGAGTTTTGCTTATCTCTCCACATTTGACTTAACATAACAGGCTCTGACCTCACCCTCAGCCTAGTAGGCAACATAACATAGTGACCTGAGCCAGACTACCTATCTTCAAATCCAGATTACATCTTTCTACTATGTGACCTTGAGAAAGTGCCTTAATCTCTCTCTGCCTCAGTTTCTCCAGCTACAAAATAGAAATAATATTAATATCTCAAAGAATTGTGAAAAATAAACTTGTACCTATAAAGCACTTTATAAGAGCCTAGAGCATAGCAATATTCAGTAATGATATTATCTTTAGATGTCCTAGTTAGGACAAACTGCCTCTTTACTACCTAATGTGGCTCCTTCATAGGGTTGTGTAGCCAGTCCAATGTAGGTGTAGTTTGTCACCCTGACTCTGTCTTAGCATATGCTGTTACGAAACCACTCACCACAGACAATAAGACATGCTATATGGAATATGCACAAAGCTTTCCTGAGCTTACAAATGCTTGCTAATTTTTCTAAGATGTAGACTAAAGAAACAGAATATATAATTTATTGCCAAGTGACAAATTATAGAACACATGTTGTCACGTTCCAGGGTACACTGTTTAAAACAGCCATGGTTTCCCAAGAAAGAAGTAAATTGGGACAAGCTACCCATTTAAGAGTTAACTTCCTTACTACTCTTGAGTTAACAGTTTTATTATATCTGAGATTTTCCCAATGTTAGAACTACTCAGGGAGATTCTTAACCAGAGTAAGTAACTGTAGCTGTGTACATAGTATGTACTATAAATGAATCTTCATCTGAGTTCATCAAGAAGGGAGAATAATGAACATGGGGTCCAGCCAAAAAGAAGAAGGAAGGAAGGAAGGAAGGAAGGAAGGAAGGAAGGAAGGAAGGAAGGAAGGAAGGAAGGAAGGAAGGAAGGATAAAGAGGAGGAGGAGGAAGAAGAAGAAGATGATGATGATGATGATGATGATGGTGGCGGCAGCAAGCTTTCCTAACAGAGTGTAGGTACTTGTTTTCAGTCAAATTAACCAGCTGACATAATCTTTGTGCAGTGAACTTGTAAAAGAAAAAGTAAAAGATTGGAGAGAAGTAAACAGTAAAAGCTAAAAAGACAGAAAGCAGGGAAATTGTTAAATTTCCACTTAACTTCACTTTGTTTCACTAAATGTGTATGAAATATCCTAACATTAGTATTCCACCCTCTGCAAAAGCGCATAAAAGCTGACAATTCTTCTCTCAATAGATGCAGCATATAGTTTATGGTCTACGTGCAAAATTTGGTTAACACAGTTAACTGAAAAGCTGACTCTGCAGACATTAAGGCTCAAGCATATCTCCAAAGATGGCCCACTGATGAGCCAAAACATACAATCAATATGTATGAGGACCAATGCACTTTATTTGGGGTCATGCATAGTTTCTTCAATCTAAGAACGGATTTTCTGCTCAAGAGGAATTTCTGAGAAAGAGATGGGAGAAGGTTACTTTTACTTAGTGGTATCTGTTTGATATGACAAGTTAATAAAATAATTTAGAATAATGGACCAAAAAAAAATCCCTCTTCTGAAGGAAGTGCTCTGAATATTAAGAATGTGATCATAATGAAAATTGTATGAGCTCATGTCTCTTGAATCCAAAGCATTTTTTTTACATTGCTTTTATATGCTTACAAATAGGAAAGGTATAGAATTTTGCTTTCTCTACTTAGGATTATAGAAAGCTAAAATCAGTAGTACAGCAAAGTAAACAAACTGCTCCATTTTCTTTTTTTTTTCTTCACAAAAATCATGTTAACCATTTTTAAAAGAAAATAATTGGATGATTAATACCTGAATGTTATCTGCCACCCAATAGAGCATTTTTATAATTCAAATAAATTACTTCAAAGTAAGAATTTTTTAAGATTTTATTTATTTACTCATGAGAGACACACAGAGAATGGCAGAGACTGGCAGACGGAGAAGGCTCCTCTGCGGGGAGCCCAATGTAGGACTTGACCCCAGGATCATGCCCTAAGCCAAAGGCAGACACTCAACCACTGAGCCACCCAGGTGCCCTCGATATAAGAATTTCTGTATGTTAGGGACATATGTGGCCCAAAGTCTCCTTTGAACAATATCATCTTTAAAGACATATATACTTCTGCTAAAATATGGATATTCAATAAGGAAAAATCATTCTGATTCAGCATAACTTAAATTCAAGGTAATATGTATTTCCTAACACTTTATGTGAAAGAATGGCAAAAACAATACCCAAAGTCTAAATTCTTTTTTTTTTATTTTTTTTATTTATTTATGATAGTCACAGAGAGAGAGAGAGAGAGAGAGAGGCAGAGACACAGGCAGAGGGAGAAGCAGGCTCCATGCACCGGGAGCCTGATGTGGGATTCGATCCCGGGTCTCCAGGATCGCGCCCTGGGCCAAAGGCAGGTGCCAAACCGCTGCGCCACCCAGGGATCCCCCAAAGTCTAAATTCTAAGTTCATTCTTTCTATGCCTTTTTAGAAATGCTTATGCATTGAAATGAAGTATGATTTTTCAAAGTACTGAATACAGAAACAGAAAAATTGTTATCATGGGGGATCCCTGGGTGGCTCAGAAGCTTGGCACCTGCCTTTGGCCCAGAGCGCGATCCTAGAGTCCCAGGATCGAGTCCCACATCAGGCTCCTGGCATGGAGCCTGCTTCTCCTTCCTCCTGTGTCTCTGCCTGCCTCTCTCTCTCTCTCTCTCTCTCTCTATCATAAATAAATAAATAAATAAATAAATAAATAAATAAATAAATAAATAAATAAATAGTTATCAGATAGAAAAACTGATCCAAAACTTTAAAATAAGACAAGTGATAAATGAAATTATTTGTCAATTTGAGGAAGCTGAATCAAAACTAAAAATAGCAGAGAACATCCAAATTTTCATTTCCTCAACACTCAGGATAGAATTTGAGTTAAATGACCTTTAATCCGACCTTTAACATGAACATTGTGCATCTTCTGATTTTAACATAAATGAGGTTTTTAAGATGTAATTTTAAGCTATTGCAATGTTCAAATTAAAAGTAAGGTTTATGACATCTACTACAGGTCTGGGACATAAATTAACATACATTTTGAGAAGGAATCAATTTGGGTTGGCTCCATTAAGCTTATGAAAAAGAACATTATTAAGCAATGGTATTAGCATGAAACATTGGTAAAATTAAAAACTAAATGCAAAGACAGGTTTTTTTTTTTTTTTTTTTTTTTTTTAATTCTGTTTTTCCTCCTGTCCCTGGGCCTCTCCCTGAAATGGCATACCTACTCTTCAGTAAACTCTAACTCATCATCCCACAGGTTAGAGAGCAAGCATCACTCGTTTAGGAAAACCTTCCCGGACTTTCTTGAATAGGTAAATTCCCTATCATTTCATATCATCATGTACTTTTACTTCAAGGCAATGGTCACAGCTACTATTTTATTGATGTATATGTAATTTGATAAATGTCTGCTTATCCTTCACACTGTGCAATGCTCCTGTTTCTGAAATGTATCTGTATTTATAATCCACTGATTCCCTGGCACTGATCATAAAGTAAATTTTCTACCAAAAAAAAAATCATACACTAATCTGAATAAAAATCACAATTTTCTTTAGATATATAAATTATACAAATTTTTAGTTCTCTTGAAAATTGTACATTTATTTCTGGCACAGATGTAGCTACTGAGCAAGCCAATATTTTCCTTCATAAATTCTCAGGGAAACAATGGTAGTTATTATGAGATAGATAGACAAAGCCCTGAAATAAACATATTTAGGAAATAGTTGTTCATGTTAAGTCTTCAAATAGTAAAACAAATTGTCAAAAAGGAAACCAAGCATCTAAAAAAAAAAAAAAATAGAGTGTTAATACAAGCCTTGATTCTAGCCCAAAAAAGAAAACTTTTAGGCCAAATTTGAGCCCAAAAAGAAATAAAGAGGAGTTAAAAATCCCCACAGGACATATATTTAATATATTAAAGAAGTAGAATGTAATACCTATCATGTAATAAGCCTGAAAAAGGGTAATGATGGACCATTAATTATGCAAATAGGGTGGGAAGGTATGCATGGTACATAACAAGAAGAAATGATTCATGTTTATTATGTAATATTTTTAAAACCAAAAAATACATTTATATTAATAACTCAGGTAGTGATATCTTTTAAAAGCCTCCTTACCACTGCATCTGAATTTTAACTCATTTCCAGGATCCCAGAACTTCCAAACTACTTGAGAGAGAGGATTTTATTTTCCCTGCAAAGGAAATCTGTCATATATGCTTCAGTAAAAATTCCTTAGCATAAAATTGCTTTCTCAAAACATCTCGATTCTTCTGATCTATAATTTGGGGTTGCTAAAGGACAACAAAGAATTAAAAGCAAATTGAGAAGAGAAAAACATAAGAAAATTTTAGTTTTGAAAAGCAACCCCAGGGTGCCTGGGTAGCTGTCTGTTAAGCATCTGCTTTTGGCTCAGCGCATGATCTTAGGGTCCTGGGGTACAGAGCCCTGCAAGAGGGAGCCTGCTTCTCCCTCTCCCCCTGCCATTCCCCCTGCTTGTGCTCTCTGCCCAATGAATAAATCGAAGGAAGGAAAGAGGAAGGAAGGAAGGAAGGAAGCAAGCAAGCAAGCAAGCAAGCAAGCAAGCAAAGAAGGGAGGGAAGGGAAGGAAAGAAAGAAAGAAGGGAGGGGAGGGAAGGAAAGAAAGAAGGGAGGAAAGAAGGGAGGGAAGGAAGGAGGGAAGGAAGGAAAGAAGGAAGGAAGGAAGGAAGGAGAAAAAAATCAATGCCTATCAGAGTGTTTTTCTCCTTTAGAGGAATTCTGCTGTACAGGAAATTTAGAGGAAAAAATAGGAAGCTGCAAACATAGGTAAGAAGAAATTGATAAGGCTTTATCCTGAGTACTAGAGGTGAGAAAGCCATACTAGAAGTGGACAGACTGCAAGATATCCCCAAAGAAAATTAAAAATCAAATCCAATTGTATTATATACTTCAACTGAGTAATACATATCTACATCCTAAAATGGAAATTCAACTTTAGTAAATAACATAGCAGATTTTTAAAAATCACTATCAATTAACTTGAAGCTTCACAAATAATAAAAGATATATCTAAACTCAAGGATATTTTAGAAATAAAATGTCTAAAAATAAACAGATTTGAATGTTTCAAGTGAAATAATGAACAGAACCATCATAACATAAGAACTCATTATTTTATATATACCCACCTGATGCCACGTAATCTTTAGGGATTTTTTTATTTTACTTTCAACTGTGGCTATTTTTTTTTAAATATAAGAAAATGACAACATGAAGAAAAATTTGTTAAATAATGAGGGTGGTATGTCCACAACTTTATAATTGTTTCTTGGGGTTTTTTAATTTTAATTTTTATTTATTTATTTATTTTTGCCATTATAGAATTGGATGGTAGATTATATGGTATTCATTTTATTTTTCTTATTTGTATTTTTTTGGAATTCATTTTATTTTTTTCTTTAAAATAAACATATGCTTTATATCTATACTTTTATACATTTTATATATATAAATTACATATTATATTATTATATGTTTTACATAATATTATGCAATATATATGTTATATAAGAAAAATCATTTTTAAAATCTCAGCATTAGGCCATGATAAAAACTTTTATGGATTCCCCTCTCAAGTATTATTTCTACAGGAATATACAGATTTTATCACTATTTTAAGTGATATGGATTATGTAGGTTATACTATAATCCTTCCTTCACTGATATACCAATATTTCATATCCTTTCTCCATTTATTATGACAGGCTGTATTTTTCAAAAATGACTACAATAATATCTCCCATTCCATATATTCCTAATGTGACTTTGACTTATGGAGAAGTAGGATGTAAGTTCCCTAGACTTGGGTCTTGGCCAACTTGTGACCGTGGTGGAAGTGATGGTATGACTTCTGAGGCTAAAAAGGTAGTAGAGCCTTTGTCTGATTCCTTTGGGACACATGCTCTTGGAACTTTCCCACCATGCCATGAAGGAAGTCAAGCAGCCCTAGAAAACCAGGGATTCCTTCAACCCATCTGAAAGCCAACACCAACTTGCCAGCTATGTAAAAGAACAACCTTAGAATTGAATGCTCTGGTCCCCAGTTGGGCCTCCCTGGGTGATGCCACATAAAAGAGAGAGAAGCCTTCCCCAACAAGCTCTGCCCCAATTGTGGAATCTTAAATTAAATAAATTATTGTTGTTTCAAGAAGTTTTGGAGTGGTTTGTTACACAGCAACAGATAACTACCACGATAAACAATAGTTTATATTAGATTATATTATATTCTGATGAAAGAATATACCATAATTTAATTAGACATTTTCTGGAAATTGGATATTTTTAGGTTTATTTCCTATAGCTTTTCCTATGCTTAGTAGAAATAAGCAAAATGTCTACAGATTTAGAACATTAAAAAAACACCTCTAATGCTGAAAAAGATCTAAAGAACACTCAGGCTTTAGTATCTCCTGAACTGCCTAAAATAAAATACCCAAAGCATCTGTTTAACTCTAGTAGAAATAATTTAAGAGAAAAAGATGAGCTTTCATCATTTAAAACTGCATGAGTTCTACCTTTAAGAAATGAATTTTGTAAAATAATTATATTTAATTATATTTTCCTGTCACAAAAAAAGACTAACTCCTGGGGAAAAAAAAAAAAAAAAAAAAAGAATGACTATATTGTTAAAAACTATTTTATCTTGGGGCACCTGGGTAGCTCGGTGGTAGAGCATCTGCCTTTGGCTCAGGGTGTGACCCAGGGGTCCTGGCATCAAGTCCCATATGGGACTCCCTGCGGGGAGCCTGCTTCTCCCTTTGCCTGTATCTCTGCCTTTCTCTCTGTGCCTCTCATGAATAAATAAATAAAATCTTTAAAATAAAAAAAAAACTATTTTGTCTTAATTTCTGTCCCTCTTATTTCTAAATCAAAATAAATATAAAATGGAAATAGAAATTTACCTGGCAAAGTTTTAAAAGAGGGGGTTCCAAATGCCATTTCATGATCTAGTGCCAGAATGACACCCTCAGACTCTAGAGAGTTGTTTAATAATACAAATTCTTATTTCCTCTCCACTATCCACCCAAAGAAATTCTCATTCACTAGCTCTGAAAGATGTGGGTATTTGGTCATATACTCCTTTCTCAGATCTCCAGCCCCAAAGAGGTGCCTCACTTCCTTTCTAAAGTTGATTTCTTCAACTGAGCTCTAAATTCTATGTGTTCTTGCTCCAGGGACTCTGCTCCCACTCTTATCTCCTCCCTTTCAATAGATTTATGGCTTTATTTTACTTTCACTTTAATTTCTCACATGCCACTAACTCTTTCAAATGTTTGCAAGTTTTTAATTTTAAAAACATACTTTCTTTACCCCCATTCCTCTTTGGGCTATTATTTTATTTCTTGTATTCCTTGTCCTGCCTTTTTTTTTTTTTTTTCAAATAAACATGCAAAACCTCCTGCTTCCATTTCCTAGATGCCTGCAGTCTGGCTTTTCTCCTAACTCCTTTGTTGCCAAATCCAAAGATTCTTTTTCATTCTCTTTTACTCTTACTGCAGTTACTCCTTCCATAGCATTCTTTCATGGCTTTCTTCTTACCCTTTGGATCTCTCTTTTATCCCTTAGTCTCTTAATGATGCTTGTTTCACTGTAAAGATTTTCTCTGGTATATCAACCAGAGAGGGCTTTCCCTCCATAAACCATTCTCTGAGGTCATCCGTCCTCCTAACTTTCATGGATAGGACTTCCACATCTTTACCTATGATTCCAAATTATTCCTGATATTATACCCATGTCGTTAACTATTAACTAGATATTTACTCTCAATTCCCTAACCTCAGAATAAAAGTGCAGAGAAATAACTCTGTTATCTTCCTGGCCACCTACATGGCCCTTCTGAAACAATGGAAACCCTTGAGTTATTTAAAACAAAAAAAAATACATAAAATCTCAAAAGCACACACAATAAAATTAGTTTCTGCCATTGTGTGGGGGGAACAGGGTAGGTCAGTATACCAGAAATAACTTCTGGTTAACCCATCTTTGAAAAGGCTCTTTGAGAAAGAAAAAAGAAAAAGTATCTAATGTACATTAAAAATAGGCAGATACATAGATATATGATAAAATATTAGAAAAAACTAGTTCCTTTCTAAGTTTTTTCAGCAAACTTGAATCTTAAAATTGCAATTTTCTGTATTACATGTTCTTCACATATTCTGAGTATTAATATATGCAAAATTATGCAAAACCAGAACTATGATATGTTTTATGGAAAAAAAAACAAATTCACTTAAGGTAAATTCTCATTTTATAGAGAATTTTTTAAATAATATGTTAAAATGTAATTTTTGATTGAGGAACAAAATATACAATGCTGGCTGTCAAAGGAAGATTACAATTTTCCCAAAGGAAGTACCTGAAAGCCCTGGGACTATTCAACTCTTCATCTACATTAATAGAAAAATCAGTATTTAAAGATTAACATAATAAAGATTGAGAATACACTTTGAGAAGATCTTTGCACAGTGAAGCTCCAACCCCTAATAAAAGGGAGGAAAGTGTGGGTGCCTGCTCCTTCCCTCTCAGTTTAATATGTGGCCATCAAAGTTTCAAAGTGACAGGATACAATCATAACTGACTTTTGCCCGAGAAGTCTAAAGAGAGAGAGAGGGGTTATTCAATTGCTTTGAAGGAAGGAGCTGCATGATACAATCAGCCTAGGTTCCCAGAGATATTTTGCTCAACAAATGTGTTTCTCATGGGCCACATGTAGACTATATTTGAGAAAATGCTGGTTTGAGGTCATCTGGTCTAAGTCTGATCAAAGAGAGCCACCTGCAAAGGATATGAGATCTCAGAAGAAACTGCAGGTGTCACCACCAGATGCCTACAGACTTAAGAAACAGTAAGTTTCCAGCTACAATTAAGACATACTTCCCCTCAGTTAAGGGAACAGAAGGTGAGTGAGAGGGTGGGAGACAAAATCCCCTAAAAAAGAATCAGCTTGAAACATGAATCCAATTTAAAACAATACCAGTCAGGATAAAATATTTCTTGCTCTTCTATCTCTTTACCACTCTAACCCTGGAGTAGTCAAATGCTGCAGCTAGAACACAGAGGAGGTAAAGTAGGAGAATAATATGAAGAAGAGAGAAATAGCTGGCTTTGACCTCCCCTACATGCCCACAACTGGCCTGCAGTAAATCCAAGCTGGGAGAAAAGAGGAGCCTCAACTTAAAATCAAAGTTGTGAATATTACACTGAACTGCTAGACCTATTAAGTATTGAATTGAGATTATTTGACATGTAAGACCATGGGTTTTCTATACCTAAAAGTGATCTGAAAAGCTACAAGACATACATGAGATCTTTCTAGGGGAAAAGGGAAAATGGATCCACTAGAGAGAGAGAACTGCATGAGTGCACACCAAAAATTTTCTTTGTCTTCAAAGAAAGGCTGTATACTCATATATGCATGCATACATATGCACACATCCACAATGCAAAACTACAATGTGCTGTTAATTCTTCAAATTTCACTTAGTAAATTTTGGTTAAGATACATCATGAAAATGTGATGCATTTCAAATGCATCTCAGAGAAATTCTAAAGCTCAAAATTTTATTTTTAAATATGAGAATCTGTAAAAGGATTCAGTGTCAAAAATTAACTGCCTTACCCCTTCATTAGAAATGAAGAGAAATTAAATTGGAGATTCAATACATAGGTCATATTGACTGTTGAAATGAGTACATTCAAATTATATTTTAAAATAGTGTTTGTGAAAGCAAGCCCCAAAAAAGATCAGCAAAACTTAGGAGTCCTTTTTTAAAAAAAGATATAAAATAATTTACAAGCACTACAACAAAGGTGTTCACATGAGAGACATTATTAGAAAATCAGGTTTATTACTGTTTTTAAGAATCCCAGGTGCCCCATCCATTCAAAGATATCTGCTTTCTTATCCATCTCAGCAAAATGATTTATAATCCCATCACTGGGCTTAAGTTCCTTTTACAGAATCTGTGGTACACACAGCAATAGACTATGGAAGCAATTAATTAGACAGGCTTACCTTGGGGCTTATTTGTATTACCAATACTTTACAGGAATGAATTTACATGAGATGCAAAATAAAAAGGCAAATCATGGACAAATTGAAGGTTAATCATTCAAAACATTGAGACTGTGTACTTTGCAATACACAGAAGATAGAAGCCTGTAATGGTTACTGAAGAAAAATATTTAATATTTACATTTTTATCAATGGTTATATTGCATTAGGAAAAAGGAATCTTTCAATATCACATTTTAAACACCAAGTAATCCTACTTTACTGACTTTTTGCAACAATCCTTCAGAGGGTTTTGCTGTCCAACTTTAACTTTTACAGATATATTTTTTGATAGCTATTCCTTTCCTCTTATTTTGAACAAGTTCGTAATAGTATCTTTTGACATTTCTCCCATATCAAATGTGGGGGAAAAAACATTTTTCAGGGTTTCTTCTTTCTATTTCAAAAACTAATTATACAGTATGGGCGTTGTCCTTAACTTTCCTTCTTTCTTCTTTGCTTGCCTATTCATCTTTGCATTTTCCATCAGCATTTCTAACACAGAGGACAGAAACATCTGTGTATAGATTTTCACACCCCTATGTAAATTCCTCAGTGAGCAGGAACAATATCATATTCATATTTATAACCCTCACCACTCTCAGCTCAATGCTTTGCACATACTACAGTCCAAACACATATTTGATAACTTACTTTAAGATAAGATATCCTTTCCTGACCTGAGTCCAAGTTCTCAAAGCTGACTCTGCTGCCTAAATGGATTTCTGCCCATTGCCAGCAACCAGACTCTGATGGTACCACCTTCTGTGTCCTTTCCAAGGACTGCATCACAACACCAGATTTCCTTACCAACAGTGGTCACCTACATACACTTTCAGTAGAAATCCTGAAGGCCAGTCTCCCTACCAATTTGCCTACTTTGAAATTCTGTGAGTCCTTGCCACAGCCCAACAGACTTTCTCAAATCTCGAGTCTGATACACTCCATCTCAAACCTAAGTATCTTATCAGAGGACATTCTGCATTACACAACAAACTAGGGACCTTTACCAGCCTCATATTCTAAAATTATTTTTCTATGACCCAGGAAAATGTATTTATTCAACATTACATTTATACATTTAAATCTTAATTACAGGGAATTTACAGCATCAAATTTAAACAGAAAACTGAACTCTTCCTGTTTCTCAACAGTATTTTGTGTTTTGTTTTGTTTTGTTTTGTTCTTGTCCAACTCAGAAAAAAATGCTTTTAGAATCTCAGAAACAACTGATTTATCTGGACCATATGGTCGGTTTAGTTAAGAGGAGGGAAAAACCCTGTATTTTCAACGGATGTTATTATTGCTATATTTTTAAAAATATTTTTTAAAATGTCGCTCTGAATTGGCTTTAGACAGCAGGTGTAGCACACAGCCCATAAAGCTTGTATACACAAACATTTTTACTTATTTTACTTATTATAAACCTTTTTACTCTTAAATTTTATAACTTCCAATCTTCAAGATCTTTTTTAAGGAAGGACTTACTTCCTTTAAAAAATTTTCAAGTGTTTCTCATATTGTCATGTATCTATTCGTATCAAACTCCAACTAAAAAATCTAGAAATCCAACACCAAATGGCTCATTTGTTAACAACCTTAACACTGTTCCATGACTATCCCCTCTTTACACATTGCCTGATCTCTACACGTAACAAGAACACTACTGTAAAAGTGCACACAGACAACTTTAAAAGTATAAATTTCCTAAAGGAAATTTCCTATCTTATTTCTTCTGGCCATTTCATTTCAAGGTAACTTTTCCATTTCAAAATTTAATTATGCTGTCAACATGTTTATAATTTCAGAATTTGCCAATCTATGTTCCCAAACCTATTCCTACATGTTTTTAAATTAGAGTCCACTATCCTGTGGGAAGCACCTCAAAATGAAAAATATTCCTTCAGAACAAAAAAGGTGCTAGAAGATTGACTATTGGAGCCTCTAGAGCTACATATAATCCAAACTACTTCTTACATACTTGGTTATAGGCTGAACTTCCCTGTATTTCCATATGGACTCAAACTATTTCACCAGTATCACTGTAGTAAATTTTCAGATGAAAACTATATCTGTGATAACTTCTTACAGAAGATTATATAGAATCTATACTACAGAAAGTTAAATAGAAAACATATTTGAATAATCTAATACTATTGGTTTTAACAACTATGTATTTAGGATTTACAATGTGCCAAGTATTATATCAAGCACTTTCTAGGTATATAATAACCTGAATCTCATAGAAACCCAGTGTTATAAGATTTATTAATTCTATTCTGGAGATTATGGTGCTAAATCTTAGACAAAAAGGGGCAAACATCACACAGCCAAATAAATGATAAAAAAAAAAATGTGGATTCAAACCTTGCCAGTCTGATACCAAAGTTGATTCTCTTAATCTCTAAAACACATTGCTTTTCTAAACCTATCTACTTCACAGGTATTGTTTTAAAAGAACTCATTGTGGAAATTAAACATATTTTGAACTTTATATTATTTGAGCTACTTTAAAGTTGCTCTATAGCAATAACTATTCTCTTGAGTCCATTCAGAGTGTAGCAGCTTAAGACTTTGGCCCAAGATGACCAGATGTTCATTGTATAAGAAGTAAGCATATTAATTGTCACCATCACAATGGGACACATAATTACAGAAAGGAAGACCTTGCAGAGAACAGAGCTTAAAAATGCCTGAGCATGTGCTAGGCAACTAGAATACGTGTTTACTCATCTTAAGAAAGATTTATAAGATAGGGTAGCCAACTAGAGACATTTATAAGATAGGGTAGCCAACTAGAGACAAAGAAATCAGGGTTGACAAAGAGACCAGTGACTTTAAGGTAAGCATTTTGATTCTTCTGTAGTGGTCATCCATATGTCCATTAATAGTTGGCTAGAAAATAGAAATAAAATCAAAACAAGGAAAACATGATAATCCCAGATAGATCTAAATACCCCAGATATAAGTTTATGATTAGATATATTATATTGCATATTATAGAGTATTCTCTATTAAAGGAATTTCAGAAGTCTGTGTATAAAACAGAAATTACAAACTATCTGTTCTAGGAAATCCAGATCCTGATTATAAAGCAAGTTTTTTTTGGCAGAGCACAAATGCAAGCCAATGTTTTGTACTTTGGTTTTAGGTGAACCGATTTTAGTTCCCTATTGGACTACCTCCCTAGATAATTTAACTTCTCTCTCACCTTCTTCATGCTTTAGTGCATAGGCAATGACACAGATAGTACTATCCTCACCTGTCACAGGAGGAGGGCCTTTCATATTCTCTTTAAATAACCAATTCTGAAACACAGCAACAAGCCCATCAGGCATGTAGAAACTGGTAATATCAGTCCATCACCCAATCTTAAGAATGTTGACATTTTAAAATAAGAGAAGTAGGCTGGTTTATAAATAAGACAAGCAAGAAGGGTGAGCCTATAATTTGCATTACAAGATAGAACTTCAAGCATGTTTTACCACCCATCATCTTTCATTCAGTCATTCAACTGGCACAGCAGGGAGAAAACATAAATTATCCCTATGATATATTCTTGGCTTTGCAAAGTCTTAGCTCTAGAATGTAGTAGTGGGGGAGGAGAAATATAAACTTAATCATCATTAGCTTTTTGCCTGATAGAAAAAATGAATGAATATATATATATATATATATATGTGTGTGTGTGTGTGTGTATATACATATATATATATATATATCTCAAAGCTCATTTGATTAATCAAATCTTTAGGTTAGAGTGAACTGCCTTTTTCTGGTCTGTTTTCCAATAAAATTGTATTCACAATAACAAGTGGCATCAAGCCCTTTAAATAAGAGTGTAAGTTCTGGAGAGAATACACTTATCCAATAGGCTACAAAGTTAGTAGCAAGATTAAAACTAGAAAGTAGCCTCTTACAATCAACAAAACAAAAAGGCATCCTCCTAGATGGGAAAAGATATTTGCAAATGATATATCCCATAAAGGGTTAGTATACAAAATATATAAAAAATTGATACAACTCAACACCCAAAAAACAAATAACCCAACTAAAAAGTGGGAAGAAGACATGAACCAACATTTCTCCAAAGATGACATAATGGAGGACCAGCAGACACATGAAAAGATCTTCAACATCACTCATTGTCGTGGAAATGCAAATCAAAACTACAATGAGATATTACCTTACACCTGTCAGAATGGCTAAAATCAAAAACAAGAAACTAGTGGTGAGGATATGGAGAAAAAGGAAACCTTGTACACTGTTAGTCGGAATGCAAACTGCCTCAGCCACTATGGAAGACAAAATGGGAGGTGCCTCAAAAATTTAAAAATAGAACTACCCTATCATCTAATAATCACACTGGGTATTTACACAAAAAATACGAAAAAACTAAATCCGCGGAATACCTGAACTCCTATGTTCACAGTAGCATTAGTTACAATAGCCAAACTATGGAAGCAGCCCAAGTGTTCAATGACAGATGAATGGATAAAAATGTGCCATATACACACATACACACATACACACACACACACACACACACAGGAATATTATTCAGCCATAAAAAATAATAAATCTTGCCATTTCAATGACATAGGTAGAGCCAGAGAGTATAATGCTAAGTGAAATAAGGCAGTCAGAGAAAGACAAATACCATAGGATTTCACTCACACATGGAATTTAAGTTTATTTGCTGTAGTTAAGAGTCTGTTTCTTGTTTTTTGTTTTTGTTTTTTCCCCCATCTACTCATTTGTTTTAACTACAGCAAATAAACTGATGGTTACCAGAGGTGGGGGTAATAGATGAAATAGGTATTGGAGATTAAAGAGTACACTTAATCATGATGAAAAGAGTAAAATAATTTAATTGAAAAAAAAAAAAACAGAAGTAGCCTCTTAGTGGTTTCACACTTACATATTTTTCTTACAATATAGCTAACAATTATTGGTAAGTGAGCAAGAGTAAAAATGTCATACTGATATGTAAGAAGTATACAGAAGGTTCTTGAGTTTAAGAGAAAACTGTATTTCATAGAAACAAATCCAAACAGTGACAAGTTCTAATAAGATCCAGTCAATGTAGGTACTCATCCCCCACTAATCTTTCCATCTATACTGTGAACCCTAGAATTATCCCTTTCATTTGTCAATATATTTCTTTTCTAAAACGTTTCAGATTATTCTGGCAGTGTTTAATGGAAGCACATAAAATAAATCTAACAGAAATACTAATCCATCTCATAAAGTTATTAAAATGTATGTACATATAAGATTGGCTGTTTCAAATCCCCAGAAATGCAACAACAAAGAAATGCATCTAGTTTGGAAATACATTCAGCCAACTCTTGGGTCACCTGGTGGCTGAGATCCAATGTGTTGAGCATATTTAGGGCACCTTGTTTTTCTTTGTTTCCTCTCCTGATGCTCATCGTTTTTCTTATTTAAGTGTTATTAGTGTATCACAGGTGGAAGAGGAAAAATTCATAAACCTCAAATCAGTCAATTTTACCTCCTTGAAGGTAGTATAAATAGTAAAATCATAAACAAAAAGTGTGTTGTTATTTTCCTATTATTTCTACGGTTACATTATTTGTGTTATGTGTCTCAACCATTTTCCACTGATAATAGCCAACTATCTCTTGGCAATTTTTTTGCCTACCGCATGAATTATATTTTTGAGCTGATCATTCTGAATTTGTCCTTATAATACACAAACACAATACTTCACAGTGCAAATATAATCAGGGCTTCACCATTTGCTTTTTGATTTAACAAATACATATGAAGAAAGACTATAGGTATGACGGGAGAAGAAAATTGATTAAAAGTTAAATAAAAAGAAAGGCAAATGAAAAACTGGAGATGAAGAAAAAGAAAGATGCTACAGAAAACAAGGAACACTGAGATGAAGATGACATGCTGAAGGGCAGAAAGAAAAAATAAGCCAGTTACAAAAAAAAATACACATTCTTAGATCTTAAGAATAAGCTTTCAGTCATATTTCTAATGCAATGTTGACACCACTCTTCACAAGACAGAGGAAATGTGCATGTCAAGAGGAGTAGCACACAGATAGCAATTTATATGGTTCAAGTCTGAGAAGCCAGTTGATTATGGCTGTTGAGTGTTTTAGGCTCCAAAGATCCTGATATAACAGTCAGGAAGCTAGTTAAGTTAGTTAAACCACATTTAACTTACAACAAGTATCATACATGTTGTCCACATGGACTGCAACTCTCGTTCCTCCATTGTCTTATTCTGGTCTCTCCCACCTGGAATTCTTGATTGCAAAACTCTGTTCTGTGGGTCTGTAAATAGGGACTGGCTATAGTCCAAAAAGCTGGCAATACTGCTCAACTCAGAATGACAGGAAACCCAACAGAACCATTTAGATTTTCCATTAAAATATGCCTTTGACTTTCCAATGCAAACTTTCTATAACCTCACTGGATGCTTTTGTGGATTTTTGTCACATCTGTGTAAAAAGAATTTAAATTTCAAATCACTCAACTCAGCACTGAAACCTGTCAAATTTACTCTTCATTAACAATGATGAAAATAGGAAAAAATACTTTTAAACATCATCCTGTACTAATGTGTCTTAAGCAAAAAAAAAAAAAAAAAATTAAAAAACACTGTATCATAAATGACAGTCTCCTTTGAAGACAGACTCATTGAATTACAAAATAAGCTAATGATGTAAATCTGCGTGTGGGGTGGCATGGAGATGAAGTGGGAAGGGGAATGCTGTAATAAGAAATTGCTCAAGCCATTAATTTGAGTTATATAGAAGAAAGAGACTGAATTAAATTTTAAAGTGGTTCACTATTCAAAATAATCTTTTCGAATAGAATACATTAATTTATCAAATTTAATAAAATTATCTTACACTACATTTTTCCATATATTTCAGGTTTCTGGTTTAAAAATCCCCTCATTCCTCACACAAACAAAAACCATACACACAAAAGAAAAAAAATTATACAAATATGTATACATGTAACAAAATGTGAAAGAATATCTGCCAGGTGATTAAATCTGGGTTACTTCAGAAGGAATAAGAATGAATGGAACGGTAAGGAGAGAGAAGAAATAAATAGTCAAGTTTTACATATCTTTGAAGATTTTAAAAATTCATTATAAAGCATGTGTTACTTTTTTTTTTTTTAAAGATTTATTTATTTATGATAGACATGGAGAGAGAGAGAGAGGCAAAGAGAGAAGCAGGCTCCATGCACCGGGAGCCCGACGTGGGATTCGATTCCGGGTCTCCAGGATCGCGCCCTGGGCCAAAGGCAGGCGCCAAACCGCTGCGCCACCCAGGGATCCCCGCATGTGTTACTTTTTATAACAAAAATGGTAAAGACACTTTTGAAAAGAGAAGAATGAAACCATCAAAGTTCTGAGAGAATACATAGCATATGTTTATTTATACTCTTTAAGCAGGAAAGGTAATGCATAAAACCCAGAAATAAAAATTAAAAAAAAAAATAAACATGATGATCTGAAAAAATTGATTCCGCATCAAAAATACCACAAAACAATCAAACATCAAAAACAAATAGGTAAAACTAGGAAAACATTTTCATCCTTTATAACAGATAAAAAGCTAATTTCTACGATACACAGAGTACACAAAATCAAGTATCAAAAACATCAAATAGCCCAATCAAAAAACAGGAAAGTCTATGAACAAGCAGGTCATGGCAAAATAAATGCAAATAGCAAGGAAACATGAAATATGATCAACCTCATTACCAATGAAAAGAAATGTAAATCAAAAAGCCAATAATATAGGTAGACATATGGAACAATGAAATAGAATCTAGAGTCCAGAAATAAAACAAATATCTATAGTCAACTGATTTTTGATTAGGGTGTCAAAACCATTTAATAGGGAAAGAATGGTCTCTTCAACAAATGTACTGGGACAAATGGATATCTGCATGTGAAAGAAAAAAGTGAACCCCATCTCATAATATACATTTTGAAAAGAACTAAAAATGAATTAAAGATCCAAATGTAAGAGCTAAAACTATAAAACTCTTAGAAAATAACATATGGAAAAATCTTCATGACTTTGGATTTGGCAATGGATTCTAAGATACAACACCAAAAAACATGAGCAACAAAAGAAAAAATAAGTCAGACTTCATTAAAGTTAAAAATTTTTGTACATCAAAGGACACTATCAAGAAAGTAAAAAGATAACCCACAGAATGGGAAAAAAAAGATTTGTAAGTCATATATAAGGGCCTACTATCCAGAATATATAAAGAATTCTTATACCTTAACAACACAAAGACAAATCAATGGAGTTTGAATGGATATTTCTCTAAAGAAGGTATAACTTCTATTTGCCAAAGACATATGAAAAGGTACTTAACATCATTACTCATTTGGGAAATACAAATAAAAACCACTCATACCCACTGGAATGGTTGTATTTTCATTTTAAGAAAATTTAAGTGTTGTTGAAGATGTAGAGAAATTGCAACCCTTGTACATTGCTGGTGAGAATGCAAAATGATACAGTTGCTATGGAGAACAGTTTGGTGGGCCCTTTTGAGGGCCCACATAGAATTACCATAAGACTTGAAATTCTGCTCCTAGGTATTTATTCAAAAGAACTCAAAATGATACTCAAATATATGTACACAAATATTCATAGTAACATTATTCACAATAGCCAAAAGGTCTAAGTATACATCAATGGATGTACAAATAAACAAAATGAGGTATATCCATGCAATAGAATATTAGCCATAAAAAGGAATGAAGCCTTGATATATGCTATACCATAGATGAAGATCAAAAATATGCTAAGCCGAAAGATGCTATAAACAAAAGGACAAATATTGTATATATTTCTACTTACAAGAAATACCTAAAATAATTAACTATATAGAGACAGAAAGCAGATTAGTGGTTGCTAGGGCCTATGGGGATGAGGAGGAAAATGCCAAGTGACTGCTTTGTGAGCATAGGATCTCTGTTGGGGGTGATGAAAATGTTTTTGCACTAGAAAAGGCTGATGATTGCACAGCATTCTGAATGTACTAAATGTCACTAAATTATACATTTTACAGTAACGAACTTTATATTATGTGAATCTCACTTCAATTACATATATTCATATATATATACTCACACATACACACACACAAACATACATACACGCACACACACCATTTTCTCTTATCAGGTTGGAAAATAGCAAAAAGTTTTATACTATTCACACTGGTATAGATAAAGAGAAAATAGGAATTCTCTTATTCCATTGCTGTGATTATATATCGATGAAACTATTTTTCAATTTGATATTGTCCAGCACTTTTATTCTGTCAATAGAAATTTGCCTTGCACTTTCCAAAGGATGTCAAGACATAGCTGTAAGGATGTTCGTTCTAGAACTTTTCCTGATAATAAAGAACCGAAAATACCCTAAAATGTCTATCATTTAATAAATGATAATACAACCACAGGATGGAAGAACTAAAAGTATTTTATACATATATATTTTTTTCTTTATACTAAAATATCTCAAAGAAATGTAAAGTGAAAAATGACAAGGTACAAGACAATAGGTATATTATGATCCCATTTATTGTATTCATGTATAAAGACACATTTAAATCCTCAAATATGCAACAGAATAGCAGGGGGAAAAAACGCCTTCACTTTATGTCTCTTCTGATTATGTACATAGGCCATTTTATGTTTAATGTTGACTAATCTTAACAAGCATTATTTTTTGTTTATCCACTTCCAACATCTGGCATTAACTTTTGTTTACTTTTTAATACTTTTTTCATTAAAAATAACTAATAAATGTAGTGTCACACTGGTGTTTTTTAAAATGTATGTAAGAAATGAATCCATCTATTAGTCCATAAAATATACAGTTTTTAAATCCACTTCAATTTCTTTCTCAGGTGAACGATGATGTCATTCTTTTGTAGTTAATTTATCACTATTTTCCTGAAAATTCTAATGAGGGCACAGACCCTCATTCCAAATTCCTCCCAGGACAAAAAATAAGTATTTCACAGATATACCTGATTTTATCTTAAATACCTGTTAGTCATTTACAAGTCTTAATATTTCTAACCAAGAATATATATATATAAGGTTGTCGCTGTTAAGCTAACCCCTTTGAGAAGAATATAGGATAAAAGTTAGTTTCCCTAATGAGATTCAAGAGACCCACTGAAGGAACAACCACAGTATTTAAAGAAATGTAGGACAAAGAAGTCTTTTTGTTTTTAACTATAGTGTGTGTAACACTAGAATTTCTCTTACAAATGTGGATTATCTTTTCTTCTTGGGAGAGTACAAACTTTATCCCATTGATACTACTGTTGATGAAAACTGCTGTGTGCACCTTTTTTTCTGAGCCTGTGCAAGGGACTGAATGTTTGTTGTCCTCCTAACCTGCCCCACCCAAATTCATATGTTGAAATTCTAACCCCCAATGTAGTGGTATTAGGAGGTGGGGCATTCAGGAGATTGACTAGGTCAGGAGGGTAAAGTTGTCATGGACGGTATCAATGCTCTTATAAAAGACACCTCAGAGAGCTCACTCCTTCTACTATGTAAGAACACAGTGACAAGAGAACCATCTATAAATGAAGGAAGCAGGCCCTCACCAGACACTGAATTTGTCAGCACTTTGATCCTGGACTTCCTAGCCTCCAGAACTATTAGAAATAAATGTTTGTTGTTTTAGGCACCCTGTCTATGGAAATTGTGTTATAGCAGCCCAAAAAGACTAAAGCAGCCTGCATAATTTTATATATTTGCATATGTTTTAAACAGCATAAATGATGGGCAATTAGTACCTTTTATGAGGATGGGCTTAATTTTTTAAAGGTTATTATTCTAATAGAGAAGCTACCAAAAACTGAAGTATGATGATAGCTACCAATTACAAATGTCAGTCTCTTTTTTATGTGTGTAATCTTGTAATCCAATTCTGAAAATAATTTTGAAGTAGGACTCACCAAAGCGGCTTAGTAGAACACTGAAATAAGAATAGAGATCTTTGAGGCAATACTGGAATACTATGAACCTATCAATTCTGATATGTCTTTTTTTTTAATCTCAAATTTGTAATCATACATGCATATTCTAAAATGAAGACACTTATATAAGAAGTCACCCTCCCAAATTTGTATCCGAAAAATGAGTTGTATAAAATAATTTAAGACATCCAGATGTTCTGTGATGCTCTATTATCAGAGATAGAATAAGGAAGTTATCACTGACCTCCTGTCACTAACTCCAATTCTCATTTCACATCTTACCCAGTCCAAATGGAACATTAAACGCTGAGTTGATTACTCCCCTAGTTTCTTACATCATTTTCTTCACAGCTTCGAAGAGTCCTCTGGTTTCTGCTTAGTTCTCCTGCTGCCTCAGTGGCTACTCTTTCTTAGTCTCCATTTCTGGTCACTCTCCATCTGCCTGTGCTCTACATACCAGAACTCAATCACTCCCTATATGATCTTGTCTACTGCTGTCTTCAATTACTGTCTTCATGATGATAACTCCCAAAATTTTAGCACCAGGCTCAATTCTCTATTCAACATCTTGGATATTTAGTATATATCCAAACCATGCTCTTAATTTCCATACTCACATATGTTGCTTCTACAAATTACTCAATTTCAATAAATAGGAACTCTACTTTTCCAAACACTGAGGCTATAAACCTCAGGACTATCCTGAACTCCTTCCTTTCCTTCTCTCCACATTCATCTTTGAACAAATGCTTCCATATTCACCTTGGAAACACAACCAGAATATAACTACTTCCCAGTACCTTTGCTTTGACCATCCTGTTCCCACCACCATCATCTCTAGTTGGACTACTAAAACATCAGCCTACTTGGTGCTCATGCTTCCACTCTTATCTCCTTACACTCAATTTTTCCACAAAGCGGGTAGGTCATGCTTTTTAAAAAATCATCACACAGATCATGTCACTTGACTACTTAAAATCCTCCAAGGGCTTCCCACCTTGCTCAAAGTCAAAGTGAAATTACATGAGCTGGCCCCTCTACCATTTATCTAATCTTACCTGTCATATGTCCACCTCACTAACTCCATTCCCTGCATTCTTAAAGCGGGTTGAGTGTAATCCTACTGAACATGCTGCCTGTAATATTCTTGCATCATATATACACATAAATCACAATTTCATTTTGGGGGTCTCTGCTCACACATTACTTTATTAGATACTTCTTTCCTAACTACAAATATAAAATAGCATCCTCTGGTCACACTCTATCTCCAATTACTCTAATTTATCTTTTTTCATTATACTTATAAAACTGTGATATATACTTTATTTATCGGTTTGTTTATTGACTGATTCCCAGCCCCCAACCATCAGAACATTGAAGCAAGAATCATATATACATATAATTACTAATATATTCTCTACGCTAAAATATTTTTTAAAAGGTATATAAAGGGTATATAAATCAAGAATAGGGCTTTGTAAAAAGGGTGGTGACTTACAAAAAGAACAAAAAAAATTACCAGAAATGGAAAATGTCAATAAAAGAATGTGAAGAGGGATCCCTGGGTGGCGCAGCAGTTTAGCGCCTGCCTTTGGTCCAGGGCGCGATCCTGGAGACCCGGGATCAAATCCCACGTCGGGCTCCCCGTGCGTGGAGCCTGCTTCTCCCTCTGCCTGTGTCTCTGCCTCTCTCTCTCTCTCTCTCTTTCTTTCTGTGTGTGACTATCATAAGTAAATAAAAATTTAAAAAAATATTTAAAAAGAATGTGAAGATTGGGATGCCTGGGTAGCTCAGTGGTTGAGCATCTGCCTTTGGCTCAGGGCGTGATCCTGGGGTCTGGGATTGAGTCCCACATCGTGCTTCTTGAGAAGAGCTTGCTTCTCCCTCTGCCTTTGTCTCTGCCTCTCTCTCTGTGTCTCTCATGAGTAAATAAAATCTTAAAAAAAAAGAAAGTGAAGATCTATAAATTAGACTCATCCAAAGAGACATACAATATACATACAACATGGGGGAAAAGATGAAAAATACGAAAGAGAAATTAAGTGACTGAACGTATAAGAATGAAGAAACATCATACCTAACTTGTAGATGAGAAAAGAGAAATGTGTGGTGACAATGTAGAAATGCTGGCTGCTCATTTTCCAAAATTTAAAAAAAGGAATCTTCAGATTGAAAAAAAAAGATATGTACACTTATACACAGATACACACCTTACATACATATAAGTCCACACCTACAGACATTGTAATGAAACTCCATAACACCAAAGGCAAAAACAAAATCTTTCAAACTATCAGAAAAAAATGAGATTGTTATAGAGGCAACTATTAGATTAACGGCCAACCTATCAGCAGCAATAAAGGCCAGCTACAAGACAACGAAATATTATCTTCTAATTGATGAAGAAAACGAATGGTCCACCTAGAATTCTACACCCAGAAACCTACACCTAGAAATCTAAATTATTAGAGTGAGAATTAAATAAAAGGGTTATCATACATTTAAAAAATGAGAACTTGCTACTTATAGACTCTTACTAAAAATAAATTTTGGCAATAAGGAATCAGATGCAAGAAAGATTAAACATAGGAATTGATAATAAACACTGATTTTTCAAATACTAGTGACATTTTTATTGGAAGGAACTTAAAAATAAGGTGATGATTGATGCAAGCAGGCAGACTGAAAATAAAGCATTACAGATATGGTCTACCTCAGACTTTGATCACCATTTAAGGATAGCAACTCCCAAAACAGGAGAGGCAATAGGCAAAACTATGAACTAGAGGGATACTAAATTAATAAATGTGTAGCTTCAGGAGGGAGGGAGGTGATGGGACAAAGAGGTAACATAGAGGACTTCAACATTACATGTAATGTCACATTTTTAATAAAAAAATAATATCGAATAGAAACAGCAAAATATTAATTTGTTGTTGAGTAAGCAAATCTTTCTTTTTATTCTGTTTTTCATGTTTTTAGCAGATGTCTTATTCATTTCATTTTTTTAGAGTAAGCAAGACTATACAGGCCTCAAGTAAAAAGTATGATAGTTTTTTAAATCTAAACCTCATAAAGCATCAAGAATTGTATGAAGTGAAAGAGTTCTCATCTCCAGTTGATTTCTCACGTAATCTAAAATGAATATGAAATCAAACTGTTTTTCAATTTTGAACTATTCCAAGGAAACCTGTCCAGTTTTACACCTTGACTTTTAAATCGCAGGATAGCACAAGCAAAACAAAATAGTCTGTATTTGACTTTAAAAATATACTTGGGCTTCCTGTTCAGAGACCAAAAAGGTGGGGGGGGGGGGGTAGCAGGAGGGGATGAAAATGAATCTTTACAAATAAATGTAAAGAGTTTCTTAGGAAATTTGGTTAGATATGCTAAGCGACTTGTTTCTTATGTTCAAACAAGCCACTCAATTTAGAAATTTTATACATCAGTGGGTTAATCCATAAGCACCTTTTCAGTTGTAATAAAAACAGTATTCCCGTAAATATTGTTTCCTTATTTTCCTTTCAGCAAAAAAGAAAAGTTAAGCCTATAAAGGATGAGGTAGTTCCCAATGGCTATTTGTTCATGCACTTGTAAATGAGGTCTGCAGCTTTTAAAACCAAAATAGAGTGTGAACGTCCCAGTGAATCTGCATCAGATGTGCTTCAGGTTGAAAGAAAATGATACCAAATGCAAGTAGCTAAATGAATCGTGAAAAAAGTGTAATCTACACAGATAGACCACGTTATGCAACTGTTCTATAAGCCTATGTATAGGGCAAAACAACTCCTTACCATTTCCAAAAATAAATGTAGTTGGTTGTTCCTCTGCAGCTGGATGAGGTATTTCTTCACGAGATCTTTCAAGACATTTTAAGGGAGAAAAATGAGTTATCTTAGTTATGATGGAGGCAATATAGTGTAGCAGTTCAGAATGGGAAGCTCAGGCACGCTACTGTCTGGAATTTGAATCCTGGCCTCCTTACTGGTTATGTAAGCTTGTGCAAGTTTAACCACTATGTTCCTCTGTTTCCTAATCTGCAAAATTGGAATAATAGCAGCAAGTAAGTATAACACCTGATATAATAAGCAATCAATAAGTGTTAACTGTTATTATCATCATCATTTTAATTTGGGGCTGTAAACTACCAAGGAAAAGAAAAGAAATATTCTCATATTACAACTAACCAAACACAATTTTACCATTAGGAAAAGATGCTTCATATCTCTGACTGAAAATGGGCTGACTCAAAGTCCTAAAATTAATCCATAATGCATTATGTACAGTAATGTGAATATGAATACATATTCACCACTGGCAAAAATAAGGATCTCTAATTTCCATTAAAAATTTCAAGTTTATGTGGGCTATTTTCTGAAAATGTTGTTGTGTTTGTGTGTGCAAAAGATATTTATCATTATGCAAAATAATTCACTGTACAATCAGCATCTCCTCTTTCATGTTTTAGGAACTGTAATTGAAATATTTTCTAGTATGATTTTAGGCTTTATTAAGTTAAATCTACAGCTGTTCATAATATAAATTTTATCCCTTTCACATTTGAAAATATTAGTCTAGAGATGTGGCTTTATGTAGACTTAACATAACTAGATACCTTTTGTATTCTCCCTAGAGCGATAAGACTTCCCTGTTTAGATTGCCCTTATACCAAGTTCTGACTGCCAAATATAAATAGGAAGAGTATGGGTTTTTTTTTCCCCCATTAAAAAAAAAATAAGACTTGGTTAAAAAATTACTTTCATTTCATATTTGACTTTCAAAACATAATAGTTCATTCTGATGCATTAAAAGACCATATATTTAAGTGCTCTGCAGAGCATATCCAAAACAGTGAGCAAAGAGGTGAAGCAAAAGTATTCAAGTTAATGAGTCATGCTGATCTCCCAAAGGAAGGAAGAGGTAGCTGCATTCACTCTGGAATCCCTAAGCCTTTTGACAAAAATCCAGCTTAACTGTAAGGTCCAAAAATCTGTATGTGTGTACATGTCTGTCTGTGAAGCCTTTGCATGTACATACATGGGGAAGGAGAGTAGAGAAGTAGAGAGAGAGAAATAGGAGGTGTGACACTGACAAAAGACAGAAAAAGCCAGAAAAATAGAAGCCATTTCATCTGCTGAAAAAAAAGATACAACAAAGAGCACAGAGAGCACAGCACACACTAAAACACACAGAGAGCTTCAATAATCTAAAGCAACTAAAATAGTTTAGATAAAATCATGTTTAGCACAAGATCACTTTCTAATTTTGTTTGTACAACTATATATTTTTAGGAAATATGTACTTACGGGGAAATAATAGGTGAAATAGGAAGAACTTGGCTAATGTGTAGCCAAGAAGTTCACAAAGTACCACCTCATTCAGAGACTGTCCTAAGACTCAGGGCATTCTTTATTAAGAGCTTCAATACTATAGACACAGATTCTTTTTGCTCACTCACAAACAGGGTTCCAGAGCTAACACCTTTATAGTACACTATACTGTCACCTTCAACCTCTAAAGAAATTTCACAGTAACAATATCAGATCAGAATCATCAAGAACATTTACTGAATATTTACAATGTGACAGACACTATCTTAAGCACTTCCCATGAATTAATTTATATAATCCTCACAACAATCCTATGAGGTAGGTACTATTATGATACCCATTTTATTTATGACATAGCTGATATGCAGGATCCCCGTCACCCTCAGAAAGCAAACTGCTTATTTTTTCATGAGAGAAACGAAAAATAATTGAGTGTGCCATTCAAATTAAAGTTCACTTATACTGGCATGTAATTTTATATAATCTATTTTTCAAATATACTTCACAGAATCTCTTATCATCATCTTACTCCAAGACACTTGCAAGTCACATCATACCTTCTATTATTATAAAATATTTAGAATAATATAAAAAGGATAGATAGTTTATTAAGAAATTTTTAAAGTGTGAAATATTTCTACCTAAAATGGGTAACAACCACTACAATGACATTTGATAACCATTGTTTAATTTAAACCAAATCCATGTCATATATCCACCATTACAGTATCATACAGAATAATTTCACTGCCTTAAAAATGTCATGTGCTCTACCTACTCATTCCTCTCCTACAACCCTAGCAACCACTGATCTTTTTACTGTCATTATAGTTTTGCCTTTTCTAGAATTTATAATTTCCTAGTGACCTATAATGTTGAACATCTTTTCATATGCTTTCTGCCATCTATATATTCTCTTTGGTGAGGTAGCTATTCAGAACTTTTGCCCACTTTCTAATTCGTCTTCTTGTTGTTGAGTTTTAAGAATTCTTTATATATTTTGGATACCAGTTCTTTATGTTTTGCAGTTTTCACCCAGTCTGTGGCTTGTCTTTTCTCTTAATAGTGCCTTTCACAGAACAAAAATTTTTAATTTTAATGAAATCTCACATGTCAATTTCTTTCACTGAGCATACTTATGGTGCTGTATCTGAAAGGTCATCAACAAACCCAAGACCACCTATATTTTGTCCTTTGTTATCTCCTAGAAGTTTTATAGTTTTGTAAGTTACATTTGAGATGTGTCGAACCAATAGTTGAAAATGAACTAACACTTTAGCAGTATTGAGTGTGTTCTTTGTAATTAATTTTTGAAGGCAAAGAAAAATTTAAAAGCCCTGGACCAGCAAATTCTAAAAAATGTAAAGCTGGCATCTAAATTTTGCCAAACACCAGATTCTTACAAACATTCAGTTGACAAAGATCATATAGCTACCACCACTGGGACCTTTGCCAGGACCACATCCTTATTGCTCCATCTATTGATCATATAGAAACACTGAGATTCTCTACTAAGGGGAGGGGCACAATTCCTGCTGCTGCTAGGCCCTAAGAGGCCACAGTCTCCCTTTGTTCCTTTCCTGATGTTTAGCATCTCTCTAATCCACGAAGCTTCTAATCCAAACTCAACCCCCATTGATCAACAACCACTTTTATTTCTAATCACTGAAAAACTTCCCTCTCATGCTTAAGAGCCAGAAAAACACAAAGAAAATCAGGAGTTACAGTGGTTTCAGAGAATTAAGAAGTTAAGCCACCATTAAAACACTATTTTCAGCTATACTATGGTTTAAATAGGCATTTGTGAGTAGGCCTGGGAACTTAGCATTTATTACTTTAGATTTTGTAAAAAGCATATAAAGTTTCAAACAACTACGTTAAAAAAAATATTTTGGATCACCTAAGTTTGAGACCACTGGCTCTTAATATTAACACAGAAAATTGAAATCAATATCCATAGAGAATCTCATTATGAAAGCCTATATTTTGAAATATTGATTGATTAGTCTGTTATAATTGCACTGAAATCAAGTAGTTTCTACCTTAGCAAACTACATTTGTGATCTGATTGACGTAAATAAGGTTATATTAAAGGCTTAAATGGTGATATTGATCTGAAGATTTCAACTACTGTACTTCAAAGTGAAACTGTTTCAGTAATCATTTTTTACAATACACAGGAGGCTGCGGGAGTCATATTTGAAATGCTAAGTACACTTAAAAAGAAATGATTATACTTTTTCAAGGAGAATAACTACATGTTAATATATATCTATTGTAGTTGTAAAATAAAACCAAATGTCAAAGCAGGCTATTAGATGATTGAGATTTTATTGTTGTCATAATATTTTTCATATTTGTTTTTGAAAAGCAGTTATGTTTACAGACTAAAAGTTCTCCCGATTTAAGTTTCCCTCCCTGTTCAAAGCAAAAGAAAATACATACTTCTTTTTTGTAATATTCTAAGTTACTAAAATATAACCTGTGAAGTTATTTGATGTAATTTTTAAGCTAGAATTGTTTCCACACTGCAATCATTCTAAAGGGAAAAACAAATTATCATTCCATTAGAGAAAAAAATACTAACAAATGGAGACCTAATAAATAAGATTTTAAAATGGTAGTGAACACACATCTGATGTACAACCTGAAAGAAACGTTCTCAATCAGGCAGATGGTAAGCTGTGAAATAACATCTGGAATTTAATCCCAGGAAATCAGATCCAACCTGAAACATAGAGCAGCAAGCACAGCACTCACTGGAATATTTTATCAGGTAGGGTGGCTAGTTTACAGGATATAGGCACCATGGAAACAACTCTACAGACGGCTATTCCAAACAGTGGCATTTGAAAACACAAAGAAACACAGGCCCCTGAGAATAAAAGTCATAATGCAGCAAAATAAGAAGGCTGGTATGAAGGTCATAAATACCACACATGTTCAATTATTAAAAGAATGGCAGTATATTTAATAATTATTCCTCCTCACAAAACACTGATGAGAGAACAAAGAAGACAGGAGTGGCCTTAAAATAAACGAGCTCTACCCAAAGCATAAGAGAAATACACCAAATCACATACAGTGTTCTGTAAAAACTATTAGCAAAGTCTGGAAGTATTTGAAATTTGTAATAAAAATACCAGAAAATGCAATAACTTCTAAATAATATACAAAGCTAAGGGGAAGAGATTAACTTTCAGGACGCTAAGGCTGCCTAACAGCTATTAGTGTCCTACTTTAGTCAGGAATCTATAGGCCAACTCAACTATGCAGGAGACTAAAGTAGGCTAGGTTCAAGGTGGAACATAGGATTACCGATAGTTGAAGACAAACAGAGGTCTGCATAGGGCACAGAGATTTGCCTTACTGGTAAAAGTAAGGCTAATGGTGTGGTCAGACAGGCACAAGGACTCAGCAGTACCAATAGTCAAAATAGCTTCAAGCACAATGATGAACAAAGTCAGGACAGAATAGAAAATGATGAAAGCTTAAGGGCTGGAGAACTATATAAGGTTGAATCTGTTATTCGTCCTTGTGACGTCCAAGGCAAACTCCAAGAACATGTCCTTGTGATGGTTAGTTTTATATGTCAACTTGGCTATGCTATAGTCCCCAGATATTTGGTCAAACATTATTCTAGATATTTCTATGAAGACATTTTTAGATGACTTTAACACTTGGATCAATAGACTTTGAGTAAAGCAGATCATTCTCCATAAATACAGGTGGGCCTCATCCACTCTACTGAAGACCTTAATAGAAAAAACTTACCTCCCTGGAATAAGAGGGAATTTTTGCCAGCAGATCACTTTCTAGACCAAAACTGAAACTTATTCCCTAGGTCTCCAGCTTACCAGCCTACACTGCAGATCCTAGACTTGTCAAGCCTCCACAGTTTCTTAAAATAAATCAATCTCTCTCCCATTCTCTCATATACACATATATGAGAGAGCCTTCTGGATCTGTCTCTTTGAAGAATCCTGACTAACAGAGTCCCAATAGCAAGAGTTTGGAACAACCATTTGTTTTAACTATTCCAGAGAGCCGTGCTCTCCAGGAGGGTTTTCCTAGAGCTATCAATTAATGGCATGTGAGCCTCAAGGGAAAGGGAGTTTGCCTTCTTCCTGTTTGTCTCCCATGCCATGTCTAGGAAGGGCCTGACATTCCAGTAGGTAATCAACAAATCCCTCCCAAACATATCTGAGATTAAGATTCAGGTACTTTCTGGCCCATATGATTTCTCAAGACTGTATACACTATTGATAATACTGCCAAACCATTCTTTATGTGAGCAAACAAAACCTATATGATTATCAGAGCGCTTAAAATAGCATCACTTGTCTTTCTTCTTTCTTACAGCTAATCCTGAAAATTGAATTTAATTTTGTTCCCAATCATTACAAAGGCTTAATTTGACCATTCAAAAATCAACTCTAATCTGTCCTCCAAAATCTTTTTCACTTTCAGAAACCCAAAAGTTTAATTATGAGCAAAAAATATCTAGTTCTCCAAATCTAAGAATTGGAAATAAATCAGGAAGGAGCATCTAACAATAATACCTATCCCTATAGAGCTCTCACTGTTTTACAACTATCTGTGTCAGCCCCTTAACATGCATAATTTCGAAACAGAACTATAAGGTAGGGATTACTACCCTGTTTTACAAGTGAAGAAGTTGAAGCTAAAAAAAGTGAAAATTTGCCCAGCAGACTGGAAGATTAGAATTAGAATTAAAACTCTCTCATTCCAAATCCCAATCATAACCAAATAAAATAAATGTACAAAAAAAGTTTTATTCTCATTAAAAGAATTTTTTTAAGTATTTTTGTTATGCAGTGAAAACAAAACATATCCTAAAGGAACAATGTCTACTGCATCTAAGAAAATTAGAATGGTTATCCCAACACTGTTGGATAAATTCTCAGGTAGAAATAATTAAGATTATCATAGATAAATACAGGATAAAAATTAAATGTCTTAATTTTAAAAGATTTTAAAAGGTTAGGCAGACATAATCATGCCCATTTCTGATATGGCCAATTATAAACTCTGGGCAAAACATAAGAAAACAAGTATCTAAAAGCTCTGGAGAATTCAAGACAAGCAGAGAAAACCCGAAGCAGAATTGACAGTGGAAGAAGGGAATGACACTAGGTGATCCTCTTGCTCTGTTTTGTTTAATGATTTTGAGTATGAGGGTAATCCTCACAGTTGCCAATGTAAGCTTGGTGACTACAACTACAATAGACAGGTGGTGGTGATTATGATTTAACAATTCCTCAAACTGTGTGACATTCTTCCTAAAGTAACAAAGACTTTTAAAAAAAGTTTTAAAGTCAACCAACCTACATACTTCAATTATTAAATAATACTTATGTGTATACTTTGGTCTATTTTAAATAATACATATATATATATCTTAATTTTTTTACATATTCCCTAAAGCTGAAACTATCTTGAGATAAGTGAGGCAACTGTATGCATAAAATAGCAATTAGTTAAGAAGCATAGTGAAATTTTCTTTGAACTACATGATAATCACATCCCCATTAAATGTGCTTCCTTTTACTAATGACTTATTTTAATCTTCTCCTTTCAGACTTCTTTTCCTTCTCAGATGGAATATTAATTGGAGGAGAAGAATAACGGAAAAAATCATATAACTTTTAATTTGGAAATACCAACATTTTATCTTAATCATAATCCTAGATTTCAAGTAATTTTAAATACAATATTTTATTTTGACTGCCAGAGAAAAATTTGTTATGCTATATTGTTCTTGAGATCTCCCAATCCACAGAGTTTGTTGCTAATTTTTTTAATGAATTAAAAAAACTGACAAGGACAATTATTTCTTATTCCACCATCACTATTAAAGCTATATGCCAGTAAAATATACCAACTTTCACATGACTATTTGGGTCAACAAAGCAGTTTGCTATGTTTGAGTTTATTTCCGAAAGCTCTGTTTCTCTATACAAAATTGCTTGTGAATATTCTCAATGTATTATGCCATTTTACAAGGCCTTCAAAAGAAACTATTCTAAGGTCTTGGTACCAAGAAGCAACTAAGAACCCTTAGGAATCTTGAACTTGACTTTTCTCGTCCCCCACAGCTAGCCACTAGGAGCTCAGAGTCAACTATATGGCCCTTCTCTAGCAGCTGTATAGCTTCACAGCATGGAATTCTTCATGCTTGAAATGGTTAGGGAATTTCATTTGAAAAAAATTAAAACTTAATATAGGGAGGTAGGGCATAAAAATATCAAGTCTCTATGGCATGTTTTTATGGACAAAAAATGTTATTAACTTACAGTAACATTTTAATGATTTAAGTGCTAAATATACTACTTGTAAATTAATGGAAACACAAACTAAATATTTGGTTATAAACAAATAACACTCAGCTCCTTGCTTTCCTGGCAAAATTCACGTGTACTACTCTATACTCATTTTATTGTACTGATGTGCCACAAATGAGCCATGATTTTCAAGTGTAAAACCTGGATGTTCTGGTCAGTCCATGAGGAGTACAAATTCCACAGCAGCAGTGGCATAGTCACTGATCAGTCTCACAGACACACCATCCTTTACTGAGCAGCTGTATTCACAAACTAATTCAGGGTTTGAGAAAAACTCTTACTCTGAGCACAGCTCCAAACCAGAAAACTAATACAGTTATTCTATTAATCCTCAGGATGCTGAAAGGTATCCACATCAGGTTTTGCTGCCAAATGAATTACCCAAAAAAGAGGGAGGAGGAGGAGAAAGAGGAGGAAGAGGAGAAAAAGGAGAAGGAGAAGAAGTAGTTGTTTTCATTTTCATATCCTTTGGATATGGTTATTATCTCTATTTTACAGATGAGAACAGAGGCTTATTTAGGTGAAATAGCTTGTACAAGGACACAAAGCTAGTAAAGGAAAGTTCGGATTTGAACCCAGTTCTGACCTTAGAACCTCAGTGAATAACTACTCTACCCTGTCTCATCACTTTCTCTATAATTCAAGTTATAAATGATTCTACAATTCATATATGTTTACCTTATTTTCTGTGTAATTCCTCATCTTATAAAACCATGCAAAATTGCTATGGATGTAAAGTACATTCCATAGTATCAATAAACCTTAAAAGAAAAGTACTAGGCTTATAGTTTTTAAAACTCTGCGAAAAGTTTTGACTAGCCATGTAATCATAAGCATTTCCCTTTGTATTTAGTGTTTTAGAGTTAATATGTTCCTATAGTTGCAGAGTCACCAGTCAGCCAGTCATCTAAGAAGCATTTTCATATTTCATAGACCACAAGGGACCACCAAAGCTTAAAACTTTTTTTCCTTTGACTGAGTTTCAATCTTACTGGTCTTATTGGGCACAAGCCATGATTTTAATTGCACTTTGGACATCTGAAAATGTAATCTAATTTCAATCATCATAGTAGATACAAAATAAAGGATGAGATCTTGACATTTGCAATATGGATGGACCTACAGCGTATTATACTAAGTGAAATAAGTCAGACTGAGAAAGACAAATACCATGTGATTTCACATACATATGTAATCTAAACAATAAAACAAGTGAATAAACAAAAAAAGCAAAATCAGACCTATTAATATAAAGAACAAACTGATGGTTGCTGGGGTGGAGGCAAATGGGCAAAGGTAAGTAGGAGATACAGGCTTCCAGTCATGGAATGAATAAGTAATGGAAATAAAAGGTACAACACAGATAGTAGCCATACTTGTGGTGAGTATAGCATAAAATATAGAGTTGTCCAATCACTATGCTGTACACCTGAAACTAATGTAATATTATGTCAACTATATTTTAAATAAATAAATGAAATATAAACAAAAACAAGAAATATGAAAAAAAAATCAACAAACCTGAATGTGAACAACCTTTTATTTTATTTTATTTCCACTGGTACCACCAACTTTGCACCGTAGTCATTTCAAATCTAAAAGCCATCAGGAGAACAGTGTATTAATCCTAAATCAGGATGAAAGTTCTTCCCAGCACAGGCTGTAAAGCTCGGTCTCTTCAGTCCTATTTCCAGCTAGGCAAGCCAATTTACCTGCTTTCTTCTCTGTAGGTAGTCCACACCATGGGCTTGACTCCTGCCCACCAATAAGTACACTGAAAGTTCTATAAATAAGGCACAGAGTCTCCTACTTTCTCTTTCCATGGATACCTATATTGGTTTCCTCTTTCACCTCTATATCTGAATTCTACTCCTGACACTATAGTAGTTGCTAGCTTCCTGGAACCACCTCCAGTCCGACTCACATTAATACTTACTCCCAATCTGCAAACCCCAGCTTGACTTATCTTTCCTGATCCTAGAATTGTTATTGTGAAGGATGATTATTTGTTAGCTCAGAATTTTACAGGTTGATAACAAGGAATGAATACAAAAATGTATTCAGTGATTCTGAATACACATGGCAAAATGCAAGTGCATATAATTCGGCTTATTCAAATCTATTACTTTTCCTCCCCCAGTATAAACCTTATTTTTAAGTCATGAAACTCACAGGAGTTGGAGCAAAGGCACCAACTTTCTTTTGTTTTAAAGTAAAAAATCTTGTAATTATCAGAATTGCTGAGGAGTGAAATCTGGATAATAGTGGATAACCACAGGAGATGGTTTGTTAGATAGGTTGTTAGGTTGTTAGCTTTTCCTGCACACAAAGTAGACTACATTTCCCAGCCTCACTGAAAGTTAGGTGACCATGAGACTGAATTCTAGCCAAGTGAATGTGAACAGAAATGATATATAGTCAACTCTTGACAAAACTCCCCATGCTCTTTTCCTTTTCTGTTTGGCTGAGAAGAAGACAATACCCCAACGTGACCTCAGGAGCCACATGCTGATGATGACAAGCCTCCCTACCTGAGTTCCTAAATGACCACAAGAGGAATAACCAATCTACTGACCTGTTTACCCTCCAGTAGTGTTACATGAGCAAGAAATAAATTACTACATTCAAGCCATTTTTCAAAAGTCCAGAATGTTTCGGAGTCTCTTTGTTTTCACACTTAACATTAAGTTAATTTATATCCCATATTATAGACAATGAAAATGGAATTTTAATTATTTTTTCTGGCACCATTAAAATTTGTGTTTTTTTTTAACTTTTTTTTTATTGGAGTTCAATTTGCCAACATATAGCATATCACCCAGTGCTCATCCCGTCAAGTGCCCCCCTCAGTGCATGTCACCCAGTCACCCCAACCCCCCGCCCACCTCCCTTTTTACCACCCCTTATTCATTTCCCAGAGTTAGGTGTCTCATGTTCTGTCACCCTCACTGATATTTCCAACTCATTTTCTCTCCTTTAACCTTCATTCCATTTCATTATTTTTTATATTCCCTAAATGAATGAGACCATATAACGTTTGTCCTTCTCCGATTGACTTCAGCATAATACCCTCGAGTTCCATCCACGTTGAAGCAAATGGTGGGTATTTGTCATTTCTAATGGCTGAGTAATATTGCACTGTATACATATACCACAGCTTCTTTATCCATTCATCTTTCGATGGACACCGAGGCTCCTTCCACAGTTTGGCTATTGTGGACATCGCTGCTAGAAACATCGGGGCGCAGGTGTCCCAGCGTTTCACTGCATCTGTATCTTTGGGGTAAATCCCCAAGTGCAATTGCTGGGTCGTAGGGCAGGTCTATTTTTAACTCTTTGAGGAACCTCCACACAGTTTTCCAGAGTGGCTGCACCAGTTCACATTCCCACCAACAGTGTAAGAGGGTTCCCTTTTCTCCGCATCCTCTCCAACATTTGTGGTTTCCTGCCTTGTTAATTTTCCCCATTCTCACTGGTGTGAGGTGGGATCTTATTGTGGTTTTGATTTGTATTTCCTTGATGGCCAGTGATGCAGAGCATTTTCTCATGTGCTTGTTGGCCATGTCGATGTTTTCCTCAGTGAAATTTCTGTTCATGTCTTCTGCCCATTTCATGATTGGGTGGTTTGTTTCTTTGCTGTTGAGTTTAAGAAGTTCTTTATAAATCTTGGATACTAGCCCTTTATCTGATATGTCATTTGCAAATATCTTCTCCCATTCTGTAGGTTGTCTTTTAGTTTTATGGACTGTTTCTTTTGCTGTCCAGAGCTTTTTATCTTAAGACCCGATAATTGATTTTTATTTTTGTTTCCCTTGCCTTTATAGATGTATCTTGCAAGAAGTTGCTGTGGCCAAGTTCAAAAAGGGTGTTGCCTGTGTTCTCCTCTAGGATTTTGATGGATTCTGGTCTCACATTTAGATCTTTCATCCATTTTGAGTTTATCTTTGTGTATGGTGTAAGAGAGTGGTCTAGTTTCATTCTTCTGCATGTGACTGTCTAATGTTCCCAACACCATTTATTGAAGAGACTGTCTTTTTTCCAGTGGATAGTCTTTCCTGCTGTGTCGAATATTAGTTGACCATAGAGTTGAGGGCCCATTTCTGGGTTCTCTATTCTGTTCCATTGATCTATGTGTCTGTTTTTGTGCCAGCACTACACCGTCTTGATGACTACAGTTTTGTAGTACAACCTGAAATCTGGCATTGTGATGCCCCCAGCTATGGTTTTCTTTTTTAATATTCCCCTGGCTATTCGGGGTCTTTTCTGATTTCACACAAATCTTAAGATGATTTGTTCCAACTCTCTGAAAAAAGTCCATGGCATTTTGATAGGGATTGCATTAAATGTGTAAATTGCCCCGGGTAGCATTGACATTTTCACAATATTAATTCTTCCAAACATGAGCATGGAATATTTTTCCATCTCTTTGTGTCTTCCTCAATTTCTTTCAGAAGTGTTCTATAGTTTTGAGGGTATAGGTCCTTTACCTCTTTGGTTAGGTTTATTCCTAGGTATCTTATGCTTTTGGGTGCAATTATAAATGGGATTGACTCCTTAATTTCTCTTTCTTCGGTCTCATTGTCAGTGTATAGAAATGCCACTAATTTCTGGGCACTGATTTTGTATCCTGCCACGCTGCCGAATTGCCATATGAGTTCTAGCAATCTTGGGGTGGAGGCTTTTGGGTTTTCGATGTACAGTATCATGTCATCTGTGAAGAGAGAGAATTTGACTTCTTCTTTGCCAATTTGAATGCCTTTGATTTCTTTTTGTTGTCTGATTGCTGAGGTTAGGACATCTAGTACTTTGTTGAATAGCAGTGGTGAGAGTGGACCTCCCTGTTGTGTGTCTGATCTTAGGGGAAAGGCTCCCAAGGTTTCCCCATTGAGAATGATATTTGCTGTGGGCTTTTCATAGACGGCTTTTAAGATGCTGAGGAATGTTCCCTCTATCCCTACACTCTGAAGAGTTTTGATCAGGAATAGATGCTGTATTTTGTCAAATGCTTTCTCTGCATCTATTGAGAGGATCCTATGGTTCTTGTTTTTTCGCTTGTTGATATGATCTATCACACTGATTGCTTTATGAGTGTTGAACCAGCTTTGCATCCCGGGGATAAATCCTACTTGGTCATGGTGAATCATCTTCTTAATGTACTTACTGTTGGATCCTATTGGCTAGTATCTTAGTGAGAATTTTTGCATCTGTGTTCATCAGGGATATTGGTCTATAATTCTCCTTTTTGGTGGGGTCTTTGTCTGGTTTTGGAATTAAGGTGATGCTGCTCTCAAAGAATGAGTTTGGAAGTATTCCATCCCTTTCTATCTTTCAGAACAGCTTAAGTAGAATAGGTATTGTTTCTTCTTTAAATGTTCGATAGAATTCTCCTGGGAAGCCATCTGTCCCTGGACTTTTGTGTCTTGGGAGGTTTTTGATGACTGCTTCAATTTTCTCCCTGGTTATCGGACTGTTCAGGTTTTCTATTTCTTCCTGTTCCAGTTTTGGTAGTTTGTGGTTTTCCAGAAATGCATCCATTTCTTCTAGATTGCCTAATTTATTGACGCATAGCTGCTCATAATATGTTTTAAAATCGCTTGTATTTCCTTGGTATTGGTGGTGATCTCTTCTTTTTCATTCGTGATTTTATTAATTTGAGTCTTTTCTCTTTTGTTTTTACTAAGGCTGGCTAATGGCTTATCTATCTGATTAACTCTTTCAAAGTACCAACTCCTGGTTTTGTTGATCTGTCCCACAATTCTTCTGGTCTCTATATCATCAAGTTCTGCTCAAATCTTTAGTATCTCTCTTCTTCTGCTGGGTGTACGTTTTAGTTGCTGTTCTTTCTCCAGTTCCTTTAGGTGTAAGGTTAGCTTTTGTACTTGAGTTTTTTCCCAGTAGTTTTGAAGGATGCTTGTATTGCGATATATTTCCCTCTCAAGACTGCTTTTGCTGTATCCCAAAGATTTTGAACGGTTGTATCTTCATTCTCATTAGTTTCCATGAATCTGTTTAATTCTTCTCTAATTTCCTGGTTGACCCTTTCATCTTTTAGAAGGATGGTCTTTAACCTCCACATGTTTGAATTTCTTCAAAATTTCTTCTTGTGATTGATTTCTAGCTTCAAAGCTTTATGGTCTGAAAATTGTTTTCTTTCCTCATGGTCTTTTAATTGTTTTTCTCTTTTTTCATCAGCTTCCTTCCTTGCCATCCACTTGTCTTCTATGTCACTCACTCATTCTTCTACCTCCTTAACCCTCATCGTTAGGACTTCCAGTTTGGATTGCATCTCATTTCATTGATTTTTAATTTTGGCCTGATTAGATCTAAATTCTGCAGTCATGAAGTTCTTGAATCCCAAAGCCATCAGTAGCTTTATAATTGTGCTTCTGAATTGGTTTCTGACATTGAATTGTAATCCAAATTCTGTAACTCTGTGGCAAGAGAGCACTGCCTCTGATTCATTCTTTTGTGGTGAGTTCTTCTTTCTAGTCATTTTGCTCAGTGCAGAGTGGCTAAAAATGAGTTGTACTTGTTAGAAGTGCAAACTCTTCTCTCTGTAGCGTTCCAGCTGTTCTCTCTAAATCTCAGGCCAAATTCGTACGTTTTCAGGATGATTTGAAAGTTATCTAGGTAAGTTGGTGGGGACAGGTGACTTGGGGACCCTACTCTTCTACCATCTTACCCTGCCCTCAATATTTGTTAGAGAGAAAATTTGCATAACTCCAGAGACCTTTTGTCAGGGAGAGAGATCCTGAAACTTCACCCTAAAAGTCAAAATTCTTGAAACCTAACTGAACCCCTCTGCTGAAATAGTATTTACCAAGGACGAGTGGCAGAAAAGAGAACATGGCCCCAGAAAGAATGGAAGCTCTGCCAGTTTTACCCTGGCGAAGTAGTTATGCAAGTGAGATATCATTTGAAGAACCTGGGTCAATGAAAACACATAGCATTCTTTACTAAGTTTGTAATGAGAAGTGATCATTCTCCTTCTTTTTTTTACATATCCAACAAATATTTACTGAACATCTGCTATATAACCTCTTCTCTATTCCTCAAGGAACTCCAAATCTCTTGTGTGAACACAAAGTAATACTGTCAGCCTTAGGCTCTGATACTGCTTCTACCTCCTTTTATAACCTGAAATCTGTCTTTTGCAAGATGCATCCTTTTCCTCTCAACTCTAACAAAAGGTATTTTTTTTCTTTAGCCTTGGGAAGAAGAAGGTCAGCATGTTCCTTGTTCCTCACTGCCACTTCTACATCTTCAGTCTATTGTCAAAATTCAAGTATTGGATCCTTTTTTTGGTTCATACTACTTATTTATATATGAACAGGATGAGTTAAGACACTTCATAGAAATAAACAGAAAACTAACTATAATCAATGCAAACAAAAAAGTGGAATTAATTGAGAACACATACACTCTCAATGGAAATGAAGAAAGAGATCAATAACTACTTTTAGAGTAACAGAAACCAAAATAGCTATGGGGATCTCTAGTGTAGGCATTTGGGAACCTACTCTCTACAGCAGTACTATTAATGTGATTCAACCCTATCAAACATCAGATTTCAAATTTCAAATTTCCATAAGAGAGAATCTGAGTTTCCCAGCTTTAGTCAGTTGTCAACTCCTCATGTAGCTACAAAGTCAAGGCTATATGGTACCAACATGGCCAATAGGAATCCCACCATAGATTTTGGGGGAAAGTCCCTCAGAAAGAAAATGGCTATTTGCTGTGCACTATACCAAAAAGGTACCCACAACATACCAACCCCAAGCCTTGTAGCATACCTGAATACTCCCTACTTCCTATATATCCAAGAATGCCACAATTCAACTATCTAGACACAAAGGCGATATAACCACATCCCTCTGACTTTAAACAACTACATCCAGGATTGATATCTATTTCAAGTCTAGAATCTCCAGAAGAGCCCAGAATTCCTTTAGTTCAGCTGTAACCATGAAAACTGCCTCAGATCAACCAATCTACCTCATAGAGAAAGAATAATGCCAATGGGATTCATGGTCATTATTCATTAAAACTTTCACTTTAATGACTATAATTCCTATTTCAAAAGGAAAAGAGAAGAATTATTGTCCTCTATCAGCAATAAAAAGTACAAATAAAACCAAGGCCTTATTTCTGCCTTAGCTAATATTTGGGAATTTTTTCCTCCAGTATCCATTCCATGTACCTTGCATTCAGGTACACAGAATGGAGCTCACATTTCAAAAAATACTTATTGATGCATATTTGCCTAGTAGAGTAGTCCAAACTTCCATCTTTTAGAAGCCTGATCCCTTAAGGGCTGCAAGAAAATTTCTATTAACCTTATTACTCTGCATGGTAGTAACAAGAGGCATCTCAGGGAATCCCATGGTTCTACCAAATTCCTCTTGGTATCTACCTGCAACAAAAAACTCTATATCCCTTTAATAGATGAAGTCAATCATCCCAGCTACTATATGATCTCCTTTTTTACCTACTCCCCTACTGGCATGAGGACGCCAAACAGCCAGATGCTATAATTAAGCACCTACTTCAGTAGAACTATTATCCTAAGCACTGAAAACAGTTGACAGGAATATGGACACTTTGCAAAACTAGAATTCAGATAATATGAGAAAGCAGAGGTACTTTCCCAGTCAAAGTTTGAATATATCACCTATTGCTCACTATAAGAATTAGGATTCCCAAACAACATGTATTGGTGAGTAATGTGGAGAAAAAGGACCCTCATGTACTGTTGATGAGACTATAAACTGCTGAAGCCACTGTGGAAGACATGGAGGTTCCTCAAAAAATTAAAAATAGAACTACCCTATGATCTAGTAACCACACTACTGGGTATTTACACAAAGAATATGAAGACACTAATCCAAAAGGGATATGTGCACCCTATGTTTATTACAGCATATTTACAATAGTCAAATTATGGAAGTGGCCCAAGTGTCCATTGTTATCAATAGTTGAATGGATAAAGAAGATGTACCATATGTGTGGGATATCATTCAACCATAAAAAATAATGAAATCTTGCCATTTGCAACAACATGGATGGACCTAAAGAGTATAATGCTAAGTGACATAGCTCAAAGACAAATACCATATGATTTCACTCAAATGTGGAATTTAAGAAATAAAGGGAAAAATAAGAGACAAACTAAAAATCAGACACCTAACTATAGAGAACAAACTGATGGTTAAGATGGAAAGTAGATGGACTGATAGTGAAATAAGTGGAGGTGATTAAGAGTATATTTCTCTTGATGAGAAGCTAAGTAATAAATGAAGTTATTGAATCACCATATTGTACACCTGAAATATATTACTATATATTAGCTTTACTGGAATTAAAATTATAAAAAAAAAGGAATTAAGATTCCAAGGGGCAAAAGCACATGTCCTCTAGCAATTAAAATTTCTATATTTACAAAACTAAGAATCATAAGCATAGGAAGCAAAAACAATTTTAGTAGGTTATTAGGTATAATCCCGAGACATTTATGCTTCTAACCTTCATTCTCTGACTAGAGAAGGACAATATTCTATATAAATCTCTGAGTCAGGACCCCACATTTACAAGGTTGCCAGCTGGCACCATAGCTGAGTTTTTAGTAAGCTATTCCAACATTGTATCAGATCAGCTGCTTCAGGATAAGGGAATACATGATTATGATAAGACAGTGAATCCCACTGGCATTATTCTTTCTCTATGAAGTGGTTTGACTGATCTGAGGCAATAATACGTTATTTATATCATGTCTGTATAGAAATTGGTCAGTTAATATACCTTTCACAATGTATTCGGGCCAATAGAATCAGATACCATGTCATGCACTGTTCTCAACATATGATATCTCCTATCTTGAACTCAGAATTGGCCAAAGCTGCTAGAAAATTAATTATCCAGCAGTAGAAGCAACCTGGTAAGTCTCAGTGAGAAAATGTCCATGCTACTGAGGCCAGGCATAGCCTACATCCTTGTCATCATATGAACTTTATTTCCAAACTCACTGAACAAAATGACTGATATCTTCAGAGAAGAATACAACATTCATCACATTATTAAAAGTCTTCAACTAAGTCTCATTAAATACAAATATTTTTGTTCCTGGGCCTATTGTGAGAGTTTCAGTCACAGTTTCCCCTAAACCCTCTAGTTACTATCTTCCAGTCTTACTACCAGAAAAGTAGTATAAAAATCTGACCTTAGGCTAGATCTCCTTCCATCCTAAACAGACAGTAAGATGTACTGCCTGAAGTTACATGTCCTGAGAGTTTTCTTCTTCTTCAGCATTCTTCCCTTCTCTGCTGAGAGGGGCTATGATACTGCAGCACTTCATGTCTGGCTCATACCTGAATAGCTTCCAGAATCATCCGTAATTTTTTATCCTTAACCAAGTTTTCATAGGGAATTCACCATTAAAATGCTCACATGGGGATGCTGGGGTGGCTCAGTAGTTGGGTGTCTGCCTTCAGCTCCGGGTGTGATCCCAGGGTCCTGGGATCGAGTCCTGTTGGGGCTCCCTGCAGGGAGCCTGCTTCTTCCTCTGCCTGTTTCTGCCTCTTTCTCTCTGTGTCTCTCATGAATAAATAAGTAAAATCTTTTTTTAAAAAAAATGCTCATGGGATCCCTGGGTGGCGCAGCGGTTTGGCGCCTGCCTTTGGCCCAGGGCGCAATCCTGGAGACCCGGGATCGAATTCCACGTCGGGCTCCCAGTGCATGGAGCCTGCTTCTCCCTCTGCCTGTGTCTCTGCCTCTCTCTCTCTGTGTGACTATCATAAATAAATAAAAAAAAAATTAAAAAAAAATGCTCACATGAGCAAAGGAAATGTTTGTGATGTAGCAAGTACTAATGGGTCAGAGTTATCACAGAGACCGCTGAAACCATTCTTTTTAAACTCCTATGACTCAGCCAAGTCCCTGCTCCGCTGTGTCGGGTATACTTGGATCCAAGCTTGAGCTTGTAAATAAACCCTCGTGTGTTTGCATTGGTGTCAGCTCCTTGGTGGTTTCTCGGATACGTAATCTTGGGCACAACATTAGGGGACTCGTCCGGGATCCGAGAAACCCCCAGGACCCCATCTGGAGGGTTTCACGCATGGTTAAGGCCGTGATCTTCAGGAACAAACCAGACGGCCACCCTGACCAGATGTGGCCTAAGCTGAGGGCCCTCTACGAGATTGGGCCACCCCCGGACCCCCATTGATATTGGTCGGGTGACTGGGTGTACATGCGGAGATACCAACACCAGACACTTCAGCCTCGCTGGAAGGGACCCTACATCGTGATCCTGACCACTCCCACCGCTCTCAAGGTCGACGGGATTACTCCCTGGGTCCACTACAACCCACGTCTGGCCAGCTGATCCACATGCTGTTCTCAAGGACTTTGTTCCAGAATGGAAAAGCCAACCAGACAAGGACAATCCCCTAAAGCTAAGACTGCGCGGTTCTCATTTATTTCCTACCTCCAAGACTCCCTAGTCTGAGGTTGTCCTTCAAAATAGAAGGGGATGAGACTGAGTCTTCCTACAACAAAGGGGGGCATTATGTGATGCCTTAAACTAGGATGTTGCTTCTTCACTGGGATGTAAACGGGAGCAAGAACAGCAACAAGGTTGGTTCGAATCCTGATTTAATCATTCCCCCTGGCTCACTCTGAGAGCAACCTGGACCCATGATTGGGTCCTTCCTTAGGTTCCTCTGAGAGGGGGAAATGTGGAGTCCGAGAAAATTAAGGCCATTCCACTTTAAGTTCAGTGTTAGCACAAGTACAGTCATCCCAGGCCCCTGTGAATAAGAGCTGAAATTTACATTACCTCAGTTACAGGGAAAAACAGCTTACAGCTTAACGCCCTAGAAAGCCCCATATCAGAATGAGAACAGAGCTCAATGCCCTTGAAAGTCCCGTATCAGAATGTAAACAGAACTTGAGAAATTCTTTCACCCCTTCTGGAGGTCCCCTAGACCAGCCCTTAAAACTAAGCTGAAACCCACCTCGTGGTCCAAGTCCCTGCTCCACTGTGTCAGGTATACTTGGACCCAAACTTGAGCTTGTAAATAAACCCTTGTGTGTTTGCAAAACAAAACAAAACAAAACAAAAACAAAACAAAACAAAACAAAAACTCCTGACTTCTTCCAAGACAAAATTTCTTTTATTAGTTTGTCACTTTCCCTTTCTTCTTCCCTCCTGTCAGTTATGTGACCCTTGAACCCATTCCTTTGATTCTGTTCTTTCTCCTTCATGCCAACTGATGAGGATTTCTACTTTAGTGTGTATCAGCACTTGATATTCACCAAGTCCAAAGTAAGTCAGCATATTGTCTACCTTTCTCTTCTACTTCCCTCTATCACCACCATTCTTCCAAATTATTTAGGAGATATTTTTAATTCAATTCAACAAATACTGAAAATCTCTTCCTGCTGTGCAATCCACTCAATTAATTAAGAATGTTCCTAATTTTGATTAGCAAGTAAGAATTGCTTGTATAGTGGATATAATGGGAAGGTTTTTTAAGGATTTATTTATTTATTCATGAGAGACACAGAGAGAGAGAGAGAAGCAGAGACATAGGCAGAGGGAGAAGCAGGCTCTTCACAGGGAGCCCGACGTGGGACTTGATCCCAGATCCCAGGATCTGGGTTAGCTTTTGTACTTGAGTTTTTTTCCAGTAGTTTTGAGGGATGCTTGTATTGCGATGTATTTCCCTCTCAAGACTGCCTTTGCTGTATCCCAAAGATTTTGAATGGTTGTATCTTTATTCTCATTAGTTTCCATAAATCTGTTTAATTCTTCTCTAATTTCCTGGTTGACCCTTTCATCTTTTAGAAGGATGGTCTTTAACCTCCATGTGTTTGAATTTCTTCGAAATTTCTTCTTGTGATTGAGTTCTAGTTTCAAAGCATTATGGTCTGAAAATATGCAGGGGATAGTCCCAATCTTTTGGTACTGGTTAATACCTGACTTGTGACTCAGTATGTGGTCTATTCTGAGAGACCTCCATGTGCACTTGAGAAGAATGTGTATTCAGTTGCATTTGGATATAAAGTTCTGTAAATATCTGTGGACTCCATCTGATCCAGTGTATCATTTAAAGCTCTTGCTTCTTTGGAGATGTTGTGCTTAGAATATCTGTCATTTGCAGACAGTGCTGTGTTGATGTCTCCCAGTATTAGTGTATTATTATCTAAGTATGTCTTAACTTTGTTTATCAATTGATTGATATACTTGGCAGCTCCCACATTAGGGGTATAAATATTCATGAGGTCCTCTTGTTGGATAGATCCTTTAAGTATGATATAGTGTCCCTCTTCATCTCTTAGTATACAGTCTTTGGGATAAACTTTAATTTATCTGATATGAGGATGGCTACCCCTGCTTTCTTTTGAGGACCATTTGAATGGTAAATGGTTCTCCAACCTTTATTTTCAGGCTGTAGGTGTCCTTCTGTCTAAAATGAGTCTCTCCTAGACAGCAAATAGATGGGTCTTCCTTTTTTCTCCAGTCTGAAACCCTGCAACTTTTGATGGGATCATTAAGCCCATTCATGTTCAGAGTTACTATTGAAAGATATGAATTTAGTGTCATCATGATACCTATTCAGTCCCTGAGTCCCTGTTTTTCTGGATTGTTTCTTTGGATTTCCTCTTTCTTTTACAGAGTCTCTCGTAATATTTCTTGCAGAGCTGGTTTGGTGGTCACATATTCTTTTAATTTCTGCCTATCTTGGAAGCTCTTTATCTTTCTTCTATTCTGAATAAGAAGCTTGCTGGATAGAGTATTCCTGGCTGCATGTTCTTCTCATGTAGGACCCTGAATATATCCTGCTAGCCCTTTCTGGCCTGCCAGGTCTCTGTGGAGAGGTCTGCTGTTCTCCCCATATAAGTTAGGGGTCTCTTGTCTCTTGCTTTTAGGATCTTCTCTTTTCTTTGGAATTTGCAAGTTTCACGATTAAATGTTGGAGTGTTGAAGTTTTTATTGATTTTAGTGGGGAGGATCTCTATCTCCTGGATCTGAATGCCTATTTCCTTCCCCAAGTTAGGGAAGTTCTCAGTTATGATTTGTTCAAATACACTTTATAGTCCTCTGTCCCTTTGGTGCCCTCTGGAACCCCAATTAAACATAGATGTTTCCTTCTGAGGCTGTCATTTATTTCCCTTAACCTTTCCTCATGATCTTTTAAATTGTTTTTCTCTTTTTTTCCTCAGCTTCCTTCCTTGCCATCAACTTGGCTTCCATGTCACTCACTCATTCTTCTACCTCATTATCCCTCATAGTAGCACCTCCAGTTTAGATTGCATCTCATTTAATTGATTTTTAATTTCGGCCTGATTAGGTCTAAATTCTGCAGTCATGAAGTCTCTTGAATTCTTTATGCTTTTTTCCAGAGCCACCAGTAGCTTTATAATTGTGTTTCTGAATTGGCTTTATGACATCAAATTGTAATCCAAATTCTGTAACTCTGTGGGAGAGAGTACTATTTCTGATTCATTCTTTTGTGGTGATTTCTTCTTTCTAGTCATTTTCCTCAGTGCAGAGTGGCTAAAAAAAAATTTTACTGGAAAAAGGAAGGGAAAAAAAAGAGAAAAAGGAAAAAAAAAAACAAAGAACAGAAAACAAAACAAATAAAAAAAGTGAGGAGGCATATCCTCTGCTTCTATATACTGTAAATCCCTCGACTTTCCCTGGAACTTTCTAGTGCTAATGGGTCAAGAAATTGCTCTTCCCCTCCTTCCTGCTGGTCTTCTCGGGGAGGGGCCTGCTGTGCTAATTCTCACGTGTGTGCACCTGGGTGAGCTGCCCTGCCCCCTGCCAGTTGCAGGGCTCAGTGGGAGCTGTTTATCCTGAGTCCCCTCTTCCTTGGCGGCTGCGACCCTACCAGGCACAGGGTGACACAAGGAGGAACAATATGACTGGCAGCGGCCAGCCTTCCAGCCCTAGAGTCAGCTCCCGCGGTAACTACCACAGTCTCCCCGGCTGCACTGGCCTGGATGCTCTGGGGGCAGCGTGACCTGCACAGCTTGGGGTGCCTGGAGACAGGAGCGTCCTCGCTGTCCTGTGCCCTCCCCGCCTCCACCTGTCCGGAGGGGAGTGCAGGATCTTGGGCTGAGTCCCCCGGCGCCCTGGCATCCAGGGTCTGCGCTGCTGGAATCGTGCTCCCGGGGCGCGCAGCCCCCTCCGCTGAGAGCCTCCACCTGAGCTGCTGCCGAGGCCCCACCCGAGGCGCTCCAGCCCTTTAGGGAGCTCCGCCCGCCCTGTGCGGTGCGCGCTTCCCTGGGGCGCTCTTGTCTTTTCCCCCGAATTTTGTATCTTTCTCTCTTTTTGTGCGTATATCTATCCATATTCTAGTTTTATTTGTTTTTCAGTTGTGTTAAATCAGATGCTTCTTCTATACTTGAGTTATTTTCACTTATATTTTTTCTAGAATTCGATTTGTTTTTCTTTTTATGGTTTATCTCCTGACATTACTTTTACTTTGTTTTGTTTTTGTTTTTGTTTTTTTTTTGAAAGATTTTATTTATTTATTCATGAGGGACGCACAGAGAGAGGCAGAGACAGAGGCAGAGGGAGAAGTAGGCTCCTCGCAGGGAGCCCAATGTGGGACTCAATCCCAGGGGCCCTGGGGATCAATCCCTCTATTTTTGTTTCAACCAGTAATGTCCCTGGCATTACTAACTTTTAAATAAATTCCTTGAATATCTTGATCACACTTATTTTGAAGTCCATGACTGATAATGCCATTTTATGAATTCCTTGTGTTTATATTACACTTTTTTTTCCTTAGATTTTTGTATATGTTTTCTTTAGTGACTGGTTATTTTTGATTTTTTACTAGACGCTTTTAAATGTAGCAATATTATAAAGCTATGGAAGATGTTATCTTTCTCCAGAGAAGATTTACTTTTGCTTTTGAGAGCAATTAGCCTGGGAATGCTAGCATTCTCAGATCATCTTAACTCCATTCAAGACTGAAATTATTGGAAGTTGGTCTTTGTTTCTTGAGGCTGGCTTATTTCAGATTCACTCTATTTCTAAGATGTCCTGATGGAAAGTTTGTTCTGCCCAAGGCCTTCCTACTTGTTGGGCTATAAACTTCAATTTTGTACCTTCTTAAATCCCAAAATCTCTTGAATATTCTCTTCAGTTTCCTACATTCTCAACTGTTACTGAATATTCTAAGTACTAGCCTTAGCTCTCTGGGATTTACTCTTCCTTCATACTTTGGTCCCTTCAAATTCATTTCTGCCTTGGTATTTTGAATGCCTTCAAATCATTATTTTAATATTTTTCTGGACATTTTGGTTATTTTCAGTATGATATTTGGTCCTATATAATCTAGTTCACTATTGCCAGCAGCAGAAACAAAGATTTGGTGTCATTCTCTGGTTTTAGTTTCAGTCCCTCTTGCATACCAAAGAGATTATATGGGGAGGAAACAATAAAACAATGACAAATCTACCATGGTTCTAGTTATCTTTACCTCACAGTAATGGAGTACATTTACACACAAGAAAGACTGTTTATGTGAATCTTCCATGACAAAGATTCATGGTACATGGTGAGTTACTATACTCAGTGCTCATCATAAGGGTACTCTTAATTCCCTTCATGTATTTCACACTTTTTCCCTTACAGCTCCCCTCTGTAGCTATCAGTTTGTTTCTATAGTTGAGAGTCTATTTTTGGGTTTGTCTCTCTTTTTTGTTTGTTTTGTTTCTTAAGTTCCACATATGAGTGAAATCATATTTTATATCTCTTTCTCTGACTGACTTATTTTGCTCACCATTATACTTTCTAGATCCATCTGTGTTGCAGATGGCAAAATTTCACTCTTTTTCACTCCTGAAAAATATTTCATTGTGTATATATGTACTATATTTTCTTTATCCATTCACCTATCAGTGGACATTTGGGTTGCTTCCATAATTTGGCTTTTTGTAAATAATGCTGCAATAAATATAGGGGTGCATATATCTTTCCAAATTAGTGTTTTCATATATTTTGGGTAAATACCCAGTAGTGAAATTACTAGATATATGGTAATACTATTTTTAATTTTTTTGAGGAATTCTCCATACTGTTTTCCACAGTGGCTGTACCAGTTTGGATTCCTACCAATTATGCATGAGGGTTCATTTTTCTCCACATTCTCACCAACACTTGTTTCTTACATTTTTTATTTTAGCCATTCTGATAGATGTGAGATGATATCTCATTGTGGTTTTGATTTACATTTTCCTGATGATGAATGATGTTAAGCATCTTTTCATGTGTCTGTTGGCCATCTGGATGTCTTCTTTGAAGAAATGTCTGTTCATGTTTTATGCCCATTTTTAATTGGTTACTTCTTCTTCTTATTATTATTATTAGTGTTCAGTTATATACTAATCCTTTATTGGATATGTCATTTGCAAATATCTTCTATTCAGTGGGTTGTCTTTTAGTTTTATTGATTCTTTTCCTTTGCTGTGCAGGAGCTTTTTATTTATTTTGATGTAATCCTATTGGTTTAATTTTGCTTTTGTTTCCTTTGCTTCAGGAAACATATCTAGAAAAATGTTGCTATGGCCAATATCGGAGACATTACTGCCTGTGCTCTCTTCCAGGATTTTTATGGTTGCAAGTCTCACATTTAGGTCCTTAATCCATTTTTAAGTTTATTTTTGTGTATAGTGTAAGGAGTGGTCCAGTCTTTTGTTTGTTTTGTTTGTTTTTGCATGCAGCCGTCCAATTTTCCCAACACTGTTGAAGAGACTTTTTTCACCATTGGGTATTCTTTCCTACTTTATTGAAGATTAATTGACCATATAATTGTGGTTTTATTTCTGAGTTCTGTATTCTATTCCATTGATTTATGTGTCTGTTTTTGTGCCAGTACCATACTGTTTTGATTGCTATAGATTTGTAGTATATCTTGAAATCTGGGTTGTGACACATTCGGTTTGGTTCTTCTTTGTCAAGATTGCTTTAGTGATTTGGCATCTTTTATGGTTCCATATAAATTTTTGGATTATTGCAATTCTTTGAAAAATGCTGTTGGGATTTTGATAGAGGTTGCATTAAATCTGTAGATTGCTTTGGGTAGTATGGACATTTTATTTTTTTGGACATTTTAATAATGTTTGCTCATCCAATCCATGAGCTTGGAATATTTTTCCTTTTTTTGTGTGTGTGTGTGTGTTGTCTTTAATTTCTTTCATCAGTGTTTCATAGTTTTCAGAGTACAGGTCTTTCATTACCTTTCACCTAGTCAACATTTAAATGGTAGCTTCTCTTCACACCAAGCTGTAGGGGAATAATAATAATAAGATGTATTCTTGAGGAAAAAATTAACTCTCTAAGAGTTTTAAAATGCTGATTTCTAAAAATAAAATAAAATAAAATGCTTATTTATTTGAATATTTGTACGTTTTTATTTTTTTTTTTTTAAAGATTTTTTATTTATTTATTCATGATAGTCAGAGAGAGAGAGGCGGGGGGCGGGCAGAGACACAGGCAGAGGGAGAAGCAGGCTCCATGCACCGGAAGCCCGACGTGGGATCCGATCCCGGGTCTCCAGGATCGCGCCCTGGGCCAAAGGCAGGCGCCAAACCGCTGCGCCACCCAGGGATCCCTATTTGTACGTTTTTAAAACCCTGTCTAATTTTTCACTTTTATTTTGAGCCTAAAGTTAGACAATTCTAAAATTTTATAGTTTTTTTTTTTAATACGAAAGGACAGTATAGCTGTTTTGTATAACCACTTTATAAGGAAGTAAATATTTCAATATAAATTTAAATGTTGGGATCCCTGGGTGGCGCAGCGGTTTGGCGCCTGCCTTTGGCCTAGGGCACGATCCTGGAGACCCAGGATCGATTCCCACGTCAGGCTCCCGGTGCACGGAGCCTGCTTCTCTCTGCCTGTGTCTCTGCCTCTCTTTCTCTCTGTGTGACTATCATAAATAAATAAAAAAATTAAAAAAAAAAATTAAAAAAAAAATTTAAATGTTTTTAACACATACTTAGTTTCTAATAAGATTGCTTAGATAGAAAGGGATAAAAATGTTTTCATAATTTAAACATTTTTATATGAAAGAGTCCTATAATTTAGTGATGATTTATAAACTAGCTTATCTTTTAATTAAGTGGATAATAATCAGTTCTTTTAAGATTTTATGATAAAAGTTGACAGCTAATTAGAAATTAACAGGAATCAGCTACTTTCACTCCTTAGAACATTTCATTTGAAATCTGTATTGTTTATCTTCCATCCCTAAACTGAAAACATTTTAAAGTTACAGTTAGGCTGAGGATGATAATGTTGACTAAAAAAGATTTCTTCAATGTCAACTCCCTAACTTGAGTAGTTAGAATGGTCTGAGAAACAGTGAGAAATATTTTAAACTTGAAGCACAAATTCATATGTACATTTAAGGTACAAATATACATAGTTCTTTTTTCTTAAATTTTATAAATCAGTTTTATTACTTATTTGGGCCAATTGTTTATAACATACTAGATTTTAGCCTTTGGTAGCTATTTAATTTTGTTACTACAGTCTGTACATTCATCATCAGTTCTTCATTCTTTGAATATGCTATTTATTACTAAGTGAATATAACTGTGCAGAAACAACCACTGAAAGCAAAAAACAGTGTCTGTTTCTTCATATACCATTCATCCAATGCTTTTGAGTGTGTGTTATGTGTCAAACATTGTGTTAGATACTGGAGACCCAAAAATGAACTGAAAATAACATTTTTCTCAGGGAGCTATAAGCTTAGTGAGGATACAGACAAGGAGAAAGAAAATTATGTCTGGTGTGATAAGTGCAAATCTAGAATTAAGTAGATACCGTGGAATCACATTCTTTTCTAACAGTTGCCAAACAGTGTCTTGGGTATGTGGAGAAGTAGGAGCCTCCTCTGTCCTTTGTTTATAAGGAATTGGAGGGGAGGCGGGGAGAATTTGTGAATCAATCAGTTGTTACAGAACAGCATTCCAGTGAGTTGTGTAAATGAGTTGGAAGCAAATTGAAGTTCCTTAACTCATGAAGCCCTAAAAATTGTTTGGAACAAGTATGCTTTGCCTTTGCATTTTAGTATATGAAAGATAGTTCGTCATTCTGTTGACCCATATCCACCTCCAATTTGTGCTATTCATTGTGCTGTCATCAGATCTTAAAAGAAAAGTGCAGAACATAGATATTAGTAGAAGCTGTTCATTTCTCTACTTACATGAAATACAATAATTTGATGGAGGCTTTAAAAAGAACAATATTAGGGTACCTGGGTGACTCATGGTTGAGCATCTGCCTTTGGCTCAGGTTGTGATCCTGGGGTCCCAGAATCGAGTACCAATCAGGGATCCTGCTTCTCCCTCTGCCTATGTCTCTGCCTCTCTCTAGCTGTGTCTCTCATGAATAAATAAATAAAATCTTTAAAGAAAAAAACAATATTCTATTTATGTTTATATGTGTGTGTACATGTGAATATACCACACATGTAGAATTATGGGTGCATATGTCTGTGTATTTTTATGTGGATATACATTTGTGTGTGTATGTGTGTGTGTGTGTAGTACATATTTATATGAATGACATGACAAAGGAACTCTGGTTAAACATATTTGTGCCACAAGTGGGTAGTGTTAGCTGGGACTGCCAGAATTTACCTTATAGAATTTCTCATTACAAAGGAGTTTTGTCACATTTTCGTGTCCTTTCTCAAAGGTGTTTTGGATTCCCTAAGTACCTCTTAAAGAGGCAATGTGGTATATTGGCTAAGAACATGGTTCTAGAGCAAGATTGCCTAGGTTTGGGTCTTACTTCTGCCATTTATTACTTTTAACACATTACTTAACTCTCTGTGTCCTGGTTTCCATGACTGTAAAATGAAGATAATAATATTTATCTTGTAGGATTATTTGTGGGTGTTATATGTATATAAAGTTCTTAGAAGAGTACTGAGTACATAGTACTTTATAAGTATATATGCACTATCTATGCTTATACTATATCTGGAATGCCTGTTTTATATAGAGACTTGGTTGTAGAATGTGGATTCTTGGAAGGAAGGAAAGAAGGAAAGGAAGGAAAGGAAGGAAGGATGGAATGATTCAGGAAGGAAGGAAGGAAAGAAAGAAGGAAGGAAATAATCTGCATTTATAAAGTTCTGGTTCAGTATTTACATATTTTAGAGGTGGGATGAACTAAGGCTAGAATATAATTTCCCAGATTCTCAATCCTATGGTTTATTTGATTACACATGCACACAGATTATGAGATAAATATATTAGCATTATTTTTCACTTACTCTGAACTACAAATATCAAAACAACAGAGATAATATGAAGTATATCTTTTTAGTGGGTCCAAAAAAAAGTATAGGAAAAAAGTCATGCTAAATGAAAATGTAGAAAAAGAGATTCTTGGTTAAGGAAACAGAAGACAATATAACAGAAAGGGCTTTTTACAAACCCAAATTAATTTTTCTGAATGTTCCCTCATTTATATAATGAAATAAAAAAAAACCTCACTTGCTCGTGTTCCAAATTCACTAACTTATTTTATTTGATAATAGCTTCCTCTCCTTTTGTTTTTAATCAGCTAAACATCTGTTTTTGTTTTTGTTTTTTCTGATCACTTAAAACCCTCCAATCTCTCAGGATTTGTCCTTGTTTTCACCACCTATCTTATTATTTTTGTTGTTGTTGTTGTTGTTAACATCTGCTATATCCTGGAAACCCAACATGAACTTATTGATTTGCATGTAACTTACATCTTATTTTGACCTTGTTCCTGTAGGTCTCCTTAAATCTTTTCCCAAGTAATTCTTAAGCCATAGAAGGAAAGCAAGAGTCAAGAAAGAATATCTCCAAACTGGACATACCACAACCAATTCTGTAGGCTTCATTGACATTCGAATACATGTATTGTAAGTAGAGAAATGAACAGCTTGAAGAAGAACAAAAACTATGAGAGACTAATATGCTGGAATTTGAGATTCTGAAATGCAACAGTTCTAGGTACTAATATGTTTCATGAAAACAAAGTAGCTTATAATAATGTTGGAGAGAAGGTTAAAGAACTCATATTCTGTGTTGTTAAAGAGCTATTGACATGGGTATTGAGGTGAGGTCAGCAATGATTATAGCATTCTTTGGAGTTGAAAGTAAAACTGAATCAGGTATCAGAGTCTTCAAGGAATTGAGGGGACTGTGTGGAAGAGAAACATGATAGTAATAAGGAGGAGTAAAGAGCAATACAGCCTGGTGATGTGTACCTCAAAGTGGGGAGGGTTTTGAAGTGAGACTGGGAAGGTAATGGTTTGAATGTGATAACTAGGAAAATGTCATCCATGGTCTTATAGTATTTGGTGAGAAAATGAGGAACTTCTTTATGAGAAGGCCAGGGTCTAGTTGAAGGAAGAAGGTCTAGAGGAAGTCCTGGAATTAGATTGAAAGTAGATTTACAACAAAATGAAAGAGGCAATCTAGAGATGTGAGATCGAAACACAGCAGTGTGGGAACAACAGTGACAGAGGAGACTGAATTTTGATGGGTGGCCAAGCATAACCAAAATTAAAGATGTGATTGGATCAACCAATTTCAAAATTCCTGACCTAGGCAGGCTGAGGTCCTTGTGGGTTGTGGTGGACCCATGTGTTTAGCAGCCTTTGCTCAGTGCTCAAATGTTTCATGCTGCTAATTACTTTCCTCCCTCTGCTCTTCATAGAAATACACTAACCTTGGAAAACAGTTCACTTTCCTTTATTCCAGCATAGCCTTAGAATACAGTGTTTGGAAGTTTTTATGTTTATACCAGGTTATTTTTATTCACAACTGATGAGTTTCCAGGTATCACAGTGAGTAGAAGACTATTTCTGTAATAGAATAGGAAAAAAGTCTGAGAATTGGTGCTGGTTAAGGCTACTAGGTGAGTAATCTTGTTTTCACAGATAAGGTATTTAGTAGAATATTGCTGATGATGATCTTGATAAAAGGAAGGAGAGGGGAAGAAGAGAAAGAAAAAGGAGGATAATAAATTAGTGAATTGATTAACATCACTGTGTGGCAAACTCAAAATATGTCATCTTATGCTTTTACCAGATTTCATTGATTCTAGGTAGTACTTTGATTTAACATTGCAAAAATATTAATAAATGAAGACATTTTCATGTTACAACTAGAGCTGTTTGTGTTTTTTCTCTTTGTATTGGTCCATAGAAGGCCATCTTGGATTTAGTGAAACATTTTAAGTCCTTATGTTTTCATTCTCATCCATCCCCTTTTTAATTTCATTTTAATTTTTAAAGATTTATTTATTTACTGAGAGAGAGAGAGAGAGAGCATGCAAGCAAGCAGGTCCAGAGAGGAGAGGAAGAGAATCTGGAGCAGACTTCCTGCTGAGTGTGGAGCTGGATTCAGGTTTGATCTCACAAACCTGAGATCATGACTGAGCAGAAATCAGGAATCCGCTGTTCAATGGACTGAACCACCCAGGCACCCCTCCATCCTCGTTTTTAAAAGCTCTTTTATTTTCCATGTACTAATTTCCTTAATTTCTTGAGGTCTACACAATATTCAACTTGTCTCCTTCACCCTTTTTATTCAAACTTCATTTTTCTTCTGGCTTGTGGTCTACATAGAATATAGTTCTTCCTCTAAAATCTCAGGTTTTAGAAGTGTGTAGTAAAAGCTCTTTAGGCCCGTTCTTTTATGAACTATTGTGTGCCTTTGGGTGAGTCATTCAACTTCTTTGGGCCATGTGTGTTTTTTTTACCTAATGTAAAAAGATGTTGGGCTTAATGATATCAATGGTCTGATTTTGTTTTTAAATTTCTTAGTTACCTGACTCCTTAGAGGACCTTAGAGAGTAATCCCTACTCTTTAGCATTCTTTTTGAGTGATTAATACAGAACAGTGGCATCATGAAGCCTACCTTCTTCCCAGATTCATCCTTAGTATTCTCTGGCTTTTGTTGCTGCCATGCTACTGAGAGCTAAAGGTTTATATCTGGACATAGGCATCCAGCAATGTCATCTTCAATTACATGAATCTACTAGATAAAAAATAATATAGGTCATTCTCTTCAAGTGTAGTACAAAGATTTTAAACACATTGTGGTAATTTGGATATTTAGTTCCTTCCAGGGGTATTATTATCTTTTATTGTCTCTGACATAAATCAAGATATAATCTAACAACTGAAAAGTTAGAAGAGATTATTTGCTATGGATCAGCATATGTATATGTGTACCTAGCAAGCACACTATAAAATAAGATATAAAGAAATCATATTTCTTATTAGATCACCCAGAAAGTAGCAATTATATGTTGCCTGATCAAGTTGGAATGGTTGTTTGTGTAACACATATTGTAATCAGTAATTTTTAGCAATGATAAATCCTAGAAAATAAACTCAGTTGCAAGTGAAAATAGTTGAGTACCAAGTTCTCTTTTTTTGCCAAGTGATTGCTTTTGGGCCAACTATAATGTTTGTTGATTTTATTTCCCCAGGGAAAAGTAATGCTATTGTCAGGTCTTAATTATAAAGTGGATACCATATCAGATTATCACTAGAGAGGGCAGATGATCCAAGAGAAGTGTACAGTAGTGTTCCCATAAGTGAAAAACCTAGCTATGAAGGAAGCTGATAGCTCCTTATAAATTCCTGGAGAAATTACTTTAAATAACTTATAATTTGATAGATATTTGTATCCAAAAAATCCCTTACTAAGAGCACCAAGACTGCAAGAATGGTACGTGAAAGTATATGTAGTCCATTTAGGGAAAGAACTTAATGTAAGTGCTAGAGCATAAAACACAACATAAAGTTAACAATTATCTACTAAATCAGAGTAATTAGTAGGGAAACATTGACTTAGCCAATTATATATACAGTTATTAGAGGGTCGGTATGAGCAATTAGAGTAAGCACAAACAATAACAACAAAAACTAATTTATTTCAAGTGTCTACTTACATTCCAGATATTTTCTTTTTTTTTTTAATTTCTTTTTATTTATTTATGATAGTCACACACACACACACACACAGAGAGAGAGGCAGAGACACAGGCAGAAGGAGAAGCAGGCTCCATGCACCGGGAGCCCGATGTGGGATTGGATCCCGGGTCTCTAGGATCGCGCCCTGGGCCTAAGGCAGGTGCCAAACCGCTGCGCCACCCAGGGATCCCCAGATATTTTCTAATTTGGACTCTAAGAGTGGCTTAGAGTTAGCATGACCATGTAACTTATTATCCAGACCTGTGCAACAGGAACTGAGTAGGCCTATTCCAGGCAAACAGGGGTACATACTTGTTTTAGTTTGTGTCCACCATACATCTAGTCTCATTTCTGATTTATTTACCAAAAATATGTAGAAACACACAAGCTTAAAATGCCAGCTGAAGAGAAATAAAAAACTGTCTCAGTAAGTTTCTATTCCACTGATGGCTCCTAACCATTTTGGGGGGTATCTTGGACAATGTGACACTGGACTCTCTGCCAGAGAAGCAAATTGAAAATGAAAGATCAGAGGATTTATAGACCTCTGAAATCCACCCAAAGGCAAGAATTTTAGTTTAAAGGCAGAGAAAAAAATAGGAAAGAAATAGTTTAAAAAAATTTTTTAAAGATTTTAATTTATTTATTCTTGAGAGAGACAGAGTCAGAGACACAGGCAGAGGGAGAAGCTGGCTCCATCCTGGGAGCCTGACGTGGGACTCGATCCCGGGGTTCTAGGATCACACCCCCGGCCGAAGGCAGGCGCTAAACCGCTGAGCCACCTGGGCTGCCCGAAATTGTTTTATTATAGCAAAAACATTGCCCATAGCTATTGCCACTTAAGCCATTTTAATAAACCATAACATAAAATAAAAATTTTTATTTAAAAAATTCAAACATGTAAAAATAGAATTTTATAATGAATTCTCATATAACTATCACTCCAACTCAAAAATTATCAAGATTTTTCTATACTTGTTCACTATTCCTTTTTTAGTTGTGGTTATTGCAGATATATTTTGAAGCAAGTCCCAGATTCCATACCATTTCTCCCCCAAATATTTTAATAAACATCTCTTTTTAAAAAAAGGATATTTTCTTACCTTACCACAATGCCATTATGACATCTAACAAAATTAACCCTGATTCTTTGGTTCATCTAATATTCTGTTTATATTCAGAATTTATCAGTTATCTGAAAAATACTATTTTCCATTTGCTTTATGTGAATTGGTATCTGAAGAAGGACCACACATTGCAATTTATTTTTTACAGTTCCTCCACTACCATACTCTTTGAAGCAAACTGAGCCAATTTTCTCATATTCTGTATGTATGTTTGCTTTTGTGGCATTATATAGGTTGATTCCCTAGCCCCTGAATTTCTTGTAAACAAGAAGCGAGCTATTAGGCTTGATTAGATTCAGGTTTAATTTGTTTCCATTTTTCATGTTTTTCACAGATGAATGTTTCATAAATGATTCTATATAAAACTGTTATTGATTTTAGGACTTCTTGATGATCAGAAATTATAATCTTATGACCAAAAGAAATACCAGGACTAAATCCTTCTCCCTCAGCCCTTCAAAGTGTCTGTGGACTAACCCCAAGTGCTTTTGACCACCAATATATTAACAACTAATATGAAATGTTTATAAAAAGTGACAATGTCAAATAGATTTCTCTGTCATATTCATTAAATTATTACATAGTGCATGTGCTTTTTATTGCTGCCCCTCCTTTTTCTGATTTCTTTTATCTCATCTTTTGAAAAACAGTTTGTCAGTTCCCATAGCAGCCCTTACCAAAATAGATAAATATCAATATCATGGTTGAAATACCAAAGCACAGTGCCAACAATTGTCCTACAATTTCTGTGTTGGCATACTAACACACGGGGTCTTGAGCACATTGCTAATAGCTGCAGAGGGTAGCAAGCTAGTCTCTAAGCATATTAAAATGCCTCAGAGGTCTTCTTCAGCACTACATAATCAAGATTTGGTGATATGAGCTGCTTTGTTAGGGCCTGTTGCGAATGTTGTGTTGCCTTATTGTGTGTGTGAAATAAGTGCCGATCTTCATAAATTGGCTTAGATAGTATACAGCCAGAAGATTAGCCAAAAGGAGATTAAACTAACTGAATGAAGCCTTTGCCAAATCACTGGGGGAAAAAACCAACATATTATGTAGTGACTTTTATTTTGGAAATGAGAATGTAAGGATATATCCAATTTAATTTAGGCTTGTCTGAAAAATGTGCTGGTATCTGTCATCGTAGAACTGAAATGTTTTGGTTTGCTAAGGTTTGATTTACATTGCTGAAGACAAGGATATTATGACCAGGAATGTATGAGTCTTTGGCTAAAATAAATCATTAAGCTGGCTTATCTTCATTCTTATTCTCTCTCAAGCAGGTATTCACAAATTAAGTCTTATTATTCTTAACAACATAAATAAGAAGTATGGGAGAAAAGAGCATTATGAGAAAAAAAGTTCAAAGTTATACTTTCTTTTGTTATTTTGGGAGTTTTCAGGAAAATTAGGAGAAAAATATTTTTCATACAGTGAGTGTCTTTGAGCAATGTTCATTAAACAAAATGAAGTAAGAATAATGAATAATGAATAGTTTGCTGGCCAAAAATTTGGAGGATTTCTGTCTCACTGAAGCCATTCTGTAAACATGTTGTGATTTGAGTGTCAGATTTTCTTCCACCTCTTAGACAAACTTGTGTTTTTCATCATGTTGGTTTTTAAAGAGATTTTTGGATTTCTATCTGCCTTTGGTTATAGTGTATTGTGTTGAAAACTTCCTGCTTGCCACTCCTAATTCTGTCCCTGGGAAATTCCTGTTGGTGGATACTCCCATTGCTTAGGGAAATTTTATAAGCATTTTTAATCTACGAATCCAAGAAATCTGCATAAAATGTGCATTAATATGCATCATATTCAATAAAGAAATTACAGGGCAGGGCATTAAGCAGATGCCACATGCAAAGTTATTTCTTTAGTATTGTCTCATTTTAGAAAGTGATATGGAGTAAAATTTAAAATATATAAGGCCCATTAAAGCTTTAATTAATTTGTGTGTGTGTGTGTGTGTGTGCATATGAGCTTCTCTCAAAGGCAACATCTAAAAGTCTCTATGTATCAAACAAGAGATTCCATTCCAGTTAGATATAATTATTAGGATATACCTTCTAAACTGAATTAAAATTCTCTTCTCTAGAACTTCCATTTAATTTCTATTTTCTGATATAATATTGAATGCATGTATACCCATTTCTTCTCTTTTACTTGGAAGTTTTTCAAATATATGAAGATAGAAATGTATCTCTTCTCAACTTCTTTTTTAAAGGCTAAATCTCTCTTATTTTCACAATTCTTTGTATGTCATCATTTTAGCGTACTTGATAATTCTATTCAAACTACTTTAAATTTTGACACTATTGTTGGAATATAGTACTTAGTACCTAACACACTACCCAGGTGTGGTGTGGTTGGAGCATTAAGACTAATGTTTCCTAACATCTGGATGTTGTACTATTGGTTTTTCCATTAATACAGCCTAACATATGACATATTTTTGTTGCAAAACCATAGAATACTGTGGTCAACTAACCTTTATGTCATCATCATCTTTTAAAAAAATAGTAAATAGTATCAGGCCATGTGTTCCACATCTTACATGTGGTTAGTTGAGGCTTTAGGAGATGTTTCAAACCCCTGTTCATTCATATAACACATTAATTCTAACTCCTAGCTTTACATACACATATCAAAAGAGTTACAATTTGTATTGGTCAAAAATCTCTTCCTTTCCTCTCTTTTCCTGTTGTTCTTTCAAAGATATTTGAGTTCTAAACCCAACTCTCCACTTAAGAGTTGTGAGTCTGTGAGTAGGATATGGAGACTCTCTGAACATTTATTTCTGCATTTATAAAGCATTGATAACAGGTGTGAATGTTAAATGAGATAATACATGCACAGATTTTAGTGTAGTATCTGGCCTACAGAAGGCATCTGATAAATACACATTTTCTTTCTTATGTTGAGTTTATATATAAAAGAGTTTATATTAATTAGCCACTTGCTAGATAACCCCTAAACCCAGACTGTTTTCAAATACTGTTCTTGATAAGACCCTTACTAATTTCTGCTAGGCAAAAGGCAGGGAGAATGCTAAATAATTTTGAATTTAAAATAATACACATTCTTTTTGTTATATAATGGAAAATATATTCAGTCTCAGAATCAGGATCAACATTTTCTGTTCATCTTGGCTGGTATAAAGTTAAATCCTCTGATTTATACTTTTTAACTTTTTTCTTTATTTCAGGAACTATGAACCCCCCTAGGGAAAATAGTGATAAATTTATTTGTACCTGAAGCTAGATACTGTCACATATGGCCAGTGAAAAATAGAGTAGCCCCTTTATACTTCTCTTCATACTGTTTTGACCTATATTTGCTAAGTTATTAAGCATGTCTTTAATCTATACAAAAATATTGGGGCACCTTGGAGGCTCAGTTAGTTAAGCATCCAATTCTTGGGCACCTGGGTGGCTCAGTGGTTGAGTGTCTGCCTATGGCCCAGGTTGTGATTCCGGGGTCCTGGGATGGAGTCCCACATCAGGTTCCCCGGAGGGAGCCTGCTTCTCCCTCTGCCTATGTCTCTGCCTCTCTCTCTGTGTCTCCAATGAATAAATAAATAAAATCTTAAAAAAAAAAAAAGCGCATCCACCTCTTGATTTCAGCCCAGGACACTCTCAGGGTCCTGGGATCTAGCCATGGCAGGCTCCACCGTAAATGTGGAATCTGTTGGAGATTCTCTTTCTCCCTGCCCCTTCCCGCACTTGTGCACTCAATCTCTCGCTCTCAAATAAATAAACAAATCTTTAAAAAAAACTATTTAAGGGATGCCTGAGTGGCTCAGTGGTTGAGCTCCTGCCTTTGGCTCAGGGCATGATCCTAGTCCTGGGATAGAGTCCCACATCGGGCTCCTCTCAGGGAGTCTGCTTCTCCCTTTGCCTGTGTCTCTGCCTCTCTCTGTGTTTCTCTCGTGAATAAATAAATAAAATCTCTAAAAACAAAACAAAACTAAAAAAACCCCTCTATATTTAAAAATGTCACTGCAGAAGCAGATTTTTTCTAAGATAGTTAAAAATGTAAAGACAATTGAATATATTCTGATATTTATCAAGCTTCATTGTAAGCATTACTTACTTTTTAAACAGAGAAACAATTTGACACAGATTCATTTGGCTTCCCATTAGAGTCTAGTAGGAGAGGAGTACAGTGAATATATAGGCTCTTTTTTATATCCCAGTCAAGTCTTAGATGAAATTCCTGAAACTTTTTTGATGATTAGTAAGTACTAACTTGAAAATAGAAGCCTTCTTTAGTTCTCTTATTTCTTATTTCTGGAAATTTTTTCCAGAACTAATGTAAGAACCTTTTAGTATGGAGAAAATTCCATTGCCATTTAACAATAAATAGGGATGAAGCACTATTGTGAGCATGGCACTTTGCTTGACTCTGTTGGTGATCAGCGAATTGTAAATTTTGTTGCTGTTACTTTTGTTTTGCTCTGAAGAAACTTCCTTACAATATAGCCTTTCAAAATACAGTTGACCTATAATAAGAATTTTGACTTGAGGGGAATATAGGAATAGATATAAATTTGGAGTATAATTAGAAATATACTAATGAAACTACATTAGATCTTTTATAAAACTTAAATTGTTAGAATAGGTGCTCAGGAAAGAACTTGCTGAGTGAATATGTTCAAAACATTCAGTTTAAGATATATAAGTTTAGAAAATGTTTCCGAAAGAACTAGTTTGCCTGATGGTTTAAAGATTTTGTGAGGCTAAGTAGTGTTTGAATAACTTAACTGAGAATCTGGTTGTTAACTAATTAAATATTGTGGGCTAGAAGGTCTTACATCAGAGAAAAGGGTGGAGACTGTTGTTTCACTCCCATTTATGCATTATCAATTATTTATTTGGTACCACTTTAGGGCCAGGAATTCTACTTTTAAAAAATAAGAAAGAAAAGAAATAGGCAAAGACTCTCCTATAATTTAATCAGTGGTGACAGAAGAGAGAAATAGATATATAAAATGGAAGAAGGAAATCTTAGATCTCTGCAATTTTTTTCCCACTTTCTAATTCTTCCATATGGGAGGAAAGAAAACAGTGTTGAGAGGAGGAAATAAAATCTACAGTATTATTTCAGCATTTAGCATCAGGTAGGGGAAAAAAAGGTAGGAAAAGAAAGTTTTCTAGGTTAAAATACTAATTTAGTCTCCTGGAAAGAAGCATCTCAATGTTTAGTTTTCCTGAGGGGATGATAATTATTTGGAAAGGACTTCCAACTTCAGGCTAAGATGAATGAGATGAAGTATAAGAGCATTCAAGCAGAGCTACTGGGTAAGGAAATGCTTAGAAAATCGTGTTAATAGTTAATGAACAGTGAATCTTTATAGGTAATTGTTAACTTTTATTTTTATTTTTTTTTTAAATATTTTTAAAAATTTATTCATGAGAGACACAGGCAGAGGGAGAAGCAGGCTCCAGGCAGGGAGCCCAATGTGGGACTCAATCCCGGGACTCCAGGACCATGCCCTGGACCGAAGGCAGGCGCCAAACCTCTGAGCCACCCAGGGATCCCCTAATTGTTAACTTTTAAATTTGTTCTTAGGTTGATTTTAAATATTAACTTTACCTAATGGCAATTTAAAAAAAATTAAAATTTTGAATAAAGTATTATTCAAAAGTATTCAAATACATACATGGGCATATGCCTATGCACTCATAATGCAGTTTCCACCTACTTTGTTGCCTTCTTGGCCCTTCTATTTAGAATGTACCAGGCACTGGGGAGGAAAAGGCCACAGGTTATCCACTAGTGGATAAGTTACCAAACTTTAAAAGAATTGAAAATTAATTGATATGACTATGTAGACCATAAATAAAAGTACACTACTCGACTCGAGTGTTTGAGAAGCACAATAATATTTTTTATAAGTTCCAGTAGCCCTTTTTTAGCCATATTCTCCCTCCTTCCTTTCTGTTTTTGTAAAAAATGTAAGGTTGGGTATCACTGTAAATAAATATACATACATAATATAAACATGATTTCTAATTAAATCTTGAATGTATTTCACATTGTATGTGTCTAGTCACTTAGTAATTTTATTAGAAGACATCAATATAGGAAAATAACCAGGACTTCAAAGTACTACCGTTTTGAATAAATTGCTATCATATTTAATAAGATTTTAGAATATAAAATACAATCTTCTGCCCTGTAGGTATATTAGAAAATATTAGCAGGTTTTATTTATTTATTTTATTTTTTTAAATTTTTTTAAATTTATTTATGATAGTCACAGAGAGAGAGAGAGAGAGAGAGAGAGAGAGGCAGAGACATAGGCAGAGGGAGAAGCAGGCTCCATGCACCGGGAGCCTGATGTGGGATTCGATCCTGGGTCTCCAGGATCGCGCCCTGGGCCAAAGGCAGGCGCCAAACCGCTGCGCCACCCAGGGATCCCTATTAGCAGGTTTTAAATGAGAGTTACTTGTTGTTTTAAATAGACTGCAATTTAAGTAAGAACAGTTAATTTGAATCCATTCTTAAGTAGAGTATTTTGAGATGTCATCATTCATTCATTTATTTATTTTAAAGTAATCTCTATAACCAACTTGAGATTCAAGCTCATTAAGATCAAGAGTCACATACTCTCCTGATTGAGCCAGCCAGAGGCCGCTAAATCCATTCTTGGGTTGAGTTTTTGTCAGCATAATATGAAGTTGCTATGATGTAGTTGCTGTGATGTACATGAGGAGTGGGCTGGTGGGGTAGGGTAGGTTTTGGAATGAGAGTGTGTGCTGGATCATTGTGGACCTTTTGTATACTTCAGGACAGGGCAAGAGAGAACATCACAATGAAATCTGAGGAAAATATTTTTGTTTCACGCCTGTGATATTGTGTTGGAGATAGGAAGTCTAAAGACTGGGGTACCAAGTAAAGTAAAATTGTTGGCATTTCAGCAAAAATGATTTACTCTCCTGATACCTTAAAATAAAAGCAGAAAATAATTTCTTTTTTTATAGTCTGTCCTCCATCCCCTTCCTCCTGAAAAAAAGCAAAAAACAAAGACAACAACAAAAACAACATGCTATTTTATTTGACTAACTGACATCCAGGGCAATAATATCTTTCTTTTTGTTACCTTTATGCTTGTTCTTGCTGCAGTTAGGCCATTCTTCTACTCTAGGGATTGCTGTGAATTTCATGGTAGACCTATGTTGTCTTAAGGTGACTTTTACTGTGATAACAGTAATGACATCTTTAATAAAAGAGAGCAATGTAGAGATCCTCTATAGTTTATCAGTTAGTTTATTTGCATTTTGATAATTAGTTTTCAAAGATACTGCTTTTATGTTTGCAGATAGGGAAATTGAATCTCAGAGAGGCTTAACAACTTCCTTGTGATCTCTCTCTTTTTTTAAAGATTTTATTTATTTATTCATGAGAGACACAGAGAAAGGGGCAGAGACATAGGCAGAGGGAGAAGCAGGCTCCCTGCAAGGAGCTGGATGCAGTACTCAATCCCAGGACCCTGGGATCACGACCTGAGTTGATGGGCAGATGCTAAACCACTGAGCCACCCAGGTGCCCCACTTCCTTGTGATCTCTTAAGTAGATAAGAGATGGAACCAGGATTTGAACTCCCAAGCATTTTACTTTTCCTGCTGCTTTAATGCCTTTTAATCAAAACATATCTTCTCTTGTATATGATATGTGTATATAATACACAATTACATCTAGGTATTTAAAAGCAAAGTTTTTTTTTCCCCTTTCTAAATCTACATTTCAAATGAGTAGTGTAGTATGTGGAGTTCTTTCCAGCACTTGGGAGATGTCAGCACTAATGAGGAAACATTTCTGAATTAGTGTGTCACATGGGGATTCAACCAGGAGTAATTGGATGACCTTTGAGAAAATTAAGATCCCTGTCAGAGGGAAATTTCTATCTCACTCCATGGAACAGTCTTTCAGTGAAAGAGGGATTTACTTTAGATTCTCAGTAAAGAACAATAAAAAATTGTCCTAGACTATATGCTTATTATTGAAAACTCTTTTTAATAATGAGAGAATAAATGAATATCCTATGGTAACTTTTCTGTTTTCAGATGTCTATTAGGAACTTGAAATTATCACATGCAGGAAAACATGTCCTAAATCCTTTAAGAACCTGGTTCACTACATGAATGTGTTTTTAAAATTTGGAGACATTCAGAAAGTGAGAATTACATATATAATTGTGAGTCAAAGGATATAACATAAACACATGTGTAATCATTTAATAACACCAAAGATGTGCTATAGAAGTTTATGAATTTAGCATCTTTTAGGGAAAACATGTACCAAATGTGCTTAATAGGAAATTTTGAAATTTTTCCTAAGGTTGAATATATAATGGTAGTTCAAGAATTATGATTGTGAAATGCCTAATAAAAATAATATTCTATTAGCAATGAGTAGAGGGTAGAGGAATGCCAGCTACAATAATGTTAATAAAAACAATAAAAACTATATTGACAGGGCAGCCCCCGAGGGGGGGGGCTCTGTGGTTTAGCACCGCCTTCAGCCCAGGACGAAATCCTGGAGACCCGGGATGGAGTCCCACGTCGGGCTCCCTGATTGGAGCCTACCTCTCTCTCTCTCTCTCTCTCTCTCTCTCTCTCTCTCTCATGAATAAATAAATAAAATCTTTTAAAAAACCAAAACTGTATTGATAGATATCGGGGGAGACTGGGACCAAGATCTCTCCTACAAGTAGGAAAAGGCCAAGACAAGTATTATTATTATTTTTTAAAGATTTTATTTATTTATTCATGAGAGACACAGAGAGAGAGAGAGGCAGAAACATATAGGGAGAAGCAGGCTCCCTGCGAGGAGCCTGATGTGAGACTCGATCCCAGGACACCGTGATCACGACCTGAGCCAAAGGCAGATGCTCAACCACTGAGCCACCCAGATGCCCCAAAAGCAAGACAATTATTTCAAAGTTCCAATGATTGACATAGGGGCATGAAGCCCATTTAGGTCATGGATTTAAAGAAGCCATGTGTCCAAATTGAAGTTAAAGGTCTTGAGAAAGCTCTAGCAGTTTACAAAAAGTAATAAAGTATTTCACCTTTTTTAGCATCTTATAGGGAAAGGAAGCCCTCCTTATGCTATGATTCTTACCTTTATTTGCATGATCTTTTTGTATTGGTTGATCATTATCTCCCCCTAACCTAGGAATAAAGCTGTCAAGATAACATGTTTTATAAAAGCCAAAAGTTATTTGGAATTCCTCTGAACCAATAGACTAAAGGAGATATGAGAAAGTTGTATTTTCATATTTCTTTGAAAAGAAGAAGTAGAAAAAATATTCTGTATAACAGTGGTTTTCAAATTCTTGGTCTCAGTACCCTTTGTACTTTTAAACATTATCAAGGGTCCTAAAAATTTTCAATTTATGTAGATTTTATATTTTATAGTTTAGAAATGTTTAAAATAGTTAATCCATCTGAAAATAGTCAATAACAATAGCCAAGAAAATTAAAAACATATCCACACAAAAGCTGGTACATGAATGTTCATAATCATTCATAATAGCCAAAAAAAATGGAAACAACTCAGAGGCTCATTATCTGATAAATGGGTAAACAAAATGCAATCTGTCCAAAAATGGAATAGTATAAAGACTCCTAACTCTGGGAAATGAACTAGGGGTGGTGGAAGGGGATGAGGGAGAGGGGTGGGGGTGAATGGTTGAACGGGCACTGAGGGGGGCACTTGACGGGATGAGCACTGGGTGTCATTCTGTATGTTGGTAAATTGAACACCAACAAAAAATAAATTTATTAAAAAAAAAAACAAAAACCAAATAAAGTATAGGTACATACTACAGTATGGATGAACCTTGAAAATATTATGCTAACTGAAAATAACCACACAAAAAGGCCATATAGTATATGATTTTACTTATGTGAAATGTCCAGAATAGGAAAAAACATATAGAGACACAAAGAAGATTAGTTGTTGCCAGGGACTGAGGACAGGGAAATAAGGAGTGACTATCAGTAGATACACATTTTCTTTTGGGGCTGGTGAAAGTATTCTGGAATTAGTGATGCTGGTACAGCTTGTGAATAAACCACTGAATTCTTTGCTTTATAATGCTTTCTATATAATGTTTTGTAATGGTGAATTTTATAGTGTATCATTAAAAATATCCATAAAAATATAATAAAAACATTATACTTCAACATATATAATTTTATGAGGAATAACTATATTTCCCAAACAAAATATAATGAGAGTTGTATTGCATTACATTTCTTTGCAAATCTCTTTGATGATTGCTTGGTGAGATTAATTGGAGTCTTATGTTTGCTTCTGTGTTCTATCTATTGTGATATGTTGTTTGGTTAAAATATGTAAGAAAATCTGGCCTTACACACACATGTTGAAAAAGGGAGGAGTATTATAGTTGGTTATTCGATAATTGTGGGTATTTTTCTCTGATTTCATATTAAAACTTGACATGTAGGAATTCTTAAAGTTTAGTTGCAGTGTAGAATCTCAAATCCTCAAGTGATGTTGGCTAGGCTGCAATTATTCAAAGGTCACTTTGGGATAGGAAGTTCGAGATGGCTCAGACACATGGCTGACAGGGCTGGCTGTTGACTGGATTAGCTCAGCTAACCAGGATGCCCCAGTTTTCTTCTGTGTGGCCTCTGGGTGTGACTTGGGCTTCTCACAGCATGATGTCTGGATTCCAAAAGGAAAGATTCCAAAAGGAAGTATTCAGAGGGAGGAAGTTGAGGGTATGGATCTCTTAAGGCCCAACCTGAGAAATTACAGTGTTACTTTCCCTCCATTCTGTTGGGCAAAGTTACAGGGTAGCTCCAGACTCAAGGACAAAAGTAGTAGACTCCATTTTTTGATGGGAAGAATGGCAAAGAATTTGAAGCTATCTTTCACTATGTGACCTTCTCTGACACCTTGGATACCATGATTTATGAGTGCTTAGTAAATATTATAATTAAGTGTTATTCTTTAGGGACGCCTGGGTGGCTCAGCGGTTGACTGTCTGCCTTTGGCCCAGGGTGTGATCCTGGAGTCCAGGATCGAGTCCCACATCGGGCTCCCTAGATGGAGCCTGCTTCTACCTGTCCCTATGTCTCTGCCTCTCTCTCTGTGTCTCTCATGAATAAATAAAATCTTTTTTTTTTAAAGTATTGTTCTTTATACTGTTGCAACTTCTACTTTGCAAATTAACAGCGTCTTTTTTTTTTTTTTAAGATTTTATTTATTCATGAGAGACACAGAGAGAGAGAGAGGCAGAGACACAGGCAGAGGGAGAAGCAGGCTTCATGCAGGGAGCCTGACGTGGGACTCGATCCTGGGTCTCCAGGATCAGGCCCTGGGCTGAAGGCGGCGTTAAACTGCTGAACCACCCGGGCTGCCCACATTAAGAGCATCTTAATTGGATGCTTTTGTTTGAATTGTTTAAAATATATTACCAAACACCATGTGTAATGCAATGAGAATCAAGAGTGCCTTATGGCTTTTTATTATCTGCCTATCCATCCTGTTTTTTTAATTTGCAACATTATTGTTCAGTTTTGTTGTTTATATTCAATTACTTAATTTTTTCAATGAGATGTGAACAAGTGTAATATGAATAGAATATTAAACTGTGTGTTCTAATATGAGTCTGCTGTTTCTAAATTACATATTTTCACTTCTTGTCAATGTTTATTCTATAAGAATGCTCTGGTTTTGCCCTTAAGGGCTATCTATCAGCAATAGTTATAAGTAGGTAAGTCAGGGTTTAATTCATGTAGTTACGTAGATACAATCTCCTTTGGAAGAAATTAAGCCCACAAAACAGTAAAAAAAAAAAAAAAAAAAAAGTGTTTCTTAATGTGGAGGCAAAAAGAAAGAGTAAGCAAAAAATACATATATTTTTAAAATTGGCTACAATTTTCAAATTGCTTTTCACATGTCCAAAAGTTAAAGTGCTGATGAAATGCCTTTCAGGTTTCCTTTTAGTTTCTTTAGGAAAGGTAATATTTTACACAGACCCAGGTTAGAAATGCTTACTTGTTATTAAGCATTTATGTGATTTGGGAATTTTGATAGTTATCAAAGCATGCTAAAAGCCTCATTCAGCTGCCGTTGGAAGTTGCGTCGGGAAATCTGCTTTGAAATTGCTTTTGAAAGCCTTGTTCATGCCCTATAGAAAATTAAGCCTTTTCTCCATTGCAAAATGGCAAAGTGTCTGTAGATTGTTAGTAGGGGTGTTAGGTTAGGCATGCCTGCTGTTACTGATCATGGGTGAGTAAAGCACTGTACTTCCTTAAAAGAGCAGTATCAGAGAAACTAAAACTTGATTGACAGTTCAGCATACTGAAAAATCTTAATGTTAAACTTGTTTCAAAATATTTTATAGAAAGACATTATAGAACTTGGAACCTAGTATACACAGTTTCTCCAGAGCATTGCTGTCAACTCTTAAGTATTTGCAGTACCAAAGCATAATTGGTCGCTATTAACATTTGAAAATAGCAAATTTCCTTACTGTGGCATAATAGGTGTCTCTCAGCAACTCTCTGGCTATTTTAGTCACATATGAAAATCAAGATGTGGATTTTAAGTATTCTTGAAAGGGAGATGTAGAATTATGAAGCATAATTTCAGATGAATCTGTACTGGTAACTAAACTGTCATTAAGATTAGTTTTCAGATTAGATTCGAGCTAGGATATAGCTGCCACACTCTTCTACCTTATAAAGAAACAGCCCTAATGATTCACAAAATGTTCTAAATTGCTTAATACTTTCTAAATGTCTGTAACAATTCTAGTGCATTTCTTAAATTCTATGAGTAATTCATATTTCCTTTGGTTCTATTTTATTAGCTAGATGGTTTCTGTGATCAGTTTTGGTGGCTGGTTCATTTTGGAGAGTTCACATTTGAATGGAGAAACTCCTAGTTTCCTTGTATATAGATAATCTTGTAATTTAATGGTGGCATTTGGGAAAGATCTCATCCTAGGAAAGAGGCTACACTCCTCACTTTGACTTTTTGTGTTTTTTTGTCTTGCGGTAGTTCCCTCCCTCATGCCAATGCCTGCAATATCTTTAACCGCCACTTATCAGTTTTAGTCCTCAGGTCCTGTCCCCAGGATGCTCTGCCACACTGCCTCTATTAACCTTTATTCATCTTTCCCTTCTTTGTTTTCATAGTGTAGAGTTAATAGCATACACTGAACAGTTACCTCTTCTCTAATAATTTCATTCTTTTATCTACAGTTTTATCTATTCATTCTCTTATCCAATAAGCATTTATTGTGTAATTTTCAGTGTAATTTGCAAGGCACTGTCCTTATTCCTATGGTGGAAATACATTTGTATTCCATCTTTATCCTCAAAATGAGATACATGAAGGAATGGTCATAACACAAGGCATTATGTGTAGAATGGTACCACCAGAATTCATTTTATTTCCCCAAGTAGACTCTCTTTCACACACACACACAAAAAGATCACTTTTAGTGTGATGATCAGGAGGGAAGACATAGAAAATGGACATTGGGGCAGCCTGGGTGGCTCAGCGGTTTAGTGATGCCTTCAGCCCAGGCCGTGATCCTGGAGCCCCGGGATCGAGTCCCACGTCGGGCTCCCTGCATAGAGCCTGCTTCTCCCTCTGCCTGTGTCTCTGCCTCTCTCTCTCTCCTCTCTGTGTTTCTCATGAATAAATAAATAAAATCTTTAAAAAAATGGACATTGAACTGGAGATTAAAGGATGGATGGGTAAGGTTTTACAGAGTGAAAAAGATGGTGCAGAATGGCATTCCTGGTAGAAGAAACTAACTTAGAAAACAAGACTGAGGAAGAATAGATTAAATTTGGAGGACAACTCTAGTTCAGTGTTAAGTATTAAGGAGTAATAAGAAAACATTTCTATTTTGTTAGAAACATGTCAGTATCTCCAGATTCAGAATTCTACCCTGACCTCTTCTGTAAAGTAAGTCTTAAATGTTTATTCTGATTTCCATTTGGATTTTTTATGTTAATGATAGTCTTCGTTTGGGTCACTATTTTGCACATGAAAAATTGTCCACAATGTCTCAAAGCCGTCTTTGAAACAGACTATTCAAGGTTATCTGATAATCTTTTTTAAGGATTAACTGTAAAAATGGTGAAAAAATGTAAATTCCTAGAAGTTATCAAAAATAAACAGGTTAATATGAGTGTTATTTGGAAATCCATAGTAACCAATGAAGCCCACATTGTCTCTATTGTAATGTGAACACACCTTTTCCTCTGAGGAAAGAAATATACAAAGAACCCTATTCAGTTACCTTAGGATATTTACTTTTTTTAAAAAAAAATATTTATTTGAGAGAGTGAGAAAGAACATGGGGAAGAGGGGTAGAAAAAGAGGGATAGATTCTTAAGCAGATTCCATGCTACGTGTGGAGCTCCATGAAGGGCTTGATCTCAAGAACCTGAGATTAGGACCTGAGCCGAAACCGAAAGTCAGATGCTTAACCTACTGAGCCACCCAGGTGCCTCACCTTGTAATATTTACTTTTGAGTTAATATGTGTGCTTAGTTGGCTCATAATTCACTCCATTTGGAAGATTTTTTTATTTGATGATGAGCATACCTCATTTATGGAATGAAAAACAAAACTAAATCTAGAGGGGGAGAAAAAAAACCAACTTGAGGAGTTTATTGTCTTCCTTTCTCTTACTCTTATTTTATAGGAAGATGATACCATGGCTTTTGGTTATGGATGACATTGACTTACTATTGGTAGGGTATGTACTGAAGTGGTGACTGTTTCTGTAGAGACTGATAACAATTATATTTTCTCATTGACATCTCTCCCCCAAAGCATCAATGATATTTGCTTTGAGGTTTAGTGTTCCCTACCCTCTTGCTTCATAGTTGTGTATCTATTTGTACAAGGCTGACTCCAAAATTGGAAGGAACTTTCTGATCATGTTCTTACCCTGTCACTGATATCAGAAATAAGGGCATATTCTGCAGCAAAAAAACAACAACAAAAAACAATTCTGTAGAAATAAATTTTTATATGCAGAAACGTTAAAATATTTTCCATGTATATTCACTAAAATTTTGGGAGCTAATATACCATGTTTGTGGAACAAGAATATGAACCACATGAGGGAAAAAAACTAATTGCTTCTAAGAATTTAAAAATTACTGTCAATATTATAGTAGTTAAAATTTTATGTAATTATTCTGATATCTTCTATCAATTAATGCCACATATTTCTGGAATAAATCTTTCTTTTCCATCTTTAGCATCTCTGTGTTTTAGTTTTTCTTATTTTTAGGTACTCTTTATTCTTTATAAAATGTGTTGTTTTACATGTTTTTTTTCTATAAAAATAAACATAAGCAAAAACTACAGTATTTTCATATAATAGCTATTCTCCCCATTTTCCCTCTAAGATTCTTGAGTTGTAATAAGCCAAGAAACTAAAGTCCATTATTAGAATGTTCCCCATGACAGGTTTCTATTACTAATATATTGTTTATTTTTAATCATCTTTTGAATTATTGACTATTTTATGCTATCTCATAACAATTTCTATTTGTTTTATATACTTCATAGAGTAGATTTCATTTTCTTTGCCTTACTCTATTATATGTAATGGCTTAGCTTTGAAATCTTGGTTTCAAAAAAAAAAAAAAGAAATCTTGGTTTCATTTAGGGGATATTAATTTGCTTTAACACATTACTATCTAAAATAGCTCAGGTTTTGTATGGTCTTATAAAAACTTTATCTGGATATGCTCTGAAAGGTGCTTTATTTTTTATTCTTTTTTTTTTAATTTTTAAAATTCCTCCTGGTAGTCTTGTCACATATCAGGAAATTAAACAGATGCTTAAATTGATTCTCCTAGATAACATTAAAATGCATAAATTCAGGTTTCAATGCAATTGATAACTTTCATTCCCACATTATTCTTCCAATATTTTACTCCTACTCAGTGACATTTTTACCTAAGGCTTTTAGCAGCTATTTTGCTACTTAACCTCTAGCTAATTGTTTCTTTTCCCCTCAGCTTGACTCCACAGAGTGATGGGTCTGTTTTCCGCAGGTTTGCCTGCGATTCTTAACTGAACCCCTAGAGTACTATGTCCTATCTTATTCTTTTCAATTCTTCCCCAATGAGGCATGACCAAAAGATTGTTGTATCCTTGAGAGGCAAGTTCATGGAATTGGAGTGGCAGATGGATATACAAAAATCACCAGTGCAGTCCTAATGGAAATTCAACTCCAATTAGATTTTAAAGTTAGTTGCTTCCAAAAAAGTCTAGAAATACTATGAATAAAACTGTTTGCCCTGTTGGGATTTAATCCTTGCTAAGTAAGCTGTGAGGCAAGGTGGTGATGGTATTGGGGGAATCCAGATTTAGGAAATGATGATGATTGTAATAATGATGATGGTGATGATGATGAGGATGATGATAATGATAATCATTGCAAGTAACATTTATAAATTAGGGAATGAGATGTTTTATGCAGTATTATGAGCATTTGTTGATTGCCCTTAATGTCAATGTATTATTTTTCTATTATTGCATAACAAATTACCACATACTTAGTGGTTTAATACAGTGCACATTTATTATCTTGGTTTCTGTGCATCAGGAGTCTGGACAGAACTTAGCTGAGTTTGCTCTTTACAGTGTCATAAGGCTGCAGTCAAAGTTTCAATTAGGACTGGATTCTTATCTAGAGGCTCATCCAAGAAAGGCTGTCCTTCCTTGCTCTTGTGGTTGCTGGACTGAGAGCTTTATTTTTGCTGGCTTTTGTACAGAAGCTACCATCAACTCCCAGAGGCCATCCTCAGGTCCTTGCTACATGGAGTTTGCCAACATGGCCACTGGCTTCCTCATAGCCATTTCTGGAAGAGAGAAAAACTGTAAGACAAATGCTAATAAATCTTATGTACTGTAATCATGGACACTATTCATCTATGTCCCATTTTTTCTATATTCTGTTGATTAGAAGCAAATCACAGGCTTTGCCCATACTCAAGAGGAAGGCATTACACAAGGGTATAAACATAAGGTGGTAGAGATCATGAATTCATCTTAAGAATCCATATACCATGCCAGAGATTACTGTATGTGCCCCAATGTCTATCCTTTCTTTTTTCTGTCTCCCCGCAAAATAGAAAACACCTCATTGTTTAATGGGCATATGGTCACCTGCAATAAAGACTTCATTCTCTAAATTCCCTGATAGCTAGGTATGCCCTTGTGACTAAGTATGGCAAGATATATGAATCTGGAATCTGGAGGTTTTGAGAAGTCACTCTATCAGCCTTTAATGATCCTTTACTCCTGACTTCTTTAATGTGAAGGAAAAACAAACTTTTATTTTGTGATTTTTGATTGTTATTTTGGATGCAGCTCAGCCTATTCTTAATTGATATTCTTTTATAACATCTATTCTCCCCCTTTTCTCTTTCCAACATCCCTTTATTTCCATTTTTCCCACAAGGAACTTGAAATGACCCCTAGGCTCAAGTGAAGCCAATGAGAATATTCTATCTCCTGCTCTCGGGTATGGAAGTACAACCTGTGCCAGTCTAATCAGACTGAATCTCACAACTTTTACTGAGAAATTATGGCATATACCTGTATGTAGCAATAATTCTGACTAATCGTATTTTCCATTCCAGCCTCTGATCCTATCTTTAGGTGAAACAGACTTTACCTGACTCTTGAGCCAGGAGGTGGCTCATGGGACATATAAATAAACCAAACTACTTCATTTTAATGGCTTGTATTTAGGGAATGGTCCAGAAGAAGCTTCTGTACAAGTCTTAAGGTTAGAAAGGAAGGTCTCTGGGAGGAATTGCTCTGTCTCCCTTTCAACTTCAACAGGATTAGTTGTGACTGACTCAGGTTGAATTGGGGGATTCGCATTTGGTATAGATCTCAGAGACATGTGAGTAGTGAGAATTGATATCCTTGTGCTAATAGATTGATGCAGATGTCTTCATCTTTGGCTTCATCTTTCCTAAATTGGATAGCAGTTTCTACACTTTTAGTCTTTATTTTGGGGCAGAATGGTATTGAATTTATTATTGGACCTTCAAAAATGACCAAAATGATAATTGCTCACTTTAATAAGTTGAACAGTAGAGAAGTGTGGCCTTTTGTGTTTCAAACAGATGCTTTCTCTCTCGGCAAATCTGCTCTTCACTGTTCCTTTAACTTATTCCTTTTAGTCTCATATTGATAAGATGTTCATTAAAAAAAAAAAAAAGACCTGATTCAATCCTTCTCATATTTCTTTATTTCAATGATTGTAAGAATTTAAAATATTTTTGGCCTAAGCAAAGAATAATCTATTAAATCCAAAATAGATGAAATTGCCCAGACTCTGGATACAGATTGGAAGTAAGTACTTGTTAGTGTTTACCAAGTAGGGACTTATAGCTGAATTAGGGGGTGAGAGGTTAAATAAGTGAAACAGTGAATAAAAAAGTGTTAATCATTTACTTAATCTGTTTTTAGAAGGGGAGTTACCACTACAAGTCTATATGCATAAAAAGAGAAGGCATTTGAAATAGTCAAAGATCCTTCTTTCCCTTTCTTTCTTTCTTTCTTTCTTTCTTTCTTTCTTTCTTTCTTTCTTTCTTTCTTTCTTTCCTTTTCTTTTCTTTTCTTTTCTTTTCTTTTCTTTTCTTTTCTTTTCAGATGTTTCTTAAAAGGAAGTTGTGACTTGTCTGGGACTTGTAGTAAACAGGAGAAACAGGGAATTGAGGCTGTTCTGATAATTCTTGGCATGGAAGAGAGAAACTGTTCCTATACCTGGCTGAGCATCCCATCATCCCACTTCAGATGAATTGGGACAGAGTCTCAGGCCAGGGTAGCTGTATTAAAACCAAATCTTTAGGTTGTTCTTTCCTAGAACTGCCATTTAGAAGATTTTCAAGCAGTGGTTGTGCCTTGTTATTACAGATCCTTGAAGATTAACTTTGCAACAGACTTCATGACTGAAGAGCTTTTGAAAAAGAAATAAAAGGCCATATTCATAGTTGGTTGGGGTATTAATTATACTCCTTAAAATCATGTATTTGTACATGAGTTGCTATTCTCTTGATTCTTCTTAAAAGTTTTTGAGTCCTTTATTTGTACAAGCTTTATCAAAAAGGAAACAAGAATCCACAAAAATAATCTTCCCTCATTTCATTCATTCATTCATTCATTCATTTCATTGACAAACATTGGATAAAGCTGGAGGCAAGGAATGATACATTTTAAACCAGAGCATTCTTCCAGCCCTAAGGAATTTTTGTAGAGGTGAAATTAAACACTAATAAATATAATGCATTGGAAAGGTGCCAAAGGAGGGAACAATTACCTTTAGCCATGGGAATTTGGGAATCTTTTATGGAGCATTTTGATCTTGAATTTAAGATGTGGACAAAATGTGAGCATTTTGACCTAAGATAAAAGGTGTTCCAGACAGAAGATACAGTGTAAACAAAAGCTTCTAGGTTTTTATTTTCAAATAAAACCGGAAAGTGCACCTTTAGAAATATATACTTTGGAAATGTGATTCTGCTTAATTTTGTTAGAATGGCCATTAAATATATTTTTTGAAAAAAAAAATCTATGGCTTTCAAATGGAGAAAGGCATGCTATTTGCTTTGTGTCAGGTGCCAGACACATGGTGAATGAGTCATAGGATTTTGCAAATTTATAAGTAAATTTATGTTCATCATAAAAAAGGGAAAACTATGAATCATATAAGTAAAATCAACCTGGTGAACATCTTGAAGGGCAGAGTGTATGCAGCAGCATAACTGAGCTGCTGCCTATACCTTCACACCCATCTGCATCCTGTCAAGTTTTCACACAGAAGCACTGAATAAGTACTGTATTGTTTCTGCAGAAAAATCAGATGCCATTTATTATTTCTCAATTTGGTGGGGGAGGTGTATTTTTAATGCTTGCCTAAGTATCCTAAGTATCAGTCCATTTTTGTCCTCACTTACTGTCTTACATGTCTTAAGTTTGGTTCCCTAAAAACTGATCCTCAGATAGGAATTTTTATGCAAGCAGAAGAAATACTGAAGGTTTGTAGTGAGCTAACATGTTGTACAAGGCTTTTGTTTAAAAAAAAATGTGTCCATTATTAGGATGTCTAACTTTGCCTTAAAAAAAATGAGATGATTGTAAGGAAAAGCTTTGGCACTTTTTCTTAATAGCCAGTATTTTTGACCACTTAATGTATTTCGGGCACTGTTACCAAGACTTCTTACATATCAATTCATTTAATCTTTACCACAATCCTATGAAATGTATTCTTATTCTCCTTATTTAGAGAAAGGGAAATAGAGGCACAAAGAAGTTACCTAACCTACTGCCAAAGATCACACATTTAGCAAATGGTAGATTTAAAATTTTAACTCAGGAAGTCCGATTTCAGAGCTCACATATTAACCAATATATCATGCTGCATCTTCTTGAATAATTTGGATGTGAATATGCTGTATATTAAGACAATGAAAGGACATCAAGTATCATGGCAGATTGAATTTTTTAATTTATTTTAAGATGAACTATCTGCAGACAGAGAAAGGCATTTATAGTTTGGTTGCCTTATAGTCTGCAAGACAATACACTTCATAATATAGGTCTATAAGAATTGCCAAGCATTTGTGAACTCCTTTCATTTGTGAGAACCCTTGAGTGAGTAAAATTCAAGTACCAAAAAGTGTAGTTTTTGATTTCCCTAAAGCAACAATATTATGAAATGAGTGATGATCAGTTATGTTGGTCTCTTGTCATTCCTTGCTCAAAAAAATGACCTTTATATCTATTGATTTCTACTTCTCTTTTTAAAAATGGGATATTTTTATTCTACCAAAGATTCATTTATTTATTTTTTAAAGATTATTTATTTATTTATTAGAGAGAGAGAGAGAGAGAGAGAGAGAGAGAGAGAGAGAGAGAAACAGGCAGAGGGAGAAGCAGGCTCCATGCAGGGAGCCTGACGTGGGTCTCTATCCCGGGTCTCTAGGATAACGCCATGGGCGTAAGGTGGCGCTAAACTGCTGAGCCACCTGGCCTGCCCTCTACCAAAGATTTTTTTTTTTTTTAAGATTCTACCAAAGATTTAAATTGGAAAGTTATATTATCTTCCCCTTGGGTCAGTTTGTGTGTGCGCGCGTGCGCGTGCGTGTGTGATGCTTTTTCTTTTCTTTTTTTTTTCCATTATTCACCATACATATGTTAGATCAGACCTGGAGATCATTTTAAAATTGGTGATAAGTATTTATTTCTTCTCTGTTCACTGAAAGACTGTAAAATATTCAGTAAAGGAGGTGGTAAGTAGCCTAAATCTGATTCCAAAGTCCCTTCCTCTGATAGGTCAGTGGAGAGATGCCACTTACCTGTCTTTTATTTATGGTAAAGGTCCAGAACATGCTGAATGTAAATTAAATTTCACAGAGAACTTATCTTTTCAAATTTCTTGATTTAGAGTACCGCAGTTTTGCTATGGAATATTTTTTGCCATAAAACCTACCTATTTTCATAACGACCTCAAACCTCAAATCCTATTTCAGCAGCCATTTCTCACTGGAAATGCCCAAGGCCTCAGGAAACAAGCATGGGCAGAAGGGATCAGTAGATCTTTCCTCTGCTTGCAGGCTTCCACCATATTCTAGAGACTTTGCTTTCCTGAGGTGGAATGGTCACATCACCAGTAGTGTCATCCCTCAAATCCTCTCTGGAAAGCCACACTGGTGATCAATGCCCCAAAGAAAAAAGTAATCTTTAAGTTGTAAAACTTCATAACTACTTCAACTCCTCTTGGCTCTAGTTGGCTTTCATTCATTGATGAGACAGATTGAGATCAGAATAAACATTCTCCATGCACTTTCTAATCACTGAAATTCCCTCTTCCTGATTCTACCATTTGAGGACCTTTCTGCTGACCCCTGTTTCCTGTAGAACTGGTACTTACTATGCATTATTTTTCTTTTTTTAAAAAAGATTTTATTTATTTATTAATGAGACAGAGAGAGAGAGAGAGAGAGAGAGAGAGGCTGAGACATAGGCAGAGGAGAAGCAGGCACCCTGTGGAAGCCCAATGTGGGAGCCAAATGTGGGATTTAATCCCCAGACTCTGGGATCATGCTGTGAGCCAAAGGCAGATGCTCAACCACTGAGCCACCCAGGCATCCCTAAATATTTCTTTTTTAAAGTTTATGGACTTCCAGTTCAGTGCAGTTCCCGATATTTTTTTAATCAGTCAGGTCTTCCTGAGAACCCTCCCTACTCTCTCCATTCCACAGCTTCCAGTGCATTTAACGTCATCTTCAGCAGAACAAAATTTCCCATTAGAGTCATACAGGGGCTTATTCATAAAATGCATTGGGACTCTTCTAATGAAGGATAGAGGCCAGCTATGCCATGGTCCCTTCTATGATTCTTTTGTGTGAATTCAGCATCTACACTTATGCCCCTTGAAATACTGTGACCTTTAGCTTTATAACTTCAGTCTTTTATCATTTACCAGAATGACCATGTTTTGAGTCTCTTCATTATTCTGTACCACTTTATTTCTAAGATAAAGAAATTGGAATTCCTTCATTCTGCCTGAGACCTTTTCCATTCTGTTACTACTTATGAATGTGAACTTTCATGTCATCATCCTTTGGGTTAAAAAAAAAATGATCATTATTCCTAATAGAAATGATTTCCAGTTATTTTTCATTGTGTCTGCCTATCCTTGGACACTTTATTGGAATCTCTCTTAAAGTGGCTTATTTGAACTGAACATAATATTCCAAACATATTTTACCTAGTCCAGAGCAGATTAGGTTGCTTCCTTTTTAATGTGTGGATTATACTTTCCCAAATTCAAGTGAACATCCATTCTACAGCCAGAGGGCAGTTAATGATTATCTAATGAAGGCCAAACACTACTTTTTAAAAGAAGTCTAATATTGTAATAGAATATTTAGTAGACATCATTGCCTTTGGCTCAGATTGAAATTGTGGTCAGCCAAACTCCTTCCCGTTCACCTTGTCTGGTTTGTTTGTTTATTCAGATCATTGCATATTCTATCACATGATCCCTCCCATTTCACTCTTACTTTTTATTTTAATTCCTTGATTTAGTTAATATCCAAAGCCCATTATTTTAAGAACTCTCCATTACCCTTTTTTTATAATCACTGCCCAAGCTTTTAGTGCTTGGTCAGTCCAGCTGTCTATAGGCTTACCTTGGAAATAGTGCTGGTTCAGTTCCAGAATACCACAATAAAGCAAATAATGCAATAAAGTGAGTCAAATAAATTTTTTGGTTTCCCAGCCCATATAAAAGTTATGTTTACACTATACTGTAGTCTATTGTACAATAGCATTAGGTCAAGAAGCAATGTATATTCCTTAATTAAAATGTACTGTATTGCTAAAAAATGCTAACCCTCATCTGAGATTTCAGCAAGTCATAATCTTTTTGCTGTTGGATGGTCTTGCTTGGATGTTAATGATTGCTGACTAATCAGCCATTGGGGTGGCTGTGGCAATTTCTCAAAATATGAGAACAATGAAGTTTGCCACTAAGTTTATGTAATATTCTAAACCTTTTCTTGTTATTTCAACAGTCTTCACAGCATCTTCACCAGGAATAGATTCAATCTTAAAAGCACTGTCTTACTCATTCATAAGAAGCAATTCCTCATTCATTCAAGGTATATCATGAAATTGTAGCAATTTAGTCACATAATTGGATTCCACCTGCAGTTCTTTTAATATTTCCATTATATCTCCAGTTGCCCTACTAAAGTCTTGAACCCCTCCAAGTCATCATTTGGAATCAACTTCTTACAAACTCCTGTTCATGTTGATATTTTGACCTCTTCCCATGAATTACAAATATTCTTAATGGCATCTAGAATGGTAAATCCTTTCTAGCAGGTTTTGAATTTATAAGATAATAATAATTTCATTGTACATCTCCATCAAAGCTCTTGGGTGACAAAGTAAATTGTCAATGAGTACTAATATTTTGAGAGGGATCTTTTTTTGAGCAGTAGGTCTCAACTGTGGGTTTAAAATATTCAGTAAACCTAATTGTAAATAGATGCACTGTCACCCAGCACATGTTGGTTCATTGACAGAGCATGGGCAGAGTAGATTTAGCATCATTCTTAAGGGCCTTAGGGATTTCAAAATGATAAATGAGCCTTGACTTGAACTTAAAGTCACTAGTTACAAATTGGATGTTATGTTAGCAGGCATCAAAATAGTAATTTCATTGTATATCTCTATTCTAGTCCTGGGTGATGTAATTAAAAATTGTTAAGTGCTTTACAAATCATGGACAAATATACATTATATAGGAGTGCACCTCACAACAACAAAAATTTTGACATAAGGCAATTGACGGTTGATATTTGAAGTGTCCAAAGTGATCTTGAAGCCAGCACCTCATTATCAAGCAGAGATAAGCTAAAATCCTTATTTTTTTAAAAGATTTTATTTATTCATGGGAGACACACACAGACAGAGAGAGAGAGAGAAAGAGAGAGAGAGAGAGAGAGAGAGGCAGAGACACAGGCAGAGGGAGAAGCAGGCTCCCTGCATGGAGGCCGACGTGGGACTCGATCCGGGACTCCAGGATCAAGCCCTGGGCGAAAGGCAGGCGCCAAACCACTGAGACACCCAGGGATCCCTAAAATCCTTATTTTTGAGGGGAACAGAAAAGTTAGTGGGGAGAGCAAAATAGCAGGCAGCTAAGTCATAAAGAGCAGAGAAGCTGAGAGTGAACATGTCCCTAATAGTCTCTCCTCCCAATCTTCTCAGATTGGGTTGGCAAAATGAAGGTCAACTCAATAGGAGGCCCTTGAATTGTGGCAGCTCCCCCAGAAGTGCCAGTTAGCCACAGCTCCACTACCCCTTGGATATTTGAGCTAGAGGGGCAAACGCCACTAATTGGAACCAAACCATACTTGTACCCAGTCTGGATATTGATTGCTGCAGCTGGAACCTAAGTATTCTGTCCTACTTGAAGTGTGGTCCATGGATCTCACACACATACACACATTATTGAGAATTGAGAGGAAAGGAAAGGGATTTTATTAATCAGATAGGGAAATAAAGTATAAGTATACAAGTTAGGGTAGACTTACTGATAGTTGCTTACCATGAATTTAAAAATTTTAATTTGAAAATGAGATATCCTCCTTATTGATGTAATAAAGTTAACCTAAAATTTGAAGTCTTAGTACTGATTCAAGAGCCAAAGAGACCTCTGGTTGAATGGTCCTGAATTTTGGCTGGGAAATGTGAAAGTCAGTTGAATCTTGTCCTAAACTGATAACATGTGTAGATGAAAGACAGCCACTTTACCTTTCAGATTTTTTTCCTATGGCTTCGATCAAGAAATTTGGTGCTTTAAAAAACAAAACAAAACAAAACAAAACAAAAAACCCAAAACAAAAACAACAAAAACCTTTCTTTTTATTTTATTTTTTTGAAAATAAACTGGAGGATAATATGGATTTCATCTATTCACTTTTTCTTTAAATTAAATTTTAGTACTTATTTTAATTGATTTGAGAAACTATGTCATTTGGACATAGTCTAGGATAGTTGTCAAGCTTTTTTTTTTTTTCTTTTACTTAAGAGCCATGAAATTTGATGTTAGTAAGTAATGTGTTAGAAAGATCACAAAATAATGAGCTGGGAAGAGAATGAAGATTTTCCAGCTTTCAGAAAATACCCTGTTTATTAAGCCTTACATTGCCATGAATTCAGCAAGAACTTTAAGCATTATCAATGTTCTTTGAAATTTCTTGGGAAAATATTCTTATTTAACTGTTTCTGGTGATACATTTTGGTTAATTATTTTGTCATTTGTGTTCGTTTCTAGTTTTTTCTTTTCTAACTGTTGAGTTATATCTCAAGAGGTGGTGGAAGGGTAGGGATTATTTGTCATGACAGTTGAACTATTTTGGTTGATTTTACTGAAAGTTAAAGTTGACTATGTTCATCTGGAAAGCAAACAATTTTGACAATTAAGGCATACAAGCTGTGAATGTTACATCTAGCTGTTCCCACTATAATGTGTTGATTAGAGCTGTTTCATGAATCCTTCTCAGGAACAGCCCAAGTGTTACATACTGCTTAGGAAGAAAATACAGTCAGTATATTTGCCATCACAATGTGCTGATGGCGGCAGCTTGCCCAGAGTTAAACTTGCTGTGATAAAAGCTTCTGGACTGGAACATGGTGATGGCATTTATGTTATTTGCCTCCTAAGTTGTTTCTGCACTATATAAACCCAGTGCAAACAGCTCTCAGTTTGAGAACCTCACAGAGCTCTGTCACTAGGCACTATTGCGTTCTCTTGTTGAACCGTTAAAGAATATGTTAGCTGAAGTCTTCCAGTGAACAGTGGAATCTGGATCTTAAATAGCTGAAGGCACTGGATTAAAATGGCTTATATCTTTTGACTTAGTCCAGGTCATTGTATGGAACTCACTTTGAGAGATGCCTTTCTGTAAGGGTGTGACTATTTTTAAAGACTCGTAGTGAATTCCTTGCCTTCTGGATTCTTAATGCCTTCTACAACAGCATTAAGTCAGGGAACTTAGGCTTAGCCATATCAGCATTGTGCTTAAGAAAATTTGAAAAAGGCCAAGGGCAAATGATTGAATCCATTTTATAAATGCAGTATCCCTTACAAAATCGATTGTAGATTAGCTCTAGGAAATCATGTTTGTCTACATGTAAAGCTGCACAGATCTCCTACATATATTCCAAGGTCTGTCTACAATTGTCCCTTTTTAAATTTGTGAGGACAGCAATGCCTTTGAAGCCTCCTAAAGGATTGTGGAAGTAGGCCAAAACTAAAGAGAGAACAGGAAAGAATAAAGATGGAAGGAGTGGGAGATTTGAGATAGAAAGGATAAAGGATGAGTGATGAAAGCCTTATCAACAGTTAGGTCCTCTACTTGTAACAATCCCATAAAGAGGTGGGCTCTCCTTTTGCTCAAAGAGGATCAACATTTTTTTATTTGCCAGCTTTCACTGGGTTTCCAGGGTGTTTTTGGATCATACATCAGATGAATAGGGATGAATAGGAGTTCTTTTATCACTATTAGTGAAAACTGTTCTCATCACTTAGCATTGCTAGCTACTATGAACCATCCTTTTAAAGGTCTACATTTGGAAGTAGCACATGGAATTTCAGCCCTTGTATTATTATTTCTTGTATTGCTTTTATTAGATAAAATGAGGAAGACCTATGACAGATTTCCTTTGAGGGAGAATGTGACACAGCCTCTTCAAAGTTTTTTAATGGCCTTCTAATAAATTTTATCCATCAGATAATATCCTTAAGTAATGGAATCGCTTTCCCTAGTAATAAAAAGAATACATTACTTTCGTTTTTTTTTTTTTTTTTAAATTAGGAACTTTGGAAAGTCAGAAAAATAAAAAGAGAAAAATCCACCTATTATCTCTCCATTCAGCAATGATCACTCAGGAGTAGTTGTGAGTCCTAAGTGGCCCTTTATTTTCCTAAGTCTTGAGGCATTGATAACTGAAAAACCTGAAGTATTGTGCCTGGTCCCTTGGATCATATTTTAAGTAAGACCTAATAGATACTTTATTTTATCTCATTCTCCTATGGATCAGTAATATTTGAATAGCTATAATGACTGCATTTAAATTTATTTTACTCTGAATTCATCCATGTAGTTAGCAATTCTTTAATGAGCTGATTATAGAGAATTACCTAATAATTTCACTGTTTTTCATCTTTACTTACTATATTAGATCTCAAACAGTAATAATTCTTGACCACAAGATGTACATGACTAATGTAATTAATGATTTATTATATTGAAATGTATACATATTTGCTATACTATGTACGTATTCTTCATTCAGTAGAATAACATTAGTCTTATTTTTGGTGTTATAGCACTTGGGTTTCCTTACAAAATTATTTATACTTGTGTTTCTACTAGGAGGTAGATTCCAGATCTTTCAAGTGTAGAAGTTGCCCATAGTTTGAGCATGCATATAATGTATGTATGGGGCAGTTGTTCAAGCTTTGGAAAATGGAAACTTGTTTTCTCTTATCATTTTTTTTTAAAGTGCAGATCCAAGTTTGTGCTAATTTTACTAATCAGAGATAAACTATACTTTGTTTCTAAAGACATGTTCAGAAGGGTCAAGGAAAAAATGGTTATACCATTTAAATTATTATTATTATTATTATTATTATTATTATTATTATTTTATTTATTCAGAGAGAGAGAGAGAGAAAGGCAAAGACACAGGCAGAAGGAGAAGCAGGCTCCATGCAAGGAGCCTGACATGGGACTCCATCCCGGGTCTCCAGGATCACACTGCGGGCCACAGGCAGTGCTAAACCGCTGTGCCACCGGGGCTGCCCCCATTTAAATTATTTTTGCTGGGAATTTGTTATTTGAATCTTCTTCGGTCATTAGCATTTTCAGCTCATTAGCAATGGCAGCAGTGTCATAAATATAACAGACTTCTTGAAGAACCAGACCTCTTGACCAGTAGGACCCTTGCCCCAATACTTTCTGAACTCCTCAGGAAAAATGGTATCATATAATTATGTATAACTTTGCCAAGTATATTCCCTTCCTTTCTGTTTGCCACTCTCATATCCCAAATGATGTTAATTTTTAAGAAGTGGTTTCTTTTTTGTTTTTTTAATAGTTTTTTTTTTAAGATTTTATTTATTCACGAGAGACACAGAGAGAAAGAGAGAGGGAGGCAGAGACACAGGCAGAGGGAAAAGCAAGCTCCATGCAAGGAGCCCGATGTGGGACTCAATCCCAGGACTCCAGGAGCACACCCCGAGCCAAAGGCAGACGTTCAACTGCTGAGCCACCCAGGCATCCCAAGAAGTGGTTTGTTTTTCAATTAATTTTCATATACCATTTTGTGAATGATACTATATGTGCTCAATGAGTATTTTGTACTGATAAATACTCAACAAAATATTTCTTGAATAAAACAATATTTTTAACATTTCCATTACATATTACTTGTAAAACAGTAATTCTGTTCAGTGGATTTAACTGCTTGATATTCTCATATTCTGCAGTTAGGCACAGCTTCAATTAATACAGGGTTTTTGAGACTGCCCAATGTAGCACATACCTGGGAAGCTGATTATAGGTACAGATTCCAAGGCCCCACACCAGACCTGCTCAGTCACTTTCTCTAGATGATTTGTATCATCAGACAAGTCTGGGAAACCTGAAACTAAGGAGTCCATACTAGCAGCTAGATTAATATATACTTACATATTGGTATGTAGGAACAATTTCTGGATTTGAATTAATAGTGTTCCTTTATTTCTAATGCCAGTCTATTCAAATACTGGAAGAGAAAATTGCTCTGATGTGCTCTTTAAATTTCAGCTTCTATGAGACTTTGTTGAGTAATTTTTGAAATTATTTATTGAGCATTTACCATGTTCAAAGCCCTCTTCTAATCTTTTTCATATACCTACTAATATTAATAGAGGGAAGTAAAATAATTCATCCAATACCAAACAAGTAACAAGTGGGAAAACTTGGCTTTGAATCTAGGAAGTTGAATTTCAGAATTTATACAATTAACCCTTGGAGTATACTGCCTATAACCTCTAAATGCTGTGGAGTTACTAATGTATCAGGCACTACTATACTAAGCACTTTAAAGTATAACATATACTTTAAAATCATTTTCCATTTCCATAAAGTAGGGTTAAGAAAGACAAATTTAGAGATTAAGTAATTTTCCCAGAGTTACCCTACTGCTAAGTGGTAGAACCAGTGTGGTTTGAACCTGGGTTGGCACAACTCCCAAATTCTGTGCTCTTAACCATTACCCTATATGGAAGAATGACATGTTTGAATATGCTGATATCTTGTCATCTCTCCAGCATTTTGTACAAAAAATAGTAGTTACTGGGGGCTTTCTAGAAGGTAATTATATAACACTTAGATATCTACATTAAGTAATGTCTGCATTTAACATCTACATTAAAACACTTTAGCGTCAACATTAAATTTTAGAAAAAAATTCTGAAGTATTTAATTTCTTGCCTCAGATAGATTTTTAAATAATAAGTTAGTTATTCTGTTGTCTGCTGTAGACTGGCTGAAAGTAGAGCATAGGATTAATATACTTTTAAGAGATTTTTGATCTTATATTTCTTAATATTCAAAGAGTGTATATTTGGTGGATACTTATCTATTTTGTGCACATTTGGAAAGAAGTTACACTTAATTTCCTTCATTTGAGCATTAATGATTTCACAAATGTGGTTTTGTCGCAAGTAAACGGTTTTCTTTACTCTGCAATGACTTACAAATTTACATTCATTGCAGAGTTAGCTTGAAATGCTTCTCTTTTTCCCTCTTATTTGTCCCAAAATGAAAGTGAAGTGTTAATTGGTTTTAATGGCTCCTACTGCTACCTCTGTCTGGGATTTCTAAGAAAAGGTGAAGAATTGGACTAGAACTTGTGAAATTTATCTAGGAGGTGAGAAAGTTTAATGTGCTTGTGAACCAGCACACTTCTTCTAGTTAATACTACTGCATTATAATAAATATTGAAATCTAATTTTCACTCTTAGACCTAACCGTTTAAGTATATTAGTTAACATTCAAAGAGGAATTTTCTGAAGAAACATGTTAATTAAATTCCTGTACCTGGAAAAGATCAACACCTGATAAACCAGGAAATAAGAATCTCTTGTTTAAACGTGTTTATAAAACCAAGAAAAAAACCTCTCTCTCCTTTCCTCTCAAACCCTTAAGTGAAGAGGAAGGGCATGCTAATTTGGATTCCCAACTAGAAGGGACTAGCCTGGATTATGCAGTTTGCTGTTACTGTTAAACAGAGGACTGTAGTTGCTAAAACTGTAGTCACCAGAGATGTGTGTCTGGCTGCTGTCACTCTCTCTTCCCCAATAAAAATGATTCCCACCAGTGGGGGATAATTCATATGAAACATAGTCCCTGGTGCTCATACACTGATACACCTTAGTAACTGTGACTTTATTTAACAAGTAGCCATCTAGATATTTGTTCTTATACAATACAAATTTTTATTGAGATTCTGGGAAATATAAAGAAGACTATTACCATTTTAATAGCTTTAAGATTATAAATCTTTTTTTAAAAAAGTTATGCCTTCTACTTTTTAGCAGTTACATTCCTACTTGTTCCTTTACCAAAAGGTAGCAGAGTAACACAATGAGCCCAGTCCTGTGTTGGGAAGAGAGAGAAAAGTGTGCCTTTGTTAAAGTATTATTTCTGTAAAATCAGTGCAGGGTTCAGAGGAAAACAGAAATGCAAAGAAAGTCTGTTGATCTTGCTTCCCCACTTTCCACTTTTTTTGCCATCCTGTGTTCAAATGGTAGTTCTAATATATCAGGTACTCAGTAAATATTTCTTCATCATCAAAGGTGAAAATAAAATTTACTGGGCACTTACTAAGAGTCAGGTATGAGTTAAGTGCTCCACTTGAAATACATAATTTATTCCTTACAATTAGAGATACACTATTATTATCTTATTTCACAGAAGGTGAAACTGAGGCTTAGCCAGATTAGCTAGATTGCCAAAGGCCATACCCCAAGTAAGTGGCAGAAACTGGATGAAAACCCAGATCTGTCTGATTCAAAGACAGTGCTCTTAATCATCATCTCAAATATCAATTTTACATACAATTTAATAGAATGTTCTAGTATATTTTGTTTTACATACTTGGGATCAGTCAGCATGTCACAAGGAAGAGAGCAACATTAAAAAACAGATCTGGGATTAAGGTCCTTGCATTTGGATTTGAATTGTTTTTTTTTTTTTTTAAGAGTCTTTATTTTGCCATTTATATTGGATATTGGTTGAGTTGCTTAATCTGTTTGAATTTAAGTGTCTTTTGTGAATTGGGGAATAAAGGAGATAACAGGTATAGAGTGCTTAGTAAATGTTCTACACGAGTTATCATGAAGTTGGTGATAATATTCCACATTCATAGAAGGATTTACAGTTTACAAAGAGTTTTCATGAAGATTGTTTCAGATAATGCTTAGTGATACAACACTTTCAAACTCATTCATTATTTTATTGTTCATTTAACAATTTTTAAAAATTTTATTTTTTTTTTTTTAATTTTTTATTTTTTAGTATCTGCTAGAATTGTTCTACAGGTTGGAGAGATTTATGTGAAACAGCAGGAGAAAAAATGTTACTTGCCTTCATGGAGTTTGCATTTTAATAGGGGATAGGGAAAACACATAAGTAAAAATATTTAGTGTATTAGATAATAACTGCCATAAAGGGAACATTTAACTCTCATACAGTGAGTGCTGTGAGCCATGCTATAATACAGTAATTAGAAGCATATTGTGATTCACAGAATAGCTCCACGTTTTTCCATTAAAGACTTTTTAAAAACTGTAAACCAGTTAGAGTTCAACTACAAATTTTTGTTTTTGAATTTATATTGTTTTATTTTTTATTGAAGATTTTATTTATTTATTCATGAGAGACACACAGAAAGGCAGAGACATAGGCAGAGGGAGAAGCAGGTTCCATGTGGGACCCGAATGTGGAACTTGATCCCAGGACCCCCAGGATCACGACTTGTACCAAAGGCAGACGCTCAACCACTGAGCCACTCAGGCGCCTCTGAATTTAATTTTAATAAATTAAAAAAAATAATAAAACAAGGGGATTAATTTTTAAATTTATTAGTATACATCACCAAGGTTCATGAACTCTCTTCTTTCTAGTTCTAAGACTCGACGAACATGGAATTAAATGTAGATCTCTAATACCTTGTCTATATTTGTATATATCTGTTAAGTATATGCTGAATTTTAATAATTCAAAGATTATTGTAAAACAAATAATTATTGAAAACCATTAAATAATCTTGGCATTTCTTTACAATTGTAAGCTAAGCAGTGGTACTCATGGGTTATATTTCTCAAATTCATCACCAAGCCTGGCAAATAGGTGATATGGCACTTCTATTCTGGCTCTTAGAAGACTAAAAGGAATCATGAAGAGGTGTTGCAGTGAACTCAAACATTAAGATTTGTCTGCCAACTCTGAGTTTAAATTTATTGAAAACTGCAAGAAAGACAAGTGTTACTCTCAGGGTAGTTTACAGCTAGTAACCACTGACCTCCAGAAGTTATCATTTAGCTTTGTGGAGCAGAGGTCTATAAGCCTTGGGGGGGGAATTCACATTTGCCTGATTAAAATGTTTTGAGATTTAATCCTAAAAATGTCTTCTAGTTGTTATCTCATGTTATCTCATTTTAGTCATTCAGGAATGTTTCTGCTCACTATTTAAAGAGAGTGGTTACGAGCTCATGCTTCAGGATCAGACAGTATCCTTGTTCCACTCCTTACTAACTATAAAATTCTAAGAAGGACTCCGTCACAGTTCCAGAAAATATTTGGCATCTTTTCATGTCTGTCCTCACTACCACCATCCTGTTCCATATTACTCGTTCTCCATATAATGGCTAGTGACTTTATTACAATTGAATCTGATAGTACGATCCTCACACATTTTTCTTCTCCTCTTCCTTCTCCCCCTCCCCTGCCCTGTCAAAAACCCGCCAATGGCTTTCTCTTTCACTAAAATGAAGTCTAGACTCTTTACCTTGACTTTGGCCTGCAAAACCCTGCGTGCTCTGATCTAGGCCTGCCTCCCTGAACTTACTTCTGTCTTGCTCACTGAGCTTGAACCTCCTGGCATTTTTTCAATCCTTAAACTCACTAAGCTGATTCTTTGTAACTTGAATATGTTCCCTCTCCTATGCTCAGCACACTCTTTACTTTATTCTTCACGGGATAAACTTACACGTTATCCCTCAGGTCTTAGGCTTTTCTTTACCACCCAATCTAAATAGGTTTTCATGTTTTGCTCATTTGTAGCACCATGTTTTTCTCTTCTATGGCACCTGTCACAACTTTTCACTTGATATTCATTTGGTTTTTGGTTAGTATCGAGTTCCTACCTCCTCCAACTATAACCTCTGTATCTTTTTAGTTCAGTGCTGTATACTCAGCCTCAAGCACAGTTATTGAGTTGAGTACCCAATAAATCATTGTTAATGTTGAATGAACCAAATTTATCTCCATGACCTTTCAATGCCTTAATTTACTGATCTGAGAAAAATAGATAGTAATTCCTAATTGTAAAGTTTTCCTGTGAACTAAATGAGATTAAAATATATAAAATATTTAGGAAATTAAAATGTGGAATTTCAGCAGTGATTCCATGCTTTCTAATGGAGCAATGATAAGAACTAGCCTCAGCTTTGTAAGTCACAATTATCAGAGCCGTGATGTATATTCAGAAGGGCAATTACTTTGAGTAGTAATTCCCTAGACCACCCCTTCACCCCTGCCCTGCCCGAGCCAGCTGGCCTTGAAAAAGCAGTACTGCTTTTGTGTGTACACAATCAGTCTGTAAAATCCCATTATCCCCAACTTCCACACCCCTGTGGCTGCATTCTTCCTTTCGAAGCCTCTTAAAAAAGGAAAAAAAAACAAAACAAAAACCCTTTCAAGTCAGCCCTAAAGTTCATTTCCAATCTCATTTTATCAAATAATATAAAAATGAGATAGGAGATGGGAAGTGGGAGGGGTCCATAATGTGATTTGCTTACCTGTTTGCTGGTAATGATACTTGATCCCTATGATAGTTGTGGGAAAGACTAATAAAACTAGGGATAATTCATTGTATATTTTGAGATAAAGTGAGATTTTATTCTGTTTTGATGTTCAAAGAACAGAGCAAGATTAATTTGGTTATTCTAGTTCTTTTTCATCTGTTCAGAATGTCTATAGTATTTAGAACAGGAATTTCTACCAACCTCGCATGGCCAACATCCTTTTAAACTATCATCATCTATTGGAGTCCTAAGTACAATGCCCTCCTTTGCTCTATTTTTGTTTCGTATGCCTTTATTTTTCCATCTGGAAGTTTGAATTCCTTTCAGGCCTATTTCCTAACTGCTTCCACCGGTCCCTTGTGATCTTTTTCTTTTGGATTCTAACTTCCCATGTAACTGACATTTTTCTTAGCATTCTTCCCATGACCTTGAATTAATTGACATCTGTTTCCTGAGGATGACACCTTCCTAGTCCCCTGTTCCATCTCTTACTGTCACTATTTGATGAAACTTTGGTAGGGGAAGTGGTGAGGAAGTAGGAAGGGAGTTTCAAAAATTTTTTTCTGTCCCTGAAAGATCACTTCCTGGCTATGTTTATGTCACCATTATTCAAAAACCTTTCTTTTGAAGTCTTTGTTTTATATCTACATCACCCGATCCCATTATCATCTCCCATCTCTACATCTCTGGGACATTGCCCCATCTTTCTGAGGACCTGTCTCATAAACCTTACCCTCACACCAACCCTTTCCATCTCTCTGTGTGACTTTGTACTCCTACTGCCGACTCTTCCAAAATTGCAGCTTCTCAGGCACATCTTTACTGCAGTCCTCTTAGATTCACAACTAAGACTTAGACCACACCTCTCCTGCATCTCTATTGTTTCCTGTTGACTGTCCTCATTGTAGGTTCCTATCTGTCTACCCTATCTTATTCCTGAGGTCAGTCAGTATCCCTCCTGGTACTTACTTCCTTCTTACCTATCCTGATCCCTTCACCCTCCAAACTTCTTAAAGAGTAATCTTAGTCATTTCTGTTTTATCTCCCATTATCCTGCCAACATCCTAGAAGCTCTTAGCTCTCTGCTGACACTGCTTCAGAATCCCTGGCAGTTCCTTTTCCATTTAAAACTGTGTCCTCTTCCAAATCCACATTCCAGATCATCTTCTGACATCCTTCTTTTAAAAAACAAATTTGTAGTTCCTTGATTTTATAATTTTCTTCTCATGATTATTTTCCTCCTTTGTAACCCCCGCTTTTCTTTTTACTTCTCTTCCTCTTCTTTCCTCACAAAATGTGGGTGTCCCTGTGGCTCATCTCTTTTCCCTCCCTCTGCTTACTTCTGCTGCTGCTGTCCTCCAACCTCTTGGCTTAAATAATAACCTGTTAGATATGCTGAAGATCTCTCCCCAGACCCTCATTTTCTATTTCCCAATAGACATTTCCAGAGGGATAACATACAAGTATTTTAAAACCTAAAGCAATTATACTTTATCATCTAAACTGGATCCCAACTGGGTCACTTAGAAGGTTAAAGAAGGTGCTATTGATAATTAGCCAGTGTAAATCTGGAGCATATGGTCACCTGTTCAAACCTAATATGTACAGAATACTCTTGAGATTTGCTCTTCTAGTACTTTTCATCATTAAATGCCTCACCAACATTCTGCTTACCTGGGCTAACAATCATCATCTTCAATTCTTATTCTTTGCTTGGTTCCCAGTTCCTATGAATTCTAACTTTCTTGTATCTTTGAATTACACTTAAAACAAAAACAAAAAAACCAACCCATTCCACTGTTTAGGCCCTTGTTTCCTCTTACCTGCAATACTTGTATGTCCTAACTTGTCTTCTTGCGCTGTTTCTCCTCATTCATCCTTCATTCGATAGTCTTTATTTCTATCCCCAAAGTGTACTGATTATTGATACACCTACTCAGAAACTGTCACCAAAGCATATCATCCAGACTTCTCAGCTAGGGATCCAACACACTACATAGTCTGATGTAAAAGAACCTTTCCAGCCTTACCTCCTTTCTGGACCTTGTATTTCAGCAGGCCTGTTGGCCTTTCCCCAGATACCTCCAAAATCAGTAGTCCCCAGTTGCATCAGAATCACCTTTGGAATTAAAGAAAAATTTAAATACCCAACTTTAATCTGGGAGATTTAAATTTAGTAGGTCTGCATTGAAGCCTGGTTATCTTTGTAAAAGCCTCCCCAAGTGATTGTGACCAAAGCCAGCACTGAGAAACATTGCCCTTGTTTCCCTATCTCTATGACTTTGTTCACCGTTTTTCTCCATGGCCAATATCTAGTTTTCTTGTTTTCTTTTTAAATATTTTCTTATCCTTCAATACCTGGCCTTCATTTTACCTCCTTCATGAAGTTTTCTTTGACCCATCCAAAGAGATCTAGTTATATCTTCTATACCGCAGTTGTAGTAAACTTTCATTAGATTTTATGTTTATGCCTTATATCCCACAGACAGTATACTTCTTGGATGCAAATGCTTCTGCTATTTATAATGTGGAAGCCATTCTGTATAGGTCATTGGCTGTTGAGATTATATGTAGAGATCTTTGAAGTTCTTAAGAAAGTGATTGATAACCATGAGTTATTTTTGCTAATTTAACCAAAAGTCCAAAAGCATAAAATACAAGTTTTAATTCTAAGACTACGCTAAGTTAAGATTTGCTAATCATGCTAAGTAGGAGAAAGGAATTAGAATTTTAAATGCCACTACTGTTTTCAGCAACAGATGAGCTAATATTAAAGTAAATTCAGTGGTGGGTTGGTTCCTTTCACATCCATGCTTCAGGTGCTTTAAAGCATGTGGGTCTCTTTGGATTCCTTAGGAAAACTGTCATGTAGGCATGCAGCTATAAAATGTGCTTCACTCAGAAACTGTAGTTAGTAAAGCAGAGTTTTTTTGTTTGTTTTGTTTTTTTTTACTAGTTCTTTTGAAGGCACAGGGGAATACTTTTAATAAATCGGCCTTGCTGAAAGATAGAATACAGTGTTGTTTTTAATAGGGAATGAGAGCATAAGTGCAGTGATTTAATATAGTTACAAAAGGCTGCTTCCAAAAACAATTTTTGATTTTTGTCAAACATTCAGCAAAAGAGTGATTTTTCCCTCAAAACAAATTTTTTTTGTCACTTCCCAAATTGTATTCTTGTTAAATCTGTAAGTTGTATATTCAGGATGGGATTTTTCTTTGTACTACAATTTTCTCTGTGCCTGATCAGTAAAAATTGTAACCATATAGTTTGATATATATATGCAGATGGATTTTATAATTAATTTAATGCCCTTTAAGGTAGATATTTGTATTTAATTATTTTATTGAAAGAATATATATTTGGATTTCATAGCAAGCCTAGAGAAATAATAAACTTTTACTGTTAGTGCTGTCTCTATTTGCTGATATAGAACCTATTTCTGATTTATCCCAGGTAAAATAATTAAAATGCATGTATTAGAACATACATAAAATTTTCTGTACTCATGCAAGATGTACTAACTGGAAAACAGTCGATATAATCTCTTGGCTTTTGACTTTTTATAAACTCATAGGTTTATAGTGAATTTATGGAACCATGTAGCTGTTTCCCTGATTTTGTGGCAGCACTGTAGCTGAACTTCTCAAAACCTCTAGAAGCAAAAGTCAAACTTCCTTCACAAAATGTTCCTTATATTTACTGTTAATCACATGAGTCTTTGCCAAGTTATTCCTAGAAAATAGGCATTCTTCATAATAGGAACTCAAAAGAGAAGGTATTGGGAAACTTATGAAGATGGCAAATGAATAATGAATGAGTTTTCGCAGGCAGCTGGAGATACTTGTTAGTAGACCAGTAGAAACAGAAATTATCTGCCAAACCTCTGGAAACACATGACAAACTTTTCTGACCATAATAGTGCTAACTTATATTCAATTGAACACTGTGCAGTCTCCATACATATTATTTAGGCCTCACAACAACCCTGTGAAGTGGGCTGAACTAATAGCCCCCATTTTACAGACAAGGAAACTAAGCTAAGAAGAAAAAGTGGTTTGTTTTTGAGTACATACCTACCAAGGGTATGTACTCAGTTTGGATCTGAGATTCCAAATCCTCTAATGCCAACTCATACTACCAAAAATCTATTTTAAAAAATATTAGTTTTTCAAAGACCACCATAAAAAATATCAGTCAGGACAATGGCAGCAGTGTAAAAAAGACAGAAAGATTACCACACCACTTCTGAGGTTTTCTGATTTGGAATAAATAAGCAAAACAATAGTATCCTAAAAGACTGCTAGGAAATTAGTTTGTACATGAAACACTGAACTCTTTCAAGTATAATGATACACAAGCTCAAGATACTGCTACTTTTATTTGTAGCCAACGTTTATTTTTATGCCTAGAAAAATACATGGGGGTGCTTAGGAATAATGTGCTGGGCAATTTGCTACTTTAGTGATAGTAACATAATCCCGAAAAAGCAAGCACGATTATTTTGTACTTTTTCTTCGTTTTATTCAGCAATAAGACCATAATTTTTCATATTTAAGGAAGTATGAAAAATTTGTCGAGTTTTAAAAGCTGAATACATGTAGCGTTGGATCAAGGCACATACAAGACTGGCCAAAGGGCGTACAATGCACTTTGGTTTTTTGTTGGGAAAAAAAAATGGCAACAGAAAAATGATGTGGTTTTTAAACAAGTAATAGCTCACAATTCTGTAGGAAGCTAGAAAGAAATGTTACATTACAAGTTCATTATGTGATACGTGGAAAACTGTGACAGTAATGGGCAGTATTCTTGATCATTGTGAAAGTAAATTGAACTTTTTTATGTACAGTGTTAAAACATTTCACATAAACCAGATCTAAATTTGATTTCTAGTATTCATTTTTCTTTTAAATTCTTTCTTATTTAAAGTACTACTTTTTCTGCATTGTTGAGGGGAATTGCTTATGGTTATACTATCTTTTTAAATACATGTGTTTCTTTTTTGACATCGTTTATGATAAAAACATAAACATTAACAATTATGTCTTTAGAATTCACTTTTCAAAAATTGGGATGGTATAGGCAAAACCAAAATGCAATTCTGGTATTTGTGTTCATTATACTATGGAGTCTAAGTTTTCATGTTTTCCTAAGTACAAATTTCCCCCCTAACGTAGAAGCATGCTCACATTATTGATTTGTGAAGTCCTTCATTCTCAAAACTGTTAACAGTGGTTTTAACAACAGACTTCATACTCCTTTATGCCAGCTGATGTATTCAGTTCGAAAGATAATGCTTTCTTAAGGATATCTACTTTGCTTAGAGTAGAAATGGAGATATGCAGCAAGTTTGATATTGCCCATTACTTCACATATTTTAATTTATTGAATACCACTGGGATAATACAAATTTAATAGTTGGAGCATTTCATAACTATTTTTTGAACTTTAATTTTTCTCATTCAGCCAGTTTTTTTTTTTTACATTTTATTAATACCAAAGTGAAAAATGGCCTGTGCTTATACTACAAGGATCTCATGTGAACTCAGTCCTGATTGTTCAACACAGCAAGGAAATCACTTTCACAGTCAACAAGTCATCTTACTCAGTAGAACACAAAGTAAATGGTTTATAACTTCAATATTTGCAAGGAAAATACAGTACAAATTACTAAAAAATACTAAAATATAGAATTGTGTTCAGGCATCTCCACTACATCAATCGCAGCAGTAACCTGAAATTTGAAACTTTTAATAAAAAGTTCTTAAATATAAATTATATGGCAAATGTACAGTACATTGCTTTTTCCAGTCTCTTTTTTTCCAGTGTTTTGCAGTAGAACAGGGTTCCTACCATCACTTCCCTTAGGTTTAAAAAAACCGAAACACAGTCTGCTACAAGGCCTCCAGCATCATGAGTGCGAGTGATCTGAGTCTGGAATACCACTGTCTCTGTAGCTTCGGTTACTACTGCTTTCACTGTGATTGTTTTTATACAGATTCATTCCATTAGGAGGAAATATGGTGTGTATTACAAATTCCTCCTTTGAGATTGGTTCATTGCTTATTGGTAACATCTGAAAAGAAGTCTCCCTGATTTCCAGGATGGAGTTGTCCTTCTTAGTGCCAGCTTCCGCATAGTCATCCTTTCTTCTTCTCCCTTTGCTGTACGCACAGTTCCTTGAGAAGAGTGATCCATTCCTATGAACATACCAGCACACTAAAGCAAGAAGGGCAATGGTCACCAGGGCCACAGCCCCACCAATGATGGCAGCCAATGGTAAATTGGGGTTTTTGTAAGGTTCTTTCTCTTGCTCTCTATTAAGGGTGGTTGTAGGGTTGTACATTCGAAGGGGTGCAGTTTCAGTCTCAATACAAACACGGGTGTCATCAAATAGGTAGAGGTTACTGGTTTCCATGGGAACCATGCAGACTCGATAGGGCGAATCAGGCTCTAGGGCTGTGACCAAGTATTCATTACGTTCTCCTGTTACGATTGTTTCTGTTATAGATCCAGATGCTGGGCTATGGCCCAGTTTGAGCCAGCTGAGTCTTAAAGCAGTCATAGGTAGGACAAGTTTCCAAGAGATGTGAATTGTGTCGGAAGTGACAGATTTCACAGTAATTATAATTGTTTTTCTTGCTGGACTCCCTGTGGTTCGCTGATCTTTAGTGAGCTTAGGATTCTTGATGTCTGGTTGTTTGGTCACTGGAGCTGGCCACTGTCCTTGAGCAGGATATACCGTGTTGGGTATTGCAGTGGTTATCTGAATGGTGCTTACAACTGCACTGTCCTTACAATCAAATAACTCTGCATTAAGGTCCTTAATCGCCATCCCCCGAACTTTTTCAGGGGCTTGGCACATAAGCCCACGTACATTGACCTTCATAGGTAGTGATTGCAACCAGTCACGTACCCATTTCATCTTGCACCCACAATACCAGGGATTGTTGCGAAGAATCAGTTGGGTTATATTGTCCAAATCATCAAAGATACCCTGAGGTAAATTACTTAGGTTGTTATTGGACATATCAAGTCGATACAGCTGCCTTAGATAAGAAAAAGCATTTGGGGGCACCCGATTGATGTGGTTATCTTGAAGATAAAGCTTCCTCAGGTTTGTGCCTGGAAGGTTTACTGGTGCAGCAGTCAGGGAATTCCGTACCAGGGACAGTTCTGTTAAGTTGACTAGGTTGAAAAAAACTTTATCACCTAAACCATGGTTGTTCAATAGATTTCCATCCAAAACCAGGCGTTTTAGGCTAGTGAGACCTTGAAGAGATGGGGATGAAATAGTGGATATGCGGTTATCATCCAAGCGTAGTTCTTCTATAGTCCTAGGCAAACCCCAGGGGATTGTGCTAAGGTGATTACGGGACAGGAAAAGCAGTCGAAGATAGTTGCTGTCTCGGAATGCCCCCTCTTCAATGCTAACAGCAGAGACCGAATTATCATCTAAGTGTAATTCTTCCAGGTAGGGAATTTTGGAAAGAGAATCATAAGTGATAGTCCTTATGTTATTTTCTTGCAAATGTAACTCTTTTACATACTTTGGTAGATTGGTAGGAAATTCATCTAAACTGTTGTGGTATAGGTATATTCTTTCTACTTTTAGTAAGTTTTTCAAATCTGAAGGAATTCCAGCGTTATTGATTTGGTTGTTCTGAAGGTAGAGAGTTGTAGCATCCTCTGGTATTCCTGCTGGAATGGATGTCAGAAAGCGATCATTACAGTAAATGAAACCTGCATCACAGCGGCACACAGATGGGCAGGATTTAGCCATAACTGATAGAGGTGCCACCTGAAGGAACAGCCCAATTTTAGTCCCGATGAGGAAAATGCTCCAGGCTGGGTTGATCATGGTCAGCAGTGTTAAGGTCTTTGTACACGGTAGTGTCAGAGCCCTAAAATGGAATGAGTGAAAAGAAAGACCAAAAACAATCAGGTCAGGATACTTAAAATAGTATTCCAAATAGATGTGGAAACTAAAATATCTATAATCACTTTTAATGTATTAATTTTTTTTGCATGCCTAGAATTTCTTGCTAGCTAGCTAACAGTGAACATGATCATATAATCTCTTTACCTTAACTGTTTGTAGTATTAATATCATGTCCCAAATCCATTTGATTTTGAAACATTAAATATAATAAATGTTTTATTGAGCATTTTCATAATACTTGATATCAATTCTATACCCAGTCACTGACCAAGCTAATCAATTTTCTATTTTTTCTTAATATTCATAATGAATTGGCACATAGGAATATGATTTTTTGTATTTAAAAATCAAAATTTGATGTTTACTTCTTAGGTAGACTGTATAGGTGTAGAAATGTGTAGTAAAAAAAAAAAATCTATCCTCTTAGTATTCAAGAATAGTAAGTTAAATACAAATACCTCTTAAGATCCTGAATCCTAGTAAAGCCATTCATTTGTTTTGATTGTTTATGTTACTTTTTAAATTATTGATATTAAATATCATTACATAGATATTTCTAACAAGAAAATCAGAAGGAATTTTTTTCATCTATTTTAAGGAAGGAAAGACTACAAAGCTAATACATCCAGCTAACCTAAGTGAAAATTCCATTTCACATTAAACTAGTTCTTTGTTTTGTTCCCATTTTTTTTTGTTTCATACTACAAGGTTTAATGACTTTATGCAGATTTCCCATTATGTTCACATCATATATTTCACAATGCATTTATCTTTCTACAAATTCTAATCTAGAATATGGTTCAACTTTCCCCATGGCTGGAGAGTTATAGATTTGTACTGATCTATTGTGGGTAATAATGATCTTGTCTGCACTTTTACGTATTAATTGGCCTTTGTAATTTCAGGCATGAAAATAAAACACTTTAATATTTTTCCTACCTTTTTGAATCATGTGAATAAATTTTGCATGAGTGAAAATCCAATGCACAAAAATTATTTTCCTGATGAGGGACTGGGACTTATAAACTCTTGTTCAGTCCTTGGAAATGTTCTTCACTGTTTATTCATGTAATCCTATGCCGCACACACCTCCAGATCAGGCTCGCTGTTGTCAGTGAACATTCCAGCTACAGTTCAGCATGGTAGGCAAGCTCATTAAAGTAGGGACCAGAGACAATTCAGCTTCCTGTTACTATGTAGAACACATGGCTTCCTATGCACTTTTTTTTCCTGATAGAGTTTCTGTGTGAAGGTTCCTTTTGTGTAGCTTAATTCCCTTAGTAGAAATTGCTCTCTTTAAAATTCTTATTGGCTCTTCTGTGCAATGTGGTCAGAGATAGTAACTTCAGATCCTCATGAAGAAAGCCATTCATGATGCTAAGGCCTGTATAGTAATAGGTTTTTCCATCAGTTACCCCCCACCTTTATTCCTGTCCAGGATTATCCGAGTATAAACTTTGTACAGTAGCTATATCCTGAGGTATGATTACCTGCTGTGAAATAGCTATTTCCAGCTTTTGCTTCTTGCTGCTTTCTCAGAATAGCTGGCGCAGTCACGTTATATAAGAACAGGTATTCTTTTTTAAGAGGTAAAACTTAATTCAAATATTCTTCATGAGAAAAAATAGGAAGCATACTAGATTTCCTTTACTTTTCTCTTCCTTAAAATATATTGGGTCTGAGCATCTCCTGTAAAAGCAAAAGGTTTTAATGAACTATTAATAATGAACTTTAACATGATAGAGAAATTTCCTAGACATTTAACTTCAGTTTTTCTTTAAGCAACATATCTTTCATCTTAGTAACTGGTGAAAAGGAGTAAGATGACCTCTTTGTTTTTTACTTCCCAATTTTACTATATAAATAAAGTGGGAGCTAAAGTTGAGATTGTCACCAAACAGATAATTTCTACTGTTAAATGTTAATGCCACCTTAAACTAAACACAGAAGCAAATCTTTATTCAAGGACCAGCCAGTGCCTTCCATGGCTTTTGAATTCAAGTCAGGCTAATCTTTAAAAGTTCATGTTTAAATCTTAGATATAAAATGAAAAAAATGTTTGAAAAGAAGAAAACAAATATATGTCAAAGAGGTGAGCAAATACGTCACAAGGGTTTTTGATAGAAATGCCATGATAACTTTTAAGAGATTTCTGATCATCGTTTTACAAAGTCATACAATGTACAATGTAAAGACTTGAAAAGAATTTGCGTTAGAATCTTTTCTTTTGATTTGCTCGGTGCCCTGTTTAATTCTTCCTGTAGGCCTCAATTTTCTCAATTGTAGAATGTGAACGTTATCACCTTTCTCTTTAGAGGTATTTCTGAGGACTAGTTGATGATCCTGAAACTCTGGTTACTCAGGTGTTCTTGGCCAAAAGGTAGCATAGATATTCAACGAATTATTAGTTTTTTAGGAGAATATAATTTTAATTTTCTTTTAGCAAACTGAAAATCTGTATTTGTAATAGAAAGGATGCTATGTCAAGCTATCTTCTTAGAATGACCATTCGGAAAGTTTATCAAAACCTGACAAGGCATTTCTCTCTAGGTTCAAACATGAACAAGCCAATTTCCAGTAAGTATATTTTTCATTTCTGAAAGAAGACCTAAGGCTTCACCAAAAAGACTAGTGATTTTAATGATGACTGTTTTGCCCATTATCTAATATGCATGAAGATTTTTATTTTTTTTTTTATTTTTTATTTTTTTTGGTAGAGCTGAGGAAGTGAGTAACTTTAGTATCTATTATGCAGGGTTACCCACTCAGGTGATTTCTGTCTAGTAGGGAGCATTAAGGTTTGACCCTGAAATTAAGGACTACAGTAGAAGCAATTTGCTTCCCCCAGTAATTACCTAGTATCCCACAATGATAGCATCTGTTCCAGAATTCAAATACTACTGAAAGTAAACATGAAAAAGGCCAAGATTTGTGTTTCTGATTCTATCAGAAAATTCAATGTCTTTTAGTTTGCCACCAAATACCAATACTATCATAGAATGCATTAGCAGAAGGAAACTTAAAAAAAAAAATTACAGCTCCATTTAATTTATTATTTAAGCAACTTGAAACAAAAATAGCAGTTAGCAGATGGATTAAGTAGTCTCTAGTGTGTATTGCAAAGTGCCCACAGAGGAAAGTTTAAATGATTTATTGTTTCAAGTGAGGTTTTACTGTGGTGCATTTAGTACTTTGCTCATTATTGTTGAATTTCAATAGCATAGTTTCATGAAAACTGTTGCTTTTGTGGAATGTGGAAATGAAAAACCAAGCTGTTCAAATTATAAGTACAAAGTTTAAAAAGTATCATTATTTTAAAAGGTATCTGCTGTAAATATTTTCTAAGCTTGAAAATTATTCAACATTTAAAATCATGTGGTTAATTTAAGGTTAGGAAACAATTACTTTTGTTAAATTGCATTAGAACCTAATTAAAAACTATAATAAAAGTCACTGGTGAGAATCTTCTTAAAATATTGCCAATAGTCAGGCATTTGTCATACTTCAACACACACTTTAAACAGATGAATCTGATGAATGAGGATTTAAAAATTGTTGACTGTCCCCCAAATGAGATCAGCCTACGGAATGCCTAAAATAATGATTGTAATGATAACTAGTACTAGAGGTTGTATCTGAACTATAAATATTTTATGAAATCAAGTTTTAAGAATATCTATTGATTTTCACATTTTTAACCAGAGGAAAAAAAAAAACTAAATTGGTGTGAAAAGAAGGCTAATTTGTTTATTTTTCTTGTTTTGTATCTGTAAAACTGCTTCTTTTGCTCTGTTTGATATGCAAATTCACATTGCCATTAATACAATGGTGTTAATAATGTGGGATTAACAGAAAGCCTTAAATCTCATTAAATTCTTGGAAAATGTCATTCTCTTTTCCTCAAATTGCATTAAAACAAGAGGCAAAAATATAAATTATAGCAGGTTTCTTTAGAGAGGATACTTTTAGAAATGAAGATTCCTTCAGAAATTCCTGCTCCCTTTATTTAAGCTCAAAGCTTTTTTTTGTATTAAACTCAAGCTTTTTCATATTAAAGCCAATAATAATCTATCTAAAATACATGATTCTGCCCCCATTTTTACAGTTCCCGTTTTTCTGAGCTGGCTCTACATATTCATGCACATAGAGGCTTGGTAGTTGACTGTGAATGATAAAAAGAAAAATGAGCCCCACTGGTATGGACACTGTGGCCAGTTTCCACAACATAGACTTCAGAAGCCTTTATGTCTGCATAGGCTTGAAAAAAGGCCATTACTTCTGAACAAAAAGGAATTGATCTTTCAGAAAAAAAAAAATTGTTTATAGGGTAACTTGGGGAAAAACATAAATGGACCCTGGTTACTTAAAGAAATGTTTTAAAATTATTTTTAATGGACTCATTACTAAGTAGATAGCATTTAAAACTGTGGCAAAAAGGACAACATAATCACCTCACTGACAAATCAAATTTTTAATAGGGATCTTTCTCATCAGTTTCTTTTTATAAACAAAAATTGTGGAGTTAAAAAAATATGCATTTATAATGTAATCAAGTCTGTGAAAAGTCTCCAATTTAGTTTCATGATACACCTAAGAAAGTATTAGATAAGGATGCTATCGTTTTATGATATTTTTAAAAAAGCTAATATAATTAATACGTTTTATCAAATAGAAAACTGGCATTTACATACAATCAAGGATTTGAGGCAATCTGCATGTTTATATGATATCTTCTCTGTTACTACATTATTTTAGAGGTGGGGATGTTTGAAATGAGAAGGTATTCTCATGTTCTGATCACTTAGTTTAAGATTATATATTGATAATATGCGCTAACTTCCTAAACCTTTTTCTGCCTTTTATTTGAATTGATTTTGATTTGAAATCATTGCACATTTTTTTAAAAAAATACTTAATTCAAGTACAGAGTTTTGAGATTTTAGTAAAGTCTTCTTAATGATTTGCTTCACAAATGATATCTTAATGATGGGAACTTTTAAAAAATATTTAATCTAAAAGTAGAACTTTCAATTTTAATCTAAGTTAATTGCATTATTATCTTGAATAAAATCTTGAGATTGAAGAAGACACATGGGTAATCAGATTTATCCAAGTCTATGAATATTTCTAGATAAATTGGAGTTTATATAATCATAATCTAGAGTTTTAGAAGGTAATTTGTTTATGAAGGCTAAATTGCTGCTAGAAAGCACAACAAAATGATCAACCTGTGAATGCTACGTCTTTGTAATGACAAATGGTATTTAGAATAAGCTACATATATGGTTAAACTGAAAAAACTGGAGTATATCAGGTTAGTTAATAGTGACAGCAAAATGCTTTCTAAGCAGCCTGTCTGGTGGTTAAATTTTCCACGATCATCAGATTTCAGGAAAGTTCCAATTCTTTTGTTTAATGCCAGGCAAGCAGAAGGACCTCTAACTCCCCTCTTGAGAGTCATGAAGTCTGAAGGGTTTGCTGAGCAGCAGAGAAGCAAGTGTGCCTTTTCATACTTGGTTTTATCTAGACTATTTTCTAGCCTGAAAAAGGTTGTGTTTTACTTATGCAAAATAGAGTATAAAAGTTCTAAAGCAAAGGATTTTTCCTTCCTCCTTTTATATTACTGGTTCTTTTTCTCCCAATAGATTTGTGATAAATGAATCCAAATCTACTTCATTTATATTGGCTTTTAAAGTTAAATTGAGCATCCTTAAAACAAAAAGGCAAACTAGGATGTTATCTTTCATCATAGCGAATGCTTCTTCCTTTTGTGATATTTAAAGCCAGACTAAATGAATTAGAGAACCAAGGTTTGTATAAATAAGGCATTAATTTAAAGGGTGGTAAAGGTGAGCAGTCCAGGGCTTGGGCAGGGAATATGCTTTAAGTTTGCATTGACCTTTGAACCATTGCAAGTTAAAACTATACTATTTAAAATTGCATTTTCCCATTGCAAACTTTAAAGTTCCTTTTTCAGTGTTGTGTGTACAATTTGGTTGACGTGCTTTACATTTCTAACATTCAAGTTTCTATATATGAATACAACTCTTTGGGTCTACTGTGTGCCCAGCACTGTGCTGGTTGATGAGAACATCCCAAGTCATAAAACACTTAGTGTTTTTTTTCTGTTTTGTTTTTCATTTCAGAGTAGGGTATTATTGATGTAAAGCAAATGAAGAGGGAGAAAATCAACAACACATAAACTGATCAATCCACAGTCCAGTGGCACACTTTAAAAATGGTATTTAACCAAATGTGGTCTGTGGGTTATCTTTTCAAAGTTGCCACGGTAACTTGTGCACATGAAAAGTGAAAGAATAAAGAACAAAAGCTGTCATTGTCTTATCAAGTGAGAACAATTTCTCTCTCCTCTCATTTAAGGAGACTAATACCTGGAAAGAGCTTTTTATACATTCCTGACACTGAATTTTGAGTCTAGGAAAAAGATAATGCATATGCAAAACAAATGTAAGTTTAGCTGCTGCTTAAATTATATTTCATTCCTTTGTGACTTAAAATGTTTTCTCTGGGGTTCTTGTCAATAGTCAAGTCAAAGTTCTGAAACCTGCTCCTCTAATGCAACGTAAACATGGCTTTCAAAACTCTTTTTTAGTGGTAATGTTTCAACAAATTTAGTGATGCTGATTTGCAGTTTCAGACTGCAAAATGCTCTCTGAAACATATATTCCTATTTTGGTTCTTAAAAGGAAGAAGGCTTTTCCAGAAGACATTGTTGGAAACTGGTTTTGAAATGGTGGAATATTAGAAGACGAGAAACAGCCCTTTTTTATGCTCTGAAGAAAAAAAATGCAGTTTTGAGAATTAATATTGCTGAGAGATTTACTGTAGAGTTTTTGCCCACTGGGGGGTGGTACACTCTACCAGAACACTGCTTTCAGAAGCTGCAACGCAAGTCAGATGTTGGCTGCTGCCGGCCAGTTTTTCTCTGGTTTAATTACAACAAAGCCTCCCGTTGAGAAGAACAGTGAAGGCCTCTAGGGCAAAAGGTGGGGGGTAGGAGGGGAAGGGGATGAAGGGAAGAAGGAAGAAATTACAGCCTTTGAAAAATTACTGAATCTTAGTTCCCTCATTGACTTCATTTATGGTGGTCTTCATTTGACTTTCAAGAATTATTTATAATGCTATTAAACAAACTGATTGAATGAAAATACTTAAGGCGGTTTAATTCAAAATTTTTAAGTTAACTCTGAATCCTGCTATTCATCACATTCTTTGTTATGCAGCCCACCCACCTTAATAAAAGAGGGGAAAGTTAAGATCGACCAAAATTTTTCTTTAAATGACCAGATTTAATTTTGTATTGGTATAACATTGGCACACCAAAAATAAGAGGCAGAAAGAAGAAACATTCATATAATATTACCATAAGGCAAATTCTCTGCTACTGATTTTTGTAGGGTTTTAAATTGTTCAAAATAATTCAGAAAGGAGGAAGCCTTAGGGTGTGTGGCCAAGAAAAGCACAGACAGATCTCTCTGCAGTGAACTTGCATGTTTAAAGCTGATAATTGTATTTTTCATCTGGAGACAGTGAGTGTTCATTAGGGTCTGGTGTCCCTAGGAAGGAGAGGCTGAACATAATTGGAGTTTCTATTTGATTGGGCAATATAGTCTAGAGAAGAAACTGGGGTAAAGATAATTAATAGCTTGCTAACAAAGTCTGACAGCCACAAGATTTCAACCAAATTTATTTCACACTGCTTCATTTAGCCCTGAAAAAGTTTTGATAGAATTGGAGTCTCCTTAATTAACACTTGAAAGCAAAAGAAACATACCTTCTATTTTGCTGCCACACTCAGTTATGACAAATTTCCTTACTGTTTTTCCTCCTTTGTGAAAACTTTATTTGGTGCCCAATTATGTATTTCACAAATGCTAATGTTTAGGAAGTGTTTAGTTGGGCATATTGAACGTAATCATAATTGATTTAAAAGGTGGGGGGGCAGAGAAATGAAAAGTCCAGTTAATAACTGATGGTTAGTATTATACTTGAACAATATTAATGTATTCACTATGTTTATTCATTCTGTAATATCTTGCTGATTCCTGGATTTGATGTGTTTTGGCAGTACTCCATTAAAAAAAAAATTAGATGAGATTTTCCTACTTAACTACGTACAATCAGGGTTTTGTAAGCTTGTTTATTTCAGGCTAATCTATATATGTATGTGTTTGTGTAATTATGTGTGTATATATTGTGTATACCCACATATTTGCAAACTAAGTAGTGTATCTCTGATTTAATCTTCTTAGAGATTAAAATGTGGTATATTATTCTTAATATTGGTAGTAATGATAATATTAATATTTTGTGGTACTTTTAAGGGATTAATTTCTTTACTCATTTCAAAAGAGATAAGTATCAATCATCTGTCACTTTGGGGCAGGAAAAAATGGTTCTATCTCAAAAGAGACAAATTCTTTATGTTTTAAGCTAATCAGGATATTCTCATGCAGTTCGGGATAAATGAAAGGCATTGCTACAGCTGAAGCTCTTTTCTAGTGGTTGTATTCATGTTGTTTTCTGCTAATAAAATAACATGCATTTTTGAGCAGATAAATTTAAGAAAATTTAAAATAGCTATTTGTTAAAGCCATTTGAGAATTTGGTTATATAAGTGGAAAATTTCAAGGCTTTTAAATTTTAAATAGTTAGATGTTGAAAAATATAGGCCTGTTGTACTTTTTACCTCTATGCAACCATTTTGTTTCAGACCTAATTCACTGAAAAAAAAATTTTTTTTTTGAGAAGATACATTTAACTACTTTTTGGAAGCTTTTTGGTATAAAATCATTTCTTCCAATATAAAATATTCTTATTGTAAGTTGCAAGTGAATGAATACTCTGTGCATCCCACTTGATGAAGGCTCTACTCATTTTTTCCCCTGCCACCCCAAACTCACTGCATACATCAGGCATAGCTTCCACGCTGAGCTTTGTTAGTTTTCCTGAGTAGGCTTTGCCAATTACTATGCAAGTCACATACTGCATTTGCCCAAGCAGTGGATTTTGGCATTCTCCTGGATGGGAAGTATGGTTTGGAAGTAAAGTCTCCCCCTCCTCTGAGCAGAATTCACTAGTTTAGATTTGCAAGCCTGAAATGCTTGAAGCAGCTCTGGCAGGATAGCAGTGCAAGCTTTAAAATCTAGGTGTAGCTGTTAATCCTTGCAGAGGCACAGTAGTCTCCAGGAGTAGCTCGGCTCCTGTGAGCAAGATGTATGCTTTTCATGTACTGCGTACTCATGGGCTGAGGGATTATTGATTTTCTTTCACAGTTGTAAAAACAGCAATTGGTGATCATACCACACATACAGTACACCCCAAGTTAGCAAGACCTTTTGCTTCCCTCTCTCTGAAAAAAATCTGCCTTGTATTCTTCATGATTAACATTTAACTTTCCAACTTAAGGTTTTCCGAGGCTCTTTTCAAATAGCAACTATTACATGGCAGAAAATAGCCATTAATTATTACTTTTTAATGAAAGAAGGTTTAAAGAAACTTCTTAGATGTGGCTATATCATCAAATTTTTCCTTGCTGGCTCGTACACGCACATATTGCTCTTACTGGTGACAGAACAGGCGTTCGTATTTGGATGCCTCATAGTACCAAGTCATTTCTGTCTACAGAGTAAAACCAAGCAAACTTTCTGGGACAATCTTAAGGAAAAACATGGGAAACACTTACCAGGAAGACGAGAAAAAGCAATCCCATATATACTGCCGCTATAGCTGTAATTCCACTGTGAACTGGAGTGATAACCCTCCCCCTCTCCCAAGCTCCGCGTCCAGTGCACACAAAGCCAACAGCAGCTGCAGGCAGAACTTGTCCTGCTTCGGATCACTCCTACACTGAGGAGTGAGGGAGAGCATTCCAGTTTACTGCACACAGCCCACCTCCAAGTCTGAAGTTAAAGCTTCACCTCGCAGTGGTTGAAGAAGGGGGTGATGTCATAGATGGGCAGGACTTAGGCGAGCTCTTGTTCAGTGAGGTAACTGGATAATCAGACAGATGAGCTTTGCAAACACTAGAGGGAGTGAGAGAAGCCAAAATGAGGCGCTTAGCCTGCCAAAGCTGGGATGCCATTTGGTTTGTAGGCAGCCTTTTGGAATTTCAGCGTTTTCTAAAGTTTAATACAATAAGGTAGTGATAGCAAGTTTTTTAAAAAAAATATGAGCATGTAAATGGATATTTATAAGAGTACAGTAGAACACAGGTTCTTTTTATCTTTGAGTTAATATGTATTAAGAAGTTAACCAAAAATCCTATTATTTTCATTTTCAAATCGTTCCAATAGCATTGCAATTTTTAAGGCTAGTAAGTCCAACATGAATATTTATTTGACACATAAGTAGAAGGCAGGTTCACACGAATAACATTTATTTAAGGAAAGGGAAACAGGAATGACAAAAGATAGAGATCCTTGAAGTAACCAGTTCTTTTTCCTAGAGGTAATGAGTAACTTGTTCTATGTTTTAGAAAATGAAAGTATTTTTCACATACTTCTACTATTTGTCCATCTCTTTTGAACTTAGTAGATATTAGATTTTTTTCCTATTTAAGGAGCCCTCCCTAAATATGAATAGTTGTAGAAGAATTAAATATTCTTTTCTTTTCTGATATGTTTTTGCTACTCTAAGTATGAATTAAGATATAAACATATTAAGGGCAGCCCAGGTGGCTCAGCGGTTTAGTGCCGCCTTCAGCCCACGGCCTGGTCCTGGAGACCTGGGATCCAGTCCCACATTGGGCTTCCTGCATGGAGCCTGCTTCTCCCTCTGCCTGTGTCTCTGCCTCTCGCTCTCTCTCTTTCCCTGTGTCTCTCATGAATTAATAAAAGAATTAAATCTTTAAACATATTAAGAAAAAAACCTTTCATGGGTGGTTTTGCTTTTATTAAAATAATTTTATTTTAATTTTGATACATGAATAAACACTGGACAATTATAAGACAGGCATAAATATCTATGTCTAATTAGTAGAATGGTAGACTTTAATATTCAACTATGATTTTCATAGACTGATCTGTATTTGATCAGCAATTGCTTTGGGCTCAGATTTCTATTAAATTCATTTCATTTTTTAATGTTGCTGGGGGGAATTTCGTTTTTATATTTACCTGGAGGGTAATTTCCTTAAACTAATATTATTTGCTTTAGTTTTAGAGGTTCACAGCATTGTCTTTTATGCTTTTAAAAAAGTTTCTATAAATGTTTGTTTCTGAAGAAGGCCAGCTAATTGTCCTTCCCAGGAGTATTTGATTATGGTCTCTTCATTAGCTTCATTTAGTTTATCTATTTTATGTGCTTCTTTGATAGCAGTTTGACCTTCTGAGTTCCCTCCAAGAATGGGTGATATCAAGGTAGAAGGTGAACCCCTGATAAGAGGTTATATTGACCCCTATTGTTCTGTGATTGCACTTTTGTTGGCCACGGAGGGCAGACCCATTAAATCCAGGAGTTTTAGAATTCTAATGTCTGTTGATAAGCCAGTTTCTCATAAATGTTAGATAGCACAACTTAAACTGAGATTCAACTGCTGACTTTTTGGAGGAGAGGGAGGTGGGAATAACAATCTCTCACTAAATGGTGAATTTTTTCTGTTACTGCAAACCAAATACATGAGTTAAATTATTTTATGAAATAATTCCTTCTAGAGGCTATTTTCAGATGGGAATTGGTTATGTTTAACAAGGACTTTTTGCTTGGCCAAATTACTGTGGGCTTATATCCATATTTAATCAGTTGTGTTTCCATTCAGGCAGAGCTTAAACTGAAAAGAAAGATGAATGGACAATTTTTGGTTATAGGTAGCTAAAAGATCGTGTACTGGCCTGGGAGTTAGGAGTTCTGAGGTTTCCATTCCCTCGGCTGCCATTTGTTATATGACTTCATATTATGTGCTCTGGCCTTTCGGTTTCAGCACATGGCAAGTAAAGGCAGCAAATGCTTTTTCACGATCTTCAAATGCCAATTATGTACTGTTTTTTTTTTTTTTTTTTTTAAGTTGTGGATTAAAATGTAAAAGACGGTAGGAGATTGTGAAAAATATGATATGTACTAGAGACACTGACTTTGGAGGCAAACTCTTAAGGTAGCCTCTATCATCCTACCATGTCCAAAAATATACTCTTGCTGCTTCCCTGTGTGTGTGTTTGTTTTTTGCTTTTGTTTTTTAATTTCCTGCTTTTATCAGCTGCCTAAAGTTCTGCCAGTTGGAGGTGAACTTATGTACCACCTCTGGAAAGATTAAGAGTTACCCTGAGTTACTGCAGACTGCTTTCCTTCTTTGTTACCTAAAGGAGATTAGCTGTAATAAAGGAATGGCTGTCCCTGGTTTGAGGGAAAGGCAGGCAGGCAGTTTTCAGCCTGATGCCCTTTAGGCTGTGATAGGAAAGGAAGGGCTGATTCTAACCAGTAACCAGTAGCATACCCTAGTTTTAAAACTCTGGTCATATCAAAGAACTTTGTGTTTTTCTGTTTTTGTAAGAGGATATGAGATGTTCCCTGGAAAACAGGGGAGATTGGATTTGGAATCAGGTTTCCCAGGCTTTGCCATTTACTTGTGTATCCAAGTGAAAACAACAACAACAAATCCAATCTTTTTAGTATAAACAACCCCCAGCTAGATATGACTGCAATACATAATTATTCCGTGGAACCGTTTAATTCAGGAATTTTAACCTGCCTAGACTTTAGGTACCTCATTCACTTATTCATTCATTCATTCATTATGTGAAAATGCATTGAACATCCCTATAAAAGAAGCTAGTAGGAGTAGATGATCCACCAAATCACCTCCAACTACACTATTTGTGATTTAATTTAGAATGTATTAAAGTTCTTTTAAGCCTTAGAAAGAAACATTCTTCATTATTTTTCTTCTACTCAGCATTATTAATAGGAAATAAGTCTTCAAATTTGGATAAAAAACAAACCAGCAAAAAAAAAAAAAAAAAAAACAGCTCAGGCTTTTGATGTATAAAATGCCTTGGGCTGGGGCACCTTGGTGGTTCAGTAGGTTAAGCATCTGCCTTTGGCAGCAGGGCTTCCTGCTCAGTGGGGAGCCCGCTTCTCCCTCTCCCTCTGCCTGCTGCTCCCCTTGGTTGTGCTCTCTCTCTCTCTGTCAAATGAATAAATAAAAATATTTAAAGAAAATAAACGCCTTCAGCTCTCATAGTTGAGAATCTTTTGGTTGCAAGTGATTGAAAGTCCAAACCTCCCTGTTAACTAACAATTGGAATCTATTGGTTCATATAACTGAAATATTCAAAGGTATGGTCTGGCTTCAGGTAAAGCTTGATACAGTGGCTTAAAATGTGTAGACAAAATTACAGTTTCTCTCTGGCTCATAGTATTCTGCCTTTTTCAGTGTTGGCAGCCTCCTTAGGCTATTCGCAGTGGACTTTTGGCAGCTCTGGGCTTTTCCCTTAGGCAATAACAGTTCCACATATCACATTCCCATATTATAGTGTTCTAGGGAAGAGAGGTCACCTCCAGAAGGTCCTGCACATAACCCTCTGATTTAACTTCTCTCATTCCTGAACCTATTACCAGAAGGTGGGGGATATGTTGGTAAGCTTAAGGCCTCTATAATAGCTGTAAGTAGGGTCCACTCTCCTCATACACATGGCTGAGAATGGAGACCAGGGTATGGCTCAGAGGAAGATTGGACATTATCAGTTTGAGAAGGAAGGGGCAGATGCTGGAGATTATTTCATGTTCAGAAGACTTGGCATGCTGAAACTTGGGCATGTTTTATAAATTTATAAACTTGAAGCTGCTTTCTTTCTTTCTTTCTTTCTTTCTTTTTTTTTTTTTTAAAGCCAGAGTTTCTATTTAAATTGCCAAAACATCTTTAAAAGATTTTCTATTTGTAGACCCTCTCAAGTCTAGCCCAGTTTTTTTCTGTCAACAGGTAGTGATGCATGTCAGGGCATATCAGTACTACATCTTAACATGAGCCTATGGGATGTTAATAAAATAGAGAGTGCACATTCAACTATCTGTAATTCTGTGAAGTCAGGCCAGATGCTTAATGCACCAGTTAGAAACTGTACCACATCTTTCTGAACAATTCCAAAGAGTATTGGAGAAATAATTAGATTTTAGCAGGTCACAGATGTCTTAGAATATTAAAAGTTTAAAAATGCTATATTAAACTGTTCTTCTGATATTTGCCTTTTATTAGTCAACACTTAAAATGTACCTTTTATTAGTCAACACTTAAAATGTACCTAAAAACAATCACATATCTCTTTTAAGTGTATTTCCAAAACATACTGTGCTGGAGTGAGATCTGTCATTACAGGACTTGAAACAGAAATCAAAGCAAAGTCAGAGTGGTTATTTCCCTGCCTGACTGCTTGTCTGCCTACCCTCTGGAACACCCTTCTTTCCCCCTACCCTGAGTTGGGGAAATACTTCAGGGGTTGGGAGAAAGGGGATTTAAAACAGCAACAACAGCAACCACCTGAGGGAAAAAAAGCACGTCTTTGGCCTCTGGGGAAAGAAAAGGAGAACTGGGGTTCAGAACAGGTTAGCACTTAGCCAAAAGTGATGGGGTGAAGCAGCTGGCAAAACTGAAAATCAGTGGACCCCTACTTTCTTCCATATTCAGTGCTTTCCCATATGACGATGTAAATGGTGCACTGCACAGCATCCGTTTATATAGGCATCCCCTTGACCCCTTCGTGCTCCCAATGTCCTGTCATCTTTCTCTCTTTGTTTTAAAATGCAAAAAAGAGATTTTATAAGTGGACCCTGGAGAAAGGTGAGACTTGAGTTAAGCAGAGTGAGTGAATTCTCCCTCTGGTACTTTATGTGTGGCCCTGGGAAAAGTAGTTCAGCTCTTTGAGCCCTACTTCTCTCATTTATGAGGGTGAAGATAGGGGACCCCCATTTAGCTATTGTGGACTTCAATGAAGTGGTGCTTATAAGAGTTCATTACTAAATCTGAGAAAGCACTTACCAAGACAGAGCTAAAACCTTGGATAGTTGCTTTTAATCTTCATGGTGATGAGTGAGGCCATGATCCATTCAAAAGACACGATCCATTAATGTTAAATTGAGCTATGTGTTTTAACAGTTTATCTTCGGGAATGAAACAATTTGAGAAATGCTTCTGCCTACTGTCCTGGATGCTCAGACCTTGAGATAACAGTATCTAAGGCTGGTTCTGAGACTTAATTTCAACCAAAGGACAAATTCCTTATCCTTGGAAATTATTAGTGTAAAACATAGTTTTGGATGAATGACTAACAATTAATAAGGGCAAATCAGTGTGTGTCTAATTATTGAGATGGGTCCATCATATAAGGCATTGTCCTGGAGTCATGTGACTGTCTTTAATAGCTGGCTCTTGCTATTTAGTCTTGACCAAAGCTGTCATGACTTGCAAACCATCTTATTACTTCACTGTTTCTGGAGTATTGGTGCTAATTTTGGGTATACAAATAGACCTTCTGAAAGGAAGATTTCCTGAAATTATTGTTAGATTTTTCTTATTTCTGGAAACCAATATTGTAGTTCTCTTTCTGTTTGGGATTATCTTTTTAAAGGATTGCTGTTTCCCTGCAGTCTAGATTACTTAGGTACATAAACTTGTTTGGTGTTGCAAGAACGTGGTTAAAGTAGAATCAAAGACTGTTTTATGTTATATCTATTTTATACATGACTATAGAAACTGTATCTCGTTGGACCATTTCGGAGAAACAGATTTACTGTGATTAGTATTTCTTTTCACTTGGGAACTGGTATGAATTGATTATTTGCAAAATTTTTAAAGGATAAAGTATTCTCAATTGATTAGGTTTAGACTAAGCGAATGTTTTACGATATCATCTATCCTCTCAAAGAAAAAGTTACAATTGAGTCATGTTTACCATTTGGAGATTTTCTAGAAAATATTAATCTATTTAAATTTTTAGAGCATGATTCTTGACAAATAAAGATGAATCCATGTCTGTAGTTTCCTCTGCTTCACTTCCTTTGAACTACAAGTGATTAACCTTAAATTTAGGGAATTCAAAATATTTTATAAGTCTTTCATTAGTTAGGTTTTTATTCTTTTTGACATTTAAAATATATTAGTGCTACAAACTTACAGATGCTTTCCTAGTTTCACATGTGTTTAAAAATTAAAATCTAGATCTGACAAGTCATATTACCCCAAATTAATTATACTTTAGCGAGTTTTTATTCTTAATAAGTTGTTTTTAAAAAACAAAGGTAGAATTAAAAAGTATTTTAAGAAGCATCACTTTTTAAAGTCAGTCATTTTTGTTTGGAAGAAAGCTGAGAAGCTTTTTGGTAGTTTAATTGCCATGTTTACGTAGAGGCGATATGGAGCTAACTCCCTTCCCAAGCAGTCCCACTTTGTTTTCCTCAGTAGCCCAGGGAACAGACTTGTCACTTCTCAAGTGCCCCTGTGTTAATTCTGCCCTCCCCTTTTTCCCCAGGGCAAGCCAGAAATAAGCTTATCAGATCATATCTTACTGACAAAGAGCAAAGCTTGTTGGCTGACTAAAAAGAGGAAAGGACAAGTGAAATAAATATAAATGACAAGTTTCATATGAAAAATGCTAGCTTATTACTGGTTTTTCAATAGCCAAACTTTTTTTGAAGGTAAAATTTACATCTTTTTAAAACATTTGTTTGACTTTCACCTTATGTACAGTTTTAAGCACTGTAAAAATTAAAAGTTTTACCCATATGTTATGCACTGTAAGTGAAGTTATCAACATCATCATTATTGTTGTTGACACTGTTATTATTTGTTCCTTGTGAGCAAATCTTCCTATCTTATCATGGAAGTGGTTAGAGAAAATATCTTGCGTCTTCAGTGCTTACAGAATAGTTTTCTAACAGAAAGTACAAATAGCTTCTTGATAGAAAGTGGAAATATTAGAAATGTAGAAAGAAATTATTATGTGTTAATTGTAAGGAATTTTTTATATCATATCTATATCCTATCTTCTTGACTAAACATTAAACAGTATATCCTGTCTTCCTGACTAACAAAACAATATGACATCTCCATTCTAATACCAGATGATATCTACTAATTGCCTAGCAGCCCCCAAAGCAGAAGCTTGTTTGGGGCACTCTGAAGATGGTATTAAGGTGGTCTCTCTGGTTCTAAGAAAAGCAGATGCTATTCAGGCTTAGAAGGGTTGCAGTTTTTGATGCACTTGATCCAACTCACCAGCATCCTCTTTGTTTTGTTTAAATTGGCTTTATTTCCAACTAAGTCTCCGCATCAGCTGGTTAGGCAGAATGAGTGGTGAGATCGCCTAAGGAAGCTCTTGGTATTCAGTAAAAACTCAGAACAAAAGGGGTAAGAATGAGAAGGTAGAATAGGCTTTCTAAGGAGGCCCTTCAAGCTCGATGTCTAATTTGCCTAGTGTCTTCCTACTACTTTTCAACAAATGTTTATTGGTTGGTAAGATATGTACCATCGGTCTGGTCACTATGACTCATTCTCTGTTTTCCAAAGATCTCATAACCAATCTCCTAACGTTGCTGTATCCACTCACATAGAGGAAGGTAAACCAAATCCATTTCATGACAGATACAGCTAGATACAGGTTCCTAGGCAATCCCAAAGAAACAGCAAAGAAACCCCTTCTTAGTCTCTGGTTAGAAAGTCAGGAGAAATTTAACCAATGCACTCTGGGCTACACAACTATATTAGAAATGAAACTGATAGCAACTAAGCAGGGAAAGCTTTTGAAGAGATATTAAGGAGAGAATCCGAGCCACTGAGATAGCAGCATTATGATAATTTGAAGCGGAGAGAGCCATAGAAGGTAGATTTTGAACTCTACCAGTTACTATGGTGGTAAGTGCAAGCAAGGAAGACAGAGGAAATTGAGAATATTCATAAGGCATGTTGCCCTCACCCATCCTTGTACTGAATTTTGGGGAAGAATAGAGGAGATTACTGAATTATAGAGGCCAATGAGGAAGAAGAAAGAAGTTCAGAGATTTGAGCAAAATAATAGTGTTGTGCCCAAGATTGTGAATCCAAGAAACCACCAAGGAGCCAACACCGATGCAAGCACAGGAGGGTTTATTTGCAAGCTCGAGCTTGGGTCCAAGTATACCCGACACAGCGGAGCAGGGACTTGGACCCCGAAGTAGGTTACAGCTGATGTTTTTATAGGCTGGTCTAGGGGATTTTCAGAAGGGGTGGAGGAATTTCTCAAGTTCTGTTTACATTCTGATGTGGGGTTTTCAAGGGCATTGAGCTCTGTTCTCATTCTAATATGGGACTTTCTACCATGGGGGTGGGCTCTGTTGTCTTTCTGATATGGGATTACCTGCCGAGGACATTGAGGACATTCTGCAGTTTTTCCCATAAAGTTCAGCTCTTATTCACAGGGGCCTAAGATGGCTGTACTTGTCCTAATGCTCAACTTGAGGTGGACTGGCCTTGATTTTTCTTGGCCTCCACAAATAGTATCAATGTAATTATTTCTATAATGGTGATAGTTTGAAAAGAGTGGTGGAAAGCTTAGCATAGACTGAGAGAGTAACATTTGATTGCAGATGAGGGGAAAGAATATTCAAATATAGAGATATTACTAATTTATGATATAAGGAATATGACCTGACTCTCCTCATTCCCTTCTGAGGCTCCTCCAGGGAAGAAAGTTGAGGCTTTCCCAAAGCTGCCAGTTCTAAGTTTATAGGAAAGTCCATGAGAATCCATAGTCATTATTCTGCATTCAGGATTGTAATCCTTTGACTGAGGAAGGGTCTTCTCGATGTGGCAAGGAAATCATCTGCTTTAGGAGGTTGAAAGCAGACACTTGCTGAGAAGGCTAGAATAGCCCAACTAAGCCATGACCATTAAAGAGAGATGTGTGTATGAGGCCACATGTCACAGTCAGATCACCCACATGTCCATTAGGAATATGGGGCAGCTTTCAGAGGCTTCTGGTTTGTATCCAGATTCACATCCAATCTAACATTGTAATGATGGAGAAGAAACAGAGTTACTCAAAATATGAAACCAGAACAAATATATAGGTCTTAGATATGGAATAAAAATACTATAATATTAAGAGTTCATTATAATTTGTATCAGAACATACATGAACACGAAAGAAAATATTGAAAAAAGTTATACCAGTTGAGGATGTGTCATTTATCATATAGTGAGCCAAAATCCTACCATGCATTTCTGTTTACACTTGGCTTTTCTGAACCTCATTCCCTTTTTTTGACTTTCATTTATGAACAATATCCTAAGTTAGTAAACAAAGTTTGTTTGCCCATCAGTTAAGGAAAACCACTGATTGTCCTATTAGTCCTAAGAATTGAATTTGATTTTGATGAAATATGTACCAATTGTATTTTTTCCCTCAGTATCTCTAATATGGGATGCTTATAACTATTTTAAAAGTAAATTGATACTGTTTAAGAGAGGAGACTGAATGACTCAGAAAACTATGCTATTATGAGCCACTTATGCATTTTGTAATGATAAGAAATGAATTTGACCAGTATTGTTTATTTCCATCAGACTGGTTGCAATCAACTGTTGCAATTCCCTTTATAGTTTACCTATTGCCATTAAAGGACACTATTTAGTCATTTGTTTGTTGTGGAAAATTCAAAAATAATGATCATAAGAAGAAAATAAAAATATTGTGAATTCCCAGTATCAATACTGGGTGGCATAAAGCCAGTCAGACTTTTACAACTTATATCTATATGAAAAAATAAAATTAGGAATATACTGTACTTATTGTTTTATAACTTACATGCTTTATAACTTTTTTTCACTTAAGAAAATTGTGAACTTATATCTGCCTTATCAAATATACCTGGGTATCATCAGTTATAATGGAAGCAGAATGTTGTATTGTTTGCACAGGTAGTAATGAATGTAACTAGTCTGTCTTGCTGGCTATTTGTGTGGTTTTCAACTTTTCAAGACTTTAAGCAAACTTACTTTGAAAATGCTTCTAACTAAATCTTTGTGCTCATCAAAATTTAAGATAACTTCTTTGAGGTAAAATTAATGGTTCATAGAGCTGACAATCTTTTGTTGAATTTGCTATAATTACAAGATTACCCTCCAGGAAAGATGTGTTCTAATCTTTGCAATATCAACAACATTGAGTAATGTTAATCTTCAATTTAAGGATATAAATTGGATCTTGATACTGTTTTAATTTGTAAACACAGAAGGAGCCCATGTTCTTTCTCTTTGGGGCAAAGAATATTTTCTTTTCATTCCTATCCTCCTCCTTCCACCCCACCTTCTGCCTTTCCACCCTTTTTGGTAAACCTTTGTTTATGTTATCCATTTGTTTTGAGAAGTTAAATATAGGGAAGTACAGAGAGTAACACAACAGTAGAGTATGCACCACCTAGAATTAACAAAGGTTAACATTTATTTTAATTAATTTACTATTACTTTCGATTCATAATTAAAAGTAGAATGTAAAAGTATAATAAAATTGAAATATTCTTCGTTTCCTCTTTCATCCAGTTAGTTACCTCTTTCCTTCCCCATAGAATCCACTGTCATGAATTTGGGGGTTTGTTTTCAGCCTGTGTTTTTATTTTTATTTAATTTAAGTTAGGGTCAGCTGTGAGGTACCAAAATCTTAAAGTAAGAAAGGCTTAAACAATGTAGACAGTGGTTTCTCGCTTGTATAAAAGCCCAGCCAAGTAGCTCAGGGTGGACATGGCCCCCTACACAGTCACTGGCCTAGGCTTCTTTTAGCTTGTTGCTTCATAGTAGGTTGTATCCCTGTATAAACACGACTACAAAGAACATTCTTCTCCATATCTCCTACTCCACATGGGTGAGCTTCTCTGGCTTATATACTTAGAAGTAGAATTTGTGGGTCTTAGGAGATGACTATAGGTATAGATATACTATACTATATATATACTTAGGAGATATACTATAGGTATAGATAACTATATTAGATATTGCAAATTCTCCTCTTTGTTAGAGTGCTTTGAGCTGGAGATAATAGACAATGGAGTTCAAAGTGACTTAAAGAAATGTCTCACCTAACAAGTGGTCTACAGGTAGAATCTGCTCTAGTTTTAGTTAATTCAGTGATTCAATGGCTTGCTGTCCTCAGGGTTACAAGGAATCACAAGCAGACAAAACTATGGCCAGAGCCATTTAATCTCTGCATATATTTCTTTTTAAAATTGAGGTATAATTGACATACAACATTATATTTGAGTGTACAACATGATGATTCAATATTTGTATCATGGCAAAATGATCACCACAATAAGTCTAGTTTCCCCCTTTCACCATATAAAGTTTTGTAATATATACCACAATATTATTGACTGTCATCACCATTTTGTACATTATATCCCCATGACTTATGTGTTTGGAGACTGGAAGTTTGTACCTCATGATTTCCTTCTCCTATTTCACTCACCCATAAGCCCTCTCCCCACTGGCAGCCATATAGTTGTTCTTTGCATCTGTGAGTTTTGTTTGTTTTGTTTTTCAGATTCCACGTATGAGTGAAATCATCTTTCTGTGTTCGACTTAATCACTTTGCATAATATCCTCAAGGTCTATCCATTCTGTCACAAATGGCAAAATTATTTTTTATAGCTGAATGATATTCCAGTGTGTGTATGTGTATACTTCATCTTTTTCATTTATTCATCCATTGATGGATATGTCAGTTATTTCCAATATCATAGCTATTGTGAAAAATGCTGCAATGAACATAAGAGTGCATATAACTTTATGAATTAGTGTTTTCATTTTCTTTGGATAAATACTCAGAAGTGGAATTGCTGGGTCATAAGGTAGTTCTATTTTTATTTTTTTGAGAACCTCTATACTGTTTTCCTTTTTTTTTTTTTTTAAGACCTTATTTATTTATTCATGAGAGACAGAGAGAGAGAGAGAGAGACACAGGCAGAGGGAGAAGCAGGGAGAAGCTCCCATACAGGGAGCCCAATGTGGGACTGGACTCCAGGACCCCAGGATCATGCCCTGAGTCAAAGACAGACGATCAACCGCTCAACCACCCAGGCGTCCCTATATTGCTTTCCATAGTGGATACACCAATTTACATTCTGAACCAACAGTACACAAGGGTTTCTGAGAAGTGCACAAGGGTTTTTGAGAACCTCTAGACTGTTTTTCCATAGTGGATACATCAATTTCCTTAGTGGCTACACCAGTTTCCATAGTGGATACACCAATTTACATTCCCACTAACAGTGTACAAGGGTTCCTTTTTCTCTAAATTCTTGCCAACATTTAGAATTTCTTGTCTTTTTTGGTAACAGCCATTCTGACAGGTGTGAGATGATCTCTCACTCTGGCTTTAATTTGCAATGATCTGATGATTCATGACCGAGCATCTTTTCATGTGCCTGTTTGCTGTTTGTATGTCTTCTTTGGAAAAATGTCTCCTCAGGTTTTCTGTCCATTTTCAATTGGGTTGTTTGGAGTTTTTTGTTGTTATTTATATATTTTGGATATTACTCCTTACTGAATATATGATTTGCAAATATCTTCTCCCATTCAGTAGGTTGCCTTTTTATTTTGTTGATGCCTGCCTTCACTGTGTGGAGCTTTTAGTTCAATGTAATCTCATTTGTTTATTTTTGCTTTTGTTGCCATTGCCTTTGAAGTCAGATCCAAAAAAATATCACCAAGTGTGATGTCAAGGAGCTTACTGTCCTTGTTTTCTCCTAGGAATTTTGTGGTTTCTGGGCTTATAGTGAAGTCTTTAATCCATTTTGAGTTAACTTTTATGTATGGTATAAAATAGTGGTCCAGTTTCAGTCTTTTGTATATTAAAGAGACTGTTATTTCTCCGTTGTACGTTTTTGCTTTCTTTGTCATAAAGTAAGTGACCATATTTACATGGTTTATTTCTGGGTTATCTGTTCTGTTCTGTTGATCTATGTCTGTTTTTAATTCCAATACTATATTGTTTTGATTATGATAGCTTTGTGATATAGTTTGAAATCAGGGAGTGTGATGCCTCCAGCTTTGTTGTTCTTTCTCAAGAATGCTTTGGCTATTTGGGATCTTTTGAGTTCATCAGGATTGTTTATTCTTTTTGTGAAAAATGCCATTGGAATTATGATAGGGTTACATTGACTCTATAGATTGCTGAGGCTAATATGGGCATTTTAACAATATTAGTTCTTCTAATCCATGAGCATGAAATATCTTTGTTGTGCTCAAGATTACGAATCTGAGAAACCACCAAGGAGCCGACATCGATGCAAGCGCACAAGGATTTATTAGCAAGCTCAAGCTTGGGTCCAAGTATACCCGAAACAGCAGAGCAGGGACGTAGACCCCGAAGTGGGTTACAACTGGTCTAGGGGATTTTCAGAAGGGGTGGAGGAATTTCTCAAGTTCTGTTTACATTCTGATATGGGGCTTTCAAGGGCATTGAGCTCTGTTCTCATTCTAATATGGGACTTTCTACCACGGGGGTGGGCTCTGTTGTCTTTCTGATATGGGATTCCCTGCAGAGGACATTCTGCAGTTTTTCCTGTAAAGTTCAGCTCTTATTCACAGGGGCCTAAGATGGCTGTACTTGTGCTAATGCTAAACTTTAGGTGCGATGGCCTTAATTTTTCTCGGCCTCCACAATCTTTCCATTTATTTGTTTCTTCTTTACTTTCTTTCATCAGTATCTTATAGTTTTCAGTGTACAGGTCTTTCACTTCCTTGGTTAAATTTATTCCTAGGTATTTTATACTTTTTTGATGTAATTGTAAGTGGGATTATTTGCAGAGATGTAAAACAATTATGCTATCTTCTGAATAAATCTGTGGTTTGTCTGAAAAATAGTTTATTTCCCCCCAAAATATTTTTTTATGCAGGTATGTATTGGAGTATTGTTATTTTAAAATTAATTTATAAATTAAAGCTTTATTTTAATTTCTAACATATTAAACATTGAGAAATGTAACTCACATAAATCAAAAGCTCTTCGGAGAACTCAATAGTTTTTTAAGAATATAAAGGAGTCCTGAAACCAAATTTGTGAACTATTGCTATATATGAACAATAATTTTTAATTCTAAATTTCCTTACCTTGTAGCCATGTGTCAAAAATTAGAACATTTATTTCATTGTCCTTGGGAAAATGTGATTTGGAAGACCGTTCTGTTCCCACAGAAATCTATGCTTATTTAAAGTAAAAATAATTAGAATTATCTATAATTTTTATTACCCATCTACTGCAATCATCCATTAGCCCAATGGGTACTGTAAAATTGTAGAAAGAGCATGAGTTTTGGTGTCAGGCAGATCTGGATTTGGATTCCCAGCATGGACACTCTGTAACTTTAACCTAGTAAGTTAATCTAAATCTCAGCTTCTTGAACCGTGGTTTAGAAGAAAAAAAAAACCAAACAATTTTTAGTGTTGCCATGCAGATTAAATGTTTATATAGGACCTAATAAATGCCAAGAATTAAGATGGTGCTAAATAAAAAGTAGCTGCTATTATGTTAGTATTTTGTCTTAGAATATGTAATATCAATTACTGTGTTCTCTTACTTAAGATCATTTTGAATATTCTATGCATGTAATCAATGAAATGAAAGTTAAAGTAAAAGATATTATTCATTACCTATCACATTACAGAATAATGTTTTAAATGTTAAGTAGTGTGGGACAGTGAGGTATAATTCTGTGACTGGGAGTGTAACATGGTAACTTTCCAGAAACATGTTTCAAGGACCTTAATGATCCATATATTTTTAACTCAGTGATTTCTGCACTAGGAAGTTATTTTTTAAGATTTTGTTTATTTATTTGAAAGAGAGAGAGAAAGAGAGAGAGTAAGAATATGATTTGGGGGAGTGGTAGCGGGAGAAACAGATTCCTTTCTGAGCACAGAACCAGACACAGGATTTGATTCCAGGACCCTGAGATATTATGACCTGAGCCGAAATCAAGAGTTCCTTTAACGGACTGAGCCACCCATGCGTCCCTCTAGGAAGTTGTCTTAGGGAAATTGTAAGAAAGATATTTATTGCAGAATTACTTATAAGAGGAAACAAAACAGAATCAACCAGTTGATCATCAATAAAATGTGAATCATGCTATACCTATGGAGATGATCCTTTTGCAACCATTTAAAAATCTTTTCAGAGGTTTCACAGGAATAAGCTGATAATATGATTGTGAGAAAACCTGGATATAAAAATGTCTATATATTTCAGTGATATTAAAAACAAAATAGAAATAGGAAAAGAAAAGAAAGGAAGGAAATATATCAAAATGCTAAAATGGTTATCTCTGAGTACCTTTATGAGGCCTTTTTATTATATGTATCTGAGCTTTACAGGTTTTTTTTTTTTACAGTAAATATGTATTTTTTTCAATATCAAAGTTTTATTAAAAAAAAAAACTTTGGTAAAGATTAGCTATTTTCCATGCTAGCCTTAGAATGACTGGGGTTGGAGAGAATTTTTCTATGACAATAAAATCTCTGATCAGTGTTGAGGAGGGAGTAGTCCATCTAGTTGTGTGTCTTTTTCATTAGGAAGAAAGGAATGTGGCTAAGGAGGGCCTGAGGCAGAGGATACGGACTCAGCTGCATCTCAAAAACAACTATTGGAGGGAGGCAATTGACAGGATGAGTCCTGGGTGTTATACTCTATGTTGGCAGATTGAACTCCCCCCCCCCAAGAAAAATACAAAAAACAACAACAATAAAAAAAAAAAAAACTATTGGATCTCAATTAAGTGAAATATATTTTGGATTGCTCAGTGTTGTGGTTGAGGGCATTGACTTTGTAGCCTGTCCTCTAGTTCGTAGCCCATTTCTGTGACTTGTCCTAGCTGAGTTAATTTGTGGATGCATTATTTAATGTATGTGTGCATGCATGAATATCACCACATGTAAACTGGTAGTAATAGTATTCTCTATGCCATGGGGCTATTGTGAGAATTAACTGCAATATTACATTTAAAACCCTTATTAACAGTGTTACCCCATAATAAAGCTTATTATTTCAATTATTATAGCTCTTACTATTAGTTTAAGTAGTTAATTATTGCCTCATAACAAATCACCCCCAAAACTTAGTGCCCTAAAATAAAAACAATAGTGTATTTTGTTCATGAATCTCAATAATTAAGAGTTCATCTCTGTCCATGTGGCATCAGGTGGGGTGGGTCACTTGAAGGGTATGGGAATCTACTTTCAAGATAGTTCACTTACAAAATTGCTCCTGACTTCCCCTAAAAGCTCAGCCAGGGCTGTGTGCCCCAGGCCTCTCTTCTTCCCCAAGTCGGCTTCTTCTTGGACTGCACAGGCTTCATGGCATGATAGTAGGGTCCTAAGAGTAAGCATCTCAAGAGACATAGATGGAAGTGCATCACATTTTAAAAACTTGTCCTTAGTAGTCACCTCATATTATTTTAATTAGAAATCCATCCATATTTAAGAGGTGGGAACATAGATACCCACCTCTCCATGGGGGGAGTATCAAAGTCACATTGTAAGAAGAATATGAGAACTGAGACATACTATTGCAGCCATCATTGAAAAATACAGTTTCCACAATAACAGTCTACCGACCTGTTAGATAACATAAGTTCTTGGCATTCTCAACCACCATCAGCAGCAGTCTGGCCCATCAAAGTCTGTGTTATCAAAACAATCTTAGTACTTTTTATAAAATGCAGATTGTGGGTGACTTAATTTCTTTTTAATCCTTTTCTGTATTTTCTGCCTTTTTCCAGTGTTGAACACTTATTACTATAATAAAAATTTTTAAATGAAAGTATTACCAGTTTTTACAGTGTATAAAGATATTGTGTATTCTATTAATATAGAATTTCTGTATAAAATTTATGAAGTCAAAGATGAAAATTTGTTAAACTGCTTCTTTCTCAATTTGGTCATATTTCTAGGAGCAGTGACCTCTAGATTGGAAGAAAAAGAAAAAAAAAAGTGTTTCTATTCACAAATATTTCTAGGTTAAATGTAGACTTAATCAGTACAAACTTCAGTTGCTAAATATAGCTCATAAAACCATAAATGGGGTCCTTGCTGTGTTATCCTTAGAACTGTGGGTTGCAAATGACTGATGAACTGCTGCTGGCTTTTACTGCTGATGGACTTGGACAGAAAGCAATTTCTTTATCTGTCAAGAAATGCACACAGTAATTATGTGAGTACATTTGATATTGATAAGATGCATGCAAATAAACTTGCAAATAAGGTAGCGCTCTTGAGATTTTGGAAAATAGCTAGAGGTTGTTTTGTCCAAAAAACTTTGGATTTGCCCTGATCTTACACAAAGCCATATCTCCTGACTTAAATGTATCTTATTCCCAAAGATGCCAGGCATAGTTCTTTGAAATAGTCAAGTTATCTTTGCAGCTGTAATATATTTCTTCCTGTAAAATGGAAAAAAAATTCATTTAAAATTTTTTTTTTAGAAAAATTTCAGAAGTTCAGAAGAAAATGAAGACCATTTCAGGTTTGAGGCAAAAAAAAAAAAAAAAAAAAGTGAAATATGGAAGCAATGGATCAGTGTCAGGGAGGAAAAATACAACAATTTAGTTTATGTACAAGTGGTAGGTATTGTTAAATACATAGAGGACATAGTAAAGTACTGAGGAGTAAACAGTAGACTGAATGTCATACTGGGACTTAGAAAGCATTAATGCAACTTCTCAAGAATGTTTATTTAGTCCTAGCAGCTAAATTACAAGATAGCAGATTTTTGGCTCAAAATGACTTTCATTTACTGAGCGTGTATTATATTCCAGGTCATTTCCTAAGCACTTTACTTACATTAATTCATTTGATTTACTCAACCATTTTATGGGATAGTTAATACAATTATCGTCACCTTTTGTAGTCTAGAACAAAGTGGTTAAAAACGTGTCCACAGTGACACCGTACTGCCAGCAATCAGGTTTCATATCCAGACTGACTGGCTTGAGCCAGAACCCAAGATCTTACCCACTGTGCTCCTGATTGCCTTGCAAATGAGTTTTTTAAAAGTCCCATTGCTTCGAAATTTTGCATTGGGTGATTTTAATTGTGCAGTATTGCTTGGAAATTTTTGTTTTAGCTCAAGAGAATATAAGTAAGTATCTGCAGGAGATTCTTTCAGAGTTCACATGCCAAAACCAAGGGGGCAAGGCAGATGTCTACAAGGGAGGTTAGGCAGTAAATTATTAAATTGCTCAACTTTCTTTACATCTGGAAGTCAAGTCTAATATGTTCAGAATCTGGGCAAGGGCTTGATACCTTGCACTCTTTGAAATAAGAATTCGGGTGAGTCACTTCATCTCTCCCAGGGTTACTAATGGCTGCCCTACCACTCTAAAGGGGTTGTTGGAAAGAGCAAATGAATTACTGTGGTTATCAAATCCAGTTGCAAGCTATAAAGTCCTCATTTTTTGTTAGTTACTACTGTGATCAGGCATCATTTCTTTAGGAAAGCATTTAGAAGTACCTACTTTTAGGAAATCACATTTGGTAGTTTTGCCTACATTTGATACAAATGTTTAGCTTTGTGCTTTGTTTATAGTCACACTCCATAGAGGCTAGCAATTATTACTTAATTCCAGTCTTTGATTTGAGGGAGCAATAAAAGGAAAGTATCTCCTGGACAGGACAGATGCTACTGAACTAAGATCTGAAACGTGTCTTTTTGGCCTTCCTTGGTTGGCAGGGGCTGTAGTGTACTGAGGACATTTGGGAAATTTAATTCACATTTTCAGTTTTCAATAATAATAATCTCTCTAATTTATACTATTTGTACATTTGTGCCAAAACTGATTTATTCATGGTGGCTCTCTGAGGACAGTTAAGTATTCCAAGGTCACGTCCAGTTTGATGAGATGGGATGTTATGATCCCGGAGGGATGGAGTATTTGCCATCCATAGACTATCCTCTAAAATTTTTCAGATGCTTTTGATTCTACTTCTTAATCATACCCTCAACTATAGCCCTCCACATTTGTCAGGGTGTACAGTGTTCCCTGATGACACAAGGATGTGGAAACTGTGATTCCTTTTCTACCATCTCTCTATTTTTCTCACCAGAACATACTGTCATGGCTTTGTATATCCCTCCTCAGGTCTTAGCTCTTGTCTTGAAATCTTGCATGGATCTGGACACATAATAGATGGTTCATATATTTTTTTTATGGAATTAAACTTTAGTGAATTAAAAATTCACTCCTAACTGATTGATGCTTAAGGATAAAACCCTCAATACTTAAAACTGGAATTGTTAGCACTTCTCCTGTTCTTCCTAAAGACCAGATATTTCGGTTTCTGTAGGTGAAAAAGATGCACAGAGTAATTTAACTGCCTGATACTGTTCTCAGACTATTTTTGTCAGATTGGTCTGAGGACTAGACAGCTGTTTAGATACTATGAAGACTTATGAGCAGGATGCCAAAAAAAGGAGCCAATAGCTAATCTAGTGACCACGGTGACTAAGGGAGAAAAAGGCTCAGTAGATAGGAATGCATGCTTTTTCCCACTGCATCTTTCTGACATTTAGCCTTCTTATGTTTTGTTCACAGCTCACCTTAACCTTTTGTTTTCTTTGTGCATGTCCAGCACAAGTTTATTTTCTAGAGCCCCTTTATTGGCACTGCTGATTTATCTGCACATTTCACTTCCTTTTCTAGCTGCTTAATAAAGGTCATGTTTATAACTTCAGTATTGATGTACCCAGTAGGCTGAGGTGTCAGCTTCTGTAATGTCCAATAGAATTCCTTTCCACAAGACAAAATCCTAAGATTCCATTCTGTAGTATCTGAGCTTTCATAGCTCCAAATAATGACTCTTGGTCTACAGAAATATAAACTTACTACATACTGGCCACTGTCATAAAATTGATCTTTTTAAAATGAACAATTTAATGGCATGTAGTACATTCACAATGTTGTGCAATCACCACCTCCATCCAGTTGCAGAACATTTCATCACTTCGGAAGGAAACCCATACCCATTAAATAGTTATTCCACATTTTTCCCACCTTCCCCGGCTCCTGGCAACCATCAGTCTCCAATCTGTTTCTATAGATTTGCCAATCTGGATATTTTAAATAAATGGGATCATATGTTCTGTGTCTGACTCCTTTTGGTTATCATAATGTTTTTGAGATTCATATACTAACATGTATCAGTACATCACTCTTTGTTTTGTGGCTGAATAATATTCTTTTGTGTGAATATTATTCATATATTCATATATATATATATATATATATATATATATATATATATATATACCAAACTTTGTTTATTCACTCTTGTGTTGGTGAACATTTGGGTAGTTTCTTCTTTTTTTTTGCTATTATGAATAATGCTTTTATAAACATTAGTATATAAATTTCTGTGTGGACATAGTTTTCATTTCTTTTGGATATATACCTAGCAGTGGAATTGCCATGTTGTCATAATTCTGTATTTACCTTTCTTTTTTTTTTTTGTATTTACCTTTCTTCAGGAGCCACAGTGGTTGCACTGTTTTACATTCCCACAGCATTGTATGATGGTTCCAATTTCTCTACACCTTTGTCTAGAGTTATTATTTACATTTTTGGTTATACCCATCCTAGTGGATGTGAAATGGTATCTTACTGTGGTTTTGAATTCCATTTCCCTAATGACTCGTGATGTTGAGCATCTCTTCTTATGCTTGTTTGCCATTTTATATCTCTGTAGAAATGTCTACTCAAGACTACTGCCCATTTTGATTGGATTATTTGCCTTTTTGTTTGTTTGTTTTTTGACTTGCAAATATTTTGTCCCGTTTTGTGGATTGTCTTTTCACTCTCTTGATACTCTTTTGATGCATAAAAGTTTTTAATTTTGAAGGAATCCAATTATATTTAATTTTTTCTTTCTTTGCTTGTGGTGTTTGTGTCATAGCTAACAATCTTTTGCCAAATCCACAGTCCTAAAGATATACTCCCAGAGTTTCTTCTAAGAGTTTTATAGATTTAGCTCTTTTTTTTTTAAATTTTATTTATCTAATCATGAAAGAGAGAGAGAGAGAGAGAGAGAGAGCAGAGAGGCATAGGCAGAGGGAGAAGCAGGCTCCTTGCAGGGAGCCCGATGTAGGACTCGATCCCGGGTACCCAGGATCAGGCCCTGGGCCAAAGGCAGCGCTAAACAGCTGAGCCACCCGGGCTGCCCAGGGTTTTTTTCTTTTAATCTATCCTACCAAACTCTGACCTTTGATTGAAGAGTTAATTATTTGTATTTATGGGAACTACTGATAGGGAAGACCTATCTTTTGCCATTTTTGCTCTTTGTTTTCTGTATGTGTAATAGCTCTTTTGTTCTTCATGTACTCTATTATGCCTTCTTTACTACTTAATTCATTTTTGTAGTGTACTGTTTTGATTCTCTTCTAGTTTTTTTGTATATATGTTTTAAGACTTTTTTCCTGGTTACCATGGGATTACAATTAAAATCCTAAACTTCTAAGTACCTAGTTTGAAATGATATCACTTTAGGATTAGTAACATACAAAAACTACACCTGTATAGATATCCCCCTTATATTGTCATCATAAACTACATCTTTGTACATTGTGTGCTCATTAATATTATCATAGATCATAATTATTATTTTATGTATTTGTCTTTTTATTTTTTAATTTTAATTTTGTAAAGATTTTATTTATTTGAGAGAGAGCGAGCAAGTGAGAGAATGAGCAAGGGGGTAGGGCAGGGGGAGAGAGAGAAAGGAGACTCCCTACCAAGTAGAGAGCCTGACTTGGGGCTCAATCCCAGGACCCTGGGATCATGACCTGAGCTGAAGGCATACACTCAACCAATTGAGCCACTTGGCACCCCAAAGCACTGGTTTCTTATTAGGTCTTTCCTGGACATGTGCATGGCTTTTTAAATTCTCCAGTATACATGACTACCCTATATGCCCTATTTTCCAAAAAAACTCTCTTCCCAGCCTTTTTTCCCTATCTTTGGTTGCTATATTGTATGTCTCAATCATAAACTTTTGTTCCAGGTCGTTGTGGATTGTTTACCTTACAATATGTTTAACGAATTCTTGCCACTTTCTACCCTAAGTGAGTTCCTCATTGGCAAAACAAAGTCAGATGCTATCAGTTGCTCACCCAGGTATGCCCTGGAAGATTAGAATAGGTAAATATAATTCTTTGTAAGTAAGGCCTTCTGTGTTTCTTCTGGAACCAAGGACCAGGGTTGCATATGAGGGAATCTAGCAGCCATCTTTAAGACCACTTTGAACAAAGAGGGAGTTGGGGCAAGGGCAAATAAAAAATATCACAAATCTTTTCTGACATTTTTAAGTTTCCTTTGTTTTAATTCAGTGCTGACTTGGTTGGTGTAAGCCTCAGAATTCTCAGTCTGAGAATTCTGACAAAGTTGATTCTGACATTTGCTTGATTTCTTGATGTTTCTGTTGGGGCATGGACTGCCTACTCTGCCATCTTAACTGATAATACCCACAGTTACCTTTTGGGCCTTAGTTATTGCATGACATGATATGCTGTTCCTTGAATACAATGATGATCTATACATATAAGATCTTATTTCCCACTTACCTTACCCCCCCCATTTTAATTATCTAGATGTATTTGTTTTATAATATAGTCATTTCAGGTCTCCTTTGTACTTTATCAAATCTACACCCTCATAAAAAAGTATCTATAATATAGTTGAAAATACTTATTACAGAAATAATCTCCACTTTTTCCCCCACATACTTTCAAATTAAATAAAGTGAAAGATCATTTCAGAAGTAATTATTGTACAACTTAAAAAAAATTGGCTACTTGAAATCAATTTGAATTGTTGACAAAATCAAAGGATTTTTGAACAGAGTGAAATATGAACTCTTGTGAAGTTAAACCAATTGTTTTGTTGTTGAGTTTTTTCAAAGAGAAATAATTGCTATAAAATTTTCAAGACTATAATTAGAGATAAAGAGAAATTAACTTTCCTCAGCCATTTTGAAAATATCATTTTAAACTTTAATATTAGAATGCTATTCAATACTTTACAAATTGATATGGTTAAGGATGATTTGGGGGAAAGTATTAATCTATGAGTTGTAATTGATTTCTCATGTTATATAGTCTAACATAATTATTAGAAAGCAGAGTTACCTGAAAAAAAAAATCTATGTTGAGAAATATAAAAAACACTAAAATAAATAATCAAAAGGATACCCTTTGATGAAAATTTAGACTTGATTGTAGAAGTAGTGAGATTGGAAGGACTTTAAAGGTAAAGTTTTATTTCATTGTGTTTGGGAAGACAGTGAATACTTGAGATAAAGTGGTGGTGGGGCTTGTTTTTTTAACTTGATTTTTTTTTTTTTTTTTTTTTTGAGAGAAGAGAAAATGTACATAGACTGTGTCCCAGTGAGAGGAAGTAGAGTACAAAAGGCCACATAAAGAATGAAATTCCTATAAAGAGTCTTCTGAGCCACTTATATCAACTACTCAGAACTTAGATTTAATTAAATTTACAAGGCTGAGGTGGGGGCAGGACAATAGCCTGTTTTAGAGACAGAGTACCAGCTTTAATTTTAACTTTGAATCTCCTGGCCCCAATCCATTGGTGTCACTACCTCAGTGTTATTTAAATGCAGGATTTTCAATTTAATTTCCTTTCAAGGGAGACATAAAAAACAGTTTTCTTTTTCCAAGAAACTGCCAACCAATCTCCTTGGGTCTTAGTGGGTAAACAATTGCATTTTCAGTAGAGGAATGCAGTGTATATGGTAGCATGTTAAAGCATTAAAGCATAAATGTATAGATGAAGGTCCTAAAAATTAAACAAGTATTAGATTATTAATAGTGCTGAATTCATTTATATAAATATTGAATGCAGTGAGAGAATTGCTAATTATAAGAGAGATTTGTTTAGGATACTAAAATTTAAATGTAAAAATAGAATGAGTTATTTCTTAAAAGAAATATTTCTCTGTCATGCCTTAGATTAATTACAGCTTCTCTCATATTTTATGACTGAGAAATTTGTAATAAACTTCTTTCTATTGAAAATAGAATATTTTTAGGGTAATCCATATTTTTATAAGCTTCAAAAATAATAACTGACCATATTTCATCTACTTTTATCTAAACATGTTTTGTTTTTTTTTTTTTCTTAGTTAATAGGATAAGAAAAAAATACTGGTTGTTTTCTAATTATTGACTTTATGTATTTGATTACTGAACAGTTGCTATATTGAGATTCTCAGAAATCAAGTCATAAAATAACCAAGTAAAGAGGCTTTTAGATTCTATATGGTATATCTGTGGTTATTATATATTTTTAAGAGGCCTTTGCCAGACTTTCTTCCAGTATAAGGCTTTTGCACATAGGTTTCCTCTTCCAACATTAGTCTTCTTTTCTTTCTTCATCTAGTTAAATTCTTCTCATTCTTTAGATTTTAGCTTAGAGTATCATAAACTATATAGAATAAGCAAAATATGGATTATTACATGTCAAAACCTATGTTACATAGCCAAAGCAGTAAGCAGAGGAAAACATACAATCTCAAATATATTTATTGCCAAGCAAGAGTAGAAAAAATAAACCAGAAATAGAACAATATAAGCATAAAAAATGTAAGACGAAGAATTAGATAAGTGTTAGTTAATAATTAAAACAAGTAGTTGATCAAAAAGGCTGAGACAACTTAAACATTAGCAAATCTGATTTCCAAACAAAAATAAAAGCAACACAAATTAAGAGTGAGAAAGAGAACATGAAAACAGTTTCAAAGATTGAGAAAATGGTAAGAGAATGTTATACTCATGTGTTTAAGAATCTGGATGAAATACATTATTTTCTAAGAACAGATAATTACAAAATTTGATTCAAGAGATTTAAAAACCTAAGTAGATCAATAACCATAGAAGAAATTAAAGATGCGGTCCTTCACATTTTTTATCTACCTTAATCCCCTTGGGTGGATTTATACTGATTATTCAGGACTGTGGAAGAGAAAACAAGCGTGCAGTACTCATTCTAGAATTTGAAAGCTCAATAAATCCTCTTTATTTCCAAGTCAAGGCTATCCTCCTCATGGCCCCATCCTATGTCCCAATTTCTTCCACTCAACTTCCATAAGAAGATTCTAAATTCTGATAACTATGTAGTGCATTTGCATGAGTCTTTCTGCATCATAGCTGATGTATGGAAACAGGAACAACCAGAAGTCATTTGAAATGCACTGCAGAGTTGAGTCTAAGGGGGGAGATCCTCTATTCCAGGAGTAGGATCCCAATCAGATTCTTGGCTCACTTCAAACATTTTGGATTTTAGTACTGTAAACAAACACTCCACATTTTCTTTAGCGTTTTTCTGTTTCCCCAATGTTTCTTCTTAACTCACTGGTTTGATACATTGTATTTCTACTAACAATCACTAAATTCAAATATGCCAGCCTTTTAGAGTTAGCAAAAACTGAAATGAAACCAAAGTTAGCACACATATACATGAAAAATATTGGCCAGTCTTAATTAAGAACATTAATACAGATATTCTAAATAAAATATCAGCAAATTATATCCAGCAGTGAGTGTATTAAAAGAAATAATACATTATGACTAAGTATGTTTTGAGGCAAATAACAGACACAGTGACTATAACATGAAAATGAAATGTACTTTGGAGATTTGGTGTCTGTATAAACGTCTATATAAAAGCCCTTGGGCCTTGTGTCTTTTTTAGTGGTACTTAGCCATTCTTGTTAAAACTGATCAATTTTTAAAATATAATTGTTTGTTTTTCTGGTTCAGTGTCTCCCAACATTACTCCTAACTCCCAGCCTTCGCTATCTCCCCTGCACCTTTATTTCTTATTTACATTAGACTTCCAGTGTGCTGATAATATTTTCCTATTTTTGGAAGGAAAATATTTTTGGAAGGAAAAAATTTCCATGACATATTTCTTCATATTACTAACTACCGATGCTTTAAAAACAAAAAAAGTTTTCAACCTGGGATTTATTTTCATCTAGTCTATAGCCAGGCAGAAAAATATGTGATCAAAAGATTTCATTGGATCTTTTTGTTGTATATTCTTTACTGGCCACACTTGATTCTATCATGTCTTTATAACTATGTGTCCTAGTGTGGTTTGTTTAGAAGCATTCTCTTCCCCGAGACCTACTGTCAAAATTCAGTGATGTGACCCTCACTTGAATTTTCTTTAAGTGTTCAAATCTTTTGCCATTCCAAAGGCTCCTTCAAACCTTGTAAGGACAACTGAAGTCTCCAGGCACACATGGTAGAAAAATTACCGGTATATTCTTTTGAACATGTATGTAGGTGACAGATGAGGAAAAAAAAGAAGCCAATGGGATCTAGTCTTTCAGCAGTTCTGCTTTCTGAGACTCTCCAAACTCCCAAATGAAAAACAAAAGAAATATGTAGTATCCTCTCTTTTCCAGGTGATTATATATCTGTAAAATTTGTGTGTGACCTTCTTCCAGATTCTTTAGATAAAAATAGATTTTATTAGTTACAAAATAATGGCAAATGTGAATTGTATGTAGAATTTGTGTAGAGTGTGTGTTTTTTTAAAAGTTGAATTGGTTGAGGGACCATTTAAATGTTTGCTTATGTAGAAAATACCCTTGCTTCCTATTATTCTCCAGAGCTCCACACCCACTCATATATACATATTATTATAAATATAGTATTAACAAGTAAATACACTAAATAATTTGTTTCCAATGATGAGAATAGAAATAATCATAGCTTCAGGATACATATCCATAAAGTAATGCTTTAGAACATGCCTTTGTGGAAAAGGTTAATCTAGCTTATTGATGTAATTAGAAAATCTTGAGAACAGAGGTTCACAGTTTCTATGTGAAGTTCTGCTCTAATTATGCAGTAAGAGCACACCTAAATATAGGAGGTGCTCATATTTAGGAGTAGTAGTCACCACTATGTGGTGTTAACACTATTTCTATATTCACATAGATGCTCATTGTTTTTATTATAGATTTTCCTTAGAGAATAATACTGTGTGTGTATGTAGGCAGTTTTGATTTAATATTTATTAAAGTAAATGAGAATTCATTAATAAGAATGTCCCTGTGTTTAAAAAAATAATCATTTTATCATTTTGAATACTTTAGAGTAGGAATTTGCAGATAAAATGATTTACTTGTGATTGTGTAGACCTTGATAATGGGGGTATATTATATTACATGTACAAGTTGTAGGGAATATATTATTGAATGTTGAACATGAATTGTACTTTTACTTCTAACTTCCTTAGAGTGTAATGAATTGATTTCTTTGCATGTTTCACAACCTCTAACAAAGTACTATTCTGAAAACTTTAACAGATCAAAAAAATTTAACTAGTTTCCTTATCACAAAAAGCTTCAGCACAATTGACCTGCTGACCTTAATTCCCAGGAAACTGTCACATTACTTCTTTACCCCTTTGTCTAACTTAACAATGTGACCCAAAATACTGCAGAGCTTTAAAGTTTCTCAGCATTGTAAGGTCAAGCTTTGGTCACCATAGTTACAGTTTAGATCTGTGGGTCAGAGGTCAAATAGATTAATGATGTCAGACACATCTTTAAATGGTTCTAACACTACTTCACCATGCGGTAAACAGCTGAGCATATTTGATATGACAAAGACATTCTTCAGTCTTGCTAATAAGATCTTCAGAGACATCTTATAGAAAGGCATGTTCTATAAGAACTTATGATATAGGGCTGTAGAGTAGGCAGTGATAGTTGGCAATTAGATTATCATCAGATGGAGATTGAAAAATAAAATGTAAAAAATTGAAATTACATTTTTTGCACATTTTCTATTTTATCTGTCTATATACCTATCTGTCATCAATTTATTCATCAGTTTATAAAAACAGGCATCCTCAATTCCCTATTCATTTGTGGTTAACTACGAAAATGGATAGAAAACACAGATTTTCTGAATAGGAGTATATACTTTTTTTGTGAATGACTTATGGTATTTTTTTTCTCCCGATTTGGGAAGTATGGATTTAAAATAGTCATATTTGTTTAGGAAAGTATGTTTCAGAAGCTCTCACATTAGAGATCAGGTAAATTCTCCATCTATGTTTTATATCCAAATACTTTTTTATATGGCCCCAGAGTCTCCCTTTACAGATCTTGGGATCGTATATGCGATTTTGTTGTTGTTGTTGCTCCAAAAAGAAACTGTTCCCTCCTTTTTAAATCAGAATGGAAGAGAAACAAAACAACCCAAAACTTGTAAAAAAATAAAAAATAAAAAATAAATCCAAATGCTATTTTTTTTAATAAATAAGAAATACTTTGTAAATAACAGTTTTGAAAAAAAATCACAGAAACATGAAGGGAAATATTAAGCAAGATGAAATTAAAATTACTATATTAAAATATATTTTTAGAAAATCAAAAAATATATATATATTTAAGTGAATTTTAAAAATCACCAAATTATGACTTAAAAATGTGAAGTATACTGTAGAATACTTTTAAAAATCTCTAAGTATGGAATTTTGTAACCAGTAGACAGAAATATGTTTAAGCAACATGCTTAGGTTAAATTAAACATTAAAAGATGCCCTGTTCTGGAAGGTTTTGTTTCCCATGTGTATTTTGTGCAGCTGTAAGATTTTAAGCTTGCTGGAGCATTTGCTCTTGATCTCATACTATAGAGGTAGACAAAGGAGAAGACTAGGAGGTTTGGCAGCTGGAGGTGTTAATATGGAATTTAATAGCAAAAAAAGAGGGGTTGGGGCTTTTCTAGGTGAAATGGAGTTTGGCAACTGGGAGGAGGAAATAAGTCTTGGTGTCTGAGAAAAGCTGCTAGAGCAGTTGCTTTGAGTTTCAGATGACAAGCTAGCTTTCATGTGAATGAATGGATTGTCTCCTGTTTTGCTTTCAATTCAAAGAAAATCATTTTCTTGTAGATATCATGGAAACCAACTACTCAGCAAAGACATTAATTGCTGACCTGTTTGGCAGCACTTAGGGACATTGGTTCAACAAACTGATGGAGTATTCTGTTTGGTTATTATGCCAAGAGAATGGCAAATCAATATTTAACTATCTTTTGAAGAAGCCATACCATTAAAATATTGGTTTTGTTTAAAACTGTTCATTTACACACATGGGAAATATCCTGAAATGCAAAAAAATATTATTCTAAATGTAGAAAAATTATAAGTCAAATAAAATATCAGGTTGAGTTCTGGCCTTCAGAATCTGAAGTACCATTCTATTTATTAAAACGATGTGTGCCTTGCTTTTAGATTTCTTGCTCTGATACTCACATTATTAACATGGGTAAATCTACCAATACTTGATTTCTGAATCTTTGTTTATCAAAAATGTAGAATTTGGGGTATTACATTTTATTTACTCTTCTTTCTTAAAATAACTCATTTCTTGTTTATTTACTAGGCCTTTTTATTTAATTTAATTTTGTCAGTTTACCCATTACAGTCTAGCTTGTGTCCTGGTCAGAATTATACGTGTTTTGCCACTGTAGCAGAGTTTATCCATCCTAGGTACACATTAAAATCGCCTAAGCACTCTGCCCTGGCCCACCCAAGACCAGTTGAGATAGTATAGTGGAAGGAATGTATGCTTCGGACCCAAACTTCCCTGTGCTCTGACTCTGCCATGTAGTAGCTGTGCATTGTTGGCCAAACTACCTAATCTATTGTTGTCTGTTTCTTTATCTCTAAGAGAGAAAACTAATACTTAATTTGAAGGAGTTTGTGAGGATTTTATAAAATATTGGTATTAACTTCTAGCCTCATTTGTGGTACCTAGGAAACATTTAATAAAAATAAGAGATAATAATAATAGCACTCTTCAATTAGTTTGCTATGGGACCTTGAGCAAGTCACTTAACCTTTTCAGGCCCATTTCTTTACATACAGAATATGGATACCACACTGTCCACCTCAGTGAATATTTCTGGGAATCAAATTATAGATGTCCGTGAAAGGCCTTTGAAAATAGAGAACTATGCAGTAATGTAAGATAGAGCTTTTACACCAATTGCTAAGGCTGCTAGTTCCAGGCTTAAATAAAACACCATGAAAATTTGAAACTATTTGTGTGAGGCATCCGATGCTTCATTTATCATTTTCTCAGGTTTCCTGGAATGCTCTAATGAGTTGCAGATTACACCATGGTTCCTATGTTGTTGAATACTTGGAGTGATGATATCTGTGAAGAAGAATATTTTCACCACCTTGTCCTGTCACTATTTGGCATTTGTCTTCCAACTCTCTGTCACATAGAGTTAATGAAGACTTGAAGGTTTCTTGGACTTTTTCCAACTCTGTATATCCCTTTTGGTTACAAAGACCCCTTCTTCAGGAAAGGTAAATTGCCTGGAAGTCATTCCCTCCCTCCTTTCTGAACTCATCTTGTTATTTTCACCTGAGGATCTTTGAAACTTAAGGAGAGAGTCAAATGCCAACCAAGTTGGATTTGTCTAGAATTATCCACCTCTTAGCATTTTGCTTTACTCAGTTCATATATTTTTTTTTGTGCTTAGCGTGTTCTTTTATGTTTATAGCCCCCTCCTTTTTTTTTTTGCAATGAGTATAGCTTTATTGTTTTAAAGCTATTGTTTATTATGTTATAACTATTGTTTTTCATTGATCTGTGTCACATGTAAAATGCCATATCAAATATTCCTATAGCTTAGTAATTACCTTCAAGTCTGTAACCAACAGCCTGTAACTGACCCAAAGTGCTCCAAGTGATTAATTTTTTTGTTTTCCAGGAGTACTGAATATCAGTCCATGATATGCATTTACAAAGCACAGGTTGTATGACACCTGTTGCTGCAGTGAAATAATTTTGTGTGCATTTCATATTTTACGTAGTATATATGGCAGTGGTTCTCAAACTTAGCATGTGTCAGGATTACCCCGAGGGCTTCTTGAAACACACACTGCTAAGCCCACTTCCAGAATTTCCTGTTCAGTAGCTCTGGCATGGGACCTCAGAATTTGCATTTTTAACAAGTTTCCAGGCCTTTGTGCTGCTACTGTTCTAGGGACTACAACCTAGGACTCATGGATGTGGTGAGTGCTCAGTTGCACTGCACAGATACCCTCCCACAGTAGGGCACTTATTCCCAACTGCAAGGAGTACTGGCTATGATGGCTCCCAGGCCCTCTCTGTCAATTACCTTCATCTGATAGGAGCTGCCTCATTTGAGGCTATACTCCTCATTATACTTGCACCTCACATAAAATGATAGGTCCATTCAGGAATTACAAAAAGCAGTCCTTGCCTCAGTTTAGGATAAAGAGTTCCTGTAGGATTGGTTGAGTCCTCTGTTGTAATTATATTACAGCCCAGTTTTTCTCTCTACCTAATCCTGCTTCCTTTACTCTCAAGAGCACTCTCTGATTAATCTTTATCTCAAAGTCTGTGTCCACAGATTTTGGCCTGCAGAAGTAGATAATAAAATAATATTGTAGTTTTTAAGTACATATCTGACAATAATTAAATATCCCAACTCATTCTTATATAGGAGCATGAGGAAATTTGTTGTGGCTTATTTGGTGATTTGTGAGGCCGTAGCCATCTAATTCATCATCAGAATCCGAGGAGGGTAGTACCTAATCTTCTTATACTGTGATTTAGAATTTTTAATAGTTCTCTTTAGCTATTTTATTGCCTTTCCAGTAGCATGTCAGTTCTTCTCTTCTTAGGCAAAATTTGGTCACTGTCTTCTGTTCTGTTCAGCTGCATTCTAGTTGCTAAGGTTTTCCCACAATTGCCATTTTTCAATTCCATATTGATTCCATTTCATCTGCAACAAATGTTTTTCAAGAAGCTCTTGAAATTCCATGTCTTTCATAAAGCAGGTTGTTCTGTAGTGGGTTAGAAATAGTATAACTCCCTCTCCACATCCACCCTAGAGCACATCACTAGATGTGCTTTTCTCCAGGCAGTTTTGCTGCTAATAAGGACTAGCACTAATGTTTCATATGTGATCAGTACTCAATTAAACACTTTAGACAAATTAACTATTTTAATCCTCATGGTACTCTGTGAAGAAGGTCCTATATTCCTATTTTAGAATAGAAAAAACCAAGGCCCAGAGAGGTTAAATAACTTTATAGAATCATGTAACCAAGAAGCAGTGGAACCACAATTTAAATCCAGGAAGATTGGCTCTAGAATTTGTGCTTTTCACTTGTGCAGCATGCTATAAATGTTTATACCTGATGTGTTAGCAGTTGGAATTGTGTTATGCTTTGGTTCAAGTTAACATAATTTTTAACAGCTTTATTGAGATGTAATTCACATACTATAAAATTCACCCATCTAAGTGGTGGATTCAGTGGGTATTCATATATTACAATATTATTTTTTAATTGTAAAATATAATAGAAAATTAGCCATTTATCTATTTTCCCAGTTTTATTGAAATGTAATTTCATATAGTACTGTGTAATGATTTAATAAATGTATATATTGTGAAATGATTGCCACAATAAATTTAGTTAACATTCATCGATACAGTTGCAATTTTTTTTCTTATGATGACTTTTAAAAATCTAGACTTGTAGCAACTTTCAAATATGTGATACAGTTATATTGTTAACTGTAGTCACCATGCTGTATACTATATCTCCAATCACATTATTCCATGAACTAAGTAAGTTTTTGAAGCTCTGGTTTTGATGAAAAATGGTCACCAATTTTCTAAAATTAAACTATGTTGATAAAAAGGATAATGTTTCATTTGTTCTGGCATGACATATACTATAAGTTTCTCAGTCCTGAGAAGGTTAACATGGCTTCTTGTCTAGGACCTACAAATTTGTCAAGTATTCTTTGTCTTTCAGGAGGCAACCTTAGGATTTCCCACACTCCATTCAGTCTTGAACCACTTTCAGAATTTTTGCTATAACTGAGTAATCCATTATTAATATTTGGTGCCTCTTCTGTTATGTTGTTTGAAGAAAAAAAAACCCCTAAATTTAAAAAGGAACATTGGCATATCTTTAATAAAAGAAAAATCAATGTTTCCAATAAATACATAATTACTAAAGTAAAAAAGCTGTTCCTATGTTTGCTACTTGAAATCATCTTAAAAAACACTGTAAACCAAGACACCAGACTCTAAGGAACACTACTCCAAGTTGAAACAAGAATTTGATGCACCTTTTGAGAGGATGCATTTATTAAAAAAGTTAGGGGAAGAGGGAACCCACAAAATTTTCTCTCAGTCTGGAATTAAGAACGTGTTGGTGCTATATATATATATACACATATACACATATCTATATAAATATATACATACACACATATACACATACACACACATATATATAACTGTATTAAAATATATATATTTATTCCTGAGAGAGAGAGAGAGAGGCAGAGACACAGGCAGAGGGAGAAGCAGGCTCTATGCAGCGAGCCTGATGTGGGACTTGATCCCGAATCTCCAGGATCAGGCCCTGGGCTGAAGGCGGCGTGAAACGCTGAGCCACCAGGGCTGCCCGGTGCTATTTATATTTAAGAATAAAAATACAGGGCAGGAAATTATTATTGGTTAGAGAAATCGTGGGGACTTTGTTGTTTCTAAACACTTCAAAAATTTAATGTATCAGCTATAGGGATGGATCCTTTAATTAATTTGGCTGTTTGAAGGGAGAAAAAAGGAGACTATTATTAGGAATAAAAGCCAACTTTTCATTAAGTTCAACTTTTATCCATTATAGTAATCCAGAATTATGGCCATCAGCATCTTCATTACTTCTTATGTGTGTTTTCTAATAGAGAAATTTAATGACGTATTTTCATCAACTCTTTTATCAGGGTTTTATAATTTAATGTATTGCCAGTCTTTGGAAATATAGATTCAAATCCCTTGTAGTTTTCAGATTTTATTTATAGTAACTATTTGTTTTTAAAACTTTGGTTATTTAAATGCTTTATTTACTCATTTGCTAATGCTTCTTGGAAACCTAGTCTTGCATTATGAAAAGGCTAAAATGCCAGAATACTTTGGTAAATAAAAATGTCCACTTAAATTCTCATATTATTTAACACCAAGGAGTGTAGTCTAATTGATACTTCTAGGATTCAAATTCATAAAAATCTAAGATTTTAAGTAAATGACATTTTATTAGAGAAGAAAACCATTGGGAAAGGAATTTTTTAATTGTCAGGGAACAAAGAGGAACTGATTATCATTTGAAATTATTAGTCAATGGGGATCTCTGGGTAGCTCAGTGGTTTAGAACATGCCTTTGGTTCCAGGGCATGATCCTGGAGACCTGGGATCAAGTCTCACATCAGGCTCCCTGCATGGAGCCCACTTCTCCCTCTGTCTCTGCCTCTCTGTGTGTCTCTCATGAATAAATAAATAAAATCTTAAAAAAAAAAGAAATTATTAGTCAAGAGTTTTCTTTCACTTGCCTAACATTAAAAAAAAATTCTTTTTTGAGACAACTATATGGAAAGTCATGGCTTTTACCATTTTATAATCGGTACCAGCTGTAATTGGCATGAAGGTACGAAGTGAACTAAAATTGTGTTAATATAAACACAAACGTTTTGTTTCCATCTGAGAGAAGAAAGGTTTTTAATGTCTCCTGTTGTGCATATTTATTGGAGAAAAGTCCATGGCCAGGCTACATTACACTGCAGTTGATTTTTAAATATGGAGCTAAACGGGAAAAGTCATGAGTGATGTGACCATATGTCAAGTGTAAATGGAGTCAGAGCAAGTGGACAAAATCTGCACAAAGCCAGGCAAATGCATTGGAGGACAGTCTGAAGAATTTTAAATTCATGAAGCTATGAGCCCAGTGTATAATGTTTATTTCACATACTTGTAGTTCTTGTGCAATTTGGCTCATTGTAGCTCTTGTTACAACCGTGGTAATTTTTGCTAAGTGAATTTAAATAACATCTCATTCCATTTCAGATATGCTTTTAGAATACCGGGAACTTTTTAGGAGTTCTCTTTTGAAATCCTTAGGAGTTCTTTCCTAGCCAAGAAATCAGTTTTCACGGTAATTATAAATTGGGAATGCAGGTAAGAGGAAGGAAGAAACACAAAAGGGTGCTTTATGTAATCCCACTCCTCTGCTCTGTTCAAAGGTGTCAAAAAAGAAATCAGGGATTGTTAAAACTCATACTGAGGGATTTTAGAAGGCATCAAATTGGTGACAAGTTACAATGAAAACTTTTCATTGTAAATGCTCTCAGCTAACAGTATGACACCTCATTTTAGTAATCAGTAGAAAAAAACTTCTTTTGCGCAAAGTAAAGTGTATTTTAAAGTAATTTTTTTTAGATGGAAATGTAGATAGACTAATCATTTAAGTAAAGCTTTAGGAGTAAAATGATACATCTATCATTTTAGTTATATATGTTATATACATTTTTATTAAAATGTAGATGGCTATACCTTTATCAAATTACAGTTTTATTATTTCATTGCTGTTTACATTAACTTCCATTAACTCTGTTGTGATTCATAGTTTAAAATGGGCCACAGAAATTACTTTCATCATTTCACAATTTTAAAATAAGTATCAACATAAGGCTATTCTGTTCCTTTAATGGATCAGTTTAATCCTTAGTAATGTAACCCTTTAAAGTCTACATGTCAAAGATAGCATTTTAACTTGAAGAAAGTAAACATAAAAGAACTTTAAAGTTTTTAGTATCTGTTTCTTTTACTGATTTTAATGGACTTCCAAAACAATCAAGGACAGTGGGTGGCCTCTTACTGGCAGAAAAAATTTTTAAGTGCAAATGTTTCTTTTCCCATGTTGACTTATTACCTGGAATATATATGCTCTCTTTTAAAATCATATTTGGCAAATTAGCTTATTGAAATGCAAAGTAATAGGATATTGCTTTTCAGTAGTAACTTGAAAATCTACCCTTTACTATTCCAAATGATCAAAAAAAACAAAATACATTCATACTTAGGTACACATTGCATATACCAAAAGACATGTAAAGGCATGTGATTTTGCAATAATGGTTGCATTAGCTGCATATTTTTAAAATTAAAGAACACTTATTTACTCATTTTCATGCACATTTTTATTGAAGACTTGTAAGCACATAGCTAGAACAGCTTATTTTTGTTGGGCAACTAATAGGTCCTTTGCTAAATGCATTCAATTCAATGTATTATTTAGTTTTCACCATAACCTTAAGATACATATTGTTTTTATCTCCATTTGCTGAGAACATGAAGACAAACAGAATGACTTACTCAAGGGCATATTCCTAGATAGTGTTAGCTTAGTGATTGAAATTCTCATCTCTCTGTGTTTACAAAGAGCCATGATGTAGAGTAGCATGCTGTGAAATCTGTCCTGTAGAATTCATTGTTTCCTAAAATACTGCAATGGCAATGATAGCTTATTTACCTCCATTGAATTCTGCCATACTTATTCTTCCAGATTCTTCTCTCTTTTCTCTGGTGGCTCAATCTTAGTCTCTTTTGTTTTAAATGCAGAAGAGAGGCCAAGGCCAGAGATAGATATGGCATGAGGGTATGGCTCTGGATGAGATCACCAAGACAGTCTGGAGCAAAAGCAGAGCTGAGGATAGAAACCAGGAAGCTCCAGTGATCCGATCAAATTTATGCTTCGGGAGAATGAATCTGACAGCAGGTAAAATCTACTGAGGAAGAATATAGCAGTAAATTGCCCCTTCAATCCAAATGTATGATTTTTGAGATTCTTCTGCTGACAGTGACTTGAGAAGTCATGACAATTCTCCCAGTGATTCTTGGCTTTGTCTTTTGTTTATGGCTTCATAATTTACCATAATTTTTCCCTGCAGCCATTTTTATTGCCTTCTAGCACTATCTTTTGGAATTGTAAATTCTCTAAGTTTGCTAGTCACGCTATAAGGTAGAACTTTTAGTGAAGAAGATATTATTATATCTATTTTGCAGAGGAAATAAGACAGAATGGTCAATTTCTTGAAAAGCAACACAGCTAAAAAGAAGAGGCAGGGACAAGAGGCCTAAGTGGGTGTCCATAGACCTAGGACTCTTTCTGTTAAACTACAATTGCCCTTTAATGAGGTTAAGAGTTTGTTTTTTTTTTTTTCCTCACTAGATATTGATGAGTATTGATTGATTAATATGAACAACTTATAAATCTCCTTCAGGTTATTCACTAGGATATTGCAGCTTAGTGGATTTTTCTGATGGCAGTTGCCATCTCTCTTAAATGCCAGATCCTTTTGATTTTAAGTATATTTTGTGGAAATCTTATAAGACACACGACTTTGTTTAACATATAATAACAACAAAAGGACAACCATTTGTTGATACCTTTGTGATAACATGAAGATCATTTACTATATTTTGATTACTCCACAAGAGCCATTTGCTTGTTTATCAGGTATTTCTAGATTGTTATGCTGCCTGAATCCTTACCTCTGCTTTTTATAGTTGGTCAGCCACTGTCCTTCATGTACTACTGCCATTCTTTTTTTTTTTTAATTCAAGTATAATTAGCATACAGTTATATTAGTTTCAGTTGTACAGTATGATTCAGCAATTTTATACATTACTCATTGTTCCTCATGACAACTGTACTCTTAATCCCCTTCTCCTATTTCACCCATCCCTTCCTTCATCAGTCTCCCCTCTGACAAGCAACAGTTTGTTCTCTATATTTAAGACTCTCTTTGTTTGTCTTTCTTTCTTTCTTTGTTGCTTTTTAAATTCCACATATGAGTGGAGTCATATGGTATTTATCTTCTGCTGGCTGATTTATTTCTTTTAGCATTATACCCTCTAGTTCCATCCATATTGTTGCAAATAGCATATTATATTTTTTTCTATGGGTGGGTAATATTCCATTGTATATATATTCCACTTCTTTTTCCATTCGTCTATGGATGGACACTTGGGTTGCTTCCATATCCTGACTATCATGAATAGTACTGCAATAAATGTGTGGGTGCATATTCTTTCTTTTCAAATTAGTGTTTTTGTACTCTTTGAGTAAATACTCAATAGTGGAATTACTGGATCATATGACAATTCTATATTTTTGAGGAACTTCCATACTGTGTTCTCCAGTGGCTATGCCAGTTTGCCAAAGGAGACATATCTAGAAAAATGTTTCCATGGCTGATGTCAAAGAGGTTGCTACCTATATTTTCTTCTAGAAATTTTATGGTTTCAGGTCTCACATTTAGGTTGTTAAACCACTTTGAGTTTATTTTTGTATATGGTATAAGAAAGTGATTTCATTTTTTCGCATGTAGGTGTCCAGTTTTCCCAGAACTATTTGTTGAAGAAACTTTTTCACATGATATATTCTTGCCTCCTTTGTTGTATATTAATTGACCATATAATCATGGGTTTATTTCTGGGCTCTCTATTCTGTTCCATTGATCTGTGTGTCTGTTTCTGTGCCAGTACCATACTGTTTTGATTACCATAGCACTGAACTGCTGGGCACTATCCCTGCATTGTTCCCTGTGAGGCTTTTTTTTGGGGGGGGGGCGGGTCTGCTGTCAGACCACATGTCTGCCCCCCTGTCTGTCTGTTGGGATCACAGTAACCCTGAACTATCAGGCTCTGTCTTTATGTTGCCCCGTGGAGTTCTTTTGGTGGGTGAGGCCAGCAGTCAGATGAGATGTCTGCCCCAGCCCACTGGTGGGGCTGCTGTGGAACTGGTGTGTGTGGTTCTTTCCCTCTCCTCAGGGCAAGAGTGATTTTTGGAGTGGTGCTGGCCAGTGTTGAAGCTGCTTGCACAATAAGATGCTTGTGGTGGCTTTGCATGGACCCCCGCCAAGGGCAAGTTGAATGGAGCAGTCAGCAGGGGAATATGGGGGCAGGGCATGAGGTTTTAGCAAGTTAGGTGGTAAGCATTCATGCTGGTTCCCGCAGTTGTCTGGGTATCGTGGCTGGAGGTAGGGGAGAGAAATTGTGCCAGCTCTTGTCTTTGGAGAAGTCTCCTAAAAATCTACCCCTTTTGCACACATTCTGATATTAATAAATAAATAAATGTCCTTCCCATATACCCCATCCCCTTGTCAAACTGCTGCTTCTGTGCTGTTTCTCCTCGAGGCTGGTGGTTATGCTGTCTCTTTAAGGGTGAGACTGTTTCCTATTGCCCTCTGTCTCTTGCAGAGCCAGGCCAGTTGATTTTTAAAATTCCTGGTGTTAAGCCTCACTGATTGTAAAAACTCATGAAGTTAAGCCCCTTTGGTTTTCAAAACCAAAGGTTATGGGGATTTGTTTTCCCAGTGCAGGTCCTCCATGTATGCGGTTCCTCATGTGGGGTCTCTTTCTCTCCCTTCTCCATACTTGCGGTGTCTCTCCCTTTTGCGGTTAGTCTCTCACATGTGCCTGACTGTGTCTCCACCTTTCCTACCATTTTCAATATGACTTCCTTTCTATGATTGACTGTGGAGAGCCTGTTCTGCCAGTCTTTGGGTAATTTTCTGGGTTACTTATACTGATACAAGTTTTATATTGGTATTTCCATTGGACAAGGTAAGCTCAGTATCCTCCTACTCTGCCATCTTCCCTGGAAGTCTAAAACTGCCATTCTTTGGCAGCTGCTGTCTCACTTCTAATTTGCTGTTCCTAGTTAGCATAACATTGAGGAACAAATATTGCAGTTCACAGAACTATAGCTGTAGCAAGAATACATAGTCTATGGATGAGGGAAGACCTGGGTAACTCCTTTATGAATGCAGGCTAGTTGTATGGGCTTCGGTAAATATAAGCACTGGGGAGAGACTGTTTTTGACCATCTTTTGATTTGTTGTCTGGTGTCTAGATAGTTAAAATTGCCAGAAAAGTAGCCTGTGTATAAATGAAGTGCCACTGAACCTTTTTTTCTTTTTCAGGCCTGGATATGCCCCCCACTCCCTGCCCCAGTCATTAGGACAGATCAGTAACTTGAAACAAGTAGGGGCAAATCTATAATATAAAAAACCAATGTGCTTTGAGGAACTTTTAGTTTATTAGGTAAGTTATCAATGGCATTTGGACTAGATCGGCAGCTTCCCTGGGGATGAAAGTAGGAGGTTAGAAATGTGCTAAGATTGTCAGAACATTCTGTTTAGGCCACCATTGGACCTGTGTGTTTTATATTTAAGAAGCAGTAGACAGAACAACAGTCTAATTTTGTAGAAGTAACTGATAATACCTTTTCAGGAAACTATGAAATTAGTTTTAGTGTCATTTTTTTCTCTCCTCTTCTTTTAATTGAAGTGAAATTCACATAACATATGACCTATTTTAAGGTGACAGTTCAGTAGCATTTAGTGCAATTTTAATGTTGCCTATCACCTCTAGTTTCAAAATCTTTTCATTATCTCCAGAAAAATACTCCATACCTATTTAAGTATTCACTCCCTATTTTCTCTTCTCCCCATTAATGGTAAAGCTACCATTAATCTACCTTTTGTTTCTATGGATTTACCTATTCTGGATATTTCATATAAATGAATCATACAATGTATGACCTTTTGTGTCTTACTTCTTTCACTTAGTATGAAGTTTTCAAGGCTCATTCAAGCTGTGGCATGTATCAGTACCTTGCTCCTCTTTATGACTGAATAATATTCACATATATCATAATTTTTATATTCACTTGTTGATGGGCAGTTAGGTCGTTTCTACTTTTGACTATTTATACATAAGACTGCTATAAATATTTGTGTATAAATTTCTATGTGGATAGAAAGTTTTCATTTTTCTTGGTAATGTATCTAGGATGGAATTCCTATGTCATATGATAATACTTTGTTTAACTTTTGAAGGCTTTTTTAGTAGGGTGAAGTTAGCCTTACAGAAATTGCTATGAAGTCTTCCCTCCATTTTTTGAAAGAGTGTGAGAGAATTGGTAGCATTCACCAGGGAAAAACTGTCTGGTTCTGAATTTTTCTTAGGAGGTTTCTGGTTACTGATTCAATCTCTTTACATTTGATTCTCCTTATTCACAGTAGTGATTTTTATAAAGTCACTGCAAACACTGAATTAGAGAAAACTGAGCCATTGTGTCTAGAGGAAATTCAGGGTTAGGTTTCTGGAAGCCTCTTGTCACAAATTTTTGTCAACCGATCACTACCTAACCTTGTTTTATGTATGCATCTCTTTGTGTATGTGTATGTGTATGTCTCTTTAAAGATACCTATTTAATATTTATTTCTTACAATTAATTATATACATTATTTTCTTTTGACAATAAAACAGCCAACAGAGTTTAACATTTTCTGGACTTTGGGTAACATTACTATAATTTATTTAGCTTTTAACATCAGAACAATGCTTTCCACTATGGTTTTTGTTATTAGCTGTCATCTCATGAATCCACAAATTTAGCTGCTTTTCTGTCTTTCCATAACTACATCACACATTCTAAGTGTTATTTAGCACTTTATGAAGTGCACTTAAAAAGAGATTGGCAAGTGTCCTCTTCCTTTGTCTGGATGTACCATATTATTGATTCATTAACATTGAACTTCATGGCCAACAGACTATATAACTGATGCCTGAACACAAATTTTCTCCAAAAGGCACATCACTTTTGGCCCTTAGGAACACTAGCCTACGCTTCAGCACTATTTAAACAGTGAAATCACTACCAAAGAGCACAAAAATGTAAAAATAATAATAATGATAATTAAGTAGACTGAAAAGAATATTGAGTATGAGAGCTTAAACAAGAAAACAGAGCTTTTTTGAACTCAGCTGGGAATGTGCATATTAGACAATTGAAATTTTTTGCTAAATGTACATGAATGACTATAAAAATGCTGGTGAATATTGCTTTTGGGGTTACACATAAAGTTTAGTGAGCAGGTGAATTTGCAAATATTGAGTCCATGAATAAAGAGGTTTGACTATTTTTAAAATATTTTACTCTGTCTCTTTTTTTCCCCTTTCCTTCTTGTGGGACTTTCATCATGCATATGTTGATATGCTTTATGGTGTGGCGTTTCAATGCTTTGGCTTTTTGCATTAGAAAAAAAAATATTCTTTTTCCTTTCTGCTCCTTAGATTGGATAATTTCAAATACTCTACCTTCAAGTTTACTTTTCTTCTTCTGACTGATACAACCACTATTGAATCCTTCTAGAAAATTTTTATTTCAGTTTTATACTTTTTGAGCTCCATAATTTCTATTTGATTCCTTTTTATAATTTCTATCTTTATTTATGTTCCCTACTTGTTCATACATTATTCTCCTTTTGTTCTCTGTTCATGATTTCCTTCATCTTCCTAAGCTTAAGACCATAATTTAGTCTTTGTATGTTTAAGTCCAATAACTGGGCTTCCTTAGGAATGGTTTCTGTTTGCTTTTTCTTTCTTTCTTTTTTTTTTTTTTTTTCTGTAAATGGACCATGTGGCTTTGCATGTTTTGTAATTTTTTTCTGGAGAACTGGACATTTTGAATATTGTAGTGTAGTGACTGTAGAAATCAGATTCTTAACCCTCACTTGGTGTTTTTGTTGTTACTTGATAAAGTCTACAGTCATCCATTTATTTAGTGAATTTTTCTATTTTTCTCCACCAAACTTATATTCCTTGTCATGTGTAGTCCCTAAAGTATGTGTTCCATATTCAGCTAGTGATCTTACAAAGAATTCCTTGAAGGCCTGGATCTAAAAAGAAAAGAAAAAAAGTATTCTTTGTCTCTAAAATTTATTGACAGATGCTACTTAGGAAGCTGCTTTAGCCCAGTATGTTTGAAACAGTGGCCAGCCTCTGTGCCAGTTCCTCAGTGAATGGACAAACAGATCAGAATACACAACCTCAGTTTTTGTTGGATAATGTAGATGGGAATTGGAGGATAATAGCTGCCATGTGAATGCCAAATTTGAGAAATCTATCAGGAATTTTACAGCTTTTTCATTCCACCACCCCTGGGTGCTGCCAGTGTTTCACTAGACGTCAGAATGCTGAAATAGTTTATTCTGACAGTTCTAGACACTTCAATAGTTGTTTCTGTAGATAGATTAATTCCTGGAGCATTCTACTCCACCTTATCTGTGTTGTTACTTTGGTCCAATTTTTACTTTGTCTTTAATTTTTTTTTTTTTGTAGATGAATTTTAAGTGTTGTTTGCAGTCATTTGGAATTTCATAATAAGTACTTAAAGTCATTTAACAGTAGAGGTTAACTAAAATGGGAAAATGCACATAAAATAAAACATCTGTTATCATCATGGTTTTTCTTTTTATGGAACTGACTTAACTATTCTTCATTAATGACACAAATTAAGTGGCATGTGGAGTTTTTTCATTTATAAAACAATAGTTTCAGGTTTTAGAGTTTAAAACTTGGTAGACCTTTAGATTCTAAAGCTTACAGAAGGAAGTGGGAAAAATTGTTCACAAGGATATTACATGATTTTCAGAGGAAGCTATAGTTTTGGAAGGAGGCTTTTTTGTATACATATTGATAATGATGATGGACACAGTCATACTTATTTTCCTAAAATAACTATACTGCACATTAAATTAACTGAATAAATATTTAGGAAATATATCCAAATAATGAAGGACACATAATTAAGACCTAAATAGCTCATTTTTTAAGCTAATCCTAAATTTACTTTTCTATTTTTTCTTTTCTTTAAATAATAAATTTATTTTTTATTGGTGTTCAATTTGCCAACATACAGAATAACACCCAGTGCTCATCCCGTCAAGTGCCCCCCTCAGTGCCTGTCACCCATTCACCCCCACCCATATAAAACATTGTTAGAAAAAAAAAAAACAACATTGTTAGATAAATTCAGCACATGATTAAAACTCATTAAAATATCTATTCTTTAGTGATGAATTTGGAAATCCATTGATTGCACAGTAGACATTCAATAACTGTTTCATGATGAGGAAGACAAAGAAGAAAATATTTTTTCTTATCCTTAAAAGCTATTATTGTTTTACAGAATTACAATGGGACTAAATAAGTAAAATCTGGGAAGGAAATTACTTCTTTATATAATCTAAAATATGATGAATAAAGAGCTTGTACACTTGATCTTAGACAAAAGGCTGAGAAGCTATAATAAAGAGCTTTTCAAGTAACTACTTTTGGCACTAAATTATGAAAACTTTTGGTGGTGAAGTCAGTTTTGAAAAAAGATAAATGGAAGTATCTATATTAAAATCTGATTGAAATCTGTAGTATTCAAATCAAAACATTCTTTTGAAGCTTAAAGATCTCTTGTCTTAGGAATGTGACTTTTCTTTTTTTTCCTCAGTAAAAATAAACCTCTATAATACTTCTTTCCGTAAATTTTTTTTTAAATTGTCATTCTCTTTCCATAGGAAACTTTCTCATATTTTATCAATACCTCGCAAAACCAAATTAGACTTTCTAATGAAGTCTCAAATGGAAACTGAGATATCTCAATTAGATAATTGGACTTGGTACGTTTAGTGAATTGTTACATATTTTAAGATTGTACAAATACTTTTCCTTTCTTTTTTTCCTTCCTCCTTTTGTTCCTCCCTCCCTCATCTCTTCCTCTTTCTTTTCCTTTCTTCTCTCTCTCCCTCCTTTCTTTTTCCCTTTTTATTCTTAAGGTATGATATAAAGTGGCTTCTATCTACTTATCTATGTAAGTATATAATTGTACTATTTTCTAAAACCTTATATGATCTCAGAAGATTTTTCTAATTTATTTATATAGATCAGATATTGATTCCTTTGGGAGAATCTTTAATATTATAAGCCACTGAAATATTTACTATGCTGAAGTTGGACTTTACTAATACATAATAATTAATACCCAATATCAATATATTGTAAATATATTGATATAAATATATAAAATTATTTTATATAAATTATAGTATATAAATTAAGATCAGTATATAAATTAAGATCAGGAAAATTGTTTAAAAAATTTAAAAATAATTATATAATACATTTCTAATTATCAGAAATATTTTATGATTTTGCCTTCAGTTAAATATTAGACCAAGATACATCTTCATTTTGTCCTAATATTATAAAAATGGCTTAATCATTAGATATAAGAAATCCTTTTATTGGGATAATTTTTAAACTCAATTCTGAGAAAAAATAGCATGAAATGATTTTTTTGAACTACAGTCCTGACATTTTATGAAGTTTGTTGGTAGTAATGATGATGGTGGTAGTGATGATGATAATATTGGTAATGATAATGTAGCCATCTCAACAACATATCTATGATTTGAGTACATTAATGTTTTTAAAATGTCTGATACCTTAGTATTGATGTCTTTTTTTTTTAATGCTGTAACTTACAGATTTGACTTTTAAAAGTCACATTGAGGTATTATTAACAAATTAGAATGCTGATCTTTGAAAGATTGTACATTTTGGTAAATGAAAAATAATGAAGTATTTCAAATTTTGCTAAGTTTTTGTCTGTTTAACCAAAGATTAAGCTGTTTTAGAGGTTGTGAGTAAAATTTAAGTTTGTAAGCTATGTTGACTTTTACAAAGAGGAAGTACTTTATAAAATTAAAAACAGTGAACTAATGTAAAATATTATTTTAATATGCAAACACATTTCATGAGAGTGGCATTTATTTATTATTTATTTATTTATTTATTTATGAGAGAGAGAGAGAGAGAGAGAGAAAGCATGAGTGGGGCACAGGGGCAGAGAGAGAGGGAGAGAGAGAGAATCTCAGTCAGACTTCATGTTGAATGTGAAACCTGATGTAGGTTTCTCACAACCCTGAGATCTTGACCTGAGATGAAATCAAGAGTTGGATGCTTAAGTGAGTAAACCTTAGAATAGCCATTTTGTACCTGTACTTGAAAACGGTTCAGGTAAAGGATTATATAGATATAGATATAGATATAGATATAGATATAGATATAGATATAGATATATATTGTTAAAATGGGTATACATTAATGTCATACAAAAGAGTGGGAAGATAATTATGTAATTGAAAAATAAATATGCATATAAAAGTTTAATGCTCAGTAAAATTTCATATCAGCATTTGAAGGAAATGATTAGAAAATAAATGTCTTTTTAATATGAATAATAGGGACACCTGGGTGGCTCAGTGATTTAAAGTCTGCCTTTGGCTCTGGGTTTGGTCCTGGAGTCCCAAGATCAAGTCCCACATTGGGCTTCCTGTAAGGGGCCTGCTTCTCCCTCTGCATATGTCTCTGCCTCTCTCTCTATGTCTCTCATGAATACATAAATAAAATCTTTAAAAAGTAATAATAATATGAATAATAACTGGAATTTTGCCACCTTAGTGGTATAAATTGGAGTAAAATCTTGATGGCCTCTCCATTATCTATTGATATAAATAATATAGATAATAAATTCTTTTTATTATTTCTTTTTCTTTTTAAAATTTTTTTTTCCTTTTATTATTTCTTAAAGAGAATGTCTCTATTGGAAGACTCATTCTTAGACTTTTAATAATTATTCATTATATGTTACAGGAAACTCTTAAGTATAACATGTTTTCATTATGAACGTTTTAAGTTCATTTAGAATGAACTCAACATGGGAAATATTTTGAGTTTACCTGAATTCATTTTATCAGGGAATGCATCCTGATTTATTAGGTGGGGAAGTGCCATGGTGAGTTTGGTTAAGTATTCTTCCAGGAATCAGAATTTCAGTGTTCATTCTGTCTTTGTCGCAGTATTTGATGCTTTTAGATCTAGCCACATGTGGTTGTTGAGTTAAAATATGGCTAGTAAAAATGTACCAAAACTGTAAATTGCATACAAATAAATACTTAAGAAAAAGAATATAAACTCTCATTAATAATTTATTATGTTGATTATATGTTGAATTGATAATATTTTGGGTATATTGGATTAAATAAAATATTAAATTAGTTTCATCTGCTCTTTTTTTTTAATGTAACAACTAGAAGATTTACAGTTCATATGTGGCTAACATTTGTGGCTTGCATTATACTTCTTTTGGACAATATTGCCCTAGATGATCTCTTAATTTCTAGGTTGCAGTTTTCTCACTAGCCCAGTGAAAGAATTAAACACAAATGATCTCTAAGACCTTTTCTAGCTTCAATATTTTATTTTTTCAACTATAGTCTGCTTATTTTGCTACCTCTTTTCCCAAAATATTTACATTATATCCAGCTATATTTTACCTTGAAAGACATAGCAGTATAGAACATTAGCATAGTGCTTTGCCAAGCATTTGGGAAGATTTGATATCTAGTATATCAGTCACTCCCATTTGGTATTTATTCTGACACAGATAAGCTAATTTTTCCCTAATGGATTTCAGATATTCTTTGGGATGTTTAATATTAAATGTTCTGGTCTTAAAGTAAATGTATCTGTTGAACCCTGAGGGAGATCATTTTACTGTCATTACTCATTTTTCCTGGCATACTCCTAAACTATGATAATGGGATTGTGCCTTTGTGCTTATGATTTATCCTCAGCAAATTTAATGTAAACTACTTAATAAAGACAGTTAGAAGATGATGATCCAGTGTGTGATAGGAATTTATTTGGGACATTTCCCTAATTAATGTAGGTAGGTTCAACTAATGTGAAAAATCCTAACATATTAGTAGTTTACTAACACAGCTAATGGTTGTAAGACACTTAAAATGCATTTATTCAAAGGGGTTGATGGATTTTAGTTCATGGATTTGTTAAAATTATGTAGTTCTGGAATCTTCAAACTGTATTTTAGATGATAATTTACTTTTTAGTACATAGATTATTTTAAGAATTAAGTGGAAAGGGAATCTATAATTACAGATCTTAGATTTAATCATTACTTCCAACATTTACTAAGTGGATAACTGGTGGATTTCACATCTCTAAACTTCAATTTCTAGCCTTACTAGCTTTTCAAAGTTGTAAGCCTAAAATAAGAATATACAGTATGTGTGAATGGCCTTTGAAGTTCTGTAAAAATGTAAAGTATTTGAGGTGGAGCTACAGTTTTGGCCTAAGTATATTAAGTGTTTCACCCTACTTCCCCATACCAGACTGCAAGGAATACAGAAATCTTTTTTTTTTTTTTTTTAACCTAGATAGCTTTATCCCTTGCCTCTTTGTATTGTCCCTTCTCAGCTTTTATACTTCCCAGCCCTTTTGTATACTTCCTTTAGCTCTTCTCCCTGGATCCTGATAAGAGTCCCATCTTGGGTTTCTTATTTTGATGGCAATTTGGATGCACATTTCTTGCTGTGACCCCTGTATGGATTTGTGCCTGCCTCCAGACCCATGTAGTACAGCTCTGGGTCTGAAGCACTTCTGTAGCTAACTTCAGACCTGTACTATCCTAGACTAGGCCTAACTGTGGTATCCATGGATTTCTAGGATACTAATGAAGGCTCACTGGCAGATTGAATCCAAACTCATTGCAGGGAAAAGAACACTGGGTTGAGAACTGAATATAGGTTTATTTTTCAAAGGGCAAGTTTTTTAGATTAGAAAGAGTAGAGAGGTAGAAGGCAGAGTTTATTTTTACAGCATGGAGTAGCTTCCAGTTTGATGTCTTATTACGAGCTGATTAAATAAAAGATAGGGTATGAGATAGAATACCTGTGAAACACATTCAATTCCCAAGGTTAGGAAATTTGTGAATGGCCATGTTAATACGGATGCTGAAATCATGTCTGATGTATACAGTCCATTTATTTCAGGAAGGAATGGAAGAGATGCAAACTTAACAGAATGTTAGGAGTCAGTAACCTAGTATGCTACTCCTTTATGATATAACTCTGTTCATTTTGTGAGCTTCTTTTTACTTTTCTCCTTAGCCATGCCAAAGGCCAGAAAATTGAATATGTCCTATATTCCTTAGTATAGTTTTCCTCTTCCCTCCTTTTTACATTTTCTTGCCTTATATACTCTACCTGGAATCTCTTTCCCCTGCTGGCTGCAAGCCATAACATATGTGGTCATTAACACTTATCTGTGCAAAGCCTTGCTTCCCTCCTCTTTTTTGTCCACCTCCTCTATTCTACCAACAATGAAATTTCCTCTTCCTAATTCCTGCTATAATTTTGACATGAGTATAATTGATTAGTTTCATATTTATATCTTAGCTTTATTTGCTGTCTATACATGAGGAGAGTTCTTATGAATTGATGTTTGTGTCCTTTTAGAATTCATATGCTGGGGTCCTAACCACCAATGTGATGGTATTAAGAGGTGGGGGCCTTTGTAGGTCATCAGATTTAGGTGAGGTCATGAGGGTGGAACCCCCAGGATGGAATTAAAGTCCTTTTAAGAAGCAAAAGAGACACCTAGCTTTTTCTCTCCACCATTTGAGGATACAGTTAGGAAGTAGCTGTCTGCAAGTCAGAAGGAGGGCTCTCATCGAGAACCAAACCTCCTGGTACCTTGATCTTGGACTTCTCAGCCTCCAAAACTGTGAGAAATAAAAATCTGTTGTTTAAGCCACCTGGTCTATACTATTTCTATAGAAGACCAAGATAAGATAGGAGTATTATGTCTTATGCACAGCTCAACATTTTTAGTATATATGTAATCAGCTTATCAATTGGGCTAGCATTAAATTTGTACATCAATTTGGGAAGAACTGACATTTTTATAATATTTAATTTTCCAGCCTATGTATTTAGGTGTTCTTTACTTTCTTTCAGCATTGTTTTATAGATTTCAATGTATAGGTTTTATACATTTTTTTGGTCAAATTTATCCCTAAATATTACATATTTTGATACTGTGGAAATGGTATCAAACTATTTTATTCAATTTTCAACTATTTATTGCTACTGCATAGAAATGTAATGAAAATATTGCTCTTTTATCATGTAACCCTGCTAAAGTTATTTATTAGTTATAGGTTTTTTTTTATAAGATATATGAGATTTTCTACATAATAGATCATGCTATCTTTCTTTTACTTTTTTCTTTCCTATATGGATGTCTTTTCTTTTGCTATATAGTTTTTAAAGATTTTATTTATTTATTTGAGAGACAGAGAGAGAGGGCAGAACTATGGGGGAGGGCAGAGGAAGAGGAGAAACAGATTCCCGACTGAGCGGGGAGCCTGATTATGGGCTTGATCTCAAGACCCTGAGATTATGACTGAGCCAAAGGAAATCCCCAATCAACTGAGCCACCAAAGTGCCCAGGTTTACTGTATTTTTAAAAATGTCTTGTCTTGTATTACCTTATTATAATGGCTAGAACTTCTAGTGCAATGTTGAATGGAAATTGAGCAGACATCCTTGCCTTGTTCCTGATCTTAGGGGCGAAAGCACTCAGTCTTTTACCATTAAATATAATGTTAGCCTGTAGTTTTATCATCATCATCATCATCGTCATCATCATCATTTGTATTATAAATGATGGCTGTTATTGCTAGTTTGTTGAGAAGTCCTTTTTATTTTTTTCTTTTTAATTGGATATTGCTGTTAGATTTTGTCAAATGCTTGTTTTGCATCTATTGAAATGATTTTATGCCTTCTCTGTAATCTGTTGACATGGTGAATTATATGGGTTGATTTTCAGATATTAAACCATTATTATATTTCTGAATAAACCCCATTTGGTCTTTTTTTTTTTTTTTTTTTTTTTTTAAGTTGCTGGATCTGATTCCCTTAAAATTTTGTTTAGGTTTTTATATCTCTGTTGATCAGGGAGATTGGCCTGAATTTTTCTTTTCTTGAAATATCTTTTTCTGGCTTTAATATTAGGCAATGTAGGTCTCATAGTTTTTTTCATCCTCTTCATCTTTCTGCAGGAGTTTTGTGGAATTGGTATTATTTGCTATTTAAATGTTTGGTGGAACTCACCAGAGAAGACATATGGTTTTAGAATTTTACATATATATTATAAAATAAATATTTATGGGAAAGCTTTTAACTACAGATTTAATTTTTATAATATATTTATGGCTATTCAGATTGATTTTTAAGGAGTTTGTGGTAGTTTGAGTTTTTCGATTAATTTGCCCATTTCATCTAAATTTACTGGTATGAAGGTGTTCATAATATATCCTTATTTTCCTCTTAGTATATGTATAATCTGTAGTAATGTCACTTTGCTCAGTCCTAATTTGTTAATGTTTGTTCTGTTGTTTTTTCTTCATCACTGGTTAGATATTTATCAATTATGTTTAAAGGAACAGATTTTGATTTCATTGACCTTTTCTTTTTCCCCTGTTTTTGCTTCATTAATTTACAATCTGATACTCACTATATGTTTTCTTTAGCTTACTTACTCTGTGTCATTTATTCTTATTTTTTTGGCTTCTTAATGTGCAAGGTAAGGTCAATGATTTGAGACCTTTCTTTTTTTCAGTATAGATATTTAGAGTTGCAAATATATTTTTATGTACTGCCTTAACTACATCCCATAAAATTTAATATGCTGTGTTTTTAATTTTACTCAGTTAAACATATGTTCTAATTTCTCTTTTAATTTCATCTTTGACCATGGGTTATATAGAGGTGCATGATTTAGTTTACAAGTATTTGGAGAGTTTTCCAGATATCTTTCTGTCATAAATTTCTAATTTAATTCTGTTGTGGTATAAGAACATACTTAGTGTGACTTCAGTCTTTTAAATTTTAGTGAGACTGGTTTCATGGTACAAGATGTTGTCCATCTTGGTAAATGTTCTATATGAATTTTAAAATATATATATTCTTGGGGTGCTTGGGTGGTGCAGTTGGTCAACCTTAGGTCACAGCTCAAGTCATGATCGATCTCAGGATTGTGAGACTGAGCCTTGCATTGGGCTCTGAATTCAGTGTAGAGTCTGCTTAAGCCTCTCTGTGCCCCTCCCTCCCATGCTCATACTCACTCTCTCTCTAGAATAAATAAAGGGATCCCTGGGTGGCGCAGCGGTTTGGCGCCTGCCTTTGGCCCAGGGCGCGATCCTGGAGACCTAGGATCGAATCCCACATTGGGCTCCCGGTGCATGGAGCCTGCTTCTCCCTCTGCCTGTGTCTCTGCCTCTCTCTCTCTCTCTGTGACTATCATAAATTAAAAAAAAAAAAAAATTAAATAAATAAAGTAAATAAATAAATAAATAAATAAATCTTTAAAAAAATGTATATTCTTCTTTTGTTGGGTGGAATGTCCTATAAATGTTAGTCAAATTAGCTAATAGTCTTATTCTACATCTTTATTGATTTTCTCTGTTATAATCACTGGCTGTCATTGTAGGTTTGCAGATTTATCCTTACAACTCTATCAGTTTTTGCTTCATGTATTTTGATTTTTTGTTATTAGGTGCATTAATGTCTAAGATCATTATATTTTCTTGATGAATTGATCTTTTTAACATTATGCCTCTTTATTTTTGATGTTATTTTTTCTGAAATTGACATTATCTGAATGACCACCCAGTTTTCTTGTATGTATGTTAGCATGGTATATATTGTGCTTTACTTTTAACTTTTTTGTGTTTTTTATTTAAATGAGAATTATTGTAGTCAGCATATATTTTGGTATTGATTTTAAAATATGACCTGACATATTGTTGATTTTTAATTGGTATATATATATATATATATATATATATATATTTTAAAGTTTTATTATTTATTTATTCATGAGAGACACAGACTGAGAGAAAGGGGTAGAGACACAGGCAGAGGGAGAAGCAGGCTCCTTGCAGGGACTTGATCCCGAATCCCAGGATCATGAAGGCAGGCGCCCAACTGCTGAGCTACCCAGGAGTCCCTTTAATTGGTATGTTTACACATTTTGCTTTTAATATAAATATTGATATGGTTGGGTTTAAATACCATCTTGTTTTCTTATTGTTGGCTTATTAGTTATAACTTAGTGGTTTCTTTCTTTTTTTTTTTTTTTTAAGATTTTATTTATTTGTGTGTGTGAGAGAGAGAGAGGCACAGGCACAGGCAGAGGGAGAAGCAGGCTCCATGCAGGGAGCCTGACGTGGGACTTGATCCCAGGTCTCCAGGATCACACCCTGGGCTGAAGACCGCGCTAAACCACTGAACCACCCGGGCTGCCCCTTCTTAGGGGTTTCTTTGTGATTCATAGTGTACACAATGGATTTACTCCAGTCTGTCCTTCAAGTAATAGCATAATAATTTATGGATGTTAGAATAATCTTAAAACAGCATTTTTTCATTTTCCCCTTTTTGGCCTCTGTGCTATTTTTGTTTTACTATCTTTTTGTTATAGTATATTTTATAAATATATTTTTGTATATTTATATATATTTTGTTATACTATCTTTAAATATATATTAAAGAGGGAGAAGGAGAGAAGAATCTTAAGCAGGCTCCTCACCCAGCACCAAGCCTAATGAAGGGCTTGACCTCACAACCCTGAGATCATGACCTGAGCTGAAAACAAGAGTCAGATGCTTAACCAACTGTGCCTACCTTTTAACATTTCTTATAGTACAGTTCTCCTGGAAATATATTTTTCAGCATTTGTGCAAAAAGTCTTTCAGAAGAAATCTTCATTTTTTCTGTGTTTTATTTTTTATTTTTATTTTTTTAAATTTATTTTTTATTGGTGTTCAATTTACTAACATACAGAATAACCCCCAGTGCCCGTCACCCATTCACTCCCACCCCCCGCCCTCCTCCCCTTCTACCACCCCTAGTTCGTTTCCCAGAGTTAGCAGTCTTTACGTTCTGTCTCCCTTTCTGATATTTCCCACACATTTCTTCCCCCTTCCCTTATATTCCCTTTCACTATTATTTATATTCCCCAAATGAATAAGAACATATAATGTTTGTCCTTCTCCGACTGGCTTACTTCACTCAGCATATTTCATTGAGTATAGGTTTCTAGGTTGACAGTTTTTTCTTTCTTTCAGTATTTTAACAGTATTCCCCTATTGTCTTATTCTTGCACTGTTTCCAAAGAGAAGTCTGCTGTCATTCTTTGGTAGAGTTTTTATCATTTTGATAGAATTTTACTTTGGTAGAATTTTCATCATTTTGCTTGTGCTTATGGTTAGTTGAGTTTTTTGGTTCTGTGGATCTGTAGTTTTCATAAAATTTGAACATTTTTCTTTGTTATTTTTCCAAAAAATTTTTCCTACCTTTTCTACTCCTACTTCTTTGGGGATTCAATACATATATTAGGATGCTTAAAATAGTTCTGGAGCTGGCTGATCTCTGTACATTTTCTTTTTGATTTCAGTCCTTTTGCTTTATTTCATTCTGAATAGTTTCTGTGCTATGTTTTCAAGTTTACTAAATTTCCTTTCATTTTGTCTAATCAGTCTTTAATCACATCTACTATTATTTAAGATTTTATTTATTTATTTAGAGAATAAGTGGGGGGGAGGAGCAGAGAGAGAAGGAGAAAGAGTGAATCTCAAGCAGACCCTGTGCTGAGTGTGGAGTCTGACCTGGGGCTCAGTCTCAAAACTGTGAGATCATGACCTGACCTGAAATCAAATTTGGATGATTAAGCAGCTGAGCCACCCAACCACTCCTACTGTATTATTTTAATTTAGTATATTTCTCAACACTAGAAATTTGATTTTTAACAATCTTGTGTTCTAGTCTTCTTTTTCAATATATGGACTATAATTATAAAGATTCTTAATACCATGTCTACTAGTTTTCTTATCTGTGTCATCTCCAAGTCTTTCAATTGATTGATTTTTCTCCTCTTTATAGTTGTATTTTATGTGATGTATATGTATCTTTCCATGCATTACAATTGTTGACTAGATCACAAATATGAAATTTACTATTGTCAGTACTGAATATTTTTGTATTCTATTAACATCTTGACTTTTGTTCTGGAATATTGAATTTACTTGAAAATAGTTGGACTCTTTTGGGGCTTGATTTTAAGTTTTATTAGGTAGGACCAGAGTAGAGCTTCTTCTAGGACTAATTTTTTCACTACTGAATTTAGCATCTTTTTGTACTCTACATGGTGTGCTATAATTCATGAGATTCTTCAATTTCAGGTAATTGAAACATCAACTTTTCTCAGACATGCATGCATACCAGAGATTATTCCTCTTAGATAGTCCCATCATATGCATGTACTGATTAGTACTCAGCTGAAAATAAGGAATTACTCTCTGTAGATCTTGTAGCTCTTTTGTATGGCTTTTTTTCTGTTAATATTTTGCTAGTGAACTATAGCTGCTTTAACATTTTTGGGTACTGTATTACATTTCTTCAACTTAGGAACACTGCCTGAATCCATCTTGGTTCTCTTTTGGTATTGTTGCCATATGGAAAATAATTTCTAGCAATTAGCTAGTACAATCCTAGGGTTCATTTAATTTGTTTTTCTTCCTTTAGGGATCACTATTCTATACTGTTTTATGTCCTTTGTCTGGAAACTGTTGTGTTATGTATTTGGCCTCATATTTTTAGTTGCTTCAGACTAGAGTTTATATCTGATCCCTGTTATTCTATCTTGTCCTAGAGTAGAAGTGCTTTTACTATGTTTAAATTACATTATGAGTAATAATAATCTATAATAATAGATTATTAATATTTATAGTGTTGATGGTCAATCTCCTTTGGTGTGTTTGTGTTATAGGATTTGCCATAAGATATTATCATTGTGATGGTATATCCTGTATTCATGTGGGTCTGTACAGACTAAATGATTTGGCTGAATTGACCAGTCAATTTAAACACTTAATTCCATCAAAAACTAATTTTCCTGGTCTTTCTTCAAATCAATTAATCACTTATTGAGTTAACTAAATTGAGCAGATTTTTGAGTGTAAGTATAATCTAGTTTTATTGCTTCTGCCAACAGATAGGGATGGTAGAAGCTATATATTCCACTCCAGTAGAAAATAAAGTGAGGTGTGAATAGCAGTACTCTGTTTGGTGTGTCAGTGATTGAAAAATTTTTTTTTAATGTCTATACAATATCTTACAGGAATAAATTAGAAGGGTAAGGATGGAAGTAATCAGAGAATACTTCTTAGAAGAAGTAACTTTTTACTTGAGATTGTATGGAGTAGTAGGAATTAAGAGTATCAGTATGTGTGAATGGTGGGGTGACTGGAGAGAGTGGGGATGGGAGCAATGAAGAGTCTTATAGCTAAGGAGGCATAAAGAGAATTACTCTTTTTTTCCCCCTGGGGAAGCTTCAACTCCTTGCCAGAATATAGCCTGCATGTAGACAACACCCAAAGACCTTTACAGAGCATTCATTACAACATTGTTTATGATTATAAAAATTATTGTAGTGATCCAAATATTTATAAATAATATTACAGTTATTTTTTTGAAATATAACATCATATATCTGTCTGTGTTCATGGATATAGAAAACTGTTATAATATTTTTCCAGGGGAACAAAAGCAAATTGAAGAAAATTATGTGCAATATGATTTCTGGAGTGTGTACTGTATGAGAAATACAGTGCTGAGAGAGAGGCCAATTTTTCTTTTTATTTTACGCCTTTCTTTACTGACTGAAATTTTATAGTTTGCATATATTACATTCATAACTTTAAAATAAATTAATAAAATCAGACTAAAATTGTTTTTTTCCAGTTAAATTATCAGAATAAAAATCTAAGTCATGTGTATTTCTTCTCAGATATACTCTACCTCATTTGACAGCCGGCCATCCAATCAGTGTGTTTATTTGTATTGACTCAATCCAAGTAAAAACTCAGTGTGTTACTTCCTTTTTCTTTGTAAGTCCCCACCTATCAACATTGATGGATATGACTGTGAAAAGGCATCTCATAGTGGTTTTGTTGGTTCGAAAATCTATCTTTTTTTCTGATACAAACTTAAGTCTACTATCATATACTTTAGTTCCATCATAATCTAGATTATGATTCCCTTTGTTTCCCCCTCTGCTAAACAGTGATACTAAACATGTATGGGAGAGAATATGTCAATACTCTTACTTCCTGCTTTAGATCCACAAATTGAAGTCACATCCACCAGCTGTTACTTTTTCTGAACATGCAGCTTGGTGATAAACTAGAGATTTTCTGATGCACCATAGGTCCAGTTAGTTCTTTTAGTATTTGTAAGATACAAAAATATTTTCATAATACATAATATATATTACCTGTTTTTATTGCACAAATAGTTATTCAATAAGTGTGCACTCTAAGTTAGACTATAAGTGTGTGGGTGTGCATGCGTATGTGTGTTTCATGCTTAGTGTCTTCTGGCTTGAATTTTTGTTGTCTGGGATTAAAAATTATGAACTCTGAGGGTAAGTGACTCTTTTATTGGTGTGTTTTTCTGAAACAGCTAAGTTCTGGTTGTATTGTCTACAGTTTTTAATAGCACTTAAAATATGACCCAAAAGATGTTTTGGAATAAAATGTGCCTGAGAGGATTGTGTTTATCCCATTTATATGCTGCTTGTGATTAATTGTTGCCTTATCCTGATCTTTATAAACATACTGCCCTAACTGTTCTGGCTTGGGTTCTCTAGATGAAGCATTTTATGAGAGTGGTTGCAAAATGAAAAGAAGGATCTACATAGGGAAAGTATGGTGTGTGTGTGTGTCTGTGTGTGTGCATGTACCTGCAAACACTACAAATGTTAAATCCTAGAAATGTTTTGATAGTTCATAAAAGATTTGCCTTAGTTATGGCTGAGTTAAATGAACCTGAGGTGATACCCTAATAAAAATTAACAAATGATACCCTTTTCCTTAGTACTCCTTTAGGGCTGCCTAATAAGACCTCAGTCAGTCAGCTACCATGAATAATGACAATTAAAGAAAAAAATCCTTTTTTTTTAGAGGGAAAAAAAACAGTTCCAGAGCCTTTAATCTGATTATGTTACAATAGTTCCTTTTGGCAACCACAGAAGGTTGGGCTGAGTTTTCATGACTAAAAAAAAGGAAGAGTCCACATTCTGCAAGGGGGCAGCTTACATGGGTAGGTAGATACTCAAATGCATTAAAATGGCTTATAAACACTTCAACATCTAGAGTTCATCTTTAATTCGTAAAGGAATCATTACCTCTTTAAATTTTTTTTTGTTTAAAAATGATAAGATATTAAGGAAATTTGTATTTTATTTTGGAATATTAAATAATTTTTTTTACATTAGAATTTTCTCCAGTTGAGAGAAATTTAGAATTATGAATTTGTTTAAATTCAGCTAAAATCAGAATGGTCATTTCTAAGGAGTCCATAAAGAATGTTTATCATGTTATTGATTTATTGTACCCTCTTCCCCTCCCTCTTCAAATTCACATTACCAACACTTAGGCAATTTTCAGTAATTAAGGAAAATCGTGAGTTTTTTTAGCTTATTTATAAGGATAGGTTTAGACACTGTCTTACTGTCTTTTACAGAAGAAAAACATTTGCTACATCTTCCAAAAGTATTTGGTTGGCTTTATTTTAAATAAAAATCAAGACATGGTATTATTTATTTTCTAATAGCTTAAAGAATATAAATGTGAAACAATTCAGTAAATGATCAGAAGTTAATATACAATTTTTTATGGAAACATATTTCAAATTACTATAAAGGTTGAAATAGAATTGCAGCAGCAAAAATAATTTTTGCTCTACAATTCCAAATTGGTATATTTTGTTGCTTATAAAAACAGCATTATATCCTTATATAGAAGAGACAAATATCTTTTTAAATTTATTTTTTGACAAATATCCTTTTTATAGAATATTAATCTTCTGGAATTAAGTACCTGGTTGTCCAAAATTCCAAAAATAAGAATTTAGCTTAAAGTAGCTGCAGGTAGGCATTTACCCCACATGTTTTGGAAATACAAATCTATTAAGAGGAATATACAATAAACCAGGCCTCAGAGATTCACAGATAAAGCTCTAACAAATTTGAACTTGAAGCCAAAAACAAGGGAACCAAAAGACTTCAGATATTACAATAATTAGAAACAGAATAGAGATATGTATGTTTAATATAGTTGAAGAAATAATTGGAGGAATTGAAAATAAAAGTTAATTAAAACAATCAGTTTTAAATCCATTAAATTGGAGAAAACAAGGATAAACAATTATAAATTAAATGTATAATAATTGAAACTGTAGACTGGAATGAACACATTTAATAAGTGAATTAATAAAATATATATTTGAGGAGGGGTGCCTGCCTGGGTGCTGCAGTCAGTTAAACATCTGACTCTTGGTTTCATCTCAGGTTGAGATCTCAGGTTCGTGAGATCCAACCCTGCATGGGACCCTGTACTCAGTGAAAAGTCTGCCTAAGACTCTGTCTCTGCCCCCACCCTGCATGCTCTCTCTCTCTCTCTTCTATAAAATAAAATAAAATAAAATAAAATAAAATAAATAAATAAAATAAAATAAAAAAAATAAAATGAAATAAAATGAAATAAAGTGAAATGAAATGAAATGTAGATTGGCGGATATTACCAATATTACGATAGAGAGAGGTAAATAAACACAACACATAATAGAGATCCATAGACATCAAGGAGAGAGTTAGAATGTATATCTAATTAGAGTTCCAGAATGAGATAATAAAAGAATGGGGTAGAGGTGGTATTTGAAAATATAATGGCTAAGAACTTTCTAGATGTGATTTGGGAAGTACATATATATAAAACAAGATAAATCAAGTAATCTAAAAATAAAAATAAAATCTAAAACCAAAATAGAAATATTGAATAAAAACACTTGTAAAATATGTGAGAAAATCTAGATTCTGACTGTATTTTAAAGTATACCAATTTTTATGGTCAAACAAAGAAAACTAAAAAATTGGATGCTGGCATATAGAACAGAAGAGGGATAATTATTTATAAAGCAGTCTAATGTTCAAGTATTATTTAAAAGGAAGATAAACATATCATTTAACTCTGGATATTATTAAGTTAATTATTCATGCTATAGTTTCTGTTTTAATAATTGAAATAATAGAGTATATAAATTTTAAACCAGTAAAGGATTTCAAATGAAATGAACAAGAAGATTCAATCAATGTAAAAAAAGTTAAACAAAAATTAGCAAGAGAAAACAGGGCAGACAAGCACAAAATATAGCTCTAGAAATATAGATAGATGATAGATAGATAGATAGATAATAACAATACTTTCCTATAGACAAAACTCACTAAATAAATCAAAAGATTGTCAGAGTAGAGGCACATTTAAAATGTAAACATGTTGAAAGTTAAAAGTAAAAACATAGTAAAAGAAAGATACAACAGACAAATATCAACCAAAGAAGGATGGCATAGCTCTGATTACATCATAAAATACATATTTTTAAAGCAAGCATGTTGCTAGAGATAAAGAATTCTAAACATACATGTATTCAATATGAAGTTCAAATATAGAAAAAAATTCACAAATCCAAAACCATATTGAGACTTTTAAACACATCTCTAACAGTGATTCATATACCCAGATGAAATAATTAAGTAAAAATACAGAAGATTTGAAAGAACACTAGTTTTGTCAGCATTTGAGGTTAAGTTGAAATTAATACAGCAAGATGGTTATTTAATAGGAAGACTGTAACCAGAAGTCCTTTTTTATAAATGGTTACCACAAGACTTTAAATGTCTTCATGTGTGATTATCAAGGCGGCATTCATTGATGAATATTAGAAATGGTCTCTTAAGTGAAATGGATTCAGAATGTGTGTGTTGGCTGGTAGCATTATATAGGCATCTCTGCAGGAATGAAGTTTTAAGAATCTAGGGAGTTTGGGATGCCTGGGTGGCTCAGCAGTTGAGTGTCTGACTTTGGCTTAGGGCATGATCCTGGAGTCCCGGAATCAAGTCTCACATAGGGTTCCCTCATGGAGCCTGCTTCTCTCTCTGCCTATGTCTCTGCCCCTCTCTCTATGTGTCTCTCATGAATAAATAAATAAAATCTTTAAAAAAAATCTAGGGAGTTCAATAGAGTCTAGGAGAATTTTGTCCTGTCCTGTGTTCAGCCACATTCAGGTGTTCCTGCTATTTGAACTCATTAGAACATTGCTGCTAGAATGGAGTTGAATCTGCTTCCATTGAGCTTTTTATAAAGATGCCTATAGAACAACCAATGGGCAGAAAACTGGGACTTCATTGATCTTACAGAATAACTTGTGATTGCTTACAAATTCATATTTGTATATATGGTATTATTCATTTTTAGACATTTTATTTGTAACATACCATGCACAGTTATAGTTTTATTGGAGGTGAGATCAAACTATAAGCTACAGATACTTCTATTTTTAAAAAGTAGTAACTATGAAGAATCTAATATATAGCTTAGTTCACAACACCGTGGTTCCAGTTCATCCACTAAAGGTCAGAATCCAAAATAACTTGGGTCATTAGTATGGAATTTTTCTGGCTGATTTTATCCAATAAAGATTGACTATTTAATCTGAAAAACTTGAATCATTACTGTGGATTATAACTGGCTGATTTGACTGGTAGAAGATGAGAATATTTATGTTAAATATGGAAAAGTACTTATAGGTCACTTTCTTTTATAGAATTATAAAGACCTATTTGAGAACAACTTGCTTATTTCTGAATTATCTCATGGGAAGAACACCAAAAAATGGATAGAAGATTTTTATTCTTCATCTGAGATTTACTTTTTTTTTTTGCTTTGAGGATAGCAGTAAAAATTCTATAAGTATCTTTCTAAAATATGAACTAACTAAGTTATTTATATATCACCTTTAGTAAATGGAAGAGATAAATGTTTAGGTCTTGATTTAGAAATATTTTGTTTTTATGTTCCTGCTAGTAACCCAAAACAGAGTTGGTAGAGAATAAGGTAATTTAGTAGACAAATGACATTAGATGTGGTAAATTATTTGTAGAACCAGGACAATACTAGATTGTATCACATTGTAAATTCTTTATCTAGTGAAGCTGTCATACAATTATTTTTTCTTCTTCCTTTGAACTCCTTCAGCTTTTGCCCCTTACCATTGTGGGGTTAGCTATTTTGCCCTTATCTTTCTAACTAAATAGATGCTACATTCCTCAGGATTGGAAGACATTGCCCTTGGCTTTCTTTTCTTTCCTTTCTTTCTTTTTTTTTTTGTTTTAATTTAGAAATAATTGATATCCATTTTATTAGTTTCTGAATTATGTATTAGTTTGTATAAAGTCTTTGGCTTTCTTATATGCCAAACCTTTCTAGCTTTTGCCTGACATAGTAAATATCTAGTAAATATTTGTTAACTGACTAATTCACTCAAACCTACCACCTATAGCTTTGCTGTCATCTCAGTCAGAGGTCTTTAGGGAAATGCTTGAAGGTACCACATATTAATCATTGACCTTTCAGCAGCAAAGGGGGTGTTCTTATGACTTCAGCCCTAAATTACTTTTTGTTTCCTTGCACCTAGTAAAGAGCCTTTCCCAGAACAAGCCTTTGCACAAAATTGTTGAATTCAAATGAAGAATTGTTGTTGTTGTTATGAGAAACTGTAATACAGCCTTGCAGATGGTTTTACAAAGCTATAAATGGCCTGCAGACGTTTTTGGGCCACCGTATTTTTCACTAATCCTTTAATCAGATGTAGTAATACTACATCTGGTAGCAGTGAAAAACCACAGTAAAAAAAGTATAGTACCATTTCTATTGAATGTGGATTTAAGTTTAATTTAAATTCTTTCTTGCTCTTCTCTTTTTGGCACCGTCCTTGTTTCCTTTTAGCATTTCATCTGTGGATCTATACTTACTTATTTGGCAGGTATAATCTGCCATTCCTTCCCGTCCTCCATTCTTTGGATGCCATTCTGACTTTGTGTCACCCCTATAGGTGATGTCGACTCTGTTTCCTGGCTTCATAGAAGGCTTTTATGCACTTAAAAAAAAAAAAAAAAAAAAAAAGAGCTGTCTTTGATTACAGCCTGTCAGTATGGTCTGATTGCTAACATTGATTCCCAGCAGTCAACAACTTTGTCATATAGTTCAAGATTAGGTTTCGATGTGTCATTTTAATAGACTAAAAAGCCATTCTCAGTAAAATCGAATTCCTTGTGGGAATTGTTAAGTATGCTTTCAAAATGAAGCAAATTTGTAATGTTTTGGAGATTTCACTGGGGTGGTATTAGGTGACTACATTTACTGAAACTGCCAGTGTTTTAGCTGAGTTTTATATTCTGAAAATGCATTTTAAAACTTGCTTGCCTTTATTTAGGCAAAAAAATGATTCACAATAATTAAGCTTTATGAACTTTTTCATTTAGCAGGTCAGAGAATATTTTTATTTTTTGTTTTTTACAGAAGGAAAATATTTATTCTTTCTTCACATTTCTATTTGTGACCCTAACTAAATTCATGGTTGGGCCAAGACATATTGATATCCCATTAAGGCTAGATGTGTGGTATTTCTACAAACTAGTATTATTTAATTATATGTTTTAGTGGTGAAAAAGCAGGCTCTAAAACCAGACTATGAGGGTCAAATCCCACCTCTGCCATTTACTGACTGTGTGACTTTTAGTGCTAATTTCACTGCCTCAGTTTTTCATCTATAAAGTGGATATAGTAGTACCTTCTTTATAGGATTTTTTAAAAGATTTTATTTATTTATTCATGAGAGACACATACACACACACAGAGGGGCAGAGACACAGGCAGAGGGAGAAGCAGGCTCCATGCAGGGAGCCTGATGTGGGACTCGATCCTGGATCTTCAGGATCAGGCCCTGGGCTGAAGGCGACACTAAACTGCTGAGCCACCGGGGCTGCCCTGTTTTATAGGATTTTTATTTTTTTATTTATTTTTTATTTATTTTAATAATAAATTTATTCTTTATTGGTGTTCAATTTGCCAACATACAGAATAACACCCAGTGCTCATCCCACCAAGTGCTCCCCTCAGTGCTGGCCACCCAGTCAGCCCCACCACCTGCCCTCCTCCCCTTCCACCACCCCTAGTTCGTTTCCCAGAGTTAGGAGTCTTTCATGTTCTGTCTCCCTTTCTAATATTTCCTACCCATTTCTTCTCCCTTCTCCTCTATTCCCTTTCACTATTATTTATATTCCCCAAATGAATGAGACAATATAATGTTTGTCCTTCTCCGATTGACTTACTTCACTCAGCATAATACCCTCCAGTTCCATCCACGTCGAAGCAAATGGTGGGTATTTGTCATTTCTTTTTTTTTTTTTTTTTTTGTATTTGTCATTTCTAATGGCTGAGGAATATTCCATTGTATACATAGACCACATCTTCTTTATCCATTCGTCTTACAATAGACACCGAGGCTCCTTCCACAGTTTGGCTATTGTGGACATTGCTGCTAGAAACATCGGGGTGCAGGAGTCCCGGCATTTCATTGCATCTGTATCTTTGGGGTAAATCCTCAGCAGTGCAATTGCTAGGTCATAGGGTAGATCTATTTTTAACTCTTTGAGGAACCTTCACACAGTTTTCTAGAGTGGCTGCACCAGTTCACGTTCCAACCAACAGTGCAAGAGGGTTCCCTTTTCTCCGAACCTCTCCGACATTTGTGATTTCCTGCCTTGTTAATTTTCCCCATTCTCACTGGTGTGAGGTGGTATCTCATTGTGGTTTTGATTTGTATTTCCCTAATGGCCAGTAATGCAGAGCATTTTCTCATGTGCTTGTTGGCCATGTCTATGTCTTCCTCTGTAAGATTTCTGTTCATGTCTTTTGCCCATTTCATGATTGGAAGGTTTGTTTCTTTGGTGTTGAGTTTAAGAAGTTCTTTATAGATCTTGGAAACTAGCCCTTTATCTGATACGTCATTTGCAAGTATCTTCTCCCATTCTGTAGGTTGTCTTTTAGTTTTGTTGACTGTATCCTTTGCTGTGCAAAAGCTTCTTATCTTGATGAAGTCCCAATAGTTCATTTTTGCTTTTGTTTCTTTTGCCTTCGTGGATGTATCTTGCAAGAAGTTACTGTGGCTGAGTTCAAAAAGGGTGTTGCCTGTGTTCTCCTCTAGGATTTTGATGGAATCTTGTCTCACATTTAGATCTTTCATCAATTTTGAGTTTATCTTTTGTATGGGGCAAGGGAATGGTCTAGTTTCATTCTTCTGCATGTGGCAGTCCAATTTTCCCAGCACCACTTATTGAAGAGGCTGTCTTTCTTCCAGTGAATAGTCTTTCCTCCTTTGTTGAAAATTAGTTGACCATAAAGTTGAGGGTCCACTTCAAGACTCTATATTCTGTTTCATTGATCTATGTCTGTTTTTGTGCCAGTACCACACTGTCTTGATGACCACAGCTTTGTAGTACAACCTGAAATCTGGCATTGTGATGCCCCCAGCTATGGTTTTCTTTTTTTAATATTCCCCTGGGTATTCGGGGTCTTTTCTGATTCCACACAAATCTTAAAATATTTTTTTCTGGCTCTCTGAAGAAAGTCCATGGTATTTTGATAGGGATTGCATTAAACATGTAAATTGCCCTGGGTAACATTGACATTTTCACAATATTAATTCTGCCAATCCATAAGCATGGAATATTTTTCCATCTCTTTGTGTCTTCCTCAATTTCTTTCAGAAGTGTTCTGTAGTTTTGAGGGTATAGATCCTTTACCTCTTTGGTTAGGTTTATTCCTAGGTATCTTATGCTTTTGGGTGCAATTGTAAATGGGATTGACTCCTTAATTTCTCTTTCTTCAGTCTCATTATTAGTGTATAGAAATGCCACTGACTTCTGGGCAATGATTTTGTATCCTGCCACACTGCCAAATTGCTGTATGAGTTCTAGCAATCTTGGGGTGGAGTCTTTTGGGTTTTTTATGTAGAGTATCATGTCATTGGTGAAGAGAGAGAGTTTGACTTCTTCTTTGCCAATTTGAATGCCTTTAATGTCTTTTTGTTGTCTGATTGCTGAGGCTAGGACTTCCAGTACTATGTTGAATAGCAGTGGTGAGAGTGGACATCCCTGTCGTGTTCCTGATCTCAGGGGAAAGGCTCCCAGTGCTTCCCCATTGAGAATGATATTTGCTGTGGGCTTTTCGTAGATGGCTTTTAAGATGTTGAGGAATGTTCCCTCTATCCCTACACTCTGAAGAGTTTTGATCAGGAATGGATGCTGTATTTTGTCATATGCTTTCTCTGCATCTATTGAGAGGATCATATGGTTCTTGTTTTTTCTCTTGCTGATATGATGAATCTACATTGATTGTTTTACAAGTGTTGAACCAGCCTTGTGTCCCGGGAATAAATCCTACTTGGCCATGGTGAATAATTTTCTTAATGTATTGTTGGATCCTCTTTTTTTTTTTTTTTAAGATTTTATTTACTCATAGAGACAGAGAGAGAGAGAGGCAGAGACACAGGCAGAAGGAGAAGCAAGCTCCATGCAGAGAGCCTGACGTGGGACTAGATCCAGGGTCTCCAGGATCACGCCCTGGGCTGCAGGCGGCGCTAACCGCTGCGCCACCGGGGCTACCCTGTACTGTTGGATCCTATTGGCTAGTATCTTGTTGAGAATTTTTGCATCCATGTTCCTCAGGGATATTGGTCTATAATTCTCCTTTTTGGTGGGGTCTTTGTCTGGTTTTGAAATTAAGGTGACGCTGGCCTCATAGAACGAATTTGGAAGTACTCCATCTCTTTCTATCTTTCCAAACAACTTTAGTAGAATAGATATTGTTTCTTCTTTAAACGTTTGATAGAATTCCCCAGGGAAGCCATCTGGCCCTGGACTTTTGTGTCTTGGGAGGTTTTTGATGACTGCTTCAATTTCCTCCCTGGTTAATGTCCTGTTCAGGCTTTCTATTTCTTCCAGTTCCAGTTTTGGTAGTTTGTGGCTTTCCAGAAATGCGTCCATTTCTTCTAGATTGTCTAATTTATTGGCGGATAGCTGTTCATAATATGTTTTTAAAATCGTTTGTATTTCCTTGGTGTTGGTAGTGATCTCTCCTTTCTCATGCATGATTTTATTAATTTGAGTCTTCTCTCTCTTCTTTTTAATAAGGCTGGCTAATGGTTTATCTATCTTATTAATTCTTTCAAAGAACCAACTCCCGGTTTTGTTGATCTGTTCCACAGTTCTTCTGGTCTCAGTTTCGTTGAGTTCTGCTCGAATCTTTATTAACTCTCTTCTTCTGCTGGGTGTAGGGTCTATTTGCTGTTTTTTCTGTAGCTCCTTTCGGTGTAAGGTTAGCTTTTGTATTTGAGTTCTTTCCAGTTTTTGGATGGATGCTTGTATTTTGATGTATTTCCCCCTCAGGACTTCTTTTGCTGTATCCCAAAGATTTTGAATGGTTGTTTCTTCATTCTCATTAGTTTCCATGAATCTTTTTAATTCTTCCTTAATTTCCTGGTTGACCCTTTCATTTTTTAGCAAGATGGTCCTTAACCTCCACGTGTTTGAAGTCCTTCCAAACTTCTTGTTGTGATTTAGTTCTAAGTTCAAGGCATTATGGTCTGAGAATATGCAGGGGACGATCCCAATCTTTTGGTATCGGTTCAGACCCGATTTGTGATCCAGTATGTGGTCTATTGTGGAGAAAGTTCCATGTGCACTTGAGAAGAATGTGTATTCAGTTGAGTTTGGATGTAAAGTTCTGTAGATATCTGTGAAATCCATCTGGTCCAGTGTATCATTTAAAGCTCTCGTTTCTTTGGAGATGTTGTGCTTAGAAGACCTATCGAGTGTAGAAAGCACTAGATTGAAGTCACCAAGTATAAATGTATTATTATCTAAGTATGTCTTAATTTTGGTTATTAATTGATTGATATATTTGGCAGCTCCCACATTCAGGGCATATATATTGATGATTGTTAAGTCCTCTTGTTGGATAGATCCTTTAAGTGTGATATAGTCTCCCTCTTCATCTCTCACTACAGTCTTCGGGGTAAATTTTAGTTTATCTGATATAAGGATGGCTACCCCTGCTTTCTTTTGAGGACCATATGAATGGCAAATGGTTCTCCAACCTTTTATTTTCAGGCTGTAGGTGTCCTCTGTCTAAAATGAGTCTCTCCTAGACAGCAAATAGATGGGTCCTGCTTTTTTATCCAGTCTGACACCCTGTGCCTTTTGATGGGGTCATTAAGCCCATTCACGTTCAGAGTTACTATTGAAAGATATGAGTTTAGTGTCATCATGATATCTATTCAGTCCCTGTTTTTGTGGATTGTTCCACTGAACTTCTTCTTAAAGGGGAATTTTAAGAGTCCCCCTTAAAATTTCTTGCAGAGCTGGTTTGGAGGTCACATATTCTTTCAGTTCCTGCCTGTCTTGGAAGCTCTTTATCTCTCCTTCCATTCTGAATGAGAACCTTGCTGGATAAAGTATTCTTGGTTGCATGTATTTCTCATTTAGGACCCTGAATATATCCTGCCAGCCCTTTCTGGCCTGCCAGGTCTCTGTGGAGAGGTCTGCTGTTACCCTAATACTCCTCCCCATAAAGGTCAGGGATTTCTTGTCTCTTGCTGCTTTAAGGATCTTCTCTTTATCTTTGGAATTTGCAAGCTTAACTATTAAATGTTGAGGTGTTGAATGGTTTTTATTGACTTTAGGGGGGGGATCTCTCTATTTATTGGATCTGAATGCCTTTTTCCCTTCCCAGATTAGGAAAGTTCTCAGCTATGATTTGTTCAAATACATATTCTGGACCTCTGTCCCTTTCAGCGCCCTTGGGAACCCCAATTCAACGTAGGTTTTTTTCCTCAGGCTGTCACTTATTTCCCTTAATCTATCCTCATGATCTTTTAATTGTCTCTTTTTTCCTCAGTTTCCCTCTTTGCCATCAACTTGTCTTCTATGTCACTCACTCGTTCTTCTACCTCGTTAACCCTCATCGTTAGGACTTCTAGTTTGGATTGCATCTCATTCAATTGATTTTTAATTTCTGCCTGATTAGATCTAAATTCTGCAGTCATGAAGTCTCTTGAGTCCTTTATGCTTTTTTCTAGAGCGACCAGTAGCTGTATAATAGTGCTTCTGAATTGGCTTTCTGACATTGAATTGTAATCCAGATTTTGTAACTCTGTGGGAGAGAGGACTGTTTCTGATTCTTTCTTTTGAGGTGAGGTTTTCCTTCTAGTCCTTTTGCTCAGTGCAGATTGGCCAAAAACAAGTTGTATTGGAAAAGGGGAAAAAGAGAGAAGAGAAAGAAGAAAAGAAAAAGAAAAAGAGAAAAAGAAAAAAGGAAGAAACAAAGAGAAAAAAGAAAAAATAAAGAAGAAAAAGACAAAAAAAGAAAAAAGAAAAAAAGGGGGGGGGGAAGCAAACAAATCAAAAAGCAAAGAAAAAGAAAAAAAAAAACCACGGGGTATTATCTTCTGATTCTGTGTACTTTAAGTCCCTTGACTTGCCCTGGAACTTGTCCGTCTCGCTGGTCTTCTGGGGGAGGGGCCTGTTGTGCTGATTTTCAGGTGTGAGCACTTGGGGGAGCTGCTCTGCCCCTGCCTGGTGCAGGGCTCAGTGGGGGTTGTTTACCCCGTGAGGCCCCAGGAGGAACAACCGCAGTGGCGGGGCCAGCTCTGGAGCCCTGGAGTCAGCCCCCGTAGTAACTCCGGAGCTCTCGGTCTGCAGGGCCTGGAGGCTCCGGGCGGGGCGCTGATCTGCTCAGCTCGGGGCAGGAGCGTCCTTGCTGTCCTGGGCCCTCCCGGCCTCTGCCTGTCCCGGGGGAGGCCAGATCCTGGGCTGTGTCCCGGCGCCCTGTGCTCCCGGGCCTGCGCTGTTGGATTCTGCTCCCGCCCCGCAGCCCCCTCCGCGGAGCCGCCCCCGAGCCCCCCGAGCTGCTCCCGCCCCACAGCCCCCTCCGCGGAGCCGCCCCCGAGCCCCCCGAGCTGCTCCCGCCCCACAGCCCCCTCCGCGGAGCCGCCCCCGAGCCCCCCGAGCTGCTCCCGCCCAGCAGCCCCTCCGTGGAGCCTCCCCCGACCCCCCCCGCCCAGCTGCTCCGGGTCCCGCCGTGCGCGCTGCAGCCCTCAGGGAGCTCGGCGCACTCTCCCGGGGCGCAGGTGCCTGTTAGCGTCCCCGGGAGCCCGAGGGCATCCCCGCCCTCCTGGGTCCTGCTCCAACTCCCCGCGAGCCCCTTTCCGCCCGGGAAGGTCGGTGCAGCTCCTGCTTCTCCGGGACTGGGCTCTCCTGTCCTGGGGACACTCGCCCCGGCCTCAGCCCGGCTCCTCGCGGGGCCCCTCCCCCTTGGAGGCCTTTTGTTTCTTTATTTCTTTTTCCCCGTCTTCCTACCTTGATAGAAGCGCGAACTCTTCTCCCTGTAGCATTCCAGCTGGTCTCTCTTTAAATCTCAGGCCGAATTCGTAGATTTTCAGGATGACTTGAAGGTTATCTAGGTAATCTGGTGGGGACAGGTGACTTGGGGACCCTACTCTTCCACCATCTTGCTCCGCCTTTCCTTATAGGATTTTTAAAAAAGATTTATTTATGTATTTGAGAGAGAGAGAATGGGGGGAGGGAGAGAAGGAGAGAAGCTCAAGCAGACTTTGTGCTGAGCATGAAGCCCAGCATGGGCTCGATCTAATGACCCTGAGATTGTGACCTGAGCCAAAATCAAGAGTTAGACATAACTGACTGAGCCACCCAGGTGCCCCTCTTTATAGTATTTTCGAATCAGAGTTAATATACTTATAAACTGTATACTTCATAATGTGCATAGCTTATATTTAGATCTTAATAAATATTATTTGTTATTATGCTATAGTTTTTTTGTCTTTTGTAGTTGATAATGTCCAATATTTCCAACCTCACATGTGTGAAGGATGCAAAAGTAACCAAAGGTTATTTTACTGAACCAGCAGGTTATTTCTCACACCAAATTTGCATACACTAGTTAACAGAATGCAAGTTTTGCATTCTCTTTGGGCTGCAGTGTAATAGCCCTCTGTGAGTGCTTAAGCAGACTCCTGGGAGTCTGACTCCTGCCTCTTGCCCCTAATCTTCCCTTAGAAAATTCTGTAAGTTAAGTTTTCCACACATTATTTAAATTTCTAATGATGGTATTTTGCTTACCTGCACAGCCATCTAGCGAGGCCATCCTTAATCACCCCTTATATATACTATGTTAGGTTCAACTGCCAGGATGTTAGTTCCTTCCTTGAAGGGATATAGGACCTGGAAGGGCTCCAAAAGAAGCCAAGTAGGGGGGCAGCCTGGGTGGCTCAGTGGCTTAGCGCCGCCTTCAGCCCGGGGTGTGATCCTGGAGCCTCGGGATGGAGTCCCACGTCTGGCTCCCTGCATGGAGCCTGCTTCTCCCCCTGCCTGTGTTGTTTCTGCCTGTGTCTCTGCCTTTCTCTCTCTGTATCTCTCATGAATAAATAAATAAAATCTAAAAAAAAAAAAAAAAAAAAAAAAAGAAGAAGAAGCCAAGTAGGCAGATATTACTAAGCATTCAGGTATCTGTATTGGCCCATTAGCCATAGACATGGCAATAGAGAGCTCTTAGCTGGATAAAGTCTAAATCTATGTGGACCTTTTTTTACAGGCACTGGCTATTCCAGGTCAAATAAGAATGACTCTGGAGAGAACTTGGTTGTTTCCAAAGAAAATTTATTTGCCACAGATGCTGGCCCTAGCAATAGACTCATCTTAGGGTTGTTTGTAGTATGTTCCTCAGACTTACTAGTAAGTTCAGTCAAAGTAATCCTGTCTATCCTACTTTTGTATCTTAGCTAAACCACTGCATACTGAGCCTTCAGCCCTGCAACAATTCCTGCCTGTGTTATGCATGTTTAGAGCTTAGTCTTGTTGGTACATGGGGTGAATTTGAAAACTTCTTTGTCCTTTTGACTAGATCTTCAGATTCTCATGAACCTGAGACTTGTGTTCTTACCTACTGCTTGGGTTGGGGAAGAATTTGTTCCCAGAATGCTCACAGACTAAACAAGTATGTGGGATGGAAACTCTAACTGCCAGTTTCTTTATGAAAGATGGAGAGACCTAGATGTATGGTAGAGCTACAGCCTTTCCCATATCCCCAAGATATTCACCAATTCCTGTTGGTAGGTAGACACCAAGATTTCTAATTGTAAGTACCTACTACTGGTTGCCTGAATGCTTTCTTTGGCTCCTGAAGCAAGTTTAGCATGGAAAGAGAGAGTAAGCACAAGGTGTTTGGGAATTAATATCCAGGAGCCCTCATTCAATGACTAACAAGAGTTGATGGAGCAATACTTAGGTTCTCTAAAATGTTAATGTGCTTAAGAATATAGGAATTGTTTAAAAATTATTGGATCAGAGATGAGGTCCATAATTTAGATTTCTAACAAGCTTCCAGATGATGTTAATCCTTGAACCATACTTTGAGTAGCAAGACCCTAGCTCCTTTGGCTCTCCTTTGGGATAAATGTGAGTTTTATTATATACTCTCTTCTAAGTTCCTTAGCAGAATTAGGCTTCAGTTGCCCATAAATGTAACTTGCTAAACAGTGAATGTTTAATTATCTCTTTCTCTTTCCTATCTGACAACTTCATTTTTCTACTTATTCTCTCTGGCATCAGGATTCAAATAAACTACTTGCATTCTCATGCTTATCTCAGTATCTTCTGGTAGAGTCCAAACTAAGCAGATGACCACCAGATTCTGGAATAGAATGCCAATAAGATAGTGGGCCTGTGCTTAGTGCTCAAGATTTTAGCTAACACGGAGTCATCTGTGGATAGGTCTATCTCACTGGGCTTGAGATGGCTCAGGTTGAGCTAGCCAGAACTTTGCCTGTATTGATCTGAAAGTATTTGCAGATGAGGGGATAGCTGGCATTCTTCCCTTGGGGATTTGCCAGGACCCTTATGTATGAGAAAGATCCTGTATTTCTCTCTAGAAAATATAGGGCTTATCCACTCAATATGAACTACAAGTCCTAAGTTCTTAGGTAATTTTTTCCCTTAGAAGGAAAAGAAACAAAAGCAAAGACCCAAATCCCCAACCCTAGGAAGCTTCTCATCCTCTTGAGGATTCATTAAAAATAAAAGTTAGGGAGTGGTTAGTCACTTGCATGCTTTCACTCTGAATTCCTATTTTCAACTGAAGTCCTTTTAATCAAAATCCCTTTTAACCTCTCTACTTGCTGCTGCATCTCACTCTGGTTCTCATTAGCTCCAAATTTAAACATGGCTCCTTCTACAACATTCTCCACAGCATACTCCCATCATACTATTCAATGTATTAGACCTTTCCAGGAGGTCTGAAGTTAAAAGATGGGAATTGATAAAAGAACACTTGAAATTAAGTATCACTAAGATATGGAATCAGTACGAATCACTATCATTATCTGTCACTAAGAATCATGATCGGAGTCAGTAAGATTTGGCATCCATTTTGCTGCAGGCTTCCCATACTGGTGGCTCCTTCTCCTGTTGGCCCTTAGAACCCACTTTATTTCTTATCATCTCTAAGTCCAAGCCCTTCCCTACCAGAGCCTCTTTGTATGGCTGTGCAACTCCAGGAGGGCACAAGTTACATAATATGTGGTAGAAAATTTGTGCAAGGAGGCAGCTTTGCATTCTCTCAACCCTAAAAGACTCAGGCCCTATGAAACCAGGGGCTTTGTAAAATTTTCTATTATTTTATTTTACTTTTCTTTAAACCTCTGTTTTCCAGAAGTGCCACTAGAATTCTACCATAGTATAACCAAAAATCTCATTAAAGTATTTTTTCCCCAACCAAAAGAATGGTTTTCATTCTATAAAGAAATCTATCTTCTTCTAAGCTCATATTGCCTACAGCTTCTAAACTTGTAATTTCTTTGTCTGCTCTTTCTATTTAGCCCATTGAAGGATGATACTAAGCCTTAATCAAATATACCACTGTGAGGACCTCTATCTCAGCCGTGTCCCTGGGCCCTCAGGGAATTCTAGTTCCCTCCAGGATTTTTTTGGAGCTAGCTTTTTATCTTGATGTTGCCCTGCTTCCAAGGCAGCCTAAGAAAACCTTTCAAGTGAAGATGTCACCTTGGCCATAATGGAAACAGTTCTTTGTATCTTTTTCTCCCCCCAAAAGACTGATTTTCTTTGCCAGTGATTCATAGAAACCATAGAAGAGTGTGAGATCTGAGCCATTCTCAATGACTAGCAGCAGTTGCAAAACTTAAGTAAAAAGATTGAATTCCAGAATTCATAGCCTCTATTCATGCCAATAATAATGAGAAGTAGAAACATAGGGATTGGAGCTATGGCAAAGCTCTCAAAGGGACCTAACTGCAGTACTGGATCTGTAAGCTTTTGCAATTTACTTAATTTATTTTCTCATCTGCAAAGTGGAAATGATAATCCCTATCTCACAAGGCTCTTATAAAATCAGATTAACATGCTAATGTTCATAAGGTTCTTAGCATAGAGTCTAATAAGTTCTCAAAAAAAAAAATCTACTGTCACAAAACCTCTAAATTTGTGTGTGAGAGGTGTAGCATCATGCTTTAGACTGGTAACTTGAATCCACCCAGAAGACAGAAAAGTCCAATGAAGGAGAATTTAGAGATTCTGGGTGGCATGAGTAGCACACCTCTCTTGGCAGAATAGTGGTCCCATATTGTAATTAGCATAAACTAAAAGAACATCTTCGTATAAACTCCCGAGAGACTTAGAACCAGTGATAGATACTCAGACCCTATAGGAGGTGATATTATCCACAGATGCAATCATAGTCTTCTGTTAGCATTTTTGGCAGAAGCCAGTTACACCTGCTTTGGCTATCCTGTGTTATCTCAATAAAATAAAATAGCAGTTATTTAATTCTCAACACCAAATCACATATAGTTGTAACTTAAGATTGTATTTAGAACCAATTTACTTTCTAGATAAAAATTAACACTAAAGGCTGAGTCATTCTTTTATCTTTCTGGTCTTTGTATCTATCCACTTTACTGTTTTTCAAATCCAAGAATGTGCTCTTATCTTGGTCTGCCCCCTGTAGCTTTCTAGCTCTTTTTATTCTTTCGCTTTTAATACTCTTTTTATAGTGTCTTGTTTGGCAGACCCCTGTCTTCTTGTGCTCTCAAAAGACAACTTTATAATGGAGACAGTGTGTGTTTTTTGTGTATGAACACATGTTCCAGAAGATCTTCTTTGTTGTTACTAATCATTTATTTAGCCAACATCCTGTTTTTCAGTGTTTCAGGTATAAGTAAAAATTTTAGATAATTTTCTTCTTTGTCTTCATAAACTGGGGTAGAAAAACCACAGTGACGATTAAGTGAACTAATATAAATATAGTAAATGTTTAGAAAAATGAAGATCATTATAAGTATCTGACATTGGTGGTTATATTGTCTATATCATAGTATTAACATGATTTCCTCCGTATTGTAAACATTGTTTTTGAAAAATACATATTATGAACATTAGAATACCTTTGGCTACGGGTGCCTGGTTACCTCAGTCGGAAGAGCATGTGACTCTTGATCTCAGGGTTGTGAGTTTGAGCCCCACATTGGGTGTTGATTACTTAAAAAAAACAGAGTATCTTAGGCTATCCTTGTTTTGTTCTTGTGAATTCTTGAATATTACATATACTTTAAAGAGTGGCTGTATAATAAATACTGTAATTCATAAAACTTTAGAGTTGTGAGGAATTGTTTTGGAATCTACTTAACCAAATTCATATTTATAATGTAAAATAAAAATATGCACCCTAGTATAACAATAACAATAAAAATAATATACATACGTAACATTTACTATTTCTTTTCAATGTTTTACATATATTAACTATTTCACTTTTATGAACATGTAGATACTAATATCATCCCATTTTGTAGATGAAGGAACTGATGTGAGAGAGGTTAAGTAATATGACAAAGATCTAAGAGGTTAGTAATTGGAAAGCTCAGATAGAAATTCAGTCCGGCTCTTGTGAGTTTTAACTATTCATTATAATGTGCATATGCTGTATGCTATACATTTTATCAGAAAATAATCTCTTATGTTTTAACAGTAGACTGTATTATCACAAAGTTCCAAACAAGTAAGAAATGATGTGAATAAATCCCAATAAATCCAGTTGACCTTAATGGAAACATCACATCAACTTTACTAGACTTGAGGCAGTTTATAGATAAAAAAGGAAAGTTATTCAGGAAGAGTGAAAAAGTAATAAAGAGAAACTTGAGAGTATTAGAAAAAACACACTTGCTCATGGATATGTAATTCTATAATAATGACAATAATACTAATCATTTTTATTTCTTGAGTGTTTACTATGTGCTAGGCACATATGTCTTTGATATTGTCAGGAAACTCAGCAGTTGTACTGTTATTATACCAGTTTTACAAATGAGAAACCTATAGCTAGTCAAGGATTGGGCTGTTAATGAAACCTAATAAGCAGGGGCACCTGGGTGGCTCAGTGGTTGAGCATCTGCCTTTGGCTCAGGTCGTGATCCCAGGGTCCTGGGATTGAGTTCTGCATCAGGCTCCCTGGAGGGAGCCTGCTTCTCCTTCTGCCTATGTCTCTGCCTCTCTCTGTGTGTCTCTCATGAATAAATAAAAAAAGAAAGAAAAAAAAGAAACCTAAACAATCCAACTTCAGAATCTGTGCTCTTAAATCACTATGTTTTCTTGTCTCTCTAAATATATATATGTACTTACCTATTTATACACATAAATAACAAATTATAAGCATTTACATATAGTATAATGATATAAATATTATGTATGCAGTTTTACATTGCCTTAAATGTATTTCCCCGTAAAAATTAATATTTTTAAGTTTAGAAAACACTTTTTTCCTTTATATTTGAACAATGCCCCCCTGTTTATATTCATCTATAAATGAAATTTATCTATTTGTCACTGGTGCTTCCTAAATTGAATATCTTATAGATTATTATATATATATGTTTTTTTGATTGAAGTTCGATTTGCCAACATGTAACACCCAGTGCTCATCCCATCATTATGGATTATTTTTAAAGAAATTCTTATGGATCATTATAACTGACATAGTTTTCTATGGTTATTGTTAAATATATATGTAATCACATATAATAAACACACAAGTATAAATTTCTTATGCTTTTAGTTCCTAAAGTTATTTTAAGATAAATAAATTTTGAGACTACAAATAAATGAAATTCAAATAACAATACAAGTTTAGGAACGCCTGGGTGGCTCAGTGGTTGAGCGTTTTGCCCTTGGCTCAGGACGTGATCCCGGAGTTCCGGGATCAAGTCCCACATGGGGCTCCTGCATAGAGATTGCTTCTCTGCCTATGTCTCTGCCTCTCTTTCTCTGTCTCTCGTGAATAAATAAATAAAACCTTTAAAAAAAAAAAACAATAACACAAGTTTCACAGGATAGATAATGATATTCTACTGAAATGAAGTTGCTGCTGGAGAAATCAGGATGATATAGACTTATCCCAAAAAGGATCTTTAGAGCTCAACATGGCAGTCACACCAGTCTTTAAGTAGTGAAATGTTCTTTTACAGTTTTTTTTTTTCTTTCTGTTTTTTCTGATGAAAGGACTATGAAACCTTCATTCACACAATGGGTAGAGGCAGCCTTTGGCCTTGGTGTGAATGCAGCATTTATGTACTCAATGCCTTTGTCTACCTCAGTCTGTCTTTGTTCCTCTAAAATAATGCTACTTTATGCAAACTTATTGTAAACACAAACACAAATGTGAGTCTGCAGTGACTTGTCAGTATTTGGTCAGAGGGGTCACGCAGATGACAATAATTAGCTTCTGTACTACTATCTACACTCTCTCCCAAAGGGATCTCATCTGGTTTCCTAGTGTTAAATACCTTCTACTCACTGACGTCTCCAAATTTTTTTTAAGTTTTTATTTAAATTCCATTTAGTTAACATACAGTGTAATATTAGTTTCAGGTGTATAGCACAGTGATTCAAGCTTCCATATATCACCTGGTTGCTCATCACAAGTGCATTCCTTAGTCCCATCACCTATTTAGCCTGTCCCTCACTCACCTTTCTGGTAACCATCAGTTGGTTCTGTTTCTTGGTTTGCCTCTTCTTTTTCCCTTTGCTCATTTGTTTTGTTTCTTAAATTCTACATTTGAATGAAAAATATGATATTTGTCTTTCTCTGACTGACTTATTTCACTTACCTTATACCCCAGGCTCCATTCATTTTGCAAATGGCAAGATTTCATCCTTTTTATGGTGAAGTAATATTCCATTTATCTATCTTACATCTTCTTTATCCTTTCATCAATCGATGTATACTTTGGCTGTTTCCATAATGGCCACCATATATAAGCAATGCTTGATGCTATAAGCATCAAGGTGCATGTATCCCTTCAAATTAGTATTTTTGTATTCTTTGGGTAAATAGCTAGTAGTGCAATTGCTAGATCTTGGGGAGGAGGGTAGTTCTATTTTTAACTTTTTGAGGAGCCTCCATTTTGTCTTCCAGAGGGGCTATACCAGTTTGCATTCCCATCAATAGTGTGAGAGGGTTCCCCTTTCTCCACATCCTCGCCAACACCTGTTGTTGCTTTTAGTCATTCTGACAGGTTTGATGTGTTATCTCATTGTAGTTTTGATTTGTATCTCCTTGATAATTAGTGATGTTAAGCATCTTTTCATGTGTCTGTTGGCCATCTATCTATGACTTCTTTGGAAAAATTTCTGTTATGACTTCTGCCCGTTTTTAAATTGGATTATTCATTTTCATAGCTCCAAATTTTATCTATAGCCTAGACTGCTCTTTAGATTTCCAGGCTTATGTATCTAATTGCTTGGTAGACATCTCCTCTTAGACTTCCGAATGGCATCTTACAGTTAACAAGTTAGTTTTAATATAGTTAACATACAAAAGAGATCTCCTGATTTCCCTGACCTGCTCCAAACTTGGTTCTACATTCTCCTCCAATACTCTAGAAAGGCAGTTCCTCCTTCCTGCTGTTCAAACCCCAAACCTTCATCATCCTTTGCTTTTCTCTTTTTCTCACATCTTGAATCTAATCAGACTGAAAAATCCTGCTTGCCTCATAGTATCCAGAATCTGAATACTTCATCTTCTTTTAAAGTAGGCTCCACACCCAGAGTGGAGCCTGATGCAGGGCTTGAACTCATGACCCTGAGATCAAGACCTGAGCTCCTCAGATCGAGTTGGATGCTTGACCGACTGTGCCACCCAGATGCCTCAGAATCTGAATACTTCTCATTATCTCCATTGCTGCCTCTCAGGTCCAGAACACCATTGCTTCTTGCCTGGATGACTGTAGTATCCTCAGTACTTTTACCCTGGCCTTCTTGATTATGTGGTACAAAGTATATTCTCTACAGCAAGGAGAGCAATGCCTTTAAAGTAGAACCCCTAAAAAAAAAAAAAAAAAGAAAAGAAAAAGAAAGTAGAACCCCTGGCAGATTACTATAGCTTTGCTTTTCTCCAAACCCTCCAAAGATTCCTGTTTCAGGATGGAAACCAAAACCCTTAAAGTCTCTATAGCGCCCTGCCACTGTCCCTTACTCAGGCTATTTCAGCCACACATTTCCTCAAACTATAAGCATGAAGCTTCTCAGAGCCTTTGCACCACTACTCATTTTTTGAGAACCCTGTTTCCCCAGGTGACCACCTGGTTTGCACCCCCACATTCTTTTGATCTCTGTTTATTTTTTTTTTATTATTTTTTTTTTTTTAATTTTTTTATTTATTTATGATGGTCACAGAGAGAGAGAGAGAGGGGCAGAGACACAGGCAGAGGGAGAAGCAGGCTCCATGCAGGGAGCCCGATGTGGGATTCGATCCCGGGTCTCCAGGATCGCGCCCTGGGCCAAAGGCAGGCGCCAAACCGCTGCGCCACCCAGGGATCCCTTGATCTCTGTTTAGATGCCATTTTATCAGTGAGGCTTTTTGCACCCCCACATTCTTTTGATCTCTGTTTAGATGCCATTTTATCAGTGAGGCAATGCTATAAAACATCCCGACCCCAGCCAGCTCTTCCTTTGACTCCCTCACCTGCTTTGCTTTTTTTCTACTGCATCCATCACCATTTATTACATTGTATGTATTATACATTATATATTATATGGTATTGTATACATATATTTATAAATTGCTTATTGTCTGTTTCTCTGCTTGGAATATAAGTTTCATGAAGACAGAGACTTAGTTTTTCCTTAATACCTAAACTATTACTTGACACTTGATATGTGTGAAATAAACATCTGTTGAATGAATCAATGAATGCTTAGCTTTTTACAATTATCACCAGAATGAAAACACAAAAGGAAATTTTGTTAGGGAGGACTTATAGATCAGAGGATGAAAAATTTCGTGTCAGATTGTGACACAAGGGACTGAACTACTTGAGTGCAAGTTAGGTTTTGTAAAATGTTAAAAATCTTGCCACTGCCAGTTTTCATTTTTATCAACCTAGTATCTTTTAAATTTTACAGTTGAAATGAACTTCTAACTTCCCCCAAATATTTACCTGTTATTCTCTGCATGGATATTTCCTGCTTATTTGAAAGGCATTCTTGGGCAATTGTGTGACCACCAACACCATGCTGAGGTGTCAATGCAGCTCAGATTTGCTGAGAAAAAGGCCAGTTTGTAAATCCGCCACTCCCTTGATTTTCACTTGAAAGTCATCCAAATATTGACACTCTTTGGATTGTAAAATTTCCTGCACTCATAGGAAAGGGAAACTGGCTGAACAGAAGAACTCCTGATATGCAGTGGAAATTTACATTCAGAAGGAAACAGTATCAGTTGAACTGTGTAACAACTGTTCATGTAGGAAACTAGAATGGTATCCAAAGAGCAAATAATTGTGGTGATTACACTGATAAGCTGGTGACAAAGTACAAATTGAAGTTTCAGTAACAGGTGTAAGGTGCATTGTCTTTATTTTCCCAGTATTCTTAGGAAAGTAATAAGATAACTTAATTACATGATTAAAAGTCCAAGTGAAATCCCATAGTTACCTGTTTGCTTGCTTTCTTTCTCTTATTAGAAATGTTGAAATCTTTAGATTGCTATGTTTTACCTTGCTGTTTTCCTGTAGATTTTAGCTTTTATATCAAAGTACTGTTAATATAGAATTAAACCAAACCTATCTTCACATTTTGCTTTTTTTCTCGATATAAATTGATGACTTACTCTAAAATTTTTAAGTTATTACAAGCCAAAATATGTATAAATTTTAATTATATATTGTAGCAAGTAGTGTATTCATAAATAGTGTTTTGTTACATAATTTATTAACATATACTTTATATATTTGTTTATATTCTAAGAACACTAAGACAATAAGAGATGAAACCATGATTTGATTTTCAAGCATATGAAAAAGAATCTTTTTTTACATGAAAAATTGAGTCATATAAAAACTGTACTTTAATGTTGAAACTTGCCTTTTTAGATCAGGAAAATTAGAAGTAGGAAGCATCCTGTTAGAAGCACATCTTTCCTTTTTTTCTCTCTCCCTTTCTCTTTTCCTCCCATCCTCTCTTCCTCTCTTTTTTCTTCCTTCCTTTCCATTCTTCCTGTCTGAATAGTGAAGTGCCTACTATATGCCAGGCAATAAAGATGCAAACCCAAGTTAAGATGGTGTGACGGATAATTTAGCAATCCCAGGCCATGTTGGAGTAGCTTCCAACATAGTACATTCCTCAAGGTACATAGGAATATAGTTGGAGTTGGCCTGCACCTGGCTTTTTAGCTTGACATGGGGAAGATGAGGCTCATTTCCATGGATTTGGGGTCCTGGTAGTTTGGCTTTTTCCAGGAAAGGATGCTGCCTTCATTCCCTAAGGGAGTCTTAATCATTTGTTTGTTTGACTTTAGTCTTTCAACAATCTGAAATCTGATCTGAACCTGTTATTATACCACATGCACACATACATTTCTACTCCTGTCTCTCTATGTTTTCTATCCTCTATCTATCTATTTCTTTCTTTTTTTTCTATCTATTGAGAGTTGTTATGGTTTCCTTTCCACCCCCACCCTAGGTTTTAGACTTGTTTTATTTTTTTTCCTTATTCCTCTTCTGAGTTCTCTGTTTTAGAGTAGTTAACTGTTTACATTTTTAAAAAAGATTTTATTTATTTATTCATGAGAGACACAGAAACAGAGAGAGGCAGAGACACAGGCAGAGGGAGAAGCAGGCTCCATGCAGGGAGCCCGATGTGGGACTTGATCCTGGGTCTCCAGGAGCACGCCCTGGGCTGAAGGCAGTGCTAAACCACTGAGCCACCCGGGCTGCCCAACTGTTTACATTTTATATTGTAGCAAATCTTTTTGAAGGGAATGTTCTACATTGAATCAATATGAAATAAATGTCTCCATGTCCACAGATTTGAAAAGACAGATTGAAACCCAAGATCGGATGTAATAGAAGATGAAATTTTTTTTTAGATGAAATGTTTTTTACAGAAAATTAAATAGACTTATTAACTTATTTCCCACAGACCATTAGCTAGACAGAAAATGATGGGGAAGTGCTGCACTATTTACCTGATCATCTGTTCCAAAATTTAAATGGAGTCTAGAGGTTGCCTGTCCTATTACTGGTGTTTCCCAGTATTATACCTTCACATCAGGTACTTTTTCTTTGGTCCAGAGGGGAGATTGCTACCTAAGAGAGTTCTCTGCAAATGCATTCATTTCAACAAGAGAAAAGTGTCTGAACTTTGTGTAGGTTTCCCACAGTCCCAAAAGAAGATGGAGTTTTTGCCCGAACCTGACCTGTATTTAAGTATAGATTAAGTGGTATATTAGTTCTGTTTGGAATCCTCCTTGAAGACTTGTCTATCATAGTCAAGCCCAGGGCTCAGTTTCTAAAAAATACATTGTGTGGTAGCACTTAACGGTCCTTGAGAAAAATGATGCATGGGAGATATGATGGATTTTAGAAATTATACCAGCACCTTCTAGTTAGTGTTCCTTTACTTCTTCTATTATAAATCAGGAGTTTGCAATTCTGACAGCTAATTTTTTTTTCTGTCAGCCAAAAACTTGACTCAGCTTCTTAACTGTAAGCAAACTGGAAATGAAGACTCTCTCTTATATATACTGATATGATATATATTTTCCTTGCAATTATAGTTTGAATTGCTGAATTTATGTGTCTTTTAGACTAATATACTCCATGGTAAACAGAAATAGACCTTTTTGCCCTCACATTTGGAATAAAGAGATAACTAAGATACTCATTTAGAAATAAATTTTTGGTTCCATAATAATATTAATTTATAGCATATTTTAAAACAAAGTAATGTGAAAACTGAGAATTTTTAACATAGACCCTACAGCATGAGGTCTGTTCTACCATCTTCATTCTAGCTGGAGAGATTATGAGGTGGCCAATTACAGCATTTATTAGCATTATCCATTTATCTATTTGATGGAAATCTTTGAATCTTCTAGTTGAAAAGGTCTTTTGGGACCTCCTCTTCAACTCTCTTAATTTACAGTTGAAGGGATCTTTGGGAAAAATTACTCCCCAGACTATTATGTAAAAAAGCATAACGTTGTTATTGAGTTAATTTGACTAGCAGTCATATCTTTGTTAGGAATTCAATAGTTCCACAAATAGTTGTCCAACAAATAGTTGGAAAACTTCATATTCTCATTTGTAGGGAGGTCATCATATACAGGAAATAATTTTCCGTGAAGTGTTCAAACCACAGTATAATGTTACATGCACTAGGACATAGCAAGGCCCAACTTCCATTTCTACTTCCACCATTTATTTGAAACCTCCTTCCTCTCCTTCTTTTCCTTTTTTCCTTCTCCACTTTGTTTCCAAAGGGAATTTTTATCTTGGGGAACATATTTCATCCCTTCTGGTAACTTCTGCTATTTTTCTCTTTCTGCTTCTATTCTGCAACCTTTCTATTCCCCACCTCCAAAACCCATTCAGTCAAATATATGCATGCATACACATACATACCTATGATACATGCCGAGTTCCCATCATCTAGTTTGGTTACAACTTTTGGAAAAGTTGCCCTGTAATGGATGATTTGTCTTTTTTTTTTTTTTTTTTTCCTCTGTGTAGGCCTAGAAAACATGCTGAGAAAGATGACTGGTGTTCCTTTGATTTCATGCATGTTGATTAAATGGTAAACCTAGAGATCCTCAGTCCTGACTCCTTATAGGTTCCCCTCCCCACCAAAGATTGTATTTATTCATGCGTGAGACACACAGAAAGAGAGAGCAGAGACATAGGCAGAGGGAAAGGGAGAAGCAGGCTTCATACAGGGAGCCTGATGTGGGACTCAATCCTGGTACTCCAGGATCATGCCCTGAGCTGAAGGCAGATGTGCTTAACTGCTGAGCCACCCAGGTGTCCCAGCTTTTTTTTTTTTTTTTAATTGACTTAATTCTTCAGTCTCAGTTTGAGAGTAAGGAATTACCAAATAGCTGAATTAGAAAACTTTGGCAGATTCTGTAATATTCTCTTAGAAAATGGAAATGGTTAGTAGTATAATGTAAATGTCCTAGAAAATTTGGGGACAGATAGTAATTCTGTTTCCTTATTTGTAGTCTTATTATAATTTCTACCATAGTTATGGGCAGACTGGTAATTTAATGAAAATGTTAATAAAATAATATCATGTGAGGCAGTTTAGATATAATTTCAAATATAATTTAGTAGAAAATATTAAACAGCTGTTTTGTAAACTGACAGAACTCAATTTTTAATGGGTTGAAATACAGATGGAAAGAAATATGAAAATGGGTTAATAGTGTTATAATAGCTAATCCTTTTAGACCAGACTGCACTGTCTTCAAGATATATGCCTGTAAAATCTTGGCATTCTAATTTTACATATGACAGTAATGCTATTAACATTAAAATATATGACTATTGATTAATAATGTTCAGGCTGTGGCTGTTTAACACTCACTTTCTCAAGAAGAAATTTTGTCTAGCATTTAAGAGAATTTCCTTAATTTTTAGAATTTAGAAGAGTAAGTAGAAGATAAATCAAAGTTTACCTGTTGTTTTATAAGATAGAAAGAATGCCTGTGGTTATCTTTTTAGACTAGGCAGACTGGCACAGAATTTCATCATCCTGATATTAATTTCATACTACTTCTGTATTTTTACTAAATTTGTTTTTGGAAGTGAAAGTAAATTACTTAAAAGAAGATAAATCTTTTGCAATTAAGCATTGATAGTAGAGTTGATTTGTAGGAGTGTTATCACTTGAAGTGGTAGTGCCAGTAAGAGTTGTTGACTAGAATTTTTCTTTAGGTACTTATATTGAATTAGTAGAATGTGGATGTTTATTAACAGTGAAGATAAATATGGTCAGTGAAATATCCAATTCTTAAATTAACTAGAATGAATAAGAACCTTCAATGAATGAATTTTCATTGTATAACCTGATACACTCCTGAGTCTATATGGAGCTTTGCCTAGGAGTTAGCTCACAAATATTATGCTTTTGGATGAGGTCATTTTGGTCCTCCTGTAACTAAACCCCTGAATGGAAGTCTAATACTGTGCTGGTTTCTGAAATTTACTCCTAAATTTAGAGTGATGCAGTGAGGAGTTACCTTTTAACATATAATATTTATTGCTTTAAAAACTGAAGTAAGTACTCTTCTTAGCCTATTATTAATGAATTGAGAGTTCAGCCTAACCTTCATGAACTGTTTAAACCAAGCACCTAGTGATATTTAAACTTACTGTAATATTTCACTTCAAATGATTGCCAGAGGTAGACGTTCTAAGATTGTAAGAAATCTACAGTCTTCCTTATGTACATGTACTTACTTCTTTTACACTGTGCCAGACCTTTAAAATTTATAATCAGAATGGTTTTTGTGGCCTTTAAAAGTCTATGGTGCTTATTTTCCTGTTCATGGGACTGCAAGGTAAAAAATTTTACACTTAACAACTTGGATACCAAGCTTTTCTCAAGAACCATAATGTGACAGATATAACATCTCCACAAGAATAAAAAAAATTATCTAGAGAGAGAGCTCAAGTTGTGATCAAATACTTTGGGAGAGTTTGGAAGATCAGAGAAAAAGCTTCATGGAAGAGTTAATTCCCCTGTAAGCCACCCTCATTTGGGAGCTCAGAAGTCTCAGTAGGAGATGATAAAGAATCCATAGATGGACACCCCAGCCTCCTCACTCTCCTTCACGAGTACAGTTTAGTGGTATGACCTCCCTGTTCTCCAGAGGGAACCTAACAGGATGGTGTTGCTATTGCTTATGGTGGTAGCATGCTCATGAATGCAGCGTTATTGTGTTTTCTTTCTTTTCCACTTTTCCATGTCTTTAGTTATACTTCTTGAGATCACTGCCCAAATAAACCACTCCAAAGTCCTTATCCCAACATCTACATTTTGTGGTACCCAAATTAAAACAGTTTGGTGGAGATGGAAGAATAGTCTGGGTAAAGTTGTAAAGATTAAGTACAGTGTCAGTGAATGCCTCAGTTTAATTGGACTATTGGGTTTATGGTTCCAGGGCAATAAAATTGGTTAGATCAGAGAGGGCTTAATGATAGACTAAGAATTGTGAGCTTTTCTTCAGGTATTGCAGATTTTCAATACACTTAAAAAAGGAAGGTGAAATGATCAGAGGTCTGCTTGCAAATTGTAGGCTGGTGGCAGTTTTTAGGAGAGATAGAGTTAGAAGAGACAGAGAGTAGGGGGAGTGTCTGTGAGACCATTCTGTAATCTAAGTGAGGTAATCATCCTAGTGGAAGTAGAAGGGAAGGATGGTAAATGCTACATTTGGTAATTAGTTTGATCTGGATGTCAGGGTACTGTAAAGCACTAAAAATAATGCAAATATACTAACCTCAATTGCTGCATGGGAGCAACAAAGCTGCCTGGCAATACTTTGTTCAAAGTAGAAAACCTAGGGATCCCTGGGTGGCGCAGCGGTTTAGCGCCTGCCTTTGGCCCAGGGCGCGATCCTGGAGACCCGGGATCGAATCCCACGTCGGGCTTCCCCGTGCATGGAGCCTGCTTCTCCCTCTGCCTGTGTCTCTGCCTCTCTCTCTCTCTCTGTGTCTATCATAAATAAATAAAAACAAAATTAAAAAAAAAAAGAAAAAAGTAGAAAACCTAGAGGAGGAAAATGTTAATGTTTGTTTCTTAAATATCTATCAGTTGCCTGAACAATGTCCATTTTCCCTTTCCTTTTTGTGTCAGAATCTTCATTTTATTAAAGTGGTCAGCTCAACGATATTTTCCAGTTCTCTTTGCAGCTGGTTGTAGCCATGTAACTAAGTTCTGGATAATGCCATGTAAGTGTAAGCGTTGTCTTAGACTTCATTGAAGACTGCAATATGAGAAGTAGGTTCATCTGGAGATGTGTCTCTTCACCTTGCCTTCATTCCACCTGTCTACTACATGGAACACAATAGTCCAGGAGCAATATTGGACAATGAGGTGACTTTGAGGATGGAAGCCAGGTCAAAGGAATTTCTTAGAACTAGGGAGACTATACCATCCCCAGACTGCCCACCTCCAGAGACAAACTTGTATAACAGACAAACTTCATCTTCTCTGAGCCACTGGTATATTGGGTTTTCTTGATGGCAATTGTACCTAATGCTAAATGATGACACAGAGTGTACTGAATTAAGAGGAGGTTGCCCAGGTGAAGATGTTCAATAGGCAGTTGGAAATAGAGATCAATCAGTTGAGAAATAAATATTTGTAGCAGCTAGCATTGATACAGTAACTTTATATTAGGTCCTTATTTTATATGCAGATATAGAAGGGCTTAACAGTTGGTACAAGATGTACAACTGGTAAGTGACAGAGTTGGGATTGAAACTCAGATTTGTCTGATACCAGAGGATAAACTCTTTGCTACAATGTGGCAACTCAGAAGAAAGGCAACAAGGATTTAGTTTTAAGGGAGATGAGCTGAGAGAAGAATCTTTAAAACTGAGAGCACAAAAATATTAGTTGCATAAATATTTTGCAAAATTTTTATTAAAAATACTGTGTACATAAATACTTGATTCCACAGGACTTATAAGTAACATTATGTCATTAAAGAAATTATATTAATAAAGAAATTCAGTTATCAATCTGAATTATAATAAATGGTAAGATAGGGAAGTTTATTAATATTCCCTCCTAACTTCTTAGAGATTTTTTATTAAGAATTCTATGAGGCCAAAACAAATGGAGAGACATACAATAATTTTATTTTATTTTATTTTATTTTTTTTTTTGACATACAATAATTTTAAAGCTAGAAGAGAATATAAAAGTTATCCAGTCAAATGCCCTACTCTTCAGATGAGAAACTAGACTGAAGTTGTTGAATGACTTGCTAAAGTTATAATACATATCAACTTGGACAGAACCGAGACAATAATGCCATCTTCTGACTCACTCTCACGTTTCCTCCATGCCGGGCTGAGTGAAGTACCACTGTGATTTTCTCTTGAGGTCTTGCTGATTCTAATTCCCAGAGTTCAGAGTCTACAGCACAGAGGGAAAGTCAAGCCAGAATGCAACTGTGGTGGCCATCTATTTCTAGGCAAAATTTCTAGTCCCAGTTCTCCTCCTCAGGAAATTTGGGTTATGGTTTAATGTGCTATTTGAGCAAAGAACATAGCAGCATAAAATTTAAACTCACCACTTGAGCATGCAAAGCCTTGTCTTATTTCTTTCCCTGTGTTTTACTCTGCTCTAGCCACAGTGACTTCCTTTGCTGTTCCTGAAAAATGTTGACTATGTTTCTACTTCAGGATAGTCTCTCTCATAGTCCCTTCTGCTTCAAATATCTACTACCTTATCTGCAGAGCTTAATTCCTCACTTCTTTTGGGTGCAATTTGTCACCTCATAGGATGTTTTACTGTTGATCTGTTTAAACAGGATCATTTATTTGTATATTCACTCATTAATCTGTCTGCTCTTGCTAGCTCCATGAGAGAAGGTGCTTTGTTTTGCTCATTGTTACATGTCCAATGCCTAGAGCAGCATCTGCCCAACACATAGTAGTTTCTCAGTAAAAGATGTGGAATGAAGAGGACAGGAGATGAGGGCCAACTTATTAAAGTGATATTCTATAATGTAGGCTATAATTTGAGAGCCTGCTCAATAGCTTTAGTTTTTTTTTTTCTTAAAAACCACTATGGAATTATTGTAATTTAGGAAGGTTTAACATATTGAAAGTAATGTTAAAAATTATTCATTTGGAACATTTTGTGTTTTAGGCCCTTTCTGAGTCTTCCATCAGTAGCCAACAAGAGCTCTCTTATTCTTCAACTATTCTAAATTTCCAGAATATTTTTGCAGTTTTGAGCTAGGTCTGGGCACTCTGTCACCATTCCCTTTTGACAGTAAATAACCCTCTCATGACTAGACTAAGCTGGTATAGTTTAATTATTATTAATCAGGTGTAACTTGGAAGAATTTACTTCAGGGTATAAATCTTTTTCTTTTTTCAGCACAGAGTTTAAAAATTTGATGTATACAAATTTATAGTCCTAGAAATGTACTTCCTAATAATATGGCTGTGAAATGATGATGATGAGGAGAAGGATGGCTAAGAGGAAGAGGGAGAGGATGATGATAGCAGCCGCTAATGTCTGTTGGTCACTCACTATGTGCTTGCACTGGTCTAAGCATTTCACATGTATTGAATTTCTAATTAGTGTGTCACCATTAACATGTAGGGAAGACTTTCTAGTTAGACAGTTACAGAACCAGTTTGTGTTCTTAAACAGAAAAGATAGTGGACAGTTCTACCTGTCTTCAAGGAAGTTGTAATTTTTATGGTCTTAATGAGGGAGATTAAAGAAACAATAAATAGCAATGAATGCAGAAACATGGTCAAAGAGACATAAAGCACACCCATAATAAAACTTCAGGTGACAAAGACATAAACTATGCATAACCAGCAATGAATGTGTAATAAGCAATGTCTTCAGATAATTTCTGTGAATATATCTTATTAAGAGAATAAATGGAAAGTTTTTTTTGGCTTGGAAGATATTTAACTTTCTAATGTGACAAATAATACAGAAAATGAACAGAAAAGGTTGACTTTCTTGTATTACTAAAAGGATAAGATTTGTACAGCAGAACAAACAATAAATAAATGTATTTGGAAAGCAACTGAAGTACTTTAAGATGGAAAGAATTGCAGAATAATGTCGCAATCATAAGATTCAGCATTCACCAGATGGAAGGTTGATCATTCCTAGCTAAACAAAGCAACCATCTTTTGTTAAGTTTCCTGAAGAAGTAAGATGACTGCAAAATAGAAAATTTTAGCAACTAGCATATGGCAGCAGTGCAGTGAAATGGAAAAGAAAATGACCAGTTTACTGGAATATTCTCTCATCAAGAAATTTGTTAGTATTCTACAGGAATGTCTGAAGAATTGATTTGGTTGTATGTGATTTGACAGAGCAACATTTTTTGCAACCTGGAAAAGCAATTCCCAGCAGATTTAAAATAGAGAAATTCATCAAGTGATTTTTTTTTTGGTTGTTCCTAATGTAGTTTTATATATGAAAATGGCTTGCATACACAGTTAATGTTGTAATATTATGGCAAAAATCACACAGTTCTTTTATCCATTGTCATATATTACTGAAGACACACAGATCTAGAAGTTACAGGCAATTTGTGGATTTTCTAAATATTTAAAGTGTCATGAATGGTTGATCTTAGTTTTATTCATTATGTTTTTATTGCCAATAAGTTACAAATACAGCAGATAAATGGGCACAAAATTAATCTTGTGATTGACTTAGGTGAAAGATATGGAACTTCCAATTTAAGTTCTCAAATACAATAATGTTTTTCTGTGTATACTTGACATTGCTTGCAAAGCAAAGAGGAAAAAAATGCCATAGTGTAACTTATGAAATAAATGTAAGAGGTTACCAAATCAAATCAGGCAAACTGAAGTTATTTTGAACTTTCTATATATTTGATTTTTTTTTATACCTAAGGCTTTCTATCATTTTCTAACTCAGATAATGGTTCTTCACAAAAAGCTTCACTGACCCCTACATCCACCATCATCCTCTTTCATAGGATTAGGTTCTTCTCTTATACACTCTGAGAGCACTTTTACCTCCCTTTCTGGTACTCGGTCCACTTGCAATGATTGGTTTAAAGTCTCTTATCTCAGGGCACCTGGGTGGCTTAGGAATTTAGCATCTGCCTTCAGATCAGGGCATGATTCCTGGAGTCCTGGGATCAAGTTTTGCATCAGACTCCCTGAAGGAAGCCTATTTCTCCTCTGCCTATTCTCTGCCTCTCTTTCTCTTTGTCTCTCATGAATAAATAAATAAAATCTTTTTTAAAAAGTTCTCTTATCTCAGGTCCATTGCAGCATTATTCACAATAGCCAAGATATGGAAACAACCTAAGTGCTTATTAATGGATGAATGGATAAAGAAAATGTCCTTTTTATGACTGAGTAATATTTCATTGTGTATGTATTATTCAGCCATAAAAAAAGAGGAAATCCTGCCATTTGTCTTGGAGGACGTTACGCTAAGTAAAATAAGCCAGACAGAGAAAGACAAATACTATATGATCTCAACTATGTATGGAACCTAAAAAAGCCAAACTTACAGAACCAGAGGGTAGAGCAGTAGTTACCATGGGCTTGGGGATGGGAAAAATGGGGAGATGATTGTCCAAAGGTACAAACTTTCACTTATAAAATGAATTAGGTTCTGAGGATCCAATGTATAGCATCATAGCTGTAGTTAATGATACTGTATTGTACTTGAAATTTACTAAAAGTGTCTTAATCACACCAAATACAAAAGAATATGATGACTGTGTGAGATAATAGATATGTTAAGTAGCTTGAGTGTGGTAATCATTTTACAGTGTATATGCAATCAAACTAAGGTATCACTTTGTGTACCTTAAATGTATGCAATTTTTATTTGTCAATTTTTCTTCAAAAAAGCTGGGGAAAAAAAGTTTCTCATCTTGACTTAATTGTAAAGTCCTTGAAGACAGGGATGATGTCAGTTTTATTAACAACCTGAAGTGATGGGATCCCTGGGTGTCTCAGCGGTTTAGTGTCTTCCTTCAGCCCAGGGCATGATTCTGGAGACCCGGGATCGAGTCCCACGTCAGGCTCCCTGTGTGGAGTCTGCTTCTCCCTCTGCCTGTGTCTCAGCCTCTCCGTTTCTCTCTGTGTCTCTCATGAATAAATAAATAAATAAATAAATAAGTATTTTTTAAAAAATTAAAAAAAAACCAAAAACAACAACAAAAAACAACCTGAAGTGAATCAAGGACATTCCTCTATGGTTCTTCCTTCCCTTCTGAATCATCAGTTTTCCCTTCTCTATTGGCTTGTGCATACAAATATGCTTTATTTTTCCTTTTTCATTTCTATTTCCCTTACAACTTTTCAGCAAAGCATTTTGAAATGGCTGTTCATACTTAATTATCTTGATGTTTTCTCCTTCCTTTTCCTCTCTAGTCCACGTAATTAGCCTTTCACAACCCTTTACTGAAACTGCTCTTATCAAGATTGCCAATGAGTGCAAATGGTCATTTCTCATTTGCATATTATATACACCAGGGACTGATGTCTAATAAGTTTAAGGTCTCAATATCTTTGCAATTAAATAAGCTACAAAGCAACTACATGTAGAGAATTTTTACCACAGATGATCTGTTGTAACTGTATTAGTTTTTTCAGGTGCCTTTAATCAAGTATCACAAAAACTCGATGCCTAAACCAACAGAAATCTATTTTCTCATAGTTTTGGAGGCCAAAAGTCTGCACTCAAGGCATTTGTAGGTATTTGCACTTCCTCCAAAGGCTCTAGGAGAGAATCCTTCCCTACTTCTTCTAGATTCTTGGCTTGTGGCTGTGTAACTCCAATCTCTGCCTCTATCTTCACATGGTCTTCTTCTCTGTATATGTGTATCTTTCTTCTATATATCTCTTATAAGGACAATTATCAGGGCACCTCCTGGGTGGCTCAGTGGTTGAGCATCTACCTTTGGCTCAGGTCGTGATCCTGGACTTGAGTTCCCAATTGGGCTCCCCGCAGGGAGCCTACTTTTCCCTCTGCCTCCCTCTGTATCTCTCATGAATAAATAAATAAAATCTTTTTTTTTTTTTAAGAAAAGGACAATTATCATTAGATTTAGGGCTCACCTGGATAATCTACGATAATTTCATGTCAAGATCTTAATTAAATTATATCTGCAAAGACTCTTTTTTCTAAGTAAACTCACATTCAGGGTTCTGGGGATTAGGATGTGGTTGTATCTTTCATTCAATCCATTACACCATTAAACCCACTATAATAATAATCCCCTCATTAGGTGTTTTTATTTATAGTAGAGGTATGATAAAGTATTTTAATGAAGATGGTAATTTAACAACTAATTAATTTTTTCATTCAATGAGTAAATATTGAGTCCTTCCTATGTGTCAGGCACCATTCTAAGTCTTAGAGTGAGAGTGATAAGCAAATCCTTACTCTCATGGAATTGCATGCTAGTCAGGGGAGAAACAGAATTATCCTTTTGGTCTGACTATATTACTTAAAGTACAAGAGCATATTTCCTATAGTTATACACATCATTTTAACTTGTAATTAAGTTGCCAGAAGTGATAGTGTTATAAAATCCAGAACAAACAGAATTCTAAATAATAATATTCTGGTTTGCTCATTGCCAGACTATGTATCAGATGTTTAACCCATGTGCCAGAGCAAAAGGAAAAACGAAGTGCCAAGAGTCTGGTTAAATTTATATTTATGTGTTGACAAGTAACACAAAGACCTAATAATGTGATTGTAAACCCCCAGGGTAAGTAAGAAAGTGATAGAATGATGATTTCCTTCATTAATGTTATATTTGTACCACATTATTAGTCTAATTAAAGTAAATATAAACAATGTATCATCTATTATCATGAAGCCAATTTCTTTTTACTTTTTTTTTTGATTTTTTAATTTATTCATGGGAGACACACACACACACACACACACAGAGAGAGAGAGAGAGAGAGAGAGAGAGAGAGAGAGGCAGAGACACAGGCAGATGGAGAAGTAGGCTCCATGTAGGGAGCCCGATGTGGGATTTGATCTTGGGACACCAGATCACGCCCTGGGCCGAAGGCAGGCACTAAACCACTGAGCTACCCAGGGATCCCAATGAAGCCAATTTCAAACTAACTTCTGTTTCTGTAAAATCTCTCCTGCTTCCTTCTTTTCTAAAGGACTTAGTTATGCTTTCTTCCCTGCTGGCTCTGCATATTGTGTATGTTATTATTCTTGTTACCCCTGAATGAGTAAATGAGTACCTACTATATGCCTAAGCACTTGGTGCTTCATCATTATTATCCTATCATTAACCATCCTCCAGTATGTTCCCGTATGCATCCCACTACTGGATAGTAAATTCCCTAAGAGGAGAGGCCATATATTTTCTATTTCTCTTTTCTTAGTATTTTTTTTCTTAGTATTTAATATAGTGTATGACATGTAGGACTAGATACTTAAAGATGACTTAAATTTAGTCAGCTATAGGATTGGCAACTATCAGGAGCAAGATTGCTTGGATGGTAGTGACCTTGATGTATTATGTCATCAGGCAGTTTGGCATTGAATCCCTCTTTGCCAATTTAACTAACTTTGGGTCATCATTCGTGAAAAAAAAAATAATGAAAAGACTTATGAGGCTGTATAACTTTCCAGGACACAATTCCTGTAAAGCACTTAGTAGTGTACTTAGCTTATAGTAAGCACTCAGTAAATCTTCGTCATCAACATTGCTTGGTTTTATTTTTAGTATTATTGCTTTAAACACATATCCTGAAAATACAATGGATTTTCATATCATGCAAAATTACTTTTAATTGAAACACATGGATGCTTCAGTTTGGCAGGACCTAAGGTTTAAAATTACAGCCACATAATAAATAGAAAGCATAATTAATGGCTCACATTTTAAAAGTCATTAAGTATGATATTTTAGTGATATGTCTTGGAGTAATTGTCTACATAAAGCACATTTTTATAAGAGAAAAATAAGCAGTGATATTTTCTAAGCTTTCTACTGTTTCTCACAGGCTATTCTCTTTGATTGGATGTCATCCTTAACTTTTAAATCCTTTTATATTTTATAACCAGCAATTCACCATGTTTTAAAAAGGCTTCCTCCTTAAATATTTCTTATATGCATCTCCTCTCTTAGTCAATTTGTCAATTCTCTCTTTACTTTATCACTTTGAAAATTGAAGTCTTAGAACTTACATAAATGAATTTCACTTTGCATTATAATACTCAATGTATTTTAATGAAAATATTTTTGGGAAGTTTGGGGCCATTTCAAAAATATTCTATTAATTTTTCCTTTCCCAAAATTATATTAAGTCATTGAGAAATGAGTTTTAAAGTCTAATAGTATTATTTGAAAGTATATATTTCTAAGAACTACCTATATAAGCTGTTGAATGAAAGCATTGAGTTGGGTTAAGGTCACATTCTCCAGATCCAATCTTCCAGGTATTAAATTTGGATTCTGATATGTATAGCTGTGGAACTTTGGGTGGAATACAAACCATGAGAGACTCTTAACTTTGGAAAACAAAGTGAAGGTTGCTTTGGAGGAAGTGGGTGGGGGGATGGGGCAACTGGGTGACAGGCATTAAGGAGGGCATATGAGTGTTATATGCACCTGATGAATTATTGAAAACTATATTTGAAACCAATGGTGTACTGTATGTTGGCAAATTGAACTTAAATTTTAAAAAGAATACTTTTTCTCTACATGCCTCAGTTTTTTCATTTTCATCTGTAAAATGAAGGTAGTTATTATTTACTAACAGAGTTGTGCGGATTTAATTAATTAAATCACTGAAAACAGAGCAGTGCCTGATGCATAGTAAGAACTGAATAAGTACTTATTTTTCAAAATTATTAAGTGAGAACGGGTGAAGAAATGTTTTCAGTTTGAGAGAGTAACATGGGCAAGTCACAGAGGTAGGAATCCATGGGATTTGTATAGGAATACATGGAATTTTAAGGAGTATTGATAAGGGAGAGTAGGGGAAAGGAGTTTGGAGTCAAGTCCTAGAGATCTTGTCCTCAACATTCCAGAGGAGAAACCACAACAAGGCAACATCTCTTAGATCATTTCTAAGAATATTGACATATTTGCCATTGTTGGAGAATTGAGCTTTATTGTATAGACAAGGGAAATGTTGAAGATAGTACAGGGGCTTTACCACCAAACTTCCTGGGATTGGTTTCTTTCTTTCTTTCTTTTTTTTTTTTTGTACCCGAGTTGCATAATGGTAATAATAATGATTTCTATATTATAGGGTGTTGTGAGGATTAAATGAGGCAATGTAGGTAATATATTTAGAACACTACCTGGCTAATAGTAATTGCTCAGTAGAAATTAGCTATTATAAATTGTGAGCAGAAGAGTGATATATGATGAGATCTGTGTAAGCTATACATAATTCTAAACAAAATACTTGCTCTTCTATATGAGAACAGATTAAAAAATGAGAAGTTTGCATAGAAGACATGATTAATGAGTGTCCTGCTCCTGAGCTACTTTGGCACAAGGTTAGCCTTGGAAAGGTTCATTGCTGAAGTTATGGCAGCTATTTCAGAGACTCTGGGGGCATTGATACCAAGGAAACTCCAGGTCTCTAATGAACAGCTAGGGAGCCCAGAGAATGAAGACCACATCCAAAGCTCACAGATAGAACTGCCTCTATTCCTTTATGCAGATTAGAAGAAGATGTGCCTTTCTCTGGGGGCATAAATGTAGCAAGGCTCATGGCTTGATAAGAAGAGCCCAGAATGTACTTCCTTATCCAGACACTTGGGCAGGTACAGCCTGAGAAATCAAACACATCTGTCCTGACCAGAAAGCACTTAAGATTAGGAGAAATTCTGTTTTACTAGAAAACATGTGCATTATTTGTGTTTCTTTGCCCATCTCTTGATTTTGAGGTGGTCTTGTGATTTGCTTTGACTAAAGCAAATGGTAATGTCCATTTTTTAAAAAGAGTAATAGGAGTGACTTTATGTGACTTCTAAGGCTAAAATCTTTTGAGACCTTGAAGCTTTCATTTTGGAATTCTGCTCTATGTAAAAAAAACCTCATTCTGGCCTATTAGAGGATGAGAGGTCATGTGGAAGAGAACAGAAATGCCGTAGTTGACAGCCAGCATTTCCTGACAGCTGCATCTTCATGGGTGGTCCCAGGCAAGACCAGAAGAATCACTGCCTAGTCACAGAATTGCTGATCTGTATATTCTTTAGCAAGAATAATAGGTTTTGTTTTAAACCCAAGTTTTGGGGTGATTTGCTACATTATGATAAATAACTGATATACCTATATAGGCCCAAGGGGAAAGAACAATCAAACTAATCTCTATCAAAAACTCATTTCTAATGCTTATAGTCTCTCAGATTCCAGTAAAGATACTTTCAATGATAAGACATTGAGTCAGAACAAACATCTCCCTTTCACGAACAGAGATATTACTGCATTGTACAGATCAGTTTGGTCTGTAAGAGAGAGAGAAAAAAAAAACTATATACAGAGATTTCCAGGATAATTTTTGATGCTCATATGGCCTGGAAATATCTGCTGGCTGATTGCCTTTTTAGTTACTGTATGCTTCATGAAGACTTCAGTGAAAAATTCAGAAACATTAAAAATGAAGAACTGCTAAGTCCCTGCCTAATTCCAGACATCATCATCACCAATGGTGCTCTGTTACATTGTCAATGATAATGTCCATTTTTTAAAAAGAGTAACTTTTAAAAATGCTGAACCAGAAACTCATATTAATGAGCCAGTAAAAAGTGCAACAAGAATCTGAAGGAATAAGAGAAATTAGAAGTTAAATGCTCTGTAAAATTAAAAATATATATATATAAATTATTTTTAATTAATAGAGAAAGTTAAATAAGCAGTAAAATATTTGTATTTTGGTCAATTTTACTATCTTACGATTTTATAAGTTTTATTTCCTTTGACTTTCCAGTGATTTTTTTCCTTTAGTTTTAAGCTATGGAACCAGTTATATTGACTGCAAACTGAAAAATATTAGACATTTATTGGAATCACACAAGTTTCTTTTACTTTTTCCTCCTTCTTCCCCTCCTCTTTCTCTATAACATGAAGTCTCTCTAAAAGAGGAGTGAACAATGAACACAACTGTATTCACACTGAGTTCCTGCTGGAACTTCCACTTGAATCCCTAGTGTCTCACTCTGATAGAGCAGAGGGCCAGACCCAAGCTGTCTACTTTGTATATCCTAAGACTTCAGCCTGGCCTTGCTTGGTTCTCAAGGCTCAAGTATGTTCCAGATTTATCCATAAGCAACAGCACAATAGTAAAAAGTGAGAGCTGCATTGACCAACAGAATATTGACCCTTCCACTGAAGACTCCACATTCTGGTATCATGGCCTCTCAAGTTTAACGCTCTTTCCTCCTAAGGATAAAGGGATGGGCAAGAAAGGGTTGGGCAGAGCCTGGGCTAAAGGTAGGAGAAAAAGCTGCCCTATGAGATTAAATGAAGAGAGTTTAGAGCATATGACCCATGCTCATTATCTTACTACTAATAAATACTGAAATACATTGGTTATGGGGGAAAATGTCAAATCAATTCAGTTAAGATAGGAGAAGTATTAGTGAGTACATTATGTAGTGGTTATGTTTGGGTAGCATGGAATTAATCTAAATCTGAATCATGCCTCAGTTACCTGATAGCTGGATACATTGGGTAGATTATTTAATTTCTAAACCCTGGTCTCCTTACCTGTAAAATGGGAATGATTGTAGGATCTGCCTTATAGGAGTACTGTCCAAACTGAATAAAACAGTGCATTTAAAGCACTTAACACAGTGCCTAGCACACAGTCAGTGCTCATTAGTGATAGATACTACTGTGGCATAAATTTTTTGTTCAGATAATGAGACAGATTAAATTTGAATTTATCATTTATCATTTAAAATAATTTAGTTGAAGCATTAACCAGCCAAATTGTACTATTTTATCTAAAAATTCTAATATGATGAATGTCATTTGGGGAATATAAAAATAGTGAAAGGGAATAAAGGGGAAAGGAGAAAAAAATGAGTGGGAAATATCAGGAAGGAAGACAGAACATGAGAGACTCCTAACTCTGGGAAACAAGCAAGGGGTGGTGGAAAGGGAGGTGGGCGGGGGGTGGGGGTGACTGGGTGACGGGCACTGAGGGGGGCAGTTGATGGGATGAGCACTGGGTGTTATGCTATATGTTGGCAAATTTAACCCCAATAAAAAAATATGATGAATGTGATTTATAGCTAGTATCAATGTTATTCAAAAAGTATGTAAAAACTGAAAAAAACAGGACAATATTATTAAGGGATATAGTAAAATAGAATTATAACCGAAGATTTAGGTAAAATCATTTATGACCCTGTTAAAAGGGAATACTATTGTCAGGAAGTTACTTTTCTCCAGGAGAATTATTTAAAATGAGTGCATTCTCATATCTCCAAATCTTTCAGATTGTTAAATTAGGTGGCTGCTTCTCAGCCCTCATCATACATGACTGAGCAGCAGAATTTGACACACTGTCTCTCCTTAAAACATATTCTTTCTCTCCTAAGACACCACATTTGTCTGGTTTTTCTTTTCTCTTTCTGCTTATCAATCTCTGCTGGTTCCCCCTTGTCTACCCAGCTTTTAAATACTGGAGTGTCCCAAGGAGTAGTCTTTGGTCTCTTTTCTAACTACAGTCACTCTTGGTGATCTCATTCAGTTTCACAAATTTAATTACAATCTGATTGAAATACTGTCACTCTCCTTATTGGTGGTTTCACTTCCTCTGTTTCAGTTACCCCTGCTCAACTAGGGTCTGGAAGCAGATGATCCTCCTTTTGACAGATTGTCAGAAGGTCAAAAGTAGCCTAACACTATGTCACAGTACCTACGTCACTCACATCACTTCATCTCATCACATTGGCATTTTACCATCTCATATCATCACAAGAAGGGTGAATGAAATACAGTAAGATACTTGGAGAAAGAGAGAGAGAGAGAGAGAGACCACAATCATATACCTGTCATTATAGTATATTGTTATAATTGGTCTATTTACTATTAGTTATTATTGTTAATTTCTTAATATGCCTAACTTATAAATTAGGTATGTATAGGAAAAAGCATACTATGTATAAAACTAGGTATAGTCTGTGGCTTCAGGAATCCACTGGGATCTTGGATAAGGGGAGAGACTACTGTATATATATGGAAATATATGTGTGTAGATACATGTACATGTATATCTGTAAATGTCATATCATATACATATATTTAAATAATCTATATGTGCATACACATACCCTCCCAAATTTATATGTTTAGCTCGTATCTCTTAATTCCAGACCCACATGCCAGCTGCCTATTTTATATCTTCACTTAAATATCCAACTCTACATTTCCAAAGTTAGTTCCTTTTTGTGGTCATCCCCATATCATAATAGTATTCAGTTTCTTCTCCCTCCAGATAATTAACACATTTTCCTCATTCCCCATTTTCCTGTGTGTTCTGTATTCAGACTCTCATTCCCCTTCCCCTCATTTATCATATGGTGAAATATACTGTTCTTTCCTACCCTGGACTAGGTCTTGCAAAAGTCGATATATGGCTTGGGAAAAATGAATTTTCCCTTTTTCTTTTCTTTATTGTGGTACTTTTCCATTTGATGTTTAAAATCATCTTAAGATAGATTCTAGGGGCAAAAGTTAAAGTATATCTGTATAAAGTAGCACTACTTGCTCTAAAAGGTAATTCCCTAGATCTCAGTGGCTTAACATCACAGATTTCCCCTCTTCCTCCTCAGTTATGTAAAGTGCAAAAAAAGTGTGTTTCTAATCACTGGCTTTTAAGTGGCATCTTTTATCATACAGACCTACCATCATACAAGTTTACCACAGAAAAGGGAAAGATTTTAGAAGATTATTGTGGAAATCTTTATGCAACAGGCCTGGGAATATACATTACTTCCACTCATATTCCCCTGTGTAGAATTCACTCAATAATCCTACTAAGTTTTAGCAAAGCTGGGCAGTATGATTCATCTGTGTGCCCAGGAAGCAGCAGAAGAACGTTTGGTGATGACCAGTCTAGAGCCTCTGTTACATTTCATATTGCCTTCCTTTTTCTTCTTCACTCCCTATCTGTACATCTCTGAAATAGTGATCCTCTTTTTGCTTAGTGTTGGACAGAATACTAATAACAACAATAATAATGATAATAATACTTTCTGGTTTTCACTAATTATATTTTTTAATTCTTACAAACTTGTAAGGTAGGACTGTTTTCACTGTTTTATTGAGAAAATTGAAGGAAAAGATAATATGTTTAGTGTCATCATCTTTTAAGTGCTAAGATTTAACCAAGCTGTCTGATTTCTCAGTCCGTCTACCTCACAAGCATACTGTATTGCTTCGCAAGTTTTGAAGGGAGTTAGAAAGTATTTTCCACATGATATTGCTTCTCAAGGAGGTAGGATAAGCCTGGGGTGGGGGGGGACTCTTGACACCCCACTTCAGATGGCCTCAGTTCATTTGCTGATTTGACCTCAACACTTATGTCCCCAATTCCTAACCAGAATGACTCAAGGCCTCCCAATTCTAGACCACTGCACCCAAATAGAGTAAAAACTTGGGGCTAGAGGATGGAGTGAAAAGCATAGCCCTGTTTGTGTAAAAATCCACTCAGAGCATTTCATCATGGGTACTTTCATAGTTCTTAACTCTCCTAATTTAAAACGTGTTTCACCAAACAATACTGAAAATGGTACAGTAATTATAATGAACTCCCTTACAAAAAAAAAGCACAGGTACTAGTTATAAACAATCTATATACTTGTATAATACCAGCCATTAGTGATACTTCGTGTGAAGAAAAGAAAACAAAGCCGATACATTTTATGCTAATGCAACAGAATGTTATCTTTTTAGTTTCATCTGAGCCATGAGGGTACAGTAGACATCAGATACCAAAATGAGTTGTAAGACACCAAGATGCAGATTTTCAAAGGAAATATTCAACTACTAGATTCCATCTTCCACAGAAGATATTAAAAAGGGATCAACTTGTTAGAGATTAGAGAGATTTGGTGAGGAAGCTTCCTTTGGAAAATAGCATGTACTGTTATTTGACACCTATTGTATTATCTTCTGATGAGGGTGACTCCTCTGGACTTTGGGGAACACATTTAGCTGGTTTCTGAAGCCTACCTGAGGTATAAAAGTGAAAGGCCTGCTAAAATGGCCTTCAGAAGCTAGGCAGAGGGCTGTGTCTGGGTAACTGAATTCCACTCTGAATGGGACAGAATATGTAAATCCTGAGGACCAAATAGGGGACCCAGAGAAGGAGAGATGATTGTGCTGAGTAATTTTGACCCCTCTTGAGAAGACCGCCAGGGAGAACAAAGGAATGCCAGTGGAGTCTGAACAGTAGACTGTCAGGAACCCAGGGACTGGGGGAATTAGCTGCTGGAGGAATAGGATGGATGATCCATAGAACTAGAGTTGCAATCCAAGGAGCTCAGAAAGGGAACTTCTGTGAACTCATAAAAATGTCAGCAAGAGAGGGTGGGAGAGTCAGAGAGACAGAGATATATTTATATTCCTGCAAGGCCAAGAGAGTGAGAAACATTTTATAAGAGTACCTGTCAAGGGAGAACTTTTCATCTCCCCTTTCTTTATCTCCCTTCTTTTGTTTAAGCTCTAGAGAAACCGGTTTACTACAGGGTAGGAGTTAGCTAGGGGAGAAGGGAGGGTAGCTTAGCCTGAGTGAAGGTAACTACTGTTTAATGTTTTAGACTGAACCTTTCATTCACTAAATTGAGACTGTTCTGCAACTAAGCAATTTTCTACCTAAGACTGTTCAGAAATATAGAGCCTGTTAGAGTTTTCATTCACTGGTAAGAGAAAAACTTACCCCAGCGAGTATCTTTTAGAAAGATATTAGGAGACAAATATAAAGTTGCTTTTGGGTTACATTCCATGATCTATATTCTATGATTATATTGCATGTACAATATTAGCAAAATGTTGCTCTTCAGTAAATACAGACTTTCTAGCATCAGTAATTCTTAATTCCATATTGATATTTAAATGTATCACATTTCTACCTTTTAAAGGGTAAGAAAGCTATTACTTAATTCATTGATGGCTGATTGGTATGTACCTTAAATTCCAGGCAATCTGAGACTTATAAATTTATAAATTGAATCCACCACTTAGGGCAGCCCGGGTGATTCAGCGATTTAGCACCGCCTTCAGCCCAGGGCCTGATCCTGGAGACCGGGGATCTAATCCCACGTCAGGCTTCCTGCATGGAGCCTGCTTCTCCCTCTGCCTGTGTCTCTGTCTCTCTCTCTCATTAATAAATAAATAAAATATTTAAAAAAATAAAAAAATAAATCTACCACTTAGAGACTCTTTTCTGTGGTACATTATGAAAGTTGAGATTTTAGATGAAGAGGTTTAAGAAAGCATAGGCAGTTTCTATGTCTTTCTGTGGCCGTGAGATTGCTTAACTGAATTGGTTTTATTTCTGTGCTTTTTTCTCTCTTTATCTGAGTCCTTGGAAAAAGAAGGGATATCTTCAGTTTATGTTAGAAGCTTGACAGATTGATTTTTTCCCTGACTCTAAGTTGAAAGAGTTGTTCAAAACCAGAGAAGTGAACAGATGGGTTTTTTTTGGAGACTGGCATGGCATTTGTTTTCAGGGACTTCTTTGGATCATGTCACATAATGAATCAATCAACAGGCATTTTTTTTTTGAGCATCTACTAAGTTCTTAGTACTCTGCTTGGCACCGTAAGGATTTAGAATTCAGTCCAACTAAATTCAGTGGATTTTTAAAAAGATTTTATTTATTTATTCATGAGAGACATACAGAGAGAAGCAGAGACATAGAGGGAGAAGCAAACATAAGCAGCTTTGTACAAATCACATAGCTAATAGGTGTCAAAACCAGCATCGAGGATCCAGGTCTATTTGGTTTCAAAGCCTATGTTCTTTTTAGCTATATTGTAAAGTCTGAGTTTGTGAAGGATCATTTCAGATTACAAGGAATTGTATAAGTAGGGTATAGACTCAGGAAGGAAGTTTTCACAGGTAGATTGTAGTCTATTGCAGTTGGACATGGCTTAGAAGACTTGGAGAGACTGGAGGCATAATTGTGGAAGATCATGAATTCCATGCAAGAGAATGGGGTTCATTCTAGGTTCCTTTTTAAAAAAGAATTTATTTACTTAATCATGAGAGACACACAGAGAGAGGCAGAGACATAGGCAGAGGGAGCAGCAGGCTCCCTGCAGGGAGCCTGATGTGGGACTCAATCCTGGGACGCTGGAATCATCTCCTGAGCTGAAGGCAGATGCTCAACCACTGAGTCACCCAGGTGTCCCTCATTCTACATTCCTAATGAGAAGCCATTGAGATATTATATATAAAAGAGGACAAATAGATGATGGCAATGCTACTTGTTTGATGTTGCTCAGTGTTTCTAAATGTAATTTTAAGATATTGTGCCCTTATTTTTGTGTCATTATTAAAAATAATATGGATATAATCCAAGTCATATGAGTCTAGGACAATGACTATGTTTACTTTTGTGTGTAAGGATGCTGGTGATAAGAAGTACTCATTGCACTAATGAGAATAGAACAGAAGCAAATTTCATATCAAATTACACTGTTTTAGGAAGTAAATATTGATGACAGAGTGCACAAACTGAGCAAGTAAAGCTTTCACATTAAATAGGATAGAAAAAAGGGAGGAGAGACACTTTTCATCTTATAGCTTACAGGAGGATGGGCACACCAAACTTCTAAGGACTTGTACCAGAGCCACATCTTTAGTGAAAGCAGTTAATAGAAGTAAAAATTATATTGAATTAATATTAATTTGAACTTTATTGATTTCTTAATTTTGGTATTTATAACTTTGCATTGATTTCATAATTGCCTAAGTGTTATCAACAAAAGGATTTTATATCATTTTAAGTTCGTATGTATTTAAATAAGAATGTACTATATAATTATACTTAAGGCTAACATTGAGGACTTAGGAACATTTTTCACTCTTAAGTTTGAGAAATACTTGAAGAGTAATTACTATGAGAATACTAAAAGGAGCATACGAAGAGAAAGAATGCAGGGGAGGGTGTAATGCGAAGTAGGCTAAGAACATAAGCAGAGACACAGAAATAGGAGTACAGGCATATCTTGTTTTATAGTGCTTTGCAGGTACTGCATTTTTTTTTTTTTACATCTAAAGTTTGTGGCAACAATTCTATTCTGAATCAAGCGATTCTATTAGCTCCATTTTTCTAACATTGTTTGCTCACTTCATGTCTGTGTGTCACATTTTGGTAATTCTCACAATATTTTAAACTTGTTCATTATTAGTATATTTGTTATGGTGTTCTGTCTGTGATCAGTAATATTTGATATTACAATTGTGATTATTTGGGCTTCATGAATCATGTCCATATAAGATGGAAGAAATTAATCAATACATATTATGTGTTTTTTGACTGCTCCACTGACTGCCCCCACCCCCATCTTTCCTTCTCCTCAGGTCTTCCTATTCCCCTGAGAAACAACCATACTGACATTAGACCAATTAGTAACCCTATAATGGCCATTAGATGTTCAAGTGAAAGCGTCATTTATCTCTCACTTTAAATCTGAAGCTAGAAAGAATTAAGCTTACTAAGGAAGGCATGTTGAAAGCCGAGGTAGGCTGAAAGGCAGGCTGCTTGTTTCAAACTGTTAGGCAAGTTGTGAATGCAAAATGAAAGTTCTTGAAGGAAAGTAAAAACGCTACTCCAGTGAATATACAAATGTTAAAAAAGCATAATAGCTTTAGCTTTATTGCTGACATGGAGTCAATTTTAATGGTCTCGATAGAAGATCAAACCAGCTACATCATTCTTTTAAGCCAAAGCCTAATCCAGAGCAAGGCTCTAACTCTCTTCAGTTCTCTGAAGCCTGAGATTGGTGAAGAAGCTTCAGAACATAAAGACTCCTAACTCTGGGAAACAAACTAGGGGTGGTGGAAGGGGAGGAGGGCGGGGGGTGGGGAGTGAATGGGTGACAGGCACTGAGGGGGACACTTGACGGGATGAGCACTGGGTGTTATTCTGTATGTTGGTAAATTGAACACCAATAAAAATTAATTTATTAAAAAAATAAAAATAAATTAAAAAAATAAAAATAAATAAAAAATTAAAAAAAAGAAGCTTCAGAAGGAAAGAGTGAAGCTAGCACAGATTGGTGCATGAGGTTTAAGGAAAGAAGCTGTCTCCACATAAAAGTACGAGGTAAAGCAGCAAATACTAATGTAGAAAATTCAGCAAGTCATCCAGAAAATCTAGCTAAGACAATTAGTGGAGATTACTAAACAACAGATATAACAATGTAGATGAAACAGCCTTTATTGGAAGAAGATGCCATGTAGGATTTTCATAGGAGAAGCCAATGCCTGGCTTCAAAGCTTCAAAGGACAACTTGAGTCTCTTTTTAGGGGCTAATGCAGCTGGTAGCTTTAAGTTGGAGCTGATGTTCATTTACCATTCTAAAAGTCCTAGGGCTCTTAAGAATTATGCTAAATCTACTCTGCCTCTGCTCTTATAAATGGAACAAAAAGCCTAGATAATAGGAATCTCTTTATAACATGGTTTACTGAATATTTGAAGACTACTGTTGACAGTTGCTGCTTAGAAAAAAAAAGATTTTCCTCAAAATATGACTGCTTATTGACAATGAATCTAGCTACTGAGATCTCTGATGGAGATGCACAATCAGATAAATGTCATACCTGCTAACACGATATCCATTCTGCAGCCCATGAATCAAGGAATAATTTCAACTTTCAGGTCTTATGATTTACAAAATACATTTAATAGGGCTACCACTGGGATAGTGATTCCTCTGATGAATCTGGGCAAAGTAAATTCAAAGCCTCTTGGAAAGGATTCACCACTCTAGATGCCATTAAGAATATTTGTGAGTCATGGGAAGAAGCCAAAATATCAATATGAACAGGAGTTTAGAATAAGTTTATTTCAACTCTCCTCAGTGACTTGGAGGGGTTCAAGACTAAACTGGAGGAAATAACTGTGATGATGAACCTTGAATGGATGAGGAGTTGCTTCTTATGAATGAGCAAAGAAAGTGGTTCCTTGAGGTGGAATCTACTCCTGGTGAAGATGATGTGAAGACTTTTGAAATGACAACAAAGAATTTGGGATATTACATAAACTTAGTTGATAAAGAAATGTCAAGGTTTAAGAGAAATGATGCTGATTTGAAAGAAGTTCTACTGTGAGTAAAATGCTATCAAACAGCATCATTTGTTCGTGAAAGGAAAAACCAATCAGTGTGTGATTTTTGTGCCTTGGGAAACAAAAAATCTGTTTGATTTGCTTTATTGTGGTGGTCTGGAACTGAACCTGCAATATCTCCAAGGTATGCCTGTAAAGAGATGACTGATGAGAACATGGAGTCCTTTTTGTGTTAATAGACAAGGTGGCTGGAAAAGTCAGAAATTCTCATATTACAGAAGTTTCCTATTCCCAAAGAGGAAAGCAGATATAGGGGAGGCAAATGAAATAATTAATGTCACTTAATTTGAGTTACCCCCAAATTACACCCTAGGAGAAGGATTGAGTGGAGGAGTCTATATGGGAGATGATCCCAGGACATACTGGTAGAGGCATGATGAAGTGTGAGACAAAGGAGAGAAGGAGGACAATGAAGAATGTGTTTATCAAGGAAGTTACCACTTTGGGTAACTAGAGCTTAATCCCACAGGGAGCTCTGGGAGCAAATGCAGAAACCTCTGTACCTGAATTATTACATCAGTTGACAGAAACTGGGATATTTAGTCATATACTTCCACTTATAGTTAACTGAGAGATCTTCCCGGGGCACATTGATTCTGCAGCACTTACAGACTATAGCATGGACAGCAGAGCAGGGCCTCAAGGCCAGAAAGAGCTCTCAGGCAAAGATTTTTAAGTACTGGCTCTTGAGGTAGGACTCTGTGCAATTAAGTGGTAAAGCCAAAGGATATGAGAGGAACATTTATGGCATTTGCTACAAGATGTTTTTAGAGATTGCCAGTTTTGTGTGTGAAGGAAGCTAATATTTCCCAGTGCCCATTGTTTACCTTGAATTACGATTTCTACTTGCATATTTGATTTCTTTAAAAGTTATGCAGAATAAAGATTCTCTCCATGTTTTATAGGGGATAAAACTCAGCCCTAGAGAAGTATAGTAACCTCTTGAAGGTCATAAAGCTAAATCTAAGATAAGAAGTGAAAAATATAATGCCTAACTCTGAAAAAAGGGTTTTTAAAGAAAAGATGTATGCTAATGCAAGATGCTTTTTTTTTTTTTCTGTTCTGACATAAAAATTATGCCCATCTACATTGATAAATGACAGTGCTGATGGAGTTATTGCATTCTGGTGGACATCAGACCACCAAGGCCTTCATGTGACTTGAAATTCAGTCCTGAGGATGCTTATAGTTTGTCAGCAGCTTAGGGGCTATGGTTCTTCTCTGATGCTTGTGCCTACATACCCCTTGGGCTTAGGGTCCTTGTCTTCTATCTTTGATCACTGCTGTCACTTTATTGTAATGTGCAAGCTTCAGGCTATTTGGCTGCTTTGTGTTATAGCATTTTTTTTCCCTACTTACCTTGTATGTCATTGTTCTAGTTCATCTCATTGCACAATATAAGCAGTTGCTTAGGAATTCTGTTATTATCTATCTATCTTTGTATTCCTAACCCGAGGCCTAAGCAATACACTTCAGTGATAGGAAGTTGATCAATGCTTTGAGTACATGAATCCATTGATGTTTTGAATGTCAGGGATATGAACAACCTTCATCCTCCCCCTTCATCTTATTTTATATTACATTAAAAATAGAATGTATTGGTTTTCTCATCTTAAGTGGAAATTTTAGAACTTTATAAAAGTTGAAAAGAAATTACCCATATAACTGCTACCCAAAGAATGTTACTGTTAACAGTTTCTTTTATTTCTCCATGTAATTAAAAAGATTATATTCATGGCCAATATGTCTATAATTTTATATTCAGTTTCTTTCATTTAACAAGATATTATCTGTAGTTTTTAACATATATAATTTATAAGTATAATTTAATATTTATATGCCATTTAGAAAGGATTTTCATACCTTAATTTACTCAACCAAACCTCTACTGTTATGTTTTCAATATTTTAGTGAATATCACTAAATTGTCTTTTAAAAGTGTCATAAAAATTCATATCTTATTAGCAATGTATGATAGTGCCGATTTCACCAAACCATGCTCATTCATAGTAATTCTAATTAAAACCATAGTTTTTAGTAATCCACTGGATAAGAAATGCCATCTTCCTATAAAATAAGACTTTACTGGACTTCTAGTAAGAGTGGGCAACTGTCATATGTTTTTAAAACTTGATCCCTTCTTGTGAATTTTCTGTTTATATAGTCTTTGTCCATTTATCAATTTGTTTTATCAAAGGTTTTCTTATTGATATGTAATGAGTAATTTTCATGGTACATATGTTAATTTTTATCATATTCATAGCATGTATTTGGCAGGTTTTTTTAAACATTCAGCTTTACATTTTTATGTAGTCAGGTGTATTGGTTCTTCTCCATGTGATTTTTTTTTGCCGTTTTCTCATGAATATATTCACTGACAAGTAACAGAAATCTTTATTAACAGTGACATAAATAAGAGGGGGGTTTATTTTTCTTGCATAAGCAGAAGTATGTATTAAGTTGTAACAGTGGTGGGCTAGTTTCTCATTTTGCTTTCTTAACTTTACTCATTTTTAAACCAACTATAAACTACACAGATTTATTTTATTTTATTTTAAATAAATATTAACATGTTATATTCCTTTAAAATAACTTTAAATTGATTTTTGTTTATTATTTTTTCTATCTATCTATCTATCATCTATCTATCTATCTATCTATCATCTATCTATCATCATCATCATCATCATCATCATCTATCGTTTTAGAAACAGTGCATGCACATGAGTAGAGGTGAGGAATGGCAGAGGGAGACAGAGAATCTTAAGCAGGATCCTTGCTCAGCATAGAGCCCTACAACGAGTTCAGTTTTCATGACCCTGTGATCATGACCTGAGCCAAAATCAAGGGTTAGACATTGAACCAGCTGAGCCACTCAGGTGCCCCAAGTTGATTGATTTTTAAAAGATAACTTCTTTTTATGTAATAATACCTATGAACTCATGAGTTTCATCTATTAGCTATTCTTGTTTTTAAAGCTATACTTCTTTTAACACCTAATAGTAAAAGTAAATCTATTGAAATAAAATAAATGGTCCCTATGTACCACCTAAAATCATCACAGGTCTCAATCTTTAAGAAGCAATGGCTTAAACAATCAGTTACTATGGAGTTTAGATGAAGAACAATAGGACAGATTTTCAGTGACTCTGTTAAATATGTGAATTAAAGAATTTTCTTGCTTCCCTAAAATCATAATCAAAATTATGGCTCAGATATATTGTCTGGCAGGTAATAGCATATTAATAAGGACGTCTTTGCTATTAGTAGATACTTTATATAATTTAGCTTTAAAAAACAGCCTCAAATAACAGCCTTTCACAAGCATTGAAAAGATTTTAGTTTCATTCTTAATCTTTCAATAGTAGATCCCAGGAGTGAATAAGGTTACATACACATTTCACTTTTATAATCATCTTCCCTTAATCTGCTAAAGTTAGGAATGCATTAATATGACATAGCACATTATTTCTTCCAGGCTGCTTTATAATTTGTTCAGAATGACTGCAGATCCTACTAAAAGCAATTCAGATACTTCAAAAGTAGCTCATCATTCATGATTAAAGACACATAAGCCTAAAGAAGTATCTTCAGCTAATTTTCAAGAATCATTGAAAGATTTTGGGGAGCAGCCTTCCTAACCAAATTTAGAATTCTGTTTACAGTTAGAGATATTCGGGCTTATATTAATTCACTCATGAAATCTAGACTATAGATTGAAGGGAATATTTTAAAATGTTAACTATTTTGAATGGAAATCCTTCTTAAATGTATTATCCACTTTCATGCCTTCTTAAACAAATAATGCTAAATATATTGCATATTTCCTTTATGATTCAGGATCATCTTTTATGAGCTGCCATTAAGACACCATATTAACATCTGGTTCTGTGATTTTCAGTTTCACTGTCTAGTTTTCTGTTAGCTTTATTTTGCAGTTGTTATACTTGTCTCCCTAATAAGCCTCTACCTTGATTCTTCAGCTTGCTGCTACCAGTTTTCTATGGCATTAAAGCATTAAATAATGGAGTTTATTTAGTACTATTTGCCAATAAGTGTGATTATGAGAAATTTGTTAAATGTGCTGTTATAAAATGATAGGGTGAAGATTTCAGAGGTCTTTATCTTCCTACTTCTAATTCAGGATAGTGCTCTGAATGCTTGCATTTGTGAGAGAACTAAAATTTAAATAAGTGAGCTATTCAGTGAACTATTTTGTTTTTTATTTCTTAGTTTTGGTCCTAAATGATGATAATATAAGTGTTTCATCAGCACAGTTTTAGGGCACTTTTATATACCAGATTGAATTTTGTTTAGGTTCTTTGGGTTTGCTTACACTGGTTTCCATCTTTGGGACTGGTGCAGTGAAGACAGTCATAAATGTTTAGAAAATCTTAAAGGCACACCTTTGACTTGTTTGGACATAACAAAGAAGCATTCCCTTTCTTTTCCAACTCTGCTGGTTAGACAGAACTTCTGTCTCTGTCAGTGAAGTTCTCTATCCATTTATACTCCTAAACCTAGTTGTGTATGCATAATCACACATGTGCACACACATCCCATCACACACACACAGAGCAATCACATTTATTATAATTTATACCATTCTCTTAGGGATCTGATGATGAGATCCAGGAAGTTATGTTACTATGCACCAAGAGGACTTTCTGTGATACCTTTGTTGGGCGTACAAGTTGGGAAATGGTGATCCATCAGTGTTCATAACAAAGCGTATAATACATCTCAATGACAAGAAATGAGAAAATGCTGGAATTGCTATTCCTATTTATATCATTTTAAAATTCAGGGATAAATAAAAGTTTACTAATATTTGATATTCAGAGATGATCTGAAATGGTAAGTTTTCAAATGAAGAGTGGGAATTCCATAATCCAAAATCATTGACAGAAGCCATTTGTTAACTTTCCAATTATTGCAACATGTTATGATTCATATACTGTTGGATGCCATTAATATAGTTAATCTTATACAATAAAGATTTTAAAAATTTGGGTCCTTAGAATACTTTTTAATGAAATGAGGAATGACCAAGAAAATGTTTTAAATTACATTGAGGTCTCTAGGCTATCTGATGACAAAGTACTTAGAATGTTTAAGATGAGTAACGTAGATTCATATAAAAGCAAAGTTCCAGCTTATTTGACCTTTTTTTTGTGTCAGGATCAGTGGTTGTCAGAAAGCAGTTAGTTTGAAAAACCAGCAATATACTTAATTGTCCCAAACACAGTAAAGTCAATGTTCTAGGAATTAGTGAAAAAGTAAGTGCTTTTCAAAAAGAACCCATTGAGAGAGCGTTCTGAAAATAGCTATTTGGAAATGCTCGCCTCATTATGTAATCCTGTTATTAGAGAGGATGTATGTCATTCAAGAGTAGTAGCATACTTAAAACTCTTAGAAATAAAAAATTTAACTTTTTCAAATGTCTTCTAGATAATATGTGGTTAATGGGAAGGCATTAATTGTTCTTACTTATGTGAAAGCACTCAGATGTGTTTTCATATTTTCAACAAATGAGGTAAAAATCTATTGAAACTCTTAATTTAGAAGGTGTTATTTTTTATATTTTTCCAGGGTTTTGTTATGAAAAGTTTCAAATATACAGAAAAGTTGAATTTTATAGTGAACATCCATACAAATGAGTTACCCTACAAAACAGAGAGAGCAGGTGTTATACTAATTCTGTAGAGAAAAAAATTGAGAATCAGAGAGATTAGGTAAATGCCCTATGATCACACAACTAGTAAGGCAAAAAGGTTGGGACATGTACTTATTTATAACTCAGAGTGTAGTGTTTTTCAGTTCTATCACACTGCTATTGCACAAAATTGCAGCTTTGACAAAGCTGTTCATAAGAGTGGTTTTCAGTCCTGAATTCTCACTATACGCATTCATTAGAGTCCCCATTTCTTCATCCATCCATCCTTTCATTCATTTTTTTAATCATCAAATATTTACTAAGTTTCTCTTATATGATATGCTTTGTAAATTAGACATGACTTCACTAGAAATAAGAACTAGCCCTACTTTAAGGCATGATGAATATATAAGCAAGTAAATTGCATTTATTTATTACTTTAATCATTTGTATTTTAAAATAGTATTGTAATTCCAATATTCTTCTGAGGGAAGAATAGCCAAATTTTAGGTTTATTTATTTAAGTTTATTTGAGTTTATTTAAGTCATATTTTGAGTTAATTTAAGAAAATAGCATGTAGAAAAACCAGAGATAAATTTTTGTTTTGCTTTATGTTTTGAAATATTTGGCATTCTACATAGTTTATAAATAACTAGATTATTTAATAATAATAAGAAATATAAGCATAATGCTTTAAAGACTATTTAAATATTATATATGCATACACATATGTGTGTGTGTATATATATCTTTAATTGATCCTTTAGCACCCATCTTTTTTTTCTTTAGCACCCATCTCAATAGTTACTGACTTATTATCAAAAGAAGAAGGTATCTAACCTAAGAGCTCTGAGTATCATGCCAGATAAGACATTTGTAAAGATTATCCATAATAGAATTTCCTGTTTCCTTTAGATGTTTGTGAAATTAAGGCTTTTTCTGTATATTCACTTCAAATGATTACTTAGGGGCTAGGGAAGAGAATTTAGATTGATTGGCCTTGCAATAAAAGTATTTTTAAAAATTTATAGTATTCAAAAAAGATCCAATCTTTTGAGATCATGGGAATGAGAATTCTGAGGTATATACAGATATACCTCCTTTTATTGTGCTTCACCTTATTGTACTTCACTTTATTGTACTTTGCAGATATTGAGTTTTTTTATAAATTGAGGTTTTGTGGCAACTCTGCATCAAGCATATTTGTTGGCACCATTTTTCCAAAAGATTTTTCTCACTTGATGTCTCTGTGTCACATTTTGGTAATTCTTGTGATATTTCAAACACCTTCATTTTTACTATATTTGCTAGGATGATCTGTGATTAGTGATTAAAACTCCCTTTGGGCTCAGATGATGGTTAGCAGTTTTTAGCAATAATGTATTTTTAAGATAAGGTTATATACATTTATTTTGGACATAAAACTATCTTGTACATTTAGTAGACTACAATACAATGTTATTGTGTAAACATAACTTCTATATGCACTGAGAAACCAAAAAATTTTCTTAAGTCACTTTATTGCAGTATTCACTTTATTGTAGTGGTCTGGAACTAAACCCACAATATCTCCAAGGTATGCCCGTATATGTTTACACAAAAGAGCTGACTTCTGAAGGAAAAGTACATAAATGTGTATATTAATACTCTAAGTAAAATATTATATATGTACATATGTGAACATATCTGAAATATATCTATATATAGACTATATATATATATAATCATATATAACCAGATTTATATATGTTTGTATTGTGTATCTATCTATCTATCTATCTATGAAATACAGTTTTCCTTCAGAAGTTAGTTGCTTGGCTCTAACATTTTCCCCTTCAAAAAAGAAAAAAATGGCATATAATTTTACTGATTTATATTTTTTTACTTTAGATTTTTATCTATGAAAATTATAAATATTAAGTTAAAAGTATAAGGAATTATTTTGTAGAGCTGATGCATTTTGACATACTGAATGACAGTCTTAAAAGTTTTTTCATGTTTAAATACTTGTGTTAAGGCTTATAAGTGAGATTTAACGGGTTTCCATTTTGTTGGAGGATTTCTGGAGCATTATTGACATTTGGAATTATCTTTCTAAGTAATATCTTTGCTGCCTTTATTAATTGGTGGCACTTTTATCGTAACTTATGGCACAGTATTCTATTGTTTTTTTTAAACATTTTATTTATTTTCATGAGAGACATAGAGAGAGAGGCAGAGACATAGGCAGAGGGAGAAGCAGGCTCCTTGCGGGGAACCTGATGTGGGACTCCATTTCGGTACTCCAGGATCAGGCCCTAAGCTGAAGGCAGATGCACCTAACCACTGAGCCACCCAAGCATCCCTGACACAGTATTTTAAATGCAAAAAATAAAGTGCATGCTGATTTTACTAATTTTTGTTTCATTACTTTATGAATTAAAGAATAAGAACATTAAATAAACCATAAGTGATAGTATCACTGACTGCAGGAATACCTTCTGAGATTCCCATATAGTTGTCTAAAACAAGAGTCTACCTTAGGAAGAACTATGCTGAGGGTAAAGCGTGAAAAGCCTTCTTTAAAAATAATTAATTTATTACAGTAATCTTGAAAATATGTGCAAAATGGACATTAAGTCTTTCAAAATAATCAACTATTTTTTAAAAGATTTATTTATTTATTTGAGAGAGGGAGGGATGGAGGGAGTTGGAGGGGCAGAGGGAGAGGGAGAGAGAGAATCTCAAGCTAAGAGCTGAGCCCTATACTGGGCTTGATCTCACAACCCTGAGATCACTACCTAAGCTGAAGTTAAGAGTCAGATGCTTAACCAACTGAACCACCCAGATGCCCCCAAAATAATCGATTATTTTTGCTCAGGGAAAACTCAGGAAATAAAAGAAATAAAATCAGCATTATTATCTTTTGTTTGTTATGATGTTCAGCATTGTTTAAATGACTTCGAGTTTACAAGACAGACAACTATTGGCCTATGTTTAGTTATTAAAAGCATTTCCTTGGGCAGCCCAGGTGGCTCAGCGGTTTAGCGCCGCCTTCGGCCCAGGGCCTGATCCTGGAGACCTGGAATCAAGTCCCACGTCGGGCTCCCTGCATGGAACCTGCTTCCCCCTCTGTCTGTGTATCTGCTGCGAGCGCTCTCTGTCTTTCTGTGTCTCTCATGAATAAATAAATAAAATATTAAAAAAATAAAATAAAAGCATTTCCTTAAGTACTGGCTCAGGAAATCTTAATTAAGAAGAGTTTCAACAAATCTTGAGTTTCTATTTAACAAAGTTCTTTATAATTCTCATTTATTTTGATATTTTCATTTGCCTCTGTATATAATAATCTAGTAACTGATTGGTGTTTAGAATAAACATTCTGTTCAATCCTTTTAAGAAGCAATTAATTTTGTAATGATAAGGATTATCACATTCATATTTTTTGCTTGATTTTTATTCACTCTGTTTGAAATGAATTTTAAAAACAATCATTTGTTCATTCCTGTTTTATTCATTTCCTAAGCCTTTATAGAATGCTTGCTACAGAATAAGCATTGTTTTTAATCCTAAAAAAAGCAATTTCTAACCTATGTTGAACACTTTTTATAGTACTGCTAAGTGCTTTCATTATTTTTCTTAATCCTCACAATCCTATACTGGAAGATAACCTATTTTATTGATGGCAGCACTGGGTGAAAAGAGATGAATAAATCGTAATCTTTGCCCTTCATAGTCAAATGGAATAGGACTCAGAAAAACAGATAGTTACAATTTTATGGGGGAAATGTAGGACAGCTTGTTTTCATTGCCATGAATCTTCAGAAGAAGTGTATCCATTTGTGCACGATAGAGAAGTTATCACAAAAGAAATCATTTGAAGTGGGTTTTAAATGTTAAATAGACATTTTGCTGGGGTGTGAAGGCAGAAAAGATTGCTCATACCATGGCAAAAAGTGGTGAAGGAGTCTGGTAGTTATTTGGTGGTTCCGTTAAGTTAACTTTGCCTGGCAGGAGACTTGGGTGTCTGTGTTTATATGTGTCTATGGGTGAGTGTGAGTGGTGAGTGTGTGTGTGGGGGGGAGGGGGAGATTGGTATGGGTCTGAAAGGTCTGAGGGGCTAGCAGAGTGGTATGAAGAGGCTGGAAAGGTAGGTTGAGGCCTTAAGGTAAAGAGCCTCCAGTTTGGTTTGACGATCAATTTGAATAAAAGCAGAGCCACATCATTATATCACTATATAAGCCAATATTTTAAAAATGCTTTAGCCACAGGGGGCAAGATGGCCAAAGAGCAGGGTCCCCAAGTCACCTGTCCCCACCAACTTACCTAGATAACTTTCAAACCTTCCCGAAAACCTACGAATTTGACCTGAGATTTAAAGAGAGAACAGCTGGAACGCTACAGAGAGAAGAGTTTTCGCTTCTAACAAGGTAGGAAGGTGGAAAAAAATAAGAATCAAGTAGGGGATGGACCTTGCGAGGAACCGGGTTAAGGCCACAGTGAGAGCCTCCAGGACCGGGAAACCCAGGCCGGGAGAAGCAGGAACTTTAAAAATCCGCCAGATTCTTCCAGGATGAAAGGCGCTTAGCAAGGAACTCGGGCAGGACCGCAGGAGGGGCCGTGGAACTTCTAGTCAACCGGGTCACGAACAGAGGAGGTGCGCCGGGGGGAGAGCGCCCCACACACCCAGGGCTGGAGCGCGCCCGGCGGGGCCTCGGGAGCAGCCTGTAGGTCGGGGTGGGGGTGCTGGGGTGGAGGGGGCTGCGCCCTGCTGCCTGGGGGAACTGCGGCCTCTGAGGCGCGATTCCAGCAGCGCAGGCCCTGGAGCCCAGGGCGCCAGGGGACACAGCCCAGGATCCTGCGCTCCCTCGGGAGAGGCGGAGGCCCGGAGGGCCCAGGACAGCGGGGACGCTCCTGCCACCAGGACCCCCGAGCTGTGCAGGTCAGTGCACCGGCGCCACCCCAGGAGCACCTAGGCCAGTGCAGACTGGGAGCTGCGGTAGTTACTGCGGGAGCTGACTCCAGGGCTGGGGACCCGGCTGCTGCCAGTGTTGTTGTTCCTCCTGGTGTCACCTTGTGCCTGGGAGGCGGGGAGCCCCAGGGAACAAAGGCCTCATGGGGTAAAGAGCTCACACTGGCAGGGAGCGGGCGTCACCCCCAGGTGCAGACACCTGAGAATCAGCACAGCAGGCCCCGCCCCCAGAAGACCAGCTGGAAGGACAGGGGAAGAGCAGGTTCTTAACCACAGCGCTGGAAAGCTCCAGGGGACGTCGAGGGATTTACAGTATATAAAAGTAGAGGGTACCTCTCCTATTTTTTTTCTTCCTTTTTCCAGTACAACTCATTTTTATATCAGACTGTAAATATCCAAATTTTCTCTTTTTCCACCTTAACTACAATATTTTACCACCTCTTTTTAGGTTTCTTCCTTTCTGACTTTTATATTTCTAAAATTACAGGTCCTAGATATATTTTCCACTTCTAGATTCCCTTCAACATACTCAACTTAATTTTGGGAGATATATATGGTTTGTTTTGTTTTGTTTTGTTTTTTGTTTACTCTGCCTCATTTTCTTCTACAATGGCAGAAGTTAATACCATCTAAAACATGACCAGCATGCACCCAGAACCTAGTGGTATACTGTGCTGGTTCACTCTGTGAGATTATATTCTCTCTTCATTCCCATTCTGCCCCTCTCTTCTATTTTCTTTTCTTTTTTTTTTTTCTTCTTCTTTTTTGGAATTTTTGGCCTTTTATTTTTTACTACTTTGTTTTAAAATTGTTTTTCACTTTAATGGTCCTTATGTTTTATTTTGTTCTGATCTTTGTTTTCAATTTCTGGCCTCTGACCTCGGCAGAGTCATTTAGGGTGAAATTTACTTAGTTTGTGGTTGATATTCTGGACTCAGCCAGTTCGTACAGCCACTCTGCACTGAGCAAAATGACTAGAAAGAACTCACCACAAAAGAAAGAATCAACTGCCACAAATTTGCAGAATTTGGATTACAATTCAATGTCAGAAAGCCAATTCGGAAGCACAATTATAAAGCTACTAGTGGCTCTGAAAAAAAGCATAAAGGATCCAAGAGACTTCATGACTGCAGAATTTAGATCTAAACAGGCCAAAATTAAAAATTAAATGAGATGCAATCCAAACTGGACGTCCTAACGATGAGGGTTAATGAGGTAGAAGAAAGAGTGAGTGACATAGAAGACAAGTTGATGGCAAGGAAGGAAGCTGAGGAAAAAAGAAAAACAAAAGACTATGAGGAAAGGTTAAGGGAAATAAATGATAGCCTCAGAAAGAAAAATCTATGTATAATTGGGGTTCCAGAGAGTGCCAAGAAGGCCAGAGGGCCAGAAAGCATTTGATTTGAACAAATCATAGCTGAAAACTTCCCTAATTTGGGGAGGGAAACAGGCATTCAGATCCAGGAGATAGAGAGGTCCCCCCCTAAAATCAATAAAAACCATTCAACACCTCAACATTTAATAGTGCAACTTGCAAATTCCAAAGATAAAAAGAAAGTCCTAAAGCAGCAGAAGACAGGAGATCCCTAACTTATAAGGGGAAAAATGCTGGATTAACAGCAGACCTTTCCACAGAAACCTGGCAGGCCAGAAAGGCCTGCCAGGATATATTCAGGGTCCTACATGAGAAGAACATGCAGCCAAGAATCACAAAATCACACACATAGATCAATGGAACAGAATAGAGAACCCAGAAATGGGCCCTCAACTGTATGGTCAATTAATATTCGACAAAGCAGAAAAGACTATCTACTGGAAAAAGGATAGTCTCTTCAATAAATGGTGTTGGGAAAATTGGACATCCACATGCAGAAGAATGAAACTAGACCATTCTCTTACACTACACACAAAGATAAACTCAAAATGGATGAAAGATCTAAATGTGAGTCAAGAATCCACCAAAATCCTTAGGAAAACACAGGCAACACCCTTTGGAACTTGGCCACAGCAACTTCTTGCAAGATACATCTATGAAGGCAAGGGAAACATAAGCAAAAATGAACCATTGGGACTTAATAAAGATAAAAAGCTTCTGCACAGCAAAAGAAATAGTCAACAAAACTAAAAGACAACCTACAGAATGGGAGAAGATATTTGCAGATGACATATCAGATAAAGGGCTAGTATCCAAGATCTATAAAGAACTTATTAAACTCAACAGCAAAGAAACAATCCAATCGTGCAATGGGCAAAAGACATGAACAGAAATTTCACCAAAGAAGACACAGAGATGGCCAACAAGCACATGAGAAAATGCTCCGCCTCACTTGCCATTAGGGAAATACAAATCAAAACCACAATGAGATACCACCTCACACCAGTGAGAAGGGGGGAAATTAACGAGACAGGAAACAACAAATGTTGGAGAGGATGTGGAGAAAGGGGAACCCTCTTGCACTGTTGGTGGAAATGTGAACTGGTACAGCCACTCTGGAAAACTCTGTGGAGGGTCCTCAAAGAGTTAAAAAAATAGAGCTACCCTACGACCCAGCAATTGCACTGCTGGAAATTCCCCAAAGATACAGATGCAGTGAAAAACCATGGCACCTGCACCCCAATGTTTACAGCAGCAATGTCCACAATAGCCAAACTGTGGAAGGAGCCTCGACGTCCATCGGAAGATGAATGGATAAAGAAGATGTGGTCTATATATACAATGGAATATTACTCAGCCGTTAGAACCGACAAATACCCACCTTTTGCTTCAATGTGGATAAAACTGGAGGGTATTATGCTGAGTGAAATAAGTCAATCAGAGAAGGACAAACATTATATGGTTTCATTCATTTGGGGAATATAAAAAATAATGAAAGGGAATAAAGGGAAAAGGAGAGAAAATGAGTGGGAAATATCAGAGAGGGAGACAGAACATGAGACATTCCTAACTCTGGGAAATGAACAAGGGGGTAGTGGAAGGGAAGGTAGGCGGGGAGATGGTGTGTCTGTGTGATGGGCACTGAGGGGGGCACTTGAGGGGTGAGCACTGGGTGTTATGCTATATGTTGACAAATTGAGTTCAAAAAATATACAAAAATTTAAAATGCTTTAAAAGTTTTAGAAGTAACTTTAGGGTAGCTCAATTAACCAACTGCTAAATGTATCTATCACAGATCCTTTTAGAGTTTATTCTCCTGTTTTTAAAATTTACCAATTAGAAATATCTTTTACTTTATAAAAACAAATTATTGAAACTATGCTTATTAGGATTAAAGTCTAGAAATGGGAAGAAAACATTTACCATTTCAAGTTCATTAATACTAAATATGGGTGTTTCCCTAGTATTATGTAATCTCGTGCAATCTAGTTTTGATTCCTGAGCACCTAATCAGTTTATAGATTATATAGGAACCTTCATTCCTTACTTTTCTCCTCCAATGAGCCACTTTCTCAGCTGTTTCTTGGTCTTACTGTAATTCTGCCAAAGATGAGTTACTTATGGATACTAAGAAAGTTGCATGCATATATGTTTTAATACAAAGCAACATTTTTTAGTAAGAAAGATGAGAGGATTAGACCACATTAGATCGTTTTTTCCCATTAGTTAATCCGCTCTGTTTTTCTTCCTCATTACTATATTAAGTTAGGTGTCACTGGTTGAGTCTTTCCATTGGATTGGATGCACAATCGTTGCCAATTGACAGTGGATTGTGTCCGCTGACTCCATCAGTCTCTCAAGTACCATGGAGGAGGTAGAGATAATGGATAAGCAATGAGAGTTAAAATCAGAGTAATCCTTTTGCAGTGGCTCAGCACGTCTAAGGAATTGAGAAGAGGGAAGGAGGTCTATTAGGGCTGGATTGAGTTTGGCTGCTGGAAGGGTGTGGCAGATGGCATTAATCAGATGACCAGGAGTTCAAATGCACAGGGAAAAGGGTGCTATTACGCATGGAAGCAAATAATAAGCCTTGAGATTCTAAGGAATTTACTGAAAATATACAAAAGTTGGGATCGTTTAAGAAGTGGGTTTTGATATCTCTGTACACTGAGAGCAATTATTCTATATAAGATAAATGATTCATGAGATGATTTTAGCAAATTCTGTAGCTAGCACAACACTGTTCATTGAGTAGAAGTAAATGGATAGTAAATTTTGTAATTTTAAACTTAAGATGTAAAGATTTATACAAGAAACACCATGCTCTTGATATTCATATTATTCAGAACTGTGAGAATAGTTGTGTCCAGGAATTTGCTTCTTTGTTTCTTCTTACAAATTTTTATAGGTTTACTTCTTTCCAGGGTTTTGTTTTCTGTTTCTTGTTGTTATTGTTTAATAAAAACAAGTTTACAGAATGCTTTCCAGTTTCTCCCTTTATTTCAGCATTAACTCCATATCTACTACTGTTGTCATTAATGCTACATATATTTATTTGAATTTTCATTGTTGGAAGTTTAACATCTAATTAGAAATTGAATTATTAGGATTTTAATTTAAAGCAACATTTAATATTTGTTATTGTATGTTCAGACTAGACCAATGTAGCGAGATATTGGGGAATAGTTTTCTTGTTGCTCTGGGATTGAAAACCAAGACCTCAAGCTAATGGTGAAAAGGCATTAAGTACCCACATTTTAAAGAGAGTTTCTTACAATTGGTGCTCAAAGACTCATTCCATTTAACCATAAAAGCTTCCGCTCACTTCCATGGCTGAAGTCACAGGTTGTATTCCTAGGGGAGCAGACTGTGAGATAGAAATTAGCATACAGGATATTTATTGGGGAGCATTCTTAGGATTAAAAATAAAATCTGTGAAAGAAAGAATGAGGAATGAAGCAAAACCAGGCCAGGGGTGGTATATGAGGAGGAGTTTGAATTGTGTTGTAGTCTCAACAAAAGCCGGTTGAACATCTGGAAGCTAAGGTGGCCCTTCAGAGTTGTCTTGAGTTGGAGCAAAGGCTGTGCCTTTCTGTCTCTTTATCGTCAGTCGTTGGGCAGGGGATAAGTCTTTTATATCCCCAAGCTATGGGATATGAGCTACACAGGATGAGGGCTTGACTGAGAGTGAAGCAGTGCTTTTTAGCTTATATAGTCCCTGGAGAGGCCACCAGCTAAGGACTGCATGCTGTCCTTTGAATTGATGTTTACCTAAAGATAATGTTTTCTTTCTCTCTGGCTACTTTCAGGAGTTTTTTCTTTGTCTTTAGTTTTCTGGATTTAATTATGATATCTTTGAATGCATTTCTTTGGATTTATCTTATTTGGGGTTCACTTCATGAATCTATTGGTCTACATCTTTCACCAAAATTGTGATGTTTTCTGCTAATCATTCTTCAGATAATCCTTTGACCCTACTCTCTTTTTCCTCATTTTGTGGAATCTTTTGTTTTTGTCCTTTGAGTCTCACAGTCTGTGTTTTAGGAGACTCAGGAACCTATTTAAATCTTTTATTTTATTAGGCAATGGCTCTGTTTAGGTTTAGCTCACAGGTCCTAGTCTACTTTAGTGGGCTCTAGTTCTGAGGATGATGGAATTGTAAGGGTCTTTGTGATGGTTATTTTTTTGGCTTTGTGTAACAGGAGTGAGTGGGGCTCCCAGTGGTCTCTACTGCTTCTGCCTGAGAGGCAGAACTCATTTTATGAGGCAGGGATTCCTGGTGATTCTAGCTGAGGGAAAGAAAGTCTCTGGCCTGTTGGGGGGAAGAGTACTCCTGGACCTGGCAGCTTATTGGGTTGGGAGCTTCCCCTTTGCCAACTCTGTGCCCCTTCCCCTTTGATATTTCTTAGTCATAGAAGGATTCTCAGTCCCAGTGGGGAAGAAGAGCACTTCCTAAGCCAGGGCTTGTTGTGGTAGATACCCTATGCCTCTGGGGTATGGAAAGACCTTCGTAGCCTGGGTGCTTGTAGTAGGATCCTTTTTGCTGGTGTCTGCCATCAACCCTCAACCACCCAGTGTCTTTTGGTGTTGGCATGCAGTCTCATTCAGACCTCATGGATCTTCCTAGCAGAGAACTTACTGAGATAGGATCACCTTTGCTAGTGCTGTCCTGTGTTTTTCCATGTGGGAGAGGAATCTTAGTTTCTGAGGAGAAGGAGAACACATTTATTGAAGACTTATTGTTAGTGGTCCTCCTGTTGATCCAGGGAAGGAAAGAACCTACCTGCACTGTCTCATTTTGCTAGGTTGGATGTCAAGAAACTCAGGGCCTGGGTTACCTTCTTTCTTACCCTGGGATCTCTCATCAGTTCCCCTCCTGCCCTGAGCCTTCTGAGTTCTCCTTTGATTGTCTCTTTCATTATTTCCAGCACTTTTAGTTGTACTTAGCAAGGAAGTGGAGAGGAAAAATAGAATAAGAAAAAAAGAAATCTATGTGATCTTGCCTAGACTGAAAGTCTGAGAGAGCAAAATTTTAGAAAATAAAATATCCTAAGGTACCACCAATCTGTAAAACAGTATTTTTTTAAATGACCTTTAATATCATCATTCTAATGTTTAGGTATTAAATGCATTAATTATAAAATATTGAGTGAATATTTATAATTTGTAGATTTAATTTAATGTGTCTATCTTGCTCAGCTATTTATTCCAAAAGCATGTATCCCAGAGCACCCACACAGTGTCTGCTTAACAAATGGTTTTTAAACAATTAAATTACAATTTATATTTTTATAAAAGATAAATCAAGGCACAGAGGTTTAGATGGCTTGCCCAAAATTATATAACTAATTATTGGTGAAATTAAGGATTAATATTAAGTATTTTTTTTCAGTAGGCAGCAAATTCATTATATCTGGAAACAAATTCTTTTGTTAACTGTTGCAGCTTCTATTTTATTTCTGATATTTAGATATCTCAGAATAACATTAGACAAGCAATTATTTTTAGTAAATATTTGGTTATCCTATGAGATTTGTTAAATAATAATACGTTTAAAAAGTTATCAAAAATATTCTTTATTTGATAATCCTAAATTCAAGGATGAAGAATCCTAATGATGGAAAGTTTTGGATAAATGAAAGCATATATTTATTTTCATTTTGTGTTTTTCACTATAAGCATACAAAATATTAGATTAGTTTCAAAGGAGTTTTTCCTTACAGACAATTTAGATTTTATGAGATCTAAATTGCTGATTATTATTATAATGTTATTAAATGATATGGGAAAGTATAACTGAAGATACTTAAATTTTTATAATTTTAAGTTGTATGATGGATATAAATACTATCCAATTTTAGTCCCGAGCTAGATTCAAAAACCAGTAATACTACCATTGGTGTTGTTTGAATACATGGTCATTGGATAGGCAACTATTTTAAAATAATTTGGAAGAAATAAAATAATTCTTTAAGAGAGAGTCTGGCATACTGTAAGTATAATTGATTAGGTGTTGAATGAAAGGACTCAAACCTTGGGTTGAATACTTAACTTAGCAGCCCATTACTTGGGGCAAGCAATTTAGTGTTACAATAGGCTTAGTTTCCTCATTTGCTAGAGGAAAAGTAAAAATTCCCACTTTATATAAAAGATTGTTTGGAATATGACAGATACCATACAGTTCAACTCTTAGACACTGCTTAATAGATGCTCAGAAAATTGTCATCATGATTTACTTGTATGTTCCTTTATTTGTGATAATGGCTATATTTTTTTATCTTGATAAGCTTACTAAAGTATGTGTCAGATTGGTGATTCAGAGCATGACTTTATGATAAAAATGATTCATACTAGAGCTCGTTTTAAATTTTCATAAGTTGGCCATATCATGAGACCAAATTGGGTACAATAGTGAGATCAGGACTGCTTGATGATCCAAGTATTATGTTAGGTTGGAAAGCCAGGTCAGCTTCTCTGTGAGACAGCACATTTTAGTTGTATAACAAGACTTTAATGAATTGGAAGAAGAATGCTGCTTTAAAATGTTATATTTAGATTGGAGAAAGAAAAAAATGGAAACATGTTATATTGAATTTTATTTAATTTAACAAGTAGAATTGGCACTGCTAGAGAAAGTCTTCATATGCTACAGTAGTCTCAAAAAGAGAAGAAATAGTTTTGCTTAGCCTTGAAATTCATACTGAGCTGAAGCATTCTTGCATCTGTGTTTTTGATAAATTTCCCTTCCATATCTTTCTAATAAGTTGGTATCTTCTGAACTTCTATATCTTTAAACTTCTGAAGTATACTTTAAATTTGCAAGGAATTTAATTAGAAAGTAGTGGAAACTTTCTCTCTCTAATCTTTTCTAGCCAAGTTTTTAGTTTGCTTTGAAGTTCAAGACCTGTCACGGTTTGTATCTAGTAAACATGAAAAGAAAGTGGTTAAAGAGACTCACCATCAGTTGAGATGGCTTTATTATTTTTACATTAAAAACAGACCATTTTAAAATTTATATATTTGAAATCAGAAACTCAGATCCTTTCAGGTATAAGTGAGAACTTTTCACTGATGTATTTTACATTTAAATCAGAAGCAGTTCAGTGAACTTCACGTACTTGTCAAAACATTTTGATCAGCTTATTTATTGGCAGATATCAAATGATACTGATGTTTTATGTGCTTCCCAGGGTATACTTATGAATGTTAAATTTTTGCTAATTTTGACTTATTTTAATATACACATTATAATAATCTTGTTAAACTCTTAAATTTGAAAAATGCATATGCTCTTTTATGCATAAATACTCTGAAGGATTTTTTCTATAGTACAAGTACCAGTATGTAGGAATACACATACACATGCACACAAGGATTTTTAGTAGATCATTGTCTGTAATGGGAAAACTGGAAACAACATTAAGTGCCCACAAATAATAGGAGTAATTTCACTCAGACTTTAGAAAGTTATAATACATTATATATTATTTTTTTAGTTAGAGCTTTTAATGTATTGATAAATTTGAAAATTATGTTACATGGTATTATTTTGTAGTAGAATCCATTGTTTTTTAAACAACAGCCCCAGGAAGACTCAATTATGTATATATATTTGTATGAACATAGAGGAATAATAGATAAGACCAGTTGTTTAATAAAATACGTGATTCACATGTTCAAATGAGTATATATTATTTTATATGTTTATGTTCATATTTTTAATATATTTATATATTTCTAATTAATAGGAAAACATTAGTCTACTGTATTTATTATTCCACAAATAGAAACATAAGAACAAGGGCCATCCTCATAAGACTTATAAACTAAGAGAGTTAGTTTGGGAAGGGATGTGATGAGATTTAGGCAGGTCACCAGTTGTGACCAGTCTGGGTAAGCCATATCTGTTCAATCAAGATCCCTATAGGAACCTTGGCACAATCAAAGTAAGATACTTCGGGGATGGCATGTTTATAAAGGGAATAAATACAAGGGTTAGAGCCAGGAATGGTATAGGAGAAACTCAAAGGATTGTTCAGGAACCAGTGGTTACCAACAGCACAACTATTACGAATAGCACAACTATTACCACTGTCAGCTCAAGGAGATAAATGGAGGGAGATAAGTCAGAACTCAAAAGGAGAGGAAGTCATATTATATACTAAATGACCTTGATTAGTGCAGTGATCTTTGTGTAAGGGACATAGTCAGTTCAAGGTAAGCTTATAGACAGAGAACCAAGGAAATAAAAACTTTGAGCTGTTTTTATATTTCCCACTAGCTCTCACCAAGGCTCCCCATTTAACTGAACCCAACCAGAGGGTAAGATGTCCTCTATATAGACCACTTTGGGCAGAGAACAGGGCATTGAATAGAAAGTGGGTCTTAAGGAGTAACCAGAAGCTATCTGATATATATTTCTAACATCATTCTTGAACTAAATAATTCATATAACCCAGAAAGGAGAAATCTTATAACATGCAAAATATTGACATCCATTTTCTTCATGGGCATACAGAACTATTCTTTAATTGGCCTAAGCCCAAAGACAGAATTAAAAAAAAAAATTGAAAGGCACCTGGGTGGCTCAGGTGGTTAAGCATCTGGCTCCTAATTTTGGCTCAAGTTGTGATCTCTGGGTCTTGGAATTGAGCCACATGTTGGACTCTGTATTCAGTGTGAGCCTGCTTGAGATTCTCTCTTTCCCTCTACCCCTCCCCCCATTCATGCTCTTTCTCTTTCTCTCTCTCTCTCATAAATAAGTAAATCTTAAAAAAATGAATTTGCAGATGGCATTGTTCCTAACTCTCTGTACCTAAATCCTAGTGCCTTCCTAAAATCCTGATGAGGGTATAGCACATGACATCTCCGAGTGAGGGCAGGGGTCTGTAGTTGTCTAAAATGAACATGGCTGTGGCCCCTGCAAAGTGTAGATTGGTCTGAATGATTTTAATAGTGTGTTTTTAAAAAGATTTTATTTATTTCTTTGAGAGAGAGAGAGAGAGAGCACATAAGCAGGGGAGAGGAGCAGGAGAAGAGACAGAAACAGACTTCCCACTGAGCAGGGAGCCTAAGGACTCTGGGGTCATGGCTTAAGTCGAAGGCAGATGCTTAACTGACTGAGCCACTCAGGCACCCTGGGTCTTTTTTTTTTTTTTTTAAACTTCTAGCATGAGTGCCAGATGTAGCAGAAATCAAGGTTATGGATGGGGAGCTGACATTTACTGAGTTTTAGCACCTACCAGGTACCTTGGAGTGGTTTACATAGTCATCAATCATATTTTGTTCATCAAACCTGTATCATGGCCATTATTTTACCAATATTGTACTGATTAAGAAACAGACACTCCAATGGGTTAATTAGCTGGAGTTCAAGAACTTTCTCAAAGATGATGATAGAATCTGGAATTGGATCTAGATCTGTTTGGCTTTTCTGGCATAGCTCTACTTGGCTATGTGGAGTCATTAACTATTATTCACCTGTCCCACAAATATGATTTTCCCTTTTCCCCTCTCTCATTCCCCTGTCTTTCAGTCATTCCCTTACTTATATATTTAACAAATATTTATTTAGTACCAGCTCTGTCCTAAGAATTATGTGTAGTGCTGTTGATACCAACAAATGCTTGTAAGAAGTGTTCTCCAGGTAGCAATCCTATGTATTCCCCTTAACCGTAAATCTTTTACCTTTGAGATTCTTTGTCTCAAAGAATCTTCCCATCTATTTACTATGACTGAGAATTGTTCCTTTGTCTTATTTATTTAAATTAAAGTGTAATAAAAATAAACCTTTAAAAAAAAACTCAATGCTGTTTCATTATTGAAGAGAAATAAAGATTCCATAATATTAAAAGAAATATGAAATAAGGAAACTATGCAAAACAGTGTTCTTAAAAGGGACTACCTAGTTTTATTGAAACAAATTGGTCTGCCCAAGAAGTATGTAAATGAGGGTACAAGTTCAGGCCTGTGTTTTAATCAGGCTAAAAGTATATCATATTCCCTTAAATAAGCACATCTTCCATTTTTCAAATTGAGAATTGGTTTCTGTTAAAAATCTTTCTTGTCAAAGACAAGTTAAAACTGCTGTTCAAGTGTCTTGTATCACTATAACCACAAAGCTAATACACATTTGAACTCATTTTTTCCCTATTTAGACACACTTGTTCACTCTTTGGAAAGTCCCAGATTGGGTTACTTAAGTAATCCTATTTTTGTAACTGAGCCAGTGTTGTCATCATCAAAATTACAACTGATTCGATACATAGTGTCGAGAAAGAGGACTGTGACATAAAAGCATGTGCTGATTCCTCTCATTTTGCATTAGTTACATTGCATTATGGAGCTGTAGGACCTGGCAATACTTTAGTTCACCCTTTTATAATTAAATTAGGTGATCTTCAGTAGGATAACATTCTGTAGATTCCATGCATATTATGTTTTGTTACCATCTTTGGATGTGATTTATGAGGAGAAAAAATATGTGTACATACATACATACATACATGTATCCCCTGCTTTTCAAAAGTTCACATTATACCACCTAGCTAGTACAAAAGACATACAGTGGTACCTATTTTCTCTAACTGAAAGAAAACTGAAGAGGATTTTTGCTTTTATCAAAGAAGTGAAAATAGCATTCAGTATTTTTCTGCAGCAAGCCAGTACGCAGAACCAACGTGCACCCTGAGCAGTGAAAGCGGCCCTGCCAAGGTCCTTCTTTGAGAACTAGGCCCAGCATCTCAGCATCAAGTTGCCATAGCTTTGAACTCTGTGAGCATCTGTCCCTTATCTCAGTTTATTTTGTGTATCCACTAGCAAGATGTGTCCTAAGATATCAGAAAAGCATAAAAGAGGTTATTTTTTGGGTCTGGGAATGGCTAAAAAATTTTCCACGTAAATGAATGATAATTACTTCTTTGCTTTATACCATTTTAGCTTACAAAAATGTTTCATGGGAGTGCTCTTTTTTCAGATAGTAAAGGAAACATCTGTGTGTGTGATTTTCCAGTTTCATTGGCAGTATTGTAGAGTAGGTTCTCCTGCATCTGAGCCTAGACAAGTCACCTGACCTCTTTGATCCACTTCTGTAAAATGAAGGAATTGGGCAAAATACGTGGTTTTCCTCCCATGTTGCAGTATTTCTTGAAGTCACTGAATACATAGAGTTGTAGCTGGTGAAGCCAAATTGGCTAACAAGGGGCAGCTCTTCTCCTCCCTCATGCTGCAACAAAAGTCATTATGTTTTGTTTTCTTTGTTAATACTCCCAAGTAAGTTTTCTAATTCCTGATGCTTTTTCACCTATTCATCAACAGTAAGGCTTATTGTATTCTATTTTTGGCTTCATAGTAGGTTCCAACTTATATAAAACACACAGACCCTGGAATAATCAATGGTTTCTTTAAATTCTGCAGTTAGTATAAAATATAAACTATTAATCCTGTGTTTATGCCTGGTTTCTGCATGTGAGATAGTTAAGCCTATGTTTAATTTTCTCTCTGTCAGCTTCAAAGCAGGATATTATACCATTGCTCCAAACCTCTGGCATTCCCTTGATTTTGTTTAGAAGGTATAAATCTAGTAAAGCATGAACAGAGAGTTGTTGCCAAACTGATGGCTGGATTTGTCTGTGTAGATTGTATTTCCACAGCTGTCACTTGGGATGGTTGCTCCCTGTATAAAGTAGTGCTAGAGTCATTCACATGCTTGGGATTTTAGTCTTAGATGTTTTAGCACTTCCTACTTTGAGTTTCACATTGTAAGGAATATAATGTGCCATTCTAACAGGTGATATCTCATCTTTTGTATCTTTTAGGATAACATGTTGTGAATGAAATAGTGTTTTACATAGAGCTTCTGGGGAATTTTTTGCCAACAATCATTTGACATCCCATGTGCTCTATTGTAATAAGAAAGCAGAATAAACAAACTTGGTGGTCAGGATCCTGTTAGAATAAAAGTAACTACAATTTCTTTTATAACGATGAAAAAGCAAACAAACTCTGCACAGTCTTAATCAATTTTTTTTGTTTGTTTTTTAAAGATTTTATTTACTTATTCCTGAGAGGCACAGAGAGAGGCAGAGACACAGGCAGGCTCCATGCAGAGCCCGACTCCAGAGGGACTTGATCCCAGGCCTCTAGGATCACACCCTGGGCTGAAGGCGGCACTAAACCGCTGAGCCACCTGGACTGCTCTTAATCAATGTTTAAATACTAGTCTCCCAGGCTGTTGCTTGTTTGCCAGATAGTCTTGGGTGGGGGTAGAAATGGGATGCAAACAAATGATTACTGTAAAGATAATAGAAATTATCTTGGTAAGTGGAATACAAACTTGTTTCAAACACTTACCAGGCCAGTTTAGCTCATAGCATGAGTTACATCTCCCAGTCTGGATTATTTCACAGACTGGATTACAGCAGTTCCCCCTCATCTGCATTTCACTTTCTGGGGTTTCAGTTACCTGAGGTCAACCATATGATCTGGAGGCAGGTGATCCTCCTGATGTATTATCAGAAGGAGGATCACCTGCTTTACATTAAAACCTAACATTGCATACAGTGCTTACATCATTCAACTCACTTCATCTTCTCAGGTAGGCATTTTATAATTTCATATCATCACAAAAAGAAGTGTGAGTGCAGCACACCATATTCTGAGAGAGAAAAAGACCACATTCACTTAACTTTAATTACAGTACTTTTTAAAAAATTGTTTTATTATTATTGTTCTCAATCTTTTACTGTGCCCAATTTATAAATTAAACTTTACCATAGGCAAAGAAAAAAAACATAGTATGCATAGATTATGGTACTATCTGAGGTTTCAGGCATCTACTGCGGGTGTCTTCGAGGATGTCCCCTGTGGATAAACAAGAGCTACTATATTTCTGACTCACAAACTGCGGGGGCTGTTAAGTATGCTAAAATACAAGGCTGGCATGTATTGGGTAGTGGCTTTGTTTCTTAAGATTACTGAATAAAATTTTATTGCATCAGAAACTGTCAAATCTAAGAGAACTGTCAAAACTAAGAGAAGTTAACTGATGTACAGATCTCCAATATATGTCATGTCTGCTGCCATTTCAGTTCTCCTTACCCCACTCTGACTGTGATCAGTATTATTAACTGATCATAGTTCTCTTTCCCACTAAGCCTAGATTTAGCTTTAGAATTGTGCTCAAATCAAGAGATACTGACAATTGGGGTACCTGGGCAGCTCAGCAGTTGAGTCTGTTTTCCACTCAGGTCATGATCCTGGGGTCCTGGGATCAAGTCCCTGTCAGGTTTCCTGCAGGGAGCCTGCTTCTCCCTCTGCCTATGTTTCTGCCTCTCTCTCTGTGTCTTTCATGAATAAATAAATAAAAGCAAAAGAGAGAGAGAGAGAGAGAGAGAGAGAGAGAGAGAGAGATACTGACAGTCTTTTCTAATTAATGAATCAGAATTATTTGAAATTTGTTTGCCATCCCTGGTAATTCTAAATTTCCTGATGGAAGAGGATAAATAAGGTAGTTAGTTGACTATGACTTACTCAACCCACTGGACTATTTAGAAACTGAGGCAGAAGTAAAACAGGTTACCTGGCTCTTTCTATTACCCTATACAGACTAAAAAGGATTTTGAGATATTAGGAGGAAAAGTGCTTTAGGGGTCTGATTAACTACAGCTGTCTTAAATTTCTAACAATGTTACGGCATGCATTTCACTTAGGATCTTCCAGTAATGGAAGATTACTTATAGTATATAGTAATTTTGTTTTTCATCATTTGATCCATAATTTAATTGTATTTATAAAAAGATACAAATGCATGCACACACAGACATGTATATGCACACAGAGGGTCATTCAAGATATTTTTCTTTTTAGAAAGAAGGTAATGTAATATTCCATTTATGTTCTGAGAAACACATGAAATAATGAATAATACTATTGGTAAGTACCATGATCATTTTTCATTTAGGCTGATTATCCCAAGAAAAGGATTCCTAATTGAATTCACTTTTCCCTATGGTTTTGATAATTTAAAAGTGGATATACCTATAAAAATTTGATAATTTTCATTAAAAATTTCAGAACTGAGTTCAAATGGAAGAAAATAATTTCTCAAAAACTCTAAGTCATTTGGTTAGGATATCATAAATAAATTCTCCATACTTGCCATTTTGAAATTAGATTTAGGTAAATCTTTCTCCCATTTTATATTCACTGTTTTTCATTTTTGTTTTTTGTTTTGTTTTGTCTTTTGCTTTATAAACAGTGAAACTGTTTATCTCATTGAGTTGTTATTTTGGGGGGACAAAAAAGTGCAATACACAGATTCATTAACTTATAATGGCTCATTTTAGTTTCTCATTTAATTGATTTTTGAGGCGATTACTGTAGCTTGATTTTTTTTCCTCTACCTCTCTGGTAATAGAAAGGATATTTTATTTAGGAAAATATGAATAATAATAGTGTCAGTAAGCATGCTCAGAAAAGAGATTTTTAAATCTTACTTTGGAAGCAGTGATATTATGCTCATAAACTTCAAGTTTTCTTTGTTTCTTTTCTCCTTTTCCTTCTCTGAGAAGCTTTGGGAATAACAAGAAGCACTTCTGAAATTCCCTCTAGCAAGGGACTTATATAGGGACAGAAATATATAAACATTTTTACATCCTTAGTCATTAAGTATTTCCAAAGAAATTTTAAGAGTTTTTTTGATAGTCCTTGGTTTTACAAGCAGAAAAAGGACCAATGTTTACTCTTTCCACACACTTCAATAAACAAATACCTCTAGTATCAAAAGAAGTTGGACTAAACTTACCAATTATCCCGTTAGAAAAAATGTATTGAGAGCTTCTTAGATGTAGTCCAAACTATTAAACTCAGACCACATCTTTAGGGGCTTCTATTTAATTGGGATGTACCTCAATTTATTAGAGATAATTAAGTAGAAATTAAATGACTATTAATTTTAAAGATACAAAAGTCATTTTCACTTTTGTAAAATGGAAGAAACAATCCATCTGACTAATAAATGTTGAGCATCAGTTATATATAAGGCGCTTTGTGAAGGGAAAGGTTATATTCAAAATCCTGATAAAAGGTTCACTTTTATTTGCCTTCATTTATGTCATTTTTACTGAAGAAAATTGCCTTGATATTTTTGCTAATAAACATTTTATTAAAAAAATTATGAGAACAGGGGATCCTTGGGTGGCGCAGCGGTTTGGCGCCTGCCTTTGGCCCAGGGCGCGCTTCTGGAGACCCGGGATCCCACATCGGGCTCCCAGTGCATGGAGCCTGCTTCTCCCTCTGCCTATGTCTCTGCCTCTCTCTCTCACTCTCTCTGTGTGACTATCATAAATAAAAATAATAAAAAAAATATGAGAACAGAAACTGATAAAATAGGCTTAGATTTCATGAATTCTTTAGAAAAATCATTACCCAGGTTATAGCTATTAGAATTGCTTTGAATATATATATATGTTTGTATATATATATACACACACACACACACACACACACATATACACACACATATATATATATTCACTATATATATAGTGCGTGTGTGTGAATATATTTTAGCAGCCTAGATTAAGTCCTATTACATGAATGATAATGCACATGAAATTATCTTAAAAATCTTGACACCTACGTGACTCAGTCAGTTATGCTTCCAACTCTTGATTTCAGTTCAGGTCATGTTGAGGATGGCGAGATGAAGCCCTGTTTCAGGCTCCACACCCAGTGCAGAGCCTGGTTAAAAGTCTCTTCCTCCCTCTCCTCCTCTCTACCCCTGCTCTCTCTCTCTCTCTCACTCTCTCTCTCAAAAAAAAAAAAAAAAAAAAAGATAATATACCATGTAGAATGCCACAGTTTGGTAAAGTAGTTCTATATTGATATTAAAATGTGACCAGATACACTGATCTAGACATGAGCACACATCTGACATATACTGACTTGATGGTTCTCCAGCACTGGGATTCTAGTTCCTATACCTACGCCTACTCATCCACCCACATCTATTGGATAAGTGCTTAGTTAAATAGAGGGACCTTGGGCTATGTTCTCAAAACAGGCAACCTCTACCTTTATTGAGCAAAACATTGGGTGAAAGTAGCTACATTGTGTTATTGTGCTCCTGGCCATAATTTGAGTGAAAAACTACCACTATTGTTATTTTTTCTTGGAAATAACTTTCTTTATGAATGAATATGTGAAAGTTGGAGAAAAACAGTTTCAGGGATCTGGAAAACTTATAGATAGGGAAGTAGTTCTCAAGGAAATATAAAAATAATCAGCAGGAGTGTGAAATGCCATGTGGTTTTATAAATGCATATAGCTAAGATTTTAGAAAATATTTGATTTAGCCAAGAGACATGGGTTGATCATGAAAATTCTGCCATTCACGAAGGAGTATGGGAACCAAAATAGAATTCACAGCATGTTTCCTCTTGTCCCTGCAACAAGTTACCACTTCAACAGCTATAAAGATTAATTTGGTGCAGGACATTAAGTCCAGGCTACCATCTATGTAACTAACTATACACTCTCACTGTGAAGTCAGATAGATTTGGGACCTGAGTTGACAGAATGACAGAAGATTTTATGACATCAGGAATGTGTTTTATTTATGATTGATTAATGACATTGCTATCTAGTCCATGTTTGTGGAATAAGTACTGAGAGGAAGGCAAGAGCAGCAATTAGATGACCCTGTCCTTGGAAGGTGATATGAAATAAGATTGATGCTCTAATACTGACATACTGACAAGGCCTTGGTCTTGGCATGTGGTCTTTATGCATTTTCATGATATTCTCTTTAGTGTTGTATACATTATCACATATTTAACCTCATGGAACTATGAATATGGGTATTTGTTGCAAAAATGCCTATTGATGGAATTAGTAACAGATTTTTGCTTCTATGGCAATGCATGGTCTGTGGACAGCACACTGAAGTTCAAGTTAAAGATTCCTACTTCTCTTTCCTAAATGATTTCTTTAATGTTTTGGTAGTTCAAGTTACACAAAGAAAGAGATCTTGGATGCCACATTCTTTCTTTATACTGCTGTAGGATTTCTTTTTTTTTATAATAGCATGAGATAATGCCTATTATACATAAGAACTCTATGGAATAAAGCTCAGTGCAGTGTGTATTAACTTTTGTTTTCTGGCTGTTATAATGACAAGATAAACATAGGCATAATGTTTTTACTACTTACATAGAAACCTGCAATGGAACTTCATAAAACTTTGACCTCTTGAAATGAATTCAAATGGAATTATCTTATCTTTTGCTTGTTATTTGGCTTCTAGAAATATGTGTGCTAGAATAATGGATAACTGTATAAGAAATGGCACAACATTATTTTATGAAAATGCTTTTCTTTCCTTCAAATAAAAAGTTAATGCTAAAAGTAATAAATCTGTTACTGGTTAAGGGTTCTTACTGTACAGTGTCTTAGGATAGTTTATGTGATGAGATTTTATTAAAATTATTATTATTATTATGTTACATTGTCCTTTGAAATCATTGAATTGCCTAAATAGCATTATTCTATCTCTACTTGATAAAACAGAGAACATAGAAGATTAATTTCGATACAGAATAGAAAATAAAAGAATCATAATATGTACCTCATTTATTAGAAGGGAGTACATATAAAAATAGTCATTTGAAGAGAAAAAAGTGAATTATTTTAATTTTCATATCATCATAAAGCAGTAATAAATGCTATCTTTTCTCATGTGCATGTTGGCCATGTCTATGTCTTCTTCTGTGAGATTTCTGTTCATGTCTTTTGCCCATTTCATGATTGGATTGTTTGTTTCTTTGGTGTTGAGTTTAATAAGTTCTTTATAGATCTTGGAAACTGAGTGAAGTAAGTCAGTCGGAGAAGGACAAACATTATATGTTCTCATTCATTTGGGGAATATAAATAATAGTGAAAGGGAAAATAAGGGAAGGGAGAAGAAATGTGTGGGAAATATCAGAAAGGGAGACAGAACATAAAGACTGCTAACTCTGGGAAACGAACTAGGGGTGGTAGAAGGGGAGGAGGGCGGGGGGTGGGAGTGAATGGGTGACGGGCACTGGGTGTTATTCTGTATGTTAGTAAATTGAACACCAATAAAAAAAAAAAAAAAAAAAAAAAAAAAAAAAAAAAAATAAATGCTATCTTTATATGAAAGTACATAGTGTGAGTTTGTGTGTATTTATAAGAGACATGATCACCACCAGGTTTTTCTTAGACTATCTGACATATTATCGACATATTATAGTTTCTATATATTATTTAATTGTTTTTGTTTGTTTTGTTTTAAACAGCAAATGCCAGTCTTCTTGGAGGAGGAGGTGGTAAGTCCTGAACATCACTTATTTTAAAATATATTTTTTACTACACCAACCACAAGATATTAAGTAAGTTCTATGATACTTATAAGGAAATTAACTGTAATTATTAAACAAAAAATGATAATCTTCTAGAAAATAATTTATAATAAAAATATATACATTGGTTAGCCTAAATGTAATTTTGAAAGACTTCAAAATATGTGGAACATTGTTTTTCTTCTCATCAAGCTGTATTTCTACCTTTGGCATAAGCTGTAACAGCTCTAAGCTATTGAGACAAACACACATATAGGAAATGATGGAGTCACTTTTGATATAAATTCTAAAACAATGCATTTGGAGACTTGCAGTTTTAGGGTTTTTTTCTATCAGAATGATATTACAAAAGTTATGGCTTTGTAGCATGAGAGCTTGATATATCAGCCACTTAGGAAATTAACATCTGCATTTTGCTTTTTCTCTTAGCTTGTTTAGAGGAGAATAAATGAGATCAAATTGAGATGAAGAGAGTATTTTTTTGATACCAAAATCTTGGAGATGTTTATTATTTTAATTTCTTTATTATTATTATTATTATTATTATTATTATTTTAATTTCTGGGTTGAAAGATGAAAACTTTCCTATCCCATCTATATCTAATATAGTAGGGGGGGAATATACAATAGAATACAGTCGCGTTAGACCCAGGTAGACATAAATAGGTTTGTTTTCTCTCTTCCTCTTTCTTTTTTCCCCATTTGCTCCTTCTTTTCATGTATATTGTTGAAGTAAATATAATTGCACTGAGATTTAGGCTTTCAAAAAAAATTCCCTGGCCATCATGAGGAGGTTATTGAGTAAATTTTATTTGGAAACTAAAATCTTAATCATTGTTCATATATAGGAATCAATAGATTTTTAGAAAACAGAATCCTGGAAATAGAAATATAAAAAAATAAATCTAGAAAGTACTCTTCATATTATCACGTTAATGTACATTCTATGGTAGAGTATTTCTTGTTTTCTTCCCTAAAGTACTTTAGAAAATATAAATCGACAGGATTTCTCATTATATTTTTGGGAAATTAGAAGGGAAAATTTTCCTTCAGAGTTGGGTTCCAGTGAATTTTTATCTCTAGGTCTCTTTTGTAAAGAAAACATTATTAAAATAAATCCCCCACAGTGCTGATATTCTTACAAAACACATTAGTATTTTAACAAATTTGATGAATACTGTTAAATAGGAAAAATCTTTCTCATGTACAAGTAGTCTAGATACAGACTAGAGAATGGGAGTGGGTTTTTTGTTGTTGTTGTTGTTTTTTTTTTTTTTTTTTTTTTTTTTACTGACCCGACCTGTGGCCCGTGAATGTACCCTAGCTGACCCCTGTGACCGTTCGCAGCATTTTACAGGCCAACCCAGCCCTGGGCCCATGGCTGATGTGGTTCTGTTGAAAATGGTGCACTCTTATAAAGTGGTTTTCCCAGTGCCTGTGTGTGGCCCACGGAGATGGATGGAATGAGCCCCTGTTTCCCATGATCCTGGGGAGCTGCAGGCATGGCTAGCTGGTGGGAGAGTAATTCCATGGTGTCATCAAACATTAAACTCTTACTTTTTTGGTCTTTTTCCCATAGTGCATAGAACTTAGGGGTCCATGGTAGTAACTGGAGTAAATGGAGCTCTAACCATTATAGATATGGGGGTCAGGAGGAATAAGAAAGTTGGGGGAAGAAAAAATTGGCCCCTAAAAGATGAGTCTGTTTTCTTTAAGCAGCTTTCTCTGAAATCTTACATTATCCTAAAACTTACCAAATGGTCATTTGTAGATGTATGTAATTTCATTCCAGAAGACAATGCACTCATCAAAAAGTGCTTGGTGTTGTATTTTCTTTTGGCCAGATTATATTTAACTAATACTGATTATTACTTACCTCAATACCTTTCTATTTAAAATGTAATGATCTTAGCTGTTTTACAAAGGAAATAAAAACAACAATATATTTTAATAGTGGAAAATATCACATACACAGGTTGACATGTGCCAAATTTATCTTTTGTTTCAATGAAGCTTAGATAATCACAAACAGAATTTTAAGGAAAAACAATAGTTTTCTTGAATGGGCATGCGGAAGAAGGGGAAGAACTTGGTACTTCTGGCATATAGCAGATGTGTGTTAGGTCATCTCTATTAAAGGTAGGAGTGACAAGTGGAGTGACGTATTTAAGAAACTTCTTTTTAGTTGAAATCAAGGGCAGGGTCAGAAGATTCTGCAGGTTTTTTAGATCTCACTACCAGAGAGATTGAAACGCTTTCTTTCCTCCCTTCCTTTCTCCCTTCTCTCTCCCTCTTTCTCTTTCACTCTCTCTTGCCCTCTCCCTTCCCTTCCCTTTCTTATTGAAGAACAGTTGACATACAAAGTGGTATTAATTTCAGGTGTACAACATAATGATTCAAAATTTACATATATTATGAAGTGGTCACTATAATAAGTCTAGTTATCATCTATCATCATGCAAGGTTGTTACAATATTATTAACTGTATTCCTTGTTCTGTACATTACATCTCTCTGTGTTATTTATTATATAACTGGAAAGTTGTACCTCTTGATTTCCCTTACTTATTTCATCCATCCTCTTACTCTCCTACCCTCTGGTTCTCTGTATCTATAAGTCTGTTTCTATTTTGTTTTGTTTGCTTATTTGTTATTTTTCAATGATGTTTTGTTTTTTAGATTCCACACATGAGTAAAATCATGGTATTTGTCTTGTCTGACTTATTTTACTTAGCATATTACCTTCTAGGTCCATCCATGGAAAGATTTCATTCTTTAGTATGGATGGGTGCCATTCCATTGTGTGTGTGTGTGTGTGTGATATACACACTATGTGTGTGTCTGTGTGTGTATATATATATATAGTATATATAGTGTATATATATATATATATACATATATATATATATACTTATATTTATATACACACATTTTATTTGGAAACTAAAATCAGATATATATATCTCCTATATTTTTATCCGTTCATCTGTCTCTGGATATTTAGGTTCCTTCTATAGCTTAGCCTATTGTAAATAATGCTGTTATGAACATAGGAGTGCTTGTTTTTTTTGAATTAGCATTTTAATTTTCTTCAGATAAATACCTAAAAATGGAATTGCTGGAATTAGGGCTTTGTTCTCTAAGAAGGAAGGGGAGAGTGGGGGTTTTGATAGGCAAGTAGTTCCCTACCATAGTGAAAGGTAGGCTACTGTTCAGAAAGCCTTACCAAGCTGCTTTGTTTCAGTATATGGAAACACAGTTGGTGTATATATGTATATAGAATTAACTCTAGTGATCTGGCCTGTATTTTCCTATGGTTCTTCTAACCTGTGTGAGAAGATACATTATGAATTCTTAGCAGTGTCAAGAAATTCAGAAATAGGCAAACTTAGGTTTCTGTTTACCTGAAGTATATACTTTACTGTCTGCCTCTAGATTGTTGATTTTGCTAAAATGCAGTTTTTGCTATAATTTCTAATTTTCAAATTCTAAAATTAGTGACTTGGCATCATCATAAAGATAAATTGCAAGTATTTAAGATGGCTGTAATTTCTTTCTTTAGATCATTGATGGGTTTAAATTTATTTATGTACTTCCAGATATGTCAAGATTGCTCTAAAGTACATGTCTGAAATCAAATTTAAGGAACATTTTTATCCTTCTTTGAATGGAATTTTAGTCTTCTGATTCTATGACAAATCTTTTTAATCCTGTCAGTGATATTTGTAAAATAACACTCAATAATTATCCAATAAGGGACAATTGAATTGATGTAATTCTCTTGAATTAATATATCTCCAAAAATCTCTAAAGGGAATAATTTATTGGTTGACTAAACAATTCGATCGAGAAAATAATAATGTTATCTTAGGTACCATTTTTTCAGGCCCTCAGGAAGGCTCCCCCCTCCAATTGTATGTAAATAGTACTTGAAATTTAGACAAAATCAGTGTATATAAAATTGTATTATCTGTAAAATCTTCACATTGTGTTGTTTTTTTCTGAGTGCTTATAAACCAAGAAGAATGGTTTCCTAAAAGGAGATTTTAAAAAAAAAAAAAAAAAAAGGTCACTATCATTCTCTCAGTTCTTATTTGAAAGTGAGAGAATCACTTCACACCGGTGTGAATTTTTATCTTTGGGCTAGAGGTCACTTTTTCTAGAAATTTAGTGTCACAGATCAGACTTCATTCATTGTAATAAACACAGGTAATGAGGTTACAAATACCCAATCATTTCAGGTGAAATGGATCATCTCTGTCTTTATTTCCTAGATATATTAAAGGCAGAGTCAAATGCTAATTTCTTACATAAGTATTTGACTGGTCTGTGGTGATTGAATTCTACCTTTCAGGATGACTTTATGTTACCTACGTAATGGTATAATGTCAAAAATACCTTAGGATTTCTGATAAGTTTTTACAAGCTTTCTATCATTGCTACCAATACTACCCTGTATAGCTAGCTGTATAGCCCATTAATATATAAACCAAGTAAAATTTATTTTCTAATTTTGCCATTTTATTAGTAAGGATAGGCTATATTATATGTGGTATCCAATAAGCCTAAAAATCTTAATGGCTTAATAAAATGAGTTTCCTTTGTTGCTCACATCGTAGGTTAAATAGGATTATTGGCTCTCCTACTTATGCTTTCCTATAGGTGGCAATTCAGAGACTCAGGGTGTTATAAACTACACTGTCTGATGTGTGGCTGCTAAGAATGTCACAGTATAGGAGGAGAGAGCTAGAGGATCTTGTGAAATATATTTACAGACCAGTTTGGGAATGGCGTATATCACTTTTGTTCATATTTCACTGGTTAGAATTTAGGCAGGTGACAACCACCTCCACACCCCCCATTCAACCTAACCACAAGGAAGACTGGGAAGAATGGATCCTGCAGTTTCCAGGAAGAGGAAATCATATGGTAAATACATAGTAACTTTCTCTGCCACAGTGTTCAAATGAGATCAGTGTTATTCTTCTTCTTCTTATTATTATTAAATTAATGGTGAGCAAAATGAGACTTTGGGATATTTAGTGACTTCTTCAATGTTATATAACTTATAAAGGGCAAACATTGAATGAGAAGACAGGGTTCTTGATTTCCACTCTAGAGCTCTTTGCCTTTCCTCTGTGATTTTTAATATATATTTGTTCTTCTGATTTGCTATTTCTGTGCTCAGGTAAATAACTTTATACCAGGAAAAATGAATGAGAGGACAGGAAAACATGTATCTGGGATATGGAGATGTTTTCCTTGGCTTATTTTCACAAGTCTCAGCCTCAATTGATAATTTGAAAGTACATACAATGGCACTGTCTTACAGTATTTGGATTGCTTTGGATTGCTGCCCAGATTCCTGTACTTTTTTTGTGTATTTGAGGTTCAGTCTTAGAATACATTGCATTTTAAATACCTGTTCACTCGTCTGTAATAAGAATGTCTTAAATGCACAAAGTCCTGTGATGTTCCTTTTGGAATATATAATAAAAAAACCCAATCTTTGCATCTAGCCTCAAATTATGTGAAGAAGCGGAATTAGAAAGAAAAATCAGAATTAAAGAGTTAAGTCCTTGATTTCTTTTAGATCATTGCATTAAATAGACCAGAACAAAATTTATAATCTCTTACTTTAGATATTTTCCCTCTCATTGTCACAATAATTAACATAAGAACAGTACTTTCTGATAGACCAAATAGGACATTATTCATGGAATTTGCTTCCTTTTCCAGTCTGTCAGAGCCTCTTAGTGCTAAACCTTGAAGCACAGTGTTAGACTATTTAAATGCATTTCCTGACAAAGTGGCATTTTATACATATAACTTAGTAGGGCTGCTGTTTTAAACATATGCACACATATATTTGTATCAATACTATAATTTTTAGCTCATCCTTGAGGTGTTTCTGTGGCGGGTTAATCTTAAAACTCTAAGTATAAGCAACTACCACTAAGTAGTACGTGAAAGCCATTTTTCTAGAATGAGATATAGCATATTTTATCACCTTTACCATTTCCAAAGGCTTCTTGCTTTCTTTGTGCCCCTTAGATGAATAAGGTTCAGTGGCCTGGGGTTAGTAACTGTTCCTCTGAGGTCTCTTATTTCTTGTTTAGACAGTCTGTACTTGCAGAGAGAACTCCTAATGCTTTTTGTTAAAGTCCACTTATATGTTCATGGAGTTTGTGTGAGATATCAAAATACATGCTTCAAAAGCCCTGAAATCATAAAACTATTTGGTGTTACGCAATAGATTTCATTGGTAAATCTCCATCCACCTATCACCTTCTTCTACATATAAACACATAGATGTGGACATGTTCATTCATTCATTCATTCATTCATTCAACAAACACTGGTTCAGTCACTACTGTGTATTAGTATTAATGATTGATTTGGCAATAAACACACCCTTTCCCTGTAACTAATCATGGTCCCTGTTTCACTGATATAATTCCTCAGGTTCTTTCAAGTGTTTCAGGTATCAGACTCCTTCTTTAAAAAGCAAAACAGATGTGCTGAAAAATAATCTTTTTTACAAAAAAAATCTGATTTGTTTCTAAGAATTCCTAACATGGAAAACAACATATTTAAAGAGCTTGTTGAGTGTGTTTAAGTGGCTGTTTTTCATAAATTACTTTGTAAACATTCAGAGGCAAAGTGGATTGCCTTCTCACCCTCTTTCCACACACCAAAGAGCCTTCCTCTGGCATATATCACTCCATTGCTCAAAAATCCCCACAGAGATTCTGTGTTTCACTCTTGTTGAACCTTGAGATCTGGCCAGGCCTTGAGCATGCTGAGAGGAATGATCAGCATTATCTGCTGCTGATGATCAGCAGAGAGGGACCAAGGCCAGTGAAAGCTGGTTGGTTGTTGGGTTGCCCCTGAAGAGAGGTCATAAAGCATGTCTGACAGTGAGTTAGCCAGCTGGCCTAGGCTCAGTAGGTGGAGGGGTCCCAGCCATGGGCCTGGATGGTGGTAATGATCTCAGTTCTGAGAGAGAGCAGCATGGAAAGAGAAACTCAGGAACCCTGGCCTTGTTGGCCAGTCAGGGACCCAGTCTTAGGATAAGAGTGACAGGAAGGGACATGATACTAAACCATAGAAAATAGGCTTAAATCTTGACTGCCTCAGGGAGGATTGATCCTAGACACTGCAGAATGTTAAGCCTCCTAGAGGTCAGGAGACTAAGAAGTGAGGAAGGAGAGAAGAAGGAGGATACAGGGGCCAGGAGTCAGGCCAGATCTGACAACATTTAGTTATTGCCTTTGTCCCCTCTCCCTCCATCTTCTGTCCCTCTTTTCCTCCCTTCCCTCATTCCCCACCTTTTTTCTTTCCTTTCATTCCCCGCCCCTTTTCAGTCAACAGCATGTCTGATTACCTCTTTTATACTAGTTTTGATGTTGAGATAGCAAAGATTCTTATAAGTAGGTACAGTTAGAGCTAAACATTTTTATTTATACATCATCTTGAGAACTGGAAAGATTCTTAATATGGGAAAAAAATGAAGCAGAAAAGATGAAATCAACATCTTGGAGTGGTTGGGGAAGCCTTTCCAGAAGAGGTCACGCTTGGAGGATGAATATGATTTACCAGGAGGGGAAGGAAAGGACCCACTCAGTTATATTTCCTACTGTGTGATTTAGAAATCATATAGACACCCTGCTCTACTTCAGTTAGCCTCCTAACTCTTCAGTCAGAATATCTGGACCTTGGTTAAACAGTGGATGCCTGACCATCTAGGCATGCCACTTAAAATGGGGTCAACCATGTTAGAACTGAAGAAAGGAGCTCTGATGCTGGTGGTATCGGCAGCAAACCTCTACCAGTCAACCTGGGCAAGGTGGTCAACCCCAGCACGGACTCCTCCCTGCCATGCCTTCTCCTCTGATGACCTTACCTGCATCTCAGTCTAGGGACCAGCTCTACAGCTGCTCATACCAGTTGGATTTTGATTATATGATTTTCTCATTCCACATAAGCTTGTCTAGTTCTATTCGTAGGAGTTTGACCCAGCTGTAGTTGCCCTAATCCTGTCTGCCATTTGTCATTAAGCCTTCCAGATGCTTCCTGGTGGAGGAAGGAGAGGAGTGTGAGGTCCAGGTCATATCTGTGCTTGAACTTTTCTATTTTAATGGCCATTACATGGACATGTTTTGTTTATTCCACTTCTAACTTTGAACACCATGATGTCTTTAGTCTAAAGCTAAATTTTAAAGTCATTCTTCCGATTGACTGCATACCTACTCCCCCTTCTAAGTGAAATCGCACCATCTAAAAACCCTGTCAAAGGGGTAGCCCTATGCAGATTAAATGCCTCTTTTCATTCCAGCCATAGCTGATAGAACCTGGAAGGATACATTTCCAATTAGGGAATAAACTGCTTATGTGCCAGTTAATGAGATTTGACGTTCATTTAGAAAAAGGATCAAGGATATACCTTAGGAAAAGTTTTTAAGAAGGTTGGCTTAGCTGTTGAAACTCACACTTGAAAAGCATTGGACAATGAGATTTATGGACAGTAATCTCTTAATATTTTACTTGATATGGGTTTCTCATTGAAAACAATGAATTGATTTTGTAATGTACTTCTAATTTATAATATTAGGATATGAAAATGGGAGGTTACTTAGAAATAGAAGTGTGAACATTGACACCATAACCTCTATATTATGATTAATTAAAATAAATAATCACTTTTTAGGTTCATAGCTTTGTTTTATTAAAGATAATTGATTCTTTTCTCTGACATAGGCTTTATTTAATTAGCTTGTGGGTGTTTCATAAAACCTTTGTGTGATCCTTGTGTTCAACTTTTAGAAGAAAAATACAGATGATTGCTCACATAAGGGTTTGGCACAATTTTCTGAGATTATGAAGGTGCATAAGCTATACACACTCAATTAAAACCATACTCTGAATTTTGAATTTTGATCTCTTCCCTGGCTAGCCATGTGTGGGATGATGCTTTTGTGATGCTGGGCAGTGGCAGTAAACCTCAGCTCTCAGTCATTCATGTGATCTTGAGGGTAAATAATTGATATGCTTACAACCGTTCTGTACCTATACAACAATTCTGTTTTTTTTCACTTTCAGTAAAGTATTCAACATATTACATGAAGTATTTCAAATCTTTATTATAAAATAGATTTTGTATTAGATGATTTTGTTCAACTGTAGGCTAATATAAGTATTCAGAGCACATTTAAGGTAGGCTAAGCCAACCTATGATGTTTGGTAGTGGGTATATTAAATACTTTTTTGACTTATTACATTTTCAATTTATAATGGATTTATCAGGATGTAACCCATTCATGAGTCAAGGAGGATCTGTTAAGTAAAAACATTTATTCTTAAATTTTCGCAGCTGAAGTTTAGTTTATTTTAAAATCTTAATTGCACTTATGTTAAAATGATATATCTTATCTTTATTAAATCTTTCATTGATCATGTGAAGAAATAGTCTACATACATTGTGATAGCTGCTTACCCTATTAATAATATTAACCTTTGAGACTTAGAAAATTTTGGATAAAATAGTGGTATCATTGCAGAAGAGATAGCATGGAAAGGGGTTTTTCACACATGTATTGCTGGGGGGAAAGAGATCTAGCAAGATTGAGGAAAGGGTTTTAGATTCCAAAAATACGGTAGAGGAAATAAAAAACCTTTTACAACAAACTCACATAAATTATGGGTAAAATATGATAATTTAAGTATTTCAGCTTGCAAGAAGGAATGAGAATCCTTGGATGCTATAAACAAGTGAGTACTGAAAAAACAAAGTGAATCAGACCTATAATATAATCATATCATAGATGCCTTTATGGTAGTACAGATGGTGAGGTCTGAGGATAGTTCTCATTTGTGGATACAAAATAGGACTGTATAAAGTAGGTTAAGGTTTAGATTCTTATCAAAAGCCAAGATCTGTTACATTTGAAAAAAATTCCCCATTGGCTCAAGAAAGTTATAAGAAAGACTTCCCCCCACCTAAACAGTAAGTGTCCCAGGCCTGCAACTTCATTGTGTTTAGTATTTAAATTTATATTACTTATGTCTAAGAATCCCAGACCCAAGAAATTAAAATAAAAATTGGTCCTAGGGGTTACTATCAAAGCAAATTTAAAATCACTTTGAAGGTAAATGCCCAACAGAAGTCCACAGGGTATTCCCACAAAAGAAAAAGCCATAGCAAAATGATGTAATTATCAGAAGTTATAAAACACATGAGGAAATTTACAGTGGGGAAGCCTCATAAACTCTACCTCACCCAGGTAATCAAAGTCACAACCAGCAGTGATTAATCACATTGGTAAGATGTACCTTTAATATGATTTAATGAAAATGCAATTTTAATTATTTCATTGTTTCATTTTCATGTTATTTTCCTCTCAACCACTGATAACTGTAATCTAATCATGAATAAAATATCAGATGAATTTTCTTTTATTTTAAATATTTTATTTATTTATGTATTTGAGGGGAGAGAGTGAACAGGAGGGAGAGAGAGAGAGAGAATCTGAAGCAAACTCTGTGCTGAGCACAGAGCCTGATGAGATACTCAATCCCACAAATGTCAGATCATGACCTGAGCCAACACAAAGAGTCAAATTCTTAACTGATTGGGCCATCCAGGCATCCTCAGGCAAATTGTAATAGAAGGGCATCCTACAAAATATTTAATTGTTATGCCTCAAAACTACAAAGGTCATCAAAAATTAGGAAAATCTGAGAAACTTTCAAAACTAAGAGGAACTTACAATTTGTCAATTCACTGTAATGTCGTATCCTGAAACAGAAGAAAACATTAGGTAAAACTAAGGAAATGTTAATAAACTTGGAACTTAGTTAATAATAATATGTTAATATTGGTTTATTAATTGCAACAAACAATTAGTGTGCATATTCACTTAAGATATTAACAGTACAGGAAACTTGGTGTGAAGTACATGGGAACTCTGTAACATCTTTTAAATTTCTCTGTTAAACCCAAAACTCTTCTAAAAGAGAGTCTATTATGAAAAAAACTGAGGAATCAGTCCCAAATGCATCCCAAATATGCAAGAGTCAGAGTAAGCATCAAGACTCGACTCCCAATAGGGGTGCCTGGGTAGCCCAGTTGGTTAAGCCTCTGACTCTTGGTTTTGGTTCTGGTCATGAAATTGAACCCTGCAAAGGACTCCTTGCTTAGTGGGGAGCCTGCTTGAGATTCTCTCCCTCTGCCCTTCTACATGCACTCCCTCTCTCTAAAATAAATAAATAAATCTTAAAAAAAAAAAGCTAGACTCCCAAGAAACTAAGGTAGTCAGATAGCATCCAAATAGAGAATAGAAAATACCAATAAATATGTTTAACATAATTAAAGGCATACAAATTAGAATTGAAATTCTAAGAAAAATGATAAAATACCAAAAAGAGGCTGATGTGAAAAAGAAACAAATTGAAATCCTAAGAGTGAAATATGTGAAATTAAAAACTCTAATAACAGATTTTATAAAATATTAGACCTAACCAGAGAGAGAATTAGTGACTTAGAAGATGGCACTGTAGGAATTACCCAGAATGCATCACAGAGATATAAATGGTAAATATGAAAAGATGGGATAGAAAGAAGACTGATTGAAGGAAAGTATCCAGTATGTATACAATGGGAATTTCAGAAAGTAAAAGATTGAAAGAAAGGCAATATTTGAAGACTTAATAGTTGATGATTTTTCACAATTGCCTCAGAAATAAGTTATCCCATAGAATGCACATACTGATTTCGAGTGAGGAAAAATTAAATTAAATCCAGAAGTGAACACATTATAGTGAAGATGTAGAATATGAAAGAGAAAGATAAAAACTTAAATGATACCAGAAAGAAATAATTTTCTACAAAGAAACAATGTTTAGACTAACAGCTGAATTATCAGCAGCAATAGATACTAAAAGGCAACAAAGCAATATTTGGAAAAATTGATATTAACCTGGAATTTCCTTATCCACAAAAACTATCACTCAGTATTGAGGCAAAATAATTTTCATATAAATATTGAAAAGAAAATTAATCATAGACTTGCTGAGAACTACCAAAACCTAATGTTAAGAAGGAATTTGAATCCATCTTCCACACCTCAAAAAAGATTGTTATGACAACTCTATTGTATTATTATTTTTCTAAGATTTAGGATAGAAAATTTTACACATGTAGAAATGTATATAGAGTAATGTGATAAATCCACTTTTCTCATCATGCAGCTTCAACAGCTTTCAACTCATAGCTGATATTGTTTCATCTATACCTCTATCTACTCAAAAACCTAGATTATTTTCAAGCAAATCCAAGAATCATTCTCATAAATATTTTGGTATGCACATTTAATAGGTAGGGGCTGTATTTTTCCTCTATTTTTATTTTAACATAATAAAATATAAATTTTAAATTAAAAAAACTCTCCTTACCATTATCAAATGTCCAGTAGTGTATGGATTATTCCTTTATAATTTTTTACAGTATATTTGGTTGAATTGGGATACAAATGAGAGGTTTTATTTGCCTAATTGTTATGTCACTTTCATCTCTTTTAATGTATGGATTCCTCCTCCATATCTGATCTCAGTATGTATCTCTAAAAGATAGTTTTTCTGTGTGTTTATGCTTTCAACTGGATACTTATTTAAGTTATTTTGTTTTCATTTTGTTCTTGATTTGGAGGAGTTGTATTTTAAAATGTAGTTTCATAATTGTTAAACATTTGACATTACTTTTATAATTCTGTCTCATAGTTAACTTTTCGGGAAAAAAGCAAAGCTTAAGTCATTTGTTAAAAAATATTTAGATAGGTACATCATACTCAAAGGTAAGAATAAATAATTGCAAAATAATTTTGCAAAAACCTTTTGAGACATGGAAATTTCTTGTAAAAATTCTGGGCTTTTCTAAGCTTTCCTACTGTATTTGGCTAGCTAAATAGGACCCAAACTCTTAGATGCAGATATTTATATCCGCCCCCCCAACAAAATATTTTAGAGTTCAGAAGTACTTTACATAGCTGCCAGAATATGTCTATTTATCTATCTAATTATATAGTAGATCTGGTATAGTGTGCTTGTGCAGCTGATCTCCTTGTATTAAAGGCATACTCTTTTCAAAAGTATACAAAGGAAAAAAAATTTATAGAATTCCTGTTTTAAATATCATTCCTTATCCCCAAGGAGACTCTGAATGTGACTGCTAAGGGCACGGTAGGAAATAAAAGTCCAAGAAAATAGTATAGGTCACATCTCTTGTGTTGTAGGATTACTAGTCTATATCCCTTCAGTTTATGGGGGCGGGGTGAGGGATGGTTTTCTTTACTGTATCTTTTTTGGCTCCATAGTAATACAAAGTGGGCCAGTTTCTTTAAAAGCTGCTTTATAATCTTTTTAATTTCAGTGCTATTAAGAATCCTATTCCATTCCTTGGAGCTACCTTAATTGGACTCCAAGCTAGAGATGTGCAGTAGAGTATAGGGAGGAATGAACCTGGCCACTTCTGAATGGCAACATATCCAAGGAGATACCACGAGTCTAGTCACAGACATTGAGGATTTGTTCCACTCAGAGACCTTTAACTTTACATGATCACTTATTGCTGAAGTTGTGGTTTTGGCCAGAAGTTATTAATAGCTTTTGCTGTTGTTTATTTTTCATGAGTTAGGACAAATTCATTATTTTGTGTCCTAGTTTCCTTCTTTGAAAAGATGATTATAATATGTAGCAACTTTGTAGAAGTGGAATAACTAATTGCTCATTGTAAAGTGCTTTTCAAATACAAAGTGGTTATTACTGTAGTTATTATTATTATATTCTAAAACTGAGAGATGAAAGGTACTAGATAATTGTAAGATATGTGATGTTATATCCAAATAAAGAAGAGTAACTTGGATTGTTGGATAACAGAAATCCAAATACCTGTGTGTGGTAGAGGCGAGTTTCTTTTGTTGGAAGATAATATAGGTAATTGTGCTTTAGTTAACCCCAAGTAAACCCACAGATTTTACATGTAAATATAGACAGAAGATTATTCTGATAGCAGTTCATTTCATACTCTATAGTAGTAGTTGTAAGGAACCTTTCTTTCAAGCATTTAAATGCCCAGAGTCAGAAATTATTTTATCCTAGTACATGAAGTATTCCAGCTTCATGCAACATTACCAGACTAGGAAAAGGTGAACTAAACACATTGTTTAGAACAGGACATTTGCTGAGGCTATCTCGCAAAGCACTCTTGAAAGAAGAACAAGAAATAGCAGGGTATCCCTATTCAGGCAATTACTTGGCTCTGTGAAAGAGTGAGGGATCCTACAAAACTGAAATGATGGGCCATTTAATTTGTATGGCCAGTAGGCATAGAGTATGGCCATGTATGGCCAGGACTAGGAGTAGGAGGAGGGAAGGAGGAATCCAACAGAAGCTGACTGAACACATAAGTGTTGGAAGGAAGAAGTGTCCTGAACCTTGGAGGACTGCAGAGAAGACCCATCAGGCTTCTCATCCAGGATCTGAATGGCATTTGCAGAGACCTGGGCAATGGTCTGGAGCCCAGGGGTCAGTGCTGAGGTCAATATCCAGACTTTGGGTCAGAAAAGGTGACCTAAGTCAAACTTCAGCTCCTGAAGTATCTGAGCCTCCAAAATTGGCTTTGGGATGAACAGAACTTTTATGTGGGGAGTGTCAATGGATTCAAGTATGAACAATTTAGAGGAAGCAGAAGGAGGATGGAAAAATGGACAACATCAGACCATTTTCTCAGAGATGATAAACAACAGGTAATGTGTCAGGAGCATGCAGCTAAAACACTTCCTCTGCTTCTGCTGCAGGGTTATTTCTGGCAAAAAAAAAAAAAAATCTCATAAATAGTTGCAAGGGGCACAGAACCCTCTGCTAAACTAAATATGCCAATTTTTGCAACTTCCTGTAGATTGGACACAGGCTCAGAATCACAAATGTAATATATATGATGTCTGTACCTACAGGGTTAGCTTTGCAAGATCTAGTTCACAAAAATATTTGTAAATCTCCAAGTTTCATTTCTACTATAATCATAAAAAATGTAATTTACTAGTTGGATTTTGTTAAACCAGGAATAATTCTACATGTCTATTAGTCCAAATCCCCTGTTATATTTGCCAGATAAATTCTTATTCATTCTTTAGATCTCCATTTAGTAGTTCTCCAGCAGACCCCTCTGCATGGCCTAACACATTAGGATGCAACTCTTCCTGCTGTGTCTCCATCAAAGGTAGTGTGTTTTCTTAGGTAACTGTCCCTCTTTCCTGTTAAATTATAGGTTCTTGAATACCATGGGCTGCATCTGTCTTGTTCATTTGCTTTATCCTCAGAACTATGAAGAGTATCTGACGTATACTAGGCACTGACCAACTAAACATTGGACAGATGAATAAAGGAATGATAATCATAACTAACCTTAATGGGATACTGGCTCTATTCCAAGCACCATACTAAGGTTGATACCTTCATTATCTCCTTTAATCCTATCAGTAGTCCTAGGAGAAGGGTACTATTATTCTCACTTTAGAAGTGAAAGATTGAAAGTTCAGAGGTTAGGATGACAACATATTGGCAGATCCAATATTTTTATTAAGTCTCTCTGACTTGACATCTCCATCTTTTAATCATTACATCATTAAACCATGATTTTAGATTAATCTGGAATTAATTATGGTATAAAGACATAGCCATAAATTTATATGTCTTCTAACTCTCCTCTTTTGATTTCTCTGGATAACAAATTTTATTCTTCTTAAATTCCAGTATCTCTTTCCCATGTCTAATTCTCATTCTCTGGAAATAGCTTCGAACCCTCAGAGTTATTTTCTGAGAACAGAAGAATCGGTAATTACTAGGTCTATCGGTCCTTCTGTCTGAGAATTGCCCTCAGTTCAAGTAAGCTACAGCGTCCATTCTGTAGCCCAAGAGTTCTTCCCTATACTTCATCCTGAGAAAGTAGTATTTCCAATGTTCAAGATCTGTGAGGATTTTGTCATATTTTTAAAAAGATTTTATTTATTTATTAATGAGAGACACAGAGAGAGAAAGAGGCAGAAACAGAGGCAGAGGGAGAAGCAGGCAGAGGGAGAAGCAGGCTCCATGCAAGGAGCCCGACATGGGACTAGACCCAGGGTCTCCAGGATCACGCCCGGGGCCGAAGGTGGCGCTAAACCGCTGAGCCACCCAGGCTGCCCGATTTTGTCATTTTTTAAATAAAAGAAAACATTATAAAATTGAAACCTCTTTGACTTATCTTCCCAGTTTTACTTTTCCTTCACATGAAGATAGTCGTTATCATGCATTTGATGTATATCTTTTTGCTTGTCATAGTTCTATAGACATATGTATTTATAAATAAGCAATATTGTTTTATTTTAAAACTTTACATAAAAACGTTATATATTATAGGTATTTCTAAAGTTTTTTCAGTAAACATTGTTTAAGCATGTATTTATGGAGGTATAGGGACCACTAATTACAAAATGATTACTTTAAGGATGATGATTTTGCTTGAAAGAAGAATGGCTTTCTACCTTTAAAATGAAGGCCTATAAATAATGTGGCTTTTAGGAACATACATATCAGTTGTGCAAAAATATGTCTTCATTATCTTGGTACAGCCAAGTCTTTTTAGTGAAGAAAAACTGTATTATTGGGCATACATTTTTGAAAAGGCATCATTTCTCTGGATAATTTCTCTGGATTTCATTTCTCAGCTCCCATAAATTGGAATATAGCACAGTAGTACATCTAGATAACATTCAGGTTGGTGCTCTTAAATCCTGTCTAGCCCTTCTTTGTATGTATCAGGCAACACTAGTTTTTGACCTAAAGATTAAAAAAAAAAAAAATCATTCCAGCCTTTGGACTGAAGAGTTCAAAGGATATGCCAATGTTTCATCATCCTTTGTCAAATCATATAAAGTAACTTTGATAAAACATCTAAAAAGGTCTTATATTTGGTTATTTTCCCTTGAAATAGAAAACTCCAACAACAATTATTATTATTAAATATACTCTGAATTAGGGTTCTGAATTTTTGTGTGCCATCAGAATTGCCTGAAGGGTTGGTTAAAACAAATTACTGAGCCCCATATCCAGAGTTTCTGGTTTAGTAGGTCTGGGGTGGAGCCTAAGAATTTACATTTCTAACAAGTTCCCTGATGATGCTAACATGCCTGAGGACCACACTTTGAGAATTTCTCCTCTAAAAGACAGTCATTAAAGAGCAGATTTCAGGCTATATTATAGTGAGGAGGTTGGTAAATCTTCTCCTCCCCAGCGTCCTCCACCCAAAAGGCAACTATGAACCTGGACAAAACAACCCCACAACCATTTCAGATCTCCAGAATTCAAGCCATGGAATACAACAATCTGAAAAGAGTATATGCTTCAAAAGTTGCTTCAAAAGTTGCTGAACTTCAGATAAGAAAGGTGGAAATCTTGACATTCTTGCTCCTATCTTTTCTTTGCTCTTTTGGTCAGTTTGGAAGTTCTGCAGGGAGAGACAGGCTGTGTGGCTGTGGTCAAAAGAAACTCGCTTGACTTGGATGTGGTAATGGTCATACCCAGCAGAGGTGTTAGTAGAAGACAGGATTTAGGCCAGCTGAAGGGTCAAAGCCTGAGGTTTTGGTTGTGGTTGGGACAAACATATTTCTAGCTGAGGCTAAACACGTGTGCAGTGGAGACCAAGGAGGCTCCAAGATTTTTGTATATTCCCAGTCAATCCTGAGGCTGTATCTATGTGCATAGAAGACACACAAGGCCCAGCAGAGTATAAAAGCCAGAGAAGACTTGAAGATAGTCTGAGCTTTGATTGTGCTCTTAACCTACACCAAGAACTATCAGCAGAGAATGGAAGCCTAACTCCATCAGTGGTATTTGACCAAAATGACTGTCCAATCATTGGCTGACAACTAGGCTACAATGAAACAGGAGCAACTCTTAACTAGCTCAGATTAAAAATAAAAACAGGAAATTAAAAACATAAGCAAAGATATAAGAGAAAAATATGGGAAAAACATATTTCACAGATTTAGCCCAGGTAAGTTACTAAACAAAACAAACACAAACTCCCAACAGTAACCTTCAGATGGAAAATAATCAGATTCCAGAGCTTTTGTAATATATTATCCAAAATTTCTAGTAAACAACAACAACAAAAAAGAGACATGAAAGAAATGGGAAATTGATGGATGCTCAAGAAGAAATACAGCCCGGAAGTAAAACGGTGATTGCCAGGGACCGGCAGAATGGGGAGTTATTGTTTAAGGGTACAAAATTTCAGTTTGGGAAGATGAAAAAAGTTCTGGAGATTGGTGGTAGTAATGGTTGCATAGCAGCATGAATGCCCTTTATGACACTGAACTGTGCACTTCCGGTTAAAATAGTAAATTTTATGTTATATATATTTTACTATAGCAACAAAAAAAGCAGTCAGTAGACACTGTCAGTGAATGTTCTCAGATGTCCAGCTTAGCATACAAATAATTAAGGAAGGCTATTATAAATACAGTTGACCCTTCATGGGTCAACAACATGGGTTTGAAGTGGGTGGGTCCATTTTACATACAGTTTTGTTTTATAAATACAGTACTGTAAGTGTATTTTCTCTTTATGATTTTAATAACATCTTTTGTCTAGCTTACTTTATTGTAAGAATACAGTATGTAATACGTATACAAAATATGTGTTAATTGACTTATCATTAAGGCTTCTGGTCAACAGTAGGTTCTTAGCAGTTAGATTGGGGGGGAAGATAAAGTTATATAGAGATTTTTGACTGTGAGGGGTCAGCACCCCTAACCTCAATGTTGTTAAAGGGTCAACTTATATTTGAGAAACAAAAAGGGCACATGTTTAAATAATTAAAGGAAAGTATGATAATATGAATCAACAAATTATAGGTTCTCAATAATGATATAGAAATGATCACATTCTACATTGACAGGTGCGATAACTGAAAGAGCCCTGAAATCTAATAGCAGATGAAAGATGTCGGAAGAAAGAGTCTTTGAACCTGAATTTAGGTCAATTAAAATTATTCAATCTAAAGAAACAGAGAAAAAGAAAAGATTGAAGAAAAATGAACAGAGCCTCAAGAGCTGTGGGACAAGAACAAGCATACCAACATGTTTGTAACGGGAGTCCCAAAAAAGAATAGAAAAAGGGAAGGAATAAATATTTGAAGAAATAATGGCCAAAATCTTATCAAATTTGAGAAGAAACATAAGTCACACATCTAGGAAACTACAAGAACCATTAGTAAGATAAGTAAGTACAAAGAGATCTGCTTAGCAGAACTGTTGAAAGACAAAGAGAAAATTAGGAAAGGAGTAAGAGAAAAAATAAGTCATCATGTGCAAGGGACCATCAATATGATTAATGGTTAATTTATTTTCTCATATAATGGAGGCCAAAGGTAATAAAATAATATTTAAAGTCCCCCAAAAAACCCAAACAAAAAAAACCTTCCAGGCAAGAATCCAATATCTACAAAACTTTAAAAACGTGGGTGAAATAAAGGCATTCCCAGATAAAGAAAGATTGAAGACCTTTCTTAAAAGAAATACTTAAGAGAAATACTAGAGTCCCCAGGCTGAAGGAAAACCATACCAGATGGTTACATGAAACCACACATACACACAAAAAAGCACCAGACATCATAAATATGTGGGTTGATATAAAAGACTCTATAAATATATTTTTCTCATTTCTTTATTAACTTTAAAATATATAAGATTGGTTTATAACATACATAAGCGGGCTACATTTGATGACAATAGCACAAATGAGGGTAGGAATGAAAATATATTAAAACAAAATTTACATATTGAATTACACATAGAAAAGTTAAAAGTTTCATGGTGATCTCTCATATGTCCACCACTTTGATTTACCATTAATATTTGACTATACTTGTGCTATCACGCTATGTCTGTGTAGCCATCTATCCATGCATCAATCCATTTTTTTCTTATGGTTTATATGTAAGAGAACAAAATGGAAATAACTTAATGTCCCATGGTAGGGATTAGTTAAATAAATTGATCAGTGCTTCCACTCCATGGAAGTATATGCAGTCATTCAAATTTGTAATTTTCAGTCTATATAGAAAATCCTCTATCTAGTGATAAAATAACAGAATATGAAAGTACTCGCTGCACATTGTGATTTAAATACCATAAAACAAATTATACAAATGGAAAGAACCATAAATGAATATAGAAAAATAAGAGATGCTTGATCTGTTAGGGTAGAGGAATTTTTGTAAATATTTGTTCCTTCTCTTTATTTTGATTTTCATTAAAGTTATTGCATTGTTATTCATTGCACACATTTAACATTTTAAGGTTAGGACAGTTAAACCATTAACTAGGATGTATATCCAGAATTATTTAGCAGGGCAGGGAATAAATTGGAATGTCTTTTATTAAGTAACTGTATACCGAACATTTTCTAGTGCTCACATATAAGATGAATAAAATAGAGTTCCTGTCCATTAGAAGCTTACAATATGTTATAGACTATGTGTCTTTAAAAGAATAACTATATGATGAACAAAAGTTATGCTGTATATATTATATAGTAGTTGAAAAAGTGGGTTCTGAATGCAGACTGCCTCTGTTTGCTTCCAGGCTTCATTTCATACCACCTGTTTGCTATTGGGCAAGTTACTTAAACTTCTCTTTCCCTCAGTTCCTCATTTAGAATGAGGTTGAATATAATTCCTATCTCTCAGAATTTGTGAGGATTAAATGAGTTCATACAAGTTAAATGTTGAGAATAGTGTCTGGCATATGATAAGTATGAAACAAATATCGGCTGTTGTTACCATTTAATATTAATGTGGTTTTTAAAATTTTTATTTATTTATTCATGGGAGATAGAGAGGAAGAGAGAGAGAGAGAGAGAGAGAGGGAGAGAGAGAGAAAGGCAGAGACACAGGCAGAGGGAGGAGTAGGCCCCATGCAGGGAGCCTGACATGGGACTGGATCCCAGGATCAGGCCCTGGGCTGAAGGCGGCACTAAACAGCTGAGCCACCCCGGCTGCCCTAATGTGTTGTTTTTAAGGTTCTACAATCAGAGCCTTATTCAGAACAACAAATATAAGTTATGTATTTATACATATTTTAATTTATGTGCTCTAATAAAACAAAGTAAAGTTAACATAATTATGTTTAGATGTGCAGACTTTAAAACCTTACACTTTACTTCAGGTTGATATATTTAAATTCCCTTTTAAAAATCTTTCTTGGCAAAACAGCTATTAAGAAATGTGAGGAAAAATCCATCTCTAGCTACAAAATTATTTGTTTTATGGTACAGATTGATTTCTTTAGAGAGTCATTCATAGTTTCAACTATCTTAGTTTAAGTTTTCCATATTTATGGACAGCCTTTTGAACTTGCTCAAGGATTACGTTTGATCAGGACATGTGGTCAGATGAAAAGCAGTTTCTCTTTAGCTCTAAGCCTACTGCCAGTAGAAAGCTACATTTAAAAGAAAAATTTCTTTTGAGTTTTCAAAGTATATTGTGTGATTTCTTAGTAAATACAAATGTAAATATTTTGAGATTAATGAAGAGCGGAAACACATGAAAATATAGAGGCTTATCTCACAAATCACCCAACAAAGAGAACATTTATTTACTTATTTGTGTGTCTTTACCTCCTTTCCATGAGGAACTGAAGTTGGAAAAGTTGCCAGTTTTTAGTTCTCTCTCTGAATATTTTAGTGTCATTAAATGGGAATAATTTGGATCACATACAAGATTATGATGAAAATGATGGAATGATGTAATGACTTTGGAGCAAGTTTTATCCTGTCTCAGGAGAACTCATAATTGGATTGTGTTTATGGATGATGAAGGAGGAGAAGAGTTATAAAAATGGAGTAACCTCTTTATATTCACCTGATTTTCCAGTCTGTATTACAGTTTTTATTTTCAGGAGGACACAAAAAATTTGTTTAGTTTTGCTTGTCCATAAAGTTCTCTCGAAGGAAAGTTTTTTTTTGTTTGTTTGTTTTACACAGTGGAACCTAAATTTAAAAAATTATGTTCTATTCATTGTGTGTTATTTTTATATAAGTTTCATAGGGAAACTCTGAAGCTAAAGTGGTGAATTTTAAAAACCTGATGTAGCATGAAAGCACTGAGAAAGGGTAGGTGCAGGGAATGGATGGTGTAGCAAGACTGTGTGGGGCCAGTTTCAGAACTGCAGGTTTGTAGAACCTTTTTTTTTTTTTATAAGTTAGAAGATAATTTAATATTACCTACATAAGGGGATCCCTGGGTGGCCCAGCGGTTTAGCGCCTGCCTTTGGCCCGAGGCGCCATCCTGGAGACCCGGGATCGAATCCCACGTCCGGCTCCCGGTGCATGGAGCCTGCTTCTCCCTCTGCCTGTGTCTCTGCCTCTCTCTCTCTCTCTCTCTCTCTCTCTGTGTGACTATCATAAATAAATAAAAAAAAATTTAAAAAGTACCTACATGATTGCTCTACTCCTCACCATCCTTTGAGGTCTTTGGCAAGACAGAATGAAAGAACATCAGATCTTAACTGTTTGTCAATGAACTGCTTTTCCTCAGAGTTGATACACATGGTTCAGAAGGAAGACTGTTCAGATAGTGATGAAGACAAGAGTTGTCAGGAGTAAAGTTGAAGATTAAGGTTACTTTTGAGTAAGAAAAAAATGATATATGTATGTTTTATAAATATATGATAGAAATGATATATGTACATATTTGTAAAAATATATTTTTATAATTATTATTTACATTATGTATGTAATATATAATATATAAATAAAGACTATTCCCAGTCCAGTTAAAATCTGTGGTCTTTTTGGATTTTGTATTCTGAAAATGACTTTAGATGCTTTTATTAGAGATAATCTGAAATATTTTGAAAGATATTATACCTCATAAAATTTAATTAATGACTTCAAACCACACTTGAAATATATAAACATGATGTCTGTTGAGTTTGGCTTATGAAAAAGCACAACTTTCATAAACCAAATGGCTTTCCCGATAGATTTTAGATTTTGTAGTATAAGACTCTCCACATAAACTATACAAAGTTGCTGACATTGAAAAAAAAAGGTTGTATATATTGTTGCAAGTTTGATTTAATCATCTCCTCTAGGATACTATACTTTAACAATTATGAGGTACTAATAAAATTTTATTCTGTGTAGAGTTTGCCACAGCACCTCTATCCTAACTTTCCCCATAGCACTGTACCACACAATTCAATAAAGAGTTAATTTCTTTCAACCTATTTATTATTTAAGGTGTACAGTCTGGAGGGGGAAAATAGAGGATTTCCATTGTATTTGAAATGAGATGGAGAGTTAGTAAGACAGAGAGATAACAGAGAGTCTGTTCTAGCTGACAGGAATTCCCAGGGAGGTCAAGAGTAGGGTAGATTGAGGAGGCAAAAATGAATTTAAAATACAAAGGCAGAGGGAAGGGTGTCTGTGAAGGCCTATGATCTATGATATTAGCTGGAGCAAACAGGCAGATTTTCTCTTCCAAAAGGAGGGTATATTGAAAGAAAAATTAGGCTTAAGGAGAACCTTGCAAGTGATTTGTAGAAATCCCATAACAAGTGAGTTGACCTTTGTTTCCCAGTCCATGAGGAAGCATTCTGCATCTGTCATCTGACATCTGATGAAAAAGAACATTGAATTCTTAGACTCAGGGAGCTCCCTCTGTCAGGGAAGGCAAAGATGCAGTGTGTGGATGACAGCATGGTTGGGTGAAGTGTGGAGGTGGGGGGGATCTGTAGGGTGTTGGAGGCAGTAGGCCTGTGTTAGGCCGGATGAACGAAAGACATACCAGTTAGAGGAGAGTAGGGGGAAGGAAAATTAAATCTGTCAAGAAGAATTCTGATTGCTTACTCATCTGGAAATGAACAGAGATTTGCTGCCCAGAAGCTAGCAAATAGCTCAGAAGTAATGTTCCCTAGTGGATAAAGCAGTGGGCAGGGAGGAATTTCAGTCACTGGAATCTGTTCTTGTCTCTCACAGGCACACATGTACTTGAGAGGAACTGTTCTTGTCTGAGACCAACTTTGCCCTCCCATGCCACATAGGATAGAGTAGCCAGAAATGAAAGATTCACGCTGAAAGAACTCATCTATGAGTTCTACCTCATGTTTAGAATTTTTTTTTTCTGTCTTGATTTCACAGCAAAACTACTCATGTAGCCCGAACTCCAAGTTGTGCCATCTGCATACCTGACATCGTGTACAAATGGCGGTGGTTGATGGAATTTCACTTAAGATCTGATTGTGTCCAGGGAGCTTCACAGACTCCAAATGCCTGCTTTTATCTTACATATCAAGAAGCCCATTCAGACTTTTAGGGCTCTGCCAACTTGGCAAGAAGAGTTGGCAAACTTCTCATGCTGGGTTTCTTTAGTTTGAAAGTTTTGAAGTGGGTCTGGGTCTGATGAGTGAGGTTGTGATAAATGCTGTGTGGAGTCTTTTTGAGGTCTTTTTATTTGTTGACTGTAAGCTTTTCATCATTTGACATGAATGAGAAGCATCATTCCTTTGCAAGGGTACAGTCTCTTTTTTTCTGTTACTTTATTCTACAGATTTTTCAGTTACCATAAGAAATCATAAAATCTCTGAGCAGATGCCTGTTTTGACAAAGTATTTTAGGATGCATGGCAAAAGTTTAAACAGGTCCCAATTGATAGGACTTAAACACTGTATATAGTAATTAGTATTGTTCATAAAAAAAAAAAACAAATCACACACAAACACACACACACAAACCCTAAAACACTCATTGCATTTTTTCTTCTTTATCTCTTCCAAGTTATTTCTCTAAGATGCAAAATTCATGAATTAATCAAATTAGGTTAAGGAAATATAATTGTGTTAAATCTCCTAAGTACTTGACACACTGATGAAAAATATTAAAGTTTACACTAAATTTACAAATTGCCAGTGGGGACTTATTTTAGTAGCTTCTTTAAATAAAATCCCCAAGCAGAATAAAGAAATTGCAGATAATTCCCACAGAAGTAATGCATTAAAAACAAACAAACAAACAAACAGCTTACTAAATACTAGATACTTGAGTATATTTGGTTTGGTACATCTAGATTAATTCTAATTGAATGAAATGATACTAAAGCAATTAGTTTTTATGACTCTCTTATATGGACTGATTATGTATTTTGTATCTCACACTCTGTCTTTTTTAATGCTGTTCTTTAAGTTACCATTACATTTCTCTAGTTTTTACAGGATAAAGAGGTGCATTTAAATTTTTTCTCCCTTTTTTACTGAATAAAATTCTCCCCCCAATACTATGCTATTTTTGCTTTAATTTATGAAACATGGCTTATCCATGGTTTTCTCATCTAACTCTTAATATTATGGCTTTATACTTTTCAAAGTGCTAGAAGGGATATCTTTATCACTGGCCTGATTGTAAAGTGACTTCTTACTTTTCATCACTTCCTGAGTCAAAAGTAAGTGAGTTTCTTGTCTCATTATATTATGAGATGCTTAGAATTAGGGGCAGAAGAGAAGGCTTCACTCTCTTTGAGGGCTAGAATAATATGGCACAGACATCTAATAGTCCACTGAAGTATGAGTACCCTGTAAATAATAGAGAATTATTGCCAGGAATCAGCTACTTAGCCAGCCAACATCTCCCCATCCCCCTTGCATCTAAATGGGCCTTGTGTCTAGTTTTCTAATTTGAATGTGAAGGAAAATGGTATGTGTCATTTCTAGGTCACAGCTGTTCGAAAACAGGGGTGACTTGTTCATGTTGTTTTTCCCTGTCTGCTGTCTGAGGATAGAAGCCTCTGAGAACATAGGGAATGCCAGAGTCACAAGATGGAAGGTGTATGGGTTTCTGCATCACTGCATGGAAGAAAGCTGTCTACCAGCAAGAAACAATTACGATGGACTGCTGCATGAGCACAAGATATACTTCTCTTGTGTAAAACCACTAAATTTTTAAGGCAACTAATATCTTCACTAATTCAGGTGAAGATATCTTGCTGCTTATCATTCTTGGAGAGGTCTCCTAACCTTCTTAACCCCAGAAGAACTGGAGGAAGGCTGCTTTAGTGTGTCGAATGGTACCAAGACCTTATGGATTGGAGAAGAATGCACTACCAAAAGATCTTGGTTAGGATAGATGCATTCCACACCTTCCACAAAGTGCTGACTATAAAACCCGGAACAGCTGCAGCTGGGACTTACATGGTACATTTTGCACTGCTTGGGAAATGGTATCTGTCTAGCAAATATGTTTGCTAAAGAAGCATTCAGGCGATAAAGGGAAGGATATTCACAATTCATTAAAGAATATTCTAGATGAGGAGCAACATTTAGATAACTAGAAGAATAGACTCCCATTGAAATAGAAATAAAGAACTGGAGGAGAACTTTATAAAAAAAAAGTGCTCTCATGAAGATGGAAGAAGAATACTTAAGAAGTGCATCCAAGTATTCTGGAACTAAAAAAAAAGGAAAAATCAAAATACTACCAAACTCAGCAGATGAGTTGAAAATGAGAATAATCTTGTTGCTTATCATGCAGAATTAATTTTGTAGATCAAGTAAATATTCTACAACATAATGCAAAAATAGAAATAGAAAACCCTTTAATTATAGAACTGAGTCTGAAAAACTGTGAAATTTACATGGAAATCAAAATGCAACTTTTATAAACCCTTTAAACATCTGAGTATACCGTTAGTCTTAAGGAATATTCCTTACCTCAGAGTTCTTAAATAATCTATTTTCTAATGCTGTTATCTTACTTTTTAACATTTATTATTTTAAATTATAGTTTTATTTACTTTTTATATAGTTTACTTTTTCCACCCAGTGCCAGCTATTAGTGCCATTTAATAAATAAAGGATCCTTTCCCACTGATTTGACATAATGCAACTTTTGTCATATATTGCATCCTCTTGATACATATTTTCTGGACTCTGTTCTTTTTTACTGATATTTTGTCTCTTCAAGTAGCCATATCATGCTGTATTGATTATGACATCTTTATAAGTTATTGAAATTCTGATGGGAAAAGTACTCCTTCAGTATTCTTTTTTTGTAAAAAAAATTGGCTTTCTATTCTTATGAATTTTAAAGTCTTTTGCCAGTTTACAACAGTCACCACAAAACATTGACATTGTAACTGTTTTTTTTTATTTTATGTCTTTTATATGATTTTAAAGTTTTGTTTATGAAGACACTGTGACTTTATTATGAACTTATTCTTACATATTTTGTAGTTCATATTGGTTTGGTGAATAGAATTTATTTTTTTCATGTCCACTAATAATTATTAGTCTAATGAAATGCTATTGATTATGTATATGTTTACTTGAATCCAGCTACCACATTAAATTCTCTTATTACTCTACTCGTTTGTTAAATCTGAAATAAAGACATTTTGTCTTTTTCTTCCCAATATTTGTATCAATCATATAATTTGAGAGTAAGTCATTAGCTAGAACTTCAAAGACAAATATTGATATAATAGTGATAAAGCAGGAGTCTCTCTTTCTTTCTTTGAATTGAAATGGCTTCACTATTGTTGGATTTTGATAGTCTTTAAGATGAATATTGTTACTTGTGTTAAATGGATTCTTATTTAGATGGTTACTGAATATTACCAAATGACTTTTAGATGTTTGTTGATATAACTATTTCTTTTTTCTCCTATTACTTCTTAGAGGAGGTTTTGGTATTTCAGAATCCAAGAGAGAAGTCAAGAAAGGAGTGGCCCTTCATATAACAACATAAAGCCTGTCTCCTACTCTTGTGAACGAGTCAGCAAGTAAGGGAAAGAAGACTAACATGTTTATATTGGCTCTCCATAAGCACTTGTCGAAGTCTTCTTTCCTTAAAAATTTATCATTTTTTGAGAGCTAGTGAATGAAAATAGAGGATTAAGTTGTTAATAATAACTAACATTTATAGTTAGCTTACCATATGCCAGATACTATGCTAAGTACTTCATATACACATTTAAATGAGATTTTCTTTATATTTCTGTATCTACAGGTCTGTCTCTTATAGAAGACTGAGCATTTTCACAGTGAGGACTGCATATTATTTTTCTTTGTATTTGTAATACCTAGCAACATGCCTGGCACATAGTAAGCACTTTACAAATGCTTGTTGGATGAATAAGGTGTATGAATGTACTCTAATTGGTGGTGAGAAGAATCAGCCTGTTCACAATACCCTTAGTCATAATTCTTTTTCATGTTTGTTTTTTGTTTTCATTTCACTGTGGTTTTCCTCTGCTAATTCGTCTTTGTGGTCAATACAGGCTCTAGTTGTCACTTTACTCTCCATGGGTATTGCCAGTTCTTATATTCTGTCAGCTTGTTATCCCATGGGAAATCTTTTAATCAGGATTCTCTTTGTTTACACTGAAATGGCTTATACCTTCTGATACATCCCTTTTCACTAGTACAGGGCAGTGCTGTTGGCTGGATGGTGTGGATGGGAGGGAGCATATCCTGCGAATGTAGATGGGCCAGGAATTTTGGCTTGTGTTTGTGAGCATCTGGAGGGGTTTAGCAAAGCTCCTTAAAGGCTTCTATGATAGGAGGAAAGATAGAAGCCTCCTACCCGCTCTAGTTCCAATAACAGCAACTTTGCTGCTGCTTCTTCTGCATATTCATCTTTTCAGTGAAATACTGTTATTAGGACCTATTTGAAAATCACTAGGTAGAAATTCATAGAAAAATCCACAATTTAGGATCCTACTATTCTTTTTAAAATATTGGTATCGTTAAATAATGCAGATAGCCATCTAATGTGCCCTTAACATTGGAAGGCTGAGACAATATAGTCTATTTCTGAAAATAAATCAAAATGAAACAAAACAAAAAACCACTCCACCCTCAAAAACAACAACAAGCAAACAAACAAACAAAAAAAGCCAAAATCAGATGCAAGGATAAAGAGACTTTTTATAATTCTATAAATTATAATTTATTTATAGACTTTTATTTAAACTTCTATAAATTAGAATCATTAAATTAGAATTTATTTATAGACTGCTGGTCAGTCACAGCAGTAAATCCAGAAGGAAGTTCTTTACTCTGAATTTGAGAAGCCTATGGCAATCTACACAGAGACCATTGTTGGGTGAGGTACCTCTACTTTTTTGGGCTTGTCCCTTTAGCTTCTCAGTGGGTGCCAGAGGCCTTTGGTCTAACTACACAAGCATTACCCTTTTTTATTTGTGGAACCTCCAATTCATTTCTCTTCTCAACAGGCTTTTTGGTTTCTTAAAACTTTCTGTACCTTGTTCCCTGCCATTTTGTCTTCTTTGTATGGTGTTTGGCCCAGGTTGCCATTCATTAATCTCCTTGGATGGGATTCTGGTCCACTCTGTGGATAAAGGCAATCAAAATCCCACTCTCATGGGTCTGGTCTCAACATCAAGCATTATCATGTAAGGTCCCAACTGTAGGATATAGAAGCTTCAGTGAGCTTCAGTGAACCAAGACTGAATGTTTCTTTGGCTTATCCATCTTTGTGTTACTAATCATGCTAAAAAGATTTCTTTGCTTTTAGATATAGTATAGAAGATCCTCTGTGTTCTTGTTTTCATAGGTCCACTTCCTGAAGAAACAAATAAAAGCTAGTATTTTCCTGCTTCAGGAATAGCTACAACTCCTTTCACTCTCTTCCCCAGGAGAGCCCTTTGTGGCCTCATGCATAGATGGCTTGCTTTCCCTCCAATTGCCAGCAGGCAGAGAGAGCTTGGTGTTAATCACTAGTCTCCACATTGTCCACAAGTAACATCCTCTCTGGCATTCCGATTCCTCAAAGTACAGTTGATTGGGGGGTAGATTTTTCCATTGTTCCTTTAAAAGGAGTTATCATTTTCTACTCATAAAAGACTGTCCAGCTCTACCCTGCTCAAGGTATTTGGTCCTTCTGCTACATTTTCTGTGTCTTGATGCTAATGGCATGATCCACAGATTCAGAATCAGAGGCATCCAGCTTATATTCGTATGTTGGTATAACACATGTGCTGCCTCTCTTGGATTGTTTGTAATCACTGAGCCTCCACCTCAAGAAACCAGGGTACTCTGTCTTCTAATATTTTCTCATCTCCTCTTTTCTCATGGTTGCTGAGCTCCTACTAGACCTCACTGGGAGCATCTAGTGTTAAGCTAATCATGACCATTAATTTCAGTGTCTGTTTTCTACAGACTGGCCTCCAGCTGTACTTTATAAAATAGCAGAGATCCTATCTAGTCCGCTGACAAATCTCAAACATTAAGTCTTCTTCCAGGAATTTTCTAGTTTATGCTTTCGGGGTACCTTCAAATTATATAACAAGATCCAATTCTGGGCCTTCTAATACTGTATCTGAGCACTTAGTGTATCTACATGTGTTTGTGTATTCACAAGAGTGCAGGGGCTAATTTTAATGGTCCTCTTTTGTCTCCAGCAATTGCACTTTGATCATTCTCTGGTTGACGAAGACATTGTGAGAGGTTTGGTGATCTGGACATCATTCTTGATAAAAAGCAAATGAAATAATGAACTTTAAAATATCTTTAGTTTTCTAATATTTATGGAATGTACCCTACAGGTTATGGTTAAATTGATGATAGGATTTATAATTTAAAACATGACACTTTGAAAGTGAAAGGGAGTAGTATTTATAATCACATCGGGTCAGAAGTCATAAACCAGGACATACAGTCTTTCTGGTTATGGCAGAAATCTTCTATTGGAAAAGCCTGTCTCCAATTTATTTCACCAAATCATTTCAGAACTCCTCTGAGTCTGTTACCTTCAAGTTTCACTTTTTCAGACCTATCAATGTCCTTTCCAATATAATTCCATGGTCTAAATTCATCCACACTTTCAAATTCTTCATATTCTTAGCTCCCTTCTCCATCTTAGCATTAGAAGTTGGTTAGGGCTCTAGAGATGCCCTAAGTTTTACCTTAAACAAAAACCAGTAGACTGGACAAATGGAGGCTTTCTTTTCCAATTTATTGTAGTAAATTGGAATTTCACTCTTATGTTGTCCTAGTGCCAAGTATGGACTACTGCATAGGCAGGGATGACTTAGAGGGGAGAGGGAAGGACAGAATGAAGGAATGATGCATACCGTCTAGGCACATGTCAAAATCTGTTATGCTTTTGGCCATTACCTGCATTTACCTCTCACTCACTACTCCCTTGATTACCTTAAAGATTCCACTGATGGGGAAAAGGAAGGTGTATTTAGGATACTCTCCCCTGTCTTCCTTCATCCCCTTCACCAGTGCTTCCCAAGTCCTTGATCTCATTAGCTTCCTGGTCCTTCTTCATGGTCCTGAATGGCTTCTGTACTGCTTTTCCTAGCAGAGCCTCATGTTTTCTCACATGTCTCACACTCTGGATTGTTTCTACTTTGCAAGAACTCCCTTAGCATGCTAGGGTAAAAGCTTGGAGAATCTTTAAGAATGAAAGTTTGAGGGATTGGAAAGAACCCCAATTTTCCTTTTTTCCATATCAAGAATGACTGGTTTTAGCATCCAGTTTAGAATTCTGAAACAATTTTCTCATTGAAATTCCTTTAAAACTAGCCATTTTGTTCTAGAATGCTACTAGTAGTAAGTACCCATTGGTAATAATATTGGCATTTAAATAGACATTTATGTTCTTATTTGTCAACCTATTCACCAACTATAACAATATTTCTATACAAAAATCTGAGGTTAACTCTCCAAGTTTGCTTAGATGAAATTCAGAGATATAGTCTATTTATAATTAGGTCTGTTTATACTATTTACTGGTTGTCATTTGAACACATTCAGTTCCAAGCTGTTGAAAGTTAGCAATGTTAATGATAATGATGAGCATCAATGTTTATTTATTTATTTATTTTTTTTAGCATCAATGTTTATTAAGCATCCACCATGTATCAGGTACTGTGCTAGTCACTACATTTTCATTATTTTCTATACCCACACTGTGATGCAAGTATTATTTTCATGTTACAGATGAGGAAAGTGAAGCACAGAGAGGAAAAGTCTCAGGTGCTTGTATGGTAATTTACATAATGGTAAATGATGAAGCTAAGCTTCATGCCCAAGCTTGTCAGGCTTATAATTGACATCTTTCTACATGCGATGTGGTTGCCTGTGCCCAGCCATATCTTACTATATTGGTATGCCTATTTTAAGTTATGAACAATTTTGAGAGGTGCCATACCCTATTCTGCATTTTTACTGACATTTAGGCATATTAATTAGAACAGTTGGATGTTAAAGCACTTAGAATAACTTCCTAGATCATTTGTATTTCTAAAGAGTGTAAATGAAGATGTCAAATAAATCATATATTCACATTAATTTCAAGTTGCCTGTTATGTTCTCCCCCTCTTTCTGGTTTTCTATTCAATGAAGCCAGCAAATATTGGATACATGGTGATGACCAGGTTAAATCTTTTTAAATCATGCTCCCTGTGTTTGGAGGGGGTTAGAGAGGTTGTGGGGGGACAAACATTTACCATGGAATTGATTTCTAAGGACAGAGCAGTAGTAAGACTGATGTCAGGATGCTGATTAAAAAGGAACAAAACAGGGGCAGTTGGTTGGGTCAGTCAGTGGAGAGTATAACTCTTAATCTCAGGGTTGTGATTTTGAGCCTCATGCTAGTATAGACATTACTTTAAAAATCTTAAAAAACAAAAGTCCTTTCTAATATTGTTATGGCTGTAATGAAATATCTTGCATAGCTTAGAGTACAATAAAGGTTCAATGAAAGTCACCAGAATGACAGAATGACTCTGACATTGGTGTTTCTCATGTTCCTTTCAACCCAGTTGTGATTCTTGTGGTGCTTAAGTCACATCAAAATACTTTTTCACACTGTCTTTAAATCCTGGTTCTCTTTCTTGTTATCTTTCTTCGTTATTTCTCTGTTAACATAGGATACATAAATATCACACAAATTCTGCGGTTGCAAAAAATCTATTTTGAGAGTAATAGTGGTTCTATGAAGATCCAGTGTTATCTTTCAGAATTTCATTTATATTCTGCCCATTCACACTTTTACAAGAGAGCCTTCTTGTCTTGTCTATGTCTCAAAGTAAGCTGCCAGCTATTGTTAGTGGTTTTGGTTGGAATTTTCTCTTCATAGAAGTCTTTCAAGTTTCATTTATATTTCTTTTCAGATTGCAGTTTTGAGTTCAACCCTTCAAAGACATTGACAACACTCCTCACATCAGCTAGTTTTCCAGAATATGCTTACAACCAATCGTGACTACATAGGCATCAAAAAACAGGTTTCTAGTGAACAACTTGAAAACCATAAATAAAATATACATCAATGGATTACACTAACATTATAGGAAAATATGCTAACATACCATTTCTATAGACAGAATGCTTTGGGGACAATGACTCACACTGTGCATTATGAAATCACGAATTTCAGCAGTTTCATTTTCTGTGACTTGCATTAAAATAGCTAAGAAAGAGTACATGTTTGGAAAACTATTTCTTAATGATCTGTTAGACACATCCCCAAATGTCCTAATGTGTTTCACCTGAGCCTGTGAAGTTAGATGACACACTATTCTGAAGTAAATGAGTGCCTCTAGATTTAGTCTTATTTTCCAGGTCCACTTAGGGGGCAATTATTCTAATCATTATGGTTAGGGGAAAAGGCTGATTAAATAGCTGTCTTCAGAAGCCTGAGTAAAATACACAGCCTGGTTCATGAGGAAGGGACTTGATTCAAGAGAAATGGATGAGACTCTCTATAGTTTTGTCTTTCTCAATTCTATCCTCAGTAGCCATCAGTATAATATAAACTAACATCTTTCTTTGGGATATCTTTTTTTCATTCTAATACCTATTCACCTCACTGGTGGATTACTTCAAGGGTCAGTTGATCTTCTGTCACCCAGAAAACAAACGTTAACCATTGATCAGGGTGGATTGGGCCATCTTCTTTGATCCAGTAGTAAGAAATAACCAGGATTTGCAGAGCAATAGGACAGGCTCTTGGTTACTCCTGTATGTGTGTTGTCTCATTTAACCTCTATACTAAACTTAAGACAGGTATATGAGGATGGATCTTATATAATCATAACTAGAACACAGATTAAGCACTGATTTTTCAGTAACTTTTGATCTTTTGCCTTTTTCTGTTGCATATAACTAGATCCTGGAGGGTAAACGTTGATTAATCATGACTTATTGTGTTTATTCATTTCCCACTTTCCATGACTGCTCAGGAAAGAACATGATATACCGTCATGACTGAGATCACTACAGGATCTACTAGCTAGGTTGCCCTTATCTAGAGAGCTGACATACTCTATGTGAAAGCAGTTTGCACACTGCACAGACTTTGGTTTTAGAATGTAACAGGAAATCCAACAGATTAAACAATAAGACTCGTTATCTCATATCACAACTCCATAGATATGCCTATTTCATATTTAGTTAATACAGGTGTTCATAGAGATCATACATCCAATCCTCCTTTTATTTTTCTGCCCTACCACCCTCAGCATGCTGACATTTGTCTTCAGGCTTGTCACTTCATGCTTGTGATACGGCTACCATGACTTTTAGACCACCTCCTTACATGGTGTGTAAAGGCTTGGGGAGAGAAAGGCTTCTCTTTATGTCCTCTTTAAATATCGAGGTAAACATTTTCAGAAGCTTTATAACTTCTCCTGGGCTGGTCCCATCAACCAGAAGTACATCTCCTGCCCATTCCTGAGCAGTCAGTGAAATGGGAATTAAATGAACATGATTGGTCATACTGATCAAGGTTTGCTTCCTAGATCTCTGGAGGAGTTGAGTTGCCCAGAGGCATGTAGCCATCAACACTTAAATGAAATAGGAATGCTAATGAGGGAAGAAGGGAATAAAGCATGCCTTTTTGTTAATGATCAGTATGTGCCACCATTCTATACAATTTTGAGTTCTACATTTTTTAAAATATTTTATTTATTTATTCATGAGAGAGAGAGAGAGAGAGAGAGAGAGAAGAAAGGCAGAGACACAGGCAGAGGGAGAAGCAGGCTCCATGCAGGGAGCCTGACGTGGGACTCGATCCTGGGTCTCCAGGATCCTGCCCTGGGTTGAAGGCAGCGCCAAACTGCTGAGCCACCGGGGCTGCCCAGAGTTCTACATTTTTAATGTTAGTATATTCATATTTAGTGTGTGGCAATAGTTGCAGAAAAATTCGCCTTTAAGGTAATTTTAAAGCAAAGAAGTATTATTTCCTTTTAGAAGGGTAATACTATTTCTTGTTTTCTGTTTTAGGTTGCATTGCCTTAGAAGCAAACTCTAGAAGCGTTGAGTTTTTTATTTTCTTTTTTTCGGGGAAGTGGGGCTTTATTTCCTTTATTGCAACAGTGCAAATGGGTACTACAGAGCTTGTGGAGGGGTACACAGTGGCTCCCACCCAAGCCCTGGGGGCCTAGGCACACGGGAGGACACCTCCGCCGGACCCCGCAGCTGAGTCCTGAGGTCCTGGTCAGTTTATTTGGAAGGTAGAGAAGAATGGGATATGATATAGGAAAGCAGGGAAGAGAAGGCAGCTGAGGGATGAAGCATCAAACCAGTCCCTAATGCCTCATGGCATTAGGCTTCTGTGGGATAGAAACCTAATGCCATACGGACACTTTGGGAAATAGTATAAAATTAGACCGAGGGGATCCCTGGGTGGCGCAGCGGTTTGGCGCCTGCCTTTGGCCCAGGGCGCGATCCTGGAGACCCGGGATCGAATCCCACGTCGGGCCCCTGGTGCATGGAGCCAGCTTCTCCCTCTGCCTGTGTCTCTGGCTCTCTCTCTTTCTCTCTGTATGACTATCATAAATAAATAAAAAAATTAAAAAAAATTAGACCGAGTCATCCCACATGAGTAAGGGAACTGGGGTATTCGTGCCCCAATTTTTATTAGTCATCTGTTTAGAAAATCAGGAGAGCATATTAATATCTCAGGCCCCCCTGTGATGTGGCTTTTTGCAGTATATGGGGAAGCTCAGACAAAGATATCATCGGTATTGGAAATTGGAAGTCTCTGGGAAGTGATGAGTTCAGGGGATATGGGCTAAGAATAAAATAGCAACTACCACATTTCTTTATGACTAACACTATAAAGAGCATAGATGGAGAGCCAGCAAAACTATTGGGAATTGTCTTGACAAAAAGGAGGAGGAGGAGGCACTTTCATATTTTTTACTTAGGTCTCAAAAGGAGTCATTTTTAAAACTGGGCAGTTTGAATATGTATTATAGTGAATTGTTCCCCTGCACACTGCTTACAATCAGATACATTGCCAGAAGAAACCTGATTTTAATAGCTCTAAAAATAGATGTTATCACCTACAGGATTTGTCTTGATACTTAAGGCAATATAAGAGTTGAAACCTTACATTAAGAATATTAGTTTTGGGTAGCTGAGTACATTTTGATATTACAGCATTGGTTTATTTATTTTTTTAAAGATTTTTATTTATTTATTCATGAGAGACAGAGAGAGAGAGAGAGAAGCAGAGACATAGGCAGAGGGAGAAGCAGGCTCCACACAGGGAGCCTGATGTGGGACTTGATCCTGGGATTCCAGGATCACACCATGGGCGGAAGGCAGGCACTAAACCTGCTGAGCCACACAGGCATCCCTACAGCATTGGTTTAAATACTGGTATCCTTCCACCTTCCAACCTGATTAAGTGCACCAAAATACAATTTATCTTCTATTTTTCAGTGTGTGTTTAATTTTCTCATTTATTCCTTATATAACAGAATGTCAATTAATTATTAAATCCAGGGATCCCTGGGTGGCGCAGCGGTTTGGCGCCTGCCTTTGGCCCAGGGCGCGATCCTGGAGACCCGGGATCGAATCCCACATCAGGCTCCCAGTGCATGGAGCCTGCTTCTCCCTCTGCCTGTGTCTCTGCCTCTCTCTCTCTCTCTCTCTGTGACTATCATAAATAAAAAAAAAAAAAAAGAAAAAATTTAAAAAATTATTAAATCCAAAGTAAGAGAATCATTGTTCAAACAGGCAGGCTGTGTTTCATTTAACTGTTACAAATATCACATTGTAGTGAAACAAACTTGTGTATTCCAGTTGCAAAAGGTTGCTAATAATAAAATAATCATTGTGTATACTTACCTGGCAAGGTATTTTCTCCAGCTTGTTTTTTTGTTATTTTCTCCTTTTGTTTTCCCAAGAATACAATAATCAGTTAGCTAAAAGCATATGAAAAACTCTGGAAATCATTTTATTTTCCATTTGTACTTTGAGGGCAGGGCAAGTGGGAGCAGGAGGGATCGGGAGGTGTAGTGGTTGACTTTTGTGCTCCCCCAAAAGGTATGTTCCTCTAGAACCTTTGAAGGTGACCTTGTTTGGAGAAAGCATCTTTGCAAATGTAATTAAGTTAAGGATCTCAGGATGAGATCATCCTAGATTAGGGTGGGCTTAAAGTCAGAAGGAGATTTGAGACACAGATACACAAGGATGAGAAGACAGAGACAGAGGCTGGAGTCATGCAGCTCCAAACCAGGGAATGCCGGGAGTCACTAAAAGCTGGATGAAGCCAGGAGGGATTCTTCCTCCAGAGCCTTCTGAGAGAGCGCAGCTCTGCTGACATCTTGATTTCAGACTCCTGGCCTCCAGAACTGTGACAGAATAAATTTCTGTTGTTTTAAGCCATCAAGTTTGTGGTCATTGATTATAGCAACCCTAGGAAATTAATACAGCAGATAATCACATTAGTGGTAGTATTGATAATGGAGGTGATACATTTTTATTTGTTTGTTTGTTTTTGCCTGTGGTTTTATATAGTTTATCACATGTTCTCATTCTCACAGTAAATGGTGAACTGAATGACCCAGATTAGTGAAATGAACTGCCCAGGTTCTGGCGGTAAGCACCAGATAGAGAGACACCAACTCATAGGGGGCCAGCTATGTTGGGGGGAAAGGTTGAGGAGTTTATTCAAGCCTCTGAAGAGTAATAAGTCCTATGAAAAGTTGTATCTCTACACTGTTGATTTCGTCTTTTAAACCCGACTTTACAAAAGCTGCCCCTCAATTTTTTCATGAAAATTTCCTTTGAACACTCCATGTTCACTGTGTAGACACATTCCAATGAGTTTTTGTTTTTTTCTTTACTATATGATTATTTCAGTTTGTGCCCATTCATTTCTTTATTGAATGAACATGCACTTTTAGTATTTGCTAAGGGCCTAACCCTTGCTTATTCTGAACGATAACAGTATGATGGTTTTAGATCCAAGGTTTCTAAGAAGCATGGCTTTGAGAGGATGCCCAAAATACCATTCTGTAACTAATAAAAATTTTCAGTGTAAAATTTTTGCAATATTAAGAGCTATTACTTAGTATTATATATGTGCAAGTACTATGTGATTGAGATCATTTATAGTCATTCAATATTTGGACAAGTTGGTTTTCATTAGTAGGTTTTTTGTTTGCTTTTGTTCTTTTCTAATGTCTTTTCTCTTGGTTAAGAGTGAATGCTTCATATGTGATGACTTGGACACCTGTTGCCATTGGCATTTTCTTAGAATGTTAGCCACTTCATCTTTGCTTAAATTTACTGCATATATTGCTCATAGTACTGAATTATTGATGAGGACTTGAAGTTTTGGGTCTGGTTGATGTATGCCTTTGTAGCAGAGATTATGGAGAAGTGTGCTGAGCTGTGGTGTCTCGCTATACTTCTTGTTTTGTGTGAGGGACAGAAAGATGTGAAGGTGTATTATCTGTAAAAAAACAAGTAGCCAAATGACTTATGATTATTTGTTTGTTATAAATTATTCCTTGGTCATTAAGTTTCACAAATTTATTAAGAAAATAATTTAAATGACTGCTATTTTTTGCTTTGTAGTAGAACCAGGTGGTGAAACATTTGATCTTGGAAAAAGAAAAAGAGACTGGAAGTAGGATAAAAATAACAAATTCATTCCTGTATCTAAACATCTGGTCGTGTTATGAAATTCTCTTTTACCTTTAAATAGTATTGTTTTAACTGTTTTTCTGTTATATATCTCTTTCACCAGAATAATTATACTCTTCTGCGAAAAAAAAAAAAAAGTTGTGATTATGTTTTTAGTTGGAATTTTTCCTTTATAGAAGACTTTCAAGTCTGATTTGTATTCTTTTCAGATTGCAAAAAAATACAATGATACCCTTTTGGAAGCTAGTGAGTGCTTCTTAGAAATATTTAAAATAGAAAATAAAAGAATGATTTTATCTCAGTACTGTAACATTTGAGTGGAACATTAAAGGAACATCCAAGGTCCCTTCAGAATTTAAGATTAAGTTACTCTACTGTTGAATCAGGCATATTTATGAGGATTACTTTCTTATTTTACAAGGAGTCTTGTCAAAGACTTGGGTATTTCTTTGGTTAGTGTCTGGGAGGCTCTGGCTTAATAGTCATCAAAGTCTTGAATAAATAATGAAGAAGCCATGCAGAATTGATTATGTACTCAGGTCTCCCCAGAATCCTCCTTTACCTGTCATGACTTTACCAAGACCCTCACATTACTTGAATTGAATAGCCAGGTAGTGCTCAGATGATAGGCTTAAGCATGAGAAACTGAACTTATCATACTGAATCCTAAAAAGGTATCTAGAATTGAATTTGTGGAAGGTTTCCTTAATTATTTAAGCATATATATATATCTTTGTAGATAGAAAGTATTAAGGTTAGTACTAATATTAACTACTTTGTTTATGGAGTAGTATATGAAAGAGTTTAAATTTTATGGAAATAACTCTCTTGATTATTGGAGAAAAACACATCAGAGCTACACAAAATACAAGCTGGGACATGGCAACTTCTAGAAGTAAAATCTTTGAACTGTTTGTCATTGGGAGAAATTGACTATAGTTTCACAGAGATCTCATAAAAAAGAACCTTGCCATGATACCCAACAACATGTATATGTGCAACATAGATTTTTGGTCATTACCATTTAATAGAAAATATTTTTCTGTTACCATTGTCATTTCTTAAAAATGCATTATCAATTAACATTATTGGAATTTAACTAGCTGATGCTTTTAAACTTTCATGTCTCAAGTGGAATTTCATTGGGTACCAAAGAATGAAGACAAATTTATAGCATGGACAGATGAGAATTGAACTTTGTTTCATTTTATACTTGTGGAATAATAAGAAAAGCATATGAGAATCAAAGATGTAGAAAACATGCATGAAATAGCTGGCAATTTATTCTTCATGAGGAAAGTTTATCTTTATAGATAAGTATTAAATGGTTAAATACAAGTTATTTAATAGTAAAATAGTATAATATGATGATGAATTATTTTGAACTTTGAACAAAAAGTAAAGTAACTGGGGCTGAATATTAAGTACTTTAGTAGTTTACTAAAGTAATTGAACGTGACTGGTTGCCATGGTGTATGTGTGTGTGTGTGTGTGTGTGTGTGTGTTTGTGAATTCCTATTTTGTACCACTTTTGACTGAAGGCATATATTGTTGGAGAACAGATCTATTTGTGAAACCTTACTGGGAACATCCAAATTGGCAAAATGACTTGGTGCCCATCTGCAGTAAATCAAGAGGTACATCTGACTAGGTTGGGGCTTTGTGCCAGTGCCTGTCTCAACATGTTCAGTTTTTTTTTTAAAGATTTTATTTATTTATTCATGACAGATAGAGAGAGAGGCAGAGAAACAGGCAGAGGAAGAAGCAGGCTCCGTGCAGGGAGCCTGATGTGGGACTCGATCCCGGGTCTCCTGGATCATACCCTGGGCTGAAGACAGGCGCTTAAACTGCTGAGCCACCCAGGCTGCCCAACATGTTCAGTTTTTAACTAAATTCTGTCAAAATTTTGAGTCAGATAATAATGCCACAGACGTTTTGTATATATTTCTTATGGAAGTGTCTATGTGACTGTGAGTCTAGTCAGAAAGGCTCGAGGTGTCTTGGCCATGACGTTAACTTAGAGTTCCTCCTACCAATGGTAAGTCTTCTCCCTATACCCCCTCATCTTCTTTCCACTCTCACTCCACTCTGTAATTGATCATTAGGATGGGTTTTGGAAATTCTTCTCCACTGTGGAAGGGAGTTTTCATGAGTATTGAGCTATTTGGGGACATTATTTGGTATCCTGGTTTGGATTTCTCCAAAACCAATGATTTGGATGTAGTATTTATTTGATAACTTTAAGAAATAGGAGTAAGGCAAAGATAGCATAGGATGCCCCAAAATCTTTCTTAATGAAGAAAATAAAGAAGTTGCTAGGGCTCAGTTTTACTGGGCATCTTGTGTAAAATGGCCTCTGAATTGTTCATTCTCCATGCAACATCTGATGTAATAACTATACTGCATAAATCAGGTCACACTACCCCTGCCTAAAACCCTCTACTGGAATCCCATTGCACTTAGAGCAAAATCCACACTGCTTATCTTTACCTATAAGAACCCAGCTATCTATGTGTCCACTCTTTCTGATCCCAGCCCTCATCTCCCATCTCTCTGCTGTGACTCCTCTCAGCTTCATTCACACCAGCCAACTTTCTGTTCCAGGTACATACTGTGCTGATCCCCTCCTCAGGGAGTGAGTATTTCTCACTCACTCTGCCTGGGGTACTCTTCTCTCCTGCATCTTTATCCAGCTGGCCCCTTGTTATCATTCAGTTGTTAGCTCAGAAGCTATCTCCTCATGTTTATTATCTGCCTACTTGTTTATTGTATGTCTCCTTGGCCCCATCTCCCCTCCAGATTTAAGTTCTATGAGAATCAGGACTTTGTGTGTCTTGTTTCACTACTGTATACCTAATGCCCAGAACTTTCTGGCACATGATAAGTACTCAGTAAATATTTGATATATGACTGGCTAACTAATGAATAAAGTAATGAATTAATGAATGAATAAGTGATCTATAAATTTAGTTACTGTATCTTGAGTTACACAAAATTTGGCAATACTTGAAATCAAGACATTTCTCTGGCCTGCTCATGTGACTGTTCACAATGATCTCAGATCCATTGTGTATAATGTTTTGAGCCAGAGACATTTTCCCTCTTAACATTCCACTTTTCTCTTATTTGGGGGGGGGGGAGAATATAATAGGAGGTTTTTTTCTCCCCAGAGGAAAGTACCCACATATTATAGGGTGGCACCTCTTTTAGCTTGCCTAGTCAATTTTAGATAATCATACAAGGAACTTTATAAATACCTTCTTCTGCCATCCTCCCTTAACTCCTGTTTTTTTTCAGGGAGAATGGCAGAGGTAGCAGAGTGGGCTGGAAAGCAGAGTGGGGTAGGAAAATAGAGAGTGTTAGGAGGAGTGAGGAAAGAACTTTTATGAAAATGACTTGATTGCATCATTTAGGGAAGGTAGGCAATATAAAAGCCCTGAGTCAGTAGTGAGAACTTTTAAGAATTAGCCTCATTTTTTTGCACAAGTAAATATATTATCCCTCAAACTACTAAAATATTTTATAAAATGTTTCCTCTAAAATGGAATTATATCTAAAATAAGATGCATTTAGCATATATACCATAAATGCACTATTTTTTTAAATAAGCCATGGGAACTGAAAAAATAATGCTGCTGGCATATTGACAGGCTGCTTAGTTTTGTTTTGGAGAAATTGAGAGCTTGGGTCTTGTTTTTGTCCCCAATATAGAGATAATAAATTCTGGTAAGGAAGTGACTCACGTTTGTCCACTGGTTTATGGAAGGTAGGCTGGGAGGAATGCATTAGACAAAAAAAGGGCAGCTGTTGCCAGTTTCTAGATGCTAAGTGAATCTTCTCAAGTGAGTATCTTGGGGATCTTTTATTGTTTGCACTGTTTTACCATTCTTTTTAAAGGGTCCTGGTAGCTTTTTTTTTTTTTTTTAAGATTTTACTTATTTACTTGACAGAGAAAGAACACAAGTAGGGGAGTGGCAGGGAGAGGGAGAAGCAGGCAATCTGCTGAGCAGGGAGCCGGATGTAGAGCTGGATCCCAGGAACCTGAGATCATGACCTGAGCTGAAATCAAGAGTTGATGCTTAACTGACTGAGCCATGAAGGCATCCCTATCTTCATATATATTTTAAAAGATGAGATGTTAAGGCAATGTCCTTAAGTAATGGCACAGCCATAGTTTTAATGTTTACCTGAGTCTAGTGTAGATTTTCAAGAGTCCCAATTTATTAAAAATAAAACTCGAGAACTGAAAATGATGGGACAATGTCTTTATACTGCTCTTGTTTGCATTCAGGACATTTTCAAATTAATCATGTCTGTGAACTTGGTTATGTTTATTACCCAGATGGTATTTTACCACATGAGCAATTAATATAATTGGAGACATAAATGAAGTGTTTATGTCAAGGCAAGAAGCAGTAGAAGCTTCAATGTGGTAACTTTGCAGACAGCTGAACATATTTTACTGTGTGCTTCCAACCTTTCCTTCTCCTGTCCTTCCCTTTCTATTTTTATATTTAACAGAAAAGAAAGGAAGTTCACAAAGGTACAGAGAAGCTGGCAGTTTCTTGTAGCATGTGGTATATTTCTAATTTCCATATATTTCCTTCAAGTGGAATGGCCCTGGGAGCACAATTACCTTCGGTCTTGACAGGTTTGAAAGAGGCAAATTCTGCCGGTTTCTGATTGAAATGTTATACCGGCTTTTCTGAAACTGGCATGATGGGTGACAAAAGACAGAGACGTTGCTGGGTCAGGTGAAGTTGTTGCCATAATGCCTTTTCCCTGTTTTGAGCTCTTGAGCAAGAAAATCCTGTGTCAAGGTGTATTAGCAGCACCTGCTACCAGCACCTTGGAGGGGTTGGCAATGGACAGGCTCTAGCTTTCAGGATCATATTCTCTGTTCAAAGGGGCTCAAGGATAGAAAATCAGGCATGATCTCTGAAGACTATATAATGAACCCACATTTTCATTCTTCATCTACATTTTATTTTCTTATATGAAGAAAATGCCAGCTGTCCATAATTAGGCCTTTCTTACTCTACACTGTAATATATAGTGCTTATGAATTCTGTTGATAAGAGTCTATTCCTTCATGTAATAAATGAATTCCAAAAAAGGAAGTGTACATCAAAAATTGTAAATCATATTATTTCTTATTAAAGAATTGATCTCTCTGAATAATAAGCTTGTGATAAATCCTTGATAGATTTTTATAATTTAAAATCCCAAATAATGTATTGTTATCTCAGTTTGGATATATTTTGTATATACTTCATGCTTAAAGGGAAGCACACATATATTAGTTGGCATTTAGTGACAAACTTCTGCAAGATGGATCTGAGGTCTTTCCATTTAGTCTGGCAAATTCTTTCTCTATGGATCCCTCCTCCTCCAGGATATTCTCAGGATTCTGTCTCTACTTGCTTTCACCTCTGTTCAGATGTCATCTTGTCAGAGAGGTTTTCTCTGACCACCTTATACAATCCTCTTACCTCTATCCTGCTCTGTTTTTCTCCTATCACTCACAATCACAAAGCATGTATACATTTGTTGTCTATCTCTCCTGAACTCAATTCCATGAATCCTGGGTCTTTATTTTAGTTACAATTATATTAGCGGACCTAGGACAGTGTCTGGTACACATATACACACTATATATGTGTCAGATGAATGCATAAGTGAACAAATGAAGAATTGAGAGGGACTGGCATCAAAACTCCCAATTTTATCTGTCCCATTTCATGAGAGTGTATATGGGTGTATTTCCTGGGGAGAAAGAAACTGTATTACTATATACTTTTTGTTTCTCTTGATCCAATGATATCTGCTATAATGGGATCTGGTGTACCTAACTGCTCAAGTCTTAAGCTTTTAAAATATACTAATAAATACAACCTTTAAGTCTTATAATTAAAAGAATGATCTGGTCATCATAAATATATACTACTTTAGGGAACTGTAAGTCATGAAATAGTGTGAAATTCCAAGCAAGAGAAGGCAAATTGTGGGGTTTATATAGTCTCCTATGATTGAACCACTTAACATTTGTTTTTGAAAAAAAAATTGATAATCAAATGTTGAGGAAATCTGAATTGCTACTATGACTCTTATTTGCATACTGTTTCTGCTATTTAATTGTTTTTGAAATTCAATGTAAATAGCGGCATTATCAACAATAGCCAAATTGTGGAAAGATTCCAAATGCCTATTGACTGATGAATGAATAAAGAAGATATGATAGATAAGTAGATAGATAGATAGATAGATAGATAGATAGACAGATAGATGCAATGGAATATTACTCAGCCATCAAAAAGAGTGAAATCTTGCCATTTGCAATGATGTGGGTGGAGCTAGAGTATATTGTCCTAAGTAAAATACGTCCTTCAGAAAAAGGCAAATACCACATGATTCCACTTGTGGAATTTAAGAACCAAAACACGTGAACATAAGGGAAAGAAAAAATACGGAGGCAAAACGTAAAAGACTCTTAACTCAAGAGAATAAACTGAGGGTTGTGGGGGAGAGGTAGGTAATGAGATGGGCTAAATGGGTGATGGGTATTAAGGAGGCATTTGTGATAAGCACTGGGTGTTATATGTAAGTGATGAATCACTAAATTCTACTCCTGCAACTAATATTACACTAGAATTTACACTAAATAGAATTTAAGTTACAAAAATCATTAAAAATGTAAAAAATGTACACAATTAAGGACATAGGAAATTCCTATAAATTTTTTTATTCTGCTTCTCTAGGATTACTTTTAAAAGAGTTTCATGGGGATCCGTGGGTGGCTCAGCGGTTTGGCGCCTGCCTTTGGCCCAGGGCGTGATCCTGGGGTCCCGGGATGGAGTCCCGCGTCGGGCTCCTGGTGTGGAGCCTGCTTCTCCCTCCTCCTGTGTCTCTGCCTCTCTCTGTCTATATCTATCATAAATAAATAAATAAATCTTAAAAAAATAAAATAGAAGAGTTTCATATTAAAAAAAAAAACCTGAAGAGTAATTTAGAAATGTAATTGTGGGATATTTTTATTTTGCAGAAAATTATCCTTTTTGCTCATTTTCTTACTCTTTCCTAGATCATTTTTCACATGACCAATATATCTCAAATAGTATTCTCTGGGCCCCTTAAGTTTCAGGTCTTTTAAACTCTTATATGTGAGGTATGAATTATTTTTAACTGATTATAGTTTCACTATACACTTGTAAGGTGAAGCCAAGTATTTGAATGTTTATTAATTCATACACATTTTTTGCAAATAACTGGCATATTGCCATAATCAAAAGATTTGTTTTTCTTGCAGAGACTGCTTCTTCTATATATTTAGAAATTTCTCCTTGGCAATTATAAATAGGAGTTTGTAGTACTATTAAAAGGACTTAATTGTAAATATTTGAAGTGGTAAAGTGTTGTAGGTAATGGCTAAACTACCCAACCCTGAGCGAGAAATAAACTTTACTTTTTGATTAAAGGATACAAGTTATTAGGGTAAATATTTGGTTTGTTAGTGGACAGAATTTGTCTACAAGTCTTCAAGTAAAGCTGTTTCCTTCCTTTTGGAAAAGAAACCCACCACCTGTTCTTTGGCAGAATGATTAGAATTTGCAATAGGGTATCTTCAGTGACATGAAGCAAATCTATGCTGTAACATCCAGAGTTCTAAACTCTAGAATTCTCCTTCTTCCAGGTCACTCTAAATTCAATTTATTTTTTTCAAGGTATTTATTTAGTATATCAAAACATCACTTACAGTGCAATGTCAGATGTCTTCGAAGTACAGATCATTCTCTGTACAAATAACATCATCAAGAAGACCATAGAACTCATTTCTCCTCATTTAGTAAAATTTCTCTTCCCTATGAAGGGGCTCCAATCTTTATTGCTCCAGTTTGAGTCTTATTAAAATCAATTTTCACCCCAAATATTTCTGTCTCATTAAAATTTACTAGAACACAGTTCAGCTAATATTCACTGAATGCCTATTAGGCTAGTTCCTGGGAATGTAGACACAATAAGACACCACCCTTGCCCTTGAGGAGGCCCTATGTACCTATAAAAATACTATTGTAGCAAAAAGGAGACACAACCAAGCATTTTATGAAGAACTGTTCCAAATGAATTAAAATACTATGCATGTTCTAATGACTCTTTTTGAAATGACAAATGTATTGGACATTTATTACTACGTAGTTGAATAAAATTATTTACTTCTATTTTTAAGAAAATAGAGAAAGGCTCAACATGTGAATTTGTTTCTAAATAATTTTAATTTTTGCTTATATGGGTGGGAGTAGAATACAGTAGAATGAACAAAATGTGTTTGTAATCAAACAGCTCTTACCCTCTAGTCTTCGTTTATGAAGTCAGTGATCTAGATCTTGGCAACTTGTTTAAACCCCCATGCCTCTCTTTTCTGAGTTGTGAGATACAGGTAATATAGCTGCCTGTCATGAACACTAAAATTTTAACAGAATAATGAAGGGAAGTCTCAAGTCCATATAGTAGTAGCCCAATATCTAGTAAGGACTATTATTATTCTTGTCATGATGTTGAAAATGATAGTTTTAATTTGGGTTCCTAGAGAATCAAACCTGACACAAATATTATACTATAAGCAGTTTGTGTAGGAGGCAGTCCCAAGGGACACTGGTAGTAAAGTTAATTAAACAAAAAGGTCAGAAAAGGAAGAAAGCCAATAAGATGATGGACAACTGGAGCTTAATGATGCTAGGGAGTCCTGAGAGACAGTGTAGAATATGTACCTCAGAATTATCTCACCTGAGGGGTAAAGGAGATGAGGTGTTTACATTTCTTGTCAGCCATCGGTAGAGGGCTGCTCTCAGGGGATATTAATTCCTTGGCATTTGTAGCCTGCCATATTAATAGGCAGAGTGGTCTTTGAGAGGTAGAGAAAGCCTTTAGTCAGTGACTCAGGTGTTGACAGTTAGAAGTCAGCCTGACATGTCTGAAATGGTCAAGTGGAGAAGATATGGACCAAGTACTGATAGTATCTGTCCAAGGTGTTGAGACTACTTAATGAAGGGTGGGGGTGGGGTGGGATGTATATCTTTTCTGAGAAATGAAGTATAAATGTGGATGATTAAATGCAGGGAGAAACCTGTCTAGGAAAAAGAAGCACTATGTGTCTGCCTACCTGTACACACAATTTATCTGAGAGTTTGGGAATTAATCTAGCCTTGGCCAATGAGTCATTTTATTGGGCACACATGTACTGTGTACAGGTCTGTCTGAGCCTGGGTAGGTTTTGTATATTATTGGCGGCTCCTTGTATCTGAGAATGCAGTGTTCATTATTCTGACCTCATCTCCTAGAGCAGTGTGCACTTCCCAGCCAGCAACCTTGGTCTGAGGTGATCTAGTCATTACGGCCTGCAGGATCCTTTAATAGCTATGATTCAACTTAACCAAAGCTAATGAGCAGGAAGGAGCAGTTCCACCACTCCCTTGCATTGTTTGAGGAGATATCCCACCATCTTCCAATTTAATTATGGGATGTGGTTTCTGGGCAAGAGAGCAAGTGAGATCTGCTTTTTGCATTTTGTTTTGTTCGTAATTGAATCATAGCAATTAAGCAATCATGCAGGGTGTAAGCAATAACTTTTATGAACATTAAGATATGCATTTCATAACATCTAAATGCTATGTTTGTTAAAGTTCACTTTTGAGAAGTTGTGGTAGTTATTAGGAAAACACTATTAATTTGAAGGTGTGGAGGAGAGAGATAAGGCACCTCTCCTAGAATTTTGTGTGTTCTGGTGACTATTATCTTTGGGAAGCACTGAAGGTGTCTTCTTTAATAAATCTTAGAAGGTATTCAAGCCATAAACAGTCATTTACATATATGGGTTTAGAGATAGTTGTGTACATGTGTACTTATTTCAGCCATGTCCTGGATACTTAACCAAGATGGAATTGCATTGACTGGTTGCTTGCAGTGTCAAAGACAAAAGGTAAACTCTTTTTACCAGTGTTCCTATAAATTCATGAATGTACTCTATTATTTTTACTTTGAAAAGTGAGAACAAATTACTAAAGAAGTAAATATATTAACAATCACTATATTTAAATAAGAATAGGAAAATAGATCCCCCTATTAATTTTTGAAGCATGAAATGCTGTGCATCCACATTGTAGAAATTAGAAGCCATTGAAACTCTCCTTAAATATGCTAAAAATCTGTCATAGAAGGCAATGTGAGATAATTTCTACAACCTTTCATGTATTGATAGCATCAACTGTTAAGGTAAGCATTTCAGTAGATATTATATAGTTATAGCAATAAGTATGTGGTTGACTAGTATGTGGTTTGCCTAAATAGAATGAAGAGGTGTCTGGGAGAGAAAAGAAGTAAATGCTTTACAAATCTACTTTTCAACAGTTATTAGAAGATGGGTAATATTTTGCTACCCTTTATAAGTGATTCTCTTAACATTTTGACTGGCTCAAAGGAAAAAAAAAGGTATAATCACTATACCTTTTTAGAAAGCAAGCTTTAGGATAATGAAATAAGAAAACAAGAGAGATCTTATTATCCACAGTTCCTACTGCTCTCACCTGCTTATAAGATAGATCCTTGTTGTTATCTCTCCTTGGCCTCTTGCCTTTTTTCTCAACTCCTCCTTCTTCCTAGATGGCTTTCCCTTCTTTTGATCCTAGCGCCTATCCTTCAACCAGTCCAAATATATATCTTTTTTCTTTTAACTTTTATTGTCCACAGAGTCACAGTCATACTGCTCATAAGTTGGATATTCTCTAATAATTACAAATAATAGCCATTGTTGCTAGAAAAATATAGGTATTTACAGCAGCAATCACATTGTTGTGTGGTAATATCTCATAAGAGGTGCTCACCCACTAACTACCTTTTCTTTGTCCTCCTTTGCACTTTATACATCACTCCAGTAGACTTATTAAGCTGTATAATAATAATCTCTTGCTATTTCAGTTATGTGTGCTGCTTGACAAGCTTCCCCAGTATTTGGTGGCTTAAAACAACAATTTATTATTCCTCATGACTCTGTAAGTTAGGTGGCCTCAGCTCAGGGCATTTTTCTTCCTTGATTGTGTAGCTGAGTTCACTCATGCAGCTATATTCCTCTGAGAGAGTGTTTGGGGCTTGAACATCCAGGATGGCTTCTCTCCTTCCAAAGTCTCCTCTGTGAGTCTAGTAATTCTTCAATCTAGTCTGAAATTCTAGAATGATGTCTAAGCTCCAAGAGAGGGAAGTCAAAGCTGTCGGTCCTCTTTAGGGCACACTAGCAGTCCCAGATACTACTTCTACTGCATTTAGGTGCAAATCATAAGATCAGCCCAGATTCACAGTGAGGGAAATAGACCTCATCTCTTGATGAGAGGAGCAGCAAAGTCTCATAGTAAAGGAGCATGTTGTGCAACCACGGGAGGAGTAATTGGTGGCCATGTTTGGAGACTATCTTTACACTGTATCAGGCCCTTCCATTAGACTTTGATTTCTTCAGAGCAAGGACTATGTCTTCTTCAGATTTTTAGGATCAGAATATGAAAATATTTCACTCTTTATTTCTTGAATGAATGATAGTTCTACCTCTCGCTTTATCTCTAACCTTCAGTGATAAACTTAGTTTTATAAATTCAGATTGCTGGTAGGAACCTGGGTGGCTCAGTGGTTGAGTGCCTGCCTTCAGCCCTAGGACGTGATCCTGGAGTCCCAGGATTGAGTCCCACATCAGGGTCCCTGCATGGAGCCTATTTCTCTCTCTGCATGTGTCTCTGCCTCTCTCTCTCTCTCTCTCTCTCATGAATAAATAAAAAAATATTTAAAAAATTAGAATAATAAATTCAGATTGCTGTTATAAAGTAATTCTACATATTGATTTTTTCTCTTTTTTTTTTTTTACCTTTCAAGTTCTTTTCTGATAGGAATATTAGACATACATACTGTCTTGGGGTTTCTTTGTATAGAGAAAGACACGGAGTTACAGATTAAAATGCAAGTAGTTCCTTTAGGAGCTGAGTTCCTTGGGGTGTCAAGCAGGTAACTTGGAGCAGTTAGAGGTTATTTCTACAAGGGGACTCAGGGAAACAGTGTAGACATGTGCAAGTTATTTTACATGAGCGATGAGAGAGCTGGAGGACAGTCATTAGCACTTACGGCTGTCCACAGGCAAAGCAGACTCCAGTGGCCAGAGAAAGTCCTCTGGCAGAAAGACACAGGTACTGGAAGTTGGACCAATGGCATAGAAATGATCAATGGCATTGATCAGTAGGATACCATCAGCTATGTCATACACACAAATCCACTCCTTTCCTCTTCCATCCCTTCCTCAAAAGAAGGCTTAGCTGTCTCATCAGCCTTTGTTTAAGGACAGGGTCATTTGGCAATTTCTCCTCCTACCAGAAAGTTTTAGCTAAAAGGAGAACCAAGAAGAAAAAATCACGCTTTTTTAGCCATCACACTTGTTCCAGGTGGCATCATAAGAAGTTCTTAAAGATTATATTCGTAGATAGGGGAATAGCTGTTTCACAAAGCACCACCTAACCCTGATGGCCTCTCATTTTTAGAACGGAACATGAGGGCTTTGGGCCCTAAATTCACAGAAGCTGGGTTCATATCTGTTGTTGCACATCGTTGTGACCCCATTGCCTCAAAAAGTGTCTGATAGTAGTAGATATTCCACAATTATTTGATCAATAAATGAATGAATAAAGAAAAGTGGAAAATAATGTGGTGAAAATCTAATCGTAAATATCTTTGTTATTTTCTTGCTGTATGACTTGGTAAGGAACTTAATATTGATGAGACTCAGCCCTGTTTTTCTAAAACTGTGACTTAATTTTTTTCAGAATCTGTTCTATGATTTCCTTTCTTTCATTTTACCCTCTACTTTATCTGCATTATATTGTGGGCAGAGTAAGTTTTTACCTAGAGAAAACTTATGTTGCTAAAATAAATTTCCAGATGATTTTTCATCTGGAAAAGTAAGTAAAGAAAGTTGGTAAAGGAAATAAATTGAAGACCATTACACTTGTGTAGAACCTTCATTTGTGCATTCTTTCATCATCTTGTAAGGAAGAATGCTCTCCTTAAAGCCACCTTTGGCCATTTTAGTGTTCTTGGAAATATCCATAGGATACAAGGTATCTTTTTAGCTTAGACAAAGAGTCTTGTTATTAAGAAACAAAGGGAAAATCACTACCTAAGGTGGTGGACCAGAAGGTCCCTATTGAGCACTTTCTTATAGTGAAGTGAATCACACAGTCTTCTACAATGTTAAAACTGTAAAGTCATTGAATAGAAGAATGCATCTTACTCATTTTTGGGGGGGTCTGTAGCACTTTGTACCTTGCTTAGCAAAAATAAAGCTCTTGGTTATTTTTTGCTGAATAAATGGAGGAATAAGTGATTGAATACGTAGCTAAAATAAAACATCATAGCACTTTGTACCTTGCTTAGCAAAAATAAAGCTCTTGGTTATTTTTTGCTGAATAAATGGAGGAATAAGTGATTGAATACGTAGCTAAAATAAAACTTCTACAATGTTAAAACTGTAAAGTCATTGAATAGAAGAATGCATCTTACTCATTTTTGGGGGGGTCTGTAGCACTTTGTACCTTGCTTAGCAAAAATAAAGCTCTTGGTTATTTTTTGCTGAATAAATGGAGGAATAAGTGATTGAATACGTAGCTAAAATAAAACATCATGGGGGGGTGCCTGCGTGGCCCAGTCAATTGGGCATCTGACTCTTGATTTCAGTTCAGGTCATCATCTGAGGGTCGTGAGATTGACCCATGTGTCAGACTCTGTGTTCTATGAGGAGTCTGAAATTTTCTCTCTCCATCTCTCTCCCCCACTCATGTCGCTGTGCACATTTTCTTTTTCTCTCTCAAATAAATAAATAAATATTTTTTAAAATAAAAATTATTAAAAAATAAATAAAACATCATGCATAAGGCGAGGGGATCCTTGTTGGTAGGAAAACTGGGGGAAGCCAATATCATATAGTGAATTAGGACTTACATGGAAATTGGAAGGAGGAATGACAGAGTGAGGTGGAAGGTGTTGAGTGAGACCCCCATCTTCTATCAGTAGTAGCAGTAGTTTTGTTTTGAAGAATAATGGTGCTATGGCTTCCTTACCTCTTAGTTCCCACTGAAGACCTATAACTAATTATGTTGTTTTTTCACCTGCTCATATCGACTAACATGCTGTCTTCTTATACAGGAGATATTCAAGTTGAAGGGGAAAAAATAATCTTTTCCCCTCTTTTCACTCAGTGTAATTGTTACTAGCTTTGAATAATTTTTGTAATACAAGGTCTCCATACATGCAGTAGAATGCTCTTTATGTGCAGTTCTGTGCTATGTAGTTTCATTTTATAGACTGTTGTAAGAAACGTGAAAATTAAGATTTGATTTGTACTTGGCCTCTTTTGGAATAAGGTAGTAGAATCAGTTCTTTAATACAGTGTGTAGTTTTAGACTATAGTGTAAATTAAATCAACTTGTGATTCAGTCATGCCTTTATTAGTTCTTAAATATTGATTTAAGTAATGATATTAAATTATGTATGGTTGAAAAGATAAGTCTTGCTTCTACCACAGTACATGAATGCCATGAAAATGTTTTCCTTTTCTTGCAATAAAATCAGAAGTAGAACGTAGGTTAAACACACTTCTCTTCATACCTCATAATTTCTGACACAGTAACTTATGTTGAGGAAAAAAGAGACATTAAATTAACAATAGACTTTTGTTTATAAATATGCCAGATGATTGGGGTACAGATTGATGGAGTGATCAGTTCTGCCACTGCAATTATTATTTGTTACAAAGATGGCTGAACTAAAAGGGCATAACTTCCTTACCTAGATTTTGAGGTGGATTACCATTTGAGACATGACTATGCACTTGTATTATTTTATAAAGGAATGTATAAGAATAGAGCTTTATAGTTATTAAGTAAATTGAAATTATAAAAGATAAAAAGGCAGCTTAATATTCTTTTATTTAAATGTTTACATATTAAACTTTGAGGATATTCCTGAGTTGTTATGCAATTACCACTGTAAAGTTGGCTATAATTTAATATGCTTTTGTATGTGTAACAACATTCTTCTGTATTTTTTTGAAGGCTATATATGCATGGATATATATAGAGTTATTTTAAAGCTGAAACTTCATTTTTCTCTACTTTGTTTTAAGTTGATCATTGAATTTTTTTTCAGGATGGCACTGAATGAATGTTACATTTAAAAAATGTTTAATTCTTTTAATACTTTTTACAGATAAAAGTATATGCTTTTTATCTTTGCCCTTAAAATAACAAGGACTTCTCATTAAGGAGATTAGAAACCATAAGTGCCATGCTCAACCTAGTATTAGAACATCTTGGTTTTATTCTTTATTTAATTTGACCATGGAATGATGCAATCAATGGTTCTTGCATTATTTTCTTGAAAAGGACTCCATTTCTCATTCATTTATATTTCAGTGACATATTGAGTTCTCTCTTATGCTGACTTATCTCTTTTAATCTTTATAAGAAGTAAAATTTAGATTATTCATAGCCTGTTGGAAGAAGAGTGTGGATAAAGGTCATGGATAAAGATGTCCTCACACCTATTTTCTCAGGAAAGTAGCAGACAACCACATCTTATGCACTCACCCCCCACCCCACCAATAGAGTTAGCCATAAGAAGAGTAAAGTGCACATGGAAAAAAAGGTCTATGGCATAGGATGGACAATTTCAAAATGTGTTAGGCTTCAGCATTAAGCAAGGAGGTTTGCAGAAAATATATATTCCAAACCTACTGAGCCAAAATTTAGAGTGTTAGGGCATGGGCAGCTGGCTAATGTCCATCAGAGGTGGTAGGATATGAGTCAAGACCAAGTCCAAGTTGAAGTAAGATATTGGGAAGCATTCTTGCTAACTTTAATTCTTCCATTATCTGAATCATTTCAAAACTTTGAATCATGGTTTTCTATCTGTCACAGTTTAAGTGACTATTACTATTAAAATTCCTGGCCCTGGATGGCAATAAGAGTCATCCACAGAACTCAACTTTCTTGACTGTCTCATTTCCCCATGTCCTGTATAGCTGTTTTGCTCTTTCTTTATCCTTTCATCTGCCACCTTAATATCTGTTAGCTGCTATTATTTTGGGCTTTTAATCCTCCTTTCCATATTCCTATGCTTTTCCAGTTTTTCTCTTTAGCCCTCAAAGGCAATGTTTTTTCTATCTCAGCGGCTGCCTATGAATCATCTACAATTTGTAGATCACCCTGTGGGAAACACCAAGATTCTCAACGTTCATTTCTCTGCCATTAAATGAGGGCAGGAATGGCTGCTGACATTTCCCTTGACACTGGAAGGAGTGGTCAGGCTAGATGAGAAAATGCTTGTTGAAGAGGAATGCTGTGCTGTTACTGGCACTTAGCTGGGAAACTCAAGCCTGAGCAGTTTAATAATTTGCCAGGGCTGTGCAACTGATTTGCCATCAGTGTCAAGCCAGGATTACAACCTGGAGAATTTGGGTTACTCTTTCAGAGAACATTCCATTGGATAAACTGGACTTATTATTTGAAGTGTTCCCCATCCCTGTAGATCAGGAAGGTAGAATTTATGATAGCAGTTTGATCTTCAGAAACTCCACTTAACCCAGAATTACCCTTTAGTTTAGTGAATACTGGGAAAGAGGGAGTGATGAACGAGTATTTAATTAATGAGATTCTGTTGTTTATTTGTAAGGGATATGTGTGGGGGAATCTTACATGATATAAAAATTCCTTTTAATCCTCAAACAACTCTTAGGAAAAAAAATACAGAATTAAAATGGAAGTTCTTGAGATTTGTCCTTGAGTATATGTGTAGAGAAAGTATACTTGGAATTTGATGACTTATAGAGAAAGTTTATCAGGAAGATTAGAATTTTTACATTTATTCAAATTAAATACGAGTGCATTTTGAAGCCAAGCTTTTGTTTTTGTGTGTGTGTGCGTGTGTTTTTTTAAACACACATTTGGGAGAGAGATTTCCTTAGAACAAAAGTGGGTATGCGAACCCATAATATCATTTTTTGGTTGGTATTCAGCATTATAGAGTTGGGATTCTACCCCTTAAATTAGAATTTGGGGGAATGTCAAAGCCAATCTAGGTGGCCCAGAGATATGTGAGCTCTAGATCCACTGTTTTTCAGGTGAAAAATCAGGGTGTTAAATACGTACTTATTTAACATTTTCTGTTAGCCAAAGTACTGCAAAAGGTACTTTATATACTTTCACTTAACAGCTGGAGAATTAACAGCTTTAGGAGCCCATGTGTTCTAGATAAGGAAACTGAGGTTCTGAGATGTTAAGTAATCTACCTAACATGGAACTGAGATGATAAATCAGCTTTGTCCCAACCAAAAACACATAGTCCATTTGTTTCTAAAAGGAGTGCATGTTACCAGCATTTCATTAAATTTTGGCACCAAGGACAGGACTTGGAAATAACATGGACACCTTCTGGTATGTACACAAGGCTCTGCCTACATCAAGTGCTAGCTTGCATGACTACAAAGGCCCAAATACAACCTGTGTGCACCGTATCTCTCCATTAGCACATTTTCTTTTGCATGGTTATTCACTGTGAGTATGTGATGAGTTGGGACTGTGGGTAGAAGCTGCTGCAATTAGTTTTGCCTCAGGTAGAATGCTGACGTCTGTTGTAATGAGATTAAAATCTTCTACTCAGCTGTTACTTGAAATATTCTGTTGTGTTCTCATCCAACTGTTTTAACTAATTGAAGTGACTTAACCATATAATTATTTTAAAATGTTTACAATTACTTTTAGATAAACATAAATGAATGTTTGCCTGCATATTAGTAGCAAAGGGAATAATTTGGTATCTTCACTCAAATATTCTAACCCTCCTAAGGAAAGATTAGAGTGTATCAGTGGAATTCAAATGACATAGATGGGCATTCTTCATACTAAATGAAATATTACTTTCAGTTCCACTAAGATGGAGTAGCCCCATTCCTGCCAAGTCCTCCCCCTTACAACTAAAACTCTCTAGATATAACAAGAACAGGAGCTCTCTGAAAGATCAAAGAAGAAGGTGAGCTGCCTAGGGATTTGAGGGATTGGAGGAACTATACAGCCATGAGATCCTTGGATTTCTTTATTGTTTCTCAAATATCCTGGATGGAGTGCTGCAGAAGTTTCCAATCCTGGACCATCAATAGGCAGAGACATCAAAAGCTCCAAGAAAATCCTGTTTCCCTTAGCTAAAGGACCAAGAAAAGGACAACCTAACAACAACAAAAAAAAAACAAAACAAAAATTTGCAGTATCTTCCAAACACCATCAGAAAAACTATACCTTCCCCCCTACATGGTTTCAGGGGTGCTGAACAGAAAGTTGATCCTCCCCCATGCCCATTAATTGCTAATATAGTTAGACTATGATAAGTTATATATGTGTATTGTATCAAATATAGAGAAACACTAAGAAAATGATCCAAAGCAATATACTAAAAGACACTGTAAATAAATGAAGAAACTTTAAAAATGATAAAAAAGCATAGCAAACTATAAAATGACAGACTTAAGCCCTAATATCAATATATTACTTTAAATAGAAATAGTCTATAGAAATGCAAGGGACCCAGAATAGTTGGCACAATCTTAAAAAGGAAGGACAAAGTTGGAGGATTTAAACTTTCCAATTTCAAAATTTATTACAAAGATACAGTGGTGTGGTGTCATACTAGTATAGGAATAGACATATAGACTAATGATATGAAATTGATAGTTCAGAAATAAACTCTTACATTGATGGACAGATGACTTGCAATAAGAGTGCCAAGGCTATTCAATGGGAAAAGAATAATCTTCAACAAATGGTAATAGCATAACTGGATATCCACATGTAGGAGAATAAAGGCAAAACCTCTTCCTTACACCATCCATGAAAGTTAACTCCAAAATGGATCATAGATCTTAAATGTAAGAATGAAAGCTGTAAAACTCTTAGAAGAAATCGTAGGTATAAAATTCATGACCTTAGTTAGGTGATGAATTCTTCCATGTGACACCAAAAGCATAAGCAATAAAAGAAAGATAGATACTGTGGAGTTCATAAAAATTTAAAACTTTTGCTTCAATCATACCACAAAGAAAGTGAAAACCAACTCAAAGAATTGGAGAAAATAGTAAAAAAGGAATGTGTGAGGGTTCTGAATACACACACACACACACCTCTCCAGTGAAGTTTTTTGAATGACCAATAAGAATATGAAAGATGCTGAACATTGTTAGCCATCAGAGAAATGTAAAGCAAAACCACAACTGCTGATTAGGATATGAAAAAAACGAAACTCTCCTATGTTGTGGGTGGGACTCTAAGATGGTATGCCCACTTTGGAAAATGTTATGACAGGTTCTCAAATTGCAAAATATCGCAATTCTACTTCTAGGTTTATACCTGAGAGATAAAAAGACATACATTAATACAATAACTTGTATGTGAATGTTCATAGCAACATTATCCATAGTAGCCCCCAAATGGGAACAATCCAAATGTCCATCAACTGGTAAATGGATAAAAAATGTATTATATTCAGAAAAGAAAGTAGTTCATCCATAAAAAGGAAGGAAGTACTGAATCTTATAGCATGAATGAACTTTGGAAACTTTATGCTGGGTGAAAAAAGCTAGTCATAAAAGACTACATATTATATAATTCCATTTCTATGAAATGTTTCAAAATAGACAAATCTATTGATGCAGGAAACAATCTCCTGGTTTCCTAGGATGGAGTCGAGGTGGGGTAGTTGGGATTGAGGTGAGGATTGGAAGACAACATAGAGTGAATACTAATTGGTATGGGTTTCTTGGGGGGATAGTGTAAGTTCAATAATTGATTATGGCAGTAGTTGAACAAGCCTATGAATATACAAAAGCCACTGAATTGTGGACTTTAAATGAGCCGATAGTATGATGTCAATCATAAAGCTGCTAAAAATGTAAGTGGTCTATATGAAACATAAAAAAACAGATTCTAGCAAAGTGAATTTAAAAAATGATCCAATAATATGCATATCTGTTCCAAAGTGACTTTTTTTGACTTTTTTTTTTTTTTTTTACTAATTGTTGTGACTGAGAATTGTTATGACTCTTCTATCTTTAAGGAGAAATTATGAATTTTAGAAGTAAAGGCAAATTTCAGTATTTATATTTGGGAGCAATAAACTAACTGCTAGGAATATTTATCAAATGGAAGTATAATTGCCTGCTATCTCCCTGAACTTTATTAGGTATAATAATTGTGTTTTTTGAATTTACTCTTCTTAAGGGATATAAACTAAACATTCTAACAGTTTGTTTTTTCTAAATGAATAAGATAATATACAATTGTCATTTAGACAAATAATTGTATTTTATATAAATAAATACTAGATAACATCTGGTAATTTTAATACATTATCTATATAAATCCTATCCTGTAGAATAAATAACCTCTAAAGTAGTCAGCTATGGGAGAGGATGAAGCTAGTATACTTATATAGTTCCTTCCACAACCACCAACCCTCATTTTTTCATTGTTGGTCCGCTTTTTGGTTAGAAATTTTATAACACCAAGATTATATACTCAAATCTATTTACTTGATTTATTAGTTTCAAGCATTACCTCTTAACCTTTCTGTATGCAAAATTAGAATGTCAGCACTTTTACACTTTTCTCTTGTTCTTTGTTTATATTATGATTTCTATTATATTTATAGCTTATATTATGATTTCAGCTTATATTATGATTTCTAAAATTTTCAAGACTTATTTGTAAATTTTATAACTATGATTTCAACAATTTTTTTAGTTATATAGATGTTAAATGGATTTAAGGCTGACCTCCAAAGCTTTTACAACAAATTCTCTTTTATTTAATTTACTCATTTGACACAGAAAGCACAAGCAAGGGGGAACAGCAGGCAGAGGGAGAGGGAGAAACAGGCTCCTTGCTAAGCAGGAGCTTAGCTCCCCAAGCAGGGAGCCTGATGCTAGGCTAGATTCCAGGACCCTGTGATCATGACTTGATCTGAAGGCAGATGCTTAACCGGTTGAGCCACCCAGGCACCCTTCAAATCCTCCATTTTATAGGTTGACCAAGGTGATCTCCAAATATGTGAGTCATGCATAATTTGTAGGTCCCTTGGAAAGTCCCAAGACTCTCAGAGGTTTTACTTGTGTCATCAACTGAAGACAATAATGGCTGCTACTAGTTCCCATCTCTGCCACTCTGGTGTTGAACAGGGCTCAAGGATCCACCTAATGCTGCAATTTGGAGCTTTGTCTTTCCTTTAAGCATTCACATTTCCTCCTCCTCCTCCTCCTCCTCCTCCTCCTCCTCCTCCTCCTCCTCCTCCTCCTCCTCCTCCTCCTCCTCCTCCTTCTTCTTCTTCTTCTTCTTCTTTTTTTGACCTTCTAAATATGAAAATATTTTAATAGCATGTGTATTTCTGTGTTTAAGTATTCAAGCTCTATTGCATAGTTATTAATAATTCTACCTGTGCTTTTTGACCAGCCAAGAGAGGAAGAGTTCTTGCTACCTGTCTTAAAGAGCCCTTTCTAGAGACTTTTAAAAAGCAAGCAATTGTTAGGATTGTTAGAGAAACTTTTGACATATCACAAGAAAGTGGTGAGTTTCATGGAGATGCTAGACAGAATTGTTTGCTATTCATACTTTGTTGCTTGGAAATGGACAGCTATGCTTAATGTAACACACGCACATGCACACACATGTACATATACACAAATAATATAGGAGATGAAAATGGTATAAAAAACTGACCTCTAGAATATTCAGATGCAAACACCATTCTGTAGTTGTCTACCTAGGTCATCTAGGGACTGCAATAGGAAGTGCAGCCTACCTCAGAGAGCCAGTACTGTAAGAGCAAGGAAAAATAGGACCATTTTAAATGTCATAACTCATTCTATGAATGAAAACCATCCAACCTTATTATTTAAGTAATAAAATTCATCCTATGTTTGACTATCATAAACACCATTCTTCTGAAGTGATTTTCTCGAGAATACTGTTATTAATGTGTTTTGCATCCTCCAGTAGACCTGGTGCATCAGAGTGGGTCATATTTTGTCCAACCTATGTATGTCACTGCCACTTTTAAGCAGTATTGATTTCTGGTGAATGCCAACACTTATTTTAGCACTGATTGCAGAGTCACTTATTTCCAATTTTTATATGACAGCAAACAAACTAATAAAATATATTGAATTTTAATTTTTTTACCTCTTATTCCTTCTCTTTTTATGAATAAACTTTAGAATTTGACCTTATTAACCTACAAAGAACCTCAGAAACAATTTCCATGAAATAAAGTTTGATTTATTTTCATTCATCTGAAATACCAGGAACTTTAACAGATGGACTGTCAGATCCAAATGAAGTTTTATTGCTTTATGGTAATATGTGGTAATTAAGATATTGTCCAGATAGATTAACACCTAGATCCTGAGTCTTGCAGTGTGGCATGTAGGTAGAGGTGTCTGGTGAATTTGTAATACTGCATGTAGGCCAAGGAACATCTCTGTCTATTATAATTTTATGTAAATTATATATGAAGGATTGTTTATAATCTAAGATGATATTTTTAAAAAGCATTTTATTAGATTTATTTTTAGAGTTGTAACTTGATTAGAAAACATCCATTTTTAAATTGTTCTTTTTAAATGTCTTGACCTTCAGGACATTTTAGTTCAGTTGTAAGTTGTCTTATGATTGTGTACTAGAAACTGCTATAAGTTTGGGCAAATAATAGTTGCTGAAAGACCTTTTATTATGGACTTGTTATATGGACTGTTATATACATGTTTTGGACTTGTTATATGGACTTTTCAACATGTTATATGGACTTTTGAATTTTAACAAAGTGATCTTGATTCCTATGTTAGATTTTTGGGGATGGGTAGGGAAGTTTTCTATTTTTTAATTTTTAATACATTACAGGATTTCTCCAGGTATTTTGATTGTTCATTTTGGACAGTAAACTTCTTATTTGCTTTTCTAATAGCTAAGAAACAATTTAAATCTTGATGGTATTATTACTGTTTCAGTTGCAAGAGTTCCACTTATAAATACTTTATTGATGAGGAAGGCATAGCATATTGAACACATAAAACAGTTCATGTGGGTTACTTGAAAATGACAAATCAAAAGCTGTCATGTAATAGAAAAAATACACTTCGAAGCATATCTCTCGTGCTGTGTCCTCTCTACTATGATTTAAACTGCACTCTTCATGTCATGCATAAAGAATGAACTTTGCAGTCAGTTTTAAAAGCTGAAATAATTGGGATAAGAAACATAAAATGCCCAAGAAATTATTCTGATGAGAATTGCAAGTCTGGGTCAAGAAAGTAAATAATGCAGACTGTGAGGCATGATTTAAAAAAAAAATTTTTTTTTTAACTTTAACAGTCCTTAGCCGTAATTGACAATTTACTGATTTTAACAGGAAACAAACATTACTCTGCTACCATCTGGACATCCTAAATAGAACCTATGCCTCTGGATGAGGGAAGGCATAATGATTAGGTAGATATTTTGGCAGAGAATTCCTTTTTTTTTAATGTCTTGGGATTTAGAATGTAAAACCAATGGCCATAATTTTGAAACATCTGTTCTTTTCATGATCTCTTCCACACAGAAAGAGATTAGGAAATGGAATGTCCTCAAATATCTTTGTTGCCTGTGATCAAAATTTTTCATTTTGTCCAAATACGTAAATGGAGTCAAATTCACTTCTTAGTAAACCCTGTTATCCTGAATATGTAGTTCGCTTTTTTTTCTGAATTCAACATTGTCTTATTTAGATTGGTTATTTATTATTATTTTTTAAAGATTTTATTAATTTGAGAGTGTGTGTGTGTGTGTGTGTGAGAAAGAGAGCATGAGCATGGGAAAGGGGTAGAGGGAGAGAGAGGAGCAAACTCCCTGCTGAGCAGGGAGCCTGATGCCAGACTCCATCCCAGGACTCTGGGATCATCACACACTTAATCAACTGTGCCACCCAGGCGCCTCTGGTTTATTTATTATTATATATATCCACCTATTTTCAAAAAGGAGGCAAGCGATTTTACACTAAAAATAAATAGGTATAATAAAAGCAGTAATGTTCACTAAGGAATGCATGATAGCAAAAGGATGATCAAACCAAAATATATTTGTCAGGTATAACTGTAGTTAACTAAAAATTAGGCCTATATACTCCAACCCCAGGTCATCTTCTTACTGTTTAAAATTATGTCCAACTATCTTTTGGAAGCATCTCCTTCTCTCTTGTGGATAAAAAGAAGTGAGAATATCAGTGAATCTAATACTCTATACACCAAAATGGGATGACTTTAAAAATGAATTAGTTTGTTCACCTGTTCTGTCTGGGTTTCTTAGCTTCCTGGCTTGTTTTTCTCCTCTTGAATCCATTCCTCCCCTTCAAGGATAGGGGATTCTGCAGGAAAGCCTTTCTCTGGATCTGTTGCCTGCCATATTCTTTCCAACTCTCTCCTGTGGGGTTACACTATATTCTGTTTTAGTGCTCTTTTGTCTCACTTTAAGGCTCCTAGAAAAATCGGATCATTTTGATCATTTCTGTTCTGTGTTTTGCAAGCCTTGTGTCTACTCATTCCTCCTAGATCAGATTTCTGTTGGACCTCATCACTGACCTAAAATGATCAGGACCTACAGTTATAACCTTCCTTGGACTAGACTATCCAATCAATCTATGGACATTCCGCATGCAGGTCTAGGGTAGAATTAAGCTCAATTCTGTCCCCACTTTTCAATGCTTCTAATTTATTTCCCACTAGCATCTGCCCCTGGATTGTTCCCTCTTCCTTTATCTGTATCTCTGGTGGATAGCATAAAGCTAGGATGTGTTAGTCCCTTGCAGCAGTAAAACCCCTGCACAAGCTTCCAGGAAGTCAAGTACAAGAGGGAATACGCAATGATCTGTGAACTCTGAGTATAATGAAAGCAAACATAGCAGTGTGCAGGGCATAGAGCAACCCTCAAAAAGGGAATCAGTCTTTTTTATATTGAAGAAAAACACTTCATTATTCCAGCGTGTCATATATTTAAAGGTTAAAAATTATGGGCACCACAACACACCTATTAGAATCGCTAACAATTTTTTGAAAAATTTATTTATTTGGGAGAGAGAGTGCAGCTGCACAAAGTGGGGAGGGGCAGAGCGAGAGGGAGAGAAAGTCTTAAGCAGAATGTGTGGAGCTCAATGTGGGGCTTGATCTCATGAACCTGAGATCACGACCCTGAGATAATGACCCTGAGACACACACTGAGCTGAAACCAAGAGTCAGACACTTAACCAAATATGCCACCCAGGTACCCCATAGAATGGCTACAATTTTTAAATGATGCAACACCAAATGCTGCTGAGAATGCAGAGAAACTAGTTCTCTCATCATTGCTGATGATAATATAAAATGGTATAACCCTTATCTAAAGGAGTTTTATAGTTTTTTTTGTTAGAATATTTATTTTGAGATAATTGTAGATTTATATGTAGTTGTAAGAAATAATACAGAGAGATTCCATGTACGCTGTACCCAGTTCTCCCCAATGGTAACACATCGTAGAGCTATACTACAATATCAGTTCTATAATTTCTATTTGGTTCTTTTTTATACATTTTATTTCTTTCAGAGAAGTTCTAATTTTTCATTTGCAAAACAATGGCGCAGTATCATTGCCAAGATATTGACATTGACAGTCAAGAGAAAGAGTACTTTGTCATCACAAGGATCTCTCATGATTCCCTTTTGCAGTCACACTCACTTCCCTCTCACCATATCCTCTCCTTAGCCCTCTTGTCATTTTGAGAATGTTTTATAAGTGGAATAATATAGTGTATAGGTTTGGTATTGTCCTTTTCTCTCAATATATTTCTCTAGAGTTTCATCCAGATTGTTGCATGTATCAGTAATTCCTTTATATTGCTGAGAAGGATTCCATGGTATGGATTTGCCAAGTATGTCTCACCTACTGAAGGACATCCATAGTGGTTCCTAGTTTTTGGCTATTTTGACTATGGCTGCTATAAACATTCATGTACAAGTTTTTGTGCCAACAGAAGTCTTCATTTCTCTGGGTTATATCCTCAAGAGTCCAGTTGCTGGATCATATGGTAGTTATATGTTTACTTTTTAAAGAGTTTGTAAGAATATTTTCCAGGGTGACTGTAGCATTTTACATTCCTACCAGCAATGTATGAGTAATCCAATGTCTCTGTGTCCTCACCAGCATTTCTGTTGAATATATATATATATATATATATATATATATATATGCCATTTTGATAGGCATTTGACATCTTGTTTTGACTGTATTTATTTTATTTTTTTAAAGATCTTATTTATTTATTCATGAGAGACAGAGAGAGACAGAGAGAGGGAGAGAGAGAAAGACACAGGCAGAGGGAGAAGCGGGCTCCATGCAGGGAGCACGATGTGGGACTCCATCCCGGGACTCCAGTATCACTCCCTGGCCCAAAAGCAGGTGCTAAACCGCTGGGCCACCCAGGGATACCCTTGTTTTGATTTTAATCTGCATTTTCCAAATGGTTGAACTTTTAATGGCTGATTTGCTCATTTGCCATTAGTCTATCATCTTTAATGAAATGTCTCTTTATGTCTTTTGCCCATTTTCTAATTGAAATTTTTTATTTTTTATTTTTAAAAGTTCTTTATATATTATAGGTATTAGTGCTTTGTTGGGTATGTGGTTTACAAGTATTTTCTCTTAAAAATGTCATTCATAGAACAAAAGTTATAAATTTTGATGAAATCTAGTTTTCCTTTTATAAATCATACTTTTGGAATCCAGGATAAGAACTCTATTTATCTGTAGAATCAAAGATTTTCTACTTTTTTTTCATGAAAGTTTTTTAGTCCATTATTTATTTTGAATTAATTTTTGTATAAGGTGTAAAACATTGATCAGGATTTATTTTTTGTCTGTGAATATCCAGTTACTCTAGCACTATTTCTTGAAAAGATCTTTTTCTCTCATTTAATTGCTTTTGCTTTTTTGTTAAGAATCCTTTGGCATATTTATGTGGGTCAGTCTCTGGGTTCTCTAATCTTTCTGTTCCGTTGTAATCTATGTGCCTGTCCCTCCACCAATACCCCTCAATCTTGCTTATAGTACCTATACTATATAACTTATCACAGTATACTGGTACTGTCACTTTATCAGTTTGAGTAAAGCATAGAAATCTTACTTCCTTTTACATCTTTTTGCCTTCCTACATTTACAGTGTCATTACATTTACAGTGTCATTACCTTAAACATTTTACCTATATACATTTAAAACTATATTAGGGGGGAAGGTGGGGCAAGATGATGGAAGAGTAGGATTCCCCAAGTCACCTGTCCCCACCAAATTACCTAGATAACTTTCAAATCATCCTGAAAACCTAAGACTTCGGCCTGAGATTTAAAGAGAGAACAGCTAGAATGCTACCGAGAGAATAGTTCGCACTTCTATCAAGGTAGGAAGACGAAAAAAATAAACAAATAAAAAATCCTCCAAGGGGGAGGGGCCCGCGAGGAGCCGGGCTAAGGCCGCGGCGAGTGTCCCCAGGACAGGAGAGCCCAGTCCGGGAGAAGCAGGAGCTGCACCGACATTCCCAGAGGGAAGGGCTCTCGCGGGGACCTCGGGCAGGATCCCAGGAGGGGCGGGGATGCCCTCGGCTCCCAGGGGCACCAACAGACACCTGCGCCCCGGGGAGAGCCGCCACACCCCGCGGCCGAGCTCCCTAAAGGGCTGCAGCGCACTCCCGGCAGGGCCTCGGGAGCAGCTCCGGAGGCGGCTCCACTCGGAGGGGGCTGCGCGGCCCTGGGAGCGCGATTCCAGCGGTGCAGGCCCCGAGCCCAGGGCGCCGGGGGACACAGCCCAGGATCCGGCGCTCCCCCCGGGACGGCGGAGGCCGGGAGAACACAGGGCACGGAGGACACTCCTGCCACCGGGCGGCTGGAGCTGTGCAGATCAGCGGCCACCGCCCCCGGAGCATCCAGGCCGCTGTGGACTGGGAGACTGTGGTAGTTACTGGGGGACCTGACTCCAGAGCTGGAGAGCTGGCCGCCGCCACTGTTGCTGCTCCTCCTGGTGTCACCTTGTACCTGGGACTACACAGGGCCACCAGGGAGCAGGGGCCTCACAGGATAAGCAGCTCCCACTGAGCCAAGCACCTGACGGGGCGGGGCAGCTCCCTCAGGTGCACACACCTGAGAATCAGCACAGCAGCCCCTCCCCCAGAAGACCAGCTGGAAGGACAGGAGAAGAGCAAGTTCTTGACCAAGCAGCGCTGGAAAGTTCCAGGGGAAGTCTAGGGACTTACAGTATATAGAATCAGGATACCCCTTCTTGTGTTTTGTTTTTTGTTTGTTACCCTCCCCCCTTTTTCTCTTTTTGTCCTTTTTCCAGTACAACTTGTTTTTAGCCACTCTGCACTGAGCAAAATGACTAGAAGAAAGAACTCACCACAAAAGAAAGAATCAGAAACAGTACTCTCTCACACAGAGTTGCAGAATTTGGATTACAATTCAATGTCAGAAAGCCAATTTAGAAGCACAGTTATAAAGCTACTACTGGTGGCTCTAGGAAAAAGCATAAAGGATTCAAGAGACTTCATGACTGCAGAATTTAGATCTAATCACGCTGAAATTAAAAGTCAGTTAAATGAGATGCAATCCAAACTGGAGGTCCCAACAATGAGGGTTAATGAGGTAGGAGAATGAGCGAGTGACATAGAAGACAAGTTGATGGCAAGAAGGAAGCTGAGGAAAAGAGAAAGGCAATTAAAAGACCATGAGGAAAGGTTAAGGGAAATAAATGATAGCCTCAGAAGGAACAAATCTACATTTACTTGAGGTTCCAGAGGGCACCAGGAGGGAAAGAGGACCAGAAAGCATATTTGAACAAATCGTAGCTGAGAACTTCCCTAATTTGGGGAGGGAAACATTCAGATCCAGGAGATAGAGAGGTCCCCCCTAAAATCGAAAAAAAAAAAAAATTCAACACCTCGACATTTAATAGTGCAACATGCAAATTCCAAAGATAAAGAGAAAGTCCTAAAGCAACAGAAGACAGGAGATCCCTAACTTATATGGGGAGAAATATTTGATTAACAGCAGACCTCTCCACAGAGACCTGGCTGGCCAGAAAGGGCTGGCAGGATGTATTCAGGGCCCTAAATGAGAAGAACATGCAGCCAAGATTACTTTATCCAGCAAGGCTCTCATTCAGAATAGAAGGAGAGATAAAGACTTTCCAAGATAGGCAAAAACTAAAAGAATATGTGACCAGCAAACCAGCTCTGCAAGAAATATTAAGGGGGACTCTGTAAAAGAAAGAGGAATTCCAAAGAAACAATCCACAAAAACAGAGGCTGAATAATATTATGTTGACACTAAATTCATATCTTTCAATAGTAACTCTGAACATGAATGGGCTAAATAATCCCATCAAAATAAGCAGGATTCCAGACTAGATAAAAAAGCAAGACCCATCTATTTGCTGTCTACAAGAGACTCATTTTAGATCTAAGGACACCTACAGCCTGAAAATGAAAGATTGGAGAACCATTTACCATTCAAATGGTCCTCAAAAGAAAGCAGGGGTAGCAATCCTCATATCAGATAAATTAAAGTTTATCCCAAAGACTGTAGTAAGAGATGAAGAAGGACACTGTATCATACTTAAAGGATCTATCCAACTAGAGGACATAACAATCATGAATATTTATGCCCCTAATGTGGGAGCTGCCAAATATATCAATCAATAACCAAAGTAAAGATATACTTAGATAATAATAAACTAATACTGGAAGACTTCAACACCACACTTTCTGCAAATGACAGATCTTCTAAACACAGCATCTCCAAAGAAACAAGAGCTTTAAATGATACACCGGACCAGATATATTTCAGAGATATTTACAGACTTTGTATCCAAACGCAACTGAATACACATTCTTCTCAAGTGCACATAGGACTTTCTCCAGAATAGACCACAGACTGAGTCACAAATCAGGTCTTACCTGATACCAAAAGATTGGGATTGTCCCCTGCATATTTTCAGACCATAATGCTTTAAAACTAGAACTCAATCACAAGAAGAAATTTGGAAGAAATTCAAAACGTGGAGGTTAAAGAGCATCCTGCTAAAAGATGAAAGGGTCAACCAGGAAATTAGAGAAGAATTGAAAAGATTCATGGAAACTAATGAGAATGATGATACAACCATTCAAAATCTTTGGGATACAGCAAAAGCAGTCCTCAGAGGGAAATATATTGCAATACAAGCATCCCTCAAAAAATTGGAAAAAACTCAAATACACAAGCTAACCTTGTACCTAAAGGAACTGGAGAAAAAAACATCAAAGAAAACCTACACCAAGCAGAAGAGAGTTAATAAAGATTCGAGCAGAACTCAATGAAATAGAGACCAGAAGAACTGTAGAATAGATCAACAACCCCTAGAGTTGGTTCTTTGAAAGAATTAATAAGATAGATAAACCATTAGCCAGCCTTATTAAAAACAAAAAAAAGAGTCTAATTAATAAAATCACGAAGGGAAGAGGAGAAATCACAATCAATACCAGGGAAATACAAATGATTTTAAAAACATATTATGAGTAGCTATACACCAATAAATTAGGAAATCTAGAAGAAATGAATGCATTTCAGGAAAACCAGGAACTACCAAAACTGGAACAGGAAGAAATAGAAAACCTAAACAGGCCAATAACCAGAGAGGAAATTAAAGCAGTCATCAAAAACCTCCCAAGACACAAAAGTCCAAGGCCAGATGGCTTCCCAGGGGAATTGTATCAAATGTTTAAAGAAGAGACAATACCTATTCTACTAAAGTTGTTCTGAAAGATAGAAAGGGATGGAATACTTCCAAACTTGTTCTATGAGGCCAGAATCACCTTAATTCCAAAACCAGACAAAGACCCCACCAAAAAGGAGAATTATAGACCAATGTCCCCGATGAACACAGATGCAAAAATTCTCAACGAGATACTAGCCAATAGGATCCAGCAGTACATTAGGAAGATAGTTCACCATGATGAAGTGAGATTTATCCCTGGGATGCAAGGCTGGTTCAACACTTGTAAAGCAATCAATGTGATAGATCATATCAACAAGAGAAAAAACAAGAACCATAGGATCCTCTCAATAGATGCAGAGAAAGCATTTGACAAAAATACAGCATTCATTCCTGATCAAACCTCTTGAGAGTGTAGGGATAGAGGGAACCTCCCTCAGCATCTTAAATGCCATCTACGAAAAGCCCACAGCAAATATGATTCTCAGTGGGGAGACACTGGGATCCTTTCCCCTAAGATCAGGAACACGACAGAGATGTCCACTCTCACCACTGCTATTCAGCATAGTACTAGAAGTCCTAGCCTCAGCAATCGGCAACAAAATGAAATCAAAGGCATTCAAATTGGCAAAGAAGTCAAACTCTCCCTCTTTGCAGATGAAATGATACTGTACATCAAAAACTCAAAAGACTCCACCCCAAGATTGCTAGAACTCATACAGCAATTTGGCAGTGTGGCAAGATACAAAATCAATGCCCAGAAATCAGTGGCATTTCTATACACTAACAATGAGACTGAAGAAAGAGAAATTAAGGAAGTCAATCCCATTTAGAATTGCACCCAAAAGCATAAGATACCTAGGAATAAACCTAACCAAAGAGGTAAAGGATCTATGCCCTCAAAACTACAGAACACTTCTGAAAGAAATTGAGGAAGACACAAAGATATGAAAAAATAGTCCATGCTCATGGATTGAAGAATTAATATTGTGAAAATGTCTATGTTACCCAGGGCAATTTACACATTTAATGCAATCCCTATCAAAATGCCATGGACTTTCTTCAGAGAGTTGGAACAAATCATCTTAAGATTTGTGTGAAATCAGAAAAGACCCTGAATAGCCAGAGGTATATTAAAACAGAAAACCACAGCTGGGGGCATCACAATGCCAGATTTCAGGTTGTACTAGAAAGCTGTAGTGATCAAGACAGTGTGGTACTGGCACAAAAACACATAGATCAATGGAACAGAATAGAGAACCCAGAAGTGGCCCCTCAACTTTATGGTCAACTAATATTCGACAAAGCAGAAAAGACTATCCACTGGAAAAAAAGACAGTCTCTTCAATAAATGGTGCTGGGAAAATTGGACATCCACATGCAGAAGAATGAAACTAGACCACTCTCTTACACCATACACAAAGATAAACTCAAAATTGTTGAAAGATCTAATTGTGAGACAAGATTCCATCAAAATCCAAACACAGGCAACACCCTTTTTGAACTTGGCCACAGCAACTTCTTGCAAGATACATCAGTGAGGGCAAGATAAACAAAAGCAAACATGAATTATTGGGACTTCATCAAGATAAAAAGCTTCTGGACAGCAAAAGAAACAGTCCACAAAACTAAAAGACAACCTACAGAATGGGAGAAGATATTTGCAAATGACATATCAAATAAAGGGCTAGTATCCAAGATCTATAAAGAACTTCTTAAACTCAACAGCAAAGAAACAAACCACCCAATCATGAAATGGGCAGGAGACATGAACAGAAATTTCACCAAGGAAGACATAGGCATGGTCAACAAGCACATGAGAAAAGGCTCCGCATCACTGGCCAACAGGGAAATTACAAATCAAAACTGCAATGAGATCCCACCTCACACCAGTGAGAAGTGAAAATTAACAAGACAGGAACCAACAAATGTTGGAGAGGATGTGGAGAAAGGGGAACCCTCTCGCACTGTTGGGGATGTGAACTGGTAGAGCCACTCCGGAAAACTGTGTTGAGGGTCCTCAAAGAGATAAAATATAACTGTCCTAGGACCCACCTGCACCCCGATGTTTATAGCAGCAATGTCCACAATAGCCAAACTGTGCTAGGAGCCTCGGTGTCCATCGAAAGATGAATGGATAAAGAAGATGTGTTTTATGTATACAATAGAATATTCCTCAGCCACTAGAAATGACAAATACCCACCATTTGCTTCGTCGTGGATGGAACTGGAGGGTATTATCCTGGGTGAAATAAGTCAGTCGGAGAAGTACAAATATTGTATGGTCTCATTCATTTTGGGAATATAAAAATTAATGAAAGGGAATAAAGGGAAAGGAGAGAAAATGCGTGAAAATATCAGTGGGGGTGACAAAACATGAGAGACACCTACTCTGGGAAATGAACAAGTGGTAATGGAAAGGGAGGTGTGCAGGGTGTTGGGGTGATGGTGATGGGCACTGAGGGGGGCACTTGGCGGGATGAGCACTGGGTGTTATGCTGTATGTTGGCAAATAGAACTCCAATAAAAAATTTAAAAAAATTGAACTATATTAGGGTCATAATTTTTAACTGTAATACATAATTTACAAAACCCATAAGGAGAAGAAAATCCTATTGTCTTTACCCATACTTTTTCTTGCCATATTCATTTTTCCTTCCTGGTATTACAAGGTTCATTTTTTTTTTCCATCATTTCTGTTTAGAGAACTTTTTTTAGCCATCCTTATAGGGTGGGTATGTTAGTGACAAATTCTCATTGTTTTTGTTAATCTGAGAATGCATTGATTTTTCCACCATCCTTGAAGGATATTTTCACTACATATGAGATTCGGGGTTAGTTCTTTTTACCACTTAAGATAAATTGTGCCACTTTACTCTTACCTCCCTGATTTAAATGAGAAATCCACAGTCATGTGGATTATTTTTCCACCAAAATAAGTTATTGTTTCCTTAAGCTGCTTTTAAGAGGTTTTTTTTTGGGGGGGAAGGGGTGGTCTTTAGTTATCAAGAGTTTAAGTATAGTGTATATGGCATGGATTTTTTTTCTTTTTCTTTTTAAGATTATTTTTTTTATTTATTCATGATAGACAGAGACAGAGAGAGAGAGGCAGAGAGACAGGCAGAGGGAAAAGCAGGCTCCATGCTGGGAGCCCAATGTGGTACTCGATTCTGGGACTCCAGGATCGCGCCCTGGGCCAAAGGCAGGTGCTAAACCGCTGAGCCACCCAGGGATCCCCTTTTTTCTTTTTTAAAGTTTATTCTGCTTAGGATTTATTTGGGTTCTTGAATCAGTAAGTTTATGACTCTTCCCAAATTTGAGAAGTCTCCAACCTTTTTTCTTCCTTTTTTTTTTTTCATTTTTTATTTTTTATTTTTTAGCTTTTCTGCCCTCTTTGTCTTCTCTAAGGACTCAGATGACATGAATTCAGATCTGGTAGTTCTATTTTTCTGTCTTTCAGTTCACTGATTCTTTCCTCTGTCCCTTCCATTGTGTTGTTGAGCTCATTTCCTGATCTTTTTATTTTGATTATCCTATTTTTCATTTCTAACATTTCTGTTTTGTTCTTCTTTTTATCTTCTACTTCCTTGTTGAAATTTCCTATTGTTTTATTTGTTTCAAGTGTATTTTTAATTGCTTATTGAAGTATTTTTATCTTGGCTGCTTTAAAATCATTATCAGATAACTTTAACATCTCTGCCATCTCAATTTTGGCATTTATTGTTACTTTTCATTCAGTTTGATATTGTTCTGGTTCTTGGTATGATGAGCAATTTTTGTTTATTGCAACCTGGACATTTCTATATTATGTTTTGAGACTCTAAATCTTATTTAAACTTCCTGTCTTAACTGAATTCCTCTGACTAGGAACTAGTAGAGGAAGGGGTGGGGAACTGCCTCATTACAGCCAGATAGAAAAAGTACAGGTATCCTGCTGGGCCTCTGTTCATGCCCAACAATGGACTTCCTCTTTGCTGGTGGGTGAGAGTAGGGAATTCTGGCTCTCTAGCTAATCTTCATTAATATTGTGTGTTTAGAAGCCTCACCATCAGCTGATGAGGATGAATGTCCTGGCTCCATGATTGGTCTTCTCTGACCCCTCCTTAATGGGGAAGGGGAAGTGGGAGTGTCTCAATGCAGCCTTGCAAAGGTAGAAGTCTATACTCTTCAATTGGCCTTACTGGTAGGCTTGGGGCACATTATTTTTCTGTTGTCTTTGTTTGGAATAGATGAGTTATTATCTGAAATTTTTCTTGATTGGCAGCCAGATTTTGATAGGCTTTTTTTTTTTTTTTTTTTTTGCCTTTGTCCATTGGCATTTCTGGGCTACCAACTTCTTCAGTTCCAAGTCTAGGATACATGGACAAGGAGTAAACCCAATAAATCCAGGGAACTCAATACTCTGTCATTCTTTGGGTCTTCAGGTCATTTCTGAATTGCTTTTTTTATTCCACTTTTAATTTTTTTGTATTTGTTTTGTATATAAAATCCAGGGTTCTTAGTTGTTTTTAGCATGAGAAATAAAGAAAATTGCATGTACCTGACAAGTGGAAATAGCAGTTTCTTATAAAATTAAACATAAACATCCATATTATCTGACAATTGGGCATTTACCCCAGGGAAATGAAGGCTTATATTCACACAAAACCTGTCATTAAAGTTCCAAGCAGCTTTGTTTGTAATAGCCAAAGACAGGAAGTAAGCCATTGGGTAAATAGATTTTCATGGGTAAATAGATAAGCAAATTGTGATACATCCATACAATTAGATGCTGCTCAATAATGAGGACAAATCCTTAATACTTGCAGCCGCTGCTAGGATAGATCTCAGTAGCATTATGCTGAGAAAAAAAAAAAAAGCCAATTTCGGATATTTATATACTTCATGATCCTATTTGTTAATATTCTCAAAGTGACAAAATTTTCCAGGAGTTAGCGTTTGGAGAAGTATGTGACTATTAAGTATTAATATAGTAGAGTTTATCTGCGGTAATGGAACAAATCTGTGTCTTTATTATACTGATATTTACCCAAATTTATACTTTCAAGGAAAGTTCACAGAACTACACACACACATGCATACACACACACACTTTTGAGTGCATGTAAAAACTGGTGAAGTCTAAATAACATCTGCACCTGAGTGAAGAATATTGTACTAGAGTCACTTTCCTGATTTTGATAATGTGCTATGGTTATGTTCATTTGGTTATCTTCACTGGTCAAAGTTCTATATATTTTTGCAACTTCTTGGGTCTTAAACTATTTTAAAAAACATTAAAAAACCTGTAGCAATGATAAAAATAGTAGTGCTTCAAGAGTTTTTTTTTTTTTTTTTAATTTTAATGTTGGCCTACACATAAATTTCGGTGTTTTATGTGAAATGTTGATTAATCTAAATTTTTCCTCATCGAACCCTGAATCCTTTCTATTCTTCTCGGGCTTACTTTATGCCGCAGGAGATTGTTTTATTGACTATACCACCTGGGCCCCTCCTCTTCCACATCTCTACCTTTTATCATACTCTGTTCATTCTCTTATCTTTTCTTATTCCTGAAACTTAGTGATAGAAATAGCTTTCTCTTATTCTGATTCTCTTATTCTTTGTTGTTTCCCTTAACCCTGCCTGTGTCTCTAGACATAGCCTTTTTATTTAATTATTTTCAGTTAAAACCTTTGAGGCTGCCATCTGTCCCTGCCAAGATCCTGATATATTTGGCAAAAAATAGTTGAGTTGGGATGCTTGGGTGACTCAGCGGTTGAGCATCTGCCTTCAGCTCAGGGTGTGATCCCAGGTCTGGGGATTGAGTCCCACATAGGGCTCCCTATGAGGAACCTGCTTCTCCCTCTGCCTATGTTTCTGCTTCTCTCTCTCTTTCTCTCTGTGTCTCTCATGAATAAATAAATAAAATCTTTAAAAAAAATAGATGAGGGATCCCTGGGTGGCTCAGCGGTTTATGCCTGCCTTTGGCCTAGGGTGTGATCCTGGAGTCCTGGGATCGAGTCCCATATCAGGCTCCCTGCATGGAGCCTGCTTCTCCCTCTGCCTGTGTCTCTGCCTCTCTCTCTGTGTCTCTCATAAATAAATAAATAAAATCTTAAAAAAAATAAAAATAAAAAAAATTGATGAGTTAAACAGAATGAAAAAAAGCTAGATTGGGGCAAATATTTGTAACTCATGTGATAAATAAAGATTTGCTCTTCCTAATATACAAGGATTTCTACAAAAGTATAAGAAGAAAGTCAATAACTGAAAGAAAAATGGGCAAAGGGTATGAACATGCATGTCACAGAAGAGAAATTCCAAACAGCCAATAAACATGTGAAGATATGTTTCTAAGTTAGTATTTAGGGAAATACAAATTAAAACAACAATGAAATACATTTTTTTTTACCCATAGGATGGGGTCAGATTTCCTTTTTGGTTGAAGAATTCTTCCTGCTACTGAGAGTTTGGGTGGCCGACCACTCAGCTGATTCCTTCCTCAAGAGTTCTCCGAGACCTATCTTGCCCAAGATTATGCTTTCTTTTTGAGGATGGCCTGCAAGCAATGACTCGTAATGTGAGATGTAAAAGTCAAACTCCTTGCCTCCAGGCTGGACAACTCCAAAAGGCTATTTTCCAGGGAACTCAAACCACAGTACAACATGTGTGAACCTGAATGGATATTGGAACTCTTGCAGTGTGAATTGTTGCAATCTCTTTTGGAAAACAATCTCACATAATCAGTTAAAAGCAAAACAAAACAAAACAAAACAAATGTATCTTTTGACTTATCAATCATAATTTTCAGTATTAAAAGCAAGAAAACACTAATATAAGGATATATGTATAAATAATGTGTATTGCAATTTTATTTGCTGGGATAACTGAAAGAAGTTTAAATATTTCATCTATAGGGAAATGTTCTACCAATCCATGCTCTGAGGTCTGATGGTGCTAAGAAAAATGAATTACGTCTGTATCTGGTGGCATGCAGAGGATATGTAAATGTCAGTGATACAATGTTGTATAAAAATAAATGAAAAGCAAGTTATAGATGTGTGTGTGTGAATTTGTACATGTGTGTCTCTTGCTTGTTGAAGGTCAATAAATAATAATGAATGTTAGAAGAACATGCTTTATTAGAGCTGCTCCTCAGCCAGAGCATGCTTGCATGGCTGTGTTTGTTATTTATGATGATGACCACTTTGATTGGCTGGGTGTTTATTATGATTAGTCAGTGCCTGTTCTGCCCTGGTTGTTAATTATTTTGATTGCTGTCCCTGCCTGTAAAGCATATTGTCAGCTGACTGACAATTTTTGAAGGCCTCTGTATATAGTTGGCTACAGAAATAAAAAAGATTCAATAAACCACATTTGTATTCAAATTATGTCAGACATTTGGATGAGAAAGGAAGTATTGAATCCAGAATGTTTGTATAACAAATATAAACAAGTTAGAATTATAATAAAGACTTCTAATTCTTTCTGGTAAGCTCTTTATAATAGACACTCCCTCTGCATTATAAATAGCATATGGAAGGAGAGAAAGCTTACACATTTTATAATTGAATACTGACAAAGCATTATTTCTCATTACTCCCACCATGGGCTTCTGGATACTGGAGCATGTATTAGGAGTGCCAAACTCTGAAGTTTAGGAGATACTGTTATAAAGCATAACGGATGTGTCAGAGATACATTACGGAGACACAGAGGTAGCATTTTATTCAGGGCTTTAAGCTATTTAGTGGAGTAATAAGCCTTTTTTTGTGTTAGCTTTATATGATTTATGTTACCTTTCTTCTATAGTGAAAATATAATAGTAGAATGAAAGAATATTTTGATTGGCTTTATAAACAAATAGATTATTTAAGAAATAAATATATCCAGGTTATATTTTGCTCATTTGTATTTGATATGATCTGACACTGCAGAAGGGCAAAGGATCTCATTATTACCCAGGTCTTTACAAGAAAGGGTCCCCAATGCATGACATGGCAATTTGTTGCCTGTATTTGGATGGATTTAGACAAAGCTTGCATCGTTTAGCATTCAGTTCCTTTGACAGTACCTTTTAACATCTTTCTTATTGTTCCATTTGTGGGTCATTGCAAAGCCTTCATGAAGACTGTATGATTTAGGGAGCAAGTGAGGCTGTTGTCTAATTTGTTGTAATTGCTTAACTTACTCAAATAGTTTAATTTACCTCTGAATATGTTCAGCAGCTTAGAAGAGGGTGTTTGTTCAAACATGAAATCTTTATAATTAGAAAAAAAATCATTGTATGGATTTGTATTATATAAATCTTGGTGAACTTTCTCCCTGCCTAATTTAATTAATCTTTAAATAATAGCATTGGCTTTATTCTTTGTGGGGGGAAAGAGGCAAGGAAAGATTATTCAGACGTTCAGAAAATTTAGGCTTTTTTGAGAAGTAACATCATATTTTTCTGTTAGAGACTTTTTTCTTCCTAAATCTCTTCCTAAACACCATTTCAACTTCTGCCTGAGGGAGTGGATTAGCTGTATCTTTCCTCACTCTCAAATTAGCCCCCTCCCTGCAAAATGATACAACCCCAGTCTGCTTTCAGATTACCAAACCATGGGGAGTACACAAAACGTTCTTTCTCTTTTCCCATCTATCTTTGAAGTGCCAAGGAGAGATATTCCGGCAGCATGTAAATCTGAAATTCTGTTTTGCTTAAAAAAAAAATGAGATTCTCCGTGAGACATGATTCTCTTCAAACCAGTAGTCTTTTCCTTTTCTTTGTCTACCTCAGTGTCTTTGAGGTATCTTATTAATGGGCTGGTATTCCTGACACAGTCCCTCTTAGGAGTTAGATTTCTAGCTAAGTCTACACTGCATTTTTAGAGACAAAATAGCATACGGGGAAAATGAAAAATGAATAATGAATAATAATGAATAATGTTAATTATTCAGACATTATTATCAATTATTATCAATAATGTCTTGAATAATGTTAGCTCACCTTCCATGATTTAATTACACTTCTTCTTTTAAAAAAATGAAAACAATTAAAACTTAAATTTTACATGATGTTGTTTTACAGATACATTGGTTAATAGTATAGATATTGAGCCATTATTTAAAAATGAATTTGTGTTAGCTGGAGACTATAGTCATATATATATATATATTTGACTTTGCATCCCTCCTTGCCAATCCGATCTCCTTTTCAGTCCAGTTTAATGAAACTACTCTTGTTTGATGAAGTTATCTACTAGATTTGGTTTAGCAATCTACCATCATTTATGTCTCTTCACCTTTTTTTTTCTTCAATTTTTACAGAGGCTGAAATTGACTGAAAATGACTGCTTCTGCCTCTGCTTATAAAGCAAAAGTAAAATGGGAATAGACAAATTTATTTTAGGGTGAACCTACTATCTTTTATATGGCTAGATGTATGTAGGAACCAAAGCCTTAGATGACAGATTGAATATTATAGACTGTGGAGAGTACAGTAACAAAGGGATCTGGATCCTAAACATCATTATTAAGGAAGATAGTTCAGAAACCAGCCAAGCCAGAGGAAATGCAAATAAAAACCACATTGAATGGTTTAAATGAAAAGACAGGCAACATCAGGCATTGGGGCAACTAAGGTTCTTTCCTGAAGAAAGTGCCACCATGTGGGAAAACTGGCAATAAATCTAATGCTAAACATGCAAACCTACCTTGACTCATCAATTCCATTCCCAGGTATACACCCAACAGAAATGAGTTCCTATGTTCATCAAAGACACACAGAAAAGTGTTCGTAGGAATGCTGTTAGTACTAGTCCCAAAGTGGAAATAATCAACAGAAGAATGGATGAATTCATCATGGCATACTATTGTGAAAGAATAATGATAGCAAAAAGAATGAGCCAACTATAAGTACATTCAACACCGTGGACAAATTATATAAGCTCAATGTTGAATGGAAGAAGCTGGATACTGATAAGTGTATCTCATTCAGTGTATATAAACTTCAAAAATAGATAAAACTAGGCAGCCTGGGCGGCTCAGTGGTTTAGCGCCGCCTTAGGCCCAGAGCCTGATCCTGGACACCTGGGATCGAGTCCCACGACGGGCTCCCAGCATGAAGCCTACTTCTCCCTCTGCCTGTGTCTCTGCCTCTCTCTTTCTCTCTCTGTGTCTCTCATGAATAAATAAATACAATCTTAAAAAAAATAGATAACACTAATCTATATGTTAAAAGTTAGGGTGGTGGTTAGCATTACAGGGTAGTGACAAAAAGGGGGCCCATAGGGAACTTCTGGAGTTCTGATGGTATTCCATTTCCTGATCTGAGTGCTGGTTACCTAAATATGTTTACTTTGTGATTTTTGCAATTTTGTGCATATTTATTTACTTCAATAAAAAAAAAGATTAAAAGAAAAGAATGAAGAAAAAAGCCAGCTATAGAAATGAAGAGGATTGGCAGCATAAAAGAGTATTTTATTTTCTTCAACCATAGAAAGAGATCAAGAAAGAGGTGTATATTTAAAGCCTGTGAAAATCTGAGTCAAAGTTTTGAACTCTCTAAGTGGCCAAAGCTTATTGTTTGAACAGAATGCAAAACCTTACCACCATGTTAAAAACTGTCCTAATCTTTAGAATCACTTAAGGAAACTTGTCAAAATATTGACTCGGCAACCTCTTTGGGAAATTCTAGTTTAGTGTGTTTAAACTAGGCATGGGGTCAGGTATTTTGATTTTTAAAACACGACTTAGATGATTCTAATGGTTAGTCAAAATGTGAGAAACAGAAATTTGTGATACCTTTTTTTTTTCTAACAGCTAAAAATTATGTAGACTGCGTTTTTCCTGTTTTCCTTCCTCCACCCCAACCTCCCACCAATCCCAAATTCCAATCTGAGCAGTGATTCTCAAACTTTGCTTTAAGCACTTGTTAAAAATACAGACTTCTTGGTCTCACCCTAAGGATTTTGAATTGTTAAGTCTGATGAGAGGTATGTACATTTTTCATAAGTACCTTAAAAGGTACTCAGATTAGGTTTCAGTATACTTTGAGAAACTGGGGCCAGAGAAAAATAATACATTGGCCAAACAGATACATCTGGCTTAGTTTTTCTCCTTTATGGCTGGGCTAGTTATCTAACATTGGTTATTATTAAGTGTTTAATAAATGTTAAAGTCTTAGGAGAGGGGAAATGTGTCTCATTTCCTTTTTTTAGGGGAAATTTCATAGTATCTATGAATGCACTGCTTAGCCAGTGAGCATTAGGGAAGTCATGAAGTTCAGATGATTGAAGTTACTTTTAGCACTGTTTTATTATAATCATTGTTAGAAATTAACGGAGGAGCACTATTTCCTTTTATATTTACATTACTTTTAATAAAACAGTAATCTATTTTGCCAGTCTTAAGGTTTATTGAGTATCTAGTATGTACGTGGCTGAGATATCTTTTGGTTCCTGTCATTTTTATGGGCCCTAATTGGAAGTGTGGGGGCAAAAAAAAATCATGTTCCAAATGGTATGGGGCCTCATGAATTTTTGATGTTTCATTCATCAAAATTATAATGCAGATAACTGTTTGCCTGCTCAAAATTCTTTGATAGGCATTTTATTAAAGTGCAGAGAAGTTGTCACAAATGGGTTTAGTTTATTATAATGCAGATTCACCAGTCCTTGGGAATTATAATCATGGGCTCTTTTTCCAATTAAGAAAGACCAAATTATTCAGTTGCCCAAAATCTTTGTTTAACACCTTATCTTTTTGAATTAAGTAGTTGCTGTTATTCTAGGAGAAGGCACTTTATTATTTCAGGAATGTACAGATATATGGGAATGAAAAGAAGGAGAAAGATGGTTATCACTCTAATCAAATGATCAAATTCAGGTAGGAAGTGTTTAGTTAATACATCTTATCAAAGGTAATATGAGATCTTAGAATTCCTGACATTTCTTTGCCACCAATATTCAGTCATTCCTGTTGGCACATGGAAATACCTTATAGAGAAGAGGCTCATAACAGGGAACACTAAGATATGTTTATTATGTTATTGCTATTTTTTAAATATAGATCAGTCCTATCTGAAATTCTTTGAAAATAAGTAAAATAATGAAGTTATGCCTAGAGATAAATTGGTGTCCATTTTGGAAGGAATTTTGGCATCTAATTGAAAAAGTTACAGCCTGGGTAATTAGAACTCTCCTGGCAAGAGAGTAAATTATCACAACCACTTTGGAAACTGTTTGACAGTGTCTACTAAAGCTAAACATATATTTGCCCTCTGACTCAGCAGTGCTTCTCAATATACTCAAGAAAAATATGTAAAATGTTCACCAAAGGACTGCATAAGAATCTTCATAGCAGCACTATCCATAATTGTTCCCAAGTAGAAATTAGTCTAATGCCAATCAATAATGTGCAGATGATAAATAAATTGAATGAGAATGGGCAGTCTCTAATTACAATAATATAATTGAATCTTACAGCCAATATTGAGAGAAATAAGTTAGATGGAAAAGAATATATATAGTTTTGATTCCATTTATTCAAAGCCACCAAATAGGCAAAACTAATCTCTGCTGTTAGAAACCAGGGCAGTGATTATTCTTGTAGTTTGTATAGTAATGAAGGGGGTATAAGAAGGTATTTGGCAGGGAAGAACGGGGACGGGGAGTAGTAATGTTCTGGGGTTTTGGTTTTTTTGACGCTGCTTACAAGGTTATGTTTAGTTCATGAAAATTCGTTGAGCTGTCCATTTACGATGCCCTTTTACATATATATGTCATCCTCTAATAAAATGTCTAAAGATATTTATAAGCATGAGTTTTATGTGAACTAGAATTAATTTCAAGTTCTTATCAGTTATCCTTATATGCACCTATTTTAGAAATGCTGGCCTCAGAACAGTAGAGAATAGTTTTAAGTATTCTATGTCTAGTATCATTAGGCATCATGAAATAGTGGTTATTTATTTATTTATTTATTTATTTATTTATTTATTTTTGCATCACGTTTAGTGTATGATAAGGAGGTGGGAAAGCCAGACAGTTTAATGTTGGGATTTGGTGTCATAAAACCATATCTGAGTTCTGGCTTTGTCCCTGATAAACTGAGTTCTTGGGCTAGGTCACATAACCCCTCTAGACCTTAGTTTCCTTACATAAAAGTAGGTTATAATAATATCTAAGGCCGTATGGATCTATTGTGAGTCTTTGGTATTATATATCATTTTATATATTTTTTGTTTACTAGAATGTGAATCTGATAAGAGTAGAGATTTTTGTCTAATTCATTATAATGTCCAAGTTCCTGGAATTATGTCTGGCAAATAACTAGCACTTGCTAAATATTTCTTAAGTGAATAAATTGCTAAAGCAAGAATACTGAAGGAACTTTGAAATTAGAAAATCTGTGCACATTTTAGATTCTGCTCTTATTCCTGTCAGACTATCATTAAAGATCACCAGTGGAAAGCTGCAGTTAAAAACAATGAAATGGGACTCCAATCTTATCCCACATACAAAAAATCAACAAAGTCAATTAAGGACTTGAATATATGACCTGAAACTAAAATTCAAGAAAATGTAGAAGGTAAGTTCCTTGACATTGGTCTTAGAAATGATTTTTTTTTTTTTTGATTTGATGTCAAAGGCAAAGACAACAGCAAAAATAAACTAGTGGGACTACATCAAACTAAAAGGCCTCTGTACATCAAAAGTCCAGAGGAATGGCCTTTTCCAGCCATAGGCACACCATACCTCCAGGCTCTGCTGTTACTTATTTCCCAAAAATATAGTGCTACCTCCATCATACCTTCTGGGTACATGAGGAAGTAATCTCAGATGTGAAGAACTGACCTTCCTGGTACTTTCTGGGCTCCATAAAGGATGTGATGTAATGATACTGGTTGGGTGGCAGTGTCTCTGAGAACATGAGATATTCCTAAGGCTGTCATTCCTGTACTGGCTCAAATTTTGTGTCTTGTTTCTGTTCTCATTGCTCCTGGGGCTCAGAGTGGAGACTTCTTGCCTGGGCTTTCCCTTCCTTCCTTCCTTCCTTCCTTCCTTCCTTCCTTCCTTCCTTCCTTCCTTCCTTCCTTCCTTCCTTCCTTTCTTTCTTCTTCTTCTTTCTTTCTTCTTTCTTTCTTTCTTCTTTCTTTCTTTCTTTCTTTCTTTCTTTCTTTCTTCTTTCTTTCTTTCTTTCTTTCTTTCTTTCTTTCTTTCTTTCTTCTTCTTTCTTTCTTTCTTCTTTTTCTTTTTCTCCATCTTCCCCTCCCTCCCCTTTGTTTCCTTCCTTTATTTCTTTTCTTTTCTATCCTTTCCTCTTCTGTTTTGTTTTCTTTTCTCTTCTTTTCTTTTCTTTGTTTTGGGCTGACCCATCCAGAGTATTATCTGGTCTTGTTCTATTGAATCTCAGCTACATCTCTATGACCAAGACATAGTATTTACCCTGCCCTTCAGATTCATTCATTCATCAAATATATGTTTAAGCCTATATTTGAGTGGGCAGACAGAGAGCGATCAGAATCTCTTCTTTGGTGGCGATGCCACGCCTTGCAGGGGGCTCACAGTCTAGGCTTTTCTAATTAAGTCTCTGTTCGTGTACCCACTATTATCCTAAGGTAGATTAATGATGAACATGAGAATGTTAGGTCAGTATTCTACATTTTGGAAGTGATAATTTATTTAATAAATTATAAATTATATATATTATTATATATTATTATTATATATGAATTAAATATATACGTTGTAAAGTATCATGGAATATATATATAGTACATTAAATATTATTAAAAAATACATGTTTTTTGGTATCATGATCCCATTCTTAAAAATGATTGAGTACCTCAAAGAATTATATATAACAATATTTATTGGGCTAGAAATTAGAACAGAATTGGGGCACCTGAGTAATTTAGTCATTAAGAATCTGCCTTCAGCTCAGTGAGCTTTGGGGTCCATGCTCATGGGAAGCCTGCTTCTTCTCCTCCCTGCTGATGCTCTCTCTCACTATCGCTTGATCTCTCTCTCAAATAAATAAAGTCTTTAAGAAAAAGAAATTAAAACAGGAAAATGATAAATGTTAATCACTTTCAAATAATATACCTGTTATATAAATAGAAAAATAAAACCCATTAATATAAATATATTTTAAATGAAATATAATTATATTTTCAAATATAAAATGTAGTAAGAAGAGTGGCATCATTTTATATTTTTGCAAGAACATTTATATTTAATACCTGGCTAATAGAAGACATCTGGATTCTGTTTTTACATCAACTTGTTATGACATCATACATCATACAGCCTCTGCAAAATTGCACTATACACTCTTGAGAAATGAGAATTAAAAGTCAAATAATGTCTTAGTATTATTATGAAAACAGTTTGACCTTATGGACTCCTTGAAAAAGCCTAGAGAATGCCCAGAGTTTCCTGGACTACACTTGAGAAATGATGTCAGAAACTCGCAATTCTATTTATTTCATATTGCATCACATTTGATCAACTGAATTTCAATGAGTATTCATAGACTTTTAATAATCCTATATCAAATAAGAAAATGATTTATTAATTTTGGTATATCTATCTTTTACAAGTACATATTTAGAATACGTTATGAATGTAGGCAAAAATTACAATTGCCAGTATTTAAGTGTTATTTTGAATAGGGAATTTTTTTTTAAGATTTATTTATTTATTTGAGAGATAGAGTGAGTGGAGGGAAGGGCAGAGGGAGAAGGAGAGAGAGAATCTCAAGCAGACCCTGTGTTGACTGTTGAGCCCAACAGGGCTCAAATCATGACCCTAAGATCATGACCTGAGCCAAAACTAAGAGTCAGATACTTAACCAACTGGGCTACCCAGGCTTCCCTGAATAAGGAATGTTTTAAGTGTAATTTGAAAAAGGACATGTTCTATATGGGTTAGTGAACTTTATGAAAAAGGCATATTATTGCCAAAATAGTGTTAGAAGATTACCTAGACAAATATTTTCTTCTCTATTGAATGATACTTATAATGCTGTAATTAACTGTATAGAACTTGTTGGAAGAAAATCTCGTTTTTATTAAAATGCCTGTATATGTTACAGACACCTAAATAAGTAGCTGTCTTCATTTTTCATAGGTACATAGGTTTCATAGGTTCCATTTTTCATAGGTACATGATCTTTTAGGTAATATGCATCAGGAAGAGAAGTCAGTATGCTGATTTCCTAATTCAGATTCCCTATCCTACATTGATATTTATGAAAGGGAAGAAAAATGTCATTACTTGATCCTCAAGATGACACAGAGAGGCTTATGCCACTTGAAGGAGAGGCTTCAAAAATGTGCAAAATCAGGGACCCCTGGGTCACTCAGCGGTTGAGCTTCTGCCTTTGGCTCAGGTTGTGATCCCAGAATTCTAGGATCGAATCCCACATTAGGCTTCCTGCATGGAGCTTGCTTCTCCCTCTGCCTATGTCTCTACCTCTCTCTCTCTCTCTCATCAAAAAATAAATAAATAAAATATTTTTTAAAAATGTGTAGAATTAGGCACAGTTTGTGATGTGATTTAATGGCCAATAGCAACAGAGCTGCATCTCCTCATGGGTAATTAAAGACAACGGGAGTGAGATGGCAGTAACCACAAAGCCCTACTGCCACCTGACAGATTTTTCCTCCAATTCAAGGAAGCTCTTCTGAGAGGCCCTTTATGTGAACCTAGTTCCCTTGCCAGAATCTATTTTGAATATTTTTTTATCTTTGCTACTGGATTGAAAGTGCAACTGCCATTTTCTATATGCCTCAGAGCTGCTAATGACAAAGTTGCTTTTGGAAGCCAAATGATTAATTTAGACAATGCAAAACATAGAGGCCCTGAGTTAAGAACACTCTATAGGACTTTGTTGTATTTGGATATTATTAAAAGGCCTAGATTCAACTTAAATGTGACACTTTTTAGTGACATCTGACTTTCTATTTGCAAACATTGTTATAATAAGGGTTCTCAGAGGTCAAGAGAGCAGAAGGCCACTCCATTTTTCAAAACTTTTGGTATATTACAAAGATGAAGAAATTCAAAAGCAATATTAAAAACTGAATTATATTTTAAGGACCTATATTGGACAAGTTAATACTTTTAATATAAACATAGTGTGATATAACTGGGATATTTTCAAGGTAATTGCAGGATTTACTTTTTTCATTGAAGTATAGTTGACATACAATATTATATGAGTTTCAGGTATAGAACATAGTGACTATTTATATTTTTATACATTATGTATATGATTTATATATACATTTATATACATTATGTAATGATCATTGTAATCTAGTTACCATCTGTCACCATACATAGTTATTACAGTATTATTGACTATTTTCCTTTGCTGTACTTTACATTGCTGTGACTTATTTATTTTATAACTGGAATTGTATCTCTTTATCCCTTTCACTTATTTCTATCATTCTACCACCCACCCCTCCAGAAATTACCAGTCTATCCTTTGTATTTATGAATCTGTGTTTTGTTTTGTTTGTTTTTAGATTCCACATGTAAGTGAAATCATAGGATATTTAGCTTTCTCTGACTTATTTTACTTACCATAAAATCTTTGGGTCTATCCATATTGCAAATGGCAAGACTTCATTCTTTTATATGGCTGAGTAATGTTCCACTGTGTGTGTGTGTGTGTGTGTGTATATATATATATATATATATAAAACATTAATATATACATTAATAATATATATACACAAATGTGATATATATAGAGTGTATCTTTACATATATATATATATATATATATATATATCACATTTTTTACCCATTAATCTATTAGTTAACACTTTAGTTGCTTTCATATCTTGGCCATTATAAATAATGTTGCAATGTGCATATACCTTTTGAGTTAGTGTTTTCATTTTTTTCCAGATTAATATCCAGAAGTGGATTTGCTGGATTGTATGTGATTTCTATTTTTAAATTTTTGAGGAGACAGATCAAAAAAAACATTTCTGAGACCAATGTCTAAGGGTTTACTGCCTATGTTTTCCTTTAGAAATTTTACTGTTTTAGTTCTTACATTTAGGTATTTAATCCATTTGACGCTCTTTTTGTATAAGAATGTGATTCAGTTTTCTTCTTTTATATGTAGCTGTCCAATTTTCACAGCATCTTTTATAAAGAGACTGTCTTTTCCCATTGTATATTCTTCCCTCCTTTGTAACACATTAGTTGATTATATAAGCATGAGTTTGTTTCTGGGCTCTCTATTCTGTTCTATTGATCTGTAATACCTTTGTAGCATAGTTTGAAATCTGGGAGCATGATATCTCCAGCTTTGTACTACTTCTCAGGATTACTTTGGCTATTCATGGTCTTTGTCATTTCATAAACTTTTAGAATTATTTACTCTAGTTCTCTGAAAAATGCTATTGATATATTGATAAGGATTTCATTGATTGCCTTGGGTAGTATGGATATTAAAAATATTAATTTTTCTAATCCATGAGCATGGTATATCTTTCTATTTATTTATGTCATCTTCAGTTTCTTTCATTAATGTCTTATAGTTTTCAGAGAATGAGTCTTTCCCCTCTTTGATTTAATTTATTCCTAGATGTTTTAGTCTCCTTATGTAATTATAAATGGGATTATTTTCTTAATTTCTCCTTCTGATAGTTTGTAAATAGTGTGTGAAAATGCCACAAATTTCTCCATATTAATTCTGTATTCTGCAACTTTACTGAATTCATTTATTATTTCTTATTACTTTTTGGTTGAGACTTTAGGATTTTCTACATATAGTATTGTAATGTCTGCAAATAGTGACAGTTTTACTTCTTACCATTTGGATGCCTTTCATTTCTTTTCCTTATCTAATTGCTGTTGGCTAGGACTTCCAGTACCATGCTGAATAAGAGTGGTGCCAATGAGCATCTTTGTTTTGTTTTTGATCTTAGAGGAAATAATATTTTCACTCTTGGGTGTAATGTTAGCTGTGGGTTTGCTATATATGGCCTTTATAACATTGAGGTATGTTTCCTCTATACCTATTTTATTAAGAGTTTTTATCAAAAATGGAGGCTGAATTTTGTCAAATGCTTTCTCTACATTTATTGAGAAGATAACAGGATTTTTATTATTCATTGTGTTAATGTGGGGATTGATTTGCAGTTATGAATCATTCCTACATCCCTAAAATAAATCACACTTACTTGTGGTGTGTATATAATCTATATATATCTATCTGTATATATTGTTGAATTTGGCTTGCAATTATTTTATTGGAGATTTTTGTAGATATGTTCATCAGGGATATTAGGCCATAATTTTCTTTTTTTTTTAGTGTCTTTGTCTGGTTTTCATGTCAGGGTAATGGAATGAATTTGAAACCATTCCTTCCTTTCCATTTTTTAAGAATAGTTTGAAAGGGATAGGTATTAAGTCTTCTTTGTTTATAATTTAATTTTTTATTTTTATCTATTTTTTATTTGAGCATAGTGATATGCAGTGTTATATTAATTTCAGGTTGGTAGAGTTCACCTGTGAAGCCACCTGGTCCTAGACTTTTTGCTTGTTGAGAATTTTTGAATTATTGATTTAATTTCATTACTAGTGATCAGTCTGTTCTGATTTTCTATTTTTTGCTGATTCAGTCTTAGAAACTTTCAATGAATTTATCCATTTCTTCTAGGTTGTCCAATCTGTCAGCATGTAATTATTTGTGGTAGTCTCATAATCCTTTGTATTCCTGTGGTGTCAGTTATAACTTCTCTTTCATTTCTGATTTTATTTATGTGAGTCCTTTCTCTGTTTTTCTTGATGAGTTTGCTAAAGGTCTATTATTTCTCTATCTTTTAAAATACCAGCTCTTAGTTTAATTGATGTGTTCTATTGTTTCTTTAATTCTCTCTTTATTTCCACTGTGATATTTATGATTTTTTCCTTCTACTAATTTTTTCCTTCTACTATATTTTTCATTCTACTAATTTTTTTTCCTTCTACTAAATTTTCTTCTACTAAATCTACTAAAATTCCTGTTTCTCTCTCTCTCTCTCTCTCTCTCTCTCTCTTTCCTTTAGGTATAAGGTTAGTTTGTTTGAGATTTTTTTCATTTATTGAGGTAGGCTTATATTCCCTATTAGAACTGCTTTTGCTGCATCCCATACATTTTGGAATATTGAGTTTTTATTTTCATTTGTATAAATATATATATATATATTTCCTCTTGGATTTCTTCAATGACCCACTGTTTTAGCATGCTATTTAGCTTCCATGTATTTATGTTTCTTCTAGTTTTTTTCTTGTAATTGATTTCTTGTTTCACATTGTTGTTAAAAAAATGCTTGGCGTGAGTTTGTTTAAAATTTATTGAAAGTTGTTTAGTGGTGTAACATGTGATCTATCCTGGAGAATGTTCCATTTGCACCTGAAAAGAATATGTATTCTGCTGCATTTTGCTTGTAATCTTCTGTATATGTTTGTTAAATCTACCTGGCATGATGTGTTGTTTTAAGGGTACTCTTTGCCTTTGATTTTCTGCCTAAATGATCTATTCATTGATGTAAATGGGATGTTAAAGTCCCTTGATATTATTGTCAGTTTCTTCCTTTTTGTCTTAATTAATATTTGCTTTATGTGCTTATGTGTTCCTATTTTTGGTGTATAGATATTTATGATTATATCCTTTTGTTGGATTGTTCTTTGTCATTATACAGTGCCATTCTTTGTTTCTTGCTACAGTCTTGATTTTAAGTCTACTTTGATAAAAGTATTGCGACCCCAGATCTCTTGTTGTTTCCATTTACATGGGATATATTTTTCCATCCTTTCACTTTTAGTCTCTGTTCCTTTAGGTCTGAAGTGAGTCTCTTGTAGGCAGCATATACTTGGCTCTTATTTTGTTTTGTTTTGTTTTAATCCATTCAATCACCCTTTGTCTTTGGATTATAGCATTAAGGCTATTTATATTTATAGTCATTATTAATAGTCATGTACTTACTGCCATTTTGTTAATTGTTATTTATTTTTGTAGTTCTCTGTTTCTTCGTGTCTTGCTCTCTTCCCTTATGTTTTGGTAACTTTTTGGGGGGTTATGTTTAGATTCCTTTCTCTTTATTTTTTATGTATCTGTTATAGTTTTTGGTTTGTGTTACCATGAAGTTTATATATAATACTCTATGTATAGCAGTCTATTTTAAGTTGATGCTTGCACAAGCTTGAACACAATCTAAAAGCACTACATTTTTATTCCCCCTCCATATTTTATGTTTTTGACCTTGTATTTTATATATATTTATTTCATGCATCCTCTATTTTTTGTAGATAGAGTTTGACTACTTTGGTCTTTTATCCTTCATACTAGCTTTATAAGTATGTGTTACTTCTATTACTATTAGTGTATATTTGCTTTTTAACCAATGATTTTTTTTTTCATAATTTTCTTACTTCTTTCATGGTCTTTTCTTTTCCGCTTAAAGAAGTCTCTTTAATGTTTCCTGTAAGGCCAGCTTAGTGGTGATGAACTCCTTTAACTTTTGTTTGTCTGGGAAGCTCTTTATCTCTCGTTTAATTCTAAAAGATAGCTTTGCTAGGTAAAACATTCTTGGTTGTAGTTTTTGTTTGTTTGTTTTGTTGTTGTTGTTGTTGTTGTTTTCCCTTTTGGCACTTTGAATATATTCTTCTGCCCTGCAAAGTTTCTGCTAAAAAAAAAAAAAAGTTTACTGATACTCTTGGGGTGTGTGTGTGTGTGGGGGGGGGTCCCCTCTCCTATGTAACTAGTTGCTTTTCTCTTGCTGCTTTAAATTTTTGACATTTAAATTATTATATGTCTTGATGTGGACCTCCTTGGGTTTATCTTATTTGAGACTTTCTCTTCCTGGGCTTGGGTTGTCTGTTTCCATTTCCAGATTAGGGAAGTTTTCAGGTACTATTTTTTCAAATAAGTTTTTGCCCCTTTTCCTCCTACTTCTGGGACCCTTATAATGCAAATGTTAGTATATGTGATGTCCCAGATGTCCCTTAAATTTGTTTAATTTTTTTTTCTTTTCAGCTTACATAATTCCCACTCACCTATCTTCCAGATCACTGATCTATCCTACTATATCATGTAATCTGTTATGTATTTTTTCATTTCATTTATTATATTCTTTAGCTTTAATTGGGTTTTTAAAAATATTTTTTATCATTCATCCATTCATCTCTTGAGTTTGGTAATATTTTTATGACCATCACTTTGAACTCATTATCAGGTAGATTGCTCATCTCTGTTTCATTGAGTTCTTTTTCTAAAATGTCATCTTAATCTTTTGCTTGGAACACATTCCTATATATTATCATTTTGCATGGCTTTCTGGGTTTCTTTTTTTAAAAATTTTTATTTATTTATTATAGTCACACAGAGAGAGAGAGAGAGAGGCAGAGACACAGGGAGAGAGAGAAGCAGGCTCCATGCACCGGGAGCCCGACGTGGGATTCGATCCTGGGTCTCCAGGATCACGCCCTGGGCCAAAGGCAGGCATTAAACCGCTGCACCACCCAGGGATCCCTCTGGGTTTCTTTTTATTCATTAGGTAGATCAGCTACATCTTCTGGTCCTGAAGTAGTGGCTTTATGTAGAAGGCATTCTGTGGAGCCCCAAAGCACAATCCCTCCGGGTCGATAGAAGCAGTTGCTCCAGGGATGTCCCATTGTGGTCTGTGTGTGCCCTTTTGATGTGCCTGGGCCACAATAACTGTGGGGTCCTGCTGGGTGAGGCTAGCCCCCAGTGAGAGAGGCTGTGCATCCTGGCCACAGATATTGTGAGCAATGCTGGTATGGGTGTCTGGTCTCTCACCACAGGGCAGGAGCTACTTTGGAGAGGTATGACTACCAGCCAAGGCTGCACCAAGTGTGGCAGTTCAGTAGCCACGTAGTGCTGGTCCAGCTGAAGCTACCTATCAATTGTGGCAGGGCATAAACTTCTTTAGGGGGTGCTGATTCTTACGGAGGCTGTCTCTTGGGTGTGGCAGGGTGGAAGTTGCTTTTGGAAATGCTTCAGATGGATTGGGCAGGGCAAGTCTATAGGGGAATGCTGGGCCTGAGTGAAGAGAGCTAGTAAAGAGTAGACGGAAAGTGCCAGAACTGGCACCAGCTCGTACTGGATCAGCTGTGCAGAAGGTAGGACAAGAAAAGTAGCACCTATTAGCACTTCTGTTTCCTGAGAAAGTTCCTACAGATTTTTGGCTACTGGCACACACCTTAACATCAGTCAATAAATCTTCATGTTTGGCCTAGGCACTTTTCAAACTGCTGCCTCTGTGCTGAGTCTCAGAGGGAGCGAGTTTGTGTGCAGGCCATTTAAGAATGAAGTCTCAGTTTTCTATACTTTTCTAGCTCTCTTGGAGTTAAGCCCTGCTGATTTCCAAATCCAAATGTTATGGGGGTTCATTTTCCTGATGCAGGTCCCTTGGGTGGGGTTTGCACCCAGGGTGGTGTTTTGAGCCCCTTGTTGCTCAGGGGGACCTCTATGCCCATAATTGCCCTTTTACTTGTGGATCACCACTCTGGAAGTATGTGTCTCCCAACCAGAACATACCTCTGTCTCTTGTACTTTCCTCTGGATCTTTTTTTTTTTTTTTTAAGATTTTATTTATTTATCCATGAGAGACACAGAGGGCGAGGCAGAGACATAGGCAGAGGGAGAAGCAAGCTCCCTGCGGGGAGCCCAATGCGGGACTCAATCCCAGGACCCCTGGATCACAACCTGAGACAAAGGCAGATGCTCAACCACTGAGACATCCAGGTACCCCCTCTGGCTCTTTCTCTATACTTTTACCTGTGAGAGAGCTGTTCTGCTAGTCTTTGGGTTGTTCTCAGAATTTCTTTCTGTTTGTAGCCTTCCTGTGTCCACAGTAGGAGGTGAACTCCGGATTCTCATACTCCTTCATGATGATTTGATTCCCTTGCATTGTGTGTAAGATTTATCTGAGTTATCTTTAAGTAAAGTTTGTTACTTCAACTTTGTCAATATATCCAATAGTAGTTATGAGTTTGAGGTATATGGTAAAAACTGTTTTTTTTCATCTAGTTAGAATATTCTATTTGTCTTTGTGAATTACCTCATTTGAAGATTAAATCCTAAATTTGAAACCCTTATTGGGTGTGATCCTCAAATGATAGGCACTGCTACTCGAACTTAATGAAGTGAAACCACTTCATCAATAATCAGATACTATTGGGGTGCCTGGGTGGTCAGTCCATTAAGCATGTGCCTTCCTCTCAGGTCATGATCCTGGAGCCCTGGGATTGGCCTCATGCTGGGCACCTTGCACAGCGAGGAATCTGCTTCTCCCTCTGTCCCTCACCCACTCATGCTCTTTCTCTCTTGCTCCCTCACTCAGATAAATAAATAAATCATAAAAAAATCAGATATTACTTATGATGTTTTTATTTTTATTTTTTAAAGATTTTATTTATTTATTCATGAGAGACAGAGAGAGAGAGAGAGAGAGAGAGAGAGAGAGAGGCAGAGACACAGGCAGAGGGAGAAACAGGCTCCATGCAGGGAGCCTGACATGGGACTTGATTCTGGGTCTCCAGGATCACACCCTGGGCTGAAGACAGCACTAAACCACTGGGCTACCAGGGCTGCCCATGATAATGTTTTTAAACCTAAGGACATTAGATGGTCAAATCATGCAGGATGTGACTATTAAAGAAGAAATAGTTTTCCAAATTTTAAAATATTATATGTAAAATAACCTGTTAATGAAATCTCCAAATATGCAGTTCTTAAACATAATATGCTCACCCTGGAGAAAAATCTTATTTAATATATGAATATATAGGCATCAATAAATAACTAATTTTATATTGAGGATTACTCTACTGTACTTGTAAAGCACTGTACTTTAAAATTCTCTTTTAACCTAAAAGTGATTAAAATGATAACTTTATTTTAATCTGAACTTTATAATTATGCCTTTAGAATTTTGGCTCAGTTATTAGAATTATATAAGGAGTAGCTTGGAGTTAGAATTTGGAAAATTCTCCCTTTATTTAGAATCACAGAACTAGAAAGGAAAGTTGAGGAAATGAATGCCAATTCCCTCAATTAAAGATGATTTAATTGATTTCTCTAAGCAAGGTTGTTGTAGAGCTAGACCTGGAATCTAGAATTTCTGAAGTACAATCTGATGTTATTTCTATTCTCTGATTTGCCACCTTTTTAAATTTTATAGATTCAAAAAATGGCATGGAATATGAAAGGGTCTTATAAGAGGAAAAATAATTATTTGTAGTCCAAAGATCTACATATATGAAGATATATAAAGATTTATATATACATGTAATATTTCTATAAATAACAACTTCACAGATTGAGTAAAAACTAGCACAGATTTAAATATATTACAGAAATACTAAATTTGAGCAATTTAAATGCTTTTATTATCACATTTTGATCTTTTTTCATGATTTGTCTTTACATATCACATAATTTTTTAATGATCTGATAGTGTGATTTTTAAAAAAATTTAACTGTTGTGCTTTACACAATTTTTAATGTTTTATTACCATTGTCAGTTAGTTGATAATTTTTTTTTAAGATTTTATTTATTTATTTGTGAAAGACACAGAGAGGCAGAGACATAGGCAGAGGAAAAAGCAGGCTCCCTTTGGAGAGCCCAATGTGGGACTTGATCCCAGGATCTCAGGATCACGATCTGAACCAAAGGCAGACACTCAACCAATGAGCCACCCAGGTGTCCCTGATAAAATGTATCTGATGAATTTTGGAATTTTTTTAGAAGATACAAAAATACTAAAAATATTCATGAATAAGGCAGTTTGTAATAGAAGATCTGTACTTTCATAAAAAAGAAAGTGATGTGTGTGTTTGATTCATTTTAAAAAATGGAGGAAGGGATTTTAGCATTATATTTAATATAGGGATTGATAGTCTAGTGATTTTTATTCAAATGACTGCCTTTTAGAAATGTGACTTTGATTAAATGTCATTTCTTCCTTAAAGAATCCTGTTGAGTCAAATGTTTACTTTGCTTTCTAATAGAAAGTAATGTAGGAACCCCTTCCTGCCTTTTAAATTGTTGTAGAGTAGAATTCTAAAAACAGTGCATCTAATTATAAATGCTTTTGTCTTTATTCATCCAAGACTTTGATAATATAACCAAATATCAGGTGGATTTAATTAAAAGCAGTTTGATTTTTATGTTTTAAGTGCTCAGATGTTTCTGAATAAAACAATAAGTTTATATCAGATGAAGGTAAATTCATTGAAAACTAAGATAGGACTCTATGAATAATAGTTTACTTATCTACAGCTTTACAGTTTTACAAAGTGGGGTGCATAGCTCTGGTTTACAGGTTTTTCAGCTGTTTTTTCTACAAATTCCTTTTATCTATGTTTTTTTGAGCTTAAATGTTCTCCCTCACATGTTTCTTCAAAGTTTTTGTGAATTTTTTGGGTTGCCTTTCTTTAAACTGTTGCAGGCTCAAAGTACTTACCCTTGCTTTTTACTGTTTCTTCCCTTTTAATTCATATATTTGCTTATATTGAAAACCTTCTCCCCCCACCCCTACCTCAGGCAACAACTATATGCAATTTTTATTAACCAATCTTTGCTTGACAGATGCAAATGACACTTTATAATCAGATTAAAAATACATGTTTAACACTTACTTTTTGAACTTTTCAAACCTTTCAATATTTTTAATTTATGACACTTTATTTTTAATAGAATCTCAGTTTTTGTAACATAGATGTACAATTTGATTATATTAACTTTTCCTTTTTATAAAGATATAAAGGAGCTTCAGGGAAAAGCCCACTTTAATGTATTGCAATAATTTTGCAAAATCCACTTTGCCTATCTTTGTATACTTGAATTAATATAAAAGTTTGATAAAGAGATGAGAATTAATGCACTCAGCCTGTTAGGAGTAAGTAGTTGTATTGTTGATTTAAGCTTGTTGAATGAGCTATCTCAGAATGCTAAAAAGGCAGACCAGCAGGTTTCAGGTGATTAAAGAAATTCCCTCATCCTAGAGGAACTTGAAGGAACATGATGCTATTTATGTAGAACCTAATCAGGAAGAAGAAAAGCTTAGAAGTAAAAGGATGGAATGTTTCATGTCCTTATTTGCAAAGCAACTGAACAAAAGGTGAGCAAGATAATTAAATGCCTTGCTGCTAAGTAGAATTTTTCAAAGCAGGTTGATTAGAGGTCTTCCTTTTAAAAAACAACAACAAAAAACTAAACATCTAAATTCAGATAATCTGGTTGTAAAAGCAAACTCAGTTATGTAGATAGAAACCAGTTTGGAAGAAAATTGACAGTATTGTATATGCTGGCAGATGTTCACAATGATGAACTTAATTGTTCAGCAAAATCCTGATGAGCTTTGCATAGTTGTAGCATTAATAGTATTTTAGTGTGTATTAATAGTTTGAAAAAAATGGAAATCCAAGGAGATTCATGTGAAAGCACTAAATAGATTATTACATTGTTTACTTCATTTTTCAAATGATCCAGAAAAGTAGAATTTGATTCCTTTTTCCCTCTTTGCCTGAAAAAAAAAATGCCAAAAGCACGTTTTATCATTCTTATTATAAAATATTATTTGTAACTGTCAAGCATAGATTAGATGTCATCTCTCATATCTGTATTTTGTACTTCAAGACATTTCTGATGCTAACACAAGGAAACTGGCATACTCCAGATTGTGCTTTGTAAAAACATCAGTAAGGCTCTGGCTTCTTTTAAAGGAATGGTCAAGTCAAAGTACTGATGGATACCTAGTACACATAGTACACATACATACATGAATACATCTTATATACATAGCTTAAAACGAAAATGAGAAGTTATGACTTTAGTGCCTACCTTCAACGGAAGAAAGGAAGCTTGAAGCTAACAAGTCATGACAATAAGACACCTAGTAGAAATATGTTCTTTTGTTAGTATTTTAAAAAAATTCTTTCAACATTCTAATGACCTCCAGCTTACTTAGTAATGCATACTTTGGGGGCAAACATCCAGTAGCATATTGCCTCACTTATTATCAATGAATTTATTCATTCAATCATTGAATTGCTTGATCTCCAAAGAATATTTTTAAAAAGTTAAACTGATCCTCCAGTCACCTGGCAGTCCTCTTTGACTATAAAGTGAGTTAACTACCAGTGTGCTTCTGAGGAGTTTCAAAGGCTGATGTTGTGAGTGTCATGTTGGGAACTCCTGTTGAAATCTAAAACAATAATAAGCCCATACATTCTCAGTTGAAACATATGGTGTAAATACTTGAATTAGAAGGGAAAACATGTATTCTAGGCCCTACTGAGTTACTTAAAACAGTTTTGGTTTTTAACTTGTACTTTAAGATAGTGCTCCTCAACTTTACCTGCACATTAGAATCACCTAGGGAACTTGAAAAATTCTCATGTCCCAGCCATACTCCAGACCAATATCAGAATCTCTGACTGTGGGACTTGGGCATCTGTAGTTTTTTTTTTTTTTAATTGGAGTTCAATTTGCCAACATGTAGCATAACACCCAGTGCTCATTCCATCAAGTCCCCCACTCAGTGCCCAACACCCAGTCACCCCCACCCCCCGCCCACCTCCCTTTCCATTACCCCTTGTTTGTTTCCCAGAGTTAGGAGTCTCTCATCTTCTGTCTCCCTCTCTGGTATTTCCCACTCATTTTCTCTCCTTTCCCCTTTATTCAGAGAAGGACAAACATTATATAGTCTCATTCATTTTGGGAATATAAAAAATAGTGAAAGGGCATCTGTAGTTTTTAAAGCTCTCTGCATGATTCCAGCATGTAGGCAAGGGTGAGAATCACTGATTTCAACATTTATTATTTCTTAATCCATTGTGCTATTTATTTTTCTTGATTATTAAGACCAACATCCTGTATTATGCCTTTCTTAGAAATAACTTAGAATGCTGGTATAGAAGATTTTCTATTTAAAAATGTCCCTTCTATGGAGTTAGGTTTGGGAGTATCACAATAGACTGTGATTCAGGGATTATATTATTTTTATATTATTTAAATATATAAAATATTGTCACCATGGTTTGATTTACATGATGGACAAAGAGTACATTTTAATATGAATGTTAGACATCTTTTATGCAAAACCTCACATTCTCCTAACTCACTTTTGCATCAGCAGAGTACAAAAGAGATGTAGCCTGATGATCCCTCACCTCAGCTGTACCCCAAACTGTTTTCTGATTTGGGGCTAAATGGCTACTTCTTTTAGCACTATTCTTTGAGGTAATGGAACTCAGCTAGCCTAGTACATTCACATACCTGACTCAGTTTTTGATCAATATGGGATTGGTCCAAAGGGTAACATGATCCTCTTTACTGTGCCTTAGGCAGAAGTTCTAACTGTCTTCTACATATTTCCTGAGAAGGTCCCCAATAAGTTGAGTCCTAGCTCCTCACATTAGTCACCAGCTCAACTATACACCCTTGGATTAGCTTTTCCCCCTTCTTGTTTCCTACTTCCAGCCACCTCAATCTCCATCCTAGTTTCTTGGGGATCACTTCCCCAAATGAACAACTTGCATGTAGGAGATATCTCAATCTCTGCTGTTTAGTTTCATCCAAGCTGAAACAGTACAGAAGGAGAGAATCATAGTGGATACGCTTTGGTGTATGCTCCCTTTTCTATTGTGATTTTCTGTCACATGTTTTTGTATTTAATATATTAGTTTTGTTGAATTATTATAGGAAACAATCTAATCTCAAATTTTGAATGCCAGAAGAGATCCTCATCCCCTGTTATCAGTTCACAGGCCAGCTCTTGTATCTCCTGCCCTCATCACTTGTGTAATTTGGTCATCTTGAGTACTATTCCTGATCGCTTCCCACTAATTTACCCTGTAATCTTGATCTGTACCCACTTCACACCTTTCTTCAGACCAATGCAGCTTATAGATTCAAATCATGTGTAACTCAGCAGCATCAGCATAATATTAAATGGAATGGAGAAATCTTGCAGAGAGAAAAATGATGCTGATGCAGTGTGATACAATTTGTGTAGCAGAAAGATAAGCACTTTATTGTTGGGGTCCCAGTTCAGGATAATTGCATCTTCTGTTGCTCAGAAAATGAATAAAGTTAACAGATATATTAATAAGGACAACACATTTTTTGCCCTCCACATTGAACGGATTTCCTTTTTTTTTTTTCAGTTGAGCACCATGAAAACAAATTTATTTGAATACTGTGAAGACTTTTATAAAATGTTATAATGAATTAAGAAAAAAAGATTTTCTTATTTCAAATTCTTAGCCTTTAATATTAAGTTTGATTATTTTCCTAAATGGTCCCCTCAGTTTTGAATAATTCCTTATCTATATCTTAGAATATTGGGAAGAGAGAAAGGAGAATATGAAACAATAATAAAATTATAGAGCTGGGAGAAATATGAATGATTATCTTTTAAAATCTTTTCCTACACTCATGCCACCAACCAAACAATTTTTGAAACAGGGAAAGTGAATCATAGAGAAATTAAATGATTTCTCCAAAACCATGCAACAAGATAGTAACAAAGTTACATGAGTCAAAGAGCCTGAATGGTAAATTCAAGACCTCAAAAACTACATCATTTTACTTCCTAGTTATTCCTGCAGGTGTGAAATCTGTGGAGCTACTTTGACTTTATAGAAGTATAATTTATTTTCAAATATTGGTGACAAATATTTCCCATTAAATGTTTCTTGATAAAATGAGAAGGGTGAATTCTCTACATGTTGCTAATACTTTTAAAATTCATTTAAACTAAAAAAAAAAAAAAAAAAATTTCCCCAAATACAAAAACAGTTTGTCTACTCCTTCTAACCTCTGGTAACCACCAATCTTTTTTCTGTATCTATGAGCATTTTTATATTATATATATATTATATAATCCACATATAAGAGAAATCATAAAGTATTTGTCTTTCTCTGACTTATTTTATAGCATATATACCAATATATAATATATGTATTATATATATCTTCCACATATAAGAGAAATCACAGTGTTGTCTTTCTCTGATTTATTTGATAGCATAATGATCTCATGGTCCCTCCATATTTTCACAAATGGCAAATTTTTATTCTTTTTTGTGGCTGAATAATATGCATCATATATATGTACACATATATACACAGATACACAAATATGAGAGGAGATTTATATATTTATATGCATGACAATATATATGTTGACATATCTGTATTGATATACATATATGTGATATATATTATATATAATATATATGTATGTATTATATAATCTACATATAAGAGGAATCATATAGTATTTGTCTTTCTCTGACTTATTTTATAGCATATACCAATATATAACGTATGTATTATATATAATATCTTCCACATATAAGAGAAATCACTCTTCCCTTCTATCATTCTAAGACTATTATCACAAGGCATGATCAATCCCTTCACAGAATTAGTCTTTGCACTTATGTTACTTTGAATTGAGGTTTCCTACTATATTTGATTCCTTCTTCCTCTCTAATACATACTTTCAGGAATTAGAGATTCAACTTCATTTTCTTAATTTACTCACCTTCTAACTAGTCCCATTACATTTTATTTCAACCAATGAAGTATTCTACTTCTATCAAGGGTTTTTCCATTCTAAAATATTAAGCGGGCCCAAATTTTCCACAAGTGTTTCATTTAGCCTGCATTATTTTGTTTTGAAATGAACTCTTCCATATACAGAGCATGCTGAGTAACTGGCACTTCTTTAAATTTTGTTTGCTTTAATACAAATATTAAAATCAGAGTCATTTGTTTTAAATGAAAAGTAGTAAATATTGAGGGTGACAAATCTTTCAAAATTAGTGTACATTTTCCTACCTTTTTTCATAGAATACTTAGAGCCTAATTAAAAGTTTTAATGCCTTAGGCATTAAATGTATGCCTTAGGGTTATCATAACTTACAATCTGGTGATACTTTAGTTAATGAGAAGTGTGGCTTAAAAACAAATTTATTTCTCATGGTTCTGGAAGCTGGGAAGTCCAAGATGAGAGTGCCAGTAGATCAAGTGTCTGGTGAGGGCTCACTTGCTGATTTGTAGATGAACATTGTTTTATTATATTCTGACAGGGCTGAAAGGAAAGAGAAGAGAAGCCAACTCTCTCGTCTCTCTTCTTATAAGGGCACTAATTTTACTCATGAGAGTTCAACTCTCAAGACCTAATTAACTTCCAAAGGCTCAACTTCCAAATACTATCACATTGGAGATTAGTCTTCAACATATGAATTTTGGGGGACACAAAGCTAATAGTTACACTTGCTTTAGTCTATCATTCACAAAGTATTCACAACTATATATATATATATATATATATATATATATATATATATATATCCACTTAAGTAATTACTGTCAATAGTCAATAAACCAGATAGATATGATTCCTGACCTTATGAAACTTACACAAAAAGATTAAATATGTAAATTATTCTTGTCCCATTTAGGGAGCCATCTTAAGGAGGCTACTTACCATTCCACAGAGGATAATAAACAATAGTAATTTTGACAGAGCTCTTCTTTTTCAAAGACACAGAATCTTGGGAGATTAAAATGTTTGTATTGGAATTAAAATATTTTTAAAGAAAATTTTGTTCTTTAGTAGTATTTAAAGTATGTAGCTTTCTATGTAGTTATTTTATTTTGAACCAATCAATAAATATTAAATCTAACCATTTAAACACCATTGAGGAACACAAAGAAAAATTATAGCTATGTCTTTGTATACATTAAAAAACATATGACAAAAAGCCAGTGATTGTATTTAATTGCACAAACTTATGATGTCTCACATGTGTTGATGTGTTTGCTTTCTTTTAATTTTTTGCATTTTAGAGAATTTAGGGACTCATAGGTTGATAGAAAAAGAGGCAATATAAATTTATGAAACAAGAAAATCAAGACAGTTTATTTTTCTCTTGCTAGGTAAATGTGCTCTTAGGACATCTGAAAAAGTGTGATGAGATACAAGACAGGTGTAATGTGTGTGTGTGCGTGTTTAAGTTTTAAATGTTAACTTTGGTGATGGGTGTTTTCATATTCTTTGAATAAGTTGGTCTTTTATAATCTTTCTTAGAATCTTTTAGGTAAGTTGATTTAATTGATTTCCTAATTCTAGGTGCCATGCAAAAAGGATGGAAAAGAAAAATTTGTGCATATGCAGACAACCCTAAGGAATGAGACTTTCTGCTATTACAATGAAAAATTCAAGTACAAGTTTCAATATCAAACTAAAATAAATACTTATTTAGAACTCTGTACAAGGAATGTCATTTTTTCAGTAGTTAACGGATTAGAAAGGAAGAAAGTGACTTGAACTAATTTCAAATATTACAAATTCTTCAAAAATACTCCCAATTGGCATAGTTTTGCTCTATGGACTTACTTTATTTTACACCTCTTCTGACTTAGTCTTCACAAAAGTTAGTCAATTACTGAATGATCTGTCTTTTCCCCAGTGTTTTAATATACTCTGAATTGGGATTTAGTTCAGGAATTTTTATTCTGTGTCATTCATCTGTCTGCCAGTTATTAACTCTGGTTCCAAATTATTTGAATCATTATAGTCTCAATATTTTAAGAGACCAGTACCTCCTCATTACTCCTCTTTCAAAAACTTCCAGGATTTATACACAATAGGTTTTTTCCCCCCATCAGATGAACATAGAAATTATTTTAAGTTCTGAAAAATATCCTTCTGGTGTCACAGTTGATTTTACAGCTTAATTTAGGGAAACCATAGATTTTTTTTTTTAATTTGAGTTTTTTATTTACAAACAATGTGTGTTTTCATTTTCATTTACTTGTGTCTTTTTTATAGCTCTTATAGAATCTTGTACTTTGCAAATCTATATTCATTGCTACTCTTGTGATTAGAATGTTTAATTTTTAACTTGGTATATAATGATTAATAAATATTTCAGGTTATTGTTTGCCTATCTAGCTACTTTGTATTCCCTTTTTGTGCTAAAAAAAAAAAAAAAAAAGAAAAGAAACTCCCTTAAAGACTTTTATTTACTTGAAAGAGAGAGAGAGCATGAGTGGAGGGAATGGGGAGAGGGATAGGGACAAGCAGACTCCCCACTGAGCAGGGAGCCCAACATGGGGCTCAATCCCAGGACCCAGAGATCATGACCTGAATTGAAGTTAGATACTTAGCCAACTGAGCCACCCAGGCACCCCTGTACTAAAATTTTTCTGGAAATAGTCTTTTATTTTTATTTTGATGTAAATGAAAATGCTTCTAATATTTCATTATTAAAAGCTTTTTTTTTTTTTTTTTTTTAAGTTCCAAAGAAAATTCCCTTTTTCAAGTGAGGAAAGTTTTTTGTATTCTTTGATTATGCAGCATTCTCTTTCATGTTAGAAATGGAATTTTTACTAAATATTTATAAATATAGAGGGGCACCTGGGTAGCCCAGTTGACTAAGCATCTGCCTTCGGCTCAGGTCATGATCTCAGGGTCCTGGATTGAGCCCCATGTCAGGCTCCCTGCTCAATGTGGAATCTGCTTTTCACCCCTCTCTCTCTGATGCACCTCCCTTCTTGGGCTTTCTCTCTCTCTGTCAAATAAATAAATAAAATCTTTAAAAAATTATAAATATAGAGTTGAATTTATATATGTATATATGCATATACACATTTCTTTTAAATGAGTTAATTCAAGGAATTTCATGATATTGAACCATCATATTTTTGAGATAAACTCTACTTGGTCAAGATGCATTAATCTTTTGCTATATTGTTTTATTTTCACATGGTATTTTTAAATTAATTTTTAGAGTTGATGGATAATTCACATACAGTAAAATTTACCATTTAGTGTTTATTTCTATCAGTTTTGATAAATGAATATAGTAATGTTATTATTTATTACCCTATTCAAATGTATTGCTTTGATTACTATAATTTATGATTTCAGCTTCTAATTCTGTAAGGAAAACAGGACCATACTTTTATATTTATCTTTGAATTTAGGAAATCAAGTTTTCCATCTATATGTTGAGAAACAATACTATAACATAGTAATCATCTATTTCTTTAATGATTTTATAGTAACTCCTTTCTATAGAAAGTAGAAGTAGAGAGTAGCGGGAGTAGATCCTTTGAATACCCTTTCATTTTTTCCTCATTGTTGTTCCATTAAAATTTCAAATCTTAATTTTGGTTATCTATGTTTTCCTAGAAAATTATCCATTTTATTTAAATTTTCAGAATTACTGGCAAATAGTTTGACATTTGCTAATATATGCTTTTATTTTAAATTTACTTTGTAGATATTTAAGTGTATTTTCTTTACCTTGATAGGTCATGAAAAAAATATTTTATGTATCTTTTAAAAGGACAGCTTTTGCTTTTATAATTATATATTCTATGATTTCTATTTATTCATTTTTGGACACATATTTCTCTTTTCTTTCACTGTTCGGTAATTTCTCTCACATTTACTATTTTCATGGGGTTTATTTCCTGCAGCTTTGAAGTGAATGTTTATTTTCAAAATCTTTCATTTTCTAATATATAAATTTAAGATTACGTATTTTTAAAAATATTTTATTTATTTATTCATGACAGACACACAGAGAGAGAGAGGCAGAGACATAGGCAGAGGGAGGAGAAGCAGGCTCCATGCAGGGAGCCCAATGTGGACTTGATCCCGGGACTCTGGGATTGTACGCTGAGCTGAAGGCAGATGCTCAGCCACTGAGCCACCCAGGCGTCCCAAAATTACATATTTTCTCCATTACATAGTAAAAGTTGTAAGACATTAATCTGTAGAAATACTCTTTGACTTCATCTCACAGCTTTTGATACGTATGGTTCATTTTGTCATTCATGTCTAAGAAGTTTGTAGTATTATTTTTACTTGCTTTTTAAACCAGTAATTATACATTTAAAAAATTCTCAGAAATTAGATTATTTTAAAGAAGTGGCAAGTAATTTCTATTATTAACTTGCAATTTTATAATTATAATTTCCACTGCCTCATAAAATGTATGTTATATAATTTTCTATTTTTAGAGTTGAAATTTTCTGTGTTCTAATGCATGATTCTTTTGCAGTATTATTTTTGTTTTTGAAAAGAATTTATTTCTTGATTCATGGGGTGTATTTCTCCAGTATGTGTATTTTACTTTATGTGTATGTGATTTTACTTTATGTGTTTGATTGGATCAAACTTATTGTAATAAGTAAAACTGTTAGGATAAAATATCTTTCTTGGTTCCATTTTGTACTTTTTCATAGAAAAGAATATCTCATTTTATTTATATTAAAAATGCAAGAGTCTTTAAACATTACATGATCACTCAACTAATTCACTGTATTAATTAAAAATATAAAACCATATACTCATTTATAATTATAGAGGTAGCAAATGCATTATAAAGTCCAAAATCCAGTGCCATTCACATTGAATTATACTACATCTGATGGTAATATATCATTTATTCTTACTTTTTCATTGTTTTCTTGTCTGTTATACTGTTATATCTTCTAGTGAGAATCTGTAACCATTTAATTTTATATGTAGCTCTACCCATTTTAAGAGTCTCTGTCTTTTAATAATTAAATGTAAACCATTCATGTTTATTATAATGATTAAACTCTTCAGGCTTATTACTGGCATTTCATTTTTTATTTTTGCCTGTACTACTTCCCCCTCCTCTAGCTACATTAGTTGTAGCAGCCAGATGTCAAGTTAAGCTGAGTGTCCAGGTAAAATCTATTTTAAATTCAGAGAGAAGTGTTCAAACAACAATCAGCTGGAACCAGCAGTTTACAAAATGCTACACACTGGTATATGGCATGAATTTTTGCAGCACTTTATAAAAAATGCCGTTATGATATACAAAGGTGACTTACTGCTCTTTGCATCTGTGAGACACGTACTTTGAGCTGCTTTTCATGTGTTGGTGAAGAGTTATGTTGAGCCATGACATACATTTACATGACAGGTTCTTGGAGTTAGGATTGAAAAATGGATATTGGGGACACCTGGGTGGCTCAGTGGTTGAGCGTCTGCCTTTGGCTTAGGCCGTGATCCTGGAGTTCTGGAGTCGAGTCCCACATCGGGCTCCCTGCATGGACCCTGCTTCTCTCTCTACCCATGTCTCTGCCTCTCTGTCTGTGTCTTTTATGAATAAATAAATAAACAACAACAACAACAACAACTGGATATTGGATAATTGTTCTTCTCTAGAGACCTACGAGAATTATATTTTCAGTATTTTATAATTCATATCCCTTGATCACTTTAGAAGTATTTTCACTACAGTTAGATGATCATAAATATATTATCTAAGCTGAATGCTTTTGACCATAAAAGGGGAGCACTATTAACTATACTATATAAACATGTACAAACTGGGGCCACCTGGGGAAAAATGGGATGTAAAGTCATCCTAAATCTACTAGTTAAGGGGAAAAGATTATAGGTATAATAGGAATGAAAATTTGTTCCCATGTCTTCTATCATAGAAATACTTACTAGACAAAGTGGCAGAATTTTTTTTTTTTATTTTTTTTTTATTTTATTTTATTTTTTTTTTCAAAGTGGCAGAATTTTAAGGCTAGGCTTGGAGGTTTGTGAAACAGCAATGTTTGGAATGAGAGAAGAGATTATGATGCTGTGACATGGTTTAGGTAGGGTACATTCAACCTCCTAGCATACTCTATACACTTGATTGGTTATCAGGGTGGAACTGTAAACACACCCTGAAAGGACATATGAATCCAAATTCATCAATTTTGCACATGTGCTAAAGGTCTGATTTCTCTCTCCCATTTTTACTGCCTTGTTTTTTATACTTATATGGGTATATTACCATGTTTCCCCTATATTTATAGTTTAATAGTTATTCTATTTCTAGTGGCATACCCAGTTGTGCATTGGATGACCTTTTTTTTTTTTTTTTTTTTTTTTGTATAGCTTGGTGCCATTGGACTTCCTTCTGTGTCCCAAACTTAATGCATTTAATTCAGTTTATTCCCTCATTGCTTTTGTCCCCAAAAGAACACAGGGCTTTTAACAGAATTCTTTGGTCTAGAGACAAGAGGCTGTACTCAACTCATTGTATGTCAGCTATCATTGCTGTCTCCCTTCCTTGATAGTTTGGCTTGAATGGGTTCCTACAAGAATATCTCGTAGCAAAAGAAACTTAAAATATTTCCAGAAATGCTAGTTTTAAAAGCCATTTCAACATCAACTGTGCTTAAATCTGGCCACCTCTAATTCCAGGGGAATTTTCAGAACACCAAAACCAGTGATGAACTGGACATGACCAGTTCATCCCTGCAAAAGAAGAATATTAACTTAGCACAGTTTGATATCAAGAACAAAATACACATCCTCATAAAATTTGAAGAAGCTTTTTAAAATGTACTTTAAGCTTTAGTGTAATGCCTTTATAAGAGGTTCTGAGAACAGGAACAGTATTATCTTCACAGCCTAGCTAGTGTTACCACAGCCTTTTGCTGCAATAGTCAAACAAATTTTCACGGAAAACCAACTATATATCAAGTAGTATGCTGTGGGAGGTCTAGAAATATTAAATAATGTATGATTATGTAATTAATGAATGAGTACACATTTCGATTTTATAATATTTCTAAGAAGGGAGAGCTCAGTACTTGGTCAGGATTCTAGACTGAATACGAAGGTAGCAGAAAATCATTGGGCAGACAAGAGAAAGGAAGACTTTCTCGATAGAGGGAGATGGGTGTGGAAGGCCGTGGCAAATAGAAATGAAGAGCATGACTGCACAATCAATTGTATTTGTTATGGAATCACAATAGTTTTGTTTTTTGTTTGGTTTTGCTCTGGTGTTCCTTAAAAACTAGTCCCCAAACAATGGATAATTCATTGATAAGAGGCAGCTGTGAAGGATATTTGATTGAGAAGGTGACACAAAAACCTCTGATTTTGGGATCCCTGGGTGGCGCAGCGGTTTAGCGCCTGCCTTTGGCCCAGGGCGCGATCCTGGAGACCCGGGATCGAATCCCACGTCGGGCTCCCGGTGCATGGAGCCTGCTTCTCCCTCTGCCTGTGTCTCTGCCTCTCTCTCTCTCTCTCTCTCTCTCTGTGACTATCATAAATAAATAAAAATTAAAAAAAAATTAAAAAAAAAAACCTCTGATTTTTAGAAGGTTTATTATGACTATATCATGGCTAGGCTGATTTGGAAGAAGCATCTCAAAAATCAAGGAAATGAATGAATGAGTGAATGAATGAATGAATGAATGACAAGGATAGTAGCTCATGATATAGTTGTTATGTTTTAGGAACTTTGGGACATTTGACTTGGCCTGCTAAGAGAAGGGAAAATTATAATACAGAGGAAATACATGTTCTTTAGTGTCTCTGGGTATTTTAATTTCTCATCTTTTAGATAGATTGCTTTTATTGGTGTGCATAGGTGCAGTTACTGTAGCCGATCTAACTCAACATTAATAGGTTGTACAATATTTCATTTTTTCTAGTGTATGCAAGATAAATTAATATGTTCCTTTATGTTTATGGTTTCTTTAACTGTGATATTTTTTCATATTTAGAAAATTTAGTACTAACAAGTCATTCCTTAAATTCTGGTCTTGCATGATCCTTTTTTTAAAAAAATTTTTATTTATTTATGATAGTCACACACAGAGAGAGAGAGAGGCAGAGACAGAGACACAGGCAGAGGGAGATGCAGGCTCCATGTACCAGGAGCCCGACATGGGATTCGATCCCGGGTCTCCAGGATCACGCCCTGGGCCAAAGGCAGGCACTAAACCACTGCATCACCCAGGGATCCCAGGCCTTGCATGATCCTAAAACATTTTTCGGATAGTTTGAGTTTAGGTAAATGATTGTAGATGATTGTTACAATCAGTATTACCCAGTATATTAATTATGACAAAATGTTAGGTTGAAATTTTATTTAGAGACATGCATTACAGTATGTGAATAATTTTTCTATAAATCAGATAAAAAGTAGGAGATATATTTAATGTTATCCAAAACTATTTTTCTGCCATACCAGGTACTAAATATACCAGTGATATCTTCCAGGAGTAAAATGTTACAACTATTCTAAGTTGTTTCGTAAAATATTATTTTGTGTTTTGTCATAATTTACATATACTCTTATTAGTTTTCTTGATTAGAGGAAAATATTGGATAAATCTCTTGTAAAAGGCAGATATATTTAAAAGTATGGATTATATGTATAATGAGATGTATATGTGCAAGTAACATTTTGATTTGTATTTTAATTGCTGTTTATATGCAGTGTGAATTAAGAATAAAACAAGGTGAGGTGAGTAAGGGAAGAAGGAATAAGGAATATAATTAACAGACTTAGTAGTTTGCATTATAGCTGCTTTAATTAACAGCTTTGTGTGGCAAAACAAATGTGATTTGGAATAGCTAATAATAAGTAGGATCATGACATCCTCTTTGGGAAAATATTATGTTCTTAATATTTATTTGTTTTTTTGACACAGCAGAAAAAACAAGTATTTGACATATTTGTGTCAGAGAAGTTATTTATGTAATCAATTTCACAAACTTTATATATAGTAACAAATTTTTCCTTTATAAATTTACATAGATGCCAAGTATACTACTACTATTAATATATTTATTTGTATTCTTCCAGAATTATATGTATCTGTAGTATTTAAAAAAAAAAAACAATTATGTTGAAATCGTATTCTTTGTTAATTGCTTCTTTTTTACCTAACTAGACGTCATGAATATGTAGAATTGTTGACTTCCAAGAATGGAGTAAGAAAGGCAGTTCTCAATTCATTTCAATCCTTCCATCCATCAAAAACATTTTTCATAAGCATCTTTTACATGGAAGCATGAAGCTCGGAGACAGGGCTAGAACAGAGGCTTTCAGAGACGAAGTGAGATTCTCAAGCACGTAAAGAGATAATAAATGAGACTTGGTAAATGCTATTAAAGATATAGGAATGATGATAGTAGGAATACAGAGAAGGAGAAAATAACTTTGCCCAAGGGAATGGTAAGAAACTGAAGTAGAGGATCTCTAAAGAGAAATTTTACCATAAAAGACATAAATGTGATTCTCACACATTCTCACAATGATAATCACACATATGATTATTTTTATTTTTCCTTCTGCCTCCCCACCTTGCCATTCATTCAGACGAAGTCCTCCTGAGATGATAGTAATTAAATAGTGGGAAATCTCACTCTCACAGAAGGATGAGCACCTGTGACTTAACTAAAGTTATTATTGAGTGCTGATTTTCTTGAATGAAGTTTTTAAAAAATATTCCTGTCAATTAGTTACCTTATAAAATTTATGGTTTAGTCTGTGTAAAAATGGAGTTTCTGTCTTCTTTCAGTACTCTTGTTTTCCTTTAGTACTTGTACCTATCTTATTTCACCAGTCAAATTGCCAAATTATTATGACTATGTGTCCATTTTTGTTGTTATACTTACATTTTAAGAGGTAGCAGAATGTAAAGAAATTGGAATCTGAAGACCCAGCTTTGATTCCTTTGATCATACACTTGTTAAGCTGTGGCTTTAGGCAAGTTGCCCAATGTCTCTAAGATTCAGTTTGCTCATTTGAACAACAGAGTTAATAATACCTGCCTTGTTGGACTCTTTGAAGAATCAAATGAGATGTGTTTGTAAATGTGATTTGTAATCTGTAAAGGCCTACACATGTGCAACCTGTTATCATTTGAACATTTCACATTCAAAATTACTTCCATCATGTAAATTATTATGATTTGAAATTTGGTGTTCGATGTCATGGTTTTAAACATCACTGTACTGGAAACTTATAATGAAGTGTCATCTTTAGAAATGTTTGTTTGGTCTCAGAAATACGATCTGCTAAAGCGTTGCATTTGAAGAACACTTTTTACAGTTTTATTCTCTCTCAGGGGATATAAGTGATGACTTCTTGATAAAATTGCATCACTATTGCTTACACACAGCGGATATATTTTCATTACAGTGTAAATAAATTACTATATAAACACTTGATTGAAACCAAATAAGTCTTATATGGGAATGAAAGAAGTTTGTTGTTCTTGGCTTTTCATTTCTTTCTTTTTTTTTAAGATTTATTTATTTATTTATGATAGACACAGAGGGAGAGAAAGAGAGGCAGAGACACAGGTAGAGGGAGAAGCAGGCTCCATGCTGGGAGCCCGATGCCGGACTCGATCCCGGGACTCCAGGATCGCGCCTGGGGCCAAAGGCCGGCGACAAACCGCTGAGCCACCCAGGAATCCCTGGCTTTTCATTTCTCCACGAAAGCATTTCTTAATCTTTTAATTTCCAAATACAGTAGTGTTTTTTAAGAAATATAGAGGGAGGAGTACTGAAGAGTGAGTTGACCTGGAAGTGCTTATTTCGCCCTCAAAAAAACATGTGAAAAATATCAAGAAATTTATCATCTTAAAATCTGGAATCATTTTGGAAGATCTGCTTTGAAAATTAAGCTTCTAACACTGAGGAACTGGCTTACCCAACTATCTTGTTTCAAGGAAAATAGAGAAGGCAAGTTGGCTGAAATGAAATCTGGTTCATTATTCACTAGCCTTAGGGATAATCACATTTAGGAGAGAGGCTATAATTAGCTCAATTGTTGCTTTTACCTCATATGTAGTAAAATCCAATTATCCTTTCCTTTTCCTTTTTTTTTTTTTTTTTTGGTTTTATTTTGTTTTTAAAGCCTCCTAATGCTTCCAATTTATATATTTTCAATTTTGCAATTCTGATTATACTTCACTGACATTAATGTAAATTTAAAATTTTGTGCTTTAAAACTCATATTTTAGAGTTATCTATGGAACTTTTCTTTATGCTAAGGTATTTTGTTATACTATGGCTGTATCCCAATATGAGTGATTAAAAATATACTCTTCTTTTTTTTGTAATTGAGATATAGTTGACATACAATATTATATTAGTTTCAGGTGTACAACATGGTGATTAAACAATTACATCACAAAATGATCACCATGGTAAGTATAGTTACCATCTGTTACCATACAAGTTATTACAATATTATTGACTATTTCCCTAAGCTGTACTTTTCATCCCCATGACTTATTTATTTTATTACTGGAAGTTTGTATTTTTAATCTATTTTATCTATTTTACCCATGTCCCCCCTCTGACAACCATGTTTGTACTCTGTTTTTATGAAAAAATATACTCTTCTTATCAAAGGTCTCCAACATAAACAAATCCATGCTCTTCTCTCTTTGTTTGCTTGCTTTCAGCCTCCAGTAAAGACTTCCAACTCCAGGTTGGAAGTTTATTTTAATTAGAGTTTAAAAGTAATGAATATTACAGTCAAACATATGGACATTCCCAGAAGCATTTCTGCAAGCAGGATGTTCATCTGCAGACTCACTCAAACTTCATGATTGTATTAAAAATTCTAAGATCGTTTTGCTTAAGCTATATGCAAGTTTCTTTCATATTTCTTCTTTTTTTTAATAAATTTGTTTTTTATTGGTGTTCAATTTGCCAACATACAGAATAACACCCAGTGCTCATCCCGTCAAGTGCCCCCCTCAGTGCCCGTCACCCATTCACCCCCACCCCCCGCCCTCCTCCCCTTCCACCACCCCTAGTTCGTTTCCCAGGGTTAGGAATCTTCATGTTCTGTCTCCCTTTCTGATATTTCCCACACATTTCCTCTCCCTTCCCTTATATTCCCTTTCACTATTATTTATATTCCCCAAATGAATGAGAACATACACTGTTTGTCCTTCTCCAATTGACTTACTTCACTCAGCATAATACCCTCCAATTCCATCCACGTTGAAGCAAATGGTGGGTATTTGTTGTTTCTAATGGCTGAGTAATATCCCATTGTATACATAGACCACATCTGTATCCATTCATCTTTCGATGGACACCGAGGCTCCTTCCACAGTTTGGCTATTGTGGATATTGTTGCTAGAAACATTGAGGTGCAGGTGTCCCGGCGTTTCATTGCATCTTTCATATTTCTTCTGATATTTCTAGTTTTTAAAAGTTTATTATCAAAAAAAAAAAGTTTATTATCATTATTATTATTATTATCATTATTTTGAGAGGGAGAGAGATACAGAATGAATTGGGGGCAGGGGGTGGCACAGAAGGAAAGGTTGAGAGAATCTCAAGCAGGTTCCATGCCCAGCATGGAGTCAGGTGCGAGGCTTGATCTTACAACCCTGAAATCACGACCTGAGCCAAAATTAAGAGTCTAATCCTTAACCAACTGAGTCACCCAGGTAACCCTGATATTTCTAATTTAAAATGTAAAACAAAAGCCTCGTCTTTTTTCCTTTATATGTTTTTGCATTCACAATAACCATTTTTCAGAAGTGTTTATCTTCTTAGCATTTCATATTGACTTCTAGTATGAATATTCTAATACTTTTGCTATTATTTAAGTAGGTATATTAAGTCCTACCTACAATTGTGACTTTAAAAAATAGTAATGGTAGTATTGAATATAATTTTATGATGGTAATAAAAGTTTTTTAAAGATTTTATTTATTCATGAGAGACACACAGAGGCAGAGACATAGGCAGAGGGAGAAACAAGCTCCCTGCAGGGAGCCCAATGCGGGACTCAATCCCAGGATCCCACAAACATGACCTGAGCCAAATCAGATGCTAAACCACTGAGTAACCCAGGTGTCCCAATGCAAATTTTTATGTTCAGTGATTAAGTGTATTCTTGTTATATTTTGAATTCTTATTTTTCACATTGTTTTAACCAATATTTCTCTGAAGAAACTATGTATATACTTATTTACATGTTAATTAAGTAATTTTCATTATGGGTACTTCCAGTGCAAATGATGGCATTTATTTACTGTGAAGCTTTCCTGATAACCTAGGTGCACATGAAGAAATGTAGTGGGGAAAGGAGTCTAAGGCTTAGCAAATGCCTGTAATAAAGGATTTCAGACTTCCTATTGCTCTGCAATTTCATATTATACATATATTCTCTGTGGTGCTATGACACATGCCACAAATGTTGGACTAGATCATAAGAATTATAGCATATAAAAATCATCAATATGATAGAAGAAAAGTTATGATACTCTAAGCACGGTTTAATTATATTCATATTATATCAATAAGATAATGTTTTTTTTGGTTTTGAATATATGCTTTAAAGTGTCAGACAAAATATAGATATAAATGGGGCTAGCTAGGGGCACCTGGGTGGCTCAGTCAGTTAAGCATCTGCCTTCAACTCAGGTCATGATCCCAGGGTCCTGGGATGGAGCTCCACATTCTGTTCCCTGCTCAACACGGAGTCTGCTTCTCCCATTCTCTTGCCCCTCCCCACTGCTCGTGCTCTCTCTCTCTCATTCTCTCTCTCTCTCTCTCTCTCAGGTAAATAAATAAAATCTTTTTTAAAAATGGGGCTAGCTATTATTAATTTATACATATTGATTAAAGGATACATATTTGTGTTGAAGTCCACTAAAGGTGTTCTGGATATGTCAGTGTGAGGAGTTTACCATCTAACAGAGTGCAGGCATCGCCAAATAGCTATACATCTGTGTATTAATCACAGTAATAAAGGTATTGAAAAAAAGAATTCTAGAAAGCAGAGGAAGAATAGAAGGGGTGGAGGCTGGGGTGGCAAAATCTTCCAGAAGATATGACACTTATGTTGAGTCCTATTACAATGAAAAATCAATGCTATTGAAGCATTGAGGACACAGATGGCAGGAAGTTGGGGAGAGAACTGGTGGGAGATAGAAGAAGGATTATTGGAAGATGGTGCATTTGATTGGAGCTTTGGAGGGCTAGTAGAATTCTGACAAACATAAATGGAGTAAAAGACCTCCAAATAGTGAAACAGTGGGTAGAAAGTAAAAAATGTGGGAACATGCTGGACCTATTGTGCAATATTCCATTTGACTGGATATGAGCTACATAAGAGGGAGATAAGGATGGGGAAATAGGTTGAGACCAGATCATAGGGAGCCTACAAAGCTAAACTAAGCTGCATGGGCTCATCTGTAGGAAGATTCTTTCAGCAGCAGTGCAGAGGATGGTTTAGAAGGTGGATTGAAAGCAGAGCCATATGCTATGTGTCAAGAGGCAGTAGTTGAATTATAATAATAAGGAGAAGATTTAATAAAATCCTGAATGGAGCAGCAGTGACATTAGTAATGGGAAGGTGGGAACAGATGTAAGAGACACTGTGGATGAAGCATCGACATGACTTGGTACTGACCTCACATAGGGAGAGGATCAGAGGAGGATTTCAGGATGGGCGGAATTTTTACTTCATGTGATGAGGAAGGTTGTACCAGTGACCAAGATAGCTATCACTGCAATAGGAGTAGGGCTGTGAGTTGAATTAAGGTGTTTTTTTTTTTTTTTTAAAGCACAGAGAGGTTGACATTTTCAACAGTCACTTGGAATTAAGAGCCTGGAGAGTAGAAGAAACTCAAGTATTATGTCCACCACACTGTCTGGATAGGGGAGATGTGTCAAAAAATTAATATTTTCAGGAAAAAATGATTAAGTTTTTGAAAATGTAGCAAGGCCATTATCATCTATGGAATATACCCCAAAAACTTTCAGCGGTCAATCAAATCACTTAATTTTTCAATAGCTTAATTTTCTCAGCTCTAAGATGGGAAAAATAGTACCAGTTCCCTATCTGTCTCCTACATTCTGGGATTGCATTAAAGACATTGTTTTTTTGTTTTGTTTTGTTTTAAGATTTCATTTATTCATGAGAAACACAGAGAGAGAGGCAGAGACACAGGCAGAGGGAGAAGCAGGCTCCATACAAGGAGCCTGATGTGGGACTTGATCCTGGGACTCAGGGATCACTCCCTGAGCTGAAGGCAGACGTTCAACCACTGAGCCACCCAGGCATCCCTGTAAATGTGCTTTGTAACTAAGATTTCACCTAGCACTTTAAATAGCTGAAATGAGAAATTGTCATCCATCCTGCAAAATTATCTACTTATGACTTTTCTGTACTTTCATCACTACTCTCTACCTTCCTTATTATCCCTTAAAAATTGAAAAGGTAAATAATTTCATGTTGTCTTCCCTCCTTTGCTAAGTTAATTTAATTAAAATAGGGCCTATGAAAATATTCAAGGCCCTTTGATATCTTTATGTATACATTTTTGTGTTATAAATTATTATGCCCAACTGACCTAATAGAAATATAATGTGAGAGGAAGGGAAATGAATCTTAATTCCTCAGTACCAAAGACATACGAGCATTACCTAATTACAGAATAAGAGACAACGTATATCACTACTCGAGTTTAAGTATCTAGTTTAATGGACAATGGCTTTTCTTATTTTACTTCAATATTATTTATAAAAGTTTTATTTTCTCTGAAGAGGAACAGAACATATAATAAGTTATTAAGAAATTTGTTGTTGATTAGTTTGCATCATATAGTAGTTTTATTTATTTTTTAACAGACTGTCAAGTGCTACTTTGTTTTTCATTTGATTTTGTCTTTCTTCCTCTCTGATATATAACTTGTTCAGGCTTAAAGAGTTTTTACATCTTAATAGCTTGTGGTGTATAGAAGAGTGAGGCACTATATGGGAAAGAAACTGTTTGCAGTTTGGAAAATTGTGGATGATGGTACCAATTATATCAAAGAAGATGGAAAAAGGGGTAATTTTTGTTCTTCCTCAAGTTTGGTCCTATAATAGGCTTGGCTACTTGCAGAGATTATTTTCCATTCTCAATATCTCTTTGACCGAGAAGTGGGTAGCTTTCGCTGTGGAAAACCAACGTATGCTCATGTATAGAGAATGAAATTTCTGAATTTTGGCATGGAGTCTCATGTTTATTGGATTCTTCTAAAGTTGTTTAAGTTGCTAATGAAGGAAGGATGATTAAGAAGAAACATAGGTAATCATTACCTTGATGTGAGGTTTTACTGGACTATTGTCTCATATTAGTAATAATAATTGATTAGGATCTACTGTTAGCATGACGTTTTTCAGTTGGAAGGATGTTTTCATAGGTGTTCTTTCTTTTGATGCTCATAATTCCAAGAGGAAAGCATTATTACCATCCATATTTTACAGATGAGGAAATTGAGCTATAATGACTTCAAGTGACTTAGACAGGATCTCACAGTAAGTAGCAGAATTAGAGACCTCTTCCTGGTTCATCTTTTTATTGAAATACCTTATTCCTTAAGACTTCCTTGTTCCTAAGCCCTAAAGATCTAACCACAGGCCTCCTGACACAATTGGAAGAAATCAAGAATAGTTCCTCTCTGACTTTTCCTAGGCTCACTTGCTTTAGGTATCTTATCCACCTTCATTGGCCACTGGACCCTAATCCACCTTTCTTCTCCTTCTGACTTGGGTGCCATATGGAATCTCTACCCTACTTTGAATTTGGCCTGAAAACAGTCACATTTTTTTGTTTGTTATATTAATAGCTCAAGCAAATATATATGGTAATTTAGTGTCTTCTTCCTAACATTTTCTATTCCCCCTTAATTATTCAGGAACCCTGAATCTTGCTAAATCTAAAGAAGAGGTATTCTACCTTCCAACTGCCAGCAGAGAACACATTTGAGTTGAGTTATTTGTTCCTATTCTTGCTTTTGGCTGCCACATGTTGTTGCTTTGATAGACTCACCTTGCACAGTTCTGTAGCTAATATTTAATCCCTGGTTACCCTTGTAGGTGTAAGTGGCCCCTTACCAGCCCACAGGGATACCTAATTTTTGTTCAGATTTTCGAGTCTAACCATTATTCCCCAAAGCAGAGTGGCCTTATGGCAGGGCGTCTGAGTTTGGAAGAGCTTCTTGTAGAAATTACAAGTTGAAATCATCTCTCAAATACATTCCAATGTCAAACCCAAGCCTCTAGATGATGTACTTCCTTTCCTCAAGGCAGTTTTATTTCAGTGTCTTACTATTCTTTCTTGCCACAGAGTTTTGCTGGAGATCATCCTGATCCCTTTTAATAGGTCTCCCAATCTTTGAATCTTAGGGAGCAGGCCCAAGTTCTTTCTTCCAGGAAGATCGGGGGTCCCAGGAAATGACACCTTTGGCCACATTCCACATTCTCTCCCTTCTTCAAGAAAGAAGTTTCTTTGATGGCTAAGGAGGTACCTTCAAGAGGCCAAGAAAATCTACATGTGGAATAGCAGCTATCATGTGGAACAGCAGCTATCATAAATCTCCAACGGGCATACCACTTGATCCTCTGTCTAAACATATCTTTGTCACACATATATCTTCATAATGCTGTATAGCTTGTACTTCTACCTTTGCTTCTCAAAACCCCAGTGAGGTACCTATGACATGTATTACTTTCTCCAATTCATAGTAGAAAGATTGAACACTATTAAATTGAACTTAATCCAAATAGCTAGTTAGGGAGTATATTCGTTTCCTGGAGCTGCTGGCACAAAGTACAACAAACAGTGGCTTAGCCAAAAAAATTATTGTCTCATAGTTCTGGAGGTCAGAAATACCAAATCAAGGTGTTGGCAGAGTTGGTTTCTTCTGAGGGCTGAGGAGGAATCTGTTTCATGCCTATCTCCTAAGTTTCTAGTGTTCTCTGTCTGTGTATCCAAACATCTTCATTATTAAGCACACTAATCATATTGGAATAAGATCTCATGGGTCTTAATTCCATCATCTGCCAAGACACTATTTCCAAAATCATGTCCACAGTCACTGAGGCTTAGGACATCAACATCTTTTATAAGGGACAGAATTCAGCCAATAAAAGGTGGGGAAGCATATACTGTAAGTTAGGTTTTCTGACATTAATTTCCACAGAGTTTTAATTTAATTTTCCAGTATTCATTAGAACATTTGTTCAAGAATATACTTATTTGTTATAGATTTAATGGCTTCTGATTCTTCTACATAATTTGTTATTTCTAAAGTTTCTTTTTGAAAAATTCTCAACTGAATTTTATCTTATTGCCTTAATATAATTAGTTTTTTAATAGTTCTAAAATTTTTTGAAATACAAATTTTAAACAAAGTAGATTGTCAGACTTTTAAAGAAAAGCAAAAAATAAAAAATAAAGAAAGAAAAGCAAATAAGGGAACAGTACCTGCAGATAATATAGAATATCCTTATTTGTAATATTACATTTGTGTGTATGTATATGTTTTGTCTAGTCAGACATATTACCTAAGGATTATAGGGTGAAAGATTTATTTGCTTTTGCTGGTTTTCTTTGTAAATATAGGTGCCTTATCAAGTCACAAGGATACCCCGTGAAAAAGTAATTGGAAGATTGTAAAAGAGATTGAGTACTTGTTACTGTTCCTAAGCATGGCCTAGAATAATACTGAGAGGCTTTCTAAATGTAAACAAATTAATTTAACTGTCATTATCCTTTCGATATCCATTTAAGTAAAACACATATACCACAGTAGTTTGAAAAATGGGCTTTCTGGTAAGAAAAAAAAAAAAGGTATGATTGGATCTCAACTCTGCTATTATTATAGGAGTGACTTGGGCAAATGACCTAACTTCTAAACTCCAGTTTTCTCATGTCCAAAATTGAGACAATAATACACATTCCTTAGAGGACTTTTGGAGAAATTGTTTAAGAAATTATGTGTAGCATGCTTATAACAGTGCCAGGTACTTTGTGAACAGATAATAAAAACCAGCTATATTATCACCATTAATTAAAGTAATTAGTTCCACTGTAATTATAATTACTATTTGACCCTATTTAATGAAAATCCTGATCCTGAAGAACAGCAGTTGCTGTAGTTCTATACTTAGAACAATATTAGAGGCATATTTGCCAATAAATTATTATTTTATGTCTGAGAGTATAACTAAGGGTCTATTATTTTAAATGGTTCTTTCTGTACCAATAATAAATATTGAGTTAGAATATACCCAGAGTAATAAGATTTTTAAAGTTTTAATTTATTTTGTCATTTGGCTATTGATTTTTGCTGTCTTTAGCATTAGGGTACCTTTTTCTGTGCAAGAATTTTTGTTGTTTTAATTGTGAGAGTAGGTGCATTTTCTGATATTACCTACTTTTATTTTTTGAGGGCTAGTTTATTAGCTGAAAGAAAAAACCTCATGAGAGCAAACTGCTGTTATATATAAGTAATACATATCTATTAAGGGAAGAAAAAGATAAATGTACACACACAAATCAAGCCACCCATACTCTCATACTCCACACAGAAATCAACATTTGCATTTTGAGATAACACCTCTTAAGGTTATCTTATAATTCTTACACCATTTTTAGCTAAATTGAATTTGATCCATATTGATACTTCCCCACCTGCCTCCTTTATGAATGGTATCTTTTGGTGGGGACACTAAATTGAAAAATCCATGCCATAATTCTGTCTCTGAATTGAGAGGAACACAGTGAAAGGCTATGGAAAGAAAAGAAAAAAGAGTAGAAGCAGAAGACAAAAGAAGGAACAAGATTTCTTTTCCCATGGTGGATAATTAGTTGAAATCTTTTAAATTGTTGTTTTTAAGGTTCTCTGGAAAATATCTACCAATGATTTATCATATTTTTGTCCTATAACATACTGTGAGGACTCTTTGTTATTTTCCTCTTGGCATCCATAAAATTCTCAGTAATACTCTTTTGCTATATATAAAAAAAAAAGGAACTTAAAAAAAAAAGACATTTCTCATTCCACATTGGCCCTACAATGCTAGATTTAAAAACTCCAGCCCAAGTGAGCACTGTAAAACATAGTTCCTCAACCTCAGCACTATTGACATTTTGGACCAGATGATTCTTTGCCGTCTAGGACTGTCCTGTGCATTATAGAAAGTTAGCAGCACCCCTGGTCTCTACTAGGTGCCAGTAGCACTCTCTCTCCTCCCCATATATTGTCAAATACATCCTGGGGGCAAAATCACTCTTGCCTCTGCCAGTGAGAAATAATGCTAATGAGGTAGCTTTTGTGTGTTCTGGAGGTTACCCAAGGCAGAGAAAGTGCTGCCAGCTACCTAAAGATAGCTTTAGAGGGTGGGAATTATCCAGGCCAGCATGTCTTTCTGTATTTTACTTTGCATCTCATCTATCCATTCATTCATTTAGCTGATATTGATCCCAGTGTGCCAGGCTTTACTAGGTGCTAAAATAGTGAATAAAAGAGTTAGGACCCTATTCTCATGGAGTGTGCCTTCTGAAAGTGGTAGTATTGGGGGCAGGAAGGGAGTAACAAATGTAAATAATTAGTAAGTAATTTGTAAGTAATTAGTAAATCTGTAACCAAGTATATGAATAATATAATTTCAAACAGTGATCACTACTTTCAGATGTGGATAAGTTAGCTCTGTTCAATGACAGTGAGAAGGCCAATGGGGCAGGAACAGGGATTTCTTTTAACAATATTTTATTTGTTTATTAGAGGGAGAGAGAGAGAGAGATAGAGAGAGAGAGAGAGAGAGAGCACCAGCAGCCAGAGGGCCAGGGAGAGAGAGGGACAAGCAGGCTCTCTGCTGAGTAGGTAGCTGGCTGCTGGCAGAGGCAGGAGGCTTGCGAGGAAGCAAGCAGGTTGGAGCTGGGACTCAGTCCCCAAATCCTGAGATGAGGACCTGAGCCAAAGTCAGATATAATCGATTGAGCCACCCAGGCACGCCAGGGACAGAGAATTTTTTAAGAGAATGGTAATTGAGGTTTCAGAGTTATGTTGGATCTGTGTGCCACAGAAAGCAGTTTAATATCATTATAATTGCAATGCATCACAGAAGCCTGCATTGGAAGCTTTTAAGCAGAGGAGTTAGCATATTCTCATCAAGGTTTTAAAAAGATTGTTCTGGGGTCAAGATTGAAAGCAGGTGAAATACATTAAAGTGTTTTGAAGAAGTATGAGGTAGTATGTTTTGAAGTGTTTTGAAGAAGTATGAGGTATGAGATAAGTAGTGGTGTGTTTCTGTACCATCAGAAAGAGAAATTGGAAGATTCAAAATGTATTGGAGAAGTTGAACTGTAGTAGTACAACTGCTGTTGTTCTTCTGGTGAGAAAAGATGAATCAGGGATTATTCCTGGGTTTGGTTCTTGAACAACTGAGATGATAATGTTGCCATTTATGGGATAAGGGGTTCTTGTTGGAGTACTAACTAGTTTGTAATATGTGAAGGGAACAGTGGTATGGGATACCTAAAAGTTATCTCTTTATCCTTTGTGTCTTTTTGCTTTGTGGTTGCTCAAGAAGTTAGAGCATACATCTTTTTTTAGAAGATCTTTCAAGAACATTTTACTCTGAACTTTATTGTAACCAAGTTTTTGAAATACCAAACACTATGAAGCATCATTCTTTTCTTTGCCAAATACTTACATATATGAAGATTATGCAAATGACCAATTCTTAGTTAAGTCACATGTTCGGAGTTGTGGTTACAGAAAAATAGATTTATATGGAAACAGGCATTTCCATGTTGCTTCATCTATCTTGTGATCACTGATGTAGATAGCATGGCTCTCTGGGGTCATAGACCATTGAACAGAATGAAACTTCTTTTCTTAAGCTGGAGAGAAAATACCAAGAATCAATGTTTTAACACATGGGAAAAAAAAATCTTCAAGAGTTTAATCTCTTTCTAGTGAATAGATTAGGAAGTTTCTATTTCCTTCGTTCTTTTATTTCTTAAAGTTAGTCTAAAGCCTATGTATACTGCATGATCTTACATCACTCTCTTGTCTTTAAATTTCAAGCAGCAATAAACAGACTTTTTCTATGACCAGATCCAAATGTTGTGTTCTCTGATTTAAATTGAGAAATCTGAATTTGGCAAACAAATGAGCAACAGAAAAAATAAAAATTAATAGGATGGGCTATTTACTTTGGAAATGGTTTATTTAGGATGTCTTTAAATAATGAACATTAAAGGATTTAAAATATGATTTTATAAACAGTTTTTCTGAGACATATCCACATATCCATTTCATCTAATACGGATCTTCTGTATTGTATTTAAATGTCTTTAGTTAATATGTAGGGAAAGTTGACATGGAGATTCATTTTCCAAGAAAACACAAGAATATTTTAATTTCCTTGATGAATAATAAAGTACTTATCACTGTAAAGTTTCTTCTACTTTTTGTTGTAAGGTGAGCTTCTGGTGATTTACCATTTCTATCTGGGGTTGCTTTTTTACCCACTGATCAGTTTATTTCTCAACTTGGCAATAATGTTGGGATAAATTCATAAATAGTTATAATTTGCTAAAAAATGTCTTTTATTCATGAGTGGGTATAATGTTTACTTGTTGTAGATATTATATTTGGGCTAAACATGCATTTTCTTTTTTCTTATCTATTTTAAATAATTCTGGAAGTATAGATTGGCAGTTTAAATAGTAAAGTCTAATTTGGATTGAGATTTTTTTCTTTTTTCTTTTGACTAAGGGTGAAATAATATATGTGAACATATACATTAGTAATAATAATAATGAATTAAGATGGAAATTCTTTGAAAATGGTAAAAGTATGCTGATATGTTATTTTTATTATTATTGTTATTATTTGTCATAATTAAGGTATGCAAGATAATGCTATTAGCTTGGTTTGTAATTCAAGAATTAGGAAAAACAAAGTATAATTAATTCTGTAGTGAAGAATCATTATACAAGCATTTTTTTTTTTCAAGCATTTTTTTTTTAGAAGAGCCTTTTAGGAGTTTCATTGAAGGCTTTGGTGCAAATGCATTGCTTCTTGATGAACATTTTTGGAATATTTCCTTCAGATGTTTTTATAAGATAGTATGGTGGTTATGACTGTGGTTTATTGTACCAAACTACCTAGATTCAAATCCCACCTGAACCACTTATTAACTGTAAGAACTTGGACAAGTATCATAGCCATTTTGTACTTATGTTTCCTTGTCTGTTAAATGATGCTAAAAACATTATGTAGTTTTGAGGATTAAATGAACAATATAAATAAAGAAGAAAGTCTGACACATCATAAAAAACAAATGTCATCAATTATTATTTCTTGCACAAGCCTGATAAAAATTTAAGCTTACTAGTTATCAAATTACACTGGTCCTATTGGGAGTCTTGTTTGTATGTGCAGAGATCAGCTATGACCTATTTTTGTTTTGGTCATAATTACCTAAATATTACATTTCATAAAAAAGAAGAAGAAAGAATTTGGCCTTCAAAAGGAAAAAACAAGACAGCATTTTGAATGTATGTACTCAAGGTCCTGGCTCAGGGCCTGATGAGCAGTAAGCCCACCGTAGACCTAGCTTCACTCCACGTTGTCTGCCCAGGACAGTGATAATGAGGGGCCTTGGGTCTCCATTCTTAGTAAATCTGTAAAGTATTCTTATCTTAAATTTGGCCTTAGGAAAATCAGAAAATTTGGAGGTGTACTATTATGGCTGAAATATTAAGCTTTTTAAAAATACATACGTCAGTTCATTTAGCTGTCTAATATTTTCTCTATTCTTCAATTAGCTACCTCTAAAAGTTGTATGATTTTAAATTATATGGTGGATTATTCAGGCACTCATCTAACACTTAAAATGTAAACAGTGTCAATTTTTCTAAAGGCAAAAGTAGGAAATTATTGTATGTGAAAGGAAGTAGAATTATGGTCTTTTTTATTCTTTCCTACATTGGATTCTGCAGTTTTAATCAACTTGGCATTTAAAAATACTGGGCTCTATCTGTTAGAAACCATGTTGTTTATAGAGATTTTTTAAGTGCAAATTATCTAGCCAGATGTTTAAACACTAAAGGGAAACAAGTTAAATACAATTAACACAGTCTTCTTTTATCAAGTAGTTAATTCTCAGCAGTAGGCCATGAAATCAGGCTTTTGATTCCCCTAATATATATAGATAAGTCTATTTAGATAACATAAAATGAAAGATACAAAAACCTAGTGTTTTTTTTTTAATATTTTATATATTCATGAGAGACACAGAGAGAGAGAGAAAGAGAGAGAGGCAGAGACATAGGCAGAGAGAGAAGCAGGCTCCATGCAGGGAGCCCAATGCAGGACTTGATCCTGGGACTCTGGGATCACACCCTGAGCTGAAGGCAGGTGCTCAACCACTAAGCCACCGAGGCGTCCCATAAAAATCTACTTTTGAAACTCCATAAATTTTACAAAATCAGGGACTATTCTGTTCATTATAGGGGGCTTCCCAAATTTTGGATATTGATTGCCTTTATCATTATCTTTTATGATTATTCTAGACTATGGATATTGCAACAGGTATAATATTGCATTGTAATTTCTCAGCAAGTAAATGACACCAATTGATTATGGGCCTATGGAAGTATTTGAGATCAGGGACAGGGTGGGCATGTGAGGGATACACAGATACACACACACATTCCCACAAATACACCACACGTGAATATAAAAATAAAATTGCATAATATTGCTTTTCAGTTGCTTAACTCCAGTTAAACTCAACTCTTACATAGTTACCAACAAGACTGTGTGAATGTGGAGTGGGTTACTTTAATATGTTTAATAAGTTATGAAGTAGGAGTTCCTAAAATAATCATAAATATAAAGTTCTTAAAATAGTTATTATGTGAATTTGAAAATGTTCTTTACTATTTTTCTAATTATAAAATAATATAAAATTATAGTAGATTTGGGTTTGAGAAACAAAGAAAGGGAAAACAATCAGCCACTATTTAACAAAAATCATTTGTGCCCTACTGTATTTCTACAGATATTTATATGTCCCATTGTATTTTCAATGTAATACTTTATATATATATGTGTGTGTGTGTATATATATATATATATGTATGTGCATATATATATATATTTGTTTTAAATATTCTGAGGTATATATATTACAAGGGTTTTAAATTCTTAAATCCTCCTGGGAAAGAGCTTAAAAATATTTTGAGTTTTACAAGTCTCATTGAAGACCTAGGAAGCTATTCCCAAATATTAATTTGGAGCTTCACTTTTTTAAAAAGATTTTATTTATTTATTCATGAGAGATACACAGAGAGAGGCAGAGACAGAGGCAGAGGGAGAAGCAGGCTCCCTGTTGGGAGCCTGATGTGGGACTCCATCCCAGGACACCAGGATCATGACCTGAGCCAAAGGCAGATGCTCAATTCCTGAGCCACCCAGATGCTCCCACCTTTTTTTTTTTAATTTTATTTATTTATTTGAGAGAGAAATTGAGTTCAAATTGGGAAGAGGGGCAATCAGGTTCAGTGCTGAGCAGAGAGCCTAACAGGGGGCTCAGTCCCAGGACCCTAAGATCATGACCTGAGCCGAAGGTAGACATCTAATTGACTGAGCCACCCCGGTGCCCCTGGAGCTTCACTTTCAATAGAATATTAAAACCAGTGATATAGTAGAAATTGCATTAGAGTAAAGATCAATAGTTTTTGTTCAAGTCTCAATTTTGACACATGAAGGATTTGAACCTGGTTATTACATTGTCCTCTAGTTCTATCATTTGAAAGATGTTTGTGATACATCTTTGTATATGAGAAATACACATAGAGAGCCATAAGAATAATGATCCATATGCTTTCCCTAAAATCATGCTCTAAACCTAGTAGAGATTTATGCACATCTTTTCTTGGGCATTTATTCTCTGTGATAGAGTGATTTCTTTTGGACAGGGAAATACTTCTACTTCCATTAGTTAATGTATATGGGGAGCAACAGAAGGTAAGAGGCAAGAATGGAAGGAGAAAAAGAGAGCTTAGCAAGTGTGAATGAGAGCAATGGAGAGGAACAAAGAAATTTAAGGATAATTATTATTTGACAATTGTTTGCAAGTCTGTTAACTATGGAGATGAGGGAATGTTATAAGAAGAAGAGAGAACAGGATGTTAAGGAGACAAAATACAATGGTGAAAGGATACCCCAGTGTTTTCTTCTGGTTCACATGGCTTCCATTATTCCCTTTTCTTTGCATGTTGCTACTTTTTTTCTGGATGTGAAGGAGGGAATATTTTAAAATTATTTGGACACAATTAATTAGCTAGGGGAACAACAGGTTTAAGAAATCACACAGAATATTTCATCTATATTACAGAACAATTCAATGAGAGTCCACTTGAAGCCATAAGCTTCAAAGTGCTAAAGAAATATCAAGTTAATTTATCTAGCTTAATTTTTCATGTCACCTGCCTGTGTAAACTCATCATTATTCTTAGGTTCCCTTAATAGATGAAATTAAATTTTCTTCTTATCCTAATAGTTAGAGTCGAAGTATAATCCAAGAATCAAAGGTGGAAATTACTGTTCTGCCATAGAGCCTCCTAATTTTAAAATAAAAAATATTTCTATAAAACTATACTGACCATAAATTAATTTACACTTTGTCTCGCAAGAGAAAAAGATAGTGTAATGACATTTCACTTTGTCTCTGCAAGTGAAAAAGTATAGTGTAATGATAAAGAATCACATATGCAAAGCCTGAATTCTAGGATTTGAATTCTGAGTCCATACCTAACCAACTGTGTGACTTTGGACAAATTACTTCATACTCCTGTGCCTTAATTTTTTGGTTTATAGAATAATGATGATAGTAGTAATTTTCTTATTAATGTTGTTATGGAGGTTACTTAATTTAGGCTAAGCATTTAGAACAGTACTGAGAATTCATATGCTCTTCATAATTCAGTTTTTCAGCTTCAGACACATTGGCATGACCTGGGAGCTTGATGTGCAAGCTGCACACCTGACCAATTAAATCCCAATCTTTGTGGGTGGAACCCAATAGTGGCAGTCATTAAAACTCTTGAGGTGATTCTAATGAGCAGTCAAATTAATAACAACTATCATAAACATTGGCTGTAATTATCTTCCTGACTAAATTATAAACTTCCTGAGGGCAGGGAGTATGTTACCTCTTTTTATACACTCCTCCCCTGTGGATCTAGCTCAAGTGCCTTATTTGTAACTAATGCTCATCAAATACTTGCCAATTAAGGAAACCATGCTGATGATTCTTTAGAATTGTAAAGACCTTGCAGCACTACAGAGGTGCTAATTTTAAGCATTAATTATTTATTCCCTCATTTATTCATTTATATACTCTACATAGTCTTGATATACCATGCTAAACACTGCAGGCATATATGACTTGAAAATACACTCCAGGGCAGCCTGGGTGGCTCAGCAGTTCAGCGCCGCCTTCAGCCCAGAGATTGAGTCCCACGTCAGGCTCCCTGCATGGAGCCTGCTACTCCCTCTGCCTGTGTCTCTGCCTCCCTCTCTCTCTCTCTCTCTCTCTCTCTCTGTGTGTATCTCATGAATAATTAAATAAAATCTTAAAAAAAAAAGAAAATACACTCCATGCTCTGAAGAGTTTTTAATCTAGTGTGTGATGGGGAACATAAACAAATACAGACAAGACTTTAATGGAAGGAATATTGACCGTGTTGTAATTTGGATTCCCTAGGAAACCAACTGTAAGATGGAGCATGTATTGTTTTTGTTAGGAAGTAGTCTTGGGATCAATATCTCTGTGTATGATGGGGGAAGGGAGAGGCACAGACGAAGCATGATTGATCAGGGAGTAGAAGTTAAATTTCAACTCATTGCTAACAAAGTTTTCAACCAACCCTACGAGGAGCTTTGGGGTTGGGACAGCTACTCAGGGTTTTCTCAAGTTAGGCCGAAAGGGGTTTTATTTCTCCATGTTGATCAGTAGCTGGATAGAGCTCTGGGAAGAAGTGACCTTGGGTAAGACACATTTCTTTAGCTGAGATAATCTCCAGGGGGTACTCATAGCTCAAGATGTCTTTTAGCAGGTTTTTTTGCAGATAGAGGAATGCATCCTTAAATCCTAAAGGGGGGTTTGGGTAGAGTATCACAACTTCCATTGCATGAAATAAAAGAGATTAATAACAACAAAAAAATTACTATGACTCAGAAAAGAATGAGTTCACATTTATTTAGCTTGAGAGAGAAGAGCTGGGGTGAATTGGGGACTACTTTCTGAAGTAGATGCCATTACAATTTGATACTCACAGACAGTTAAGATTTTAAGAGGCTGAGATGAAGTGCAGATTATTCCAGGTACAGGAAACAATAGAAGTAAAGGTGGAGAAATATGAAGTATAGATTTGTTAAGAAGCCTGTGAATTGTAGAATTAAACTCTAAGTCTTTTAAAAATGAATTTCGTGAATGATATTATTTTGAGCAAGAGGACTTTTGAGCCCTGGAAAATGATGTTAAGTGTAAGGTCATCCTCAGTGATTTAATTTTGAGGGCCAGCATTTTCAGGATTTGAACAAAATGGAAAATTAAGTCATACTTGTAGCTTCTTAACCTTGTAAGGAGGTGTGGGAGTGTTATAAACATTGCCTTACAGGGGACTCAGCTATAGGACATAGTATGCCTTAATATTGTTATCATTTTTTTTCTTCTTTCTCTCACAGAAATGAAATGGATGAATTGATCATCCTGTAATTTATCATTATGAAGGAGCTTTTCCTACTTCATCTTAATGTCTAGGGTGTTTCATTTAAGAGCAGTTTAAATGAGCCCTATTTTAAAATGAGCTGTGCTATAATATCGTTAGTGCCCAACTAGTCACTTTGTGAAGTCACAGAACTCTGCACAATTTCTCTTTCTATTCCAAAACCTTGGAAGAAAGTAATTGAGGTATAGACACTTGAGAGTCTTGATTTTATTGCTTTGCAAAGAAATTTCAATTTAGCATTTATCTGGTTATGGTCCCCAAATATTTCTCAAAGGAAGATAAATCAAGCTTGTTGGGAAGTTCCTAGTCATATATCATCCACTCCTATTACCTGAACTACCTTGTATGACATTGTCATTCAGAGCACTTCCCCAGCTGTGATTAGAACTCAACCTTGGTTTGGGTTGGCAACTCACTCTTCTTGATTGTTATTCTCTCTCTGACTCTGGCTCTGTGTGTGTGTGTGTGTGTGTGTGTGTGTGTGTGTGTGTGTCTTTCTTTTAACTTGCAGATCCAATGCAGTTATTTGAAATGATTTATTTTTCATTCTAAGTCATTAGTGTGTGTTTCCAAGTGGCCAATCTTTCCTTCTTTGTTTGTTAATGTTTACAAGAAACCTCTTAGAGTAATGATTCACTGTGATAATTTATCACTTGCCTGCCTCCAGTATCAGTGATGAGCTTATATTTGAGACTTTACCCTCCTTTTCTGTGTCTTTAAAACAAATTCTGTTCTCTGAGTGGTGAATGTGATTCTGCACCTGATCTATGGGGAACACAAACCATTCTTTATTTATTAGCAAAGATAAATGTATGCCACCCTCTTCTGTTTTTCTGCAAAAATTGTTCTTTAATCTAAAGACCGAGAAGCCATAAACAAGACTCATTTAAGTTGCTTCAAAGATGCTTATTAGTACTTACATTAGAAGTCACATTAAAGGATAATAAATAACTATTCTCTTTAAGAACTAGTTCTCTCTTTTAAAGAACTAGCTTACTCAAGTACACCTCTCATCTATTATTTATGCCTAGTAAATTAAAATAAAATCTACTTTCTTTTCTCAGTAAGAGAATCAAGGTGCTATGAGACTCTGCTGAATTTGAATTCTGCTTATTACTGAAATTTTGAGCCCTTATGGATCATGTTAGAGAGAGCCTTCTCCAAATGGCTTAAGTCAAAGCCTCACTATATTGAAGGAGAGAGGGAAGTGCTTTGATGGTTATTTGTTTAGGTAATGAGTTGTACCAAACTAGGTGTCATAGTTTTGGAGCTGAAGGGAGCCATGAAAGGAAGTTTCTTCAATCTCCCTTATTTTAGGCAAAGAAGAGTATCATGCTGATTAACAATGTCATGTTAAGGATAAGGCAGCCAACAGTATGAGGAATTGGTTGATTTAACAGGGTCACAAGAAGGGGTCTGCAGACCCCCCATAACTTTTTTCTTTACCAATGTATCCAAAAGTTACCTAAACTAATACCTGATACTTAGAAGGTCCTGTGGATGAATAGATGAGTAAAGTCAAGGAAAAAGAGAATTCAGAAGAACAGTTGCCTACCTCCTAAGGCAACGCTACTTCACCTCTTTTTTTTTTTTAAGTATAGTTAATATACAATGTCACATTAGTTTCAATTATACAACAAAGTGATTTGGCAAATTTATACATTATACTGTGTTTACTACAAGTGTAGCTACCATCTGTCCTCATTCATCACTGTTACAATAACAGTGACTATATTCTTTAGTCAGTGCTGTGCCCTTTATTCTTGTGACTTATTCATTCCATAACTAGAAGCCAGCATCTCCCACTCCCCTTCACCCATTTTGCCCAACCCCTCACATCCCTTCCCTCTGGTAACCATCAGATTGTTCTCTGTATTTGTAGGTCTAATTCTGCTTTTTGTTTGTTGATTTATTTATTTTTATTTTTATTATTTTTTTTTTAATTTTTTTTTTTTTAATTTATGATAGTCACACAGAGAGAGGGAGAGGCAGAGACACAGGCAGAGGGAGAAGCAGGCTCCATGCACCGGGAGCCCGATGTGGGACTCGATCCCGGGTCTCCAGGATCGCGCCCTGGGCCAAAGGCAGGCGCCAAACCGCTGCGCCACCCAGGGATCCCCTGATTTATTTATTTTTAGATTGCACTTATGGGTGAAATCATATGGTATCTGTCTTTCTCAGTCTGACTTATTTCACTTAGTAGAATACCCTCTGAATCCATCTATGTTGTTTCAAATGGCACAATCTCATCCTTTTTTATGGCTGTGGAATATTTGATTGTATGTATACTGTGTTCCATTGTATATATAATGTATATACATACTATGTATGTACCACACCTTCTTTATCTGTCTATTATAAATATATGGACACTTAGGTTACTTCTATATGTTGATTATTGTAAATAATGCTATAATAAACATAAGGGTACATATAGCTTTTCAAATTAATGTTTTTCTTTTCCTTGGGTAAATATCCAATAGTGGAACTATTGGGTCATATATTCATCTACCTATGTACCTGCCTATCCTGCCTATCTATCTGTTTGTTTGTTTTTTCATTTATTTTTATTTTATTTTACATTTTTAAAGATTTTACTTATTCATTCATGAGAGAGAGAGAGAGAGAGGCAGAGACACAGGCAGAGGGAGAAGCAGGCCCCATGCAGGGAGCCCGCTGCGGGACTCGATCCCAGGACTCCAGGACCATGCCCCAGGCCGAAGACAGGTGCTAAACCGCTGAGCCACCCAGGGATCCCTCTCATTTGTTTTTATTGAAGTTCAATTTGCCAACATATAGTCTACCTGTTTCTTGCTTGGAGAGTCAATATCATAAGATGGCCAAGTGCATAGGTTCTGGAAATAGACTGCCTGTTTAAATTTCTACTATGGGATCAAATTCCTACTGTGATCTTCAGCAAATTACTTACTTCACTATGCCTCAACTTCTCTTTCTTCTTTCTTTCTTTCTTTCTTTCTTTCTTTCTTTCTTTCTTTCTTTCTTTCTTTCTTTCTTTTCTTTCTTTTGCTTAAGGTTTTTTTTTTTTTATTTATTTGAGAGAGAGAGAGAGAGAGAGAGAGGAGCTCCCTCTTCTGCAACCACAGAACTTTAACAGAGGCCATGTTGAAGTCTTGCAACCATTGTGAATACTCTCATATGGAAAATAACTGAGCATTTGAGAATAAGGGAAAGATATATAGGCAATATTATGGGCTTTCACCACAACCTGGTGTTAATACTGGCTCAGCCACTCATTAGTTGCCTGTCCTGGCAAAATTATTCAAACTCTTAGACCTTGACTTTCTTCGTTATAAATTGGATAAAAAAATACTTCTTGTATTATATAAAAGATAAATAAAATAGTATACACATTTATGCCAGATATATCATAGGGATGTAATAAATGATTTATTTTTATTAGTAATTATTATACTAAGGAAAACCCAGGATCTAAGGAATTGGCAAGAAAAACAATGCTCACTACCATGTAAAGATACCATTCATTTGCTTGTTTCTTCAGAAAGTAACAAGATGGAAGGTTTCTAAATAACAAGTACCATGAAAGTATTTTGTCTTAGGAGCAGTACCTTTGTTGGAGCTTGTAGTTTTTTTTATCCATAAACTACATGTTAAAGTGATTTCATGATTTCAGAGACATAGCTGATTTCAAAGGCTCACTTTAAGTTGCTTTTAGAAGGTTTGCAGTGTTTAAAAGAAGGAAGGGAGGGAGAGAAGAAGGATGGCAGAAAGGGAGAAAAGGAAAAACAAGAGAACATGGAGAGAGCTAGACATAATGGATATCAGAGCCAATTTTGTCACCTTCACCAAGCTTTTTGTTTCCTCTTCTTTTTGGACCCTGTTAACTATGAAGCTTTTCATCTGGCTTTAGTGAGAGAAATACAAGCTATCATCAATCCATGTTATCTTGTAAGATGATATACTAATTAGGACTGGCCAGGTTAGCCTGAGATAGCAAAACAACCCCAGAATCTCAGGACTTAAATCAACAGCAACAAAACATTATTTCTTGTTTATGCTGCAGTTACACTCTTGATTAGATAGGAACTCCATCACATCTTATCCTTACTCAGGGATGTAGGCCAACCGAGCCTCTACCATTTGAAACATGCTAGTTGCCATGACAGACAAAAGAGAGATAGCTCTTTTTAAAACATTTTTTGTAATAATGTTAAGTGTACTCTTTAATCCTCACCATCTATTTCAGCCATCTCCCTACCCATCTCCCCTCTGGTAACCATCGGTTTGTTCTCTGTAATTAAGAGTCTAGTCTGTTTCTTATTTGTTTTTTTTCTCTTCCTCTCTTTTTTCCTTTCTTCGTTTATTTTGTTTCTTAAATTCCATGTGAGTGAAATCATATGGCATTTGTCTTTCTTTGACTGACTTCTTTCTATTAGCACCTCTTTGGTTAGGTTTATTCCTAGATATTTTATTGCTTTTGGTTCAATTGTAAGTGGGATTATTTTCTTAATTTCATTTTCTACTTTTTCATTATTAGTGTATTCGGACTGCAACAGATTTCTGTAGATTGATTGTAAATCCAGGAAGATAGTTATTAACATATCTTTGGCCTGCCTCAAAGTGAAAAATGCTAAAGCTAGGTGTCTTTGGCCAAGAAGATAGCTTTAAATATATCTCTTTGGACAAAAGCACCTGGCCCTGGCATTTGTCACAATGAGGCAGGAAGCAGACTGGAAGAAGAATGAATAAAATATTTGATGAGAGTTATTATTGTGATTCCCATGTATTCTTGTTTTCCTCCCTGTATACATGGTGGGATTGCACTTCTCTCCCCTACTTGAATTAGCCATGATTATGTAATTTGTTTTAGCCAGTGAAATATGAATGGAGTTATTTTATTACTTCCATGTTGAAGCTTCAAGATCTAGTTTCCAACTTGTAAAGTTCTTTCCTCTTGTCAGAGTAACCAGATGCTCATAGCTTTGTTGGTCTGGGTCTCTGACTGAAGACAAAATGGAGCAGAGACTTCTTCCAACCTAAGATGGACATATAGTATGAGTAAGAAATAATAATTATGTTATGTCATTGAAATCTGAAGGTTGTTTGTTCCTGCAACATATCTTGGCCTTTGCTAACTGGTTCAGATAAGGACCACATTAGAATTCATTTCCAGGGCAGCCCCGGTGGCTTAGCAGTTTAGCGCCACCTTCAGCCCAGGACTTGATCCTAAGTCCCACGTTGGGCTCCCTGCATGGAGCCTGCTTCTCCCTCTGCCTGTGTCTCTGCCTCCCTCTTTCTCTCTCTCTCTCTCTCTCTCTGTATCTCTCATTAATAAATTTAAAAAATCTTAAAAAAAGAATTCATTTCCAGAAGTTAAAAAAATTAATTTTCTTTCACCCATGTAGATTTATAAGTTCTCAAAGTTAAAGAGCTCAGGGCATTTTTTTTTTTTTTTTTTTTTTTTTTTTTTACTATTTATCAAAGGGAGAAAAAAATTGCTTAGGCTCCTTGCATTGGCTTATTTGACTAGTAGTTGTGATTTTGGTATTAGTGAGCATTTGGGGGCAAGGAGGCTGTATTAATTATAGCTGCAGGGTAGGGCCAATTATCAGCTTCTTTTCTACTAAAAACAGAGAATCTTTCAGTGATTCATCACCAAGTATATCTGGTCCAATGACAATAATATTGGAGACCGGGATGTTCTTAACATACTGGTTTTTCTTTTACTTTGTGTTTGATTTAAGCGAGCTCACTAATTAGATATTATAAAGGGAAGATTCTTAATTTCTTAGCTTTGTTTAACAGAAGTCAATGAAGAAAGGAGGGTATCATTGATGAGTGGGGATAATAATAGGTTTATCCTTCAAGCAGATGATTTGTGGATCTCAAGAATTTCCATACTCTCTGCTAGTCCTGAGCTATTATGAACTCAGGCACAGATCTTACTGGTTCATTATGTGGCTTTGGGCAAGGCACTTAATCACATTTGATCTCAGTTTCCTCATCTTTAAAATGAGGATAATAACTCTGGCATAAGTCATAGGGATGTTGTGTGGATAAACTAATTAATGATTATAAAATGCTTTGAAAGTGAAAAGTGTTGTATAATTGTTAGGTGCTATTATTAAGAAGTATTATTAGTGTGTTATGTTTAATTTTTATTAGGGTTTTCTCTGCTTTGAAGTCAGAATCCACGTGGATTGTGGGGTAAGTTTAAGTTTACAGATGTGCTTCTCTAGTCCCTTTTTTTGCCTGGAGAAAATATTCAGTAGCTAGGGCAATCATCATTATGAAGAGTATCTCTTCAAGATAAAAAGATAGGAAATGATCTTCCTTTTAAAAAATGGAAATCGCTCTAACTTTAAAAGTATCAATCAATTCTTTAAAACCTCATACAGCCCTGTGTTTCAATAAAAGTCTAACAACGTGCAAAATTTGAAACTTCAGGCATTTTCTACTTCAGCATGAGATAGGAAATGTTCTTGCTCAGATAACTTTAAATCAGCTGAACCAGCTCTTTCTAATTTTCCCACAATGTTTGCTTCAAGGATTAAAACAAGTGAGGTATCCTCCTGAGGAAAGAAATTCTGATCTGTGGCTATGTTTTGCATTTGTAAAAAGTTAAAACCCTGACCCAAATTAAGTTCCATTTGCTTTATAGACTCTCTATTGGGAAATGTGTTTCTAGGTACATTAAAATAAGCTATTCTTTTGAAGGTCAACTGCATACCATATTTATAGATGGCTACATGATAGAGCTAAATAATACTGGCTTTGAGGCAAAAAGACCACAGTCAGGCATTTGGAAGATTGCTTATTAATTGTGTGCATTTTGATGAAATAATTTAATATCTGTCTTAGTGTTCATATACAGTATGTGTGTACAATATACAAGGGCTTTGGAAAGTGTCAAAGAAAGTAGATCTTTGAAAAAAATGTTTTACAAATTAAGTGAAATACTTATATAACATTTCAATTATCTTACATTTAATTTGTTCTTGAGTTAAAAAGCCCCTAAATATATTTTCATGGATAATAAGGATAATAGAAACTCAAATAATTTCCCTCAGACTTTCTAAAGTCCATATCTTTGGTCTTAAATCCTATAGCATGATGAGAAAGAAATCAATACATACTTTCTGAGTTCATTAAGTACATTGAAGCAATATCAGAAGTTTGAGTGGGCACTTTGGCCATTGCTATAATTGCATATCCTTTTCTCTCTCTCTCTCTCTCTCTCTCTCTCTCTCTCTCTTGTGCTTTTCTTAAATTGTGTATGCAGATCTGTACAGCATTAAATTATTAGGAACTATGAATATAAGAGAAACTTGTTTAGTATACAAAAGAATAAAACTCTTACCAAAGAAGTCTAACATTTAAGTCCAAGTCACAAGAAGAGTTTTAGAATTTGATCATATTGTTATACTGTAGGAAATAAATGCTTCAGGAAACTTTTGAGACTAAAAGTTTTCAGAGGCTAGTGTTCTAGGATCAGAGGAGTCAAATACTTAGGCCACTCTTTTTTTTTTTAAAGATTTTTATTTATTTATTCATGAGATACACAGAGAGAGGGAGAGAGAGGCAGAGACACTGGCAGAGGGAGAAACAGGCTGCATGCAGGGAGCCTGATGTGGGACTCGATCCCGGGACTCAAGGATCATACCCTGGGGCAAAGGCAGGCTAAACTGCTGAGCACCCAGAGATCCCCCACTTAGGCCACTCTTGATGCATCATTGTTTCCTCAAATTTTACACTTCTTGTGAGGACCTAAATATTTGCAAGAACAACAAATCCTACAATCAGTTTATTCCTGAAAATGTTGACCTCATGAAATGACAGCCAATATACCAGGGCTGTTTATCCCCTCATAAGTGCCAAAGAAAAGAATAATGGCTGAATTTTTAAAGTTTGCTCCATTATTTTTAGGTTCTGGCATACTTCTGAGAGTGGCTGCTTTGCTGTGCCACCCAGCTCCACCTTTTAGAACTCAGACACTTATTCCATGTTACTGTGAGTGTTGTCTGCTGATGACTCAGAGCTAAGACCCTCTGCATTGACTTCTTTTGAAGGAAGCTGTTCTGCCTAAGTCATACCTGCCTCCCTGGGGCTAACTCAGATCTAGTGACTGTTAATATAGACAGTACAAAGTCATAGCCTTTTGCCTTGATGGGAACAACTCTGAAAAGATTCCTGTAGGATGGACTCTGAGGCCTCTATTATAACTGAATTGAGATTTAGTTTCTTTTTTCAACTATTCTCCAGGTTGTCAGAACAATATCTAGGGTCAATTTACAATATAATATGGCCAAAAGGAAATATTAGGTATGCTATAGGAGAAAGCCCAAAGCTTTGTAGACCCTAGCTAATATGTATTGTCAGGAACTAGGCTATTGGGACTGGATCCAAAGAATGCTAGATCAAAGTGGCTGGAACATGAAGTTGAATATGGGAAAGTTTATTAACTTGGGAAGATTCTCCCAAAACACAATTTAATACTCTAGCAATGACTTTTGGAAATAGTTTTAACATATTGCTAGGATGGCTCTTGGAAGCTCAAAAAGTGATGGCCTACAGAATCAAATATAGATATACCAGAATTACTGTGGTAGACAGTAAATGAAGGAATTAAAAGACTCAGAGAAGTTGGCTTGATTGATCAAATACACCTAAGATTGGGAACCCAATCAGATGGCCATATCTCCATCTAAGGGATGCTCCATTTACCAAATGATAATGAATTCATTAGTGAGAGGAGCAATCATTATCTCTGAGAAGCCCAATGGTAGGTATTTTTTTTATTGGCCAAGGCTGAATAAAAAGATGCCATTACAGAATGGATTTTCTGATAGCAAAGTCATTGATGATGGACATGGTCTGGCCCCTGCAAAAAAAGATACATCTTGGTGAATGACAGAAGACTACCACAAATTCAATGAAGCTTCAAGTACATGGTGTGCAGCCATTGAACTGTTAACTGCATTCTCTCCCATCCCTATCAGGGAAGAGGAACAGAAGCACTTTGCATTTACTTAGGTTAGACAACAGTAAAATTTTATGTCTTGCTTCAGCACTGTGTTCTGTCTTGCCCTCTGAAGGGATCTGGACTGTCTGGATGTTCTGATGCACATCACATTAGTCTATTATTTGATGACATCATGTTCATCAGTGTTTATCAGATTGATCTGCAGTCAGCTGCAAGCCTTAGATGTATTAGAAATTCTTAGATGTATTAGCATGTCTGATCCGGAGGGTAGGAGATAAACCTTATGGAAATTCAGGAGCCCTTTACATTAATGAAGTTTTTAGGGGTCCGCAGTATGATGGGACATTTGTACCATTGTTACCACTCTGGTAACCCCTTTAGGGATGAGACATTCCTTCTGTGAGTTGCTAAAAGTACTAACTGCTGATGATTCAAAACTAATTGCCTCTGTGGGGATTGACCTCTCTGCTAAAAGTAACTGTCTCACCAATGTGGCCCTCCCCAGGAGTAGTCTGCATTTAATGACTTGTTAATGCAGGAACACAAAAACCTAGCTCCATTGCCTTGATAGGGGCTAATTCTGAAGGGCCCTCCCAGTTTCAGAGGTTGGGTGGGATCAGCTGAATTCTCTACTGCAACTGCACTTCAGTTCGACTTTTTTTCAGTCCTCCTGTTTATACTCTTTTACAAGCATTGTTCCTGAGAGAACTCCTTAATGAACTTCTGCACCCAGATCTCTGCCTAAGAGTCAGTTTTGTGGGGAATGGTACTTAGAACCTTGTTCCCAACATTAAAATACAATTTAATTAAAAATACTTGTATTTGCTTATTTGCTTATTGTTTTTAGTATCTATTTATTTTAGTTAATGAGTTTTCATTATTAACACATACAAAAACATCCCCAGGCATTCTCCTTACATGTTTTGATTCTAAAGATCGATGTCTTTTATTCATTATATTTGATTCAACAGTTCAAGAGTGCCTGATATATGTTAGGCATTGTGCCAGGAATTCTAGATTTAATGACAAATAATATCTGACCTGATGGAATGGGAGAAGCAGTTAAATTAACAGACAATTAAGTGCACTATGATTAATAGGGCATGTTATGGGAATCCAGAAGTAGGACATCTAATCTAGATTGTTGAGCAGGGTAATAGAGAGAGGAATCTTTCAGGCTTTCTGAAAAAAAAAAAAAAGTCTGATCTGAGCCTTCAGGATAAGTAGAAATTATTTAGATAAAAAAAGAATATGTTCAAACACTGGGAATGATGTGAATAAGAAGGTTTGGAGGTAAGAAAGCACTTCAATAGAACCAGACCAAAGGCTGTGTTGGAGACTAGGGTGAGGAACAGAGAGCTATGGGCTTTCATCTCAACAGGAGGGATATATGGTCCAATTTTCATTTTGGAGTTAATACTCTAGTCTGGTGGAAGTATAGAGAACAGGATAGAGAGGAAACCAGTTAGTTCCTTATAGCAGTATGGCTAAGAAGTGATAGCTTAAACTGCTGTGGTGGCAGAGAAAATGAAGATAAAAAATAATGGATTCCTGAGATAGAAAGGAAGTTGAATCAATAAAACTGGCTGATAGATTAATGGGAATGTAAAAAGCTAAAGATGCCCCCAGTTTTCTATCTGGGTTGGGCAATTCGAAGTACCATTTACCAAAGTAAGCAATGAAGGTGAGGGTAACAGTGGTACCTGTGAGTGTATTTGTAAGTATTGGGTGTAATGCAGATGAGATGAAATATGATGATTTGTATTTGGACATTTCTTTCAAGAAACTTTGAGATATTTATCCAAAGGCAATTGGTTTTGTACATTGAGAGATCTGGGTTTAGGAGACTGCATCATATCAGCAGTGGAAGTCATGTGATGATCTTATCCCAGAAGCCACTTTAGAGTGAGACTAAAGTGATGCTGGATTTATCTTCAGTAAAGACAGTAACAAGAGCTGTCTGTCTTCATCATCCTCTCTGTAGGAATCTTGAGTTATAAGACACTATTTACTATGGCCTTTTACCCAACATGCATAATCCAAGTTTCTTAATTTTCCCTCAAGTTCTAATGACAAATTTCTTTGGAACTTTGGTCAAGTTTGCTATCTTCCCATTTAGTTGTATAGTGTGGAATTAGGCACATTCTGTTTATTGTTTTCATATTTGACAAGACCAGAATTAAGAAGCCTTCCTAATGAGGCATATGCTCCACTGTCCCAGGAAAATAGGAGTACCACATTCTCTAAAGTGTGTGCACGAATGGCAATAACTTCAGGTCTTAAGAGAGTTGTGTATTGAAAACCAATGTAGTCCTTGGACAAAGCAACATGATAGGACAATATGTTCAGGATGTCACTTGGCTCTGCATGCAAGATCATTTGAGTAAGAAATGCATTTAATTATTTTCACCCCTTAAAGTATGTTTCCACCCCTCCCTTAAATGAACCAGATTTTAAACAAAAATTGAAAAGTCCCTCAAGTATAATTCAAAACTCAGCACACAGTCTTTTGATTTGTGAGAATTAGTTATACTTTGTTACCTGAAAACATGTTAAACTTTGTTTAAACGTTAAAAGCAGGTCACAGACAATTATCTTTAATAAAGAGATAGTTTTCTTGCATATAGTATTTATTTGTTTATTAATTATTTTGGGAGAAGTTAAGTGATTTTTAAAACTCTTTTTACCTGAAATGAATATATAATTTATGTGTAGCATCTTCAGTTGCATGTAATGATTGTGAAGCTACAGAAAGAGTGGCTTTCTAAATCTTGAGTGACTGATTTCAGCTTTTCTCTCTGCCTCCATCTCTCCAAGTCTTCAAGAGGCATAGTAAATGCACAGATGCTGGGAAGGGTCACACTGCAGAGATGTGCTATAAATTAGCTTTGGAGTCTGGATGTTCTCCCTCAAGCAAAGCCTTTATCTTTCTAATCTAAAAAAAACTGCAGTCCATCTATTTATTTTCTTATCAATCAATCTTAATATTTATTATGTTTGACTCTAAAACATAAAGGTTTGTCCTCATTTTTCCGTCTCAGAGAGCTATAGATACAAAACAATCAGAGCATTAGCTCCTAGCAACTCCTATTATGTGCCAAGTTCTTTATACATTTATTAACTCCTTTAATATTTACAACAACCCTATAAGTTGGTGCAATAATTATCCTTGATAGATGAGAAAATGGAAGCAGGTGAAAGTTAAGTAACTTTTCTAGAAAGTGGCAAGACCAGAATTGGAGTCTCAGCACTTTGGCTCTTGAGCCCATCCTCTTAAGCATCCTGTTATCCTGTCTTTCAACAGTGTGAGATTTTAAAACAACACAAGATATTTGGTGTGCTGCAGAATGCAATTGGGGGATTTGGGCAGAAATGGAGTGAAAAAAAAGAAAGAAAAGAAAAGAATTCTTCACAGGTGGCTGAGATTAAAAGCCTATCTACACCAATTTCTAAAACTTATACTGCAAGAGAAGTTTTAAAAAATTGTTTTATTTGTTTTTGCTTAAACTTGTTGACAGTAGCTAATTTTGAGTAGCTAAACTTGTTTAGCCTTCAAGAAGTAGGTCCCAGAAACTCAAAGATCAAATTGCAGTCAGTTAAAATTAACATTTGTTTTCTAAAAATTCATGTAACTCAGCAGTGATATAGATCTTCTAACTATATTTGCAGATTATTTCTAATTATAATGTCTTTTCCCCTAGATTATTGATCTCTTATATAAATAGGATTTTAATTAGTTCACACCAGACTGGGTGCCTTGCGTTTTTAGTATAAAACTATACCCATCATCAAGAAAATAAATTTATTTAGGCATTTATAAGCATTCAAGAAGATAAGCTAACAAAATTTAAACCTAAAAGAACATTATTATCTACAGTGGAAAAAGTTGCATATTATCTAATATTTATTGAAGTATGTTTGGGACATTCTTTCAAGGAGATGATTCACAGATCTTTAGTTGAACCCAACAATTTTAAACATTTTCTTGTACTTATAGACTTTTTACATTTCCCCACTTAAAGTGGGGAAATGTAATTCACCAATGGAATGTAATTCACCAATGGAATGACTCTTTGGGCCTTTGGACTTTCAGGTATTTCAACAACTAATTTGTCTGCCTCTTACTAAATCAGTTGGGATTATCAGTACATTTCTATTTGTCTTTTTTTTTCTTAATTGTTATTGCTTATTTTAAGAAATACATGAGGTTCTTCATGAACTTGCATGCCCTTGACAATCTTCTCTGTATTGGTATGACACTTAATATATATGCTATTGGAATGAGCATGCCAATAGGAAGACTCCAGACAGTGACAAGGACCATCTGACTTACTTTTTTTAGCTTTAATTCTAATGTTTTTCTTACCTGATCCTTGGGTTCTAAGAAAACTCTGTTCAAAGCCCTATGCCATTTATTTCCCCTTATTTTCTGAATTCTTTTTCCTCTTCCTTGACATGTCTTTTTCCACATGGCCCTTCAAAATTTATTTACCTTTCAAAATGCTTCTGAAACATGGCCCGAAGTGAGGCTTTTCCCTCTCACAGTCGTAGGTGACATAATATTACTAGCTTGACTCGTACTTATCAATGAGCAAGTCAAGTTTTTGGAAGATGGACATTTAATGGACAGAGATTATGTTTTGTCCATTTTTCTATCTCCTTGTGTTGTTTTGCACAGATTTAATATTTAACAAATATATTTTAAATGAATTTTTAAAGGCCACAGATGGAATGTATTACTGGTTTTGCTCCATGTGTTCCTCTGATCACATACTGTTCATGAACCTTTTGATTGTTTTTTTTAATTTAAATTAACACATTTTTATTATTGTTATTATTTTTCTTGAAAAGCAAATTCATTATAATATAATCTCAGCAATCTATGTTAAATAGAGGCCAGCATGGATAGTTAAAAAAATAAAGTGAAGAAAAATTACAAAAACAGTACATATTCATTTAAAAACTCAAACAATACAGTAAAGAACAAAGTAAAAATTATTGATGTGTAGGTTGATGAAATCAGCTTTAATAGTTTAGTGTGAGTTTTGAGGCCTTTTTTTTTTCTATGCACATAAAATATGTATACAAATTTAAATTTATGTACTAAGTATCTACTATGTGACAGGTATGGCTTTGCTTAGCTACAGGTAGACTGGGATTCTCTGTTCAGTGTTTCTCCTAATTCTGAGATCCAAGCTCGAGGAGTAGCCCCTATCTGGGAAATGACAATGCCTGGGAGAAGAGAGAGAGAGAGAGAGACTGAGGAACATGGAATTTTAAGCTTCTGCTCAATTATGGCAAATATCATATCTTTTCATATTCTATTAGTTTAGAGCATCCTTTGTGAATATTTTTCAACCCTAATATTTGGCCACAATTTTGGCTCTTTTTTTGTTGTTTTGCCCCCTCTCCACTGAGGGTGTCAAATTCATTTTCATACATGGTCCTACCACAGAATTGTTCAGAGAATTTGCTCAAACCAGCACTTCATCAGAGGTTTTACATAGCATGCCTGTATGGCTACAAATATTGTGGAGCATGGGAAGAAAGCATGGGAAGAAAGCATCATCTGTAGATGATGACTCTGGTTTTCAATATTTGAAGCTTTTTGTTTTCAAGATACCTAAAGCAGGTAGTTTGCCTGGGTGGCTCAGTTGGTTGGGCATCTGCCTTCTGCTGAGTTCATGATCCCAGAGTCTCAGGATCAAGTTCCAAGTCTGACTCCCGCTCCTTGGGGAGTCTGCTTCTCCCTCTGCACTTCCCTGACTTGTGCATGTGCTCTCTCTCAAATAAATAAAGTCTTAAAAAAAAAGATATCTAAAATAGTTATAACCTGTTGAAGTAAGAACCCTAGACCTATCCTTTCTTTAATCTGAAATTATGTGTTTGAGACTAACAGCTCTGAATAGGAGACTATGGCCTTGAGGCATACTTCTTATAGGGAAGAGAATAAAAAGTCCAGACCCATGTCACCCCTCAGCTTCAATCTCCTTTACCTCCTTGTGATCTTTAGTGAAATTTTTTGTTCTAGTATCCTTTCCCAGGCAGAGTTCTGGAGTCAGCATTTTAGTCAACAATTATATGGTGAATATTGAGTGTAAAATGCAATGAGGACGAGGAGGTAAAGATACATCTTTAAGGAGCTATGTCTTTATACTGGTCTGGGAGACACACACACACACACACACACACACACACACCAAAATTTAAAAGAAAAAAACGCATAAAACCCCTAAAGAGAGTGTTAAAAAATGCAAATATCTCATCTTTGTAATCACTGTGGAGTTATTTCTGTGTTCTTCAGGATCAGGCACCAGTGGAGGAAAGCTGGCATTGTAGTGGCTTTCTCATTTTGTGCTTGCTGTTAATTGTTAGAAATTATCACTAGACTTCTCACCAGTGCTTTTATTCAACCTGTCATAGTGTAAGGCAGAGGTTGCCTCACTAAGCCTGCTAACAGAGATCCAACAGAGCCAGATTTGTACCTGGAAAAAGTCACTTAAAGTGTTCTTTTTTTAAACCTTCCAGAAAAGCAGAGGCAATACTGACCATGCTCATAGTAAATGATCCCGCTCATTAATGCTGAATTCTCTGTGCTCAGAAAGAATGTCCTGTCACAATAGTGTCCAGAAATGAGAGGACCTTTCTGTAATACAGAGGTAAAAAATGCTGACATACAGTTATCAGTTGTGCTGACAATATTTGTTTATTAATAGATTATAGTAATTACTTTCTGACTGATGTATTTATCATTAAAACAGACATAAGACCTATTTCAATTTTGAGATTCTTTTTCATGATCAAAACTTTATTCATGTATGTGACTTCCTTATTAATTGCCATCTTGATTTAGGTTCAAGTCTTAAATTACAAGTATTAAATGTATGATGAGTATTAACCATGGGGTGTAAGCATCCTTTGAAAAATCAAGAAGATAAAAGCAAAGCCAAGAGTATAAAACTAATTCTCATATAATATTGGAATAAAAACTGTAGGGATATTATGACAAATGGTAACAAATGCTGAGTTTTCCCTCAATGATATGAAACACATTTGACAGAAAACAAAATTTTAAGAAAATGTTTATAAACTAATCTAATGTTGAATGGAAAAATGGAATTTGATTTATGTTTTGCTTTACTGCATCTATTAATTTTTAAATATTGCACAATTTGTTTTTAAGGTTTATTTATCTTCATATTTATTTGGTGTAATTCTATTGCTTATTACAATACACAGAGCTTGTCATCTATAAGAATAAGAATTTTATTAAAACATCATTTTAATGTGATAATGAATTTAAAAGGAGTTTAACTTAATTTTATTTTTCATTATACAATTTATTTCAAAAGTTCTCTTAAGCCAGAAGTATTTTGAGTGGAATATTGATATGGAAGATAATGCTTTTTTTTTTCTCTGCCATATCATCTGTAAAACTGAGATGAAGTGAATCTCTAAATATCTTTTCATCCCCTTGATTGTTTTCAGAGGAGATAATTACTATGATGTAAAATTATACATAATTTTCCCCACTTCATCCCTGTTATTCCCCCACTCTCTGCCTCCAAAGGGCAGCCTGAAGCCTCCTCAACTTTACATCCTCCAACCATCATCCCCAAATAAATAAAACCAGAATATGCTGAGAGCTGTATTGCCTAAAGCCAAGCAGTATCTCCAGTAGATAGTTTGGAAGTGAGGGGATAGTAAAGATGAGGAAAAGATGCAATGGATGCAAAAGACTACGTTTCTGCTATGTAATTTCATTAATCTGGAATTAACAAAGGTTAGAACATTGCTTTTATTCTCTTTACTCCCCCTCCACACACACCTTCTTTTTCTGGGGACCACTATAGCATTTAAACTTACACCACTGTATCACCTTCTGGGGTACAAGAGGGAATATCTGCAATGTTGAGACCAGCAAGGCAAGAGAGATCCTGGAAAGTGGAATGGTAACCCTGTAGAAGAGAGGAAATGATGCATAGGGATTTTGTTTTGATCCATCATCAGGTTGACTAGATGCCCAGGCTTCTAACTATTCATGGGGTCTGCACCTGTGCTCCAGTATTTATGGTATATATTTTTGCAAGAAAAAAAGAGGATAGCACAAAATGTTCTAGAACTCTTTCAGAGTGTTGTACTTAATACCTATGAGCACTTTTTGAACACCTTCCAAGTGTAAGGGACTGTGCCTGGTATCAGAGATTCAAAAAATAATAAAATTTGGTTCCCTCTGCATTTGGAGAAGGTCAAAAGCACATTAGTTACAGGTAAGATGAAGGATATTCTGAGGAAGAAAGCAATGATGCTGATGGAGTCTGCTTTGTTAAAGGCAGTGAATTGAGTAAAAAATAAAACTCTCATGAAGACTGGAATTAAATATGAGGAAAGAAAGCCAATAGCTAAGATATAGAGTAATTATAGTGGGTAAGAAAAGTACAGGATCACTGAATTGAGATGACTTTTCATTCTCTACAAATGAGATGTAGTTTTTTAGTGTTATATATCTATTGGAAAGTGAAACTGAAGAGAACCGGGAGGATGAGAGGTGACATGAGAGAGCAGGTGGAAGGAGAAGGGTTTCCATCTGACATTCTTGTAGCTGCCTTTCTATAGTGGTTTAAAGGATTAGCTTGCCTTGACTGGGGTTCTCTAGCTTTAAGAAGAAACAAACAAACAAAAAAAAACTGCTCTGTGTTGGATGTTATAGTCATTCTTTTAAGGTACTCTTCAGGACAGCCCCGGTGGCCCAGCGGTTTAGTGCTGCCTTCAGCCCGGGTGTAATCCTGGATACCTGGGATCGAGTCCCATGTCAAGCTCTCTGCATGGAACCTGCTTCTCCCTCTGCCTGTGTCTCTGTCTCTGTCTCCGTGTGTGTGTGTGTGTGTGTGTCTGTCATAAATAAATAACATCTTTAAAAAAAATAAGGTACTCTTCAGATGTTGTGTAGTGTTCTAGTCAACCACTAGATGTATAAGTCCTGTATGAGTTGGCAATCCTTCCAGGGTCACTGATTCATTACCATTAAACTGTGTAATTGGTAGTTATATTGAAGAGAAGATGGGGTAACATATTAAGTGAACACCAGGAAAAAAACCTCTATCTGTGGTTTGTAAGCTGTCACCTTGCTCAGTATCTTTATGTTCCCCAACACGCTGAAGGCCTAATCTTGCTTTGTGGTTTTACATGCATAGACTCTTTTCTTCATTATGATTTGCTGATTTCCTATTGTTCACACTGTACTACAGCAATAATCTTTGTCATTTCTGAATTGGTGTCCAGGGGGCTGCTGTCACATTACATCCATTTTTAGATGTTCTTCAAACTCACTGAGGTGATGTGTGGTTTTCAGAAAATGTGATTTTTTTTTCAAGTTTTGTCTCTTCAGTGGAAGAGAAATTTTCTGTCATCTTTGACAGCTGGACAAGGAGAGATTGCAATCTCATTTCCCTCTCAGTATTTTCTACCTTGGCACATCATGAATAAGCAACATTTTAGATGGTTGACTTCCAAAAAATGCTTCCTGTCAAGCTCCTGTCAGGTTTTTGGAAGTCAGGGAACAACTTCTTTTCAGTTGTGATTTTCTATAATTTTGTATTTGAAGTCTAAATTATGATTTTTTTCTTTTTAAGGCTTATTTTTTTTCATAACCTAAGCTGGGAAGAAAAGATAGTTCAATTCCTTTTTGTGTTTAATTTGAGATAGAGGATATCCTACAGGTCAGTGGTATCATTATATTGATGGAATCCACCAATAGAATCTGTGATGAGTTTTTTACTAGTAGTTTAAATTAACATTGTTATATTTAAAATTGAATTCTATCAAGAGTTGATGTCTAGATGACCTTTCAGTGATCATTTTTAGGATATCATTTGATCTTTAAAAATCCCGCTCATTTCCTACACAGGAATATAGCATACATTGAAAGGAAGTGGAAAAGGGAACATTGTCCCTGTCATGGAAACCCTTCTTTCCAACCTTCTCAGTTTTCTTCTCAGTCTCTAAAATCATTAGGAGGAAAAGAAATTGGGGGAAAAAATGGACATTTCAGAATTGGTTTCACTTGGAACTAAGAGAATGAAATGAAAGTCTTTTTAACACACCTGAAATCTTTTCCTGCTGCTTTCTTTTCTACTTCAAGCAATGACTTTAATGGTTCTTATTGGGCATTACAATTTAGGCTACCCTGCGGTTATACCTCCACAGGATTATTGATACAGTGGAAGCTCATCATTGTTGTTGAATGTGTGGTCTTAGAAGACTGTGTGGCCCCAAACCTGATTCTGCCAGGATTTGTGTGACTTTCAGCAAGTCCCTTACTTTCTGATTTCCCTGGTGTTTTCATCTGTGTAATGGGGATAATAAAAATATTATTCACATTCATCAATTTGTTGTAAAAATCAGATAAGAGAATATATGTAAAGCATTAGCAGCACATAGTAGGCATTATGTACATGTGATAAAGATATACATACATATTTAATCTAACTTCCTATTGGTACAGGGCCACCAGCTATTTTATCCACCAGTAGTATTCATAGTTTTAAACTTGGCAGCAACAAACATTTTGCTCACTTCTCCAAATAAGTCCCCTGGGTTTCATGACTAATGTGGAGCAATTAATAAGTGTAAGCCATTTATATATTAGCAGAGTCTAATGTAACCCCACTCCTTTTTTGGGGAGGAGTCTGTTATGAGTAAATTTAAATTGCTTTTAGCAAGTAAGAGTTCATCTCTTAAAGAATTAGCACATCAGTGAGATTCAGTACCTTCTCCTTGAACCCACTCAGTTCACTCATATCATGCCCAATTTTATGAAATGCAATCAATTCTTGTCTATCTTGTCTAAAATGTTTACTATTATTTAGCTAACTATCTTATGAGGTTTGAATAGGGTTAATTCCTGTGGCTAGGAAATTCCTTTAGTCAGTAGTTTTTCAATGACCTATGGACAGGCAGGACTGTGGTTTCATTCAACTGTAATCAGGATACACTTACATAGCTCAGTGGGGATTTCTCCACCACTTTTCCTCCTTCAGAAGCTGATTACAGAATAGCTATCATTCAATAAAAAAGTCTAAAGGCTTGTCTAATTCTCTTGCAGTTCACAGCCCTTTAGCCAACTACAGTTGTACACCATCAAAAGTGGGATTTACTGAGCTACCACTCAAATTCCTCCTTGATTCAATTCTAAGTTTCAGGATTGCTTCAGTATTAGGAATAATACATCAATGCTAACACAGTATTGCACAAGTATAGCTCCAGTCAGTTTAATGGGGAACACCATTTTTTGTAATCTCAGAGTAGGGCATACATTTTTGTCATTTTTCCAAGAGCCTTTATAAAATTCAGAACTCATTGTAATAATCACTCGCTAATGTAACAACACATACCTGGTGTTTTTGTTTACTAATACTGTGAATGGCACTGGAATTTTGTGGAAACACTGTAAAAAGTTTATGATTCATTTGTTCCATTTGCAATTAAGACAGTCTTGAACTTTGGGAACTTTCACAGATTTCAATTTTGTAAGTGAAGTGAGATGTTATAGCATTTCATATTACTTTATAATATACCACTTCATAATTTACTCTTCCAGAAAGGAAGTGGAAGAGGAAAAGAAACATTAATTTAATGGTATTAATGAAGTAATGGGTTATAAGCGCTTTCTTTTTATAACTAAGAGCCGGATGATGCAGCTTAACAACTGCTAGTAGCAGTGGAAGGGTCTAAGTGATCTGTTAGCTAGAAAGCTGTGTTCAGTAAATGTGAATGTTGATCTTCACAAGCCCTTTGCTACTCTGTAGCGGTTTAGTTACCTTTTCTTGGTAACTCACTAAAATAAAAATTGGGATTCATCCTCATAGAATTTTTTTTAAATTTATTTATTTATGAGAGAGGGAGAGAGAGAGAGAGAGAGAGAGGGGGAGAGGCAGAGACACAGGCAGAGGGAGAAGCAGGCTCCATGCAGGGAGCCCGACGTGGCACTCGATCCTGGAACTCCAGGATCACACCCTGGGCACTAAACCACTGAGCCACCTGGGCTGCCCCTTCATAGAATTTTTAAAGATTATTTTTATAATTTAGTATTCCAATGACATGTTATATTTACAGATTATTATATGATAGTATTTTTGTCCTGCTTGCCTCACCCAGGTGTAGATTAAATATCCTTATTTGTAGCTGAATGAATAGATACTATACTCTACCAGTTTCTCCATTTTCAGATACTTCTTTTTATCATTCACAAATTTCATACACTAAACTTTTTCTCCTCTATGTCTACTTTAAAGGAATACATGTTGAGAACTTTGAATTGACTTCTGAAGACTGATAAGAATGTACCTAAAGTCATTTGATAGCTTCCTTTCTTCTAATTCAATGAGACTGGAATGCATTCAGTTTGTAATCTTTTTAAAAAACATTTTTATTTTACTAAAATATGTCTATTTATCTTTGAGTTCAATTAACATCGTTATTTAGCTATGATACTTTCATATGCAAGATTTCTAGATTTCTAGAGCATTGTCTATAATGTTAACACATTGGTTTTTAGGAGAGAAATTCTGACAGTGAATTATTTACTTTGTATTAAGGTGAAAATATTGTTAGTATTGGTTGCATTTGAAGAATCCTTTCAAGAGTAGATGGTGCATAAGCTGATTTTAAATAGAACATACAAGAGACAGTAATAACAGAGAGATCATATTCTCTCTGCGATGTATTTTAATGCCATCACACGGGGAATTCAAGGCAGATAAAACTTCTCTATTTATGGAGACCAAATATGCCGAAATGGATTGTCATAATTCCAGATGGATCGATAATACATACTCTCTGGCACAGTTTTTATTAGAAATTGCTTGAAAAAATTTATGTTGTAAACTAAATAAATATATGATCATAGCCTTAAGATCTCTTGTAATGTTAATTCCCCTTGATGAATTACAGTGCAATTTTCCAGCCTACTAATTTCACTAAAGAAGGCAATGACAGGAGCAAAAGTCTAATAAGCTGCCAATCAGGATTCCTTGAAGCGCAGAGTGTCAAAAACTGAAGCAATTTTTACAACTCATAAAAGCACTTATGTTCCATGATATGTCTTAAAACTCGTGATGAAAATCTAATGTTGATGAAGCTACCTTATTTCTTAAGTGTTTTATCCAAACAGCTTTCATATTTAACCAGATCTTTTTTCTTTTTTTTTTTTTTAAGATTTTATTTATTTATTCATGAGAGACACAGAGAGAGAGGCAGAGACACAGGCAGAAGGAGAAGCAGGCTCCTCGTAGGGAGCCTGATATGGGACTCAATCCCAGGACCCCGGGATTACAAATTAAGCCGAAGGCAGATGCTAAACCACTGAGCCACCCAGGTGCCTCTTAACCAAATCTTTCATTAATATTCAAGTCTTTTATTATATTATCCGTTATAGTACCATTATACTATCTAGCTAGAGAAGGAAAATTAGTGACATATAAATGGCAGTTATAGGACTCAGTGGATTTATCCTAAGAGTTATAATGGTGGGATTTTTTTTCTTCCATAGGAAAAAAGTTTTTTAGAGTGGATTTTTATTTTTATGTTGGAAGAACAAGGCAGCACACTTCATTTTCCTTTGAATTACTTATGTTGTTGTCTAGCTTTTATTCCTAACATAATAGTCGTAGTTTCATGGGGAGTAACCATATTTAAAGTCATTAATTCATTTATCATTTATCATTTTAGTACCAGACATAGTTACTTTCCTATCTTGCTTAAAACAATCTTTGAAGGTACTATGTAATTACATTTCTGCACTATGCCATCATACTTTCTATTAAAACACAGCTATTATGTGTGTGTTTATGTGTTTCTTTATCTGCCTTCATACACATAAATATGTTATGTTTCTGGGATCTTGCTGTTAGTTGAGAGGTGGGAAGCCTTTCCATGTGTCTGAGTATTTGCTGTCGACCTTCTTGAGAAGTCTTCTGTTAATGTTTTGAGCATGCTGGCACACCTCATGTGTGACCTTAATAAAACAATCAGCATTTTCCCTCTAAAACAAGTTGGAGAGAATCCCAGTTAAACTAATCTCTCCTACACTTGAGGATCTTTGCTGTACAGTGAGCAGCTACTAATTCAGGAGGATTTATTTAGTCTTTCTTCAGTTCTCTGAAAAATCTATTTTTGTAAAAAGATCATACTGCATGATTCGTAATGTTCCTGGAGCTTGAGATTTTAAGGAATTTTTTTTGTTTTATTTATTTATTCATGAGAGACACACAGAGAGAGAGAGGCAGAGACATAGGCAGAGGAAGAAGCAGGCTCCATGCAGGGAGCTGGATGCAGGACTCGATCCCAGGACGCCAGGATCACTCCCTGAGCTGAAGACAGATGCTCAACCACTGAGTCACCCAGGGATCTCTGATTTTAAGGATTTAAATTAAGTTACCCAGTTTGTTCTATTATTTGAACATTTGTTTTAGCAGCTGATGCTTTCCTTTCACATTTTAGGGATGGTAAGAATCTCAAATGAACCTCAGTAGTAATGTATATTATGGGTGCACATGTAAAATTTTTTCATTAATCTTGAGTGTGGTGTGGTGATAAAAGGAACAATGTTTTGTTTTCTGGAAAAAAAGGAAAATAAAATAAAATAAAGGAAGGAAGGAAGAAAAAGAAAACACTAAGCAAGTACAATTTATAAAGTATGTGAAAATATTTCAGTGTATTAAAAGTATGAAGTAATTGTCATGGCTAATGACATCTCAGTCTCAATACTTGTACCTCACTTATTTGTCAGGTCAACAGTGAGGGAAATAGTGGACTGAGTTGTCACTGATCCCTTTATTTCTCGTAAGACAACCAGGCCTCCAGGCTTTGTTTCTTAATGTACCCCAAAATGATGTTAATAGAATAGATAAATATTCCTGCCACTCTTAACTGAGACACAGTTCTCTAGGTCTGGGGGACATCATCCATGAAGATGATGATCATTCAGGCATCACCATTCCTGTTAAACATTTTTCCCTTTGTCTTAGAATTGGCTGCTTTTCAGACTACCTTTGTGTCACTCTTATCTCGGGAGGGCAATATCTTACCTTCCTCATTGAATGAGGAAAATTAAGTTCACCTCTTCCCCCAAGGAAACACTGTTGTATCTTACCCAGGTGGGATGAAAATATTTTTCATTAGACTAAGAACCTGTAGAGGCAATGCTCAGGTATTTATTTATTTATTTATTTAGCCTCCATAGTGCTGGATATGTACATGTTAATAACATGCTTAAATTAATAACATGCTTAAATACATGTTACTGAGTGGTGACTGTTCAGAGCAATAATAGCTAATACTTGTGTGGCATGAGAAATAGAGTAGTAGTGCAGGCAAGTGTTATAGCTCAAAATCTCCACGATTTGATTTTCACTGGAAAAAAGGAAATCTAAAGATCAGAATGGTTTCTCTGTAAGATGCCTGTACAATAGGTAGTTTGTTAATCTGCAGAAATGCAAATACCAATATTTATTTTATAAATTAGGTCATTTGTAAAATTTACAAAATGGTTCTTATGGTACTCTCTAACTGAACATACCCTATGACATTTAAAATCTGGTTTACTTTCAATATAATCTTTCTAAAAATCTGTTAAATCCAAAAAATTCTACAAGTTAAACCATGTTCAAAGAAACAAATGAAATTAAGCCAGGAAATATAAAAATGTTTAGGTAACAGAGCTTGCAATCCAATACAGATCTTCCTACTTCTCCCTGTTTGTTCATTGCAATATATATAAATCTCTCACACCAGAGGATTTTTGTTTTGTTTTATTAAAATGGAGTCATACTATACATATTACTCTTCAGATCAATTAGTTTACTTAAGAGTAAATGATGAACTTTCATTTGGATCTTGATCAATTTTAGTTTATTTTTTAAATAACTATATAATATCCTGTAGCTTGTGCCATTATATATTCAACCAAGAATATCTCTATTAAATAAGTTTCACCTATGCCTATTAATCTGTTATTCCTAGGAATTTAAGCTCTTTCTCTCATATGAAAAATATAGAGTAAAAAAAAGATGAAAGCCCACAGTTTCTCCTCAAAATACTACATGCAAGGGGTCCATGAGGTGACCCCTGAAACTAATGTGTTTTCTTGGGAGTTGTCAACAGAACTGGAGTCCTCTCAGACTCTGGAAGTCTAGATTCTTCCCATCCATATTCAAGGTCCCCATACTCAAGGTTCCCTCCACCCAGTTTTGTTAAATATTTGTTCACATCTTAGGACATGGATAGAAGGAAAAGAAATAGCAATTTATATTCTGAAATCCAGCACACCTTTTTCCTGTCCTGGGCCCACTTAGTACTGCCATCCATGAAGCATGTGCCATCTGGTATGAGGAAAGAATTTTAGATATTACTGAGATCAGGGCTAGTGGAAGTAGTCACAAAGAAGACACGGATATGGAGCAGCACTGGTATCTAGCAGGTTTATTCTCATGGGCAGGAATATCTGGACAGAACAATTTAGGTCTTGAGTGGAGAGCATCATCATTGCTGATTGAGCCATGACCACAGCCATGCTTGGGGGAGTAAACAGGATCTAGCCCCTGAAGAGACTGAGAAGAGTATCTAAGATTTTAACCCAGTGAGTCAAGCTTCAGAGTAGGACTGCAATTCACTCAAGGATGTGGACTGCTAACAAAGAATTGAGCTTGGAGTTTGTTCATCACACTGAGCACCTATATTGGGGGCTAGCATCCAGCTGTAGCTCTAAGTACACAGGCCCCCAAAGGTTTGCCCTGTACACTAGATGTCAGGATTAGAGCACAGAGGCTAATTCCAGTACCCACCTTTTGTTAAAACTCCACATTTAAGACATAACCAGGCTCATTGTGTCACAGGCTGGGTGAGGCTGGACCTGCCGATGAATATCCTCAGCTCTTACCTCCAGATCCAAGTGGGGCATTAGTAGACTAATAACTTGTTTTCACAGTGTGTTGCAGTTGGAACCTTGAGTTGAGCTTTAATAACTTTCTTCTCAGAAGAAACCAACTCCACACATTCAGAAAGGAGGCAGGCAATAGAAGGGGACAATTTTGTCCCTCTTTATAGTGCCTAGACTTACCTTTTACCAGTGGATTTATTGTGGGTGCTTAAGTAGCTAAAATATGCAAAAACCTGTGTCTCCCCACACTGATTGATAGTACATTTTGGTGGGTAGGCTTCCTACTTGGAAAAGAGTGAGATGGACATGTCTATAACTTACTAAAGAGTCTGAGGTGTTAAAAGCTTAAATATTTTGTTGCATAAACATGTCCTGATAGGACTCCTAGCTAGTAAACACCAGCTAGAAGTGGTGGCTATCACTGCGGACTATCATTTCTTGCAGGTCAAACTGTCAATACTCCACTATCTTGATCTATTACTTTACCTTAGATTGGAAAAACAACATTAGTACTTGTCTTCTCACTTGTGCTCCCTTTTTGAGCTTTGAGCTTTTGAAAAATGATAATGGAGAATACAATTTATAATGGAGTTGTGAACGATTCTCAGCCACAGGAAGGTTAGAGTTCCACTGTCAAAAATTAGTAATTATTATTTTTTATTGGTTGAAAACTCAAGTAGAACTAACTTTTCCTGTCTTGCAATTGTCTGGGTAGACTGAGAGCAAACAACTGTTCTCCTGGGATCACATAATCCCAATGAAGAGAAGTTCCTTTTATTATTTTATACTGTTTCCCCACCAAATGATGAGTTTTTCCGAGGTGCAGATATAAACCCATTTGTTTATGCAAAAAGTTAACTGTTAATACACCTTCACACCCCATACCAAAGGGCAGCCTTTAGAATAGTTGGGGGAAGCAGTACTGAGTGTTTTACTGGATTGAAAAGTAAACATATCATTTGGTCTGTGAGAAGCATTCAGAGCCAAAATGAGGGGTAGGTAAGGTACAAGCACTGTCTTTCAAACACATCCCTTATTCAACTGAAATTCTATTTTTTAATTATTTAGTTTCTTCCTCTTTCTAATATTGGGGAAAACCATGTCAGATTTTTTAACTATTGAATTTAACAATAAAACTGTAACAAAAAAAACTTTGAAAGTCAAAAACACCACCACCATCACTACTACCAGTTTTCCTTACACATAACTCAAAAACAGTTGACTGTTCAGCAAACAGGTGGGTTTTATGAGCCATATCATAAGGACCTGGGCTCATTCATACCACCAAATTGAAGGAATTCAAACACTGGAAACCTTTGGCAAAAATGACTACACAATTACCTAAATATACAACTAAGGGCGATAGTTCTCATTTGTTTGCTTATCCTTAGGAGGGCCCTCATGGTTTCATGTGACCTTCCATTCATTTTCCATAAGTCCCAATAGCTATTTCTTTTGCCACTGAGACAGAATTAGGCTGTCAGCAATGTTCTATCTCTCTCACACTTGGGCTTTCTGACATAGTCTCATGGACCCTATGTTCGTTCCTTATCTGTATTACAGTGTAGAAATATGGTTGGGACCAAGGTTTGAAATCAAATGGCCCAGCGTTTTTGGTCTCTGCTCCATAATTTATTAGTCCTGTACACCCTTGGGTAAGCCACTTAAACTCTGAGTCTCAGCTTCCACATATTATGTAAAATGAGGGTCTTATTATTAACATCAACAAGATAACTGTGAAGTTTAAATGATATAGTGTGTTATAGTGGACTAGTAGGGTCCTGTCTATATTCCCTGAGCCCTCATTTATATACCGCCAACTCTACTTCCTGAGAACATGCCCTGCTCCTTGCGTTCATTCTGGCTGTAGAAGAATGGCTGGCTCGTTCACAAGGCACACTGGAAGTCTACAAACTTGGAAGTAACACCTCCAAATGCAGCCTCTTATTTGGAATTTCTCTGAAGCATGTTTTACACATTTTCTAGAGTTCCCTGGCAGGATTGAGAGCTCCAGTTGCCCATAGAAGTTAATTGCTTGATACATCTCCTTTCTCCTCCTTCCCAGTCTCATTTTTCCTTTCCCTACTGATTTTCCTGGGATCTCCTTTCAAATAAATTACTTGAACTCAGATCCTTGTCTCAAGGTCTATTTCTGAGAGAACTCAAAATAAGATATGTGAAAAGCACTTAGCACAGTGTCTGGCACATAATAAATGATACTAGGTATTAATTCCAGAAAATATATTTAATTATTTAAAAAAACAAAGAGCTATATATTTGACAACCACCCTCCTGGCTGCCACAACTGCTAATCTTATTTTTCACTGTTTCTCTTGTTTCAAGAAAATAAGTTTCTTGAAAATTTGTTTTCTATTTGAATAGCAGGAACATGTTCAGCAAGCAAATGTGGGCAATGACTGCCTGTACTAATTTTTCTGTCTTTTAAAATAAAAATTTCTAGCACCTATTTTGGTCTGACAGTTCATCTGAAAAAATAATGAAAGCAGAATTTTAAATGTATAGGTAAGAAAAATTGTATTGGTATCTGACAGCCCTACAGAAAAGCAAGAGCTCTCTATTTCACCAAAAAGGCTTTGTTTCCCTCTTTTAGTGAACACTGAACATTGATAGTATGTTATGATAAATTAACTATAATACCTTTGGAGGCCAAGTGTCTCAGAAAAAAGCAACAGTAACATCTTAGGCAAAATGGAAAGTATTAGATTCACACCTGTAACTCATTAATTTGGACCAAGGGTTAGATTTCACAGAAAGCAATTACTAGGATGGATTGAGTTCTTTCATACACAGTGTTTTTTTTTTTTTTTTTTTTTTTAATTATAAAACTGTGTTGAGTATTTTCTCTGACCATAACTGCCCTCTGCAATATCCAGAACTGGTGACCATAGATTATTTTACTGTTTTTTTTTTTTTTCTTTTCAGACTAGCTGAGAATGGTTAACTATTTATTACAACCTTAAACATTAGATTAGAAGGTAGGATGTCTCCTCTGTTTTGTGTCTTTATTCTTAAAGAGTGTAGCTCATTGTCAGTGGAGTAACAGTGTTGAGAAATGCACTAGTTACTCTCTAATACAAAACTTATGTATAAGTCAAAAGTAGATGCTGTATTGTGTGTGTTGTTATATGTGTTGAGTGTGTGTGTGCATGTGTGATCATGACTATGTTTTGCTTCTGCAGTGTTCACTTGTTGAGAGTTTATTTTTTTTTAAAGATCTTATTTATTTATTCATGAGAAACACAGAGAGAGAGGCAGAAACATAGGCAGAGGGAGAAGCAGGCTCTCTGTGGGGAACCCGATGTAGAACTTGATCCCAGGACCCCGGGATCAGGCCCTGAGCCAAAGGCAGAATGCTCAACCATTCAGTTACCGATGCATCCCAACAGTTCATCTATTATTATACCAGGTCTTTAGAGATGAATGACTTAATAAAGATAAAATCATACCTAGATGGGTCTGGGGTTTAAAATTTACTCTTCTCAAAAGTCATTCTTCACAAATTCCAGTTAACATTATTACTGAGTTATAAGAAAAAATGTTTAGTTTATTTTTTGCCTTAAGTCTGCTTTAACCTTCTCACAGTATCTTAGTATTCCTTCTTTTTCCTTCTTCCTAATGAAGCAACATTCTTTTTGTTAACTTACAGGGGTTTATGTAAAGGTAGCTCATATTGTTGATAAATTAACATAAAGATCAAGTAGAAATTAACCCCCTGTGATTAATCAATAAAACTCTATTGACATGCTTTCACTCAAAATTGTTGTTGCTATTGAACAGTTTAGCTATGAGTTAATTGGCTTTCTATGAAATGATAGAGACTGTTTTAAATCCCAGAGATCTGTGATATCTTTTCATTTTCTGAGAAGCCATTTGACACAGGGCCTGATTCTCACTCCCTGGAAACAGAGTTGGAGTTTCAGGATCAACTTGTCTCCTTCTATTAATGGGGAAACTGAGGCCCAGAGGGTTTGTGAAACTTCCCCAGAGTCACATAGCCAGGTATGGGGCAAAGCGTGAAGTAGAACCCAGTTCTCCCAGTCTGTTTCTCTTTAATCTAGTTTTTCTACTGGATGTCTTATGGCATTTCTGCAGGGGCTAGCTTGTGCCTTCCCTTGGTATGTCTGTGTAGTAGGATGGTGGAGGTCTTGAGATTGTGGAGCCATCAAGGGACTTCAGAGATTCCCTACCTCTACCCCATTTGTACTTCAGAGGAGAAAACTGAGTCCAGAGAATTGGGATGGCAAAGAAATTCATACAGCCAATTTGTGATCTTAGTACATACATTCTAACTTTAAAAGGGTAGGGATTGAACCTGCATTTGAAGCATGAGCTTCACTGTTTGTCTATCCAAGCTTAAGAGGGAACTTGTGACACTATATATAATAGCTACTCACTTCTGTCTGGCACCAATAGAAGTGTCCTAGTTCATTTACACATGTCCTTTCTCTATAACACAGGTTAGCAGGCCTAGTTTTTACATCCCTGCCAAAATAGGCAATGCATGTTGGCCGAACCATAGCTTATAGAGAAAAAAGTATTCGTGTTTTATTATAATACATTTAACAGCCCTTTACTAGCATTATGATTTAAATATGTGGCTCAGGGTTGTTGCTGGGGAAATGCCAGCCAGTGAATTTGGCTATAGACCAGGGACTGTTCTGGCTGATACGAGAGAAGTGTCATTACTGTAGAGGTTATATTGTACTCAGTTTGTTTTTTAATATTCTTGGTACAGAATTGTGAACTTTTCATCTTGAAAATTGTTACTTCTCTATTTATTTTGGAATAGTGTTTTCTACGTGCTGTCTTGGGTTTCCTTGTTTCTTAGACTTTAAGTAGGAGTTATGATGTACATGAATGTTTACTACATTCTAAACCTCATGACCTTTTCACAGGGCTGGTTACCTGCTGTAACATGTATGTAGTACAGCTCTCTCTCTCACACAGACACTTATACACACACATAAAGACCCACACATTCTTACAATAGGAGAAATATAAACTGGTCTTGCAGTGTTGTTATTTTCATAATCTGTGCTTTATTTTACACTTTATTTTTTTTTTTTTAGTTTTTTTTTTCAATTTTCACTTATTTATGATAGAGAGAGAGAGAGAGAGACATAGGCAGAGGGATAAGCAGGCTCCATGCACCGGGATGCCCGATGTGGGATTCGATCCCGGGTCTCCAGGATCGCGCCCTGGGCCAAAGGCAGGCGCCAAACCGCTGCGCCACCCAGGGATCCCTATTTTACACTTTAAAATGCATTAGCATTATGGATTTTAAGATTCATGTACCAAATAGCATTTATATAATTTTAAATATGTTGATTCAAAATCATTTAAAAATATAATCTAATAAATTACAGTGCCTCATTCAGTGATTCATGTTAGCATCTCTCTCTAAGTGTGTTATTACTTATTCATTAATTGAAGCCCTTTAATTTTATATTTTGCTCTTGGCAATTGTGGCTTATTTGGTGCTTGTTACAGCCACTTTAGACAAGTAAATAAAATCAGATGAAAAACCTCAGTGACAGCTGGAAATAAACCAGTAGTTTCTGTTTTGGTTTGGCGGAGTGAAGCACTGCAGGGCTGCACGTGGAAAAATACCAGCCGGAACTGTTACACACTGTGAAAAAAGATTACATATCTCTAGGGTTTTGGCCTTCCATTTACTAGGGGTTTTCTTTGTTCATGAAAAGTGCCACCTGTGTAGCTGGGCAAGAATATAAAATAATTAAATCATTATCATAAGGGTAATAGTATATATGTTTCTGGCTTAGTTGTGATAAGAAAACCTTAAACATAAAATGATGTTAAACAATATGAAAAGGCTCTTTGAGAGGCTTATTCTTGTTGTTATTTTTAATTTCCCTTCACTAGTATTTAGTTTCAAATACATGATAATTCTAAGGAATTACCAGTCTTTATCAGACCACCCAGGAAAGAACAATGCTCTGCCAATAAGTAAAACCACTGACTTGTAATAACTTGTTTCTGACTTCTAAGTCACACTTGTTTTGGTAAGCAAATGTCTTCTAAAATATATATGTGGTTTATTTCTTTCCTGTTCCAAGGGAATATGGGCATATTATCTTTTTTTAAAAGACTATAAATAACCTGATAATTTTACTAACCTATCTGTAGTAACTGTGTTGCATTTTAACCTTATTAAAAGTGAATTATCTATGTGCATACTATCCATTCAATAAACTATTTCATTTCTAGGATGATGAGGGAAAAAAAGATGATCAAAGTTTGGAGTTCTTATTGTGAGACTATTTAAAATTAGTCAGTTGTGTCTAATTACATACTTTAATTATAATTTTGCTAACTGGTAATGTTCATGCTCTGATTAATTTTTCTTTTCTTCCAAGTTATACTCAATTTGAGGAAATTGGGTTAAACCATAGTATATGGAACCCTTAAAATTTTCTGTAGACCAGTATCTTGGTTTCAGAAACTTAAGTCACCTTAATACTTTCTGGAAGAAGACCAGAATGAAAGAAAGATATGAGAAATTTTTGTTTGTTTTGTTTTCCTCAATTTTATTTCTTCTTCCAGCAGGAGGACTATACTCTTAAAAGTAGGAGTTAGAGCCTGTGTTCTGCTGTTGGGTTTAATCTCTTCATTGGGAATTAGGCACAAACTAAACCCAGTACTGTTTATTTTTCCATTAAAAGAAAAAAAAAAAAAGATGATGGTTCAGAGGGGAGGGTATGGGATGAGGGAAATAGGGGATGGGGATTATTAAGGAGTACACTTACCATGATGACAAAATAGAATAAAATGAAAAAAAGAGGATGATAATTTTGGCCTAGATTTTTCAAATCTGTACATTAAGAATATTTCACAACAGTGGTTCTCAAACTTCAGCATGATCAGAATCACTTGAAGGATTTGTCAAAATCCATTGTTGGCTCCTACCTCCAGAACTTCTGAGTGGGACCCCATGAGTCTGAGTGGGACCCCAAATTTGCATTTCTAACATTTCCCTGGTGATCCTATTGTTAGTTCCTGAGGCTGCACTTTGAGAACTAGTACATTAAAACAACCAGCCCCTGCTATGAAGGAGCAGTAAGGAAATCTACTACATGTTAAGAGAAGTTGGTTATGGGAGTCTGGGTAATTTTGCACTTTTATTTTTATTTTTATTTTTTGTATTCTCCACCTTTTCTACAAGTTATGTATTTATTTATATATAATTAGGAAAAAGAACCTTCTTAAAAGAATCACGTTGAAGTAGTAATTCATTAATCTATATTCACCTTGCCCTTCTCAGTATCTTATAGCAGTGTAGTGATGTCTGTCTCACCTGCCAGAGGCAGGCATTCTCGTCTGTGTCCTCTGAGGTGTCTTTCACTCAGCAGTCAGCAAGTGATTGTTTGGTTCTTATTATAGTTCAGTTCTAATTGTAGTAGAACTTAGTACAAGGAATGCTGACTCCCTAGGGATTTGCAAATCACTTAATTACACTTGAAAAATGTTCATTATTTTTTTGTTCTCTAAATCCTCAACTCTACCCTCATGCCTAAGCTCCAGGTTACAACCCCCCCAAAAAAGTTTTGTGTTGACTAATACACCATTGGAAAAAAAGAGGTCTGGTGGACAAATGCTGAGCACCAGTATGCTCAGAGACTGAGAAATTCTGCTCTCCCCTCTGGGACTGTATTCATTTCTGACAAATTTGCTTCATTAAGACAGAGTTCCTTAAAATAAATCAAACAGTATATATAAAGTCAAATAAAATATGCCATCACAATTTCAGCCATTTCTCTTGGTGTTTCTCTTCCAATAACCTTCTTATACACTTTTGCTTTGTATTTTTAATCCCAGATTTAAAAAAATAAACTAAATATAACATCTTAAAAAAAAACTTTCAAAAATCTTGGGTTCTTTTATTTATTACTCTTAGAGGCATATGAGGGGAGGAGACTTAGTTAGAGAATAAAGGTTATAACCTTCCCTGTCTGTGGAGACAGTGATTTTAATTACATTTAATTCCCATTCATTCTGTATGTTACTTGATCCACTCATTGGTTTAAAAGCATATTGATAAATACAGCAGTGGTTTAACCTCTTGCCCTTCTACTCGTCTAGAATTGCATTCAGGATTAAGTGAGTTTGCCACATGTAGATGTCATACTTTACTTACGGGAAAGTATTGAGATCCTTGCTAGATAGTTGAGCCTGTGCTTTTCTAGAGAAAAGTCCATATTCCGTTATCAAAGTAAATAAATAACTTGTCACAGAAGGCTTTCAAGATGTTGACTTTATAGTCAAACTATAAGTAATAGCTTTAAACCTACTCATATATATGTTAATCGCTATTCTTCAAAAATATTTGTTATATTTTCCTGAAGATATTTAACTTGCTTGCTAATTTAGTGTTTCTCAAAATACATATTTTATTTGACACTCTGCTGAGCACATAGTATGTGTAATATTGCCCAGTTGAAGTTGAGATCACAACTTTAAATACATGTTTTTAAAATACATTTTCTTCAGAAACTCAGAAACAATAGAAATATAAAATATTCACATGTTTTGCTAACAAATGCATGAATTCAAGCAATGAAAGCAGATTGATCATCTCAATCCCTTCAAAAACAAATTTCCTTCTTCTCTGTTTTTAGTAATTTGTTTCCAGGTGTTATGGAAGTATCTACTTTCAATACTTGGTTCCCCATCTGGAGGCAAAGAAGCTTAAAATAATATTAAAAAAATAAATAGTTATGAATAACAATTATTCTAATAAGAAATCTTCTTTCATAAATCTTTCAACTCTACGTAGGGTTTAAATACACTTACACTGGATTGAATTCTGACCCAGACAGAAAGCAAAAAAGGACATTGCTGGGGCAAATGACAAAATTCAAATAGAATAGTAGTATGGTACCAATATCAATTTCCTGGCTTGGAGGGTTGTAATGTGGTTGTGAAGGGGGGTGGGTATCCTTTCTTTGGGAAAATACAGACTGGAACATTTATGAAAGATAGAGCATCAAGTTGGCACCTTGTAATAAATTATACAAATGTAGTAAGTTATTTAAAAAGACCATACAAAAAATAATCAAAAAATAAAAAATAAAAAGACCATGCAATATGTAGATAGGCATTAATTGCTGCAGTGTTTCTCAGATTCTTTATATCATGGTATTTAGTTTGATTCTATATGTCATGACATTTAGTATAATAATTAAATAATTTATAAAAACTCTTGATCATATAACATTTTGAGTAAACAATTTTGGTTTTGACTAAAGGAAACACTTAGAAGACTTTTTCTCTACTACTTTGTGTTTTATTATCATTAACAGGAAAGGCTTGATGGCTATCTATTTTTATCAATAGATCGACTCTTTAATGTACTATAACTCTTCTGATTTTCTAGTTCTAAAGTATAGATTATATGTTCAAGACCTAATTAAGGCATTTATTGCATATAGTATTGTCTTTTTTTTATCTGCTGCTGGGCAATACATTTTTCCTTTTTAAATGCTTCTTGTTCATTACTAAGGATGAGAATTAGATAATTGTTGGTTTTTAAAAATAACAATAGATAAAGAAGAAAACATTGTATTTTTCACATGCTCATCAAATACCAGGGTTCTGGCTCATTAATCAGGAAGAGCACAGAAAGATAAAACTGGAGTCCTTCCTAATTCCACTGTTACAGCCAAAATCCTGACATTCAGGCATATTTACTAGACCTATGTTTCAGAAAGCCCTTATGCGCTTTGAGTGGGCTGAAAAGAATGTGAAATAATTTCACATGACAACTTTTTCAGAAGGCTGGGTGAGGAACATGGCATCCTCTTTGAAAGAAAAAATCATCTTTGCTTGTATAATAACCTTTGCCTTTTTTCCCTTTGGGTTAGGCATATAATAACATTGCAAGATTCACTATGGAACTTTTTAGACTGTTGTCAACACATGGTTGTCTGCAGGAAGGCGAGATGTGTCTCACTGTTCTAGAATTGTAATACCTATAAAGTGATCATCCTGACTTGGGACCAAGGCCACCTCTTGACCCTTTTCAATTCCCCTCCAAACCAATACCTCTGCAAGAGCACCCTGATATTAAAAAATAAATAAATAAATAAAATAAAAGATGAACCTAATAGTGATTACATCACTCCATTTAATGAACATTACCATGTCTGAAGTACTTTACATGCTTGAGCCAAGCTAATCTTGAGAAACACTCTTAAAGATAAGAATTATTATTTTCATTTTACAAATAAGAAGACAGGCTCAAAGGAGCTAACTAGGTTCCTCAGCATCCTGAATAATAGTGGTGAATAAAAAATTTGCCCATTTTTTATGAATCTGGAACTTGTGCCTTTTTCACAAAACCTGTCCAAAGTTAGAGGGATAACAAATGGATACCGGCATGGCTGAGAGAAGTCACATAAAGACAATGTTAGGATTTCACCTGCATGGCAGACTGTGCTGACTGCAGTGGAGCAGAGAAATACTGACAAATCCTCAGATATATAAGGGCAAAGAACTTTGCTAGATATTTTATTTTTTTAATGAAAGCATAATTATTATACAGTGTTATATTGGTTTCAAATGTACAACATACTGATTCAACAATTCTTTACATTACTCAGTGCTCACCATGATAAGTGTAGTCCCCATCTGTCACCATACAACGTAATTACAGTATTAATGACTACATTCTCTATGCTATACTTTTCATCTCTGTGACTTGCTCCTGTTATAACTGGAACTTTGTACTTATTAATCCCCTTTATTTATTTCACCCATACTCCCACGTACTTCCCCTCTGGAATCACCAGTTTGTTCTATTTAAGAGTCTGGTTTTTGATTAGTTGGTTGGGTTTGTTTGTTCTGTATTACAGATTCCACATACAAGTGAAATTGTATGGTATTTATCTTTCTCTGTCTGACTTATTTTAATTAGCATAACACCCTATTGTCACAGTTGGCAAGAACTCATTCTTTTTTATGACTAAGTAATATTCCATTGCAACTAAATATCTCAATTATGACATGTAACTCTGATGCCATTTTGTTAAAGGCAAGGCTTCTTTATATTTCTATCCACAATGCTGAGTAGTACCTGGCACATGGTAGGTGTCTGAGGAGTCTTCACTGAGTTAAAAAAAAAAAAAGGAATAAATGAGGTAATAGAAAAATAACTGATTGGACAGCATCTTACTGATCTTAGTGGCCAGAATGAACTGGGTGAAAATTTAGGAGGGAATTACCAGTTAAGATATTAAGAACAGTTTACTTATTTATTTTTAACTGCAGTATGGATGAAGAGTGGGGGAGGTAGGCTTACATAGAATTAGAAACAATTTTAAAAAGAGTGCTAAGACTTCACTTAATGAATCACATAATTTAAGCATTACTTTGATAAAGAAATTGACATATAAAAGTAGTAACTATCTTCTTTCTTTTTTCCTTTTTCCAATTGGTTATATTTTTTGCTTTCTCCTTAGTTGGAAATGCCTAGTTCCCACAAATATTAAGCCTGCTGATTTTATATTACTCAAGTCTCACTCTTTTTTTCTTTAATTGTCAAGCACTCTTACCTAATATCAATCATACTGAAATAATTTTTATGCTCCTAAATTAGTTTATTATTATTTTTTTACCCCTCAAGCCATCTTTCCTAGTATAATTAACTTATTTATATCCACCCTTTGAATTTTGTTTTCTCCCACAGCCATTAGGCCTGGTCATCAAATTCTCCAGGGCATTTTTATCTCTCCATTCAAAAACACTTCCCTTTACATTCTCCATGTGTTATTAGGTATCAGGTACTCCATATGAATTTGGAAGTACCATTTTCTTCAGCCCTCTGGTAATAAACTGGGTTTATTTTTCATCAGTTCCAAAAATCATTGTCAATGGAAACTATCAAGATTGTCATTATGCTATTTGCTAAAAGAAAAATATGTCCTCCTAAATGTCCTTCAAAAAAAAAAAAGTAGATTCCTTTTCTACGGGGCCCATATTAAAACAGACTGTGAACAAAATCCATGAGGTGTGGTTGCCCAGCCCTGCCAAGATTTCAGCTTTCTGCTCTTCTCATTGAGATTTAGGAGCCAAATGTGCAGCAGTAACAATGAAGTAATGGTGTCCCAAACTGTATTCACTTTAATTTCTAGTTTTACAAAACTTATAGCAGAGTAATCCCCCAGATCATAACTTGTTCCTAATATTTATAACATATAAATTCTTTATTGCCTAGTAAGAAATACAGTAGCATAAAAGTAATCAGCATTTTCTCTAAATAGATCATATTTCTGAATTAATTTCTGAAAATATTCTTAGCAGGAAAGTTTACAAAGGGTTGGGAGCTTTCTGTGTCCCTTGACCTTTGATTCCTATGTAGTGGAGTGAATTGTCCTCCCAGTCCTTCATATATCTTCTATGGTTCTGATTCATTGCAGAACATTTTTAAACATCTTGTGTTTCCATACCTTGCTTCATTTGCAAATTTAAGGACATGCAATATTTTCAAAGATTTTTTTTAAGAAAAAGACTCCATACATGTGATACAGTTAAGTCTAAACACTGTATACTTTACATTTCTATCATTTAACTTTTAAGTCTTCTTAATATTTTGGTTCCTGACATTTCATGAGATATATTGGATACTAATTCCTAGAGCATTGTGCCAGATGGCAGAGGGTTGAAATGTTTTCTTAGTGGGCCCTTTAAAAATAGTGGCTGTGGAGGCAGGATTGCTCTTGTTCCATCCTGACAAGGACGGTGGATTTAATAGGTTCTCTGGAGCTTTTCATCACATTATAACTCTTTCTGAGATGGTCCAGTTTGGGTCCACATTATGTGACCTGACTTTCAACTCATTTGAATTGCTGTTAGGCTGCTCAGGAATTGAGGGCTACTGGATAGTTCTGCTGTTTTCCAGTTGGGAAAACAACAATCCTACATGAAAACTCCTGACAAAGTCCAGAATTGTGCCCTTTAGAGCCAAACTGAGTCAGGCTGATACCTGGAAGCATCTCTACCTGCTTAAAGTAATGTGGCTGGAATGCCTTATCATAATGTCAATCTGTGTTATTTTGCTGTACAATAACAGCGTGTCTATCTCTCGCCATCTTCCCTTCCCAGAAGTTGAAACCGTTATCACATCAACAGTGCTCCTTTCTTGGTTCACTTGTATTGCTCATCAGCATTCCTGCAGAAAGGACAATGTCTCCTGAATGGTCTCCTCGGACCCAGTGTGTGGTATTTAAATTAAGAAAACTCAGACATGTCTGAAAGGAGCTGAGGTATTGCATCCAGCCTTGCCAATCCACTGATTAAAATTCTTGCCAAGTGTTACATTATGCACAGCTTCCTTATTTTGGCTGTAAATTTCATTGCATATTTTTCCAGGATGAGAAAGTTTGTACTTTTTATTTCATAAGCCCACATAATAAACACAGCTTTCTTCAAAACCGTTTGAGGTGTTGGATGCATGTGCTATGTTAAAATACAGGGCTCCTTTGTGGAGGAAAGCAACATGTGCCTTATTTTAACTTCTCCCAAAAGCATTTTAGATGGGGCAAAATGTTTCTAGTGGGGAAAAAGAAAATAGGCATTTTGATGAGCTGCAGGAGTATCCAAACCATGTCTTTCTCCTCCCTGAAATCTCTTTTCTATGAATTTGAAGAATGAACAAAACTTTCTTTATTGGCACAGAGGAATCCATTTACTCCCTCCCACAGCCAGCACTAGTTGTCCAGCCCTGCATTTTTAAATTTTTAGTGGGTGAACATGTGAATCAAAAGTTCTTATCAAATAGAACTTCCTCTAGCAGAAAACTTTGTGAAGTTTTCTTCACATTCACTTGCCATTCTGGTGAGAAAGCTCCAGTGTTTTGGAGAGGGAACACATAGGTTTAGAAGGACTTTGTCTAGAAGAGGCCATAAAACAAGAACTTTCGACGAGGCCTGCATGGGAAAAGGAAAACAAATGGAAAGTTTTGCTCCATTTGCTTCCAGAAATGTATTTTCCTTTGGCAGCAACCTTGTAGGAGGAGGGCACCTTTGAGGGTCTGGATATGGGGAACTTAACTGGCATTAAAATACAACAGACCTGTAATTGGGGGATTGAATGCCCACCTGCAGGTCAGATTAACACTAGGACCCTCCTTCAGGTTCCACTTGGCAAATTGCTACTTTTATTCCCAAAAGAAATAATTCTTTCTTTCTTTCTTTCTTTCTTTCTTTCTTTCTTTCTTTCTTTCTTTCTTTCTTTCTTTCTTTCTTCTCTTTTTTCGTTCTTTCTTTCTTTCTTTTCTTCTTTCTTCTTCTCTTTCTTTCTTCTTCTTTCTTTCTTTCTTATTGGTCTTCTTGTTACTTTTTACTTCTTTCTTTCTTCTTTCTTTCTGTCTTTCTTTCTTTCTTTCCTTCTTTCTTCTTTCTTTCATTCCTTTACCTTTCTTTCTCTGTCCCTTTCTTAGTCTTTTTCTCTTCGTGACTTTCTTCTTTCTTTCTTTCTTCTTTCTTTCTTTTCTTTCTTTCTTTTACTTTTTCTCTTTCTTTCTTTCTTTTACTTTTTTTCTTTCTTTCTTTCAAAACATATTCTGGAAAAAACGGTCTCAATGTATTTTTTTTAGAAATATTTTAAATATGTACATGGGAATGAACTTTTTGTTATAGAAATTACATATGACACCATTCTATTCTGTTCTTGTATCATTTTAGATTAAATATTGTTTTTTAATGCAAAATTTCATTTGATATGTGGCACTTTTTTCTTTTATTTTTCCTTGAGAATTTTTGCTTGTATATTCCCATTAGAGTTTAGAATTGTTAAGGAAAATCTTCATTCACAGAGGCACACATATATTGCAGTTTTTACTAGAAAGAAATAAGGGGATTACATGTGAATTTTAAACTACTATAAAGTACATTGATTGGATTTTTCCTATTTAAAAAAAAAGAGCCAAGCCTTTTCTAGAAATTAGTTTTTAATGAGTGTTCAACTTTTCCTTTAATCCAAAAAAAGTTGAAAAGAAAGAATAATTTTATTGCTTGACAGAATGGTCACAATGTTTTTTTACTCCTAAATTTTTTCTTCACATAAGATTATCCCTCAAAGCTCTTTTTGAAAATAAATAATGGGAGAAGAGAAAGTTGATATTTGGATTGGGGCAATAAATGCCATCTTCATGTGTGGACTTTGGAGGAAAGGGCTGCTTATTATTTATCTCTTCTCTAGACCTACAGATATATTGAGATATATATTAGTCCTTATAATACTCAAGCAGAGTGAATGGCAAATAGTTTAATTTACCAAAACAAAGATTCTCTTTTGTGTATGTCAAGATTTTACATTTTTGCAAAAACACATATACAGATAGTCTTTTATCATTTTCCTTCAGAAAACCACTTGAAAGTTCAAAGATATTTTCTTTTTTTGTCCTAAAGATTTTTAATCCTTTATCATCTCACTTGAAACCATTAGTATTTCCTGAAGCAGATGGGAGTATGAACCTCAAAGTGACATATTTACTTCTATGTAGGAAGAAAATAAGGGGAGAAGATTCTATGACACGATTGAAATTTAAAAGCTGAATTCCTTGAGGGAAGATTACTTTTCTCCATAGGTCTCATTTTTTGATAAAACAAATGAGGTTGTCTTAGAAGCATCTGTTAACATTGACCTACATCATCCCTAGTGTTGTCCCCAGCCACTGGGAAGTTTCTGATACAAGAGGCAGTATGTAAGTTGACTCATTTTTTATTTCTTGGAAAGAGAGAGGTCTCTCTGGCACTGCATTTCTGTTTGACCTACTCTCTATTCAGAAGACCTATCTGGAAATAGGGGCACAATCTATGCCTTTAACCCAGGCAAAACCACACTCTAGAAGCAGATCTATTATCCTGCTGCTCCAGGACCACAGTTACTATTTCTTCCTTACTTAAGGTCAACATTCTATTAATGCTTAGACTCTATTAACATCAGATTTGAAGATTATTTTGAGGAGTTATTCTTTCAAGGGGTATAGTGTTAAGACCTGCCTTTTCATATTTCTTTTGTGAAGGGTCTCTGCTTGGATTAGAGGAATGCAGTTGCCCTTGAATAAGAGCTGAGTTGGATATTTTTTTCTTCCAAAGTAAACTTGCCAAATTAAAAAAAGAAGAAGAAATGGGGTTTATTACAGAGTTTTTGAGATACCAGATAATATATCATTTGCTTGAAAATCCCTGTCATCTCCGATGGCAAATTTACCCTACATCAAACTGTTTCTGTGGACTTCCAGAGAACTATGATTCTTGTTCTCTTCTCTGGATTCTTTAGTAGCACCTACCTTGAGTAAATCCAGCCTCATTGCTGATGGAAATATCTCTCCTCAGTGACAGCTGATGAAATATCTTAAGGTCACATGTCTGTTTGACTGGAACATTTTGGTTCTTCTAGCTGCCATTCGTTCTTTAGTGTTGTGGTCAGCACTGCCCTGGCCCCCTTCATTGATTAGTTGGGAGTTTTGCCTCCTGTTCCCTTTCCAATGTTTTGTCAGCTCAGAACATTATTTTCTTGGTAATTAATACTTCTGTAATGAAAGAGACATTAGTCATCCAGAACTTCAAGGAACATGTCTCAGCTAAATTAAAATGCATGTCTACAACATTAAAGATGGCATTAGGTTCCAAGTTACAGAAATCCCATTCTTACACCAAATAGTGGCTTGCACAAGACATATGCTCATTAACAAAAACCATTGTCTCCCATTGAATGAAAAGTAGTCCTACTGTGACATCAACAGATGCCATCACAGATTCAGGCACCTACCAGCTATTCTTTCTTCCATACCAGAGTGTAGCCTTCATGTTCATTCTTAGTAGGTGACTACTGAAATCAGGCCACGAAGTTTAAGTCTCAAAGGAGAACAATAAGAAAGACACTAGCAGTAGAACAGTAAGAAAGCCTCATAGTAGTAGCAGTAGATAATATAGATAGATAGATAGATAGATAGATAGATAGATAGATAGATAGATAGATGATAGATAGACAGATACATACATACATACATACATACATCTACTGTGTAAGTAAACCTTCTATAATGAGATTTCTTGGAAATGCACTTAATGGCATCCCTTTCCATTTAAGTTGTTCATGCATATCTTTTTCATTTTTTAAAGAGCTGCTGGTAAAAATGATCCAGGTTTTTAGTTGAGCATATAGCTTCTCCCATCAATATAGGGATTCTGCTAGTAGGGAATAAAAGAATTGATAATGGATAGACAACAAGTAATCTATGTCATAATGACATTTTCTTTGGTCAAGGATTTTTTTTTTTTTTAAGAGTGAACTTAGGTATGTGGAAGGAAATGCATGTGATAGATCTTAAGTAATGTGTTTACCATGAAGTTAGCATTGACTAAATATATCTTTATTATAATATGAATAGGATTTTAATCAACTTGACTTTCTCAATCTCAAACCTAATGATGAGTTAGAAGTCATTGATTCATATTTTTTCCCAAGAAAAATTTTGGAAAGTCTGTTTGTTTCTGAGACATACTCTTTTATCCTCACTTGGGAATTCAAGTTTAACAATGAGATACACTCACACAGGTCATCTTGGGTATCTGCACAATTAGCAAGGTCTTAGAATCTAGGAGATAGAAGTATTTCCTAATTTTTAAAGATTGGTCCCTAAACTTTTAGAGATAAAGAAAGCTAGGTGTGTGACCCTTGGCTGAAAATTGCTCCAGGTTCCTGAGCTAAGAAACGTGTCAGTTTTTATTCTCTTAAATTCATAATTTTCTACTGGGATCACAGCCAAGATCTAATAGTCAAATTGACCAGCAAACTCAGGAGGCTCATAACAGAAGTTAAATTTTAAGTCAGCCCAAGGCTGTTTCAGATAGCTTAATTCCTTGAATCTGTGAAGCTTCAAGATGTGGATCTCCTTGTCACTGTATTGCTTTATCTAACAGATATTTCTTCTCCTCCCTAGAGGGAACACTGATGCGATTTACTACCTGACACATAAATCTTCTGTGCAGGCTACAGGTGACCTCTAATGAAATCAACCATTCACCTGATTACTTCAGCTATATTGTTTTTCTTTCCTAAGAGTTTAGGACAGCTATTCAAACTTTTTCCTTTGTATCATCACTTGAGAGTGGGTTATGGCTTTGTATTTTTTTCTGATAATGGTGGCCTTTCTGTGAAACAGATCGCCCCCAAAGTTTGTTGGCTCAAAACAACTATTTCTATAACTCACAATTCTATGGTTTCACCAATAAGCTGGACAGTTCTTCTCATAGACAATTCTAACAAATATGTTTGTGGTCAGTTGCTAGGAAAGTTGAGTATCAACTAGTCTAGGATGGCCTCAGCTGGGATAGCTTGTCTTTCTGTTCAGCAGGCTGGCCTGGGCTTATTTATATGATTGCTGAGCAAAACTGTGAAAGGCCTCTGGCCTAGAACTACCACAGGATTACTTTTGTCTCATTCTGTTGGCCAAAGCAAATTATAATAGCAATCTAGATTTAGGGTGTGGGGAAACAGATTCTATTTCTTGATGGAAAGAGCTGCAGAGTCACATTTCCAAGAGCATGGATGCAAAAATGGGAATAATTGTTGCAATTTTATGTGCAGCAATTGCACTAGTAGAAATATCTACCACAGTAACATTCTTTGAGCACTTATACAGCACTATACAGGGTAAGCACTATACAAATGTAACCATATTTAATTAGAATAAGAACCTTGGAAGGTAGATAATAATATTATACCCATTATATAGATGTAGAAACTCTAAGTGATAGAGTCTGGCAGTTTGATTTTAGAGCCCTGTTCATCACTTTGTCTACTGACTTTAATTTGTTTTTTAATTGTGTACTTTAATTTAGTACCTTTCTCAGTACTAAATTTTTGAGCATGTACTTTTAAATTTTATGTGTTTACTTATAAATTAGTTACAGGTACTATTGTCAATCTCTGTGTTAAATATTAGTAAACTTGAACTTCATTCTTATCTTTTTAAAAAAATATAAATATCAAGAAAAGATTGAATATATTCTTCCATCCCCTGTATGGATGTCTTGTAACCTTACTTTGGAAACCATACACCAAGGACCTCTTTATGCCCAAGGAATTTCATGATTACTGTATCTATCTTTGAGTGAAATAGCATTTAAAAATCCTACTTGCTACTAGAGTTCATTTCTAGTTCCAGTTAATATTGCTTGCTCTAATAGTAAGCTGTTAAGGGCAGGGTTTCTTTCAGTATTTGATTAGGACTCATGGGGGAGTGAAGCTGTAATTAAATTTAAAGGGGATCCTCTGATTTGGTAGAGCCATTACTTGTGAATTTGTGCATCTAGTGAATTCTCAGATTACTTGCCACAGACCCAACCACTCACCACTCTTTGCAGGTTTGTCAAGAAAACAAGGTAGTTAGAGGAGGAATGCTGAAAGTTCTCAGTTGGTAATGTGCATCCATATTATCTGAGATTATTAAATGCAGATTCTGGGGTCCCACTGCGAGAGAGACTGATCCTCTAGATTTGAGGTTGGGTCTAGGAATCCACTTTTTTTTTTCAGGCTTCCCAGGTTGTATTGACAATACTTCAAGAGCGATAAGCCTTGAATTCATATCTGCCACTTAACAGGTGGATGACCAGAGACATTTTCTCTTGCATTGGTTGAGTTTCTTCAGCTATAAAATGGGAAAAGTAATAAAGTTCAGGACTACCTTGTAAGATTGTTTTGAGAATGAAATACGTTGTAATTTTGTCAAAGGATTTTTATGAAATGTAACACGTTAACATGTGACATATTCCTTTAATTTTTTGATCTATTAAAGATGTATTTCCATAACTAAGATATTCTTTATATTGCCAACTACTTTTTATTTCAGTGAAAATATGGTTCCTAAGCCTTTCTGTCCTATTCACTTGCCTCCCAAGGGAAGAGACCATGACTATACTTATCTGCATTAATGGAGATAAGAAGAGAGAATAAGGATTAAGAATATAGATTAAGTTCAAGCAAACTTGGATTCTGACCCAGCTTCTATGTGATCTTGCACTAACTCCTTAACATCCTCTCCTTTGTTAAGTAGTCATCCTGATAGTTCCTACCTGTAAAAAAGTTTATGATGATTAAATGTAATGACATAACCAACATTTACTACATCTTGCTACATGCCAAACATTAATCAAAGTGGTTGTCATGTAATAACTCATTTGCTCACAAAAACCCTATGATTTTGAAGAGAGGTCCTATGGAGGGCCCATGTTTTGCAGATGAGAAAATCAAAGTATGGGAAGTTAAATGGTGGCACTGGGACACAAACCTTTGCCTTTTGATTCTAGACCCATCCTCTTTCCACTTTGCAGCACTGCCTCTTATACAGGGGAAGCTTGCAAGTCACTTAGCATACCAGAAAGCACATAGTAAATCCTCAAAAGATGTGACATATTATTATCATTATTTGATTTTTTCACAGCTTCTTGCAGAATGCTTTGTGCAAGGTATTTGTTTAATAAATTTATGTTGATTTGATTTGGAAAGAACTCGGTTGTATTCTCTTGGGCTTCTAAAAGATACATTCAGTGAGAGAGTCTCTTATTTTTCAAGCTAATGTGATTCATGTGGCTGCTTTTAGATTAAGTTATTGCCTTTTATTTACAAAAGAAGATTAAATGAATATGTATAGATTGAAGAACTTCGAAATACCCCTTGCTAAAAACTGTTTAAAAATGTGTCTTTGTAAGACAGAGAGCTCATAGAGCTAATTTATAAAATAACTGGATTTTGCTAAATAATATGTTTAGTATTTTTCAAAACACATGTTTAGACATCTTCCCTGGTTCTTTTTTTGCTAGCTCATATTTACTGGTCTACTATATCTGATGGATTCCTGTTCAGTGCTTTGTGGCTTGATTTCTCTTTCTTATTTTCAGGGTCAATTTGTTCATCTGTGTATAAAATGGAGAGCTTTACCTGAGGAAGGCCAGAAAGGCAGATTAGAATGTATGGGGTAAAATGAATCATAGGTCAGAAAAACTGATGCGGTTTCATGTCCCATCTTTTTGTCTTTATTTTAATTATTCAAATAGTGGTTAAGACAATCCTATAAAAACATACTCAAACTCTACACCCCAAGGTATTACTGACAGAAGTAAAAAATAATTACCCCCCCTCAAGCACAACCAAAACCCATCTTTCTACCCCATCTGGAGACAGTCTAATTCTTTACACTATGATGTAAGGAAACCTAACCAAAATTGTATAATAGGCTGAAGTCTTCAGGATTTAGGTGTTGTTGGATAACTGGAGGAAATATGCCAGGAGTTAAAGACCTTTGCCTTAGTTAACCATCTACCTGTAAACCCTTTGGCCTTGCTATCAGGATGGTAAATGGCGGTGTGTCAGTACAGCAGATAACCCGTTTTTTTGGAAGAAGTTGTAGCAGACTCCTCTTAGCCCTGATGAAGAGTAGCTTAATGAGTGACCTCAGTGTTCACTCCGTTACTAGCTGATCATATCACAGACAGTTTTTTTTAGGCAGTCCTCAGCTTTCATCTTCTATTAGTCTGGTTTCAATCACAAAGCAAGAGGAACAACTATTTGAATGAAGAGGACAGTCTGGCTTTGGTGTTCATAGTCCTCAGTGTTTAGCGTAATTAAGAAATCTAAGGCATACTTAAGGAAATTAACTTGGCTAAGATAATATGTTCATTCAAGTAGTAAAATCTGAAATTTTTTGCATAAAACTTTAAAAAATATGGGGATCCCTGGGTGGCGCAGCGGTTTGGCGCCTGCCTTTGGCCCAGGGCGCGATCCTGGGGACCTGGGATCGAATCCCACGTCGGGGTCCCGGTGCATGGAGCCTGCTTCTCCCTCTGCCTCTCTCTCTCTCTCTCTCTGTGTGACTATCATAAACAAATAAAAAAATTAAAATAAATAAATAAATAAAAATAAAATATAGCAGTAATGAAGCTGAATGAAAATTATCATTGGAGTATTTATAATAGAAGGAAAAGTATTAGTCAAGGTAACTACTGATTACAAACATCCCACAATCTCAGTGGCTTTACATTATAAAGCTTTGTCTATCATGGTAGTGACAGTACACTATAGGAAGTGGGGTGAGGTGGAGCTCTGTTCCACACAGTCATTTAAGGATTCGGGCACTTTCTGTTTAGTTGCTGAACCATCTCCTAGAGTCTTCCAATGGATCCTCTGCATGCAGCCTACAGATAACAGAAGACGATATGGAGAACTGTGTACAGGATTTTTAGGGATTGTACATAAATGTAGTTACATCATTTTTGCTGATACTCCTTTGAACAGAATTCAAACTCATGACCTCATATAACTACAGAGATGCTGGAAATTGATTTCTATCTATATAATCAGAAAGAAAAATAAGTAGACTTCAGTGAACACATTTATTTATGGAGCTTAGTCATCTTTTCTTTTTTCCTATGTGAATAGTTCTTTTATAGGATGAGAGACATCAGTAATCCTATTGCTCTCTGGAAAATTGTGGTCATCTTTCATTTCTCATTTGGATTTCTGGTCTTGGGATTTTTGATTGGTTGATTTTGGTTTTGTATTTTAGTTGTAATTGGGTTAGATATTTTGGGTCAGTCTGAGTATCTTCTGTGGCAGTGTAAGTGTTGACTGTTGGTCCTCTATCCCCTCCTACCCGGAGACTGGGAGTGACAGAAATGGAAAAAGTGCTACTGTGTTGAAATCTCACATCTTGCTACTACTCAGCCAGTTGCCTTGTAGGCTGACCCAAAGGGAAGGTAAAGGAGCATATTTTTTAGTGGGCTGCCTCAGACCTGAGGGAAATGGGTGAATTTTCAGATTCTGTGAACTGTTAACACTTTTTTTTTTTTTTTATGATAGTCACAGAGAGAGAGAGAGAGAGAGAGAGAGAGAGGCAGAGACACAGGCAGAGGGAGAAGCAGGCTCCATGCACCGGGAGCTCGATGTGGGACTCGATCCCAGGTCTCCAGGATCGCGCCCTGGGCCAAAGGCAGGAGCTAAACCGCTGCGCCACCCAGGGATCCCCCTGTTAACACTTTTAATGGAAACTCATCACTAGATTTGTGACCACAACATGGTGACTGTGTATTTAACTTTGCTTTTTCATTTCTGGTTCTTTGGATTTGACTAGCCTACTTCCTCATTATTATTTAAAAAAAGGAAAAAAAAGCTATACTAGTTTTCCTCTTAAATTTAGATGCATTTAGTTCAACTGTATTAAGCACTTACAAAAAGTCAGTTATTAAGATGGGTGGCTCAGTCAGTTAAGCATCTGCCTTCCGCTCAGGTTGTAATCTTGGGGTCCTGGGATTGAACCCAGTGTTGGGCTCCCTGCACAGCAGGGGGCCTGCCTCTCTCTCCTTCCGCAGCTCCCTCCTGCTTGTTTGCTTTTCCAATAAGCAATAAAATCTTAAAAAAACAAAAACAAAAACAAAAAAAAAACTAGGAATATAAAAGAATTAGCCACCCTCAAGGAGCTAAATGACTAAAGAAGGAGAGAGACTTTTTAGCATATAACCAGTCTGATATGTTTATAAAATAGCTATAAAACAATTTATAAGTATGAAAATAAGAGTACAAGCCAGAATATGGGTATGTAAAAAGGCATTATTGCGTCCTGTAAATGTTGTGAATGGCTTTTTATAGGAGGAAACATTGGAACTAGAAGTTGAATAAGGAGAAGGACCTTGCTAAACAGGAAATGAGGGGTGGCTGGATATTCTGGGTAGAGAGTACTTTGTAAAGAAAGTGTTGTTGTGTTTAACAAATGGTGACGATTTAGATGTATCAAAGTAGATGATGCCAAGGGAGTGAGAGTGTGAAGTTGGACAGTTAAGTTGGAACCACGTTTGTGAAGGGTCTAAAAGACCATAATTTGTAATTAAAGGTTTTATAATGTGAGATATGGGGAATTGCAAACATTACTTTGTATGGAAATGGTAAAGTCAGATTTGCCTTTTAGGAAAAAGAAGTCTAGGAAAAGAACTGACAATAGGTTAGAGAATTTTTTTTTTTGTTTTTAGGTTAGAGAATTTTAAAACCTTATACTGTATTTGTACATATGGAGACTTACTTACTTAATTTATTTATTTATATTTTCTTTCAAAGACACAACAACCCACTTTAAGTTACAGAATGGATACAATAGATAATGCCATTTCTTTTTCTTTGGTGCTCTTTTCCAAGGGCCACATATAGCTCTAAAATAATATGATAGCATAGCCAAGAGAAAATGCTATGTGTTTCCTTCCAGGTTTTAATGACAGACTAGCTTGTATCAGAGTAGACTTCCTATTAATAGTAATTTAAAATTCTTGATAAAATATAAAAGCAACGACAGAAACTATTTATTGGCACTAGAGAGCATCTAAACACAAGCTGAAACTAAAAAGGATTCAACCTTCAAAAGAAGGAAACCACACTTGGTGAAATCCGCATTTTAAATGGCTTTGACCCTAAGGGCTCTCCAGGTCCCATATAGGAAGTGGCTGATAGGGCTCAAACAAAACAAAAAACTGTAGTTTTATTGACTTTAGGAATCGCAGGACTGAACTCAGTGTTGTCAGAATAACTAGGAATTGAGATTAGAATTCCTGAAGAGAGAAAGTCACAGAGGAGGGAGTCCCCAAATCTATATATGAAGGTCTAATCTATATATTAAAGGTCTAATCTTAAACTGTACATGTACAGATAAAGAGTCCAAGGAACCCAGGAAGAAAACAAGAACTAGAAGGCTGAAAGAACAGAGCAGAACATTCAGTTTCTCACTTCAGTGATAATAGAATTTAGAATTTTAGTTCCCCCGAGTTAGAGGGATATGACAAACATCTTGAGTTTTCCATTGAAGTTCTGGAATGCTCATGCTTTAGGAGAAAAGACCATATCCTAAAAGTAAAGGAAAAACTAGACTAAACCTACCTTAACAAAGCCTATATATAAGCCACTATATTACCTGGCAGTAATTTAATTGTTTGCCAGAGCAAACTTCAGTGCTGTTTGGAGGAAGATAATTTAAAGCCTTTACAACCTATTTACAATGTTTACATGTCATTAGTAATTACTGGACATGCAAAGAAACAAGAAAATGTGACCCAGAGTCATGGGAAAAATCAGTTAATATAAACAAATTCATAGCTAACACAGGTATTGGAATTGGCAGATAGGATGTTCAAACCACAATCCAGAATCTGTGAAGGCATTTCGGTGAAAAGAGGGTGAGGAGAGGGGAAAATTCAGGAGTGTTCTGAAAACTATAAGTAAAAGAACCAAAAAACCAAATGAAAATCTTAATATCTAAAAAATAAATCTCTGAAATTAAAAAGAAAAATTGGATAGAACTAACAGCAGATTTAACACAACTCAGTAATAAAAAAGATAATAAAAATTAGCAAAAGATGAGCAGACACTTCCAAAAAGAATATATATGAATGACCAATAAGCACTTGGCAAGATACTTAACATCATTAATCATCAGGGAATTGCAAATTGAAATCACAGTGAGATACCCCTCTATTTCCATTGAAATTGCTAAAATTAAAAAGGCTGACAACACCAAAACATTATCAAAACTTGAACCCTCAAACTTTTCTGGAGGTATATATAAATTGGTATAATCACTTAGGAAAACTGGTATTAGTTCTTTATAAAGTAAAATATATGCTGACCCAGCAATTTCATTCATAGTTATATGTGCAATAGGAATGAAAACATAAAGCCACAAAAGGACTTGTACAACCATGCAAATTTATTCACAATAGCTAAAAACTGTAAATATGCCACTGCTATTCATAGATGAGTAGATAAGAAGTTATGGTATTTTTCAACAGGGGAATATTACTCAGGAATAAAGAGGAATGAAGTATTATTGTATGCAACAACACAGATGAATCTCAAAAATAAGCTGACTGAAAGAAGCTAGTCCCTACTCTGCATCTCTTATATGAAGTTTGAAGTTATGTAATAGGCAAAACTTAGCCAGAGTGATCAGAATCAGAAAAGGGGCTCTCTGTGTGGCATTAGAAGAGAAATTGGATGGAAAGGGCACAAGAGAACATTTTGGATTGATGGAAACATTCTGCATCTTTATTGGTGTCATGATTGCATGAGTATATACATTTCTTAGAACTCATCAAAACTGCACATTTGAAATCTGTGCATATGATTGTGTGACCTTTATAATTCATAAGCAGAATTGATGAGAACTGAAAAACAGCATATTATGATGGTTCAACAGGCCACATGTAGGGATTCAGGTAAGACTACCTGGATTCAGTCCTGAAGACAGTGAATTATAGTGGGTAAAGGTATGGTTGCTACATCAGACAAACCTGAGGTTTTGAATCACATTGCCAATATTTTGTGAATATTGGTAGGTTACTAGCTTTTTCTAAGCTTCATAAAATGAAGACAATAAAATCAGTATCTGCTGGTAAGGTTAGCCTCAGTATAGTGGCTGGCATATAGATACACTCAAGAATTTAAGCTGAAGTCATTATTATTAGATAGCTCTTCAGCCATTCTTTCATTGCTCTGTTCATGAATGCTGGTATAACATGAAGATTTTGAGAATTAGATATCCACAAACTGCATTATACTGCAATCTAAATAATGCAGACAATATTTGACAGCATATGATTAAGTACACTAGCAAATCCTATTTAATTATCCATTTCAAACTAAGTAACTAATTATCTCTTTGCCAAGAAAAAAATGTTCAATTCAAAACACTTCTCTTGAAGATCTTGTAAAAAAAAATTCAAACATAAGTTAGGACTTTTCCCAATAGTCTCACTCTTGTTTCCCATCTCATAATCACTTTTTATATTTTGATGTATCTTTGTGGTACATATATGTGTGTATACATAAATGTATCTAAGTGTGTATATGTATAACTTTGTAAGCAAAATTGTGGCTATATGATTTACATACTCTTTTAAACCTGACATTTCACTTAGAAATCTTTCCATGTTTAAGACTATTTACATATAGAGTTGGCCCATTCTTTTTAACAGCTGCATAATAGGATTGCACTGGTGGACTTTATCTAACTAGCTCTCCATCTGAGTAGGTTCAAGTTTCCATTATTATAAACAACTTTGACATTCTTATAGCTTTTACACTTGTGTTAATTATTCCACAGAATAAATTTTGTTTTAAAAAATTTTATTTATTTATTCATGAGAGACACAGAGAGAGGCAGAGACACAGGCAGAGGGAGAAGCAGGCTTGCCGTGGGGAGCCTGATGTGGGACTCCATCTCTGGACCTTGGGATCACTCCCTGAGCCAAAGGCAGATGCTCAACCACTGAGCCACGCAGGTGCCCGGACAGAATAATTTTTTTTAAAAGAAAGTATAATTGCTAGTGAAAGAGTTTGAACAAAATTTATCAAGCTTTTTTTTTTAAGAGACAAATTGTATATGTGAGTATGTGTATTACTGAACAGTGAAAGAATATGCATTGGAATGTTGAAGATTCTCTGGATCAATTACATGGTGTGTGGACTATGGAGAGAGGGGGGCATCTTCTGACCTCTTATACCCTGGTTTATTTTCATACCCCCACTTACTATTACTCTCCCCCTCTTTATCTCTTTACCTTCATTTAGCAGTCTTGCATTTCCTTTCAGTCAAGAAGCTGATTCAACAGCAACTAAGAACCCATGTTTTCAATTTCCTAATTTATATGCATATGATCTTTGAGCCTTCCCTCTGTGCACTCATACCCGCTCCATCCAGTCATATAAAGTTTTAATTTCCCACAGCATCAGATTTGTGTTTTCAGGGCAGCCTGGGTGGCTCAGTGGTTTAGTGTCGCCTTCAGCCCAGGGCCTGATACTGGAGACCTGGGATCAAGTCCCATGTCGGGCTCCCTGCATGGAGCTTGCTTCTCCTTCCGCCTGTGTCTCTGCCTCTCTCTCTCTCTCTCTGTGTTTCTCATGGATAAATAAATAAAATCTTAAAAAAAAAAAAAAGATTTGTGTTTTCAAAAGGCAAGTCTCACTGTGTAGGCCAGATGTGAAGGCGGTGGGGAGGGGGGGATGAGAGGTCAGAGGACTGATGAGACTTGATTGGTGAAAGGCAGAAAGCTGTTCCTTTAGTGGAGGTAAGGCAAGAGCAGCCGGAGTTCTTGGCTTAGTCCCTTCGGGTGAGTGAGGGTGGTTTTCTGGGTGTTTACTAAGAACTAAACTACCCTTGCCCATCATCTATGCCCTGTCAGATACCCTGCAGAAACACAACTCTGTGTCATCCTATTGGGGGAGAAGGAACTCAGAGGTCTGGTTCTTTTTTGAATGGCTAATTAATTCTACTCTATTTTGAGGTGAGTACAGATGTTTTAGAGTGCTGTTCTTACTTCCTTCTTGACCTTTTTCTTCTTTAACCTGTGGTATGTTGGAGGCAATACTTACCAGCTTGTGAGACAGAATTGTTAGCTTTTGTTTCACACTCTGTTCAGTGACATTGAGCTGATAGTTTGATATTGGATATTGGATATTTACACATTTGGTATTGGAAAATGCTACAAATCAGGGATTCCTCCATCCCAAAAGAAACTCTTGTTTAATGTTTACCAGCACACTACATGTCTTCTATAACCCTACTGTCTCTGCTCAACACACACACACACACACACACACACACACACACACACACACAAGGAAACAGTGTTTGAAGGATTGGACAACATAGGTTTTCTTCCATGAGGCTAAAGTGATTTTCAAGAGGAACAAATTGAGTTCCTTTTCTCTTCCTGTCTTGGGTTTTACATTTACTTCCGAAAGAACAAATATGAGCTAACTTTTTTTTCTCTCTCTCTCTCTCTGTCTCTCCTAGTGGATGGCTGTATTCACAGAGCAGCTGGCCCCTGTTTACTGGCTGAATGTCGTAACCTGAACGGCTGTGAAACTGGACATGCAAAAATCACATGTGGCTATGACCTGCCTGCAAAATGTGAGTACAACTTTTTTGAGCACTATTTCAAAATCAGATAGGCACACGTATATTGTTTTATTCCAAAGTGTTAAGTGGAAAAGGAAATGGTAGTGGTGATATTTAATTAAATGTGCTTATATTCAGATTTTGTACTTAGCATTAATATATGTATTCCAAATATTTCTTCAAATTTATATGTATAATATATAAGTGTAGGTGATTTTTGTTCAGGTCTTCGATAGAGCATCTCTGAAACAGAGAAATAAAAATATGAACAAAATATACATTATAGTATTTAACTGCCATGGAGTGACAGCTTCTGGAAATGATGCCAATTTCTTATTCCTTGTTCAGGTTTCTTGATTGTGGATGTGTTTAGAGCAAAGGAGATCAAAGTGATGTATTGTGTTTTCAGCTGCCATGTAAAGGCTGATTGGCAATTACAGCCAAGGCATCTGTCACACTTTGCTTTCAGGAAAAGCCAATGGAATGTGGTTGTCAGTGTGAGAATGTATTTGCTCTTTGAATGTGGAATGGTCAAAATTTCCATTATATTTGAATAGAGAGAAGTATTGCATTTGATTGACCTTGTTGCCTAGTCATTTAGCCAACTGAGTGGTGTTGTGTGGAATAAAAATACTGAGAGAGAAGCTGGTTAAAGGCACAGATTTTTTAATCACATAATCTTCAGGGGTTAGCAGGTGGAGGTAAAGGGTTTCATTGCACTGTTAAAGTGTTCATTGATCTGGAAATTGGGACACCAATTAATTGTTTATTCTATTCATCTGCTTCTTTGATACTGCCTGGGTCTGTGAATACCTTTTATATAAAAGTGAAGCAAGTTTTTGTTTTTCTTTTTTTTCAGTGGCGAAAACGTGACTAAAAAAATATAACACAATTTGTAGGATACTTGTTGGGCTTCGTATAAACATATTGTGTGAGAATGAATTTCCTATGGATATGTGTGAGTGGAGAGATGGTGTGTTATATTTTAAAGATTACTTTAAAGAATATTTAAATCTGAGATTTTCTATTAAGTGTAATATATTTAAATGATATTTTTTTCTTTATAAACATTATAATACTACATTCTATATTTCTCAGAGGGTTCTAGTGAAAGTATATCAACTGTATACTATTTAATGTTTTCTTTCAATGACTTCTCACTTTTCTTTCTTTCTTTCTTTCTTTCTTTCTTTCTTTCTTTCTTCTTTTTCTCTCCCTCCCTCTTTCTTTTTTCTCTTTTCTTTTCTTTTCTTTTCTTTTCTTCTCTTCTCTTCCCTTTTCTTTTCTTTCTTTTCTTTTCTTTTCTTCTTTTCTTTTTTCTTTTTCTTCTGTTTTTACTTTGTGTGAAAGAGTCAAATCATGTGCCAAATGGCCCCTTTCTCTCACTTGAGATGTGTACTTGTGTCAAATAAAGTCCTTTGTGTACCACAGTGTTTCAAACAGTTCTCCCTCTAAGTTAGAAAACCTGAGTATTAAAGGTGATTTCCCTTTCCAAGATTAGATGTATCTGTGTTTACAAATACCGGTCATTTTTTTTTTTTCTTTTTGACACCTTTGTGATATGGCTAATTGATACCACCCTGAGAGCAAGCAGATTATTGATTATTTCCAGACTTATATCTGTCTTTAAACTAAGGAATAAGGCTTGGTTTTCTACTACTTTACTACCTTTTTTTCTTGTGTATTAAAGCACAAATAAATTCTCTAACTCTGAGATTTCTGAAGGCAGATAACCTCAGTATCACTAAAGATAAACACATAAAATGATGGCTTTCGTGTATGAGTTAATGCCATGATGGTTTTATCTTATGTGCTTGCTTCTGTATGACATCCCTCTAAGTTGTCTAGCTTAGCTTAGGGTTGCTGAGAAGGTATGAAGATCAATAACACCAATACCTGTGCTTGAGGAGTTTCATGATTGAGTCATATCTCTGAGCTAAGGTGTGGCTTTCCTGGGCATCCCAGACGAACTGAGTCTTTGTGGCACAAGGACTCTAGTGAACTAAAGTCAGTCCTCAGGACTTGGTACTCAATCTGTGTGAGCTGAGATACTGAGAGCCTTATACACATTCAAGTCACTTTCCTCATCCCATAGGGCACATGTAGTAAAAAAAAAATAAAAAAATCATCCACCAGTATAGAAAATACTAGACTTCGGATGGCAGTGCCACCTCATAAAAGTCACACACATGGACTACTTGTGAATAAGTCTTGGTATTTATCTATATTTTGAAAGATTATTGATCTATATTAGAAACATAAAGAAAAGCAAAGAAAGCAATAAAGCAATGTGGAAATGAGTAATAATAGCTTACATCTGTATGCCACTTTATAGTTTTCCACAGTACTTTCACAAGCCTTTATATTTTAAATTATATTTTATGACATCGTGTGTGTGTTCATTTTCCCTTTTCCTATCCCTGAAAGATGTTTTTCTTTCTCATCAATTTGGTTCATCCATTTCAGAGTCATTAAAAATCCACAGATGTGCTTTTGTAGAGAGAGAATGAAAGGAGCTCATTACATACTGTTTGGGTCATTTTCCCCCTCCATATTTAATAATTTCATGACAGTTTGACAGCAGAACCTAGTTCCTATCTGTCCTCTGTGACAGCTGGTTTATCATTATGGGGTACTAAAGCCAGTCATCCAGCCACCAATGTTAATATCTTCATGCATCAGCAATTTATTTGGAAAATGCTATTGTCTAGGTTACAGATAAACTTGGTAATTTTGGACTGGTCTTTGCTTCTTTTATGCTTGCTGAGTTAATCTATTCATAAATGCTTGTATTTGAATTAATCATATTTGTAGTGTATATTCTGTGACTCATTATAATTGTTGGAAAGATAAGCCTCAGAGATTTAGTTTACTCCTCATTGTTTTGATGTTTTGATTTCTTTTGATGTAGAATATCCAATCGTTCTTTTCAAAAGTAATCTTAAGAGTGGAAAGAATATTAGCGAATATTTCATTACAGGTGATTGCTGAAGAAATGACTTAAGAAGTAGATTAAGAACTGTTTATACAAGGATCCTGGGTGGCTCAGCGGTTTAGTGCCTGCCTTTGGCCCAGGGCACGATCCTGAAGTCCCACGATTGAGTCCCACGTCGGGCTCCTTAAATGGAGCCTACTTCTCCCTCCTCCTGTGTCTCTGCCTCTCTCTCTCTCTTTCTCTCTCTACATGTCTATCATAAATAAATAAATGAATCTTTAAAAAAAACTGTTTATACAATTGGACCTTTTGAGACCTTCTCTTTTACGATATTGAATTCATAATAAAATTGAGATTTCCATAGAGTTTTAGAAGCTTATCAACATGTAGAACTTTTCTGTTCATGCTATCATCATTCTACCAGATGGTCAGCTTCATGTGGGAGAAGCTCATCTATCAGAGTTACAGTTTTACTGTCAATATCTAGTACAGTGTTTCCTGAATATGTGCTAAATTAATCTGAATGAATGAGTGATCAGATGATTGGTTTTAGAGCTTTTCACCTGGAAAATAGCTTTGCAAGTGCTTCCTCTACTAATTCTTTCCCTCCTGCAATGCATTCTGCCCAGTGCTGGTAGATTAATATTCCCAAATTCAGAGTGCTCATAATTGTAAGATTCTAAATGATGTGACCCTCCTTACATCTCTGACATCATCTCCCTCTATCTTCTTCCTTGCTCACACAGGTTGCTTTGTTGACCTGTAATGTATTCGCATTAGCTTTCCTCCTGCCTGGAATTTTATTCTTCTGCATACCTATGTGGCTTGCTCTCTCACCTATTTCTTTTTTTTTTCTTTTTTTTCTCTCTCACCTATTTCAAACCCTTGCTCAAATGTAACCTCCAGTATCGTCCTAATGAACCTGTTTATAATTACTTTTCTGCTTTAATAATAATTGCTTATCTGTAGTATTTAACCTTCAAATACCTGGTATCATTTAGTTTTTTTGTCTATCTCCCCCTATGAAAATGGGGGCAGATATTTTTTTCTATATCTTTTTCACTTATTGCTGTGTCCATACAGGTTAGAAAAATGTTTGGCACATAACGGGCTCAGAATCTGCTTGTTGAATGAATGAGCAAAACCTAACTCCACTCCTCAAAATCCTTGGATGGGTCTTTCTTTAAACAGACTTGTTAGCCTGATTACCTTTGCCCTTCCATCATTTACTACCATATCCTGAACTAATAACCTTTTTCCTGATCTGAACTGCTGACAGTGGTGTGCCTGTGCTTGGGCTCTGTATTTGGGGCCATCTAGGAAGCTCTTTGCCCCTTTCTTGTCTTCCAGAAGTCAGCTCAAATATTACTTCTGTCATGAAACAAGTCTTCCTTATCAACTCAGCTAAAGCACCTTCTTTTTCCTTCAAACTCATGAATACAGCTTGTTAACATGCTAAGGGTTATTTTTTCACTACTTTTTATTATTATATATACAAGCTTTCCACCTTTCTATCATTCCCTTGTGTATAATGGGTACTAGAGAAACATCTACTGAACGAATTACTTGTTAAAGGTGGAAGATTTGTTGATAATTGACAATGGGTAAGATGTAAAAGACAATTTATGTTAATATCCCTGAGAAATGATGAAATTAGTGTTAGTTATCCCTTGGGTTTTTTAAATCATATTTTAACATACATCTAACATCTAATTCCAAAGTCTCTTGTTTAAGGATTTACTATTAATGGAGCTTCTCTTAAAGGTGAAAAAATATAAATAAAAAACCATATCAACTTTATTTAATGACTTTCAGCATACCTTACATGTTTCTTCTATTTCTTGATAATGCTCAATTTTTAAGCTTTAAGGCTGAATAATCATGGATGATAAATGGAAAAATATTAAAATCTGTATATAAAATGGTAGAATCTGTTTCTTTTATTCTTTCCATTTAATCTTTGGAAGATATAAAAGAGTTATTTTAGCATCCAGCTCACAGATTTTTATTAATCATTTGAAAGGAAACCGTAGGGTGAGAGACCATAGTATAGTATGTTTGAATATCATAGAATGATATGAATCAGAATCCTCATTCTATTCCCAGGTGCAATAATAATCAGATGATAGTAGCTTAAAAGGTACTGTTGATAATAATTAATACTTCTCCTATGCCCTTCATCAAGAAATCATAGGACTTTGAAATTTTAGCTAGTTCATCAGTCCTTTTGAAATTTCTATGTGAAGTAACATGGCAAGTAATGGTATTTTCTTTCAACACAAAGGTACAGAGTGATTAAATTTGTTGCTCTCAGTAACAAACTATGTCCACATTAGGGGCACAGCAGATAACTCAAGCGTCACTTGGATAGGGTGAGAGTCTATGGCAGGTGTTGACCAAGGCCTGCTGCCTCTTTTTTAAAAATGAAATTTTATTAGAATACAGCATTTGTTTGCATATTGTCTGTAGTTGCTTTCATGAGTAGTTGCACAGGAACTGTGTGGCCAAAAAGCCTGGAACATTTACCATTAGGCCCTTTACAAAGGGATTTGCCAATTCCTGGTCTTTGGCAATCCCTATTTTTTTTTTTTTAATAAAGAAGGAAGCTGAGATTCAGAGAACTTAAATATGTATTGAGTTTTATTGAATGTATGTGATTTAGATCCCTATTGACAAAAGTGGGACTAAAATACCTGCCATCTATTTCTTGGGGCAGCTTTTGCTTTTGTTGCCTCAGTTGAACGTCACCTTGGGAGGATGATCTGAAGCCTTTTAAATCTTTTAAATTATAAGGCCACCTTGAAAAAAATACCTTGAAAAAATGGTCATTTTTCTCAGTAGGGCCAGAATTGGAAAGTGAATAAGTCAAGTCTCTGAAGGGAGAGTTAATTCAAACCACCAAAGTATTAGGCAATAAATCTTTATTCCTTGCTTCCTTCAGGGGTGGTAGCTAATATGCTGAAAGGGAGCCTGTAGTCCTGAGTAAATTCAGTTTCTAGAGTAGGTAACTCATAAGATGATTCTGAGTTAGTCCTCTGCAACGCATGACCTGATTTCAGCCATCATGGGCTCCACCAGCAGGTGTCTGATTGTGAAGGCAGTGGAGTGGGCATGCTGTCAAGAATATGACTCTGCCAGGTTTTGATGGAGATCTAAGGGCCCTCATAAGCCCCTTCCATAATTAAATGACTTATATTACACAAAGAGAAAAATGGCTTTTGAAGAACATAAAACCATCTTCCTTCCTAAAGAGAGACATGGGGTTGTTCCTCTTAAAACCAACCCTGATTGGCTCATTTTCCTTAAGTGCTTTAGCCATTTAATTACTATTTGAATCTATTTCTTCATAATTACCACCCCTTTCCTTTATATTAAGCGATTTTATATATTTTGTCTCCTTAGTGATCCTTATGATGAATGTGGAAGTGAAAAGGACAGGAAGATTGTAAAACCCAGAGTAGTGGTTCACAAAATGCACTCCTTGGAGCTGCAGCAGCACCTGGGAATTTGTTAGAGATGCAGATTCTTTTGCCCCACCCCAGATCTACTGAATCACTTTGTGGTTTAACAAGCTCTCTATATGAGTGATGCAAGTTCAAACCTGAACATCTCTGACCTGGACATTAGTGGAATTCTGAGCAGAGCCCTTTGCCTTTTGATTCCTTACCCTGGATCCCTTATGTTACAACATAGGCATCCTTTTGAGTTGTGGAATAGGGCTTTCTTTGAAGAGAACTCAGACATGCCCTTCTTTTCCTTTGTGGCATGTTCACGGTTAGTATTTGTTTACTTGTTTATTGCCTGACTTCTCAAACAGAATAACAGTTTAAAGAGAGAGAAGTCCTATCAGTCTCATTCACCCCTGATATCCTTAGTATCTTACATAGTATCCAGAACCAAGTTCAGGGTTTTTGATACACACTTACTGGAGGAATTAATGAAGTCATCCTCTTTGTAATAGTGATAGGTGCCACCGCAGGAAACAAACCAAGAAGACACTAAGAAAGGACTACATGATTCCAGAAATCTGCAGAGCTAGTACTGCTACCATTGTAGCATCTCCATTATCTTGTCACCAACCATGCTGTTTGCTCAAAGACTCTAGTGGTACAAGAAAGCACGTGCTTAACTTGTCCACATGGCACACAGATAACCTACACTTAAAACACTTTCTTTCATCTTCTCTCTCTCTCTCTTCTTTTTTATCCATTGTAATAACACAAATTTAATCTCCAAGTAACTTTGGGAAGAAGTAACTAAAGTACTCTAATAGTAAACAGTGTCTTTTAAAAACAACTACATTTTGGAAGCAGCTAGTATTTGCATTGTATTACTAACAGTGTGTAGAAAGCTCCTGTGTTTGGCATGCATTATTTGAGATCTTAGCAGGCCTTCAGAGGACACTGTCCATACCTTCTTTTACCTATGTGATCAATAGGAAATAACAGTAAAAATCAATTCTGGGCAATAATATAAATGAGCTCTTGAAGGCAATTCCTGCTGTGAAATAAGTAGTTAGCTGTGACACTGGCATTAACCACAGAGGGGGTAATCAGCCTTTGGATGTGTTTAATCAGAGTTATCAACTAAAATTAAAAAGAGAGCCACTGTTGTGCGGGGATAATCATTTTCAGGACTTAAAAGATGAATATTTGAAGGTGTTCTCATAAATTAATGCCATCAGAATTGCTTTGAGTAATTTGGAATGCTCTGAGGTCAGGCACAAGCAAACAGGTAAGGTTAATCTCAGAGCCACAGTAGTTAATGTGCAGGAATTGCAGAATACATTTATTGAAATAAATAGTGAATGCTGGGTTAAATGAAGATTTTCTTCCATTGCTAAGATGTTCCTTGAGCTATTACTAACCTATATAATTAAATTAAAAAGTAGACAACACATAACGGTTTGTAAATTTATTATCCTTATAGTTAATTATCAACACAAATATTAAATATTAGGCTACATTATGGCTTGATGAGGTGTGTTTCCAATTGAAAATATTGATGAAACCAAGTTCTTCCCTAGAGAATTAAAGATTGAGGGGTACCTGAGTGGCTCAGTCAGTTAAACATCTGCCTTTGGCTCAGGTCATGATCCTGGAGTCCTAGGATTGAGTCCCATGTCAGGCTTCTTACTTGATGGAGAACCTGCTTCTCCCTCTCCCTCTGCTGCTCCCCCTGCTTGTGCTCTCTTGCTCTCCCTCAAATAAATAACTAAAATCTTAAAAAGAAATAGAATTAAAGATTGTTTTTTTTATTTTTAAATTTTTTTAAATTTTTTTTTAAATTTATGATAGTCACAGAGAGAGAGAGAGAGAGAGAGGCAGAGACATAGGCAGAGGGAGAAGCAGGCTCCATGCACCAGGAGCCCGACGTGGGACTCGATCCCGGGTCTCCAGGATCGCGCCCTGGGCCAAAGGCAGGCGCCAAACCGCTGCACCACCCAGGGATCCCCTAAAGATTGATTATGGATCAAGAACACTAAATATCAAGGTAGACAGTCTGAAGAGAGGTCTTGAATCCTAGATATTATAATGGTTTGGTCTCTTAATCCCTCTCTGACCCTGAGATTCTTCATCTGTAATTATCTGGGGGTAGTAATATCTACCTTGGGTGAATTTGGTAATATGCAGAACCACTTTTTATCAGGGTAAGATATAATATAGATATATGGCTCTATTATTATTTGTAAAATACTTATTATATCTCATTTACTTATTCAACCAATGTTTACTGGGTACCTACTCTGAGCTAGAGTGTTCTTCTGGGATGTAGAAAACTATCGTGAAAAGAGACAGCTTAAGGTTCGAGTACTCTTAGACCTTAGGTTCTTAGCACAGAGAGGCAGATAATAAACACATTCACATAAGTGCAAAGCACCTCAGATCATGGTAACAGATCTGAGGAGGATAAAGAGTGACAACAAAATGGAGAGTGGAGGGGAAGGGCTACTATTCCCACCACCTTGCAGAGATGGTAATGGAGCTGAGAGGTATAAGCTATCTAAGTGAAATTTTTTGCTGGCAAAGTGAAAGAGCTTTACTAAAGGGTTAAGAAGAATTCACCTTGCCTGATATCTAAAATGAGATAGTCCCTGACTTTTTCAACTGTTTTTCCTTGGTATGGATATTAAATTTCAATTCTGACATATGTATCATTTTAATTTTAGTCTAGTTTTAGGGACTAATAAATATTATGCTGCTGCTGGAGTTGGTAGGAATTTTAATGATTATCTCATCTGACTTCCTAATTTTACAGTTAAGGAAACTGAGGCCCAGAAAGATGATTTAACTTTTATTTTCTTTTTATCATAGATAAATATAGTGCTCTGTCTGCTGAAACTTAACTGCCTCTCCTGGTCTCTTAGATAATACTAACTCTCCTATAAGAGATTTTTTTTTTTCCTATAAGAGTATTATGAGAGTTTAATCAACTATTAAGTGAGAGGATGTAAATGAACATGCTTTTGAAATACTCATTATTTTATATGGTACTTTATTAATGGCTATTTTATATGAGCTACAAATATATGACATCATGAGGTCTACTAGTAACATTTGTGACAAAGATCCATCTAAACATATGCAGTAGTGACTGGCGTTTGAGAAAATATGGGAATTGCAGATAGGAATTAAGAAAAAATAATCCCATACCATCCTCAAGACTCAGACATTTGCTCCTGCTTCCTTCCAGTATCCTGCTCTCAGAGGAAAAGGAAGGTTTTCAAAAGCCATTTTGAGAAACTTCAGATGAGAACTTTATTGGTTTTAAAGATACGTCCACAGTTCTTTGGTATTTCTCTCCCAGAAAAATTAATTCGTCTCCCCTTGTATGTGGCCTGAACTTAATGACTCCTTTCTAGTGAATAGAATATGTCTGACAAGTAGGAAATACTGAGATTAGGTTACAAAAAGACTATGGCTTCGATCTTTAACTCCCATTCTCTCTCAAATCACTCTTTTTCGTAGGGCTGCCACAACAAAACACAACAAATTTGATGACTTAAAACAGCAGTTTATTCTCTCATAGCTCTGGCAGCCAGAGTTCTGAAATCAAGGTGTTGGCAAGACTCTACTCCTTCTGGAGACTCTAGGAGGATATCCATCCTTGCCTCTTTTGGCTTCTCATGGCTCCAAATATTCCTTGGCCTGTAGCAACATAACTCTAATCTTTGCCTCCATTTTCACATGGCCATCTTCCCTATGCTCTCTGGGTTTTTGTTTCTTTTATTTTTATTTTTTCCCTTGTCCCATGAGGACGCTTGTCAACTTGTCATTAAGCCTACCCTATTCCAGAATGATCTCAAAGTCTTGAGATCCTTAATTACATCCACAAAGACCCTTTTTCCAAATAGGCTCACGTTCAGATTCTGGGGCCATGGATATATCTTTTTGGGGTTACCAGTCAATCTACTACATATTCTCTCTGGGTAAAGTCAGTTTACATGTTATGAAGTAGCTCTGAGGAGAAGAAAACCTGCTACTGTGTTGTGAAAGAACTCAGATAGCCTCTGAAGAGACTCATAAGGCAAGAACTGAGGTCTACCTGTAACTATATGAGTAAACTTTGAAGAGGATCTTCTGAGATCTGCCAATAGTCAGTATAGTGAGCTTGGGAGCACATCCTCCACACACAGTTGAGCATTCTGCTGTTCACAACCCTGGTGGAGCTTTACTGCAATATCATGAAAGACACAGAGCCAAAACCAATACCTCTTAAGTCACTTTCAAATTCCTTTGTGATAACAAATATTTATTCTTTTAAGTTTGGGGTATATAGTAATAGGTAACTAATACAGCAACTATGGCCATGAAGTTTATTTAACAAGGTAAGCAGCCCACTCACAGAATAGTTGGTGTCTATTTTCTTAGCACATGATCTGCCAGGCTGGGGGACAGGTGAGGTGATGTGCAAGGTGAAAGCAAAAAGAATTTGAGGTAATGTGACAATTAGTGATCTTAAATTTAAAAATGCAGCCATACTCCTTACCATACCTCTTCATAGACAGTATACTACACTGGAAAACTGTTATGAATAGAAACTTGTCATTTTTATATTAAATATTTATATCTTAAATTTATTATATGTTAAATATATATTTATAAAGATAGATTTATAGATTAAAGGCAAAGAGAACTAAATTCAGCTTAGTGAAAAAGTGTTGGGAGAAAAACAACATAAATCTAAACACCCAACTGGGTGTTGATATTTCCCTGAAATTCCTTAAGTGTCCTTAGTCTTTACACTTGTTACTCACATGCTCTTTATTGTTAGGAATTGCTGTTTTCATTTTGAGGGGGAAAATTAATTCAGCCTTTATCCTGTGTGGAAGCTGCAAGCTAAGTGAAGCAGAGGTAGCTTCCTATTTACATTTGTGGCAATGCCCTTCTAAATCTGTTTGCTCTACCAGGTGGTGTGTTTCCCATTAGCTCCTTCATTTGTCAGAACCACCTAGAGTTTGCTCCATTTCTAATCACATGCTATATGTGAAATCCCTATAATTTCCTAAGGCCTTCTGAAGCTTTCTTTTTCCTACCTGTGACATTTTGAGGAAAGATTTATTCCTCCTCTATATTTATTCTGCTTAGCGAAGATCACTAGAGACAACTTTGACGGTATTTTTGCAAATTTTCTTTCAAATCTTGTCTGTATTGTATTTAGAGTATAGTTACCTATTTGAAAGTCTGCAGAGTGCAAAAGGGCTATCCTAGAAATTCCTTCCATTTACAGGTACTCAGATTTTGCTTTCTTACATGATGGCTTGTAATGCCAAATTTGTCTTTGCTTACTCAGCCAGGTGATTGTGTTCCTGTTTTAACGTCCCTCCTGTGCTTTGGTGTGTCACATGCATACACATATGTATGTCATTTTTCATGTACTCCATTAGAAGTATATCTCATTATGCTGCGCACAGGTTTTCATCTGCATTATAATGTTTTATAAGAATGGAATTCAAGGAATTTTTTTTTTTCAGTCTGTGGAGCTGTTTGGAAAGCATTCTGAGAGAGTTTGGGTTTGTGGGTTGCTTGATAGAACTGTGGTAGAGAGTCTGAGGGGATCTCCTGGGAACTCCCAGAAGGCAGGTAGAAGAAAGATAACTGCTGTGCTGGGCAGGCTAGCAGGACTGGGCCCTCCACCTCCACGCGTCCAGGACATATCTTACCCTTTGTTTTAAAATTAAGAGAAGTCATGGTTGCCAAGAATAATGCGAGATTGAGAAACCCCACATCAAAGTGTATCCATCAAAAATGGCCAGGTCTCTGTATGTAGAATATTGCATAGTTGTGAGATCAATTCACGTAGCTATCCACATAGAGGGAGGTGAAGTTTAGAGAACCATATATCATAAAAGAGTTAATATTTCAAACATTTCCTTATATTTCCTGTTGTCCCCAAAGCAGCACTTCTCCATATACCAAATTAACTGGTTGTCATGGGCACCAAAGCTGTTACTTTAAACACAATATCACACTCTAGGCAACATTCTATTGTTTATGCCTATTTTGAGATTAACCATCACATGGCATTTTTCCCTCTTGTTTTCATTTGTCTTTTACCACTCCATTCAGAAATGATGGGATCAATATTTCAAAGCCTGTATGTGAGTTATATCTATTTATTTTTCACCATGGTATAATAGCAACCTTTTATTCATCACTATCCTTGAGGACATACATTTGGGACAACAGAGCTTTTGGTAAGAGTCTTACAGTTACCACAAAGCTGTAAAGATATGTAGAAATAACTCTTTTAGCAAATGAGCCTTTGCTCTCATTAAGGAGTAGGCAAGACATTTTATCCTGTTAAGATTGTATACTTTGCACTTAACAATCTGTCTACCTACCTACCTACAGTAGATAGCGATAAGTGTTTCATTCATTCAGAAAACACTGACTGGTTCCAAAGATATGTGCCAGCTGCTTTGCTTATCTTTTAGAAAAGAATGACGTACAACACAGATAGGCCCCTCACCCTCATGGAACCTAGTTGAGTTGAGCCGAAATGATTCACGTGATTTGCTCAAGATCACACAGATGTTTAAGTTATAAAACCTTGCCAGGAATCGAAATTGTCAGATTCTCAGTCTATGGTCCTTTCCTCTTTTCCATGGAGATTTTATTTGGAGGATCTAATAATGAGAAGATCTGATGATGATAAGATTCTTGCCTCTTGTTTTCCTAGGCAGTGACCAGTGGAAATGGTCAGTGGGTTCTGATACATTTGTACTGGGAATGGGGAGGAGGGGCATGATGCAGTATAGTTAATGCCTAGTAAATAAATAAATGTCTGTTTTAATGTTACTCCTATACTAGGGTATGTCATATGCTCAAGTCTCTCCCAGGCTCGTATAGAAAATTATTCTAGAAATTATTATTCTAACTTCTAATCAGGGCACAGGCCTTTCTTGACTGGATATGGTATGGCAGCTGCCTGACATTTTCAATGACACATTTTCTTTTTTTTTTTTCCTCAGGTTTTTTATTTAAATTTCAGTTAGTTAATATACAGTACAATACATATTTCAGGTGTAGAATTTAGTGATTTAAAATTTACATCCAACACTTGGTGCTCATTGCAACTAATGCTCTCCTTACTCCCCCATCAATGATACATTTTCTAATGACATATAGACCATGTCCCTGTAATCTCTTTGAAAGAGTTTTATGTTCCACACTATTTAAGGATAAGACAGACAGTGATTTGTAAACATTCATTTCAATAATTACTCATAATCTGATATCCATATGTTTTAGGAAGAAAACCTTTTGAATCAATGGGTCCTCAATCAGAATGTCAAACATACATTGTTATACAATATGGAAACAAATTAAACATAGATTGATTTATTACTAATGGTTTTATTCTGTTTATTTTCCTTAGCAGTGCCTTTTAAAAATAAGATTGACGCATATCTATCAGCATCTGTACCGAGTTATATTTCCCAGACATAAAGCACATGGGTGGAATTCTGGTGGAATCCTTGTCTTTTTGTCTGGTGTTATGGCCTATCTACTCTTGTTCCATTTGCCCTGATTTTTGTTTTGTTTCATTTTGTTTTTCTTAGTGCTTTGTAACTGTGTCTCAAAATTTTGTTAAGCTCTTTGATTGACTTGTGGTACAATCCATTTTGAAGATAGGATTTGGAACTTCCTGAAGTAAGAATAACTTGACTAGAAATATTTAAGTGGGTATCATTCCTGTCTAGAACTTTCTTTCCTTTGATGTCTACATCTCATAAAATGGTTAAGAATTTGGACTTTGAAGTCCAAACATCCTGGGATCAAATTCAGGCTCTAGATATGGTCAAGTTATGAGACCTCTTTGTACCTCTGTGTTGCCAAGTAGAAGTAAGAATAACTGCAACTGCACCCTCACAGAAATGTTGATTATGATGAGTTAATGTCAGCATAGCATTCAGAGCACTGCCTGCCTCTGAGTAAATGTTGTATAAGATTAGCTATTTTTAGTAAGGTCATTCCAACCATCTTACCTAAAATGTCATTCCATCACTCTCTATTCTGTTGCCCTGCATTAGCTGACATCTATGTATCTTTTGGTTTATTTGTTAAGTGCTTGTCTCCTCCACTAGACTGTAATCTTCATGAAAGCAGGGACTTTGTTCTCTGCTGCACCTTCAGATCCTAGAAAGGTATTCAGAACTGTTTGTGAATGAGCAGATATATATGCGCAGGAAACTTTAATTATGAAAAATTATTAGCAGAGTTACTGGCAGAACTAGCCTAAGAGTACATCTAGTTTCATGCTCTGTTCATTTGCTCTTCTAGTAAGTAAATATGCTAATAGTTATAAATAAGCCAGGATAATAGCACCAATATATGAGAAGTTCAAGGTCGTATTTGACACTTGATATATCTACCAAGAATGTTTTAGGTATGCTGCACATCTTTTTCCTATTTTTCAAGACTCTGTAGTTTAAGTAGTAGTATCAGGATGAAATAAAGCAGAGGAAAAGATTTAAAGAACTGTAATGGCCTGGGAACCATGTCTTGGCTTATCTAATTAAAACCTAGTGAGTAGACAGTGAGATCCTTTCCCATTGATTTAGAGTCTGTATTCAAAGATGATTTCTAAGCTCAACTTACTATAAAACTTATTAAAATAAAGTGATAAATATATAGGTTTGAAATATGTGAGGAATGACTCTGATTGGGACCACTGGTCTCAGTGCTTACAACTTGCATGGTAAATGTGTTAAAAGGGGAAATATTGATGTGTGTTTCCTCTGTGTTCAAACTACTCAGGCTTTATGGGAAATAGTAAAGCTTTACAGCTTGTTGTTCACAAATAGGATGCTAGGGACTTGCAGCAACAAGAGAATCTATTTATTATTTTGTGTTAGAGTGATTGGGGCCATCTTCTGCTTTATGAACCCCCAGAGTTCACTGCTGCTTGGGGTAGAGAAGAAAATAGCATGATAGTGCTTAGAGAATATTAATTTGCCATAAATAGAATTTCCTTTTATTACAAAGAAGGTAATTATCTGACCACTAGGCAGTGGAGCAGCATTCACCATTAACCTCAATATTGCCAGATGGAGTAAAGGCACAACCCATCCCATCAGGCTTTTAGGACTTCTGAAAAAAAGGCTTAAAAATACAGATACAGTTTTCTGCTGAGGAATAATCCTTGTATCCAGAATTTGTAGCATCTTCTTGGTCCTGAGACCATGGCATTCAAAAAAAAAAAAAAAAAAAAAGGAAGGATGGACCAGGGATATAAGAGATGGAGAAGAAAAAAAAAAAAATAGTCATACTAGCATCTTCCCTGCCTTTGGCAAGAATTACATATTCATAGACATTCTTCTTCACCTTTCACCTCCTTTTCCCTAAAGCCACCTAAAAAACAGAAAAGTATCTAGTAGAGCCCCTCCTTCAGCCCCACTCCTATTGAATGTAAGCATGTATTTATTTGTGAAGGCATTTAAGCCAGCCATTTATGTCTTTCTATCTCTCTATTTTAGATAGTCAATTTTTCAATTGCTCATTCCAAGTAGCTACTAAAACTATTAAACTGGAAAAGATATTTCTCTTCTCATTGCTGGATATTAGAGTCTGTAAAGGTTGATCCTTAGTCTGAAGAAATGTGACTCAGTGGTCTGAATTGGTACACTGTCTCCTGGTTCTAGTTCTTTTACAGCACTCTGAGTGTTTACATCTACCACTGGGTGAGCAAAAATCAGTCTTGACTTAGTGTCTACTTCTGTCAAGTCTTATTTGCAACCCCCATGGACTACCTGCATAAGTTTCACTCACTAGTTATGTTCAGGGGCCTTCCCCAGGGAATCTACCATATAGCCTGAAATCTCTGTCTCTTGTTGGCAGACAGAGCAATTCTTATTGGCATTTGTGCCTCAGAGAGTGAATGAAGCAATATGCTGAAATTCAGCCCATCTCTTCATTGCTGCAGGTACCTCTGTATTCACTCATTTTTGGAGCCAAGTCAACACTAAACGAGTGTAGTAGGGATATCTGCTTATCGATTCCAATCACCTTCTGAACCTAGAAGGGACTTCTGACAGGCATTGATGTGTCCCACATTAACACATTCTTTAGATTTCCATAGTGATTTTCACAGATGCTCCATATGGGCATCTCTTTAATAGGCCAGGTTTCCATTGCCCACCTGCCTGACTGTATGGCCAGACCATTGGCTATTGGCCATTCATTGGTAAAAAACAGAAATGTAGGGGCTTTTTATCTTAGAGCAGCACCAAACTGATTGTTTTTTTCACCTTCCTCTATTGGAATTGTTGCCTTCCAAACAGAATATTGTCTATTCACCATGGAACTGCTGTCCACACATTAAGTGGCTCTATGTTGGTTGGTTAAGAGCTGTTTATAGGACACTGTCCAAGTGATGATAGAATCTGGCAGCTCCTCATGCAGTTCTGAAGTTAATCGTAGGGGATATGAGGCTCCCTGCTCATGAATATCTTCTCTTTGCATTCCCCTGTAGCATGTTCCTATGTAAACCATTTCTATTTTATTAGGGAACTCATCTGGGCACTGCCTTCCTATCAGAGTATTTCTCTAACATTATCCAACACATTATGTGTATTTCAGGCTTCAAGATTATTTTATGTCCTTCAGTCATAAAGGTAATCTCAATTAATGTCTAATAGCAAGCTAGTAATTTTCCCTCAAAGGGAAATTCTGTAGTCCAAAGTCCCATAGCTATCTTTGGTGAGGGATTAACTAACTTTTGCCATAAACTCCAATCCACACTCCACAATGGGATGTTTTATAGATAATTTGTTCTTATCAGCACTCTGAGTTCTAATCTAAACTGTGTGAGTCTGGGCAATCTTATCCATTCCTATTTAGTAGATCCAGTTAATACTGCTTGAGGAACAGATTTGTATACCTTCTCTTTTATAATACTATGATATGGAAAACATCCCTTAAATACAGTGTCCATCCCCATAATACACTCAGATAGTAGACATGCAACCACTTCTTGTGAAGCCTGTTCAAACATACCAATTCTCTAAACTGTCAGCTTAATCCCCTCAACCCTTACATTTCTAACTGTAGCCTCCATTAGGACTTCATTAATAGGTTTTTATTTTACAGCCTAGGTAGGGGGAGTTTTCCTCAGCCAGACATCATATCCATTCCCATAAAATATTCAGGTCAAGATACAACCTCTTCACATAAAGCCTATTTAAATATTCCAGCTTTCATAATCCTAGCCTTTACATTTTTATATTCTAAATCTAGTTGTAGTCCACTTCCAGGCTTCACCAGTGAGTTTTGGTACCACAGTTCTTGTGGCTTTCCTACCTAGGAAACCTGGTAACTTCTCTTCAACTCTGACCATTTTAACCATATATATATATATATATAGCTTTGGGTTTCCAGTGAAGGGTCAAGATAGGGGACCTTGCCTTTTTTGCCAATATTTATCTTAACTAATCTACTTGACTGTTGCCCCATGCCATTCCAGGTCTGATTTTTCATTGTAATCTTTGCCTTCTGGCTTTTAAAATTCCTCCAAATTAGAATAAAATAGACTTATTTGGGGCCTTTTCATGTTGGAGGACATGCAGGGAGGCCCTTTGGTCCACCCAGTCTTTAATAGTACTTTATTAAGACCTTTGTTTCTTAAGAGTTTATTTAGTTGAAAGAGAGTGAGCCAGAAAGAGAGAGAACACAGTGGGGAGGGACAGAGGGAGAAGCAGGCACCCAGCCGAGCAGGGAGCCCCACACTCCATCTTGGGACTCCAGGATCATGACCTGAGCTAGAGGCAGACACTCAACCAACTAAGGCACCCAGGCACCCGTAAGAGTTTTTTCAAACTGATCAATCTCCATGTTATTCATGCCTTTCCTTAATAACCATCTAAAGATTTGCACCCTTCTGGGATTCCACTCTTGAATTTCCTCTTTCTTTTTCCTTTGTTTCACCACCACTGTTTACTATATTCACCCCATTTCTTAACCATTTGAAAAAATTTCTACCATGCTAGGAGAAGTCCCTTGACCCTTCCCTCTGCCTCTCTGCATTCTCTTGTTGATTAATCTAGTATTTTTATTAGCATCTTTAAGACTAATGAGGGGAAGATGAGACAGCAAATTTGATAAGGCTTCTCAGACTGTTGCTTGATATTGTAGCAGTAAATGGATGTTCATGCAAAAGAGCCCCCTTTAATTGAAGAATTCACGTTGACCTGGATAATGGGCAGATTCAGTAAGTGGTTACCCCAGTTGTCATAAAACCAGTCCCACCTGGTTTAAACATGAAACATATAAACCATCTCATCTGGAGTGTTCCACATGACATTTATAGAGGGACTTGGGCTGTTCCCCTTCTCAGAGTCAATTGATCTTACAGTATACCATGCTGGCTGTTACCTTGGGCATAACTTGTTTGTATCTGGACTATATATAGCCATCTGTGACTATTTTTCATTCAGCTGTGAGTCCTGTACCAACCTAAACATGTTCTTCTACCCTATAGCATTCAAAACAAAAGAATGTACGCCTAAATTATCCACTTTCACAACCCATTTTAGTAAAGATTCTTCAAGAACCTGATGGCATAGATCCGCTAAATAAGACAACTCCTTCACAGACTATCCACTGGTTTCAGTAGTTTCATGATTTTGTCATCTTCCCCACCCCCAATATTGACTACCTTCTCGGTAGCCACAGGTATTTTCCATTGTCCTGGTATGATTTTTCCCTTTGTAGGCAGCTTTGAGACTAGTGGCCTTCTCACCACCTCCCAGCTAAAAATTGAGGGTTCCGTGATCCTTTCCTCAGATTTGATAATTTGCTAGAATAGCTCACAGAACTGAGGAACACACTCTACCTACTATTACTGATTTCTTGTAAAGGATACAATTCAGAAACAGTCAAATGGAGGAAATGCAGAGGGCAAGATATGGAGTGTTTGGAACTGGTCAGTGCCCAATGTGGTCAACCTGGAAGTATTCTAAAATCCATTGTTTAGAGCTTCATTATATAGACGTGGTTGACTAAATCACTGGCCATTGATTAACTTGATCTCTAACCCCTCTTGCTCCCTGGAGTTTAGAGGGTGGGGCTGAACATTTTAACTCTCTAATCACATGGTACCTCTGGTGACCAATCCTCCCATCCTGAAGCTATTTAAACATCAACTTATGAGTTATAAACTCAGGTATGGTTGAAAGGGGCTTGTTATGAAAAACAGATGTTTCTATCATACACATTACTAGGAAATTCCAGGGGTTTTAGAAGCTCGGTGTCAGGAACCAGAAACAAAGACCAAAGACATACATTTATTATTATTATTATAGCCATCAGTCTCACAACTTAGTTATATTTATGCAAAAATATGCTTAAGTATATGTGCTAAAATACATATCCTCATATCTAAATGAAAACTAATTTCTTTCCTAGAAGGATCTGGTTTTACCACAGAACTTTTAATCTGGAAGTTGGGGTTAATTTATTCTTACATTAAAAGAACATTAGGGGTATTCTTTGAGAGATGATATTTAACCATGACTTTTTTGTGTGTGATATATACTCACACTATAGTTTAAGGAAAAGTTGTCTTTAGCATCTTATATTCATGTAAAAGTCCTAGGTGCTATTTTTAAGTAAGGTGCCATATAGTATTAAATTACAAAATATTATATACTTTTAGTATATAATTTTATAGAAATATTTCAGAAATTTAAGTAATAGAGCTTTCAGATCTTAAATATCTAGCATAAGGCAAAACAAAAGTTCCATTTGTGAAGCTGAATATCACTCAATTATTCAGTTATTCTTGGATGTAGATGGGTAAACTTGTTCTTTTACAGTTAGGCCATATGGTGTTCATTTATTTTTCTGTGATAGATGTGCCAGATATCCAAAACCTTTGCTTATTAGTACCTTAGGGGAAAGAGGATCTGTGACATGTGTACTTATTTTATGCCATTCTATCCACGTTGTACAAAATACATTTAAATAGGGCAACTAAATTGCTTACAGTAGTAAAATATGTTTCCCTCAGTGAATGTTGGTACTTTTTGATGCATGCTGATTTAGGTTCTGACACAGTCATAATCTACATACCAAACATATGCACTTAGCTTTCAAAACAAACTGTCACTGCTGGAGCTTTGGGAGTGAGCTAGTTTGCCAAAACAGTCTCTCCTTCTTCCTCTCCAGAGAAAGGGCTTATCACTGATGGCCTAGGGGCCCTTGTCTTTTAAACTTCAGAGTGAACTTTCCAAGTAATAAAAATGCATCCTGTAGCATGGCAAAAATTTGAGACTCTGACTCATCTTTCTTACTTGTCTTCGATGAGAGACTGTGGTCATGAGGCTTACAGTTTATTTTTTTTTAAGATTTATTTATTTATTCATGAGAGACAGACAGAGAGAGAGAGAGAGAGAAAGAGGCAGAGACATAGGCAGAGGGAGAATCAGGCTTTCGCAGGAACTGGATGCAGGACTCAATCCCAGATCCCGGGATCACAACCTGAGCCGAAGGCAGCTGCCCAACCACTGAGCCACCTAGGCGTCCCAAGGCTTACCGTCTAAAAGATAAACAATAAATCTACTGAAACATTGATATTTAAAACTACAAAGTAGAAGTAGAAAGCAATGTCATTAATATTACCATTGCAATAGATGGATAAAACAAAAGTATATTAAAAAATGATTTCTGTAGTCACGAAGCACTCAGGTTTCTCTTCTTTTGCATTTCTGTATGTCTTTGGTATCTACATATATTTTGTAGACACTTTCTACCTATAACTTTCTGATATTTCAAATGTAGAGATTACATGGTTATTCACCCTTTTTTTTTAAACTTTCATTCTATTTTGAGTCTAAATTGAAGCTTTTTAAGGTCTTGTATGTTCTTCCTGTCACTCTTGAATATCTATACTTCTAAAATATGATGTTGGATTCTTGATAACTGTGTCCTTCAAGTTTGCTTCATAAGGTGATGCCACTTGACTGAAAAATCCTCTTGGTAATCCAGTAATTAAATCCTTCTAGCCGAGGCCCAAGAAACATCTCTTGTGCTGAGTGCACTATACAGTAAATTACATTATAATGAGGTTTTAACTTATTTGTTAGATGATAGAATGGGACTTTTACTGTTGCAAATCATTAGAATTTGATGCTATTTGATGCACCAAGCAAGACTTGGTGCTGTGGACAAGAGCTAGTACAATCATGTCTTCTTATAATAATCGTATCAATGTATTCAAGGTAGTTTCCCTAAATGGAGAAATACCCTTGTGAAGAAAATATAAGGCAGTTTCATGAAGCAGGCTGTTGATCAATTTCTGTATGTCACTGAGTTCTGTGTGTCAGGCCCTATTGTAGATACCTATTGTAAAAGTACCTCATTTTTATCTTCAAAGCAACCTTGTGTGATAGATTCCGTTATCATCCCCATTTTATACATGAGGAAAATCAGGCACAGAGAGGTTAAATAACTTTCCTAAGATCTCACAGTTGGTAAGAGAGGAGTGAGAGGATTCTTTTTTTTTTTTTTTAAGATTTTGTTTATTTATTCATGAGAGAGAGAGAGAGAAAGAAAGAAAGAGAGAGGCAGAGACGTAGACAAAGGGAGAAGCAGGCTCCATGCAGGGAGCCCAATATGGGAATCAATCCTAGGACTCCAGGATCACGCCCTGGGCCACAGGGAGGTGCTAAATCTCTGAGCCACCCAGGGATCTCCTGAAGTGAGGATTCAGACTCAGACAGTCCCACTCCATAGCTTTGCACTCATAAACAAGATTTGATCTCTTCCTTAGGTATGGATATTTGCTTATCTATGAGTTAATTTTATTGATCTTATTTCTCTTTGATTTCCTTCCCTGTTTTATGAAAATTGATGATATATATAGAAAGCTTTATTTGTTTACAAAATGTTTAAGAGGACACCTGGGTGGCTCAGCGGTTGAGTGTCTGCCTTTGGCTCAGGGTGTGATCCCAGAGCTCCGGGATCGAGTCCCACATCGGGTTCTCTGCATGGAGACTGCTTCTCCCTCTGCCTGTGTCTCTGCCTTCTCTCTGTGTCTCTCATGAATAAATAAATAAAATCTTTAAAAAAAATGTTTAAGATCAGAAGTTTAAGCTCAGAAAAATACTGAGAAAAATAACAAGTGTCCATGCATCAACTACCAATATTTTTTAAAAATCTATTATTTTGGCCTCTTTATTTCCACTCATTGTTTAAAAAAGAAAAGAAAGACATTTTTGACAAAATTCTTCTCCTCAATCCCATTCTTTCCTTTGCCAGAGAAAATCACAGCTGGATATAAAAATTTCTAGACTATATTTTTTATATTTCTACCACAGATACAAAAATATCCATAAACCTTATACACTATGGTTTTATGTGTTTAAATGTACATATAAGGCGTCATGTTGTACAGACTATATGTTTCTCTACCTTTTTATCCAATATTTTGAAACCATAGTGCTTTATCCAGCTATATTTTATTATATTATAGCTGTATTTAATTTATTAATTATTAATTTATTTAATTTATTAAATAATTAATTTAATTTAATAATATATATTATAGCTGTATTTAATTCCATCTTATAGGTATGCCATATTTTATGTGCTGATTTTCTTACCAAAGTTGAAACGGTGCTTTCCAACATTTTCCTATTATAGACAATGCTGAACACCTTTTGACTCATACATGTGCCTCCTCAAGTGGATTGCTGGCGGGAGGGCTATACAGCTTACTCTAGCAGTGAGCATAGGACGATTTGAGAATTAAAGGAAATAATCAGCAAGTGCATTACTATCAGATTAATGATAATGGTTAATAATGACGATTAATAATAAATTCCACTGCTAACAGATAATCTGTGCCCATGCTTTATGAAGCCCCAACAAATAAATGTTAGGTTTATGTGAGGTTTAATAAAGAGAACTGTGAGCTAAGAGGCAAGAGACCTGGATTTTCAACCCAGCTGTGCTCTAACCTAGTTTTATGCCATAAAACAATACATTAATGGACTCTGAGTCTGATTTTTCTTAGCCAAAGATGGGAAATTTTTAGTAGTAGATTTTTTTTTTCTTACTATTTTTTTAGCACTAGACTCTCTGAGTTCAGGCTTGGCCAGGTTTTCTTTAATGTTAACACACCTGCTCATCATTGAACTAAATGATCCATAGGCCCAACTAAGTCTGTTATACCTCTAGGATTCCCCTGAATGGAGGACCCATTCCTAATTCCAGAGTTCCAGGCATTTGGTCCTTTTGGTCTCTCAGCTTATTGTTCCGTTTCCTGTTGTATAAATATTCCAGTTCTCTTGGAGAGAGACAAGAATGCCTGGAAGGGACAATCCTGAACCATGTGTGACCCCCAGATTCCTCAAGGACATCAGGGTCCAGTTATCCTCAGTATTATCTGGCTTGATTACTGCAGTGTTGATTGTCTCTTTACTCCTCCTGCCTGACTTTTCCACCCTGGACCATTGTAACCTGAGCTTATGACAGGATCTTCTTAACAGGGGAAACTCAAACAAAGATACTGATCCATTCAAATCTTGTCTCTTCTACCCCTAGCCCAATTCTATAGGTTTCAAAGGTTCTTCCTGACCTCCTGGAGCTCAGGCTCATAAAGCTGCTCTGGATCCTCATGGCATTTGTCATTTGAACCTATTAGTGCAAGACAGCATGTGATTACTCATATTCTTACCTTTGTGTTCCTCCTCCTTCTAATCCTAAATGAACTGCCAAAAGTCAGGAACCCTTGTCTTGTGTTGCCTTTTTTTTTTTTTTTTTTTAATGTTCCTCAGTGCTTAGAGTGGAACTAGCACAGAATATACACATGTAGCAAGTGTTCGTTGAATGAATAAAGTAGTCTTACTAGGTCCATACCCCACCACCCCCAGGCCAGATTTTTGTGGATGTCAGGCATCTTGCTTCTTTGCCTTTTAATTAACTTTCCATTAGGCTTACAGTTGTTGGTGACCTCCTAAGAGCCTGTCAGTCAGTCAGAAGGTTACAGACTGGGCTATGCAGTTTGTTATAGGATTAATATAAAGAAATGCTTTCTCTGGTCACGCTTTCAGAATATTTCAGGCAAATTGGCAGAAATAAGTAGGAATACAAATGTGTGGGGAAGTAGCAATTTGAATTTTCAATTTTTATCTAATATTTTTAATTCCAAATTTACCCATATCATTGTTTTATTGTCAAAAATTGTATGAATTTAAAAATAAACTCATATACTAATGATTCCAAATGTTTTGCTTCAAATATTTTTACCATATTTTCCCCTTGTGAGATGAAGTCTACATTAATTTTCTTTGTTTCTTCTGTCTCTCTGTCTCTCTCTTTGGAATCAGACTGATTGAAATACAAATTTTAAAATTCTCTATTTTTTTGGTTAAATATCTCATATGATTAAAAACTGGTAGATGCACTCGAGTGAAACTGACAGCTTATAGTTTTGTTCAGTAAATGACTAATTCTCCTAAACTTAAAAGCTGTGGCTCCACTTTTAACTTTCTTTGTGAAATGAAGATGAATACTTGTGGCCTCTCACTTCCAAAACTTTCAGCAACTGAGGGCTTTATTACTTATTTCATGAGTTTTAAGGCCTGGAAACTTTTTTCCCCCTCAACAGTATAGCATTCTATTTGTCATTTGTTTGAACCTGTTTAGTGAGTATTGATTTTGTAAAATATATTCCCAAAAGCTTATTACTCAGATTCAGTTCTTTTCAAGCTGTGTACAATCTGGTTGGGCAGAAGAGGTCTCCCCGTTTGCTCTGCTTTATTCTTCCTAAATTGACTTTATCATTGTCCCTCCAGTTGTCTCCAGAGTTCATCACAGATGATCTCCTTTTGTTGGCAGAAAGCAAGCAGTGCAGAGACTGCGGGGCACAATTGCTGAACGGTTCCTCTTTCAATTCAGGTTTCATTCTAATTTTAACTTATTTTGTGCTGCTGTAGAAAAGCTGTTTGCCTGAAATGAGGAGAATAAATACATGATATCCTACATGGGGAGTTTGCAAAGTTGGATGCAGAAGTCTAGGAGCTAAAATTTATATCTAAGTCACGGATTCTTTCTTTCTTTCCCTCTTCCCTTTTTATTCTGCTTTTTCCCAAGGTGATGGGATTGACAGGGTTGGCAAGTGAAAGAAGAGGATGCAAGATTTTATACATTTGTTTATTCCTCTCTTTTCAAAACATGTGACAGTGTAGAATTTAGCATAATCCCAATCAGCCTCTAAAAGACGGAGGTGGCAGCCACATGGAATCAGCTTCCTGATCTTTGTAGAGTCCAGAAGGTTTCATGGAATAGCAATGAGAGTAAAAGCTTACCCCTTGCCCAGGAGACTCATAGGGACAAGCTCCAGTAATTTTGTTGAGGTTCCCTGCATTAGAACCAAGGTATACTGGTTCTAAATATGAAACAATTTGAATAGAATTCTGTATGTTTTATATGTATACATTTTATCTTGTATTTCTATGTATACATCTCCACAGGGGAACCTCAGTTTTTGTTCTGAGAGTATAAAGGCTGGGACTGTGTTTTCAATATCTCTCTTCTTGCCTCCCTGGAGCTGTCTTGATTTTTAGTGTTAGTGTAACTTTCAGTGCTGAGCCCCTTCTAGGATGATACTCTGCACAGGCACAAAGGTCAAAGTGAATTCCCTACCTACTTCTACCAGTATTGCATTCAGACTCAGCAGGCACATTTTTTACTTTTGAATGAAAACTTATAACCAAACCACACATATGTAAATATGATAGGGAAGAGGGTCATCTCAGCTATTTGTTCAAACAAATCATGAGCCCACACAAGAGAAAGATTAACTTCTCTATCATTAGCAGTTCACACATATAACAAATATTCAGTTATGTATTATCTTAGATTCTACATTAAAACAATGTTAATAATATTTGAGTTAATAAAAATGTTCACATGTCTAACAATTAGAAATTTCTAGTTATATGAAGGCAACATAGCCTAGTGGTAAAGAACTCTCTAGACCTGGAAACCTTGGTTTGAGCTTTGCTTTTCATCTAACCAGCTATATGTGCTTAGGAAATTAATGAACTCTGGACTTCAGTTTCCTCATCTGTAAAATACATTAGGATTATTCTGAGAATTAAATGGGATGACATGTATGACATTTACCACAGTAGCTGAAACTCACTAAGCGTATCAGTATTAGCTAGGGATAGCATTTAAATCACTTTCCTGTTTATTATGACGTTCAATTTTCCTGTCAGCCTTGTAATGTAATATATACTACAGGTAGAAAATGGTTTCTGTAAAGGGCCAGATAGTAAATATATTTGGCTTTGTGGACTATTGCAGCTAACTCAGCTCTGCCCCACTGGTGTGAAAGAAGCCAAAGGCAATATAAATGAAGGGATGTATCTGTGTTCCAGTAAAACTTTATTTACAAAAACAGGTGGCAGGTAGATTTGTCCCAGGGACTGTAGTCTGCTGATTCTTGACAACTCCCTATTTGCTGTTATCTGAGTTTTATAAATAAGAACAAAGAGGCAAATTGTTAAGCCCATTGAGCCCATGAACCCATTGCTGATTAGCAGTATATGTCAAAGTAATATGTATTGTTATTTTTCAGTTCAGGGCTTTTCTGCAGAATAGTTTATGATGGCCATTTCTTGTCTAGTGATCACCTGCATTACCTGAGAAATAGACTTGTTTGCATTATTGGTTAGAACATGGGGTTCCTATGAACTTTCTGTTTTTACTTTGTTTTGTGGCCAAGTCTTCAATTTTAAACATCAAGGCAACCTTTTTTGCTAGCATGCAAATCCATCATAAGAAGAAATGGGCAAAAGCAGATGCCTATATCAGTCCTAATCAAGGGCACGTAGAGCCTCAGATCAGTTTTTAAGATTTGTCTCTAGTTGTAATAATACTTAAAATGTATTTTTTCATTCAAAAATGTATTTCTGGTTCTGTATCTTTAAAAGAAAGGGCTTATTTGGGGGATATGGATCAAAATGCTGAAAAAATAACCTGTAAGATACTTTCATGGAACAAGTTCTAACTTTGGAGTTTTTGGTTTTTATTTTTTGGTTCTAAAGAAATCCCTAGAGAGGAGCATGAAGTCTGTGGCTTGCACAGTCTTTTACACATGGTTCTAGGATACACATTCATACCATGTATGTAGAATTCATACATACTGTCTCACACAGGCATTTGATCCCTTTTTGTTTCTCTGTGTCATACATACACACACTTATACATGAAGTAAAGAGGGTATTTGGGTATCTAAAAAAAATATATTCTCTAAGCTCTCAGAGTCTACTCTTTAGAGATTGCCTCAGGCTATTATTCTGATTCAATCTATATATATTTAGATTTAAATTGAATAGACTTGGTATCAAATTTCTCAACCTACCACAAATTAGAAGCAATAAATAGGGAAAGAGGTATTGTTAGTAAAGGGTGACTGCCTGCAGGGAGAGGTGACAGCTGATGTTTGGATCCCAAAGGAAGTAACCAGAAAACCGAAAAACCATACTATGATAACTATTGAATCCATTATTAATATATAATATACATTACACACTGATTACTTAACAGAAATAAGTATAGTATCTTTTAGGATTACGTTGCTCTAAAGTTGTTCTAATAATTAGACGTTTTGACTTTTAGCATGTTAAATCCAGTTTTCTGGTAAATTCACTCAAGTCTAACACCTCTTTTTCTGAAGTTGGATAAATGTGCAATTTTCACATATTCATAAATATGTTATAGTCTAGAATTCACCTTTTAAATAAGAATATTAATTTTGGGATACCTGGGTGGCTCAGGGGTTGAGCTCCTGCCTTTGGCTCAGGGCATTATCCTGGGGTTCCGGGATTGAGTCCCACATCAGGCTCCCTGCATGGAGCCTGCTCCTCTCTTTGCCTATGTCTCTGCCTCTTTCTCTTTGTGTCTCTCATGAATAAATAAATAAAATCTTTTTAAAAAGAATATTAATATCATGTTTTTAAACACATTTCCTAATTGATCAGCTATATTTATGTTCATTTATATATTTCTTCATGCCAGATAGAATTAGAAATAGCTCTTTACTCAGCTGAGTGATATTGTGTCTATTAGTTTAGGATAAATCTAGGGACAGCAGCAATGAGAAGAAAATTTACAACTTAATGAGGCAAACTACCTTGAATACTCTGAGAATGAGGAAGTAAAGAAGACCTCGAATGGACCAAAGCAGAGGCTTCAGCTATATTTACTTGATAAAACTGGATACTGCAATCCATAGGAAAACAGCATGTGTTAGAGCTGGAAATGAAGTCCTACCTATCTGAACATGTATTCCTATTTTATCTACTCAGTCTTGGACTGGTGACAGTCAATAAATATTCAATAAGCTCCTTTAACTGAACATTTAAAACATGAAGTTTAATGCCTTAGTATTTAAAAAATCAAGTTCAGTAAATATTTGGTTTGCAATTTCATCTTGTATGATGGGGAAAAAAGATAAGCACAGGGCTCATTGCCATATATGTAGAATTCCTAAAATAGTTATTGCTTCAATAAATATTCATAGAAGTGTAGTTCAAGTTTCAGATTTTTACATGTTATTGACTGAAACTCCCTTGAGGGAAAATTTAAAATTTAAGGTATGTTTTAACATGATTCAAAATACAGAGTTCACTTGGCATACTGGGTTTGACCTTTGTTTCTACCTTTTTGGGACACTCCCTACTCATTGCCATTTTGTGTTCTGTTGCTTTGTCCATACAATACAGTTTTATACTATTTATATAGTTATATTTATATAGTTTTATATTATTTAGTTTCATTTTTACTACCTTTACTTACACATTCATTAATTCTTATTGCCAGTAGTTTAAAAAACTTTCTAAACAAGCAAATGTCATTGAGCTCAGTAAGCATTTTTCAAAATTGATAATCCACTTTCTGCCTCCATATCTAGGCATACAATTATTTCTAAAAGTAGAGTCCCCATAGGCTCTTCTTCTAAGGGCTCACATTCTCATTGTTGATCAGCTTCTGCCATCTGTCCATAATTGCATTTCCCAATGGAGAGACTTTCCTACTAAGCATATTGGAGTTAAAATAGAGAGAGCGTACGATCATTTTTATCTTTTTCTAAATTATACCCAAGTTTAGTACCAGGTTATGAATTCAAGCAAAGACTTGTTTGTACTCTAAGTATTGAGAAAATTGCTCAGATTTTTCTGGAGTGGCTCACAAGTTTTCTTCCTGGATGTTTGTTCAAAATAGACAACCATCTTTGATTTATTGGAGTCTCTTGCTAAAGCATAATTACAACTTCTAGACAATCCTTTTGATGTTAATTTCAGCTTTTTTTTAATTGAAAGAAAAGAAGAATGAATCATGTTTTCATCTTCATTCTATAGTTCTTGAGGAATAATTTTATGTTGTTGAAGAAGTTAGAAACACCCAAGTTAATTATTATATAGGTTTTTGCAAAAGCAAAATATATGAATTATTAGTCATGTTGAAGAAACTCATTTTTCTTGAAACATTGAAAGATGTTATCAATTCTAAAGATTAGGTACATTGCCAAAGACTTAACAAATATAATTAGCCGCCCTGTTACAAATGGGGTCCATATCCATCATGAGGTTTCTTCATTTCCCTTTCAGAACTGACCTAGTGCTTGTCTACGTGGTCAGTGAACTAAAAAAAAGGTCCATAGGTCTAGCCCTGCTCTTGGGCAAGTATCCCTTTCTGGTAACTCTTCAACTCCTCCCTTCCCCCCACATATTTCCACTTGATTTACTGAAACAGTTGCATTGTTCTTTTGCCCAAATCCCAAGCATTCCCAGAGAGCTGTTTTCACTTTCTGTAGAGCACTTACAGTTTATCTCTGTAAGAGAATAGTTTTGAGTTTGGCACTTAGTCTATTTATTTTTCATTCTAATAGGAATCACTTTGGAGCTAGCTAAGCCACCTTTAGTCAGCTAGTTAAGTGGTGCCCAGACCTCTTCCATCTGTATGAAACACTCACTTTTTCATGTCAGAAGTTTAATGAAATTAGAGAAGAGAATTCTTCAAAACAGTAATCATCAAAGACTTTAATAGATTCAGGGAAATTTCACATATATCTTGACAAGGTTAGACCTATTTTGCTAAAATTTTGAGTTTTATCTTTTTAATATGCCCCCAGGCCAGAATCACATAAATTGGTCAAATGTCTATATCTTTGGGTTGGAAATACACATTGATTTCATTCCTACACTTACACATAGAAAAAAAAATATTTTTAGTGGAAATTAGGTGGCTGAATGCCAGTGATACATAAAAATTAGTATGCATTATTTAAAATAAATTAATAAATTTATTGGTAAGCAGCCACATAGCAATGCTTGCTTATTTTCACATGACATTAAATATTGCATATCTACAGTGATAGATATTGACAAATGGAACCGGTCAGCATTCTTTCTTTCTGTTTCTCACACCTGATACATGTTGAATACCTTGCATATTACATTTCTTAAGTGAATAGTCTTTGTTGGGTCATTTAGAGAAACCAATATCAAATGGGGCCAATCTTGATTTGACTATTTTACCACACTTCAGTACATGAAAGTTACAAATAAACACTACACGATGGCTTCAGACTTTGCACTGATTCAAAAAGATTTTAATGAGAAAGGCCAACCTTTCTTGTTTCTTGGGCATTCAGAAACTTTTTGTGAGTTTGAGTTGTCACTGTCTCCTAATCTCTCAACTTTTTTTTCTCTTGCTTTCTAATCTTACTCAATTCGACTGTGGGGAAGGGAATACAATAGAGGGATTAATGGCTCAGTACAGAGATGTTTGGTTACTGGACAATAGAAAAGGGAATTTTGTAGAAGTTCTTACCCTTCCTGTTTACATTCAATAATGTAACCATATATTGAAAAGATTACCAACAGTGGTTGTACTTTTCCAATTGTGATTTCCAAAGTCTTATTGTTAGGTATTCATCAAATAAAGAGAGGAAGAAAAGAAAGAGAGAAAAGGAAAAAAAAAATGATAAATTTGAGAAGCCAGTGCAGTTACAAAATGTGCCTAGAGGAAGGACTAAAAGAAGTGTGTTTGTGCATGTTTGTCTGAGCTTGTACATGAAATACATTTATGTACATAGAGTCAAGCTGATGAAGAGAGTTAAGGAGAAAGTATTAACTTTTTTGAGGTAATGACCTCACAGCTTTCTAAGTACTCACTGAGACTTAAATCTTTATATATAGTATGCTGCATAGATAGGCTATCCCCATCTTTCAAATGAAGACATAGAGTCTTAAAGAGGTGAGGAACTAGTTAAAGATCTCTTAGAACATAAGTGGATGAATCAGGATTTGAATCCATATTATTTGTCACCCCAAAACCTCTTTTTTGTTTATTGGTGAAACCACAGTTATTGAAGTCACATTTGATATTACTCTGGAAATTTTGTCACATGTTATTCCATGAATTTTGCAAATCTGATCGGAGTATATGTAGACTTCCAAAACTCCTTCCTACTCACATAGGTAAAGGTAAAGCGTACCTCAGAGCAAATCTTAAGCCATATTTATGTACTGAAAACCTACGAATGTACAAAACATTGTGCAGGTACTAAAAATGGCATGAAAGAAAGAAATACATGACATGTTCCCTGCCACCAGTACCTGATTAACTAGATGAAGAAATAAAGCATATACACATATAAAAAGCTAAAGACAATACTCTTATCAATTAATAATTTGGTATAGTAGAACAAGTCATGATTAATTGCCAAAAAACATGAAATGCATGTGGAAGAAGTTAAGTGATCTGTTATGGATTGCAGTCATCTGGGAATTCTTTTTTTTTTTTTTTTTCATCTGGGAATTCTTAATAGAAAACAAGGAAGGTATTTAATCTGGATGGGAAAGGATGGGCAGAATTTAGGAAGTAAGGACAAAGGTGGGAGGTTAATTCAGGCTAGAGCACAAGTGTAAAGAGAGGCAGCACAGTAAGAGACAAAGATTATTATCCCTAGTGGGTCCAAGGACACAAACAAAAATGAGATCAATAAATCACTTTGGATAGAGAAGAACTTGGACAAATAGACTGGAGAAACGTGAGCTAAAAAGTCATGTTGTCAGCCCTTGAGTGCCAGCATTGACTGAACCTGTTGCTCTGAAGGTGAGGCAAATGGACAGAAATAGAAAAATGATATGATCAGAGTTGTCCATTAAGAAAAGTATTTAGACAGTGGAGGGCAGAGAATGGATGTCTACAAGGGGAGGCAGTATGTGTAGCTCTGCTGCAGTGGGGCAGACCATGAGCTCACCTCACCATGTATACTTCTCACCACTGCTGCTCAGCCGGCTGTATGCAAGGAGCCCCCAATTCATCTGCCCATCTAGTCACCTCACAGTGGTCAGAGTGATCGTTGGAACATATCAGTTGCTTGTCACTCCCAACAAAAACTCTCAATATGGCCTATAAAGTTATTCTTATTTTCATTTCTGTGTCCTATTCTTAAACATGGCCTACAAGGTGTGGCTTTCCACCCTCTCTCTGGTCTTATCTTCCACTTTATTCACATGTTTTCTCTAAGCATGTTCAATTAAAAAAAAGAAAGTATCCTCATCTTTGTGTTCATCATGCTCCCTCCCATTGTAGATCCTTTGCACATGGTATCCCCTCTTCCTGAAATGCTCTTCTTTCCCCTCACTGTCTTATAAATTTTTACTTATCTTTCAGATCAGCCCAGTCTTCTTTCAAGACCTCCTTGACTAGAGTCAAATCTTTTCATCAAAGGATCTCATAGCCCTATGTCTCTCTCTCTCTCCTTTGTGCTTTTATTATATATACAGTTTCTACTTTTATCCAATTACTTGATTAATATTGGTTTTCCCCAGGGACCACAATTTGGTTTTGCTTTTTGTTGAAGTTCAGAATCTAGCATATGCCTAGTCTATAGTAGAGTCTTACTAAATATATAGTGTGTGTCGGGGGATGGAGGAGGACTATAATTAAAATCTAGGATGTGAAAATTTCTGCATTTGAAGTCTTCAGTTATTGGAAATGTTATCTTTACATACCTTTGACATTGATTTTTTTAAAAAATAGTCAGTGGTAGAAGTATATATATTATATATATAGTCGGCAATAGAATTATATAATCAAATTGTAGACTGATCTTGTTAATAATAGGGCTAAGATTGTACTTTTTGCTCTGCCTCACATCCTTCCAACCTAGGTGTCAGGAAACATCCTGTAGGGATGTAAAGCTGCACCGAAATGCAGAGAACTTCTGGAGAAAAAAATACTGCCCTGTTTCAAATTGTCCCATCTGCTCAGACAGGGTCAAGCTTTCTGAGCCCTAGGAAAACCAAAACAAGACAGGATTTCTAGTTTTTACAGATTTTAAAGTAAGGCTTAAGGTCTGTGAGACAAAAGGGAACTGTTTTTGTTGTAGTTTTTAAGTTAAACATAAACTGAGGGTGAGAAAACACAGAAATCACAAAACTTGGAATTCACTTAAAGACTATCCAGCTGCAACTGCATTATTCAGGATCCTTTTGCTGCTAAAATAAAAAAATGATACTTAACCAATCAGGATGAAATGCCAATTTGAGAGAAAGGTAATGTGAAACTTTCATAAGTCATCTAAACACCAAGAAATCTGTTACATTCTGACTTCCAACCTGCTCTGTTGCTATGAAAACTTATTCTCGTAACTCAGCTCTCTGAACACTACATATTCATGCAATTAAAATTATTTCTGAGAGATGGACTCTGCAATGATATGAGGGAGTTTTCCTTCAGTCTACTTAGAATTTTTCCAAAGAAAAACAGCCACATAATAAGAGTCATGCTCTTTTGGAATGATTCTGCTTTACAGTATCGAAATTTCTTCTCATGATCTAAACATTAGAAGGTATTTTTTATGTGAGGTGGCAGTTGTCTTGGGACATGTCTCTATGGTGTTTGCTAAATTAAAGTTCATCTTTTCAGGCCCATCCTTTATTTTTTTTTTTTTTCAATAGTTTGCTGGCAAAATCAAAAGACCTTGCTTCGTTACCCTTGCAAGGTGGAGCAGAACTGGTAGGATGATCACAGGAGAGTGAGCAGGCTCTAACATTTCTTGAAAAGACAATTTCCATTTCATTGGCAAAGGGACCGCATCCTGTGTTGCAGCCAATTCTTAATTCTTTCTGCCATTGGTTCAGAGGGTCAGGCTTTTGTGGGGAGGGATTATTTGTTTCTTTAAAATCCACCACAGTTCTTTTCCCTCCCGCCTTTTCTTTCTTTTGTGGCCTGGAACAATACAATGTTAGTGATTTTTCAGTTCCTGACTTGCAGAAAATCCATCTATAATTGGAAAAATGTAGTTAAATTTAATACTGCAACTCGAGGCGAGATAGAAGTGAAGGTGGCTTAACATGTGAAGTGGGTAAAAAAAAATGTGTAATTGAAACAGTATGATGTTGATGAGGCAGTGTGTGAGGCTGTCAGGAAGCATTATAATATGCTGATGAGCGGGACCAGCTTCCTAGCTCTGCTTTATGCACATGCTCCATTATATTCGGTGGGGAAAAGGAACCTGGCATATTAATTGGCTTTGTTTTTAGAGATGTAGATTTTAGAGATGCAGAAATTTTCATATCTGGTTTCTGTAAAGAAATTTGCAATATGTCCTAAAACCAGTTTTAATCTTGAATGTCAACAGACAACCTTCAGAAATAAAAACCCTTCATTTATTTTTAAAAATTAAAACAAAAAGATATTTTGAGTATTATTATAAGCACTGACTAGAAATTCTTGCATGTGAAATCTCTAATTTTCTGTGCTGAATCAAAATAATTAATTTTATAAAAGTACTGTAAACAAATTAAAGTACTGTAAAATGTGAAATACAGAAAAGAAATTATACTACGTTTTTGTTCTGTTTTGTTTTGGAATTTTACAGTTCTTTGCATAAAAAGATATGCAAACTGATATGTTTGTTTCTTGTACAATCATCAGCAAGTTATTCAGGATATGTCTATCTTTTTGTCTGTCCCTTTTCTTGAGGGCTGCTTTGTGTGTGTGGGTTTAGGGGCGGATAGAGGTGAAACTGTAGGAGGGTGGTAAGAATAAATATTAATGAACCTTAAATATTTCTTTCTTTTAAAAAACTGAATAAAAGTATTCATTTAAAAATCTTATAAAATGCTATACTTTATTTTCATTTTTTTAATCTCTCAGTTATTAGCAGATTGCTATATCAAATACCTTTCATGTGGGTTTTTTTGTTTTGTTTTGTTTTGTTTTGTTTTCTGTTTAACATTTCCAAATATACTTAAGGGATAAGTATTCATTAACTGAGGAGTGCCTAACCTTTTGCAGAAAGAGGATTAAATTTTCATTTTCCTCAAGATTTAAGATGACCAGCAAGAGGATAAGGAAGTAGGGCTTTGGGGAGGGGGAAAAGATTGAAGACAGGTAGGAGAACTAACCCTGGAGTCACTGGGATATTAGAAGGTGATTTTCAGTTACTTGCCTGAGTTCCTAGAAAGCCAGGGGCCCAAGAGTTGGAAAGGTGCCTTCATGGCTTTTGACCTCTGGAAATAACTGTGGACTTAGCTGAAGCTAGTTGGAGTCAGAGGAAAAGTGGAGTGATGGACACAGCAGGAAGGAGTAATTATTCTCCCTAAACACATAGTCCAAGATAGTACCTTTAAAACACACACACACACACACACACACACACACACACACACACACCACAGAAGCATGCACATATATACACACATATATGTGAATTTATACATATGTGTATATATTAATAAGGTGAAATTACACGGGGACACAGTATTAGAAAAAAATGCTGTCGTATTTGTGGTTCAGATATCAGTGTTGTAAGACTGAGGCAGAAAGAGAAGCTGGTCAGTGAGTAGATGTCTTTTAGCCTCCCTCTCATCTGGTAGTGCAGAACCCCCAACGCTCTTATACAGTTTGTTCCCATAAATCCATCAAGCCTTTGAGGCTGATGGAAGGTGCTTCAGATCCTATAATTTATGGTGTCTGGGTTCTTGTTCAACACAAATCATGGTTTCCTGGATGAGAAACCCTGTTTAGGAATTTAAATTATCAGAGAATCAGAGCAGCCTGAAACAGTCATCGTTGATACTAGAGTTTCTAAGAAATAATTATGAGAAACAAAATTGTTTGGAAACTTTTCCAGAAAATGATAGAATGAGTAATATAATGCTGGTAGGGACACAGTCTCACCACAGAAAAAGAAAGTTCAACTCTAACTAGGCTTCTTTTATCTAGATTTAGTTATTCTTTTTGTCTTTGTTTTCCTTAAATAAAATATATAAAGAGGAAATGATTGCCTCTTGTCTAGAATGCTTATACATTTTACACTTTAAAAAAGTATATAATGGGGCACCTGGAAGCCTGGTTAAGCAGCTGCCTTTGGCTCAGGTCATGATCCTGGAGTCCTGAGGTGGAGGTCTGCATTGGGCTCCCTGCTTCCCAAGCAAAAGAAAAATAAGCTTTTCTGTCCACTTGAAAATCTCATTTCAGAGCCCTCTTTCACCTCCTCTCAGTTCTTCCCAAAGTCTTGATAGAGTTTGAGAATCCCTCAATTCTCACTTACTGAATTTATTCATATAATCCATTTTTACTATATTTCTCCCAAGACTGAGGTGCAAAGGGAATGAGAATGGGAATTTTGGAATTATAGATGATCTGATTTTATAGATCATTTCAGATTTTATCTGAATTTATAGATGATCTGATTCTAATTTTTAAAAAATAAAAAAAGTCTTCTAATTTTTGAGATATTCACTCTCAGTTATTTAAGAATATTGACAAAAAATAAGTGATTTAATTAAATTATCCTAAGATACATACTTCTTAAAAAAAGAAAAGAAAGAAAGAAAAAGGACTGTTGTTATGTATCCTGAATCCCTAGAAATGATGTGTGTTCAAGAGAAAGAAAAAGAAGGTCTGAATTTCAGGTGGATATCAGTTGAAAATAATACTTTGCATTCCTTCTTATTTGAGGCCTGTGACTGGTGATGGAAGAAGCACTTTAAAGACCGTGACTGTGCCCTCAACATATACACAATCCACAGTCATGTCCCATGCAAGCCTTGGACCTTCAGTGGGTAGAGAAAGCATAATAGGAAAAGAAATATAAAACTGATGGATAGTAGATGGTACGGATGAAAGGATATGTGGGCAGCTGTGTCCTTCTCATGTCGATAATTTCACCTTTTATCTTCCTGGAGATAGACTCCTATATCAGCTGATTTACAGAAAACTTTTAAAAAAGATAATTGTATATGCTTTAAAATGGAGGATGTTATGCTAAAACATCCTCCTTTTGTTGGTATTTTTTTTTCTTTTATATAGTGATGAATACACAATGAGTCTAGTAATTTGATACTTGTAAGTCTTAGGCTTCAGTAAAAACCACAAACTATATATTATGACTATAAACCTAATTGATCTTTATACTAAGTTGCAGTACTTCTAATTGATTCAGTTAATATATCAGATGTAGTTATGCTTTAAGTAAATTTCTTTTTGTTAAAGAAAGTAAGTAAATTATACATATATATATATATATATATATATATATATATATATATATATATGTTCTTTGTAAGCCCTTGGCACAGATGATTTGGGAAAGGGCTCCCATCAACCAGGGCATTGAACATTCATCATGAGTAATTTGCTGTTTTGGTTGATACAGTTGTCATATCATAGTCATTTCCTCCTTTAGTTAGTGTTTTAGCCTAAAGGCAGAAGATTTATATTTTTTTAGACTGATTCATTTCCCAGCTGCCAAGCAACTTCTTTTAACCACATTTACAAATTGCTGGATGCATCTGCATACACACATAATGAATTGATAAATATTAGATGAAAGATATGTTGAAATAAATTAAAAGTTAAAACACGTGGAGTATATTTACATTTAGATCAATCTAGAAGGTGTGTTTAAAATAGGAGTATATCTTTCAGTTCTATAACGAGCGCCTATTGGAGCAAGCACAATTAATCTTGGCCTAAAAATGAGGAATAATTATTTAGTGTCTCTTTGTTTGATGGCCTAGATTACTGCAAAAGCCTGTGAGTGATTCCACAAAATGTATACTTAATGGAGCTTCCTGAATTGCCTTACTTTAGTAGGTTGCTTCCATATTCAAAACATTTTCATGGCTTTTCATGTCCTTAAATAGAAGTTGAAATTTCTAAGCTTGACGTTCAAAACTCTCGTAAATTTGGACCAAAGTTATCTTCTTAACCCCATGATCATCTTAGATGATTTCAACCAAGGTGGCCTTTTCTTCTTACCTCCATTAATTGCCCTAACCTTGCAATATCCTTCTCTCTAATCTCTGCCCACCCTCCCCGCCCCCAAAGGGTCACTGGGATAGAGAGAATGTAAACTTAGGTCTGTGACACACCAGAATTCTAAACTGGCCTCTTTCTCCTACTAAGTAGGTAGCTTTGGGCAAATGAATTCTCTCTTCTAGGGCTTAGTTCCTAACTCTGGACAGGTATATTAGTTAGCTATTGGTACAATAATGTAACCAACAACCACAAAAACTCAGTGGCATAAAATTAAATGTTTTTTCTCATGCATCTGTGGATTGGCTGGTCTCACCTCTAGGTGCTGAGTTCAGTTTAGTATTTCTCCACAGGTCTCCCATACTTTGGAGGATCAGTGGCATACAAGGATTGTATTTCACATAGGGATGGTAAAAACTATGCAAGTACAATTTAAGTCTTTGCACCAATTTGTCCTATGGATGTCACATCACTGGGTAGCGAAATAAAATCCACCCCTAATGGAAGGAATTGTATAGGGGAAAAGATAAGGATAAAAGGATGATGGTGGATAATTGGAAACAATAATGGAGTCTATGACAGTAGTATTATTGGGGGATTAATTTGAATCATCTAGATTAGGTTTCAAGTATAGCATGTGGCACAAAGGCAGTCAACACATTTGACTTTTTCTCTCTACTTCCCCCACCCACACCTGTTCAAACCCTTCTTTGTCCTTTAGTCTCAAAATAGATGTCATCTCTTTTATGAAGTTTCCCTTGCTTTCACCTCTAATTAAAATTAACTGCTTTTTCCTCAGTACTTAATGCATTGTCTATAATAATTCACTTAAGGCCTTTATCTCTTCCCCTATATTAAGTTTAATCATCATAAGTGGGTTGTAAAACTTGTAAATAGTGTTTTATTACTGGAACTTCCTGTGCTTTTCACACAGTAGGCATTTAGTGAATATTTGTTGGACATAAATTTTCAATCAGTTTTTTATTTTCTCTTTTATTGAAATATATATATAGTGCAGCTGATATAGCCCTGCATCTTCTCCTCAATCTTAAATTTTCTTATCAGCTCAAGTAGAACCCAGTTTCTATTTAAGAAGCCATATTGGTTCCCAAACCTAGTGAAACATCAAAATCAATAAAATTATTTCAAAAATCCCCAAAATTATAATAACAAGCTTGTGAGTAAACTGGAAATGAAGTTGTATATTATATGCATATAATCTTTAATCTAAGCTCTCATATTTACTTAGAACAAAGGTGATAATTTCTTGACAAATATGAGAGTTGACCATGCAGAAATTACACAAAGAAAACATTATGCCTGCTCACCTCCTTTTTCATTCTTCCTGGTATTCTTGTCAGACTGTAGAGCTCCTGATCCTCACACATCTGAGTCAAGCCAGTTTGCTGATCCCATGTCTTTTCTGTCCCTCTGACTTGCACTTTCTGCATAAAATGCTAGTCTGACTGCATATCTGACTTTATCATCTGCAGAGTAAAGATGATATTTTATATCAGATCAAATGATATTAGTAAGAACCTGAGATATAGGAAATGATTTGTCAGCTTATATTAGTCTGACTTTGGTCTCTGTCAGTGACCATGAGAGACATTTGGTGGGACCACTACCTTATGTGACCACTTTGGAGGTTCAAATCATAGCCCAAACATCTCCCTTTTAATTATCAGCATTTCATACTTTTTTGAGTGGCTTAAACTCAAAATTTTTGCCATTCCTATTGCCACAGATATCCATAGCAAGGCAGGATAAGGAAAATGACACAAAGAACATGTACTTGTGTGCTACCTTCTTTGTGGGGTGACTGTGATAAGAAGGAAAGACTGCTGAACTGAGAATCAGAGGTTCTGGGTTGTAATGTCTGCCCTGGCACTCATTACCTGGGTCTCAGTTATTTCTTCAGGAGAGTGAGTTACATACATTAAGTTTTTTTTCTCATGTATGTGTGTGTGTATTAATTCCAGTATAGTTAATATACAATGTTATATTAGCTTCAGATGTACAATATAGTGATTTAACAATTCTATACATTGCTAATAATGAAGCAGCAAAAAGGGAAATTAAGAAAACAATCTTATTTACAACTGTACCAAAAATAATAAAATACCTAAGAATAAACTTAACCAAGGAAGTAAAAGAACTGTACTCTGAAAAGTATAAAATGTTGATAAAAGAAATTGAAGATAACATGAACAAATGGAAAGACATTCCATGCTCATGGATTGGAAGAACAAATATTGTTAAAATGTCTATACTACCCAAAGCAATCTACAGATTTAATGCAATCTCTGTCAAAATATCAATAGCATTTTTCAAGAACTAGAAAGAACAATCCTAAAACTTGTATGCAACCACAAAGATTGTGATATATATTCATAGTATAAATATATATGTGTGTGTATGTATATATATGTGTGTTTCTATATATATATATATAAATACGTGTGTGTATATATATACACATATATTTTTGATTATGGTATTTTGCAGCTCCATTCATTGAAAATTAAAGGGCTAAAAAGAGAGTAGAAGAGATAAAACATTATATAATTATATAATGTTTATATAATATAATGAATATATAACATATATTATATAATATAATATATATATATTATATAATGTGGTTTTGTGCCATTGCCAGTCACTATTTTGGAATTTAGCATGAAAGCCCATATTCCTTTTGTTATTATTATTATAAAAATTGTAAAAAAATATGTTTACCTCCTCCTAAAGACGATATTTCTGTATTCCTTGAATTTCTTACATTGTTTCTTAGAAAGCTTGGATGGAATTTGTTATCCAGGATGCCAGAGTCTCATTATAAAACATATCAAAATAATTTTAGAAGACTTTGTTTTAAATGTCTATTGTCCACTGGTTAATTTTAGCTGTATTTCCTTATATAAATTTTTATGAGTATTTCTATTTTGATGCTATTCAGCTTTTCACACTATATATATATATATATAGTGTGAAATATATATATATTATATATATATATTCATATCCCTTGGTGTGTAGGCCATTATGACTCTGATTCCAAATTATATAATATGTGTTAAATGCAATTTCATTCTCATAAAGGAAATATTACTGACTGTTCTTCTAATGGTTTCCATGCAAAATGAATTATGCTGTATTGTAATCTGGATTCTTTTAGTTTTCCTGTGAGAAATGGTCTGAAATTATATTCTGTTGTTTAAACTGTTGGATATCTCTTACTAGACTTGTGTAGAGGATGAGAACTGAGATAGCTTTCCTTTCCTTTCTTCTTAGTATACTGACATAGCAAAAAGATTAAGATTTATTTCTTTAGAGCTATAGATGTTTTACAGGTCTCAAAATAATTAAACATGCTAAGTCTTTTAAAAACAGGCACTCTAAAACAAAAACAAAAACAAAAACAAAAACAAAACAGGCACTCTGTAAAAATGGATGTGCTAAATTCTTGGACTAAGATTTTTTGTTTTTGTTTTTTTCAAATTAATATCCCCTTCCCACCCAGATATAGAGGAAATTCAGTATAATTGTTAAAAGCACGAGCTCTGGGTCAGACTGATTTGATTTATGTAACACTTTCTGCCTCTATTGGCCTGAGCAAGTCATATAAATACCTGAAAGCTCAATTTCACTACCTTCAAAATGGGGCTTATGATAGTTCCTGCCATTTATTTCATTCAACAAAATTTATTATAGCCCTGGCATGTGTCAGTTTATGTGCTAGATGCTAGGGATGCCCCATAAGACAAAATTCCTATTATTGACATCTACTCAGAGGAAGATTGAACTATATAAAATAAATAAGCATTAAAAAACAGTGGTAACCACTCTGATAAAATAGTGACTGGGTACTATATTAGGTTAGATAATTTTTAAAATTCTTTATAGAGAGGATATATTTAAGCTGAAACTTGAATGAGAAAGAGGTAACCATACAAAGATCTCAGAGAAGAACATTCAAGGAAAAGGAAACAGATATCGTAAAAGCCCTAGGACAAGAATGAATTTGCTATGTTCAAGAAACAGAAAAAAAGCCTGTGAGACATGAGCATATGATCTAAGGTGAAAGCTATACAGAGTTCAGAGAAGGAAAAGATCAGAAATTGTGGAGCCTTCTAAGCCAGGACAAAGGAGTCTAGGTTTTATGCATAAGCATTATTGGGAGCCATTGAAAGGTGTAGTGAAGGGAACACCATAGCTTACTTAATATTTTTAAAAATGTTTTTTTGAGATAGCTTGTGGACAATGGCACAAAGGAAGGAAGACTTGTGGGAGACCACTGCAATAGCTCAGAGGAGAAATATAGTTAGATGAGTTGGTAGTTCTAGATGTGGAGACAAATGGGTAGTTTACAGTATGTTTCAAAGGTGAAATCTACACAACCTGCTAATGGATTAGATATGGGGAGAGATCCTGGGTGGCTCAGAGGTTTAGCGCCTGCCTTTGGGCCAGGGCATGATCCTGGAGTCCTGGGATGGAGTCCCACATCAGGGTCCCTGCATGGAGCTTGCTTCTCCCTCTGCCCCTCTCTCTCTCTTTCTCTCTCTCTCTCTCCTTCTCTGTGTGTCTCATAAATAAATAAATAAAATCTTTTTTTTTTTTTAAAGGATTGGATATGAGGAGTGAAAGGATGGGAAGAATCAAGAACAAATCAGACATTTTTTTTTTTTTAAGATTTTATTTATTTGACAGAAAGAGAGGGAGAGAGAGAAGGCACAAGTAGGGAGAGTAACAGAGGGAGAAGGAGAAACAAGGAGCCTGATACAGAGCTCAGTCCCAGGGCCCTGGGATCATGCCCTGAGCTGAAGGCAGATACTTAACCGACTGAGTCACTCAGGCATCCCAAATCCTGGGTTCTTAACTTGAGCAACTGATGGGTGGTGACACCATTTCCTGAATTGGGCAGGATGGAGGAGAAGCTGTTTGGGACAGGATATCAGGAATTCTGCTTTGGCCTTGTTAACATTTAGGTGAGAATGTTAAACAGCACCTGAAGATACGAATTTGGTGTCTAGGGGACCAGTCAGGGCTGAAAACAGAAATTTTAGTCATTGACACATAAACACCGGGGGGTGAGTGAGACCATCTATGCAGAGAATGGAAATGGAAGAGAGAAGGCCTCCCAGATGAGTCCTATACTCTACCAACATTTAGGGGTCAGCCAGAAGAGGGGTCAGCAGAGGATACCGAAAAGGCACATGCAGTGAAGTAGGAGGAAAACCAGAACATAAAGCCCTGAGGATGCTTGTATGTAGTAACTTCACTATAAATGTTAGTATCTTATCTGAGTTTCTTCAGAATACTGAGACAGGTAGATTGAGAAGTGATCCCAGGAAGTGCTGGTAAGGACATGGAAACTGAGACAGAGCAGGGGAGAAAGCCAATGAGAAATGATTTAGCAAGCAGGTCATCATAGGAGAAACTGGAACTCAGTCCTGTCGCTGACCGCCGGGAAACAGCATGGTGTACTTCTCAGAGTTGCCTCTCCCAAGGGATGAGGGGTATTTATCCTCCACCCACATTTGTCTGTAGCTGAGATGGGCTTTCTGGGATATTAACTCATGGCACTTTTGGTCTGCCCCCAAGATAAAGCCCTCAGGAGGTCTGCAGATACTCCCAGTAGGATACCACAGCATGTACCAGAGCAAATGCTAAGCAGATCTGGGTTGAGGACCAACAGAGTTAGTATGGTTAGCTGTTACTGTTATGTTCCTCACTTGATTGTCTCTAGTCATTTTACCTTTGTTCTTTGAAATATAATAAGAACAAAAGATATTCTAATTGATAACATTAAATTATTAAGAGAAAATTAAAAATCCTTCATTATGGGTCATACCTAAAGATATCACAAACTAGTTGAAGCATATTCATAAATGGGTATGTAATTCTCCTTATATTATTGGCTTAAAGTGGCATTGAATTTTAAGGCATGTTCTTCAGTGCTGAAAATACCATTAAATGGGACACCATTAAATATGAAGATAAGCATGTATGACTTCAGTGTTTGGTATTTTTTGGAATGTCAGAATAAGAATCATATGATACAGTACCTTGAAATTCAATGTTTTTCTCCCAGAGAACTCAAAGGTTACACTTGATGCTTTTCAACACACCTTGTACACATGAAATCACTTGATCCTAACTGCTGGGAAGGTAGTGAGCGAAGTGAGGAGTGTCACGGGTAAAACTGAATTGCTTTTAAGCTTCTTATCTGAGCAAGTGACAATATTGAGACCAAGACTCAAGTTTGTTGGCATTTGATGTGGTTTCCTTTTTTCTCTGCCATAGCAGAAATGGTAAAATGCTTACTTAAGCTCACTATGTGCCAGACAGTGCCAAAGGCACTCTGTAAAATGTGCTAACTTAAGGTAGCATTATCATCCCCATCCTACCCACTGAGTCATAGAGATTAAGTAACTGTGCAGTTCACATCTCAGATGCAAAGCAGGGATTCAAAGCCAGGCATTTTGTTTCCAGAGTCCATTCTCCTTGAATCACTATGTTACAGGGCTTATGTAGCAGGGGTGGGTTCAGATCTTATCACTGAATTGCTTAGATAAATCACTCATATGATTTGTTTGGTACTTCTTCCATAAAGTCACTTTGCTAATCATTTTGCTAGAGATTTAGAAAGAGAAACCTCACCGCCAACAGGCTTATTCTTAATTTAAAAAATTGGGGTATATTTTCCTTAAATCTCTTTTGTATGGTTTCAAGTAACTAGTTTTTCCTGTATTCTAATATACAATCTGTTAACAATGTGATTTTCCCTTTTGTGAATTCTTATATCTTATTGTTAGGTTTAGAAATACTCCTACCAATAAACTTCCACTAAAAATCTGGCTAAGAAAGGTCTGCCAGCCAGCTTATTTACCCTTCCAAGAGGAAGTTGTGTTGATCCAGTTCTTCTCTGAGAAACGTTTCCTTTACATATTTGCCTTAGAAAGATGCTATTACTGTATCATTCCCCAAATATGATTTACCTACTTCCTCTTTAGTTTCTTTTGTTATTACTTGCTCACTGTACCAAATGACTAATCACAATTTTTAGAACAATTTCAAATATGTTATGTCACTTGGCCACAGGGAGATTTTTCATACTAGGTTTGTAAGGAGGTCACTTTCATGACAAAGGACATTCGGATATCTCAGCTTATGGAGAAAGGGCTGTTTTTAGTAGCTCCTGCCCCATATGGAAGAACTCTCCAGTCCTATTAACCCCTAAGATATGATTACTTCCCCCATGCTACTTCATATTGGTACTATTTAAATCCTACTGGAGGAGATTTAAAGGTCCTTCTGCAATCCTTTCATAGCCCATGCATTTCAAAATTAGTAAATACTTAAGTCACTGGCCCCAAAATTCTGTTTCCACTTATATCTATGTTAAAGTAGAGCCACAGATGAAATTATAACACGGTATTTCTTCTCTTATTTAAAATGTCAAGTTCCTATGTTCCAAAAGTTGGTACCAAATTTGTATGTCTGTGTTGTCAGTTTTTACTGATGTTGTTGTTGTTACTTATGGCATATTCCTATAATTCTAATCATTTACAGATGTAGCAATTTATATTTTTTAGTGTTAATTTATGAGAACTGCAAGCAAATGAATTAAGCCAAAGTCCTTATAATTTAAATATTATTTTTTGAAAAGTATTTTAAAAATAAGCAGGCTTAAGTGCTTCCTATTTGAATTGTTATTTTCTTTTTTTTATTATTTTCTTTATTTTTCTGATATTAGCTTGGAACTATGCAATTTCATATGGCATATGTAATAGCTGAAGGTTAAAGACAATACCCATGCCTCTCTTTAATGTCTGTTTTGTCTGATGGTTACAGCCAGATTCTATTAGAAAACCTTACAGAACATGAGAAACTGTTTCACTGCTAACATCTATCTATGTCAGTAGAGGCAGAGGTGAGTTCCAGATATTTTCAGAATCATTTAGAGGTTGATGTTAAGTTCTGTAGAGTCTGGCCGATACAGTAATTTCAGTTTTGTCTAGTTGTATTTAAGTTTTAGGATTTTTAAACAAAAATGGAAAACATTTCATTGGGTTTAGTATAACACAGTTGTTCTAGCCTTCATATAGTTTAAAATAAATGGTACAGAAATAGTTGATAAGTTATAAGAACTATAAATTTGAACTATCATGTTTAAAAATAATATGACTGTCACTGAATATTATAAATTAAAATAAAGTTATACACCTTAGCAATAGATTTTCCACATAAAAATGCTACAGTATATACTTCAAGGCAAGGAAGATCTATTTCTGAGGATATGACTGACTGTATATCCTTAAAATATTTTATCTAACATGTTTAATAACCATTGAAAATATACGGTTGAACTGACTTGGAAATGAAAACATCTTTCAAGGTTAAACTGTGAGTGAGAACACAAATCTGCTGCTCTCCTGTGCTCTTTTGATTGCCTATAACCCAGATAATTTCTGACCTGTGTAGTGGGGAAGAACGAAGGCCCAGGACCCAGGGCCATGCAAATGGAGGAATATTTGTAATCATGAGTTGACCATCTTCTGGACTGGCAGCATGTATTTACACTACTTATTTGCCTGAAAACTTCTGAGCTTAATATTTAAAATACTCTTGAAATAGAAGCAAAGGAAAATCCCCATTAGAGATACACCTCTCAGTACAAATTCTAAATAATTTTATAGATAAAGTTAAAGTAGCCACAAGTTCAGTATGCAAAGTTACACACAAAGAAATCACCATGATCTAGGAGCAACAAAAGCAACACAGATAGAATCATAATATTGGAATCATCAGGTAGGAATATCAATGAGTTTGCATATTATATTTACTAAACTAAGAATTAAAATGTTATTAAGGGTTGAGAGACTATTACAAATTTAGCTTTTTAAAAGAACAAATAGAATTTTAGCAATTAAAATAAGTTTAGCCGTACAAAAGAATGACATCTTGCCATTTACAACAACATGGGTGGAGTTAGAGAGTATAGTTCTAAGTCAGTCAGAGAGAGGCAAATACCATATGATTGCCTTCATATGTGGAATTTAAAAAACAAAACAAATGAACAAAGGAAAATAAAAAGATAAACCAAAAGCCAGACTCTTACCTATAGAGAACACATGGTTACCAGAGAGGAAGTGGATGTGGGGGGATAAGTGAAATAGGTGAAGGAGCTTAAGGGTATACTTATTGTGATGAGCACTGAGTACTGTACAGAATTGTTGAATCACCACATTCTACACTTGAAATTCACTTAACACTGTTAACTGTACTGGAATTAAAAGAAAAAAAAAGGAAAATAAGTGTAAAAATCATTACATGGGCTGAACAATTAAGCACAAACTGGATGATGCAAAGAATTGCAGCAGAAAGAGGAAAACATAAAAGCCAGATAAAGAGATGTGAAGGGTATGGTGAACAACAGGTCTAATATACATTAACTGGATTTCAGAAGAGAATAGGAAAAATGGAGGACACTGATATTTAAAAATATAATGGCTGAGAATTTTCCAGAATCAATGAAGCACACAAATCCTTAAATTCAGGAGCACCAACACATCCCAAGCAGGATAAATAGAAAGAAAACTCACTCTTAGGATACATTGAAGGCTATCTGTAGAACTCCAAAGACAAGAATAAAATTCTGAGGGCAGCTCAGAGAAAGAACAAGGTACCTACGTGAACAACTATTAGACTGACAAGTCTCTCTCATAGCATCAAAGACAAACAGAAAATATTAGATAAAGGTTTAGAGGGCTATGAACTATATCAAACTACATTTATAAACCAAGTGAAATTGTCTACCAAGAATGAGAGCTAAATAAATATCTTTAAGCTGGGAGAATTTGTCACCAGAAGATCTGGACTGAAGGGACTTTTACATATTATAAGGGATTTCTACATGTTATACTTCAAGAAGAAAGACAGTCCTAGAAGGGAAGCCCGTAGTATAAGAAGAAATGATGAGAAAATAAATTAGTAAATATATAGGTAAATTTAACAAAATATGGATTGTATAAATCAATAATAGCATCTGTTTGAAGGATTCAGAGACCGATAAGATAAAACAAGTGCTGGACAAAAGTTGCATGGAAGCTAAGGAGAGACAATCAGAAATAATGTTTTTTTAAAGGTATTTTTTATTATTCAGGATGAAAATTTGGATTACACTAAAACATTTTTAAACTAGGGTTGCATATTATATTTCATAGGATAACTACTAAAATAGTTAAGTGTAAATCTCCCAAACCAGTTACAACACCACACACACATAAATTGCGCATCAAATGTAGTGTCTTTTGTAATTTCAGGAGCTATTGTCTATATATCATCTTGTAGGTCTTACTTGAATCTAACAAGAGTAATGCAAAACTGGTCAGTGACTATCTCTGGTTACTGAAGCAGTCATAAACCTTACAATACATTGAAAACAGCACTTTAAAGATACGAGATCTTTGTTGGATACTGCCGTGGCTATCCCTAGGTGTCTGTTAATAGTTATCCATGTGTAGCTCCAACTTGTGTATGCTTTTCTGATATTCTAAAGCAATTGTCTTAAAGTGTGATGCAGGGATCTCTGGGGAGGGAGGGCGGTATTCCCAAAGACCCTTTCAGAGGATCTATGACATCAACACGATTTTCACGATAATACTAAGGCATTATTTGCCTTTTTTCATTGTCATTTTCTCCTAAGTGTATGGGCAGGCCAGAGGCTACATGAACAGTGATATTTTATACTAAATGAAGAAGCAGAAATGAGAATCCACCTGTCTTCTTTTTAAACTAGACATTAAAAATATTTGGAAAAATTTAAAACAATGCCATTTCTCACTAGATATTTTGGTTTTGAAAACATGGTTATTCATAATGTATATGCTATCTATATTAATCTGCAAGGATTATTTTTAAATCAAATCAACTAAATATTTTTAAAATTCTGTTAACTTTTATAATATGGTAAATATATATGATATATAAATTTGGTAAATATATATGGTGTATATATATATATACACACACACACACAGACATACATGTAACATAGAAACAAAAACTCTGAGATCTTTAATAATTTTTAAAAATGTAAAGTAATAGAAAAGAAATATTTACAAGTCAAATGATACTTAAAATAGACTTGCAGCTCTGCAGATATGTTGGAGGGGAATGTAGCATGAGTCACTTTGTAATTTTCCCATGTAGCAACATTTATTAGGAAAAAAAAAAAACAGTGTGTGTGTTTAGGCGGAGGTGTTTCTTTCTTTTTTTTTTTTTTTTTAATTTTTTATTTATTTATGATAGTCACACAGAGAGAGAGAGAGAGAGGCAGAGACATAGGCAGAGGGAGAAGCAGGCTCCATGCACCGCGAGCCTGACGTGGGATTTGATCCTGCGTCTCCAGGATCATGCCCTGGGCCAAAGGCAGGCGCTAAACCGCTGCGCCACCCAGGGATCCCCAGAGGTGTTTCTAATATTTCTTCAGTCTGTGTTTTTTTTTTTTTTTTTTCAAGTTATTCATGAGAGACAGAGAGAGGCAGAGACACAGGCCGAGGGAGAAGTAGGCTCTCTGTGGGGAGCCCAACGCAGGACTCCATCCGGGGTTTCCAGGACCAGGCCCTACCTGAAGGCGGCGCTAAACCGCTGAGCCATCTGGGCTGCCCAGAAGTGTTTCTAATATTTCTTGGGCACATTTTGAGTGCTATGTATTATATGTAATCTTTAGTAGACTTTATGGTAAATTAGAGCCTTCAATGTTTTCCCAGGTCCAACCTTGGACTGTTGTTTTAGGAGAGACATCAATAAGTACTAGGGGTCTAGTAGGAAGGCAGAGAGCATTTTCAGATTTATGAGGGCGAAAAAAATCAATGGTGTCCCTAAGGCCATGTAAGTCACGAGTAGCACAAGTAGTCTTATACAAAGTTGATAATATCATGAAATATAAGCCTTTGCTTTGGAACTTTACCAGAAATTAAAATGGCATTATAAGGGGAAGTCAGTGTTTTTTTGCCTGGATCTCAGGAGGAATTTATACATCTGATTGCCTTGTTTCACTTTGGCTGAGTTCTGAAAAGTTCATTTCTCTTCTTTTCTTTTCTTTTTTCCCCCCCCCTCTCTTTCCTGAAAAGTTGGGTGACCTCCTCACATTTTCTGCCTTCTGGCTTATTTACTACCCCCCCCCCCCTCCAAGCCTTGATTAAATCTTCTTGGCCCCCAGGAGTTCTTGTTCCTTATATAGCAAGTCATGCACTTTGTCCTCTTGTTAAGGAGTGAATTAATAAGCTTAATTCCCTCTTTGAAGGAGAGTTTGGAATGCTTTTTTGGTGAAAATTAATATTCAATTACCAAGACTGTCATCTTACCAAATAGGAGAATAAAAGACACAGCATAGCTGCATTTGAGAATAATTGAAATAGGTTTGTATTATATCACAGTGGCTCAAGCTTTCACGGGAATTTTTTATTTCTACTTTCTTATGAAAGTGAGTACTTTTTTTTTTCTCTGCTGCATATTTATAATGAGACCATTTAACTCACTGCTTTGAAGGAACATGGGCTGAGTGGTCCTTCTCAGACTTGTCTTTGGAGTTTTAGACACATCCTACTGATCTACAAAATGCCCAGTTTATCTTTCCTTGACATTAAATAAGTTCTCCAAAGGGCAACAAGTATAATACTTTTCCAAATTGCATTCTCTAGTACTTTATAATATTCCTGCGATACTTTAATGGGACTAGTGTATGGATACAAAAGAGGTGGTTCAGGCCACTTCCCCCAGGCACATTTGGTTTGCATGGGATTTTTATCACAGATTGTCCAGAAAAATGGTGCTTTACTGAGTAATGGAAACATTTTATAGTTAATAATAAATTAAATGTCAAAGAAAAAACTTTATGCAAGGGAGAGGGATAAGAAATTGAGAATGTAACAGTTTGTGGAGAAGAATCATAGCATAACTTAAGAGTATAAAAGGAGTCAACCCAGCTCTCTCAGGAGAGCTAAAACCCTTGGCATTTGATTTTACTTTTATTTCTGTAAGAGCATGGAATAAGCAAGTGATTTGCAGAAGCAATTATAAAAGTTCTTATTACTTATTACTTATTACTTATAAAAAAGTTTTTTCCCAAAACTGAAGTAAAATTTTACATAAGACCAAATTTATCCAAAGCTGATATTAACTTACCAAACTGAAGTAACTGACCTGGGAATTAGAGAAGTTGGTATTGTGTTTTGGTTCTAGCATTTATTTACTGTGCAATCTTGAGCTCATTGCTTAACGTCTCAGGGCCTTAGTTTTTCCATTTGCATATTGAGAATACTCATGCTTGCCCTGATTGCTTCATAGAACTTTTGTGAAAAAATATCATAGAACTCTTGTGAAAAGTATGTGCAAGTGCTTTCAAAAACAATCTAATATTACTGACTTTAAATACTACTACTACCAATTACTATTGTTATTAATATCTTTAAACTGCTTTCTCCTTTAAATTCTATTTTGGCATATCTTAAAACTTGCTGAAAACTCTGAAAACACATTATTTTTTAGATATCCAGATGAGATTGATAAATATTTTATATTAAAATTAACACTTAAATTACTAGCGATAGGGTCTAGTTATATCTTTACCTAAAATCCAATTCTATGTTTTGTTAATAATTACTTTTTAAAAATAAAGTGATTTGACTCCATTTCCTAATTTCAAAACTCACTGCAAAGCTACGGTAGTCAAAAAAGAGAGGTACCTCATAAGGCATAAGGATAGATACATAGATCAATGGGATAAAATCAAGTCAGTTGATTTTTAGCAAAGATTCCGTTGCCCATTGCTCAAAAATGGCCATTTCCAACCAAAACCATTGAATGGGAAAATATTCTCTTTAACAAATGGCACTGAGAGAACTGCATATCCACATGCAAGAGGGTGAGATTGGACCCTTATCTTACACTGCATACAAATATTAACTCAAGGTGCATCAAAGTCATAAATATAAAACTAAAACTACAAAAAAACCCCATAAAGGCAAATCTTCATGATCATGAATTCAACAATGGATTCGTAGGTATGATGCAAAAAGTACAAGTGACAAAAGAATAAATAAATAAATCAGACATCATCAAAATTAAAAACCTTTGTGCCTCAAAGAACATAATCAAGAAAGTGAAAAAACAGCCCACAGAATGGGTATATGCCATATATCTGAAGAGTTTACTATCCAGAATATATAAATAACTCTTACAGTTCAACAACCAGCAGAAAGAACCCCATTAAAACTTGGATTTAAAGTGCTTGAATAGACATTTCTCCGAAAAGATACACAAATGGCCAAGAAGCATATGAAAAAATACCCAACCATTAGTCATTATAGAAGTGAAAATGAAAACCATAATGAGGTACCTCTTCACATTTATGAGAATGACTATAATAAATTTAAAAGAGGGAAAATAATATTGTTGAAGAAATGGAGAAAATGGAATCTTCATATATTGCTAGTGGGAATATAGAATGTTGTAACCACTGTAGAAATAATTTAGTGATCCTAAGTAAGTCAAATAGAATTACTGTAACACCCAGAAATTCCACTTACAGATATGTACCCAAGATAATTGAAAACAGATACAAAAACTTTGTACACAAAATATTCATAGTAGCATTGTTCACAATCATCAAAAGGTAGAAATAACTCAATATCCATCAAGTTGATGGATGGATAAACAGGATGCCTTCTGTGTAATGGAATAGCATCCAACCATAATAAGGAATAAAGGACTGATACAGGCTACAATAAGAACGAACTTTAAAACTTATAGTAAGTGAAAGAAACCAGATACAAAAGGCCATTGTACAGTTCTGTTTATATGAAATACTCAGAATAGGGAAATCCATGGAAACAGAAAGCAAGTTAGTGGTTGCCAGGGCAGGGAGAGAGGGGAAAATGTTGAGTGACTGTTTAATGGTTATGGGATGGGATGTCCTTTTGGGGTGATGAAATATTCTAGAACTACATAGTGCTGATGGTTGTACAATGCACAACATTGAAAATGTACTAAATGCCAGCAAATTATACACTAGAATGGTTTAAATGGTAAAACCAAAAATAAAAAATATAAATCAATGAAATATTTTACAAATTTTCAGGCAGTGGACAAACCAATCATACCTTGTTTTCTACATGAAATATATCTGCAAAACAGTAATACAATAGTTAGTGAGAATCATGGATAATAAGAGAGTACCTACTATGCACAATGTCCTAGTCTAAGTGTTTTGTGTGGATTTGCTCACATAATCAACATGACAACTGTATGAAATAAGTATTCTTCTACCTTTTTTTTTTGATGTGAGGAAACTGAGGTACAGATTGTTTAAGTGACTTGCATGAGGTCACATACTTAATAAATGATCACTAAGGGATTTGTTTCTGAAATGGAAGTTCTTAACCAGGACCTTGTATGTCTTTGCAACAGAAAACAAGCCCAGATCCTACTTAGACCTGATTTCCGATGAGACATTAGGAAAGCTATGCAGCAGAATCTGCATCGCTGCTATGTCCTTACAGCTTTCTGTAACTGAGGTGGGGGACAGGCATTTCTTTGGAAGAGCAGAAACCCTCTGGCCTGAGCAGGATGTTAAAAGAGCAAACATGCTAGGAGTTAGTTGTTTATTTTATTATTTCTGTAAGCATTGTGGTCAATTTTACTTCCACTTCTGATAATAGTTCCTGTATATGTTTTTCAGTTATTGGTGAACTACTTTGATTTTCTCACCACATCTCTATATTTATTTGTGTCCTTATCAAGTCTTTTCTTTCATCTCTTGAATCAATGTTGAAATTTAAGGATAAATATGGTTGCTTTGTGGCATTTTAGGAGAGTATTGAAAAAAGTTTCTGAAAGCTGTTTAGTCAAGCCATTTATAAAAGGTAAAATAGAATTAAGACAGAATAATTTCAAAAAAATTAACCAAGATGAAATATGTCTAAAGACTAAAAATATACTAAAATGTTTCTTTCTGATCGAAAGAATGACTTTAGTCATAGAAAAAGATGTTTGTATTTGGTAACTCCTTTTAGCTTCAAGGTGGCCTCTGATCAATAAATGGGAAATTTATCCTGTCAGAAAACAAAACAAAACCTATTTCACCTATCAGTATCTAGCCCCTTCCTTTCTTTGTTTTTTTTTTTCCCTTCTTGAAATATAAGTGCAAAGAGAACTGGAACTTAATCCCCCCTGTGTCATCAGTGGCTAGAAAAATATTTGGTACGTGCAGGCATTTGGTATGTTTTTGATGAGTGAATGAATCTACTTCTTGTTTCCTTGAATCTGTTATTTCTGAAAAAAAAATAGAGGTAGTATAAATAAGAATATCTTCAAAACATTCCCAAATAAAAATTAAGAGATAAGAAATAAAAAAAAAATCACAAATAACCTTAACACGGAGCATGATGTTGGAATACAAAAAGGAAAATGTTAATGCTTCAATAGAAATGTGAGCAAAAGATATAGAGGAATGATATAATAAATATATCTGTAAGATTAGGAGACTGATAAAATCTACAAACTCTAAAACATGTAGAAGGGCTGCCCAAAGTAGCAGAGATCAGCCAGGAGCTGCAGGGAATGAGACCCAGTGAGTACAGAAAGTTACTCATGTTAAAAAAAAAAAAAAAAGGTTACTCATGTAGTAGAAATACAAAGTTATGGGCAGCCTGGGTGGCTCAGTGGTTTAGCACCACCTTTGGCTCAGGGCATGATCCTGGAAACCCGGGATCCAGTCCCATGTCGGGCTCCCTGCATGGAGCCTGCTCTCCCTCTGCCTGTGTCTCTGCTTCTGTGTGTGTGTGTGTGTGTGTGTGTGTGTGTGTGTGTGTGATGAATAAATAAAATCTAAAAAAAAAGAATACAAAGTTACATCTTTTTTCTTTTTCCTTTTAAAAAGTATACGGAACTGAGGTGAGTAATTCTAAGAATTTAACTGACATACAGAACTGATCATCAGATGATAAACACTAGTATGGCCTATAAATTAATAAACATTTTGAATATTAGTCTGAACTAAAGATATGTTTGCATACATAAAATTAATCACTTTTTTAATCACGTCACAATATTAATTACTTTTTTTCAAGAGCAAAACATTGGAATGAAGATAAATACCAATCATTAGGGTGCAGTTTAAAAGAATTATGGTAAATCAGGGTATAAATATACAATGGACTACTATGCAACTGTAAATAAGAGAATAGGATAAATACTGATATAGAAAGAAGTATGAACCATATTCTTAAAAGTGGAAAAGCAAAAATTGCATGGTTTGTATTTTATGCTTTCCTTTATGGAATAAAGGGGTACATATATGTTTATATTATACATTCATAGATATATCTAAAAGACTATATACATACATTAATGTTACCTGCAAGGTAGATGTGGTGGAAAGTTGGTAAATAAGTCACAGTAATGAGAGCAAGGTATTTTACTGTTTACTTTTTATTTATATTATATTGATTTAAAGACAACTTGTAAGACAAAGGTATTATCTACTAAAAAATTAAGTATTAAAAAATTAGAAAAATGTGAGCTATGTACAAATGCATGTTTTCAGGTCGAATGAAATAATATTCACATGTCTTTGTGGGATATTTATTATAACATTATTTGAGTTAAAAGATAATAAAAGATATATATGAATATTTATTGCCAGACACACACTGCACTACTGTTTATATTGATTAAATATTGGAATCATCCCAAATACTGTGAGGGGAACAGGGGAAAAAGTGAGATATTCAAAGTAGGATTCCATATATACAAAATAAAAAGTTGGAAAGTATGCATGCATACATAGAAAGAATTAGAAGGATATTCACAAGTTGCTAATTGTGGTTCTCTCAGGGTAGTGTGCTGATAGGTAACTTTTATATTATCTGTGATCTCTAAAGTTCTTCTAAGAAATAATTACAGAAACATAAACTTTTAATATTTATTGAAGGATTTGAATGGGGCATGTGCTACATTCAGCTTTTAGTGGCCACAGTCTTCAATTTCTCAAAACCACAGGAGGTAGGTTTTATTAACCATTTTACAGATGGAAAATCTAAGGGTCAGGGAGATGGAGTAATCTACCCAATACTGCATAGCTAATGTCAGATGCAAACCCAGATCTGTTTACATTTAACATTCATTTCTTGATCATCCTGCTAAATAAGTTAATAAAACACTGCTTGTAATAGAAAAATACCTTTCCGGGCAGCCCAGGTGGCTGAGTGGTTTAGCACTGCCTTCTGCCCAGGGTGTGATCCTGTAGACTGGAGATCGAGTCCCACTCAGGCTCCTTGCATGGAGCCTGTTTCTCCCTCTGCCTTTGTCTCTGCCTCACGCTCTGTGTCTCTCATGAATAAGTAAATAAAATCCTTTATAATAAAAAAAAAAAGAAGAAAAATACCTTTCCAACTAGTTTTCTTTTTAAGTGGCAAATCTTTGACTTGGTTATCAGGACTTATGTTTTTGTGGGATGTAATAATAATGCTCAAGCATTCCCTGATAGTAATTTAAACAATCTTGTATATGTGAGTTATTTCGTGTTTTTTTTTTTTTTTACAGTAGATAAAATATGTTAATTTGTGTAAATGGTCTTCTGGGTACAGATGCTCACAATGAAAGCAGACTTATCTTAAAAGCTGCTTGTCTTTAATTTGGGGCTTCTTTTATATGCATAGTTTATTTTTCTAATGCTGTCTCAATATAAGAATAATTTTAAGGAAGCATTTTTGGCTAAATGAAAGAAAAAACAGCTCTTGTGGCTTTGGTAAATATTAATGAGCTCGTAGAAAATCTGGTTACTGAAGTGTAGCACTCTTTTGCAATTTTTTTTCTGCCATCTTGGCCCTTTGTGGGCCAAGCTCCTTTGTAGATTAGCAACCTGGTTTGTGTGTGCTATTGTGAGTTCTGCTTCAGCTCCTTTGTGTGTGCTGACAGAAGCCTCACCTTGCTCTGTTATCAGGAATGTCTAGGCATCTTAATAATATATTGGATTTCAGCAAGAAAAAAGCAAATCACGCAGAAATAATTAATCTGACATTCATTTCAAAGCTTTACCACCAAATGGATAGTGTTCATTTCTGGTCATATATATATTGTCATCATTAACAAAGTGAAATCCAACTTTTATTAATTTTCAAGTAGGGAGAGGTTCAGAATTTGAATTATTTATGCCAATATTCATGCATGTTTGTGTAAAATTATTGTAGCACATATTCAATTTCATGTAGGCACTTTATTTTAGACAGTGTATTGTGTATACCTATCCAAACATTTTTAAAAATCATTCTTACCTCATAAGCAATATTTTTTTAATTGTGTTTGGCCATAGAGAACTCAGAGAAGATAATATTTGGGTTATTATTACTTCATTGGTCATCCTCTAAAAACCATGCTGTTTGGGGTGATATCACTATGTAAATCATGAATTTACCTATTTGCTAATCTTACTCTACTATATGCAATACTGAAATGTAAGAAGAATAAAAGAACTGTTCTCCCAATGACAGAATGTAGGAATGATTACAATTACCTAAAACAAATTTTTAAAAATCAAATCTGCCACACCTTTAAGAAATTCTCTATTAGTCCAAAGGATTATCTGATGCTTATAAAGAAATAATTTGACAAAGTAACATTTTCTTTTTAAGAATGAAATATTTGAGTCCAGTCATAGAGGTCATAGATTCACACTCTGTTTTTAAAAATAGGCCTATTGGATTAAAAAAAGTCAGGAAAAATCAAGCAGTTGTTTAAAAACATGTATTAGACAAGAAAAAATGTGTCAAATGCTTTCAAGAATTTTTACTGACCTGACATGCTACACTTCTTCATCTACCTTCACAGTTCCGTGTACATACATTATTACAATCATGAAAAAAAAAAAAAAGGAGTACAAGAATGTAACAAGAGTATTTGGAATCATAGACAGAGAATTATCATTCATCTACCTTAAGATTCTGCCCCCAAACCTTGCTTACAGGTTGTTCATAGTGATTTGAATAAAGGATTTATGAGGCCCTTTTATAAAGCCATTATTGGAAGAATTTTTATCAGAGCTAATTTTGAGCTACCGTTGTAGTTGGGTCATTTTTAGTTGTTTGTAAACAGAATGTGAATCTCATGAGAACCCATTTCAATAGTTTGAGAAAGAAGGAGACAGTGCCTGTAAATGATTTTCTATTGTGAGAAATGGAGCTGGATCTGACTGCTGACAGAAGTTTTAATAACTTCAAAAATCATAGCAATCTGAAGTCATTGTCACATATAGTGACTTTCTCCAAGGTTGCATTTGCAGTAAGTTGGAAAATAGACCTTTAATGAAAGTCTAGAAATGCAAACAGGATCATATGTAGCTTTGATTAACAGTTTTGAAATAGAGATAGAGATAATAGTACCTAATATAAACTATCATTAATTCACCTCAAAGTGTGTTCTATTTCAATTCATTTGTACCATGAAAATTCAACTTTTATTTTTTAAATGGTAAAATCATAATTGAAATCTGTACCACAGGCTAGATACATTGCTTTCACATGCTAAAGTGCTTAGTCCTAGACACTAATTCTAGGCAAAGTATTGAAAATAGATCTAAAATATTTAAACTACAACTTAAAGTTCTAAAGTAATGGAAACTTTATTTAAAAGCTTGAATTGTATTAAAAAGGAATCACGGGGATCCCTGGGTGGCGCAGCGGTTTAGCGCCTGCCTTTGGCCCAGGGCGCGGTCCTGGAGACCCGGGATCGAATCCCACGTCGGGCTCCCGGTGCATGGAGCCTGCTTCTCCCTCTGCCTGTGTCTCTGCCTCTCTCTCTCTCTCTGTGACTATCATAAATAAATAAAAGTTAAAAAAAAAAAATAAAAAAAAAAAATAAAAAGGAATCACGAAATGCCAGAGTTTTTGTTTTTGTTTTGTTTTGTTTTTGTTTTAATGGGCAGTTTCTCCAATGCAGTTCAATATGACTTACATTTAAAGATTTATTTAGATGTGGTTTCCCAAAAACATGTTACGGTAGTCAAATGATGGCCCTTCTGAGATCACACTCCAATCCTTGGAATCTATGGATATTACTTTATATGGCCAAAGGGACGTGATTAAGAACCTTGAGATGGGGAGATTATCCTAGATAATTTGGGTAGGCCCAGTGTAATTACAGGAGTCCTTAAATATGGGAAACCTTACTCTGTTATAGTCAGAAAGATATGAGACTATGGAAGAAAAGTGTAGAAAGATGCAACATTGCTGATTTTGAAGATGAAGGAAAGAGGTCACAAGTCAAGGAATATGGGCAACCTCCAGAAGCTTGAACATACAAGGGAACAGATTCTTTCTTCAGAGCCTCCAGGAAAAAACATAGTGGTGACACCTTGACTTTAGCTCAGTGAAACTGATTTTGGACTGCAGATATCCAGAACTATAAGAGGATAAATTTGTATTGTTTTTAAGTGTATGGAAATTTGTATAGCAGTAAAGTAGTACAGACATGAGGCTTATGTATGTAAAAAGCCACATAGGCATAAAGATAGATTTTGAATCTTTGAATAAAAATTATGTTAGTAAAATCATAGAAGCTATATTTTCAGATAAAAGTCTATTTAATTTGGTACTAAATGGATTCAATTTTTAAAACTTAAAATATAGAAGATTGTAACAAAATAACTATCACAGTTTATATTCTTATCTTCACACAGAGAGTAGGCCCCTCCCATACAGTTTTGAATTTGACCAATGGGACAAATATCAGAGATGGCTCCAAGTAGAGGATTAAAAAAGTGCTTTTGCATTGGGCTTGCGCTTGTAGCTGCGACTTTTTGGTTCACAGTTTGAACCTCCTGGAGGATGAAAAACATCTTGTAGGGAAGCCCCCACTAAAGCCTCTAACACAACAGTGATGTTATTGTAACCAAGCCCTAGCCAAACTGGTGCAGACTGGAAGAACCACTCACCCAGTCCACGGGATCATAAGAAGTAATAAATAATTTCTTTTAAATCACTAAATTTGGGGATGATTTGTTTTGCAGCAATAGATACCAATATAGTACATTTACTTTCTCAGGATGTAGGGTACATTTTATTTATTTACTTTTTTGTAGGGTACATTTTAGACATGACTTCCTCCAACAATGTCAAGTGGGTAGCGTTTAGATGTCCTACATTATATTTCTATTAAATCATTTGTAGTCTTTGATTTTCAGGAGGCTGTGCTAGAAATCATATCAGGGCCTTTGCAGGTATCTTGAAATGAATGAAGGTGAGGCACTTGACTTGGGTTTTTTAGCCTCAATCTTTTTTATCCATATCTTCCAAAATATATCAAACAAAAATTGATTACCAATGTTTTGTTTTTTAAAAGCTTTGTACCCTATGAATAGACTCAATGGAAAACATAATGTACTTATGACTAAGACCTTCTATATTTTTATAGACCTCTGTGATATGCAGAGGTAGGGTTAGCTAAGAAGATGCCTTACCTTATTGAGACATTTGAATCAAGCGGTTGAGATCAGAGCTTTGTAAAAAGGAAACCAGAGATCATTTGGTTCCCATGAAAACTTATTACCAGGAAGTTTACTGAGAAGGTAGGAAACTTAGGAGGTGCCCCCCATTGTCTCTTGTATCCTAATTTCTAGAGCCCTGAAGGCTTATAGTTTGATTCTTATCAGATGATCTCTAAAATCTCTTCCAGGGGATCCCTGAGTGGCTCAGTGGTTTAGCGCTCCCTTCAGCCCAGGGCATGATCCTGGAGTCCCGGGGTCGAGTCCCACATTGGGCTCCCTGCATAGAGCCTGCTTTTCTCTCTGCCTGTGTCTCTGCCTCTCTCTCTCTCTCTGTGTCTCTCATGAAAAAATAATAAAATATTAAAAAAAATAAAATCTCTTCCAGTTCTAGTATTACAATATCATGGTTATTCCATACATATTGGGAAAATGATATTTATTTCTGGAATACAGCAAAGCTAACTGACTCCTTTGGGGATGGCACAATGAATCTGTCCTCTTCACCATGAACTCAGTCAACCAAAATAACCATTCTGGCTTCCCAGCTGCTTCAGGTTTTCACTTCTAGGGGTCTGTCTTTCCATTTTGATCAAGGAACACCTGTGGTTGTCCTCTGTTGTGACCATCCATGGTTGCAAAATCATAATTTTTTCCTTTGAGAAGAGCTGGCATGTGAAAATTAAAAATGAAAATGGGATTTAATAGCACTTGTTAGTAAAAGAAATTTCTGGCACCTTTTTTCAAGGGTTTATTTTTTGCCAAAGAAATAGTTTGACCTAGGAGGGAGAAAAAAAGTGAATCTTATAACCCTATTTGGGTCAAAGTTGAAGAATTTACATTTTCTGAACCAATGTTTGTACTGAGAAGGGGTGTGTGTACAGTCTATAACATATAAGGATATTATAGCAACTATGCTTGCCTCATACATATCATTCTGTTACATTCATGCTTAGTTATTTGATTAGATAACTGTATTTTCCATGGCCTCATGTAAAATAATGAATCAAATGTACCCAGTGCTGGGACTAATTTGAGGCCTTTTGAGGATACTTTTCAAATCACTAAGGCATCAATGCACTACTACTCTGTGTCCTGAAAGAGTTAATGTAGGTTTCAAAAAGGACCTAATTTACTGGCCAGTGGTATCTTTTCATAGGAATTAATTGGCTTTTGTGGAATAGCCTTTCATCTTTCTGCTTTTTTGTTAATTCAATTGAATTTTCTTCTAATCTACATTGTTTCATTCTAAGTGCAGTCAGTCCCTCATTTTACAAACCATTCAATTCCAAAAAGTCATTTGTGAGTTGGTTATTTAGAACTTAGAAGGTATTTTTCAATAGAAAAATAAAAGCCACAAATTTTGGGTGTGTTCCCAGAATAGCCCACAGAAGCCAACTTAACCCATCACATTCTCAGTTGTGGTGCTACTATCTAGTCTAAACAATATAAATAGCGGTTCATAGGAGGGTAACATGTTTTTTACAATCCAGCTTGAGAAGACTGAGGCTCATTCTTCTATAGCCAGCCTGTCAGTAGGGGTGAGGACTTTCCTGTCTTCATTCCTCAAACTTCAAATGATGTGAAGTTAGGACACAGCTCAACCTTAATCCAGCAACAATGATTTTTTATTGTTTAGGTCAAGAGTTGGGGACAGGGGAGTTGTGCGATAAGGTTGAAGCATCAAGATAGAGGCTAAAGAGAATGTCAGAATTATTTGAGAGTCATAAGGATGTGGTGACACATTAGAATGTGGAGAGAAAGATTGAGAGCTAGGTTAGAAAACCATTGTCATTTTAGTAATGAAATGAGGGGTACCTGGGTAGCTGTCCTCTTGACCTTGTTAATTCTTACTCATCCCTGAACATGTATGTGTTTGTGCTCAAGGAAACCTTTCCTGAACATCTCCGCCATTTAGTCCATGCCATGCTCAGAGATAAAAGCACTCTTGTAGCATATTTTATTGTTGCTTTCTAAATTATTGTTTTACTATCTATTATCATATACCTAGGTATATACTCAACCACTGAATCCAGTGCCTACTATAGTGGCTGACACTCTGCAGGTCCTCAGTAATATTTGTTGTGAGCCATTAAGGAGCAGGAAGTATGTTTATCTATATGTAGGGAAGTCACGTTTAATGTCTACATTTGATTATTAAAAAAAAAAAAACTTAAGTGAGATACTAAGGAGATTTAGAAAACTGTTAAATAAAAGAAATTGACCTAAATGTTTTGTTGCTGAGAATAAGGATGGAGTCTAGAGAGCCTTTATATTATTTCAAGTTTATATATTTTATGTAAAAATTATAGTTGACTACCCCAATTCCAAATTAGTTAATGCTATTTCAACTTGAATTCACTTTAGATTTTCAAAGATGAAGGAGTTGCCCCTGGCTTGCTGCATTGAGCAGAACACAATTCTTAGGCCAGAAGCAAGATTGGATGTTAAAAAGTCAGCATCTCTGTGCTCTATGCCCTGTGATTTTCTGGAATAGCTGAGGAAAAAAAAAAAAAAAAAAAACTGGATATATTCACAGAAACCTTGGGTGTAGAAATTAATAATAATAGAACAAAATGGAACTTGGTTTTAATTCTAGCCACCCAAGTCATTAATTTAAGGAATTCATGCCATTCACAAAGGAACTATTTTAGCCAACAAATCTCTTGTGATTCCATTCATTTATCTTTACCTCTTTGGAGCTTGTCTTATTTGAACAAAGCTTGACATAGTGACACAACACTACTACATTTCAGCATTTTATCAGGGTCTCTTCATTTTACTTGGGGATAAATTGAATTATAGCCAATGCCACATGAAAAATAGAAATGCTACCATTTTGGAACATGTTTATCATGTACCATGTAATGAGAATGTGCCTACCACCCATTCTCTTGCAGCCATCAGAGATTGAACAAGTGCTATCTTGGCAATGAACTCAGACTTTCTCAGTGCAATGGTGATGGTTTGATATGAGCTGTACATTTTAGATTTTCTAATATATTAAAAAGAAAGAAATAAAGAAAATGTCCTTCAGGTACACTTTACCATCTCTCTAAAGAGAATATGATATTTCAACCATAGAAAGCTTCAAAGATTAATCTACTATATGATATTGCTTGGAACTTAAAAAAACAAATATAAAATAGGAATAATTAATAGAGTACTGTGCAGATTTTCAGTCAAAATTAAGCATAGGCATTTGTGACTAAATATGTAATTCAGAAAATGTCAGGAAAATATGAATTCTAAATTGTCTATTTTTTCAGATACTTCATTTTAGTAATATGAAAAATTTTTTTCATCTTATATAAGCCTACAAAGATTGATGTTTAAATTTAATTCTGACCAAGAATAAACATTTTCTTTTATTTTTTTAAGATTTTATTTATTCATGAGAAACACACAGAGAGAGGCAGAGATAGAGGCAGAGGGAGAAGCAGGCTCCTTGCAGGGACCCTGATGTGGGACTCGATCCCGGGAGTGCAGGATCACTCCCTGAGCCAAAGGTAGATAGATGCTCAACCACTGAGCCACCCAGGTGTGCCAAACATTAATTTTCTAAGAGGAAGTGGTATCTTGGTGTAAATTTTATTATTGAAATAATTTGAAAAATATGAAATATTTATAACACATTTGGGTATTCTCTTGGTTTTGGAAATTATCTGTATTTTTTATCTTTTAATTTGATATTGTATGGAAGTCTAAATTTAGAATAAAAATTGCTACATCTGTATTCTAATACTATAGAAACCTATTTGGGATTTTTTTTAAAAAAAAACGGTTGATTTAGAGTACAGCATTAAATTACAGAGAATTTATACTGACTCTTTAAAAGTTAGGCAAAACTTGATATTTATCTGAATATTAATTCATGTTTCATAAAAATGTTAATTTCGTCAAATTTACTTAACTAGAATGCTAAATATTTTATCTACTATCATCAGAATTTGAAGTGTTCTAATTAGTTATTTTATAATTCATAAAAATAAAATATAAAATCTAGTCAATGTCAGAACTAATGTTATCTTTTAAAAATATTTAATTATAAAATAAATAATAAAAAATGAATATTATTGTGGACAGATTCATCTTTTATTTACACTTGACCCTTGAACAGCAGAGGGATTAGGATTGCCAATCCCCTGAGCAGTGGAAAATCCACATATAACTTTTGATTCCCTAAAACTTCATAAATAGCCTACTGATGACAGGAAGCCTTACTAATAATACAAATATTACATATTTTGTATGTTATATGTTTTATATACTGTCTTCTCACAATAAAGTAAGCTTAGGAAAAAGAATACGTTATTAAGAAAATCATGAGGATGAGAAAATACATTTTCAATAATGTACTGTCTTTATCGAAAAAAAATCCTTGTACAAGTGGACCTACGCAGTTCAAACTCCTGTTGTTCAAGGGTCGACTGTATTTCTTTTCATTTTAATATTATAATGTTTTCAGCATTCTATACTAGACTTCACATACAAAAGACAGAAGGTTTATTCTGTTTTTCCCACTAGTGAGGTCTTTGATTAAAGAATGGTAAGATCTTCTATCACTATAAATGACACTAATAGATGCTACCAAACTTTAATTTCACTTTACTTGAGTTTCATATTTATGGAAATAAGCACAGCATGAAGAAAAATTTATATTATTATCAGGAGCAGTGTACATGAACCCAACATTCTGGTCCTTTATAAGACCTGCCAACCTTACCCTTGACCTGTGTCATCATTAATATGAACTCCCATAACATATTACCTAATCTCTCTATCATATCTTCTATCTATCCTATCCTATCTTCCCTCTTTATTTTGGATAATCAGTTTCTTCCATCTTCTTAGGATCTTTCTGTTCCCATGAAAATCTCTTTTGGGTGTAGGCTTCAGCCATTTAGGACATATAAGCACGATGCCAAAAAAAATTTTAAAAAAATTAAAAAGCGCACAATGACTCATATAACTTCTCTCAAATCCATGAGCTTCTCTCACTACCTTGTCTCCAGATCAAAACTGATCTACACCAATCAGTGACCTGCATTCTTACTCTAACATATAGGTTTTTAGTCAGCATGTCAGTTTTCTATTATCAAGATAATGCTGCATAATAAACAATGATAAAACTTGAGGGGCACGCAACACTGTGTATTTGTTTGGTTTTTACATCTGTGCATCTGCTGAACCATTGGGCTCTGTTCCACAGTCTCTTTCTCCTGGGACTCATGAGCTAGACCAGGCATGTCTTTCTCATGAGGATAGCAGAAGTGCAAGAAGGCAAGTAGAAATGCTCAGAAACTGTACGCCATCAATTCTGCTTGCTTGCCTCCCCCCCCTTTTGTTTTCTTTTGCCAAAGAAAGTCACTTGGCCAAATAAATTCAAATGGAAAAATGTATTCCACCTCTTTTAGTGAATGGAACTGCAAAGTTACATAGTAAATAATTTGGATATATGGGGAAGTGAATTGGGACCCATAACATGGTCTATCACAATAACCTTACCTGCCTGCCTCTCCAGTGGTGATAGGTATTATAGACCTTTGCCTTCTTTGTGAAATACCCTCTTTATCTGGCTTCTATGATGAAACATCCCCTTGATATTCATCCCATCCCTCTGCCTCAAGCTATTTAGTCTCTTTTTCCAGTCCAGCTTCCTCAAACTCAGTTGGAAGTCCTCAAGACCTAATTACATATAATCCAGGGTTCACAGACTCCATCACCACCAAAATAAAGATGAATCAGAAATGCTTGAAATTTTCTTCTGGGTTCCAGAATCATATATCTATCTACCTACTTTGTAATTCTTACAAGATATCTCCAAGATACCTGAAATTTGACCTAGATTTAAAGCATTCCTGTTGTTTTCTCTCATTCTACTCCAAACTTCTTCAGTGGTCCCTAATAGCTCAGTGATTGGCACCATATCCATCAAGTTATGCAAGGCAAAAAACTAGGAGTCATCCTTAACACTATTCTTTCATCATTAAACCCTGTTGCTTTTATTACCTAAATAGCTCTGGGATCCATCCATTTTGTTCTATCACTATGGTTCCTTTCTGATGTAATCCACCATCCTCTCTCACCTGGACCATGGTAATAACTTCTGAGCCTCATCCTTTCTTACCTCCATCTGATCTGTTATCTGCATTGCAGACAGAAACATCTTATTGAAAAACAAGTCTAGTTATTTCCCACCTTTAAAATGCCTTTCAGACCTATACAGTTTTGTTCTTATCTCATTCATGTCATGCTTAGTGTCTTAGTTTTCATTCTCAAGCACATAAATAAGCAAATAAAAAATCATAACATGAGGCAAATAATTTAGGTTTTGGGTTTTTATTTTGTAGGGTTTTTATTTGGAAAGTGGAGCCAGAAAGTAACAGTAAAAGAGTAGAGAAGGTGAGTAAGAAAAGAAGGAGAAGTCATTATAAGAGTACTCTACAGAGGTTGCTGCTATAGACAGTGGTGGCTTGATTCTACAAGACTTCTGGGAAGTATAAAGAATAGGACCTGTAACTCTATACCTGAGGGATAACAGCTAGTTTTATGTGTCTGCTGTTTCTTCATTGTTTGAGGATTGTATCCCCAGCATTTCAGAGTCATACTTGTGCTCTTTGCCTAATTACTTCCTACTCAACTTTCAGATCCCACTTTATTCATGTACCAGAAAACTCCAGCCTCTAAATAAAACAGGTCTTCTAGCCCTTCCAACAAAGCCGCGTGCCTCTACTATGTGCTGTTAACATACCATATATATGTCAGTTTATGGTCGCAGTGATGAATTTGCATTTTGCTATGGGATTATTTCACTAAAAATTTTCTGCCCTTCGGACTGCAAGCTTGAGAAAACCTGAGATCATGTCTGCTTTTGATTATCATTGTCTTGTCAGCACCAAAACCTGGACCTGGTGCATAAAATATGTTCAATATATTTTTTTATGAATGTATAAGTATAGGGTGTGTGTGTGCACACACGTGTGTGTCTCTGCATACACACATGTATATTTATAAAGCAAAACTGAATTATCAGGGTATAAATAGATTACTATCAGTTTCAAAAAGTTATTTTTAAATTCAAATGTCCTGTTCTATTTTTATGCATTGCTTTCTTCAGTACTTATACAGTCAGATTATATGAAAAGAATTCTGTTTAGAAGAAATCATACTGAGAAAAAAAGAAAATATATTATAATACAACATCTTGATTGATCTGATAAGCTTACAGTATTGTTAGTACTTTTTTAAAGAAAGTTATTGCTACGCATTTTCTTTAATTATATAGAGATTTTGAGTTAAAAGGGTAATAACTAGATCCTAGAACACAGCCCTGTACAATCCTATACTCATCAGTGGAAGAGAGCACCATATTTGGCAATTCTGGGCAATTTGAGGATTTGAGTATTTAAAACTCTGTGTGTGTGTGTGTTTAGCCTCTAAAACATCATATCCAAATGCACATTTTTGCTTCTCAAATTCAGAGCTATTATTTTATAGCAGGAAACGTGTTGTGAAAGTAAATCAGTTTTCAGTCTCTGGCTTCATGCTGATGTAGGATAATAGCAACCAAAAAGGAAAAGGCAAGGCAGGTAGAAATCTACATAAATTATTTTAATGAGAATGTAATACTTCCATAAAGATAAACTACTAATAGTAAGTTATCCACATTCAATCTATTCTTTCCATTTGTCAAATTATCATGTTACACTTCACATCACCCAGCATTAATTCAACAAATAGTGGTTGAACACTTACCATGCAGAAGTAATATGGTGTCATTGGCAAATAGGCTGGACATGGTCTGCACCTTTATAGAGATTGTGATACAGTTGGCATTATATTATAAAAAATGCAAATACTTTCTCTGAAAACATCCATCATACACTGAACCTTTTTCTTTTAATTTCACTGAAGAGAAGCCAGAGCAATATGCTTCTGATTTGGTTTCAAGCCTCAGCCACTAAAGAGATAAATTGTGGTGAAAGGATTATTAAGATAGTGAATAGATGATGAAAGTAGTTGTATCTATGTCAATTAGTGGTTGCTGTCAATTAGTGGTTGCTTATATTCAGTTTCTCTCATTTGGGGAATGTGGAGAGGAAGATATTGAACGTCTAGTGGGCTTCAAGTGTTTCTTCTGATCTGGTAATTGTCACAATTATGCACAGGGCTATAAATTGAAATGGCTTGTAAGCCCATGAATTGAAGATGTTGGGGCCTTGAAGTAATTTCTCCAAAATTCTGCCCTATACTGCAGACATTGTGAAAAGTATTTTCTTTGGCTTGTACGTATGAAATCAGGGAATATCTGCAATTCCAGGATATGCACACTCCTGCATGTGAGACCTTTGTAGATAAAGTAGACTTGTTTGAGGAATGCCAAAGGGATGGCAGACAGACATGAGCTTAAGTGATCATAGTTTTGGACTGAGTATGCAAAAGAAGAAGTTTCCTGGATTTTGTTTGTTTGTTGCAGATAAACATGTCATGATGTTTTTAAAGTCCCATGCCCCTAAAAATTGCTTATAATAAACAGGTGAAACCATCTTTGTCCTGAGAAAACTTTGGCTTACTTCCTATCAGCTGATGATTGTGTAATAATCAAGGTATAGATTGTGCCTTGGTGGAGTGGCAACTCTAGCACAGGATTCATCTTCTAATCTCTGTTTCTGAGATCATCCTTCAGAAATAGGATGCATGGAGAAACCAGAGTGTTGTGTACTGAAACAAACACCCCATCAGAGTGGGAGAGCCACCCTCTCCTTTTGCTCTTGGGTCATTTCAGATGAGGTCAGCTCAGGTGAGGTTCAGCTTAGCTATATTTTTTCCCATTCCCCCTCAGAGGCATTTTGGAAGAGATCACTCCATTGGGAACATTTCTTGACTCATGTATTTAAGGATGCCACATATAATGTTTAAATGACACAAGTGCTTAACAGCTTCTTATATATGTGTTTTTGGTTATAAGTACAATGATCAGAGAATTGCACCCCTCATGAACAGTGACTACACCAAAATTTGATTAATAAAGTTCAGTAAATTTAGCCAATTTATAGCATACTTACCAGGAAAAGAGGACTTCATTTTTGGGAAAATTACCTAGGTTACTCTAGTTAAAGTGTGTTATATGAACATTATTGGTAATGTGAGTAAATCTGAAAAAGTAAAAATCATTAATAGTGAGAATACAGGTGTTCATTATGTTATCATTCATACTTTTCTATGTTTTGTCCCCTCCCCTTTGGAAAGAAAACCTAGTTCTAAGAATCTTCTTAGAGGCTTCTGGGTCAGCATGTATGAAATTAATAAGGAATAAATATCCCATCAATAGCAAGAGCCTTAAAACAAATAAAAGAGAGATTGTTATATTCTAAACATAATATTTGTTATATGTTATAGCCAGTTAACTTGCTTTTGTTTATCTAAGATTTCTTTTATTCAAAAGTGATTTCTTAAGGCACATTAGTATCTAGGGTCATTAAAGAAGGCTTAATTTTGTTAATTCATTCTGTTTTCTAAATGCATTGCCTGTGTCCTTGTCACTTTCCTATAATCCTTCAGGATTTTTCAATTTCCTTAGGACAAAATAAAGGATCTTAGTGGGACCTTTATGGCCCTACATGATTGGCCTCTATACAAGTCATCTCTTGCTCACTAAACTTTAGCCACCTTGGCTCCATCAGTTCCTGAAATATATAAAAAAAATTTCCTACCTCAGGGCCTTGTTACTTTCTATATATTTCCTAGGTTACACTGAATAATTGATTCCTTCCCTTTCTGGTAAAGCTTAAGTATACCCCCTCCTCAGAGTGGCTCTGTCTGACCACCAATCCAAATTTTATATCCCTTGTTATTCTCATAATATCTGTTTATTATCTTTATTGCATTTAACACAGCCTGTGGTTTTTAAAAAATGAATCAAACTTCTATTAGGTTATGAGCTTCATGACAATAGGAACCTTATCTCCTTGGAATTAATAATTTTCTTTCTTTTTTAAAAAAAGATTTATTTATTTATTTATGATAGACAACGGGGGAGGGTGACAGAGACACAGGAGGAGGGAGAAGCAGGCTCCATGTCGGGAGCCCGACGTGGGACTCGATCCTGGAACTCCAGGATCGCTCCCTGGGCCAAAGGCAGGCGCCATACCGCTGAGCCACCCAGGGATCCCCGGAATTCATAATTTTCTTGCATAGCAGGTGATCATAAAAATTAGAAGGGATTAATTTCAGCTGTGGATTGAAAACTTGTCCATCCCTTTTACAGTTACTGATTGACCTGTATCCCCAGTCTTGATCTTATAAAGCTTTAGCCCACATGCTCCCAGCTTTATCAAGACATTTCCAACAATATAAAAAGAACAGAAAGACACTGTTTAAAATATGAATCTTGACATTATTATACTGTTTTATAAATTTATTGTAAAATATGACATTTTAAAATTAAATATCTGAAAGAAAAAGAAAGTTCTCTTTCATAGTTTGGTTTACTTCATTTATTATTCTTATCATAATGGAGATAAAGAAGTAATACGAAGCTTTAGGACAATTTAGCAAATGAGTTATATAGTCAGGATTTTAAAAGGAAGTCACTTTCAGTGACAGAATAGATTAAAAGTTTAATTTATTATATTTTATTTTCTGTGAAGCAAGTTAAAAAAATATAAAAAAGCACTGTTAGATAAATCTGAGATTGAAAGCCATAATATTCTGAAATGTACCTAGGGAATTCAGAAGAGTAAACTTCAGTTAGTTTCAAGAAATTACAAAGTACCAATTTGTACAATAATGTTATTTCTTGAGTACACATCTTATTAAAGAAAATAGATCCAATATGACTCTTTTAAAAAGCTGTATATAAACTTAGCCAATTTCATATTTATTAGGAGAAAAAATAAGCATAGAAATTTCAATTTTCTAGTGCCTTGTTTTTGTGTATGTTTTTGTTTAACCAGGAGGTCACTTGTGCCACTGGATTTACATAGCATTAAGCGTTACTTACTTCAGTATTTATAATATCGTTATCCATTTTAGGATAATATCAACACTTGTTTATTGTAGAAAGCAGAAGTAATCTACTTAGATTGTTCAATGGCAATTTCATACCCAGAATGCTTCCCTGAGCTTCACTGCTTATTAAAACATGAAGTCTTATATTTCCCTAGCCATATTAAGTAGCTGGATCCAGACATGGGAATTGGTGATGCTCAGTATTTTCCAAAACATAGACTGGGAATTAATATTTATGTATGATTTACTAAAAGATAATTAGTCCATATATTATTATAGATGATCTAACAGTTTATGACTAAATTCACTGGAGGACCCATTTCCTTAACAGCACTGTGGTAGCTCCCATGGAGCTGGTTTTATCCAACTAAGCTTTGAAGGTTCCATCTACTTGTTTGGATAATATCTACCCCAGCACTACAGATTATGTCATTGAGATTGCTCTAAGAATGTAGTTGAAGATGCTGAGGATCACTTAAGGATTTTAGTATCAGAAATAGTTGCTCTTATTCCTGAAGAAGTTCCATTAGGCTAGTTTTTTACTTTGTAAACATGGTGAATCTTGTAATTGAACATTTTTTCCTCTCTTAAATTAGCTTCTAGAACTCTAAGAACCAAATCTAGGGGCCCACTTATATCCAAATATTTCATGGCATATATCTGTGTATGAATCTACCTATTTTCTCCATCTTGCTTTCCTTTCCTTTAACTCCCTTTTCTTGTTTATATTTAGTTCATTGCATTTTGGTTGATTAAATGTTTTCTGATAAGCAGACTTGAACCTCTTTTTAAAAGTAGGTGAGTTATTAATGCATTATTTACTGCATGGATTGCTTGCCTGGATCATTGTAATTTTCAAGTCATTAGAACAAAGGAGAATTTATAGAGAATTTTTTATATACTATTGGGCATATCAAAACTAGGCTTTGGGAAGGTCTTACACTCTTACTATATTTTTATATCTTATATTTGAGTTAATTTTCTTAAACATTTCAACTGTAAAGGAAACTGATAAGAATTTCAAGGATAAAATAAGCATGTATGGTTGCATAACTCAACTAGTGTGAAAATTAATTAGTGGTTTTAGAAAAGCATCTCTAATATTTAGTTTTATATTCCATGGCATAATTTCCATAGCAATAGCATATGCTTTATCCTTATATTCGGTTTCTAGCATACAAAGAGATTGCATTTTAAAAGTATATTTATAAATTAGTTATTTAGAGCACAGAATTCATTTTGATGAACAATTTATTTCTAAATGGGTTAGGATCTTAGGTTAGCCCATAAAATTTGTTTCACTCATAGTGTAAAGGAAATAATTTCTAAGAGACTTTGCAGAAAAAGAAAACTATTTTACATTTTAAAATAGAAAAAAAAAAGACTAAGAATTTCCTTATTTCAGTTATGAAGCCCAAGACAAAAGTAATATAATGAGAAGATCAGGATGTGGATACAAAATTTCATGTAGATTCTAGAGAGAAATTCTGGTTATACTTAAAAGCAGTAGGATTCATTGTGCTGTGCAATTTTGCTTCACAATATATGAGTTTTCTCTTCTTTCTGTCAATATAGCATTAGTGGTAGATACTTTTTTCATTTATCAACATGATTAAGTTAATTTTTGCCTTGAAAATGGAATGGGTAATAGAAAAGAGAAGGAATTAATGATAGAATAGGTGAATTGATATTCCTGAGGTAACCAGATAAGAACTGGAAACACAAAAAAACATCTGATAAAGGGAAAGTTTATGGATTTGAGGGAAATTTTCTGAGGTAGCACCAAATGAGCCATGAAGTACTGAAGTCCTAAGGGATGTGGAGGGTTCATGAATTGTACAGAACTCTTAAGGGGAAAAATAAGAACTGCTGAGAAAGAGATATTGGATTACTCGGATCCCCATGTTGCCAGGAGAGTTGGGGGCAGGAGAGAATGAGGGCAGGGAGGGATCCTGAGCAGATGGCAATTTCTTTATTTCAAGGTATTGGCAAGTTGAGTATTTATAATCTTGGAAGTGCTCATACTTTTAAAATTTTATCTCTAACATACTGTGCAGGTATTTTGTACCTTAGTATACAGAAATTATTCAAAATTGTATTTCAAGGGTAAGGTACTGAACCTGGGGCAAAGTGCATAGTAAAGAATGAATTAATGTTAGTTCTTATTATTTTCTGGCATTTAATACAATTGTGAATGGAAATTATTTATATTCACTATTTATTATTACAGATGTGGCCCTTATATATCTTTTAAAATAAAATACAGAGAGGTGGTTCAAGATGACATTGTAAAGTTACCTGAGTGGCTTAGTTGGTTGAGCATCCAACTCTTGATTTTGGCTCTGGTCATGATCTCATAGTCATGAGATCAAGCCCCACACTGGGCTCCATGCTCAGCTGGGAGTCTGTTTGAGGTTCTCTCTACTTCTCTCTGTGCCCCTCCCCGTGCTCTACGTATTCTCTCTCTCTCTCTCAAATAAATAAATCTTTTTTTTTTTTTAAAAAAAAAGGTGACATTGTTGAAAGATGCTGAACTTACCTCCTCCCACAGACATTACAAATATACAGCTGTATATGGAACTATCACTCTGAAAAAAATCCCTGAGAACTAGTTGGATACCTACTCCACAGCAAAGGATAAAAATGCCACATCAAGAAAGGTAGGAAAGGCTGAGATGTGCTCACCACCATCACCCACAGTGACCTATAATCAGGAAGGATTTCAAACAACAACAACAAAAATATAAATATAACTTCTCCCTAAGGAGCAAGGGTTTGTATCCCACATGGCATCCTAACCCTTGGGTCCTACACAAAAGGGACAAGCCCTCAAAACATCTGGCTTTGAAAACCAGGGAATTATATTCAGGGGAAACCTAGGGCTATAGGGAACTGTTTTCATTCTTAAAGGGGTTGTGCACAGACCCACTCTCCCCAGGACTCAGTACAAAAAGCAGCACTTTGAAAAGAGTCTAGATATAGGTGAAGGAAATCGCTAAACCTAAAGCTTATGCCAGAGGAGCAAAGGTCTATCAAGATTTTCTCTGGGAACCAAACACTGGCAGATGACATTTTTATGGGCTCTGTCTACCTTGCTGGTTCTTTTGAGTGTGAGTTTTGTACAGTTACTCCAACCATCTAATAGCAGCACGTGAGCAGACCCAGCTGCTTGAATGATAATGCCAGATGTGGGTGAGCAGCACCACCTCCCCATGTGCCACTTAGGTGATACTGCTAGGTGCAACATGCAAGTAGACCTCCCCCTCCCACAGCATATGCTGCATGGACACATGCCCTTGCCCCATGCTGCTCACATGGTACCTTCACACCTGATGGGCAAGCACCCCTGCCTCTCTCCAGCAGCACCAGTCACATGACCCAGCCAGAGCCAATGGGTGCATACAACCCACACAGAGAACACCTCTTGAGTGCCAGCATTGGGTAATTAGGGGGATTGGATTTCTGGACCCCACTGGTGGGAGAAAATCAAAAGAGCCTAGCTTGAGAGATAACCAAGAACTAGAGGAGGGTTAAAAAAAAAGTTTCATCTCCTACATAGAGCCACTCCTTTAAGACAGGAATAGATAGGTAATTTGCAAAACAGGCAGAATCAAACAGAGAGCTTGGGACTCTCTCTCTCTCTCTCTGCCCCTCCTGTGCACACGCTCTCTCTCTCTCTTATTTATCTTAGAGAGAGTACACACATGTGTGGGGGGCAGGGGCAGAGGGAGAGGAAGAGGGAGAATCTCAAGCAAACTCCCTGCTGAGCATGGAGCCTTAGGTAGGGCTCAGTATCAGGATCCTGAGATCATGACCTGAGCTGAAATCAAGAGTTGGACACTTAACTGACTGAGCCACCCATGTGGTTTCAGTCTTTTAAAATTTATTTTAAAATAAAATAAATTCAGTCTTTTAAGATTTATTTATTTTTTAAAATATTTTATTTATTCATGAGAGACACAGAGAAAGAGGCAGAAACGTAGACAGAGGGAGAAGCAGGCTCCCTGCAGGGAGCCTGATGTGGGACTCTATCCCAGGATCCCGGGACTATGACCTGAGCCAAAGGCAGATGCTCAACCACTGAGCCACCCAGGTGCCCCTAAATTTATTGAGACTATAAAAATACCAGTGGTATTATTCACAGAAATAGAACAAATAATCTTAAAATTCCTGTGGAACAAAAGAACCCAAGTAGTCAAAGCAATCTTGAGAAGGAATAGAGTTTCACACTTCCAGATTTCAAACAATACTACAAAACTATAGTAATCAAAACAGTATGGCATGGCACAAAAAGAGACATAGATCAATGGATCAGAATAGAGAGCTTAGGGGAAAAAAAAAACCCTACACATATATTATCTATCTATGACAAAGGAGACAAAATATACAATAGGGCAATCTCTTTACTCTCTTCAATAAATGTTGTTGGGAAAACTGGACAGCTACATGCAAAGAATGAAACTGAACCACTATATTGCACCATATTTAAAAATAATAACTCAAAAAAGATTAAAGTCTTGAGTGTAAGATTTGAAACTATAAAACTCCTAGGAGAAAATATAATGCCTTGACAGTGTTAGTGATTTTTTTTTTTTTGGACTTAATTCCATAAGCAAGGGCAACAAAAGCAGAAATAAACAAATGGAAATATATCAAACTAAAAAGCTTTTTATGGTGAGAAAGAACATCAACAAAACAGAACAGCAACCTACTTGAAAGGGTAAAAATATTTGCAAGTCATATATCTGATCAGGAGCTAGTATCTAAAATACATAAAGAACTCATACAACTCAATAGCAAAAAACCCCAAACAATTCTACTTAAAAATGGTCAATCTGGACAGATTTCTGAAATCATATATATATATTTAATATCATATATATCGTATATATCTAATATATAATATCACATATATATAATATTCATAAAAGAATGAGATGTTGCCATTTGCCACAACATTGAGGTATTGCGAGGATATTATGCTATGTGAAATAATTCAGGAAGAAAAGTCAAATACTATATGGTTTCACTTATATGCAGAATTTAAAAACAAAACAAAAGAATACAAACAAAACCAAACCAGATTCGTAGGTACAGAGAACAGAATGATAGTTGCTAGAGGAGAGGGTATTTGAGGGATAAGCAAAATGAATGACCTAAAATACAGGAAATTGTCATATATAACTATGAAAATCATTGACAGAATTCCCAATAAATGTTTGCTGAGGGTTGACTTCTTTTTGGATGCAATGTATTGAAACATTTCCATTGCTGCATATTACTAACAGTCTAGTCATGATGTCTATTTATGATGTACAAGGAATGACAAATTCCTCATAAAATTCCCAGCACAACACTTACACTAGTGACTGTACTCCATTTTTGTTGAACACTCAGAATTTTATACATTTATTTTGGTAGGCTTACTGCCCCCTCATCCATTTAGTCCTTATCTAAACTTGTTTTTTATTCCCAAGATCCTCATTAGGGGATAGTTGCTTCAGCTCATTGATATGCTAGAGTAGATCTTAGAGTCCTGACTCCTCACACTTGTTCTATATTCCTTAGGTTCCTCTCCTGGAGTGCATTTTCCCTGACTGCTTTTTAAGGCCACAAATCTGAAATACCATTTATACTTGATAGAGCTATAGATGAGCTTATTTTGAAAATGCTCTGGCTGCCCTTGGGTCTTAGGTACCCTGCTTTAGTTCCTACACACAAACCTATATGCTCCTTACTTTACAGCTTATAAGCATTTGGGCTACTATGTATTGGAAGGAAGTTTTGCCCAGAATGAAGACAAATCAGCAAATGCCTATGTATCTTCTTTGCTGGGAACTTGTCCTAGTTCTGAATCACCACCATGTTCCTCCAAACCTCTTCCCATTCCATAGTAGGTAGATGTATGTGACATCCTTCAATATGGTCTGTACAGATAGATGTGACTCTAGATCTATTATTTTCCCTTTCAGGGCCTCAGATATCTTACATTGCCTCCTGCTGATAAGGCTGTTCACCTCATTGCTGGGAACTTTCTTAGTTCTGCAAGGAATCTATAGGTTTTCCCAAGAGAGATAATTAGTCCGCCCATGCTTGTCAGGGACTATGTAGCACATTTGGCACAATCTTTCACGTGGGCCATCACATAGTATATCAGGGATTCTCTCCTTTTGAACTTATCTCCTCTCAAGTGTCTATATGAACTAAGAAGTTTCACCCAGGATGGTGTCAAAATGTCTCTTCACAGAGTAACAGATTCTTTTCTTTTTTTCTAGTTCCTTTGGAATAGAGAGAAGCTAGCGGCACCAATTCAATTTATAGGATGACAAAACCAAAGCCAAAACAAAACAAGGCAAAAACCACACACAATAAAAAACCCATATACCCTTAGGTCTTTTTAAATTTCTTAATCATAAGATTGGGCATTCACTCACTTACTCAGCACAAATCTCTTTTATACATGCTGCAGGTAAGCTCTGCACTAATCCCTCATGATACATTGCCCTTGTTGTTATGGAAGTTGGCCTGTTAAGTGACATGCAGACAGATAAACAAAGCACAGAATGGTATAGAAAGTGCAGTCACAATAAAGGGGCGGGGGGGGGGCAAACAGTTCACAGAAAAAGAGGAAATGAACTTCACAGGATGGGGTTAGGACCATAAAAAGTATTCCAGAAAATGTATTTTAAAGAATGAATGAAAATGCTAAGAAAGGATATATGGGAGATCATTATGTTATTCTTACAACATTCCTGTAATTTAAACATTAGTTTCAAATAAAAAGTCAACAGAAACTCACCAGGCAAATTGTGGTGAAGATGAGAGAAAGACATTCAAAACATATGCAAACAAACAAAAGCTATCAAAAAAACAAAAACAAAACAAAACAAACAAAAAAAAAAACTCTGTTACTCACTTGGAACAGTGGAGACAAATCTCCTGTGCATGCAATTGACTCTGGATAGATTTGAATTGCTATAAGTAAAAGGGTGAGATGAAGTGTTTTAATTAAGGGAATAGCATGATGGGATTTTATTTTTAGAAAAGTCATTCCATGATTTTGTGGAGAATAGACTGATGGGAAGAAGTAAGAGGTAGGGAAAACATGTGAAGGGACAGTGGTCCAGGCCAGAGGTGATGGAGTTCTTCATCAAGGAAGTAGTAACATGATCAGCAGTAAGAGTATATATTCCTAAGATACTCAGAGGTGGCATTAACAGGATTTAGTCACTGCTGTGATTTCAGAGTGAAGGGAAAAAAGAGTGAGAGATTTGGCCTGTCTAGTGAGGTTGATTCAAGCTAATAGAAAAGGGAATCTGTGAGAAGGAACACATCTTAAAGAAGGAGGAAGATAATTATTTCTGTTTTGAGTACCTTGAATTTGAGATGCCCAATGGATATCTGAGAGATGTCTAATCATAGATGAATAGATAGATAGATGATAGATAGATAGATAGATAGATAGATAGATAGATAGATAGATAGATATAGAGATATATGAGAGAAGATCTACCTATTTCAGTAGGTAGATATATGTATATGTCTCCCATACTTGGGAGGAAGATAAGATTATATAGCCTGTAGATATAGATTTGAAAGTCATTAATATATTCAGTTTCTCAGTTTCTTAACCTGATATATGTGTGTGTATATATATATATATATATATAGGCTTTAGGGGTTTCACAAACCCCCTCTGTGCGTATATATTTTCCTAGGCTAAGCATCTGTGCTATTTTCAATTGTCCCACTACACATGTATATTTCCAGATCTGTTCTCTACCCTAATCTGTGCCACCAACAGGCTGATAGTTTGGACTATATAACCTGGACTCCTTTGCCATTCGATATATGTCACTTAATGGATTAGCCATTGGGAGTCACTGGCAGGAAATGAGAGGAGTGAGGAAAGATAAAGATTGCAATATTTCTTACCTCTCCCTTCCTGCTTTGAATTGCATTTCTGGCAGAGGCTATATTCGTCCAAGACTATAGCTCCTGTCCAGAGACCATCTTTCATGGAGCCAGTGCTCACAAGCCTCCAGTAACAACATTTTCTCCCTGTGCTTTCATTGCTGGGCTAAGAATTTCTTCCTGTTTTTGCCCATATCTTCATGTCTTGATGTATCTTCCTGGTTGCATGAAATCTACCATCGCATCTAAGGAAGCCCTTCATTCCAGTCTCTGTACCATCAGAGGTGAATTGTTTCTTGCCAGATTCCTGACTACTACATGGTACCTGTGTCATATCTTGATACTCTATGCTGTGCTTTTCTGATAGAAAACAAAACAAAACCACTCAGTCCAACCATGGAAATGGCCTCACCCACAAGTGTGGCCTATGAACCATACCCTGTAAGAAAATCAGATATTTTAACAGACTCACTTTTAAACACTTTCTAGGTTCTGGGTGACAAGAAATTATCATTACTATGCATCTTGTAAAATTGTACCTAGCAAATATTGTTCCAGATTTCAAGGGCTGGCTTTGAATATTGCTGAGCTTCAAAGAAAAAGGGAAATATGAGAGTTCAGAATGTGTGCCATTTATATATGAAAAGGTCTACCTACAAAAGTAAGGCTGGCTGGATGTTATACTAAGAACTCCAATCTAACCTGAACATTCATGTTGTATTTTTGCATATTTCTTCCTCAACTATTTTTGGTGGCAAACAGGAGTTTTTGATATCCAAGGAACCCAGGAATGCTTCAGTCTTGCCCAGCTAAAACTCTATTAGTGGAGCAATCAAGAGAGCTCCATGCAAGCAATGCTAGTGAATGGGGCATTTGAATATTGCTTTAATATCTAGTGGTTCATTGGGAGCTGCAGTTCAAAACTTATGCAGAAATTCCTGTGCTCTTCAAACTTGAAAGTATGAATCAAGTAAGAGAGTGGCTTTATACAATTTAAACTCAATCAACAGCTCATACACTAACCAATCAGATTAACAACTCCTTTCTCTATTTTTCTCTCTGATTCTATCTCACTGCCTCTCTCTCTCTCTGTCTCTCTCTCTCTCTCTCTGAGTTGGCAAAAGTATAAGGAGTGGGCTAGAAACTAATACCCTTTCCCTATACTCTTGTTAATCTTTCTCCTGCCTGATTTTTCCTACTGAAACACTGCATCAACATATTCTTTTCTTCTACCTTTTTGTCGAATGTGAAACATCAGATAACTTGGAGGCCACTGACCTTGTATGGCCATGTTTATAACATGCCATCCTAAAATGTAGCCAAATCGGTAATTCTTCAGAAGTTGGAGGATAAGATTGTTTGTGACAGGGTGAATGGAATCATCTAGCTCTTTTCTCTTCTAGGGGAATTTGGGGTATAAAAATATAAGAGTTGGAAGAGACCCTAGAAATTTGTTTATTTTTTTACATTAGAAAATCTTAAAAACCTATATTCAAACAAAATCAGGTTCTGGGTGAAATTTGTTGAAAGTCTGAGTCCATATGAGAACATCCATGGCTCCTTCTATTGTCACCATGGTGTGAACTCCTGGTGTTCACAGGAGTGAACATTGTTCACTGAAATCCAGTGTTCCATGAAATCCAGTTTGAAAGCCTTCAGTCTGCTGTGTCATGGAAGTTAGATGACCTAGCTAGTTAGAGAATCTTGTATCTAAGAAACTGCCTCTCAAACACAAACAATACTTTGCCTTCTTCCACACTGCCTCTTAAAATCTGCATTAGACTTAAGAGATCTGACACCTCATTCAGCACTGCCCCTACACTACTTATTTACTATAGAGCTGTTTATCTCGTGTGTGTGCACGTACGTGTATGTATGCATATATGTGAGTATACTTGATGAGTGTAGTGATTTTGATTTTTCTTATGAGCAGTCAGCCAGTTCTGTAGAGGGAATGTTAGCCTACCCTCTTAGCTGATGAGTATTTGATCATACCTCATGCTGTACTTCCCTCATTTAGAGTGGCATCCCTAAGTTGTTTATTTACTCTACTACAGTCTTTCTATACATGGTCCTCATGTTCCTGCTCTGTTGTACAGCTTTGACCATTATGAGCTGAAAAAAAAAGAATCCAAGTGATAGTACTAGGCATACTGATAAAGTGAACACTGGGTGGTCAGGCAAATTTTATGGCAGCTCCAGAGAGAAAAAGAGGGTGAAATTCAGAAAGCAATTAGGGATTGGTGGAAGTCCTTTGAGAGAGAGGAGTATTGTAAACTTTGCTGCAGCCTAGGATAATTGACCAATAATAAAAAATTAAATAAATAAAAAACTATTGCTGAGGCATATCTCAACCTCAACAAACATGGAGAGAAAAGTAGAGTGATTTCTTATGTTTGATGTTGGGAAGACATATTCATAAAGACTGCTCCAAGGATGCCACACAGGATGGATTAGTTCTACCATTTCAGGGAACTTTTTCTTCAAATTAAATGACATATTCGGTTATCAGTCCAGATAAGATATAGTAATCAATGCAAAGGTAGGCAAGATCTTTTCTCCCTTTGTGTTGTTACATATTCAAAACAAGTTTCAGCTTTATTATAAGCAAGGGCTTAAACAGTACTGATCACATCAACTTCACTGGACTGTAAATGATACTTGAATGTTTCCACTAAGTCATTGGCATAGCCACTAACTCATAACAAATATGGCAGGCATGGTCAAGAATTATCCAGAATCAGATTTAGCACAAAATGGTTTTTTAAAGGAAAAACACTAGCTGTAACCAATTGTATATAAGTTGAAGGTAATTAAATTTTGGGAGTAACATTAGAAACACAGTGAGAAAGTAATGCTCCTTAGTTAGAAATCTTGAATGATGAAATATACTAAATTCCAATTTTCCTAAATGTAACACATATAAAAAGAAAAGTAGATTGGACTCTTGATTCCACCACTTAGTGCTATGCCCTTTCAGAATCTTCTCAACCTTACCACAACTCAGTTTCCTCTCTGATTAAATTGCAATAACCATACCTGACACACTCCTAGGGTTTCTGAGTACCCAATAGGATAATGTGTATGAATGTTTCCTATGAACTTAAGAATTATAATAGTTTGATTTCTCTGTTCTCAGATGGAACATATGGAACCCTAAAGACTTAGCTAGATATAAATCTTTCCTTCTAAGAGAATATTTGATTGTGTGGCTTACTGGATGAGTAACCATCAAAATCAGAGAATACCAGTAACAGTTACTTTTTAACCAACATCCCCTAAGGAGTACCTTGAACTTACTTCTCAAAATAGAGGAAGTGGGAGTGTCACCCCTCTTCAGGTTTTGAAATTCAAAAAAAAGAATAAAGAGATGTTTGGGTTTGATTGGGAACAGGAGACAGAATTTAAGATAGTTCTTAATCTATTATTAATAGTAAGGCCTTAGACCTCATTTTAGAAATGACTTCCTGTAGAATATGAAGTGGTACCCTTAAGACCCAACCATTGATGTGCTTACCAAAAACAATATGCTTCCCTCACCAGAAACCTTCCCTCTTGGTGTAGTTAGAAAAGGAAAAATCTGACACAGGGTGGCCATGCTTCATGTATCATTAAACGGAACTGTTTGGTTTTCTGCTGAAGGTTTTCTTTGACTTTTTTTTTTCCTTTTTAAATTTTTATTTATTTATTTTTTAATGCTAAGAGGTCATTCCTGTAGAATATTTTCTGGTAATACATCTTATTTCCTAACCCAGCTGTGATGTTGAAACTTTTCTGTCTCAGCAGGAAGAGAAATTTACACTCTAGTTATTTACTTTTGGCAAATAATTTCCTATTTTTACACCTATTTGAAAGTGTAAAAACACTTTTTTGTTGTTGTTGGGGGGAGGGATTAATTATTCATACAATTCTCTTGCTTTAAACTAGAACAATGATACATCCTTCTTTAAATATCTGTCAGGCTTTCAGTTTAAACTCTCTTAGCTTCTGGTTGTATACTACACATGATCTAGACATTGGGTTTACATCAGAAGCTATATGCTCCAAGACATTCTGGGTTCTATTTAACTTAACTGTTTAAAGAAAAAAAGTTACTTTGGAGAATTCTTACACCCATATGTGGTTTGAGGTCACTTTCTCGATGCCTGTAGGGACCCATTAGAAGCACCCAAAACATAGCACATGGTGTACAGCATTTTTGGAGTACAGCTATGCCATGTGTCGAAAGTCTAAAACTTTTTATTTTTAGCAGTGGATCTCAAGCATATGCTAAACTACCAGCTACAAGAAACAGTCACTACTGTTTATAATAGAGAAAACACAAAAACTAATTAAATACCTAATATTAGGTATAAGGAAATTTTGAAAAATTCATAAGAACTAGCTATTGAGTATAATACTATAAAAACTGCTTTTTGACATAAAAATCATTTTATGTAATTATAAATAAAAGAATCATATTATAAATAGCATGAATAATATTATCCAATTTTATATGAAAATATGTAGATTGTTAAATCTATTTAAACTATTAAAAATTCACAAAATATGGTCTGAAAGAGCATACACCAAATTGACAGTGTTCACCTCTGATAGTGAATATGTACATACTATGTATTTTTTCTTTTTGTCTATTTAGTGCTATTTTGTATCTTAGTTCATAGTGAACGTGTATTATTTGTATCATAAAAAAGTAAGAAAAACTATTTAAAATAATATACACATCTTCAAAGAGGACTATAGGAGAGGAAGGTGGTAAAATTGCTGTGGGTTTATCCTAATTTTAGGATTTCTCTTATCAATTCTGTCAAAAAGAAAAAAAAAATGTTAAGCCTTAAGTCTGAAGACTGATTGTTTGCATGTCTTTGATTCTGAGGTTCATATATCTCTTATGGATTCACACTTTGTGATTAATTCCTACATTTTCACTTTTCTACTTACTTGACAAACAATTATAGGTGATATTCACTTCTAGATATTTCATTATTACATCTATAGTCACAAAGTAATAGATAAATGCATTGATTGCTGACCATGCCTATTCTAAATACTTAACATAGATTTACTTACCTACTTTTCAAAATGCCCCATAAGGTAGGTATTATTCTTTTCCCCACTTAAAAAAAAAAAAGACTTTATTTATTTATTCATGAGAGACACAGAGAGAGTGAGGCAGAGACACAGGCAGAGGGAGAAGCAGGCTCCATGGAGGGAGCCTGACGTGGGACCTTGATCCCAGGTCTCCAGGATCATACCCTGGGCTGAAGACGGCGCTAAAACTCTGAGCCACCCAGGCTGCCCTTCTTTTCCCCATTTTACATGGGAAGAAACCAAAGCCCAGGGAAGGCAAGTCTTTTCTGAAAGCAATATAACCTTGTAGTAGACCTGAGACTCAAGTCAAACAGGATGACTCTAGTATCATAAAATATTTTAATATTTACCAAAGTTGAAATTAACAAAAACACCCACTTAAAATGAAATGAAACTTTAAACAACATATCAGTCTATTTTTCCTGTAACTATAAAGTTGATAATTTTAACAGGAGAATATTCCAAAGGGTATTATTTTCACAAATGGCTTATAAAGAGCTTTGACTTGTAATTTTCTTCTCTTTTTGATAATATGTGTGCAATGCATTTTATATGAATGTGAAAAGAAAACCGTTTATGCCATCCATTAACACAACATTTTTTGGGGGGAGGTGTATTTATCCCATCTCTATTCAATCTCTGTAGAGTAATTGGTTTTTTAAAAAATTTCTGTCTGTAACCCATAAAATAACCAGAACCTGCAAACACACTCTATGTTTTCAAAGGTTCAACTCATTATCACCTCATATCTTGTTTTCAGGAAAGACAGTTATCAAAAGCATCTCAAGTTTAGACTTTCATTGCTTAATGTCAAAGTTCAAACACTAAGAAAAAAAGTTAATCCTTATAAAAATCTCATTGCACATGATATTTAAAAACTACTTGACATCTAGAAGGGGACAACAAATGTTTTTACACTTTAAATGTTTAGGTTCTTTTAACTATCTTCATGCCAATTTCTTTCCACAGGCTTAAAAAATATATTTTTCCTCTTTATCATTTTCTCTTTACCAGATCTATAGCTTTTTATCTTGTCTGCTTTCTTTTTTTCCCTTTTTTTCCTCCTTTTTCATTCCTTTTATCACTTCCATTTTTCTCTTTCTGATAGTTCCTTTTTATTTATACTAATACTGTAGATGGGAATAATATATGAAAATATCCAGTTTTAAGTAATGTTTAAAAATAAGGTAGTAAAACCTTCCATGCCAGTAAATGAATAATCTTTTCTGATAATAAAAACAGAGAAGCTATTGCCAGAACTCCCAAAATGATGTAAGATGGAGAAGTAGCTTTTATCAGGAAAGATTGTATTCCCATTATTGGTCACAGAAAAACCGATTTAAAAATGACTTTTTTTCCCCTTTGCATAACAAGTCCAAATGCAGGTAATTCTGGTGTTACTTCAGCAGCTCAATGACATGAGAGCCAAGGTCAGCATGATCTTCTTGACCTTTCCCTGTTGATGGTAAGGTGGTTGGTATAGCTTTAGCCATCACACATTCAAGGTGGGATGAGAGAAAACATATTTATCTGGAGAGCAAAACATTCTTAGACATTCTCTGAAAGTTCCTGTCTGCAGTGTGTTGCCATAATTGTGCTCATAGGGTCGATTCTACTTGCACAGAGCTGGGGAGTATGTTTTAACCACTAAAGACTGTCACCTGAATGATAAATAAGGTTTCTCCCAATAGAAAGAGAAAATGAATATCAGATAAATGTATTAGGTATATATTTCCGTGTAATATATTAACCCCAAATCTAGTGATTTAAAATAATGAACATTTACTATCTTACAGTTTCTATAGATCAGGAATTTGGGATCTACTAAATGGTGGCTCACTTACTGTTAGCAGGAGTTCCTGTTCCTTATCAGCTGCATGTATAGATGGCAGCAGACAGTAGATTGTCCCATAATAAAGCTTCAATTCAAGCAAAATAAATATTGTGCCTCAATTGAATGTGGTTTTGTAGAGCAGTTCATCAGTGATAGATTCAAATTGTAACACCTCTAATGTATAGTTGAATTCACTATGCAGTAAGTCTGAAATTAAGCACGGTAACTGTCTTAATTTGCTAGGGTTGCCATGATAAATTACCACACACTGGGTGGCTTAAACAACAGAAATTTGTTGTGTTTCCCATATTAACATGCACACTGATTGCAGAGTGTCTATATGATATAGCTATATTTACTTCTTCTGTGAAAAATATCCTGTCTTTTCCTAATATGTGTCAGTTAGAAACCGAACTGCCAGCTGATAAAGAAGCCTAATTTCTTTTCTAAGTGAATCTCATTGGGTTTAATAAGTAGCATTTTTATAAACAGTATATATTATCTTCACAACATAGAGTTACTTGATTACTGGTGTTTTTAACCCAGGTTATAGTTTTGTTCCATTATAATTAACATTATAATGGAAGAAAAACTTTTACAGACCTTGGAAATAAAGTATTAGTGCGTGACTTAAGGGAAATATGGCAGCATTAAAAAGCACCAACTCTGATATTTGTATGCTTTGTAGGAACCTGAACTTAGAACATCTAAACTCAGAGGTCATACTTGCCAACGAATGATTTTTTTTCTCAGCAGTGCTCTATAACCTTTTAGAAATTTGCCAACAGGGTAAAGATACTCTCCTTAACAGTCTGCTGGTCTGCTAGAAGTGTCAGAGCTCAGGATATCTGCTTTTTAATTGCCATGTTCAAGGTCTAATTATTTTTTTCTCTATTGAGGCAAAAGAACTGTAATGAGGAAGTAAAATCATTAAACACCAATGAGTAAAGGAACAGAGTCTTCTTGAATTCTGCTGTGAATTAGCTTCCTGAGCACAGCTGTGGCTGTGGCTAATTTCCATCCGAACATTCCCTTCTCAGTTCTTTGAGAGGTCATATCAAATATAAAGGAAGACTACAGAACTCTTGTAGTCCTTAAAGAGTAGGGAAGACAATGGATTAAAAGGCAATTATTACATGTAGACTTACAGACTGTTAATAATTAAGAGTTTATTAACCTCAAAGTGTCAACATGTTCTATAAATGAGTCAGATAGTATGCAAGTCAGGCTACATGTATGGTGAGCATTGCCATTTGAGTTGGTGGCCTGGAAATACATGGTGCTGGACAGATTTCACACTTTTTGAGTTCTCAGAATTTAGACCCTCAGATTTCTATAAAACCTATTTTACTGCTCACAGATTATTATACTAGTATTCATGATTCTGTATTTTTCTGCCATTCTTGGCTATTTGAATAAACCACCACGTGACCAACCTCTCTCAAAAGCAGAGTTTCATACCAAAATTATAAGACTAAGAAATCACAAACCTTTGGTTCTGTGGGAGTATGTGTATATGCATGTATTTGTATATAATACATGATGTTACTATGCAGCATGCTATAAATAAATTATATGTGCATGTATTTATGTGTGATTATTTACCACTTAGGAAATAGGAATGCACATAGCAGAGATTGAACCAAGTGCTTTTCATACATCATCTCATTTATTTTTATAATAATTCTCTGATGAAGGTATTTTCTTCATTTATTAAAGAAACTAGAACTTACTAAGTAGCTTAACCAGGAATTGAGCAGAGGTTTGTCTATCTCTAGAGACCATAACATAAGCACATACTGACCATATTTTTCCTTTTTGCTACAAGAAAATCTCCACTAATTTGCTGATGCTGAGTACAACTAATTTTATATGGATCCATGAGGGAAAAATTTTTTTTGATTTCTTTGGGAATTTGAAAACCTCCTACCCTCACATCAACCTTTAAAAATTCTAACAGCAAGCAGGAAATTGGGTTACTTCTGTGATGACATTGATAATTGCAATAGGCAAATTGTAGTCACAATGAGTCCCGGGAGTCCAGCCAGTCTGGCAGCCTTGATGTCGGAATCAGTGAAACTGAACCGCATGCGTGTGGGAGGGAGGAGAGCTGGATTGCCATGGCTGTTTACCCATATTTCACAGACTGACTGAAGAACACTGACTGAACAGACTTGAACCCACAAAGGAAGATGAATGCCAGAAGAACCAGCATTGGCCATGTCACACAGAAGTGGGAAGGGAATTTACTGGAGCCAAGGAACAGAATCACAGAAGCCCACGATCTGGACTCAAGGGTTTCATAGATTACTGGTATGAGTGATTATTCTCATGTAGGGTCTTCTAACAACTTGAGATGAGTAGTTAAACATGTTTGAGCATCAGTTTCCATACCTGAAAAAAAGACACTTGAGTGTTTTCTTATAGAGTCATTGGTAAGGATGAATGAGGTCATGTTTTTGAAAGGAACCACAATAGAGTGCCTGGTCCATAAAGAGATAATAGTTGTTATAGTAGTAAGGATATTAATAGTAATTCCCTTTTCAGCCATATATGTCAGGGATATCGGCCCAGTTGTCTTCAAATGTACTGTGTCAGATTTGTCACTGAGTCCATCTTAGTCAGTTTGGGCTATTATAACAAAATGCCATAGACTAGGTAGCATATAAACAATACAAATTTATTTGTCACAGTTGTGGAAGCTGGGAAGTCCAAGATCAAGGTATTGGCAGATTTGGTGTGTGCAAGGGCCTGCTTCCTGGTTCATAGACAGCCATCTTCTTGCTGCGTTCTTATATGGTGGAGGGGGAAAGAGTTCTGTGGGGCCTCTTTTATACGGGTATTAATCTCATTTATGAGGGTTGTACTCTCATGACTTCACCACCTTCAAAGGCCCCACCCCCAAGCACCAGAACATTGCGGATTAGATTTCAACATATGAATTTTGGTGGGACAGAAATATCCAGTCCCTGCCAGAATCTCTGCTTGAACTTGTGATCATATTGTCTTGTTGAACCCATTAGATCTCTTCCTACCATTTGAACATTTTTTTCTTGCTTTTCTCCAAGGTCATGTCAGAGATGAACATACATTTGTATAATCATTTGCAATTTTTAAAATTTTGTATTGAGTATAATGTGTATGTGTAAATATATACATATTAGGCATAGAGTTTGATGAAATTTTACTGACTAAACAGTTTTGTAACTAGCACCCAGTTGAGAAATAGAACATTTTCTCCAGTTACTACATTTCTCCCATCACGCAGGGAGTGTATCCTGAGTAGTAATAGATTAGTTTTGCCTGTTTTTGAGATTTATAAAAATAGAGCCATATAGTTTATACATACTTATATCCCAGTTCTTTCACCCAACATTAAGTCTGTAAGTTTTGTCCATAAAAAAAAAAAATTCTGTTTAATATATTCTGTTGTGTGAATATAACATAAGTTATCCATTTTATTTTTATTTTTTTTAAGATTTTATTTATATATTCATAAGAGACACAGAGAGACAGGCAGAGACATAGGCACCCTGTAGGGAGCCCGATGTGGGACTTGATCCCAGGATCCCAGGATCATGACCTGAGCCAAAGGCAGATGCTCAGCTTCTGAGCCACCCAGGTTCCCTATCCATTTTCTTTTTAACAATTTGGTTAGTTTGCAGTTTGGGGATATTCTGTATTCTTGTGCATGCCTTTCAGGGTACAAATGAGTACCCCTGCTGGATATTTACCTAGGTTTCAGATTGCTAGGTCATAGGGTGTGCATATGTTTATAATGCTTTGGAAAGTGGATGTATTGATTTACATTCCCACCAGCAGTGAACCGTGTTCTTTTATTTTTATATTTTATTTATTTATTCATGAGAGACACACACAGAGAGAGACAGAGACAGAGACACAGGCAGAGGGAGAAGCAGGCTCCATGCAGGGCACCGGATGTGGGACTTGATCCCGGGTGTCCAGGATCACGCCCTGGGCCCAAGGCAGGCGCTAAACCACTGAGCCATCCAGGGATCCCCTGAACTGTGTTCTTTTGAATGATTATTGCTTATTAAGAATTTTTCTTCCTGCGTTGTGATTACTCTTGAAGCATTCAGCTGAGCAGAATGCAGCTGTATTAAGGGCCAGGCACTAGATCTCATAAAGGATGTCTGAGAGTAGGGCATGCCCTGTGATATGTGTGAGAGACTACAGAGCTATCAGAACCATGCACTTCTGCCTCTGTTTTATGGCTTGATATATTTTGATAGCAATTTTTAACAGCTGCGGATTTCTTTTCCTAATGTTTTCTTGGAAATTGAAGTGGGTTTGAAAGCAGCCTGATTCATATAGACCACACAAGTTAGAAGAGGCATATTGGATAACACAAATATTGGCTAGAGTAGTGCCAGAGAACAAAAAAGAAAAAACTTACTCGTTGGGTAACTAGTAGATCCAGGCATGAAATTTAGTAATATTCTGTTTAAACATAAAAGGTTAAGACGAAAAACTTGTTTGAAATTGTAGAACTGTCTGACAGCAAGCATAAGGAATGTGTGAGTTTTCATGGTGACATCCATCCCCCCAAACCAGCAGCAGTTTCAACTTATCAGGTGGCCTCAAATTTTAGCAATGAGGAGAAAAATGGTTATAAATATGATATCTTGTGTTAATTCAGACCATTCACAAACCTCTGTATTTTGGGAAAGTTTACCCTAAAACCACAAGCCAGCAGGAACAAGTAAAAATTTCAGTAATGGATTGAGCATTTACTGTACTTGAGGTATCTTTTCCCACTTTAATCCTCTAACCCTGGCAGTTGTGTATTTTCACCGTCCTTTCCCCTACAGATCAGTCCCAGAGATGTTAAGTAACTTGTCCAAGTTCCCAAAGTTTGCAAATGACAGAGCCATTTTCAAGTCCAGGTTTATCTGATTCTTTACTGCCTCATGTTGTCATAGAAACATGAAAGAGAAGTAATATATTTTGGCAGTAAAGAGCAGAAAAACTATTTTAAAAATCTGATAGACTTTACAAATGCTCTTTAAATCTCTCTTCTTCCATTCTTTCTGATAGGAGAAGCCGAATACCACTTGATTCCTTCTCTTTCTGCTTAGAAAGGCCAGCCAGGCCTGGACAACTGTCTCTGCCATCCTCCCTTCTCCCTCTGTATCCATCTCTGTTCCCTTATTTTTTTTTTTTTTTTTTTTTGTTTATAAACATTTGGAATTTTATTTAAAAAAAAAAAAAACATCACAACCATGAACATTGTTACAGTTAGAGGCCCTCTTGGTTCTCCGCAATGATACTGAGCATGCTCACAAGGGGTTCCCATTGTTTAGTCTTTAGTTAAACAACCATCTTTAAAAGAAGGAAAAAAAACTCGGCACACTACCATTTAACTTGTTTTAATGTTTCTTCACAAATGGTGCTTCCACCACCCTTCCCGCCCCCGGGCGGTGACCGTGGCAGAGGTGGCCCTGGTGGCATGCGGGGAGGAAGAGGTGGCCTCATGGACCGCGGTGGTCCCGGTGGGATGTTCTGTTCCCTTATGATTTAGTTTTCTACTTCTTTCCTCTTTCACCTCGTGGTATTATCAGTAAAATAGGTCCTTAAACTATTCAGAAGTCTTCACTATGACAACCTACCCAGCCCATTTCTAAAATGAATTCAGGAAACATTCGATTGGGTGTCAAAACATGGAATTCATGCTAGTTTGGGGGAGTGATATTTGTGCAGACAGGTCTTCTTGGGCTGTGGTTGGAACCACATCTGAACCATCAAACCATATGGCTTATGCAGATATAGCTTACATAAGTTAAGGTGACTTTGAGGTGTTTTGGGCCTGGCTATCTCACTTAGAGAGCTTTATTATGAAGCTCAAGCTTAGTATATGAACTAGTATCCCAGGGGAAAGAAGTGTTTCAACTCCTTGCACTATCTAAAATTGGTACTTGAATGACAGAGATTAATGATAGAGAGTATCTTAATGATTATATAATCCAAGCATCTCATCGAACGATTGAAGCTCAAAAAGGTCAAATCCAAGAATGCCAAATATGGGAGAAGTTAGGACTAGAAGGAAAATCTCTCAATTCATAGTATAGTCCTCTTTTTCAAATGTAATTTGATCTTTTTCCAGTTTGTTATTATAATCTTATAGATGACTAAAGTTAAGCAAAATGAGACTAGCTGGTTAAATCATTCAGGGCAGGCTCCCTTTCCAGCATGACCTGGAAGTACATAAGAGTTGACATTGGATTGGACAAGACTATGGGTAGGGAAAAAAAAATGGTCATACTTGTTCTACCAAAAGTCCCCTCCTCATTCCAAACTCAGAGTATATGGAAAACAATCTGCTCATGACCATGAGAGTTTCTCTTCCTAAATCAGGATTGTAGTCATCTAATGTCCCATTCTCAATACTAGCTCATGCTTTTTCTATGTATAAAAATTTGGATTATTTTCTCACTTCATAGACACATTGCACCTTTTACCTTTCAAAAGGCATTTGCAATCATTGTATTGGCCTTTGTGTGATTACACACTCATGTGAAAAGATCACAAGTGCATTTTTCCTACTTCCAACTGAAAAGCTCTGAAGGAGTCTAGAGTCTTTGGATTTGTGTCATCATCTCCATTTCCTCCTCTATTACATCATTTACAGAAAGCTGACAACAAAAGGCATTTAATCAGCAGGTCACAGTGGCCTTTGCAATTCTGTTTTTCAAATTAGAGTTTAACAGGAACTTTACATATGCTATACTATAACCCAGTTTTCTTAGTTGTGATAGGTTTATATTGTTAAGCAAAATGATAAAAATAAAATTCTATTCACCAAATTCTTCTTAATAGAATTTTCAAGAGGTTGACAAATAATAGCTTTTTAAATAATTTACTAATATATGCATTCTTCATATTAATCATATCCTCTTTATCTACTCTAGACCTTTTATTTTAAAACTTTGTAATATCTTAAATAATCACTAGTCAGTATTTATTGGATCATTATATCCTGTATGTAGATTCATTTCTTGTATTTTAACAAATACAATGAAAGTAATAGCATAGGCAGTTTGATTGTTTGCTGTAGGTCAGGTCTTGTGTTAAGCAATTAGAGTAACCCCTTTAGAGTAGGTTTAGTGGCTTGATAAAGCAACCAGCTCTTGGTTTCAACTTAGGTCATGATCTCATGGGTCCTGATCTCATAGGTCATGGAATCCAGCCCAGATTGGGGTCAGTGCTCAGTGGAGAGTCTGCTTGAAGATTCTCTCTCTGCTCCTCTCTCTGCTCTCTCTCTCTCTTTGTCTCTTAAATAATAAATAAATAAATAAATAAATAAATAAATAAATAATAAATAAATAAATAAATAAATAAATAAATCTTTTAAAAAAATTAAGCCCTTAGTCCTTACTTCATCCTGTGAGATAGGTATTATTGCCCCCTTTTCACAGATGAAGAAACTGAGGCTCAGAGATGTTGAGTCATTGTCCCAGTATCATACATAGGAGAGGTCAAATAAGGATTCATGATCAGAACAATCTGATACCAAATTGCTCTTAAGAGTGAGAGTACATTATTCTGCTTTTTCTTTTTTGTTGCAGATTCACATTGACTATTTTACCTAGAAGAAAAAAAGAAAAGGAAATTCAAAAAACCCTGATTCATGTAATTGCAATGAATTGATAGTGATGAAACAAATGTATAAGTACACAGAGAAGCAAAGGGATTGTGTTAGTCAAAATCTATTCAGATAATAGCAATTGGCTATTGTCACAAAATCTAGCATCCTTACAAAAAACTTTTTTCAGATAACTGAATTTTATTGATTCAGGTACCAAAACTTTAAAAAGGCAACTTTTAATGGAAATCTTTCTAAAATATTCTATAGACATTCTTGTGTATTTAGACAGACAACCCAAAGGGCATAACTTGAAAAATCCAAAATTTTACTATGCAGTAGAATATTCCTAGGTCTCCTTTTATTTGTTTTTAGCTCCCGTCCTTTGATGTTATTTTTCTTATGTTTGAATCTACTCAAGTCTTCCCTCAGTTGCTTTTCCTTTTAGAGTGCTATGAACTGCAAAACCATGTAACAGCATAGCAAAAAGTCTGTATGGAGTGACTGGAATTCTTAGGAAAACTTTAGAGTAAAGTAGAACTTCATTTATATCTTTTAGGGGCACAGGAGAAGTTTTACAGTTTTACAATGCTGATTTATTTATATACAGCTTTGTTCAATACACATGAATGGGCATGAAGTAACATAATTATAAATATAAATAATGATAAAAATGTGAGGAATTATGAAAAAGAATCAATTTGAAGAGCTTTTTGGCAGCTATACCAAAAAGGCAGACTTGGTTAAAATTTTTGTTATTACAGAAGATAATACCTAACAGAGATAGCAGTATTTTCCTTATTCTAAGTCCTAAAAGAAAACTTTCTAGGAAGCTTATTATATATCTTTTTAAAGTTCCTATATTTCGGATTGTGTTGTAGCAGATCAAAAGATGTTACTTCTTAGGGTTGCTTTCAATAAAACAATGATCATCATCCGTAAACAATAACTGAACAATTATTATGGTAAAAATACTTTGAATCCAAGAATGAAGTACAGAGATTTGCTCCCTAAAGCCTTAACCATCTTGCTAGAAAACATAGAACTCATATAGCTAGGCAACAGAAGTTAGCATATGTTGTCATTACTGAATTCATGTTAATCATAGATACAATATTCTCAGCATAATTCTTCAGTTTCATGGCAAAAATAAATTATTAATATTTCCCTAAATGCTTATAGGACATTAACCTCACCCAAATCAGACAAAATATATCATCTGTCATTTTTGTGGATGTCTGCATCCAATGACTGATTAATGCAAATATATAAAAGCCCAGTTCCTTCACCCCAATTTGTGGCAACTATAAAGGGAGTCCCAGTTTCAGAGCACCCCATGGGATCAGTTGTGGCATTGTGGTGACTGTATCACAACCCGGATTTCTTCTCCATTCAGTCTTGCTCCCTTTACTTTCACCATAGCTGTTAATCTTGAGAACACTCCTTGATAAATTTCCTGTAGTCCACTCTCTGTCCCAGAGTCTACTGTCCTGGAAACTACCATGCTAGAGTATAGGTCACTTTGTGTAAGCCACTAAGACTTCTGTTCAAGGAGAATTACAGTCTAATTTAAAAGACAGTACACAGTGGTACATAGTATAGGTATAGCGTAGAATGAGCTGAGGGCCAAATGAACCATTGAGATTCTGGACGTTTTTCTACCTCAGAAGCCAGGAAGATTGCTGAGAGCCAACGTAGCCAAGTAAGATTTCTCAGAGGAAGGTTCTCCTATGTTTCCTTCTTGCACCCAAAGGACCCATCTCAGAATGTTAATTCAACACTGTTATTTTCCCCACACATGCTTGTTTATAGCCTGTGTATAACAATTTGAGAGATCTTAGTCCTATACTGTTACCTTCCCGAGGTCTCTTTCAAAATCTTAATGATCTGTATGAATATCATTAAGTAGAAACAGCCCACAAAGGCAAACAAGAAGGCACTTGTGTTTATAGCAATAGAACCCTGTTCAGAACGTTGCTGCCTTTCTCTCAGGATTGTCATGTATCTCTGACTTCCAGGAAATGGCTGTGCAGTCATGTGAATCAATATTTTCATCCTAAGTACTGGTTGTAAACACCTCTTATTCTATTGTCTCATATTTTGCCATCTCCACTCAGCATAACTTGCTCTGCTCAGAGTTCTGGTTTTTTTCTCTGCTTACACTGATACACAGTTTCAGAGGAAAGCCTTGGAAAATCCTGATGATAGTCGTCTTCAAGTTGGGTTTTCCCAGAAACAGATTGAGGCACAAAGATGTGAGGGTAGGTAGTGTATTGATTGACAGGGTGCCTCAAGATAGGAGAGTAGAAAAGTGAGCAAGGGAAGAGGAGGCAACCTGTCAAGGAGTATCACCAAGTAACTGAGCTTAATCCAATTAGAGAACTCTGGAAGCCCATGTAGATATGTACCTTGCTCTTACTCACCCAGTGGCAAAGGAGCTTGGCCACTAATACACCAAGTCCTGTCAGTCATCTCTTAGGAATTGCTCTGCTTGCATGTGAATTCCTCAGCACCTCCCAGATCCCATGTGCTGGAGCAAACCAAGCTTTGGAAGCCAAAGAAACCCCTTTGGCATAATAAATATATGAATAAACTGCAGGTGCTAGCAGTCAGGACTGTGGGCACTGAAATAAATGGTCAGGGCAAGGGAATGTGAAAGTGGATCCTGTAACAACATCAGCCTCACAGGGTAATGAAAGCACAGATATTGTAGTCATACTGTACAGTCTGTTTCTTCCTCCTCCTACACCTAATTAGTTCCCAATTTTTACTGACATTGCCACCCTGCTAGCTCCAGAGCTTCTCCTTTCTTTGCTATTTTTGCTGTTTTCTAGTTGAGGATGTCTGATTTCTTTTCTACACCTCAAGAGTTCTCACCTCTAAGCTGGCTTAGTTGGAGGTTGGGTACCTTTGCTGGAATGTGTATATTATATTCCTATTGAAGTCCTTCTCCAACACCACCTTCTCCATGATGCTTCACGCATCCCTCTCCTGCAACTCGTGACACTTCATTGTGGCCTCATTTTAGCACTTCTCAATATCTGCATTTTATTAAAGTAATGTTAATAGGCATCTCTCTCACTAGATTGTGAACTCCTGAAGGGCAGGTGTTGCTGTTCAATCACTGTAGCACCCACTGCAGTGCTTCATGTATAATGGGTATTTGATAAATGCTTGTTGAATGAAATTGAATAATTTAAATCCAAAGTAGGCTGAAAAGAGATGCTGTTTCGAGGGAGCCACCTGATTCAGTTACCTGCATAGGGAAAACATACACTCGATTTTTCTAACAGCTTGCATTCAAGCTGTCATTAAAATTAAAGTCCTTTATTATACGCTCTCATTGTTGCTGAAATAATACTCCCCATGCCTCGAAGCAGTAGATGTAACAGCCTCTCTTAGTAATAATTTTGTGACATCAGGCATCAAGCAGTTGGGAAATTGCAACTGCTGGTAATATAACTTTACATATAGTATATCATTACAAATGAGTAAAACAGGGCCTGGAGGCAGGGATGCTCTGTAACATACTACTTTTCTGAGAAGAAAGAAAACTCAATAGAATGATAGTAAATTTCTGTAAAAGCATTTTCTCCTAAAAGAAAAAAAAAAGACAATACCCATTTAGTTACCCTTTAATAATTTCTGTGAACTTCTGTGTGGCAACATGCTAAAAGAAACAATTTTCTTTCCTTTCTCTTACACACACACACACATACACACACACACACACACGCAATTCTGAGAGAGATCATTTTAGGAGTCTGGGCAAACCTACTGGCCTAGGAGTTAAGGACCTGAGCTAGACAAATCACTCTGCTTTCCTTAAAATGTCCACTGTCTCCCCACTTTCCTGCTCTCCCACACATTTAGACATTTTGCATACTTCTGAAGCTAAATTTAATTTAGCAGGAGAAAGAGACTTTAAGAAGATATAAACAAAAAGAAAGGCCCACGCTGTGTTTAAATAAATTCAAATGGATCATAATTCAAGAAAAGGGAGGAAGGACAGTGCCCAACTGGGACTTGGAGTCAAGGCGAGGACTATGGGCAAGCTCTGCCAACCATCCATCCTCTTCAAACTATCTCTTCACATGCCCCTACTAAGCCTCTCCCAAACAATGATGCTCAAATACAGAGTATACCAGTAGGCTATAGTAGCCCCAGAAGCCCCAAACTCTGTGGCTTAAACTACATGTAGCTTTGGTTGCTGTTGTTGTTTGATGTTTTATTTAAAAAAAAAAATCAGGCCAAAAAAAGCTGAGACCAAAGTTAATATGGGAGATCCACAATCATTAGGAACTTAGGTTCCTTTTATCATCTTTCTCTGTTAATGTCCATTTTCCATCTTCAGTATTGTCTTGTGGTCCTAGATGCCTTGCTGGAGTTCCATCAATCACTTCTCTCTTCCAGGCAGGAAGAGGGAGCAAGGAAAAGAGAGTGAAGATAAAAAATAATGTTCTCTGAGTTCATCAGCATCCTTTGAAGAGCTTTCCTGGAAACTCCACTCAAGTACTTTCTCTTACATCTTATTGGCTACCTTGGTCTGAAAGGTAGAATAGGAAATGGATTTTAGTATCTATGCTCCTCGCTCAGTCTGTTCACTTATTTGTTTTTTGTTTGCTTTTTAAAAATTATTTTAAAATCATTATTTCTTAAGAAAGGAGAGTGGTTATTAGGTAGGCAGAACACACAGACATACACAGTATTGCTTCTGTTTAGATGCTTGTGTAGGTAGGACTACAGAAGCATACTGACAGTATGCTTCACATGCATAAAGTTGGAATCCCCAGTTCTTTTGTCAATACCGTTTTGTTTACTCAGTCAGAGAAAGGAGACAGACAGACAGACCTAAAGAAGAAGCTTGAAATTGTCTGAAGTACAGAAATCTCTTTTTGAGATAGCTTACACATTTCAGCATCTAGAATGCTAAACATTAGATGTTATATATTGAGATTATATGTATTATATGGTGCTGGACTCTAAGGCAGGACAGCTCAAGACCTTTATTAACGTGATTTCAGTCCTTGCCTCTTAATAGCCTTGACAATTCCTTCCTTTGGGGAGAGGTTGCTCTGGAAGGAAGCAAGTATTATTATTCTTTTTACTACCCAAAGCTGTGTCTCTTTGTTCATTCTTAGCTTTCAAAAGAAGTTGAGTTGAATCCATGTTTGAACTCTTATAGTTTCATTATTATTAGAAGAAAAAAGAGATCTGAGTGGACTTTAATGGGAATGGAGACCAGGAAACCCAAGTTGAACTTTGTACTTTTAAAGACAAAAACTAGAGTAGATCCTGAGGTTGCAGGAGGCTCAATGCACCAACATCCGTAGCATTTGTTAGAGAGGCCTATCTGTAGCTTCTTGTTGATATATCACCCACTTCTTTAGAATTTCAAATTTGGAATTTCCCATTTCACTTTTCAGTAAAAATGATAAAGTTGGATTATGGGCTCTCAGGTTTCTAATTCTGCTCTCTTTGTGCTCTCAAATCCCACAATGGGCCTTAATAAAGAGAAAATGGAGAAAAGGAATAGCTAAAATAGGAAAAGTAGTGTATTTTCAAGACCCTCAGAACATCCATCATTGAGTTCACTTAATTATAGGAATTCCTTTCTAAGGAAGTAGAGGTTGCAACTTTAAGTCATACAAGGATCATTTAGCTCTAATATCTTCCCCAGCTACACACATAGTGGTAATCATAACTACTGGATATTTATTGATCTTCATATTTGATATGCCATATCCAATATGATCTAAATGGAATAGACTATTTCATTCCATATTGAATGTCTATTAAAGGGATGGTTAGTTATTAAGTTATAATAATTAATTTGAAACACCTTCATGAAGGGATCCCTGGGTGGCGCAGCGGTTTAGCGCCTGCCTTTGGCCCAGGGCGCGATCCTGGAGACCCCGGATCGAATCCTACGTCGGACTCCCGGTGCATGGAGCCTGCTTCTCCCTCTGCCTATGTCTCTGCCTCTCTCTCTTTCTCTGTGACTATCATAAATAAATAAAAATTAAAAAAAAAAAAGAAACACCTTCATGAATGTTCTCTCAATTACATTTTAAATGATCAATTTTGAAAGCCTTTCTAAAAGGAAATCATTGAATATGTTGTAAAGAGTGAAAATAAAAGTACATGTCTGTGGTAAATTCTGACTTACCTTCAAGGTAATAAAAAAAGAATACCTGTCATTGTTAAGGAACATACAGCCTTTTTTCCCTTCCTGGGAAAAGTTCAAAGTTGACAGTGAGTTCACTTGAAGAGATGTAATATGAAGTCAAAGCAAAGGTGGGTTGACAGGACAAGCAGGATAAGGTTTACCAAGGAGCCTTGGCCCCTATCTTCTGTTCCATGATCTCACCTGAAACAAAATCCTTGTTCTGCTTATCTTCCTAAGTATCCAGGAGATTTAAGTAGTAACTGATGCTGTCTGCAAAGTGTGTACTGTAGACATAACACTACACCCCATTTTTTGCATGCCAGGGAGGAGACCGCGTTGCCCTGTTCAGACAATCTCAAGGGGAACCCCTATTCTTTTCTAGAGCATGGTTTATGGAAGGACAAAATTATTACTCTTTATTGTGTTTGAGAGGATTTAGGGGCTGATCTGTCTCAGATAATACTTTTCTCTAAATATTTTCTAAAGAAATGCTGCAGAGTCATTTGTGAACCACATAAATGCAGTTGATAGGGAGCAGCAGAACAAGTTTATGAGATCTCTTTACTATAACTTGGCTTTTCTACTCTATAAAATATCTACCTAGAAGGGCTTTTTATTAAGTTTGGTCTAGCCCATTCTCTGACAGTGAAATCCAAGATTCAAAAAATATATATTCTCTAAATATTGAAATAGTATGCAATCTGTAAGAAATAAGGCAAATTTGTACCAATGTGGAAAATATTCTAGGATATATTAAACACCAAGGAATGGGGTAGATTGAATGGCATTTATAATATTATCCCTCCCTTTAAAAGATAGCTAGGTAGAAGGATGGATGGGTGGATGGATGAGTGGATGGATGGATAAGCAGACACATTAGGGTAACTGGCTGCAACACATGAGGATAAGTACTTAAAATTATTTTTAATAGTTGTTATCTTTCTAAACAAGGACTGTTAGGAAAGAGAAGAGTCTGATTATCTACTTTTATACTGTTTGATTAAAAATGTATTAATAGTGTTTCTCTGAGCAATGAGATAGTGGGCTATTCTCATTTTCTTTTCATATTTTCTATATTAAAAATCAAATTAGTGAAATTTTTTTTAATGTATCCCTGCTGTATTTCATTTTTTTAAATACGTTGCTTGCTTGGTTTATTTATTTATTTAGGAGAGAGAAGGAGAGAACACAAGCAGGGGGAGCAGCAGAGAGGGGGGAAAGGTAGGCCCCCTGCAGAGGGAGGGCTTGATCCCAGGACCCCAGGACCATGACCTGAGCTGTAGTCAAACTCTTAACTGACTAAGCCACCTAGGTGCCCCTATATTTATTTTTAAAAGTTAATGATGCTGCTGTTTTAAAATCTGTACAAACTGTTTCAATTCATGTATTAGAAATTGAGGCTTGTATCATAAACTATATGGCATTAAGGTCTCATGTAATTACTCAGAAAAATAGAGAATGAAAAAGTTAAGTGCAATTGAATTTTGCCACATGTATGTGATATGCCTAAGTTGTAATAAAAGCTGACTTTACACTGATTAAATATAGGTGTTCTAAGGGCTAAAGGAGAAAGAAATCTATCATTTTACATCCTTTCCTTGAATCCAGAACACCCCCCCCCCGCCAAAAACAAAAAAACAAAAAACAAAAAAACAAAAAAACAAAAAAACAAAAAAACATGACCTCTGAAAGAATATCACTTTATCTTGCAGATTAATCATGCATTGCAAATTATGATGCAAACTTAGAAACCATCCAACCTAATTTCCATTAGAAATATAGCTGTATTTGCCTTTCTGACATTGCATAAATATGATGACATATAAAAATTAGGGTACTCAAATTGGAAAAGAAAAAAAATGATTTTGAAATTAAAAACCATTTAAAAATGAAACTTAGATTGCATTTTTTATTAGAAGAAAATAGAATATTTAAAGGATAACTAAAGATGTTAAGTGTGCCTTTATCCACTTTCACATATATTTAAACAAACCTAAGTAGCATATCAAATATGTTAATTTAAAAAGTCAGTATCTTCTCCTTATTTTCAATAGGCAACTATTTTTTTCTTTAAGTACATATTTTACACGTACATTATTTTGTTTAGAAATAAAAACTGCATGTAAAAATATTTTACTGATTCTCAAGACTGCAAATATGCCATAGCTATCAATGAGCTCAATAAATATCCGGTGATAATTGGGTTCATAAAATGCAAACTTTTCTCCACTGTTGTCAGATTTTATTGCTTTGGGTCAAAGGCCATTACAAGGCCCAGGGCAGAGTACAGGTAGTGTGCTTTCTGAGTAGATATAAGTTGGAAGGAGTTGCTGAGAAGGATCATATGTAACATTTTATAGGTACTCTTATAAAAGAGATAACCAAGCTGACCTTATGAACTGCAACTGAAGTTGTTCTGTTTGAGAAAGTAACACCATTTCACGCACTAGGACTAGTCAAGTGACCTTCACCAAGGCAGAGACACTTTGTAGCACTTAAGGGATTAATTAAATTTTTGTGAGTAGTATAGGCCAGACATAATTGTAATAGTGTTATATGTGTTTATATATATTGCCAGTTATTCATCACTTTACCTTGCTCACATAATTAAAAGCAGACCCCGAAGACCCAAATTTGAAGGAGCCACAATTAACTAATTACTCCTCAGAGTTTTGCAGAGATCAGTTCTGTTTTCAGAATGAATTTGTAGGTGAGGTTTAGATACAGATACTAAAAATAATGCTTCACCACCCCCACTCCCTGTCCCTCCACACTGGTTAAGAGTTGCCTCCAGGAGTGTTAAGTCTCCTCTGTGTATTTTTTTCATTTGACTTCCAGGTTGCACTTCTGTTGGAGCTCTGGGAATGCCATAGAAAGGCGGAGAAGAGAAACCAAAGTGTTTGAGGTGGGAAATTGTTAGCAACCAGGAAGTGTTCTCAGCTGCAGATTTACTCAGCTGATCCAAGGGGCTATGAGGCAGGAAATCAACCATATCTATATAGATAGTGTTTTCCCTTTTAGAAAAAAAAATATATATAAAATTTCAGATACAGTTTATAATGCATTTTTTCTTTTGCCCAGAGTATGCTAAAACCTAATTAGTTCTACATTGTACAAATAAGTCAATTTAATAAATGAGAGAAGGCATTTCTCTTTAAATACAGTACATTGGATTATGCATGCAAATATTTGGGCTTAAATTATGGGCCTGTGTATGTACTGCAAGACTAAAGAAATACATGACATCTGTGCTTCAACAATCCCTATGCCTGTAGAGGGCTTCATGATTTGAGAAGTGCTTTCATGAGCACACATCATCTTTGGATCCTTATAAAATATGTGAAGTTGGGCAGCCCTGGTGGCTCAGCGGTTTAGCGCCGCCTTCAGCCCAGGTCGTGGTCCTGGAGACCCTGGATGGAGTCCCACGTCGGGCTCCCTGCATGGAGCCTGCTTCTCCCTCTGCCTGTGTCTCTGCCTCTCTCTCAATCCTCTCTGTGTGTTCTCATGAATAAATAAATTAAAATCTTTAAAAAAAAAAGTGAAGTTTACAAAGGAGTCATTATTTCAATTTTCTAGTTAAACAAATCTAAGACCCAGAATTGAATAGGGGGCTAAAAACACAAATATTGATAACAGGAGAACTGGTTGTTTCCCCCAGTTTTGGTATAGTCTTGTCTGGATATATAATCTCTCTGTGTGCGTTGGTTTCTTTATGTGGAACATGAAAAAAATGAACAAAATGACTGTAGATCTTTGAATATTCTGAAATGATGAGCTGGAATATAAATCAAAGACTTTTGAAACTCATCAGCTATTTCCACCATCCCTCATATTCCACCAAACCCTCTTTAGCATTCATAAGTTCAGTATACTATATATTACATATTATATATTATATATGTATATATATTAATGACTATACACTGAAGTTGGTATATTATAATCAAAGCGCTTCCAAAAGCATATAATGTATAAATATGAATGAATGTGTACTTTGTTTATATATATATATATGCATTTATATTTATTTTTCAATTGGTAAATATTTCAAATTTGAATATATCCTAATATTGAAATCTTAATGGTAATCAAGTTACGGTACTCTGTTGATATCACTAAAATTTTTGCAAAATCTTTTGATATTTCCAAGGAAAAAACCCTTATCCTTTCCAACATTAAGAATATTTTCTTTATGCTACATTTAAAAAATGTTTAGAATTAATATTTCTATTTTATAACCTTTGAGGGTATTTTTTTCCCCATGGTAGATGGATCATAAAGCTTGTATCATAGCATATATCATATACTTCAGGATTTAATTTGGGGAATTTTTTATTATAGAATGGCAGTCACTGTTTCCTTCTGCATATAATCCATGCAGAACCATTTTGTATCAATTGTGGATATAAGACTATTGAATTAGCACAGAATTGTTCTGTATTTTTTTTTGTTCTGTATTAATTGTGGTTACACCCACATACTTTAATGCAGAACATATTATATATCTCCTGCATATATTTATTTTTCCTACTTGATCATAATAAATGTACTCCTACATTCCAGTGCCAGTGTCAGGTTATTTCTGTTCTTAAGATTTTAATTGTGCTCATTATTTTGGGCTGAATACTGGTTAGGAATAATCTTCAAATTTTTATCTGGATATGAGTGATCACTTGGTAATGTGCCAAAATCCTCTCATTCAGAAATGAAGCTTTTCTATTAAAAGAATCAGACACATAAAGCAGATTTTCTGAACAAATATCACAGTTCTGTGGAGTTATTAGGGCAAAGCACCTGCACCTCCGTACACTTTGATTACCCAACATGCACTGAGAACCTGGGTTGTCACCTTGAACACTGGTATTCCCATCTTCTAGTTAGATTAACATCTTAGATTTATTACTATATTGGAAATTCCATTTACTAAATTGATTCAGCTTTTTTTTTCCTATTCATTCTTGTCCTACTCAATCAATAGGCCCCTTATTTATTAGGAAGGTGTGATCACTAAATTGTAGCCACAAAGCCATGTTACCTTTGAAACAGAAATGTTATCAGATTTATTTATGAATACTAGTATCATAAAGATACCAGATTAAAGTTATTTCAATTATGAAAAAAATGTTCAGTCATCTACTCAACAAACATTTACTGAGCATTTATTTTGTACAGGATTCTATCTTATTTGTGGCAAAGAATATAATGGTAAATGAGTGAGAGCAGTCTGGTCTCATGGAGAACGAGGGTACTCTAATTCTAGAGACATTAGTTGAAATTTTTGCTTAGTTATTTATTACCTGTGACCTTGGGCTTTATCTTATTTTTACGTGTGTGTGTGTTTAAAATGGGAAATGGGATGCCTGGGTGACTAAGCGGTTGAGCATCTGCCTTCGGCTCAGGGCGTGATTCCACAGTCCCAGGATCGAGTCCCACATCAGGCTCCCTGCATGGAGCCTGCTTCTCCCTCTGCCTATGTCTCTGCCTGCCTTTCTCTGTGTGTCTCTCATGAATGAATAATTAAAATCTTTAAAAAGAATAAAATAAAATAAAATAGGAATAATACCTACTCCATTAGGTCATAGTGTAGATTGAAAATTAAACATTTTATGTAACTCGTATAATACTCAATGAAAGTGTAATGGCAGAGTAAGTAATAGTTCTCAGCATTGTGGTATTATATGACCCAGCCTTGGTCCTCAAAAAAGTTTACATTTTGTTGATATAACTTAGGAGATGCCTAATATGTATGTGTGTGTGTGTGTGTGTGTGTGTATACACACACAGTATATTCATAAAATATACTAACACTGCAAATTAAAGGAACAGCTGGTTGTGGTGTGGGGGTGAGCCAGCATTATGTTGTGACTGATGTATATCAGTTACTTGTACTTTTTTTGGATCTTTGCAAGGGGAAAACTACAAGTAATGAGTTTTATATAATTAATTTAAGTTTGTTACAGGTTTTCATGTTCAGGATAAACAATTTTTCAACCTTGGATGAAAATACTTGCAACAGTTTAAGGTATTTTACCTTAAGACAACTGTTGCAATGCCGTCTTTTTTTTTTTTTTTTTAATTTGGTGTGTGTGAAAACACTTCAAAATTAAAAGATGTACATTTAAAATTGGTTGTATATCTAATCTGTCCGAGGTTCAGTAAATAAACAATTATTTTTAAAAACAAAAAAACAAAAACAAAAAACAAAAAAAATATACTGATACTGCAATTAATTCCCTATAGTATATTTTCTGGTTCATCCCTCTTTTTAGTTCACCACAGGCCACCCATCTTGTCTTGTTTTGAGTAATCTGGGGTCTAGTCAGGAAGGAGCATCTCTAGTAGTTATTTAATGGAGAAAATTTAATATAGGGCATTGATGGTACAGCTGTTGGAGGGCTACCAAGGCAAAAAGAGAATCATGAGCTAACAGCAATCCTATGAATGGGGGAACATATGACAGAGGTTAGGTTTCTCAAAAAAGTACCCCCATAAAACTTCGGCCTCACTTGGTGACTGAGGAGAGGTGTTCTCTGCCTGGTGCTGATACCTCACAAGTTGGAGGAGGGTTTCTGTAGTGCTATCTTCCTCAAGCTGGGATCTCTGAGAGGGTACAACAAAACATCCTGGGAGTACCAGAAACCAGAAAATAGAGGCTGAGACCAACTGCTGCTGTTGCTGGGGTGAAGAGTTATGGCAGGGGCTTCACTGACGGTTGTGATGAGTGAAAATGGAAGGAGCTTGTCTTTTCATCCCTTCCCCTCTTGCCAGTTTCCTTCTACTGCCCCTGTTGGTACAATGTAACAGGAAGCCAGCTGATAGGATATGGAGCTTCACAGTCCCAGAGCTGGGGAATGGAAGGATGGCATTGGTGCTTAGAGACAAGAGCTTACTGACTGGCACAGGTTTGCATTAGCAGAATGGCAGCATTCCCTGATTTGTGATGAAATCTACTCCCAAAGGACTTGAGAGCTCACTGGTTCCTTTGGTTTAATTTAATATGCTATGTTCACTTTTGAAGAGACTCAACGTTAATGTTAAAAGTAGATATTTGTGGTTATATACTCAAATGTGGAGATTTAAAATTCCTTTGACTATTAAAAAGAAACCCTTTTAGAAGAACAAATAACACGACTTTTCCTACTTAGTATATCACCATTCCAAAACACCTTGTGTTATTCCTTTTAGATTCCTAAAAGGCAAATATTGATATAATTCTGTTGGTATCAACAAAAGATACTTAAGTCTGGGAAATATTTATTCATTTATTCAAATGGAAATAAATATGACCTTGTCAAATCTCTGCAGTTTGTGTTAGAAAGATGACCATTACCATTAAGAAATTTTATATGAAATTAAACATTTATTATATGCTAAAATATATCTAAGAAATCTAGAGTAAGAGAGCCTGACATAGGGTTCTACCCCAAGACCCTGAGATCATGACCTGAACCAAACACAGACGCTTAACTGACTGAGCCACTGAGGTGCCCTCCAATTTATGGTTTTAAGGGTCACTTGGTGACTGTGGAGAATATATCCTAGGAGTGAGAGTAGATACAAAGAAAGGAGTAGGAGAAGAAAGCTAGAATCTAGACAAGAGCTAATGGTGGTGGTGGTGATGATGATGATGATGATGACAATGATGATGTTGATAATTCAGGAAAGGTCATGAAGAGGACCCTTGAGGGCTAGCTGGTAAATAAGGTGTGATGGTTGGTAGGTGGAGGCGAGTGGAGGGAGGAAATAACACTTCCTATGGATTGAATTAAGCAACTAGATGGATGTTGATGTCATTATGGGTTTGGTGAAAACAAAGAGAGAAATGAACACTTGTAAGAGTAGAAGAAAAGTAAATCCCATTTTAGACCCATATGATGTTTGAGGCACCAAAAGATATTAAAAGGTAGATATCAAACAGGCAGTTGAATATCTAGTTTGGAAATTACAGCAGTAGTCAAGGCCAGTGTTAAAAATTGGTAGCTTATTTTTTTCTGTGTTTATATTTTTGAACTCATGATGTGGAATATAAAGCCATGTGCCTGGATATGGTCATGTTGGAAATAATGTGCATAGTAGAGAAAACATGTAGCATTTTGAAAATGGGATAGTAAGATGATCAAGGCAGTCTGGGAGTTAGTAAGAAAAGTAGTGGAGCTTTGTGAAATTCAAGAGAGAAGAATATTACATGAAAGAAGGAGCCAAGTATAACCTGCAGAAACCAAGTGTTGGGAAGTCCAAGTAGAAGAAAAGAGTGAAGGATCCATTGTATTTGGCCACACGGAGGTTTTCATTGACCTTGACATGTACAGTTTCATAGTATATGAAGTTTTATGACCCTGTATATATTTAGGTTTTTATGAGCCTCAGGTGGTTGATAGGAAGGAAAAATAATCATCACAATTTTTGTCAAGTCTGAGGAAGAACTTGTCTGCTGACTTCTCACATTTTTGGTTAGGAGATAATATTTCCTCTGAAAGGTTTTCTGCCCCCTCTGTGATTGGATTCTATGACTGGAAATTGATCCAGTGTGGTAAAAAGAATGCTATCCTCCTGTTTAACCTCAGAGGCTTTTTCTCTGTAGGAGACTCACTGAAAATAATGACCAAGAATTGTGTTCATGCAGCCAGTGTGGGAGAACTAGTAGTAACCAATGAAGGGAAAATAAGAGCTGTTTCATCTGAATAACTAGATTATTTTAAGAATGTTACAGTAATATTTTTTATGTGACCAGTTTCATCTTCATTCAGTGTCAGTATAAATTACTTGAACAAAAAGTGAAATAAAGTTTTACTTATTTGAGGATACTATATAGCAGAAAACCTAATCTCTGCAGATGATATTAAGTTATTTACTTATTGAAAGGCAAGCTGAATTTGTCTTCTGTTAGTTAATTTCGATGAATATAGCATTTGTCTTTTCTTAACTGCACTCTTTTTTTTTTTTTTTAATTCTGGAAGGCAAAAAGCATTGCCATCCTATAGCATACTGGGAATGCTGGGTCAGAAGTATAGAAATGTAGCATTCATATTCTCACATGCATAGTTTTGCTTTACCACAGGGGGCCCTGATATACGCCTTTACCTTTAATATATACTTTTGTGTAAAAGCTTTATTGTATTTATGAACTTTACTTTAAATCCAGTTTTAATTTTTTGAAGGGACATCCTATCATTGCCTTATTCCAACAAACCCCAGGCTGATGCCTTATAAATTTGTGGCAAGTTCTGTGTAGGCCACACTTTTCTTGAAATCTTCTCTTAGATATCTAGGGTGCCAAATGTCTGAAGTAAACTTATGATCTTTCTACATAAATCTCCAATTCCATTGTTCTTTATTACAGTGTGTGGTATTACTGAATATGTCAAGACACAATCTCCAGCCCTCTGTCTTCCTTACAACCATTGGCAATTCAACTGCATGATCTGTCCATTTTACCTCCTAAATATCTTTTTTTAAAAAAAGATTTTATTTATTTATTCATGAGAGACGCAGAGAGAGAGGCAGAGACACAGGTAGAGGGAGAGGGACTACCACAGGGAGCCTGATGTGGGACTTGATTCCAGGACCCTGGGATCACAACCTGAGCCAAAAGGTAGACACTTAACCACTGAGCTACCCAGGCACCCCACCTCCTAAATATATTAATTTTGTATCTACTTTTCTCTATTTTCACTGTCCTGTCACCCAGCCAGACTACCATCACCGCTCACCTAGACTGTTGCAATTTGCTTCTAAATGGTCTCTGTACATTTACTTCAACCCATTCTCCAGACCAGAGGCAGAATGCTGTTTTAAAAAACCAAATCTAACATGTCACACTTCTGCTTAAAACCTTTCAATGACCTTCTAGTTGTCTTTGGGATAGTGGTTAATACTCCTTAATCCATTCTGCTAAGCTTGCAAGATCTGACCTGGAAATTATTTCCTGTCTTACCCTCCTAACACTTTGCCCTCCCCCAACTCTTGATGTGTGCCTTCATTTCTTTCTGTATGCCTGATGTGTCCCCTGCTAAGGCTCTTCCTGCCCTCTACCCCTTCTTTCTCACCCATTTAATGCTTACTTGAGCTTATGATTTCCACTTAAATATTACTTCTTTATGGAGCCTTCCCCAAATCCAAATCCCAGATTTAGTCCTATCCCCTTGTAGCACTGGCTACCTTTCCTTCATAGCACTTCTCATGGTTATAGATGTTTATCTATTGTGTGATAACTGCTATGAAGGGTATTTGATTAATATGATAACCATGAAGACCTGGATCATACCTCATTTTGTTCATCTTATATCTATAGTACTTAGTGCTAGTAGTATAAGAACACACAGTAAGCATTTGTTGAGAAATGAACAAATGAATAGTCTTGAAAGGAATAAGATATAAGACTGACTTGGTGCATTTAATTATCAGAATTGGAAAAACAACCCAAAGTTTATATCCTATTGAGTTAATAGGACCTTCTTTGTATGTAAATGTCAATACATTTTAAGATTAAAGTTTTTTTTTAAAGGTTTTATTTATTTATTCATGAGAGACACAGAGAGGGAGAGAAAAAGAGGCAGTCACACAGGCAGAGGGAGAAGCAGGCTCCATGCAGGGAGCCTGATATGGGACTTGATCTAGGGACTCCAGGATCACTCCCTGGACCAAACGCAGGTGCTAAACCGCTGAGCTACCCAGGGATCCCCTTAAGATTACAGTTGACTGGCTATTAATTTACTATGTCTAGATTGATGTGTAATTAAGAATGCCAGAATATGGGACACCACAGAAAAGTAATTATTTTCAGATATGTTCTATAGCACTTATTACTGTTACTGTTCACAGTTGTAACAACCAGCATCATTGTCTTGCAAAACCCACTTTTAAGCCTTACTTCATTACTTTAAATGAATTTAGCATTAAATGTAATTAGAAACAATGATCCAGGTATAGATTTGGAGTAAACTTTACTATAGTATACTGAACACAGGTTTAATATTTTCCTCTGTGTTCTTCAGTTTTCCATTTTTTATTTTTACTTTTTTTGATGACAAATTGGATTTATCTTGATAAATTTGTGACATTGTTCTGATTTTAGAAGGTCATAATTTTTCTATTTGTATCTGAAGTCTCTTCCCAGAAAGGGTGTTCATTTGTATGTCACATGGATAATTGGTAGTCACACAGTTGATCACAGAGAGACTTTTCTGTCTCATTACTAGCTTTTATAGAATGGTCATATTAGTATAAAAGTAGCTACTACTTTTATTTCATTGGCATCTACAACATTGTAGGACTATAATAAATATTAATTGATCATGTTAATCCAAGTGTAATTTATAATTTAGGAACCAAATTTACTTCATCATCTTTCTGACAAATCTTGTTTACAGATGCCTGGGTGGCTCAGCAGTTTAGCACCTGCCTTCGGCCCAGGGCATAATCCTGGAGTCCCAGGATCAAGTCCCACATCAGGCTTCCTGCGTGGAGCCTGTTCTCCCTCTGCCTATGTCTCTGCCTCTCTCTCACTCTCTTTCTCTCTCTGTGTGTGTCTCTCATGAATAAATAAATAAAATCTTTTAAAAAAATCTTCTTGTTTCTTAAAGCATTGTTTATTTTGGTTTGATGTATGGTTACAGCCACTTAAATGAGAAGAGATGTCAGTATGTCTATGTAATAATAACTTAGAAATAGTGAAATATTTATAAGTCTGCTGAGTTTTTACTCCAAGTTATTTTTAATTGTGATTTGAATTAAGTCATTCTGTTAAAAACTATCATTTTCAGACTTTTTATTACTCAAAAATGTAATGACATGTATATTGGGACAGATTTTCTACAGTAGAACTGGTTAACAGTATAATTTGAGGTCTTTCAACATGTTCCCTAACATAATATTTCCTCTTTTAGAAATTTATTCAGAAGAAATTTTTAGAGGAGTGCTTTTACAATTAGGAAAAAGTTATGAAAATATAATAATTTAATGCTCTTTTATCCCTTAAAGATTTCTCACTTGCATAAGTACATTTCTGATGAGGTTTTGATTTTGAAGAAATTAAGTCATTTTTTTCTTGTATCCCAAATCAACTTGATGAAGCCCTTACTTATTAACATTTTAATTTGGGAAATCCCAACACAATCTTAATATTAAAATAATAAGTGATAGTAATTTTGATCATCATTGTCATCCCTTTAAACGGTAGCTAAAGCATACCAATTGGAGTTTAACAAATTATAATGTATTTTCTTTTAGGAAATTGCTTAAAATTATGTTTCCAGGTTTGTGTGATTTTTTTTTTACTCACTTTATTCTTAGCATAGAAGATTTGAGTTCTGAATTGACGGGTGAAAATATCACCTTCATCATACAATAGTAAAGGCAAAAAATAGGCATAGCAACACTTCTGGTATGTTTAAAATAACAATTGAAATGTCTTTTTGTGTTTCCTTAGAAGTTGCTCTGAAAAGATAATAGTTTGGCTTCCTGGCCAGCTTCTGGGGGGGATGGCCCTTACATTAAGTATCTCAGGTATTAGTATGGAGTACAAGGACACTATTTCATGTTATTGCAGAGATCTTACTCCCTGGGTTAGAATCTCAAATGGGGCCCTGTTTGTTGATATATTTGCAATAAAAAGCCATTATTAACTTACAAGGTCAAGGGGTTAATGGAAGAAATATTCTCATCTTCCTATTATCTTGCAATGTTTTGCTGGGAGCTGAAGAAAGATAACACTTTTCTCCCCCAATTTCTCTTGGCAGTTTTTAAAATGGTGATTTCATGTTTCTGTGACTAAATAAAAGATTAAATGCCAATATAGAAAGCTTTAGAAGTGTACTTAGTCAAGCTGTCAGTTCAGACAGGCATTCTATCATGACTACCTTTGCTGAGATCCCTGAAACTCCTAGTAATGAAAACTAGGAGGAAGGTGCCTTAATGATTTCTTGATTTCTGAGTCCTAAGAATTTTTCCCCCATTCCATTTTAGGCAAATTAGTCATCTTGCACAAGAAGTCAAGGAAATTTCACAAGACTTTAAAGCGGGGGGGTGGGGGGGGCGGGGCAAGATGGCAGAAGAGTAGGGTCTGCAAGTCACCTGTCCCTACCAACTTACCTAGATAACTTTCAAATCATCCTGAAAACCTACGAATTTGACCTGAGATTTAGAGAGAACTGCTGGAACGCTACAGAGAGAAGAGTTTGTGCTTCTAACAAGGTAGAAAGATGGAAAAAATTTTAAAAAAAGGAAGAAGAATCAAGTTGGGGAGGGGCCCCCCACGAGGAGCCGGGCTAAGGCCACAGTGAGAGCCTCCAGATAGGAAAGCCCAGTCCTGGAGAAGCAGGAACTTTAAAAATCCACACCGGATTCTTCCCGGATGGAAAGGTGCTTGGAGGGAACGGAGGCAGAACCACAGGAGGGGCAGTGGAGCCTCCAGGTTCCCAGGGTCACTAACAGAGGAAGTGCCTGCCAGGGGAAAGCACGCCACACACCGTGGGCCGAGCTCTGCTTGGCAGGGCCTCAGGAGAAGCTCAGGTAGCAGCTCTGGACAGAAGGGGCTACACGGCCCAGGAGTGCGATTACACGTGGTGCAGGCCCCGGATCCCAGGGCACCAGGGGACACAGCCCAGGCTCCTATGCTCCCCCGGGACAGGAAGAGGGCTGGAAGTCACAGGACAGTGAGGACACTCCTGCCACCGGGCACCCCTGAGCTGTGCACATCAGCTGCCCCCGCCCCCAGAAGCATCCAGGCCAGTGAGGACTGGGAGCTGCATTAGTTACTGTGGGAGCTGACTCCAGGGCTGGAGAGCTGGCCGCTGGCAGTGGTTGTTCCTCCTGGTGTCACCTTGTGCCTGGAATGGAGCGGGGCCACCAGGGAACAGAGGCCTCACAGGATAAACAGCTCCCACTGAGACATGCACAGGCAGGGGGTGGGGCAGATCCCCCAGGTGCACACACCTGAGAATCAGCACAGCAGGCCCCTCCCCCAGAAGACCAGCTGGAAAGGACAGGGGAAGAGCAAGTTCTTGACCCAGCAGTGCTGGAAAGATCCAGGGGAAGTCAAGGGATTTATAGTATATAGAACCAGAGGATACCCCTCCTTGTTTTGTTTTGTTTTTCTCTTTTTTTTCTTCCTTTTTCCAGTACAACTCGTTTTTAGCCACTCTGCACTGAGCAAAGTAACAAGAAGAAGAACTCACCACAAAAGAAAGAATCAGAAACATACTCTCTCCCACAAAGTTACAGGATTTGGATTACAATTCGATGTCAAAAAGCCAATTCAGAAGCACAATTATAAGGCTAATGGTGGCTCTGGAAAAAAGCATAAAGGATTCAAGAGACTTCATGACTGCAGAATTTAGATCTAATCAGGCCGAAATTAAAAATCAATTAAATGAGGGATCCCTGGGTGACGCAGTGGTTTAGCGCCCGCCTTTGGCCCAGGGTGTGATCCTGGAGACCCGGGATCGAGTCCCAGGTCGGGCTCCCGGTGCATGGAGCCTGCTTCTCCCTCTGCCTGTGTCTCTGCCTCTCTCTCTCTGTGTGACTATCATAAATAAATAAAAATTTTTAAAAAATCAATTAAATGAGATGCAATTCAAACTGGAGGTCCTAATGATGAGCGTTCATAAGGTAGAAGAAAGAGTGAGTGACATAGAAGACAAGTTGATGGCAAGGAAGGAAGCTGAGGGAAAAAGAGAAAAACAATTAAAAGACCATGAGGAAAGGTTAAGAGAAATAAATGACAGCCTCAGAAAGAAAAATCTACATTTAATTGGGGTTCCAGAGGGCGCTGAAAGGGACAGAGGACCAGAAAGTGTGTTTGAACAAATCATAGCTGAGAACTTCCTTAATTTAGGGAGGGAAACAGGCATTCAGATCCAGGATATAGAGAGGTTCCCCCCTAAAATCAATAAAGACCATTCAACACCTCGACATTTAATAGTGAAACTTGCAAATTCCAAAGATAAAGAGAAAATCCTTAAAGCAGCAAGAGACAAGAGATCCCTAACTTATATGGGAAGGAATACTAGATTAACAGCAGACCTCTCCACAGAGACCTGGCAGGCCACAAAGGGCTGGCAGGATATATTCAGGGTCCAAAATGAGAAGAATATGCAGCCAAGAATACTTTATCCAGAAAGGTTCTCATTCAGAATAGAAGGAGAGATAAAGAGCTTCCAAGATAGGCAGAAATTAAAAGAATATGTGACCACCAAACCAGCTCTGCAAGAAATATTCAGGGGGACTCTGTAAAAGAAAGAGGAACCCAAAGAAATAATCCACAAAAACAGACTGAATAGTATGATGACACTAAATTCATATATTTCAATAGTAACTCTGAACGTGAATGGGCTTAATGATCCCATCAAAAGACACAGGTTTCAGACTGGATAAAAAAGCAAGACCCATCTATTTGCTGTCTACAAGAGACTCATTTTAGACGTAAGGACCCCTACAGCCTGAAACTGTAAGGTTGGAGAACCATTTACCATTCAGATGGTCCTCAAAAGAAAGCAAGGGTAACAATCTTCATATCAGATAAATTAAAGTTTATCCCAAAGACTGTAGTAAGAGATGAAGAAGGACACTATATCATACTTAAAGGATCTATCCGACTAGAGGACATAACAATCATGAATATTTATGCCCCTAATGTGGGAGCTGCCAAGTATATCAATCAATTAATAACCAAAGTAAAGACATACTTAGATAAAAAAACACTAATACTGGGAGACTTCAACACAGCACTTTCTGCAAAAGACATATCTTCTAAGCACAACGTCTCCAAAGAAACAAGAGCTTTAAATGATACACTGGACCAGATGGATTTCAGAGATATTGACAGAACTTTACATCCAAATGCAACTGAATACACATTCTTCTCAAGTGCACATGTAACTTTCTCCAGAATAGACCACATACTGGATCACAAATCAGGTCTTAACTGATACCAAAAGATTGGGATTGTCCCCTGCATATTTTCAGACCATAATGCTTTGAAATTAGAATGCAATCACAAGAAGAAATTTGGAAGAAATTCAAACACACGGTGATTAAAGAGCATCCTGCTAAAGATGAAAGGGTCAACCAGGAAATTAAGAGAAGAATTAAAAAGATTCATGGAAAGTAATGAGAATGACGATACAACCATTCAAAATCTTTGGGATACGGCAAAAGCAGTCCTGAGAGAGAAATACATCGCAATAGAAGCATCCCTCAAAAAATTGGAAAAAACTCAAATACACAAGCTAACATTGCATCTAATGGAACTGGAGAAAGAACAGCAAATAAAACATACATCCAGCAGAAGAGAGTTAATAAGGTCAAGCAGAACTCAATGTAATAGAGACCAGAAGAGCTGTGGAACAGATCAATAAAACCTAGAGTTGGTTCTTTGAAAGAATTAATAAGAGATAAACCATTAGCCAGCCTTATTAAAAACAAAAGAGAAAAGACTCAAATTAATAAAATCACGAAGGAAAAAGGAGAAATCACAACCAATACCAGGGAAATACAAATTGTTTTAAAAACATATTATGGGCAGCTATACACCAATAAATTAGGCAATCCTGAAGAAATGGAGAAATTTCGGGAAAACCACAAACTACCAAAACTGGAACAGGAAGAAATAGAAAACCTGAACAGGCCAATAACCAGAAAGGAAATTGAAGCAGTCATCAAAAACCTCCCAAGACGCAAAAGTCCAGGGCCAGATGGCTTCCCAGGGGAATTCTATCAAACGTTTAAAGAAGAAACCATACCTATTCTACTAAAGCTGTTCTGAAATATAGAAAGGGATGGAACTTTCCAAACTCATTCTATGAGGCCAGAATCACCTAAATTACAAAACTAGACAAAGACCCCACCAAAAAGGGAGAATCATAGACCAATATCCCTGATGAACACGGATGCAAAAATTCTCAATAAGATACTAGCCAATAGGATCCAATAGTACATTAAGAAGATGATTCACCATGACCAAGTGGATTTATCCCCGGGATTCAAGGCTGGTTCAACACTCATAAAGCAATCAAAGTGATAAATCATATCAACAAGAGAAAAAACAAGAACCATCTGATCCTCTCAATAGATGCAGAGAAAGCATTTGACAAAATACAGCATCCATTCCTGATCAAAACTCTTTGGAGTGTAGGGATAGAGGGAACCTCCCTCAGTATCTTAAAAGCCATCTACGAAAAGCCCACAGCAAATATCATTCTCAATGGGGAAACACTGGGAGCCTTTCCCCTAAGATCAGGAACAAGACAGGGATGTCCACTCTCACCACTGCTATACAACATACTACTAGAAGTCCTAGTAGTTCAGCAATCAGACAACAAAAAGAAATCAAAGGCATTAAAATTGGCAAAGAAGTCAAACTCTCCCTCTTTGCAGATGACATGATACTGTACATCAAAAACCCAAAAGACTCCATCCCAAAATTGCTAGAACTCATACAGCAATTTGGCAGCATGGCAGGATACAAACTCAATGCCCAGAAATCAGTGGCATTTCTATACACTGACAATGAGACTGAAGAAAGAGAACTTAAGGAGTCAATCCAATTTACAACTCACCCAAAAGCATTAGATACCTAGGATACCTAAACCTAACCAAAGAGGTGAAGGATCTATAAGGTCAAAACTACAGAACACTTCTAAAAGAAATTGAGGAAGACACAAAGAGATGGAAAAATAGTCCATGCTCATGGATTGGAAGAATATTGTGAAAACGTCTATGCTACCCAGGGAAATTTGCACGTTCAATGCAACTCCAACAAAATACCATGGACTTTCTTCAGAGAGTTAGAACAAATCATCTTAAGATTTGTGTGGAATCAGAAAAGACCCCGAATAGCCAGAGGAATATTAAAACAGAAAACCATAGTTGGGGGCATCACAATGCCAGATTTCAGGTTGTATTACAAAGTTGTAATCATCAAGACAGTGTGGTACTGGCACAAAAACAGACACATAGATCAATGGAACAGAATAGAAAATCCAGAAATGGGCCCTCATCTCTATGGTCAACTGATATTCGACAAAACAGGAAAGACTATCCACTGGACAAAAGACAGTCTCTTCAATAAATGGTGCTGGGAAAATTGGACAGCCACATGCAGAAGAATGAAACTAGACCATTCTCTTACACCAGACACAATGATCAACTCAAAATGGTTGAAAGATCTAAATGTTAGTCAAGAATCCATCAAAATCCTAGAGGAGAACACAGGCAACACCCTCTTTGAACTTGGCCACAGCAACTTCTTGCAAGATACATCCATGAAGGCAAGAGAAACAAAAGCAAACATGAATTATTGGGACTTCATCAAGTTAAGAAGGTTCTGCACAGCAAAAGAAATAGTCCACAAAACTAAAAGACAACCTACAGAATGGGAGAAGATATTTGCAAATGACATATCAGATAAAGGGCTAGTATCCAAGATCTATGAAGAACTTCTTAAACTCAACAGCAAAGAAACAAACAATCCAATCATGAAATGGGCAAAAGACATGAACAGAAATTTCACAGAGGAAGACATAGACATGACCAAGAAGCACATGAGAAAATGCTCCGCATCACTAGCCATCAGGGAAATACAAATCAAAACCACAATGAGATCCCACCTCACACCAGTGAGAATGGGGAAAATTAACAAGGCAGGAAACAACAAATGTTGGAGAGGATGTGAAGAAAGGGGAACCCTCTTGCACTGTTGGTGGGAATGTGAACTGGTGCAGCCACTCTGGAAAACTGTGTGGAGGTTCCTCAAACAGTTAAAAATAGACCTGCCCTACGACCCAGCAATTGCACTGCTGGGGATTTACCCCAAAGATACAGATGCAGTGATATGGCAGGACACCTGCACCCCGATGTTTCTAGCAGCAATGTCCACAATAGCCAAAGTGTGGAAGGAGCCTCGGTGTCCATTGAAAGATGAATGGATAAAGAAGATGTGGTTTATGTATACAATGGAATATTACTCAGCCATCAGAAATGACGAATACTCACCATTTGCTTCTACGTGGATGGAACTGGAGGGTATTATGCTGAGTGAAGTAAGTCAATCAGAGAAGGACATTTTATGGTCTCATTCATTTGGGGAATATAAAAAATAGTGAAAGGGAATAAAGGGGAAAGGAGAGAAAATGAGTGGGAAATATCAGTGAGGGTGACAGACCACGAGAGACCCCTAACTCTGGGAAACGAACAAGGGGTAGTAGAAGGGGAGGTGGGCGGGGGGGTTGGGGTGACTGGGTGACGGGCACTGAGGGGGCTCTTACGGCATGAGCACTGGGTGATATGCTACATGTTGACAAATTAAACTCCAATAAAAAAATTTAAAAAAAAACTTTAAAGGACAGAACCATAACTATTTCAGTTAACTCCATAAGGAATTTTGTATTTAAAAGAAAGAATTCAACTACTCAAATTGATGCCCCTCAAATTCCTAGTATTTTAGAGAGTGTGTGAAGAGTGTAAATAAATATCCTGGTGCCTGAAAAATCCTTCTTAGAACTGAGTTGATGGCTATAGATGGAATTATAGGTGGAATTACAGGTGGAAATCATTGCCTTGCTAAGGTTATTTCTGTCATTTTTCTTTAAAAATATTTCATAGCCTACCTCTTACAATTTAATGTATGCCATGAGATTAGGTTGCCCGATGCTATTTAAGAGTCACTGAAAGGTTTTCTCTTCTTGTGTTTAAGTGGGGAATTTTCTCTGGAAATTAACCTATTAGAGAATTTTCCCAGATTGGTTAAAAATAAGTCCTTGCAGGATGCAATAAAAGGATTGTTGAGTACTTTAGTAAACTTGTCTACTTTTTTTTTTTGTCTCTGAAGGCCAGAATACTTTTATAATTTCATCTGAAGGTTAGTCATAGGTATACTTAGTAACCCAGAGTTCTCCTAAATTTAAATAATCTCAGCTTATTTAATTGCAGTACTCTGCCAACAAACACAGGTTGTGCTGGTTTGATTCGACACAGCTTGGCTGGTGGGTTTGACTAATTTTACTAATTAAATCTGCCACAACCATCAACGCATGTGGATGCATATGGTTACAGTCCTCCGTTTCACCCATAATTTAGCCTGACAAGGCACATGTGAGTTTTCTCTTTACTCAATGTTTATATAAAGGGAATTTTTAGCACATAATTTTGTAATTCTCCTGAAATTCTGGCTTCAAAATAATAGAAGGGGGAAATGTAATCACACCTCTGATAAAACAATTTAAAAATGGAAAAGCTGGTGGAAAACTTTTTAATAACTGAGATAATTTTTGCCTTTCAGAATTAGTTGAGATCATGCTTAGAACATGTTCGTCAGCATTGTTGACAGGGTTTGTGAAATCACCTTTCCTGTGTCCTCCAAAACTGAGAGCATGCCACTGTGCACAGACTGGTACTTTACTCCATAAAGAGCTACTGTGTCTATGCAATATGACCGGAGGTTTCAGTGCTTTTGGTACATGGACTTAATCATCGGTCAATTTGTCCATTTTAACATCCTTAGTAGTCAAAGTGTTTGTTTAGACTTTTTGTATTCATAAACTTGTTAAAAATTGTACCGTTAACGTTTATCCCTGAGGATTTTTTAAGAGTTCTTTCTGTAATGTTTATTTTACATATTCTTACAGTAGGAATTTTTCATACAATAGCTACAGTAACAAATGTATATTAACCGTATGCTAAGGCATATTTCTAAAAAATCTCCCATCAGAAAAACTAAGCATATTTAGAGTTCCCAAGAGGAATTTCATGCATACTTACCAATAACCCAGTCAACTGTACAGATTGCTACTATGTGTTAGCTTTTTCTTTTCCTTGTCTCTTGCTTTGGACACTCTTCACTATGCTTTTTTTTTTTTTCACTGTGCATTATTGAATCGAGTCTGGTAGGTCCCTGGTTTTGTGCAGCCCCGCTGACACCCTGATACCTAGATGCCAGGTCTAGATGATGTCCTTTAGCTGCACCTCTCTCACCATTGCCTGGTGGGTTCTTTTTTTTTTTTTTTAAGATTTTATTTATTTATTCATAGAGACGGGGGCGGGGGGAGGTTCAGAGACACAGGCAGAGGGAGAAGCAGGCATCATACAGAGAGCCTGAGGTGGGACTCGATCCAGGGTCTCCAGGATCACGCCCTGGGCTGCAGGCGGCACCAAACCGCTGTGCCACCGGGACTGCCCTGCCTGGTGGGTTCTATTGGATGATGAGGATCCAGAGTTCTGGAGTTTTTCCCACTGTGTTACAGTCCAAGGTTTATCAGTAGTAGGATTGAGCAGGGACAGAGAGGAGGAGCAAAAAGGGTGCTCTAGAGGCAGTGGGAGCAGTACACTCTTGGAAAAGAAAGTAGTGAGATGCTTTGTAGAGAATTTAGAACCATAACAAAATTGGCTGAAATCTGGTCTGCTTTTTAGTATCACCATGTGCTGATGATTCTAAACAATATAAGAAAAAAAATACTCTTCCCTGCTTGGCAAACCTTTCCCACCACTCCTTCCCTTCAGTGCAGTGCTGTTTATAGATGCTTGCCCAGGACAGATTCTCCTCCAGGAGGCTCCTCAGTTCCTTATATATATAATATATTGATAGGTCAACCTGGCAATGAGTTGGATATGACCCCGCTATAGGCCTAGATCCTCTTACACTGTAATATTGAAGGAGGGATGAAATCTTTCCTTTTCTTTTCCTTCCCTTTCCTTTTCCTCTCTCCTGTCCTCTCCTATTCTCTCCTCTTCTCTCTTGATCTCTTCTGTTCTCTTCTGTCCTCTCCTGTTCTCCACTGTTCTCTCCTGGCCTCTCCAGTTCTCTCCTGTCCTGTCGCATTCCCTCTTCATCTCCTACTTCTACTCTCCCTCTCTCACTGTTCCTAGGAAAAACTGATTTCTGTGAAAGACACATTATCTCCTCATACTGCAAGCTAGAGGTTAGGAGCAGCATCGTAGTGGAGAGACAGTCTGACCAGATGCCAGGAAACCTGGCTCCCAGTCCTGGCTCCCTGACAAGTCGTGTGACCCTGATGAAATTATATGGCCTTTCTGAGGCCTCACATGTGATATTAAGGTGATTGGACTCAATGATCCACAGCCATTCCAACTATTCTATGAAGAAAGAAAGTAAAAGGCAGAAGCAGAAAAGCAGATGGTTGATTAACACAGAGTACCACTGTGCTTTCCTTCTACAGCTCCCAGTCCTATTTTTCTGATTGTTTTGCTTTTGACTTTACAAAAAGATGAGATCTTAGGAACTCCTCTCTTAAGTTTCACCCATCATGGGCATAGTTGGTCAATATCAGTGACTTCCAAGACTTCGGCATAAGTAAGTTCTAGAAACATTAGAGACAATGCAGAATTAATTATATATGTCTCTACCAAATTACAGAGCCTGTGAGTAGTTGACAAGGGCATCTTGGCCCATCATCAACCATGATGTTACATACCTTGAACTGAGTGGTGTTCCTATGGAAGAAGCATGAGACAGCATGTGCTTCAGTTTCCTTTTGATACATAGTAATATCAGCACTCAGCGTGCAAAATTGTTTCTGACCAGAGAAGACAGGAATCTAGTTCACAAGTGGGAGAAATCAGAGGTAAAAATTGAAGCAAAAAGACTTGGATAAGGTTTTAACTTGCTAACAGATATCTTTACAGTAATTGAGTTTCCCATTTATAGTTAAACACTTTTATTAAAGGAAGACTTAAAGATCTGGGGCACCTTGTAGTCATTCTTAAATATTCCCTTCTGCTTTATAATTTTAGAAGAAAATTAAGAAGCAAAAAATGCCTTTAAAACTATCACTCTCCCGAGCACACACCATTAGTACATGTGCTTGCACATTAACACATGCATGTACAATTCTACCTTTTAATTTGGTCTCATATCTACTACACATTCTGAGTGTTAATATAAATGGAAATTATAACAATAATACTTTTAAAATAAAAAATTATTTACTTCTAATAAAGTAAATAAGACAATATGATAATTATTCCATCTATACCCTTTTAAATTTGTATTATAAATGAAAATCTGTGTCTTGTCTACATCTCTGTTTCTATCTCTCTGTTTTATCTCTCTTTCTACACATATGCAGACCCAAACACTTCGTGATTTCAAAAGAAATAACTGGTTTTATGGTTTGTTGGTACCTGCCCAAAGATTTGCTTGGTTAGAATTGTTCACTTTTAATGATAATATAGATTTATGTCTATTATTGGTGTTCCTACTATAATTGAAATTTTTTATTAGTCATATTTCACCAGCTGCTTAATGTCAATGGATCTTTCATTCCTAGACCCTGAGTTAAGAAAGACTTTTACATACATTCAATATGGATGAGACCCACTAGTTCCTACCACAACAGTGCTCCCTATCACCCATATACAATTTCATTTAAGATAAAATAGCGGCTCCAGCAGAAAATAAGTGCAGTCTTCTCCTTTGTAAGTTGTAATTGAGGTTATGGCACAGCATATTGCCTGTGGCAGAATCTATTACCAAGAAATGGATACCATGATTTGAATCTGGATGCAGTGTAAGTAAAATGAATTAATTATTAGCAGCACAGAATTGAAGGAAAACACAGGGTTTCCTAAAGTGAAATATATTGGGTATTTTTTTTTTTAAAAAAGAGGATAGAGCAAGGAACTTATTGATGAATCATATAGTCTTTTCCGCTGTTCTATGCCTTTTGGAATTCTTAAATGCTTAGGTTAAGGTGACTATTCTTAAATTAAGTCAAACTTAGCTCAGAATGTCATAGAAATGTTTTCTAGTATATTTAGTTCTTCCCCAACTTGAAGTTAGTATATTTTACTGTATGACTCTTAGTGTCACTTGGATAAGTGTCTAGCTAGTGATAGAACTAAATTACCTTTAATAGAAAAAGATGACTTTTACCCTGGCTGTATAGCTCAAATAATGCAAAATTGCTTTTCTGGGGGGGAAAATTTATGAACAGTTTACCACTTGATACTACAAATTGTGAACTTTAGTGTCCATAACTTTTGCAGGTAATTATTTGGAAAAATCCTGTGGAACCTCATGTAGGATAATGGTTGTCCAACATACTGGTTACTGGGTACTTCCTATTTCTTTGAGGAGAAAACTATTCTCCTGTCTAGTTTTGGGCAGTCACAGCATGTATGGATCAAAGCTGTACTTTAGAGTCCAGTTCAAATGATCTGATAATTAGACAAAATTCCTGCTAGCTTCTGGCAATGCCTTGACTGTTATCATGTTCAGTTTCATTTATTTTCCTCTTTTACCCCTATGTTTTCTAGGCCATATTGAAGAGTAGTCTCTTCTCTTTACATTAAATATTGATCACTTGAATGATTATAGTACTCATTTAAAGCATGATATGAATTACATGATTACATGATTTTCAGAACTAAAATTGAGACCCAAAACACCACATTAAACACACACACACACACACACACACACTCACACATCATAAGTAAATGGAGCCTCTTCTTTAGTATATGATAGGCATGTATTGTATTGCTTCTCTTCTCTGCTAGCAGTTTCCTGTAAGTTTTTTCGACAGCTGGCAATTTAGCCACCAGTTTAGTGGAAACAATTACATAATCATCAGTTCATACCATTATATTATTTGTTGAGGGCTCGCTTTCTGCCAACCAATTTGCTAAAAGCCTTATGTATTAACCAAACCCTTGTAAAAAGCAATGAAACTCGGGCATCTGGGTGGCTTGGGCACCTGAGCATCTGCCTTTGGCTCAGGCCATGGTCCCGGGGTCCTGGGATTGAGTCCTGCATGGGGCTCCCCACAGGGAGCCTGCTTATCCCTCTGCCAATGTCTCCACCTCTCTCTGTGTGTCTCTTGTGAGAAAATAAATAAAATCTTTTAAAAAAAGTAATGAAACTCTGATAGTAATGATAACTCTGATAGGTTAAATGACTTATCAAAGGTGATATACCTAGGAAGTAATACCCAGGACTCAAATCTAGGTCTCTTTGATTTTTAAAGGTCATGAACTTAAACATTATGCTCTGATTCCAGCATCAAGTGGGTGGACAAAGCCCTCTAGTTTTCACATTTTTGAATGTCATGCATCTAGCAAAAGTCAACTTCTCAACATTCCTTTTTGTTCCTCTTTCAGGGCTTTAAATGCAGTGGCCTAACCAGAAAAAAAAAAAAAATGTACCATAGCAAGCTATTGCTCTTAACTCAGTTGACAAAAGTTAGAATTACAGATTGTCTTCTTGTTTGGTTTTTCATAGGCACTCAGATCCTGGATCTACCACCATCTCTCTGACCTTGGGCACATAATCTAACCTCTCTATGCTTCAGTTTCTTCGTGTCTAAAGCAGGGTCATTGTGAGGATTCAATAAGTTTATACAAATAAAGCATTAAAAATCTGGTACACAATAGGCAGTCAATAAAAGATAGATGTAATTATTAATCACAGCTCAAATAGAAAGTCTCATTTCCTGAGGGCATCTAATATGCCTTTGGGTGGAAATCGACATGAAAATGACAAAGATTCATTTAGAATGATATGTGGGTCTGAATATAACCTCTCCCTTCCTTTATCTTTCCACACTCCTTAGCTCCAACAGTTTTGCAGCACATCTTCTGATAGACTCAATTGAAATATCAGAGTGGAGAGGGTTGGAAGATGAGCCCAGAAAGACCATCAACAGAGTGCATTCCAATTTAGCACTGTTTCACACCTCTCTTCACACTGCAGAACCTAAAGTTTTGTTTAAGGACTTAGCCATCTTACCACTACTTAGTGGTAAGTACTAAGTACTTGGCCCTGGTGGCAGCCAGGGGCTACATAGGAGAAGCGATTGGAAATAGCAGCCTTATAGCTTTCCATTGCTTGGTAATGGTGAATATGCTTGCAATTTTGTTGCAAAATAAAATTGATATTATACAGTTATGGAAATAAGTTGTGAAGACGAGTTAGCAGAGTTAGCAGACATTATATCTTTGTAATAAAACATTCTAGTGGTGTGTGTGCACATAGTAAGTCATTTTTTGGCAGACACTAAAAAATTAAAGTTTTGTAATGAGAGATGTAAATAAAAACCATCAGTAGAGAGAAATGGTTGCCCCAAAAGAATGGAAAATTTTGAGCTATAGTATCTGCTAAAGGAGGATCTATTTTTGTGATCATAATTATTTCAGCAAACAGCTGTGGATATTTCCCATGTTCCAGGTACATAACTATTTGCTGGGGCAACAAAGATGACTAAATCATTGTCATCCTTGCCCTTGAAGTACTGCCTAAAGGAGACAGGTAATCAAAGAAATAATTGTAAAACATGACAATGAGTATGATGATAAAAGTAAGGAAAGAATGCTGAGAGCTTAGGTGAGGGAGTTGGCTCTAGGACTTTTAGAAGATTCAGAGAAGAAGGTACATGCATTGGACATTTACTGAATGAATGAATGAATGAATGAATGAATGAATGAATAGTATGAAAAAAATTACGTGCTCATAGGGATAAATGGTGTGCCCTGTGACAAAGACCTGGTATTTGGCAAATAAAAGGGGAGGTTCATTGGAGTTGCAAGGGCAGAATCCATACTGCAGAGCACTGTAGCCTCAAGGCAAGAGGAGTTGCTTTATTACTCTTACCTCTCCCTAAAAATTGAGTAATATGTAGTTAAGTAATGTAAATCACATGCTGTTATTTACAGAAAGGTGTAACTTGCTGGGGAAAATGGTGTCTAGGTCAAGTTTTTGCATATGATATCTTATTTCAAACTATATAACAGAGATATGCTTTTTTAAAAAGATCAGCAGTATATCTTTTGGAAAGAAAAAATCCCTTAAAATCATAAGTAGATGCTTTATTTTATTTTTTTTTTTTATTTTTTAAGTAGATGCTTTTTGATTTAGGATTTTGCACATGTGCTTTCATAAATAGGTTTTTCACGTCTAAGTTTCTAAATGACATTGAAGTTTTCATAGACTAAATATTTACCATAACAGAACATATCACTACACCTGTTCCTTGGAATCATTTGTATGCGTGTGTGTATATGTGCATGTGCGTGAGTGTGTATATATCTCTCAACATCTAAATTGCCTCTATAGAAATTCAAAAATAAAAATTGGTATATCAGGCTTAGAGGTACTATTCAGTTATTAAATCTTCTAGCTAATCCTAATCTAATTTTTCTTTGAATAAGTTTCTTCCTCTGGGATAGTGTAGCATTCAGTCACAAGTTAATAAAAATAACATTAACAATACCAAATATAACATTTACTAATTGTTTACTATGTCCCACAATGCTGTCAACTCTTTCCATACATGATTTCATTTAATCTTTATGATTAACAATCTGAAACCATTTTTTGGGGTGCCAATTATAGAATTCATCACTTTTCTTTAAAAGTAGGCATTTTCACATTCTATTTGATCCTTTATGTCTAATTGTTGCACTTAAAGTACATATTTAGCTGCTGATTTTGCCCCTAAATAACTCAGTTCTTCTAAGAACCATCAAATGTTCCTTTCCATCAGTTTTTTTCTGCTTACAATTGCAATGATTCTCTGTCCTGATTCTTCAGTTCCTTAAGGAAGCCCTGGATTAAATCAGACACTATCCCCATAGCCTGTTCTTCCTATATTTTTATTCTCCTATTTTTCCCTTATAAGACAGAAATTTTTGCTTGAATGTAATCCTGTTTTAGTGTTATTGATTTAAAAGTCTTTGCCAATAGATATAACCAGAATTTATTTTATTTTTAGAACAAATATCCTTATTGAGAATATATAATAAAGATACTACAGATTTTATAGTAATTTTAACTTTCTTAAACACTTTCATGTCTGTTGGGAGGCCTGCTCTTAATGCTACCAGGAAGGTAGGTCCGAGCAAGTACATTGAGATGAAATGATTTGCCCAATTTATAAGATAAGCCAAGTCCAAATCCAGATTTCTCAGAGGCTAGGCTGGTTGTTTTTTTTTTTTATTCCAAATTTTCCTTAGTTTTTGCCATAATTAAAATAATAGTATCATAATTTTATAATGAATGTTTAAATATACCAAGAGTTTCAAAATTCACCATATTATATCTGTTTAATATCATAAGGAATTGAATTGGGCATATATTATTGATCGATCCTGTTTTATGGATGAGGACACCCAGACTCAAAAGAAGTTAAATAACTTCCCAGGGCTATGTGTATAATGAGCAGCAGAGGCCAGATCTTTACCCAGGTCTAATAAAGGTTATATTGAGTAAACAGAGTAAACAGATCTAATTTGAGATTTTATATATATATACTGAGTCAGCTTGGCTATAGAGGAAGCAAGAAGTTATTTACTTGTTCACTGTTTCAGAGTTTTTTGCTAGGTAACCTATTGATTCCACTACAACAAATGACTTATGCCATATCTTTTTTTCAGGAAAGAGTTTCAGGAAACAGGTAGCTTAATTATGTCACTCTCATTATGAATCAAGCCTGGAGTCTTCGTGTTTCAAATGATAGGTATTCATAGTTTTCTCTTTTAGTGTATTATTGATTGACAGAGATCTCTATTTCAAGTGGGAGACTTGAGATTTCATGTTTGTTTGCTGGTTCTTCTTTTAGTGGTAACTTTCAAAGGAGGTAGATAAATTTAAAATATTAATAAGAAGTATTAGATAAACTTTGGATCTGATTTATTCCCCAGATATCATCTTAAAGGAAAATTGGAGTAGACCAAAGTGGCAGATCATGCACAATTCATTTAAAATTCCATGGAAAAGACACAAGGACAAAAAAAAGAATATATCTATAAAAGCACTGAAGAATAATGAGAAAGTGTTCCCATGAGTTAGGGACAATACCAGAATGCCTGCTATTTTACTATTATCCAACATTATACTAATTATAACAGATATTTTAGCCAATGCAATAACACATACCTTACACACACGTGCACCCACAAACACATAAAGACAAACTTATCACTATTTTCAGATTATATACTTATCTATTTATAAAAATAAAACCATTACAATTCATAAAACAGTTTAGTAAGTATCCAAGGTCAAGGTCTATTTTGGTATGAGAGTGGCATGATTGATTACACCTTTCTTTTAGTAGTAAAACCCTGGGAATTGTCATTAGGGTTAATCAAAGCAAACAAAACAAAACAAAACAAACCCACAAACAAAGAACAAACAAGCAAACAAAAAACTCATGAAGAGGTTATTGAAATGACTGAATGAAAGACAATGAAGTCAGAGTAGAAAAGGGATGAATAAATCAAGAAAACTTTCTTATCTAAATATAGAAGAACATAACAGTGTATGGGATAAGTTATCAAAGTAGGTGGGAGAAAAGGCACCAGTGATAAGTTTGCCTTTGGAGAATGGTGGCACTAATATTCCAGATTGGGAATTTAGGAGCAGAAGTTGGTTCTTTTAACAGTGACTCTCCATCCTTTGCTATTAATTGCACCTGAAGAGCCTTTAAAAATACTGATACCTAGGTTGAATTTCTAGGGACTGTAGTTTAGCTGGATAGGGCAGGAGATCATTAAAAACTCCCCATGAAATCCTAATATATAGCTAAGAATAACAATCTTTGTTCTAGACAAAGGTCAGGAAAAAAAAGATCAATAAAGGGTCAGAGAGCAAATAATTTAAGCTTTGCAGGTCATGTGGTCTTTGTTGCAACTATTCAACTCTGCCTTTGTATTGTTAAAGCCACCATGAACTCTACATAAAAGAATGTTCATGGTTGTGTCTTTAATAAACTTTATTTCTAAAAATAGCCTTGAGCTATGGACCACAGTTTGTTGAGAGAAGGTAGCCACTACTGTGGTTCTATTGAATTTGCCCCAATAGTAAGACAACTGTGTAGATGACATTCAACAGGCAACTGGATGTGAAGATTTGGAGTTGGGAGGAGTCTTTGTCTGCTCAGACTGCTGTCATGAGATACCACAGATGGACTGGTTTAAACAACAGGAATTTCCCTCTCACACTTATGATGGCTGGCAAATCCAAGCTCAAGGAGTCAGCCAGTTTAGCTCTCCAGTGAAGGTTTTCTTTCTAATTTTCAGATTTCTCCCTTTATTTTTTATCCTCAATGGTGGAGAAAAAAAGAGGGAAGCCTGCTTTTTGTCGTCTCTTATTTTAAGTACAATAATGCTCCCGTAATGGCCTCATCCTCATGCCTCATCTAAACTTAATTATCTTCCAAAGGCCTCATCTTCAAATACCATCCCATTAGGGGTTAGAGCTTCAATGGTTGAATTTTAGGAGGGACACTTCAGCCTATAACAGGTGGAGACTTGCAGCTTGACCTATATGCTTGAGAGTCTTTAACATATAGATGATAGTAGAAGCCTATGTGGAAGCAAAGTTGCCCTGCCAAAGGTAAAGAAAGAAAAAAAGTCAAGGAGTAAACTGAGAAGAATATCTGTGTTTAAGAACTTGGTCAAAGGCAGTCCTCCAAAGGGAACTTAAAATGATCAGCCAAATAAGTAAGGGCAGATTCTGAAACTGAGTAGTATTCTGCGATGTCAGGGAAGATTTCATTATCCAGTGGTGGGTATGAAGAGATAGGGAAAGAGGCAGAGGGGCAGCATTAGAATTGCCCAAGACTTGGTGACTTCTGGAAAACAAAACAAAACAAAACAAAAAAACAACAAAACTTGGGGCATCTGGGTGGCACAGTTGGTTAAGCATCGGACTCTTGGTTTCAGCTGATGTCCTAATCTTAGGGTTGTGAGATGGAGCCCTGAGTCAGGCATGGAATTTTCCTCTCTCTTTACCCCTTTACTCCTCCTCTTTCTCTAAAATAAGTAAGTAAGTAAGTAAGTAAGTAAGTAAGTAAATCAATCAATCTTTAAAAAAAAAACAAAGCAAAAAAACAAAACAAAATGAAAACCAATATTGATAAATTACTGAATGTTTGACCGTACTTTGTGTGTGTGTGTGTGAGTGTATCAGAAGGTTTTTTTTGTTTGGTTTCTTTTGGTTTTTTTTTGAGAACTAGCCTTCCATCCACTCTCAGTTCATGTGATCAACTGAATGAAGGGAACAGGGCCAAGAAATAGACATGATAGATTTCTTGGTGACACTGAGGGCCTTAATCTGATAGTGCCTATGGCTAGACCTATACCTCCATTTCTTTGTTACATCAGTCAGTATATTTTTTTTTATAACCATATCATTTGAGTTCATCTTCTGTGCCTTATAGATAAAAGTCATTAAATGATAAGAGTTTAGAACCTACATTAAAGGGAGATGGGTAGAAAATGGAAGGAGCAATAAACTGAGTCTAGGTTTATTCTTCCTTCCAGAAACTTGTCAATGAATGTACAGACGGATAAGATGTTAGGTTTGTGGAGGAACAGGATAGAGGAGGGTTTGTTGAAGAGGGGAGGGGGGGATAGATAGCTGAGGGATTTAAGGTGTAGAAGAAAGGGGGAATGTCTGTTGGGTTAAGTTCCCAGATATGGAACACAGAAAACTTGCAGCTCTGGTCTCCCTTTTTTCCTCTATTTTCCAAACATCTTCATTTCTCCTGTTGTTTTATAACAGTGAATATGTTGCTTGAGATGTCAGTAGTTTGTAACATTTTAGGGAGAAAGTAGGATACCCAGTGTGAAGCAAGGGCCCAGATCCATGAAAGGACTAATCATTAAAGAAGTTACATTACTAAAGACCTTCAAAAGTTTGTTGAAGCTTATGTATTTCTTAGTATTGTACAAATTGCTTTATATCTGTTTTTTTTTTGCTTTATATCTGTTTTATTCGTCTGTAAAAATATATCACTTTTTTCAACTTTTAAAAAAGCCATTTCTTCTGTAACAGAGCCACTTTTATATTTTTCCTTTATATACATGTATAATACACATATATAAACTTTAAAGATTCATCTAAATATTTTTCTTTTTCACCTAACACTAGTGTTAGGAATGGAAAATTATGATATGATTCAGCAAGGAGAGGGATTGAAGTGTTTTTCATTATTGACCGTGTTCAGGCAAAATAGTTGGACAAATTGGGTAATGGAACTAAATTATATTCTATGAGGTGCTGGCCTTAAAACTGTCATTCTTTTATATCTTCTGATGAAACACAGTTGCATTTGAATTGTGTAAATGATAAAAAATAAATAATTGCGGTATGCAAAGTGGAAGATACAGTACTAGTTATACAGAATAAAAAGAAAACTCTCCTAAATTATATTTACTTAAACGTCTAAAGCACATATACTAACATTTTATAAAAATGTGTAACTGAATGATTATCACTGTGTAATATGATTTCCAACATGTCATTCAAAGACAACTTGGCTGTTTATAAATCTTTGAACTTTAAACTGCTGATTTATAGTTTCTTTTTCCCTCATCCTCTTGTTTTGAAGACTTGATATGGGAGTGCTAATTAACATTAGGTTTCTTAACTGATATACTTGTAACTATGCAAATAGAACTATTGGAGCATTTTATTTTGAAACTGCATTCTTTGTTGGGCAATATCACATTTGAAATCATGCTTGAAGAAACATTTTTGTGGCAGGAAGCCAGTTCTCCCATTAAGAACATATCATCCATGACCAGTTCACTGGTTTATTTTCACAATGTTCATTGTTCCTGTGGCTCATACATGGCTAATGTTGAAAACTGCATGGAAGGGATGTGTACACTAAGTTGTTTTATTCATATCAGGATATACAGTTTAGCAAATTACAATCCATGGAAATTAATGAAAATTTTATTGAGAACTGTATGTTTTGGCAACCTGGTATAATATTTTACTGACTTCTTTGGACTATCTAAGCTAGATTACATTTTAGCTTCTATATTCTTTGTGTATGTTTTTTGTCTTAATTTGAATTTCCCTAAGAAACAGATCCTATGTCAAGGATTCCTGTGTGAGTGGTCTGTTTGGACAGCTCACAAGTTACTAGAAGAGTGAGAAATAAAACAGGAAAGGGGAAGCTTTTGGGAGAATATTTGGAATGATTTAAAACTGTCTCAGAGCTATCTGGGGCTTGAACTCACGACCCCGAGATCTAGACTTGAGCTGAAATCAAGAGTCAAACATTTACCTGCCTGAGCCACCCAGGTGCCCCTCAAAGTTATCTTACCCAAAGGACAAGGGAGGTGGGATGTTTATACACTAACCCTCATCAGGCATCAGCCGAATGCCACAAGGATAGAAGAAGATGTGTTTTTCCTGGCTGGTCTGGCCTGCCATGCGAATAGGCAGAGTAGTCTTTGAAGCTTCAGAGAAAGCCTCAAGGCCAAGAGAATACTGGCAGTTGGAAGTCAGTTGGAGCTCACTGAAGCAAAGATAGCCGGGAGTACTAGGAAGGCCATCCAAAGTATCTGCCGTATTTTCTTTGTGCTTATGTTCACTCAATGTTATTTTACCTCTATCTGCAGAAATATAAAGGAATTATTTCTCAATTGTATATTCATTAATTCATTAGTTTACACACATTTATTGATTTCTCTTTCTAGGGGCTACCATTCTAGTCAGAGAGGCAGGCATGAGGGAAGAATATGACATATTATCATGACTGAGGCACTCACAGGGTAATGAGCTAGGGGGTGGGGGCAGGGATGAGCCATGGAAAGTTTTCAGAGTACACAGAAATTTGAATTTTTTACTCCATTTATGGAAATGTACAGAATCCTAGTGCCTTCCAGAGTGACTCTGGCCTTTTTTTTTTTCTTTTCTTCCCTTCTCCCTTCCCTCATCCCCTCCTCCTCCCCCTCTTCTTCTTCTGCTTCTTCTTTCCCTTCTTCTTTCTCCTCCTCTTCTTCCTCCTCCTCCTCTGAAGTTAAGAGAAGCTAATTAACATGTCTAAAATCATAAAACTAGTCCATAATGAAATTAAAATCCTTGGTTTCTGATTTGGGCAGTGCAGTGCGTGTTAGTGAACAGCTTCTGAAGACCTTTAGGAAAGTTGTATGAAAACTGATTTCAATCTTGGTCAAAAACTGGAAGAGCTGGCAAATGCAACTGTCTGGGTATTTGAAGGTGGTAGGATTAGGGGTAATTGTTCTTCCTTCTATTTTCTTCTTTTTCTTTGCTTTTATAATTAAAAGAGAGATTTTCTTATTAAAAAAAAAGATACAGCTACTATGATCAAGTGAACATGTGGTTCAACTTACTTAGAAGGTCAGGAAAGTTGGGCCCAAATCATAACTGCTAAGCCAACGAAAAGATAATTTCATCACCAGTATAATTAAGTGAGCTTTTCTAAAGTATCTCAAGTTAACTTCTCCTCTAAGTAATATGAATCCAGGCATAGTGATTTTTTTGGTGTTTACTTTAATCTTGTATTGTCATTAACCAGCTTGTTACATGAATCACTCTTGGGTATACTATTGAAACGTGTGTGTGTGTGTGTGTGTGTGTGTGTGTGTGTGTTTTAAAGATGTAGGGTATTATGCCTGAGTGAATTGATTCACAGGGATTTTAGTTCCTAATTGTGTGTTGCTGTGTTTTTGTTCTCCAGTGGGCTAAGCTGCTGTGCCTCTCTCTTCTGTATAGCATTTGCACAGTGTTCACATGATGTTTGGGTACTTAGGGGTCAGTTTTTCCTTATGCTCAAATGATGTGAGGTACGTGAAAGCTTCCAGAACTATAAACTCTAATTTCCCAATCATGAATAGTTAGGAAACCAGAGTTCTGGGTTTTCATTAACACAAGGTCCTACATGCCAGCTCAGCTTACTACCTGCTAACCTTCCTAGATCTATTGGGAAATGTGCATTGGCAGTTTTTCAATCTTGCTAGAAGTCATAAATAGATGCCTTTCATATGAGATGTACTAGGTTCGGCATATTGACACTAGAATACATTATTCTTTTAGCAGTTGAACAAATTAAGATAAAATGATGGTTCTACTTTTTTCAATGTAATAAAATGAGCATAATTGGGCTAATATCTTAATCTGCTAGTCAGGAATTAGATTATATACCCACAATCACAGTTTGACTAGGGGAAATTACATGTTTCCTTTTCCTTGTTCTCTTGATGACCTCCTACAATGCCAAGAGCTGAGAGAGACCTTGTCAGACAGAGTGATTGGAATCACCTGGAGCTTTCAAAAACAGCCCTGATGTTTGAGTTCTATCTCTCCCAGATCCTGGTTTAATTGGTCTTCTGTGCAGCCTGGGATCTGGATTTTTTTAAAGGTCCCAGATGGTTCTAATATGCAACCAGGTTGATGGCCAGTGAGTGTTCCCATGTGACAGCGTACTTCCCTAAGGTAACTCTCCCTATTATTCGTCCTTTCTCTTTTGTTTTCACTAAGTTTGGGTAGTATCTCAGGGCATAGATCTGAATTGTTAGAATAAGGGACCTGCTGAGCAGTCCAAGGAGATTCAGATGGTTTCATTTTATGCTCAGATTGACCATATAGAAATTTAAAGAAGACCCTCAAGAACCCTGTATGCTACCATGCAGGTGAATCTGTTTGTCTGAGAGCCCCTCTGTCACTTCCCAGCTCACCCAGGCACACTCATCAGTCAAGACCTACCTGTGGACTCTTACATCGACAAGGACTCTGTCTAGTAAGGACGATTTTATCTTCTACGTGCTGGACTTGGCTTTTTACTAAAAATATATTTGTTTCATTTCATGCTTTCAAATGATGTTTAATATTTATTTTAGGATTCATATGTTTATGCATCAATACAAAAAGCGAGTATTTGTCATCTCATATTTTTGAACAAGATGGCACATCAAAACATATACTGGAGGTATGAATCCTATGGTGCTTTTGGTACCTATTTTCTGCATTATTGTATAAAACAGGAGCCCATATTCCTTTAAAAATTGACAGACATTGGCTAAGAACATGATATTACTTACCCTTGGATGATTTTATTTAAGAATTGTACATAACGGGATCCCTGGGTGGTGCAGTGGTTTGGCACCTGCCTTTGGCCCAAGGCGCGATTCCTGGAGACCCGGGATCGAATCCACATCGGGCTCCCGGTGCATGGAGCCTGCTTCTCCCTCTGCCTGTGTCTCTGCCTCTCTCTCTCTCTGTCTCTCTCTCCCTGTGTGGCTATCATAAATAAATAAAAATTAAAAAAAAAAGAATTGTACATAACTGTAAAGCTTTGATGAAAAATGGTGAGAACGATTCTAGCTATTGAAAACCCTTAAGATTTCTTTCCATTAAAATGGATAACAGTTTCAAAAAGACTGTCAGCTCAGAATCTGGCTTGCCTTATAGTTTTAAGAAAATATCTCTCATAAAAACATATAATGGAAGGACTGAGATCATTTGCTCATGGAAAAATAATTTTATGTATAAGTAATATTTTAAATCATTATTTTAAAATAAGTTTTATATAAAAAATAAAATGTTTTATGGTATTTGAGACTTCTTAACAGGATAGATATAACTTACATAATGCTCTACCTTATGGCAAACTCTGTTATTCAAAATATACCTTTACCTTTTCTCCCAGATAGAGTTTGGGCAATCCACTAGCTGGACTTATAATGCTATACGAACTATGACTAGGCACTATAGGGTCTGGAGAAGTCAAAATCTCTTCTGAGCTGGTATTTTCAATGATTATTAAGGAAAACAATTGAACTTTGGCCTTTCCCTAGGCAAGATACTCATTTAATTAAGGCATCTGAATATTGTGTTAAAAATACAATCTTCCATCATGAAATTCTGTTTCAGTATGTCAGAGAATTTGAGATTTCAGTATAAAATAAGCTCTTTTTTTTTTTTTTTTTAATTCATGAAAGACACAGAGAGAGAGAGAGACAGGCAGAGGGAGAAGCAGTCTCCCCACAAGGAGCCCAATGTGGGACTTGATCCTGGATCCTGGAGCTGAAGGCAGATGCTCAACCACTGAGCCACTCAGGCATCCCAGCTCTTTTCAACCACTGAAAAAAAGTTAAGATCATTATTGCAATTTTCCTCTGAAAAATAAAAATGTGCTTTGATAGAGCTTTTGGTCTTTATTACTATATGCCCATGAGTACCCACACACCCATTGTTGTGTTCATCTCCCATCTATGTCAGTAGTAGAGTTATGAATTATTCTAGGTTAGATTTTAGTGTATAGAATCTCTGTATTTCAACAATTTCAAAAATTCTGCTATCACTTTTTTACAGTTAAGCAAGTTATCTCACTTAGGTTGTAATCTGGAATTTGAATTTAAGTCTTCTTAAGCTGAATCTTCTCAAAGTAAACATAAATGTCATAGCCAAACCACTGAAGAAATTCAACAGTAATGGGTGGTTTTCCTGTGCTTTTCCATGTTTTTTGGTTGTTATTGTACTTATCCTTCAATATGCAAAACAAATTTTAGCAAAAAGGCATACATTCTTGCTAGATTCTAGATTTGTGTATTGATTTTCTAGCCACAAACATCTTCTTCAGACATTTTTTTTTCCTTTAAAAATATTTTACTTGAAACTATAATCAAATCCTTTTTTTGGTGTTCACATACAGCAATGCTTAGGTTATTGGTATTTGTTAGGACTAACTTTATCTGAAAATAACAGAAATCTTAAAATAATAATGGTTTAAACAAGGTAGAAGTTAATTTTTATCCTCATGTAAAATAAATGTGGACTTAAGAAGTCTATAACTGGGATGGTGGCTTGACTATTACCAGAGTCTTGGGTTTCTGAATTTTTTAACACATGACTTTCACTCTCAAGATCACCACAAGCACCTCAGTGTTCTAAGACTGCTATTGGATTTCCAGCCTTCCCAGTAGGAAGAAGCTAGAAAAAGGGAGTGGGGTGCCAAAAATGTTGTCTTCTTTTTTTGTAACAAGTCTTTCTATAAATCCCATACATCACTTCTGCTTAGACCTCATTGTCAAAGCTAGTGAGCATGGCTATACCTTGTGGAAATGGGAACTTCAGATTTTAGAACTGTAGTTGGGTGTAATCCCATCACAAATGATTAATAAACGGAAGAGAAACGGAAGAGGAAAATTGAAGTAAATAATAGCAATCTTTGGCACATTAGCTTTCAGATTATTTTGGAAGACATGCTTAAATTAAAAGCACTCAAAAGTACAATTATTTATATTCTATGTTGGGAAACAATAGTATAAACAATATAAACAAAGCTAGTAAGCAAATTGCTTTATTGACAGCTATGAGGTTTTATCTAAAAGGACCATAGTATAGTCAATAATATTGTAATAATGTTATATGGTGACAGGTGGTGATACGCTTGTCTTGGTGAACACTGAGTAAGGTATAGAAATTAATCAGTCAAAATCAAAATCAAAAGAAAACAAAAGTGGGCAGAAGGTACAAAATACCAGACCTAAATATTTACATAAAAATATGTAATGATTATATGAGAAAAATCTAAAATTTTTTGTACACCAATCACTTGTTTAGCAACTCCATTTATTTAGAACATTTATAAGAAGGGGATGTGGTTGTATATTTTGTCTAGAGTTATTTAGTCAATCTTCAAGGATAATCCTGAGTTTATGAACAATTTTAAAATTCTCAAGGCTCCATAAAGTATCAGGCTCTTTGCAAGTATTAGAGACTGTAGCTTCTTTTTTTAAACATTATACAGAATTCTTGGGAGTCCATAATCAGTAGCATTTCATGAAAGAGTAATAAGTATTTTAGGTTGTCTATTACTAACAGAGCCCCCCAAAAGTTAGTGGTTTAAAACAGCAGTTGCTTTTTTTTGCCTCTGTTAATGTCCCATGGACCAAAACTAGCCCTATGACACAGATCATAGAGTCCAAGTGGGGGGACTACAAATGGTATGTAAATAGCAAGAGTTGTGGTTCTTTGGGGATCACCAAAGGAACTCTCTACCACAGTAAATTCTAAAAGCCACTGTTTATTGACTTACTACCATGTGCCAGTTACTGTTTTAATCACACAATTGCCCTGCAAGGACGGTTTGATTTTTTACAATTTTCAGATAGGAAAATTGAGATTCAAATATTTTGATTAACCTGTAGGCAATCACAAAGTTCTAAGTAGTGGTGCCAAGCATTTCACCCAGCTCTGAATGCCTCCAAAGCCTTTCCTCTTTCTACAACCACCTTCTTAACCAGTAGATGCAGCAGATATATCTGCTCCATGTGTTTTTACTCTAAGCAAACAAAAGCCTTTGCCGCCTGATGCTTTTTTTTTTTTTTTTTTTTTCAATTGAGGGCAAGAGAAGGAGTCTCCTAGATCTTTTAATTAACCAAGAGCAGCTTGTGTCACAGAGCTGCCTAACAGTGAAAGCTAAAGAAAGAAAGCACTGGCCTTGAGACAAGACAAGAGACCTGCGCCTTTGTGCTCAGTGCCATTGCAAGTTCTTTCTTTTCGGCAAATCTCAGCAGTGGTAACAGCCTCTCAGGTCTTTTCTAGAAAGCTCCCCATGTTGGTACCTTTCTCCTAGAATAAAAATGTGTTAACAGGGAACGTTGCAACATGCTAATTTTCAACACTTCCTAAGTGGTGTGTTCCAGATATCACAGTTTTTACTAGAACACTCTTGTTAAAATAAGCATGGGTCATGCACATTGCCATGAAATTCCATTCTTCACATTTTAAGTAGCATTGAGATTGTTCTTTTCTTTCACTATTTGGCAGATCAGGGTTCCCTTTTAAAATACAAGAAGTTAGTTACTTATCAAAGTATTTGATTAATTAGTTAGACCTGTCAGGCCAAACAGAACTAGCTAGGTCTTTTAAATCTCTTAATATGAGCCAATTTTCACAATAACCTGTTTCATTCATGGCCTCGGCGTTTTAAATTCTTGCTCATTAGTGACCTGCTATTTAGACTTGTCTGAAAGGAAAGCATCCATCGTGTTAAACAGGGCTCATTATGGATTATAGGTTTTCGAATGGGGATGCCTATACACAAAAGACTGCCCTCCCATTTTCCTCTGAATTGCTAATTGGACCTTCGCCTTGTTTTTACAACCAAAGGCTAAGCTTCACTAAGGAGGCAGGCTTTTATAATGTCACAGTTTGGGTTGTACTGAAGAGCTGGTGACCTATCATTATCAATACAGATGTGGAACTAAAGTAAAGCATGTGTTTGGTTTTGCTGGAGACAATAAAAATAATGGCTGCTTTTAAAACCAGTAAAACACTGAACTTGATGGAAGGAGAAATTCATTGAATATATCACCCTGCAATAGCTCAATTCCCTGAGTGAAAAATACAACCACTGAACACTCAGAAATAAACACTATATAGTTAAAAAAGAAACAAAACACAAATCTGAACCCACAATACCCCTCACTGACTTCTAAGGAAATAGTGTTCTCATATTCCAAAGAAATATATGTATTACTATATCCCCAAGGGATTAGCATCATCATTGTATATCATACAAATGTCCCTAACAGAAGTTCTTTTTGAATTCTCCTTGGTTAAAATAATTTTCTGTTTTATGGTAGTTTCACTTTGTTTTAAAACACTGTATTACTTGAAGTAATTTTTCTATTTTTATTTTCTTACAGAATTTACTGTTTATTTTCAAGTTACTCCAGACCCTAATAGTCTATTTTGCTTTTGGCAGAATTTGTTTATCTATTGAATTGCATTCTGTTTTATTGAATTTCCTTCAGTGAATGTCTCTTCAATGGCTTCGTTTGGTGGCAAAGCATTAAACTACTTCTTTAGGACCTTCAGGTTACCATTTGTAACATGTACCCACAATCAACCCTCTTAATAAACCAAGTGTCCTAATTAATTCAGTGAACCCTCCAGCTTACGTATTTATGGGCGTGACTCCTTGAAATGCTGATACATGAATTCCCATTGGTCTTAAAAGAAATGATTTTCCTGGCAGTTGTCAGAGTTATCAATTTTAAGAATTCAGATTTAATATGTTTGAGGTTAGCAAATTCAGCAGACAACCTAAATGCGGCGCCATGTTAATGGAGTCCTGGAAGCTGCTAGTGTTAAAATGAGTAAATTAAGGAGTCAACACGGCTTGTTTAGGCACATTAGGATAAAATAGTATGAGAGCTTGGACTTAACAAAAATCAATTCAGCACGCAGAGTGCACATCCATCAGGGCTTTGTTATGATGTCAGGGGGACAGCAACTCGGTTTTATTTTATGAAGAATGCTACATTAGCATCCTTACGTCCTTGGATGGCTGTGACATTTGCTGTTACAAAACTACTTCGAGGCAGCCACAGGGCCCTTGGGGACTACTCCAACTACATTAAAAAATTAAGTTGGCATCAAATGACTTATTGAACTCTATTGATATCCTTTGGATTTGTCTGTCAATCTTCACAGTAGTTAGTCTCCTTCCACAAAGACTACATTAAGTAGGAAGCTGTAACAGTTATGTTGATGATTTAAGTGAATTATTTTTCTCTAACTAACCCCCCTCCATCCCATCCCCATCACAACAACAGTAGTAAAAGTAGCTTGAATGAAAAGTATGTTCCAGGCATGGCATGGACATTTTTTGTACAGCTAGGTTTATTTCACAGTAACCCCTAGGTAGATACCATCCCTTCTCTGAGACTCTGAGTGATATTTCTGTCACTGATCCAGTGTCACACACCAAAACCGATGCCATTGACCACAATTATAGGAAAGATGTTTTATTATTTTTATTTTTTTAAAGATTTTATTTATTTATTTATGAGAGACAGAGAGGCAGAGACAAAGGCGAGAGAGAGGCAGGCACCATACAGGGAGCCCAACGTGGGACTCAATCCCGGGACTCCAGGAACATGCCCTAGGCAGAAGGCAGGCACCAAACTGCTGAGCCATCCAGGGATCCAAGTTTTATTATTTTTAAAAGATATTTATCTATTTATTTGAGAGAGACAGCGAGAGAGAGAGAGCACAAACCAAGACGGAGGGGCAGGTTCCCCACTGAACGCAGAGACTGATGCAGGGCTGGATCCCAGGACCCTGGGATTATGACCTGAGCCAAAGGCGGATGCTTAAGCAGCTGAGCCACCCAGGTGCTCCAGTAAAGAAGTTTTTTGCCTAGGTTTTGCACCCTGATAGAATTCAGAGTTTGTATTTTACAGGTCATATTACTAATTCTTGACTTCATTTTATTTTTATATACACATATTCTCCTTGCCAAAAGTAAAAGCTGCCAGAACATAGTCCTTGCTGTGGTCCCTTTCCCAAACTATCAGCCTTTATTTTTGTTATTTAAAGTGTTGGAGGTTAAAAAAAAAAAGTGTTGGAGGTTAGATATTTAATTTCACTGGCCTAATTATTGCTATGTATTTGAATAGACAGTTAATATTTATTAATATTTCAAATTTATAACTTTACTTTTTTACATAATATCTAATATAGAAGCCTTAATAGGCTCTTATGAAGTAGAAGGGATTGTACACAAGAAACATTGCTCTTGTCTATATTATTGTCATAATCTATTATCTTGGTTTCCTTTTCTTTCAATAATTTTAATTTTTTTAAAATTTTTAATTAATTTTCTTTTTTTTAAATTTTTATTTATTTATGATAGTCACACAGAGAGAGAGAGAGAGGCAGAGACACAGGCAGAGGGAGAAACAGTCTCCACGCAGGGAGCCCGATGTGGGACTGGATCCCAGGTCTCCAGGATGACGCGCTGGGCTGAAGGCAGGCACTAAACCGCTGAGCCACCTGGGCTGCCCAATAATTTTAATTTTTTTAATGAAAGTAACATATACTCACTGCTAAAGTTTACGAAAAATAGGAAAACATAATAAGAAAATAAAGATCATCAAGGTGAATCCTGGGACGCCTGAGTGGCTCAGCAGTTTAGCACCTGCCTTCGGCCCAGGTGTGATCCTGGAGTCCCAGGATCAAGTCCCACATCAGGCTCCCTGCATGGAGTCTGCTTCTCCCTCTGCCTGTGTCTCTGCCTCTCTCTCTCTCTCTCTCTCTCTCTCTCACTCTGTCTGTGTCTCTCATGAATAAGTAAATAAAATCTTAAAAAAAAAAAGGTGAATCCTGTTAATGGTTGACATTCTTTCAGAATTTTTCACATAAATTTTCCCATGTATACCATTTTTCCACGTATGTTTTATGTACACTGTTTTGCAGCTAATCTATGCCACTAATTTTGTGTTGGTCCACTTTAATTATATGCCATAATTTATTTAGTTAATTATCTGCTATTGGAATTTAAGTTGATTCTGAGCTATTGCGATTCTAAACAAGACTTCTTTGATCATTCTTGTGTATACTGCTTCTATTGAAGAAGGTAAAAGTTTACATATGTTTAATATTTAGACACATTACTAAAATACCCTCTAGAACTATATACCTGTGTAGGACATTGCCTGATCCTCACTTTACTTTTAGGATTATCTGGGGTAGTATGGTCATTGATCCCTTGATTCAAAGCCATTTGGATGCTTACTGTTAGGCACTGTGGTTGGCCCAAGATACAATGATATGAAACAAATGGGCCTGTTGTTGCTCACTGCACAGTGAGTAGAGATGAATCTGAGATAAATAACTGTGTAAATGCCTTCTTGATAGAACTTGTTTTATGAAGAAAAAGTTGCAGGGAATTTGAATCTGATATATTGTGAGGAGTCAAGAAAGAAATACTTTTGACCCTTGGAAGGTGTGGGTGGGATATAATATATATTGTGTTACATCAATGCTAACAACAATTAAACAGTTCATTCTTGCTGGATAATGCTAGGTATACTTTGGTATATTCTACATCAACTTGTTTTATTCTATTTTATTATTGGACAATTTTTTAAAGAAAAATGGTCTACATGTCTCTCTTCCATCTCACTTCTCTTTCTTTTGCCCACAATTACAATCACTAACTTATGATGATCCAGAACTATTTCTTAAGGGAAAAAGTAATGCCCATATTGAAAGAGTTGCACATCAACAAGATGGGTTTCATCTTATTGGTGATATATTCAGGTTACTCAATGCCATTCTTGAAGCCAAGTGAAGTTCTAGTCACAGTTAATGATCATCATTAAGAGTTTAAGGCAAAAAAGAGAATGCATTGCAGTGCCATATTTAGAACATGAACAGTAATGCCTTTGAGTCTACCCTTCCTTCTTTGGACATATTTTACCCATCGCTCTGTCTACACTTGCCAAAATCATTAGAAAGGGAATGAAAAAATGTGGACTTTGAATGTAATTTGACCTATATGATGCCAGAAACACTTGTGACCTATATTATGTGTTGACTTAAATGAATATCTTTGTTTCTAGTGAATAAGTTTTTGTTAGTCTCAGCATTAGTCTTCCGTAGACAAAATATCTTTGATTCTTTGTTAAACATTTCAAAATGTACTCCTCACTATTCAAAACTGTGCAAATATTACTTTCTTAGAAGTTCAGTTAATTTATTTATTCATGATAGTCACAGAGAGAGAGAGAGAGAGAGAGGCAGAGACACAGGCAGAGGGAGAAGCGGGCTCCATGCAGGGAGCCCGATGTGGGATTCGATCCCGGGTCTCCAGGATCGCGCCCTGGGCCAAAGGCAGGCGCCAAACCGCTGCGCCACCCAGGGATCCCAGAAGTTCAGTTAATGAATTAATTCTTAACACTGATGAATTCACACAGAATACTTCATAATGTAAAATGAGTTTCATACTGAATTAAGCAAACAGCCTTTTTTGTAAATCCCATAGAACAGTAGCTATTTGTTTGTTTCATCCAAGGAAAAAATGACCTATAAACATTGTTGATACAAATATCACTATTTAAAATGCAGCAGGTTCCTAGTTTTCCCTTTTCTCTGTGAAACCTATGCTTGGTTGACTAGGATTCAGTGAAACCTCTCATTAGGGTACTACGGTTCATTAGGGTTTAAAGAGGCATCACTGAAATTTGAATTGGTCATGCTGTGATGGCCAGGCCTCTCTGAGTGGTAATCAGGCAATATTATGCTGTGTGTTTTACTTCTGCAATGGTTTTTAGTCCTTTTTTAAAAAATTTAACTTTAATGGGTAAGCTTTGCGTTCTATAAAATATTGGCAAGCTTCTTAGGCATGGCATTTTTCTGCTTATGAATTGAGATTTAAAAAATCAGATTCATATACATGCTATTTGAATACCAAATTTGAATATGATGCTGGGTTTGCTTTTCACTTATTAGAAAGAACATGTTAGTGCAATCTTTATTTTTCGTTTTTTTTTTTATCCTTTATATTTTATTTACTTATTCATGAGAGATACAGAGAGAGGCAGAGACAGGAGAAGCAGGCCCCATGCAAGGAACCCGATAAGGGACTCGATCCTAGGACTCCGGGATCACGCCCCGAGCGTAAGGCAGACGCTCAGACGCTGAGCCACGCAGGCATCCCGCAATCTTTATTTTTTTCATTTCCTCAAACGGGATAGAATGTCTGTATGCACAGATAGCACTAAAAAAGTCAGTAAGTGGGCAGCCGGGGTGGCTCAGTGGTTTAGTGGCGCCTTTGGCCCAGGGCGTGATCCTGGAGACCCGGGTTCGAGTCCCACGTCGAGCTCCCTGCATGGACCCTGCTTCTCCGTCTGCCTGTGTCTCTGCCTCTCTCTCTCTCTCTCTCTCTCTCATGAATAAATAAACAAAACCTTTAAAAAATTTTTTTAAAAATCAGTAAGTAACCTAGATACTGATTTATTGAATGTCCAACATACGGATCAAGAGAAACCATATTGAAAATGTAATAATTAATAAAATGTGGACTGCAATGAGGGTGAAGTTGTTAATTGGCAGGGAATTACTAGACCGATGCACATTATAGCCAGAACCACAGGGGAAGGGCTTATTTAACCTACATAAGAAAGCAACTTGTCTTCAGGCCCTTGAGAACGAATAAATATTCCATAACTGGACCAGCCAGAAATATTTGTTTTATTAGAATGAGCCCAAACGATCAATCTATTTTTCCTTTGCTGACTAGAAAAAAATGTCCTCATAAGTAATAAATTTATCCTTTAAAAATATTTATGTAAAAATAATTTAAACTAGCCTTATTGATACCTAGTCCAAATGGGTAAATATTTTTCTCTATACATACTTTTAAAGCTCAATGTTGATTATTTCATATGCACATTTTGTTCTGGTGGTAGCTGTGAGCATGTCTCTCCAGGATAACATGCATCACGCAGCATTGGAAACCTCACTTTGGTTATCTGATTTCCCCGCTCTTCTGTTTCCCCAATGGGAAGAACTGGTGACCATTCTTACCTTAACCATTTACCACAGCCCTAGCAAATATGTGTCCTACAGACATTTGTTGGATAAATTAACTACCCTGGATTCCTACCATCCAGTGCAATGGATGACATAAACATGCTTAATATGTTTTGTGAGTGAGTGAATGCATGGGTGTATGGATGAATGAATTTACTATTTGTTTGATGAGTATTTCCAATTTTATTTATGTGATTGATTGGAAAACAGAGTTACAGAAAGAAAAGCTTAGAGAAAAATTCTTTTTAATTATCCTTTTGGAATATCAGTGTAATAATTATTTTTTGGCAATCACTCTCAAACATTCCTGCTCCATCCCCACCCCAATTAAAAAAAAAAAAAGGACCAGTGAAATTCAATTCATTAAAACTTAATACTTCTGTATAGTAGATTTCTTTTGAGAATGTAAAAATTGGTGTATGAACTTTCCTGCTCAGTGTATCTCTTAATTTCATTGATAATGTGTTTTGGGCTTTGAAAGCTATTTTAATTCTTTTGATAATGAAGCTGGGAAAAGTATGTTTAACAGGAATATTGATTTAAAAAGAAATGATCAAATCACCTACATTTTCAGTCAGAGTATTATTACTATTTTTGTAAGTTTCATGGTCTACCTTACTCTTAAATAGGGGAGAAAAAAACCACGAAAGCTCTAGCCTAATGATTTTTCACCTAAGTACTATAAACTATAGAAACTGTTTCAGAAGTTAGGTTGCCCCCTTTACCCTCCATAGTGGTGCCAATAATGAAACATGCATGAAGGAAGATAATTTTAATTCTACAAATATGGGAAAAATGTTTTGTTAATGTCACATTGTCAACTTGTTATGAATTTGTCATAGTTTTTGCTTTTTGTTTTTTCTTTCTTTTTTTTTTGTTTTTTTTGTTTTGTTTTGTTTTTTCTTTCTAAATAAATCATGATACTATGGTACAATTGTAAGGTTTACATCTGATGATTGCTTTATTATTGGGGATGTACTCTGTGTTGGGTCCCTTTGAGAGCAGTGTAGAAAGGATGTTGAAAGATGTAGAAGTCTAACTCCAAAAAGCCTTGAAAATTAAGGAGTATATCCTGAAAGTCTTCCTGGGAGGCAGAAGGGTATTAACTCTGTCATACTTGCAACCTAGCCTTCATGGACACTATGATATCTGCCAGGGTTAGAGAGGAATCCCTGAGGAAGAAGAGTTGAGAAGAACACCACTGCTGTGGTAAAAGGAAACTGCTTTACACAGCTGTAGGAAAACCCCAGAAGGGCTACTGGGTTAGGCTGGTGGTACAAAATGGTTATTATGTGTCTTGCAGAACATTAAAAAAACAAACTTGGTACATTCAAACCTATTTTTGTGATTCTATATCAAAGTTCACATCACAAAATTAATTCTGGTATAAATCCTAAAATTCTAAGTTAATTGAATGCTTTAAAACTTCTAATGTTTTCTAAATAGTTGGGTTTTTTTTTCTTTTAAAACTTTATTCATTTTGATTTTAAGTTAGTCACTAGGATAAAACCATCACCTCATTAAGTAGTATTTTTTTTGCATTTTCAATTATCACATTTTGAAATGCAAGTAGAAAATGCTATCAGCTTTACATTTTTATTTTTATAGAAGTGCATTTAAATCAGTTTCAACAATAATAAAGACTATTTCAAGTTGTCACTAATGAATGCCATAGCTTTGTGAATTATATAAGCTGAATAAAAAAGTAACAAAAACAATGTGGCAACTTCTAGTGATTCAAATTATGAAAAATGATGAGGCTCTATCTTCTTAAAGTTGGACTTAAACCATCCTATGTGTATTCAATTTTTTAGAGTGAATTTTCTGAGAAAATACTGCTTATCTCAAAAGAAATCCATCAAGCTCTAAGATGATAGTGTTTATACAGCATAAATGAGGCTATATAACGCATTAGAGTACTTATAAGATATTAAACACAAACTTTACTTTTACTTTTTGCATTTCTATGAAATGACTGTTTAAAGGTTAGGAATAAAGGTTAAAATTTGCATTTAAATGGAGATATTTTATGAAGAAATGCTGATTTGTGACCTTTACCCCTTGCCATTAGTGTGGGGTAGAAGAAACAAACTTAAGAAAAATATTAGAAATGGAAATACATTGATAGAAAATACTTAGCATGACTAACTTTCCAGAGTAGTATTTTCGTACAATATAGGGAGCGCAAACTGTGCTTGGCCATGAATCGGTTCAATCATAGCTGACAATGAAAGTGGGAGAATGATTCCAGTTGGCATAGGTTATCCCCCAGTGGAGGTGAAGAGTTAAAATAAAATGAGACCAACTATGTTGGAGACTCTAGGTTATTAAGGTTCTTTAATCCTATGTATTTACTGTATATATTTTAAAATTTCGAGAAGATACTTCAAACTGTACTAGAAAATTTTTATATTTGTAAAGTCTTTTCTTTATGAAACACCTACCCATGAACAACCAGAAACATTGGGTGAAATAATTTTATTCTACTCTCTTTCAGATTGTACTGACCATTGATAAAACTCAGTGGAATTAGGGTAATAGACATTAGGGAGGCATACATTTGAAATATGTTTTAATTATTCCTCTCTGTGCATTAACCAGTTGTTTGTCTATGAGAATATGTATTTATTTGAATGGGTGAATGATAGAGAAAGATTGATTTGTTAAAGCCTACTGTCCCCATCGTATGGCAGAAGAGAATTTAATAGAACATTTGTTGAATTTAGTTTTGCTGTTGTGTGTAAACTCCTCTATAACAACTATTTTATTTAAACTAAATCAGTTCCTTGGTACTAGTGGTTCTCCCACTATTACTTTTTATTTATTACTTGGGCCATGGACATATGAGGAAAAAGACAGCCTTAGAATGCCAGACCATTCTACCTAGGAAAGTTCAGGAATCGGAGTATAAGGTAAGGTGGACATATGAAGACCATGTATTTGAAGCAGAAGTTCTGCTTATAAATAAAGAACATATGAAATATGAGTTAGCACACTGTCCGTAACAGGTCCAGGATTTCATACTGGGCAGACAGATGGTAAGATCTAAGGCCAATAAAGTATCTGTTTTAGGGAAAGAAGTTTGGTAGTCATCACTGGGGCTCAACTATTGGGAAACTGATATGTATTAAGCCATTCTTGGTCCACTAGGGAGTATTATCTAGAAATTCAGTAATTAAAAGTCCAAGAGAAGATGAGGGAACAAAAGACAGAATAACACAGAATCATAGTTCCTATGAAACTCACTCAGGTAGACCAACCTGGATGTAGATGTCTATGGTCAATGTATCACTAAGAGGTGATTGTCACCTGCTCAGATACTGGACCAGAGTAATTTCTATTGCTATTGCTCTGAGAGGGGTTATTCATTATTCCATCCTCTTAGAAACTGGAAATTGAGAAGCCAGTGGCTATTTTAATTCTATTTATTTTTACATATTTCTTAGTAGATGGCAGACATTGTACTAGGCCCCATCACACGTGTTATCTTGGTACTATTTGGAGCTAAGTTCTTTCTTCTTGGTTATCCTTTCCTACACACTGTTTCTTAAGAAAAAGGACAGGCAAATGTGCTACAGACATAGTAGGAAATGTTAATATATCAAATAACAACCTGCAATGCAAGACTGTACCATGGGGCTTTTCTATTCCTGTATTTGCTAAATGACACTAAATCCTCAAATGAGTATATTTATAGCAGAGTTCCAAAAAGGGTTGATTGCTTATAGTTACTAAACAAAAACAAACAAACAAACAAACAAAAATTGCCCAACCAATAAACATACAAAAGACTGTGGGCTCTTCACTCAAAAGATATTTAGGAAATTGTGGGTTAAACAGAGGTAAGCAGATTATTTTACTTTTACTTCAGTGCCCATCAGAGTCTTTAAATTTGCTAATATGCAGTGTAATATCCCAGTTGGAATAATGTACGCAATTTCCCAAAATCATCTGATCTGGGACCAGTTTATATGAAAGCACCTTAAGGAATTGGTCTCCTATAGCACAATTTGTTAAAATCCCAATGTCCTAGTTTTATCCATCACTAAGAGAAGCTATACTCAGGGAGAGATGTTGGGTATGGAACTACCGGTAGGACTTCCAAAAAAAAAAAAAAAAAAAGGCAAAGACAGAAAGATTCACACAGAGGATCCAGAGAGGATTAATGTTAATGAAGGGATATGAGGACTGTCTATGAAGCTGAGATCTTTGATCAACAATGGCAGTTTCTGTAGTGATATAAGTGCAGTGTATAAAACTATAAATCTATACACAGGTTGCCCATGTCATTTAGTAAAACTCTGGAAGACAGAATTGACTGTATAAACCCTTACCTAACTGCATCTTGATGATACAGTGATGATGGACAGTGAAACAATACCAAATTGAATTAATCAGTTTGGCAGAAATATGCACAAGAATCAAAACTTTTCCTTCTCCAGAAACAGGTCTGTATATAAGCCAACTGATAACAAATATTAGATAGTCAATATATATTTGATGAAAGAATGAATGATAATAGATTGTAAAGAAAACAGTTGTGCTTTAAAGTTCAGAAAAGTTTTTTTAAAAGATAAGAAGAAGAAATTCTGTGATAATTAGAAGGGTGTGATAGATTGGTCTATAAATTAAAGATAGATGGTTTCCTTTTCACACATCAGCCTACTTCATAAGCAAATTTTGACTTCTAAAGATGAAAATGGAAAGTGTTTATTATATATGCATAATATCTAGAAAACATGATTCAAATTTCAGAATGAATTTTGTCTTCCCAAGGACCAGAAGATAGGCTATGAGTGAATTTCTTCATAAAGACACAGGCTTGGGATGCCTGGGTGGCTCAGCGGTTAAGCATCCGCCTTTGGCCCAGGGCGTGATACTAGAGTCCTGGGATCAAGTCCCACATCTGGCTCCCTGCATGGAGCCTGCTTCTCCCTCTGCCTATGTCTCTGCCTCTCTCTGTGTCTCTCATGAATAAATAAATAAATTCTTAAAGAAAAAGACACAGGCTTACTACTAGAATATTATTGATTGTCCAACAGACAAGAAATTGTTGAATCAATAAACAAACAAGCTTGCCACAGCTATGGAAAAATTCAGACATGTTTAGAAGCCCCCAGTGAGGATAAAGATATCTGAGTATATCCTTGAAAACAAATACAACTCAGCTTTTTAATATTCTTGTTATTTAACTAGTTGGAGTGTAAGTGGGTATATAACAAAGCCTTGGCAATGTGTTTCCTCCTGGTAATTGCATTTCTTTGTAAATTTCTGGCCTTAAAATGAACGGGCCTTGAAAGCCCCTGTTTTCATAGTTCCCAAGATCAGATAGATGTCTAATATGCTACTACAAAAGGGTACTAGAAATAAGAGAGACCACTTTTTATGGAATTGATCAGCCAACTCAATAAAATAATCATTTTAATTAATTTTTCCCACTAAATGGCAAAACCATATTTTAGTATGACAAATGCGTATGTCTTGCATAGGAAACAAGATACCAATAGATTTACCTATATCATGTTCAACCAGGGAGTTTGATTTGATTAATGTTTTGCATATGCTAAAATAATATCTCTATCTAGACACATTCAGGACTTCATGGGGAGGTGTCATGATATGCTTTTGGTTTTGTTTTTCCACAAAACATTCCAAAACGATCACAGACAGTGGCATACCCATTGAAGGAAAAATAGACTATAGAGCATAGCCAAAACAAACAAATGAATGAGAAGGACACACTGAAAAGTGCTAATTCCATACTATGGACAAAAATAAGTAAAAAAGATAAAATTAGGAAAATTGCTCAAAGCTTTCTTTTCTATTTGATAGGATTTCACTCTATACAAGATGGCTTAGTGGGATTGTTTGCTTCTATTTGCATAAATAGTTCTGTGTGTGTATAATCTTTTGCCCATCTCTTTTGTCAGGAACCATTAAATTCTGTGCCCAGAGATATGTTGTAAATCAGCTACTATAGAATTAGGCTATGCTAGAACCTCATAATTAATTGTATAAAATTCTTTTACAAGACCAGACAATGATTCTACATTTAATGTTATATTAAAAACTGAGAAAACGTCATCTGTGAAATGTAATAAGGCAGAACGTTATTATGTTCATACTGAAAGTCTGACTAATCTTAATGGATTAAAGGTGCTTTGTGGCATGTCTTGTATTAACTGACTAATTCTTGTCCTCATTATTAATATTCTGAGGCAACTGTAATACCTACAAGTAAATATCTATTCGAAATAATTTCATAAGCATTTCTTAATCATCATAGACACAATATTGTTTGCTGTGTTAATGCAAATTAAATGGCATAAATTTACTTTTATCTCCCTTTAAAAAAACAAGTTTTGAAAACCAGGTTAGTGAATGGCTGTCACCCTTGATAAAGCTGTTTCACATCTTTGGAGAGCTTAAACATGATACAGTGAAGTGTGTTCACTGTCCCTTGTGAGCATTAAGTGGTTTGTAAGATAAAAGAGAGAAACCAGAAGTGAGAAGGTTTTTATTACAAACCTAGTCATATCATATAAAGGGATGGCATGGATTTAATCCCTGCTGCCACCCTTTGCCCCCCTCCCTCTCATCCACCAGAACTTCAACTGTCCTCTATGACATATAACTGAGCAGGAGACATAGAATCACATTTTTCACAGGGATTTGAAATGTCTTTGTGGTCATGGTCTGGCAGTAATAGAAACCATATGCTGGGTCAGGAGGAAAGTGATCGTGAAACAGAAGAACCCATCTCTTGGCCTAATGACCTCGGGAGAGGTTAGTCATTTCAATGCATTTTTCCTTGAAGCAATGGAAGAGTTGTTTGGGCTACTTTTCCCTCTATTGTAACTCTTTAAGTTGTGAGGGGTTTAACCACATATTGCCCAGTAAGAGGATAATATTGGTGATAAGCAAATGGTTAATGCCAGTAGCAATAAAATTCTCTTCCAGAGCACCTGTTAGGTGATTTGTTGTAGATTGATTTGCATTTCCCTTTGTGATTTTAAACTCCTTTGGTTTTCTAATACTTTAAAACACAAGTCTGATGGAATGAGAGCTTGAAAAAATCTGATTTATGCTGAGTACTTTGTAGACATTTGAAAACCAGCTTTGTCTTAAATTACATTGCCTTTGGAACGCCAGCATGTAAGACAAAAAAGCAACATGATCTTTGTAATGGCTGTTGGCCTCTCTCCAGTTGACACACATGTAAGTTATATGGATTAGGTCACTTGAGGTTTCCCATTTCCCATAAAATAATGTTTATCATGGCCTGATGGGGCTCAGAATTGGTCCCTAAGTAATTTTTGCTCTAGTCTCTTGTAGTGATCTGTGAACATGTTCCCGAATTTGATAGTAACTTAAAGACATTAGCCATTTAAAATGCTGCTGGTGGACAGTCATCAGATGGCCAGTATTTTGTATAACTGACATTTAAAGGAAGGAAACTAGATTAATTGATTGATTGATTGATTGATTGATATTAGGAAAGAGAATTTTTCTTCCATTGCTGAATTTTGATTAGAAATATAAGCAAGTGTTTTCTAAAATTTAGGTAAGGCCTTATCAGAAATTCTCAATATCCTACAGATGGATCTCCAAACTATTGCACATCCTTTGTTCTCTGTTTTCTCAGATTGAAGTAAATAGTGAAAGTGGTAAAATGTTTCTTCCCTCCCCCTTTCTTCTTGGGGATGTCTGTTGCTCACGCCTCTTGCTCTATAGAGCTCATGATCTGAGATAAGTAAGATATAAAATGTCTCTTAAAATCTCCATTTCAAACTAGCTTCTCAAAGTGGTAAAATGACCAAATCTTAACCTCGCCCCTGCTATATTTTGGGGGAATATCCTCTGTGTTCATTTGTGTCCAGGGAGACTGGGGAGGATTATAATTAGTTCTCTTATCAGCCATGACTATATACATTAAAATTAAAAGAGAGAAAGGGAAGATTGAGTTAAACTGGCCCTAAAAATATTGATGTTCCATCATTGGAAAGGTTGACAGCTTCTTTCAAAGGAAGGTCATTTTGGAAGCTTAAGAAACCTTTTTCCCTTAACTGTACTTTTTTGCTCTTATCTGAAAGCTCATCACAGGTTCTTCTATAATATTTTATCATGATTCTGATAGGTTTCAGAATGAAGAATGGAACATGTCTTAAAGAATACAGGGCTCATGCAATGACACTGCACTTTGAAATAAGCCAAAGTGATTTATTTGTCTTCATCGATGTTCCATAATGATGTTTCACTTCTTTTACTGCATGAAATAAAAATAAAATAATAAAATAAAATAAAATAATCTTGTGATATTATTTCAAAATGTGCATTTGTAAATTTTAGGTAAAAACCATGAGTGATATTAAATGTTTTCAAATATATTTAACAAATATCATTTTAATGTAATTTGCTCCATTTCTTATTTTCTATTTTCCTTTAATGAATATCACAACTATTTCCATTGTAATTTCTGTACATTGAAATAATCATGAAAATAGAGAATTTGACTGTAGTTAAATTACTGATGTTCTGTAGGATAACTTTATCATGCAGATAAAATAATGAAGAAAAGAAATTAAATAAGCATTCCTTTGAGACTTCCTCTGACAATCCAATCAGAGGTTTTGATTGAGAAATTCCCTTATTAATGTAGATTGAGTGACTGAACTAATTTCTTTGTAATCTCTTTTAGTAGGAACTTTTCACTGATGCAGGGGGCAAAGGGAATCCCACCATCTTCACTGTCATAAAAAAAGACAAATAAATAATGAGTTTTTGAAGTCTTTCCCCAGCTTTCAACACCTTAGCTTGAAGTATTGGAGACCACCTGAGATTTACCTTTCCAGTAGATATTTTCAGAAAATAAAAGAAGGAAAGCAAGGGGAAAAGCCTTCCATTTCCACATATAATATATTTGAATGACACTATAATGCAGATCTCCTGGGTGATCAGATAGAAGTGTCTTGATCTTCAATTGAATTTCAGCTTTAACATCCTTCATCAAAGCAGTTACTACATTACAATGTTATAAATAAAAGTTAAAAATGACATAAGTATAAGTAAACTTGAGTTTGTCTTATTACCTGCCATTTGTAACATAGTAAATCACCATAAAAGAAATCACATCTTCCAGGTGATAAAGAAATATTCCATAATCTTATTACTTAAACCAAGGTTGTTTTTTAAGACTTTTCTTTTGAGTGGAGTTTTATAGGATAGAGACCATGTCACTTCCCTCCCTAGACATTAGGACATTCTATTGACTTTTATTTTTTTTTTTTTTTTAGCACCTTTCATATAATCTCCCTAGAGCAGTAATCACTAGCTCTAGGTATTTCACTGAAACACGTTTAGAAGTATTTTCTCAAAATTGAGACCTGTTTATTTTTAAAAAATAGAAAAAATATATGTTATTCTTCTCTGCTGTTTATAATACACCTAGGAAAATAAAAATGTATATTGTTATTCTTTGTAATGCTTTATTACTAAGGTGGATATAATAACTTTAAAGAGGGCTCCGATAGATTTCTAGATTCAGAGGAGATATTTATGTGCAATTAAAGTAGGAAATGACACCCTACAATTGTTGAGACATTTTTGAAGTTCTTTGACTCTCTGAATTGATCTTTCCTATCTCTAAATTCTTTCATTTTTGGATTGTTTCACTTAAATATAAGAAAGCATTATCACTTAAAATACCATCCATACTATGTTGAAGTCTCTTCAAAGAAGCAATGGAGTCCAATATTCAATCAGAAAAGAAAATGAAAGGAGATGAATCCAGGAGTCATCTCTCGGAGGCATGTCTGCAGCTAAACATGGGCTCCATTCTGTGTCTTCACTGGACTGCACCTATATGGTTGTTTTCTGTAAAGTTTAACTGTCAGAGAGTATGTCCCCCCTCCTCACCCCCTCCACCTGTACCATCAACACCTAAATCCAGACTTTTGTCATTTCTGCTATGACTGTCAATGTGGCTTTCTCTCTGACTTCTGGTCTACTGTATTAGCTCCTCTTTTATCATTCCTAATTCTGATCCTCTACTTAATTTTCCTAAAACAACCGATCTGATCATCTCATTTCATGTTCATAAACTTTTCTTGTTTCTTTATTGCCTACAGAATATAAAATCTAAGCCCTGCATTATGACTGGGGCCAGGAGATAAAGCGATTATCCGACTTAATGGACTCTGAAAGAAATATTAGAGCTACTCTTTAAATTTATTTTTCTCATCCTTCTAAATTTATATGTTTGTGTATATTTTATAACATATATACTTTACCAATATAGTACCACACAGATATAATTGATGGATAAGAGTGTGTGTGTGTGTATATATATATATATATATATATATATATATATATATATATACATTTTATTAAAAGAATACACACACACAAAAACACACAAATTGTAGATCTTTGATGTGACATCCTTCTTTCCTCTTTCCATTTCCACTAGGTTGGGAAGGCAGTGACCTTCTATTGGTAGGTCCCGAACTAACCTAGAGACATTCTGTAAATCTGCTATAGAAGTTTAGATTTGCTTACCATTTTCTTCATACAAAAGCAGTTGATATATATAATGGAGCCATTTTTACTTTTTTTTACTTTCTGACCACTCTTGTTCTCTTTGGTATATTTCAAAGGTTTTACCAACCCATTTCTTATATCTGGCCTGAAATGGCTCTTATTTGCTTATTCTTGTTTAGTTCTTTTTTTAAAAAAATATTTTATTTATTTATTCATGAGAGACACATACACACACAGAGTCAGAGAGACACAGGCAGAGTGAGAAGCAGGCTCCAAACCGGGAACCCAATGTGGGACTTTACCCCAGGAATCCAGAATCATGCCCTGGGCCAAAGGCAGGTGCTAAACCACTGAGCCACCCGAGCATCCCCTTGTTTACTCCTTTATACCTATCTTACTGTGTTCTTTATGCACATTCTTGTCTGGACATGTTCTCTTTCATTCTGTCACTGTCTTCCTTGCAGTCTTAACCTATAGTACTGTGTTGAGATGCTTTTAGCCCACAGGAAGTTTTCAAAACTCAGGCACCCCATGATCACTGGTGCTATTGGTACTGCCATGGCCACCATTGCCACCATCACCAAGTTGTCCTACCCTCATCCATTCACTTTACCTCTCTTATACTTCCTCCATCACATAGAGATCTCAGTACTAACTCTGAGATTTCCCTGGCCTTCTAATTCATGGTTCATTACATTGCTTATGAGTTGTTCTTGCATTAGGAGCTAAAAATGGCCTTCTTGCTGTGGTCTGAGGTTCTTTGGCCTAAAATGCCTCTCCTGTCACAACCTGCCTGTTGAAATATTATACATCTTTGCATATCTAGCTCACATAATGGTGTTGATCATCCAACAGCCTCTAGTAATTATCCTCACCAACAGTACCCTCTTTATTTCTAATCAGATGCCTAGTGGCATTTATTTTGTGGCATTCTTATTATAGGCTTATAATATCCTGACTTTATGGTTATTTTGTATAGTTTTTTAAAAATGTATTTTTATAATATGTAATATGCTAGTTTGTAAGTTCTTTGAGGAGAGGTTCTATGTCATATTCTTCTTTGTATATTCCTGATTGCCTAGTCATAATGATATTAATGTATGAGAGGCACAATTGTATTTCTGGAAGAGATTATATGACTAAAGGAAATGTTTCACAATGATGTATTCTTTTGATGGAATTTTTAACCTAACACTGCTGAGAATTCCTCAGTCAGCAAAGAGATAGTAGTGCATCATTCTGACACTCCTTTGAGGCACATGTTTATTCAGTGCCCACCCTCTTACAAGAAGATATTTAATAAAGAAAGAAAATATGTAGCTTGATTATATGCTTAGCCAAGAAATTTCTTTTGCAGTTCTAAGGAAAAAATCTCCAGAAAACCCAATTACTCTACCAGCAATGCACTTCAAAGGAGGGAAGAATGCATTTCTTGTACAGAATTCCTGGATATGTTTGATCATTAGTCAGGGCAAGTAGTTTGACTTAGGGCTATTTACTCAGCAGGAATAAAAAGTACAGCATTGCTTTAACCAAGAGGAGTGTCCCATACCTTCCCCCAAGCAGAATTTAATTTGATCTGTCAGAGAAGTTATAGAGGTTTGCTATAGAAATGAGTCACAATCAGTAAGATTTGGTTGACTTTGGGCTATTAAAGAGGCTTCTTCCCTCCAAATGGCCTTTTTTTAGTAGCAGTTATAACAGAGACACTTGGTGCCGAGTAACTGACCAAGAACCTGAGCATTTCACAGCACTAGTTATCATAGGGGCAATTTTTTTTTTTTTTCAGTCTAAACCTTGCTCTCATACTTGGAGTATGAGAGCTTTTTTTTTTTTTTAATACATGTAAGCATTCTATTGCTGATTTTTATTTCACCTGGGAAGTATCACAAAAGTATTTTTTTAAATGTGTCTATTTATTGGATAGGTGGAAGTTGGGGAGGGGCAGAGAGAGAGTCTTAAGCAGACTCCACACTCAGCAGAGATCTCACAACCCTGAAATCAGGACCTGAGGTAAAACTCAGAGTCTACCATTTAACTGACTGTGCTACCCAGGTTCCCCTGAGAATATTTTTGATGTAGTCAAAATGTAATGTAATATCATTAGACTTCTACTAACAAATATATGAATATTTCATAGAGAAAACCAATTAAAGAAAAAATAGGCCTTAAGAATGTCAGCATTTAAAAAATATATATACTTTATTATATGAGGTAGACTTTACACTTTCTTGACAAAATTACACATTATTTTTCAACATGTGATATTTGAGCACTTAAATTTTTAATTAAATTTAATTTCAGTTATATTTGTTACTATTTGTTATACCCTTAAACTAAGATAATAATAATAATTAGAATTTTCCATGTTTAGTTTTCTTATCTTAATTTTCAGGAAAATAATGCTTTAAATTTATAGAAAATAAGCTGGTGCATAACCACAGATGCTTCATAAAATATCTATTTATAATTTTTCACCATGAATATTGCCGAAAGAAATAACTATTATTTTAATCTTTAGACAAAGGAAAAAACCCAAAGCACCAGTGAATCTTTTCATTGTTACCGGTTACTTTTAAAAAAGAGTAAAACTACTGTAACATTAATTTTAAAAAGTTAATTCCCATGTTCTAATGGGAGTGTAATGAGTTTTTCTCACAGTGAACTCTAATGAGTTTATGAATGTGCTGCCATATTTATGGTAGAGGCTATGCAAATTTGACTGATGTTTATTTTTGCATGCATTACATTTGGGAATATATTTAGGGACCATAAGCTTGCTGGAGAATTTGTTATAGGAAAGAAAACTTATGAAGAAGACTTCTTATCCCAGGAGTGGAATTAAGGTAAAATTAACAAGGAATTGAAGTTATCTTTGATCAGAATTTTTTATTCTACTTTATTCACTTTGAGGAAGTGTTGCCTATTCTTTTTTTTTTTTTTTGATGTTCAGCAGAGCAGTACAATACAATACACAGAAGCATAATGTTGAATTTTCATAATAATGCTTGTGATGCAAATGAGGAACACTTCAAAAAGCAGGTTGATTAGCATTTCTTGGTAAGATGACAGTCCCTTCTTTTTAAAAATTTTTGTTCATTAGTTTTATCGGTAGATTACATATCCAGATTTCAAATTTGAAGTGCAATTTTTGCTTATAATTATAATGTGAATTTAAATAGTTTTAGATTGTGCATTTAAAACAATTCTTCTGTCACTAAATTGCACTCTGAATTAATGAGCTGTTTGCCACCTCTAAGCCCTTTGCTTTGAAATTCAGTCCAGTTTAAAGTGAACTCCAACCATTTCAGGCCCTCAACTCACAGAAGGTTGCAGGATTAATGAGCTCCAGGGTGTCTGTGCCTCTCTTAGAAGCATATATCACTAAATTCGATTCTCAGGGAACATTATTCTTATGCAAGAAGAAAATGGGGGGCTGAATGCAGAGAAATGGTATTTAAACAAATGATTTGATAATTACTGATGATGGGTGTACTTTCATCCCACTAGGTACACAGGAGACCAGAGCTTTTGCCTTCTTTAACTACAGTGAAATTAAAATTGATGGATATTTTAATAAGGCTACTAATGTTGTTAAAACAATGCTCCTTTATGGTTTATTATCCAACTCTGCTTTTGTTTCACTTAATGGACTTTCTGGAGCTTGAATGAAGAACTTACACACATACATTCTTAAGTACATTTACACACATATAACCCTGGATATGGTAGCCTATTTATAAAGCTTTATCTCTCTCCCTAGTTACCCTATGACAATTACTAGCATTTTCTTCCTTTTAGATCTCCTGAAGGCATCTTCTGAGTTCATACAGTGGAGAGAGTAAAGGTAGAGAAAAAATTGTTCCTTTATCTTTAGAGTAGCATTTCTTGGTAAGTTGAAAATTCGCCTTTTTAAAATAGTGGGGATTTTTTGTTTTGTTTTGTTTTATTCCATGAGTAGATTATATAGCCAGAGTTTCAGGGAAATCAAACTCTTTACTTCTGGGGAGAATTATCTACCTGAATTTGAACGATTTAATTATGATAGCCTGAGCTTAGGATGGCAAATTCATGGTAATCCTATAGATATCCTCATTCTCAGGTAGACATCACTCATCAGTTACAACCTCTTTCTTCACAGAACCAATACCCTACATACTAAGACACAGCATCAGAATTCTCAACATTCTGATCCAGACAGCCCCTACCTGTTGATCAGAGTTGGCAAATGAAGTAAACATATTTGTCAACTTTGGTCTGGTCAGCCTTCTCCTCTAAAGTTAGGTGATCTGTCTGACCCCATGCACAGATCTGCAAGATCCCAGCCTATCTTCAGCCTCCAATTACAGAGATGTGAAGATGTGATGATATTGGCATTTTTGAGTGGATGAACTACAGTATTCTCTTTACCTTTCCTAATGCCTTTCCTGACTATTCCTTCCCAGCTAATCATTCTTGTCATTGCATTTCATTCCTCCCACTGTATTCAGTATTTCTCCTAATCTCGCCATTGTTTTACCACTAGAGTATGAGAATATTTTCAAATGAATAAATTGGTGTCCTCGAATTAAAGATGTGTTGATGTTGCAGCTCTAACTCTAGCATGCTGGGGCTCTCTCAAGCAGTGGGGAGCAAAGTGTAGTCCCATTAGGCATTATATGATGTCCTTGCCCACGCTCTCTCTTGATAGGTACTAATTCATCAGAAAGCAAGAGGAGATGGCAGTAACTGGAAGTCCCATTGCCAATAAAAATAGGCTACTGACCCCTTTCTGGCATTTGTGTTCCATCATAGTGTCTATGATGCAAGAAAGTCAAAGAAAAGGAAGCTTCTCTTACTAATGAAGTAAAATAACCTATCACTTCAAAATCCTAACCCAAAATCTACCAAAGATTAGGTATGCTTCTATGCTGGATTCTCAACATTTAGATTTCTTATAGATACAGTGACTGAATGAAATATCACTAACATATGGTCAAAAACATATAAGAAGGAGAGTCATAGTTTAAAAGTACAGAACATTTATAGTCATGTAGGCCATTGCAATTCTGTTTGCAGTTTGTTACGTGAGAAAACAAAGGAGCCCAGTGTTAGGAAGATGGACATCTCATGCCTCTATTATGTAGATGATTTGAAGCTCTATAACAATTCTAAACCCTAGCCTAATAAAATATAAAACATTCTAACGAATGTTCCTGAAGATATGCAAATAGGTTTGAAACGGTAATATGCAAATCAGTTGGATTGGCACAGGGCCAACTTACCCATTCACTCTCAGACAGTTTCAGAACTTCATGAGTTTAACTCAAGGGGAAGAATATACATATAGATTTCCTTCAGATAGAAAAGATTCAACATTCAGCCAGGATTAAATATTTGAGTTTTGTTTGCTACTGTTGTATCAGGGATATAACTAGAGTGTCTAATCAGCACCCTGATGCCATTGTAGGAGCTAATTAGTCCCCTTCCTGATGAGAAATGAGATAATACAGGACCCCTCAAGCTGACGGGTGGGTTTTGAAAAGTTTGGTCTTAGATGCAGCTAGAATCTCTAAGTAATTTAAAATACTGAAGAGATTACTACATATGTACATTGTATTTTAGAATTAGGTCTATATACACATAGAGGTTTCTTAGAATGGAAGACATTGGATTGATAAGTATTAAAATATGAAGATGTTAATATGTAAGGGACTTCAACATAGGAAAAGAGATGATAAAGCCATGATGATTCATAGAAAGATAATAATGTTTTAGAGAGGGAGAAATAGTAGGGGGAAAAAAAAGAGTTTAGTCCTGATTTTGCAATTTCTAACATTTTTCATAATAGCAATGATATTCGAGCCCTGAGTGAAGGACTGTGTTATGACATGCAGTCTATGATGCTAATGGAAAATGATGTCTAACATTAATTTTTAATAAGTCATCTGATACGAAAATAAGTGACTGTATCTATGAGAGCAGCAGAAATGCACAAAGAACCAAGTTGTCATTTAGATAAAGAGTTAAAAATAATGAAATAATGTTTTAATTTCTAAAGGAAATTTAAGAGTATGCAGATAACTTTTTAAATCTTGGAACTTCTTGGACATTTTGATTTCATTCTCCCTGGAGAGCCACTTAAACTGGAGGTTTGACACCAAAAAAAAAAAAAAAAAAAAAAAAAACCCAAACAAACGGTTTTACCTTTCTTGAGTTTTAGTCCCTAGAGAGATATGATTACTTTAGCTAATGAACTTAGATCCCAGCACCCAAGTTCATGAAATATAAGGATAGTTTTCAAGAATGTAAGGGAATTTCACCAAATTCTATTTAACTTCCCTCATCCCACTTACAGACCCCATTTACAGATTAAAGAGTTCTTGGTAAATAAATAAATAAATAAATAAATAAATAAATAAATAAATAAAAATAAAGAGTTCTTGGTAGATTTTTTCCATGGAGGGACAAAACTGTATCTTTGGATAAACTATCCTAGAGTTAATTTGAGTCAACAGACATTTGTTTGTGTTTCACATGTGAAAAATAAGGTTGTGCTAGGAATTGTAGGGTGCTAAGATGAATGTAAAGACAATGATTGTCCTTAATTAAGGTGGCTTGAGTGTCATGGTACAAAGTTGTACAAAGTTAAAAGGTGAAATGTGGTAAGAGTTACCAGGTAAGCATAAATAAAGTACAGTCAACTTCAGAGAGAAAGAGATAGATGAGGACTATAAAGATCCAATTATCCACTTTGATTTTGGGTTCAGTGGTAACTGTAGAAAGAACACCTTAATTAGAGTAGGGTTGAGGCATGGGGGGGTGGGCAAAATCACATTATGCACAGGAGGGAGTAAAAGGTGAGAACAGAGACATGAAAGTAGATCACTCTTTCAAGAAATCTGATAAGGGATGGAAGGAGGTCATGTGGCTTTGTCACCTTTGCACATTTGCCTGCCAAGGTAGCATCCTCATCTTGGAGAACCTATGGTAACATTTGATATAGGAGCATGCCCTGACATGGCAGGCCTTACACTCTGGATATGCTATCCTGAGGTCACATTGCAGTACCATGTCACAGGACTCCCATACCCCCATGTATTAGCCTGATTGGGGCATAAGTCTGGGAGACTGATGAGAAATCACACTTGTCCACCTGGAGATAAAATTTTTGCAGAAATTTGATTTCATTGCTTAGCATTTGCAATGCCCTAGGTTGGGAAGCCATCCATGTCCTAACATGGGCCAAGTTTAATTCTATTCTATTCTATTCTATTCTATTCTATTCTATTCTATTCTATTCTTTCTATTCTTTCTATTCCATTCTATTCCATTCTATTCTATTCTATTCTATTCTATTCTATTCTATTCTATTCTATTCTATTCCATTCCATTCCATTCCATTCCATTCCATTCCATTCCATCCTATCCTATCCTATTCAAAAACATATCCCTAAGTACTCTGTGTGAGGCCTTGCTTTGGCTCAATGTCTACAACATAGTTAAAAGAGGTCCTTGTTTTCAAGAAACACAATCTCTTTGGGGAAGCAAGAAACCTAAATAGCATTTCATTATAATCCAATTAATGTTGATATAGCAGAGGAGTGGTTAATGGTTTATGAGAGTACAGATAACAGGCACTTAATCCAACTTGGGGCATCTCAGAGGCTTCTGGAGAAGACGATAGTTGGACCAAGTCTTGAAAATGGGTATGAACTATCCAGGCAGCTGAGGAAAACAAACAAACAAACAAACAAACAAAAGCCCTAAGAAAAGATTTCCAAGTATGAATCAGCAAGTGTGGTTAGTTAACCATGTAAGGCTAAGACTAACATGAGAAAATTGTGAATGGTGAAATGTGGCCAGAGAGGTAGCAAGGGCCTGGTCATGGAAGAACATGTCATGTCAGGATTCCTGTGTTTTATTCTATGGATAATGGGGAGCTACTATCGTGTTTTAAGAAAGAAGGCACTTGACTTTTTTAGTCTTTTACAGAGATTACTCTAAGAGGGGTGTGTGTGTGTGTGTGTGTGTGTGTGTGTGTGTATAGGTTGGGCAGAGATACCAGTTTGGGATGTAAAGCAATGGTTCCAGGTAAGAATTATGGCCTGAATTTGGCTGGAGGAAGTACAGTTGGAGAAGGCAGGTAAAACTGGCTTTTGTTCATGAACAAATTCTAGGATGGAGAAGAATTGGGTGCTTAGTAGTCTCTCAAGTTCTGGCCTAGTTGGCCAGAAATACTTTTCTGGCTCAGTGAGAACCATATACCCATCTAAATTGTGATTTTTTTTGTGGACATTTTAAAAATAGGTGGAGTTTGGAGACCAAAGGCAGAGCTGTATAGAGTCAGAGCAAGGGAGGGAGTGGGGAACCATGATGGAAAGCAATAAAGAAAAATGGAGAGGCAAGTAATTATTTGCTGTGGGACCCATGTGTGAGGTCACCTTTGGTTTCAGTTTTCCAGCAATACTCCTCTCCTCCCCTCCCCTCTCCTTTCCTCCCCTCCCTTCTCCCTTCCCTTCCTCTCTCCTCTCCTTTCCCCTTCTTCTCTCATCTCCTCTCCTCTCCTTTCCTTTCCTCTCCTCTCCTCTTCTCTTCCTCCTCCCACTTCCCCTCCTCCTCCTCCTCCCCCTCCTCCTCTTCCTTCTCCTTTTCTTCCTCCTCTTCCTCACTCCTCCCTCCTCCTTCTCCTCCTCTTCCTCTTCTTCTTCTTCTTCTTCATCATTATCACTAAATGCCTTCAGAAATGAGCATTGTCTATTCAAGGAATTACCATGACTTACATGAAGAGAGTATCTGAGAAGTGAGTTCTTGGAAGCACTATGACGGTGGCCAAGAATGTGCTTATGACATTTTATCAGACATCTCCAAGGAGCAAGGTAGTCAAAGGAATGTGTGTGTGTATGTGTGTGATAGAAGTGGGAGAAATACTGGGATCCCTGGGTGGCGCAGCGGTTTAGCGCCTGCCTTTGGCCCAGGGCGCGATCCTGGAGACCCGGGATGGAATCCCACGTCGGGCTCCCGGTGCATGGAGCCTGCTTCTCCCTCTTCCTATGTCTCTGCCTCTCTCTCTCTCTCACTGTGTGCCTATCATAAAAAAAAAAAAAAAAAAAAAAAAAAGTAGGAGAAATGCCAAGGATTAAATAAACAATGGGAAGAGTGTTAAAAAGAACAATTAAGCATAAATATAATTTGAATGGACCTCACTTAGCCCTCAGAGTGTATTTCAGTTGTGCTTCTTGAGCCAGGTGGGCGGTTTGTTCATTTGGTTGGAATTCTGGAATAATGAGGTCGGAGTTAGGAGCTTAATACTTCTGCAGGCCATTTGGTTTTAATCTACTCCGTGACCCCAGAAGGACATTTTAACCCTCATCATCACCCTGACTTTTGTCTTTGAGTGCAGGGAGGCACCAGAGAAAGTAGACGGCTTTTCAGGAAATCGGTCTTCACTAGAAGAAAGCTGTGGTCAGATAAGTAGGTGGTTCACCTAATCAGTAATTAGAAAAATTAGAAATTCCTGTGAGAAAGGCAATAATGGGTTGCTCCTGAATACCAATTCTTGAATTTGATTTATTTAAAAAAATGGGGATCTGGGAGTCTTGTTAATTATATTGCCTGTAATGATAGTTAATAGTACTGCATTGTTGCCCTTAATCTGTGACTCACTGAATACTGATAGTTGGTAGACCTGGATGGACTTAACAATGAAATGTCTTACTATGTGTGGCTGGATTGGCTACCTACATTTATTTTAGAACATTTTAAATTTAATTATTTTGCCACAGCTTGGGCTGATAACTCTCCCTTGATGCGATGGAGATAAAATAGATTATATTTTACACCTCAAAGGTTATTTTTTAAAACTTAAGTTTGTTACTCAATAAGAAACATCTGTATCTAATGCAGGGGTGAATCCAGGATTTGTGGGGTCTGAAACTTACGCAACATTTGGGGTAAGGCCTCTTTGAGAGAAAGAAAACTTACAAATATAAAATCAGTGTGAAATTGTTATTTAAATTCATTCTAAGTTGTTGGAATTTTTTCAAGAATATTAATGGTTGAGAAAAGTTCTCCATTTTAGCTCTTCATTGATAACGTCATGTACATTATTAGAATTGTGGTCAAACTTGGGAAAACTTCTTTAGGACTCTTCTATAAATAGCTGCAAGATTTTAGATCATTTCAAATTGTCTTGTGCAGGGACTAATCTTAAATACCTTTGAAACTAACTATCCTCATTATCTAGCTTCTTACCATCACTGTTTCTCATTTTTGCTAATTAAAAAAATATACGTATATGATCATGTGAACACATTGCTAGGACCTCATCCAAGAGCTTTACAGGGAACTGTGTAAATGAGGCTCTTGAAGCTTAAGTTCCACTGTTTCGTGGTAAATCCGTCTTGGATCTAATAGCATCATAATTTTCACTGAATCTTTTCAAAGAGCATTATATTCAATTGTCCAATGAAACAGTATAACTCTTGGTACTTATGTGCAATGAGTTAGTTGAGGAAGAATTCAAATTTTTAGTGATTCTAATGAGTTTTATAAATAAGGCACAACTCAAATCTTATCTCTTGATTTGAGTGGCATACAGTGGCTTATTGTAAGATTATTATGTTAATATCTTTGTATCTATTACAAGCTTTAATTTATCCTTGATAGCTTGAAAGGAGACTAAATTCCTATGTAAGAACATGAAAACGTTTTTTAAGATGTTATCTTTTATGGTATGTCCTTTGTAATCTGCTGACTAAATTAGCTGTGGTCATATAAAATATTAAGTAATCTTGACAGATACTATGTAAATAAAAATATTGAATGTCTAAGTAAAGCACCTTATACAGAGCATCTTTAACATTTTAAAATGTTATTTCTAAGTGTTAAAATGAGATTTGTTATTTAAGAAAGCTTTCATAACAGATATAAAGATCTCACTTTACTTTATATAGTTTTCTGTTAAGTTTACCAAGATCTATTTTATTGCATTAAACATACTTAGTTTCATTCAAGATGCTTAGGTTTCCCTCTTTTTCAATGCCTTTTACCCCCTCTATGTACACAAATCCAGCAACCTAATCAAGTCGCCTTTGATCAAATTTAATTTGGATTTTTCCCTAGTAAGGCTGTCTGGTGGCTGTTAAATAGAATTTAATTAAAATAAATATGCACAAAATTCAATAGAGCTTAATTATCTGATTTGACTTGGTAAAATTTGGCAGAAAGTCTAGACGTTGTAAGATATACCTATACTTGACTTGGATAAAGGTTTAGTAAAACAGAGGCCAGCATTCAGAAAAGGGGGAGGAAGAGGGAAACACAGTTGTAAAAGCTGTCTATACTATTAGGTAGAATTTTCAATAAACAAAACATGTCCTGTTGAATTTCTACCTACAGTAAAAATTGGGTTGTTTTTATATCTTTCTTTTTATTAAAACCATAAAATGAAAGTGTGAAAAACTAGGCACTCCACTTGTTAAGTAGCAATTTAGATTGACAAGCTATTTTCCCAAATTTGATTTCTGACTCCATTAAACCAGTGCTTCTCAACCTTTAATGTGGACATGAATAACCCAATGATTTTGTGAAAATACAGGTTCTGATTCAGTAGGTCTGGGACAAAGCCTGAGATTCTGCATCTAATAAACTTCTAGTGATGTCCAGGCTGTCGTCTGAGGACTGCACTTAGAGTACAAGGTCCTGGGCAGTGAAATAAAGAAATTGACTTGGGACCTTGCCACCACCATCACCACTATAATTGTACTGATGATGATATTTAAATAACATCACCTCTCGAGTGTGGTGTGTTATTTCCATGATGTCAGTTTTATCTCTTTATGTTACATAGTATCATATGATTTATCTCAACTTGGTTATCACTTTTTGTAAAGCCAGTTAATAAAATACTTATTTCAGAGTCTTACCCTCTCTGGTCCAGCATGAACAAAATGTAGACAGATTTCTCCTGCAGAGTGTGTTCTCCAGATCTCATCACTTCTTTCAAGGTTCACTCAGGTGAGCATCTATGCTCATTCTGATGTTTTCCTCACCAATAATAGGTCTGTGTCTTTATTCTGCAAGGCGGTTATCACACTGTCCTTCACACAGGCTAGTTTCACTCGTAGTTCCAAATTCTGCACGTGCAGTCTCTTGACCAAAATACTCATATTTATTTATCCTGTCCCTCGTGAAGCCTCCCTGAAAGCTCCTTCCCATGCTCACAGGCTCATAGGGCAGAGCTGAACAGGGTGAAGGTCAATAGTTGCGTGTTAGAATTGGATTGATGTAGATGTTCTTCATTTTGAAGCAACCCAACACTGGTACCCATCAACTCCTAAAGTATGCTTTTTTGTTTTTGACAATGTATCAGGAGATTTCTATAGTTGAATACAGTATGTAGTAAGGTGTGACAATGGAAATGCTGCCTTAGCATATGCTCAGATGTCACAAATTATAAATAGTCCTAATTTATAAAACTCTGAATTAAAAGCCAGAAAGTTCATAGGTAACTAATGTATAAAGTGAAAGTTTTGATTTAGAAAAAAGGAAGTGGTTAGACAATTAAATACTAATTTCAAGAAATTTTCACATAAGGTTGATAAAATTAAATATTAATAACTAACAATTAGTACCTCTGTGAAGTTATTTAGTCAATAGGGAAATGTTTTATACAATAGCCTCACTTGGAGAGTATTAACCCACTGGAGTGGCAATTTTGTGAGAGATTTTTCTTTTCTAAGTCTTTGATAGTTTTATTTCTGATGTTGATATTATTTTTTCATGGCCTACAACTTTTCTTTCATTTATAATTCCATTTGGAAAATGCCAATATCTTCTATTTTTTCAGTGCATAATCTCAACTTATTAGTTATTAACTAACTTACTAGTTAGCTCTCTAAATATTATATATGGGATTGATCTACTTTATACCCTGATGCCAGTCTGAGGTTTATAATAAAAGTCATTCTTAGTTTTCTAAAGTGCTAAATAGGAAAAAAAAATAGTAGAATGTTAAATTAAGAAAGGAGTCTTTAGAGGTGACTCTCCAGCATCCTCATTTGATAGATAAGGAGAATATGGTATGTCAGCCAGCAGGCCAGAGGCGAACCCAGAGCAATAGTTCTACAGATCACATATTAAAATGTGCGTTGTGTAAATGCACACATTAAAAAAATATATTAATTGAATAATACTAAATAATCATATAATAATTTAAATAATATACATATATTAATGTTGGGTTGTTGAAGAGTAAAAATTAAAGCTATATAAGGTTCCTGAAAAAAACATTGTAGTAGGGAAAAAATGTGACAGAACCCTAAGAAAAGGTAATATATTGGCTGATTGCCTCCTAAATTGTACAGATTACTAGTCCATTTCTGAACATGCCTTCTGATAAATTGAAAAGAGCATCTCTTTAATCCTTGTCAAATGCAGATCCTGGTGTCATAGTGCTTCTAACCTCTAGGAGGAAAGGATTAAAAAAAAGTCACGCAAAAGAATTTATGCAAGAGACTAAACCAGGTTTTTGTTTTTTTGTTTGTTTTGTTTTGTTTTGTTTTAATAAGCCACATAGACCCTGGAATAATTCTGTCCTTATCCTCATTCCTCATCACTTTGTATGGAGCAAGGTGGAAGGATTAGCAAAATGCATAGTGAGAGTGGGAACTTTTTCTGGGCCTGAGTGCAGAGAGCAGTGCTGCACTCCCTGTTTCCCTGTTGGAATCCTGCTCTTGTGATCCATGTCTCTGTTTGCCTAATTGGGACTTGTGCTTATGCCCTCCAGTTCTCACTGGCCCCTTTGATGCTTTTCAGCAAGTCTTCTCAAAGCAGCAGGACAAAATGGAAAGATAAGCAGTGGATTCACATGAAAAGAGGGCAGCAGAATCCAGGTGGGAGTCCCTGCTGAGATTCTCTCTTCCTGAGCTGTGACCACAGGAGCACAGGGCCTAAGCAACTGCTGGGACTGGGGCCAGCAGATGAATTTAACAGCCCCTGGTTAACCTGCAAGCCACAACATCTACTCTACCACCCTCCAAAATAAATGTAACTTCGCTCCTTTTTTTTTTTTTTAATCTTTCCTCAGGCTTCTCTTTTGGATATCTGAAGGCTGGATTAGATTGTCTCCACCTCTAATGATGGCCCCAATCTAGATATATTGTTTTGTTTTGTTTTTAGTTTATTTGCTTATCCCATGCTTATCAGTTCACCAGTTTACTATTTCCATTTTCTTTTATTTTTTATTTATTTATTCATTATTTATATTCATTTATTTTATTTATTTATTCATGAGAGACACAGAGAGAGAGGCAGTGGCATAGGCAGAGGGAGAAGCAGGCTCTCCGCAGGGAGCCCGAGGCGGGACTCGATTCCAGGACCCCAGGATCACGGCCTGAGCCAAAGGTAGGTACTCAACCATTGAGCCACCCAGGTGTCCCTATTTCCATTTTCTTATGCAACAAAGGATCTTAAAAGGGTCATAGTAGGAAATAGAACTTACCTAGATGGTTTAAAAAAGAGAATTTGACTAGAGAAGTAGTTAAAATGTAGGCTGAGTTGAGGAAACTGACACCAGAAGTGGAGTCCTTCAGAGCCTAACTTCTGGTAGGAGCTATAACCACCCCCTAGGCTAACGGGGAAGGAGAAGGCAGTGTTACTGGAATCCCATGAGAGCTAGAGCCCTGGGAAACAAGGCACTCAGCGTAGCTGTTGTCCTAGAACACCAGTTCTCAACTCTTGCCTACTCATTGATATTACTAGGGGAAATTGAAATACTCGCAGAGATTCTGATTTAATCTTTAGTGGGCATCAGGATTTTTAAAAGCAGCCCAAGTAATTGTAATGAATAGTTAAATTAGAGAAACACAGTCATAGGAAGACACAGACAACTGATTAAGTTATCATACTCCATCATGCCCATGAGTTCTTACCAATTTCTTTCACCATAAGCTTCACATTCTTCAGACATTCTTAGGAAGGAAAACAGGATCCCTGAAGGGTAGCCACATTTCATAAGTGGCACTTGCAGTTTGGCCAGCGCACACATCTATGGGCATATTTCACACTGGGGATGCCCTGACCCCTCCTATTTCCTCCCAATCATGCTGACAAAGGCTACTTATAATGTCTCTATAAAGTTTAGGTGTAGAGGTTGCAGAAGGCTAAGGATGAGGAATAAAGAAACAATCCTTACAGGTGTTATGAATTTGACTGTTTTATACCAAATGCTTTTCCTGAAGATTTTAATTTTAACATATGCATTGCAAATACAGTATGACCAATTATAATAATGTAAAAGCATATTAGATAGGAGGCAAGAAGCTAAGGGTTAGAATAGAGATTCCTGGGAAAAATGTTAATTGGGTAAATGTAAGTTTCCAGATTGAGAAGAAGAAAAAACACATTTCAATCTTAAAATTTTAACATTAATAACATTTATATAGCAAGTAACTTTTGCCAGCACTATTGCTAAAAGCTGTAGATATATTTTATCCTCACAAAACCCTATTATTATTATTATTATTATTACTACTACTACTATTACTATTAGTAGTAATAGTGTTAGAGCATGGGAGCTGGGGTTGGAGGGGGAACAGAGGGAGAGGAGAGAGAGAATCCCAAGCAGGCTCCATGCTCAATGTAGAATCCCATGTGGGGCTCAATCCTACAACTCTGATATTATGACCTGAGCTGAAATCAAAAGTCCAATGTCTGACTTGCCAACCAGGTGCCCCACAACCACCCTATTAAATAGGAACTATTGTGAGTCCCACATTAAGGATGAAAAACCAAGGCTCCAAGAACTGATGAAACTTGCCCACATTCATGTAGCTAGAAAGTGGCAGAGCCATATAATTCAGACCCTGGTTAATCTACCTTCAAACCCCAGGCTCATTTTTCCACTGACAAACTCACCTGGGATGTTGGTTTAAAGTACATTTGCCATATTCTCTCAGGAATCTGTATTTTTAAAAGTTCCTAGGTGACTTTTATGGTCAGAATTTGGTCCATACTACATCATGCCATTCTGTTTCCTGAGTATATGTGATTTATTTCTTTTTTCTTTGGCTCCCATTTTCTAAAATACGGTTGAGAACACTCTCTTCCTGGTATTCTGCAAAAACAAACAAACAAAAAAGTTCATTGTTAAATATATCTTATGAATACTAAATATCATGACCTTTTCTTGGTGATTAAGATATGATTATCTGCATGTCAAATGCTATAGCAAAGATAATTTTTGTCCGGATAATCCTTTTCCCAAATAACAGTCACATTTATTTCCCTTAGTGTACCTTTCAGAGCAGGTAGTCTTGGATAAGTGTAATCACAAGCCCTACAATAGTTATGTATGGATTTATAAAACAATTATTTATTTTTATACTATAAAACCCTAATTTTAAGATTTTAATTTTTTTAACTCATTTTGAACATATAGGCAATTCTGTCTCCTAAAGCTAGACTAATTTACTATTAAGTTTTGCTTTCTGTAACAAGAAGTTAGAAAGTTTTAGATAACTAATACTGTGTGAGCAGACTTCTCTTCATTACAGAGAAACAGTGGCTGTTGAACCCAGGGACCTTGTCTTTAGAATAAAAAAAAACAGCTAAACACTGGAAAATGTGCCAGGACCTTGAGAATGTTTCAGCTGGAGCAATTTCAGTGCTACTAAAGATACCTGAGAAAACAATAGTTTTCAAAGTTACCCTCTTCTGCTAATGGATATTTGGACATAAAATCCCAGTTTGCTTTTCAAAAGTAATACATTCAGGTTGCCTAAATCTGTGCTACCAACGTCAATTTAAGTCTTGCAAATTTTCTATGAGAATGTTAAATCAAAGGAAATTTAGGGTACACAGGAGTTAACTGATGCTTAGGTTGAAGTTGAATTTCATGGTGACTCCAGGATCACAGAATGTGGGAGCTTCTGACCTTGACAAATCCCTCAGAATAGATCTAGGAACCAGTGGTGGTTCGGGGCCTGATGGACTGGCATCCCGTCTTTTTCTTCCCCTGCTATGCCCTGGATCACAGAAGAGTGGAACCCTGCAGAATGCATTTCCCAGACTCCCATGTCTGACTGCCCCCTGGGTTTGGATGATGGAAGTCACTGTCAGGAGATTAGAGGAAAGATAGGAAGGGGAAGTCAGAGGATTTCCTTCCTCTTCCCTCTCTGCCTTGGCAGCTTCTCTGTGTTATTATCTCCTGCCAGAGAAGCCTGCCAAGGGCACAACTCTCTCCATGTAACTTTGGTTCCTGGGCTCTGGTGATACTACCTTTTCTCTGTGGCCTTTTGTTTTCTGCTTTTGGTAATTCCTGGGTTGCCTCACGTTTCTTAATTGGCTTTTTGACTTTCCTATCATCTATGAAACCAATTCCCTGAATTAAATCCCCTTCACTGAAGTTACTAATTGGCTTGTGTGCTCCTGGTTGGACCTTAACTGATGAAAGTTGCCATTTAAATACCAAAAGTTTGCTGGAGTTAGTTATTCCATGGAAAAATAATGACAACTACCTCTACAAGTTACCAGCTTTTTAGAATATACTGTTTCCACAAATAACTTGTTTCAAATCTTATCTTTTAATATAACATTATTTTAAAATTGAGTTACTACTACTACTACTAAAGCTAATAAATATAAATAAATATTTCTTTCTCATAGCAATACATGTTATTAGTTATTTGTTAGTGGACTCACAATTAACCAGGAAAAGCTTAAGTTATTCTTCCACAAGGTAAATTAAGCTGGATGGGTCTTGGTTTAGAATGTAAGCAGCCAACAACATACCATAGGAGCCATCAGAGCAGAATTCACGCATTGACAGTAAAGATTAATGAACCACCTTCTCTTAATTGATAGCATCCTAAGTACACTCCCCTCAGCCTTTTGTCTGTCATTTGGCAGAGGATCCACAGGTAGATACACTCCATTTGCTTGTCGAAATTAAAAAACAGGTAATTTAATCTTCTCAATGCTATAGATGATGATTTTTTTTTTAAGTTGCAGTTGAAACCACACAACAATTTCAGGGTGAGTAGGTCTTCTTGATGATTCATAATTTGGTAGATGACATATTCAAATTTATTAAATTGACCTGAGCATAAAATCATCCAGGAGAGCAACAATTAATCTGTAATGCTGCAGATGTATTCTTTTAAGACCAATACAGTCCCCATTACTATTATATATTTGACTATTTTTTTCTGATTGTAGGTAGAGTGAGCTTTTCAGTATTTGTTATATACACTTGCATGATTTGATTCTAGTTGGTCAATGTGGGTGGGAAGGTGTGCCTGAATGTTATCCAGTGAGTCCACAAGCCAGCCTTGGCACTTTTAACCTTTTAGCCACCCCCCCAATCCTCCTGGAGGTGGGGTTCCCTCTGGGAACTCCACTGGTGCCTCCTGCCTACCCATGTCTAATAAAATGTATTTGAATCTTGGGAGGGAAAAAAAAGCAATTTTTCACATAGAATGTATGTTGGATAAATACGAATTTTCTTTAGGTTAAGGTGTTAATGCAACCTTGTCAAGAAGAACAAATCTGAAAAGTAGTTAAATCAAAGATGTTTTATTTTAAGGAATAAATATACCATCTCTCAAACTATATTATCCTTGTCTAAGAATATTTTTCCCATGTCTATAATTTTAGAGCTCTGTGATATGAAAGCTGTCAATGTATGTAATTGAGGGCAATATGACTTTTGTTATTGTGTGCATTTTTCAAGCATGGTATTTAGGTGGCCCTACTTGATGCTTTTCTAAGAAGCTCCATTATACTCGTAAATAGATACCAAGTTCCTAGAGAAACCTGGTGAATTGAGGCACAGCACAGTTTTGATAGCTGCCTTGTAAATGACATGATATTATTTTCTTGTGAAGACAGGACCTTTTTATTTGAGCCTGTTATATAAAGGGTATACTTGCTGTAGATTTTAAGTCTTGATCCTGGAAGTGTAGATTGGCTTCTAAACTGACACTTTTGTTTCTGACTAAGGAACTGGAAATATGCCAGGTGACATTTTCTTTGAAGTGTAAATGATGCTTCCATTGAACCTGTTTTTTGTTTTGTTTTGTTTTGTTTTTGTTTTTGTTTCTAGTATATTTGGAAAGTGAATTTTATGTCTGTGGAAGAACCTGAATTCTAATAAATGGGACTCTTAACCACAGGAAAGTTGCTATAGGTGGTAGGATTCCTATATCTACTTGGATCTCTATGCAGTAGGTTACCTCATACCTTAACTCTGAACCAGCCTTCTATCTACATCATTCATATTGATTTCCTTTATGTGTTTATTTCCCATTACTTTCACAGATAATTTCATTTCTAGGAAATGTTGGTTTATTATGTTGTCTCCAAGTCATCTTGGATTTTGAGATGACTATTGTCCTTCCCAGGAAAATAAAATTACTTGTCTCCACTCAGTACACTTCAAGAGGTCCAATGTTGTACTTAACTTTTCCGGGTTGTCCCAAAAGCCTGATGTTGTGCGTTGCATATTTCATTCCAAATCCCTATTCATGGACTCACCTTTCATGGCTACTGCCATTTTCTGCATTGTCATGTCCCATCAATTGTTTAAGACACCAATAATGTCATTGAAAATTAACTTTTTTCCTTAAAGTTAAGCAAAGGAAAGAAAGATGGTGGCAATTGAGAGAGAGAGAGAGAGAGGAGAGAGAGAGAGAGGGAGGGAGAGAGAAGGACTTAGTTGTTGCCATCTAAACACAGAACAAGAAATACGTTGAATTTTAGTGTAAATAGCATTGTTCCTAGGAATGTACTGGCCATTCTCTGCCACAAGGACACTTTCACTGACATTGGCTTTTTTGGGCCCAAAACTCTGCCATGTTGAACAGGTCCTTTCTCTCCCATATCTCCTAATCCAGAGTTCCAGTTCCCTATAATTAACTACTACAATAACAAAAGCCTCATTATTTTATTACACAGAAAACTTGAATTCTTGAACTCTACTCCAGCCTACAGTCTGGGGCTTGAGTTTCCATATCCAAGGAGGAACATTATGATGACTTCACTCTCAAACATGAAAAGAGCCATCAGGAAATTTGAAATTGATATGTTTTCTTTTCAACATATAGCGGATCCTATTTTCACAGGTCCTCATGTACTTGGCAGTAGAACCATAGTAACCATACCCACTCTAGTTATAGGTAGTATGTTGTTGGTGTTAGGATGTCAAAGTTAGATTAGATGCACGATTGTACTTTATGTGTTGACAAAATATAAGGGAAATGCTTTTTCTTCATTTCTAATGTTTCTTTCCATATGAGGGGAGCTTGATTGTTATTACCCTCCTGGGTTCTCTCTGTCCCCTACCATCATTATTGGTGAGTGGGTTAGGAGAAACTGAGTATGTATAGTCCAATTCCTTCCTTGAAAATTACCAGCCCCAGAGAGCATGTAGTTTGGGCAGCTTCTATGTGCCATAAGTCTTAGAGGAAAGGGCCCCTGAGAGGCAGTTGTAAAGTGCAAAGAAAAGTTGTACTTTCTTAGGTATAGAAGCAAAAAAAAAAAAAAAAAAAATATTAGCGTACTTGAATTTCTTTACTTTTACATGTCCCTTGTGATTCTTGATCAAATTCTATCATTGATTAAAAAAACAAAAAATCGTCTATGTAATTTGTAGCACTCAGGAAAAAATGAAAATCTGGGCCTCTTTGAAAAATTCTCAAAAAGAATTTCAAAAAGGCTATGGTGGAACATTAAACAACAAGTGGGCCCTTCCATGGATGGAATCCTGTGCAACTACACAGGTGACATGCCCTAGAAGTCTTTCCTATTTTTGATGGTTGATGTTGACAGTAAGAATTTAATAGTAATGGATTTTTGTATCCTGATATTCATTTTCTTCCAGATTTGGAAGAGATACATGCTAGGGCAGACAAAATAATTTGAATGACAATAACCAGTTATCAATTGCATTGAGAAGAAGAGATCGTATTGTATCTCTCAGAGTCTTATTAAAGTAACAGAAACTCCTCTATTCAGCTGGATTTCATACTTCACATTAGGTGTTTCTAAAACTGCTTGGAAAGGCTGAAGGATCAAAACTCAGGGAAAGGTATGTTAGCTTTCAGAGACTCCAGAGAGTGTAGAAACTCTACAAAATCACTTAGTAGTGACCAAGCTATCTGCAGCACTATGGTGGATGATTTTCACCAAAGTCATGCCTGATCATTGCTGCAGAGGAACAACAGCTACCAACCATCAAGGTTCTTCTTCCTTCTGTACCTTGCATAAGTCTTCTTGTTGATGAAACTGAAAATAGTAAAAAGGGATTTAATGGTATTTGGCTATTTTAACTTGTATTGAAAGCAAATTCATTTTTAGTAAGAGACAACATTTGAAGAAATTAGATTCTGCATTGCTGGTAAAGTAGCATTGGATATTTATATAAATATCTAAAAGTAGAGAGCAAGCCATTATTAAAGTAAATACTGGATGCTATAACAGATAAACACTAAAATCCAATAACTTAATACAATAGAATTTTATGTCTTTTTTAAAGATTTTATTTATTTATTCATGAGAGACACACACAGGCAGAGGGAGAAGTAGGCTTCACACAGGAAGCCCAATGCAGCACTCGATCCTGGGACTGTGGGATCATGCCCTGAGCCAAAGGCAGATGCTCAACTGCTGAGCTACCCAGGTGTCCCAAATTTTATGTCTTGTTTACATCAAACTATCTAGCAGTTAGGGAGGGGGTAATAACTACATCATAAAGTCATTGAGGAACCAAGACTGACAGAGGCTCTGCTATTTTCAACACAAGGTTTCCATAATTGTGGACATTCATATCTATCTTGCAGAAAGGAGAAGAGGATTACAGAAAGCATTGCATGGCAGGTTTTTATGGGCCAGGCCTGAGAGTGGCACTTAGCACTTCCGTTGGCCAGATCTTAGTCACAGGACTCCTCCTACCTACAAAGGATGCTGGAAAAAACTAGTTGTGTGCTTAAGAGAAAAAAGAAATGACTAAGGCAAATAGGTAGATGATACCTTTCACATGATGTCTAATAAGGACTCAGATGACCTTTCTACCACTTCAGTAATCAGAAAATCATTCACAAGGGGAAAATGACTAATGATGTATGTAATGTGGGGCATATTATTAAACCTCTTTGTTTCTCAGTTTCTACATCTGTAAAATGGAGATAATCAGTGCAGCTCTTAGGGTTGTAAGGATTTCATGAGATACTACAAATAAAATGGTTTAATAATAGTGCCTGGAAATTAGCAAACACTCCATGAATGTTAGCTATTATTATTATTAGCACTATGATTTTAAGGAAGGGTAGCATATTTGGAAACAAATTAATATGTAAAATGTACTGAATACATGCATGGCACATAGTAAAAGCTCAGTAAGTATAATAATAAGAATTATTATTATTTTAACTTACTTAGTCATCTTGATATTATACTTAAATTCCTTATGACTTTTCACTCTTAAGAAACTCTTAGATCTCTTTGGTTTTCTCTTTTCAGATTTCTTTTTGGATATTATCTGTTAGTTGGGTCAATCACAAGATTCACTTTTGCTAGATCTAGTCTGATCTTTGGTGACTTATATAGGCCTTTATAAATTGCTTCTTATTTGTTTATTGAGAATTGAAAATGTAGTGGAATGCTTTCAGATTGAAATGAAAAATGCCATAAATACGTACATATGTAAATAAATTGATAATGTTATATGCATTTATTCAAGAGAGCATAGTAAGCATTGATAAATGTTGATGATTTAATTGATAAGAACTATTTTAAACATGTATGCAATTGAGTCCACCATAACTTGTTTAGAAACTTCTGGATTTGAGTTTAATGTTAAAGGTAGAGACAATACTAGACCAGGTAGCAATTTTACATTGAGCTTATTAACCCATCTGTCACTGATTAGAAGGATACATTTACATATATCTTTACAAACATGCCTATGATTATAATTTTGCAAAGGCTATTCAGAAAAGAGAATCACTGTACAGAGTAAACTAATGGAGAATAGTCTAAGCATGTCATTTTCAGCTTGCCTCACAGCTAAATGTGTATAAAGATTGGCAAGATTTAATATTTGACATTTCTTGGTTTAAAGAGAGAGAGAAAAAGAGTACATCTTTAAATTCTACAAATATTGCTTGGCCTCGATGGCATGTGTACTCAAATGCAGGATTTGAGACATGGCACAAGATTAACTGACAATGGTACATCTCCATGAAAGAGCATAGATAGCATCAAAGCATGATTGCTTAGGGCACATTCATATGTTTTTCTTTTTGTTAGGAAGTCTGCCCTCTGTTTTGTGTATTGTTTGATACCTGATACCTTTAAAGAGAAGCTACAGCATTATTAGTTGTTTGATGAGAGGTAGTAAATATTATATAGAGAAACATTACAAGATAAAAACAGATTTAGGATTGGGATCACATAGGATATAACCATGAGCCCATATAGTCTGACTACCTTTATTAAAACAAATAATCTAAAAGGATATTTTCAATTATTCCTCTTAATTTAACAAATGCTTTTTTTTTTTTTGAGACAGTTGTTTGGCCAAAGTAAAAACACTGTTTATCTTTGTTATTAACCAGCAGAGTGTTAATATGGCTTTCAAGACCCTCCATGGATTAAATTCAACCTACCCTTCAAAGGACACCTGGTTAGCTCAGTTAAGTGTCTGACTCTTGATTTTGGCTCAGGCCATGATCTCAGGATAGTGTGATTGAGCCCTGTGTCAGAGCTGTGTGCTGGGGGTAGAGACTGGCTAGGATTCTTTCTCTCCTTCTCCTTCTGCCCCTCCCCTCCTCTAAAAAACATATTTATAAGCATAAATATATTTTAAAAAATTAACCTACTCTTCCAGGCTCAAATACTACTCTTCCTTTCAAAAGCCTGCCTAGACTGGGCAGCTTCTGTTATGTATATAGCCTATGCTTTAGCACCTCCGACTCTGCCCTAATACCTGTCCTTCTACTTGGAGTACTTACATTTTTTGTCCACCATACCCATATCTTTGTCAAAGGTCCCCTCATATATATTTTCTACATACTTCAACCAGATGTTGTCTCTTCTGTTTCTCACATGACACTATTTTATTCTTCTGTGGATTTCATCTTACTCATACTTACATTCCTGTTGTACTGACAGGTGGACTCTAAGCTCCATATATTTTTATCTTTATTCACATGCACTGTATACCATAAAACCTTGCACAGAGTAAATGTCCAGCAAATAAGTATTGGGTATACTAATAAATCCATGAATTATATCATCCTCTGCCTTCAGTAACAAGACATTATGATTAGTGTTTAGATGGACAGAATAAGGATGAGTTGCTCGTTAAGTAAATTTAACATATATTATTTGTATATATAATGAATATGATCTTTGGGCTAATATAAGAAAAAATATTCCTCCAAAACAGTATTAACTTGACCTGTCTTATAAATTGTTCCTTTAGGGCAGCCCGGGTGGCTCAGCGGTTGAGCGCCTGCCTTTAGCCCAGGGCATGATCCTGGAGACCCGGGATCGAGTCCCATGTCAGGCTCCCCGCATGGAGCCTGCTTCTCCCTCTGCGTGTGTCTCTGCCTCTCTCTGTCTCTCTCTCTGTCTCTCAAGAATAAATAAATAAAATATTTAAAAATAAATAAATAAACAAATAAATAAATTGTTCCTTTAGTACACTCATATTAATATTAACCAATTTTGAAACGCAGACTTAACACGTACACAGATAAATTTGACATTTGAGATAATTTTTGTCCAGTTAAATTATGAAAGAGAAAAACAATGACTCAGAGAAGAATGGGTTGGCTATAGGAGGTGAAATATTATAATAACATAGCTAAACCTGACTGAGAAAAGATGAGAAATAAGCTTGCTTCATTAGTCCTTTCATGGAGAAATGACTCCGCACTGTTAAAGAACATGATGAGGTTACGTTATTCTTTCATCACAACCTGTTGGGTTAATTGTGGTATATACAGAGTATACTTGATTCAGAAGACAATTGGTTATTGTGCTTTTATATATATATGTGTGTGTGTGTGTGTGTATTTTTTTTTTTTTTAAGCAAGCTAGCGCTTTACAAAAGCACAGACGCCTGGTTCTTATCATGAAATCTGATGATGAAAAACAAACTGTGATAATAATTTTAAATATACCTGGGTTTGAAAATAGACAGAAATTCTTGAAGTCATTTTTAAGTTCCTTCAAAGCCACAAACTCCTTTCATAACTGATTAAAAACAAAAACAAAAACAAAAAACCTCTAAGTAAGAACTAAACTTGTGTAACCCCTGTCTCTTTTTGGCCTCCTGAAAGCAGAGCATACATTTTACTTTTATCTAGAATGACAAATATACAAACTGTGTGTGAACTGGTAGAAAGCAGGTCAATGGATTTTTGTAGATTGTAGCATGCCCACTCTGACATAAGACATAGGATCAATTTACTTTCCATGTTGTGACAGGATCTGAGAAAGAAGCTTTATACCTTGGAGAAGTGAGTCTCCTCTTGTCCTTATAAGAAGAGATGCTTGTCTTCCCTTGACCCCAGGGTTGGGTTGGAGGAATGTGGAAGCCTGGTTGATAGCTTCACTGCCAACACAGCCTCTGATCACCTGGTATGCTACAGAATTATTTTTTATTTTCTGCTGCTTTTCATGTGACAGAAGAACCACATCTTCTGGTTCAGAGAACCACATCTGTTTTCTCACTCTGCACCCTCAGATTTCATAGACATAGGAGTGCAGCAGAGTTACAGCCAGAATCAGAGTAATCACTGAACACTGATTTGAATACAAAAATCTATGACCATTTGAAAGGGAAACCTTCAAGGGCCCATGTAATAAATCTGTAGGGAATTTAAGAGAGATGAACTGTACCTAATTGCATCTGATGTGGACTAAAACACACAGATCTCTGTGAAGAGTATGAGGACAGATCCCCCATATCCTATGCTCAGCACTATTCAAGGTTCAGAGTAGTTCATGCATTTAGCTAATCTAGTATATTCAGGCGCCCTCCAAGGCCTATGATGAGAAGCCCAAATAATTACATTGTATTTTCAGAAATTTTTAAAGACCATCTGAAAAGAATAGGTGGAACCATCCAACTGATGCCTTGGACTGCCATGCATTAGTTTGGGTCTGAACTTGGCCTCAGAAAATAAATACGACTCCCACCATGGTGAGGATCAGTTTGCTAGGCCAGAGTGGCCTCTTGTTGCTGGGAGCTACTGCCTCCCAGCGTGGGCAGCTGCGATCACAGTGCCCCTGTCCTGCCTGGGTGGTCCTGGAGCCTTGGAAAGCTGTGTGACTCCTCAGGACCTTTGTCACAAACCTGTGTAATGCCTGGGTGTGCACTTGCCAGTAAATCCCCCAGCTAGGGTCTAGATGACCTGCCCTGGCCAGGGAGGGGTATGACACACATTGCTTCTAAGAATTCTTTATCAGGAAGGAGAGGATGCTGCAATGGAAAGGAAACTATTAGCCCAGCTAGGGGCCTTATCAGTGAAATCTTCTCCTTTTTCTCTTCTGCTAGGATCCTAGGTCTTTGGAGCCAGGATCCTAGGCTTTGGAGCCAATCAGCCAGGGTACTTTATAAATTCCTTTCTTTTCATGGGATTGACTGACCACCCTCAATATCAAGCACTGTGACTCTAACCTCTGATCTAAGCTCTAAGCTTTACCGCCTCTGTTGGCTTATGGTTCAGGAACTCAGCTAGAATAAGCGTTGTTCTCTAGATCTAAGAAACAAAAAGAAGAGCTGATGAACTTCTCACTGACAAGGTACTTAACATCCCGATGTCTCAGTCTCCTCATTAATAAAATGAAACTCACTGTCCTTATCTTAGAGGTTTATTGCTGGGAATCAGATGAGATAATCCCTGGCCTGGCACCCCACACAGTCCTCTTCACGAAGAATCAGGGGTAACTCTCAAACTATTCAGTTTGGGAAACTAGGCAATGAAAAGATGGGTCATGTTTTCCCTTGGTTTCTGCACTGACAGGCTTTGGAATTTCTCCAAGCTTCTCCATACTCTTGTGTGGTGTTATTAGCACACTGGCCTGCATCTTGAGTTTAAGATCTGTGGGATACTCTGCAAGAATCCTAGATCTCACTTGTATGCTCCACTTTTTCCCGGAGCCAGCGCCCTCTAAATCTAAGTCAGTGAAGGGACTGAGGGAAGCTTCTAGGGCTTCTAACTCATTTCAAGTCTTGTTGCTTAGGTTTGCCTCTTCACTGTTTTACCTCCCTCTCTATTATAAGGCATAGACTTACATTTTTATAGTGGTTAGTGTACCATGCTTTGCATGTTTAATTCATTTAATTATCATAACAGTTCTAAAAGGCAAGGAGTCTTGTCTCTATTTACAGAAGAGGGAATTGAGGCACAGAAAAGATTAAGGAGTTAGTCCAAAGCCCTAGAAGGCTGAGTTTCTAAGTGGCAAGGTAAGGATTCAAGCTCAGGTGGCCTTCCTCCTTCATGGGACCACAAGCTTTGAGATTATGCCAGATTTCCAGCGTTATGTTTTGTCTTTGGCTTATGACTGAGTTTCCAGATCTTAGCCTAGTCATTAAAATATGGCATGCGCTCTATAAATACTTAATAAGAGAATATATGAGTGAATTATGCTTTTATAACTATTCCAGTCCTCTCATTGAAACTTTCTTCTACTTTTTTATCTTCCTAGTACTTGGAATTTTTTCTTCCTTATTTTACTAGCTATCTCTTTGTCTTTACATCGTCATCTCCCAATCAGACTATAAGAGATAATTTCCTGAAGAGAAGTATCTTGCTTTATACCTCTTATATAATCTCCATGACAATAGCTGAATTGGAAGAATTCTCTAAAAGAGAACTAAAAGAATTCTCTAAATAGATTGGAAACTTGGGTTGTTGAGAGATAAATTTACTCTCCAACCGATCCCTTTGCTTTGCTTCCTCCCACAAAATGCTATTTGGTTGAATAGCTTAAAGATTAAAATATAATATGACAAAACACTTAAAGTTAAAATAAGTGAATAGATGAATAGGATAAAAGGCATCCAGACTCTTGATTAGAAGAGATCAAAATATTAGGGCAATGATTCTGTCACTAGGATTTCAGGTCAGTAAAGGAAATATGGTGGATTGCATCATCTCCATTTTCTTAAGGAAAAGAAATAGCATTTAAAATTCCTCTCTGAAAATAAAATTGCTCTTGGCGTTATATTCAAGTAGGAATCAATTATGTAGACCTTACATAATGGGCATAGGAAACAATACTGTCAACCATGAAATTACAGAAGATACCAGAAAGCCCTCTTAAATGGGTCATTAAAGTGGTGAGAATGGCCCCATTTTTCTGATGAGGTCTTTGGAATTAATTTGCCTTCATCAGAAGCCACATCATATCCTGAGTCATAGTTAATGATGGCAATACGGTTTCTCTTGCCTTTGAACCACTTACCTGTTCATGGACCTAACATGTTTTACATACCATAAAGGTGTTAGACTCATCATTATGTCTTTGAATAGAAAAGTACACAACAACCCATTTCCTAAAAACACTATAATCACATTTAAAAAATGCTTCTAATTAATAGCCTGAAAGGGTAAATCTAAGTTATATTCATGAAATACCAAGAGACATATCTAACCTTTCTTAAGCTCCAGGGCACATACATAATTTGAGCATTATGTCTACAATGAGGGTGTGTCTTCTTCCTTTTCAATAAGGAGAATAGTTAGGATGATAATAGAAATAATGCTTGAGTTTATAGAAACCTTAGCTGATTTTTACCAAGGTGATTTCTAGCTCTGCAGTAAGCATGTTGGACTGATGTCAGTTTTTAGAAGTCACTGAGTTTTTCATGCCTTTTCCCTGCCTCTGGGCTTTCTCTTTCTCTAATAAAACTATCTTTGTCCTATCCACATTCCAGCTCTGAGTCCCAGTGCTTAGAATGAACTGTCTACATCTAACTTTAAAAAAAAGAAAAAAGGACCTCAAATAAAAACAAAGAGTTGTTTGCTCTCCTTTGCCATCTGGCTACATCTGTCACATACATCTACCGGTCCCTGGTATGAAGCCCTCATATTGATCTGGAGCCTTATTGATCTCCAACTTAATGTAGGGACAGTGTCTACCAATAACTTAGGTAGTGCCAGAGGCACTCACTTAATCTTCTTTTTTCACTTACAAAATGAAAAGAATGTCTTTACTAGAGTAACTATCAAAGGGTTCCAATATGCCCTACACCAAGCTGAACTTTGGAATCTGATGAAATATATTTTAAGTGAGCTTCTGGTTTTGTTATATTAATTTGGGATTGAATTCCCTCCAGTGGTTCAAACAAAATGAAAGTGTGATCTTAGAGTATTTAATATATTTCCTCCCTTGTTAATTTGGATCAGAATTAACTTCTTCCAAGAACATCTGAAGATACAGTGTATACTGTACTAAAGGGTATTCTGTACTGTAACATCCCACTTTAATATTTGGGGAACCACAATTGCTTAATGGTGTGTGGTTCCACACAGAAAAATCATCCTCATTGCCTGTCTCTCTATGGTTAGCGAAGACCATATAAATAAACCACTTTAAAAGTCATTGCCTTAAAACAATAGCAATTATTTATTTTGCTCATGAATTTACAATTTGGGCAGAGCTCATCAGGAATGACTTGTTTCTGTTCCACACAGTCAGTTAGTGTGGCTGAACTAGGCTAAAGGATCCACCTCTAAGTGTCCCACTAAGATGCCTGACAAGTTGGTGCTGGCTATTGCCTGGAAGCTCAACTGGGTTCACTGTCTGGGGACCTTCATTTATTTGGTCCAAGATACTGGGACTAGAAGTTTCCAGGCTCTTCCTATCTAGCCGAAGATCATTTCCATCATATTTAGTTAGTCAAAGAAATCACAAGTCCTGCTCAAATTTAAAGAGAAGGGACATAGAATTCTACTTGTCATTGGGATGAGTGTCAAATAATTTGATCATCTTTATACTATCACTCTCTTTAATTGATACCCAGTTGCAGAAGCCAGAAACTTAGACATCACCTTTGACCTTCCCCTCACTTCTACTTATCCTCCTTTCCATGATCCACCCTAGAAATACATATATTATTTAATGCATATAGTTTAATTATAGAATCATCTCTATCTATTTATCTATCTATCTATCTATCTATCTATCTATCTATCATCAATCACCAAGTCTTTCTAATTGGTTCTATAATTTTTCCACTTCCTTTGTGTGTATTCAGCACTACTCTGGTACACACAGCATCCCTCACCTTCCTCCTGACTGGTCTTTCTGCCTCCAGTCTTGCTCCCACTCAACCTAGTCATAGTGATTTTAGTTTTCATTGCATAATGATTTTGGTTTTTATAGTGATTTTGGTTTCAACATTCCTCTGATTAAGAGTCCTCAAATGTCCCCCCTTGCTCTTAGGGTAAAGTATAAACTTGTTTTCATGGCTTTTTCATGCACATAAGGTTGTGCATGATCTGGCCCTTACCTCCTTCTCTAGCTGTATCTCTTCATCTTTTGGTGAACCTTTGGTTTTTAGACCTCAGCGTTGATGAAGTCTTAATGTTCTTCAAATGCTTTTGCATCCTCTTACCTCTGAAACTTATGCAGGGTGGTCTCTCTTTGAAATGCTCTTTTCTGCTCCACTTTGTTCTCACTGTCCACCACTCCTTCTGCCAAGATAATTTCATCTCATTCTTCAGATTTCAATTTAGTTTGCAATTGGTCACTTCTGCTGAAGTATTTTATAACATGTAACTTATTTATTCATACACAAAATATTGATTGAGCACCTACAATGTTTCAGGTACTTTTCTAGGCCCCAGGGATACCATATCAAGCAAAATAAAAGATTTTTCTGTCATGGAACTTAAACTTCCAGTGGAAAAGTCAGGCAATAAACAAGAAAATATATAGTAGTGATAGGTACTAAGCAGGAAAAAAAATGAAACAGGATAGGAAATATAAAAGGTTGGAGGGTGGGGATGTTGAAATTTAGGCATAGTGGCCAGGGAAGGCCTCACAGGGAAGGTGTCATTTGAGTCTTGAATGCAGTGAAAGGGCTAGTTATGAGGTTGTCTGGGAAAAGACCATTTTAGCCAGAAGAAATAACAAGTATAAAGGCCCTGAGATAGGCATGCACTTCTTTGTGTAAGGAATGGCAAAGGGCCAGAGTGGCTGGAGTTAACTAGGAGAAAGCAGGGGAAGGTAAGATGAGGTCAGAGAGGTGATAGGGCCCAGATCACAAAAAACTTTTTTTCTTTTTTAAGATTTTATTTATTTATTCATTAAAGACACAGAAAGAGAGAGGTAGAGACATAGGCAGAGGGAGAAGCAGGCTCCCTGCAAGGAGCCTGACGTGGGACTCAATCCTGGATCCCAGGATCATGCCCTGAGCCGGAGGCAGATGCTCAACTTCTGAGCCATTCAGGTGTCCCAACAAAAAACCTTTTAGGTCATTGAGTACTTCAACTTTTACTCTAAGTAAAGTGGGAGAGTTTGGAAGAACTTGAGAAGAGGAGCATCATACTCTGATTTAGGTATTTAAGGGATCACCTGCTTATCCCCAAATCCTTGAGAGGGTCCTCTTGCACATTACCCTGTACTTCCATCGTAAAACTCTTCACCTGTGCTGTAACTTGCTTCTGTCCCTGACTAGTGTCTAGGTTCTGTGAAGAGTGGTGCTTGTTCAACTCTTCAGTTTTGTTTTGTTTTTTTCCTCACCAAACAGTGCAGAGCCCAGGAGCCACAGGTTCTTGATAAACACGTATTTGATTTCATTGAAATGATGAATAAATGAGTGCTAGCCCCTGTGCTAATCTTTAGCTCTTTTATTTCTTACAACAACTTCTTCAGTTTCATAGTATTAAACCCCAATTTATAAATGAGGCAGAGAGGTAGGGGTAAGAAGTGATCAAGAGAGAAAAAGAAAGGAAGGAAATGAAATCCCTTAGAGCACTCATGGTAGCCTTCTGTAAGTTCAGAAATACAGGTTCTCATTTCTACCCATAGCTCTTTAGTAGAGAATTATATTGGCCCATTTGGCAGGGGAAGAGAGGCTCTTCAACTTTGGGGCCATTATGAGGATAATGAGGCAGAATGGTGAGGGCATTAGCATATTACAAAAATTCATTTTCCATCTGACTGCATGTGTATATACACATTGCACAAAGGTTTCAGTTTCTACTATGTGCCTAGCACTAGCAACAGAGAGATCTTTGCCCTCAATGGACTCATTGGGATTACACAATTACAGAACAGTGTAGAGAGTAATATAGTGGGGAAATAAATATCAGTTCTAGGAAGTAAATAGAACAGAATAAACTGGGTAGAGAAATATGCTAAATTTGAGTATATGGCTAGCATTTCTTGAATACATCATGAACAACTGTTTACTGACCAAAATGACAATTGGAGAGGGGTAGCATCTTGAGATTCACTATTTGGCTTATCCTATGAAATTACAGAATATTCAAACTAGAAAAAACAAAACAAAAGTCCATCTTTAGATCTTTCGTTTAAAATGTAAAGAAAATGAGACCCAAAGAGACAGAGTCTTGCTGAAAATCACACATAGGAGGAACGAAGAGGAAATCCAGACCTCTGAAGCTTTGGACCAGTCAAATGGCTACCTTTTGTTACCTAAATCAAAAAAAGAGAATGGCCATCTTCTCCACAGAAGTACATTGCGATTAATTAGTGGATATTCTCTCTACCATAAGCCCCTGCCTTCATTTATTTGTTGATTTCTTCTCATTTACTCAGTCTAGACATGCTGTTGTCAGGCATAAAGTCTGAGTGCACTATGAAGGCTTCCTGTTGTCAGCTGAGCTTCCTCATTAACTGTATGCAGAATGATAAAAGATGCTGCAGAGTCAGCCTCACCACTATGAGCTGAGTCTGCCATGGCATCCCCTCTTCTTTTCTCCTGCTGCTCTGAACAGCTAAAGGACGGGAAATGGGGGTGCTGAGTCTCAAGTCTTACTGGGCTTGTCTGCACAGCATCCAGCTTGCCAGACCACGTGGAGAGCTGGCATGCTGCTTCAGGTCCAGAAAGGAAAAGAGAGCTCCAGTCAGATACCTACACTTTTCTATATCTCTAGTTAATTCCAGAAGTGTCATTTGCCTATTGAAATTATACCGTCTTTACATGTATATAGACTGATCCAGACAGAAAGAGATGGTGATGTCCTTCTGATATAACTATATGGCAAGAAGGACATGCAATACATCACATCAAATTAATTTCAAGCACATATTCTGATTTGAAGAAGCATTTGCACAATTACACAGTGTCAGAATGAGTCACTTAACCTGAATAGTTTTATTGTCATGACCTGACTTGGAAGTCACTATGTTTGCTGTGCATGATAAACTTGAACCATGTTTTGCCTGAAGTTTTAAAGAACTGTAATTTAAAACATCTATAACAAAACAATCTCTCAGTAAATGAGATCTCCTTAAATTAGATGTCTCTTTCAGTAGCATAAGTAATTCTTTCCAATATGATAACATTGAGGGGCTCTGGGAGTCTCTTTATTAAATAATAATCCTTCCTCATATAGGATTTTGCATGATCTTTGGGGAGAAAACTCTATTTACTTACTTAATCTTGAACAAAAGGCACCACTGCTATACCTTTAGTATCATTACTGCTGCATCAGTTTGCATGTTCAAACTTGTGGCTTTACATCTTTTTGTACTACGGATATTTTTCTGCATACAGCAATATGAATAAAAACAAATTCTGTGGAATTTCATGAATTATAACTGACACTAAAAGCACAAACCACCCTGTTCTATCTCATGTGTTTCTCACAGTATTTTATTCGTTCATGTAATAAAGGTTTATTGGGTGTCTGCTATGGGCCAAGGACTGTTGTAGGCACTAGGGATACATCAGTAAAAAGCAAAACAGAACAAAACAGGAAAAGATCCCTGCCCTCATAAAGATTATATTTTATCAGGAGCCTAGGGAGAGGTAGACAACAAGCAATTACCATAAGTACTTAAAGAATTAGATTATATTGCATGCTTGAAACTAATTAAAGCTATAAATAGAGGAAAAGCTAGAGCAGATTAAGGAGGGAGTGGACTCCAGGAATATTAATTAGGAAACAGGGAGTCAAAAAATATATCATTGAAGAGGAAAGATTTGAGCAAAGACTTGAGGGAGACAGGAGAGTGAACCAAGCAGATAATCTGGGGAAAGATTATTTTTGGCCAAGGGATTAATTAAAGCAAGGATACTAAGGAGATGACCTAAAGTGGCCAAGGAAATCCCTACAGATCGTTGTTGATAAAATCAAGAGAGCAAATTGAAGATGAGCTTTTTAAGATAAGGTGGCTGTTTAGGGTGAGAGTAAGGGCTGTGGGCAGATTATTTAGAACCTTGTAGACTGTTGTAAAATATCTGGGTTTAATTCCAAGTGGATTGGGAAGCCATTGAAGTTGTTTATGTGAAGATATTACATGACTGGGTTTAATTTGTTTCTAAAAGTTTCTAAAAGATTAGCCAGACTAGTCTGTTTGAGGAAGATGGCAAGTCATGACAAGAGAGAAGCAGGATGTTATTCCAATAATCTAGAAGATATATATGGTTGGCAGAAGTTGGCAGGTAGCAGTAGGAGGAGCAAAAGCAGTTCAGGTTTTGTACATAGCTTGAAGGTAGAACCGGCAGAGAGAAGTTGAGGACAAATCCAAAGATTTTGGTCTGAATGTCTGGAAGAATGGATCTGCTATCAGCCAATACAGATTATGGCCACAGGATGAGCAGATTTTCAAGCTTGGATTAGGAATTCAACTATGGACATGTCAAGTTTGAGGAGAGAATTAAACATCCAACTGTAGGATATGTAGACGTCAGGACATATGAGTCAGGAGAAACGTCTGGAGAGAAGACAGAATGTGAGCATTGTTAACAAGTATAGGTATTTAAATTATTGAAGATTGATAACACCAAAGGAATAAGAATAGACAGAAAAGAAGATGTAGGTATGAACCCTGAGGTATTTTACCATTAAAGGTCAAAGTAGGGATCCCTGGGTGGCGCAGCGGTTTGGCGCCTGCCTTTGGCCCAGGGCGCGATCCTGGAGACCGGGGATCGAATCCCACGTCGGGCTCCCGGTGCATGGAGCCTGCTTCTCCCTCTGCCTATGTCTCTGCCTCTCTCTCTCTCTCTCTGTGACTATCATAAATAAATAAAAATTAAAAGGTCAAAGTAAGGTGTAAGAATTAGAGAGGCCAAGAAGAAATGGCCAGTGCTGCAGAAGAAAACCAAGATAGGGTTTGGTCTGCCTTGATGAAAAAAAGTATTTTGAGAAGTGGGTGACCATGGTGTCAAATATTGTTGGAAGATAAAATAAGCAGAAGATTGAGAATGACCACTGGATTTAGCAATATTGAGGTCACAGGTGGATTGGGCTGGCAGCAGCTTGAGTGGTGTGTTGGAAATGAGATCTTGATTGGACAGAAAGCGATTTTTTCACTTTCTCCTCCTCCTCCTCCTCCTCCCCCTCCTCCTCCTCCTTCTTTCTCCTTCTTCTTCTTCTTCTTCTTCTTCTTCTTCTTCTTCTTCTTCTTCTTCTTCTTCTTCTTTTCTGCCATCAAACTGGACTAAAAACTCATACTCAGATGTTTACTGATGGTACAATTTTAATGAATCCCTTTGGGAATTTTATTATTAAACAGTTGGAAGATTTTCAGTGATTTGATCTGCTCCAAATATTCCAAAACTGGCATTTGTTTTAATTATCCTCACATGTAATCTGTGAATAAAACATCCAAGGATACAGATAAGTGTTTTAGAAAATTGTTAACTTATTTTAGGCTATTGCATTATACACTGACTATGGAGAAAAGGTATCAGTACCTTGTTTTATTACATCTTGACAATTTAATAGAAATCACATATTCTTCTCAAAGTATACACAAGGTTTAACTTGTTTGTTGTGTATGCATGGCTTCCCTAACAAAACAGTGAACTCTTTGAAGACAACAGCCAGAACTTCTACTCCTCTAATGTATTTTCATTACCTGGCTATGTCCTGTACATAATAGGTATACAGTAAACATTTGTTGGTTTAATCTTCTATGTTCATGGTACCTACTCTTGCTCTCTTATAGGTAAGCCTCACTCAGTTACAGAAGGATAATAATAGAAAGTGATCAGAGAATAGTGCTTATATTGCTAGAAGTTCTGGCTTTCAAAAACTTTACAACCCTTTCAGGGAGGGAAGACAGATGTACGTGACAAGTTCAATAGCAAGGTAAGAATAGTATAAAACAAAAATAAGTGATGGCCTTAAAATTAGTGACCAAATGAAATCTGTAGATAATACATGCCCGATACCTTTTGGTAATTCTCACAATATTTCAAACTTTTTTCATTATCAAATTTGATATGGTGATCTCTGATCAGTAATCTTTGAGGTTACTATTGTAATTATTTGGAGGTACCATTAACTATGACCATATAAGATAGCAAACTTACTCCATAAATGTGTGTTTTGATTTCTCTATCAACCATTCATTGCCCCTATTCTTTCTCTCTCCTCAGCCTTCCCTATTCTTTGAAACACAACAATATTGAAATTAGGCTAATTAATAACCCTACAGAGGCCTCTGTGTGTCCAAATGAAAGGAAAAGTCATATGTCTCTCATTTTAAATTAAAAACTAGAGGGATCCCTGGGTGGCACAGCAGTTTGGCGCCTGCCTTTGGCCCAGGGCGTGATCCTGGAGACCCGGGATCGAATCCCACATTGGGCTGCCGGTGCATGGAGCCTGCTTCTCCCTCTGCCTATGTCTCTGCCTCTCTCTCTCTCTCTCTCTCTCTCTCTGTGTGTGTGACTATCATAAATAAACAAATAAAATTTAAAAAAAATTTTAAAAAAATAAATTAAAAACTAGAAATGATTAAGCTTAGTGAGGAAGGCATGTCAAAAATCTGAGACAGGCTAAAAGCTAGGCCCCCCTGTGCCAAAAAGCCAAGGTATGAATGCAATGGAAAGGTTTTTGGAGGAAATCAAAAGTGCTACTTCAGTGAACACATGAACGATAAGAAAGTGAACAGCCTTACTGCTGATATGGAGAATGTTTTAGTGGTCTGTATCAGAGCTCAAACCAGCCACAAGCTACAGTCTAATCCAGAGGAAGGCCCTAACTCTCTTTAATTCTATGAAGGCTTTGAGAGGCAAAGAAGCTGCAGAAGCAAAATTTGAAACTACCTACACTGAACAGCAGATTTTCAATGTAGATGAAACAGCCCTCTACTGGAAGAAGATGCCAGGACTTTCAGAGCTAGAAAGGAGAAGTCAATGCCTGACTTCAAAGCTTCAGAGGATAGACTGACTTACTGTTTAGGGGCTAATGCAGCTATGACTTAAAGATGAAAATTCTGAAAATCTTAGGACCCTTAAGAATGATCCCAGATCTACACTGCCTGTTGTGCTCTCTAAATGGAACAACAAAGCCTGGGTGACAGCACATCTGTTTACAACATAGTTTACTGAATATTTGAAGCCCCCTGTTGAGACCTACTGCTCAAGAAAAGAAAGTTTCCCTCAAAATAGGACTGTTCATTGACAGTGCACCCGGTTACTGAAGAGCTCTGATGGAGATGTACAATGAGATTAATATTGTTTTCATGCTGGCTAACACAACATCCATTCTGCAGCCCATGGTTCAAGGAATAAGTTTGTCTTTCAACTTTGTTATTTAAGAAATACATTTCATAAGGCTATAGCTGACATAGATAGTGACTCCTCTCATGGATCTGAGAAAAATAAATTGAAAAACTTGTGTAAAGGATTTACCATTCTAGATCCCATTAAGAACATTTGTCATTCATGGGAAGAGGTCAAAATATCAATATGAACAGGAATGTAGAAGAAGTTGATTTCAGACCTCCTGGATGACTTTGAGGGGTTCAAGATTCTGGTGGAAGCAGTAAATGCAGGTGCAGTAGAAATAGCAAGAAAATTAGAATTAGAAGGGAGACCTGAAGATGTGATTGAATTGCTACAATCACATAATAAACCTTGGACAGATGAAGAGTTGAATGAGCAAAGAAAGTGGTTTCTTGAGATGAAATCTACTCCTGGTGAAGATGCCGTGAAGATTGTTGAAATGATAACAAAGAATTTAGAATATCACATAATCCTAGTTGCTAAAGAAGGGGCAGGGGTTGAAATGATTGACTCCAACTTTGAAAGAAGTTCTACTGTGGGTAAAATCATACAGTATTGCATGCTACAGAGAAATAATTTATGAAAAGAAGAGTTGATTGATATGGCAATTCATAGTTGTCATATTAAGAAATTGCTACAGCCACACCAACCTTGCTCTGTAGTTCTGGATTGGGGAATAAGAATTCTGATACTATGTGAGTGTGTCTAAAAGGGATGGTTGAGACTACAAGTGTAGGAGATGGAGAGAATCTTACTGTCCACTCTCCCAAATTTTGATGCAAGTGTCATGCACTAATAACAAACATCTATAGCAATGGGTAGAGGAAAGGAGAATATAGCTGCATATTGCTTCTGTGCACTAGGGACAAGAAGGGGTCATGGAATTGAACAAAAATACATGAGCATGTGTGTAACTAATGCACACTGATTTCTGGGTAGTGTTTAACCCTAGAGAAGGAAGGTAAGTTTTACCAGAATCATCAACGTTTTTTTATTTTTTTTTAAGAAAAATCTTAATAGAAAAAATGTTACCATCTGTCAAATGGTAGGGATTACCTTTTTACTTTATATTAAGTTCTGTTCTGCTTGAAATATTTTATACATATTTGTTAAACAAGGGTCAGAAAATTTAGGGTTCAAACCTTGGAAGATAAAGGAGGAGAGTTTTCAAATATTTTTAAATACTAGTTTACTTCCAAGTAAATTTAAGCTTGGATCTCACTACTTACCTCACTAAAATGGAAAATGAGCTAAGTCAATTAGACAAATACCATATGGAAAGAACATGCTTGCTATCAATCTTTTTAAAAAGGGTATTTGTTTTGAATTAAGATAGTCATGTCATTGCCTTTTTTTCATTTAATGTAGAATTCCTTCTTCAAGACCAAAAAAAAAAGGATTAAAAAAATTCTAAATCTGCTGTGGTTACCAGGATAGTTACAGTTCTGAAAGATTCATGGATTTCTTCCCTGTTTGTTTATTTGTTTGCCCCAGTTCATGAACTCACAGGTTTCTCTTCAATATGCTGATTCAAAGAAACTTATTCTGATACTCTTGTCACCAGAGGGACCAGACCCTCAGAAAGCTTTCCTCATATTTTCCTTACATGTATTAGAGTGGTTAGTTTCCACAGAAAACGCAGCATCAAACATTGATCTGCTTGTGTAAAGTAATTCTACCAGTTATATGGCATTTGGTGCTTTCTTTAAACTGATGCAAACTTCATTAAAGAAAATGACAGATGGCATATGGCAGCAGGCAAAATGCCAGTTCACATGATGAATTCTACCTCGTACCTGTCCAAGATAAACAGGTCTTTAATCACCTCAGAAAAACTCTGCCACATTGATTCAGCTACGGTGACCAGGTAATTATAATTGTGTAGCTAGTTCCTTGTTAGCTTAAAAATAAATAAATAAAAGGTGGCAACAGATAGGCATTTGGTTTTGGTTTATATTGCAAGACAGATGGCCTAATGAGATTTTTTTGACCCTACGCTGCCATGATGAGGTCTCCACCTGTATGGCATTAGAATAAACTGACCACGGAGTCCGGGTTTGTATTTTCTTCTTGAGTTGTTTGGTGTATTACTTTGAGAATTGGAAGGCCTGGGAGTGCAAAAACTGATTACGTGATTTTTTTTGCTTGACAAGATGAACAAGGCTATATGAGGCAGATACCTTTCTGTGGACTGACTGCAGATGGGTTTCAATCACAGTCAGATTGTGTTGCATTCCTTTTGAAAGTAGACATCTAACAAAATTGAATTTTAAGGGGATAATTACAGTTTTATTAGATTCTGAGGTTCACACCATGATACTTTTTTTTTTTTTTCAAAATTGAAGAAAAATCTGTATCCATCAGATCTTATAGTAATGTGCTTTCGTGGTCAATTTTACAGAACATGTTCCTATAAATATATTTTTAATGCCCCCCCATTAGAAGTTTAGATATAAATAATGATATCAGAATAAAATGATTTCTACTTATAACCGTAGGACTAGATTTTAGTTTCAGCACATGGAATTTATATAGTTAACTTCAACTAGTGATTCATATCAGAATTCTTTCCAAGCTATAAAAATTGCCTCTGGCTAATTTAAATGAAGAATATGGAAAGGTATTCACTGGGCAGATATACAGGAGAACCAAGTGGAATCTGGATTCCCCAATAGGGTAGTAAGATGCCTACTTCAAGCCATAGTCATAGTCTTGTAGGGCACAACGCTGCTGTCTCCGCCTCCACTAAAGCACCAGATTGTGGCTGCACTGGGATTTCCTGCTAAAGATAATTTATCAGCTGTCCTTGCATCTTTCTATCATTCTCTAGAGCTTCAAAGTTCTAAGTGGGAGTCTTTGATTGGCTGAGTTTAGGCCATGTGCCAATTCTTTGGTTACCTGGTCCATTAACTTCTTAATGAGAAGTGAAGCCTTTCTTTCACCAGAGCCTATGCAGTGAAAGATGTCGTCCAATTAGGCAAGGAGTTCTGTTGCTGGATGTCTAGAGAAGAAGAGTGGTTAGGAACCAACAGAGGTGCGTGACAGCAAAAAATCTCTATTGAATCATGACTTTTTTATTTTCTAGTTTATGTTTCTCTCTTTTTATTTTTTTAAAGATTATTTATTTATTTATTCATGAGAGACACAGACAGAGGCAGAGACATAGGCAGAGGGAGAAGCAGGCTCCTTGACGGGAGCCTGATTTGGGACTTGATCCCAGGACCCCAAGGACTACACCCTGAGCCAAAAGCAGACTCTCAACCACTGAGCCACCCATGCATCCCTTTTTCTCTCTTTTTAAAATATTTTATTTATTTATTTTATTTGAGAGAGAGAGATAGAGAGAGCACATGTGTGAGCAGGGGGAGAGGCAGAGGAAGGAGAAGGAGAGGATCTGGAGCAGACTCCCCTCTGAGCACAGAGCATGAGGGGCTCCATCTCACAACTCTGAGATTATGATCTGAGCTGAAACCCAGAGTTGAATGCTCACCTGACTGAGTAACCCAGGTGCCCTTTTCTTTCCTTTGTTTTTTTGTTATGGATGTACCCTTTTATCCCAGGACTTTTCCTACTATATCAAAGGCACAATTACTGTTCTCAACATGCATGCCAACCTTCCTTTTGTGCACACTTGCCTGATATTTCCAAGTTTAAGAGAAGGCAGATATTCGCCTTATGACTCAACCCATATTTTTAAATCAGCATCCTTTCCCTCTGCTTATTTTGCCATGATTTTCACAATGAATAAACATTTCCTGAGGATCTCTGTTAGTTCGCCAGGACTGCCACAACAAAGTGCTGCAAAACTGAGTAGCTAAATAGTAGATAATTATTGTTTCACACTTCTGAAGGCTAGAAGTCTGAGATTAAGATTTTGGCAAATTAGTTTCTTCCAAGGGCTCTGCTGAAGAATCTGTTCCATATCTCTCCCCTTGAGTTACTGGCAACTTGGCATTCTCTGACTGGTGGAAGCATCACCCTGATCATTGTCCTCATTTTCACATGGTATCCTCACATGATGCCCGGTCTGCACATCGGTCTCTAAATCTGTCTTTTGTAAGAACACCAGTCATATTGGACTAGGACTCATCCTAATGACTTATTTTATTTTGATTACCTCTGCAAGGTTAGGATTCCAGCATACTACTTTTGGGACATAATTTAACCTATAATATTTTCTTAAATGGCTTCTTCTTCAATGTGAGTTTTTGAAATATTGAGTCCTTTGTGGCATTAATTTTTTAACCAAAAAATATATACATAGGCAGACTTGACTGACCAACAAAAATTATATACATGTACACATCTTAATTTTAGGGCTGAACATGGCAGAATGCTTTATTTGAGAAAAATCAAGGAATTACTAGGTGACTATTAGCTAAAAAGTTTGTCATTTAAAAAATATATATCTTTTTAAATAACTCACTTTTGGTTCTATTTGTTTTTCTCTTGTTATTCTATTTTCTCTTTCATAGTTCTGCTTAGTTCTGCTAAAATCTATATTATTCCTTTCATTTTCTTTCCTTTGGATTTTGTTTGCTCTTCTTTTTCTAGTTTCCTCTAGAACTTTGTGGATGTGCTCTGAATTACTAGAAAATTTAGACCAATTTCTGGTTTCTTTCAATATTGCTTTATCAGTGGAATACTAGTATAATAACCTGAAGCAGATTTAATAGAAACTTTATTTAAATGAATAAGTTAGGGATCCCTGGGTGGCGCAGCGGTTTGGCGCCTGCCTTTGGCCCAGGGCGCGATCCTGGAAACCCGGGATCGAATTCCACGTCGGGCTCCCGGTGCATGGAGCCTGCTTCTCCCTCTGCCTATGTCTCTGCCTCTCTCTCTCTCTCTCTTTCTCTCTCTCTCTGTGACTATCATAAATAAATAAAAATAAAAATAAATAAATGAATAAGTTAGATCTCCTGCAAGAAAATATTTTACTGCATATATGGATGCAGTCAAAAGAACATCTTTAAAAACAGGAGCACTTAGATTCCAAATATTTTTATCGTGTTCTTTCAACTTTCTTCCTAAGGGCTCTGATGGGAGATAGGATTATTTAATGTAAAATGTTTTAATTTTTGTTTATATGAGGTATATTAAATACTACCACATTCAAAAAATTCTGAAGATACCATTCAGTATTAGATAAAGTATGTCAGCTTTGTTAAAAGAAAAGATATTCTTTGTAAATTAAAAACTGAAATGGAGCTCCTGTAATTCCTCAATGCAAAGCATTTATTTTCGTTTTCCAGTAAACTGGTAAAAGGAAAGTTCATGACATTTTTTTATCTTTCCTTTATGTATTCTAGTTCATATCAATGAAACAAAATTAAAAACAGGAAAACCTCCCAAATACTCTTAAAAGCGGCAGTATTTAAGTCATTGCAGTTAATACAACAACAATAACAACAAAGTTGGTATGAAATCCGTGAACAAGCTTTGTGATATATTATATTAGATTATAACCTATTATTTGTAACTGCATTATTTTTTTCTCAAATGCTCTATAGCTCAAGTATTGGAGATTATCTAAATACATGAGTTTGTGTTATAAAAACATATAGATTATAATAGTGTGTTTAAAATACCCTTTGTGTTAAAAAAAAAATCTCAAATCATCTAAAGAAAATCAGTATCATGGTAAGTTTAGGTGACTTTTAAAAAGTGCATCAGAAAGAAAACCAGAATCTACACTTGGAAATAGTTTCTTTAGCCTCATTTGCCTTGAGACAAGGGAATGAATATCTTGAAAATTTAAGGTACTTTATTACTATAGGATTGTGTGTCTATCAGTTTTCATTGCCTTTTGCTTCATTTGACTATTACAGAAAGTGGAAAAGGTCCTCTCAGAAATGTAATGGGAAATGGAAAATGTAATTTTCAAGCATCTGTTGAAACTTTCACACAAAATTGGTATAAAATTTATACACTGAAATTCATCCTAAACAGTCAATGATAGGTAGATATGTTCCTAGAAAGATTCTTTTAAAGCCAGCTGTAATACCTGGAATAACTAACATTTTACATGTGCAAAAATCTTCTAATTCAATGGAAACATTGAAGGCCCTTTTGTGTAAAAAATAATTATATGAAAAAAAAATAATAATTATATGTTTGTAATGTAAAACATTGACCTCTAGTTGTTTTAGGAATAGATTTTTTTTTTTTAAATCAAAATTTCCTAAGTCAACCACAATTGTAGTTATTTGTCTTAGTTTTTGAAATTTGTGGCTAGGAGTTAAGTTTTTAAGTAGAGAGGAGCTACCTTTTAACTTTCATTTATTCTTTAAGCCAAACTTGGCAGGTGGGCAGCAGATATTAGGTCAGCCACTTTGTTCCTTGTCTTGCTGATGCAAAAGGGTGAATATTTCAAAGTGAAGCAAAGTTGGCATCAGAGAAACCATGTTCAATGTTCTTTTCAAATAGTCTTCCTGTGGCATTCTTTTAGAAAACTAGCCTTTGCCCTCCCCATACCACAAGGGTGAAAAACTGACCTTTTCCAGAGAGCTCAAAGTCAAATCAGTCCTATAAGTCAGTCTGGGGGGAAGTGAGAGTAAGTTTGTGGTCAGAGTGGCCAAAGACCTAATGTCTAAGAGGACAAGAGAGGCAGTATGATCAGAACATAGCTGAGAAAGACTGAGAAAGTAGGAATGTTGCATCCATCAGGCCACAGTAGTGACTTTAAGGGAAGTATATGCTTTTAAACCTGTTTAAAAACAAAGTTGAACTTTGAGAGCAAAAGCTGGGAGGGACTCAAGGAATACCATGAGCACAACATGAGGAAAATCAAACTCAGTACATAAATGGAAGTTCAAAGGCTACAGAGGAGAAAGAAACATGAAAGGTAAGTATAGAGGATACTAGGTACAAAATAACAAAAGAAATAAAATAAAGATAGATAAGAGGTCATTTTTTGGCTTTTCTGCCAGCAAACCCATACAGTAAAAAAAAAAAAAAAGTTGGCTATAAGTAAGAGAGGGCACATCTGAAGGTTTCTGATAAGATTTACTTAAATAAGACAAAATAGTAGTGAACTTTTATACCCCATTTACATCAATGGACAGGTCATCGAAACAGAAAATCAACAAGGAAACAGTGGCTTTGAATAACACTTTGGACCAGATGGATTTAACAGACATATTCAGAACATTCCATCCTAAAACAGCAGAATACACATTCTTCTCAAGTGCACATGGAACATTCTCCAGAATAGATAAAATACTGGGCCACAAAACAAGTCTCAAGAAATTCAAAAACACTGGAGTCATTCCATGTGTCTTTTCTGACCACAACACTACAAAAACTAGAAATCAATCATAAGAAAAATTTGGAAAGAGAACAAGTACAAGGAGGTTAAATAACATATGACCAAATAATGAATAGATCAATGATTAAAGGCCTAAATGTGAGACCTGAAACTATAAAAATCCTAGAAGAGAGCACAGGCAGTAATTTCTCTTACATTGACTATAACAGCATTTTTCTAGATATGTCTCCTTGTGGCAAGGGAAATAAAAGCAAAAATAGACTACATCAAATAAAAAGCTCTACATAGTGAAGGAAACAATCAACAAAGCTACAAGATAGTATATAGATAGATAGAAATAGATATAGATATAGATATAGATATAGATATAGATATAGATATAGATAGATACAGATATATATCTAGATATAGATATAGATAGATAGATCTATCTATATAGCAATAGATAGGTAGATGGAAAGATGATAGAGTGTATGGTGTATGTATATATATATTTAATATCTAATATATATATACCATAAATATTATTCAGCTATAAAAATAATGAAATTTTGCTATTTGCGACAACATGGATGGAGCTAAAGAGTATAATGCTAAGTAAAATAAATCAGTCAGAGAAGGACAAATAATATATAGTTTCACTCACATGTAGAATTTAAGAAACAAAACAAAGGAAATAAAAAGGGAGAGAAACCAAGAAACAGACACTTAGATATAGAGAACAAACTGATGGTTATCAGAGGGAAGGTGAGTGGGGGGATGGGTGAAATGAGTGATAAGGATTAAAGAGTACACTTATCATGATCAACACTGGGTAATATATAGAATCATTGAATCACTATGTTCTATACCTGAAACTAATATAACACTGTTAACTATATTAGAATTTAAAAAAAAAACTTAATAAGATATTTTAAAATTAGAAAAAAGAAGGCAAAAGTAGATGATAGATCAACAAGTCAATGACCAGGGACAAGACTGACCTGATACAGTTAACTTTGGCAGATCACAGAATTCTTATCAACTCCTCATGAGGATAAACTGTTAATGTATTTGAAATTATTTAATTACATATTTGAATTTGTAGTCAATCAATCGCATAATTTGGTTATGGTTTCTAAATTTATATTTTTAAAAAATCTTACTTATATATTATTAGGAGTAAAAATTCCTGAACCTTGGAGCATTTAGTTTATTGAGAGGTTGCTATATGTAGTAGAACGATGTTAGATGCTATAATAAATGACTCTCAAATTTTGTCTAACACAGTGGAACCTTGGTCATTGTTCATATCACAGTCCTGCGTGGGTAGCTGTTCCTGGTTAGCAGAAGCTGGAGACAGATCCTGCTGCTACTAGGTATAGACATTTAGGAACCCAGCTCATAGAAGCTCTCCCGCTATCAGTGTATGGCTTCCATGATTACTTTTGGGATTGATATCCCTCTGTCAGAAAGGATAAAAGCATGTAGGAATGAATATACATGATAGGTCTTATGATTTTCCCTCCCATTCTCTTCATTAGGATATAATCACAGGGCTACCCTAAAACTGCGGGGCAAACTGGGAAGTGTCCAATTGAGTGTCTAGTAAGAGGTGAATTAGAGATTTTGGTGAATAATTAGACATTAGTGTGTGGTACAGGCAGTCACTGAACTCTTGTGAGGGATTGTGATACCATGTCTTCCTCTACCAATGACCCTAGAGCTCTAGAACATACCAGGTTCTGGGTAGACTCCTGAATGGGTTACAAAGTTGGCTTTTGAATAAAATTCAATGCATTTTGCAACCCAGCATCAATAAAGTGTTTTTGGATAGAGTCAAATTTTGCTAAGGCATAGATTTCTTCCTATATTTTACTTATATTCTAATCTCTGTGGTTTATGTGACTCATTCATATAAAAATAGGAAACATCAGAATGTATTTTATTATATAATTGGCATTATTCACTGAATTTATTCTTAAAAAATGATTATTATGAGAGAACTAAAAATGAGACATTGTTTTGATAAATGACTGCCTGATTAGAATATTACGTTCAGAATATAATTAGAACACATTTGTGTGTGCATATCCATATATACATTTAAATTAGTACATATATACTGATGTACACAGTATATACTATGTGTCAGTGTATACAACTAAAGAAGGTTCTGTGGAGTTGAACTCCACAAAAATAGAGCTAAATTCATCATTTTTTGCTGTGTCATGGACTTTGAAATTATCTGTAATGCCATTTAATAACTGGATGACCCCTAAGCAAATCATTCAATCTCTTAAAGCTTGGTTACTAAAAAAAAATAAAAATAAAAAAATAAAGCTTGGTTACTTTGCATTTACAGTAGGAATGGTAACAGCTATTAATTAGACTGGGTGATTGTAAATAATAAAATGAGATTATATATAAGCATTTAGTATAGGATCTGGCACATAGTCAATGTTCAGTGGTATATATTATGCATTTTGGGCCTAGTCAGAAGTTTAAGATATACAAGTTTAACAGTCTCCATAACATACACAAAAATAAACGCAGATAAAAAAAATAAAATAAACGCAGAAAAACACAAAAATAGAGGAAATATGCTGGGTGCTGAGATTTAATAGTTCCACTCATTATTCATTCCTTAAGCAAACACTGTTAGATCTTTAATGCGAACAAGCTTTGAGCTATGAACACAGAGAACAAAAATGGCTGAGACAGTTCTATCATTGTTAAAGCTTTTACCACCTGATTATGAGAACCCCAACAGTCATACCATGAGGTGACATTTGCAGAGGAGAAATACCACAAAGAGATATATGGTTTTAAAATAAGGAAAACCATTTCTTGGAAGGACATGGATTCAATAAATTGTTTTAGACATTTAAAACTGAGTCTTTTAAACTGGCTCTTGAAATTGGAATTTCAAGAAGTAGACAGAGGGTAGAGAGGCATACCAGAGAGAATAACATGAACATTCCCTTTAGAAAGATGAAGAGAGGCAGGAAAAAGCACACATATTCAGGCATAACTGAGAAAAAGCAGAGAAGAATAACTGTGAGGTCAAATTGGATAATCAAGGCATCAGCGCCATTCTAAAGAATTGGACTTTATTCTGTAAGCAAGGAGTGAGAAGATCAAAGGTTGTCTTTTAGTTGTGTGGACTGTGTCTTTTGATGTGCAAAAGCTTCTTATCTTGATGAAGTCCCAATAATTCATTTTTGCTTTTGTTTCATTTGCCTTCATAGATGTATCTTGCAAGAAGTTGCTGTGGCCAAGTTCAAAAAGGGTGTTGCCTGTGTTCTCCTCTAGGATTTTGATGGATTCTTGTCTCACATTTAGATCTTTCACCATCCATTTTGAGTTCATCATTGTGTCTGGTGTAAGACAGACACAACGATGTGTCTGGTCCAATTTTCCCAGCACCGTTTATTGAAGACACTGTCTTTTTTCCAGTGGATAGTCTTTCTTGCTTTGTTGAATATTAGTTGACCATAGAGTTGAGGGCCCATTTCTGAGTTCTCTAATCTGTTCCATTGATCTATGTGTCTGTTTTTGTGCCAGTACCACACTGTCTTGATGATCACAGCTTTGTAGTACAGCTTGAAATCCATCATTGTGATGCCCCCAGCTCTGTTTTTTGTTTGTTTGTTTGTTTGTTTGTTTGTTTGTTTGTTTTTAATATTCCCCTGGCTATTCGAGGTCTTTTCTGATTCCACACAAATCTTAAGATTATTTGTTACAACTCTCTGAAGAAAGTCCATGGTATTTTGATAGGGATTGCATTTAACATGTACATTGCCCTGGGTAGCATAGACATTTTCACAATATTAATTCTTCCAATCCATGAGCATGGAATATTTTTCCATCTCTTTTTGTTCTTCTCAATTTCTTTGAGAAGTATTCTGTAGTTTTGAGGGTATAGATCCTTTACATCTTTGGTTAGGTTTATTCCAAGGTATCTTATGCTTTTGGGTGCAATTGTAAATGGGATTGACTCCTTAATTTCTCTTTCTTCAGCCTCATTGTCAGTGTATAGAAATGCCACTGATTTCTGGGCATTGATTTTGTACCCTGCCACACTGCCGAATTGCTGTATGAGTTCTAGCAATCTTGGGGTGGAGGCTTTGGGGTTTTCAATGTATGGTATCATGTCATCATCTGTGAAGAGGGAGACTGACTTCTTTTTTGCCAATTTGAATGTCTTTGATTTCTTTTTGTTGTCTGATTGCTGAGGCTAGGACTTCAAATACTATGTTGAATAGCAATGGTGAGAGTGGACATCCCTGTCTTGTTCCTGATCTTAGAGGAAAGGATCCCAGTGTTTCCCCATTGAGAATGATATTTGCTGTGGGCTTTTCGTAGATGGCTTTTAAGATACTGAGGAATGTTCCCTCTATCCCTACACTCTGAAGAGTTTTGATCAAGAATGGATGCTGTATTTTGTCAAATGCTTTCTCTGCATCTATTGAGAGGATCATATGGTTCTTGTTTTTTCTCTTATTGACATGATCTATCACATTGATTGCTTTATGAGTGTTGAACCAGCCTTGCATCCTGGGGATAAATCCCCAGGAATTGGATAATTCATAGTGAATTATCCAGCTGTTGGATCCTATTGGCTAGTATCTTGTTGAGAATTTTTGCATCTGTGTTCATCAGGAATATTGGCCTATAATTCTCCTTTTTGAAAAAAAAAAGGGGGGGGTGAGAAAAAAAGCAATTCTCCTTTTTGGTGGGGTCTTTGTCTGGTTTTGGAATTAAGGTGATTCTGGCCTCATAGAACAAGTTTGGAAATGTTCCATTCCTTTCTATCTTTCAGAACAGCTTTAGTAGAATAGGTATTGTTTCTTCTTTAATATTTGATAAAATTCCCCTGGGAAGCCATCTGGTCCTGGACTTTTGTGTCTTGGCGGGGCGGGGGGGGGGGGGGGCGGGGGGGGGGTTGATGACTGCTTCAATTTCCTCTCTGGTTATTGGCCTGTTTAGGTTTTCTATTTCTTCCTGTTCCAGTGTTGGTAGTTTGTGGTTTTCCTGAAATGTGTTCATTTCTTCTAGATTAACTAATTTATTGGTGTATAGCTGCTCATAATATGTTTTTAAAATCATTTGTATTTCCCTGGTATTGGTTGTGATTTCTCCTCTTTCCTTCATGATTTTATTAATAGACTCTTTTCTCTTTTGTTTTTAATAAGGCTGGCTAATGGTTTATCTATCTTATTAATTCGTTCAAAGAACCAACTCTAGGGGTTGTTGATCTATCCTACACTTCTTCTGGTCTCTATTTCATTGAGTTCTGCTCGAATCTTTATTAACTCTCTTCTGCTTGGTGTAGGTTTTATTTGCTGTTCTTTCTCCAGTTCCTTTAGGTACAAGGTTAGCTTGTGTATTTGAGGTTTTTCCAATTTTTTGAGGGATGCTTGTATTGCAATATATTTCCCTCTGAGGACTGCTTTTGCTGTATCCCAAAGATTTTGAACGGTTGTATTTTCATTCTCATTAGTTTCCATGAATCTTTTTAATTCTTCTCTAATTTCCTGGTTGACCCTTTCATCTTTTAGCAGGATGCTCTTAACCTCCACATGTTTGAATTTCTTCCAAATTTCTTCTTGTGATTGAGTTCTAGTTTTAAAGCATTTGGTCTGAAAATATGCAGGGGACAATCCCAATCTTTTGGTATCAGGTAAGACCTGATTTGTGACCCAGTGTGTGGTCTATTCTGGAGAAAGTTCCATGTGCACTTGAGAAGAATGTGTATTCAGTTGTTTGGATATAGTCTGTAAATATCTCTGAAATCCATCTGATCCAGTGTATCATTTAAAGCTCTTGTTTCTTTGTAGATGTTGTGTTTAGAAGATCTGTCATTTGCAGAAAGTGTGGTGTTGAAGTCTGTATTAGTTTATTATTATCTAAGTATATCTTTACTTTGGTTATTGATTGATATATTTGGCAGCTCCCACATTAGGGGCATAAATATTCATGATTGTTATGTCCTCTAGTTGGATAGATCCTTTAAGTATGATACAGTGTCCTTCTTCATCTCTTACTACAGTCTTTGGGATAAACTTTATCTGATGTGAGGATGGTTACCCCTGCTTTCTTTTGAGGACCATTTGAATGGTAAATGGTTCTCCAACCTTTCATTTTCAGGCTGTAGGTGTCCTTATGTCTAAAATGAGTCTCTTGTAGACAGCAAATAGATGGGTCTTGCTTTTTTATCCAGTCTGGAATCCTGCGTATTTTGATGGGATCCTTAAGCCCATTCACGTTCAGAGTTACTATTAAAATATATGAATTTAGTGTCATCATACTATTCAGTCCGTTTTTGTGGATTATTTCTTTGGGTTCCTCTTTCTTTTACAGAGTTCCCCTTAATATTTCTTGCAGAGGTGGTTTGGTGGTCACATATTCTTTCAGTTTTTGCCTATCTTGGATGTTCTTTATCTCTCCTTCTATTCTGAATGAAAGCCTTGCTGGATAAAGTAGTCTTGGCTGCATGTTCTTCTCATTTAGGGCCCTGAATATATCCTGCCAGCTCTTTCTGGCCAGCCAGGTATCTGTGGAGAGGTCTGCTGTTCATCTAATATTTCTCCCCATATAAGTTAGGGATCTCCTATCTTCTGCTGCTTTAGGACTTTATCTTTGGAATTTGCAAGTTGCACTATTAAATGTTGAGGTGTTGAACGGTTTTTATCGATTTTAGTTGGGGGAACCTCTCTATCTCCTGGATCTGAATGTTTCCCTTCCCAAATTAGGGAAGTTCTCAGCTACGATTTGTCCAAATATGCTTTTTGGTTCTCTTTCTCTCTTGGCGCCCTCTGGAACCCCAGGTAAACAGATTTTTTTTTTCCTTCTGAGGTTATCATTTATCTCCCTTAACCCTTCCTTTTAATTGCTTTTCTCTTTTTTCCTCAGCTTCCTTCTTGCCATCAATTTGTCTTCTATGTCACTCACTCTTTCTTCTACCTCATTAACCCTCATCGTTAGGACCTCCAGTTTGGATTGCATCTCATTTAATTGATTTTTAATTTTGGCCTGATTAGATCTAAATTCTGCAGTCATGAAGTCTCTTGAATTTTTTATGCTTTTTTTTCAGAGCCACCATTAGCTTTATAAATGTGCTTCTGAATTGGCTTTCTGACATCGAATTGTAATCCAAATTCTGTTAACTCTGTTGCAGTGAATACTATTTCTGATTCTTTTTTTTTTTGTGGTGAGTTCTTCTTTCTAGTCATTTTTCTCAATTCAGAGTGGCTGTATGAGTGGGCTGAGTCAAGAATATCAACCATGACCTAAGTAAATTTCACCCTGGATGATTCTGCCGAGGTCAGAGACCAGAAACTGAAAATGAAGATCAGAACAAAATAAAACAAAAGGACCACTAAAGTGAAAAACAAATTTTAAAACAAAGTAGTAAAAAAATCAAAGGCCAGGAATCCCAAAGAAGAAGAGAAAGAAAAGAAGAAAAAAGAAAAAAAATGGGGGACTGGGAGATGGTGGTGATGAAGAAGTTGTAGTCGAAGGAGAATGTAGTCTACCTGAGGGGTTCTAGAGGATGATCCTCTTGTTTCTGAGTATATTAAGTTCTGTATATTAGAAGATGCTCAGTCCCAAATTTATATAAACCAGAAATACTTGCAGAGGGCCCCAACATTGACCACCAAAATATAAATGAGGTAAAAGATGGGGGCAGAATAGGAATGAGGAATCTCACAGAATGAACCAGCATGGTATACCGCTTGGTTCTGGGTGCATACTGGTCATGTTTTAGAAGGTATTAACTTCTGCCATTGTAGAACAAAATGAGGCAGAGAAAATTAAAAAAAAAAAATTTTGTATATCTCCCAAAATTAAGTTGAGCATGTTGAAGGGAATCTAGAAGTAGAAAATATATCTAGGACCTATAATTGTAGAAATACAAAAGTCAAAAAGGTAGAATCTTAAAAATGAAGAGGTGGTAAAATATTGTAGTTAAGGTGGGAAAAGAGGAAAAAAAAAGGAAATTTACAGTCTGATATAAAAATGAGTTGTACTGGAAAAAGGAAGAAAAAAAAGGAGGGGTATCCTCTGGCTCTATATACCGTAAATCTTTCAACTTCCCCTGGAGCTTTCCAGCACTGCTGGGTCAAGAACTTGCTCTTCCCCTGTCCTTCCAGCTGGTCTTCTGGGGGAGGGGCCTGCTGTGCTGATTCTCAGGTGTGTGCACCTGTGGGAGCTGCCCGCCCCCCCCCCCCCCACCGGGTGCCTGGCTCAGTGCGAGCTGTTGACCCCCTGAGGCCTCTGTTCCCTGGTGGCCCCGCTCCATCTCAGGCACAAGGTGACACCAGGAACAACAACAACACTGGCGGCGGCCAGCTCTCCAGCCCTGGAGTCAGCTCCCGCAGTAACTACCGCAGCTCCCAGTCTGCACTGGCCTGGATGCTTCCAGGGCGGGGGGCGCTGATCTGCACAGCTCGGGGGTCCTGGTGGTAGGAGCGTCCCCACTGTCATGGGCCCTCCCCACCTCTGCCTGTCCCGGGGGGAGCGCAGGATCCCGGGCTGTGTCCCCCGGCACCCTGGGATCCAGGGCCGCGCAGTCCCCTCTGCCCAGGGCCCCCTCCTGAGCTGCTCTCGGGGCCCCGCCGGGCGCTCCAGCCCTTTACCGCGCTCAGCCCGCGGTGTGCGGCGTGCTCGCCCCCAGGCGCACCTCCTCTGCTAGTGACCCCGGGAGACCGGGGGCTCCAGGCCCCTCCTGGGGTTCTTCCCGAGTTCCCTGCGAGTGCCTTTCTGTCCGGGAAGAATCCGGTGCCGATTTTTAAAGTTCCTGCTTCTCTGGGGCTGGGATTCCCTGTCCCTGAGTCTCTCACTGTGGCCTTAGCCTGGTTCCTCGCAGGGTCCCTCCTCCCCTTGATTCTTTATTTTTTTTTTCTGCCTTCCTACCTTGTTAGAAGCACAAACTCTTCTCTCTGTAGCGTTCCAGCTGTTCTCTCTTTAAATCTCAAGTCGAATTCGTAGGTTTTTTGGATGATTTGAAAGTTATCTAGGTAAGTTGGTGGGGACAGGTGACTTGGGGACCCTGCTCCTCCGCCTTCTTGCCCTGCCCCCCTCAGACTCTGGCTTTTGATTCTCTACTGGTCTCCCTTTCATTCCTTGTGAGGGGGCATGAGATACAGTAGTTCATTTATTCACAGAGGCATCCTGCCTGCCCATATGCCTAGCTTCTGACTCACTCCGTTGTCTCTAAATTCTTCCTCGGGGCTTTTCCAGTCCTCACCTCACTTCTTTCCTTCATTTCACTTTCCCTATATTATTGTTTTTCTCCTAGTTTTTCAGTGTGTGTGTGTGTGTTTGTGTGTGTGTATGTTTTCTAACTGGTACTTCCACTGTTCTAAAAGAATGGAAGTGAAAATAATATCAAAGAGAAACAAATAGACAAAAATTAATGGTGAAAGTAATCCTTTTTATAAAGAATAAAATATTGTTTGTCACCATATATACCATATAATTGGGGTTTCCTTCTTAGAGTTATGTCTACATTTTGTTCAAGTCAGCAGTAGCAATGACTTAGTTATTACGTAACATTTAGTAGTAGCTTACTTTTGGTGAATTGGGTTTAGCAGAGATAATCAGACAATCGACTAAGAAAATTAATCTTTTCACTGAGAATAAATAAATATGTAATATGCCAAGTATCATTCAATAATGCTCTTTTAAAACTAACATCAGGGGACTCCTGGGTGGCTCAGTTGGTTAAGCATTCAACTCTTGACTTTGGCTCAGGTCTTGAGCCCTGTATAGGGCTCTGAGCTCAGAGTGTCTATCTCCCTCTCCCTCTGCCCCTCCCCCCCAAGAGTGTTCTCTCTCTTTCTTTCTCTCTCTCTCTCTCTCAAATATATAAATCTTAAAAAATAAAACTGACATCAGGACCTATATTCCAAAAAAGACTCAGCTTATTTTCTAATATTGGTCCCCAAGTATGCTGTATTTCTTTCATAAGTCTTCTCAGAACTTAAAACTGTTTAATTCAAACTATTCTGAAATCTATTCAGCCCCAATGTCTTATTATAGGTTGCAGCATTTGTTAATTAATTCATTGAACACTTTTGGAGTGCTGTAGGGAAAAAATAAATTAAGGTTCTGTTTCTGCCACTGAAAAGTCCATGGCACAGGAGGCTGACACATAAATACATAATTATATACAATGTGGATAAGTGCTAGAATGGAGCTAAGTACATGATCCAGAGAGTGATCAGTCTCAGTCACTCAGGAGGATAAGGGTGTGGGGAGTGATCTTTGAGAAAGTGATTCTTAAATTAAGTCTCAACTTTGCTGTATCAGAAAATGGAAAAAGATAACACAGGCATAGAGGATAGAAAGAACAAAGACAAAGAAGGAAGATAGGAGATAGTGCAAAATAAGTATGACATGAGCCTAGGTCTGAGGTTCTATGTAGAGAGAGAAGGAATGAGGGAGATTGGAAGGGGCTAAATGATAAATGGTTGTGTAGATGCAAAATAAAGAAAGAAAGAAAAAAGTTTGGATCTTGACTGTTTATTTCAAATGGTTTATCATTTTGCTTTTTGTTCATTATTTTGGGAGCACTGTCCCCTTTAGGAATCTGCTGAAAGAAAGCTCAAAGACACCCCCCAAGAAAACCATGCACACAGAGTCACTTTTGCATATAAGTATATCCATGAACTTGGAGTCCAAGCTACTTTCCACTGTTAAAGTTCCCTAGGAAGGGTTAAAAGTCATTGAGCAGGGGAACAACATGATCAAAAGTGTATCTTCAGAGAGAGAACACTTGCAGGAATGTTGAGAATGTGGAGAATAGATGAGACTCCTATTAGGGAATATACGGATTTATTGCAATGTTTCAGCCAAGCATTGAAGGTTTGCAGTAAGGTGGCAGCAAATATTTGTTTTTAATTTGCCTCCTGCTTTGTATGTGTCAATCTACCTATTGAGGAGAACACTGCAAGAGTTAAGTGGGTGAATGGTGGTGTCATTTACTGAAATACTGATTTCAGACATAAGTGCAGCTTCATGAGGAGGGATGGGGAATTCAGTGGGCATGATAAATTTATAGTGCCTGTAGGTTATGCCACTGCACATATAGATTAGCATGTCAAAGAGAAATCAATGTTGAAGTTTTTTTTATATGTATATATTCTGATGAGAGGTGTATAGAGAGGTATATATCACATAGAAGCCATGGATTTTAATACTGTGAGAGAATGAGATCTCATCAGCAAAAGGCATAAGTTAAGAAGAGCTGGAGGTGTCAAGGTAGAGGTTTGGTGGGGCTTGCTGTGTGCTTCAGGAATTTCAGACTTAACTCTTCTTAAATATTGTTCCCTGTTGGAACCAGCTTGGTGAATGCTTAACCCACTCTCTGACAGTGAGAACCTACCCAGAGCTTTGAACTTAATTAAGTAAAAAGAATGGAGAAGATGATAAATTTTAAGGAACCCTCTGTTGGATGTTATTAGATCACATATATGATGTTTATAAAGCCAACAGGCCTATCTTCTGATTCAAACTGCCTGAAGTTGAGTAAATTATTACTTGGATTAAAGATCTGACTTTGATTCTGCTGCACTGAGCTGAAGTTTCTCCATCTATGAAATGGGAGTAGACACACCTACTTCATAGGGACAGGCTGAGGAAATGAGATAACCCATAGAAGACATCTGCCATATAAATCCTCTACATAGGAATTGTTTAATAGGTAGTTTGGCCAGGAGGCTCCTTTATATACCTCTTTTCTGAAATTTCCTAAGAAATCTCCAGTTCTAACTGGTTGGTGAACGAGCTACTCTGATTCTCAAAGCTATTGCTTTCAACTCTATCTGAAAAGGCAGGAATTTGAAAAACTGTTTTAGAACTACATTTTGTGTTTAGCTAATTTTTTTTTCTTCCTCAGTGACTTGTGGCTATGGGATGAAATATAATATTGTATCATGGCCACTTTAGAACACCTGCTATCTTCAGGGATGAAAAAGCAATTACATTTTCTTGGACTAACTACCATATCCGAGTGTTAGTACAGTGACAGCTAAAATGTAGATTCTTGGATGTGTAATATTTTCTTGAGAGTCTCTGGAATTCTAACCAGATCATGCTAATAAGAATCACTTAGCCTCATCAAAGTCCCACCAATCTCTTCTCTGTACTTTGAGATATTAAATGAAATTCTCTTTGGAGTATGTTTGAGTTAGAAGGGGAGACCTTGGGGGTCATTTAATCTAGCTCCTTCATTTTATGGGCCACAGACTATTCATTTTACGTTTGGTATACTCAAGCACTGATGATCACATTTTCTCTTTTCTTCTTATATTATAGTTAAAAGAATTTCAGCCAGGTACTTCTTGACTACATATTAATATAGAACCCAAATTGTAGGAAGAATTGGCAACTTGAATTCGAGAAGGGAGATGGGGGAGCAGAATTACAGTGTATTATATGGTACTTCAGCCCCTCCAAGGAGCTCTAATTAATGTGTGCAAGGAAAACACTTCAAGGAAACTAATTTAAAGAACATACTGAAACAATTTTGCCTTGCCTTTCCAAAGTAAATAAAGAAAAAAAAAAAAAAAGAAATCACCATCAAGCTTTGAGGAAGCATGAAGAATTCCAACAGAAAGGAAATTTATTGAGAGACCAAGGAGAGACTGGTAATAATAGCTGGTTAGAATGTAAAGCTTCTTTTAAATTTAGATTTCCTCTACCATTTGTCAGGGCTCCATGGTCCCTGATCCATTCATTAAGCATTACACATGCATGTCACTCTAATTATGGGTCAGAGTTTGGTTACAGCCCACTGACTTCTCTCTCTTTATATCTTGGTAACTCAGTTCTTTATACCAGTTGATATCCCACCAGCCTTTCCTTCCTTCCTCCTCCTCCTTTTTTTTAATCCTAGACTTGTCAGGTGGCTTCAGAGTTTAGAATGTCTTGTGAGTCACTTAATGTGAGTGCTATGAGTTCCCTAGGGCAAAGCATTTTCAACTTTTCATCTGTAATACATAATAAGAAAGTCATTCTATGTCCACCAGTACACACATTCATATGTAATTGAAAATTAAAGTTTCATGAAAAAAATACTGTGTGTGATGTCCTCTAATACTTTTACTTCTCTTCAAGTCTATTTCATTAAAAAAAAATACAGGTCAAGATTAATGGAAGATCATTTCTTCCTCAGTTCCAATCACAATGAGTGTACTTCACGAGATGAAGTCTTCAGACCATCTACAACAAATCTGGTCCTGAACTTTAACCCCAGACCCACTGCATCAGGGTCCATACTGGCAGGTTCTACAGCTTAACCAATTCCCTGGTATGGTTTTAAAGTTCAAATACCATCTCTGACTTCTTTAACTACTCACAGGAAGTTTTTTCCTTTGCCAGTTGAGGTTTTTTCTCCCCCTTACTTGGTGTAAGTATCCATAGCTTTAGCTTGCTGTACTAGGAGAATTATAGGTCAGATCAAAAGGTACCAGAAACTTTGAACAGCTAATAATAATATGTCAGAAGAAAAAGAATAATACATAAGATTCTATTATAAGTACATTATATGAATTAAACAACATGCTGTTTTGTGTGCTGTATTTGTCCCTGAAATTCTTAGATTATTCCAGTAACCCACAATGTACAATGGGAAAGGAAATTAGGAGGCAGTTTGATCCCATCTCTTACCTTTGGCTCTGGTAACTTGATAATTACACTTCCTCCATTTGTCCCTTAGCCTTAAGGAGGAGGGAGGGTAGCAACTTTCTGCTGGTTCTCTCTCTAACATTGACTCATTGTCTCCTGTTAGGATACTATTATTTCTATCACCTAAACAACCAATTTCATCCAATTGGATTGGATTCATCACCCAAACTTAAAACCAAAATGAATTTCAAACTTTCTAACTTTGGGGTCTACCTTTGATGCTAAATAATGACTATTGGACAAGCAGGAAAACACGACATATGTGAAGGCCAGAAGACAAGAAAGACAATGATGTCTTCAAAAGCTAGTACTGGATAAAAGGAGAAATAATGCAAGACAAGACAGGGGAAGACTATATGGAACTGAGTAGTCATTTGTAAGCTTATAAATTCAGGTTTGCTTTCCTTTCACCCCTATACTCAGTTGTTTATGAAAGAGACCGGTCAGGATCTAATGGCAGGGGCTCCATCTGTGTCCCCAGGTAAGCAAATGTGCATGAGACATGGCTTGGGCCTTGCGACTGGCTCCAGCACATAAAGGACCTAGAGCTACTCAGCAGGATGAGAGTCCAAATGCCCCTTCTCTTCCATAGTCCAGTTCAGTTAGGGAACAAAGATGAAAGTAAGGGTTGCAGGGTTGTGATGGCTGTGAGAGTAAAGATAGTATGTGTGTGGTATGTGTGTGTGTGGGGGGGTATGTTTATACATTCATGTGTGCTTGCACATAAGTATATCTTGCACATATATGGTAGAATGATCCATATTTAATCCAAGAGACTAATAGAGAAATTACTTGCAAAACTGTAAAGTAATTTTATTTTTTTCTTCTTAGTATTCTTCACTTGCCATTGTTTGTCATAATCCTTGAATCATCAGGCTTTTAGTTATGATGGATGGGGCTCAAGGCAGAGTGCCCCAAAATGTGCCACTCTAGCATATTGATTATTTTAAATTAAAGTTACTTAAGAAACAGCCAGTGCAAAAAGGACACTTGACCTTCCTTTGTTTCCCTAAAAGCAGGAAATAAATCTTCCATGTAAAAGTTACCCCTACCAGGAGGTGGAGACATCCTTATTATCAGAGACAAGGAATTTAGGGCTAAGAAGGCTGTATAAACAACCCCTATTACTTTTTCAGTAACTTACTACCCCAAACCCAAACATCTTTGTCTTGTCAATTCTTTATAAACATTTTTTATTTGTCTAAAATGTATAAAAGCTGCTTGCTTTGACCACTTCTTTGAGTTTCATATTTTTTGAGCTCCTGTACATATGAAATTTTTTCTCTTGTTAATCTGTTTTATGTCAATTTGATTATTAGACGCATAGAAGGGAAGAAGGGAAAAGTTTTCTTCCCCGATAGTTGCTATAGTTATTATAATGCTTAAAGAAATGTCATTTGTGTGTAGACCATAGTTCCTACCTAAGAAGTTGCCAGTTTCCTTAGTTATGTATTATTTTTAACTTTTTCTTGACATATACAAAATTCTATCCCTTCAACATACTTTTCCATTCCCTCCCCTTTAGGCTCTTTAATTCATAGTGTATTTCTTCATATTCATTTGGAATATATGTACTGTAATCTTGTCATATCAAACCCTGATAGGGCACTTCTGAGCCTGTCTCATGGACCATGTTGGGGAAGAATCAACCAGCAGCCAAGGCTTAAGTAAAGCTTACTCCCAGGCCTCCTTGGGCCATAGTTGCAAGCAGCTGCTAAGTGGTGCTAGAATCATTTCCTTTTGTCTGGCTGCAAATACCTCATACTCCAAGCAATTTGCAGCCTTCCTTCCATAAGAAATGTTTCTAAAAAGAAATTCCCCAAGCCCAGCTCTTCTGGCTGGGTATCCTCACTTCGGCACCGAAGCACTCACTCTTTGTTGCTGAGACACGGAGAGCTGTTGTATTTTCTGTCCCCTTACTTAGTGGAAACATGCTGGGAATTTGCTGTTATAACTGATCTCAATTGGAGTGTTTCATTCCTGCCACAGACTTGAGGAGAACATCACAAAGGTACATATCATTTAAGATCATTCTGTTAAACAGTCGGGAAGCAAACTGCTCGCAGCCTGTGTCAAAGAATCTCCCTCAGAATGTTTAGTGTGATAGTAACATGTATTTAAATGGAGGTAGAGCGATACTTGCAAAAGTCAAAACATAGAAGAGAACCCCAGACCACAGTGGCCAAAGAAACTGACCTTGCAGTGAGCAAGTCGGATAAAAAGTTATGTAAGAGCTCTGGGGATAGGGGAAATGAAAGAGCCATCCAAATGAAGGAAGACTTTGCTTTGACAAAATGTTCTTCTACAATGTGATTCTCCTAACAAACAATAAAAAAGCAATTAGAGATCTATCCACACATTTCAGTATTTGAAGTGTTTCAGGCTAAGTGGAGATTTGACAGTTATAAAAATTTCATTTTTATAAGAATTTATCTTAAAAAATAAAAGGGCATTTACTTCCTCTAAATCTATATATTTGGTTTTAAAAAATAAGCTTTTCTCTTTAGTTTTTTGCTGGCATAAGCTGTCCACATCATATATACTGTCAGACACATCCAAAAATTAATTCTCCTAATTCATGCCATATTTCATGTTATGTTGACTACTTTTGCACATTCTGAAGAAAACAGGAAAGATAATATTTTTTTTTCAAATTTAATTTGTGTATATAGGTAATAGAGAAATATAGGATGTTATACTCTCAGAAGACCAAATCTAAAATGGCAATGGATATGACAGATTAAAAAAAAAATCCTATTTTATATTGTATGGGCAATAAAGCACACGTGATTGGATTCGATTTTTTTTTTAAATCTCTTTCTATGCTTACTTTATAACCATATAGAAATGAGGCTGTGTGTTCTTGTGGGAAGTCTTATTGCAAACATGTGTGCATGTTTGTGTGCAATTTGTAAATTTAGCTTTAGGAAAGTATAGCAATAAAGTAGAATTGAATTTGGCTCCCACCCTTAAGAATTTCAGTAGAGTGTATATGTGGAAACATAAGATGTATCAATGAAATCAGCACAGACTCTAATGGCATTTCTAGTGTCTTCAAAAGATTGCCACCAAATGAACCTTAATGTGTCAAAATGGCAACTCCAAATAAGAGAAATGTGAGAAGCTCAAGCAACAGAAACTATTTGGAGTAAATGATTTGAACGTCTTCCAAAAGCTTCTAGAAGCATTAAACTCAAGCTCAGCCCTTTGCCTTTGACAAATACCATACCATGTATCTGCTTGTTATTTTGTGGTCCTGTTGTTCCTGTCAGCTTGTTAAATGGAACTCTGGTTTCAGTTGGGAGATGATAATGTGGTAATCCATGGGCTCTGCTTGCCTCTGCATCTAGAGGAGTGTCTGTGCCTGACTGTGAGGCCACCCAGGCCAGGGGTAACCACTAGCAGTGGGCTGATGGAAAACAATCTGCACCAACAGATTGAAAATGTTCTTTTCAGATCTTTAAATTGGAACTTCAGGTCTACTTCTAAAAGTTTTATGGCCACAACATGTATCACAAAATACTGAACCCATTGCTTTGGGAACTTTGACCATGATATTAATTAAGGTGTCTGAGAGTCATCATTCTTGATGAGACTCAAGAAGGTAGCTTCAGAAATTTTGTCCATCAGAGGGAAGTTGGGCAAACCCCAAAGTGCGTAACAACCTGCAGATCTATACTAAATAGGTCTTATACAGGGATGCCTGGGTGGCTCAGTGGTTGGCCACGTGCCTTCAGCCCAGGGCATGATCCTGGAGTCCTGGGATCGAGTTCCACATCGGGCTCCCTGCATGGAGCCTGCTTCTCTCTCTGCCTATGTCTCTGCCCTTCTCTCTCGCTGTCTCTCATGAATAAATAAATAAAATCTTAAAAAACAAAATAAAAGAAAATATGGAGGGAGGGAGACAGTTTAAAAAACATAGGTCTCATACATAGCAGTAAGTAAGGTGAAAAGCATTCAATTTCAAGAAAGAAGAAAGATGGGCTGCCTGGGTGGCTCAGTTTGTCAATCATCCAGTTGGCTCAGTTTGATTTTGGCTCAGGTCATGATCTCAAGATCCTGAGATTGAGCCCTATGTCAGCTCTGCACTGGGTGTGAAGCTTGCTTAGGATTCTCTCTCTCCCTCTTCCTCTCTACCCCCAACCCCTGCTCACAGGCTCTCTCTCTCTCAAAAAAAAAAAAAAAAAAAAAAAGAGAGAGAGAGAGAGAAGAAAGAAAGAAAGAAACAAAGAAAGAAAGAAAGAAAAGAAAAGAAAAGAAAAGAAAAGAAAAGAAAAGAAAAAAGAAAGAAGAAAGATTTTGACTTCTTTTAAATTAATCAGAGGGAAAGGAGTACCCCATGTAATGGAATTATTTATCCCCACAGAGAAATATTTGTAGTGGAAATGGAAAATACATTTTCTCTTCTATGTTGAGGCTCTATCCTGCACAGCTCTTTTTATCCCTCCATCAGAATACAAAGGAAAAACAACCAAAGGCAGCATCACAGAATGCAGGGTTATTGTTCCCTGATGGTTCAGAATCCCTCTTTCTTGTCTAGCTTAGGAGCTGAGCTGAGCATCAGAACTCTCCTTTTACAGTATCCCTAGAATATCAACTCATGATAAAATTAAAAGTGGTTTATGCCCCCAAAGCCTCGGAAGCTCTGAGAGGTCCCTGAGTGGGGGGTGAGGGTGGGCAGTTCAAGGGATGGGAAACTCATAGCATGAATTTTGGAGAACGATAGGCCTAAGTTCAAAATGGGTTTCTACCAATTACTATCAGTGTGACCTAAGCAAGTTACTTGGACTTCTGGCCCTTTGCTTACTCATTTGTAAAACAAAAATGATCGTATCTATTCATGGATTGTTGGAAACATATAAAAGATAGCTCCTGAGGTGAAGCGTACTCATGTCTACAATTTTGAAATGGATAAAAAAAGATAGATGGGTATATGGACAGATAAATAATAGAGATATGAGACAAGTAGAGCAAAATGTTAATGTTAACAACCGTAAATATAGGTCGTGGTGTTTTGATGATTACTATATATTTCTTTCAATTTTTCTGTGTGTTTGAAAACATCTCAGTAAGGAGGAAGAGATTTAGAAGGGCAAATATTTTCAGTGTAAATACAATGCTTGCACCCACTACTTTTACTTCCATCCCCAAATGTAGTCACATGGCCATCCTGAATCTCAAAACATACTAGAAAAATGTCTTTTTCATGGACCACTCTGAACCTAGGTAATATCCCCTCTAAGAAAGAAGGGGAAGAAAGAGATTGTAGCAACATCAGAATCTCAGTCACACAAACATAAATATTTATTGGCACATCCTTAGTGCAAAATAATAAATGGTGGCCATAAGCAATATGGAAAGAAAGGAATAGCTGCCACTTCTCTCACTCAGGGTGGAATAGTCTCCCAAATATCATCCGCCTGGCTGACCCAGGGCCTTATTTCTTCCAACCCAGTTTAGCTTGTTTTGCATTTCTGTGGCAGCATTTTACTCCACCCTCCATTGTGTATCCTTGATTGACTCCAGTACCCCTCTCTGCAGAGCCTGGGGTTAGCTTTTGTAGAACATGGGGGTCTCTATTCTTCCCTATATTTAAGCTCAAAAATGCTTCCTTATGGCAGAATTTTCTTAAAAGTTTCCAATGTCGTTAACTCTTTGAAACCACTGCTGCATGAAGACAGCTGATTGTTCTATTATGGGTCCCAGATGAGGGAGTTCTGTTGTGTATGGTTTCCTCAGCATTGCCTCCTTGGTGGGCATTCCCTATGAGGCGATGCAGAGAGGCCCCTCCGATACAGCAGGGATTCGACCTCCGATTTCCATCCAGGGAACTTCCTCCACGCCTGTAGGCGAAGCATAGAGAAGAGGACGAGGCACCCAAGAAAGAGCAAAATTATAGTTTAAGCAGAGCAGAAGGATCTTCCAAAACACACTAACAAAACCAAAACCACTAACAAAACTGGGAATGGGCAGCTCACAATGGAGAAAAACCAGCATCAGCTGCTTGGAAAGCCCAAAGAAAAATCATTCCAGAAAGACTGGTCAATGATATCCAGCAACCAAAGAAGGTAAGGACTGACTGACCACTGTTCCTTAGGCACTGGTGATTTGAATAAAGAGCCATTCCAGGGAAGGGCAGAAGTCCTGGTGGGCTGAAGATGACAGGGAGGCAAGGAAAAGGACTCTGGAAAAGGAACTCAAGGGAAAGCAACTCTGAGGGATTCAGCAGCAAAAAGGAAGTGAGGGTGGCAATCACAGGGGTAACATAGGGTACCACGAGGGGTTTTCATCATGAGAAAGACTTGAGTGTGACCAAATGTTGACAAGAAGAAGGGGCTGGAGGTTCCCAACATAGAGGAGAGAGGAAATGACTGCCAGCGGAAGGTTGTCTAGAAGGGATGATGAGATAGAATCCAAACACCCAGAGAAGGGATTGACCCTCAGTAGGAGGATTCCTCTCCTACTGTATGTAGCAGGAGGGCTGGGCTGGGCCACCGTTTGGCTGCAGTTCTGCCGGCCGAGTAGATCCGTTACCTCCCTTTATTCAGTTAACATATTTCACATCACATCAGCTCTTCCTGTGACACTGTTGTTTTTTTTCTGGAGTTGATTTGCAAACAACAGACATTTTCTTTTATGTGTTCCCACCAAACAATGTCTTCTTATCCCACACTCATGGCTTCCTGAAACCAAGTTCAAGTCCTAACATTCATTTTCATTAAATGTCGTTCTGTTAGATTTAGATCACATTTCCAATTTTCTAGAGCTTTTTATATTTTAATTCAACTCACAACATATCACTGACATATTTCAGTCTTGTATCACCTGCACATTAAAATATCAGCTGCGTGTCTTTATTCAAACAAGTATCTTTTGCTTTATTTTATTTTCATTTCATCAACCGCCCTGCCTCCCCCCACCCCCTCCCAGAGACTGGAGCAAACAAGAAATAGACTGGATGCTTTGATGATAACTGATAAACCTTTTCATTCTGAAGAGTCCTCCCAAATTGGATTAAGTGGATTCATTTGTGGTTTCTAGTGTTTATGTTTTAGAGAGACAGGGATGTGAAAACTCTCACTCTCTCTGTGTTCATTCTCACAAGTAGATGGATACTGTCACTTTTCAAGGCTTGTCCATCTGGAATGCATCACAAACACATTGCTGGGAAAGTAAAAGTTCCAGAGAGAGCCTCATTTTTCCCTGGAACTGTGAAATTGAGTGGTCTGTTTTTTTCTGTGTTGTTGTAAATTCACAGGAGTGTAATATAAGCTACATTTTTAACCATTTGGGATAGCTTATGATTGAATAATGCTTCCTGCCAGACATGTTTTCCCTTTATTTATCACTTACTTTTCTCTCTAATTTCAGCAACAGCAATTGCTGATTATGGAAATGACTCCAATTGTTCAACCTCTCATAACCACATTTAGTCACCAAAAGCAATCTATCTGCTACTTTCAAAAGCTGTTAAACAAACAAGCAATTTATCCCTGCCTCCGTGAGAGCAACCAAGTAACACAGCCATGTTCTCTCTGCTCCTTGCTTTGCTTTGGAACCATGAGTGCCTCTTTAACATGAATCAAAATTGGCTTGTTCCTAACTGCGGCCTTTGCAATCAGTAATTTGACTCAGTGGGCTTAATTCAAAGCAGGCACTCACATTCTTTAGACTGTTTGTCAGTCTTCCAGGAAATCAAGGAGAACAACAAAAACAAACAAGCACTGGCCCTAAATTTAACCAGATAGGGAAGAAGAAACTTGAATGAATGATGAAGCCAAATAACAAAAAAAGTCAAAAGAAATAAATAGAAAATATTGCAAGTTTCCACCTGTCCTGGCCTCATGAGCCCCTCCTTTATCTTTCTTTCCTGGAAGAAAGCATAGCATCTCCCAAGAGCAATTAATAATAGTCGCTTCCAGACTTTCATAGAACCTGCTGGGTCCCCTACTATGAGCCTACAGCCAGCATGTTAGCACACCTGAGAGCCCTGCAGGCAGACATTTCTAGTGATTTCTCTGCATCTCAAACAGCTGGCACCCCTGCAGAAATCTCTCCCCTTTGCTGAAATAAGGCAGATGAATTAAGTCCCTTTTGAGTTAACTCCAGCTTGGCTCCCCACAATAACCACCCTGCTGGGATAGAGCAGTTAGCAGCCTTCCTTGAAAACCAAATAGTTTTTCTTCTAGGTGACCTGTTCAACTTTCTCTTGCCCCAGGCTCAAAAATCCAGGTTCAGTCTTTCATTTAACTTGCCTTGTGTGAATAACCAGGGAATAGTTCAGGGCTCAACAAGATAATATTGGGTTAGCATAGAGCCAAATCCCAAACAAGGATGTTCCTCATAAGTCTGATTTTATCTCAGGTTTCTCAAATATAAGTAGGCAAAAAAGAAAAAAAGTTCTTTTTTTGAAAACCTTATAACCAGTTAGTAGTTTATTATTTAGAAATTTATTATTTATTATTTATTTTAATCTCATTAAAAACTTTCTTAGGTTTTAAGTTTGATCTCTCAGGCCTCTCATCTCTCTCAAATTTTTGTTTTGTTTTGTTTTTTAGATTAACTTATTAAAGATGAAAATTTTCAAGGTATTCACAGATTTAGAATATCTGAGGTGCTCATGATTCATAGAAAATATGCAGGCACATATTTGTCCAGAGTTACAGTCTAGTATAGGCTTTAAGCATGTTTGTTATAACAGCTACTTGCAGTAAAGTGACCTGTTGAAATAAACTTTAAACAAGCCTCATTTCTTTTAAAGTCTGTAAGAACAAGAACCCTATATTGTACTACTCCCTTGGTGAGCAATAAACAAGAAATACAGAATACAACTTTTCCACAGTTTTTAGAAAATATAGCCAATCATTCATTTAAACTATAATGATATAATATATAAAAATATATATATATTTAATATTGATGAATCAAATATGTACTGTGACATGGATTACTACTCTACTGGATCTGTGTATTGGGTGTTTAAGACACATATTGCCATTAGAAGCAAGACAGTTATTTCCCATGACATTTTAAAAGTCCATTTCTGTAGTACATATTCCAATCTAATGAAAATTAGATCTACTCTGTTTAGATTTGGCATCCAACACTTGTTGGCCATGGCATGTGATGTAATTTTAAGCTGCTCATGTATATAGTTGGAAGGAGATTGATTCATAGCAGTCTTTGCCTGAGACAACCACAATGTAAACTAATTCCTATTGATCCAGAAATGTTTGAGGTTGGTTTTGAAAAGTCTCAGGAATAGAGAGCTTTGGATACATTTGAGCCATTTTGCTAAGCATTATTGTCATGTATATAAAAGCATGAAACTATTAATGTTTATACTTCTTTCCTTGGCATCTTTGTTAGTCACCGTATACCTGAAGACTAATTCCTGCTCCAGATGCTATGTCTGCCCAGCTGTTCTGAATATATGCTATTTGCAAATGGCAACATAAACAGCATATCAGGAACATTAAGCAGACACCAAGATACACTTATGTCAGGGATTATCTTTTGGTAAATTGTAACAAAGAGTTGAGAGAATGGCAGCAGGGATAGCAAAGTGCCTTGTAAAACAGCCAAATGATGAAATTATTTATCTTAGTATTTCCTTATTAACATCTACTGTATGCTACCGATCGAATTCCCTGTGAGTGTGCAATCACTGTGTGCAGTTTTTAAGAATGTCCAATATCATATGTGCATTATTTAAGAAGATCAAATTACATTAGATTTTTTAACCAAATCTTTTAGCATCTGAAGGAATAGTTTTGATTGTTTCCTGATTGTAGGGTAGCCTTATCAGAACTGGTTGACTTGGAGTTAAGAAGAGCTTAACTCTTTCTAGAACCTAGAACTCCAGGTTCTAGGAATGTGTATGGCTACCCTATGACATTGGACAAATCTCTCAATCTTTCCTAATCTTTAACTCTTCCTAGCCTCTCAATTCATAGTATTGAAGAACTTATATTTTAAATGTCTCCATGCCACCCCCCGCCCCCCCGCAATGCTTTATACATGCTCCAGGGCTATTTATTTCCCAACCTAACTCTTAACTCTATTCTTTTTTTCCATCGTTCCTTCTTTAACTGTCTTGAATTCCTACAGTGCTTAGAGAAAAATGCATAGCTTGTTAGCCACCTCTAATTAACACAAGCACATCCAAGTAGGATGTGATATTAGGTATATAATATATAAAGTCAAAGAATATTCTAGAACTCAATCAGTTTTCATGTTCCAAATTATTTTATCATTATGTTTAGAAAACATCGGTGTCTGCCCTTTTTTGCCCTGAATGCTGCTAAGATATGCTGCTGGACAAATTTCTAGACAGAAATTTGATTCATAAACTTTTTGGATCTTGACCTTTTGAGGTGCTCTTTGCCTACTGAATCTACAGTTTTCTTCAAGCCCCAGACAACACACTGGTATCCAGAGGGGAAGTGGCAAATATTCATAAAAAGTGACTAGAACTAATTTTTATCAGCTTCAATGGTACCAGACTAAGAAAATTATCCATCTGGGCCAAGCAATTCGTCTTTCTGGAAAATCACTAAGCTGCATTCTTAATAACACAGTCACTGAGATAATTTCCTTTTATTGAATAATTTCCTCATTTGGTAAGGGTTTTAAAAGCCTGAGGGTATTTTGAGCATATGGTTTAGGGACATCGTCTTAAAATGTGAACTATCAACAGAATTTCAATACAATATAAGTAAAATAACTTAAATCCTAAGTGTTACAAATATAAGTGGGGTATTTCTATAAGTGAGCAGGATATTACTACAAAAGCTTTTGCTTTGGGGTCAAAGTTAGAAGCTGGAGATTAAAAAAGTTTTTCCTCTTTGTCTTATAGCAACTAGTGTATCCATTCTCAGTTACCAATTATCAGTTCTCTCTTAACCCAATTGATTGTTCTTCTCATATGAAACAATTTCCTCCTACTTCACTGACTACTACTCCCTCACAATCTCTTTTACTGTATTGTAAAATACACTTGTATTGCTGCCCCCTTAATTTTGAAAAGCCCCAGAGTTCAATCCTTGAATTCTTATCTATCAACTCATTCTTGGTAATCTCAACTAGACTTGGGGCTTTATATGCTAATAAAGCAGAAATTTATATTCCATCTCAGACCTTTTCTCTGAATTATACACTTGTACATCCAACTGCTTACTCAATAGCTTCACTTGGATTTCTAATGAGCATTTAAAATACATCATCTCAGAAATGGAATTTCTAATTTAATACTATATTGAGCCCCCTGCATACACAGATATACACTTTCTCCCAAGTTTCTCTGATCTTAGTTCATGGGAACACCATCTTTCCATCATTAGGGCAAAATCTTTGATGCACTCATTGACTATTTTACTTTCTATGTTGAGCCTCTCAAGAAATCTCATTGGCTATACCTTAAAACAAACATGGTATCTGACCATCTCTCAACCACATTGAATTACTTTCTCCACTCTTGTCCCATCATCATGATCATTGCGGTTGTTCACTTACTTTACTGCTGCATTCTAGTTTTCTCCCTGCTTCAGAACTTGCCCTCCTGTAGCTTATGCTCAACATTGCAGTTGGAGTGATTATTTGAAGAACATAAATCAGGGACACCTGGGTGGTTCAGTGGTTCAGCATCTGCCTCTGGCTCAGGGTGTGATCCCAGAGTGCCAGGATTGAGTCCCACATAGGGCTCCCTGCATGGAACCTGCTTCTTCCTCTGCCTATGTCTCTGTGTCTGTATGTGTGTGTCTCTCATGAATAGATAAATAAAATCTTTTAAAAAAAGAAAAGAAAAGAAAAACGTAAACTGCATCATGTCAATCCTTTGTTTCGAATCCTCTGTTGGTGCTCCAGTCTCATTCAAGTGAAGTCAAATCCTTGCAAAGTCCACCTCATCTCCTGCTGTTTTATTTCTCACCCATCTTTCCCAGTTTCAGGGATCTTCTCATTCCTTTCTCACTTGGAAATTATATTCTTTCCTGCCCCCACTTTTTTCAGGTTTCTATATAAAAGTCACCTTTATAAGGATGACCTTCTATGACCACCCTACCTAAAATAGCAACAACTGGGCACTCCATATTCTAGTTCTTTATTTTTTCTCTATACCTACACATATTGCTTACTTTTTTTATTGGCTGTCTTCTATAGATGACATCTTCTGACATCTATAGATGTCTTTCCCCATGGAAGATGTGCTCCATAAGTGTAGTCACTTTGTCTGTCATGTTTATATAGTATCCTCTACAATGTAGCAAGTGGCCAATAAATATTATTTGAATGAATGAATATATTGATATATTGCCATGGCAAATGATAAGCCAATAGTTCCTTCTCTATTGATTCCTTTGTGGTTTTTTCCCCCTTTCATTTCATTTTGAGGTATGAATTATGGACAATCTGCAGGAAGTAAATAATCTGAAGAGTCAGAGCCAAGGAGAAGGTGGGTGATGGTCTCAGGCAGAACTAACTCTAGAGGGGCAACTGGAGGAGAGGTAACTGCTTTCAATTTGCCACAGAATACCTTAAATCTCTTTAGGATGTGGCATTTACTCAAAGCTCTCCAGGAGGTAGGAATATCTGAGAATTATCTTTAACTCTAGAATGGCTAAGACAATGGTTTTCTTCCTTTTTTTTTTTTTTTTTTTTTCTTTTTTTTCCTTTCCTTCCGTATGTACTCCAGGGCTCTATCTTGTCAGGATATCCAATATGGGTGACTGCATAGGCCTCCAGGGCCATGCTGAATTACAGGCCATCTGCTTCAGGATTTCTTGATCTGGGGGAGGAAAAGAATAATCTCCATAAAAGTAGAAAATTAGTCATCTTATTATATGTCTCTGCTTTTTTTTTTTTTCATCACTGCCCAGTCTGAGAAAAGATGATGACTGTTGATAATTAAAAAAAAAAAAAAAAGTTTCAACTTATAAGCAAACCTTTTTGGGTCTTTTAGATTGTATATATTGTATGCCATGATGAGATGATTTTCCTATAGATTGTATCTCTTTTCAAGTGCTATAAAAGTGTTTTAAATTAGACTAGGGAACCATTTTAAGTTTTTGTAAAATTGTCATAAAAACATGATTTTTATTATAAACCAATTTAAGCATATGATATAAATTTAAAAAAATCCTACTACATGGAAGTAGAATTAAATACCACACATATAGAAAGTTCAAGCAGTATCAAAGGGAAAAGAATGATGTGATTGGGAACTAGGGAAGGGTAAAAGAGGGCAAATGATTTATCTAAGAACTTTTGTAGAATAAACAGACTAAATAATCACCCTTGTATGTATAATTGTTAGCACTTCCATCTGAATCAGAACACTGTAGGAGTCCAGAGCAAATGTCCTTTTAGTGCTATCTCTATATTCTCCTTCAATAGATGCTAACACCTGGACTGTGAAATCTGAAGCCTAATCTCTGATCTGAAGAGACACAGATGAAAGCAAAAATGCTGCTATCACCCATTCTGTTCTCTGCTTGTCACAAGTTACTACCATTTTAACACATGTTAAAAGCATAAGGAAGGCTGAAAGGAAGGCTCCAGATCTAATAAGCATCATCAGCGTGGAATATGCTTTGTATTTCCAATTGCTTTGCCTCCTCTCCTTCTGTAGATTATAGTGTACTGGCAGAACTTTTTTTTTTTTCCTTATTCACTTCTCATGATGCAGATGGTTGGAACTAAGCAATGCTTGTCTTTTATGGCCATCTTCAGAGAGAAACTGGTACCATCTTCTGAATTCACTAGAGGATAATCTCTTCTGGGTTTTTCCTTTTGCTCTTCTGATACATAAGAACTAAAAGCTCTGGCTAAATTTATGCCCATTTCCAAATGCTTTATAGTCTTCTGTAATATAACATTGTGGTGCTATGGGGTAATAAATCCACAGCAAGACAAAAACTCACCTTACTGCTCTAGACTGACCTTAGCTTCAGATAATTAGCCTCACATAGGAGTTATACATAATGATTATTTTATCCATTATGCCTTATCACCAGGATGCTGTTGTGTAATGAAAAATCAAGGAAAGTTTTTGAAGGGATGACTTAATCATCAAAAAGCTAGATTTTTAAAGGCCATTACATGTTTCTGTCTCTATTGGTTCTACATGAGTAATCTTTACAAAGGAAAATGACATTGCTCCCATTGGAAGTTGGGGGATACATATAGTAAGTAGGCTTAAAGTTCTCTGCACATGAGACTCTTGATCTGTTATATTCTTCAGAACCCCTGGTCATTTATTGATTTGTGATTCATAGTATGGAATGTGCTTTGCCAATCTTCCTTCTATACAAAATGTAACAATATTCTCTACTGATTCGGTGTGACATTTTATATTTATTGTACAGCAATATTTGCATTTGAATGTACCTTAAACTCTGAACAAGATGTCTTAGTGTATTTCTTTGGAAGAGATGCAAGGAGAGAGATACAGGACAGGATTGATCAATTGCCTGATTCACAGGGGTTTAACAAAATATATTCCTGACAGCTTTGGCAAGTCTAATGGACATGGCTTTGGGGACAGATAGTTCTGAGTTCCAGTATTGTCTCTGTGGTATACTAATGAATTTGGGCAAACTATTTGGCTTTCACATGGTTGTTGAGAAAAAGAAACAAATAACATATCTGAATCAGTAAAATACCTGGAACAAGTAGCCTCTTGGTGGTGGTTGGTTTTCTTTTTCCCATTCCTTCCTGTCCCCCTCTTCACTACTCTGCCAGAATTCAGAGTTTTCTATAGGTAGTACTGAGACATTTGTCATTGTTTTTGTTAACTGAGAATGTTTGAAGCAGATTTTTTTAAATAGGAAGGAATTTGTTTAAATGCTCATGCATCCTCAGAAAATTACATGAAAAAGTGAAACCCACTGTAGCCATGCCAAAGAGATTACTTGAATGAATAGAAATGAGAGTGGAATATTATAGGAGGCTGAAATTAGAGCCAGTGCAGACTGTTGGAGATGATTTCAACTCTTCCAACATGAGTAGTTTTCTTCCTTAGGAGGAAGGAAAAGTTGCAGCTTGCTATATCTTGTTTGTCATCTGTATATAGGCTAGAAAAAGGAGAAAAAAAAGACAAAGGCAGTTACTAATTATAAAAGTTCATTTGAAAAATTCTGAATGTCTCAAGAAATAAAATTAACTAACTTCACAGCTTTACCAGATTGGTGATAATTATATTGGGTGTTCTGTAATTCCAGTGAATATACATTTCAACATAACACACTTTGCATTGTGGGGGAAAAAACTCCTAGTATTCAATTTCTTGGATATTTATCACTATATATAAAACTATATGTATATAGTTTTAGTAGAATTGTGCCACCTTCTACCCATTTAAAACTTTCCAAGATATACTGAGGGTGGATCTCAAGAGAGTGTCTTCTCCAAGAGCTTTGTTCAAAGTGAAAGGAAAAAGAAATACGTTGTTAATGGCTGGTTGTGTTAGAGGGTGGAGGTTCAAGAGGAAAAAAAAAGGAAGACTATGGCATAGACAGTATGTTATTAAGATTCTTGGTTGCATACTACAGAATCCATCCTATTTGGATTAAGCAAAGAATAATACAACCAGGAATGACATAACTTGAAAAATGCTCAATCATACACTGTCCAAGCAGAAACACCATTGCTGTTACTTCCCACATCTTGACATGGGACAGTAAGTTCTAGGTGCCAGAAACTCTGGCATAATTCCTCAAAAAAACCCAGTTATATTGCCATGATGCTTGCCAAAGAGGCATCCCTTCATGCATCTGATACTTTATATTATTCATCTTCAGGGTTCACACACTGGATTCTGCTTGAGGGATCCATATTACATGCCAGCCCCTAGAAGAAATATAGTTTTAGTTTTTTATATTTTGTAGTATAGCTGTGGAAGTAAATCAGAAATAAGTTGGATAGGTGCTTATTAAACCACTTGTCGGTATCTGCCACTAATGGGACTAAACTAAATGGTATTACAAATGTTGCATTTCTTAGTACATTTCACTATTATGCATTATTTTTAAAAATTTAAGCATAGGCAGACAGAACTGAGACTTACTAAGTCAGCAATGTGTAAGAACCAAAACTGTTTGCTCACTCTTTATCTTGGATACTAGAATTTTGACTAAAATACACAGGTAGGACTCACCTACTCCAAAATCCATGTGTACCCATATCTTTTGTAAGGTATTTTGTAATTCAGAACTTCATGAAATGATAAAAGTTCAGAATTAAGAACTTCATGAAAATGATGAAAGAGATTAGAAATGAGTGAGTCGTTCCTTGAAAAGAGAACTACATATTAATTGTATTTCATATTAATTTAAGTATAAATATATGAAACAAACTTTCATGGATATATAATGGATTTAGATATTAAAGTGTAGTTTCAAAAAAAAAAGTAAAGTGTAGTTTCACTTAATTAAGGAATAGCTGAAAGAATATTTCCATTTTCTTCTGTTCTAGACTCAATCTTGTCCAAGTTCTGCAAATCTTTTTTAAAACATTGGCTATTTTTACTCTACATTGGTTGATATTAGAGAGTCACTTTCTTTTCCAGGAGCTCTATTAGTATTTGCAGAAAATAATTGTTCCTTTCTTATACACTTGATCAAAACTCTCTTTGAGGTACCCAGATTTTATCATGCTATGTGGTCAACTCTGCAAAATCCAGGGGACTCCTGTGTGGCTCTGCAGTTGAGCGTCTGCCTTTAGGTCAGAGCGTGATCCCAGAGTCCCAGGATGGTGTCCCATATCAGGCTCCTTGCATGGAGCCTGTTGCTCCTGTCTCTGCCTCTCTCTCTGCCTCTCTCTGTGTCTCTCATGAATAAGTCAATAAAATCTTCAAAAAAAAATTCTGGTGATCAACTTAAATAAATGTCAACCTAGGAATGGGTGGACACTGCTGTTGTCTTCAGACCCTTTTAATCTGAGTCTTTTTTTTTAAAGATTTATTTATTTGAGAGAGAGAGGGAGAGGAGATGCATAGGAGAGGGGGAAGGGGGAGAGGGAAAGACAAAATCTCAAGGGAACTCCTGCTGAGCATGGAGGCAGGTCTTGATCTCATGACCTCGAGATCATGACCTGAGGCAAAACGGAGAGTTTGAGGTTTAATCAACTGAGCCACCCAGGTGCCCCTAATATGAGTCTATTTTTATAACAGTGTATTGCATTTTTTTTATTTGTGCCCAAAGTGTGTGTGCGCGCGCGCACGCACACACACTCACACTCACACACACACACCAGAAAACAAAACCAAATTGTGTTTCTTGAGTAGAAACATTAATGTTATGCTAAATTCTGGGTAGCATGCATTGTCATACAACTTCTTGTCTACCAACTGCAGGACCTCAGGGGTGTTGCTACCTCACCATTTTATTCCATCAGATCCAGAGGCAGTTTGGCTGCATGACAATGTAGATGTAGAATTAGCATTCTCTTCTCCCAAGCTCACAGCCCTTCCAAGTAACCAAACCCTAAGAAACCCCAGTTAAGTCACCTACCTGTTTCTATTCGTTTATAAACAAACTTCAGAAGCATTTTTTAAAAAGGCAGGGGAGGGATTTAGAGATATAAATAAATCCTTAATTAGGATTTAGAATTTACTAAGAATAAAAGCCTTAAAAGGTAAGGAACTGAAGGATATTTTTAGTTCTAGAAGGTGTCAAAGGGATAGCTAATCCAATTTCCAGAAAACATAAAATCATGGTAGTCATTACATTTTTCATTTTCACAGATATGTTGTCAATGTACAATAATTTCTCATCAGTGTATAAAAAGCCATATGTGAGTTCTCAGGTGTTTACTTGAATAGGGAAAAATGAGAAGTTGGGATTAGTGATATTTATAGCAGTTGTGTGGTTCCGAGCATAGATTCTGGAGTACAGCTATGTATATTCAAGTCCAGATCTTCCATTTCTGAGCTGTGAGATCCTCAGCAAGTTACTTGCCTTCTCTTCACCTCAGTGTTTTCATCTATAAAGTATCTAACTTCCAGCAATGTTGGGAGATGGAGATGATGCATGTCAGGTACCTGCTATGTGCCTTGCTCAGAGTTAAAGCTCAGTATTAGAATTCAACATTTCTTGTTTCTATTTTTTTTTTTTTAGTTGTTTGAGTGACATTTACGGAGGAACTACCATGTACCAGGCACTGTTCTAGGCCCTGGACACACAGGAATAACAGATGAAGTTTTTATTTATATAGGATCCTAAACATTTTTTAATTCAGATAAAAATTAGGAAGCAAACAGAAAAGGTGCATACATACACAGAAAACATGATTTTCTCTAAGAAATTTTGTGATCAGTTTTGGGAGACTTAGTAAAAAGTTTTAAGTGACCTCCAAATAATTTTTTAAAAGGAAACATAAATGAATAAATATATTCCACATAGCTTCCAATTTTTATTAAATTCTTATTAAACATATCAAAGAACTGAACAAACCTAATAATCTACGGCCTTACCTGGAAGGGCAAAAAGGAAGCAGTGTGGAGAAAGGTCCTGGAACTGGTGCTGCCTCTAATTCTGGGAAGGAGAGGACCAGGCATTGGCATATCCTTATAGGACCTTCCCCACTTCCTTGAGAGAAGGGAGTTATTGGGAGTTCCTGTTATAGACTCTGCAGACTTTGTCCACAAGTCAGAGTTTTTAATTCAGAGCCATTGTTCCAGCAAATGGAAATGTGCTAAAGAAACAGCCATGACACTGACTTTCAGTTAAGCAGGAGACAGGCCCTGGTCAGAGACGGAGTAAATCATTTAATCATTAGCATTCCTCAGCTCCCAGTCCCTTTCTCTCCATTGCTACTTCTCCTTCTCTCCTTTCTGATACATCATATAAAACCTTGAAAAGTTATCTATCTCTCTTCCTTAAAATAGATGTCCATGCAAACACCTTTGTTTATTATTCTCAAATTCTAAATGATCCAGAATGGTCTTTTAAAATTGAAGGTTAAATAGTAGAGAGGATGATGAGAGGTGGAAGATAAAGAACTGTAATATCTAGCTGTATTAAGACATGATGCCAGTGTTTCTTCTTTTTATACAAACATAATTCTTGAGACTTTTCAATAAGTATTAACAGAAGAGAGTAGTTTCTTTCAATGGAGAATTGTCAGGGTTGTCAACCTCCTGCTTCATGGCTTTTGAAACCTTAAACTTTAACAACAGCAGAAGCAGAATTATCCATGCCAGAAATTACTGTCCTTTTTGAATAAGTTTGAAGTCTTTTGTTTTGTTTTGTTTTGAGTTTGAAGTCTTACTCAGTTTTCTTACAATCCTATAAACAGATAACACACTATCATTATCTGTGGCAACAAGGACGGGGCTGGCATGGATGATTAAAATACTAGCATTGGCTCCTCCAAACCATGTTCTCTGCATCTTAGCACTGAAGAGCATTAGAATTTTTAGCCTCTAAGGTATTTTTCAAAGTTTGTATTGATACAAGTAGTTTAAATGTCTCAAAAAAAATTTTTAATGTCATAATTTATACATTGATAGTTCTTTATAGAGAAAACTAATTTCTGCAGAACATATCTTGCCATTTAAAAATATCCTTGCTATTTATAGAAGAAAAATAACATAAGCTACCTTCTTTATTAAAGATATTGGTTTTCTCTGAAATTTGCAAAATGGAGATGTGAATTTTAGTTTTATATATTTAAAACAGAATTATTTTGGGGGTGCCCGTGTGGCTCAAGTGGTTAAGTGTCTACCTTTGGCTCAGGTTCATGATCCCGGGGTCCTGGGATCAAGTCCCACATCAGGATCCCTGCAGGGAGCCTGCTTCTCCCTCTGCCTCTCTGTCTCTCATGAATAAGTAAATAAAATCTTTTAAAAATAAATAAAATAAAACATATTTATTTTGTGGTAAGGACTGTTTTAAATGTTGTGTAAGTGGTAACTCATTTAATTCCCATAACCTGAGAGAGATATTACTACTACTACTACTACTATTACTACTACTACTTATTACTACTTACACTTTACAATTAAGAAAACAGCTCAGGAACTAAAAGAGAGGATAAATAGTTTCTCTGTGGTAGTACAACTGCTAAGTGGCAGAGTTAGCCATAACCCTCTCTACCTTCAGCCTATCTTCCCATTAGACTTGGTGTCCATATCAATCATGGTGGAAGTGCTAAGTGCTGAAAAAGGGGTAGAGGGAAGAGAAGGTGACAGGGGTGTAGGCAGTAGAGGTCCCGGTTGGGAGGGTATGTCCGTGGGGTGAGGGGGGGAGTGGACAACTAGGACATGGTGGGTGGAGGTAGGGCTAGGGTAGCAGGCCCTGTAAGGGTAGGGAAGGAGGGTAAGGTAGGGAGTGAAGGCAGTGGAAGAAATGGTAGGAGGTGGTGAGCAGGACCAGGAAATGAGGTGGTAGCAGTAGTGGTCGTAGCTATAGGGCAGATTTGTCTTATTTGGGTCCCTCAAGATTAATTCGGGCCTCTCAAGATAAATTGTTCCTGCCTCATGAAATGCTTCACTTCATGATTAGTTTTGATTCAGCACCACCCACCCCCCCAACACACACGTTCTTGTGAATAAAGAGGACACAGACCATCCCCTCTTACTGTCATCAAAACAAAGACTTTAATCACAATCAGAACTTCTGCCCTGACTCTGGCCCAGTTTGGCATAGGGAGACCATTTGGTTGCAATGTTTTGACATTTGGCTCCTAAACAATAATAAGGACCTTTTGAATTAGCATCAACATCACGGTTTTCTACATACTACAACAACGTGCTGCCTTTTCTTACTTTTGGAGGCTGCCCAATGCTCACTTACTACCTATCACTAAATATCTGAAACTAATCATTGATGTGCTTTTAAAATGAGTTCATCATATACATTAAAATCATATGACTTATGATGGCTTGTTTGAAACAAACAGTTGTTAAGACTTACATGTAGTTCTGAAACACGAGAGACTTGACTTTTTTTTTTTTTTTTTCTGATAAGCTTTTGATATTTGAGTGTGCTCTGAGGATATGATCTTAATGAAACCCAAACCAAACAGAATATGTGGTCAGGGAGAGAATTCTTTTCAAAATTATTCTTTCTCTTGTGATAGGTTACAAACCAAATGGCTTCAGGCCATTATTTGGTCAGCACTGACCATGGTTTCAAATGTTAACATTGAATGACACATGTGTGCTGGAAATCATTCTGTGCCTCTGAACATATTTTTTTTTTTTTTTTTTTAGATTTATTTATGAGAGAGAGAGAGAGAGAGAGAGAGAGGCAGAGACACAGGAGGAGGGAGAAGCAGGCTCCATGTCGGGGGAGCCCGATGTGGGACTCGATACCGGGACTCCAGGACCGACGCCCCGGGCCAAAGGCAGGCGCCAAACCGCTGAGCCACCCAGGGATCCCCTGAACATAATTTTTTAAACAGCTTATTGTAGGCTGGGGTGTGACTTTTTACTGAATGTTACATTTAGATTTATTCATATGAACCTCGAATTTTAGAAAGAGCAAAAAACTATTTTGCTTGCTTCTGAAGGTTCAAACTTTTGGCTATATGTTTGCATTAATGCCTTACAGCCACACTACTTTAACAGGTGAAATAATTTGCAAAGAGGGACAGCCATTTCCTTGCCAGGGTGAAATCCAGTGTGGGGGTTCTCTAAATGCTAATTAATTCCAACCTCAACTACTTCACCTGCTGTTTCAAAGGCTGGCAGCTTGTATTCATCACCTGAATGACAGCTGTTTCTAACCTCTTTTCCCTGAAAAGAAAGAAATTAAATAAACCTTTTGCATGCTAATCACTGACATTCTGAAATGACAGTTGAAAAGTGCTTCAGTGTGAGTGTTAAGGCGGGCTTGAATTGAGAGATTTTGTCTACATCCACCAATTGTTGAATTTTGACTAGATATTTTCAAAATGTAGAGAGGGTGGCAGGCAACCGACGAGACAGTATTATCGTAAGTCAGGATGTTGATAAGATGAATCATTAAAATAGGCCTTAAGTATATTGAATATCTACATTTAAGCAATTTGAACAATATACATTTTTTTTATGCAAGTTGTGGAGACTTTGTCAAAGCAACTTAATACCTTTTTTTTATCCATTGGATTTTTATCCGAGTCAATATGCGAGTAGAAACAGCAAGTGTTTTACAGGCTGTTTTTCCTTTAGGGTTTGTTTAGTCTATTTAATAGTTTCATAATAACGACTGCTATCATACTGTTTCCCAATCACAGAATTATCCTTTATCAAAATGGATTTTGTTTTCTACCATAATTTCAATTTTTACTCTTTACCATGACTAAAGAGCATATGACTGATTCCCTCTACAGAGAGTAAGTAATACACAAGGAATATCTTCTCATATAACAAACATGCCCCCCCCCCCATATTTTTAGATAGGTTTATTTAGCCTTCACGAAGGAACAACATCTAGATATTAATGATGGATTATTTCCCTTGATGTATTTAAAGGCATCTACCACTGAATGTTATCTTCTGTATGTCTGACTTTCTATAAGGTCCCACATGGTATTGTTCAGTTAGTTTCTTTATCTACAGACTATATGCACTTAATTAACTTAGATTGCTTTAATGAAGGCTGCTTTTTTTTTTTTTTTTTTTTTTTTTTTGAGAGAGAGAGGAGCACACAGGAGCAGGGAAGGGGCAGAGGGAGAGGAAGAAAGAATCTTTAGCAGGTTTATGCACAGTGCAGGGGTCCTATTCAGGGCTCAATCTCACAACTATGAGATCATGACCTGAGCTGAAATCAGGGGTCAGATGCTTAACTGACTGAGCCACCAGGTGCCCTGAAGCCTACTTTTGATGCAGAAAGTATGTTATTTTTTTCTTGATTGTATAATGCTATTATCATTCAGTAATTTTACTGTATATGGTAAAATTGACCTCAGTTGGTACACAGTATATGAACTAACACAAATAGATTTCTGTAACCACTGTCACAATAAGAATATAGAATACTTCTATCTTCCCCCCCAAACACCCTTCTATGCTATCCCTTTTTAGTTACATGCTCTCCTCAGCCCTAACTCCTAGTGATCACTGAGAAGATATTTTGTTGCTATTAAGATACAAAGAAGATGGAGAGGAAGATGGGGGTGGTGGTGGGGGAGGAAAGAGAAAAATAAAGAAACAAAATTTAAAAGTAGGGGAGGGAAGGAGACCTGAAGAGGGGGGATAAAGGAAATTTAGGGATTCAACCCAACAAAGTGTTCATTGAACTCTAATCAGGGATTTTATGCATGTATTTAGGATGATCTTTTGTCAGTGTGGCATCATTCCCATCTTTCTGGTCTGTAATGCAGAGGAGAGATTGAGAAGCACATACCCCAGGAACCTCTTGCCTTTATGGTTTAGATTCCAGATTGCCAGTTAGAGAAACTGATGTGGAAACTGGGAAGCAGAAGTGGAGCAGTCAGATGTGTGGGCAGATGTGGGATTCTTGGTGGCTTAGTGGCTTGAGAACCACTAACTTCGCTGCTACAGACTGTAATCACGGGTAGAAAATTTCTAGGGACTTTCCAGAACAGCTTCCCCCTAAAGCTTTGAGAACCACCACTTTGGTGTTTCAGGATGAGGTCTCCAGCTCGTCTCCTTGTCCTTATAGCTGCCACTTCCCAGAACTTCCACAGTGACTTTCCTGACCTATCTACTCTTGCTTGCCCATCATTTGCGTAATCCCATATGAAATGCATGGTTTCTGGAATATCTTAGAGCAGCTTTGCTTTTGTGCCCAAGCCCGGATCACTGCACACTGCTTTAATGGAAAATATATTTGCAACCTGCATTTTAAAAGTGGGGACATTTCTCTTTGAAGTCCTCATTGCCATTTTTTCCTTTGAAAAATTGAAATATTAGAAAGAACTAGACCAGCATTCATTCTTGCCTGAAGACATTTGTGTGGAGCTGAGGAGTAGCTGCACCTTTTAAAAAAAGATAGAGCACCCCGGGTGGCTCAGTGGTTTAGCACCGCCTTCACCCCAGGAGTGATCATGGAGACCCAGGATCGAGTCCCAGGTCGGGCTCCCTGCATGGAGCCTGCTTCTCCCTCTGCCTGTGTCTCTGCCTCTCTCTTTCTCTGTGTCTCTCATGGATAGATAAATAGAATCTTTAAAGAATAAAAAAATTAAATATATATTAAATATTATAATATAAATTAAAAATAAAAATATAAAAATTATATATATATATATATATAAAATTCTCTGCTTCACTGCCCAGCCTGGGTTTTGCATTTGTGTCCCTAGCCTTCTTTTTATTTTTTTAAATTAATTTATTTATGAGAGATACAGAGAGAGAGAGGCAGAGACATAGACAAAGGGAGAAGCAGGCTCCCTGTGGAAAACCTGATGCAGCACTCTATCCTAGGACCCTGAGACCACAATCTGAGCCAAGTGCCCCTACCCTTCTAAATAATATCACCTTAGTCTTAGAAAAGGGATTTAATTTAATAAATATATGGAGGTCTTATCAATTACAATGCTGTTTCCTAGGAACTCCAGGATATATGGAGATGTATAAAGACAAACCCAATGTCTTCAAAATGTTTGGGTATGAAACTGAAGGGCAGAGAAATTAGCATATGACTGTCATATCATAACAAAATATATGGAATGCCTTTTTTGTAAAGCAAAGTAAACTCACTAGCTCTCTATTTGGGTATTTTTAATTATTCAAATAGATTTTTCAGATTGATTTTTATGGCAGTTTCACTTGTTATTAATGCTCCAATTATTATTGATGAATTTTATCTGCATTTGATTAGGATTTTCATAAAATGTAAACTTAGTAAATGATATGAGATATATATTTTTTCCAAGTAAGCAAATTCTCAATATATATTTATTTAGAATATTTTTTCTGTTAATCATTGTCTTTTTTCTTTTACATCTAAATACAAATATATGTGCATATTTTAATAAAAGGATATATTTCATAAAAATGTGAGCTTAAAAATTCCCCCCAAATATTGTGAAGAATACTCTATTTTTTATTTTTTTTAATTTATTTTATTAAAAAAATTTTTTTATTGGAATTCCATTTGCCAACATTTAGCATAACACCTAGTGCTCATGGGTGTTATGCACTGTCCAGTGCCCCCCTCAGTGCCCATCATCCAGTCACTCCAACCCACGCCCACCTCCCTTTCCACTACCCCTTGTTCATTTCCTAGAGTTAGGTGTCTCTCATGTTTTGTCACCCTCACTGATATTTTCACTCATTTTCTCTCCTTTCCCTTTATTCCCTTTCACTAATTTTTATATTCCCCAAATGAATGAGCCCATATAATGTTAGTCCTTCTCTGATTGGCTTATTTCACTCAGCATAATACCCTCCAGTTCCATCCACATCAAAGCAAATGGTGGTTATTTGTCATTTCCAATGGCTGAGGAATATTGCATTGTATACATAGACCACATCTTCTTTATCCATTCATCTTTCGATGGACACCGAGGCTCCTTCTACAGTTTGGCTATTGTGGACATTGCTGCTATAAACATTGGGGTGCAGGTGTTCTGGCATTTCACTGCATCTGTATATTTGGGGTAAATCCTGAGTAGTGCAATTGCTGGGTCATACGGCAGATCGATTTTTAGCTCTTTGAGAACCCTCCACACAGTTTTCCAGAGTGGCTGTACCAGTTCACATTCCCACCAACAGTGCAAGAGGGTTCCCCTTTCTCCACATCCTCTCCAACATTTGTTGTTTCCTGTCTTGTTAATTTTCCCCATTCCCACTGGTGTGAGGTGGGATCTCATTGCGGTTTTGATTTGTATTTCCCTGATGGCAAGTGATGCAGAGCATTTGCTCATGTGCTTGTTGGCCATGTCTATGTCTTCCTTGGTGACATTCCTGTTCATGTCTTTTGCCCATTTCATGATTAGAAGGTTTGTTTCTTTGCTGTTGAGTTTAATAAATTCTTTATAGATCTTGGATACTAGCCCTTTATCTGATACGTCATTTACAAATATCTTCTCCCATTCTGTAGGTTGTCTTTTAGTTCTGTGGACTGTTTCTTTTGCTGTGCAGAAGCTTCTTATCTTGATGAAGTCCCAATAATTCATGTTTGCTTTTGTTTCTCTTGCCTTCATGGATGTATCTTGCAAGAAGTTGCTGTGGCCAAGTTCAAAAAGGGAGTTGCCTGTGTTCTCCTCTAGGATTTTGATGGAATCTTGTCTCACATTTAGATCTTTCATCCATTTTGAGTTTATCTTTGTGTATGGTGCAAGAGAGTGGTCTAGTTTCATTCTTCTGCATGTGGATGTTCAATTTTCCCAGCACCATTTATTGAAGACACTGTCTTTTTTCCAGTGGATAGTCTTTCCTGCTTTGTCGAATATTAGTGGACCATGAAGTTGAGGGTCCATTTCTGGATTCTCTATTCTGTTCCATTGATCTATGTGTCTGTTTTTGTATCAGTACCACAATGTCTTGATGACCACAGCTTTGTAGTACAACCTGAAATCTGGCATTGTGTTGCCCCCAGCTATGTTTTTTTTTTTTTTAATATTCCCCTGGTATTCAGGATGTTTTCTGATTCCACACAAACCTTAAGATTATTTGTTACAACTCTCTGAAGAAAGTCCATGGTATTTTGATATAGATTGCATTAAATGTGTGAATTTCCCTGGGTAACATTGACATTTTCACAATATTAATTCTGCCAATCCATGAGCATGGAATATTTTTCCATCTCTTTGTGTCTTCCTCTATTTCTTTCAGAAGTGTTCTATAGTTTTGAGGGTATAGATCCTTTACATCTTTGGTTAGGTTTATTCCTAGGTATCTTATGCTTTTGGGTGCAATTGTAAATGGGATTGACTCCTTAATTTCTCTTTCTTCAGCCTCATTGTTAGTGTATAGAAATGCCACTGATTTCTGGGCATTGATTTTGTATCCTGCCACGCTGCCAAATTGCTGTATGAGTTCTAGCAATCTTGGGGTGAGGAGTCTTTTGGGTTTCCGATGTACAGTATCATGTCATCTGTGAAGAGGGAAAGTTTGACTTCTTCTTTGCCAATTTGAATGCCTTCTATTTCTTTTTGTCGCCTGATTGCTGAGGCTAGGACTTCTAGTACTATGTTGAATAGCCGTGGTGAGAGTGGACATCCCTGTCTTATTCCTGATCTTAGGGGAAAGGCTCCCAAGGTTTCCCCATTGAGAATGATATTTGCTGTGGGCTTTTCATAGATGGCTTTTAAGATGTTGAGGAATGTTCCCTCTATCCCTACACTCTGAAGAGTTTTGATCAGGAATGAATGCTCTATATTGTCAAATGCTTTCTCTGCATCTGTTGAGAGGATCATATAGTTCTTGTTTTTTCTCTTGTTGATATGATCTATCACATTAATTGCTTTATGAGTGTTGAACCAGTCTTGCATCCCGGGGATAAATCCCACTTGGTCATGGTGAATTATCTTCTTAATGTACTGTTGGATCCTATTGGCTAGTATCTTGTTGAGAATTTTTGCATCTGTGTTCATCAGGGATATTGGTCTATAATTCTCCTTTTTGGTGGGGTCTTTGTCAGGTTTTGGAATTAAGGTGATGCTGGCCTCATAGAACAAATTTGGAAGTACTCCATCCCTTTCTATCTTTCAGAACAGCTTTAGTAGAATAGGTATGGTTTCTTCTTTAAACGTTTCATAGAATTCCCCTGGGAAGCCATCTGGTCCTGGACTTTGGTGTCTTGGGAGGTTTTTGATGACTGCTTCAAATTCCTTCCTGGTTATCGGCCTGTTCAGGTTTTCTATTTCTTCCTGTTCCAATTTTGGTAGTTTGTGTTTTTCCAGAAATGCATTCATTTCTTCTAGATTGCCTAATTTATTGGCGTATAGCTGCTCATAATAAGTTTTTAAAATCGTTTGTTTTTCCTTGGTATTGGTGGTGATCTCTCCTTTCTCATTCATGATTTTATTAATTTGAGTCTTTTCTCTCTTCTTTTTAATAAAGCTGGCTAATTGTTTATCTCTTATTAATTCTTTCAAAGAACCAACTCCTGGTTTTGTTGATCTGTTCCACAGTTCTTTGGTCTCTATTTCATGAGTTCTCGAATCTTTATGAACTGTCTTCTTCTGCTGGCTGAAGGTTTCATTTGCTGTTCCTTCTCCAGCATCTTTAGGTGTAAGGTTAGCTTTTGTATTTGAGTTCTTTCCAGTTTTTGGATGGATGCTTGTATTGCGATGTATTTCCCCCTTAGGACTGCTTTTGCTGTATCCCAAAGACTTTGAAAGGTTGTATTTTCATTCTCATTAGTTTCCATGAATCTTTTTAATTCTCTAATTTCCTGGTTGACCATTTCATCTTTTAGTGGGATGCTCTTTAACCTCCACGTGTTTGAAACCCTTCCAAATTTCTTCTTGCGGTTTAGTTCTAGTTTCAAAGCATTATGGTCTGAAAATATGCAGGGGACGATCCCAATCTTTTGGTATCCATTAAGACCTGATTTGTGACCCAGTATGTGGTCTATTCTGGAGAAAATTCCATGTGCACTTGAGAAGAATGTGTATTCAGTTGCTTTTGGATGGAAAGTTCTCTAAATATCTCTGAAATCCATCTAGTCCAGTGTATCATTTAAAGCTCTTGTTCCTTTGGAGATGTTGTGTTTAGAATCTCTATCAATTGTAGAAAGCGCCATATTCAAGTCTCCCAGTATATGTGTATTATTATCTAAGTATGTCTTAACTTTGGTTATTAATTGATTGATATACTTGGCAGCTCCCACATTCGGGGCATAAATATTCATGATTATTAAGTCCTTTTGTTGGATAGATCCTTTCAGTATGGTGTAGCATCCCTCTTCATCTCTTACAACAGTCTTTGGGATAAACTTTAATTTATCTGATATGAGGATGGCTACCCCTACTTTCTTTTGAGGACCATTTGAATGGTAAATGGTTCTCCAACCTTTTATTTTCAAGCTGTAGGTGTCCTTATGTCTAAAATGAGTCTCTTGTAGACAGCAAATGGATGAGTCTCTTGTTTTTTTATCCAGTCTGCAACCCTGTGCCTTTTGATGGGATCATTAAGCCCATTCAAGTTCAGAGTTACTATTGAAAGATATGAATTTAGTGTCATCATGATACCTATTCAGTCCCTGTTTTTGTGGATTGTTTCCTTGGACTTCCTCTTTCTTTTACAGAGTCCTCCTTAATATTTCTTGTGGAGCTGGTTTGGTGGTCACATATTCTTTCAGTTTCTGCCTATCTTGGAAGGTCTTTATCTCTCCTTCTATTTTGAATGAGAGCCTTGCTGGATAAAGAGAATACTCTGTTTAAATATATCTGTCATAATTAGGTTAATTAATTCTATATATATTTTAACCTTTTATCTGCTGGATGTCACATAAATTTTATGGCATGTAATTTTTGAAGCAGGATCTTTATATTGAAGGTTTTTTTATGTGCTGAAATAAAAATACAGCAATCAGCTGTTGATCATTGTAAGATTAACATTTGTTGATACTTGTTTCCTCCAGATAAAAGTAGACCTCTGTTCATCAATGTAGAATACAGAATATAAGAATTGCATTGTGTTAGACACTAGTATACTCCATTTAATAATTCCTAGGAACTCCCTTTTAGAGTTTGGGTTTTTTTGTTTGTTATTTATTTTTGTCTTTCTTTCTTTTTTAAGTTTTATCTATTTATTGATGAGAGAATAAATGTGAGAGGCAGAGACATAGGGAGAGGGAGAAGCAGGCTCCATGCAGGGAGCCCAACATGGGACTCAATCCCAGGACTCCAGGATCATGCCCTGGGACGAAGGCAGATGCTCAACTACTGAGCCACCCAGGCGTGCCAGTTTTTTGTTTTTTAAATTCACTTATATTCAGTCTCATCTCTTTTTTGGAAGAGGAAAGAGATCCAAATTTATATTTTCCTCCAATGGCTGATAAAAGTATGAGCAATATATACTCGTGTGTGTGTGTGTGTGTGTGTGTGTGTGTATGATAGATCAATAGAGAGATAGATAGATAAATTGATTTTTGGTGGAGACAAAGAGGACATTTATTTGGACAAGTTAGAAACTCTACATGTTCGATCCTTTTCCAGATGGCTATCTATCTGGCCCCCAGATCCTTGGCTCAGCCCATTCCCTGTCTCCTAAATATCCTTTTGTGCTTTTCTGAGAGTAGACCACATCTTAGGGTTGGTGAGAGTTCCTGGTTAGAGCAGCTCCCAGTTTCACTGAGCAAGCTGAGAAATAGTCTCTGGAGTCTTCCAAAAAGAGTTCATATAATTCAACAAATGCACCTCTTTAAAAGATACATTTTGCTCTACAAGGATGAATCTTTTTTCCTTATGGAGTATCAAGATAAAGTAATTAGGATCATTGGGAAGGCCAGCATGGATTCCGTTTCTGTTTCTATCATTGGCTGGCAATGCCATTGATATGCTCTGCAAATTCCCTGATGCTCAGTTTCCTTTTCATAAATGGAGTTGCCAGCAGTACCTACCTCACAAGGCTGTTGTAAATATTAGATGCGGGGATTCAAGTAAAGATTTTAGCACTGTGTTTAATTCACAGTAAGTGGGTAGCAAGCAGTGACTATTAGTAATAATATGTATTGGTACTAAGACATTTGTGCCAAAACAGTAGTTCTCAAATTTGAATGTGATCAGAATCACCTGGAGAGCTTATGTTTTTTTTAAAGATTTTATTTATTCATGAGAGACAGAGAGAGAGGCAGAGACCCAAGCAGAGGGAGAAGCGGGATCCATGCAGGAAGCCCGACGTGGGACTCATTCCCAGATCTCCAGGATCCCGCCCTGGGCCGAAGGTGGCGCTAAACCGCTGAGCCACCAGGGGTGCCCTGGAGAGCTTATTAAAACACAGATCTCTGGGCTCCACCTGCAGAATTCTGATTCAGTAGGTCTGGTGAGACCCTAGACTTTGCATTTCTAAGTCATTCTCAGGGGATGCTGTTGCTGCTGGCCCTAGGACCACACTTCAAGAACCGTAGAACCAGACACTTATATTCCAGACTATTCTTCTTGGGTAGTTTGGCTGTGGAACAGACTGAAATATCAGAAAGATTAGAATCTTTAGCCTTTGGGCAATGTTTCTAAAATCATGATCCCTGTGGTTTAGTGCTGACACACTAAGCCAGTGGGTCTATTTATCAAGGTACAACAAAATTGGAATCCCTGTATTTATTCACATCTCTCTTAGATCTTTAAGGGAACCTATATATATAGCATTCAACACCTCAACACTTTGTCTTGGTTTTCACATCCTGAACCTCTAAGGAGCAGTTTATCCACCTATCCCAGAGCAACTTCCCCAGGGCATCACAGGGCTGTCATTACATTGCCTCAATCTGGCTCTCCTTTGGCACTGAGCACAGGTCGTGACCCCTGTGCCCTGACCGCTGCTAATTGCAGTACTTTTGGGCAGTGATTTTATTCTGTTCTGATGACTCTTCAGGAGAGAATATTTTTCCTTGGATCTTGTCAGAGGAAGGTTTGGAGTATGCTAAACAGACAATGGACAAATACGTGAAGGGGATGGAGAATGGCTGAAACCAAGTATTTCATTCCCTCACACTTAATTGAAACTGTTGCCTCAGCTTTGGTGGCATTATTTCAATCAGCTTAACTAGCTGTGGACCCTCCTCAAACCCCATTTGCTTATTTTGGCTTTGAACATCTATCACTCATCATTTGTGACAGGCCTTTGCCAAGTGCTTTGCATTCAGCATCTCCTTTCATCTTTCCAATGGGTCTGTGGCCTCGGAAATGAGGTGACAAAAGTACTCATAGTACAAAGATTTTGACTGTTTCCAGGAGCTCTAATGGAAACATAGACTTGTCCTCTGACTCTTGCTGATGCTGTCTCAGTTGAACCTGTGATGCTGAAACACAGAATCAGCCTCCCTGGGCACAGAGCAGAGCAGAGCGTCAGAGAGAATGTCTTGGGGTAATAGACAGAGGACAAAAAATGACAAGTACTTAAATGAAAATTTAAGAGACTAAAGGCTTCATGACATTAAGTACTTTGCCCAAGGTGGAACTTTTACTAAGAAACAGAACTGGGATTTGAACTCAGAGCTATTTGACTTAGATGGTAGTCAGGTTGATGGAACATGCCTTCCTTTTAGGAGCCTACAAAACAGACTGACATTATTACAAAGCAAACTATGTGTATAATCAGAACTATCTTTTCACATATAAGAGTCAGTGGGATCATTCAGGTGTGAAAGCATCTCTCTGTTCTGAATACCCTAAAATGAGAGGCTCAATAGTCAGTTATTTATAGCAAATATGCATACTTTTCACTTTGATAGCCTCTCAGCAATGACTACAAGTCTCAGAATTATGCTTTAGGGATTTGACTTTTCTCTGCCACTGGCCACACATTTAACCAACCAAGTGTTCACTTCAGTTCTGAAAAGATGTTTTTTTTTCTCTCTGTACAATCAAAACTCAACTGTGGGTACCCAATAAGGGAATTAACTTTTCAAAAATAATCTTTACATGTCTAAGTTTGAAATTTTTAACTCTAATTGAGGTTCAGCATAAAAATGATACACTGTCATTTGATGGGAGAAATTTATCTTTCAGATACGGGAATGACTTTAGCTATTGCAAAGCACCCATTTGCTGAACGATTTCTTCTCCCCTTCAAAGGCAGAATTTTATTATTGAGTTCCATATAAATGTTCAAATGTGACTTACAGGTCAAAAATCACAGCTTAAGTGGATTTGATGGTTTTTCAGAAATCATTTATAAAATTATTTTAGGTCACTGCTTGTTTTAATTGAAGCATCAAACTAACAGTGAATAAAAAGTATTACCAGTGCTCAGATAAGTTGATTGCCTGGTGAATGTGTCTCTTTTTAAAAAATATTTTCTTATGCACAGTAACAAACATGACTGGATCATCTATTTATTTATTACTAATTTTTTCTCTATATATTTGAGTACCTATTATGTGACAAGCCTTATGCTTCAAATATGCTTACATGTTAATTTTACACTTTGGTGAGAGACTGCTATACTAGGTATGATTGTTGAAAGTGCCTGTCATGTGCCAAGCACTTAACACATATCACCTCTAAGGATCTCAACAACTCTATTATATTCTTATTATCTTTCTACTTTACCCTTGTTTAAGCTTAGAGAAACAAAGCAACTTGGTAAAGTCACAGAGCTGTGATTTTAACTCAAGTGCGTATAAGGACAAATATACTATTTTTCTATCATGTTTGCTCCTGTCATCCTTCTTGAACATCTCTGAGGTTGAACTTCTCAGCTGAACTTTTGGCAATAAGAGACATACTGGCTCCTAATGTCTGATTTCTGAAAGATAGAATTCTTTTTTTTTTTTTTTTGAAAGATAGAATTCTTGAAAACTTGGGGCCAGGCTCATTAGGGTAGAAGACTCTTGGGATTCAGGCCATAGTAAGGTTGGATTCTGTTATTGTAGGCTACTAGAATGGACGACCCTGAGTTCCTAGACTTATGCTGTCTGAAGACACTGGATGCTCATTAGGGACTCTTCTGGTCCAGGGGAGATGGTTCTTTCACCAATCTCTTCTATTATGGAACATACAAACAGTCTTGCCTGGGCCTAAAGGAATAATTGGATTAGCATCCTATGATTCAGAAGAAACCATTGAATTCAAGGTAGGGCTTAAACCCTAGGATTCTAGAATCTTTCATCAAAGTAAGAATGACCTCAGAGAGGTCAGAGATCTGGTTCCATCAATGAACCAGCAAGCCCAATAGGACCTGGGGACATATGCAGGACCACAGCAGATATGGTTTTGGTAGGTTCATTGGTTCAGAGGGCAATGCCTACTTAGTGCTCAGAAATTTCTAGGGAATAAGACCCTGATTCCAAGCCTATACCCTGAACTACCTCTGGATTTCAGGGACTCCACTGAAGGGAGTGTCTGAAATTTTGGGAGAAGTAGCTTTTGACATTCCTAGAGACATTTCCTGAGCTCCAGGGCTAACACAGGGCCTGTTTTAGGGAAAATGTTTTAGCAGAAAACTTGAGGCCAGGAGAACCTAATGTTTTCAGAGTATGGTCTCCAAGCTTACAGTTATTAAAAGGCCAAAGATGATTTATTGGTTTACTTGATCTGTTTTTTTTTTTTTTATGCCACATTACTAGGGGACCATTCAAATTTAGTGTATTGTCCTCCACTATGAAGCTTACATGTAATCAGTGTAATTCACTTACTATCAACAAACATCAGATTTCTCTGTCTATCAGTGGAAGTCAGTTGGGGAATGAGTCTTGATGATTATGGATTAGAGGAGTAGAGATTTAGGACCTTGATTTTCTTCAGTGGTCTATGGTACTCATGAGTGGGCCCCCTCTGGACTCATGGTTGCTGTCTGAGAGGTCTGGGGGGAGGTATCAGATCCCCATTAATAAATATATTGAAGTTTAGAAGCAAATAATCCAGTCCTTATAGGACTGGATTAAGTAACTAACTCACCATGGATCCAGAAGCAGGAACCCTATTACGGGCAAACCGAGTCCACCACAAGATTTGTGCTTTGCTCAATAATGACTAGATTTCATCTCAAGTACCTCCTTTAATCAATTAGTAATGTCCACTTGGAGCCCTGTGTTGAGAGGGATTCTGAGGTTCTATATCAGCTCAGTGAGAAAGGCTGTCATATTTGATCAACAATGTCTGTCATGGGCATGAGGTAAAAGAGGAGAGGTAATACATGTGCCACATATTTATCATTTCTTTTTTTTTTTCATTTCTTTTTTTTTAAAGATTTATTTATTTATTTATGAGAGACACAGACTGAGAGAGAGAGGCAGAGACATAGGCAGAGGGAAAAACAGGCTCCTTGCAGGAGCCTGATGTGGGACTCAATCCCAGATTCCAGGATCACGACCTGAGCCGAAGGTAGGTGCCCAACTGCTGAGCCACCCTGGTGTCCACACATATTTATCATTTCTGATATGGCTTTGGAGCTATAGAACTTTGAGGACAGCATTGGTCCCAGAGTCTGGGCAAGACAAACCCAACTAATGTGAGTAAAGTAACCTAAGAAACTCACTTCTCCATTACAGCTGTGTGCAACCATTTCCATATTTTATAAGTTCATAAAATCCTGACAATTCTTTGGCTTTCCTGGAAGAAAGGAAGGATGGAAGGAAGGATGGAAGGAAGGAAGGATGGACGGAAGGAAGGAAGGAAGGAAGGAAGGAAGGAAGGAAGGAAGGAAGGAAAACATTCCACATGAGTTCCTTGCTTTCCTGCCCTATCACTCAATGTCTCTTATCCGCCCCATCTTTCCTTTTGTGTTTTTTGTCTATTTTGTTTTGTTTTTATTTTTGTTTTTATGATATAGAATAAAGCATCCTTCCACCTTTTTAGAGCCAGCCTCTTATTCTCTTCTTCAGGCTCATTACCCACAATTTAAAAGGAAAGAGCTGATGTGGAGAAGTAAAGTTTTTTAGAAATACATTCCCAATCTCTACACCTCTCCCACACAGCCCCACCTTTTCCTGTGTGTCTAACCTACCAGTGGCCATGGGTTTCACAAATTACTGTTTTTCTTTATTTCAAATTAATTTTTCTCTATCATCAAGTTATCAGACCGCAGTCCCAATTTTAAGTAATTTTGAATTGAATTTGCATGATTTGTAAAATACAAAGGAAAATGGAAATTCAGCTTCCTGGTTCCCACTACTTGCTGAGCATGTCTTACATCAGTTTGATTTTGTTTGATTACATGAGCTGAAGTTCATGGTTAAGGATAAAGAAATTGAGTATAATGTTGCCATCTAATAGTTCAAAGGAAATACAATTTATATCTGTTATCAAAATTGTGTTCTAATGTATTTGAAGTGCAAAGATCTATGCTCAGAGAGAGGTCCTGAATATTTCCAGTTTAGTTGAAATTGAGATTTTGGAATGTGGTTATGTTTTCTGAACTTATTCTCTTCCTAAATTGACCTTATGCAAAAAACAACTTATTAATATTTAAATAGCTAATGCCGATGGTACTGTCTTCAACCTTCATGTCTCATTAGCAACTCATAACCTCAGTATTCAGTAGTTTTCTTGGTTACTTGTATAATCTATAATCTTCATTACTTGTAAAATCTATAAGAGTTTTGTAATATTTGCCTTATCTTTCCATACTGTATATCATCAGTGAAAACATATATATGTATATATGTGTCTATACATATATGTATTTATATATAAATTTTTATTCTGTGAGTTGTTCACCTAAAAGTGATTTTTTAATCCAGTCTTCACAAATAGAGAACTGTGATATTCAGTATCTAAAATTCTTCTTTTTAAAGGATTGTGACTTTCTGCTGGAAAATAAAAAAGGAAAAAAAAGCACTTGTTGCATATTTCTTTAAGACAAAAAAAAGGAAGTAGTTCTATTACTTGGTTTCTTTAAAGATGTAGAGACAGAAAGAGAAAGTAGCAAGAAAGAAGAGAGCCAAAAATTACTTCTTTTTTCAAGAAAGGAGGGAAAAATTGAAAATGCCTTTTGCAAGAGAAAGTCACAGCATGGGGTGTTTTGTGACAAAATTTTAATGAAAGGCAAGCTTCTTTATTGAAATCTAATAAATAATAGTCCAGGCAAAGCAGGCTTGGCCATTTTATTTTTAAATGAAATGATGAAACGCAGATTGATTGGACTTCTAAGTCAAGAATTTATTGGGTTCATTGGCCATTTTTAGGAGAGCTTTGACCTTTCCATAAAGTGTGAAGGGTCCCAATCTCCCATAAAGTTGTGCCCTCAAAGAGTGAGCAGTATTCATTCTCTAATAAAGTTATAAAGGAGAAAAAGAAAGTGCTCTGACCCATCAGCTGAGCAGTTGCAGTGTCTGTCACACAGAATCCTCTCAAGAAAATAGCTTTAAAGGCCAGAACCTAGGGAGTTCTGAGGCCAGCTTCCTTGTTTGATTTCTAAAGGAATGATTGTTACTCCCGGTTTTCCAAATTGCAAATTAGGCACTAGAGAAGTATTTGATGTGAGTCTGCTGAATTCTCTTGTCTGCCAATCCATAAACAGAATTAATTGCCTACTCTGTACCCAGCACTAGAAACAGTAGCTAGTCTCACTATTTATGAGGGTAGGGGGGTATCCATTTAGAATGCATAATACCTGTGCTTTTTTAAATTTGATACTTAACCCATTTAGTTTCTAACTCTCAGAGGAGCATATGTACAAATGCTTTAGTTCTCAGAGTTCTAATACATTAATTCGTTTTTGTTTTTGTTTTTGTTTTTCTGTGTTGTTAACATGGCATAACCTTGGTATAGATTGGTGTTAAAACAAACTTATAATAATGATACTGATGTGTAGAAACAAGCTTTTCAAATGAAAGTCAGTACCTGGGGAGGCTTATAAACAATTTTTTCATACTCCCTTTGCTCTGAATTTGCAGAGTGGTAACTGCTTCTAGCCTCTTTTTGGTTTAAATGTTAAACCTGGCCATCTTTGTTTATAGTACAGAACTTTAAGATACAAGGTACATTCAAATGCTGCATTCTTTGGACCTACATGGATTGTTGGGGAAACTAATTGTGGTAAAATGGAAAGAAAAGCCAATTGGGATTTGTAGTTAACCAGGTAAACTTGTGAGAAAAGAAAAGAAAAGAAGAAAAGAAAAGAAAAGAAAAGAAAAGAAAAGAAAAAAGAAAAGAAAAGAAAAGAAAAGAAACCCCTCCCCATGCCTTAGTTTCCTAATCTGTAAAATGAAGATAGAATTTTATATACAGTAGTTATAATTACCAGAAACTTTGTCCATTTCCTCCTCACGATGTTTGACATCCCAGCATCTATGTATATAGTACCTTCACACAGATGAGTTTGATCATATTTTTTAGAAAGATTTTATTTATTTATTTGAGAAAGAGAGAGAGAGAGCACAAGTGGGGAGAGGAGAGGGAGAGGGAGAGAGAGAATCTCAAGCAGACTCCATGCTAAGCACAGAGCTTGATGCAGGGCTCTATCCCAGGACCTGAGCAGAAACCAAGGGTTGAACGCTTAACCAACTGTGCCACCCAGACAGCCCTGATCATATATTTTGGTGTGGATGCTATTAGGTGTGTTAGCACCTAATTAGCATATCCAAGGTAGAAGATATGCTTTCCTTTTTCCAGGTCTGTGTACCGAGAAACCATTTCTGAAGCATGTGAATCCTACCATCTCACCTAAACAAGGTTCCCTCTTCTCCCACTGCTGCCCCCAAATTTCACTACTTGGAGTTGATTACTTTCTGTCTTGCAGATTTTATAATTCTGAGACTCCCAATTGCAATGCATCATAATATATCTTAACTTTTCATCAATGCCTGAGTTTGGAGCTGAATGTGGGCCCCAGTCCTGTGACAAATTCCTAAAGAGAGCTGAAGGAAAGAGGAGATGGTGAAGGAGGAGGTAGCCTGGGGTAGATGAAATAAGGCACTCTGGAAATAGAAAACTTACAATCACTTATTTCACAGATTTACCTGGAAATTGCATGATATGGTTAATAGAAATATTTTTTAAATCTGTTTTTCTAAAAAGAAAACAAAAAGTTATGGGGTTCAAACTAAATATGACTTTCAACTCTTTTTGGTAATTCATGTGAAGTTTTTATTGATTTAGAGTCATTATTTTTATCTAGTACTAGATATCTAGTACTAGATTGAAAATCTAGGCTTGCTTTTGCTTGTACAAATTAGTGCATGGCTGAGGGAGGAAGGCATAAAAAGCCTTGCTTATTTGCCCTATAACCCGGTGTTTACCTTGAGGTTCATTTAATGTGGCAGGTGGTGACAAACCACTGCTTATGACATCTCTTGCAATGTAACCTCATCACTCAATGACAAATGCTTCTGACAAATGGAAACCGGGTACTATTCCAAACCAGAAAAAAAAAAAAAAAGGAATATAATTCAGATATGTGATAATAAAAATGGTTCCTCAAAACATGTCAAATAAATTAGGCCTCTAAGAAGGGTCCATATTATAATGGCAAAGATAAAATAGAACGGAGTTTTAATTTTTTTTTTCCCTAGGATTTTGTTGTTGTTGTCAGTTGTCAGAGTGAATTAATACTTTTGGAAGCAGGCCTATTACCATGCCACCTTGTGCTGTTGCTTTTTAGTGGTTTGAACTGTTAGTGCTAATTGAAAAATTCTCTGGGGAAGTTAATTGGGAATGACACTAGTTAGTTGTGGCTGAGGACATAACCAGGTTAATTGTAGATTATGGGTCAGATAAAAGGCTAAGCTTTTTTACCTCTCGCGTTTTAGCTAAGTTCATGAATTAGTTGTTTTTAAATCATAAAATTTTAGTGCAAGACAATTCTGAGAAGGCAAGGGTAACTTCACACTTAATTGGGGGGCAGTTGGAAATGTTAGTGCTGTGTTGTTGGGGTTGGCATGTTCTCCTTAAAGCATAAGTAAATCAGCAGTGAAATTAGGTGAGACTCAGCACGTGTACAATTTATATAACAGCATTTCTCAGGCTTTGGCCAGCCACATGCTACCTGCAAGACCTTTGCTGCCTGCACTATTACTTGCTTAATATTTTTCTCTAAGCTACTGTCGCTATTTGCTTTGTTTTCACTTATCCTTGAAACAAACAATAATATCCATAATGAATTCAGAGGCCTGAGTTATTTTTATATGCATTAAAAACACATAATCAAAAAAACCCACATAATTGTTGCTATTTAAAAAAAAACAACTTTAATTTTTATATATAAAAAAATACTGTGTACCACCATGCAAATGCTCCATATTTTGGGATACACTTATATAATCTATACATGTACCATGCGTTTTCATAACTACATAGTTTTATTTTTTATACTTCCAGAATCATTGATTATTTTTCCCCCTTTGTTGAACTGGGAAATGCATTTGTGTATGTGAAACATTAAAAAGGAGATGAAAATAAAGCACACGTTTTATATAATTACTTGTTGGTTTGTTCTGGAATTATGCAAGTAAGTACTAATTAGAGCAAGTACACTTTGGGACACCATATGGCAGAGGCTTCCTATGGCAAAGGGACGAGAGACAGAGTTGGGAACAAAAGGAGCTTGCCAGCCCAGGCCCATTGCTGCCAGTCATAGATGGTGAAGTAGCAATTCTGATTCATTGGCAGTGGCTGCTGGCTGCTGGCTGCTGGTGTTGAAAGTGTTGAAAACTCTGAGACTGAGTGAGTGCTCAGCAGGGAAGGAGAGCAGGCTTTGATAGTGATGACTGCCCCAGGCTGGAGAGAGGCGGGAGTATTGAGTGTGTCAGGAATTTTCCATATTCCTCCTTTGGGGAACAGACACCATGGTGGAGTATTTCTTCACTATGGTTTTACATTGAAATGGAAAGTTTTCTTTTTCTCATTGGACCACTGGGTTTGTCATCTACTTGATGTCTCCATCTTTGTTATTTTTTAATTTGACTTCATCTGATTTTATTGCAATACGTATCTAATTTTCAATCATAATAATAGTTTTAATTGATTTTTCCTTTGCTTTCCTGTGATCATACTCTGACATTCTGACACTCTTATCTACCATGAATATTTCCAAGACCTATCCGACCTTACACTGAATTCTGCAAAGTAGCTGGGGACTAGACTTTCTGGATTCTCTCTCTTACTGAATCTGAAGTTGGACTCAGTCACTGATTTTCTGCTGATAGGTGTATGTGTCATCTTTTGTGTTTCCAAGTTTCTAATAGGCCAGGAACACCTGGCTACATATGATTTACACGTATATTTTTGTACCCACGACATCGGAAATACGATGAGATGATTTATAAGTAATGAGAACTATTTTTTAAGAGTGGGAAGTTCTTGGCATTGGGTCGGGATAGCTTCTGGAGAGGTCCAGATATTCAGACACACAGATGAAGAGATAGGAGACTTTTTTTTCCTCCTTCCTCTTCATCTTCCATCTTCTGTTGTGCTTCCAGAGATGGATGACAGACAAAGGGTTGAACCAGCAGATTCTACTCTCGTCTGAAGTGGTAAACCAAAATTTGCATTTTTAAACCAAGTCTTGGCACTCCCACCCAGTCTTAGTTTCAGTACAAGGGCCACCGCTGTTTTCTTTGGCACCAAATCCACCATTAGAGCTTGTGGAAAACCTGCTAATGAGCCAGGTTCTACTCTTGCATGTTACCCATGTCCAGACTCTATCCCTCAAGTGTCCCAAACCAGTATGCAAATCACCCTCAATCAAAAATGTCAGATTTTGTCTAGGAGGCCATTTCTCCTAAGGATCCCATTCTGGTTCTAAACAATTGGTGGTTCTCAAATTTGAACCTATATCAGAACCATCTTATAGGGCTTGTTAAAACACACATTGCTGAGCCCCACCCTCTGATATCAGATTAGGTCTCCCTGGGGTGGGTGGGACCTGAGAATTTGCATTTCTAACAAGTTCCCAGGTTGTTGATGCCACCAGTCTGGAGGTTACACCTAAGAATCCTTAAATAAGATTTCCCTTTCCCCTCATTTCAAGCCTCAGTGAAAAAAAAAATTCTTTTTTTGCTTCTTAATTTTTTCATTCACTTTGCAAATATATATATTGGATGCTTCATGTGTGTCTTGTCTTACACTAAGCCCTGGAGATACTGCTCCATTAGGACAGGATTTCTGCTTGCACAGAGCTCACAGTCCAGGGAGATGACCTGTGGGATCACATGTAAACTCCTTAGAACAGCACACAAGGCTCTTTGTGTCTTGTCTCTACCATACTCCAGTCTCATTCCTGCACCTTCCCACTTGACTAGAGCTCCTTGACAGTAGAGATGATCTTTTATTCATATTTGTAGCCATCAGAGTGGAGAATCACAATGGAAACGCCATGGGAAGCAGAGCCAGAGAACGAACACTTAAGCTGATAAATTTTTGGAGGCCCAGTGTAAGGCAACTCTGAGAGTCAAAAACTCTAGGGAGACCCATCATAGAGGGGGCCCCACTGTTTTGTGAGATTTACCTCTAGGAGTTTGACCAGTTCTCACAGTAAGTATCAAAAAAACAAAACAAAACAAAACAAAACAAACAAACAAACTTTGATGTGCTTCCATTAGGCTAAGGAGAAAGGAGAGGCTAAGGAGAGAGGTCTGGCTGTCCTATAGGTGATCCCTGTTTATCCAAGTAGTTGCTTGCAATGTGTACAAAGCTCCACATGTGGAGAGTGTATGAGAATTCTCAGCAGTGATTGCTCTGGTGCTTGTTTCCAACACTTCTACAGCTCTACCTTCCCACCTCTTGTATTCCTTCTCCTTCCAGTTCCCCAGTACACATGAACCAGCAAATAAGCACCTAACAGACACACAGTCTAGAATAAAAGAGAATTAAATTCCTTGAATTGAGGTGCCATAGAGATGTAGAACTCTGGGAGCTTCATTCACAAAGGGAATCCACAAACAGAATGGAGCCTCTAGCTAGCTTCTCATCTGCCTTCCCCAAAATCCACAGCCAGAAAATCCATTTGTAAAAACCAATTCACTGCAAGGCATAGCCTTGGGCCTCGACCAGTCTAGACACTGCAGACAGCCCCACCTTCAATAAGAACTCCAAAAACACTGTTTTGCTTGGTTACTCACAGGGAAATCTTCTTGGTCTCACCCAGGGGTGTGCCTCCTGTCAGAATTTCCTTCCCAAAGAGATTAAGAGCTAGGGAAGAGCAAGGGAACAGTAGACTAGGGGCCAACCCATACTTTGCTCATGATTCCTGATTCAGTTTAAATCAGCCACCTCAATTTACATATCATTGTGTCTCATCCCTCCATAGCCCTGGGGTCTTCTCCAACACCACACCCTTGACTGGGAAACTTTCTTCTTCCTCCTCAGTGGTTCTTAGCCCTCATTATTCAGCATAGGTTGAAATGACATAGAAACTACCACTCCTGTGAATGTTATAGCAAGTAGGAGAGAAAGTGACCTTTTTTTTTCCCCAATGGAAGGTCCCCAAACCATCCCACTCACAGCCTTTCCAGGAGGAGGTCTGTGCTCTGTCTCTTGCTTTTAAATTTAATGACTTAATGTTTCGGACTAAATTTCCTTGCTTGGTCAGCTTTGGTAGCTCATCTGTGCCCTGGAGGATAATAGCAAATAAGATTTTTGGTTTTTTCTTCTTTCCTAATATGGGAAATTAATATGCTACAATCCATCTCCCGTTTTGTGTGCCTTTTCCACAAAGACTATTATTGAAAGGTAAATTCGTAGACTTTCACTGTGTCTCTTAAAAAATCCTCATCAGGGGCAGCCCTGGTGGCGCAGCGGTTTGGCGCCGCCTGCAGCCTGGGGTGTGATCCTGGAGACTCTGGATGGAGTCCCACGTCGGACTCCCTGCATGGAGCCTGCTTCTCCCTCCTCTGCCTCTCTCTCTCTCTCTCTCTCTCTCTCTCTCTGTCTCTCTCTCTCTGTCTCTATGAATAAATAAATAAATAAAAAATCTTTAAAAAGTCTTCATCATCTCCCCTTTGCTGAAAAATCCAAGGGAAAAACAACTTCTGCTTTCGTCATTTCTAGGGGTAGAATTCCACAGAAACTCTAGGAAATCATCTTATCAATAAGGCTTTCTGTCTCTTTAGCAATACATATCTAATTTTCAATCATAATAATAGTTTTAACTGATTCTTCTTCAATCTGAAGAGTTCTGTGACACCACTCACATTATTTTAATGACTTATTTTCATCAATTAATATAAATTGACGGAGTATCAGAAACTGAGACTCTAGCAAAGGTGAACAGTGGATATATATCTCCACTCACATTTCTGCCTGCTTGATTCTTTTTTCTGAGAGGGTGGTTTAGAACAGTGCTAATCTTACTAAAAATTGCTGAGTTTTATTTCACACTAATAACATCTGGCATTTTTATGCATTAAGGATAAATTAAGCACTCAGTGAACACAGATTAGACATGGTTTTCACCATGATGTAGCTTATTCTATATTCGTTATATAGAGAGAGAACTTTGTGCTTGTGACAATATGTATTGTATAAGTATGTGTGCACCTTTCAAATATATGAATCATTTCAGCTGATTTCAATTAAAGGCAACATTTTTGGTATATTCTGCTTGGCTATTAACATAGATGCTGAGAGTATTAGAGGTAAAGTGGCCCATAAGAACCACTTAGCCTAAAAATCTCATCTTGGAGACTGAAGAAACTATGAACCAGAGTGATTATTTTGAAGAATTAAAGGATGTATCCTGTGAAGTTGATCAGAATCAAAGCTGAAAGGCAATAATTGTATACCTGGTCCAAGGCAGTCACCACCACACCATGTTGTTCTTCAAATAATGAACAAATTATGCAAGTACGTGAACATTTGGGAATAATTGTGTTAAATTCTACAGAATTATAAGATGCTGGTTTTAAATGATCCTAAGATACACATTTTTAAAAATTTTAATATATTTTATTTTGAATTAATTTTGGACTTACCGAAAAATTGCAAAGATAATTTCAAGAGCTTTGTTTTGTTTTTTAAATATCTTTTTCACCCCACTTCCTCTAATGTTAATATTTTAGAAAACTGTAGGACAATTATCACAAGAAATTAATATTGGTATAATACATATTATACTTCAGAACTTATTCAAATTTTGCCAGTTTTTCTACTTTTTACACCCTCCCTTCCTCTCTCTCTCTCTCTTTCACTCTACAGGTGATCTTAAGTTTATATGATTTCTCATTAGTCTCCTCCACTCAGTAATCACTTCTAAGTCTTTCTTTGTCTTTTATGACCTTGACACTTTTGAAGAGTACTGGTAAGTTATTTTATGCAATGTCTCTCAATTTGGCTTTGTCCACTGATTTCTTATGGTTGCAGTAAGATTATAAACAGCTCTGAAATCAGGACACATCTTGTGATTGATAGTATGTCTTACTTTAATGAGTAATATTTTTTTTCTTTCTTTCTTTCTTAGTGGTACATAAAATAATGGTGCATCTTATGACCCATGTTGCTTTAGAATCCATGAAACGTAGTGAGTGCATATGTTTGCGCATGCACGATCAGTTTTTATCTACCAAAAGTCTATTCCTTCTGCTTTTAGTTTAGTGCCCAAAAATTCCTTCCATATAAGACTTAAATAAGATTTTTTTTTTTTTTTTTAGGTAAAAGCCTAGTAAAGGATAGAAGAAATAAATACTACAAGTAGAGGATTTTTTAAGTCATTAGGAAATCACATGCAGGAACAAAGACAGAATCAAACTCTAAACAAATTTTTGTTCCGTATGAAAATAGAAATAATTATTTAGAGTCTTTCTTCATAGTATATTATGAAATTTCAAGAAGTTCAGAAATACTTTCTGAGTAACTAAAGCTCCATGGGGCAAGGGGGAATAAGCTCCACTCTAACAGATGTGCGGGAATACCACATAAACAAAACTCTATGAAAAGGATGCCTCCCCTCTTCTTCCTGTTTTCTTCTTTCTCCTTTCCCTCTTCTCCATTTTTTCTTTCCTTCCTTCTTCCCTTCTTCCTCTTGGCTTTCTTCTCCTTTTCTTTTTCTTTCTTTCTTCTTCTTCTTCTTTTTTTTTTTTACTTCCAGCTCTTCTTCCTCCATCTCTTCTTCCTTCTCTGTGATGTTCACCTCCTCCTCCACTCCCTCCACTTACTCCTCTTCCTCCTTTTCCATTCTGTCCTCCCTCCCAGTTCCTCTTCTTCCTCCTCCTCTGCTTTCTACCCCCTTTACCTCCTTTGCTTCCTCTTCTTCTTCCTCTCCTATTTCTCCCTTCACTCCTCTCTTCCCCCTCCTCTATTTCTTCTCTTCTTCCTCTTCAACTCCCTTTTTTCTCCTTCCCTACTTCTTTTCCTCTACTTCCTCTCTTTCTCCTCCTCTGCCTTCTCCTCTACTTCTCCCTCCTCTACTTCCTCCAATTCTTCCTCTCTTCCTCTTCTTCCACCCCTCTCCATCCTCACCAATGCTCTTTCTCCTGTTTACTTACTTTTTTTCTTCTTCTCCCCACATCATCACCTAGTAAGGGAATATTCCATAATATAATTACATAGCCATAAAACTGCTAACTGAAGTCTGGGATAGACTCCTCAAGAAGCTCCATTGCCCCAGTCACTTCACATCTTACTCACTTGGAGAATGTGCTAGAGAAAAAGCATATTAGGAGATGGTAGCATGCTGGTCCAATATGTCTTTTCCATCTTCAATTTATAGGATAGTATGGGACTCAGATCATCATGATGTCTTAGCTGGTGTTAATTCAGAAATGAGGTTGAAAACCTGTACCACGTTGTTTTTCCCCCATCTAAGATAGATACTTAGAGCACAGTGCAGTGGGCTTCTGGCCTTAAGTAAAGGAGGCTGGGGTGGCCAGGTAGAGATTACTGAATAATACTACATCAGCAGCATTGAAGTTTGAATCTGGGGATGTGTCAGCTTAGAGAATCTGAGTATTTGCACAGGCTGAATGTTTCTGCAGTCTTTTCTGCAGCTGTCAGAAGTGCCCTGGTCTGCCCTTTTCCTCACGCCTTCTCTGGATAATTCTATTACTCAGGGGAAGGAGACTTAGGAAAGTGAATGACTCATTACTCCATTAGGCAATGGGACACTTGGGTTTTGACTCAGGCTGCTCAGACTGCCAGTCTTGGCTTCTGTGGCAACCCGGATGCACAGGAAATCTGAGATTTAAAGTTGTGAATTCAGTATTGACATGAAAAATGCCACTTGTGTTGTGCTGAAACAGGCATGCTGATTATGTAACAGCTTCCAACACATTCCCTGCTGGTGGTGGGTTTTGATTGACATTTTATGGGCCTTATTACTCTTGAAAACAACACTAAAAATGCCATGACAAGCTCGAGATGGAAATATGAACACATGATCCTCTTCCTGCTGAACTAGAAAATGGCTTTTCAGAATTCTTCTGGGAAGAAGGTAGAAAAAATAAAAGATATTCACATAGTTTCATAATGATAAGCCTCCTGTTGTTCCCGGAATGGGGAAGATCCTCAAATCTTAGAGCAATTTGACATAGTCTAGATTCAAGGACTTCTCTTGGCTTCTTACAACTTACAAACAAATGCTGACTTTTGAAGTAGAGAATGAATTGCATAAGACATAGATGGTTTGATAAATATTGTCTTTACAGTAGTGATTTAGAGTTTATTTCATAACTCCTTGGTAGAGGGAGTTTATCATTTTAACAATATAGAGATGGAAATGCAGCAGAAATTTAGATGACATGAATGAATATAAGGTGATTTTTTTCTTTTATATACAACAAAGTTTTAATATGGAATGGCTTCAAAATGTCAGTGAAATATAAATGGCATGTTGCATTTATTTTAATTGAATTATTCATTCTCCCCAAATATTTTAGAATAGCAAACATTCTGAATTAGGATTTTAGTCTTTCCAACTTCCTTCTGATTTTATATAACTAAAACTAAAACATATAGACTTAAAGATACCAGCCGACATCTTTGGATTCTGAATGATAGCTATCTGGGTTGCTATGTAAGCAATAAAGTAATAGCAACAACAACAGAAATAATACTACCTATTGATTTACTGAGTTATTTTTTTAATTTTTAAATCCAAGCAGCCTGGTTTCCACAACTGGTATGCTATACTTGAGGCTTATTTTCTAAAATCATGCTCAACTTAAAATGGGAAGGTAGTAGATTTGGTATTATTTTCTCCCAAGATGAGTGTCCTCTGTCCTCTGAAGAGGACACACATGAATGCCACACATTCAAGCAGGTGTGGAGTAATAAGCACAGAATGAAAAACTACATTTGTGAAGCCCTTTGAAAGAAAGACATTATGAAAATCTTTTTTTTTTTTTCTTTTTGGTATTGGATATATTGGAATTACAAATCAGTACAATTGAGGCAGAAGTTTACCTTGAAGCACATGTTTGGTGTTGGCAAAGCTTCAGTTGTTTTTGATAAACCTATTTTCATGCAGAAATTACTATAAATGGGCAGCAGATGTTTGCTTTTAAGGATCCTGCTTTTCATTGGTCAGCAAAATAAGAATGCACGTGGTGCTTGTTAAGAAGCAGCTGGTGTCAATTTATGAGAATGATGGTCTATCCTCTTCTGCCTTGACCAGTCTAAGAGCAGCAATATCAATATTTAAAGTTGTATATTCAACATTCATTTATATATGAATATACCCTAAGTTGATTACAGAGGTGATAGATTTTATTCAATATAGAACTGCATACCCAGAATTTAAGAGTCTCCTTTTGCCTCATCATTATAAATTAGCTGGAGATATGGCTATTGCTATCCTAACCTATCCATATTTTAACATCCAAAAACTAGAGAGGAAATTATGGTAAGGCTGAATGTGACCTCTTTTCAGATGGAGTATGTTTATATGAATAGTCAAGGGAGATGGAAGATATATATAGATATAGATAGATACAGATGTAGATATAGATATTATTCCTCATTATTGAGAATTTGCAAAAACTGACTTGAGTTATTTTTCATGGGGCAAATAATGAGACAAAATCCTGAAGAGATCTCTCTTTTGGATAACTCATTTTTAATTCCATAAGCAATAAAGGTGCTGGTGGTGAAATTACTTTAAATGCTGCCTTTTGAAGATGGATTGACTATGCTTGTTTTTATCTCTTTTATCTTAATTTTAATTGTTATACAACCCAGTACACTCTTAATCTGTATGTACTTATGTAACTGCCTCTGATTAAGATGTAGGATATGTCCAACATGCCAGAATGCACCTTTGTCACCTTTTCATTTCATCTCCTTCATGCAAGGCAACCCTTATTCTAAACTTATTCACCATCCCATTAGTTTTGCCTGTTCTTCATATGCATGGACTCAAACAGCATGTTCTTTTTGCATCTGAACTCTTTTTGCTCCAAAAAAACATTTTTACATTCATTCCTATTGCTGCATATTCAAGTAGTTGATTTTTAAAATCAATGTGCGGTATTCCATTTTATGTAGCTAGTATTTGTTTAACCATTCTTCTGTTGATGGGCATTTGAGTTTTTCCCATTCATGAGTTAGCTATTATGAGTAAAACTGCTAAGGACATTCTTGGCCTTGTCTCCAGGTGAACAATTACATTCACTTTTCTTGGGTGTGTACAGGGAGTTGAATTGCTACGTGACAGTGTAGGCATAAACTTAGAATTTTGAGCATGCCAGTGTGGTTTTATTTTTATTTTTTATTTTTTTGTCAGTGTGGTTTTAGTTTGGATTTTATTAAGAATGGTATTGAATACTTTTTAACATGCTTATCAGTCATTTTGATCTCTTCTTAGAAGTGCTTCTTCAAGTCTTTTGCACAATTTAGGATCAGGTTTCTTGTTTTTGTTTTTGTTTTCCTCAGTGATTTGTGATAGTTCTTTTATACTTTAGACACAAGTCCAAAGGCAGATGTAGACTGTGAATATTATCATCTTCTAGTCTGTATCTTACCTTTTAACTCTCTTAATGTTAACTTTTGATGAGCAGGAATTCTTTTCTTTTAAATTTAAAAAAAAAGATTTTATTTATTTATTTGAGAGAGAGAGACAGAGACAGAGACAGAGAGAGCACAAATGGGGAGGGGCAGAAGGAGAGAGACAAGCAAACTCCCTGCTCAGTGGGGAGCCCAACTTGGGGCGCCAACTGGGACCTCAAGACCTGACCTGAGCCTAAGTCAGACACTTAGCTGATTGAGCCACCCAGGCACCCTGAACAGAAATTCTTTATAAATCGGATTTCAATGAAATTAGTTTTTCTTATATAATTAGTGATTGTTGTGTCCTGCTTAGAAAGAAAAAAAAAAAAAACAGCAACCAATAACAACAACTTTTACATGTTCCATTTCTTGTTTTCTTACCCATTTTTCTTCTATGCTAGTGTTTTTTGAGTAACTTTATGATCTTAATAACTTAATAACTTAGGGTCCTCTCTAAGTGTGGACACACACACACAGAGAAAGAGAGAGAGAGAGAGAGAGAGACAGGCAGAGGGAGAAGCAGGCTCCATGCAGGGAGCCGGATGTGGGACTTGATCCTGGGTCTCCAGGATCAGGCCCTGGGCTGAAGGCGGCGCTAAACAACTGAGCCACCCAGGCTGCCCAATACTGTCCAATAAATGTTATAGTACCCACCCTCCAAGGATGATATATATGGTAACTGTAAGCTGTTGCCTTGTTTATACTGTTGTACTGTGACACTTCTTGGCCTTATTACTTTTATGCTTGGTGGCCTTTGACACCTGTATGTCCAGGTATTATATTTAAGTCCCAGGCAGGTAAGCTGTTTACCAAACGTAATTGCAATCATCAGGTTTCCTTGTATATAAATTTTTTAAATTTATATCATAGACCAAAGAACATATTAGTTAATAATACTACTTATTTCTGAATAATATTTAAAAGCATTGCTCACCTCATTTTAACATATTGACCCAGTGAAGTAAAACAAAGTAAGTGATACTCTTTTTAAACATGTGTATTATCATCCAGCTACTTTGGCCAAATATATTAAAGTTCTCAGCCAAGTTCTTTCTCAACTCATCTCTTAATTTGTTAGGTAGATACATGTGTTAGAACAATAGTTCTCAGTCCTGGTTATTTATTAGCATCATCTAAGACACTTGTAAAAAATAAAGAGGGTCAGCAACCAACCCAGGGGATCCTCTAAATTACTTGGGCTCGGGTAGTATCATCAGTGGTTGTAAAGGCCCCCAAAAGGATTCTAACAGGCAACTTGAACTGTGGTTCTCCTAAGTATTTGCTTACTGCAGTGTTACTCAGACTTCAACTATTTGCTTAGGGCAGTGTGACTCAGAATTGCTCAACGGAAGGGCTTAATGCATAGATTGCTGGGCTTCACCCACAATTTCTGATTCAGTAAATCTGGATGGGCCCAAGAATTTGCATTTTTAGAAAGCCCTAGATCATGCTGATGCTGCTTAATGGGGACTATAGCTCAAGATATCTTTTGCCTTTCCTGCCACGTGGCTAACCTGTTGGCCATCCTCATCCTTTGCCATTTCAGATATGCTACTTTTAGTCCTGGCATTCAAATTCTGTTTTTGTCTTTCACTGTACTAAAATGTATTTATTTTCTCACTTTGTCAGAGAGAGCTTTAGGATTGACTATATATTACTTGACCTCTTTTCAAAAAAGTATCCTCTTCAGTGTAAGCTGTGAAATGACTTTTACTACTAGATATGTGAAGTCAAGGGTGAATATATGTCTAAAGAGAGGGATTTGAGAATGAAACCTAGATGCAAATGTAGATCACCTTAGTGCTATTCATTCAGCCAGAAAATCAGGTTACAAAATTATAACACACATCTTCAGTACAAAACAAAAACAAAAACAACAACAACAAAAACCTCTGCAGGAATAGAAAATAATGTGGTCTGCAAATACTATACAGCAGTAGTATCAAGAATGTTTGGGGTTCTTAATGATTTGATGGCTTTTTTAATCTATATGTTCTAGTTATTTTTTCCTCTAACAAACTTTATTCATAAAAATTAAGACAATTGGGCAGCCCCGTTGGCACAGCGGTTTAGTGCCGCCTGCGGCCCGGGGCGTGATCACGGACACTCGGGATCGAGTCCCGCATCGGGCTCCCTGCATGGTGCCTGCTTCTCCCTCTGCCTGTGTCTCTGTGAATAAATAAATAAAATCTTTAAAAAAATTGTTTTAAAAAAATTAAAACAACTTAAATGTTTAATAAAACAAGAAGCATTCATTCAGCAGAGATTTCATGAAACTACCTTTACCCACAACCATGCAGATAACAGTAGTCTCAGAAGGAGAATAAGACATTTTACAAACACAGGAGCTTACAGTCCTATTGAGCAGACAGGAACTCTAGTTTATATTTTCATAACATTTAGCAAGACATTGAGTCTCCTTGTAGTAGTAAGAAAAATATATAAAGACATTAATGATCATTGACTGTGGAAGACAATTTCTTAAGATGTTGGTGCCTTTGATTTTTTTTTTTTTTTTCCTAAAGAAAACTTGAAAGGATTTGGCCTGGTAAAAGCTGCTTTTAACTTGAATCTACACCTTTTATTTTTGAAGTCTTAAAGAGTTTTATTCATTTATATTAGATTCAGCTGGATAAGTATCAGGGTTTTTTTTTTTTTTTTTTCATTTTGGGTGATGGGCGCACTAAGAATGAAATGATACTTTATTCACTGAAAGCATAGAAATCTCTTTTTAAAATAAATGAATTATGGCTCCATTAATAACCATTAATGTTCAGATATCCAAAAGGTAACAAGAACATATTTAAAGATTTCATTTATTTATTCATGAGAGACACAGAGAGAAGGCAGAGACACAGACAGAGGGAGAAGCAGGCTCCCTGCAGGGACCCCAATGCAGAACTCAATCCCAGAACTCCGGGATCACACCCTGAGCCAAAGGAAGACGCCTAGCTGCTGAGCCACCCAGGGATCTCAAGAACATATTTATAAATGAAATCTACTCCGCTGTCGACATACAATCCTTGTCTTCCTCTTCTGCCTCCTTTTTCATCATCATCATCATCATCATCATCATCATCATCATTATCATCATCATATCATCCTCATCAATAATCCCATTATCATTGTCACAGTATATAGTATATATGGCTATTAGATTCTAAAGTCAGCCTATAAATGGAAAGCAAGTTCAGTCAAAACTAACCTTCACAGTCTCCTAGGAGGCTCTGTTTGGGAGATCTACATTTCTCAATAGGCTCAGCAGAGCCAAGTTTTTCCTCTCATGGAGGGGAGGTTGTGTCTTCATTTGAACACCATATAAAATGATTGACTTATATTCATAGTCATGTTGTATAAAAAATAAAAACAAAAAACTAAAACTAAAATAAAAAGTGTCGTTAAATATTCTTGGATTATTCTTAATGAATTATGAGATGTTCACAGTATGAAAGGAGCTTGGGAACTAAGTATCACTGAAACAGTTAATCCAGATCCCTAGCCCATGGTAATTGAGCAGCAGACTCTAACTGACGCTAATAGGCAAAAAGGCAATACCATAGTTGAATTACTTATTTCTCCTCCTCCACTCCTCTTCTCTGTTCCAAATACTTATTACTATGTAATAATTACTATGTAATAATCACCTCAGAATTTTGGAGTTTAAAGTAATTTAGCATTATATCTCACAGTTCTGTGGGTTGACTGGGCTCCACAGGTTGACTGGGCTCCACAGGGGCTTCACTTCCGGTCTGTCATGCACTTACAGTTAAGCTGGCTTTTGGGGCTGACGTCATCTGAAGGCTGAACTGAACCGGATATAGGAGATGGTATTCTCATTCACATGTCTGGGATGGCTGGAACAAGTTTCTCCACGTAACTTCTTCAAATGTTGAGACTTGTTGAGACTTCCTTATAGAATGCCAGTTTCTGGGTAATAGGACTTCTTGCATGGCATCTAGATTTGCCTACTATGAACATTTTAAGGATCAGGACACAAAGGGCCAGGCTAATTAAGGGGAGTAGGGGAAAATATCATAGTGTCCCATCTACTGAGCTTTATTGGTCAAAGCAGTCACAGGGCCCACTTAGATTCAAAAAGATGCAGAAAGAGGCCTCTCTTCTTGATTGGGGTCACAATACAGAAGAACATGTGGGCTGGGGGATCTTAATGCAGCCTCTTTGGAAAATACAGTCTGCCACACTCTTCCTTCCTTGTTCCACCTCCCTTTCTCCTGACTTCTCCCTTTTCTCTCTTCCCTAAACATACGGTTGAATCTGGGTAAAGCAAATGTATAGGTGATTTAGCATAACTATAACATTTTCTATTATGTTTAGTGCTTTAGATGTGTTAGATGTGTTTTAATTACTAAATAAATCTTTATTTGCATATTAAAAGTCTAATGCCCAGAAATAAAATGGAACTATTTTGTTTAGTGGCTCTATATGCCCTACAAGGAATTTGAGGTGACTTAGTAATTGCAATTTCAAAATAATCAAGAATATTAAAATATTCCCTGGTATTCCATTTCAATTCCAGGGTATAGAGCAGAATAATTTGGACTCATTTAGGAGGAGTGCTTACAATTCCCATCTTACCTTCTGTACACAGAATTCTAGAGGCATGGATGCTTTATCAGTTTGAATGGATTCATCTTGACACAACTGATTAGGGAAGACATTACTACTCATTGCCTTTCAGGTGTGCCTCATCAAATGATGTATCATCTAGAACTTCAAACAGCCAGAAACTTGCTGCTATTTTTTCATTCATTGAGATGAGTTGATATGGAAGCTACTGGAGTAATTAAGCAATGTTTTATACACTATTTGCAGTGGTTGAAGTAGTTACATATTATATATTATTATATATTCTATAATTAAATATTACATATTTTATAATATATAGTATTAATTTCAATAATTAATTATGCAACAACGCTAACTATGAATTACTTATATAATAGTATGTTATATATTAAGGAATATATACTTCTTTGTTATTCACCCCCATATGAACTATGTTATTTCTATCCCTATTATACAGTTGAAGAAATGAGGTACAGAAATCCATCCTAGATCACACACAGTTAATTAATGCTCATATTTTTTTTCTAAAGTTATATTATGTCATATTGACACACAAAATAAATATCCTTGGCATTAGCCAAAGTGCTTAAGAGGTCAGTATTTACTTTTTATGAAGTGGCAGAGAAAAGTCTTTGCTTTGCTGTCTTTCTGTTTAGACAATGGTAACTTGATTATGGAAATTCTGCTGGAAGAGAAATCAAGGAAAGTTTTCAGAGAGACATTATTTGGGGACAGTGTGAATTAATTCTGAGTCAATGGAATTATTTAATGCCACTGTTTATTTTCCTAGGATTTAGACTGCTCTTGTAGCTTTTGCTGCAAAAGAATATGCTTGTCTTCCTTACTTAAGAAATAAATAAAAAGCTGTAACTCTGAAAAGCCATGAAACTAGCACAGAAATTGTGAAAATTTGTTATCTTCGCCAACCATACAGTGGAGTAGTAAAGTCATTGTTCCATTTAAAAAGTATTTACCGCAGCTCTTCTGTATGGAAGACAATATCAAGTACTTTAGGAGAAACATATATGAAAAAGCACAATTCTGCCCTCAAGAAACTTAATTTTAGTAAAAATAGAAGATGGTTTTATGGTTAAAACAGAACAATGAAAGTGACAGTTACCTGTTTGAGGTAGGATGACATAGAATGAGATTTGTAAATGGGGAGAGTTCACTTCTAGCTACCAGAGAATTCTGGAAGCTTGCATGGGGGGATGGTATTGGCTTTGGAAGTTGGAAAAAAAAAAAAAAAAAACAGAGAAGAAATTGGATACCTAAAAAAAAATTTGGACATCATTATAGCAATAAGAAATGATAGACTGCACTAGGGCAACAGCCAGTGGGAAAGGGTTAGGAGGAAATTTAAGTAAGAAATATGTGGAAGAAAATTCCACAGGACTTAACAATTGATTGGATATAGTGCTTCAGAGAGTAGGGGATGGTAAATTTTTGGATTTGGGTCACCAGGAAGTCGTTGGTTCTGTCATGCATAAAGGGAAATGACAATGGATAAGAGAGTATATCACAACAGAAAATCTATGACCTACTCAGAAGCAGAGAATTTGGGAAGCATTTATTTATAAAGGAATTGCTTCTGAATATTTGAGTATGGGGGCTACAAGGAATAGTGCAGTAACTGGGCCTTAGAACTGATTTATGTGCTAAACCTGAATGGACAAGGGACAAAACAAACTAACAAAAAACCCAGTTACCTGAATCCTGAGAGAGAGTCCTGTAGAGACAGCTATATTGCAGTAAGTGACTTCTAGTTAAAGGGAATGCACAGCCCTAGGCAACTTTCTAGGAAAGGAACAAAGAGAATAATTACCTTGATCTCCCTCTTAATCCCTGCAATCTCTGTTGCTGAAGCCTGCTGGAGGCCCAGGGGCAAGGGAGTTCAATTGATATGGTCTGTGTCATCCACTTCCTGGGGCACAGAATAGGGTGGGCAAACAGATGGAGGTGTGGCAATGCTTTCAGATCGTGTGAACTGTGGAACTGAGCCTGGGTAGGTCTAGAAGAGCTATTAGCACAAAGGTGTATGCACACACAAGGATGCATGCACACACTCACATAGATACAATGACAGGCAAATCCAGATCTTGGAGAATGGGTTCATTTAGAGCATATGTCTTAACTTTGGCACTATTGACATTTTGGGCCAGATAATTATTTGTTTGAGGGGGATGTCCTATGAATTATAGGGTGTCTATTTAGCAGCATCCCTGGCCTCTTTGCACCAGATACTAGGAGCACCCGTTCCCCTAAATTTTTACAATGAAAAATGTCTCCAGACATCGCCAAATGTCATATAGCAGTAGGTGGGAGGAGGTCGGGGAGCAAAATCACCCTCAGGTAAGAACCACCAAGTTAGCGGAATTAGCAGTTTGAGAGAAGAAACGGATACTTAGGGAGAGTGTTCTGAAAACTTGACAGAAAATGATCAGAGTATTGCCAACCATGGAAATGCCATAGAAAATTCCACGTGGGGACTAGATTCTGTTGAGAGGCAGAAAGAATCTAATAGGCTGTGATGGGCAGGTGGTGCATGGGGACAGCCTGTGTGTCTCTAATTTGGCAGCAGAGAGGAGAGAGGGGAGAATGACATCTTCATCAGATGGCTTTAGGATCTCTTTGGAGATGGAGAGAACTGAACATCCTGCTTGGCCAAGAGGAGGACAGCAGTGAAAGAGGGTGCTCAGAGATATAGTGAGCACCAATACTGTCTTAAGGGCTTGAATGTGCTAGGATGTTTGACCCTCAGACCACTCCTGGAGGTCTGACCACATCTGCTGAGTCCCTTGTGCTGAGTGAGGCAACATTCACCGGCTCTAGGGATTTGGATATGGAGGCACTATTTTCAGTCCAACCCAACTGGTTTCTCAATTTTCATCTAAATGAATGGAAGGTGTCTTAACCTAGAGGTTAAGGACATAGTCTTTATTGCTTGGGTTCAAATGCTAGCATTACCACTTCCAGCTCTGTGTCCTCGAGGCAGTTATTTAACATCTCTGTACTTTTGCTTCCTCGTCTGAGAAATCAGGATACTAGTATTCTCATGCTAGTTTGGAGGATTAAGGAAATCAATGTAGGTATAGTGTGCGAAATATAATGCTGACCCTAGCTGAGTATTCAATAAGTATAATCAATTATTTTTATTCTCAATTATTTTATCCAAACACATTTTCATTAAAGTGTTTAATTAGAAGAGTGCTATCCATTTGATTAGTTATTAAGCTGTTTCTCTAAAAGCAGAGGCCATGTGCTCATTCTAGCTGATATTATAAGGAAATGGAAAAATCAGGTTTATATCAATATAGTTCCCCTGGGTAAATATAGATAATTACTTTCAAATTAGCCCAAGGTCAGAATTGGCATTATTTACAGATGTATAGTCTAGGAAGAAGCCTGCTGTATCTTTCTTTTAGAAGAAAAAAAAAAAAGTAATAATAGCCTTCCCTACCCAGCACAAAGCAAACAACAGAACTTTGGACAAATCTTCACCAGGCATAATACATCAGGTCAAGCTCTTTTTAACATGCCAAATGAAAAAAAAAAAAAATCACTATAGCACCCAATTTGTTTTTTTCATTTTATGCTATTTTCCTTTGGCTTCTATACTTCATGACCTTTATATATGTATGCTAGTGGGTAATATATAAGAGCAAGAGTTCTGAAATTTAAAAAGAGAAAGAGATGCCAATACAAATACACACATACAGACAATTAGTGTCTAGAATGACCTGAAGACCAAACAGGACAAACTGGAATAGTTGGTTACCCTAGGTGTGTCCTTGGGCCAGTCACATATTCTCTACACCTCAGCTTCCTCAACTGGAAACTGGTGATTGTGATACCCATATTGTAGGATGTTGTGAGAAGCAAAAGAGATAATGGATGTAAAGGTGCCTGACTATTCCTAGCACACTGTAAGTGACGATGTGTAAGAATGGAGATGATAATGGTAGTGGGATCATAGTGTGAATAAAAAGGAGGAAGAGTGGAAAACACTGGAATAGCCTAATCTAGGGAGAAAAAAAAAAAAAGAAAATCATTAATTTTTCTATTTAAAGTATAGCTAAAGGCTAATTTTGTATCCTTTTAAATTTATTTTCTTTTTTTTTTAAATTTTACCATTTCATTTATTGGTGTTCAATTTGCCAACATAGAGAATAACACCCAGTGCTCATCCCGTCAAGTGGCCCCCTCAGTACCCATCACCTATTCACTCCCAGCCCCTGCCCTCCTCCCTTTCCACCACCCCTAGTTCGTTTCCCAGAGTTAGGAGACTTTATGTTCTGTCTCCCTTTCTGATATTTCCCACACATTTCTTCTCCCTTCCCTTATATTCCTTTTCACTATTATTTATATTACCCAAATGAATGAGAACATATAATGTTTGTCCTTCTCTGATTGACTAATTTCACTCAGCATAATACCCTCCAGTTCCATCCACGTTGAAGCAAATGGTGGGTATTTGTCGTTTCTAATAGCTGAGTAATATTCCATTGTATACATAAACCACATCTTCTTTATCCATTCATCTTTTGATGGACACCGAGGCTCCTTCCACAGTTTGGCTATTGTGGACATTGCTGCTAGAAACATCGGGGTGCAGGTGTCCCGGTGTTTCACTGCATCTGTATCTTTGGGGTAAATCCCCAGCAGTGCGATTGCTGGGTCGTAGGGCAGGTCTATTTTTAACTCTTTGAGGAACCTCCACAGTTTTCCAGAGTGGCTGCACCAGTTCACATTCCCACCAACAGTGTAAGAGGGTTCCCTTTTCTCCACATCCTCTCCAACATTTGTGGTTTCCTGCCTTGTTAATTTTCCCCATTCTCACTGGTGTGAGGTGGTATCTCATTGTGGTTTTGATTTGTATTTCCCTGATGGCAAGTGATGCAGAGCATTTCCTCATGTGCTTGTTGGCCATGTCTATGTCTTCCTCTGTGAGATTTCTGTTCATGTCTTTTGCCCAATTCATGATTGGAAGGTTTGTTTCTTTGCTGTTGAGTTTAATAAGTTCTTTATAGATCTTGGAAACTAGCCCTTTATCTGATATGTCATTTGCAAATATCTTCTCCCATTCTGTAGGTTGTCTTTTAGTTTTGTTGACTGTATCCTTTGCTGTGCAAAAGCTTCTTATCTTGATGAAGTCCCAATAATTCATTTTTTGCTTTTGTTTCTTTTGCCTTCATGGATGTATCTTGAAAGAAGTTGCTGTGGCCAAGTTCAAAAAGGGTGTTGCCTGTGTTCTCCTCTAGGATTTTGATGGACTCTTGTCTCACATTTAGATCTTTCATCCATTTTGAGTTTATCTTTGTGTATGGTGCAAGGGAATGGTCTAGTTTCATTCTTCTGCATGTGGATGTCCAATTTTCCCAGCATCATTTATTGAAGAGACTGTCTTTCTTCCAGTGGATAGTCTTTCCTCCTTTATCGAATATTAGTTGACCATAAAGTTCAGGGTCCACTTCTGGGTTCTCTGTTCTGTTCCATTGATCTATGTGTCGGTTTTTGTGCCAGTACCACACTGTCTTGAGGACCACAGCTTTGTAGTACAACCTGAAATCTGGCATTGTGATGCCCCCAGCTATGGTTTTCTTTTTTTAAAATTCCCCTGGCTATTCGGGGTCTTTTCTGATTCCACACAAATCTTAAAGTAATTTGTTCTAACTCTCTGAAGAAAGTCCATGGTATTTTGATAGGGATTGCATTAAACGTGTAAATTGCCCTGGGTAACATCGACATTTTCACAATATTAACTCTGCCAATCCATGAGCATGGAATATTTTTCCATCTCTTTGTGTCTTCCTCAATTTCTTTCAGAAGTGTTCTATAGTTTTTAGGGTATAGATCCTTTACCTCTTTGGTTAGGTTTATTCCTAGATATCTTATGCTTTTGGGTGCAATTGTAAATGGGATTGACTCCTTAATTTCTCTTTCTTCAGTCTCATTGTTAGTGTATAGAAATGCCACTGACTTCTGGGTATTGATTTTGTATCCTGCCACGCTACCAAATTGCTATATGAGTTCTAGCAATCTTGGGGTGGAGACTTTTGGGTTTTCTATGTAGAGTATCATGTCATTGGTGAAGAGGGAGAGTTTGACTTCTTCTTTGCCGATTTGAATGCCTTTAATGTCTTTTTGTTGTCTGATTGCTGAGGCTAGGACTTCCAGTACTATGTTGAATAGCAGTGGTGAGAGTGGACATCCCTGTCTTATTCCTGATCTTAGGGGAAAGGCTCCCAGTGCTTCCCCATTGAGAATGATATTTGCTGTGGGCTTTTCATAGATGGCTTTTAAGATGTTGAGGAATGTTCCCTCTATCCCTACACTCTGAAGAGTTTTGATCAGGAATGGATGCTGTATTTTGTCAAATGCTTTCTCTGCATCTAATGAGAGGATCATAGGGTTCTTGGTTTTTCTCTTGCTGATATGATGAATCTACATTGATTGTTTTACGAGTGTTGAACCAGCCTTTTGTCCCGGGAATGAGTCCTACTTGGTCATGGTGAATAATTTTCTTAATGTGCTGTTGGATCCTATTGGCTAGTATCTTGTTGAGAATTTTTGCATCCATGTTCATCAGGGATATTGGTCTATAATTCTCCTTTTTGGTGGGGTCTTTGTCTGGTTTTGGAATTACGGTGATGCTGGCCTCATAGAACGAATTTGGTAGTACTCCATCTCTTTCTATCTTTCCAAACAGCTTTAGTAGAATAGGTATGGTTTCTTCTTTAAACATTTGATACAATTCCCCTGGGAAGCCATCTGGCCCTGGACTTTTGTGTCTTGGGAGGTTTTTGATGACTGCTTCAATTTCCTCCCTGGTTATTGGCCTGTTCAGGTTTTCTATTTCTTCCTGTTCCAGTTTTGGTAGTTTGTGGCTTTCCAGGAATGCGTCCATTTCTTCTAGATTGCCTAATTTATTGGCGTATAGCTGTTCATAATATGTTTTTAAAATCGTTTGTATTTCCTTGGTGTTGGTAGTGATCTCTCCTTTCTCATTCATGATTTTATTAATTTGAGTCTTCTCTCTCTTCTTTTTAATAAGGCTGGCTAATGGTTTATCTATCTTATTAATTCTTTCAAAGAACCAATTCCTGGTTCTGTTGATCTGTTCCACAGTTCTTCTGGTCTCGATTTCGTTGAGTTCTGCTCGAATCTTTATGAACTCTCTTCTTCTGCTGGGTATAGGATCTATTTGCGATTTTTTCTCTAGCTCCTTTATGTGTAAGGTTAGCTTTTGCTTTTGAGTTCTTTCCAGTTTTTGAATGGATGCTGTATTGCGATGTTATTTCCCCCTTAGGACTGCTTTTGCTGTGTCCCAAAGATTTTGAACGGTTGTATCATCATTCTCATTAGTTTCCATGAATCTTTTTCATTCTTCCTTAATTTCCTGGTTGACCCTTTCATCTTTTAGCAGGATGGTCCTTAACCTCCACGTGTTTGAGGTCCTTCCAAACTTCTTGTTGTGATTTATTTCTAATTTCAAGGCATTATGGTCTGAGAATATGCAGGGGACGATCCCAATCTTTTGGTATCGGTTCAGACCCGATTTGTGACCCAGTATGTGGTTGCTCTGGAGAAAGTTCCATGTGCACTTGAGAAGAATGGGTATTCAGTTGTTTGGATGTAAAGTTCTGTAGATATCTGTGAAATCCATCTGGTCCAGTGTATCATTTAAAGGTCTCGTTTCTTTGGAGATGTTGTGCTTAGAAGACCTATCGAGTGTAGAAAGCGCTAGATTGAAGTCACCAAGTATAAGTGTATTATTATCTAAGTATATCTTAACTTTGGTTATTAATTGATTGATATATTTGGCAGCTCCCACATTCGGCGCATATATATTGAGGATTGTTAAGTCCTCTTGTTGGATAGATCCTTTAAGTATGATATAGTGTCCCTCTTCATCTCTCACTACAGTCTTCAGGGTAAATTTTAGTTTATCTGATATAAGGATGGCTACCCCTGCTTTCTTTTGAGGACCATTTGAATGGTAAATGGTTCTCCAACCTTTAATTTTCAGGCTGTAGGTGTCCTTCTGTCTAAAATGAGTCTCTTGTAGACAGCAAATAGATGGGTCCTGCTTTTTTATCCAGTCTGACACCCTGCGCCTTTTGATGGGGTCATTAAGCCCACTCATGTTCAGAATTACTGTTGAAAGATATGAGTTTAGTGTCATCATGATATCTATTCAGTCCTTTTTTTTTGTGGATTGTTCCACTGAACTTCTTCTTAAAGGGGAATTTTAAGAGTCCCCCTTAAAATTTCTTGCAGAGCTGGTTTGGAGGTCACATATTCTTTTAGTTCCTGCCTGTCTTGGAAGCTCTTTATCTCTCCTTCCATTTTGAATGAGCGCCTTGCTGGATAATGTATTCTTGGCTGCATGTTCTTCTCATTTAGGACCCTGAATATATCCTGCCAGCCCTTTCTGGCCTACCAGGTGTCTGTGGAGAGGTCTGCTGTTTATCCTAATACTCCTCCCCATAAAAGTCAGTGATTTCTTGTCTCTTGCTGCTTTAAGGATCTTCTCTTTATCTTTGGAATTTGCAAGCTTCACTATTAAATGTTGAGGTGTTGAACGGTTTTTTATTGATTTTAGGGGGGGATCTCTCTATTTCCTGGATCTGAATGCCTGTTTCCCTTCCCAGATTAGGAAAGTTTTCAGCTAGGATTTGTTCAAATACATATTCTGGCCCTCTGTCCCTTTCGGCGCCCTGGGGAACCCCAATTAAACGTAGGTTTTTCTTCCTCAGGCTGTCATTTATTTCCCTTAATCTATCCTCATGGTCTTTTAATTGTTTGTCTCTTTTTTCCTCAGTTTCCCTCTTTGCTATCAACTTGTCTTCTAGGTCACTCACTCGTTCTTCCACCTCGTTAACCCTGGTTGTTAGGACTTCTAGTTTGGATTGCATCTCATTCAATTGATTTTTAATTTCTGCCTGATTAGCTCTAAATTCTGCAGTCATGAAGTCTCTTGAGTCCTTTATGCTTTTTTCTAGAGCCACCAGTAGCTGTATAATAGTGCTTCTGAATTGGCTTTCTGACATTGAATTGTAATCCAGATTTTGTAACTCTGTGGGAGAGAGGACTGTTTCTGATTCTTTCTTTTGAGGTGAGTTTTTCCTTCTAGTCATTTTGCTCAGTGCAGAGTGGCCAAAAACAAGTTGTATTGGGAAAAGGAGAAAAAGAGAGGAGAGAAAGAAGGAAAGAAAAAAAAAAAAAAAGGAAGAAAAAAAGAAAAAAGAGAAGAAAAAGAGAAAGAAAAAGAAAGGAAAAAAGGGGGTGGGGGAAGCAAACAAATCAAAAAGCAAACAAAACAAAACAAAAACAAAGCAACAACAACAACAACAACAAAAAATACGGGGGAGTATCCTCTGATTCCGTATACTGTAAGTCCCTTGACTTGCCCTGGAACTTGTCCGTCTAGCTGGTCTTCTGGGGGAGGGGCCTGTTGTGCTGATTCTCAGGTGTGAGCACTTGGGGGAGCTGCTGTGCCCCTGCCTGGTGCAGGGCTCAGTGGGGGTTGTTTACCCCGTGAGGCCCCAGGAGGAACAGCCCCAGTGGCGGCGGCAGCTCTGGAGCCCTGGAGTCAGCCCCCGCAGTGACTCCGGAGCTCTCCGTCTGCAGGGCCTGGATGCTCCAGGGCGGGCCGCTGATCTGCTCAGCTCGGGACAGGAGCGTCCTCGCTGTCCTAGGCCCTCCCGGCCTCTGCCTGTCCCGGGGGAGGCCGGATCCTGGGCTGTGTTCCGGCGCCCTCTGCTCCGGAGCCTGCGCTGGTGGATTCGCGCTCCCGCCCCGCAGCCCCCTCCGCGGAGCCGCCCCCGAGCCCCCCGAGCTGCTCCCGCCCCGCAGCTCCCTCCGCGGAGTCTCCTCCGACCCCCCCCCCCCCCCCCCCAGCTGCTCTGGGTCCCACCATGTGCGCTGCAGCCCTTAGGGAGCTCGGCGCACTCTCCTGGGCGCGCAGTTGCTCTGTTACTGTCCCAGGGAGCCCGAGGGCATCCTCGCCCTCCTGGGTCCTGCTCCACCTCCCTGCGAGCCCCTTTCTGCCCGGGAAGGTCGGTGCAGCTCCTGCTCCTCCGGGACGGGGCTCTCCTGTCCTGGGGACACTCGGCCCGGCCTCAGCCCGGCTCCTCGCGGGGCCCCTCCCCCTTGGAGGCCTTTTGTTTTTTTATTTCTTTTTCCCCGTCTTCCTACCTTGATAGAAGCGCGAACTCTTCTCACTGTAGCATTCCAGCTGGTCTCTCTTTAAATCTCAGGCCGAATTCGTAGATTTTCAGGATGATTTGAAGATTATCTAGGTAATGTGGTGGGGACAGGTGACTTGGGGACCCTACTCTTCTGCCATCTTGCCCCTCCTCCTTAAATTTATTTTCAAATAACACCAATATAATGGTATTATAGGAAGAAAACACCATTTGAAAGTGTATTATCTTATGTGAAGCAAACTTTCAAAGCTCATTCTTGCCTATGTTCACATTCAAGTCTCAGATTCTTTCCTAGTGCATGCTCAGAGATAGACTGATGTGGAGCCAACTTTCCACATTGTGATTAAGTCAACCAAAGTAGAGGAGCTGTAACTAGAACCCAGTGGACTTGATTTTTCCCTCATGCTTCCATCATTTTAAAGAAGAACCTAAGATCAGTTAAGAGAGAGGATTCACATGCAGCATATTTGATTTTGAGAGGTTTTTCCTTTTCCCACAGAAATAAAAAGATAAAAGCATGTATAATACATATCCATTCAGTACTAAATAATTCTACATTAGAACACAAGTACTTTGAGATTTCTCTTGAAGTGGCTCACGTGTCCCTATCACAGAAGTAAGCTATCCCCCTTTCTCTTCCTAAGGTGGCAAATTCAACCATATTTATCGTGTTATCAGAAACCACTAAGGAGTCACAAACCATTACTTCAACAGGCAATGGCCAGGGTAATTAAGTCTTTTATCCTTTCTGGCTTCTCTAGTGTGCTATTATCAGTCACTGGGCTCCATACATATTTGTTGGTCATCAGCCGCCGTCTAGCTATATAATCTTGAAAAGGTCATTCACATTCTCCATATTTTTTATTTTTCCCCACACAAAAGAGGAAGGAGGACACAAATGCTCCCAGGCATCCATTTCACCTCCAGAACCCAATGCCACAGTTCAGCAAAAGTTTAACAGCCTCAGCCTGGTGAACATGTGAAAGTATGTGAGAAAAGAAAAAGGTTCCAGCTCTGCCAACTCTTTTTCTTTCTCTGGTTACATAAAAACTGCCTAAGTGGCTCAGGGTTTTCAAAGGATGGCATCACTATTTATTTTTTAATGAACACAAGATTATGGGACAATTTGTGAAAACATTTATTTCTAACTATTCTTCGGGGATTGATCTAGAATAGAATGTGCCTGTGGGCAAATATTGTCTGAAAATGAACAAGAATGCCCTGTTAACGGATTTTTAGGAAGAGCATAGTTTAAATTGCTTATTCAAAGAAGTCTACCTCCTGATACTTTGAGTTTCAGGGAAAAAGAAATGTTTTTTTGGTAAGTTATATGAATTCCGTTCTGTTTTGACATAAATGTCAATGTTTGACTGGAGGGTTTTTTGTTTTGTTTTGTTTTGTTTTCCTTTACAAATGCCAGTCTGGGAGGTCACCTAGTTCATTTGCTTAATGAGAAAACTTAAGTTGTCATTTTTATCATTTGCTCTCATATGGGAGATCTTTCAAAGAGAAGCTAATCATTCTGATAAAACAGAAGAATATGAACTTTGAAACGAGACAAAACAGATTTTGGTTTGCCACTAAATAATTAAATGAGTGGTGCTGGTGTGTTCTTAAACCCCTCAGAACCTCACATCCCCATCTGTAAAGTGGGGATGGTAATACCTTCTCTTCCGGACAGTTACAACACATCCAATATGTGCACTGGCCCCTGCCACGTGACAATAATAATAATAGCTAATATTTATTGAGTGCTTATAGATGCTAGGTACCTTTCTAAACATTCTCAGTATATTACCTTATATAATCCTCACAACAGCCCTGTAGATGGGCACAACCATTAATCTCATTATATAATGAAGAAACAGGGGCAAAGAGAACTTATATAATTGGCTAAGGTCAAGTAATGACTAAACAGTAGGACCAGATTTCATGTCCCTGTAGTCTTTTGCTCTAATGACACTACACTATCTTGTACCTGGGTAGATTCTTAGGAATTGGTCATCATTTCTGTTGACTGGATAATGTACATAAAGCACCAATGTCTTTCTGTTTCCCTCTCTCACTCACCCAGGACAATTAAGCCTTGAGCAAGTCATGTCTATTCTACTTCCCTCTACTTCTACCTCTCCTTCTGTCTAATTTACTTTATATCTACTGTCTTCACCCTAATGTGAGCCATTGTTCTCTCTTCTTCCAGGCTAGAGCAGAAGCCTCCTCCCACCAGCCTCCTCAGCCTTGTGGGTTCCCTTGCCTCTCCTCCAGAGTATGTAGTCAGAGGGATCCTTGAAAAACAGAAGTGCATATGTGTACGTGACTCCCACCTAATTTTAATGTCTGGGTCAGCTTCCAATTACCCATGGCTCTTAGGAAAAATACAACGGTCCCATCATGGCCTGCACTAAGTTGAGCCAAGTGAGCTAACATCTCCAGCCTCATCAGTAGGGCTCTTCCTTCACTTGCTGCTCCAGATATACTCCTGGAAACAGTAATCCTCTTCCTCTTCTCTTCTCCATCAACCTAGGTAATTTTTGCTTTTTCTTCATCTCAGCTCCAACTTCCCTCAAAGGAAGTTGATTAGTATGATTCTAATTGTATGTATATGTACATAAATGTATGTGCATGCATATATATGTGTATGTGGTTGAACAAATAAAGGTCTTCAAGTAGTGGTAGGTAGTGGTGATACTGACAGTCTGAATGGTATTCTGTTAGTAGTAATGACACCCTTCTTAGGGAGATATGACTTGGGATATGCAGAATTCATGTAAGTCGTTGGAATGGACCAGTATTACTGATCTTTGGAAGCCAGCCTGGTTGTTAATGCACAGCCCACAGGCCTGATCTCCATTCAGGAGGATTCCCTCCTGCTATTAATATTAAGGACAGATACTAGGCCACATAAGTCAGCTGCTGCTTAAAAGGACTGGAAACTCAAATACCTACTCAAGCACAATAGCTCTCTCCATTGAAAAGGCTGTGTGGAAAAAAAAAAAAAAAGGCTGTGTGATTGCTTTGTTTTCTTTCCCCTTAAAGCATATGATTTCAATATACCCCCTTTGGGTTTTAGAGATGCTTTGGAGTTTAATTTTAATACAATTTCATGTGTATATTGTAACACTGCTGTTTGGAGGGTAGGAGGACACAGTGGGTCTGTTAGGATGGGCCCCAGGATGAGCTTGAGCACACAGCTAGCCATAGAATGATTAGTACCAAAGGGGAATAGTTTTTGTTTTGTAGTGTTTCTGGTTAATTTTTGTTTTGTCTTTTTGTTTGTTTACTGAAACTCAGAGATCACTTTCCTTTGGCTGATAGGCGAAGCCAAGAATATCCCAAGTAATAAAGATATGCTTAGTTACCTCTGTGGCTTGGAAGGTCCCTTTCACTTTTTATTTCTCTCCTTTTTTTAGTGGCTTGTAATCAACTGCTACTTTTTTTTTTTAAGATTTTATTTATTTATTCATGAGACACACAGAGAGAGAGAGAGAGGCAGGGACACAATCAGAGAGAGAAGCAGGCTCCATGCAGGTAGTCCAATGTGGGACTTGATCCTGGAACTCTGGGATCACATCCTGAGCTGAAGGCAGAGGCCCAACCACTGAGCCATCCAGGTGTCCCTCAACTGCTACTTTAATGAGAAAAAGAACAATTCACATTACATCTATATTGAAGAATCTGCTAGATGGGCAGGGTTGAGCACATTGTTCAGGTGAATATGATAAATAATAATAAGTAATTAGTACAGATTTGATGTATCTAAAGGAATCTAAAAGCTATAGGGCAGGGGAAAGGCGATTTTGGAGCAGAGAAAAATTGCTTTGATATGACAGTAATGAGCCAAGAACATGAGAAGGAAATCCTGCAGTAATAGGTTTGTGGGCACTGTGTTGGGTTCAAGTCTTGAGAGGCATTCAGTTAGAGAGGAGTAAATATAGTGAAGGAACATGAGGTTTTTGTTTGTACACCACTTACTATGCTCCACTCCTCCCTCCAAGCTTTTTGTTTTAATGATCAGATTGTGTTGATACTAAAGGCCAGATAAGAGTAAAAAAGAAATGGCAATTCAGGATTCTGAGATCCTTTCATCATCTATGGAAATAAGTCACCTTTAAAGACAGCAGTGTGACACTACCAATCATCTGGCATTATCTAACACATGACACTTCACTCAATTGCATTTTGAGCTCTTAGGTAATTCAGTCACATTTTCACCTCAGGATGCCACAGCAAACACTAGTTCTGAACTTTGCCTATTGAGCTACATTTTCCTCCAAAATACCCTTTTGAATTTTCTATTGATGTCTTCACTACTGGCATATAGAGGAAGAGAATTCACTCTAATAAGTGTCTCTGATTTCTAGAGTGATCATTTGTCTCCTCTATTTGCCTTTCTTGGACTTGAGCAGTGGAGTGTGTGTAGGAAGCTCTGCATCCACTTAGCAAGACTTTTAGGTCCCAACAGCAGAGGACTGCTTGTTGGGGTCACTCATAAAAGTCTCACCTTACAAAGGAAACTTGTCAAGGCTCAATTGTTGGCAAGATGGATGGACAAGTGTTTCCAGTTAATGAAATAGCTTTTTGGTGACTTAATGAAGGTAGCTTGAGATCTTCACTGTATTCACTTTTAGTTACTATTATTATTTTTTAAAGGCTGATAAATGATTATGGTTGTCCGTAATCAAGAAATGCCAAGTATCACAAACCCTATACTAAGGTATTTGGGAGTGGTTATACCCCATGGCCTTTGATTTTAGTTTGAAGATTGAAAATGACCTTTGGATTTTATTTTGATAAGGAAGTTGTCCTCAGTGGAGATAGACCTCATAGTTGGCATAGAAACAGCGCTGGGCTATTCCTGGGTCATTGAAGACATGGAACCTGGCCCAGTCTGAATGGCTGTTCTCTCCTGGTTGCCTGTTTAAATAAAGGTCAAGAAAAAAATTCCCTTTCTTGGTCTAGACTTCAGGAAGAAATAAGGGAGTGACCATCTTAAAATGTTATCTTAAAATGTTATCTTAAAATGAGTATTTCCTTTTTCTTCAGGCGTCTCTTCATGGCCCTAATTAAAGTTAATGAATGTCCCTAGTGTATGACAAGTGTTGAATGCAATGTAGCTCACCTGAGGTTCCCTGTGGTTGTACACTTTCACGGGAAATACCCTTCAGTTCCTGTAGATCCATTGTTAGGCAATCCCTTAATTATAGACTTTATCTTTCTGAAGCATTCAAATCACATGTTAGGCAAATAACTTAGATGCCTTTCTAAGTGCTAGAGCTCTTAAGTCAAGTTAGCAAAAGAATTAGCAAAAGAGGCTAACATTTAGGCAAATAAAAAGGTGTGTTTCACAAATGATTCTTCAACTTAGGTGTTTATAGAAAGGGTCCCAGAAGCCTTTGAAAACAAAAAAGGCATTAAAAAAAATCTTATTCTGAGCCCCCAAACATAAACTAAATCAGCTAAAAGTGGAGCTTTTCTGACGCAGGGGGAGGGTTGGAAGGAAGAAGGAGAAGTTGGGGGAGCATCTAGGCTCACCTTAGCCAAGTGGCCTTTGCTCGATGTTTTAGGCTCACTTCCCCCCTCATCACCAACTCTGAATCTCAGGAAACCACAAAACCAAATCCTTGTTCAATGGCACAAAAATTGTATGGCCTACAAATATGTAAAATATGAGTTGGTACTAAGTTTTTCTTAGGACCCTGTGATCCTTTTAGATGGTATGGCTATATTAAAGGATGGAACTGAGTCTTCAACACATCCACCCAAGATTCCTGCATAAAAACAAGGGGTAGTATCCTTAACCACAAACAGTTAAATATTCCATTCCTCTGAAACTGTCATTTTCTAAAGAATTTTGGAATTCTTTTGGTCTATTTAAAAGCCAAAAGAAAAACATTAATTTTCTTTTCTTTTCTAGTCCCACCTCATTTTTAATTCTTAGGAGTAGCAGTATTTCCAGCTGTTTGCAGAAGTACTTGTGAGTCTCAAATCTAACATCCAATTTGTGGCAACTGTTTCACCTTCTAAGTGCCTCAACTTTCTCATCTTTGCAGTGGGGTCATAATCAAACCTGCTAAGAAGCCTGCCTTGAGGATGAAAGGTGAAGAACTTAACCTTGTCCTTATCAACTAGTGAGGATTTAAAAGGAGTTACCTATTATTAGTATTAACATTGTTGCTGTCATTATTATTAGATAACTTGTTCATATACTTATTCTCCCTAGTCATGGCTCTGAGTTCTTTCATACTTTTCTGAAAAATCATATGGGTCTTCAGTGTGAAATTTTAAAAATCACTATTCCAGAGGTTTTGAAGAATAAATTAGAGAGTCTGAAGGCATTTCCAAAAATCGGTTGATCAGAGATGTGTTAAATGTTTTCCAGCCTCTGAAATGGACACTTCCAAAGGAGATGATGCTGTGGAATATGTTGCAAAAGAACAAAATTTAGTTCACTCTGTAGACACATTTTATAGTTTTTGCACCATTTCCTCATTTCACTAACTTGTCAAATATGTATTGAATATATATTATAAGCATGATATGTGCTAGAGTTGTGTGAGATCCCAAGTTATATAAATCTTCAGAATGCTTTTAATAGGATTCATTCATGGTCAGGACTTAAGATACATGGTAGCATCTCATGAGCAGAAGTTTCAGAAATTGATTCATTGCTAGCCTGAATTCAGGAAGAACGAAGTCTTCAGAGTAAAGCTCTGCAACTGGGAGAAGTAGAAAATGACCTTCTCCCCATATGTTCCGGAAGTGGCTCCCGTGACTCCTATCCCTAGAAATAGAAAGATCTATTAATGTAGAAGATCTTGAGGAGTATTATCCAAAAGTTAGACTTTACAAATATCATATACTCAGACCCCTGAATTTATGGTAATGGGGCAAGACAGCTAAAGTATTTCTCAAGATGGGGTTTAAATTCTCTGATTTTAATTACTTACTGATGTCTTTGTGAACCCCCCCCCCCCCCCACAAAAAAAGGAAGAGCTTCTTCAGAAGCTCCTGGAGGAAACTGCATCTTCAAGTCACATTGATGCTTCATGCAATGCTTGTATCTGAAGATAGAATTTATTTTACCACAGACAGAAAACTGAGGATTTGGTATATCTAAGTGGCCTGTCAGTCCCCACACCCAGGATTTGCACTGGCCATTCTCTGCACAGGAGCTCACTTTTAAAAGGTACACATCCAACATCAATGCTGGCTTGAAAACTACCTAACAGAGCTCATTTTCAAATATAACTTCCCTTCATAGGAAACTGATAGAATACAAGGGACATGTGTTTTATTTTTAAAATTTCATTTAAAACATCTATGTCCAGAATTCTTCAAGACATTTAAAAATACCTTTAATATTGATATGATTCTAAATAATTCTGTGATTTTTCACATGGGAGTATGCATTTGTAGAAAATAATAAAGTCCTCATAGATTTGAAGAAGGAGAAGATAAGATTGTATTTATTAAAATAAAAGCACAGCTTATACAGGTGAATTCATCAGTAAGCATTCTGTGACTGCTTACTATGTGCAAAGTAGTGTCAAGATATATGTGTTTATGTGTGTGTATGTTAATTACATAACTTAAAAAAATAGTCCCCTATGCTAACATATAGAATTTAGTCTTTTGGAAAAATCCCAGTTATTTTTATATATTGCTCTTTTGGATGAAGATCAATTTTTTTATATGAAAATTTCATATAATGGAATAATCAGTGGACCAACCTGACAATGTTTTAAGAACAGAGAAATATTCTGGGTGAAGGAAATTCATCTCAATGTTGATTTGGATATGATTAACAACTTTAGAAGGAATGATATTCTCAGGAGATCATAATGAGCTGTGATCACAGCTATAACCAATTTTATCCAAAATCAGTGATTTAAAATGATTATCAGTGATTTAAAATGCCTGCATGGTGCAATTGGTTCAACTCTTGGTTTCAGCTCAGGCTGTGATCTCATGGTCATGATCTCATGGTCATGATCTCATAGTCATGAGATGGAGCACTGTGTCCGGCTCTGTGCTCAGTATTGAGTCTGCTTGAGATTCTCTCCGTCTCCTTTTACCCTGCCCTCTCATGCTCCCTCTCTCTCAGATAAATAAATCTTTTAAAAAATAAAACATCAATAAAGTAATTCTCAGTTTGAGTCAGTTTTGATACACAGCTGATGGGTTAGGTGAGGCAGAAAGTTAAACTACTTCACTGGTTTCCATCAGTGTGTCTGGGGTTTCACTTGCTGCCATAAATCCTAGACTTCAGAGAGGAGCCAGCTTCCCTATGTCAATAAAAGAGTTTTGGAAATGTGATGAGCCTGAGAGTTCATAGCAGATTTTTTAAAATGTGAATTTAGACCTCTGGGAAGGATGTGGCTTGAATAATGCTAAAGAAGAAGAACACAATGTAAGGGAGTTAAGAAGCAGAGGATGTTTATTTTGTAACTTGCAGACTTGCCAGCCTGCTATATTCAGATAGCTTTGGAGACAAGGGGTCAACTCTATCAGGGCCTGGATCTTTGCTGAAAAAACCCACAAAAGGCCCTTGTTTCTGCAAGGACCATGGGAACTGGGAACAGTGTTCCTTAACTTTAATGTGTAGAGTAACTTCAATAATCTGGAACTCTAACTAGCAGCCTTTAGCTGGGACAAGGCGGGAGGGGCTCAATGAAAGGTTTTGGGGAAAAAAAAAAAAAGAGGAATCTCCTCTTACTCCTGCTTTGCTCTAGGATCCCCTTATATCACAGAGCAGGTGGGGTGATTGAGCCTAGGAACATAACCATCTCTGAGATTACCCAGGATTCTTTTTTTCTTTTTTTCCCCAGGATTCTTGATCAGGCACACAAAAGAAGGTTCTAAGTGTTTATAGAAGTAGAAACTGGGTGAATGAATTTTTTTTTTTTTTTTTTTAAGTAGCCAGTAAGAGAGATTAAGAAAGGGCAGGATTCTGTACCTTTCAGTGAAATTGGCCTTTTCCTCATATTTATCCAGTTTGAGTGTGAAATTCCTCAGGCCACAGTTAAAGTAGCTCCTTGCCCTGTACACAGCTGACTGGGCCTGCTGCTGCTTTTGGTGGCCTTCCAAACAAGGGAAATGACTTCAGACACCTTCTGCTTTTCCCAGTCCTTCTTAAACCTTGAATGATATCAGTACAAACAAAGTGAAAAAAGTTTTATTTAACTGATTCCCTGGATGTTTGCTCACTGGCTGTACATGGGTAGGAGTCCCTCACCCTGGAATCACTGATACCATAAAAGCAACATTGCATCATAAAAAAAAAAAAAAAAAAAGGCTAAACATCAAACAGATATCCAGTTCTTGGGTAGACTCCATCTAAATGTTATTGTAAAGAAAGTTCTCAACCTCCACACTGAATATATTTAAGCCTTAATTTTTGTCAAACTTCCTTGAAAGATAGACGTTAGGAATTTACCTTGTGTACTTTGCAAGAAGCAAACTAAAGCTTACAAAGACATAATGCCCCTACTGCCTCTCAGCTCAAAAGACCTTATCTCCAGTCTTCAATTTAATTTATTAAATTATTACCTGTGGATTGCCTACTTTAGGAAGGGATTTGATGCAGACTGAAAATCAAGTTCTTTTTCAAAATAGATCCAAGTTTTGGGGGGAAGATAGGCCTGTAAAGGGTAAGGCAAAGTAAGGTAAAAATTTTTAGTTGGCAGTGGAATGGAGTTTGGACTTGTTTGGGTATGGAGTGGATTGGGACTCAGTTATCCTATTTGTACTCCTTTAATTAATGCTTCAAGTCTACAAATATGCAGGGAATAAAATAAATTGGAACAATTTGGATCAAAATGGTTACAACTATGACCATCTACTCCTTCATCTATTCATCCATTAGACATTTATTGAGTTTCTGAGGCACCGGGTTCGTTCAGTCAGTTAAGTGCCCAAATGGTGATTTCGGCTCAGGTCATGATCTCATGGGTCCTGAGATAGAGACTCACGGCAGGCTCCTCACTCAGTGGGCAGTCTGCTTCAGATTCTCTCTCTCCCTCTTCCCCTGTCCTTCCCTCCACTCATGAGCATGCCAGTGTGCTCTCTCTCTCTCATAAATAAATCTTAAAAAAAAAAAGACACTTATTGAGTTCCTATTAGTTATCAAGTCTTCTTCTTTCTTTTGAAGAATGCATTCCTGGGGATCCCTGGGTGGCGCAGCGGTTTGGTGCCTGCCTTTGGCCCAGGGTGTGATCCTGGAGACCCGGGATTGAATCCCACGTCACGCTCTCGGTGCATGGAGCCTGCTTCTCCCTCTGCCTGTGTCTCTGCCTCTCTCTCTCTCTCTCTCTCTCTCTCTGTGACTATCATAAATAACAAAGAAAAAAAAAAGAATGCATTCCTATGTACAAAGTGTTCAAGATCTCTGCCATATTGGATCAGGGAAAGGGGAGACAGAGACAGGTTAACAGATACACACATAATCACAAATTATGGTAAAAGCTGTGTTAAATTTAGTAGCCAATGTTTTTGGGTTTTGTTCTTGATTTTGTTTTATATCTAAAATTTCTTTGAAGCTATGCAATAGAGAAAATAATACATTTATTTCTAGATAAATGGTTTTAGGATCACTTTGTTGAAGTGAAATATTTTCTTAAAATATAAATTTCCCATTTGCAACATTCTTCATAGGAAGCATGCAGCACTGTGTCAGAACTGGTTTAATGATCTTGCTTACAAAGTAAATAAAACATAATGGTGTCTCTATAGAATTTAAGTGTTGTGATGCATCTGTCTAGAAGCCTGTTAAAATACATATTGTCCTGACATTTCAATAAGAAGTAAGCTGACTTGGGTGTCTAGCACAAAAAAATCAATTGCTTTATTATTTTATTTTTATCACTTGCAGATGGGTCAAATTATTATCAAAACTTTATTATCATTGATAATACACTAATGCAGTAGGTTGACATAACAATTGACTAGTTGAATGTTGCAGTATATGATTAACCCAAAGTAATGTTATACATTTTCCCTGATTCCATGTAGCCTTTCAGAGGTAAGAGGATTTAAGTAAACCTTTTGTCCCATTGTTCTCAGAGATTAGATGTTATGGAAAAGACTAAAAAGATGAAATGATTTGATAACCCTTTCAAAAGAAGGCTATTATACCTTTACTGCAATATATGTCATAAACCAGAAGAATTGTAAATTTTTAGGCATGCATCTAGTTTATAATTCCAAAAGCCAAATGTATATACTTAAATATATGCAAGTAATGATTTACATGCATACTTGCAAGTTACAAGAAATTTTTTAAAAATGTTAAGAACTGGGAAATTGTGAAGTTTCTTTGAATTTCTTTGAAAATCAGATTTAAAAAAAACTCCTTATGATGTTTTAGAGATATTACTTCTTGAAAGGAAGAATCTGCAATAAATGCAAATGACAGAGCTTTCTAGGTTCTAATCCTGTGCTCCCATTAAAAATAACTTTTGGGTGGGCATGACATGAACTATTCTGTCTTACAAATACTGTAGAATATTTAACGATCTTCAATTGTATTCTGGAAAATAGACTTGCGTTCTCTTTTTCTTTCTTTCTAACCCTACCCCTACCCCCCACTCCCCCCCAGCTCTTTCTTGTACTTTTTTTTTCTCTTTCTGGTACTTTGCCAGAGCTGTCTGTTTCTTTCTTGGAGTCCAGTAATTGAAGGTACTTTTTTGGAAGATGGTTTCAATTATCTAAAGCCAGTGGAATGTTTAACTGCCCCTTGCTATTGGTGAACTTGTTTACATTGGGATTTTAGATGAATTCAGATTACAAGCAACCAGATGTTATCTGCTATGGTAGTTTTTTTTCTATTTTTTTTTTTTTTTTAAGACAAAAACAACAAAAATTGTATGAGGGAGAGGACTTTACTACTATATTTAGGTCAATGAACCTCAAACTTTATAGAAGTATGACCCTTTGGGTAAACTTTTAATGACAACCAGTTGAATATTCAACTATGAGACTATATGGCTTGTGTGCAATAAACAAGATTTAATTTCCACATGTCTTTATGTGATACTGATCAGAAAATTCTGTCTCACAAAAACATTTTGTCACCTATGTAGTTGGAGATAGTAAAATTATAAATTAAAATTAATTCATGTTCATATTATGCTTAAACTTCACAGATTTACTGTCATGCCACTCAGGATAATAGAAAATAAATGTTGTGATATTTAATAAGAAAAAAATCTGAAGCAGTATAAGTCACCTGTAAAACAACAACTAAATGTTCTAGACTGTAGACAATAGAAGACTTATTTCCTTAACTGACAGCTTAAATGAAGGCTTTGTAAGATATATATTTTTTGTACAGGTTGAACTTTAAAATCTAAAAGAAAAGCTGAATACACAAATTTTAACTCAGAAAACAGATAAATTAAGGTGGAATTAATCTTTATGAAAGAATTATTTGCTTTTTCAAGGGATCCAGAATTCACTTAGGAAGGTTTTTTTTTTTTTTTTTTTTTTTTTTTTTTTTAAGTTGGCTTTCAAGGTGATTAAAATATGAGTTAGCCTTCAAAGTTTAATTGCATCTAAATCTTCAAAAAAGAAAATATCCTTGTTGAATCTTCAAGTAGACATCAGGTATGATGTCTTCACTATAGGTAGTGAGAGGCCATCCAAGAGTTGTATTAGGAATTAAATAAGAGGATACATACACATATACACATATAAATACATGCATGCACGTATATGTATACATACATAGAATATAGATGTATATATGCATATATACGTGTAATTTTTTAAATAACACTTAGTATATCTACTAAATATTGTTGATACTCAATTGAATGAATAAAAGAACAAAAGAAAGTTCCAGGATTTTCACAAATAGAAGGAATGCCTGACGGGAGTTGTCACCTTTGAGGGTTGTAACTACTGTCAAAATCATGGTCAGGGAAGAGTTAGGGGAGGAAAAACATTCTTCATCTCTCTTCCCACCGCCTGTTTTACTAGGACCTCTTGTTACATTCACCTAATTGGAAGCCAGATAGATGGCAAGGGTGCCAGCTGAAACAGTAGGTAGGGGGTCAACTTCCTACTTCCTTCCAGGCAAAAACAGGGCAGAGAAGTATGGGAATAGATATGGAGGAACAGAGAAGGAAAAGCCCAGTTGTATCTCCCATGGGTCTACCCAGGGTAGTTCTCATAATTTGAACCTAGTGGAAAAATGCTATTGACAGTTATTTTACCTATGTAGATTATAATCTTTCTAGGCAATGAATCTAATTAGTAATCCAAACACTGTTTCTCTTTGATTCAGACTTTTTTTTTTCAAATGAGAATTCTCTGATTATGAACCAAATACTTAATGAATCTTAAAATTGCATAACAATATTTATTTTTCAATATATACTGCGTATGGCCCTTTAATAGTCAGCTATACACACAAAACACACTTGACAAATCAATATTAAGTTGTAAAATAATTTGAGAGATTAAAAAATGAAACATCAGCTATCATTTTTGTTTGGATTTTACCCATCCTACAGATTCATATTTACAAATAAAAAATGAGACTAATTATTTGCTAAGTTATAAGAGGAATTAAAGTTTTTTAAAGACAATTTTATGGAAAAGAAGTTAGACAGAAAATAGATTAATTGAAAAAAGTATCAAATAGGCATGTAAAGCTTATTAAATCTCAAAGGTTTAAATTCATATATATGTAATACTTCAAAAACTCATAGAGAATGTATTCTCTGATAGTGGATTTAAGCTAGATATTAATAACAAAATGTTAAATTAAAAAATATCTAAATATTTAGCAACAAGAAATGACCTAAATAATCATGGAGTTAAAATATCACAGTGGACATTAGAAAAAATATTTTGAAATGATCATGAAAACATATATGTACAACTTTATGCTAATATATTTGAATATTTTTTTAAGTTCACAAATTCCTTTGGCTTAAAATATTGACTTAAAATTTTTAAAAGAAATTTAAACTATCATCTAAAGCTTTCCCACAAAGAAGACATCTAGGTATCTTGATTATACTAGATATCTTTACTTAAACACTGTTGTTGGGGTTGTAAATTGGTATAGACATTATAGAAACAGTATAGAGTTCCTCAGAAAACTAAAGGTAATACTACCATATGATCTAGCAATTCCACTTCTGGGTGCATATCCAAAGAAAGTAGAATCAGTGTTTTGAAGAAATATTTTCACTCCCATGTTCATTGTAGCATTATTACAATAGCTGAGATATGGAAAGTATCTATCAATGGATGAATGGATAAAGAAATTGTGATCTGTATCTATAGCTATCTATGTATCCATCATCTATCTTTCTATAATGGAATCTTATTCAGCTGTAAAAATGAGGAAATCGTGCCATTTTTGACAACATGGTTGAATCTGGAAAAAATTATGCTAGGTGAAATAAACCAGACAGAAATAAATACTATGTGATCTCATATTTGAAACCTAAACAAGTCAAACTCATAGACACAGAGAATAGAATAGTGGTTGCCAAGGAATGGGGGTGGGGTAAATGGGGGGATGTTGGTCAAAGGGTACAAGTTTGTAAATTCTGGGGATATAATATATAGCATGGCGACTGTGAGGTATTATACTGTATACCTGGAGGTATTATACTGTATACCTGGAGTTTGCTGAGAATGAATCTTTTTAAGAATATTTTATTTTAAATATTATTTATTTGAGAGAGAGAGAGAGAGAGAGAACAGGAGCAGTAAGGAGGGGTAGAGAGAGAGGGAGAAGCAGACTATACACTGAGCAAGGAGCCTGAGGCAGGGCTCGATCCCAGGACTTCAAAATCATGACCTGAGCAGAAGGTAGATGTTTAACCAATTGAGCTACCCAAGGTGTCCTAGTGAGAATGAATCTTAAGTGTTCTTAACTATGTTAGATGATAGACATGTTAATTAACTTGATTGTAGTTATCATTTCACAGCTTGTAAGTATATAAAATCATCATGTTATATACCTTTAATACAATTTTTATTTGTCAAAGAACAAAATAAAATTTAAAAATAGCTTAAAAATTAAGCCAGTTGGGGATCCCTGGGTGGTGTAGCAGTTTGGCGCCTGCCTTTAGCCCAGGGCGTGATTCTGGAGACCCGGGATCGAATCCCACGTCGGGCTCCTGGTGCATGGAGTCTGCTTCTCCCTCTGCCTGTGTCTCTGCCTCTGTGTGTGTGTGTGTGTGTGTGTGTGTGTGTGTGTGTGTGTGTGACTATCATAAATAAATAAAAATTAAAAAAAAATTAAGCCCATAAAAATTTAAAATACATATATATGTATATATGTTTTATATGTAGATATATATGTGTATATATGTTTTAAAGAAGAAAATATTATGCAATTTATAACTTCAGAAAATATCAAATTTGGGGGAATTATCAGATTCCTAGGAATTCAACAAAATGCATACAAGACCTCTACAAAGGGCACCTGGGTGACTCAGTAGTTGAGCATCTGCCTTTGGCTCAGGTTGTGATCCTGGGGATCAAGTTCTGCATCAGGCTCCCTGAAGAGGGAGACTACTTCTCCCTCTGCCTAGGTCTCTGCCTCTCTCTGTGTCTCTCATGAATAAATAAAAATCTTAAAAAAAAAAAAAAAAGAGACCTCTACATACAAAATTCAAAACATTACTTAGAGAAATAAAGTAAGACATAAATTAATGGAAAGATATGCCATGTTCAGTAAATTAAAAGACAGATCCAAGGTGATCTTTAGTGCAGTAAATAAAAATTTTCAGCACCTAACTTTGGTGAATGTGTGTATATGTGGTGTGTGTGTGTGTGTGTGTGAGCGCGCGCGTGTGTGTGATGTAGCAAGATGAGTCTAAAAAAAAAATAAGGAAATTAAGAACCCAAAATTGCAAGAAAGTTTTGAAAGGAACAAACTTGGTGGACTTATATTCCCCACTATTAAGATCTCTTAAAAATGATTGGGAATAGGTATAAACAAGGGTTCTGGAATTTGGGTCATGTTCCATAGTTTGTTCTTGGGGGGTGGTACAGGACATTGTTCCTTTTGTAGACATTCACCTAGCCATACAACTTAAGATTTGTCTACTTTGTTGTATGTGAATTACATTTGAATGAATACTTCCAAAGTCAATATAGCAGCATATTAAAATTTAATATAGATGGGCGGCAAATACACAGGTTATTCTCTATGTGTTTCTACATGCTTATAATACCTTAATAATTTCAAAAGAGATAATTCAAAAAAATAATTTTGATTTAGGCTGTACTTTAATTATAGATGTGTATAGGGCCAAACAATACCAAACTTTGCCTTCACTGTACTATACCACGATTTTCCCTTCATCAGGCCCTAGCAAAAACTATTGCAGAGTGAGAAGATATGAAAAGTCTGGTAAATGCTGTAGATTACGATATCTTGTACATCTATGATCTGGGGAATAATGGCAGGATTCTGGACACACAGAGTTAGATTGATAGCCAGTAAAATGTCTCAACAGCTATAGAAAATGGGTGTTTGGGAAAGAGAGAAACCCAGAACACTCTGAGTACTACAGCTGTCAGTGAGTAAATGTTCATTTGATAAACTACCAGATCACCTCTAAAAGTGCTTTTGTCTGAGGGCAGTTCACTCAACACTCAATTACTCAGGGACTCTGTATCTGGGTCTTCAATTTTTCGCCTTCATTTTAAGAGCCACTATCTGAGGGATAAGAGAAGAAAGTAGTGCAGCACTCTGCTTCTTCTTATTTGTTGTCTGCTCTGTTGGCTAGAGTGGACATTTGTCCATGTTCCTTCTTAAATGTTTAGGGACAAATGGTCAAATCCAGAGTCAAACTCTCCATGTTTAATTACATTTTAATATTTACTTAAAATACACTATTATTGTTATTAATTTCTCATTGGCTTGTAGTTCAATGCAACATGCTTTGTCTATGTTCAGTTTGACTAAATTAATTTGAAAACAAAAGTCTGAGAACTGAAAACTTGAGTTTTTCTAGTGGGATTTATTTTTTGAGGAGTGACGTCTAGGACATATTATCTTATTGGTTGGTTTTCATATCATTATCATCAATGATCATTATCAACCAATATTTACTCATTTTCTGGTGCATACACAAAATGGGAAAAGAAAAATATGTCTAGGTTTAATGTGGGTACAAACTCGAAGGCCTAAAAGGACCACGGACATAATCTAAAAGAGCAAAGTGGTCCTGGGGTAAGACAAACAAGAAAGGGTGTGCCATTATAAATGGAGCCTGATAATTTGCCTCAATGTCCTGAAGACCATGAGGTGTGGTCTTAAACTGGCATTTTCTGAACATGACTGGCTCTACTCAGTTCCAACTGATATAGTATTGCAGGAATTTGGGTACTCTATTGCTATGAAATCTTGATTTTTCAAAAGAAACTTAAAATATCTCTCTCTCAAACAAACAAACATGAAATCTTCCAATTTCAAAACCAATCCAGTTAGAAAATAACAAGCACTATTGCAATCACCATGCACCAAACAGAATACTTTCTAAGGGCTATTTATGGTGTGGACCTGTGAACCTCAGCCTTCCAACATAGGGGAAATAGGACACACAGTTTATATAAAAGGGTATGAAACAATACTAAATACAAAATGCATTCATGTATTTCTTCACTAATAAAATAGTATTTACTAGGTGCCATCTAGGCCTCATACCCCATGTGGGTTCCTAGGGTTACTAAGCTGAACAAACATGTTTCCTTTTGCCAAGCAGCCTCTGGTCTGGGAAAAAACAAACAAACAAACAAACAAATCACTAGATTAGTTATTAAACAACTCTAATAGTAATAGGAATAATTGGTGTAGTTGAATTTCAGAGAATGGAGGCTTTGCTGACATTTTTCTTATGGCCACAGGAAATAATTGAGAAATAATGAGTCCCCCTCCTCTTTTTGTTATCCTTATCTACCTGGGCTTCACTTTAACCAAGTCACAAGAAGTAAAAACAAGTCATAAAACTATCTCACAGTCAACTTCTAAAGGAAGTACTGTCATGGAAGTGTGAGAATGATGGGGAATTTCTCATTAACTAGTAGTTTCAACATCCTTTTTAAACATATCTTTAATTACACTAATGAAGCAGTTAGTCTTCTTAAATGAATATACTATCAACTAGTTAGCTAGCTCTTTACATACAAACACACACACATCCACATATTATTTTATTTCTTTTGTCACTGAAGGCAATCTTACTTTAGCTTCAGATTAAATAACAGCGACAGCCACTTGTTTTTCCACCTCCAAACTATGGTGCAGCCACAAGGAAGGCACATAAGTGAATAAACTGTCATTGATTCTAGAGCCCTTTGGTTGTGATAAATGGAAACTGTATTCTCTGGGATTTCTGAATGGATTTTTATTCAAACTACTTACTGTTAAATGTGTTTTATTCACCAACAGAGGCAGTAAAGGTCCCAGTGTTCCATTTCCCTGAATAACCTCATAAGCACTCACTCTGGGATATGCAACTTTGTAGACTTGGGAGAAGAAATGCTTAATTCCTACATTCTCTTCAGAACTTCCCTTTAGGCGGTGTCCCCCCAAAGTTATAGAATTGTGAAGAGTACAGAGGAAGTTAGGATCACTATTTGAAAGTTATTTTGTCTTTCTGGATGGAAGAACAATGTATTCATTTGTGATAAAAATCTAGATATGAATGATGTAATGAAGTATCGGTTTAACTAATGAGATGGGAAGCTCCAAAGACCTCCTGGCTGTTTTGCTAAATAAAATAACCACCTTCAAACATAAAAACAATTGTGGAAAAAGCTTCTGCCAAAGGTAAACCCCTCAGTATCTTATGGCAGATGTTATTGACAGAGTAGAAGAGACAGGAATTTCCTATAACTGTGGTTGGCTCTAAGGAATACAATTTCCAGCATGTCTTTCATCATTGTAATAATATGGTAATGATTAAATTCACCTGCAGAAGCCCAAGGCGTCTGTTTGTTTCATGGGAACTTCCAAATGTCTTGTGTACAGACTTGCTCAAGTGGGAGTTTGTGAGTGTAAGAACAGCAAACTCCACCTTATCTCACATGGCAAAGGAATGGTATGTTCTACTTAATTGAATATTCTTGTTGTTGGAGAGCTCTGGTGCATACCATACATTTTAATTCTCTAAGAGTGAATTTTAGTTAATGTGAAAGTGACACTCACATGCCTTACATCTGGCTTTGATGCGATAGTGGAAGTCTGTCTCCTTTAGCCCCTGGTTCGTCTATCTTTAAGTACTTTCCCAGCTTTGGCTAGAATTTAGCCCCACCTATGGTAGCTCTTGTATTATGGAACCATCCTAGCCCCCAGACATCCCCACAATTTGTGCTCTGCTCAGTCCAGCCACCCTATCAATCAAACTTCTATTCCGTAAGGGCTGTTTTGATAACTGGCTAGTTCCTTGTTCAACCAATTTGAGCTACAGTGTTTTGGTTGATAATTGTGTAATCTGTTGATACAGATTCCCTGAATAATATTTGACTCAAAGAGCTTGATTAGAATAAATAATTTGGCCTCATACAATTACTACAATCTTTTGCAATACAGAGACCTTATATATCATCTCTAGCCTAAATTCATTATTTCCATAAACATAATAGTTATATTCATTCAGTGCCTATGGTTATTCTGGGTGCTGTACTAGGTGTTTTATAAAAAAATATTTTCAATCTTTAAGAAAGACACACAAATAAAACAAAAGAACTGTAAGATTGGTTCAGGAAAAGTTTGGGAAATTATCATCACCTAACAGAGTCAACAGAATAAACATGCCTTCTATTATCTCTGTAAAATGTTTTTGCTATGTTCATGGCATGTTGATCTTGCACTGGCTGGCTACTCTTTAGAAAGGCTGAGTGCTTTGCTCCTATAAACTGCAATGTTCAATTATTAAGAGTCAGTTTTCCCTCAAACCTGTTTATCCCAATTGGTTTAGTGTTAGGCAAACAAAGAGAGTTGTTGTCTCTATGAAAATAAATCTAAGATGTAAGATGCTGCAAAACTTTGATGAAAGCCAGTTGCTTTCAAAAAATGTTGTCAAAGTAAATATGGATAAGACCCTTTTAGAAGATTAGGGGAAATTATAAGAAACTAGGAAAATTTTTACTCAGATTGCCTTGTCATACATTATACTCTGGTTCAACTTTAGAGTCTAGAAATAATAGTACATCATAAGTGAGGTTAGTGCAAGAAGGACAACTTGGAATTTCAGCTAGTAGACACTGCTACATTAGTCAAGATTCAGTGGCAAACAGAACTGGAAACATAATCTATCTATCTATCATCTATCTATCTATCTATCTATCTATCTATCTATCTATCTATCTATCTATCGATCTATCTATTATCTATCTATCATCTATCTATCTATCATCTATCTATCTATCTATCTATCTATCTATCTATCTATCTATCTATCTATCATCTATATCATCTATCATCTATCTATCATCTATTTTTTTTCTTATAGGTATGCATACCTGCTCTCTGACATCCAGGGGAAACATTTCATCTGAACTTCCACTCAGTCCTGAATTTATCCCTTGTCTTATTTCACTAATTAGTGAGGGATATCACTTAAATGAGATCCTCTAATTGTTATATACGGGACAGAAAGCATCTTCCACATGAAGTTACGAGTAATCCATTTGATATGTGAGTGTGAAGATGAATTGGGCAGTTGGGGAGCAGGAGCTGCGAAGAGGCTAAAGGTCTTAGACTCAGAACCCAAAATGAGACCCTAACTCTGGCAGGGATGGAGCTCCAAGATGTAAGGGAGAAAATGCTGGATCAACCATGCAGATGTGTGAGAATATGAATGAAAATGAAGAAGTAGGATGATGAATAAAGAGAAATGGGACATGGAAATATTGGCTACTGAACTCTCAGAATATGAGTGAACAGGGACCCTTGGGTGGCTCAGTGGTTGAGTGTCTGCCTTCGGCGCAAGGCATGATCCCGGGGTCCCAGGATCTAGTCTCACCTCAGGGTCCCCACAGGGAGTCTGCTTCTCCCTCTGCCTGTGTCTCTGCCTCTCTCTGTGTGTCTCCCATGAATAAATAAATAAAATCATAAAAAAAGAATATGAATGAACGGTTAAAAAGGGTTCTAGTTTGAGGAAAATGAATGGGTTCTCATACTAATAGAAATATTAGTCAAAGTCAAAGTCAAATATTAGTCACGGTGAACAGACAGAAAAACAAAGGAGGGTTGAAATATTTAGTGTGAAAAATATTCAGGAAGGTGTGTTGTGGAGACTCACATAATAGCAAATAAACTATGCAATTTTTGTTGAAATCTCATATCAAAAAAGACTTCTTTCAGATAGTGATATTTCAGCTATTTTAAGTGAAAGAGCATGTTAGGCAATAAGGTGCTTATGACATAGCAAAAGGGAGCAGGGAGATGGGCCTCTCTCCTGAGCCTCCAGGAATGACCCTGAACAATTATGTGGGAACCGGCTTACCGGGGAGCTGCCACCTCCTCCACATGCTCAAGACAGTAGAGAATCTGGAGGCTTCTGCCTCCGTGACCACCGCAACTGCCTTTCCATGCTCCCAAAGCAAGCAGCTCTTCTCGGAGTGATACTTCACGGAACCTCTGTAAATCTGAAAGGAGTCTTGCCTGTCAAAAACAGCCAAAGAGCTCCCTTCCTCCATTCTCCTTCCCAAAACACGTACAGGCAAATCCAATGGGAGAAACCCAATTTGCATTCAGAATCCTAGCTCCATGGAAGTCTAGAAACTGAGGGTTTTTGCTGTCTGCCTCCACAGTACAGGAAATTCACTAAAAGCACAGGAGTGTCAAGCTGCCTATCAGATTCATGTACAGTGAATAGTTTGTCTCTGTGAAAAGATTCGCAAATTAAGGTGCTATTCTGTATTTAGTTGAAATAAAATGTTTGTTTTCTAACATATTTCACCCACTGATTTTAAGACTCCTTAGAGTTTCATAGAAATTTAAAATAATGTGACAGTGTTCTTTTTAAAGTATATCTTAGAAGCCACGAAATATATATAGCATGAAAGAAATATAGCATGAATTGCTTTTTGATCTCCACTTTAACTTTGTCCATTAACCAGCAAAATTCTTGTCACACTTTTGTAGAATAAGAGAAGTTGTAATGCTTTATTTTCTCCCATTTTTCAGATGAGTTAAAATTGAAACTTTACGAGGCTGTGACTAATGCCTCTAAATGATAAAAACCTCAACTCTCTTAGCTAAAACTCATTATTTGCCCTGCCATTGTGTTGTTCTTTCACTTCCTTTTGACAGTGTCATTAACTAATAAGTTTTTGTAAACGAGGTTTTTCTTAACTTGGGCAAGTTAGAAAAGCTGTGTTTTAAAATCAGTCACTTGATGCCCAGACTAGCACATCTCCCACTTGTTCCCTTTAATCCAAAGAGGAAAGAACTGTGGGATTTGAGTTATGATAAAGGGGAATGTGGGTAAGTATTTCAGGGCAGCAATCAGCTAACCCCGCTGCAGAACAGAGTTCCTCTGCCCTGCTTCCTTCTTGACCTGAAGTGAATCCTATCACTGTACCTCGCATAGATATTGGTTTACCACACAATGAGCATTTACTAGACTGTCATGTGCCAGACACTGTGGCAAAACAGAAAATAATCTCCCTGTCCTCATAGGGCTTCTGGTCTAGTAGGGTAGAGAAAACAAATTTCATGTTGGTGATAAATAGCATGAAAAAATGGTAAAGCCCAGATAAAGATAGCAGTTGTCACTAGATTGTTTGAAAGCAATCAGAATGTTAAGGATTGAAGACTTTCCCCAGCCACTAAAGTGAACAGGTCTGATGGAACTAAAATCCATTTGGTAAGTGTTGAAGGAGAGGGGAACCTAGTGAAGTATTTTAATTACTGTAAATTGCTATTAAATTATTTAATTTTTCCTTTCTATGAAGGGAGAACATCTCAGGAGTGTACATCCATTTCCTGGGGCTGTTATAACAAAGTTACACAAACTTCATGGCTTAGAACAACTGGATTTTGTCTCACAGTTCTGGAAGCCAGAAGTCCAGAACCAGGTGTCAGCAGAGCCATGTTCCTTCTGAAACACGTAGGGGAATCCTCCCTTGCCTCTTCCTAGCCTCTGGTGGTTTGCTGGCATTCTGTAGTGGTACCCCATTTTCGCATGGCATGTTCCCTATGTGTGGGTCTGTATCTCTGTTTCCATTTGTCCTTTTTTATAAGGACACCAACCATATTGGATTAGAATGAACCCCAGAGACCTGATTTTAACCACATTTGACAGCCCCTGTCTCCAATTTAGGTCACATTTTGTGATTTTGGGAGTTAGGACTTTGGAAACAATATTATAAACTTGGAGTTTCTCTGGTGATAAAGACAGATATGCAGACAACTATCTTATTAGGCAGAAATAAGTAAATGCTAGTGGTTCTTTGGTGTTTAAAAAGAAGGACCGATTCTCTTTTTATAAAATGGGTGAGTCCACACAAACCAGAAGGATTCAAAGTTAGTAAAAGGTACTTCAGTGGGTGGAATAGCATGACTGGAGCTGGTTTATTTAGTACTTTTTAATTTAATGAACTAGTCTCATTACCATCTTACTAAGATAACTGTATCTTAGCCCACTCTCTTTAAAAGTATTTAAGCATCTTATGTCATGGTTGGATGGATTTTTTTCCCCTTCTTTTCTCCTATTCTGTTTGGTGGAGGTGTTGGAAAGCTTAAAAATCTGACTGCCAGAAAGTGCAGTCGTAATGTGGCTGTCTCTACTCATGCAAACAGGAGAACCCATGGGGTTGAGCAGGCTAGTCTGTGATGGAACAGTGATTACATAGGAGGCATTGGGTCTCTTGCTGCAAATGTAGGTTGTACAGCTCCAGCATAAGAGAAGGCACCTTGTCTCAGGAAAAAGCCAGCAGTGGTACCGAGCTTCCCTGTATCCTGGCCCATTCATTATGGGTGCCACAGGGGACAGCCTAGGTCAGGCTGATCTTGGGTCTCCAGACACTCCATCAAGACAGCAAGTTTAAAAATATGCCCCTTAATTTGATCCTTCCCTGAAGAAGCCTGAAACATATAGGATTCTTGGCAAAATCTGTCATCATAACATTACAGAAGATTCATAAAACCTTCCTAAAGATTGCTATGGGATTCTAATGGTTCCTCAGGTGTCTTCTGGCCCCTCTGATCAACTTTTCACACTAATGAGGGAGGGAGAAGGAAAACCATCATCACCCCAGGTGTGTGTCTTCTCACACTTGCCATTCTGGATTCAGATGAGAGAGGTCTGAAAGCAGGAATTATTATTACCCCGAATTTCTAAGGAGAGAATTTTTTGTCCTTTCTAGCAAAAGTGTAGCATGACACTAAATATCCCTCTTGGGTTTTTATTATAATCAAGCCAATATTTTTTCCTGATTTTAAGAAATTTAAATATCTTGTGATGGAAGATAAACTAAACCCCCACCCACCTTTTTTTTCTTAATAATTTTTCCACTCTTTGAGCCACAGAGATCTCGTCCCACTCCCCCTATTTTTTTTTACACTGCATAATTGTTTCAGCTTAGTTATGGTGTTTCCTGAAAATTTATCTTCTGACTTCCAACAGAATTTTGATTTAGAAGCAAGTGGTATTATTCTCTCTTCTTTCCCCAATATATAAAGTGTCTAGCCCTCGTGTTATTGGCAAGATTATGTTTCCTTTGTTGTTTTAACCTCAACTTTATAAAACTGGCTCACATGATGCTTTTACTCTAGGATTGGAGAGTTCAAACATTTATAAATCCAAAAACAACATGTTCCTGTGCAGAAATCCACCACACCATTGAGAAGCATGTCATAATGATAGCCAGAAATGGTAAGGGCAAAAGTAAAAAGAAGAAAAAAATGTTTTTGAAATGTGAGCTTTGTAAGACTTGTAAGACTAAATAAATAGCATTACTCATCTTCCTTACTTTAAGTAGAATCTTATTTAGAGAGTCAAAACCAGCCAGAAAGTGTAGGAGCACCATACCACCATTTAGATAGTTACACATTTACTCTAAGACCTTCCTTTATAAATTTTTTTTATTATTTATTTTATTTATTTATGATAGTCACAGAGAGAGAAAGAGAGAGAGGCAGAGACATAGGCAGAGGGAGAAGCAGGCTCCATGCACCGGGAGCCCGATGTGGGATTCGATCCCGGGTCTCCAGGATCGTGCCCTGGGCCAAAGACAGGCGCCAAACCACTGTGCCACCCAGGGATCCCAAGACCTTCCTTTAAATGTTTGCTCAGCCACCTTCATCTCTTCCCCTGTAGCAGAAGCACACAGTGGGAGAAAGCACCTAAATAATTTCTCATTATACTTTACTTGAACAATGAAATATAGTCCCAAGTTATCACAAACCTAATAGTCATGCCTAAAACAAATATACAAGGCAGGTCATTTAATTTTATGATTATAGGTAAATGCAGCCAGATGACAACAAATAACTTAAATAATGATTAGCATTCATTCTACTCATGTATACATAAGATTTGGGGACACAACATTCCTTCTATTTATGCTTTGAGTATTTCTTAAAATAACATTTGTTCCTATTAGTCCCTGAAATATCCAGAATATCCATTAATTTACTGATCTATATTTCTATTTTGATTTTTAAAATATTTTTGGCTTAATAACACAAGGAAAGCAAAAATAGAAATACTAGTAATAGGAAGCCTGGGTCGCCACAGTGAGTTAAGTGTCTGACTCTTGGTTTCTGCTCATGTCAATATCTCAGAGTTGTGAGATCTAGCCCTACATCAGGTTTCCTGCTCAGTAGGGGGTCTGCTCAAGATTCTTTCTCCCTCTTCCCCTCTCCCCGCTCACACACAGTCTCTCTCTCTTTCACATAAATAGATAGATGATAGATAGATAGATAGATAGATAGATAGATAGATAGATAGAATCTTTTTTAAAAAGAAATAATAGTAATAAATAAGCTAGGAAGCAAATTAGCCTAAGTTTGATTTTTTTTTTTTTTTTGAAGTAGGCTCCATGCCCAGCATGGAGGCCAACATGGGGCCCAAACTCATGATGACACTGCGATCAAGACCTGAGCTAAGATTAAGAGTCAGACTCTCAACCAGCTGAGCTACCCAGGTGCCCCTACAGTGTTGTTGTTGTTGTTGTTGTTTTAAATAGGCATCCGTGACTTTGTTGCTGTGTCTGAAAATGTTTTGCGTGTATCAGGAAATCCCAAAAAAGTTCATACCTAATTGCACAGTAAGTTGAAATACCTATTTTTAGGTTTGTTTCTCTTATGGGTTTGTTTCTCCTATTGGTTTCCTCCAAAGTCACTGAGTGAACCTGGCTTCAATTTACTTATATTTTGGAGTTTTATCCTCAACTGTGCTGTGGACCATCACAGCCACGTATAAAGATAGAAAAAAAGCAATGCTGTTGGATGCTAGTGACAACTGCTTCCTTGTGTGGCAGACAGATTCAAAATGGATTAATGTTCAAGTCAGGCCCTTTCACTTGTACTCTCTCATGAGGGTTGACAGAGCAATGAATGTGGCTTGTCCACAGACCTCCTGACTCCTCTGCCATCTTTGAGTTGACACCACTTTCTGATCTGAGACAGAGTGTCATTTGGGGTCAGTGGTTTTGCCATTTGTGATATCTTGCAATAGATTTCCTATGTGGTGGGAAGAGGAAAGGTAGAAGGATGGAGGAAGGGAAGGAGTGAGAGGGAGGGAGGAAGCAAGAGGGAGGGAGGGCAGATCCTTTTGTCTCAGTATAGAAGAATGAGTAAAAGTTGAGGGAAAGGGAGGGAAGGAGGGAGAGAGAGAGAGAGAGAGAGAGAGAGAGAGAGAGAGAGAATATCCTTTATTAAATATCAACTGTGACTTTTTAATTGATATTTTTAGAGCCATAGTATATTTTCCATATCAACAGGTAAACTTTTCTTCTATCATCTAATCAATGTGTATATATGCTCACACCTGTGAGGTCAATGAACACAGGGCTCTATGTTTCCCCACATTCTTCTTGCTATATTTTCCTGGCCCTGGTCTCATCAGAGCACTTTGGAAAGGTGTGGCTGTAAACTTTGAGGAGGGCACAGACACTGGTATTTACTGAAATCAGCATTTAAGCCATCAATTCTCTTAGGACTTAGTCCTTCATGGAAGAAGCTTTCTCTGTAGTAACATCTCCTGGAATTTCCTGCAGAAATCCATCTCTGCCACTGTCATCCATGTGGTCTGTGTGAATGGATCATCCTCAGCTGCAGGGGAAGCCATAATGTGTTTAAGCATATTATTACTTCCCATTCCCTTGGGTATAGTGTTTGGTCTAGTGTTGGTCATGTGGTTTTAACAAGGGAAGCTCAGGACTTTTTGTGACCTTGTCAGACTCTGGTCTCTACCTCTGGTTATGAATGAAGAAGCACAGAGCCTTTATACTGTTGGAAGGCATATTATGAGCCAAAGGGGACCGATAACAGCATGAAACATAAAGTATAAGGCAGAGAGAAGAGATGGAAAGAAGTAGAGCCTTTCCGTCATTTTATCCTCAGCCCATTCTACCTCTATATATTCCAGTTATGTGAATAGTAAATTCCTCTTATTATTAGAGTCATTCCGAGTTGGATTTTTTCTTATTTGGTACCCATATGAACCCACAGATTCACAATGACTTGATAGAATTTCAAAATATTTTGTCATTAATTTTTTATTGGGAGATGGGAAATAAACGAGGAAAATGCCAACCATGGCAAACCATCAAGAACAGTGAAAGTTTGGCAACAATGATGGCAACAATAATAATAAAAAGGTAAGACCACAGAAGTCCTGTGTCAAGTCATTTAGACTCTTTCTCTAAACTGAAGAACAGGAGTCCAAACTCATGGCTGTTTGTTTAAAGAGTGTCTGTGAGTAAATGAACATCCAGACCCCAGGCTACAGTAAACAGCTCATTCAAGCAAATTGCCTTAGATGAAGAAAACACCCCTGCCGTAATTGGGGGGGGGGGGCAAGCATGAAAATAATAAGGTGCTTGGGAAACCCCAGAGTCTCTATGAATACCTTAGCAGTTCAAATAGCATTTGGATCTGGTAGGAAAGAGCAAACCTTTTTAATTTCATACAGCTGGTGCTGCAGTCGCTTTACCCCGTTGAGTTTTCTTTTCCCATCTGAATAGGAAAGCAGAGTTCGCTCTGTCATATTGAGCCAGTCACTAATGGGCCCTGCCAGGCGTGGAAAAGATAAAAGCCACCACCTGCCTTGCCTCAGCTCCCCCTAGCCCATTCCCGGGCTCCAGTTGTCTGCACAGCTGCTGCAGCTGATCATTGTTCTACCTTAGAGCTGCCTTGGGAGCTCAGCCATCCCAGCCTCAGCAGCCTAAAAATTGCACTTCGAATGAAGCTCCTGGATGGGTCTGCTCTGCACCTTGGCCATGACCCCTTGTGAGTCTGTTGCCTGCAAGGCCCAGCGGCCACAGCTTACGTGCCTGCCGTATACTTGGGCCTAGGAGGAGCACACATGGCACTCTAGGTAGGCTGGAGAGTTTGAGCAAAAAAGAGAGAGGTATTTATATTGACATTTGGTGGGCATGCATTCCTTTTCTGGCTTCTCGATGTCCATTAACATTAACCTTAGTCTCAGAGTAAGGCCCCTTTTCCTACTGGCAATATAGTCACCCAGGCCTGACTAGTGAAAAAATCGCTTTCCCTTCTGATATCTGTGACTGTGTTGGAGATAGGCACAGACTTATGTTTGGTCAACAATAGCCCCTGAGGTTCATTCTGCAGAACTAGTTTTGGGAGTTGGTGCTCTCTTTGTTGCTAGATTCAAATCCTAGAGTATATGGAGGCTTAAAGTTATTGGCATCTCTGTCAATATATCATGGCTGCAATAATACTGCATCATAATACATTGTCCCCAAATTCAGTGTATTAGAACAACGGGCATTTATTTCTCAATCATGGGCAACAGATTGGCTGTGACTTAGTTGGGCTAGTTGGATTGGACTCCGAACTCAGGATTCTAGGTTAGGTTCACATCTGCTCATCATGTGTCTCACCTGCCTTGGACAAGAAGCTACTACATGGCAGGCAGATGAATGACACACTCCTGAGGCAAGGCTTGTCATGCTGGCACTAGCCTCTGCTACTCTCATGTCCAGTAACATTCATAGCCAGAGCAAGCCACAAAGTCAAGGGAGCAGAAAGTACACTTCAAAAACCACAAAACCATGGCAAGGTATTTTATTGGATAGATTATTTTATTGTAGGCAGGAGTGAAAAAATTGAGACTAGTGATCTAGTCTGTCAGACTAACTAGTGCATGGAACATGACAAGAGTCAACACATGTGGTGAGAGGCAAGAACTGAGGGTTGGAGAGAGATGGAGGCCTATTGTTTGAGCTTTGAATCCAGCTGTAAATGAATAGATTTTACTCTTGGACCTTTTAGTCATGTAATTCCTTTTGGTTTAAACCTTTTCCAATTGGTTTTTTGTCACTTGCAAGCAAAAGAGACCTAACTTTTACAACCTTTATAGGTATTATCTTAGTCTTTCCAATAATCTAACAACAGTGTCAGTACTACAATTCACATTTTGCAGGTTAGGAATCCAAGCTAGAGAAGGATGGACTGAATTGTTCTGAACCCATCAGTCAGAAAGGATCAGAGCAGGAATTGGATCTCAGGTCACTCTAGCTGCAAAGTTGTCCTTCTGTCCTCATAGCCTCCATTTATGCAGATGTGTTTGGAGAGAATTGGCACAATTCTAGTTAGGAGAATCCATGGAGAAGAAAAGAGATAAAACAGAAGAGCAGTTGGGATGGAGAGAAGACATGAACAGACAGACATTTTTCCAAAGAAGACATACAGATGGCCAACAGACACATGAAAAAATGTTCAACGTTATTCGTCAACAGGAAAATGCAAATCAAAACTACACTGAGATATCACCTCATACATGTCAGAATGGCTAAAATAAAAAATATAAGAAACGAGTGTTGGTGAGGATTTATAATAAAAGAAACTCTCATGTGCAGTTGGTGGGAATGTAAATTGGTGCAACCACTGTTGAAAACAGTATGGAAGTTCGTCAGAAAATTAACAATTGAACTACCATATGGCCCAGTAACTGCACTACTGGATAGTTACCCAAAGAATAAGGAAATGCTAATTAATTGGATAGGATATCTGCATCCTTATATTTATTGTAGCACTATTTACAATAGCTAAAGTATGGAAGCCAGCCCAAGTGTCCATGCAGAGATGAATGGATAAAGAAGATGTTGTGTGTATGTGTGTGTGTGTGTATATACACACAGATGGTTATCAGAGTGGAGAGATAGGTGAAATAGGGGAAGGGGATTAAGAGTACACTTATCATGATGAGCACTGAGTGATGTATCGAGTTGTTGAATTGTTATATTGCATGCCTGAAACTAATATAGCATTGTATGTTAACTGTGCTGGAATTAAAATTTTTTAAAAAGAAAAGAGATGTAAACAAACTAAAAAATAGTACTAAAAAATAAAAGTGCAGTTTGAGACCAGTCTAACCTTGAGTGTTGGGTGTGATTCATACTGTGATGAGCAACTCACACCCCCCTTTAGGAAGAAAGGACTCACTCTCCCTGCTGCTGGGATTAGGCTGACAGATAATTTGTAGCTGTTAGTCTCCTTTTTGAACTGCCTCAGCCAAAGAGAACATCTTTCTCAAAAGTCCTAGCATCTTCCCAGGATAGCCCACATCTAATGACTTATTGAGGTAGGAGTATAAATACCTGAGCTTTAGACCTCAACGCAGGGTAGCTCTGACAGGTCAACCCATTTCTGGAGCTCCTGAGACTTCTCTTGATGTTCTTCTTGCCAGGTCCAGCTTCAGCCCCTCTCTTTCTGCAGACTTGGATCCCAAGAGCCCTTCCTGATAATGTCCCTGCGTGCTAGTCTGCTTTCAAGAGAACTCAACTTAGAACACCACACGTAAACAGTTTGTGTTTTTTCCTCATGGTAAAACTGAGTGATTGAAATGAAGAGCCGATCATTCTGAGCAGAGGGATGGATGGTAATAATCTGCAACATGACTTAAGAAGGTGATGCAAAATCACTCATTCCTCTGCAGTGTGGCTCAGAAACCAAGCAAAATTGAAGGGCTTGGCCATACTCCTCTCTTCTGAAGCCACACAACCTTCACTGTGCAGTTTGGCTACTCAACAGATTGCCCAGTTGTTTTGATATTTTGCAGGCATAACCTAATCTCACAGTTTTCTTGTGAACATCAAATACTTTTAAATGCTGCTTGCAAATAAAGTATCATCTAGTTCCTACTCCCCACCTTCCCATTGTCTGATGTGAAGCATCTTCTGATGAAAGTTTATAGTAGTTACCTTTATAACAGCATAAATTAAAATTAAAATTAAAATGAAAATATTATCATAAGTGTCATTTCCCTCCCATTTCAAATGTAGAGTACTGCAGGAATTCTCAGGAAATCAAAGTATTACCTTTAAAGCTCTGCTTTTATAAGCATAAGAAGGAAATTGCAGCACAATAGCATTTATCCAACTATCAAGATTTTTTTATAGTCTATAAAATATTTGCCAATATATTCCCCATGTGAAATCTACTATACGGAGCAATTAAAAACAAACATCATGTGCACTATATGTTGGAGATGCTTTTAATACCTGAAGCCAGAGCAAATGATCACCAGGGCTCAAAGTTAATAACAGATTGAAAGGATACCCTTAAAATTGTGGCAGTGGCTTTGTATTTTTTTTTTTTTTGTGGCTTTGTATTAAATCTGTGGTTTGCATGCTTCTTTTTTACTGCTTCATTAAAATAATAATTAAACTCTAAACAGGCAAGCCTGCAATTAAACAATTGTGTGCGACTGTTAAGTATATGTGCGACAATTATGCATACATTCCATATTGTTCCTGAAGGATCATTTTATGTAAATGATTGCAATAATGTTCAACCAAAATCTAAGCTATCTTGGTACCTGGTATACAATCTGTTATAGATTTAGCAACCCTAAAGCCTGGATCTATCAGAAGATATAATGTATCTTCTGATACATTTAATGTATTTGACAAAATATATGAAGTTTATAAAGTCCATAAACAACTTTGAGTACATTTAGTTTTACACAAATCCAATATTCATTGTGCTCTATTGTAATAATTGTGTGTAATTTTTTCTCTTCAAGAAAAACACCAACTCCTATTTTTAAGTCCCATTATATAGTACCATATGGTATTTTGAGGTGCTCCTTGAATCTTTTTAGAATGAATAAAGATGTCCCAAAAGTCTTTGTGCAGTTTTAAGCTATAATAATTTCAGAAATACAAATGCTACAAATTATAAATCTATTATATGAATGTTTAATTATGCAGACTTCTTTTATATTCTTTTTGAAATTTTAGTATCTATTATTTATTTTTGTTTCACTCAATGTTTGGCTGCTTCAGAGGAACTGAAAACAAATTTTCTTTTGAAAGATTTTATTTATTTATTCATGAGAGACACAGAAAGAGGGAGAAATGCAGAGAGGTAGAGGGAGAAGCAGGCTCCATGCAGGGAGCCCGATGCACGACTCGATCCTGGGACTCCATGATTATGCCCCGAGCCGCAGGCAAACGCCAACCACGGAGCAACCCAGGCATCCCTGAAAACAAAAATTTAGTTATGAGTTCATTACTGAGGAGTCACAACATTCCATAAATGTTAAAGAAATTTATCAAACTGAAACTTCAAATTATACTTTTATAAGTTAGTATATTACACTCCTAAAGTGAATGCTTACAACTGACCAAGATTTGTTGTTATCTCAAAAATCTAGTTGTTAATTATCTTTCTCTATGCTCAATTTTTAACAATTTTTTTGACAGAGCACACATTAGACAATTTTTCCCAGTTATTAATAATGTAAAATGTGATTTCCTTGCCTATGTTCCATGCGCTTTAATGGTGAAAGCTAATGTATTTAATGACAAATCTAATCCTCAGTGTTTGGAAGAAAGTAGGGTGGGTTATGATTGCCAAAGGTGGCATGACATAATTGTTTAGTTCTAGGTATCCTCAAGTTTTTAAAACAAAGATCCAAGAACTGATGTTGGTAAAATAGGTCAGCCCTCATTAAACCAGTTCTGTTCTATTGATAAACTTCTTGTTAGAAGTACAGCAGCAAGTAAAATAAAATGGTTATATGAAAATGTGTGCATTAGCAGCAGGATGGCTATTTTAGCATATAGCTCTCTTCTTGGGTGTCCTTGAATAGGCTGATACTGAGTGGAAGGGAGCCAAGATCATCAACCAGATATAAAGGACTTCTAAGCACAAGGCTTGGAAAATGGGAGCTCTTGGAACCATATTCTATTTGGCAGAAACAAATCCTGATTCAGCCTTTTCATTTTTCCACTCTAAGTACATTGAGTTCTCTGCCTAGTTCAAGGTACGGATCTTTCTAAAGAAACCTTAGAGATAAAGTCGTTTTTTATGCTTACAAGAGTTTAAGGTCACACTCTCTTGTTTCTAGAGAACGAGGGCAATTCACTTCCTGTGTCTTAAGAAAAATGTTTCTCTTTCTAATACTTTCTGAGGGACATATATAGAGTATAGTAGCAATCTTGAAAAAAATGATGAAAGTAAAAGCACAGGTTATTAAGAGTCCTGAGAATTGGAACTCTTGATGCCAGCCTGAACGATGATACTAACTGTTGTCAGGACAGGTGCACTGAACATATAAACAAATGTTCATGGAATGCACATTTCCTGAGCTCTTGTTCTGTTAGGCCTTTTTTCTCTCAGTCTAGTTGCCATGAAGTCCCCAAGCTTTGGCATGACTGAGTCCTGTAGCATTAGGACTGATAGAAGGAAAGGGTAGAAGGCGGTGATTGAAGGGACTATCACATCTCGTTGCAGATTACTTTCTGAGTCCTTGCTTACTGCAAGTGGCTTGGGCTTCAAATGGCTAACTTCCCTTACCTTTTCTGAGCTGCCAAAATCCATCCCCCACTGCATTGGCTCTCCTCCAAGTCAGGAAGCATCTTGGGACTATTACTGCAGTTCTTTTCCTTTCTGCCTCTGATCAGATAGATACACACAAACATGTACCACATGTGTGTGTGCACATGCATGCACACATATGCATACTCTCATGGTTGGATGGATAGATGGATAGAAAAAAGGAACAGGGAAGGAAGAAAGGAAGGGAGGCAGGAAACATTTAATTCCTGCTAGGATCTAAGGTATTACAACGACATGAAATTATGAGCTTCTATTATGGATTATAAGAAGCATATCATTTAGTCATTGAAACAACCCCTGTTTACAGAATAAAACAAAACAAAAAAACAAGATAGTTAAAAACCTTGAAATGCTAAAAGGATAAGCAATTTTCAATAGTTAAAAAGGGGATTGGTCTGACTTCAAAGCCCTTTTCTACTATACCACAGCTGACCAACATGGGAAGCAAAGAGAGAAAGACAGAAAAAAAATAGATGAGGATTTCCAGAGTTACCAAAGTCTAGCAAAGTTCAAACGGTACCATTTATGCCTCTCCGTCAAGATTCTCTCTCTCTCTCTCTCCTTCCCTCTCTCCCTTTGGTGGGAGGAGGGGCAGAGGGGGGGAGAGAGAGAGAGAGAAAGAGAGAGAATCTTAAGCAGTCTCCATGCCCAAGCCAGGTACAAAGCCCAGTGCAGGGCTTGATATCACAACCATGAAACCATGAAATCATGACTTGAGTCAAAATCAAGAGTTGGATGCTTAACCAACTGAGCCATTCAGGTGCCCCAAGATTCCCTCTCTTGATCAGTAGTCAGCTTTCCTTTACTAAAGCCTAAGGGTAAACTTCTTTAAACCTTTTTGGTCCTCAGTAGCCCAGATCATACTCTGTCTTCAAGAACATAGAGATACACTTAGAGGGAAATTTAGTAAAGGAAAAAAAAAAAAAAAAAGAGAGAGACAGAAGAAGTCTTTTTCAGAGACTTAAAAAAAATTTAATTTGAATGTTCTAGACATTTCAGTGTTCCAGAACAGAATCAGCAGACATTTTCTGGGAAGGGCCAGAGAATAAATATTTTAGGCTTTATGGGTCAGGAGGCAAACTGGAGGACATTGTATAGATGCTTATATAGCAATAGAAAAAACAAATCTCTACAAAATTTTTATTGATGAAAATCAAAATACAATAATAATTGAATACAATTTTTAAAAATATAAAATAAGAAAGGTCATTTTCTAATAAGAAGGGTGGACATTATTTTGGGATATTTTGTTTAATTGTAGTTTAAAGTTACTGTCCCTTATTAGTAAACTAGGTTCATTGATAATCTAATTGCATATGTTCATTGATAAAAACCATTCTTAATTCATGAGCCATCCATAAACATACAGCACACTGAATTTGACCCATAGGCTATGGTTTGCTGACCCTTGCTTTAGAATCTCATATGGGTATTACAGTTTATGGAATCTGGGGAAGAGATTCACTACTGTGTTCTTTTAAATCCTCAACTCCTCACTGAGAGGTCATCTTGAGGAAGGACTTATCAAAATGTTCATCTTAGGGTATCTAAGGCAAAGAAGTACATATAGATAAATAGTTTGAGGCTCTGAGAGGAGATTTGGATGCCATGTCCCAGTGTAAATCTTCTTTAAGATCTACCTGAAAAATTCATGTGCATTTTGAAAATTCCTCCAGAGTATGATCATATGTGTTTCCTGCATCCCATGTCTTAAGGAAAACCAAAGTCAAGAGGAAACTCACCATTTTTATCTTGTGTCTTTACATTTTAGTCACTTAGCTTAGAAGCCTGGCAGTTAAGATATTGCCTCATTTCTCATGCAGCTGAATCTCTGTCAAGTTAATTATTGCTGGCTGTGATAACAAACTTGTCCAAAATCTCAGTGGCTCCATAAAGTAAAAAAGTTTATTTCTCACTCACTTTACAGCTCTTTGTGGGTTGGGAAGCTCTCCTGGGGCAGCCATACTCCAAGTGGTGACTTGGGGACTGGTTCCTTCCACCATGTAGCTCTGTCTTGGAATCATTTGTCTTCAACCATGTGGAGAGAGAGGGTGAGATTGAGTAGAGGATTTGGGGGAAGATTTTCAAGTCCAGGTCCAATACATGTCCCTCTCACCCACATTCCTTTGTTCAGAATTCAGTCACATTGTCCCAAAACTATTACAAGGGCAGATTTAGAATTATAGTCTGACCAAATACCTAGGGATAAAATATCATTATATCAGTACTTCCTCTCACAAATAAAATGGCCTAGGCACTGGACTTTTCTAGACTTTATTGAGTTGTAGGCTTTACTATCTCTATCATGGTATTGAGAGTGTACACAATTCTGTGCCTATTTACAGTTTATCACATTCCTAACTTTATGTCTCCAGTAGACTATAGGCACCTAGGACAGATTCACTGCTATCAAAAATATACAAAGAAGTCTTATAACCATAAGAAACAACAACCCAATTAAAAAGTGAGCAAAGATCTGATCAGACACTTCACCAAAGAAGATATACAGATGGAAAAGAATCATATGAAAAGTGTTCAACATCATGTGTAATTAAGGAATTGCAAATTGAAAAAAAAAAAAAAAGAATTGCAAATTAAAACAACAGGGGGGAGGGGGCAGCCCGGGTGGCTCAGTGGTTTAGCACCACCTTCGGTCCAGGGAGTGATTCTGGAGACCTGGGATCCAGTCCCACATAGGGCTCCCTGCATGGAACCTGCTTCTCCCTCTGCTTGTGTCTCTGCCTCTCTCTCTCTCTCTCTAATCTCTGTCTCTCATGAATAAATAAAATATTAAAAAAAAAAAAACAGGATACCACTATATAACTATTAAATGGCTAAAATCCAAAATTCTGACAATACCAAATGCTGGAACAACAGAAATTTTCATTCATTGCTAATGGGAATGCAGAATTGCACAGCCACTTTGGAAGAAACTGCTAAAGTGGCTTCCAAAAGAGGCTGTACAGTTTTGCATTACCAAAACTGCTGTAAAAAAATAAAGCCCATTAATTAAAGAAAAAAAATAGAAAAAGCTTACAAATTTGCAGCTATATATGCAACCAAGCAAAGTTATCAGGAATAACAATTGCATTACACGATCCGTGCTAAATTATTCCAATAATGTTTTTGTAGTGTCTAATTTATTTATCACTAAAGAATTATCTTGAATATGGGCAGCCTTAGTAATTATGAGGCCATTATCAAGCATATGTTGCTGTATACAATGTTGGTTTTTATCTCTGTGTTGCATAAACATGACAAACATTTTAACTAATCAACCTATAATTGCAGGGTCCCTACTAATGTATACAACTCCATGTTAAATATCAATTCACAATCTGAAGTATTTAGGATCTAACAGCAGAAAAGCTCCATTTCCAGGCTTCCTTTTCATTGTTCCCAATATATATATATATTTTTTTTGATGTTTTTAATGGTGGTAGACTATTATCTTGTATCATTAAAGTCAGGCCTTATTTTATGGAATTTTACTTTAGAAAGACTATTTGAAGGAGAATGTACTATACAGTTTATGAATATGTCTTTACAATCGTGTATTTCATGTGACAGTCTCATCCGCACTTAATCTCTAAATCAGACATCCACAGAACAATTTCAGAGCATTTCTGCAGACGCTGGTGATATCTTCTTAAAAAGATAAGTACAAGACAACTTGGTTCTCTACAATAACAAGAAAGCAGCAATTAACTGGTCACTTCTATCAGGCCCCTGGAGGATGTGTACTGACTTCATGCTAGGGTTGGTTTCCAGTGCTGTCACCTATACTCTGAATTACTGAAAGTGTCACAGAGTATTAAGAAGGTAGGTAAAGATATTCTTTTTGCTGGAATCTCAAGAGATCCTCTGAACTGCTAATTGGACATATTAATTCATTCAAATACTTTTGAGTACTAAGTGGGCGCTCAGGGCCATCATTCACAAACCCCCTCCCCCTTCCATGAAGGGAAGTTAGGGGAGGTAATCTAGCTATGACTCCTGGCTTAAGGATGTGTCTGCCTAAAGAGGTTGTCTTTCCCTACTTACATAAAAGCAGCATGGGACAGGCTAGCAGTCCCCTTGCTCATCACTTGAAGGAACAAGTGAATGATCACTTCTCACAACTTTACAGGAGCACCTGGGCTAACCTCCCTGGACCACATTTTCTTTGCTAGTCAAATGGGAACAGTTGTACTCCCCTTTTGAGGACTATTGTGAGGATGAACTGGTTTAACCTACACTAGTTTTAGATCAGTGTTACTCATTACTATCAGCACATCGTAGAATTGTCACAAAGATTAAAGAAGCATGTAAACTGCCTTGTACTATGTTTGGTACCTCAGAGGCTCTCAAAGGTGGGGGCTTTAATTGTTGATGAAATACAATGAATTTGCCTCTCCTACACTACATTGTTTGGGTCCAAAGAACAGGAACTATGAAGAATTGTGTTTAGTAGCAAAAGAGATTTATTGAGGGTCCATCATACTCTAGATATTTTCAAAAGTGTTATTGGGGCACCTGGGTGGCTCGGTTAAACATCTGCCTTCAGCTCAGGTCATGATCACAGCCAGGGTCCTGGGATAGAGCCCTGTGTTCATGTAGGGCTCTGTACTCAGTGGGGATTCTGCTTCTTTCTGTCCTTCTGCCCCTCTCCCCCTCCTCTCTACTTGTGCTCTCTGCTCTCTCTAGTGCTCTCTCTCTCTCTCTCTCAAATAAATAAAATCTTTTAAAAAATTAAAAAATAAAAAGTATTATTATTAATTATTTAATACATAAAATTTCTCTTCGAGTTTACTACTTTATACCCACCATTCAGATGAAAAAAACAATTGAGAGGCTTTAAAGCCATGAATCTTAACAAGAAGGAGAAGGAATTAAGAGGAAGAGGTAAAGAAGAAATAAGAAGAGGAAGGGATACAAGAAGAAGGAAACTATAGTGTATTCTGAGCACTGCCTATAAACCCATGCATTTAATTAGTTTGAGTAGATGATGAACTTAGGAATGATTTGTAGGTTTGTCAAGCAGTGGTAAATATACTAAACATCATAGGTGAAAACATTTAAAATGTATATGAAAAATTTTCGATTGTAGTCTGCATTGCATTTTATATTTATAGTATACTTTAAAACAAATTTTCAGTGCTCAAAAACTGAGGTTTTGTGTCCTAAACAAATGAAAGATATAAAGTTAACTTCATGATTTTATACTCAAATTCTGCATTTCTATAGATTATAGCTAACACAGAAATTTTTTTTTCCATTATTTGACATGAGAATGGCAACAGAATATTGAACCGGTTTTAACAGATTTAGGGTGTAGGTATTTTCTTGAGAAACTATAACCACAGATCAAGCAATTGCTTTTCCCTTAAGGGAGACAAGTCCCATGTCTAAAGTACTAACTTCCTCCTAAACGGAATTTGTAGGGAGTTCTTATTTCCCCTAATGAAGGATACCATCCAGATTTGAATTGTGTTCTTCATCTAGAGAAGATTTCTCACCATTAGCTAAATGATAAGCATTCATCCTGAATGAGTGAAAACACAACATCCTAATTTTTCAAGAGTGTCACTTCCTTAATGTTAGGCTTTTTTGTTTACTACACATTTGGTGCTTTCAAGATAAATCTGATGACATGAAGTGAAAAATATTTTTTCAGAATGGGAATATTATTTTCACATTGAAAAATCCTCCATATTATTCCCAGTTGGAGAATTTGAGATCAAATTTTGTAATTTTTATTAAATAGCAGCTTAAACTTTTTTGCCTATGGGAGAGAGAAATGTTGGTTATGGGTGTAAACTCTGAGGTGACCATTATCCTTAATTAACTGATGAGGAAGTGAGACTCAGAGAGATTTCATATGTAATATGTATATGTGTGTGGGAGGGTATATATATATGTGTGTGTGTATATGTGTATGTATATACATACACATATACACACACATGTAAACACACATATACACACACATATATAGTGTGTTTACATGTGTGTGTATATATGTATGTTATTTGTATTTGGGAAAGGACTAATTATGTTTATATCATAATGTTAAAAGTTAATCTTCTCCGGATGGTTGATATTTCAAAAGGTATATTCATATATATGTGGAGGATATATGTGTATACCCTCCATTTCTGGAGCTATGTTAAGATAACTTTTACTTGCTAAGAGAGTAAATCTTAAAAGTTCTCATCATAGGAAAAAGAATTCTGTAACTGTGTATGGTGATGGATGATTAACTAGACTTATTGTCGTGATCATTTTGCAATAAAGATCTCCCTTGACTTACGATGGGGTTATGTCCAGATAAACCTATCATAGGTTGAAAATATCAGAAGAGGAAAATGCATTTAATACACTCAACCTACCAAGTGTCATAGCTTAGCCTAGCTTACCTTAAACGTGCTCAGAACACATACACTAGCCTGCAATTGGCTGAAATCATCTAACACAAAGCCTGTTTTATAATAAAGTGTGAGATATTTTATGTAATGTATTGAACACTTGCAAACTAGATTTTGCTCCTGGGTACCAATTTGTGATCTATGGGATATTTAAATGTAAACCCATATCAGAGACGGATTGCTTCCTGAAATGAAAGGCATGGGTCCCTCCCATGTGGTTAGCTGGACTGTAAACATCATGAAGGCAGAATATATGGCTTTCTATCACCACTCTCAGTGCTCTGGGCAGGGTCTGGCACATAGTAGGCTCTTAATAAACACTGTGTTGAATAAACCAGTACAATGTGCCTATATTATCTATCAGGATAATATAGGTGTCCACCTCTTTGCTTCAAAAGAGGCAGCTCTGGTGGCCTCATCAAATGGCCTTGTCCAGATCCTGAAGCATGGGCCAAAAGGGCAGAGAGCAAACTCTTATTTACCTATGCCCTCACCAACCCTCAGGTGACCTATATGATCTATATTATCAATAGATTTGTATTGTCATTTCTGATAATTCAAGTAACCCAAAATTGTTGAATTCTCTGTTCCAGAGATCTATAGAGCAGGGTTTTTCAACCAACATACTATGGACATTTTGGGCCAAATAATTCTTTAGTCTAGGGGGTTCTTCTGTTCATTGTATGATGTTTAGAAGCATCTGTGGTCTCTAGCCACTCCATGCCAGTAGCACCTCCTAACCAAAACTGCCCAGATATTGTCAAATGCCACCCTGAAGAGGATTGAAACCTACCTCTTCTCTAACCCACTCAGAGACAGTGAATAAAGTAATTCATTGGTAAGAAGCAGAGAAGAGAAAACTTTGATAATAAGGATAATAAATTCTTTGGTGCAGCCATCTATTGTGATATTTTTACACATGTATATGTTCCTCTATAATGGAATTCTCACAAGAGCCAAGTCAGGATTAAAAGTGCACAATTTAAGTGCTTACTATTACCTAGTAGGCAAAAGATTTGTAACTCCAAAGTTTTACTGGGGTAGACTACTATTTCCTGAAAATCTTCCAGGGCAGACTTTAATTGGTGCTCTGGAAAACAAACGTCCTACGTCTTTTTCTTCTGAATGCAGTTTGTATATTAAAGTCCTTTGGACATCGGTGGCTAAAAACAAACATTTACTGTTATTTAAGAAAAACAAAGTTATTTAAGGAGACAAGATTCTTTCCTTACTAATATCCATCCAATCTGTTTTGCTTTTCACTAGTTCACGAATAGTGTATATACCATTTCCTCAAAATGTAAGGATTTCTAGCTCTTCTCTTATAATAGATTCCCATGCCAATTTAGTACTATGTTATCAGAGCCAGATGTAATTGGGACCCAGATAGAATTTTACTTAAGAAAGTAATTTATTTGTAAAGGATGGAATAACAATTTTTTTCCTGCCTTCATCTGTTCAATGGCCATGATTAGACTTATGGACATAGTCATAGTCATTCATATGACTCTCAATCAGTGGCTCATTTGCCTCTATTTCTATGTCCTTCTGAGTATTTATTTGTGTATTTATTTTATTATTATTATTTTTTTTTTATAAAAAGTACCCAGGGAACTCTGCCAGTGGCTGCAGTGCTTTGGAGATATCAGTAAAACAGAATGATCTAGCACAGTTGCATTGGCCCTGGCCAATAAATGGAAGGTGCCAATATGAGTTCAGAGCCAAGCTCATCAGCTTGGTTTAGCACTCAGTTTGGAGACAGCATGGCCTAGATGGGCTAATATCTAGGTGGAAAGCAGGCCCAAAGTAAAGTGCAGCCTGGAGAGCTAGTGAAAATGTTCTCTGCAAGCCCATCTTTACATGATAATAACAAAACTTAATTAAAAATCACTGGTATTTTCTCTATTTGTTTCCTCGGCAGAAAATTCAAATACCAGACTGTCTGATTCAAAATTGAACACCTGGCAACCCTAATGATTTGCTTTGCACAATGATTTATGTTGGCAGATTAAGAAATGTGGAGACAGTGGGGGTTGGGGTGGGGAGAGCCTAGAAAGATTCAGGAAAAAAAAGACCTTTCCACTATTTTTATGTTTTTAATTGGGTTAAAAAATGTTTCACAGGAGAAGGAAATATTTTCACCTATTATTCCATTTTATTGTAGATCTGTCCATCTCTTTTTCTTTCTGTATTTTTACTTCTCCCCTTAAATGCTGATTTCCATAGCTTTAACTCTATCCTTTTTCAGTTTCTGATTCCTGTCAGATTTGATTTCGGTGTTTTTGACTTGAGGCTCTGTCCTCACTCTGGAAAACAGTCACCATAATTCATTCACTTGGGAAATATAAGACCATAGGATATGGAGTCAGGTGACTGTGAATCATAGCTGCACCAATTCTCAGTTGTGTAAGAATATAAAAAAGACATAATCTGTTTTTGCCTTCATTTACTCAGACATAAATGGGGTGATGAAAATATCTGTTTTTTAAAATTTTGTTGTGTGGGATACAGATTGCCAATAGACACATGAAAAAAATGCTCAGCATCACTCATCATCAGGGAAAGGCAGATCAAAACTACAGTGAGATATCACCCCTCCCTGTCAGAATGGCTGAAATAGAAAACACAGGAAACAAGAAGTGTTAATGATGAGAAAAAGGAACTCCCATGCATTGTTTGTGGAAATGCAAGCTGGTCTAGCCACTGTGGAAAACAGTATGGAGGTTCCTCAAAAAGTCAAAAATAAAACTGCCCTAGGATCCAGTAATTGCACTACTAGGTATTTATTCCCCAAATACTAAAACACTATTCCAAAAGGATACATTAACCCCTATGTTTATTGCAGCATCATCTACAATAACCAAATTAGGGAAGCAGCTCAAGTGTCCATCGATAGATGAATGGATAAAGAGGATGTGGGGTGTGTGTGTGTGTGTGTGTGTATACATTATATATTATATATATGTTATATTTATTATATTACTTATTATATTAATTATATATTATATTATTATATATTATATTATGTTTATTATATTATATTTTATTATTATATTATATATTATATAATATATATTATATGTATTATTAAGCCATGAAAAAGAAAGAAATCTTGCCATTTGCAACAACATGGATGGTGTTAGCATACTAAGGAAAATAAATCAGTCAGAGAAAAACAAATACCATATGATTTCACTCTTATGTGGAATCTAAGAAACACATAAAGGAAAAAAAGAGAGAGAGATAAACTAAGAAACAGACTCTTAACTATAGAGAACACGCTAATGGGGGAGATGGATGAAATAGGTGACGGGGATTAAGGAGGGCACTTGTGATGAGCACCACCTGATATATGGAATTACTGAATCACTATATTGTACACTTGAAACTAATATAATACTGTATGTTAGCTACACTGGAATTAAAATTAAAAACTTAAATAAGCAAATAAGTAAGTAAATAAATAAATAGCGTGCTACTTGTGTAAGTGAAAAAACTGATTGTTGTGGAGATAAATAGTCCCACCCCTCATTGTTTTGGATTCCAATGGAAGAGCACAAATGGAGGCCTGCATATTCTATCTAAAGTTTTCAAAATGATAAATTATTCTAACAAACCATTGAATAAACTGCATTTTGTCTACCTACTTTGGCAATTATAACTTCAAAATGTAGAGATCTGGTTTAAATTAGAACTCTCAGGTTTGGGACGCCTGGGTGGCTCAGTGGTTGAGCATCTGCCTTCAGCTCAGGTCGTGATCCCGGAGTCCCAGGTTCGAGTTCCACATCAGGCTCCCTGCATGGAGCCTGCTTCTCCCTCTGCCAATGTGTGTGTGTGTGTGTGTGTGTGTGTGTGTGTGTATGTGTGTGTGTCTGTGAATAAATAAATAAAATCTTAAAAAAGAAAAAAGAGTTCTCAGGCTCCTTACTTAGAGTTGCTTGTTGGGATATGGTGGCCCAGGGAGAACTGGCCCTCATTTCTCAGCTTACCATCTTCTCTTCCTATGCCCAGCTCTTTCCCACAGTATAAGGGCCTCCAAGTCTGTGTATGCACACTTGAGGCCACACACCAAAGCTATGTTTACATCTCTATCAAAGGGCAGGCCAAAGCCACTCCTGTCACCTAGACATGTACACACTGAAGCAAGGACTGTCCTTGGAGGAAGGACTGGTGGATGATGTCTGTGAAGGCCCTGAAAGTAGATTTGAAGCCATTTTGACAGGGAATTCTTGAGCCCTGAACCCCAGGGAGTCCTGGGGCAGGTTGTGGGCAGATAGAGATCAACCTGCAGACAAACTGGCCTAACCGACCAGGATTCAGAGAATCAGGTTATTGGATCCAAGAGGTCTCCAAGACGTTCACACCTATATGTTAGCCTGAACTGGCAGAGCTCCCACAGTTACTGGAAAACTATTGAATTTTGACTTTCTCCCCAACTGGAAGCATGCATTTTTCAAGTATCCCTTTTGTAGCTACTGTAGAAAAAAATAGTTGGGTGCTTCCTCAAAAACTAAAACAGAATTCTCTATTCCTTCAGGCAGGCTAGGTTGCATGGTTTGGAGAGGAAGGAAAACTGGGGAAAAGGGTGATTTTAGAGTCCACTGTCCAGCAACTCCTCTTTTGCTTTATGCCTGGTATATACTTTGTTCATTTTGTCTACCTGGTATTTGCTCTTTCTCTTCATACACTTGAGGTAACCTTGGAAATGATTCTAGTACATGAACTGAAATGAGGTGGTCTTCATGTATCACGGGAGCGACAGTGGTTTGTGCTTCTGATAAAATAACTTGAGATAAGCAAAATGCATCCACAGTAACTCTCTGACTTGTGAAATCTGTTGCTTCAGAATCATCATTCATCATTTTTGTCTTCCCAGACCCTAATGGAAATTAAAATAAACAAGCCTGTTTGCATTAAGAAAGGATCCTCTACAGTGACAAGTTTCACACAAATTGTACTATGAATAAAATATCCCCTGTGTTTTTAAACAGGTCATCCATTAAGGGTTCACCAGATACAAGGGAGTATTGTAGTTAAAAGGTGGATAGGCTGTTGTTTAACCAATGTTTCATTAATGAATGAGAGTTCAAATGGCAAATGATAGTCTAACAACATCATTTTATATTTGTGAAGATTAAACAAGACTCATGTTTCCCCGTTTGGTGGTTTGCAAACTAAATCTGGCACAAAACGTACAGAAAGATAAACTCAAGAGGAACGTAGCCTGTCACAGTGATTGATGGGACTGGTTTTCACCCAACAGTGTTTGAAAATGTAGATATCCTTAAATAAATGATGCTGTATGAGCCTTGCCAGCCTAGGGAATTAAGAAGACATTATTACATTTTGCAGAAGGAGTATAAAGCTCTGCTACCGAATTTGATGGTTGTAATTTTATATACTTTCCATAAGAGCTCTGTAAGAATGTGAGTGGCATCATCTTTAGTAATGAGGTTTCTGAGATGTTACCAGGTGAGGCAAATCATTCCCCACACTGTGTTCCTGTAGGTATAAACTGCAAAATTAGCAGTATGACTTTCTGGAACACTTTAGGATTCTACTCACACTACTTTCCTTTCCTCCTCCTCAGTTTATGCCAGGCTCCGAGGAGGGACTCAGTCTCTAACTGATGTGTGTATGTTGGGGGGGGGGGGTAAATTATAAAATACCAGATTTACAGGAGATTTATTAACAAGGCAGAAAAGTACTCTTAAATAGGTATAAATTGTAAAACTTTTCTTTTGGTCAAAATCAGCAAATTCTAGCATTTGTTTTTGTCTTTTGATAGGCTGTCACGCTCATATCAGGAGGATCCAAGCAGCCCATTTTCCAACCCTTGCCACTGCTGAATATTGTCACTTAAAAAAAATAAAATTCAGGGCACCTGGGTGGCTCAATGGTTCAGCGTCTGCCTTCAGAAGCTCAGATTGTGGTGGTCCTGGGATCAAGTCCCACATCAGGCTCCCCACAGGGAGCCTGCTTTTCCCTCTGCCTAGGCCTCTGCTCCTCTCTCTGTGTCTCTTGTGAATAAATAAATAAAATCTTAAAAAAAATAAATTAAATTAAAGTTGATGTCAATTTGGTAGGTGAAAGTTGACATCATGTGATGATTTTAATTTTAATTTATTTGACAATTTCTGAAGTAGAACACCTCATCAAGGATTATCTGACATTTATATATCTTCTCAAAAGAATTGCCCATTCTAATTCATATTTATATTTACTTATGTATTTATGATTCATTTATTTAGTACTGAAATTAATAAAGATATTAGTTAATACTCATATGTGTTACAAACATTTTATTCTCATTTTTCTGTTTATTTTATTTATGTTCCCTTTCCCCTTTGGCCTATAGAAATGATATGTTTTATTGCAATCAGTTTTTTATGGTTTCTATTATCTGTAGCATGGTTTAATTGTTTGCATTTGTATCTTTGGTCTCTCTGAAAATTATCTTGGTGTGCTTTATGAAGGAGAACATTTTTATTTTTTCCTCAGATTATTAGTTAATTATATATATATATATTTTTTTTTTCCCTCTCTCTCTCTTCCTCTTTCCCTTTATCAAGAGATTCACATATTGATCCGTTGGTATGTTTGATTTTTCTGTAACAGTATCAACTGACTTAATGATCTGATTTTCCCAAAAAAAACAAAAAAAAAAAAAAAAAAAAAAACTTAGAACCTCTCTGTCAAGTCTCTCCATCCCCCCAAAAATCCTGTTGGAATTGAATTAGATTCCTATATTAAAGAGAATTCACATCTCTCTAATGTCGACTTCTCCCACATAGTAGTATAGCTTTATCTCCATTTCCAAATCTTGCATTTTTTGTGTATGTTCCTTCTTAAGGTTTTGCAGTTTTCCTTATATGTTTCCTGCACATAAAAAAAAAAAAAATAGTCTTAGGTATTTTGTAATTTTATTGCATTGTTAATGGAATTATTTTCTTGTCATATAGGAAAGTTGCTTTTTTTAATATAAAATAGGTATGGACTCTGTTTAATATAGACTAAATATAAATTGATAATCAAATTTGGGCATACAAGAAATATCCTTATTTCTTTATTTTCTTTTAGTCAAATTTAGTATTACCTCAGGTCAACCATCCACCCTTTCCCTATCCCTTTGCCCTATCAGGCAAATAAATCAATCCCAGTATTTATGGAACTTTCTTTTCCTTCTCTAAGGTCACTGAGATACATGATACTTAGAAGTGGGACGTAGCTTCATTTCATCATGGAGGCTGCTGAGACCATCAGTGTGACAAGATGGTCACAAAAAGATGTGGGCATTTCTGCTGTGCTAATACCAAGGGGCCATGGGGCCTTTACCTAGGCCAAGAGATTATTACAAGAGTTGATCCTGTTTCAACCATTTTCTCCACCTGCCAGGCAATCCTTGGGATCTGCAAACTCATTTCCCTTCCCAGCCATGGATATTTTTCTCTCTTGTACTGCCAACCTTGCTTTTTCCCCTTTTCTTCCTACTATAACTCTTTTTTAGGGTATCAGGCTTCAGTGGAAACAAAAACCAGACCAGCCAGCTATTTGCAGGCTACTGTTGCCTTTAGTGTAGCAACTCCCAAGTCTAGGGGTACTGAGAATTAATTGGCTCCCTTTTCCAGTATAGAGGAATAGATGAGTAAGAAATGGAGGGAAAATAAAACCCAAATAAGTACTTCAATTGATTTATTTGGCCTATGTGTAGAGGTGTTATGTATATTTATACTTAGTCAACTTACCAATTTCTTATTGTTTCTAATAGATTTATTTTCCTTTTTGTTCGAACTTGCTTCTAAGAGACAATATTGAGAATAATACAGGATTTTTTCATATTGAAATATCATCTATTTTCTTGACTCAGTATTATCTCCAGAAAGACAACTAGTGGGGATCTCTGGGTGGCTCAGTGGTTTAGTGCCTGCCTTTGGCCCAGGGTGTGATCTTGGAGTCCTGGGATCAAGTCCCACATCAGGCTCCCTCATGGATCCTGCTTCTCCCTCTGCCTGTATCTCTGCCTCTCCCTCTCTGTGTCTTTTACGAATAAGTAAGTAAGTAATATAAGTAAATAAATAAATAAATAAATAAATAAATAAATAAATAAATAAATAAAACAACTAGCAAGTGGAGAGATAATGCTTTCAAATAATAGATAATCTATGATTCCAGTAAACTATGATGACCATCTACTTCCATTTCTTCTACTTCAGTAATTCTCCAAATGTGTTCCCAGCTCAGCACCATCAGCATCACCAAGGAACATATTAAATAGATTATTGGGCTTGAATCAGGAACTCTGAGGTGGCCCCCAGCAATCTGTTTTAACAAGTCCTGCAGGTGAAATCTGATACACACTGAAGTATGAGAACCACTATTCTACCTAATAATCAGGACTAACCTAGCTTATGGGGTCTTGTACCCACTGTGATTTAGGTGTAGAGTTAACTCAACAATATGGCTAAGTCAGTGTGAACAAAAAATAAACATCACTATTTTGTACCCAAAGTTATATCTTTAGAAAAACATCTCATTACTGACAAGCAGTTCTAGAATTTGGCACATAGAAAAGCAAATTTGTTTAGCACCTACTATATCAAAATTGCAAGCATTAATAAACTAAAGCTTCTCTTTTTTTTTTTTTGCTAATTATGAAGAACAAAGTTTCCTGCTTATTTACATGTAGTTTACTGTCTAAAACTTTGTGATCTTTTACTACATTATAGTACTAGAAATAATGTCTTTATATCTTTTAATTCAAGTCAGTTGCCACTTTGGGAAATTAATTTTAGAGGCTCAATCCCCTATGAAGGATATAAGGAAGAAGTATGATTTAAGTGGGTATTAGTGAAAGATCTTTAAAAGCCATACTTTATTTAAATTCTTTTCTTGAAAAGTTGCTGGAAAAAAGATGAATTTGGAGAATTAATGTGGAGTTTTCTTATGTGGCATTTTTAAATAAACTTGCTCACCCAGAATAGATACCACTACACCTGGACCTTTGTAATTCAGCTCTTTAGGATGATACTTAGACCAAGACTGTCATATGGTGTCAGTTTTTGGATTTTGGGTTTGGGTTTTTTGTTTTGTTTTGTTTTGGCTTCTGTGCTGGCCTTTTATTCAGTGTGTTGGAGACAGACTAGAATTTCCCCACTTTTGGTCACTTTTTCCTACCTCCTTGATCCTTGATGCGGCCCCTTGCCTTTCTTTTTTTTTTTTTTTTTTGAGTTATACTTGATGATAATCCAGGTTGCAAATTTTGATCTTACCATGTATTAATTATAGGATGATCTCATAATTAGTTTCCTACCTTACAGGATTGTCAAGAGTAGTAAATGAGATAATGTATGTAAAACGCTTAGAGTATTTCCCATTTTGTTAGTAACACATTATTAAGACAGAAGAAATAATCTTATTCCCCCAATCCCCACCCCCCCACCATATCATTCACTAATTCTTTGGTGTGATTAGAAATGAAAACATTAAAATTTCAAACATTTATATCTCTGGATAATTTTTACCTCAAAACTAGATTATGTATATGATTGGCTTTTATCTCTAATCATTTCAAGAAAAGAATATGAAGTAAAATATTAGTTATAAAGGAGGAAATAAGTTCTTCTGGTTGTAAATGAGGTTTTATTTACAACCTGAGGATAGTTTCCAATTTATTAATCAAGGAATTCTTTCCAAAAATTCTTTGAGGTTAGCCGTGTATTTTTCTTATGCCCTACTTCTGGTCTCTATTATTGATTGTGGCCAAGGATATTGTAAAATATAGGATAAACCTATTAGGAGCTTCCTAAGTATGAATGATCAGAGGCCACTTGTTCATTTTTGTAACTGTACTATGCCTGAAGTGAAAATATATAACCAGCAAGCCCAGAATTTCTAGAACACGTTTCACTTGTTATTTAGGCTCTATGTTCAGTGTAGTGGAACCAACACATACCTCATAAGGATAAGTTCAGACCTACCCAATCTTGAGACAAAGTAATGGTCCCTAGTTGGCTGGTCTGAAGACATCTTTTGAATGCAGCTTAGGTTAGGCAAGGCAAGAGATGTACTGATACTATCTCATGTGAATGAATCAGTGAGGTAAAGACCATGATGATATGAAAGTAGAGCCTTCATTCCTTACACCACATGTATGATTTGATCATGCAAATAGGCCAGGCAAAGAATTCATTAAATTCCTAATGAGTTAATTAGGTCAACAAAGGATTGAGTTCCTAGTAAAGGCAAGCCACTTAACAAAACAAAATGCCGGATTTCAGGGGGAAATAGAGGAGAGTGGAGGAGAAGGATGTGGCACTTAACTAAACAGAAAGTTACCATAAGGCTCATTAAGGGTAAGACAGAAGGCAGCCCTGAATGAGGAATTAACTGGAGACAAGTAATATTTATGGCTGACATCTCATCTCAGGTTTTACCTTTTTACCTCTATCATCACTCCCTTTCCCCTCCCCGCACCCGCCCAAGTCTAGGAGTAACTTTTCCCAATGTGAGAATGTCATCTGAATCTAGTCGTTGTAAACTTTCGGATACTCTCAGTTTCTGGAGGGTTTGATGTCTCAGAGTCCTTGCTGATAGCTTTAATGACAATTATCTCAAGGTTTCTATAGGGAGCTTCTTGGTTGTGAAGCATTGTCCATATATTGTGGGAGTGAAGCATGTCCATTTGCTGCGAACTATGCTGAGATTCAGTTTTTTCACCACTTACAAGAGCCCTAATGCGACCCTTCTCAACAGAACCTTTGGCCAGGTCCAATTTTTCCCTCTTCTCTCCAGACTTAACCTTAGATCATAGTGACAATGGCTTAATATATTATCTTGTCATTGTTATCCACACTCTATCCCAATGTTACAGCCTCCAGCCAAGGGTTTTTAAAAGGACTCTGTTTCTACTGGTTGGATTGTACTAGAGTGGGCAATTGGAGTGGCCCAATTAGGACAGAGGTGAGGGTGTGTCTGTAGGGGACCCTTATCTCAAGTCTCACTCCCCTCCACTCCAATGATAGATTGCTGTTTCCTCTATCCTTTTTAGGTTGCCAACTGCCCATGTATAGTTTTCCTCTATGGGTTTGTTTATTTATTTATTTATTTATTTATTTATTTATTTATTTATTTATAAAGATTTAATTTATTTATTCATGAGAGACATTGGGGGAGGGGGAGACAGACAGACAGACACAGGCAGAGGGAGAAGTAGGCTCCATGCAGGGAGCCTGACGTGTAACTCGATCCCAGGTCTCCAGGATCACACCCCGTGCTGAAGGAGGCACTAAACCACTGAGCCCCCTTGGCTACCCACCTCTATGGGTTTAAAATGTTTTTTTCTGACCCCATCAGATCATTGACCAGCAAATGGCATTATTTTCTCTCCTACTAAACAACCTCTTAGCTATGCTCAGTGTTTTTTTTTTTTTTTCCTGGGCTGACCTATTCATTGTGGCAATTTGTAATATTTGTAATATATTTAAGTAACTCTAGGTCCTTGGCTTTTAGCACTTTTATCCAATTATGAAGTTCAGTTCTTGAGGTGAACTAAGTGTTAATGGCTGTTACCAGATCCTTGGGTAAAGATCAAGTCTGCCATAAGTATTAATGATTGATCGAAGTAGGTGAAATATTTCATTTTTTTCATTCTTTTGGAACTCACTTTTTGGTTGAAATTCTTGCAATTCATCTAATTTACTGGCATGGCTTGTCATATGCATTCTTGACATACTGATTTGTTTTTATATTCAAGCTTTGTTATTGACTCACTTCAGTTAATTGTGTGGTTTTAAAAATTGGAACCCAATAGTCAGTGATCTCCATTTGAAGAAGAAAAAGCCAAGAAATTGGAGCTTCCTTTAATTCTATAATACTAGAGCCAGAAAGGGCATGAACAAAATTTTAATTTTTACACTGTTCAGTCATTGGAGGGCATCTCTTGGCCAGAATAATTTTGTCAATAATATTACCACCTGCTCAATATTGATCAAAATTCCAAATGTCTACATCTGACCACATTTCCAATTTCAGACAAACATCTACCTCTAGACTATTTTTTTAAGGATATCACTTCTAGATTTTGCATGTTTTTCTTTTCTCCGATTTGTAGCCTTCTTGACACTGAATATTTAATTTTTCTATCATTGCTTCTTTGAGTTTTAATATTGAAATATACCATGTCATTGTTCAATAATACAAAATATTAGAGAGATCTTTTCATCCTTATAGACTGAAATATATCTTCAAATGATAGAAAAACATGTGGTACTGAACCATATTATGCATGCCAAGCAGGTTTCTATGAACCTGAAGATCTTAAAGCAATTCAGGGACAAGAAAGTTGGTGGGAGGATTTCAGAAAAGTTTGGAGACCCAAATCATGAGTAATAAATATGTGGTTCCTGGTCTTAGACTACACTGGTGAAAGAAAAATTAAAAAAAAGAAAAAGAAGAAGAAGAAGAAGAAGAAGAAGAAGAAGAAGAAGAAGAAGAAGAAGCAGGAGGAGGAGGAGGAGGAGGAGGAGGAGAAGAAGAAGAAGAAGAAAGAAGAGAAGAAGAAGAAGAAGAAGAAGAAGAAAAGAAGAAGAAGAAGAAGAAGAAGAAGAAGAAGAAGAAGAAGAAGAAGAAGGAGAAAGAAGAAGAAAGAACCACACAATAAGGAAGTGTTCTGTTTCCTTGGGTTATAAATTAGTCCATGACAAATAGAAAGTGAAATTCTGTAGGTTATTTCCATAACCTATCTTCAGAGAATTTACTGACTGCTGTAAAAGAGGGAAAATGCAGAAGAAATATATAAATTCCAACAGTTTTTAAAGTATACAAAAAAAAAAAAAAAGGAAGGGGAATGGCTAACCTCCTTCTATAAAAAGAAAAGCTGAATTTGTTTGGAAGAATCAGTTATACAAAAATAATAAGATTTTTCATTTATGGAATGCTCATTCATTTTCAGTATGCTTCCACCTAATCACCTATAGGATCGTATAATGGAATGAGATTTCAGTGTTCAGCTAGGATCTGACACCTGCCTCTCACATTTTATGACAAGAGTATTAGGGTCACACTAGGAAGAAGCCTCTTATTCTAGGTTTCACAGTGAATTATGGCTACTCCAGGGCCAGAGTCTGGATCATTTTAATGTAGTTCATTTTGACCATGAACCCTTGCTTCACTCTGGATGAACTGGAAAGATTCCCAACTCAGCACCTAAAATTTCATCAGCAGCAGATCACCAAGTTGATAGTTATATAGAATGGAAGCAGAAGATCCCAGTGATCAAATCTGCTTATATACCTTCAGCAGGATGGTAGAATGGGTAGGCAGAAATTTTAGATTATGCCCTGCAATTTTAAAGCCAGAGCTTACTGAAGAGAACTGGGGAATATAGATGAGCAGTGATTGCTTTATTTTTCTACAATGCTATTTTTTTTTTAATTTTTTTTTTAATTTTTTATTTATTTATGATAGGCACACAGTGAGAGAGAGAGAGAGGCAGAGACATAGGCAGAGGGAGAAACAGGCTCCATGCACCGGAAGCCCGACGTGGGATTTGATCCCGGGTCTCCAGGATCGCGCCCTGGGCCAAAGGCAGGCGCCAAACCGCTGCGCCACCCAGGGATCCCCAATGCTATTTTTTTGAGGGGGCGGGGTAGGTTATGATTCTATAGACATGACACAAAAACCATTCAGTTTAAATTTTGAATATTCCTTTTCCCTTACCTGGGTTTTATCAACATTCCTGGAAGTTTGTGTTGAGTCAGGCCATGTATTGAAGGTTCCACATGCTCCTTGGTCCTAAGTCTACCTTCATATGTTCTTCATTCCAATCTACATGGCCCCTTAGGTTTAGCAAATCTCCCTGCTAGTATACCTCTAGAACTCCATCTGCCTAGAACCAGGGTGTGAACTGAGTTTGGTCCACAGATGCATTTTATTTAGCCCATAAAACTATGTAAATCTGGAAGTTTTACTTCGATAATCTAGTTTTCTGGTGTCTATTGAACAATTAGAAATGCACTGACTTAGTACGTGTATTCTTGCATGGATGTTCCCCATGCAGCTGGCTGGTACTGCCCTCCCCCCTCCCCCCACAATTAGATGGGACCTGGGCTCTCTCCCCACCACTCCCTGTTGTATTGCACCTGGCTCCCTTCATCCACTTGAGTTTCCTGAACCTTGCCTCAACACGGCATGCTCACATTCTTTCTCTGGGATTTGTCTCTTCCTGAGTGGTTCTTTTTGAGTGATTGTCACAGGCCTCTCTACTCCTGAGTCTGTAGATCTTCTCTTTCCTCTTTCCCCCAAAGAAGCAGCTTTTGGCCTGGGGATTGTTGAGGTGAGCTCTGTTTTCTCCTACTCTGCTTCTCTTAAATACTTTGTACACTTGATCCCAGCCAGGATAGTTTGACTGTAATATAAGTCTTAGTTGTCTCCAAAATATATGATTTTGAAAATCAAAATCCCATAATCAAGATTATTCTTGTTTTCTGTATACACAAACACATACTTCTCCGAGTCAGTAAGTACATCTCTGCTGGTTGTGTTTGCTCTCCAAAGCCACTCTTCTTCCTTTTCTCTGCCTTGGAAGGTAATCTAATGGAATGTCTTAATTGGTTTCTTGGCCTTCTGGCTTCCTTTTGGGTTTGGGTGGTAGGCAGCACCATCAGGAAGTCTGAAGAGGAGAGGAGAACAGAGGTGAGGTGTTTATTTCTTGTTTTTCTCCACATTCTGGTAACTCCTCCTCTTCTTCATGCTTATTGGTCTTGGATAGTGACAATGCCCTGCTTACTAGTCTGAAGGAATGGCACTAGCCCTAGTAACTGCTAAAGCCTTTCCACACCTTTGTAAATAGTCTCTCTACTAACCATTTTCCAATTACTCAATTTGAAAGTGTCATCTGTTTCTTGTCGGGACTCTACCAGATGGAACATTCTATGTAGTCGTTTATCCCATAGACATATTCAATAATATTATGCATATTTTGTCTTATCTAAAAATAATTCAGTATTAAAATGCAGCATTTAAGTTAAGAGGCAATGTAAGAATTTTCTACAAAATAGAGTCATTTTTCGTTTAAAACAGTCAAGGGTAACCGAACTAAAGCTTTTAAACTCCTATACAACAACCTTTTAACACACAAGGAATCCCCAGTGCACCAGTTTCTAAGAGAACCTAATAATATTTAAGCTTATATAGAACAGAAAAAAAAATAGGGGCTATTTAAGGTCTCCAGTAGCTGAAGAAGATATAGAAACAAGTTTATCATGGCCTTCACCATGCCCTGGGTGCATGTTAGCAGGTAATAGCAGACCTTAATCAGAACACACAACTTCACTCAGTTAATTATTATTTTTAAGATTTTATTTATTTATTCATGAAACACACACAGAGAGAGAGAGAGAGAGAGAGAGAGAGATAGGCAGAGACACAGGCAGAGGGAGAAGCAGGCTCCATGCAGGAAGCCTGATTTGGGACTCGATCCCAGGTCTCCAGGACCACACCCCGGGCCAAAGGCAGGCTCTAAACTGCTGAGCCACCCAGACATCCCTCAGTTAAATTTTTAATATTCTTCTAAATAGCTTCTGAGGTTAAGACCTAAGCTTGGGAATTCTAAGCACCCAGTGACACAGGGCACTTTTCCCACTTCTCTAAGAGTGTCCTGAGCTGGTCTGTCTTGTTCTTTCCTTAAGTTCAGTCAGCTATGACAACAGGTGTCATCTATGCTGATGGCTTTTGTAGAAATGTAGTGAAGGATTTTCTGGCACATATTTGATACCTAGGGGAAAAACAGTGTTTACAGGTATTTCTGTCTGCTACCCAGAGCACATTAGGCCTAACCTGTCTGATGAAGGTGTTGTGAAACCTGGTTTTCTTCCTTCTTTTACTTCCTTAGTAAATTCATAAATCAGGCTCTAATTGATAAATTCATAAATCCCATATGTGCAGGTGTTCACACATGTGGAATCATGTGGTTGCAGTCAAGTAAAAAAAAGATTCCTTTTTTTAATAAATTTTTTTATTGGTGTTCAATTTGCCTACATACAGAATAACACCCCGTGCTCATCTCGTCAAGTGCCCACCTCAGTGCCTATCACCCATTCACCCCAACCCCCCGCCCTCCTCCCCTTCCGCCACCCTTAGTTCGTTTCCCAGAGTTAGGAGTCCTTATGTTCTGTCTCCCTTTCTGATATTTCCTACCCATTTCTTCTCCCTTCCCTTCTATTCCCTTTCACTATTATTTATATTCCCCAAATGAATGAGAACATATAATGTTTGTCCTTCTCTGATTGACTCATTTCACTCAGCATAATACCCTCCAGTTCCATCCACGTTGAAGCAAATGGTGGGTATTTGTCGTTTCTAATGGCTGAGTAATATTCCATTGTATACATAAACCACATCTTCTTTATCCATTCATCTTTCGATGGACACCGAGGATCCTTCCACAGTTTGGCTATTGTGGACATTGCTGCTAGAAACATCGGGGTGCAGGTATCCCGGCGTTTCATTGCATCTGAATCTTTGGGGTAAATCCTCAGCAGTGCAATTGCTGGGTCGTAGGGCAGGTCTATTTTTAACTCTTTGAGGAACCTCCACACAGTTTTCCAGAGTGGCTGCACCAGTTCACATTCCCACCAACAGTGCAAGAGGGTTCCCTTTTCTCCGCATCCTCTCCAACATTTGTGGTTTCCTGCCTTGTTAATTTTCCCCATTCTCACTGGTGTGAGGTGGTATCTCATTGTGGTTTTGATTTGTATTTCCCTGATGGCAAGTGATGAGGAGCATTTTCTCATGTGCATGTTGGCCATGTCTATGTCTTCCTCTGTGAGATTTCTCTTCATGTCTTTTGCCCATTTCATGATTGGATTGTTTGTTTCTTTGCTGTTGAGTTTAATAAGTTCTTTATAGATCTTGGAAACTAGCCCTTTATCTAATATGTCATTTGCAAATATCTTCTCCCATTCTGTAGGTTGTCTTTTAGTTTTGTTGACTGTATCCTTTGCTGTGCAAAAGCTTCTTACCTTGATGAAGTCCCAATAGTTCATTTTTGCTTTTGTTTCTTTTGCCTTCGTGGATGTATCTTGCAAGAAGTTACTGTGGCCGAGTTCAAAGAGGCTGTTGCCTGTGTTCTCCTCTAGGATCACAGATTTGTTTTTTACTCAATAACTTCAAGGAAGTTGGTTCATTCTGATGTTCTCAGTTGATTTATCTCCAGACCAGTTTTTCTCCTTCCTCTTCTTCTTCCTCCTCCTCCTCCCTCTCCTCTTCTTCTTCTACTCCTCCTTTTCTTTATTTCTTCTTCTTTCTTCTTCTCTTCTTCTTCTTCTCTTCTTCTTCTTCTTCTCCTTCTCCTTCTCCTTCTCCTTCTCCTTCTCCTTCTCCTTCTTCTTCCCCTTCCCTCTTTTCCTTTTCAATCCCGGGACACTCCAGGATCAGGCCCTGGGCTGAAGGTGGCACTAAACTGCTGAGCCACCCAGGCTGCCCCCAAAAAACATTTCAAACCCACGTCCCTCCACCTCTCTAAAGTCAGCATGCCCAAGACCAGACTTCCTTCTACCAGCAGGAAAATATAAAACAATTTTAGATTTTCTGTGATATGAGTACTCCCAGCAAACTAGTGTTATATCTGTGTCTGTGTGTGTGCATGCATGTGTGCATGTGTCCATGTATATGCACACACACATGCTCGTATGCACTGGGGAGGGAGTTAATATTCCTTGTACTGCTCTGCTTATTTATCTGTCTGTCCATATCCACTCAGTTTCCAAATTCTGGATTCCTTTGAAGTGACTCTTAAAGACACCCTTCTCCAGTTGAGTTGTTGGTGGTGTTTTCCTTTTATCCCCTCCTCCTGTGCTATCATGATGCCTGCCCAACAGGTCTTCTCCCCCTATCTGGATTATAAGTTGCTCAGTTGCAGGCCTCACATATCATAACTTTCTAGTTTTGGCATGTGCTTTCTTCCTGAAAAGGACTTTTAATCTGCACTATTGGTCCTGATATTCTTAAATTTTTGTCATATACTTCAATTACCTGCATCTAATTAACAGCTACTGTGACACTTGCTAAAGTAAAATATCTTTCTGTATGTTTCTCTGATAACTAAATCACTGCTTGCATTGTTGTCCTTGGCTGAAAAGCACATGGCTTATAAATGTGTTTTATTCATGATTATCTGGCAGCCCAAGCATGATGCTTAATGTAATTGATGTCTCCTATTTGCTAATGAATGTTACATCATCATTATTTAGAAAATTTGCTACTGAATTGACATCTGATTAAGGATATGTGATTGAGGTTAAGAGCCTGTGAATGTTTGGAGATACTTGTTTATAGTGTGTGCCATGCAGTGCAGTATGCTATCTACAGGCTGCAGCTGGCTTTCTCTTCTGTTAATATTCTGCACTTGACGTGACTAAGTGGGCATTGAGATACTCAGCTTCTATTGTTCTTCCTACCTACCAAAAGACAAAACATTTATATAACGTAAGTGTACATACAATACAATAATCTGATCAAATGTGAGTAAAAAAGAAAAATAGGACAGGACACTTTTATAGAGTCACATAACATATATGAGTGTGATACACAGACACACACATGCACTCAGTTCTACATATATTTTAAATCATTTATATCAAGGTGGTTGTAAATGAAAGTTTCCTTCTAAACATGACGTACTTGGAGATCCATAAAGCTATATTAATTTATAATGAGAGACCTGGAGTTAGAGGCTTTGAGGTATTAGTCATTAAGTTTACCAGTTATTATATCCATCCCCCTATCCTGCACCCTCAGTTCCAGATATACAGCAACATTATATTTACTGGAGTTCTCGTGATTGCATAGAGTGTATGACCAGTTTTGGCCAATGAGTTGTAAGTAGAAGTTGCCAAGGCTTTCACTGCAACATAAGACCTGTCCTTTGCCATGATGACTAGCAATAATCTAGATGGTAGCTGGTGTTCCAGGATGAAAATAACATAAAACAGAGGTATAGCGAATCCTTACTAGACAGGAAACAAAAACAAAAACAAAACAAAAACCAAAAATCTTTTGTGGTTTGAAGCTACTGATGTGGGAGTCGTATTTGTTCCTACCTAATAATAACCTATCCTATCCTGACAGATAGACTTGGTGTGATTCTGGCTTTATATCTTTCTGGTTATAGAATCTTATGTAGGTTTGATTAATCCTGTCTTTTTTTTTTTTTTTTTCATTTTCTAAAAAAGAAAAAAAAATGCCTAGGCAGGCTCATTTAGTTAAGCTTTGGACTCTTCATTTCAGCTCAGGTCATGATTTCAGGGTCCTGAGATGGAACCCCACATGCCTCCATGCCTAGCACTCTATAAAAGACTGCATAAGGTTCTTTTCCTCTCCTTTTGCTCCTCCCCTGGGCTCGCTCACTCTCTAAATAAATAAATAAATAAATAAATAAATAAATAAATAGTGTATTATCTAAGTGCGTACCTATAAGGTTATTGTAAAGACTATATTAGGTAACAATGTTTGTGAAAATGTTATGTAAATAAAATGATATGCATACATATAAGATATTTTTATTTTTTAAGATATATTTTTTAAATGTATTCGCGTTAGGAACTTAAAAATCATTCTTAATTTTAAGGATAATTTCTGCTGATGGTAAATCTAAATAGTAAGGAAGGGTAAACTGTAAGTAATTTTTTTTTTTCTCTATACCGCCCCAGCACACACATTCCCAATTCCATAGGTATCTACTGTTAAGTGTCTTGTGACTAAGCCTGAAGCATATTTTTGTGCATAATGTTTTTCAATTTTATTTGTCTCTTAACAATATATTTTGAACACTGCTCAGTTTTCCTTGTAATGGTTTTATAATACTCTGCTGGATAAATGAACCATGCTTTATATAACCTATCAATCAAGAATTATTTTTTCTTTTAAAAAATGAATACCCTAAGGGTTTTTTAACACAGCTTAAATTATTTTTAAAATTGTACAAAAGAAAGGATGTTTTAGGGACTACTATCATAACATTTGCTGCTGTCTTTGTGGAAAGAGTTAAAAATAAAACAATAATATTTATGACCTAGGATGGCAAACACTAGTGCCTGTAGAGACTAGAGAGATTAATAAAATCAGAGATAAGGGCTCAGGAAAGACATTAGGGAGAAGAGAGAGAGAAGAGACAAGAGGAAAGAAAAGAGGGAGAGCAAGAGAAGAGAAAATGGAGAGAAGAGAAAATTATTGCCATTGGGAAAGCACATGCCTTTCTAAAGGCAGCAGCTGACACTCATGAAGCCCACTACTTGCACCATCAATTCTATCCCAGCAATGGCAGATATGATTTTTTAAGATAATTAAGAAATATATCTATTTATCTATCTATCTCTATCTGATTTTGATTTTTTAAAGTCAGAAACTAAATCAGAAACTTTACTTTTAATGTACAAGCCAAATTAAAATTTGTTAGGTAGGGAGCAACTGAGTATTGTCCAGAGAAGGTTTGTCACCTTAGCATAAAAAGTACAATAGAGGCACAGGTTTTGAACATATCTTAAAGAACATAACTGCATTTAGGACCATATCTCCATGACATAAGTATGTTTCATACTATGGAAATCTTCCTGACTGTAATTATGTTTTTTAAATCCATACAACCAATCAATCACAGAAATCCTCGAAGAACACTTAGTGTAATTTTATTTTTACCTCTGCCTTATGCTCTAAAGCATCATATGAAGAGAGCTTTCAATGACTCTTTGACCTGCCATTTTTCCATCTCAGGATTAAAATAGAATTACGCATATTAATTTGGATGCAACCTGACTTCTGTATGGTACTGACTAAAAAACACTGTTGATACAGCACATCACTTCAGTTTAAAGACAAATATGGGCTTAAAGTGTTTAATACACTAATATGTTTCTATATTTATCTCAATTGATTAGTTGTCCAGTGTACATTTTGATCAATTCAGTCAAATAATGAAAATGCTCATATGTAAATTGACTTTGGATTCTAACCTTGTTGTCCATATATGCTGATTTTTCCTCTTCTTAAATGTGACCCAAAATTAGACAGGTAAATGCAGATTACACACTTTCTAAAATGTGAAAAGTGGCTCTGCAGAGTGTTTTGAAGCCTAGGTTGCTTTAAGTAGTAAAAACTAATCATATATCTTAGAGGAAGGAAAGGCATTTGAAGGTAAACTTACCCACCCACCCCCGAAAGAAGGTAAAACCAAATCCATCCATCTTGTAAGGTCGAATGCCTACTTAAAGTATGTATGCTTATTTATAAATTATAATGAAGACAACTCTTTGTTGACTCAAAGTGTGGTCAAAGTTTGGAAGTTCTTTTATAGGGGGATCCCATTATGAAATATGAAATTATGGTTGAACAAATAGTTTTTGTTCCATTTGGTTCAGATGCGAGAAAACTCTTCATTTTTTGACATGTATGAATATCTCCTTCTTTCCAAACTTTGTAGTTTTCTGGAGTCTAATAATAACTGAAATTCATTTTTAAAAATCTGCCAAGAGGACCCACTTTTCTGTCTGATTTAACTAATGTAAATATTAGATTTAATCTGTTAAATTGGGGAAAAATTAGTTTGTGACTACAAATGGCTGTCTGCATTAATTATATCGAAATGAACAGAGTAATTTTTAGAACTTTTTTTTGCTATTGATTTTTCTTTGCTTCATTAAATTTTTTCACATTTATCTCACAACCAATAGGGTATAAAAATTTTTATTATATATTATAATATATGTACATCCATGTTAGAATATATATGTGTATATGTTATATATTATGTATATTTTACCTATATGTATTATAAATATAAATATAAAATCAGAAATATATATATATATATATATATATACACATATCACTAGATGAGTTTCTCTTTATGGTCATCAGAATAGTTCAGAGATCAGATATATTCTGGCTTGTTTGACTTATTTTGGCCAAGTGAATAGGCCAAGATGTACTTCAACAGTTGGCCAATTTCTTAGAAGCCATATATGGCTTTCTACTGATATCTCTCACAAGTAATTATTATTCCTTTCCCGTCATGACTCCAGTCATATTACATTTTTATATGTTTGCGTATATTATGCTGTAAGGCATAAATGAGCTTAGCTAGACCACGATATTCCACAGTGGACAGATGTTTGCTTCAAAAGTAGAAGAAGGGAAGGAAAAATAAAATAGGATAAAAACAGAGAGAGAGGTAAACCATAAGGAACTTTTGACTATAGGGAACACACTGAGGGTTGCTGGGGGAAAGGTGGGTACGGGAACGAGGTAACTGGGTAATTGGCATTAAGGAGGGCACTTGATATACTGAGCACTGGGTGTTATATGCAATGGATAATCACTAAATTCTGCTCCTGGATGGGGAGAAAGTTGGTGTATGGGTATGACTAGGACATTTGTATGTCTATTAAATGCTGTTTCCTATCCATTTTGTCAACTTCCCCTGTGCTCTTTTACTCATGTAACTTGAATGTTGTTGAACAGCAGGACTCATGGAACAGAATAAATAGCATCAGAATGTTCCTCCCTCCCTCTCTTTCTCTCTCTCTTTCTTGTCTCTCAATGCCCCTTAAGTTTTATGCATTGGGGATTTTTCCCCCTGCCCCTAGATAAAAACTTGATTTCTCCCAGACTTTATATGACTCTTAGAGAATAAAATATCCTAACATCACTGGACAGGATAATCACAGTCTCAATTCAGAAATTACAATACCAAGTTGTGTTTACTAAAACTGAATTGTATTTAAAGTTTACTCTTCTTTCTCTCATCTAGTTTTGGGACTGCTATGGACTGGCTGCTTAGGGTGGAAGAAGAGTACAATCTTTCGATTTTCCTTTCCTTTTTACCTACCATTTTGACTCCTTCAGGAGCGTGAAAACTGAAATTTGTGATTTTACCAGAGTGAGGATGGAGAGGTTGCAGATAAGGGGTGTAGAAAAGTTCTTCCTTGACAGTTGGCCATATGTTCTTAAGGTTTCTTCAGAGGTCCCAGAACTATTAATCTGTCCCTTGAAGTTTAATTGCCGTGGGCTGTTGTATTTTATTTTAGCAGTCACTAATTTCCTTCTTGATAGGATTGCGAGATGAAACACAAGACTCCAAATAAAATTTTAATATCCGATAAATAGTCAATAAATTATTAGTATAAGAATGTCCCAAATATTTTATTGGGGACACACTTAACACTAAAACTTATTTTTTTCTAGCTGAAATTCAAATTTAATGGAGCATCCATTCTCATTTGCTAAATCTTACAACTAGGTAGAGGGGCATTTTCTTAGGCTATCTGCTCTTATGAGCCACCCAAATCTGGTTATTTTATCAAGCTATGCTTTAGTACCAGAATAATATTTTTCTCTATGTCAAATACACTTTTTCCAAACATAACCTTTCAAAACTAGATATGGATTGTAAATTTCTTTTTTTATGCAACTGTCCAAAATGCAACTCAAATGTTAAACACTAATTAAAAAAATTGTGCTAGTATCTGCATATGATAGAGTTGTGTAAGCCAACATCTATAAGATGATAAACTTATAACAAGCAGTAGTTATAAGGAAGTAATCTTTTCTGCATCTTAGTGTCTAGAAAAGCAATTTGCAGATAGTAGATGCTTATAAATGCTTAGTGATTGACTAATATGATTATCTGTGGTTCTATTATTTAATAATTTTTCCAAATTTAAATTTTCATATTGCTGATCTATCACTTCTATATCTGTACAATATTAGAATTACAAGCATAACTAAAGGAAACCTCAAAGTACATGATGACAAGTGGATCTTAGCAATTAATGCATTTTGAGGTGGGTTATGAATATTTAATAATTGATTATTAGAGCAAGCCATTGCTTCCATTAAAGAAGCAAGAGAATTCTGTTTCTTTCAGAATCATTGAAAAGGCAGCTATGTCTCAGAAAGGAATAGTTTATCCTCTCTTCCTATTTCTATCAGGCTCATTCTGAGTAGAGTCCATTCCAATCGGTTTGACTCATTATTTGTCACAAGATTGAAAACTGAGTATTCTTACTCAACAGATAAGAATTTTATGTTATTTCTCAAGGTCATACAGAAGATTTACAACAGGGAACAGAATTTCTTAAGAGAAACAGTTTTAAAACTCTTTGTCTCTAACACCACTTTCTTGGCTAACCAGTTTTACATAGCCAAGAATGTAAAATGGATGTAGTTAAGTAATTTATTTTCAGTGAATTAAAATAAAGACTCCCTAAAGCCTGTGGGATGTCACCGTAAATCAGAAAAGGAAGAAGATAACACTAGCAACACTAACACTTCTTTCTATTATTATAGATTAGAGGCAAATATAAATATTTGCCATCTCCACCAATGAGAGTACAAACTATTATAGTAAAAGTATGTGAAGAAAAAGACTAATACATACATATCCCAATTGCCCTCTGATACTATTCATTTTGCATCCTTGTAAAGGAAAGAGCTAGCTAGCATCACTCACCTTAATTCAGATATAAGGAAACTGAGTATGTAATGTTTCAACTTGGTTAAACTGGAAATGTAATTCCAGTTAAATCCCCTTCTCTGTATGATTCTGGTTAGATTTGGCTATAAGAAGAATTTGGAAGGTAGAAGTGAAGGAGCAGTCATTGGTCTCTGAAGTTTTCGTTATTAAATGTGGTAAAAGATACAGAGATGTCAGCAAGTCATTACTTGTCTTCACTCTCTCCTCCCCATATCTTGTGCTTCTTCCCACCTGCTTACCCTGTTGACCAAGCAAGGCCTAAGGTCCCCCAAACCAGAGGTCTGACTATAGGCCTACAGAGGCAACAGCTGTATAGAAGTGAGTTCCCCTTTCTACAATCCAACCATTACAGTCCTTTTTTGGTGGCTGGGCATGCATAGCTTCTCAGGGCATGTATAGTGACTTCCCTGATCTTCCCACTTTCCCCAACACCTTGGTTCTTGTTTCTCCAGCTTCTTCCATAACTGTATAAGTTCTGCTAACTATCATGAATCCTGTAACCCCCATAGCTTCATGTGCTAAAGGACAAACCATCCCTGAAGCTCTGCTCAGTTGATTATCAGAGCTCCCTTTTAGCTCCCTGCACACATTCAAAGTGGCTCACTCCACATGAAGCAATAGACTATGCCCCTGATGCAGGTAAGTTTGAGAAGTTGGTATGTTTACATTTGAACATAACAACCAAACATACACGAGCAGTGTATCCATGAGTAATGGGAACTTCTTGGGAATGAGAATCTCATCTGAGAGGAAAGTTCATACACAATGAAGCCAGCTCACAAAGCTTTGCCTCATTAAAACACAGTGATTTTAACTCATGTGGGGGTGTTGCTGCTAAAATTGAGTAGCACGCACCTTGTATGGGTGAAAGCTCAGAGAGATGAATCCAATAAAAAATCAGAATGGTATGAAATTGCTGGTAGAAGTGGGGCAGAATGTCTTTATAGCATGTGGTTTAAAAGACCCTGATGCTTGTGATGGCATGTACTTGGATACCTGGATTATTACCTTCTTTGGACCTCTAGAATCAACAGTGAAAACAACCCTCATTACTCAATGTTCAGGATGCTGTCAGTGCCCTGCCCACAGCCTTGGCACTCACCTGCAAATGCCACTTCCTAGAATAGCTATGACTCTGCCCCTGGGCTTTTGTCTGGTAGTGGGAGTCTATCTCCCACACACAAGCAAGACCTAAATGCTGGGTGCCCTAAAGGCACCACTCCATGACAATCAGGAGTCAGTGGATACTTACCCTAGCTTCTTCCACACCTTTACAGTGGGATAACTCTGAAGTGCATGCCCCACGTCATCTCTCAGAGTTCCCCAGTGGGATTGAACTTGAGTTGCTCACTGGGCAATGTGCTTGAGAATACACTATACTGACTGCCTTCCCTTGCCTCTCTTACTCTCCTGGTCCCATACTAGTGTTTCAGGAATCATCCTCCAAATAAGCCACTCTTATATGTGACCTTGCTTCAGAGGGATTAAAAATAAGGCCTTTTGGGCAGCCCTGGTGGCTCAGTGGTTTAGCACCGCCTTCAGCCCAGGGCCTGATCCTAGAGACCCAGGATCGAGTCCCACATCGGGCTCCCTGCATGGAGCCTGCTTCTCCCTCTGCCTGTTTCTCTGCCTCTCTCTCTCTCTATGTCTATCATGAATAAATAAAATAAAATCTTTAAAAAAAAAATAAGGCCTTTTCCATGCTCTGGTGGCCGTGGTATGTATCTTTCTGGCTATTTGGTTTTGCTGATGATTTGTTTATGATATTAAAATGTGTATAGAGCAAAAAGAGAAGGGGAAGCAACTTTCAAGGTAAAGCAAGATGTTCAGTTATAAAGTTCACTAAGTTATTAAATTAGAAGTTTCCATGGAAGCCTCAAAATGATTTCAATTCCCAGAGTGTTGTGAGACCCAGAGAAGGATAGAAAGAGCCTATTCCTCATTCTGAGTCCAACAAAGGCTTCAGCAGTACTCCTTGTGGAGCTGGTACTTGCTTCTTCAGGTAGGGGGACACTATGGACTGTACCTGCCTCCCATCTAGCAAGTAAAGAGGTAGAAGTTGGGCAGCTTGCTCCTGTGAGGCAGAGCAAGGATAGATACTACAGTTTTAGGCCTTTCCAGCATTCTGGTAATAACTTGATAACATACTTTTTATGGGCTGACAAAGAATGTGAGAGTTTCTGGTGAAGTGGATGTTAGCCTTGTGCATGAGAGAGAGGCAATACACATATTTCATAGATCCTGAAGTAGGAACAACTGAAAGGGATAAATGGCCTCAGCAGAAAGAGGCTAAAGTGAATAGCTGGATTGCTAAGTATTGAGAGGTAAGATTACTGTATTTAGCACATACAAATACAGAATACTCAGTAAAATTAAAATTTTATCCTAAAAAACTGCAAATATTTTAGTATAAGCATAAACCATGCACGATTTAGGATATACTTACGTTAAGAAAAGTTGTGCATAATTGAGCTGAAATTCAACTTAACTGAGCATCCTGTATTTTATCTGGCAACTATACATCGAATTGTATAGTTGAGCATCAACTCAGTTCCCAAGAGTACTAGAAGCAAAATGATTGTGAAGATGATGTACTTGGTGGGATACTGCTAAAATAAATTGTTGGAGTAAGCAGGTGAAGGCTTTGCTCTGCTCTCACACTGAGAAAAAAGTGAACAATGACTTAATGCTTCACCTAATTTTTTTTAAAGATTTTATTTATTCGAGAGAGAGAGAGAGAGAGGCAGAGACACAGGCAGAGGGAGAAGCAGGCTCCATGCAGGGAGCCTGATGTGGGACTCGATCCCGGGTCTCCAGGATCACACCCTGAGCCAAAGGCAGGCACCAAACCGCTGAGCCACCCAGGGATCCCCGATGCTTCACCTAATTAATTATTTTTCTTTTTAATTTATTAATCCACTCAACACACATTTATTGAGTACTTACCATGTATCAAGCATAGTTCTAAGCCCTGGCCAAATGGCAGTAAACAACACAGACCAAATTCTTGACCTCATAAGAATACAATTCTAGTGGGGATCCCTGGGTGGCTCAGTGGTTTAGCACCTGCCTTTGACCCAGGGCATAACCCTGGGGTCCTGGGATCGAGTCTCACATCGGGCTCCCTGTGTGGAGTCTGCTTCTCCCTCTGCCTGTGTCTCTGCCTCTCTCTCTCTCTCTCTCTGTCTCTCATGAATAAATAAATAAAATATTTAAAAAAAAGAATTCAATTCTAGTGATATATGTACTTGGCAAACAAAATAGAATTTGGGGCCAAAGGGTCCTGTAAATCTTTGAAGCAGGTGATGATTCCCTCCTCAACCCTTGTAATTCTTGGTTTCTTGTCTAGTGGTGTCTAATGTTCCCCTAGGACACTGTCAAAAGCAAAACCTTGAATATCACCACTACTACTCCAAATCACTAAGATCTGTTTGCAGGTGGTATTTGAGTGAAGAATCTTCAGCTAGACCTGGTGGTATATATATATTTTTTATATCCTACTATATTTCTAAAAAGATTTGAAGCAGCATGACTCATGCCATTCTGTCTGTTTTGCCCATTCATTCATTTGCTTTATTCAGTCAAAACAGAGAGATGAATGGTGTGGTGGTAATGGCCCACAGCTGATGAGGCCATGGATCTGGATATGGTGGAGTCTTTAAAGGAAGTACAAGGTCCTCAACTTCAGAAGCCATAAATTCTGAGAACTTAAAATTATAATATCATCATATATGATTCTGTTAGGGAAAAAATAAAGAAGAAACAGATAATACTTCAATTCCCTCTTCTAAATTTTAATTACAATTTTTCTTTCTCCTTACTTCCCTAAATGTTTCTACTATCTTCTGTGAGGAGCACAAAATGAAAGCAAATATAGATATTGAACTGCAACCATATTCAGACAGAACATGTAATAAAAGAGTGCTGCCCACCAAGAAAGAATATATTGGGTTTAATATGATCAGTTGAGGAAATAATGGTCTGTCTACTGTATCTGTCCATTTTTAACTTGATGCTTATATTTTAAGTGAAGTCCCTTTGGGGAGAGTATTACATTTTCAATGTTTTATTTTAAAAGAAAAGTATCAGGACAGTTTGTACACACATTCAAAGAAATACACTTCACAAAGTTGATGTCTGCATTAATCTTAGAAGTGTGTGTGTGCACATGTAGATGTCATTCAGGGTTGCTCTTATATACAATATTCTCTGAACAGGATGACAATTCAATGTTTTCTTTCTCAAGCTAGCTTAACAATTCCCCTTGGCTCTGTTTTTCCTCCATTAGTGATAATATTCAGTTATTCTGTAAGGGAAAAGAAGGAAGTACTATACTGTGTGCAGAGTAGGAGAAATCAAATCCATCTCTAACAGGTTGGAGCTGCTCCATGATCCATGATCCAGAACTATGATTCCATTTCCAAAATTTTACCACTGGAAATGATGTCATTGTCCCTAAATGGTCTTGTTGGGGAGCAAGAATGCCCTATCTCCTTCAAGGTCCTAGCTGGACTAAGAATCAAATTGATGTGAGACTTAACAGGAGAAAATCAAATATAATTTCATTCATGTGAGAAATCCACATAGACATGGAAATTTCAAAGACAAGCAAAATGAAGTATGTATGTCATCTCATAATTAAGAAGAAGAGGATAGGGCTTTGGAACTTTAAAGAGAAGGAATGCAATTCCGAAGATGAAAAAGAATAAATGTTTGGTAAACAGACATTTGGCAGGCCACTCAGAAATGATGGGAAATAGATCAAACAAGCATTTCTAGGTTCTTCTCTGTCTACCATCACTAGTTCATAACATAAGGTATTTATCTATGGTGATAGCTCTTTTCCTACAGCAGGTCCTGTATGAAAATTCTTACAGGCAGTTTTTTTTTTTTTTCCCAAGAGATTTATTTATCCATTTGAGAGAGAGAGAGCACAAGCAGGGGAGGCGATGGGAGGAGAGGGAGAGAGAGAGAATCTCAAGAAGATTCCATGTGGAACATGGAGCCCAATGCAGGGCTTGATCCCCTGACTGAGATCATGACTTGAGCTGAAATCAAGAGTAGGACACTTAATCAGACTGAGCCACCCAGGTGCTCCTCTTTTAGGCAGTTGTGTGGGAGTTTTTCCTGAAGCTGCTGAGTTTTGATTGCTTTTTAACTCAAAATCATCTTCAGGCCAAAGTGGTCCATCTTGGGGTGGCCTGCAGTTGGCCCCTATAGTCTACTAGTCCAAATTTCATTTTCCTTGAAGGTAAGGAAACTGAGGCTCATAAAACCTAAAGCTCCCAGTCAATATTTGCAGAGGTGGTTAGTAACAGTCTTCTAGGCCAATGTTTGAGTCACTACAACCTGCTGCCTCCTTTTTAGAGGATAGATATGCATGTCAGCACCGTGAAGGAGGGGACCCATCAGAATTGACACCCTGGCACCTTCTTCAAAGTAGCAGGTGAGGAAATGACTTATTTCTCTGCCCTCTCATAAAGGACGGGCACTGATAAATGTTTAGAGGTGATTTTGAAAGCAAAGTTAGGAGCTATGAGGCCACCCCAGAACTGCCATGTGGGTAGAAACCTTAGATGGGTGGAGGCCTGTTCAGATGCAGATTATTTTATATAATTTATAATCACTGAATCTGTTGACTGGGACTTTTGATGAAGAACATAAATCCTACTAGTTAGGTGCTAGTCTTTGCTTTTCAACTCTTTCACATTGAAATTCTTTTAACACAGTCTCCCAGTAACTACTCTTGGGTTTTCTTCTTTTGTTGACTGTACTGATTACTCAGGTAGGTAAATTCCCAGTTTTCATTTGCCATACCAACTACTATTTTCTAAGCATTTTAATGTTTTCTGGTTTTGAATAAGTGATATTCTACACACACCACCCCCGCTATCCCCACCAGTTCAGACAAATGCAACCATCCATTTAAAAATGTGTGAATGAGTTCTTTGCTCAGCAGGGCTGCTGTTTCCACAAGACCCAAAGACAAAGATTCCACCACACTCTGTAAAACAGCACCCTTGGCCTTATGTTGCATGCACTGATTTCTAAATTTTATGATTATTCAAGAGAGTTGTTATGGCAAAGAACTCTGAATCAAGGTTGAGTGATGCTGGCATGCCAGAACAAGTGTGAGGACAGACTTTAACAGCCAAGTAGCACATCCAGTCTTGCATTGCGTAAAATTAACTATGCATGCTATATGAATAGCCATTATGCTACTTTATACAGTAGTTCAAAGTAGATTGTAAATGTAAATAAGTTTTAAAAAAAAAGATTGGTCTATTTTCCTCACCATTTCTATGCATGAGGACAAGTCATGACGTCATTGTGTTAATTTTGGATTAAGCAGAAGCATTCAATTCCTTTTGTCTCAGAAGGGCTGTACTACCTCTTCAGATTTCATAATGGAAAAATAACACAACATCTGCATCCATTCCTCTGGAAGCCAGCTAGTGGAGTCATTGTATTATGTTCTCAATCAAGAAACATCATCACTTTTGTCTTCCTTTAACTATTTCAGGGTGATTTTCTTTTGTAGTATTATTTCAAAGAAATTAATATAAAATTGTATATTAATATTATGCATTATGTCTCATTCCCACATTTGTCAAGCAGCTGAGGTGGTTCTGCTTCAGGCTTGAGAGTTGAGTTTGGTCCGCTCCACATACCCAGGGTTGGGTCAGTGGCTACTCAAGGCAGGATATCTCACATCAGAAGTTAGAAGCTCTCAGAGGGACACGTGAAAACAGATGCTTCTTAAGACCTAGTCTTGATGTTGGCACAATGTCACTTCTACCCACATTCCACTGGTCACATCAAATTAGGTGACAAAGACCAACATCAGTAATACTAGGAAAAATGCATCTCTTTTCATGGTTTCCTAATTACTGATCATTCTATTTAAAAAAAGGTTTTTTTTTTTTAATCGTTTTTTGAAATTCATTATTAAAAGTTTCTTTTAGATGACTGTGCTTTATCAGGTTTTGTATTAACATTGCATACACATTTATAAATGGACAGTTAATTTTTCAGTTTATCTATTGATGATGAAGATTGGGTGGGAGTAGGTGATGGTTATGTGTGAGAAATATTTAATCCACTCTCCACAAAATGATTTGTTAAATATGTATTTTATCAATTGAGAAAACTAAGTATTAAGAATCACTTGACCAGGGACTCACAGTTAACAAAAAATAGTACACGTAACCCATATTCCTTTCAGATAAAACCAGAAGATAAAGCCTATATTCTTTTCATATGCCACAGTTATCCTAGCTGGAATAGCTATGAGGTTTTCTTGCTGCTGTTTTTATTCTTTAGATATTAATTTTTTAATTAAAAAAAAAGTTAAATTTGTGAATAAATAAAATCTTTTAAAAAGGAGGGAGGGGATGCCTGGGTGGCTCAGTGGTTGAGCATCTGCCTTTGGCTCAGATCGTGATCTCCGGATCCTGGGATCAAGTCCCACATCGGGCTCCCCACGGAGCCTATGTCTCTGCCCATGTCTCTTCCTCTGTGTGTGTGTGTCTCTCATGAATGAATAAATAAAATCTTTTTTAAAAAAGTTAAATTTGACCATGTATCTTCTCTTGCAAAATATTCTAGGTGGATATTTCTCTGCCATTCAGTACATATTAGATTATAATTTCCTTCTTTCTCCTTCTAACACTCCTGATACAACGCAGTGTTTTCATATTCTTCTTAAGGAATATGAAATTTGCAAATGCTAATTGAATAATTGTTGTTTGATTGACTGCTAAAATATATCCCATGACTACTTGTGATTGACTTCAACTGTATTATTAATAGTTTTTAGTACACTCTCAAAAGCAGCTGTGGGTAATGACTTTGAACCATTGATGTATGCAGAACAAGTGTTGAAATGCTATGTAAATGAAAGGATAGGGAAAACTTCACTTTTCACTGGAATAAACATGAATTAATTTTCTTTCTTTCTTTTTTTCTTTCTTTTTTTCTTTTTTCTAAGAGAAACATCCTTTTATTAAGTCTATGAATAACAAAAAAGTAATGATAAGCAACCAACTTGATATTAAATATTTTTTAAATAAAAATGCTTATAAAAAAAACAAAAAAAAAAACAAAAAAATAAATAAAAAATAAAAATGCTTATAGCCAAGAATACTGTTTTTGAAAAATGGCTTTGTGTGCTTTGGCCCCATTTTGAAACAACTTATGAGTCCAAAAGAGGATTAAAGCATGAGGACTCAAGAGGCAATAGAATTTAAATACAACAATTGTGGGAGTTTCAAACAGTTGGTGATAGATTACCACACTGACATGCTTTTAATTTGATCAGAAGATAAAAAAGAAACCATTTAGACCATTTGTATATTTTTAAGTGAGTGGAATTCAAGACATCTGATTTCACTAAATCAGCCAAGAGTTTTCAAAAAACAGATAACATTGTAAGACAAAATATAGTCCTTTGAAGGATCTTGAGATATGTGATTTAGCTGAATGCATGTTGCCCTCGACTGTGATTTCCTGGAAGCTAGAACTATGTCATATTCATGGTTCCTTCCCTATTATAGAACCTGAAACATAGTAGGTGCTCAATAAATGTCTGGAGAAGAGAAAAAAATCTTGGAGTGGTACTTGAAAATTTATGGAAAATATCTAAGTACTTTATACTCAGTACTTTTTCAAATTATTGCTGTTAGTGTTGATTTTTGCAAATTTAAATTACATTATATTTACTTTAAACAAATCTATGTTTTTAGACATTAAGATAAAAGCACTGTCTCATAGAAAAACAGCAAAATAGTGCTATAAATTAAAATCAACACCCTTAGAAAAAAAATAAGATTTTAGGGTTTGCTATTCAAAATAAATTCAGTGCTTCAAGTTTTAAATTCTAAGAATTATAACATAACTATAGGCACAGTAAAACGTGCCTTATGGTTGGCTACTTTGCTGTAACAGGTTTTTGTTACATTTGGTTTCATTTCTTCTGTTATGATTCTCTTACCTCTTACTTGTTACCTAGAAGTTGCTTTTTCTTCTGTTTTTAAAACATTTTTTTTGTGGGGGAGAATGTATTTTGTAACTAAGAAGTTGATGTAAGATTACTCAAAAGCATGATTTTAAAACAAGGAAAGTAAATCTTTTTTCTCTTTGAAATGCTGTATTTTTTAAAAAGAATTAATAATGTAACAACATCTTAAGGTGCCCATAAACATATAAAATGGAGTTCAGTGAGTCTTTTGAGGAATAATTTTATGCTTTGTTAAAGAGATTAACTTTTCTATAATTATTTATTTGTTAACAAATAATCATAGATGTGAGTCTTGAGTAGTTCATTGAAAGAAGATCTGTGGTATCTTTCATAAAGCCTAGGATTAGCCTGATTTTTCTTTTCTTTTTAAAATCTTTTTCTCCTTTTTTTAGATTTTTTTTTTAATTTAATTTTTTAAAATTCCAATTAGGTGGGGCACCTGGGTGATTCAGTCAGTTAAGCATCTGCCTTTGGCTCAGGTCATGATCTCAGGTTTCTGGGATCGAACTCCACATCAGGCCCTCTGCTCAGTGGAGAGCCTGCTTTTCCCTCTCCCTCTGCCCTTCCCACCAGCTCATGTTCTCTCTCTTACTCTCGCTCTCAACTAATCTAAAAAAAAAAAAAAAATCATAAAAATTAAAAAAAATTCCAGTTAGTTAACATGCAGTATAATGTTAGTTTCAGGTGTACCATTTAGTGATCTTTAAAAACAATTTCTATTGGAGTCATCTCTATATGATTAATACATTTAAAGACAGATGGCATAATTAATTTTCTACTGAATGATCTACATGGTGGAGGTCTATCATTGATGATGGTAAGGATAGGAATCTTTCACCTATGGGTGATTCCAAATGAATAAATCATTTCCTAACAATTCTTATGGGTAGAAAATTGTTTTTCCAGGTATAGTTTAGCATCTTGGCCTTTTTCCCAGGTGTGGGCTTGTGAAGAATGGTCTCTTTAAGGCAGAATATGGCTTGGATTATTGTCCTATTATTTCTTTTTTTTTTCTTTCCATCAATTGATTCCTCAGTCTAGCAGCTTTTATCAAATTTCCTAGTTTGAGGTTGGCCAACCTATTACATAGTCTGCAGTCTAAGAATTACAGTTATTATTTTAGCTGAATGTTTTATTCAAAATCAAACATATATGTGCTAAATTTGAATACTTCCCCTCTTACATCTGTAAAAGAATAAATCAAACAATAAACCTTATGAAGGAGTGGTGAAAATAAACTTAAAACTATCTATATTTAAGGACTCTTACAAGACTATAAATGTATCTCCAACTACTACTGAAGTTACTAGTTAAAACATAAATTTTAAAAGATGCTATACCTCAGCCTTTCCTGCTGCTTAGAAACACCCACTCCTAAAACTTTACAATCTGCTAATTATAAGGTAAGGCAATCTTTTAAAATAAGAAACTGCATTAAGTTGCTGTATATACAGAGGTGTGCACATTCTTTCTTTTGTTTTTTGTTTTTTGTTTTTTTTTTTGGATTTTAAATCCTTCCAACACACATACACACACACACACACATGCACATACCTCAACATTTCTTCTCAGTAGCTTGACTTGGAGAACATACTTAGAAAAGTCACTTCAGAGTAGTAGAAGAAAAGAAAAAAAAAAACAGTTTTTCTTGGATTTAATCAATAGTAACATTCCATCTTATGTTTAAGTTTCATATACTCTTAAGTCCATCTCCGGCTTTGTTTGGTTCACATAGCTGGACTGAGGTAAGGGTCTTTGCACTAATTCTTCACATAAAGATGTTTTCAAAGGAAATAATACTTTAAAGAGTATTTGATTCATAAAAGTAGACTATAAGAAATGAAGGGAAGGGAAGGGAAGGGAAGGGAAGGGAAGGGACGGGAAGGGAAGGGAAGAGAAGGGATGGAAAGGGATGCCTGGGTGGCTCAGCAATTGGGTGCCTGCCTTAGGCTCAGGGTGTGATCCCAGGATCCAGGATTGAATCCCGCATCGGGATCCCTACATGGAGCCTGCTTCTCCCTCTGCTTATGTCTCTGCCTCTCTCAGTCTGTGTCTCTTATGAATGAATAAATAAATCTTAAAAAAAAAAAGATATGGAAGGGAAAGGAAAGGAACATGAAAGGAAGGAAATGAAAGGAAAGGAAAGGAAAGGACCGAAGAACTCACGGTCAGTCAGAGACCCAGACCCTCCCGCCCTCACGACCCTCCCCCCCCCTCCTCCCGCCTCCTCCACTCCCCCCCTCCTCCCCCTCCCTCCCTCCCTCACTCCCCCCTCCCCCTCCCCCTCCCCCCCTCCCTCCCTCCCCTCCGCCCTCCCTCCCTCCCTCCCGCCCTCCCTCCCTCCCCCTCCCTCCCCCTCCCTCCCTCCTCCCTCACCCCCTCTGGAAAACCCAAGAGCTAATGTTTAGATCTCTTGTTAAAAAAACATTTGTTATATAAATTTGTTTTCAGCCCAGTTCATTTTTGTAGCAAAAAAACAATGATGTTCTTTTATAGTTTGATGCAGAAAATATTACCAGAAAAATTGTAACAAATGGCATGTCCAGAATTTATAGTTTATTTAAGTACTATTTGTGTCTTTGTTTTGCCATGAAAATACAATGAATCATCCAAATCCACTGTATTCTAGTAACTTGAATTTCATTTCAGTTTTATATATTTATTGACAGCATGTATCCACATGGAAGCAACACAAAGATGTACACCTTCCCTTAAGGCTCTTATCATCTAGCTGAAGAAAAAAGATGAATACAGGGAAAGTTACATTGCAATAGAATATTTAAATAAGTCAGTAGAATGTGAGTTGGTTCTTTATGATGATGAGGAGATGGAAGGATTTCTTAAAAATATGGAACAAATCGGGATCCCTGGGTGGCTCAGTGGTTTAGCGTCTGCCTTTGGCCCAGCACGTGATCCTGGAGTCCTGGGATCCAGTCCCACATCAGGCTCCCTGCATGGAGCCTGCTTCTCCTGCCTGTGTCTCTGCCATCTCTCTCTCTCTCTGTCTGTCATGAATGAATAAATAAAATCTTTAAAAAAAATATATGGAACAAAAAGATATAATCATTTGATGAGTAAAGAGAGGATAAATAAAATTTGATAAAGCAAGTATAATAAAATGTTAATTGTAGATTGTAAGTGGGTTCCTTATAAAGTTCTTTCAACCACTTTTGTGTGTTTGAAAATTCTCGTAATAGAATGATGAAAAAATTCTAGAGTTTATAGGAGGAGGGTGAGCATTTAATTTCCATGCAGATGTAATAAAAGGTAAGTTCTGTGAATAGTCGTCCTTCATTCGTTCTCTCCTCAATTTGATCAAAAGAATGAGGGCAGCCTGGGTGGCTCAGTGGTTTAGCACCACCTTCAGCCCAGGGCGTGATCCTGGAGACCTGGTATAGAGTCCCACATCTGGCTCCCTGCATGGAGCCTGCTTCTCCCTCTGCTTGTGTCTCTGCCTCTCTCTCTGCATCTGTGTCTCTCATGGATAAATAAATAAAATCTTAAAAAAATTTTTTTTTAAAAAGAGTGAGGGCACTTAAAGTTAGAGAAAAATTACATTGAACATCCATCAGAAAATAACATTTCCAACTCAAATTGACTTAAATGAAAGGCATGCTATTATTGTACAGATTAGGAAAACTAAAGTTAGGGTAGACTTCAGGATTGATTAATTTAGTTTCTCAAAATTCTCTCAAGAGTTGCAATTTGGTGCCTACAGCATCATCTCCAACACAAGGCTGGTTTCTCTTGCTCACTTTGGCTGCCCACAGTCTTGTGTGAAAATGACTGCATTTACTCTCCCAGTTACATCAAGTTAGCTACTCCTCCTGTCTTTTTGTCCTAAATTGACATAGACCTCCTCAGTTCTGAATCCAACTCTGTTAAGAGGGTGAGTGGACAGCAGCCCAGAATTGGCTTAGACTCATCATGGAAGGTGAAATAGCTCAGATGACAGCAACACAGTAGCCACCACAGGGTAGTGAGGAGATTAAGACATCCTCCAGGAAGGTGAAAGAACAAATGATGGGGGAGACACTTAGTTTTAAAAGCATAATACTGTAACCACCAGGTACTTTAGGAAAATGTTGTGGGTAGAATATATGTTTGTAAAAGAGAGCTGTCTTTATGAAATATTTTTTTGTTATTATAAAAGCAATATATATTCAATAAGAAAACTATTTTAAAAGTTTTTAAATTGGGGCACCTGGGTGACTCAGCAGTTGAGCATCTGTCTTCAGCTCAGGGCTTGATCCCAGGGTCCTGGGATTGAGTTCCACATCGGGCTACCTGTGAGCATCCTGCTTCTCCTCTGCTTATGTCTCTGCCTCTCTCCCTGTGTCTCTCATGAATATATAAATAAAATCTTTAAAAAATAAAAAATAAACCTATCATCTTTAAAAATAAATAAATAAAAGTTTTTAAACTATTTTAAAAGAATATAATAACCATTTATAATCTTACCACTTATAAACAAAGTTAATATCTAGACATTCAAACTTTTATTCTGTGTGTGTGTGTGCACATACATATGTTAAATACTTGTTATGGTACTAACTATACAATTTTGTGTGTCTTTGTCTTTCTTAATATTGTATCATTAACATTTCCCAATATCATAAAGATTTTTTCATAAATTTTCTTTAAAGCCACATAAGATTCTATTGCATGAAAATACAAATTTACCTACATATTCCTATACTACAGAATGTTTAAATTGAATCATTTTTGCTTTGCTGCTAACACTGTGATAAATATCTTTATAATAAATTATTGTTTGAATTTCTGATTATTTCCTTAGAAAAGATTTTTAGTTAGCATATTAAGGCAGATTATATGAATATACATATATATTTTTAAGATTTAGTTATTTAAAAAAAAAGATTTAGTTATTTATTTTAGAGAGTGAGCGAGCATGCAAGTAGGAAGAAGAGTACATGGAGAGGGAGAATCTCAAGCAGACTCCCCACTGAACTTGGAGCCCAATGGTGGGGTTCAATCCCGTGACACTGAGATCATGACCTGAGCCAAAATCAAGAGCCAGACACTTAACCGACTGAGACACCCAGGCACCCCACATATGAATATTTTTAATACTCAATACATTAAGCTTGTTCCAGTTTGTACTTCTATTCATGTAGTTATTCCATGGACTCTAAGAAGTTACTGTTTATTATAATTATCATTTAGCAACTGCCTTTTGGCAATAGTGACATTTAACTTCATTTTCAACCCCAAGGGGCCCTCTAAGAAAGAACTAAATAAGTTTTCCATCATTGACATTCCTTCATCACCATCTTTGGGCATTCCTTCCTTGCCTAGAATTTTTACATTACAAAAGCAGAAATGAGATATTTATTATGTTTTTTGTTTATTACTTTTAAAATCTATTCCTTTTTATTTCTTGGTCTAGTATCTATACAGGCTTTAGGAATTAATAATCAGGGGATCGCTGGGTGGTTCAGCGGTTCAGCATCTGCCTTCAGCCCAGGGTGTGATCCTGGAGACCCGGGATGGAGTCCCACATCGGGCTCACTGCATGGAGCCTGCTTCTCCCTCTGCCTGTGTCTCTGCCTCTCTCTGCCTCTCTCTCTTCCTCTCTCTGTGTATCTCATGAATAAATAAATAAAATATTTTTTAAAAAAAGGAATTAATAATCATGTGACACTTTATACATAGGCTACCCCCCTCTGCTAGGATAAGTAGTGAATCAATTAATGAAAGAGCCAATGAATGAATGAATGAATGCAATATCTGGTAGCTCAGGATAAAATTTGCTGTGGCCTTAGTAAGTCCATAAAATTTGCAAATTACTTCATAAAAGTGATTTTATAGACTTTGGTACTTTAACGATGTTTACAGTGTTTTAGAAGAGACAAAAGATTTTGGTTTTGTGGCAGTTTGCCAGAATAGAGAGCAATTGTGCATTCAATTACTCTATTAAGTTAATAAAGGTAGTAAGGAGTTTACACAAAACAGGCCTTGAGTTGTTGTAACCTCTGTTCAGTTGAAAAGGTTAACAAAGGACGAATCACATACTTTAACACCCTTTTCTATTTGTAATCCACCTTTATTTCCCACTTGACTGTGCTGTTTTCTTGTTAAGCCAACAAGAGTTACGGATTTTCTTTATAACTTAGTCGTATAAACTTGATGTCCACAGATAAAAGGTCTTATGATTCAAGTTCATGATATTAGGGGGAAAAATCAGTATATCCATGGGTGAGGGAGTTGAGGGAGAAGTTGTTTCATTTCTAGAACTATAATTTTTGTTCCAAGATCTAACACTCTAGGAAAAAATATATTTGAAAGCTTCCTAAAAGTGTAAAGCACTATATGAATGTAAAGGATTAGTATTCGTGGGGTGGTAAATCATTTTTCTGAAGGTTGGTATAAGTCATTTATATTTTTTAAGTAGGTGAATAGAAGAAAAATATATTTTACACCAAGAATGGCTGATTTCTTCCTCCATAGTGGTTGAAACACTTTTTCTGATTTGATTTAATTAATCCCTTTGCCATTCTGGTAAAGGAAATTGGAGGCTCATGTTGCATTTTTATGGGCCTTCCCTACATTAAGTTTCAGATATCTAGATGTCTTTTCTCATAGGTGCAACTAACTAGTCATTCTCTTAATTATTCCTTTTATCACTGAATTTCAGATAGGCACACTAGAGAGATCCTAGCCAAGACGCTCCTATAGAAATGGCTCTTTGTATGGCATTTGGAAGAGTTGATATGGCCTCTGAAGAGTTTTTTAGGCTTTGAGGGGAGTATGGTAAACTGAGAGCCTCAATGAGGGAAAGGGCCCCCATTAAACTGGCTACCCAAACTTTTCCTCTCCAGTTTACACTGGGCATTCATATACTCTGATTTTATATGAGAAAACTAATTATGGACATTCCAGCACTCTCCATAAAAAGGGATCTTGGGGAGTTTATCAGATCCTAGGGAATTGTAAGAAAAGAATCAATCCAAGAGTTGGAGCAGAACAGAGTCATGGAATTTGCAGTCAGCCAGTTGGAAAGCAACTAATGGTCCTGGAAAATAATAGAAGCTACCTTGTAGTTCCAGCTTGTGTTTTGAGTTTCCACTCCTTGTGTTAATGCAGATACTTACTTGGTTTTCTAAGGGACCCTTTCTTTTAAGCATCTGAGGGGCATCACCAGTTTTCCTCCCAATGTCTATCCAGAGAAGTAGAATAAAAAGGCACACACTCAGGCATAGAAAGATTGACTGCTCAAGATGGCAGAGGTAATAATATTATGATACAAGGTGCTATTTTATTATTTTCTCTACAAAATTCTTTAATTGGTCAGATGATGTTTGAGAAATACAGTGAAAAAAAATCTGCTTTCTAAAAAGGTCAGTGTCTTCTAGGCTATCTACGTTTTCGTTTTCCCTTAGTTGTTCTAGACATTATCAGGACCTGTTGGGAGCAACCATGGCTTTGTAGGTCACAAGTTAGTAACTCCTCCAACTCCTTCCCCTTTTTTGCTCTGAGCAAAGCCTGAATATCCCCTAAGGGGGCTTGTCACCTGACTCTTTTTTTCTTCCTCCCACATATCATGTTCCACAAGACATAGAGGAAAGGAAGGCAAACTCCTTGCTCCCCAAACCATTTTCAGACTGTTGTTCCTCTTCTGAAACAAAAAATCAGCTCCTTTGAAACCTGTTTATATGTCCATCCAAAGTTAACTTATTTTTCTCCTGGTTCCTGCCTTTCAGCTATAGGAATTTTAGCTTTTCATTTTTTGTTCTTTCTCCATGAAGACCATCTTAATTCTTGATGACTTCAACAAGAATTGAGAGTTCTTGGCCAGCCCACCCATCCCCTAAGTGCCTGAGTCCCTTGACCTTCGTAACTTCAATTACCTTCTAATCTACTCAGCCTCAATCATTCATCTCATGGTCATACTCCTCTCAATATTACCATTGCAATCATTGTACCAGCTCCACAATAGCAGTTTTAAGCATCCCACTCTGACTACCAGGCAGGTGAACATGCCTGGGAAAAGCACACAACCACTCTTTCTGGTCTTGAGTGGACACTCAGTCTGCTAGAGTCTCTTCACATTTCTCTAGTTGCACTCCCCCCCTATTACCAAAACAACCATTTTACCCCTTTCGAAAACATTAAACTCAACTCCAATCTACTTATTCTCAACTATTCCCTGAAAAAGTAGAAGCCATTAAAAGAAAATTCCATCTTCGAACTAGTAATCCAGCAACCTACTTATATCTTTACCCAGAGAGTCTCCCTGGATCCATAGTGCTCACTGCCTCAGTGAGTTTTTTTCTGCCTCATCCATTCTTGTCTTTTCTCCCAACTGGAATATCTCATATCGTCAAAACAAAATGAACAAAAAGATCCTTTACTCCCATGTCCCCTCTTCAACTACTGCCCCAAGCCTTTACAGCAAAATTTCTCAAAAGACCTGTTCCTATTATCTTTCCATCTCTTCACAATTATTCTTTCTTGGACTTCTGAGTCCACTGCAGAATACAATTACTAAAGCCACTGATGAGTTCCATCTTGACAAATCTAATGGCACTGGTAATTCTAACTCAAGTAGCTTCTTAGTCTCCCATCCTTGAAGTCATGGAGAAATCCTTGAGTCAGCGAAATGTTTCTTCATCACAATGTCAAACTGTAGACATTTTTAACAGTGAAGCTAAAGACGGAACTGTTTTGGAAATCACAGCAATGTATTTACAACACAGAAGCTGTCATTTCCTTATTGATTATTTCAATCCAAGAAATTAGTTTGAGAATTGGTCTTCAACAGTTTTGTGATTCACTCTTACAAATTAGCAAAGATTTAGAATTTTGAACTACTCTTTGCTAGCATTTCCTCCTTTGCATACAATGCTTTTTTTCACAATTCTGACACTTCTTTTCAGTTCATATGCTCTCATTGAGAATTCTCCTTGATAGAGCAAATTTTCTACAATAGAAATGATACTTTTCATGTGTCTAATAAAAGCGGACTGCCAACTGTTGGAAGTAGGTTTTCATAGTTGTAAAACTGTTAACTGTAGATGCCAAATCATGTTATTTCTGTTGTTTCATCCAATAGTGGCATAATCTTGAATCTTGTTCATCCTGAAATTTTTTATTATATGCCTTTCCTGGGGTATTTAGCTCACATGGAAGCCACAACAGGTTGTGAATATATTCTCATTTTTAAAAAATGCTATCAGTTGAAACTCATCTCCTTTTTCAAAACAGCCTCTAGTTCTACCAACTGCCTGCTTTGTGAGTTTCTGACAAAAGTCACAACCCAGTGGTCTTATAGAGTGAATATCCCTTAAGATAGGAACAGTGCTTTGACAAACACTGAAGAGTTTAAGGACTAGACCGACCCTTGGATTTTTGTTCAATAAAAATTCAGAAAACAACTTCATTCTTATTGTAATTTCCCATGATGCCTAGTGTTATAAAAATCATGCTCACTCTCTCTCTCTGTGTCTCTCTTTCTCTCCCACTCTCTCCCTCTACACACACACACACACATAATTTTATGGAAGAAAAGAATATTAATACTTTTGGAAGAACTCGGTGTCTTTCCCCCCAAATGAGGAAGAATAAATAAGAAAAATTATAGCTACTTTCAGCAATTTGGAGATGTGATATAGTTGAAGCCTATATATATATATATATATATATATACACACACACACATATATATATATGCTGATATATAGAAACTATATATATATACACATATATATTTAATATACATATTCAATTAGCTCTCTCAAGCACATCTAGAGCAAAAGCAGAGACCCCGTGGCCATCTGCTAGAGATATTTGTTACAGATTCTTGGACGGTATAGTAGGCAGAAATGTTAGGTGAGGAGTAAGGGGATCTCTTGCTCTCTTTGAGCACATTTTCCCATGGGTTTGACTATATCGCTCTTAATGATGATATGTTGACATGAATGTTAAAAGTCAAATGAAAAGTGACTAGATGAAGTATATTGAAATCAAAACTGTGAAACATATAGAGAAGGCAATGAAAGAGTGGCCCCAATTTTTGTGGTCAGGTTGTCATCAGATGATGGTTCCAGGCTCTTACCTCTCCAAGTAGGTTCCTTCTAGTATTAGACCTTTCTTCACCTCTGGTTATGCTAGGAAACTTCTAAGATCTCCTTCAGCTCTGAAAACCACAGGTATAAGGCAGAGTTCATTAAGGGAAGCAAAATCACTATGTTTATTATGAAATAAAGAACTGATTATAAAACTAAGGTCTTAACAAAATTCTGGTGAAAGCAGGTAAAATATAGTCACTAACCCTCCTGAAACAGTGGTAGACACATTAGACCTTCTAAGGCATGTCCAACTGCCAGAGTGGGACTGCAAAACAGAACTGATATCTATGGGAGGCTATTGCTTCTGTGTTTAATGGTTAGACCTGGAGTCACTGTTGGCTTGGGCCACTATAAAGAGAAAGAGCTACAAACAGCAAGAGAGAATGAGGATAAGCTGGAACATGCTGACATGTTCTGTGTTTGTCTTTCACCCCACCTAACCATGATGACCCTCTGAGAAAAATGTTTGCTGCTTTGTATCCACCTTGCAAGCCTTGTGAATTTCTGAGTTAGCCAGCTCTCACCTGCAAGCATACAAGGAGGTGATTCTACAGAATGTAATTCCAGTTTAGTGAAGTTGACAAATACCCTATTTTCTTCTCTAACTAAAAGCAACCCCTCTCCATATTCTAACTAAAGAGTTACTCAACTTTGCCATAAATTTTCAGTAAATTTAATTGACCTTAAAGTAAAAGTAAATCATACTTTTCCCTAGACAGTTGCCTATTTGCCACAAATTGCCTCTGGCAATTCTGCATCTTATAAATAGGAAGTTTGTACTCTTGTGTTCTTTCTTTTTCTTTGTGTTTTTTTTTTTTTTAAACAGGAATTATATATATATATATATATATATATATATATATATATATAACAGGAATTATAATTAGTTATTTTTTATTCCTCTATGTCAGGAATAAAGTATCCTTTATTTAATTTTCTTAGAAAATTCTAGGCTAGTATATAAAATGTAGATATTTCATGTTAGATAGCAAGTAGCAAAATAAAATGCCATTTTTAATAAGGGCATATGTGCTAAGCAATGTTCCTTCCAGTGTTTCTGTGAAAGGAAATCATATATCATGAGTAGCTAGAGGAAAAGCATCACTATATATTTATAGGAGTCATAGTAGCAAAAACTACTAAATTTATTCCATATAAATTGATTGTTCAGTGAGACCACAGATTTATGAAATCACACGTGTTCTACCTTTCTTTCCTTTGATTTTTGCCATCTCAATCTCAACCTGCAATGGGATGGTGAAAACAAGGGCAATTAAGTTCAAATCAGTGAGTAATACCTTTACTGTCATTCCCACAAGTGGTTCGATTAGGTTTGGGGATTATCTAATGTATTTTTTTAAAGGGATATAATTTGCCCATTTTCCTTATCTTTTATAAGTCCCACTAGCAACTGGCAGACTTGAATATACACAAGAATGGTCTTATGTGTTCATTAAAAATCCTTAGAAATTTCAATTTAAAATAAATAGAAATTAAAATTAGGAGGTTTTGAGTATGTAATTGGTTCAAATTTTGGAGAGAAATGATTTCTTATATCTAGGATAGGAAAAAGAGTTTCTGAGGTGCTTTTATTTATTTACTTTTTAAAAGATTTTATTTATTTTTGAGAGAGAGAGAGCACACAAGCAGGCAGACAGAGGGAGAAAGAGTGGGAAAGGAGAGGGAGAGGCTCCCCACTGAGCTGAGAGCCTGCCATGGGGCTCAATCTCAGGACCCTGGGATCATGATCTGAGCCAAAGGCAGACACTTAACCAACTGAGCCACCCAAACACCCCTGAGGTATTTTTAAGTAAGTGTGAAGATTGAGGAAGCAGGCTGAAGCATTTCAAAATAGAGCATACACTCAGGAAAGACATGAAGAGTATTTATTGTGTCCAGTCATTTGCCCCTCCTTTCCCTGTAAGAGGATTATGCCTGTCCTCTTATTGCTAGATCACTTGCTATGCTACTATGTAAACACCTCACAGACAACCATAGCCACTTGACTTGCTTTGGTCAATGGAATATGAATGAACACTGCAAACATGTAGAAGTTTTGAGAAGCATCAAAAATCTTCTAGTAGCTCTCTTGCTATTCCTCTGAGCCATGAAATCATCATGGCCATTCTGATGGCTGCTCTATAGACCTGAATTCTGGGCAATAGAAGGAACAGAGCCACAGCTGACCCATAGTCACCAACATAACTAGAGGAAAACATAAGTGTGTTTGTTTGTTTTGTAATGAGCCATTGACATTTAGAGCCCATTTTTTTTTTATCACATACAATGCTGACTACTTCAGAAGATAGAAAGAAATTATACCCAATGGCAATTTCTGTAGCATTAAGATTTTGACTACTTTTAATCTTTTTTTGTATTTCCCTATTATCTTTATCATGTGTTATTTCACAATTAGAAAGATAAGTTTTATTTTTCTTCTAAACATTCTTTCAATCCTTTCTTAACTCCAGCCATTTGAATTGAATTTGAGGTGAAATTAAATTGAGACAAGTTCTTGAACAAATGTATTTGCCACATTCACAATGAAGTTGGCACACTGCATCTGAAACATCATTAGCCTTCAAATCGATGCAATCTGATCAAAATCCTGCTAATTTGAAGAAATTGATAACTGATCCTAAGATTCATATGGAAATATAAATGACTCAGGATAGCCAAAACAATCTTTAAAATAAAAAAAAATTTGGAGGACTCACTTCCGGATCTCAAAGTTACTAGAAATCAAGATAGTGTGGTATTAGCATAAGGGTAGGAATATAGATCAATGGAATAGAATTGAGAGCCTAGAAATAAACCCTCACATATATGGCCAATTGATTTTCAACTGGAGTGCCAAAACAATTCAAGGAGGAAAGAATAGCTTTTTCAACACATGGTGCTAAGACAACTGTGTCATCCCCAATATTCTAGTGGCAAGCCACTTTTTTTCTTCTTATGACAAATGAGGACAGGGAGGCACCCCAAGTTTCTGTCAGCAGTAGGAATGAAACTACTAAACTTAAATCGCTCTTTTACATGGATCTGACTCTCCATCCTAATTTCTCAATGTCATTATTTTCTCCATCTGCCTATATCATCATCCCTTAGGGCTGTCAACTTTTCTCTCTAGGACCCTCAATTTTCCAGTTTTGTACCAGTCTCTGGAATAGCTTTACCTTAACCAAAAATTCATTCAGTGCAATAAAAGTGTATAGGCATTATTTACGTGTAAGAGTTATAGCAAGATAAGCTAAATCACTAAATCTCTAAACTAGGGAGGTTACACTGTAGTAGAGGAGGAAATAATTTAACAAAAGCATACAAATAACAATAGCCAAACTGTGGAAGAAGCCTCGGTGTCCATCGAAAGATGAATGGATAAAGAAGATGTGGTCTATGTATACAATGGAATATTACTCAGCCATTAGAAACGACAAATACCCACCATTTGCTTCAACGTGGATGGAACTGGAGGGTATTATGCTGAGTGAAGTAAGTCAATCGGAGAAGGACAAACATTATATGTTCTCATTCATTTGGGGAATATAAATAATAGTGAAAGGGAATAGAAGGGAAGGGAGAAGAAATGTGTGGGAAATATCAGAAAGGGAGACAGAACATAAAGACTCCTAACTCTGGGAAATGAACTAGGGGTGGTGGAAGGGGAGGAGGGCAGGGGGTGGGGGTGACTGGGTGATGGGCACTGAGGGGGGCACTTGACGGGATGAGCACTGGGTGTTATTCTGTATGTTGGTAAATTGAACACCAATAAAAAATAAATTTATTATAAAAAAAGCATACAAATATTGGTAAATACAAATAAATAGCCAAGTAAGTGCATATTATAAACTTGGGTGGTGGTAATTACAAAGCACTCAAATTATTTAAATAATACTCTTGGAAGCCTTCTCATAAATAAGTGATGTGTTCCTATTCAAAACTACATCAGGGAATTTTCTTACCTACCTTTTTTTCTAGTAGGTCTTAGTGATCCTTAAATAGGATCTTAAATCTGATTCATCTTTCATATATTCATTTAACAGAGTGCCCACTATGTACCAGATTCTGTACTAGATGCTGAGGATACTGAGTGTACCACACGTGGATTCTGCCTTCTGGGAGCTGATGTGTAGGGAGATAGGTATTAATAAAAAAACCTATAGGAAGCAAGCAACCAAATTGTGAGTGTCATAAGGGAGACAAAGAGGGCAGAATAAGAGTATATAAAAGGAAGAAGTGACATGTCTTTAGGAATTTAAATATCTTTTTAAGAGACAAACCAATAGTGACATATCACTTAGTGGGTTTATACAAGTTCACCCTTAATCAAACTGAGATGAATGAATCAGTGACCTTTAACAGATCCTTCCCCTGACAACCCATTATGCATCCTATGGTCCTATGGATTATAGCTGCCCAAATTAAGGCCTGTCAGTTCATTACTTGGGAATGTAATATTTTTATTAGTTAGTTCTTCGGGTCTACATGGTTCACCAATTCCAGTGCATTAGAATATTGCAACATCACACCATGATGATTCAAAACAAATTCTTGTGTACTGAGCCAGTACTATATTCAAAGCATTATACTGGATCTTGCAGAATTCAGAGATGAATAACACACACACACACACACACACACACATACACACACACATGTGTATGCACAGTTTTGTTTTGTTTTGTTTTGTTTTCCATTAAGGGATATATAGTTCACAAAGTCTGAGCCTTAGACCATCAGCATCAGCATCACTTAAAATCTAACAAGTAAATTCTTAGGACCCACCCAGATCTACTGAATTAGAAACTCAGAGGAGAAAAGGAGGGGGAAGCAAAGGGGCCCAGTCCCAGAAATTTCCTTCAGGTGATTCTGATGCATGCTAAAGTTTGAGAATCCTTGGCATAGGGGATGAAGAATAAGAAAATTATTAAAGGTAACTTACTACAAGGCAGATTATGGCAAATTGCCTAAAATTTGTATAAAGTACTATCTATAATGGCTAACTCGTTCCTTATAACAAGTTTAATTTTGTTTGGAATAAAACTCCTACTCATTTTTCTTTAATAGAGCAACAATTATCAGCCAAGCTGGGGAGAAGGAGGCATATCAGAATCAGCTGAGGGACTTTGTCAGATTAGCTGAATCTCTACTTGCCCTGCTCCCAAGCCCCATTTGAGAACTGCAATTCTGGAGGGAAATAATAATCAACCTTAAATGTTCAGAATGTTATTATAATATATAATAGAATTCTCAATTCTACCAACCTGTCCAGTGATCATGATTTCAATTCACACTTCTGCCTGTATTTTATATATAGCCTGTCGACTAAAATTTTGTTGTTCCCATGAATCTTTGTTTTGAAACAAACACAATATCTTATAGAGCATAAAGGATGTAATCTTAGTGAAGTGATGGAGTCCATTTTTATTTCTGAGTGCTACATACTAGTTCTCTAACTTTTGACAGCTTACTTAATACTTGTGGTAAGCCTCCATTTCTCATCTATAATATTGATTTAATAATCTCAGCCTACTCCACAAGCTTTTAAGAGGATTAACAGAAATAATATTTTTGATTATATGTATAGCATATGTTAGGCCTTTTACATTGACAATGATGAAACGTCCTTTTCTTTCCTAGAGAGGTCTTTTTTTCCTGAATTTCTGACATGCCACTGGGTATCAATAATGCAGAGGATATTTCTAAAGAATTTTAAAATAATTGATAGTATAGTTCTAAGAAAAAATCTATTTATCAGCTGTCTATCTTTCTATTTATCATCTATCTATCAGCAGAATACTGGCAGACATTTCTATATTGAGAGCGTATATCCAGGCCTCTACTCAGGCAGAATTAACTTACTATTGACAGGTTTATAGACAACTCAAATAAGCATGAAAATATTGACAAGAAGAATGACTGAGGAGACAAAACACAGCGTCCTAACAAATGTTAAAACTTTCTTCAGAGATACTCTAATCTAAAGACCATGGCTTCAGGGCAGTAGTGTACAAATTTGTGGAACAACAAAAAATTCAGAAATAAATCTACTTTTACAAAGGAATATAATATGTAATGAAAGACATTTTGATGAATTCAAACAGGAATGTTTTATTTAATAAATAGAGCTGACAGAAGCACCTGGCTCAGTTAACTATTTGCCTTTGGCTCAGGTCATGATCTCAGGGTCCTGGGATCAAGCCTCACATTGGGCTCCCTGCCCAAGGGGGAGTCTGCTTCTTCTTCTGCCTGTCCCCCCCATTTGTGCTCTCTCTCTCTCCCTCCACCCATAAATAAATAAATAAATAAATAAATAAATAAATAAATAAAGCTGACAAAAATCAGCAACTCATCTGAAAGAGCTATGTCCTGCCTTATACTATCAATGGATTAAATATCTAATGTAAATGGACTAAATATCTCAATATAAAACACACACATCCAAAACATAAGAGCAAAAGAATATTTGTTTATTTAGGGGCAGGAGAGGATTTATTAAAAAAAGATAATCTGTAAATAAAATGATAAAACATATTTGACTATTTAAAATTAGAACATTTTATAGCAAAAAATAAAATCAAAAGACAAATGATAAGGTGAGAAAAAATATATGTTAGATGTATAATAAAGAGTTAATCCCTTATGTAAAAAAAGTTCTTTCAATTTGTATTGACAAAATCAGTAGAAAGATGACCAAAGATTTTTCCTATATAATATGCAGAAGATTATACCCAGATTGGTCAATAAATATAAAATTATGCTCAAATTCTCTAACAGTTCAGGCAAATGTAAGTAAGGTCAATAATGAAATTATATTTTTTCAGGCCAGGGAAAAAATTAATTTCATGCCATAATGGGTAGAATGTAGAGAAATGGGCATTATCATACATGTTTTGAAGGAATATGAAATGTTTAAAAAATTTGCGGTATAATCAAATAATATTAGTACAGTTAAGCAGTGTGTGTACCCTTTAATATAGCACTCACCCTTTGGAGAACTTATCTTCCCAAAATCAGATTGCAATACATAAGGGTCAGTGAATAAGAGTACCTCTTTTAGTATCATCTATAATGGAAATAATTTGGCAATAAACTGAATACCCTGCAGTAATAGAATGGGCGAATCATTATGGCACATCTATCCAATGGACTATGGTAAAAACTGTTTAAAGCAGTGCATTATATTAGTATCTGGTGTATTGGAAAAGTAGCCATTTAAAGGCAGGTTAAGTTATTGAGAAATATGAACATATTAGCTCATTTTGGAAAAAAATTAAGTCATGGATATGGCTATGTATCTATGAATCTATAACCAAGGAGAAAAATGTGAGAGGATCCACATAGGCAATGAACACCGCTTATGTCAGGTGCCCGGCCCCGAATGAGAGTTGATGGGAGAGGTGATTCATTTTTTGAATTGTTTCACATGTCATAATAAGTATATGATAGCTTTGTAACTTAAAAATCTAATAAAGACAGAGTCAGATCATGTGCAATCCTGTATTTACATGCATAATACACATCTGGAAGGATTCAAGCCAAACTGCTAATTTTGAACTGTCTTAAGAGAGAAGAGGTATTAGGGAAGGAAGGAAAGGAGATCTTTAGTTTTGTTTTGTATATATTTCTGTCTTTATAAATTTGTATATTTTTTACAGTGAATACCAATTCATATACTACTCATGTGAGTTAAAAATAAATACATAGCTTTAACTGATTATACTTACACAGTATACTAGGATGTTTTTTGGTTTTTTCCCCCTCTCATCAGTAGACAACAGTTATTGGCACAAGCATTAACAAGCATAATAGTTGTAATTTGGTTGAGGAGGATAATCATGTATTAGCTTAAGTAAGATCCAATGTCTTGCAGAGATCTGTCATTCTATGAAAGTATTGACTTACAGTGGTCTCAACTAAGAAATACAAGATGTAATCCATAGATTCTTGTGAAACTCAGCTGTATTATCTTTTATTGCTCCTATAAACCTTAACTCTAATTAAGGATCATTTAGAGGTTTTTAGCTAGAGGGATGGGTGAAAGGATGTCTTTATCCTCTCTTAGGCAGAGGAAAGGTTTTAAAGTAGAAAATGAGCAATTGATGATTGTCTCGCCAAGTGTAATTAAGAAAATTTAGCAGCATTGATTGTATAAAGTTCTTGGAGTAAAATCTGCCAAAGGCTGAGATACGGTTTCTACGTAGCTAATATCATAAACTCAGCATGTCAAGTCTTTGATTCTAATTCCTGGAATAAACTGTAATCTCTCTCATATAGAATAATATCATTTGTGTCTGTGGCTCAAAGCAAAGGGGTATCCTTTTGCCTCTCTCCCTCCTACATTATCTAGGACCTTGGTGTCAACTGTGTCACCCTCTACGCTCCTCTCCCCTTGAGACCTGCTATGTTGAAGGGCTTTCCTTCTCAGCTGCTTACTAATTTCTTTCACTACACAGTTTTCAAGGCCATTGTTGGACCTAGAAAAACTTCAAGAGCTCAGAGAAGGAAGATATACTGGCTAAACTTCATCAATGTAAGAAAAAAGAAGTGCCTGGATTGAGGGAGATTCTTCCCTTCAGAAATTGGGGAATTTTCTTGCAAACGTGAACCATGATAGTTGAAAAATTATGTAGTCATTAAAAGAGCATTGGAAGCCACATATTATAGAGGCACTCAAGATCAACTATCTAAATAGTTTAGACTGGTATGCGGAGATTTTTGAGAGAAAATAAATCACTAGGATTCAGTCTATTGAACTGGTGAAGAAAACTAGGAGATTACATTATGTATAAATTATCTAAGATATATATTGACCTGCTACAGTGGTCATTCTATATACATATAATTTCACTGTAAATGGATGTATGTGCCTATGGCACAGATATGAATTAGTAGCAGGAATTAATTGTTCAATGGTGATGGGTTAAGAATACTCTTTAGCTTCTATACACTAGGCACAAACTACTTCTTGCACCCACAACATTCTTGTTTGATATGGTTTATCATTTCCAAAAGTGGTGATCATTTTGTTGGATATTGAAGGGACCAGCCCAATACACTAAAATATTGTTTACCGAGAGGGGCACTTGGGTGGCTCAATGGTTGAAAACTAACTGCCTTTGGCTCAGGGCATGGGTTCAAGTCTCACATTGGGATCCCTGCAAGGAGACTGCTTCTCCCTCTGCCTGTGTCTCTGCCTTTCTCTGTGTCTCTCATGAATAAATAAATAAATAAATAAATAAATAAATAAATAAATAATATATATTATATATATCACATTTTATAATAGTTATATTATATATATTATATTATATATATATATATATATATATAGTTTACCCAGAGTCCTATTTTTTCTCTACTTCCTGTACTGCTTAAAAGAACAGAAGTGTACTCCAGATCTAATTGTTTGTAATTGGCCTACTTATGAGCAACATAAATGTGACACATGCATGTTTACTTATAACTTTGTCAGGATTAAGTCCCTCTGGAGGAAAAAGAAGAGACATTAGAATTAAGTGCATAGATGGGACTGAAAGAGTTGTTGAAAGTTTAGTTCAAGAGTTTAGTTCAAAGTTCTCCATATTCAGGAGAACAAGGAGTATTCTTGGGAAGCTAAAGAAATAAATCAGTCTCTGAAAGTATAGAAAGAACATAGGAACATGGAAGAAGATCATGCATGAAGTAAGCAGTGAGATAAAGTGAGTTTTGGAGACAAAGTGTTTTTGAAAGCCAGAAATGCAAAGCCTAGGGAAGTAGATCAGGATTATAGGAGTTTTGTTTTTGTTTTTTTTGTGGGTGTTTTGTTTCTGTGTTTAAACAGGGGATACTTTTTATGCACCACTTATATCCCTTTGGACTTTAACATTGTCATCTAGGGGGCTGACTTTGACATGGCATTGTGCTCATTTTTTGGCCTAAGAGTTTTCTCTGACCATTGGACTCTGCTTAGAGCTAGTGTAGCAGTGCATAAACAGAATTTAGAAGCTCTGACTTTTCCTCCTCACCGCCCAGCCCCAACTATAGTGTCCTTCAATCACTGAAATATATAGATATTCCAACTCCCTCCCTCCTTGGATGAGATAACAGTGTATCTCAGCAACTTAGCTTGATTGCATGTCTGGGATCCCTAGTACAGTTAAGCTACAATTATAATACCAGCACTTGTCAACATATTCTGAATTGCTTATTGGACTTCCCTTCCCAGTTGTACTTTGGCATTACTATCCTGATGTTATCCGGGATCTTCTCCAAAATCTCTTGCTACACCTGAATCTTTGTCCCAAACCTTACTCTGGGGATATCCAAACTCGTGTGGGATTTGTATATGAAATGAGCTGCCAAAAACTTGAAAAAAAATGCAAAGAAAAAGTGAAAATAATAAAAAAGATAGACTAGGGACAGTTGAGATATAGATAAATGAAAAGATTATTTTCTTTTCCTTAACTAAATCTCTAAAGGGAACATGAGTTTAGGATGGTTATTTTACTGTTTCTCTAGGGTAGCACTTTGTGAAGAAAGAAACACGATGGGCATTTTTAGAAGTAAGCTTTTGAAAAATGTAATGTTTAAGCCAAAACATATTGTTACTGTGATAATGGGAACCCATATCACTAAAAGATGCACTGTCTAGTGCTCTGTGGTTTCCTACTACAGTAGTTCTTTTTGGAATTAAGTGGTCTTTTCCAAAAAGCACTTGTGTTATGTGTTGAAATAATGAAAATCTGCTGAAACACAATATGCATTTTTTAATCTAGTAATAAAGAAAGTAATGTGGCTGAATAATGCCAGGCCAGATTAGCTTTGACACTATATTTGCTTTGTGTCCAACTTTATCTGGCAATGCATTATTCACTAGTACTATACACAGTGCTTTATTAAGTCTTAATCAGATGCATTTTATCATAAGTGTCAATTCAATGCTTTGCCATTGTATTTATGTATTTTTAAATACTGAGGTCTTTATAGCAAATGATAAATGCTTAGGCTGGAAAAGAATATCATATTTCTGGGGCTTGGGAATGAGGTCATTGTGTAGGAACAGGGTGGTTTTACCTCTACACTAAATTCTATTGAAAACAGATTAGATTACTCTTCTCTTCTCCTAATAAATTGAAATGTGAAAAAGTTCATTTATTTATTTATTTATCTTCCACCAGCATCAAGATTAAATGGACATGCTTTGATCATCCATCAAGGAAATTTTAATAGGTTTATTGAGCACATAAATAAGACCTAAATTAAAACTGAGTTTTATATTAATTTTATTTATGGTTTTTATTTAATAGATTTTTGCACTAAATTTTCAAATATGACTAAGGGCTCAAATCAAGTAGGTTAAACATAAGGATTTATATACAAACTAACCCAAAATTACAATGGCTACACACATTTTCAAGTATAATTAAGTAATAATGAGCTATATGTTTTGTAAACATAACTGGGCCTTAGAAAAGCTTGTAGTTCTTGGATTTTCTACAAAAGAAAATGTTTACAAAATATACTATTAAACTGTGCTAACATCTTAGGTTTACTACTCTGATAATTTTGGACAACTTCAATTTTTAAAATATTGCCAAAATCCAACTTCAATTGCTTGATAGTCTGGTTCTTTTATCAAAACAGCAGCTGTAGATTTATAGAACTTCTTGTATTTGAAGAAAAAATGCAACTATATAATCCTACAGTGTTACTTGAAATATCTGTTGATTTCCTAAGTAAATGAATCTTTAAGACTAAAGAAGTTCATGTGGCTCAGTTGGTTGAGCAGTCAACTCTTGATTTTGGCTCTGGTCATGATCTCAGGGTGGTGAGACTGATCCCCTGAGGGGGGCTCCCCCCTACCCCCGCCCGCTCAGCATAGAATCTGCTTCTTCCTCTCCCTCCCCACTTCTCCCTCCCAGTCCTCTAGCTCTGGCTCTCTCTCTCTCTCATAAGTAAGTAAGTAAGTAAGTAAGTAAATAAATAAATAAATAAATAATAAATAAATAAATAAATAAATAAAATCTTAAAAAAAAAGACTAAAGAAGTTCATGATTTTGGATTTTTAAAAAATTATATTAAAAGAAATCCAGGGCTTTGAAGGGCATTTCATTAAGTTGGGCTGCTGTTTCTCAGTGAGTGCTAAATGAATCCCAAGTGTTAATGGCATTAGGCCCTCCATACCAGACTGACATTAGCCAGAGTCAATACCACTACTTAGATAGTTTTATCTACAGAAGGAATATTTAGACAAATTTAGATTAACTCTTCATGCAGATATATTGGTCCCAAATAGATTATTTCCTCTGTACTTTTACTTTCAGCTTAAGTGTCAATCACATCCTCTGCTGTCCCTGATTCCTCTTGTTTTCCTCTGTGTCCAAATAACTTGAATGAATGCAGAGCTTTATTGTTTATAATAGAAATGCCTTGACACATTTATTGCTTAGACTACATTTTTTTTAAGATTTTATTTATTTATTCATGAGAGACTCAAAGAGAGAGAAAGAGACATAGGCAGAGGGAGAAGCAGGCTCGCTGCAGGGTACCTGATGCTGGACTCGATCCCAGGACCCCAGGATCATGACCTGAGCCAAAGGCAGACACTCAACCACTGAGCCACCCAGGTGTCCCAACACTACATAATTTTTAATACAGAAAAGATATTTTTAACATGTTATATTTTTTCTTGCAAAGTAATTAATCAATGATATTTATGAACTACTTATTATGACCATTCATTTCTAGTAGGGGTCTCTGAGTAACAGACTCAATCAAGGTAGAAAAACAATGCATTAAGCAGGGAAGAGGATTTTCTGTAAAATGATCTGATATTTAAATATGTCAGGTCTTTTTTTAGTTTGCATCAAATTTTTAGAAAGAAGTTAAGTGCTAACTATTTAAAGATAAGTTTGAATCATATATATATATTTTTTTTTCCAGTGTAGCCATATTACTATTTTATTTTGGTGATTTTTTTCTCCTTGCCTAAATTTATATTGTTTAGACAAAAAAAAAAAAAAAAAAGAGTAAAAGATCATTTATCTTAGGTTTGACTGTTTTCTCTGTGTAGATCTTAAAATATTCTCTTTATTTCTTAAAATGAGACAAAATTAAAATCATCAAAACATTAAGATGGTATGTACAAGCATTGATAAGCATGTCCTTGTGTGCAAAGTTAGTGGTACAGGCATTTATGGAATTAACATAGAGGCATTGTGGTTCTGATGATAAATCTACATAAGAAAGATCATGGGTATGGAAGGGAGAGAACCAGGTAAATTTCTAGCTGTTTTGCTGGGTTTGTGTTTAACCTGAGTAAGGTCCCTGGGTCTCAGTTTCTTGATTTGTAAAACAGAACCTTGGGATTCAATCTCCATTGTATTTTTTCACTCCTGTGAATCAGTTTAAAGAGAATTCCTGAATTATCTTTTATTGTTTAAAATTTGTTTACTATGCTTACAACAGGGATTCCTGGCCCCTTTGTAGAGTTTCTTTCATTCTCTAAGTTTGGATAACAACATACAGCTTACGTGTGTGTGTGTGTGTGTGTGTGTGTGTGTGTGTAGAGAGAGAGAGAGAGAGAGAGAGTGTATAAGAAAGAGAAAGCACGATTAAGGTAGACTCAGAAAACAATCCGAATTATGAAACTTTAGCAGAGATTGACTAAAATAATTTCTAATATCATTAAAATCCTCAGTCCATATATCACTGAGTCTGCGATTACCTAACAAATGAGTGTCTTTCCTACCAGGCAGACACATTTCTAAAGAATTAGCTCTCTTTATGTGAATATATAGTAATAGAACTATAAATCTAAATACAATTAAAGTTCTGAAGAAATGGGAAGACAGTAGATCACTCATAAGAGTTTGCCGGTAACAGCAGCTCTCAGATCCCTTTCTCCCTGTGTGCAGGAGTCTGATTTGATTTCTGGCTTCCAACCCCTCCTCAAGATGTAGCCATAATCATCTTGCAGCTCATTATAGGATCCTAGAGACATAAGAAAGTTTTCCAAATGGGTTTTGGTATATACAGTTCATAAATGACCAGGAAGAATTTGCTGTTCGAGTTTACTTTTCCCTTGGGATTTTATAATTATTTTAAAATATTAGCCATAAGTCCCTTGCTATTTCCTAAATTATTTGTTTGCTTTTGTGAGGCTGGATTGTATGCCAGAAATCACTTTGATATTTAATTTGGAGACTGCAGACCATACTTACACATCAACATGGAAAAATAATACGCAAAACTTGGCTTTTGGCATTGTCCAAAATGTGGTATCCTGAATCGTCATATTTTTCTGTATGTCATAAAGTGTGTCTAATAATAGGAAAAGATGAGTATCTTCACACAAAATGTAATGCTCATATTAACATCTGTCAGCAATTTTGTGAGAATATTGCCAAAATATATAACATTTATTTTGGCACGTAGTTCCACTTTGCTTTTGTGAGAATTTATTTTACGTTATTGCCATTAACATAGCATAAAAAATGTCTTTCAGATGTTAAAAATCAATTATTTCCAAAATGCCCCAGTAGTTATTAGGGCAGATTAATGCAAGGTGCTGTAAGAGTAATGTCCAAATAAAAAGTGATAAGTGAGCAATGCAATTCACCACAGGAATAAGATTGACCTGACTTTGGTATCTTTGTGGGAAACAGGGTTGTAAAACCAACATATGCAACAAAACAAAAATATACAAGGACATGTTTCGTTGAAAGATCAGGCAGGTGTCTTGGTGATACTATTTTCAGTGCAATGATCAAGCTGCCATGATAAGTTCAAGCAAGACTGTTTACCATCTATAAATGTGTAGCTGGTTTCTAATGATGATCAAAGCAAGATAAGCTTGAGAATGGACATTTCAGAACCAAGAGGTCTTGTGAGAGAATATTAATTACAAAAACTCAAGTGTTAACCTTTTGAGCTTTGGCATTTGGCAAGGGCATAGCAACTTTTATGTTAGTAGTTATGAAAGATTGTTTTGTAGAATTTTGAGTTCCAGGGCCTCAAAATACTTGAGATAAAGTTGCCAAATAAATTTAAACACTGTTATGTAGTGGAATCAATATGGCTCTGGGGTGTAGACATGGAAAGAAGTGGATCTGGTTCCATGGGCATGACACCTGTGCAGTCATGTAAGGCCTCATTCTTAGAAGAGACCCATTGAAAGCTTGTTTTGAAACAAGCTCCCACAATTTTGAAATTCTTAATAATTTTTCAATAAGGGGTCCTCCATTTTCATTTCACAATAGTTTCCACAAATTATGTAATGTAGTCACAAAGAACAAGATTCCATGATTCCAAACCTTCTCACCTAGATTTGGGAAGTTATTCTTTAACTGCTCTCCTCCTAATAGTGTTCCTTTTTTTTTTTTTTCTCTACCCTGCCTTCATTCTGATTTGGAAAATAGAACCTTTGCAATGTTAAGTCCTCTGTAAAGGCTCTGTGTTTGACATCAGGTTTCTCAGAAGTGACCAGACATCTAAGTCATGGAACAACATCTATGTGGCTGGATATCTATTCCATGACTCACCTTCTCACCTGGTTATTCACTCTTTCAACTGTAACACTATATTAGGCATGCTTCATGCTGTGGATATAATGGTGAATAAGGAGACTTGACTCCTGTTGTCCTAAACTTACAGCTTAGAAGGATAGATAATCAAGCCACGGCAAAATAAAGGAAACTATTATGGTGGTAGACCAGGACCCACAGGAACACCGAGGAGTAGCACCTAAGGAAGTGAACCTAAATAAAGATCTAAGACCTAAGTGTGGATAGATATTTTTCACATGAAGGGGAAAGCAGAGAATGTTCTAGAAAGGGAACAGCATACACCAAAAGCCTGGAAGTGAAAGGCTGCCATCTTCAGGAGAATTTCCCCTATGGAAAATTGTACTGACTGTATTCAAAGTAGATTATCAGCCAGAGATCCTTTCAAGGGATTTCACATTTGTGAAAGGTTTTAGGCTGAAGGCCACTGTAAAAGGGCCTGCCTCTGCTTTAACCAGATTTTTATTCAAAAGTCAATGTAACATATATCTGAACGAGGACAGGTTTTAATATGAGATACCCAAGGACACATTGAAGATTGCAGGTTGGTACTTGGAGGCTAAAAAAAGTTATTGACTAGAGGAACAAATGTGATATAAATTGATAATCAAAGTTTTATATCATTATGGTTGAATGTTCATACTCCATTCATATGCTAAAGTCCTGACCCCCAATATGATGGTATTAGGAGGTGGGGCCGTTGGGAGGTAATTAGGTTTAGATGAGGTTATGGGGTTGGGGCTACCATGATGGGATTAATGTTCTTGTAAGAAGAGTTCTTTTTGTCTTCATGTGTACTCAAAGAGGAAGGCCATGTGGGCACATTGAAAAGGTGATTGTCTACAAATCAGGAAAGAATCTGGTGTGTCTGGAGGGAAGAGAGAGAAAAAGAGTAGCAAGAGATGAAGTCTGAAAGCTATTCAGGGGCAGGATCAAGGACATAGTCTAGTGAGGCCTGGCAAGAACTTTGCATAGTTTATAAAGGATAATGTGAAGACATAGGAGGGTTTTAATCAGGACCATGATGACAGATGACAGACTATGGCTTTAACAGATAGCAATTGCAAAAGCCCAGGCAAGTGATGGTTGCTTGGACTAGGGTTGTGATGGGAGCAATGGGCCTACTCATGTGGAGACAGTGAAGGGAAAGCAGTGTTTAAGAAGGCAATACAAAGGTGCAGAGACAGGCCCAGAGTAGAGATTATAACTAGGACTTATTTGATAAGCTAGCTCTTTGGACCAGAGATGAAAAGACAACCTAAAAAGAGATGACCTCAATCTCTGAGGAGAGCCTTCCAGAAAGACAGTATGACTACGGGATGAATTCTTTGGACTTCCAGAGTTCAGTAAGGCAGTGGCAGCAATGGTGATGCCTTAGCAGACACCCATAGACAGCAGAGTCATCTCTGCTCACTGTTCAGAATCCATCATTGCAGGTCATGCTTCCAACTGTGAGGTGGGAAGTCCTTTAATATATACTTGGCTAGCTTGATCTTCCAAAAAATTGAAACACATTAAGGATATAACCATTGAAGACTGCAAAAAGATGGAAGGTATATTGCCACAAAGATCCTATAAAACTATCGTATTTGAATAAGCAAACTATTGTGTTCAGTAAGTAGTTTTGAGCTCATTTCTGTTTCTCCTGAGTGCACTGGAATAGTCCAGGTACATGAGGGACCTCATTGTTCATGTGTTTCTACTGCCTCCAGGGGGCACTTTACTTACCTGCAGAGCTGGGCTTTTTATTTTCCTGCTGATATGCTCTAATCAACTCTAATAGCTGTCTCCATCTTGAATATGGGATTTAGACCATTAACTTTATATGGTATATTTAAAAAGCAATTCCAACAAATAGATATTAGCTATTAAAATAACTTCGCCATTAGTAAATAGATACATTTAGAACTGCATTTTGATTCCCATGTATGAAAATAAAAGTGCAATTTTTTAAGTCTTGAAAAAGAGGCATATACCTTTCTTCTTTATCCATAAATATTTGCTAATATAACATCACTTATCCATATGTAGAGTACTGGTAAAAGTAAGATGAATTTCTAAGGACATATATGCTCCTTAGACATATAATAGAAATTATATGTCTTTTAGTTTGAAGTGGCAGAGAATACAACTAAAACTAGAAAGGGACTATATTTGTACATAACTGGAAGATCCAGGGTTTGTGTTTTTCTCCAACTCAGCTCCATTTCTTGTCTTGGCTCTATTTGCAAATGGTTGTCCCCTCATGGTGGCAAAATGACTGTAGCAGCACTAGCCTCATGGCCCCTCAGGTTCAAATCCTATATTCAGCAGACTGGGGAAAATCTCATTGCCTATCATTGCTTCTGCTGTGTCTATTTCTGAAACAACCTTTGTATCAAGGATAATAGAGTGCCTTGATTTTGTTCATCCTTTTCCACCCTTTGAAGAAAAGATTGAATCCACCCTATCCTACCAAATATGCAGCCTAAGAGTAGAGCAAGGATGTTTCCCAGTAGGAAATTGGTGTTCCAATACAAAAATACATAGGGCATGCATGCTGAGGAGCCAAAGTACATATTTGCCTGTTACTCTGCCTAGACTCTCTATCAGGTCTTAATAGTGATATAGGTAGAGATATTGCCATGTTGGGTATCTAATAATTTGTCAAAAAAAGCTGCTGAGCACAATACCATATTTCTTTCAAGGTTAACAAGTCATGCAGAAATCTTCTCAATAGTTTGCTTCTGAACTTCCTACAACTAGAGGCAACCCCAGATTCAAAGAGGGTAAAAAGGATTCCCTTACCCCATTCCATGTGCTTGATATACATCATCTCATCAACTACCCACAAATATTTTATCATTAGTCTTATTTTTCAGGTAAGGAAACTGGGCCTCAGACAAACTAAGGAACTTGTCTAAGTTCACATAACAGAAGTGTAGTTCACTTTTAAACCCAGATCTTTCTGAGTAGAAAGTAGGATGCCACTGCCCTTCCCAGATACAACTCTTCCATTAACTCACCCATTGAGTCAAGCAATTGACTTCATTTTTTTCTTCTCAAAATTAGAATTTTGTGGCATTTACTTTAATATGTTGACTTTACATATGTTATGATATAAATTTGAACACTTTAGAGATCTTCAACCAGAAAATTATTAGCTTCTCTCTAACCCTTCATTCCCCCAATATGTAGCAAATGTCTATTACATGCAAGGGGATAAAAGCAATGTGAAAAGAGTTGCCAACATCATTCTGAGGTGGCTTCGTGACAAGAATAAGAGGGAACAGGCAGTCTTCCCTTTTCCTGGCACACCATCATAGTCTAATCTATCTTGAACCCTCAGAAGAAATTTTGAATGGCAGAGTTAAGCAAGATTACATACCCCACCCCACCACTTGAGATCCCCTTCCAGCCTACAACAGCCTGGTAGCTGAACTAATCACACCAGATTGTGGTTCTTGAGTTTGCCTTACTTTTATGTCTTCTGGATTGTGCTGCCCTTGTGAGGAGCCCATTTGCATTCCAGTGTAGAAAATAACTTAGATGAATATTAGATGTTCAATAAGTATTTCTTGAATTAAGGTAAGTGCCCTATTAGAGTGATTGACCATAAATATTTGGTATAGCATTACCATTAAACAATTAACTACTAATAAAATTTATATGAAACACATTATATTTTAGAAAAAAATATGTATGTATTCAATATCATGTGATACATACATATACCTGTATAACCTAATACACGACTTGTACATATGGAATAGATGATATCACACACTTACACACATCGTTTTATATACATGTATATATATAGATTTTTCTGATTTACAACATTTAAGGTTTTTTGGGTTTTGTTTGTGAATAATTGTTATAACCCAAAATCTTTCCTGGAATTTGAATTCCCATAGCATTTTATGAAACCATAAAATATGAACAGTTTACCTTCTGATCTCTACCCTTTCTCACCTCCTCCCTGCTTTATGACATTAAAAACAAACACACATATGAAATTAATTATATTTAAACTTGTAAACAACATTTTTTAGCAAGTCACAAAAAGATGCAATTGTATTTTGCAAAAAGTGATTTAGTTCTAGAAAGCTGAGCTGACATGCCCCACTATTTGTTGTCAAGCTCTTAATTTAGGGCACCTGGGTGGCTCAGTTGGTTAAGTGTCTGCCTTCACTCAGGTCATTATCTCAGGGTCCTGGGATGGAGCCTTCTCATGTCATGCTCCCTGCTCAGTGGGGAGTCTGCTTCTCCCTCTCCCTCTACCCCTCTCCCTGTCCCCACTCCACCCCCTGGCTCATGCATGCATTCTCTCTCTCTCAAATAAATAAATAAATAAAATCTTAAAAAAAATCTTTTAACTAAAAGAGAGTTTCCCAAAGGATATTGGGAGAGTCTCAAGAGTTGTAAATTTTTAATTATCATTTTCAAAATCTTGCAGTAATGCATAATTCTTTATGATTCATGATTTCTTGAACATACTAAATGCCCTTCTTGATTATGGTTTTTATCACTTTTTTTTCAAACCAGAATGTGATTACATCAAGGAGGCTGAATAGTGTATACTCCAGGGTTGCTGTCCCTCTGACTTGATTCTTCCTGAGCCCATTCTTTTTCTCTCTGACTTATGACACTTTTACTCTACTGAAAGACATAATTGTTACTCCCTAGTCTATTTTTCACACTTTTTTGTCCATTTTCTGTTTCAATGAGACAACAGAATAAATGACCTAATTTTGATTTTTTCTGCTATTTAAAAGATATTTTTTTATTTTTTTAATTTGAGGGAATGTGGGAGTTTTACTGTTTGGAATAAACAAAGAGCTACCGATGAGCAAACAGAGGCTAATAAACAATAAATGACTTGTTTAAAGTTGTGGAACTCAATGGTGTCGAGGTTCAGCAGGATTTCAGAAGCAGCAATGAGTTAAACAGGTAAGTCCCATGGACTCTTGAAAACAAGCTTTTTAAATTAGTGATATACTAGAAGGCAGTAGAAGTTGTGGTTAAGAACACAGGCTTTGGATTCAACCATCCTTGGGATTGAATCCCTGCATTCTCTTGCTTAGCTATGTCATACTTGGGCAAGTTACTTAACTTCTTGTGTTCACTTGTGCCCATCTGCACAATGATGATGATATTACTGAGCTTTTAGGTAAAGATTTTATGTGATAATGCCTGGCTCATACTGAGCAATGAATAAAGAATGGCTAAGGCTGTGATGTTGTTATATCCTCTTCTTGTGCTTTGATAAACATTGATAGAGTACGTAAGTGCCTGCATGGAATTTAATAACTTGAAAACATTGGGTAGGTGATACTTCTTAGTACTCATTTTGACCTGTTATAAATGTTTAAACATTTATACATTAATGTATACTGTACATTATCTCTCTACATGTCACATTGCCTGTAATTCATATAGGTGGCCTTCTTCTGTACCTGGTGATGGCTGCCCTGGCCATGGCTTATTTTACTGCCGGTTTCCTTATAGATATTCCTGTGATCAACTACTTCTCCATTTTTCCTGCCCGTACCCTAGTTCAAAACATAATCATTTTTCATTGTTTTCATCATACCATCCTTAGATATCTTTCCTTTTAGTATTGTTCTCTCAATCTGTTAACTGTATTTGAACCAGAGCAATCTCTGTGATGTGCAGTTCAAATGTTCAAATGATATGACCATCTAGGTAAAGCCATTTCACAGCACCCCAGAATCCCTCAGAAAAGAGTGATAGTCCTGTCATGATTTAGCATTTTTCTCCTTCCTTCTCTGTGTCCTTCAAGATAGGCTACACAGAGGAGGAAACTGAGGGGCAAGGAGGTTAAATAATTAGCCCCAGGTTACACAACGAGTGAGTGACAGAAACAGGATGCTAGTGCAGACTTCTCTGCTCTATAGTTCAGATCTGCACAGTTATTACATTAGATTAGGGGTCAGTAAACTATAGCTTATGGGACAAATTCACCCCACTGCTGTTTTTCCCAAATAAAGTTTTATTGGGCTGCAGTCATGACCATTCATTTATATATTTTCTGTGGCTTCTTTCATGCTGCAAGGGCAAAGTTGAATAGTTATAACAGAGACCATCTGGGCCACAAAGTCTATAATATTCACTATTTGGACCCTTTACAAAAAAAAGTTTGCCAGCCCCTGGCACAGATGATACTTGGATTCCAAGAGTAAAAGTGATAGATTCCAGAATGTTCATGGTGAGGAACTCTGTGATCAGAGTCTTCTGCCACTTTAATGAAAGTGGATGAAATGTTGCCTTAACAAGTAGAAGAATCACTCAAACACTAGGACCTGAATATACTAGGTGATTTTAATTACCTAGATATCTATTGGGAAAACAGCTTGACAGGATACAGATTGCCCAATCAATTATTTTTAAAGGATTGCTGACAGTGCTTAATGTGAAAGAGATAGGAAGCTAAAGAGATGGCAGGCCTCCTCTACTGATTGTGCCCAACAAAGAACAGACGATTGCAAATAAAATGGGATATGTCATTTGTGAGAGGCAGAGGCTGTGAAATAAATGGCAAAATTCACAACGCTGGGGTAGGGGATTAAGAAAAGCAGCTGAACAAAGAATATGAATTTTAAGAAAGTAAACTTGAGTACAAAATGCTCTGAGCCTGAAATGACTGGATATTTGCATAAATACATGTGCAGTCACCTGCTGAATCTACTCAGAAAGTTTGCCACTGGCTTGCATGGGGAGAAGAAATTGGAATACTCGATCATTCAGGAAAAATGACCAGTTGTTTAAGTTAAACATGCCAAAATTCTAGAAAGAGTTTAGCACAAATAATATTTCTCACAAAGGCAAGCTCTTCTTGTTCTTTGAGAGGCGTTTTGCCTTTGGGAGACTGGAGTGCAGAGAAGCAGCAAGCACAGGTTGTCATAATGTGCTGGCCAAGAGCTGAAATCAACCGTGTGCAGAATGTGCCAGGAACATGATGGTGGCTAAGCCTTCGATTTGGATGTGGTTCTTCTTCTGAAGAGCTCAAAGTATGGACAGTTATGAAATGACATCCCAGGGGCCTGAGGCAATAAAGGCAGTTTCCAGCTACCATCATTTAATTTACTTCCAGAGAATAAGTTATGTGGCCTAGGCGTATGTGGCTGATGCCTGTGTGCAGTGGTATCCAAAGAGAGGTGAGAAAGGACTTGGGATCTGCGTGTGCTTTCGGATGAAGAAATGGAGTAGAAGGATGGTTTCCCCTTTGGTTCCTTTCTTCATGATTTAATTAATTTTTGTGAGGGGACTGCTGGTCACCCTGTACTGGAAGTGGGGGCACCAAGATGATTAAAGACGTGTGTGGGGGAGAAGATTCAAAATCACATTATTGTCACACACTCTGATGAGCCAGTCCTAATACTGGAGACAGGAAAGAAGCTGTGTGAAAGACAAGAGAGAGAATAAGTGTGGAAACAGGCTGAAGAGGTTTGGAAATAGACTGAAAATTTGTGTGGCCTGATTCCCGTTGTCCTCAAAGTAACTTTTTGAAGGGAGGTATATTTCCACGTATTTTGAGAGAAACCCAAAACTTTGATCACAGGACAGCAACCCAGCATTGTGTTCTTTGCCTTTTGGTGATATATGCAAAAGATGAAAAGATGAGCATGCCAATGTCACCCAATTTTACCTTCTGTGAGTGGTAAAATACCCCCCACGTGCCTGTGTCTGAATGCACAGGTGAGAGGTGCTTCCATCGCCCCCTCCTCTGTGTTCTTGCACAGGTTTCAAACTCTTGAGTGTGAGGGGCAAATTTACCTCCATAGCACTGAGAACCAGGTCCACTGCTGGCACCAATTCTCGAACTTCCTTGTCTTTATCATTATAGTAGTATTTCTAATGACTCTAACAACAACCACCAATCACTGGGGGCTGACTGTATACCAGGCACTGTGTTCGGCACCTACATCCATTGCTCATTTAAATCTCACAATAATCCTACGAAATAGTGGTCATTTTATCCAATTTTCAGAAAATCAATTGAGTAGTGCAGTATCACTTTCCCAAGTCACTTGGCTGACTTGAGTCTTGCATATTCTGGATATTCTTAACCTCTCTAGTGAGTATCTTCTACTATTTTATTTGTTTATTTATTTATTTATTTATTTAATGATTTGATTAAAAAAGTTATATGGCTGATGCAAGTTAATGACTGCTGCAGAGTTAGACTTTTTAGATATTAGGGTCCTAGAGGTGAAATCTAAGTTAGGGATATATTCAATCCTTTCTAGGTCTGTCTGGGTTGTAGCAAGACATTTTCCATTTTCCTTTCTGAGAGGCAGGTAGGATTTCTCCCACCTATGAGTTGGGAAAGTATATCTTCTTAATCACTCTATAGTTGATATGAAGAGAATTCAGAAGTATAAGAGTAGGGAATTGGTCTTAGACATAAAGCAGAGGGACATAGACAATAAAGTTAGGGACTGGATAGACCAGTTAGAAGTGGCTTAGATGCTGAGGAGTCTTGAGTAAGGTTGTGCTTCTGAAATCAGCAAATCTTCTGGCTTAAATAATGTATTTGGAATTATAACAACAATTTAATTTATAACTGAATAGCAATTTGTATATTTCAAAGGACCTTCATGAATATATAATCTTAGGTGTTGAAGCTATAACACAGAATGAAATAGACAAAGTCCCCGATTTGTGGAATTTACTATCAAGTGTACTCTCTTATTTGATGGCCTTGAGTCCTTTTCCAAGTTTCAAATAGTACTGTCTCATTACTCCATGAGGAAGGTTGATCAAGGTTCATGCTTATTTTACTGATGAGGAGACAAAGAAATGATGTCATAGAACTAAGTAGCAGAACCAAGTACACTTGACCTCAAAGTTCGTCCTCTTAAAACATTACTGTAGTAAAATATTTATAACATAGAATTTATTATTTTAACCATTTTTAAGTGCATGGTTCTATAGCATTAAGTACAATTACATTGTTGTGCAACCATCACCACCAAAGTATCTCCAGACTTATTTCCATCTTCCAACCTGAAATTCTATACCCGTTAAACAACAACTTCCTTTCTCCTTTTCCCCTTCCAGCCCCTGGCAACCACCATAATGCTTTCTGGTTCTATGAATTTGACAGCTCTAGGCACCTCATATAAGTGGAATGATACAGTGTTTGTCTTATGTGATTGGATTATTTTATTTAGCATAATTTCCTCAATGTTCTTCCATGCTGTAGCATGTGTCACAATCCCGTTCCTTCTTAAGGCTGAATGGTACTCCGTTGTACATATACACCATATTTTATTTGTCCATTAGCCATTGATGGACACTTGTGTTGTTTCTTCCTTTTTGGTTGTTGTGAATAATGCTGCTGTGAACACAGGTATATAAATATCTCTGTATCTCCTTGTTTTCAATGCTTTTGGATGTACACCCAGAAGTAGAATTGCTGAATGGTATGGTAGTCCTATTTTTTAATTTTTTGAGCAAGCACCATACTGTTTTCCATGTGGCTGCACCATTTGATATTCCTGTGCTCTTTTGACAACATCAAAGTTGCCTTTGAATGATGAACTAAGGAGGGAAACAGTGCTGGTATTGTAGCAATGCCAAATGCAGCTGATCTGATGCTTCCAATATATATCAGTGTAACCCACATTTCTGTCACATGATTGGTGATGTTTACAAATAATATGTTTCCTTTGCTCCTCAAAAACATGCTGAATAAAGGGGCATGTTTAAGTTTTCAGTAATTAAATATGATGAAATGTCAGTGATTTTGAGGTGTCAAAACAAATGACATAATGTCAGCATTTAGGAACTCAGCAATTTGCAAAACGAATTGCTTTTGTTTTCTGCCAGGCGCACCACAGTGTGTTTAACGATGGGGTATGATAGCTGTGAATTGTGAGTCTAATCTGCCTCAGACTCAGAAAGCCTCCAGTACAAAGTAGTATGTGTTTATTATTGTTTTGTGGTGTTTGCTTGTTTCTGTCATACAAAGATACACTGGGAGTTGAACTGAAAATTTGTGGATAAGTACTGGGTTGTGAATTCTTCAGGTGTGTGACTATCTCAACGTGTATGTGCATGTGTATGTTTGTGTTGTATGAAGGATATATCTCCCAAATGATCCCATCTGGAGATCTTTTCCCTCTAGTTTGGTGACACACCCTGAAGTGACCCACAATGAATCTAGCCCTTGTATAATCCTCTTCCCTAGAGTATAGCTCTAGCTAATGACTTGCTGCTAGCTAATGGAATATGGTAAAGGTGATGGGATGCCATGCATTTGATTAAGTAGCAGTATGTAATACTCCTTAACTGACTGGAGGAGAGATTCTTCTGGCCTTGAAGCTGTCATATTGTGATAGGGCTATAAGGCAAGGAAGGGGCAGCCTCAGGAGATAAGAATAGTCCTTTATTGACAGCCAGAAAGAACATGGGATTCAGTCAGCCTACCTACAACTGTGGTGAATTGGATTCTGTCAACGAACATGTGAGCTTGTGAGCTTGGAAGAAGCCTGCCAGCTCAGGAAAGGAGCCTGGCTGATGCCTTGATTGTAGCCTTGGGGGACCCTGGGCTAAGGACCCAGTTTCCTGACCTGTAGAAACTGGAAACATAATCAATGTGATTTTTAAGCTGTTATATCTGTGGTAATTGGTCATGCAGCAAAAGAAAATCAGTACAATCAGGCACACTCTTAGCATTACCTCCCCTTTCTCTACTTGTTCCTTTTATATTTATATTGATTTTCTGCCTATTTCTTCTTCTGTGGATTCCGCCTGATGTACTGTCACTTCAGATGCCCTGGTTTCTCTCAGCCAAAAGAAAGGCACCTGACCCTAACTAGACCAATTGGGTGTTTCTTTCTGGGACTATGAATCTCGACAAGAGTAACTAAGAAGGCAGAGCATGTAGAAAGCTGACTCATCCCAGCAGCAATACCCTGAATCGCTCTTGCTCCCAGTTCTTCTGAAGATTCCCTACTGCCTGTCTTTCCCAAAACTGATTTCTCAGCTTTCTCTTTTTGATGAGCTTCACTAGATTCTTAAAATAAATTTCTCTTCTGCTTAAATTAATCACAGTTTGATTCTCTTCATTGAGCCAGAGGATTCAAACTGATGTGTTGACCACTGTCATAATGTCCTAGAATTTTCTTTTTCTGCGTAGTATTGTGGCCTTCTTTCTAAAATACACATCCTCAGACCTGGGTGGCTCAGTTGGTTAAGTGTTTGCCTTCGGCTCGGGTCATGATCTCAGGGTCTTGGGATGGAGCCCCAACATCAGGCATCCTGCTAAGCAGGGAGCCTGCCTCTCCCTCTCACTCTGCTCCTCCCCACGCTTCCCCTCTAGTTATGCTCTCTCTCTCTCTCTCTATCTTTCTCAGGTAAATAAATAAAATCTTTTAAAAAACAAAATAAAAGACCTTTCCCATCACTAGTTGCTCCTGACGATGTTGCTCCCAAAGCATTCAGGGTTTAAGGAGAGTTCAGAATATTGAAATGACAGGATTTTGTATTCAGAAGACTAGAAGGGATACATGAAAATTGTCAGATTGCCTTCCTAATTTTAATCAGGACTAGTTTTGTTGTTTGTTTTGGTTAGGTCTCATAAAGAAGATACTCAGAAAGGATAAAATTATCAAGATGGATATTGTCTATAGAGAAGAAACCATAATTTTTTTTTCATTTGGAAAAGAAGTACAGAATGGCTCCCAGCAATGTGTTTTCTGATTTCTTAGAGAGAAAGGAAATATCAGTTGAAGTTGCAGGTTTTCTTGATCTTCAAAGTTGAGCATGTAAAGATGTCGGTTTCCTGGGCTGAAATATCAAAGATAAAGGAAGCATCTTGAATTAAATGAAATTTCCAGAATAGAATTAAAAATAAGAACTGAAAAGTAGAGAGAATTACAATCCATCGTTGAAATTATGTTTTTTTGATTCACTTCTTTGATATACAAATCTTTCCTTGATAATAAAAGCCTATGTGAAAAAGTGTTATAAAGTTTCTCCCTCTTGTATTTAGTTGTGATGTGTGAATGTTTTGATTATATAGATATTTAAAGACTTTATTGATTTATTTGAGAGAGAGAGAACACCCAAGAGGATAAGCATGGGTGGGGAGGTGGGGGAGAGAAGGACAGAGGGAGAGGGAGAAGCAAGCTCCAGACTGGGGCTGGATTCCAGGACTCCAGGATCATGACCTAAGCCTAAGGCAGAAAGGCAGATGCTCAACCGACTGAGCCACCCAGGCGTCCCTCAATTACATTCTTTATAAAGAAGTTAAAATAAGGCTGTTAATGTTTTAATCACGGTGTCCGTGACACACCATGCCAACTATGGCAAAGCATTTTTTCTCTTTATTTGTTGAACCAAGAGTTTTCACTGTAGTCCTAAAATGATCATATTAAAACTGTTCTGAAAAATTCTCTACTTGTGCTTTGATGAAATTTCAAAAAAATATAAATAGCATTCCATGCTGTTATAGTTGGGAATGTGTTTGAGATGGAGTTTGTGTATGTGAGCGCACCATGGTGAAGAGAAGAACATAAAGAAAATCAACAGCCGAAGAGTAGATTTTATGAAACTCTAGTGGGTTTAGTCTTTCTCTAGGGACCCTTTTAATTCCTTTATAAGGTGCTAAATTGCCTATTTTCCTGTTACAAAAACATAGTTGAGGTTTTGTTTCAGGGTTGCTAAAAGAAATGAAGTGATGTTTTTATTATATTTCCTTTGAAAGGTAAAACTGAACATGATTCTTTCCAAGATTTCCTTCTCTTTCACACACATTCTAGGGTAGATTAAAATGAAATAAATCTTAGAGCTCAGGAAATGTCAAGATTTCAAATGGGAAGTTCTTGACTTTGCTGTCAGATTGTATTCTTGGAAAAACTGGTTCTGTCTCCCATTTCATTTTGCCAGTAAAGAATTGGTTGAGTCTTACCATGCCTCCCAAACCCCTTGACCATCACCCCTCACCATGATTCATTAGATGATTGCTCACCCTCCAGTGTGTTTAGAGGTTGTCAAAAACTTTATAATTAATTACATGAAGAAATAAAGTTATAATGCAGTACATTACATTTCATATAGCCAATGTATGTTGCCTGAGAATGAGTGAAGAATACTAGCATGATCCCCATTACTCTGTTTTCAGTACTATGTCCCAAAGTACAGACAAAGTCAATAGGGATTGGTATTTGGAACTTTGTGTGGTTATTTTTATATCATGTATTATGATTAAAAAGTTATGGATCCAGCATGCAAATAATGTATTATGCACTTGAAATTTTTAAGACAATAGATCTTGTGTTAAGTGTTCCTTCCACAATAGAATAACATTTTTTTAAAAGAATGATCCAGTAAGTATGGAAGTAGATTGCATTTAGTTTAGAAATGTTATACATATTCTTATTCAGTGTTTGAGCAGTAGCTTGAATATTCTAAGTTTTGACACTATTTTCTCCTGTGATTGGCTCCACAGAGCTAATAATCTTTACTTCACCTAATGGGACAGTAGCTTTTTGTGCTTAGAGATTGAATTTGTCACTTTCTAGCTCTTTGTCCCTATGTAGCCCCAGACTCAGGACCTTTGGAATGAATTTTTTTGTGAAGGATCAGTCAATGGCCTTTTTGCAAAGGATTCTGAATAATTTTTAATTTTTGTGGTGATTTCACTGAGAGAGATTCCTACCAAAACTAGATTTGTCAGGAACTGATGGATACCATTTCATATTGTACCAAAACTGAAGATATATTAGTGTAAGGCTTAGCTTCCTTTCTTGAATTACCAAACGACTGCTAACTTTTAAAACCTGCTTCTTAAAGCACTCAGCTTATGACTAGTACTATTACTGATTAGACTTTGTTGGAAGCACTGAATGTTGAGTATACACAGCATTTCTTAAACAAATGAGAATTCTTCTTGAAGCGTGTATCCCCAGTCTCAAAGGAAATTCAACCTGAGGTAAATCTCAAACTTCTCTTTTTCTCTTATGGAGGAGTCTCACAGTCCTTAGACATTCCAATACATTGTACGAAGGGTTTAAAGTGTGGAGTGAATCAGTGGGACACATTTGGGACACATTTATGCTTTATGAAGAGACTATGTTGATCTTTCAACACTGTTAATAAAATTTTATTTTATTTTTTAAAATTATTTCTTTTGTTTACATATACTTTAGTACCTTGTTGGAAATACAGCCATTTCTGGAGAGAATTTGGCACTGCTTCTAACTATCAGACAGGAGAACTTAATTATTTACTCAGCCTGGTTGTCTGTTTTAGAGGAATAGGCACTGACATGAGAAAACATCCACATTTTTATTCTGGGTGTGTATAAGATGTAAAAGAGGTTTGGTGTGAAGCATGTAGGTATGTGTATATGTGTATCAAACTCCACCCTATGTGAAGGGTCGCCAGCATTTCAAATCCTCAGGAACTACAATTAATCTCTTCTGTTGTCTATGAAAATCACAAGGCCTGAGAGTATCCTGCTCCTTTGTACCATTTGGAAATGATTATTAGCCCACAGGGATGGATACATCAAGAGGAATGATCTCTTGCCAGCCTATTTTTAAGTTTTGCCTGGCTCGTTTTGCTGTTCTCCACCCATTTCTCCTTTATCCCATGTCATTTCCTTAGGTTAAAGGTTTGGCAGCCCCTTCTGCCTTGTGCTTATCTTTTTCTTTCTATTTACAAAAACCCATCTTCCCTCACCAGTGAGACAATTTATATAGCGTCCACATCTACATCCATCTGGCTCTGCTGTTCTACAGCGGTGCAAACAGCGCTGTGATCCTCAGACATAGGAGTATCAATAGACACAGTAGTGGGGATGACACAGCATCCCAAGGGACAAGATTGCAGAGATTTTTATCGTTACTCCAATAGATGTACATGGTTAGAAAGCACATTGTGGAGAAAATAAAAGGAAAAGAGATTAAGGTTGAAAGCTTCCAGCCAACAAGTCCCACAGGGAAGCATCTTAAAATCCATTCTACCCATTTGAACAAGTGTATGTAGCCATTCCTCAGAAAAGAAATAAAAGCCCAAGAAAGGATGGCACACTCTGAATGTTAGGCAACTATAAGAAAATGACAGTTAATATTTAGGAAACTGAAGTTTTGAAGTACCTAGATGCAAAGCATTTGTTATTATGTAAAGTAATGGAAATGATCAATGACCTTGCAGTTTCTCACAAGTTGACAATGTGGCCCTTATGCCACAGAAGGTGACTATTGCTGTAATAGATTCTGACAATGACCAGGATTATACTATGACTTTTTTTTTAAAGATTTTATTTATTTATTCGTTCATGACAGACACACACACACACAGAGAGAGAGAGAGAGAGAGAGAGAGAGGCAGAGACACAGGCAGAGGGAGAAGCAGGCTCCATGTAAGGAGCCTGATGTGACACTCGATCCCGGGTCTCCAGATCACACTCTGGGCTGAAGGCAGCGCTAAACCGCTGGGCCACCAGGGCTGCCCGGATTATACTATGACTATATTTAATTTTATCTATTTACCAGTCCGAGCACTTGCTCTTTTGCCAACAGTTTTGCTTGCACATATAAGTAAACAAATATATTTATCACTTTAGGGGATCAGTAAGTGCTAATAAATTTATTGCTGCTTGCATTTTAGATTTGTTTTGATGACAGACACATCCTAAATGAACTAAGAATTCTTGCTTCAGAGCTAAGCGAAGAAACATAATGATATGAGCATTATTATAATTGTCACCAAACAGATTCAAAGATGGTACATGGTATCTTTGTCATCTATATATTCTAACTTTGTCTTATATTAAGTTTCTAAGGGCTGTATATATGCTCACACACACACTCCTATTTCCTTTTGTGTGAGTTTTGATGTCATTGTTTTTTGATAAAATTGATTTTTAAGGTTATTTCTGAGTATAGTGAAGAAAACCAACCAATGAGCAGATACACAGAATCTGCTCCTCTACACAATATTTTTTCACAATATTTTCATGTGTTATTTTATTTAAAAGCAGCATTCTGCAAACCATCATTTTGAAGTATTTTGTGTTATGTACAATATTTATTAAGGTTTGCTTTTCAAAGTTCAGACAATCCCTTATTTAGTTATTTCTCTAAATGGGCTGAAACAGGGCAGCCCGGTGGCTCAGCAGTTTAGCGCCGCCTTCAGCCCAGGGTGTGATCCTGGAGAGCCGGGATCGAGTCCCACGTCCGGCTCCCTGCATGGAGCCTGCTTCTCCCTCTGCCTGTCTCTCTCTGTGTGTGTCTCTTATGAATAGATAAATAAAATCTTTTAAAAAAATGGGCTGAAACATCAGCTTTCTCTGTACATACTTTATTAATATACGGATTAAAAGTATATTTACTCTATTCTTCAACTTATATATCCTGTTACCATTCTGTCATTCTTTGTTTTCCTTTCTGTCCCTTGCTAATCACATAGATATGATTTGTATTTATTGATCACTCACCTCTCCCCATGCATTTCTTAACTTTTTTTTTTTTTTTAACAATGTAGCTTCTTCCTAATTAATGGCCTACTCCACTGAACTTTCTTCTTGAACACTTATAATCCTCTCTTAGGTGGTCTGCTCTACCATAATTGCCATTGACTAGCACCAACCATGAGCACCATACCTGTGCCAGGAAGCACTATCTGAAAACCAGATCTCCTGATATTCATTATTTTTTACTCCTACCCATCCCTCTCCTCTCACTTCTCTTGAGTTTCCTGCATATTTTCTTCTTCCGTTTGCCAATTCTATTTGATGTGGGCATTGTACAAAGAAAAATAATAGATACTGTTTGGAACTAAAACTAGTTATTTCAACACCTATCTTTTAGAAAGGACATAATACATAGAATTGGGAGTAGATTGGGACACACACACACAGACACACTTTTTAAGCCAATGTCTTGAGTTGAATAGGTGCATTCCCCTGTAGTCTACTATATGTCCAGGCTAAATTTTCTTGTGTTTGGCATTAATCAACTCTTTTTAATTCTTACCACAGTCTATTTGTTATTTATTCCTGTTTTATACGTGAAGATACTTTATGTGTTCATCCCACTGAGAAAGTCATCTAGGTCATTATTAAAGTTGAGATGAATTAAAAGTGTTTGACACTATTCAAATAGGAAAGGAAATTGGGTGCATTAGAGTGAAATTTCTCTAACTAGGACAATGCCTTCAAAAACAATTATTCTCTGATTAGATTACAGTGTTGCTACAGTAGGTTGAATGCCATCATTGTGCGATTCTTTTTCTTTCCTTAGAAAGAGAAATAAATTAATATGTGGGGTGAGAAAACCTAACTCAAACATATCCACTTCCTAATATGCTACACTATACATTGAAATACCCTATTCTTTGTATTTTCCAGTTTCCCATTGTTTCCAGCATGCCTTTTTCAACATGATAATGATAGCTTAGAATTTAATATCTTCTTAGTGCTTCAAAAATAAAGTAAGAGAAAATTTAAGTCTTCTTATAAACTAGTGCTCCTCTTTTTTCTCAATGTAATAAACTTCTATGTTGCTCCAATACTAAAATGTTTCCAAATGGTTATTGTTCATGGACATTAGGTTCTGTAACACAATTCTATCATTTGGATGCATTGCTATTTGTTTGAAGACACATTCTGCCATTATGCGTGCCCTCTCCAGCAATGAGGGATGAGCCTGAGTGTACTTTGGGAATAAAGACAGTTGTTTCCTCTGCTGCATTACACAGGAAGTTGTTCAGGAACATGCCCAATGTAGTAAATTTACCAAGCAGTATTTTTGTTGCTTTGACATTTTCAACAATCGACTGGCATGAAAAGTCAACAGAGAGGAACTTCTACACTTGCTTAGAAATTATTTGACTAAAAAAAAAAAAAAAAGAAATTATTTGACTAAATAGTATTTTAGGGTAGAAAGACAATTTTGTTTTATTTTTTTACTTAAAATATAATCCTTTTATTCAACCTAAGTTTATGGTATCAGTGATATTCATTATTTTATTCAATTTCCATCCTTTTTCTGTGGTGCGGAGCTTTGTACATGAAGCATCTATGTGTGCCTCTCACCATTCCTCTGGCAGAAAGATAGCACTTCTACTCATATCCTAAAACTAAACAAGATTAAGTAACACCACTACCTGCCTCAAGAATGTGTAACCCACAGTTTCCTGCTCTCACTCTCTCTAAAGTAAAAAGCCACATTTGGGACATATCTGCTGAGTGAATAACTAGGATGAAAAAAGTCTTTACCTCTGCAGCATGGACTGTAATATGACCTAGCTAAATTATGACCTACCTCCTAACATTTTACCAAGTGTGATTAGAATGTCATGTCTATGAGTTTGTTTCTCTGAATAATTTAGAGCTGTGCTGCTCAGATTAACCACAGGTCACATATGGTCCTTTTCTTTTTCTTTTTTTTTTTAAGATTTTTAAAAATTTATTTATTCATGAGAGACACAGAGAGAAAGGCAGAGACATAGGCAGAGGGAGAATCAGGCTTACTTCTAGGAGCCTAATGCGGGACTCAATCCTGGACCCTGGGATCACGCCCTAAGCCAAAGGCAGACACTCAACTGCTGAGCCACCCAGGGATCCCCACATATGGTTTTTTAAGTTTAAGTTAATTAAGAGGAAGAAACTTTAAAATTCAGTTAACTCAGTGGCAATAACGATCTATAAGTGCCTAGTAGTAGCAAATGACTTAATTTAGATCAGGGAGACTTGAGATGTTTTCTGGGGCTCCTAGTTGAGGAGATTCTCCTTTTCTGATAGATGTAGATAATGGGCTAAAACTCCTGGAAGTGCTGGCAGCCACGATGGGATGGTGAGGAAACCAGCATTAGAAATAAGCAGCCTCTTCCTATCTTCCTTTTTTTTTTTTTTTCATTTAACAAATATTTTTTTTTCCTTTTTTTTTTTTTTTTAATTTATTCTTCCTATCTTCCTAATTACCTACCTGCAATGCTAAGTCACTATGTGACCTTTGCTTTTCTAAGTCTCAGCTTTTCAAATATGAAACATCAAATTCTTGGGGAAAAAGTATTATTTAAGTTAGGTATAATTATGACTATATTTATTCTAGTCAGTCTTTTCTGCATTTGATTTCATTTCTATACAAATTGTCATTTATTTTCTTCTCTTTTCAGGCTCATTTCAGTTTTGGTACTTTTCTTCCCTCTTTCCTCATCCTTCATGCAACTAAAATAGCAGTTGTTTACTTAGTAGAATGGCTTGTAAGTGGCAGCGGAAGATGAAAAAGAAGACTATTCAATGGCAAAACAAATGGATAAATTTTAAAATGTGGACATTTATGATTTTATACTATAGCAGAATCATTACCAGATATGTTATAAAAAGATTTTTATTTGAACTTTTAAGCCCTCACATTTAATTTCCTAGTTTGAAAAACAAGAAGGCAAAGATAAAATTTAAAAGCTTTGAGGAAGGTCTAGACGTCGCTGGGTAATCGGTAGAACAGAAATCCTCCATCTTTTATAAATGCATACAGATTCGGGGAAACTATATGCTGCCCCTGAAAGTAAAACTGTACACCTTATCAAATTAAAATACGCTAAATATATCTTTCTATTTACCACAGTTTTCTTTCACTTTTAGGAAATTATCAGGGCAGAAGTATTCTTATTTCTGTCTACAAAGGTGATAATTTAAATATGCTTGTAGAATGATACGTGGTTTTATTTTTATATTTCTTCTGGTTCTTTAGGAGATTCATCATTATTGAAATTGTGTCCTTCCCCCAACTTCTGTTCCTTGCTTTTCACCTCCAGTGGCTTTCTTGGTATGTGTAGATACCTAGCTTCTTGCCAGGGATGAAGCGCACCATTTATACTTCATTTGTGGATCATATGAATGACCATTGAATAGAATAGCAATGGCAGTATTATTTGAAAAACACAAGTCCATTTATATTTTGTTGCTTAGCATAGTTTTCAAGTAGAATTGCAGTAAGCTAATCATTGATTACAGTGTCATTAAAGTCAGCATATGAGAGGGAAATTCTGTGAGTAAAAAGGAAATTATTTGATTTTTCACTATTATACAGCTTATGTGAAAAATTTGTAATATTGATAATAGGAAAGTTCTAAAAAATCAAATAATTGTGTTTAATTCTCTTGAAGTTGATCCCTATATATTAGGTTCCCATTAGCTACATGGAATTGTAGTAGATTCTTCTTTGGGAAACCTCTCATCTTACTCTGGAATGAGTAGCAATGGCCAGGTTAAATCAATTTCAAAACATTGTCTTCAGACTCCCTTCCTCCAAACAAATACATTTCCAATATAATCCTAAGCAAGAAGAAAGATCATTGCTTACTAAAACACCTCTAGACTATGGGCTCTCTCTATAAAGTGGAGGTAAAGATGAAGACTCTGCACAAGCAAATTGGGAACATACGAGGAATCCATCCATTCATTTATTTATTCATTCCAGGAACCAATATTTATCAAGCTCTTATCATAGTGAATCTGTCATCAAGATGAAAGTTTGGGAACACTCCACAGCTTCTACCACCAGGAGAAAAGGAGTATATATTAGTAATGTAATATTCCATGGATCTGACACTCTGGATCATTTTTAATATCAGTTCCTTGATAAGATAAAATTATTTTCTGTAATAATCAGTGATAACCATTATCTTCTTGTTTTATTCATTTTTATCAAGATGTAACTTACATACCATAGAATTTATCATTTTAAAGTATATAATTCAGTGGCATTTTTTGTTTTGTTTTTTGTTCTGTATAATCAGCAAATTATGTAACCATTACTACTGTTGAATGCCAGAATATTTCATCACTCCTTAAATAAATCCCATGTGCATTAATAGTCATTGTCCATCTCCTTTTCTCCTATCCTCTGGCAATCAATTTTCTGTCTTTATGGATTTTCCATCTACATGAAGTTAATATGTGGCCTTTTGTATCTGACTCCTTTCACTTTAGCGTGTTTTCAGGGTTCAGGATATTATAGCAAGTATTGATATTTCATTCCTTTTATGGCTGAATAATATTCCATTATATGGATACACTATATTTTGTTTACCCATTCATCAGTTTATGGACATTTGGATTGTTTCCACTTTTTGGCTATTATGAATAGTTCTGCTATGGACATTTCTATTTACATATGTTTTCAATTCTTTTGAGTATATACCTAGAAGTGAAATTACTAGGTCATATCATAAGTCTGTTTACCTTTTTGGGGAACTGCCAAACTGTTTTCCATAGTAGGTGCAGTATTTGACATTTGTACCAGCAATGTATTAGAAATCAAATTTTTCCACATCCTTGTCAACTCTTGTTATTTTCTGGGTTTTTTGTTTGTTTTGTTTTTGTTTTTTAAACAACAGAACTTTATTTCTTACAGTTCTAGTGGCTGGTGGTCCAAGATCAGTGTGACACAAGGTAGATTTCATTCTGAGGCCTCTTTTCTTGGTTTGTTGGTTGCCATGTACTCATATGACTTCTTTGTGTGTATATGGAGAGAAAGAGAGTTTCTTCTTTTATCTATCTGCTTATACATATAGATATATAAATAAATATATATAATTATAATATATATTATACCTATGCTATATTAATTAAATTATAATTTATAAATATATATTTGTGTTAAGGCTTAATTGACATATAATATTACATTAGTTTCAGGTATACAATGTTATGATTCAATACTATATTGAAAATTATTATGACAATGAGTATAGTTAACATCTGTCACCATACAGTTACAATTTGTTTTCTTGTGATGAGAAATTTTAAGATTTGAAACTTTGAAATATGCAAAACAACATTGGTAACTAGAATCATCATGTTCTATTTTATACACCCATGACTTATTCATTATATAACTGAAAATTTGTACCATTTGACCCTCTTTGCCCATTTCAGCCACCCACCACCCCTGCTTCTGGCAACCATCAATCTTCTTTGTATCTGTAAGCCTGTTTTTTTTTTTTCCTTATTTTTTTTTTAAAGATCCCACATATAAGTAAAATTATATGATATTCATCTTTCTCTTACTTATTTCACTTAGCAAATGCCTTCCAGGTTTGTCTATGTTGTCACAAATGACAAGATTTCATTCTTTTTTATGGCTGAGTAATATTCCATTGTGCATGTATATCACATTTTGTTTACCCATGTATCCACTGATTGACTTTTCAGTTACTTTCATGTCTTGGTTATTGTAAATAATGCTTCAGTAAACATGGGTATGCATATATCTTTTGGAATTAGTGTTTTCATTTCCTTAGATAAATATTCAGAGGTGGAATTGCTGGATAATATGGTAGTTCTGTTTTTAATTTTTTGAGGAATCTTCATATTTTTAAGAGATATGAGGTGATATCTCATTGAGGTTTTAATTGGTATTTCCCCTATCATTAGTAATGTTGAATGTCTTTCATGTACCTGTTAGCTATCTATATGTATTTCCTTTGGAAAAATATCTATTCAGATCCTCTACCCATTTTATAATCAGATTATTTGTTGTGCTTTTGAGTTGTATGAGTTCTTAAATAATGTGAGGGTCGGTTGCTGATCCCCATGCCTGTCCCTGCACAGTTGAAAATCCATGTATAACTTTTGACTTCCCAAAAATTTAACTAGTAAATACCTACTGTTGACTGGAAGCCTTATCAATAACATAAACAGTGGATTAACACAGACTTTTATATGTATTTTATATGTATATTACATGTATTATGCAATGTATTCTTATAATAAAGTAAACTAGAGAAAAGAAAATGTTATTGAAAATCATAAGGAAGAGAAAATACTTTTATAGTACTATGTTGTATTTATTGGAAAAAAAAAATCCATGTGTAAGTAGACCCATGTAGTTGAAACCCAAGTTGTTCCAGGGTCAACTGTATTTTTAGATATTAATCCTTTATCAGCTTTTAACAACATTTTAGAACAGAATATATTTAAAAAGTAAAAATATTGGGGCATCAGGGTAGCTCAGTTGGTCAAGCTTCTGACTTCAGCTTAGGTCGTGATCTCCCCACATTGGGCTTCCTGCTCTGTGAGGAATCTGCTTCTCCCTCTCCCTCTGCCCCTTCCCCTTCTCATGATCTCTCTCTCTCAGGAATAAATAAATAAATAACTTTTTAAAAAGTAAAAATATTAAAATTCGGTAAAAATTTTATATATGAAACAAATTTTTAATTTTTTAGCAAAATTACTAAATCTCACAGATTGCTCTAGTTCATTCTCTAAACACAAGCAAAAACCCAAGAATTCAAATAGAAAAGAGTAAAGTAACTCAAATATATTTACTTGTCTTTGCAATCACATATTATTATATTCTTTCTGCTTAAAAATAGAAATATGTAGTAGCATATAAACAAAAACTGTCCAAAAATATGGAATAATTATAAAGAATTATGAGCTTAGTCTCAAAACAAATGAGAATAGCTGTGTTTACATGTGTCTTGGGCCAGGTATATAGCTGGGATTTCTATGAATTAACTTCCTATAGATAAGAAGATGTTATTTTTCTTAAGTTTCTAAGTTGAAACTTAGTAACTGCTATAGTCAGTTAGAACTTAGATCAACAAAATATTTTTGGGAAGAGGAATATTTTATTACTGGCATTGTTTAGAATTATAGCATATGTTGATAATAAAAAAACAAGCCAAAATTTCCTGAGTTCATTTTTTAAAAATTTTCCCTAAGTAATACATTCCCTTATCACCTACTCCTAGGAACGATCACTCCTTGCCCTTGGTTACATATGAATTTTGAAGGCTTTTAGGTTTCCAAAGGAGATGTTTTTTTATTTTTTATTTTTTATTTTTATTTTACATGGGAAACATCTGGCAATGAAGAAAACTTTTCTTATTTGGTTCCCAATCTGGAAATAACTTCTTAATCAAATACCATAAAAAAAAATATCATAGCCTGCCCTTTCACCAGTGTGGTAGAAGTAAGAAATGTTTGAAATAGAGGAAATAGGTGCTAGAGAGAGAACACTAAGCTTACAAAGATCACCTCAGGGTCGACCAGAGTTATTTCCAGAGTAATGAGGAAAATACTGTGCAAAACATTGTGGGAAGCAAACTATTAGTTGTGTATTGCTACATATCAATTTACCCCCAAACTTACTTGCTTGAAACATCAATAAATACTTAGTATCTCACACAGTTATTGGCATCCAGGAATTTGGGAGCACCTCAATTGAGTGATTCTGGCTCAGAGTCTCTCTTATGAGATTGCAATCAAACTGTTGAGTGGGGCAGCATCATCTGCATGCTTGATTGGGGCCAGAAGATCCAATTTCAAGTTTACTTATGTGGCTGTTGGCAGAAAGCTTTAATTTTTGTTTTCATTTTATTTTGTTTTTCACTTAAGAGCCTCCCTATAGGGCTGCTCACAATATGGCATCTGGCTTCTTCATGACTGAATAATGAAAGGGAGAGAGGAGTAAAAAGAGAGAGAACAACCAATATGGAAGCTACAGAATCTTTCATAACTTTTTCTCAGAAGTGACATACCATCTCTTCCTGTCTTATGCTATTGGTCACCCAGCCCAGCCCAGATTCATCATGGGAGGGGACTACATAGCTGTGTGAATACCAGGGGATGGAGATCACTGGAGTCCATCTTGGAGGCCAACTACCACACCTTTCTCAATTTACATTAATTTATAAATTTACATTAAAAAAATAGAATCCGTTGGTCAATCTAGAATGTTGCTCATTCCTATCTTCTTTTAATTTTCCAAGTTAAAAACTAAACTATCCAGGTATTGTTTTACTCTGACCAGATTAACTCTACCGAGTTATAGAACCATCCAGCTATTCACCATATCTTTTAACTAGGAGAGGATACCCATTACTTAACCTTCTAATTTTTCTTTAAGGATAATTTTTAAAAGAAGCAGACATTTTACTTATAAGAATATCTGTTTATTCTTAGAATAGAGAGAATGGGAACAATGGTGGAATATATATACCTCTATCTATCTATCTATCTATCTATATAACACACATATGTAATATATTTTAACATTGATTATTACCTGATGGTTGCTATTTTGGGGCATTATTTGACTAGAAATAGAAAATAGTCTCTCTTCTAAATTTCCATGATTTACAGTGTTTGTGTTACCACATGGAATAAAGACTAAAACTTGCAATGTTTTCATTTCTTAAAGCATTAAATTGTGTTTAATTATTTAATATATCCTTTAGCATTTTCCCTAGATAGTTCCTTTCTTCTCATCACACCAACACTCTAGGGACAACTTTATGGAGTATGACAGATTATAGTTTAATTCTCTGAGCTAGGATCCAGTTGCCTTCATCATAGGATATTTGCCCCTTAAGGCCTGATGGCTAATGGACTCAGGTTATAGGTAGGGATTAAATACATTTTAATTTTCTTTTGAAAGTAATTATTTAAGGCAAAATTAATTTCAAATCTGATTTTGAGTGGTAATGATGCATTGGAACCCTAGGATACTTTGGATTATATACCATTCCCCTCTATTAATAGAGATTTATATACTCTCTTTCAGATGTAGGTCTCTTAAATCTGCACAGTATTTGAAGAATGGTCATCCTATAGCTGGAGGTCATGCTTTTTTCATCTACTTTCTGTTTGTCATCTCACTGAAAAGTATGCAATTGGAGAGAGATGATTACAAAATAAAATCAGCATTAACATTAATGGTTTATCATTTTACGCTGCTTTCTTATCAGTTTGGAGATCTGGAAGATTGGAAAGAGTAGGGACTATCTATCCTTCTGTTTTATTATATTTTATAAATTGCTTTTCTCTCCTACTGTGTTTTCACAATAATAAAGACAAATGTCAGGGTCAAAGCTATGTATATATGTTGTCAGTAAGAAAAAAATATTTAGATGAACTCTTTTACTAATTTAACATAATTTATTTTGGAAAGGTTTTTCTAAAGCTAAAATCTATATTTAATATATGAATTGAAAAAAACTAGAAACATATAAACTAACTTCTTGATATTATACTTAAAATCCTTAGAAATGCATTGTTTTCTTTTTTCTTTTCTTTTTCTTTTTTCTTTTCTTTTTTTTTTTTTTTTTTTTTTGAGACTTCTTTCAGCTTCTAAGTAATTTATTACAATTTTGGAATCCTTGTAACTACCATCTCTGCATATAACTAATGGGCAAACTGGAATTAACAAAATGTGATTTTCTTTCCTTCCCCCTCCCACTCACCCCAATAGGATGCATGGATTTACCCTGCATGGCTTGTGTAACACGGTAGAACATTCCCTGAAAAGTCTTATTCAACTTTAATAATTTTAATTCAATTAAAACAAATTCCTATTTTAAATGCACTGAAGAACAGACTACTTAATAAAGCCTTAGGTAACTTTTCTTGTGTAACTGCAATTTTTTAAAGATTTTATTTGTTTATTCATGAGAGACACAGAGAGAGAGGCAGAGACATAGGCAGACAGAGAAGCAGGCTCCCCGCAGGGAGCCCAATGTGGGACTGGATCTGAGGACTCCAGGATCACGCCCTGGGCTGAAGGCAGAAGCTCAACTGCTGAGCCACCCAGGAGTCCCCGTAACTGCAATTTAATAAAAAAAAAAAAAAAAAAAAAAAAAAAAAAAAAAAGATGTTATGTTATCAACTGCGTTTACTCATTTTAAATTAAATCATTTTTATTCTGAATAAATCTCCAAGGAAGGGTCTACAGTGTCAAACCTATTCTCCTCACTATTAATGGTTACTATGGTTGTTTCTTCATTCTATAATTTAAATTTATGGAAAATGGGCTGTTTGTGTTCAGAAGACAGAATGGGCCTGGTGAGATTCAGGCACTAAACCTAAAACGCTTTTGGCCTTTCTGCCTCTGCCCCTGTGGCTGCCTTTGTTCCATTTCTGTGGGTACCCAGATAATATGGGTGACACAGGGGGGAGAGTTTATGGAGAGAATTAATTTCTGTTGTGTGAATAGGGGAAGATAGGAGTAGAGGGGTAGAGGTTCTTGGGACACAGGGTCCTGTTTCTGTCCTCTATGCCCCTTAGTCACTCGTTCCCAGCTTCAGTTTAATTTCCATTTTTAATGAATTAAAATAAGTTATGTAGGATATATAGTATTTTAAAACAGCACTTCTAAAAGTCCACATAAGCATAATACTGATGTTAATAATTATAAACAAGATCTAGTTTACAATGTCAAAGTGAAGCTGAATCTCAAAACACTTTTCCCTAAACGTATGTCATGAAACAACATATACAATTAAAAATCAACTCTTATATATATATGAGATATGGATATCTCATATATATATGAGTATATATATATATGTATATATATGTATATATGGATATATATCCATATATCCATATATCTATCTATATATATATGTATATATATATCCATATATACATACATCCCAAGAGGGAAAAAATTCCCAACTACCAATGGAAGAAAACACTAGCAGAGGATGCAGACCCAAATCTCAGAGTCTGCTTGATACCTTTAGTAATCTGTCATGTGCTCCTAAACTATTCTCCACATAAACCAAATAGGAGAGATGTGAGTAAAATAAGACACTGAAAAACAACCACTACCCAACTGTAGAGAAGCTAATGGAGCAGTTCAGAGAGAGGGAACTTGGACATATCCATAAGGGTGGCAGTCTTCTGAGCTCATAGGAGAAAGTAATAATTTCTGAAGTTGTCTATTTTGGTGTCTCCTTGCTGGCATGAAAACAGGAAAAAAAAGCAGAATGTTCATACATTCAGAGCTAATTATCTTCAGCAATAAACAAGATTTTAGCTGACCAAAAAACATAAAGAGAAAATAAATTAGGCAGAGAGCAGAATGAATTGAGAAGCATATACTAGAATCCTAGGAGCAGTGTTGCCTTCAGCCTGTTTATGACCTTAATGCCTTATCTCTATTTTATCTGAGAGAAGAGGTACATTGGCTGTTGGGAAGAGAAAAGCTAATGGAACTAAATGAACTTCTGAGGTCCTTGTGATGGAAATAGAAGTTCAGGTGCCCTGGGCTAAGTAAGGGAAACTATCTGAAGCCATAGGCATTGAATTGATTCCCAATAAAATAGAATAGACCATGGCATAGAAAATTAACAAAACCAGAGAGAAGATGGCAAAACCCAAAGACACTAGCTGAGACTGCCCAAAACCATGGTCAACCATTCCCTATACTCTTCTCCTTGCCTTCTGGCCACAGATATATGCAGACGCAAACTAGTATTTAGGGAGAGCTAAGTAAATCTCAGCTATGGTGAGAGGGGAATCAAAGAGAATTGATCCACATACTCACAAACAGAAACAAATTGCTGACTATATAACATGGGAAATCTGTGGTAAAGGGGTGAGGATAAGCATTGATATCATTTAAGTAGAGAGGAATTTAAATAATTATGATACTAAAAATTATAGAAAGTAAATATTGTAATTTTTTGTTGAGTTATAATTGCCATATAACATTTTATTAATTTCAGGTATACAACATAATGGCTTGGTATTTGTATATGTTGCAAAATGATCATTGCGATAAGTTTAACAAGTAACTACATAAGTAGTTACAAATTTGTTTTTATTGTAAATTTTGACAACATATAAAATGATTATAAAAAACAAATGTTGAGATATAGAGGATTGGTGATGGAAGTATATAAATTCAGAAACTCTCTTATTAGAAATTGTGCTATAGGCCTGTGCAGCATAGAATGACCAACAAACAACAACAAAGCAAACAAAAAACCCCACAAAAATGAGTGTAATGCTGTCAAATCACCAGAGAGGAAAACATGTACATATCACATTAAAAAGAAAAAAAAAAGAAAACAATTTATATAGAAGTTTAGAAATAAAATAAGTTTTACACTTAGAAAATGTAACTTGAAAAGTTGATTATATTGATTACATCAATGCATCTAAATGAGATAGTGCCTATTAATATAAGATAACATATAAAAGTAAAATAATAACAACAACAAAAAAAAGCATATGGCTATGGGAAATGCAAAGAGAATTTAACAGATATCCAGTGGTGGCAAAAGAATTTGACTCATCAAGTCAGCTATTAAAAGCTTATGGAGACCAAAAAAAATAAATTAAATAAATAAAATAATAATAATGTTAAGGGCCTGAATATCTGAATTTAAATTGTATGTAGATAGATATAGAGATAAATAACTAGATGAGTGGATAAAGGAGTAAATGGTATCTCTAGAGAATAAATCTTTATTTTAATACCTATGTGTCATATGTAGAAATGGAGCATTTACTAGACCCTTCCAAACTTTAACACAATCCACAAAGGTAAGATAATATGAAGTACATTACTGACCACAGTGCAATAAAATTATAACTTAAGAGAAGGGAAGCATAAAATCTAACCTTCTTAACAACAACACTAATAAAAGACCCTCAAATAATTCTTGGATCACAGAAGAAATCAAAAGGAAGTTTATAAAATATATAGAAAACAGTAAACATTTGACAAAATTCAACATCACTTTGCTACTAATTATTAATATACTAAAATTCACCTGGAAAAGACACTTCTGAGAATATTCACAGCAATTCTGAAAAAGAAAAATAATGAGAAGGAAACTGACTTTACTCTATATTAAAATACATCATGAGTGAAGTAAGTCAGTCGGAGAAGGACAAACATTATATGTTCCCATTCATTTGGGGAATATAAATAATAGTGAAAGAGAATATAAGGGAAGGGAGAAGAAATGTGTGGGAAATATCAGAAAGGGAGACAGAACGTAAAGACTGCTAACTCTGGGAAACGAACTAGGGGTGGTAGAAGGGGAGGAGGGCGGAGGGTGGGAGTGAATGGGTGACGGGCACTGGGTGTTATTCTGTATGTTAGTAAATTGAACACCAATAAAAAATAAATTAAAAAAAATAATAAAATAAAATACATCATGAAGTTGCAATAATTAAAATAAATTGGTACTAGAGAAGATCAAAAGAGAAGGACCACAAATAGATCTGCATGTTTTAACACTTTAACCCATGACAATAGTATTATTTTTAAATCATTGAAGAAAGAGGCTATTCAGTAAATAGTATGAAACAATTGAAAGAAAGAAAGAAAACTGTATCCCTATTTTTTAAATCTCCAAATAAGTTCCAGATGGAAGAAAGTATTAAATGTTAAAAAAGAGCCTATAAGAAAGTTTTTTAAGAAGTATCGTTCAATGTATTTATAATCCTGGCAGAGGGAAGCTCTCTAAAAAGAGTATAACATCCAGAACTTACACAGAAAAGATCAATACACTTTACAACGTAAAACATTAGAAAACAAAACCTTTATATGAGGAGCAAACAATACGAGATAGGAAAAAGACAAATGACAGGCTGGAGAAAAATATTCACCTAAGCTCAAGACCAGCTTTTCTAATTTTTTTTTTTTTAAGATTTTTATTTATTTATTCATGAGAGAGAGACACACACACACACACAGAGGCAGAGACACAGGCAGAGGGAGAAGCAGACTCCGTGCAGGGAGCCCAAGGTGGGACTGGATCGTGGGACTGGATCCCGGGACTCTAGGATCACGCCCTGGGCTGAAGGAAGGCACTAAGCCGCTGAGCTACCCAGGGATCCTCATTTTTCTTAATTTTTAAATATCTCATAGGACCAACCAACAACAGAAAAATAGGCAAGGGATATGAACAAAAATTCGTAAATAATAAAAAATAAGTGAATATTTAACACATGAATAGTTGTACAGCCTCATTTAGAAGTAAAGGCAAAAATATAAATATAAATCATAAAAAGGTCTAATATTTTATACCCACATGATCAGCAGATAATTAAATTTAAAAATACCCAGAGTCAGTATATTGATAAAGAACTCTCATTGTAGGGATATAAAATATGATTACCAATCTTGGGTGGTATGAAGATAGATATATGTCAGAAATGTAAATGTGTGCACCATTGACTCCAATGTTCTCAATAAGAGGAATTTATCCAATACGTATATTTGTGAAGAACATCACAGTGATGTTCGTTCCATCTTTATACCCTTCCCCCAGGTGTGCCATCCAGCAAAAGTAACTGAAGTATTGGTCAGCATGAAATTGGTAGGATAATTACAATATGATCAAGAATTTGAAGACATTTTAAAACAACTGTTTCTACTGAAAGGAAAATAGCTCTAGCATATCTAAGAATAATTTTAAAGATGAGGTATGAAAATGTTAATTATGTGAAAAATCTGCATATGTGCATTCATGTATTTGTTATTACAATCATAAACTTTTTTCTCTCTTTTCTGGAAGGAAACAAAAGGGAAAATGTTAATAGTGGTTGGCTTTGGAGAAAGGAATGGGTTGATGAAATGAAGAAGAATTTCACTCTTTATTTTGTCCTTTTCTGTATTGTTTTCACTATCTAATCATTATGTACCTCAGTTGAAGTTTTCCGAGCAATAGTGATTTTTAGTTTCTTGTCTTAGATTTCTTTTAAAAAACAGAACTAATCTGTTGATGGTATCAAGCAGTTAGTAATATTCTGATAGGATCAACTACAGCCTATGTTTATATATTCTGATGTGAGCTGAAAATTAGGGGCTCTATCCACGTTAATATTTCTGTAGAGAGCTATTACATATACAGATGCACTATTAATACACATAAGACTACTACATTCAGGCTGATTCTTTTCAAGTGTCTATTCTACTCCCATAAGAATGGAAATCGTTTCAATAAATTTTGTTTTATAAATATTTAACTTATGTTTGCTGAGGTTGAAAAAGGCAATATTCCACAAGGGTCCATTTTCTAAATGTAAGGCAGGAATGATTTTTTCATAGTTACAGTATTTATGAAATATGGAGAACTTATGCATGTGAAATGTCTCATAATGGACTATTATAGACTTAAGCTATTCTTTTTTTAGGTCTCCAGTGTAAAATTCAGGGAGTAGAAGCTATATCAAATGAACATGCTGTGTTTCTTGTGCTATAGACTCTTTAATCTTTACGGAAGTGTTATTTGCTCAGCCAGATTGGTCTGAAAGATTTTTTTTTAAAGAACTAGTTTAATTTTCTCTCAAACAACTCAACCTTCAAAAAGAGTCCATCCTCACTGCTTTTTTTTTTTTGCTGTTGCAGTGCATACTAGTTTCTGTATAAGCATGACATTTAATGTGTTTATTTTATGTAGAGTGTGTTATTAAAGTAGTAGCTGAATTCATATAATTTGCATAAAAGCATAATTTAGCAATAAAAATTAATGTCTTGGGAGTTATGAATGAACTGGAATGAGTCATTCATTTTTAATAGAAGAGAGTTTTGTCTTCAGTTTCTACCACACTTGAACTTCAATTACCTGAATTATTTTGATTTGTTTATTTATTTACATTAACTTAAGTGCTAATAATTATTTACTAGTGCTAGAGGACTGTTTTAGCTATTTCTTTAATGTAGGCCTAATCATAGAAGGAGTTGGCATGTGTCAGAGTTTATATTTTAAAAGCATCCCTAAAGCTTGACAATATTCTAGTGATTCCCTTAGCAGCTACAGTATAGAAGCTTAATGTCTTTGCCATTTTGGATTCTGACAGACTGAAACTTGGTATTCATTTTGGCCCCTCTGAATTTCATCTGCTCACCCATGCTTGTAAAAGTGAAATAAAAAGTCAATCCTTGTTCTTGCTCTTGCAGAAGCAATCGTAGATTTTATGAGGAAAACAATGAACATGTCACCCTGGATTTGGCAGCAGGAAAGAGCAGGGAGTTTATAAAGTGTTTTTTGGGTGCCAACTGTTATGCACCAGAATTGTTTATATTAGTGAAATCCTCTGGTTAGAAGTTATGTAAATTGTGTCTTTTGCTAGACTCTGTTTTATGGTGGAGAGGGGGGTTGGGGAATGTGTATTAAATCTGAAATGGTCTCATGCTTAAATACTGCAATGTGGTAGACAATTAATCTTCAAAACAGGTAGTGAACATACGTATCTGCTTTATTACCACCAACATATGTCTCCCCATAATTATCCTGGTTTATACCTTGGGATAAGCTAAGGATACAAGAGCTGCCTCCACTCAGAGAATCTTTGTTTTTATTTTTTTTGGATTCCAAACAGAAGGTATTAGGGAAAAAAAGATGTTACGTGGATTTGCCTAGTAATGGTGTTAGTGAGAATGTGATTCTGAAATTAATAGCACTGTCTGTTTGAGACCTAGGAGAGCAGGTGTTGGGTAAAGTCTGATGAAACAGCTGTGTCAATACACCTTGGCACATCTGAGACTGTTTGGAGGAAATTCCTGAGGAGACTCCTGACACAGCACGCGGTCGTTTCCACTTATCTGGTGGTGACATGCACAAGTGGCATCTAGTGACAGGGTCACAGCTGACCTTCCAGTGGCCAGGGATTAACTCCTGAAAGATTGTTGTGCATTTGGCAAATAAAACAGAAGCTACTTGAATACTAAAAAGTAAAACAATTCTTCCACGGGTATGTCCATTGAAGAGGCAAGCTCAATAATTTATTTACTTTTTCCTTGTTTAGTAACTAGAAAGGACAGTTGTTTAGCAAAATATGGATGTGGTAATGAACACAATCCACAAAACTCACATGTACAAGAAATCTAACTAATTTCCTATAATTTTTATTTTCCTATCCCTAGAAATTTTTCTATCCCTAGAGAGAACATACATCCAGCTCTGCCCAGAACAGTTCCAGCTTATGGCTATTGCCCTGGTGTAGTGATTAATAGCACCCCATCTTCCCTCCCAGTAGAATCCTGATCATGCCACCTATATCCCTTGATAACAACTTTTCCTTGAATCTGTTGACAGAACTACCTTGATACTTCAATTGGAAGGGCTCAAAGAAATGCAGAAAAATCATAGTTGTCAATATCAAAGACTATTACTCCCTTCCAAATATTCAAAGATTTCATTTGCTTATTTCTAATTTTCAAAAAGGTGTGTATAACATTATAAACATTATAATATGTATAATAGAGATGGAAATGGTTGGCCAGGGACAAGCAAGTGTATTGCTTGGATAATGTAGTGTTTTATTTGAGAGGACTTGATATAATTTAGGGAACCTCATCAATTTTATGACATCATTAGTTTACCTATCATTCAATAAATTAAATTCCTCTCCACTATTACTGGTAGTAGAAAATTTCTATGACCATTATATTCTCTGTTCAAAAGTTAGGCTGGGTTGGAAATAGCTGGGTGGAAGCTAGCCTGGGGAAGAAATAGATGAAGTCAAAGGAGGTGAGCCAGGTCACTGGAGAGCAGGAATCATATATGAAAGAATCAGGGCGGGATCCCTGGGTGGCGCAACGGTTTAGCGCCTGCCTTTGGCCCAGGGCGCGATCCTGGAGACCCCAGATCGAATTCCACGTTGGGCTCCCGGTGCATGGAGCCTGCTTCTCCCTCTGCCTATGTCTCTGCCTCTCTCTCTCTCTCTCTCTCTCTGTGACTATCATAAAAATAAATAAAAATTTAAAAAAGAAAGAAAGAATCAGGGAGCACTCTCAGCTCCTTGATTTCAGGCCTTTATAATGCCTCACATTCTCCCTAAACTAATGTATGCTTCAATTGCCCTCAATAATCATAGTTTTGGAAACTGAATAACTGCTAGTTGGGTCATATTTTGTGAGTCACCTTTCAGTCATGGTATTCACCCTATCAACCAAATTTCGATCCAGGTAAAGCATTAAGTTCATATCCACCCAGATGATATTCAGATGTATGCCTATGTACACACATGCATACATACAAATGTGTGTGCATGTGTGTACATAATGTATGTGTATAACTACAGATCATCTCTGTAGAATAATGGGCTTTGAAATCAAATCATCTGGCTCTGTAAATGCCTGTCTCTCTCTGCACACATTTTGCCTCCTCTCCTGCCTTTAGCTTGGGTCCGGGAAGAAACAACTATACCTCCATTTCTTAATCTAAGTGACCCCAGAAAGTGTAAATTTTCTTTTCCTGTGCATATTTTGACTTACCTTCCTAATGTCTGGGAGGTGATGTGGACATCTAGTTTATTTTCTCCTTTCTTTCCTGCTTCTTCAGAATAAGCCCACTTTTTAATATTCTTTCCTAGTTTTTCTTTTTTAAATACTGATAGAGTGATTTTCTTAAAACAAAGGGTTAATACTTCTCTGAAACTTATGAGAGATCCTCACTGTGTAAGAAATGAATCACTCATGGTGTGGCATTGAAGAGCCATTCTAATCTGACTCAGTTGCAGTACTTAGCCTTTCTCTTTGCAGTGTATCTCCCTGTCAAACCAGACTCATGCTCTTCAAGACTTGTGCCTGTGCTTGCTTCTCTTGTTTCCCTAGCTTCTTTAAGGTTCACCTGAAGCACATCTTCCCCTTGCTGGTCATCTTAGTCACTTTCTCTTGCCCACAAGCATACAGATTTTTATCAATCATTTGTGTATGGGCTTCTCCATAGCTTGACTTATGACTAGCTGTTTCTATACCTGCAGTACCTATTAATTATAAATTCCCAGAAGGTGAAGAACATGTCTTTTTACAGTTTGTGCCGCTCCTAGCATCTTCGTCAATATTTGGTAAAAAATAATGCTCAACAAATACAAGTGAAATTAACAAAAATTAATGCCATGCTAAAAAAATTGCTAAGATTTTGAAAAGATTCGTGGTTGAAGATCAATGTTTTTGATGAAGGCAAATACCTAGACACCAGTATTTCTCAAAATTATGTCCAAAAGTGACCAACCAGTTGTTCTGTTCACAGATTTTTTTTAAACATTTTTAGTTTTATTTCAGCCATGTTAGGTTATCCATGCACTGTGAAAAGCTATGGTACTTGATAGTAAACCCACCAGTTCTATATACTACCTTGTAAGCTGGACCTCTAGTGTTCACATACCTCAAATCAGTTATCTTTTGTGCCTTAAGGAGAAAATACCAGAAAAGTTGTATGTGTCACATATATAATACATCCTATGGTCATCATCACATTGTCAATTGGGAATTTCTGCTCTGTAGGGGTAATCAAAGGTGATCACTGCTATATTCTTCACTGTTCCCCCCACCCCCCTTTAGTAAGTGAAAGGATGCTACAAGAAAGCAAGCATTCAAACCATCAAAAAATAAGACAAATTATTTTGAGATATTTTTAAAAAATCTTGACAGGGGAATAAAATGACCCTTAGGCCTGTAGGGCACAGAACTGCTGGAACACCGCCAGGATATGAGGGTCTAACTCAGCAGTGAAGAGCAGGTTCTCCAGGGTCACCATGTACTGCTGGATTATTTGGTGATGCTGTAAGATCTGCTGGAGCCTCTCTATACAGTTCTTATTACCATGAGGTTAATACACTGGTCCCGTCAGTCTCACATAATCTAAGAGAAAAAGTAATTTAAGAGAAAAAAATTAATGTGCACACACTAAAAATAATCGACATGTAAGTCAAAAATGGTTTTCATAGGCATTTGGTTATCTTATTAAGTCCCATTATGCTCTTTAAAATTATGAATACATTGCAAAGTCTAGATTGAGAATGTCATCTCAGCCAATATTCAGTAAACGGTGTAGTTTTACCCCAAATATATAATTTCCTAGAATTTTCTTCTAATTATTTTATCTGTAATTTCCTCCTTTTTATTGTTAAAATTTGGATGAATTATACCCTCTGTTCATGAAAAAACAGATCAGCTAAAAAAACATTTTCATAAGACATAAACATTGTGATAAGAGTAGTAACATAAATACTATAATTCAGATTAATGTAAAACAATGTAAAGGATGATCAAGACTCTGACGCAAATTAGAATATAATTGGTTTGTTGGGATGGTGTGATGATTTCATTCAAGCAACTACAGAAGAAAAGTTAAAATGGGAAGAAAGATGTTAATTTTAAAATTTTTCTTTACCTCTCATGTAACTGTAATAAGTGTGTCACTATGAGACAATGAAGACTTTAAAAGTTTCCTGCAGCTTTCAAACAAAACACGATGACCTTTCTGTTGAACCAATTAAGATTCTCTAGAAAGTAAAATAGTACTTTTCCCATCAAAATGAATGTGTTTTGTTGCAAAAGATGGGGAAGTTACCAAAATCCTAGCAATATAATTTAGCTTAGCACTCTTTGTAAAAATAAGAAAAATTAGGTAAATGTCACTCTGTGACTGAGATGAGTATAAAACCAGCCACAAGTTTAATGATACATATTATGTTCAGAGAGAAAGCATAATGAGCTTTTGGCAATATTGCTGAACCAAATGGATGCTCCTGGAATCTGCCTACACCATGGAAAAGCAGCTATATCCTAAAAGGCTAGCAGATATTTTACTGTGGAACATAATACCTAAGTACAAAATGTAAATCAGCATACAAGATATGTGTGGTACTTATGGGAGGGAGAGGTGCAAAACAACAATTTGTCTTATTTATGACTGGAGAGACAAACTCTAGGAATTGAGATTATTTTTAGGTCAATTAATGGTTATCCCTTATGCCTTGCTGTAAGCCTGGAAAAGATGTCATGGGATGAGGACTTACAGAGCATGGCTATACGTACAACAAGGAAATTCTTATGCTACTGTATTCACAGACAATATTTGGTAGTCAACCATTTGCTTCCTGGTACTGATTTGGTGTTAAAGGAAGAAGCCAAAAAATTATGGCCATGGATGCCAAGTCTTTGTAATTTTTTCCTGGACTTCCAAAACTTCCATGACTTTGAGTTCTGGTTTTACATACTGAAGTCTACTACTTGGTAGAGGGAGAAGAAATCACTTGATTTTTTTGTTCATTTGTTTGTTTTTGGAAAAAGGTATATTTTATCATATGACATCAATAATACAAATAAAGACTGCCTATTTCTATTTCACATCATTTGTTCAGCATTATCCTCAGCAATTATTGATATTCCGAATAGCATGAACTAATTACTTCTGGGTAGAAACATGTTAATTCCAAACACATTTAAATATCTGCAAGAATATGACTGATGATTATTATTTTTTAAAGTGGGCTTTTCTTATACAGTATAAATAAAAAGTAAACAAAGGTACCAACTGGATGTGAAACTTGGTAATACTACCATCATTATGTATTTAAATTATGAATGAAAATGTGCAGGTAACAGCTTTCCTGCAATTGATATGAAATAATTTTTAAAATATCTTTTATTTGTGTAGAAAATTGTGTTAAATATTTTTAAAACTTACCTAAAATGTAACATCTGCATTTATGTCTATTGTTCATTAACAATTGCTTCAAATAATAAAATTAAATACAGAGAATATAATGATTGAAAAATTAGTTGTTCAAATTAATTATCAATGTTTTAGCTTTCAGTCTCCTAACAGTTTTGATTCATTTTGCAATTTATAAAATATACTTGATTTATTAAAGTATGCATGGTGTTCTATGCTTCTTAAATTGAAGTCTTGTTTTCTACTATAAAGTAGAAAGTACATAAGTAATGTTTTCTACTAAATTTTCTCTTTGAAATTATTTTTAGTTTTCCTATTTTCTCATGAAGAATTAAATGTTTTAATATAATGGAATATAGGATTTCCAGAAATCATGGTAATTATTATAACCATTGTATTATACAGCATATAGGTGTTCAATATTCAGTGTTCTGATCATTTTTTTAAATCCTCAGTATAACATTGAAAATGGGAATCAGGGCCTAATTTTAGTTTGTTTTGTTTTATTTTACTCTAATCCCTGGCATATCATTTTTGCAGATGGTAAAGAAATTGAATAAGCTTACATATTATTGGAGTGATATAAAGCTAATTTGATCATGGTATTCTCCTTATGAAATAAAAGTCAATCAAAAGTAGCACAATTAGAGCAGAACAAAATAGACCAAGATCTTCTCAATTTTCTCCTATTTTGTTAACTGAGGCATGTTATAATCAAAGAAGTAAGTTACAATTATGGAAGTAGTTTTTGTTTGGTCATTTTTTTTTGTTTTTATTTTTCTGTTTTTGTTTTGTTTTACATTTCTATCTCCTCTCTTTCTGGCCCTCTCTTTGTTTAACAAAGTTCATTTGTATATCTGATTTTTATCCATTCTTTTACATATAAAAAAAAGAAGCTGCTGAGAGAAAAGTCATTTTTCTTTTATTTTGAAACCAAGAAAGATCAAGATGAGACATCCTGATACACCAATTTTATTAACACCTAGCTTTGAGAAGATAAGCAAAAAGGGATAATAAGCTATTCTTGAGAGTATAAATTTGTTTCTGGTTTTGTCATCATGGTTAATCATTGTGATTTGCAGCCTGACTCTTTCAATCACTGAGCCCCAGTTTTCACATGATTAGCATTTTTGTTCCATTTGTGGAGCAATGCTGGTCCCTACTTTTTGAGAACAGGATAACCCTCAATTGGCCTTATGTAAATAAATCATACCTTAATGCCCTCGAAATCAGAGCATCCCCAAAGAGAACAAGTTGTAAATCAGAGTAGAAGAAAAGTCGAGGCTGTCGTTCTAAATGGTGTATTCAAGATGAACAAAATGCCTTTATTTTTAGGGCTTAAATTCATGGCACTTTTTTTCCTCTTTTCAACTGATGCTGTCATCTTCAAATGACAGAGATTGAGTGCTAAATTGCTACTACATAATTTCCTTATATCTCATTTATATACTGGGTTTGACTTAAAGTTCAGATTTTGTGAAGAATGTTTTACTTTGGAAATATTGAAATATGAGGAAACACATTATTTCAACAGAGGAAAGGGAAAGTGAGGAGTGTGTGTGTGTAGAATAGTTTTAGCATCTGATTTTTTTTTTTTTTTTTTTTTGGCAGGTTGGGGGCTTTTGCCTTATTCCAAATGAATAAGTATTATCATTTCAGGATTTTCCTCCAACCCTTGATTCCTTCTAGTAATCTATTTCTATGGAACATTTTATTCCATTTCTCTCATCAACACTGTTTTTATGCTGTATATATTTTTATATTGTAAAGAGGCTGAAACAATGCCCTGGAACCCACATCCATTGGTAGCATAAACCAAATTATTATCTCTATTTGAGTGATGTGAAATGGGTCCACATTATGGCTATTCCAATGACAAATATTATAACTGTTTAGATAAATAACTTGAGATACAAACTCAGGAAGAAACCCTGTAGAACAATGAGAATAATGATACACAACAATATGGACCTATTTCACAAGCATAATGTTGGATGATCAAAGCCAGGCATCAGAAATACACACTGAAAGAGTGTAATTATGTGAAACTTTAAAACAAGTAGAGTTAATGTAAGTGTCCAGAAATCAGGATTAAAGTGTATAGGAGGGCTTCTGGGGCACCAGTTATGTCCTCTCTTGACTTGGATGTTCATTTTAAGAGTGTGTTCAGTTTGTGAAAATCCATGTAGCTATATACTTGTGTGTACTTTCTGTACTTTCACAAAAAATTAAAGGATTTACTTTTAATGTGAGAAATATGTATTATCAGCATCCTGATGGAATACTCTGAGGATACATTTTTCAAAACCATAGGTCCCATCTTCACTGAAGCTCAATAGAGCTACTACTAGCCCCTACTTCATTCCAAGTAATTTGCTTTCTCTTTTTGTTTTCACTTTTACACCTGGCCGTGAAGAGCCTTATATTTCCTCTGCTGAGTTCAGAATTTCTACCACCAACGTTTCTCTAGCCCAAAGTAAATGTCCTTAGAACATGAGGAAAAGCAATATGGCCCCTCCCACAATATTGGACTGAGCTTCCCTGCAGCTCAGTGTCTTCATCCTTCACCTTCACTTAAAGTCATGACTGGGAGAGGGCACTGGCAGGGTTTTTTTTTTTCAGTCTTGCCAATGACTAATGTTATTACCCTATGAGATGGAGTAGCCTGACTGGAGAGAGGCTGACACTGGGCAAAAAGGGTAAGCCAACTCTCAGAATGGAACCTTTCTCCTTTATACAAATGAGTCCTATGGCATTGTCTCGCTTTGAAGATGGAATAAGCTATGCACTATCAAGAATAAAGAGGCTTCTTAGACAGGAAGGAGTTTCCTATTCTTAGAAATCTTAAAGTGAACGATCAGTGAGTCAAAATGGTGTCATGGTGAAAAGTGTGAGAGATCTATAGCCAGACTCCTTCCTCCAGGTAACAGCTGAAACCCAGGCTGAATTATTTGAAAATACCTATTCTTCTGTTTCTGCACTTAGGAAAAATAAAATTAGGAAAGTAATAGTAATAAATAATAAGGATAACAACAGTACCCCCCTCGCTTAGGTGGTGGAGGACATATTTAGTTTTAAAAATGGTAACTCTTGGGACCCCTGGTGGCTCGGCAGTTTAGCGCCTACCTTCAGCCCAGGGCGTGATCCTGGGGTCCCGGGATCGAGTCCCATGTCAGGCTTCCTGCATGGAGCTTGCTTCTCCCTCTGTCTGTGTCTCTGCCTCTCTCTCTCTCTCTCTGTGTCTCTCATGAATAAATAAATAAAAATTTTAAAATAAATAAATAAATAAGTAAATAAAATGGTAACAAGAGCACTATGTAGAACAGAGTTCTATATTCACAATAGGTAATCAATATATGTTGCTTAATACATGTAGTGTGTCAGATGAATGTGATCATGTCAGACTGTCACAGAAAATTCTTCCAGCTCCCACAGACTTTAGAATACTTTAGTCCAGTTTCATATACAGTCTGTTTTAACCTGGCCCTGTCTTCCCCTCCAGCCTCATCTCTTGCCAAGGGTTTCTCTCCATTATCCTCTAGCCATGCTTACAGGCTTAGAAAATCCCTAACACATTGCTTCTCCATGTCTTCATTTAGTCTCTCCCTTCTGTCTGAACTTTCCCATCCTGTTCCTATTTACCTGGGAAACATTTCTCTTCCTTTCCTTAGAAGTCTTCTTCTTCATATTGATTCTTTCTACTGACCCAAGACTTAGGTGTTCCTGCTCTGGGGATCCACAGTGCCAGAGAATATTCTTTTTGTCTACCATAAAATTCTCCATTAGACCAGGAACTACCTGAGTATAAGAATAGTGGCTTTATCACTACAGAATCTCCAATGCCTAAAACAATTCTGGGCATTAATTTATTGAATGCATTAATGAGTAAACAAATAAGTGACAATAAAATAAGACATAGGTAGTAATCTTCTTTAGGAGTGCAATCTCTATATTAACATCCAGCAGTTCAGTTTAAAAGACAAAAAAAAAAATAAGTTAAAAAGAAAAGCTACAACACCAAAGACACATACATGAAAGAAATAATTGATAAATTGGACCTTGTTAAAATTAAAAACTTCAGCTCTGAGAAAGATAATGTCAAGAGAATTAGAAGAAAAGCCACAGACTGGGAAAAATTACATGCAAAAGAAACATATAATAGAGAACTTCAACCCAAAATATACAGAGAAGTGTTAAAACTCAACATTAAGAGAACAAACAACCTGATTAAAAAATAGGCCAAAGACCTTAGCAGACACCTCATCAAAGAAGTTATGCAAATGGCAAATAAACACAGGAAGAAATGCTCTACATCCTATTTTATCAGGGAAATTTAAACTAAAAAAATATGGGATCCCTGGGTGGCGCAGCGGTTTGGCGCCTGCCTTTGGCCCAGGGCGCGATCCTGGAGACCCGGGATCAAATCCCACGTCGGGCTCCCGGTGCATGGAGCCTGCTTCTCCCTCTGCCTGTCTCTGCCTCTCTCTCTCTCTGTGACTATCATAAATAAATAAAAATTAAAAAAAATTAAAAAAATAAACTAAAACAATAATAAGAAACAACTACATATCTATTAGAATGACCAAAATCTGGAACACCAACAGTACCAAGCTGGTGGGAATGCGAGATAATATAGCCACTTTGGAAGACAGTTTGATGATTTCTTAACAAAACTGGACAAATCTTTACCGTATGATCCAGCAACCATGTCCCTTGTTATTTGCTGGAAATTAAACTTATGTCTACACAAACATTTGCTCGTGGATGTCTATAACAGCCTTATTCATAACTGCCAGAGTTGGAAGCAACCAAGATGTTTCTCGGTAGGTGAATAGATAAACTGTGGTACATCAAGATAATGGATGCTATTCAGAGCTTAAAAAGAAATGAGCTCTTAAACCATGAAAAGTCATGGAAGAACCTTAATGCATGTTACTAAGTGAAAGGAGCCAGTCTAAAAAAACTACATACTGTATGATTCCAATTATATGACATTCTGGAAAAGGCAAATCTCTGGAGACAGTAAAAAGATGATTAGTTTTTGGGAGTCGGGGGTAGGGGAGAGATGTACAGACAAAGCAGCATGTAGGCAGTGAAACTATTCTGTATGACAAATAGTAGATATGGGTCATTATATATTTGTCTAAACTCATAGAATATGCAACACCAAGAGTGAACACTAACTGTAAAGTATGGACTTTGGTTGATTAAGCTGTATCAGTAGGTTCATCAACTGAAACAAATGTTCAGTAGTCCTCCCTTATCTGCAATTTCACTTTTAATAGTTACAGTTACCCTAATCAACTGCAGTTCAGAAGCAGATGATCCTCTTTCTGACATATTGTCAAAAGATAAATAGTAGCCTAACACTATGTCACAATGCCTACATCATTCATCTCATTTCATCTCATCAAATAGGCATTTTATAGTCTCACATCATCACAAGAAGGATGAGTACAGTGAAATAAGATATTTTGGGAGAGAGACTACATATATATACACATATATAACGTTTATTACAGTATGTTGTTATGGTTGTTCTATTTTTAGTTATTGTAGTTAATATCTTATGATGCCTAATTTATAGGTTAAATTTTATCATAGATATGTATATATAAGACAAAGTATAATATACATAGGATTCAGTACTACCTGTTGTTCCAGGCGTCAGCTGGGAATCTATGATCCATATGCCATAGATAAGGGGGGGGTGCCGCTTTACCACTCTGTTGGGGAATATTGATAAGGGAGGAGACTACGCATGTGTAGGGATAAGGAGAATACGGGAAGGAAACTTCTATAACCTTCCTCTTAAATTTGCCGAGAACCTTAAACTACTCTAAAAAATAATGAAAGAAACTATCTAATGGCTTCTGTTTTGCTTTTGTGAGTTACCAGCAATGCTAGTCAATTCTGAGTAAGACATAGGATCTCTGAGTTTTGAATAATGCATTTCCTTATCCCCAGATGGTGACATGTAGGTGGCATTTGCTACTTAGATAAACTTTCATTGTACTTACACAGGTGAAAGAAAGCCCAAACTGTAACCCTTACTTAGAAAACTTCTTATTTCTTACAATTTCCTTATTTCTTACCTTCACTTTGTGATGTGGCTAAGGAGGTGACGGAAGAATATGAAGAGCTGGGCAAGAGAAATGCTGGGTAAGGGACTGCTTCCCATAGTAACAATGCCTTGTCCTTTATTTCCCAGGCTGGTTATTAGACTTATTGTACCACATCACTCAGCTTTCTATTTTACTTTGATTAGAGTAATTAATGACATAGAGAAGAGCTTCAATGTCAAATTATTACTGTTCAGTTTAGTAACACGTGTGATAGCTTTTTTTCTCTTTCAGTTTTCTCTTTAAGGAAGATGGGTTCCCTTTGGCTTATCCTCCGCTAACTCATAATTGATATCATGTGCCACCTCAAATCACCTTAGTTTAAGACACTCTGATATAATCTAGAGTGTTTTACATCTTCAACACAATTACCTAAGCAGCTCTTCCAACTGGCTTCCTTTTGCTAAGCCCATCTTATATAGAATTCCTAAAATAACAACACTGGGTTTACAGGATTCATCTCAGCTTCCTCCCTTTTCCAGGAGCGGGGAATGAAGAGTACTCAGGGGAAAGAAGGTTGGGCCAAAGGTGTTCAGAGGAAAATGAGTAGTTTCCTACTCTGCTACTTCCCCCTTCTCTAGCCTTCCCCTTAGAAGACTTTTGGTAAAAACCTAGATTCGATAGCAATATTAGCTGAGTCATTTGTACAGTTGTGTTTGTTCTGTACTTCTCTCTCACCCCTGGCAGGAGAATTAAATTTAAAACGTAAAATAGCAAAAACTCTCATCATTGAATCTGTGTCAGATTTTGTGAGTCTTATATAATTACAGCACTAAACTGGTTACATGTTTCCACTTCCTAGCCCACTATTTATGTTTCACCAATATTTAATCATTTTTTTAAGACATCATTATGAACCTGTCATGTATATGTGGTTAACATTGAATGTTTCTTTAGTTGTGTGATTGTGTGTTTTGATTTTTTTGTTCCTTTTTGGTAACCCTTATGAGAAGCTCAATAACAAGTGTTGAATAGTGACATACAGGTTAGAATCCTAGATGCCTTCCTTCTGTTCCTCATCCACTCTTCCTTTACCCTTTCACACCCCATCTGTGCTCCAGGAGACCAAACTTTATGGACGGCATTACTTGGGCTTCTTTAGCCAATGGTGGGCACTGTCAGGAGATCTGAGTACAGGACAAGAAAGAGGGCAAAGTGTGTACTGACCTGTAAAAGATTAGAAGTGGCCTTGTTACTGTATAGAACCCCACCCCCTCTCTCACAGCTATAGTTTTCACTGGCTTCCAATAACTACTTTCTCCCTTTGACCCTTCAGGCTAGGGGTGGTAAAGGTTTCCCATTGGTACAAGCCTCAGGGTACCTTATCATCCCACCTTTGAAAATAGCCCCTTCATTAACCTCTCTCCAGTTATCACTTGGAGTGTGGCAACTCTCTCTGTCCCCCCACCACACCTCCCATTAGGAACACACAATGTGCAATTCCAATTCCGACATGAATGCAAGATGTATCCTCACTTTATGATGAATCACACCATGCTCCTCTGACAGAATAGAGGATATTGTTCCCCTCTGTGGAAATGGCTTGAAATTGATTTTGAAATGTGTGGCTATTAACTTGCATATTTCCTTTCTGGAACTCTCCAAACAGGTGTCTCTTCTTCTTTGTTAAAAGTAATTCAAATTGTGGGGACTTAGGTGGCTCAGTTGGTTAAGAGGCTGCCTTTGGCTCAGGTCATGAGCCCAGGGTTCTGGGATCAGCCCTGCATTGAGCCCTGCGTCAGGCTCCTGTTCAGTGGGGAGCCTGCTTCTCCCTCTCCCTCCGCCCTTCCTCTCAATCAGGGTCACTCGCTGTCTCTCTCTCCCTCAAGTAAATAAATAAAATCTTTTTAAAAAAGTAATTCAAATTGTAAAACAATCATTATGATCATAACACCAGTACTACTTGCTAGTAATAATAACAATAACCAGCATTTATATCGCTTGGCACATGTTTTTGCATGTGTGTTCCTTATTTTATCCCTATAAGAAACTCATGTAGGGCAGCCCCGGAGGCTCAGCGGTTTAGCGCTGCCTTCATCCTGGGGTGTGATCCTTGAGACCCGGGATCGAGTCCCGCGTCGGGCTCCCTGCGTGGAGATTGCTTCTCCCTCTGCCTGTGTCTCTGCCACTCTCTCTCTCTCTCTCTCTGTGCCTATAAATATAGGCACAAAGAATATTATTCTCATGAATAAATAAATAAATCTTTAAAAAATAATAAAAAATAATTTAAAAACCCTCATGTAATAATTACTTCCCACCCACCTCCCTGAGTTCACAGATTAGAAAATGGAGTTCCACAGAGAGACTGTCTTTTCCGTGCACCTCAAAATTTAACAAAAAGCAGAATAGAATCAAATAAAGTATTTCAAGTTCAAATATTTCAACTCTACCTGAGCAAGAAAAATGTTAAAATACAGAGATTAAGAGGTCAGTGATACTGCCTTCAATTTACATACCTGGTAAGTTTATTTTAATAACCATCTTGGTTCTTGGTCATCTGTTTGCAATGCAAATGGAAATGTGCTCAGTTCCTGCAATATTACTCATTTTTTAAAGGACAACTGCTGGTTTCTGTGTTTACCTGTGAATCCATAATTTCTGAAATTCTACGATAAGATCATTAACTTGTTGAGTAGACTACAAAATAGACACTAATGGAATATAAATTGATTTAAGAGCTTGGACTTCTCACTTATAGGATGACAAGTTGTATATTGAATTCACATTTATCAGCAGGAAATCTGAAGATGTTGATCATAGTTCCTTTTTCCCCCTTTTATCTCTCTTTTTTATAATGTATTTTTCTCCCTAAAATGCAGAGGCAATACATTTTTGTTTTCTACCCACAAAGTTAAAAAGGAAATTTCCTTTTCCTTTTTAATGTATGTATGTATGTATATAGAGATAAGCACAATATTTAAACTGTAATAAGAAGATATAATTTACATTTAAAACCCTATTAACCAGTTAACATAATAATCTTTTCTAGACTCCCTCAATAGAGATTGCATTTTTTTTCCTCTTATTTTTTCATAAAACAGAAAGGATAGACCCTTTCGGAAAAGTGTACCTTCTGTAATATGATGAAAATGACTTTTTGTAAAATCCTCCCTCCATTTTGGCCTGATTTTGGTTCACTTTTTTGGCTTTTCTTATTTCCTTGTGTATACCACAGTGTTGTCAAATATATTACTCTGGATATTTTATTATAGTATGAGTTCAATAAGGAAGATTCATTAGGATATCTATCTTGGCTGTTTAAAAACTATACAACTTTATGATTTGGTGTAGAAGTAAAGTGATTGAAATATAATCTTTGACAGAGGATAAAGTAAGAATTATTTTATAATTCACTTTTTGAGGGAGGTAAGAAGAAAAATATGGTTTGCTTTATTCTTGTGGAAACCAAATGGAAGAAGACAATCATTTCTTCACGAAGTACAATTATAAGGAGGTAGATGGATTGATTGACTGATTGGCATAGGAGAATGAATGGTATTCCTGCCATGCAAGTTAGTGGGTGGACCAGTCCCCTTGTCCTATAGGGATTTATAATCTAATAGAGGAGTTTTCTCTATTTACCTTTGTCTCCCAGTCCTCTTCCTCACACATACACTTGCATGCACAGGCAGACACACAACCAAAATACAATATGAAGTATTTGTCTAATAAAGTGTAAGCAATGTACTGTTAGGGAGCAGAAGAGGAGGATACTAAATTCTAGCTGAGAGCCCTTGGAAAGTTTGGATTTTGAGGCATTTGAATTGACGTTTCTGTACAGGAAAATACTGAGAGAGGAGAGGTATTTCAAGAAGATTAAATAAATTAGCAAAGGTAGAACTGCTTATGATATTTTTCAGACACTAAGAATCCTGATAGCTTAATAGAAACAAAAAGCTCCATGAGAGAAACAGATAAAAGATAAATTAGAAAGGTGAGCAGAGACCTGAGCATGAAGAGTCACTGGACACCCTTATAAAGTTTGAACTGCATTTTAGAAACAGGTGGAAGCCCTTAATGTTTTGGTAGAATGTGTAGAATGTGGTGGCTGAAAAAAAAAGTTGGAAAGAAGGAGATAATAAGGAGGCTCTTGCAATTTTCCAAGGCATCAGTAAGAAGAGTAACCCCCAATCTTGGGCACTGGTAGTGGCATGATAGAAACAGGTCAAATGAAAGAAATGGCAGAAGTATTTTAGTGATTTGAGAAACTATAGACAACAATTCCAAGGTTTTCATTTGTTAATGAATCCATTGACATAATAGATAGAGAAAGGTAAGGGAAGTTGGGATGGGAGACTAATGAAATGGCTATCTGTAAATCTATCTATATCTCTATTTCCACATAAATATAGGCACAAAGAGATTTGGATTTGTCTCTATCACAAAGGTCACGGTGATAACACCTAGTCATAAGCCTTGGAATTCTAGTTCCATGAAAAATCACTTTTAATTTCCTTTGCTTTAGTTTCCCCATATATTAAATGGAGAAGTTACAATAGCTATCTCATAGAAATCTTGTGAAAATTAAATAAATGTATATAGGTAAAGAAAGCCTACCTATCATAAGTGCTGTAGAAATGTTAGCTGCTATCTTTGTCTATAGATCTGTGTCTGCCTTTAACAAGCTATATAAACTTGAACCACAATATTATTTAACTTCTTGGGGCATCAATTTATTAATGGGTAAAACTAAATAGTCTCTAATTCTGTTGTTGTTTAACCAAACTTATTTAACAAATAAGTATTGAATACCTACTATGTGCTATTGAATGCGTACTATGGGAGAGAACAGAACAGAACATGCATAGTGTTCACTTGGGTCTTTTGATCTGGGGTGGATAAGAATAAGGGAAAAGAAGATGTGTTAAACAGATAAACACAAAATAATAAATATATGATAAATACAGAACTACTATCTACTTTAGAAAGTAAGGAAATTAAGAAGAATCTATGAGAGATTATCAGGGAGGTACCACTTAGAGGCTAGGTGGAAAGGCATGTTGGCAATCAGAGAAAAATTTTCTTTGGAGATGATGTTTGACTTGGGTCAATGGTAGCCAGCAAAGAGTGGGATAAGATGGGAATTCTAGGCAGTGGGAACATCATGGGCACTAGAGGAATTCATCCAAGGAATGGAAATAATGCCATGGGTCTGCAGGGCAGAGAGTAAAAGCAATGCTGTGTGATGAGATTGGGAATAAGTTTAGTTGGATACTATCCAGCAGCATCTTGTCAGCCAAATTCAGGGTAAGAGGGTAACTCTATTCTAAGAGTTATGGGAGTTATGGGAGCTACTGCAGAATTACAGATTTGTGTTTTAGAGGAAGGAAAAATAATACTTTGGTATAATAAACACCCATTAAACATATGCATATATCTATAGACGTGTATGCCATTACACATTGGAGCCTTTAATTTAAATTTAATTTTCTTCATGCAGTATCAAAAATCCATTAGTCTTGAGCACTTGTAATTAGTTCAGTTTTTAGTATTATGGGCCATTGAAAGTTTTTTTCATTTCAAAGAAAGGACTTGAGATGGTAATTATGCCCAATGAGAGCACAGTTGTACTCTCCAGTTCTGTATTTCTAACACCCCTTTCCACTCACCTCAAATAACCACAATCTAAATTAAGCCATGCATTTTTATGCAAATGATACTTCAAAGCAAGCCTAATAGTTATCCCTTTTGACACTATTATAGAAATTCTAGAATCCTAACTGTTGAGAGAGCTATGTTTAGATGAAAAATCCAACAAGTCTGCATGCTGGCTTATGTGGCCCAGATGAATGTCATCCCTCACCAGCCTACTTATTTAGCACACATAAGCTGGTAGCTCAAAAAGTTCTCCCATCTACCCTGCCCACTGTTTCTGATGGAGGTGGTTAATCTGTGCCAGGTGTCATGCTTGTACGAGTTACTGAATTAGTAATGGACGTCACTGCTGCATATAATTAATTATATAGGTTTTAGCTTATCAGGTTATGTCAGGAACAATTTTTTTAAGGATTATCAATGAAATCCATGTGGGTTTATCCAGCCCATGTTTATGCTACTATGGTTAGACTCAGGATTTATTGAGAGGTTCTACAAGCTTGGTGGCCATCTCTTCATGGCCTTGGTTGTTCTGTTCATGTGCTTCAGCCACTTTCACAGCCCACACCTGAAGAAATCACTGCTGTTGTTGCCCTCAGGGTCCAAGGAAGGGTACAGGAAGCCTTTAACTTTGTGTGATTGTGGTGCTTAAAATAGTTATATACTTGGGTGAATTCTCAGAATGTTACTTCACTCAATTTTCTGAAAGTAGTGTTAAATATCCTGCTTACTTACTGCTACAAGTAACTCTTAAGTAACTAAATATCTTTTCATACCTCCCAGCTGGAGATATCCTAAAAGAGAAGTTTTCTGGTGGTCCTCAAATAGATGTTATGGGACTGATTGTTTATTACATTTCTTCCTAAGTCTTAATCATTGTAGGGTGATGGAAGTTTGTTGTTGTTGTTTTTTGTTTTTGTTTTTTGTTTTGTTTTTTTAGGAATGAAACATAAAAAGATTGGGGGTTTTATAAGTCCAAGTGCATCAGATGTTCAGATTTGTGGCCTTTAGATTTACATTCCTAAAGGGATTCTAGTTAGCATGCCCCCCAATCCTTTTAGGCCTGAACCTTTCCTGGCTAGATCTTCAGAAGGCATTGGAGCATCTGACAAAATCCTTTAGAACAGGCAATTTAAGACTAACAAGTTCATTGAGAACATTTTAAAACTACTCTGTTGCAGGGTTGGGCAAGTTTCCAAGTTTGACTGATTTGGTGAGTCTAATAGAGAAATACATATTTTTAAATAAAGACTAGTTATATTTGTTATTTGACCCTATTCTATAGAACTTCATTAAATGCAAAGCCTATGAGTCATTTATTTACTCAAAAAATTAATGAGCCCTCACTTTTTGGCAGGCACAGACAGGAAAGAAGTAGACACTATCCCATCCCCAACCCCTTTCCAATGTGCTTTGTCCAGTTAAAGAGAAAAGATTGATAGAATAACTTATTAAACCAATTTAATTCTTCTGATAGGATTTTTCTATATGTATTTGAAATTGGGCTCATATTTTGCTGAATAAATTTTTAATTGCTACTTTCTGATCTGCAACAGTTCTAGAAAAATTTATTGGATTATTGATGCTTAATTTGACCTGGTGATATCTCATGTATCCAGAATCTACCTTTTAAAAATATTTTGACTGCTTTTGTTACTAAAGAGATACAGATTTTGCAAGAAGTCAACATATGTGTGTCTTGATGAGTGAGTGGTCAATTTAAAGGACCACACTAAGATGTGTAGACATACATGCACACTGACATGCAATTGAAGAAATTTTAATAAAATTTAAAGCATAAAAAAGTGTAACCATAATAAAGTGTAAGTTCAATAGGTAGCTCTCCTTCAAGTGTTAGTATCTCTTTGCCTTATGAACTTGACACGCTAGTTCACCTCTTTGAGATATATATATATATATATATATATATATATATATATATATATATATATATATATATAATGGCACTAATGATGCATCCTCATTAGGCTGTAGTAAGGACTAAATTAAGTCTACCTAGAAATGATTAGCATAGTTGATGGCACATGGTATTTGCTCAGTAAAAATATCATTGATAGTCTGTCAATGGTGCAAGTGGACCTAAATTAAATTTTATTAAACAACACTACTGCACTTAGGTGAAAAGACAGTATCTTCATGCATCCCCTCAAAACTTAGACCCAAAGTAATCTCACAAGATTCCAGGCATATTTCCTCTTCTAAATGGGCTATTAGTAAAACATGAAAAGAAGCTGTAATAAGCATATGGCTTGGCACAAAAGACAGTCCAGTAAATTACTATTTTATCTTAAAATCACCATATGGTTGTTGGTATAGCAGCACTATCTCATTAATTTACATTTTCTTCTCCCTGTAGACAAGAGTGTATTCAGTAAGAAGAAGAAAATCTATTGTTTTCTTTTAAAAATCCAGTTTAGAATGCTTGTCTCTGGAACCTGTCAGCTACATTTAATTTCTACTTAGATGCTGAGATAAAGAGTTTCCTCAACAATGTTCCAACAGAGCATAGAATTAATCTTTCAACATTCAGAAAAATCAAAGTCAAAATTAAAATAAAGCCTTTTATTAAATTTCTCTCTCACTACAGGTTGGCATTCAATACTGAATATGGATTGAAACAAATGCATTTTTTTAAGATGTTCAAAAGCTGAAAAGCAGTCTATTGATACAGGTGTTGTATGACACTCAAAAATGATTTAATAGGACTAATTAAAAGCAATTTTTGGAATAAAATAAGTTAAAATACAGATTATTGTTGTAATAGTATAAGAGACTAGATATTGTAAAAAGTCCTAGATGCTGGATAACAACAAACTTTTGAACAAATTGCTGAGGTTGCTAGGAAGTAACAGAGATCCCCAAGTTTACAAAAAAAAAAAAAAAAAAAAAAAAAAAAAAGGACTAGGATTTTAGAAAGAGGAGTGGTAAGGTAAGTAAGAACTGAGGCCCAGGATAACTTAAGGACATTTTGAGGATTAATATTTACTACAGAAAATAGGTGACTGTACCTTAGGCCTGCACAAAGGTATATTTGAATCTGAGACACCACAAAAAGTTGGGCCCTAACAGGGCTACATACACTCTTGCTGAAATGATGGGCCAGGAACAAAACCTACCTACCAGCAAAGAGAGACACCATAAAATTTTATTGTACCCATCTCAACTCCAAATAGGAAATAAAATAATATTAAAAACTAAGATTTTCTTCTGAGAATTTATACCTATCAGCTGGCCTTATGTCAGTCTGTGGTTCAAACCCTACGCATGAAAATACAAATGATTCCAGTTTTGGAATTACCCATTGGCTCCTGAGAGAAGTACTCCCTGGAGGAAATCTTCCTTTGGATTCTCATCTTTCAGCCAGATATAAATTCATGATATTAAAATAAATACTAATGGAAGGGGGAAAAGAAACATCATAAATTGGTGAAACTAAAACAAAGCAGAAATCCAAACAAAAAACCCTAATGGGTCAGACTCCTAAATAATTTAGATTTTGAAATTATCAGATACAGACTAAGAAGTATATTTGTCATTTTAAAAATTAACAGATAGAGTTTTAAAAAATACACAACTAATAAACTAGGCAGATTATTAAAGAACAAAACAGAACCTCTCAAAATTAACACAACACACACACAAGGATGAATTCAGCGGCACACTTGGTGAAAAAATAATTTACTTGAAAAACATTTGAAGAAATTAGCTAGAATGTAGCATAGAAAGATAAAGAGATAGAAAACAAAAAATATGAGAGATGGTAAGAGTCACAGGGGATAGAGCAGTGATATCTAACATATAACTGATCAGGATTGTAAAATACATCATAAAGAAAAAAGAAGTTTGGGAGAATCAATATACAAAGAGTTATGGCTAAGAATTTTCAGAATTATTGAAAGAATAGATCTTCAGATCTAGAAAATATCCTTCCTGTAGGATAAAAAAAAAAAAGAAAAAGAAATTAACAACTAGACACTTCAACAAAGAGACAAACTTAACAGTAGCCAAAGAAAAAAGATAGATGATGTACAAATAAATAAAAATCAGATTGGCAGTATTTTTTGCAACTGAAGAACACTGAGCAGAATTCTTAAAAGTACTTAGGTTAAATAATTCTTAACAAATACTTGTATATACAGCAAAGTTATCTTTCAGGAGTGAGAGTAAAATAATACAATTCAGATAAACAAAACTGAGTAAGTTTATAATCAGTAGGTTCTTCCTAATATAGCATGTGCTTCAGAGAAAAAAAAACAATTAAAAAAATCTCAGCAATGAGATACAAAATCCAAGAAAATTTAGTGATGGGAAAAAAAGAGAGACAGACATTAATAAATCTAAATAGACAACATGACTGTATAGAATACTATCTTATTTATGACACTAAGCAAGATAGAGCAAATATATATGTTATATATATGGCAGGTAAACTGAAAGGTAGAAAATAAAAAGTAAAGCACTCTAAAGCCCTTCTAGTATTAAAAAGAAAGTTAAAATAATCTAACAATTTCAAATGGCACTGAAAGAATAGAATAGATTTTAAGTTCGAATTGTCTGAGTATAGGATATTCAATACATTCAAAAGAAAGGCAGAGATTTAGGACTCTGTTTTGTTGTTAAATATTTTGAATATCACCTTGAATTATATTTACGCATATATCATTATCTTAAGGGAGAGAAATCATTTTTTTAAAGATTTATTTATTTATTTATTTATTTATTTATTTATTTATTTATGGTAGACACACACAGAGAGAGAGAGAGAGAGAGAGAGGCAGAGACACAGGAGGAGGGAGAAGCGGGCTTCATGCAGGGAGCCCGATATGGGACTTGATTCTGGGACTCCAGGATCGTGTCCTGGGCCAGAGGCAGGCGCCAAACCGCTGAGTCACCCAGGGATCCGCGAGAAATCATTTAAAGCATAACGATATGATAAATTTTGGAACTTTTATGTTCTCTGTAAATTGCATAATTAATTTGGGTAAACTGAGTAATTTAAAATTCCATGACAAGAATTCTAGAACCTTGTGTTATTCTTAGATAGAGGATAAACAAGATGTTTTGACCTGTTTTGAATAACAGAAGAATAAGGAAAGTGATGAATCAATGGAACAAAGGAGAGACTATGATAAAACAGATTTATCTGCTAAAAAAGAAAATGGAAGAGGGAGAAAAAGGAAGAGAGAAAAATAAAATGTAAAGAAAGCACACATGATAAAAATAATTTAGCTACTTCAGTTATCACAATAAGTATAAAAAACCTAACTTCCTTAAAATACAGGGATTATCTATAGATTGGATGAATTAAAAAAAAGAAAATGCAGCAAAGTTATACACAATTTACAAGAGAAAAAAAGAGACTTATTGAAATATTAATCAAAAGAAAGGTATGATTGTATCAGACAATCAAAATGTAAATCAAAGATTGATATGACTGTAAAAAGAATCTTTTAAATCTATAATGTTATTAGGAGATTTTGAAATAGCATTCTCACTAATTGAAAGGTAAATCTAGGAAAAGAAAGTGTAAGGCTTGAATAATTAACAAGCTTGTAATGTAAAAACCTGATTTTCAAAATTAGAGAGTAATATTTTCTAATAGTAAATGGACATCTAGGCCAAGGGTAGCAAAGTATGGCCTATGGGTCAAATCAAGCCTACCACCTATTTAGGTTGGCCTTCAAATTAAGAACTTTTTTTTTTTCATTTTTAATAAGTTTTAAAAGTTTCAAAAAGAAAAGAAAAAGAATATGTGACAGAGACCATATGTGGTCCACAAAGCTTGAAATATTTATAATTTGGCTCTTTATAGAAGGCACCTGATCTATGTTGTGGCCATAGAGAAAAAGCCAAATGTATTTCATATCAATCACCATGCAACAAATATTTTTCAAAACATACAGTGTGCTGGGCACTACTCTGGGCACTGGGAAATTACAGTAAACAAAAGAAACAAAACTCTTTCTCCTTAGGGTATTTGCATTTTAGTGAGGGCAATGGGCAAGAGATATGGTAAGTAATAAAATACACAGTGTGTTTGATGGTGATCAATGGTTAGAACAAGAAGAATAAAAATGGGAAAATAACAGTTATTGTTTTAAAAATTAAATGCTCAAAGGACACAACTTATGGAAAAAAGTGGAAATTATAATGAACATTTTCAAATTCATGGAACTGAATTATAATAAAATCAGTAAATTTCAAAACCTGTAAGGTCCAGTTAAAGGGACATGTTTTTACATTTTCTATTAGAAAAAATAAAGATTGAATATACATGAACTATAAGAAGAACTTAAGTTGCAAAAATAGTATCAGGATAAACACAAATATACTAGAAGGAAAGAAGAATAAAGAGCAGAAATTAATAGTTATAGCAAATAAACTATACATAAAATCGTAGAAACCATAAATCTAAAAAAGACTATATAGAGATACTAATGAAATACCTCCTGAGACTGATCAATAAAAATATATTAGCATTAAATTAAAATATTATAAATAATAAAAGGAACACAAAAAATTTCACATGTAAAGATAAAAACAATTTTGTACTAATAATTAGAAAACTTAGATACAATGAACAAAAGCCTAGAAAAATGTAACATCAACTGGACTCAATATTGTTGTATCTGAATAGTCTTATAAGCATAAAATAAATCAATTTAGTACTAATAAAACTTTTCCCAAATGAAACAAAAACCACACTACAGTGGATTTATAAGTAATGTCTACCAAACTTTCAAGGATCATTACAATATCACTTTACAAAGCCCTTCCAAAGTGTTAAAGAGCACATACATTCCACAACTTTTGTCAAGAGGCCAGTGTACCTTCATGCCCAAACACAACAAGGACAATGTCAGAAACGAAAAGTACATATTCAAGAATTAATGTAATAGGCTCAAACTATAAGCAATCTAAATGTCTATCAACTGGTAAATGCAGTGAAAAGGGACAAACTCTGGAAACATGCTACCACGTGGATGAAGCTCAAGAATACTATGCAAAAGACTATGTATTGCACGATTCAATATACATGAAGTGTCCATAAAAGGCAAATCCAATTAGCATAGTGGTTGCTTGAATGTGGTTAAGAGTGGGAATAGAGATTGATGGCAAATGGTCACCAAGGATATCTTGGGGATGACAGAAATGTTCCAAAAAAGATTAGTTGCACAACCCTGTAAATTTACTAAAAAGCGCCGAACTATTTCTCTTGACAGTGTCCTTTTAATCATCATAGCTACATCTGCATTTGGAAAAATCCATAATCCTTGTTTAGTGCTGGTTAATAAGTGTCCGAATTTCAGATAAACTTGTGTTCTTCAAAGCAAAGTTGAGTGGAGTGGTGTCATTCCAGAGAACATCATATTTTTCCTCCTCCTCACTTTTTTAGTTATATATCCCAGAAGAGGTCTGGAGCAGATCAGGGAGTTAGAGGTTTACAGTTATCTTTAGAAACCTACCAGAAAAAAATATGCTTTTACAAATTATTCCTCCAAGGCCTTTTCTGCCCTCATTATTAACCATAATTTTATTACATTTTATGAAATTCTATATCAAAGGTCAGAATATACCATTTAGGCATGAAATGATTCCCAATTCTTTGCAGAATAAAAATTCAAAGTGCTAAAAACAGGATGCATTCCAATTTTTCTTCATGACTCCATCCAATCTATTCCTTCCATTCAAAATCACGAACCTGGAGTTCTATAAACCATCCATAGAGGTGTTGAAGTAACAGGAATGTAGTAGGAAATGAAGTTCACATCACAAATATTAGACTGTAATCTTCTTGAGAAAAGGGTTATTTATATCTTTGCAGAGATCACGATATCTGGAAAAGTGTATAAGGATAATATGTAGAATTAGGTATAAAATAAAAAGGTTTTCCCTTAAGCTCACATGTCTCTCAATCATAAAACAAACCAAAACAGTGTTTCACTAAATAAACACATAATAAATATCATGACTAGGTAAGGGAGTACTAAAAGTCCGTAATAATTCTTACAGAAGCCAGCACAAACATGTGGGGGGGGGGGGTTCATTATGCTGGTAGCAAAATACCTTGCTTGAAGTCTATAGGGACTTAGCAGGCAACAACATTCTAAACTGGCAACATGTGGTTGCCATGTTAGACGTCAAGAGACTAGACATCAAGACATCAAGAGACCAGATTCTACACATCAAGACATCAAGAGACTCTGGATAATCCTGGTCCTGGAGCTGGCACTGGCTAGCTGTGACCTTGGGCAAGTCACATCCCTTCTCTGGGCCTCTTGGTTTCAATATGTATAAACTGAGGACGTACTATGATCCTATGATCCTCCTTAGGAAGAACAAACTTCCTTTCTGCCGAAAGCTGACCAACACATCAGCCAATGGCCTATTTTTTCTCTACTTGTGTATGTGTACATGTGTGTGTATTTTGACATGTATTATTTCCATGATTTAAAAACTCAGGAAGATGGAATTGAAAGCAGAGAGTTGAACACATTTTTGTACACCAGTAGTCATAGCAACATTATTCATAATATTGAAAATGTGGGAATAACAGAAATGTCTGTTAACAGAATGGATAAAGGGTGATTAAAGTGTGATATACACACACACGCACACACGCAGGATGGAATATTATTCAGCCATAAAAAGGAGTGTAATTCTGACACATGCTACAACATGGATGAACCTTGACGTGCTTAGTGAAATAAGCCAGACAGAAGGACAAATATTTTATTATTTCACTTATGTGAGGTACCTAGAATTCACATTCACAGAGACAGAAGGTAGACTAGTGGTGACAAGATAATGGGGAATTATTATTTATGGATTTCAGTCTGGGGAGATGGAAAGGTATAGATGGATAGTAGTGATCATTGCACAAAAACATGAATATATTTAATGCCACTAAACTATACACTTAAGAAATGATTAAAATGGTAAATTTTGCATTATGCATATTTCACCATAATTTAAAAAATGACCTCAAGAAGATAGACCAAAGTGTTTTGCTTCATACTAAGAATGCATTATATTTCTGTTTCCCTAGCTTTTAAAGAAGCTCTTTAGCATAACATCACGTGGAAAGAGAGAAAAGTGTGAGGGGGACCATTTCTTGAGTTACTCAAATGAAAGTAAATAGGAAACTAAATAGGAAACTGATAAACTGAAAGAAAGCTGGCTATTTTCAATTTTTATTCTTACTGGGTTTTTTCCCCTAACCCCTGGGATATTAGCATTCATTGACATAGGCGTGTCCTTTATTAAGAGGTCAATATTTTTCTTAAAAGAAGTACCAGCCACTTTGAGAGTAAAAGACACTAACACTTCAGAGAATTGAAGGTGTTAACACATTTCTGCAATGGCCCACTTACTCCAGACATTTAAACAAGAAAATGGTCTTGTTTTGTCTAAGAGAAAAAAATGATTGTGTTTATACAAAAACAGCCAGTCTAGTTTTAGTTGTATGCCATGTTCAAGCAAATCTGTCCTCTTACTCCCATGTACTGTGAACAAAATTACAAGATACATTATTGATAATAGACACAAAATACCTGAAAGCTTTTTTCTATCATATGTGTGCACTTCTCTTACAGAACATTCCGACCCCTTAACCAAGAACATGGGTGTGTCAATGAACTCTGTTATTTATTGGTGGCTTTCTCAATTTTCTCGGACTTTCTCAATTTTCTTTGACTTTGTTATCATTGTAGTTTAGTTAGGTTACTTATACCCATCAACATCATAATCTTCTTTGCTGAAACACTGAGGTTAATATCAAAATATCTGTCTTTTTTTCCCAAAGATTCTATTTATTTATTCATGAGAGACAATGAGAGAGGCAGAGACATAGGTAGAGGGAGAAGCAGGCTCCCTGCAGGAAGCCCGATGCAGGACTCCATCCCAGGACCCTGGGATCACGACCAGAGCCAAAGGCAGACACTCAACCACTGAGCCACCCAGGATATCTGTCTCTGAATTTTATGTTTTTCCTGCCCAATAAAATCAACATCCAGAATGCAGCCATGTTGCTTTAAAAATCATGTAGTAGTTAAAAGCAGTTGGTATCACCAGAATTACAGTTAATATTAATTAATAATAATATTGATTAATACAGTTAATATCCTTGTAATTTATCTAAAATTCAATCCTCTAAGTTAGTTTACTAAATTGTAACCTAGTCCTATATGTAACCTAGTCATATATACTTTTTGTATACATAAGTTCTTAAACTGAAGACAAAGTGGAAATTTCCTTTCTTTAGGATAATACCACATGTATTATTCAGGGTTAAACCAGAGAAGGAAAACCTCATGAGTACTAGGGAATACGGGATTTCTTATAGGTCCAAGAAGTCATATAATATTTGAAAAAGCTGGAAATGTAGGGATCAAAAGGTAGAGTAGGAAGATCAGAGAAGTCACTACCCAGCCTCCAAAGCCCTGGAACTAGCGGACAGCTAGGAGTCTATAATGACACAGGAGAAATTATAGGACCAGCTTCTGGAAGGAAACTGCAGAGAGGAACTGATGCAACTGTGCCTGATGGTGGACTGGTGGACCTGTTGGTCAGTGGAGTTAACTGTTTGGAAGAAGAGCTGGCTGTGCGGCAGGGAGTGAGGACATGCTAGATTTTCTCCATCTCTAGCCATGACCATGACAACCCAAAGGAGCAATGGCCATTGCATCAGTTCACCTTCAAAGCACCCATAGTTTCCTCTTCTGGCCAACTTGGACTAGAGCCACGTGGGGAAAGGGATTCAGGAACACAATTCCAGCTTAGCTATGTTGTCATAAAGAACTTTTTTTTTTAGTTGTCACAAGGCAAGAATTTTTAAAATTAGCAAAGGGTTCTTAGCTTCCCCAGGGAAAAGGTGATGAGGAGTTAAACACTAAGTCCTCTAGGAGTAACACCAGTAATACCTTGCTCCCAACCAGTTCCTGGCTGCCCCAGCTTAGTGGGAGAGCAGCAGAGCTTAGTTAGGAACCAGCAGTTGGCCTGAGTTGAACATTTGCTCAGTAGGGCAGAGCTCCAGTTATCACCTAAGACCATGGGAGATGCCAGAGACTCTAAGGTAAAGTCAAAGCAGGGCCCTGAGAGGGGCCAGGGAGAGGAGGAGAGCTAAGAAAGAAAAGTCTCTTGGAATCCGGGTGGAGGAGGATCCTGTATATGTTCCCCAATGCCACATGGGTCAGAGGTTGGTTTTTATGGGCAGCACTTGGCTCTGGCCTAATTCTTTATCCTCATTTTCCCACAGCCTTCCTCCCTAACTCTCTCTCCATCTCCTCCTCCATTAATTCCTCCATCAGGCTCCCTCCATCTTTCTCTCCATCTCCCTCCCTCCTTCCCTTCCCCTTCATCACTCCACCTTCATCTCCCACCCGCCCTGTCTCTCCTTCCTTCTCTCACCTTCTACCATACTCCTTCCATCTCATTATTCTGACTAGCCAAGATTCAAAAGCTTTTTGTAGCATTAGGATCTTCATGCATTGCTTCCTATCCTTAAAAAATTCCCAACTCCTACATTCTTCAACTCCCACCTCCCACTCAGTCTCTGTCTGTCTGCCTCACTTACTCAAGACTTATTCCTCCTGCTTCATTCAGGTCTCAGCTAAAAGTCACCTCTCTAAGCAGACTTTTTCTGAATCCACATAATGAAATGTATACTTTTTTCTATTCCATAATTCTTTATTACTACATTTTTTCTTTTTAAAGTTTTTATTTATTTATTTATTCATGAGAAACACAGAGAGGGAGACAGAGACACAGGCAGAGGGAGAAACAGGCTCCCTGTGAGGAGCCTGATGCGGAACTCTACCTAGGACCCCAAGATCATGACCTGAGCCAAAGGCAGATGCTCAACCACTGAGCCACCCAGGTGCCCTACTACATTTTTTCATATCCCTCACAGCACTATCACCATTTAACATTATATATTTGTGTTTTGTGGCTTGTTTATCCCACACACTGAAGTGTAAACTCCCTAAGGACAGGGCCACATCCCTTTATTATATGTCCATGTGTACCCAGTAGTTAGCTTGGTGCCTGGAATATAGAAGGTACTTACTCAATGTTTCCTGAATTAATTAATTAATAAGAAAGAAAGATTTTAAAGTTCTCCAGAAAGGAAATCTTAAGTAAGACTGTTTGAATTAAAAATGTTTTTCCTAAAATACATAATATGAATATGACATCCCTTTTGATTTAGGGGATCAATTTAGGAGACAGGGAAGCATTCATAAGATAGTGCAAAGCTTCTATGGGACAGATACTGTTATAGGGATCCCATAATGAGGACAACAGTGAAGGCAGAGGCAAAACAAGAAAGCCTATAAATCCTGTAGCCTTACTTAGGGACTGCAGTGGAAAAGAATGGAGTCTGAAGTGGGTCAGTTAAAGGTCATAAGTCTGGGAACAGGACAACACAAATTGAGGAAGGAATACTGAGGCCTAACAATGAGAGAGATTCAACTCACCTTTACAAAATTGGTAAATCTTGACTTAGTGCTTCTCTTGAAAAGGATTAGAATATTGACTACTAAAGGGCAGATTATAATTATAGATTATTTATTAGCAATATACCAATATAGCCACTATCAAAATGAAAATTGCTATTAATTGGGGAGCATTGTAGTGTATATGTTTTAAAGCAATTTGCTAATATTTTTACTAATTCATTAAAGAAAATGTTTGGAATATTTCATGTATGTTATGAATAGGCTAACCTTTATATTTCAGTGACATGGAAAGCAGTTCAAAATGAACAGAAGCTTTAAAAATCTTATTTAAAAATATATATGCATATATAAGCTGAACAATCTTTTATATGTATGTGTGAATCTTGTTTCATTTTACCCTTTGAGAGACTTTAGAAATTATCAAATTCGGGGGCATCTGGGTAGCTCAGTTGGTTAAAGCATCTTTCTTCAGTTCAGGTCATGATCTCAGGGTCCTGGGATCAAGCCCCAAATTGGGCTCCCTATTCAGAGGGGAGTCTGCTTCTCCCTCTCCCTCTGCCCCTCCCCTGGTGCATACATGTGCACTTTTTCTCTCTCTCAAATGAATGAACAAAATATTTTTTAAAATTATCAAAGTTTAAACATAATAAACGTTAGGTTAATCTTAGACTCAAAGAAACTATCCATTATCTTACAACTTGATTTCATCACACACACAATTTATTTTGTGTATTGATTTTAAATAATCTGTTATAGGTTTAGATTATGATTTTCTGAAAATACTTCTTTTGGTTTTTCCTCAAATGAAGACATGTGAACTTTCTCCCTATATGTTTGGTAAACAAACCTATGTAGTTAAAGGGAAACTGTCCAAAATATTTTGGGCCAATGCAGCACATTCACTGTAAAATCAAAGCAAAAAAGATTTTTTTGGGGGAGTGGGGTCTGCTTCTAATTGGGAGTGGACAGTTTTCTTACCTACATTGGCAAGTCCAGAAAAGATCTTATTGTAGAAAAAGAGGACTCAATCTTTGAATGTCAGCACAAAGAACTGTATCATATTACTTTTGTCTCATGCAGCATAGAGAATCCATTCCATTAAGGAGAATTCTGAAAATTGGCTGAAATTCAAGCTGTGTTTTAATTCAACTTTTTGGCAGACGGCACTGAAAGGAAGTCAAGGGTCATAGATTGATAATTGAGTATAAATATAGTCAGTGCAGTTGGCCTCAGCTTCAGTCATGCAGAACCAATTTTTAGCTTGATGATATTACGGTTGCATATTTTTAATTGAAACACTCATAAGGAGTCCTAACATAATCTGAGTATTACTCTATTTTTCCCCTCATAAACTCATGGTATTGGTTAATGGTGTTCAATGAAATATTGCATCATTGACTTTATTTTTCTTACCTACATGTTCCCTGAAGCATAAAGTTTGGGATAAAATGTTTTGTCCCTTGATTAAAAAATGGCAATGGCTGTATTCTCTAAGCTTCTAATCAGTAATAGATGCTTATTTTATAAATCTAGTCCTGAGTACAACATAACTTATCACTGAAAATTTACTCCATTGCTAAAACAAAAAATATATATACACAGACACAAATCTTTTACATCATAATTTTCTTAATTCTCGCTCTGCATTTAAATGGCATAATTTTTTTTTTAATTTTTTTTATTTATTTATGATAGTCACAGAGAGAGAGAGAGGCAGAGACACAGGCAGAGGGAGAAGCAGGCTCCATGCACCGGGAGCCCGACGTGGGATTCGATCCCGGGTCTCCAGGATCGTGCCCTGGGCCAAAGGCAGGCGCCAAACCACTGCGCCACCCAGGGATCCCTAAATGGCATAATTTTGGACTAAGTAGATTATTATATAAAATGAAAAATTTTTATCTTTGTTACATTCGAGTGCAATGCCGCATTTTAAACAATACAAAATCCTTGAATATATGGTTCCTTCATATCTGTTCTGCTTTCTTCCCTTTGCAACAAAATATTACTTGTAGCCTTTATAATACAGAAGGATTTTAAATTAAGATGAGAATCCAACACAGATTTTTTTTTCTTCTAAGTAAAAAATATGGGAGTGAAAGCATTCATTGGAAACTTTTAAAATGAATATAGGAACCATAGATAATCATTCTGCCATACAAGTTTCTTGCATAATTATACTACTTAAAATGTTTAATTGCTGAATGCTAAAAGGCAGACTTAGCCGTATAGACTTAGTTATTGGAAAATTGGTTAAACCCTAAAATCACTGTGAATCTGCAATTTGGGGCTGAAATAACAAAGAATTCAGAGTGAAAATCCAAGTAAAAAGATGTTACAGTAATTAAAGATAGGAGTTTATATATATATATATAAAATTTGAATTTGGGGTTGGGCAGGAGTACCAGATTGTTCTAGAAGGTTCAATCTATCCTGGTCAGGCATACTTCTTGCCACCCTCCTTGCCTTTTGGGGATGGAGTGGGGAAGGTAAGGTAAAGATTGTCAGTCTGTATGAATTTGTTTTAAACCTCTGCACCCTCACTTTCCAAATTGAAAAATACAAATCTGCCAGTCTGTGGTAAAGCATGTCAGAGCTGCTGCCGAAAACTCATCTTTGACTCATTCATCCCCACTGAATCCAAATTTATTTTAGATTGTATCCTGACAAGAAATTTGAGACTGAACTCTGCATTTTTTTTTCTGTCTTCACAGTCATCTGCCTCACTGTATGTTGAGGGTTTCACTAATGAATGTGACATTTGCTGGTAAATAAATAAATAAATCCACCTCTACAACTTATTTTCTTGTTCTAGAAAGACAGAATGAACAGAACCACTAGCACAAGCAAATATATCTCTTTTCTCCTCCTCTTGCTTGGTCCTATTTCCTCAAACCTGTTACTTTAATATAGAAAATGAAAGTAAAAGCTATCATGTAATAAATCAGAGTCATGGCAATTATTTAAGAATATAGAAATTAAAGATAGAATTGGGTCTTTTGCAGTTTGTTCCTCCTAGCAGTTCATCATATCCTGGTATAATGAGAAAGATAGGCATGTATCTTTCCTGCAGTGAGTTGCAAGTGAGGCAGGGAGCTTTGGTTTACATTCTGCATTGGAGATGTGGGAATCCTATGTGAGCAAAGTAGTCAGAATGCCAGGACACAACTCCATCTAGTGTAACAGGCACGTGAAAGTGAATGTACTCCCTCAGGTAACTTGACAACCCACGAAGCGATGACTGTGATTCAAGCAAGGCAGTACCCCAGACATTGATGGATATCATCAGCTCTCCAGTTCTTTCTTTCTGTCCTTCTCTTGACATTGTGGTCCTTTATGAGGACTGTCTCAAGCAAGTGCTTCTCACCTGGCAGCAGAGATATCTCTTCCAAACCAGCCTAAAGTAACCTCAGTAATGGTAGCCTCAGTAGGCTGCCATCCTATAAGTGCTTCCTATGTGCTTTGCATTCTTTTACACATTTTATAAGCATTATGTCACTTGATCCTTATAACCATTCTATATAAGGTCATTTGCCCAAAGTCACAGATCAGAAGGAATAGAACTGGATTTGATGAGCCAGTTTGACTCTAGCATTCATGCATATAATCTCTACTCAAATTTGCTATACTAGTTCTTGAGTTCTCAGAAGAGGAAGATACTGTCTTACAACATCCATGTCAGTTCCGAAAATATGCTTTGAGCTATACTTGAGTTTCTCGAACCAAATTCTGTGTGCAAGTAGAGCACTTGTGTCCTCCACCTCCCCCATAGCAGAGTAACCAGGGCCACATGTTTAGCCACAACAATTGGGGAGGAGAATGTACATAGCAGAATAAAGTTATAAATGACTACCACAGCAACCCAAGTTGCTAATTTGCTAGAAAACTTTCTGGCATTATAACATTCCATACTAAAAACAGCTCATCTGTGCAAGTCTCCTTTACCACGACTTTCCATGCCTTGTAGTGATACATAGTGACCATAGTCTGCTAACCCTGTCACCTGCTGGGTAGGGGCAAATGGAGCAGCTAAAGAAAAGAATGAAAGAGAAGACAAGACCAAATACAGTCATTTATTAGACAATCTAGTTTGTCTCTGAGCAAGTGGTATTTGGTCACTTAGTCACACCATGTTTACCTCCATCTTGCTTTGATCCTAATTGTCCTTTCTTCTCTTTAATACTCTTCTTGATTGGTGTGGTGGTTACCCCAGAGTAAACATACATAGAAACATGAAACTGTACACTGAAAATGTATACAATATACTACTGCATGCTTATGGTATTTTATTATTTTTTTCATTGACAAATACGAAATAACTCTACTTGTGTAGAGACAAGCCAGATTGTGTAGTAAATTACCATAGAGATTCCCTGGGTTGCCTAGCAATAGCCTACCTGGACCCAATGCGTCCCACCCCCAGAGGAAGGTATGCACCCAGATCTAACTTTCACAAATTGTCAGATGCTAGCAGTTAACACCCCCAGACTGTTCTGTACTCAATTTCAAAATGTTTTTAACCTGCTTACGAGACTGCTTCCATCTCATTCCACAAAAAGGAATGTGTCCCTTTTCCATGAACAGCCTATGGTGCACTCAGCTGGGCCAGGCTCAAGCACACCAGTCCACAGGATGATGAGAGGATGTGAACTTTGGGTACCGTTTACCTTTTTTAACTATGAGTTCTCTTTTGCTCCAAGTGATCCTAGCTATTGTTTGCTTGACACAGCCAAGGTCATTCTTACTAGATAATACCTAGAGTATCTTGCATTTTGATATTATTGGACAACTTATTGTCCAATAAATCTTTAATAATTTATTAAAGATTCCCAATTTGGGTCTGGTTTAACAGAGCCAACTAACCTGATGGTTGATTGCAGGGAAACTAAAAGTACTTTTTTTCCCCCTGCCACTTGTGGCTAAATACAATTGAATTGGAAGAAATTTATTTTTTTATTTTTTTATTTTAAAGATTTTATTTATTTGTTCATGAGAGACACACACAGAGAGAGAGAGAGAGAGAGAGGCAGAGACACAGGCAGAGGGAGAAGCAGTTTCCATGCAGGAAGCCTGACGTGGGACTCGATCCTGGGTCTCCAGGATCACGCCCTGGGCTGAAAGCGGCGCTAAACCGCTGAACCAACCAGGCAGCTCGAATTAGAAGAAATTTAAATGAAGTGTGATCTAAGTTAGCTATGGTGCCCATGCATTTATATTGTAGAATTTAAACATTGGTAAATCAGGGATAAGTAGACAATCGACATCATAAGGTATAACATTTTAGGAAATTAATTTTCTAGGTTTTTTGCCTTAAAAAGAACTTCCAGTTCCTCAGATACACTATGTTTGATCTTGATCATGTCACCAAGACTTCACATGTATTGTCTTGTCTTCTGGAATACCTTTCTCTCTATAGCTAATTACCCAGCTTCCCCAGCTTGTTTCTCCTCAAGAAGCCTTGACTCGTCTGGCCCTCAAATCAAGTCTAAATATATGCCTGTCCATAGACCCAGTTGCACTGTTTTATAATCAATGATTTCTGTATGTCTTCTGTACTAAATTGCAAGTATGTTCAGAGCATAGGCTTTGTGTTTCTGTGCGCCCCCCCACATACCCTAATGCCCCATCTTTGTCTTGTCTACCTTTGCCCTATACTCCCAGAAGCAGAAGGTTTTATCCAGACCATCCAAGAGTTCTAGGGGAGGAGAGGAGATGGGAGACACAGACATATAGACATACTGACATACTGGAGAGACTAAAATGTCAAACTGATCACCCTGATGAATCAACTACACCAGACACACAAATACTCCCTATGGATTCCCTGGTCACCACGCAGGGACAGACATCCCTCAGTGGGATGTCTTGCTGAACTTCCATTTAAAATCTTAGTATATTTTCCCAAGATTCAGCTGGGTGTAGTTACTACCTATTACACACAGCCAGTAACACATACTGACACCCACTTTTTCCATTGAATACAAAGCCACCTTATCTCTGAATCCAAAAATGTTGGATTTTGTGATTACTGACAGATAGGGTTTGTGTTTCTAAGCTTTTATTAATAAAATCTGTTTCTGTAAGAGTGCATAAAAATGTTTATAAGAATTGTATGTTTATATGAGTTTGTCATTGTGAGAGACTTGAAAGTCAAACTTCTAAAACTTATTAGTCAATTATGGACTGTAGAATTTGATTATTTTGACCACCTTAATTTATTGTTCAAAAGGAACAAACTTCCAGTTTTAAGATAAATGAGTTCTGGAGATATAATATGGAGCATGATGACTATAGTTAACAATACTGTAAATCACATGTTGCTAAAAGTAGACCTTAAAAGTTCTCATCACACACAAAAAAATTTGCAACTATGTGGATTGATTGATGTTAACTAGACTTACTGCAGTTATCATTTTGCAATATATGCATTTATTAAATCATTATCTTGTATATCTAAAACTAAAACAATGTTATATCTCAGTTATATCTTAATAAATCTGGAGAAAAGAGTTTGATTATTAAACTGTGATATATTTAAGAAGTCTATGAATAAAGTATAAATCTAATATATGGATAAATAAGTGAATATTTCTTATAAGGAAATAAATTACATTAATATATTATTAAGAACTTGGGGCACCTGGGTGGCTCAGTGGTTGAGTCGGCCTTTGGCTCAGGTTGTGATCCCAGGGTCCTGGATCAAGTCCTGCATCAGGCTCCCTGCATGGAGCCTGCTTTTCCCTCTGCCTATGTCTATGCCTCTCTCTCTGTGTCTCTCATAAATAAATCTTAAAAAATATTTTATTAAGAATTCATCAGATATGATTGAACAATGTATGTTATACTGGCTACATATAGTTTTTAATAAACCAATGCCTCAAAAATGGACAGATTCACAAAATAAAGAAAATATGGTATATTTTTCTTAGTTAAATTATAATGTTGTAGGGGGGTCTGGGCGGCTCAGTCAGTTAATCATCTACCTTCAGCTCAGTTCATGATCCCAGGGTCCTGGGATGGAGCCTCACAGTGGGCTCGCTGCTTGGTGGGGAGTCTGCTTCTCCCTTTCCTCCCTGCTCATGCTCTCTCTCGCTATTTCTCTCTCAATAAATAAAATCCTTAAAAAACATAAATTATAATGTTGTAAATTCAAATTTACATTCTGAGTTTTCATTAACCCTGTTATAAACATTTTCCATGTTGCTACATTGACTTTATAATTACTTTATATATGGTAGTTCTATTAATTAGGTAGAATATGTTACCAATTTTCTTTTCTTAAAAAAGATTTTATTTATTTATTTGAGAGAGAGGGCATGAGCAGGGGGAGAAGGATAAGCAGACTTCCTGCTAAGCAGGGAGCCCAATACAGGACTTGATCTCAGGACTCTGAGATCACAACCTGAGCCAAAGGCAGATGCTTAACCGACAGAGCCACCCAGGCGCTCAGTTACCAATTTTCTTATTGTGCATTTGGACTGGGCTTTTATGTTTATTATTGAAGTATAGTTGGCATACAATGTTATATTAATTCCAGGTGTACAACATACTTATTTATCAATTCTATACATTACTCAGTGCTCACCATGATCAGTGTAATCCCCATTTGTCACCATACCATATTATTACAATATTATTGACTATATTCTCATGCTATACTTTTCAACTCTGTGATTTATTTACTTTATAACTGGAAATTTGTGTATCTTAATTGCTCTGAGCTATTTTGCCTATCCCTACATCCCTTCCTTTCTGGCAACCATCAGTTTGTTCTCCATATGTAAGAGACTATTTGGTTTTTGTTTGTTTGTTTGTTTTATTTTTTAGATTCCACATATAAGTGAAATCATCTGGTATTTGTCTTTCTCTGTCTGACTTATTTCACTTAGCATAATATCTTCTAGGTACATCCTTGTTGTGGCAAATGGAAATATTTCACACTTTTTTATGGCTGAGTAATATTCCATCTTCTTTACCCATTCATACTTGGGCTGGTAAACAATGCTGCAATAAACATAAGGGTGCATATATATCATTTGAAATTATTATTTTTGTTTTCTGTGGGTAAATACACAGCAATGGAATTACTGGATCATATGGTATTCCTATTTTGAAGTTTTTGAGGAAACTCCATACTGTCTTTCATAGTGTTGGCACCAATTTACATTCCATTTCCATTTCCATTTGGACTATTTTTAATTGTTTGCAATTAATATAATAATATAATAAATAGCTCCTTCCTAATGTGGCCCATTAATTCATAGAATACAATCCCAAGAGTCAGATATAGGGGTAGGATCATGTTTCTTACTCTGGATTGATATTGCCACAGTGCTTGTCCAAAGTATTACACTTCTACCAAAGACCAACAACAGTATACAGGGAAGCAGTTTTATCCTTATGGCTTTTTTATTTTTATGCTTTTAGGTTTTTTTTTTAATATTTTATTTATTTATTTGAGAGAGAAGGGATAGGTGTGCACCTGAGAGAGCATGAGCAGGGTGGAGGAACAGGGGAGAGGGAGAAGCAGACTCCCCTGCTGAGCAGGAAGCCAGATGCAAGACTCAATCCCAGGATCCTGGGATCACAACCTGAGCCAAAAGCAGATGCTTAATCGACTGAGTCACCCAGATGCTCCATCCCTGTGGCTTAAATGGTATAAGCAATAGAAATTATGAAGTATTTTTCTATCCTTTCACATATATTCTGCTAGCCTCTTTTCTAATTTAAAGACTGGCCAGTTAAACCTTTTTTTCTTATTTTTGAACAACATACTTAGGTTACTATAGATGGTGCTCCTTATTTTAGTACTTTTTAGAAATGCTTTTTGATGTTGTAGATTTTCACATTTAAGGCTCTGTAAAACACTCCTCTTCCCATTACCTTATATCATATATCTGACCAGTTCCATTCCTTGGCTTAGCCTTTATAACAGCACCAAAATGATGCCTAAAGCACAGTGCATGAGATCTAAATAAATATGCTTCCTCTTGTAAATGATAGGTCTCTGCCTTTGCAGTTAATTATATCCTTGAAGATTATTTGTGTCCCTTGAGGTTGTGATTTCCTAAGTCCATTGAATACTCTGCTTAAGGTAAATTTCCTTTTCTTGAGAGTCAATTTATCGCAATGAAAAAATAACTTGCTTCCTAATAGGTGGCCATATCATGCCCCTGGAGTATAGGACTCTTCACATCTGTTCTGCCATAGGATTGAATAGAATGAAAACCTTAAACTAGATTTGTGGATTAGCAAAAGAACAGACCTTAAAATGAAGCTTTCTAAACAAAATTTTGCTTTTAGGTTTTTGGGTTTTTTTGTTTTTGTTTTTGTTTTTATCATTTCTTCTCTGGTTTGCTTCAGATACCCTTCTGTTGTCTTACAGTATCCCCCGTTAGTGGGGGATAAAAGTGTAGAAGATGGAGGGTGGGGAAGAAAAAAATTAAGTGGGTTGTTTGGAGTGATGAAGTTACCAGTAAGTGCAATACTGACTTTAATTTCTAGTATAAATGATTGTAGAATTGTATCTTACATTTACAGCCTGGCTAGCTGTGTATAGCAGTGTTAGGAAAACGTATAAAAATATGGGCCAGGAAACCAGCTAAGCAAGGTCATAAGCTACGGCACAGGGAACCTAATTGATTTTCCTGGAGCGGAAGACCCTGATTCCAGGTTTCCCTAATCTTGGCTCATTAGACCATAATGAGGGAAGAATAATTTATATCAATGAGCACAGAAATTTATCTTTCCTGGCACTCAGAGCAAAGTAGCATTATTTATAACTTAGAGGCATGCAGGTGTGTTCCCCTAGGCATCTCTTTCCATCAATATTTTAGGAGACTTCCTGGTTTGCTTTGGGGGAAAACTAGAGACATCTGGGGTTCTGTAGTATGGTTGATACTTTTATCATCAGTTGTTCATATAGCCTTAATTTATACATTTATTCATTCAGCACTCAGAATCTGACATGGAGGGAGGTAAAATTAATGGTATATTTAGGAGGTGTTAACTGTAAGGCTATGTCTTAAACATAGATATCTTTTCACTGGTGTCAGTTCTATTAACACAGGTAGACAGATACCTGAAGGAATAGATACAATTAAAATATCATCATGGGGGCAACCCGGGTAGCTCAGTGGTTTAGCGCTGCCTTCAGCCCAGGGTGTGATCCTGGAGACCTGGGATCAAGTCCCGTGTCGGCTCCCTGCATGGAGCCTGCTTCTCCCTCTCTCTCTCTCTCTCTCTCTCTCTCTCTCTCTCTGTGTGTCTCTCATGAATAAATAAATAAAATCTTTAAAAAAAGATATCATCATGGGCTACATTGTAAATGCATTGTTTTCGATTGGAAACTTTACTTGGTTTATTTGTCATAAAATCATAGCTACTTTTGTACAAACTACCTCATCTCCTTACATTTTCATTCCCATCACTATCCACAGAGGTGCTTTGTTGCATTTCTCACCTTGATCAGACCACATAGAAGGGTGACAAGATCCCAGGACTTTAGAATATACACATACCACTTATGATAAGTAAAAGGAAAAAGCAACAGCAACAACATAAACAGTGAATTTCGAACTTGTTTCATAGTAATTCTACATTATTGTTCCTCAGCAATTGAATATTGGATCTAATTCACAATATTGCACCCAGATATCATTCCTGGGTTATTTTCCCCCTAGGTCCCAAAATTACAACATATACTCAAATAAAAATTTTTTTTGAGAAAATGATCTTTTGTGTAGAAATGAGGGCAGAGAGTAAAACTGCTTGGTCTCCAGCAAAATGGCTAAATTGGCCACATTGATTAGGACCCAGAGAGTGAGCATCACCCATGGTAACAGGCTTATGGTATTCCCAATTACATCTGGAATAAAAAATTCTTATTTTATTTTACCACCAAAAGTTAAAGTGCACACCTTCCCATGGAGCTGCTACCTAGAACAAAAGGAGGGCAACTCATCAAATAGCTATGTAGTCACCACAGAGACCTCAGTCCACCATGACTTAAAGGAAATAATGGCAAACTCACATGTCTGCCAGAAGCCAGGTAACATAAGCAGGCCGGGTGTTGAGGCAGTGGGGAGTGGTGGGTTAGCATTACAGAACACTAGAGAACCCAGGCCCTATCTAGAAGAATCAGATGCTATTCAGTCTGAGTCATTCAGAACAGATGACTAAAAAACAAAACAACTGCCCCAAACCATCAAAACTGCTTTCCCATTAAATAGTTATTTGCAACAACAAATTCAACTTTTTATGATACTTGTGGCCCAACACTGCCTGAACCAAATAGAACACTCTAAGGAACAGGTTGGGACCATGTGTTGGCTACCTCTGCTATATGATACTTTAACTCTGAAAATAAGCTAGGGGAACAATTGCATCTTCAGAAGAAATACTGTGGTTGGTTCCTTCCTTCATGGATTTGTGGATCTGACTCATGTCATTCCCCCCAAAAGGAATGACCTCCTTCACCAACCTTCCTCTCCATTTCCACCCATTGCCATTGTCCCTGGCCAGCTGCAGTAGTCAGAATAAACAACTGCTGTAACAAACAACCCCAGATTCTCAGTTTCTTAGCACAACAAAGGTTTCTTTCACATTTATACAAAGACTAATAAGCATATTCCTAGTTGGGTGACTCTGCCATAAGCAGTAAACTCAGAGATGTAGGAAACATGTGCTTCTACCATCTGCAATCTTCCATTTCCAATCATAGGGACAGAAGAATGACGGTATGGAAGACTAAATAGGATGTTTCATGGCCAGGCATGAAAGTGGACTTCATGGCTTTCATCCACATTGGCCAGCACCCAGTCACCTGATCCCACCCAGATGTGAACACTCCCGAAGAATGTAGTCTTCTTGAGTCCTCAGGAGGAAAATATCATATGAGTTTTCAAGGGCCAGCTTAAAAACCTAAGTGATCTGTGAATACTCCCTCATAATACTAATTAGAAACAAGTTTGCCCATTCACCCAGTTAACATATGTTTAAAGTATATGTGCCAACTATACAGTAGACAGTGGAGACACAATGATAAGGTACCCTCCATATCTTTCTCCTGAAAGCTAATGCTGTCAGTAAAAAGACAGACATTCAAACAACTGTATGTTGTTGAACTATATGATGGCGGCTATAATGGGCTACTAAAAACAGTGGGGGCAGAGTTGAATTAGTGCTCTTTACTATATGGAGCTTGACACTTGGTTGATTATTTGCACATCTTATCCTACTATCCTTCAAAATCCTTGAGAACGTAGATTATGCCTTATTCATCTTTGTATCCTCCCTACCACCTAGCATCTAGGGAATTCCCATAAACATTTCTCAAATTGATGAATGAATAAGTTTCTGATAAGGATGGTGTAAGCATTAAAAACAAAACAAAACAAAACAAAAAACCGAATGGTGTAAGCACAGACTCCTGATTTGAGGAGAAAAAAAAAAATAGTCTTCATCAGTTTTTACCAATTTAAGCTTTTGGTGTATGATAATATAATAATATAATGTTCTTTTGAATTCTTTTCTTTGTGTCTCCCCCAAATTTCTATAGTGGCTCATTGATGTCCAAATAGATTATCATCAAAGAATTCACAACATTTAGCCTTAAATTACAGTTTCCTGACTGTGTAACAAATGTTGATTTCATTTAAGCAACACACTGTATCATTTATCTGGGCTAAAGTGGATCAGATTAGATTTCAAGGCAATTATGTCATATCCTTGGCAAGTATAGTCATTATTAGCTTAGGAATTGTTTAAAATAAGTCAGTTTCAAATACCTACTACCTATTATTAAATTTACTATGTAATTTATTTATAAATGTAATAATTTAGATGTCCTGATAACGAAGTTAAAATTACCTAGTCCCTCCTTCCCTTTTATTTATTGAGCTATTCAGTAGAGGCAAAAGAAACCTCAGCTTCAAAACTGTGGACCAGATGCCATTCTCAGGCTTAGTTCAGAATCTGCAATCTGTTGTTCGCTAAATGACTCTTGTTCTAACACCAATACCAGAAGGAAATGAGTTTCTACCATTTATCATTAAGTTTCAAAGTGGCCATTCAACTTCTGTTGGAAATTTAGGGGAGAAAAGTTTAGGAATGTGGTATCATATATCACTCACTCATAAGAAATGACTCCTTGTTTGCCAGACTGGGAATGAAATTTGGAACCATTCATATCAGCAGAAGACTGGGGTGTGTGTGTGTGTGTGTTTGCAGATGGATGGAAAGTGAACATAAACCAAGAACAATGGAGTCTTTGCCTGGAGAACTCCCTTTGTGCTGAACATGGAGTAAAAGCACCTTTTTTTTTTTTTTTTTCTGGAGCCCCCTGAAATTTTGTCTACTTAGTCTCTACCTATATACTGCTTCACAGGTTTTCAGGAGCTGCTTTGTGTGTGACTCTCTACCTAAATTTGCAAGTTATTTGTGCCATTTGCTCTTTCCCTTCCCCCAGTGTATTAGGCAGTCAGCAGACACAGACTAATGCCCCTGTTCTATACGTCTGCATTTATGAGCTTACCATTCAGGTAGCACCAGATTCTAGATAACCTTCCTATCCAGTGATCTGGACTCTACTTTCCTCTCTTAATGAATATTTTTAAATCTTAGCATATGTGAGTCTTGTCTTCCTAGTTAAATTTAAGGCTTCACACAGCAGGAATCATATACTGTATTTCTTTTGGACTTAGTAGAGCAGTAACCTATATAAGAGATACAGAATAAGTATAAATAAGTTTGTAAGTGGTTTCTGCACTTATATTACGATAAATGTGTGAATGCTTTATCAAGGGTTGTTAATCTAGTATGTCAGGGTCCAGGGTTTGATATCAGGGAACCATGAAGTGAAATTGGAAGAAAAACCTTTATTATTCATTAACTTATAACTGAAATTTAGTATGTCCTTGATGATGAATGTAGGCCTCAAACCAAAAGGCCTGACACTTGGCCACCCATAGAAATTGTAGGTATGCATTATCACATTGTATTTATGGCAGATATCTCAAAAATCTCATTTATATTCATCACTGCTTCGAATTTACCTTGGGTATTAGAACTGCGACTAGATTTTGTTATTTTGTTGACTAATAATGCCATATATATAGCATTTCACAAAATTTAAACGTTTTTATTTATATTTTTTGAGAAGCATTTTTTAATGTAATTAGTTTCCTTGGTAATCCTATGTATTTTATATTATTCACTTGAAAATATTACTGTGAGAAGAGTCCACAGATCTCTCAGACTGGCAGAGGAGCTAGTGGTATGCATAATGGTTGAGATTTCCTGCTTTCGACCTAACTGACACAAGAAGTAATGTTGCTTTGGGGTCTGGTGGACTTGATTTTAAATCCTATACTGTGTGACTTTTGGCAAATTACATTGCATCTCTGTGAATATATGAGATGGTTCTCAGCTGTGAATTCTGTGATCTTTGCAATCAGGCAGATTAGAACACACTTTATGCCAAAGACAGTGAATGTAGAAAGCACTCAAAGCCACACACAAGGGGATCCCTGGGTGGCGCAGCGGTTTGGCGCCTGCCTTTGGCCCAGGGCGCGATCCTGGAGACCCGGGATCGAATCCCACGTCGGGCTCCTGGTGCATGGAGCCTGCTTCTCCCTCTGCCTGTGTGCACCTCTGCCTCTCTCTCTCTCTCTCTCTCTGTGCGACTATCATAAATAAATAAAAATTAAAAAAAAAAAGCCACACACATAAAAAAGTAGAATAGGCTTGGCAGTATAAATCACTTTTTAAATGGTTTAGATAAATTCCTTGTCTGATATATCTATTTTGGATCAACTAGATTTTGGCCAGGAGGCAAGGAGGCATGTGTGCATACCCAACATTTAGGTCTATTGGACAATAAGACAATACTCACCCATAACATGTTACTGGGAACTATTTCAGTGGACCCTGGAGCACTTCACAATGAAAACCAGCAGTTTTTTCATGGACATTCAGTCCAGTAAGGGAGGAAATTAGCCATATATTCCATCACTGCCTTTGATTGAACTCTGATGATGTTTCTGAAAAGGAACATTAAAAACTGAGACCTCTGGGGACAGACATACTGTAATTATTTTTATAAATACTTAGCATTTTTATCATAATCATTAATTACATTTCTCCTTTAAGGGTTTATCATAATCTCTGAGCCTGCTATTTTTTCATTTGTCTCATAATTATCCATGAGTAAGCAGTTTGTTCTGTGTTCTCAGAAATTGATTATTCAATGTTTGGTTCTTTTTTCTCTTCTTTTTTATTTATTTATTTTTTTTCACCACAAGGGAGATTGAAAAAGATTGCTTTTTTCTTTCTTTTTTTATTTTCTCTCTAATTTTCTTTTTAAAATTATCCCAGCTTTCTACCTCATCCATTCCCTCCACACTGATATATTAGATGTTTTCATATACTTGATGGTGGGATTTTTATAAAAGTCAGCATATCAATCTAGGAAAAGAACATTCAGTGATAACTTGAGGACTTTGGTTGGATATTTAGACACATTTTTGCATAAAGCCTTCACCTTCTTAAATAAGCTTTCCCAGTCTGATTTTATCTAAGTTGTCTAGTAGGTTGGCTTGTGCTGGAGAAAGCACAGCTGATCCCTTGCTTTCCTAGTGTAAAACTAAATGAGGAATGACCCTCAAAGTAATTCTGTATCAAAACTTCTGCTACCCTCTCCCATGTTGTAAAGAAGTCTGGTTTGAATGAAATAGCAGACCAAATAGAAAACTTCTACTTTGTGCTGAAATAATAAAGTATCTGTGAAGGTATGTGTTCAAACTCTTCTATCTCCAGACTCGCATAGCATGTTTAGCATATTAACCTATTAGAGTTAACTGATTTTGATGGAGTTTTAGATTCTAGTATATGGAAAAGGCCCTCTGTTTATTGTGCTGAAAGATTCCAGTGAAGCCATACTATTTGTTGGATATAGCACTGTTCACCTCATGTGCAAGCCCATATTCTTCTTTTCATACTTTTCATAGATGTGCTTTTCTCATTGTAAGCCCAGGTCATAAGATGATGCCTCAAGTGCATTGCAAGAACATTTATTACTCTGTGAGACTTGGGTGATGAAAACTCTCTGTGATTGGAGTGTGATTCTTTAAAAAGCTGTCATCTATGACAATGACCTTATTTATAAGACACTGTCCCTAAGGGAATATGGGGTTTTTGACCTTGAAATGCATGTAGCAAACCTGTTTGGCAATTTGTAATTTTTCCCCTCAAACAGTCAGAACTTATCCTAGTTTTTTTTTTTTTGGGGGGGGGGGAGCTACATTTAGCCTTGTATAGTAAACTAGAACTCAGCTAAAGTTAGATGAACTCCAAGTGGAAATGAATTTCACTGTCATTTATTAATAAATGTCATAGATGTCACTGCTCTTTATCAAATATTTCTAGCTTCCCACCTTTTATCCAGATGATAAGATTGCATTTTTCTATCCTCTTTTAGCTTCAGTATGGTCACATGATTTGATTTGGCCAATTAAATATGAGCAGAAGTGATGTATTTTACTCCAGTGTTAAGCAATAATGCATGATTTACCATGTGCCCTTCGTCTTGAAAAGGTCATATGACAAACCTCCCCAACTTGGAGCCTCCATCAGCCTGAGTCCCTGAGTGACTACGATGGACAAGCCCTTTTGCTGACCCCTATTGAACATGTAGCATGAGAGACAAATACACTTTTATAGTATTAAGCCACTCAGATTTGAGGTTATTATCGCAGCATAACCTACTCCCTATGACTGATAGAGCACAACTCTGTGTGTGTATGTGTGTGTGTGTGTGCACATGTAGTATTCTTTTGAAATATTTGCCCTTAATCTCTGATGTCAGGAAAAAATAGTCACTTCTGCTTTTTTGGTAACAGTGGCAGTATTTGCCTTCATTCCTTTTTTAAAAAAATTATTGTTATTAAAGTGGAGTTGACATGCAATGTCATCCTTCATTAATAGCAAAGGCCATCCTCTGTGAGGAGAGGTGTCACCTTAACTACTCCACAGTCCTCATGTGGGAAATACCCTAGGAGTTAGCCAAGCAGCCAGCTACAAACACAGAACCTGACCTCCAGGAAGTGTGCACAACCAAAGGCAGCTTTCTGCCCTCTCTCTAGTCCTGTTCCCCAACATTTAGGGACAGATATGTTCAATCAGCAAATACATATTGAATGCCTGCATGCCAGCCGTTATTTTGGCCGCTGATGAAAACAAAGCAGAAAACAAATCAAATGACTGGCATCCACCCTAGACCAGCTGAATCTGAGTCTCTAGTGGTAGGACCCAAGTATTGTCATTTTCTAAAGCTACTGAGAAGAGTTTAATATGCACTTGGAAGTGAGAAAAGCTGGCTCATCACTTTGGATTTATCCTTAACTTGCCTCCAGTTTGCGATCCAAGTCTGACTATGCAGAACTACTTTTCTCTCTGTACTGCTCTCCAGTTCTTTATATCCTTTTGTATGATATTTATCCTCACATAACTGACCATATTCTATTGTAATTCTTCCTATACACATCTGTGTATATATAAAAATATAAATGTGTAATATATATGTAAAAATGTACATATACATATCTAAATGTGTGTATATGTTTGTGTGTGTTTGTGTCTAAACACATCACACTGCAGAGGACTACCTGGGGAAGCACCAGAGTCAGACACAAGGCAGAAGTATGTGTTTACATTATATGTATGAATGTACATGTGTATATGACTTTATATATGTGTATGTAATACATATCTACGTATATATGTGTGTATGTATATACACAAGGGAGGAGGGATGGCTAAATGAATAAGAGAATTTTTCTGAGAAGAAAAAAAACGGAATTTGGGAAATCCAGTATGAGGAATTTCACTTGTGGTTTTGTTTATTTCCCCTGGTTTCCCTTGGTTAACTCAGCAGATTTTTCTAATGACATCATAACCTTTATTATGACTTTATTCTGAAAGAGGCCATTTACCATTCCTAAGTATTTTTCAACTCATTGAAACTAAAATATCTTTCCTTTTGACAACCCCCAGCAAGCTGCACTTTGGTCAGTCTGGGATATGAGGACTCAGTAGGTGAGGGAAAGTGTATAAAGTAGACTATAAATTTTTCCTGGTATTCAAGAAAAAACTTAAGGGCTCACACCCTTCAGGATAAAGTGCATGGTCCTCCCATCTGGTACATTAGTCATGTGGGCGTAGTGAATGAGAAAGATGAAATTCAGGGGACCTGAGATCATTACAGGGGTATCTCACTAGGATAAAATTTTTCCAACTGTAGAACCTCCTGGCCTGATCCTATTGAAGAAGAGGAGATAAATTGCTCTCTTTTGAAGGTGCATTAACCTTAGGTTCATTTAATGAATTACCTCTCCCAGTGCACTAACAGATACCCTGAGGCCTAAGATGAAAAATGTCCTCTTTTCGCACAGAAAGGCTCAAAGAGGTATCACTTCCTTCTTTCTCTTTCACTTGTGTTGACTTTCATTTTTTATCCTCTTGTCATATGTATTTAAAATAAAACTATAATACACTCTCGGTTTAAAAATAAAAATGGGAAATCTAGAAACTAACAAGGACAGTATGTGTTTCTTATTTTAAGTAGATTTTCTTAACTTAATTTCTGTCTCATTTTTCTCCTTCTGGCATTTTATAATGCAAGCTACTTACTGTTCAGGATTCTCCTAGAGATCTGAAGGCGAGTGGGGATGGTTCACAAGGAAGTAGATACTGTGAGGCTGTGATTGAGTGACCCAGAGGTGAGCTCGGGGGTCGTTCCACATTCTTAGACCCTTCTCTGTAGGGGCCATTGAACTGAATGCTCTTCCCCTTCCTCCTCTGTAGAATTCCCTCTATGTTTTTTTCCATACATTCATTTAGCAACTATTTATAAACAATAAGCGGTCTTCATTTGTATTTGCCTGCAAGCAGAACTGGAGATAAGAATTTGCAAGGGTTTTAAAGTGTAGGTTTTATTACTGTTCAGGTGGGTAAGATTGCTGACAGATCAGATCATTGCCTTTGAAAAGCTAGTTTGTTACTTGCGGTTCCAGATAGGAGGGGGCGCACCATGCCATATAGGGCCACACAGGGGAGCACCAAGGTTGGTCATGAAGTGGGGGCAAGGGGAAAGCATGCTCATGAGCCTTTATTGTGGGTTCTGTGGAAAAGGCAAGACAAAGCAGGGTAATCGGGCTCATGATGAGCCCGTTTGAGTAATGTTAGTGGCTTTGGGCAGGGAGTGTTTCTAGTTGTCTAGTCTTTCTCTGACCCTGGAATGATTAAATCAGAGGAATGCTGTTTCCTGGAGTGTAAGAGTCAGATAGAGGAGGTGGTTCAAGAGTACAGGCTCTGACTCTGTTGGTTTATGTATAACATAAACCATGGTCCTGTGCAGGTCATTTGCTACCTTTTGTGAATCGGGAAGGGATGCTACCCCTGGGAAGGATGGTGTCTCCCCAGGCAGCAAGACCCCACATGTCAGAGCATCAAGAATACAGAAAACAGCACCATGTAGTTAATATAGGGTGCAAATTGTTTATTTGGGAAGGGACACCGGAATACAGAGTGAAATGAAAGGAAAGGAATCATTGAAACAGGGACTCACTTCCACTGGTGGTAGTGGTGGGGGGTGTTATCTGAACACATGTGTAAAATGCACCTTAGAATGGTCCCTACACAGAACATGAAGCAGAAACATTTACTCACTAATTCCCAGGCCCCAGTAGTTGAGGGTTGACTCGGGACATTCCTATCTGCACCCTTCCAGGAGGAGCTTTCACACACAGGCTGAGTACATGGCCAGAGCTTCAGGGGACATCCTGAGACAGAAAAGCTGAGAGCCCTGCAAGTGTTTGTACTGGGAAGTTGGGAAACCTCAGCTGCTGTTGTAGTCAAGAGGTGGGCCAGAGGTACAATCAACACTGTGCTGCACCCCAAAAGCTCTTTGAGATGTGAACCCTGTCAGTACATCAAGGATTAAAGCCGCTGTACACAAAGTCACCTCACACAGACACATGGCAGGGCAGAAGCCATCCACCCGTCCAAAGAGAACATCCTCGGTCAATCAGAGGTATTTTTTGTCAGCTATGGAAAGAGAGAAAAAGGAGCATAAATGAGGTTAATGTAGGTTAATGCAGAGCGCTGTCTAGGGGAGATGAAGCTCTGGCCCAAGGACTGTATGGGAAGAGGGAATATCTCCCTGTTGGAGATGAAATCTCTCCTGATTTATGAAGAATTTAACTCACAAAATGATCTCTCCTTCTTCATACCCCATTCCTCCTTCTTGGTTCTCACTACTCCTTCTCTTCCCCGCCTTCTCTTTCTGCCCTCATTTCTGCCTTTCATGCCTTTCCTCCCCACCTTCCTCATCCTTCTTTTCTGCCTCCTCTCTGTTCATCACTCACTGTACATATACCTTGAGTCATCTTCTGGGCTCACCTTCCAGAGCTGCCAGGAAACCCTGACATAAGGACAGGAATCTATGAATTACATTTGAACTAACAACCTTTTCATAACTTGCACAAGAACCAGCTCAAAACAGCATCAAATGTTTCTGGTCAAGCTGCTGTTCCTTTCTGGTTGGCTTCTCTGAAATTGTCCAGTGAGAATGACCTAGGTCTTAACAGATTCATGGAAGAGAAAAGAGAGGAAGAGAGCGAGACCCACATGCCCCTGTCAGTTCCAGTCTACCTGGCACTGCTTAGTTTGAAGCCCAGGTGAATGGGCTTCAAACTAAGAAGCCTCCAGTACCAGGTGTCCTGCTAATAATCAGGAATCCCATTATCACTGAGCCATAAACTGAATTATTAGTGACATACATCCTGGATTATTCTGTCTGCTTCTCACTCCATACATCCAGGCACTGACACTTAATTATGTTGTCCCACAGTAGATCAAGTTTTACAGCAGCAACAAAAGATTAAAACTGTTTTATATTGGGGACATTTAGAGGATAAACAGCAGAGGGTTCTAGGAGGGAACTGTAGTCAGCTGTGTGGCCATCTGGGAGAAAACCATTCAAGTGCTATTAATATTTAAAAACCTTTTAGATTTTTATAGTTTGCAACGCTCCCAACAAACTGGTTTCTAACTCCACGGTGAATTTTTGGTGTCAAAACACAATGCTATGCTATTTTAGAGTCTTTATTAATAGGGACAGAACCCACACCCTGTGTGCTGTCTGAGTGGCCTGGCTGGAAGCCAGTGTGGTTGAAGAAGCAGATTAGTTTTGAGTTGAGCATAATAAGTCCACTGGACACCAGCAAACTCTGAGTGTACTTACTTGTTTAGTTATTGCCCATCTGCTCTCTGTTCTCTCCTTTCTTTTTGTCTCTCTGTCTTGTCATCTTTGTGTCTCTGAATCCACAGATATTAGAATTAGAATATTCGAATATTACTCTCGTTTTTGTTCTTCCAAAATCCTTGCAAAATTAACTCAAGTCTACAGAGCCGTAATTGTTTCTGCCTAAGCAGTTCTTTTGGCCTATTGTATCCAGATAGGCTTCGGAGAAAAGAATGGAAGGTGATAAATGGTGGTGAGAAGTGGGAGTGAATGGTACATAATATGACCTGCCGTCATGCACCTTGGCTCCCACACCCAACTTGTCATCGCCCAGCACACTGTCTCTCCTCCATTCCTTTCATCTCACAGCCCTCCCTGGAGGGATGGTAGATGGAGACACACCATCCAACATCTGCAGTGAAAAGCAATATTAGGTAGTAGTAGAGTCTCTGGCAGCAATCAGATGGCAGTGTTGAATCTTTCCAAGCTTCAGTTGGGGGGTGGGGGTGGAAATGTTTACATTATGGAAGTGTATAAGAAACCAGCAAGATAATAAAACAAAAATAATTTTGTCAACCAGAAAGTGTTAAGCACATCAGAGGGTATATTAATAATTTACTGAGGACACTCATGATGCAATTTTGTGCATTCTCTACCTTGATTCTTATTTATGTGATATTATTCTTGACTTTTTACTTTGAAATAACTTCTCACTTACAGAAAAGCTGTAAAAATAATACAAACATCTCCAGCAAACTCTTCACTGATTTCCTAACTGCTCTCTTTATCTTTTTTAGTCATCCCGTCATTTATCAATAATATTTGTAATTATTAATTTCCAAATTACTTGAGAGAAATTTGCACACATGGTTCCCATTACCCTTAGATACTTTGGGACACATTTCCTACTATATAACATAGTACCATGGAATTGATGTTGGAAACTAACGGTGACTAAGTAGTTATCAAATCTTTGACCCTTATAAAAATATTAATAAGTATTCCCCTAATTTCCTTTGCAGTGGAAAAAAAGCAACGACAAACCAGTCTCTGGTCCACAACCCAATCCAGGGTTGTGTATATTTAGCTGGCATGTCCTGTTAGCCTCCTTCAATCTGTAGTAGTTTCTCAGCTTTTCTTCTTTCTTCTTCTTTCATGATCTTGATATTTTTAAGATTACCGACCAATTATTTTGTGAGGTGTCTCTAATTTGGACTTCTGTGATGTTGAAGGATAATTTTCAAAAGGCTGAAAATACAACGTACAAATATAACATGAACACATAGCAAAGATTTCATTTAACTTGTCAATTAATGAGGAAACTAGGGAATGTTAATTTGAGTCTAAAGACCATATGAGAAGCTAGGTCTGTATAGCAATTTTACAAGAGAGGTTAGAATAAGATTTCTGGCCTATTATGGCACCTCAACCATGATCTTTGAGATTGTTCATTTCACTGAAGAGAATTTGCAACTCTACTAGACAAAAATCTAAAATTTTGCATCAAAGTGTTATAAAAAAGTCCAATTAATATTAAGCTAAACTCAGTACTGCACTGTAAGAACACACTTTAACCTATTTCCAAGTTTGGGATATGTTTTATAATAATGGGTTTTAGGTTCTTTCATTGCTAACCAGGACTGTTTAGAAGGAAAACTGTGAAGAAGGCACAGTTGTACACTTAGAATCAAAACACCAGCCCTATAAGTATTCCTCTACCTACCCCAAGGTGCCTGAGTCCTGTCCACACAGGTCTGACACCGTCAGAGACAGTTTAGGAGATGAAGGACTTAGGCCTTGCCAGATTTATATTTCCAATGTTTTGAGGAATCTGGCAAAGACTAAGCAAACTTGAGGTCTTCAGGACTCAAGTATGCCAAGAGCACATTTTTAGGTAACTTGACAGGCAGGTAGAAGTGCTGCCCAGGCACCTCACACATGTGAGTGTTTCATTCACTGTCACAAATTCCATCTTGATTTGCATGACTTCCTATTTCTGGTCTGGCTCCTCTCAGGTACTTTGGTGAATAGTCTTCCCTGTTCTTTTATTTTAAGTAATCTTTTTTAAAGAAGTATTCTGCTATTGTCTTCATTTAGCTCACCAGTTATCTGTGAAAGATTTTTTGCCCAAAATTTTGTTTTTGAAAATAGACCCCAAAAGAAGGAAACTGATTTCCTATATTAGAAACCAAGAGAATACTCTTAAATATTGTTTAAAATAAAAATTATTTATGTATATAAAACTTCAGATTTTTAGAGTTTGAACACTATTATTTGGAACTTATTGTTCATTACTGTGTTGCCATTAGAAAATAATGAAATATTTAAAATGTACATTATATTTTTGTTGTATTGATAGAGACAAGTTTATTTATGTTAAGGGCAGAGGAGCAAGATTACCCATAAAACCCCTGAATCAATCACCTGAAACCAAGTTTCATATATTATAAATTTAATATATATCAGTTCCTCTAAATTAATGTTCTTTCTTAAAACCCTCTAAATCCCTATGTAATCAATCTGGTAGCTTTTCTAAATCTATTGTTTCTGCAATTATTTTAGAATACACAATTTACAAAGTTTAAGATAATTCTTTTAATTATAAAATTATAATCTTCACAGACAAGTCAGTTTCAAGTGAATTTATTTATTAGAAGTCACAGGAGGAAAAAAAAAAGGCAAAAAATTGGCCATAAACTCATTGCCCAGAGATAATTGCCATTAACATTTTGGAATTTGACATTTTCTTCTACTTTTTTTTCTATTTATTTATGTTTGTAAATACCAGAGATGGTAGCATATATAATAGAATGTCTTCATGTTTTCAGTAAAACATTGTATCATCAGTATTTTCTTGTGTAATTAAACTTTCTCACAATTGCTATTTAATGCTGGTATAATATTCCTTTTGGTTAATGTACCATAATTTATTTAGCTATTCCTCTATTGTTGGCAATTTATTTTTTCCCAATTTATAGACTTTCAGAAGTTTAGGAATCTGTTGGAGACCAGCATATCTAAGATTTTTTTTAAAGATTTTATTTATTTATTTTTGCAGGAGAGAGAGAGCGAGCGAGCATGCACACACACATACACAAGTGAGGGGGATGCAGAAGGAGAATTAGGCTCCCCACTAAGCATGGAGCCAGATGTGGGGCTTGATCCCAGAACCCTGGGATCATGACTTGAGCTGAAGGCAGATGGTTAACTGACTGAGCCACCCAGGCACCCCTATGTAAGATTCTCAATATGTAGTTCCACCAATATCTATGATGGTGCCTATCTCATGAGGCCTTACTGGGTTTGACTTTCATATGTTGCTCAACCTTTTCTATAATTGTTTTAATTTTGTTAAATAATATCTTGGTTGAGTAATCTTTTCAAATATCCAGAAGTGGAATTGCTGAAAAGTAGAGTACTTCTATTTTTATTTTTTTGAGAAATGCCTATACTGTTTTCCACAGTGGCTGCATCAATTTATATTCCCACTAACAGTGCACAAGGGTTCTCTTTTCTCCACATGCTAGCCAGAATTTGTTCTACTTTGTCATTTTGATGGTAGCCATTCTGACAGGTATAAGGTGATACCTCATTTTGATGATTAGTGATGTTGAGCACCTTTCCTGTACCTGTTGGCATCTTTATGTCTTCTTTGGAAAAATATGTATTCAGATCCTCTGCCCATTTTTATTCAAATTATTTTTTTACTATTGAATTATATGGATATTAATCTCTTGTCAAATATATTATTTAAAAATATTTCCTCCCATTCAGTAGTTGCATTTTCATTTTTTCGATGATTATTGCTATTTTAATATTGTTGAAATATTTTAGTTATGCTTGTTTTGTAAAATGAGGATCAAAACAGTTGTTGTAGCATTTATCAGAAAAGGAAGTAGCAAAAAAAGGAAAAGAAAAGAAAAGGAAGTAACTATACCATTGAGTTTCCTGTTGCTATCTGATCTTTATCATTAATATCAAGGGCCAGAAATGTAAAGAACCCCACTGCACCTATTTTGCAATAATGAAGCAGAAAGCCAAGTAGAAAGATACAGTTCTGGAAATGTAACTTGTAACAATGCCAAATCATATTGTAGTTGTTTTATCTTTTAAAATATTTTTAAAGATTTATTTATTTGAGAGAAAGTGTACACGCATGTGAGTGGCGGAGGTCAGGGGGAGGGAAGGGAGAGAGAATCCTCAAGCTGACTCCTCATTGAGCGTGAAGCCTGCCTACAGGGAGTTTGATCCCAGTACTGGGAGATCGTGACCTGAGCCAAAATCCAGAGTCAGCCACTTAACCAACTGAGCTTCCCAGGCACCCTTCATATTGTAGTTGTTTTAAAATCTAAAACACTAAAACATTTATTATAGTAAATCACCACTTAAAAAGTAAGAGAAAAATGTTTTCTTATCAAAAATTTGCCTCCAACTTTATCTTAGACTTTGAAATGTGGCCTTCATAGTTTCAGCTGACTGTATCATTAGTGCACTGGATCATGGGACAGCGTGTTTTTGAAGGAAAAGCCAAGTAAAAATGTTTCATGGTTTCAGATGGCCTTTCCTCCCTTCCCTCTCTGGAGTTCAATAGTGACTGATTTAAATAACGAAACTTAAAGTGCTATTTTGATGACTATATATTCAATAACTTTTGAGGATCGAATTTCCATACTTTTATTTTTCCATCTGGTTTTCTTTGCAGTATCTGACCCTTTCACCCAATTAATATATATATATATATATATATATATATATATATATATTTTTTTTTTTTTTTTTTTTTTTTTTTTCCGGTGGGATAAAGGTGAAAAAAGATCAAAACATTGTTAGTAGTAGGCGCTGGGGTTTGCAGAAACATTTAAGAGACTGTCTCATTCACCAACATGATTGTATCATGTTTAAATTTTTGAATGGCTAAGCAATATGTGCCCATCTCTGAAAGTAAATTTAAAGTATGTATAATTTGCATTGTAAAATTGGCATATGATTTAGAGAGCCTGTGTAACAGAACACTAAATGAAACCATATTAACTAAGGAACCCTAGGTTTCTGCATTTGTTAGCTTTCATTACACTTTATTTAAACTCTATATGCTAAAAAGTTATAAAATGGCACAATGCATAACTTATTTGTACTTCAGAGAATGAAACTATGAGATTTTACTACATGTAGTCTAGCAGGTATTTGTTTAAGCAGCACTTCTCAAACTTTGATGTTTGTAGGAATCCCCTTGAGACTTTGTTAAAATGAAGATTCAGATTCCTTAGTTGTGGGGGAGACTGAGATTCTGCATTTCTTTACCAGCCTTCAGGAGGAGGGGTCACTGCCACTGGTCTGTGGACCACACTTTGAGTAGCAAGGGGTTTAAAACAAATTATTTATTGGGAGTACATAAAGGATTCACTGGAGAGCTCATTGAACAGATTTCTGACACTCTTTCCAGAGATTCTGATTTAGCTGGTCTAGGGTGGGAACCCAAGATTGTACTCCTAACAAGTTCGTAGGTGAGGCTGATGCTGTTGATCTGCTGACCACAATTTGAGTAACTCCAATTCAGAAGTACTCAAACTCTTCTGACATAAAGTAAATTTAATTTTAGTGGGATGAAACATGGCTCAATGGAAAGTCTCTTAGATTATCTAGAAGGGAACTAGGGTTTTGGTACAGGCCTCGTCTATGAGTCTCAGTTCCCTTACTATAAAATGAAACTAATGATTAGTGGTCTACTCCAACATACTTAGCATACAAAGCAGAGGGAGCCCTCTTAATCTGAAACATAAATTTCAATTCCTTTGGACCATGTCTCCCCTAACATTTGGAGGACCCATGACAAGTGGAGACCTCATGAAGTATGGGTCAACATTTTCACATTGTACATCAAGCCAACAAATACATTAGATAATAATCTGAGTTGTTTATTGTTGCAATAAGTTTTTAAGCTGCCATGTGCACATTCAACACTAATTCATGAACATCTCTGAAAACCACAGTATGATATATGAAGAAAATAAAAATGGGTATCTGTTTCTCTTAGGAAACAACACTTCATTATTTTTTTTTTAAAGATTTTATTTATTTATTCATGAGGGAGAGAGACAGAGAGAGAGAGGGAAAGGCAGAGACACAGGCAGAGGGAGAAGCAGGCTCAATGCAGGGAGCCTGACTGGGACTCGACCAGGGTCTCCAGGATCACGCCCTGGGCTGAAGGCGGGGCTAAACCACTGAGGCACCCGGGCTGCCCAACACTTAATTATTTGAGAATCTGTTGCATTCATGCTATTTTGTTATAGGAAGGATTTAACAAGTTAATTATTTTTTCCTTACCTAAACATTTCTGCTAAATCCTCCCTCCACTAGGAAACGATGTGCATTATGATGTTAGTGGTTGCACAATCCATAGTTTTTCATGATATTCAGATATAGTCTTAGTTTGAGATACAGGATAAGAGATGTGGAGAAACATTTCCCTGAGGCCTGAGTAATGTTAACTATGAGATAAGATGTTAAAGTTTATGCCTCACACTCTACAGTACTAAATGCTAAATCTAAAATGATGGAAGTAAACTCTCATGTGTGTTTGTGATATGTGAGGACCTTTAGAGCCCAGGACCAGGAAAGGGGTCTAGGTTTAGGTTTAGGGTGGTACTCTTTTGCTGGTCTTAAAAAAAAAACAACAAACCTGATACCAAAAATAACTGTCACTTGAATATCATTCAAGGTGTTTGATATTTGAGAGAGACATTTGGAAGACCAAACTAATTTATTCATCTAAGTGTCCTAAAATATAAACATATAAAAATTAAAGTACTGAAGTCATATCATTTTAGCTACATGGAGAGAATCTTGTGTCAAAGACATAATCATATGCCCTCTGCTTCTTTGAAGACAATGCCTTTATACAGAATGTTTCTGTATCATGTACACAATTACTATTTAAGACATCCACTATGTCATCCAATATCCCATATATGAAAGTTAAAGTAGTTCTCTTTAAATTAATTTCCAAAATAATTAATTAATTAATTAATTTCCAAGTTAAGAGAAAAGTCGATCATCTTCAGATAAGCTTGTATATGTCTTGCTTTAGCTGCCTGGAAGCTCAGCACTAAATTTAGTATTCAGCTAAAGTATTTGACTTAGCCCAAGGTCTATACATTAATGTTTCTTTCCTTTAGATACCTTTGTTTGAATTGTACTTTTAAGTTCATCTATTTTTTAATATGATTTAAATTCATCAGTTAGCTCAGGAAGAAGCAGCAGCATATGCAAGAGAGGAATGAAATAAATACTTGAGTGACCTATCTTGCAGAGTTTGTAAAATTAAATTGTAAAAATAATATCCATGCTAGAATTTTTTAAGTTATAAAACTTCCTATATTAAAAGGTATTATGATAGTTTATCCACCTCATGACCCAAGATGGCTGCTAGAGTTCCAGCCATCATGAGGTTTGTGTATTTCAGTTCATATAGAAAGAAAAAAGGAATTTAGAAGAGCAACATGGTGTCATTCAATATCTGCAGCTTTTCTGGAGGTTCTATACAACACTTGGTCACATGACCATGTCTATTGACATGACTGCTGGGAAATGTAATATTTTATCCTTGACAACAACAAACTCAACTAAACACTAAGTTCCTGTTACTGAGAGGGGAGATGAGAAAGAGGTAGAGTGGAGCATTTCAATCTCTGCCACAAATTCTTTGCCAGTGGTGAAGTGAGGAGATTTTTAACTTCTCAGTAGAGTAAAACATATGTAATTTTAAATTGTCACAAAATTTTAAAATATCAGATATATTGGATAGATCTGTATTTGAATACTTTCCACATTTTAAACATTCAGATCTTACATCTCAAATTAGCATATTTTTCAACCACAAAGTGAAGAAGATTTTTTAATAAGATGCAGAGAATGACTTCCAAATTGTTCATGGACAATTTGGCTTTGTTTGGGGATTGATTCAATGATTTGTTTTCATAAGTATTGATTTTCTTTCCTGTGTGTTTTATGAAATGAGTGGGGAGGACTGTTGTATTTAGTTCCTATTTTGTTTCTATTTACTCAGAGTGTAGCAGTGGTTGTGGATGTTTCCTTGATTATTTGTATTTTAGACTAACTTTTCAGATGGTAAATTGAGCATGAGAAATATGTTATTAAATTGACTGCATTGCAAAGTGGCATTTGACATTTTTTATTTATAAACACGGTACCTTCTACCGAAAATCCAGGAAATTTTTGACAAAAATGAATTTCCATTAGCTTATGTGTTAAATGCCAGAGCCCATTATTTATATCTGAGATACAGTAATAAACTAAGCTTTTTGCCCAAGGTCAAGTGCATTAAGAGTGAATGTATTTTATGAATAAACATTGTTAAAAATGAACAACTATTATGGAGCAGATTTTCATAATTAATTGAAAAATTTGCAGGTTGACTAGGCATCATCTTTACTCACTGAACTTTTAAACATTCCATATTGAGTTAAAATCCCACTTCTTCTAAAGATATATATACTTGATTTGCCACACAGAGATAGCAGTGGATAGATATTTATTGATTTTAATATGGATTATGAATGGGTGAATATTTGTATGTTTAAATAATATGAAATACTATAGTTGGAGAAAGTCAAGGTTGAGAATGGATTTAATGTCTGTTTTATCAATCAACCATGACATCAACAATCCATTTGCTGCTTTTTCCATCCTCAATAGTAGTTTCACTTTGTTGATTGTAATTTTAGGGGAGGAGGGGAACTACTGGAAATTTCCACTGTCTAAGTTCCTCACTACTATCAGCAAACATCTATCACTGCTGTTTTTAACTCCTCAACTCGTTTTCACAATTTGTTGTCCTGTAAAGTAACAAATGGCTCAAATTTTCTACACACTAATTAAAATTCCATTTCTCATGAATTCCTTAATCGAGTGCAAGTCATTATGTGCTTTGTTGATTCTTAAGTGCAAAGATAATTGCAATGGGCAGCATGAAAAGGGTTTGATTATTGCCTGTCGACTCCTGTGAATTCTAATAGGTCTAATTGCATAGCATCAATTCATCATCTCAGCATCACTTCTTTTTATTATTAGCTCTTCGAATTGTAATGTGGTCATAAAGAAGTGTTGTAGTATATCAGAGCTGACATGGTACCTGGCCTATTGTAATTTTCAGCCCTTACCTTGTGCAACTCTTGAAATTAAAAGTTTATTATGGAGTGCCCTTTTTCTGAAACTAATTTTAAAATCCTCCTGTATGATAAAATGAATACTGTCCAATAATCTGCATATGAATTTGCCTTTGTAATAATTCCATTAAATGACTGCCAAGGCCTTTTTTGCTCAGATTGTTCCTATAAATTCAGAACATAATGTGTTAGTTGGAAAACATTTATTAGGCTTTTTAATGGGAATTCCTGGCGGCATTTCTCAGGGAGTTTCTATACTATAGTGGCTGTTTTAAATGCTCAGGAAAGAAAGGGCTCCCACTGAATAATGATGTGGAATCATCCAGGAGCCCCAATTATGTGAGTAAAGACCACCAAAAACTGCAATGCTAAATGCACTATCATTTGCACTAAGAAACAGAACAGCCCTAGTGTAGAGAAGAAATATAAACCTTTAATCAATCTCCAGATAAATTAATGCTCTATATGTGTGAAGGAGCATATCTAATAATAATGACTTCAAAGTTGGAGACTGACACCCTGTGTAAAGCACAATACTTTAATCATTATTTCTAATAATTTCTAGGATCCTTGTGAATAAAGTATTAGTATGACAATTTTACAGATAAGGCTCAAAATGTCACCCCAAATCACCATATGGTATACGGCAAAGCTGGGATTTAAATACCAAGACAGAAACACCCCCTCCCCCATAATTTATATGCTATTTTCAATACACACTATGGCATGGCTTGGGTGAACTTTGGAGGATAGACTATCATATTGTTAAAGTATGACTCCAAGTCAGCCTAAAAATTAAATAAAATAGATACTTCTATTCCCTTTAGGGTACTGTAGTTAGAAGTGATTATAATCCATTTTAGGAAATGAGTCAACTTCATATTACCATTTTCTGGGAATTAAGCAACTGAAAGTAAGTGTTTCAGTTATTTACTTGCTGTGTAACAAACTATCCCCAAAATGGGTGGAATAAACCAGCGGCTACTTTATTAGGCTTGTGGATTCTATGTGACAGAAATTCAAATGACTTGTCTCTACCACATAATGTGTGTGTCCCTACTGGGAGAGATGTGAATGATTAGAGCCTAGAATCATCTTGAGACTTCTTCATCCACATGTCTGAGATGGAATGACTCACAGAATGGGCTCAGCTGGGATTGTCCATCAGAGTGCCTACACATGTGCCTTTGGATTCTGATAGCATGGCACTGAGTTCCTAGAGAAACATCAAAAAGCAAATATTCCAAGAAACCAAGGCAGAACCTGTAAGACTTCTCACCTTTCCCTGGTACTCCCAAAGCATCATTTCAACACATTTTATTGGCAATGAGCAAGTCACTACCACCACCTGAGATTCATTGAGAAGAGATTTATACTCCAGCTTTTGATGCAGGAGTGACAAAATCACAATCCAGAAGAGCATATGGGATTGAAGATATTGTTGTGGCCATATTCAGATAACATAGCCCACCACAGGGACTGGATGACTTTTGTAGTATTTCATTCTGGGCAATGGAGCAACTTGTAGGGGAATAGTCCCTCAACAGATATAAATTATTATCTTAAACATCCCTCTGGAAACTATCCTAATAAGAAGATAGCTCTTTGCTTTGTGTGTACATATGTGTGATGAAAAGCAAGAATAAAACAATTTAAAAAAAAAGAATAAAACAATTCATTTTTCTGCAGAGCAAATGTTTGGTTTTTTCAAAAGGAATATTAAAATTGTATGGTTTAGATACAAATATTTTATTAAGTTCATGAGTTTATTTCCAAATACAAAGAATTAGAAGAGCAAATGTTGATCCTAAATTTTCTATTATCCTGTGAAATGTGGAATTTCACCTATATATGAATAAATTAAATAAAAAATAAATTACCAGTCATGAATATTCATTACTTATGTTCTACTTTGAAAATCATAGGCTGGAACAGTGACATACATGAAACTATTGCTCACTATGTTATCATACTTTTTAAAATTGAGGTAAAATTTACAGAGAGTGAAATGCAAAAATATTAAATATGTAATTTGGTGAGTTCTGATAATGTATACACACCAGTAAATATGAATACTTCCTTCATGCCAGAAACTTCCCTTGTACCCTAATCTAGTGAATCCCATTTCTCAAAGGTAATCACTGTTCATACTTCTTTCATTATTTGTTAATTTTATATGTTCTTACTACAAATGGTACCACACAGAGAATATATATGTACTCCTTTTTGTCACTTTTCTTCTGTTCAGTATAAAGTCTATGATATTCATCCATGACACCCAGGGAGGGAAAGATGCTTTGCTTCTGCTGGGTGGAGGTGGTATTTTAGGCTTCCTTCTAGGCCTCAGCTAATACCACCCAGCTGTGAAGAAGAGGATTTTCTTATAATGGCTTCCCAGTGAGCCTCCACTGACACAGCAGTGAGGAGGCCCGCGCTGAATGGTACTGAAAGTTCTGGCTTTCCACATGGGCTCTTCTGACGCCACCCTGAGGCAGGTGGAGGTGGAATCCAGGATTCCCACCTGATTTCCATTGACATTAAGGAGAGCACGGAGTTTGTTACCACCAGCCATGGATGAAAATCTTAGCTTCCCACTCACCATCGTCTAATGCCACTTAGGTAAGGAGTACCTCCTTACAGCTGGATGAGGATGGAAATCAAGGCTCCCCATTTGGCCTTTACTGACTGGATAAGGATTGAGCCATTGTTTTATCTGTGGTGCTTATTGGAATAGAGCAGGTATTGTCTTTCTAAGTTACCCTTTTGTGACTTTTTTTTGGCTAGAAAGAACAGACTATTCAGGGGCTCTTTGTTATTTTGGTGGTGGTGGGTTTTGTCTCTTTTTGATATTTCTAGGTTATATCTTCTCCAGCAACCAGTCTAGCATATATGGGGCATAAAGAAAACCCAGAAAACACACCATTATGTCCTTCTTTGGGTCTCAAGACCTGCTTTTTTCTTTCCACTGTACAGTCTTCTTCTATTTGTGTCATGTACAATGGCCAGGATTTTAAGCTACTCTCAGCAGGAGGAATAGGGAGAAGTCCATCTGCTCAATCTTAATTGAGAACTGGATTATCTTTGTTTTTTTTTTTTTTTAAATGTATGTACTTAATACTGGATATTGGTGAGCACTAAAGTTGGGGAAAGATTTAAAAACTTTTGACTTAGAACTGTAGTTGTCACATGATAAACACTCAACAAGGAGCAGGTGTTATTTTCTTTGTGCAATCTCAGTGTCTCTGGAAGCCCAATCTTTTTTTTATAATAAATTTATTTTTTATTGGTGTTCAATTTACCAACATACAGAATAACACCCAGTGCTCATCCCCCCAAGCGCCCCCCTCAGTGCCCGTCACCCATTCACCACCACCCCCCACCCTCCTCCCCTTCCACCACCCGTAGTTCACTTCCCAGAGTTAGGAGTCTTCATGTTCTGTCTCCCTTTCTGATATTTCCCACACATTTCTTCTCCCTTCCTTTATATTCCCTTTCACTATTATTTATAATCCTCAAATGAATGAGAACATGCAATGTTTGTCCTTCTCCGATTGACTTACTTCACTCAGCATAATACCCTCCAGTTCCATCCACGTTGAAGCAAATGGTGGGTATTTGTCATTTCTAATGGCTGAGGAATATTCCATTGTATACATAAACCACATCTTCTTTATCCATTCATCTTTTCCTTTATAATAGAGAGGTAGAGAGGGAGATGTATCCCAGACCCTCACCTCACCACATTAGTGAATACAGGAACTTTCTCAACATGCCTTAAGACACATCACAGAGTTATCTGTTCCTGCCTGTGCCTGAACCTCACTGTACATGCAAATGTATAAACACACATGAAACCTCAGACTTTGATATACTAATGTAGGCAAACAAACCTAGGGTCAAAACATACAGTCTCTGAAAATCTTCCTGGAAGGATGTGGGAAGAGATTGTCAATTCCTAAGAAGTTAGTAACTTTGGCCTGCAAGTGTTTGTTTTGACCAGAGTCGTCTCATGAAAAGATGGTTCTCCATACAGTTTATTTGTAAAGCAAGACATTGTGCTTTATATAGTGAGACTTTGTAATTCTATTCTTGCTGACAGCCCTGCGATCAGCTAGCATAACCACATATAAAGACTTCAGATCTCCTGAAGTATCACAGTAGTTTATCTCTGTCTGTTTGTTATGTATGAGCCTCATATACATTTTAAGCTCTTAGACAATTGACTAGTTTGCACTGAAATGTCCTGGCAGGCTTTGTGAAAAGTGGAAGTGGCACTCAGTCCTTATATTCACAGGAAGTTCTGAATGAGCAAATAGTTCACCTTACAATGTGTTTTGTTCAATTATTGCTGGATTAGGTCAGAGAAGGTCTGTCCTATGGGACATTACTAGAAAACTCTACCTGGGCTGTCCCAGTTGCACTATAAACACCCCTTAAACAGACTACATTTTTTTAGTCTTATTTTAGAGTGCTGTCTTTCATGTTTTTAAAAACATTCATAATATTAATTAACCATTTTAGGTACTCGGACAACCATTTAGTTAATACCATCTATGTATTAACTACACGTACCTAAATTTCCTGGCATGTCCCAACACTATTTTTCCAGTTTATTTTTTGTTTTGTGTTTTTCTTTAAGTGCATAATTCAGTGATTTTGGTATATTCACAGTTATACAATCATTGCTACCACTATCTAATTGTAGAATTTTTTTTATCACCTTAAAAATAAATCCTATACTTATTTAGTAATTACTCACTCGTCGTTCTGCCTACCCCATTCTTGGCAACCACTAATCTACTTTCTATCTAAATGGATTTACCTTTCTATCTATATGGATTTTCTATCTATATGGTTTTGGACATTTCATATAAATGGCATAATACAATGGGTGGCCTTCTGTGACTGATTTCTTTCATTTAGCATAATGTTTTCAAAGTCCATCTCATCTGTGGTGTAGAAAATATTAGTGCTTCATTCCTTTTTATGGCTGGATAGTATTCCTTTGTGGGGTATATATTTGGTTATTCATTTATCAATTGCTAAACATTTGGAATGTTTCCACTCAGGAGCTATTATAAATAATACTGCTCTGGACATTTTTGTACAAGTTTTTTTGTGGACATATGGTTTCTGTTCTTTTGCATAGATACTTAGGAGCAGAATTGCTAAGTCATATGGTAATTCTATATTTAACATTTTGAGGAACTTTCTGCTTTCCAAAGTGGCATTTACATTCCCATCACTATTATATGAGCATTCCAGTTTCTCCAAGACTCATTAATGCTTGTTACTATCTTGATGATAGCCATGGTAATGGCCATGAGATTTTGATTTACATTTCCTTAATGACTAAGGATGTTGAACATCCTTTCATGTACTTATTTATTAGCCATTTGTATGTTTTCTTTCCAACCATTTCTTATCCCTTTTTTGACCTCTCCTTGAATCTATTCAAGATCAAATTACCTACTTAGCTTTTTTCTTCTTCAGTTTGACTTTCTTGTTCCTTGGCTTAACTCTGAAGCATGCTTTCTTCAATTTTTTCTTTCTTCCCACAAGTAGTATGCATGCACTCTAATATTTTTATCATTTAAATAATTTTAATGAAGGCCTCAATTAAAGTCATTAATGTTCTGCTAACGTTTGAGAATGAGATCTTCTTACTACAATATTTGTGCAAAATGTGCTTATCTTTATGGCTTTTTGTGATGATTTATAAGCACTAAAGTAGAGATTAGACAAGAAAACATTTTTGTTTTGTTTTGTTTTGCTTTGCTTTTTTTGATTGTATGAATGGAAACATTTGAAACTATAGATTGTCATTACTGTGACTGGAGCCAGTGAGGAGAATGAACCATATGCTTCCAACAACTGCAACTTTAGCATTATACTAGAACCTAAGTGATGGCTCTGAGAATATCTCATAAATTCCTAGGCAATGGATAGATTCTTAGGCCTTGAGCATACATTTCAAAAGGGACCAATGTTTTCTTCATGAAATTCTATAAATTATTGTGTTTGTATGTCTTATGTGACTTTTTTTGTCTATTTAATAAGAATATTTAAAAAACAAGAGATAGGGACACCTAGGTAGCTCAGTGGTTGAGCGTCTGCCTTTGGCTCAGGATGTGATCCTGATGTTCTGGGATTGAGTCCCATGTTGGGCTCCTTGCATGGAGGCTGCTTCTCCTCCCTCTGCCTGTGTTTCTGCCTCTCTCTCTCTCTCTGTGTCTCTCATAAATAAATAAATAAATAAAATCTTTTTTAAAAAAAGACAAGAAATAACAGAATGTATTTGGTTTAATCTTATAGAAACTTTGATATTGAGCTATCAATAAAATTTTCAATAATAATTCCATTGGAAAAGTTAATTTTGTTTTTCTTTATTCTTTAGGATTTTTTTGTACAGCAGTGTCAAACACATTCTTGCATGTCATTTGCTATAGTAGAGAGAACTAAGATATTAACCTTTCAGAATGAAATAAGCAGTAAAACTTAAAATTCTATCCAAACACTTTACTGTTATTGTCTATTGTGTATTCAAAATGCTGCACAGCAAGAGTATTTTGGAAAATAACTCAGCTGCTTGATGTGTTTCTGCTTTAAACATCTTTGGACAGCTAAGATTATAACAAGGCACAGAAATCTAATGTTTAGGGTAAAAATAAATATCCCTTTTAGATTGATTAGTTTAAATGGGGTTTGTAATAATGTATAATAATAAGGTATCTGAAAACACTTCAAATTTGAATTATTTTTCTGATAAATGTATAATCCATTTTTACTTAAAATGTATAATATTTATAAAAATGTGGCCTAAAATGTGTCTGGTTTGAAACAATATTCTCATCTGTTATATATATATATATATATATATATATATATATATATATATATAGTCTGGTTTGGAACTATATTCTCATCTGTTATATATATATATATATATAATATATTCCTTTTTTCTTTTTTTACCTGTGTATTTGTGTGTGTGTATTTTAAACTTGGTAGCATAGCATATGCTGCTTTATCATGTGAGAAAAATAAAATCATACCTTTTAACATTAAAAAAACTGAATTCTTAGCAATTTCTACAATTTAGTTAGCTACATGAAAAATACATTCCTTGTCAAAATATCTATTTGTGTAATTCAGTAAACAATTATACATTACTAATATTTTTTTGTTTTTCTTTTTTTTTTTTCTTGTTAGAGATACCTAATCAGTCCTGCCAAGGGATTGATTAGCCTCATTAGAAATAAAAATGTGATGAAAATAAATATAATTTGTTTAGGGCAATAGAGATATCATGAAAAAAATGTAATGGTATACATTAAGTGAATTAAAATCCACTAAGAGCTAACTATTACTAAATCTTAGCCTGAAATGGAAAAAAAAAGAAAAAAGAATTTATATCCAGTAAAAAAGTTCATATAGAATAGAATTATATGTGATGCATGTGGAAATTAGAAACAGGTTTTCCTGTCAGAGAATAAAAGTTTCAAGTGAAGGGACACCTAATGTAAAGGAAATAGCTGAAAAGTAACTTACTGATCCAGAAAACAAGTCGAAGAAATACTCAAGAATGTATAGCAGATAAAATACTTGAGAGAATGTGAAGACAATTGAGACATATACAACCCATTTGTCCCATTTGTCAAGAATTCTAGAAAGAACATATAAAATGAAAGAGTTATAACTTTATAACTAAAAGGGGAACAAATTCCTATCTTGAAAGAACCCAAACAGAATTCAGAATCCCAAGAATAAATAGGAAGTTCCTAAACCTTCTGGAGAGGAAAAGAAATCCAGCTTTCTTATCAAGTTATAAAAATCAAACTGGCTTTTTCTCATGAAAAATGAAGCAAAATCTTCAAAATTCTGAGAGAAAAATTAATTGGAACCTAGAATCATATATGCCAGGAAACTAACGCTCAGAAACCAAAACAAATGAAAAGTATTTGGAAATCCAGTGACTTAGAAAATTCCCACCTACAGAATATCTCTGAAAGACTTATACTCAAGGATATACTGCAAAAAGAAAAAAGAAAAAAAAGAAGTTAAAGAAAAAGAAGACCAGGGACCCAAATAATAGTGGAAGCAAAGGAGCCAGTAAACTATAAATTCTGACAAAAGTGCTTAATGCGAGTGGTTATGGATTTTGAGACCATAATGGCGAAATACTGACTCTATAGGGAATATCTTCTGATTCTCCCATTTATGGATGTTGTGAATACAATTATGTGCAAATACAAATCAAGTCAGAGCTCATGACCTACTACATGCCAGGTACTATGTTTGATGCTTTCACATATAATACATAATTTATATCCCATATCAAACTTGATAAGTAAATATAACAGTTTTTGCAGAAGAAGAAAGTAATTTGCCCATGTTTACCTATTTGGTGAGTGGGCTTTTTCAGTGAGATATGAAGACTTGTTTTCTTGCTCTTTCCTGATATCATCCAGTGTGATTACAATTACACAGACTAGGGACCGTCTTTTTCTGGTATCCCTAGACATGCCTTTATAATTATTTTCCTACTTATACCAAGCTGCCCATCTTGTACTTCATTTATTTATCTAATTGTAGTACCTCCTCAGCCAAATTATCTTATCTCAATAGCACCACACTTCTGAATAAGAAGTGGAATTTGTATTCATTGGCCTACATAATAGTATATTGCTAAAGCATCAGTCACCAGATGTCACTTCTTCATTTAGAGGTTGGTCTGTCTTTCTTCTTCTTCTTCTTCTTCTTCTTCTTCTTCTTCTTCTTCTTCTTCTTCTTCTTCTTCTTCAAGATTTTGTTCATTTATCCATGAGAGAAAAGGAGAGAGAGGCAGAGACATAGGCAGTGGGAGAAGCAGGCTCCCTGCAGGGAGCCTGATGCAGGACTTGATCTCAGGACCCCAGGATCACAACTTGAGCCAAAGGCAGACACTCAAACATGGAGCTACCCAGGCATCCCAATATTTCGTTCTTCTAATATATGTTAGTCTCACTTAATTATTAAAGTATCCAGGCAAACATTTCATTCTTGTTGGCTGAATTACTGTGAAAAGTTCTCTTGATTTTTTTTTTTTTGTTATTTTTTCATGGATTTACATTAATGGTTTCCACTAAATGATCTTGCAGAGGCACATGTTGACCTCTTTAAATCTGAGTCTCACATGAATCATGTTTGAAAGGCTCAGTGATATATCCTCTTCCCCTCAGTGATGCTCTACCAGGCCCAAAGTAGGCAAGGAAGGAGAAAAGTTAAAAAAAAAAAAAGCCTGTCTTGAAACATGAAAATTTATTATCTTCAACTTTACAATTTTTGTTTCTTTTACTAATCCTTCTTTAATTGTTGGCCCCCTTCTTCACTTGATTTTTATGTTAAGGATAGATTTTTCAAGAGGCTTGACTAGCACCACAATAATTCAGGCCTCCATTACTTTTCTGTTTTTTCCATTTCTGTTACCCCTTAGTCACCTGGAGTGAAGTTACTTTGAATAAATTCTGACTACCCACCTTGCTTTTCTCCCACGCACCTTGAAACTATCATTAAACTCTGCCAGTATACCTTTAAGTTTTTTGACTATCTACCTCCCTTTTCATTCCCATCAACCAGATTTAACATTAGCTGTTCTCCATTGCTTTAGAAGCTTCCAACTCACTCTGCAAAGAAGTGAGTGCAAGGAAGTCAAACTATTGTCGTGATTTCCCTGGGGAATTCATGATCCTGAAAGATCCTTATTTTCTTTATCCTATGATGTCTTGTAGAATTCTTGCTTTAAAAGCTCTTCTTGCCATTTTCTTTCCTACTGAAATCAGTTGGTCTGGGAGCAGTCATCTTAGCCTTTCTTCCCTGAGTCCTTATAAGCTGCCTATTAAAGAAATATTTCTCCACTCTCAAGAAGCTGATAAATAGAAGTGACCTGATCCCCATCTCACAAAAGAGGAAAGAAGTATCAGTCTAGGTTCTAAAGACTGAACAAAAGACAAAAAAAATGCATTTAGTTAAGATAATTCTTTTAAAAATTTTGTAACTCACATAATCGTTGAAGCAGAGAAATACCATTTCTTAAGTCCTGTCCATCTGGTCTTCCCCCATACAGTTGAGAGAGATCGCTGTTTCTTCAAACTTGAGGATCAGATAAAGTATTTAGTGATGTCCATTTTGCATTAGAAAAGGAAATAGTTTTACTAGATCTGTACAGCAAGATCTGTAGTATAGCAATTCTCAAAGTATGGTCTGGGGACCCCTCTTTCAGGGGGATGTGGTCAATACCATGTTCATATTATACTTACAGGTTATTTATATTTCTTCCTTTCTTCCTCTCTTGAGGGTATAGTACAGCTTTCCAAAGGTTACATGACATGTGATAACATCATTTTTCTGATGGTTAATAGTATGTGCTTTTATTTTCTTGGGTGATGGATATGCTCACTGAAACAAAACCTCTTTTTGTTCTTAAATTATTTTTAAGAGTGTAAAGAGGTCTTGAAATCGAAGAGTTTGAAAACAGCTCCTATCTTGCACAATGAGCCAACCATCTCTGAGAGGAAGGTGGGGAGGTAGACTGATCTTTTGGATTCAGGCAGTCTAAGCCACCTATTCATGCTCATGCTAGACCAAACACTCATTGTGAAAATGCTTAGTGAAATTATCCTTATTATTCAAGTATTTTGTCATTCTTACCCTCCTTTACCCCTTGTTTGTACTGCTGAATTTGTATAAGCAAACTCCTGAAAAATGTAGCTTCTCAGTATAGGAATGTCCACATATTCTTTCATTTAGAATATATGCTAAACTAATTCTTAAAATATTCTGTCCTTCTCATTGTCTTTTCTAAATACAAGTGTTCCTTTAGAAAATTAGGTGTTGAATCTGGTGTGGATGTATATATCATGAGAGTGGAACCAAAATGACAGTACAGGTGTAAATGTACAGAAAACTTATAGTCTAGGGGATACCTGGGTAGCTCAGTGGTTTAGTGCCTGCCTTCGGCCCAAGATGTGATCCTGGAGTCCCGGAATCAAATCCTGCATCAGGCTCCCTGCATGGAGTCTGCTTCTCCCTCTGCCTGTGTTGCTGCCTGTTTCTCTCTTTGTGTGTGTCTCTCGTAAATAAACAAATAAAATATTTAAGAAAACCTATAGTCTAGAGCTAATGACTGCACTGGTCTCTAAGAGAAACTAAGATTGGTTTATTTTCATGGAGAGGTAGGTTCATTATACCTAGATGTCACTTTTTGAAGAAACGCAAATGGTGATTCCATTAATTTTTGAGATATGTAGAGAATCTGTCATTTTCCATTTTGTCATTTAAGAGCCAAAACCAATCTCTAGAACAAAGTAAATTTACTCTAAAGTGAGCTATATGCAGATGAGGAAAATGACACATTTTAAAAATGCATTTATTAAATTACCTTCTGCAAAAAAAGGCAAAGGAGTCACCACACTTTTTTTCTCCCTATTGAAAATCTTTGGAAAGAAACTCACAGCTCTTGTTGGAGTATGATGGGTTTAGTCTTTTTAAAAATCTTCTATTGCACATTTATTAGGAAATTTTTGATAAAGCTATGTTGATTTTTTTCTGTGAAGAAATAGATTCTCAGTTCCATAAAAATGTATGTTGAATGACATGAACCAGTATAACTACATTCCATCTTTTGCCCAGTCTAGACTGGCCATTCTACTTCATTGTTTTCTCTAATCCAGTATATCATCTCTGATTAGATTGATTATATCAGGCTAACTTTTGTTTAATCACCCACAAATTCACTAATTATCCATTAATCAACTGTTCCCATAGAGTTCTTGGCTTTGTAGGAAAGATTCACACATAGATTTGTCATGCTCCCTGCAGTGGAAGCAGGGAGTCTCTACATGAAGACAGGAAACACAAAATTACAGCACCACAGAATTAGAAAGAATCTTGGAGCACATGTAATCGTATTTGATTGCCTCCAAAGGGAGGAAATGCCCTGCCTCCTCAGGTAAAATGTTGTATTATTTAGAGAACTCTGACTGATGGAATCTTACTAGTTGTATGTACAGAAATGTTGATGTTAAAAGTCATATAAATAGTCAAACATAAGTGATATTGGAGACGAGGAGAAATGAGTTTCAAAATTAGTTCATGTAGTAGTGCTCATAGATCATGTCTTCAATGAAGATAAATTCTCTTTAGGTTTTATAGAATGGTAAGTATTATGAAAGGCAAAGATGAGGGGGTCCTCTTGACACCAGGAAAGTTCTGGAATCAAGAAAGCACGAAACCTCTTTTGTGCAAGTGAATGGGGTGGTTGTCCTATGTACCTGGTATACAGTGGATTCTCAATGAATATTTATTGAATAAAGAACAAAATTAATGACTGAGTGAATGATCTTAGTAGTCTTTCTTGTTCAGACTTGTGTTGATAAGGGAGCAATAAAGGAAAGCTAGTAACAGGCAAGCACATGCAACCACAGCATCAGCCTTTGTGTCTTGACAACGACCCCCCTGCACATTTTAGTCCTAGCCTAGATTCTCCATTTGTAGAATTACCGTTACAGTGGGAGGGGCGGGAAAGCGGGTGGGGATGACTAACATTCACTTATTTTTACCCATTAAGTAGGATACTTAAATCCTTCTTTCCCATTGCATCTTAATAAAGTGCTGGTTTTGCATCTCTCTAAAACGCTGCAAATTGCTGCCCATCCCTTGAACTGCAACAAAGATCTTATTATCTTCCTTGAAAAAGTCATATTGTCTATCTGGACCTCCACCTCCTCTCACCCCTGCTAGTGAAGCATTAGAAATGCCATGCATTTGACTCACTTCCTTCTAAGATGTGTTCTCTTTTGGTTCATTCTAAAATGATGTGAAATGTTGGAATTTTGCAGATAATTCAGCTTCCCACAGTCTTTCTGAGACCCCTCTCTGTTGGAAATAACACTATTGTAATGCAGATGCCCCCAATACCCTGTGGAATCCCAAAGATTCTATAAATGGCTGACCACAGTATACCCCTTTTACAAAAATTTCAATCTGTGTTATTGAAAAATGGACCCTTATATATAGGGATCCATTTGAAACAGGAGACAGCCTCATCAGCAAGATCAACCTTAAATAGATTTTTGTCGGAAGAGGGAGAATTAATAAACTATTAAAGATAAGATTTGCCTCTTCCTTCTCTCTCTCTCTCTCTCTTTAATATAGAGGGTAACATCTTAGTAGAAATTGCTCAAATAATATTTTATAATTTAAACCTCACAATTTAAGCTTAACACCTTACAATTTTAAAGTCAATGAAGCATGAAACATATTATCAGCACATGATGTCCAAAAGGTGGCAACATCATTACATTTTCATGTAAAAAATGGGATCAAACTTCAAGTTGAGCTGGGTGCATTCATTTGACTGTGCTTTCTGTATGCCTTTATCAGCTGCAAAATACTAAAGCTGTTCTCAGACATAGACATCTTATTTAGGGAATCATAGCTCCAAGGAGGCTAAGAGAGGTCAACTAAAACTGTAACTAAAAACAGTGAAAACGAATGGTTAACTCACAGAACCCCAAGGAAAATGGGCAAGGAAATGACACTGTAAGTGGTAGTTTGTCCCAAACTCATGTAAAGAGCTGGGTGACTGTCGTGTTTCTGGGCATTGAAAGAAATCCATCATGCAGCTGAAGAAGTGAGGGAGAGAATAATCCCAACTTAGAAACCTTGCAAGGCAATGGTTGAAGTACATTCTAACTGATATCTGCTACAGATTGAAAAGGAACATCTTATGGACAATTGATTGTTTCTTGAAATATAACAAAAACAAGCTTTGAAAATGTGTATATGAAAACAATGACCTATAATGGAGAGAAAAGGCAGCATTTACTTCATAATGCTGTCAGGTGGTAATTCAATTTCCTGTTTACTGAACTTCAAGTGTGCTGTTTCAGGTCATAGATTGGTAGTGCTTATCATATAAATTGGCCAATAAGATTTACAAATAGTACCTTTAGTGCCTGGATATGTGGTTTTATCTTTAGAAAAGAAAATCAATTTAATTCTGTGCATTGGTTTTCTCCTTAAAATTCATGCAATTTGAATATGATTGACAGGGTGCTGTATCATTATGCAGTCTGTTAGATGGACCGATTATGCTTATGAATACAAGAGTGGAGTCAATGAAAGCAACATGTAATTGATTCTACACTGGTCTGACTGTTCATTAACAGTTTGAATGTAGCACAGTTGCTTCTCAAATGGAAAACGATGAGAGCAACCTATATGTGTTCTCTCATTTGTTTTAAAATTCATTATGCTAATATTTTTTCACAGAATGTTTTGCTGATTTTTTTTCCCTTTCTTTCTTTCTCCCCCCTCCTCCTCCCCCAGGGATAAGTCTGATTGAATCTTTGTAAATAATTCTACTGCTTTCAAATCTTATTTGGCATTCCAATCACACATTTTTCAATTTACACTTCTGGAGATGAAAACATGCTCTCCCCCACACCCCCTTCAAAGAAAACCTATCCTACTTCCCTTTTCTATATAGTTCAGACTAATTTCCCAGGATAAAATGAGGTGGGGGAACGCAAGGTGGTGGTTATAGCTTCAAAACAAAAGAGGTGATTTATAGACTGATTGATTTCTGGAATAGATGAGCAAAAACAGCTTTCATTTGTCTTGCCACACTTTAGTCTGATAAAGCACAAAAGGACCTGCCATCTCATTTTCCATACCTCTTCAAGGGCTTGCATTTGAAATGTTGATTAAATGTACAAATTGCATTGCTGTTTTGTCTCGGTTTTCCTCACTCGTATAAGAAAGGACCTCAAATATTTGAAGGTCGTGTTTCCTTTCTTGAATGAGAAGCTGGGCATTTCAGGGAAATAACATTGCCTTTATTGCTCACAGGGAGATATGATGCTGATTCTATAACAGCCGTCCCTATCTTTCCTTTGCCCACAGCTTCCTGCCAGCTTTGAGTATAGAAGAAGCAACAAAACCAGTGCTGGGCTAGGGAGAGCTACAATTACACTGTAATCTCCAAATTAGATTGTATTTACAATTAATAAATATATTAATTCGATATTTCTCGAGCTCTGATTTTTATTAAATCAGTCACTGACTTATTCAGATAATAGGTCTGAGAAAACACTGGAAATAGATTTTTTTATTATCATGAAAACATCTAAGATTTATTCTCTTAGCTACTTTCAAGTATGCAATATAGTATTATAAACTACAATCACCATGCTGTACATGACATCCCCAGGACTTATCTATTTTGTAATTGTAAGTTTGTACCTTTGACCTCCTTCATCCAATTCTGTGACCTCACCCCCCCAACCTCTACCTCTGGCAACCACCAATATGTTCTTTGTATTTTGGGTTTGTTATTATTGTTTTTGTTGTTTTAGATTCCACATAAAAATGAAATGTGGAAGTGTTTGCTTTCTTTGTCTGACCTATTTCATTTAGCATAAGGCTGTCAAGATCCATCCATATTTTTGAAAATGGCAGGATTTTTCTTTTTATGGTTAAATAACATTCCACTGTGCATATATATACAACATTTTCTTTCTTTTTTTTTTAAACTTTTTTTTAAATTTTTATTTATTTATGATAGTCACAGAGAGAGAGAGGCACAGAGACACAGGCAGAGGGAGAAGCAGGCTCCATGCACCAGGAGCCCGATGTGGGATTAGATCCGGGGTCTCCAGGATCGCGCCCTGGGCCAAAGGCAGGCGCCAAGCCGCTGCGCCACCCAGGGATCCCTACAACATTTTCTTTATCCATTTATATATTGGTGGACACTGACATTGTTTCCATGTTGTGGTTATTATCAAGAATGCTGCAGTGAACATGGGAGTGCAGATATCTTTTTCAGTTCATGTTTTCATTCCTTTCATATAAATACTCAGTAGTAGAATTGCTGGATCATATGGTAGTTCTAGTTTTAATTTTTTGAGGTATCTCTACACTGTTTTCTATAATGGCTACATGGAACAAGATTTAATTATATTGTCTTTTTCTGTGGTTTCTAATATAACCACCACAGGTCTTTAATTAAAAATATGCTAACCAAAATAAAGCCCAAGTGTCTGAGACGTCCTGAGATGTGGCCATTTAAAAATATGTTCATAAATTCTTTCCTACTCTTACCATCAAGAGATGGGGCCTATGTGTCTCCACTTGAAAAGTGTGGGATTGTGTATGGTTGCAACCAATACAGATAGTGGTAGTGATACTGTGTGACTCCTAAGGTTGGGTTACAAGAGTGACATAGCTTCTGCCTCTGGTATACTTGATTTGGAGCCTTGAGCTGTCATGTGAGCAATCTGACTACTCTGAGGCCACCATGTTGCAAGGAAACCCAAACTAGTCCATATGGAGAGCACCCGAGACTTCATGAGGAAGGCAAGATGCCCATCCAGCTTTTAGTTGCTATATAGCCCCCACTGTTCCACTGCCAGCCATGGGCTGACTGCAACCATGTGAGAGACCTTTCACCAGACCCCGTAGCTGAGGCCTTTCAGAATTTCTCACCCAGAGAAACCATAAGAAATGTCAGTGTCCACCAATATATAACCATTGCTGTCTTAAATTGTTACTATCTTAAGCCACCATGTTTTGAGTATTTTTGTCTCTTTTTGTTGTGTTTGTTTTGTTTTTGTTTTTAAGCATAGCAATAGCAAACCAGAATCTGCATGTGGACAAACTATGAGATTAAGGGATGGGATTCATGATAAACATGCCAAATTTTGTATATATAGATGTATGCCATTTCCTTCATTAAGTAGTCACCTTAGGAAAAATTTATTCAAAATTACATTGCCATTGTGATATTGTAACTCCCCACATTGATGTGTGACTTTGGACATTTTGTTCTGCCTCTCTGGTGCCCTTGAACAGGGGGAAATAGGTTAAATTTTCTATATTGTCCTTTTTGTTTCTAAAAATTCTTAACTATTATTCAAAATTATTTGGTTACTGAGATATCTAAGATGTATATCCCGGTACTACATTTCTACTAAAGAATTTCTAGGGTTCAATTTGCATATTAAAACTGTAGTGAGGGATCCCTGGGTGGCGCAGCGGTTTGGCGCCTGTCTTTGGCCCAGGGCGCGATCCTGGAGACCCGGGATCGAATCCCGCGTCGGGCTCCCGGTGCATGGGGCCTGCTCCTCCCTCTGCCTGTGTCTCTGCCTCTCTCTCTCTCTCTGTGTGACTATCGTAAATAAATAAAAAAATAAAAAAAAAAAAAAAAAAAAAAAAACTGTAGTGAAACTTTAAAGATAGATATTAAACATATAGGAGAAAAAATACCCTTTTGTCCACCATTTAAACCCTACTTTTATCTGAAAATAATTATTTGCTTTTTTTTTAAACATTTTATTTATTTATTCATGAGAGACACAGAGAGAGCCAGAGACATAGGCAGAAGGAGAAGCAGGCTCCTCGCAGGGAGCCTGATGTGGGCTTGATCCGAAAACTCTGGGATCACACTCCAAGCGAAGACAGATGCTCAACCACTAAGCCACCTAGGATGTCCATGAAAATAATGACTTTCTATAAAGAGATTATTGAGAATAGCAAAATTAGGAAAGATATATCTAGTGGAGTCATTCTGTTAAATCCCTTAAGATTGTATCTTTTTCAAGAATATTTTCATATTTGCAGTGATGTAAGATCATCTTTATAAAGCACAGGAACAATACTTGTATATTGTAGGGATATGGTAGGGATCCAGGAACAAGGTTTAGCACACCACATACCCTTTGTTTTAATGCTTTATTTAATTGTTGAGTAGGTAATGTATTCATATAATTTGAACACACAAAAAAATAACAAACAGTGAAAAGTCTCCTTCTCATATATGCCTCCATCTTTGCAGCTTCTATCATGACCCTGGTAGAGAATCACTGTTATTAATTGCTTGTTCCTGCTTCCAGAGATGTTTTGTGCAGGTATTCACTAAAAGAAACCTGTATTCTTTCCTGTGCGATATTTTTACTCTAATGGTAGCTTACTAATTATACCTCTTTACATTTTTTTTTACTTAGTAATATATCTCAGATACCTTTCCATATCCACATGTAAACACCTTCATTACTCTTTTTACAGAAACACAATATTTCGTTGTATAAATGTACAATTATTTTACTAGTCACTATTGATGGACATTTAGGTTGTTTCCAATCTTTGCCTATCATATACAGTGTTATAATGAATGACCTGTATAAATGCCATTTTGCATATGAGTAAGCATATTATCTAAGATACATGCCTAGAAATAGAACCATTGGATCAAAAGGAGTCTCCATTTATAATTTCGATAGGTACTTAAAACACTATCTTTGGGGATTGACCAATTTGGACTTTATTTGTACAAGCATGTTTGAGAAATGTGAACCATGACTGGTGGTCATTTATCTAGACAAGAATGAATTAGACTACTTAGAATCTATAGATCAATTCTTAATAGGCAAACAGAAGAGGAATTGCATTTGAGAGCAGCAAAGAATCTAGAGGCCATCTTATTCAAATCCTTCTTTTAGCTTGGAGAGAGAAACTCGAAGAGGACAGTGTCTTGTCCAAGATCACACAACTGATTAGTGACAGATCCAGAACTTCTGACTTATAATCAGACCTCAAGACTTAAAATGTGGTATTTTTTCCACATCAGAGCAGAGATGATGACTGTCATTTCTGCCTGTGTGTATATGATGTCTTGGATGTTGCCTCTCTTGTTGCTGGTTATTGAGCCTCTGTATGCACCAGAAATCGAATTAAACACTTCTGTTTACATTATCTTCTTTATACCAAGGGATCCACAAATTCATGTGCAAGTGAAAGCATTATCTACGGATTGGTGCATATATCTCACGTATACATGTCCACTATCAAGATGCTATTGTGTTCAATAAAATGTAAATTAGTGCAAAGCATCGTTGATGTTATAACAGCCGTTTGTCTTGAACTTGTACTCAATTAATAGATTTTGAAACTACTATTGTGAAAGGGTAGTCTATAATATTTTTTATATTAAAAAAGTGTCCTTAATACTCATAAAACTTGAAAGCCACTTGTTTAAGGTCTCTTGTAACTGCCCAGGCATCATTTTATACTCCATCTGTCTCTGATACAAAGGTAAATGTTAATGATGCCACACATCACAGAATAAACCACAGAGATCATCTAAGCAGTCAATTTGTTTTATGGATAAGGAAACCAAGGCAGGAGCCAGTGAAAGGATGGCTTCTTTTGGGGCACTTGGCAAGTAGGGCTGGAGCTGGAATTGGAAAGTAGACCTCCTGAGTTTTGTAACAGGAATAGAAGAACTTGTCAGTGTGGAAGAATCACTTCTGAGTGCTATGAACAATTAAAATAGTGAAGGAAATTTACTTTGGGGCCTCACATTGATTCACCTTCAGCTTTGTGGATCTGAGAGGTCATTGTGTTGGTCGATAATAACACTTGATCTTGGATGTTGTAAGTTTAATACAGAGCATAAAATACAGAGATCAATATTTTGATGTTGAGGAGAAGGCTCATTGATTGGCTGTTTGTCCTCAGACCTTTAAATTAAATGGAGAACTGAAGAAACGTAATAATTTTTCACAAATTCCATTTAAGTCATGTGAACAACGATGTCCACAGGGAAAAGCAAAGAAAAAGGATTCTTCAAATGTCACTATCTTCTTCTTTTATGGACTCTCTTTTTCCCTTTCCCATTAATGCTCTGAATCCCTGTTTTTACTTGGCTCAAGTAGACACATCTTTATGACCCCAGATAAGAGGCACTTCCTCTTGACCTTCATCCATAATATAAGGAATCCAAGGGCATAAACTGTTGTACCTTTATATATTAAGTATTTGATATACAGAGGCAGTTGGGGAGGAGGGGAAAAAACAAGGCAAAACTCATGGACTTGTCCTTCAACAATGGCAGTGAGGGTGCCAGAGTTGTCCTAGCACAACATTTCTCAAAGGTAAATTTGTGGAAATTTAGTCCCTTGAAGTACTCTATAAAACATAGTTTTCAGATTGCCTGGGTGGCTCAGTGGTTGAGCATTTGCCTTCAGCTCAGGGTGTGATCTTGGGCCCAGGGATTAAGTCCCACATTGGACTCCCCACAAGGAGCCTGCTTCACTCTGTGCCTATGTCTCTGCCTCTCTCTGTGTATCTCTCAGGAATAAATAAATACAATCTTTCAAAAATAAAACAGAACAAAACATACTTTCCAATAGTCAGATGTATTCCATTCTGTATCCCTGCTTGTTGAGATTCATAATCCATTGTTGCATATTAAATATCCTGAAAGTCCTGAACTAAGGTAGGTGCTGTGATTTAATTTCACCCAGTGACTCTCAAATATAATTGACCTTTAAACCCACATCTTACTATACCCACTTTTGGAAAATGCTGTCTTGTAGAATCCTGTGATGTTACTCTACAGCTTCTCTCCCTTTGGATTCATTGGGGGATTTAGAATATCACAACTGGACACAAACAGGTAGTCACAAAGGGGAAAATGAAGTTAAGCTAGTATAACCTTCCATCTTCATTCATGAGGTATTTGCTTCAAAACAGAAGCTAATGTGAAATATTCACATAAAAACTCACTACAGCTGGTACAGAACTTGTATTGCTTAAATACATACAGCTCTTATTTGTTACTCTTATTATAAAAAATGGTATCGCTGTGTGCTGGATTTTTGTTTTTATTTTACTAAATAAAACTAATCTCCCTTTTCTTCTCCTATGTTATTGAGGTTCTCACTTTAAAGTCAGGTTTGCCTGTGCAAGAGCATCTGCATGAACTCACTGGTGACATTTCTGCCTATTTTGATCACAAGATATCATCTTTAATATTATCTGGCAAGCGTTTAAATAGTGTTTCAGAGCTAAAAGTTGAAATCAACATTTTGAGTATTTTCTCACACATCAAATAATACACTCAATAGTTAGCAGGCAAACAAAGGTTTTACCCTTCATGACTTCTTTTCTGCTACTTAAATTTCCTATGCAAGTTAAGACTGTTTCATAGTCTCACTTTTGTGATATGTTCCTATCTTGTCATTGTTGTTGAAATGAAGTGGTACTATTTAGCCAAAGCAAATCATTTCACTTCATTATAATATTCCAATAATATTAGACCAAATTTGTCTTTCTAATCAAAGGTGACTAGTTTTTGTTACATCAATGAGATGGGCAAATAATGCAGATTAACAGATAAGACTGGAAAGCAGACGTTCTAAGGCATTCATTCAAGTAATTTGGATTATAATGTAGTTCTTTCTTATGATCCTTATTGACTTTAAAACTAAAACAGTGCTATTGCATTATGTTTCTAAATGCAAAAGTTTATGTGTGTGTCGGTATTAACAAAATATAACAATGACTGGTTTTATGTGCAAAGGAAAATCTGTGTTTTAAATATAGAGGCCGAAAGTATAGATTGCTTTTTGAAAGTTTTAATATAGTAAAAAATAGAAAGTAATTATTAGGGACTATTATCCTTAGCATATGTCATATATATGAGGATTGGTAGGTTGCACTTTTAAATTGGTAGAGATGTTTTAAAGTTATTCCTTTTAAGTTTATTACTGATTGTTATAAATTATCTTGGCACATTTTCAGAAATTTGTCCTTTTTTATTGTGTACAATGACTGAAACTCTTGCCTTATTTATAAGTAAAGTGATGTGAAGCATTGGTTTTTTTCCCATGTCAATTGAGAACGCTCATTTTCCAGGCAATTATTTCTCAGTTTATTTCCCACCAAGGATTTGTCTTTTGCCAGGGTGCCAATTATTCACATCTTGTATTATAATCTGTCTCACTTGGATCTGACCAATGATGAAATAACTTACTGGTAGGGGATGCCCTTTCACAATTATCACCTTCCTGGGCAACTGCCTGCTTTATGAGGCTGTGCTATATAAAATCTTTTACCAGGGAGGCATTTGCAACATCAGTAATTCTTAGCTTGCTTGTCTCTGGGCTCCAACACAAATACCTACAGTAAATAAAGCACCAATTATGTGAAAAGTGAAAAATACGTTGCTTATGCTATTTCTTCTTCCTTTTGCATGTGCAGATGTCATCCATACTGTAGGACCAATAGCCAGAGGCCATATTAATGGTTCCCACAAGGAAGACCTCGCAAATTGCTATAAATCATCTCTGAAGCTGATGAAAGAAAATAACATCCGATCAGTTGTAAGTACTTTTCTGTTTCTTATTTCTTATTCTTCCAGCCTCCGTATTTGGGAAAATGATCTTATTCAAAATAAGGGTAGAAAATCATTTCTAAAATTTGGAAAACTAAGGTTAAGATTCTCAGTAAGTGATGTGCTACTGATTATCATGACTCCATTCTTTTGTATGCCCTAAATATTTGCTTAATTGTTTGTGATGTTTTGGGATTTAAAACTTTAGACTCATACAAATGGAGCCATCCTGTTTACTTTCTGCCATCCATAGTACCATTAGATTTGAAGAAAGTGTACATGTGTTCATTTTAACTGAAAAGTTGCTGTCTTTTCAGTCTATTTGGTTCTTCTTAAACTAGTAGTCTGTGGCTGGGTATGTCACATCCCTTCTAAGTTTTATCAATTTAGACAGAGTTCAAAAAATGTGGATCTAATCTATTTCCTTACCAGTAGGCTGGGATGAAAGGAAGCCTTTGAGCTGGATTTGGGAGTATTTATTCACCTGCTTTTCCTTTGCAACATGTCCTATGTTTATTACATCTCAATTACACCAGGAAAATAAAAGTATGAGAAAAATGAGAGTGTAAATACCCAATAGTAAGTTAATTTGGACAGAATCCCTGGGATCTTTTCACAAGGATTATAACCTTGGTGAAATTGTGGGGCAGGAAAATACTTAAACCCTTGACTTCTTAGCAGGCTGAATGGATCAGCATTGCTTAGGAGGTCACAAAAGTGAAGGTTTTATTATTTGCATGAAGGAGCACTGAGAGTCAGACACATTTTGATAATCCTGCATAGTTGCTGGACTTTTCATGCATGATTATAATTTTGAAATGCCTTTTTCAAGATAGATTGGTGAGTTTCTTCAAAATAACAAAACTTTTTTTTGCAAGCTAATTATACAATCTTTTAAATCTCTGCATAATTATTAACAGAACAGAATATTTTATCTTACTCTTTGATTTTTAAAATTTTGTTCTTTAAAAAATGAATCAATAAGTAAGACCCTTCTGTCTTAGAAGAGAAAGCTGAAATTCAAAAAGAATGGAGCAAAGCAAACTGCTAAACCAGTGGGCTGATTTTGTTTTTTACTGCAAAATAAGGAAAATCAAAACAGGTGTGCACATTTAGGGAATAATTAAAATTTTGTCAATATGGCCTATTGATTAAAAAGGCAAGGGGATGAAGTGCTTGGAAAAATGGATATGTATAGAAGTTTCTAGCTTGGGAAATATAGACCTTGAGACCTGAAGAGAATTAGCTAATGAATTCACTGGCATCTCTAATGACTTCTTTTCTAAAGTCAATAGAAAGTAAGAAGATGCTAGCCCACTAGAAACAGTCTAAAAACAGCACCCATTCTTTTAATAGGAAAAAGAAATATCTCTAAAGATAATGATCTTAAAACAATCATATCTTTATTACACTACTTGCCACCGTTAGGTAAGGAGTGGGGGAATTATGGACTAAGTTTAGTTGACTTTTATCAGATGACCCGCAGATGGACAAAAACAATGCTCTAATCACCCTGGGATTGGAATTAGGTCTATCTAACTATTTTAGATGATTATTTTGAGGGGTTAATTACATCTTACTTGGTGCTAAGTTAGCAGGTGGTGCTAAACTAAAGTCACTTCAATATTAAAAAATAAAAATGGAGATGGAAAATATTTGCAAAACGTGAAGCAAAATGTCCAGATAATCACCACATACATACAGCATGGTGGAATGGAGTTTCTATCAAATGTCTTGTCTTTTATTCACACACAAAAAAATCTATTTGCCTGCCTGCCTTCCTTCCTACCTTCTTTCCTTCCTTTCCACTCTTTTTTCTTTTTCTTTTTCTTTTTTTTAAGATTTTGTTTATTTATTTATGAGAGATACAGAGAGAGAGAGAGGCAAAGACACAGGCAGAGGGAGAAGCAGGCTCCATACAGTGAGCCCGATATGGGACTCGATCCCGGGACTCCAGGATCACACCCTGGGCAGAAAGTGGGCGCTAAACCTCTGAACTATCCAGGGAGCCCTCTCTCTTTTTTCTTAAAGAAGGAAATGAGCTTTCTATTTTATATGGAATATCATGTTCTTGACCAGTGTCAAAAAAAAAATAATGCTAAAAAAATTATATTACTGATGTCATCAATTTCTCATTATGTAGGGAAAATGGAAAATTCTTAGAAATTGATTACAATTAGAAATATGTTTTAATGTATAGGCTTGTACTATATAGACTTATTACAATAGATGAGGAGATATGTTTGATATGAAAAGCCTGGCTATTAGGATGGAAAATAAACAATTTGAGCTCATTTATATACATATCACAGAAAATTTCTTATAAACCCTTTTATCAGAGCTGCTTAGTGTTTGGTTTACCAGTTGTCACTGTGTGACCATGGACAAGCCATGCCAATATTTTGTGGCCTCAGTTTCCACATACAAAGAATCAGTAAACTATTAGTATAATCTCAGATCCATCTAACTCAAGAGACTGTTATGGAGATCAGTCAAGATAATGGATTTAAGATAACTGGGATAATGTGATTCTCTATAAAAATATTTGGCAATATTATTTCAAGTATAAGTTATTTTCACTTTTTATGATTTGGCAAATTTAGGAGATTGAGATCGCTCTTGCTTTGACATCTATTCTGAAAGCCAGACTTCTAGTCATTTATCATGTCATCTCTTGATGTTGTTAAACCAGAAAGAAATTATTATCAAGAACTCAGTTAGTACATTTGTAATGACAAAACTCATCTATTTTCCTTCTCTGGTGTAAGGGAAAATGTGTTCTTCCTGCTTGTCCATTTATTCCCTGTGAATTTCCTTTGCTATTTACACAAAACACTTCACTTCTGGTCACCGGATATGTGGAGGTTTCTCTCCATACCTAGCAATTCTCTGGGACACCAGCTGGGTATTCTAAAATCCTAACATGATTTTGACACTATCTACTTGGAGATAGTGTCAGATACCCTAGGTTAAGTGCTCAGTCCCACAAGGTTACCTATCCTCCAACCCCCCTCCACACACACTTAAACCCTTCAGATGTCAGTAGTAAGCTTGGATTATCACTGATGTTTCTGAATCTACCAGCTATAGATCTATGGTCCAGTGACCTTAGTGTTCAATTAATTTGCTAGAGAGGCTCACAGAACTCAAGGATACACTTGCATTTACCAGTTTATTAAAGGATATGATAAAGGATATAGAAGACAATCCAGATAAAGAGGTATATAGGGCAGGGTCTGGGGTGGGAGTCCCAACCACAGGAGCTTCTGTCCCTATGGAGCTGTGGGGGGGGGTAAGGGGAGCTTTACCCTTCCAGTGTGGTTGTCTTTGCCAACTTGGAAGCTCTCTGAACCCTACACTTTTAGAATTTTATGGAGATTTCCTCTCATAGACATGATCAATCATTAACTCCAGTTTCTAGCCCCTCTCTGGGGGGTAAGGGGCAAGGCTGAAAATGTCAAGCTTCTAATCATTGCTTGGCCTTTCTAGTGAACACCCCCCCCTATAGGAGCTATCCAGGAGCCCACCAAGAGCTGCCTCATTAAAGCAAAAGATACCCCTAGTGCTCTTACCATTCAGAAATTTGCAAGGGTTTTAGGAACCCTATATAAGGGAAGGAGTCAAAGACAAGTATTTTATTAGAATAAGAAATCCTCCTAGGGTTCTTATTACTCAGGACATTTCAAAAGTTTTAGGAACTCTGTGTCAAGAACTGGGGACTGAGACCAATACATATTTTCTGTTATCTCATAATATATTTATTTAGTCAATTAAAATAAATGCATAGAATCTTAAGAGGAAAAAAAAAAAAAGGGCGCCTGGGTGGCTCAGTGGTTAAGAGTCTGCATTTGGCTTGGGGCCTAATCCCGGTATCCTGGGATCGAGTCCTGCATCGGGTTTCCTGCATGGAGCCTGCTTCTCCGTCTGCCTGTGTCTCTGCCTCTCTCTCTCTCTCTATGTCTCTCATGAATAAATGGATAGAATTTAAAAAAAAACACTATTATTAATATTTATAACTATTAATATTATCTTATTTATAATAATTAATAATATGATTGTTAGTATTACCAACTCATATTTGTATTGACAATACAGAGCACACCATAGACTTTTACTGCTCAGTAGATGCATTGAATTGAATTATACTAATTTTGTCACCACACTTAACTGTCTTAAATTTATAATCTAATCTCTAACTTTTCACAAATAGTCTTATATCATTATGGTTTCTCCAACTATGTGTCATTTTACAGCAAAGCTACAAAAATGGGTAAGGATTAACTAGTTAAGGTGGGGTAGTAGATATGTAGCAATATGGTAAATATGTAAGCAATATGATAAATGTTGTAATGGTCTGGACCAGCAATAAGGCTGTGCTACAACACAAACAACCTCAAAATCTCAGTGGCCTGCATTCAGAGACCCTGGCTTAAAACATTCCATCATCTCACAGTTGTGCTCTTTTGAATTGACAACCTGTTGAGCTGCTACAGAACAGAGACCTTGCAAACTAATGCATGAACTTTTTACTGTCTCAGTTTAGAAGTGACACACACCATTTCTGCTCCCATTTCATTGGCCAGAACTATTTGCATAGCCCTGCCTACCTGCAGAGGGACCAGGGAAATGTCCATAATAAATGAAATATTCGCTAGGTACCACTTTTCTACTTTTGGTTTAACTAAACCAAAAGCTTAGGGATCACAGCACAGAGGTCAGAGATTTCTGCTTTATTCTTATCTCTCCAAAGGAATTCATTTTTTTTTTCCGAAGGAACTCTTTAAAATTTTATTGGAGGTAAAACAAATAGTGTGATCATTTATTTATTCAAAAAATATTAATAAGATTTATCATGTACTAAGACTTTTTTTTATGGAAAGGGAGGGCCAGAAAGAGAGAGAAAGAGAGAGAATCTTAAGCAAGCTCCATGACCAGTGAGGAACCTGACACAGGGCTCAATCTCACGACCCTGAGATCATACCTGAGCTGAAATCAAGCCAGTTCCTTAACTTACTGAGCCACCCAGGCATCCCCTACCAAGATATTTTTAAGCATCTCCTAAGCCCTGGAAGATATAATAGTTGTCTTTAAATATATCATTTGTTTCCATCTCCCGCCTGTCCAGACAAATAAATAGACAAGATCATCATATCCATTGTATGATTTGAGAGCATTCTCTGATTCTCATCACAGATGTCTGAAATTCCATAATTAATGACTAATTTATGATGGTCAGGCATTGTCCTTTCTCTGCAATTTCCCTTTAAAATGCAAATACTCATGAGATCTGTAGAAAATTAATTTCCTAATACCCTAACATGAAGAAATTTATCAAATTACTTTTCACTTTGGCAGGATAAATTAGTAGAGGATGATAAAATTGCTTAGCACCTCAGCCTGAGGGAGGAGGGGAATTCGAAGGGGATCTGGATGAAGTTTGGGAGAAATAGAAAACACAGTGGGATACAAAGTTTACTTACCTCCCATTTTGCTAAGAAAAGATACTTTTTAAATAGAGAAGAAAAGTTATAGTTATACATAACTACCTAGAAATAAGGTAGTTATTTGGTTTTTGGATGTATTGTAGACAAAATTTTTCACTATCAAAAAAATAATACTCCTTTATTAATTTAAGATACAACATTCCCTTACATTTCTCTCCTCTGTCCATTCTTTTTGGTGGGGTGCCTTTTCAGTATATATCTACATGTTTACTTTAGGTTGTAAAAGGATAAAAGTAATCAATAAATTTAGTGGTTCATTTTACAGCGACACATCTCTTCTATGAATTATTAGCACAGCATTATTAATACTGATGAATGTTTAAATTTATGATTTCAATCATGATTCTTCTTCCTGTCTTATCGTAAAGAGTTTCAAATGAAAAATCTGACCAATCTTTCCTAGACCTAGAGCTTGTTTGTGCATGTACCTTATTTCTTCCAACCTACTTCAAATATAATTCACTTATTTTCCTCCAATCATGAATTCCCCTGGGGCAAAATTCAAATATATGCAGATTTACTTGTGTATACATTCTCTGAAATCTTGAGAATGTTGATTCCAGATAGGCAAAAAATGTAGGCACCATGGAGGAGATAATTAGGAAAAGAATGAACTAGAAATAGGAACAGGGAAAAAAATTGAAAGAAAAGTCAAAGAGGGCACAGATTTTCTCAGGAAAATCTTGGGAAAGAGAAAGTGGGTGTTGAAGAATGTACCCAGGTCTTGGAGACACAGTATTCTAATATGTGTGGCTTGAGAAATGAAGTCAGGCTGGTGAAATCAAACAACTGTATTATTTTGATTTCTGGGACAGTGCTGTGTCCTAAGAAAATTAAACAGGTATTGTGTGACTGGAAGAGGACTTCACATATACAGAATATTCATTTGAATGTATATTAACCTAAAACATACAAATGAAAGAGGTGAGTGTAGGGATGAAGACAGTGAGGAAAATATTCCTATTGCACAGGGACTGTTATTAATAACACTGATGTAAGAGACACTATAAAAGCATAAATATTATCTTATACTCATACTATCATTTCTCTTTATATACTATCATACTATCATTTGTTGTTTTTAAGTGAGCATGGAAATATTTTATAAGGATCTTTGTGAGTTTTTCTTGCTCTCTATTTCTTTCTTGCAATATGATCTTAAATTTCCTCAATGGCAAATTCATCAGCTTCACTTTTAGAAACCTAATCCAAGCCATTCAAAAAGGATCACAATGATTTCTGCCTTCAGCATCAGTTAAAAGGCATAGATTCATGTCTGTCAAAGATACTGGGTATTCAGGAAAACCCCTTTTAACTGACAAAACATAGTTTATCCAGTTTGGTGTTCTTTGAGGAAGAAAATATAATAAGAAAATAGTGTTAATATAAAAATAATCATAATCTGAATATAAACCAGATTTTATTTAGGTTAAAAATGATTTTCCCAATAAGTGTAACTACTAATTGATATATGAATTTGATAGTTTTATGTGATTATGGACAACTAAAGTTAAGTGTTTTCATAGTGTATACCACTGTGATTTCTACTTGAGTGTCATGCTAGATGATGTATTGAGTGGAAAAAAATGTAAATCTTTGCTGGTAGAAAGCACCCAATATCAATAGAGATCCCTCAAAAGCAGATGGTTTTCCCTCCATGAGTCATAGGTTTTGAGAAGTAATGATTTCCAATGGAAAAGACAATGGACCTACAATTTCAGTGCTTCCACTAAGCATTCCAGCAATAAGCAAATTTGGAATTCTGTATTTAATTGCTTCACTGCAGTGTAGGTTTTCTTTTTAAAGCATAGTCAAGTTAAAACTTATTTTCTTATACAAGTTCCCTTCTGAGAGGGTTGCCATGACAATGAGTTCTCAGCCTGAAATTTTTAAATGCTGGTTTTATTTCATTATCTGAGTTTCCATTACAGACCACATCAATCAATGCAGTCCCTTCTTCAAGAAGACTTCTGCAGCATTAAAAAGATGACCTTTTAATTTGTTACCTCTGCTCCCCTGCCTAACATGGTACCATCATTTCCTAGCCAGCTCTTCATCTCAAAGCACCCTCTTCTGCAGAGCCATGGCGTGATCTTCTTTCCTCTTCTCTTTTTAAGCAACATCTAGTCTTGGTTCTCAGCTATCTCATTTATAAAGGATAATGCTAAGTCTTTGTGTCTTTCCTAGCGGAGGTTCTAACAGCTGTGTAACTAATGATACTATTAATAAATAACAAGAACAAAAGCATTTTTGCATTTGTACTTCGCTTTATAGTTTACAACAGTGTGTTCCTATACATCATCTCATTTGTTATTCAAATTGTCCAGCTAGCTCCCTGTGTTTCTTTGATTTAGCCAAAGAGGGGAGAAAAAGGCTAAATCAGGACTTTTTCTTTCCTCTTTCTTCTCTATGCTTGCCTTTTATAAGATATTCTAATTGGGTATAGGGGTACAAAATCTCAAATAATACTCTCATCAGGTCATTATTACTGGCAATAACAAGCGACCAAAGGTGGACAGCAAAGATGAGAAGGAAGGAGAGCATGGAATGATGATAAATTCACAAACCATGCCTGGAAAACTTGTAGTCATACACCTGAACTCAATCCATGCCTTCTGGTCAGAGACATGCTTAAATTAGATCATTTAGTCAGGAAATATAGTAATAAGAACAGCTAATATTTTTGAACCATCAGTTTGTGCCAGGCATTGTGTTTTACTCATTTAGTCTCTGAACAATCTGAGTTGGAGTGTTATTTCTCCCACTTTACAGATGAGGAATATGAGCCAGAAGGATCATAAGTAAATTGCTCAAGGTCTTACCTCTAACAAAAAGTAGAAGTGGGATTTAAATTCGGAAATTCTAAATTCAGTGCCTTTTCCCCTTTCCTCTGCTATTTTATGTCTTTTATTTGTATGTATGAATGTATTTATTATTATTGAAACTCAAGGCTCTCCAAAGTACTACCTTGTAAGGAGCTTTTAGTGAGGGTGATTTGAAACAATCAAAATGATTGTGGGGTGACTCAGGGGTGCTACTGGTATTTTGTGGGCAGGACTAGAGATGCTACAACATGTGGGCTGACTAGGGATACACTAAGAATCTGTTCCTTATCCTGCACAATGTTTTATGCATTGTTTTGCTCAACAGTCATATAAATAAAACCTATTTATAAACAACAGGGTACATTAAAAACAGACCTTTTGCTTTCAACATATTAGTGAACCACCATGAAAATTAAGGAAAGTTAGTACTTAGTGTGCTCAGCATTTTGCCAAGAGTGCCTGAGGAAATCATGCCATTGGTGGCCGCACCACTTATGGTAGTTGGCAACATAGTGCACTTGTGTGAGTCTGCATTTGCAGATGTTCCCTTCATTAGTATTTCCATGTAAGAAAGCAACTATCTGACTACTTCCTTTCTTGCTGTTTAATTCACTGTGTATGACATTAGGCAATATGTAGTCATGCCTGAATATATACATGTTGAAAACAGAACTTGACGTTGTCACTTTCCTTTTATATCTCTTTCATATTACCCCTGTGGCATTATATTGATTTTAAAAAATTGATGTAGTGTCTTGATTTGGGTTCCCCTGAAAGAGACCCTGAAACAAGGGTTTGTGTACAAGTACTTTATTTAGGAGGTTAGGACAGAGAGTACTGACAGAGGAATGGGGAAGTGAGAGATGGAAGGGAAGGCAGCCAAGAGTCAGCTTATAAGCAAGTTACCACTGTGGACAGCAGAAGCTCACTCCTGCCATGGAGCACTGAACAAGTCCCCTCTAGGGAATGGGGGAAGCTGGGCCATTTATCTTTCACTTCCACCTGTGGCTATTTGAGGACTGCTCCTAGAGGATTAACTCCCCAGCCCTTCTTGCCTGCTCCTTGGCCAGGCTGAGAGAATACCCTGAGGTAGAATCCCATAAAGGGATTTGCTGGAGAATGTTGTGGGTGGGCAGGTACTGGAACTCTGAGTTCTGGGAGGATGTGGGTGGGCCACTGGCACCTTCTGCTTAATGTATGTAGGTAAGTAGTACTATTTATAGATGTCATTTCAGCATACTCAAGAGGGCTTTTCAAAATATTTATTATATAATAAGGAATATTGGCTCTGACTGAATGAGAACGCTTAGGTTAAGTTAAACTGATTTTCCAGTAGGGCAATATGCTAAACACACATTGTCCAGAGATTTTTATTCTTGAACTCAGGCATCCAAATCCTCTGCTTCTGTAAGTATAGTGTGATATAGAGGTTTACAAGCATGGTAATTAATGTGACTAGTGTTGTAACCTATGGAATGAACAGACTTATTGAAAATGAAATTAATTCTTAGGTAGTAAAGAAATAGTATCACAATATTGTGTCACCTTGGTTGAATTTTTTTCTCAACATCTCCACAACACTAAGTTTTGATTCATCATGCAAACAGCAGAAAAGTTGGCTGCCTAAGATCAGATGTATGTAAAATTGTTCATCAGTTAGAAGATATGATACATATTGAGGGTAAACAATTTGATTAGGTAGCTATATTTGATTTTTTTTTCCAATATAAGGATTTTTCCAAATCATGTTTTTTGGGGGAATACATTATCTTCCATTTTCTTTAAAAATCTTACAGGGGTGCCTGGGTCGCTCAGTTGGTCATGCATCTGACTCTTGATTTAGGCTCAGGTCATGATCTCAGTGTCCAGGGTCATAAAATGGAGTTCCTCCTTGGGCTCTGCACTCAGCAGAGTCTGCTTGTCCCTCTCCCTCCTCCTCTGCTCCTCTCTCTGTTCATGCATGCATCTTTTCATGCATGTATTCTCTCTCCTTCTCTCTCTCTTTCTTAAATAAATTAAGAGTTGTTGTTTTTTTTTTTTTTAAAGTTAGAATATGCCTATGATCAGTTCTTTCTGTATGGGAATCTGAATCTTTTTGCTTCATCTTTTATAGTCTGAAAAATTATTTTTAGTCACTTGTGCATTCTGCAGATGTAAATCTACTAGCAAAGACCAAGGAAAGTATATTTAGAGTGAAAATATAAAACATCTCAATTTACCCAGATTTGTTCACTTAATTATTTTCTTTTTATCAGACTAGGGGACATTCCCAGGAAAATCATTACTGGTTTCTACAACAGTATCTTCCAGAGGAGATACTAGCCCAGCACACTGTCAAAGAAAGTATATTACGGTGAAATTTGTATAGAAACTGTAAACAGATTTGCAATGCAAACGTTCATCTTGAGTGTTTTATTTTTCCCTGACCTGAGTAGCAGTTATTAGATCACTGTATCATGAGGAAAATAGTCAATTCAAAACATAGACCATAGAGTCCTGAGCCTGCCATTAGATTTGAACAACCGGGTAATTTTGGCATATATCTAGGGGGTTAATAGTCTAGAGCAAAGGCAGCAGCTTTAAACTGTCTATTTTTTCTTGCAAATGTTCAGATATGTTTTTCAGAAGAGCAATTTCAATGTATAGAATCAAAGCTATTCTTAGGCTGTTAAACTGAGAGACTAAAAGAGCAAAACAAATAAAACCAATACCACTTTTAAAATAAAAATAAACCTGTCAGTATCAAGAAAGCTTTCTAGACTTGTTTATATACTATTCAGTAGAAATATAAAGAGGATTTTTTTTTCATGGAAAATGTGTTACAGATTGAGTCAAAGACACACCCTAGCTATCTTTGTTTTGAATACTTACACACTTCTGAAAAGTGTAGAAGATGAAATGTTTGCTTAGTAGGTGTCTCATGGAAAGACTATAGTGTTTTAGTTATAACCATGGCTTAAGTATAGCAGTATATTAACCACCTAGATCTTTGTCCCTGTGAGCTGAATAACTTTAGGGCAATCTTTCTATCTCTTCTGAACCCATTGTTTGGGAAATGTCCTTGCTGCGACTCAAATGCTTAAAAATAACAGAAAAATGCATAGAAATAAAAATATAACAGACAATGATAAATAATGATAGTAGGTTCATCCTAATATTTTCATGAAGCTAAAATGTGACAATACTCATAATAAGGTTCTTTAGTGGTAATTTGTCCAACAAATATGTATTGAGCAACCATTATGGTCTAGTCACTGTTCCAAGTACTTGGAATATATTGATGCTTGTGGAGCTTACATTCTACTGGAGTAATTTTTATCAGAACTAGTAGTAAGATTAGTACTATTGTTATTAAATGGTTTGACAACATTTCTAGATGCTGTGGATTTTATTATTTTTACATCCCTGGGAAATTATCTCACCATTATTGTATTTTTACCTTATTTCTTTGATTCTTGAATTTTAGAAAAGCTAAGAAAGTAATAGAGCAATGTATAGCTTCAGCAAATGGCAGTTCTATGAAATGGCAATAACGTAACTCTTGGGTAATATGCATCCATAAAGATGATTATGTGAGTAGTCCTGTAAGGACAGCAAGGAATCACAAAAGCAATTTTTAAAATTATTTAAAAATTTTTCAAGTGCTCCTAATTTTATTTTTTAAAAGATTTTATTTAGTTATTTGACAGAGAGACAGAAAGAGCACAAGTGGGAACAGAAGGAGAGGGAGAAGCAGGCTCCCCACCGAGCAGCAGAGAGCCCAACTTGGGGCTGGATCCCAGAACTCTGAGATCATAACCTGAGCAAAAAGTAGATGGGCAACCAAATGAGCCACCCAGGTGCCCCAAGTGCTCCTAATTTTAGAAGCAAAGTCTCATAGATAGAGCCCTCAGATATTCTGAATATAGTAAATATAATTCCAAATGTAAAAAAACAATGCTGAACAGTGAAAAAAAACGCAGGAAATCTCAATAATATCTGATTTGCCCCCAAGGATAAGTGTTTTGTCTTTTAAATTGAAATATCAAAAAGCAAATGATTTCACACAAATACACTAATAAGCAAATATACAGGTTGGTTTTTGTTTTTGTTTTTGTTTTTCCCCATACATGCTTCTCTGTCCATTGGCTGATCCAGGACTAATTGGTGCAGGCTGGGAAAAATCATAAAGAATGCACTGTACTTTCAGAAAAGGCCTCTCACATCTTAAAGAAATTACAACGGCTTGTACATCAGTTGCAATGTTTAAAAATGAGTGTGAATCTACATACCTCACAGTCTAAAGTACAAAAGCCTCACAGAGTGCTGCAAAATACATGCAAAAATGTGAACAAAATTTGAATTTAACTTTCTCTTGCAACAGGCAGGGGGGATGGCTCTGTATTGAGTTTGCATAAGCTAAGATCTCTTGTTTATTCCTTTCAGGGAAGACGAACTGCTCTGTCAACTCTTTCAGCTTCCAGTTTTACAAAATATTGCTTATCTGATTAACTGCAATTGCCAGTACTCTAATCATGTGTATTCATGAGTATTTGTGGGTCGAGGTCAAGGGGGAAGGAAGGCTAGCTCTCCTCCAATATTACACAGTATTATTCTTGGAGGAAGTCTTATCTTGTCTGTTTTATACTGGTTAATGTCTATTGTTTATATCATTCATAATATAAACATTAGAAAAAAAGATGTACATATTTTAAGATGATCTTACTACTGCTCATTTAATAGGAACACAATAACAGAATCTGGTGACTTAATATGCAAGGGATGTATTTTATATCTGGAAAGCCAGGATACCAAGGAGGTTTTTCAATTGCCTCATTTGGATCTTAAGGTATGGAAGGCTCTGAGGCGTGGAGGGTTTGTTGGTTGATGCCTCACTGATCTGCAGACTAGTCTGACTTATATGGCTGAATAGGCAGACACTTCCTTCCCTTCTCCCCACTTCATGTGTATCACTCCAAATGTTATGGTTTTGGACAAAAGCATAACATTCCTAGAGAAAGTAGTTCCAGGAATTCCAACAAATTTTCTCTGCTAAAAAGTCTAAATAAACTCTCAGGATTTGATTATACCTTTGTTATTAAGAATTTTAACTAACAACAAGAAAAAAGAATTTTAACTAACTCAATCCTAGTATAACATGTTTTTTAAATTATGGGTATTTGAAACTGTCTTTCTTTTAAACAATGGTAAAGGCAAACTCTGTAAACATTACTTACTCTGCATTACCTAAAATCTAATATATCTGGTGATAGACACAAATTAAGCATGTACTTGCCAATATTTCCAATTAGCCTACTGGTTTACCTGCACACATTTGAATACTGTAAGCCATTACTTTGGAGAATTGATTCAAACTCAAACTCAGTAGAACCATCCATATTGTATATCTGTGACAGTTTCACCAAGATATGATATCATGGACTTGCTGTAAATAATTCAGAGATGTGACTTCATTAATTCACTACAATAGTAGCTATTCACTATGATAGTATTAATATGAGACATGGAGAATAAGTATCTGAAGTGGATAATTCCATATTTATTCTATGCCTTCATTTGTATTCTAGATTATACTGTTTTGATTTAAATAAAGAGAGAGAAATTTTCTTAAGGTTCAATCTTAGCTGTCTTCTTGTGAAGTTGATTTCTTCCAGGCTTAAAACTTGCATCCAGTGTAAGAGTTCTGACATGTTGCATCAACACCCTTCTATTGCTTTAAACAAGAAAATATATATCATCAATTTCCTAAGACAAGTGAGGAGAATGCTTTTATGGTACTCAAAATGTATTTATATTATTCCGTTAGAAAAAAAAAATGTCAGGGGCTAATTTGGGGGCCAGGCACTGCCAATTTTATTGTTCTAGTCACACAACTTGTGTGACAGCATTTCCAGTTTTGACAAATTTGGCTTAAATAATAATCAAATGAATGTCCAAGCTTTAACTATGTATTTTTCTAAGGACCTATACAGTAAAGAAAACCTAAAGATACTATACTTCGAGACAATTTAAGAAGCAGTTTGAAGAATTGGATACTTCAGCTCTAGATAATACTATACCTCTTTCTAAAATAACTATGACTTGATGGCATGAGTAGAAGTGTCCAGATATTGTGAACCACAGCTAGAATCACATCATGAATCAATTTGAAGAACTACAAAGACATATACTTTAAATGCTAACAAATCATCTTCTCTCAGTGTCAAAGGTATTACTATAATTTAAATTTGACTTCTTTGAAAGCTTCTCATTAGTACATTGGAATTCTAAGGAGTACATTGGTAAGACTGTAGCATAGTAACTGAGATGTACAAACATGAATGTAAATATATGTGTATTATGCACATGCATATGTGTTTTGTAAATCCCCTATTACTTCTCTGAGTTATATCATAGCTGATATAAATTCATTGCATTGTTTTATGCCTTTGGAACACCTTGATGTTGGTATGGTTTCAGAATGATTTTGTGATATCCTTGGAAGAAAGCTGATCTAGGAATTTGAGAACTAATATTTGAGTCCTGGCCTTTCTGATTGATTGCTGTGTAGACCTATCTTTTTTCATCTGTGAAATGAGGATAATAAAATCTGCCCTTAATGATATCAGTGGAAAAGAACAAGTGTTGAGGATGTGGAGAAATCGGAATCCTTATATACTGTAGGGGGAATGCGAAGGTGCATTCGATATGGAAAACCGGTTTTCAGTTCCTCCCAGGTTAAACGTAGAGTTATACCCCAAGAAAACATTCCAGATGTCCATCAGTTAATGAATGGATAGACAAAACATGGTCCATCCATAGAATGGGATATTATTCAGCAATAAAGAGAATGAAATACTAATACTTGGCTATTACATTGCCGCAGCTTAAAAACATTATGCATGAAAGAAGCCAGTCACTAAAGGCCACATGTTGTGATTCCATCTGTATGACATGTTCAGAATAGACAGAAAGTAGACCAGGGCTTGTGGGTAGGAGATAAGGAAGAAATGAAGAGTAACTGTTAACAGGCATAGAGTTTCTTTTTGGAGTAAGGAAAATTTCTGGAAACAAATAATGATGATGTTTATACAACTCTATGAAAATACTAAAACAAAAAACAAAAAAAACACTGAATTACACACTTCAAAATGATGAATTTTATGTTATATGAATTATATCTCAATAAAAAAGTTTAAAAACCCTGTCCTGCCTCTATCAGAGAATTGTTGTAAGAATGAAATAAAACTGGAAAGTTCCATAGAAACTAAGTCATATTCAATCATCCATGCCAGTGCATAGAGAAGAACACAGGCTTCAGTGTTTGTAACTATATAGGGTTTTATGAAAATTATCTTTATGTTCAGTCATGGGAAAAGTCACATAGAGGGCTAAGGTCACTCAGGACACTCACTGTGAAGAGCTTTACAGAAAAGATATAAACTGCACAAAAAATTTATTTGAAAGAATGGAAGGCACAGAAGGGATGTAGAGAAATAGAGCTTTCTATTTCTGTAGACTATAGGACTTGCCACTATATACTTTCCATGTTAATAGTCATTGTATTGTTAACGGAAAAATCCTGACTGGACTACAAAACCATGACAGTCAGAAGCTGCACTTGGTTAATCTCCATTTCTTCGCACCCTGGACATAGTGCCCTGCCTATGGTGAATGCTCAACTAAGACGAGATGAGCTTTCTCAGACTTTTTCTTTCCTTTCTTCTTCTCCTCCTCTCTCAGGCCCCACTTCCTCCTCCTCCTCATTCTGCTCCTCCTCCTTCTTCTTCTATCAACATTTTATTTAGAACACTATGTAAAGTCTACAGGCTACCAAATGGACTTCTTCAAGCAGCACCCTCTGAAAGCCTCTAATGTTATCTATTTCTTGTTTAAATGAAGGATGTAAACTCCCCTCAGGAGGCCAGGCAGAGGTAGGATTGAGTTCAGTTCATTCCATGTTGCATATAGGCCACTATGGTGTGTTTTCTCCCAGACTGTCTTTTCTCAGGGCCATTCTCTCCAACTCCCCAGGTGTGATTACTGTACAGTCCTCCCTATCCTTCTTTGCACTCATCCAACTTGAGCTCCCTGTAGTACTTGACACCAGGACCACTCCTTTAGGACTCTTGTCTCTCTTAGCTTCCAGAATAATTCTCCACTCTCTTTAATTCCTTCCTACTTAGTCGTTACTTCTTAGTAAGTCCTGGCAGCCACCTCTCTGGCTTCAGCCCCCATGACTTTCCTTATTTACCCTCTGCTCTTTTTTTTTTTAAAGATTTTATTTATTTATTCATGAGAGACATAGACAGAGAGAGAGAGAGAGAGAGGCAGAGACATAGGCAGAGGGAGAAGCAGGCTCCATGCAAGGAGCCTGACATGGGACGGGACCCCTGGTCTCCAGGATCCCACCCCAGGCTGAAGGTGGCACTAAACTGCTGAGCCACTGGTGCTGCCCCCTCTGCTCTTCTTGTACAGCGAAATAGCTTTCCTTAGCAGTATCAGTCAAACCCTAAAACTTTGGCAGTGTTGGGGCTTTAGTTACTAGTTATGAGGTTCTGATTCCCAGATGATAGCTCTAGCTAAGACCTTTCTCTTGATCTCCATAACTAAATATACAACTACTTTTTGGAAAATTTCATCGTGTGCCCTATAGTACCCTCAGTCTTAGTGTGACTGGGGTAATCTGCCTGGATTCCTGTAAGCCAAGGCTTTTGTGAATATCCCCAACAGAACCCTGATGTGCAGTTGGAAATTCAGGAGTCATTCCAGATTTCTCTATCTCACTCCTCTCCTTCCAGTGAGTCACCTATTGTAGTCCTTTTGACCTCCTTAATATCTCTCATACCCTTCTGCCTTCTCCCTAAAGCAAACCCTAAACAAGTATCTGGGTTTGAGAAATTTATTGGGGACTTCATTTTTCCCAGCAAGCACCATGATGCAGTAGGAAAATGAGATGGGAAAGAGGAAAACCTATAATGGGTGTGACAGTAAGGAGATTATTACTAATGGAAACTGGAGCAGTTGAGCCATGGAATCTCTGAGAAGCCATGAATTGTCCCACCAGGTGATAAGGAAGCTTGGGTATTTCTCTACCAACCTGCCCTCCTTGTTAGATGTTGCCCCCTGTACAGGAGGAAAAATAATTTTCCCTCTACCTTCTAAGTTCTGGCTTGAGACTCCTGTAATAAAATACAGATCAACAAGAGAAAAACAAATAGAAGTTTATTAACAGGGATTCCTGTGTGGCTCAGCGGCTGAGCATCTGCCTTTTTAGTTCAGGGCATGATCCCGGGATCCTAGGATTGAGTCCCACAGCAGGCTCCCTGCAGGACTTTTTCTTTCCTTTCTGCTTCTGTCTCTGCCTCTCTCTGCTTCTGTCTCTGCCTCTCTTTCTGCATCTCTCATGAATAAATAAATAAAATCTTTAAAAAAAAGAAAGAAGTTTATTAACAGGTATACCCTATATATACATGGGAGACCCAGGAAAAACTAAGTAACTCAAAGAATTGGCTTAGAATTCAGGCTTAAGTATCACCTTAATAGAGGAAGGAGAGAGGGGATAGAGGTCTTCTAAGGGAGAGTAAATTATTTTTAGGAAAGAGGATGGGTTTGGAAGAATAGGTGGGAGATATAATAGCTTGTGACAAAGTTTATCTGGATGTGGTATCAAAGTTAACTTTGTATATGCCAGAAGATCCTTGCATATGTCACCCTCTGTGTCTAGAAAAATCTTCCCTCTTCCTTCATCTGGGTCATTTGCTCACCTCACCTTTTGGATCTCAGCTCTGTCTTTTCTTCCCTAGAGAAGTTTTGCATTTATATTTGTATGATTATTTGAATATTTTCTTCTTTATCCCTCAATCACAAGCTCTATGAGGGTAGGGAAAAGGTCAGTCTTGTTCACCACTAACATCCACAATTGAGCATATTGCCTAACACATAGCAAGAATTTAGAAAATATTTGTGGAATGAATGTGGATGAATAGATGAATGATTAATATATGAAAGCCTAATTTGTTCATATCAAGACCCAATGACTATTCTAAAGAGATGGTGAAATGCAGTTTTTCCTACAGAAGGTGGGAACATTTCCTGTTTTTGTAAAAACAGAAGGCATCTAAGTAAGGGAGGACAGGCATCAGAATTTTAATTTTGAATTCAAAAGAAATCAGGAACTCTTTTAGGTTTATGAAAAAGGGGGAAGGAATCAGAGGATCAAAATAGGATAAATAGAGTGTCCAAAATTCTATTTATTTAACCACTTGCAATATTTCAATCAAAATGAATTCCTCTGCCATTGAAAAGCTGTCATGTTTTCATTTGCTGGAAAGTGACAAAGTTAGATAAATGATAATGCCATGTCTTTGTTCATTCTTGGTTAAAAATCCTTAGACTTAAATGTTCCTCAGTGCAAACTCTCACTGAATGAACATGAAGTGTATTGTTCTACAATATGCCACTCAATGAAATTGCAGCGCATTTGGCACCACTGAGCATCTTAGAAGAAAGAAAACAACAACAAAAGCCCATAAAACAAATTGTGACCCTATAAACCTTAATGAAGGACTTTGGAATACAATGAAATGTTACACTAACTTTAGAGAAGATTGCAAAGATTGAGAAAAGTTGGATTTTCAGATGACCTCCTTGTTCTCAATGATATTTTATTAATATATGCGTTTCTTCTTGCTTCCTTCTTCCTGTCTTTTCTTTTTTCATCATCTTCATTTCCAAGTGAATAGCTTTAAAAAAAAAAAAAAAGAAAGTCAGTACTCACTTTTTCTTTTTTTTTTTTTTAAATTTTATTTATTTATTCATGACAGACAGAGAGGGAGAGAGGGAGGCAGAGACACAGGCAGAGGGAGAATCAGGCTTCATGAAGGGAGCCGGATGTGGGACTCGATCCTGGGTCTCCAGGATCCAGCCCTGGGCTTTAAAGGCAGAGTTAAACCGCTGAGCCACTCTGGCTGCCCTACTCATTTAATTTTCAGACTTAAGAGATTGATTCTTGGGCATCAAGATACTATTCTAAATTTTTAAATTAAGAAAGCTCCAGGTACCAACCTAAGAAATACAACTACCCACCACACAGTTAATTAAATGTCTCTGAATTGCTACTATTTGAGGTTGATAAGCCCCACGTATGAATTCTTTGGCTCAAAGCAGGAAGTTATATTAAGAAGACAGTAGAAAGGAAGAATAATTAGATAGTCTTTTGTAAGAAGGTGCATAAATGGTGTCTGTGTAGCCCTGACTAACTCTGTTAGTCTGTTTATTTTAAGATTCAGTCATTTGAGGTGTTTGCTCTTATGTAGATTTTAGGCACCATGTAAACAAAAGGCTAATGTAAAGATCATTTTGGTGCATGAATTTCTGTGAATTTTGAGCAGATATTCTAGGCTCCTGTTTTATTTGTACCTCTGGGCATTTTTTTTAAATGAAATTATATATATTGCTACTTTAAAAACTCATCTTGATGTTTGTTACAAACCACAGTATTTGAGATTGTACAGAAGGAGGTACCAGTCAGGATGGCCCAGGTCATGCTGAAGTGACTCCAACATTTCAGTGGCTTACAACCACAGATGTTTAGTGCTCATGCAGGCTGCAGGTCCATCATGGGCAGCTATAGCGCTGTTTAAGCATCACCTTCACTCTGGGACTAGGCTGACAGGGCTGCCTCTCACTAGGATATAGCCTGTCATAGCAGCCAAAGTGAAAGAGAGAAAGCAGTTCTTAAAGCTTCCACACATCGCTTCCCCTCCCATTTCATTAACTAGAACAAGTTTTATGGCCATCCCTACATTCACTAGGACAGGGAAACAAGGAAATATAATCATCTCTCAGGGAAAAGGTACCAAATATTTGTGAATGGTCTACCACTTACTTCTTCATTTTCTTTTTTTTTTTAATTTTTTTTTTATTTATTTATGATAGGCACACAGTGAGAGAGAGGCAGAGACATAGGCAGAGGGAGAAGCAGGCTCCATGCACCGGGAGCCCAACGTGGGATTCGATCCCGAGTCTCCAGGATTGCGCCCTAGGCCAAAGGCAGGCGCTAAACCACTGCGCCTCCCAGGGATCCCCACTTCTTCATTTTCTTGGATGTGAACACCACCAGAAAGATTAAGCAACTTGCCTAGGATCACTGGCAGAGCTGAGATTAGAACCAGATTCCTGTTTTCACTTCCCTTCAACACCCCTCTGTGCAAAGTTGTGGACAGGCTGTTGTAGTCAGAATTATAAGAGAAGGATGTCATCTAGAGAGGTCGTCTACTCACCAGGGCCTGTCTCATGCCATGGTATCACTTTGACATAGTCAGCACATTTTCTTTTAGGATCTGTAGGTCCAATATTTGCTTTTGTTACAGTATTCAGTATCAGTCAAAAATTAATCATGGAATCAGAGCCATTATAAATTTTGGTGTCAGGAATTATATTTAGATTTCTTTTATTTATATATTTATTTATGTATTTATATTATATTGATATATTATATTTATTATAGGAATTAGAACTTAAACAACTTAAACCACGTGAGAGGATCTGGGCAAATAAGGTCCCAGAAGCTCAAAGGAGTCACAAACCAATTACTCTGATAAGCTGAGTATTTGCAGATGTGCATCTGCCCAAAATAAGTCACCAAAATAAGATGGTAAAGAGAAGATTTGTGAGAATCTTATGGGAATCATGGCTTCTATGTAGCTATCAGCACTATAGGACTACTATTAAGTATCTGTGGCTGGCCTGGGGTAACTGTGAGTCAGCAGGCTCAGAAATTGGTAGAGGAGAGTGAGAACCAACCTGGAACTCATAAACCCCTATGTGTAAGATTGTAACTGCATCTAACCATTACAACCTTCAGAGTGCAATGGCTGCCACTTTGCTTCTGCCTTTCAAATCTAACTTGGAAATCATATAGGACAGGGATTCTAGAAACAGTTCCAATTTAACCAAGCAGACACAGAACAACCTTTCACACATTCCAAGTTTGAAGAGGCCTAGGCAGACTCATATCAACAAAACGTACTAGTTTCTTCCTATTGCTATGATGAATTACCACAAGCTTAGTGGCTTATACCCACACAGATTTATTATCTTAAAGATCTGGTGTTTACAGATTCAACATGGATCTTTCTAAGCCATTATCAAAGTTTTGGCAGTACTGTATTCCTTCTGGAAGCTCTAGGGGAGAATCTAAGGGTTGCTTTTTCTAGCTTCTAAAGGCCATATCACTGCAACTTCTGCTTCTGTCATCACATCCTCTCTCTATCTGATTCTCTTGCCTCCTTCTTCTCCCTTAAGACATTTATGATTACATTGGACCCATCCAAATAATCTAGGAAAATCCTTCATCTCAAAATCATTAACTTAATCACATCTGCAGTCTTTTTTGCCATCTAAGGTAACATATTCACAGATTCTGGGGATTGAATGTGGACACCCTTGGAAGGCCAGTATTCTATCATACTAACTTATATGACATTCCTGATGGTCTATAGCAGGGGTTGGCAAAATAATAATATGTGGGCCAAATCTGGACCATTGCCTGTTTGTATAAATAAAGTTTTATTGGAAAATAGTCATGCTCTTTTGTTTATGTATTGTCTGTGGCTACTTTTGCCCTATGACAGCAAAATTGAGTAGTTGGAACTCAGACCATATGACCCACAAACAAGAGATATTTACTAACATTTTACAGCAAAAGTTTCCTGACCCCTGGTCTATAGGCCAGAAAGTTGATTTGTGGATTTAGAATAAGAAACTTGGGAATACAGCAGTTGCATAAACTTCAGATTTGTAAGATAATGTATTATCTCCCTATGTTAAATCTATGTGCAAAGCTAAATGATCAGGTTAACTGCAATGGGAACAGCTCACACCATTTGTAAGACAACGAAGACTAGTATGACTAGTTATAAGCATGGAAGCTACCACCTGCACCATAACCATGGGCCTCCCCTCTGGGCTGGAAACTCATGACCATGGGTGAGAACATCCTTTCCCTTGAGGCAACTGTGAACAACTGATACAGTCTCGTTCTTCAGATTCTCTTCTCCATGATAAAAGTCAGTCTTTATTCCCATTGAATAAAAGAGAACTAATAAGGCTACAACCACAGGCTATTCACTATGATTAGAATTTGAGTATTACCTCAAATTGCTCAGCCACCCAGGCAAAGCTTAAAGTGGATTGTTTTCTTTTATCACAGGGTGATTTCATTTATTCAGTTTCATTTTATCTAATTTTATTTTCAAAAGTAACCTTATTTTCTTTTTTTTTAAAGATATTATTTATTTATTCATGAGAGTCACAGAGAGAGAGAGAGAGGCAGAGATACAGGCAGAGGAAGAAGCAGGCTCTCTGTGGGGAGCCCTATGTGAGACTTAATCCCAGGACCCCAGTATCACACCTGAAGCTGAAGGCAGAGGCTCAACCACTGAGCCACCCAGGGGCCCCAAAAGTAATTGTATCTTCAAATTTTATAGATCACTCTTCTCTATCCTTGTATCACTTGCAGATGAATTTTTCTTGATATAAATTGTGAGACTTTTATTATTTTTCTTTCCATCATGCTTCCATTAAGTTAGTTCCAACATGAAGGAACACTTACCTTAAAAATGCCTTTTCCACCTGGAAGGAAATGAGGCCATTAATGAAAACTTCAATGGTAGTTTTAACCTGGTTATGTGGTTTATCTCTCTGTGCCTTGTGAGACAAAGGAGTATGATTAAGAGATATTTGATACTTTCCTTCAGTTCAAAAAAAAAATATTTGTGAATGGTGCAAATTCCATTAACTATCTTCAGGACTTTTCATCATAAAGGAAGATCAAGATGTGTCAGAGGAAATCATTAATAACTTGCTGGGTGTTCAAATGCAAAGTGATCTTTTGGAATGTTCATTGTCTTTGGTTTTCGAATAATTTGTTGCTTAGCAGCATAGTGGGGAAGAGTGAGTCTATAGAGCAAACTGAATAGATTTGAATCACACCTCTCCATTTGCTAACTGTGTCACTTCATCAAGATGGGTCAAATTCTGAGCCCCCATCTTCTCATCTGTAGAGCAAGGACATAAGTAGATCTTCCCTCAACAAAAATCTAGGAGTTCAAATTGTTCATACATGTCAAATAGTTATAATAGTACTTGCTAATATGTACATTAGTTGGTCCCTTCATCTAACATACAAGGTGCTAACTACTCTACATTATAAGCATGACAGTAGCTCTGTGAGATTGGTATAGTTATTATTTTTTTTAATAGACAAAGAAATTGAGGGTCAAAACATTTAAATAATTTGCTGATGGTCTTAAGTCTGGAAAACTGCAGAGCTAGAGATAAAGTTCAGTTCTCTCTGATTACAAACACCAAGCCTGTGGACTTAACCTACCGTTTGTAAATCATCTATTACTTGAATTGTGAACCATTTAAGGCCAAGGCATAGCATTCTTTAGCAATTCAGAAGCTGGTAACTAAATGAAGACAATATAGGGGTACCTCAACTAACTGAAGCCCCTGGGAATATATTATCTGGACAGTCTAGTTTTCCAGAAAGCATTAGGTATTTGCCAAAACTTTAAAATAGCATTTAATTTGGAAAGAACTCACTGTAAAATATATTATACATTTCCCTGCCTTCTTAAACAGATTGTATTGAATATGATTTAATGTTATATTGACATAGTCATTTATCATTATGAACTTTATTTTTATTCTGTATTCTAATATAGGGATATTTTGAGAGTTTATTGTAATAGAGAGGGATGTTATTGACCTGGATTGTTATGCATTTTTAAATTATTGTGCTTGATTTATAAAGTTTTAGATGTTTCATGTCCCAGTGGTCACTACTTGTCAGTGTTCCTGTTTGTACTATCAGTCTCTCAAAAGTCCACCAGAAAAAAATCTGTTGATCAAGGAAAGGTGGGTTTGGTAAAACACTTTGTAAAATAACAAATCATCATCTTGATAGTCTTGATAGTGTTTCAAAATGAGGAAATTTGGGTAGAATATTTATAGTGTAGAATATGAACTGGGTGATGATTTGAACTTGAGTGATTTTAAGGTGGGTCTTACAAGACAGGAAAATGCCTGGCATTTGGTAAACTTTAGTGCCATAATAGCTGTGGAGGTGGGCAGAGCATGATGAGAGATCTAAAGTTACCTTTGAAGATTAAGCTGTTGGTCTTAATAAGTGAGTTATTTCAGTTGGTTTACAGTTGTATTTTACAAGAACATGTATTTCCTGGACTAAGAAGCTAAGTGATCATTTCTGGTTCCAATATCGAGATAGGCAAGAATGTTTGATCCCAGGGTTGTGTAGTACAAGGACAAAAGAATATATTGATTTGGTTTATCTCTCGCCTCTATCACTTGGTATTGAAAGTAAATAACCGGAATTGTGAGTCCATGGAGAGTTGATATAAACTAAATGGAAGCCTAAGAAATAGACTTATGCGCATGTATTTTGTGCTTAAGCAGAAACCCACTGTTTTCTTGCTTAATTCCTGGGTGGCTTCCTAATGTCATGTAACCAGCATTGTCAACTAGCTGAGTATCCATTAGGTATCTGTTACTATACTGTGAATAATACATGTGTAAGGTCTAGTAGAAAGTGAATAATTCTACAAAATAGTGCTTGTTGGTTTTTTCCCTCTTTCTTAATGTTTTATTTGTTTATATTGAGTTTTTCACAGCTTTTAATGTCCTTTTTTATTTGAAAATTTATAAAGTGATGCTGTGTAAATGCATCATAGTTTTTAACTATGAAACTTAGAATGTTTAGAGATTTTATCCATACTTTCTGAAAAGTTCTTAGAGACTCCCTAAGCTACATTATTGAAGTAAGTAGTCTGAGATATTGGGATTTGGTGTAGAATGCATGGAAGATAAAGTTATGGAGCAACTCTAAAGTATATAATTAATTCCTAAAATAAAATGCATATTGTTCTGCATCTGCAGTCTAGCAATTGGAAAATAATAAAAAAGACTAAAGGTTCTAATTGTGTAGTGGTAAATTGGGAAAAAATTAATTTGACTCATTACTTAAAACTTCTGGCTATTTATAGTGATTTAGGCCAACTGAAAAATAAAATACATGTTCTGGCCAGCAATAATCCTTTCCAAGAATTATGTTTGGTAAGAGGATATAGAAAATGATCAAACAAGGTTTTTGAAGTCCTGTTAACCATGGGATTTTCAGTGAAGCAATGTAGATATTGTAGACTTGTATTTTGAAATGACAGAAATTCCTTAGTAATATTTGAAGCCTATTTTGGTTATTGCTGTCAATGTCTGTTTTTCTTTCTTTTCTTTTCTAGTCATATATTCAGTACTATAATTTGTTGGCTTCTGGCCCAGAAAAGAAGCCAATTTTCAGGAAAAAAAAGAAAAGAAAAAGTTCTTTACTAGCTTTGTACATGAAAAAGCAAGTTCAAATTTTATTGTTAAATTAAGTTTTTATGCAAGGACAATCTGTGAAAACTATACTGTAGAGGACAAAGTGGCCTCTTTCTTTTGTTTTAGCTGATATCCTAGTCAAGAATAGAATATATTTTATATATTTTATACACACAAACACACACATACACACACATTCTTTTCATTAAATATCAGGGACAAAAGAAAACCTGACTGCACACCTGAATCTTTCTTAGGATGTACATATATGTGAAATACCAGATGACACAGTCTAAGATCCATTTCATATTAGGTAACATGAATTAAAACAAGGCCTTAGGGGATCCCTGAGTGGCTCAGCGGTTTGGCCCCTGCCTTTGGCCCAGGGTGATCCTGGAGTCCCGGGATCGAGTCCCACGTCGGGCTCCCTGCAATGGAGCCTGCTACTCCCTCTGCCTGTATCTCTGCCTCTCTCTCTCTCTCTATGTCTATCATGAATGAATAAATAAATCTTAAAAAAAAAGTAAAATAAAACAAGGCCTTAAATTTAGTCATATAGATGCCAAACTAAGGAGAGACTAATATTAAGTCTCTGGGGCCAACGGTAAGTTACTATGATTTATGAGCACAGTCATGAAATTGAGTTCACTAACATATAAACAGCATTTATTGAGCACCTATTAAGTGCCAGGAACCCATGCTGGGTATTATAGATACAGAAATAAAAGTCTCTGATTCTGAAACCTTCACAGTATGATTGAAAAGTAAAATCAGTCAATTAAACAATATGAGAAGTAATAGGAATATGTCAAAAAATTTGATTACTGCTGAAGTATAGTTTTCAAAGCATTAAAACTACAGTTTTACACAAACATAAAAATATCAAAGATTTTTTTCAACTCAGTAAAAGATTCAGCAAGATGACAGAGCCAATTCAAAAAGCATTTGAAGAGCTAGATATGTATAGACAATTTAAATAAAGGAAGATTAAGATTAAGATTTCTAGGTTAGGTATAAAACTAGTTAATTTCTTATAGGGCAATAAAGCATAACTGTTGAAATTATCATTTTTCCTGAATATATGTGATTTTCATCTCTCCTGAATAAAAAAATCTACAAAAAAGCAGGTAGCCTCACTATATTTGGGATCTTTTTTCAATAGTAATCAGTTGAAAAAAGTGTGTTCCACCTAGATCATTACTGAGTGGTCCTTTGCCTTACCCCCAGGTGACCCTATACTGTCTATCTTTTTGCTTTATTTTCAAGTCATATATATTTTTTATTAATAAAAAAAATTAGAAACAATGGAATGTAGAAGAAAGGAAAGAATGGAGGATTCCAGTTGGAGGGAAGATAAGGAGAGAGGATGTCTGAGGGAAGACTCCTATAAATTAAGAGAAAATGTCCAGTAAGACAGAGTCTCTTTTGTAGAGGGGTGGTGATAGGTAGAAAGGAGAGTGAAATAGGTGGATCCCAAGTGCCATTTCTCGAGCATTTTTGTATTACTATTATGACAGATGATTACTATGACTAGGGACCAATTTATAAGAGATATTTACTTGATATTTGATTGTATTCATTGTGGCAGTGGTTTCTGAAAAATCAGCAAAGCAAGTCATCTGTGTGCTGGCAGGGAGTTATAAATTAGTTGTTTTTAAAGCCATAAATTCATATGTCAGAACATTGAAACTATTTTGGAAGAAAATGCCAAGGATAATGAAAGCAGAAGATAGCCAAGACAGAGAAGATTGGGATCCAATTAGGCAGTAAAACAGAGCAGAGCCTCTAATTTTTAGCCATACCTCTGAAATTCCCCTTTTCCCCCTCATGGGTCTTTTCCCTCTCTTCATTTTTTTTCTTTTCCACACCTTTCCTCTCTTACCCCAGATAGGGATTGAAATCTGGGAGACATCACAATTTATTTCTCTAGCGGAGCAATACGCATCTGAAAGCAGCAGCATCTAGTTTTGTTTTGTTTTTGTCTTAGGCTGCAAGTCTGAACAGAATAGAACAAAATGTAGCAAAATGGAATGGGATGGAATAAAATCTCCCCTGAAGTACCTTTTGACTATTTCTGCTGTTTAAAAAATATTTTGTTGACTTAGCTTCATTTTCCTCTTTGATATTAATTTTCCTGCTAAGAAACAAGTCACATCCATAAATATTTATTAATTTAAAATCTTTTTTTCTAGTTGGGCTTTCCCAGTGGGTAATAAACTGTATGGTGTGGGGTTATTCAATCTTTTTAGTATTATTTCCAAAATGTAAATAAAAATATGAGTACACTACAATCCCTTGGCCTTTCCGTATGAGCTGCATGATTGTGACAACATGGATGGACCTAGAGGGTATTATGCTAAATGAAATTAGCCTGCCAGAGAAAGACAGATACCGCATGGTTTCAATTATATGTGGAATCTAAAAACACTAAAACAAATGAACCAACAAAAAAGCAGAAACAGACTCATAAATACAGGGAATAAACTAGTGGTTGCAGGGGGTGGTGGAGAGGTGAAGCAGATGCTGAGGGAGAATGGGCAAAAATGAGTGAAGGGGAATGGGAAGTGAGATCTTCCAGTTATAGATGAGTAAGTCACAGGGATGAAAGGCACAGCATAGACAGTATAGGTAACGGTACTGTGATAGTGTTGTACGGTGACAGGTAGTAGCTACACTTGGAGAGAAGATTGCATACTGCATTGAGTTATTGAACCACTGTGTCCGACACCTGAAACTAATGTAACGTTGCGTGTCAACTACGTGTCAATAAGAAATATTTTTTTTAAAAATAATATCTACTGATGATACTTGCTAAGAAAATTTACAGGTTCAGTTTAAAGCAGAATCAAATCAGGAAAGCTCTAAATCCAAAATAAACAAGGCATTGCTCTAGTAATCCGTTTATACGTGGCTTGTATTTTAGCCTTATATTTTTTCCACTTGACTATGGACAATTGGTCATTGGATTTATAGTATTTGGCATTAATTTTAAAGAAGGACAGGTTAGTGTCCACATCAAACATATATTTCACTGTTCATGTGTCCTTCTAGAATTAATTAGGGAAAAATTTCAAAAGGTCCTCTTTGGGATTTAATGATATAATAATATTTGTTTAACCAAAAACTGATGAATGCTTGTTTTATTCATTTCTAATTGGGCAACTTCACATTCTGCCAACAAGCAAAATTAATAAGCAAGTTAAGTCTAATTGGCTTGCTTTGACTGAGGAGCTGAATACTCTCAATAAAGAATCCTAAATGGATTTTATTTTATTTCATTAACTAATTATTTTTTTGTAACTTTGGAGATAGACCACAAAATCTTCCCTGAACAATTTTTCTTTTAGGGTACCTTAAACATCTTGGGCCTTTTTAGATGAATAGCAGGACTTAAGCTGTTGGAAGAAGGTCTATCTCCTGAATAAAATGGCTTCTATTTGCATGGAACAATTAGCTATAATTAGCATGCAAATTTTAATGATATTGTATAGGGAGGCTGATTATGCCTGTGGGATTGGTGATGCAAGTTGCTTCTATTGTTTATTGTATGGAAATCCAACCACTTAGCTTTAATTAGACATTGAAATCCAGAACAATTGTCAACAATTGCTTTAGTATTAATGAGTAGCATGAACTGCCCATCATGGCTTTTTAAATGGCAGAGACTTATAAGCAACTTAATGGCTTCCAAAAAAAGAAAAGGTATCTTAAAGTCCATCCTTTGTACAACAAAATCCAGTTTGGGTCAGTCTGGTGGACAAGATTTCTGTGTCTTATCTCCTCTGATTATGCTTTTTTACTTTGTGAATATTAATAGAAGGTGGCTTTTTGAAGAAAAGTAAATTCAAAATAAAACCCAGTATTTTAGGTAGAGCCAGAATGTGGACTGTTTTCAATCAGATACTTGATGATTTGTGATCTGGTAGGATTCTAAAAAGGTTAATAGGTTGGGTTCATCCTAGTTGTAAATGGATGGTACGTTTTGCATGTTGTCGATGAAAATTATTGCACGAATTAACTGTCATACTGTGATGTTCTTTTAGTAAGATAACAGAACCTGGGAAAATTGTAAAGCCAATGAATTGGTTAGTCTTCCTTGGCTACAGACTTACAAGGAAGAGGGGTGAACATGGCTTTCTGATCACTCTGTAAGCTCTCCAACCTTTTCCAAGACCCGATTTCCTCCTCAGGTTTTAGTCTCCCATGTTAGAAGCGCATTCACATGAAATTGAAAGTGATTTACTCCCATTTACTTTCCCCAGACTATTTGTATCTCAAAATGAGACCCAAAGAAAGAACATGCATTATCTGAAAGGATGGACACCACCTTCAGCCATCCGATGAGGAAATTTTGTAAGGTTCCCCTCAAATGCAGCCACGTATTTACTCACCCCACTCCACCTACACAAAGCTGTCTTTCCTTGGCAATTCAGTCTTCTTCTATAAAGCTGTTTAGATTAAGAATGTTATCATGTGGGGCAGCCTGGGTGGCTAAGCGGTTTAGTGCCTGCCTTCGGCCCAGGGGGTGATCCTGGAGTCCCGGGATTGAGTCCCACATCCTTCTTCTGCCTGTGTCTCTGCCTCTCTCTCTCTCTCTCTGTCTCTCAAGAATAAATAATAAAATCTTTAAAAAAAAAAGAATTTTATCATGTGACTCATGTTTTTTCTTTATAACTTCAGTTGCATGCAAAAATAAAGTTGCTTCTTAATAGCAAATCTAAAGAGAAACAAATCACAAGATATTCCAATTAAATTTTTATTTTCTATAAATATGCTAATAACACTTTCACTCCTTCCGTTCTTCTTTCCTTTTGCTTTGCTTTGCTTCTTACTTCTGTACTTTTCCTAAACTTTCTCTCAACTGGAAAAAAATGAAGAAGAAGCTATAAGCATTCACACAGACATTGGTCTGTTTTGAATTAGGTTGCTATGTTAACAAAGAAAAAAAAAAGTTACTAGCTACTATTATTCCAAAGGTTGATTTCTGATTTTTCTAACTTCTGTTGTGTCTGGATTTCTCTCCCTATTTTTCAAAGAATGACCCTCAATTGCTTAATAAATCAGCTAATAAAATATTTTAGCATCTGCTAATGTTCCCTGAGTGTGCTACATGCTTGTCCAAAGGCTTTGTAAAGGAGCACAATAGAGGGAAACCACAGGCAATTCTGAAAGGCAATATTATCAGGTTGCAACATACTGCAGAACATCAGTCTTTAACCCTAAGGCTTGGCTTGTAAATATTTACATTTTTGCCCAGATGGTGGCACAATTGGAAAATGTGGGTATTTTATTAAGTATCTCTTAATAAACTTAAAAAAAGAAATCCATAAACTAGGACTGCAAACTATAAGAAATGCATTAGATGTTCATTTGTAAACTTTTATTGCTGTTGTAATTTTTTTTTTTAATCACACCAGAAGGATGTGAAAAGGTATAGATTTTCTTCAGGTTTGGAGGACAGTATATTCTCATACTGCTCTTCACTTAGATAAGCCTGAGGCTTTAGTAGTTTCTAAAATATTTCAGTTCAAGGCAATGAACATTTACTGAATACCAACCATGTGCTATGCACTGTGCTGATGATTCTAAGGGCCTCTGCCTCCTTTATACAGTTAAAAGAGAGAGGATGGGATTCCTGATTATTAGCTGCAATCAGGCCTTGGCCAGCGTTCCCAGTGGAATCTTCACCAACCAAATGGCGAAAGACAATAGCAAGATACTTTCTTCTCTCACCTGAAGAACTGCACTTACCTCCCAAGTGTATCTGTTTTGCCATTTTTTCCTCCTCTCTAGTCCAATGTCAGAATCATACATGTTCCATGTCTCAATTCCATGTCATTTGTTTCTTGTTTCACTGGATCCTGACAGATCCTTTTAATGGATCCATTGGCCTCAATACAATGTCCCAAATCCTAAATATGGCTTTCAAGGCCTACCATAATCCATCTGTCTCTTGGTTACCTCAAAGACCATCTTGTCCTTACCCCCCAATTTTTGACTCAGCCACACAGAACTACTTGCAGTTACCTAAATGGCATTCCTGCTTCTGCCTCTGTCTTGTTCTCTGTGTGTAGGGGTCAGGGTACAGGGAGGAGGTGGAGAGAATCAACCAGAGAACCATTAGCATGAGCCTCTATTTTATTCTAGAAAACCTGGGCTTGCAAAGTTGGGCAAAGTTTCTAAGTGGGGAAGGAGGGTTAGTGTTTATAGGCTTTAGCAGGAAGAGGGAGGAATTGTTCTTGGCGCTTAGCAGCCCTTGTTTGAAGAATTTAGATTTTATCAGGAGAGGTGGAGAGAAGTAGCTAGGGGCTAAAACCATGTGTGTGAGGCAGTAGGCAGGTAGGAATAGCTGTGGGGACAAGGCCATGCAAGAGCCTCAATGGAAAACTATATCCTTCAGGGTCTCATAAGTTTATCTGCAGAACTGTCATTTTTCCCCCTCTATTTGCTTCCCACCCCTACTTGGCTAACTCCTTATCACTGTGGTTCAGAGGTCATCTCTCCTCAGAAGCCCTACTCATGCTTCATGGAAACTCATTTCCCCACAGCCAGGGCCCCCCTCCAGAGTTTTGTGCTCAAATCTGGAAAAGTGCTTGTCACAGGGTATTACAATTTTCCATTTGCTTCTCTGCCTACTACTCCAGATTGCTCAATTTCTGAAGGGCAGGCCCATACATTTTCTAGCCCTTTTCTGGCATATATTTTGGCTTAATATATTACTTTGATGAATGAATGAATGAATGAATGAATGTGAAAGGTAAGTGAACCCTAAATCTCTGTAGAGCGAGATTATCTTTCTGCCTTAACCTCCCTTTTTTATCTATGATGCAGCCAAGCTGGCCTCTCTACCCCAACACCAGTGACAGTCCAGCATGGGTGAGCCCATCCAGAGATAGTTCCAGGACACACCTGCCTTTGTCCCCAAGACACCGCTTGGTATACCACAATTAATAAACAAGCTCTTATTAACTGAGGTACAGTTATATGGAAATACAACACTTCCGTCTATGAAATTCTAGATTTCAAAGTAGCAACTTGGGAAATGTTCCCATTCCGCCCACCCTTAACATTTATAATAAAGCACTGCCTAACACGGAATTATATTCTTGAGAAAAATGAAAAACATGTTTGTAGAACTCAACCTTTATTAACACCATTTTTTTTAGTAACAGTAACCATTAAACAGTCATATAGTTAACCTGTATAGTTTTTAAGCCTGCTAAAGTGTCTAATTAGTTAATTAGGAAAATAATCATGTGCTAAAAAAAGGAAATTAAAAATTGACTATGGATGTACAAAACTGTGTTCAAAATAAACTTCTATTTTGAGGCTTTAGGGCTGTCCCAATGTATTAACATTTCACGATTCTTGGTATTTATTAAAATATTTTTTTCACAAAAAATATTGGAGAGTTTCCCAAGGTTCTCGTCTTCCACCTCCTCATGTATATCAAACAGAATATTGGAATTATCTAGTCAAATTATAGTTGCCATAATATTTTGTAAAAGGCTATTTCCCTGGAAGTAATTCAAAAGAGACATATAGGGAAAATTATTTTAATTTATAAGGTCAGTGTTTCTCTGTCATAAGTGAATTATAAGTAAACTATTTCTCAGGACTTTTATTTCTCTCTCTGTCTCTCTCTCTCTTTTGCTATTTATAATAATCAATTTGTGAAGCATTTAGCATAGGCAAAAACACATCTGATGCCAAGATCACTTTTAAGAGGCTGCTCTTTTGTTTTCCTTCAGCATTGTACATACATATTGTTTACATTTACTATGTGAGTGGTGGGAACTCCTGGTCCCAAAGGCATGGAATGAACAAACAATCTCTGAATGTGGTATGCAAGTTAGAAAGGAGAAATTGATCATTTCCAGATCATGGTGCAGTCAATTTTCTTTTCCAATTTGAGAAGTAAAATAATCTATATAATTCACTTCCCGATAAAGTACAAACATATTGAATAATGTTTGCAGTTGCCAATCTTCCCATCCAATGCCCCTCCCCTGTGACCCCTGCTATTCCTACTCCTAATTAGCCTGGACTTATCATGGTATTTCTTTTCTTTCTTTCTTTTTTTTTTTTTAATCATGGTATTTCTATTGGGAAATTTTTACATTTGTCCAGGCTGTTCTCTTGACCTTGAGATGTGTTCAAAGAAATCCACTACTTTCTGAGATTCTAAAAATTAAACTTCACTACTCTAGGAGACACTTTCTTTACCATGAACTGCAAAGATGAAAGCCAACAAAGAAAGTGAGATTTTGGTTTTGTGTGAGAACTGCTGAGTAGGCATAAAAGAGCTCAGAGTGAGGAAAAGGCAATTTCTCCTAAAGACCTAGAGATGAAAGAGGCAGTATGGGTAGCTAAGTGATTGATTTCTCCTCTGCAACTTAGAGTAGCAGGATACAATTTTTGGCTTGGACTATTGGGTACTGTATTTACAGGGACACAGTATATAATGGATGGTAGGAGGATTCAGATCTTAGAGCTCACTAACAGAAAGTGTTCCAATTCTGTCTTCCCCATTGTTGTAATAGCTGCAATAGTGGATAATTTATGTAATTACTCTGAGCTTTGGTTTCTTTATCTCTGAAGTGGGAATACTAATATCTACCTGGACAAGTTGTAAGGATTGAAGATAATGTGTGCCAAGCACTTATCACAGTAGTTGGTTTGCCCATAAGCACTAAATAAACAGTAGCTATATACAATGACTGCATGTTCTTTACGCTTCCATTGGGGGTGAATTGAGCTAGATAGTTCTAAAGACTCAATAAAACAGATATGCCTCATGACTACTAAGAATAAGGAGACATGAGGAGAGGTGTTTATCATCTGAGGAACTAAAGTGGACCAGGAAAGCAAGAAAGAATTGCTACCATATCTTTTTCTGGAAACAGGAGTAAGACTGGAACAGAGCCATCAGGATCTATTTGTAGTAGGCTGAATGCACAGGGAGTCTAGCCTGACTGAGGCCGTTTTGAACCCATTACAATTAGACTCCAGTAGTTCCATGTCTAGCTGCACTGGGGCTATGTTTCCTTCACATCTACAGATACATAGACCCAGTCTTGGGAAATGTCAGACCTCATTCTTCCGCAAAAGTGATTTTGGTCTTTCTCCTGCTCTCTACTATAGATACAATAATGTTGGTTTGACAGCAAAAGCAAAGGCAACAAATATAAAAATCAATAAGTGAGACGACATCAAACTAGAAAGCTTTGGTTCAGCAAATGAAGCTATCAACAAAAGGAAAAGGCGGGACACCTGGGTGGCTCAGTGGTTGAGCATCTGCCTTCTGCTCAGAGCGTGATCCTAGGATCTAGGATCAAGTCCCACATCAGGCTCCTTGCAGGAAGCCTGCTTCTCCCTCTGCCTGTGTCTCTCTACCCACCGCCCCCCCACCATGTCTCTGATGAAGAAATAAATAAAATCTTTAAAAGAAAGGAAAAGGCAACCTACTGAATGGGAGAAAATATTTGCAAATCATACATCTAATAAGAGGTTAATATACAACGTGTAAAGGACTTACAAAACTCAATAGGTAAAACAAAGAATCCAATTAAAAAATATGTGGAGGATCTGAATAGAAATTTTTCCAAATACCTACAGATGGCTAACAGGTACATGAAAAGGTACTCAACATCATTAATCATCAGAGAGATGCAAATCAAGATCAGCATGAGGTGTCACCTCATACCTGATAGAATATCTATCATGAAAACAAACAAGAAATAACAAGTGTTGGCAAGGATGTGGAGAGAAGAGAACCTTTGTGCACCTTTAGGGAGAATGTAAACTGGTGCAGCCACTATGAAAAACAGTATGGAGGGTCCTCAGAAGTGGCAGAGTCCAGATACAGTAGACATCAAATTTACTGAATATGAAGTCTCTAGGTCAAAATGCAACTAAGCTTGGTGGTGGGAAATGGTCTTCTGTTGAGGGAAATGAATAAGCTGATCCTACCATGCAGGACTATAAATTCCAGGCAGAATGCCAGCATAAGCTTCCAGGGTAGTTTGGAGAAGTCCTTGCTCTACTTAGTCCGTATGGATAGGGTCTCAAAGGGAGGAAGTGATATTTAGGGCAAAAAGCTAAATACCAGACACAGGTGACTTGTGTTTGACCTTTAGGGTCTGGCCTATCTCTGAGCAGTGAAGGTCCTGGAACCCTCAGAAGTCCATGAATGGTTCCCAAATATCCAGTGGGAACTATGGCAACAACTTAAACTGCTTTTATCATCACTGAAGGATACATACCTAATTTCAGCACAGATATTTTCTTTTTATAAATGCACTTCAAATACACAGAACCTTACTGTAGCCAGAATGCAAGGAGAAAGCAGAGTATCTGGGACTGCCATTTACATTTAAGAAATATTCACAAAATACTGGGACGTAGACAAAACTAAAGTCCAGGGTTAGGGCTCTTATTGTAAAAGTGTTTTGGAATAGCATTACTATTTTACTTGGTTGAATTTTTATGCCTAATGAAAACCAGTGAAATAGCTTGTGCTAAGTGTTCGACTATTTAATTCTCCTACTGTGAAAGAAGCCCAGCTGGTAAATGGAGCAGTCTGAGATCCCTTCTTAAGAAGACATTACCAATCCATGTTGTACTCAGGCAATTCTGGTTCCCTGGCCTCTGAGACAAAAATGACGATTATCATTTTCTTTCTTTCTTTTTTTTAAAGCTTTTATTTATTTATTTTAGACAGAGAGAGAGAGAGAGAGAGAGAGGGAGGGGAGAGAAAGGGAGAGAGAGAGAGAGAGGCAGAAGGAGCAGAGGGAAAGGGACAAGCAGACTCTGTGCTGAGCAAAAATCCAGATGTGGGGCTCGATCTCATGACACTGAGATCATGACCTGAGCTGAAATCAAGAGTTGGATGCTTAACTGACTGAGCCACCCAGGAACCCCTATTTTTCTTTTTAAGATTTATTCATTTATTTTAGAGAGAGAGAGAGAGAGCGCACATGAGTTAGAGGAGGGACAGAGGGAGAGGGAGAGAGAGGATCTCAAGCAGACTCCATGCTGAGTTTAGAGCCCCACGCAAGGTTCGATCTCATGACACTGAGATCATGACCTGAGCTGAAATCAAGAGTTGAACACATAACCAACTGAGCCACACTAGCACCCCAGGACCATTACTTAAAAAAAAAAAAAGATTTGTTATTTGAAAAATACAGAAAAAGGAGAAAAAGAAAAATTATGCATGATCACAAATCAATTTAGGTGTCCACAGAATGAAGATATGGTATTGGTTGACCATCCATTACCCCAACACTTAATTTTTATTTTTTATTATTTTTTAAGATTTTATTTATTTATTCATGAGAGGCACAGAGAGAGAGAGAGAGAGAGAGAGAGAGGCACAGACACAGGCAGAGGGAGAAGCAGGCTCCATGCAGAGATCCTGATGTGGGACTTGATCTAAGGTCTCCAGGATCACGCCCTGGGCCAAAGGCAGGTGCTAAACCACTGAGCCACCCAGGAATCCCCCCTAATTTTTAAGTTATATAATATAGGAAATAAAAGTTCCAGCTTTGTTTCCTTTTCTCTTCTCATACACACGTCTAAATGTCTCCGTTTTATGCTTGTTTTACCAAGCAGTGCTACAGTGAATATTCCTACCCCATCATCTTTATGCATCTGTGCCATTAGTTCTGTAAAGCAGCATTGTTTGGGGGGATAAACTTTTTACTTTTTGATTGTAAAAAGTAAAATCTTCCTTATAAATAATTTAGAAATAGAACAGTAATAATTTGTAATGTTGTAGTAACAGTGAAATAGTTTATCACACTCCATTAGTTTCACAGAAATAATTCAGATTTCTGGACTTGGGAATCTTGCCAACCTTACCTCATTCATTCAGCAAATGCTGTGGAGTCTCTTCTATGCCAAGCACTATTCACTGGCATAAAAGATTTGAAATGAAAATCCTTGTCCTTTAGGAAGGTGTCCTAGATTTAAGTATCAAGAAAATTTTATTATCCTCATATCAATCCTTTGCCTAGAATTTGTCAGAATTTTTGTAGCAGATTAGACGAGATTAAATGAGATAATACCTTTAAAGCTCTTAGCACACGGTTCCACACATAGTCAAACGTTCTCAAAAGATTGTGCTTATCATTATCATAATTAATACTACCATCATTATAAATTATTGCTTGTAGCATGCTAAACCATCCTTATGTAAGAGTGTTCTCAGGAAATTCAAATAGTAGTGTTACAGTGTTTGTGAATTGCTATGTGAACTTGTTATTTTATATTTTCTGGTTAATTTCTCACTAGATTCTTAAAGTTACTAAATTTGAAAATTCCTGTATGTTTTATTCTTATAGCTTGGTTTGCATTATTATTGGATGTGCAATCATTAGACAATGAATTGCACTTTAGCTCTGCAATTTCTGGTTTTTGAAATCAAGCTAAAGATCTACCTTCTCAGCTTGGGGATAGTTGAAAGTCCATTTTAGCAGTCATGGTGTCTGCAGAGAATAGCCAGACTCAACAGTCTGGCTTTCCTGTGAATCCCAGGTGTTTCTCCAAGATGCCTCTCTAAAAGTCTTATGGGTAATTGTAAAGAAGGCAGCAGTGAGGACTCAAAATGCCATGGTCTTTCTGTCCATGTGTATCTTCAGGGACTATTTAGAGGTTTTCTAAGCTCTGCAGGAAAGCCCAAAAGTAAACCATTAATGACACAGAAGAAAACATATTTTAAAGTCTCCCCCAGCTCTTGCCTTTCAGGAAGGAAGCTTCTACTAATTACATATTGCAGGTTTTAGGCAAAAAAAAAAAAAAAATCTTAAACTTCCTTCATTATTGTTGAAGGAAACAGAACCCAATCTAAGCACAAATATTGCCTTTTTAAAAAATGTACTCCAATTGCAGAGAAACATAGCCAGAATTCCAGGAGAAAGCAAGTCATATTGGGCAACCATTTTGCATTTGAGGAAAATTCGCAAAATGCTGGGATACCTGCAAAGCCAAGTCCAATAAGCACTATTATAATAAAAGTGGAATAATCATTGCTGTTTAATTTGGCTGAATTTTATGCCTGATGAAGGCAATGAAATAACGTGTGCTAAATTCTATTGGGAAAGAAGGCCAGCCATCCTTATTTCTTTGGGAGGAAGGTGCAGAAAGAAGAGCTGCTTGGATTGGTAGGGCAGGGGTAAGAGAAATGCTCAATGTTTTAGAGCAGCACCCCCTCTTTTGAGAGTTAATAACACATTTTCATATTATCCATGTTTAGAGTTTGTTGGGGAGGTAGGTGAGATTATGGAGCTCTGTGTGATGCCTCTGTGTCACATGCACATTGACTGCTAAGCTATTGGTTCGGTAGTTTTTGAAGGACATCTGTGGTATGTAGCACAGGAACCTCCTCCTAAATTAAACCTTTTTATCATGAATTATTATAATAATATTTGTTCCCATTTATTAACCACCTACTCTGGTCAGATACATTTTCTATTTGTCCCTAAGATTTATTAAACTTTGACATGAAGGAACTTGAAACTTGGAGAAGTTCAGCAAAATACCCAAAGACACAGGGCTACTAAGAAGCAAAGCTCGAAGGAGTCTACACCCAACACTCTGCCAAGGCTTTTTTATGCCCTCACTCTCTTATTGAATCCTGTTCACTTTATCTGACATGCCAATGTGGCAAACAGTTGTCCTCCACCCAAGTAAGGACACAATCCTGCCCTGAAATTAGACTAGGTGTGACTGATTGGGTGTTCTCAGAATGAAGATTCCTGTTCCTTCACTCTTTCTTCATGATCGGTCCCTGTGTCTGCTACACTTCCCTTCTGGGTATAATGCAGGTGCTAAAATCTTTATCCTTCAAAACTCTACAGCCCAGAACATAATATATGCATTGTTAGGCATCCCAAAGGTAGGGTAAGCTTTATAACTATAACATCACTGCAATATTTCAGTATGGCTTGCTATCATTGGGACCCTGAGGCCTTTTATACTGTCATACATATACATTTGTCACCATTCCCAGACTTTTATTGGTACAGTTTATTTCTTTTTTCTTCCCAAGTGTACTTATTAAACACTATCCTGTTTATTTCTGCTCAGTTCTCTCATTTGTCACTATAGAGTGACCTTGACAAATTAGAAAAGTAAATAGAAATCCCACTGCTTCAGAGATTCCCATTACCAGATCTACCTCCCTCCTTCCTTACTTCCTTCCCTCTCCCCTTCTCTCTCTCTTTTCCTTCACCTGAGTCTTAGAGATTTTAATAATTCCAAGATCACATAGCTAGAAATTCTATCCCAGATTGGATTTCATCATACTAGACTGCTTTTCATCGAGTTCTCTAGACTCTGATCCTCTACCTAATGTGCTGTCTGTGAACCCACAGCATCAGAATCACAAGAAGACTTGTTAGTAATGCAGAATTTCAGGCTCCAGTTTAGAACTTCTGAGTTAAAATCTGCATTTTTAACAGGATTACAAGCAATTCTAAAATTAAAGTTTGATAAATACTAGTCTAGATTACAGGAACCTATTTAACCAATAGTCAGCCTTTCTTCCTGCCAGCAGAATTCTGCTCACCTGTTCTACACATTATTCAAGGTTATAACCTCATTAATCAGACCCCTGTGAGGGACATCTGATTTATTTTGCTAGTGAATGGATTGGAGGTGGGTTTTGGATCCTGTTCTGACCAATGAGACTTTCAAAAAAAAGTAGGCTTAGAAACTCAGGGAAAGGATTTCTTTCTCTTTATAATTAATCACATGGGAAGGAACAGTCTTTCTATTGCTACTATATATTATGGTATCTTCTCAAGATGTCAGAAACTCTGGTAGCCACCTTGCAGCCATGATGGGATGGGTGCCAAGGACAAACCTAACTGGATGAAGTTGGTAGAAAGGAACTACAGAAAGTGTCAAAGCCACCTTATTTCAAGATTACTTCTTTTTGAGTTTATTTGCATAATGGTTAAGTTAGCCTTCTTGGGATGTTACTTGCAGCCAAATGCATTCCCACTGATACCATTTATGGTTTTCTTTAGTGATAATTGGGTTGCCAGAAACAGAATCAGCATGTATGTTAAAGGGAAGATCAGTTATACCTACTGAAAGACTATTAGTTTGATCAGATAAGAAATTTACAAATTATGAGTCCTTTGTCTTTTCAAGCAAATTTCTCTCTTTCTCTCACCCTTCTCTCACACACCTTTTTCTCCCATTCTCACCTGCTATATTTCCTTTTATGTAATGTCTTGAAATACACACATGCTTTAATTTTGCTACAGATTTATCTTTGATTTCCACTGAAAGTCTACAATGGGGAGGAGATGAGAGAAAAGGAGAGTTAAACTCAGGAGATAATTCAGGAGTGGAAAGCAGAAAGAACTCAGTAATTTGGTGTTCAGTTACTTCTTAATTTTCATTTAGTCATGTGGTCATTTTATGATGACACTCATCTTCCTTGTCTTTCAATCTTGGTCATTTGAAGACATAATATTTAGTATAAATTTTCACATAACTAATAAAATTATTTCTTACAAAGTAGACATGATCAATGTGATTTTTAATTGACTTTTTATATTATTTAGGTGATATTCTGTTAACAAAAGCTGATGTATGATTTCTGGGAAGATTTATGATCCCCTACCCTTCCCCCAAGCAACTTCTGTTGACTAATAACCTAATGTTGAATTTGGGATAATTTTGAAGCTGCTTCTCTAGTAATAATAGGAATTGGGAAGGATGAGATTTTTTTCAGCCACCTGAAACAAAGAATGAGTCCAGTAAGTTAAAAGAATCTCTTTATAGATCTGTAATGCCTACTAGGTACCTCTCTTAGAGAAATACATATAAAAAAGAATTATAAAGATTCTTTTAGGAGAGTGACATCATCAAGATGGCAACATGGCTCATTCCCAACGTTAGTCCCCTTCACAAGAGGACCAACTAGCAACTATCCAGAGACAAGACACCACTGTGACAATCCCATAACCAGAGGTCAGGTAAGTATCCCCTGGACCACAGAGACTGAGAAGGACTGCATTAGAAGGGTAAGAGAAACAGCTACACTCTGCCGGCATTGCTCCTCCTCCAGGCCAACACAGTGATATATTGAGAAAGACCCCTGGTACTATGGTTCCTCCAATAGGAAAAGAGAGCCCCATGTGGATATCCAGCTCCCCCTGCATTTCAGGACACTGTCTGCAAAGCCCATTCAGGTTACCTAAAGTGAATAAGTAGGGAATCTGTACAGATCAACCACTGGAGATCAGATAGAGATGGAGAAGGGGGAAGAGGCTTATAGCTCAGTGCTCATATTTGGGTGGATTGAATTCCTTCATGTGGTGGTGTTCAAGCAGAGTTCCTAGCCAGTGGCTCTGACCATCTACAGAACCAAGTGGGTAGTCTCATCTGGCCCAGGTGCTCAGTTGGCAGTTCTGCCTGATTTGGGTGCCCAGCCAAGAAGCTATACTAACTCGGGAGCCTGTTCTACAGCCCTGGGCAAAGAGGTAAATTTACAGTGCTGCTCAACTGCTGAGTATTATCTGTAGTCTGGCTGGACCGGGAAGCCTGGCCAGAATACCTGGGCAGCTGTGGAACCCATCTTACAGTCCTTATTTGTACAAGGACCCAAGCCATCAGCCCTGCCAAATGTTGACCCTAACATCTGGCCCCACATAACCAGAGAGCCTGAACAGTGCCCCTGGGGAGCCTCAGAGCACAGTCTACAGTGCCACCAAGCTGTAGAGTCTAGCTTATAGCCCTGCCCTATAGCAGAGTCCACCCTAAGGCCCTGCCCAGGTGCTGAACACAGCCTATAGCTGAGCCCAGGCAAGATGCCCAGCTAGTGGCCTCACCCATCCATGGAGCATAGTTTGCAGTCCAACTGACAAGGGAGCCTGGAGAGAGACCCTGCCTGACCACAGAGCATCGTCTCTAGTCCACCCAACTGTGGGATACAGCTAGATGCCCTCAACCAGAGAGCCCAACCAGCAGCCAATCTGATCATGAAGCCAGCCTTTAGCATCACTTTAAGTCAGGGTACGGCCTGCACACTCACTTAAACATGGAGTCCAGCCAGTGATCTAGTCAGGGAGCATAGCCTGAGATCACACCAGATCAGGAGCAACAGGAGAGTCCAGCTTGTAGCCCTGCCCAATCACAGAATACAACCAGTGCCATCCCCTTGGCAGGGAACACAGCCTGCGATCTCATCCAAACACAAGTGATTGCTGAGCTCCATTAGTGGCCCCATGTGGCTACAAAGCACAGCCAGCAGCCTTGCCTGATCAGGGAGGCCACCCAGCAGCCCTACTTGAACATGCCCATGAAGCAGGCCCAGGACAATGCAACACCCAGGCAGCAGTATCCATCCCTTTACCTCAGAGCTCACAGAGTGGTATTGCCCATCTGGAAACTCCAATACCAAGCCCTGCCTGCCCACAGATGGTACCAGCTGACCTGTTCAGTACCCCCAAGCTGAGCTCACTGGTAAAGATCTTTTCATATTAAAGCAAACCTATAAAGTCCAGAAGGGGAAATGTCTTACTCAAATACATAGATGCCAGTGCAAAGAACCAAGTATCAAAGAATCAGGTAAATATGACAGGAACAAAGGAAACTAATAAAGCTCCAATAACTGACCCTAAGGAAATGGAGATCTATAAACTGACAAAAAATTCAGAATAATCTTCTTATAGTTCAGTAAATTACAAGAGTATGCAGAAGACTAAATGAAATTAGTTAAATGGTGCATGAACAAAAATGAGAAATTCAGCACACAAATACAAAAAACCAAGATAATAACAGCAACAAAAATTCTAGATATGAAAAATACAACTAGGGCGCCTGGGTGGTTCAGTGGTTGAGCGTCTGCCCTTCAGGTCAGGTCGTGATCCCAGGGTCCTGGGATCGAGTCCCACATCGAGCTTCCTACATGGAACTTACTCTCCCTTTGCCTGTATCTCTGCCTCTCTCTCTCTCTGTTTTTCATGAATAAATAAAATATTTTAAAAAATAGAACTAAAGAATCCAATAGAAATGCAATATGACTTGACCAAGCAGAAGAAAGTCAATGGACTAAAAGATAAGTAATCTGAGGGGTGCCTAGGTAGCTCAGTCGCTTGAGTGTCTGCCTTCATTTGGGGTCATGATCCCAGAGTCCTGGGGTCAAGCCCCAAATCAAGCTCCCTGCCTAGTGGGGAGCCTCCTTCTCCCTCTCTGCCGGCCACTCCCCCTTCTTGTGTTCTCTCTGTGTGTCAGGTAAATAAATAAAATCCTAAAAATAAATAAATACAAATAAATAAAAAATTAAAGACAGGTCATTTGAAATTATTTGTCAAAGAAGCAAAAGAAAAAATAATGAAGAAGGGTAAAGAAAGCCTACTTACAGGGTTTGTGGGACATCAGGTGCATTGGTCAAAGACTTCTAGTTACAAGTTCTGCCCATGTAATGTACAACATAGTGAATATAGTCAGCGGCATTGTACTATATATGAAAGTTGCTAAGATTGTAGATTTTAAAAGGTCTTACCACACACACACACACACACACACACACACACACACAATGTAATTATGTCAGGTGATGGACAACCCTTATTGTGGTAGTCATTTTATAATGTATACATTTTTCAAATCATTACATTGTACAACTTAAACTTATATACACCATTTATCTCTCCATACATCTGGGCAAAATATTTTATTGCTTTATTTGTTTAATTTATCTGTATAAAACCTAGTGAATTTTTCTAACATTTTATTATAGAAAATTCCAAGTGTACAAAAAAGGAGAAATAATAGGATAATAACTTCCATCTGCCCATCATAGCCTTAACAATTATCATCTCATGGTCTAAATTATTTTATCAATACCCCCTCCCATGTTTTTTCAAACCCTGGATTATTTTGAAGCAATTCTCAGTGTATCACATGATCTAAAAATATTTCAATTTGTACTTCTAATAGACAAGATACTTGAAAAACATAACCATAATACTTTTATTACACTACAAAAAAATAATGTTAACTTAATTTTACTTGATATCAAATAGTCATTGTTCATTTTTTTCTAAGTGTTTTGGCATTTTTTAAATAATTCATTTGAATTGTACTCTCTCTTTCCCTCTTTTGTCTCTCTCCCTTTCCTCTCATTGCCATTTATTTATTGCACAAACTGTGTTGTTTGTCCTGCAGATTCCCCTTAATCTAGATTTAGGGATTGCATATCTGTCCTTCTCTTGATATAGTTGTTATTTCATGTTTCCCTATCTGTTGTATATTTCTTAAATTTGTAATTTTATAGCTAGGAGATTGATCAGATTCTGGTGAGATTTAATTTTTTTTTTTTTTTTTTTTTTTTGTGGTGGAAACCTCAGGCAAAGGTGTATTATTCTGTAAGGAGAACATATTAAGTACATTTTTCTCTCTTGTTAAGATGTTTGCAGTCTTTGATGATGTTTTCTTTTCTCCTCTGTCTTTTGAGATCTGGGGTTAAATTTTGGCTCTGGCTACATTATCTGATTAAGAATCATCCATTTTGGCCTCTCTTTTGTGTTGAGAAAATCTTGCTGAATTTCCTATGAAATTTCACTTGTAGTGAGCCTATTAGTTTTTCTGAATGAATGAAAGAAGATTAGTTGTTTTAGCACTTTAGAATATTAAAATGCCAATATAGAGTTGTATGTATCAGTTTGTAGGCACTGGCTGGAAACTAAATTAATAATTTCACCACTGGTGCTGTGATCTTATACAGGTTAACTCCATGACTGCAAATTTCATTATTTGCAAAATGAGCATAACTATACCTATGTTTCCTATATAAGTGTAATATGTGTGTGTGTGTGTATGCTCAATAAATGAGAGCTATCATGTTCATATTTAAAATTAATTATTTTTTTATTTTTTAGAAGATTTCATTTATTTGAGAGAGAGAGAGAGAGAGCACAAGCCAAGCAAGGGGCAGAGGGAAAGGGAGAAGCAGACTCTCCGCTGAGGGGGGAGACTGACTCCCAGAGTAGCAGGGAGCTCAATCCCAGGACCCTGGGATCATGACCTGAGCTGAAATCAGATGCTTAACTAAGCTACACAGGCACCCCTAATATTGCGATTTATGTTGATAATAATACAGTGTGGTTTGTTATAGTTTAAGATTGATTTGCTGATAGCATAGATTTTCTTGTGTATGTGTGGCTGGTCTTACATTTATCTAATCAGTAGTTTTAGCTCATTCTTTTATTTTTATGACTAATGTTAAGACAATAGTATCCCAAATTTGGGCAGTCTGGGTGGCTCAGCAGTTTAGCGCCGCCTTCAGCCCAGGGTGTGATCCTGGAAACCGAAGATGGAGTCCCACGTCAGGCTCCCTGCATGGAGCCTGCTTCTCCCTCTGCCTGTGTCTGTGCTTCTCTCTCTGTGTCTCTCAAGAATAAATAAATAAAATTTTAAAAAATAAATAAATAAAAATAAAAATAAATAGTACCCTAAATTTGTAAATCTAAAAGAAGGACTTTATGTTCTTTCAATGTCGTATTGTGGTATTATGTAACAGACACACCCAAGAATAGTTTCATTCTCTATGGGTATGTATTTTACTCTTTCTCTTTTGTTTGGATAGTTTACATCTTTCTAAGGGTAAATATTAGCTTGTAGAAAATTGAGAGCGATATAAGTGATTCTTGTCAAGTAGAAATGCAAGTGACATGTATCTGGTAGAAAATATAATCTGAAAGGTTAGTGTTTAACTGGTAGAGCAACAGGCAGTTTTGTATCTATACTAGAAATCTAACTTCACAATTATTTCAGTCAGTGACAAATTCTTTTTGAATTAGCTTTACCATTATGTTATTTCTCTCATTAATAAATTAAGTAAATTATTGGGATGTGTTCACTGTATATTTATATGAGAGCAATGTGTCTAGCTTTTTGAGAATTATGCCTCAATTCCATCCTTCCAACCTCAGTGGTGAGCTTTGCTGACTAGCTCGATATTAATTATGGATTTTAAATACACCAATGACATTTCTGTAGGTGTACATCTCACCTCATTAACACATCACCAGCTGGGGGATCCCTGGGTGGCGCAGCGGTTTGGCGCCTGCCTTTGGCCCAGGGCGCGATCCTGGAGACCCGGGATCGAATCCCACATCAGGCTCCCGGTGCATGGAGCCTGCTTCTCCCTCTGCCTATGTCTCTGCCTCTCTCTCTTTCTCTCTCTGTGACTATCATAAATAAATAAAAATTTAAAAAAAAAAATAAACACATCACCAGCTGGAATCTATGTTCGTTTTAGTTATTTAGCCAAAAAACTAAATATTCTGACTCTATCAAATAACCTGAAGAGCAGTATCACTGATTTACTGGATTTCAACATAGGTCATACATTATGAGTTTTTTGAATTTGTCAATATATTCTGTTTAGAAAGAAAGGATTCCTTCTATGAGAGTTAGCACTGTCTCTTTATTTTTAAAGTGATTTAAGGTGTAAATTTCTGTTTTGGGGGAATATTTATGTATTTGTGATAATTCTAAATGTTTAATAATAGAGGATTCATAAATTCCTCTTTCCTGAATTCTTCAAAGACTATGCTGTAATCTCCAGCCCAATTACCATCCATCTCCACCTATCTCACATGCTTAAAGAGGAAGGAGTCTTTCTCACTTGGAAAAAAAGGTTAAATTTTTAAAAGCTGAGAGAGAAGTGGATGAGGAAATGGATGGAGACAAGGAATTCATCAAAGTTGAGGAAGGGGAGAAGTTTTCCAAAGGTTCTTGAGAAGAGAGCATATGAGGGATATGGATTGAAAAGAGAAAGGAAATTTAATTTAAAAGATTAGTGAGCAATATGTTGGACCTCTTTTAATATACTTTGAGATACTTAGCTATACAATGAAATTACTGTAAAATTACTTGATAAATATAGTTTGACCCCTGGACCATGCTTTTTGAATAAAGAAGTATTTGGAATCTAATGTGATTATCCAAGTTTATTAAATTGTATTTTTATTCTGCCAATATCTATTGAGTACTGATTATGTGCTAGGCTCTTATGTGCTAGACAAAAAGTCTGTCCTCAGGGAACTTACATTTTTATTGGGGGTTGGCAGGGATGCAGAAAATAAAGGAGTAATGATAGAATATGTTTTATGCATCAGGTGGAGATGAAGGCTATGAGGATATGAAACAGGCTGAGTAGGCGGGAGAGAGAAAAAGAGTGTTATTTTACATATGAAGATGAAGTAAGGCCACCACTTAGGAAATAGCTTATTCCATACTAGCCAGGTAGACAAAAGTCATCATATCGAGTAGACCAGTCTAAGTAGACAGACAATTGAGTAAAAATTTTTTAGATCTAAACCTTCATGGCATTATGAATCTGTAGTACTTTGTATCCTTCAGAAGCTAGTACTGATATTAAGTTTTAAACAAATAGAAGTATAAAATCCAGACATATTTGTGATGGTGACCATGGCTTGGAAATAAACATCAAAGAAGAAAGAATTACAGCGAGCCCTCCCTCAAAGCATTTTCATTTTCAATGAAAAGAGAAGTTATGTGACATTTCCCTAGTCAAGATTTGTAACAGCTCCATGGAATTCTCATAGAACATGGAGGCTCATCAGGGAAACAGAATATGAAGCAACTCTCTTTTATCAATTTAGAGCTCCTTTGTCAAGGGAGGATTATTTTCCCATAAATTCGATTTAAAGGGAAGGAAGTGTAAGTCACTTTCAAGGTCATTAAAAAGGATAAGAAAAGTTAGATCCTATAAATAAAAAACTTTGATAAGCTAAACTAACTGGCAGCAAGAGAGCAAGCTATTTCCTCAATAAATATTGTATAGATGTACTGTCAATTAACTATTTTTTGGACTGTGAACAAAATGTAAATCTCATGGATAAATGATAGCTGTAACGATGTTTTCCAGCATTGTGCTCCATGTTACCATGGCTTCTTAACAAAGATGTTAAATCATTAGGAGTCATATTTCATGATAATTAACTGCAAATCTAGTAATATTACCACTTTTCATTTGGTGTGAAATGATGAGGGAGAACCACAAGGTTTATTGGAAGTACATGGCAAAGGACAGAGTGACTTAATGTATGTATATAAATCTTATAAAACTACCTATTGGACAGCATTTTATGACAGACATAAATTCCTATTCATTTTCCACTAGTGATAGACAGTGAGGTCTGCGGTGGAAGCAGAAAGCTGAGATGGGGAATCACCCTTGAGAATAGAAAGGGTTCATAGTTTTCTTTCCTATTCTTGTTCATTCTGTCTTGATGTAGCTAAAGAGTTCCTTATTGTTGCCTATGTTTTGAACAATTGTACACTCTTATTACTTCTGTCTTATTAAATACACTTTATTATAAAATATGCAAGGATGCTTTTATAATAAAGGAGCTATTAGCATTTGCCATTTTAAACTACTGTTCTTTTATTTGTATTTCTTTGAACTCTGAAGTATTCAGCAAGCTCATTCAAGATTTCATTTTAAGGAAATGAAAAATCAGGAGCACTCTGTTGTAAATATTTTCATCCCAACTTATTGTTAAAAGTATAGAGACAGTGGTCTGGGATAGAAAAGACACTTTTTATGGATTTGGGTACCCCAGCTTGATATTCTCTTTTGCTGATGAATTTTTTATCTTGAGCACTGCATTAATCAAAGCTTTTTCTGTCGCAAGAGACTGGAATCCAACCCAAAGTCACTTAAGAAAATAAAAAGGGACAATGTTGGCTCATGCGATTAACATTTTAAGGACTTGTGGCAAGGTTGGCAAGAACAAGTTGCCCCAACAGGACCATCTGTGTCTGTCTCTCCATGTCTTAGCTTTGCTTTTCTTAGTGCTGGCTTCATTTTCAGGCAGGCTCTTGCTACATGGTGGGCAGAATGGCAGCTTTAGACTCTTTGATCTTGAGATCTGGGGATCCCAGAAGAAGACAGAAACTTTCTGATATTTTGGACTCAAGTCCGAGTGAAGAGTGATTATTGGTCCAGCTCAGGCCAGCATTTCATCTTAGAATGAATTCCTGAAGCTAGGAATAGAGAGCATCATGCTTGGTTTGGACAGGACTGAGTCTGTGCCTGTCTCTCCTAGGATCAATGCTGAATCATATGGTTAAAAGAAAATGAATAGGAAATGAAGGAAGAGTGATTTCCTGAAATAGGTGTCAAGCAGTCAAGTCATAAATATACCACTTGATCTTACTCATTCAGTCTTTTCCAATTAACTTTTAAAAATTAGCCCCACCTTTATGCTATATCAGGAACTATGGTGGTAATGTTGAAAGGATTTTTTTAAAAGAGGACCTTTTATGTAACCATGTAAAAAATAGTCATGGAGTAAATACATACAATGCCATAAGATCATGTATTCAAAGTCAGTGATCTCCCAAGGGAATGATCTTCTAGGTTTCCTTGTTGGAATCAGGGGAGACTTCAAAGAAGCAACTTAGATGTGTTCTTAAGTTCTGCTCAATGAAAATAGCACAGTGGAGGTATGACAACAGGGTGTGCATAAGGGCAGGCCTTGTTTCCACTTCAATATGGAACCATCACAAAAGACAAAGGAAGTGGCAGGAGATAGACCTGAACAGGCAGATCTTAAAAAGCCATTATGTTGATCAAATGAGGTTTTATTATTTTTTCTTGCTGTCAAATAGGGACTATTAATCAGAGAAATAATATATATCAAGTGTGTGCACTTAAATCATCAGTCTTGTGGCATGAGAGGGGTTAGTTGGGAGATTTTGAAACAAGAGGCAAGGTAGCTAACAAGAGGTTATCGTAACCTCCCACCTCAGAGGATTCACTCACTCACTCACTCACTCACTCCATCCACTAATTTCCTCCCTCTTTCCTTCAACATTCAATTTTCATTGAATGCCTGCTATGGGCTGGGTATTGTGTGATACAAAGTCTACAGCAATAGCAGTGGGATTAGAAAAAAAAAGGAGACAAATATGAAAATAATTTAAGCAAAGAGTAAATGATTTGATGTCAAATAGCTTTAAGATGGAGAAGACAAGATTGAAGGTTTCCAGCCTGAGCTCTTGGGAGGAGGGTGATAACATTCCTGAGCCAGATATTGTTCAAATCTGTTTACTCAACTGTAATGTGACAACAGTAAGAAGAACCCAGCATCACAGGGCTATTATGAGGGTGAGATGAGATAATACAAATATGAGTTTTGTATAGTTTAAAAAATAAAATGAGGGTAAGATTTTTTTTTTAATGTAACATATTTTCAAATAATCTGTGTAATTGCTTTGGAGGTCCATGACACTGTAATTTTCTTCTCTTAAGATGTACCCATTGGACAGAGTAAATTAAATCACAAGTTTTACCATCTAGCTGAAATAAGCATTATTTACCTTGGAATGTTGGTCTTAAAAGCTTCACTTTCTAGGTTCTGGCTTTTCTTCCCTTATGCAGGGTGTTGGGGTTGGGGGAGGGGCATTAAAAGCCAGTTCAGTTTCTCATAAAATTGCACATTGCAGATTTGGGCGAGAATGGTTTTGTTTAAAGCCGATTCATTGGGATTTCATAAGAGACACTACTGTATAGGTACAATAATTATTTAGCAAGGCTCTTTATGAGACATTCAGGATTATGGATCCATGATTTGTATTCATTGCAAACATTGTAACAGCTTCCTTTGAGCCACTGAAACAAAGGTATTGAAAGGCTGTTAAAGACTGCACATAGCAGTGAAATTGCAACAGGTTCAAATATTGGAGAAAGTGCTAGCAAGATACAAACCAGCATTACAAATCCAGGTCTCTGTTCAGTTGTCACATTTAACTTTTTCCAGCCTCACTGTGCAAAGGAAGGACTGATTTGAGTAGGTCGGAGACTGAAATCATACTGCAAGACACTCATCCACCCAGCCAGCCATTCATCCACTCATTCATTTCAATTCTTAGGTGCTGGAGCAGATGCTGAAGAAAATAATATGCTATTCCTACAGACTGTAATTGGAGAGACAGATACATAAAATATATTTGCAATAAAATGAAAACCTGAAATGATAGGCTAAGTACAGTGCTTTGGTTGCTGCTGGGAAGACAGGGCAGTAGGATGAAGAGGCAATTGCTGAGAAGAGAAAACAGGGGACATTCCAGGCAGCCAAATTAATAAGTGAACTTTGTGTTGCAAATTAAGTTGTGAGTTCAGCTCCCACTAATGCTGGCAAATTCCATCAGCTAGCCTTTTCACTTCCATCTTCAGGATTTCTGATTTAAAGGCAAATTAAGTGAAATGTTTAGTTGCTCCATAAAGTGTCCAATGTGAAAACTCATCTAAACCAAACTGACTTGAGAGATGACACATAAGGAGAAATTGAGAAGTTCCCAGTGATAGCATAATAGAATACCAGCTGGTTGACCATTGCTGTTGGCCTAGGAGTGGTGAAGGTATTCTTCATATACCTAAATCACTCAGCACAACACCTGGCACACAGTAGTTCCACAATAAACTGCTGATATTTTCCATTGACAGAATACTAGCTTAGCACAATATTTGAAATTGTACAAGAATTGTTCATTGAACCCCCAATTCCTTCAAAATAACTGTATTCTCTTTCATCTTCTACATCAGTTTTGCCCTGTCCTACAAGATATGAATAGGGGGCACCTGAGTGACTCAGATGATTCAGCATCTGCCTTCCATTCAGGTCATGATCTCTGTGCCCTGGGATTCAGCCCCATGTTGAGCCCCACGTTGAGCCCCATATCAAGCTCCTGGCTCAGTGGGGAGTCTGCTTCTCCCTCTCCCTCTGCCTCTCCCCGCTCCTCATGCTCTCTCTCTCTCTGTCTCAAATGAATAAAGAAACTCTTTAAAAAAAAGATGTAAATGGTATAGATCCATCTAAGCAAATTAAAAAGAAATTTAAATTTATTTTAAAAAATTGTCAGACTCTCTTTTGCAGGTGCACAGGAAATGGAATATTGTTATTAGTTTAAAGGCAATCATGACAGTTCATGACTAAAAAGGGGAAATTTTGTGGAGGATGTAGCCAGCACACCTGGTATACATAAAAATTAATTTCTAATCTCATGTGCTCAAAACATATAAATCACTTTTATTTCAAAAAATAATAGCATAGTGGAACATCTAGAAATTAGAAACTATCAATTATGTTACTATCAATAATAACTAATTCACTATGATTCAAACAAAGCTATCTGTGTGTTGCAAATAGGCAAAGGGAATCACAAGAAGTTAAAAAAAATCCTTGCGATCACTGGATAAAGTACCAAGTCTCTTGAGTCCAAACACCTTTTCTCTTGACTTTTCTGCATATTTTTATTGAAATAATCTGGGCTAGTTTTACAATCCAGGTGGCAAATTCCAACTCTGATCCTCTCAAATTGTATGCCTTAAGCAAGCTAATTAACTTCTCTAGTCTGTCAAATGGGATGACATTAATTTATACCTCATGTAGTTATTATGCAAATAAAATGAGATAGCACATGCAAAGGTCCAGCAAATGACCCAGTGTGGAGGGGATATTTAAGAAATATTTGTTCCACTTATCTCCTTTGCTTTATCATTCACCTGATACGAGCTTTCGCAATGTGTTTTGGAATGGATTTTGATGAACAAAATCAACCTTTTATACTCCTGACTTGGATGGAGTATGTGGCTATTCAAATCAAAGGAACATGGCTCAAAGGAATGTGGCTTCCAATTCCTGATGAAAATGCTTTATGACCTTAGGCAAATCACTTAACCCCAGTGCCCTTAGCTCTATAATTATAGTTATAAAACACTATATCATTATTATAAAGTATATTTAGTAAAATAACTGACATAATAGATGTTAGTTAACATTTTTATGCAAGCGTTATGTCAGTTTATATTATTTTACTATTTTTTCTTAATTTAATGCTTTGATTCAACTTTTTAACTTTAGCAGGAGATTTTTTCACCTTTGCTTATGAATTTCAATTTTATAGAAACATTAAATTAGAGTTAGATGGGAATTTATATATTATTTAACGTGGTAAGGACTCAGATGCCACCATTTCCTGAATGTACTTTCTGAAGCATCTCCTGAAGATATCCAGCATGTTATTGTAGACATCTCCTGAATGCACTTTCTGAAGTGGAGTGTTTAGTCAAGAAATACTGCTCTGAGATTCTTCCTTGTACTTAAACTAAGCCCCAATCTCTTTCTCAGCTATCTTGCCAAAATTCTACCTTTACAGGTTACACAGAATGAATTGATAACTCCCTGTCACATGGCAACACTTCAGATTACTTGAAAACAGGTAATATACATATCCCAGCCTTTATTCATGCCTCATATGTAATGTTTTAAGTGATTTAGAAGTATATTTTTATTCAAAGTTTTGTAACTAGTATGGCATTATGACTCACTGCCACATCTTAGAATGAATTAAGTTTTGTAACATTTTGCCTTTCATGACTATTTGAAGACAAAGTGTTTCTGTTTTCTAAAGCTACAGGGACCTTGTGTTCTAGCTCATAGATATGACACCTTCACTGAATGTGGAGAAATCCTAAACCAAAATAATTAAACAAAAATGAAGAGGTTGAAGCTTGCTCATGCCCAAGGTGGAAAAAAAAAAACTTCATTATTGTGTCTGAGGGCACATGAACTGGAAATAACTTGTTCCTGAGCAATGGCTCTGTCTAGTGTAGAGCCAGGGGAACAGAGAGCAGATCCCCAGGCCCTTGACTATAGGACATTTTGTTAGCCCCAGGGGAAGAGTTGAAACCTCTGATGCAAAGATAGTAACCTGGTGACCCAAGAGGGCTGAATCTGTCTCTAGCTGTATTGCTTGGCTAACACAATGTTAAAAAAAAAAAAAAAAAAAAAAAAAAAAAAAAAGTAGCTTTTAAAATTAGGAGATTCTCTATAAAATTTAGATTTCCAACTTGTCTGGAAATGGCAACACTGGGCCAAGTTTGTGCAAGTTAAGGATTGGATAATAAAGCTAATGTCATGGGGGATATCTCCAGGTAGCTTCCCATTTGTAGCATGCTTGGCCCGCTGCTTTCATTTGTATTGTCTGGTTGGTTCTTGTGAGCATTTGAGGTCCCAGCTGTGGGATATCTCTGGACTGTGCCTGCCTTTATTATTCCAGGCACACCCCTCCCTCTTCTGAACCTCTTGTTCTCTCTCATTACGTACTGAAGCCAACCTACTACGCTCATGGACAGACTTTCTCAGGTCTACTTCTTCAAGGTGGCACAGGACTCCTTTGATGCTTCGACCTCTTCCTCTGACAGATGTTGGGACTTTTCACCATCACCCCATCACCTCCAGTGTAGGGTGTTTCCAGCATTTTTTCCTATCATATTGCCTGACCAACAGTCTTCTCATATGGGACACACTCTCGTCCTTGGTATACAAGTGGGGTTAGACTGAGGGCAAGATGAACTGGGGCTATATACACTGGCTGCAGCCTTCATGTCCCTTGCCCTTGCCCATGAGGCATCAGATGTACTGGGTCTTTAATAACAAAAGCACGAATTGCTGCCTGGCTAGTAAACAAGTTAAAGCAACACTCTCATTAGTAATCAGGAAAAGGCAAATTAAAAGGACAGTGAGAAGTTTCCCAGTCATCAGACTATATATTATACTGCTCTTTATAACTTTTGGTTTCATTTATTTAAGATTTTATTTATTTATTTATGAGACACATACAGAGAGAGGCAGAGATATAGGCAGAGGGAGAAGCAGGCTCCCTGTAGGGAGCCCAATGTGGGACTCGCACGACCCCAGGATCATGACCTGAGCTGAGAGCAGACAACTGGATGGCTCAGTGACAACCACTGAGCCACCCAGGCATCACTATTTATTTATTTTTAAATTCCAGTATAATTCACATATAGTGTTATATTAGTTTCAAGTGTACAATATACTGACACTCTTTATCACTTTCGAATGTCAAATTGTACATCATCACCATCATCACAACACACAAGTAGGAAAAAGAAAAAAAAAACATATTTCTGCTTTTCCCTTCTTCCTGAGCCCATAGTCTGCTGAGGTGGCTATAAGAAAGGGATTGTGTTGATGTGTGGCTGTGAAAACCACATGCAGGACCTGGTTACCAAAGACTAGATGGAGAGAAGTTTCTCTTTATGGAAGTGTGCCTTTAACAAGTAAAAAGTAATAGGATGATACAGTCACCATTTCACAGCCTTAATGAATTAAAGGATGGAAGTAATGCTTACCTGTGGTTGCCAACATCACACACACACGCGCGCACACACACACATTAGTATGAGAGTAGTCTAGGACCCCCAACCCTTAAAAACAATTGAACCTAAGTCGGATCAATCCTCTAGATACAACTACCAACTTATAAGAAATATAAGAGGAGAGGAACATATCAAATTGTACCATGGGGCCAACAAAATTCATACTGGAAAATCCTATAGACCAATTGAGCCAGCTTTCTCAACATATAAATTAGGAGATAGAAGAAAACAAAACAAAACAAAACTACAGAACATGAGACTTAAAAGACATCCCATCTGAAGCAAATATAACAAAATATCATTTGTTTGTTCTGTTTGATGACTATAAAGATATTGCACAGAATTATTCTCCACACATCTGTATTTGTTTAGTTTTCATAATCTAAATTGCACTGTGTTCATTGTAGTCAAAAACGAATAAGCATAAAGACCTATCAGCCCCTTCCAATAAAAAATTCAAATTTGGATCTCATTTCAGACATGCAAAAATGTTTAAAAATATGAATTTTTGATACAGTTCAAAATTTGAACACTAACAAGGCATTCGATGAACATAAGGAATACTGCTAAATATTTAAAGGCATAGTAATGAAAACTGCATTTATGCCTCCCTCCCTAAAAGAAGGGAAACAGTCTTTCTCAGTTAGAAACACACTCAGAATATATCTAAGTGACATCATATAATGTCTGACATGTAGTTAAAAAAATACAGGCAAGAGGGAAGTGGGTAGAGCCATACGTGGAATTCTCATTTTGTATGTGTTGGAAATATTCCACATTACAAGTTGAGAACAAAGAGAAGAGCAGATAGGTGTTGGAGGGCCATGCCCCTTTACACAATCACAATAGCAGCAGTTCATAAGAATTCATTTGACTCATCTCTGGTCGGGCCCCAGTGGACCCCCCAACACATGATGTTTAGAGGGTATACCCCAGCCCAACAAAATTGTGACTAACCAGCCCAGAAAGGAATTTGGTTGTTTTTCATCCCAAAGATGAAAAAATCATTTATCTCTTTCTGTGGTGTTATCAGAAAATGCTACGCAGCAAATAAGTGGCAACTCCTTAAGTGGATGCTAATGAGGTTTTAATGAATCTGAGGTGCTAGCACAGTATATCCCTGCAGAGGTCAGTTAAAAAGAAGAAAAAAAATGTGTTGCTGTAATGCCGAAAGCTTACAGATGACAACAGCAGCCCTGAGACCAGAATGTAGGCAGCCTCAGTTGAGGTGAAGATTTTCCCAGCCTAGCAAATTTTTTGGCCTTTGCTTTCCTAGTCTTCTGGAGACCCTGTGAGCCCAAAGGTCTGAGTCCTGTAGTTTTCAGTGTTGGATGCCTTCCATAGGAGAAGAAATCCATGATTTCTTCATCCTCTGCTGCCTCTGGTTATCGAGGGTTCCTGTATCACTTTAAATGTTTACTGCAGATTGTTTCCTTTGCCCTTCTAAGTAGTCTGTAAACTGGATGCCAGAGAGGGGCTGAGAGAGTTATTGCCTGTTGATACACTCACCCAAATAAGTGCTGAGTGCTCTTCCCTACACACATATGGTCTTTGGCTCTGGGCCCAGAATACCTGAGTCAAGTTTCAGAATTCAGTTGTTACAGTGGGTTTATATTTTTAGAGAAGAAAAGGGTGTGTATCCTAAGATCTAAAAGCTGTCCACATTTACATTCCAACTTTCTTTTTAATTAAGCAGACCACAGGATCAATAGAGAATTTACTAGCATAGAGGAGCATTTTGGAATGATTTGATGAAAGAATGTTACTTCATCGACAAAGGGAGGGCACGAGGGGTGTTTACAAAGCCATCTTTAACTGGCTGGATGTTTCTCATTTATTTCAGATTCCATTCTCTCTATCCACTCCCCACCCCATCCCAACCTTGGACCACAACTCTTCCAGAATGTTAACAATGCCCCCTGGTCCTGGAATGTATTTTCCATGAGAGAACAATTTCCCATTTTTACAATGCTAGAACAATCATGTGCATTATTAGAGACCCCTGTATGACTTTGACTTTGTCAAGAGAGAATAGTTAATTCTCCATTGACAGCTCCCAGTGACTGAAAGTATAATCAAAGTCAATGCATTATTAATGACTCTTCTTTTTAATGACTCAATCACAGTGTGAGATGCTTTTCAAACATTTTATTTTATATAATTTTTCCACTTGGAAAAGTCTGCCCAGAAATTAAGGAAACACAATAGCTGAGTAAAACCAGAAATATTGTGTTGGATACTCTCTAAACAAATCGTCCTTCAAAAAGATTGCCAGAGTAAGCGCTGATTGCTTTTTTCTGATAGGTTAGGACCTGGTAAATGGTAAATGATACACCTGGGTCTGGTTATCTGAGAACATGGATTGAGAGCTGGGCTTTGGAGGCTGAGAGGCCTGATCTACCCAGCTAAAGATTTGATCTTGGGCAAGTCTTGGAAAAATCTCCTAACTCTTGGTTTCTTCTCCTGTGAAATGAAGCCAATGATGCCCTGGACACAGGAATTGTATGAGGATTAAATTAAATACTATATGGGAAGTGGGTTTTCCACTTCTTGTTCTGATTCCAAGCCCATAGATTGAAGACAAGGACAAGGACAAGGGAGGCTTTAACAGCTGGTCACCCTTGCTTCTCTGATCTCATTGACAAGGTACCAGAACAGGGAATATTTACCTTCTTTGTTTCCTTTCAATCAGTGAAACAAGCTAACATATAGCATGGCCCTTAGCTCATTTAATAGGTGCTCTCAGGATTGTTCCCCCATATCTTTTTGGTCCACTGCCTTCACCCCCAATTCTCAGCATCTGTATGTCTTTGCTTGAAGGTTTTCTCACCTCTTGCACCACTCTCTGCCCATGCATACCGTAAACTGGACATGGCAGGGAATTGAAGGCCACTGGGAACAACCCACAACAAGTAACTTATGGAAGTGGGTTTGTATAAATAGTCAAGTCCCTCACCCTGCAGGTGGGAGAACTCTGATGAGGCTGTTCTACACCATCTCCCAGAGTTCTCCAGTGGGAATAAACCTCAGTTTCCCATTGTGATAACTTGCTTGATAACACATCCTGTCTTAGTAGCCTTCCATTCCCTGCCTCATTTGCCTATTTTCCTACTGGTCTTTCCTGGGAGTAAACTATTTGCTTTGGAATGTTATCTCAATATTTGCCCCTGGAGGAACCTAACCTAAGATAGTTTATTAACTAAAACTGGCTTTGACCAACAACACCTGGCACTGAGTTTCCAAGCATTTTTGGAAAATATAATATAGCTGTACCAAGTAGACATAATTCATGTTTATGACTACACATCTCAGAAGGGCAATCACTCTGGTGGAGAAGCTTACTGAATTTTCCTAATAAAATGATTTTCCCTGTCTTATAGGTGACTGTCCCACTCCTATTCTAAACTGCTGAAAATCCACTTGGGCTTTGGAGCATCCCCTCTTTTGCTCTCCCACAGACTTTACTCCTAGAATTATCCTCTTTCCTTTCTAGAAACATCAATCCTTCCCTTATTAAAAGGTCACTTCCTTTGGGGTATAAACAAAAATAATAAAAAGCAAAAACAATTTAAAGAAATCGCACTCACCCCAGAAAACCCTCTACCTATCCCCGGTGTCTTTGTTCCCTTTTACCATGACACTAAAGTTATCTCTACTACTCTCTTCAATACTTCACCTCTCAGTCTCTCTTGGTCATGCTCCAACCAGGATTTTGCCCTCATCACTCCACTGTCACTTTCTTATTGAAGTAGCCACTGAGCCACATTTCACAAGGCCAGAGGTCAATTCCCCATTCTCATCCTTCTTGATCTCCCAGCAGCACTAACCACTGTTGAACACTTTCTCATCCTGGATGCCATGCTCACTTGGTTTCCCTCCTACCTCACTGACTGCTACTTTTCAGGCCCTTTTCCTGATCCTTCCTCCTTTTTGACCAGACCTGTGAATGTTGGCATGTCTGCCTTTCCATCTCCATCCATTTCTTCAGTCATCTCTCCAATTGCATAGCTTTAAATTCCATCTCTGATGTATACATCCTGTCTAGCCTTCTCCTTTGGGCTCCAGGACTTACATATCAAACTGCCTTTTTAGCATCTCCACTTGGTTCTTTATTAGGTATGTCAAATTTATGAAATGGTGAGAGGAGAGAAAGGGAGAAGGACTCCTCAAGGCATTCCCACCATTCTGCATCTCAGTAAATGTTCCACTCTTCACTCAGTTAATTAAATCAAAAGCTTTGACTCCTCTCTTTCTCTATTATTTTACCTCAAATATATTAATAAGTACTTTTGTCTCTACCTTCAAAATACATCTCAGATTCAACCACTTACCACTATTCTCTATAGCTCCCAGCTTTTCCTTCCCCAACCAGTCTCACCTACTCAGGACCTCCATCATTTCCACTTCTTTGTTAGTTAGTTGAGAGAGCAGACAAGCAATTTAAATTTTAAAAGGTTGATGGTGAACTAAAATGTTGAGGGAAGGCATCACCATTTTGTTTACTATATTTGTGAATGATTCATACTTGACTATATACAGTCTACAAGTCTTCCTGTCTTATCAGTCCCCTTCTTTGCTAGTTCTTTATCCTATCCTATTCTTACCTGCCTCTGTTGTCTTTTCTCTGACCTAGATCATACCATCATAAATTACCTTTTCTCTTTTTCCCACATTCCTAGCTTTTTATTAATTTCTTTCTGCATTTTGTTTTGTTTTGTTTTGTTTTTGGATTGCATGCATCCTTCTCTTGCACATTGCCTTGAGGTTATTGGAAAAATGTAGTTTTCCAGCTTACAACATTGTTTCCCCAATTAAAAGAGGGATTTGTATAAGGAAAATGGAAGGAAAAATAGTGGATAGATATATCATAATAATAATTTAAAATAGCTAGTAAGTATTGAATGCATTAAATGCCTGGCATGTGTTGAGCAATATATGTGAATTTTCTCTCTCAAGTCTCCCACCAACTTAATAAGATTAAAGACTATTATTATCTTCATTTTACTTATGAAGAAACTGAGGCACAGAGCATTAAGCAATTTGCTTGGTATGACATGGATGGTCAATGTTGGAATCTGGGTTTCAAACCTTCACAGAGAAGCTTGGGAAACTAGGCTTCTCAACCCTACTTTAAGCAAAAGTTGATGTTCCTTAATCCTGTTGCCATTCCCACCACCCATTTCTCTTGACTGATATGAACTATACCCCTGTTGTTAAAATGAAAAGTGTGTGTGTGTGTGTGTGTGTGATTAAACATGTACTTTAGGGCAGCCCTGGTGGCTCAGCGGTTTGGCGCCGCCTTCAGCTTGGGGCGTGATCCTGGGATCCTGGGATCGAGTCCCACATCAGGCTCCCTGCATGGAGCCTGCTTCTCCCTTTGCCTGTGTCTCTGCCTCTCTCTCTCTCTCTTTCTGTGTGCCTCTCATGAATAAATAAATAAATAAATATTTTTTTAATAAATAAATAATCTTAAAAAAATAAATAAACTTGTACTTTATTTTTTTAAATTTTTTTATAAACTTGTACTTTAAATTGAAAAGTTCTAAATAGAATATTGCAGTAGGTTAGAACCTAGATCCTAACCTAGATCCTAACCTTTGAAGTCCTTTGTCAGTGCTTTCCATCTCTTCATCTATCCCAACCTGGAATTCAAGGCCAATTCCAGGCATCTCCCTAGACAGTCCCCAGGCAGTATTCCTAGTGATGTAACCAGAGGTGTGGTACTCATTATGCAAATTTCACTTTGATTTCTGGTTAATAAACATATAGGCCTAAGAAATACAATGGTGTGTATCCAGTCTTAGATATTGGATTTAGCTGCTTTCATCATGTTTATTCTGTCCATCTACCCTGATATATATTCTGAAATGGGACACTAAAGGCAGACATTATAATCTCCATTGTACAGATGAGGATATTGAAACTCCTAAGACTTTAGGATAAGTCAAGTTTGCATATCTAGGGAGTGGGAGTTCTCAGCTTTGCAGCCAGGACCCTTGATTCCTCAGTGGCACTAAAGTGATGGAGCCACTGGGAACAGGCTTCTGCTTAGAAAGGAACAATCCTTTAGATCTGCCAGAGCCCTGATTTATCTCTTCTAGTAATTAGCTATTTTAGAATAAAACTGTGAAAGCTGGTAAAGCAAGAAGAGGTAGAAGTGGAGTGGATATGGGCAGGCAAGAGAAAGGAAGAGAGAAAGACCGGCTGGCATAAGAAGAGTAAGGTTTATGTTTAGCATAAACTTTTGAGATCTAACCACCATGCAGCCTCCAAGGGTAAAAGGAGTCCACAAATTCCAGATGCAAGTCAAGTTCATGTAGTTAGGCGGGAATGATGAAGATGACTCGTGTTTGTCTATGACTGGTGTTCAATACATTACCTTTTTAAAATGTGAATTTTAGGTGGCACCATGCCCATGAGTCATTGGTTATATTTACATTTACTTTAAAGCTTTATTTTATGCATTGAAATAGTACTTATGGAACTGTAATGATTACAATATAACTTGCTATCAGTCACCAAGTATCTCCCTATGCCAGGAATTTTGTGTTTTATGCCTTTCATATATGGTCTCATTTAACTCTTCTACAATCCTGCAATGTATTATTACCCTCGCTTTACTGGTAAAGAAGCTGAGGCATACAAAGGTTATACAATTGTCCCCATTTTGCACAGCTATTAAATAGCTAGGATGAGAGTTTGAATTCAAGTTTTTGACCTATTACTCTATGCTCTGATGCCTAAACCCACCATATATGACCTACTGAAATAATGAATGAGTCTTCCATTGTGGTACTGCTACTAACTGGAAGTGATAAATTAAGAAGTGAAAATATACTTTAGCCACAATTTACTGGTTGGTTATTTTTTCTGACATTGTTGCCTTAATGGCAAGGGCAGTAAAATAATGTATAATTGCGTATGTATGGGTATGTACATGTGTGGGTGTATGGTGTGTGTATGTGTAGTTTGATAAATTCTATCCTAAGTTATTGGCGTCCTTTCTTCTTCTGTTTCTAACTCCCAATTTTGAAACTATCTCAAGAGTCATTATCTAGGGATACAGCTACTAACAGAACAAAATAGTCAGGGTCATTTAAAATCTCTTAGGCAGAGAGCATTTAAGTTTTCTTGTCTCTGGCTACTGGTTACAAATCTTCATTAAATCTTAAACACAGCATAAACAAAGCATGAACAGATTGTGAATGCTTCCTAATTCAACAAAGAGAGATTATGGCTTTGCAGATACTGCTAAGTGTTGAAACAGACCCTGAGGAAATCATTTTAAGGTCCATAGTATTTTCATGTAGTTTAGCTTCTCTAAGTCAGATTTTCCTAAAGGAATGGATGTTGCCAAAAATATGCATTTTTGTTTAAGATTGTCTAGACTAAGATTTATGCTTCTATAGCCATGTTTCTTATCACTCATGCAAAGCAATCAATACTGTCTTAGCCCAGTCACATCCCTCCAGATGCTTTATGTATATTTCACATACCTACCTGTGCAACAGAAAGAAGTCATTGCAGAATTAAGGCAAAGTACATATATTAAAACCCAGTTTGCAATCCAGCCCTTTTGCTACAGGGCCCAGACATAGATGAATGCTATAACCTACCTGGAATCTGCTTGAATGAGGGAGAAAACTTATCTAAGGCGAGTCTAGATTGGGGTATACAAGTGTCAATGTTTTATTCAACTGAGAAGAGAGAATGGAATAGTAGAGTCTAGTTTTTGTTTTCTTTTTTATGATAGGCCTTGGATTATTTGAAGATAGCTGTTACGGCCTTTATAACACGGTTCACTCAATCTTCTCTTGATATCAATATCCCTCTTAAAATATAGCCCCCCAGATATATGTCCTAACCAAAGTATGGTGAAAACTATTGACTTTTTCTTTTTTTTTTACCTAGAGGATTTACTTTTATCAACTTGTCTTAAGACCTTGGCTTTACATATCCTAAAGCCTCCAGATACTTGTTATTCATAGTTAGCCCTTACAAAGATGCTCATTATTTCAAAACAGTGGTTCCTAAACTTGGCTACTCATTGGAATCACCTAGGAGGTTTCAAAAATACTTTTATGGTGTTCTTCTGCCAGAGATTATGATTTAATTGGTCTAGGGTATATCCTAGGTTGGGTGATTTTTAATAGATCCCCAGGTGATTCCAAAGTGCAGCCAAGTTTGGAAAGCACTGTTCTAAATCTGTCTACTCAAAGTGCCGTTGGTGTCACTGGGGAGCTTGTTAGAAATGCAGATACTTGGGCCCCAATTTTTGTCAAATCCACTTTTTTCTTGAGGTTCAGGAAGGAGCTACAGCCTCCTCTACTTGTGAGGTTGGACATAGTCAATCAAGTGGGTGGGGTTAAGAATACTTTTTTTTTTTTTGAAAAATTTACTTACTTATTCATGAGAGACACACAGAGAGAGGTAGAGATATAGACAGATATAGACTCCCCGCGGGGTGCCGGATCCTGACTCCATCACAGGAACTCAGGATCACATGACCTGAGCCAAAGGCAGACGCTCAACCACTGAGCCAACCACGAGCCACCCAGGTTGACAAACATGGTTTCATCAGTACTAGAAACTGAGGTTGGAAGTTCCTATTAATCAGCTTTTGCTATCCCTCCTGATTCTGGATCAAGGTGGATATAAGAATTAGATGAAAATTAAAATGTAGTTTTAGCCCCTGGATGGAAAAGCTGGTGTGGGAAATGCATGCAGTTTGAACTGGAGGGCAACATGAAACTCCCATTTCTGTTCTAGTTTATTCTCTTGTCTCAGCCAACTAGTCTCTGAAGAGGCTAGAGAATGGAGGCCTTTCCTATGGAGGGGAATGTCATGCCCTGCTGAGCTTACCTTGTCCCCACAGCACTAGGAGAGAGGAGGACACTTTCCACTTAAGAGGAAGGAGACCTAGCAAGATGGTGGCCAGCTGGGCAGTAGCACTGCCCATCTGCCCATCTAACTGGTCTGCTGAGTCATTCCTTCTACTGGGAGGTAGGACATATCATTTCTTCATGTAGTCTTTTGGCAGCTGTTTCTATTTTAGGGGCAAAGGTGGAAATGCAGAAAGAAGATAAGTCATTCCCCTTTAGGTTGGTTGATTAGGACTGAGGAACAGATATCTGGAAGGCCTGCCTATCAGTGCTGGTGAAAATGCCTGAGAGGAGGACCCAGACTCATGAAAAGGAGGCATGAGACAGAAGAGCAAGCCAGCAAAGGGGCCCAATTGACAGGTCCAGAGAATGAGAGAGGAGCTGGGGGTTATGGTTACCACCTCATGTTGTCTCCAAGTAGTGTTTGCTCTTCAGTGTCCTCTTTTACTCAGGGACTTAAGATTTGCTTTGGTGACTTGGCTTTCAGGCAGGTCACTGCAAGTATTTAAGATTTATCACTGTGTTAAAGTTAGTGGGGGTACTGGCTGGTTTCTTAGGATCAGGGACCACATTCCTTTTTCTGTTTAGGAATCTTAAGATTATACATCTTAAGGAAGTGATTTATTTATCTTTCAGGGATATTACCAAGAGAGGGTCCAGGAGAGCCAGGGCAACAGGCAGCTCTTTACCTTCTCCCTGCCACCTGGTCTCTTGCATCTATCTTTTATTTTCACCTGTAAATATGCTAAGGCTGTCTTAAACTCAATAAGACAGAACAATGCAAAAACCCAAACAGCTACCAACATAAAGCACAAACATATCAAACACAGGAAAACTCAATCTTAGCTCCTCTTTCTCCTGCCAGACCCACAATCTGCTCATTGCCAAATTTTCTCTAAAGCATTGTCAGCACTCTTTGGCACCACTTCCTTACTACATCCTTGCTTTTTGGCTTCTGGCATCTGGCTCCAGCCCAAGTGCTCAACTGAAACGTCTCTTCCACAGGGTACATGTGGCATCCCCATTGCCAACTCCAAAAGCCTTTTCTTAGCTTCAGCTCATTTAGCCTCTTTCTGAAGGCATTTATATGACACTGAGTATATTTCCTTTTTTTTTTTTTCCCTTCAAGTGGTCAAATGTGCCATGGCAATTAAACTACACGGACACCCAGCATTTACACAGATGTGTACCTTTCATTTGCTTTATGGAAATAGGATCATATTTTATCATCTTCTCTGCTTCTTGCCTTACTCACTTAATAGCTCATTGTGGAAACCCCTTCAAATGAGCTGGCATAGAATGAAGTCATATTTTTAAATATGAAAGTACCACAGATTAGTCAACCATTCCCCTCTTGATGGATATCCCATTTGTTGTTCAGACATTTTCCACACTGGGCTGGTGATTTCATATTATGGTATAAATTCCCAGTTGGGGGATGGCTGGATCAAAGGACATGTGTATATTTAATTTGTATTTAGTGTGCATACTTAATTTTAATAGATGTTGACAGCTGGCCTTCTAAAAAATCTGTACCATTTCACATTTCCACCAGCCGTATATGTGCAGCCCTTCCCCAAGCATTATAGTCCTTTTTAATTGTTATAAATCTGTTGCATTTCCCCAACTACCACAGATTGAGCATCTTTTCACATGTCTATTAGTCATTTGGATGTGCTTTTTTGTGAATTTGGCTATTTATATCCTTATTCAAGTTACTCAGCCTGAGTTTCAGCTGCTTCATGAAGGTATTATGAGGATTAAATAAAATATTTATATGAAGATTTTGCCCAAAGTCTGGCACAAGCGACATGCTTGATAAACAGTAGGTGCTGTTATTTGTTTTGAATTCCTTTCTGTTTATTTAGTTGATCTTGATCCTCATACCTTTAAAACATAGCCATTTTCTAAAACTCTACTGTCAAATCCCTTTCTTAACACTCCACATTCTCTGAACAATCCCAATCACTTCCACTGTTTCAACTTCACAATTTCTAATTCTTATTCATCTTTCAAGTTCAACAAAAGCAATTTCACTCTCCTACTGGGCCCCGTGCTTCAAGCCTCCTCTCCCCCAAACAGACGCAGTGTCCTGATGTGAGATTTATCATCATCCCATCTGATTCCTGTGTTCCTCAGGGCACCTGTTTCTCTAGGACCTTTGAACTTAAAATCTCAAAGTTACTGTGCTGCCATGTTCTAGAAATTCACTTCAATGACAAAGATTTGTAAATCTTAATTCTACAATGGCTTATATATCTGTCTTCTAGGTTCTACTCTGTTTCTAGTCTAGTTCACTACCTGAACAATTAAGAGAGCTAACTATCCAGTCGTTCTCCTGCAAACTTCTCACTTTTCCAACCCATCTGTTATATCCCAGAGGAAACATTCTACAACAGTGCTTCCCTCTAAATCATTTATCTATCATACCTTTATATTACAGAATAAGGTTAACACTGGTCTTGGCATCCGCTTGGCATCCCCAATTCCTTTATATACCCTATTTATTCTCCACACCAAATTCCTTCCTCTCCACCAATATATCAGACTCAGGAACACTCAAATGTTTTGGGTCTGCTGGACTGTCAGTCTGTAATGTCTGTCTCTTCTCCACCTATTAAAATTTTATTTTCAAGTCCTTTTCCTCTGCTGAGATCCTCCTTATTTATTCAGCTAGAATGAATCACCTACTTTAGCAGTTACCCAGAGCATCTCCCATTTTAATTTTTCTATACTAACAATTATTATAGTTAATCATTTACATAATTCTTCTTGCTCCCTTACATTCTAGGCTTCTTGAAGGTCGGGATCTGCTTCTTGTTCCTAATTATATTTTGTTTGCTGTGTTTCCCTGCCTCAGTTTCTTATCTGGTATCTTGTAAGTGTTCCTTTTGTTTTTAAAATTTTAATTTTAGAATAAATGAATGACTGGGGTTTGAGATTGGGAAAAAATGAAATAGGGGTAGAAGAAAAAACTTTGCCAAGGACCAGTTGTCTTAGATTCTCAGAGGTGGCAAATGGTGACAATGCAGTGGTCTATAGACACATTCTGTTTGCTTGTATGCAATAGTATATGAATACATGTTGTACTAGTTGGCCAATATTTATAATCAGCATAAGCATCTGGCTTCTCTTGAAAGAAGGAACATTGGCAAGAGTGGGTTTTGCATTCTTGGATGGCACAATAGATTGACATGAGCAACAGTAGCCTTCCCTGGGCTGGCACAGGCTCCCTTCCTGCTATAGCCCCCACCTGCATGGATATTATTTACATGTGCCCTGTAGGCATCTGAGTCCTTGATCATAGCACTAACCCAGCATGTGACTCCAGGTTAGTCAATTGACCCTTAGGCTTGATGTTCTCAAATATATAATGGAAGATAAACTACATCATTCTATATCTTTCATTTATAAGGATTCCTTTTATTTCTTTCTTTCTCATGGAACCCATGATTAAAATTTCATTCTCCATGAAAGAATGCACCTATTCAGCATACATACTTTGTTTCATTTATGCTATCCTCTTTTTCCAAATTGATTCAGATTTAAACAATAGTCCATAATTATCTAGGTTATAATAATGTTATACAATAAATTTGAGAAAGCAGGTGAATGCTTATATACTCTTCATTGTTATTGGTTGCTAAGTTTTGTTTGATTTTCTCCCTTCTTTCCCCAGTTCAGTGTGGACCCTGGGACAATGGGTGGATCCACTAGAGCTAGTAGTTTTGGCAATTTCTGTGATAACATCAGGAGCCAGTCAGAGCTACTACAGTGCTGAATTGATATATATTCTATATATAATATATATATATCAGAATTATATATATATTATATATAGGGATATATAATATATATAGGGATATATATTAAATATATGGAAACTATATATAATATAGTGTGTATATATATATATATATATATATATAAACTTAGAGTGACAAGTGCAGTAGCCTTGTTATGAATGCTTATTATAGATAGTTATATATAGGTGGAATTTGAATGTTTTCCTCCCCCTTCCCAATCTGATTCCCAATTATTCTTAATTGTTTTGAATGTAATTGTCTGATTCCTTTTTCTTCCTTGTGCACAATTTTTATTGAAGTATAATTAACACATGGTGTTATATAAGTTTTAGGTGTACAATATGATTCTACAATTCTAGACATTGCTTAGTTTTTATCAAGATAAGTGCACTCTTAATCTTCTTTATCTATTTCATTCATCTCCCCACCTACATTCCCTCTCGCAACCACCAGCTTGTTCTCTATATTTAAAAGTCTGGTTTTTATTGTTTGTCTATTTTTTTCTTTGGATGTATTTCTTAAATTCCACATCTGAGTGAAATCTAAAGATGGTCTTTCTCTAACTAACTTACTTCACTTAACATTACACCCTCTAGGTCCATCCATATTGTTGCAAATGGCAAGATCTCATTTTTTGTGGCTAAGAAATATTCCACTGCATGTGTATACATCTTCTTTATTGGCTCATCTGTGGATAAACACTTGCATTGGTTCCATATCTTGGCTATTATAAATGATGCTGCAGTAAACAGAGGGGTATATACATCTTTTGAAATTAGGTGGGTTTTTTTTTTTTTTTGTTCTTTGGGTAAACACCCAGTAGTGGATTTACTGGATAATCCTATTTTTAATTTTTTGAGGAACTGCTATACTGTTTTCTACAATGGCTGCACCAATTTGTGTCCCTATCAACAGTGTATGAGGGTTCCTTATTCTCCACATCCTCACCAACACTTGTTATTTCTTGTGTTTTTTAGTTTAGTCATTTTTACAGGTGTAAGGAGACATCTCATTGTGATTTTGATTTGTATTTTGCTGATGAATAGTGATAGTGATGTTGAATAGCTTTTCATGTGTCTATTGGATATCTGAATGTCTTCTTTGGAAAATATCTATTTAGGTCCTCTACCCATTTTTAATCAGATTGTTTTTTTTTTCTTTTTTTGTTTTGTTTTGTTTTGTTTTATTGATCAATTCTTTTGCTGTGCAAAAAACTTTTTAGTACTGAAAGTTCTGGCCACAGCAGTCAGACAAGAAGACAAAATAAAAAGCATCCAAATTGGTAAGGAAGAAGTAACATTTTCACCACATACAGATGACATGATACTATACATAGAAAATAAAAACCATAAAGATTCCACCAAAAACCCTATTAGATCTGATAAATGAATTCAGTAAACAAAATTCAGGAAACAAAATTAGTAAACAGAAATCTGCTGCATTTCTATGCACTAATAATGAAGTAGCAGGAAGAGACATTAAGAAAACAATCCCATTTATAATTGCACCCAATAGAAGAAAATACTTAGGAATAAACTTATCCAAGGAGGTGAAAGACCTATACTCTGAAAACCTTATGACACTAATGAAAGAAATTGAAGATGATACAAACAAATGGAAGGATATTCCATGCACATGGATTGGAAGAAACAATATTGTTAAAATGTCCACACTACCCAAATAAATCTAAAAATTTAGTGCAATTCCTATCAAAATCCCAACAACATTTTTCACAGAGCTGGAACAAATAATACTAAAAATTTGTATGGAACTATAAAGGACTCCAAATACCCGAAGCAATCTTATAAAAGAAGAATAAAGCTGGAAGTATCACAATCCTAATTTTTGAGATAAACTACAAAGCTGTAGTAATCAAAAAAGTATGGAACTGGCACAAAAATAGACACATAGATCAATAGAACAGAATAGAAAGCCCAGAAATAAACACCTGTTTATATGGTCGATTAATCTATGACAAAGCAGGCAAGAATATACAATAGGGGAAAGACAGTCTCTTGAATAAACAGTGCTAGGGAAACTGGACAGCTAGATGCAAAAAAATGAAACCAGACACCTTTCTAAAACCATATCCAAAAATAAACTCACAATGTATTAAAGACCTAAATGTGAGACTTGAAGCCAAGAAATTCCTAAAAAAAAAAACAAAAAACAGAGGCAGTAATTACTTTGACATCAGCTGTAGAAGCATTTTTCTAGATATGTCTCCTCAGGCAAGGGAAAAAATAGCAAAAATAAATTAGACTACTCTTTGAGCACATTTTTACAAACTGCAAATGTACTATAGATTCTGTCGTTCCATTTGCTTCTTTTCCTCTTCCCAAAATGAATCGGGTATCCTTTCATTCCAGTACATTTTCATCTATCTCATTCTTTTTAATTATTTTTATCACTCCAATAAAGGTATCATAAAGTATTTAGCTAGTTCCTGGCTGATGGACATTTAGGTTGTTTCCCATTCTCTTTCTAGTTTAATGATCAATTTCCTTGATGGAGAAGGAGGTAAGATAGCCATTGTATGACTGTGTTTCCAGCCAAAATATTAACTATTTATAGGTATTTGAGAGTTAACACCATGGACACATGCAAAATCCCCTAGCAACTGAATCACTTTTTAGTTCAAATTTCTACGAATGAGAATCTATACTTAATACCAGCTACCATTTTAGTCATAAAGTAACAACTCTTATGTTCTGAGCATTTACCATGTGCCAGCCTCCATGCTAAGTACTTTACAAAACTTATCACATTTAATCCTAGTAATCCTAAAGGCAGATACTATTATTATTTTTACTATAATAAATATATTATTGTATTTTACAGAAATAGAGGCCAAGTAATTTGCCCAATCATATAAGTTTTAAAGAGGAAAAACTGGAAGTTTAACACATACAAACATAAGCTAGAAGTTTTTAATTTAGGAGGGATGGGAGACCTTTCATAGGATCTGTTCTCCTCCCCAACTCCCCATGTATGTGTAACTGTAATGGTGGAGTGAGAGAAGGATGAAAGGGCTCTCCCATGTCCTAGGCCAAAAGTGTAATGCCAAGTAGGATATTTCTAGAAAGAAGCTATTAAGAGAAGAACAGCAAAGTAAAAGCTCATCTCTGCCATGACATTGTGGCCCTATGAAGCCTCAAATTAGAAGTGCTATGAAGATCTCTTGAAACCAGTTTTATGTTTGTGCAGAAACACATGCTTTAGTGGGAAAAGCCTCAAACTCTTAAGGTTTAGATTTGCCCTGAACCAACTGTGTGATTACGGTTTTCTCAGAGAATGAAGCTTGGGTCATTTGGTCTCTGAGGGTCATTTTTGTGAGATAATTTCACATGAAATTACTGAATATAACTATTGAATTCATGAAATCATTTCAGACTTACAGGAAAATTTAAAAAATAGTTTGAAAAATTATCATTCCCATTTGCCTTCCACACAAAACTCCCAGATATTAACATTTTACTATATTTGCTTTGTTGTTCTCCCTCTCTCTCTCTACACACACACACACACACACACACACACACACACACACTATAGTTTTGTCTTGAATACATTCTATTTTGACTTCTGAACTGTTTGAGGGTAAAATATTAACATAATGCCCTTTGACCCCTAAATATTTAATTGTGTATTCCCTAAAAAGACATTCTTTTATATAACAACCATAGTGTAATTAGTAAAATGTGCACATTAATATCGAAAACAGTACTATTATCTAATCTATGCACTTTGAATTTTACCAACTGTCCTACTAATGTCCTTTATAATAAATCAATTTTATTTTATGGTCTAGTATCGAGTCCAAGATCATATATTACATTTGTTGTCATTTCTTTTTGGTTTTCTAAAATCTGCAATAGTTTGTCAGTCTGTCTTTTGTAACTTTCATATTTTTGAAGAGTTCATGCCAATTATTTTGTGTAGTAGCCCTAATTTTGGTTTGTCTCACGTTTCCCAATAGTTAGACTTACGTTATGTATTTTGCTGGAAATATCATAAAAGTGAGGTTTTGTCATTCTTGGTGCATCATATTGGAGGCAGACAATGTTTATTTGTCTCATTACTGACTATGGTTAAGTTTTAAGACCTGATAAAGATGCTATCTGCCAGATTTTTCCCTTGTGGAGTTACTATTTCCCACTAGTAATTAATATTTGTCTTCTGGAGAAGTACTTTGAGACAATGTAAAATCCTGTCTATCATCAAAATTTTCACCTAATAGTTCTAATAGCCATTGATGATTTTTACCTAAAACATTTCTAAGTTGATTGCCAGATGAGTTCTGAGATTGTTTTTTTGTAACTTTTACTTACAAAGGGATTTTTGAGAAATAATAAAAATTCATTACTGAGTCCTTTCATTACCATGTGGTTGAATTCATCATTCAAATTAGTCATTTTTAACTTTGCAGACTGTAATTATTGATCTCATTTACTATTGAGATAAAGGGTAAATATATAGAGGGGAAAATAGCTCTTAAAATTACTTTTAAGTTTATCTTTAAATAAATCCAAGTAAATTCTTTGCTTTGTGAAAAAAGAATAGTTCAAACTTGCAAATGTTAAAGGTAAAAGTCATTCACATGGGAACCTACATTTTTTAAAGGGTTATTTATAGTTGAGCTCCACTTACTTGCCGAATGTCAAACATTTAGGGTAAAGGAAGAAGGCCAACTGAATTTCATGATTTTTTTAAGGAGACAAGTTAAAGAAATATAGACAATCATCACTTCTTGGCTGCAAAATCAACACTAAGAATTAACTTTCTGTAGCACACATACCCTTTGCTTTCTCCAGCTCTGGCTTCATGGTCCCCACCCAGAAGGCTCAGCAGCTGGACTGTGGTTCAGGAAAGCACTTAAGTTACTTGGGTCAGACTGGCTTGGTTAGGCCTCCTTGTACTTTCCTTCGCCCCTGTCATTATTCTCCCAAGCTTGGAAAATTATAGTCTCAACATTTGTTCTTTAACTCATGAGTAGCTTCACTTTCCTCTGGGGGTTTTGGGCCTGTCACTTCTCTCCCCACACCAAAAGCAATACAGTAACAGTCATATTCACTAAAATTGGTCCATTTCTTTACACATTTAAATATTCCTTGTCATTGGCCCTTATACCCAGACGGAAAACTGCAGGAAATACTCATGTGAATAGAAACCCTTCCTCACGGAAAATATGGAGTTATTTTTCATACAAAATCTATGTTAAATTACCAGCTGGAAAAATTCTCAACAGATCAAATATGAAACCAAAAAGAATACAGAGATTAGTGAGGAAGACAGAATCTGCTTACTGATCTCCTTACTGAGACCACACATCTCCCAGGTGAAGGCTGCAGAAATCTTTCATCCAGTTCCTCTCTTCATTCTCTCTTCTGTCTACAGAGCTAAGGAAGGACTAACTAGATACAGACATAGATACCTACTGATTCCCAAACTAATCCTGACAGTATCCCCATGTGTTAAAACTACAAAGCTACCATTTTGTGTTACTGACTAGGAGAAATCCTTTCCTCTCATGCCTTTCTGAAGAACCAATGGATCAGGCAAATTACCGTCATATGCTCTGTCTTCACCCACTGCATGCAAGCACTAATTCCCTTATCATCTAATTGACTTCTTCATGGATTGAAGAACTAACTTAAGAAATACTTATTTTGTGTTTACTTTTTATCAAGAGCCATGCTATAGACTGGAAGTACAACAACAAGTAAGACAGGAGACCTGCCTTGGGAAGAAACAAATGATGAAGTTAGTAAGATATTACATTTTACTGTGTTTAAAGTATTGTGGGACCACAGAGGAGAGAACAATCTGTTATGTCTGAAGAATTAAGGAAAGGCTTCAAGGAAGAAGTGATATTTTTGGTGGGTATTGAAGAATAAGTTGGAGTTCATCAGAAAGAGAAGGGATAGGAATTTTAAGCAAAGAGAAAATAATGTAGAGGAGAAGTTTAGAGGTATGTACAAGAAGTATGTACCTGAATACAGGCAAAGGTTTAATCCAATGTGGCTCAAGCATGTACTATTTGGAGACTCATCAAAGCAGCATAAATTGTTGATAGGAGAGCACAGGATTAGAGGCCAGACTACTCTGGGTTTCAGAATCACTTTTATGTTTTACTAGAATACAATGGCCTGGTTAAGTTACTTAATTTTTTTATGACTTCATTTTCATCTGTAAAATGGAGATGATAGGATCCATTCCTTAGGGTTGTTGTGAAGATTCAGTGGGAATGTGGTTAGGGTACTTGGCACTGAGCCAAGGAAAGAGTGACTTTTCACCATGTTTTTTTTTCCTACTTCCCTGACCAGGTGGAGAGGTAAGAATGACAGTTTGTGAAGCAGGAAGTAGGGTTTGGGCTCAGTACTGAGTTTAGTTTGCTCTGAAAATTGGATTTCATGCTGTCTGAGCAGCTTCCTTCATATCAGCCGGGATCACCTGAAGCTCCCAAACTCTGCTCATTTGGTATCAATCCAATAAAAATGAATCCTATTTCTTTGAGGCCTGCCAATCATCACTAAGTGTGTATTTGTTTTCTGAATTAAATAGTTTGCTTAAAGTCATAACTAGAGTAAGAAAGAGAATGACACAAATCAGAAAAAAAAATTCTTCAGCAACCAATTCAGGAAATGTTAATCAGCTTCCAAGAACTGAGAAGTGGGAAAACATGTATTGACATACACATGCATGAATTCAGAGGACAAGACTGTGTTTAAAAATCAAGTTGGATCCAAAAAAAAAAAAAAAATCAAGTTAAAGCCTTTGTGATGACAACGTCTTGCAGAAATGGAAAGTTTTTCATACAAGGCAAAGGTGAAATCTAATCAACCAGGAAGAGTTTGGTCAATGGCCTTCCTCCCTCATCACTGCTCAACACAAAGGAATTCCCAGTCCACACAGGAAGGTCAACTCTCAGCCACCCTTTTTTCAATATATCCCAAGAGACCATACATATAGTTTAGTGACTAAGGGCATGTAGAGGAAATATTAAGATGTTTCAATAAATAGTGGCCAATAAATAGTGGCCGGCATGGTTTCACTTTCTATGTGTTTTACTGCCGAGTAAACTAGAGAAAAAGATATTTCCAAAGTGCAAAGGGGATAAGAATAGAATACTGGGTCAACATGTGGGAAGAAAATTCTGAAAAATTCAGGTAGAAAACAATCTATATTACAAATAATTTCCTTATATATGTTTTTAGGGTACATGCTGATAAATATACAATAATGGGTAACCAGTAGTATTAATGATGCAAATAGTGGCATAGTTTCAAAGTTGTATGGAGCAATGATGTTTAACAGCAAAAAAATTACTGCAAACAATGACAGAAAATGATTAAACAAATTAGTGTTCCTTTTTTGGTGGAGTTGCATGCTGTTATTAAAAGTTATGTTCCAGAAAATATATTTTAGGAACAAACAAAATATAAACAAATAATTTAAATAAACCAAAAATTAATAAAAGAAATACAGATAAGGTGACTATGCATAAGTGAAACAACTCAGTATTGAAAATGTGTAACAAAGTAAAGGTAAAGGGCACCTGTGTGGCTCAGTGGTTGAGCATCTGTCTTTGGCTCAGGGCATGATCCTGGGGTCCTGGGATTAAGTCCATATCAGGCTTCCTTTGGGGAGTCTGCTTCTCCCTCTGCCTCTGCCTCTGCCTCTCTCTGTCTCTCATGAATAAATAAATAAAATTAAAAAAAAAAAGAAGAGGAAAGGTAAAAAGGACATCAAGGGGGAAAAAATATTTGAAACACATGGAAAAGCCCTACAGGAATTTTTCCTACAGATATACTTTCACATGGTCATAACAATATATGCACAGAGACACTCACTTTTGAAGCAATGGAAATTCAAACATTGGATATTGGTGTTATTTAGGAATTACTATTTGTTCAAGTTGATGATGCTATTTGTTTTGATTTTTTTTAAAGTCTTTTAATCAGATAATCAAAAATATTTACAGATAAAATAACAGGATGGCATTTGCTTCAAAAGAACCCAGTGTTTTAGGAGCTAGAGGAAACGCTGTATCATAAATGAGATAAATTGATAATTGTTGAAGCTTTGTGATAGGTATGCAGGGATTTAATATTTGGTTTTCCCCACTTTTGTATATGTTGAAAAGGTCTTAGAATAACTTAAAGCAATGTACAGCACTGTGTGTAATATGCTTCTGTCTATTAAATTAAAAGGAACATATGTTGTATGTATATTAATTCATTTATGTGTAAGTTTGTGTAGAATAATAATTATAAGGGTAGAAGAAAGTAAAGCAGCATATAGTAGTATAAATACATACATATACATGTGTATATAGTGTGTGTGTAAGAGTATGTGTGTATATATATATGTACATATATGTATCTGGCATAGTTATTGTATCTAGTGAGATCCAAAATAAACTTTTACTATGATTTGATAATTTTCTCCATAATGCAAGTCAGAACTCAATTTTCTGAAAAAAAAAATGAATACATTTTTAAATGTTTGTTATCTTTGGAAAAAATGGATTCTTTGCCTTTCAAAAACCAAAATGCAATAACTAAAGTAGATTTTTTATTTGAGTAATACCTGGAATGTTTTTCTTCTGTTTTATGGGGATACATCTGGTGTTCCTTCCTTTTCTAGGAGCTTTCTTCTCACTTATTTTAATGAAAAAGTTAAGGAATAGGATGTATTCAGTGGCTCACTAAATTCTTGCCCTCTACTGAATAGGGTGGGGATGGGAGTTTTGAAGGAGATAAATAAAGGTATGTATGTATGCTGGATCAACCACTAAATATCATCCATATTTAGTAGATATTCTAAAGTTCAAATTCCTGAACATGGCCTTTTTTCCCCACCAATAATGTATTTAGGAAGGCCAGGAAATACGTTCTTTCTTATTTATTTGCAAAAAAATTATTTTTCTCTCCTAACTAAAACTTATCTGCAAGTCTGTCCCATAATTGTGTTATTATTTGTTTTTCATATTCCATTTATTTGGGGCTCTCATTATGTGATGTCTGTGATGCACTAGATAAATTGATAATAATGTGGTAATAAGGAATATCTAGATCAAGGATATGGCTTCATTTAGGACCAGTACATTTTTACCCAGTGTCATGTTGAAAACCATATGTTGAATGATGTCAACCAAACTGGAGGGGACTGTAGCTCCAAAGACCTGTCCATCACAGAAACATTGAAAAACTAAGCAAAAACTGTCAGAATCGGCCTTGTCACAACTCTGGAAAATAGTCAAATCTTTACAGCAATCAAATGAATGTTGAATCAAGAAAAATGCAGCTTAAAAGCAGTAGAAGAACTTCATGGCATTTTTACTTGTCCTTGCTACACTCCCTTTCCCAGGTTGGTGGAATTCCTGAAACCCTTGTTTCCAGTAAGAAACATTGCTCCCTGATCCTGGAGGGAGAAAATAAGATTTTCTTCTGCAAGAATTGTGTTTATCTATTCACTTGTCTGGGAGCCACTTAAATGACTGGTGCAAGGTGCTTATATTTGTTTTGCAAAACTTGGAACTCACTTAGGATGAAAAGGCAGTTGAGTGTTTCTCAAAAACTGTGCAAAATAAAGGAACAACCTGTAGCATACCTGAGGGGAAAGATTATGCTTGAGACAAACAACACAGCACTGAAAGCCTGAGTGGAAAAGGTGGAAAGGGAGTTTCTTTGGGAAATTAGGCCATTGAAAAGTAACGTATGTACTGGAGAATTTAGAAAGTCATGGACATGCCCAGTGCATGACACACGCTCAGAAGAGAACTGTGAAGACTCTAAGTTTTCACCCCTGGCTGATCTATTGATGCTGTCAATCAGGAATTGAAGGTAAGGTAGAGTTCTAAACAGAATGGCTAAGCATTGAAGGAATGCCCCAACATAGAGCCAATGTTAGCAGAGGGTTTCGATATCATATTTAAGTAAGCAGAAGAAAGAATCAGCAAACTTGAAGATAGGTCAATGAAATTATCCAAAATGAGAGTCAGAGAGAAAAAAATGAGGAAAAATGTACAAAGCCTAAGAAACCATCCAGCATACCAGGATCTGCATAATGAGAATCCCAGAAGGATGAGAGAGAAAGAGGCAGAAAGAATACTGGAAGAAACAATGGCTAAAACAGCAAATTTGATAAAAGATATAAATCTACACATTCAGGAAGCTCAGTGAACTCCAAGAAAGATAAAAAAAGACATTCACACCAAAACACAATATAATCAGATTGTCCAAAGACAAAAATAAAAAGAGAATCTTAAAGGCAACAAAAGAGAAGTGATCTTTCATGTACAAGGGATCTTCAATAAGATTAAGTAGATTTCTCATCAGAAACTGTGGACACTGGAAGAGAGTGGGATAATAAAGTGGTGAAAGATAAACGTGTCAACCAAGAATTCTATATCTGGCAAACTATCTTTCAAAAATAAAAGAGAAATTAAAACATTCCCCCCCCAAAAAAATAAAACATTCCCAGATAAAAGTTGAAAAAGTTTATAATTGGTAGATTTGCTCTACAGAGAATACTAAATGGAGTTTTTCATGCCGAAATGAGAGAAAAATAGACTATAACTTAAAGTCATTTGAAGAAATAAAGAACTCTGGGAAAGGTGAATTAAAAATCCAAAATTATTGTGTTTTTTTTTTTAATTTTCACCTCCTCTTTTTATTTCTTATGTTATTTTAAAAACCAATGCACAAAAATTACAAATCTTTGTTAATGAGAACATGGTGTATAAAGACATATAAAATTTGTGACACTAATAACATAAAGAGCTGGATAAAGGAGCAGTTTTAATGTGATATTATGCTCTGTATCAATTAAGAATAGACTGTTATAAATTTGTGATATTAAATGTAACACCCATGAGAAACACTAAGAAAATATTTAAGAATATACACAAAAGAAAATGAGAAGGGAATTAAAATGTCACACTAGAAAACATCCAATTAAACACAAAACAAAGCAATAATAGAGGAAATGAGGAACAAAGAAGTATTGTAACACATATAGTAAACAGCAAAATGACAGAATTAATTCCTGCCTCTTCAGAAAATATTTTAAATGTTAATGAATTAAACTTTCCAAAAGGCAGCAGTTGTCAGAACAGGTAAAAATATATGATCCTAGAGATTCACCAAACTTGTTAATTTCAGTTATTATTATTTTCATTAAAATTATAGTAGTAGAAATGAAGTGGTGTATCAGTCTAATAAAAAGGAAGGCATAGTGAGTTGGTAAGGAGATGGAGAAATTGAAAAATTTTTATATTTCTGGGACGAATGTGAAATGCTACAACTGCCATGGAAAATGATTTGAGAACTCCTCCAAAAGCTAAACAAAATCATGTGCCACTCAGAATTTCCACTTATAGGGAAATGCTCTAAAGAACAGACAGGTTAGTCAAATACATATGCACGCATGTTCATTGAGGACTCATAATAGGCAAAGGTGAATATAATTTAATGGATTATCCATTAAATCCATTCAGGATTTAATTCAAAAACAAAACAAAGCATATGTCCTCCTTTTTTCATATATTTATTAGTAAAGTACTTGGTGAGAAGGAATAGATTTTAGTCTGACAGAGTTGTGTTTAAATTCCTGATTTATCTATGTTAAGATAGGCTAAGGTGAAAATACCACTACCACAAATTGTTGTAATTGTTAAATTAGATAAATAGGTGTCTTAACTAGCTTCAATAGCAAACTAATCCCCAAATATATGTGGTTTAACACAAAAAGAACTTAGTTTTTCGCTATATTCATGAGTAGGGGAACATTATTGGTGTTCATCAAGGACTCACTTGTATTTTCTCTTCTGTCAATGAGCAGGTGGATGAAGACATAATGGATCACTAATGGAAGAGTTTTATGAAATGGTACTAGATAGCATAACTTTTCCCCAAATTCCATTGGCCATAACTCAATATCTGTGTTGTGCTTGCCTGCAAAAAGGCTGAGATGTGTAGACTAACAGTGTGTGTCAGGAGGGGGAAAAAGATTTTGGTAAGGACAAAGGCACATGGGATAATGTAATGAATCTTCTAGCTCAGTGTCTGATAAAAGTATGGATTCAATAAGAGTGAGCTCACCTCTTTGTGCGTAAGAGAGAATCCATCATAGCTTCTGGAAATGTGTCTCAAAATGCATGCCTGAGGAAAGACCATTAGTTGTGGCCCTGTGGCAAAGTCAGTTGATGTGGCTGCCAGGCAGCATTCAGCAGAATTCTTTCTGGGCTCTGTGCCTGCTTGCTCTTTTCTTCTTTTGTGCTTTGGAACTTCCCTTGGCTTTCATCCAGTTTAGTTTCCAGTGTCTAATTTAGGGTTTGCTTTTCTTATGCAGCTTACTCACCTCCAGCTTCTATATGACTCAGTCTCTGGATTTTGCACTCTCAACAAATTGTTCCTAGTTCTTGGTTCTGTGTCCTCACTGGGCAGGCCCACAAACTCCCTTTTGCCAGTCTCTCCTTCCCAGTCATATCTTGAAGACTCACACCTGGAACTTAATTTATTCTTGGTATAATTGTTAAAATTTCTATCTCTTCCTATATCTTATAATTAGCTTAGCTGATTTTTAAAGAAATCCTCTAAGAATTATTTTTATGAAGGCCATCTGGTAAAACAAATTAGTCTTCAGGGAATGTTAATCAGACTAATTGCTAATTAAATGTTCCCCTTGATTGTATTAGTTACATATTAGAAAGTGTGATGCACGTTAATTTTTGTGAAGACATTGAGAAAACATTTTTTTTTTTGCCTTCAAGGGAGTAAGTGAATCTTTGCATGTATGATATATGTGTGTGCTGATAGCAAATGATGTGATTTTTTTATTTTTCAAATGGATTAGTTGTTCTTAGATCAGATCATATACACGATCTTGGAACTTTGGGGGCTAGTATTTATTCTAATCTATTGTTAGTGTCTCAGTTTCATGCTTCTTCAAATGGTTTTGCAGATCATGAGGTTTGGGAAATATGTTTCTTATATGAAAAAAAATAGCCAGTGGGTTCAACTCAATCAAAGATGGCAAACGGATTTATTTTTATAAGCCAGTGAATTGATAGTAATTGCCTCAATTGTGTTGTAGAAGAGATTTGAAGGCCAGTAGAGGAGGGGAATATTCATCATGTACACATTATGCCTTCTTTTTTATTAGACTGAATAATAATTCAAAGAAGTGGAGCCACAAAGAATAAAAGTCATTTTTGCTTAATGATGAAAATGTGAATCTCTAAGTAAAGTACAATTGATCAGAATCAGGAAAACTTCAGGGAAAATCCTCGTTCCATACCAAAATCTCTTTGTCTCAAGACAGTTAAATGGAAGAAAGGTTGAAAGACCAAATCTGCCCCCTCTAACGCCTCTAAGCTTGAGTCAATAATTCATTTGTGGTAATGAGTGAGCATTTTTAGTCAAAGTAACTCCAGTTTTATGAATTACTTCTTCCTGTGGTTTTTGGTTATATATTTGTATAGAGTATGAATGATCTTGAAAGCAATTGCAGCCCATTTTCCATAAATTTATCTTTATGGAAGATATTTAGTGGTGGATCATTTACCATTGCATAAAACCTAAGGGGATTTTTTTTGTTATGGATTCCCCCTTGATAATTGAAGCATCAACAAGGTGTGCATACTAAGAATGTGACTGTGAATCCATGAACCATATTTATAAGGAATGGAATTTGGTTTCAAAGAAAAATAATTCTGTCTGAGGAGTCAGATCTAAATTCTAGTTCTACTTCTTTGTTAATGAGCCCTGTGATTCCATGGTCCCCAATGAGCTCAACTATAAAATAAGAGCTTGGGGCTCACTTTTCAACTAGAATAATGCTATGCGTTGATATTGACACTTTGCCATCCTACGTTGGTCAATTGCATAATTTGCCTTTGTCTCTCACTGAGCAAGAGGGCAGTCATTGGCAGATTACTCCCTTTGTTTCTTCTTGACAAATAGTCTAATTCCTTGGCAGCTTCGAACCTTTATTCTGGACTTTTCTGCCATTACTGACAGATATATTTGACAGGACCAGTGGCTTGTGTTAGTATTCTATTCTTAAAAGTGAAGTCTATAAAATTTATAGAAACAAACATACAGTATTCAACTTTTGCAATAAAAAATACATATAAATACTTTATCAATGTTGAAATGGTCAAAATGTTTCAGACATATTTGATTTTCTTTTCCGTGAAAAAACTATTTATTTCTATAAGGATTAAAAATTATATACAGAGACCCATGAAGATTCTCAATCCAATGGATCTAAAATGGAACTAATTTCGTCCCTACCAATTGCTGTTCCTTTGCAAATATTCCTTATCTTGGTAAATGATGCCACCATCCAGCCTTTGGCAAAGCCATAAACCTCTGAGTCATCACTCTTAACCTTTCTTTTCCCACCTCCCTCCATCAACCTGCATTCTATTTAATTGATTCTATTTAATCTTGTTGATTCTACTTCATATGTATTTTTATCATCTGTCCCTTTCTCTCCAATGGATACTTTTATGATGCTAGTTTATACTCTTATCTAGACCATTGCAGATGTCCCCAGATTGTGTCCCCAATTTGTACTCACATCAAACTCTTTCCTTTAACTTCAATCCCAGGCTACACTTGAACAGATAGAGCAAAGACTGAAATGTAGGCCTCATGCATCCAACTTCTCTGTTATTTCCAGTTTATCCCTTTGCCTTTATTTTTTAAAACTACTAAATAGGATTTGAGAACTTCTTCTATGTTGTGCATGCTTGTGCTTCTTTTCAATGTGATCTGAAACAAGATCTATATGATAAATTGTACCAATGCTCCAGGAAATAATTTCCCCATTTTTTCACCTTTATTGAAGTATAACTAACAAATAAAATTATAATATATTTGAATTATGCAAGTTAGTGATTCAATATACATATAATTGTGGAAGGATTCCCACAATCAAGTTATTAACACATCCATCACCTTAAAAACTTACCTTTCTTGTGTGTATGAGAACATTTACGTACTCTCTTAAGTATGTTTCAGTTATAAAATATAGTACTCACTATAGATGGATATAGATATATGCACCATGATATAAGTTAGATCTTAAGAACTTATACATTTTATAATTGAAAATGTGTACCCTATTATTTACCTTTCTCCCTTTTCTCTAACTCCCAAGTCCTTGGTAACCACCATTCTGCTCTGTTTCTATGAGTTTGATTTTTTTTTAAATTTCTCATATACATGATACCATACAGTATTAGTTTTTGTCTATCTGGCTAATTTAATTTAGATTAATGCCCAACATGAATATGTTGGCACAAATAGCAGAATTTCCTCTTTTAAAATATATATATATTTTTTTTCACATTTTCTTTGTCCATTCATTCATTTCAGGCACTTAGATTGTTTTCATACCTTGGCTATCATGAACATGCTCTAGATACACAAAAGCGCAGATATCTTTTCAAGATAATGATTTTTTTTCTTTGAATATACACCTAGAAGTGGAATTACTGGATCATATGGTAGTTCTCTTTTAGATTTCTTGAGAAATCTCCATACCATTTTCCATATTGACTGCCTAGTTTACATTTCCGCTAATATTGTACAAGGGTTCCATTTTCTCTGCATCCTTACCAGCATTTGTTATCTCTTATCTTTCTTATAATAAACATCCTAAAAGGATGATTTCCCAGTGTGGTAGTGATTTAGTGATTTACATTTCCCTGATGGTTATTGATGTTGAACACTTTTTCATGTACCTATTGTCCATTTGAATGTATCCTTTGGGAAAACGTCTATTCAGGTTCTTTGCACATTTTCATTGGGTTATTTATTTGCTATCGAGTCTTGTGAGTTCCTTATATATTTTGGATACTAACTCTTTATTGTATATATGGTTTACAAATATTTTCTCCCATTCCATAGGTTTCCTTTTCATTTTGTTTACAGTTTTCTTTGCTGTATGGAATCTTTTTAGGTTGATATAGTCCCACTTATTTATCTTTGCTATTGTAGACAAATCCAAAAAAATAATTACTGAAACCAATGTCAGGAGGCTTTTCCTTATGTTTTCTTCTAGGAGTTTTATAGTATCAGGTCTTATGTTCATTTTTTTAAAATCCATTTTGAGTTGATTTTTGTTTATGATATAAGATAAGAGGCTTAGTTTCATTCCTTTGCATTAGACTGTCTAGTTTTCCCAGCACCACTTATTGCAAAGAGTGTGCTTTACCCACTATATAGATAGATTAGATAGATAGATTACATAGATAGATATAGATGTATGCATTTATGTTTATCAGAGATATTGGCTTGTCATTTTCTTTTCTTGTAGTATGTATGTGGGGGGATAGCCTTGGGAAAGCTCATGTACCAGTTTGAAAACTTCTTTATTTGCTATAGCGCTGTGGAATTTGTGAATGCAAGCCCTTGGCTCTCAGAGATAGGTGATTTGGGCTTTGTCCCTTGAATGATAGCCTTAAAAGTTTGGGTGCTAGATATGTGGTCCAAATCCTTCACTCCTTGGGGATAAGGTGAGAGCAGGGCATTTGCTCCTGATTCTAAGGTGCTCTGCAGGGGTGGGTTTCTGGTAAGAGTATGTCTCAGCCTTCCCTACTCATGTCAGTGAGAATATTTTCTCAGTTGTCTGATGTGTAGGAGTCACTCAACTTGTTTCTAGATTTCTCTCAAAGGGAAATGATCCTTGTATATCTGGATATTTGGTGCATCCATGGGAGGAGAGAATCAGGAACTTCCTGTGTTGCCATGTTGGTGATGTCAACTTTTTATTTTGGTTTGTTTAAATTGCTCTAAAATAATGCTAATCAGTATACCATAAAACTGAAATATTTCTTTAAAACTAGGGTATTTTTTGGCTTTGTTTTTGTTCTTTGCTTAGAAAGACTTCAGCTTTTTTACTCCTATAGGGAATTACAATTTTCAGTATACAACATGCCAAGATATATATAACCAAAAACTTAGGTATAACTGAATTCTTCTTCTTCATGCTCAGTCTTTAATTTTTTTTAAGATTTTATTTATTTAGTCATGAGAGACACACATACATAGAGAGGCAGAGACACAGGCAGAGGGAGAAGCAGGCTCCATTCAGGGAGCCCGATGTGGGACTTGATCCCGGGACTTCAGGATCACCCCTGGGCTGAAGGCGGCGCTAAACCGCTAAGCCACCCAGGGATCCCTCAGTCTTTAATTTTACAGAATCTTCCCATGCTCAAGAACAAGCTTTAGATTTTATCTCCTCTCTGAGAACTGTTCATAACTGTTTAATAATCTTACTGTGAATCCTTAATATTCCTTTGTTGCTATGTATATTGGTGGGATAATCACTGTCTTGTGTAAGCTTTACCAAAAAACACTATAAATGTTTTGATGACACAGTCCTTGGTGTTGCTTTCTAAGCTCTTAGATTCTGTTGTTTAATTGATAGTCCAGATATCAAATGGCTGAAACTGAAGTAACATCTTCCACAGCTAATATTCTCTAGTGCCATCATAATTACTTGATAGAAATCAGGACATTGAAAACACCAAAAGAGAGACTGGTGCGTTTTGAAGAGATCATTTTTGTCCTTGGAATTTTTGAATAAATTTCACTCTCCAAGTCATTAACCACAAGAGAGGTAGAAAAAGTGTTGTCTTCAGCCACAATTAGAGAAACTATTAGCTAAACCCCAGGCATATCAAAACAGAAGGCATTAAAGGTTAAGACTTTTATTATTCTCTTGAAAATAAAGATCAGATATTTTCCAGTCACAGATCCTGACTCTGTTCATGAAGAGTATTCAGACTGTCCACAATAAAAGGGCATTCATAAGACTTTCTTCCACAGGAAGACAAATTGTTAGTTCTTGGTACTTGTTGATAAAAATGTTGGCCTTTCTGTGGTATTAGCAGCTAGAGTAGACAGACATGGATGCTAGCTAACTGCAACCTAAAACCTGACAATAGAAGAAGTCTAAAGATGTAAGTTTGTGATAAGATATTTCACTCCACTAGTCCTCGTCGTCAATAGTTCTGGTTGGCTAAGCATGTATCACCTCCTTTCTTTTGCCAGTGTTCCATATTTGTACTGTGTAAAACTGAACACTTGACCAAAGTCAATATTTTGAGACATAAGAAAACAAGTTTTCAGTAAAAATTATTTCCAAAGTGAAAATTGCAAAATTGTGTCGTGCTAAGGCTGGAAACACATCTGTGTTTGTCTGTGGCTTGTCACATTTGGGCTTCTCCATCATATGAAATCATTCCTTTCTATTTTAAATTTGGCCTTCTCATTTATGCCTTCATTATCTTTTTTATCTGAAGTGATACAAGGGATAGATTTTAAGGCATCTTTGGGAAGGCAGGTGTTAAATCCTAAACTGATGCTTAGTAACCTCCGTGAGGAAATATGCCACTATTTAATAGATGACTGCTGTGCTGTGGACAGCCATGCCCCCCAGGAGAGAGGAAGTGTTTTTTTCCAAAAATCTAATCAAGCCTGGACTGTCTGTGTCCTAACTTATGTAGTGTAATTACTTGTATCATTCATAGCATGTCTTCCATTAATCAGAGTTCATACAGGCAGCAAGGGATCAGGGGTTCCATTAATATGACATATGGTGGCCTTCCCCAAGTTTTGGGTGTTTTGGAAGAGAGTTTTAGGGTTTGTACCAATAATACAAGAGCTATTCAGTGACTTCGATTTTAGTAGGCTTTTTCTCAGGGAGTTAATATCTCCCCCATTTCCTTCTTAGTAATCATGTTTAGGTTCTTGATATACCGTGTGATGTTTTTATATCCATCACATTCAGATCCAAGCTGCTTGATTTGTTGCCTTATCTTGGCCTCTTATATGTGCTTCTAGAGAACGAATATGGAAGAGGAAAAAACTACCTTTTCTTAATTAGAAAAGTGATAATGAGATAAGCCATCAGGACCATTTTTCATATTTTCTGGAGATGCTAAAAATGCATTTAGGTTTGTTTTCAGAACAAAATGAGAAAGTTGTTTTGAAAAAATATAAGTTTGGTCACTTAAATTTCTTATACTTATCTTGATAACAGCATTTATCTTTCCTAGTCTCATATAGCAATGTTGTTTACTTTAAAATTAGAATTTTTTAATAAGTTCAAAAATCTCAGCTCTATACACAACCATAGACATTCACATATATGAATTTATATATATTTATATATAATATAAATTTATATATATCATATATATAAAATCATTAATTTTTACCTTATTTGATAAACTGATATAAAGTACACTTTATCTGTTTTAGACCACTTTAATTTATGAACTATATAAAGACCTCATATTTTAAATTCTAATCATTTATTGTAATTTTCATTCTCCTATCCTCCCCATATGTTCTTAAATGTGCATTCCTTTACTCATTTTTTTTTAAATTTTTTTAAATTTTTATTTATTTATGATAGTCATACAGAGAGAGAGAGAGAGAGGCAGAGACATAGGCAGAAGGAGAGGGAGAAGCAGGCTCCATGCACTGGGAGCCCGACGTGGGATTCGATCCGGGTCTCCAGGATCATGCCCTGGGCCAAAGGCAGGCGCTAAACCGCTGCGCTACCCAGGGTTCCCCCTTTACTCATTTTTAAAAGTAAGTATTATGAGATTTAAAAGTAAATAATATGTGATCTTTCATCTATTTATCTTGGAAGAACATTGTTGGGTTGGAGGAGTCTTAAAATTTCACTCGCATTGGTTAGATGACCAGGATAGGGCTCTAAAATGACAATCAAGAGAAAATTGTGCATTATGACAATGAAGGAGAAGTTCTTCTGCTTTTACTCTCCATCTTTAAGATCAAGCATATGCAGGAATAGCCACAGGTGACCCAGGAGTGAAGACCTGAAGGCACCCAGGGTTATAGGAGAGGTGAGGACTATTACACACTTCTGAGTAAAGGTAAACCAGGTTCAACTTTTTGGGAGAACAAATTGGAAAAAAAGTGAATCTCAAAAACAATGTGATAATAATATGAATTAGACTATAATTTGGTGGATAATTATATTGTTTTCTACTCAGCCCCTTCTCTTTCAACTTGATACAGGCTAAAGTCCTTATAATGATATTTGTTGTGTTCCTAATGTGTGTCAGGGGCTATTCTAGGTGCTTGAGAAATACCAGTTAACAAAACACATCACAGCCCTAGTGGAGTTTACGGATAATAGATAGTGAACATAACTAAATTATGTAGTATTTTAAAATGTGTTAAGTATAATGGATTTTTTTTAAAATGAAGATAAGAAGGATCAGAAAGGCCAAACATTTGGGGCTAGGATAGGAAAATCAGTGTTTAATAAGGTAGTTAGAATAAGCCTCATGAAGAACATAATATTTGATAAATTCTTTTTTATTCAAGATTTTATTTATTTATTCATGAGAGTCACAGGGAGAGGCAGAGACCTACCGAGGCAGAGGGAGAAACAGGTGCCCTTTAGGGAGCCTAATCTGGGACTCAATCCCAGGACTCTGGGATCATGCTGTGAGCCAAAGGCAGATGCTCAACCAATGAGCCACACTAGGGTCCCAATATTTGATAAATTCTTAAAAGAAGTGAATAATTTGCCAAGTAGATACCTTGGGGCAGAGCATTCCATGAAGTGGAACAGTAACTACAGAGACATGTATGAAGTGTAGCAGGAGGACATTGTGGCTAGACACAGTGAACCAGAGAGAGGGAGTAGAGGATGAGGTCAGAGGGGAAATGCAGAATCTGATCATGAAGGACCATGCAGTAGTATTAACTTTTACTCTAAGTGAAAAAAAAAAAAAAACAGTTGCAGAATTTTGAACAGAAGAGATAAACACTATGATTAATATTTTCAAAAGGATCCTCTGACAATTAACTGAAGATAGAAAGAGATAGGGTGGGTTATTGCAGTGATCCAGATGGTAGAGAGTGGGGACATACATCTGGAGAATGGTCGAGAGGATGTAGATATAGGATCAAGCCAGTTGGAGCAATAGCAGGCATAATCTATAGTAGTATCCTAATTTAGACTGAGGAAGTGGGAGATTTTGGCATCATTACTACTATTCTGGAAATCCCACTTAGGCACAGGAGCTAATCATCCCAGTAGAAATTTAAATCAAAACAAACAAGCATGATCTGGTAGTGTCAAACCACTGCATGGACAGGGATGGATTACATCATACCCAGGATTCCCTGCTGGCTCTTGGGGCTGCCTGGCCCTGGTCATTTCCTCAACCTTACACTGACGCCCACATCATATGCAATTAAATTCCTAGGATGCTGTTTAGTATGTTATAGCACAGTTTTACTATATGTACCAAAAACTCTAAAGATGTTCTTATCTTTGACATAACCATTATGCTTTTAGAAATCCCTTTAAAAGAGGAGCACCTGGTGGCATAGTCATGAGATTGAGCCCTGTGCTGGGGCCTTAGTTTCTCACTCCCTCTCTCTCTGCTCCTTCCCTACCTTTCTCAAATAAATTAGTGAATCTTTAAAAAAATTTTCTTTAAAGGAAATTATCTAAAATACAGGGGAAAAAAGTGCCCAAAGACATTTATCAAAGGTTAATAGTGTGTATACTACATAGTAGTGATAAATCAGAAACAATTCAAATATACATATACAATGATAGAGAAGTGGTTAATATACTATCACATATTTATAAGGTAAATAAGTATACACCATTAAAGCAATTTTAATTTGGGGAAAATTTCTTATGAAATAATGCAAAGGTGAAAATAGGACACAAAATATAAAAGTCTGGAAGGAAATGCACAGATTTTAGTGGAATCTATGTGATTATACAAATGTTTTTCTTTCTGCTTTTTTATTTACCTTACCTCTACCCTCCCTCACTGCCCAAATTATTTTATAATGTTCCATTATACCATTAATGGAAAGTTTAGAGAAGTTCCCAATATCAAGTTCCTGTGAGCTTGTATGGGTTGGAGATGGTATGTCTGTAGGTGATTTAACATGCTGTTTGAAGTCTGGGGCTTCCTATCTGCATATATGCATTGCTTATTTGGCAGCCAGGTAGGATATACTTTCACAACTAGTTCAGCCTAGAAGAAACACTCATATCATTTGAGAAGGTTATCACGGAAATGAATGTGTGGTATTTTAAACAAGACCTTTTGGGCAGCCCAGTGGCCGCAGCTGTTTGGCACCGACTGCAGCCTGGGGTATGATCCTGGAGACCTGGGATCGAGTTCCGCATCGGGCTCCCTGCATGGAGCCTGCTTCTCCCTCTGCCTCTCTCTCTCTCTCTCTCTCTCGTTCTCTCTCTCTGTCTCTATGAATAAATAAATAAAAAGTCTTAAAAAAAAAAAAAAGACCTTTCAGTGAACTCACATCTCTCTGAGAAATATCCTTCTCTCTCTATCTGAGAGTCTAGAGTCTAGCTTCTAGGTCAGTGGTTCTCACAGTGGGCCTAGAAGCTTCTTAGAGATGCAGGTTCTTGGGCTCCACTCCTGGAAATCCATGTTTTAACAAGACTTCCAAGTGATTCTCAGGCATGCTTAAGTTTGACATAGCCTAGAGGTTTTTACTTTTATCACTGTCTTAAGACCTTGGCTTTACATTCCTAAAGCCTCCAGATACTTGTTATTCATAGTTAGCCCTTACAAAGATTCTCATTTTTCAAAACGTGGTTCCTAACTTGGCTACTCATTGGAATCACCTAGGAGGTTTCAAAAATACTTTTATGGTGTTCTCTCCAGATTATGATTTAATTGGTCTAGTATATCCTAGGTTTGGGGGGTGATTTTTAATAGATCCCCAGGTGATTCCAAGAGTGCATCCAAGTTTTGGAAAGCACTGTTCCTAAATCTGTCTACTCAAAGTGCCGTTGGTGTCACTGGGGACTGTTAGAAATGCAGATCTTGGGCCCCCAATTTTTGTCAAATCCACTTTTTTCTTGAGGTTCAGGAAGGGAGCTACAGCCTCTCTACTTGTGAGGTTGGACCCTAGTCAATCAGTGGGTGGGGTTTTAGAATACTTTTTTTTTTTTTTGAAAAATTTACTGACTTATTCATGAGAGACAACACAAGAGAGGTAGAGATATAGACAGATATAAACTCCCCGCGGGGTGCCGGATCTGACCTCCATCACGGAACTCCATGATCACATGACCTGATCAACAAAGGGCAGACGCTCAACCACTGCGCCAACCACGAGCCACCCAGGTGACAAAAAAACCTGGTTTTATTTCATCAGTAACTTAGAAACTGAGGTTGGAAGTTTCCTATTAATCAGCTTTTGCTATCCCTCCTGATTCTGGATCAGTGGATATAAGAATTAGATTAAAAATTAAAATGTATTTTTAAGCCCCTGGATGAAAATCTGGTGTGGGAAATGCATGCAGTTTTGAACTGGAGGGCAACATGAAACTCCCATTTCTGTTCTAGTTTAATTCTCTTGTCTCAGCAACTAGTCTCTGACGAGGCTAGAGAATGGAGGCCTTGTCCCGGTATGGAGGGGAATGCATGCCCTGGCTGAGCTTACCTTGTCCCCCACACGCCAGGAGAGAGGAGGACACTTTCCACTTAATAGAAGGAAGACCTAGCATATGGTGGCCATCTGGGCAGTAGCACTGCCCATCTGCCCCACTACTGGTCTGCTGAGTCTTCCCTTCTACTTGGGAGTTGGACATATCATTTCTTCATGTACGTCTTTTGGGCACTGTTTTTCTATTTAGGGGCAAAGGTTGAAATGCAGAAAGAAATAATTCCTTCCCCTTTAGGTTGGTTTGATTAGGAGCTGAGGAACAGATATCTGGAAGGCCTGCCTATCAGTGCTGGTGAAATGCCTGAGAGAGTACCCCAGACTCATGAAAGGAGGCTGAGACCAGAAGAAGCAAGCCGAGCAAAGGGGCCCATTGACAGTCCATAGCATGAGAGAGAGCTGGGGGTTATGGTTACCACCTCATGTTGTCTTCCAAGTAGTGTTTGCTCTTCAGTGTCCTCTTTTACTCAGGGACTTAAGATTTGCTTTGGTGACTTGGCTTTCAGGCAGGTCACTGCAAGTAATTTTCAGATTTATCACGTGTAAATTTTAGTGGGGTACTGGCTGGTTTCTTAGGATCAGGGACCACATTTCCTTTTTTTCTGTTTAAGGAATCTTAAAGATTATACGCTCTTAAGAATGATTTATTTATCTTTCAGGGATATGACCAAGAAGGGTCCAGGAGAGCCAGGGCAACAGGCAGCTCTTTTACCTTCTCCCTTCCACCTGGTCTCTTTGTCATCTATGCTTTTATTTTTCACCTGTAAATCTGCTAAGGGAGCTGTTCTTAAAAAAACCAATAAGACATAACAATGCAAAACCCAAACATCTACCAACATAAGCACAAACATATCAAACACAGAAAACTCAATCGTTAGCTCCTCTTTCTCCTGCCAGACCCCAATCTGCTCATTGCCAAATTTCTCTAAACATTGTCAGCACTCTTTGGCACCACTTCCCTTACTCAGACACAATCCCTTGCTTTTTGGCTTCTGTCATCTGCCCAGCCTCAAGTGCTCACTGAAACGTCTTCTTCCACAGGGTACATGTGGCATCCCCATTGCCAACATCCAAAAGCCTTTTCTTACTTCAGCTCATTTACCTCTTCTGCAGGCATTTATATGACACTTATATCTTTGCCTTTTTTTTTTTTTCCCTTCAAGTGGTCAAATGTCCATGCCAATTAAACTAAACACGGACACCCCAGTTACACAGATGGTGTAACCTTTCATTTGCTTTATGGAATATATCATATTTTATCATCTTCTCTTCTTCTTGCCTTACTCCTTAATACTCATTGTGGAAACCCCCTTCAAATGAGTGCATAGAAATGAAGTCAATATTTTTAAATATGAAAGTACCACAGTTAGTCAAACCATTCCCCTCTTGGATGGAATATCCCATTGGTTGTTCAGAAACCATTTTCCACACTGGGCTGGTGATTTCATATTATGGTTAATAAAATTCCCAGTTGGGTTATGGCTGGATCAAAGGACATGTGTATTTTAATTTTGTATTTAAGTGTGCCATACTTAATTTTAAATAGATTGTTGACAGCTGCCTTCTAAAAAATCTGTACCATTTTCACATTTCCACATTCCGATATGTGCAGGCCGGCAGCCCTTCCCCAACTTATAAGGCCTTTTTAATTAATTGTTATAATCTGTTGCATTTTTCCCCAACTACCACGATTGAGCATCTTTTCACATGTCTATTAAGTCATTTGGATTGTGCTTTTTTGTAATTTGGCTTATTTAGATATCCTTATTCAAGTTACTCACCTGAGTTTTCAGCTGCTTCATGAAGGGTAATTATGAGGATAAATTAGAATATTTTATATGACGATTTTGCCCAAGTTCTGGGCACACACCAAGCTAGCCTGCTTTGAATAAACAGTAGGTGCTGTTATTTGTTTTGAATTTTTTCCTTTTCTGTTTAATTTAGTGTTGATCTTGATCCTCTTGACCTTTAAAAACATAGCCATTTTCTAAAAACTCTACTGTCAAATCCCTTTCTTAACACTTCCCATTCTCTGAACCATCCAATCCTTCCACGGTGTTATCAACTTCACAATTTCAATTCTTATTCATCTTTCAAGGTCAACAAAAGCAATTTCACTCTCCTACTGGGCCCCGTTCTTCAAGCCTCCTCTCACCCCAAAACAACGCAGTGTCCTGATGTGAGATTTCTCATCATCCCATCTGATTTCCTGTTTCCCCAGGGCACCTGTTTTCTCTCTAAGGAACCTTTGAACTTAAAAAATAAAAAAAAATCTCAAAGTTACTGTGGGCTGCCATGTTCTAGAAATTCCTTCAAATGACAAGATTTGTAAATCTCATTCTACATGGCTTATATTCTGTCTCTAGGTTCTACTCTGTTTCTAGTCCCTAGTTCACTCCTTAACACTTAAGAGAGCTAACTATCCAGTCGTTCTCCTGCAAACTTCTCACTTTTCCAACCCATCTGTTATATCCCAGAGGAAACATTCTACACACAGTGCTTCCCTCTAAATCATTGTCTATCATACCTTTTATTCCAGAATAAGGTTAACACACTGTCATTGGCATCCGCTTAGGCATCCCCATTCCTTATATTACCCTATTTATTCTCCACAACCAATTCCTTCCTCTCCACCCAATATTCAGACTCATGAACACTCAAATGTTTTGGGTGCCTGCTGGACTGTCAGTCTGGTAATGTCCTGTCTCTCTCCCACCTAGTACAAATTTTATTTCAGGTCCTTTTCCTCTGCTGAGATCCCTCCTTATTTATTCAGTAGAATGAATCACCTACTTTGCAGTACCCGAGTATCTCCCATTTAATTTTTCTCCTATACTAACAATTATTATAGTTAATTCATTTACATAATTCTTCTTGCTCCCTTACATTCTTAGGCCTTCTTGAAGTTCGGGATCTGCTTCTGGGTCCTAATTAATATTTGTTTGGCTGTGTTTCCCCTGCCGCCTCAGTTTCTGTATCTGGGATCTTGTAAGTGTTTCTTTGTTTTTACAATTTTCTTTTAGAATAAATGAATGACTGGGGTTGGAGATTGGACAAAATGAAATAGGGGTAGAATATGAAAACTTTGCCAAGGCACCATTTGTCCTTATACTTTCCCGCGAGGTGCAAATGGTGACAATGCAGTGGGTCTTAGACCATTCCTGTTTGCTTGTATGCAATAGTATATGAATACATGTTGTACCTATTGGCCAATCATTTTATAATCACATAGCATCTGGCTTCTCTTGAAAGAATAACATTGGCAAGAGGGGTTTTTTGCATTCTTGGATTGCACAATAAGATTTGCCATGACAACGTAGCCTTCCCTGGGCTGGCACAGGCTTCCTTCCTCTATAGCCCCCACCTGCATGATATTATTTACAATGTTGGCCCTGTAGGCATCTGAGTCTTGATCATAGCACTAACCCAGCATGTGCCAGGGTTCGTCAATTGACCCCCCTTAGGCTTGATGTTTCTCAATATATAATGGAAGATAAACTACACATTCTATATCTTTTCATTTTATAAGATTCCTTTTATATCTTCTTTCTCATGGAACCCATGGAAATTAAAAATTTCATTCTCCATGAAAGAATGCACCGATTTCAGCATAACATACTCTTTGTTTCATTCATTTTATGCTATCCTCTTTTTTCCAAATTGCTTCAGAGTTAAACAATAGTCCATATTATCTAGTTCTAATAATGTTATACAATATTGAGAAAGCGGTGAATGCTTATATACTCTTATTGTTATTGGTTGCTAAGTTTTTTTTGATTTTTCTCCCTTCTTCCCCAGTTCATTGTGGACCCTGGGCATGGGTGGATCCACTAGAGCTATTAGTTTTGGCATTTCTGTGATAAATCAGAGCCAGTCAGAGCTACTACAAGTGCTGATTGTCACATATATATTCTATATTAATATATATATATCAGAATTATATAATATTATATATAGGATATATAATATATATAGGGATAGATATTAAATATATGGAACTATATATAATATAGTGTGTATCTATATATATATATAAACTTAGGTGACAAGTGTCAGTCGCCTTGTTATGAATGGGCCCCCCCCCTGATTTATAGAAGTTATATATAGGTGGAATTTGAATGTTTTCCTCCCCCTTCCCAATCTGATCCCAATTATTCTGTAATTGTTTGAATGTAATGTCTGATTCCTTTTCCTTTTCTTCTGTGCACAATTTGGTTATTGAGTTAATTAACAACATGGTGTTTATATAGTTTTAGGTGTACAATATGATCTACAATTCTAGACATGTGCTTAGTTTTTACAAGATAAGTGCCCTCTTAATTTCTTTAATCTATTTCATTCCCTCCCCCCCCTACATTCCCTCTGCAAACCACCACTGTTCTCTATATTTTTAAAGTCTGGTTTTTAATTGTTTTGTCGATTTTTTTCTTTGGATGTATTTCTAAATTCCACATCTGATTGACATCTAAAGATGTTCTTTCCTCTAACTAACTTACTTCACGAACATTACAAACCCTCTAGGTCCTCCATATTGTTGCAAATGGCCAAGATCTCCTTTTTTGTGGCTAAGAATATTCCACTGCTGTGTATACATCTTCTTTATGGCTCATCTGTGGATCACACTGCATTGGTTCCATATCTTGGCTATTATAAATGAGCTGCAGTAAACAGAGGTATATCATCTTTTGAAATTAGGTGGGTTTTTTTTTTTTTTTTGTTCTTTTTTGGGTAAACACCCAGTAGGGATTTACTGATCAATCCATTTTTATTTTTTGAGGAATGCTATACTGTTTTCTTCTACATGGCTGCACCAATTTGTGTCCCTATCAACAGTGTATGAGGTTCCTTATTCTCCACATCCTCACCAAACACTTGTTTATTTCTTGTGTTTTTTAGTTCCAGAGGTCATTTTACCGGTGTAGGGACATCTCATTGTGGGTTTTGATTTGTATTTTGCTGATGAATATTGATAGTGATGTTGATAGCTTTTTCAGTGTCTATTGGATTCTGAATGTCTTCTTGGAAAATATATATTAGTCCTCTACCCAGTTTAATCAGATGTTTTTTTTTTCTTTTTTTGTTTTGTGTTTTGTTTTATTGAGCAATTCTTTTGCTGTGCAAAAACTTTTTTAGTACTGAAAGTTCTGGCCACAGCAGTCAACAAGAAGACAAATAACAAGCATCCAAATTGGTAAGGAAGAAGTAACATTTCAACAACATACAGATGACATGAATACTATACAATAAATAAAACCATAAAGATTCCAACCAAAACCCGATTAGATCTGATAACTGAATTCCAGTAAACAAAATTCCAGGACACAAAATTAGTAACATAAATCTGCTGCTTCTTAATGCAACTAATCAATGAAGTAGCAGAAGAGACATTAAGAAAACTCCCATTTATAATTGCACCAATATAAGAAAAATACTTAGGATAACTTATCCAAGGAGGTGAAGACCTATACTTCGAAAACCTTATAACACTATAAAGAAATGAAGATGATACAACAAATGGGAAGGATATTCCATGGCATCCTGGATTGAAGAAACAATATTTGTTAAAATGTCCACACTACCCAAAATAAATCCGAAATTTAGTGCAATTCCTATCAAAATCCCACAACATTTTTCACAGAGCGGAACAATAATACTAAAAATTTGTATGGACGATAAGGACTCCAAATACCCTAAGCAATCTATAAAAGAAAGATAAAGCTGGAAGTATCACAATCCTATTTTTTGAGATAACTACAAAGCCTGTAGTAACAAACAGGTATGGAACTGGCACAAAAATGAAGACACATAGATCAATAGAACAAATAGAAAGCCAGAAATAAACACCTGTTTATATGTCGATTAAATCTTACAAAGCAGGCCTAAGAATATACAATAGGGGAAAGACAGTCTCTTGAATAACAGTGCTAGGAACTGGACGCTAGATGCAAAAATGAAACCAGACACTTTCTTTCTAAACCATATCCAAAATAAACTCACAATGTATTAAAGACCTAATGTGAGACTTGGAAGCCAAGAAATTCCTAAAAAAAAAACACAAAACAGAGGCAGTAATTACTTTTGACATCACTGTAGCAGCATTTTTCTAGATATGTCCCTCAGGCAAGGGAAAAAATAGCCAAATAATTAGACTATCTTTGAGCACATTTTTATACAAACTGCAAATGTACTAAATAGATCTGTCGTTTCCATTTGCTTCTTTTCCTCTTCCAAAATGAATCGGGTATCGCTTCATTCCAGTACATTTTCATCTATCTCATTCTTTTTAATTATTTTTTATCACTCAATAAAGGTATCATACGTATTTGCTAGTTCCTGGCTGATGGACATTAGGTTGTTTTTTCCCATTCGCTTCTAGTTTAATGATCAATTTTCTTGATGGAGAAGAGTAATAGCCATTGTATGACTGTGTTTTCCAGCCAAAATATTAACTATTTATAGGTATTTGAAGTTCCCACCAATGGACACATGCAAAATCCCCATAGCAACTGAATCACTTTTTAGTCAATTTCTACGAATGGATAATCTATAATTACTACCAGCTACCATTTTTAGGTCCATAAAGTACAACTCTTATTTCTGAGTCATTTACCATGTGCCAGCCTCCATCTAAGTACTTACAAACTTATCACTTTAATCCTAGTATCCTAAAGGCAGATATCTTATTATTTTTAACTATACTAAATATATTATTGTATTTTACAGAAATCGAGGCCAATATTTGCCCAATCATATAAGTTTTAAAGAGGAAAAACTGAAGTTTACACATACAACATAGCTAGAGTTTTTAATTTAGGAGGGATGGGAAGACCTTTCTATGATCTGTTCCCCCCCCCCCTTTTTCCTCCCCAACTCCCCATTTATGTGTAACCTGTAATGGTGGAGTGATAGAAGGATGAAAGGGCTCCTCCCATGTCCTAGGCCAAAGTGTAATGCCAAGTAGGATATTTCTAGAAAGAACTATTAAGAGAAGAACAGCAAAGTAAAAGCCATCTCTGCCATACAATTGGGGGGCCCTATGAAGCCTCAATTGAGAAGTGCTAATGAAGATCTCTTGAAAACCAGTTTTAATGTTTGTGCAGAAACACATGCTTTATTGGGAACATCCTCAAACTCTTAAGGTTAGATTTGCCCTGACCAACTGTGTGATTACGGTTTCTCAGAGAATGAAGCTTGGGTCATTTTGTCGCTGAGGGTCATTTTTTTGAGATCATTTCCACATGAATTACTGACTATAACATTGAATTTCTGAAATCCATTCAGACTTACAGGAAAATTAAAAAATATTGAAAATTATCATTCCCATTTGCTTCCACTCCAACCTCCCAGATATTACCATTTTACTTATATTTTGCTTTGTTGTTCTCCCTCTCTCTCTCTACACACACACACACACACACACACACACACACAACTATAGTTTTGTCTTGAATACATTCTATTTTGACTTCTGAACTGTTTGAGGGGTAAAATAATTAAACATAATGCCCTTTGACCCCTAAATATTTATTGTGTATTCCCTAAAAAAGACTTCTTTTAATAACAACCAATGTAACTGAGTAAAATGTGCACATTACTATCGAAAACAGTACTATTATCTAATGCTATGCACTTTGAATTTTACCAACCTGTCCATACTAATGTCCTTTATAATCATTCAATTTTATTTTAATGGTCTAGTATCGAGTCCAAGATCATATATTAACATTTGTTTGTCATTTCTTTTTTGGTTTCTAAATCTGCATAGTTTGTCAGTCTGTCTTTTGTAACTTTCATATTTTTGACGAGTTCATCGCCAATTATTTTGTTGTATTAGCCCTAATTTTGGTTTGTCTCACACGTTTCCCAATAGGTTAGACTTACTTATGTATTTTGCTGGAAATATCATAAAAGTTAGGTTTTGTCATTCTGGTGGCATCATATGGAGGCCGACAATGTTTTAATTTTGTCTCATTACTGACTATGGTTACTTTTTAAGACGATAAAGATGCTATCTGCCAATTTTTCCCTTGTGTGAGTTAACTGATTTCCCTCCCACAGTATTAATATTTTGTCTTCTTGGAGAAGGTAACTTTGTAGACAATGTGAAATCCTGTCTATCATCCACATTTTCACCTAATAGTTCTAATAAGCCATTGATGCATTTTGACCTAAAACATTTCTAAGTTGATTGCAGATGAGTTTTCTGAGATTGTTTTTTTGTAACTTTTACTTACACAGGGTTTTTGGAGAAATAATAAAATTTCATTACTGAGTTCCTTTCATTACATGTGGTTTGAATTCATCATTCCAAATTAGTCATTTTTAACTTTGCAGACTGTAATTAATTGATCTCATTTACTATGAAGATACAGGTAAATATATAGAGGGGAAAATAGCTCTTAAAATTTAACTTTTAGTTTGATCCTTTAAATAAATCCAAGTAATTCTTTTGCTTTGTGAAAAAAGAATAGTTTCAAACTGCAATGTTAAAGGTAAAAGTCTTCACATGGGAACCACATTTTTTCAAGGGTATGTTATAGTTGAGCGCACACTTTACTTGCCGAATTCAAACATTTAGGGTAAAGCAGAAGGCCAACTGCATTTTCATGATTTTCTTTTGAAGGAGACAAGTTAAAGAAATATAGACAATCATCCCTCGTTGGCTGCAAAAATCAACACTAAGAATTAACTTTCTGTATAGCACACATACCCTTTGCTTTCTCCAATCTCTGGCTCATGGTCCGCCACCCAGAAGGCCTCCCGCAGCGACTGTGGTTCAGGACAGCACTTCAGTTACTTGGGTCAGACTGGCTTGGTTAGGCCTCCTTGTACTTTCCTTCGCCCCTGTCTTATTCTCTCTCCCAAGCTTGGAAATTATAGTCTTCAACATTTGTTCTTTAAAAAACTCATGAGTACTTCACTTTCCTCCTTCTGGGGGTTTTGGGTCCTTCACTCTCTCACCCACCCAAAAGCATCATAACAGTCATTTCACTAAAATTTGTCCATTTCTTTACACATTTAAATATTCCTGTCATTGGCCGCTTATACCAGACGGAAAACTGCAGGAATACTCATGTGAATATAAACCCTTCCTCACGGAAAATATGAGTTTATTTTTCATACAAATCTATGTTAAATTACCAGCTGGAAAAATTCTCACAGAGCAAATGAAACCACAAATAAGAAGACAGATATTAGTGAGGAAACCGAATCTGCTTACTGATCTCCTTCTGAGACCACACATCTCCCAGGTTGGTGAAGGCTGCAAAATCTTTCATCCAGTTCCTCTCTTCATTCCTCTCTCTCTTCTGTCTACAGAGCTAAGGAAGGACTACCTAGATACAAGACAGATACCTACTGATTCCCAAACTAATCCTGACAGTATCCCCATGTGGTTAAAAACTACAAAGCTAACCATTTGTGTTATGACTAGGGAGAAATCCTTCCTCTCATCCTTTCTGAAGAACATGTATCATGCAAATTACCGTCATATGCTCTGTCTTCACCCCTGCATTCAAGCACTAATTCCCCTTATCCTCTAATTGAATTCTTCATGGATTGAAGAACTAATCTTAAGAAATACTTATGTTGTTTTACTTTTATCAGAGCCATGCTAGAGACTGGAAGTACAACAACCAATAAGACCGAGACCTTGCTTGGGAAGAAAACAATGAAGAAGTTAGTAAGATTTACAGTTTACGTTTAAAGTATTGTGGGTACCACAGAGGAGAGACAATCCTGTTATGTCTGAAGAATTAAGGAAAGCTCAAGGAAGAAGTGATATTTTTGGTGGGTAGTAAGAATAATTTGAGTTCATCAGAAATGAGAAGGGATAGGAATTTTAAGCAACGAGAAAATAATGTAGAGGATAAGTTTCGAGGTATGTACAAGAAGTAAATGTACCTGAATACGCACAGGTTTAATCGCCATGTGGCTCAGCATGTACTATTTGGAGACTCATCAAAGCAAGCATAAATTGTTGATAGAGAGCACAGATTCTGAGGCCCAGACTACTCTGGTTTCATATCACTTTAGGGTTTTACTATAATACAATGGCCTGGTTAAGTTACTTATTTTTTTAATGACTTCATTTCATTCGTAAAATGGGATGATATTATCCATTCCTTCGTGGTTGTTGTGACGATTCATGGGAATGTGGTTAGGGTACTTGGCACTGCTCCAAGGGAAAAGAGTGACTTTCACCATGTATTTTTTTTCCTACTTCCCTTACTAGTGTGAGAGGTCAAGTAATGACATTTTGGAAGCAGTGAAGAGGGTTTTGGGCTCATTACGGAGTTTAGTGTTTTGCTCTGAAAATTTGGATTTCAATGCTGGTGCTGATGCGCTTCCTTCCTTCATATCACCGGGATCACCTGAATCTCCAAACTCTGCTCATTTTGGTATCTCCAATACAAAGTGAACCCTAATGTGTCTTTGAAGGGCCTGCCAATCATCACTAAGTGTGTATTGTTTTCTGAATTAAATAGTTTGCTTGAAAGTCATAACTAGCGTAAGAAAGAGAATGACCAAATCGAAAAAAAAATTCTTCAGCACCCATTCATGAAATGTTAATACAGCTTCCAAGAACGGAGAAGTGGGAAACATGTATTGACATCCATGCATGATTCAGAGGACAAGACTTGTGTTTTACAATCAGTTGGATCCAAAAAAAAAAAAAAAATCAAGTTAAAGCCTTGTGAGAACAACGTCTTGCAAGAAATGGAAAGTTTTGCATACAAGGCAAAGGATGAATCTAATCAACCAGGAAGAGTTTGGTCAATTGGCCTTCTCCCTCATCACTGCTCAACACAAAGGAATTCCCAGTCCACACAGGAGTCAACTCTCAGCCACCCGTTTTTTCAATATATCCCAATAGCCATCCATAGAGTTTAGGACTAAGGCATGTAGAGGAAATATAAGATGTTTCAAATAAATAGTGGCCCATAAATATGCCGGCATGGTTTCCTTCTATGTGTTTTTACTGCCGACGTAAAACTAGAGAAAGATATTTCAAAGTGCAAGGGATAAGAAATAGAATATCGGGTCAACATGTGGGAGAAAATTCGAAAAATTCAGGTAGAAAACAATCTATATTACAAATAATTCCTTATATCTGGTGTTTTAGGGTACATGCTGATAACTATACAATATTGGTAACCAGTAAGTATTATGATGCAAATTGCATAGTTTTCAAGTTTGTAATGGAGCAATATGTTCACAGCAAAAAAATTACGCAAACATGAAGAAATATTAAACAAATTAGTGTTCCTTTTTGGTGGAGTTTTGCATGCTGTTATTAAAGTTAATGTTTCCAGAAAATATCTTTTTAGAACAAACAATAAAAACAAATAAATTTCAATAAACCAAAAATTATCTAAAGAAATACGATAAGGTGACGCATGCATAAGTGAAACACTCAAGTATTGCATGTTTAACAAAGTAAGTGTAAAGGGCACCTGTGTGGGCTCAGTGTTTTGGTAGCATCGGTCTTTGGCTACAGGGCATGATCCTGGGGGTCCGGATTAGCCCATATCAGGCTTCCTTTTGGGGAGTCGCTTTCTCCCTCTCCTCTCCTCTGGCCTCTCTCTGTCTCTCATGAATAAATAAATAAATTAAAAAAAAAAAGAAGAGAAAGGTAAAAGTACATCAGGGGAAAAAATAATTGAAACACATGGAACAGCCCTACAGAATTTTTTCCTACGATATACTTTCACATGGTCATAAGAAAAAAAAAAAAAACAATATTATGCACCGAGACCCTCACTTTTGAAGCATGGAAATTCAAACATTGGATATTGGTGTTATTTAGGAATTACTTATTTGTTCAAGTTGATGATGCTATTTGTTTTGATTGTTTTTTTAAGTCTTTTTAATCAGATATCAAAATAATGTCCAGATAAATAACAGATGGCAATTCTTCAACAACCCAGTGTTTTGAGCTAGAGTAAACGCGGTATCATAAATGATATAAATTGATAATTGTTGAATCTTTTGTGATAGGTATGGGCACGGGATTTAAATATTTTGTTTCCCCACTTTTGTATATGTGAAAAGTCTTTAGAATAAACTTAAAGCAATGTGCCAGCACTGTGTGTAATATGCTTCTGTCTATTAATTTCAAAGGAACATATGTGGTATTGTATATTAATTCATTTATGTGTAGTTTGTGTAGAATAATATTATAAGGTAGAAGAAAGTAAAAAGCCCATATATTAGTATAAATACATACATATATCAAATGTGTATATAGTGTGTGTGTAAGAGTATTGGTGTATTATATAGTACATATAGTATCTGGCATATTATTTTACTAGTGATATCCAAAATAAACTTGTTACTATGATTTGATAATTTTCTCCATATGCAAAGTCAAACTCAATTTTTTTCTGAAAAAAAAAATGATACATTTTTAAATGTTTGTTATCTTTGGAAAAAATGGATTCTTTGCCTTTCACAAAAAAAAAAAACCAAAATGCAATAACTAAAGTAGATTTTTTTTTAATTTTAGTAATACCTGGAATGTTTTTTCTTTTCTTCTCTGTTTTATGGGGGATACATCTGGTGTTCCCTTCCTTTTCTAGGATCTTTCTTCTCACTTTATTTTAAATGAACAATTTAAAGGAATGGATGTATTCCGTGGGCTCACTAAATTCTTGCCCTCTACTGAATAGGTGGGATGGGGAGTTTTGTTTGAAGGAATAAATAAAGGTTGTATGTATGCTGGATCAACCACTAAATATCATCCATATTTTAGTAGATATTCTAAGTTCAATTCCTGAACATGGCCTTTTTTCCTCCCCACCAATAATTTATTTAGAAGCCAGGGAAATACGTTCTTGCTTATTTATTTGCAAAACAATTATTTTCTCGTCCTACTAACCTTATCTCAAGTCTGTCCATATTGTGTTATTATTTGTTTTTTCTTTCCTTTATTTGGGCTCTCATGATGTGATGTCTGTGATTGCACTTAGATAAATTGATAAAATTTGGTAAGAGGAATATCTACTCACGGATATGGCTTCATTAGGACCATACCTTTTTATTTACCCAGTGTCATGTTGAAACCATATGTTGAATGATGTCAACCAACTGGAGGGACTGTAGCTCCAGACTGTCCATCACAGAAAACATTGAAAAACTAAGCAAAACTGTCAGAATCGGCCTTGTCACACATCTGGAAAATAGTCAAATCTTTAATCAATCAATGATTGAATCAGAAAAATGCAGCTTTAAAGCAGTAGAAGAACTTCATGGCATTTTTCCTTGTCCTTTGCTACACTCGCCTTTCCCAGGTTGGTGGAATTCCTGAAACCCTTGTTTCCAGTAAGAAACATTGCTCCGATCCTGGTAGAAATAAAGATTTTCTTCTGCAAGAATTGTGTTTATCTATTCACTTGTCTGGGAGCCACTTAAATGATCTGGTGCAGGTGCTTATATTTGTTTTGCAAACTTGGCACTCACTTAGGCTTAAATGCAGTTTGAGTTGTTCTCAAAACTGTGCAAATAAAGGAACAACCTGTACATCCCCTTAGGGGAAATTATGCGTGAACAAACAACCCAGCACTGAAGCCTGAGTGGAAAGGTGGAAAGGGAGTTTTCTTTGGGAAATTAGGTAGGCCATTGAAAATTAACGTATGTACTGGAGAATTTAGAAAGTCATGGACATGCCAGTGCAATGACACACGCTCAGAAGAGAACTGTGAAGACTCTAAGTTTTCACACCCTGGCTGATCTATTGATGCTGTCAATCCGGATTGAAGTGTAAGGTAGCTTCTAACGAATGGCAAGCATTGAAGGAATGCCCCAACATAGAGCCAAGTTTAGGCAGAGGGTTTCGATAATCATCTTTAAGTAAGCAGAAGAAGAATCAGCAAAACTTGAAGATAGTTCAATTGAAATTATCCAAAATGAGAGCTCAGAGAGAAAAATGAGGAAAAATGTACAAAGCCTAAGAAAGCCATCCAGCATACCAGTATCTTGCATAATGAGAATCCCAGAAGATAGAAGAGAAAGAGGCAGAAATAATAACTGGAAAACAATGGCTAAAACCGCAAATTTGATAAAAGATACTAAATCTACACATAATCTGACACATTCAGGAAGCCTCGTGACCTACAAGAACGATAAAAAAGACATTCACCCAAACCAATATAATCAGATTGTCCAAAGACAAAACTACAAAAGAGAATCTTAAATAAATGAAACAAAGAGAAGTGATCTTTCTGTACCAGGGCTTTCAATAAGATGAAGTAGATTTCTCATCAGAAACTGTGGACACGGAAGAGAGTGGGATAATAAAGTGGTGAAAGATAAACGTGTCAACCAAGAATTCTAATATCTGGCAAACTATCTTCAAAATAAAGATAAAATTAAAACATTCCCCCCCCAAAAAAATACAACATTCCCAATAAAAGTGAAAACTTATAAGTGTAGATTTCTCTACAGAGAATACTAATGGAGTTTTTTCATGCCGAAATGAGAGAAAAATAGACTATAACTTAAGTCTTTGAAGAAATCAAGAACCTGGGAAAGGGTGAATTAAAAATCAAAATTTTGTGTTTTTTTTTTTTAATGTTCACCTCCCTCTTTGTATTTCTTATTTTATTTTAAAAACCCAATGCACAAAAATTACAAATCTTTGTTAATGAGACATGGTGTATAAAGACCATATAAAATTTGTGACCCTAATACATAAGATCTGGATAAAGGATCAGTTTTAATGTGATATTATGCTCTGTTCAATTAGAATATACTGTTATAATTTTGGTGTTATATTAATGTAACACCCATGAGAAACACTAGAAAATATTTAAGAATATACACAAAAGAAAATGCAGAAGGGAATTAAATGTCACACTAGCAACATCCAATTAAACACAAAAACAAAGAATACAGAAGGAAATGATAACAAAGAAGGATGTACACATATATAAACAGCGAAATGACAGTCAATTAATTCCTGCCGTCTTCGTAAAATTTTTAAAATGTTTGAATGAATTAAACTTTCCCAAAAGCAGCAGTTGTCAGAACAGGGAGAAAATATATGCATCTAGAGATTCACCAAAACTTGTTAATTTCAGTTATTATTATTTTCATTTAAAATTATAGTAGTAGAAATGAAGTGGTGGTATCAGTCTCATAAAAGGAAGGATAGTGGAGTTGGTAAGAGATGGAAAAATTGAAAAATGTTTAGATTTCTGGGACGAATGTGAAATGCTAAACTGCCATGGAAAATGATTTGAAGAACTCCTCCAGAAGCCTCAACAAAATCATGGCCACTCAGAATTTCCACTTATAGGAAATGCTCTAAAGAACGGCGAGACGGTTAGTCAAATACTATGCACGCATGTTCATTGAGACCCATATCGGGGCAACGGTAATATCATTTAATGGATTATCCATTAATCCATTCATGATTTAATTCAAAAACAAAACAAAGCATATGTCCTCCTTTTTTCATATAGGGTCGTAGTACAGTATGGTGAGAAGGTAATAGAAATTTTAGTCTGACAGAGTTTGTGTTTAAATTCCTGATTTATCTAGTAAGATAGGCCTAAGGGAAAATACCATACCCACAAATTGTTGTAATGTTAAATTACTAATAGGTGTCTTACTAGCTTCAATAGTCAACTAATCCCCAAATATTATGTGGTTTAACACAAAAGAACTTAGTTTTTCCGCTATATTCTGAGTATGGGAACTTATTGGTGTTCATCAAGGACTCCACTTGTATTTTCTGCTTCTGTCATGAGCAGGTGGGATGAAGACATAATGATCACTACTGGACGAGTTTTTTATGAAATGGTACTAAGATCTCATAACTTTTTTCCCCAATTCCATTGGCCATAACTCAATATCTGTTTTGTGCTTGCCTGCAAAAGCTGAGATGTTTGGGTCGACTAACAGTGTGTGTCGGAGGGGGAAAAAGATTTTGGAAGGACAAAGGCATCATGGGATAATGTATGAATTTCTAGCTCAGTGTCTATAAAAGTTATGGATTCATAAGAGTGAGCTCACCTCTTTTTGTGCGTAGTAGAGAATCCATCATAGCTTCGGGAAAATGTGTCTCAAATGCATGCCTGAGGAAGACCATTAGTTGTGGCCCTGTGGCAAAGTAGTTTTGATGTGGATGCCAGGCAGCATTCAGCAGAATTCTTTCTGGGCTCTGTGCCCCTTCGTGCTCTTTTCTTCTTTTTGTGCTTTGGAACTTCCCTTGGCTTTTCATCAACATCATTTTAGTTTTCCAGTGTCTAATTCTAGTGGTTCTTTTCGTATCAGCTTTCACCTCGCCCCAGCTTCCTATATGACTCAGTCCTCTGGATTTTTTGCACTCTCAACCAAATTGTTCCTAGTTCTTGGTTCTGTGTCCTCACTGGGCAGGCCCACAACTCCTTTTGCATCCTCTCCTTCCCAGTCAATATCTTGATAAAGACTCCACCTGAACTTAATTTATTCTTGGTATAATTGTTAAATTTCTATCTCTTTCCTATATCTTATATTAGCTTGCTGATTTTTAAAGAATCCTCTAAGAATTATTTTTATGAGGCCATCTGGTAAAACTTAGTCTTCGGTAATGGTAATCAGAGTAATTGGCTAATTAAATGTTCCCCTTGATTGTATAGTTAACATATTAAAAGTGTGATTCAACGTTAATTTTGTGAAGACATTGAGAAAACATTTTTTTTTTTTTGCCTTCAAGGGATAAGTGAATCTTGCAATGTATGATTATGTGTGTGCCTGATAAGCAATGATGTGAGTTTTTTTATTTTTTCAAATTGATTAGTTTGTTCTTAGATCAGATCCTCTACCCGATTCTTGGAACTTTGGGGGCTAGTATTATTAATTCTATTGTTAGTGTCTCAGGTTCATGCTTCTTCAAATGGTTTTGCAGATCTGAGGTTTGGGAAATATGTTTCTTATAGAAAAAAATATCCAGTGGTTTCAACTCAATCAAAAGAGGCAAACGATTATTTTTATAAGCCAGTGATTGGATCGTAATTGCCTCAATTGTGTTGTACGAAGAGATTGAAGGCCAAGTAGGAGGAGGGAATATTCTCATGTACACATTATGCCTTCTTTTTTATTTAGACTGAATAATAATTCACAAGAATGGCGCACAAAGACTAAAAGTTCATTTTTTGCTTAATGAGCAAAGTGAATCGTCTAAGTAAAAGTACAATTGATCAGAATCAGGAAAACTTCAGGGAAAATCCCTCGTTCCATACCAAAATCTCTTTGTCTCAGACAGTTAAATGGAAGAAAGGTTGAAAGACCAAATCTGGCCCCCCTCTAACGCCTCTAGCTGATTCCAATCATTCATTTGTGGTAATGAGTTGAGCTTTTTAGTCAAAGTAACTTCCAGTTTTATGAATTACTTTCTTCCTGTGGAATTTGTGTTATATATTTGTTATGAGTATGAATGACTTGAAAGCAATTGCATGCCATTTTCCTAAATTTATCTTTATGGCAGATATTTAGTGGTGGCATCATTTACGCATTGATAAAACCTAAGGGGATTTTTTTTGTTATGGATTCCCCCCTTGTATTGAAGCATCAACAAGGTGTGCATCTAAGAATGTGACTGTGAATCCATAACCAATATTTATAAGGAATGGAATTTGGTTATCAAAGAAAAATAATTCTGTCCTGAGGAGTCCAAGATCTTAAATTCTAGTTCTACTCTTTGGTTATGAGCCCTGTGATTCCATGGTCCCCCAATGACTCAACTATAAAATAAGAGCTTGGGGCCTCACTTTTCAACTAGAAGTAATGCTCTGCGTTGATAGGACACTTGCCATCCTACGTTGGTCAATTGCATACTTTGCCTTTGTCTCTCACTGAGCAAGAGGGCAGTCATGGCAGATTACTCCGTTGGTTTCTTCTTGACAATAGTCTCATTCCTTGGCATCTTCGAACCTTTATTCTGGACTTTTCTGCCATTACTGACAGATATATTTGACAGGAACCAGTGGCTTGTGTGTTAGTATTCTATTCTTAAAAATGAAGGTCTATAAAATTTATAGCAACAACCATACAGTATTCAACTTTTGCAATAAAAATACATATAAATATCTTTAATCAATTGTTGAATGGTCAAAATGTTTCAGACATATTTGAATTTTCTTTTCCGTGAAAAAACGATTTATTTCTATAAGGATTACATTATATACAAGACCCAGAAGATTCCGCAATCCAATGGGATCTCACCTGGAACTAATTTCGGCCTACCAATTGCTGTTCCTTTGCAAATATTCCTTATCTTGTAACTGATGCACCTCCAGATCTTTGGCAAAGCCATAAACCTCTGATTCATCACTCTTAACCTTTTCTTTTCCTTTCCCCACCTCCTCCATCAACCTGCATTCTATTTAATTGATTCTATTTATCTTGTTTGATTCTACTTCATATGTATTTTTATCATCTGTCCCTTTCTCTCCAATGGATACTTTGTATGATGCTAGTTATACGCTTATCTAGACGCATTGGCAGATGTCCCCAATTGTGGGGTCCCCATTTGTAACTCACAGTCAAACTCTTTCCTTAACTTTCAATCATCCCAGGCTACACTAACATATAGAGCAAAGACTGAAATGTAGGCGCATGCATCCCTTCTCTGTTATTCCAGTTTATTTATCCCTTTGCCTTTAATTTTTTAAACTACTAAATAGGATTTGAGAACTTCTCTATGTTGTGCATGCTTGTGCTTCTTTTCAATGTGATCTGCAACCGGATGCTATATGATAATTGGTACCAATGCTCCAGGAAATAATTTCCCTTTTCCTCCCCATTTTTTTTCACCTTTATTAAGGTTAACTAACAAATAAAATTATATATATTTGAATTATGCAAGTTTATTGATTCAATATACCTTAATTGTGGAAGATTCCACAATCAAGTTATTAAAACACATCATCACCTTAAAAACTTACCTTCTTGTGTGTATGATAACACTTACGTCCTCTCTTAAGTATGTTTCAGTTAAAATATAGTACTCATATAGATGGATATAGATATATTCACCATGATATAGTTAGATCTTAAGAACTTCTAGCATTTTATAATTGAAAATGTGTACCCGATTATTTACCTTTCTTACCTTTCTCTCCCTTTTCTCTAACTCCCAGTCCTTGGTAACCACCATTCTGCTCTGTTTCCTAGAGTTTGATTTTTTTTAATTCTCATATACATGATACCCTACATTATTAGTTTTTTTGTCATCTGGCTAATTTAATTTAGATTAATGCCCAACTGAATAGGTGGCACAATAAGTCAGAATGTACCTCTTTTACAATATATATATATTTTTTTTTTCACATTTTTTTCTTTGTCCATTCATATCATTCATGCAATTAGAATTTGTTTTCATACCTGGGCTATCATGAACATGCTCTAGATACACAAAAGCGCAGATATCTTTTTCAAGATAATGATTTTTTCTTGAATATAACACCTAGAAGTGGAATTACTGGATCAATGGTAGTTCTCTTTTAGATTTCTTGAGAAATCTCCATACCATTTTCCAATTGACCTGACTGCCTATTTACATTTCCGCTAATATGTGGTTCAAGGGGTTCATTTTCTCTGCATCCTTACATCAATTTGTATCTCTTATCTTTTCCCTTATAATAAACCTCCTAAAAGGATGAGTTCCGCAGTGTGGAGTGATTTAGTGATTTACATTTCCCTGATGGTTATTGAATGTTGAACACTTTTTCATGTACCTATTGTCCATTTGAATGTATCTTTGGGGAAACGTCTATTCAGGTTCGTTGCACTTTTCATTGGGTTATTTATTTGCTACGAGTCTTGTGAGTTCCTTATATATTTTTGGATACTAACTCTTTATCTTTAATTGTAATATATGGTTTCAAATATTTTCTCCCATTCCAATAGGTTCCTTTTCATTTTGTTTACAGTTTTTCTTTGGCTGGGTATGAAATCTTTTTAGGTTGATATAGTCCCCACTTATTTATCTTTGCTATTGTAGACAATCCAAAACTAATTTACGAAACCAATGTCAGGGAGTCTTTTTCCTTATGTTTTCTTCTAGGAGTTTTATAGTATCAGTCTTATTTTCATTTTTTTAAAATCCATTTGAGTTTGATTTTTGTTATGATATAAGATAATAGGCCTTTAGTTCATTCCTTTGCATTAGACTTTCTAGTTTTTCCCCGCACCACTTATTGCAAAGAGTGGTGCTTTACCCACTATATAGATAGATTAGATAGTAATACATAGAGAGAATATAGTATGTATGCATTTAATGTTTATCCAGAGATATTGGGCTTTGTCATTTCTTTCTTGTAATATGTATGTGGGGGGATAGCTTGGAAAGCTCATGTACGCGTTTGAAACTTCTTTTTTGCTTAGCGTGTGGAATTTGTGAATGCAAGCCTTGGCTCTCAGAGATAGGTGATTTGGGCTTTGCCCTTGAATATAGCCTTAAACATTTTGGGTGCTAGATATTGGTCCAAATCCTTCACTCCTTGGGATAAGGTGAGAGCAGGGCATTTGCTCCTGTTCTAGGTGCGGCTCTCAGGGGTGGGTTTCTGGTAAGAGTATGTCTCAGCCCCCTTCCCTACTCATGTCATGAAATATTTTCTCAGTTGTGTCTGATTGTAGGAGTCATCTCAACTTGTTCTTCTAGATTTCTCTCAAGGAAATGATCTTGAATCTGATATTTTGGGTGCACCATGGAGGAGAGAATCATGAACTTCCTGTGTGCCATGTTGGTGATGTTCAACTTGATTTATTTTGGTGTTGGTTTAAATTTGCTTCTAAAATAATGCTAATCAGTATACCATAAAACTGAAATATTTCTTTAAAACTAGGGGGTTTTTTTTGGCTTTGTTTTTGTTCTTGCTTAGAAAGACTTCAATCGTTTTACTCCTATAGGGAATTACAAGTTGCAGTATACAACAGATTGCCAATTAGTCTATATTAACCAAACTTAGGTATAACTGAATTCTTCTTCTTCATGCTCATTCTTTAAATTTTTTTTAAGATTTATTTATTTAGTCATGAAGAGACCACATCCATAAGAGGCAGAGACACATGCAGAGGGAGAAGCAGGCTCCATTCAGGAGCCCGATGTGGGGGACTTGATCCGGGACTTCAGGATCACCCCTGGGCTGAAGGGGGCGCTCAAAAACCGCTCCCACCCATGGGGATCCCTCCGTCTTTATTTTACAGATCCTTCCATGCTCCAGACCAAGCTTAGATTTTATCTCCTCTCTGAGAACTGTCATAACTGTTTAATAATCTACTGGAAGCCTATAGTCTTGTTGCTCATTATATTGGGTGGGATAATCACCTGGTCTTGTGTAAGCTTTACAAAAAACACTATAAATCGTTTGGGGGGGAAAAATGACACATTCCTTTTTGGTGTTGCCTTTCTAAGCTCTCTAAATTCTTGTTTTGTTTATTGATGTCCAGATAATCACTGGTGAAACTGAAGTAACATCTTCCCCACTAATATTCTCTAGTTGCCAATCATAATTACTTGATAGAAATCGGACATTGAAAACACCAAAAGAGAGACTGGTGCGTTTTGAAGAGAATTCAAGTTTTGTCCTTGGAATTTTTTGAATAAATTTCACTCTCCAAGTCATTAACCACAAGAGAGGTAGAAAAAGTGTTGTCTTCAGCCACAATTAGAGAAACTATTAGCTAAACCCCAGGGCTATCAAACAGAAGGCATTAAAGTTCGACTTTTATATTCTCCTTGAAAATAAGATCATATATTATTTCAGTCACAGTCCTGACTCTGTTCATAAGATTATTTCAGACTGTCCACAATAACTGGCATTCATAAGGGACTTCTTCCACATGAAGACAAATTGTTTATTCTGGTACTTGTTGATAAAATGTGGCCTTCTGTGGTATTCAGCTAGAGTAGACAGCAAGGATGCTAGCTAATGCAACCTAAAACCTGACAATAGAAGAGTCTAAGATGTAAGTTTTGTGATAGATATTTCACTCCACTCTTCCTCGTCGTCAATAGTTCTGGTGGCTAAGAAGCATGTATCACCTCCTTTCTTGCCAGTGTTCCAGCTTTGTACTGTGTAAAACTTACCACTTGACCCAACAGTCCCAATATTGAGACATAAGAAAACAAGTTTTCAGTAAAAATTATTTCCATCCAAAGTGAAAATTTGCAAATTGTGTCGTCATAAGGCTGGCAACCAATCTGTGTTTGTCTGTGCTTGTCACTTTGGGCTTCTCCTCATATGAAATCATTCCTGTCGATTTTAAATTTGGCTTCTTCATTATGCCTTCATTTCTCTTTTTACTGAAGTGGGATACAAGGGATGATTTTAAGAGGGCCTCTTGGGAAGGCAGTTGTTAAATCCTAAACTGATGCTTAGTAACCTCCGTGAGGAAATATGCACTATTTAATAGATGACTGCTGTCTGTGGACAGCATGCCCCCCAGGAGAGATGAAGTGTTTTTTCAAAAAATCTACAAGCCCTGGACTGTCTGTGTCCCTAACTTATGTAGTGAATTACTTGTATCATTCATAGCATTTCTTCCATTAATCAGAGTCATACAGGCAATCAGGGATCAGGGTTCCATTAATATGACCTAATGGTGGCCTTCCCAAGTTTTGGGTTTTTGGAAGAGAGTTTTAGGGTTTGTACCAATAATACAAGAGCTATCAGTTGACGTCGTTTTAGTAGGCTTTTCTCAGGGAGTTAATTCTCCCCCCTTTCCTATCTTAGTAAGCATGTTTAGGTTCTTGATATCCGGTGATGTTTTTATATGCAGCCCCCCCCCCCACATTCAGATCCAAAGCTGCTTATATTTGTTGCCGCCTTATCCTTGGCCTCTTTATAATGTGCTTCTAGAGAACGAATAGGAAGAGGAAAAACTACCTTCTTAATGAGAAAAGTGATAAATGAGATAGCCATCAGGGACCATTTTTCATATTTTCTGGAGATTGGCTAAAATGCATTTAGTTTGTTTTTCAGAACAAAATGAGAAAGTTGTTTTGAAAAAAATATAATTTTGGTCACTAAATTTCTTTATACTTATCGTGATAACATCCTTATCTTTCCTAGTCTCATATAGCAATGTTGTTTCTTTAAAATTAGAATTTTTTTATAGTTTCAAAGAATCTCAGCTCTATACACAACCATAATACCTTCACATTACTGATTTTATATATATTTATATATAATATAAATTTATATTATCATTATTATAAAATCATTAATTTTTACCTTATTTGATAAACTCATATAAAGTACACTTTATCTGTTTTAGACACTCACTTTAATTATGAACTATATAAAGCTCATATTTTATTCTAATCCTTTATGTAATTTTCTTCTCCTATCCTCCCCATAGGTTCTTAAATGTGCATTCCTTTATCATTTTTTTTTTTAAATTTTTTAAATTTTTATTTATTTATGATATTCCCATACCAGAGAGAGGAGAGAGAGGCAGAGACATAGGCCGAATGTGAGAAGGGAGAAGCAGCTCCATGCACTGGGAGCCCGACGTGGGATTCGATCCGGGTCTCCAGGAACATGGCCCTGGGCCAAAGGCAGGCGCTAAAACAAACCGCTGCTCTATACCCAGGGTTCCCCCTTTACTTCAGTTTTAAAAAGTAAATATTATGAGATTTAAAAGTCATAATATGTGATCTTTCATCTATTTATCTTGGAATGAACATTGGTTGGGTTGAGGATCTTAAAATTTACATCGCATTGTTAGATGACGCCAGGATAGGGCTCTAAAATGAAACCATCAAGAGAAAATTGTGCATTACGACAATGAAGGAAATTTTCTTCTTCCTTTTACGTACTAACTCCATCTTTACGCTCAACATATGCAGGAATAGCCACAGGTGACCCAGGGATTGAAGACCTGAAGGCACCCGGGTTATAGGAGAGTGAGGACTATTACACACTTCTGAGGTACAGGTAACCCAGTTTCACTTTTTGGGATAAACAAAATTGGGAAAAAAAGTGACTCTCAAAAACAATGTGATAATAATTGAATTAGACTATAATTTGGGTGGATATTATTCCTCTCTCTCTCTCTTTCTGTGTGCCTCTCATGAATAAATAAATAAATAAATATTTTTTTAATAAATAAATAATCTTAAAAAATAAATAAACTTGTACTTTATTTTTTTAAATTTTTTTAAACTTGTACTTTAAATTGAAAAGTTCTAAATAGAATATTGCAGTAGGTTAGAACCTAGATCCTAACCTAGATCCTAACCTTTGAAGTCCTTTGTCAGTGCTTTCCATCTCTTCATCTATCCCAACCTGGAATTCAAGGCCAATTCCAGGCATCTCCCTAGACAGTCCCCAGGCAGTATTCCTAGTGATGTAACCAGAGGTGTGGTACTCATGCAAATTTCACTTTGATTTCTGGTTAATAAACATATAGGCCTAAGAAATACAATGGTGTGTATCCAGTCTTAGATATTGGATTTAGCTGCTTTCATCATGTTTATTCTGTCCATCTACCCTGATATATATTCTGAAATGGGACACTAAGGCAGACATTATAATCTCCATTGTACAGATGAGGATATTGAAACTCCTAAGACTTTAGGATAAGTCAAGTTTGCATATCTAGGGAGTGGGAGTTCTCAGCTTTGCAGCCAGGACCCTTGATTCCTCAGTGGCACTAAAGTGATGGAGCCACTGGGAACAGGCTTCTGCTTAGAAAGGAACAATCCTTTAGATCTGCCAGAGCCCTGATTTATCTCTTCTAGTAATTAGCTATTTTAGAATAAAACTGTGAAAGCTGGTAAAGCAAGAAGAGGTAGAAGTGGAGTGGATATGGGCAGGCAAGAGAAAGGAAGAGAGAAAGACCGGCTGGCATAAGAAGAGTAAGGTTTATGTTTAGCATAAACTTTTGAGATCTAACCACCATGCAGCCTCCAAGGGTAAAAGGAGTCCACAAATTCCAGATGCAAGTCAAGTTCATGTAGTTAGGCGGGAATGATGAAGATGACTCGTGTTTGTCTATGACTGGTGTTCAATACATTACCTTTTTAAAATGTGAATTTTAGGTGGCACCATGCCCATGAGTCATTGGTTATATTACATTTACTTTAAAGCTTTATTTTATGCATTGAAATAGTACTTATGGAACTGTAATGATTACAATATAACTTGCTATCAGTCACCAAGTATCTCCCTATGCCAGGAATTTTGTGTTTTATGCCTTTCATATATGGTCTCATTTAACTCTTCTACAATCCTGCAATGTATTATTACCCTCGCTTTACTGGTAAAGAAGCTGAGGCATACAAAGGTTATACAATTGTCCCCATTTTGCACAGCTATTAAATAGCTAGGATGAGAGTTTGAATTCAAGTTTTTGACCTATTACTCTATGCTCTGATGCCTAAACCCACCATATATGACCTACTGAAATAATGAATGAGTCTTCCATTGTGGTACTGCTAGTAACTGGAAGTGATAAATTAAGAAGTGAAAATATACTTTAGCCACAATTTACTGGTTGGTTATTTTTTCTGACATTGTTGCCTTAATGGCAAGGGCAGTAAAATAATGTATAATTGCGTATGTATGGGTGTACATGTGTGGGTGTATGGTGTGTGTATGTGTAGTTTGATAAATTCTATCCTAAGTTATTGGCGTCCTTTCTTCTTCTGTTTCTAACTCCCAATTTTGAAACTATCTCAAGAGTCATTATCTAGGGATACAGCTACTAACAGAACAAAATAGTCAGGGTCATTTAAAATCTCTTAGGCAGAGAGCATTTAAGTTTTCTTGTCTCTGGCTACTGGTTACAAATCTTCATTAAATCTTAAACACAGCATAAACAAAGCATGAACAGATTGTGAATGCTTCCTAATTCAACAAAGAGAGATTATGGCTTTGCAGATACTGCTAAGTGTTGAAACAGACCCTGAGGAAATCATTTTAAGGTCCATAGTATTTTCATGTAGTTTAGCTTCTCTAAGTCAGATTTTCCTAAAGGAATGGATGTTGCCAAAAATATGCATTTTTGTTTAAGATTGTCTAGACTAAGATTTATGCTTCTATAGCCATGTTTCTTATCACTCATGCAAAGCAATCAATACTGTCTTAGCCCAGTCACATCCCTCCAGATGCTTTATGTATATTTCACATACCTACCTGTGCAACAGAAAGAAGTCATTGCAGAATTAAGGCAAAGTACATATATTAAAACCCAGTTTGCAATCCAGCCCTTTTGCTACAGGGCCCAGACATAGATGAATGCTATAACCTACCTGGAATCTGCTTGAATGAGGGAGAAAACTTATCTAAGGCGAGTCTAGATTGGGGTATACAAGTGTCAATGTTTTATTCAACTGAGAAGAGAGAATGGAATAGTAGAGTCTAGTTTTTGTTTTCTTTTTTATGATAGGCCTTGGATTATTTGAAGATAGCTGTTACGGCCTTTATAACACGGTTCACTCAATCTTCTCTTGATATCAATATCCCTCTTAAAATATAGCCCCCCAGATATATGTCCTAACCAAAGTATGGTGAAAACTATTGACTTTTTCTTTTTTTTTTACCTAGAGGATTTACTTTTATCAACTTGTCTTAAGACCTTGGCTTTACATATCCTAAAGCCTCCAGATACTTGTTATTCATAGTTAGCCCTTACAAAGATGCTCATTATTTCAAAACAGTGGTTCCTAAACTTGGCTACTCATTGGAATCACCTAGGAGGTTTCAAAATACTTTTATGGTGTCTTCTGCCAGAGATTATGATTTTAATTGGTCTAGGGTATATCCTAGGTTGGGTGATTTTTAATAGATCCCCAGGTGATTCCAAAGTGCAGCCAAGTTTGGAAAAGCACTGTTCTAAATCTGTCTACTCAAAGTGCCGTTGGTGTCACTGGGGGAGCTTGTTAGAAATGCAGATACTTGGGCCCCAATTTTTGTCAAATCCACTTTTTTCTTGAGGTTCAGGAAGGAGCTACAGCCTCCTCTACTTGTGAGGTTGGACATAGTCAATCAAGTGGGGTGGGGTTAAGAATACTTTTTTTTTTTTGAAAATTACTTACTTATTTCATGAGAGACACACAGAGAGAGGTAGAGATATAGACAGATATAAACTCCCCGCGGGGTGCCGGATCCTGACCTCCATCACAGGAACTCAGGATCACATGACCTGAGCCAAAGGCAGACGCTCAACCACTGAGCCAACCACGAGCCACCCAGGTTGACAAACATGGTTTCATCAGTACTAGAAACTGAGGTTTGAAGTTCCTATTAATCAGCTTTTGCTATCCCTCCTGATTCTGGATCAAGGTGGATATAAGAATTAGATGAAAATTAAAATGTAGTTTTAAGCCCCTGGATGGAAAAGCTGGTGTGGGAAATGCATGCAGTTTGTGAACTGGAGGGCAACATGAAACTCCCATTTCTGTTCTAGTTTATTCTCTTGTCTCAGCCAACTAGTCTCTGAAGAGGCTAGAGAATGGAGGCCTTTCCTATGGAGGGGAATGTCATGCCCTGCTGAGCTTACCTTGTCCCCACAGCACTAGGAGAGAGGAGGACACTTTCCACTAAGAGGAAGGAGACCTAGCAAGATGGTGGCCAGCTGGGCAGTAGCACTGCCCATCTGCCCATCTAACTTGGTCTGCTGAGTCATTCCTTCTACTGGGAGGTAGGACATATCATTTCTTCATGTAGTCTTTTGGCAGCTGTTTCTATTTTAGGGGCAAAGGTGGAAATGCAGAAAGAAGATAAGTCATTCCCCTTTAGGTTGGTTGATTAGGACTGAGGAACAGATATCTGGAAGGCCTGCCTATCAGTGCTGGTGAAAATGCCTGAGAGGAGGACCCAGACTCATGAAAAGGAGGCATGAGACAGAAGAGCAAGCCAGCAAAGGGGCCCCAATTGACAGGTCCAGAGAATGAGAGAGGAGCTGGGGGTTATGGTTACCACCTCATGTTGTCTCCAAGTAGTGTTTGCTCTTCAGTGTCCTCTTTTACTCAGGGACTTAAGATTTGCTTTGGTGACTTGGCTTTCAGGCAGGTCACTGCAAGTATTTAAGATTTATCACTGTGTTAAGTTAGTGGGGGTACTGGCTGGTTTCTTAGGATCAGGGACCACATTCCTTTTTCTGTTTAGGAATCTTAAGATTATACATCTTAAGGAAGTGATTTATTTATCTTTCAGGATATTACCAAGAGAGGGTCCAGGAGAGCCAGGGCAACAGGCAGCTCTTTACCTTCTCCCTGCCACCTGGTCTCTTGCATCTATCTTTTATTTCACCTGTAAATATGCTAAGGCTGTCTTAAACTCAATAAGACAGAACAATGCAAAAAAACCCAAACAGCTACCAACATAAAGCACAAACATATCAAACACAGGAAAACTCAATCTTAGCTCCTCTTTCTCCTGCCAGACCCACAATCTGCTCATTGCCAAATTTTTCTCTAAAGCATTGTCAGCACTCTTTGGCACCACTTCCTTACTACATCCTTGCTTTTTGGCTTCTGGCATCTGGCTCCAGCCCAAGTGCTCAACTGAAACGTCTCTTCCACAGGGTACATGTGGCATCCCCATTGCCAAACTCCAAAAGCCTTTTCTTTAGCTTCAGCTCATTTAGCCTCTTTCTGAAGGCATTTATATGACACTGAGTATATTTCCTTTTTTTTTTTTTCCCTTCAAGTGGTCAAATGTGCCATGGCAATTAAACTACACGGACACCCAGCATTTACACAGATGTGTACCTTTCATTTGCTTTATGGAATAGGATCATATTTTATCATCTTCTCTGCTTCTTGCCTTACTCACTTAATAGCTCATTGTGGAAACCCCTTCAAATGAGCTGGCATAGAATGAAGTCATATTTTTAAATATGAAAGTACCACAGATTAGTCAACCATTCCCCTCTTGATGGATATCCCATTTGTTGTTCAGACATTTTCCACACTGGGCTGGTGATTTCATATTATGGTATAAATTCCCAGTTGGGGGATGGCTGGATCAAAGGACATGTGTATATTTAATTTGTATTTAGTGTGCATACTTAATTTTAATAGATGTTGACAGCTGGCCTTCTAAAAAATCTGTACCATTTCACATTTCCACCAGCCGTATATGTGCAGCCCTTCCCCAAGCATTATAGTCCTTTTTAATTGTTATAAATCTGTTGCATTTCCCCAACTACCACAGATTGAGCATCTTTTCACATGTCTATTAGTCATTTGGATGTGCTTTTTGTGAATTTGGCTATTTATATCCTTATTCAAGTTACTCAGCCTGAGTTTCAGCTGCTTCATGAAGGTATTATGAGGATTAAATAAAATATTTATATGAAGATTTTGCCCAAAGTCTGGCACAAGCGACATGCTTGATAAACAGTAGGTGCTGTTATTTGTTTTGAATTCCTTTCTGTTTATTTAGTTGATCTTGATCCTCATACCTTTAAAACATAGCCATTTTCTAAAACTCTACTGTTCAAATCCCTTTCTTAACACTCCACATTCTCTGAACAATCCCAATCACTTCCACTGTTTCAACTTCACAATTTCTAATTCTTATTCATCTTTCAAGTTCAACAAAAGCAATTTCACTCTCCTACTGGGCCCCGTGCTTCAAGCCTCCTCTCCCCCAAACAGACGCAGTGTCCTGATGTGAGATTTATCATCATCCCATCTGATTCCTGTGTTCCTCAGGGCACCTGTTTCTCTAGGACCTTTGAACTTAAAATCTCAAAGTTACTGTGCTGCCATGTTCTAGAAATTCACTTCAATGACAAAGATTTGTAAATCTTAATTCTACAATGGCTTATATATCTGTCTTCTAGGTTCTACTCTGTTTCTAGTCTAGTTCACTACCTGAACAATTAAGAGAGCTAACTATCCAGTCGTTCTCCTGCAAACTTCTCACTTTTCCAACCCATCTGTTATATCCCAGAGGAAACATTCTACAACAGTGCTTCCCTCTAAATCATTTATCTATCATACCTTTATATTACAGAATAAGGTTAACACTGGTCTTGGCATCCGCTTGGCATCCCCAATTCCTTATATACCCTATTTATTCTCCACACCAAATTCCTTCCTCTCCACCAATATATCAGACTCAGGAACACTCAAATGTTTTGGGTCTGCTGGACTGTCAGTCTGTAATGTCTGTCTCTTCTCCACCTATTAAAATTTTATTTTCAAGTCCTTTTCCTCTGCTGAGATCCTCCTTATTTATTCAGCTAGAATGAATCACCTACTTTAGCAGTTACCCAGAGTATCTCCCATTTTAATTTTTCTATACTAACAATTATTATAGTTAATCATTTACATAATTCTTCTTGCTCCCTTACATTCTAGGCTTCTTGAAGGTCGGGATCTGCTTCTTGTTCCTAATTATATTTTGTTTGCTGTGTTTCCCTGCCTCAGTTTCTTATCTGGTATCTTGTAAGTGTTCCTTTTGTTTTTAAAATTTTAATTTTAGAATAAATGAATGACTGGGGTTTGAGATTGGGAAAAAATGAAATAGGGGTAGAAGAAAAAACTTTGCCAAGGACCAGTTGTCTTAGATTCTCAGAGGTGGCAAATGGTGACAATGCAGTGGTCTATAGACACATTCTGTTTGCTTGTATGCAATAGTATATGAATACATGTTGTACTAGTTGGCCAATATTTATAATCAGCATAAGCATCTGGCTTCTCTTGAAAGAAGGAACATTGGCAAGAGTGGGTTTTGCATTCTTGGATGGCACAATAGATTGACATGAGCAACAGTAGCCTTCCCTGGGCTGGCACAGGCTCCCTTCCTGCTATAGCCCCCACCTGCATGGATATTATTTACATGTGCCCTGTAGGCATCTGAGTCCTTGATCATAGCACTAACCCAGCATGTGACTCCAGGTTAGTCAATTGACCCTTAGGCTTGATGTTCTCAAATATATAATGGAAGATAAACTACATCATTCTATATCTTTCATTTATAAGGATTCCTTTTATTTCTTTCTTTCTCATGGAACCCATGATTAAAATTTCATTCTCCATGAAAGAATGCACCTATTCAGCATACATACTTTGTTTCATTTATGCTATCCTCTTTTTCCAAATTGATTCAGATTTAAACAATAGTCCATAATTATCTAGGTTATAATAATGTTATACAATAAATTTGAGAAAGCAGGTGAATGCTTATATACTCTTCATTGTTATTGGTTGCTAAGTTTTGTTTGATTTTCTCCCTTCTTTCCCCAGTTCAGTGTGGACCCTGGGACAATGGGTGGATCCACTAGAGCTAGTAGTTTTGGCAATTTCTGTGATAACATCAGGAGCCAGTCAGAGCTACTACAGTGCTGAATTGATATATATTCTATATATAATATATATATATCAGAATTATATATATATTATATATAGGGATATATAATATATATAGGGATATATATTAAATATATGGAAACTATATATAATATAGTGTGTATATATATATATATATAAACTTAGAGTGACAAGTGCAGTAGCCTTGTTATGAATGCTTATTATAGATAGTTATATATAGGTGGAATTTGAATGTTTTCCTCCCCCTTCCCAATCTGATTCCCAATTATTCTTAATTGTTTTGAATGTAATTGTCTGATTCCTTTTTCTTCCTTGTGCACAATTTTTATTGAAGTATAATTAACACATGGTGTTATATAAGTTTTAGGTGTACAATATGATTCTACAATTCTAGACATTGCTTAGTTTTTATCAAGATAAGTGCACTCTTAATCTTCTTTATCTATTTCATTCATCTCCCCACCTACATTCCCTCTCGCAACCACCAGCTTGTTCTCTATATTTAAAAGTCTGGTTTTTATTGTTTGTCTATTTTTTTCTTTGGATGTATTTCTTAAATTCCACATCTGAGTGAAATCTAAGATGGTCTTTCTCTAACTAACTTACTTCACTTAACATTACACCCTCTAGGTCCATCCATATTGTTGCAAATGGCAAGATCTCATTTTTTGTGGCTAAGAAATATTCCACTGCATGTGTATACATCTTCTTTATTGGCTCATCTGTGGATAAACACTTGCATTGGTTCCATATCTTGGCTATTATAAATGATGCTGCAGTAAACAGAGGGGTATATACATCTTTTGAAATTAGGTGGGTTTTTTTTTTTTTTGTTCTTTGGGTAAACACCCAGTAGTGGATTTACTGGATAATCCTATTTTTAATTTTTTGAGGAACTGCTATACTGTTTTCTACAATGGCTGCACCAATTTGTGTCCCTATCAACAGTGTATGAGGGTTCCTTATTCTCCACATCCTCACCAAACACTTGTTATTTCTTGTGTTTTTTTAGTTTAGTCATTTTTACAGGTGTAAGGAGACATCTCATTGTGATTTTGATTTGTATTTTGCTGATGAATAGTGATAGTGATGTTGAATAGCTTTTCATGTGTCTATTGGATATCTGAATGTCTTCTTTGGAAAATATCTATTTAGGTCCTCTACCCATTTTTAATCAGATTGTTTTTTTTTTCTTTTTTGTTTTGTTTTGTTTTGTTTTATTGATCAATTCTTTTGCTGTGCAAAAAACTTTTTAGTACTGAAAGTTCTGGCCACAGCAGTCAGACAAGAAGACAAAATAAAAAGCATCCAAATTGGTAAGGAAGAAGTAACATTTTCACCACATACAGATGACATGATACTATACATAGAAAATAAAAACCATAAAGATTCCACCAAAAACCCTATTAGATCTGATAAATGAATTCAGTAAACAAAATTCAGGAAACAAAATTAGTAAACAGAAATCTGCTGCATTTCTATGCACTAATAATGAAGTAGCAGGAAGAGACATTAAGAAAACAATCCCATTTATAATTGCACCCAATAGAAGAAAATACTTAGGAATAAACTTATCCAAGGAGGTGAAAGACCTATACTCTGAAAACCTTATGACACTAATGAAAGAAATTGAAGATGATACAAACAAATGGAAGGATATTCCATGCACATGGATTGGAAGAAACAATATTGTTAAAATGTCCACACTACCCAAATAAATCTAAAAATTTAGTGCAATTCCTATCAAAATCCCAACAACATTTTTCACAGAGCTGGAACAAATAATACTAAAAATTTGTATGGAACTATAAAGGACTCCAAATACCCGAAGCAATCTTATAAAGAAGAATAAAGCTGGAAGTATCACAATCCTAATTTTTGAGATAAACTACAAAGCTGTAGTAATCAAAAAAGTATGGAACTGGCACAAAAATAGACACATAGATCAATAGAACAGAATAGAAAGCCCAGAAATAAACACCTGTTTATATGGTCGATTAATCTATGACAAAGCAGGCAAGAATATACAATAGGGGAAAGACAGTCTCTTGAATAAACAGTGCTAGGGAAACTGGACAGCTAGATGCAAAAAAATGAAACCAGACACCTTTCTAAAACCATATCCAAAATAAACTCACAATGTATTAAAGACCTAAATGTGAGACTTGAAGCCAAGAAATTCCTAAAAAAAAAAACAAAAAACAGAGGCAGTAATTACTTTGACATCAGCTGTAGAAGCATTTTTCTAGATATGTCTCCTCAGGCAAGGGAAAAAATAGCAAAAATAAATTAGACTACTCTTTGAGCACATTTTTACAAACTGCAAATGTACTATAGATTCTGTCGTTCCATTTGCTTCTTTTCCTCTTCCCAAAATGAATCGGGTATCCTTTCATTCCAGTACATTTTCATCTATCTCATTCTTTTTAATTATTTTTATCACTCCAATAAAGGTATCATAAAGTATTTAGCTAGTTCCTGGCTGATGGACATTTAGGTTGTTTCCCATTCTCTTTCTAGTTTAATGATCAATTTCCTTGATGGAGAAGGAGGTAAGATAGCCATTGTATGACTGTGTTTCCAGCCAAAATATTAACTATTTATAGGTATTTGAGAGTTAACACCATGGACACATGCAAAATCCCCTAGCAACTGAATCACTTTTTAGTTCAAATTTCTACGAATGAGAATCTATACTTAATACCAGCTACCATTTTAGTCATAAAGTAACAACTCTTATGTTCTGAGCATTTTACCATGTGCCAGCCTCCATGCTAAGTACTTTACAAAACTTATCACATTTAATCCTAGTAATCCTAAAGGCAGATACTATTATTATTTTTACTATAATAAATATATTATTGTATTTTACAGAAATAGAGGCCAAGTAATTTGCCCAATCATATAAGTTTTAAAGAGGAAAAACTGGAAGTTTAACACATACAAACATAAGCTAGAAGTTTTTAATTTAGGAGGGATGGGAGACCTTTCATAGGATCTGTTCTCCTCCCCAACTCCCCATGTATGTGTAACTGTAATGGTGGAGTGAGAGAAGGATGAAAGGGCTCTCCCATGTCCTAGGCCAAAAGTGTAATGCCAAGTAGGATATTTCTAGAAAGAAGCTATTAAGAGAAGAACAGCAAAGTAAAAGCTCATCTCTGCCATGACATTGTGGCCCTATGAAGCCTCAAATTAGAAGTGCTATGAAGATCTCTTGAAACCAGTTTTATGTTTGTGCAGAAACACATGCTTTAGTGGGAAAAGCCTCAAACTCTTAAGGTTTAGATTTGCCCTGAACCAACTGTGTGATTACGGTTTTCTCAGAGAATGAAGCTTGGGTCATTTGGTCTCTGAGGGTCATTTTTGTGAGATAATTTCACATGAAATTACTGAATATAACTATTGAATTCATGAAATCATTTCAGACTTACAGGAAAATTTAAAAAATAGTTTGAAAAATTATCATTCCCATTTGCCTTCCACACAAAACTCCCAGATATTAACATTTTACTATATTTGCTTTGTTGTTCTCCCTCTCTCTCTCTACACACACACACACACACACACACACACACACACACACTATAGTTTTGTCTTGAATACATTCTATTTTGACTTCTGAACTGTTTGAGGGTAAAATATTAACATAATGCCCTTTGACCCCTAAATATTTAATTGTGTATTCCCTAAAAAGACATTCTTTTATATAACAACCATAGTGTAATTAGTAAAATGTGCACATTAATATCGAAAACAGTACTATTATCTAATCTATGCACTTTGAATTTTACCAACTGTCCTACTAATGTCCTTTATAATAAATCAATTTTATTTTATGGTCTAGTATCGAGTCCAAGATCATATATTACATTTGTTGTCATTTCTTTTTGGTTTTCTAAAATCTGCAATAGTTTGTCAGTCTGTCTTTTGTAACTTTCATATTTTTGAAGAGTTCATGCCAATTATTTTGTGTAGTAGCCCTAATTTTGGTTTGTCTCACGTTTCCCAATAGTTAGACTTACGTTATGTATTTTGCTGGAAATATCATAAAAGTGAGGTTTTGTCATTCTTGGTGCATCATATTGGAGGCAGACAATGTTTATTTGTCTCATTACTGACTATGGTTAAGTTTTAAGACCTGATAAAGATGCTATCTGCCAGATTTTTCCCTTGTGGAGTTACTATTTCCCACTAGTAATTAATATTTGTCTTCTGGAGAAGTACTTTGAGACAATGTAAAATCCTGTCTATCATCAAAATTTTCACCTAATAGTTCTAATAGCCATTGATGATTTTTACCTAAAACATTTCTAAGTTGATTGCCAGATGAGTTCTGAGATTGTTTTTTTGTAACTTTTACTTACAAAGGGATTTTTGAGAAATAATAAAATTCATTACTGAGTCCTTTCATTACCATGTGGTTGAATTCATCATTCAAATTAGTCATTTTTAACTTTGCAGACTGTAATTATTGATCTCATTTACTATTGAGATAAAGGGTAATATATAGAGGGGAAAATAGCTCTTAAAATTACTTTTAAGTTTATCTTTAAATAAATCCAAGTAAATTCTTTGCTTTGTGAAAAAAGAATAGTTCAAACTTGCAAATGTTAAAGGTAAAAGTCATTCACATGGGAACCTACATTTTTTAAAGGGTTATTTATAGTTGAGCTCCACTTACTTGCCGAATGTCAAACATTTAGGGTAAAGGAAGAAGGCCAACTGAATTTCATGATTTTTTTAAGGAGACAAGTTAAAGAAATATAGACAATCATCACTTCTTGGCTGCAAAATCAACACTAAGAATTAACTTTCTGTAGCACACATACCCTTTGCTTTCTCCAGCTCTGGCTTCATGGTCCCCCACCCAGAAGGCTCAGCAGCTGGACTGTGGTTCAGGAAAGCACTTAAGTTACTTGGGTCAGACTGGCTTGGTTAGGCCTCCTTGTACTTTCCTTCGCCCCCTGTCATTATTCTCCCAAGCTTGGAAAAATTATAGTCCTCAACATTTGTTCTTTAACTCATGAGTAGCTTCACTTTCCTCTGGGGGTTTTGGGCCTGTCACTTCTCTCCCCACACCAAAAGCAATACAGTAACAGTCATATTCACTAAATTGGTCCATTTCTTTACACATTTAAATATTCCTTGTCATTGGCCCTTATACCCAGACGGAAAACTGCAGGAAATACTCATGTGAATAGAAACCCTTCCTCACGGGAAAATATGGAATTATTTTTCATACAAAATCTATGTTAAATTACCAGCTGGAAAAATTCTCAACAGATCAAATATGAAACCAAAAAGAATACAGAGATTAGTGAGGAAGACAGAATCTGCTTACTGATCTCCTTACTGAGACCACACATCTCCCAGGTGAAGGCTTGCAGAAATCTTTCATCCAGTTCCTCTCTTCATTCTCTCTTCTGTCTACAGAGCTAAGGAAGGACTAACTAGATACAGACATAGATACCTACTGATTCCCAAACTAATCCTGACAGTATCCCCATGTGTTAAAACTACAAAGCTACCATTTTGTGTTACTGACTAGGAGAAATCCTTTCCTCTCATGCCTTTCTGAAGAACAATGGATCAGGCAAATTACCGTCATATGCTCTGTCTTCACCCACTGCATGCAAGCACTAATTCCCTTATCATCTAATTGACTTCTTCATGGATTGAAGAACTAACTTAAGAAATACTTATTTTGTGTTTACTTTTTATCAAGAGCCATGCTATAGACTGGAAGTACAACAACAAGTAAGACAGGAGACCTGCCTTGGGAAGAAACAAATGATGAAGTTAGTAAGATATTACATTTTACTGTGTTTAAAGTATGTGGGACCACAGAGGAGAGAACAATCTGTTATGTCTGAAGAATTAAGGAAAGGCTTTCAAGGAAGAAGTGATATTTTTGGTGGTATTGAAGGAATAAGTTGGAGTTCATCAGAAAGAGAAGGGATAGGAATTTTAAGCAAAGAGAAAATAATGTAGAGGAGAAGTTAGAGGTATGTACAAGAAGTATGTACCTGAATACAGGCAAGGTTTAATCCAATGTGGCTCAAGCATGTACTATTTGGAGACTCATCAAAGCCGCATAAATTGTTGATAGGAGAGCACAGGATTAGAGGCCAGACTACTCCTGGGTTTCAGAATCACTTTTATGTTTTACTAGAATTACAATGGCCTGGTTAAGTTACTTAATTTTTTATGACTTCATTTTCATCTGTAAAATGGAGATGATAGGATCATTCCTTAGGGTTGTTGTGAAGATTCAGTGGGAATGTGGTTAGGGTACTTGGCACTGAGCCAAGGAAAGAGTGACTTTTCACCATGTTTTTTTTTCCTACTTCCCTGACCAGGTGGAGAGGTAAGAATGACAGTTTGTGAAGCAGGAAGTAGGGTTTGGGCTCAGTACTGAGTTTAGTTTGCTCTGAAAATTGGATTTCATGCTGTCTGAGCAGCTTCCTTCATATCAGCCGGGATCACCTGAAGCTCCCAAACTCTGCTCATTTGGTATCAATCCAATAAAATGAATCCTATTTCTTTGAGGCCTGCCAATCATCACTAAGTGTGTATTTGTTTTCTGAATTAAATAGTTTGCTTAAAGTCATAACTAGAGTAAGAAAGAGAATGACACAAATCAGAAAAAAAAAATTCTTCAGCAACCAATTCAGGAAATGTTAATCAGCTTCCAAGAACTGAGAAGTGGGAAAACATGTATTGACATACACATGCATGAATTCAGAGGACAAGACTGTGTTTAAAAATCAAGTTGGATCCAAAAAAAAAAAAAAATCAAGTTAAAGCCTTTGTGATGACAACGTCTTGCAGAAATGGAAAGTTTTTCATACAAGGCAAAGGTGAAATCTAATCAACCAGGAAGAGTTTGGTCAATGGCCTTCCTCCCTCATCACTGCTCAACACAAAGGAATTCCCAGTCCACACAGGAAGGTCAACTCTCAGCCACCCTTTTTTCAATATATCCCAAGAGACCATACATATAGTTTAGTGACTAAGGGCATGTAGAGGAAATATTAAGATGTTTCAATAAATAGTGGCCAATAAATAGTGGCCGGCATGGTTTCACTTTCTATGTGTTTTACTGCCGAGTAAACTAGAGAAAAAGATATTTCCAAAGTGCAAAGGGGATAAGAATAGAATACTGGGTCAACATGTGGGAAGAAAAATTCTGAAAAATTCAGGTAGAAAACAATCTATATTACAAATAATTTCCTATATATGTTTTTAGGGTACATGCTGATAAATATACAATAATGGGTAACCAGTAGTATTAATGATGCAAATAGTGGCATAGTTTCAAAGTTGTATGGAGCAATGATGTTTAACAGCAAAAAATTACTGCAAACAATGACAGAAAATGATTAAACAAATTAGTGTTCCTTTTTTGGTGGAGTTGCATGCTGTTATTAAAAGTTATGTTCCAGAAAATATATTTTAGGAACAAACAAAATATAAACAAATAATTTAAATAAACCAAAAATTAATAAAAGAAATACAGATAAGGTGACTATGCATAAGTGAAACAACTCAGTATTGAAAATGTGTAACAAAGTAAAGGTAAAGGGCACCTGTGTGGCTCAGTGGTTGAGCATCTGTCTTGGCTCAGGGCATGATCCTGGGGTCCTGGGATTAAGTCCATATCAGGCTTCCTTTGGGGAGTCTGCTTCTCCCTCTGCCTCTGCCTCTGCCTCTCTCTGTCTCTCATGAATAAATAAATAAAATTAAAAAAAAAAAGAAGAGGAAAGGTAAAAAGGACATCAAGGGGGAAAAAATATTTGAAACACATGGAAAAGCCCTACAGGAATTTTTCCTACAGATATACTTTCACATGGTCATAACAATATATGCACAGAGACACTCACTTTTGAAGCAATGGAAATTCAAACATTGGATATTGGTGTTATTTAGGAATTACTATTTGTTCAAGTTGATGATGCTATTTGTTTTGATTTTTTTTAAAGTCTTTTAATCAGATAATCAAAAATATTTACAGATAAAATAACAGGATGGCATTTGCTTCAAAAGAACCCAGTGTTTTAGGAGCTAGAGGAAACGCTGTATCATAATGAGATAAATTGATAATTGTTGAAGCTTTGTGATAGGTATGCAGGGATTTAATATTTGGTTTTCCCCACTTTTGTATATGTTGAAAAGGTCTTAGAATAACTTAAAGCAATGTACAGCACTGTGTGTAATATGCTTCTGTCTATTAAATTAAAAGGAACATATGTTGTATGTATATTAATTCATTTATGTGTAAGTTTGTGTAGAATAATAATTATAAGGGTAGAAGAAAGTAAAGCAGCATATAGTAGTATAAATACATACATATACATGTGTATATAGTGTGTGTGTAAGAGTATGTGTGTATATATATATGTACATATATGTATCTGGCATAGTTATTGTATCTAGTGAGATCCAAAATAAACTTTTACTATGATTTGATAATTTTCTCCATAATGCAAGTCAGAACTCAATTTTCTGAAAAAAAAAATGAATACATTTTTAAATGTTTGTTATCTTTGGAAAAAATGGATTCTTTGCCTTTCAAAAACCAAAATGCAATAACTAAAGTAGATTTTTTATTTGAGTAATACCTGGAATGTTTTTCTTCTGTTTTATGGGGATACATCTGGTGTTCCTTCCTTTTCTAGGAGCTTTCTTCTCACTTATTTTAATGAAAAAGTTAAGGAATAGGATGTATTCAGTGGCTCACTAAATTCTTGCCCTCTACTGAATAGGGTGGGGATGGGAGTTTTGAAGGAGATAAATAAAGGTATGTATGTATGCTGGATCAACCACTAAATATCATCCATATTTAGTAGATATTCTAAAGTTCAAATTCCTGAACATGGCCTTTTTTCCCCACCAATAATGTATTTAGGAAGGCCAGGAAATACGTTCTTTCTTATTTATTTGCAAAAAAATTATTTTTCTCTCCTAACTAAAACTTATCTGCAAGTCTGTCCCATAATTGTGTTATTATTTGTTTTTCATATTCCATTTATTTGGGCTCTCATTATGTGATGTCTGTGATGCACTAGATAAATTGATAATAATGTGGTAATAAGGATATCTAGATCAAGGATATGGCTTCATTTAGGACCAGTACATTTTTACCCAGTGTCATGTTGAAAACCATATGTTGAATGATGTCAACCAAACTGGAGGGGACTGTAGCTCCAAAGACCTGTCCATCACAGAAACATTGAAAAACTAAGCAAAAACTGTCAGAATCGGCCTTGTCACAACTCTGGAAAATAGTCAAATCTTTACAGCAATCAAATGAATGTTGAATCAAGAAAAATGCAGCTTAAAAGCAGTAGAAGAACTTCATGGCATTTTTACTTGTCCTTGCTACACTCCCTTTCCCAGGTTGGTGGAATTCCTGAAACCCTTGTTTCCAGTAAGAAACATTGCTCCCTGATCCTGGAGGGAGAAAATAAGATTTTCTTCTGCAAGAATTGTGTTTATCTATTCACTTGTCTGGGAGCCACTTAAATGACTGGTGCAAGGTGCTTATATTTGTTTTGCAAAACTTGGAACTCACTTAGGATGAAAAGGCAGTTGAGTGTTTCTCAAAAACTGTGCAAAATAAAGGAACAACCTGTAGCATACCTGAGGGGAAAGATTATGCTTGAGACAAACAACACAGCACTGAAAGCCTGAGTGGAAAAGGTGGAAAGGGAGTTTCTTGGGAAATTAGGCCATTGAAAAGTAACGTATGTACTGGAGAATTTAGAAAGTCATGGACATGCCCAGTGCATGACACACGCTCAGAAGAGAACTGTGAAGACTCTAAGTTTTCACCCCTGGCTGATCTATTGATGCTGTCAATCAGGAATTGAAGGTAAGGTAGAGTTCTAAACAGAATGGCTAAGCATTGAAGGAATGCCCCAACATAGAGCCAATGTTAGCAGAGGGTTTCGATATCATATTTAAGTAAGCAGAAGAAAGAATCAGCAAACTTGAAGATAGGTCAATGAAATTATCCAAAATGAGAGTCAGAGAGAAAAAAATGAGGAAAAATGTACAAAGCCTAAGAAACCATCCAGCATACCAGGATCTGCATAATGAGAATCCCAGAAGGATGAGAGAGAAAGAGGCAGAAAGAATACTGGAAGAAACAATGGCTAAAACAGCAAATTTGATAAAAGATATAAATCTACACATTCAGGAAGCTCAGTGAACTCCAAGAAAGATAAAAAAAGACATTCACACCAAAACACAATATAATCAGATTGTCCAAAGACAAAAATAAAAAAGAGAATCTTAAAGGCAACAAAAGAGAAGTGATCTTTCATGTACAAGGGATCTTCAATAAGATTAAGTAGATTTCTCATCAGAAACTGTGGACACTGGAAGAGAGTGGGATAATAAAGTGGTGAAAGATAAACGTGTCAACCAAGAATTCTATATCTGGCAAACTATCTTTCAAAAATAAAAGAGAAATTAAAACATTCCCCCCCCAAAAAAATAAAACATTCCCAGATAAAAGTTGAAAAAGTTTATAATTGGTAGATTTGCTCTACAGAGAATACTAAATGGAGTTTTTCATGCCGAAATGAGAGAAAAATAGACTATAACTTAAAGTCATTTGAAGAAATAAAGAACTCTGGGAAAGGTGAATTAAAAATCCAAAATTATTGTGTTTTTTTTTTAATTTTCACCTCCTCTTTTTATTTCTTATGTTATTTTAAAAACCAATGCACAAAAATTACAAATCTTTGTTAATGAGAACATGGTGTATAAAGACATATAAAATTTGTGACACTAATAACATAAAGAGCTGGATAAAGGAGCAGTTTTAATGTGATATTATGCTCTGTATCAATTAAGAATAGACTGTTATAAATTTGTGATATTAAATGTAACACCCATGAGAAACACTAAGAAAATATTTAAGAATATACACAAAGAAAATGAGAAGGGAATTAAAATGTCACACTAGAAAACATCCAATTAAACACAAAACAAAGCAATAATAGAGGAAATGAGGAACAAAGAAGTATTGTAACACATATAGTAAACAGCAAAATGACAGAATTAATTCCTGCCTCTTCAGAAAATATTTTAAATGTTAATGAATTAAACTTTCCAAAAGGCAGCAGTTGTCAGAACAGGTAAAAATATATGATCCTAGAGATTCACCAAACTTGTTAATTTCAGTTATTATTATTTTCATTAAAATTATAGTAGTAGAAATGAAGTGGTGTATCAGTCTAATAAAAAGGAAGGCATAGTGAGTTGGTAAGGAGATGGAGAAATTGAAAAATTTTTATATTTCTGGGACGAATGTGAAATGCTACAACTGCCATGGAAAATGATTTGAGAACTCCTCCAAAAGCTAAACAAAATCATGTGCCACTCAGAATTTCCACTTATAGGGAAATGCTCTAAAGAACAGACAGGTTAGTCAAATACATATGCACGCATGTTCATTGAGGACTCATAATAGGCAAAGGTGAATATAATTTAATGGATTATCCATTAAATCCATTCAGGATTTAATTCAAAAACAAAACAAAGCATATGTCCTCCTTTTTTCATATATTTATTAGTAAAGTACTTGGTGAGAAGGAATAGATTTTAGTCTGACAGAGTTGTGTTTAAATTCCTGATTTATCTATGTTAAGATAGGCTAAGGTGAAAATACCACTACCACAAATTGTTGTAATTGTTAAATTAGATAAATAGGTGTCTTAACTAGCTTCAATAGCAAACTAATCCCCAAATATATGTGGTTTAACACAAAAAGAACTTAGTTTTTCGCTATATTCATGAGTAGGGGAACATTATTGGTGTTCATCAAGGACTCACTTGTATTTTCTCTTCTGTCAATGAGCAGGTGGATGAAGACATAATGGATCACTAATGGAAGAGTTTTATGAAATGGTACTAGATAGCATAACTTTTCCCCAAATTCCATTGGCCATAACTCAATATCTGTGTTGTGCTTGCCTGCAAAAAGGCTGAGATGTGTAGACTAACAGTGTGTGTCAGGAGGGGGAAAAAGATTTTGGTAAGGACAAAGGCACATGGGATAATGTAATGAATCTTCTAGCTCAGTGTCTGATAAAAGTATGGATTCAATAAGAGTGAGCTCACCTCTTTGTGCGTAAGAGAGAATCCATCATAGCTTCTGGAAATGTGTCTCAAAATGCATGCCTGAGGAAAGACCATTAGTTGTGGCCCTGTGGCAAAGTCAGTTGATGTGGCTGCCAGGCAGCATTCAGCAGAATTCTTTCTGGGCTCTGTGCCTGCTTGCTCTTTTCTTCTTTTGTGCTTTGGAACTTCCCTTGGCTTTCATCCAGTTTAGTTTCCAGTGTCTAATTTAGGGTTTGCTTTTCTTATGCAGCTTACTCACCTCCAGCTTCTATATGACTCAGTCTCTGGATTTTGCACTCTCAACAAATTGTTCCTAGTTCTTGGTTCTGTGTCCTCACTGGGCAGGCCCACAAACTCCCTTTTGCCAGTCTCTCCTTCCCAGTCATATCTTGAAGACTCACACCTGGAACTTAATTTATTCTTGGTATAATTGTTAAAATTTCTATCTCTTCCTATATCTTATAATTAGCTTAGCTGATTTTTAAAGAAATCCTCTAAGAATTATTTTTATGAAGGCCATCTGGTAAAACAAATTAGTCTTCAGGGAATGTTAATCAGACTAATTGCTAATTAAATGTTCCCCTTGATTGTATTAGTTACATATTAGAAAGTGTGATGCACGTTAATTTTTGTGAAGACATTGAGAAAACATTTTTTTTTTGCCTTCAAGGGAGTAAGTGAATCTTTGCATGTATGATATATGTGTGTGCTGATAGCAAATGATGTGATTTTTTTATTTTTCAAATGGATTAGTTGTTCTTAGATCAGATCATATACACGATCTTGGAACTTTGGGGGCTAGTATTTATTCTAATCTATTGTTAGTGTCTCAGTTTCATGCTTCTTCAAATGGTTTTGCAGATCATGAGGTTTGGGAAATATGTTTCTTATATGAAAAAAAATAGCCAGTGGGTTCAACTCAATCAAAGATGGCAAACGGATTTATTTTTATAAGCCAGTGAATTGATAGTAATTGCCTCAATTGTGTTGTAGAAGAGATTTGAAGGCCAGTAGAGGAGGGGAATATTCATCATGTACACATTATGCCTTCTTTTTTATTAGACTGAATAATAATTCAAAGAAGTGGAGCCACAAAGAATAAAAGTCATTTTTGCTTAATGATGAAAATGTGAATCTCTAAGTAAAGTACAATTGATCAGAATCAGGAAAACTTCAGGGAAAATCCTCGTTCCATACCAAAATCTCTTTGTCTCAAGACAGTTAAATGGAAGAAAGGTTGAAAGACCAAATCTGCCCCCTCTAACGCCTCTAAGCTTGAGTCAATAATTCATTTGTGGTAATGAGTGAGCATTTTTAGTCAAAGTAACTCCAGTTTTATGAATTACTTCTTCCTGTGGTTTTTGGTTATATATTTGTATAGAGTATGAATGATCTTGAAAGCAATTGCAGCCCATTTTCCATAAATTTATCTTTATGGAAGATATTTAGTGGTGGATCATTTACCATTGCATAAAACCTAAGGGGATTTTTTTTGTTATGGATTCCCCCTTGATAATTGAAGCATCAACAAGGTGTGCATACTAAGAATGTGACTGTGAATCCATGAACCATATTTATAAGGAATGGAATTTGGTTTCAAAGAAAAATAATTCTGTCTGAGGAGTCAGATCTAAATTCTAGTTCTACTTCTTTGTTAATGAGCCCTGTGATTCCATGGTCCCCAATGAGCTCAACTATAAAATAAGAGCTTGGGGCTCACTTTTCAACTAGAATAATGCTATGCGTTGATATTGACACTTTGCCATCCTACGTTGGTCAATTGCATAATTTGCCTTTGTCTCTCACTGAGCAAGAGGGCAGTCATTGGCAGATTACTCCCTTTGTTTCTTCTTGACAAATAGTCTAATTCCTTGGCAGCTTCGAACCTTTATTCTGGACTTTTCTGCCATTACTGACAGATATATTTGACAGGACCAGTGGCTTGTGTTAGTATTCTATTCTTAAAAGTGAAGTCTATAAAATTTATAGAAACAAACATACAGTATTCAACTTTTGCAATAAAAAATACATATAAATACTTTATCAATGTTGAAATGGTCAAAATGTTTCAGACATATTTGATTTTCTTTTCCGTGAAAAAACTATTTATTTCTATAAGGATTAAAAATTATATACAGAGACCCATGAAGATTCTCAATCCAATGGATCTAAAATGGAACTAATTTCGTCCCTACCAATTGCTGTTCCTTTGCAAATATTCCTTATCTTGGTAAATGATGCCACCATCCAGCCTTTGGCAAAGCCATAAACCTCTGAGTCATCACTCTTAACCTTTCTTTTCCCACCTCCCTCCATCAACCTGCATTCTATTTAATTGATTCTATTTAATCTTGTTGATTCTACTTCATATGTATTTTTATCATCTGTCCCTTTCTCTCCAATGGATACTTTTATGATGCTAGTTTATACTCTTATCTAGACCATTGCAGATGTCCCCAGATTGTGTCCCCAATTTGTACTCACATCAAACTCTTTCCTTTAACTTCAATCCCAGGCTACACTTGAACAGATAGAGCAAAGACTGAAATGTAGGCCTCATGCATCCAACTTCTCTGTTATTTCCAGTTTATCCCTTTGCCTTTATTTTTTAAAACTACTAAATAGGATTTGAGAACTTCTTCTATGTTGTGCATGCTTGTGCTTCTTTTCAATGTGATCTGAAACAAGATCTATATGATAAATTGTACCAATGCTCCAGGAAATAATTTCCCCATTTTTTCACCTTTATTGAAGTATAACTAACAAATAAAATTATAATATATTTGAATTATGCAAGTTAGTGATTCAATATACATATAATTGTGGAAGGATTCCCACAATCAAGTTATTAACACATCCATCACCTTAAAAACTTACCTTTCTTGTGTGTATGAGAACATTTACGTACTCTCTTAAGTATGTTTCAGTTATAAAATATAGTACTCACTATAGATGGATATAGATATATGCACCATGATATAAGTTAGATCTTAAGAACTTATACATTTTATAATTGAAAATGTGTACCCTATTATTTACCTTTCTCCCTTTTCTCTAACTCCCAAGTCCTTGGTAACCACCATTCTGCTCTGTTTCTATGAGTTTGATTTTTTTTTAAATTTCTCATATACATGATACCATACAGTATTAGTTTTTGTCTATCTGGCTAATTTAATTTAGATTAATGCCCAACATGAATATGTTGGCACAAATAGCAGAATTTCCTCTTTTAAAATATATATATATATTTTTTTCACATTTTCTTTGTCCATTCATTCATTTCAGGCACTTAGATTGTTTTCATACCTTGGCTATCATGAACATGCTCTAGATACACAAAAGCGCAGATATCTTTTCAAGATAATGATTTTTTTTCTTTGAATATACACCTAGAAGTGGAATTACTGGATCATATGGTAGTTCTCTTTTAGATTTCTTGAGAAATCTCCATACCATTTTCCATATTGACTGCCTAGTTTACATTTCCGCTAATATTGTACAAGGGTTCCATTTTCTCTGCATCCTTACCAGCATTTGTTATCTCTTATCTTTCTTATAATAAACATCCTAAAAGGATGATTTCCCAGTGTGGTAGTGATTTAGTGATTTACATTTCCCTGATGGTTATTGATGTTGAACACTTTTTCATGTACCTATTGTCCATTTGAATGTATCCTTTGGGAAAACGTCTATTCAGGTTCTTTGCACATTTTCATTGGGTTATTTATTTGCTATCGAGTCTTGTGAGTTCCTTATATATTTTGGATACTAACTCTTTATTGTATATATGGTTTACAAATATTTTCTCCCATTCCATAGGTTTCCTTTTCATTTTGTTTACAGTTTTCTTTGCTGTATGGAATCTTTTTAGGTTGATATAGTCCCACTTATTTATCTTTGCTATTGTAGACAAATCCAAAAAAATAATTACTGAAACCAATGTCAGGAGGCTTTTCCTTATGTTTTCTTCTAGGAGTTTTATAGTATCAGGTCTTATGTTCATTTTTTTAAAATCCATTTTGAGTTGATTTTTGTTTATGATATAAGATAAGAGGCTTAGTTTCATTCCTTTGCATTAGACTGTCTAGTTTTCCCAGCACCACTTATTGCAAAGAGTGTGCTTTACCCACTATATAGATAGATTAGATAGATAGATTACATAGATAGATATAGATGTATGCATTTATGTTTATCAGAGATATTGGCTTGTCATTTTCTTTTCTTGTAGTATGTATGTGGGGGGATAGCCTTGGGAAAGCTCATGTACCAGTTTGAAAACTTCTTTATTTGCTATAGCGCTGTGGAATTTGTGAATGCAAGCCCTTGGCTCTCAGAGATAGGTGATTTGGGCTTTGTCCCTTGAATGATAGCCTTAAAAGTTTGGGTGCTAGATATGTGGTCCAAATCCTTCACTCCTTGGGGATAAGGTGAGAGCAGGGCATTTGCTCCTGATTCTAAGGTGCTCTGCAGGGGTGGGTTTCTGGTAAGAGTATGTCTCAGCCTTCCCTACTCATGTCAGTGAGAATATTTTCTCAGTTGTCTGATGTGTAGGAGTCACTCAACTTGTTTCTAGATTTCTCTCAAAGGGAAATGATCCTTGTATATCTGGATATTTGGTGCATCCATGGGAGGAGAGAATCAGGAACTTCCTGTGTTGCCATGTTGGTGATGTCAACTTTTTATTTTGGTTTGTTTAAATTGCTCTAAAATAATGCTAATCAGTATACCATAAAACTGAAATATTTCTTTAAAACTAGGGTATTTTTTGGCTTTGTTTTTGTTCTTTGCTTAGAAAGACTTCAAGCTTTTTTACTCCTATAGGGAATTACAATTTTCAGTATACAACATGCCAAGATATATATAACCAAAAACTTAGGTATAACTGAATTCTTCTTCTTCATGCTCAGTCTTTAATTTTTTTTAAGATTTTATTTATTTAGTCATGAGAGACACACATACATAGAGAGGCAGAGACACAGGCAGAGGGAGAAGCAGGCTCCATTCAGGGAGCCCGATGTGGGACTTGATCCCGGGACTTCAGGATCACCCCTGGGCTGAAGGCGGCGCTAAACCGCTAAGCCACCCAGGGATCCCTCAGTCTTTAATTTTACAGAATCTTCCCATGCTCAAGAACAAGCTTTAGATTTTATCTCCTCTCTGAGAACTGTTCATAACTGTTTAATAATCTTACTGTGAATCCTTAATATTCCTTTGTTGCTATGTATATTGGTGGGATAATCACTGTCTTGTGTAAGCTTTACCAAAAAACACTATAAATGTTTTGATGACACAGTCCTTGGTGTTGCTTTCTAAGCTCTTAGATTCTGTTGTTTAATTGATAGTCCAGATATCAAATGGCTGAAACTGAAGTAACATCTTCCACAGCTAATATTCTCTAGTGCCATCATAATTACTTGATAGAAATCAGGACATTGAAAACACCAAAAGAGAGACTGGTGCGTTTTGAAGAGATCATTTTTGTCCTTGGAATTTTTGAATAAATTTCACTCTCCAAGTCATTAACCACAAGAGAGGTAGAAAAAGTGTTGTCTTCAGCCACAATTAGAGAAACTATTAGCTAAACCCCAGGCATATCAAAACAGAAGGCATTAAAGGTTAAGACTTTTATTATTCTCTTGAAAATAAAGATCAGATATTTTCCAGTCACAGATCCTGACTCTGTTCATGAAGAGTATTCAGACTGTCCACAATAAAAGGGCATTCATAAGACTTTCTTCCACAGGAAGACAAATTGTTAGTTCTTGGTACTTGTTGATAAAAATGTTGGCCTTTCTGTGGTATTAGCAGCTAGAGTAGACAGACATGGATGCTAGCTAACTGCAACCTAAAACCTGACAATAGAAGAAGTCTAAAGATGTAAGTTTGTGATAAGATATTTCACTCCACTAGTCCTCGTCGTCAATAGTTCTGGTTGGCTAAGCATGTATCACCTCCTTTCTTTTGCCAGTGTTCCATATTTGTACTGTGTAAAACTGAACACTTGACCAAAGTCAATATTTTGAGACATAAGAAAACAAGTTTTCAGTAAAAATTATTTCCAAAGTGAAAATTGCAAAATTGTGTCGTGCTAAGGCTGGAAACACATCTGTGTTTGTCTGTGGCTTGTCACATTTGGGCTTCTCCATCATATGAAATCATTCCTTTCTATTTTAAATTTGGCCTTCTCATTTATGCCTTCATTATCTTTTTTATCTGAAGTGATACAAGGGATAGATTTTAAGGCATCTTTGGGAAGGCAGGTGTTAAATCCTAAACTGATGCTTAGTAACCTCCGTGAGGAAATATGCCACTATTTAATAGATGACTGCTGTGCTGTGGACAGCCATGCCCCCCAGGAGAGAGGAAGTGTTTTTTTCCAAAAATCTAATCAAGCCCTGGACTGTCTGTGTCCTAACTTATGTAGTGTAATTACTTGTATCATTCATAGCATGTCTTCCATTAATCAGAGTTCATACAGGCAGCAAGGGATCAGGGGTTCCATTAATATGACATATGGTGGCCTTCCCCAAGTTTTGGGTGTTTTGGAAGAGAGTTTTAGGGTTTGTACCAATAATACAAGAGCTATTCAGTGACTTCGATTTTAGTAGGCTTTTTCTCAGGGAGTTAATATCTCCCCCATTTCCTTCTTAGTAATCATGTTTAGGTTCTTGATATACCGTGTGATGTTTTTATATCCATCACATTCAGATCCAAGCTGCTTGATTTGTTGCCTTATCTTGGCCTCTTTATATGTGCTTCTAGAGAACGAATATGGAAGAGGAAAAAACTACCTTTTCTTAATTAGAAAAGTGATAAATGAGATAAGCCATCAGGACCATTTTTCATATTTTCTGGAGATGCTAAAAATGCATTTAGGTTTGTTTTCAGAACAAAATGAGAAAGTTGTTTTGAAAAAAATATAAGTTTGGTCACTTAAATTTCTTTATACTTATCTTGATAACAGCATTTATCTTTCCTAGTCTCATATAGCAATGTTGTTTACTTTAAAATTAGAATTTTTTAATAAGTTCAAAAATCTCAGCTCTATACACAACCATAGACATTCACATATATGAATTTATATATATTTATATATAATATAAATTTATATATATCATATATATAAAATCATTAATTTTTACCTTATTTGATAAACTGATATAAAGTACACTTTATCTGTTTTAGACCACTTTAATTTATGAACTATATAAAGACCTCATATTTTAAATTCTAATCATTTATTGTAATTTTCATTCTCCTATCCTCCCCATATGTTCTTAAATGTGCATTCCTTTACTCATTTTTTTTTAAATTTTTTTAAATTTTTATTTATTTATGATAGTCATACAGAGAGAGAGAGAGAGAGGCAGAGACATAGGCAGAAGGAGAGGGAGAAGCAGGCTCCATGCACTGGGAGCCCGACGTGGGATTCGATCCCGGGTCTCCAGGATCATGCCCTGGGCCAAAGGCAGGCGCTAAACCGCTGCGCTACCCAGGGTTCCCCCTTTACTCATTTTTAAAAGTAAGTATTATGAGATTTAAAAGTAAATAATATGTGATCTTTCATCTATTTATCTTGGAAGAACATTGTTGGGTTGGAGGAGTCTTAAAATTTCACTCGCATTGTTAGATGACCAGGATAGGGCTCTAAAATGACAATCAAGAGAAAATTGTGCATTATGACAATGAAGGAGAAGTTCTTCTGCTTTTACTCCATCTTTAAGATCAAGCATATGCAGGAATAGCCACAGGTGACCCAGGAGTGAAGACCTGAAGGCACCCAGGGTTATAGGAGAGGTGAGGACTATTACACACTTCTGAGTAAAGGTAAACCAGTTCAACTTTTTGGGAGAACAAATTGGAAAAAAAGTGAATCTCAAAAACAATGTGATAATAATATGAATTAGACTATAATTTGGTGGATAATTATATTGTTTCTACTCAGCCCCTTCTCTTTCAACTTGATACAGGCTAAAGTCCTTATAATGATATTTGTTGTGTTCCTAATGTGTGTCAGGGGCTATTCTAGGTGCTTGAGAAATACCAGTTAACAAAACACATCACAGCCCTAGTGGAGTTTACGGATAATAGATAGTGAACATAACTAAATTATGTAGTATTTTAAAATGTGTTAAGTATAATGGATTTTTTTTAAAATGAAGATAAGAAGGATCAGAAAGGCCAAACATTTGGGGCTAGGATAGGAAAATCAGTGTTTAATAAGGTAGTTAGAATAAGCCTCATGAAGAACATAATATTTGATAAATTCTTTTTTATTCAAGATTTTTATTTATTTATTCATGAGAGTCACAGGGAGAGGCAGAGACCTACCGAGGCAGAGGGAGAAACAGGTGCCCTTTAGGGAGCCTAATCTGGGACTCAATCCCAGGACTCTGGGATCATGCTGTGAGCCAAAGGCAGATGCTCAACCAATGAGCCACACTAGGGTCCCAATATTTGATAAATTCTTAAAAGAAGTGAATAATTTGCCAAGTAGATACCTTGGGGCAGAGCATTCCATGAAGTGGAACAGTAACTACAGAGACATGTATGAAGTGTAGCAGGAGGACATTGTGGCTAGACACAGTGAACCAGAGAGAGGGAGTAGAGGATGAGGTCAGAGGGGAAATGCAGAATCTGATCATGAAGGACCATGCAGTAGTATTAACTTTTACTCTAAGTGAAAAAAAAAAAAAAACAGTTGCAGAATTTTGAACAGAAGAGATAAACACTATGATTAATATTTTCAAAAGGATCCTCTGACAATTAACTGAAGATAGAAAGAGATAGGGTGGGTTATTGCAGTGATCCAGATGGTAGAGAGTGGGGACATACATCTGGAGAATGGTCGAGAGGATGTAGATATAGGATCAAGCCAGTTGGAGCAATAGCAGGCATAATCTATAGTAGTATCCTAATTTAGACTGAGGAAGTGGGAGATTTTGGCATCATTACTACTATTCTGGAAATCCCACTTAGGCACAGGAGCTAATCATCCCAGTAGAAATTTAAATCAAAACAAACAAGCATGATCTGGTAGTGTCAAACCACTGCATGGACAGGGATGGATTACATCATACCCAGGATTCCCTGCTGGCTCTTGGGGCTGCCTGGCCCTGGTCATTTCCTCAACCTTACACTGACGCCCACATCATATGCAATTAAATTCCTAGGATGCTGTTTAGTATGTTATAGCACAGTTTTACTATATGTACCAAAAGCTCTAAAGATGTTCTTATCTTTGACATAACCATTATGCTTTTAGAAATCCCTTTAAAAGAGGAGCACCTGGTGGCATAGTCATGAGATTGAGCCCTGTGCTGGGGCCTTAGTTTCTCACTCCCTCTCTCTCTGCTCCTTCCCTACCTTTCTCAAATAAATTAGTGAATCTTTAAAAAAAATTTTTCTTTAAAGGAAATTATCTAAAATACAGGGGAAAAAAGTGCCCAAAGACATTTATCAAAGTGTTAATAGTGTGTATACTACATAGTAGTGATAAATCAGAAACAATTCAAATATACATATACAATGATAGAGAAGTGGTTAATATACTATCACATATTTATAAGGTAAATAAGTATACACCATTAAAGCAATTTTAATTTGGGGAAAATTCTTATGAAATAATGCAAGTGAAAATAGGACACAAAAATATAAAAGTCTGGAAGGAAATGCAACAGATTTTAGTGGAATCTATGTGATTATACAAAATGTTTTTCTTTCTGCTTTTTTATTTACCTTACCTCTAACCTCCCCTCACTCCCAAATTATTTTATAATGTTCCATTATACCATTAATGGAAAAGTTTAGAGAAGTTCCCAATATCAAGTTCCTGTGAGCTTGTATGGGTTGGAGATGGTATGTCTGTAGGTGATTTAACATGCTGTTTGAAGTCTGGGGCTTCCTATCTGCATATATGCATTGCTTATTTGGCAGCCAGGTAGGATATACTTTCACAACTAGTTCAGCCTAGAAGAAACACTCATATCATTTGAGAAGGTTATCACGGAAATGAATGTGTGGTATTTTAAAACAAGACCTTTTGGGCAGCCCCAGTGGCGCAGCTGTTTGGCACCGACTGCAGCCTGGGGTATGATCCTGGAGACCTGGGATCGAGTTCCGCATCGGGCTCCCTGCATGGAGCCTGCTTCTCCCTCTGCCTCTCTCTCTCTCTCTCTCTCTCGTTCTCTCTCTCTGTCTCTATGAATAAATAAATAAAAAGTCTTAAAAAAAAAAAAAAGACCTTTCAGTGAACTCACATCTCTCTGAGAAATATCCTTCTCTCTCTATCTGAGAGTCTAGAGTCTAGCTTCTAGGTCAGTGGTTCTCACAGTGGGCCTAGAAGCTTCTTAGAGATGCAGGTTCTTGGGCTCCACTCCTGGAAATCCATGTTTTAACAAGACTTCCAAGTGATTCTCAGGCATGCTTAAGTTTGACAAGCATTGTTTTATATCAAGTATTCAGAAATGGTTGAGTTGGTTATACTCTAGTAACCCTAGCTGCAAAGGGTTTTTCCATGGGAGCTGATGGAAAATACAGAAAGGCATCACCTCCTCAGAGAGAGAAATGCCCTCACAGATTGGGCATTGAGCATGTAAAGGAGGGCTGCATAGAAGCTTAGAAGCTTGTTTCTATGTCAATGCAAACAGTAGGACTATTTTATATTTCAAGTTATATGTCCAGTGAACCCAAACTGATTTTTAATGATCGTGACAAAGGAAAATAATGCCAAGGAGGTGAGCTAACTCAGGAACCTGCCATCTTGATAGGAGTGGGAAGTCAATATTGCAGGATGGATCAGAAAACTTTCTTTGCACATCAGACTAATGGATTAAAGTGACAAAGTTCAAACAGAGTTGTTAAATCATCCTTTGGGATTTGTTGAGCCATCAGGTCTTATAAGCTAAGAAGGCACCCCAAGTTTAGGGCCAAAAGATGATACTACTCTTCTCCGCAAGCTTCCTTTTGTCCTGAAGTAATTTCATAGCTTGGCTATCTATCTTCTGCCCCTGGTTATCTTCTACCTATGGCTTACATAAGAGTCTTTCCATGTACTGCTGTCATTTTTCTTTTCTTTGAAAATGGGGCAACATATTTCACCTTTGATGCTTTAGAAGAGCAGAGAACTGTGATTCTTCTTAATATGAAAAGCCAGGCAAATTTTTAAATATTTAATTGTCTAAACCAGATGCAATAACACATGGGAATGTGCTTATAAGTTTGAGACAGGGTTTTGACTTTAAGTCTTCCACAACTTTCCAAGTGTATTTTAGTTATTTTACAGAAGCTTGTGTGAATAACTAATGAAATCTACTTGTTGAAAAATTAAGTGGATTTGTAATATAGACTTTTTACACAAAGTAATATTTGTCCATTATAGATTTTATCTTTAATTTTTAAATATCTGTTATCTTGATCATGATGAAGTCTACTTGACTGAATTATTAATGAACCACATGCTGACTAAAGTTGATGTAATTCTTTTATATATTAGAGTACAGTACTCATGTATTTATAATGTACATCAATTTTTTTTGGAATATACTATCTGTATGAAAATTTATAATTTTAAAGGAAACAGTTAATTTTGAAGAGATGCCTGGAGAATTTTGTCTTCAAAAATTCAAAAAGTGGGGGGGAGGGGCAAGATGGCGGAAGAGTAGGGTCCCCAAATCACCTGTCTCCACCAAATTACCTAGAAAACCTTCAAATTATCCTGAAAATTTATGAATTCGGCCTGAGAATTAAAGAGAGACCAGCTGGAATGCTACAGTGAGAAGAGTTCGCGCTTCTATCAAGGTAGGAAGACGGGGGAAAAGAAATAAAGAAACAAAGGCCTCCAAGGGGGAGGGGCCCCGAGGAGCCGGGCTGAGGCCGGGGCGAGTGTCCCCAGGACAGGAGAGCCCCGTCCCGGAGAAGCAGGAGCTGCACCGACCTTCCCGGGGGAAAGGGGCTCGCGGGGAGTTGGAGCAGGACCCAGGAGGGCGGGGATGCCCTCGGGCTCCCGGGGACAGTAACAGGCATCTGCGCCCCGGGAGAGCGCCCCGAGCTCCCTAAGGGCTGCAGCGCGCACGGCGGGACCCGGCGTGACCCGGAGCAGCTCGGGGGGCTCGGGCGGCGGCTCCGCGGAGGGGGCTGCGCGGTTCCAGGAGCAGCTCGGAGGGGCTCGGGCGGCGGCTCCGCGGAGGGGGCTGCGCGGCCCGGGAGCGCGAATCCACCAGTGCAGGCTCCGGAGCACAGGGCGCCGGGACCAGCCCAGGATCCGGCCTCCCCCGGGACAGGCAGAGGCCGGGAGGGCCCAGGACAGCGAGGACGCTCCTGTCCCAGCTGAGCAGATCAGCGGCCCCGCCCCGGAGCCTCCAGGCCCTGCAGACGGAGTTCCTGCCGGAGCTGAATCCAGGGCTGCAGAGCTGCCCCGCCACTGGGGCTGTTCCTCCTGCGGCCTCACGGGGTAAACAACCCCCACTGAGCCCTGCACCAGGCAGGGGCACAGCAGCTCCCCCAAGTGCTCACACCTGAGAATCAGCACAACAGGCCCCTCCCCCAGAAGACCAGCTAGACTGATTGACAACTTCCAGGGGAACCCAAGGGACTTAAAGTACACAGAATCAGAAGATACGCCCCCGTGGTTCTTTTTTTTTGTTTTTTTGTTTTGTTTTGTTTTGTTTTTGTTTTTTTTTTGTTTTGTTTTGCTTTTTGATTTGTTTCCTTCCCCCACCCCCCTTTTTTCTTTCTTTCTTTTTCTTTCTCTTTTTCGTTTTTTTTCTTCCCTTTTTTTTTCTCTTTCTCTTTTCTTTCCTTCTTTCTCTCCTCTTTTTCTCCTTTTCCCAGTACAACTTGCTTTTGGCCACTCTGCACTGAGCAAAATGACTAGAAGGAAAACCTCACCTCAAAAGAAAGAATCAGAAACAGTCCTCTCTCCCACAGAGTTACAAAATCTGGATTACAATTCAATGTCAGAAAGCCAATTCAGAAGCACTATTATACAGCTACTGGTGGCTCTAGAAAAAAGCATAAAGGACTCAAGAGACTTCATGACTGCAGAATTTAGAGCTAATCAGGCAGAAATTAAAAATCAATTGAATGAGATGCAATCCAAACTAGAAGTCCTAGCGACGAGGGTTAACGAGGTGGAAGAACGAGTGAGTGACATAGAAGACAAGTTGATGGCAAAGAGGGAAACTGAGGAAAAAAGAGACAAACAATTAAAAGACCATGAAGATAGAATAAGGGAAATAAACGACAGCCTGAGGAAGAAAAACCTACGTTTAATTGGGGTTCCCGAGGGTGCCGAAAGGGACAGAGGGCCAGAATATGTATTTGAACAAATTCTAGCTGAAAACTTTCCTAATCTGGGAAGGGAAACAGGCATTCAGATCCAGGAAATAGAGAGATTCCCCCCCTAAAATCAATAAAAACCGTTCAACACCTCGACATTTAATAGTGAAGCTTGCAAATTCCAAAGATAAAGAGAAGATCCTTAAAGCAGCAAGAGACAAGAAATCCCTGACTTTTATGGGGAGGAGTATTAGGGTAACAGCAGACCTCTCCACAGAGACCTGGCAGGCCAGAAAGGGCTGGCAGGATATATCCAGGGTCCTAAATGAGAAGAACATGCAACCAAGAATACTTTATCCAGCAAGGCTCTCATTCAAAATGGAAGGAGAGATAAAGAGCTTCCAAGACAGGCAGGAACTGAAAGAATATGTGACCTCCAAACCAGCTCTGCAAGAAATTTTAAGGGGGACTCTTAAAATTCCCCTTTAAGAAGTTCAGTGGAACATTCCACAAAAACAAGGACTGAATAGTTATCATGATGACACTAAATTCATATCTCTCAATAGTAACTCTGAATGTGAATGGGCTTAATGACCCCATCAGAAGGCGCAGGGTTTCAGACTGGATAAAAAAGCAGGACCCATCTATTTGCTGTCTACAAGAGACTCATTTTAGACAGAAGGACACCTACAGCCTGAAAATAAAAGGTTGGAGAACCATTTACCATTCGAATGGTCCTCAAAAGAAAGCAGGAGTAGCCATCCTTATATCAGATAAACTAAAATTTACCCCAAAGACTGTAGTGAGAGATGAAGAGGGACACTATATCATACTTAAAGGATCTATCCAACAAGAGGACTTAACAATCCTCAATATATATGCCCCGAATGTGGGAGCTGCCAAATATATAAATCAATTATTAACCAAAGTGAAGAAATACTTAGATAATAATACACTTATACTTGGTGACTTCAATCTAGCTCTTTCTATACTCGATAGGTCTTCTAAGCACAGCATCTCCAAAGAAACGAGAGCTTTAAATGATACACTGGACCAGATGGATTTCACAGATATCTACAGAACTTTACATCCAAACTCAACTGAATACACATTCTTCTCAAGTGCACATGGAACTTTCTCCAGAATAGACCACATATTGGGTCACAAATCGGGTCTGAACCGATACCAAAAGATTGGGATTGTCCCCTGCATATTCTCAGACCATAATGCCTGAAATTAGAACTAAATCACAACAAGAAGTTTGGAAGGACCTCAAACACGTGGAGGTTAAGGACCATCCTGCTAAAAGATAAAAGGGTCAACCAGGAAATTAAGGAAGAATTAAAAAGATTCATGGAAACTAATGAGAATGAAGATACAACCGTTCAAAATCTTTGGGATGCAGCAAAAGCAGTCCTAAGGGGGAAATACATCGCAATACAAGCATCCATTCAAAAACTGGAAAGAACTCAAATACAAAAGCTAACCTTACACATAAAGGAGCTAGAGAAAAAACAGCAAATAGATCCTACACCCAAGAGAAGAAGGGAGTTAATAAAGATTCGAGCAGAACTCAACGAAATCGAGACCAGAAGAACTGTGGAACAGATCAACAGAACCAGGAGTTGGTTCTTTGAAAGAATTAATAAGATAGATAAACCATTAGCCAGCCTTATTAAAAAGAAGAGAGAGAAGACTCAAATTAATAAAATCATGAATGAGAAAGAAGAGATCACTACCAACACCAAGGAAATACAAACGATTTTAAAAACATATTATGAACAGCTATATGCCAATAAATTAGGCAATCTAGGAGAAATGGACGCATTCCTGGAAAGCCACAAACTACCAAAACTGGAACAGGAAGAAATAGAAAACCTTAACAGACCAATAACCAGGGAGGAAATTGAGCAGTCATCAAAAACCTCCCAAGACACAAGAGTCCAGGGCCAGATGGCTTCCTGGGGAATTTTATCAAACGTTTAAAGAAGAAACCATACCTATTCTCCTAAAGCTGTCTGGAAAGATAGAAAGAGATGGAGTACTTCCAAATTTGTTCTATGAGGCCAGCATCACCTTAATTCCAAAACCAGACAAAGACCCCACCAAAAAGGAGAATTACAGACCAATATCCCTGATGAACATGGATGCAAAAATTCTCAACAAGATAGTGGCCAATAGGATCCAACAGTACATTAAGAAAATTATTCACCATGACCAAGTAGGATTTATCCCTGGGACACAAGGCTGGTTCAACACCCGTAAAACAATCAATGTGATTCATCATATCAGCAAGAGAAAAACCAAGAACCATAGGATCCTCTCTTTAGATGCAGAGAAAACATTTGACAAAATACAGCATCCATTCCTGATCAAAACTCTTCAGAGTGTAGGGATAGAGGGAACATTCCTCGACATCTTAAAAGCCATCTATGAAAAGCCCACAGCAAATATCATTCTCAATGGGGAAGCACTAGGAGCCTTTCCCCTAAGATCAGGAACAAGACAGGGATGTCCACTCTCACCACTGCTGTTCAACATAGTACTGGAAGTCCTAGCCTCAGCAATCAGACAACAAAAAGACATTAAAGGCATTCAAATTGGCAAAGAAGAAGTCAAACTCTCCCTCTTTGCCGATGACATGATACTCTACATAGAAAACCCAAAAGTCTCCACCCCAAGATTGCTAGAACTCATACAGCAGTTCGGTAGCGTGGCAGGATACAAAATCAATGCCCAGAAATCAATGGCATTTCTATACACTAACAATGAGACTGAAAAAAGAGAAATTAAGGAGTCAATCCCATTTACAATTGCACCCAAAAGCATAAGATACCAAGGAATAAACCTAACCAAAGATATAAAGGATCTATACCCTCAAAACTATAGAACACTTCTGAAAGAAATTGAGGAAGACACAAAGAGATGGAAAAATATTCCATGCTCATGGATTGGCAGAATTAATATTGTGAAAATGTCAATGTTACCCAGGGCAATATACACGTTTAATGCAATCCCTATCAAAATACCATGGACTTTCTTCAGAGAGTTAGAACAAATTATTTTAAGATTTGTGTGGAATCAGAAAAGACCCCGAATAGCCAGGGGAATTTTAAAAAAGAAAACCATATCTGGGGGCATCACAATGCCAGATTTCAGGTTGTACTACAAAGCTGTGGTCATCAAGACAGTGTGGTACTGGCACAAAAACAGACGCATAGATCAGTGGAACAGAATAGAGAATCCAGAAGTGGACCCTGAACTTTATGGTCAACTAATATTCGGTAAAGGAGGAAAGACTATCCAGTGGAAGAAAGACAGTCTCTTCAATAAATGGTGCTGGGAAAATTGGACATCCACATGCAGAAGAATGAAACTAGACCACTCTCTTTCACCATACACAAAGATAAACTCAAAATGGATGAAAGATCTAAATGTGAGACAAGATTCCATCAAAATCCTAGAGAAGAACACAGGCAACACCCTTTTTGAACTCGGCCATAGTAACTTCTTGCAAGATACATCCACAAAGGCAAAAGAAACAAAAGCAAAAATGAACTATTGGGACTTCATCAAGATAAGAAGCTTTTGCACAGCAAAGGATACAGTCAACAAAACTCAAAGACAACCTACAGAATGGGAGAAGATATTTGCAAATGACATATCAGATAAAGGGCTAATTTCCAAGATCTATAAAGAACTTCTTAAACTCAACACCAAAGAAACAAACAATCCAATCATGAAATGGGCAAAAGACATGAACAGAAATCTCACAGAGGAAGACATAGACATGGCCAACATGCATATGAGAAAATGCTCTGCATCACTTGCCATCGGGGAAATACAAATCCAAACCACAATGAGATACCACCTCACACCAGTGAGAATGGGGAAAATTAACAAGGCAGGAAACAACCAATGTTGGAGAGGATGCGGAGAAAAGGGAACCCTCTTACACTGTTGGTGGGAATGTGAACTGGTGCAGCCACTCTGGAAAACTGTGTGGAGGTTCCTCAAACAGTTAAAAATAGACCTGCCCTACGACCCAGCAATTGCACTGCTGGGGATTTACCCCAAAGATACAGATGCAGTGAAACGCCGGGACACCTGCACCCTGATGTTTATAGCAGCAATGGCCACGATAGCCAAACTGTGGAAGGAGCCTCGGTGTCCAACGAAAGATGAATGGATAAAGAAGATGTGGTTTATGTATACAATTGAATATTACTCAGCTATTAGAAATGACAAATACCCACCATTTGCTTCAACGTGGATGGAACTGGACGGTATTATGCTGAGTGAAGTAAGCCAGTCGGTGAAGGACAAACCTTATATGTTCTCATTCATTTGGGGAATATAATAATAGTGAAAGGGAATATAAGGGAAGGGAGAAGAAATGTGTGGGAAATATCAGAAAGGGAGACAGAACGTAAAGACTGCTAACTCTGGGAAACGAACTAGGGGTGGTGGAAGGGGAGAAGGGCGGGGGGGTGGGAGTTAATGGGTGACGGGCACTGGGGGTTATTCTGTATGTTAGTAAATTGAACACCAATAAAAAATAAATTAAAAAAAATTTCATAAAGTAACAGAAAATATTTACTTTTAGATAATTCATACTCAAACCTCAAAACACAAGCTCTAAGCCATGTAAAACTTATTTGACCCCTTGCTCAAAAATAGTATCAGATGGGAACATATTCTCAAAGACGGTCTTTCTTTCAAGACTTCTTTATGTGTCGTTGTTAGGAACTTGTTTTGTGAATACTCTTTTCCAAGCTTACTGAGAGCATCAGTTTACAAATATATATGTTTATCTGCACATGTGTACATGTAATATATGACCACATATACATGCATTTTTATTTTCATTCCTTGTTTCAAAAAAACAAGGAAAACAAAGCAAATTTTCATGTGCTCCTGATTATCTACATGGTCTTCATAAGTATATTATTCCAGCAATAGTAATTTAAAAATAAATATTATGTCTGCAAACCAAGAAACAGACTCTTCACTACAGAGAACAAACTGATAATTACCTGAGGGAAGGTAGATGGGGGTATGGGTGAAATAGCTGATGGGGATCATGGAAGGCTCTTATCATGAAAAGCACTGAGTAATGTATAGAATTGTTGAATCACTCTACTATACATCTGAAACTAATATAGTACTTTTCTAACTGTACTGGAATTTAAATAAAAACTTAATTAAAAAATAAGAATGAAAAAGAAATAAAAAACAAGTATTATTTCTGGATCTGAATGGGCATCTTTCAGTTCCTAGAGAAATCTTATTTCTCTATAATAGAGAAAAGTTTGAGGTCATATTTAATAGGTGAAAGCAAGAATCATAAGATGTGTTCAAAATATGAAGAAATTGATTGTGATTATAAAAATTGGAAAAGATTGAGCAATTGGGCTCTCTTCAGTGCTGTTTTTTTTGTTTTTTGTTGTTTTAAAGAGAGAGGGAGAGCATGCGTGCACACGTGCCTATGCAAACAGTGGGGAAAGGGGCAAAGAAGGAAGGAGCGAGAATCTTAAGCAGGCCCCATGCCCAGTGTGGGAGCCCAATGCAGACTTAATCTCACAACCCTGATATCATAACCTGAGCCAAAAGCAAGAGTCAGACTGAGCCACCAGGCACCCCTCTCTTCAGTCCTGTGATGCAAGAGTCCCATTTTTGTCTGGGTTAGGACAATATTTAAAATTTTCTTTTGTATACAAAATAGAAAAAATTGCATTTGCTGCTAAAGTAATGCATTATTCAACATAACTGAACAAATCCATTTAAATCATCTGGGAAGTGCATATAATAAAATAATGCTTATGTTCCTTTAGTTTAATCAATATAAACCTTTTATTTACTCTAGATCTGTAATTCCATGTGGCTGGGGGAAGGAAGACTGCTATAAAAATTCAGTGCAAATAAAATTTGTTGTAGAGTACTAAACAGAGTTTTGAGTTTGGTCCTCACCGGCCAGAATTAAAAATGAAATATATGCAGTGAATTCATGTGATTAATATATAATTCATTTAGATGAAAATGAGCATTAAATGTGGGATTCTTCATACAGAGTATTTATGTTTTACAGGGAAAGAGTGTATTCCTGCACTATATTCCCTTCATGAGAGGAAATCTGACTCAATGGTGATGAGGATGATGATTCTTTTGGTCTTCTCTTCCTGTCAGCTTGTCAGCTATCCCTTATCATTGCTTTGTTGTGTATGTGTGTGGTGTGTGTGTGTGTTTTTCTTCTCTCAGTTTGTGTAAGAAGCCATCCCTTTATAAACCCTGTGTGATACCTAGTATCCTTCTCTGTTGGGAACATAGCTAAGAGCATAGCCTCTTTTGCATAGGAACTGAGGCTACTAGTTCTTGAAATCAGAGGAAGGGGGCAGTTACAGACAAGAGACAGGCCTCCAAAGAGGCAATGGAAACTCAGAAGATAGGCTTTACCCAGGGAGAACTTGAACATTGGCTTCTTCCTCTGGGTCCCACTTCTTTTATGCTGAAACCAGCAATGCCTGGTTAGAGGAAGTTAAACCCCATGAGTAGATGCCATTTAGGCTCATGTAATATGGAGGAAATTTTGGATAGTTGGAAGAACTCATAAAGTAGTGTTCTTTCAACTAGGAATGAAAAGCTGTTGACCCAGAGCCATGGTTCTTCATGTTTGGTTCTCAGACCAGCATCAAACTAGAACTTCTTAGAAATGCAAGCTTTCAGGCCCCACTCCAGATGAGCTGAATGATAAATTCTAGGGCTGGGGCTCATCAATCTGTGTTTTACTAAACCTTCCAGGTGATCCAAATGCATGTTCAAGTTTGAAAACCATTGGCATTTATAGAGAAAGTCCTTGCCTCTTTTCTGCCCTTCCTTCCAAGTGAAGAACATTTAGACTTTATCTCTGTTTCCTCTTTCCCCTTCTCTGCCAAAGGGGATTATTTCCTGACACATTATTGTTTTAGTCAGTTTAGACTGTGGGGATGCAGAATTGAGGATGAGGGAGATCAGATCACAATTAACAGAGGAATTTTCCGGGAGATTGATCAGTGCTGGAAGAGGAGTTGTACTATTATGTGGGTAATGGACATGTCCCTATAGAGTTTGAAGTTGGCCCTGGGTTTGAATTTGAGCTCTACCACTTATATGATACACGATTTTGGCCCACTTATTTGGCTTCTCTAGGACTCATTCCCTCATCTGTAAAATGGAGGTAAAACAGTAGAAGTTACTGAAACAAGTATTATAAAGATTCAGCTAGTTAATTTATATAAGGAGCACAATGCAGTGTGCACTAGCTACCATTGCTGTAGACAGTATATTTTCTTCATTGTATTCAGAAAAAACAAGCAAAGAATCTCAGTGGTTTACTTTTTTTTTTTTTTTTTTTTGGATTGCTGGATTCATTGCTTTGCTAAAAAAAAATAAATAAATAAAATACTTATTTTTTTCTTTGAGACTGGACCACAGCTTCAAGAGGGTTTTATAAAGAATATATGTTTCCAATTAGAGCAACATTAAAAGGCATTCACAGTCCAAGACAAATGATGTGTCCCATTGCTACAGAGCTGTTGTGGGTTTTCAGTTAAGATATCATTCTCTCTGTTGCAAATCTCTGAAAAGTTCTCAAAATAGGCACATGAGTTCTTTGTCCCCAGTTCCCTCATTAACTAACTCTGAACTTCTTGCCTTTGAAAACATGATTGCTTCAGCTCTTGACTGAATATCCAGTGGAGATTTCTGTAATAACTCTATGCTGCTTTTTTTCCCCCCTCTGCTATCTTGTAAAGTTCCATTGGTCAATAAGGAGACCATTTTGACTCACCAAAATAGACTTTTGTTTCTGATCCTTTCTCTGTATTATGGCAAAATAGTAAAAGATATGTAGGGTAGTAGAAACAGCAAGATATTTGGTGCCAGGAACATAGTTCTGATTGTACCTCTAATTAGCTTTTGACTCAGGAAAGCCATTTACCCTCCTGGATCAATTTTCCCATTTAGATCAGTTTTTCAACTGGAATAATGGTGTCTCTTCCCAGGGATGATGAGAAAATCAAATGGGGGAAAAGTGAATGCTTTCTAAGCTGTTAAGTGCTATTCAAATGTTAGTTATTAAAAGCTAATGACAGTATTCACTGAGTGCTCATGAGGAACTGGGTACCTTGAAAAGCCTTATATTTGCACATCTATATTTACATGTACATTATTGTGCTGCATTTAATGATCAATATATTGAATTTGTGCAACTAGTAAATAATACTTCAAAATGTCATTTTTCTTAATGTTTAAACCTTGATTAGAAATATTTTCAACTTTTGACTGAGAATAAGAGAAAAACTCTGCAACAAACTTGCTTAAACAATAAGGAAATTTACTGTCTCCCATAATATTGAGTCTAGAGTGACAACTAGACTTTGTTTCCTTTGGCTACATTCTTCTAATCTCTACCTTTTATGACCAGTGTCACAGGAGGCTACCTGTGTAATAGATTTCCAAGGCTGGGGAAGGCCTCAGTGGTTGTAGAGTCCAGAACCATCATGGTGAGGAAAATAAGAATTGTAGAGGTTCATGGAGCTAACTTGAGATAGCACTGTATATACAGCACTGTATATAGACTAGGGATTCTAGTCTCATCCTCCAATACTGTTCTAGAAAATAACTCTGGACCATGGCAGTGACTAGACAACCACAGTCCATTGTGGTGCTGTCGTTCAGAAGTTTATGCAGCCACTGGCTCCTCACAATTTTTAGATAGGACTATGTATTCCTTCTTCCTTCCATGAAGAGACGGGATCCTTTAAGTATCACTGTTGTTATTTTTCAATTCAAAGAGCAACATTCTGTAGACATGCTGCTACTGGATAATTCTGAGCTATTTTTCTTACCATGCATTACATACCAACAGACTTGTACCTCCATCATAGAGATAGTCTTGTTTATCTTTCTCTCTGTTAAGATACTGCTGGGCTATTTTGCTAATGTGACTATTCTTTCTAATCCTCTTCCTCAGGGAAGGAACAAATTTTGTTGTATGGTTTTAATTCTGTTTTTATTTTATTTTTTTTTAAGGATTTGAGGAGAGGGGGCAGAGGGAGAGACTCCCTGCTGAGTGCAGAGCCTGAGGCAGGGCTCAATCCCACAACCCTGGGATCAGGACCTGAGCTGAAACCAAGAGTCCTACTTTTAACAGATTGAGCCACCCAGGTGCCCCATTTTTAATTCTGTGTTTTTACATCTATATACTAAAACGTGCTCCTACTAAGGTGTATAAATAATAAATATAGTAATAGGGGCACCTGGGTGGCTTAGTCAGTTAATCGTTTGCCTTTGGCTCAAGTCATGATCCCAAAGTCCTAGGATGGAGCCCTGCATGTGGTTCCCTGCTCAGCAGGGAGTTGCTTCTGCCTCTCCTTCTACCTGCCACTCCCCCTGCTTGTGCTCTCTCTCTCTCTGTCAAATAATTAAAATCTTCAAAAAAAATAAGTATAATAGTAATGCAAAACAGCATACCAGACAATTTGCTATTAGGGTTTAAGGGAATTTCTGGCTGTGGTAATGATTTAGTCCAGATACTCTGCATCATAGTTTTCTTAAGGAACATGAAGACACTCTCTTTTCTCACATTTTCCAAATTAGGAGCAATAATAACATGAAAACAACATTTGTGAGGTTACAGTGAGGCTCTGGGGTCAGTTACCAGTGCTAGCATTTATTAATGCTAAGCCCAAACACCCAAGACAGTTGTAGCTATAGCAGGTCTTGGATACCACTCTTCTGCTTACCATTCTTCCAGCCCAACTGATCTATTTACATTTCCTAGAATTTTTCCTTCCTTGAACATTGGTCTTATATTTTTCCAACGCCAAATCTTACCTTACTGTGTCCCCCTCACTTAGAAAGCCTTTTTTTTTAGTGACTCCACCTACCTGAACCCCATCCTTGCACCAATCCTGCTGTAATATTGCTTTATCTCTTCAGTCTTCTTTAGACAAGCTCAGGCCAGCAAAACCCCAAAATCCAATTCCTTTTTTTTTTTGCTTTTGTTGAATGCTTGTTGAACATCTCCTTTTGTAACGTGAAATAAGACCTTGTTTATTAAATTTTTAATTTTTTTTTTAAGATTTTATTTATTTGAGAGATATAGAGAGAGCATGAGTGGGGTGGGAGGGAGGGAGAAGTCTCCTCACTGAGCAGGGAGCCAGATGCAGGGCTCCATGCAGAGCTCGATCCCAGAACCCTTGGATCATTGGATCTGATCTGAAGGCAGACACTTAACTTACTGAGCCACCCAGGTACCCCTTAAATGTTTAAATCCAACCTCCATATCTAGATTACAAGGAGTTTGAGGGCAAAGCCTTGTCTCTTGCAAGTCATTCCCTCCAGACCCTGTTCTGTGCCTCTGGATGAAGCACAGTTTCATGAATGCTTAATAGAGGGTTTTTTTTGTTTTGTTTTGTTTTGTTTTTTGTATGACTAGAATCTGATAGTGGTTTTAGACTAAGGCAATTTTTGGTTTATGTAAGAGGAATTACAAACTAGGACTAATGGTGAATTTTTAATAACAACAACATCAACAAAGATGTGTTATCTTTTGTTTGCTGTAAATATGTTTCCCCTTTAAGGCCTTTCACAAAGATTAGGTCAGGTCATTTGGTCTTATCTCTTTGACCCATATTCTGCTTCACCTCTTGTCTGTCTCTTCATCAGCTGCACGTGGGGGCAGGAGAGGGAGAAGGTTTCTTTTTTCTTTTTCTTTTTCTTTTTTTTTTTTTAACTTTTTGTTTGTTTTCATTGAGCTTTCTCCAGGCTGACCTTTGCCTCTTCAATGTGTTTATATATTTTTCTTCTTAGAAGTTCTGGTTAGAACTCATTGGCATTTCAGAAGTCTTGCTCTTCAAAATTAAGCCATTAGTGGGGCACCTGGGTAGCTCAGTGGTTAAGTGTCTGCCTTCAGCTAAGGTAGTGATCCCAGGGTCCTGGATCAAGCCCCTCATGGGGCTCCCTGCTCAGTGAAGAGCCTGCTTCTCCTTCTGTCCATTCCCCTGCTCATTCTCTCTCTTTCTCTCTCTCTCACTCTCAAATAAATAAAATATTAAAAAAAAAAAAAAAAAAAGCTGTTACTTCTGTGCATTCTGTTTGGATCTACCTAAGCTCCAATGTCTGCCTGACCCTGCAAGGTCAGCTGTCAGAGCAGTACCTCTTCCAGCCTGACATAGCTCTCTCTTGCACATTTAAATTCTCCCTTTAACCTTAGCAGTGCTGCCTTTAAAAGTTGCCTTTCAACAGGTTTTTCGATTTTGCTAGCTCCCCAGCATATGGTGTGCGGGGGGTGTGTGTGAGTGTGTGGGTTTGCCCTTTACCAAGTCAGTAACTACCTTGAGAAAGCTTAAGGAACTAAACAAAACTAGGAGAATAAGATTGAACACAGCTCTGGTTTTCTCCACCTTGTCTTCAATGTAGTTTCCTCACTTTTTTCATCTTTCTGAAATATCCATAACATTTTGACCCAAGACTTGATTCCCTCAACCATCCCTATCAATATTCTATAGTTTTGAACTTAAGAGGTCATAAAGCCATTTAAATAATACCAGAGACTCTTCAGTGGCTTTGAAGTGCTTTCCAAAGTATTCTAAGCACCCTCTCTCTGTCAGATTAGATTTTTATCCCACCAGCACTTATTTCTGCTTACCTGACTCTTTCCTCTCTCCATAGTCACAAGACCCAATTAAGCCATAATATCACAGTACAATTCTTTATTCTATCCATTATGACTTAAAAGGCATTGCTTAAAATACTCTCTTATATTAATTAATTCAAATTTCCCCATCCAGCTCTTCAACCATATATTACCTTCATATGCGATTGAGTTTCATTCCCAGAGGATGCATCTGAATCTTTTGAAGCCTGCTGCTACCCCCATCCCTGAAGCCTTCACTTCAACGTGCTCTGCTGCCATGGCTGAATTGCTGAATTATCAACAGTCTTTTGTAAAAGACTGGGTGTGTGTGTGGGGGGGCAGTTTCTACTTAGTTCTGGTCATCCATCTGACCCAGAAGAGCAGCCTAAGTTCAAGGGGGTGATAAAACAACTGACACTGATCAAAGACTTCCTGTATGCAGGCACTTTCCTTCTGTTACTTCATTTAATTCACAGAAGAATTCCATGAGGTAGTACTTCAACTCCCCTTTTGCAGGTGAGAAAATAGAGGCATGGAGAGTTTAAGTTACTTGCCTGAAATCTATTAGTATACAATGGAGCCTGAATTATGAGCAAAAAGAGTAAACTTCTCTAATTTCAATTCTTAATCCATCAAATGGAGTTTATGCAAGTATGCCCATCTCCCTTTTTTTAAACTGTGATTGTAAATATAGCATACGATTCATTTTAAAGTATGATTCTAAATTTTCAGTTTATAAGAACAATGTTCACAATTTAGATGATACTGTCTGGAATGGTACATTCTGTATATTTGGAACATTTCATCATGCAGTCACTGAAGCTTGTTCATGTCAACAACAGGCATTACTGGCTCCTTCAGATAAGCCCATTTAATCTATTATAGCTCATCAGTAGCAAATATGGCATTAGTAGAAAACATACTGTAGTAAGGAACATTCACTGTGTTTAGAAACTCAAAAGCAGTATTTAAGTGTACATATATGTGTATATATGTATATATATGTATATATAATACAAGTGTATATATTTTATTGTATAGTACACATATATATGCATTTATATGTATAAATAGATACTTTTCACATTTTCAGTTATGAAATTACTTAGTATATGGTGATAATAGAGTTTCTTCTATAACAAGTGAGGTGTTGGATTGTGTATACCCTATTGTTCAGTGTATGTTTTTAAAATAATTTGGCAGAGATGAAAGTATTGGCAGGTGGGTTGCAGCTTTGGCAATTTTCACTCTAAGAAATCAATCGACAAAGCACCAAACAGGAGAATATATTACTCATTGGCTGGTAAGTCATAAGCCCCAGAGGCTGTTGATCATTCTGGAGGCTGGCTGCTTGCCTACTGTAGGGCAGATGGAAGAACTGGCTACAAAATCATTTGTAGCACTTGAAACCCAGCATGACTGGGGATCCTGAACACGGCTGGAAAAATATTTCTGTAGTAACTTGTCTTGTACTTATTAGTGAATTTGCATAGCCCAAGAGAGATCTGTTTTGTTGAGATGACTTCTGAACAAGTCAAACTCATGTTTCCAGACCTTCTAACACTATGATTGTTACTGGATATTATTTGAACCAGTTCTTGTTTATGGAACACAGAAAAATTAATTGGAAATACCCATTTTCTGATTTAAGATTATTCATTGTAGTTTTGCTGCAATGCTGAAGGTGAAAGTACAGCTACTTATCATGCTATTATTTTGCCTATTTTATGATTCCCCTCCCCTCTTCACAAAAAAGAATATGTCTTGTCATATCTCTCTTCCATTACAGTATAGTTACAATAATGTGGTGGTGAGTGGATTACTGACATTTCTAGTCTTGTAGCTACAGGGGAAAATGAGTTATGTAGGGAAGCTAGCATGGCCTCACTGGCTCCCATTATCTCTAAAATAACAAGAATATAGGGTTAGGTTTCTTTTTTCTCTTCTTTTCTTTTCTCACCTTTTTAATACAGGCCCCCAAATTTGCTTTTTCCCCTTGGCCAACTTCTCTTTTTACATCTTTTCTTCTCCTTTGGATAAACTCAACTCATGTTGTTATATTGCATTTTGATGAGTCTACAGCAATACTCTGGTTGGGTTTCCTGAATGAAGAGCTCTGGGAGAGATGAATTAGCAAAAGAAGATGACTCAGTGAACAGGAGGTGGCAAAAATAGAATCAAGTGTTCTGGAACTCTTTCCTCTAGACCAACCCATTCTTGTCTTACAACACAACACACTTTTCTAGACTTTGGCTTTTTTTTTTTTTTTTTTTTACTTTGGCTTTTTTTACCCTTCCAATCCAGTGTCTTCCTCCCCGATCAGTGCTGAATAAAAATACAAATCTTTCTTCCCTAGAGAACTACTCACCCTCTGCACACATACTTATTTTCTCCTCCATGCTTACTATTCTCCTGTTTGCATGATTTTTTTTTGTCAAAATGCAGGGTTTTTTAGATTTCTCTTCCATGAAATTATAATCATGTTATATTCCTGCCTTGTGGAAAACATACCAAAATTATTTTGAGTAAAGAGTTGAGAATGATTACAAATTCTTGAATTATTAACATAAGATTTGGGCTAATATAGATGGCTAATAATCTATATAATTATTTTTTGTGGGGGCAGCTTGTTTCATTTTACAATGATGCATGAAGGAACAATATCTTCCATTCATTGTACAAAGCACCTCCCACATTGGACAAAACATCCCCTTATCCATATTTAGGTCATTTGGATTTTCTTTGGGACATAACATAATCAGGAGAATATTGACAAGTAATTTACATATTTTGAATATATTACTTGCTCTTTGGTAGCTTTTAAGATTTTAATATTACTCACTAAATATTTTAAAAAGGCTTATCCATATAGACACCATCATTAATTTATGTTATATCAAATAATAATTTCTGAAAATCCATTAACTTTTACCAAGGTTATATTAAGACTATATTAAGAGACCAAGACTACCCCATGAGGAAACATATTTAGGTGCAACCAAGGGAAGAATATAAGGAATCTCCTTGAGAGTTTTATACACCTGGGCTTCAATATATATCTACAAAGTATTGCCTTGAAGTCATTTTTGAGGAAGACTTCTGTTTAATGTCTTTCACATTCATTAACAAAAATGTTGGCAAAAAAAATCTAGAAGATGAAGTGAGGGCTTATGCACTTTACAAAAACATTTCTTAAAAACACAAAAAAATCACCTCTAAAACTCTATTTTAGGCCCTGCTAATATTGACTGGTAGATAATTCCCAAGGAAAAAGAAAACAAAGAGAAGGAGAAAAAGTAGATACATTTAAAATTAAGACATTAAGAGACATTGACAGTTTGATATGCCTCTAACCTAAAGGTAAAAAATCTATTACATTTTAATGTAAATCAATAGAAACCTGTCACATAATTTATAGAATGATGGTGTACCTACAGACTTTTAGAAATACATTTATCATGCAGATGAAAGTAAGTTACACAGATATAACTACTGGTGTATGACCACCAGAGTCAGAGCAGGGTTTCTTAATTGAGGATTTGTGAGCTCCAAGAACCTCAGCTAGCGTAAGTGACTATAGTCCATCAGATAGATGCTGGTGGAGGTGATGGAAAAGGCAGTGGTGGCAATGGGAATGGAATCCCCAGGGAGCAGTCAGCATCCCTATAGGAGGAACTTGAATCCCAAGGAGCCGATGATGGACATCAATGGATCTGTGAAAACCTTAAAACCATAGTCAAAAGTTCCATGTGATGGGATAAGCCAATGATACAGTTTAAATATATTTGGTCTTCCCCCCATGGTTAGGGAGGGTCTTTTATTAACTTCTGTTAGATGACAGCCAAAGATAGCTGATTGAGTTGCAAATAGCAGAGGACTAAATAACTTTAATGTAGTAGAAATGTGACATCAGAGATTAAAGGAATTAATAAAATGGCAAGAAAACAGTGGAAGGAAGTATTTGGAGAAGTGGACTTTATTGGTGGTGAAGGAATAGACATGACCTCATTTTGGAAATACTTTCCATCATCTACCCACCTTTATATATCTGTACGATGAGAGAAGGACTCTTGCTTTAATATTGCCTTTTCTCTTTGAAATTTCTACCACATCATTTTGCATCCTTCTCTTGTTTCTTCATCTACACTTCTAGTGTTTTGCTACTGACCTCCCTTGGAGGGATGTTGTAAGGCTTAAATCATTAATGATTATGAAGTGTTCTGGAAAGAGAAAGTATTGCTTCAGTACTAACTCAGATGTGCCTAGGAACTATAGCATGCAAAATACAAAGTAAAAGCCATGTTGTCAGAATTCCTTATGGGGCCCTGGATCAACCAGGCCTCCCACTCACATCGGGGTGAATTAAGGCCACAGACTCGAAAGCACATCTTATGCTGCTTGGCTTGTGCATGCTTCTGTTACAACATTATTTTGACATTTTATGTGTTCATTTGTTGGACGAATCTAAACCCTTTTGTAACCAAAGGAAACCAAAGTGCTTACTATAAGCATTTTCCAAAGATGGTGTCAACCTGATTGAGAATGAAAAATTGATCTACTGAATAAAAATGTTGGAGTAGCATGTTTATTTTACTTGTTTGGTCAGACATAAATAGGGCAATGATGCAGGGGATGTCTTCTTTAAAACACACTATTTATCTAATGTTTTGGCAATCAGTGATATCTTCTTTCTCCTGTCCTCTTTTATTTTTTCTCTCTCTATCGAACCTAATACTAAGCCACCTCCACTATCTCATATCAGAAAACAAGATAAGAGACCAGTGGAGGTATATAATCTATCTAGTTAATGCTAGAATTAAGACTAGAAACCATGCATCTGGTCTCCTCATCCTGAATGTTGTTTGATCCTTTCAAAGATTCCCAACTGGCTTAATCAAACATTGACTCCTCCTAAAAGAACCTGAGCTTTTCCTTCAAAGTTCCCAGGATAACTGTTATTCATAAAGCTGACTGGCCATGCATTTAGAGTGTAAGGGAGATCAACTGTAACATCTGCCATGTCTCCAAACTCTAAGATTGACTTCTATGCTCTACTTGGTTTGATAGGATATCCCTTCTTTGCCTCCAGTCTACAGAACCCCTTTAAATATGACTTTAGGTGATAGACCAAGGTGGGTACATCAGTAACTACATTTCTCTCCTTCTTCTTCTTCTTCTTCTTTTCTTCTTCTTCTTCTTCTTCTTCTTCTTCTTCTTCTTCTTCTTCTTCTTCTTCTTCTTCTTCTTCTTCTTCTTCTTTTTTGTATCTCTATATAGAAAGTTAGAAAGGGGGAATGAGAGTAACCATCTAAATAAGCTCATGGAGTTTCAGTTTCCTAAGAATACCCAGTTCAAATGAAATTCTTCTAGGTTGAATTATTCAGATGATTGCAGAAGCTCTCCATTTTATACTCCAAATACAGATCCAGACTCAATGATGGACACCTGAATATAATTCCCCATCCTTTTATTTCTCCTTCTGCCCAAATGCCAGCCTCTTCTTCCTACTTCAGACACTCATAACTCTACTCTTTTACAAGTTCTTGCCCTCTTTATCCTGATACAATTTAGTCTATATTCTCTGCAGACTGGAGCAGCCCAAAAGAGAAAGCACAGGTGGGACAGAGATGGGAAGTATGACACAGTTTTGTATGTACAGTTCTAGGTGACTGGGAGGGCCAGGGAAAGATCTCCTATGCTGAGGGCTTGGGAACAAACAAACATTATTACTATTAAAAGATGTTAAGTAGAGCAATTTGAGTTTTCACCACTTAGATGTGGCTGCATCACAGACCAATTTGGCCTAAGCACTGAGTCTCAATTTGTTTTGTGTATGAACTTTTTTTTGTTTGTTTATTTGGAATTTTTGTAGAAACCATCAGCCTTGAAAACCAGACTCACAAAGGACTGACTCTGAATATATGCCAGTTTATTCGACTACAATGTGACTAATCTAGTTTCGCAGCTTCAGTGGCCCTATCTTTTTACCTTTTCTTGGTGTGAAGAAGCCCAAGATGCAGAATTAGTGACTAGAAAATTGGTGACCATAGAAAAAAAATTGGAATGTTTAGTGAACTATTTAATCTGGCCTGTAATGGAGCCTAGAAGATTATTTCTATTCCTTCATGATGATCTCCTTATAATTAACTGTACCATTGTGTGTCTGTTCATTCGATCAATATAAATTCTACAAGTTGTTTCCACAATGTGCCAGTCACAGTCTTGTAGGTCCTTGTATTTATAAGTGAACAAAATAGACAATGACCCCTGCCTGCAATTATCTGTGTCCTTCAGCGCATGCTTTAAACCTATTAGAATATTTAGTTCCATTAGGGATAGGATCAGCATAATTCAGTGCACATCTTTTAGTTGTATGAATTAATAAAACTGACTCCTCTTAGCCAAATCCTTGTCCTTTGACATTTCATTTCCAGGCTCTAGATCAGTGCCATTCAATAGAACTTTCACTGCTGATGCAAGTATTATATGTGCTGTCCACTATGACAACTACTAGACATATGCAACACTGAGAACCTGAAATGTGGCAGGTGCAAATAAGAAATTGAATTTTTAATTTTATTTAACTTTAATTAATTTAAACTTAAATTTCAGTAGCTGCACAGGGCTAGAGGCCACTGTCTCTATAAGATTAGAGACTGCTTCTGTTTTGGCAGCTGGCTGTTCAGGAAATAGTCATGGGCCATTCTGATGTCCAGAGATATGGAAATCAGAGTGCTCACATGTTAAATGTCAAGTAAAAGGAATGTACATAATCAGGAAGGGAGAGTTTGATTCCTCAGATGATGTTATCAGTTAGCCGCTTATGTGGATACTTACTACTTCGGTCTTCAAGAGCTCCTAACAAGAGATTTCAACTGGTGTGAAGTCTGACAAGATGCTGTATGTAGTATGTGACCAGAGTTTGTCAGGTCTGGGCTAAAGTAGAGGTCTTTAAATACTAGCTATCAAGAGCACAATTCCTGTTTCTGGGAGGGCTGTTGAGAGGGAGATAAACCTGAGTCTTTGAGAAACTGTGACTTTGGACTGGATTTTAAGCCTGGCATTCCAATGTAGGAAGCTACTCAGTGACTAGAATTGAGGATACCAGGAAAAAGGCAGACTTCCAGATCAACAAACCTATTTTCAAAATCATACAGCGAATAGCAGCAAAGTTCCACAGTGTTGAGTCCAGTCAACTAACCTAGCCTCTTCCATTCTTGCATGGAGCTGGCTGGGCTGGGAAGTGAAATATATTTTTCCATCTGTTTTCAGGGACGACATGGGGAGAGGGGTAGCCAAATGTTCTGTTTGCTTTTTTGGAGATGTGATATGTCTTCTTGAGAGTGTTTAGAGGAAAGAAATCATCTCTTGGAAAGCACTTCAATATAAATTCATTATAAATCCTGTCAAGGTAGCTTATATGTATGACCAGTGGTTAATTCTCCTTATTTATGATGATTATTAAGCTTTAGTTTCATGACACCATCCAGAGTGAAGCCTGGCAGCCAAGGAATACTGTGGCATGCTGAGTCAGGAGAATCCACTGGGCATAAATTTATTCTGAAATCTCTGGGGCAGAGAACCAACATTTAAAGCAAAAGAAGCAGCAGGGCACATGGCCAGGTGCTAGAGAGAAGAGCAAGGATTAGGCTAGGAGAACCCCGATAAATTAATCTCAGCTCTTTGCTTTGTACAGAGTTTTGTTGGATTAGTCATATGCAAGGTGACTCTGTCCTGGGTCATTTCAAAGGACTTTCAAGGCCACAGGTAATTTGGAACTTGCAGATCTCTACATACTTGAAATAATTTCTCAAATATAACTTGGCTTAAATGGATTCTTGTTCTGGCTCTGCTATTTATATAGCCTCATTGGTAAAGACATTTAACTTTCCGTAACTTGAGTGCCATATCAAAAGATTCAACTGAAGTACATGAGGTCTAAGGTATTTTTTTTTCTGAATAAAAATATCTACTTTGGTTTTTACTTGTTAGAGCTGAAAAGATAGGCAATTTTCATTTATTTTATAGGACAACAGTTTATCACTTGGGTTGGTTAGGAGAGAAGGCATCTGAATCTCAGGAAAGTGGTTACATTTACATACTCCATATTCATATAGCTATAAACTTATATTGAGAAAACCTTATATGCAAACCACCTACCTAATAAATACTTGACTAAATTTTCTCATGGTTCGCATGATCACTTTTCAAGTGGTGATCATCATACTTAAAATTGTAACCCTCTTCCTCATGTACTGGCATTCTTGGCCTCTCCTATCTGCTCTGTTTGTTTTGTTTTGTTTTGTTTTGCCCTCCGTCCTAATCATTTCTAGTATACTACAAAATTTACCTATTTTGTTTATTGTCTTCTTACTCTTCATACAAGAAGAGGTTTTTATTTTTTCACTGAGTCTATTTACTTAAATTGCTTCTTGCAGACAGCAGGCACTCAGTAAATATAGGTGGAATGAACGAATGTATCTTTCTAGCTGGTAGGGATACATAGTGTACCATCTCTAAGAGTGAACCTTTTAGGTGGCACCTTCTGTGAGGATTTATATGTTTTCCCAGAGCGTGAGGCAAAGACCAATACATATTCAACCACTCACTTTCTTTTTCTTCCTTCACATCCAACTAGATGACATTTCTGTCCACTGTTGTGTTAGATGATGCTATGTGATAGTGATCTGGCCAGTGGATCTTCCATCCAAATGAGTGGAAACAATGTGGGCTTCTTCCACATCTGGCCACAATGACCTGCTTTCATGGACCTACCTGCATTGTCCTCTTCTGGCTTGAATGAAGCTAATCCCTAGGGCATCCATAGACTTCTCTGCTGAAGGTGGCCTTATACTGTTACAAAATGCTCATGGTAAAATCAATTGCACAAGAAAGATGTTTCTGATTCTCTGAGGAGAGTCACCAAACTGGGGGCCCCTCTGCCCCAAACACACAATTGATTTTAACATGAGGATTTTTGTGACCATATAAGAAGCAAAGTTGTGTGTATTAAACCACTGAGATTTGAGGTTTAATCTGTTAGAGTGGCAGAGTTTCCTCAACCATGAGTGTGGATTTTTATGTTTATTATAAAAGAAGGACTCACATTTTAAAAGAAGAAACATTGCTATAGAATGTGACTTTGTTGCTGAAACATCTCAGTGCTCCTCATTATAGTCCAATGTGTCAATTTAAGAAAAAAGGAGCAAGGGCAGCCAGGGTGGCACATTCTTTTAGCCCCACCTTCCGCCCAGGGCTGATCCTGGAGACCCGGGATCCAGTCCCACGTTGGGCTCCCTGCATGGAGCCTGCTTCTCCCTCTGCCTGTGTCTCTGCCTCTCTCTCTCTCTCTCTCTCTCTCTCTCTCTCTCTGTCTCTCATGAATAAATAACATCTTTTTTAAAAAAAAGGCAATTTTAAAATACAGAGAGAAACAATCTTTCTTATGCTTTTTCTAATTAGTTAACTGACTTTTTTTCTTTTTTTATTATTTAATGGATTACTCTTTCTTGTGAGAGGGAAGCATCGGGCACTGGAGAATCTTAGCACATACCCAGATTTTTTTTTTTTTTAAGTTGGCCTGTACATTTATTCCAGAAACCACCCAATGTGTTGTGTTTTAGAAGCATTCTAAATTAACTATTTGTGTCGATACATTCAATCCAATAGTGCCCGCATGAGAGAACCAAGAAACGATCTTTTTTTTTTTTTCTTTTTTTAAGTTTATTTGCTGTAACTTTTTCCTGTTTTTATTTGCTGGAGTTTTCATGTTTCTCTAGGATGTCTGAAGTGTAGCTTATGGGTCATATGTCACTATCAATAATTTGGCACACTAGTTTGGTGGGGACACTAATCTTTTGCAGTTTCTCTCTCCCATTAATATTGGAATTTGTAGTTCAAGCAATTTCTTTCATGGAACAAGCATTAAGAACAATCATGGCTAAATAATGAGTTTTAATTAGAGTGGCTGAAATGGTCAAAGTGGAGAAGCTTTCTAAGAATGTGTGTTCTAATACTGAGGATTTCTTTGGGGCCTCACCTTGGCCAGAACAGGATGCTATATGGCAATATCCTTTCAGTTGACAGTTCAACTGCCATCCCCCACCACCTTGACAGTGCACTGGGGCTTTCTCTCCCATAGATATGAAGTCAGTTAAACTGTACATTACATATACAAGTTTCAACCTGGATTTTAAAAGAGTACACACAAGAAAATTCTAATGAAACTGGCTTTGGTTAACTTGCAGATTTAATTAGCTGACAGAGTAAAAAGAGGATACCTTTTGGCTGCCAGAAGCTTGACATCCCTTGCTTTTGGCCTCTGTTTCTGCATCACTATAGCTTGGCTGCTGGTTTTCTTTTTTTCTTTTCTTTTTTTTTCTTTTTTTTTATTATTTTTTTAAATTTTTATTTATTTATGATAGTCACAGAGAGAGAGAGAGAAAGAGAGAGAGAGAGGCAGAGACATAAGCAGAGGGAGAAGCAGGCTCCATGCACTGGGAGCCCGACGTGGGACTCGATCCCGGGTCTCCAGGATCCCGCCCTGGGCCAAAGGCAGGCGCTAAACCGCTGCACCACCCAGGGATCCCTGGCTGCTGGTTTTCAATACAGCTGCAATTATTGTAATACCAAAGTTGTCCATGGTCACCCTGTAACACTTTATTTACACATGTTAGTTGGGCTGGAGAGGCTCAGGTAAAAATAATAATGATTAATGTGTTCATATTAGACTTTTGATTATGATTTTTTTTTTAAATTGCAGATGTGTTTCCCTCAATAGAGTCAACTTTTAGTTCTTACCTGGATGTAGGTACATGGGAGGAAGTGATGAGTGGAAGGAGAAAGCCAGCTTGATATGAAATATTCCTATAACCTTTAATCACACATGCAAATTGGTGTTTATTCAGATGGGGAATTGAAAATTCTTGATCTCACACAGGATCACATATTAGGATTTGAATACCATGCAGATTAATCTGAATATATATTCACCAAAATACCGTGAACTATATTTATTTAGTTGTACGTTTTAAATCGTCATGTGCATGTGGACAGCATGGTATAATATTCTTAGATTGTGAGTCACAAAATGGCTTTCTGGTAATTTCTAAATAGTATTCATTGAAATAAGTTAAACTTGTTACATGTTCTTGATATTGTGCAGAAATCAATGTGAACAATAGTTGAGATTGTTTTTCTTTACATTTCTCCTTTTAACAACTTAACTGGTAACTTAATTTTCCCCCATCCATTCCATGCATTGATTCCCATGGATTTATAATAACAGCAATAAAAATCTCAGTTTTTAATGAATGTGACACTTAGGATAATAAAAGGAATTTCACCTATATTTCTGTCAGTATTATTCTGTAAAGTGTTACCAGAAGTGATTTTGGTGTTTGGAGTAAGGACCATTTTTTAAATGTTTTGCCTCTGATTAATTCTAACCATTCATCTGGCTCTTTCACATTTCAAGGAAATGTGAAGTGGAAGATACAGGGGAGATAGCATTAAATTTGGGTTAAGTGATCCCTTTACAATTACACTATGACACAAGAGGGACACATGGATACCCCTGGACCTCGAAGGCCTTTTGCTGTCATAGGCTGGACAGTAGAGAGGGGAAGAGCTAGTTGGGGAACTGATAGACTGGAGTTTGAATCCTATGTTGACAGTTGCTAGCTGCCTGACTGTGGGTGGGTGAGTTGTTTAACCTCTATAACTTTTATTTTATTTGTGTCTGTGATAGAAAAATTATTTATCTTACCAGACTGATGTGGGGATTAAATAAAATAACATGGCATTTGTATAAGTCATATTGAGTAGTAAATATTTCATATTGAGTAGTAAAGAGTGCTGGGAGAGTAACACATCCAGACTCTATGGGACAATGGAAGGTTTCCATCTTGAACTCTCCCATACTTTGTCCCATGCATCTCTTCAATACTTTCATTTTGATCTGTGTCCTTTCCCTCCAATAAACAATAACTGTGAGTAGAATAGCTTTCAATGAGTCCTTCTAACATTGATCAAACCTAAAAGTGGTTTGGGAAACACCCCAAACTTGCAGTTGGTATCAAAATAAGGACAGTCTTGGGGACTCAAACTTTGTTGTATGGCTAATTCCTGGCACATATGAAAACCAGGGTTCTCCATAGTACCTTTAACTAGACATGCCAGTCATTTTCTTGGCAATTCCACGCGCTTTTCTTTTTCTTTTTCTTTTTCTTTTTTTTAAAGATTTTATTCATCTATTCATGAGAGACACAGAGAGAGAGAGAGGCAGAGACACAGGCAGAGGAAGAAACAGGCTCCATGCAGGGACCCCAACATGGGACTCGATCCTGGGACTCCAAGAGCACACACTGGGCCAAAAGCAGGCTCTAAACCACGGAGCCACCCAGGCGTCCCTCCATGCCCTTTTCCTAGAGAAAGTTCCTTGACAAAAGCTTTGAAGAGAGTCTAGAATAATGCATCACTTCAGAACCCTGGATGCAACTGATGTGACCAGGGTGGAGATTTCAGTGCAAATCATTTGATCTGATTTGGAATATAGACAGAGACTCTGTTAGCTGATGTCAGGTTTTTATCCTAGGAGATAATCTGGACTTGAGGACTGTAGCCCAAACTGGGAGGCATCCAGAATTGTCCAACTGCAGGTAAAGGACCAGTTTGCAGAGAACATGAAGAGTGAAAGTTAATTGAAAGGAGAACCAGAGCCAGCAGCTGAGTCTTATCAAGATGAGACCAGGACAGATCACTTTGCAGCCCTTGCAAGACCCAGTGTTTCTTTCTTTGCTTTCTTTTCATGATTTTCCTCTGTATCTTTACAAACATTCTCTACCTATGCACAAGTGTGAGGATTCCCATTCCTTATTGCTAAGGGAATGCAGGTGAAAACATTCTTTATGATGTTTATGTGATTTTAAATTGGCTACCAAAGAGAGTGGGTTAACAAATACATTCAGTGAAGAATTCATCAAATTGCTAAAACATATAAAAATATTGATGGATACTCAAAAGATATGAAGAAGAACTAATGTAGAACTTTTTTTTAAGTGGAAAAATTAAAATTTATTGATCTCCAAAAAAATGTAGGAAAACTACATTAATTCAGCAAGAATATACCATTTTATATACTTAAAAATAGTATATTAAAATAGTGGTAATACCTTGCATTAGGAAGATAGTGGTAAAAAAAAATGCACCCTTGTATATTGCTGGTAATTGTAAAATGGTACTATTCTTAAAGCAACTGAACAATATATTTTAAACTGTAAACATAATTGTATTCCTTGGTCTAGGAATCTGATCATAGAAATTTATCATAAATAAATCATCAAAAAGATACAGAAGTGTTAAGCATAAAGTTATACAATTGAAATATAAAAAGTAACTTTTCAGAGGGATGGCAAATTAAAGAACTCTGTCTCAGGTTGATAGATTAACATGCAGCCATTAGATGAGGATTGTGATGTTTATGTAGCAAGAGGAAAAACTGCTTATACTTATGACACAAGGTGATACCTTCACAAGGTGAAAAATAATGAAGAATATGAAGCTGTCTCTATACCATGAGCAAATTGCATAGAAATAATAGTAGTGATAATCTATCAACTGACTACAGACTGGATCGGAGTTCTTTCTTTTGTTTTTTGGGTTTTTTGTTTTTTGTTATTGTTTTTGTTTTTGCTTTATGTGTATGATTTACTTACATTTCACAACCATCTTAAGTGGTGGCACCATCCTTATTCTTATCGTACAAATGAAGAACCTAAGCATAGGTAGTTTAAGTAATTCACCTAATATTCCACAATTTGGAGTGTTGTTCCCTTTTAAGGCAACAGGTCTGACACCAACTGTCATATGAATATAGTTTTCACATTAACCACCTGGGTTGCTGTCAGACTCTATAGGTTAAATGTTCAGGTCTCCAAAAGACTCTTATTAGTTCAGATGCCATCCATACTTTGGGGGGTCTCTAGGCCACCTTCACTTGTGATCTATCATATATAAATTTTGTGGTTCCCATGATCCTTCATGTTTGACAATTTGCTAGAACAACTTCTAAACTCAGGTAGGTGTTATATTGGATTGCAGTTCTATGTTAAAGGACACAGATCAGGAGCAGCCAAACAAAGAAATGCATAGGGCAAGTTCTTGGGTATGTGTAGGGGGTGGAGGAACAGACAGAGCTTCTATGCTCTTCCCTCAGGGAATCCGGTCATGTGACCCACCCAGAACATCAATGTGTACATCAAGCAGGAAACTTCACTGAGTTCAATGCCAGAGTTTTTATTGGGGTTTCGTTATGTAGGCATGATTGATCAAATCATTGGCCCCATGACTGAACTCAATCTACAGTCCTTCTTTCCTCCCCAAAGGTGAGGCCAGATGAAAGTTTCAACCCTCAAATCATGTGGTTGGTCTTTCTGGTGATTAGTTCCCATCTTGGAACTATTTAGGTACTGACCAAATAAACAAAAGTTGCTTCATTAACATCATAAAGGCTCTCATATCACTTAGGAAATTCCAAGGGTTTGAAAAGCTCCATACCAGAAAGTGAAGATAAAGACCAGATATATCCTTTATTATATCTCAGGTATTTTTACAAGTTAGGAAAGTTCATCTTTTGTTCTTGAGAAATCATTAGGCCCTCTGATGTAATGATGGTCCAATGGAAAGAATTCTGGTTTGGAACTCTGTTCCAATCATTTAGAGCCCTGGTTTCGGTAACTTACAAGCACTTGAATTCTCCCCATGTCATCTAATTTTCCTAACCTCACTTTTCTCCTCTGTAATGGTTCCTTAAATAATTGAGTTTATTTCTGCTCCTAAGCTTTCATTACTCTCTTGGTTTTGGGGTTTTTTTGTTTGTTTGTTTGTTTTTGTTTGACTGTGGCTTATATCATAATTGGAGAGCCAAATTAGGGTCTAGATAGGCCTATATTTTTGGGGTACAAAGCCCACCTTCACCATTTTCTAGCTCATGATCTTGAGCCACTTACTTAATATGCCCATACCTCAATGTTTTCATTTGTAACTTGATGAGAATAGTAGGGTCTCCCTCTGGTGTTGCTAATGGAATAAGATATGATAATACAGGTAAATTTACCAGAGACTCTGGCAGAAATATAGTAAAGACTCTATAAATGTTCTCAAGTAACTTATAATGTCGCAAAATTTTATATCATTGTAGGTCAGATCTGCTCTAGAATAAAAGTTGAATACATCAAGGATCTAGAATTTCAATGGATTCTTGATAAAAATATCAGACATATTACCAGTGACATATCATTAGAAAACAAATATATACAAAATTTTGGGGAGCAAAACATTATTATCATTTGTCCTGTAACAAAATACTGTTATAGATTACTCGAATTGCTATGAAGGAGAATGTGTTATAGACATTTTCACTGTCATGGAGGACTTACAAATTGAGTTCAGAGTATGACAAACTCACTGTATATAGGTCAGCGGAGGACAACACAAATCTTGGAAAATCTTTTAGAGGAATGGAAGAACTAAAGTAACAATTATGCAATCAGTGATGAATACAGATGAACTTATATATCTAGTTAGTGGAGCCTTCTCACTCAAGGGTTAGAAGCAAGGGATACCTGGGTGGCTCAGCGGTTTAGCGCCTGCCTTCAGCCCAGGGCATGATCTTGGAGCCCTGGGATCCAGTCCTGCATCCGGCTCCCTGCATGGAGCCTGCTTCTCCCTCTGCCTGTGTCTCTGCCTCTCCCACCCTTTCTCCCTCCCTCTCTTCTCTCTCTCTCTCTGTCTGTGTGTCTCTCATGAATAAATAAATAAAATATTTAAAATAAAAAAACAAAAGGTTAGAAACAGTGGATTTGCCTCAGAACAATTTTGGTATTACCTTATTCCAGGCCTGGAACAAACAAGTTATAAAAACAGCTATGTGAATATTTGAGTAAATGAGGATTAAATTATATGATATCACCCTGAAAATGTCAATTATTCCTTTATCTATTTGCTGGCCCTTACTTTATAAATATAATTAAAATTTATACTAAATTTCAATTTAATTTTTACTAAACCAAAGAAGACAAGATATGTCAAAAATAGAAATGACAGAATCAGAATGTATTTTTAGCATTCTTTTTACGTTTGAAGTTTTGGGCCTAAATAATTGGTATTGCCATTTATGGCATATTTACTAATTTTAATTTTCTTCCTTTGTATCCAAAAGATACCAACAGCACTTATAATATAGAAATAACCAATAATGAGCATTAATATTATCAGTATCCAGAGAATTAATAATAATTCCCACATTCATTACATGTTTTATCATGGTGCATATATTTGTAAGGTTCATAATCTCTGTACTTCATTTCTTCTAATATACATTTTTTAGTATGTACTATTCAAGTTTTGGACAAACATAAATAATTTTAATAAGTCTATATCTTTCTCTGATGTTGAGATAAGTTGCATTATCAGGGTAAAAATTGTATGCACCTTCTTACTGTTCATTTATTCTTCTATGCATTTATTCAGATAATATAAGCATGAAGGGCTGATGGTGGGCAAAGCACAGGATTCACTTGGTAAGAAGTTGACAAGCATAGAATGTAGTAAAAAATTTAGCTAATGTATCCACATGGCTATAACTACACATCACACATACGTCGGATATACCTCACACTTTGAAAAGTCATAAGTGAGTACACAGTGTTCCAGGATTTGAAGAAGAAAGAGATCTGGGATGTTTCAGTGCTCAGAAAAGACATTTAGTCTATAGGATAATTGATTTGAATAATGAGTTTTCTAGTGGTGCTGTTCTAGAAGAATTGCAGCTATTTCTGGACAACTGTTTGATCAACATTTTTAAAGTTGTAACAAATGAAATATATTGTAAATATTCTGAATTATATGGCCAAATTGAATTACTTAACAATATATCAACTATTTATGTATTCTCTCTCTCTGTGCTCGGTCTCTGGTCTCTCTCTCTCCAGAGATAGTCTTCTGAAAGAGACATTACTTAGATGTCAAATGATCACTTACTCATTTTCCAACATATTATTCTCTGCTGTAGATATGAAAATAGTTCCAGATGAGTGGCCTGCTGAGTTGGAAGTTTTATTGGTGTTCCTCAAGGAGACCTGTAACCTGATTTTTCTCTTAGAAGAGCCACCAAGTTGCTCTTAGAGTTTAATGGGTTCCATCTAAGAGAATAGATGACCAGGGAACTGTACTCATTTCCTGTATTATTAGTTCCTTTATTATTTTCTTGCTCATTCATTCCACAATAATCTTATGAATCAGAACCTTTTGCCAAGGACACTCTTCACACAGAATGGCAGATACTTGGGAGATACTTTCAATTTTCTTGGTCATCTAGAAGAGCCAATTATATTAGTTAATACTCTGACAGCCACGGAGCTTTCCACACCATCCAAAGTGGTCAGCTGAAGGTACTTCTAAAAGAAATACTTTTCAGCCATGTATAGATGTCCTTATTATTTCTTTTATTCCCTTTAGATTTTGGTGAGGATTTGGATCCAGTTATAGGTGACTCAAAGAATATTAGGCATAGGGCAGCCCCAGTGGCACAGCGGGTTAGTGCTGCCTGCAGCCTGGGGTGTGATCCTGGAGACCCGGGATTGAGTCCCACGTCGGGCTCCCTGCATGGAACCTGCTTTTGTCTCTGTTTTGTCTCTGCCTCTCTCTCTCTCTCTCTCTCTCTGAATGAAAAAAAAAAAAAAAAGGAATATTAAGCATATATGCACTTGTAGGTATGCATCACCTATGTATATCTATAGTCTCTGTGTATATGCATATATAAAACTTATATCCCTTATCACTAATTAAAATAGTGCATTTTGTTTATTTATAAGTTTTTAAATATTGGAAATAATTATAGGTTAATAGGAAGTCCCAAAAATAGTGCAGAGAGGTTCTGTGTACTCTTCATTGGAGAAAACACATTTTACCTGACTATATTATCAAAGCCAGGAAATTGACATTGATACAATATATATGTACATAGTTTCAGGCCTTTTGATCACATGTGTAGGTTCCTGGAACTACCATTATAGGCATACAGAAATATGACATTACCACAAAGGTCTACTTTATGCTATCAATTTTGTAGTCATACTTATCCCTACTTCCACCATCCCTAACACTTAGCACTGTGAATCAGTTTTGCATCTCTATGATTTTTGTCCTTTTGAGAATTTTTAAAATGGAATCATATGGTAGGCAACCTTTTGAGATTTTTTTTTTTACTAATAAGCATGATGTCTTTGAGATATAGCCAAGTTGTTGCATATACAATAGTTTGCTACTTTTATTGCTGAAAAATAGCCTGTGGAATTGATAGTTCATAATTTGCTTAACCATTGATCAATTGAAGGGCAGTTTGGTTGTTTTAAATTTTGGCTATTACAAATAAAGCTGCTATGAATATTCATGTTTAGGTTTTTGTGAGGATATAAACTTTCATTTCTATGGGATAAATTCCCAGAAGTATGATTGCTGTTTCATGTTGAGTTCATGTTGAGTTTTTAAAAGAAACTACAGAAAAAATTTCCAGACTGCATGTAGTTTTGCACTCCTACTGGCAATGCACGAGAGGACCCTTTTTTCTCCATATCCTCGCCATCATTTGGCATTGTCATTTTTTTTTCTAGAGGTTCTTAATAGGTGTGTAGCAATAGCTCACCATAGTCCTTTTTTTTCTTTCTTTCTTTTTTTTTTTAATTTTTATTTATTTATGATAGTCCACAGAGAGAGAGAGAGAGAGGCAGAGACACAGGCAGAGGGAGAAGCAGGCTCCATGCACCCGCAGCCCGACGTGGGATTCGATCCCGGGTCTCCAGGATCGTGCCCTGGGCCAAAGGCAGGCGCCAAACCGCTGTGCCACCCAGGGATCCCCTCTTTCTTTCTTTCTTTCTTTCTTTCTTTCTTTCTTTTCTTTCTTTCTTTCTTTTCTTTCTTTCTTCTTTCTTTCTTTCTTTCTTTCTTTAATTTATTTTTTATTGGTGTTCAATTTACTAACATACAGAATAACCCCCAGTGCCCGTCACCCATTCACCCCAACCCCGCCCTCCTCCCCTTCCACCACCCCTAGTTCGTTTCCCAGAGTTAGCAGTCTTTACGTTCTGTCTCCCTTTCTGATATTTCCCACACATTTCTTCCCCCTTCCCTTATATTCCCTTTCACTATTATTTATATTCCCCAAATGAATGAGAACATATAATGTTTGTCCTTCTCCGACTGGCTTACTTCACTCAGCATAATACCCTCCAGTTCCATCCATGTTGAAGCAAATGGTGGGTATTTGTCATTTCTAATGGCTGAGTAATATTCCATTGTATACATAAACCACATCTTCTTTATCCATTCATCTTTCGTTGGACACCGAGGCTCCTTCCACAGTTTGGCTATCGTGGCCATTGCTGCTATAAACATCGGGGTGCAGGTGTCCCGGCGTTTCATTGCATTTGTCTCTTTGGGGTAAATCCCCAACAGTGCAATTGCTGGGTTGTAGGGCAGGTATATTTTTAACTGTTTGAGGAACCTCCACACAGTTTTCCAGAGTGGCTGCACCAGTTCACATTCCCACCAACAGTATGAGGGTTCCCTTTTCTCCGCATCCTCTCCAACATTGGTTGTTTCCTTGTCTTGTTAATTTTCCCCATTCTCACTGGTGTGAGGTGGTATCTCATTGTGGTTTTGATTTGTATTTCCCTGATGGCAAGTGATGCAGAGCATTTTCTCATGTGCATGTGGCCATGTCTAGGTCTTCCTCTGTGAGATTTCTGTTCATGTCTTTTGATGTCTTCCCATTTCATGAATGGATTGTTTGTTTCTTTGGTGTTGAGTTTGATAAGTTCTTTATAGATCTTGGAAACTAGCCCTTTATCTGATTGTATTTGCAAATATCTTCT